>NC_137171.1:73802787-78802787 GCF_951804945.1 Podarcis cretensis | reverse complement strand
AAAGTTAAACAACAGAAGGTTTTCTAAGTCACAGTGGAGTACTTCTGCACAGCACAGACATCTGGGAAGCATATGTACAGGAAGCGAGCTCAGTCTTATACAACTCTAAGTTACTGGAATTACTAAGCAAGGAAACATCGTATTACCCTGTGCTTAAAATGTCATATATAGCTAAAACTCTCAGAGGGGAAAAAGAGTTGACAAATTCAATCTTGATAATCCAAGCGTCAAGACAGACATTCATTGGAGAGTATTCCTGGGACCCCGAGCTGTTTTGGACTCTCAGCTAATCAAGACTGTAGAATTTCAAAACAGAGTTTCCGGTTTCACTATCTACAAATGACGTCTGTGCTGGTGACTCAGTGCAAGCTGCAGAGTACTAAATTTTCCCAGTGTAGAGTTCTAGTCTGTCATCAGAGATGTTGAATTTCCTCAGCAAGTGGTGCCTGAAGGCCATTATGCAATTTCATTATTTTAAATTAAAAGATTGCATTTGCATACACATGAGAACTGTGCTTCCTATTTCTGCTATTGCTAACGTACAGCTTCTAAGTGTTGAGATTTTTTAAAAATGCACACCCCTTCCCAAGAGCTAGATTAATTTACTAGATAGAAAACGTAAGACGACATAAACAGGGGTTTCGTAATTAGTAGAAATAAGAAATCAAGTAGAGACAAGATTCAGTGAGCAATATACAGATTAAAAGTATGCTGTTAACATGATATGCCATAATCTGGCTACTCTGAGCCTCTCCAGATTTGTGACTGCAACCAGATATGATTTGAGAAAGTAGTCCAATGGCAAAGGGCACAAAATGCTAGCATGAAGATTCTGCATAGCTGTTTCATTGTTTATGTGCTGACAAAGAAGATAAAATAATACTTGTATTAAAAACAGTAAATAACATAGATTTGCTTATTATTATTTAAATTCATTATACTTTAGAGGCTCATGGCATAGTTTTGGTGTTGGTGGGCAATCACCTCGCTATGGAGGCAGCAGAGATGAACTAATAGTTCATTATATAATATATATATATATATATATATATATATATATATATATATATATAATATAATAGTTCATAATAGTATTGGAAGGAAGAAAATCATGAGTTATCAACTACCATTTTTTAAAAAGGCACTAAAAGTTGAGAATATATAGAGTGTTGCCATATACAGAAACAACCAGAGGAAATGTCTTTTTGAGAGACTAAACATGTGGACCCTCTCATTCTATTTATTCTCAATGTGACTAATTTCTTATTGTCTACCTCAGAGACAAGGATACATTGGCCATAAATCCCTGAAGTGTTTCAAAAGGCATAATTTGTTCAGAATGTTTACTTAAAAGAAAAAGTCAAACTGGGAGAAAAATAAACAGAGAAGTTTTCTTCAGAGGCATTTTAAATATAAGCTATATTTAGAAGCTGAAAAAAATAGAGAGATTTTAATTGTAACTCTCTTATATATATATTTCACACACAATAGAAAGAGAAATTACACTCATAGTACAAGTGCCTTGAATTGCAATACTGTCCCATCCCAGTAAAAGTTGTGCACCGCGAGTGTTTCTATTTACAACAGCCACAGTTAAGTAAGCAATCATTAATTTGTCATATGACTGACCAAAAAACCAGACCAACACACCCTGAAGTGGGTCATCTTTCTCTTCATTCACTGAGCTTTCAGAGTGTTTCATCATCGCTCATGTCCCAGATCTGAAATGGAAAAAGGAAGAAAAATGCTATTCAGTATCTTCAGTACTCTTTCATATCATTTACAGTGGTGCCTCGCAAGACGAAATTAATCCGTTCCGTGAGGCTCTTCGTATAGCGGTTTTTTCGTTTTGCGAAGCAAGCCCATTGACAGCTTAGTGGATTAGCGCTATTAGCGGTTTAGCGGCTTTTAGCGGATCAGCTGATAAGCGGTTTATCAGCGGATCAGCTGATAAGCGGCTTGGCGGCTTGGGAAAAGGGGGGGAAAACCCGCAGGAACTTGCAAGACATTTCGTCTTGTGAAGCAAGCCCATAGGGAAATTCGTTTTGCGAAGCGCCTCCAAAACGGAAAACCCTTTCGTCTAGCGGGTTTTCCGTCTTGCGAGGCGTTCGTCTTGCGGGGCACCACTGTATACAATTGGTAATTTCAGGTGTGGCATAACATAGACAGCCTCTTTCTTACATTAAATTATGAGGCAACAAACATCAGAACTTTTACGTTATTATTATTACTACTACTATTAACTTTTTTACCCAACCATCACCAGGGAGTTACAACAATTTACAATTAAAACTTTAAACAGGAATTAAAATACAGTACAGTCACAGGAATAGGGTGGGCCCTGAAAACACACATCTCAGGTGTCAAAGGCCAGGGTAAAGAGGTGTCTCTTCAGCATTTGTTGAAGGTTGTATAGGGAAGAAGCCAGAAGTACCTCTTAGGTGGGAGAATTCCACAATTTTAGGACTGCCACAGAGAACGTTTGCCCCTAAACTTCTGAGGGAAGCGAAACTACCAAGAGGCACTATTTGAAAAAAAGACTGGGGAAGCTACTTGCAGGCTATCCAATATACCATGCTTGGGCATGCTATGAGAATGATACATAAACCAAGCTGAAACACAAAACAGTATTTTTCTAAATTCAACATAAACCAGTCTGAAGATTTATTAGAAAAGAGGCAGGTGGAGAATCATCCTGTCCAACACGTAAGATAAATATGCCAATTATCACAAACAATATGATAAGAATATGAAAGAAGTTAGCGTAATCCACTTTTAAAAACTTGACAGAATCTGAAACATGTATTCTTCTCTTCATATGGAAACTTATTAGATCTGTAAAGTACCGTATTTTTTGCTCTATAAGACTCACTTTTTCCCTTCTAAAAAGTAAGGGGAAATGTGTGTGCGTCTTATGGAGCGAATGCAGGCTGCGCAGCTATCCCAGGAGCCAGAACAGCAAGAGGGATTGCTGCTTTCACTGCGCAGCGATCCCTTTTGCTGTTTTGGCTTCTGAGATTCAGAATTTTTTTTTCTTGTTTTCCTCCTCCAAAAACTAGGTGCGTCTTGTGGTCTGGTGCGTCTTATAGAGTGAAAAATATGGTGATTTCAAACAAGTAGCTTGGTAATTAAAGGTGTTATATTGAAAATCCTTCAAATTAGTTTTTTTTTATCTACAGCACATACATATCCAAAAAAGGCAGAGCTTCCCAAACTGTTCATACTGTATGAATTAATATAACTGATGAAATGCAAGTAGATATTTCACGCTCACTTTGCCTGCACATTTATTTGCCAGTTATGCCTGCTGCCGTGGAAATTATGGGGGTGGGAGGCAGCCAGGCTCATAATCCATAAGGAATCCTCTCTCCAGTCTTGTTGAAAGTACGAGTTGCTAACTTTCCTTTCTAGAATGGAACTGATCTGGATAACAATGTGCTCTCTTACAATATACTTGATTCTACTTCATCTCATGGCAACACATACCCAGCTGGAAATACTGTGTGGAAGCCAAAAAGGAATGGAAAAGAAAGATTGTATTTTTCTTGTGCTTCATATTTTAGTTCCATGCTTTGATCATTTGCAGGCGGGGATTTTGTTAGCTGTACACCCCCAAGCTACGCTTTATACAGTATAAATATGATATATATATATATATTTTAAAAATACGGTTAAGTAAGGAAGTACAAAGAAATCAACATAACGCATACAAACCATTCTTCAAGAGCAAAAGATGTGCTCAAAAGGGAGCTTGTGCTTACTAAACCACAGTGCTACTTTACTATTAAACTACATGCATGTATCTATTGTAGAGGGAGTACTCAGGATTACATGTGCTTCAGATTTGGTGCCAAAACTGGGCTCTTTTGGAATTTGAATGAAATTCCCTGGATGGGAATGTTATTCAGTTTTGAAGAATTGGTTTTAAAAAGCTGTATTTTGAGAGGTTGAACCTAGACAAACCTCTCGATTTAATAGACTGTTGCCTTTTCAGTTACAAGATTTTGCAGCACCCTACCTCAATCTAGTGCCTTCAAAATGTTTTGAACTGGAACTCCCATCAGCTCCAGCCAGAATGACCACTTGGAAGGCACTAGGTTGGGGAAGGCTTGCCCTACAGTAACCAAAGAATTTAAACTAGGTATGAAGAGACTTTGCAAATACAGTGGTACCTCGGGTTAAGTACTTAATTCGGTCTGGAGGCCCGTATTTAACCTGAAACTGTTCTTAACCTGAAGCACCACTTTAGCTAATGGAGTCTCCTGCTGCCGCCACGCCGCTGGAGCACGATTTCTGTTCTCATCCTGAAGCAAAGTTCTTAACCTGAAGCACTATTTCTGGGTTAGCGGAGTCTGTAACCTGAAGTGTATGTAACCTGAGGTACCACTGTAGAACAAATACTCAAGGCTGACCTTGCAATCTGCCAACTCTGCCATTCTCTAATGTGGACATAGCCAACATGGTGCTCCCCAGATTTTGATGAATTACAGCTGCCATATTGGGGTTCAGTTGGTAGTTTGCAAGAGGCAGTTAAACTGATGCTGTTGCTCAAGACTATGTAACTTGCAAGGTTTCAGTTACAACAATTTGCTGTCACATTTGGCTTTTATATGATTCAGCAGAATACGAAAAGGTCAAAATGTAGCAGATCATTTTGTGGGACACTCCATTCAAATTTATTGGTCCATAGGTCTAGGCCAATGGGGTTCATCATATTAGTGAGAATGTGGCAACTGTTTGGAGAGAATAAAAGGGCAGGCTAAGCACTGTAAAAGGGCTAGCCTTTGATATATCTCTTCACTGTCTCCTAAACAACTTAAGCAGCAGCAAGATTCCAGAGAGGGGATAGGAACTGAGAAATCACTGTTGCTATAGGCAACAGATGATGTAGCAAACACCTTAAAGCTGAAATAACAGAAGGCAGGAGCTAAGAAGGATTCCAAGTGGGGAAGAAGAGTTCAGCAGCTGTCATTTTGAAGACCAGAAGTCAGCGTGTCAGTGGTTGGCAGCTGACCTCTGCTAAAGACTTCAGTAAAGCTTGTAAGGTAGCGAAGAAAACCTGATCAGAGAAAGAACTGAGGCAAAGCTAGACATAATTTCAGGAGAGATCATGAACAGGGAAATCATAAGCTCAATGTCAAATTAAGGCTAGTCTGTAAGAAAAGTACACACCTGAGCAGAATACATGAATGTTCCAGTTATGTATTGGCTTTTAAATATTAACTTGGGAGTTTAAATTTCAGGTTCATATTAAGCCCATGCAGGACTATGTATCTACTAGCCCCGTATGTGTGAAATTATCTTGTACAACAGGAAGGAGATAAAAACAGGGCTTTACCCTTTCTTTTCCTATTCATTCACAGCTAAAAACAATTCTAGGTGAAGCAAATGTTTTTCTGTGGAACAATGAAGGCTTTTCACCTGCTTCCTGCAACAAAGCTGCCTGAAAACAATTACTAACTAAAGCAGAAGTGGAAAAACATATATCAAGAGTAAGAAAACTTTAGCAATTCAGTACAAAGAATTAAATGTAAGGTTGAGGGCATGTGTATATTACAAAATTATTTATTAATATAGAATAAAGCTATAATAAGCATTTTCTTCTCTTCATGCATTACATGTTCCTAAAACTTTGTGTATAGGAACTTCTGAAGTAAGAGGATAAGGAGTGCATTGCAGGGTCTGGTGAAGGTCCACAGAATTCTGCATCTCCAACCACAGCCAGCTCAAGGCCGCTCACTGTCCAGCCTGTATGGGTAAAAATGACTACACTGAATATATAAATAAGGAATGAAATGATAAAGAGAAAGGGTGTGTTAGGTTGTTACCAGGGGAACTAATTGCCTAGAGTAGCATTCATATTAAAGGCAATGTCAGAACAGACTTCGTGAAAAGGCTGCAGGTTTTTTTTCTTTCATAAATTTGAAAAAAAAAAAGCTACAGGTTTTTAACAGCACAGCAGCTAACAAGATGATTGTGCCTTTCCTCAACTTGGTAAGCTTCTGTACATCTTCCACTGCATCAGTTTACTCCCAAGTTTACAAATGTCCTCACTCCAAATTCAACATTTGTACCCTTTATTTCGTATCTTCCTTCTTTCCCCTTATTTTTAAAGATTCTTTCATTTGGAATTTTTGCAGCTAAATATGCAGACCTTGTTTCTCCACATTCAAAATACCCTGTGGGGAGCTGGCGGAGCAGTTTGACTTCACCTTCCCGACCGAGCCATACTCCACTGTCTCTCGAGGCAGAAGGATGCCAGCAATACTTTGGTGAATATGGAATGTTAAGCCAAACCATGGGGAAGTGTGAACGCATAAGTATGTGAATACTCACAGTCAGAGGCGCTAACTACTGAAAAAGATTGTGGGGCCCCAACATGACATCCTGACCCCACGTGCGCAACATCACAAGGAGCCAGGGGGAGGAATCAAACGTGGCGGCCCCCACCGTCCCCCCTCCCACTGCCATGCAAGGAAAGGACGAGGAAGTTGCCCCAGCCAGTGGTGGTGAGATGTCAGTCACCGAAGCAGGACCATGCCCTCTTCTGCCCTGGGAACAATGGGGGGCAGCCACCTCAAAAAACATTGGGGGTCCCAAAGTGCCTCAGCCCCTAGGAGTTGGCACCTATGCTCACAGTAAAAGCAGCAGGTGCTTCTCTGCTCACCAGTCCTCCTGCTGCTGCTATGCTACTCTGAGTGAAGTCGTGGTGTGGCTTAGTGTTAATCCCATTTTACTGTGATTGCTTGCGCATTCATATTTAGCCTTGGTTTGGCTTAGCATTATGTGCAAACCAGGCCATCTGCTGGGTTTTAATTATTACCTGGATGCCAATTACATATATCCAATTGTATCTTTATTCTCCCACCACTTTCTCTATTGATTACAATCTTTTTAATTTAACAACTACAACACAAAATCAACTTTTCTTTTATTGAAGTGCATCTGTCACTTACAGCATGTTGCTATGTGCACTTTGCACATAAAATCATAGAACGGAATGGACTATGAGGATCATCTAGTTCAACCACTTGCAATACAGGATTCTTTCACTCCATGTCGAGCTCGAACCCACAACCCTGAAATTAAGAGTCTCATGTTCTACCGACTGAGCTATCCCTCAGGAGTATGATTTGTCTCATTTATACATATACAGTGGTACCTCGGGTTACATACGCTTCAGGTTACATACGCTGCAGGTTACAGACTCCGCTAACCCAGAAATAGTACCTCGGGTTAAGAACTTTGCTTCAGGATGAGAACAGAAATTGTGCTCCGGTGGCGCAGCAGCAGCAGGAGGCCCCATTAGCTAAAGTGGTGCTTCAGGTTAAGAACAGTTTCAGGTTAAGAACAGACCTCTGGGACGAGTTAAGTTCTTAACCCGAGGTACCACTGTATACTCAGTCATGACACTCTTATTTATGTAATAAAGGCTGCCTTTAGGGCTCTCCACTGTTCACTTAACAGTATCAATGCTAATTCTATGTTCAAGACACATTTGCTAGCAAGATGATTCAACTGATGCTTATTCAAGCAGAAAACATTCCTGCTAGATAGAAGTACACTCCTGAACATTATAATTTTTTTTAAAAGAAAAGAATGAATGACTTATTAAAGGTTTCATACCTTCCTTTTGTATATGAAATGCTACGTCTGTTGATGATGAACTATATTGTGCTCTCCATAAGCAATATCTGCATAATTCTAATCTATCCAACATTTTAAAATTGAATTAAACCTGAAATGTTTTCCTTTAGAGAGAAGTGAACAAAGCTTAAAGATTTCCTTGAGTGTCAAGTAATATTTAGATGTATTTATGAGAAAACTGTAAATGTTGCAAAATATTTTCCCACAAAAGAAAACTCATCCTAAAACAAGGGAGGTGTCCAGTGCTGGTTATTGTGATTTCAAGATGAACTCATGCACAGTACAATTCTAAAGACCTGCGAGGAGGAGATAAAGGCGTTGGTATCTAAAGAATTTGACGTTTCCTCACCGAAGCAGAAATGACTTCTTCAGCAACATGTGCTATAACATATGCTATAGAGCAGTCAGAATTGCAGAGTATGCTGCAGATGTGAGTCAGTACCTTAAAGGCTTCCAATTGCTTACAAGCCAAACAGCTTGTTTTGGCTCTCAACACTGTCTCCCCTTATGGGACCTACTTTGATCTTTTTAAGCTATTATACAAATGCAATTACATTCATTTTATGGGATCAACAGGGACTAGAGAAAGAGCACACTAATCCCAGTGTGAGTGATGGTGTGAGAAGCTACTTTTTGTAATATGAATCGAGGGCTGCAAATATCTTTAACGCATTCCCAAAATGAGACTGTGCCGCAAAGCTGCAAAATGAATTCTCTCCATAAAGCATCTTAATACAGCCAGCAGATATATAGTACAAGTAAGATTCCTGGCCCCTTCTTTCATAAATGCCCTCAATTCTTTCTTATATTTACTCCAAACTGTTACAAAAATAGGGAACCTAATGTTCAGAAAAATGTGCTCTTATGACAGTTAAATATATCTCTTGACCAAGAGTTGAAATTATTAGTTTATTTATCTGAACACAACCCCCCAAAAGTCAGGCAACAGAAGATAATGAAGACAATGTGATTTATATGAGTGCACATTAGAAGGCATAGCTGTGGTTTATGCATAGTGCTACTCACTGGAAGGCTAGCAGCACAACATTCACCTTTTAATAATGCTGCATAATTGCCATTTTGAATAACGAAGGTTTTTAAAACAACTTTCTATATATTTTTTACGTACTACAACCACCATTTAATGCTTAAGGACATGGCACCCTGTTGCACAACTCTGAAGCCCAACAATGGCTGGAGGCCTGCAGGTTCCTCCTCACTGCCACTCTTAAAGCAGATATCATCAGCCTCTTCAGACCCAGAACCCTCTTTTCATCCAAACATGTGTTTGGAGATTTTGCCAAATCTCCAATTTGGTAAAATTTACCATATATAGTGGGACGCAGGTGGCGCTGTGGGTTAAAGCCTCAGCGCCTAGGGCTTGCCGATCGAAAGGTCGGCGGTTCGAATCCCTGCGGCGGGGTGCGCTCCCGCTGCTCGGTCCCAGCGCCTGCCAACCTAGCAGTTCGAAAGCACCTCCGGGTGCAAGTAGATAAATAGGGACCGCTTACCAGCGGGAAGGTAAACGGCGTTTCCGTGTGCGGCTCTGGCTCGCCAGAGCAGCGATGTCACGCTGGCCACGTGACCCGGAAGTGTCTCCGGACAGAGCTGGCCCCTGGCCTCTTAAGTGAGATGGGCGCACAACCCCAGAGTCTGTCAAGACTGGCCCGTACGGGCAGGGGTACCTTTACCTTTACCTTTTACCATATATAGTATTTGGTATATTTATATTTACCATATATAGTATTTGCATGGTGGTAGTGCTCCTTTTGCAACCCACCTTTGATCAGGGTTTGAGCCACTGCTGAAGACCAGAGGAAGACCAGAATTCTAAAGCAGTCAGGGATCATCTCCAGCCCACTCTTCAGCTCCAAGCAAAGAAGACGGACAAGGGAAACCTGTCTGTTGTGCTGCAATTTGAAGCTGCTGTCTAAAGAGCTGTGCCACCTGGAAGAAAAACCTCCTGCCGTCCTCTGAAGCTTGGAGCCAAGGAGACGCCACATGGTGGCTGCTGCTTCTACCATCCAATTCAATCCACTAATGGGGTCTGAAGTGAAAGTAACTGGTCAGGAAAGCTCTTGGGAGTAGTGGTGGGTGGCTCAGTGCAAATATCAACCCAGTGTGCAGAAACCTGTGAATTATTATTGACGATGATGATGAATAATTGTTCACTTCCTAAGTCTGTGTCTCAAAGTAGTGAGGCCTTGAGTGGTTGTCCTTAATTTGAGGGTACCAAATAGAGTAACAGCCAGTGATAATGGATGCTGTCTTGGTTGGCACCATGATTCAAGACCCAATTTCTAAATTCATACCTACTAAAGGATAAATATTGATATTTGGAGAATATAAGCCCTAGGTTTATCTTGACACTTTTGTGCCCAATCTCCTATCCCTAGTTGCTCCAACTAGCAGAGCTAGGTGAGAATATGGTCCCTCAAAGGCATTTAGTCGATGCCAGTATCCAAGATAAGCTAGATCAATTCTGGCTGCTATTGAGGGGATATCCAACTGAGCACTAAGATGAACTGACTGAGTCCCAGGAGGAAACCCCCCACAAATTAATTCTCTAGAACTTCTAGTTCAGATTTGACACCACTTTCCCAAATTTCAGCACCGTAAAGCATTTGTGCAATATTCTTTGACACATAGATCTTAAGGGCAGGATTTATTAGCTGTTCCTTCTCAACTGGAAAAACCTCTATAACTGCCCAGTAGAATGGGCAAGCTTGCATTATTAGTGTCAGTCGAATTAGGAGTTGAAAATGTTCTGGACTGGGTTAATAAGGAATAAATTCCTGCTCATCATGAAGTCTACCAGGGCAATAACTCCTAAGCCCTTTACCCTAACTGGGGTTGCTAGAGGGGGATTTTTAAGTCCAACAACTAAGAAGTGAATGAGGCAGTGAAGTGGTCCAAAGATGCCCAGCTGGGGGGAAGGGGAAGATAGGGGTGTATGTTGGGGGGGAGGAGAAGGTTCTTATCTTCTGTTTTTCCCCTCTAGTGCATGTCTGTAGGAGAACTGTAAATTATCATTATTATTATTTTGTTTTGCTTTGCTCCATGTCATGAGCTTTTTCAGGAAGAAATTGTGAATGTGTTGGATTTAAATACAGGGAGACAAGATTGTACTGTACAGCTATAATGCAAGGCCTTGGGCTGGCAAATTCCTCAGTCCAAAGTAAACAGGCTACAAGAACAGCTCTGATCATCTCTTTCTTTACTTTGGCACCATTTAACTCACTTCCCTAAATATAGATCTTGTTTTGTGTAAATTGGCCAGTTCTTGCTACACTGTCCATTAAAAAGATATACTCTGCTGTTCAACTCCATATATGCGCATCTGATTCTAACCCCATTTCAGCTACACACAACTATTTAGTTAAATGGTTTATCATTTTCATCTCTTGCTTAGGAAGAACTAAAAGTGCAGAATTCATTTATCCAGGCCAGCTAACCATTTACAAAACAAGCCAAGGAAACAGTTTCAAAATTAACCAATTTTTAAAGACACTGTTTTTAGGAATTTTAGGAAATGGAAAACACCACTTTAAAAAGTGGATCTAAACACACACACACACACAACTATAATAACAAGAAACACAGAAATAAATTCAAAATGTGTATATTCTGTTTTAGTTTACAAAAACTTATGGTAGCTAACAAGTATCATAAAACCAATATAAAATGCAACAAAGGTCAACAAAATGCAGAGCAAGAGAAACCAACAGAATTAATCTAAGTCATCAGTCAACTCCAGTTTAGGCAAAGGCCTGCTGTACAGACTTAGACCAGGGGTAGCCAACACAGTGCCCCCCCCATTAATTTTTAAACTACAACTTCCATCATCCTTGACCATTGGCTATGCTAGACAAATCAAAATATTTTTTGCCTGGGGACAAGAAAACATCAGATTTTGTGGCAGGCAAACCTATACAGAACGTACTTGCAGTGTTTCTCTTGGTATTAAATCCCACGGAGTAAACCCAGGTATTGTGCTGTGAGATCCATAAACAATTTTATTGTGCTTGCTTTGTAAAGGTTTTTATAGCAAGTTCTGCCTTGTTCAAATTAAGATCTGGTCTTCACTTCTACCCAATAACCCTCCTTTCCATTTTTTTTTTCCAAATGTCAACATAATCATTCACTACCATTTTGGCTAGTTGACATTTCTGGCTTCAATTTTACATCACCTAAACTGTTTAGAAACAGCCAAGCTTGCAAAGCAGGCAGCTTTAACGGAGATTGCTTATTTTCAGTTTCCTGATTCTGAAACCTGTCTGGGCCACTCTGTCTGGGATACCTGCCCTCTTGGGATTCCCTGTTTAAATGTTAATTTGCTTTGTTATTGGGCACAGATGAAGTTACTTAACTCTGGAGTATGTTGTTGTGTATGATTAGTCCCATTTTAATTGGTATGGGCTTGGAAACCTGGTGTTGTAATCTTTTTTCAAAGGTGGACCTTCTCAGTAGAGACCTAAATTTTGAAGCCACAACAGTGTTAAAAGACAAAAAAGGCAGATTCATTTTTTCCTAAAGGGGTACTAGATGGCCAAACTAAACTGACAATTGGCTCCAAACACAAAACAATTAGAGTTCATCCCAAAAAAATATTAAACAAATTCCTCTCCTTCTCTGAAAGGAAAGCAATCCTAAGAGGTTAAAGGTAAAAGTAAAAGTACCCCTGACCATTAGGTCCAGTCGCGGACGACTCTCGGGTTGCGTGCTCATCTTGCTCTATAGGCCGAGGGAGCCGGCATTTGTCCGCAGACAGCTTCCGGGTCATGTGGCAGCATGACTAAGCTGCTTCTGGCAAACCAGAGCAGCGCACGGAAAAGCTGTTTACCTTCCCGCCAGAGCGGTACCCATTTATCTACTTGCACTTGATGTGCTTTTGAACTGCTAGGTGGGCAGGAGCAGGGACTGAACAACGGGAGCTCACCCCATTGCAGGGATTCGAACCACCAACCTTCTGATTGGCAAGTCCTTGGCTCTGTGGTTTAGACCACAGCGTCACCCGCATCCCACAACCTAAATACGAGAGGCACCTCCCTAAAATACATCCATCCTACAATCCCATGGGCTGCCTTCCTCAGAAGGAAACCTCTAACAATTAGAGACTCCTACAAACTACTGAAAGTGCTAAGAAACGGAAGCTGTATTTGGTGCGAGCAATTGAAGTTTAGAGGTAAAAAAGAATACATAGTATTAATAGCATGAGGATGAAGAAAGTTTAGCTGTACTTGCCAGCCGTTACAGAGTACACAAACTGGTCTCCTGAGATACCACAGTGGCAACATTTTACTTTTAACCAGAGATTTAAAGAGACATTTAATTTTGTCTTTGGCATCGTAACTAGTTGAAATATATTTTTAGGACAACCGCCATTTATTTTAACATGGATTTTGAATTCATCTCACAGAAATTAATGGTTGTTCCAAATTAGCAAATCTCAAGAATATTTTGATACAAATATAAATATTCTTGCAAGAGGCATCTATCTTCACAAAACACAACAATAAAGTTTTTTTTTAAAAATAAACCTTTGGAAGAAAAGCAAAATAATCAGTTTTGCAACGAGAATCCCTATGCACTAACATCTGCATCTGTAAGATCTGTTTACCATGACTGCATTTATTCCAAAGTCAATGTTAGGTGCATGGTTTTAAAACCTCAATAATTTGAGGCTGTTGTTTGGTTTATTCTAATTTTCCCCCACTAAGACTTCCTAACAGCTTGCAGGTGCAGTTATAAAGGCTTGTCCTTGGCTTGTCCAAGAACATCAAGAGATATTAGGGAACATCTTCCTGATATTTTGGGTGTTAACCAGCGAACAATTTTAAACAAAAATCCTGGAAGGACGGATGGCCAGATGGCTAATTAGGTGACAAGCAGTGGGAGCTCAGCTGAACAATTACAGGAAAATCAACAGTTGTCATTATGATAAAGGACGGCTTCAGAGTTCGTTATTGAAGTCATATTCCCAAAGGCTGTGTAGGGGGGAATTTACTTCTGAACATAGTGCTTTAATATTGCTGTGTCTGTTTTGGCCTGAAGCTACATATTAGAAATGATAAAAGAAGTTCTTTCATAGAGTTTTAAAATCAGAGCGGTTGCACTGCCAGTATCAACATGACAAAATGCTTTTGGCTACAAAGAGAGAAAGCTCTGTATGTAGTACCAGACAAGTGTGAACAGAAACTTTCCTAGCCAATCAAAGCACAAGCCTTATCTCATCTCTCACGGTTTTCTACCTTTTTATATTTCAGACGGATTTAGTAACTGTTGCTTTGGCAGTAATTACAGAACAAGTTCAGCACAATTATTCTATCGTCAGAAGATGGGAGTTTTGTTTTCAGGGCCTTTCCTTTGGTCAGTTCTGTGCCAATGTAACCAGGGCACTTGCTGAGTAGTCTACGGAAGGAAGTTACGCAGCAAGGAAACTCCGTAAATAATGTTTCCTTCAGATGGGAAAAGGTAACTTTTTGCTGTACTGTGGATAAAAAAACATTCTTCTCCATTTTCCCGTTGAAACTGAAAATAAGGGCTGAGTATTAGGGGTGACATTTTTTTGCTGTAACAAAAAGGTAGACAATGAGTTGCATGGGCTATATCGGGACCTCTCTGAACACTCTGGCTGCACTATTTGCTTTCTCAGGTAAAAGAAGTTGGATAGGATCAGGGTGAGCAAGTTGTTCAAGCAGTAAATCCAAATACAGTATTTGCAAAGATTGGTTGCCACTACTGAGAATGCCTTCTGCCTGGTTCCCTGTAACTTCGCTTCTTGCAGTGAGGGAACCGCCAGAAGGCCCTCGGCACTGGACCTCAGTGTCTGGGCAGAATGATGGGGTTGGAGATGCTTTTTCGAGTATACTGGGCCGAGGCCGTTTAGTGCTTTAAAGGTCAACACCAACACTTTGAATTGTGCTCGGAAACATACTGGGAGCCAATGTAGGTCTTTCAGGACTAGTGTTATACGGTCTCGGCGGCCACTCCCAGTCACCAGTCTAGCTGCCGCATTCTGGATTAGCTGCGGTTTCCAGGTCACCTTCAAAGGTAGCCCCACACAGAGCACATTGCAGTAGTCCAAGTGGAAGATAACCAGAGCATGCACCACTCTGGCAAGAGAGTCAGGCAGGGTCTCAGCCTGTGTACCAAATGGAGTTGGTGGACAGCTGCCTTGGACACAGAATTGACGTGCTGTGAGTCCAATGGACAGCTGTGAGTCCAAAATGACTCCCAGGCTGTACATCTGCTCCTTCATGGGTACAGTTACCCCATTCAGGACCAGGGAGTCCTCCACGCCTGCCTGCCTCCTGTCCCCCAGAAACAGTACTTCTGTCTTGTCAGGATTCAACCTCAATCTGTTAGCCGCCATCCATCCTCCAATCACCTCCAGGCACTTAGGACATTCACTGCCTTCACTGGTTCTGATTTAAAAGAGAAGTAGAGCTGGGTATCATCCGCATACTGATGAACACCCAGCCCAAACCCCCTGATTATCTCTCCCAGAGGTTTCATGTATATGTTAAAAAGCATGGGCAGAGGACGCAACCCTGAGGCACCCCACAAGTGAGAGTCCAGCGATCACTCATCCCCCACCACCACTTTCTGAACATAGCCCAGGAGGAAGGAGCAGAACCACTTTATAACAGTCCCATCAGCTCCCAGCTCCTCTAGACGGTCCAGAAGGATCTTATGGTCGATGGTATCATAGGCCGCTGAGAGATCCAGCAGAACTAGGAACCAGCTTTCACCTTTGTCCCTAGTTCGCTGGAGATCACCAACCAGCGTGACCAAGGCAGTTTCAGTCCAAATGGTTCCAAATGGTCCGCATCCTGCAGACGTGCTTGGAGTTGTTCAGCAACCACCTGCTCAATCACCTTGCCCAAGAATGGAAGATTTGAGACTGGGCGATAGTTGGCCATATTGGCCAGGTCTAAAGATTTATTTATTTTTAAAGAAGTGGTTTAATAACCACCTCTTTCAGCGGGTCTGGGAAGGCTCCCTCACAGAGAGAAGCATTCACCACCCCACGAAGCCCATCGCTCAGCCCTTCCCGGCTCGCTTTTATTAGGCAGGATGGGCAAGGATCAAGGAGACAGGTGGTCGGTTTCACTCGTCCAAGTAGCCTGTCCACATCCTCGGAGGTAACAGATTGGAATTGATCCCACGCAAATTCTCCAGCCATGGTGTAATCCTGGGTTATTTCAATAAACCATTTTGTAAATTGGGGTAGTCAATTTGCTGAACTCCTTCCTCCTCCCACACCAGCCTGCTTGCCCAGTAAGGTTGACTGGGACAAGAAGTAAGGCCTTCCTTAGCAGCTGCACCAGTTTTATGGAACATCTTGCCCCGTGAGATTCAGAGAGCTCCATCTTCAACTCTCAGACTTTTTCAATGCCTCAAGGCTTTTAATTTGTCAGGCTGAGTTTGTGGAGAACGGTGTTTTATCTGATGTGCCTGCTCTTTTAAGTTTGACATTACTGTTGTTAAAGTTTTAATTTGGGGTTGTTATTGTGTGATGTTTATCTCACCAATAGAATTTTACATTGTGATTTCAATTGATGGAAGTCAGCCTGGTGTACTACATGCATATTATATAAAAATAGAAGCTTTTTTTTTTTTTTGAGTGGGGAAGGATTAACTCTGCTCTGCCAATCCAATTTCCACCCTCTATTTGAGAATTTTTTCATACAAAAAAGGGGGTGGGATCCTTTGTTAGGAAATTCAGAGTTGAGAAGTTTCATCTCAAACTAAACATTTTAAAATCTAGCCCATCAATGTAATGAAAAGGATGAAAAAAACACACCACAAACTACCATTATTACAATCTTCAATTTAAATAATTCTATTTTACATGGTTGAATACCACACCGTATGTACAATTGTATCCCAACAACACTACTTAACAGCAACTGATTTATAAAAACAGACCTCATAAAAGAGGTTTGTTAGTGACAAGACCATGCCATTTATTCTAGTTTTCATATATTCCTTTGCTCTGGCAGATGTTTTGTTGGGTGTGGGTCACCCTGCAGTTTTTAATATTCTTTAAAGTCTTGTTTAGACATGTTTATGGAGAATTAAAGCTGTACTTTCCTTATAATCTCTCTCTCTCTGTGATCTCAATGAATGAATGATGTGTGACTTAATTTGCCAAGCTTTTGATTTCCATCATCTTGGATGAGATCATAGCTTTCTGATCATAACACTTATTTCCAAGTTTACAGGTGAAAAAACTACCAGCCAGTATTGAAATAGTCTCCTATGTGGTAAAATCCTACCTTTTGAAATTCATTTTCCTTTACAAATTGTTTCACCTCAAATTACATACTGATATATCCTCTAGAATGCAGTTAGTTCTACAACTTCATTATGGACATTTTAAAAAAGAAAAAAGTTATGAAGATAATGATTTTATGCTCCAGCTTTCTATAAAACTACACTAGGTGGCTAGATGGTTGGACAGTGTTCTTGAGGCTACCAGTTTGACCAAACTGCGGGAGGCAGTGGAAGACAGGAGGGCCTAGCATGCTCTGGTCCATGGGGTCATGAAGAGTTGGACACGACTAAACGACTAAACAACAACAACAACAACTGGTGGCTACAACGCTGAACAGTCTAGAAGGCAGCATGTCAAAAAGGGAAACAATGTGAACAGAATTTGATAATGCAAGTTACTTATGGCATCTCATAGACTCAGAATTGTACAATTGGATGGTCAACCCCCTGCAATATTTTCTGCACTGAAAAAGCTGCACCCATTTTGAGTACCAGTGATTGCAATGCAGTCTGCCTACTTCCTGTTCAATATCATTGAATTCCAGTACAAGCAATTAAAATGGTGCATGGGAATCAGATTACAGGAAACCACCGTTTTGCGTGCACTCAAAGACCATGCGACCATGCATGCACAGGTTGTTTTCAGACCTGGAAGACGATGTAACGGGTTTATTTACGCAATGACCCAGAATACAGCCCCCAAGCAAATCAGGAGGTGCCTGTATGCTTTTTTTTTAAAAAAAACAAACTATGTATAAGACTCCCCCTATTTGCTGGAGGAGACTCTTGAGAGTCCCATGGAGTGCAAGAAGATCAAACCTCTCCATTCTGAAGGAAATCAGCCCTGAGTGCTCACTGGAAGGACAGATTGTGAAGCTGAGGCTCCAGTACTTTGGCCACCTCATGAGAAGAGAAGACTCCCTGGAGAAGACCCTGATGTTGGGAAAGATGGAGGGCACAAGGAGAAGGGGGCGACAGAGGACGAGATGGTTGGATAGTGTTTTCGAGGTTACCAGCATGAGTCTGACCAAGCTGTGGGGGGCAGTGGAGGACAGGAGTGCCTGGCGTTCTGTGGTCCATGGGGTCACGAAGAGTCGGACACGACTAAACGACTAAACAACAACAAATTTTTTTGAACCCAAAAATAAGAAAATGAAATCCTAAAATAGAAGTGAAAATCTGGATGATTGGCGGCGGCAAGTTGTTGATCTTTTTTGGGGGCGATCACCCTCAAAGTTTCCAGCATGAGGTGCATGCAGTGCACTGTGGTGCAGAAGCAAAGGCAGTGACAGGGGCACCACATGCTCCCCCTCGGTGGCAGCGGCTGCTGCAGAGAAGCAGCCTCCCGAGGGGGATGACAAGGAAGAGCTGGGGGAAGGCAGCGGCTGCTCAGCATCGGGCCACGCCACCGAGCAAACTGAGCTGAGGAAGGTGGTGAGCGGGTTGGGGGCAGGGTGGGAGTTTGAGAGGGGAAGAGGGGAAAAAGGAAAGAAGGGCAAAGGAGAGGTAGCTGAGGCAGCTGCTCTCGATCCGGTGGTTGAACCAGCGGGGGCTTCAGGAGGCGAGCCAGTCACCAGCATGCAGCCGGGGGGAGGAGGAGGAAGGGGGACGGCAGCAGGAGGGACTGCCTCAGACCGTCCAAGCCAAAATCCTGGACATATGTTTAAATATTTTAAAAATTCCCCCAGATGCCCATGTTCTGTGTACAAGACCCCCCCCCCCAATTTTTTAAAAGCAAAAAACCTTGTATTATACACAGTATTTAGAATTCTAGACTGCATCTCAAATGCTCATAACTGGCTTAGTTACATGAATAATCCTTATAAAAGCTCTGTAAAGTAGGTCAGGTATTGTGTTACCTTCCATAGTGTATGGCAAAATGGACGAGAGGGATACATAGTGACTTGCTATAAGGTTACCTGGCAAGCTTATGGCTGAGGAGAGATTTGAGCTAGGAACTTCCAGACTCACATGTCATTTTCTTAGCTACATGAGTTTTCAAACATATTTAGTTTTTTTTTAAAAAAACCACACACATTTGTACCACATTTTTCCAAATCTGCTCAAGGAAAGGAATGTGGAGCAGAGCCCTTGATGGTGATAATCTCAGCCAGCAGTTAGTCACATGGTGGGAGAAATCATTCTGAGCTATATTCACATCTGAGTCATGAAGAGCTGTAAGGATCAATACCTGTGCCTTGAATTGAGTTCCCCTCATGGGGAAGTTGGCACAGGACTTGTGCCGGTCTATGTCAGGCTGTATTAACTGCAGCTTCTGAAAGTCTTCCAAGGCAATCCCATGTAGAGCGAATTGGAGTAGCCATCCCTTCAGGTTGCAGAGACACAGGGAACTATGCAAGGATTGTGCATTGACTTGGAACAAAGGCATGCCAGTTCAGTTGAAGGAAAGCACTGCAGGTTAGCACTGCCACCTGCTTATTCTACAAAAAGGATGGACTTGGTGGGAGTTCTGAGTCACTATTTATTTACCTGTTCCAAAAGTGGCAAACGTACACAGCTGAACAGGGATCATCCATCTGACCACAGCCTCCAGGCACTGATTCAGGGCCAAGACAGCTGCTCCATGCTAATCAGATATGAAATACAGAGCTTGATGTCATCAGCATATTGTGGTTAATAACGGTAACCCCCATTTTGTAAATCCCTTATTATAAATATATGTATATTTTCCCCAAGTACACATTTTTGAATCTACAAATTTAAATTGCTCCCTTCCTTCGTGAAGACGTTATTCCGGTCGACACCACAATTTTTCAATTAAATTAGGTAATGTGCACAAGGGCTTGGAAACAATAGAGGGTGGCGTTTCCTGGAATAGGGTGTTGCATGACACAGTTGGAAGCACCAAGCCCATGTACACTCTCCCCCTCACTGCAGTGTTAAATCACCCAGCTCAGCCTTCAGAGAAGAACTAGGAGCAGACACAATTATGTTATTGCTAGAACTGGGTCATATGGAATGGAAAGTTCATTTTGGAGCCCAAATAATATAGTTTAATATAGCCAATGTCAATTGTTTCAAACTTTAGTATGTTAAACTACACTAAATTAGCTACAGAATTGTTCAGATGGTTACATAATTAGGAGTTGCTGATGTTTTTCAGAATGCCATATGAATACAAGCCAATATCTTGACAAATGAAGACATAAACCTTTTTATGTGTTGTATTTATAAATGTATTAGATCCTGAGTTGTTCTTCTGAAGACAAAAAGGGATCCTTTGAAGCCCCTGCTGACAAAAGCGGGAGAGACAGTTTTCACACTCTGCATCCCCTGAGTCACTCCCCAGGTTTTCTCAGATGAGAAATACCATGTTAGTCCAATTTCAATCCAGATCTAGCAATAGAATGGAGGCAGCTCTGTCCGCAACCCTATGCTAAGAACTGAACAGGTGGTGCAATTTCTGTTGGCTCATGACTTCTGATATCAGTTGATCATGGGATGAGAGTTGGACATTGGGGGGCGGGGAAAGAGGTGCCCTGGGCACCTTATAGCCGTCCTTTGGCATAAGTCTTTAATTTTTAATTGTTTTTAATTGTGTCCTCAAAATGTTTCCAGAAAGGAGGACTGGCAGATAATAACACAGCACTATGACACTATTTAACTTTTTTTGTCTTGCCAATTTCCAATTTCACTTCAAAGCTACAAGTAATATATTAATACAAAGCTTGCCATATCAAGCATCTCCTTCCAAATGATGTTCACAAGACTGTGTGTTCTGGAAAGGAGCATAGACTTCCTGTGGTGCGGTTAAGTAATATTAGCTCTTGCTTTTAACCGTTTTACAGCAACTCCCCTGCCTCATCTTCAGCTACAAGTTTGCCTCTTATTTCCAGTTCCAGAGAAGTCACTGCCTCCACCCTTTAGGGACTTCCCTAGAAAAGGCAGACACCTCCTGCTCAAATGCAATACTAGCATAGACAATATTATATCTCAGCAGAGAAATGGCCTAAGCTAATCCACACAGACCAGAAATATATGATAAGGAAATTTCCACCCAAGGGATTTATCAGTGCAGTGCTATCTGAAGGGTGGGCTTTCATAGATCTGCATCCTACAAGGACACTACTTTCTGCAAACACTCCTTCCTACCAAAGGCTGCTGAGGCAGAGGAAGGTTTGTCAGTCTTTTAATGTTCTGAAATGACAAGTGGAAGCTCTGCAAATATCTTGGAAGGCTGCAAGAGGTCACAAGTGCCTGTGGGGAATGGGACTGCAATTCCTCAGGGGAGTGGTTTCCACAATATCTGGTAGGCCTCAATAACATTTCTTGAATCAACATGAGATTGAAGACGTTGAGACCCTGCATCCCTGGAATTTACTTTCAAAGGAAAATATGGTTCCTTATTAATATTAATTGCTGACCAGGATCTGAGAGGCTGTCTGGACACTGTCCATCATAGAGGACCTTAGAGCAGACATAGCCAGTGTGGCTTCAGATGTTGTTGGGCTGCAACTCCCATCTTCCCTGACTACTGATCCTGTCAGCTGGGAAGATGGGAGGTACAGTCCAGCAACCTATGGAGGTCACCACTTTGCCATCCCTAAAAGACTTCTCTCATCTTGAAAATTTTATCTTGCCCTTTGAATCTGAAAGACACAGACATCCTGCTCCACTGGGGTAGATTTGATTGGTATCCTTGACCAAGACTATTTTTACAAGGAGATGGTTCTGCATTAGATTTCCAAGTTGTCCTCTCATACACTTATTTAGTGGCAGACTTTCATTCTTCTGGCAGACCTCCATTCTTCTGTAACAAGTATATCATTGTTTTCATGATATACCAATTTCTAGAATTTAACTGCAGAATTATCTGAGTTGGGTATTGATTGCAAACAGATTAAACCTTCCTCAATAAGAGTCCTTTAAAGAGTTTGCCTTTAAAGTATTATTCTTTTTAAATCTTGATCCTAATTAGAACTTGAACTGCAGTGCAGCTGTTCCAAGATTTGATTAATCTACAAATTGGAAGAAACAACAATAGACGGTAATAAAGAGAAGAATAATGAGCAGGTATAAATAAATTGTTTCTGTTTGCACTGCAAAATGAAATCAAGACCACTGCCTGGAAGGTTATTTAATTTAATTAAACTGAAGGCCAAACATTCTTAATATAAACTCATAAAATGCAACATTAAAATTTTCCTTTAAGCAGGGAAAAATAAAACTGTTTCAAAGCCAAAGGAAATGGGAATTTTCTGATCCAAATGTCAATGACATCCAAGATATTTAATTAGGAAATTCTATATAAAGGAAGGTTGCAAGTTAGAAAAACAACTATCCGCAGATTCTTAGCTTTCCTTCTACTTAAGGCAACTGGAATAAAAGTCTTCAGAATTCAGCCTAGTACGTGCCTTGCTCAGAGCCTGAAAAGGAGATTGGTCTTGAACTCATGTTTAGTTCTCCTGTCATAAAATATCATTACAGACTCTGTTAATGCAAAAGGCTGAAACTCAATGCACTTCAGAAATATTATAAACACACAGAAATTCTATATTCTTCTAGCATTTCTCTTCAAGTTTGGATATGGGCTCTTTCTTGATGGTTTATTTTTTTGGGGGGGAGGCATTTGTGATCAATAAATATCCTCACGAAGTTACATTATCCAAACTGCATCTTAATGAGGGATGGCAGACATCCCATATTTTACTAGACTTCCCTACACTGGAACCTTTGCAGGAAACAGTGTCCCATCTCACAAGGAGTCCTACACTCCAAGGAAGTGGAGGAGTCTCATACCAACCAAAGTGACAGAAGCTGTGCCAGAATGCTGCAACACTTCAATCTATGTAGTTACTGGTTTTAAATTGCAAAGATATGTTGTACACAGCTTCCATACCCTCCTTTGTCTATTTCTTTCTCTTAGGCTATACCCCCCCTCCCTGCACTGTTTTAGGAAGGAAATAAGATCCAGTTTACTACTTGATTTGTAATTTACAAAAGAACTCAGCAACATTGCCAGTTGCTCTGCTTTTCCATTTATGCTTTTCCAAAGCAAGACTTAAAACTGTATGCCTCTGAATAATAGTTGCTTGGGTTCATGAGAGTGCTATTCCCCTCATGTCTTGTTTTACATCAGCATCTGGTTGGCCACTGTGAGACCGCTCAACTCAATGGGCTTTTGGTCTGATCAAGCAGGTTCTTCTATTATTTTCTGTTCACGGCTTGCAACACCTAGATCGCCTGGGGGCTGGATGTGGCCCAGTCGCCTTCTCCATCCGGCCCGCAGATGGTCTGGGAATCAGTGTGTTTTTACATGAGTAGAATGTGTCCTTTTATTTAAAATGCATCTCTGGGTTATTTGTGGGGCATAGGAATTTGTTCATTTTTTATAAAAAAAATATTTAGTCCAGTCCCCCACTGAGGGACAGTGGACCGGCCCCCTCCTGAAAAAGTTTGCTGACCCCTGACCTAGATCAACGTCAACATAAGATTTGTCTAATCTAGTTGTTCAAACTGGAAAACCATGGAACTGAACAAATACCATGTTGAGGACATGTAAATATATATAAATGTCTATATCACAGAAAAACTGCAGCACCTGCTGGGTAGAAGCAGCCCTCAATTAGCCCATAGTTATCTTTGAAAGTAGGCATAAATAATAAGTAATGTCTGGGATATGAGATTTCATTCTTCTTGGATTCACTGGCTATTTATTTAGTTTTTGTTGACATCCTACCACTATATTTGCTTCAAAGTCTTTCTGAAAGTTTGGGTTCATGCTTCCAGTGACCTCAGTTTTCTTCACATTGCTGTCTACTTTGTAGTTTCAAATCAAAAGCAGCCTTGCATTATGATTTCTTGTATCTGCTCATTTGGCGTATATTATTTTCCCCAGCCATTTGATATCATTCAAATTTTCCAAAGGAAAAAAAAATTAAGTGAAGGAAAATCATAACATTAAGGCTTAATAAATGCCCATATCTTAAGCAGCACAAAATAAGACTGAGTAGACCAAGCTCTTGGCAGACTGCTATGTTCCCTGCACCCACTGTCAACAGCAGTCTCTCCAGCTTTCAGTATTATTTATGTACTTTAAATGTGTTTATCTTCCATTTCTTTTGGGAGGAAAGAATGCTTATAGTGCAGTGAAACAAATGGCCATATTCAATAAACGCATGACAATACAAAAGCCTAAAAATATTAGAAATACAGATTAAACTACAATAGATTCTGCAAGCACTGGCCTAAATAAAAATGACTCATTCCTAAACCTTTTGAAGATTATATTTACTGTCTTCCCTGTGGAAGTATCTGCATTGTACCTAACACAGGACTTGAAGGTTAAGACTAACACTTGCAGTAGTTTCAGGTTAGATCTCACTTGGCCTCAGAAGATGGGTCGCAACTTGCAATGAAGGCTGTCCCACACAGAGAAAATATTACCTGCAGTGGTTGCAAAATTTTCTGGGCTAGTGAGCACATTTGGAATTTTGACATGTGGGGAGGAACAACTCCTAAAGAAGCATGTTGAAGTGAACCATCATTATTGTACCATCACAAGTATTAATAAATTGTTTATGCAGAACAATTTAAAGGAATGGCAGATACCACAAATGGTAGAAATTGTGTTTCTGTGCCTAGTTATGCTACTCCTCACTGATTTCTTTGGAACTTGGGGTTCATGATAAATATGTGTCACAATTAATAGAAACTAGGGGATAAAAAACAATTACTCCATATAGCAATTACTCCATATCTAAAATTAAACGTGAACACTAAAATAATGAAAATATTATATATGAGTAGAAGTAGGCAATGGTTCAGTACAGTTAACTGTACTGTAATTTTGAAGTAATATCAGTTACTACATCTTCAGCATATGGAAAACATCCCGCTATATATTTCCATTTCCTCTGACCTGACAGTACAGCTGAAAAACTCATCAACAAACAATAACGGCAAAGAGCCTGAATGGAAAGGTACGTAAGTGAAGCTTAAACTAGAGTAGAGGAATCCAGTAAAACTTCTAGCTTGCAAAAAGCCGTGTGTATGCAGTAAGGGATAGATATTCTGGCTAGACAATGGAGAAAATGTATGAACAATTTGCTGTATAAAAAGGTTTTCAATCTATTAGTCCTTCTAGCAATATAGACTATCTGGAGTCATAAATGCATACCTCCCATCCAATCTAAGAATGATTACTATGATAAACTTTTAAAAGAACAGATTTTCCTTCTCCGTGCTCTTTTAGATTCTTCCAGTGAAAGCAGTCTATAGCTACTATAGTGGTAGGAAGTTACTCAATGATAAACTAGAACCCATCATGCTTGGGTACTTTGTTCTAGGTACCATACAAGATACAATACATAGTAGTATCACTCCAATGTTACCTTGGTGCTAGGTCTGAATGGCCATGGACAGCATGTTGAGACTTCCGGAGGCGGCGCCAACGGCAATGGCGGTCTCCTTCTGATCTAGAGGGGGAAGCTCTATGGACTGCATGTTGATTTGAGAAACATGTATTCCTGCTTCAACTTGTTAAGACAATGCCTGCACGCTGATACTTATGAAGAGAAGTATTTCCTAAGTCCCATTTTCTAGGGGTACTGAGTTCACGGTGGTTTGCTTTAAAGGATCGTCATATACACAAAAGAGAAAAGGAAACGGCTTATCCAAGAATAAAACAATAATTGAAGTGCCTTCAAAGAATTCACAAGCCTATGGCCAGTTCTGAGCACCAGTTTCAGAAGAAGGGTATTGTTAAAACTAGAATGTGTCAAGAGAAGGACAATGAGGGTAGCCCTATTCAGGGAAGTTTTTAATATCTAACGCTGTGCTGTTTTTAACACTTGATTGGGAACCGCCCAGAGTGGCTGGGGAAACTCAGCCAGATGGGCGGGGTATAATAAATAAATAAATAAATAAATATAATGAAGATGGTGAGGAACCTGGAGGCCAAGTCCTGTGGGAGAAAGGTTGAAGGAGTTGGGTGCCTTCAGTCTAGAGAACATGCAATAAGATTGCCATATTCAAATATTTGAAAGTGGGTTGGATGGTAGGATTCTAAATCATAGTAGTCAGATTGTACCAAAAGGATTTTATAAAGAAAATAAAAATTAAAAGCATTAGAGAAAACAATAGTAGAATCCCATCTGAAGGTACTACAGTACACACTAAATAGTGGCCTTTAAGAGGGGCGACCTTCTTTCTTATATCCCATTCCAGTTTGAAACGTGAACTAAAAATACACCCTGGAAATTTATTTCCATGATCCAAGTTAAAATAGCAAAGGCATGTAGAAAGGCACTTTCAGTGGTTTCCCCACCAACTATAGAACTATTCCCTACAGTGGTACCTCAGGTTACAGATGCTTCAGGTTACCGAAGCTTCAGGTTACAAATGCTTCAGGTAACAGACTCCGCTAACCCAGAAATAGTACCTTGGGTTAAGAACTTTGCTTCAGGATGAGAACAGAAATCGCGTGGTGGCAGCGCTGTGGCAGCGGGAGGCCCCATTAGCTAAAGTGGTACCTCAGGTTAAGAACAGTTTCAGGTTAAGAACGGACCTCCAGAACAAATTACGTAAGTTCTTAACCCGAGGTACCACTGTATTTGTAACTAAGGATGAAGCAGTTATCAGAACATTCCCAAGGTATCGCTTGACGGCCAGGGCCATGGTCATCCAAGTTGTTTACCACCATTCATTTCTTCAAACAAAGAAGCCAAAATTGAGTGGATATTTTAAAATTTGTGTCCCTTCTTCAACCCCTGTTGCAGAGCTGTGTAAGACCAGAATAAAAGAATAGCATTCAACATTGCACAAGACTTCCACCTGTGCAACAGAACTTCCCCTTCTTGCTCCCTAATTCGCTCTGCAGGGACCCTCAATGCTCTGCAGCAGATCTGAATGGGTGCAGGGGGAGGAGGGGGAGGGGGAAGTTATGCTGAGCAGGCTGAAGTCGGTTCTGCTTGCACATGGACACCACTAGTTACAATTCAAAATCTTGTAAATATACTGAAGCAATAAAAACAGCACAGCTGTTTGGAACTGGCTGCAGATAAATCCTTGGGTGGGCAGCAGAAGAGGTCATAAGATCTTTGGGGATCTTCAATGCAATCTTATTCTTTTAGTGTTGTTTTCTTTTCTGTTATTAAGGGAATAATTTTGATAAACGATGTTTAAGCAGAAACCTTACTAACCTAAACTACTAAATTTAACTGAAAACTTTGCTGTAGATTGCATCTTCTCTGTATATTTGTTTGATGTGGCTAAACGGTTTGAAGAGGTTATGCAAGTGGCAAGGTTTTTTTAAAAAAAATACATACAGCAAGCCAGTTATTTGTTACAGAGCATTACCAAGAGAGTCATTCTGTAAGATACCCTACTGTGAAGGGGCACTAAAGGAGTTCCACTAAACAAACTCTGAATAAAGACTTTTCTGTTCTCTTCTATGAGAGGGAACTGATAAACTTCTAGTCATTGGAAATGACTGTGCAATGCTTGAATTACACACACATGCATGTACTGTGATGCATTATCACATGATACTTTACTTTTCCAAGAATAACCTAATAAAATGAAAATACTTCATAACCATGATCTTTTGCGTCTTAAAAGTTAGTTATTTGGCAGTCTCTAATGAGATTTAAAATCTTAATTGTTTACTGAAGGAGAGAGATTATTAAATAAGCTGTTTTCCTTTAAATGCCAACACTTTTCCAAAAATATATTTTTAAAAACCTACTATATGTATTTTATTTACTATGGGCCAAATGAATTTCACATATGTGAGAAGAAAACTGGCATCAACCACATGTGAAATAAACTCTTGGCAGGCTAAGTACAACTGCTTGCCATTTAGAAGATTGGATTCAGGAGAAATGCCTTTTATTTTTTCTCAAATCAGGAAACTTAGCAGAAGAAAAACGGAAGTGACTTCTCAGGTAATGCTCTGTAGCAAAGTTGTATCATCCTGAAGGCCTCATTTACTTAACTTTACTCCAATCATCAGCTTACTGTGAAGATTCTATGCCAGCTTAAATACAAAGAGAGGAAATCATGAAACATCGCTCTCATTGATGGAGCATTTGCGAACTGAGGGTTGCCCTTCCCATTTGTCAGTAAAAACAATGATTCACAACATCCCAACAGCCGATTATATTGTCATGCCTTCCCCACTTCCAAGCAGTGGGGAGTTTAAGGGGGTTCATTTGTCTGGGTTTTGTTTCCTTTGTAAGGAGTTCATGTGAGTACATATTAGGAGTATATACCAGGAGAAGAAAGTACCTTTTAAAAAATTACTCAAAACAGCATATGGTTCTTTTTTCCAACATCTTCTGACAATCAACCAATCTCAGTCAGGAGTAAACTAAAAGTAGAAGAAAAACTCTAATAGTGCATGTAACAGAGGGAGACTATATAACGGTGCACCTTTAGAGGCAAGCAGTTCAGCAGTTACCTTTTGCCATGGTAACCTAGAGCCAAAGCAAAATTGTGTGCATAAACCTGTATATCTCACTTTTCCTTTTCCTTGCTGTTTTCATTAACTTTTAAAGGTTCTGGCAGATTGTCAGGCAGATGTTTTCACTTTGCATTGCTATTTCAGCACCAACCACGCAATCCAGAACAGTTTGACTACAATTTTTATGAAAACTACCTTGCATTTGATTTTCTGCATCTTCCAAGGTAAATTGTTTAGGGCAGGTAAGAACAAGGGCATGACAGCAGCTAATGATGGCTAGTTGGATTATAGGAATTGTCTACTAAACTTTCATTCTGATTTGCATTCATTGACTTTTACTGCAACTTGCTTTTCAGTTGCAACACACATTAAAAACAAAGCATGCTTCTAAAAGCTTAAAAAGAAGAACTGCATCCCTTAATGCTCACTTTCCAGCAAAGCGTTCAAGTGGCAGAATGCCAGGAGAAACCCTGAGTCCTTTTGCTCCTCTGCACAAAATCCCTCCTGACCATTTCCAATAGAGAAATTTGATGTGTGAACTAGCAGTTGTTGCTACATATATACACTGAAATATACACTGCTGAAATGTTCATAGTAATTCCAATGCCTTAAGAGTGACCCTGGCAATCTGAAGAGAAGTAGCAGATTGTGCCAGCATCTTTTTACATCAACAAGTGTGTGCCAATGGAACAAAAAAGGACTATGCCACAAGCAAAAAAATCCTCTCTCTCTCTCTCTCTCTCTCTCTCTCTCGGGGGGGGGGGGGGGAGAGGGAGAGGGAGAGGGAGAGGGAGAGGGAGAGAGAGAGAGAGAGAGAGAGAGAGAGAGAGAGAGAGAGAGAGAGAGAGGCTGCAGGAATTAGGGCATGTAGAATTTTCCAACTTTCAAATTCCAAAAATAAGGAGTGAAGAAGAAATTTGCTAAAATTAACTTTCACCCCCTAAAATGACACACCCTACTAGGGGATGTCCAAATTAGCCACCCCAATTTAAGAAGAGACACTCCTTCGAATAGATGCTGTATTTAATGCAAGGATGGCCAACTTGTAATCCAACAACATCTGGAGGGCCACAATTTCCAACCCCCCTCAGAACTAGTGATGCTGGCTGGCACTGATGGGAATTAGAGTCCAACAACAACTCAAGGACTACTGACACTCCTCTCCTGTTTTATGAGGATGAAGCAAAAATGTTTTAGGTGAAGTATTTATTGAACATGGGTGTTAATTTTACTTCTTCTTTTTAAAAAAAACAAACTTACCATCTGAAAATTATGTTCAAAAGTATGTTACAGAGAAAGAGGGAAAAAACTTGCACAGTACAAAAGCCAAGCTAAACATAAACATAAACCCATTTACAACACACTTACTACATAGATATGAATGTACAGTGGTACCTCGGGTTACATACGCTTCAGGTTACAGACGCTTCAGGTTACAGACTCCGCTAACCCAGAAATAGTACCTCGAGTTAAGAACTTTGCTTCAGGATGAGAACAGAAATTGTGCGGCGGCAGCAGAGGCTCCATTAGCTAAAGTGGTGACCTCCAGAACGAATTAAGTTCTTAACTCAAGGTACCACTGTATATAGAATTTAACCAGAAGATGTCAAGAGATAAATTCCATCAAGAAACAGAAAACTTGGTCAGTGACAAGAAAATATTTAAGGAGGTATTCCAAACTCAAGGTACCACACTGGATCCCCTTAACTTCTGAAGTTGGGGTTTCTTGAATAAAGATTTTGTTGCTGATCCCATATATACTTGCCTACACATTGAGAAGATTGTTCTTCACGTAACAAGGTCATATATACGACAAAACCAGCACTTTGAATTGTGTATGAGTGTCTTTCAACAATACACACCAGAATTTGCTTGTCACATTTTTACCTAGAGGTAGCTTATAAATTCCTTTCATGGGTCGCATACACAACATAAAATACATGGTGGCAGCCTTCCATGGACAATACCAAGGCATGGGGTGAAACGCGTGTCCTCCCACTAAATCTGCCCAGAAAGGTCTCCTAATCCTGCGTGGGAAACTGCAGCGGAAGGGGAAGCCAACAAGGGGGATAAGAACATAAGAGCTTTACTGAATCAGACCAAACCTGTCCAGCAGCCTGCCTTTTACAGTGGCCAACCAGATGCCTCTGAACATCTCAAGGGCAGGACATGAAGGCAAAAGCCCTTTCCTACTGTTGCTCTCCAGCAACTCCCTGAACCTGGAGGTAGCAGATAGCCACCAGAATTAGTAGCCATTGATTAGGGTGGTCAGGTGTTCCCCTATTACACCAGAAAGCCTGCTATAGTATGTCCTGTCCTGGTGTTCTCTCTTGCTATTTGTCTAGTATTGAAAGGGGCCAGTGGGAGGTAGTCTTGTTTGTCTGTCTCTAATTGCTTTACAAGCCTGCTCACAGCTCAGGAAGATTTCTGGGGCAGAGGGAGGGGCAACACCACAGCGGGGTCTCCTCATGCTCCCTCACTAATTTCCCAAGTCAAGAGCAAAACAGAATCTACTCCTCCTCACCTGAGCAGCTGCAGATTTGGATAGGAGAGAGGCAGGCATGACGGAGGGACTATTTGGACTGGAACGTAAGTGAGCAATGCCAAACTGTACTTTGCCTAGTGCCTTTGCTATTTTGCTTGAATTTCCTAAACTACATTGAAGTTTGAAGCAGCAGCAAGATGCCTGAAAGGTAGGCAAGAAAGGTAGGCAAGACAGGCAAGAACTAGGTTCTGGGGTTTTGGGGGGCAGGGGGAGGCAGTGTTACAAACTGGGATAGAAAAGCTGGGAGCCAAATGGCTTACTGGACCTGGGTTGTGGGTGCCAAACAGAATGTCTAGTTGCCATGTGGGGGGTGGGGGGTGTGTCAGTAACGCTTTTTATTATTTTGATAAGCATGAATTAATACGCAATTCACGTAAGTGACACATTGTTAATATCACATTTTTAGCAGAAATTGATAATACATGTTTAATTTGGTGTTTACAATAAAAATACTGGTACCAAACTTCAGTTTTCAAAACACTACTCTTTACTGTTAAACTCCTTAACATATTGCTTATCCTTAACATATACTTTGAGGCTTCAAAGCACATACATTTCAGTAATCCTTGTATGTCAGCCATGCACAAAAAATAGCACCCAGACTTTTTGAGGTGCTCGCAAATGGAGAATCTTTAGGTGCAAAATGCGCCTGGTGCCCTGCTAATTTCAAACCCTTGGGAGAGGATGCTGATGTCTATTCTTCTGATTTTTTTAATGATGCAAATTAGTGCTCTATTCCTACAACCTGTGATCTATTGTAATCTGTGCAAAACTTCCCAGAGGGAGCTGACTTTACTTCCTTTGCTAATTGAAAAGCCTGGTGTTGATGTTTGTGTAAATTTTGTCAACACCAAATATTAGATCTCTCAGTGGAGCAGCAACTCTGTTAATTTTTTATTTTTTACTCTATTGGCATATTAAGATGACCAGTTGTGTGACCTTCTATATGCTTGATAAATAATAATACTTTCCACCAATTTACCACAGAATAGATTGTAATCTCCTGGATTCTTCTCCCCACCAATCCACTTTTTAAAATTTGATGTTACACTGTTTGCTTCCCACAGTCCCTCTTCGTCCATTAAAAGCTAAAGCAGCACTGTATGAAGTTCCCACTTAAATAAATCCCTGAACTGCACTCTCTAAATTTACTTCAGCTTGATACAAAGAAAGGTCCTTACCACATCCCCATAAAGTGAAAACAATGGCAGTTACTAACCTTATTCCATAGCAGTTCCAAAGCTCTCCCCATATTAGGATTTCAGAAAAGCTGTCTTGCACCTCACTTTTATAAGAATTTTAAAACACTGTTTTATACATGTATTTCCAACAAATAAAATACCCAAAGGTTGAACTACAGCTAACTCCTGTTTTAGGAGCAACCAATATGTGCACAATCGTACACACGCGCACAGCCCCGAACCTGGAAGTAACCTAGAAACATCAAAGACGTAACTAAAACATCACTAAAAAGGTGGAATGGGGATAGGAGCAGAACAAGTGTTTGCAGGTGTTTTCAGTGGGTTTCTGATTTCACACAAGTGCACAATGACCTGGAATGCAAAGGGATGACACTGACATTTGGTGTCAGACGCACTACTTCTGTGTAAAGCACTTTGGTGTATATTAACATGCAGATGACCACCACTGACTCTCTGGCATGTTTGAAAACAACAACCCAGAATTTGCACCTAATTTGTACAGCATCTGATTTTCATTAGAAACTAGAGTTGTTTGACACAATAATTAATCTAGTGCAGTAAGATCTCATCTTCACTGTAAAGCAAGTTGTTAATCTTACACTCCCTCTTCTCTAACAATAAAAATTTTGCTAGGACCATATTTACATATTTACATGCTTCCATTTCATTTACCATGATTTAAAGTCATAAACCTGTGACGTCTCTCCGGAAATACCAAATAAAGTCAAATCATAGACTGTAATTGAGAAGATTTTGATGATCACAGCTTAGAGGATACAATAATTCCTGAGAGAAACACCATGTAAAAGAGCAGATGAACTGGCAGCTACTGTTACTATTCGGCCAAAGAAAGTTTTGCCAACAAGTTAATACCCTTAAATTTCCACTTTTTTGTATTTTTCTATGAGCAGAAATATAAAGGTAAAGGGACCCCTGACGGTTAAGTCCTGTTGCGGACGACTCTGGGGTTGCGACACTCATCTCGCTTTACTGGCCAAGGGAGCCGGCATTTGTCCGCAGACAGTTTTTCTGGGTCATGTGGCCAGCATGACTAAGCCGCTTCTGGCAAAACCAGAGCAGCGCACAGAAACACCATTTACCTTCCCGCCAGAGTGCACTCTGACATGCTTTCGAACTGCTAGGTTGGCAGGAATATACAGAAATATACTTGCTATGTAATACATTAATATGGATTCAACCTTCTGTTTAAGTAAGTGTTCAAAGGAACTTAATACTGACCAAAACTTAAAATTCCCCTCTGGTCATATACAAGTTTAATAATAATTAGAGCAGCTAATTTGAGATTGAAGATGTCGAACGAGATAATTAGAGCAGAATTCACTGGGTTATCTTGAAGACGAATAGTGTAGTAACACTTTTGACATATTAAAGCATTTTTTTGGTAAGAGGCTTTTTTGTTTCTTTCACAATCTGAATTGCCAACATTCCTTCACCCAGAAGCAAGAGCTTTCATGAACATGACATCAGAGCATCACAGTGAATGAGGGAAGGGAGATGGGGCAGGATTACTGCAACACAGTAAATTGCTGCAATTAGCATGTTTTCTAAAAGGTCAGGGATATTAACATTAGTATACAGCATGATGCAAAGCCGGTAAGCCTTTGGGCTTACCTTGGAAAAGAATAGCTGACAAATTATTACATTTCACAGGATCAGGAAACACGATGAGTGCCTTTCAAAGTTTTTTTTAGCCACCAAATGTGTAGAAAACAACAACAAAAATGATCAAGAAACTGGAACGTAAGAAAAGGCTGCCGGATCAGGCCTCTGGCCCATCTAGTTCATCATCCTGTTCTCACAGTGGCCAGCTAGCTGCCTATGATAAGCCTGAAAGCAAGACCGGAGTGTAACAAGATTCCCCACTTGTGTTTCCCAGCATCTGCCATAGAGGAGCATGCTGCCTCTGAGAGGAAGGAGAACATAGCCCAATTTTCCACGAATCTGTCTAATCCCTTTTTAAAGTGGCCATCCCTTTATCTTTTGGGAGTGAATTCCACGGTTTAGCTATGCACTTTGTGAGGGGAATACCATACTTTTCTGTGCAAAAGACGCCCCCATGTATAAGACGCCCCTTATTTTGGGGGACTCAAATTTCAGGAAATGGGGGGAAATGGCACAGAGTTGTGGAGCTTTTTTGGGGGGGGTTACCCAGGGTTGTTGAGCTTTTTTTAGGAGGGTTGCCGATAATCACTCACCCGCACACGTCACAAAATCCGCGTCTCGTCCCCTCACCAGAAGCTGCCAATCACCCGCCCAATTGTGGCAGTGTCAGCAAATCAACACCACCCATTGATGCAGCAACCAGTAACATTCACAATAGCTGCTAACAGCCACGGCAGCAACCAATCAAATGCACTACCCATGTATAAGACAACCCCCATTGTTTAGCATGATTTTTAAAGAAATAAACCTAGTCTTATACACGGAAAAGTACGGTACTTTATTTTATCTGTTGTGAATCCTCCAGCATCCAGCTTCAGGGGATTACCAAAAGTTCAAGTGCTAAGTATGAGAGAGGCAGATCTTTCTCCACACCCCTTGCATAATTTTATACCTCACCTTTCTTTCCGTCTTTCCACAGCCAGAAATAGCTCCACAGGACTATTTCAGCTCCTAAAAGCTTGGAAAGGTAGCTGTCATTGCAATGCAGTTCTCTTTCCAACTGTCACGAGATAGGGGCCGGGGGAGAGGTGGGTCAGAAAGTAAAAAGTGAAGTTGACATAAACGTATCCTAGGTGCCTAAAGGGTGCTCTTTCTCCTTCTCCCTCCCCTCTCTAGAGAGCACCAAATTTTGCCAGATTTATTTTAGAAGTAAAAACAGTATCTTAAAGATGATTTTCTTCCATCTCCTGGCTCAGTGTTAGGAAGCATCCAGTGAGTTGTTAACGATACACAAACAAGTTTCAGCGAAATCAGTAAAACCAGAATAGCTGAGGTATTCGTTAAAAAAAAAAAGCACAGTAAATGAACTATTGCAATGCTTTATCAATTTTTGAAGCAAAATATTGAGACCTAAAATCAAACATCATCAAAATAAGAAAAAGAAGCCTTTAAAAAAAAAAAAGGAGCTGAAAGACAACTTTGCCATCTCCAGTCACTAGAAAGAGGTGGGAAATCTGTGATATGTGGGTCTAATTCAACCCACCAAGCCCCTCCATGAAGCCATTTCTAGCAAACTTCATCCAGCCGCCAGCCACATGACATCTTCTGAATCATTTGTTAAGCATTTTGTTCTGCCTCGCCACTTTCCACACTTTTCCTAGGAATAGACATATTTTACACACAACTTCCCCTAAAACTAAACATAAAATAGGAATATAAAATACATTGATTTTGTAAATATAATGCATAATATTTACATCTGTAAGTATTTAATGTTAATGTAAAATATGTACAACTACCCCCCCCCCCCAAATTTGCCTCTTGCCATGCCCCTGGAAAGTTGGCAAGGTTTAATTCCTCAGGCTGGAAGTGGTTTCCCACCCCTGTTTTAAAGCCATTGGCAAAAAGAAAAAAAGAAAAAAAAAGAAGGCAATTATATAAGGAACTCCGGAAGACGTAATAATAGGATTTCTACAGCTTCTTTTGAATCCATAAAGCTGCCAGTTAGTTACGGAATAAGTCAATGCAAATAAAAATCTTTATAGGCTTGCTCTAAGTCTTGCACAATGACATTTCAAAATATTCTTCTTATGCATGCTCTCACAAGTTTTTGTGCTTCTCTTTTTGCAGGAAGGAGAGAGGCAGATGGATGGCAGATCTAAAACAACCTTTCCATAGTAAACTACGGTGAGTGTTGATGAAAGAATTTAATACAAAAAAAATATTTTAGAGTGCCGTCTAAACTATGGTCCCAATCCAAAAACATGCAAGAAGACTGAATGGCCAGAAGCAGCAGAGGCTCCAGAAAAAGTGAAGTAGACTGCTGGGGGGCGGGGGGTGGAGAGGAGAGGAGAGGAAGGGAAGCTCCATATCACATTTAATTTTTAATATGGTGTATGATATGATACAAACAGAAACAAGTTTATATCCACATTCAGATATGCTGGGCTAACAGACTGTCAGGCTATTTTTAGGGTGGGCATTTGCTCACTCTTGGCCCCTTGGTACCACCTATATAGCCAAGGGGTCCCCTTTCATCTGCTCCCAGTGCTAACAATTTGAAACTATTCAGAGTGCTGGCCCACACTAGAGAGGAGATGAAACTGAGTTCTCTCCAATGGCTGTGCAGAAAGTAAATGCAGGGGGCTGTCTCCCTTTTTGTGGCAACAATGCAGTCCTACACACACAGCTGTCACTGGATGTCTGAATTCCCTGCCAAGAGAAGGCAGGAGTGACTTGATTTCCCTCAGATTCAGTAGCTGCATTTGTATTGCCATGTTTGATTCTTTCAATAAAGCAAGGCAAGGCAACCCCCCCCCCCAAATAAACCAGAAACCTAACATGCATCACAGCTCTGTCCAATAAGATACTGCATAAATTTGAGAGCTAAACTACAGTGGCTGCTATTGGGGGTTAAACAGAGTGGCTGCTATTGGGAGATAAACAGAGGTGCATATGGACACTAATAGCAATAATGATAATTGTATTATTTATACCCCACCCATCTGGCTGGGTTTCCCCAGACACTGTGGGCGGCTTACAGTACAGTGGTACCTTGGGTTACAGACGCTTCAGGTTACAGATGCTTCAGGTTACAAACTCTGCTAACCCAGAAATAGTACCTTGGGTTAAGAACTTTGCTTCAGGATGAGAACAGAAATTGCGTGGCGGCATTAGCTGAAGTGGTACCTCAGGTTAAGAACAGTTTCAAGTTAAGAATGGACTTCCAGAATGAATTAAGTTCTTAACCCGAGGTACCATTGTACATATAAAAACAAAGTAAAATGTCAAACATTTAAAACTTCCTGATACAGGACTGCCTTCAGGTGTCTTCTAGAAGATGTGTAGTTCTTATCTCCTTGACATCTGATGGGAGGGCGTTCCACAGGGAGGTCACCATTGCCAAGAAGGTCCTCTGCCTCATTCCCCGTAACCTCACTTTTCGCAGTGAGGGAACTTCCATAAGGCCCTCAGAGTAGGACCTCAGTGTCTGGGCTGAACGATGGGGGTGGAGACGCAATGGGGGGGCGGGTGAGCCGAGGCATGAAATGAGCAAAACAGCAGCGACCCTTTACAAGTATTACAAGCCAAGAGAGATAACTCATTGCAGGAAAATCATTCCATGCTGTTATCATGCTTCTGTCCCTCCATGTCTCTCTATTAAAACACAGGCCACATTTAAACATTCTCCACTGACTGAGACTCATTTAATTTCTCATGTGACTTGTGCGTTTTGCACTGCTGCTTGGCTCTGCTCCATTTGGCTTCCAAACTAAACACTGTCTGCCATGGTTCTGGGCTGGCACTCTCTCCCTGTCTTTTCAGTTCCCAACAGTGGTTTCTACAGTCTCATTTTATTTCAAGTTCAATAGTCTTCCAGAAGAATTGCTCAACTTAGCTTTGCTAACCACAAACAAACTACATGGGCTGTCCCCAAAGGCTCAGCATAGACTGAATAGGCTAACTTCTCCCAACCCAATAATTTTAGAACCAGGAATAAAAGTGTCGCCTCTCTGAAATACTGGAACCTATTGAAAGCTGTTTAGCTCTCAGGACAGGTTTTTCCTGCTGAAACCGAAATGAGAATATTTATATATTCTACTTTAGATGCCCAATGCAGCTTCAGACCAAACTACATATTATGAGAAACCTGTGGCTTCTATCAGCAGCTCAGAGTTTCCTTGCTTCTGCCCACTTTATTGGTTATAGCTTGCAAGGGGCAGGGAAACTCTAAGCCCGATGGTGCTGTGTGGTGCATTTTATTTTATTAAAGGCAGGCACATGTTCCTTGTGTAACCTGTAGTCACTTTGAGAATTTGTTTCATAGTGGCCAAACAGGGATTTTTATTATTTTATTTTCTTTCTCTTCTTTTTGGTTTTCACACATTACATTACAATACAGATGTACCAAAACCAACACTATTTCCTCCCCACCCCCCCATACATTTACATTTATATTTCCTCAATCCATCATATTATTCTTTTGTCCTTCCTCCCACTTCCTTCCGCCCCCACTTGATTTCCTCCACATTATACAATTTACAATAATCTTTGCATTTTTATTATTTTCATTGGGTTTTTTTTTTTAATAGAGTTATAAGCTTGGTGGATCAGGGGAATGCTGAAGGCTTTTGAAAAAGTACCCCATGAGCTTCTTGCAGAAAGGTTGGTAAATGTGGGCTTGACGAGCTAACTGTTAGGTGGATTTATAACTGGTTGACTGACCAAAACCAAACAATGTTCACTAATGGTTCCTTATTATCCTGGTAAAAATGGACAGGGGGGTGTGTGCATCAGGGTTCTGTCATTGGGCCCGTTGTTGTTCAACATCTTTATGAAGGACTTTGATGAAGGATGCTCTGGAGGACTGGGAAACCTTCTGAACCTCATGGCACCGGGTGTGCACATGCAGAAATGTGTGAAAATTACCTCTCCCCCTTTCCTCCAGCAAGAATGTCTCCTGGATCAAACTCTTGCACAAATGGAAGGAGCCTTTGAATTAATGGAAGGACATGTTTAGACCCAGTCCCATGTGTACAAAATTTGCAGATGGCAATTGTGAGGTATGGCCCAAAGTGCATCCACATCACCATCAAAACATAACCACCCTCCAATTGTTTACTCTAACATGAACTCCTAAAGGAACTTCTGTACAGATTGGAGTCGTAAGTATACAAACATAATGTCAACTATTCACAGGGCCGTCTTTACCCAGGGGTGCAAGGGGTGTGGGGCATCTGGGCACTGAATTCTGGGGGGCGCCAAATGTATACGTACTGTATACCATTCCCTCTCTATCAGCGGCAGTGAAAAGCAATGGAGTGAAAGTCCCCATTCCCCTCGTCTGTCGCTTTGTTACTCCGTAGCACCAAATATTCCTGACGAGTTAGGAAACAAAAGCAGTTTTTTCCGCTGCGTCATTGTTGCAGGTTTTTAACCTTGCATTTTTTCATTTCCTTTTCCTTTCCTCATTGCTAATCTGAACAAGACTGTTGTTTAATCTCATTTTCTCTTAAGTGTCATGCCTGACACCATTTATTTGCAGGCGGCTTTGTGTTGTGTGATTTGTATACAGTGGTACCTCTCGTTAAGAACTTAATTCGTTCCGGAGGTCTGTTCTTACCCTGAAACTGTTCTTAACCTAAGGTACCACTTTAGCTAATGGGGCCTCCTGCTGCTGCTGCCACACAATTTCTGTTCTCATCCTGAAATAAAGTTCTTAACCCGAGGTACTACTTCCAGGTTACCAGAGTCTGTAACCTGAAGCGTTTGTAACCCGAGGTACCACTGTACTGTATTAAAAAGTGGGGGGACTGAAGTGCCCAGAAACCTGAGGAAAAGAGCCACTGAGAGGAGGACCACTCACACTGGGTAATGAGGCCATCAATGCCGTTTCAATCCCTGGGCCTGGGTGAGTGAGAGGTGGGTCCTATTTCACCGCCCCCGAAGGGGCCGAAGGGCGGGTGGGTTGATAACTACCAGGACCCGGTGGAGCTTGGGCACAGGAGAGGGGGCAGCCAAGCCGTTTCTGTGAGGTGGTGCTGAGGCAAAAGCTGGTGCCCGGGCTGCCTCCTCCCTGCCCTGTTCCTGCCGTGCGAGGATGGTGGCAGTGAGGCCCATCTGCCTCAGGCCGCCATGGCTGCGGCTGCTGAGCCCAACTAATTGGGATGGGACTTCAGCACCCAGCAGGTACCCGTGGCAAAAAAGGATGCAGTTGCCTCCCCCTCCACTCTCCCTCGCTTTGCGTCCCTGTCTGCGCCCACACGGCTGCTTGCATCATTGTTACAGGTGAAAAAGGTCAACAACTTTGGCTCCCCCCCCTCACAAAAAAAGCTCAATTAAAGTTAATTTGGGGGCTGGTAAACTAAATTTGGGGGCACTGGGCGGATATTTGCACCCCAGTGCCGCATATGCTAAAGATGGCCATGACTATTAAAATACAATACTCTTAAAAAGTCATCTTAGTGGAAAGGTCCTGAAACATTCAGCATTAAGAGATAGCATTCACACAGAATACAGTGACTTCATTAGTATTCAAATACTCAACAGTTTACTAGATGCAGACTTGTCTCAAGAAATTTATAGCACCTTCGGGTAAAGCAACAACACTATGCGTTTATTGAAATCTACATCTGGAAGTAATTTGTACAACTGCAACCAAATTTTTCTCTTCCAACTCCAAAGACCTACAGGGGCCTATATACCAGGCAAGTGATTGTCTGTTTGTGGACACAGCATGCTATTATTTATGTTCTTAAATATAGCAAAAGGTTTATCTGCATGTAGTTTTGTCTTATTCATCACATGAGAATGACCAGTGTTAGAAACTGAGATATGAAAACTAGGAGCTAAATGGCACATTAAACCTAGGTTATGGGTGCTGCAATGGAATATCTAGGCATACTTTTTTATAAAAATACAAAAGCAGAAAATGAATGAACTGCAGCTAAAATCTTATATTCATTTTTCACATGGTCTAGTCCTCATGTGAAGACTGCAAAAAACAAAGCCATGCTTCCCCTGCTTGCCCTCCTAATATTCTTATGAGGGTCCCTTCTGCAGTCCTCAGAGAGTGGCTAGAAGTGGGAAAGGCAGAAAAAGGTCCTCCTTTCATTCAAGCAGTGGCAATTTTAATCTGAAATCTTAGGCGCAGTGCTGCTTCCAGAGCTCAGAAACTGTTTGCATTAATGAAATTCCCTGTCGCAAAAAGTGCCTAGAACAATGGGAGATTTGAACGCTAAGAATGGCAGAAAGTATTTCAAACGGCCTATTTATTCTTCATTGCCCTGGAACATACTGAAAGTAGAATACAATTTGTATGGAAAAGCTCAAACTCTTCAAGAGGAAAAATATTTTAAGTGAACTATCTATTTGGCAACCAATCCGAAAGGAATTTTAAAAGCCCAGCTGTAATAATGTGTGTATAAGACCTAATAAAAATTTAAAGAAGAATAAAATCTTGCTACCTAAGCAATAGCTGTAGTCTATCCCAAAGGCTAAAAATTGGTGGATATTCTGAAACACAAAACTACTCAAAAGATTTATAAATTTTGCCTGCAGGCAAATAAAAATGCCTAATTTACATAGCTTTAAAATCAGTGATCCCCAAAACACTTCAAACAGTTAAAAATGTATGAGCCACAATATGGTTGATGCAAATATTATTATGACCAGAAAAGCATAAAGAAAGTAATTAAGTTTTTCAGAAAATTTTACAGCAACTAGAGAACTATACAGTCGTACCCTGGTTTTCAAACAGCCTACTTCTTAGAACATTTTGGCTCGCAAACGCCACAAACCTGGAAGTGACTGTTCCGGTTTACGAACTATTTTTTTTTTGAAGCCAAACATCTGATGGGGCTTCCACGGCTTCCTGCAGCCAATGAGAAGTCGCGCTTTGGTTTTCAAATGTTTTGGAAATCTAACGGACTTCCGGAACAGATTCCGTTCAGCTTCCAAGGTACGCCTGTATTCTCCTTTGTCCCACATTTCTGATCCCCAATGGCTGATGCTTCCAAAAGCTGTTAGACTACAGCACCTGTCTAGTCATCTCAGTACTCACAACTTACACAGGGCACCCAAGTTCACTTGCCTTTTTCTCTAGCACTCTTAGACCTCTTTCTGGGTGGCGTATACTAATACCAAGCCTGCCTCCCTTCTCCACTAGCAGCCTATCTTTAGAGACCAACAGTAAGAATGCTCTCCATTTCGTGCAACGTCTGCATGCCCAACGCTATCCAGACCGAATGACTCCTTTTGGTGAATGTACCTTCAACACAATTTTTCAGGTAAACAAGTAGGTGACCAAGGAAGTAGGGATTCTTCAAGCCGTGTCAGGCTATGCCAACTAGAGTAAAACTAGTCCTGAAAATACTGGGCATATGCTTGAATGCCAGGAACCACTAGGCACATGCATATAGTGGTTCACATTTTATTCTAGAATGAGTCTCTCTCTGTCTTCTTTAAAACAGGACAGAAAAGTACCCTGCACCTAGCAGTTGTCTCCCATGAGAGTGAGAAGTTATGGGGGTGGAGTATGAAGCTGAACTCCGTCATGTTGATTCTTATAGACAAGCTGACACTGGCTTGACGAGCTCATGTAAGGTGCCTGTCAGGGACTGTCAGGGCTCTGAAGAGTATGGGGCAGAAGCAGGAAGAAGAGCCGGGGCAGTCTGAGAAAGAGGAGGGTGCACAGGATGGGTAGGAAGAAGAAGGGGCTGTTCTGGCAACAGATGGGTCACTAGACTCCCCACCTTCCTCTGCCCCGCTGTCTCCTAGAACCAGGAGTGGCTTGAAGCAGGAAGAACAGCAACAACCTGTCCCAGGAGGACATATAAGTTGGCAGAGGGCAAGGGCTCACTGTTGCTGCAACTGCTCCACAGGGTGCAGATCTGAGGGACAGCTGCCTAGTGGCTAGAGGTGTGTGTTCATGAGCATCTGAAGCACCTTGGGATTTGCTGTAAGTGCTTCTTTTGTCGATAAAGACATGACTCTCAGACGTGTGTCTGCCTTAGCCGGGGTGGGCCAGGACAGTGGAACATGGAGCTGGCAGTGTAAAAAGTTCAGTTCAAACAGGCACTCAAACCATTTGCAAAAGCTAGAAACCACCCATTATTGATCAGCTTTTATAATTTTATTGTACTTTATTACTCTTTTCAATGTACGTGGAAGCTTGCATAGAATCATAATGTAAGAAGCAGGTACTGTTTCCTGCAACATAATAAAATACTCCCAGTAAAACTACATTCCATCTTTAAAAGACGTTTTATTTTTACCGTTATAAAACGTGAAGGGATAAGAACGCTATTGCTTCATGCTTCTTGCAGCATCATCTCTATAATTTTCCAATTCAGTTCTACCGTCACAAGCCATAGTTACATTATCCGAAATGTGATTGTTAAAGCTTATGTTTCATTACGCTTGCAAGAGAATTTTTTTCTGACCAATTACCCCCTTGTGATTAGTTAGCTGTTTTATATCTTAGACGTGGGGTTATATGTCTAGGATACAAGTGACCTAGGAGGAAGGGAGGAAATACAATTAACAGCACTGCATGGTGGTTTGAGACTGTACAAAGGGTTTTAGATTCTCCATATCCATTGTTTGTTTATTCCAGAAGGGCTAATTTCCTGGGAATGAACCCACAACATACATAATGCCTGCAGGGGTTTTAAAATAACTTTTGAACTACACACCATATGAAGCTAGCATTCTTTGGACTTACAGGCTTCTTGTGTATAAAAATTAAAGCCAAAGCCCCAGAATTATCTTTGTTTCAAGTACAATAGGACAATAGGAAACTTTTGTACCTTGCTTGATAAGGAATTGTTTAGTGTGTTTTCTGAATTGATTGCAGAGTCAAGAGAATGTAACATAATAAGAGATTAAAACAGACTTTATTCAGAGTCAATAAGAGGTGGCAGTGATTGGTACAAATATTTAGTATACGGGTGAAACTTAAGAACGAGATAAATACGGATACCCATGTCTCAAAATGACAGCACTCACAGTATGTAGCCCAGCCTGGCAAGGCTATGATTGAGTCACTCTGCTTTTAAAACCATGAGTGGGTTGAGCTGGTCAACAAAGTAAATAGAAACAGCATTAAACAAGCGCTTTGTAGGATAGGAAAGTATGGTTGGAGAGTTGAAGGTGGTTTGGATCAGTACTCGTGGTCTGTTCACATCTCTGTTTTGCTGGTTTCAAAATAGATTCAAAAACCTGAAACTCTTATCTGGAGAGAGGTGATAATGGGACAAAAAGAGAATGTGCCCCATGAGAACGGATGCCTCCCTCTAGATTATTTCAGCTTTCATAAAAACTACTGGCTGCCTCCATTTCAAACAGAGATTTTCCAGAGGAAAGAATCAACAGTGCAAAATGTGAGCCCCAAGAGACAAGATACTGGGCTCAGTGAGGCAAAAGTCTGGCTTCTGTTGCAGAGTAAAGTGTAGTAGGGGGGCATTATGTAGAGGTCTGTCCAGAAGGAAAGAATGGCAGGCTAAGGGGCTACACATTTTGAAACTGTTGAACCGGGATTTGGGTACGCAGCTCTGGGGTTTAGAGATGTGGGCAGGCCCTGGCATACAGATTAGTCACTTTTTCATAACTGCAATCCACTTTCATAGAGCCAAGACACAGAAAGAGGTTAAAACCATATCCCTGTAGGGTGCTTCACAACAAAGGAACAAAATTGGAAGGAATTTACAGCTCTTTAAAAGCGCCATTTATTACTCCTTCACTTTTTATATGCAAGACTGGAAAGCAGTATGCCACAACTGGCAACTGCTCGCAACATATAGCAGGTATAATAATTACACAATATATATGAGGTGAGCTGTCCACAGACGTAATAGTTTTGTGTTCTGAAAGGTGCATGAAAACTCAGAACTTTGCTAGTATGAAGAGCCTGAATTCTTTCTTCAAGGGCATTTTTAAATGCAGATTTCCTATGATTCCTTCTCTTAACATGTTTAATTTTTTAAGCCTACTTTATATTATATATATTTTTTAATTATTATTATTATTATTATTATTATTATTACCAATCCTCAAGCATCACCCAAAGCAAATCACGTCATCAAGTGACCAGATCTTTTTCATTGAAAATAATAAAAAAGTTGCTGGGGGAACCCAATCAGATGGGCAGCATATAAATATTTTATTCTTGTTGCTGTTGTTACAGTTATGAAAGGTCGAGACTGTATTGGTATTTGAGAGTTTCTCCTGGAAAAATGGCTCAGTTAAAATGCTAGTGTATGTTCTCCTATACTGTACTTTTTATAAGGGTATATCACAATTTCTCTCCCCAGTACTTTCTTTACATTTTGGGAACTCAGCTGAATTTTATGTTTCAGTTTTAATGGCTGATTCCAACCCTAAGATTCAAAAAAAAACCAGCCACATTACTTCCAGTAGCAATCAAACCTAGAATACAATTGTTAAAGGGAACATCAGAGTTCTGAATCAAAACTGTCGGTATTTAAATTATTGTTGATAGTGGGTTTTATTTTTTTGTTATCATTTTATTTATTTTAAAATGCACAATCTGTGTGCAGGCATGTTGTTATCTTGATAACCCAGCTCGGTATCTGACATTTATGGTCTCTAGACCAAATTAACTAAACTAAACTATTGCTACTACTGCAAAAACAACATAACCTTTAAAAATGCAAACATAAATTTCAGAGAGGAGGCCATGTCTGATATAGCTGAAAGACGGGCGGGTAGGGATTTATTGTGGTTCTTTTAAAAATATGACAATGATTGACAAATTGCAGATGTGATATTTATTTTTCACATATTTTCAATTAACATTCCTTACTTGCTTTAAAAAATCTTAGCGCAGATTGCACATTAGAGGTTTTTCTGCACTGAAAATGCACATAAGACAGACTGACTAAGCTAGAACACTTTTCCCCCACTGACATGCTAATTTTCCATGTATACGAAGGCCTCTTAAAAAGTAGAGACACCTGAACATGTGGACCAAATACATTTTAATCACACACTGACGAGGCAATAGAGGACGTTGGGGGGGGGGGCAAGCAAAACCAACTGTTTAAATAACAGTGTTGTAGAGGGAAGAAATATTATTCAAAAGAATAAACAACATACCAAAGTGACAGAAATAAGGAAGGGCACAAAAAAGCATCTCTCAATAATTTTGGCCCTAGAGCAAGTTGTCTCTGTGATTTATTAGCAATACAATAATAACAATAATTTATTATTTATACCCTGCCCATCTGGCTGGGTTTCCCTAGCCACTCTGTTACAAATGCAACATATGGTCTAAGTGCAAAAATAGAAAAATGCACTTTGCTCCATATATGATCAATGCAATGATGAGACAGCAAGATGGTAGAACGGAATCTCACCAATGAAATGGGGGCATATATTTTTTGTTATGTTAGGTATTATGTAATTTGTGTTTTTATACTGTAAATTGCCCTGCAATCTTCAGATGAAGGGTGGTATATAAATTTAATGAATGGTAGTAGTAGTAGTAGTAGTAATACAATGTTATAGTATTACTATTACATTTGTTATAGTATTTGTTATACAGTGGTACCTCGGGTTAAGTACTTAATTTGTTCCGGAGGTCCGTTCTTAACCTGCAGCACCACTTTAGCTAATGGGGCCTCCAGCTGCCGCCGCGCCGCTGGAGCACAATTTCTGTTCTCATCCTGATGCAAAGTTCTTAACCCGAGGTACTATTTCTGGGTTAGCGGAGTCTGTAACCTGAAGCATATGTAACCTGAAGCATATATAACCTGAAGTGTATGTAACTTGAAGTGTATGTAACCCGAGGTACCACTGTACTAGTTGTTATACTATTACACTGTTATATAATATTTCTGTTACATAAAATGTTACAGTATTACTAGTATTATAGTACATACAACATTGGCTTTGAGGCATTACTACTAAACAGATGTATGGCATTTTGACTCTGACTCTACAGCCTAAGTACTAGAATACTTTACCTTTCTAAACTATAGTTCTAGTCAAGTTTTTAGTAAGAATTTGATCACAAAGGGTTGGGTCCAAAGATCCCTCTGGGCAAGTGGAGAGATACGGACATTGTTGAAAATGTTAACTAATTCACTGTGTTCTGAAATAACATTTTCAACAATGTCCGTATCTCTCCACTTGCCCAGAGGGATCTTTGGACCCAACCCTTTGTGATCAAATTCTTACTAAAAACTTGACTAGAACTAGTGTTCTGAAATATTGCAATAGATGCTGCTAGCCTTTCCGCCAAGTTGAAGCCTACAAACAATTTAATTCCTTCCAAGACACTTCAGAGTTTTCTCTCTTAATATTGTATAATATATGAAGCTCTCTACTACAGATTGAATAGAAAATATTTTCAAGCATAAAATGACAGACACCATGCATGGGGAAAGGAGGTGCCAGTTTCCTCCTATGCTACCTTCCCACCCCAAAAGCATTTCAGATGATTGGGAGACTCTGTATAACAGTACACAACAGGACAGCAACTTGGGAAGAAAATCTGAGCACAAAAATGCCTTCCACTCATGTACAGGAGTCTTTGAATCCATTCCATAGCCTGCAACAGATCATTTCATTTCATTTACTGACAAGTGAAACAATACTGGAGGCAGAGACAACTCAGAACTATTACAAGTATACTGGAGGGAAAGAACGTGTTTCTAAGCTTTACCTTGGCAAAAAGGCCAGCGGCATTTATTGTAATATTTCAGAAGGCAGTGAGTCAATTAATATTTTCAACACCCTCTGCCACTGAAAACAAATTAAAAGTTCTGAATGAAGAGGTGAAAAGATATGAAAACCAGGAACAGAGTGTGGGATGCAAAGACCTCTCAAATATATTTATGTTCAAAACCCAGTGCAAGGAATTACTTATACAGTGGTATCCAATTAAGTCATGCTCAGAGTAGACTTAATCGATTGATTACAATGGGTCAGTATGACTAGGAATTGGTTATGACCCTTAATCTTTGGGTGCGGTGTATGTTCTAAACATTAAAGAAGCTACTAAAGTTCCAAAATTACATGAAGACTTTTAATTGAGGGAAGGGGAAGAATCCACCTTCATTTTTCCCTGTGACAAAAAGCTGAGACTCAGAACACATTAGCTATTGGTGTTGTCTTTTCTTTCCATCCTTCAGTAATTGCTCTGCTACAAAAACTGATCTGTTAAAAGCTTCAACGGATTAAGTAAGCTTATCTATCTTTGCTATTACTGCCAATTATTTCCAGTGTCTAGAACCATCTCTTACTGGTGACTAAAAATCTCTTGGGCAAAATAATCACAGTCAAGAAACTGGCACAATTGTTCATTTAACAGGGCAGAAGCTACAAACATCATTATTCGTGATGGCAAGAGCTTTGCGCTTCATCTAAAATGAAAACAATATTCTATGTGAACAGAGTGGACAAGGAACAAGGAGACAGGATGCTGCTCTAAAGTGAACCAAACACTCTAGAAGAGCAGAGTCGTTAAGTAAATTCACCAAGTTAATGCCATGTGCAGCTGATTTCAGAGCATTACATACCTTCTGTCTGTGCAGTCCTTCAGTACAACCAATCCCCCCCCCCCAACTCAGAATTTCACTTGCATTCGTGTAATTTGATAAGAAATACAAAGGCTGGTACCAGAAGATTTATCATACCAATTGTAAGACAAGCATAAAGAAAGATGTTAAGAACCACCTTGAAGAATCAGATCAAAGGCCTATCCAGCCCAGCATTCTGTTCCCCCAAAGGCCAACCAGATGTCTACGGAATGCCCACAGGCAGGAGATGAGGGCAATTGCCCCCTCTTGCTATTAAAATTATATATGGCACCTTTGCCACAGACATTCTGATCTGATTATCACTTCTGAGGAAACGACAATCCTATTAAAATCGATGAAAATGAACTGCAGCTCTACTGAATGTATCATGATCGAATTTCAAAAGAATTCAGGTGAGGGTGGTAGGTGACTACATTAGCAGGATTATCTTATAGGAAAGTGCAATGAAAATTCAAAATGAAACTCAATGGCAAAGAGATGCAATATACCACATATAGACTATATGGGCACTGAAACACATTCTCTGCTGCACACACCACACCTTGCAGAATAGACATTTTACTAGAAGGAAAATACAAGAAACTTTTCCAGAAACAGATTCCAAGCAGCTTACTCTCAATTACTGTTTCCAACAGTTTAAATTAATTAATTCATTTCAGAGAGTTTGCAAGTTTTCTTGTTTTGTTCTTTAGTTTACTAAGAACAGGCGGTTGGAGGGAAGGCCAAGGAAGAGGATACTATAATAATCTAAATAAGATACCTTTAGAAGAAAGAGGAGGGTTTTAGCACAGAGGAAATAAAGTCATTTTGGAGGAAGAAATGGCGGGATGCAGAAGTAGAAAGGAGGACAGAATAAAGCAAAAGGCTTATACATCAATGAGTACTGATTTATATATGATATTTATTATTACACACACACACACTTCCTCCAACACTTTTAATATGTAAAGAATTTTAAGAGTCTGTTTCAAAAGTCAGACGGTATGATTCGCACAATGTGAATCTAGATTGTCTTATCCCATCTCAGCATCCTGACTAGAGACTATTAATATGCTTTCTCTCTGAACTAGCTATAAACCCCAGGTATATATGGAGACAGACCAGCCACATCAGCTAAGTATTGAGAGCAAGCAGAAGAAGTTCCCCAAGTGAACAGCCTTCAATGCAAACAAGGCCACTTGGGATGAAGTGGGAGTTGACCTCAACAGCTATTGCATTATAAAGCCATGATGAAGATACAATGAAATTCCCTAGCTTTTTTTTTTGGTAATGACTTCCTGCCGGATTAAAACCAGATGTGAGAGTAAGACATATTTACTGGCATTTTTAGGATACCTTGTCATTTCTAAACCCCTAATATAAACTTTTGGGGTTGTGGCCTTCCATTTGTACAAGTTCTGCTTGCACAGCAGAACTTCCCCTCCCTCTTCTTTCTTTATACACTCTCCAAATCTGTCCCCTCAATCCTCTGAAAGATGATGTGGGGGGCAGGGGGGAGCAGGTGGAGAGCTTCCATTGAAGGAGCAGAAGTCCTTGCATGAATGGCTATGTTAGCAACAACCCTTGCTTGTTTCACTCGATGAATAAACTGCCATTTCAAGTTTTTGCATGCAGCCTAATCAAAAGTTATGCAAATATGTAATGGTGACCCAGAGCTCCTCTGTAAGTAGGCAGGCTATTGTTTTTCACTTTAATTGCTGGAGTAGCTCAGCATGAATAAGGGGAATGTCTTGCAGAGTGGGCTAAAAAATTTGAGCAGGCAGCAACTTTGTAAATTAGAGGCATGCCTAGTTTACAATAAGTTGCTTGATCATGGTGTATCTGTAATGTTGAATCTACACAATGAATTCTACATCTGTGATTCAGATAACTCTTCATCTATTTCCTTTGTCGTTTCCTTTCCCTCCCTTTTTTACTAGCCATTCCCAAAGAAGGCAGGCTGGAGGGCCATTTCACTGGCTCTGCTAGGAAGACCAGCTCCATCAGGCTGCTCCCTCCACTGATTTTTCACCTAACAGCAGCCATTCCATTAGGCTAGAATAGAGAGAGATGGAAGCAGGGCTATTTCATTGGCTCTGCTGAGAGAACAGCTGTTTCTAGCAAAGTGCTACCCTTGTCCTTTTACTGTTTATCAATTTTAATTATTCTTAAATTTCCAGCCCAGCTTTCTCTAAGGTGGGGTACATGGTTCCCCCCTCCCCATTTAATCCTCACAACAACCCTGTGGGGTATGTTTCTCCTGGCACATTCTCTTACCCCCAGGTCAACCAGTGAGCTTCGTGGTCAAGTGGGGTATAAACCTAGGTCTCCCAGGCCCTAGTCCAACACTCTAACCACTACATCACACTGGCTGATTGTAGTAGCAATGCCTCCAGACACATCTAGAGAAACTAACTGGCTGATACTTGACCCATCTCTTTTCTCGGGGGAAATAATACTTCTTCCACAGCACATTTTGAAGCTAAATAGACAAAGTAGTTCTTGAGTCATGCAACAGTGGAAAAAGTTGTGGTTATCCATATTTTGAGGAGATAAATTGCACTCTAATAACTGTTCTCTGGTTATAACTTCAAACCAATTTCCTGTTACAAAAAATGTCAGACTTCAACATTAATCCGCAGTTGAAGAGAGCTTTATAAAATCATACCAAAAAATTGAAGTTTATAATGGTCAACAGCAAAGTCAACTGCGACATCTAATAATAAAACTGAGGCAACTACACCAGGCCAGTGTTGCCACCTGGCATTCTTAAGCGGCTGCCATGGGCCTAGCACCCAGGTAGGACTCAATGCTGATATTTGCCCTGACTCCCTTCTTCACTTTTTACCTGGCTTGATATTCCAAGCAACGCCAGAGTGAGGATCTGTCAACTTCATTATCCCATTTCCAATACTGGGCCAACTACATGTTTCTGGGAAGCTTGCATCCAGGTGATGAAAGAAACAACTTTCCTCCATTGTATTTTCCTTACAATTGTAAAGGAACTCTTGTTGTGGAACAGCAACTGTTACTTAATTCTCACGGTTGGTGTATGGACACAAACAGACCAGCATAAGAGTTTTTGAGTAATAGGTGTATGCATGTGATCGTGTGTGTGTGTGTGTGTGTGCATTTTATTCAAAAATGCTGCTCCTATAACAACTGATTCACTTTGAAGAACCTTACCTCAGCAGCTTGGGTCTCCTGATGCAACAGAGTCAGACCTGTGAGATCTTCCAAGAAGGAATGTGAAGAATTAAAAACCTTTGCTAAGAAATTAAAGCCTTCTCTTTCATACTGCTCAAGGACCTGCAAAACAAAAGACAAGAGGGAAGGGTGTTACTCCTTTTTGTTGTTGTTCAAGAATCAAATCCCAAAACAAATTTAAACAAAACAGACCAAAACAAAACAAAACACAACACCTGGCTGTTAATAAATGATGGACAAAATAATAAAATAAACATATAAATCACAGCCTCCTAGTTTAATCTTCTATATTGTACAATATAGAGAGAGCCAGTGTGGTGTAGTGGTTAAGAGCGGTAGTCTCGTAATCTGGGGAACCGGGTTCACGTCTCCGCTCCTCCACATGCAGCTGCTGGGTGACCTTGGGCCAGTCACACTTCTCTGAAGTCTCTCAGCCTCACTCACCTCACAGAGTGTTTGTTGTGGGGGAGGAAGGGAAAGGAGATTGTTAGCCGCTTTGAGACTCCTTAAAGGGAGTGGAAGGCGGGATATCAAATCCAAACTCTTCTCTTCTTCTTATACCAAAAATGAACAATAAAATTAATTTAACACTACCTAAATACATATTGCAATACTCGGCTTTTCAAGGATAGACACATTGCAAATGAATAATGACGATATTCACAGCCACTTGTGAAACTCAGCAGTCTCCCTTGCAACCAGTGCAATTTATATACAGCTGCAATGCAAACATTATCTCAGTTAATTTCTGAATGAAAGAAGCCCAGAGAACAGCTTACATACAGGATATTTTACTTAACCCCCCCCCCCCCCCATTTAGGCTTCAATACATGAAATTCAATCCTATTTAAGTATGAGTCTTCAAACAGTCATATACCTCCTGTTGCTTGCTCATCTCTTCAGAAGTATCCAGCTAGGCCTTGCATTGCTAAAGGAGGAAACTCAGAGGAATCTCTCTCAGCTGCAACCATTCATTTGCAAATCTGCAGCCAGTGTTGATTGTTTTTAGCTGACAGCATTATACAGCTAATTACACAAGGAGTCCAGGATCCCGAATCAAACCTAATGCCAGGTTTCCATCTTGTAGCACAGCTACCTAGTCAAATTGTATTCCAGGTAATGTGCATGGTAAGAATGGGGAGGCAGAAAAATGCAGTATAATTTCCAAAGAAATAGCAACAAGTTTTTGTGCTGCATATAAAAGCAGACACTATTATCAGAGGTTTTCTTTGAAAGGGAGAGGGAGGCAAATCAGTATTGACTTAAGGAAGTGTTGCTGTTATCCTGTCCAGCGCTGAAGCTAAGCAGGTCTGCCTTTCTAAGGTGCGGGGGGGGGGGGAGGGAGGGGATACGTTTGGGAAGCAAATGTAAGCTGCTCTCAGCATCATAAATAAATGGCACCAAAATTGAATAAATTGTGAACAGTTCAAGTACCACCACTATAGCCTAACGTTAATTTAAAATATAATTTATCCTACCTTCGGTCATAGAAGGTGGAGTTGATTTGATCATTCCATCAGTACAAGCGTTTCTGATTGCCAGATGGAGTGATCTCCCTTGTTTCCCCTCTGTGCACTGCTGTGAAGTTTCTCTTGAACCTCCAGAGCAGATATGGGGGTGGGGGTGGGGAAAGCCCCACTGTGCTGGCTTCTGCTAGCACACAGGGTTGGTTAAATCTGGCCCAGGGCCTCCAAGGTGACTTACAAAAGTAATCAGATGGGCACAAGTGGATTTGATCTGGGAGCAAATTCCTTAAATGCAGTGCTACCACAGAGAAGGCCCTATCCTTTGTGGTCACCCAGAGCAGTGCCAACAGCTTGATACATGTTATTCAAAACATAGAAATAAGACTGCCCTTGTCTTGATTACAGATAGGTAGCCATGTTGGTCTGCCATATTCAAAACAAAATAAAAAAATTCCTTCCAGTAGCACCTTAAAGACCAACTAAGTTAGTTCTTGGTATGAGCTTTCGTGTGCATGCACACTTCTTCAGATGGTATCTGAAGAAGTGTGCATGCACACGAAAGCTCATACCAAGAACTAACTTAGTTGGTCTCTAAGGTGCTACTGGAAGGAATTTTTTTATTTGTTTTGTCTTGATTAGTTAGAAATGGATAAAACAGGAATAAATAACAAGCTCAGGCTGGATTTTTTTTGGGGGGGTGTGTGTGAGGGCAATATCAGGTGGAAAGAAGGATAGTATGAGGCCAGAAAAGCTCAGGAAAGGCATCAATAAAACTTCATTGGGTGTTGAAAAAAGGCTTGAAGGAAAATTGGCTCTATAAACTCAGTGAAAGAGCTAGGTATGAGGAAAACACAGATGAATGGAACAGAGAGTTAAGGCCCACAGGAGGTATTATGCTAAGACACTGCTAAAGCAGGGACTTTGAAATATACAGCAGGATTAGGAAATATATATGCATAAAAGTTTTGTGGAGATGAATAGCAATGCTCAGCCTTGCTGGATGGCTTCCAGGAGCTGCAACCTCTCCACACAACTGCAGTGCCTCAAGACATCTTAATTGTTGCTTGAATTCAAAGAATGGTGATGAGGATAAAGCAGAACCCAAAGGTGCAAACGTTGGAAGAGAAAAGGTAACAGGCTCCCACCCATTGGATTGTCTTAATGTTATGATGGTAAAATGTACACAAAGCAAATTAATTCTACTATCTTAGAGAGGTCGGTAGTTTTTAAAACTACCTTCCAGTATTCTAAGAAGTTATTTAACAACCTAACCAGATGTATCTATATAGAGCATGCCCTACACAGAAGTCAATCTACAAACTCCAGAGCTGCCAGTTATCATCCTCTCAAAGATGTTGATGTTAATCTATTTTGTTGGAAGAACAACACAGAACACATAAAAATTCAGGCCAGATTTTGGTTATCGATATGCAAGAATCAAAAGACAAGCCTGCTTTCAAAACACTAGCATCACTCTGAAACAAAAATACACACGGATAAAGAAAGCACAAAGCACAGGAACACAATTTTTAACAGATCGGACGCAGAGATCCAATGTGTGAGCAGAAGGGACTTCCATATTGCATTGTAGGCGGGAGGTCTAACTAGTTCCTCCCACATTATAGTCCTCCAAACCCATTGAAAAGCTGCTCCATAGGGCAAGGAACCCTCCAGAACAGAATGTGATGCAAGACACTGGACTATTAGCATGTGGGTGGAAACTGGTAAAAAAACGCCTCTCTCCGCCCCCTTGCATATGGAAGCACATTCTTCTTGCAGAGAGGATTTTTAGCATATTAGCCAAGTGCAGGGAACAACAGCTTGGATATAAAGATGTTTCAGATATTCCAACCCAAGGAAAAGCAAGGGCAGGGAGGAATAACGACAAACTTGGAGTTTGTTATTTCCCCTCTTATGTTGAAGTAATCCCTTAAAAGCTTAAATGATTATGCTCAGGAGATCTCTGGTTTTACTCTTGCCCTGTTATGCTTCTGGGTTTACCCCTGGAGAACTGAATTTCCATTCCTTGGATGGTGTTCCTTTCAGAGCCAGGGAACACTGGCATCTAGCCATACATCTATTCCCTAAGTTTCAAACTGCAGTCTTGAACATGGTTTTAACCTTTCCAGCTCTTTCTTGCCCTCTGGGCCTAGTATTCAGCCTTCATTGGCTGAATTGTGCACATAAGCCGCCCTGCTTTATTTCACATACGCATTTCTACATCTCCCCTCACCCTGCTGCCTTCGCTTTCGCTCTCTGACACCTTAGCTATGCCTTGCTTATATACGTTGATATGGTTCATTTTCTCAGAGGCATCCATACACCTGAGTTGATGTTCATAGCATAGTATATTTGTTTTGGACATTTACTGCATCTGGAAGTGGAAGAATTCATTTAGACAACTCAGCTAATTTTTGCCTTCTGGGCATTTTTTTTAGCTTAACCACAACATAAAAATGCAACTTTGGAACTTCTAGCTCCCCTTAGGAGTGCAGTCTCAAGACTCTGAGGCTCCTCATTACTGAGTATCTGGACCAAATTACAATTGAGGTTAAATGCATCTTTGCATTTTTAATGGGCATGTTTTAGAACATTCAAACTGTATCTGCTGCAATGGTGGTGCTGATAACTGATTTAAACTATTCCTCCCCTGTTGAAATTTTGAAGGAAATACCTACCAGTGTGAATTGGGAATTACTCCTAAAGCAGGGATGGGAAAACTACAGTTCTGGATGTTGTTGGACACTACAACTCTCAGCATCCCTGAGCACTGGTCATGCTGGCTGGGGATTATGGAAGTTAAGAGGTCACTTGCTTCAGAGGGGGGAAATTTTCATTAGATAGCAGAGAAGGTTATCTCTCTGACCACATGGAACTGCTTCCCTTGAATACAACCCTGCCTCCCTGTGCACCATGCAGCTTCCCCAAAGCTGCTCCACAGGGTTGGGGCAACCCACAGAACAGAATTAGGGGGAAGGGGAAAAGAAATTCTGTTACACAGCAAAAAGACATTGCACTGACGGAAGGAGTGCACCAAATACTACCCAGAATGCTTTACCATATATGTCCAATATATCAAAGTAGTTGAGGAACTGTGTGAGAACAAGTGAGATGATTCAGTCTAGCAGCTGAATGAAGAAACTATGAAAATGAAACAGTGTATTTAATCAAAACACATGTCAATACTTCCTGCTGGGAAATATGGGATAGTGATATTTCACAATTTCAAGGCTAATGAGGAGATGAGACTCTTCCTAGCTGAATATTACTTAAACACAAAAATAAAGGGTTTACATATATTTTTTTCAAAATACTTCCACAATTTTTCAGGTCAATAAAGAATCCAGATATTATTCCTATCCTTGGATAAACGAAGCTGGTAAAGCATGAGACTCTTAATCTCAGGGTCATGGGTTCGAGTCACAAAATATTGGGCAAAATATTCATGCACTGCATGGGGCTGGTCTAGATGGCCCTCATGGTCCCTTCCACCTCTGCAGTTCTATGACTAATAGGATCTAGCTTGCAAGGTATGTAATCCAGAACCTAGTTCTCTTAGACCATGTGTTCTTAAAAATTACTCTTATTATGTAGAAGACAGCATCAGAATCAAAGCCAGCTGTGCTAATTTCCACATGCCTGTACACTTTTGTGCTAGATTTGTGCTCAATCTGCTTGTTAAAATCTGATCAGTTCTACTTGTTTATGCCAAACACCACACGGTGTACTAAGGGATTTGTTGACAAGGCAATTATTCCGCCCAATGTATGTGGGCGAATACAAAAGAATGTTGTTTTTTGAGCAATTATTAAGCATTTGGAATTATGACAGACCCAGCTGCCATGGGGAAAAGAGAATATATGCTAGGAAGAGACTGGATCAGTGAAAGGCACAGGAAGCATCACAGGTGGAATGAGTGAGACAGCCAGCAAAAGCTCCGTTGCCTGATGGCTAGGCCAAATCTCAACAGACCACACCCTCTGCCTCAGAAACAATTTGAAAAATTTAAATCTGGCAACTGACTTGTTGGATTCACCGTTAATAATTACGAGAATACGCAAGTGCAGAAATGAAACTGCATCTATATTTATTGTAGTTATAAATGTACTACATAGCTTTATGGCCACAATAATAAAAATAAAGCTTGTGAAACCGACTGCAGGCCAGGTGCAAACAGGAAATAGGGGAGCAGGAGGGAAAGAAGATGGGGAGGTCTATGTTGAAATACTTGGAGAGTTACCAACCACAAGTCAGCTATGGCATCATTTTTGGATGCAGTACCCAAACCTGTGGATGTAGAACTGTCTCCTCACTTTCCTGCAATAACTATTTTAAATAAAAAACAATCAGTGTGTGGAAGAAAATACCCTTGGATGTGGCAACTATAAAAGCTTCCTGTTATTAATCCATCTATATGAAAGACTGTTGTTTTGGTATCAGTAAGAAGATCTGCAGTGATACGAAAGTGTTTGGTCTATTCCCGAGTGACAGTAAAAGTGCTCATAAATGTCAATACTGAAGTGCATGGCGGATTATTTTTGCAGTGTGATTGATGGCAAGCAGAAATATCTGCCTACTGTATGGCGTGCTCAGAAAGGTATGTGGCCAAGGCACTGAGGCTTCTCTCCTCCATCTTGTTTCATTTCAGTTTCCACTTTTGGATTGAAAGGCTCTTTATAAGTTTCAAGTATCACTCATTTGTGTCATTCTGGCTTGCAACACTCTCAAGAGAGCCATATGCTGGCCCTATTTCCTGGCAGGGCTATTCTGTTCATTATTCTTATGGAAAAAGAGTTTCATGCCATCCACGCTGGGTGGATTAAAAACATGCAGCACTCATCTAACTTTAGCAGCTCTGCCTGTACAAGCCCCCAAGAAGTTTGAGGTTCTCGCAAGCAATGCTCTCAACTTTTCCTCAGGATTCTACAGCCCTGGGTCCACTTTAATTTTTATTAATGTTCACTCTTCCTGGTGATTAAAACAAAAAGCAACTGTGAAGAGCTTCAAAAGGATCTCATTCAAAAGGATGTCATTCAATGTAAACAAGTACAGTGGTACCTCGGGCTACAAACACCTCGGGTTACAAACAGTATACAAAGTAAATATAAATGAGTACAGTGGTACCTCGGGTTACATACGCTTCAAGTTACAGACTCCGCTAACCCAGAAATAGTACCTCGGGATAAGAACTTTGCTTTAGGATGAGAACAGAAATCTTGCCGTCGTGGCGCGGCAGCAGCAGGAGGCCCCATTAGCTAAAGTGGTGTCTCAGGTTAAGAACAGTTTCAGGTTAAGAATGGACCTCCGGAATGAATTAAATTTGTAACCAGAGGTACCACTGTACAAAGTGATACCCCCCCTTCAGCCCAAAATACAGTGGTACCTTGGGTTAAGAACTTAATTCGTTCTGGAGGTCCGTTCTTAACATGAAACTGTTCTTAACCTGAAGCACCACTTTAGCTAATGGGGCCTCCTGCTGCCGCTGCACAATTTCTGTTCTCATCCTGAAGCAAAGTTCTTAACCCAAGGTACTTTTTCTGGGTTAGCAGAGTCTGTAACCTGAAGCGTCTGTAACCCGAGGTACCACTGTATTCCACTCCCATCACAGTTCCTCTTCCTTTACTATAAGTTGACCAAAGTGTTATCACAAAAATGCCTCAGGAGAGGTTTTTTTTATATATTGTATCATAATAGTATATGCAATACTTTGGAGGGCTCCCCCCCCCCTTATCTATAGGAAGAACAATGGTAGTGATTTTTACCCAACACCTCTAAGGGGTATCACCAGTTCCTTTCCCCCTTAATGGAACACCACTTTCCAAAGTCTGAAATGAAACCTTTTCCGGCTTTAATTAAAGAGAATTAGATTACACGTTCCTAACAACATAAGGATGTTAATGTAATATTGTGCCAGAAAAAGATTTATCAAAGGATTTGCTCTTTAAAAAAAAAAAAAAAGAGAGGAGAACAGAGAGGAAAGAACTGTGATCTTCCCCTTTCAAAGTTCTTAAAAGAAAAATTAGAAATGTAGAAATATATATATATATATATAGAAGAAACTAAAGCAGCCAAATTCTCAATCCCAGGTTTAACTTTCATAATCTCTATCTCTGTACGTTTGCCAACAACATAAATGACTTATCTAATTTACGTATCTGAAAGCTTTTTAAAGTCTCAGAACTAAATAAATAAATAAATAAATTGCTTTTAAGTTCTGTGGAGCAGAAGTGTGTTACTCATCCGCTAAAACTGAATTCTTTGTTTAGCTGTTCCGCTCCTTGCAGTGTCACACTCAACAATGGCTTGGATCCTAACTTTCTTTCCATGAATGAAACAGGGCTTCCCCGCAACGCCGTTCTGTCTGCAGCCTTTGGAAAGCTGTTCTTCTTGGCTGGAAGACCCTTGAGAATTTTACAGTTTTTTAAAAATACAGTCAAGAGAATAAGATGGACCCTGAATCTCTTAGATTTCCAAGGCCATGGTAAAGAGGTGCACCATCAGCATACGACAAGAGCTACTGTACATAATGAAGTTGCCAGCCAGTCACACCTCTGAGGAGATGGAATTCCACAGCTTAGGGGCTGCCACAGGGAAGACCACCATCTGCTAGAAAAGAGTTCTTAGGCTTGGAAATCCTATTTAAACTTGGCACAGTTGAAAAGAAGGGATGTCACATTTCGGCTTCCAGGCACCCAGCAAATTCTGAAGGAATCATCTCTGGCAGAATTCTCACTAGTCCTTAAACTGTAAGGCTCTCTTTTGCCAAATATACATGTCCCGATTCCTTCCGAGCCTCCTTGTGAGTGTCGGTTCATTCAAGGTCAGAATAGCTCACTTGGTTTCAGTTGTAGAATCATCTCAGTCCTTCTAGTACAGCTGCCATAGTTCCAGTTCTCCAATTCTAGGTGCCCTAATTTCCGTTTCAATAAAGCACAGTTTAAACTTATCAAAGATCCCAGTTCAGATGTAATGTCAAAGTGCAGTTAAGCTTAAAAAAAAAAGAGCAGATTCTCTTTTTTCCTCATGGCCTCACTGGAGAAAAAGGTAATTTTTTTCTTCACGTAGTGCTAAACTACAGTTTAGCAATTCAGCCAAACCAGGACTATTGTTCCTATTTACAAGTAAAACTCATAATCGTACGAGCCAAGATGTTCTTCTTGCTTAGGATGAGATTACCACTTTAAAAATTATGTGGCCAGTTTTCGTGTCCCAGACTGGGGACCAGGCCGTATTGTGCCATACATAAGATTACACTGCAAATAGACCATATATATATATATATATATATATATACATACACACACACACACAGACACACACACACACACACACACACACACTGCAGACTAAGATGGCTATCAACAACCAGGTCCCAGTAGTTCCTGCAAGGTCTTAAAAAGGACAGCCAATTTTTTTAAACACGATGAAAGCACTCAAATTAATGTCTTCACTGTGAAACAAAGCTAGGCTTGCATTGTGTGGATAAGTGGCTAGATGCCCAGAGTGAAGAACCAAATCTATTTGTTAGATAGTTCAGCTGTGCAAAATGACATATGATCGAGAGTTGTCAAGGACCATTTTACAGAGAATTCATTTTAAACCAAGGCTTTTAAAATACATCTGTGTTTCTTTTCAAAAAAGCACAGGCAATTCCCCCTCCCCACAACTGACTAGAATGAGAGCATGGGATAACAGTTCCTTTTCTTTCAGGCTGCAAAGCCTTTGTTCTCTTAAGTGGCTTTGTATGAGTAATTCAGTTCTTATGTTACATTTGAAATCCATGGAGGAAGTAACTTCATGTATTTGCTAGATCTTTATTTTGGTTATAAGAGCTACGAAAAACATCAGTATTAGTCTGTGGAAAGTGAAAAGTGACCTTCCAGTATTTTAAACCTGGCTAGCCCTTTTCTGCCTATCAACAAACTTGGATGGCCTTAAATTGGAAGGCAAAATTGTTTTGACGTACATGCCACTTTTTCTTCCATCTTCACTCATGTAGGCACAAAGAAGCATTAACTCTTCTTTTGTCCCACTAAATGCTGGATAAATGCATCTTGAGCACCACAAAAATTGTGCCTCACATACAGGCTGGCAATATTTCTAAGTCCCCTGCAACTGGGAACATTACCAATACTGTTCCATTTACCGAAACAGCCTCCGTGTCCTAAGCTGTGGAAAATTTTCAAGCAACCTTTGCAGTAAAAAATAATAATAAATGTGTGGGATACGGGTGGCTCTGTGGTCTAAACCACAGAGCCTAGGGCTTGCTGATCAAAGGTCAGCAGTTCAAATCCCCCCGACGGAGTGAGCTCCCATTGCTCGGTCCCTGCTCCTGCCAACCTAGCAGTTTGAAAGCACATCAAAGTGCAAGTAGATAAATAGGTACCGCTCCGTCGGGAAGGTAAATGGCATTTCCGTGCACTGCTCTGGTTCGTCAGAAGAGGCTTAGTCATACTGGCCACATGACCCGGAAGCTGTACGCTGGCTCCCTCAGCCAATAAAGAGAGATGAGCGCCGCAGAGTCGTCCGCGACTGGACCTAACGGTCACGGGTCCCTTTACCTTTACTCTAAAAAATGAACTATAGAGCCTTCAACTTATAAGCATAGTATTAATTGGTAATTCACAATGTTTTATGCACAATAAATCAAGCATGCTATAGAAGACATCACACCTCAGTTCTGAATGCATTTACTTGGAAGTATGCACCCCTAATTTCAGCTGAACTTGCATGTCAACAGCTATGTTTAGAACCGTAGCTTAAGAATGAAGAATTCCCTCAAATAAACCCTACAGTGCCTTGTACCATCACTGATATTTCATAAGGAGCCAAATAAATTTCAAAGCACTAAAAAATTTGAAGCACTGTGAAATGGTGCTCTACTTTTTACTATTCACATTTTCAGAAATGTGATATCGCAGTTTCTTTTAAGCTTGACAGTTGTAATCTCCGTATCTCTTTAGTGTACTTTTTTTAAATAACTACTTTAAATAACCAAACCACACTGCAGTGATTCCATTTGCGTTGTATCTCTGCCTACTGTCTTTTCAAAAGATTCACAAGACATCAGTATAGATACATGTTGATTCTTTTGCCTCATCTGTTAAACAGCTTTTTAAATCATATTTTCTTTTTAAAAAGAAACTAGTACTAAATTCAGGATGTACCTTTTTAAAAAAGAGAGGAAAGGATACCTTCAATTAGCTTTAGTTACTCTATGGTGGTGATGTACATATGGTTGGTTAAGCAGCTGAGATTAAGCTACAGTTATTCCTGATGAACAGTCTAGAAACACGCTTCAGCATTAGCACAAATGAAGCTTGGGTATACTTACTATGCTGTTTTGCAACAATCACCCAAGTGGCTGCACATGATCACTAATCTGAGAGGCAGCTGTTTGTCATTCCAGTCATAACAGTTGTACTGCTAATAAGGGCGGTGAATATGGAAGACAAATTCAGGCCCAAATTAAGGTACTGGCTTCACAGCAGACATCAAAATTCCTCATTGGCTACCTTATGGAGCTGAAGATCTATCTGACAGAAGTGTAACTTGGACCTTGATTGTTCAGTTCTCTTTCTGACAAAGTTGCAACATGAATACCAAAAGAAATATGGCAATTTCTGGAACTGAATAAGTATGAAATGGAATCTCTTAAGATGCCTATACAGGTCCTTTCATATCTTATCAGCTGTATATCTATACTGAAAAAATGGATGCAAGATTTTTAAAAGAAATCGCATCATAAAAAAAAAGTTTTAAGAAATTATTCATAGTTTCAAGCACCAAGAAACTTTCAGCCAGAAACATGGGAAATGTCAATGTTGAAATTATGACAATTTAATGCATTATGAAGAGGGGAAAGTGTACAGAACTGAACTGCCATAGTTATATTTGGCATTGGCATCAGAAATCTTGATCCTATGAGGCAACAAAGCATATTTTGATTCTAAAAATTCAAGCTGAACACGTAAATAAATGTTTCTTTTATACTGTAAGGAAATACATGTACCCTTGAAGCAACCTTTTCAGCAGAAAAAGTAATTTAATATTCTCACAACATGAAAAGTGATCACTATGGGAATAGCACAGCTGTTAAAACCCAAGTCAGATTTTATTAAATCATCAAACCTGTTTATGTAAAGCAGGGCTCTTAAAATGACCACAATGAGGAAATCATTTCCTTACACATCTCTCCCCATCCCTCCCAATTTTTTTCCAGAAACCTGAAACAGGGAAAAGGTTCCATCTGCATTTTACTTCCACACTTCGGGCAGGGGAATGGAAAAGAAAATCAAAGCATTTCTATCGTTTCAGTTGTATCAGTCATGTAAGCTAATTCTCACATAGCAGAAGGGGGAGGGACTGGGATGGAGGCAATGGCGGCTTGCCCGAGGCCTCTTAATATGTTCACAGATGAAGTAATATTTGAACCAGAGGCTTCCTGGCTCACAGCTCATGCTCTCATACGTTATGAGGAATTTGAACAGCCAATGTCAGGAAGGTTATTGTAGTCTTGACAAAGTACAGCAGTTATATTAGCAAGACTGACTGGCATTCCACTGCAACAGGCAAATTTATAGCAGGAAAGGTTCCACGTTTTTATAAGGCCTTTCTTATACTATGTCCCTGACCCCAACCCAATCCCCAAAACCACCTTGGAAGGCCTTAGATATTTAAAATTGGTGTATGAAGGATGTGCTGTTGTTTTCTGGAATTAAAGAGAAATGCCGGCAATGAATCTGGCATGACTGAAATAATAGCACTTAATGTGTGAGCCAGATTATGAGTCAGACCTACTCAGCATTCACAGCAATATATCCCAGTCAAGGTGATTGCTTAAACATGGACTTACCCCAGAAAACTGCTGTAGAACTGAGAAGGCCTCAAAGGCTGATTGTGAACGTATGTTTGATTTAGTCTACACTAAATGTCAAACTTCTGAGTAAGAAGAAGCCAAATACTGAGAATAATTCATTACACTGGTGCATGTTTGCATAGTGTACTCTGGTTAGCATGTATATGTCATTTATTTTGCCAAAGTATGATAGAGAAGGATTAAGGAAGAAGAAAAGGAATAGGCTTCTGGGCGTGAGAGGAGAAAATGAATACGGGGCAGCTAAAGAGTTCATTTGGGGCCAGCCAGCTGTAAGGGTCAATCAGCCTCTTTTGGGGGCAAAATCAGAAGGAGCGAGTGATAGATAAAGGCAGAAATTGATACCTGAAAGTTGCAATAAGATTTTAAAAAACGGCATCTGCCCAGCATACCTGAAGGAGTGTCTCCACCCCCATCTGTCTGCCCAGACACTGAGATCCAGCACTGAGGGCCTTCTGGCGGTTCCCTCCCCGAGAGAAGTAAGGTTACAGGGAACCAGGCAGAGGGCCTTCTCGGTAGTGGCGCCCGCCCCTGGAATGCCCTCCCATCAGATGTCAAAGAGATAAACAACTATCAGACATTTAGAAAACATCTGAAGGCAGCCCTGTTTAGGGAAGTTTTTAATGACTGATGTTTTAATGTATTTTTAATCTTTGTTGGAAGCTGCCCAGAGTGGCTGAGGAAACCCACCCACTGTAATAAAAGTACAGTGGTACCTCGGGTTACATACGCTTCAGGTTACATACACTTCAGGTTACAGAATCCGCTAACCCAGAAATAGTACCTCAGGTTAAGAACTTTGTTTCAGGATGAGAACAGAAATCGTGCTCTGGTGGCGCGGCAGCAGCGGGAGGCCCCATTAGCTAAAGTGGTGCTTCAGGTTAAGAACAGTTTCAGGTTAAGAACGGACCTCCAGAACGAATTAAGTACGTAACCTGAGGTACCACTGTATTAGCCCTAGCAAGTGGGTAGTGGGTTTGGGTTCCACCTCAGACAGAAAAATATTTTGGCTAGTACTGAGCTCATTTTCACCCTGAGCTTGAGGCTAGGACAATAGGGGAAAGTGGTGGAGTTCAGCAAACTGATTGCGGGCATCTTTGGAGAATATCTTAGAAGTGCAGAAATTGCAGTACTGCATGATCTCCCCCATGCTTTCCCAGAAACAACAGAAGAATAGGACCAAGGGGAGTCCATTAGAGCTCCTTTCCACACTAACATTTGCTCTCCAGGGAACTAGAACAAAATGAGCAGGGAAAGAAGCTATGGGATGGGCTCTTTCCAACCAACATTCAATGTCTGCCATTTCCAGAGTGATAAGGAAAGGATCCATGCTACAGAGGTTTCCACATTCCTAAGCTTATCCAAAGTGGCTTAACAACAAACTTGACAATTATTACTTAGCTGCAAGCACTATCAATCACTGGAAAGGAGTGGAAGAAGGTACATGTCACATCAACTGAGACATGGAAGTGGGAGAAGGGCCAGTGAAGACACACACTTCTATAAAATAAAAAGAGTGATGCACCATGGATCTGAGTGTATTAGGGTGAAGGGAACACCAACAATCTCACCCTGCTCTCAGCCAGGCCCCACCGGTCTGCCTTCTTGCTTGCAAACAATCCAGGGGGGTTGCACGGCCTGTCAGCTTCTTTCTCCTACAAGTGTTGCCTCAGCGGGGAGGAAGGTGGCTTCAAAACTAGAATTAGTTGGTTCTGGCTAGCACTGGCTTTGACTCTGGCTACTTTTGGTCTTCCTGCCTTCCGCACTCCCACTTGCCACCACAAATTCTGGCTTTGGAAGGAGGAGAGATGATGGTAATGAGGAAGGTCACCTCCATTGACAGCTGGACTCACCTCCATTAGAAAGACTTTGTGAAGGATACATATACAGTGGTACCTTGGGTTACATACGCTTCAGGTTACAGACTCCGCTAACCCAGAAATATTACCTCGGGTTAAGAACTTTGCTTCAGGATGAGAACAGAAATCATGCTCTGGTGGCGTGGCGGCAGGAGCAGGAGGCCCCATTAGCTAAAGTGGTACTTCAGGTTAAGAACAGTTTCAGGTTAAGAACGGACCTCCAGAACGAATTAAGTACTTAACCCAAGGTACCAGTGTGTGTGTGTGTGTGTGTGTGTGTGTATAAAACATTTTTTTATAAAAAATTTAAATGACTGCCTGTAACAATGGTAACTACAGCAGGGTTATTTTCATTCAACGCAGAGCTAAAAAATGAAGATATTATTCACCACCTTGTACAGGTAAAAGAGAGGTGTTTTATTTAAGACAACTGACTTGGAAATTCCATATTTAAAGGAGGGTAGAAAATTATTTAAGATTATATTGGCTAAGAAAGGTTTAGTTAGTAGCACAATGCTCAGCAGTGACATAAAGTACACATCTCAAAATAAACAAGGGAAAGGCTTGCATGTAAAAAAACGAAACAGTGACAAAGCGGAAGCATTGTTTTGAGGAAAAAACAGTTTACATTAAAAACCAAACTTACTCTGGGAGAACAGGCAGTGCATTTGTCAAAAGCCAGGCTGACGGGAAGGACGTTATCAAATCTTGATAAAAACCCTCGAATCTGCAAGTCAAAGAGATAGGCAGCAATATGATATTAATATTGTGCTGGCTGCAAGCACCATCTTTTGAAGAAAGTATAGCCAAGATGCCCATTATTTGTGGCACAAGTACACAGACTTCAGCAGGCCTTTCTGCTGAAACTGACTTGGCACATGATATGCGCAGGTTGCGCAGGTAGGAGGATTAGCATGCACATTTGTCTCACTGTATACAGAAACAGCACCACCTGGAGTTGAAACTTCTTGACTGCAGCAAGCAACAATTGAGAGAAAAGAAGAAAGCATGACGACTGTTGCTACTGAATGTATTGTTCGGGTTCTTACTCTGCAGCCATTCTGAAATGGAAAAGGTGCACACACTTCTGTTTCCTGCTGCTTGATACTAACCAATTCTGTATATTACAGAAGCTTTGTGTGCAACTGAAATTTCCAGTCAGCCAGCCAGCTTTAATAAGCCCTTCAGGAGAAACAAAGAAGGTAATATGATCCTGTAGACCAATAAAAGGGATCACCTTTCTTAGTTTTATCTCTTTCCTCCTCAGTGGCTAAAACAGTGATCGCACTGAAGCAAGAGTTTTGTGGCTGACATCTGTGTGTTCTTAAAAGCATGGTTTCATTTTCTTTAAAAAAAAACAAACCATGATTGAGCAGAATCATTAACCCAGAATGGAGCACAGGACCAGTTCTTACAGGTATTTGTTTACAGTAGTTCAATTGCTACTCTGATTGTGAATACAGCATCCACAGATCTATCAAATCCTTGTAAATCTTTTCCAATCCTATGAGTAAAGGATCAAACACTTCAATTCTAAATGTCTTTTTCTTTTTGGGGGGGGGTAACGATCTTTGAATCTTTTAACTGCATGATGCAAACCGTAGTACCTTCCCAAACTCACTAGTTACATGTCCATTGTTGTTTAAATTATGGTATCCTTGCTCAGATTCTTCTACTATTATATAAACCAGCTTATTTTAAGAATATGCTTATATAAATATAAATACTTATATAAATAGTAACAGACTGAACATGACTGCGTTAAAGTATATATTCAGAAAATCAGCCTATATGAATTTGACATATGCCTTCTTACTTCAATCACAGTATTTGATATATTGCTACTGTTTATGTTACCTACATCTTACCCTGCACCAATATGACCAGTGCAAGAGGGATAACCCCTTTTAATTTTGAAGTGTCTTTAAAGGAAACAAAATTATTGAACTGGTTCTTTAAATAGACTATTATCTACTTTGCTTTGTAATCTTAAAAAAATAATAATTATCAAAACAACAATGGGTATTTTATTCTGAAGCAAAAACTGTGGGCAAAGAACAAACTGAGCTGATATTAAGATGTTGAAGAGGGCATGTAGTAAGAAAAAGAAAAATTAAATACTAAATTAAAACCCATCCAGGCCATTGCGATGTCATGGTTAGAGTGTGGGACAACAACCTGGGGGATAAGGGTTCAAATCCTTGTTCAGGCATGAAGCTTTGAAGCTGGGTGACTCTGGGCTGCTCAGTGCTTCTCCACCTAACCTACACCACAGGGTTGTACTGGGCATTAAATGAAGGGGGAAGGTGGAGAACCATGTATGCCATCTTGAGCTCTTTGGAGGAAAAAGTGGGATATAAATGAAATAAATGAATAAAGAATATAAACAAATGAAACAAACAAACAAACAAACAAATAATAAAATCAAATCTCTCCCACAGACGGTTCAGAGTTACAACCCTTAAGAAATTCTCTGCTAAAAAGGAAATAATTTTACTAATAATTTTTGTGATATAGTTATGTGCATTTGTGTCCAGTTTGTGAAACATTCAGAGAAGATGACTGCTTCACAGCAAGAAGACCTTAAAGGACAAGAAGAAAAATACTACTATGAGAGGAAAAGATCAAATTAATTAGCTGCTGGTCCACCACCTAAATTTGCCCTGATTCTGATAAGCATAAGAAGAGAGAGCTCTGGCCCAAATAAAGCTCTCCCTCCTAATTCTAAATGGATACGGTATCAGCAAACAGAAGTGGGATAGTATTACATCTTCTTAGCCAGCAGGAAAGCATTTGTGAAAACAATGAGGGAAAAAGAAAAAACTGACCATAAAAGACAACATTTTGCAGTGCAGCTATGCATCATTGTACAATCAACTCTTGAAAGCACACACACACAAACAAACCCTGATGATTTCTTAGCACTTTGCACAACTTAGCTTTTACAAACTAGTCTTATCTCAATCTATTTCCTTGCAGAAAAGAGCAAAAGGGTAGTTTTGAAAATGTTAACAGCATTAACAAGTAACAGGAGAATTGTCGGGGTCACTTAAGAGGCAGCATCCACTGGTGACTTAAAAAACCCAATAGTAATTGCACTTTAAAAAACCCCAAAAACTAGTCTTAGTATAATAATCAGTTCAATTACCAATAATTAAAAAGGAAAGCTCTTGCATAAACAGGTCGCTGGATGTCATAGCAAGTGGATTTAACTAGTTAACAATATTGGGTTACATCCAACTAAACCATTGCAAGCCCAGAACGTCTCCTGAAATTGCAGCAGAACTTAACCCTCCACCTCAACGCTCTTCAAATCTGCTTTGTGGGGCGTGTCTTACAACCCTCTGAAGCAGATTTAGGGACAGCTGAGGGGGCTAAAATAAGGCAAAGGAGGAGGAAGATGTTATATTGCAGAGGCAACATTTATTCTCTTTGTGCAATAATTTAGCTGGATATAATCTTTTGTAAGGGGGTGGGGTGAACCTCAGGCTCAAGGGCAGCCCTAGCCCTCAGAACCCACCACAGACCACATCCCCTCTCCTTTCACTACTTCCAGGGGAGACATAAAAAGGTAAAGGTAAAGGGACCCCTGACCATTAAGTCCAGTCGTGACCGACTCTGGGGTTGCGGCGCTCATCTTGCTTTATTGGCCGAGGGAGCTTCCGGGTCATGTGGTCAGCATGACTAAGCTGCTTCTGACGAACCAGAGCAGCACACAGAAACGCCGTTTACCTTCCCGCCGGAGCGCTTTGACGTGCTTTCGAACTACTAGGTTGGCAGGAGAAGGGACCGAGCAACAGGAGCTCACCCCGTCGCGGGGATTCAAACTGCCAACCTTCTGATTAGCAAGTCCTAGGCTCTGTGGTTTAACCCACAGCGCCACCCACATCCCCCAGGGGAGACATACCACATCCCAACCTGGATTCGCACTGGCAAGGCAACTCATGGCCTAGCTCCAGGTGGCACAGAAGCCAGTTCAAAGGAGGTGCAAAGAAACCAGAATTTTTACTATGAGTATTGTCATGGTCGCATACTTATGCTTAGCCATGGGTTCAGTGTTATATGCCAAGTGGGTCTATTTGACACATTTCTATATCAGGACATAGCAAGCCAACGGCGTTTATTTTTGGTTTACTAACCTGATGTGGCACAAGCCCAAGAGAGGTGGGAGGTTCATTCATTCTGTCATCACTACTGCTGGCAATGGCATAGCCACTAACAAAAAAAGTGGGGGGAAGGAGATGTATTCAGTTAATTAATTCCATTTATTAACCATCTAGAATTATTATTTTGATTAATTAATTTTATTAATGTTTTGTGAAAACAGGACTCCACCCACACAATTATGACTTACCCTTCTGGGTGCTGCAAAATGGATACCATTAATTCCACAGCAAGGGCTCCTGCTATCATGGCTAATCCTGGTCGACTGACTGTGCACTGCTGATCTAATGTCCGATCCCTGGTGGACTACAAAGGAAGGCAGCTCTCACAATGTTATACTTTCAAGTTCTTTTTATCTGCATAATTGCGCAAAACGTTTTAAAGCCTATCTTTTAAAACGAATGCTAACAAATGGACCACTGTACTCTCAGGGGAATATATATATATATATATATATATATATATATATAATGATTTTAAAGTGATATTCTTAATGATAATAATAAAAACACACAGAAAGGTTGCAGAGACAGATTGTATTAAAAATCAAGAACTATAAAATACAATAACACAATAAGTTGCAATTCACATCAATTATACTTACATCTCCCGGTGCCACAACGTCATTGCAGAAGTAGCAACCAAGTTTGTAACCAGGGATATTTGAAAAGAGTGATGATCCCAGAAGATCGGCTGAAGCTGAAGGATTATTGCAGGGAGAATCGCCCACCTCTTGATGCTTTGGCTTCTTCAGTCCATGTCTCATCACAACAAAGGTGTCAAATCCCAGGGCAGCATTGATTACCAGCTGTACAAAACAATGAAAAGCATAGAAAGTGGTAATCAAATAAAATGCAGGTGAACAAGCAAAAACCTATTTATTGTGGGGTAAAAATTACAGAAATATAATAATAATAATAATAATAATAATAATAATAATAATTTTTTATTTATACCCCGCCCTCCCCAGCCAATGCCGGGCTCAGAGCAGCTTACAAGCAATAATAAAAACAAGATGAATGATTACAACTTAAAAACAAAAATAAAATACAACATTAAAATAATGGAACACTAAAATATTAAAATGTAGCCTCATCGCAGGAGGAGAAGGAAAAGAAAAAAGAAAGAGAGGGAGGGAATCAAATTGGCGGAACAACTCTGTCTTACAGGCCCTGCGGAAAGAAATCAGATCCTGCAGGGCCCTGGTCTCATGAGGCAGAGCGTTCCACCAGGCCGGAGCCAGAGTTGAAAAGGCCCTGGCACTGGTTGAAGCCAATCTAACTTCCTTAGGGCCTGAGACCACTGGGGTGTTGTTATTTATGGACCTTGAGGCTCTCCGTGGGGCATACCAGGAGAGGCGGTCCCATAGGTACGAGGGTCCTAGGCCGTGAATGGCAATATATTGTAAATGTTGTTTACAAAATAAGTTACTGATAGACTGAATAAGTTATTGATAATGCTACTACATCATGGGTAGGCAACGTGGCATCCAGGTGCTTTTGACTCTAACTCTTATCCGCCGCAGCCAGGATGTCCAGTGATCAGGGATGATGGGAGCTGGAGGCCAACAACATCTGGAGAACACATTGGTTGCCCCTGTGCTACATGAAGGAGCCTTGGATGCACATATTCCCTCATCACCTTCATGCACTGCGATTCCTTTCCTCCCTCCCTGGCTTGCTGGAAGCCATAGTTATTCTGTGTAAATCCAAACAGAAAACTATGTACAAACCCAGATTGGAAACTATGAGTTGTGTCCAATGGTATCGTTCAGCTGACTGAAGGCTTCCGTAAGTAGAAAAGGGAGCGAAGTCATTCTCAGCAACTCCCCTTCCCTCCCTGCAACCTTCATGCCGGCCCGAAATATACTACAGAGGGCTGGGGGACATGCTAGATCAGATGGGAGGAAAGCAACTACTGCAGGGAGACAGGGGAAAGCACCCAAAATGGCTTGCTTCTTTCCCCATTCCACTGATTGGCATCACTGGTTGCAACTGTTGTGGGATAGTTGGATACAAGTCCATGGCTAGATCCCTGTTTTCCAACCTCGCTTCTATACCTTGACTTAAGATGAGTTCACAAACCCAAGGCAAAAGAGAGAGAGAGGTTTAGAGACCCATCCTGTTATCTACTTTGGGATCTTGCCCATAACTTGCTATTTCAACAAGCAGATAATTCTACAGGTCTTCAATAGCTATTCCCACAAACACATGTAAGCTTCTTTTCTTTTCTAAGTAAGTGGTAAAAACTGCTGAAGACAGAAACTAATAGCCACAACCTGACAGATCAAATACAGTTGCCAGCATTCTTAGTGTTCAACAGACTAGAGTTACCCTTAGGTTATAAGCAAAAGTACATAAATACCTTAAGAAATTATTAATATTTATTCAATTTTTACAAGCCAAATTAAAGTTATGAAAACAAAATTAAAAGAGAAAAAAACCAGAAGCAGCAGAAGACCAGATCAAAACTCTAAGCTACCGGTATATATTTTAATACAATACAATCCACATTATCCTTTGCCAGGCAAGTATGCAGAGATATATTCCTGGATACCACTCCCCTTCAAAATATTAGGGTATATACACAGGGTCTTGCCATAAAGGCCAGCCAGAAATGTGATTATAATAATGCGCAAATGGAACTGAGCATGTTACACTAACACTAACAACTAAGCTGTTTCAGTCTGAGGGAGATTCCAAGCAGAAGATAGCTAAGAGCATTAAGTCATTGGGAAATGTTTGCAGTTGAAGGGTTTGATTTGTGTTAAAACAGCAACTGCAAATGCTTTTGAATGGCCACCACAGAACACAATGCGCTACTTACATCATGGCCTCTGGGATACTAATGAAGTAAGATACCTTTCTCTTGCTGGCTGCAATAACAGCAGGAAGCCACCGGCTTTCCCTGGTGTCCATTAACAAAAAGATGACATCATGGGCATCAATGAGCTCCTCCAGTTGTGTCACGTCCTTGCGGGCCTGCTCCAAGGTGACGTCAGAAAAATTTACTGGGTGACCCGGCATTGGGATACTCATATTAAAACCTTCAGCATTCTAAAAAATGAAGCAGAAAGAAAAGAGTAACACACATATTTTCACACAGAATACAACTTTTAACCATAATTAGGTAAACCCACTTGTTAATATGTTTGGTTATTTCATGTAATTAAGCCAGCAGGCACCAGCAGGCTCCAGCAAAATTGCAATACTGAGGAGGACAGAACCATTTTAATCATCATAACATGGATTATTTCATCTGGAGGCAGAGACCAGCTCTGCTGTCACAGCACACTTGAGGCCACCATAGCACCACGGTGAAGAAATTCTCCAAAACCACCTCCTACAGCTCCTCTGTCAGCTTGCCAGGGAAGCTGCTGAGCAATGAATGGGCTGGGAGGTACATCAGCAGCATCCATACTCAGGTTCAGTGAATTACATGTGGTACATGTCAAAACAGTATTTCAGTACACGAAGCACACTCTGATTTGCTAGTTAAAAGAAAATAGTATTTCAAAAATAACCTTGTTATTTGTGTGTACAAACAGGCAAATGGGTTTAATTTTAAAATAACACAGTTAAAAACACAGAGGGACCTAAGACTGCATATAAGATACTGTATTGTTAATACAAAGCTCAGATTTGTTGTGTAGTTGAGCTTATTGACCAGCAGATGGCATAAGAAAAACATTATTTCAAATCGCAGTGAATCTTTCAGTAGCGTGAAATAGTACCTTTAAAAACCCACAGGTGGTTGTATCCAACACAGTGCTTCTGAAAGATGGGCAAAGTGGATCTACTAAGGATTGTTGCCCACACAAGTGGGGGGTGGGGGGCGTTTAGTGTGGCTGAGATGTTTGAGTAAGGTTTTAAAAAGAAGGTAAAGGACCCCTGGACAGTCAAGGCCAGTCAAAGGCCATTACCAGAATTCAGAGCATGAAAGGGGAACACCTAAGCCCACAGCATACTCCCAGTGGCGTAGCGTGGGGGGTGCCGGCCGCACCGGGCGCAACATCTGGGGGTTAGGGTTAGGGTTAGGGATAGGGTTAGGGGGCGCAAATCCAGGGTTAGGGGGCGCAAATTACTTGCCTTGCCCCGGGTGCTGACAACCCACGCTACGCCACTGCATACTCCTAATACTCCAACCATGATTAGGAGATTTAGGGAAGTTACAATATGTAGTCCCTCAAAAATGGAGCAGTCAGATCCCAAAATCAGAGCCCAAATATGAAGGCTGTTGATTACACAACAAAACCTATGCACAGGGAGTTAGTTGGAGGATTCACAAGGCTGAGAAATTTAGTTCCGTTTAGTAAAAGCTGTCAATAATTACAAATGGAGAAATATTTTGTATAAGTGAGACAGTTGTGAGACTAATTAAAAAGCTCCAACTGCAATAAAAACCAATAATGAAACTGTTAAATCGAAACAGTTTCCATATGTCTAGTGCAGACAGAGCCTAATTATGACTGGTTTTATTATTCATTTTATTGTTCTTGCTGCCCAGTGTGAACTGATGGGGCAGAAATGTTTATATAAAGCCTTGTGTCCAACAGTTCAGCTTGTGCAACTGGTTTCCACTTGCATAATGGAGCTTCCCTCTCCTCTCCAGCCCCGTGTGCACCCCCAAAATCTACTCCAAAGGATTGGGGATCCTTGAGAGTAGATTTTGGCAGCAGACAGGGAAAGCAGAGGAAGGGCAGAACTTAGTGCACGCAGTACTGAATACAACCCAAAATACACAGCACAGTCTTTCAGACAACACCTGTTGGGTTAGTTTTCTTCCATCTTTCCATGGCTGCCTACTGCTTATGTGGTTGGACCTCATCCTAATATAATGTTCTGATAAAGGGCAAGTTAGAAATGTAAATATACAAATAAATATAATTTAGGAAGGTGCTGAATTTTCTACTTCATGCTGCATGGCATCCTGGTTTAACACTCCAGTACCAGGTTTTCTCTGAGGAAAGCTGGTGATTGGTTTAAAAGGCTTTCGGTCCAAGGAGAGACACCAGTTAACGGGGAGGCATGCTATTCTTGCCAATTCCCCTCTCAGCTGCAGCCCTGTACCCCAAAATCTGTCCTAGACAGTTCCTGAGTCCCCAACTTATCTTTTTTTGGGGGGTGCGTGCGCTTGAAGAAGCAATTAGCAGATGCCTTCGTTGCAGCAGTTGTACTAGAAAGATCAACTGGATTCCGCCAACATGTAATATTTTTTTCCTGCAATTGCTGTCTGAAATAATAAGCTGGTATGTCTACTCTCAAGCAAATATAATTAGAATTATCAGTCTGCAATTGCATGCATTCCAAGTAAGGGTCTCTAATAAGGCAGATATACCCTGTATTTGCTATAAATGGTATGGTGGTAGAGATTATTTTTATGGCTGTGTGAATAACACTCTGTGCTAAATGACACTTTTCCTCTGTCACTTCATTTTGATGAAGAACTAAGCACAGCTAAACAGTGCTCAGTTTACTTTTCCTAAACTCTTCCTTTGTGCCTCGTTTTTATTTTGATTGCTTCAAGCAGGTTTAATTTCAGTTCTTTTTTCCGTGCAAATGACTAGCTGTCAAAGCTAGTCAGTCACCGTAACATCAGAATTATTTCCTTGTGGGTTAGTTCACTTTTGAAGAATGGGCATGAGAAGAAATCCTAGGCCGTTATTGAAACTAATAAAGTGTTTTGATCATTAAATCACGTCTCAATGCATTTTACTCACCACTCCTGGGAATATTTTTTGGAGCCTGTCTGCTGCTGCAAGTGCTTTGGACTTCCCACCCCCGAGGCAGTCTTCAAATTCATAGAGTGGTTGCCGCACAGGGTTGGAATAAGAAATCTTTGCGTTGTCCACAAATGTGATCTTCCTGACTCCCCATCCCTGAGTAGAAAACCACAAGCAATGAAATAGTTCTTTGAGTAAGGCAAGAATTACCACTAATCTATTTTTTTTTACTTTTTATTTGTTAAATTTGTATACCGCCCTTTATCCAAAGACACAGGGTGATTCACAACAAAAAAATTACAAAATGAGAACACACAATACATGATATACAAAAACAAACCAATAACCCTTCTCCCACAAACACATTTAAAAGGCCATAGAATGTTAATTGGCCAAAGGCCTAGTTATAAACGTTTTTGCCTTGTGCCTAAAGATATGTAATGAAGGCCCCAGGCAAGCCTCTCTGGGGAGAGCGTTCCACAAACAGGGAGCCACCACAGAAAAGGCCCGTTCTTGTGCTGCCATCCTCCTAAGTGTGGCCAGTAGTGTGCTCATTCCATATTCAATAACTCCTCAGAGAAATCCATCTCACACTTTGAGAACAATTATGCTATTTCAACTAATAGCAAAAGTAAAATAGAAGAGCAGAATGGAATATATGCACTAATCACAGTTTATGTTTTATTTCTGTTAATCCCAGGCTTTTACTCAGGACTCAGGTTGATTATTTCACAAGCTGCACTACGCCACTAATAAAATAAAGATGCAGCCAATTGATAGAAACCATTTCCCTTCCAAACCCCTGAAGAAGGGTTATATGCACCTTAATTAGATAGTGTTCATTTGTTAAGGTATAATTTGGCAAATTTTGTACATCTCATTGCGAAGGATACGATGGCCCAGCCTGCTTCCTGCATGTTAACAAGAAGAGTTTGGATTTGATATCCCGCCTTTCACTCCCTTTAAGGAGTCTCAAAGCGGCTAACATTCTCCTTTCCCCTCCTCCCCCACAACAAACACTCTGTGAGGTGAGTGGGGCTGAGAGACTTCAGAGAAGTGTGACTGGCCCAAGGTCACCCAGCAGCTGCATGTGGAGGAGCGGAGACGCGAACCCGGTTCCCCAGATTACGAGACTACCGCTCTTAACCACTACACCACACTGGCTCTTGTGTGAGCACACTTTTGAGCCTCCAGGGTAGGGGCTGTCAAAGAGAGAATCCCATGAACAGGAGGAAGAAAGAAGGACTCTTATTGGACACCTATTTTGCTTCATAGATACTGATACAAAATAATGGGACAGCGTTTGAATATGTGGAGTAGCTTCAGTACTTGCCATCAAAGTTCTGGCTACACTACAACCCAGCGTACCAGCTCCAAGGAGAAGACACTTCACAGACACAACTTTCTCCAGGTCAAGAGTAGGCACTAACCGCCAACACATCAATTTAAGGTTAAGATCCACCGATGATTCAGCTAACCTAGAAAATAAAATAGAACAGGAAATTAAAGAATGGTTATGCTCGCCCCCTTCGGTTGGAACATCAGTACACCACTGATGTCCTTCATCTCCTCTGTATTTTAATTAGAGCTTACAATCGTGCATTACATTTTCTTCTTGTCCCCATCTCCAAATACCCAGTATTAAGACAACTAATATCACCACAGTCTAAAAGCTAGAGGACAAAAAAGAAAATCTAACATTTAGGTTCTGCAATAAATTTAGCTGTCTTGGTTAAAGCCTTATGAGCTTTTTATACATGTAACAGAGGCAGCGTCACATCATACTATAACATCGTCAGCTGAAGAGATCACTCTTGTACTGCTCTCTCACTTAGAAGAACCTGTCAGAATTATTCCCATCCAGTAATATAGGAACAAGAACAAAATATCTCCTGTTTGTGTTCCTAGATATGATGTGCTCATTTACAATGGGAAATCAGATAGTGAAGAATTTATAGGGCGACACTGAACAATGTCTGCCTGTTCATGGAATTTAAATTCAACTGGAAGTTGGTTTAAACAATGGAACTTCTGATTTTCTTCTCCCCATTCAGAACCTACGCCCCCAAAATGGTTTAAGGGACATTGCTGCACAAGTGACTCTACATTGAATCTTACTCCTAAACAGCAAATAAACAGAACTCAAATTATTAAAAAAAAATTTAATCCTCAGACAGCAATTGCATTTATATAGCACTATTTGCTATTCATTAAAACCCTGTCAGAATTTAAATTGTGCCCCCCCCCAATTTGCTCGTCTATTCTTTTTATTAAAAAATAGTTATTGTAAAATTGTTTAAGCTCTTCTGCAGGAATTAATTAAAAATTAAGGTCAAATTAGAATTTTTAATTATTATAAAATTAATTAATATTATTTGAGCCAGTGGCTGGAATATTTTCCTCACGAACATACTATTGACAGAGTAAATACAGTGGTACCTCAGGTTAAGTACTTAATTCGTTCCGGAGGTCTGTACTTAACCTGAAACTGTTCTTAACCTGAAGCACCACTTTAGCTAATGGGGCCTCCTGCTGTTGCCGCGCTGCCGGAGCACAATTTCTGTTCTCATCCTGAAGCAAAGTTCTTAACCTGAAGACTATTTCTGGGTTAGCGGACTCTGTAACCTGAAGCGTATGTAACCTGAAGTGTATGTAACCCAAGGTACCACTGTACTGGAAGGATTGTAAATTATGCCAATATTAAGTCAAAAATATAAAAATATAAAATGTATCTATGCAATATCCAAATATAACCCTGTTGAAACACTATCTGACACAATCTAGAGAAAAGAATGCTAATCTAAAATATTGATAAACAATTTTGTAAAACGAAACTTGAAATAAAACTATTACCCAGCTAAAATTTAAATGCTGTAAAACGACCAACCTTTTCATGACCTGCAGCTTGGCATCTGTTATGTTATGCAAATTATGTTCCTTTAAGTCAATGTAATAAACAAGTAGTTAACTGTGGTCTTCTGGCTCTGGGTTAAATTTCTGATCTGACTCTCAAGGGAAGCTGCAATTGATGCTTCAGAGGCCCAAATACAAGGGAGGAAGGTAACAAATGATGAGAGATTTGCTGTTCCTAAAGCCAGATTGCATTTCCTACATGGTTCTTTGCACAAGACTCATAAAACTTAATCAGCAGAATGCAATAGATGTTGTTATGGGATCTCAGCTCAACCTGGCATCTTTCAATCAGTAATGGCAAACAAGCCTCGCTGAAACACAGCACGTCTACCGTGTGCTCGCAGGCATGATGTGGCCCAAGGATTGTGCTGAGTGTGCTCTAAGGTGCATTTTCAGCTCATGGAAGACACTGATTAAGTAAAAGAAATGCCTCGCCAGTGCCCAATGTGAGTTGAATGTACCCAGAATCCTCTGTAACAGGTAGGCCTCAAAAAACGATTGTGGAAAGGATTCATTGAAATTTGAAAACCACCAGAACAGCTGTTGCACATAGCTCCCTTGCTAATATACACTAGAAGCTCTGCTTACGTCCCGCTCTAATTAGGCCAGTTCCAAGTCGTGACCGCAGCAAACCCGGACGTAAACACCAGGTTTGCTGTGATATAAAAGGATGTCACATAGAGGAGGGAGAAAGGAGAGAAGCGGACACGGAGCAATGGTTCCAAGCTACAAGAAAGAAGATTCCACCTAAACATTAGGAAGAACTTCCTGACAGTAAGAGCTGTTCGACAGTGGAATTTGCTGCCAAGGAGTGTGGTGGAGTCTCCTTCTTTGGAGGTCTTTAAGCAGAGGCTTGACAACCATATGTCAGGAGTGCTCTGATGGTGTTTCCTGCTTGGCAGGGGGTTGGACTCGATGGCCCTTGTGGTCTCTTCCAACTCTATGATTCTATGATTCGCACACAAGCAGAAGCGACTTCTGCCATTTGCGCACACACAGAAGCGGCTGCCACTGTCTGCACGTGTGCAGAAACGGGCCGCCGCTGAATGCGCCTGCGCACAACGGCGCTTCTACTATTGACCCGTTTTGCCATAAGGATGGGCCTTCAGAACAGATCATGGACATGAGTAGAGGTTCTACTGTACAGTGGTACCTCGGGTTACATACGCTTCAGGTTACATACGCTTCAGGTTACAGACTCCGCTAACCCAGAAATAGTACCTCGGGTTAAGAACTTTGCTTCAGGATGAGAGCAGAAATCGCACAGCAGAGGCGCAGAAGCAGCGGGACGCCCCATTAGGTAAAGTGGTGCTTCAGGTTAAGAACAGTTTCAGGTTAAGAAGGGACCTCCAGAACGAATTAAGTACGTAACCAGAGGTACCACTGTATTCCTTTTTCACATCCAGAAGCTTCCGTAGTTAGGAAGACTGCAATTTACAAGATAATCAAGAACCGAGAGTCCTCAAACTGTTAAAGAAATGGGTATCGATAAGTAAGTACACAGAGCGACCTAACGGCCAAGAGATTCTTAAGGAAAAAATAAAAACAATTCTGTAGACAGTGAGTAAATAGTGAATGAGTCTGTAATGCTAAGAGCTGGCTTCCTCAGGGACTTAAGTGGTATTCCCAACTTGTATTTCTTATCTTGCAAAGCTGCTTTTCAGAGTGTGAAGCCTTGTAATGGTACGTACCTTTTCGGGTCCATGCACTCACTCAGATTGACCATTCTTGGGCCCATACCTCCTTTTTGGTTTTTCTCCCATCCAACAGCTTTTGGACAACCTGCCTCACCAGAGAAAAATAATTGTGTTGAAGAATACAAATGTTGTTTGAGACAGCAAAATCCCACTCATCATAACTGGCAAATTGTTAAAAGTTTGAGTAGTGGAGAACTACAGTTATATGAAGTCACTACTGTAATTTCAAAGGTGTAATTTCAAAGGTGTAATTTCAAAAAAGCTATTGGCTGTTCTAGAATATATTGAAAAGTACTGCCAGTCAATCCAGATTACAAGAATCCAGATTTCACTAGAACTTGCCATAAAAGTGAGACTTTGGATGATAGAATATTTTATTGTGCAGCTGAGGACTTTATAGAGTAAAGGTAAAGGTAAAGGTACCCCTGCCCGTACGGGCCAGTCTTGACAGACTCTGGGGTTGTGTGCCCATCTCACTTAAGAGGCCAGGGGCCAGCGCTGTCCGGAGACACTTCCGGGTCACGTGGCCAGCGTGACATCGCTGCTCTGGCGAGCCAGAGCCGCACACGGAAACGCCGTTTACCTTCCCGCTGGTAAGCGGTCCCTATTTATCTACTTGCACCCAGAGGTGCTTTCGAACTGCTAGGTTGGCAGGCGCTGGGACCGAGCAGCGGGAGCGCACCCCGCCGCAGGGATTCGAACCGCCGACCTTTCGATCGGCAAGTCCTAGGCGCTGAGGCTTTAACCCACAGCGCCACCTGCGTCCCTAGAATATATTGAAAAGTACTGCCAGTCAATCCAGATTACAAGAATCCAGATTTCACTAGAACTTGCCATAAAAGTGAGACTTTGGATGATAGAATATTTTATTGTGCAGCTGAGGACTTTATAGAGTAGCAACCTATAAAATAAATTCTAGCATACTTTACATTCTGAAGCCAACACATGAGTGCAGATTAAGCTCTGTAATCAGTTTCATAATGCAGCAATTGATTGGCATTGTTGCTAGTGGCAGCTATTTCTTTCTTTTTTTAGCACTGCCTTATTTTAAAAGCCCAGTTTCTTGAGGTTCTTAAATGGGAATCAAGTAATACAAATCAAAGGAATGATAGATCTGACCTACATTCAAACCCTCACTGAGCTACTAAACTCCTCGAGTGGCCCCAAATCACATTTTATCCCAATCTGTGGAGATGAACATCTAAACATACGGTGTATATTAGAAATAAAATGTACAACCCAGTTACTCCAGACAACTAGAAAAGGCCAAAGCAGCTCACAGTTATTAAAACCGGGAGCCAACTGAAAAAAGCGTAACTAGCAGAGAAATCAAATGATCACTAAAACAGAAAAGCATTCAAATGAAAACAGAATGACATAAGAGAGAAAAGGAACTCTTGCCTGTTGCCACTAACTAAATACACCTCTGAAGACTGCAGGGAACACAAAATGGCCTCAGATGATGACTGGGCAGAATCATATGGGAGAAGATTGAAACTCAGTCTACATTGGGAAAAGTTTGCCCAATACATTTTTCTACCTGAGGCAGACAAGATGGGGGTTTCCCCCCTACCCCGCCTTTCCAAACAAAAAGTCCAAATGAACTGGTTTTTTTGTCTGTTTATATTATTTATTAAACTTATATACCACCCTTCATCTGAGGATTACAATACAAAAACACAAAAATACGCAATGTGGTAACAAACAAAAACCCAGAGTTTAAAAAGGGCATAAATTTCTTATTTATCCAAAGGCCTGGGAGAAGAGGAATGCTTTCGCCTGGTACCTAAGAAATGTAATAATGAAGGCGCTAGGTGAGCCTTCTTGGGGACAGCATTCCGTAAGTTGGGAGCCACTGTAGAAAAGGGAGTACACAAAGAAGGGCCTCAGATGATGATCGTAGGGCCCAGGTTGGTTCATATGGGGAGAGGCGGTCATTGAGGCACTGTGGTCCTGAATCTTACTTCAGCACTGATGTGTCAGCCTGCTCCACCATACCTAAAGGCAGCAGGTCAGCTTAGAGGATGCAGGGCAGGCCATGGAACCCACACATCTTTGTTCTTCAGCACTGCACCACTGTTGCCTACTCCCAGTATCTGCTGCCTGACTCAGCTGCCTGACGCTGCCCAACAGGAGAATTTGCCTGGCTTAAAGAACTAAGACTCTGGATTATCCTTGGAACTGGCCTGGCAGCCATTATAAAATTGGAGAACAGGACTTGCTGATGTTCCCGAAGCAAATAAAAAGGACTCTTAAAGAAGTGATGGGTTCAGAAGGTTGTGGATGAATGGCAAGTGTGCCTTTTTCAGACAATAAAGCACAAGAAAGAAGGCAACTATGAAGTCAAATGAACGGTCCAAAACAAATTAAGAATCCTATTAGCTGGTTGCCTCTAGCATGATCTCTGGCAATTAATGCCATAGAAACAAGGCTACCTTCACCTTCCTCTTGAACAGCTTTTTGTGAAAAGCTATGTTGATGAGTACACCGTAATGGAGGCATAAATGGTTTGCAAGTACAGGAAACACTTTCAAAACTGGCATATGATTTAGAGAGGATGGGCACCTTCCAAGGACTTTTCACTGAAGAGGCCTTTACTGATAGAAGCTTTTAACATACAAAGTCAGGGACGAGTACCACACTGTTTTCATCATCACAGCAATATGGAGAGAGAGAGAGAAAAAAAATATTCTAAGGAGGAATATTGACCACATTACACTAGACACAGAGCCCCACCAGTCCAAAATGGATTACCTGAATTCTGTGTCACTTGTGGAAGCTTTATTTCAAAAAGGGTGCTGTGTGAAATGTCTCTTGCTCCCTGCATGGTCCTGTCTCGGAAGCAGAGCACTTGAACAGAATGAAGGTGGCTGCCCCTGTCAGAAATAAAGAACTCTGTAACAGCAGCAGAGCCAGAAAGCCAGGATTAACAACAGGTAATTATCTGAATGTGATGCCAAGAAAATTTCCCAACAGGATTTGATTTGGATACAGTCCAACAGGCCATATACATTTTTGAGAGACAAACCTATTCACTGTAATAAGGAACAGCAAGATGAACAAGTGCACCAGAAGCAATCTGTGAGAGCAATGTGCTCTGCTAAACCACATAGCAGAAGAATCACCACTGTTTCAATAGACGGAACCTATGGGAGGGCTCTTAAGAACTGCAATCTTCATTTGTAAATTCTTGGTATGCATTGTACAATTGGCTCAGCCAAAGGTCAGTTCAGGGTTATCACACAAAACTGAAATTTGAAGGAGACTCTTGCCCTGACAATACTGTAGAAAATCCCAAAGCTCATAAATGAATACCATGTTTTGGTGATCTTTCCAGAGAATGCTACCAATCCTAACCATAACCAAGGGTACTATGAAGTGCAGTTCATCTTCTGATGAAAGGATTCCATCAGCATACTAGAGTAGGAATGCAGTTTTTAGTGATTCCCTGCCCCCCTCACTAAATCCAGTCCAGAGGGCTGGATAACCTTCTGGAAATTAAGGAGGCAAGGGGAGCTATGGGACTTGCTTCAAGGTAAATGGGTTTAGGTTTGTAGCCATGGGGAAAGCCACATTTAAGGAATCGTAATAAATACCATCTGTGTGCTGTCAGGACCAAGATGTTTCTCAGTGGCCAACCAGGATACTGGGCAAAATTACAGGGATCGTAAACACCAATTGTCACCTGCAAAGAAAAAAAGATACCATTAACAGTTAATACAAGAGGATTAGCACTTACTGAATACTACTGATATGTAAAGGTAAAGGTAAAGGTAAAGGTAAAGGTACCCCTGCCCGTACGGGCCAGTCTTGACAGACTCTGGGGTTGTGCGCCCATCTCACTTAAGAGGCCAGGGGCCAGCGCTGTCCGGAGACACTTCCGGGTCACGTGGCCAGCGTGACATCGCTGCTCTGGCCAGAGCCAGAGCCAGAGCCGCACACGGAAACGCCTTTTACCTTCCCGCTGGTAAGCGGTCCCTATTTATCTACTTGCACCCGGAGGTGCTTTCGAACTGCTAGGTTGGCAGGCGCTGGGACTGAGCAGCGGGAGCGCACCCCGCCGCAGGGATTCGAACCGCCGACCTTTCGATCGGCAAGCCCTAGGCGCTGAGGCTTTAACCCACAGCGCCACCTGCGTCTCTCTATGTACTGTATGCTAATTTTATTTGACCACAGTACAACTGTAAATATGCAAGAGACACAGAGCTGAACATATACAATTGTAACCTTGCAGCACATCGGTTTTCCATGTACATTTTAACATTCATCAGCTTGCGAGACAAGTACCATCAAGGAACACACAAGCTCTACATGTAGCATCTTGGATAAAGAAAGCAGATCTGCTGGCAGGAGAGGGAAGAAACCTGATGTGTGGTGAAACCCCTACCCAGCAGCAGGTGCCTGAGTAGCTGCCCCAGACAAAAGGCTAAATTAACGGAGTTGGCTAATGACTAGAGGAGTCTGTGTTATTAAACATGCCTTCCCTTTTATTTAAAAAGCAGGGAGTGAGGTCTACTTCCTAGTGTGCAAGAGAGAAAGGAGCAAAATCCAGCCTCTTCTCTTATCTTGTAACATTCAGTTGTTCTGAGCCACTTTACCCCAGAAGCTGGTTCACTTATGGCAGGCATGGCCAAACTTGGCCCTCCAGATGTTTTGGGACAACAATGCCCATCATCTCTGACCACTGGTCCTGGTAGCTAGGCATGATGGGAGTTGTAGTCACAAAACATCTGGAGGGCCAAGTTTGGCCATGCCTGACTTATGGCATCAGAGCTAGGCTGAAGAAAAGCCATAAAGTATCTGAGCACAGCAAGGTAAAGTAAGTGACCTCCCGCACTTAGAAAAGTCTGACACCAAACTACCCTATGTAAAATCCTCTTTCAGATATCCAACTAACTTATGCAAAATCCTCTTTCAGATATCCAGCTAACCTGCTCTCCTCTCCCACCCTCATCAAGAAAAAGCTTATGGATCTAGGAATTATTTTCATGAGCTGTGAAGCCAGTAAATGGAGTCAAAGGTGTAAAAGAGAATTGCAATCTTGTGTTCAGGGTGGGTTTTACCTTTTCCTTGTGATCAGAAAAGAAGTCATCCCAGTTTCTCAGCAAGGAGACAAGGACAGAATCGTCGTGGTACTTGATTAGAAAAAAAGGCAGAGCTGTAAGGCCTTCTTTCTGACAAAGTTCATCATATGCATTCTGGAGAGCTTCAATCTAAAACGAAGACAGAACACAGGCTTGCTCAATTCAGTGTTGTTTCTTAAATGCTACTTGGTTCAGACTGAGATTCATGCCGCCTGAGGTCTAGCCACCAACCCATTTCATCACACGCAGGTCACTAGTGTACCAAGGCCACCTATGTGCTCAACAGCAATGACAAAGGCACTCAGGAACAAAATTGTCACCTGTTCTACACATCACAACCACACAGAAGGCAGAGGACATCCCTCTCTCCACTTTCCATCCAGGAAAACGAGGTATTTTCACAGTTTAAGGATATGTTACAGCCCAAGAGTAGGACTGAAGGACATGAAGCAGTGCTGGTGAGGGTTATCGCCTAGGCGAAGGAATGCGGCCTTAGGAAACCCAGAGGTTCTCATTTAAGTACCATATACAGGAATGGAGTTCCATAAATAAAGAAGTAATGGGTGGGATCCAACTAAGTCATCGTGTGCAGGGAACAAGGTTCAATCATGCAGTGGGACTTCCCTCCTTCCCTCTGCATGCCCCTTCCCTGCCTCTAAAGCAGTTATGGAGGGCTGGAGGGAAACCCAAAACAGGTTTAGGAGGTACATGGGAGGAGAATGGGGGTAAATCCCATTGAATGAACAGACCTTGTTCCACGCACGCATACCCCACTTAGTGCTACAATGAATAAACCATTCTGACAACGATAAAGTCCTAAAAGTTTTAGGTTAGTAGTGTTGTTGTTGTTGTTGTTTTAAAAATACCTGAGTAGCTGAGAACTTTGCACCTAGGCACACAGGCTGCTGAATCAAAGGGATACCTTCTGGGAGACAAAGTGCAGGGTAACAAAACCAGTAATAGAAACGATATCTCTTCAAATCCTAAGGAGGAAATTGTATAAACATGTTAGAACATTTTAAAACTACAATAATGAAATAACTGCAAAACATAACAGCTTGGAAAGAGTTGTTTGATCCAATGATTACTATTCAAATTAGCCATTTAGCGAATGCATAATGCAGCATTCCCAATGTACCCATGCAATGTCAGACAACTGGGTACTGCCATAAACTACACTTCACTGACATGCACAGAGAGAATAGCAGAGGGGAAGCACATAAAACTTTTAGGCCATCATAGGCTACAAAGTGCCAATTAGGAATAGGATTCAAGGAACCCAATTCTGTAAAATCAAAATTAGGAGCCATCACATTCACTGTGGCATTGCTTTTACAGTGACGCACAACATTTTCTTATACAGTACAAAACTAGGTCCTTAATAAATTAGAAAGTACCACTTGCTCTCATTTTTCTATACGTCAGAGATAGCAAGGGATATTTCCAGACACAGAAGATTCCTTTTCCGGAATCACAGGAGATTGCAGTGTAAACCTGACATTTCAGCCTGGGTGCATTAGATTCATGACCCATCAGCTAGTCTTCGTTGACTATTAGGCAAATGCTTTGTTTTTAGCTGTGAATCATCTAAAAATTTTTTAAAAATAAAAAACACCATTTACTCACAGCAAATGTTAATAGGATAAATCTGTTCAGTAAGACAGGATTCTCAACAGCAGTCCCTGATGTTATTGCATCCCATATCTAACAGTAGAAAAGAAGAAGAAAATAATCAATAAAGGTATTAGAATTTGTCTCATCATTGCAACAATATTAATATATACTGTTCTTATATGTTTTATGCTACCAAGTCAGAATAGATTTACTTAAATAAATGGACTAATGTTAGCTTAGTCTGAGCATGCACGTGAACGATAATCATACATAATGCTGAACAGGGAAAGAAGAATTCATTTCGGATGGGGAGAACACATGTAATTCTGTGGACTGCTCTCTTTCCTTCTTTGTGCATCTGAATTTCTCCCATGGAGAGCTTTCACTTTCATGCTGTATCTGAAATTTATTTCAAATGCAAAGGCCTATAGAGACCCCTGATCTCTCCCAACAGCATATGCTAGAAATATAAAAGGTATTTTGAAAACCGTGTAACAGTAATCTACATTCTTTACAAAGCCAAATACATGAAGGGCATTCCTACACTGCAAATTTAAACAGCATTAACAGTCAAGGTTTCATTCCAATATTGCCATTAGAATTCTCAGCATTCTCACAAAGCTACAAATGATAGATATTTCAGAAAAAAAACCTTCAGAATTAAACCAGCTTATGAATACAGTACAGGCATAACATTTGCATCAGTTAGGCCACAATCCTTGATTGAGCCCAATGAACTCAGTGGGAAGGCACTAAATGCTTAAATAAAAGGAGTTCCTTGAAATAGTGGGTATATTGGTTAATGTATTTGCTTCCCAATGGTATAATATCTGCCATATAGGATGAAGTAAGCCTGAGAAACAAATAATGAAATCCTGCACACGCTCAACTTGAGAGTAGGTATTCTGGAACTCAGTGGAGCTCTCTTCAAAATAAGCATCACATTGTAAATTGCTTCCCAAAACAGGATCACAACTTCATAGGTCCTTTTCATCATTGCCATAGTTTTAATGCTGTTTTTAAAAGCGACTTCCAATAGTAACACTTTTATCTTGCCTTATTTGCGGCTTGCTCAAGAAGAAGCTTCTTATCACAGGATTTGAATGCTTCCAAAGTATTGGTGTTATACAATGTTCCAATAGCAGGACAGCAATGTGCTGGTGTTGGGGCATTCCTAAGGAAAAAGACAAAAACTATATTCCAGTATTTGTTATGGTGTTAACACAAACCAGAGCTATTGGTACTCTGCACATTCCCCCCCCCCAAACATCTGGAAATAAACTATGAAAAACTGGATGTTTTATTCAGTTTTGCAAGGCTACTACGTAGGGGTGGGTGGTGGAAAATCCATGGACCACTCAGATACTGCTGAACTACAACTCCCATCATCCCTGATCACTGCCCATACTGGCTGAAGCTGATGGCAACTGTGTGTCCCACAATATCTGGAGGACCACAGGTTCCCCCACCCCGATCAATATACATTGCATACCCAAACCAGAACAATTTCAAACTCATCTAACATTTATTTGCATGGATCTCAGCTGCAGAGGGAAAAGGAATAGAAGTTGAATTAGATGTCTCATAAAAATATAGCTATGGGAGAAGAACCAGAAGCTGAGTGAGGCACATTTCCAACCAGAAACAGAATGCAAACAGTTATGCCTATGGCCACTGTTCTTCAGTTTTGCAGAATCTCCACCTGGTTGTCGAAAAGAGGAATAGGACCATGGATCATCTTTCACAAGTAGAGATGCATGTCCTCTTTTTACAGCTGGGATGGGGCTTTAAAAACCACCTCTGACATGTTAAAAGGCATGCATTCAAAGTTCATGCTAATCTACTGGAAGTCACAAAATCCATAGATCATTTTATCTCTAGAATGCCACACTCATTACATAGTATTGCTCATCAAACATTTCTGTTTTCCTACTGACCATTTGAAGTGACTCCCCCTGCTCCTCTGACAATGTTCAAGGATCTTGCTTGAGTTTACAGGGCTCTTAACAATCTGGGTCCATGATACCTCAAGGACACCTGTTCCTTTATATCCCTGCCTGATCACTGAAGTCCCCCATCACTTGGCTGCACAGCTTGTATCTAGCAGGAACCATGCATTTAATTCAGAGACCCCAGTTTTATGGAACACTTGTCATGTCACACTTCCTCTCCTCTCCACAAATTCATTCTACCTTCATGTGCATGTGAAAAGGTACTGACAGTCCTTTGTTTTATGTTTATATATAAAAATTTCATTCAGAATTCCAGTGCTGAGAAACATTTTCCCACCATGCTACCAAATGATAGGATGGGGTATAGTAAAAGTGAAAAGGACAACACCTAAGCGTCATTAAAACCAGTAAATGAGGAATGGTGTGCAAAAAAAGCATTCTCACATAAGCGTTTTTGAAGGGCCATTCTAGTTCTTTTTTTTTTTTTAAAAAAAAAAAGAAGTCTTGATTTTTTTGGGTACTAGGAGGCAAAGTAGGTTGGTGTGGGAGAAATGGAATTGCTCTAATGCAATGTCAGTATTGTGAGGATCCAGAATGGAAAAAATCTAAAAAGAACAGCACAGATATTGCTACATATGAAAGCATATGTCAAGCCATATTGGCTGCTTGCAAGTGGAGAAATAAAATAGAGAAATAAAGATAACATAGGAACCATTTAAGTTACTTACATATCAAAAGCACTAAATTCCAGTGTTAAACGAGCTGGCATACCAGCAGGATCTCCTAGAAGAACAAAAAAAAAAAAAAAAAGTTTTTTTAGAATGGCTGTATCTATGGGTATATGTTTGATGGTACATTTTTCCCATAAGGGAAGCAACATTGTGTGCTAGACAAGGAACAATCTTAATATACTCCCGCATAAGATTGCTTAATGACTGAGTATATATGCGCTTTCCTCACAAGATATTATTTCCTCATATGGTGGTTTCATAACTGGTTCCCCATTCCACAGAAGAAGTATTGTATGAAGGACAATGTGATTGAAAAGGATGTATTTCTGCTTCCTCCCCCCCCCCCTCCACCCACCCACCCACCACTGTAAGGTAAAGTAGATAGCCTAGATAAATAATTTGGGGTTGTAATTTTTCCCTGTTCAATTTGAAGAGGCAGTGGTACACAGTCAGTGGGCTCCTTCACACATATTAATGGAGGAAGAGTGAAACACCAGCTGTTCAAGAAAGAGGAAAGGAGTTAACAGAGAATAACTATAAAGTACTTCCTATTTCTCTGTTCCAGATAGGAGAAACAGAAATAAATTTGCCTATCAGTACCCACAGACTCCTGCCATCCAGAGCAAGCTAGCCTCCTAAGCTTAGATAAAACATAAGGGGCTTAAGTTTGAGTTCAAAAAGACTTCTACAGACTTGACATGGGACTGTGTTGTTGCAGTGCAGGGACATGCCGCTTCTAGCTTTAATAAGTTCTCAAGTGTTTAGGGCCAGTTTATTTGAAGGATCGCTTTACTCTCCCTATATGCCCAACAGACTGCTTCAATCTGCAGAACAGTTTTACAAGGGACACGTCATGTTTGCTCCATGCTTCCAAGGAACAGATCTTTCAGTGTGGCAACCACTACATCTGGAACTCCCTGCCCATTGATATTAGTCAAACATGTTTATTGCTTCTGGTGCCTTCTAAAAGCTTTGTTAATTACTGCATGAATTTCAACATACCATTTTATTTTATATATTTTCAAACCGCCAGTTTTACTTATACAGTGGTACCTCGGTTTATGAACTCAATCTGTTCCCGAATTCTGTTCTTAAACCGAAACCGTTCTTAAACCGAGGTGTGCTTTCCCTAATGAGGCCTCCTGCCGCCAGTGCCCTTCTACCGTTCAGCTTCCATTCTTAGACCAAGGTAAAGTTCGCAAACCAGGACACTACTTCCGGTTCTGCGGAGTTCATAAACCAAATAGTTCGTAAACAGGGCTGTTCTTAAACCGAGGTACCACTGTATTTTGGGGAAAACATAGGGGAGTTTGTTTTCAACATTTGATCTTATCAGTATTTTGATGTATATTTTATACTGCTTTATATAAACTGCTTAGAAGTCTTGATGATTAAACGGTATACAAATATAAATGAGTACATTTTTTTCAGTGACATGGACACTGAAGTTGAACCCTCTGCAAGGGGCCCACAAAGCATCCGCATCAACTGAAAACCCCGAGATCCTATGCACGTTTGGCTCAAAAGTTAACTGCCGCTCAGTTCAGTGGGTCTTACTCCAAATGAAATGTGTGGGGTTGGCTACAATATCCTATGCCGCGGAATTCGAGAGCGGCGCTTACCGTCCAGTAAACATGCGCAGGAGGAGAAGGTTACACTTCGCGTAGTGAAGCAATGCTATAATTGCTTCATTTTGCCAGCATACACGTCCTCAGCATCGTGAGAATCTGCCTTTAACCTGCGCAGGGCGTGATCCAGCAGCATGAACCACTGTTACTGGGGTCAACAATCCCTCCCACCCACCCCCGGAGAAGAGAAACGGCCCACGGTGTACTTGCCATTATAGTAATAGCCTCTGATCGCCTTGGGGGTCTCGTCGAGCTTGTACTCATTGAGCTTCTTCTGGGTCAGCTCATGCCAAAAGCCAGCATCCAAGGCGCTGCTGAAGGGGACAAACTGCAGTTTGGGGGGTCCACCTTCCGCCGGGTTCCGCGTTTCGTTACCCTCGCTCGTCATTCTCCTGCTGCTGCTGCTTCAGCGACGTCTCTGGAACTCACCGCGCAAGAGTGAACAGCACAGGGTTCGAGAGCTGCGCAAGCCAAGAAACAGGGCTAACTTCTCACCCGCCGGAGCAGCCTTCCTCCGGAACTAACTTCCTCGCTTCGCCCATTCAACGGATCGCCGGACACCGGAAGCCGCCGCCGCCGCCGCAGAGCGCCGCCATCTTCGTCCCGCCTCGTGACATGCGCGCAGGGCCACGGAAGTTTAGAACCTTTGAAGCGGAAAGGCCGTGAGGGAGCTTTCTTTATCTCTATGAACGCGGGGCGGCCGCCACCGCAGAACAACATAGAGATAGGGCAACCGTAGGCAAGTCACGCTCCTTCCCCCACTTCCGGTTCCGTTTGGAAGCCGCCGCTTGAGGGCGGCTGATATAGAGAGGGAAGAGGAGCTTCCCAAAATTACAACGCTCACGCGTATACGAGTACAGTTCCAAGTTTCTAGTTATATGAGTTGGTTGCTGCGGAAATTCCGCGAGGGACTGGAAGTGTCGATATAGTTTTAAGGGTGTGGGTGGGTGAGTGGCTGGCAGGTCCCCCTTGGGACAGCCGAGCGCATTGGAGACGACAGTCTGGGGCAAGACCCGCTGACGTTTGTCGGGGTTGTGTTGTCCCGCATGTCCGACGTGGGAACCAGTAAGGAGGCGGGGGGAAGGCACTGCGCGGCATTTTCAAGCCGAGGCGCCTCTCTCTGCTGTGTATAGTCGAGCTCGGCTTCACGTTAGCCTCCCCTTCGGAAGGTTTGTCAAGCGGTGGCTGCAGCTTGCATAGCCACCAGTTACCTCCGCAGGGAGTTCGCCTGCTGCCTTCCACCTGCGGGAAGGTTTTTGCTGTCGGGCGGTTCCTCCTAAAGTGTTTTTTTCCCTTATTTTTTCGTGTGATTGTAGTCTGTGCCTCCATTTACCACAACAACCCCCTTGCGGGTTTCTAAGTGACCCAAAGACAAATTCGTAGTAACGCAACCCCGAAACTCAGCAAACCACCCGCTTTCTTCCACTCAGGGTTTTTATAAGCAGACACACACCAGTTCGGGCAGAAACGACGCCGGGGGAACTGGCATCCTCCGGACCACAAAAAGGAGAAGGCACGAAGCACTTGTATTTGACAATACAAGTAAATCACCAGTGGGATCCCAGTACAATGAATTTGACCATAGGACTGTGATAGATGTCTCCCCCCCGCCCCCCAAATCTTTTCTGAGAAGCTGCACAGGAAGGAAATCTCTCATTGGGTTCAGGGTAGGCTTCCCTTGAAGTGAAAGGAACTTCTGATGAGACTTTTGTCAGGATGTTGACAGGGAGAGAAAGTTGGTAATTGCCCCCACCCCCGCCCTTCCTTGCAGCTGCTATTTACTTAACAAAAGCTGCGCTTCACCTTGTTTCATGGAGCTCTGTTTGCTGGGATGGTGATGGACCCCTGCCCTACTTCGCATTCCATAACCATGTCAATCATGGCTGCTCATGGGTCACAGGTGCCTGCCAGGTTGTGCCTGCTGTGACACCTGCAACAATAAGTGACACAGCTTCTCATCAGTACCTGAGTTCTGTACCGTTTAAATGTTGGATTGTTTAGAAGCTGAATGTTACCGCCCCTACTTTTGTACTACCCATGCGTTAGAAGCATTCATATAGCCCTTTCAATAAACAGTTGCAAATTCAAGCAGTGCCACTCTCTTTGCTCCCATGGCATAATGGACACAGATCTCTTCTTCTCTTTGAAACAGATGGTGCAGGTGGTTTCACTCCTGAATGTCATTCCGACTCTGAGTGCGTGACATACATGGGTTGCTTGAGTGTCCACATTTTAAAAATACACTCCAGCCTTTCTCTAAGAATCCAGACATTTGATCTCTACCATATGGCAGTAGCTTAGTGTCTGGGTGAAAGCATTCATCTGTTTGCTTTCTTCCTATTTTCTTTTTGAAACAATTGGCTTTTAAGACCTTTGGATGAGACTGTGGCTGCTGACAAAGGAAAATGTTACATTTGAAGTGAATGAAGCTGTAGAGACATTTGCTTGGAACATACTCTAATGCAGAGGTAGACAGACTTCCCTGTAAAATCTACAACCCTAGGTCCACCAGCTGAAGCCAGGTGTAAAATAGTGGCTCAGGAAGGCAGACACAATTGCAGGACAGGTTTGCCTCTAAGCACATGCTGAGCCCAGGAAGGTGTGTTCAGTACCAAAACAGGCGCTCTCAGACATAAATCCTTTCTATTCCTGTTTTTCCATGCTTTCTAAATTTCAGCAGCCTAATTAGGAAGTGGGGGGAATCTTTATTTTGTTTATATTGTTAAACCACTGAGAGTCACAAACTCTTGATGATCAGGATTTGGTAGTAGATCCTGATCCACCTTCTGCCCACCACTGGTTAGTGTGCTTCGCACAATATGGCCTAGCTAGTGCCATGTCATGAAACCCGTAGTATATCTCTGTGCCCACCTAAATGCCAAATAAGATAAGACTATCTGTTTTAGCTCTTTAACAAAAACAAGGCTCTACAATATAGCATTTTCCTACCTGTCCCTCAAGGGACTGTGTGTCATACCAGAAGGAATAAATTGTGCAGGGTGGTGGGTTGGGGCAAGTACTGAGAGAATAGCTAAGCCCACAAAGATGCTAGTAGCATCTCATACCTGAGGTACTGCATGGAAAGGTGGGATTTAGATGTACATAAATACTAGGTAGCCTGTTTAATAATGTCAGCTTTATTCAATGTTTTGGTTCTACAGTTTTAGCAAACAACTGTCAGGATCTTCTGTAGGTTGGTGGAGCTTTTGGAGTCACAGTTCAAATACAGTAATTCAAATACAGACTGAAGCCCCTTTGCATTTACGGCTTAACTTTTCCTTGACACTTTATCAGATTACTTCACACTAAAAAGCGACATTTTAAAAATAGCAGTCAGCATGCTATCCAGCTTTGAAAATGGAAAGCACACAGAAGACAGATATACTTGCTACATTCCTTATCTTACAAAAACATTAAATCCCCAGGCTTTGGGGAGCGGAAAAAATTCCCTTTAGTCATTTATCTCAAAAAAGTTCACTAGATACCATGTTTAGATTGCTTATTTTGGAAACATAACAGAAGTTATGGTCTAGCTGGGGACGAGGGTTTGGGAAATCACAGGGACAATAGCCCAATACCTTCATTAGAACCAATCAGTGTTTACAATGTGTATGGCATAAGTGAGCTTGCATTTTACACAGAATTCTTCCTAAGGCCAGATAGCAGAGTTGATGAAGGGGGAACATGCTCTTCCTGTTTCCCTGCAGTCCTGGGGCACACGGCTGCCAATGGCACAGCATACTACGTACCTGGATTCAAATAAATTATCTGTGCATTTAAACTTATTTTTCAAAATACTTTATCTGTGTGAACTTGTGCAATTTAGGAACTTGCATTTCCCAGGAAAAGTGACAGCAAACAGTGTTTTAGGGCATTTAATGGAAACGCAGAATGAATTTGCTCCTAGCTTGCAGTAGTGGGTCCTGCCAATTAGTTTATGAATATGATGATAGCAGTCTCTGAAATGTTGTTTGATGTGTTTTCCTAATTAAATATATCATTGTAACCTCAGAAATGAGAGTTAGGAGGCAATATACAACATTTTGTATGAGCGAAGCAGCACGGCTGAAAAGATTTTTGATTTCTGGAATCTTGCCATATTACAGGATTGCAGAAAGCATTCAGAATATGAAGAATAAGAATAGGCTTCATCAAAAATATTTAGCCAGATGTCACCATAGGCAAAGTAAGAGTCTTACTGAAAAAGAACTGATGCTAATTCATAACATTGAGGAATCACCCTTTGAGACAAAAGGTTTGCATATCAGGAATTAAGTGTTTCACCACATCAGACGCGAGTTGAGAGGGAGTTGCTCTTGCTGGGTGTTTGGATGCACAGTAAAATATTGTTCAAGAACATTTGCTAGCTACTTTTAATTTTTTAAGGAGTTCAACATTAAAACCATTTACAATCTCACATTAATATATTAAAATATACAGAAGACAAACCATTTATTCCTGTGGTCTATAAAACAAACATAGTTCTTTACATGGTTTCACTTGTGTTTTCTCTAATTTTCAGTCCAGTCTTACTAACTTTTTCCTACCCTTCCAAAAAGTTAGTCACAGTTCTATTACTACTCAGAAGGACCTTGGTAAGAGCTGTTTGCACATGATCAATTCATTCATACTTTCCTAAACCATTCAGCAGTTTATTGTTTCCTATTACTTTTCCAGTTCTTCACAAGGATGATTTGCACTTGCTAACTAACTGTCCACTTAAGTCCTATGTTTCCTTTTCACACAGTTTCTCAAATCATTTAATAATATAATGTAAACAGGCACATCTCTTATTATTTCTTCAGTAACATTCAAGAAGTTGCAATACTTGAAATACCTTTACACAATTTCTAATATATTAAAAAGTCAGTATATTTGCCTTTACATCTCAAACAACTGCTTGAGGTGGAACTAGACATTTTAAAAAATCTTTTAGCAGTACCACTGCAGCAAATTTCATGGAATGCTTCCATATATTTCCATCATGCAAGAGTCTGTAAATCTACCCAGTACTCCTTCCCAAAGCCTAATTAGTAATTTCCTGGCAGTGTGAGGCCGGGGGTGGGGGGATGCTGGCTTAACACAGGGTGCCATAATACCCAAGTCTGCCACTGTCCTGTTCTCATGGCCAAACAGATGCATGTGAGAAACCTGCAAGCAGAAACCAAGCACAAGAGCACTCTTTCCTCCTGTGGTCTCCAGAAACTGGCATTCAGAAGCATTGCTGTCTGTCTAATTTCTTTAATAAGACTCCAATGATTTTCCTTTGCAACTGGTGTTTTATGGAATGCTGCTCTGATATTTATAAAAAGTGATGTTTACAGAGAGCTGAAGAGAGAAGGCAGCAATGTATCAACTGCAGTTAGCTATTAGATGGTTTCTGGGTAAATGAGACTGGTTTACTGCGAGAACTACATTGTGAATATTGCAGCATTGCCTTGACATTGATCTGTATGTGAGTGTGAGAGTGTGCGTATGTATCTCCCTCCCTCTCTTTCTCTCTCACACACACCAGCAGTGTGCATGGTGCTTCATGAAGTGTAGAAGGACAAGTCTCAGCCCCAAGTAGTTTACAATCTGCAGTTCAACAGAGGGAGGTATACCAACCACTAAGTATTTGAAACATGTTACAGCCAATATTGTGTGCGGTAAAACTGATTGCTATATCCACCAAATCATTCTCATTGCTCTGGGAATCAGGGAGCATATAATAATATCAAGAGACAAGTGACAATAGCAAACTGACCACTGAAGTGAAGAAACTAGGTTAAGTGCTAAAATACTTAATTTTGTCTCAGTTTTGTTACAAAGAATAGAACTGGAAAATAAAAATACAGTGAAAATATTTTCAAAACAAAAACAATCCTGAGGCTGAAACTTGGGAGTGTTTACCATAATTAATAAAGCACAATATTTTACTTAAATTGTCCAAATCTCTCCTTTTCATTTTTCACTCTTTTCAATTTCTTCAGTTCCCAAGGAAGTTCTAAAAGAATTCGCTGCATTTGCAATTATTCATTATAGTACCAGATAGTCAATTTTTCCTTCCACCATGATACTGAGGATCCCCTGCCTCAGCCCACCCCGGAATATTCCAAAAAAGAAGTTAGGGTTTCATATGAAATATCTTCTTGAAAGCCTTTTTGAAGTTCTCATTACAGAGTGGATATATAAATGGATTTAAAGTAGAATTTATATAGCCAAGCCAAATAGTAAACATATGAACTGGCCGATTGTAGCAGCTTTCACAATAGGCCATGACCATGAAGAAAACAAAATATGGACTCCAGCACAGCATAAATGCCGCCATTATGAATCCCAATTGTTTGGCTGCCTTTCTGTCTCTGTTCATACGCAACCCTTGATTAACACTCATGGAATGGCTGCGTAGCTTCTCCCATGTCTTTTTCAACTGACGGAGACTTGTGCTGTCTTTTTTGTTGGTATACTGAGGGAAACATCCTTCGATATATGGATGATCCTCTAGAGTAAAATCAGAGTAATTTCTGCAGGGAGGCTGCTCTGCGTAAATCTTCTCATCCAAAGTCTTGTTTAACTCAAAGTCTTGGAGGCAAAGGCTCTCTGTATTCTGAGTGCTTTTATTGACACAGTCATATCTCATGCCTGCAGTGCCTGTTTTCATGTCACTTTGTGCAAGGGCTAGAGGAAAACAGCTAAGCTCCGCTACTTCATGGTTACTGCAACGAAAACCCTTTGGGACGTTAACAAAACTGCTTGCTGGATAGTTGGCTGCCGTTCTTTTGTTCTGGTCACAGCTGTTCTCGTTTGAGATGTGTCCAATATCTTTACTTGCGCTTCCAAAACAAATCTTTTGCACTTCTTGCAGCCTTCCACTGTACATACCTGATTTTTCCGAGGATGATATAAAAGACCCATTTATGTGCTCCCGGTGCCGATAATGCCTCTGGACAGCCTTGTATATTTTTGCATAGAACCAAAGCATCAGCAGTGACGGCACATAAAAGTTTATCATGGCTGTCAAAACTTTAAACCACACAATATTGCAAAAATCTGTTTCACATATATTTCCATTATCAGCCCCATCGTTAACAGTTGTGTTGCTGTCCTTATAAAAATTACGCCAGCCAAGGATTGGGATTACCCACATACAAGAGAGCAGCCAAGCTACTGTTATCATAACAGAGGCTCTAGTTTTGGTCCGGTACCTGAGATATTTTAGTGGCTGCTGGACAGAACGGTAACGATCTATGCAAAGTATGAAGAGACTGAATATGGAGGCTGTGCTAGCGACATAATCCATTGACAGCCAAAAGAGGCAAGCATTTCTATTCCAGATCCATTTATCCTTCAGCAAGTACACAATGTTTAGTGGCATGACAGCTGCACCAACTATAACATCAGCACATGAAAGACTGACAATATAAAGATTGCCAACAGTCTGCAGTTTCTTTTCTGTTCTCACTGCGTACAGGACCAAAATATTCATGACAACTGTGATCAGGGAGATGCTACCCAAGACCAGTCCTAGAACAGGTTGAGCCTCTGTAGAATTCTTGTTTGTGGTTCTGTTAATCACACACATCTCTTCACTAAAGTTAGAAGAAAAGAATCAGTAGGTCAGTTGTTTTCTCCCGGCCTTCGTGAATCTGTAAAAGGAAAAGAAAAAAAAAGTTCCAACAACAGGCTAAATTTTCCAACAATATTGACAGATATAAGAAGCAAGGGATGAGTTGACTGAGGTAAAAAAGATTACAAAGAAACTATACTGCAAAAATTTGCAAAAGCACCTGGATTTCCGGTCCACATCTCTTGTGCTGTATCATTAAAGGCCTTTTAAACAATTACAATTCATATTATACATATACATGTATATATCTTTATGTGTATCTTTATGTGCCTATTATCTTCCCTCAGAAAAAGTTAAAAGGAGTAATGGCACAAAATTCAATTACGGCAGTTATATGAACTACAGGGCAGATGGGGTTGCATCCAATGAAGTCCCATTAGCGCAAGGACTTCTGCATTTGCAATATGACTTTTCTTCCCTCTCCTCACGCCCCTTGTTGCCCACCAGTCTGCTCTAGAAGGACAGGCAATGTAGTCCCCTGCAAACATTGATGAACTACAGCTCCCATCATCCCTGACCATCAGCTATGCTGGCTGAGAAGAAAAGGTGCTTTAGTCTAAAACATCTGGAAGGCACTGCAATGGCTACCCCTGCTCTACAAAACCATAAATTGTAATCCAATTACTGCACACTGTATATGTGCTTTGGACTGTTTAGGGAATGTGCCTGATCCATTGCTTCCTATTAGTTATATTAGAAGTACTGTAGTATAAACACACTTTCAGATATGTATATTTAACTTGTCAGCAAATAAATTATTAACAGTCCAACTTTGCTGCTTCTGTACGGTTCTCATTGCTGTACAGTCGCTGGAAAGAATGGCTGTCAAAAATACATAAAATGGTCAGCAACTAATAGCAGGAAGCTGAACCAAAACTCTTATTTCTTGCTGAACTCTTAGAGGCTGAGATATTTTTGATTTGTGGTAAATACTAATATGGTAAATGTATACCCCACCGTTCTTCCCAAGGGCAGCCTTTTGATATCCTGCAGTGTGATTCTCCTAAAGGAGTATCAGTGATGCACCCCTTCATCGTCCACTCACATATTTAATCACATTCTCTAACTTAGTAACTCTCCCAACAAAGTCATTCTGGTTTGCTGTTAGTGGAAATGATCATTGAATGATATGGAGGGTGTCTCTCAATTTCCTCCTCTGTCCTTTTTTTATTAGAAAGCAAAGAATTGGAGGCTAATTTTTGAACAGTTAGCAGTCAGCATATTTCAGCTTTTAATCTTGGTCAGGTTTCCATTCAATAGTAGTGTAAAACAGCAAAGAAAAGTTCTGAATAAAATCTGAAAGTGCATTTTGATTGGCCTCTGATTTTTTGCTGGCAGTTTGTCTTTGCCAGAGAATTACATATTCATTCATCAACAACTTCTCATATGAACCAAGGGACAACTGAGGAAACTGTTTTAACCAGACCTTCACGTGCCACTCACTCTTGAGAAAGATGTTAACCTGCAAAAAAGGGTGCAAAGTTCTATGTTTACTTTTTATGCATTGCAAAACATTTTGTTGATGTTGGGACCAGGTGTTTTAAGTTTCTTATAAAATGAAAATAAATGAATGTATGACTTCTGAATAATTATCAGCATAACTATGTTGTTCTGCAACTTCATTAACCATGATTCAGAACCATGATTCAGAACCATGATTCAGAATTCAGGTGAAAGAAAAAGCTATTGTCCTCTTTAGAAAAAAAAAAAAAGATTTCCATTAAACAAGTAGGCAAACTCTTGTAGTTGATGGACTTGTTTGGAGATCCTTTCTTCTTTCAGCACATTTGTTCATAAACTTAACTGGAATAAGAGCAGCCAAAATTAATGCCAGCAGAAGTAAAACTCCTTAAATTGATGAACACCAGTGACAGAATCTATCCTGCTTTCATCAGTCTCAATGCATTTAAAATGGTAACAATAGTTATTTGATTATGCAGATTAATCAGTACTTGAATGGATACCATACTACCAGGTGCATGCCTTGTAGTGTTCATGGGCTTATTGGCAACCACTTATTTGGCATCCATCAGAGATGGAGAGGGGCTTGTCATTCATTCCTTGAATCTCGTCACTGTATCAGGGTTAATATCAACAGTTTCAAAAACACTGTAGAAAAAAATGTGAAGAGCACACGGATGGATAGTATATAGAGGATCATATAACAATTGCATGTGGGGAAAAACACATATTATGCTCAGATTATGCATTTGAATGTGCTGTGTTGCTATCAAAAATGAAATACTGGTTGCAAAATTGGAATGCTAGTTTCAGGGAGCTCAGTCACGTAAAAGACAATGCAGGGACTCAAGGCAGCATCCTTGAGGTTCTCAGTCTCACACCCGTTCACTGTTTAGCTTCAGCAAGACTACCGTATCATGTGTAGATACCAGGAATGGCCCAGGTCATCTTGGCACCTGAGGCGAACCACAAAAAAGTGGTTCCCCACACCAGGGAGTAAAAGGTGAGTGAAGATCTATGTAAGAAACAAGGGGAGGGGGAAATAATCATCTACATTGGGAACAGGGGTAGGAGGAACAAGGGTGCTCCCACATCCCCAACACTAGGATCACTGCAGCACCTACTAGGGCATGACAGTGGTGAGATCAGAGCTATGCAAACCTGCTGGTGGGAGTACTGGATTAGCTCTGCAGGTGCACCACACAGCTCTGACCTTACTGAACACAAAAAAAACACAAAAAGAGGGATGGCAGGATCATGGTGAAAATGGTGAGAACTGTATGGCGAGACCCAAGCTTTCTCATAGAATATTCTAGTTCACTGGGATCACTGAAGCTTTCATGCACTATCCCATATTTTCTATACATACTATAATTATGTACTTTTATGTCTGTGACGTACTGAATATAAGTAAACCAATTTGTTTAAACCCTCTCCTTCCCAGCCCTTTCATTTCCCTTCATCTGCTTACCTGGTTTCAACCCAGCATGTCTATCTGACTTCCATTCAGTTTTCCAGCTACTGCAGATGAAACCTAAAGTTTAGGGTTGGGGGGGGGGGGGAAACCAAACTTTCAGCACAGCAGAGTTTACATGGCAAAAATAGGTAGCTAATAGAATGTTAGCTGAATATTAAAGTGCTACAGGTATATGGTGATAGAATAAGGGGGCAGTGGGTAGCAGCAAAACAAATGAATAGAAATGTTTTTATTTAGAGCAGAGAGTGAACAAGTAATAAGGGTTTTGTTCAGACAATTCTAACCACACTAACCTGGGAGCAAGCCCCACTGAATTTAATTCTGAACAGACTTGGTTAGGACTGAATTGTAAATCTGGATACAACTCTATGGCCATAAGCTTGAGAGAATTTAATATCTAGAATAAGAATTTCTGCTTTATTCCTTTATTCATGTAGCTTCATGTTTGAAAGAATAGGGAAATGGAATCTCATGACAACAGATTTAGATTCAAAACAGCATGTGGCAAGTGGTATCTCAGTCAGAATGTAGGTATGAATAGAAAAATTGCTATGATTTAAAAAAATAATGTCCAAACTACTGCAGTGGGAAAAGGAAAGATAAAGACACAATATAACAGAGCAAAAATTGTAAGTACATGAAGGCCCCCCTAAAATACTGTATAGGCTTTGGTGCTCTGTTCCATTAAAAAGAAGGGAAATGATCCATACCCCAGGCATTAATATAGCTAGGTCTCAGTAACCTACAGAATGTTTAAAAGATACAGGCAAATTAGCCATTTTACTGCAGACAAAAACTCTGAATACAGAAAGTCCAACATGAAAACTGAATATATAACCTCACTGTACTTTCTGATGTCAGAAAAAAGGGGGGAGCACTATCAAACAAGAAAAATATGAGCATATTCAAAGAACAATTATCCTTATAAATTATTCCCACATCCTAGTTGCAGTAGTATCACAGTAAATGACAGTTAAGATTCATACCTCTCGTTTTATCATATAGGTAAGGTGATTTATCATATTACTTAAGGAACTATCTGAAAGATTTTCAAAGGGGATGAATTCTGGACTAATTGCAATTTCTGAGTCCCCTTCAAAGGTAGCCCCATATAGAGAGCATTGCAGTAGTCCAAGTGGGAGATAATTAGAGCATGCACCACTCTGGCAAGACAGTCTGTGGGCAGGTAGGGTCTCAGCCTGCATACCAGATGGACATACACAGAATTGATGTGATGTGAGTCCAACGGACAGCTGTGAGTCCAAAATGACTCCCAGACTGCGCACCTGGTCCTTCAGGGGCACAGTTACCCCATTCAGGATCAGGGAGTCCTCCACACCAGCCTGTCCCCCGTCCCCTAAGAACAGTACTTCTGTCTTGTCAGAATTCAACCTCAATCCGTTAGCCGCCATCCATCCTCCAACCGTAATGTACATACTCCTGTGATCTCTCTGTCTTGACAATGTAAGGTGAGGGGAAAGACTGAACTTGGGAACCAGATCTAACTGTTTTCATGGGCGTAGGCAGGATTTTTTTTTGGGGGGGAGGGCAGGATTTTTGTTAGGGGATGTAAAACCTATGTGACTGGTCAGTTAGTTAAGTATTTCTATTGTTTTACTTGATCTACCTAGGGGGGTGGGGGAGAGAAACAGCTGCTCCCTGCCCCCCTTGGCTATGCCCATGACTGTTTCCCTGTTGAAATCAGAAGTACTGATGTTATAATTACTGGCCCAAACTGGCCAGATGATGGAAAATTGATTTACAGTTTTTCATGCAACTCCCCTCCACTTAACCTTCTCTCACATAAGGTTCACACTGAATGTGTGCCATTTCTTATGTTTTCTACCCCAAATTTGCCACAAACTATCCTGAAATTTGGGACACGGGTGGCATTGTGGGTTAAACCACAGAGCCTAGGGCTTGCTGATCAGAAGGCTAGCGGTTCGAATCTCTGCGACAGGGTAAGCTCCCGTTGTTCAATCCCAGCTCCTGCCAACCCAGCAGTTCAAAAGCACGCAGTGCAAGTAGATAAATAAGTACCACTCCAGCAGGAAGATAAACGGCGTTTCCGTGTGCTGCTCTGGTTCGCCAGGAGTGGCTTAGTCATGCTGGCCACATGACCCGGAAGTTGTACGCCGGCTCCCTTGGCCAGTCAAGCGAGATGAGCGCTGCAACCCCAGAGTCGTCTGCGACTGGACCTAATGGTCAGGGGTCCCTTTACCTTTCCTGAAACATACTTTCCCTGCCAAGCTTCAAATCAGTCTGTTGAACCATTTTCTAACTATAAACTACTCCCCACCCCATCCTTAAGATAGGGCTGTGCCTGTGGCCCAATAAAACAAATTCATTCATAGCGTGCACACAGTAATATCACAACAATATATATTATACTACTGGTAGAGATCGAATGAATCATTCTTAGGATATCCACAGGAAAAAAACAGCAGGTGCAAAAGTTGGTTTGTGAATTAACACCTACAAACAACTGCTGTGGCTGACAATCAAATGAGAGTATTGATTCACTGTGATATTTTCATTTGTATGACTACAGGTATAGGAGGGGGGTAATGAAAGGACGCATATTACACCAGCAGGCTTTGACAGATTAAGCAATGGCAGTGATTGAGTCACATATTAAAGAATGATCCAGAAGAGCAACCAGCTTGTGCAGTCCTACATCAATCAGTGTGACAATGCTGAAGAAAAAGTAATGACATACAAGCCAGTAAGTACATTTTGTTCCCTGAAGTCAGTCCGTCAACACATATATGCAGCATTAAATTTATTAAGGTTTTCATTGGGCTCTGTGGAGGAAAGTTCTCAGATATTATAAAAATGAGCTGGAAGTCTGAATCAGTACTACCTTATTTACTGCACTCTCCTTGTCCTCACAGTAGTACTCTGATAGAAGCCTTGGTCACCTAGAAGGGGGTCCAGTAAAATAAAAAGCAACATATCGAAAACCATGTATCTTCTATCTACATGATCAGTAAGAAGCAGTTTTGGATAATACAAAGAGGTATAACTGCTTATTTAAAAAAAATGAATAGCAATTTGGTCTTCGAAATCTGATAATGAATTGTTACTCTAACAATTGCAGTTGGAGTCCAGTTTAGGAGAGCAGGTGCTTTTAAAGATAGTTTGGAAGTCAATGGCTTTGAATTAAACATGTCTTCTGCAAACAGAAAGACACTTCTGCTTATGGAACACAGCCTATGTGAGCCCTGGCCACGTCCCTGTGGTGCTGCTGCAGCCTCCTCAGAAGTGGTGTTTTAAGTGGATGCAAAAGGGTGGAATGGGAAGGAGATGCAAAGCAAGCAGAGTTCTATGTGTGGTCCACTGGGTCCAAAGGAAGATGCTAGACAGAATTTGTTAGTGCTATTTGAGAAAAGGAAACAGAGAACTTTCTGTTAATTGGTAAGCAGTGTCATTTTGCTGTGTGCATGCTTTTAATATAATATTGTTAATATTACTTCATTGTGTTTAATTATAGATTAATGTATTCTCCAAGTAACTTGTATCCTTTAATTTACAAGGCTTTGAAGATATTTCTGAAATGTGTGAAAACCACAAATGAAGATTGGTTATGTTTACCAACCATGATAAAGCATAATATTGTGAAGATAAGTGGACTTCTCTAATCACAATGTTAGCTTTGCCTAAAAACCCCAGAAATGAACACAACATATGCAAAATAGATAATAAGTATTGCTGAGTTTAAGAAAGAGATAAGGATTTCTTCTGTGGTGTTGCTGTACTTATATGGACAAGAAAAGGAATTGCTGGTTCACTGTTGATATTACTTTTAGAGGTCTCTGACTACATATGCTTGAATCTTTCACATGCAATGCCCTTTTCCTAAATGGCACAAAAAGTACAATTTAGAAGTGTCTTAAGTAGTTGATGTTTGAAGAGATTGCATTAGATCTTCATTGCCAATACATTTAATAGTTCAGTCAGATTATCAAGCTTTGATGGAACTGAACATAACAAGGAAAATTGATCAGGAGGGACAGAAAAGAATAGTCATGACACACTATAGGGCAATATCATATTTTGGATACAGCAACATTTCAATTGTTGCATGAGGTTTCACTTTTAATGTAAAACTTCAAAAGAAAACAAAACCTGTTCTGAAAAACATAAGCAAAGTCTTAACAAAACTGAAGTCTGAGCAGGGGAGCTTGATTTGATTTATATGCTGTTTACAGGTGCTAAACTCGGAGCAGGACTCAGCAGAGCAGGACTCAGCAGAATAATCAGGAAGGCTTTCAAACACAGCAGACTACTTCCCATGATGTGTAATAAATGAAGTAATGCATATCACCTTCTGAAAAGGGCCCCTATATTATTACTATTATTAATTAAATGTCTATACTGCCCTTCATCAGATCACTCGGTGGTTTACAACATAAAAACACAAACATACATAACACAGCAATAAACAGAAACAATAACCCTCCCCCCTCATACAAAGTTTAAAAGGCAATAGATTGTTTCATTAGCCAAAGGTGTGTGATAAGAGCCTAAAGATATGTAATGAATGCACCTGTCACTCAGACCCATGCATGTTTAAATAACATGAAGGACTGAGTAAATTTATCCAAAACTGCTTAACGTTATATAAGACCATTAGTTTAGGAGTAGGTAAAGATTGGGTTTTCCTGGGGACAGTGGTGGGGCAAACGAAAAGCCCCTCAGACCCATGGCTAGAAAGCATGGGGCAAATGGAAATGTGGACAGGCCTTTGGTGGCATATATGTGTTTTTACATATCAGTATATTGTTGCTTCTGAATGCAAATTCAGGCCAACAGTACCCTTAGCTCACCTGTGTCCATAAAGAAGTCGCCAAGTAGGAAGTTGGGGGACATTCAGCTAGACCTGACAACATTCAGTCCCTTTGAATCCTTCAGTGCTTGAACGGGAAGAGTGGCAAAATAGTACTCATGGTTATAGGTTCCAAAATGTGGGTAGGCAAACTAAGGCCCAGGAGCCGGATCCACCCCAATCACCTTCTAAATCCGGCCCATGGACGGTCCGGGAAGCAGCATGTTTTTACATGAGTAGAATGTGAACTTTTATTTAAAATGCATCTCTGTTATTTGTGGGGCATAGGAATTCTTTCATATTTTCCCCCCCAAAATATAGTCCACCCCCCCCCCAAGGTCTGAGGGACAGTGGACTGGCCCCCTGCTGAAAAAGTTTGCTGACCCCTGTTCTTAAAGATAATTAGCAGCTTATGAAGCTGCCTTATATTCAGTCCATCTCACTCAGTATTGTCTAAACTAATTAGCAGTGCTCTATAGGGTTTTAGGCAGAGAACTCTCCCAGCCCTACCTGGGCTCTTCTGCAAGCAAAGCAAATATTCTACCTACCACTGAACTATGGCCCTTCTCTCCATTAATTATTATTTTTCCCCAAATTAATTAGTGCTTATTATTAGAATTATGGTAAGCCTTTTTGGTTTCATTTTGCATGGTACTTATTGTCTAAGTGGGTCTAGTGTAAAAACATCAATAGGAACAGAAATCAACAGAAAAAGACTCTTGCTTAAATGCAAAATGCTACATCAAAGCAAAATTACTTTATCTTAAGACAGCACAAATAACAAAAACTGTATAGAAAAACAATAGAGCTTGGAAATTATTCATGTGGCCAGAGAATAATCAGCCTCAGAATTTGTATTTGTGTCTAAAAACAGAGCACACAAGACTGTAATTTATTTAGATTTATGAGAATATATAAGTTTATTTGATCGGTACACAAAATCCCCAAATATTTCCCAGCTACTGTTTTGAAAACATTCATATTTTCCTTGTTAACTTTTGAAATGTTCCACTTCTTTTGCAACCATGGAAAGCCTGCTCCCTATTTCAAATCACTTAATTATCAGCTCCCTTTGACAGAGACGTTCAGCAGGACAGAAATGAATTCGAAGAATTTATTATTGTTTTCTCTGAACCCTCAATATACCACAAAAGCTTAAATACCTTACTTGAACTCATGAATATTTAATGGCTGCAATTAAAAAAAAAGCTATATAAAAGAAGCATGTTATGACTATAACACACAAGTAACCAGTTTCTTGAAGGGCAATCTGACATTGCTTATTTCTTATCTTTATCACTAGCACTATGAAGCTCCACAATGGATTTCACAATGTCTTACAGAAAGCTAGTTTTAAAACACATAAATTGCCAGCAATGTAAAATTAAAATAGCTACAACCAGCAGAAAAATCATTATGCAGTCTGCCAAGACCAGCAGCAATTCCCAAGTTGTCTGTGGGGAGAAGTTTGGGAGCTGCTGGTTATATGTACAAGTGAGTGAGTGTGAATGTGTGTGTGTGTGTGTGTGTGAGAGAGAGAGAGAGAGAGAGAGAGAGCGCACACTGAAAATGCACTGCTGAGAACTATTCCTTTACTGTTTTGTTTGATAAGGATAATGCTATTTTTCATTTTCCATCCATCCAGCTTTTGGAAGACAACACCTTTTTTGTGCTTTCCATCTTTGTTTTTAATATCTTCCATCTGCAGATGTCTTTTTCCATGTGTGTTTTCTTTCACTAAATCATCCAGTCTGAATTCCACATGGTATCATTAGCTCAGGCTAGGAGAGTAGAAGTAAGTTGATCTAATTATTGTACAACATTATACTTTTTGGAAGAAGAATGTTGAAAGAAAAATAGATCATTTTTTAAAAATTGCCCGTAGCATGCTCCCACTGGCAGAAGGGAGGACACTTTTTCTGCAGATTCACCCTTCTCCCTTCACCCCACAAATCTACTATGGAAGGCTGGTGTGGGGGCATTCAAAACAGCATGGGAGATGGCACTGGCAAGGGGATGGGAGAATCAACAAAAATGGCCTCCCTTCCTTGTGCCAGTGGAAGGATGGATGTCCTTCCATGAATAGAAAGAACCTTCTGTTCAAAGAAGGACAACTCTGGGTCCATGCCTACGTGGAATGCTGGGAACGTTAGAAACACAGGAAGCTGCCTTTGACTGAGTCAAATCATTGGTTCATCTAGCTCAGTAGTGTATACTGTTTGAGACCGGAATCCTTCCTAGCTCTACCCGAGATTCCAGCAACATGTGCTCTACTACTGAGGGGCTATGGGTCTTCCCCAAATGCTGCATGCCACAGTTACAGGCCCTTCAAACAGGATATTCCACACTCACCATAATCATCTAGATCACTGGTGGATCGGGACCACTGGTGGGTCTCAACAGGAGCACTACCACCATGCAAATATATGATAAATGATTAAGAAATGGGTCCCCAAATGCATGTTTCGGTTAAAAGTGGGTCTGAAAAGGTTGAAGATACTGTATCTAAATCACAAAAACAAGCTACTATATAGTAGAAGGGACCAGTGGCTTCAGATACACCATTAGTGGAAGAAAAAGACTTAGTATCAAGAAAAGTTGATAAAATATAAACAACATAGATGCAATTCAACGAAAATGTTTTCCATCAGTCTTCAGCACAGTAAACACATGAATGTCAAATCTTGTACATTTCTGATACTTTATTTTCTAGTCCTTCATCCATATCCATGGGGCTTCATGTGATTATTGTACTTTACCAATACAGTTTCCACAGAAAATGAAGTTAATTTTAATTGTGATTTATCTCCACTTCTCTGCAGCATTTTGAAGGACATGGTTGGGTTGTTGTTTTTAATGCATTATTCAAATACCACAAAGGCCTCAGATTGTCCACAGAACATAAACAACTAGTTTATTAGTTCTGGCTCTTCCAGCTAACAAATTGTTCATTGTCTAAATTAGTAAGCACTTTAGTTGGAATGAGTCACTAAAATGTGTTGCCCTAGTCACAAACAAAATAAGTGGCAACTAGAAGAATACAGGACTGGAGTTGAAAGAGTGATACTTTTTTAACAGGGCAATATCTGAATAATTATTAATGATCTAATCTGAGTTTAAACATAGACAAAATATGAAACAAGTGTACTACGTTCCAGGTATCTGAAACAAGTGTACTACCTTCCAGGTATCTGAAGAAGTGTGCATGCACACGAAAGCTCATACCAAGAACTAACTTAGTTGGTCTTTAAGGTGCTACTGGAAGGAATTTTTTTATTTTGTTTTGACTATGGCAGACCAACACGGCTACCTATCTGTAACCGTATCTGAAGAAGTGTGCATGCACACGAAAGCTCATACCAAGAAATAACTTAGTTGGTCTTTAAGGTGCTACTGGAAGGAATTTTTTTATTTTGTTTTACCTTCCAAGTGTAATTTGGAATAACTGCACTTCAGTTCTATGTGGAAAAGTAAACCAAAACCTAGGGACCCCTGACATTGGATGTCCCATCTCCCGTCAACAGAGATTTCACAAGAAAATGCAACATACTCCAGCCTTGAATCCTTCTAACATACAAGCCCCATCTACATATACCACCCATCATGGCAGTCATTCAGCTAGACACTGGCCTGGTTCAGACATAATGCTAAGCCAAGCCATGGCTAAGTGCAAATGAACAGGCATGATGATGTACAGAGAGGAGACCATGACTGCTTCACCTTTCCCAGGCTTCTGCTGCTGGTAGAGTACCAGGAGTTAAGCCCTGGTTTGGCCTAGCATTATGTCTGAGCCCAGGCTCATGCTTTTTCTCTCTCCAAGCAAATCATAAGGTTTGTTCTTGGCTTACAACTCATTGTTTGCTTGAGGGAAATAAACTATGAGCCCAGTTTCACACATAACAGTCAAACCATGGCGTAACTTTCATGTTGTGGCCTGGTCCAAAGCCAGACCCCACAAAGAAGCAGGTCAGAGGCTGCAGAACAATGGATAGCTTGTTGGACATCTCCATTGCTTCCATCCAGTTTTGAGCTTCTTGCCCTACTCCTTGAACCACGACTCCTGAGCCCTGTATCTTCTGCTGGGCTTGTATTGTTATTTGCCTGAATAAAGATCTCTCTTGAACTTCCAAGTAAGAGCCCTTTTTGCATGTGTTGGGCAAGAGCCAGGAAAAGTTCTGTCTTTCCACCAATGTGAACTTCCAGTGTGGGAGGACCGGTGGGTCCAAGAAATAGCAGAAGCAATAGCCATGGAGATAAATAACAGAAAGGAGGTGGCATGCAAAGCTCTTTTGAAAACTCAAGAAATTAAGTAGTGTGCAGTACAACAAAAGCATCACCTTAAATTCTACTGCTGTGGCTTCATAGGAATCCTGTCCAACATAGTGGCAACTTCCTAATACTTTATGCTGAGTTTTGGAATTGTTTTACGGATAGACAAACATTGTGCCCTTCAGATGTTGCTGGACACAAACTCCTGCCAGCCCCAGCCAACATGGCCAGTGGGAAGGGATAATAGGAGTTGTAGTTTAACAACTTCTAGAAGGTGCCTCATTGACTACCCCTGCTCTACTCATATGTTCTTGACATAGTCACTAAATATGTGGATGGGATTTGGATCATTTGCCACTGGCTGCCCCCAAACTTGATGCTGGCATGCATCTTGCACCACAAACATTTGCCTGTTTAGAGGAACAAGTAAAAAGGAGCTACCTGTATAGGCATTTTATAAGACTAGGGCCCTCATTTTCACAGGGGTCTGAATCATGTGGAACTGTATGTATACAACTGTGCATACATAATCACTATTTTATACACATTCTATTCAATGCACAGATATTTGGGGTTACGTCAGGGCTGGGAATATCAGGGTGGAGTCCTGCTTCTTCCACATTTTTAATATACATGTGGAGCATGTGTACACATATGAGATTTCATAGCAAATTACAATTGCATATGGAAGATGACACTTTTTTTCAGTCTACAACATTTTTGCAGCCATTGTGTCTACGATGCCCAATCACTGCTTTTCTGAGTCAAAGCCATGGCAGGAAAAATGGTGACTCAATCTGTAGGGGAGATGCGGTAGACAGCAAGGAAGTACTTATTTTTTCTTTTTTAGTGGCAGCAGAAGTGAGTGGGAACCAATGATGCAATTCAACTGTGGATTATTTTCTGAACAAACACAATTAGGGTTTTGCGCGATTTAAAAAATGCAGAGAGTAATTATGCTTGCTCACAGAGTTATTACCATTATTTCCTCTGTAGTGAATTATCATTGCAAAGTTAAATTTTGCAAGGAATAAACACATCAACTAATTCGGAACTAATTTTCTCTACTTCCTGTTATTACCAGACAGGTTGGACTGTGAAAGAACATCAAGATTAGCACTAGGATTTTAACTCTTCTAGGATTGCAAATCTGCAACAAATCTAAAGTATATATTAATGTTTTTCGGGGTTAGTGAATTTCAGCCAAAGGGACACACTGCCTTCTGGAAACCTACGGTACTTCTTGGGCTGTATGCCACTCTCCAAGAATGTGGGCAACCACACGAGAGCACATGCACACAATAGATTGAAGCCAACTAATGTTTACTCAGAGTAGACACAATGACAATAATGATATTAGATCCATTCATTTCAATGGGACTACTCTGAATAAATGTTAGTTGACTACAACCCAGTATTTTATTTCAGGCTCATTGGTAGGTGGGATGAGGGAAGCTTTTGACTAAGCCCCCCTGCAAATGCAAGTTGTGAAGATCTGCTCAATTCCACCATCTGATTTTACATTCTCTGTGTCTCAGGGCCTTTCCCTGTTCTTGGCCCATAGCGCTTTGGAATTTGCACTTTGATGTTGTCCTTTCAATTGTGCCAGGGATGACATGATTTTCGTCCCCTAGTGCTCTCTGCTCTGGTGCCATACCACTGGCATTAAGCAGGGGTCAGCAACCTTTTTCAGCCATGGGTTCATCCCTCAGACCATGTGGTGGGCCGGACTATATTTTGGGGGGAGAAATGAATGAATTCCTATGCCCCACAAATGATCCAGAGATGCATTTTAAATAAAAGGACACATTCTACTCATGTAAAAACACTGTCTGCGGGCCGGATTTAGAAGGCATTTGGGCCGCATTTGGCCCCCGGGCCTTAGGTTGCCTACCCCTGGTCATTAAGAGTCACTGCAGGGCAGATCAGAACACTCAGGAAAAAGGAAAGAGTGTTTGGAACTGCTCCGCTTAGAGGGCTTCTTACAATCAAACAATACAACATTTTTGTTAAATAAAAATTGTTAAATGTTTCCTGAGTATTTGGCCATCAACAGCATTCATGAAATATTGGTGCAGACTAGAAGACTCATTCTCATTTCCTAACTCCAGCCTGCTCCTCAGCACTCCTCAGTGCCGCTGGTGATACGACTGGCATATCCAGTTGGGGGTTGGGCAAGCCTATTTAAAAGGCTTGGCAGGTTATACAAGGCCTGCAGGCAGGGGCGAAACTAAGCTTTATGTCACCGACTGCCTGCAGGCCAGGAATTCACCATCTCTGGTGTATATTGTGTATACTCACAATGCACACTAGCTGAAAAATTAGTACTGAGTAAGCTTCAACTTTTGTCTACTCTTATGTTGCCTATGATTTTGGACACTTGCTCAAAAACTAGAGAGGGCATATTTCCAGTAACCTTTTTAGAGCTGATTTCACCTAAGACTTTTCCATGAAGCCCAACACTTTTGGGATGATGCTGGGCCTCCTGATGTTGTTAGGACAGATAAAAGAAAGTACTTCTTTATGCATCACATAGCCAAACTATGGAACTCGCTCCCACAGCATGGCCACCAATTTGGATAGCTTTAAAAGACGATTAGACAAATTCATGGAGAACAGGACTATCAATGGCTACTAGCCATGATGGCTATGATCTACATTCTACCTCCACATTTGGATGCAGCAATTCTTCTGAGTGCTAGTTGCTGGAAGCCACAGGAGGGGAGAGTGCTCTTGTGCTCATGTTTTACTCCCTGGTTTCCCACAGGCATCTGGTTGGCCACTGTGAGAACAGGATACTGAGCTAGATGGGCAGTTAGCTTGATCCAGCAAGGTGTTCTTATGTTCTTAATATCTGTTTCCCTTGACTACTACCTCGCTGGTTGGGGATGATGTGCATTAGTTCAACAACATGGGTGGATGGGTGACTCTGTTCTCCAGCCCTGCTCTATATAATCTTTGATTCTAGCATGCCTGTAGGCAAGAAGCTATTTGACTACTTCATCACATGCAGAAAATAATTCATTACAACACCAAAGAGACGGAGCAGCAGTATTCTAAACTGCACTTCCTCGTACCTGTGAACAAATATTTGCAGAATTGCCTTGCTATGATCCTGCCTGAATTAGGGCAAGCTATGAGAATATAGTTTGTTGTTTGTTTGTTTAAAAAAATATTTATTTATTAAATTTATATACTGCTCTCCATCCGCAAATCTTCCCAGCACAAAAAAACAAGCTAAAAACAGAAAATACAGTAGTACCTCGGTTTAAGAACTTAATTCGTTCTGGAGGTCTGTTCTTAACCTGAACCTGTTCTTAACCTGAGGTACCACTTTAGCTAATGGGGCCTCCCACTGCCGCCGCCGCCCGATTTCTGTTCTCATCCAAAGTTCTTAACCCTAGGTACTATTTCTGGGTTAGCGGAGTCTGTAACCTGAAGCGTCTGTAACCTGAGGTACCACTGTACATAATAAAAACAAAAACAAACAAAAAAGGCCACAAACAAAATGTACCATATTTACATGAATGTCATGCACACTTTTTTGGCCAAATTTTGTCACAAAAATTAGGATGCACATTAGTTTTATGGCACATTTAAATTCCCCAGCAAATACTTTTTGATTTCAAGGTTTTGAAAACTGAGGTGTGCATTAGATTCGGTGGCACATTAGATTTGCATAAATATGGTATATAGGATGTTGATCAGGCAAAGGTCGGGTGTATAATGAAGGCACCAGCTGAACCTCCCTGGGGAGAGCATTCCATAAACAAGAGAGGCTCTGCAAAAATGGTTCTTGTGTTGCTACTCTCCAGACCTCTCTCAGAGGAGGCAAACAAGGAAGGGCCTTGCCCCTCACTTTTGGGGTGGGGGATAAAATTCTGGTGTCATTGCTTTTAGTCGCCATCACAGCCCACAGGAAAATTTGAGACCACCCAGGTTATTGAAATGTAAGGATTTCTAGCATCCAATAACGTAAGCTGGTGTCTTCCAAATCAAAGTAATCTATCACCACTCTCTAAAAAGCTGTTATGTGGGAAGCATGTTGAAAGCATGGCATCGTTTTAAAGATTTGTGTGGTTGGGAAGAAGGCTCTATGGTTAGGGTTGGCACAAAAGGAACTTCACTCTGGGGATAAATACCAACTGGGGTGTGTGTTAATTTGGGCAATAATGGAGTGGAGTTCAGCCACCTTTCTCCCTTGCTGAGTTCCTGATCTGAGGGTGCCTGCTGCTGTTATTGATTTGATTTTTTTAAGATCCCACACACCACAGACAGGGAAAACACAACCATACATTTCCCATATACTGTAATTTAGTTGGGTCCTAACTGGGGCAGGAGTCATCGAAACCCAATGCAAGAGATCATTATTGATTTCCAAAAAGCCCCATAGAAGACAAACAGAAAGTGCAGGCCTTAGTAGGTTTACTCAGAAGTCTCACCGAGCTTAATGGGGCATATTGATGTTGTTTTATTGATCATATTTTAGATATTATTTATTGCAACTGTTGAGTGGATTTCTGTTTAACTTTTATATGTTGGTATTATTATTTTATACTGGTCTAATGATTGTTGAATGTTACTTTGTTGATGTAGGCTGCCTATTTTAAAGTTATGTTTTATTATCACATTTTTGTATTGCATTAGTTTGTTATAAGATGTACATTTTTTGTTTCTTCAGCTTGTAAACCGCCTTGAGTATTGTGAGATAGAAAGACGGTATACAAATTTAAAAATGATGCTGATGATGATGGTATTCCTTGATAAATCTTTTTAGAATTGCAGCCTGGACCATTTTGTTCCTTACATCTTCTGCCCAGTGAGAATGTTACAGCAGTAGGCAGGGAAGCAAACATCAGGCAGAGGCTAAGACAGTGACAGGCAGAACTAACGAATCTAATTCCCTGCAGGGAAACGTGACAGGCAGTGGCACCTTCTGGGCTGCCTGAGGGCAGACTGAAGCCGGTGGGGCAGTAGTGCCCCATTGGCCCTTATGGGCCAGCCCTCACTGTTTTTATGAACCAAAGAAATGTTTATCCTGCCCCTTCTGCCCCCTCGCTCCCAACCCCGCTGCCCCTTTCTGCAACTCTTTAGGACTGCAGTCTGCAAGTCAGAGGCTTGGTTGTCCCAAACATCAGTTTCTTTTCTCCCTCACTACCAAATGCTTTCCAGACTATTCCCTCAGTAGGGTAGAAAAAGATGGTAACAACAAAGCCAGACGTCCCCCGTGGATGTCATCTCCCCGCTCCGCCACCCTCCCGCGTTTTACTTACTCACCGACGGGGAACTGAGGCAGAGAAGAACTGACGCGAAAGTTGCCCTTCTCTTGACAAATGGGCGCCGAGAACTTCCCGAGGCTTCAGCCGGTCTGCAAGCCGGAGAAGGCGCCACAGCCTCTTGTCGCTGCTGGTCCTGTTCCTGCGGGCTCGGAGAGCAGAGGGAGAAAGTCCCGCCGCTCCAAGCGCGAGCAACCTCGCCCTCACCCAGCTCTGTTGGTTACGTCTGAACTCCGGAGGCTTCCCCTCCGAGCTCAGTCACTCCCGCAGAGGTTGCTCGCCTCGCGCTGCAATTTCGCGCCGAGTGGGCGGGCGGGGAGCCGTTTCCCCAGAAAGGCAAAAGAGCCTTTGGCTGGACCTCAAAGGCTTGGGACCGGGCCAGCTCTATCCTCTTCGGAAAGAAGTCCGGCTTCTTTCCCGCCCCGCGCGAGCTCGAAGCGCCGCTCAAGTGAGCCGCTCGTAAGTGGCTGCCTGGAACAGAGGAGGGGGCGCCTATATCGCCGCCGCCGCCGCCGGCTGGCCAACTCACTCCCACTCCCGGGGGGATTCTTCCTCGCCGCCTGAGCTGACTGGCCCGAGCTTCACAGCGCCTCCTTCCTTCTCGCGTCTGCCGCCCGCGCTGCGCTTTTCTCACCTCTCTCGCGCGCAGGATTAAAGGATTGAAGCCATGCGCGCTCTTTGGGGCTTCAAGGGGATCCAAACGCGGCTCCTCAGCCGGCCGGCACCCACCAGCATGCAGATATCTTTTCATGCCTACGCCAAACATCCCCGCCCCCAAGGACCATGCAGGCCCCGCGTCTTTTTCTGAGGTGATTTCCTTTTCAGGGAGGGGAGCTCGATGGCGCCTTTCCAGAGGATTCACGCGTGTGTTGCGCGCCCGCTCTGACTGCAAGATACAGGCAGCACTGCATGGGCTCGGTGTTTGATGAGAAAGGAAGAGTTTCCATGGCCAGGCTCTGAGACCAAGTTTCCCTCACGGCACCTGTTGAAGGCTTCCTCCAGTTGTCGAGCACGAGGACTTGCTGCATTTTTACCGTTGGGGAATCTGTGGCATTAACACAGGGGCTACCTTGGGGAAGGAGCAGGGAGCGCACGCCAAGCTTCCTCTGGGTCGTCGGGGGGATTGGGGCAACGAAAGACAAACCAGTCTTTAAAAAAAAAAAAACCCCAAACCCCATGTAATGCCTCAGGGAAAACTGGGCAAAAATACAACATATGCACAGATAAGACTCCTGTACATGGACGTTTTCCTTCTCTACTTGACACATTTTGCTGTGGAGAATACCAGTGTAGCAGCAGCAGCAGCCATTGGGGTGTCACAGTTCGAATGTAGAAATCAGACTCTAATACAGGGGTCAGCATCCTTTTTCAGCCGTGGGCCGGTCCACCGTCCCTCAGACCACGTGGTGGGCCAGACTATAGAGTATATTGAAAAAAATAATAATAATGAATGAATTCATGTGCCCCACAAATAACCCAGAGATGCATTTTAAATAAAAGGACACATTCTGCTCATGTAAAAACACGCTGATTCCTGGACCATCCTCAGGCCGGATTGAGAAGGTGATTGGGCTGCACCCGGACCCTGGCCCTTAGGTTGCCTACCCCTGCTCTAATAATTAGGTGTTGGGCTAAGGCCTGGGATACCAGGGTTCAAATCCTCACATGGCAATGAAGTTTGCTGGGTGACCACCTCTCTCATTGGGTTCCTTTCACAGGAAGAGCTGCAGCTGCCCAAGGATCTACCGGGTCCTTTGGTTCCCTTTTTCCAGGAGTGTGAAGCTCCCAGCTGGAAAGTGGTTTGAGAAAGGAAGAAGATGCATGTGCCCTCCGGCATCTCGTCACTGTGGCCTCCGGCATCTCGTCGCTGGCCCGCTCACTTCTCTATGGTCCTACCTCAGCTTCCTCTTTCACTTCTTGCTCAGTGCCGAACCCCTAAAGCAGGCATAGGCAAACTCAGCCCTCCAGATGTTTTTGGACTACAACTCCCATCATCCCTGACCACTGGTCTTGTTAGCTAGGGATGATGGGAGTTGTAGTCCCAAAACATATGGAGGGCCGAGTTTGCCTATGCTTGCCCTAAAGTGCCATCTTGTGCGTGCACAGGGAATTTATTGCTGCTGCCACCAGGCATTAACTGCGGGGAGGGATCTCAGATGTTGTCATTCCAATTCCCATTGCCGATAATGATGCTCCTTTGGTACTTCGCAAGGGCCACCGAAAAAGGGCCTTGCGGGCCACCCTGGTTTATATCTCCTTATGCTCAGTGCTGTTTTTTCAAGGGGGTACTCAAGGGTACACAGTACTGGCACCTCTTTTGTTGTTGTTAAAAAGTGTGGCACTTACTGTAAGAACTCCATGGTGAGTTGGCCTGAATATAAGCCTCACTTTTTCTCCAAATTTAAAGTGCGGCTTATATTCGCGACTGTACGGTATGTAGCCATAAGTGCAGGGCAAAGCAGTGCCCGCCCCGCGTTTTGTCCCCTGTCCTCTTCCCCCAAGGTCGGAAAGGGAGAGAGCAAGGAAGGGGAAAGGCCACTGGCAAACGCAGCACAGCTCCACCCACCCCACCCCCTAGTATGTAGCCAGAAGCAGCAAGGAATGGAGCAGCTTATATTCGGGTATTTTTTCTTCCCCCTGCCCTCCCATTTTAAAGGTGCGGCTTATATTCGGGTACAGCTTATATAATATAATCGGGCCAATACAGTATTTTTATAGGAAAAAAGCACTGCTTATGCCAATCCTTTCCTAATCAATCCTTAATACTCTGTTGTTTTATACCCTAACAGTTAACTTAGGAGAACACTTAGGCAATAACTAAATAAAATACTTTATTTCCCTTCTCACTCACTGCTCCTGCTGTTGGCAATTTGCCTCCTATGTGACAGCATCTTCTTGTGGCTCCATGGTTTATTTTTTCTCTTGGCTGTGACAATCTGCCCCTCAAAAGAGTCCCGGGTTGTTTTGTGTGCATGTTATTTCCCCCCTGCTGCCTACTAGGCTCTGCCTGCCTATGCTGCCTGCCCATGGCATGCCTCTCTGCTTGCTGCTGCTCTGCCTGTCTACATGCCTGCCCATTTTGCTGCTTTGCAGATCAGCCCTGCATCACTCAGGAGACGCATCTCAGTGCCTGCCAGGCAAGGGTGTGCCTCCAGGGAACTGTTTTTCAAAACTGTTATAGAAGTGAAAGGCCAAACACAGAAGAATTAAGTACTCAACAGTCTTTTTTAAAAAGAAAGAACCTTTTTTGAAGATGGATAGCATAAAAGCTACAACTCTGAAATTTGGCAGTCTGAATCCCCTGTTGTAGGGGCTAGCAGGCCTGTAAAATTTCATGCCCCTACGTGGGGGAAAATAAAAAATAAAAATGGCCATTTTACTTTGAAAACATAAAAAATAAAGGTGATTAACATGAAATCACCTGGAACTACCTGTCTGAAACAGTTAATCCACTCTGTAGGGGCTACCATATCTGCAGATTCCATTTGTGACAAAATGAGAAAGCTGGGACTGCTTTGGCTTTCCACTGGAAATCAGTGGGATTTTTGGAGATCTGTATTTTCTGGGGCACGATCTGGTTTGGGCATGATCTGGATCAGTAAATCAGGGCCATAAATCGGGTTGGGTGGGCATCCACAGCCAATATTAATGCTCGTCTTTACTGCTGTGCCCGGGCCAATCAGCTTGCTAAATGTCATTGAGAAGATTTACTCGAGGTACTTGCTAAACAAAATATCAAAATGGATGGAGGACGACAATATCATTGCCGATGAACAGGCGGGCTTTCGCCCTGGAAGATCTACCACAGATCAAATATTAACCTTGAATCACCTGGCGGAAAAGTATGCCGGCAAAGCCCCAAAGGTCCTTCATGTGGCTTTTATTGACCTTAAGCAGGCATTTGATCGAATTTCTAGAAAGCAGCTATGGACAAAATTGGCTGCTACAAAGATCGATCGCCGTCTTCTCCATCTGATTATCAGCCTCCATACAAATACCTCTTTGAGAATTAGGCTAGACAATAAAGGCCTAGTCTCCAACCCTGTTACCACCACCAGAGGGGTAAGACAGGGTTGTCTACTGGCCCCGGCTTTGTTTAGTTTCTACATTAACTCACTGGTGACTCACATGGCCAATGATGCATTCCACCCCCCCAAATTAGCAGGACGATCTCTGAATGTTCTTCTGTACGCGGATGACGCCGCACTTCTTGCCAGATCCCCCATTGGACTGAAGAGAATGCTGCAAGCTCTACATGAATACTGTGTTCAGCATGAGCTCCAACCCAACTACGCTAAGACCAAGATCATGGTCTTCTCTGCCCGACCGAGACTCTATCGATGGTCAATGAACGGGATTCCCCTAGAGCAGGTTAACTGCTTTAAATATCTGGGACAAGTAATACGGTCAAATAGGTCGTTTCTGGCCCATAGAGACTATATAACAACTAATGCATCTAAAGCAGCCATCCAGATTAGATCTCTATATGCTAAGAATCAGGCCCAATCAGTGAAGTTAGCTTTGAGACTCTTTCAAATGAAAATCCTCCCCCTTCTTTTGGTGGGCATCTCTTTAGGCTCCCGTAGAGATTTTTTGAAACTGGATTCTATTCAAACGTGATTCCTTAGAGCCATCCTTAGGATTCCCCCCTCGGTAGCGGGTGCGGTCATGAGATTAGAGGTCGGCTGGCAAGCTCTACGGTACGTGGCCTTGAAGACGAAGCTCTGGCTATGGCTCAAGCTTTGTTTTAAACCAGTGGGTATTGCCCCCTTGATATTGAGGGATGATTTTCAATCATTGTGGGAAAGGGAGGTCATTAACGAGGTTCAATCCTGTGGATTGTCTCACCTTTACTTTGAGTCTGTGACGTACAATCAAGCTAGAGATGTGATATCCCGGAGACTGAGTGATATTGCCAGACAAGAGGACATAGCCCAGGTAAAACCTGGGATGTTCCTAGGAGACCAGATTTATCGGATCATACCAGCCCCCTACCTTGCAGAAATCCACTATGTGGAATACCGCAGACTTCTTACAGCGGCTAGATTAAATGTCCTTGACTCTGCGATATTGTGGGGAAGGTACAGGGGAGTACCATACGCCCAGAGAACCTGTCATTGTGCTATCAGTGTGGTTGAGTCCACCGAACACATTCTCTTGACTTGCCCTTCTTATGCAGAGCTTAGACAAAACTTCATAGACCCACTCCTATGTCAACTTAGTTTCCTAACCGGAGAAAACCAGGTTTTATACTTGCTGAATAATGTCACTAGAGCTATACCTTTCTTGGTAGCCAAATTCCTTTTTTTAGCCTTTAAGCGTCGCAAGACCATAATTGATTGTATTGACATGGGGCTATCTGTTTAGCCCTTTTTAGTGTTGGCTAGGCTCTAAAATCTTCTTGGATGTTTTAACTGTGTATTGACAAATGTATTTGTATTCTTTTCTCTGACTGACGGTCGAATAAAAAGATTGATTGATTGATTACTGCTGTGCCCCAAAACTTGTTAGTGTAAGGAGCCATCTCATATAAGGAAACAAAGGTTAATGCAATAAAAATGAAATTCAAATTACATTGCTCCCGGAAATGATCAGCTGGCTCAAATTGCATGCAACCTGTGCAATGCAATGAGAGTGATTTATCCTCTGATTAAGAAATATATTCCTTCATGCCTGAGCTATCTTGTCTTTCATGGTGAAGACTGAAACTTGCAAAGTTTTTTAAATTTAAATAATGGCAACAACAAAAAAAGAATTTAATTTTGTTATGGTTTGGGATGAATTAAACCTGTCATGACTGATCTGAAAGATCATAGAATCATAGAACTGTATAGCTGGAAAGGATACTGAGGGTCATCTAGTCTAAGGTTACCAGATTTTTTTTCAATGAATCCAGGGACACTTTTCAACTTCAATGGATTTTGTATGGGGACTGATTTGTAAGTCCAGGGACTGTCCCCGGGAAACAGGGACATCTGGGAACCTTAATCTAGTCCAACTATGCACACAGCCAACTTGAGGCACCAACCTTTAACAAGTTAGATGTCTGCTGCATATCTATCTATTATCCTGGAGTTTAAATTGTTTTGAAACCATTCTGTCTTCTGATTTGTCAGTAAGACTGCTCATTTTCTCTCTTCCCATTGGCAGTTGTAGGGGTAGCAATAATATCACGTCCAGGCTTCATGTTGTGGGGGCAGGCTTCATGTTGTGGGGGGCAGAACCTCAGTTTGTTAAGCATTTTTATTGATTTACTTGATTGGGGGGGGCAGCTGCCCCCTTGCCTCCGCTTGGCTATGCCCATGGGGTGGTATCAGAGGCAGATTTAGGGGAGCGCAGCCAATTCAGTTGCACTGGGCGCAGAACCTCAGGGGCACTGTTGGGGATGCCACAGCTATGATTTAGAATGGAGGGTACCGCTGAAATTTGAGAGCCCAAGGCCATCACTGGTGGTGTGCAACAGTATAGATGGGCCAGTGATCTGACTTGGTATTATGGTAGTTTTCTATGTTCCTGTATAGTCCCTCTTCTTCTAACAGCTATAGGAATTCTATTCCAACCCAAGTTGTGTGTATGTAAGCAGACAACTGCCATTCTAATGTTCTCAATGCATGAAGATAAAGGCATGTCTGAGGAACTGGGAGTGGCCTCGATAGCTTTGATGTACACATGTTTAGCCAAACACACTTTTAGCCCCCATCTGCTTGATTTTTGAATTCTTGATAGATCTCAGCATGGAACAGTTAAAATAATTGGGTTGAAGATTGCTCGAACCTCTCTAGTTAGTTAGTTAGTTAATTAATTAATTAATTAATTAATTAATCAATCAGTCAGTCAAGGAGGTGTAAAATGCTTGGCTTATAGAAGAGCCAGAGTGATTGGGATAATTGTGAATTACAGGTCGAAAGCTATAAAGAAGTTCTGTGGGAATCTTAATAAAGTTTAATAAAATGCAGATGAGGGGGCATGACTTTTTGTGCCCATGGATTTGTGGCTGAGGAAAATGCAAAGTTAATTCATGATGTAGAATAGAGCTGCTTCTAGAAAACTGAAATTGAAAGAAGATGCTAGATTTCAGATCTGGCAAATGTGAAAATATGTAATTGAGATACACTGTAGCTTAATGTATGTAAGCAACTAGTGTCCCTTGCAGTGTGTTTTCTTTAGTATGCTCAAACTATATTTGAAACAATCAATATTTTCCTTATACTTAACTTTAAATATGAACGATACTTATAGTGGTACCTCGGGTTAAGAACTTAATTCGTTCTGGAGATCCATTCTTAACCTGAAATTGTTCTTAACCTGAGGTAACACTTTAGCTAATGGGGTCTCCTGCTGCTGCCGCACAATTTCTGTTCTCATCCTGAAGCAAAGTTCTTAACCCGAGGTACTATTTCTGGGTTAGCAGAGTCTGTAACCTGAAGCGTCTGTAACCTGAGGTACCACTGTATATGCAAGCTAGTACATTGTATTATAAGATTCACGCTAAATACCAATGTGAGCTTAAAGTGGAAACAGATCACCAACATGATTATAAAAGTTTCTCCAGCTGGTTCTCTTTAAGAAATGCAAGATGTTGAATTATATATATGCCAATTTTGCATTTGAATTATAACCATATTTCTGATTTCTAAGGAGTGCTGACCTTCCTATAATGAAAACTGTTGGCTATTTGCAGTATGGTAGCGCTGCAGAGAGCTTGCTGGGGAGATCATGCATTAAAAAGAAAGGGACTCAAAAATAACTTAAGCAAGGTTTTAATTACAAAAAACAAAAACTCCTTATACACTAAATACATTAACAACAAACCAGACCCAACCACCAACCCAACCCCCAGGGTAATGGGAGAGCTAGGTGCTGCTCCTTATATACTACAACCAAATGCTGGCACACCTTAATCAGTACAACTCAGCAGCACCTGCTATGTTTCACAGCTGTAAAGCTGGGTCTCGTTATTTTGCTCTGGCCCTTGCTCTGGCCCCTTAAAGACATACACATTGGGTGGAACAATGATGAACCTTTACATTTAAAGAAACCATTCAACATTTCCCCTGCGGTTCATCATTGTGGAACAAAAACATAAAGCATACTTTGTACATGTCTTTCATGCGTAACCTTTGGAAGTGCTTTTGTAAAAATGTCCGCAATTTGATTGTCACCTGGAACATATTCAAATACAGTCATTTCGTCAGCAATTAGTTTCTTTACAAACTGCAAACGTAGCATTTCAACAAGGTCATCAATTTTTGCAGTTTGATGAACCAGAAAAGATCCATTTTTGCCTTTCTCAATTTGCATGGATAAGTAATTTTTAGCTATGCCTAATTCCACCACATCAAATTTCTTCTGTAACTGTGAAACTACCTCTTCATATTCCTGTTTAGTTTTTGTAGAAATTAACACGTCATCTACATACACACATATCTTTGTTACAGAGTTTGCCCTTTCCTTTATAAACACACAGTTGTCTGCCTTTCCTTGTGAAAAACCAATATCCAGCAATTCTTTTGCTAAAGTTTGGTGCCAATTCCTTCCACTTTGGTGCAGACCATAAAGGGATTTATTTAATTTGCATACCAAACCTTCAGCAGCGTCTATGCCTTCAGGGACACGCATAAAAATTTGTTCTTTTAAATCTGCAAACAAATATGCAGTTTTTATATCTAGGTGATAAACAGAATGTCCACGTTGTGATGCATCTTTTAACAAAAGCTTAACTGTTTCATATTTTACACTTGGTGAATAACACAAATCATAATCTTCGCCTGAAATTTGTTGAAAACCCCTAGCAACTAATCTTGCTTTGTACCTTACAACTTCATTTTTGTCATTCATTTTAACTCTATAAACCCATTTTGAATCAATAAGTCTCATATCTGGGGTTTGTGGTACAAGAGACCAAGTGTTATGCTCTTTTAAAGAAGCTATCTCAGAGTTCATAGCTTTATACCAATTTGCAGCTTGGTGCTTAGGTAAATTCTGAACATCATTGTAGCTTTTTGGCTCAAAAACCGCCTTATTGGCATACACAGTATTAAAATGTTCATCTGCAAAATGTTGAGGCTTCTGCCTCTTTCTATCTGAACGTCTCAGTCCAGAAGGAGAGTCAGACTCCTCAGACTTAATGGGACTAAGTAAATCACTAGTTTCAGGTTGTAAATCATCACTGTCAGATTGAGGAGGTGCCTGTAGGCTAAGCTCACGGTCAGAAAAATCAAGAGAATCTAACCTCCCCTCGGGTGCCTGTGACTTTAAATCATCAAACAAATTATCAGATTCAACAGGCTTTTTGTCTTTTTCCATTAATTCAGAAGCACCATTTCCTGCTGCTGCTGCTGCTGCTTCCTCTTCTTCCTCAGTACTATCTATACCGTCAGTATCTTGGAAAACAGCAACTCCATTCCAATTTACAGTTTGTATCATGCTTCTGGTAATATGAAATTTGCCAGTTGCTGGTATGTAAATTCTGTACGCCCCCTGCTGGTAGCCCATTAATTTGCCCTGGACACTACGCTCACCCAATTTTTGCTTAGCGGGATAATGCATAATTACATCTGAACCCCAAATGCGTAGGTATTTCAGATTAGGGCGTTTTTTAAACAGCTTCTCATAGGGGGTGACATCTAAACCAGAATGATAACTGCGATTTCTAACATAACAAAATGCATTAAGCGCTTCAGCCCAAAAGTCTTTGGGCAGATTAGCATCGTGCAGATACGTTTTAACCCCTGCCTGTAAGTCACGCTGCACAACTTCAACAAGCCCATTTTGCCAGGGACTTCGGGGGCAAGATAACTCATGAGTAGTCCCCTGCGCTTCCAGGAATTTCTCAAAATCCTCAGAAACAAATTCCCCGCCCCGGTCAGAAAACAGGTTCTTAATTGGTTTGTTAAAGTGCGTTTTTACCCAGTTGCAAAAAACTTTGTACTTCTCAAATGCTTGGGACTTGTCAGCTATTGCATAAGTCCAACAATATCTACTATACTGGTCTATGAGAGTGAGCCAGTACTTTGAACCTCCTAATGATGGTGGGAGTGGCCCAACTAAGTCACAATGTACACGCTCAAATGGCTCAGTTACTTTCCTATCTGAGCATCTACCCTTGCGTGCAACCTTAATCTTATTCTTGCAACAGGATAAACATTGTATAAAGAATTTACATGGTTTTAAGTTGAGGCCATTAACAATATTCTTCGTCCTAATTACATCAGCAAAATTCAAGTGTCCCAGAATTCTGTGCGCCTCGTGGACACACCCAGAATGTGGCCTTACATTCCTCAACCCCTGGCTTGACTGTGCTGCTCTGCAATTTATAGGCGATTGGGAGTAGGTGCGAAAATACAGTCTATATAAACCATCAGAGTCCCGGGCATACAATAGACGTTTGTTCCCCTCAAAAAACTCACACACTGAATTTAAGAAACGCACACTTATGCCTTGACGAGCAAAACACCTTACTGATAATAAATTGTTCACTGATGGGCAGTAAATGCAGTTCGCTATTGTAATATTTAAAGAATCAAGTTTAACAGTACCTCAGCCAAGTGACTGCAAGACTTGTGAATTGGCTAAATGTACATTACCAATTTCCTCTTCGAAAGAAATAAACAAGCTTCGATTGTTGCAAACGTGGTGAGAGGCTCCCGAGTCCACAATAAAAGAATTCCACTTGGCACCTTTAATTCTTTTATGATCTGCAGTCCGAGCATGAAAAGCTCGCGGCTCATTTCTGTCTTTACGGTGCGATGTTGGCTGCTGAGATGACAACCGTGACTGACGAGCAGAAACAGGCTTAGGAGTACTTTGCTTTCTTTTGGATCTGCAGTCCTTTGCAAAATGTCCTTGCTTATTGCAGAACCAACAACGCTTTGCAGCTTTAAATGCAGTCGCATCACCAAAAGGTTGCATATGGCGTTCCTCATTACTTCTGGAAATAGGAGTGCTTATGGCACAAGCCTCCCTTCTATCCAACTCGCCCATTAATCTTGCCGTCACCCCTTCCACAGTTAATTGTGCTGGTGGAACGGCAGATATCTGGCTAGCTATACCATCAAAGTCCTCGTTAAGGGAACAAAGAATGATAAAAACATACTGAATATCAGGTATGTCCATGTCCCTTCGAATTAATTCGCTGCGTATTGCCTCCAGACGTCTCAAGTGTGCTGCCAAATCACCACCAGGCTGCAACTTAGTCTGGTACAACTGCTTGAAAAACGTCAATGCAGACGCTGACTCTTTTCTAACATGCACTGCTGCAAGACTGTCCCACATTTCTTTGGCAGTTTTCTTATTCCTTATATAGACTACTTGCTGGTCGCTAACTGCCAAATTAATTATCGCCCTGGCTTTCGCATCTCCTTTCGACCAAGCATTTGTTACAGGGTCAGGAGGGTCATCAGTTACATAGGTCCATACTTCTCTAGAGGTCAAAAGCGCCTCCACCCGAAAAGACCATAAACTATAGTTCTCATCTGTTAGCTGTGGGAAGACCAGAGCCTTCTCAGCTTCAGGAACCCGGTCAACCATTCTGGAAATCTTCCAGACCCACAAAAACTACACTAACAGGAGAAGGAGTTTTCAAACCTTTCTCAGAGTCCAAAAATATGCAGTCATCCACTCAGCAGCTGGGCCCATAACCAAAGATGTTGGCTATTTGCAGTATGGTAGCGCTGCAGAGAGCTTGCTGGGGAGATCATGCATTAAAAAGAAAGGGACTCAAAAATAACTTAAGCAAGGTTTTAATTACAAAAAACAAAAACTCCTTATACACTAAATACATTAACAACAAACCAGACCCAACCACCAACCCAACCCCCAGGGTAATGGGAGAGCTAGGTGCTGCTCCTTATATACTACAACCAAATGCTGACACACCTTAATCAGTACAACTCAGCAGCACCTGCTATGTTTCACAGCTGTAAAGCTGGGTCTCGTTATTTTGCTCTGGCCCTTGCTCTGGCCCCTTAAAGACATACACATTGGGTGGAACAATGATGAACCTTTACACTTAAAGAAACCATTCAACAAAAACTGGCTAATAAGGTTTTGCAATAGTATTTCATACATAACAGATATTTGACCAACTGCTTTCCCTTTTAACAACAGAAGTATTAATCATAGAACCACAGAATTGTAGATTTGGAAGGGACCCTGAGATCTAGTCCAACCCCTGCAATGCAGGAATCTCAGCTAAAGCACCCATGATCATCCAACCTCTGCTTAAAAACCTCAAAAGAAGGAGAGTGCACCTCCTCATGGGGGAGTCTGTTTCACTGTTGAGCAGCTCTTACTGTCAGAAAGTTCTTCCTGATGTTTAGAATTTAAATAACAACAACAACAACAACAATTTATTTATTTATACCCTGCCCATCTGGCTGAGTTTCCCCAGCCACTCTGGGTGGTTCCCAATCAAGTATTAAAAATGATACAGCATTAAATATTAAAAACTTCCCTGAACAGGGCTGCCTTCAGATGTCTTTTAAAGATAGAATAGCTACTTATTTCCTTCACATCTGAAGGGAGGGTGTTCCACAGGGTGGGCACCACTACCGAGAAGGCCCTCTGTCTGGTTCCCTGTAACCTTACTTCTTGCAATGAGGAAACCACCAGAAGGCCCTCGGCGCTGGATCTCAGTGCGACGGGGGGTAGGGGGTGGAGATGCTCCTTCAGTAGTACATATTGCTAGCAAAACGATTGTGAACATTTCTCCCTAGTGTTTTTTAAATCTATTGGAGAAGCACTGTTCAGGGTTCCATCTTTTGTGGCTGTAAGATTCCAACCCATTCACTAGGAGCAGGGCCTTTTCAGTTGTTGCCTTCTGTATTTAAGAATGCCCTCATCCAGGTTCATTTGACCATACCTTACTTTTGGAGACAGGTAAAAATATGTTTATCCTGCAGGCTTTAAAAAACAGACACGCAAAAGGCTCCTGCTTACTAATAGCCACTGAGGATCAAACTAGCAGTTGTTATTGTGGAATTGTTTCCAGCTTCGCTAAGATTTATTTCCTTGAATTGATTGATTGTACCCGCTTTTAATGTTGTGAACTGCTTTATAAATTATAAAGCTTTATACAAACATGGTAAATACATTACAGTTCCAAGACAATTCAAAAAATGCACATTGTTCTGGAAACAGATGTGCAAGTAGTCCATTCTAAACACATTTTTGACCAAATAAAGACTGCTAAAATCCTCACCAAAGCAATATTTTTTCCAACAAATGGTCAACATGATTTTGCATGAATCACCATCAGTTTCCCCTTATTCAGGTAAGCCCTTATTCAGGCATGGTAGTCATAAAGGGGCAGCATGAGTAAAGAAGTGTTGTTGGGTTGTGTCTGTTCTTCTGTTAGCTCCACCCCTCCCATCATGCTTCTTCTGGTTTCCCCATAGTTTTGTTGTTGTTTTCATTGCCATCATCACTGATTTATTAATCACCTAAACAACTGTCTCAAGGCGATCTAATTAAAAATAATTAAAAAAATGAAAAACAGCAAGTACATTTAAAAATAAGGCTAAACTTCTAGTAAAGTAGATACTTGTGGTAAAAGTCCATTTATCCAGCTGTGAAAGCCTGTTTGAACAAAAAATGTCCTCAATTATTTCTGGAAAGTGCAGATAGCAGGCTGGCCACACTAAAAGCCCTGCTTCAAATTGCTACGGAGGAGGCTTATGAGACCTTTGAAACGTGCAGGAGAAACCAGCCTGCTGTCTGCCGTGATCTATTGGGTGCAGAATGGACAAGGTGGTCTTTTAAGTAATCTAGCACTGAGTTTATAAGTTAGTACCCACACTTTGAAGCCACTGGGAGCAATCATTAGGAGTTTCTGAGGAAGGTGTCATCAGTACACTAATGATACCCAACTCTATTTCTCTGTAATATCTGAACTGGGAATGGCTGAGAAGGCCCTAGACTGTTGGATGGCTGCAATTGTGGGCTTGATGAGGGCTAATTCTGTTCTGTGACCTTATGACAGTGTTGTTTGGGAACTTGATTGTCTGAATGGTTTTAGGAAAGAAGAAGGCCCTGATGTTCATGCATTCTCTTATTTGGCACCCCCCCCCATCTTCTCTGTTCTAAAAACTTGCAGATCTGGCTGAAATTCTAGTAAGATGCGACAAGAGTAGGAATCATTAGTCATCTGCACTCTCTTTCCTTGCCAAATTGGGTAACATCTAACACATGGGTGGGGAACATCTTTTAAATGTTGCTGAACTCCAACTCCCATTAGCGCCTCCCAACATGGCCAATATTCAGTGATGGTGTAAGTTTAGTCCATCTGACCTGTTCACAGATGGGCCACTTCTACTTACTGGAAAGGGGCAGGATGAGGTGATGAGGAGGTCACTGCGGTGCAGTTGCTCTAGTGGAGCCAATTCATTAATGCTCATATGAACTAGGGATGGACAAATCTGTCAATTTCAGTTTCTCTGTTTGTTCTTTTCCCAGTCTTATGTTCAGTTCCCCACATTTCCACGTCTGTTTGCATTTCTTCCAAAAAAAGTCCACATGAATTTTCATCAGCAAATTTATTCTAATATACACAGTTTTGTCTAATAAATACATTTGGGGAAAACAAAATTATTTTCTCTAATTTATGCATTTTTATGTACACTTTACACTAGCATATGTATATCCTCCCCCTGCATTACTGCCCTGATAGATAGGCACTCTGATGCAAGGCATGTCATCCTGACTAGCTAGTCTATAAAACTTTTCTTTTAAAATAACAGAGGGTTTATTCTGAATGCCATTTTATTGTTGTTGTTTCTTACGCCACCTTGTTATGTATGATAGGAGTTACAGAAATATTACCAATCAATCAATGGCTGAAAGGCATGTCTTGAATAATTGAGCACCCTTTGACCTGCAGGAGGATAGGGAACCATCATACATAAACTAGATATCCAAATGGATGGTTCTGCTGGCAGCAGATATAACTCTAGCTTAAAGTACAGGCTGAGATTCTCTGAGAGCTTTGATGCTTGTCCCAATTTGCTACCACTCACTCTGAAGCAGTGGAGTGCCCTTTGCCTTGTCTCCATGGTCACAGGCCTTGTGTACCTCTTGTTTAGCAGACAATGTTTACTTAAATTTCCCAACAACTCCAAACACAGCTATTTCCCCCTCAATACATTATAAGAGGAGGCCTCCTGATCCTGAACCTTGTAGCATTTAAAAAGTATAAGATGAACCAAAATCTATTGCTTCTCATTCAATGTGCTAGTTCATCACTATACTGATCGTACCTTTCCTGGTTCTACAGTTGGCCAAAGAATTAAAATGTCAAGGGCTTTTTATTACATATAAATATTTTCCCCCAAACCAATAAAATTAAAGGTTCATTCAATCTCTTGTACCTCAAAATAATTCAGCTGCAGAAAACCCAGTATGGACAGATACCTCTCAGAGGATTTGTCTGAACTGAGAAAATAGAAAATATGTTTCCTCACAAAACTGTTTTTACCATGAGCAGCCTCCATGCCTTTTGCAGCCTTGAAACTATTTCTGAAGCTAGCGGGCATGTAGAACAAATATCAAGAGGATAGAAGAGGTACGTGCACAGCAACACATTAAATCAGAGATGCCCAGAATGGCCCACCCAAGATACGGGAAAGCCAATGACCAATCTATTATATGTGAGCACAACCATTGTCTGAAGACTTAATTTCTGAATCACTGGAACACTTGGCAGCAGAACCAATAGGGGACCTTCACTGTTGGATACAAAAACAAAATAGATTGCTAAACAACTGGCAGGTGAAATTCTTCTCTGTAATTTTATAAACACTATCAAAATAAATCATCTGCACGGGTTAGACTGAGGTTTGCAGTGCTGCAGGAACACAGAGTGTTGCCTCATGTATGTATATGGATCCTGAAGCCACAGCTGTCACTTGATGGCATCACTGTGCCAGTTCCAGGCTGGCACTACAATTTGCCTGTTCCCCACCTTATGTCCCAGCTGCACATCATCATGCTACCCAACTGGGATCTGGATTGTCTTTGCCTGATAGCTTGGCTGTATTTTATTTCTTTTACTGGCAACACAAAGACATGTGTCTTCCCTTCTGCTTCGTTTGGATGCTGTTAAATGTTCTGTTGCTTTTCATATGAAATGATGATTCATAATCATTGTTGGCTTGCTTGGCATGAATCTCCAGTCTGTGTTTCAGAAAGAAGCGGCTTAATAGGTTATATTTCCTGATGTGTCAAAACCCTATTGTTGAAGGGGGAAACTGCTGTGGGGGGGGGATGTTTGCAAAGTTACTTAGATAGGGCAAAGTTCAGACAGAAAAGTCCTGATAAGAGTTTAGTGAGGAAACTGAACAAAATCAGAGTATAATTTGAGAATGATTATCTCAGTTCAGGCCTTGTATATAGCAAAAATACATTCAATGAAACATACTGTTACAGATTTGGGGTACCAGAGTTTATGGGTGTAAAGGCACTCATCATTAGCATTAGTAAATATTAGGGATAGTTTTTTGTCCCTGGTTTTTTTTTTCCTTTAGCTATATAAACTTTGTATATAAACTTTGTATACGGGCAATGAAGTAAGACGCGCTTGCCGGAGCTCTCCCTCCCCAGTTCATGCTGTAAGTTACTCCGCTCCTATTTTTCCCTGGAAGTTGGCTCGATAATGTTTTGATGATAACGCCAGGAACTCACCCTGTGGAAGCTTGCAAAGTCAGCGCCATAAATCGCCTTAATGAGCTTCTTTAACAACCTGATTAGCTGTAACTTGGGCAGCCCCGGCCGCACTTCCCTAGCCTCCCACCAGCTCTTGCTTGGCCTTTGAAGGACGCTTAGATAACCGTGCCGCTCAAGGGGTTTAGCATGATGAACCTAAAACGTGGTCGTACTTCTTCTGTGGAAGACCTTTCCTTTAATGCCTCAGAACCTATGTCTAAGGTTTTGAAGCCTACTGGGCTGGATTCACCAGCTAAGACCTTAGAGCCTTCTATCTCATCATTGGAGGAGTTTTTCTGCAATCTTGTGCCTCCTTCACCTGTTGCCTCTAAGCAGTTTGATTGCCTACATGATCCTGCAACGACTCCAAACAACCTTTTAAACACCTCCAAGCAGGTAGACTGTCTATATGAACCCGTAACAACTTCAGATACCACCTTGCCAGGAGACATGCTGAAAATTATATTATAATAAGCCTTGTGATGTAATATGATAATGTTTACCGATGTAACATAAGAACATTAATAAATAAATAAATCTCAAAAAAAGAAGAAGAAGAAGAAAAGGAATTACTAGATGCTTGGAGACTTCATCTGGGTGAGAGATAGCTTTTCAGTCTAAAAAATACATGTCCTGCATTGGGAGTGGAGCGGGGGGGGGGGAGTCGTTAAGCAAGACAAAGGTTCTGGTTCAAAGGAAGATTATTGGGTCTGTGAAACACAGGTTGCCAGGGTAATGTGAACACGATGTCACACAGGAAAAAAACGTTCTTTTAAAAAATAGAGGTCTGGAGAAGGGGTGTGTGTGTGAGCAGACACACGAGGAGGTGTTGCGATTTGCAAGGTGTGCTGGAAGTCAACAAGGAGGAAGTAGGGGGAACTCCATGTGGGACTGGCTGTAGGAGGCTGTACCAAGACTCTGGGGGCTGTGACTGGGATCTGCTTTGGACCCAAGGTCACTGAAGCTATGAGGGGAGCAACGAGAGACACTTTTGGGGCGTAATGTTCTGTGCCCCCTCCACTGAAGGCTTTAGGTGTAAACATGTGTAAAATAAACATCCTTCTTAAATACACTAGTCTATACTATGCCTCTCTTTCCCAACAAAAACACAACCCTGGGTGAGTGCCTGGAACCTCCTGGAATTTTGCCACCACTTGGCAGTGAATGGGGGTGGAACACAACCTTTACTGCAATACCAAGGAAATCTCCCTCAGGATAGATACAGGTTGGGAAATAACACACCACAATGGTTTCAATAGATGCAGTTTCATAGTTATATCACTCCAAATGAGGAAAAAATATGACATAGAACTTAACATAATTTGAAAAATTATCACAAGAACATGAAGAAAGAAAAGGATTATGAATTAAAATTTACAATATTACTTTGAATATTGATGGAATGATGAAAGATAAATTCAGAAAAAAATGGGAAGATATGGTTGGAATTTTGATTGCTGAACCAATATACTTTTAAAAGGAGCAGCTTTGTCTTTCTGTTAAACTGTTAATGGAAATAATTATGAAGGGTTACAACACTGGTACTTAACCCAGCAACATTAAATAAACAACTATCAGACTCCTAGAAGACATCTGAAGGCAGCCCTGTATAGGGAAGTTTTTATTTGATGTTTTGCTGTCATTTTGTTGGAAGCTGCCCAGAATGGCTGGGGCAACCCAGGCAGATGGGTAGCATATAGAAAGAAAGAAAGAAAGAAAGAAAGAAAGAGGAAAAAAATGTTTTGGGGAGATGTCAGCATTCATGCTGAGGCTGCCTTGTCCGGTGCAGCTCAGAACTCCAGATCCTTGTTCCTCTTGGCTGCTGAAAACTGGCACAGAGGAGGCAGCCAGTTGGCCCAGGGAGATGATCAGTACCACTTTACATGATAGGCCACCTAAGACAGGTGGTGGCAAGGCCACTCCTTAAGAAATCTATGCTGGATTTTTGGTTCTATATGGTGGCTTAGTAGGATGCTCTTTCAGCCTCAACTGCTCACCTATTTTGTCTCTTAATAACTGTTCAAACCAAACCAGATAAACAGGTGATTATCTCCTCCCCCCCTTTCCTATTAATTATGAAAGCTGTATTTTTTCATAGTTTTAACAGCATCCAAGTAGAATGGCTTTCTGATAACTCGTAGTGCTTCTGCCAATAGGTCACTGAACCAGTCCTTTCCCTCAGCTGCTAATACATTGAGGGTTTCTGAAGAGCCTAATGCTCTGTTGATCATTACAGAGGTGGGCAGGTAATTAAAGCTGCTAAAGCTGATTAAATATTCTGTCATTCAACTTCAGCGCTCTTGGAGATGATTGCTTCTCCTGGCACAGAGGCAGAATCTAGAATTTCTAAGTTGGAAAAGAAGTCTGCAGTTTATGACGCAGTGGCAGCACTACAAGAAATTTTAACAGTGGCCAGAATAAATCAATATGAAAACCAGTCAAATAAATTATTTATGTATTACTGGTTTCCCTGGAAGGATCTGAAGAAAAACAAACTTTTAAATTTATAGATGACATATTACATGAAATATTGGGGCTGTTGGAAGATTATCAGCTAGATATAGAGCAAGCTCACCATGTTGCAGGTCCTACATGTACTGCTGGCAGACCTCCTGTTTACATTATGAGATTTTTGTGATTTACAGTTAATGAATTCCTGCTACAGCATGCCAGAGAAAGTTGGAAGCCTCAGTGGGGTGTAGGACAGCATCATGTGTTGATGTCTCCAGATTCTTCATGAGAGATTTCTGAGCAGAGACAAGCCTTTGTCATTTGGTAAGGGAGAATATGATCATATTTTTTCTGTGTGAAATTCCCAGCTATATTCTGTAGTCAACATGAAGAACAATTCTATTAATTCCAAAATCCAGCTGAGGCAGAGAATTCTTCATAGCATGAAGCAAGCACCGGCTGAGGTGGCAATAGAGTGAAATGCGGAAGAACTACTTTTTCTTCTGTTACCTCACTGCTCATTTAAGACCAGTAACTAAATTGGTTGCTTTACATAGTAAAAGAATGGATGCAGCTGCAATCATATCTCTTGCTGTCAAAAAAGCATTTGATGATATTTCTTTGCAATTTATTATTGCTACTTTGGGAATTTTTTTGATTTCCTCAGGATTTTATGAAGTGGATTAGAATTTTGTACCTCATCCCTAAATTGCATCTTAGATTAGAATCCCTTCATATTTGTTTGATTTAGAAAGACAGTGCTGCCCTCTTTCTCCATTGATATTTGATCTATGTTAGGAACAGAATATAAAGATTTATGGTTTTGTGCATGAACAACTGGAATTTAAATTGGCTTTGTATGCAGATGATTTGCTGATGTTTTTTAGTAGTCCTAAAACATTCCTATTGGAAATAATCAGATTAATTGATAAGTTTAGTAAAATTTCTGGATGCACAATAATGGATTTTACAATTTTTTTTTGTTGCTAAGAGGCTTATATACTGAGCATGCAAAAATAAATATTCACCATCTATTATGCAATGGTCTGCATAATGCCCAAGCTGCATTTGAAAGTACCAAGTATGTGATACATCAGGAATAAATTGTTTTTTCTTCAAAATAAATTGTTTGGTATTACTACAATTGTTGTGTCTTAGATTTTTTATTCCTCAGAAGTTGATCAAGATTTCACCTTCCACAGATGAAAAGGTTCCTTCTGTCCATGGAAAGGTTTTGATCAGGTTCAAAATTGAGGGATCCATTGGAGGGATTCTGTTGAAAGGGGCCTCTATAGATCCCCCTTCCACTTCAGCCCCCAGCAACATCTCCCACACTGTTCTAGGGGTACTTCAGCCATGTGGAACAATCTGGGAGTTGGATTTGGGGGACTGCAGTGGGCTGTCCCAGCAAAAGCTGTATCCCCTCCATCTGCCTGCAAGATGGGCAGAAGTCTGCTTTTGATTTTTCCACTGATGGAAGCAAAGTCTGGGGCGCCTGACACTTTTCTGATCTGAATTGTCCCACTGAAGCCACAATTTGCATTTCATATGCACGTACCACAATAGGGAGAGGTTAAGTGTACAAGATACAGATGCCAACTGCATGTGTAAAAGCATTGTTGTTGGTTTTGCTTTTGGGAAGAGCCTAGGTTGTTAATCCTTGACTAAGGGTTTTGTTTTCGCAGCCTGTGATTGTATCCTAAATATATTTGCTTTTTACAGTTCTAAGTGACCAATGTTTTTCAAGCAGTTTAGCAAGCTGTGTCAGCATCCTCAACACATCTGTTCAGGTGTGACACCCTAGCTCCATCTGGCACATATTTTTTTAATCAAGTAACTCTGCTGCTCTGTTAGTATTACTTCCTCAGCTTCAGTGCTGACTGACTCAAATTTACAGAGGTGAAAATGTCAATCAGAACTAAGTACTGGTTCAAGGTGGAGGTAGCAAAAATTATATTATATTATATCACATCATATTGGAGTTAAATTGTCTCTTTGTAAACGAAGGGTTGTAGCAACAATGGGTGACGTTGGTCCAATGCTAAAGAGGGAAGTGTGGGGTTTTAAGAGCAAGGCTAGCTTTTTTATGTGCTCAATGCTTAGGTTTTAAAGTGAAGAACAATAGGAACAAGTAGGGAATAAAACTATACATTGGGATATACTGCCCCTGTGGATCCTGCGGTCACCATCTCACCTTGCCTCATGGGTGGGCCAGCCCTGTGTTCTGTGCTGTGCAAGAGCAATGCCAGGAAAGCCCTAGGCTGTTGTAAGCATTAATTATCTTGGCGCCTTCCTACTGTGTTTTGCACTGGCTACTCGGATTGCCATTAATGCCAAAGAGGAAGGTGAGGTGAAGCATTTCTAATGGAAATTGGTATTCTAGCCAATGTAGATGTTTCAATCACATTGCAAGCACAACTGAGGCAGCAGCCACTTTAAGCCTTGTGCAAAAAAGCCCTTAGACAAAAGGTGGTGTAGGACACTGTGTAACATCATAGAGGAGAGTTTTACTTGCTTAATTTACTTGCCAAGGAAATATAGCACATATATGATATAATATTCTGCAATTCCCACTGCTGAATTATATTTCCCCCTTACCTCCTAGATTAGCTGTAGATCTCAAGTGGTGATTACAGCTCACAGACTCTAAATTTACTTTTTAAAATCTCTGGCTAGGTAAAGGTAAAGGTAAAGGTACCCCTGCCCGTACGGGCCAGTCTTGACAGACTCTGGGGTTGTGCGCCCATCTCACTTAAGAGGCCAGGGGCCAGCGCTGTCCGGAGACACTTCCGGGTCACGTGGCCAGCGTGACATCGCTGCTCTGGCCAGAGCCAGAGCCAGAGCCAGAGCCGCACACGGAAACGCCGTTTACCTTCCCGCTGGTAAGCGGTCCCTATTTATCTACTTGCACCCGGAGGTGCTTTCGAACTGCTAGGTTGGCAGGCGCTGGGACCGAGCAGCGGGAGCGCACCCCGCCGCAGGGATTCGAACCGCCGACCTTTCGATCGGCAAGCCCTAGGCGCTGAGGCTTTAACCCACAGCGCCACCTGCGTCTCTGGCTACAGATTTATTATTATTTTTTAATGTGTATCTTGTCATATAGTCCCAATATTATTACCAGAAATGTAACAACTTGTCCTTATGGTATACAGTGGTACCTCTGGTTACGTACTTAATTCATTCCGGAGGTCTGTTCTTAACCTGAAACTGTTCTTAACCTGAAGCACCACTTTAGCTAATGGGGCCTCCTCCTGCTGCTACTGCGCTGCTGCTGCACGATTTCTGTTCTCATCCTGAAGCAAAGTTCTTAACCCGAGGTAATATTTCTGGGTTAGCGGAGTCTGTAACCTGAAGTGTATGTAACCTGAAGCGTATATAACCTGAGGTACCACTGTATCCTCCTTCATGGATCACTGCCTTGCCGTGGCGAAGGGGCTTGAATAACTCAGAGAAGCTATGAACTATGCCGAGCAGGGCACCCAAGATGAACAGGTCATAGTGGAGAGTTTTGGCCAAACGTGATCCACCTTGAGGAGGAAACGGCAAGCCACTCCAGTATCCCTGCCAAGAAAACTCCATGGACAAAGACAACAGGCATATAAAAGTTATGACGCTGGAAGATGAGACCCTCAGGTCGGAAGGTGTCCAACATGCTACTGGGGAAGTGCGGAGGACAAGTACAAGTCGATCCAGAGCTGATGAAGTGGCTGGGCCAAAGCCGAAAGGACGCTCAGTTGCGGATATGCATGGAAGCGAAAGGAAAGTCTGATGCTGTAAGGAAAAATATTGCATAGGAACCTGGAATGTAAGAACCATGAACCTGGGTAAGTTGGATGTGGTCAAAAATGAGATGGCAAGAATAAATATTGACATCCTGTGAGGCAAGGAAGGAGGGCTACCCCTATGCTATTCATATAATCAGTTATCAGAAATCAATATATTCATATATGCTCACACATAATTGAGGCTTACAGTGTTTGAAAATCCATTTTGAATCAAAGGGAAGCTGTGCCTTAGCTAACTGCATATTGCTTGGAACAGCAAGAAGTTAAGAACCGACCTTTCCCCTACTACTTCTGTGAACCCTGGACATGGGGAAGACGTGAATCAGAGATTCTGGTACAAAACCCCCTCAGATACAGGCTAAATTAGTCCACAGAACAGGAAGAGCAAAACCACAAAAACTCCAAACTCCCTGTCCTGTCATAACTAGGGGAGAGGTTAGACAGAGTGTCACTACAAGCATCGGAAAGCAGAACTTGAACTCGGTGTTTGACCAGTGCTTGACCAGGTGCTGGACGCATGGCCAGAAGCTTGCTAATTGGTTATTCCTTGCTGACAATATTGTGACTGTCTCATGATTGTCTCATGATCTATGATTTGCTGTGATCTACTCAGGTATAAAGACCTCTGGATTTCTGTGAATCGGGGTCCCAGTTCTTTTGGAAGAGATTCCAACTGGGTCCTTATTGCCTGGCAATAAACTTCACCTTCTTTTTCTCCTATTACTGAGTCTGCCTGATCCTTATTTTGCACCTAGTGAGTTCCTGCTCACGCTCACCTGCAACATTTGGTGCCGTGACTCGGATCATACAGGCCAGTAGGGTTTTTTTTACCCCAAAAGAGCCTTGCCGGCTCGGGCGGGGGAACACGTCGGAGGGACCTTGTTCCAGCTCCAGGCGCCAATCGGACATCATTTCCGAAGGAGAGGGGCAACCGCCTTCGGCGTGGGCTTCCGTCAGGGCGAAGGCAACGACTGAGGGAGAATCTGAACGTGAGCCAGCAGGAAAAGCACGCCACGAAAGGAACTCACGGTGAGTAGAGGAAAAGGGATAAAAAATGGGTGCTTGATCAACAACTAAATCCAGCATGGCCTGAGGACATGTCAGCCTGGCAGACACAGACAGGGGGAGCGGAAGGAGGAACCAGTACATTTCAGATGTCTGGAGCATGGGGGGAACAAATTGATTCGTTAAAAACCCCAGAAAGCCGTGACAGTTCAAATGTATGGAAATTGATGAATGCTATTACAGATTCTGGACAGAAATTGGTCCTAAAAATGAGAGAAACTGATTTGCCTAGCACATCTCAAAGCCCGGCCTCGCCCAGTTTACCAAAGGGAGGTTATTATTTGCGAAATAACAAGGGCGCTGTTTTTTTTCTTTTTTCCAAACCATTTTCTGCAGAACCTGTTTCTCCTATCCCTTAGCAGACCCAGCTTCTCCTCCCTTTGGGATCCTTTTCCCTTTAATGTCAGAAGTGACACCAAAGAAGAATGTTCTTCTCATTACAGGGGATTGGAATGCTAAAGTAGATAATCAAGAGATAAAAGGAACAACTGGCAAGTTTGGCCTTGGAGATCAAAACGAAGCAGGGCAAAGGCTAATAGAGTTCTGTCAAGAGAACAAGCTGGTCATCACAAACACGCTTTTCCAACAACACAAGAGACGACTCTACACATGGACATCACCAGATGGGCAACATCGAAATCAGACTGATTATATTCTCTGCAGCCAAAGATGGAGAATCTCTATACAGTCAGCAAAAACAAGACCTGGAGCTGACTGTGGCTCAGATCATCAGCTTCTTATAGCAAAATTCAAGCTTAAACTGAAGAAAGTAGGACAAACCACTGGGCCGGTAAGATACAATCTAAACCAAATCCCTTATGAATACACAGTGGAAGTGAGGAACAGGTTTAAGGATTTAGATTTGCTGGACAGAGTGCCTGAAGAACTATGGGTGGAGGCTTGCAACATTATACAGGAGGCAGCAACTAAAACCATACCAATGAAAAAGAAATGCAAGAAAGCAAAGTGGCTGTCCAACGAGGCCTTACAAATAGTGGGGGAGAGAAGGCAAGCAAAATGCGAGGGAGATAGTGAAAGATACAGGAAACTGAATGTAGATTTCCAAAGAATAGCAAGGAGAGACAAGAAGGCCTTCTTAAACGAGCAATGCAAAGAAATAGAGGAAAACAACAGAATGGGAAGAACCAGAGATCTGTTCAAGAAAATCGGAAATATGAAAGGAACATTTCGTACAAAGATTACCATAATAAAGGACAAAAGTGGTAAGGACCTAATAGAAGCAGAAGACATCAAGAAGAGGTGGCAAGAATACACAGAGGAATTATACCAGAAAGATATGGATGTCTCGTACACCCCAGGTAGTGTGGTTGCTGACCTTGAGCCAGACATCCAGGAGAGTGAAGTCACATGGGCCTTAGAAAGCACTGCACATAACAAGGCCAGTGGAAGTGATGATATTCCAGCTGAACTATTTAAAATTTTAAAAGATGATGCTGTTAAGGTGCTACACTCAATATGCCACCAAGTTTGGAAAACTCAGCAGTGGCCAGAGGATTGGAGAAGATCAGTCTACATCCCAATCCCAAAGAAGGGCAGTGCCAAAGAATGCTCCAACTACCAGACAATTGCACTCATTTCACACGCTAGCAAGGTTATGCTTAAAATTCTACAAGGCAGGCTTAAGCAGTATGTGGACCGAGAACTCCCAAAAGTGCAAGCTGGATTTAGAAGAGGCAGAGGAACCAGAGACCAAATTGCAAACATGCGCTGGATTATGGAGAAAGCTAGAGAGTTCCAGAAAGACATCTACTTCTGCTTCATTGACTATGCAAAAGCTTTTGACTGTGTCGACCACAGCAAACTATGGCAAGTTCTTAAAGAAATGGGAGTGCCTGATCACCTCATCTGTCTCCTGAGAAATCTCTATGTGGGACAAGAAGCTACAGTTAGAACTGGATATGGAACAACTGATTGGTTCAAAATTGGGAAAGGAGTACGACAAGGCTGTATATTGTCTCCCTGCTTATTTAACTTATATGCAGAATTCATCATGCGAAAGGCTGGGCTGGATGAATCTGAAGCCGGAATTAAGATTGCCGGAAGATAAATCAACAACCTCAGATATGCAGATGACACAACCATGATGGCAGAAAGTGAGGAGGAATTAAATAACCTTTTATTGAGGGTGAAAGAGGAGAGCGCAAAATATGGTCTGAAGCTCAACATCAAAAAAACGAAGATCATGGCCACTGGTCCCATCACCTCCTGGCAAATAGAAGGGGAAGAAAATGGAGGCAGTAAGAGATTTTACTTTCTTGGGCTCCATGATCACTACAGATGGTGACAGCAGTCACGAAATTAAAAGACGCCTGCTTCTTGGGAGAAAAGCAATGACAAACCTAGACAGCATCTTAAAAAGCAGAGACATCACCTTGCCAACAAAGGTCCGTATAGTAAAAGCTATGGTTTTCCCAGTAGTGATGTATGGAAGTGAGAGCTGGACCATAAAGAAGGCTGATCGCCGAAGAATTGATGCTTTTGAATTATGGTGCTGGAGGAGACACTGGAGAGTCCCATGGACTGCAAGAAGATCAAACGTATCCATTCTGAAGGAAATCAGCCCTGGGTGCTCACTGGAAGGACAGATCGTGAAACTGAGGCTCCAATACTTTGGCCACCTCATGAGAAGAGAAGACTCCCTGGAAAAGACCCTGATGTTGGGAAAGATGAAGGGCACAAGGAGAAGGGGACAACAGAGGATGAGATGGTTGGATGGTGTTCTTGAAGCTACCAGCATGAGTTTGATCAAGCTGCGGGAGGCAGTGGAGGACAGAAGTGCCTGGCGTGCTCTGGTACATGGGGTCACGAAGAGTCGGACACGACTAAACGACTAAACAACAACAACAACAACCACTGTATCTCCTCGACTAACATCTGAAACTGAGAGAAGTGATGTAGTTGATAGATAGTTGGATATAAACTGAGTGGTTCAAATCCCTTGTCAGTCATGAAGTTCACTGAATTTCTTTGAACTAGTCAACATCGCTAACATCTCAGGTAGGCCTGATGGGGCCCACCGCAGGTTGCGGAATAGTGAGGGGGACTAGCTCCTGCTTGATGTCGGGGCGGGGGGCTCGGCTCCACCCCCTAGATGGCACCCCTGGCGCCATCTAGATCAAAGATCCATCTAGTCTAGTACTCTTTTCCAACAGTTTAGAAAAAAGTCAAGATAGAGGAGACATGCTAGAGGTGTACAAAATTATGTATGGTGTGGAGGAAATGGACAGATTTTTTCTTTTTACTCCATCTTTGATAACACTAGAACTCAGGAATATCCAAAGAAGCTGAATTTTGGAAGATTCATGACAGGCAAAATAACACACTCCAGCCAACACACAGCTGAACTATGGTGGTCACTCCCACAGGCCATCAACTTGGATGGCTTCAAGAGAGTTAACCCAATTCATGGAGGACAAGCCTATCAATGGATAAGGTTCCACCTTCACTGTCAAAGCCAGTGTGCTTCTGAATACCAGTTTTCAGGAATCAGAAGCAGGGAGACTGTTGTTGCACTGAAGTCCTACTTTTAGGTGACCCAAAGGCATCTGGTTTCCAGCTGTGAGAACAGGATGTTGGATTACAAGGGCCAGTGGCCTCATCTTGCAGACTCTTCTTATGTTATATTAGTGGAGGATTAGAATCTCAGAAGCAGGGCATAACGGAGAGAGCAATTGTTTGTTCCCAGGCGAACTGCCTCTGACTATGGAAACTTAATTCTTAGATGTAATGGCTAAAGCCCATAATTAATTTTTTTTTAAGAGCCATCAATTCTAGTGGCTGGCCCAAATATTGTTGCAATGAATACGGAACAACATAATATCGCCTCACTGTAAATCTATAATGTATTTTCCAGCTTTCAAATAATTATGGACAATTTTCTGTATTTTTTTCAAGCTTTTATTAAAGATATAGATAGTGGTAGAGATTATTCAACTCTTGCTCATAATAGTGTCAAACAGAAATCTAATGTCCTAAAAGTCTTTATGCCTACCCATTTCGCTGGAACAACGTGATATTATTTTCATTACTATCTATAAAGCCTTTGAAAAAGGATACAAGCCATTTTTTCACAGAAGGTAAATGTTCCTTTTAGCTTGGAGCGCCATGAGGAAACAGCAGCATAAATCAATACAAGGGGCCTAGTGGAGATTTGAGAGACTGAGGCTGGATCCAGATACATGAAAAAAGCATTTCAGGAAAACACATTGTAAACCTCATAATGGGAAATCATGTTGGCAAAAGACAGAACTCCACAGTGCCATCTTGTGTCACAGTGTTATAGTGAATTTAAAATGCTTTTTCTTTACTAATGTAGCTGAGTCCCAAGAATGCAAAGGTGCTTTGTAAACTGCCTGTTTGTTAAGAGAGCCTCAGTTCGTGATTTACTGAAATGGACGAGCCTGACATTTTGAATCTTCGATACTGTTGTTTTCACAGGAGCCCCCTATCATGGTGCCTTGCCAGGACCATCCCAGCCAACAGCCCCTCTTTAGTCCATGAATGCTAACAAGAAAAGTTTAGCTACACCCTTGTCAATTCTAAATTCTTCTGGTGCTGATTGCCCTTTCCTCCAGCATCCCCTCCACACACAGACTTCCCCTCATTGTCAGTCGTGGGGAAAACATGATCACATGATCAAACAGTACTCAAGCCTTTCTGGTTACTTACCCTTCCTTTGAAGAAGAGTTTGGATTTTGATATCCTGCTTTATCGCTACCTGAAGGAGTCTCAAAGAGGCTAACATTCTTTTTTCCCCTTCCTCACCCACAACAAACACTCTGTGGGGTGAGTGGGGCTGAGAGACCTCAAAGAAGTTTGACCAGCCCAAGGTCACCCAGCAGCTGCATGTGGAGGAGTGGGGAAGCGAACCCAGTTCACCAGATTACGAGTCCACCGCTCTTAACCACTACACCACACTGGCTTTCAGCTACTTTCATGATGAAAGTCTCCACTTGAAAAGTAATGAGAGCATTGACATCCAGAACCGATGACTAAGGCTCTCTTGAAAACATGGCTTGGGCATGAAAACAGATAGATGCCAGCAACAAGGTTAGGTTTATGCTGTTAGTCACTTAAAGTTTAACATCAAATCTCTGGGAAGAATTCAGTGCCACACTAAGGTAAACATTCTGGACTCACTAGTTCAATCCTGTTAAAAATACCACCTTGTCCTGATACAAACAAGAACAAGAACAACTTAAGATGAAATCTGAAATCAATTAGCCACCAGTGTTTTTCTTTTAGATTTCCTGGGTGTAAACAGCTTTCTCCAGGGAGCTGAAGAAAGTGGTGAGGCAGAATGAAATGTAAGGGGGGGTGTGTAAAAGCAGGTAGGAAAATTAGTTATGGAAACCGTGATAATTATGGGACTCTAAGCTGAATTATTTATTTTGAATTAAAGCTAATAATCACTGTATGAAGGATATTTCTTTTAAAATTGTTGATCCAAGAATATAAGAAATGAAAACAGCTGTGAAAACACAGTTAAAAATCAATATGAATATTGAAAGCTCTGTGCCAGCTTTTGCTCCTGCTGTTGTACGCAGACACACTGCAGACTACTTGAATACAGCTTGCAAGACCACAGTCTGGGAACCCCTAGCCTAGAGTTGAGCTGCCACCACCTGCTTAAGCACCTTGGACCAAAAGGAGATGTTAGTGACTTGTCAATTATAGGAAAACTGTTTGAGTCCAGAGCAGGTTTCTTCAAGAACAGTCTCATAGCTGTCTGTTTTAAAGCGGCAGTCACCACTTCCTCAATCAGAGATTTGTCACTTTCCAAGCACAGTAGTCACCCAACCCAGCCTAATATTATTAGATAGGATGGGTAAGGGTTAAATCTGCAAGTGGTTGGTCACATCTGTCAACACCCTCAGACTGTAACACTTGAAACATATCCAAGCATTTGCAGCTAAAAGGAAGCATCTCACAACTGTAGCACATTCAACTTTAAATAACATTTGTTTAATTAGTAATCTCAGCCTCCTCCTATTATTTAATTAGTAGTTTGGATCTTAAATTAAGTATAATTCCTCCTCTCCCATATCTGTCATTTTGTATTTATGTTGTAAAGGCCTGATGACTAGGTAGTATCTGATAATTATGGAAGAGAAGAAAGAGGAGGGATCTGCCAGTTATCAGATACTGTATGTGAGGCATGTGATTTTTTAAAAAATAAAAAAATCCCCTTGTGTTGTCAGGTCTATAATATGTTCTTATGACATGTCTCTGGTTCCCTGCCTCACCAGGGAGCCAAATTTGCAACACTTTGGTGTGGGAGCAGGACCTTATATGGAGCACTCAATCTACTGTGGTGCCTGGGCTCCTCTCTGTGGGACCTGAGAGTGGGGCAGACTGAAGAATCCATCCTGTCCAGTCTGCTCTCAGGGCATAAAGGGGCCATCCCTCCTGCCCTCATCGCCTCAGTCCTTCTTGCTTTCCCACCCACCTGTCCTATGGTTTTGAAAGGCGAGGCATTCTGCGTTGAATAAAGTTGTAGCCCTTTTTATTTCAACATCTGGCTCCTCTCTGTTATTTACTATCCCTGCTTCACTGTGTGTGGGCCCACAAATTCATTTACTGTCCAAAGGCATGTTTTAGATTATTATTTTCAGATTAACTCTTATAGAATTTTCTTAATTGAAACAACATGATCTCTATGCGAGTTGGCATTAATATTAGTAACTTAAATGGATATATATATACATACACACACACACACACATATATATATATGAACAATATATATATATATATATGAACAATATATATATATATATATATATATATATATATATATATAGAACTGCCTTTTTGTCTGTAAAATTCACACAAAATGATATTGAATAAACAAACAGATGCAAAGTGCTTTTGAAAAATATCATGCGAATCTAGAGTTAAGGGGTGTGTGTGTGTGTGTGTGTGTGTGAATCCTTACAGACTAAATGGGGGGTGGGAGTGAAAGAATAGGTTTTTGGTGTGTTTTAGAAAGTAAATAAACCATAGCCCTCAGCACATATCAGCAGTTTCTTTTTTGCCACGACAGCAGAAGCATAGCTTTTTCCTCCCTTAAATCATTTCCCTTTCTTGCTGCTACTGCTTCTACAGTTGCCAAGTGCAGCAACAGCAACTATATTAGCACCCTGACCACCATTTTACATGCGGCACAGTGCTCCAGATCTAGTGTCATTCCTAGCATCATGGAGAATATTTGGAGCGGGGGAAATGTCTTCTGATAAATTTTCTCTCAGCTCTATACAGATGAGAGCCAGACTTGATAAAGGCAGAATGCTTCTCATACACTTTGAATCAGAAAGGAACTAGAAAGAAACAGTACCAGCTTTTATAGGACAAGGAAAATAATACTCAAATTCAGAGGTGGCCCATCCTGTTTCACCACCTGAGACAAAACAGGAAAGTACTGCACTGCATGGCTGCCCCACTTGCTGCCAAAGCCTCATTTATTGGGTCATGTGGCAGTGGCTTCTGCTGATATATCAAGAGAGCCCCACAAGATCTTGTGAGATTCCATGGGGCTCTCGAAACATCTTGCAGGAACCCAAAAGCTGCCGTCGCAGCTGCTTCTCCTTACTTTTCCACCAGTGGTGTCCACATTGGCAATTCTTAGTTACGATGCCTCAAACGGCTGCCTCAGTTCACCTCATGGATAGGCCGGCCCTGCTCAAGTTTACACTGTAATCCTGTTCTTAAATTGCATTGCTTTTTAGTGTGCTTAAGAACATTCGTGCTTGTTGAAGATACAGCCTATTTATTAAACTTGGTGGACCATTGTTATAGAACACCATCTCTGTTAAAATTATTCTGAGGCCCAGATTGTAGAGCAGGGGTGGTCAACCTGGGCCTCTCCTGATGTTGTTAGACTCCAACTCCCATCATCAACTCCCATCCCACTGGTCATGCTGGTGGAGGTTGATGGGAACTGGAACCCAACAACATATGGAGGGCCATAGTTCCCCATCCTTATTACACTGGTTTGATTATATGCTGTCCAGTGTTATCCAGAAGATGATTTAAATTCCTGACAAATGTCTGACCTTTGGAAGAACAAATTACATTTGATTATCAAGAGAGTGATATATTTTCTACCTTTATTGCTGATAAACAAAAAAAGTGGAAGTGATGTATCATCATTCTTATCATCCAGCCTTGGTAATTTTTTTAGCTAATAATTGGAACTGCAAAGAATGAAGCGATTCTATGATAAGCTTGCCAGTAACTCAGAGCTCTAAGGTAACTTGCTAACTGCTTTAAATCATCTCAACTCAACTGTAAATACCTGCTTCTTTTACAGAAGTGGATGGGAAGATAGATACATAGCCTCCAAGTGCCCCTTTTTTAGCTGTGGAAATGAATAAGTGATCCCACTTTGTTTCTGTGTCACAGGAGATCTCAGTTTAAGCTGGGGCCATAGGCAAAATCACCACTAGCTTGCAACCCCTTTAAGAGTATCTTGGATACCAAATCTCTACCTTGCTCTCCAATACAAACTATGAAGTGCTCCTCTATGCACTCCCAGGCAGCCTTGACCCCTCCCCTTAAAAACATAATAAAACCTATATAAAAACAAACAAAAAACCAACACAATTAAACCAAAAACAGTAAAAATTACAACCATACCAAAATTAAACAAATTCCCAAACCTGACTGAACATCCATCCCACCCCCCACACCAAAAAGAATTTAAAAAGGTAAAAAAGAAAATTTAAAAACATTTAAAAAAGAACCCTGCACTGTTCTGAGTTCTCCTGGGCAGCAACAGCAACAGCAGCAACAACCGTCCTTATGAGGCCTGTCAGGCCCTGCCCTGGCCAGGTGGTGAGTGGCAGGAACGGGGCCCTCAGGCACTCCCAGCAGGGGAGTCCTCCTGGGGCTGACCCCAGTTCCCTTTGTGTTCTCTCACTGACTTGAATGGGACAACATGTGTATAAGATTTCAGTCTTGAGCACAGTTGTATTTGAACTTACACTGGAGCTAACAGTTTGAACCATGCAGAGTTTGAATCATGCATATTTGCTAAAAAAGTGAGTTCTACTGGGGCAGCTCGGCCAGCCCCGCCCTTTCCCCATATTCCATTGGCAGCATGCATATATAAGGGGTGCGGAGGGGGGGGGCACTGATGCAGAATAGAATGTCCCCATTTTTATTGGAGGAATGTTGGATGGTATGTAGATCAGCTATCACCATAACTGCAGCTTGTCTCCAGGGAGCCATGGGAACAACCCGATTCCCTAGAATATTTTAAGTTTGATGATGCTGAAGTTGGTTAATAGTTACCAGTTCCTTATTTGCACAAAATTTTGAAGCACAGCTCCATCAGGAAATTTTAAAAAGAGCTAAATTTTTCTGTTCCTGAACCCAGTGCTATTTTTCTAGAAAAAGAAGTGTTGGAGCCACACCTACCTTCAGAAGTCTCTGTCACACTTGCCAGTTAGTGGCCAAAAGTCTTCTTGAGCAAAAAAGTGTTTCTCTGCTGGCAAAATGAAAACAGAGGAGGAGGAAACCTAGCCTTCTGTGGAAGAGAGTTCCACAATCTGGGAGCAGCAGCCATGAGGGCCTTCACTTCTGTCCTCACCATGTATGTGAAAGTCGTGAGACACAGAGAAAGGCTTACCCAGAAGATCTCAAAAAACAGGCTCATGTATTATCAAGGGTAATACATTTCTTTTTCCAAAACACAGTTCTGACGCAACTAATACATTATATTTTCTTAGGTAACTTCTAGTATACAGTATTCCTGTGGCAGCTGATGACCTATATATGCTTAGGTACCGTCTAATAAATATGTAATACTAATATATGGGAGTCAATCTATTTGACGTATTGACATTTAACCTATTGCAATTAATTTCTGGTTCATTGGTTTTCTTCTCATCCTAGGTTTAATACAGCAATGGGAAGTTTCAAATGACACCATTCATTAGCTCTTTGTAACATTCTGGGTCCAGTCCAAAATTTCATATTATCTCCTGGTGGTCAGTTTTATCTGCACAGCTACAATATGAATGCCCTTTGTTTTTAAGAATTCCGGGCACACATCTGTTGGCTAAATATTGCTACATCCTGTCAAGTAATCGAAATTCCATGATATAAAGTTCTTCACATTTCCCCACATTTCAGGAAATAGTATTTCAATAGATTTCCAGAGAAATGTCGCATTAGATGCCATGTTCGGGGGGAAGGCAAACTGCATTGGATATGAGAGGAATTCCATACTTAATAGTGGAAAACGTTGCAGATAATAAAAAATTGTTTTCATTTTTGTAACCTCGTATTCCAAGATGTAAAACAAAAATATACAGAAATCAATAATGTATATAAATTATGCTGGACAGAGGTAAACTCTTTATCACTAGCTTCAGCCTAAATGACAATACCTTGCAACATTTTCAGATATGGCTCAGTACAGGCTTAATAGATGGCATCATAGAGGGCCACCCCCTCCCCCCCAACAAGGAGCTCAGCTTGTCTGCCCATCATTTCTGGAATCTTGTCATTAAGATATACAAATGCAGTCATATGTTATCGTATCAGTAACTATTTGACAGTTTAGCTGCAGCTCTGGAGCCAACAAAGGCTACACATTTTGCAGCTACTGACAAACACATTCTACCCCAAAGTCAGGAACTGGGGATGACAAACATCTGTATGCGAGATTGTGTTTCAGCTTTTAATGATGTTGATATGTGTGTGTGTGCCTTGCATGGTAGGATGAAATGCAAGTGAATATGTCTCGCTGCGTTATTTCCCATAAATGGACACCCACAGATTGTTCAGGGACATCAGCCAACCATTTTGGCCCACAATATTCATTTGTTCAAAGCCAAACTGAGACCCAACATTGCTTCAAGGCACACCCACAATGATTGCTCTATTCACATTACTCTGATAGAGATCCTATAACAATATATTGCTGGCAATTATTAAAGCATCCCTAGAAAGAAGAGGTGGGTAAGTCACTTATTCTTTTACACAGTTTACTCACAACATTCCAGTTGCTGGTGAAGAACAGTGCCACCATGTCTTCCTAGTGGGCTTCTCAAAGGCACCTACTTTGCCATGATGGAAAGTGAGCAAGATCCCTAATAATGAAGATTGGCAACTTAAGATGACAGAATTTGTGGAAGCAGCAGGTTTAACTTACAGAATAAGAGAGCAAGAAGAATCTTTATTCAAAGAGGAGTGGCATTTTTTGGCTGAATATTTAGAAAATAATTCTGTACAATTGAAAACGCCCGTAGCATTTAGATAAATTCAACAGTATGGCAAATATTTGAAGGTTGAAAAATGGAGAAACGATCAGATTGGCCATAGTAAAATATGCAGAAATGATAGATAAGTAAAATGAACCATGAAAGGAGAAGGAGGGAAGTCAGTTGTTACATGGTATTATGTAAAATGTTTATTTTAAGATGTATAAAATGAAAAATTTATTAAAAATGTTATTAAAAACACATCTTGAGCTGGACCTGCTAGTTACTTATGTCAGGGATGGGGAGCCTATGTCCCTTCAGATTCTGTTGGACCTCCAGCCAGCTTAGTGAATGATCAGAAAGGATGGAAATGGTACTACAGCAAGCTGGCCACCCCTGATTTATACCTCATTTTCTATACAGACCTAGTTATGAAACTGATAATAATGTTTTTTTAGTACATTTATTATATCTTATCTATTTTGCATCACAAAAATGTGGTGTTCCCAGGCCATCTCCAGCTTAGCTTCAAAAGATGGCTGCACCATGTCCTCTCAGGTAATGCCTTATAGTATCTGATTATAGAGATCTGATTATCAGTAATGCAGGTACAAGCTAGACATGTGAAGGACTTCTAGGGCCTGCCCTTCTGCACCCTGTGTTTCCCACCTGCTTAGAGACAGAACCAGAGCCCCAGTCAACAGGGCTTGCCAACAGATCAAATAAGCAGCTCCCTCCCCCCCCCCCCCCCAGTGACTGGATAAGGCAGATAAGAAACAGCTGGGATGAGTCACCGGTGTTGACATTGAGGCTGCAGAACTTCTTATAACTTAGAAGGAAAAGGGGTGGGAGGAGTCTTGGCTGAACCACACAGAAGTAGAACTAAAACAGTTGGAAGAGGCTGAGGGTGGGTAGCTGGAATCCAGAATTGTGTCATAGACTCATGTTATTAATGGTAGCTACAAATCACACACATGCTAGAGGCTCTTGGTTGAAACTATTTTAAAATGAGGATTCTTAGGGGCAACAGGGAAGAGGAATTGCTACTTATTGACTTTTGAAATGATAATAAATAAGAATACTCCCCCCAAAGCAGCTAAAAAGCAATCATTATAAATCCCAGTCTGTATATATGCATAGGTATGGACTTTCACTTGGAATAATATAACTTGAAATGATCTCTGATGACCACACTGACATCTCTGACAAATTATGTACTTCATTTTTATTATGATTATTGTTATGTACTGAGTCAAATAGGATCCAAACTGCAGCAGTCTGATTGGTCCTAGAACAATAGGATCCAAAAGGCAGCAGTCTGATTGGTCCTAGAACAATAGGATTCAGAATGCAGCAGTCTGATTGGTCCTAGAACAATGCAGCAGTATGATTGGTTGGCAGGAACCACCCAGTCATGCTCCAGATTGAAGTGAATCCACAACCTGATTGGCTTACAGTAGAATTCCGGAATTAGCCAATCATGTGCAGCCCATTGTGTAAATAATGTATATAAAGCAGATACTTTGAGGGGACATTCATTCCTCCTCACCACTATGAGCTGAATAAAGAGCATGAAATCACTTTGCGACTCTGAGTATATTTCACTGGCGACGAAGGTGGGATCCCGCTGAGCTGACTGCCACACACAGCACCGCAGCACCGCCACCTGCCGCACCGCTGCCTCGCACCGTGTATCCAGGCTTCAGCTCCGGGACACAAGGAACTCAGAATGGCAACCGACAGCAGCTTCTCGCCGTTCAACCCAGCATCCGGAGACTGGGAAGCGTACGCCTCCCGTTTCACCTTCCTCCTAGAAGCCAAAGGGGTCACCGATGAAGAAGACGCCAAGAAGAGGGCAATATTCTTCAGCGTTTGCGGAGAGGAGACATTTGAAATCGCCCGGGCTCTCCTTGCGCCTGAAGACGTTGCTACTGTTCCATACAAAACAATAATGGAACAGCTGAAGGGGCACTTTTCGCCACAGCCCTCAGTGGTAGCTCGTCGAAATGCCTTCTATGCAAAGCGGCAAGCCCCTGGGGAAACCATAACTGGGTTTGTGACCTCTCTCCGCCAAGCCACCCGGTTCTGCAACTTCTCAGAGCTGGAGAACATGCTTCGTGACCGCCTCGTCGGTGGCCTGAGGGATGAGAAGCTGCAACGACGCCTCTACGCTAAGAAGAACCTAACGTTCCAGGTCGCTCTGGAGGAGGCCCTGGCAACGGAAGCTGCCGAGAGGTCGATGCAAGAGGCATGGCCGAGCCAGCCATCCCAACCGAGGGTCCACCACGAAGACCTCACCGACGACTCAGGATCTGACAGGGAGGAGGTGCACCGAGTACAGCAGCGCACTCAAGCAGCCCACATACCACAGCTGCCTCGACGAGAAGGAGGGAACTGCGCAAGCTGTGGAGAAAGTCACGAGAGGAGGACCTGCCGTTTCCGCAACGCAGAGTGCAGGCAGTGCAGAAAAGTGGGACACATCGCCCGGGTGTGTCGGGCTCGGCCCACCCGATGCCAGGCATCAGATGACCAATCCAAGAACCCCAGGTCCCGGGGCCCAACGCACCAAGGCAACTCGACGGAGCTCACGGACTTCCAGGTATACCAGTTGCCCCACCCCAACGTAGAAAAAATTTATGTAGAGGTACAGATAGAGGGGGCCCCATGCCGCATGGAGCTTGACACGGGTTCAACTCTATCCATAATCTCGGCAAGGACCTTAAGGAAACTGTGTCCTACTGGGGGTCCCAAACTCAGGCCGGCCCCATTCACCCTCCGGGACTTCCAGAAACGTAAGGTCCCCACAATGGGGGTGGGGACCTTCAGGGTGCAATACCGAGGGCGGACGCGGCAACTGGACTTACTTGTGGTCAAGGGCCCCTACATTAGCCTACTGGGATTGTCATGGTTTGGACCACTGGGGCTAGCTGTCACCGGGGTGAACCACACTAGCTTACAAGTGGACGTGGACGCCATATGCAAGGAATTTCCGGGGGTTTTCGATGGGAAATTGGGACAGTATACGGGCCCCCCCATTGCTCTACAGCTTGACCCCGCAGTACGACCGGTCAGGCTCAAGGCCCGCCGGGTCCCGTTCGCCCTGAAACCCCGTATAGATGAGGAATTGGACCGGCTCATGGAGCAAGGAGTGCTGGAACCGGTGCCTAATGCCCCCTGGGAAACCCCAATCGTCACACCTGTCAAGCCTAATGGTTCAGTCCGCATCTGCGCAGACTACAAATGTACTATAAACAAGGCCCTCACGGCCCATGCATACCCAGTGCCAGTGGTCAGCCATGTCCTTGCCACCCTGGCTGGGTCGAAAATTTTTGGCAAGCTGGACTTGGCCCAAGCATATCAACAGCTGCCAGTAGATGAGGCCACAGCAGAGGCACAGACGATTGTGACGCACAGAGGAGCATTCAGGGTAAAGCGGCTGCAATTCGGTGTCAGCGTGGCACCAGGCATATTCCAGAATCTAATGGACTCTCTCCTTAAAGGGATTCCTGGCGTCACCCCCTTCTTCGATGATGTGTTGATTGCCGGGCCCACACCAGAGGAGTTTGAGGACCGCCTCCGCACCGCTCTGCACCGTTTCCAGACAGCAGGTCTCAAGGTGAAGCGGGAAAAATGTCTACTAGGAGTGCCCCAGGTGGACTTTCTGGGATTTATGGTGGACGCAGAAGGGGTCCACCCGACTGGGGACAAGGTACGGGCCATTTGTGATGCCCCAGCGCCCAAGAACAAGACTGAACTTCAGGCCTTCTTGGGACTATTGAACTTTTACCATTCCTTCCTTCCCCACAAGGCGGCGGTAGCGGAGCCCCTACACAGACTCCTGGACAAGCGGGCCCCTTGGGTGTGGGGCCAGCGCCAGGAGGCCGCATTCCAGGCAGTCAAGGACTTGCTTGTCTCAAACTCGGTCTTGGCACACTTCGACGAGAGGCTGCCGGTGGTGCTAGCATGCGACGCCTCACCCTATGGCATTGGCGCTGTCCTGGGACACCAACTCCCAGATGGAAGAGAGGTACCGGTGGCATACTTTTCCCAGACACTCAACGCAACTGAGCGGAACTACTCACAAATTGACAAGGAGGGTCTGGCAATCGTGAAGGGAGTTAAAAAATTCCATGATTTCTTGTACGGGCGGCCCTTCACCGTGGTGACTGACCACAAACCGTTGCTTGGCTTGTTTGCCCCCGAAAAGCAGACCCCCCAAGTGCTGTCTCCTCGCGTCCTCAGGTGGTCAATTTTCCTTGCCAGCTACCAGTATGCACTGATTCACCGCCCTGGGAAGGCGATGGGCCATGCGGACGCCCTCAGCAGGCTGCCACTACCGGAAACAGGCCCTGACCCAGCACCTGCACAAGAGGTTATGAGCCTGGAGCTGCTTCCTGACCGCCCCATTCAGGCACAAGAAGTTGCACACCATTCCAAGAAAGATAGGGTCATCTCCCGGGTCCTGGACTGGGTATGGAGGGGATGGCCCAGCAGCAGCCCCGGGCCAGAATTCGCCGGCTACACAACCCGCAAACATGAACTGTCGGCCCACAAGGGGTGCCTGTTATGGGGAAGCAGGGTCGTTGTTCCCCAGCCCCTCCGAAAAAGGGTCCTCACAGCCCTACACGAGACACACCCTGGGGTAGTAAGAATGAAGGCCCTTGCCAGGAGTTATGTGTGGTGGCCGGGGATTGACGGAGAGATAGAGGCCTGGGTCAAACACTGCCAGGCCTGCCAAGAATCCCGCCCAGATCCCCCAAGGGCCCCAGTCCAGTCCTGGGAGTCCGCCCGAGCACCATGGTCACGACTGCATGTGGACTTCGCTGGCCCCTTTCAGGGGAAAACATTCTTCATAGTGGTGGACTCCTACACCAAATGGCTGGAAGTCGCACTGGTACCGTCCACTTCTACGTCCGCAGCCATCCGGGTACTACGCAGGCTGTTTGCTACCCACGGGCTCCCTGACACTCTCGTCTCAGACAACGGGACTGCATTTACGTCAGGAGAATTCCAAACCTTCACAGCGCAGAACGCCATCCGCCACATCCGTTCGGCGCCATTCCACCCTGCCACCAATGGCCAAGCAGAACGCATGGTGCGGACCACCAAGGAAACCCTTCGCCGCATGACGCAAGGGGATTGGGAGTACCGCCTTGCCACATTCCTTCTAGCACAGCACAGCACCCCCAGCTCAACAACTGGCAGGAGCCCCGCTGAACTACTAATGGGTCGGCGCCTTGCAATCAGATTGGACCGCCTTCACCCCGATAGAGCTCAGGATGAGGTAGTGGTGGGGGAAGGCAGGAACCCCCGGACCTTCGAGGCCCAGGACCCAGTGTACGCAAAGAATTTTGGGGCAGGCCCTGCATGGGTACCCGCCACAGTCACCAGGGTCACTGGCCCCGTGTCGTACGAGGTGCTAACAGATGGGGGGCAATGCTGGCGCCGCCACTGCGACCAGATACGCCGACGATTCCCGGGAGAAAACCAGGAGGAGGAGGACAGGTCAGAGGAGTCCCAAGGGAACAGTGGGGCAGTGAGGCCCATAGAGCAGCAGGGGCCAGCAGGAGAGGCAGAATCAGTAAATACAGAGAGGACCCGTGAGGCTGAAAGGACACCGGAACCAGAACCACGACTGAGCGAGCCGGTTGCGCCAGACCAAACAGCCCCATCACAGCCAGCATCCTTGGAACACGAGCCAGAACCTGAACCCCGGACCAGGGAACACCCCAGGCCGCAACGCACACGTAGGCCGCCAGCGTACCTTGAGGACTATGAATGCGACCTCCCGGGCAGGACTGGAACTTAGAGGGGAGGGGTGTTATGTACTGAGTCAAATAGGATCCAAACTGCAGCAGTCTGATTGGTCCTAGAACAATAGGATTCAGAATGCAGCAGTCTGATTGGTCCTAGAACAATGCAGCAGTATGATTGGTTGGCAGGAACCACCCAGTCATGCTCCAGATTGAAGTGAATCCACAACCTGATTGGCTTACAGTAGAATTCCGGAATTAGCCAATCATGTGCAGCCCATTGTGTAAATAATGTATATAAAGCAGATACTTTGAGGGGACATTCATTCCTCCTCACCACTATGAGCTGAATAAAGAGCATGAAATCACTTTGCGACTCTGAGTATATTTCAATTATTATTAAGCTCTGTATTAAAATTCTATCATAATAAATTATTAACACTAGTTCTTGTGTCTTTCTTTGTATGTGCTCTGGATTATTAAGATGTTCTTTCCTCTGAGCAGAAATAATTGCAAGGAGTAAAATAGAAGATGCCATTGGTTATTAAGATGACTGGGTGCTGGGGGTGGGGATGTGTGTTTCCATGGTGGGGATCCTAGTTACTGGGGCCATTTAGTTTGAGATTAAACTGTATCATACTGTCTTTCCACAAAACTATGAACAAAACCAAAAAGTCCCCAGTCCATTCGATTTTCATTAATCCACTGGCTTGTTGGCCCACTGATTGTATTTCCTCCAGCTGTGTCCGTTGATCCACCCACCCACACCAGCCCACTGCTATAGTTATAATGCAGTTTGCATGGGTAAAATAGCTGTGATGTACAATTACTACAGTATATGCAAAAAATCTATTGATGCAGCCAAAGAATGAAATTTATATGAGATCTCAGAATTTAGGTTTGAAGCATTTTGTTGCTTACTTTTTGCAGCTCTGATTTTTCTCATCCATCAAATTTGAATCTAGTTTGGATTTTTCAGGCTAACAAGTTTTGTCCTTTGGCTATATCATAATCTTATATATGGGGAGGGCTTGCTTACTCACGCTCTTTTGTAAATTGCTTCCTCCTCTTGAGCTGCAAGGCTCATCTAGGAAATGGAGACTCATCAGGGATGCTCACTTTGATTTCCCCTTCTCAGATACCTCATCAGGATAATTATGAATAGCATGACATATAACATTTCCTCTGCCAGCATTCACCCCTCTGTGATAAATTGTCTCTCAAGTGTAAAGGTGGACTGCTGGACACCTTTTTGCATTTAGTGAAGACTTTTTGAAAATTCAAATTGCACCAGCTTGGGGCCAGAAGGCAGGCTGATAATCAACAGGATTTGGGAAGGCGCGGAGAGGGAATTTAACTCTTTTCTACCTTGCTGAAGTCCTGAGATAAATCCTCCTGCTGATTCAAATATTAGCAGTGGGGAAATGGACTCATGTTGCTCATTGCTCACTACAGAAGGCTACTTTTTCTCAGTTGGAATTATTGAACCACTTATTGGGCTAATAATCCACAAAGACCATCCATAATGGATACACATTAGGGGAAGTCTGTATTGTAGATACTATGATTTGGCAAAAGTTATTAGAATGAACATGATCTAACAAAAGTTAAACTACTTTCTCAACCTGTTGACTAGGTTTGTTTCTAGTTTTTGTTATAAAGGTGCCAATTCGCAGAATTCATAGAAACAGGAACTCAGATATATTAGTCTACTGGAAACAAATTAACTGAATGGGAGCTGAGCTTGTCTCCCATTCAAAGGTGGTACCACCAGCAGCCCAGCATTAAAAGAGCTGTCCGGAGGCTGGACAAGAAGGGTTGTAAGGTAGCATAGCCGAGCCACTGGGGCCCACAGTTAGTGTCTGGCATGGCTAATTGCTGGACGCAGCATCCATGACAATATTGTGAACACACACAAATAACAAAGCAACACGCCAGTGACACTGCAAAATACTCAAAACAATGTAACAAGAATATTGAGTCAGTTGTAGTTACGGTATCTGGTCATCACTATGATGCACCATTACAGAACTGTGTGGACTAACAATGCTTATTCTCATCACGAGCTTTTCTTGATAAGCATTCTGCTCTCTTCAGAGGAACTCTGAGCCTTATTAGCATTGTTCGGTGAGTGAAAATAATTTGTTTAATTTGAAAATAATTTGTTTAAAATGCACCAGTAAAATAAATAGTTGCAGCATGTTGCATTCAAAAACCCCAAAACAAAGCAGCCACTGAAATTCACTGCAGGGTAGTGGGGAGTAAGAGAAATGCAACTGATATTCCAACACTAGCTTATTGTGAAATGAGTCTGGCAGCATTATCTAACTGAATTTATGAACGCACTGTATTTCTGGTAACTCAGGATCATTTTCTGAAAGGAAGGAATGTCTGAAACAAGTGCTGAAATAATGTTTTATAGTTTTCTTTAATCCAAACATTTATAATCTTATTTTGTGATGGATTGATAAACATTTCACATCACTACGTGTTAGTTTACAGTTTGGAATGAGCCTAAAAGGAGACAAGAGAAGCGAGCTTCTGAATAGTCCAGTGTCTATATTTGGAAAGAAAAAGTAATTGCTGAATGTATTGTGTCTGTAATGTTCTGTACGCTTCATGGCTCTCTCCCCTCCTGTGGGAATACACTCAAGAAAAATAATTCAGCCACCCAGAAGATCTGATAAGATAGTAAAGAATCACCAAAAGATGCGGTTAATATCAGAACATAAGAATACCTAACTATCCTAGCTTCTTGTTCTCATAGTGGCCAATTAGATTTCTGTGAGGAGCCTGCAAGCCAGGTATGAGTGCAACGGCAACTCTCCCTACTTGTAATCCTCAGCAAATTGTATTCAGAGGCATACTGCCCCCAACCGTGGAGGTAGACCCACCACTACCTCTTATAGGAGCAAATCACAGTGTTTCCCTGTGATCTAAGTGAAGAAGTCATTTTTTTGATCGTCTAGAATCTTCTGACATTCAGCTTCGCTGGATGTCCCCTAGTTTTAGTATTATATGAGAGCCATAATTTTCTAGATCTCTATCATGTCTTCCCTTGGTTGCCCTTTTCTCAGTTTTTCTGAACTCTACAATATCCTTTTTGAGGTGAGGCCGTACTGTATTATTATTTTATTTTATTTTTAAGAATATATATAGTTTTAATTCTATCAGTGTTTAATTGCTTTCTTAATGATTGCTGTTTCTGTTTCCCCCGTTTTTATTTATAAGATGCTATTGATAATTACAATAAAAAACCGCTCTAATCTAAACAGAAAGAAAAACGAAGAAGCAGAAGAAGCATACAAAGTCCTCTTTCACAGGTAAATCTTAACTTGACCAACACAGAGAAAGGTGACCCCTCCCAGGTCCCACCTGGGAGCTTCTCTTTCTTCTTCCAACCTCATACCCTGTAGTTTGTTAGGAGTGCTGGGAATTTTAGCTCCATGAAGTAGTGGGGAGGGTGTGTGGGGGGGAGAGAGAATGTGCTTTAAATGTATGACATGCACACTGCCAATGACTCAACATACCCTGCAAATGAGATAAAAGGAGAATGGATACCTTGACTCCACACTAATTTTGCATATAGACAAGATTTCCTGCTTCTTCCTTCCACCTATGGAGCTCTCTTGTCCAGCACAACTTTTGGTTTCATGGCTAAGTGTCTCTCAACCCTCTCAGAGCTCTCAACTCCGAGGGGGCGGGGGGGGGGAAGGCGACACATGTGAGAGACTGAACTTCACAATGACAAAGAAACACTATATGAAAAGGAGGAAGTGTATAGAACAAGTGGCACCTGCTTCCAAAGGTGACGACATAACTCTCCTGTCAATAGTTCAATGGCACAATAGAACAAAATTCATAGATGCACTTGTCAGTTGTCAGTTGAGCAGAAGTAATGGAAAAGGACAAGTTGCCCTTTTCCTCTGCAACATTTTGCGTCATTTACACGAGCTCTTTGGTTTAGTCAGTTTCAGTTCAAAAGGGGGAAGTTCAAAAAGGTGGGAGGGGAGCATTTTTTATTTCATGTGCGCCATCAGTTCTTCTGGCTGCATTTTTGCTAAGTTCAAGCTTCTGTTATTTTTCATTCTTTAAATAATAAAAGGGTTTTCATTCTTTAAAACTTTTTTCTTCAGAATACAGAGAACAGTCAGAAATGTTAGTAGTAGAAATATAGAAATCTACTTGGAAGAAGATTCAGTTGTCTCTCAAATTCTGTTGTTCCTTGGTTTGTTGATATTTTCGTATAGAATCCCTATAGAAGTGAGATTGGCTTCATTTATGCTCAGTCATTGTTCACTGTAGTCAAAGATTCTGAAACAGACTGCCCAAAGGTTCTGAAACAGATTGCTTGGAGACAAACAATGTTTCACTGACAGAGGAGTTGGTTTCCACAGCTTTTAGAGAAGCTATGGTGAAACCGCTGATGAATAAATGAATCTTAGACCTGGCTGACCTCAACAACAATTGCTGCATCAAATCTTCTGTATTTGGGCAATGCTTTCTATCTGCATGTACAGTCTCCTCACAGATCCAGAGGGTCATGGATGAAACCAATTATTCAGCTCCATCCCAATCATTATTCTGCCTTGGATTTTGAACTAAAACTGCCTCAGCTGGTCTGAAGGAAAATCTGTGTTGGGAGAGGGGATTCTGCCTTTGTTGGATTCCACATGATCTCTCAATGGCTGTCAATACTATCAACTATAACATCCTTCTAGGCCAGGGGTGGGGAACATTTCAGGCCAGACAGGCTAGATCAGGCTTCCTCAACCTCGGCACTCCAGATGTTTTTGGCCTACAACTCCCATGATCCCTAGCTAGCAGGACCAGTGGTCAGGGATGATGGGAATTGTAGTCTCAGAACATCTGGCGGGTCGAGGTCAAGGAAGCCTGGGCTAGATCCTTATCAGTCTCTACCCAAGTATTCCAACACGGGATGGGACATGCCACTGTCAGTCACCTGGTGTCAATATGAGATCAGATGATTGACAGGTGGGTTATCCCACCTGTCCCTTGCATAGCATTTCCCAAGTCCCTGACAGCCAGCTGGTTTTTGCAGGAATTGACTGCGCAGTCTAGTTCCCTGTGGGGAACTTGGTCACACTGCTCATCCAGTAGGCTTGTAATTAACCACCCATAAGCGATGGGTAGTGATGTAGCTGAAGCCTTTCTGCAGGGTTCAGCTACATGATAGAACTCCCCTCAGGAAGTCATCTTATAGCTAGTAACCGTCTGAATCTATCCTAAAGCAATTGCTTTTGTGCCTTTACTATGTCCTCTCTGTGGTAATCTAAGCCTTATTATTAATTTAACTAGTACCTCAGTCACATGGGGAAGAAAAGTGCCTCCCTCACAGCTAATATATGATGAGAATCTTAATAGAACAAAGCAGCAGATATCAGCTCAATACACCCAGAGCTGAAAAATGGGCTTGAGCTTTTTACAGCACCAAATGGGTGTTTACTGAGACTACTAAGAATTTTAAAAATATTTTGATTGATCACTGGGGAAAAGACAACAGCCTCCATTTTAAAAAAGTCTTTCAGCTTTGATTCTACTCAATTTGTACCAATTTGTAGAGGTAAGAAATGGTCTTATTGAATATGCTATGAATCAGGCTTTCAGCACTAAAATGCTCTCTTATCTTTTTCTTATGGGTGCTTAAAGGAAAGCAAAGTAAAATGTTCAGCTTCCATGGGATATACAGCTGAAACATTTACAGTAGCTTACAATGCAGCCTAATGGCCATTAGATACATTGATTGGTATAAATGTAATTGGAACTACCTTCTTTGCTTGTCACTTGAAAACTAGGTCTGCCTTTGTGTAGGACTAATGAGAGCTGCATCAGCTGCTGAGTGGTGCATGATAAAAGAAGTAATGGAATCAATTTTGCAGCTCCAGTGACATGGCATGGCTCTTGACAATCCTGCTTATGTGTGCCATGTTCCTCTGAGCATTCGTCATCTGCAGTGGGCGAGCTTCCTCCCCCCCAGGGGCATGCCACCTGTGCTGCTGTACCAGGACAGTCCACTTGGCTCTATTAAGACATTCCCAGTAGCATCCAGTTCTCTTCCAACAATGCAACCAGCTTGCACTTCCTGCAGGTGTAGCTTTGGACATTCTTAGGCAGGAAAACAAGCATGGCACAGGACTTGCAAGTCACTGAAGCAGCTCCCTTGCTGTCCGTCTCTTGTGGAAACAGCATTCCAGGCCTCCCCCTCAAAACGCTCTTGCAAACGACCCTGTTTACAATCCTGGTTACAAGGTCCCAGGAGATTTGAGGGTTGTCCAAGGGAAGGAGAGGGAGGGGAAGTTTTGTTGTGTGAGTTGAAGTCATTCTGTTTGCACAATGATTTAGTTGTTCATAATGCTTTTCTCTGACATGTATGTTAAATTTAGTTCTCAGAGACAACACGGATTTCAAATGAAGGATCCATTGTGAGGTTCTCATCCTGCTTTGGGTCATATCCAGAAGACCTTTGTATTATGAGGAATTAGGAAAGATGTGCAGCAATTACCCCCTTTGATGCCCTCAAAGGTGCCTGACATAGGAAGTCAAAAGAAAGAAGGGTATGAAATGATGATTTTGAAGTTATATTGGCTTAATTGCTTTGTGTGTCTTGATTTTCTTGTTTTTCTTTTGTTTGTCTTGTTTTGTTCTTATTATGTGTTTGAAAAACGAATAAAAATTATTTAAAAAAAAAAAAGGTGCCTGACATAGGCCTGGACTTAGCATTTGCTTGAAGTTAAACAGTGTGGGCTTGAGTCGTGAGAACATTAATTATATTCCACTAGACTCAGCAGTTATTATGTGAATGCACAGTAGACAAAACAACCCCTGATTAATAGATTGTTCTTTCTGAGATACCATTTGGGTGAAGTCACATGCTGTGACCTTGAGAGGCAGGGTCATGAGGCTACAGCTACAGCTACAGCCTCATGATCCATCCCTTTGATCCTTATGGGAGAATCCCAGAGGCCTCTCACATTGGCCTAAGTAATGCACCAGTTAGCTAACTCAGCAGGATACAGACTATAAATATGACAGCTGGGGATGCTGTCAGGGAGAACCCAGCTTAGATCAAAATATCTCGAGAGGTTGCTGGGCATCAGCCAGCTCTGGGTGGAATCATTCACTGCTGTGTCTAAGGGTTCTCCAGGAGCAGAATCCAAAAGAACTACTGCTCGGCAAACAAAACTTTTGGCAGAACACCTCCCCTATCCAGAGTTCATGCAGAAGGAGGAATGGATCGTGCTGATATTATTTTGTGGTAACATGAAAAACACACTTTTCTCCCTCTCCTGCCAACTCCATCCGGCCTAGGGGGGCGGGGCCTGCACTCACTGCCACAGCATAAGAGGCCTGAGAGAGGCCTCCGGGACACGACTGCTGCTGCTGCTGCTGCTGCTGCTTGCGTGAGTGTTGGGAAGACCGCTCCCTCTCCTGCCAACTCCATCCGGCCTAGGGGGGCGGGGCCTGCACTCACTGCCACAGCATAAGAGGCCTGAGTAGCTACCGGCAGCAATGGACAAAATGGTTTTAAATGTTTTAATCGCTTTTAATTTGCAGCACTTTAAATGGTGGTTGTTGTTTTTTATAATATTATATTATTTCATTATTTTATTTTTGCTTGGGGTGGGATAAGCACTGAGTCAGCACTATTGTTCCTTGTTTTGCTTTGTTTTGTTTTGTTTTGTTCTGTTTTGTTTTATTATTATTATTATTCTGTTAAATTATTATATAGTTTGTATTTTGCCTTTTAAGGGGGAGGGTCATGGCTGCCTGGGAGTGGGCCTCAGCCAATAGATTGGGTGGGGCAGGTTCCACAGGGGGAGATGTATTGGGACACCCGATCTCAGTGATCACGGGCAGGAGGAGGAGTTATGCTAAGACCAGACCATGTCATTACCGAGGAGGCAGGTTTAGTCGTTGTTTGAGGACTATCCCTGCCTCCAGGTCTGGTCCTGACCGGAAGGATACAGTAATCAGCAAGGGAAACCCACATGACCTGAAAGTGTTGCTGTGCAATGCCAGGTCAATGATGAATAAAACCACTGCCATCCACGACCTGATTGTGGATGGAGGATTTGACCTGGCATGTGTGACAGAGACCTGGTTGGATGAGGCAGATGGGCCTGTCCTTGCCGCTGCTTGCCCACCAGGTTTCTCTTACGCACAGCAACCCAGGTCATGTGGGCGGGGAGGGGGGGTTGCAGCGATTTTTAGGAAGTCATTAGTCTGCACCAGGCGTCCTATTGGGAAGACCCAGTTTTCTGAGTGCATGTTCTGGAAGTTGGGCAATAGGGGCAGTACAGGATTCCTACTGGTGTACCGACCTCCCCGCTGCACCAAGGATTCCCTGCCCGAGCTGCTTCAGGTCGTGGCGGATATACTCCTGGAGACACCTAGCTTGGTTGTCCTGGGGGATTTTAACATCCATGCCGACACGACCTTACAAGGGGCAGCTCGGGACTTCGTGGAAAGCATGGCCTCCATGGGGCTGTCCCTGAATAAGTTTGGCCCAACTCATAGCCACGGACATGCCTTAGACTTGGTGTTTACCTCTACGGATGTTGGTGATCTGACATTAACTAAAAGCGAAACAAAAGAAGTGCCATGGTCAGATCACTTCCTGGTGCAACTGGACTTCTCCGCAACCCTTCCCCTCCGCAGGGAGGTGGGACCGATTCGGATGGTCCGCCCCCGCCACTTAATGGATCCAATTGGCTTCCAGAGAGTGGTAGGGGATGCTTTATCCCAAGTTGATGGCCTTTCAGCTGATTCCCTGGTGGCACGCTGGAATGCGGAGTTAACCAGGGCTATTGACTGTCTGGCTCCGAAGCGCCCTCTCCGATTGCATGGAGCCCGGACAGCCCCGTGGTTCTCCCCGGAGCTGAGGGTGATGAAACAATCGTTGAGACGGCTAGAGCGCCGGTGGCGGAAAACTCATTCTGAATCAGACCGGACACGGGTTAGAGCTCAACGTCGAGCCTACCAAGTGGCAATGGCGACGGCGAAGAGGGGCTTCTTCGCCGCCTCCATTGCATCTGCAGAAAACAGCAGCAGGAGACTTTTTCAGGTGGTTCGCAGTTTATCGGAACCACCTGTACCACCGGGGCCTGGTAGGGACCCCAAGATCTCCTGCAATGCTTTTGCAAAGTTTTTTGCAGATAAAATCGCTCAGATTCAGAAGGAAGTAGACTCCACAGTGGGAGCAGGGCCAGGGCGGGAGAGTGCTAGAGTTCTGTCTGGTCCTGTTATATGGGATCAATTCCAATCTGTTACCTCCGAGGATGTGGACAGGCTGCTTGGACGAGTGAAACCGACCACCTGTCTTCTTGATCCTTGCCCATCCTGGCTGATAAAAGCGAGCCGGGAAGGGCTGGGCGATGGGCTTTGCGGGGTGGTGAATGCTTCCCTCTGTGAGGGAGCCTTCCCAGACCCGCTGAAAGAGGCGGTCATTAAACCGCTTCTTAAAAAAACATCTTTAGACCCGGCCAATTTGGCCAACTATCGCCCAGTCTCAAATCTTCCATTCTTGGGCAAGGTGATTGAGCGGGTGGTTGCTGAACAACTCCAAGCACGCCTGGAGGAAACGGACCATTTGGATCCCTTCCAATCGGGATTCAGGCCTCACCATGGGACTGAAACTGCCTTGGTCGCGCTGGTTGATGATCTCCGGCGGGCTAGGGACAAAGGTGAGAGCTGTTTCCTAGTTCTGCTGGATCTCTCAGCGGCCTTTGACACCATCGACCATAACATCCTTCTGGACCGTCTAGAGGGGCTGGGAGCTGGGGGCACTGTTATACAGTGGTTCCGCTCCTTCCTCCTGGGCCGTGTTCAGAAAGTGGTGGTGGGGGATGAGTGTTCAGACCCTTGGGCCCTCACTTGTGGGGTACCTCAGGGTTCCGTCCTCTCCCCCATGCTTTTTAACATCTATATGAAGCCGCTGGGAGAGATCATCAGGGGGTTTGGACTGGGTGTTCATCAGTATGCAGATGACACCCAGCTCTACCTCTCCTTTAAATCAGAACCAGTGAAGGCGGTGAAGGTCCTGTGTGAGTGCCTGGAGGCGGTTGGAGGTTGGATGGCGGCTAACAGATTGAGGTTGAATCCTGACAAGACAGAAGTACTGTTTTTGGGGGACAGGAGGCGGGCAGGTGTGGAGGATTCCCTGGTCCTGAATGGGGTAACTGTGCCCCTGAAGGACCAGGTGCGCAGCCTGGGAGTCATTTTGGACTCACAGCTGTCCATGGAGGCGCAGGTTAACTCTGTGTCCAGGGCAGCTGTCTACCAGCTCCACCTGGTACGCAGGCTAAGACCCTACCTTCCCGCGGACTGTCTCGCCAGAGTGGTGCATGCTCTGGTTATCTCACGCTTGGACTACTGCAACGCGCTCTACGTGGGGCTACCTTTGAAGGTGACCCGGAAACTGCAATTAATCCAGAATGCGGCAGCTAGACTGGTGACTGGGAGTGGCCGCCGGGACCACATAACACCGGTTCTGAGAGATCTGCACTGGCTCCCAGTACGTTTCCGAGCACGATTCAAAGTGTTGGTGCTGACCTTTAAAGCCCTAAACGGCCTCGGTCCTGTATACCTGAAGGAGCATCTCCACCCCCATCGTTCAGCCCGGACACTGAGATCCAGCGCCGAGGGCCTTCTGGCGGTTCCCTCATTGCGAGAAGTGAGGCTACAGGGAACCAGGCAGAGGGCCTTCTCGGTAGTGGCGCCCGACCTGTGGAACGCCCTCCCATCAGATGTCAAAGAGATAAAGAATTACCTGACATTCAGAAGACATCTTAAGGCAGCCCTGTTCAGGGAAGTTTTTAATATGTAATGCTGTATTGTTTTTAACACTGATTGGGAGCCGCCCAGAGTGGCTGGGGAAACTCAGCCAGATGGGCGGGGTATAAATAATAAATTATTATTATTATTATTATTATTCTATCTTTCCATCTTCTCCTCTTGAATAAATAGCATGACTCACCACCTGTGCCATCACATCTAGCAAAGATCTTACACATTGACTCTCTACTAGAAAGGAGACAAAATACCAATATGTACTTGTTGGAAGACCAGTATAATGTGAACTCAACCTGTCTCTTAATTTCTGTTGGGGCATTTCCTACACCCAGCTCTTTAAGTCTGCTGAATATGCTCCATGCTTTCAGATTAATTGGAGGAAGCTCTGAAACAGATTATGAAGAACATTTTAAATAAGTACTCCTGGATTGTCAGGCAGGTACAGAACAGACTTGCTTTTGTATACAATTAAAGCGATCTGTGATGGGGAAATAATTAGCACATCTTGTAAACACCAGGTGCCAAATTGTCAGATTGCTTCTGCACACTTCTGGGAGTATGTGTGAACATCTTGCTTCCTGGAAAAATACTTCAGCCTTGTCATACATTTCCTGTGGTATCATCTGAGGTCCTTCTTTGTCATCTCATAAGACTTCCTTTACCAATGAGTCCCACAAATGCTTTGCTAGGTGTGTCCTGGCAGAAATATTGTGACAGTGTTCTAGATAAGAGCATCTTGAAATGAGCAAATTCTATAGACCCTCCAAGTGTCCCTATTTTCCAGGGATGTCCCTGATTTAGAGAAGCTGTCCTGGTTTCTGATTTGATCCCAGAATGTCCCACTTTCCCTTAGGATGTCCCTATTTTCATTGGGAAAATGTTGGAGGGTATGGATTTATCTGGCCCCTGAGCCGTCTGAAGGCAATCCTGTATAGGGAAGCTTTTCCCCACTAATGTTTAATGTTTTATTATGTTTTTAAATATGTTGGAAGGTGCCCAGAGTGGCTGGGGTAGTCCAGTAAAATGTGTGGGGTATAAACAGTAAAATTATCATTATGGAATGGGACATCCCTATTTTCATCGGATAAATGTTGGAGGGTATAATTCTATGCATTCAATGCAAACTTGTATTATATCCCAAAGCCGCTTTCAGATGAAGCACACAGCACACAGAGGTGGAGCTAGCTGATCCGGCACCCAGAGCGGTGTACATGCTGTGCACCTGGGGGGCGGGGGAGGGCAAGTGTTGAACATCCCAGGGGGGTGGCACGGTGATGTCACACACCCCTCAGGGAAGGCACCTGGGGCAGACCACATCCACCACACACCCCTTCCTCCACCAGTGATTAGGTTACACAGACTGGGGGAACCCTTTGTTTTTCTTTCTCCCCCCCCCCAAGCCCTCCATGGCAAGCTGTGATATAAGGGCTTTAGGTTGTCTCAGTTCAGCTCTGCACAAGAACAATATATATTATTGCAGTCTAAAAGAAGAAAATAATGTCAAATATGTAGGCCATCACTTACCCACATTTCCCACTCTTTAAAAAACAAACAAACTCATGTCACCTGTGAGATGCCTGTGACACAAATTATGGTAAGTGAAATATGCTCTTTAAAAAATTGCATGTTTCCAGGAAGGGTATTATTTGCTAAAGTACCAATTCTTCAGCCCTCTTCCCCAGAAATCCAAAAGTAATGTCAAGAGCCTTTTGCCTACTGGGTTTCCAAGTCTGGCGTTTTTGGTTTTAGGCAATTTTGACTGAGAGAAGGATTTCAGCTTATAAGTGAAATAAAAGATAAAAAAGGCAGACTGCTGAGCTATTAACACAAGGTCTGTTATTGATTCTGCTGTCTGATGTGGAGTGTGAATGCCCTCTAGTCTAATATATGGACACACTCCCTCTAAAAACAATGCCCTCACCTCGAATGCCAATGTATAAATCCAATGGATTGCAGTTATTCTTCTGGTTTGAGTGGTAGTTATTCTCAAGGCTTTGCAGTATCCAAGAGTGACTTGCATCATCTTTCAGGTTTGGGCACCAGAAAGTGACACTTGTCTCCTTTTTGTAGTAGATGTCCCTGTGAAATTGCATTCTGAAATGCGTGAAGAGGCAACTATTGATCTGATGCGATAGATAGCGGATTTAAGTTGATGGTTGCTAAAGTGGTATATTCTCCAGCATCCGATATCAGAGAAGATAGAAAACTGCCTTATGCCAATTTAGACAATCTGTCCATCTAGCTGGGGAACCTGTGTCTCTCCAAATGTTGTGCTGTGGTTCCCATTGCCCCTGACCATAGGGGCTGATGGGAATTGGAGGGCCACAGGTTCCACAACCTTGATTAGCCCATTATTCTGACCAACAGCAGCTCTTCACAATCTCATCCAGAGCTCCAGATTGCCTCCCTTACACTAGAGAAGTCAGCAATTAAACCCAGAACCATTTGCATGCAAAGTATGTGTTCAGCACTCGGCTATTATTCTCACCTGACCCTATTTGCAGACTTCTGAGTATTATATTTATTTATTATATCAAAATGCTACCTTTGTTTCTAAAAAAGAATGTATGTATGGGGGAAATAGCAAAAAGACTGATAAAAATAGAATTATCCATTACAGTTTGCACTTCTTCAGTGCAATGAACAGGGTAGTGTGGTTGTTGTTGTTGTTGTTTTTACATCTGCACAGTTTTTAAAATATGTTTGCAAATGAAAATTTATTTTATTTTCCATCTTTTTTTCCTGGCCCCAATAAATAGTGCTACAGCGATGAAATAGAAGTGGTGGTTGAATGGCCATTGGTATGCATTAAATATTAACGTTACTGCTTTTAGGGCCAATTCACTTGACCAGTAGAAGTGGCAGTTATCAAATGAAAAAGCTTCTCTCTTTGCAAGCTTGCCTTCCACTGAGGAGTAATTATAATCACAGTACAGGAAACAAGGTGCTATTGCCAGCCTGCATTCAGAAAGCACTTTATTCTCTTTTCTGGACTTTTCCTTATCTGTTAAAGTTCATGTTTTACATGGCCTTTCACACATCGTACAACCTGCTTCTGGAAGTCAAGCAGAATTTAGTTTCTCTGGTTTTACTCTTCTCATGTTCCCATCATTAAAGCATCTGCCTTAGCTCCCAGTTTCACAGATTTGCAGAGTTTGAACAAACATGAGATAGCCTTTACTTTGATCTTAAAACTGGTAGGTTTAAACAGTGGCATAGAGTGCCTGGGGCTGTGCAGAGGCAGGGTGGGAGGGAAACAGATGGAGTACACATGTGCATTCAACTACCTAATGGTGGCCAAGTCACTCAGAGGATTGCAGCCACAGAGATAAGAAGAGAAGAGTTGTTCTGTTGCCTGGAGAGGTCACTTCCTGGTTCGCATGGAGAAACCATTTTCCAGCAATGGAAGTGCACAGCTGTACTGAGGCAGCACCGGGCAATCGGCAAAAGACTGTATGGCAACAGTCTGCTTTAAAGGGTTCCTGATCCTGTATGGCTTTGAAGGAGAATCTATTAAAAATGATGTATAGATGGCATTTAATGCCAACAAAACGGGCTAAAATGTATAGAAAGATGTTGGAAATGTAAAGAAGTAGATGGGGACAGGTGGACCTGTGACAAGGTTAAAAGATTCTGGGAATTAATCTATAACGAACTTAAAAAGATATTCAAGTACACTTTTCCCAAAAGACCAGAAGCATTTCTGCTAGGTCTAGTGGAAAGAGAGATTAAAATAAAAGATCGGAATTTGTTTATGTATGCCACAGCCGTCGCAAGAACTCTACTGGCCCAAAAATGGAAAACACAAGACATATACCAACCATCCAGGAGTGGCAGGTGAAGATGACAGATTTTGCGGAACTTGCCAAATTGACAGGGAGGATTCGGGACCAAGAGGACCAGAGATACAGGAACAATTGGAGTAAATTTATTGAATATTTAAAGGAGACCTGTAAAAACTTAAAGACACTATTAGGACTGGAATAATACCTTCAAGGTAAAATAGTAGAGATATAAGAATAATATATGTGATAAGAATGTGATATATATACCAACGGCAGGGAGGGAGGGAAGTCAAGACTCGGCAGAGTCAAAGGGATTATATTGTGATAATAAGGATTGTTGGGAAAATAATATATAAAGAAAATAATAAAAAATTATCTGGAGGAAAAAAAAGTGTTCCTGATCCTGGTAGGCCTTGACTGGTAATTGGCAATGGCCAGCCAATCATAAGTCAGTCAAATAACCAGGAGAATGCCCAGGTGAAAATGATGGTCAAAGTCCAGAACTTCTTAAAATATGTTTGCAAATGGAAATTTGCTTTATTTTCACTTCTCCATTTACAGTTGATGGTGTGCTAGGGAGATTGAGCAGTCTTAAAAAGACAGGTTGGAGAAAGAAGAAATGTACCACACGTATAATTTCTGGCGACCGTCTACTCCTTTCGTTCCCATCTCCAGTTCTGGGAACTATGGATGATATCCAGCTAGGCTGTACTCAATGTAGGTTCCTTGAAATTAATAGATTTAAATCCATTGATTTCACTGGGTCTGTTCCAAGTATGGAGAACATTGCATATCACCTTATGCATTCTGATAGTCGATTTGCTGCAGAACAGAATGCCTTTCTTAGCTACACGTTCCTATTCCATTAAACATAGAAAGCTTCAGATTTCCTTCCATAAACAGGAAAGTGTACATGAGTGACTTTTGCTGTTTTAGTGATCTTTGATTAAGGAAATCCAATATTTGACTCTGAAGATTGGTGTCACTGAGGGTGTTGTTGCTTTATTATCTTTCCCCAGGAACAATGCGTTCCTGCAGTAGATGCTTCTGAGTTGAAGTATATAATGTGCTGAATCACAGCAGGTTCAGTGTGGCACATTATCTCCTTGACAAAAAGGAGTGTGTGAAGAGCAAGTTCTCTCAGTTTGTTATTGCTTAACCTTTCAGTTGGTGGTGAGGACTACTTTTTACTGAAGAGGGCTAGAGGAGAGAAAATTGCCTTGGCTCACAAGTTCAGTGTTATTGTCATTGATTCCTCAGAGCTAGTGTTTGAAAAGAGTTGGTCCGATTATTGGGGTGCTCTGAAGTCAATGGACTTAATATTTTATTTATTAAATTTATATCCCTTCCTGCTTCCCAAACAAGTGATAAAACAATAAAAAAATTAAGATATCTTAACACAATTCCAATACAGATACAGACTGGGAAAGAGCTGAACTTAGAAGGCTTCTTGACAAAAAGAAAAGAGAGACTTAATTCCAAATGAATTTCATAGGTAGCCATAAATAACAATGATGAAAGATTTAAAAAAAAATTATTGAAAGATGTTCCAGTAGCACCTTAAAGACCATCTAAGCTTTCTAGTTATCAGCTTTTGTGTGTATACACACTTCTTCAGATACTCTGAAGCAGAGGTCACTACAACCTTATAACTGTTGATGGTAATTGGTTCCACAGGGAAGGGCAAGGTAGCCATATTATCTTGGTGATACCTTATAATGGCATAAGGTTTTGTGGACTAGTCCATTCCAAAAAAGGGAACAATCTCTTAGTTCCCATACTGTACTGCAAATGGGTTGTCCTATTCAGACACTGTCCTCCTTGTATTTAGGATGCACATGGGGAGTGGGGGTGTGTGTGTGTCACACCATCCCAGCATCTTTCCAACATTACCTTGCCGCTGTGGTCACATCCAGTGTCTGCATGCTCTCTTGAACACTTGAAACATCCAAGTGCTAACTTACACAGCTCCTCTCTCCCCTTCATGTGTTCTATCAGAGCATGGAAAATAAAGCCTGTGAAGGGCTTGTTCCCCCCCATCTCCTCCTCTGTTTCTCCCCTGTGTCAGATTTTGAGATTTTAAGCTTCCTGAGCAGGGAACGGTCCTCCTGCATTTTGTAAAGTTCCATGCATGCCTTCATGCGTAATGACTGGGAGCCATTACATGTGGGCTGTGCATGCTATATTTTTACATTCTGCAATGTGCATGTGAAAGTCTGCCGCTGCCCCTCTAAATTGTGATCGTGATGCTGAGTAGGAAATAATTATCCAAAATTTGTTTAGGGGGTGGATTTTAAAACAAAGTCCTATGTAAAAGTAATCAAGAAGAACCATGCCTAATGTTAACAAATGCTACAGCGGGAGACGAGGGAGAGAGGATTAGAGCTGAAATGGAGTCAACCCACTACTCCAAATAATACATTGCCCATAATATAGAGGCATGCTGAAAGAGCCCTTCACTCTGTGGCTAGAAGAATCATAAAACTGTATAGCTGGAAGAGGATTCAAAGGTTATTCTAATCCAGGCATCCCCAAACTCGGCCCTCCAGATGTTTTGGGACTACAATTCCCATCATCCCTGACCACTGGTCCTGTTAGCTAGTGATGATGGGAGCTGTAGTCCCAAAACATCTGGAGGGCCAAGTTTGGGGATGCCTGTTCTAATCCAACCCCCTGCAAGGATGAAACCACAGCTAAATAATCCCTGACAGATGGGCATCCAGCCTCTGTTTAAAAGCCTCCAATGAAGGAGAGTTGACCACCTTCCAAGGTGAGAGAACCAGCAAGTTCCTGCCATGCCCTCAGGGCTGGCCCAATACACTTTGCTGTCTGGGATGAAGGACAAGATGATGTTCCACTTCCACATACAGAAATTAACTGGCAATTTATTTTTTACTGTACACCTGTGATGTACCCTATATAGCTCCAATTGAATGTATGGTGAGGGGCCCTAGAACAGGGGTCAGCAAACTACGGTCCGATGGCCGGATACAGCCTGTGAGGGTTGTTAAACCAGCCCCTGGTCCTTGCCGCCCGCTTGGTCAGTCCCCATGAGAAGCTAAACCACACGGGGACTGACTTCCGGGACACAGCCACGGCTTCCTATTGGCTGCAGGAAGCTCCTGCAGCCAATAGGAAGCCGTAGACACTTCCTCCATTCCCATTATGGCTCTGAAAGCCAGCGGGGAAAGAGCGACGCAGGTGCAGGTGATCCGGCCCACCAGCAGAAAAGTTTGCCCACTCCTGCCCTAGAACAAACAGCAAGGGGGCTCTCACCACTATGCTACTCATTTGCCACTTGAAGCAGTCATTTCACTTTGCCTGGACCAGCTGTTGCAGTTAACTCTTCCTCAAAGGATTAATATCTTCCATGGAGCCCATGAGAGTGGCCCAGTTTTTATTGCTATACATAAAGAAGACAGTTGCCTGATCTTTATCTATAAAGAAATGCCCACTAATCATTATACTAAATGACAGTATTCAAAGGGTGTCCATCATCTTGGGACCACTGGAAATTTGGGGAGGTATCTGAAGTATTTCCCTCTGTTTCTCCACCATAGCTGTTGGAACCCGTGTCAGTCTGGCCTCACAAATATTTCTTCAGCTTCCTACAAACAAAATGGCAGAATGGAAGGTCAAAAGGCACAGCCTGGGTCTGCATGCACTGAGAGCACAGCCACCAACAGCATTTTACTGTGTATGAAATTGTTAGTGTATGTTCTGAACATGCAGTTTAGTAGAATGGGATCTATTTCCCAACCTGAAAAAATGTATTTATTCTTTATTGTTAAAATGGTTTCTAGTTCATTACTCTTGGTCGCTGTCCTGAGAACCATTGATTCGTGTATTAATGTTCTTCCTCTGTGTACTGCTTGGAATGATCATTTTATGTTCCTAAAACTCATGCGTTCCTCATGCTGCAAAGCACCAGTGACACCATGTGGTGGCAGAGCAGAAATTATTTAAAATGGTATCACCATGTGACATTGTCTACATCTACAAGTTAGTTGGTGCAAAGTGTTTGGCTCTTGTAAATTTCAAATTGATTTTATTTATTTATTTTATCTCTGCTTTTTGTATTATTCTCCCCTTATGACTTTACTGTAAGCACTTAACTACCCAGCTCCTGCCTCCAGAAGTTCTAACAACAATTTGTTCAGCCTGTGAAGTGTGAGGAGACTACACACAATTACTCCCATCAGGGGTGCCAACTAGAATAAAATATTGGGAAGGGCAGGTAAGCTGTGCCCCGCATCATCTATCACATGACAAGGTGCATGCTCAGCATTTGAATGGCAATGCCCATCAACTTGGGGGCCCCTGGCTCCTTCAAATATTTCAGGGAAGGGGGGGGGGAGCTCCCTCAGCCCCTAGGAGTTGGCTCCTATGACACCCATGATGACAAACCAGTATGTTCATAATCTGTAGACTGTGAATGCCATCTGGCAGCAAGTGCCCAATCCGTTCCCTATACTACACTGAAAGTTTATAAGCAAAAGGATCTGTGGGGACTACCATTGGGCTAGGTGGTATGAAGTAATGGAGAGATAGGGCAGGGGTGTGGGGTGTGTGTGTGTGTGTGTGTGTGGCATTCTCTCAATATTTCTTTCAGCAATGCCTTGTGCAGTTTTCAAAATGAAGACTGTCTGCTCCTTTAGAGCAGAAAGGAAACTCCTTGTTTTCAAAGTTATTTCCGTGCTATTGCTCTAGACATGATGGAGTCTTGGCCAGGTCCTCAATAAAATAAAAGAAAGAAAATGTGCATGTGCTCAAAGGCATCTTCCATTGATGTTATACTATGTATTTCAGGACAAAATTCTTGCATGGAAGCAAAATATTCTACAATTATATGATTTAAAAAATAATAATACAGAGGTTTCACTGGTAGGGATTGAGGAGAAATTCAGTTTGCATTGAAAGGTGAGCCTACCTGATTTTAACCAAATATGTGAGCCAAAATATATCAGTCTTTTGAAATTCTCAACTATCAGTGCAGTTCTCCAGCCAAGTAATATGCAATCCAGGAGACTTAACAACAGGAACAATGAGTTGATCCTAACCAGAGACCAGATGTGTCCTTCCTAACACAGAGTCAAAACTGAGTTCAACAGGAAGATCCAGTAGTGAACCACCTCCTAATGAGTTACCAGTTCTTCAAATGGCACAAGAGAATACAGAATGTGGAATCAGCCAAATCCAAAACTTTGAATAGCACAAGAGTTCATGAAACACTGCACTGATATAAATACAGTTAGAAAGCATTGGTATGGACTCAGTCTTAGAAACTGATACTAGAACATATTAATGGATTACAGTGGGCATCCCTCATTGCTGTTATTCCTTTTAATGTCGCTACACACACGATATAGTATGGCTATTGCAGTTTCTAGTGAGACTATCATCTGTGAGTATAATTTTCATTTTGCTATAACTCTCAACATTTGCAGTTATAATTTCTAGTAGTTTATGAGCTTAAGGGAAGAAATAAATATTTGAAATTGTAGGGATTTCCTTGGGAAAACATTCAAAACTAACGGAATATAAACACTGATTATAGTTTCCTCAGAGACATTCTCCCTATTGCTTTCCATAAGTTGTGTAAAACAATTTACACAACTTTACAAATTTACACAAACTGCTTTTAATATTGTGTTTTAATGTTGCAACCCACCCTGGGACCTTAGGGTGGAGGGTGGGTAAATTAGAATAATTTCATCATCATCATCATCATCATCATCATCATCATCAGTATCACCAACAGGGAGTGCCAACATGGTGCCCTTGAGATGGTGTTGTTGGACACTACCTCCTATCAGCCCCAGTCAGCATGGCTGATGGTCAGAGGTAATGGGAGTTGCAGTCCAACAAGCTCATTATTAAGGATTTGTAGAGGGGTGGCTGGAGTGGTGCATGGCAGAAGGCTGGGAGCCTGAAGGGCCCTGCCCTGCCTCTCTCCACCTGGCTTGGGACGGGGCCTGACAGGCTCCATAAAGCACTACTGCTGCTGCTGCTTGACAGAGAGGGCTCATTTTTAAAAATTGTTTTTATTTTTTATCTATGTCATTTTAAATTGTAATTGATATTAATGTTGTATTTTTTAGTTTTAGATTTTATGGTTTATGTGGAAATTGTTTTCCATTTGGTTGTGTACCTTTTGAGTTTTGTTTATTGTTTATGACTTTTGTTATGTTGGTAATTATGTAAATCTTGTCATGTTGTAAGCCGCCTTGAGCATTGTTTTAACTATGGAAAGGTGGCATACAAATAAAATGATGACGATGATGATGATGAGATGACAGCATCCAGGGGAGAAATTGCTGGAGCTGTGTGTAGAGAGATACCATGGATTGTGTGGATTCTGATGTGCACGTCTGGAGTTTTGATAGTGGCCCTAGTGAAAGAGGCTACTTGAAACGCATTTGAAAACCCTTTCATTGATTAGGTTACCTGTGCCCTTCCTCCCTGCACTGGTGAATGAAGAAGGATGTGGTCATTGTGATTTTGGTACACACCCACCCAAAACATCACTGGACAGGTGTAGATACACTCCGCTTTGCTGAGGCCACCTATATCTGTTTTCAGATGAATACACTGCAGGGTAAGGCAGAATCAATCCACAATGAGCTTTTATTTTCAGAATGCAGAAGCACTTTTCAGGGACAAAAAGATATGAAGTAGATCTAGATTGTGTGCGTATAGTGTAGAAAAAAACACAAGTACTCAATCTCCATTCTAGAATAAAATGTTGTGTGAATACAGTCTATGTGTCTCATCCTTCTGCATGTGTTTCTATATGTACATATATGCAAAGACTTGCAGGAGGATGAGACAATTGCATAGGCACTTCACTACAGCCACTGTAGGCTTTTTAAGCAGAAGATGGAAGAATTGGAATGGTGATGTCGTAACTCAAACAACCACGAGAGGGAGTTTTAAGTCTCTCTCCAGAATTGCCGTTTTTATTTTATTTCTTTTCTCCCCCCCCCCCCGAATATTTTTACTGAATTTTTAATCATACATAAATACAGGAAGTGAGGAAAGCACAAAGAAATAAAATTAAAATTGCCACAGTGTGAAAAGAAAAGAAAAGAAAAGAAAAGAAAAGAAAAGAAAAGAAAAGAAAAGAAAAGAAGACTACAATACAGTCCAGCAGGAACAGCAAGCTTTCATCCACTTCAAAGACTTTAATCAAAGCCTATTAAATAAAAAGAAAAGAAATGCCACAACTTGTGTGTCCATCCATTATTATCCGTTTAGATTAAAAAAAATTAAAGACACTATTAAATGGAAGGGGGAAAATAATAGAATCCAAACATTTGCATGCATTGGGTGGGACCAAATGGCAATGTGCTTCCATATTTGTATCTGAAATAAAATAATACCACAAATCAAAGAAACAATCAACAGGGGTCACTGTTTGTAGTACCCAATTGATTTTGGGGAGGGGAGGTGACAAAACTGATTTCCAATAAGTGCCCCCCCTTTATTTCCATTACAAGTCCTTGAGTCTATACTCTGAATAGTGACACCAGGGACCTAGAAGGTGCAGGGCTTGTCAGTCCAAACCCTGCACAGACTCATCAGGGCTGACCTTAAGGCAATTGAAACAACTGGGCCAAATTGGGCCCTGTGGGCCGCTCCTAAGGGGGAACCCACCCAGGGCAAACTAGATGGATTTTATTTATATCTATGAGATTTTGCAGACTTTGGTTGTGAACTAAGTAAAAAGGTAAAGGGACCCCTAACCATTAGGTCCTGTTGTGACCGACTCTGGGGTTGCATGCTCATCTCGCTCTATAGGCCGAGGGAGCCGGCATTTGTCCGCAGACAGCTTTTAACGTGTGATATTTTACTGTATTTTTGGTTTTTATGGAAGCCGCCCAGAGTGGCTGGGGAGGCCCAGCCAGATGGGCGGGGTATAAATAATAAATTATTATTATTATTATTATTATTATTATTATTATTCTGGGTCATGTGGCCAGAATGACTAAGCCGTTTCTGGTGAACCAGAGCAGCACACGGAAACGCCATTTACCTTCCCGCAGGAGCGGTACCTATTTATCTACTTGCACTTTGACGTGCTTTCGAAGTGCTAGGTTGGCAGGAGCAGGGACCGAGCAACGGGAGCTCATCCCGTCGCGGGGATTTGAACCACCGACCTTCTGATCAGCAAGTCCTAGGCTCTATGGTTTAACCCACAGCGCCACCCGCGTCCCTTTTGGCTGTGAACTGGGGCCCTACAAAAAAAAAAAAAAAAAAAACCAACCTAAAGTTGGGCCCCACTTCTTCAAATTGGGCCCCCACTGGCTAGCCCTGAGTCTCATAGTTGCTGGGCCAGAGTTTCCCTGCCCTTGAATGAAGTCTTGGGTTTCCAATTTTGGGAGAGGGGAGACTGTGGCACTGGGGAGATGGCAGGCTGGTGAGGCTTCCTAGATTTAGAGGCCCAAGTCGCCCTGCCCTCGCATGAAGTATTGGGTTTGCAATTTTGGGAGAGGGGAGGTTGCCTGCTGGGGAGCGGGCAGGCTGGTGAGGCCCCCTAGATTTAGAGGCCCTAGGATTCAGCCTACTTAGCCTAGACATAAATCTGGCACTTGCTATATCCTGTACAGGAGCAGGGCCGTCTTAACCGTTGGCACTAGGGGTGCACGGCACCAGGGCGCCGGGCTCTCAGGGACATCAGGCTGAAAGTCTGAGGCCGAGTCCAGGGAAGAGCCGCCAGCAGTTGAGCGGAGCAGAGCCCAGGCTCTTTTGCTGCAGGTGGCTCTTCCCTGGACTCCAACGCTCGCCCTCGAACTTGCGCCGAGCCGCAGCAGCAGGCTTGGCTCCACTCGGCTGTTGGCTCTTGTCCCAGCTGCATGGCAGCTAACTGTTTTGGCGCCGTGCCCAGAGTGCCGTGTAACATTGTGGTGGGATCTGCCGCGTGCTGACAGCACTGAAGGCAGCAACAAAACCTGATGAATAGGAACACACGGATCCTGTCCAGAGATGTTGCCTCCGATGCCGCTTGCATTCCCCATTGTTCTGCACTGGCACCCCACGTTGGACGGTGCTGGGAGCATGCGCCGACAGCGGAAAAGCCGGCAAAGGAACCCGCAGCTTGGCGCACGTAACAGGATGCATCGCAGTGGCCACAACGTTACATGGCGCTCCGGGTGCTGTGCGCGCAGCCGAAACAGTTAACCGCCATGCAGGGGGAGGCAGTGGGCGGACAGTGCAGTGACTGTGCGTCCTACCCGACACTCCCCCCCAGCATGGAACCCGCACCTCCCTTCGTACGCCCCTGTGCGTGGGGCGTTGGCACCCCTTTTGGTTGGTGCTGTGAGTCCCTGTGTCCCACAGCCGTTCTAAAGGTAAACAACTATTTCTTTAAAAAAGTCAATAATTTTGGGGTCCTCCCCCTAAAAAAAGGTTGACAACTCTGGGCAACCTAGGGTTGCCGGGTGGATCTTTTTACCCTGGCGCCACATATGCTTAAGATGGCCCTGTGAATGAGCTTAGTAGAAGGCAGTTCTCTTCTCTTGTTCTGCTTAGAGTGTCTCCTTCTTTCCTCTTTACAGATTGTAGTTTCAAGGATGGGACTGCGGCAATGACAAGAAGATCTTCACCTCCATTTGGGTTGACTGTGTGCTATAAGACTGTTCTCCTCATACTGCAGGGTCTTCCATTTTACAGAGTGTACATTCAAGAAGAGGAGGGGAGGGAAAGTGCCCTGCTGCAGAAATTCCTTTCTTCTTCTTATATGGCATTTTTGAGGGACAGGCAAGGATGGTGCCATCCTGTTTCGTCACCCGATATGAAATGGGAAGGTGCCGACCCAATTCACCACCGCCCAAGCCTCCCTTTTTACATATATAATAATTTTTATTTGATTTTACAAATATAGAATTATAACAATCCAAATTACATATCCCTATTTGGAGATTTCTCCAAATCTCTGGACTTCCCACCTTCCCTTCCATGGATCCTGTTGTCCACCTTCTCAACTGCATATTATTTCATAGTCCATATTTTATATCTTTCCACATTATCCATAATATTCGCTACATTACAAGTGTTATTAAAATCCTGCTAAGGTTTTCATCTGCTTACAGTGGTCTCCATTATCATTTTTTTCCCATTCTTCGTTGAAGTTTTGGTCTTCTTGGTCCCTGAACCTTCTGGTCAGTTTTGTCATTTCGTCATAGTCTCACAACTTGGTTTGCCATTCCTCCCTGGGTGGGACTTTGTCTTCTTTCCATCTCTGGGCTAGTAGCATCTGCATTGCTGTTGTCACATACATGAAAAGTCTTTTCTGTTCCTTTGGAATGTCAGTACCTATAATTCTGAATAAAAGGCTTCTGGGTTTGTTTGTTTTTACAAAAGTTATTTTAAACATTTTTTTTCAATTCATCATGCGGTATTTTTTGCTCCCCAAGACGCACCTGACCATAAGACGCATATTTTTTGCTCTATAAGACGCACCTGACCATAAGATGCACCTAGATTTTACAGGAGGAAAACAAGAAAAAAAAATATTCTGAACGAAACAGTGGATGTATGATTTTTGTGGTTCGTGCTGTGGCTACAGACATGTGATCTGACGGTGAGTTTGGGGTAGCCCAATGCAAAAATCCTGAGGATCCATGTGGATCCGTGCTTTGTAACCATGTTTTTGCGCCATTGCGGCCCCACGAAACGATGGATGCGTGATTTTTTTGGTGCAGGCTGTAGCCACATGCTATGTGATCTGATGGAGAATTTGGGGTGACCCAATGCAAAAATCCTGAGGATCCACGTGCTTTTACCTCCCCCGCTCCCAGGCAGCCTCCTTTATTGCTAGCGTCCCTTGTCTCCCTCCTGATAGCTTGCCTTTCAACACCCCCTTCCCTCTTGTTTGCCTTAGTGTCTTTTCCTTAGCTGGAGCAGTTTTTTGTTCCTCCTTTTCTTCTAATTTCTCTCCTCATTGCTTGTTTTAGTATTCCTGTCTCCTCTCCTTGCAAGTTCATTGTCTTTACCTCCCCGCTCCCAGGCAGCCTCCTTTATCGCTAGCGCCCCTTATCTCCTTCCTAATCACTTGCTGATCAACTGCTCAGTGGCTTTGTTTCAACATCCCCTTCCCTCTTCCTAAAAAAAAAGCACGATCTGCTTTTTGCCTCTGGGCAATTTGGCTCCAGGGACCATGTATTCACTTCATAAGATGCACAGACATTTCCCCTTACTTTTTAAGGAGGAAAAAAGTGTGTCTTATGGAACGAAAAATGCGGTAAATTTTAAAGAGACTCACTGAAATGAAAGCACTTTGCCACAGATCAGTGACAGCTGGAGATAATCTCTTGTCAGTATCTGCTCTCAGTTTCTACCTTTTCTCTAATTAATAGAAAGGTATTGGATACCTCTTTATAAGATTGAAAAGGCAGCCTTTCTGGCTGTTACAGAAGAAAGAAATGCTGAGATACCACAATATTGCATTAGGCCCAGTAAACTTCCTTCCATTCTGATTATTAGGGGTATCATTTTCCTGATATTTTAAAACTGTGGTAGCCAATTAAAAAGAAAAGTGGCTTGTGACGTTTTCTTAGTATTCCTCTTAATGGAACTTGTTAGGTAACATTGTTGGCACAAGAATGTAAGAGGTACAAGATGCAATGACATTAGGACAGTGTAATTTAATTGCTGCCAGATTAATTACGCTGTCATAATGTCATTGCATCTTCCCATCTACCCAAATAATAATAGGAAACTTGGGAAGATGTCATTTTGGAACTGAAATGGAGCTACCCCAGAACAAGACAGTGAACTCCTTAGGTATGCAGGAGTATATATTTAGAAACACATTTATAAATTGAAAGAAAAGGGGCAGGATCAAATGTTCTGACATAAACCTGTTTGCTTATAGGATGTATTGAATACCAAAATGCTGATGGGGTGGGGAGGAAAGGGAACTGGTAGGAGGAGGAGACAGAATTTGCCTGCTCAAGTCTCTAACTATGCCTGGGAGATTAGAATTGGGTGGGTGTATGCTGCAAGGTTAAAGAAAACCTCCCTGCCCTGCCCTGCACAGGGATGCTTTAGGTAAAAGGAAAGGAAGAAAAAACATGCTTTTCTATTCCTCTATTCTCAGGTGGGGGTGGGGGTGGGGGAAGAGATTGGGACATGACCCAAAATTTCTATAGCCACCCATCAATAAATATTTCCTCATGGCTTATACCAATTATAATTTAAAAAATACAATATATGATAATTAAAATAAACAATAAACAATGAAAGACAGGGGAAAAGTTTGCAACCGAGAGAGTATAAAACTATTTGCGGCCTGAGTTAAAAATGTGGGTGAATGAAAAAGTATTCACAGGGTGCTGAAAAAGCTATAAAAAAGCATATTAGAGGAAGGATGCGTCTTGACATTGTTCCTCTATAAATGGAAGCAAACCCAACGATCCATTTTCTGCATTCATTTTTGTTTACTTGCCATGTGATGGCACTGTTTACTCAAAAACGAAAAGCCCAATTGTTAATTTATTTTGAAAGATTATGATGAATACACATTATGTTCTTTGATGAGGTATGACCTTTCCTCTGAGCATTTGATGTTTCAGTGATCACAATAAAAATAGCTTTACTATGTTTATTTCACTGATAACTCTGATTTATAAACATCCATCTCCCAGTTATCTTGAGATGTAATATGCATAGCAGGCAATCAGGCCTTCAGAGCTTGGTGATTTACATACATACACACATCTAAAAAAGGCAACCATGCCGTGCTGAGTTCACAATTGCTAACAATAGTCGCAACCCATTTTGACAAGTGCTTTCTTCTCTATTTAACTGCACAGGCACCCTCTGTTGCACGCTGAAACCCTTTGCTGGAAAAGGTGAACTATATTTGGGTTTTTAAAGAATGACATAACGTAATAAAGAGGCAGGGGCTGTCAACTCAGGCTGTGTTTCTTTATGTTCCCAAAGTGCTGCTATTATATAATCAGTAACTTCCATAACATAGCAGGTTTACATACATTTTGAAAATAAATTGAGATCTCTTTCTCCATGCATAGCTTTTTCTTTATGATGGCTGCCAGGGCGTTGCAGCCCCTTGCTCTCTAGGTGGCAATTCAGCCACCAGAAGGAAATCAAGGAGAGAGGATGTTCTTAAATGCAATCTGCAGCGATTCCAGAAACATATTCTGGGCTTTACATAATGTCCCTCATTATATGGGGGCAACGCGTTCCTATTTTAATCTAGCCGTATTGTGTTTGGTTTTTAAGCTGCCCACAATATATGCAGAACGTTCTGGTTTTCTTTTTGGGTTCAGCAATCTGTACAAACAATATCCCACTCTCTCACTGCACCGCAGTCATCTCTACAGCAAACAATTCATTTAGCCCATGTATAACCCTGCAGCAAATATCTGCAGCACAAACTGTATTAAAAGATTGCATTAATAATGATTAAGTGTTGCGGAACTGTGACCTTCATGTGATGAGAGGTGAAAAATGCCGTGTGAACAGGGAAATTCATAGTATGAGCCAAGCAGCTGACCGATCTGAACAATATTTCTGTGCCTGCATATGAATTGTTTTATGACTGTCCTTTGAATTACGTTGACGCCTATAGCTTGTTTGGTTACTTGTTGTTGGCATCTGTCTGTCTCAGGAGACAAATGGAGGAGTGCACCTTTGGGGGTGAAGTCAAACTGCTGGAAGGTTGCAGCACCTGCTGCGGCAGTAGAGACCAATATGGGAGAGACATGTTTTGTTGCAGCCAGGGCAGATGAAGGCATCCGGTTGTGCTGCTGCAAGTGCACTATGGCATTTCTTCTATCTGCAGTCCTCCCAGTGGTCATTTTTTCCTCTGGTCACTGATATATGACTTGACTGCCTGACTCTGTGGTTATCTGCAAGTGATTCCCACATGGTGGGGTGGGGTTAATGTTGCCACCCTTCATGTCACGTTTGCAGACACCATTGTAACACAAAGCTGGCCTGCCAATGGATCTGGTACTGGAAGCCAGCTCCCCGTGGAGCATGTTCTTGTCAGGAGCTTGTCCTAAACTCAAGGACCTTGGCAGAGACACATGCCCGACTGGCATGTTCTCTCTCTCCTGGTCGATTGTTCGGGAGCTTCAGCCCAAACATCACAGCGACCGATGTCAACAGACATCAGCACACTTAGGGATCCTCAAAGTCTTCGCAGCTTGCGTAACAGACCTCAGCAACTCACATAGCTGTCAACTTTCAGATTTGAAAATAAGGGATCAGCAGCCTCAAAAATAAGGGATCAGCAGCCTCACCTGTCCCGGGGACAGTCTACAGGATATCTAACAATCCGGGATTGCAGCGGGAAACGGTGCTGGAATAAGGGAATTTCCCGCAAAAAAAGGGAAGGTTGACAGCTATGGCAACTCAGCATTTTGGCTAATCTACTTTATTTACACATAAACACACACGGAGCACTGCAACATGGCTCCCTCTCTCTCTAGCATCAGACAGCAAAGAGAAAAAGAACAAAGGACAATAGTCCCACTTCACGGAACACAGTAACACAAACATCCTGTCTCTGTCACTTTCCACTTTGTGGAGTCAAAACATACACCGTCATGTGATAGACAAAAATCCCATGACTGCAATAATGGAGCAGGAATTCTAACAGTTCTTGGGGATCCTGCCACCTTCCATTTTGTGGTCTTGACCAAGCCAGTGTAGACGTCACTGAGACAGGAGTGTGAACATGCTAAGAATGTGGGCTTGAGAGAGAACATCTTTATTTGAAACTCTGTCCTGCCATGTGATACCCAAAATCTGCCGGACACAGTGCATGTGGAAGGTATTGAGGCATTGCTCCTGATGGTCATAAGTAGTGCTGGATTACCAAATAGGCAGAGTAGGCCTATGGGCTCCATGCTTTTTAGGGGCCCTGCAACAACGGATCAAAATAATATTGATTTGATCTTGAAAAAAATACAGTCAAGCTTTCTTAGTTCAATGCTATCCCACTAGAGCACACACATGAAGGGGGCCCCTGAGTTTTCGACTGCCTAGGGGCCTCCACAGGGTTTAATCTGGCATTGGTTATAAGTTGCCCACGACTCACGTTCATAAAGCAGTGTGCTCAAAATGCAAGCCTGGTAGACCTCTATCTTGGTATTGGATGTTAGCATCACATTTTCTCATACCATTTTGGAGAGACGAGCCATTATCATACCTGCCTTGCCAATACACTTGTCCAGCTCAGTGTTGATGGAGAGGATACTGGTTATGGTGGAACCCAGGTGGACAAAATTGTCTACCACATCAAGCATGTGATCACCATGCTGATACATGGTGACATCCTGACCTAGAAAGGTGGTCTTCATCAGGCTGATGGTAAGGTCAAACTTATTGCAGGCTTGGACAAAATGGCTGATGAGTCTCTGGGGAACTTCCTCAGAGTGAACTGTCATCTGCAAACAGATAAGGATCCACCACACTTTTGTCCTGGCATGGAGATGTGCCAGCTTGAACACACCCTTTGAATGGATGTACACACCATATTCAGTCAAGCTTGGAGGGGCTGTAGCTCAGTGGTAGAGTATTTGCTTTTGCATGCAGGTTCCAGGTTCCACCTTTGGCACCTCCAGGTTGGGTTGGGAATGTTCTGTGTCTAAAACCCTTGTCATCCATTGCCAGTTAGTGCATACAACACTGAGCTACATGATCCAATGGCCTTGTGACAGATATTATACCACAACAGCTTTAATTCTTCTGGAATTGCCAAGAATGGCTATAGGTAATTGTACATCCCCAACTAAGGAATACAATATATTTCATTTTAACAAAAGTGAACTAGAGCCTAGGACTTGCCGATCAGAAGGTCGGCGGTTTGAATCCCCACGACGGGGTGAGCTCCCGTTGCTCGGTCCCTGCTCCTGCCAACCTAGCAGTTCGAAAGCACGTCAAAGTGCAAGTAGATAAATAGGTACCGCTCCGGCGGGAAGGTAAACAGCGTTTCTGTGTGCTGCTCTGGTTCGCCAGAAGCGGCTTAGTCATGCTGGCCACATGACCCGGAAGCTGTACGCCGGCTCCCTCGGCCAATAAAGCGAGATGAGCGCCACAACCCCAGAGTCAGCCACGACTGGACCTAATGGTCAGGGGTCCCTTTACCTTTACTAATAGTGAAGAATGAGAAAAGGTAATTCAGAAGAAGTATAACTATATTAAAAGCGGCTCAAAGCAAGCTCATAACAAAACAACTGAGATGAGCTTCATTCTCAAGGTGGAATGGTTTGTTTTCATAAACCATTCCATAAGAAGAATGCTGAATAATAAAACTCTTAATGTTTGAGGTTAAAGGTTTGCCAGAAGTATGGGGAATGCTGACGTTATTGTTCCAGGTCATAAAGTTACTTTTTTTGTTTGTTCATCAGTTAGCGGTCAATACTTTTTGGGTTAAGAACATAGGAAGAACCTTGCTGGATCAGGCAAGTGACCCATCTAGCTTAGCATCCTATTCTCACAGTGGCCAACCAGATACAAATGGGAAGCACATAATAAGCAGGACATGAGTGAAACCTAAACAATACAGCAAGCAGACACTCATCAATTTACATTTGGCCTCATTAAAAAGCTTGGATGAAGAGAAATAACTAGAAGAAGTCAAAGAACCATGGGGTCTGTCATACCTCCAAGGGAAGGGAGTCGCAGAAATGGGGCATCACAAGAAGATCCTTGCTCCTCTTCCCACACAATGTGCTCCACCCAGTGGCAGGATCTGCTGCTGAATGCTCGCATTGACAGGAACTGTTTACATTCAGAAGTACAGAGTCTATTTAAATAGAAGTAGCTATCAAGTGGCTGAGTGAAGAAGAGATTGGTTCCTCGATTATAGAGGAATGGTAGGTTTTCACTTTTCCAAGATACACTTGAACAAATTAGTTTACATATTTAGTGAAGATATTTAATCTTCTGCATTATTGAGACCAAAGTACTGGAAAACAGTACTGCCATTTCTGAAGGGTCAGAAGATTTTGTTCTGAATCACTACGAACTTTTGTTTTATATTCTTTTCTATTGCTGCCCTGGGGTGATCCGCTTCAAAACAGCAAAGGACCTGAGCTATAATCCTCCCTTTATTTTCCAGCCTGCGCTCAGCATGAAATGTGTTTATCTGCAGGATTGTGTAAGAGCTTCATTTAGAATCCTGTCTCTCATGCTTCACACGTAAAAATCACAAGCTGAGAAAGAAGGGGAAGACATTGAGAGTGATAAGTAAAAGGCTCACCTGTTTGACATTGGGACACACCAACACATCCTGTCCAATACCTGCGCCCATAGTCCTTCCTTTTCTTTCCCCCTCTTCTACTTGTGATAAGCTCAGTATATAAATCTGATTTAATACATTTTCTGGTATGTTCTGCCAGCCCACACCATCCACCCGCAACCACTACCACCAAAGAAACCTTTCTATACTTCTGCATAGAATTTCCTTTTCCTTTTAGGGATGAGGGAGAAACTTGATTTGGTTCACATTTAAAGGTGAAATCTACCTAAATTTACACTTTTGAAAAATAGCATGAGCACTGAAAGATAGCCATCTTTCAAAGTGCACACTTCTCCAAATTTTGCAGTGTAGTTCTCTAGTTAAGTAATGTGTACAAAAATGCATATACTTAAGGTAAAGTGTGCATAAACATGAGAAACTGAGAGAAACGGAAAGTAACTGAAACGGAAAGATTTCCACAACCCTAGTTCCTATTCTAGTTACATGTATGTTGACTTTGATAGTACCATGGTCACTGTTTCCAATTGGCTCAACAACACATCTCACACCAGGCAGGCCTTGGCCACCACAGAAGAGTGAGTCCAGGGCCACAGTCTTTTATGGAATCTAGAAAGTAATGAACCCTTTGTCATAAGCAGAACATCTACTTACCCAGTCTATGTAAGGGAAATTGAAGTCACCCACTACAACTACATTTCTTCCTTTGGATGCCTTCTTGATTTAATTTTCCATCTCAGGATCACCCTGGGAAGATCACCCTGGGCATTTTGGTCAGTGGGCAATAGTACATCTCCAGTACTAAATTATTCTTTCAGCACAGTATTGCACTTCACACCTCTTCCATGGAGAAGTCTGCCCCTTTGGGGATTTTTAGTTGGCTGGACTTTATGTCCTCTTTTATGTCCATTAAACCCTTTCCTATCCTCCTTACACGGTTTGTATCCAGAGATGACTGTGGCCCCATGGAAACCTAAAAGCATTTACTTGCCCAAGGTGAAAAAGCAGGTTGGGAGTTGGGCCTGATTCCTGGTTCTGGTCTAAAACAAATGAGGTCATTACTTGCTGAAACATTGGTTAGTGCCTGGATGGGTGACCACCTGGGAAGCATATGTATACTGTTTTGGGTCCTACGATCAAAGAAAAGCATAATAAAAATACAAGGGGAAGTAATAAAAATAGAGAGAAAATATCACTGGTGTCTGCTCAAAAATGTCCTAAATTGGATTCATAGGCAGTTCTTTGGAGCCTGAGATTGCAACTGGATGTACACTTTTTGTTGTTGTTTAGTCGTTTAGTCGTGTCCGACTCTTCGTGACCCCATGGACCAGAGAACGCCAGGCACTCCTGTCCTCCACTGCCCCCCGCAGCTTGGTCAGACCCATGCTGGTAACCTCGAAAACACTATCCAACCATCTCGTCCTCTGTCGCCCCCTTCTCCTTGTGCCCTCCATCTTTCCCAACATCAGGGTCTTCTCCAGGGAGTCTTCTCTTCTCATGAGGTGGCCAAAGTACTGGAGCCTCAGCTTCACAATCTGTCCTTCCAGTGAGCACTCAGGGCTGATTTCCTTCAGAATGGAGAGGTTTGGTCTTCTTGCAGTCCATGGGACTCTCAAGAGTCTCCTCCAGCACCATAATTCAAAAGGATGTACACTTACCTAGGAGTAAATCCCACTGAACTCAGTAGGACTTCTGAGCTGACACTGACAGTGCTGCATTGTGAGAGTCTCAGTTTTCAGTTCTAAATATAAGTAAGGCCTGCAAGGGTACATTAATCCCTGTGAAAATGGGAATCTGTAAAGATACTAGAGCCAATCTGCAGAGCAGCTTTCATTTGAACTGAATGTCACTGATTATCACCTATTACCTATTGCTCTCGGCAAAAGTAATATTTGAATAGTTTGCCAGGTTTCTTGTAGTTTTTTTGAAATTGTAAAATGTAGTAGAATCTAGGCCAAATAGCAATATGCACATAGTAGACCTTGAACCTTTGTGGTTAGTGAACGTGATCAGCTGGATAGAACTTGTTTTTATCCCCATGGGGGTTCTTTTTTGTCTGGTGTTTATTTTCTGCCTTTTTTGTTCCTTGTTTATTTTGGATACAGCCAATAGGCACACAGGGTTGTTGTCTTGATATTTCCAGTCACCTAACAGTGTTGCCTCAGTTGATCTCCAAAGCAGAAATACAGGAAACACGGCCTGTGTGAACTATAGACGACTATAAATTAGGTCACACATAGAATCATAGAATCATAGAGTTGGAAGAGACCACAAGGGCCATCGAGTCCAACCCCCTGCCAAGCAGGAAACACCATAAATGGGGGTTTATAGTTCCAGGAGGAAGGAGGAAGTTCTGCCTATACACTTTCTTAATTCTTGGCACATTCTTCAAATAAATCTTAGCAACAAATCCCCTGAGTGCTGATTTGATCCGAACAGACAGTTTTGCCTTTCCGGACATGTTATAATCAGTCTTGCTTGAACGATATAGTTTTTGAATAGTGTTTCAAATGAACTCAGGAGCCTATCAGCTGCTATTTCTTAGGTGGGGTGGAAAAGGATATGGGTGTAATCAGGGAATCAACTATAACACAAGGCACCAAGACCAGTGTTGTTTTCAGATGGGCACTGCATGAAGAACAGGAAACACTAATACACAGCAAAGGCTATTGAACACAAAAGTAAAATTAAGAGCACAGTCAGGTTACGAGGTCCAAAAATCTTTGGCTGAGGTTCTTTCAATTTTCAAAAATATATTTGTGTGTGTGTGTGTGTGTACACATTACCTTCCCTACCAACAATCACTGTGGTAGGGTGAGATAGAAACAGAACTATGGAACAACTCTCCCAGAGTCTCCTCAGAGAGTACCTCTCTGTCTTCTGTGGTAGCTTCTAAGAGCCAAAAAAGGACAGTGCTCCACAGGAGGCTAGAGTTTACAGAGTTCAATGTTCTTCAGATATAAGTTGCTCACCCCAGAACACTAATCTGCTCTAGTACTGGTTTTAATGGGCCATTGAGCAAAATGTTATCAGCCCCCCTCTTCTTTTCTACATCTGGCCAAAGCGAGGGATCAAGGTGAGTGACTGCTCTGCCTCATCCTTTCTTCATGGCTCTCTTGCTTAGAGGTGACAGGTGAACAGGAAGTGACCACAAGTAGAAGGAGGAACGGACCCAGGGGAACCCTCTGCTTTGGCAGGTGCCCAACGATCCTGCCCCCTGACCTATTTCCTTTCCCCTTGAAAACTTTTCATATGAAACCCTACCTCTGCCACACTTCCTTCTAACCATTATCCACTATAGTGTTAAAATAGCTCTGATTTGGCCTTTTCCTCTTCAAAACAGAAGACAGCTGACAGAAAAATGTGTTTGTTTGCAGCTATCCTGCGTACTGTGTCAAATAGCATTAGGCTGCACTAGGCACAATGCAATAAGTAAAATGATGTGGCGTTATGGTGTAACCTGACACAGCTTGTCAAGAGCAAAAACAGTGCAAGAAGTGCACATGGGAGGTGGCCCTCTTCAACAAATGTGGTTATAAGGAAATGTACACACACACACACACACACACACACACACACACAGAGTGAATAGAATGGCCCAAATCATTTTAAAGTAGCAAAACCACTGTAGTTGATAAAACTTTGCAAGTGAACAAAATAAGTTCTCTTTTGGAATGAAGGCACACACGCTTGAGTAAAATGGACTCCAGAGTGTTGTGGAGGGCCGGGTGATTAAAATAAAAATAAAAATAAAAATAAACTCAACTGTCAGACTGGGAATATCCCCTCACTCACCCTGTTTAGGATATTCCACCCTTCTTCAGCAGAGTTTCTTTTTTTTCAGCAAAGTAAGCGGCTCACGCATGTTAAACAAAGCTTTAATAATAATAAAATTGTAACACAATAACATCCTGTCTGAGAGAAACTAAAACAACATCTTGAGGCAAGAATAAAGCTAGAATGACAGTTGGCCTCTCCAACTGAACTTAACTGAACAACCGAAGGGAGGGGCCAATTCCAGAGCACAACACAATTCCAGAGCCCACCAGATGCCAGACAGTCTACTATTCAAATTAGGCCCCAGTGTTTTTCTAACATAGAGAGGAAGTGGTCTGCCTAAGAGGTAACAGAGATACATAGATGTACTGTACAGTGGTACCTTGGGTTACAGACGCTTCAGGTTACAGACTCCGCTAACCCAGAAATAGTACCTCGGGTTAAGAACTTTGCCTCAGGATGAGAACAGATATTGCGTGGCTGCAGTGCGGCAGCAGCAGGAGGCCCCATTAGCTAAAGTGGTACCTCAGGTTAAGAACAGTTTCAGGTTAAGAACGGATCTCCAGAAGGAATTAAGTTCTTAACCCGAGGTACCACTGTAATATAGTATCAGTATCAGTATCAAACTTTATTTCAGTCACAGACCAGCATAAGATAAAACATACAAATAAACTGAACACATAAGACTTAAAACAGGTAAGGTATAAAAACTAGTAGTTAAAAGGTAATTGTAGCATACATAACTTTAAAAGTTACAATCAAGGACAAACGGTTAAAAGCGACTATAAGGGAGGGAGCGTGAAGGAGCACAGGCCTTGCATTTTGGGCCTAGTTTGTGGGGCAAACTATCCTTCGACAAATATCCATCACGGTAGCGCAAAATCTAGCAACTGAGTATGTAACATCTGGGTTTTCATCTTGAAGTAGCAGGGAGGTATAAAGTTGTTCTGTGCAACCTGGAAATTTATGTAGTACAATACAGGCAAGATGAACCTAGCTTGTATATCTGTATAGTACTGGCAGTGAAAAAAGGCATGTTCTGTTGTTTCCAGTTGTCTAGAGCAGGCCAGATGTAATATAAAAATTGCAGGTAGCTGACCCATATTTCCTTGTTTATTTTACAAAATCCATAGTAGAGCAACACCTTCATTAGGCCAGTCAAAATGGTGTGCTTTCAGTGGGCTGTTTTCAATGTAGCACTAAGGCAGGCCCTTCAGATGTTTTGAGACTACAATTCCCATCATCTCTGACCACTGGTCCTGCTAGCTAGGGATCATGGGAGATGTAGGCCAAAAACACCTGGAGGGTCAAGGTTGAGGAAGCCTGCACTAAGGTAACTGTTCTATCTGTGCAAGCATCTTCCTTCCTGTTCACAGTTTGTCCTCCTGTCCCTGCCTTACAAATTTCACAGGGAGTTCACAGTTCTTCCCTTCTATATATTAGCAAAGTGGTCTGTCCATCCATTGCACTTAACTGTGGGTGGGGTGGGGAGGGGGACAGCAGAACAGGGCAAGGGATTTTCTCTACTTACGGTAAAGAACCCCAACTCTTGCAGAAGTATATTGTGGTACTAGAAGAATCTGGACATGGGTTCTGCTATCTTACTGGCAAGAATTATCCCCCGTAGAGTGCAAATACAAATTCTCAGCTGGCTGGTGAGGCTGGAAGGGCTACTTCCCTTGGCCCGGCTAGGGCATACGGTGAGGAGGGAAACATTTTCCATACCCGATTCCCAACAGAGGATCTTTTTGGTAGTGAGGAGGGTTTGCTGGTGCCCTCCTGCAAATAACTTGCAGGCGTATACATGTTTCAACAATATCTCTAGAATAAAGGAAGCGGTGACTCTTGAAGCTTCAAGAGCACGTGTCATGCTGAAATGGAACATTTCATTTGACCGGACTGATGTGGCTTCAGGCATATTAGTGGGTACTACTAGGCCTAGCAAAACAGAAAAAAGAGGGGGAGAAATGAAGAGCAAGGGGAAAGTGTTCTCTGGCTGAGCAACTAATACCACCCTTTAAAGTTCACTCATATCTGCTCATGTGCAGAACATTTCAGAAGAGAATGAAAATAAGTATAGCCCTGGTAGAAATCTGTTGCCATGAAATCAGTCCAGTTATTGTACACGAATTGACATGACAATGCATTGCAGTAAATCGTTAACTGTTTTGCATGCAAAGCTAAGCTGAAGTGCAGTTGTTTCAAATTCCAGTTAGCAATGATTTTTTCTTTTTCTTTTGGCCACTCATTGATCCTGGTTTTTCTCTTGCAATTTATTGCACCATTCCTTACTGAGAAAAGAACATCCTTTAAATGACAAAACGGGGTGGGCTGGGAGGCAAGGGCTTAGATTCCTGCCTTGCATCTTAATCTTTTAGCACTTCCATATTATTCAAGCAGCTTACAGAGTAGCCCTGTTGTCCGGCAGTCACAGATATGCAGTTCGTGGGAGAGGTGGAAATAAGTCACCATAGGCAACAGTGCTGGGTGTAACAAGACCACAGCTTTATGGATTGGACAGCAGGTAACTGGGGTTGGCATGGCAGCAGGATAAGGACTGGCTCATCATTCCAATCAGCCCTTGCGGTAGGAATGGTTGGGAGGCACCCAGCACCCTGGGGAGCTGGCCAGTCTGGACCCCGGTGTGGGGCAGGCCAGGCATCCAGGATCCCATTTTATGTTGTGAGCTGCCTTGAGATCTATGGGTATAGGGTGGTATACAAATTTTAATCCTCATCATCCCACTGGGCAAGTCAGAGGTTAGGGTCTAGACAAGGCTAGGCCCCTATGGACCCTCCTGTTTTGATTGTGCCCAATGTCATTTCTGTCACAAGAGAGAGAAGTGAAGCAGCCTAAATCCCATCAACCCCATGTACAACGGCAAGCAGACTAAGAGGCCACAGCACAGGCTGCCACCCAGGCTTTGTTGCCCATTTTACACAGGTGGACTCTACCTGAGGGAAAAGGTCAGGCAGGGTCATGCCTGATTAGGGAGTGACAGATCACTGGGCCAACCCAGAAAACCACAAAGTGTGCCACAGCTTTGCTAACTTGTCATCAGATTACATCTACCTTGCCCAAGCACCCCTCCAGTGATGGCACTGCAGCCGCAACAACCAGGCAATGGTCATACATGGATGTTTGTTTGCCTGGCAGCCAAGGTTCCTTTTGATGGGTCCTGAGAAGTAGGAAGGACAGGAATTCCTCCTTCTCCACCATCTTGGAGCTGCTGTGCCACAGGACAAAGGGCCTCGCCCACAGTGAGTATGGAACAGCTGCTTGCGGGAACAGTTCACCATATCCTTAAGTACTGAAGAGCAAATGTTGTTAGTCAGAAGAAATGGCTGGAACTGGTTAGCAGATCTTGGTGACTGAGCAGAAGGAAACTGCTCCAAAGTGTATAGCAGTGTTCTATCTTTATAAAAAATAATAAATATTTAGAACCAGATGTCCAGCAATCTTAAACAAAACAACGAAACAAAACAGCACACTTATTTAAATTTGATGTGTCAAACCTGGTTTTTTCACCACCCTCTGCTGTCGCCATGCCTAGCCCTGACCAGACACCTCTAAGGATGAACCAGACACCCCACAGCTTGAGGACCGTGAAGAGGTACCATCATCAGGGGTGCCAACTTGAATAAAATATTGGGGGTGCTCAGGTAAGCCCCACCCCACATAATTGATCACACGATGCGGTGCACACACACCATTTGAATGGCAATGCCCATCAACTTTGGGGGACACTAGCCCTCTCAAATATATTATTGAGGGGGGAGGTGAGGCCCCCTCAGGCCCTAGGAGTTTGCTCCTATGACCATCATCCTCTAGGATAGGATTTCACTGGATGACCCCTTTATAGCAAAAGGAAGCTCATATCTCTAAGAACCCTTGGTTCATGTACCAGCATGAGTTGATGTGTCTCGTTTACGGGGGGTTTAATTTAATCCTGTTTTAAGCCCATCATTTAATAGCAATGTTGTAATTAGCTATTGTCCCAGTCTTACACTTTTGTAACTTCCACCAGTGCACTTTCTGCACAATATTAGCATACTCTTCACAGAGCGAACAGGTAGAGATGGTGACATAGCAAGGCCATGTTTCAGATTTCTACTTTTTGGTCCTACCCTGACTTTTTTTTTTTTTGCTTTAGTTTTCTTTATTTTCAGAAACATAGTGGTTTACACTAAAAATACCCACTCTTCATTGTAGGTTTTACTCACCACTACCAAACAAACAAAGGAAAAAGCTATTCCCAAGCGCACAATTTAGGAAAAGTGTCAGAGAGCGAAGCAAGAAAATGGAGCCGTTTAACTATATAGGCGTTATTATTCGCTCTGTCCATAGAACCTGTTTACTCACAAAGCTTTGCTAAGGATTAGCGGCTCATTTCAGACTGTATTTTGAAGCTATTATGCACTACGTTTCAAGTGTTATCATTAGACCCTCAGGCACACAATGAATGAAGAGATTATAGCAGAAGCCTTCCCCTTCCTGGGACAGATTCTTCCGAGCTTATGAATTCACAGAAACGCTGGCAAAGTTAGCAATCTTACTTCAGCATGCATGAGAGCAGAATTTGCCTTCTTATGTAATTAATAAGAAGCATTAAGCATGGTAATTTGCTGTATGAAGAGAAACGTAAGGATATGATGCAGAACAATTTTGTGCCCAAGGGATATTTGGGGTACTTTGTTAACAAAATCCTTCTTAAAAGTTGGACATATTTGGAACTTACAATACATAACCATTGCTCCACGATTGTTCATGTACACTCCCAAAATGGTATGCCTCTGGATTTATTTATTTTTTAGGCTACAAGCCATGATGGCTGTGTTCTACCTCCACTGTCAAAGGTAGTATGTCTCTACCAGTTGCTGGGAGTCCTAGGAGAGGAGAGTGCTGTTGCGTTCAGAATCTGCTTTCGGGCTTCCCACAGGCTTCTAGTTGACCACTATGAGAAGAGATGCTGGCCTAGATGGGCCATTGGCCTGATTCAGCAGACTCGTCTTACAGTCTTTAAAAATTCTGTTTTTTAATAGTTTGTGGCTCATCCAGAAAGCATTCCACAGGCATGTATATGAACATGCACACACATACGTAGGCAAGGAGTTGCACACACTAATTTATTCAACATTATTCTAGAGGAGAGTGGGAATTCATCTTGGGTACAGCTAAATGAGAGAAATTCCCTGGAGCAACTGATGCATTGTGTAATAATTAGTCTGACACAAAAATGTAGTGGCACTGTAATTTGGCTATCAATCACTGTCATGGCTGGGGTATTTGAGGCTTATGGCAGCTGCAGGAACAGCTGTAACCTAGGTCTATTGTTTTTGCATCCAATCCTACATATTTCTGGAACCTATTAGTGGCATTTTAATTTTAATTTTTTTTAGGGCTTGGAAACTGGATGGTGGTAAGGGAATGCTGAATATTCTAAATGATGCTCACTCATTAAGTATCGGTTCCTACAATAATCTCTAATTTCTAAGTTCACTTGGCAAAATTAAAAATGGAATGAGCACTACAGCTTTGCAAATGGCAAGTGGAGTTTTCCTATTTATCACTCACAAAAGAGAGGAAAGCTCTCAACAGATGTATCTAATTACTCCTTGTATCCTGCATCCTTTTGTTGCTTCCAAATACTTCTCCTTGCATTTTGTTTATGTGGGCAAGAGGTGAGCAGAATGTAGCTAAGATCCCCATCAGGAGATCCTAAACACAGGGAAGGGATTGGCTGGCAAGCTTAGAAAGACAACAAAAGGCTTTTGCTCACATCTATTGTCCTCAAACCTCAAGGTTTTGGGTTGAGAAAGGCCACTAGTTTACCCTGGGTGCCTGCACTTCCATTGAACCCAAACTAAGCAGATGTTCACTTTTTGTAGTTGCAATAATTTGTTTATTTGTTGGCTATCACCCCTTAAGCCTCTTGACAGTAAATGGAAAGCAGTGGGATAATTGTTGGTGGTCAGGAATTAGAGGCAACAGATCTTGTACCAGGAATCATGTAGGGCTGGGAGACTGAAGAAAGACAGTCGGCTTGAGATGTGGGATGCCCCAGCTAAAGAGTTCATCCTGAATTCCACCACAAGGGTAACAGTTGTGTCCTTCTGGAGTGGCAGCCAGTGAAATGATCAGCTCCATGAAATTGACAGTAGTCAGAACGTGGAGCTAGAAGGATGGGACTGTATATCCTTATTGTTTAGACATCAGGAGGCAGTGTTGGAGGCATGTGTGTCACAGCCATTACTATGCAAGCATAATCATTTATTTACTGCATTTATATCCCACCTTTTTCTCCAAGGAACTGAAACTGGCATACATGGTTCTCCCCCTTCTCATTTAATCCCCACAGCCACTAGCCCTGGTAGGGGGTAAGTTAGGCTGAGGCTACTGAAGAGGCCATAAACCATCTTGGCTGCCCTTTTCCATCTGGCCTGGGAGCCCTGGCAGATTCTCGCTACAAAAGCTGAAGTAGTTGGAGAGGCCAGAGACCATCTTGGCTGTGATTTCTGGAAGACTTGCTCCCTTCATTTTCAACTTGTCCTGGGACGGCAAGGCCCTGACTGACTCCAGCTGACTCCAACAAGAGCTGAGGGTGTTGAATAGACTGTTGGGCTGGGGCTTTGTTGGGGGTGGGGTGTTGCTGTTGGGTTTTTTGGTATCTTATTTTGTTGTGATTTATGTGGAAATTGTTCAGTTTGATTTTGTATTTTTAAATGTTTAAATTTTTGTTTATGACTACTTTTCTTATGTTGTAAATGTATTTTTTCATGCTGTAAGCTGCCTTGAGCATGGTTTGAACTGCGGAATGGCGGCATGCCTGCAGGTGAGCCTGAGAGGCAGGGACTGGCCCAAGGTCACGCAGTGAGCTTTATGTTAGAATTCCTGCTCCATGATTGCAGTCATGGGATTTTTGTCTATCACATGACAGTGTATGTTTTGACGCCACAGTGTGGGAAGTGACAGAGACAGGATGTTTGTGTTACTGTGTTCCGTGAAGTGGGACTATTGTCCTTTGTTCTTTTTTTCCTCTTTGCTGTCTGATGCTAGAGAAAGAGGGAGCCATGTTGCAGTGTTCCGTGTGTGTTTATATGTAAATAAAGTAGATTAGCCAAAATGCTGAGTTGCTGAGGTCTGATACGCAAGCTGTGAAGACTCTGCAGATCCCTGTGTCAATGTCTGTTGACATCGGTCGCTGAAGAAAGCTTTTAAAGCTGCCGAATGACCAACCAGGAGGGAGAGAACATGCCAGTTAGGCATGTGTCTCTACGAGGGTCCTACTCAAGTGTAGGACAAGCTCCCGACACTTCATGGCTGAGGGCAGATTTGAACCCTGAGTGGATGTACAGCTGTGTTGGTTGCAGCACTCCCACCTCTCTTGCTTCCCCCTGATGCTGAAAGTTGTCTACCCCCATGCTGGGCTGCCACTATTTTTATGTAGCACACTAGCTGGTGCTGCCCTTCTGCTGGAACTGTAATGCAGGATTATGTGTGCTGTAATAACCTACATGTACCAAACAAAGCCACATCATACCCTTGATGTTGCACGTTAAAGAGGAAATATTTAAATGAAGTTCTAACGATGAACGCTGTCACAGTTCTTTAGCTTCTCCCTCGGGACTTTTTCACAATGCCTTCATGTTTTGCAGCACTTTATGGATCTTACAGCAATTGTGAAATAGGTGACAAAACATAAAAGTCTTAGTTATGCTGCATTTGCTGTTAAAAAGCAGTGGTTACCTAACCAGACAGCTATTTTTGCATCACAAATTACACTTCTAAATTTCAGTATTTTACTTCTGGTACTTGCATGATTTTGCAATGTGTATATGAAAACGAAAGCTTTATATAAAAACAATACTTGCAAGTAACAAATCCTTGTTCTAATCACCTTGTCTGTCAAGGTTAAAGAACATTTTTATTTGGAAGTTCTGTGCTTCTGTAAAGACCTCCTTTTTAACTGGAGATCCAGCACACCGTAATTCAATGTGATAGCAAAATTTGACTTTATGTTAACACACTGTATGTCTCTAGGGTAGTGCTAGTAACGTTGTAAGTCATTAACATTTTTATAAAAATGTTTTGTGGTTTTAAAGTGAAAAGCTAGACCACATTTATCAGCAAAGTTACTTTAGCCAATAATTCACATTCAAACATTCCTTTGTTGCTTTACAGTACACCAATGCCATTTTCTTCTGCTAGTTTCTTAATGATGAACAGAGCCAGTAGGCAATTAGTAAAAGGCCAGCTTCAGGTTTCTGGGGGCCCTTGAGCACAGAAAAGAACATAATAGCCTGCTGGATCAGGCCAATGGCCTTTCTAGTCCACCATCCTGTTCTCACAGTCACCAGCCAGATGCCTAAGGGAAGCCTACAAGCAGGAATTGCATTTGCCATTTTACCACCCATTCTCTCCGTCTGGAGAGGTCCTTTTGGAGTTCTTCACCGTCTCTTTTTGTTTTAATGACTCTGAACAGTTTAGTATTGACAGAAAACTTGATCATGTTACTGCTCACCTCATGCTCATGTTTTGTGGTATCTTTTCTCCTTGTTTTATTGTATTTGTATTGTAGAAATTACACCTTGCAGCTAAGTTTTACAGCACGGAATACTTTTGTTTAGTGTTCAAGTCAGCCAGCATTCTTCTTTTCCTTTTCTCTCCCACCCAGTTTTCTGTTTAGCTTTTCAGCGGTTTAGCTCTTCAGCGGAGTTCAGTGGCCACTGAACTCAGTCCTCCTTGAGCTGTTTTGGGGTTTCCCCCTTAGGGCTTTTTCCTATTTTTTTTGTACTTCTGCAACCCACAGGGTCCCCCCAAAGCCTGCATGAATGGTGCTAAACCATGGGGTTCCCTCTTGTTGAGAGCAGTGCTATTTTGGTTACATAAGCAAGGGCATTTACCCCTGAGTATCAGAAGAAAGGAGAACAAGTGAGACCCTGGAACAAAATATTGCCACGTGGTTGCAGTATTCTGCTCAGGTTTGCAGCCATGCCTCCCCGTTTCCCCTTTCCCCTTTGTTTGTACTGTGGACAAGGACACTATTCTCCCACGGCATGTCTTAGTGCAAACAGTGATTATTTTAGGCTGGTTTAGAGTTTATATAAAATGCTGTGCTGCATCATATCTGTTTTCTCAAATGATCTGAAATGCTGAACATGATGCTTCATGAGACGTCATGTAATTACATGTCAAAACCTTTTGAGTCTATTTCCCCCCTCTGACATTAAATGCCTGTAAACAAAATGTACTGGATTCATTATAATGAATGAGATCATCCAGTTTTTACAAATCTAGTCTTAAGACTATAAAAAGCACAATATCCTTGCATTCTGTCAACTGCGATGCATTTTATGTACAAAATTTACTTCCTGAACTTTTTAAAAAAAATTCCAATGAATAGAAATGATGGGGTTTGGGGCAAGGAGTTGGACAGCTGTGGTAATAAAGCTGCAATCCTAAACTATTTCCCTTTTTTCAGAGGAAGCTACAAAGGAGTTACTTTATTTAGAGGAAAGCCCATTGAGGTCAAAGGGGTTACTCTTTGGTAGACTGGCCATTGCCAAAAAGAGAGGACATTATTTGCATATGTTAATTTATATGTATACAGTGGTGCCTCGCAAGACGAAATTAATCCATTCCGCGAGTCTCTTCGTCTTGCGGTTTTTTCGTCTTGCGAAGCACGGCTATTAGCGGCTTAGCGGCTATTAACGGCTTAGCGGCTATTAACGGCTTAGCGGCTATTAACGGCTTAGCGGCTATTAACGGCTTAGCGGCTTTAAGAAAAAGGAAACAAACTCGCAAGAACCCGCAAGACGTTTTGTCTTGCGAAGCAAGCCCATAGGGAAATTCGTCTTGCGGAACGACTCAAAAAACGGAAAACTCTTTTGTCTAGCGAGTTTTTCGTCTTGCGAGGCATTCGTCTTGCGGGGCACCACTGTAGTTGTAGAGTGGTGTTCAGCTAAGTTTTATTCAGAAAAGACCCACTGAAATGAATATGAGTTGGGCCCCTTAATATCTACAGGTCTACTCTGAGTAAAAATTAGCTAAATGCCACCTGTAAAATTTAGAAAGAGAAATGCTTTTCACCATAGTGGGGAAGACTGACCAGTTGAGCTGTTCAGGTACTAAATGTTGATGAGCAAGTTCAAAGTTCCTGTTCTTCTTCCTTACGGTTCTTCACCTTTAAACTGGACTAGGACTGGGCAGCCCTTCAAACCCAACATGCTCCTCTCTGTGACCACGCTCCTCAATAGGCCCTACTTCTGAATAAGCATGTTTAGGCTTGCTCAGTAAGATTCTTAAATACAGATTACAAGAGCAACACAACCCTGTTGGTTTCTTTTTAAAAAAATCTCACTTGCTTTCAGTTAAATGGTTTCTTTTACTTTCACCCTTCGCCTCCCTTTTGTACCCTTCTGCTGCCCTATTGTACTAACAAGCTTTAATTTCCTTTCCACCTACTCTCACCAGTTAAATTGCTGTGTAGGTGAAGTGCAACCCGAATCAGCATTGCTGATTGCATCTATGCGAACCAGGAAACAGGGGCTACGTTGGCTTAAGAAAGAGTTGACCTTGCCTCAGAATTCATTGGATTGTGGATTCAAATGCAAATAAAGGAATGAGCATTGCTTTAATCAAAAGACGGAAGAGATATGGGGCACAGACTCACCAAGTCCACCTTTACCCAACTGCATCGATGCTGAGCATTTCCTTTTGGTAGTAGTAGTAGTAGTAGTAGTAGTAGTAATTCCACCTTTCATCCAATGGCCCCAGCATGGGTTACAGCTATTAAAACACAATTTTAAAAATAGTTTTAAATAGCTTACAAACTCAGAAATAAGGTGGGCCCTAAAAATATATACCTCAAGTGTCAAACACCAGGGTAACCAGTGCCTTCAGAAACTGTCCCATCAATTACTGACAGTTCCATTTTTTTATTTTAATAGACTTTTGCATTTTAATAGGCATTGGGACGCGGGCGGCGCTGTGGGTAAAACCTCAGCGCCTAGGACTTGCCGATCGCATGGTCGGCGGTTCGAATCCCCGCGGCGGGGTGCGCTCCCGTCGTTCAGTCCCAGCGCCTGCCAACCTAGCAGTTCGAAAGCACCTCCAGGTGCAAGTAGATAAATAGGGACCACTTACCAGTGGGAAAGTAAATGGCGTTCTGTGTGCTGCGCTGGCTTGCCAGATGCAGCTTGTCACACTGGCCATGTGACCCGGAAGTGTCTGCGGACAGCGCTGGCTCCTGGCCTATAGAGTGAGATGAGCGCACAACCCTAGAGTCTGGCAAGACTGGACCGAACAGGCAGGGGTACCTTTACCTTTTTTATTTTAATAGGCACCTCTTTGCAGGAATAAATTGATAGAGGGTTCCTGTTAATTACCTTGGATTTTATACCCACCTGGGATGCAATCTAGTCTCTCAAACATGTTTTTTCATAGGACAGAGGCCAACCAATCAATGTTCATTTTAGAGTGTCATCTGAATAAACTGTGATTCAGATTTATTTATTTTATTTACTTAATTTATATACCACCCTATACCCAAAGGTCTAATGGTTGACCAGTCATCAACTGATAAAGATTTCCCATCTAACAAACCTATCTTTATACAGTAATGATATTAGTAGCACTTTTTTTTTAGGTGTGTCCTACCTGCTGAGATCTCCCACAATATCCTCATCTGTAAGATGAGCATCTGAAGCTCTGCTCTCTGGTCCAGACATGAAAGAGGTTAGGTTGAGAACTAAGAGGGACAAGACTTCTTCTGCCCTCCCCCCCAAAAAAAATTTTTTTCATATGGCTTCTTCTCTGTTGTTATTTAGGAAAACCCTAAATTATTTTTTACATTTGTTTTATCTGTCACTGTTATTTGAATGCTAACTGTTCTTTGCTGCTATTTTAAAGCATGAAATTTCAATGTTGTACTTTATTGGTTTGTTGTTGTGGTTTGGGGGAGGTATACATGCCTTATTAACGGCAGGCTGGAAAGTCCTTAAAAATGGTGACAGTAGCAGGAGTAGGCATGTAGTGATAGGGAGAATTTTGCCAGGCAGAATTCTGTCATCTTGTGTCCGTTCTGGAGACTTTTCAAGGTTTTCAATCTGTCAACCTGGAGTTGAACACGTACCCGCGCACACACACCCCTTTGGGAAGAAGACCATTACAAATGTTTTCACTTAGGTTTTAATCCACTATATTAATGCAAGTATTTCTGCAATATTATTATGATAAATTCAATTTGCAGCATTTCTAATTATAGATTTTTGCAAGCTGAATAACCAGCAGGAAATGTTTTTCCAGTAACAGGCTCCCTGCTGCTAAATATTAAGAGTTTAATGATCTGATTATCCCACAAGCCTTTTTTTTTTCTCATTTATAAAGTTGTACAGCATTAATCTATTACCCATGTGAAAGATAGAGATGCTCACAGCAGTTGTTGTACACCACCCCATAAATAAATAGTGTGGTCAAAAAGTCTGTGTTTTGATGCCTAAGTTCTCACTGAGTGGTAAACATGTATCAGGATAAAATGAGGGTTCACAGGGTGGGACGCAAGAGAGGCAAGAACCTCTTTGTCCAATCTTTATTTTTCTGAAAATTCAGTTGTGGGAATCCCTAGTTGCAGTCTAAAGTGGTGCTGAAGTCAGTCCCATTTGGTTCAATGGTATTTATTCCTTAGTGAGTACGCAAAGAGTTTCCTCGTTTGATGTAGGTTAAATGTGGCTCCAGTAGCTGCTAGGATAAAAAGTAGCATCTTCTACTAAATGGTGTAGTTCAGTCACCCTTCACAGACCCTCTTTCGCAAACACTTTCATGTCCCCATGGTGTCATTATAAAAAAGGAGCCAAGGCCACACACACAGAGAGAAGGAGGAACAAAGTGATTAGCCGCCTGTTCTTTCTGATTTCTTCCCTATGACCTCTTGCTCTTATCCTTCCTCTTTCCAGAGCCAAATATTTTTATTGTAGGGAGTAATAGGCCAGTGTGTGTTTTACGAAGAATTAGGGAGGGGCGGGGGAGATTAGCTTCAGTCCACATTTAAAGATGAGCCTACCTAATACACGCTTTATGAAATGATACATAAACTGGAAGACAGGCATCCATCCTAAGGGGCACTAATCTGAATTCTGCAATGCAATTATTCTGTCAGGTAATAGTGGAAGACAGGAGTGCCTGGCGTGCTCTGGTCCATGGGGTCATGAAGAGTCAGACACGACTAAATGACTAAACAACAACAACAATGTGTATAAAGATCCATATACTATGGTAAAAAGTATTCAGCAGCAGAAAAATGCATATAAAATTAAAAAATGCATCTTATTAAGGAAAATTGCTTTGCAAATAGATGTGAGGCACAATTGCCTACAAAAATGTGTATTAGGAGAAATTCACACTAAAATGCTAATGAAATTTCAGGAAGAATTTTAAAACAGAAATTTGCAAGCTGATATGGAAGTGTGGATGAAATATGCTCAGAGTCAGAGTCGAGTGCCGCCTTGTGGGGAAGGAAGGAATGGTAAAAGTTCAATAGTACCAAAAAGGCCTGAAGTTCAGTCTTCCTCTTGGGCGCTGGAGCATCACAAATGGCCCGTACCTTGTCCCCAGTCGGGTGGACCCCTTCTGCGTCCACCCAGAAAGTCCACCTGAGGCACTCCTAGTAGACATTTTTCCCACTTCACCTTGAGACCCGCCATCTGGAAACGGTGCAGAACGGTGCGGAGGCGGTCCTCAAACTCCTCTGGTGTGGGCCCAGCAATCAACACATCATCAAAGAAGGGGGTGACGCCAGGAATCCCTTTAAGGAGAGAGTCCATTAGATTCTGGAAGATGCCTGGTGCCACGCTGACACCGAATTGCAGCCGCTTTACCCTGAACGCTCCTCTGTGTGTCACAATCGTCTGTGCCTCTGCTGTGGCCTCATCTACTGGCAGCTGTTGATATGCTTGGGCAAAGTCCAGCTTGCCAAAATTTTTTGACCCAGCCAGGGTGGCAAGGACATGGCTGACCACTGGCACTGGGTATGTGTGGGCCATGAGGGTCTTGTTTATGGTACATTTGTAGTCTGCGCAGATGCGGACCGAACCATTAGGCTTGACGGGTGTGACGATTGGGGTTTCCCAGGGGGCATTAGGCACCGGCTCCAGCACTCCTTGCTCCATGAGCCGGTCCAATTCCTCGTCTATACTGGGTTTCAGGGCGAACGGAACCCGGTGGGCCTTGAGCCTGACTGGTCGTACTGTGGGGTCAAGCTGTAGAGCAATGGGGGCCCCCGTATACTGTCCCAATTTCCCATCAAAACCCCCCGGAAATTCCTTGCATATGGTGTCCACATCCACTTGTAAGCTAGTGTGGTTCACCCCGGTGACGGCTAGCCCCAGTGGTCCAAACCATGCCAATCCCAGTAAGCTAATGTAGGGGCCCTTGACCACAAGCAAGTCCAGTTGCCGTGTCCGCCCTCAATATTGCACCCTGAAGGTCCCCATCCCCCATTGTGGGGACCTTACATTTCTGGAAGTCCCGGAGGGTGAATGGGGCCGGCCTGAGTTGGGGACCCCCACTAGGACACAGTTTCCTTAAGGTCCGTGCCGAGATTATGGATAGAGTTGAACCCGTGTCAAGCTCCATGCGGCACGGGGCCCCCTCTATCTGTACCTCTACATAAATTTTCTCTATGTTGGGGTGGGGCAACTAGTATACCTGGAAGTCTGTGAGCTCCGTCAAGTTGCCTTGGTGCGTTGGGCCCTGGGGCTCTTGGATTGGTCATCTGATGCCTGGCGTCAGGTGGGCCGAGCCCGACACACCCGGGTGATGTGTCCCAATTTTCCGCACTGCCTGCACTCTGCGCTGCGGAAACGGCAGGTCTTCCTCTCGTGACTCTCCCCACAGCTTGTGCAGTTCCCTTCTTCTCGTCGAGGCAGCTGTGATCTGTGCGCTGCTTGAGTGCGCTGCTGTACTCGGTGCACCTCCTCCCTGCCAGATCCTGAGTCATAGAATCATAGAATCATAGAGTTGGAAGAGACCACAAGGGCCATCGAGTCCAACCCCCTGCCAAGTCGTCGGTGAGGTCTTCGTGGTGGAATCCTCGGTTGGGACGGCAGGCTCGGTCGTGCCTCTTGCGTCGACCTCTCGGCAGCTTCTGTTGCAAGGGCCTCCTCCAGGGCGACTTGGAACGTTAGGTCCTTCTTAGCGTAGAGGCATCGTTGCAGCTTCTCATCCTTCAGGCCACCGACGAGGCGGTCACGAAGCATGTTCTCCAATTCTGAGAAGTTGCAGAACCGGGCGGCTTGGTGGAGAGAAGTCACAAAGCCAGTTATGGTTTCCCCGGGGGCTTGCCGCTTTGCGCAGAAGGCATTTCGACGAGCCACCACTGAGGGCTGCGGCGAAAAGTGCCCCTTCAGCCATTCCATTATTGTTTTGTATGGAACAGTAGCGACGTCTTCAGGTGCAAGGAGAGCCCGGGCGATTTCAAACGTCTCCTCTCCGCAGAAGAATATAGCCCTCTTCCTGGCGTCTTCTTCGTCGGTGACTCCTTTGGCTTCTAGGAGGAAGGTGAAACGGGAGGCATACGCTGTCGGTTGCCATTCTGAGTTCCTTGGGTCCCAGAGCTGAAGCCTGGATCCACGGTGCGAGGCAGCGGTGCGGCAGGTGGCGGTGCTGCGGTGCTGTGTGTGGCGGTCAGCTCAGCGGGATCCCACCTTCGTTGCCAGTGAAATATGCTCAGAGTCGAGAGTGGATTTCATGCTCTTTATTCAGCTCATAGTGGTGAGGAGGGAATGAAAGTCCCCTCAAAGTATCTGCTTTATATACATTATGTACACAATGGGCTGCACATGATTGGCTAATTCCGGAATTCTCTGTAGGCCAATCAGGTTGTGGATTCACTTCTATCTGGAGCTGGATTGGGTGGCTCCTGCCAACCAATCATACTGCTGCATTGTTCTAGGACCAATCAGACTGCTGCATTCTGAATCCTATTGCTCTAGGACCAATCAGACTGCTGCAGTTTGGATCCTATTCAACTCAGTACATAACAGTGGGGAACTGAATTTAAGACTGGGACAAATGAGAAACCTAAATTGACAGGTCCACCCATTGCTACAAATAATTAAAATTTGTTCTCTCATTCAAAATCTGTCACACTTTCTTTTGTAGGAAACTGAAGGCAGGCTTTTATTTTGATTGACTTTTCATGTGTAACACCTGTTATATTATAGACAGTTCCACATATTGACATACCATATTTCCTCCTTACTGCTGTTTTCTATGCTGATTATGATAATTTTGTATGCTGTTCTGGTTACATCCCCCCCCCCAGGAGCAAGGTAGAAAAACAAACAACATCCCAGTAAAAACAATACAAATGTGAAGGAAAACAGACTCAAATGCTCGTGCACAGCAAAGTGTCCTGTAAATGGCTATTTGATTACATTTTCATTAAGCTCTTCTTCTTTTAAAAATATAGTGCTGTAAATTTTATAGAAATATGGTTAATGTAGTGTGCAGTAAAAACATAAATTTTAAAAATGAATTATAATTGTTAGTTCATTTGAAATGAATATGATTCTCTTTTTTAAAAACAACAACTGTTCCTCATTTGTATAGTCATTAAAAACTTTACTTTGAAAACTGAAGAAACAGAAGCAAGTTGGTGTTTACATCCTCCCATCTTAGGAGTTACAAGGAACCAGACCGAGGGCCTTCTTGGTAGTGGCACCCTCCCTGTGGAACACCCTCCCATACAACTTTTAGAAGACATCTGAAGGAGGCCCTGAATCAGAAACTGTTTAATGTTTAATGTTTAATGTTCAATGTTTTATTTTGTTTTTGTGTGTGTTGGAAGCTACTCAGGGTGGCTAGGGCAACACAGCCGGATGGATGGGATATAAATAATAAAAAATTATTATTATTTAGGCAATGGAGGCTCTCACTCTACCTGACTAGCCTTCCTCCAAAGAAGACTCGGACCCTAATTACCATGCAACATGTATGAATAGGTAGGTGCAATCCAGAATTCAAAAAGGGCATAATGCAATGCATTTGTGGTTCTGAACCATCAGTGTAGTTAAGCCCTGAACAAGTCTGGCCCTGAACACAAGTTATAGGGGAATCACACAGTAATTCATTTTGCCAAGTGTCATTTTGAGAACATTCTATGCAAGTAGAACATACCTTTTTATTGCAATTGTTGAATATTAGCAAAATGGCTATCATTTTGGTGGATGAAATCTGTGGGATAGGAGGGTTGAATATTGCAAGGCCACCTGGGTTTAAGTGTAACATAAATCAGTATTATTGTTCTTCACATTGCTTCTTTGTTTGGCGGGGGGGAAGTTGAGGGTGAGAAAGAGTGACTTGCCCAAGGACGCCCACTTTGTTCATAGCTGAAGCAAGATGCAAACTGGGACGGGGAGGCATGTTCCCCACTTTACCGATGCAGTTCTCTATTTGAAGCGTTGTCTGGTCCTCATGTTCCTACCCACACGCCTGAGCATTTAACCCAGATTTACCATTTCAGTGTTTTATTTTAAATTTGGATTTTCGGAAGGAATTGTGAATTCAGATTAAATGGGAAAGATGAGATAGCAGTTTGATCAGCACAATGCCATGCAGATGCTTTGCGCAACAACTTGCATGCACGAGCAACACCCTGTCCACAATAAATTGTCACATGGAAGCTCCCTTCCTAATCCACAGCTCAGCTACCGAAATAATTCCTCCATATGCTCTGCAGCAAAAAAACTGCTTGTTATCTCATTGTCAAAAGTGGATGGCAGGCCTTGCCATTATGACAACGTTGTATCCAAATAAGTGGGCAGCTTTGCTTGAAACAAATGACAAGTGTTCACTGATATGGGAGAATGCATGTGGGAATGTCATTGGGGTAGGGGGATAATCCTGTTATCTGGTACTAGTGGTGCCAGCCATTGAGAATCAAACGAGCCCTGAGCTGCATTCACATTGAGGTGGGTCTGGCTGACCTTCCTTTGGTCTGAGAAAGAGAGAGAGAAAGAGATCGACTTCAAAGCACCTCATGCTGGTCACATGGGAGACAAGAGCTGGAGATTGGCAGGCATTTCATCTTTGAATGCACAAGCCAATCCCATAGCTGCACCGTTGCTTCCCGGCTTCCCAGCATACCCCCTATGTCCAGTATACATATGTACAATGCATGCATATGCAAACAATCCTCACAACCAAATACAAACCCCCAACCAAAATTTAATGTCTGGCAACTGGAGTGAAGGCACATGCTCCAAAACTGGGGGGGGGTCCATATTTTTCTTGGGTTGCCCCCCAATAACTAATTCTTATGGAAATCTTGTAAATTTGCTTGGTATTAAACAAACAGTTACCATCACTTTGCATAGAAGAGGGCTGTGATTGAAAACTGTGCCTTGCCTTCCTGGGAACAAGATTTTCTTTTGGCAATTCTCGGCAGATTCAATGAGTCAACATTCAGTAACTTGTTTGCAAAGCAAGCCTTGCTCACTGATAGAATTGACACCTAAATCCCTATTGCAGTGTGGCACCCTTACTATAGATCCATAGACTGATCTGTGAGCTGCCAGCAGGGATTCTCCTGCCAATTAACAAATTTTACACCCCTGTGACTGCTTGGCTTTGGCCTAGTAATGGATCCTCTTCTAAACTAGGCACAGGCAGAACAACCCTGTGCCCTAGAACCAATGACCATTTTCCAGAGCTTTTATTGATGTACCTGGTTGGCATCCTATGCTCTCTTAGTACCTTTGTGTCGAAAGCGCAGTGATATCAATGTGGTAAACATAGTACAAAATAACAAACATTCACAAAGTGCCTCTGTGTCCACCAACCTATTTCATTGTTGGTTTTGATAATGCCCCAACATGAATAGAAGACACAAATTCCATTCTGCCTCATCTCCCCTGTAGAGGCACACTGCCAAAAAAGCACCCACAGCATGGCTAATGCCATAGTTCAGTAGCTAGGAGGGAAACAAATGACACTTGCCATGCAGGCATCTGGGCTCCTTCCCTAAGAGCAGCAGCCTGCAAACACCCAGCCTATTGCCAGGTGCCCCATGTCTTTATCACGGTGGATGAAAAAGTGGTGTCTAACTTTGAGCTGAAAGTATGCAGAGGGGAAAGGGTTAACAAACATGTTTCCTGCTCAGCTCTGACTAGGTCATATAACATCAAGTTTGTGCCTTCCTGCAAGACAACAAAAGAAAGAGGCACGGAAATGTATGGAGAGTAGTGGTGGATTTCTTCTGCCCTCTGAATTGTCAATTTGAATTTTCTCAAATGCCTTGCTTTCATGGCTGGCTTTGCATGAGTTTGCATATATAAAGTCATGCTAAATAGAATATGTCACATCGCATAGCTGTGGCTTTGGACACTTTAATATCTGAACAAATGACAAATATATGCTCCCCACTCCCCTACCCACAATCTATTGGAAGTCTATGCTGCTTCAGGGCCAGCATAGATGAGCTTCAAATTCACCGTCCTGTCCAAGGCTAAGATGACATCAGAAGATGGTTTGACTTATTGCACAGGACATCTGCTTTTCTAGCCACATTCCAGGGATCAAAAACCCAGACACTCCACCACCACTGGGACACCCCCCATGCCACATCTCCCTTGCTCGCCCCCTCCCTGACGCTAACCCCTTCCTTGCCCTCCTGCTCCCCCCTTCTTCCCTCCCCTCTCTTACCTTTTCTGTCTTTGGCCTCCTGCTCACAATGGGAGTCTGAGCTGCCCCGGGAAGGTCATGCAAGGCCAGGCAGCCACTGGGACTGGCGCGGAGCCTAGCATGCCCCCGGGAAAGCTGTGGAAGGCCTGGGGGTGGCCAGGAACAACACCAGGCCTAGTGTGACCCCCCAACAGGTTGCTCCAGGCCACTTGATGCCTGGTTCCTGTTCCAGGGCACAGTGCCTTCTGAGCATTGTGCATGCCCCACAAAAAAACCCCAAAACATAAAAATATAAAATACCCCTCCAAACCACACACATTTAATCCAAAATGCAAAAATCTGCCTGGATGGTGGCGCTGCCCCCCCCCCCAATGCACATGTCTGGGAAATCCCAGACGTATGACAACCCTATCCTTAAGTAACCACACAGATGAAGAGTCTAACCAATCTGCACTTTCCCTATTGAACTTATGAAGATGCTAAACCCCAATGGAATAAAACTTAGCATGGGAGTAGCAAGCTTTCTGACCTTTATTTTAATGAAGAAGTCCACATTTATGCTTCTAGTGAGAGCTATTTCGCTCAGTATAGTTCGTGTGGACTTTAGCCCTGTTAAGATGAAAGCTGCCACCCTTCCCTTTGCAATCCTCAGCAATGGTGAAAGCGTCGCTTGTTGAAAAGCACAGAGCCTTTTCTAATAGGGAAAATGGTGGGGGACCCTAGTTGGAAAGGACCTAATAGACCATGTGGTCAAGAATGTCCTTTTCTCTACAAGACAGTACATAACATGACATTTGAAGCATTCCCTGGCAGATGCCATACTTTGAAAATCTACCAGGAGACTTCCAAAGCTACCAGGGTCCAGACTAGCTGAGATGCTCTGTACGAACAATTTCCCAACAGCTTGTTTATTTTGTTTCGCTGTACTAAAAAAAATGTAGTAAAAGCTTATGGCAGCGGTAAGTGGGGTGGGGGTGGGGGTTCTAACGCTTTCAGTCTTAATATTTTCCACTCAAAATGGCCTCTGCAGCTGAGTTTTCTACCCACAGAAGGAATGATGTAAGGTAATATTTCCCTGAAGGGAGAAAGCAGTGGGGTAGGGTGCAATTTTGAATAGGAAAATGCTCGGGAGAGGGGGAGATTAAGTACTCTTTTCCCCACCACTGCTCCAATCAGCTTTTATAGTTCCCCAGATCTGCATTTCGAAGAAAGAAAGAAAGAAAGAAAGAAAGAAAGAAAGAAAGAAAGAAAGAAAGAAAGAAATAGATGTCCGTGTAGAGTGATTATCAGTTTCCTGGCCCCTTGTCTACTTTGAGGCAGTTGTGGACCCACCAATGGGTGGGTGCTTGGGGGTCCTCTCTGCACGCAGATGGCGTGCAAAGAGGACCATATTGCAGCAGTACTCAAAGAAGGAATTGTTTTCTGTCCTTCCGCTGAAAGCATTTTAGTCTTTTGCTTTTTCCTTCATGCTGATTATTTGTTGGGAGCTGCGAGAGAAGGCATGAAAGGATGTTCATGCTAATTAGGTACTCTTGGCTTAGGGCAGCTGAAGGAGATGCAAACTAGCAGGTTTCCTGTCTCTGTGTGCTCTCTAATCCACTTACCTTTAAGAGCCAACACAAAGACTGCTGGTTCTGCTGCCAACCTCTATATACTTCTCCTTGGGACGATGTGCAAAACAAGAATAGCACTGGCTATAAGGTTTTAGATTACTTAGAATTCTTCCCAAGAACCCGTCCACTTGCTGAGGCCCTGCTTGTTTTACAGTAGTGTTTTACAGATCTCAGGGATGAGCCAAAGACTGGCATTCCTAATGAACAGATTATAATAAATGGGCAGCAATAATTACAGGGCAGTTTACTGTTTTTGTTTCACAAGGCTCTTTTCCACACTCCTGCCTCTTTGCTCGCAGCGTGGTTACCTCTGAACTCATCTTTATTTATTTTTGGATTTATGTCCCACCTTTTTACAAATGTTCCAAGACTGCTATGAAAAAGATAAAACAATTGGATGGCATAATGAACACAGTATAAGCAGGAGCAGGCAACACAATAAAGCTACAAATCAGGAGCAATGAAAGGAAAACACAGAAGGAAGGGGAATAGATACCACAAAAAGGCATAAAGAAATATCCAGAGGCCTCAGAAAGAAGTAATCTTTGAGACCTTGCAAGCAAGGAAGAAAAATGAAGGAAACAGAATAATACAATCAAGGCCTAAATATAGCATTGGCTTCTCTCTCTGAACAATATGAACAAGACAATTTATCTGTCAAGGGTACTGATAAGAGGGATGCTGTTCTCTGCTCTTGAATTCTCAATAAGGCTGAGGATGTTGTTTCCATTTAAGGTCAAGTGCCTGAGATGAGCAAATTCCACTATGTGTTAAATAATGACAGATAAGAAACAAGTTTGCATGCAAATGATTATTTTCAAAGGGTGGCAGTACTGCATGAAAGACCAGAAAACAGAACGGAGCATGCCCACCTAGTCATTATATGAACGTTACAAATGCCACATTCTTCAAACAATGCCATTAGAAAAGGTGTGGGGAACCTTGGGCTCTCCAGATGTTGCTGAACTAGAACTCTCATTGTCCCTAGCCATAAGCCATGCTTTCTGGGGCTGATGGGAGTTGTAGTTTAGCAACATCTAAGTTTCTCCTCACCTGTATTAGAACAGTAGGAAATTTCTGCTGGCATTTTCAAATGACAACATACTGATTTCAAGCTGAAGCTGCGGAAGTAGATGGTATTGGCACTATGGTGTCACACAAGGTACAACCTTGTCCCCAGTGCTATTTAACATCTATATGAAGCCACTGGGTGAGGTCATTAGGAAATTTGAGAAAAAGAGTCATCAATATGTTGACACACAGATCTCCTTCTACATAACATCTGAGGCAGGAGAGGTTGCACATGTTCTGGACTGTTATCTGGGTGTTGAATTTGGTTTCTTTTCCTGCTGCATTGCAAGACAAATCCATGAGTGTATCAATGCGGAAACATTTCATGGGGTGAAGTTTATTTGGGATGAAGTGTATTCCTTCATAGATCTGTGTGAAGAAGATTTCAGTCTGTAGAAACAGATAGTGATAACCTGTGCATGTGTGTGGGGGTGGGGGGGTTGTTCTCTTCAAAAGATTAACTACAAAATATTAATAACATCACAATTGCCTTGCATGGGTACATTCAGCTAAGCACCTTCAACAGTGGCAATTAGAAATTATGAGGGCAACAGTCATCCCTTGCTTGCCTCCAGCTTCTGATATGTGTCGAAAATTTGGCTCCATTTAGCTGTCATGGACAACAGCCATTGATAGACCTCTGTTATGAAATGGTCTAATGCCTTTTAAAGCAACCTAAACTAGTTCCCATTATTGGAAATGGGGCTGTGACACTGAACACTGAGATTAAGAGAAGGCTGCCTGCAAGGTCATTCATTTGCATTAGCTTTCATCTAAACCTGACCCCTGACTATATCTTTTCTTAGTCTTAATGTCAGATAGCTGCAACCCATAATCCTTTATGTTTTAAACCGAAATCCAAGAAGCACAGAATAGCAGAGTAAGGCACATTCCATTAATGTTCTTGTTTCAGTGCAGTGGCTAAAGAACGTAATCTCTGCCCCCAAATCTTACAGCTTTACAACTCTTAAAGGACCAGCACACAAAAGGGAGCTACATTTTTCATGAATTTCTTCATGAGTGTACACATCCTTTATATATAATGCTCCTCCTCCCCCCCTTTCCTCTTTGGTCTATTCCTTTTGAACAGGTTATACCCCTCAATTCCTACATTCCAGTCATGAGTCTCATCCTTCCAGGTTTCAGTAATGCCTACCAGCTCATATTTACCATCCTGTATTAAAAGCTCCAGTTCATCTTGTAAGATAAGATGTGTTAACTTCCTCTCTGGGCATTTTCGTGTTCAGCAAGAATGCCAAAAAAATCTGACACTTCTTATTATGTTTATTTCTCCTGATTTATGACAAGGAAGCTAAAGTTGTCATCCAATGCACCATGTGCCTAGTGTCATGAAATAAAATGAAATTTCTTACTTATTTATTTTTAAAAGATGGACCTAGTGCTAGATCCACATTCTACTGAAGCACGTTGGGAGCAAGCAACAGAGCAGAAGAGCCGTGACCTCCTCCTCATTAGTACTGAGTGGCACAAATGAATTTTTCACACATTTTCATGAGTACCATTGAAACTTGAAGTGTGAGTGGCCCTTCCTGTTCTCATGTTTCTTCTGGAATGTCAAAGAACACAATGTGTGTTTTATATCCCTCCAAGGAGATGCATGTGCTGTCCCAGTTTTGGAAGCAAGTGCAACTAATCTGGATGTGATGTGTGATCTCCTTTCTTGAACGTTAAAGAAAAAAGTGAGAACAGGAAGTGCGCATCCCCTGTACTCGCTGTTTCGCCATCTGTGAAGTTGTTTTATGTGTTAGTAGAATGTCACAAGAGAGAATGCTGAACCCTTACCTGTTTCTATGGCTTGTTATATTAACGTTTACAATTTTCATCTTCTGTCTTTGAGAATTGCTGAAAGGCAGAACTGTACTAGAATTTAGAAAGATTGTGTTTCCTAAATTAGGTCATGACTGCTGACATTTTGATTCTGGTGACATGTTGTACTGGAAACACGTGGAAAAGTATTGCATTGGGGATGTACAGTAAGTGGCATCTAAATGTATATACTTGATGCCTTATTTATGGCCTGTATGGAGCTTGAATCATCCATTGTGATATTTTGACCTTTGAGACTGCATCCTTTAAGGGGTAATTTTATGTGGTAGATGAAGATTCAATGTGTCATAGGGAATATGATCTTATTTTTAGACTATGGAGATAAGGCAGTGATGATTATCAGTACATGAGGTTCATCAGGGCTGATTGCCAAGATGTATGCTTGATTCATGGGTTTGCAGGATGAAAGCTATGGAAAGAACAGTGATTTGAATCCCCCTGCTAATAATAGAAGAGGGTAGCTGGCCAAGCCTTTGATGTACCTGAGATTATGCCAGTGGTTGTCTCCCATGTTCCCAGACACAGCAGTATAAATATATGGCACAGGAGCCTTGTTCAAAAACTCAGGATAAGACCAGAGATCCAGAGTGGTGCTTTGCAACAGCTCAAGGCCAGAGGCTTTAGTCTGCTGTCATTTCTATGGGGTTCTCCGACAGCTGAAGAAGCATGAGCCAGAGTAGGAAGGGTTTTGTTGCTTTATACTTTGTGTAGATTATGCATGTGTTTTTTGGGGGTTGTTTAGGATAATAGGCAAGAAAATGTTTGTTAAGTATTATCCTTCCTTCACTCACTCTAGTGGGAGATATAGCAGAGCAAATCCCCTCTATATTCACGGAAGCTAGTTGATTAAATTCGTTTGAATCTTTCACAAGATGACTAATCCAATCCTGCTTGCCCAGATGGATTAATCCTGGTGTCCCCTTTTCTCCCTCTTAAAATACAATTAAGACTCACGAGTCTGTCTTTAAAAGTACAACAATAAGTTTATTCACGAGTTGTTCACAGTACACATCCTAGAAGGCAGGCTTTAAGCTTCAGGTTACAAACATATAAAGTGGCTCACATCCTATGTGAGGATGGGCCTAAATGCTGCTGGCTGAGAGCCAGAGACTTAACTTAACTGAATTGAACAGAGCTGAAATTGAACAGAAGACAAAATGGCTGTGTGACTCTGCTTTTTATACAGTCAAACTAATCTGCTGAGTAATTTACAAGAGGAACAGGAAGTTACATACCCCCCTATCTCTGTCCACTCTAGGAAGTAAAGCATGTTGTAATTGACTGTACTGATGTAACACATCCCACATTTTTATGCTCAAGACTTACTGTATAATCAATAAAATCCATAATCTTCACTCGTAAATGTCCTTATTGCCTTCAAAACAACTGCCCTTGGCTGAACTCATGTGTCGGCCACTTTGACCCTTTATAGCTCAGTGCCCTCTAGATATTGCTGGACTCCAACTCCCATCAGTCCTAGCCATTAGGAATGATTGGCTATGGAGTCCAATGGCTACCCCTGCTTTACAGACTGGGAAGGGGGATGACCCTAAGTGACATCCAATAAGCTTTGTGTGTGACAATCCAAACCATTCTTTCTGCATACATTTCTAGTTTCCTTCCACTAGCAAACTGGAAGTGTGTGCAGCTGCTGATGGCACAGATGATGCTGCCATCATTACTGTCCAGTCAGAAAATATCTTTTTAACAAAAATGCTAAAAGCCTCGCTCATCAAGTCCTTTCTTTATGTCAAGGAGTCTAATTTTGCAATCAACGCTGTTTCAACCTAAGAACGGTGGGGGTGGGGGGGGAGAGGAAAGATGAGAGGCCAGAGGAATAGAGTTTTTACAAGGTTACAAGGTTGCCAGGTCAGCTGCATAAATTTCATAAGCCCAAAGCAGTAGGTTTTGACTGAAGTAATTACTCATGGCATTAATTCTAGGGACTTGATTTATCAGCAAACAGACCAAATGCGATGGGATACACATCCGAAGAATAGGGTTGGAGGGCACGTTGTAGACCATCTGGCCCAAGATCCTGCTCAGTGCAAGTAATTGTCACGGCGGCTGCTGGGAGCAGGTCAGCAACAACTCACAAGGTGTCTGTGAAGCCAACTATTTCTTCAAAGAAACAAAACAGCTCGGTGAGCACAGCAACTCTTCCCTGTAGGTCATACCCCAATGAGGCAGTTGTGAGGACTGAAGGGCCCTGCCTTCCCATCACTCTCTAAGGCTCCTCTAGGTCCTTCCTAAGCAATCTAAGACTCCAACACCTTGTCTTGTAGCACCCTGCTTGTGGTTAACACTTAGCTGGAATGAAATATTCAACGCAGCAATAGAGAAATTAAAATAATAATTTATTTGTCAGACAAATAAATATGAGGCACAGTGGTATATGGTTACCAAGCTCTGGCCTGGCCTCTTGCCATTCTGGCCAGCACTTATATTTCCTTAATCCAGCCCCCTTGCTCCTCCTGTGGCTGCCTCTGTCCAATCAGCCTGGTTGAAATTCCTATTGGCTGTTTGCTAGAACCAATCACAAAAGATACACCCATTTCCTCTCGCCCTTTTATGGAAATCCAAAAGCTGTATATAAATGACAAATAAGTAGTAATATATCTTACATGTGTCTCAACAAGGAATCTTAATTACCAGCTCACCTCTTGCCCTCCTTGCCCTATTGCCTTCCAAAACAGATGGTTAATCTTGAATTTTTATCTTAAACATATGTCAAGGATTTTGAGTTCACATCAACATTGAGAGATCTCCTTCATTTGAAGGTTTCTAAACAAAAGGCCTGACAACCATATATCAGGAGTGCTTGATGGCGTCTCCTGTCTGGCAAGGGGGGCTGGTGGCTGACTTAATTTCAGGATAGTTACAACTCTTACAACTATATGAAATAAGAATCTAGCATTTCTTAAATCCTTTGCATAATTATATTTAAGCTAATATATTTAATACATAAATAACCTTTTAAAAGGAAAAGAAATCTTAAAAGGATCTTAGTTTAAGAAAGAAACAGCTTTAGAAAAGACTTCCCAAAAATGCTCTCTTTCTTTCTGCCAGCTCTTCTTCTCTTGTTTCTCAGCCTCAAAAATAGAAAGAAAGAAAACCTATTTTCTCCAGCCAAGCCAGTTGTCTTTTTCACTGCTCTTGACCTTCTTAACCTTAGGAAGAAGATATGGCTCATTTTACTATTTATCAACCCTTAATTTGTAGGGTCAGTGTAACCTTGGCTGTCAGCCTGTAATTCCCTTTTCACGACTTTGAGAATTGTTTTCTGCTATAAATCAGGGGGGCCCCTTGTCTAGGAGAAAAACATTTTGCCAAGGTTCTTAGGCAGCTGGTCTTCTGCCTGGCATGAAACATTTGAAGATCTTTAAGCTCATTTTTTAAAATACAAGCCCTGATTAAACATATAAGCTTTAATAAAAATGCAAGCTTATGATTAGATGCCTCAGTCTGTCTCTGCTCAGCCCTCTTCATACTTCTGTGGGTTCTGGGAGATGACGGGGGAGGACAGCTGATCACTGCAGGAGAGAGAGAGACCTCCTGGCTTTTTCACCAGCCTGACTCTCAACTCTGCCTGCTGCCTCCAGCCTCCACTTCTGCCTCTGATTCTGCCCCAGGCTAAACCCTGTTGCTCCTTCAGCTTCTGACTGCTCTTCCCCCCAGTCTGCTACCTCTTCTCCATCTGACCACTCATCGTCATCCCACCACCAATCTCCTGGCTCTGAGCCTTCTTCCCCTGGGGGCTTCCCAACTGGTGTCTCCCACCCCTCTTCTGCATCCAGCCAGTCCATGACATCTACCCAACAGATGACTGTCCAGCCTTTCGTGAAGTAGTGAGGGAGAGCCCATGATCCTGCTAACCAAGTTGCTTTTACTATTAAGAAGTTTCTTCTAACTTTTAAACAAAATCGATTACCATATAACTTAAGCCCATTGGGGATTATTCAACTACTGTACTCAATCATTGCAAGGATTTCTCCTGGTCCATGGGACCTTTCCCTCCTTTCCTTCCTCTGCACACATCCCTTCCCTTCCCTGGGTCTTCTCCAGCAAGCTGAGGGAATCCCTAGAACTGATTCAGGGGGCGCACAGGGGGAATGGCAATCTGAGAATGTTCTGCTGTGCCAAACTTCTCAAGGCTGCCTCCTTCCCCGAGAATCCTCTCCTAAGGTGCCACTCATAAAAGAGAATCTCAGCTGCTCTTCCTTGAAAGTTCCCAATTACTTTTCTTTTCCGAGAAAGAAGAACCATTATCTTGAGTGCGTTCATGGCTTCAGCATGACACTGACTGCTCACATTTTAAAGAGTTTTTAGTGCAAGTTGGTTACCACTTTGCTATCGGAACCAAATGTGTCTTGATGCCTCTGACTCTGAAATGTATTCCCTCGGCAACCTGCTACCTGTTCATAACAGCAGGGCCCAAATACTTGCTGTGATATTACGGCCAGCCAGATTCCCAGGCTTGCATTCAGTGTCCTGTGGATCTATCTATCTAGTGCTGAGTCAGAACAGGAAAGCTATCACTTTCAGAGAAGTGTCTGTTTCTCTCTCCTACAGAGTTTCTTCACACGAAAGTTTCCACCCCATATACAAGGTACTTCTCCTCACAAATGTACTAAAAAATGTATGCTGCTCCAGTGACATTTAGGGTTCCCAGCAGTTTACATTAGGGATATCAGTTCCAGGTGCCATATTACGTTTCTTGCACCTGCCATTTTATATTACCCATAGACACAGTGGGCAAATCTCCAAGCTAATTTCCAAAATGATTTCCTTCCAAAATTTGCCTTGGTGTCCCAGAGGGAGAGAAGGTTAAAGCTGCTGGTCAAATCTCCTAGGCAGATGCAAATACAACTATGATAAAGGATATGTAACACAATTTGGGGAATTAAAATGAATGTGTGTGCGTGTACACACAAACACACACACTATAGATATATCCTGAACATTTAACACAATCAAATTAAGATTTCCGAGTCAAGGGGTGATGAGTTTCATGAGAATTTCTAGGTTTGAAAGAAGCAACCAAATATATTTCCTTGATTTCTAAATGGTGTATGTCTCAATATGCTTCCAAGTTAGTAGTTAGTAGTGCTATTTTAAAATTTGGATTATTATTATTATTGTTAATTAGACCATTCAACAGCATATTTCTTATATTATATTATTTTATAAAATTAATATGCCACTTGATTGTAAAAGAAACTTCAAAGTGTTTTTTTTAAAAAAGAATACAGTGGTACCTTGGTTTTTGAACAGCTTAGTTCACGAACAACTTGGAATTTGAACAACGCAAACCCGGAAGTAGGTGTTCCGGTTTGTGAACTTTTCTCGGAATCTGAATGTGTCAATTTTGAGTGTTATACTTCCTTTTTCAGTGCCACACTTCCATTTTGAGTGTCCCCGTTCCTGCTTGCATGGGAGTAGGAGCTGGGTGGGGATCTCTCAGCTGGGAAGTGGAGGCTTAAAACCACAAAGCCAACAAACTTGCAGCTCATGAAAAAGCAGCAATACAACAAATTGGAAAAAGCAAACCATCCGCGATTGAATCAAAATCACATGAAAACATAAGACAACACTGACCCAGACCCTGACCCTAACCCTAATTCTAATTCTAATCCTTACACTAACACTAACCCAATCCTAAATTTAAGCCTAGCCCTAACCCAGAAATGGTCTTGTTAGATAGGAAAATACATGTTAAATTGCTGTTTTAGGGGTTGTTTTTAAAAGTCTGGAACAGATGAATACATTTTGCATTACTTTCTATGGGGAAGCGTGCCTTGGTTTTGGAACGCTCTGGTTTTGGAACAGACTTCCGGAACGTATTAAGTTTGAGAACAAGGTAAACAATGTAAAACAATGACATTATCAGTAAAAAAAAGTTTAAAACATTCAGAAATAATTAAAATCAACAATAAACAGAAAACCAGGTTAGAACACATGCCAGCCTTCTACAAATCTGCTATAACGTAACAATATCAAAAATATACAAATCCAAACAAAATCATAAACCCAACAATGTAAAAGAAATATAAAAAAGCAAAGCATCAAAATAGCAAAGAACCAAAATTGTCATTCCAGCAAACTGAGCCTATATTTTCTTGTTTCATGAGGCTCTCTGCCACTGTTGCTCATGTAAATCGTTCCACAGGATGACATGCCATTCACCTCCTTTCAAGGAAGAACATTTGCATAGAACAATTTCACAGTCAATTTCTTATTTGTCTATCAAGCCCTCTCAACTACATCTGCAATATCAGAATTCCAGATTCTCGTCCTATCAGCACGCTGACCACCAGCCGTGATAAATGAGAGCTGAGATGCTATTTTTTTGTTTTGTTTTTGAGCTGTCTTCATATTTTTTTCCAAGACACTTTAGACACAAATCGATTCATTAGAGTAATTAAGCAATGCACTGGTGATTCCAGGTTTGATGGCTCCAATCTGAACGAGAGGGCAGGCGTTAAAGGCAAAGCAAAGAGTGCACAGTGCATGAAAATCAGCTTCCCTGAAAGATTCAGCAGTAGGATTTCAGCCTCAAGCAGGAGCTCCTCCATAATTACCTCAACTTGCTTTCACAACTATGCACACTTGAAAGATTGGCTTGGTTATAAAAAGGCGAAGTTTAGTCTATTAAAAGAGGCTTCATTCCTAAATTTACTTGCCTGCAATTCTAATGGAGCATACTTATAAATAACTTTGCAACACTTCTATCTACATTGAGCAAGACATTCTCTTATTCATTTCAATTCCTTTTGCTCTCCTCAGCATCTGCCTTAGCTGACAGGATGACCCATCCTGTCATGATACAAGGGCTGGGTTGGAACTAGCAATGGTCCTGAGTTCATGTGCAAACTTCTTGGAATTTATTGCCAGAGAAATGATTCTTCGTGTTCAAGAGGGTCCCCCCCCCCCCGGTTCCTTATTACATCATTATGACTGCTGATTTAGAAAGAACATATGTAATCATTCACGTGTTTGTATATTGAAAGTAAAAATGATCTGGGATGTGGTGGGATCAGAGCAATCCAGACTATAGGATATGAATCTATTTGAACCTGAGTAGGTTTCCGTATGAACCTACCCAGTCCCTGAGATCACCTTCTGAGGCCCTCCTTTGTGTGCCTCCTCCTCGAGAGGTCCAGAGGGTGGCAACATGAGATCGGGCCTTCTCTGCAGTGGCTATCCATCTATGGAATGCTCTCCCCAGGGAGAGTTTGCCTGGCACCTTCATTATATGCCTTTAGGCACCAGGCAAAAACATTCCTGTTTAACCAGGCCTTTGATTGACCTGATTGAAAATGTGGTTCTTGGGGGGGGGGCTGTTATTGAGTTATTGTTTTTATTTTCATTTTATATATTGTGAACTTTTCTGTGAACTGCCCTGAGACCTCTGGGTATAGGGCGGTATATAAATTCAATAAATAATAAATAAATAGGAACCTGCACTTTTGCAATCCACCAGGACTAAAGATGCTTCGACCAAATCCCTGTCGGTGTCTGGGAAGAGCACTTGCTGGCAGAAAGCACCCAAGGTCAGCAAAAGCCATAAACATACCTTCATGGCATTCATATCAACGCCACCACTGCCGGCGACCCCTGACCCTACTCACCAGGTGCACATGCCCAGCCAATCACCAGCATAAGCCCACAACAAGCCCACACCAGAGCAAGAATGTAAACAACAGGCATGGACTGCGGTGGAGCAGCTACTGTATTTGGTTCACATTTAAAGGAGAACCCACTTTCAAAAGTAGAGTTTTGTTACTGGAGAAAACTCCGGGAGCAACAAAATTCTGTAGAAACAGTCTTGGCATATAAAGTACAAGTGCTGAGATTATTTAAATCTGATAAGAGTACCTGCCATGCAACAATATTTGAAGACAAGCCCTTTTCTAGTGGTCTTACCCTTTTGGGAAGACACTTAAACCTGTTTTGTGTAAAGTTGGTTGCATAAGATTTTCAGTTTCGTAAAGGAAAACTTTCAGTGAGCTTTCTCAAGAAGACAAAATGGACTATGAACACACCAGGGTCACATGAACGCATGCTTGGACTGGTTTGGACTTAATCCTCCCATGCCTCAGAAACATAAGGCTCTCCTTTTATAGGCTGGTTGAGTAGCATTCTGGGGGCACTCTTATATGAATAAATTGTAAGCAGCAAAACATTTTGCCGTATATTCAAATATACCCAGTTTAGATCATTAGAGCTTCATGTGTTCTGTCAAGATAATAAAAAAGAATGGTTGACGGCAGAGAAGATGACCTATCCATTTTATTTACAATGGGCTCATTGGAACAGTGCTGAGACACAGCCATCCTGTCCAGCCATCACCCCCCCCCCCCCCATGCACAAAGGTGACTTTAAAACAAGGGAAGCATTGTTATGAACATAAAAGGACAATTTTGTGCATTTTGACATGAATATTGTAACAAGGAAATAATTCATGAAGCCATTGGAGAGATGGAGAGATGACTTCTGACTGAGATGGTGAGATGAGGGAGGGATATCCACACAGCCAGTGTGGCGTAGTGGTTAAGAGCGGTAGTCTTATAATCTGGGGAACCGGGTTCGCGTCTCCACTCCTCCACATGCAGCTGCTGGGTGACTTTGGGCCAGTCACACTTCCCTGAAGTCTCTCAGCCCCACTCACCTCACAGAGTGTTTGTTGTGGGGGAGGAGGGGAAAGGAGAATGTTAGCCGCTTTGAGACTCCTTAAAGGGAGTGAAAGGCGGGATATCAAACCCAAACCCATAATTGCCCCTGAGCGTCCTCTCTGGTGTGATATATTGCACACAAATATGTATATTAGGCAAAAATGTTTTGCCAACATGTGTCTGTTAAGGTTAAATTCATGGATGAATGTTTGTACTTACTCTTTATAACTAACTAACTAACTAACTAACTAGTGTGAAAATGTAGATAGTTGCACTTAAGAATGGCAGTGGGGGGGGAGAGAATGGAAAAATGAGATACAGTAGTACCTCGGGTTACAAATGCTTTGGGTTACAAACACTTCAGGTTACAGACTCCACTAACCCGGAAGTAGTACCTCGGGTTAAGAACTTTGCCCCAGGATGAGAACGGAAATCACGTGCCGGCCCCATTAGCTAAAGTGATATCTCAGGTTAAGAACGGACCTCTGGAATGAATTAAGTTTGTAACCCGAGGTACCACTGTACTGAGAAAAATGGATAGATGCCCCCACCCCTTGCTGTGGCCCTCATGTCCTGTTTGGCTCCTGGTTAGCCTCTGGTCTGATCTAACATGGCTCTTCTTATGTTCATGTTCTTCTCAGGATGAGGCCCAGCAGGCACTTGCTAAAGGGTTCTGATCCATCACACAAACCTGCTTGCTCTAGGGCTACTCAGCCGGGGTTTCAGATCGGCACAGTGGAGGCATGGGTTAGGACTTATGCAGTATACATAGATTGAACACTGTCTTGAATTCTACCTTGTATAGAGGTGTGGGTTTTTTTAGGAGGAAGCTTATTGATGGAGCAACCACTTTGCATGCAGAAGGTAAGAGGTTCAGTTCCTGGCATCTCCAAGTTGGACTAGGAGAGACTCATTGTCTGAAGCCCTGGAGAGCTGCTGCCACTCAGTGTGTACTGTGTGCTACCTGGACCAGTGTCTGACTCAGTAGAAATCAGCTTCCTGGGTTCTTATTAGAGAGAAAAGCCATCTTGCAGCATCACACAATGCAACATACAGAACAGTAGAAAAAGAAGCCAGAGGGCAACTGGCACATTAGAAAAACCACCCTAAATAAAATAAATAATGCAACTGTAAATACACTGCCCAGTTTGTTGTTATGTCCACCCCACATCCCTGAGGGCTGAGAACTCCCAAGGTCCAGAGGTTATCGAATCTTGGTTTCCTATGGAAGAAGATTACTGGAGACTAATTAACATTTTGTAATAAAGGTAAAGGTACCCCTGCCCGTATGGGCCAGTCGTGTCCGACTCTAGGGTTGCGCGCTCATCTCGCTCAAGAGGCTGGGAGCCAGCGCTGTCCGGAGACACTTCCGGGTCATGTGGCCAGCGTGACTAAGCGGCATCTGGCGAGCCAGCACCAGCGCCGCACACGGAACGCCGTTTACCTTCCCGCTATAAAGCAGTCCCTATTTATCTACTTGCACTTAGGGGTGCTTTCGAACTGCTAGGTGGGCAGGAGCTGGGACCAAATGACGGGAGCTCACCCCGCCGCGGGGATTCGAACCGCCGACCATACGATCGGCAAGTCCTAGGCGCTGAGGTTTTACCCACAGCGCCACCCGCGTCCCCTACATTTTGTAATACTTGAGCTTATTTACATACATACAAGTTTAGTGTGGATAGAGGTACTGTTTCAAAACTCCATCAGAGAAACACAATGACCCATTTTCCTGCATCAGATCTCTAGAAAGCGAGGCAGGACCCTAAGATACGGAATTTACAGAGCTCAGCTCTGCTCTCTCTGTGGTGGAATCTACGCACGTATAAATAATGTTCTGAAAATGCTTTGAATTTTCCATAAGGCTCACCATCGCCATCTAGTGTCACATTGTATAGTGCACTTAAAACACACTTTAAACATTTTATTTGCAACTGTGTGTCATTCTAACTGTGCGTCGTGTCCAACTACCGCACAACTGCACTCATTTCACACGCTAGCAAGGTTATGCTTAAAATTCTACAAGGCAGGCTTAAGCAGTATGTGGACCGAGAACTCCCAGAAGTGCAAGCTGGATTTCGAAGGGGCAGAGGAACCAGAGACCAAATTGCAAACATGTGCTGGATTATGGAGAAAGCTAGAGAGTACCAGAAAGACATCTACTTCTGCTTCATTGACTATGCAAAAGCCTTTGACTATGTCGACCACAGCAAACTATGGCAAGTTCTTAAAGAAATGGGAGTTCCTGATCACCTCATCTGTCTCCTGAGAAATCTCTATGTGGGACAAGAAGCTACAGTTAGAACTGGATATGGAACAACTGATTGGTTCAAAATTGGGAAAGGAGTACGGCAAGGCTGTATATTGTCTCCCTGCTTATTTAACTTATAGCTCCATTTTGACTTTACAGGAGCCAGAACCTAGTAAAAAAAGGGTACTGCAATTGATCCATGAGTTTGGTCGGGTGGCGGGATTCAAGCTAAACAAACAGAAAACCAAGGTATTGGAAAAAAACTTGACATCTTCAGAATCAGAAAGGTTTCAGAAAGAGACAGAGTTAAATGTGGTTAAAAAAGTTAAATACCTAGGGGTAAACATAACAGCAAAGAACTTGAGTTTATTCAAGGATAACTATGAAAAGTGTTGGTCAGAAATTAAAAGGGATTTTGAAAGTTGGTCAAGATTGAAACTTTCCTTGTTGGGCCGTATTGCTGTTATAAAGATGAATGTATTGCCAAAGATGCTGTTTTTGTTTCAGACTCTACAGATTGTGGATAAAATGGAGTGTTTCGGGAGGTGGCAAAGAGATATTTCGAAATTTGTCTGGCAGGGCAAAAAGCCCAGAATTAAGTTTAAAATACTAACTGATGCTAAAGAAAGAGGGGGGTTTGCCCTGCCAGACTTAAGGCTGTATTCATAAATCAGCAGCTTTCTGCTGGTTAAAAGATTGGCTGCTTCTTGAAAACACTGATGTTTTAGATTTGGAAGGTTTTAACAATGCTTTCGGATGGCATGCATATCTCTGGTACGACAAGGTTAAAATTCACAAGACCTTTAAGAACCATATTGTTAGGAAAGCAGTGTTTAATGTCTGGATAAAGTACAAAGACTTATTGGAAAATAAGACCCCAAGGTGGCTGTCACCTATGGAAGCCAAGGCTCTGAAAAGACCCAATATGGAGGTCAAATGGCCGAGATATTGGGAGATACTAGAAAAAGATGGAGACAATTGGAGGTTACAGAGTTTTGAGAAACTAAAAGATAAAGTGCGAGACTGGGTACATTATGCCCAGATTAAAGAGGTTTTTAAATTGGACAGAAAGCTAGGTTTCCAGGTGGAAAAATCGAAGTTGGAAACAGAATTGTTAGAACCTAAGACTAAGGTACTTTCTAGAATGTATAACTTGCTGTTAAAATGGAATACACAGGACGAAACGGTTAAATCAGCTATGATAAAATGGGCACAGGACATTGGGTATAATATTATGTTTGCTGACTGGGAAAAGTTATGGACCACCGGTATGCAATTTACGGCATGTAATGCCTTGAAAGAAAATATTATGAAAATGATATATAGGTTGTACATGACCCCAGTCAAGCTTGCAAAAATATACCATCTGTCTGATAATAAGTGTTGGAAATGTAAGGAAACTGAAGGAACGTTCTTTCACCTCTGGTGGACTTGCCCTAGGGTTAAGGCATTCTGGGAAATGATATATAATGAGCTGAAAAAGGTATTTAAGTATACCTTTCCTAAGAAACCAGAGGCCTTCCTTTTGGGCATTGTTGGCCAGAGGGTGTTAAAGAAGGACCGAACATTTTTCATGTATACTACAACAGCAGCAAGGATACTTGTCGCCAAATATTGGAAAACTCAAGATTTGCCCACGCTGGAAGAATGGCAGATGCAACTGATGGACTATATGGAGTTAGCAGAAATGACTGGCAGATTCCGAGACCTGGGAGAGGAAGCAGTGGAAGAGGATTGGAACAAATTTAAGGACTATCTACAAAAACATTGTAAATTACATGAGTGCTAAGAAGGATGCGAGATTGAAAATAACATGGCTCCATAAAGTTAGTTGAAAAGAATATGAGAATAAGTGAACTTAAAGAGAAAAATAAATTTTGAACAATTACTATGTTTAAATTGGGTAATTAAGATTTAGCTAAAGGTATTTAAAGTTAGGGACATAACATTGGTAATCTATAGAATAAGAATGGAAACAAGGTGATAAATTGCTGATTAAAATTGTATAACTTTGGAACGCAGGAGCGAGAGATGTGAGGAAGTCCAAAAAGTGAAGAAAATATGGTTATTACAAGATGTTAATTGTCTTTTTTGTTTTTCTTTCTGTTTAAAAAAAAAATCTTCAATAAAAATTTATATATATATATATATATATATATATATATATTTAACTTATAGCTCCAATACTTTGGCCACCTCATGAGAAGAGAAGACTCCCTGGAGAAGACCCTGATATTCGGAAGGATTGAGGGCACAAGGAGAAGGGGGCGACAGAGGACGAGATGGCTGGACAGTGTTCTCGAGGCTACGAACATGAGTCTGGCCAGGCTGCGAGAGGCAGTGGAAGACAGGAGTGCCTGGCGTGCTCTGGTCCATGGGGCCACAAAGAGTCGGACACGACTAAACGACTAAACAAACAAAAGTGTGTCATTCTCAGTCTTTGCTTCACTCCAAACTGCACTCTGTTACAGTGGTACCTCGGGTTAAGAACTTAATTCATTATGGAGGTCCGTTCTTAACCTGAAACTGTTCTTAACCTGAGGTACCACTTTAGCTAATGGGGCCTCCCGCTGCCGCCGCACCGCTGCCACGCAATATCTGTTCTCATCCTGGAGCAAAGTTCTTAACCCGAGGTACTATTTCTGGGTTAGCGGAGTCTGTAACCTGAAGCGTCTGTAACCTGAAGCGTCCGTAACCCGAGTACTACTGTATTCCTTTTCTTTAGAGACACTGTCATGGCACTGTCAGGACAGAAATATCCAGAGTGAGGTTATAACCAGAAAGAGAGAGGTTATAACCGGTAAAAAAATGGCAATTTTAGTACACACAGCACTGTAGAATCGCCACAAATGCTATTTCATGAAGTAAATGAAGCCATTTTCTTTGTAATACTTTGCCCTCTTTCCATTTCATAAGACTCTGTGCTATACTTGGAGCTGGCATTTGAGCATTCAGACTGAGATTTGTAAGCAGCCTTTGGGCATCTGTTTACATTACAGGAACTCACACAGCCATTGCAGCATCCATGGGAAGATGAAAGGGAGGCATTCTGCTTGGCACAGCAAGGGGGTGTTCAGCAACATCACCACATAATTCCTGGGATTGAATTTTGTGTGTGGCGAAAACATGCTCTCAGGAACTAATTTGGATATCAGCCCTGAACCTGAGTGGGGATGGAAATCAAGCAAGCACAAACCCCATGGAATACCATGGGGGTAAGGAAGGGAATCGATACTTGCTGTGCTGGAAATTAACTCTGCCAGGCACAACAATGAAGAGATTAAAATAATCCTATCTGCAGGCACACAAAGATACTAGAAAACAATCCTGACACAGTTGTTTGATCACATATACCATGTGACCAGAAAGCAATTTTATGCCAAATTAAATTACAGCTTTAAAGTGTTTGGAAAACTTCAGTTTCACTTATGATTAATGCCCTTGGTGTATCTGTTCAGCTCAAATGATTTGAAGGCTGGATATGTTTTTTGTTTGAACATGTTCTTTACTACTTGTATGATACAAATATAGTCAAAAGGATCTCACATAGTACAGTTGGAAAAAGCCCCTCTCCCCAATATCCTGGAGGTATCCTGGTGTCAGTCAGAGTAGACAATAGTACTCTGCTTCTGGGTGGATTCAGCTTCATAAATGCAACCCAGCTATTTCCTGCTTTATTTTCTTAAAGCCCCTCTTGCTGAATTCCCAATTCTTCTGCTAAATTGACACATACCATTTATATGACAGCTTTTGCTGGCATGAAAGCAAAAAAAGAAGCATTTCCAGCTGGCACCAGGGCAAAGGCAGCCCTACTCCCTTCTCATTCCAGGAGGTTTACCATTGCTGGAGAGGGAATAATAGAATCATAGAATCATAGATTTGGAAGGGACCCCGATGGTCATCTAGCCAACCCCCTGAAATGCAGAAATCTCAGCTAAAGCATCCATGACAGATGGCCATCCAACCTCTGTTAAAAAACCTCCATGGAAGGTTTTTGGCATAGGTCTGCACTGTGTTTTACTTAATCTAAATTATGGTGATGGTTTATGCTTATAAATTATCGAACTTTTCCACCTATAAGACACCCCCATGTATATGACACCCCCTATTTTCGGGGGCCGAAATTTAAGAAAATGGGGGGACGCAAGCAAAATTGCCAAAGCAGCAGCCAATCCAAAGCAGCCCTTTTAGCAGACACCATTCACCCACCCAATCGCTAGACCCTGCTCATGGATGCAACCAATTGCCCGCCCCCCCTCTGCGCTACCCATGTATAAGACCCAAGGCCTGAGGAGAGAATGAGAGGACCTTACCTTTGGAATATCTTCTCTAAGGGAGTTTGACTGGTACCGACACAACAATCTTTTGGGTGCTAGGTCAAGACAATTCTATTTCCTCATGCATTTTCAACTGTTTGGCCCAGTTTGCTTTTTAGTTTCAGCATTTGTTGCCTCAGTTTTACTGTTGTATTAAAGATGCTGGTTTTATTATAAACCCATTGTGCTGTACAGTGGTACCTCGGGTTAAGAACTTAATTCGTTCTGGAGGTCTGTTCTTAACCTGAAACTGTTCTTAACCTGAGGTACCACTTTAGCTAAAGGGGCCTCCTGCTGCTGCCGCCGCGCCGCCAGAGCATCTGTTCTCATCCTGAAGCAAAGTTCTTAACCCAAGTTACTACTTCCAGGTTATCGGAGTCTATATAACCTGAAGCGTCTGTAACCTGAGGTACCACTGTATTGCATTTTTCTACACTAGCCTTGCATATTTTAAGATGGCAGCTAAATAAATAAATAAATGGTGGAAGTCCATACCAGATTCCTTGTTTTCTAGATGCAAATCCCTTTAAAGAGCGCGCAGAGTGTGTGTGCGGCTCTTGGGGGCTTTTCCCCGAGGAGGGAGAAGGGCAGCCCATCACTGACCGATGGATCCCGCGCACTGTCCTGGCTTCTTGCTTGGCCGCGCGCAGCCTCTCCCGGGCAAGGGGAGTCTTCACCCCCTGCCCGGGAGAGGCTGCGTGTGGCTAAGGCTCCCCCAAGAGCCGCACTCCCTTTAAAGAGCGCACAGAAAAGCCCCCAAGAGCCACACACACGGTCCATAGCTTTGTCTTGTGAATTAGCCCAAGTGGAGACTGTACATGGGTCATTCATTTCTATCTGCTGGAGGAGAGTTACTGATGAGAAACTGTGTTGTGGGCAGTGGGAGGGGCTGGAGCTAGTTCTTCTGTTACAAGTCACTTCCATTCTACAGTTTTGGACCAGGTCAGGTTTCTTTGACCAGCAATTGCTGAATGAGTTGTATTTTATTTTATTTTTAGCTTAACAAAATATTCTGATACAGACTTCTTTTTATCCCCTCATTCTATTACAGAATTTAGAATGGGAATGCTTATTAGCATTGATGGGCAGCGTACACATTTTAGAAATAAATAGATCTATAATAATTTTTGACTTTAATATATGGTGTTTCATTTAGTTCTTTTGCAGGTCTGATAAGCTTTTGCCTCCAGGCTTCTGAGGCTGCAACAAGCACCTTTAAGAGGGGGTATGTTTTATTGCCAACAAACGCCGAAGAAAATTGCCTTCTGTTTGTTCTGATTTGTGATCTCATTTGCTAGAAAATAGTGGCCTAACATTTCCAGTATACTTCTGTCACCCTCTTTTTCTGACTCAAATGCCATTCCCCCCTCAGCATGTCACAGTCAGGTTTTCCACATGCTGTTTTTGTGTAGGTTCCCTTTTGTAGCACAAATCAAACTGTTGCTCGACTTTCATTGCGGGCCAACAAACATGCCTGCTTTATTGCTGGGCAGAAAATAGAAGAGAGGAGGGTGGCATAATCCTAAAGGTGATATCTCAGTCCCGTCCATAACAGTACAAGGTTCTTGATTGTTTGTTTGTTTATTAAATTCTACATGCTTCTCTTCAACTGTACTACCAGAGCAGTTTACATGAGAACAGTAACAATAATAAGATGCAAACAGATTAAAACCACAGAGCCAGATATCTAACGAAAAGTAGCAGCAAAAAACAGCTAGAATGTCAAAAGCCAGGAACTTGAAAAAACATTGTTACCTGGCAGACAATCATAGATAGAATCTTAAAAGTTGGAAAAGACCCCAAGGGTCATCTAGTCCAACCCCCTGCGATGCAGGAATCTCAGCTATAGCATGATATTGTCATTTGCTGGGAAGGCTGGCGCTACTGAGAATCATTTTCTGTAGTTGTTACCTGCCAATGCTCACCTGGTCTATGGATGGCTCAGATGACAGGGGCACCTGAAAGGGAACTGCTAAAGATCATTTCAGTACCTGAACAGGTTGATATAGGAATAGGCATTTCTTCAGAAACCTGGGTCTCAGGCCATATAGAGCTTGAAATGTAAGCACTGTGCTTGGAACACAGACTGGAAGCAAGAGAACATCTTGCAGTGAAAATCTTTGAGAGCCTATGTGCTGTAGAGGTTAGAGCAGGGGTCTCCAGCCTTCTGTGGGAAGCCAATAAACTGTAGTGGGCACTACCGCTGCCTCTTCCTCATATGTCTGTTGTGGGAGAGTTGTCTCAGCTATTCTGAGGTAAAATTGCTTCCTAAATGGTTAAGTAAAAATCCGAAACTTTAGTGACTTTGAGTAAATGAATTCCCAGCAAAAAACACACACCAATCTCTCTCAATGGACCAATTCAAATAACAGCAGCATGTGAACAATTTAAATGCAGCAATACCCTCTTTTTGTGGTGGCGGCGGAAGGGGGGAGGGTAAGAAACTATCATAAGAAAATTTTAGTCTTTTCAGTTCATTTGTTGATTTCCCCTTTTTAAAATGCTCTTTCTAAGATCCTGGCCAGAAGCATGTCCTGGTTGAGCAGAAGAAGTGCTGCTTGCTTCAGTACAGAGGACTCAGATTTAATGTGGTATGAAAGACACTGGGCACCACAAAGAAAAAATGCGCTCTATTCTTGTCAGCATAATTTTGCCCTTGGAGTCTGTGCTCTAGAAGAACACAGATCATGTTAAGCAAATATGTTTCCTAGCAACTGGAAGTGAACAGACCTGTTTAGAGAAGCGAAGGCTGGCAAAGGAGGAATTAAGATGCTTTGAGCCAAAATTTCCTCAATGTTATGCTTTCTTCATTAAAACAAGGAAGTGCCTTGCTAAACAGCATATCTAAAATGCATGATACTTGTGGTTGTTTTGCGAGACAAGTGACCTTTTTTTGGCCTGGAAAACTCTAGGAGACAATTACCCTCACACAGAGTGAAGAAGTCATACAAATGGACACAGAAACTGTCAGTGCAAATTATTTCTTTATTTATTTCATAAAACTTGTATTCTGCTTGATTGTAAAAAACAAAACAAAAACAAACCTTAAACAAAATCACAACAAATTTGAAATATACTTGGAGTCGAGAGTGGATTTCATGCTCTTTATTCAGCTCATAGTGGTGAGGAGGAATAGAAATTCCCCCACAATATCCGCTTTATATACATTATTTACACAATGGGCTGCACGTGATTGGCTAATTCCAGGATTCTCCTGTAGCCAAATCAGGTTGTGGATTCACTTCCAGCTGGAGCTGGATTGGGTGGCTCCTGCGGACCAATCAGACTGCTGCATTTTGAATCCTATTCAACTCAGTACATAACAAAATTACAACTGTAATTTAAAACACACAGAAGATTAAAACCACAATAAATCAGGGTAAAACAAATTAGAACTCCTGCAAACTTTCTAAATATCTGATTAGGCATGTCTTAATGAGAATGCCTTTAGCAGGTGCTGAAAGGAATACAGTGAACGTGCCTGCCTGATATCTATAGGCAGGGAGTTCCAAAGTCTCGCTGCCACAATTGAGTTCTTACAGATGCGGAGTGGGTATTATGTGGCACCTGTAGTAGTGCCTATTCCACTGATTGAAGTGGTCAGGTGGGCATATGTGAGGTAAGGCGATCTCATAGGTAAACTGGTCCCAAGTTCTTAAGGGCTTTATATACTAGTAACACCTTGAACTCTGCCTGGCAGGTCAGCTACCAGTGCAGATCTCTGCAGTTGTTATAGGCTGACAAGGCCTCACTCCTTTCAGCCACTGAGCTGCAGCCTTCTTGCACTAACTGCAGCTTCCAGATCAAGCGCAAAGCCCCACACAGAGCTCATTACAATAATCTAGCCTTGAAGTAAACAGAGCCCCAGGGGGTCCCTCAAGGGTACACAGTACCAGCACCCCTTTTTTCGGTGTTGGAAAGTGAGGCGTTTACTGTAACAACTTCATGGTGAGTACCAGCACATATTTTGCTAGGGGGGAAAAGGAAGTAACCAATGCATGAACTGCTGTGGCCAGGCTGTCCCGGTCCAGGAATGGCTATAGCTGTCAAACTAGCCATAATTCTCTTTGTGTCTACTCTGAAGTAGTTCCACTGAGTTCAATGGGGCTTAACCTCAGGAAAAAAATATGTGCAGGTGTGCAGCCTAAAGTTGCTGAGTGGGTGGCTGTTTAAATTCTCAGAGGAAAGTTGCCCTACAATGAATTTAGAAGAGCAGGGAAAGTGGATGGATTTTTGCTTGATTTAATAATGTGTAAACAATGTGTATAACACAACCAGTTTGGCATATATAATATGCGCCTGAAATATGTTTTCACATGTGCTGCACTTTTGTTATATACGGTATACAGTTTGAATGGCAGCAGCCCATAAATCCTATTGCTGGGTCACTGCTGGCAACCCACCCACTCTGGCTTGGCAAAAGCTCCAGACTTGCAGGCCTAGCATGCAGGTTGCCTCACCAAGTTCGCCATGCATTAAAGAGAACTCAAAGAAACTCTTCATAGTGAGCATAAGATCCCTACTTCCCCCCAGATCCTCTGGGATTAGCTCACTTTGCTCCAGATGTTGAATCATCAAGAGAGACTAATGCCAGTTTCTTTCCTTCTTCAAAGCCCACTGTAAAGTGTGGGGAAGATCTTTCCCCTCCCCTGGGTGCTCTGCCAACCCCACAGTCACCTTTGACTGGATTTAACCGTCCGTCTTTACTAGAGGGGGAGTGGTGTTGTTCGCTAGCAAATCTACATTTCTCTCCTATGAACTAGCTACGTAGCAAGCCCAGTGGCATATAGGTGACATCATAGATAACACACCTTTCATTTTCTTGGTCAATTTGAGTTCAGGCCATTCAAAAAAGTGTCTGCAGCAAAGCTCAAGAACAGAGCAAGGTCATCCACAACATAGGAGCAAGGAAAGTACGGTGCCATATTATTAATCTAAGGCTGAAATCCTGTGCACTCTTATTTAGGAGTAAGCTCCACTGAACACAATGAGACTTACATCTGACCAAACATGCACATTTTATTAGTTTGTTTTCATTTTCATTTACTTATTTATTTTCATTTTATTTATTGAATTTATATACCGCCCTATACTCAGAGGTCTCAGGGTGGTTAACAGAATAAAATCAAAATATAAAACCACAAAATACATAATCAAAATAAAAACAACCACCCAATAACACCCCCCCAAAAAAAACACACATCCCACCACATTTTAAAAGGACATAGGATTTTTGACATTAATAAACCACCCAATCAGCCAAATGCTTTGGCCAGGTCACAGATTCAATCAACTCATTGAAGCTCATTTCTAAATAATTGTGCACAGGACTGTGCTGTTAATATAGTTACTGCGGAATAAGCCATTGAACTGAATTCTAAGTAAACATGCTTAGAACTCTGCTGCATGCAATTTAATTATGTCAGCCTCAATGTTGCAAACCATTACCTTGTTGAATGAAACATATTATGGATAATAATCAGGAACCAGCATAGATACTCGGTGTTCGAGTCAGGTGAACAAACTTGCCTGACCTGTGCTGCCCCACCGACTATTGTGTTATGTTATGCTTTGATTGTAAATGCAACGAGACATACGTAAGGTAGTTAATTAATTAATTAATTAATCAATAAGCAAAGTCTCTGTGAAACATTCCATCCTTTCTGGCTTCTCTCAGAGAGAGAGAAAAAAATCAACCCCCAGCCTTTCCATCTTCCTAGCAAAATGCTTTTTGTTCTTGCCTCAAGAAGGTAGGAGATTAAAGAATTGAAACCTTATGCAGATTAGCTTGAGTTTCCTTTAGAGAAAGGGAAGTTGACCCAGTTTGCCTGACTCTTCAGTGTAACGCCAATTTGGGGGTCTTGGTTTCTTCCACCAATGAGAAAAATCCTCCCTGTTGCCTTCTTATGGGCTAAAGCCAAGCTTATAAGAGGGTTTTCTTAGTGGGGCATACAGGGACTTAAAAAACCCAGCTGGATGTGCACATGGAAGCAAACGGAGGAGTTGATTCCTTGACAAAGGCCAACACAATGGGCCATCATCTTCAGCAGATCAATCTACCTGCTTGAAGCTGCAAAACTAGCGCTTAACATTTGAACAAATATGAATGACAGCTGGCGATCTGGCTGAAGAGTTCTGAAAGCTTTGAAAAGAAGTTGATGGCATCAGGGCTATTAGCCTGCTAAAGGCTGAACACAAGGGGATGGAAATTAGTCCAAAGATTAGAATAGCTATTCTTTTCATACAAAAGTCGGCGGAGTCCTACTGGAAATTATTATAGTAAATTCTTTTTCTGGAAACCTGCTTCCATTAGACATTTTTAACCTACACAAGCCTGTTCTCAGCATTTCCCACCAGCTTTGACTATGTATAATAACTGAGAACTGCTGTGCAAAATATCAGTGATTATTCTGTGAACGCTTTAAAGGCCTCAGCTCAAAAGAGGCTTAAGAACCTCCAGCTAGTCAATAAATATAATTGCCTTTGATCTGCAAATGCTCTCAGTTGTATCTGTGCCATTATTTAAGAAAAAGGTGGGAGAGCAATGAACATGCCACCCCAACCTTTTCTTCTTGGTGACAAAATGGAGGCAAAGGGCAAGAGTCAACAGTAGTCAGACATATTGCCAGTCCTTAGGGATTAAGCAGGAAGTTCCGCTGGCATGGCTGACAACTACTTACCCTTTAGAGTTTTGCACTTATGCAGAAATATAAGAGCATGTTAACTGGGATGGGGGGGGGGGTGGCGGACGGAAGCTTTATAGTCCCAAAGTGAAATGCCTGCAGAATACTATCACACACGCAAGCAAGCAGATAGAAACAGGGAGGAAATTAACAAGGAGTGAACGATTAAAAAACAGGGTTTGGATGTGCAATGATGCTCACTCATTCCTCTTCAAAATCCATGTATAAATGCACTGCAAGTTATTATCAACACATAGTTGCTTCATATTAATTTAATTAGTAGTGTGGGAATTGCCTGCATTTTAAAACTATACCAGGCTAGTTGTTGAAGTTGATTTCAGAATTTTGGCCACAAATACCCAAAGCATGGTCCACCCAAAGTTAAGCATTTCACTTACAGTTGATTTCAGTGGGATAGATTGAGGGAGAATTTGAAAGTGCTTCATTTTGGCTAGATTCTGCCCCCAGAATTCAGTGTACATCAGGATGCTTAAATCTGCAAATGCATGGTCCAGATCTAACTTGCTGCAGTGGCCCAATTAAAGACTAGAAGATGTGGGAATAATTTTTGCCCAATCCCATCATATATAGGAGGCTTGCTAACCACCCAACAAGACTTCAGCCAGGTTTCCTCTTGCCCCCATTTTATGATCACTCCAAACTGACTTTCCCAATAATTTTTTCCTGTGAAACCCTTGATCTAAGTATATGTGAGATAGGTTTTTTAAATCCTACTTCAATAAATTTAATATGTATATAAGTATATGGCAATTATATTGCATTACTTGCAGGACCTTATGAATCAAAATTCACAGTATATTTCAATTTTAAAAATACTGGAAATGAATCTGCTATTGGCAGTAGTACAACCCAGTTTTAGGCAGAGAGCTTGTGATGGCAATGGTAACTTCAAAGGCTCCAGTAAAACCCATCAAAACCTGTAATTGTCTAATACCTGAAATACTGTGAACTACATCTTTCAGGTCACTTAATGTCAAATCAAGTATGATTTTTCTGAGAAGTCCCAAGTCTTGCATTTTTACATGTTTTCATTTATAGCAAAGGATCTTGATTTCTGGATCATAAAGCAGAGTTCCAAAATGGCACTGGCAAGCTAATAACATCTGATATTAAATGGGAAGCAATAAGAAACAAGAAAAAAGTTGCATCAGTAAAGTACAGTTGCAATTCCTACTGCATATGCCATAAGATTAAGGGCCTAAGTGTAGCACCCTGCTTGTGGTTAACGCTTAGCTGGAATAAAATATTCAACACAGCAATAGAGAAATTAAAATAATAATTTATTTGTCAGACAAATAAATGATAGGCACAGTGGTATATGGTTACCAAAGCTCTGCCCCTTCCAGCCCTGATGGCCAGCACTTATATTTCCTCAGCCCAGCCCACTTGCTCCTCCTTTGGCTGCCTCTGTCCAATCAGCCTGGTTGAAATTCCTATTGGCTGTTTGCTAGAACCAATCATAAAAGATACACCCATTTCATTTCCTATTACCTTTTATGGGAGACAAAGAGCTATATTTCCTTCTATCCATAAATGGCAGACAAGTAGCCATATATCTTACATTTGCCTTGACAAGGCACCTTAATTACCATATCACCTTTTGCCCCTGTTGCCCCTGCATTCCAAAACAAATGGCTAAAACAAATGGCTCATGGTATTAAATTCTATCTAAACAGAGATCTTGGGTTCACATTCTCACACACCATCAATGAAATAAGAATCTAACATTTCTTACTTTCTAAATCCTTTGCCTAATTACATTAAGCCAACAAATCTCATACATAACATAGATAGCTTTTTAGAAGAAAAGGCCTTTGCAAAGTAAAAAAGGAACTCAGTAAAAAACAGCTTCAAAAGAAGCCTCTTCAGTTTACACCCCCCTTTCCCAGCCAGCTGCTTTTCCCATTAGCTCTTCCCAAAATTTATTGCCCTTTAACTCTCTCAGTATACCTTAAACCTTAGGAAAATATGGCTAGAGTCTGATTGGAGACACATGGTATTATTTTCTGTTAAACAATAAATCTTACTATTTACCAACTCTTAATTAGTGTTTTTGCAGCTTGATTGTATTCTGTAATATGTAGGGTCAGTGTAACATTTGCTCCCAGCCTGTAATTCCCTTTTACAACTTTGAGAAACTTGTCTCCTGCTACTGCTATAAATCAGGGGGGGCCCCTGTTCAATAGAGCAGGAAGATAAACAACTGCCAAAGTACTTAGCCAGCTGGTTTCTGCCTGGCATGAAACATACAAACATTTGCAAATATATCTTTAAGCTCATTTTAAAATACAGGCCTTGATCAGATGCCTCATAAGTACACATGGAACAAAGACCAAATACCTGGTTATCCAACAGGGCCGGCCCTTCCATGAGGCAAAGTGAGGCAGAAGCCTGAGGTGGGAGAAGCTGTGAGGGATGGGTGGGAACTGGTGTGTGGACCACTTGGCCAACCCTGAACCCCCTAAGCTAGCTAGTGCAATGGAGGACATTATCCCATGCCCAGTGTTGAGTAAAATTCAACTCCCAAGCTGGTCAACTTCTGTACCAGGGAAGGGGGAACATTGTCTTTCTCCTCAGGCAGCAAAACATCTTGCACTGGGCCTGTTTTCCTAGGAAAAGCCACTTTTGAAGGAGCCAACTTGGAACAGAAAATCTTGATAAAAGTGCTTCATCTTTTGTCTACCTGCTGCTTTTCTGCTCAAAATCACACATACCTCATGGCAGGCCTGTGCTGAGTGGAGGGCAGCCAGCTACACTTGCTCCAGGCTTTGGATGGCTAAGGTCTGGAGCAAGGGACCGGCTGCTCTTTTGTTTGAGTTCTAACAAGATTCCAGCCCTGGGCCTGCTTTATATTTTGAACTTTTCAGTGGGAAAAAAGGAGAGCTGTGGGGGTTTAGTGAGAAGCAGCAGGTGGGAGAAAGTGAAAATGTCCCATGGAGTGCCTTGGCTGAAAATCTCCCCCTCTTGAAGCTTCCCCGATACTACTTACTACTACTATTAATGTGTCGCTTAGCCCTTCATTATTCAGATTCTAACGCTGACTGAACCTTCTCTACCTCCATTTTATGATGATGGCAAAGAAGTAGGGAAAAGCAGATGAATGCATTGCTGCATTAATCTGTTTTGACGTTTCTTCAGCGGATTTTGTTGGATGCAGACACCTTTGACTGGGTCAGCATTCTGTCAGCTACAGCTAATCATTGTCGTAGTATTAGCATTTCTGCAGAGCTAACCTACCCTCTCTCAAGCTGCTCCAATTTTCATACAGAAAAAATACAGGCAAAATTAAGCAGGAGGGAGAAAATGAACTACTGGGCAGATTAGTTTCAAGTCAAAATGGAGTCTGTAGGCTGAACTGAAGAACAGGTGTGTTGGGAATTTGTAGTCCCTGCACTACATGATTCTGCTTTTGTTCTCCTTTATTATCCCCCATGGCCAAAACAGCCATCCCTCTCTCCATTTTCTCTTTCCTCAGATGTTCTTTTATCCTTTGCCCTCTCACTTTCCTTTATGTCTCCTATTCTTTCTGTGTAGCTTCCTGGCCCTTTCCCCCATATTTCCTGCCTGTATGTTTCATTTAACAAAATTGTAATAAAACCTCAAAGGACAAGACCATGAAATTATCAGTTTAAAACAGTTAAAAACAACTATTTAAAACACTCAGTGTTAATTTCCTACCCACTTCCTCCAGTGATATTATCCATTGTTTGCATACCCTCCAGATGTTACTGGACTACAAGTCCCATCATCCATGACCATTGGCCACACTGACTGGGGATGATTGGAATCCAACATCACCTGAATGTCCACATGTTTCTAAACCCTATCCTGTTCTCTCATTTCCTGCTTCCTTTGTGTTCATTTTGTTATATATTACTTACGTGGATTCAACAACTGGACAAGGAGACACCAAGTCAGGAATCTAGATTTCCTCTTTATTGGTACGCGTTTGCAAAGGCGGGCCCTCCGCTCCGAATTGGTGCGAAGAGCCCCGAGCATACTCCAGCACAAACATTTATACCCTATAGCTGCCGCCCCTCGTTAGAGGCTTGGCTTACAATCTACCTAGCATCATTAGACACCGCACTAATACAATAGCCAATCTACACTCTCTATTCTAACTCTGCCCTTTTATGGAATTACTCATTACTTCCCTATTCTACCTATTACTTCCCTATTCTACCTAGCCGACGTGGCATTCATACACCCACATCCCCATGTACAAATTACTGAATTCGACACACTCTATTTTCTATTCTCACAATCCCCCCTCTTTTTGTATCTTGTCTCGAATTCACATAAAAGTTCATGGGCCACATTTTCTCCTTCATCCTCTTGTTGTATTATGTGCTATGTACCCCTGTCGAGTCTGAGCCATGGAAAACATTTTTTTCTCTATCTGTTCCTTTGCTGGCAGTTCCTCCCTTATATCCATATACATATATGCTAGAGGTGATAGGTCCTACTGCCAGGGGTTCATAACACTCCGTTTTGTTTCCCTTTACTTTACATCTATTATTTTGTGTCTGGTTGTGGATGCAAGGCTCTATATATTGGATGCATTCCGGGGCTACATTATAATACATCAATGTTTGTGTAATTTTCCTCCCAGTTCTCATGATTTTAATACACTCGGTACATGAACCTGAGTCCTTATATTCTCCCCCTATGACTATGCATCCTATCATTATACCCAGAATCTGCCAATTAATTTTCATATTCGGGATCTAGACGGGCTAATGCTTGCTTCACCGTTGGGGTTTCTTTTAATAGGCACGTTATCCGTCCTCCCTCTTCTACCTCACAGAACTCTAGTATAATCTCCTCAATGCATATAAGATTACACTTTTCTGTGCAATGTACACATAGCACACACCCCTCGCAATGACTACAGCAACAGCATTCAAATAAACATTTACAATCACAATAAAAACACATCACTCTTGTGATGCTTGTTTATCCTTGGTCCCTGCTTTAGTAAGTCTTATTTTTAGCGGATTGTCCGGACTGGTGGTCACCGCCCAATCCTCCGTTGGAGCTCTTTTCACCCAATGATAATGGGTCCATCCATGCTCTCTGGTCCGTACTGCTGATTCAGTTGTGAGCAGGACCTGGTATGGGCCTTCCCAAGTCGGGCTGAGCTTCTCCGTCCGCCACGCTTTTATCAGGACCAAATCTCCAGGCTGAAAAGTGTGCTGTTGCTCCAATAGCGGGGGCTGCTGTGCTAATATGCCTTGCCTATGAAAAGACAATAAAGACTGGGACAGTGTATGCAGATATTTTCTGATGAATTGATCCCTAAATTCCACCTGAGGAGTTCCTACAACCGCCAAGTAGGGATGACCCATCATCATTTCAAAAGGCGATAGACCCGTGTCTTTTCGTGGGGCCACCCTCATTCTTAACAACGCCAGCGGGAGGTTTTTCGTCCAAGGTAGCCCATTTTCCAAATACAATTTAGTTAGATGTTTCTTTATCTCTCCATTTGCCCGTTCCACTTTCCCACTGCTCTCAGGGTGCCACGGTGTATGAAGGTCCCATTTGATTCCTATTGCTTTCATCACCTCTTGCATGGCCTTTTTGTATAAAATGTGTCCCTCTATCAGAATCTATTGCTTCTATTATCCCGTAGCGAGGGAGAAGGTGTTCTAAAATTGCTTTGCTGACCACTTGGGCCGTTGCTCTCCTGCTAGGAAAAGCCTCAACCCACCCGGTCAGATGATCTTTAAAAACCAACAAATATTTTTGCCCCCCTCTTTCTGGCAATTCAGTAAAATCTACCTGTACCCGTTGAAACGGCCATACCGCTAAGGGTCTTCCTCCTCTCTCTACTTTCTTGGCCCGAGCCTTATTGACTTTTTGACACAATAGGCATTTCCATGCGATGGCGTGCGCCATTGGCCACATATCCTTACTCCAATATAATGGTTTTATCAAATTTATCATCCCTTCTGTACCGAAATGACTTCCCTCATGCACTTTCTCCAATAAATTTAACATAACCAATTTTGGGAGCACTGTCTGTCCTTCAGGAGTCTCCCAATTATTTCCCTTTTTCTTCCATCCCTCTTTTTCCATATATTCCTTCTCTTTTGGACTAAATATCAGGTGTTCCAGGTCCTGGTTCTCTACTACAGGCACTCGCAAGGTGCATTGCCTAATTATTTCCTTTTTTATTTCACCCTCCGTCGCTTCCCGCGCTCGGTGATCCGCCCATGCATTTCCTCGTTGCTCTGGGCTATGTCCTTTGGTATGGGCCAGAATATGTACAATACTGATCTTATGCGGCCCCATCAAAGCTTCCAATAATCGTTCAAGCAAAGCTACATGTTCTATTTGCTTTCCATCTGCCTTTATAAATCCCCTTTCTTTCCATGTCCTTCCAAAAGTATGTACCACTCCCCATGCATATCTTGAATCCGTCCAAATCGTCACATCCAACCCCCTGGCTAATTCCAATGCCCGGGCTAATGCCATTACCTCACATTTCTGGGCCGACCAAGTGCTAGGGAGTGCACCACTTTCTATGGTTTCTCCATCTTCTCGCACTATCGCATATCCCGATCTTCTCCTCCCCTCCTTAACATAGCTTGATCCATCTACAAACCATCTTTCACCCTCATTCAGAGGCTCTTCCCTCAAATCTTCCCGGACCTTGGCCATCAATTCTATGTCTTTGAGACAATCATGTTCCCCAGGTTCCCATTCCTGTCGCTCGCCTCTCAGAAACTCTGCTGGGTTTAAATTTCTGTCGGTTCCAATAGTTATATCAGAACCTATCCTGAGTATACCTTCATATTGTACCAAACGCCTGTCTGTCATCCAGGCGGGCGCGGCCCCTGTCATTACTGCGCCGATCTGGTGAGGACTATGCACTATCAGAGCCCTTCCAAAAGTCAATTTTCGACTTTCTAAAACGAGCTCTGCCGCAGCGGCCACGGCTTGAATACATGCTGGCCACCCTCTGACCACTGGTTCCAAGGTAGAACTTAGATAGGCCACTGGCTGATATCGCCCTCCCCTCTTTTGAGCCAGAACTCCTACTGCCGTCTGGGCAGCCACTGTTACGTATAAGTGGAAGGGTAATTGCAAATTTGGCAAAGCCAGAGCGGGGCTGGCTATTAAAGTTTTCTTAATCTCCTCCCATCTAATCCGATCCTCCTCATCTGATTCCACCTTTTTTTCTTTTAAGGGAAATTGTTTAAAAGGCGGGGGATCTGGTCCGAAAAATGTTACTCGGGACCAAACCTCTATATAAGGTTTCTCTTTTTCCTTTTTGGTCTTCACTAGATACAGTTTCATCTGTTTTATCCAATATGGATCTGTTTCCCCATCTGGCCTCCACCGGGACTCCCCTTCTGGACCTATGGGATACTCTGGCCAGGTTACCCTACATAATTTAATCATTACTGTCTTCAATAATCCTTGACTATAGGGCTTAATCTCCTTTTCGTCCCATTCTAATAGGACTTGTCCCAGGGGACTATTTGGATCTATCGGATCCCTGTCCTCAATCCTTGGCCCCCTTTTACATTTACTCTGTCCTTTGCCCATCCTCAAATTAGATATGTCTCTTGCAACTCTCGTTCACACAATTACGCGGAATCGCCTGGCCGCTCCCCTCGCGGGAATACGGAACCGCAAGCTAATCCTCTCGCTGGGTCCTGGTCCCCAGTCCACACTCACGCGTCCGTTCGGAACCTCTCTTTCGCACTGAGACCACTCATACACCCATCCCTTCCCGGGATTTATTTATATACTCACCCCTCTCAGTCTAGCGCCTCCTTCTCGGTCGGCTGGTAAACTGGCAGGCGTCCCTGCAGGGTAATACAGTCCCTGACTGCAACACTTCCCAACACTATCCTGTTCGGCTTTCTGAGTTGGTGTTCCGTTCTTTAAGCCCTCGGGATCCGTCGCTACCGGGGTCTGAATAGCGGATCTCTCCGAAAATACCGGAGTGCCGGCTGATCCCCTTCCAATACCCCGATACGCAGATCGTCGAGGGCCCCACGTTGGGCGCCAAAATTGTTATATATTACTTACGTGGATTCAACAACTGGACAAGGAGACACCAAGTCAGGAATCTAGATTTCCTCTTTATTGGTACGCGTTTGCAAAGGCGGGCCCTCCGCTCCGAATTGGTGCGAAGAGCCCCGAGCATACTCCAGCACAAACATTTATACCCTATAGCTGCCGCCCCTCGTTAGAGGCTTGGCTTACAATCTACCTAGCATCATTAGACACCGCACTAATACAATAGCCAATCTACACTCTCTATTCTAACTCTGCCCTTTTATGGAATTACTCATTACTTCCCTATTCTACCTATTACTTCCCTATTCTACCTAGCCGACGTGGCATTCATACACCCACATCCCCATGTACAAATTACTGAATTCGACACACTCTATTTTCTATTCTCACAATTTTCACCTGCTTCTCAGTTATGGTGTCGAAGGTATTGTAGTTGTTTCAGGTTTCCTTGTAGATGATTGATAGAAAATGCCTAAGTAGAGAGTCCTTACCTCTGGAAAGTCAACCAGCAGAGCTTCTGATTATGAGCTTTTGGGGTCTCATTATGCTAAGAAGGTGGGTGGCACCGGGTAGTATTTAAATATAAACATTTGGTTAGTTTTTCTCTTGCTTGAGGAACAGGGCTGCCAGGAAAACCAAGCATTAAAGCTAAAAGCTAATGCTGAAATTTAAAAACACAATTTTCAATTCCTGTTCATGTAATGCTGTGAGAGAAGAAACAGCCTAACTCGCTTCAGAAAACTCATTTTGCATTTGTGGCTCCTTTCTAGAGCGGGACATATTCATTAAACACATATTAAAATCTTATTCAATTCCTTTAAACTCTGTGAGGTCAGTTACACAGGTTTGAGCTGAAGCAAAGTGATTTGCCTAAGACCACTGAGTAACTGACAAAGGTGAGTTTTGACCTCCAGAATCTCAGCAGGATAGGACAGTGGAGCTTATCTGACCTCCCAGTAGCAGAGTTGCTGCTGCTGCTGCTGCTGCTGCTTATGGGGAACTTGATTGCAGGGGAGCTTGTGCTGTGCAAATGCACTTGCAAAGCAAAGTGTTCCTGCTGGTGCACTTGCATAGCACCGACTCCCTGCTCCCTTGCCCCTTCCCCCGATTGCTGCCAGGAGGTCAGGTAAGCTCCACCACCCCACCCTGTCATCCTTGACTGTGTTCAGGACACCTTTTTTGCTAATGGGAGAGGGGGAAATGTGATATTTCAACTTTGATTCAGCTTTAGTGTGCCAAAATAACTGGATCTAGTATTTGATAACTCTGCATATAAAACTCATTGCTGGTGCTTATCCTCTGAAGAGGGTGAGAGAGTTTGCTGCTTGAGTGCCTGTCTCCTCCCACTCTCCCTCACAGGGAATAATTGGTAGTGTCCTGGGTGTGGGGCACAAGCCCATTAGTACTACAGAGATGTGTACAGTCTGCTGCTCTTGTATGCTTGGCAGTGATCCATAGGAAGGATATGAATAATCAGAGAGTGTGTGGAGCATTTAATATTGGTGAGTGTGATTGCTCCTCTCTTGCAATTGCTCTCTATTTAGTATCTGTTTCTCTGCATGACAGTTACAGTAACTGCATTCTAATACGCTTGGGTTTTCTGGACTCTGAAAAAAGTTCTATTATAATTAATTAAAATACATATAAACTAAATATCCAGGTTATTCACATCCTCTATGTGTGACTCCTGATAAGTGCAAGACCATGGTTCCACTCCCTGCCTCCAAAATATGTGATTATTTACTTCGGATTTTTTTGTGTGTGCGGTAGGGTTGGAGAAGGATTAGAGAAAGATGAAGGGTGGGCTATTTTATTTCCAGCAATTAGAGTTGGCAGTATTTCATGTGGCAGTTCCTTCGTCACCTGCGAAACAAGTGAAAGACAGGGCAGAAACGTCAGAGAATATATTGTCCTTCCATAGAAAAGGTTAATTTTTGCAACTGTTATTCAGTAACGCTGGACTAATGCTGGTGCAACCATCTATGGGAGTTTTGCCGCTGACTCTGAGCACGCTTTAGGCAGTGAAGCAACCACTTTTCCAGCAAACACATTTCTGGTGTTTTGTTTTTCAATATGCAGCTGGTGCCTAAGCTCTCAAATTTGTTCCAGCTGCAGTGCTCATGTGACATGGCTATTAGCTTGATTGGTAGGCAAAGTGAGATGTTTTAAGGACAGTTTAATGCGATAAATTATTGTGTTACCGGCTGAGTTTAAAAATACTTTTGAGTGAAACAAACGTTTATGGAGTTCTGAAAAGGGCCACTACGATAAATAACCTCCTTTCCAGATTGGTTTCCAGAATGTACTTAGCCATGGTTCCTGTTAGTTTCTGGTTTCTGAGATTGTTACACTCAAGAATCTGTTTTTTTATTTATTCAAAAAGATGCATAAAAGGAACTGGAAACTTCCATTGTCTCTGTAAATGGGAAGAACTCAGCATATAGAAGGTGTATCCTCATCTCCCCCATCTTGGTGCCCTCCAGATGTTGTTGAATTCCAGTATCGCCAATTACCCGAGATGATGGATGTTGTAGTCCAACAACATATGGAGGGCATCAAGTCTGAAAAAGCTGGTGCAATCAAAAGCTGAAGCAATATTTCATGAGCAGGACATGAAGATCTAAATAGATTTGATGGGAGATGCCTTGAAGATTGTCATAGACTAGACGAAAGCTTCAACAGCAATATCTCAGGTGCAGGATGATTTGGGAAACATGTTTCACCAGGACCACCCCCTCTAATATACCACCCTTCATCAAAATAGCACCCCAATGGAGGGAGAGATGGAGGTGATATCCTGCGTGTGTTAGCACTCCTACAGGGCTAACTCAGATCAAGGACTGCAGGAGCGGGTGTTTAATCCATTTTCTCCTGTGGCCTTTCCTCAGTGTAAATTCTCCTTCCCCTAAATGCAGATCGGAGGCTAGGCAATTGTGCCGTCCTTTGCATGTTCATCATACTCTCCATATATGGAAGTGATGACGTAAACACAACTGGTGAGCAGGGTTGCATCTACTGAAAAAACTGAGCAGACAGATGGGAGAAGGAAGATGAGTGACGTGACATGGAAGTTTGAATGGAGAACTGCATCCTGCTGCTCAGTTGAGTGGTAGGGTCCCTTCAGACTCTGATTCACCTTTTCAGAAACCCGTATTTCAGTGATCCTGTTCAGTCCCAGTCTGATGATTGATCTTGAGCTGCCAATGCATTTTAGGTATACAACATGGTAGCATAACTGGAAGGGGGTTTGTGTGTAGAAGATCTCAGGTCCAATCCCTGATGTCTCTTGGCAGCATATGCTGGGCCAGTTGGACACATAGACCTGGTTCAAACATGACACTAAGCCTTAGTTCATCAACCACGGTTTAATTTGATCATCCAAACTCAGCCAGCTTAGCAATGGTTTATTAAACACAAACCACAGTCATAAGCTATGGTTTGTTTTTATTTCAAAACCTTGGCTTAGTCTTATGTGTGACCAGGTATGCTATGCAGCTATAGTTTATTCTAAGGGTACCAGACGGTTGCCAAGTTACATTTACAATGGGACTTCTGTAATAGGCAGTTCAATCCTAAGATTTTTGTTTAATTAAAAGGAAAAGCAGTTAACTGAGCACCCATTCTAGCAGCAAAGCAGGAAAATTGATGGCAAAGCAATGTCACAGGCCACTAGACATTATAATAAGTTCCACAATGAAAGAGGTTTGTTTGTAAGCGAAGTTGCTTTTAACTTCCCAACTTAATTTATGTGGATTAAAACATTATTTAATCCATTTCTTCAAGAAAAGCATGTACGGTTTAAGTCATTAACACATTAAAAGGAATGCCTGTCATCCAGTATAATTTATTCAAAACACATTTTTCCTAATTAACTTCTCTCAGTCATCAGATTTACAAGCAATATGTGTGTCACAAGGCCTTTGTTGTTCTCTCCTTCCTTTCTCAGACCAACCAGGTTTTGCATGGCCAATCAATCACTTATTACCTGTCTTGATACCCAGCAGTCTCCCTGCCCAAACTGGCAGACCTTGTCTCAGTGATGGTATTGAAGGCTCCCAGACTGCTAGTTCTTTATTTATTTATTTATTTAAATCATTTTCATTTTCCCACTTGAAACAATAACAATACTTCAAATACAAAACACACAGTTGATATTGACTCCACTTCCACCTCTACCTTGGTTCATTTTGTTACTTTCTTTTCCACTATGTATTCTGATTTCCCCCCTTTCTTATTTTTTCTCGGTTTTATGTCTCAGTATTTCCCCAGACTACTGGTTCTGGGGACTTCAACATCTATGCCAAGGTGATTGGCTCTGGAGTGACTCAGGACCCTGAGAGGTTCGGAAGTTGGCAACAAGGGAACAGGCCTTTTTTGTGGTGGCTCCCCATCTGTGGAATGCTCTCCCCAGAAAAGCTCACCTGGCACCATCATTACATGTCTTTAGGTGCCAGGTAAAAACATTTCTCTTTACCCAGGCCTATGACCATTAAATAATCTATGGCCTATGTGGGGACTTATTGTATATGTGGGGACTCTTATTATGTTATTTTATTCAGTGGCGCTTCCTGCTCCGGCACCAAGGGGTCCTGGGGTGCGTCCTGGGGGCGTGGCGTGATGGCATCCCACCGGGATCGTGCTGCCAGGGGCGATGCGCTCCCCCCACACTCCTCTTACTCCACCAGTGATTTTATTATTATGCTCTGTATGCTGTGAATTATGTTTTTATTATTACGCTGCATAAATTATTATTCTTAATTTTGTACACCACCCTGGGATCTTTGACTAAAGGATGGAATATAAATTGGATAAATAAAATCAATAAAATAAATGATCCAAGAATGCAATTTGACTGAAGGGTCATTCCTTTGTAACAGGACTTTTCATTTGAATACCATACCCTGTCATTCATTTTGTTACAATGGCTATATTTTACACGAAGCTGTCTAATATAGGCATGCAGCGAAACCCAAACAGGCCACCCAAACAGTGACCATAGAATTAAAAGAGTGACATTTTTGGTGCTTCTATAAGGAAAAACAGGCACTATATGATATTTACCTTCACTCCACTCATATGTTTACAAAGGGTTGATAATTATCCAGTGTGAAGTTAAGATAATTATCCATGATTTAATTATGCTTTCACAATGTTTCCCTTGCTGCTTCATATCTTGATAATGTCATGCATTGGCGGATGCTATTTGTACAGAAGTAGACTGGGATGTTCAGCAATACACAGGTCTGTATTTTCTCATGGCGCTTTCTCTTAGGCTGCTTCTGCATTATTGACACACACCAAGTTTGAAACTCTTGAAGGCAGAGCAATATAGCATTTCCCCTGCCTATGATTTAAATTACATTTAATGAAAGCAATAAACCTGTTATTTTCGGGCTCCTATCATAGTTGTGAAACACCAAAGGCCAAATTCAATTTGCTTCCAGGATATAGACCAATTATAATAAACATGTGAATCACACATTGCAGGATTATTATAGTTGCTTGCACTGCAAACACTGTGCAATTTGTAATGCATTCACAGCTGTCTTCGAGATTTAACGTTATCTATAGCAGGTTTTTTAAAAAAGGGGGACGCGGGTGGCACTGTGGGTTAAACCACAGAGTCTAGGGCTTGCCGATCAGAAGGTCAGCGGTTCGAATCCCCATGACAGGGTGAGCTCCTGTTGCTCGGTCCCTGCTCCTGCCAACCTAGCAGTTCAAAAGCACGTCAAAGTGCAAGTAGATAAATAGGTACCACTCCGGCGGGAAGGTAAACGCCATTTCCGTGTGCTGCTCTGGTTCACTGGAAGCGGCTTAGTCATGCTGGCCACATGACCCGGAAGCTGTACGCCGGCTCCCTCAGCCAATAAAGCGAGATGAGCGCCGCAACCCCAGAGTCGGTCACGACTGGACCTAATGGTCAGGGGTCCCTTTACCTTTTTCATAGCAGGTATATAGCAGGAAGATACATATACATGATCTAGTAATGCTATAATAATCAATGCTTCACATTACAATACCATTAATGTAAAATCAACAAAGCAAGATCCATTTATCTAAACATCCTTACTTTTTGGCAATAAAAGACAGTTCTGTTAATGTATTCATCTTTTGATTACCTTTCCTGGTAATTTACAAAAAGGCTTCTTGGAGAAGAAAAATAATTACAGATCGGTTTAAGAGTTGGCAATATAGTTTAAAGCTAGAAGGAAGTGAGCCCAGAAGAGAAGTCTCTAATAATACATTCATTGGGGGAAGTTCCTCTGGATCTGATTTAAGGTAGTTAAGATGTTTTCTAAATATTTCAGTGTTTCTTAAGTGCCTTACAAAAATAAAATAGAAGACCAGCCCTGCTGGATCAGACCAAAGGCCCATTTAGTTCCATGTCCTGTTTTCATAGTGGCTAGCCAGATGCTTCTGGGAAGCCTGCAAGCAAAACCTTGTGGTTCACAGCAACTGGTATTCAGAGGCTTACTGCCTCCGCCAATGGAGATAGTACATAGAGTAGAAAATGGACAAAGAATATAAACTCAACCAACAGACCAGAACATAAAGCACCATTAGAGCAGAGGTTTCACTTTAACTTTTCAAGTTCCTGAATAAAGTGAAAAGGCAATGAGAATGATAGCCCATGTCAGTCAGTTCCATGGATTTATCACCTGTTTCTTGCACAGTCAACATCTTCAGCTACAGTACGCTAGCTTACACATGGCTATAAGGTAGCAAAGCAAACAGAAAGAGACAATGATGATGATTTATTAGATTTCCGTGTGCAGGCTCTACTCTAAAATGTATTGCTTCTTTTTTCTATTGATAATATTTTGTGGTTTGAGGGGGACTTCTCTGCTTTGCTAGGTATGGCAGTGCCTCGTGCACATTGTGGCAATATTGCTATTGACACAGGACTGAGTTTCCTCAAAGGAGATCAACTCACTAGTGAACTCTAATGTGGGGGAATGGCATCTGCAGTAATATTCGTCTTCAGAGCCATCTAATTTTCCTGGGATGTGCATGTAATATGTCAGACTGAATAATCATCATCCTGACCTTGACATTTACAATGCTGTCTTGTCATTGGCAAATATGCAAGAGCAGACTTGGCAAATTGAGGACCATAGCCTATTTTTTCATTGACCAAATATCCCAGAATGTCTATGTTTCTCCATACCCAAATAACATGGTTTGGGTTGCTGGCTTAAATGTCTAGATCCTGGAAATCCAAATAATTTAAAAAAAAATTTAATGCAAACATTTCCACTCTCATGAAAATGAGGAACAGATTTCAGCTGAAGTGGATACCTTGAAGGGGTTTTGTGCTTGTCAGAGGTGAAACAGGATCTTTATGTTTCAGAGCAGGGACCCCAAAGTGCCTTGGCAATCCAGAAATTTAAAAAAATGCTGCAAACAAGTGTCCACTAAAAGTAATGTCTCTAAGTTTACCATATTATAAGGAATGGCACCAGGGTGGAGTGGTGGAAAGCAAACATTAGAGAAAGGAGAGGGTGAACTCCATTGTGATTGACAGGTCAAGCTTGTAATCAGAGGTGAGTATTTTACCTGGAAAGTGAATCTCTTTCAGCTTTCCCACCACACACACACAAAAATCAAATGTAAAGGTGCTTAGGAGAAAATTCCCTGCTTGCAGCTTTACAGGGTTCTTATCCAGTAGCACCTTTCTCAAATGTGCAAGTTTCAGATCAGTTTCTCCCAAGCACTAGAGGAGATTATGCAAACTTTACCCATCTTTCTGGGTAAAACAACTGAATCTTTACTTTTGTAATCTGGCGGATTTCTTGGCTTCAGAAGGGGTGGCCTTGCCTGTAAATGTGATTCAATTCTGCCCCCAAACATATAGATGTTTCCTTCAAAAAGAAAACAAACTTTAAAGATACCCAGAACAAAAGTTCTGGACCTATTTGCCTGTGATTTTGCAGGTTTAGCCACTCTGGAGAATTTACTCTTTCAAAAGGGTTTTTTTTTTTGTTTTTTTTTAATTTCCCAATAGTTAAGGTCAGGAGAATGAAGCAGACCCAGATAGACCCTGTGCCAAGTTTTTCAGCCTATGAAGCACCTTGTACTAAGACAGGATGTTTTATGAAGCTGGGTCCAAACTGATGTTTGTGGCTGGTTTGCACTCTTAATTTCTATGTTGCTTCCCTTCCATTTCCTTCACTTCTGACAAGCCCAAGCTTTTACTGCCAATTTTAACTTTTATTCCGCTGTGGTTATTCTGTTATTTGATTATTCTGCTTTTGCTGTTAATATGTTTGTAGTTGGTCATTTATGGCTTTATTGATTTTGTTGTTAACTACTTTCAGTTACAGATAGTGTGGAATACAAAATTTAAAAATCAATAGTACCTATTCCCAAATACATCTGTATAGGATTTCACCATTAGCTTTAGATAGAAAACACCTGTTTGAAATAAGAACGAACATTGCTAAATGTGTACTGCTCCCCTACTCTGTTGAAAACATTTTTTTTCCTTTATAATTTCCCCTTTCCAGTTCACTGTCAGGTATCATTAAAGCACATCCAAACATATATTGTGTTTTAGACAGACAACAGATCCAGATTGTTTAAAGGTAAAATGATCGTTGTCAGAATAATTTACTTTTTTCAGTACAAAATCCCTGCGTAGAAGCTGTGATTACATAAAATCAAATAAGCTGCCTGAGGGAAAAGCAATTACATTGAACTGTTTTTAGAAAATCAAGTTCTGAAGAGCACCTCGGGGCGAACTATGCATTGCATGTAAATATATGTAACATGTGAGTACATGGAACAGAGTCCTGATTGTGTTTTTCTTTTTTTAAATGAGAACTTGTCTTCAGAAGCTGCAGTTTTGAGTGGTCTCGAGGAGAGGCACTTGAGCATTTTTCTGCCCTCCACTTTCCCAAAGAAAATGGCTCCTTAATGTTTTTTCCTGGGTTCTGGAATGTGCTGCTGGGCTGTCCGAACCACTGAACAGTCAGAGCCTCTGTAGTTAGAGATAGGCACATCGTATCTTAAATATTCATTTTACAATCTCAGTGGAGAAGTGGGGGACAAAAAGACCTCTCTCTTCAAAGTCTGAATTCAAACAGTTTGGATTCAGTGCTTGAAGACAGAGAAGGTCTTTAGATGTATTTGCAGAGGGAGAGATGTAATTGTAGTGGCTCAGTATTTCATTTATGTAAGGAAAATTAACCCAGTATAGAACTTTGGAGTGGAGTTTAATCCAACTGTGATTTATTTAGCAAAATGGGCCGAAGAACCAGCCCACGATAGAATACTTCATAATTTGTTTTGCTGTTATAGAATCATCTTGCTCTTTAGACTTGTTATTGACATAGCTCACTTCATTTGGCAGTGAAAGTGGAACACTTTATAAATCACCTTGCAATTACATAATTATCCTACTTTGGGGCTCTTTTAGAGTGATTTCATATGGTGGTTATGTTAATTTCTTACCAGTTGCGACCAGTAAAATAAGTTCTTTTATATATAATTTGGTATATTTATCTCAATCCAGGCATGTCCAAAGTCTGTTTCGAGGCCCTAATTGGACCCGCTGGTCGATTTAATCCGATCCCCATGGCAGTATATGTCCTGGGGTAAAATCCTAAAAAAAGCTCAGCAACTTTGGAGTAAAATTGTAAAAAAAAAGCTCTCAACAACTTCAATCCTAAGAAAAGCTCAACAACTTTGGTCGGTCCTCATGCATGTACACTTCATCCAACCTGGTCCTCTTTGAAAAAAGTTTGGGCACCCCTGATCTCAATCCTTTTAGAGGGATATTTTTTCCTTTTTCCTCTGTGCAGTCAGAATGGCACCAGCTTGGCCATATGGTTTGTGCTCCTGTGCTTTCTGGGGCCTTCCTTGTATTGCTTATTATTTTAAAGCATGCAGTGCCTGAAGAGTATTCCATTCATAGATGAAAAGGATTGAATAAATAATGATATTTGTAGATGATTTAAAAATCAACAACACTTAGCCATGCAGTAGTGCTTCATGCAATGAGAATGATGTTAAAAATGTTAGTATCCAAAATTTCCATACTCAAATGTATGCATTATCTGGGATAAATGATTTTGTGAACACATTGGCTGGCACAGTGCCTTTTAGACATCCCCACCACTGTGGAGTGTCAACATGGACAAGTGGTTTTCTTTTGCCTCTGAGTGGAAGCTGTCATGTTTAAATTTGCCCTCAGATCAGCAGAATAGTATAGCTGTATTAAACACAATCATATGTCTTTGAGGACTGTTATACTGGGGGAATTCTGTTACTTACCCCGTGGCACGATGCAGCTGTAGCATCCACTTATGCGGTGAAAGTATGCCACATGTCACTTGAAAAAGCTTTTTGCTTTCCCAGAAGGTATTTTGTCATCGTGGGGGCTAGCTCATCAAAACGTAATATAAACATGTATAAATGCCAAACATAATGAAAACACATTTAAAAAGAATTATTGTCCAGTCTTTGCCTATTTAAAAAAATACTCTTGATTTGAGAAAGAAACATGCCAAGTATTTCACTTGGAGTTACATCATTTCCTCATTGTATAATATGACTGTCATACCAGTACAATAATGGAAAGTTCCAGTGCGTGGTGGTATGTCCTGTTCGCCTCTGTATAGTTCTGTCCTTTCAGACATTCTGGTAGATTGCAATGTTTAGCAATATTGTGATACTGTGAGCTTTAGCTTGTGATAACATTGCAATGTTTAGCTGGTGATGTGAGCTTTAGTTAGTGATAACATTTAGCTGGTGAGCTACCGCGATGTTGAAAAACCAGATATTGCCTAGCCCTTATACACATTGTGATTCGCGATATATTGCCAGCTCAAATATTATGAAACAATTATCACGATGTGAACTTCAGACTGGTTTTGGACGATATATCGATATATCTCCCAGCCCTAGTTACAACCTGTTGCGCAGCAATGGAGAAAACTCATTTTGTGGCATTATTGGTGGAGAAGCCCTGTCCTTTGCACCTGGCATGGGGAACCACTCTTATCCCTGGCCATAGACCATGCTTGCTCGTGCTGATGGGAGTTGTTCTTCAGCAGCATCTGGAGAGACAAAGGCTATAGAACTAAAGGTTCCTTTTGCAGGCATTTTCAGGTGAGCAGGTGCACCATCATTTCTGAAACTCAGTGTAGAATATGTCTTTGAGGGGGGTAGAAATTAGTGGCTTCATGTTCAGCATTCTTCACATGGGATTATTTAAACTCTTGGTCAGCCATTTCATCTTATTCTGAAATCATTTTCAATAATGGGGCAGGAGTGGCTGTAGAAAGGTTAAGATGCCACTTTTAACGTGCTAAACTAAATTATGCCAATTTCCCCGATGAAGCCTGAGTTATGTGGTTGGCTTGGTACAAACAAGAGATGATGAAACAGCAGAAAATATCACAGGGTCATTTGGAGAAGCTAAAGGACTAAATAAAGGTTACATATGGCTAGAAGGCACATAATTTCATATTTGCATTTGTTTCTACTGTCTTACTTTGTTGAATCTCCTTTTGTGGAAAGAGCGTCTTATGACAAGTTATCCATTTGACATTTAGTGTAATACGGAATGAAGGAAACCAAAATATTTTAGCTGAACAATTCTGCTCACAGAGTGACTTCCTTGTCGATTCTAGAGGATTATAAAAATATATTTATCAGGCAACACTGGGGGAACATCTTTTGTTGAATCTATTTCAATATCGTTTGAGAGAACATGGAAGATTTTTAAATTTAATGTACTGTACTCCCCTCAGAAGGGACGCGGGTGGCGCTGTGGGTAAAACCTCAGTGCCTAGGACTTGCCAATTGTATGGTTGGTGGTTCGAATCCCCACGGTGTGGTGAGCTCCCATCTTTCGGTCCGAGCTCCTGCCCACCTAGCAGTTCGAAAGCACTCTTAAGTGCAAGTAGATAAATAGGTACCGCTTTATAGCGGGAAGGTAAACGGCGTTTCCATTTGCTGCGCTGGTGCTGGCTCGCCAGAGCAGCTTCGTCACGCTGGCCACGTGACTCGGAAGTGTTCTTGGACTGCGCCGGCTCACGGCCTCTAGAGCGAGATGAGCACGCAACCCTAGAGTCGGACACGACTGGCCCGTACGGGCAGAGGTACCTTTACCTTTACCTTACCTTACTCCCCTCAGTACAGTAAGAAACAAAGCGAAGCAAAAAGTGTATATAGACACAATCAAATCTGCTTCCAAATGCAAGTGAAAGCCCCTCCCCCATTATAGCCCAATGAAGACCAACATGGAATGTAGACTTACTGTTCTGAGGAGCAAGAGAAATGGAATATTGGGAGAGGGGGATGGAATGGATTGTTTAGGTGGAGGAGATGGCTAGCTGGCTGGAACACTTAACATGGACACCCCACCTGGCAACACTGCCCCACTTCTTGAATTGCTTTCTGGTGGAACTGCTGTTCTGTTCAGAAGTTCACCAGCCCACAAACAGTGGACTGTTTTGCCAAGCTGTTTTGAAAAGCTTCTAAATGTAAACAAGGCGTTAAAGCTAAACTGAGCACCGTCTAAGTCAAATCCAGTTCTCAAGACATACACCTTTTGTTTTTCTTAGAAAAGTAGGCAAACTGAACATCCGCTGCATACATGGTTTATCTGAAGTCTCAACCATTTCTGGCATCTGCACAAAACACAGTATGGAGAGGGTGTTGTGGCACGTCACAGAGTCTTAGTTCTTCAAACTCTTCTGGTTAATGTGCCATGGAGGGTGTTGCTGTTTCTCCTTCTGCCTCCTTTTGGTGATGACGTTGCACTCTAAGACGTGCCCCTCCCCTCCTGGAGCAATCCTCTCCACAGGAACCATCGAGCGCTCTTGTTCCACATTCATTTAGCCCCTCCAAAGGAAGAAACCCCTTCACCACATATTCCCTGCTCAGAGATAAGCACATCCTTCTATTCAATTCACATATAATAAAGATTCTAATAAAAAAATAGATAAAAGTACCAAGGAAAAAATGCAGATTAATTTGGGAATTTATATCCTTGATTTGAATGGCTTACTTTCAGGGGTAACATGCTAAGAAAATAAGAGGATTCTGTTTGCTTTGTGTTAATTTGCATGTTTATGTTAATTCTGATGCTAATTGGGGGTGTCTTTGAATGTCTCTAATGTACTGATCTAACAAGGGACATTTTCAATTAAATGTATCCTAAGTGGGAGCTCTGAAACTAAGATCTAGGCACAAACGAGCAGTATAACTCCCCTCCACGCACACACCATGCTGCTGTGCTCCTGTTTGGCAATTGTGCTCAGGTATTTAAGTCAAATGTCATTAACGTTACAAAAGGAAGACTTTGTGGAGGGAGTGCTTTAAGAAGTCAAGAGCAAATCATGCACACTGGATTAAAATAATGCATAGTGACTAATCAAAGGATGAGCATATCAGGGGATCAGGACGTGTGTATGGGTTTATGGGTTTCTCCCTAGAGTCAAATCTTGTGGCACAAAAGCTAACAAAGTAAACCACACTAGAATGGCTGCCATGCGTCTGGATTTTCCCAGACATTACTGGGATTTCAAAGGGGGAATTGACGTCTGGGGCGGGAGGATTTTCGAAAGGTAGTGCTTTGTCCTGGATCTCAGACAAGTCAATTGAAAATGGCTTCTTGAAAAAAAGCTCAGCTGTTTTGGGGGGTCCTCCTAAAAAAAACACCTCAACAACTTTTGGGGTGTCCTGGTTTTTACTTTTTGAAATGTGGCAACCCTATTGTAAGTCATAAGAATCTGCCCTCCCAGTTCTTGGATGATGGATGATATCCTACATGCATAAAAATGTAAAGTGTTTCTGCTCACCAAACCGTCTTCTTTCCCCACAACTGACCAGATGGTCTTTCTTTGGAGATGTATCTCGGGTTAGCAAAACTGGCCCCCACTGCTGCTGCAGATCAAACACGGGAGAAGCTTCCCATCCATCTCACAGGCGTGTGAATGTTTTTGCCTGCCCCCCCTTGCCCTCACTCTGGATGGGTGATATAAATGTAGTAATTTCAAATGTGGCTATTGCAGTAAAGTGGTCCCCCCCCCCAGCTCAGTGCTCTAGGGACGTAAGCAACTGCTCAAGAATTTATGCCAGCTTGTTATTTCCACACGGTTTTCTATCAGTTTGAGTCAAATGTTTCCAGGAAGTAAAATAAATGGGTCCATTGGAATAGTTTCCAGCTCCCAAGTAAAGTAGCCTTAATTTAAATGAGTGCTACCAAACCTTCCTGAGTGTCTTTAGTTCAGGAAAACTTACGAGTAAAGTGACCCTTAGTTCAGCAATATCTACGAGGATTTGCATGAGTGTGTGGTGCTACATCTGGATTGGATTGCACTTTTGCTATTTCAAATTCCAGAGGACAAGAGTTTGAAGACCAGTCCATGTATTTTCAGGAGGGTTTAGGATTGCCTCAACTCATGCTACCATCTGAAATAGAGATTTAATCATCATGTTCTTGTGGGACATTGAAAAGCATTAGCCTGTGGTCTTTCCACTGCACAATAATTTTATGAACAGAGGTGGAAACTTGCAGGAAATGGCAGGCATAATTCTAAATATATGCATCTGCATAGGAAGATTTAAGCTGCTTCCTCTTGTTAATATATGACTATTTGCCGAAACATTTCAGTCTGGAGCCTTCATATTAATTCCTTTGACTATAATAGGACTACTCTGTAGGTTAATGAATTATGAATTGTGTCCACTAAGAACTATGCTGAAGATTTTCAGAGCCAAAAATGGTATATTACCTCTCCTGTGAACTGCTATTCCTTCTTGGTATTTTGACTAATTATTTTGGTCATTAATTCATGCAAACATATTTGACAGAGTACAGGGAATGGTAATGTCCTAGAAATAATTCCCTAGCAGAACCTGACACTTCTCTTTAACTTCAGATAGATATTTATTATTTTACTTATAGTAGATTTTTATATCGAAACACCTGTGTCACCTTTGAGTATGATTACATACCGCGCCTGATAGATGCAGTAACATTCAATCACCTTTTCAACAAGAGCCTCCAGGGGCTGGGCATGAATTCTTGCTTACAAAAATCAATAACCCAGTGTTGCCTAGCAACAGAGAGTGGTATAAGCAAAGACGTAAAGCTTTTCAGGAATTGTCACAGACCAAACACACTCCTTCCTAGTAATAGAAAACCATTCTGGGCTCTGTTTTGCTTGTAAAAAATAACCATAGCCTCTTCAGTATTTCTTGGTTTCTAAAATTTACCGTAAATGGCATTCCTTCTAACTCTAAATAATATTATTTCATCCATCCTGAAATGGAACAAGTTTATGATTATTCACAGAATAATTTACTGATTTTAACTGTTTTAAATAGCTTGTGGTAATCTGTAAAATTTGCCACTCTGTGCTAGATTCCTAAGGGCATGAGTGAAAATGCTGAAGTCTCTCTACCATCAGATCAGCTATAATCTCCTTTTGTTTCTCCTTCTTCTGCTACTGTTTAAGGTCCTGGTACTAATCAAAGGTGCAGTGCTAAACCTGTGACTCAATGCAACAATATCAGACTGCAAAGGGAGATTGACTTGATGGAATGATGCACACAAAAGCATACATAGCAGGTCAGGGAGAAGGCTGAGCTGGAGCAATGTCATTTCAGATGCCAGATGAGGACTTGCATGGCTGAATGATCCTCTATAATTGTTGTAAATCCCTGAATATACAAAGCTAGATGTTTTGTCCCTGACATTTAGTTTTCCATGTGTGCATAATTATTTTGTATTATTTTCCTTATCCAAGCCGGGCCCTTAGGCCAAAGTGATAATGCCCATACAAAGCTTTTCTCCTCACCTGTCTGTGAGAACTAGATCTTCTGCTCATTATCTCCTTCCATTCCTGTCCTTCTGGCAGGGTGACCATTTCGTACATTGGTTCATTTCAGTTTCTTCCTCAGATCCATTCTTGACCAACAGCACCATTCTTTACTCCTCTGTTCATTAAACGTGTTTCCTTCCTCTTTTACCATAGAGGTTCTTGAGGCATTTCTTCCTCCATTTGATCAATATCTTATTGAGGAGGAAGTAGGGGCATTCCCCTCCATCACCATAGCCCTCTGTAGGTTAGAGGTTGATTGTCTACAGTAGTGGGAAGCCTGCTCTTCCTGTGTGCTTTAGGGCCTGGGTTTTCAGGGAGTGGGTCTACCTGAGCAGAGCAGACTTTCTCCTGCAGACAATCATTCTCCAACTCATGGAGAGGAATGGAGTGGGCAGAGTAAATGCACTCATTCCTACTTCCTCCATATAATGTTACTATGATGCGGAGAAAGGAACCAACTGAAGGTGGCTATTGTTTGTAGGGCATCTTTTCTCCTTCAGTCTTTGAGAACTCTGCAGCACTGCCTTTCTGCTTCTTAGTTATATTTCAGATTGCCTTTCAGTTTCACACTGGCTTTTTGTTTTAAAATTCCTATGGGTTGGAATTTGGTAATTCAAATTAGACCACCATCTTGGGGGATGACATTGCCACCTCTTGGCTCTGAAAATTTAAAAACCACAACATGAGTGGTACCGTAGCATGTGTGCTACCATTCCAGACACTTAATTCCAGGACATAAATCTAGCCTGGAACAGGGCTTTTATTAATTCCCTTTCCCTTCCCAATCAGGATTCTAGGTCAAGGCTGCCATTCTTAGCATTAATTCTGAGATTTGACCCGACTACTGACTGGCTTCTGAGTACATTTCAGGTTGCTGATTTTCACTTTTAAATCCAGTCTACAGGAAGAAACATTTTCCCCTTTATGAGTCTTCCTGTCATTTGAAATAATCAGCAATCAAGATGTTGAGTGGATTGGGGGAAGTGCACAAATGCCTTAAATAAATTCATAAAAATAGATAAGAGGTTGTTCAGAATCCCATGTAAGAAACCTATCTTCTAAAAAGGATAGAAGCAGGCTTTTCAGATGGTGCTTTGACCTTATGGAATTCTCTCTCCACTGACAGCCATGGATATTAAAAGTCACAATCCCACCCATAGCTACTTACTTGGGAGTAAACCCCAATGAACAGTGGTTAGACTTAATTCTGAGTAAACAGGCATCGGGTCAGGCCATTGAGATGTTAAGTAGAAAAGTAAAATGTTCTTCTTTGGAAAAGCTTTTCATACTCAGCTGCATGTTAGATTTTTTTGTGGGGGGGGTTTATGTTTTCTGTAGATTCTCAGACTACAATGTGTCTGCCATGTTTATCAAAATCTGTTGGGTTAATCAGAAATTCATGTTCTTATTATTGTGAGGTAATTTGGAAAGTTATTTGTGAGTCATAAGATGATGGTGGTGCTAAATGTGTCCAAAACAGCCTTAGGGGAAGAGGACGGAATAGAGGAGGTCCTGGCAGAGAAACTAGAAGTTAATCTGTTTTGTCAGTAGGGGTTGTTTGGTCATACTCCAAGATCTTAATCATTTGTCTTTAAAGATAATATATGCGTGAACATTTCTAGGCTTGGTAAGTGACTAAACACACAAAAATTTCCATTGCTCAAGATGTACGCAACAGGATTCAATTTTCCAGAGTGGCCTTTGCCTTTGGGTCTCAAACTTTGCATGCCCCATTAGATAACACCTCAGAGAGTGTGATGTTATACTACACAGTGTGGCTGTAACAGCTGCATTCACCAGTTTCAGGGCATGAGTAAGAACTTTATACATACCACAAGCCATTGGGGAAATGAAAATACTGTATTAATGAAAAACATTTTTGTAAATAAGTGCTTATTACTTTGTTGCATTTTTATATATTACCTTAAAAAAACAAGCAAGCAAGCAAACCTAAAGCAGTCAACAGTGCAGTTTTGAAGAATAGAAGGGGAAAGGAGGCTGGGAGTCTAGGGGTTTTCAAGATGTTAGAAATGTGGGGGAGGGGGACCTAGTCATTTGCAGTTTTATTTTATTTTTTGTAAAAAAGTTGTAAGACACACCTGGGATTCTCAAAATGGGAGATTTCACAAAGTGAGGGTAAACTTGATAAAAGCTATGGCGAGTTGGCATACACTATTTTGCACTGCTATTTTTTGAGAAATAAAGGTGCTGGAACTCACCTTGAATACCTTCCTTGTTCTTTTAGAATGGCAACAGCACTTACCTGAGAGGTGTCAGAACCCACCTGAGAGGTGCCGGAACCGAGTTCCTGTGAATTCCCTCTGAAAAAGCCCTATTTTCCAAATATGCAGTGCAATCTGAAGCCTGTTTACCCAGAAGTGAGTCCCATTTTTAGCAGAAATTCTGCTATCTGGGAGTGATATCTGGGAGTGATATGTTTTTATACAATTGCAGTCTAAGACAGCAACCCTGTATGCACTTACATGTGAATAAACCCTCTTGAGAACAGCGGGGTGCATTTTAGTAATGGCTAACATGTGAAGGGAGCCTTACTGGTCACAAAAATGAAGACCTTTCATGGACTACAACAGAGAGGAACATGCTTAAATCTCTACGGCCTTAGTACTTTAATTTCTCCTAGTTATTTGATATCTCCCCTTCCTAAGGAACTGCATAGAGATGAACAGAAGGAGAAATATCTCATCATTCATTAGACTAATTTGATTTACTTTTCCTTGATTGTTAATTGCTCCTCCTTAGCTAAAAGAAGCAGCCTTCTTAATATTTCTAGGAGGAAATAAGTTATCAAAATTACATGATCAGAAGGATATTAAGCATTGGACAGCTCCATGCATGAGGCAAATCTTGATAGATCCAAACTGAGCTTAATAACTGTGTTTCTTGACCTATAGTAATTAAGACAGTCACTACAAGCCCTCTGGAGAAATTTATGCTTAGAGGACACTTGGCTTCAAATCAAAATGCTAGTTTGTCATTTTGTCACTGACTCACAAGGACCCGTCTTGCTTGGGCAGAATGGTAATTTCTTCCTCTAGGAACAAGTGAATTGGACAGTACAAAATTAATTATGTGTTTAGTTACATCAGTGGCCACTATCTTCTCAAACATCATGATTTATGTGGTACTATAAACGTGTTTGATCATGAAGGAATGCATGCCAAACTCTCTTTTGTGAAATTCTTCCGGATGATTTCTTATTCAGCATAATCGCCCTTAATTGATTGACATTGTTAGGAACTTTGTGTGCACTCTCTGCTCAGATTCACAGACCTCTTCATTAGAGACCAAGGGAGCATATCTGAATCATTCCATGACTAAAGACCTGTAGGCAAATATCCTTCCACCCAGCCCAAAATCATAGCTATAAAAAGATGCAAATAAAGAGGAAGAGGAGAGGAGAGGGGACTTACAACATTATATGAGAGAGCACGGGAAGGTTTGCCACAACAAACTCAGCTTATAATGGCAGGTTGTTCCCACTAATTATAGGGAGAGTCTGACATTGCATGCAGCTTGGGTCAAATGAGAAATACCAAATTGACCTCAAGAATGTATATAGAAAGCAGTATGTAGCACCAAATCTCACGGGTGAGTGTAGCCAATGGGTCTCAAATCCCCAGTGAGTTTTGGACTTCCCCTGCATGTGAAAACAGAATCCAATGGACTGAGAGGACGAGACCAATAGTGGGTCCAATGGTCAAGAAGGTGGTTTCTGCACATGCTGTAGAGGGAAGTGAGGGGCAAATGGGCCTCATCAACCTAGAAGGTAAACCACCTGGGAGAAGGAAAACTTTGGTCCTAGACCTCTGCCGCCTTCCAGGATAGCTTTGAGAGAACAAAACCCTACATAAATCTGGAGTAGAGTCCCTAAGATGGTTGGGCGGCGCCTTGTATGTCTTCTTTCAGCAACTCCTGAGGCCAGGTTGGTGCCAAACATGTTGCTCTGCTTTCGCTTGGACCACATCAGTGAGGCCAAGAGGGGAGTCTTGTCTGGGCAGCCCAGGACCTCCATACATCCTTCCCAGGCTTGCACTCTGAAGAGGTCACTGCTTCGGTGCTGCTGACAGCAGTTTGGCTTCACCCCCGGAGGCACACTCCATTGTCTTTCTAGACAGACAGGTGTCAACAGCAACCAGTTGCACGGACATTGGTTGCAAAGTTCTGCTTCAAATGTGGATCCAATGGGTGGATCCACCATAGGATCTTTCCAAAAAACCTGTACAGCACTGGGTGCCAAACTCAGAGAAAGTTGTTGAAGGCTGTAAAGTATTGGCTGTAGAGAGAAAGTACCCTGGGCAGCAGAAGCACAATGCATAGAGGACACTAGGACACCACCAAGTGGGTATATTGTTATGCTCTCATTCAACTGAAGGCAAAAAAAATGTCATCACTCCTAGAGGTTTCTGTGTTGCCCCTCCTCTTGAGTCATCATTATATTGGAATTAAGGCTCAGGTAGCTCCACTAACGTTCCACATAAGTGAGAACATAAATTCATTCAGGGAAATCTTCCACTCCCACAGTGAAGAGGTGACCCTCTTTGTGTTTTCTCATCCATTTGCTATCAGGATGTCTCCAAGATAGGGGGGACAGTTCTCCAGAAAAGTATGAAATATCATAGTGCTAACTAGCTCTAATTCATCTACACTTTCTTTTCTTGGTCATGCTTCACTGAAGCATAATAGCATTCAACCACCACTAAATAATACTGGTAGTTGAATCCAAGAGCCCACTGACTTCTCTAACCACTACTCCAGGCATAGGCAAAATTGGCCCTCCAGATGTTTTGGGACTACAACTCCCATCATCCCTAGCTAACAGGACCAGTGGTCAGGGATGATGGGAATTATAGTCTCAAAACAACTGGAGGGCCGAGTTTGCTTATGCCTGCACTATTCTATCCATGCACCAGCCAGGGAATGGATATGACAATGTGAAGACTGAATTTACGTTGGCCACCACCGTCTCACTGTCTGCACTGAAAAAAGCTTGCCACCAACTTATCTTGGCTTACTTTTGTTGCTGAGTTGCTGTTGCCAAACAGAAAGAAAATTAAATGTAGTGACATGGCCACCTACTGTTTTGCAGTGTGAGTACACAGACAGAAGATGATCTCAGCAGAAAGACTGGAAGAGTAAGATTAAAGCAACCCATCTCTTGTCTGATGCAGTGTGCTGAGTGGGCAAGAGTATCATCTAAGGAAGCAGAAATTGTATACAAACTACAATCCTAACACAGTCAATCTCTCTCTTAGCTCCAACCTAGTCAATGTTGATGTGTTCCAGACACATAAAAACTCACTGTTAGTAGGGGTGGGTTTAGAAAGTTTTGAATGGGAAACTTTGGAAGCAGAAGGATAAATGAAGCAACAAGGTGAGAGACCAGATCTGGGCTGGCTCACCCTGCTGATTTTGCTGCTTCCACAGACACTAAGCACAACATTGTTTTCAGCTTCTTTGATACATGTGGCATTTTCACATTTATTTACAAATGATGTTGGCATTAGCCAGTCTTTCTCAACCTTGGATCCCCAGATGTTGTTGGACTGCAACTCCCATCATCCCTAGCTAGCAAGACAAGTGGTCAGGGATTATGGGAGTTGTAGTCCAATAACATCTGGGGACCCAAGGTTGAGAAAGGCTGCTTAGGCAGTATCCAGCTCCGCTCCTGACATCAGGCAGCCATCTTTACTTTACTCTTTTTGGTGACTGCTACAAATATTTTTTGTTAGAGAAGCCTACCGAGACATGTGGAATGCTGATGTGTTTTTAGCTGCTTGTAGGTTCTAAATTTTGGAATGTTTTAATTGTTTTTAATTAACAATCCTATGTTTAGCTTTTGGCAGCCACAACCATCAGCTGCTGGAAGGACAAGGAAGAAGGGAAGAAGAGTCTGAATGCACTCCTGCTTCCCTGAAAGGTGACCAGTGCCAAGAATGATTGTGCCAATATTATTTTCTGACAGCATGCATGTATGGATGTATGGATGCAGAGATCCAACATGCAGCACCCTTTTGCATGCAGGGGACGTGATTTAGCAAGAGGATCTTTGCGCAGAAGGAAATCACATTCAAAAAAGAGAAAATTTCAAAATAAATGAACCTAACTTTGCCCCTCTCAGGAAGAAAAAACTCTTAAAATGTCAAGCCAAGGTTAGATTCTGCTCAACACCGTCATTGAGATAAGGCTTGCTGGCAGAAATCATTATTCCTCCTTTAGTGGAATATCAACGTTCTATTTCACAATAATTTATGTAGGTTTTGAACTGATTAATACATATTATAAAATATATTACAAGCATGTTTGAGATATATTTATAGTTGGCTGCAAGCACAATGTGAAAAAATTAACAAGCAGTTTTCAGATTACACTGAATTATATTTGCATCTGTAATGTAAAATCAGTGCTTCAAAGCATTAATGATTAATAGTTCTGAACTAGTGACAAATGATGTATCTATATAAAGTGGGAAAAGTAAGTGTGTGTGTGTGTGTGTGTGTGTGTGTGTATCTATATATCTTCTGTGCTGATTAGAGTATGCATACTTGGCTGCATTTGTAAATTCATGCATGCAGACAGAGAGATGCATTGATTGGCACTGAATCCAGAACTGAAGACTTGGGACTCTGTTTTTTCTCTCTTGAGAAAGAGCAGCAGCTTAGAGATAACTCACTAATTTAAGGTTGCAAGCCTCTGAAAGCAAAGATTTGGCTCAAATATGCTAATTCCCAATTTTTTATTTTAAAAAATATGTATCTTAATGTCTAGAATATAGCCCAGTCCCATTCTAATTCCCATAAACCACTTCCTTACTTCTTTCCTCCTGGCTGCCAATGAGTCGTGTTGCTGGTGTCCCAAGTATTTACTAAGAAGGCAGTGCTTGAGGCCAATTAGGGGCAGTGTGACCAAGGAGGTGACAATGCTGCTGATCATGGAGGGATAAGAATAGCGGTATAAGGATTGTGAATGGCAGGGGTGGAGGTTTTAGATGCAATGGAGAAACTGTGATTTGACAAACCTCTAAAGGAAACTTGATAAGAGAAGGAATAAGGGGTAGGGGATGTGCAACTGGTCATATATTTCCAAGTCCAAAAAACCATGGATTGTAGGAATGGGAATACGATGGCTAAACTGAGTGATAGAGATCTCTCAAATACTGAAAATTGTTTCGTAATTGTCATTCAAAATCTTCTGCTTAAAGAATTAAATTAAAGCCACTTCATAGAATGTATAATATAACTTTTATTCTTTTTTCTAAGCTCTTGGAAAGTTACATAACAACCGTGCTTTAGTTAGGACACCATTTATAGACATTTAAAATGCATCTTTATAAATATTTTACATTTGGTCCATAGAACATTGCAGTTTTCTAAATTATACTGTACTCTCTCTTTTTAAAACAGGCTCTATATATATTTTAGAATATGTATATATTACATATATATTTTTATATAGAGATAAATTTGCTTGGTGTTTAGAGAATAATTAATTATTGCAAAAAGCATATATGATCATATATTCTTTCTTTTTTAAGGGCAAATACTACAAAAAGATACAGCTATTCACAGCTTACACACAGTAGTTCTACGACACTATTTTTGTGCTATATATGATACGTTTGTACAGGATTCTGCTAAAGAGCAAATCTGTCAAACATCTGTCATAATTGTTTTACAATCAAACATTGAATACTGCATTTTTCTTAGAACAACATGGGACTTGGTTACATAAACAATAAAGAGAAAGTCTGAATTTTGTATCTTAAGTCTAATGAAATTCACAGTTATAATGTATATGAAGCAAGTGAAGTATGACATGTTTTCTTTTCTCCCCCCCCCCTAAACCCTGAAAATCTACAAGACATTTGGATTTATTTGTGAGTTCATCTATAGATATTCAGCATGTATCATAGATATCTGAATATTTTACAGTTGATCTACTGTATGAAACAGTTTAGAACCTACTAAACAATACTCTTTTTATGAGTTTTTTTTTATTTGTTAAGTTGAAATATATGTATATATATATTTTCTACAATAATGTGCTTGACATTCTGAGAATAATACCTTATTGCAAGAACATATGTTTGTCACCTTCAGACAAAAACAACAAAAAAACCAACATTCACAGTTAACATGTTGTTCACATAGTAGTTCTACATAAAGTGTGTGCTATCTAACATTGTACGTTGCACAAGGTTTCGCTGAAAAGCATGTTTCATTGCACAGTTCTGTCACAGTCATTTAGAATCAAACATCACATACCACTTTTCTTACGATTCTCACTTTCTGTCTCATAGCTGCCAAACAAGAGTTGCCTTTATGGACTCTTGAGTCTCGCCATTTTCCACACAGGAAGAAATCCATTAGCTTTAGGTGCCTGTGTGGAAAATGCAAGCGAGAGCCTAGAATGGAGCTGTTTATGGCAAGACCGTTCCCTCACTTCTCCATCTTTCCCATGAAAAATACATACCTAAATAAAACCATAAAAATAAAATTCTTTCTTCAAAGTGCTTTATAATATGCTTGCTAGTCAAAAACCTCTATTGTTGATAAGACCTTCAACAGGCCGACTAGAGCAGTGCTAATTTTAAAGCCCTAAATTATATTCTGCGGGGAGCATCTTGATGTAGAAGCTATTTGTTTGGTTCTCTATTTGTGGGAAAGTGCTATACCTGCCAATGACACAATTTAAAAGTGAAGCACAACCTGGATTAAATGAAAGATAACGTGTACAGCTTTAAATATGGCAAATATGGCAGCCTTTGGGAGGGACACTTCACAGTTTGAAGTATGTAGTCATATTATCACTTGTGCGGCTGGCTTTTTGTTTTTTGTTTAAAAAACCACCCCAGTACTTTGAAAGATGCCGACATGGAAAATATTCTAAAATATATATTGCTATAAAATAATACATTAAATGTTGACATCTCAATAGGTTGGGTTAGGGAGTGGTGCAATTTAGTCTGTACTGTATATCCCAAAATAGCTTGTTAATGGCATTTGTATATGAATGATTCAGTATACTGTAGAATATCAGAAGATTTCCATGAAAATTAGAAAAACCAACTCCAGAATAAAGTTGGTCAACATTTTTAAGGGCAGTATTTTCACTGGTAAATTTTCTTGGTAAAAAATACTTTGCTGGTGAATACAAAACAGCTTTCTGTTTTAACTGTTCTCAGAAATAACAGTCTTGGGATTCAAACAGTATGAAATATATTAATAAAAATCAGCTGCACAAAACTTCAAATTGTTGTGTTAAAAGGTAGATTAAAAATGGCCTACATGTCTTTATAAATTCCCAAAGATATCCAGCTCTTACTGAAAGAGAATAAAAATGTTAACAGTCTATGGATTGCCAGGAAACACAAAACATTGTCAACAACTAAGCCCACAAAATGGTTTGATCTTATCCACATTGCTTCCCTTATAGTGGTGATGGTCTTTTGTGCCACTAGAGGTAGGTAATTTTATTCTCAGACATAAATTTGTGGTCATATTCAACCATGTTTCATTTGTGTATGGTTTTTCTTTTTTCTTTTGCCCCCCTACAGGAAGCTTTGTATCATTTTAATGACCCAGATTATATATATGCTTCTTTGTTTGCAGAGTTGCTCTGCTGGGCTTGTTCAGGTCCGTTTTCAGGATGAGTAATATCTTCACTTGGTTGAATCATTACCTGGATTCGCTACAGGAGAGAGAGAGAGAGAGAGAGAGAGAGAGAGAGAGAGAGAGAGAGAATATCATTTCATTGTTCTTAATCTGAATGGCTTCCCTTACATTAAATTTATATTCCAGTTCTGTAGTTGTCATTCATGAAAGGTGCAGTAGGAAGGAAGGAAGGAGGGAAGGAGGCCACAGTTCCTGAATGACTTTCCAATGTATGGTATTGTAATGGTTCTAGGGGTTGCTCATGCGTAAGCAGGTGCCTAGCTCCCCGGCTGGGTGCAAACACCTGGCTGGGTTGCCAAAGTGAACCTTTTCTGTCCGGACAGCCACTCACCCGTGGCTGACTCAATCGCTGGCAGAATCCGTGAGTGGGCGTTTCTTAAACTTCTTCCAGCAAAGAAGTTCTTTGACGCCTAGTCTCCGCCTACCCTCTCTGCACGGAAGCCTTCTGCGCAGGGAGGGCGTGGGCAACGGAGGACCCCTACTCTTCCCACTGGTCCCAGGCAAGGAGTCATGAGACCGCCTCGCCACTTCCCCCAGCTGCCCCCCTTCTCCCCGGTGCTACGCTGATTCTATTCCCCAGAAGATGGGCTGCTCCCTCGATCCCTGGAAGCTCTCTGGAATCCCTCTGGCTTTCGCTCTCTCCCTCCAGTACTGATGGCAGTTCCCTGACATCCACTCCCTCCTCAGGACCCCCCTCACCACCGGCACGATCTTCCGATTCCTCCTCCTCCTCTCTCATCGACCGACGATGTGGGGAACCCCCTGAAAGAACTGTCACCATCTTCTGAGGATTCAAAACCGGCCTCCCATCCCCTCGTATCTCTTCCAGCTGGTTGAACCTCCCAGTTTGATTCTTCTCCCTCGGACACCTCCCCTTCCTCCTCCTTGGAGGCAGGAAACCCCACAAAGTCCCCTTCATCATCTGTGGTTCCGAATTCTTCCTCCCAGAATCTAGCTAATGGTTTAGGTCTATCCGGGAACAATCTATGAAACTCTTCCACCAGATACCCGTCCGTGATTGATTCAGCAGGGACCCAAGTGTTTTCCGACCTGGGTTCTCCCTCCCAGGCTACCTGGTGACCCCGCCACCTCGAATCGAGTATTTCCGTGGCTTTGTTACAGAGTCCCCTCTCCTCTACCCGCGGATGGGTGGTAACCCCTCCCTCCCTTCCTGGGAATTCCCGTCCCTCCCTGTACTGTGAAAGTAGGGACCTATGGAACACCGGATGTATCTTCATGCTGTCGGGCAACTTGAGTTTGAATGCCACTGGGTTGACCTGCTGTATTACCTCAAAAGGCCCCAGTCGTCTAGGCTGCAACTTCTTGCACCCTCCCTTTAGGGGCAACCCTTGGGACGACAACCACACCCAGTCTCCCACCCGTCTGCCTGCCTCTTGTAAACTTCCTTGGCCCTCTCCAAGTTCAGCCTGAGTTGCTGGTGTAAGGTCTCCATTTCTTCGGCAAATTGCTCGGCCGCAGGTAAACTCCATCCTTCCTCCCCCCTCCCTGGGAAAGCTCTGGGGTGACACCCGTAATTGGCCATGAAAGGGCTCATTCCCGTGGACACGTGTTCAGCGTTGTTGTACGCAAATTCAGCCAATGCCAATTTCTCTACCCAATCGTTCTGCCTCTCACTGACATAGCAGAGTAGGTACTGCTGGAGTATATTGTTCGCTCTTTCGGCCTGCCCGTTGGTTTCTGGGTGCCGTGCCGTTGAGAAGCTCACCTCGACCTGCAGCAAGCTCATGAGCCTCCGCCAGAACCGGGAAGTAAATTGTTTTCTGTGATCTGAGATTACCCTCAATGGGGTGCCATGCAGCCTGAAAACGTGGTCCACAAATAGCCTGGCTGTCTCCTCTGCCGACACTGCATGTGAACACGCTACGAAATGGCACATTTTTGTCAGCAGATCGACCACTACCATGACTGCTGTCTTCCCCCTTCACTTGGGCAGATCTGTCATAAAATCAATGGACACCACCTCCCAGGACCTTTCCGGTGTTGGTAAGGGTTCCAGTAACCTTGCGGGGGCAGTCCTTTGCCCTCTGGCACTTGGTCGCACCCTCGTACATATTCTCGTACGTCCTCCCTCACCTTTGGCCACCAGAATTGCCTGGTAACTAGTAGCATGGTCTTGTGCTGTCCAAAGTGCCCAGCTGTGGGATTGTCACGGAGCTGCCTCAGTATTTTGCCCCTCAACATCAACCCTGGTACATACAGCACCCCCTTGTAGTACAGTACCCCTTCCTTTTCCGAAACCCCCCCATTGTCTCCCTTTCCACCTCTGAGCTCCCTGATTTTAGTCTGAGCAAACTCATCATCTCAGGTGAGCCCTGCTAGCTCTCGTTTACCTACCAACGTTCCCCCCCACACCCACCGGGTCGGGGAACACGTGCCTGACCTCCGGAGGCCCTTCCCCCTCCATGTATTCCGGTTTTCTGGAGAGTGCATCCGCCCTAACATTTTCCCCTCCCGGCATGTATTGTATCTCGAAGAAAAACTTGGCGAACTCCTGGGACCATCTGATCTGTCTCTGGTTAAGCACTCGCGCGGTCCGCCAGTATTCCAAGTTCTTGTGGTCAGTTCGGACCTGGATCTTGTGCCGCACCCCTATCAAGAGGTGCCTCCATTGACGAAATGCCGAGTAAATCGCAAGCAGTTCTCGGTCATACACCGTGTAGTTTTGCTCCGACTTGCTCAGCTTCCGGGAGAAAAAGGCGCACGATCTCCAGTTCTCCTTGGACCCGGGTTGCAACAATACTGCTCCAATCGCGTGGTCGGGCGCGTCCGTCTCCAGTCTCATGGGCTTCTCTGGATCCATGTGCAGGAGCTGCTCTTCCGAGGCGAACGCCTTCTTCAATTTCTCAAAGGATTGCTGCGCCTCCTCTGTCCATGCAAACTTCTTTTTGCTACTAAGACAATCCGTAATGGGTGCTGTCAAGTGGGCGAAGTTCCTTATGAACTTCCTGTAGAAGTTGCTGAAACCTAGGAACTTCTGCACATCCTTTCGGTTTTGGGGGACCTTCCATTCCAGCACTGCCTTCATCTTGCCTGGATCCATAGCCAGTTCCTTGTCTGACAACCTGTATCCTAGGAACTCGACCTCCCGGGTGTGGAATTGGCATTTTTCCAGCTTGACCGGTGGGTAACTGGGCTCCCGGAAGCAGGTTGATTTGGCAGTCATATGGTCTGTGGGGGGGCAGTCTATCTGCCTCTCTCTCGCTGAACACCTCCTTCAAATCTGCATATTGCGGTGGCACCCGCCCCTTTTCCTCCAGGGGCGCCCCAGCCACCCTGGCCACAGTCATTCTTGGTTCCTTTCCTCCCAGGCAGTGTTCTAAACAGTAAGCTGACCCAAAGGTGAGCGACCGCTGATGGCATGACACCACTGGGTCATGTAGCGCCAGCCAGCTCATTCCTAGTATTATTGGGGGTCCCGCCAGCGTGGCCACGTAAAAGGCCATGGTTTCCGTGTGCCGGGAAACACTCATCCGCATTGGTGGTGTCTGGTGTGTCACCTCCCCTCCCAGTAGTTCCCTGCCATCAATGGTGGTCACCTGCAAGGGAAAATCTAGTGGCAACAGGTGGAGCTGGTGCTCCAGAGCGAAGTCTCTACTGAAGAAATTACACGAGCTGCCAGAATCCACCAGCCCCTCCACCTTGACTGGGTGCCCATTTGGGAGTTCTAGCACCACTTCAATGGCTATAGCTGCCTTGGGAGGGTCAGGCTGGGGCACTTCTATTGGTTGCTGGCCTGGCTGCTGCCCCTGCTGGTTGGCAGCCAGGCTTTCTCGTTTCCCTGCACCGGCCCTTCCTCCCCCTTCTCATCGTGGCCTGCAGCCCCCATCATGCCTTGCCAGGCCTTTCGTTGAGGACAGACCTTTGCAAAATGTCCTGGCCGCTGACAGAGGAAACACTTCTTGGTAGTTTTCCACTCCTTCCCCTCCCTTTTCCGGCCTTCACTAGCGTTTGAAACTTCGTGCGCGCACACTCCATCAATTTCCATCAGCTCTGCCGCCTGGGAAGGCTCCCTCGGCATTTCAGGAATGCGGTTGCCATGGAAACGTTCCGCCCTTATCTCCTGCTTTTCCTGAGCCTGCGCTTCCTGGCGTACACCGATCACAAGCACAGTCTTTGTGAGCTCATCCATTGACCGCGGGTGGGGCGCTCCGGACAACTCGTCTTTCACTTCGGGGTCCAAACCTGCCTCAAACAGCATTTGTACTGGTTCAGAGTCAAGGTTCCACCCGAGCTTGTGCACTAACATCTCAAAACGCGACCAGTAGTTTCTGACGGACAGGTTCCCCTGCTTGCACCCCATCAGCTCCCTCCGTGTCATGCTTTGCTCAATCTCGCTGGAGAACATCGCGTCCATTGCCTGGTAGAATTTCTTAAGATCTTTCAATGCATCATTCCCCGTTGCCATCAAGGGCCTGATCCATTCGCGCGCCCCATCCTGCAGATGTCCAACAATGTAAGCCACCCTCTCCCCGTCATCAGCAAAGTCATTTTTCTGCAATTCCAAAGCGTATTGAACTTCCGTTCAGAAAGCATTGTAGTCTTGGGGCTTTCCTCCAAACTTATTTACCAGCCCCGGGACCTTCCTCCCTATCGGGGTGGCTCTGACCTGTGCATCCTGAGCCCGCCTCTCCTCCAGCGGCGCTGACAGGGTAGCGACATGTGCCTCCAGGTCTCGATTCCTCTCGACCAGACCTCGCACCATGGCTTCTTGCTCTGTCTCTCCAGCCAGCCCTGTTTGGCTCATCATGCTGCCTCCCCAGGGCTGCACACAAGCAACGTCAGGGACTCAGGGATTGCTGTAATGGTTCTAGGGTTTGCTCGGGCGTAAGCAGGTGCCTATCTCCCCGGCTGGGTGCAAACACCAGGCCGGGTTGCCAAAGTGAACCTTTTCTGTCCGGACAGCCACTCACCCGTGGCTGACTCAATCGCTGGCAGAATCCGTGAGTGGGCGTTTCTTAAACTTCTTCCAGCAAAGAAGTTCTTTGACGCCTAGTCTCCGCCTACCCTCTCTGCGCGGAAGCCTTCTGCGCAGGGAGGGCGTGGGCAACGGAGGACCCCTACTCTCCCCGCTGGTCCCAGGCAAGGAGTCATGAGACCGCCTCGCCACTTCCCCCAGCTGCCCCCCTTCTCCCCTGGTGCTACGCTGATTCTCTTCCCCAGAAGATGGGCTGCTCCTCCCGATCCCTGGAAGCTCTCTGGAATCCCTCTGGCTTTCGCTCTCCCCCTCCAGTACTGATGGCAGTTCCCTGACAGGTATCAATAATTTTTGGGACAATAACACAATTTTTAGATCAGTAAATAGTAAACTAGCAGTGAATCCTGCCTAATCAAAATGTTCATCCTCTTATCAGTCCATGCACTGTGTAACAACTGAGATTTGCAGACAGCCTACTTTATTACTTCATTCTGGCCCATTGCCCAAGCACTGCCCTCTTGGGCCAATGATTGGCCAATTTGAATTCCAGTGCATGGTGAGCTATCCCACCCTCCTTTGCGGCCAGCTGGGGAAATTCCCCAACAGGCCGGGCTATGATGGAGAGGCCCTGTTCTCCATGGAGCCGAGATCCTTCCACAATGGGCCACCACCACCATCCAGAGACTGAGTAAGTGGCCGTTCTCAGTTGATGCACTGTGTAACAGCTGAGATTCTCTATAAAGATTTGAGCTGAGATGTTGGTGAAGCCTGCTGGGCTGGGGTCTTCGCTGACATTAGTTCTAAGCAGCATAACCAGTGACCAGAGATTGTGGAAGTTGGGAGGAAACAGGACAAAGGGAAATGAAATTGGGGCAGAGGAAACTGAGAAGCCCACTCATACAGCTAGAACTCATCTTTACAGTCACAAAGTGGGAAAATCATTTAGCCATGTTTTTACTTGGAAAGGAGAAAGGAAGCTGAGAACCTGAGTAATCCTGTCACATTTTTTAATGGCAACTGGTATGGAGAGGCCTTCCTATGCTGCAATATTCTGGAAGCTTAGCTGCCGATCGTTATTTCATTTAAATGTTTTATAGTCCACCCTTCAGCTAGGAAGTTCTCTAGGGGCTCGCTATCATATTGATATATAGCAGATATAGAGATATGTGCCATTGCTACTGATTTACATTTGGACAAATCATAAGAAAAGACTGACCCAGGGATAATTTACTGTAGCAAAGAGGTATACTTTGATATTGTAAATAAGAACGCAACAGCAGATTGTGCTTGCTGAAACTGGCATCTTGCCAAGTGTAGGCACAGTTCTAAAGACATAATTTACCTGTTTCAAGGAGCCTTTTAATGTAAGGAACATGTATGCCATGTAGCCTGGAATCAGCACCATGGATGATAGAGCCATAAACCAGCCAACACCTTGGCCCCATGCCGGGAATACATAATCGCCCAAAGTGAGAGGAGTCATTTGCACGGCACTGAAGATAAACACACCCTGGGGAAGTAAAAGCATTTTAAAAGTCAGCTATGGTTTGTTGTAGTTGCTGCTGCTGCTTTTGCAGGTAGTTCTTTGCTTGGATAGGAAAATTAAAGTGAAAAGTTATTTTCCTTTTTAAAATTCCAGACATCTTCTATTTTACCTATGTAATTTCTGATGGTACTGTTATGAGTTTGGGGTGAGGGTGGGGAAGTAGATTGTATACAAAGACCCCTCCAAGCCCTGGATCCAGCAAGTGTTAAAATATAAGCCATTGAGGTGATAGCCTGGCCAATGAGCCATTAAGGGATACAAAGGAAAGGGGCAAATGGGTCGGACCCCTCACCTAGCTTGCGGCTAGTTTGAAAGACAAAAGGCCACAGTAGAGAGTTGAGTTATGTAAGCCGGAAGCTGGGAGAAAAAGAAGCGAGCTGGAGATACAGTCAGAACATGTTTGATGTCTATTTGAGCCCAAGTCTGCGGCTACGGGAGAAACAAGACCCTTTTGGGGTGTTAATGCTGTGAACCCCTCCATTGCAGACTCAAGTTGTACATCTGTGTAAATAAACCATATCTCATAATGACACCACAGTCTCCGCTGTGCCTCATTTCCAAAAGTGCTTGGGTACCCTGGAATCTCACAATGCTCAGAGACAGGGATGACGTGCACCTGAAGAGAGCCACTATGGGTATTACTATGTATTAGGGTATTAGGTATTTTCAGATATTTAGTTAGTTCCCCCTCATCGGATATAAGATTTATAGGAATTATACTGAATTTGTCCCTCATAGACAAAGGAGTAATTTCTGCATTCTCAGGAGATTCTCTGGAATGCACAACTTTTGTACAAAACAATGCAATGCAAAGATTCAGTATCCATCCTGCCCACCAGGAGCCACAACATGTTGGTGACAGTTCAAAGGGTTGTGGAGGAAATTGGAGCAGGGGGTAGGGAGGAGGCAGGCTTGCTTAAGCTCCTAGAGGTTTACAGAATCTTAAAGGTGGGGTTCTTAGCAGTGGTGATTAAGGTGAGGGAGATGTCCAGCACAAAACCTTTCCCCCCCCCACTGTGTATGGAGTTTTCAGGCAGAAGGAAAGAACAACCTTCCTTTCCCGTTTCTCTAAAAGACATTCCCCCCATCTGCTGCATGCATAGCCGTTTAGTGTTATATAGCAACAGAGAAAGGCTTCAGAAGAATGAGCGAAGATGGTGCCCTTTTTCCTTTCTTTCCTCCAAAGTCCTTCCACCCTGCGAGCTAATTTGTATTTGTATTTTTTATTTTATTATTATTCCTTGCTTAATTCTGTGGCAATGTGAGTGTTATGTCTAATGCAATAGTTCCAAAATGCTGGTTCAGGACTGGACGTTTATGGAAGCCAGCCCAGAGCTCATTGGTATCCTAGTATTGTGAGAGGGGGATGTGAGCATTTCTCATTAATTTATTCCTATACCACTATGATTCCTCAAAGGCCCCCAACTTGTTGTGTCTGTTTCCAAGAGCCCTGCAAGATTTGGCTCGTAAACTCTGACTGCATGTTAAATTATCTGACCTGTCTTTTAATTGAATTGGCAAATAGCCCTAAACAGTGTGAGATGCATTTTGATATACAAAAGGATATTTTGAACCATATATATTTATAAATTTTGAAATCATACAGTTTCATAGATTTTTAATTTTCTCTTGTTACTTCTCCTTTCAAACATTTTATTTTTCATGTACAGAATAAAACAATATATACTGAGGTTTGAGCCTGCTTTACGTGGTTTTCTTTTTGCTTCTCAGTATCATAAAATGATATGTGCATTCACCACTATGACCATTGCTCTAGCCCTTTGCTAGAAATAGCCCAAAGCTATTTTTGCTAGTGGAATCAGCTAAAAAAGACAAAAGTAGAAAGTTTTTGGAAAGAAGAAAATAGAAGATGGCAGCTTTTATATTAGATTATCATCACCTGTGCACTAAAAATAAACACTGGATTCTCTAAAATAATGTGTCTTGGGGCAAGTCAGCAGTTGTTATGGTCCTTCCATTAACTATTTGAAGATTAGAATTTCATTAAGTATACTTTAATTAAAATTATTTTAGTTGCTATTTCTCCAGAAGCCATGGAAGTAGACCAAAGTATTTAGAGAACAGAAAAAACCACAGCTTACATTTTTTAAACACAGCTTACATCTTTTAAAAAGTTTTGTGAATATTATGCTTGAATTATTGTACGTTGTTATATCAAAATAAAGCACAAATGTGTGTGTGCATGATCAAATGGCCAAGTGTAGTTGCAGCATTTTAGAGCCTTACTGGACATCCTTATCACTGTGCATTCTTGATTATTTGTGCTCATTTGAACTTTTAAAAAAAATGTAGACTTGCATTAATTGCATTTAACATCTTTAACATTTTTGTTTCTTACTGCCACAATGATTGGAGTAAAGAAAGACCAGCAGAGCTTCCACCAGATGCAGGGCCTATAGCCAACCATCTCCTGGATATTGTCGTAAAATCTGTTTACACCTAAATAAACAAACAAATTGTTAGTTGGTTGAAACCAATAATGAATGGCTAGGAGAGAGAAAAGGTTTGAAATATATCAGAAGAAGAAGAAGAAGAGTTTGGATTTGATATCCCACCTTTCACTCCCTTTAAGGAGTCTCAAAGTGGCTCACATTCTCCTTTCCCTTCCTTCCCCACAACAAACACTCTGTGAGGTGAGTGGGGCTGAGAGACTTCAGAGAAGTGTGACTAGCCCAAGGTCACCCAGCAGCTGCATGTGGAGGAGCGGAGACGTGAACCCGGTTTCCCAGATTACGAGACTACCGCTCTTAACCACTACACCACACTGGCTCTCTTGCCAGATAACCTACCAAAGTCTTGCCAGAGTCTTGCCAGATAACCTACCAAACCCATTAACAATCCAGTGCTGGTGGTTCTACAGAACTGGTGGCTCCAAAAAGGCCTTGAAGCCAGGGACTAGCCTAGCTGCAGGGAAATAATCAGACCAGAGTGGGGGAGGTTTTAGCACTGGAAAAATGGAGCCCACAGCCTACGGGGAAGGGAGGAAATGAACAGCAATCCAAACAATAGCCAATACATCATTAGTTCTGGTTACAAGGGGTACATGTGTCATGAGAAAGCTCTTTCCCCCATGATTCCACATTATGGGTTGAGTGCAGGGAAAATGTAACTTCCCAGGAACAGGACCATTAGCAGTAGGAACTGTTAACTGATTTGCATTCCTCGTGCAGAAACAATGCACAGAGGAAGGAAAATGCCAATTCCCTAAGGGAAAAGCCTAGATTCTAGCATGTGAATGTGAATATAATCGATAATCTACAGTAAGATGCTTCAACAAAGAAGAGAATAAATCAGAGAAGTCAACAAAAGAGTCATTAAAATGTAAGAGATTTATTAAGGTCTTATAGGGTTGGTGTGAAAAAGCTCATTTGAAGGCATTAAGTTAGGGAGCTGCAATACATGTGTATAGGAACTCTGGATCTGAGGGGCATCCCACAGAATCTTGACTAATTTATTGCCTCTTTGTAGCATAATATTATTATTATTTGGGTTGCAATTTGTGTGCACAGCTAAGCTGCATCAATAGGATTTAAGTGTTTCATGTACAGGACTGCAACCATGGTTCTAGTTCATCCTAAATATATAGGTATTATGCTGTTATTCATTTACAATCTGGAAAATGTATTTTTCTTTGATAGTTTGATTGCATCTTCAAATTCTGTTAACTTCCTGGATAGAAACTTATTCCTCCCCTCCCCCATAGGTGAAACCTTTCTGATCCTCAAAATAATTGTAAAATGAGAATCTAACCTTCACTAAACGTTTTGTGCATATGACTTCACTTTCTTGGTCTTTTTCCAATCCTTATACCCTTTCTAGGCATGGAAATTTCCTGACTGCATTATGTGATGGAAATATTTTCTAAAGCCTTCTGCCAGCTAGCACATCAATGGAGATTGGAAATACCATGTGGAATGTGCTTACATTGATATTTTAAGCACCTATTGGATAGTGCCAGTAACATCACAAATGACAAGCCATCATTTTGTTGATACTTTAAAAGTTTTCAAGGATTTAATAATTTGTACATTTATAAAGTGATACCGCTTTTCATAAGAAATGCAGTGCTCATAAAATGTTTAAAACAAAACAAATCAAGGAACAGTTCTTCCATAGCACCGTATATGAATGGTAGTACTTTGACGAGTGCTAGAGTTCTTACAGTTCTCCGGAGGGTGCCCCGTGCTTCGGGCTGCAGGCTGCCGCCCCAAGCCTCGCGCGCCCGGTGGGACCTCCCGCCGGGCACGCAAGGCTTGTGGACACCTGCCCGAAGCACGGGGCGCCCTCCGGAGGGCTCCCCGTGCTTCGGGCTTCAGGCTGCCGCCCCAAGCCTCGCGCGCCCGGCGGGAGGTCCCGCCGGGCGCGCAAGGCTTGCGGATAGCTTCCTGAAGCCTGGAGAGCTAGAGGCATCGGTGCGCACCGACCCCTCTCAGTCTCCAGGCTTCAGCGAAAGCCTGCATTCGCCCCATAGGACGCACACACATTTCCCCTTCATTTTTGGAGGGGGAAAAGTGCGTCCTATGGGCCGAAAAATACGGTACATACAGTGAGATGGCACATCTCCCTCACTTAAACAGTTCTGATGGCCTCAAATTACCTCTAGGTATGGCATTATTTTGTTAAGATAAATGTGGCAATTATAGAAAACAATTTCTGTTTTAAGTACACATAACATTTTAAATGATTACTTCATTTCATCTGGGGACTGCTTTACAAAAAAATTACATTCTTTTGGCTTATTTTCATAAATTTCAAAATACTATAGCATCACATACCATAGCACCAGGATATGGAGATACACTCAAAGAACACAAGAAACAAGAGACTCATTCCACTTGCAGAATAATAGTCGAAAAGCTTGAACACATATAGTCCACCCTGCAATATATAAAATGTGTTAAGTTCATCACACTTCTGAGATTTCCTTTCCTGTTTTGTTTAACCTTTATATTACCTTTACTTTCCTATTTCAATTCTGTTTTTATTACTTGGAGAGATTCTCTAGGTTTATAAGTATTCATTGATCACTTACCCTGGATAACTGTGACCTTTGGACCATACAACTGCAAATAATCAGTGAATTGCCCAATTACGTATCAGTATCAATAAATTTGGTGTGTAATATTTTTATTTTGTAAACTGCCCTGTGATCCGCAGATGAAGGGTGGTATAGGGATAATTCCATATTTATTGATAAGAGTAAATAGTTGAGCTAGGGGTTCTGTCACATGGAAGATGAAGCAAGTTTTTGTTCTCCAGCTCCAGAGGGTAGGACCTGAACCAATGGAGACAAGTTACAAGAAAGGAGATTCCAACTCAGCATCAGGAAGAATATTCTGATGGTAAGTGCTATTCAACAGTGGAATGAACTCCCTTGTAAGGTGGTGGACTCTCCTTCCTTGGAGGTTTTTAAGCAGAGGTTGGGTGACCAACTCTCAGGGATGCTTTAATTGAGATTCCTAAATTGCAGGGGGTTGGGTTAGTTGCAATTCTACAATTTTGTAATTCAAAGCAGCCACACAATTGGATAGGGAAGGAATAATAAATACCTCAATGTCTTGCTCTTATACAAAGAAAGATTCCTTAAATATACCATTTGTGTATTGGTTTTAAATGTTGCCATGGCTTTTGGCATTACTTACATTCCATACTATATAAAATATTGTTCCTGAATGCAGCAGTGTCATTGGCTGATGATAACCAAGCCTTTATGTGTTTTTTTCTATCCAAGGGTTTCTAAGAGTTACCAAAATAGATGGAATCCTCAGTGGTTGTAAATCAATTTAATAAAACAAGCTGAAAATTTTAAGAGTAGCATTAAGCCTGACAACATGCCAGTAAATATAGGTATTATGCTCATATGCATTATACTAATCTCAAATCCTTAGAGGATATTGACATTTGAAGGATTAGGAAAAGCTGGATCTCTCGTGTCTCCCCACCTTCTTAAATTAATAGGCAATCCACAGAGGACTCTTACTTCATAATTCTGTTTAGTAGAAAATGCGACCACAGCAGATTAGAGATAAGAAGTTCCCAATATAGTATTTACCTGAGTAATATTCGACAGTCCTATCAGATAGGAAACGACACACACACCAGCAATAAAAATTTCTCTCCGACTGCGTAACAGTCTTGGAAATTCATCCACTAGTGCTGTTATGAATCCTTCAACAGTACAGAACTGAAAGTGAAATGAGAGGTTACACACAAACCAAACCAGCAACATTAGATTGAGCTAAAGCAACATCCAGCTTTATCCTATCCCTTCTCCAATTTCTCTTCTCCCAAACTATTCTGTTGTGATGCAGATCAATAGTCAAGATACATCTGGAACAGGGCAAACCGATATGCCCAGTTCTGATATACTTTGATCAGACTAATGTTGACTCATTTCATGAGTTGTGGTGCAGCTTCTGCAATCATGTTAAAGCATAGGTGGGTTATTTATAGGGCAACATTTCTGAATCTATTAAAATATACTGGAAATTAAAAATAGGAAACTCATGCTTTTTAAAATCTGTGGGACAGCTTGTCTGGACTAATCATAATTAAGCCAACTGGTTCCTGCTGAGACTCTAGACCTCAGTTTAGAAACGTAATAGATAGTCAAACTGACTTAGATCCCTTTGTGCATTTTGATGCACATGCAGAACTCCTGTACATGCTTAAAGTGACATATAAGTTTCTTCTTAGGGCCACAGTAAACATTTTTTTTCAATAAGCAAATATTACTTTTGCTGCCCTGCCAAAAGAACTACTAAGCACATGACATTCTCCCCTCAAGCTATGAGTGTGTACATTTCTGACAGCCACTGGGAAGTGTGTTAAGACACAATGTTTTAACATACTATAGATTGACTAAGGATAATATGAGACAAGGAGCCATTTTTGGTGGTATCTGTGTTGTGACAGTAGAGTGGAACTTTTTTCATATTATACTACAGATGAAGAAGTTAAAGAAGTTAAAGAAAAATAAAATAAGGAAGTCCAAAAGCTCTTACACACAGGCCTAGGGTTTTTTGGGGGGTGGGGTGGGGAATATTAGGCTACTTTTTATATTTCAGTAGCCTAAAGCTGAACTTAGTTAAGAATATGTTTGACTCAATTAAATTAATAGCAGTTTCTTCAAAATGAATTATTAATTTTGCTGATTTTCTTTTATAAAAGAACTTTAGGCTTCATGAAAGAAATGAACAGAATAAGGACTCTTCATTATTTCCATCCCATTATGAAATAGCTATTGCTGTTGCTAATGTACTGTGTATGTACTTTCACCAAAAGTTAAAGTAAAGTGCACTATGAAAAATAAGGTTTGTTGACATGTATGTACATACATTCCACTGTGTTTGTTTACATGGGTGGCACTGTGGGTTAAACCACAGAGCCTAGGGCTTGCCGATCAGGTCAGTGGTTCGAATCCCCGTGACGGGGTGAACTCCCATTGCTCAGTCCCTGCTCCTGCCAACCTAGCAGTTCGAAAGCACAAAGTGCAAGTAGATAAATAGGTACCGCTCCAGCGGGAAGGTAAACGGCGTTTCCGTGCGCTGCTCTGGTTCGCCAGAAGCGGCTTAGTCATGCTGGGCACATGACCCGGAAGCTGTACGCCAGCTCCCTCGGCCAATAAAGTGAAATGAGTGCCACAACCCCAGAATTGTCCGCGACTGAACCTAACAGTCAGGGGTACCTTTACCTTGTTTGGCGAATTGGTGAGTAAAGGGGATTTACAGTTCTGTATTTTATATTCTGGGACGCAGGTGGCGCTGTGGGTTAAAGCCTCAGCGCCTAGGACTTGCCGATCGAAAGGTCGGCGGTTCGAATCCCTGCGGCGGGGTGCGCTCCCGCTGCTCGGTCCCAGCGCCTGCCAACCTAGCAGTTCGAAAGCACCTCCGGGTGCAAGTAGATAAATAGGGGCCGCTTACCAGCGGGAAGGTAAACGGCGTTTCCGTGTGCGGCTCTGGCTCGCCAGAGCAGCGATGTCACGCTGGCCACGTGACCCGGAAGTGTCTCCGGACAGCGCTGGCCCCTGGCCTCTTAAGTGAGATGGGCGCACAACCCCAGAGTCTGTCAAGACTGGCCCGTACGGGCAGGGGTACCTTTACCTTTACTATTTTATATTCTGCCCCAGTGATGGAGGTTAGCTCTAAGGCCACCCACTGAATTTCATGGCTGAACTGTCTGTTAATGAAATTGGGCCTCCCCCATTCAAAATGCAACAGCTCCGGCTTCATTGGTTCAATGCTAATAAAGGTCTTCATGTCAGCCTTGTGTAAACAAAATGGCACTCTAAATTATTTTAATATTTACTCTATAAAAGCGTGGAAATCTTGTTTGTTGGGAGCTGTAGCAATAGGGCACAGGGGCTCCATTTTGTGAATTGCCCAGGCAGAAGTAACATGGTCTGTCACTGGCACTGGCACATGGACATCCTGACAACACGCTGGCATCCCCTCCAAAAGCTTATTCCAGAGTGAACTGGAGAAGTGGAAACACTTGGTCGTGGACCCGAAGATGGTAGCCAAGCTTCCACTAGTATAGAAGCTGCCTCTGCTGATGTCAATAATAGCCGGGCTTGAGGGAACATCCATGTAATGGGCCCAGTACCTGAACTACTAATAGGGAGGAGTGAGGACTCTGTAGAACAATGGAACTGATGCTGATGATGTTGTGAGTACCTTCCCTTCTCGCATAGGACATTGGGGGAGAGAACCCAGGGCACTCAAGGGATGTAGCCAAACCAGGAATGTGTCCTCTGAGGAAACAGTAAATGGGGGACATGGGGGTCAAACCTTCACAATGTTTGGCAAGATCAATATCCTGAAAGTAGTCAGAGTGAGGAAATTTATGCTACTATAAAGGCATCATCTCATGAGACAGGATAATAATTGGCTGCTTAGTTTAAGAAAATAGGCACAATTGTTTGGGGGCCTAAATTGTATTGAAAGTGAGTTGTACACACACACACATACACACACACACACACGAACTCACAAATTCACAAAAGTTAGAATTAAACATTATAGGAAAATGTTTTACGAGGCATTTTTAATGCATAGTTTAGCATGCTTCTGCCAGTTCTCCTTTGACACAAGGAGTGGAGAATCTTCAGTCCTGCTCTCAGTGACTCAGAAAAAGATCAGCAAAGGTTGCTGCTTTCATGAACCAAGGGCACTTATAGGGACCAAGAAAATGGGGAGGCTCACTTTATGGGATTCCATATTCTAAGCCACAGTGCACAGACATATTTTAAAGAAAAATTTAATTGGCTGTGGTGTCCCATCCCTTCTCCAAAGAAACTTCTTTGATGTAATGCTTTTGAAACCAGGCAAACTTTTTAAAAATTCTAGGTATATTATTTAACATTTTGCTTATTTAAATACTTGTTAAAGTTCTGCAATCTACTGTTTTATTAGGTGGGTTCTTTTGTATTGTTTTATTGTCTGTAAACTACCCTAGAATCACTGGACCAAAGGCGGCATACAAATTTAAATAGTCACCCATTATAGAAACTGTTCATTAGTGTTAATGGCCCAGTTCAGCCATAGACCTCATTCTGACATAATGAGCCTTGGACCTGTGTGCTCTCCTCCCTTTTCTCCTCTGCATCTACAACCCGGAGATCAGAAGTCTTTACTTCCTTTTTAAACTAACTTGTTCAGTATTGTGCTTGAAACTCAAGAAATGGGCTGGTCTTAATTACCAGTACTTTTTTTTTTTTTAGAGAAACAAGCCAGCTTCGAACTGTGGTTCGTGAAGTTGGCTGGTATCAGTGAAGATTGATACAGAGATGCAGGTAGCATTGATAGAAACATATAATGAACTGTTGGACATTTGTCTTCAGTAATAGCATTTTTAAAAACAACAATAACACTTCGTTTTACCTGGCTGTCAATTCCAAGCATAAGCAACATGGAGAAGAACAGTATTGCCCACAAAGGTGAGACAGGAAGTTGTGTAACTGCTTCTGGATAGGCTAAAAATGCAAGCCCAGGACCTGGTAATGGGGGAAATGTATTTATTGTCACTTACCATTAACGCAATATCTAGCAGCTCAATTTATTAACTATAAACTAATTTAGGCATTTTACTACTAATATCTCATTTCATACTACTGTATAATAACAAAGCTGGAAAAACTGAGACAGATACGAAATGGAGCTTAGAAAGTGTAGGTTTAAATATGCACATGAATGTATATCTCTATATATCTATGGATATAGAAACAACTATATTTTTGTGAAAAACAATTACAATATATTTTTCTATATACCACAATAGCTTCTGCACTCTAAAAGCATTATGAAGTTATCTCGTATAAACATATGAAGCTGCTATGTATTTCCAACAAGTAACTGTCCTGGTAGTTACTTGTTTATGCATGTCCACATAGATTTTGGAGGTGTGTTGGCCACTAGGCTTGCAGACACTTCTCAGATTACTTTGGTGTAATGGCTACCGATCTCACAAGCGTATTAGTGCCTTGTTTATGCAAGTGAATGCCGCTCTATTTTCCTAGACAACCATTAGGACTAATGAACTTTTGGGGGGGTATTCTCTCAAGTGCAGATTCCCCAATTATAGTGTAACTTGTCTTCCCTGCTATCTTCTGAAACAATAAGACACTGCAAACTGTTAAGATGTTGCACACCTGATTTTGCAACTTCTTCAATAGGACGTTTGGTGACATGAGCCATGAATCCAACAATGGAGAAGATAACAAAACCAGCAAACATGCTTGTGCAAGAATTTATGCAGCACACTATGATGGAATCCCTGAAAAAAGAGACAGAGAGAGAAGAGGGCAATAAAACTGTCCAAAGTCAGGATTTCAAGCAACATTCCTGTTGACAGGGCAAATTGTTTAAGGCTTATGATACTGTATTATAACTCTGTATATGTAGGATTAACTTTTTAAATACAAAAATTATCAGTTTCTTCATTTGACAAAGAAGCCTTTCGTTGGTCTGTCTCTTATTAAGCACTGTGTCTGTTTTGCAGGGGAAAGTACTAATGGACATTACACTGATATGAGCTAGCTGAACAAATTTTGCTCAGGAATATTGAGACTTGCCAAGGTAGTCTTACTGCCCTAGACATCCCAGTTCCCAAGAGCCTGCAAATCGGGAAGTTTGATATTCTGACATTAAAAGTGGGGCTCTGCAGCAATATGTTGCAGCACCTAACAAAAGTGCTCCTGTTCAGAGTTTGAGCAATTCTTATAGGGCTGTTCAGGACTCACAGAAAGAAGGGAAGATGTCAGGATGAGGGGGGGGGGGGAGGAAAAGAGATACTTTAAATCTATCTTATTCACCTGAAATCTCTCCCAGCTATGCTATATAATGCAAAAAGTTGCCAGATCCATCTGAATTGCTTTATTGTTACATAGTTTAGTCATCCTCTCATATAAATGCTGAGAGTTAGAAGCAGATCAATTTAGGGTCTCAATAAGATATTTCTGGGACGCAGGTGGCGCTGTGGGTTAAAGCCTCAGCGCCTAGGACTTGCCGATCGAAAGGTCGGCGGTTCGAATCCCTGCGGCGGGGTGCGCTCCCGCTGCTCGGTCCCAGCGCCTGCCAACCTAGCAGTTCGAAAGCACCTCCGGGTGCAAGTAGATAAATAGGGACCGCTTACCAGCGGGAAGGTAAACGGCGTTTCCGTGTGCGGCTCTGGCTCGCCAGAGCAGCAATGTCACGCTGGCCACGTGACCCGGAAGTGTCTCCGGACAGCGCTGGCCCCTGGCCTCTTAAGTGAGATGGGCGCACAACCCCAGAGTCTGTCAAGACTGGCCCGTACGGGCAGGGGTACCTTTACCTTTACCTTTAAGATATTTCTTCATATTCCTCTCTAACCCCAAATGAAGCATAGGTCTTGGTGGAAGCCACACTGAATGTAGGTCCTTGCTGAGAACCTTTTTTTAAAATGTAGAAACCACTACTAATACTTTTGAGTGGCTTCATTTTGCTGCCAAAACAGATAGGGACCAAAACATCCAAATGAAGTATTAGAAGGAATGATGTTGCCCACTTTGCATCTCATGAGGATCTCTCCTTGAACAATACAGCTGCTCCTCCAGTATGGGAGGAATCTGGAAACACCATGTGCTCTGTGTGCAGTAGGAGAGAATCGTTCCCTTTCAGCTTCTGGGGGATTATGTTTGTGCCCTGTGAATTGTATCAAATATTCCCTATCTGCAGTATCTAGGAATCTAGGCTACTAAAGAATGGTAACTGCTTTACCTGTAAACATTGTTGTTGAAAGGGTTGTAACTTCCAAGAGCAATCAATGAGCCAAGACCCAGACCATAGGAGAAAAAGATCTGTGTGGCAGCATCCAGCCATACCTAGTCATAAAGGACAAAGACAGGTCCACATGGCTATGATTGGTAGTTTATATATAGTTACAAACAGGTGATAATAAATAATGAACGTGCAATGACAATATGAGCAATACTACTACAAATGGCCCAGAAATCAGTACAAGGGTTCCTGCTAGTGCAACATGCCTGGTGGAACAGGCTCTGGTGGGACAGGAGAAACCCCAGAACACCACATGGGGAGGAGAGCAGAGGGGGTTTTAATGTGGCATGCAGAAACACTTGCTCCAACAGAATGATCAGAAGAGTGCATCACTTGAACTCCTCCCCATAGGATTATTAGGTTACCAGGCCTGAATGCTTACCTCAGAGTCGGAGAGCTTCTCAAATTTAGGAGTTACATAGAATAAAATGCCTTCTCTTGCTCCAGGTAATGTTACTCCACGGAAGAACAAGATAATCAACATGACGTATGGATACGTGGCAGAGAAGTACACTACCTGAAACAAAGAATGGGGTGCGTAGCGTTAGAAGCAATGAGTTTAACACTGAGGTTTAAGAAATACAGGGGAAATAAACGTGGTGATGCTGTACACATCTGAATCTAAGACTAGGGATGGGAAGTTCAGGCCTAGGGACCAAGTGCCGTCCTTCAGACTTTCATGCTAGGCCCTCCCGACTCTTCCTAGGCCACACTCCCATCCCAGCCACTCCTCTTGTAAGCCCTGCTTTGCACCCTCCTTGAGTGTTTTTGCCTGGCTGCAATACTTACTGCTTGCCTGGATGGAGGACAGAGGAGGTGTGCGACAGTGTGTGTAGAAACTAGCTTACTGAGAGAAGGTAAAATTCATATTAGTTGCTCTGCCTACTTTTGCCTCTGGTCTCACCCACGATTAGCATGTGGCCACGCCCAAAAAAGGTTACTAAGAAGGAAATGTGGCCCTCGAACTGAAAAAGTTTCCACTGCCCCCATCTGAGACAGATGCAACAGTACTCTGCTCTTTCTTATTGCATGTTAAGCACAGGGCTACACAATCCCCTCCTTGCTAGACATGCCCATGCTTGGTTCTCTTGTATGGATTGCCACCCTCCACCTTTTATAGTTAACTCTGCTCTTACTCACTTTTACCGCCACGGCAGTACCTATTTATCTACTTGCACCGGCGTGCTTTCAAACTGCTGGGTTGGCGGGAAGGTAAACAGTGTTTCCGTGTGCTCTGGCTTACGTCACGGTGTTTCGTTGTGCCAGAAGCATTTTAGTCATGCTGGCCACATGACCCAGAAAGCTGTCTGTGGACAAATGCTGGCTCCCTTGGCCTGAAAGCGACATGAGCGCCGCAACCCTATAGTCACTTTTGACTGGGCTTAACCGTCCAGGGGTCCTTTACCTTTAACTACTACTCACTTTAAAAAAACTTAAAAATTCAATTTGTACAGTAATGGAATATATATATACATGCTTGAAATACAATTTACAGCAGAAAACAATAATTTTGTCGCGCCTTTAAAGCTTGCATGTTTTATCCAAGTTTATGAAAGTTTGTGCCATAATAAAATTTGTTAATATTAATGGTGTTGGAAGAGTCTTTATGTTTTTTGCTGCAACAGACTAGCACCGCTATCCGTCTAGTAATTTACAGGGGTATCCAAAGAGTTTTAAAAAGGGCATTAACATTCATATCTCATGGAAGGATGTATCAGCAAGTCTATTTTGAAGCTTTAGAATTCTATGCTGACTCTGATTACAATGCACAGGCTTTTAGAACATATTCTTACCTTTCCTGTCCAGCCTACCCCCTTCCAGATGCAGAAATACACTAAAATCCAGGCAATTGCTAGAGTAATTGCTAGTGGCCAACGGATCTGGCCTGGTTTTTCCAATCCATCTGTCATTTGGTGCATGTTACGTCTAAAATCAAAGAGGAGATGTATAAATTTCTTGAACTTAGCGGACCTTATACATCTAGTAAGAAATTAACTGAACATATTCATTGGGATGAGGAAAAGATTTTTCTCAACTTACTCCCAGAATTCCAAAACAGCACTTGTCATGTTGGTGGTATTGGCTATACTATAATTTGAGAAACAGTGGTCTGTGTTCCAGGGATTGTTACAGTGTCTCCATGGAAGATTCTAATTAAAAAGGCAAGGATAAAGGATGGGGAGAGAAGAATAAAAACATCAGTGTTTTTAAAGTCATCTTAGGAGCTAACAGCTAGTATATCACGCTTGCTTAGAAATGATAGCCAATGTTAAAACTAAGCTGGTTCCAATTTTTCAGGGCATTAAGCTTCCACAGGGTTCATGCCTGTCTAGAATTATATTCTGTTGTAACTTTTGTCTCTTAAATGTTCTTGACTTACATTTTTATATGCATACTTCTGAAGACACACAGTACATTATTGGACATGAAGAGTGGCACTAATCTAATCTTTTTCCAGCATTTGATTTACTCTTCACAATTAGGAAGAACTAAACATGCTTTCTTTTTCTTTTTTAACTTGAGTTGAGTGTTTCTTTTCCTACTAGACTTTTCTCTCAGACCCATTTTGTACCTTATTCTGGTGGAGGCTGCCAAAAAGAGTTTGGGCCTTGCTCTACCACTTTATGGGTCCATTAGGAATGTGTTGGTTGTGAATTCCTAGGCAAGCGCATCCTGAAACAATCAGATTGCAGGTCTCTGTAGGAATTCTGCACCACAACAAATCTGTGTGAGGTTGATTGAGGCCTGACTTTAACACACTTTATAACAGCAGGTGCTAGCCTGCTAGCCACCTGGAGCCTCTGGAAAGCACAACTCACACCACTTGCATTGAAGATGGGGGTCAGAAAAGCCCCTTGGGCTGACAGGATGTGATTATGTGTCATCCATTCCAAGGACTTCATATGAAAAATGTATGGCTGCCCCTATGAACCCATGGAGGAAGCCATCAATCTTGTGCTGTCAATCCCAGGGACAGCTCTGGCCAAATTTTCAATGGGTATGACAGCAGCTATGCTTTCTAGCTGCTGCAGACAGCTAGTACCTGTTTAAAAAAGAGGGAGAAAATGTGTTAAAGCCAGCACTTGAGGCACTTTTAATTGTTAAAATATTAAATCTGTGCAGGGGGAAATGCACACAGATACTGGATAGAATACATGTATTGGTGAACACATGCAAAAGACAAATTAACCAGAACAAGACCGACACATCCATTCCTGCTGCCCATGCAACTAGGCTATGGCTGTACTGGACTTATGCAGCTGTTTTAAAACATGGGTTGTGTGAAATCTAAATGGAACCCCAGCCAGCCATCTGGCTGCTGCATTTTTGGACCAATTGAAGTTTCCAAGCCATCTTCAAAGGCAGTCGCATATAGAGTTCCTTGTAATAATCCAGTTTGAAAATTACCAGAACCTGGAATACTATATCCAAATCATCTCTGTCCAAAAGGAGCTGCAGCTTGTGGTCCAGCCAGAGCTGGAAAAATGGACTCCTAGCCTCTTAGGCCAGTTGAGCCTCCACTGACAAGCAGAATCCAGAAGAACCCTTAAACTGTGGACCTTCTCCTTCCATGGAAGTGCAACCCACCCAGAACAGGCTGTCCTTTCCAGCTCCTGGATGTGAGAACTCAGGATGCATAACAGCTCTGAATTTTCTGAATTCAGCTTCAATTTATTGGCTCACATCCAGCCCGTCACTGTCTCCAAGCACAGGTTTAACATCTCAACTGTCTCTCCTGATTCAGTTCGAACAAAGAGATAGTGCTGGGAGTCATCTACAAATTAAGGACACTTCACTCCAAATCTCCTGATGACAACTCCCAGAGACTTCATGTAGACATTAAATAACGTGGGAGACAAGATGGGACCCTGTGGGAAACCACAGAAAACTTCCATGACACCAAATAGTAGCCTCTCATAATGACTTTCTGGAAATGGTCCTGGAGGTAGGAGTAGAACCACTGAAGTACAGTGCCCCCAACCTCCCTGAGATGCTCCAGAGTGATATTGTGGCCAACAGTATCAAAAGCTGCTAAAAGATTGAGAATTAGCAGGGTCACATACCCTCTATTTTTCTCTTCAAAAATGTGATCAACTAGGGCAGGGGTCTGCAACCTTTAAGACAAAAAGAGCCACTTGGACCCGTTTCCGAAGAAAAAAAAACTGGGAGCCGCAAAACTCGTCATTATAAAAATAACTTTTTTGTCACTTTTTTATTATTTCTTTGTTTGACCCCTCAGAATTACTCCTCCTCATAGAAATAAATGTTAAATTAACAAGTTACCTTTTTGTGTGTGTGTGTTCTTCACTCCCCTTCAAAACAGTGACCAGCGTACATGCCCCCTTTCAATGCAGTGACCAGCATACATGTCCCTTACAATGTAGCGGGCGGGTGGGAAGGTGACGTCGGGACGGTGCATGACTAACGCACGCACCGCCCCCATGCGACGTCACAGCCAGTACAGCGCCCGCCACAGTGGGGAGTGTCGGGGCGCACAATGCGCCTCCTCCCCTCACTAGTATCCGCCCCGGAGCCACGGCAAAGGTGTAAAAGAGCCACATGCGGCTCCGGAGCCGCGGGTTGCAGACCCCTGAACTAGGGCAACCGAGGCAGTTATAGTGCCACGGTCAGGCCTGAGGCCAGATTGGAATGGATCCAAGGAATTGGTTTCCTCCTAGCATCCCTGAAGTTGGACCACCACTACCTTCTCAAGCATATCAAGGGTATGGTCCCGGGGTGCAGGGAGGTCTTCTTAAGGAGGGAACCAACCAATGCCACTTTCAGTAAAGCATTAATCACTCCCTAAAAAGGTAAAGGTACCCCTGCCCGTACGGGCCAGTCTTGACAGACTCTGGGGTTGTGCGCCCATCTCACTTAAGAGGCCAGGGGCCAGCGCTGTCTGGAGACACTTCCGGGTCACGTGGCCAGCGTGACATCGCTGCTCTGGCGAGCCAGAGCCGCACACGGAAACGCCGTTTACCTTCCCGCTGGTAAGCGGTCCCTATTTATCTACTTGCCCCCGGAGGTGCTTTCGAACTGCTAGGTTGGCGGGCGCTGGGACCGAGCAGCGGGAGCGCACCCCGCCGCAGGGATTCGAACCGCCGACCTTTCGATCGGCAAGTCCTAGGCGCTGAGGCTTTAACCCACAGCGCCACCTGCGTCCCTCCCTAGGCCCACCTAATTAACCTTCTATGGCTCACTCTAAGAAGATAAGATGTGTAAGAGTCAAGGGGGCAGGTGGTCGGCTACACTTCTTCAAGAAGCTTGTCCAGATTAAGCAAAAAAACACACAACACCATTCACCACGTGAAAAAACTCTTTTGGGTGGCTACTTGCAGATGTGATGGTAGTGGAGAAGTAAGCTTTCTTTGCCACCATCATTCGGTAGGCAGGGTGGTGTAGTTGGTTGTACATGAACATGCCCTAAAGTTTTGAAATAGTTGTATTCCACCTCAAGGTTGATGTGAGAGACAGTAAAGAAATAGTTAAAAATAAATATATGGACCTGTGGAATAGAGGAAGGCCATTGCTATATGAACTTCTGGCTGCCTCTGGAAATTAAAGTTATATATTACGCCAGTATGTTGCCACGATGTGTTTTATGGACCAAAACATTATAATACCTGTTGGAATAATAGAATCTCAAAATGCTATGGGTGGAACTTTTAGTGGTCAAGGAACCAGCATGACTTCCTAGCAATGCTATTAGGTCCTAATCTATGTCCATACACAACTGTTGTTCTCCAGTTTTCAAGTTCACCCAATTTAAATCATTTCCCTATGCAACAGAAAGGAGAAGCTGAAATGATTTGTCCATTAGGTAGATCATTCAGCAAGTAAAGTAACTTGTGAAGAAGTTGGTGGGAGATTGATGAGAGGAGTGAGCAGGGGGGCAAAACTCCCCTATGTTATCATTATTATTATTTTAAAGTAGGTCAGCTGAGCTGTAATGAGGGTTTTCTAAACATGAGAAGAAAGATCACTTACTGTGGTGAAAGAGTTGTATAAGTAATATATGGCCCAGGAAATAATCACAATGTAGTAAATATTAAGCCAGAAGGACAGGACAGCAGCAGCTAATCCCACACCTATAGGGAGAAAAGCATATCAGAGCATTTTAGGATTCATATTCTTAGCAGTAGAGTTTCAGAATATAACAATAATAAGTACATTTGGAGGGATGTAAACCTAAATAAGATAAAATTGCTATGTGTAGTGGTTACGTGAACTGCAGTTTGAGGTACCAGTCTTCTTAATGAGGGTTGAAGAGCAGCACAAAAAAACCTACACTTTCAGTTTATGTTTCTACAAAGTCAGATAACCCTTTTGCTATGGGCAGGGAGCAGCCACACGAAGGGGGAAGAGATATCACAATAAATGTCACTATGTGCACTACAAGTAAGCAAATTAGGGTTGTTGGGCAAAGGAAAGCGAGTGCATCTTTAGAAAGCAGTGTTCTGTTGCCAAATGAAATAAGGGTTCTGAATGTTTAGCCAGCCTACAGCTGGAAAACAATATACTGAGAAATTGAGACTGAGGATAATACATTGCAACACTTGCCATAGTCAAGAGATGTGTATGGAAAGAAAAATAGGATAAAGGTTGGAGATGCCTGGGATTAAATTGCAGAACTACCTGGTTATTCGGTCTATTTTTCTCATATAGACAGAGTTTACACTGGCTTGTTGTAAAAGTGCAATTTCAGAGTTATGTAAACATCATTTTATTATTTCTTTTGCAATAAATATGTATTGGTTTGGTGCATCTTTTAATATACTTAAATAACTTTGAATTCTTAGTCTAGAAAAAGTGGGCCAGTATTAAATTGATCAAAGAATGACCTGAATGTTAACACCTACTATGGTATTAATAGCAATGTATTTAACTCAACACTGTACCTTTGAACATTGGAGCAAGCTTCCAAACTCCAAGACCTCCTATGGATGTGTATTGCCCAAGCGAACATTCCAAAAGAAACAGGGGAACTCCAGCAAAAATTAAAGTAAGGAAATATGGAATCAGGAATGCTCCTGAAAGGATACAAAAAATGAGCAATTATACTGAAAACCAACATATGTATCATTAAGCAAGAATTCAACATTCATTTTTCCTTTAAATGAAGCAGAAAGCAAATGAACACTATTTTGCTCTAGATCTCTGATACTATTGCCCTAATCGTATGCATGGTTAGGGATATGCTTTGCTGTTTTGCAGTGTGAGCTGAGTCACATGTTACAAAGAATATTTGCAGATGAGTTTCTGCCTCATTGTTTTTGATAGGAGCAGACAGTCTTTACCAGCAGTTAATACCACCAGGAGGGTCTTGCTTTGTGTTGCAGCAAGAAGGAGCTACTCTCACTACTGAGCACCCTGACATAACCTTGACCTGGCTGCTGAACCTGGCTTTTTGGTGCCATACTTAGTCTGGAAGAGACTGCTTTCCTGTTAAAGGCAAAAGCAGATGTTCTCATAGTACACAAGGCATATCCTTTTTCTAAAACCTAGCTGCTTTGGCCGCCACCGAGTATAATAGTATATCATGGTGGCACTCTGAATGGGACGAGGCAAAGAATAAGCAGAGCAGTCTCTGTGAGCCTCTTTGCTCTCCTCCAAATGGATAATAGGGAAAGTGTTCTGCTGCCCTCCAAACCAACCATATGGGAACTCAAAATAGATAGTCATCTTTCACTGAAGTGATCACCTATCATGGCCAAGGAATCCAGTGTGCAAGTAGTAAAATCTGTTTAGCATGCCCTTCCAAAAAGCATTATCATGCAGTTTGAAAGACCTGTGTTAAGAACTTCAGCCTGCTCTCCCTTCTCTGCTGCTGGTCTTGTAAGATTAACAGGAAGTAGTGGATTCTGATCAAAAATATTTAGCACTTAATTACATAAACTGAACTCAGTACCTCCTCCATTTTTCCCACAAAGGTATGGAAACCGCCAAACATTTCCTAAGCCAATCGCATAGCCAACACAGGACATAAGAAAGTCAAATTTCCCCTTCCAGGTGTCTCTGTCTGGAATATCTCCTTTTTTCTTCTGCACCTTGACCACCAGTGTCTTAGGCTTGTCATTGGTGATTGAGGCATCACTGAGTTCTGTGGAGATTTGTCCATCAGCTACTTTTGTTCCATTTGTTGCCATGTCTCTAGGTTTAGATGGAGAGGCTCTCGCAGCTGGACGAGAAATGTCAGCACCAGTCCACGTGGACAGCAGCTTTGCGGCTGTTGACTACCCAACCAAAGCTTGATGGGGTTGTTAAAATATCAGTGGAGGTGATGCTTGAGTGTGTTAAAATCCAAACAGGTATTTTGTAATAGGTGTCCGTATTGATCTGCAAAACAAGACCAGGAGACTTTTTAAATTGGGCCTTACACAGAAACGATCACAGTTAAATTCAAATCCTTTCAGTAACTTGAATGTATTTTCAGATTGTGCCCTTGATCACAACCAGCCATGAAAGTGTACTTTTTATCTAAATATAGGAGTCCTTCTTGGAATGAGTGGGAGTTTAACTCATGACATTTGTCAACACCCAACAATTCACAAAACAAATGATGCACGGATAAATGCACAACACTATGTTCTTCAAAATTACACTCAGTTTTTAAAAAAAGTTATTAAGAAAAAACACATGAGGAAGTAGCCATCATAAAATGAAGACGAAAGGCCTTTGTGGGTGAGGGGCTCCCAGGTTCAGGAAATAGACCAGTTGCCTGTTCTTAATGGGGTTGTTCCCTTCCCGAAGGAGAATGTACATAGCTTGGGAGGTAGACGTTTCCTCAGTGGTCAGAAATGCTTCCTTCCAGCATTGGCTGGTAATCCAGCTATGGCTGTTTCTGGGCAGGGAGAGTTTGGCCATAGTGTTGCAGGCCTTAGTAACCTTTAGATGGGACTACTATTGTGTGCTCTACATGGACCTACCCTTGAGGTTGGTTCAGAAATTACAGATGGTGCTGAATGCTGCACCCTGGAATAGCTCTGCATTAGCATATTACTGGAAACTGCAATGACTAAGATCAAGGTATTGTTATTTGTGTTTAAAGGAACAGGTTACCTGAAAGACTGCCTTATACACCAGCCAGATCACTGTGATCATCTAGAGAAGCCACACATTCCTTTATCTTATACTTGATTTCAAGGGTTTCAGCGTGGCACTGATCTTATTGAGATGGACACCTACAATTCTGATGTTTTGTCATCTGTTGAAAACATTTTAATTTCTCAAATGTTTTAGATAATTAATTCTGTTTATTGTTAGTCATTTGGTTCTAGTTATGATTTTATCAATGGTGGTTGTACTTTTTTAGTGCCCACCACCACCATCACAATAGCTTTCTTATGAATTACCGTATTTTTCGCACCATAACACGCACCCGACCATAACACGCACATAGTTTTTAGAGGAGGAAAACAAGAAAAAAAATATTCTAAACGAAACAGTGGATGTATGATTTTTGTGGTTCATGCTGTGGCCACAGACATGTTATCTGACGGTGAATTTGGGGTAGCCCAATGCAAAAATCTTGAGGATCCATGTGGATCCGTGCTTTGTAACCACATTTTTGCACCACTGCGGCCCCAGGCAACAGTGGGTGTGTGGTTTTTTTGGTGCAAGCTGTAGCCATGGACATGCTATGTGATCTGATGGTGAATTTGGGGTGACCCAGTGCAAAAATCCTGAGGATCCATGTGGATCCGTGCTTTGTAACCACGTTTTAAGTGGGGAGGGAAGGAAAAGCACTCAAAGGACAAGGTGCACGCGTGGGGTGGGTGGAGAAGGATGCTGTTAATAATGCAGAAGAGGGGTATAAGAGAAGGCTCCTCTCCTCTCCCGCTTTGCTCCTTTAAAGGCTCTGCTTCTCTCCCTCTTCCCCAGCTCGCTGAAAAACTTTGCTGCTATTTAGCCAGCTGAGTGGCGAGGAGAAGGGACAGAGAGCCTGCTTGCGAAAAAATTTGCTGCTATTTAGCGAGCTATTCTCTCCCTCCTCCCCAGCTCGCTGAAAAAAAGAGCTCCCTCCTCCCGGCTCCCTGAAAAACTTTGCTACTATTTAGCCAGCTGAGTGGGGAGGAGAAGGGACAGAGAGCCCGCTTGCGAAAAAAAATTGCTGCTATTTAGCGAGCTGTTCTCTCCCTCCTCCCTGGCTCACTGAAAAAAACAGCTCCGGACTCGTGTAAGCGGCTCCTCTCCTCTCCCGCTTTGCTCCTTTGCAGAAGCAGGCTCTCTGTCCCTCTCTCCTCCCCACTCAGCGGCTCTTCTCCTCCTTTGCTGTTTCAAAGCGAGCCACGGAGGAGGGAAGGAAGGGGAACCATGGATCCTCTGCTGACTGCAGCAGATCCCCCCGCCATCCGTAAGCATTCGCTCCATAACACGCACAGACATTTCCCATTACTTTTTTCCTCCTAGAAAGTGAGTGTTATGGTGCGAAAAATACGGTAGGTGGTTTAACCATATAAACAAAAAATAAATCAAATACTTGATAAATCAAATAAATAAACAATAAAACCTTTAATCTTTTCTCAAAGGTTGGATTTTAAAGGGTTAGCAAATCATTACACTTTATGGACTGTTTAAGGCAAGGAAGCTGTCTTATACTAAGTCAGAACTTTGACCGATTTAGATCAGTATTATCTACTATGAATGACAGTGGCTCAATAGGATTTAAATCGAGTCTTTCTTGGGCCTACCTGAAGATGCCAAGGTCTGAGCCTGGGATCCTTTGCATGCAGAGCCTGTGCTTTGCCACTGAACTATGACTGTTCTCCTTATGGGGTTGTGGGAACCGCTCCCTAGAAAGCTGCTCCCATACCGCTAGGACACCATTCAGATGTGTCCCAAGTATCTGAATGCAGGGTGCAATTATTTTCCTCTGTGAATTGGTCATAATGCTATTCTTACTTGAACAACATAAGAAACAAAGGGAAACCTTCTTAGGATTCAGGTCTAACTTTGCACCTTAACTTGCATGTTCCCTTGATCGCTGCTGGATTTCTTTGAAGAAAAACAAACAGGCAATATGCATGCCAACAAGTATACTTTATGGTTACGATAATACAATATTGTTTAATGGCATTAATAATTGCTTTTGTAGTACACATTTCAGGTAAATGAACCAAGACAAGGCAGAGAGAACCATCATAATCAGAAGCTGAAATGATCACAAATGTTGTGATCATTTCAGCTAGCGGTTTATAATGATCACATTATTTTTATGATACCTTTGTCACACTGTGTACTAATGGAATCACAGAATCGTTGAGTTGGAAGGGAGCCCAAGGGTCATCTAGTCCAACCTCATACAATGCAGGAATCTCAACTAAAGCATCCCTGGCAGATGGCCATCTAATGTCTGCTTAGAAACCTCCATCAAAGGAGAGTCCTCCCAAGGTATTTTACCTTGTTGCCCTTTCAGATAACTCCCATGCAAAAAAACCCAAACCACCAAATATTTATATTTTACAATGGACTGCACAGTAGCTGCCTATAGCAATGAAAACTATAGCAATGAAACTAAAACTTTTTTAAATAGAACACGGACCCATAGGCTAGTATCCAACTAAGCTCTCCTCAAAGTAGACCTGTTGGACTTAATAGACTTAAGTTAGTTCTGTCCATTAATTTCAACGGGTCTACTCTGAGTGGACCAGCATTGGATGTAACCCATGCATTTCAACTTTCATTATTTGAAAGAGCTAGAAGATAAAATGAAAATTTAGTATGAAGCATATAATGAATGCAAGCTTTGGTTTAAAAAAATAGCTCAGTGAATGCCTAATGGACAATTGTTGCACTGTCAGTATGACTGATGAGGAACCCATCAGTGATAAATTATAATCCAAATATATTAGCTTTTCAATTACAGCCTTCTGGCCATTATTTCCAATCAAAATGTCAGTAATCAGAACTCTTTTCTATAAATTCTTAGCTAAACTGTTATCCCCTTTATTCTACAGTTGCATCTCAGAGAAGCAGCATTGTATTTAGACGAATCTTTTTGAATCTGCTGGGTAAAGAACAATTTAGCGTGCCTGCACTTTGTCCACCATTGCATTCAGTCACTGGCATCCAGCATTTTTAGAAATGTGTGTACCTACATTTGAAGTACAAGCCCCTCTGCTTGTTGTGATTATATTACACAATCAAATCCATTTCATACACAGAATCTGGTAGAGTAAGACTTTGTAAAGACAAGTCAGGCATTTTACTGGGACCAGCTCAAATTTTATGAGATTTTCATGGGTCTCTGTAGTCCTCAATGTGTTGGGCTTCCTTTGCTCATCATAATCCACACTAGATTAAATTTTCACTTTACTGTGGTGAACTTCCATTTTATTTTATTGTCTTGTAAAAATTGATATTTCTTGCCTTTATTCCATTTGATCACAAAGCAGACAAAAAAGAAAATGGAAGGATGAGCCAATTAAGATGAAAATGAAAAGATGAGCTGATGAAATGGAAGAATTTCTTTCTTTTTTCCTTCCAAAGAGCATCACTTGCCTTGCAGTCATCTGGGTTTGTAAACATTGCTGATTCACAAGTTCAAGTAGGAATCAGTTCTTTGGGAACTGTTATATTTCTCTATGTATGCTGATGAAGTAAAGGACATGGGAAGATAACCTTCCTTAACTTTTTTGATTGTAATTGTAAATGTGAAAAAAGAGGGGTTGTTGGAAAGAGGTTATAGTACTCAGATTCCACATGAACACCAACATTTGCTAATAGCATTACCCTATTCTCAGGGGCAATGACACATGATTTGCATTCCCAAATTCACCCTAAGGGCCTTTCTTTCAAATTTGAGTTCAGAATATTCTGTCCTGCCCCCAAATAATTTTTTTAAAACCTAACCATCTAATTCAAAAAGGAGTGTAGATTTGTGTGTGCAGAATATTGAGACACCTGTAAAAAATACCCAAAATGAATGTGAGTTTCTTTATCTGGGAGAAAGATTAATGGCATCACTGAATAATAGAAATGTGCCTGAAATAGCCAGTGCACAAATTTCTAGCACCACCTACTGATGAAAATTAGAAGCACAAATGAGGTGTTTCTTTTTTCTTTTTATAGTACATTGTTATCAAGATTTCCAGTTTTGTTTTCCAGTTTAAAATAAGTGCAATATAAGTGCAATAAGTGCAATATTTGCTCAGATCTCCCAAATCACAATTTTTTAGTATGCAAAACCATATTTTTAATTGATTAGGTATGAGAATTATGTGAAAACCTTTGCATAACTTTGTCCAACTCCTTTGCATAATGCTCTAGTTCCAGAATGGCACTATTACCAAAATCTTTAACCAAACCAAGATGTTATTTATTGGGGCTTCCACCACAGTTCCTGTGAGTAGCACTTTATATTCAGGATTTAGACAAAAACAGTGAAATTTTTGATAGAGTTGCTGAAACACACAACACAAGCTTTTTTAACAACTAGAAAGAACTAAAACAGGACATTTAGTATTGACTCAGCCCTGTATACAATGTTAAAATAATGCTGGGCTTGAAAAATAAGCACCAGAAAGCTCTGAAAAGGAGGAACGAATGGAATACAATCCTGTGAAGGTTAGGATAAACTTTAATAAATAAATTATGTCATCACATTCATGTATTTAAGAGGCAGGCACAGCCAAATAATAGATTAGCATTTACAAACTTAGCTCTGTAAAAAAAAAAACTAATACGCCCTTCTACTGCTTTATGCTGCTCTTCTAAACTGTACTATTTTCATTTTTATTTATTTAATTATTTGAGGCACCCTGGAAACACATGTAGTAATATATGTGTTAATGTTGTTGTTGTTTTTTAGTCGTTTAGTCGTGTCCGACTCTTCGTGACTCCATGGACCAGAGCACACCAGGCACTCCTGTTTTCCACTGCCTCCCGCAGTTTGGTCAAACTCATGCTGGTAGCTTCGAGAACACTGTCCAACCATCTTGTCCTCTGTCGTCCCCTTCTCCTTGTGCCCTCCATCTTTCCCAACATCAGGGTCTTTTCCAGGGAGTCTTCTCTTCTCATGAGGTGGCCAAAGTATTGGAGCCTCAGCTTCAGGATCTGTCCTTCCAGTGAGCACTCAGGGCTGATTTCCTTAAGAATGGATCAGTTTAATCTTCTTGCAGTCCATGGGACTCTCAAGAGTCTCCTCCAGCACCATAATTCAAAAGCATCAATTCTTCGGCGATCAGCCTTCTTTATGGTCCAGCTCTCACTTCCATACATCACTACTGGGAAAACTATAGCTTTAACTATACGGACGTTTGTCGGCAAGGTGATGTCTCTGCTTTTTAAGATGCTGTCTCCTATATGGGCCTTTGTTGGCACGATATGTGTTAATAATCATTTATAAATAATAACTAGCAACCCAGTGTGCAGGAAGTGAAATAACTTGAAACTACATTGGCCACAAAATTGAGAAATTCACTGCTGCCAAACCTTAAAACAACCCTGTCTATAATGATATGATGAAAAGTCAAGGTAAGATGGAAAATGTAACTAAAATAGTAGTTTACTGTTGACCAGTATAAGCAAAGATGTTACTATACAACAGAGTCAGCTTTCATACACTTCCTCAGCTGCATGGAAATTACTTCCCTGTTGTGTTGATTACAGAAGACCAGTTGTTTCATCTTTTGTGGTCTCCCCTCATATCCAACAGCCTTCAAACACATAATTTTGGACACAGAACAGTGTCATACAGACATGGTGTTGAATATACTCATTACGTTGCTAGGACTTTCTATGGAAACATTAGATGCAGTGAGAGACAGACTTAGGTCATACATTAGATGAACATGCTTGGGAAAAGACTTGTACCACTGAAACAAACATGTCCACACGTCAGGGTCCATGCTCTTAAAACAATGCAGTGGTAGTTCAGAAACCTAGTACAGCTTTGTTATATGGAAGCAGGCATTTCTCAAGAAATTGAAGAAATTGCAGGAGTAGGAGAACTCATGTATATATTTGGTGGGAGTGCTTGACTGTTAACACAAGAAATGCTGACCAGAAATGCTGACAGTCTTAAGTGAATTAATTTACCCCTCAGTTGCTTCTTAGAAATGTGTTTGAAGGTAACAATTCGGAAGTGAAATTTAAGGAATTACTAAAATTTCTGATAACTGCAGCACATCTACCCATTGCACAGAAGTGGAAGATACTCAAAACACTGGCTTCTGAAATGGTATTATTTGGTTATGGAATTCCATTGAAAGTTGAAATCTTTTATTAGTCAAGTCAAACAGAAAAGCTTGTGGCCACCTGAAGCATTCAAGGTGCTAAAGGTAAAGGTAAAGGTACCCCTGCCTGTACGGGCCAGTCTTGACAGACTCTGGGGTTGTGCGCCCATCTCACTTAAGAGGCCAGGGGCCAGCGCTGTCCGGAGACACTTCCGGGTCACGTGGCCAGCGTGACAAAGCTGCATCTGGCGAGCCAGAGCCGCACACGGAAACGCCGTTTACCTTCCCGCTGGTAAGCGGTCCCTATTTATCTACTTGCACCGGAGGTGCTTTCGAACTGCTAGGTTGGCAGGATTCAAGGTGCTAGGAACTGATTAAAAAGAACTACAAATGATTCTATTTCAGACTTTAGTGACAGCCATGAGAATCTTTTTTTTTTTTTTTTTAATATCTTAGGTTGGAAATGAGGAAGATCCTAAATTAGAAAAATGTACATGGTCTTTACCTTTGCATGTCTTGAGAACCATGAAAAACTAGGCCTTTAGTTCCTGAGGCTACATGAACGCTTTGTCTCAGACTGCCCTGATTCTCTCCAGCTCCTAGCAGAAATAAACCCCAGGCTTCACTGTCATGTCTCTCTACAGCAATTCAATTACTGCTTCCACTCCCGTTGGCTGCTTTACTGCTACACGAGTGACTCTTTCTATTAGCTGCAGCTGGGCTAGCTGGTGCCTAAAGGCACGGTCGGGAAGTAGCAATGGCAAAGACTTTGCATAAAGACGGAGAGTCAAAGCCTGTATGTTTTCTTCATATTAAGGTCATCTTCGCATCCGCAGAGGAATACTATTGTCAATATTAGATTAATATTGTCCTGTCTTTTTAAATGGGAACTGCTAGTCCAGTCTCTCAAATATATGGAGGAAACACTTCGTAAGTTAGGGATACAGCAGATGTCAAGGCAATAAACAACTATTTTACTTTTAAAAGACAACTGAAGGCAGCCCTCTTTGTTTTTAATATTCAGTTGGAAGCCACCCAGAGTGGCTGGGGAAACCCAGCCAGATAGGCGGGGTATAAATAATAAATTATTATTATTATTATTATTATTATTATTATTATTATTATACAAAGGCATTCATTGCCTTTAAAATTAAGTGGCTGTTTCTACCCTCAGTCTGTTTAGGGTTTCCAGCTTGCAGCCCAAAGAACCTTCCTTTAGTTTAATGTCCTGCCCCCACCCCAAAGGATGGTGGTTACAGTTTCTTCCACCCTGCTCATCATTCAATCCACTTACACATCCTCCCTGTGTTAGGAAAACAGGAGATTACAGAGGAACAACTTTATCTGTCAACAATGAGTCAGGTCCCTTTTAAATATGCTTGGATTTAATGCCCCCCCCCAACACTTAGTTCTTTTGGATCACTTTTGTGGGGGGGAAATGACAAACAAATTTAAATAATAATAATAATAATAATAATAATAATAATAATAATAATAATATTTTAGTATGTCTTTAGATGCTTTCTTAATGAAGTTATTCAGCTTTTACAAGGCTAGCTCAACAGAGACACTGCTTAGCTTGTATTTCATGACTAGTGACTGCTGGAAGATGGGGATTAAGAACTGTTTTCCCTGGGGTGGTTCCTTGAAGGACACTGGCTCACCCATATTGCCATCCAAGATGCAGAGCTCCATGGCCAATAATGTATGTACAGTGCCTGGAATCACAGATAGATTGTTCTACTGAAATAAGAGGAAACCAGAGCTTATAATTTCTGTCCCTCCAATACATAGGAGAGATAAAAGAGGCTTAATGAGTCATAAAGCAGCTGCTCATTCTTGGCTGACCACCTACAAGAGGAAGACAAAACCTTAGGCTTCTCCCCCCCCCAAAAAAAATAGAAGTTGTATCAAGACATGGCACCCTGTAGCCTAACAGCATGTTAGAAAGTCAGTACTTCCAGGGGCAACATTGCCGTAATAAAATTAGACCATAGTACAGAGCATCCCCTCTGGTGAGTACAAAGCACTAAAAAGATAACTTCCTCTCTTTTATGGCTGCGGGGATGCAGCAGCCTGCAGAGTCTGGCAGATGTAAAATGGGGACAGGCTTGCAGCATGTGGATGGAGCCTGCCTAACGGTTGCCCTTTGGCCCAGTCTGGTTTGTAGGAGGGCAAAGAGAATTTGCAGTGCTAAGAAGAGTTTTGTGTCCTTAATACTGTACAGGGCTCCTGCTGCACACCAGCTTGAACTGCAACAGCAACAGGCATGTTTTTGAGGGGGGAAGAGCTTACAAGCTGGAACAGCTGTCCACCCTTTAGCTCCCTGTGTTTCAGATGGGATGCTTCCCATCTCCCAACTGCCACCACAGAGCTGCCTAATATTGCCCTGAGGAATGAGAGAGAGAAGACAGAACAGACAGGCCATTATTAATCTCCTAAAAAGTGGCCTGGCCTAGCCATCCCTCCTCTTTCTTTGGCCAACTTTTTATTGGCACCCTAATTTGCCATCACAGGTTTACTCACAAACCATTTTTTGCCTGAGGGAAAGAGTTTTCAAAAGGCCTTTCCCCCCCTGTAGCTTGTCTCCTGCCTTTTTATTATAGCTTTAATATATGAAGTTCTGTGTAAACTGCTTTAGAATGTTCACCTGGAAAACAGGATATAAACAACTTGAATGAATATAATGATCCTCACCCAACTTTGTTGTGTGATGTTACCACTGGAAGCAAGCAAGCAAAACATGTTTCCTTCTAACTCTGTTTCCTTCTCTCCTTCTTCTACATGTGGCAGTATTCAACTAAGTTTTATTCAGAGAAGACCCACTGAAATTAATGAACCTATATGAGTAGACCTACTCTGAATGAAACTTAGCTGAATGCTACCCATGCTTTTTAGAGACTGAAGAAAGGTTCAAAGCTTCCTGTGTACATTCCTGTACAGTGGTACCTCGGGTTAAGAACTTAATTCGTTCTGGAGGTCCATTCTTAACCTGAAACTGTTCTTAACCTGAAACACCAATTTAGCTAATGGGGCCTCCCATTGCCACTGCGCTGCTGCTGCACAGTTTCTGTTCTCATCCTGAAGCAAAGTTCTTAACTCGAGGTAATATTTCTGGGTTAGCGGAGTCTGTAACCTGAAGTGGCTGTAACCCGAGGTACCACTGTATAATATATATTGATTTGGGGCATCTTCCATATATTTTCCATGTTGATAATACATATCCTATTAATAATGATATGGTAAGTGGAGAGTGAAATCTAGCTATCAGCTTGAGCATAAATATCATATTTAATGTGAATTATTTTCCTGATAATTACTAATCAGCTACATTTAATTGCATCAGAGAAGGAACTTTGAATTTGAAATGTGTGTGAACCTTTGATTGCTATTAGTCCCTGCCTGTATCCTAAGGAAGTTTCTAACACTCCACTTTAAATTCTCAGTTTAATTTATATGCAGATGACAGTATAACTTGCAAGGCACTCTGCAGATGTTGCTTGCTGGATGCTATGAACAGTGCTTTAAACACAAGCTGAGCTATCAGGCTGGCAAGTGCTTGCTAAGTGGTCCCAAAGTGCACATACAATCTACCCAGCATTCAGATGTGAATGCATTCATTTTGTGTCAGCAATCCTTTGCAGAATACAACAGAAGAAGAAGAAGAAGAAGAAGAAGAAGAAGAAGAGGAAGAAGAAGAAGAAAACTTCCAGAATTACAATCTGGTGTTGTACAGAGATTTAAATAGGTACATGAGAATTCAGGGAATTTAACTGAAGTTGCTTTGTAAAAAGGGGTAATGCAAGTTAATTATACAAAAGAATTCAGTTTTTTTGACCTGCCAAATGATCCACATGCTGTTAAAGTACATTCTCAGATTGTAAACTGCAGGTTCTTCTGAGAATTAATGGGCCAAATTTTCTTCTATAGTACAGAAATGATAGTTTGTTTCATATACAGTTATTTAGCAAAGAGCTTTAACATTTAATGTTTAGGGATCCTGAAAATACACATTTCCTCTTAATTTCCATCTCTCAAATAGTTTTCCAGCTGTAGTGCTCCTATCTACCACAGAACATACTGCCCTTGGCCAACTAACTCTTCAGCTACCTTATACCCAAGATAGGAATGAATATTTAACATTGACTTCCAAGTGTGGGTGCTTGGGTGAAGATTAAGGGGTTCTCTCTATCCATTACTCCATGGTTCTGAAAACCGAGGAAGATAGTGGGATGAGGATCAAGATGCCTACTGAAGATGAAGCTTTTCATAGATGCCTTGGTGTCAGCAAGATTCTGGGTAATAAGATTGTGTTGCTAGTCAGCTGATTACCTGTGTCTCAACTTAAGTCGAATTTTCCAAATAAAAGAAATAATGTTTTATCTGGAAAATTTGGCTTAAGTTGAGTATGAGGAGAAAATGTACTGAAAAATCTGTTGTGGTGGGTTGCATATTCAAGATTAAAGGATGTGCATGAGTGTAAATTTATACATTTTACATTGCTCTTTAATCACTGAATTCTCTGATTTCTAGCATATAACTGATTGTCTTCAAGTCTACCGAAGTCAATTAACACTTTGAACTGAGTGAGTATCCAATAAGTCGTATTTGCTGAAGAGATACGAAGGAGACCAAAATGTTTTGCTTCTGACAGTGAGGAGACTGTAGCATATCTAGCATTGCTGCTAGCAGTTGCTATTTGGAGAAGTCATGCTATCCTGTCTGCACTGTGATGCTGTGCTCCATTTCTAGCCACTAGAAGAGTTTTGAGAACTGCTTTTGGAGCAGCACTGTCAATGCTGAAATCAAAGTTCAGACTCTGAGGCCTGAAAAAAACTAAACCTTGGAAGAGTGTAGCTCACTTCTCACACTGGCAAAATATGTTCCAGTCTGATCAGGAAGGTTGAGAGCAGAAACTTTCTGTTCATACTTTAAGGGAAAGCTTGCACTAGGAGCCAAACTACATGCTAAATTAACCATCCTTTTTAAAAAAGGCACGATTAAGTTGGCCAGTTTTATTTTGAACAGCACCCTTCAGGGTAAAATAAGAGCCATAGTTTTGGGATGGAAAATGGGTGTGAGCCCCCCAGTCTGGCCTGGGAGTGTGATCCAGATGCATAGCTGACTTCTTTTCCAAATAAAAGTGACCAATTTCAACATGGTTTTTAATAGTTGTGTCTAACATAACATGCAATTGGGCCCTTGTTAACCAGATATAGGAGTGTTTATGATTAGTCAGAGGAGACTAATGCCATTTCAGCAAATATATTTCTGCTCCAGGACAGAGAGTAGAAGTCTTGCCCTTTAAGCTCTTTGCTGAATTACAGAATGAAACTGGTTTGCTCAGTATGGCAGTGTGGCAATATATGCAATGGTGCAAAAGCAGCATGACTTAATTTGGCACAGATGCTTGGAAATAGCGACTGCCTCTGGTTTGGGGTCACCCCCCCCCAGTTTCTCTGAACTATTGAGATCCTTAGAAAACCATATATGTTCACCAATATATTTGCTAGTGCTTGTGTGATGCAGACATTAGATCAGGCTTCCTCAAACTCGGCCCTCCAGATGTTTTGAGACCACAGTTCCCATCATCCCTGACCACTGGTCCTGCTAGGGGGGGATCATGGGAGTTGTGGACCCAAAGCATCTGGAGGGCCGAGGCTGAGGAAGCCTGCAATAGATCATCCTAGGTAGCAAGAGAATGGGAAGCTCCCTTCGCTTATGCAGCCACTCAAATGGAAGGCTGCATTGTCAGCAGGGAAGGTTTCCTCTGGGTCTCAGACTTAAGTTAATCAAACAAATAAACATTTCAAATGCATTGGACACCAGCCTGCTTGTGTACTCAAGGCCTAGCCTCCTGCCACATTTGCTGGAGATCCAGTGCTACAGGAGAGGGCCTTTGCCATATGCTTTGGGGATGTAACATATTACTATCATTCTGGAAATAGGGTTTGGGATATATCTATCTATCTATCTATCATCTATCTATCTATATATATATATATATATATATATGAAAACCATAAAAAGGACACACACACACACACACACACACACACACACACAATATCATGGTCTCATGACCTCTTGACCCTCATAACTAATAAGAGCTATCTAAAAATGGTGACTCCAGATAAATTTGAAAATATTTGGCAGAAGTTTCCTTTGGTGATGTCATCTAGTCCAATGCCCTGCAGTGCAGGAATCCTGCCCACAGCTACCCCTGGGCAGGTTTGAACCACCAACCTACTGGTTAACAGCCAGACACACTGACTCATTGTGCCACATACTCAAATGTTGTTCTCTGACACTTTCTCCAGTTTGCTGCTTTCCCCCCCTTCTAAGTCACACTACACACACTTTCAGCTATAAACTCTGGTTTTGGTCCTTCTCACTAGCTGCAAGTAAAGGGAGGGAGAAGGGAACCCCCCCATTTGCATCTCCCACAGAGCCGATTCCTTTGTTCTCCTTACTCCTTACACTTTGCCAGGAGGCTAACCTGACTTGGTTATCTTTTAACACTTGCTGGCTCCAGAGATTAGATGTATCTAGCACTCTGGTTAACACCCCAAGTCTTAATTAAATCCTAACGCTTACTGGATTTGCGAGTTGAGAGGGGTTTGGCATCTCTGAACTCATAACAATATACTATATGTTATATCCCTTTTCTAGCTGCTAAGGTAAGACCAACAATTTCATAATGATTGTGATTGTTATTTGATACATTGGACTAATACGATCCAATTTGCTGGCGGGGAGTGGTCTGTTCATATGTTTTGTATAATCTTTTATGATGGCTCAAGGCTATGACAATAAATTAAAAACATATGGCAGTCCTGTTATAAACACAGGGGAGGGAGGACGATTTTGTTTGGCCTGAGTGCAAGAAATTGGAGCTGAAAAGCAATTGAATGTGACTGTTACCTTTTCAGCTACCAATTCAAGTTAAACCCAATTTTTTTTTTTCTCCCCTTTTCTTTTGATCCTCAGGCTTCAATCCAAACCTTTGGGTTTAAATGGGATTTCATTTTGAAATGAAAGCAGTTTAAATGGAAACAAGAAATCTCCACCTCCTGCCAAATTGGGAATTTAAAACTGTGTGCTGCTGAAGTGTCTAGCAATCTTGGTAAGTTTCTGGCTTGAAGTGATAAGGACAAACAATCAGTAAGCTTGCTCTGAAGGTAAGAGATAAACCGAAGCAGTGCCTTTCATCTCACTTCAAAAAGTAGGAGCTCAAGATAAGTTTTTATATATTTTGCAAGAGGTCAATAGGTGAAAACTGGCCTTCTTTTGCTTTGCATGCTGATTGAATTTCATTAATATATTGACAAAGCAACACACGTTCCTTTTTTCTCCATTTATTTCAACACTACATCCATTTTTCACAGAGCTTTCAGCTGCCATAATTTCTCCATGAAGCTGCTGTAATAAAAGGGTATTTTAAATAAAACATATATTACTGAATATGGCAGTTCTGAAATGCCTTTCTACAAAATAACCTTGTTGAAATGAATAAGACAATGCTAGAGGTTAGGCTGTATTCTACCATTTGATAGCAGAGCAGTTGCTACAGAAAACACAAGCTCCATAGGCCACTAACTAGAAGGGAAGCTATTACCAGTATGTTTAGAACAATTCTGATTATTTCAGTAAAACTTAAAAATAAAAGCTTTGATGGTGTAGCTAATGCTAGCAAGCAGCTGATACTTTCTGCAATTAACTCTTCACATTTCCCTTCCAAAAAGGAACAGCTGAGGTTGGCGCACCTTACAGATAATTTCAGTGCATTCTCCTTGGGATCATGTCTTGCACTGAATTTTATTTGGAGATTCACAAGTGAGCCCTAAGGTGTTATCATTATTTTCCTTCATATGCAGTAGATTCTGCATTCCTATGGTTGGAATGCTGCACAGCCCTTATGTTGGTTCAAAACCAGTCTATATGATGTTTTCCTACTCTCAATTTTAGTGAAAACAAACAACAGGCAGAGGGCAGAGTTTATTTGTTGTTGGTTCTCTGTACATAATGGAAATACTTGAACGCCACTCCAGATTTTAAATACTGTAAGTCCCACTGATTTCTACAGAAGCATTAAGCATATACCTGTATTTGAATGTCTTACATTGGAATCAATGGATTCAAAAGCAGAGTGGTCCAGCACGTAGTCCAATGGCGACATGCAGCCCTCAAGGCCTATTTTGATGGCTCTCAGCAACATTTGATGCTCCCTGCAGCCCTTGTGCTGGTATGCAAGGTGCTGGGCTTGGGGAAGGAGGCATGGGGGCTCTGATAAGGTCCTAAAGGCCTCCTGTCTCCTTCCTCAAATCTAGTTAGCACTTTCCCAGCTTTGGAAAGGAGATAGGAAGGCTCTAGGACTCTGCCAGATGCTTGCAGCTCCTACTCAAAGCTTAGCCAGCTTTGGGAAGGCAGCATGAAGGGTGTGTGTGTGTGTGTGTGTGTGTGTGTGTGTGTCAGATTCTGCTCTCACTCTGCCTCCCATGCAACAAAGCTGTGTGCAGCCCGTGGGTTCTGTGTACTCTTGCAGCCCATTTGGTATGAAAAGTTGGACTGCCCTGGTTTAAAAGCACTTAACTTCATCTGGATTGTGTTCTCCCAACACCCTTTCTTTCTTTAATATACATGCATTTAGGGTATAACCCTATACATAGTTTCCCTTGGAATAAACCCCATTCTGAACAGATATGTCTAAGATGGTGCTGTTAGAAGACATGGAGAAGAATCTCACTTTAAGTGGTTTAACCTAATTTACACGTCCTGAAGTAATTCACTGCCCTAATTCACATGTAATTTTCCTTAGGATTTTGCATTTCACCGAATTTTGCAATAAAGTTCTTGGCTCAAAAACAGTACAAGAATGTGCAAAAGCTTTCACAATTTCAGGGTAAAATAAATTTAGAGATGTGTATGTTGATATAAAATACACAATGAATATGTTTTTTGGGGATAAAATATGAATTTAAAGATACATTTAAAACAACAACAGCCTAGAGTTTAACATGGCATTAGGAAGGATTTTTCAATTAACACATGCAATTCAGAGACAGGCCACAAAAAAGCAGCAATCCTATACCCACTTTGATGGGAGTATGCCCCACTGAATTAATGAACACTGGGATAGAGAATGGATACTTTTTCTTTGAAGATGACAAGATCTTAAATCAGAGGAATTTTCACTAGACTCTCCAACTCTGCCTCTTTTTGGATTCTTCCACAGTATTTCTGAAGATTACTTGGCCAGCTTTGGTAGAATGGACTTGCATAATATTTTTTCTAATCCCTTTTACCCTTTTTCATCGGTGCCCTTTCCCTACACTCTAGAAATTCACACGGAAAATTACTGAATGCATTTTTCAAAAAGGGATTATTTTGCGCTTTCTCTGGAGGAGGACAGTTGCCTTTGGTTGTTATGGTGCAGTAATTGTGAATGAACTAATTAGCATAATAAATTAGCCTGTGAATAAATGCATCTAATTCCAACTTGGAAATCAGAACTGCAATGGGAAACATATACCCCAGCATATAACTAAATGACCAGTTGCTTTGATTATTCCAGTCCTAATTAAACTTTGCTCTTTATCTTAAAAGTATTACTGCTTTGGTTTGCACCTCCCAATTTTTGGTCTATGCAATGCTTCTCCCCATGCCTCATATTCTCTCTTTGTGGTGCAATACAAATATATAATCTATTAGAAGTAGGGAAGATTGGATGATGGTCATTCCAGGCTTGTGGATTGGGATTAATTAATTAATTGATTGATAATATTTATACACCACCCATCTGACTGGGTTTTGCCAGCCACTCTGGGCAGGTTGCAGCATATATAGAACATAGTAAAATATGTTTCAGTATACTTCCCACCCTAGAATTCTGTGATTCTAGATAGGGATTTTTTGAATATCTTAGCACTGAGCTTACTTGGACAGACCCCCCCCCCCCAATTCTGTCATTTTTTACCTGTTCCTCTAAAAACTCTTCTTGTATATTACATGTATTATACAGATATTATACCCCATGTTTCTCAAAGTAATCAGCACATAAACAGATACCTGCACCAATGCATATAACTGCATAAAATACTCATCTTGATTCTTTTATACATTTTAAATGTATAATAAATGTACACATCTGTTTTGTATATAATCTTGTGTATAATTAGTTCAACATTTTAAAAAAGAGGACTCAGCAATGCATGAGTGGCTTGGTCAAACTTGAGACAAGACGTGGTCAGATGCAGGCCAGGTATAAATCTGTGTAAAATTTCCGAACACAATTCAAAGTGTTGGTGCTGACCTTTAAAGCCCTAAACGGCCTCGGTCCTATATACTTGAAGGAGCGTCTCCACCCCCATTGTTCAGCCCGGACATTAAGTTCCAGCGCCAAGGGCCTTCTGGCAGTTCCCTCATTGCGAGATGTGATGTTACAGGGAACCAGACAGAGGGCCTTCTTGATAATGGCACCCACCCTGTGGAATGCCCTCCCATCAGATGTCAAGGAAATAAGCAGCTATCCTATTTTTAAAAGAAATCTGAAGGCAGCCCTGTTTAGGGAAGTTTTTTATATTTAATGCTGTATTGTTTTTAACACTCGATTGGGAGCCACCCAGAGTGGCTGGGGAAACTCAGCTAGATGGGCGGGGTATAAATAATAAATTATTATAATTATTATATTATTATATTATTATTCCTCCTCCATTACTAAACTTAGGATATAATTTTTTTGCACATTAGCATGGGGGAAAGTCCTTTGTGGTTTGTGCCTTATCATGCAATATTTATTCAAATTTCCAGTATAGTATAATAATATTTCCCCAGTAGTTACACACTGATCCTACTGAAAGATAAGCAGTAATTTGTGATTGATCACACTGTATATCAGTCTAACTTATTGAAATATCAAAAACAAAATCTAGTGAAAAATCAGGTTTTTTAAAAAATAATTTCATAAACTATTAGCAATTAATCATCAGCCAGGAAAGTCACATAGCAATGTTATGTTCACTAAGGATAATTTTTCAGAAATTTCTGAGCTTTGAGAAAACTAAGCTCTCTTTTTAAGCATTCCTAATTTTTATGAACTATTCATGTTTGTGCAGTGAGGGGCAACATGACTGCCTATAATTGCTATTCCAGCTGCAATTAACCATATGTAGATGCTTTCCCATGGAAATGTTTTGTGCTAAGACTTAATTAGGCTCCCTGATTAAATGGCAATTAAGGATACCATTCCTTGCATTCCACCTTAAAGGAACTGTCCAAAATAAAACAAATGGGATGTCATGAAGAAATTAAAGGACATTCTAGCGTTAGCAACATATAAACCATAAGCACAGTGTTTGCTTCTATGTTTATTCCATAAAGACATAAATCAGTATAGGATCATAAGAGAACTTAAAATCTTAAAACCATTTAGTGTCTAATTAATTCTTTTTTTAAAAAATGTAGACCTTCTAAAACAAAGAACCTCTGAACAGCAAAGTAACTGAACACACTTTATTTAAACTCAGACAGAAATCTGAAATGTGGAAGATTCTCAAATTATATGGAACCTTTGAGCGGACCAACCTGCTAAACATTTTGACAAGAGCCTAACTTTTAAATCAAGATGCCGGCGAAAGAGAATTGCAAGGCCATGATGCAAGAGCTGGCTGGGCTTTATACAGGGTCAGAAGAGAGTGATAGCATCCTTGGCATCCATTGCCAAGACGAGGGTGGAGTTCATGGTAATCATCTCTAGAGCTAAGATCTTGCCCCGAGTTATTTAGCTCCTAATTTCTAAGCTATATGGAAAAATATCCAGATTTATGGTAAAAGCATGGGTTGGACTGTAAAATAGCAAGTATGTAGCCCCTGAAAAACACATTTTCATATATATATTTGTAGAAACTTTTTGATGTTTACTTTTAGTGTGTGCTTGTCATGTGTTTGGGTGGGAAATATTGCATTGGGAGTCTATGAGAGGAAGTAGAATTAAGTAGCTCACAGCTGCCTTACATTTCTCCCATCCCAGGGCACCTTGTTTGCCATGTCGCCAATAGATGGGTTTTGAGCATCTCATTTTCCAAGCATCCTGTCCCAGCAGTCAGCCAGTTTCAAGTGTATGTACCTGGTGTTGGCCTCCCAAGACCATTGTGCTTGGAGGTGTTATCAAGCACAGGTTAAAAAAAGGTAAAGAGACCCCTAACCATTAGGTCCAGTCATGACCGACTCTGGGGTTGCGGCACTCATCTCGCTTTATTGGCCGAGGGAGCTGGCGTACAGCTTCCGGGTCATGTGGCCAGCATGACTAAGCCGCTTCTGGTGAATCAGAGCAGCACACGGAAACGCCGTTTACCTTCCCACCGGAGTGGTACCTATTTATCTACTTGTACTTTGACGTGCTTTCGAACTCTTGACAATTAATAGAACCTTGGCTTTTTAAACTGACCTTTGGTAGTACTGTAGTGGGTTTATGGAGTCAGTTGGGCATCATGTCCCTGGAATGAACATCACAATGTAACATTCTGAGGGATATTCTGGTTTTTGTGTTTTTAAAAATGCTTTCACATCCCCAGTTCCCAATAATGCTCCTTGAAACTGTCCCGTTGCTGTGATGCAGTGCTATTCCAGGGGTATTATGGAAAGTAAACATGGAGTATAGCCAGGAAAAGGTATTGCCTTCAACAGTGCCACAATTTCGGTATCACTCCACCCTGTTTAAGTAACCAAGGAGGAAGTACATTGCTGCACAATTGGTAAATCATCCCTACAAACTTTCATCACTGCGATTTTAGGTCCCATTTTGCTAAAGGTTCTCAGGTGAAAACCTGTTGGTTCAGACCTAATATAATTTTGCCTACACACAAGTACTTTATTGCTCTGTTGTTGTTTCATTGTGTTGGTACCATTTTCCAATCTGAGCTTTGACTCGGCTTCCGTATAGTATAATTCAAAGAAATTTCACAAAGTTTGAACCTTGTGACTAGTCCTTTGACCCAGCATTCTTTTGCCCAAAGGTATGTGATGCTTGCAGCATCACAACTGCACAATCCATTGTGTTCCGTCAGCTATGAGGGACTGATGCTGGCCTATACGTCAGGGCATCAGCCGATGTTGAGAACCAAACAAGAAAGGTTGCAATTTGCCCCATGTCTGCCCAAACCTTGAACTACAAATAAATAAATGCTCTCCATTCTGATCCTACAAAACTACCATACACTAAAACTTTGGGGCTTTAAAAGGGGGGGAGGAAATGCTGCCGTGGCTGGTCATGGATTTTGTGATTTTTTCCACTTATAAAAACATTCACTGGAGCTCAATAGCCTGAGGTGGACTAATTTTAGATGTACTTTCTCCCACCAAAGGTAAGCTTCTTTAGCAAGCAGCTTAATCTTCTAAATGTAAAGCCAGAGAAAATTTTGGAACCTCAATCACTGAAGATTTTTAAGAAAGCTGGGTGAGTGTCTTTCATGGTTATGTTGGGAGGTGAAAACGTTAGTTGATAGAGGGGGCAGAGGATTATCTAAGGACATAAGCATTAATAGGTTATTAACCTATCAGAGTTTAAATCTGTTGAATTATGAAAGTGGTTTACTGTTGCTGTTGTTGATATTTTTGTTTTATAAATGTTTTCAGTATTTTTTTAAAAAAATATGAACCTCTTTGTCATCCAGCTTTGGACTTTTGCCCATAACACTTTGGTCCATGAAATGCTAATGTTTATATGATTTTTTTTCTCTGTAGCACAATGCATTTGTGTCTATGTTTTTAAACATAAGACGCCTTTTAGATAAAAAGTGACTAACACATTTAATAAATAAAATGTTTCATGTTTTTAGGTGAATTGTAGCATCTATGCTGTCTATCAAATACCCAGTGGCGTAGCGTGGGAGGTGCAGGGGGGGCCGGCCGCACCGGGCGCAACATGTGGGGGTTAGGGTTGGGGGGGCGCAAATCCATGGGTTAGGGGGCGCAAATTACTTGCCTTGCCCCGGGTGCTGACAACCCACGCTATGCCACTGCAAATACCTTTAGCTTTGCCTTCCCTGTTATGACAGCTAAATAACTTTCATGGTAGATGTTTACAATATATATTATCATTTATTATTTACTAAATTTGTTAGTTTTTTTATCTTGCCCAGGGCAACCCAAAGCAACTTACAAACAAATAAACAGACAAAAAACACAAAAAACACAAACCCCACACACCCCACACCACATAGGTATATTAAAACCAAGAGGAAAGAGAAAATGCATTAAAAACATCCCACCCACTTCTAAAAGGCCCCAGGTAGTTAAAAGGCCAAAGGCCTGGCTACAGAGGAAAGCTTTTGCCTGGAGTCTAAACAAATATAATGATGGTGCCAGGCAAGCCTCCCTGGGTAGAGCATTCCACTGCAGAAGAAGCCTCTTCTTGTGTTGCCACCCCCCAGACCTCTACAAATGACATTTCAGGGTTATGTGAAAGGCCTTCTACAGATGGAACTCGAGGATTTACACATTTCCTTCTATCTTCAGTCTTTAGGCATCTTTGCTCATACACAAAATGGCACAAGAGGCAGGTATCAGAGGGTTTGGAGAAATACCAACATTTGCAGAAATCCAAAAATAAATGGAGGGGAGTCTTCAAAAACAGGGGAATACAAATGTAACTTGCTACGGATGCTGGGAATTGTAGCTCTGTAGAGGGATTTTTGGTGGGAAGGGGGGAGAGTCATGTGCTCTAAGTGTCCATTGAGTGTGCTTTAAATGTATGGTGAGGAACTGCCCATAGTTGTTCTCTATCCTAGTTGCGACTTGCTTTCCCGTTCTCTTCTAGTCTTCTCTGACTTTGCATATGGCTTTCTTCTCTTTAATGCATAGGTGAAGAACTCTCTTTCTCTGGACGGAGCTGCATCCTACAGAGGCGTAATCCAGCAGGAGGTGTGTAGCTGCAGTAGCTAGGGCTGAACTAAAGCTTGTGGTAGGTGGGGTCCGAGCTAAATGTTGGGTCCTTTCTTTCTGGTTCTGCCTGTCTTTCCTCTCTGTTGTGGGAGGGACATATCACTCTTGTCATAGGTCTGAACTGATGACTTGCAGATGGCTTCCCACTTCCTCCCTCCTATGTTCTATCTGTTTTGGCTCTTCTTCATTTGTCTTCTTCCACCCTTCTTTCCCTCCAGGTACTCTGCCAACAGCATGAAATTAGGCCAAAGCCACAGTTGCCCACTGCTGCCTTGGAGCAAATTACCATCTTTTTGGAGCATATTTCTTGTACAGCATAAAAAATCTATCTCTTGCTTGGCTAAGTATCATAGATCACACCCATAGCATACATTTTTCCCCCACAGTCAAGGCGTTCCCCCAAAAATCTTGGGAACATTAGTTTGTTAAGGATACTTAACATCACAGATGTACAATTTCCTTTCTACACTAATGATGGTTTATGCCCAAATTAAGAAAATTTATGTGGCTGTAGTCACACCCATTACAGACACTTGTGCTCTTCCATCAAGTAATTGTCAGAGTTATTAGCATGTGCACAGGGATAGCCCCTTTGCAGCTTTTCTTCTATTTAAAGCCTAATATTCTGAAATTTTGATGTTGTGGGTGTGTAGGAAATTAGAAGAGGAACTACGTGTCTGCCTGAGCTATGGAAAACCTGGTTATTGCGATGAAATTTTGTCTGCAGCTAATGACTGCTGTCATGGGCAGTCAGAGGGAAGTGGCATAAAAGGGACTTCTCCTAAACCTCACCCACCAACCTCCAACCCTTCCACTCAGAAACTTGGATGGTGCACATGTCACACAAATTAAGATGCTGTGGAGCCATTCCAGATCTTTTACGAAAGTTATTTTTTTGCAGTAGATGAATATGTGGTTGTTCAAGTATATTATTCTGGAATACTAACTGAATAATGATGATGCTGTGTGGCACCTTGCCAAACCTTCTCTCCACCATAAATGGATCAGTTTAAGCCACCAGCTGAGTTGTGCTGAACAGGCAATCTTGGAGAGAAAGGGAGAAGCCCAGTGTTTGAGAAGGTACTAGCTGTGCCAGCACAAGTCTGATGAGGGAACAGGAATAGATAGAGAACTCTCAGGATGATCCAGTGGCTGTTGCACCAGTGTAAGTGTCACTGACTTGGGATTTACAGTTAGCAGATAAAAAACCCCGACTGACTCTTATGGAGAAACTGCTGCTTATACTGGGTGTAAGCAAGAAGCAAAGCATGCTTTGTGTTCATTTGGTTTAAATTTTCAGGGTGGGATATCTGATGGGGAGTTCTTGCAGTTAGAAAATTTAGATTAATTCGCTCCTGTGCTCCCAGGTGTGGTATGTTTGCTGTATCCATGTACCCTTTCAACATCAGATGCCATGGGGCTGGAATGATGTGTCTTAACCGTAGGGCTTTGGATCCTAGCAAGGAGTCTATAAGAATAGCACGCTCTTCTTGTATACCAGACTATCGGGATGTGGGACTAGGTCCCCATATCACATCCTCATGGCCTTCCTCGATACCGCAAGGGGCCAATATTTTAACCACTTTTTAACTTAATGGCTTTGTGGTGTACAGAGATGCTCAGTTTCTGTGGGCATGTCTGGAATGGGCATTAAAAGCCATTCTGGGTCCACCACTCTTTTTTTTGGTTGGAGTAGAATGACCTCCTCCAGGACTTAGTGAAGCGGAATTGGTTTTTTATATCCATCCATTGCCTACAACCATATAATTACCTTTCAGATTTCTGTATGAATTGCATTCTTCTTCTGGCTTTCAAACCTGTGATTACCCTAGAGTTACAGCTCACTTTTTAAAGACAAACTGCTATTGGTTTGCTTTTAAAAGAAAAAAGCTTTATTGTAGCTTGAAGACAGTTCCTCTTTGGCTAATAAGAGGTTATTTTCTTTAAATTGCCTGGCCCTGCATACATGTCACTAAGAATAAGCAGACGTAGCTTCCTTTAGCAGTAGGTGCACTGCAGCCAGATAAGTAGTCAAATCCATTTTCACTACAGCAGTAAAGACCCAACGCGTTATGGCACCTGTATATTAACACATTAGCAGCCAATAATATTAAGGGAACATCAGCATGCACAAATTTATTTCAGATGGTAACAAACGTTTCAGCAAAGCTAAATTGTTCTAAGAATTTGAGGAGAGCCTGCTGGATCAGGCTGGTGGCCTATCTAGTCCAACAACATCCTGTTCTAACAGTGGCCAAGCTGATGCTTGTGGGAAACCAGCAAGTAGGGCCTGGGCACAACAGCACCACAGTGACTGCCAACTGCCTATGATTGTGAAGGCAGAGCATAGCCATCATGTATAACAGAGATAGATAGCATTATCCTCCATGAATTTGTCTAATCCTCTTTTAAAGCCATCTAACTTGGTGGCCATCAGTGCATCCTGTGGCAGTGAGTTCCATAGTTCAACTATGTGGTGTGTGAAGAATTGCTTCCTTTTGTCTGTCTTGAATATGTCCACATTCAGCTTCACTAAATGTCCATGAATTCTAGTGTTATGGGGGGGGGGGGGAGGCTTTCTATAATTCCTCTATGCTATGAACTTCTGTCATGTCTCCTCTCACTTTTTCCTCTAACTAAAAAGTCCCAAATGCTGTAACCTTTCCTCATAGGGGAGTTTCCCCATCCCCTTATCCTTTGGCCTGCCTTTGCTGAACCCTTTCCAACTCTACGATAACCTTTTTTTTGAGGTGAGGCAACCAAAACTGTACATAGTATTCCAAATGTGGCTGCATCGCAGATTTGCATAACAACATTATGATATCAGCAGTTTTATTTTCAACCCCTTTGCTAATGATTTCTAGCATGGAATTTTTCTTTTTCACAGCTGCTGCACACAGGGACAACAGCTTCATCAAGCTACCCACTATGACCCCAATATTTCACCCGTGGTCAGTCACAGCTAGTTTAGACCCCATGATTGTAAATGTGTGATTCAGATTATTTTTCCATGACATGCATCACTTTATGTTTCAACTGAATTTGGCATTTTATTGCTCATCCAACTGAATCTGAAGAGGTCCTTTTCAAGCCCTTCACAATATCTGTGTATTTTAATGTCCCTGAGCAAACTTGGCCACTTCACTGCTCATCCCTAACTCTGGAATGTTTATAAGTTAAAAGTTAAAAAAACACAGGCCCCTTATGGGACTCCACGTTCTATACTTCTCCATTCAGAGAACTGTCCAGGGCCATATGAGAATAACTACATTAAGTCCCTTGCTTTCCTCCTTGTAAATAGCTTGACAGTCAGTAGCTCAGGCATAGGCAAACTCGGCCCTCCAGATGTTTTTGGACTACAACCCCCATGATCCCTAGCTAACAGGATCAGTGGTCAGGGATGATGGGAATTGTAGTCTCAAAACATCTGGAGGGCCAAGTTTGCCTATACCTGCAATAGCTTGGCAACCAATGGTTTTAGGACTGAACTACTGAAACTACTCGCCTTGTTTTATGTCCTGCTTTCAGCCATTTATAGTTTACTGCAAAATTTATTTATTCATTTATGTCCTCCTAAGAACAAGTTCCCTAGAGCAAAAATTACAGCAACAATATAAGTCAACAAATTAAAGAAAAACACACAAGTGATCAAAATGCATCCCTAAAAAGCAAGAAGTATGTGTGCAGGACAAAACTAATGTGAGAGAGAGCAGAACAGTAAAACCCACTGTGTTAAAGCAAATTTTAGAATCACTCCATAATTTGGGGAAATTAAAAAGGTGCTTGTCTGATGCTGAACTGACATTGATACAGGAGCCAAGCAAGTGTGAGGCCACTACTGAGAAGCCCCTGTCACTTGTTGCTACCTGTTCCACACCACACAGCTGGGGCATTCATAGAAAGGACTGAGACCTGACACCCTTAGGTGTTGTTTCAGTATTGTTTTAATCACAGTAAATTTTCTGGTCCTTGTTCATTCCCCCAATAAGCAAGACAACACAGGCAATTTTAAGCAATCTGGTCAACTGCAACAACCTCTGTGATGTATACTTGAGCCTAGTCAAGATCCCCATAACAACAGGTCCATGAACACGTGCAAGAAGATTCAGGTTTGCAAGTATGTATGTACAGGCACACATATTTGGTAATAATTGCAAAAAGATGCACATTCTGTCATTTTCACTTTTTCAATAATAATAATAATAATAATAATAGCCCTGCTGCTGGTGGGAGTAGCAGAACTCCTCTTGCCATCCTCCGTTTGGCTTCTGACATTTTCTTTCCCATGAATGCCCTGGATGTAGCAATATTGGAGGCATTTTGGGAGAAAATGGCACCTACCACAAAAAAACTGTGGTGACTGCCCTTCCCCCTTCCAAAAATGCCTTAGGGAAAAAAAGTTATGTATGTGGCATCGTGAAAGAGGAAAATGTAGCTGTCAGCCAGTGGCTGCCAAGAGGAGCTCTAAATCCCAACACAACTGTGCTTTAAGATAAAGGACTGAAACTGCTGTGGCCACCACTAAGCCTCCACCCCAACAAATCTTTCCGTTTACCCTTCTAGTGATAAATTACCAAAATCCCAGCTCTTCTCTTATTCTCCGGTACTTCCCCTTTATAGAGGTCTGTTATTGGTGGACAGACAGGTGAAAAGGAGCCCCCTCACATGCAAAAAGAAGAGGAGAGGTATAGTGCTGTGGTATCATGGCTGGAGGGGAAGATGAGCAGGAGCAGCAAGGAGGTAGTGTTGGGGGTCCTGCTGCCAGTGGGCCTGGTGTTTGGACATGAAACAAGCCCTTTCAACAATGGCAGAAGGTAATGATCCTTAAGAGACCCTGGGCATAAACTAAAATTAATCATGAAGTGCAGGAGATGGCAAAACCAACCATCACAGGATGAGGATATAGGGTTTAAATCAGGCATAGGCAAACTCGGCCCTCCAGATGTTTTGGGTCCACAACTCCCATGACCCCTAGCTAACAGGACCAGTGGTCAGGGATGATGGGAATTGTAGTCCCAAAACATCTGGAGGGCCGAGTTTGCCTATGCCTGGTTTAAATTCAGGAATACCATCTTACAAAGGAGGTGAAAATACAGAACCAGTCAATGTCAACAGCCATTGACAAAAGAGGTAGCCACAAACTGCTTTATCCTCCCTAACTATTTATTTACTTAATTCTTTAGTAGCTTAGTTATCTAAATAGATTTGTGAAGCAGTATTTGCTTGCATGACTGGATCTGATCATCATGGATATAGATAGATAGATAGATAGATAGATAGATAGATAGATAGGAGCGTGATCCAAGGAATGATATAAAACTTAAAAGATGAAATAAACAGTGGACTTCATTATAGAATTATGATAAATGTTTACACCTGGTGCCAAACTGTAGAAATTTTTCAAAAGAAAATCCTCTGGTGAGGAGCAATCATCTCAACAGTAGACTGGATCAAATTTGCTTATCTGTTATAGAAAGAGATGTACTTTTATTGAATAGTCAGTTAAGTATTATTAAAGGAAACAATTTAATAAGATACATTGCTAGCTGAATATGAAATTGTCCAGAATAAAAAAAGAGATTGCTTTTAAGCAATGAAGCAAGAAGTAAACATTCAGTGTTTTGCTAGATAGAGATAAAATTGTTGTCCTGAACTCAGAGACCTTGTCTGAGATGGGACACCTGGTTTAACCTTTGTACAGCAAATTCCGGTACCAGATATTCAAAGTGGACTATTCAGTGATTTATTCTCTAACCAAATTTCAAATACTTAATTCAGTTTGGGAGCAAAAAGGGCTACATCGTCAGATGCGAGTAACACTGTTGGATCTGTGACACTTTCTGATTTAAAATTTTAAACATGTTCCTAGATAGATCAGATCCCTTCCCCAGCAACCTCTTGTATTTCCTAAATTGACACAAGTATATCGTTGTTACATTGACAGTAGATGTTAAACTGACTTAGGTGGTTTTGTGAAAGCACTATCTCTCAGTTCTTACATGTGACTGTCTTAAAGCTAAAAACACTGCTCGGAGGCTCCTTCTGGAAAAAGCAGGATATAAATGTAACAAATAACTAAAGTAGTAAAAAGCTTATGGTTTGATGTAAATGAGGCACTGTGCAGCCAAATAAGCAAAGAGGACTCAGTGTAAACCACATTATACATTTAACTGTATGGGAACTGTAGTTTACCCACCACAGAGCTTTAATTCCCGGCACCCTTAACAAATGACAGTTCTCAGGAATTTGGGGGAGAAAAGTCATGTGCTTTAAAATAGTTTTAAATGTGTGGTGTGGATGTGACACAGCAAGTCCAACCCAGCAGGAGGATAGCAGCATGTGTTAATGTTACTCTACTAGCAACCCCCTGCCTGTTCAGAACTTTTAAGTGGTACAGAAATGGGCATGGAGAAGCCAAATGGGCATGGGATATCCAAAAAGCCAGCTGCCTCATTTACTCCATCCTCTTTACACATTTATATCCCACCTTTCATCCAAAGAGCTCAAAGTGGCATAGATGGCCACTTGGCTTGCACTCTTTATAAAGACTTGAGGAATGAGATTATCACCCCTCTTTTATTGTCCATTCTGGGTCGCCCAACCACTGCCACAGTGTCCTTTCTCTTTGCAGATCAAGATGAGCAGGTGACAGCAAAGGTTGCAAGGTTTTTAGCTGGGCAGCTCAGAATAAGATCCACCATTTGACTATTGATTCAAAACCCTAAAATGTACTTTATATAACTGACTTTTTATTTGTGTTCTTTGTATATTGTACAGTGGTACCTCGGGTTACAGACACGTCAGGTTACATACACTTCAGGTTACAGACTCTGCTAATCCAGAAATAATGCCTCAGGTTAAGAAATTTGCTTCAGGACGAGAACAGAAATTGTGCGGCGGCGGCGTGGCAGCAGCGGGAGGCCCCATTAGCTAAAGTGGTGCTTCAGGTTAAGAACAGTTTCAGGTTAAGAACGGACCTCCGGAACGAATCAAGTATATAACCAGAGGTACCACTGTATTTTTGTTTCATTGCTATGGCTGATGCAAATAAAGATTCATTCATTCATTGGCATAGATAGCTCTCCTCCCCATTTCATCCTCACAACAGGACTGTGAGGTAGGTTAGGCTGAGAGTGAGTGACTGGCCACCAAGTGAGCTTCATGGATGAGTGGGGCTTTGCACCATGGTCTCCCAGGGCTTGCCCAACACTCAAGTCACCCCACCACACAGGCTGTATGTTACAGCTACTGTTTATACAGAACAATGCTTTGACCGCCCTTTTATCATGTTTAACCCCCACTTATTTATTCGTCTTTTTTGTTTTAAATTTGATGTATTTCTGTTTTAATTATTTTAATTGTATTGTTGTTGTGAGCCGCCTTGGGCATCATTCACAGGAGGGTGGGATATAATTAATAAATGCATTATAATAATCAATATTATAGAATTACAACTATGCACACTTAAAGGCCTTAGGTACCAGTTAGCGAATTTACTTCTCTTGCTGAGCACTTAGTTGCTGTATCTTGCCTATTAAGCCCGGGAGATTATTTTATCAGCTTGATTATATTTCATCGATAAGCAACCATGTGCAAAAATCCCTAATTGCGGAATAACGAGGAAATATAGGATATTGTCTGTAAAACAGTGTTTGCATAAATAAGCACCTAAGGACTAATAGAAGAAAAGACTGATTACCTACTACATACAGACTCCCATAGGGGACTCAGCTGGTTATATAATTATCAGCAAAGTTTTAAGCTGCAGAGAACAATATGGGTTGTGTGAATACATACAGTAACCAATTCTGTAATTCTGTTACAATGTGTATTATTTCCAGAAATGACAATCTGTATACAAAGAAACATTACGTACAGTAACAATCACTTTGTTTCTCTTAACCAACCGATTTAAAATAAAAATAAAAATGCAAAGATAACAGAGTAGAGTGTAGAAACTGGTGGGATCCATTTTCTGGATCCATGTCAGGGGGGAGAGACTACTGTTGCTACAAAAAAAGGTAGCAGGTTGGCATAAACCTTTAAACCTCCTACAGCTTTAAAGGTGCCTAGCACAAACTGCTCTGTGCCTATCTGACATTCGGCCAGCTTCATCTCTTCAGGATTTTTTTGCAAATTTCATGCACTTCTGTTGGGGAAGAAAAGTAACCATTATGGGTACATTGTGACTTCCTTGTTTAAATTAATGAGAAATGCAAATGAAGCTTTTCCTTTTAAAAATAAATATAAAAGTGGCCCCAGGAATTGGGAACAAAATAAAGCAAGATATGCCACCGAAGTACCAAGATAAAGAACCTACCTAAATGAAGAAACAAATATGAATATGAAGAGTTTGTTTTGGGGGTTTTTTTGGCACTGCTCTACCTGCACTCAGGGCTCAGTTTCTTGGTCTGGTTCTAGAATGGGGTGGAATCCTGGGAATGTCAGAGTGCAATGGAAACAGGCATTTTAGGGGCATGACACAGAGAGAATGATTTATTAGGAACTGGTTATTATTTAAAGACATTAGCTGGTAGAACTTTGAGATGTTTTTAAAAACATGTCTGTCTTGTTCATTCTGAAGTCAAAGCATTATATGCATAAAAAACTTCCAAGTGATTGATACACACACACACAGTGGTACATCGGTTTAAGAACCGTCTGGTTTAAGAACGATTTGGTTTACAAACTCCGCAAAACCGGAAATAGTGTCCTGGTTTGAGAACTTTACCTTGGTCTAAGAACGGAATCCGATTGGTGGATGGGCACCGGCGGCGGGAGGACTCATTAGGGAAAAGGCACCTCGGTTTAAGAATGGTTTGGGTTTAAGATTGGACTTCCAGAACGGATTAAGTTCATAAACTGAGGTACCAGTGTAAGTCCTAAATTGTTCAGAGCAACCTTTGGCTGCAGTCTATTGGTGCTATTAGACAAATAGGAGAAAATGAACTTTCCATATAAGATAGGAGTGGTGATGGTGAGTCGTTTGACGATCTTGCATGTTCTTCACAGGATCACACTCTCCCAGAAGGCACAGGTTTGCACAGGCTGCCAAGACCATATAACACTGGTCCTGAAAGACCTACATTGGCTCCCAGTACGTTTCACAGCATAAATCAAAGTGTTTGTGCTGACCTTTAAAGCCCTAAATTGCCTTGGCCCAGTATACCTGAAGGAGCGTCTCCACCCCCATCGTTCAGCTCGGACACTGAGATCCAGCACCGAGGGCCTTCTGGTGGTTCCCTTACTGCGAGAAGCCAAGTTACAGGGAACCAGGCAGAGGGCCTTCTCAGTAGTGGCGCCCACCTTGTGGAATGCCCTCCCATCAGATGTCAAGGAAATAAACAACTATCTGACTTTTAGAAGACATCTGAAGGCAGCCCTGTTTAGGGAAGTTTTTAATGTTTGATATTTTATCACTTTTTAAATATTCTGCTGGGAGCCGCCCAGAGTGGTTGGCAAAACCCAGACAGATGGGTGGGGTATAAATTATTATTAGAATATTATTATTAACCTGAGGGTGCTCCTGGCTTCAGCCTAGCTTAGCTGTTGTATTCTAAGAACTGTAATGTCTTTAATTAGCAACACCTAGCTCACCAGGACACGGAGTGTATTGTAGGCTGCTCTTGACAAGTCTCCAAAAGTTACAGCTAGGGCAAAATACTAATAAGAGCTCACAGCCCACAAATATGTGACTTTAATAATCACATGTGCTGATTGTTACCTACAAAGCCTTACACCAACCTGAAGAACAGTGTATCTTTTAGATACACACCTCAGATCCCATTTTAGATAATCAAGGAGGTGCGGCTTTGAATTTCATGTTTCCATGATGTAAGCTTGATGGAGCACAGGGAAAAGACTTTTCCATCAGGGCTTCAATCCTCTGGAACTTTTTTGCAGTTGAGGCTTGACTCTCTGCCCTTATAAGGCATGTGAACATTTTAAGCTGAAATTTGGGTTGTGAACTAGCATTTATTTAACAAAATTTGTATGTCCTTTAACTGCAAATAAAACATCTAAGTGGATTAGGAAAAATATAAAAGGTTTAAAAAGCAAAATGAATAAAACCAACTATTAAATGCATGCATTGTATGCTAAAATTACAGATTAAAATACATATCAAACATATATGCCTGGGTAGGCTTGCCTAAACAGCAACAACAAAAAGGTGTTAGCAGATGTGAAAAAGAATACAGTGAAACCTCCTACCTAATGTCAATGGGCAGGGAGTTCCAGAGTGTAGGAGCTGCCCCAGTAAAATACTGGATCCTTACAAATGCAGAATGTGCATTGCATGGCACCTGCAAAAGTGTAAGTTCCATAAAACAAAGTGGTTGAGTGGGCATATATGGGCTAAGGCAATCCTGCAAGTAAACTGGTCCCAATATGCTAAAGGCTTTATGTACTAACCCTAACACCTTGAACTTGGCCAGTGATTAATTGGTAGCCAGTGCAGACCTTTAAACAGCAGTGTTATGTGCTGGCAGGATCTTATCCCTGTCAACAACCTTGCTGAAAATTTCTGCACCAACTGCAGTTTCCAGACAATCTTGGAAGTCACTAGTACCCACACTGTTGTGCTTATGGTCTCCTATCAGTGATAAATTTGGATCCTGAAGCACCCCCAAACCACATCCTGTCCAGAACTTCATCCTGTCCAATTTCTCAGAAATGGGAACTACTCACCCACAACCCCTCTGACTTCCTTGGATTCAAGCTCAGCCTATTTTCCCTCATCCCTCCCACCTCTTCATTCTGACAACAGTCCAGGGTTTGGAGGCCCTCACCTGATGCAGATGCTATGCAGTAATAGAGCTGAGTGCTGTAATACCTTTGGTGCTTTGCCTCAAATCGCCTAATGACTGCTCCCAGTGGCTTCTTATAGATATTAAACAGCACTGAGGATACAACAAGTGCATTGAGGCACCCCATAGTATAACTCTCCAAATGCTACTCTCTGAATTTGGCCATGTAGATAGGACTGAAGCTGCATTAGCACAGGGCCCCCAATTTCCATCCTATAGAGCAGGAGGATACCATGGTCAAAAGCAGCTGAGAGATAAGAAGCAGGAGCAAGGTCACACTTGTCCCACTCTCAGTAATGGATACCCATCAGGGCAACCAAGGCCAATAATTGACTTTGGCAGTCATGCCTAGACTCAGATTAAAATGGGTTCAGATAGTCTACGTCATCCAAGAATACCTTCAGCTGGCCCACTATATATTAACATGCTTTTCTACTGAATAGGTTACTTTTCCTGAAATTGTGGTTTACTGTGTTAGGTTTCAATCATTTTGTGACAATTAATTTTGCAAGTACAAATTGAAACCGGCAAAATATTATGGTCCTAGGTTGTGATGACTCCCTCGTTCTCTTTGAATGGAAATGGTGCCCACCTGAGAGGTGCCAGAACTGAGTACCAGTGAGTTCTGGTTGAAAAAAAAGTCCTGGTCAGGGCCAATATGTCAATGTCATCACAACCTGTGGAAAATGGATTTTTGATCTTAGAATGGTAACTCAAGAAATTATATGCCCTACTCCCATGGGATACAGATTGTTTTAGAATTCCAAGGTACCCCATTTTCTAATTATAAACCTTGTTTTTGCTGATTTCCTTAATTTGTCCCTTGCATTTGAACCCTTTGTAGTTTAGCCACATATAAAAATGTTCTGTATGATACTGGTAAACACTTTGTAAAATAAACAAATAAGGGCGTTCAAAATACCTAGACAACAAAAAGTAACAAAAATAAAATTTTTAAGTGCCTATTTTAGATAAGAGGCAGTCTTTTTGGGGTCCCCCTCTATAATCAGCCTAGTTTTTAAATTTATTTTCAGGATGAAAGGCTACAAATTTGAAAAAGAAAATCCCTAAATTTCCTCCCCAGCTCATTTCAGGAAAGAATAAAAGTGAGCTAAGAAGTGTTTATTTTTTCTTCCTCCATTCACAAGATGATGCCTCACTCGTGGGGAGTGGTAGATGAAGAGAAAAGGAAGAGACCGCTCTCTGCAACACACACAGCATGGAGGTTTTCAAAAATAAAATGCCTCCTCTTCTTGAAAAAATGGCACAGAAGGTCAGAAAGTTCTCTCCTTCTCTTTCATATTTTCTCTTTCATGGGAGGTGTATCTCCTTATGGCGGAAGGAGAAAAAGAGTTTCTCCCTGTAAGGTAAAGATCCAAGGAGGCTGCTTGGTGCTGAAGTTAAGTGGGGGGTTAAGTGAGATGCCAATTCCCCCCAAGCAACAGCATGCAAGCCCCTTCAAATTTCACAGACTCCCCCAGCATCATAGTGAGCAATGTGTGAAAACTTGAACTAGGATCTCAGTGAGGCAGAGCTAGGCAGCACCATTCCAGAGCTTTCATAAAGCTTGATAAAGCTCTATGAAATTTTAAAGATGACCCAAATCCCTTCAGGAGGATTTGTGTTTGATATGGTGCAGGTTGCTACCCCTTCTGGATTTTTTCCTCCCCCTTTATTGATCTGAACCAGCCAGTTGGGCTTCCCATTTGACACACATCAGATAAGGACGATCCTTCCAGGACAACTTTGGGATTCTATGGCCCATTACCCCCATCTGGCCATGTGGACAGAATCCTTCCCCTTACTAGGGTACCCTGATACTTTCATCCACAGGAGAGGGGAAATAAGGTTCCTTCCTACCCCTCCCCCCATTAGAAAATGCCTTTTTGTGACAAAAAGATGTGACAATTGCTGCAAGGTAGGCAAAAACCCCAGACCGGCCTGATTGGTGTGCAAATAAAATTCTTCCCTGGCCCCAAATACAGCGATGGATTCACTCCACAGTAAAGTCATATGGATGCACTGCTTGCTTACCTTCAGGCAGGGCCAAATATCTACCAGGGTGGTGGATGGAATGCAGGAAGGTGGCACAGCCTGCTTTTGAATTTTGGAGGTGGACCCAAGAAGACAGGTTTACCCAGGCCTGTCTCCAAATTTCCATCCTGCTGTCTGGCCTCTAATTGGCCAGTTTAAGGTAGGGAAGCCACATGCTCCCCGTGGCTGGCCAGGGCTGATAACGTCAGCCAGCCAACTGCACGAGAGGCTTTCTCTCCTCCCAGCTCACCCAAGGCCATGCCAGGCTGAAACTGCTGCTGTCATCAAGGATAAGCAGTCTTTATCTAGTGGTTCTGTCCTTGTAGTTCTCTAAGTTACTGATGGAGTCAGACAGTACTGTGGAATAGTAAAGAGGGCATGCTAAAATAAATGGCCGTCTGTGTCCTTTCTTTCATTCTACAAACCACACCTCTGGTGTGTATTCTGCAGCCTCCCAGGGTGTCCAGTGCTTCAGCTAAAGCCTAGGAGACGACATCATGCCATTACTCCTCCCATGGGGGTTCTTCAGATGAGGAAGCATGGGTAGCTAGGAAGGCAACTCAGTACTGGATAAATTTTTAATGGAAAGCAAAACATACACACCACCCTCAGCCATCTCATCATGATGAAAGCAAGTTCCAAATCCAATGAAATTATAAATAAATTCTAAAATGCCCTAAGAATGAGGAAGGAAAACAGAAGTTTCTTTCACAGTGGAAGAAAAAATTCAGAAAATGGAAGGCCAGGTTATGGTAAGGCACTAGTGGCACAGTCAGTCCTAAGGACTTATATTCTGGCACAATTTTTCTGTAATGTGGTTTATACCATGATCCACATTAAGCGCCTGAATTGGTGTGGTAGCACTGTCTGTTAAAATTAGTGGGACATATCTAGATAATATGCTTAGTAGTCAGGCTGTTAAAACTGGACCCTGTGTAAGGGCATCAAAGGGATGAGCATGTCTAGCAGGGTGCTTGACACTCCTAATTTTAGGGTTGTAAATTCCACAATAAAAAAGATAAAAATTCACTAGTCCCATTCACCATAGAAGCTTGAAGAAAACTAAAATTCTCATAAAAGTAATATAGCACCACACAGGCTCAAATAACAGCTCCTTCAGTAAGAATTTTTTTAAAATGGAAAATGAGTTTGTTTCTGAATGAAAGGAGACCTTACAACTCTTTCCCCCAATTAGCTTTAATCAGCCAGAATGAAACACACCCTCCTCTCCAAGGATGCAAAATAAATAAATAAAAAATAATGATATCAAGAGAGAGGGCAGCCAAAAGGAAGTTGTAATATAAGGGAGTTATGGATTGCCATTAAATTAACCAGATGCTTTTCTGAATTGCAACAAGATGATTTAAGAAGGATAATAAGCTGAAGAAAAACAGAACTCACTGGGAATATGAAAATGGCATTCCAAATTACCCACAGCTGATGACTAGAGTAAAAGGAACCTGCAGGTAATCACTGAAGATAACAATGTTAGGAACAAGCATTTCTAAATCTTTCCTTTCATAAGCGTTCATCTTCTGCAGGAAATGTCTCACAAACAAGACATACACAAACCAATGCTAGATTGATACTTTATAGGATAATATGAATTCCATTCCAGATTTTGACATGGAAACACAGGTTCTGAAATGCCAGAAGTATGTTAGAGACCTTCAAAATAGTAAGCAGTTGTCTCCTCTGGAGAACTGGCAGCAGCTAGTGTTTCTTTTATCCCCCTCGTCATGGTTTGCAATGCATTGTCAAGCATGCTGTGAACTGGACAGTGGCCTACTTCCTACTTCCTGCTCAACTAGTGGCTGCCCTGGGAAACCATGAACCCCAGAACAGAATGGGGATAAACAAGCGCATTGTAAGGCTGTGACACTCCCTCAGTGAAGTTTTATTCTCAGCCCATTTTTCCATGTTGCTGTTTCCAATTCTTCTTAATCTGAGAGTTAAAAAGTGGCATAAAATATATCTGAAAACTGAACTTGAAAAGCATGCGAGGCATTGCTATTTATTAACATTTTGAAGCTAAGCAGATACACCTGCTGATTCACAGATTGTCTTTTTTTGCACATCCTTCACCAAATGTTTGAGAATAAAGTAACATGTGCAGTGGCTAAACCCCCAAAATTGGCATCTGCAGCCAGCAACCATATATAAATCCAATGGGTTGAATATAAATTAAGTTAGTTGAACTCTGTCCCCACTGCAATCATGAGACAACTTAGCAATTACTTGATTTTAATGGGAATTAAGTTCAGCTAACTTGGTCAGGATCCAAACCGATGCTCAGTTGCTTTTAATCTGTTACCAAGCATATTATGAAACTTTGCTATTCATCTGGAAATGATACAAAGAGTCATATTCTCTACTGAAGTCCAAACCGCTGCAATTCCCCTACATTTCTCCTTCTAGAGAAGGGATGGAAGATGTGGGCAGCACCAAGGAAGCATGGAAAATGTGCCACTAACTAAGGAGGGTGGCTGCTTTTAAATAATACATACATATACAAATCAGTTTGCATCAAAAACCATGAGGCCTTAGCTGGTGCACGCACGTCATCCTTTCTGTAGTGCCAAATAAGTCATATATATTTCATGGGATGATAGATATTCCATGCAGAGTTTAGTCTGAGTGCCATTGCAACCATCATAGAATTGTAGAGTTGGAATAGATCCTTAGGGTTATCTAGAGCAACCCCATGCAATGCAAGACTCTCAACACACAGAGGAAGAGTGCATGCATATAATGAGGAGGAGGAGGAGGAGGAGGATAATGGTGATGATGATATAGTCCTGAGGGAAAAGGGGACAATATAATCAGCATATCAACCACATGGAATAAGAACAGCAGGAGGGAACTACTGGTGCATACAATGGTAGTAATTCACCATACACCGTAGTGAGGATGGCTGCAGAGTGATTACAGAGATGGGACTGTAATGTTGCTCTAAAAAGGAAAGGTGCTCCATCAAAGCGTACCATCAGAATGAAAGCATTGTGGCTGTAAGAGTGTGAACTAAGAACTAGGTAATCACCAATTCTGCTCTTACATTATCACCAACTCTTAAGGTGTGCAGCCTCAGAGACTCAGTTGACTTGTTTAAAACATATGCCTATTATTTTTCCTTGAGATACCTCAGGTATGGGTTTGATCCAGGCATCTGAATGGGGTATAGAGTATGCACATGCCAACTTCAGTCTATCGCATCACCTACATGGCACTTGTAGTTATACAGTCTCTTAATTCTGTTATCTTGGTATCGATAGAAATGTCCAACAAGCAAATTATACAGTCGCTGAAATGCTGGATTTGGATGTCAGCAATGAGATCCAGATTCGAATTCCGTCAGCCCCCCCCCCCCCGGGGGAGCTGCCACGGATTGGTCTATTTGAATGGATGGGTTTGGTGGGAACCTGTGAGCCTCCGGCCTTTCAAGTCACTGTCTTTAAGCTCACAGTCTTTAAACTGTCTTATAGAGTTGTTTTGAAGTAGCATCTAATATCATTTTTAAGGCTGTGAACAGAGTTGTTATAATGTGGTTAAGAGAGTGAGCTGTGAAGTAACTACTTCAAAACTCATCTCAGCGACAAACTCACAATTTTGCCTTCGGCAAGCCACTATCTTTTTACCTTAATTCTCCCATCATCTTCAAATAAATACTACCTTACAGAGCACACGGCACCAATGTATTACTGCACACAGAGGCCTTTCCTTGAGTGTCCTGTCCCCACCACTGACATTAGTCTTGAGAGAAGAAGCCAATAAAATACTTTCTCCCAAGCCAAATCAAAGTGTATGGAGTTACAGCTGGAGACAGGAGATTTGCAGAACACGTCAGGGGAACATGACGATTTCTCTGGAACGCAAACGTACCCACAGGCAGAAAAGAGTTGGCACCCCTTTTTATAGAGTCATATTTCAAAGATTATTGTAATATGCAATTTGAGCATTCAAAAGGCACTGAGTGTTTATTATTGCTATTATTTAAACAGGAATTTTAATACATTTTTTTTACCATTTCTGGTGTATGAAGAATTTTACCATTCTTATTTGTCTATGTGACTTTGTGCCAAAGCTGTGATCTATACAGAATATAATTTTAACAGGAATCTTTGAGATCTAGAGGCCACAATTCAGCAAATTCATTTGCATGCACAAACAGATTGCACGTCACACATGTGTGTGTGTGCACGCGTGCGCTTGACACAACACCATTTCTCTTAGTCCCATGCCTAATATTTAGGGAGCTTTAAAAACACCTTGTTTAATGGATTGAGGTGTGGACGCTATGGTGAAAAATAAGAAACTTCTCCTGACACACAAGCAGACACAGATGTGAGCTTTTGGATTGTGCGCCACACTGGCAAACATTATGGACTCATGAAAACAACAGAAGGCTTCTTGTTTATGTAAAAAGGAATCTCTTAACTTAGCTAACTACATTATTTGTCTGCTCAGAAATTTAGGATGCTGTGTAAAACACAACGTGGCAGAAAACTCCTGGAATAGAAATGCAGTGCAGATTTCACTACCAGCGCAGTTATATTATCTTGTATGACACGTGCACAGTTGCCAAGGCAACCAGTATCCTTCAACCAACTCTATTATTATGGCTATTAGAGGCTTTTAGACTCTCTGGTGTCCAAGCCATCACTCTGAGCTGGTTTGTGCTAATAACCCTCAAATACAGATGCAAGTAGAAAAGCACAGAGGAGAGGGGAGAAACACTTTTGCAGATCGACACTCAGCATTATAAGCCAGTGGCGGCTTGGGAAATTAAATTCAATCAGCTAGAGGGAAGCAACTGTTATATAACTATCTTTATTAAGCCAGATAAGTGTAGTGACAGTTCACTGCAGACCTTGAGTTCCTGTGATGAATAACTGTCTGAGTGAATCTAATAGCAGAGCAGGGCTACAGTACTTACTAATTATCTGGAAGAAAAAAATCTCATTGCACACCTATTGCAGTGAAAAATTAATTAGCCACTGCTGCAGCTATCAGATTGTATTTTCTGAGAGGTAAATGATGAATATATTCATAAAAGATACAACTAGGAAATGATAGATTTCTACCTTTTTAATGTTATCTCTCAAATTGTGAAAGTGGATGTTGCCATTATTAAATTAAAAATCATTACAATTCAATCTGTATTTGTCTGACACAAGCCATCCTTTTAACATTTGCGGAAAGCTTTCCCAGTCAGTAAGTGCCCTTATCCTTCTGTTATATCTAAGCATTCACACATCAAAGCACTACAACAAACTCATTATGCACCATATGGATCAACAGAGAATTTCCTTTAGCCACCAACTAGGGAATTTCAAGCAGAAAATAAATAGTGCAATTTATTTTTTTAAAAGCACCCGTTGACAAATCATCTAGTGGTTTCTGAACTAGATTTATCCTCGCACTTGCAAGTGCACTCAGTGTTATGGGGAAGGCAGAATGATGGATGTTTTATAAGGAAAACAATTTTTGTACACTAAACAGGATTTAGGAACTAACAGCCCACTCCTGGTGCTTTGTAGTACAATAAAAGCTTGCACAGCAGCAGCTGCCATTCTGAGCACCACCTTGTGCAGTTCAGCCTACTCAGTAAGGCTTAAGGATGAGGCTCAGAACTAACAGCATCCCCCCATCCTCTCTAATTTTCCCCGACCTTGAAGAAAGCCTCCATGCACGGTGCTTCTTTGCTGTGCAAGGGTTTGTGTGGCACTCCTATGCTGCGTAAGGTGCTAGTCCAGCTTGGAGTAGATTAATGGCTCACAGTAAGTGTTGGTGGCCATGGCTGAACCCAATGTTGTAGTGACATTGGGTCCAAACACCCATTTTAACCTTTTTTGAAAACATGATTTTGAAATACTTTTCAAGGCCACCACCCTCAATCCATTATGGAATTCAATAAGGCTGACAACAACATGCTGTTGCATGTTGCAAAATCTCTGCCTCTTCTCTTGGACAGGTAGGGGAAGGTGGATAATGTCTTGGAGGAGCTAATTGCATTGTGAAATAACTGTCTAGGATGTGGATGACTGAGATGGGAAGAGGTATGTTAGAATTTCCCCATACTGTGTTTTGGAAACAGCAAATCCAGCAGCAGTGCCCGATATTTAAAATGCCTGGGCCATTTCTGTGTGATAGCACTCTTGCTGGTATGCAGCTACTGCCAGACTCCATGGCATTCTCACAGTTATCCAGTGAAATGCTGTCACAGTATGGACAGGAAAGAATCAAGTGAGAGGTGGGGTGGAACCAAAAAGTATTATATTATCCCTTGAACATTTAAAAATTGTCAGTAAATGTATAAAATTCAAAATGTCACATTTCAAATGTCTGTTTCCGAAACATACCTAAACTGCTATAGTATGGGTACTCTGATACTTCAGCTCTACTTTAACTGCATATCCATTTCCCTAGAAGTAAGCTTCACTGAACTCAGCAGGTAGGACAAGGAGCTAAGCTGACCCAAGCTAGCTCTTGCTTTCACATGACGACACTGGGTCCAACTGTTATACCAATTCCATTACAGCATGACCAGCAAGACAGTGATGTGGCCCCACTGCTGTTAAGAACCCCACTACCTAGTCGGGTTGTGGATTGCATACTTAGCATAGAGCCATTGAAATAGATGGTTTAGGTTAGTTATTATAACTTAAGTCATTTCACTAGGTCTTCTTTAACCGTTACTAAGTCTGGATCCAACCCACTAGAATTTATGTGTATTGGATTATCCTATGAAGCATACACAGTTCCAAAACACCAGTGTTTTGCCCTTGAATCCAGTAGGCCTTGCGTAGCCTCAGAAACAATGGAGATAAAATTCAGAGTGGCCATGCAAAGGTAGATTCATCAAAGAGTATCAGCTGTTGCAACTGCTATGAATGGGTTACAAACTCATCCTCAGGGCTGCTTCATCTGATACAGCTGCTATATAAAGGCAGCAGTTCAAACAACATGCTGTGAACTTGCTTGACTTGTTCTAATTCTTACACATCCACAACGCCAAAGAACTTTTGTCCCTATGCTGTGAAAAAAATGTGTTGCGTGGCGAGTTCCCGCCCCCACCAGGATAAATAAAGACACAAGACACCGTATGTAAGGTTAATTGGGCGAATTAGGCCACAACTTTATTGAATTCAGGAATGAGAGGCATTGGCATAGGCATTGGTCCTAACGGCTATCCGGCTCCAGCCCATTTGCTGGAGACACGGGGAAGGGTTAACCTTATATCGGGGGAGACTCCCGCGAGGCACGTCGACTAGGAGCTCCCCCGGGTCACCGCTCTGGGGCGTGCCTTTGGCCCACACCTCCATAGGCTTCGGACAGGGCCACGCCCCCCGGGGTCCTTTAACGGACCACCCTTCGCTCGCTGGGGGGAGGTGATGGCGTTCCTCCACCCCCACACATCGTCTTAACCCCTTCTTACCAATGCCTACCGCCAATGCCGAGAAGTTGTGACGAGTTGCTACGAGGTAGGCGAAAAACCAAAAGGCCCGAAGTTGCCAATTGGGAAAAATTCCTACCATGCCCCTTGCGGCGACAGACCGAAGTCCATAGCAATGTCAAGACCTGCCTGAGCCTAAACCCGAATAAAGGGAGGGAGGGTGGGAAAAACGTGGGGGCGAGCCAGCGAAAAGAGGGCGAGCCCCCTCCGCGCTGGCCCTAAATAGTGGAAGCCACGCCCCCCAGCCGACCAGCTGATTGGCTGGCTGGGGGGGCCGGCCCGATGAGGATTCCCCTGGTCTCGCGGGGGCTGGCGCCAGCCCCCGCTCACGTGGGGTGGGCGTGACGCCCGCAACCCCACCTCCTGGGCAGGCCCGGAAGTGGCTTTGCTGATAAGGTTTGGCATTCACAGCCATATTGTGTAAAAAGCCCTCAAGTTTCGCATTTTATATGCTTATGCCATGTTGGCAGTAATTGCATACATGATCTTTTTTTCAAATCAACAACCATGTGCAAATGTAATTTGTACTATTTCTTAAATTATCAAAATGTTAGTGTAACACGCTCTGCAACTATCCTCAATTTCTGGTACCTCTCTCTAGTCCCCTTATCCATTTTGTCTAAATTTTGCCTTTTGGGGGAGATGTTGGGGATACCTTTTAAAAATGTCATTGGTGTGCATATACATGCACTAAGAGTTTCTCAGGTTTCAGCCCTGCTTTGCCACATATCTGGGGAAATTACATCTGGGGAGAGGGTGAAATGAATATACGATGCCCCATGCAACAGAATGAAGTGGGAAGATGGCCAGTACCGCTTCAGAGGGTGGGGGCGTGGGGATTACCTTTTTTTAAAAAAATTGAGAATAAAGAAACAAAGGGTGGGATTCACCTAATGATTCCTGTCAGCACAAGCACTCTGTGAAGGCTTCCACTTGCACAACAAATTGGCTCTGTGGGGGGTTGAAAGAACCCTAGAACAGTACATGGGAGGAGAAGGGGAATTGTTTTCTCTGGCAAACTGCAATGTGTGATGCTGAATCCGACCCAAAAGCTTCTTGTAAGCAGAAACAAGAATAGCAGGCAGAGAGTTGGGCTCTGTAGACTTTCTTGCTGGTATGCTTGTTCTTTTCTCGCAGCAAATGTTTATGTAGGGGAGGGCATTTGAAAATTCTACATTCCAACTACTTCCTGGAGTAACATAGTGATTTAGAATAACATAGCCACCTCATTCTTACGTGTGTAGAGGAGTCTAAAAGTACGTGAACTGCCATTCTCTTGTTCTCCTTCTAATGGCTAAGGTAAAGGTAAAGGGACCCCTGACCATTAGGTCCAGTCGTGACCGACTCTGGGGTTGCGGCACTCATCTCACTTTATTGGCCGAGGGAGCCGGCGTACAGCTTCCGGGTCATGTGGCCAGCATGACTAAGCCACTTCTGGCGAACCAGAGCAGCGCACAGAAACGCGATTTACCTTTCCGCCGGAGCGGTACCTATTTATCTACTTGCACTTTGACGTGCTTTCGAACTGCTAGGTTGGCAGGAGCAGGGACCGAGCAACGGGAGCTCACCCTATCATGGGGATTCGAACCACCAACTTCCTGATCGGCAAGTCCTAGGCTCTGGGGTTTAACCCACAGCGCCACCCGCATCCCCTTCTAATTGCTACTCTGATAGTAAAGGGGAAGTGTTATGACCAGGTTAGTAAAATACCTCTTTCAGGAGCTTGTGGGGGATAGATAAATACAGAATATAGTTGATGGGGGAAAGCCTTCAGTAAGGAGGAGAGGGCTGCCATAGGCGGTGATCCTTGGTGTGAGAATGGGAGCAGGTCATATCAGTGTCCATGTTTTCATCTGTGAAATGCTGAATACCATGGCACTCTTAACCACAACTGACCAAATGGCATGCATTTTAAGCACCAAGTGGATCAAGTGGAGATTGTTTTCTGAAAATGTGGATCTTACTTCTTATCTCGCATGAACTTAAGTGTACTGAGTTATTTAAAAATAGAAGCAGTAAGTCACTTCAGATTTTGACCCTGTTTTTCAACATTGTATCTTGCCAAGCTTCTCTCTCTGTTTAAATCAATGTATCAAGAACTGGGCCTCATGAACATTCGGATACACATGCTTGATCTTTATGTGAAAGAACAGAGAAGAAGAGAGAATGTGAAAGGGAAAATCCAGTTGCTCTACACAAGGGAAGGCTTTGAGCCTCTCTCTTTTTGTCCCTGTTCCCAGTCGAGGCTGAGAATCCCACTAAGGATCTTGAAGAAATGGCAACACCTCTACTTCCTTTGTCTGCCAAACCAATCAGATTAAGTGGGCACCTGAACAAAGGAGAATTAATTTGTATTCCTAGAAAGAACACGGAGGAAAGAACATCATAGATTGTGAAGCACCTTTTGGGGGGGATAGCATCTGGTTCAAATCCAGTTCCTTCTCAGTAGTGTGCTCTTTGTAACGCTGAACCATTTGAAAAGAACCCATTAAATGTATCAGCCTTGAAGACAAAGAGGGAATGTTTTTACTATTTACATTTCCTTTTGAATATATAACTCTTTGTCGTTCATTTTGATGATGATTTTAATTTACCACAGTGTTAGGGTGTACAATGGGAGCCCTCCACTGTGCATTATGAACAGAACACAGGAAAATGCAGATACGTATTTATAACAACAGGAAAACAACAATTATTCGCTTGTGAGCAACTGGAAAGGAGAAATGCACAATATTATAAAAAATGCATACTTGCCCATTGCTCTTCCAGTATCTCAAACCATTTATATAATTTAAAGTTCATTTGGTACTAGCCTCTTCAGCAAAGCAAACCTCATGATCATTTCAACATACTGAAGCAACATCTATCTTTTGGTGATATTTACATAATACATGGATAAATGGTTGTTGTGTTTTATCCACTTCTTCCCCACACAATACTGTAACAATATTATTATAATCTATTTAATAGTTACTTGTTACCTAAAAGTCTCCAAGCAATTTACATGTAAAAACATAGACATAAATATATTATACCATATACAACATTAAAAAAGCACACATCGTCCCCATAACAGCAATAGGAAACTTTCACAACACACTAACAATGATACAAACTCCACTCTTGTCTTTCAAAAGCCTGGGAAGGCAGTGGCGTGGCGTGGGGGGTGCAGGGGGGGCCAGCCGCACCAGGCGCAATATCTGGGGGTTAGGGTTAGGGGGCGCAAATCCATGGGTTAGGGGGCGCAAATTACTTGCCTTGCCCTGGGTGCTGACAACCCATGCTACGCCACTGTGGGAAGGTAGTAGGCAGGAAGGTAGTAGGCAGCCCAAGCTGTGCAGAGCATTTCACAGAGAGAACCACAATGGAAAAGACCCTCTCCCTTGTCACCACCCTCCAAGCCTTATTCAGAGGAGCAGCAGAGTCTCAAATGCCAATCTAAGGATCTGGGTAGATTCATATTGGAAGAGGCATCCCATAAGATACTGGGGTCCTGAGCTATCAAGACCAGGACTTTGAATGGGGCTCAGAAGAACTGGGGCAGCCTGTGTAACGGGAACAGAATTGGTGATCTATTTGTCTCAAACCTGTAAACAGCTGGGCAGCTGCTTTCCGCATTAATTAAAGTTCTCAACCTGTTTTCAAAGGCAGCTGGGTAAAGTGCATTGCCATAGTTCAGTACTAAGGTTTCCAGAGCATAGGTTAGAGTAGCCAAGTTACCCCAGTCCAGATAGGGTTGTAGTTGGGCCACCAACTGCAGGAAAGCACTCTGTACTACTGGTGCCATCTCTGCCTCACGTGACAGTAGTGGATCCAGAAGAATATGGTGTCACCCAAAAATATCTCAAAATGACTTAAAGAACTCAGGAGAAGCAGAAAGGTTAAAGGGTGTCCCTTTGCTATATAAACCCATCAAAATCCCAATGTTCTGAGTAACAACATTTTATTCTCAGCCTCACTTGAAAGGAAAGACGATAAAGTAATCTGGTGGCAAAATAGCATTCAATCAAATGGAGACTATTCTGGTAATAAAAACAACCATATCTACTCATTACATGCTTGTTTGCAAGTTGTATCGAAAGAAAATTGAGTTGGTGTATTATAATTGAAAAAATGATGGACTAGCAAGGAAGTCACTGCATAATTGTGACTGCTTTAAAATATGCTCTCAATCAGTTCTTATATTTCAGCATTAAAATTGCAATAGACTTCTGTGATTTCACAAACTAGCAACTTCGCTTTATTATCAACTGAAAAAACATGGAACAGATGCACCAATCCTGCTACATTTTCATTTGAAAAGACTACGAAGAAGATATAAGCATTGCCAGAGCAAAAACATAATGGCCACTTTAAAGGGAAAACTCATGTTTTTTTCCCCTCTTTAAAATATTCGATTACATATAAATGCACATATTATAAAACACTTTTATACATTTATCCCTTTTATTATAAAAATTAAATATAAATAGAGGTATAAATGGCATGTTTGAATTTCTATAAGAATGAATTTCAAGTCCTTTTGAGTTTTATTTTCTCTATTTTTTAGTTTTTCTATTTTTACAGCTGAAAATACATTAAGAAAACTTACTTTGAACTAAAATTATGAAACTGTTAGTGAAAGTAAAATTCAACTGCAAAGCTGAAAAATGCATTTGTCAATACAAGCGACAAAGGTATATAGTGTTTCATGTTCATTCTACATATGAATGGAGGCCTTCTCAGCATCTTAAATTGCTAAGGAAAACAAAAAATATTTCTCTCAACAGATACTGCCAGTAGAGTTGACTGAGGAAATAATGCACTATATCTGCTCTCAACAGTGTTGGTGCATATTGAACACCAGCACTTCCCTTCATATCAAAAGCTGGTAATTAAAATCAAAAAGTATCAAGAGGAAAGACCATACCTTAATAAAGAAAAATGCTATTTTACAATATCCAACTGATTTCAGTGGGAAGGACATTAAAGTATGCGTACTTCAGTTTTTTACTCCAAAGTAATACAATTAAGTTCAACAGAACATGCTCCCCATGAAGAGATTATAAGATTGTAGTATAATCAAGCATGTAGCATAAAAATGAATGTCTATAGTTTATCCTTAAATTTAGTATTTCCAAAATACCCTCAACCTGATGCCATTACTCTGCAGAGTAGCTTCTGACAGCTCTTGGTCCCCATGGTTTGTTACAGTATATAGACCCCCCCCCAGTCTACTTATAAATATATTTGCATTCATGTTAAATTACTGGCCCATAAAAGTAAGTATTAAAACTCCATTAACTTTAATTAACCTTATGTTTGACATACATATATTTAAAAAGGAAATTAACATGACATTAGTTAATAGTATGGAGCTGAAATTTACTATAGTAACTCAAGGCATACCTGGCTCTGGATACAACTTTACTCATGTAGCCATTGTATAGTTTTGCTTCTGACTTCCAATGAAATAAAAGCTTATTTGATTTATCAAGACTTTAAAAACACCTAACACTTTGAAACTGCAAGTTTTCATTTAAATTCAATCAACAGAAAAGCAATAGATCATAAATAGCTTGGAATTTTTTACCCGATGCAATTAATTCTGATATAATAAGCATTTCCCTAGATGTTAGGTGACCTATTAACTTATTTTAGTTGTATTTTGACATTCAGCCTACTCAACTGATACAGGTTGTATTCTTTTGGCTAAAAAAGTTGTAGCAAGTTTTGCATGTATGCCTTCCTTAGAATATTGAAAGGTTTATATAATATAATAGCAGTGTGTCTTGTCTCCCATCATTAGATCACTACAGTGCCACAAGATATTATTACCTCATCTTTTGGCTTCTTAAATCATGGCTACAACTGACCTTGTCTTTCCAAAATGAATTCTGTCACAATAATGACTTTTTCATTGTCATTCTTCAAGCAATCAAGAAGCCACAACTGAATAATTGCTTATTAATCAGGCTCAGAATTACTCTCACCATACTAGGGATTCTAAAATTCAACCAGATATGCCTATGTGACTGAGGAATAACTAACTATAGCAATATCATTGGTGCTTGCCTAAAATTCACCAGAAGGCCCAGAACTCAAATTCACATTTTGCCTTCAACTTGCATTTTCATAATGCATTATGCATACAAGAGCCAGAAAATTATACCACTTATTAAATTCAATAACTGAACAAAAAAAAAAAAAAAAAACTCCAAGGAAAAAATATTAAATGAGCATTTCAATTAAATACTAACTCAATATTTAAGAGATTTTTCCATGAAGAATTACGTTTTAGAGTATATATGGTGAGCTCCAGAGGGGTTTTAATATTACTATATTAAGAATTTACTATGTGCAGCTTGTAAGTGTTTACATGTATAGGGTCAAGCATGTATCACTATTACCCATTGCTTGTTAAGCATGCCTGTCAAATTCTCCTAGATTATAACAATTACAGATTGAGGAACCTACTAACATTACAAGAGACAACGCTCTCAGTTCAGCTGACTATCTCTTCTGTAAATCTCCACAGGGTTCAAATTATTGGCTTCAATTAAAATGTTGCGTCAACAAACCATGCCATTTATCAGATTTAAAGAATGCAAAATATTGACCCTAACTTTGATCTTATTGGATGTGAACACTAATCCTCCTTTCTGCAAATGGTGCTTGTACCAGTTTTATGCCATCTGAGTTTTCTGTCTCTAATCATCTTGAATGAATCAAACAAAATCTAAAAAGTCTTACCAATTTACCATACGAAAATATTCACAAGCTTTAATGATCACACCTTCAAACCATTTTAATCCTCTAATATTATTAATGTTCATAACTGAATAATTTTCATTCCTAAAATAGCTTGAAAAAATGTATTTTGCTATTCTATGATTTTAAAGGATTCCTCTAAACAAACAAGGTCTGCTGAGACATAAAATGATTTAAATGCAGATCTATTTTAAAATAGTTATCTATCTGAAAGACGTATCACAAAAAATACTGTGAAGCTATTGGCTTATCATTCTGTTCTGAAATACAATGACCTTTTGCTACCAATTCGGCTCAAAGGAAAATGTCGTACAAAAATAGGTTCATATTTCAGAATTGCTTTGTGCAATGCGTAGTGCTTTGAGTCTGGGTGCTAGGTTGTCATCCTGTTTCAGTGTAAATGCATAGCCCTCTTCAACACAAGTTCCAGTGAAGTGAACTGAGGTGATGTTGCAGAGAGCATCGAGAGCAGAGCCTAAGAACATGTCTGTACTAGTTGTTTATAGTGTGTCAGTTCCAATTTAAGATGTCTTTAACTTGCATCTAATCTGCTATCTTTGTGCATACAACATCAAATGATCATTGGAGACATCATGTGTTTCAATGATCTCTGCTAAAAATGATTGAACTGAAAAGAGGCCTATGTGTATTACTTTAGTAAAAACCTATTTATTGGTCACTGTGACCATTGCCTGTGGGAGGAGTCTATAGTACACCCTCCTCATTATTCTCTCTCTCATAGACCCCTCCTTCTCATATACCCTCCTTGAGTTCAAAAGGTAATGTTTACATTACAATCATTGTCTACTCATTATGCTTATTTTGGTAAATGAACCCCTGATAATCTTCTGTTTTGCTGTACAATAGAATGCTCACAAAGTATGAAAATTTAAATTAAAACAGGAAAGTTCAAATGGAGAATTGCAAAATCCAAATCAGTCCCAGGCATTTCATAGACAGGCCAGAATAGAGTCTACCGCCACAATTTAATTTTGTAATGAGCCTTTAAATTTTCTCTCTTACGTACTTTGAGTCTCCTTCCTTTCTCTTTCCATTCCAGAATAATCCCACATTTGCTGATACTGTTTCAATATGGAAGGATCAGATCAACAGCTACCATGCATTGTAAGCTCTGCAAATTAATATTGTATCAGTAAAATAAGGCCCATTTTAATTCTCCCATAATATAACACCTAAAATGTTATCATCACCCAGCACTAGTTTTTACTGAAATCTACACCCAAGTAAGCAAAATGGGTTAAGGCCTGAAATATTATTAGCATTATTTTTGAAATTATAGATGTCATAATAGACAACTGATGTAACATCTCTTGTAATTTTATATTATTTATAATTGTAATTGGATGTTAATTCAGCTCACCGTTCAACCTATATCATTTTTGTAAACTAATTTAGCTTTGTCAATAAGAGAATTAGTCATCTCCTGTTAGCCTAGGTGCGCTAACAAGATCAAGAGTGAATTGCTTACCATTTATGAAAACTACCAGTTTAAAATAATTTATTGAAAAATAGGTTCAAAATGTAACGAGAATGCCCAATGCATTCATACCTCTTTCAATTAGAGCTTAAAATTCATTCTCCGAAAGCCATATCTACAGCACGCACGCACACACACACACATAGAGGGACGATCATGCAGTTTTCTGTCCGTTTAAATCCCATTGTTTCTTTTATTCTTAAATGTATGAATGTACACATTTATTTACATATTAGGTTGACTTTTTTACTTGAAATTTAGCACTACAAGACAGGCAGTCCCTGCAAGGAATGAGTAATTTTAAGGGGATGGGGCATATACTTCAGAACCCATTATTGTCCTATTTTGATGATCAATCAAGTGGAAGAATGTGATGACATCATCTGCTTTAAGATTAGTAATTCATTGCCTCTAGCTATCAGAAGCCACCCAATAAGAATAAAAGAAAGCCAGGGGAAAAGGTTCTGTTCTTATTAACTTTATGGTAAAGATTTCTTTCAGATCTTTTGTCTTTTTCCGGACTTTGAAGACATACCATGGTCTTATTCAAAATTTTCAGTGAATATCTCATTGAAGTTTATTATCCAGTTGCAGATATTTGTTTTGTATGTCATTTCAATCCAAGGGCAAGTTACTTTGCTGTCTATGATAAAAACAGCAATAGATTTATTTGCCGAAAACTAATCTTCTAAACTGTTTTGGTTGTAATCCCATCAACAGTATGCTTGAATCCAGAAGTCAGTATTATTTAAGCACCAATCTGTGCTCAGGATCATATTTTCACTCACATATGAGCTCTGTACTGGAAATAAGCCTTATAAAATTAATGAGCTATTAGCATGATCAGTCTACAGTTAAGCAGTTTTAAGATCCATTAATTAAAAGTATGCCTTCCTAAATCTCTGCCACTGAAATAAGTGGAATTCAAAAGTGCTCAACTCTGGCTAGATCAATATTGGTCTCTAGACAGCTATATACTCTAATATAAAATGGTCCCAAACCATATTGCAATTGACTGTTGCAACAGCAAAATTTAAAGATATATTTCCCTAAAGAAAACTGATCTGTGCATGGAAAAGAAGTTTGTCATATTGTATCTAGTAGCTATTTCTGGACATAAATTGCATAGATTGTATGCCCGCAATCTATTCCTGACCTGGTTTCCTTTAAAGTTTGCTTGCATCTTATGAGGATGTTTAAATAAATTTCACTGCAGCAGAGCAAATATGTAAAGTGAACAGAAATTATAGCTTCTTAACTACAATATGAACTGGTTTATAAATGCTTTATATATTTATTTTATCATTCAGAATTCTAATTCTGCATCAAACTTCAACCATGTTGGTTTGAAACATCTCAATTCTTTGAAAAAGTTATTTTTAATTTTCACATCATCCTAGTTAAGCCTTCATTGGTGAAGATGACATGGACTGCTTTAATGAAAAATTATCAGAAAAGATTGGAATAAAGGTCTCTGTACTCCCTATGACATTTGTTACATTGGTAATATATGTGATGCTTCACCTATTGGCAATACAATCCTATACATGTCTACTGAGAAGCAACTTCCACTGTCCTTTCACTGTTAAAACTGAAATGAGTTGCTTATTTCAATTAGACATTACATAAAAGCAAAGGTTGTTAATGTAAATTTTAAATTTGACTGTTTTTATTCAATTCTATTTGAAATTTCCATTTATTTTGGAAGACTGGCAACATCAATGGGAAAAAATAATGAATATATTCCACTGAATGAAAGAAACACACACCACTCCATTTACAAATGCAATGCAACATCCATTATTGTTTCACTGATAATTTCTGAATCAACGCATAAAATGTTTTAACATTCCTGACATTCCATTTAAGAAAAATATTAATGCCACTGGTAATTACATTTTCATTGACTTCTTATCTCATTCTTCTGTCCCAAATTCAAACAGAAATAATGTGGAGCTGTCTGAATCATTGCCAGATGTTTATAATGATTTATTGACTAGGTTCATTAAAATGCATTTATCAACTCATTCGAATATAAATTTAGTGGTTCCAGTTGACGCTGCCATTTTATTAATGTTGCTTTTATCTGCCCAGACTGGCTACTTCAACAGAACAGAAAGGTTTCAAGCTAAATGTTTTTTAAAAATGCTTTATTTAGTTACAATGCACTGCAATTCTTTGCATGTTTACTCACTGAACTCTCACTGAATTTAATTAGATAGGTAGCCCCAACAAAGCATGGGACTATTGAATAAATGCAGCCTATACGAAAAGGGGGAAACGCAGTACATCAGTTTCGCTGAGGGTCTTGTATGTTTATGTCCAGAGAGTTCTGCAATTCAGTAATCTACAGGTAAATTTAGGTTAGGCTGGAGTTCAGTACCTTAAAGAACTCTGCCTCTAGGGATAAGTTGGGAACAAGAATGACTCTGCTGACATTAGGTAAATGCCTGCTCACTGACCTTCATTACCAAAGCTCTTGGCTTTCAGGAGCATCTCAAGCATTCTGTGTCACTGCTGATATCACTGTGCAGAAGGCAACATGACAGGGTGCAAATGAGAAGCAAACACAAAGTGGCCAACAATCAGCACAGAGAAAAGGCAAATCTTTGGGCACAGCTGGCAACACAATATTGTCTCAGAGTGTGTCTGATAATTTTTTATACTAGGGCAAGCACAAGAATAAAAGAGTTTTGCATGCTAAGAAAACCTAATTTTGTTTAAACTTAAGACATAGTCATCAAAATGGAATTTGATGAAGGGTTATGCCAGATCCAATTATATTTTGAAAAGGCTGGCTCCATCTATAGTACAATTCCATAGATCCTACTCCAGAGTGTGCTCCATTCAGTTCCATAGGGCTTACTATTTGGACAATGTGTATAGGATTGCAGACATGGTTTACAACAACCTTACTACGCTTTAACAGCCTACACTTGGGTACCTGTGCATATTATCCACCTTCTTCACATTTTATAGCCTCTTGTATTCACCAGGCTTTCCCATCTGCTCAAACTATACAAATGTGAATGTTTCGTGCAAGACTTTTTTTTAAAAAACACACACACACACACAACCTCAAACATCGTTTTGTTGCTGCTTCAGAAAGCTCTATGTACACAGTAGCAAACTGTGCCAGTTAGACACCAATGGTTATTTCACCACACACATTTCCACAACGTGGAATTGTGGCATCTTGTTCAGTTTACAGCGTTAAGTTCAGAAGTGTAAGCTGCTGAGATAGTCTTTGCACACTAAAGCACAGCACAGTGTATCTGTCCAGGACAGGTAGATTCCACAGGTAGAAAGACGGCGACCTAGATAAAACAAAAATATGGGTGGGCAGCAAAACGCTCGCTTCCGTTTGGGCGAAAGTGTCCACAGCTGCGCGCCTGGGTTTACCTGCCCATCCTTTCGAGGCGCCAAAGACGCGCACCAGCAACGCAAACCAAATCATTAGTATTCTCCACCCCCTCTGTGGAAAATTAGAAACGGTGTGGATGGGGAGGGGGCAATGCAAAATAGTGACCAGGGCAGAACCACCCTTTCCAAAACATTGTCCAGAGCACACTAAACAGAGGATTCCAGATCAGAATCACCATTTGGCGCTCGATCCAGCCCCTCCGGTTCCTCGCATTCCACCCTGACCACTGACATCCCAGGCTGGACCCTCATCTCCCCAAGCCTCCGAGCAACTCCCATAGCGGTCCCTTCCGCTCCGGGTCCTTCTTTCCCTGTCGCCTTGTCCCGCTAGCAGCGTTTCCCTTTGGCTCTTCGGAGCCTCCCCCCTCCTCCCTTGCCCGCCAAAGAGCCTTTCTTCTTCGCTGTCTTGCTTCAGACAACCTCCCGCTTTGCCCCTTCTTCTGCTTCTGCTGCTTCTTCTTCTTCTCCCCCAGCCTCGCGTTCCTCCTGGCGCCCGACCTACCTGCTGGAGCCGAGGGGACGCGCTCGCTGCCTCCACACGCGCTCCGTCCGAGCCAGCCCGCGCTGCTCTCCCCGCGCGGTGTGAATGCTCATTTAAAGCTCGGCGCCCGCTGCTCAGTGGCTGCTGCTCCGCTGTAGTCTCCCGGCTCTGGCTTCTTCCTTTCTCCCCTCACGACACAAAGGCGCTCGCGAGCCCGCTCCGAGGAGCCCGGCGAAGCGGCCCCGCCCCCGCCAGAAGAGACCCGCACCTGCCGCCGGGCGGCTCCGTACCCCCCACTCCGCCTCTCCCGCCAAAGTAGCCAAAGCCCGCCCCGCGCCGGGGTAAAGTTAAGGCGCAGCCGAGCCCGCCGCGTCCAGCCGCCGAGAGAGAGCTGGGCGGCGCTAGCGGGGCTGGTGGTGCTGCTGACCCTGGTCGGGGAGGCGGCGTGGAAAGTCTGGCACGCGGCGCTTGGCTGAGGACCTGCCCGGGCCGCCCCTCCTCTTTCTGAGGCAGCTTCCTGTGCAGCCAGGCGACGCCAATGACAAGGAGTGTTTTAGGCGGGAGAGAAGGTTGGCCATGAGTCAACCTGAGGGAAGGGACTGCTAGGCCTATTAGGTTCGCCAATTGCGCCCTCAAAATAATAATAATAATGCTTTGGCCAGAAAGTTTCTCCATGCTCTCCAGCTTGGGCAGCTCGCCTCACAGTGCTACCAAGAAAGAGGTGAGCCAGTGGGCAGAGATCAGCTGATTTCTTGCTGTTTCTCTGGGTAGCTTGGAGAGAAGGTTGGCCTGGCTGACATGGACTCCAGCTTCTGTTGGCAGCAGTCAGCATGGCCAATGGTCATCGAATCATCGAATTATGGAGTTGGAAGGGACTGTGAGGACCATTTAGTCCAAATCCCTGCAATGCAGGAATCTTATGGTCCAATGTGGGGCTCGAACCCGCAACCCTCAGACTAAGAATCTTGTGCTCTACCAACTGAGCCATCCCATGGGAGCTGAAATTCAGCAACCTCTGGAGGACATAAGAACATCAGAAGAGCCCTGCTGGATCAAAGGCCCATGTATCCTGTTCCCACAGTGGCCAAACAATGCGAAGCCCCCAAGAAGGATGCTGAGGGCATGACGTTGCCTACCTCTGGCCTCGAAAGAGAGAGAGAGAGATGCCACCTCTGTCCACAGGGAGAAAACAGGTGTACAAGTAAGTAAAGGCAGCTGCTTGCGCAAGGAGCAACCATTACATTTAGTCGCCTCCTGCACTCTTCCTCTGTGCACAGCAAATCCTTCCCACCCAGAGGGGAACAGAAGGCCAGTTGAGATGGTGGCAAGTTTTTGCTCACCCACCCGCTCATTCACTCAGGTGCTAGTCGTTCCCACCCATGTCGTGGAAAGAGAAAGGGTAAGTAAGCAGAGAGAGCTTCTGCGAACAAGGTGGCAAGTGAGCAATCAGAAGCAGCAGTGGCCTCTCCTTGCAACCATTTCTTGCCCAGTCCTTTTGATTGTGCTTGATCAAATATAGCAGGGAAGAAGAGGTAGTGGCTGGTACTCCCATCTCTTCCCTGGGCACAGTTTCTAGGCAGTGAAGTGCTGAGGATGATATTTTTTTGGAAATAACTGCTTGTTTACTAGAAGCTACTTCCTACTGTGTTTGATAGGGCTGCCTAGATTGCAACCCAATCATTCAAACAAAACATAAATCCTGCGTAGAAGAACTGTGGGACTTACTCTTAGTCTAAAGCTGCAACCCTTAGCTGAGGAAGTTCCATTGAATTCACTGTGACCTATTTCCAAGTAAATGACTGCATATATACCATGCTTTTAAGCGCATGGCTTTCCCCAAATTGGCAATAATCTCCTCCCCTCCTTTTCCATTATAGCAACAGTGTAAAGATACCACCTATGGCTTTTATTTATTTGTTCTTTTTCTCAGTTGATTCAGAAACTAGGTTGGGGAGAAATGCATCAAAATGCAGCATTTCATATGAAATGACAGGATAGACACATAATAGAATATATGTGGATTTTGGTTAACGTCATGTGTACACTGCTTCCTAAACCAGCAGGGGAGCACATTAGATGCAGAGTTAACAGGCATATGAACCACTTAAGTTTCAACACAGTTAAGATGCCTTTCCTTGTGACACCCACCCGGACCTGCAACTTCCTGGGTGCAGAAATTGCTGTACCCCAAATCCAACATTGACTGCCTGTGCTTTTCCCACTGCTGAAAATATGGACTGAATACCTATCTGCTTGAACACCGGACCTCTAAATTGTGACTGCTGCTCATGGTAAATTGGCATTCAAACTAGAAAATGAATGAGCATGTGTTGTATAGTCATATGTTTATTTTAAAGCTTTACTCCTTTTTATGCCAAAGAGGTAAGAGGTAGGAAATATGTCAGAGAAATTCGTTTTTGGCTGACACTTTTGTTACATTCAAGATATGTGCTATCCAAGTGAACAATCTAAAAACAGGCTGCTTTTTGGAGGCCTGGAGGCAAAAAGTCAGCTGTTGCATTAAGTGTAAAGCAAATATTAATACTTGCTTTGATATGTGTTGGCACAATTGATGTCATTACATTCACACCAGCTTTTCATAGCATTCAGTACTGCTGGCTACAAAATCAGTTTTTTAACACAGTTCTCAACAACACAGACACAGATTATCCATGAAGCTGGCCTGCATTATCACTCCACACCATTACAGTCCATCAGAAGACAGCATTGTTGACAGACTTGGTGTTACAGCTTTTGATAATTAGTCATAAGATTAGTAACCAACTTAACCCTGAGAAGGTTACTTTGGTAAATACTAAATCATCCTTATAAGCATGATCATAATTTGTGCTGGTCATCATTTGAGATTTCAGAGGAATATGTTCTGTTCCACTAGCCCAAATAGTACCATGGATTATAGACATCATATTTGCATTTCCAATTTCATGGATTTCAGAAGGTAAGGGCATGTGATACAATACATGATCCCCCCAAAAATTCTGTTGTCCCCCAGACTGATAAATAGTAATGGACCATGTTCTGTCCATTTTGAGGAGCTATCATTTAGTGAACGGCAACCCTTTTTTTGAGATTGTACTGTGAGGTCATTGCCACAAAGTGTTTTGGGTGCTAAAAATTAATGCAATGGCTCACAAAATTGCTAATGCCTTCCTAATGAGACATAACTAGTTGCTAGAGGAGGTGTATGCATTGTCCTTGACCCTTCACAGGCAGGTGCATGTGTTCATATAAGAGAGATAATACCAGCCTAGCTGTTCTAAGCTGATAAGGAAAAAAGAACATGTGTTGTATACTTCCAGCTTGTTTGAACATCTGATAGTGTAGGTAACTCATTGTGCTTTCATCTCAGAGTCCTAGGTGTGTAACCTGTTATCTGTAGCACCTGCAAGGATCTTTACCTGAAATCTCCATCCTAGAACTGAGTCTACAAACTGAGCTCATGGCTACTCTTTCAGTCTAATTCAGGCATAGGCAAACTTGGCCCTCCAGATGTTTTGGGACTTCAACTCCCATCATCCCTAGCTAACAGGACCAGTGCTCTAGTTCTTGTTTTTTAATTCTTCCTCTTACCACTCACCCCATTTTTTTTAATAACATCTTGTCAGCTTAGTGACAAATTCTGGAGATCTTAAAAGCTTGCCACACTTTTATGACATTCAAGAGCAATTTCATGTTTGCAGAGTACTGGGAGAAGTTCAACACTATATTTATGCTCCTATATGTCACCCTGAGTTCCATGATGGATGCAAGGTAGGGTATATAAATGTATTAAACAAAATAAATAAAACACATTTCCCACATGGAATAGGTATATGTGTAGGAAATTGTCTTGTGTGCAGCATACCTGACGCTTGTTTATTCTCATTATCTGGCCAAAAATATAGGTTTTGTGGCAGCTAACAACATTTTAAAATATCCCCTATGAATTGGTCATATGGGCCAATTCCTAAAAAGGAATGCAGCCATGAGGATGTATACCATTGTATAGAAGACACACTACTCATTATCTTTGCTGGCAGTAGTGCCCAGAGAGCGTTACTTCATCTGAAAATCTCACAATTTGGAGAAAGGGCGCATTTGGGATGAGGCACTAATTGAGGTCCTACAGGCCTTTAAAGATCAAATCAACATCTTTCCTGATATCATTGGACCAGATCTTATTAATAATATGTCTGCCACATTCTAGAGTAGCTGGAGTTTCCACAGGCAGCCCCAAACAGAGCACAGTATGCATCATTTAATAATCCAATCATATATTGGTCTACTCAGAACATTAAGCTTTATTCATGTAGAATATATATGGTTCACAACAGAACTTGGAAACCCTCCAGATGTTGTTGTACTACAGCTTCCATCATCCATGACCATTAGCCATGCTGGCTGTGGTAGATGCAGTCCAACAACCTCTGAAGTGCCAAAGATGTCCCACCTCTGCTATATAGGGTTGCAGGCTTTCCCTCAAGGCACCAGGGCATTGTTGAAGAATGCAAGGATAATTCCCCTAACTTTCAGTGTGATCAGATAGTTCTTGACACATAAATAAAGTTGCACAGTAAGAGTATTTTCAGTCATTTCTTAAGCAGCATCCATTTTTATTCAGGGTGGGACATACTGTAACCCAGAATTATCTCATACACTACTGCCTAGACGCTGATGCATCACAGTAACATGAAGCAAAAACTTAGTTTGTGTGTTTTTGGGTAACTTTTAATTTGGCATTTGGTAGAATATAATGAAAGGCAGCATTTGGCCTGAATTATTTTTTTTTAAAAAAAAAACAGTTTGGGGATCCCTAGAGATAAGACACTATTTATTTTGTGATTAATTTCCTTATGATTAAAAAATGATGAATATAGGTCACCATTGAAGTTTGTCTTGCCACTTCAGAAGTAATAATATACATAAATTATAATACTTAAAGAAAAGGCTTTATAGCAAATCAGTTTTGTTTTTGAACTGAGATGTTTAGTTTTTCTATTAATGTTAGAGTGCAAATTCCTTGTTACTGTATAACCCCTCCTCCGCCAAGTTTTGAATCATGGCTCTCTGGTAAGAAGAGTTAAATTTATTTTGCCTTTAGTCTTAAACATCAAGGTATTTGAGATCTGGCATCAGCTTCATTTTTAGAAAATAGTATAAGATATAGATGATATAGGACATATATTTACAACAGCTAGATTAAAAAATGAAGTATACAGTGGTACCTCAGGTTACATACACTTCAGGTTACATACGCTTCAGGTTACAGACTCTGCTAACCCAGAAATAGTGCTTCAGGTTAAGAACTTTGCTTCAGGATGAGAACAGAAATTGTGCTCCGGCAGCAGCAGGAGGCCCCATTAGCTAAAGTGGTGCTTCAGGTTAAGAACAGTTTCAGGTTAAGAACAGACCTCCGGAACGAATTAAATACTTAACCTGAGGTACCACTTTAAATTGAATAAATAAGTACCTTTCAAACCCTCAGGTGCACAATGCAATGTTCTCCTTCATAAGGGTTAGGCAGGAATGATGACATTATCCACTGTCTCTCACACTCCAGGATAACTTGATAATCTGTCTCCTCGTGCCAGGTGCTAAGGATGTATCACCATGCTTCACATGCAGACATGGGGCCAAATGTTGTATAGCACATGTGGTAAAATGATCCTCTGTATCCACTACATGTTTGCTGGCAATAAATTTATAAAGGTAACATCAAGCAAAGGGTGAGACTTCAGGGTGATTCTGAGGATGCTGGGCTGATGCTGCTATGACTGTCTTTTTACCAGAAGTTGCAGAAACTTTTGCAAAAGTAAAGCCTGGCTGGAGCTGAATTTTGGCTTTACTAGGCACTGAATATTTTTAGATAGAAAAGAAGACCTAATTGAGGACTCTGATGGACGTTTGGATTAGTGTCCAAATGAATATGGCACTGGAGTCTAGCCATAATGGGCTGTATGCAAGTCAGGATTTAGCCTTAATAAGAGATTAACAAACAAATTAATGAGATCATTACAGCAGCTTCTATAGCATAAATGTACATTCATAACATTCTATCATATTTTACATCCCAGAATTTCTTAGAAACAATAGTGGCTGAACAATTAATACTGAAATACACTTTAAAAAAAACCACTCTACTGGGATTCTTGACTTTATTTCAAAAAGTCAAAAAATAATGTTATTTAATTGGACTCACATCTGAGAAAGAAGACTGGAATTGCGGTTGTTCAGGGGTGGCTAAACTGTGGTTCACAGTCCATAACCATAGGTCATTTTGGTTGCCTCAAAGACACACCTCTCCAAAATAGAAAAATGTCTTTCATTTAAAACCAAACAAACCCCTTTTCTGTTTGCTCCTCGTCCATGAAGTTTTTTTTTTAGCTTTTTAAGGCATTTTGGGGTGTCAAAAATGCATTCAGCGTCCAAATTGGCTATCTCTTCTTAGTGTTTTAAAAGAGCTATCACCACTACAAGGTTTTAAAACTCAGGAAACAGGAATGAGGGTCCCTTTCTGATTCCCAAGACCTTCTTGCAATGCCAGTGTCCCAGAGTGAGAAGAGGTCTTCTCTGTCCTTACTTGTTTCCACCCCATCGAAGTGCTGTGATGGGGAAGAACTCTACTCCTTCTGCTGATTGGTAGTTTAGTGGAAGGGCTGTCTGAATATGTAGCTGTCTGTCTTCACGTGTGTGTAGGTGTGGTGAATGATAGCGCATGCTATCATTCATGAGAAAGCTTCAGCAGTAAACCCCAAGGAATAATCCATACCCCCTGCCTAAGGAGGTTAAGGAGTAAACCCTACACATATCTGGAGTGGTGTCCCTAAGACAGTGGGATGACATATCATGGGTCTTCTGCTGGCAACCTCTGCAGCCAAGTTGTTGCCAAGTTGTTGCCAAATGTATAGCTCTGCTTTCCTTTGGACCACATGCCAACAACAACAACAACAACAGAAATGAGGGGGAATGCAATCATAAGAATAGATGCCATCAGGAAGTAGATAATTTTGCTCTAAGTAATTTAAGAGAATTCGTCCAGCATAATAAAACAAATAAAACAGATTATACAATTTCATGAACTTATTGTAGTACTAAAATACCAAAACTATTAAGAATTAGTTCATAAATCTATAGCAGGCCTTATTCTACTAATTCTGCTTATTATTCTAGGAATAGAGCTACAATTTATTTCCCCAGGCAGCTGTGCAGAGCTCTTTTTAAATTCTGATATTTATTTTTAAATGTGCATTTTACCAGAATCTTGCTAAATGTGCAAAGTGGTGAGGATGATCTTTCCGTCTGTCTTGTACTAGCATGAGAAAATTTGTAATAAACTTCACAGAGCTCAGCTGAAATGCCTAGATAAGAAAATTAGTACAATGAAACATAGTTCGTTTCATTTAATTTATTTGAGTGTCAAAGTCAATTTATTTTATGCTGACTCCATAGTCTCAGTATGGCACCATGCTTTGAAGGGAACCTACACAACTCCTTCATAGCAAGTGATGCAAGATGAGAAGAGTATTTTCAGCTGAAAAAGAAAGAGTTCTGGATCTGAGCACAATTCATGTGCCTTGCAAATCTAGGCAGGTGTAATGGCAAAAAACAGGGCTCAATTGACAAGAGCTTAGCTTGGATACTTATTGCCCTGGTCAGCAACGAAATACTTAATAAGGTTATACTGTAATATTTATGAGACACGTAATCTACAACCCTAACTTTACATACTTGGAAGAATGCATTAGGGCTTACTTCTGAGTATTACTATTACTATTACTGTTATTTTAATTTATTACCCATGCTTCACTCTAAGATCCCAGGGTGGGTTACAATTTAAAATACAATGTTAAAAATAGGTTTCTTAAAAATAGCAAACCTTATCATTACAAAAATGTAATCACAAAAAAATGGGGGGGGGGGGTTTGTTCTGAAAATATGCATCTCAGTTGTCAAAGGCCCAGGTAAAGATGTGTGTCTCCAACATATGCCAAAAACTGTATTGTTACCAGCTGCCACAGATAATGCCCTCTCCCTGACCAGCGCCACCATCCAAGCTTTTGAGGGCAACAAAAGTACCAAGAAAGCCCCCTCTGCTGATCTTAACACACATGGGGGTCTGTAGGTAAGGAAGTGGTCTTTCAAACATTTGGGTCTGGATCATTTATGACTTTAAGCACCTTAAATTAAGCCTGAAAACAAACTGACAACCAGTGCAGCTGTTTTAAAACATGGGTTATATGAGATCTAAATTATGTCAGAACGATACTACGGTCAACTGTATTGAAAGCTGCTGAGAGATCAAGGAGAAATGAGCAGGGTCACATTTTGCCAAAATGTTTTCAACTGGGGTGACCAAGGTAGTTACAGTGCCGTGGACAAGTCTGAAGCAGGACTAGAATGGATCCAGGTAATTAGTTTCCAAGCATCCCTGAAGCTTCACTGTTACCACCTTCTCAAGTATCTTGCCCCTAAAGGCAATATTTGCCACTGGACAATAGTTTCATAACGTGTCTTTGTTTCCTGCTTGGCAGGGGGTTGGACTCGATGGCCCTTGTGGTCTCTTCCAACTCTATGATTCTATGATTCTAGGAGGGAACACCTTGCCACCTCCTTCAAGACAGGTGGTATTCCCCCACCTACAATGAAGCACTGGTCATTTCCAGGACCCGCACTGTCAACTCTTTATGGCTAACTCTAAGAAGCCAAGATGGGCAATGGTCAAGGGGGTAGGTGGTTGGCTGTACTTCTTCAATCAGTTTGTTCACATCCTCAGGCTACAATAATCTAAACTGATCCAGAATAGATGGAACAGACAGTGCTCTAGACACCTCTATTGGGCTTTCTCTAATTGCTGCATCCAGCTCTGTCCGAATCCGAGTGGTTTTGTCCCTAAAGTGCCTTGCAAAGTTGTTACAGCAGTTCGCCAAGGGTGTCAGAGCAATACTCTCTTGGTCAGATGACAAAAGTCCAATCACCACTCAGAATTTGTGCCTGTTTGGAGGGCAGTTTTGAGCATCACTAGTTTTTTGCCTGTAAATTGGTTGCAGGCCCTTTCCCCCCAACCCCACTAAACCTAATAACCGTACAAGTGTCTGTCAGTGTCTGATAAATTAGATAGAAACCATTTCAGGTGGAAAGGACCTCTGTAATATTTTCTGACTAGTAGAATAGAAGGAGTTAGTTTGAACAAACCAAAGATCTACTTTATTTCCACTGCAAGGAGAGCCAAATATGATTTACTTCAACGATTAGTTTGGAAGCTTCTGCTCTTGTTTGCATGTCTGTCATTTAAATGAAGTAGTAATAAAAATGCCACCAAATCCAGCTTTTACAAAGACATACCCCCACTTCTTTAGATTTGTATCGGCATTGCCAAGGCTTAGCTAAATTTATGACCAAATGCACAATATAAGACATAGGGTATAATGTGTTCAATGAACCCGAACATGTAGTTATATTAGGACCAGAGGCTCACACCAGGTTTTGTCAGAAAACCCTAAAATGTGAACTTTTTCTCAGCTTAGGCTGAAGATGAAGGCAAAAAGACTATATTAAGAGGACCCTTCTAAGTATATCCAGTCAGAAATAAGTAACATTGGGTTCAGTGGGGATTACTCCCAGGTAAGCGTGTCTAGGATTGCACCCCAAATGCTTTAAAACTGTATGTACCCATATTTTGTTAAAGTAGTTTTATCATGTTGTAATTTAAAACTAGAATTTCCTTCTCTTTTCTTCCTGCATACAAGTATCTTGCTAATACCTGTCTGACTTCTTCTAACAATTATATTCTTTGCTCAACAAATTCTGTGGAATTTTGAAGGACTTTTGGTGTGATCCAATAGCTCGTTTTACCTCTCTTCACTGACACTGACACTGACACTCCCATGAGGAGACAGCACTGTGTACAACAGGAGCAAATGACGGAGTTGATACAAGCGTAGCAGTGATGTGCTTCAAAAGGAGCAGGAAGTTCAATTGGCAGCCTACCTCCCAATGTGGCATAGGTGGCAGAAGAAAGAGAGTTTGCTGCTGCGTACTTCAAATTGTATTTTTCAGAAACTGTCCCCCAAAGCGCAAAACCAAAGAAGGAAAAGTTGCAGTCTATTTTAAATTTCACTGGCTTCCAGTGGTGTTCCTCCTTGTGAAAGCTAGCAGAAGGAAGAGGGGGGGAAATCAGCTGGGACTTCTTACCCTATAATTTCCTTTAGACTGCATATTGTAGCACTTTGGAAGAGAAAGGTCTCCAGCTGTGATATCCTAATTCAGCTGGGCTGCACACAGAGGGAGAGAGTAAAAAGTGAAGTACTCAAAGTTTTAGACTGGGGGGGGGGGGGTTGATGGGCGATTACGAAACAGACTGCAGTGAAACTGTAACAACAACCTTCCTGGCCTGTAGTAGAATTTTAAGAATATGCCCTCTACTACAGTAGTGATTTAATTATTTATTACATGTCTATCCTACCCTCCTTTATTTATGTGGCATACAAAGAGAACCAGGCACCAATTCAGCATTATTAATTATCTTGGGTCTTCTGCTTAGATTGCTTCCCCACTGTCACTATTTTATGGATGGAATTCTAACATACAGCAGTAAATTTAGCTTGTACAATTAAAGGGCATTTGCTCCCCACTTCCCAAACCCCTGAAAAAACAACCTTCCCCCCCCCCCAACCCTGGTCTTTTTGCAGTAATAAAAGTGATGGCAAAATATACTACAAAATTTAGGATGACAAAATGCTTGGTGTTAACAAACATGTCAATTATGTTCAATAAACAGCAGATATTGTGTGAAAAGAAACCAGGATGAATGGCCAATAAACAGCTCATATGGAAGCTTTCTTACTGTTTAGAGCATTTCAGCAAGAATTATGGGAGTGAAATCAGCCTAGTTGCACATCAACAGCAGCTGAAGTTTCAAAATGCCTGCTCTCAGTTTTTCATATCCAAATTAACAATAGTGGCCATTTACATGAAAGAATTATGTGTATACAAAGAATCATTGGCCCTTTTTAGTTGAGGCAAGGGCTTCTATTTGTCCTCATACCCTTAAGATATCTAGGGTGACATCTAAAAATGCACAAATACTTTTCTTGGTGCACAATTTGCTTAATCTCTCTTTTAGAGAAAGTCTTTGCCAATTTTGCTTGAAAGTTTAAGCGTGCAGGAGAGTTCAAATGGATGTTTTAGGGATGTGTTTGCCCCTAAACATGGAACACAGAAGTATTATATCATTATTTGCTCTTTAGCTGGTAGATTTCATTAACTAAAGCATATGTGTTCCATCTGTTGCTGTTTACCATGGACACTCCATATTTTCTAGTCATTGGTCCAGCTTTTTTGCTTTAGGTGACTCCTTCTTCTCACTGGTTGCATCCAGACACAAAGTAGAATTTAGCTAAATAAGTATTATTTAGCATTACGAGAGTGAGATGAGTTTTCCCTTATCTGTTCCCCCCACAACTCTTCCAAAATATGCATATATGGGGGAATATGTAGAAAATTACATATATTTGTGAAAATTCATTATATTAGAGGAAATTGCATACAGAAAGGCTATATTAGGACAAATGCATAGTGCATGCTGGTAGATTTTCATGAAGACCTTTAATATTTTTTTGAAGAAGTCACAAAGTGATGTAAAAATGTGTCATACTAAACTTAAGGTGGGAGAAATGAGATTCTGACTACACATCAGGAAGAAATTTCTGACGGTAAGAGCTGTTTAACAGTGGAATGAACTCTCTCAGTAGGCTGTGGACTCTCCTTCCTTGGAGCTTTTTAAGCAGAGGTTGGATGGCCACCTGTGATGGATGCTTTAGTTGCAATTCCTGCATTTCAGGGGGTTGGCCTGGGTGGCCCTGTGCATCCCTTCCAACTCTACAGTTCTATTATTCTATGATTTTGTTTCAAAGTGATGTAATATAATAAGGAGAAGAGATTGTGCTGTATTTGTGGCCAGTATTATGAAACAAGAATAGTCACCTGCTGTTATATCCCTCAAGATATTCTAATAACACAAAGGTCATATCTGAAAGTTACGTCTCGGGCAGCTATAATTTATCTTAGAAAATTGCCTCACAGTGGTTTTGTGAAATATTGTTATTGTAAATACATGCACTTCTCAGCTCCTGCTATATCAAAATAATGTTTTCCTCATTCAGATGCTTCCCTAAGAATGTTTCCTGCCTTCATTACAGCAAGCTTCTCTGAATGAGCTATAATATGACCTAAGCAATGAGCAAAATAAGCCATAATACTAGTCCTGGATTATTGAAAACACAGCTCACCGAACAGGGTATTTCTCACTGTCCCACTTATGGAAGCCTCCAAGGATCAAACTGCAGCAAAGGGACTCAACCCCAAATCCAGAATATAGCAAAAATTACCAAAAGAACATTGTATAGACATTTGTGAAAAATATCAATAGAATCCTGAGTGCTCACTGGAAGGACAGATCCTGAAGCCCCAAATCATTAAATCTAGAAACCATAAGAATCCAAACCCATCTGTAGACTCCCTGTGCACAAACCTACTAATTCATGTAGATTAAGACTGTTCACCGATACCTATGTGTCATAGTTAACGCTGCACCTTTAAAACTAATGTGTAGATTTAATTAAAATGCATGCTATCAATTTCTCTGTATAGGTAGCATTTGTGACATTTATTGAAGGTTGCATGAAATAATGTGCAAATTAACAAATACAAGCTATCTCTCATTGTTAGAATAAGGATATATCATCTGTAACATTCTTTCCATTCTGTATAACAGTAGCACTCTCAGTTCCCCAATTACAAATTGCTTTCACTGATTAAAATTGGCCTTTAAAAATTAATTGATTAATCTACAGATTAAAGCTTGCAGTTCTCATATAAACATGCTATATTTTATTCCTCATCTTCAGTACAACTAGGGATAAGGGAAGAATCTGCCAAACTCAGATTCCTAAATTCCAAGCTCACCTGATTTGATCCAAGCAAATTAGATCACTGGTCTACTTCAGATTTCACAGTTAAGCAAATTCCTCTGTCAGGAAGTATGAAGGTTATGCACTGCCTCCATACCTCTAAATATGTTTTATTCCTTTAAACTTTTCAGAATAGGGCACCTGGAGTGGCTGGCGCATGGGACTCCTTGCCCGCACAGAGCAACAAAAGCAAGTGGCTCCAGAAATGTAAGAACTTGATGTCATTCCAATGCTCTCAGGGGAATTGTGCAATGGCTGCCCATGTAAATACTGGGTTTTAATAGGTCTGTCTATCCCTTGGTATAATGGAAAGCAGGGTTTAACACTTCATATTAAGTATTAGTTTCAATATTATGAATTTCTTCAGAATTTTTGTGATTTGAATTTTAAATCGGGCTGTCACATAAATTAACAGATGTAAACATTATGGCAAAAAAATGATACCCGGTCTCAAAGATGCTGAAAAGCAATGCACTTTTTATTAATACGTAATGCATTTGGGGCATAATGGGCCTTCCACAGAGGTTCTTTAAAAAAAAAAGAAAAGACTAAGATGACAATAAATAAAAATTGCGGTGCCACTCTGTCAACCTGCATTATGCTCCCATATCCCTATTTTCTTCCCACAAAATATGTATTTTATCAGGTGCAAAAGGATTTCACGCTCATTTGTGGGTGGAATGGGATTATCTTTATCATTAAGCAATAATCAGTAATATTAATCCTGTGGAGGGTTCTGTGATCAGAATGGTAAAGAGGTAATTTTTGCTTTTCCTCTTCTCCTGCATCAGCTCCCACAATATTCCAGGAGAAATCCCAAACCCCTAAAGTGAATTTGGGTTTGGGTATGTGCAAAGTCTTCACAGGTTCACAGGGAATTAACTAATAATAATAATAATAATAATAATAATAATAATAATAATAAATGTTTCCCTCCCTCTTCTAACAAAAGGCCCCACTGGTCAAAGAGTAAAAAGATGCTACAGGATACAACCCAAGTGCAAACCTGACCGATAACTTGTCCTTAGATTTTAAATACAATATATGAGAACATGTTACCAGAAACTATAATTTAAGGCTTCCCAGCATTAAAGCAAATAATATCCTGATTAAAATGTTCAGTAGTTACGACATGTGTATAATTTCAATTTTTATTTTTAAATACAGCATTTTATGATCAAGGATGATATTAGTATTAATTTTCTTCTGCTTTCAAAAGCTTGAGCATGACCCAGGCAGTCTTGCTGGGAAACCGAAGTAATGACAGATGGCAAGTAAATGAGGGATAAAAACTAACCTGTTAAATAATATGACATGAAATTTAGCGTTTAAATTCCCATCTGGAATGCCTTTACACTCAACTGGTCTTCTGGGGTTTCAGTGAGAGTGTACACAACATGCGGCAAATTTATGAGTCTATAATCCAATTCCAAGAGCTTGCAAATGGACTGTAGCACACATGGCTGCTTTGCTGAAACCAGGACCTCAGGGACCACATAAGGTAGCAATTACAGATCCACACAGGGTGCTCATTGCTTTTGGATTTTAGTTATGATGGCCACAGAAAGTAATACCTCTCAGCACTGGAAATCTCTCATGGTACCTTGGTATTAGAAAGCTTCTGATGGAGAGTGCCAATTTTAAACCTGAGATTGAAGAGGGTGGTGGCGGCGAGGGGGAGTGGGTGGAGTCAGCCAGCTCTGATATTTTTTTGAATCTGAACATTATGCTACATTATGCTACATTGCTGGTCAGGTACGGCAGAAGGCAAGAACAGAACCAAAGCACAAGGGAAAGAAATGTACGGTAAGTTGTGGATATTTCAGTGGCTTGCCTGCAAGGGATGCCTTCCATTTGCCTTTAGCGCTATGAGTGAGCTTACCAGCCCAATCCTGACGGAGAGTAAAAATAAATATATTTTACAGAACCATTTTGATAGCATGCATCTTCTATCACGAACCTGGTGTCAGATCCCTTTTCTGCAGGGGATGAAGCTGAGGACTCTGAATCAGAAGGGGAATGACAAGCTGGGTCAGCTCCAGAATCACTTCCACAAAACAAATCTGTGGTGCCGGTGCCTCTCAGGCCTCTCTGCCACTGTCACTCTTGGAGGACTAGCACAGAAGTGGCCCAAGTTTCCTTCACGGCTCTGTTGGAATAAAAGACTGCTGGAGTGGACATGACCCCATTATATGAAGACCTTTCAATGAAGGCACAGCTTTCTGTTAGAATGCAGCTTGTCCTCCTATATACAGGGCTCAGCCTCAATTTGACTGGTGCTGAGGCAGCATCAGAGCTCTGCCCTCTGTTAATATTCAGGCAGAGTCCTGTGCAAGGTATGTCAAACCTGCGCCTCCCTGCTTTCCTTTAAATGCTCTCATTACCCCTGAGTTTGGGTCGAAAGGAAAGACTGTGCTATTTACTAGAGATTCCTGGAAGAGCCAAAAACTGCTCTTTGCCTCCAGGACTTTCAAGCAGACAGTAGTTCAGATCCGGATCAAAGCAGGACCTGCCGTCAGTAACCGCACCAGCATGTCAGAATAGATATAGTTGATTTAAAGAATTTAGTGAACAGCTGCAAAGGACCCTGTTGTCCAATAATATAGACAGATTACATACAAGAAGAGTATTTCCCTGTATTGATGAGTAATGTGAGAATGGTAATTGAAATCTGCAGGAAAGTGTGTGAAATCAAAATACCGGTAAGATGTTTTACTACATATTAACTACCAATGCATATTAACCTATTACTGTGTCAAGCCATCTTTACTTTTGCATAATATGGGCAAAGAACTTCAGATCAGAGGTGAGCTTGCAACAGGTCTCTTTTTCCTCTTTCTTCTTCCAAGCTTGCAAAGTAAGCTTAGTGGCACCTTACCCCTCTCCGGGGAAGGAGGTGAAGATCTGTTAGTAAATGCTCATAAACTACTTTGAGATACCAACAATTGGTATAAACGATAATCCTTGTTGCTATTAATGGAAACAGATACAATAATTAATGGCCTATTGGTTTCCGTTGTCAGGCTCACTAACCAGTGCAGCAGAAGATTAATATGCTCTTGCAAAGCAACCCTACCAAAGTGACCCATCCAATTAGCAGTGTTTCACACCTGCTTCTATAACAGTTTCAAATGATGAGTCTCAGTAAATGGTGAAATACAGTTATAGGACCTTGCAAGTACTGTAGCAATGCTCACATCATCAACCTCCACAGTGCATCAGGGAAATTCTACTGATACTCAGAACATCCTGTTAATCCTTTCTAGATATTCTTCCTATACAGAATAATGCACTGCCCAGTAATGTCTTCATGATGTTCCTACAATGAACACTGTAAAGCAAACTTGCTGGCTACTGAGAGTTGGTATATGATCAGTTGCTTGCATATATTTTGTGGGTTTTAATAAAGAGGATGCCATTCTCACCTCTGTCATTCTGCCTTCTCCAGGCACTTTCTCATTGTTTATTCCTTTCCACCTCATTGCGGGAGGGACTGTATACTGCAATACAAATACAGGGTTTCCAACTCCATGTTTGCCTTATAATATTAATCCGGGGGTTGGCTTTTACAGAGGAGAATTGGCAAGGGGAGGCATTTGTCTCCACAGTGTCTCCCCTGAATATTCTGTCCTGACTGCTTTTCAGCAATTTATCACCAACTGGGTCCTGAGGTTGAAGATAAATCTGATGACTAGAAAAATAACCACCCACCTGCCCACTGATTCTCATTCTACAAATGTCTAAACTCTCTGTGGTACCTCAGCAAAGCCAGGTTTGGAAACTCATGTTTGCCAAGGTAGCATACAATTTCAACATTAGGTAGTCCCCCATCTCAGCATTCAAAGTCTGAGCGTAGACACAGTCTACAAAGAACAACCTAAGCCTATGCTCTGCTGTACTCTGGTAAAGCAGTACATAATCTGAGAAGGTGTGGAGTCCATCCTTTCATTCCTGTGTCTATTCCTGCCTTCTCACATGTCAGACTTGGAGATACTGATATCAACCCAACAGTCTAAATCTCCATATATAACTGAACAATTTATTGTACATGTACATTTGGGAAGGTTTTATTTTTAAAGAAAAAAGAAAAACGGGTTGCTGGATGCACAAAAATGTACACTGATGCCTATGGATTTCAGTATTTAGTTCCCTGTTATTCCTAATCCAAATTACTGATAAACCAAAGCAAGGAATGCCTTTTGCTTTTTACCCCTGTTATATATTATCTTCTTTATGTTTCATTTCATATGCCCTAAAAGAAAACTAAGTAGGTGAGTTAAAATATCCTGTCCTTCACAGTGGAAAAGAAAGCAATTTAAAAGTGGAGGTTCATAATTTACTACTTACATCTATTTCCTCTGCAAAATTGAATTTATTGAGAGGGAGAAGCAGTAGCGCCGAGGGCCTTCTGGCGGTCCCCTCATTGCGAGAAGAAAAGCTACAGGGAACCAGGCAGAGGGCCTTCTCGGTAGTGGAACACCCTCCCATCAGATGTCAAAGCGATAAATAACTACCTGACATTCAGAAGACATCTTAAGGCAGCCCTATTCAGGGAAGTTTTAAATGTGTGATATTTTAATGTATTTTTGGTTTCTATGGAAGCTGCCCAGAGTGGCTGGAGAAACCCAGCCAGATGGGCGGGGTACAAATAAATTATTATTATTATTATTATTATTATTATTATTATTATAGGCATTCTAATTCCAAAATAAAATGCTACTGCTGGCACGGCCACTGTGGGGTGAAAGTGCAGAGGGGATGTTGGTACAGGATCCACAGCTCTCATGGGGCTCATACTCTGAGCTTTCTTATAAAAGAAGAAAGCTTGTAGTTATAATGAGATGTTGTTGTTTTTAAAAACCATCACAACAAATGCTTTTAGAATACAATGTTTGCTTTCTAACAAATTTATCTTAAATTTATCCATACATTGGTTGCTGTAATTCTCCCCCATGATAACCATTTTGTGTTAGGCAGCACTCAAAGTTGCCAGTTGTGGTAAGACAAAACTTGCAGCAACTATTGTGTCTGTGGTGCCCATGGCACTCCCCGCCTCCCCAAATAAGTGTCCTTGGGCCCTCAAAGGGGAGCGGCCACCGGTATATCTGCTTTCAGGCACACAAAATAGGTCCTCAATATGTATTCAAGTTTATTATTCTCAATAGGTTTGGTCAAGCTTGATGTACAAGCCACAGAAAATTGCAGCAAATAGGTCCAGCTGGTTTTCCTGACATAGTATATTTTTAGAGCAGAATACTCGTGCTTTTCAGCAGGAAATATGATTCAGTTCAAAGCTAGTTTCACATTTTAGCATGTATACATTTTTCACAGTGGAGTTACTGCTTAGGAATCATTGAGAACATGGTGCGTTGGTAAAACAATTTTCACATCACAAAATGTATCCCAGTGTCCCATACACTTAGTGCTTTGCTCAGTGTGAAACACGATGCACCTTACGCTACGTTTATATCCTACATGCCACCTGGTGGGTTTACACTTTTTAGAGATGTGTTTCAAACTAGGAACAATTCTTTAATAAGATTATAAATCCTAATTTGCCAGCCCACCCTGCCTGCCCCAAACAGGCCCATCCATCATAAGAAACAATATGAATATAAAGTCTTCTTGTGGATTTGTTGTCATGGAAACCACATTTCGCCTCTGCTATCTCCTGCATTGTTTTTTCTAGCTCTTTTCTTTCCCTAAATTACCATTCTGTCCTATATTCTACATTTTAATTTGAGTGGTGAACCTTGCTCCATTTGGAACAAAACATCCCTGAGAAAGATTTTAAAAACAAAACAAAAAAACCCTCCTGCCAAGAAGTGTTCACTTATTTTCTGTAGGTAATACAGAAATCGTCTAGGCATCTTACTAATTCTTGCATGATCCTGAAGGTGTCATCTTCCAGGTCAGATACTAAACTGACATCCTGACTGCTTGATACAAGCTTATTTGAAAGTGATTTGGATGGTATTTCTTGTAGCGTCTGTGACATCTTTGATTTGTGAAGCTGTGTATGTTGTCAACTGCATAGATAAAAGGATGTTTGAAGAGTCCAGAACTTGAATGCTACAAAGTGAAGGTTGTAGTCTTTGGTCCATATTCTGAATCATACTTCTCTTGCTATATTGAAACAATTACCTAACTTTACAAGTACGGATTGCTTTTTTTCTTTTTTTCTTTTTGATATTTACAACCCATTCTATATCAAACTGATCTCGTGGTGGGCAGCAAGAATACATTACTGTACATTAATAAAATGGGAGCAGACAAGACAATAAACAGAGGCATGCTTATAACATCTGAACTGGCAGTGGCTATCCAGGAAAGACGTCTGGTGCTTGTACTGGATAGCTCTCAGAAAATGCTGCAGCAGCTGTGAATAAAGTAGATTCAATTTTGGGGGTAATTAGAAAAGTGACTAAAAATAAAAATTGCCAATATAATGCATAATACATATAATATATATTATATACGTAACATGATACAACTTATGGGATGAGCATATTTGGAATACTGTGCATAGTTCTCAAAATTCTATTTGATGTATTACTATTCTAATCGCTAAAAATTTTACCGGCCTTTCTCCGGGACAAGTTACAACTATTTTATAGGAGCTATTAGGTGCTGTTACACACTAATATTAATGGAAGTCTTAGGCCCTCCACAAACTTTTAAAGTAACGCATTACACATGTGAAAAGATACCCACACCATCCTTGCCACAATCAGGACTAGAAAATTCTGGAGTTTTGAAAAAATATGGGGTCCTTGAACTCTGTCAGAATCACAGAATATGAACAACTCATCCCTGTTTCACCCTGGATCATATTTGTCAACTTGGTTAATTTTTCATCCATTTGAAAGCAGGATCTGGAAAACGCAAATACAGGATACAGCCAAATGCATAATATATAATATGCATGTGAGTCCATATAATCAGGAATGGAAATGCTCTCTGCATTGGAAGGAAGGAAGGTGCAGTAAATTCTTATATAGGAACATTGGAAGAGCCTTGGTGGATCAGGCCAAAGGGCCATGATGGTCCCGCATCCTGGTCCCACAGTACCAACCAGATGCCCATGGTATCTGAGTGAAGCAGCACTCTTCCCACTTGTGATTCCCTGAAACTGATATTCAGAGCCATGAACCCCAGATATGACCCTTCTGAAGGAGCGAACACATTCAAATGCCTGTTATGCTATGTCATAGCCATAATGTGAAAAACATTCCAAATAATAGCTCTTTTCTGGAAGAAAGACATTAGTGATTCTCAACTATAGTCCCCACTGAACAATGCTAGTCCACAGCCATTCTCTCAACAAAGCAATCTATATTATGCTAGGTGTTGTTCTCCAGAAATGTTGCTTGTCTAGCAGAGAGCCCCTTTTAAGCACAAAGCCCGAATCTGTACATTCATTACGATAGTAAAGCACTGATAAATAGAATTTCTCTTTCAGTTAAATTACACCTTTCATCTCAAAAGGTCACAAAGTGCTTTAGCAAATTCAGTAATAATGCAAACTGCTCTCATGGGTACAACAATAAATGGAAAATATGAAGCAGAAGGCAGCACCTTCTTTCCTGCCTCCAGCCCACCTGGCATCATTGTATAACCTCTTATTCCCTCTTGTTCATTACTCCTTTCCTATAAAAAGCTAATTGTTGCTAACCTTTGCTCAACCTAGTTTCTCCCAAATGTTGTTTGACTACAACTCCCACCATCCCTGACCATCAGGGCTAGGGCTAGCTAGGGCTAATGGGAGCTGTAGTCCAGTAACATCTGGAGAGTGTCCGATTGGGTAAATCTGGTAAATCCGAAACCATTCTCAATATTTAAAATTACATTAATGGTTTTTGGGATGTCTGTAGTACCCCAGTGATATTTCCAGTGTATGTTGGGGGTGATTTTGGACCCCAGAAATTTTGTGTGTGTGTGTGTGTTTCTGTGGCATCACATGAAGTGTGATTGACAAGACAATTCCCCAAACAACAACATATGGTTTGTGCCAACCTATTTACGCCTGCCCCCCACAATACAGTTTATTGTTCCAGGTGGCCTTTCATGTCCAGGAGGAAAATGGGAAGTGATAACTGGCTAAAATTTGGGGACATTGTACAGCTTGCAATTTGTGACGGTGTCCTAGAAACAAGTAGCATTCTGTAGCACTATTGGTCCAGCATTTTTCAACTGCTTGCATTTCTTCATTTTATATTCCTAGGGTTTTTAGATGACACAAAGCAGAGAAAATTGTACAGAGGATTCTATGTAGGATTAAAGTTGACAATGGCTTTATAATCGACACACTAAGCAAAATCTCATTCAAACAAAGGCAAATGCAAAGTATTTCAGTTATGAAGTCAGAATCAGGTTTGTTAGGAGTGGGTTTTTAAAAAAACCAACAACCTAGTATTTTATCTGTATGGATGCTAAAGTTTGTAAACATGGGAAGAGATGAAATGCTAATCACAGGATCAGCCTATGTAAATAACGACTTGCATTAGAAGTAAAAAAAATTGTAGGAGTTATGTAAAATGTGCTACCTCCCAAAGGAAAAAGGCGATCATGTGGCAAAGGCTTATCGCATTCTTTGCACAGAACTGGGATTCATATTCCCTGTTGTTTTCAAGGAGAAGATGATTGCATTTTGCATCTGTTCTCAGCACTGCTCAATAGCCCTAACACTGACTTAGCATTTTGCTTCTGAATGCAGTCTGATGGCATTTCCTTCTTTGGCTCTTGTTCTGTATCATCCTCTTCTCCTGTTCCTCCAGTCCAAGCAGCTGATCACCAGCTTTTGATTCAATATATCACACAGCTAATCAGAAGGTCATTCCACAACCTTCCAAAAGTACATTAGTATTCTAGTCTCTTCATCAGTGCAACATTGTCCATTTGGGGAAAGACTGTCGCTTGCTTGGTAGAGCACCTCCTTGCATGCAAAAGGTCTCAGGTCCAATCCCTAGCATCTTCAAGTGGGGCTGCAAAAGAGTGACTCCTCCAGGAGTCCTGCCAGTGTAAGACAATGTTGAGATAGATCTAGGACAGTTTCCTATGCTATTGCTATGTCTCAAAGGCATACTTTCACTATTCTTTTGTGAATCTGTAGGCTAAACTAGATGTTATGCCATTCACACAATTAGCAACTGCATGAATGGCTTTTAAAAAGGAAGCTGAAAACCTCTACCACTGCTCCCACCTACCAATCCAGACTGAGACCCAGGTGTTTATGTGAACATAAGACAGTGGATTTTTAAAAATAAGAAAGTTTGTTCTCTGCTGTCAGAACTGCCCCTCTACCTTGCATTTTAAAACAAACAAACAACAAAACAAAAAAACCTTTGCAGCAAATAGAACCCCCCCTTTGTCATGCAAATAGGATCCAGATTGGAAACACAGGAGCAGCGAACAGTTAAGACCCCTCCCATTCCAGCTGCCTGATCCAGACTGGGGCCCTGGCACCTATAATTTACTTTTAAAAAGCCAATTACACAGTTGCTAATTGAGCCAATGATACCACATTCAATTTGATCCTGAGTCCTCTGAGGGGAGAGGCAGTCAGACTTCTTATGAAGGAAAAAGAAGGAAAAGTGAAATCCTAAGTTGTGTAGCCTGGCATGTGCGCCCCCCCCCCCGCCTTGGCTCTATATTTTCCTGCTGCCATGTTTGGCTCCCCCAGTCCGTTCTTTGAGTAATGGTGTGTCTATCTGCAACCACTGGGTTAGCAGCCTAGCAGGATACGAAATCTGCTTCAGTTTTCTATATTGGTCCAGACTAAATGGGCGGACTAGGTATGAGATATAAAGCAGGAAAACATGGGAAACACAGCTCTGAGACTTTGAGTGTCTTCATTTTGAAGTGCCAATGAAGAGAATTGTCATGCCTCCTGTGTGACTAGAGGCTGCAAAGATGTGCTGAGCCTGTCTAAAAAAAGCAAGTGGGAATCCCTTTGTGACATCTGGCATTTTGTCCCTGTAATATGCATGGGAAATAAATTTAAGTAAAGTTAAGTCTTGATCTTGCTTAGTGTCTTTTGATGATCTTCCATCCACCAGCCTTATTTCCCCTTAGTATATACAAGCTACACTGCACTTGATTTCCTTAAGTGTTCTATGAGATGTATGACAAACTTTCTGACTGGCTTTCACACGTCTAATCATTACTTAATATTTAGGTTAGCAGCCTAACATGCTACTCTTTCAGAAAGGCAGAGGGTGGTATGCAGACCCAAATTAACTACACAGCCTGATTGATTCACCAAGATTAAGGAACGTTATCAATGGACATAAACTATTGCCCAAATATACAGTTGTTTCTTGGATTTGTGTGAATGGGCTAGAGAGCAGTACTTGCTGGAACAAGAGTAGATTCATAGCTTGATACCAGAACACCTGCTTCTCATTCAAAATATCAAGGTTCAATCCTGACATCTCCAGGAAGGATTGGGAAAGGCTCCCATCTGAAAACCTGGACCACTGACCAGACCCATGCAGAGCTTGTCTGAGGCAAGGGACAGGAGTTTTATTAGAATAAAGTTACAAACTCAAAGAAACAAAAACAAAAAAACAAAGCAACCTGTCCCTGGCAGGGACCCCTAGCCGGCTTGGCCCTTCCAGGGCAAGTGTACCCAGCTGCTGCTCCTCCCTCTGCATGGGCCTGCCACTGACAATCAGTGTAGACCAAGCTGAGCTAGATGGACCAATGGCCTGACTGAGTATAAAGCCGCTTCCTGTGCTTGTGAGTGGTGACAATGAAATAAATGCTAGCTTTGTGCATGGCCATACAACTGCTAAGTTCCTTAGAATGCTGCACGCTCCTGTTGAGCCTTAAACAAAACCATTCAATCCAAGCTTTTCACATCCGGCTCCTAACAGAGACTTCTCTGCCTTGTGTGATGACTGTAAGGATAAATAAAAGCACAGAGGTTTGGGGATGCATATATTGTGTTTATTGAGTTTATATCCTGCCCTACTTTCAAAGGAGCCCAGGGCAGAAAACACATCAACATTTCTCTCTCTCTCTCTCTCTGTGTGTGTGTGTGTGAGAGAGAGAGAGAGAGAAAGAAAAAACATCCAATTACAGTTAAAAATGTCTAAAAACAGGTAGGGTTAAAAACATTATTTCATCCAGCAATCTCAGTGTTTCCAGGAATACACACAGACTCACAAACACACACACACAGATGTAGAGAACATATGTTGCATAAATAACATGGAAGCATTAACAAGCCTAAACAACATAGGACCAGTGAGGTGATATTATCTTAAACTTTTAGCTATTTAAAGTGAAGACCAGCACAGTGAAAATACTTTGCGGTTTCTTTCTTATGCTAGGAAAAACTAAAGATATTGAAAATAAATGACCCCATACTAGGTTATTGCTTCAAAAGCACCAGTGTAAGGGATAGTCTTCTGCTGCTTCTTTCCCACCAGTGTCCAAAGTATGAACAAAATACATAAAATACTTATGCACATTTACTTGGGAATAAGTCCCATTGAATTCACTGGGACTTGCTTTTGAGTAAACATGCATAACATTGTGCTATTAAGCCAACTAATCATCTTGCTCTTTACTGCTATTAGCTGATTTACCAATTAACTAATTACAAATTAGCAAATTTGAATGCAGATTATTTTGGGGGAATATTTAATGAGGATGTTTATCTTTGCTAATTAGCATAGGTTAATTGGGTATAGGTAAAAAACCCATTCAGCCCATTCCAAGAATTAAGAGACGCACAAAGGATGCTTATAGAAATTGCAGTCAGTCACTTCGTTATATGGGAAATCTCTACTTAAAATTCATAATCTGAAATAATTAACTGATCCATTGACCAATCACATTTAGTTAGAAGGTAACCAAATGGTCTGGAAACTAAGCTAAATGTGCTAGTTAATCTCCATATATGGTAGACTGCTGGTTAATATTAGGAATTTGGATACAGGACAGGCAATGCAGGGCAATTTCGAGAAGACACATAAATAAGTGGTGGAGTATCATGTAGCATGAATGGACAGGGTCAAAACTGAAAGGTAGCAGCTTTGGACTGGATTCCATATTAGGGCACCTATTTATCTTGTAAAGCAGAGGATGGAAATGGGAAGAGTATATAACAGGATACAGGTGTGCATTGGCAATCTGCTGAGAGAGAAATAACATAAACTTGAATTTTAAAAAATGCAAATTTGAGGAGGTTCCCATTTTAGAAAGGATGATAATTGCTTGAATAAACATCACTTCATCCCCTGAAAATATAAGGAAGGCATTGTGTAATAGAAAGACAGGGAAAAATCTACACCAAACCATGTGACATAGCTAACATATGTCAGTGCAAATTCAATTCAACTCTGGTTGCCAGCATAGGATGCTTAACACCAGAGCAAGGAATTTATGCAAAGGAAAATTCAAATAGACAGAACAAAATTGCAGCCTTCCATGAAAGAACATTGCAGAGTAAATTTTCCATTAACAGTAATAGGACTCGCCTTTCTAATTTCACACACACTGTGCTGAAATTCTCCCCTCATGCCCAGGGAAAGAAACCTCACTGGTAACTGATCTTTACTCGGAGCATTTGGAATATACTGAAGTGAAAAATATTTTGGTGGTATGCTTCAGCTTAATTTAGAGTGCAGCAAACAAACAGTTAAGACCATGTTCAGTTCATGTCAATAGGAACCTGCAGATACATGAGAAGACATTTTATTTGGGCAGGGATGTGAAAACCCAAAGGGCTTCACAAACATTCCGCAGAGTGATGTACAAACAAAGGCAGTGGAAACAATTATTTTTTTCAAAGAGACCCATTCTTGTGTGTCTTTAAATTGGATAGTTGGGCAGATGTACACAATATATTTATGCTCTAGGTATCATTCAGATCACAAGAGACCCATGGGATTTAATGGCAGTGCTCTGAAGTAAGTGGTTTGATTGCAGTCTCTTACTGCAAATAGGTCCTTAGAGTAGTGGAATAGAGAGAACTGTCAAACAGATCTGAGCAACAACTGCACATAGCTAAAGTAATATCTCCCTAAGCTGCTATTTCCTGAATCCTGGATAAGCATGTGCTTATATCTTGCGCTAAGCACCTAAACTGAGCCCTAAATTAGCCATAGCTAGGTGTTCCTTAATATAGTTTATGAGCAAAATGGACTGTAAACAGGGAACTGCTGAACATGATAGATGTTAGCCAGTCTACAAACAAATATTACTGGAAGTGTGCTAAGATACATTAATTGTTTTTCTTTATTTCTGTTCCTTATGAATTTTATTCTAATCTCCCATCAGTATTTTGCAATATTTCCAGAAATCTCCTGTAAAAGGTGCAGACATAGAACATGGGCATAGCTGCCCACCCCCAGTCAAGTAAATAAATATAAATACTTAACTGACCAGTTGTGTTGCAGATCACTCTGTTCTGCTCCCATCCCCACAACATAGGATGCATATGGGATTGTGGAGGTTAGAAAATTAACAAACAAAAAAAGCTGATTTCTGAAGCTGGGTAGAAGGAAGAAGCTCAGAGGCAGATTTATAAGGTTTCTGGACTCATTTTGAACCGTTTTTATGGAACAGAGACAGTCTTGGTTCTACATATCCCAGCCCTCTTAGCCTTGCATTCCATTGCCCATAGCATTTTTATGGACTCCCTGATTGGTATGGGAGGTGCCATTTTATGGTGGTTCAGGTCCTTCCTGGAAGGTTTCAGAAGATAACGCTAAGGGATTCCAGTTTTACACTTTGCCCATTTACCTATGATGTACCACATCGACTCTGCTACCCATGCTCCTTTAACATCTACATGAAACTGCTGCTCAGACGACACCAAGTTCCAGTTCTCTTGTCCATTGCATTCCAGGGAGGCAAGTTTTTGACTCAGTGCCTGAGGTCCCACCTAGAGCCAAACGAAGATGAGGTTTGAGTCAGAAGTGCTCCTATCCAGTAAGTATAGTTGTACTCCAGCTTTACTTTTGAATGCTCAGGTAGCTGGTGTGACCAGGAGTTCTTTTGCCCAGCTTAGACTGATGCACTCATTTCTAGAGAATGTGGCTCTGGCAATCATGACACATGCCATAGTTACTGTGGACATCGCAGATCTTCACCATTTCCCCCTCAGCCTAGGAAAAGGCGCTGAAGATTTAATACTCCTTTCCAACTCCCAGAATCTTCAGTGTTCTTATCACAGCCCCCAAATTCTTTTCCTTCCAGCAAGAGATTTATGGCCCGATTAAACTTTATCTTAGATTACATTCTGTCAGTAGCACACACAAATCTCAGTCTCTGTTTCATATCTAGGGTGGAAACCCCACTTGGGTCTGTCTCTCTGTAACACCCTTTTTGATGAATTATTTGATCCCATTTTTTTCAGTTTTGTCATTCTTGGTATTTAATTAATCTGTAAAATTAATAATGATTCATTGACCATCATATGAGACATATGTGCAGTGATTTCTTATGCATGCTTGGTTACTGTGCTCACTGTGGCTTACTCTTTAGTAAGTGTGTTTGTTTATGATTGCTGCCACCTACACCAAAAAAGAGAGAAATGAAGACTTATTATTAAATGGCTTTTCCACATGGGAGATTATCAACATACTGGTGACAGAAGAGACTATGATATGAGTATTAAAAAGATTATCACAATTTCCTTTAAGGAAGTTATCATTAAATAGCTTTGATTATATTCTGACCTTGCAAAACTCTTGTTAAATTGGACAGATGCTGATATCAGAAGAATTATAAACTGATGGTATATAAGCAGCATGCTCAACTGTAATTTCTATTCTCATCTCTCTCTCTCTCCCTGCTTTAATATCCTGAAACCATTATTCTCCTAAGACTTCCCACGCCCCCGCTAAGCGCTTCAACAACCCCAAACGGCAATTTGTCTTCCCTGAAGCTCATTTTGCCAAAACCAAAACAAAACCATACCTCTTTTGTGCTAGGCTTTCTGCAGATGCTAGTGCCAATGCATGGGCTTCAAGGGGGCATGGCCACTGCCATGCAGGGTATCGGGGCAAAGCCAGCAGCATGATTCCACTGCCCCCTTCTCCATACCTATGTTTTATGCTTGGCGAATAAGTGGGGTGTTTTATGTTTGGATACTAAGGAGTTAGAATTGTATTTTTCTTAATGCAAGAAATCATGGCTTGTTTGCCAAGCTTTCTCAATTGTGGTTTGAAGAAGTCATAGACATTATTCAACATTATTATTATTATTATTATTATTAGGTGGGTCTTAAAACGGTATGTCTGTAGTGTCAACTGCCAGGGCAAAGAGGTATGTATTCATCATACACAAGAACTACATAATGAAGGTGTCAGATGCACCTTCTGAAGAAATTCCATAACTTGACCCAGTGAATATCTCCAATATCAGAATAAGAGGAGAGGCAATATTTGCTGATAGCTTCTCCGCCTTGAAGCCCCTGGCACCCCAAAAAATCAGCTCCAGAGAATTGGGGGACCCTCCAAAACAGAATGTAAGAACATAGGCAGATCTCCGCTGGATCAGGCCAGTGCTCCATCTTGTCCAACATCCTGTTTCACAGTGGCCAATCAGATGCCTTTGGGAAGCCTGAAAGCAAGATCTAAGAAACAGCACTCTCCCCACTTGTGATTCCTAAGAACTGGACTTCAGAGGCAAACTAATATCCAGACACATAGGCCACGTGGCATAAAGGGGGAGGGGAGAGGAAAGAGCAAACTAGGAAAAATTACCTCCACTTCTCTTCCATTTGTGGAGGTAACCACAGAATTAAAAGACCTTCCATGAGTTGAATGACACAAACTGGATTCCACCCCATGCTTTCCACAATACAGACCTTTCAATGCCCTACACAACTTTCATATGCTCATTTTATGGGTAGAAAATACTGGTTTTCCATTACTAATTATGGCTAGTGTACAACCGATGGGACTTGTCAACCTGGAAAGGTAACCCATCCAGGGGAAGAAAAAATCTGGTCCTAAACTTCTGCTGCCTTGCGGCTATACTCATTTGTGAGAAAGGCTTCAGGAGTAAACCCTGTGGGACATCTTCAGGAGGAGAGAAGGCTAAGGAGTAAACCTCACACAAATCTGGAGTGGAGTCTCTAAGACAGCTGGATGCTGTCTTGTATGCCTCCTTCTGGCAACTCCTGCAGCCAAACTGGTGCCAGATGTTTTTCTCTGCTTTGGACCACACCAGCAAGGCCAAGAGCAGGGGTCATGTCATCTAGGCAGCCCAGGACCTCTATATGCACTGCCCAGGCTTGCGCCCCAGAGAGGTCACTTTGGTGCTGCTAAAACAGCAAAAACAGTGAAGGAGGCAACAGTTATGAGTTACTGGTCTCTGCAGCCACAGCAGATGCTACGCTTCTCCAGCTGCTTGATTTCACTCCCCAAGGCACACTCCATTGTCTCTTAAGACAGATGGAAGCCAACAACAACAGTGTTTCCCAAACAGGGTGTCTTCCAAATGTTTTGGACTACAGTTTCCACTATCCCAGACTATTGGTCATACTTGCTGCAGCTGATGGGCGTTCTATTCTAAAACATCTGGAGGGCACCAGGTTGGGGAAGGCTGGTGTATAATAATTTGCACAAAGCTTCCTTGAGCTGTAGACAGGAAGATATGGGCTGCTACTATGAATGCCTGCTGTTAGCTTTGTTCCAAACCCATGAAAACACCCTAGCTAATATGGCATTCAGGTCAGAGTAAGAGAATGCCCAGAGTAGGATGTTCGCATTCTATAAGAGGCAAGGGTTTATTTTAATGTATAAGAGCTTTTGGGCAGGGTAAAGGCTCAGCTTCTTTAATCCCTGTGTTGCAACAATGGGGAAACTTGCATCCACTAAGTGTTGCCCTGCTTTGAAGTTCCTAAAGGGGTAAAAGCTTGGTCTCTTGCGGAAAGTGGTCATCCTTGGGATGCCTATATTCTCTGTACAGGTAGTAAAAGTGAACGCTCTGATTCTGTTACTGTCTCTGAGGCTTTCCTGGAGCCATTAGATTCAGCCAACTGGAAACTGATATCAGATGCTGGGCCAAATTGCACTCCTCGATCCATTACATTGAGCGCAGAATCTTTGCCAATGTGTAATTGAAGACAGCATTTTATTGCCTCCTTTCCTACTCCGATACAGCTGCCAACTTTTCAACAGGCCTCTGTAACCATGCATTGAACAGCAGCAATTACCAGGTGATGACATGTATCTCCATGCCATGAATCACCTGTTTAACACCTGTGCAGCAAGCTGCTATGAACAGCGTAGCTGCAGAAACAAGCTGAAAAGGCAGAAGCCTTAGCCTTTTTGTACTGGCTGCGATACTTAAGCACAAATTGCATTCTTGTGTATTCCATGAATGCATCTGTGAGTAAACCTGGATAATCAGTTTGACCAAAGCCTGTTGCCAAATAATATGTCCCTGTCATCCAATCAGTTTCCAGAAACATGAGTGCAAATTGGCAGCCACATGGTTCCCTATAGACACACACACACACTGCTTAAAATTGTGGTGGTAGGGAGCTTTTACAAAATTGTTTTCCAAGTAAAAAGCATGGAGATGGTCTATTTCTGGGGGTCGGTCATGTCCCCCTCCCCCACCTTCCACAGAAAGCATTCTGCGAATGCTGATCCAAAGAGCCCCCATCTGCAGCTGTGCTAGCAACAAGGACAAATGTCTTCAAAAGAAAACAAACAGTGCGCAGTCACACTGGATAAAAATGCAACTGACACCACACAAAGCTAATCGCCAGCTGCAGCTGCCGTGGCTTGGAAGCTGACCAAATAAACAGCTTTTCAGTGCCATATTGTGTCCTGTAACGCTAACTAGCTTGTGAAAGCAGAGCACATTTCCTATCATACTAGAAGCGTTGTGTGATGCTATGGGGTGGGAAGACTCACGTCTTGAATTTCAAGGAACACTGAACTGTTTAGAGCATTAGCCAGTTGGTCAAAAGAGACAGAAAGCCCCTACCTTATTTGTATGCACTATCAGCAGAGCTGTTCTGGGGGGAATTATGGTGACAAGGCACCACTTCTTTTCTTTTTGTGGTTGGCAGGGTCACAGTTATTGTGTCTGCTTAAGGAAAACCATGGAACACTCCAGTTCTTGACTGAATCCAATAGTATTCATTGGAGAATGAGGTCACATCTTGCTTTCCACATGATAAGAATGGCTCCTATTATGAGCCATCCTCCCCATTAAGTCATGTTACGTGATCCTAGAATGGCAAGCAGTAGGCTTGGAAGAAGTTCATCACAAAGGCTGTTGCCATGGAATGCTTTGCTAGTTACAACTCACAGGAACACTATAACATGTATGGCAACTGGAAGGACATGTTTCTCTTCATGTATGCCCAGTTCATGCACAGTGTGCAGTTGCCCTGTGGGCTCACATGTAATGAAAGGCACATGTGTACAATTGTCTCACATGATTGATTTGTGGGTTTTATATAGAATCGTAGAGTTGGAAGGGATCCCAAAGATCATCCATTCCAATCCCTTGCAACACAGGAATCACAGCTGAAGTGTTCCTGATAGATAGCCATCCAACCTCTGTTTAAAAACCTCCAAAGGAGGAGAGTCCACCACCTTCTGGGACAGTCCATTCCACTGTTGAACAGCTCTTACTGTCTTTTCTGCATGCAATTACTGTCTCTAAATGTGCAAAGCAGACCTTGAATTACAAATTTATCCTGAGTGTTCTTATTCCACACTCTTCCTGTGTCTCTAGCAATATGAGAGGTAACGTTCTGATAGTGTTGGCTTAATTAGAAGGCCGTTTTAGTGAAGATAGTGCAATCCTGTACAATTTACTTGAAAGCAAATCCAACTAAGTTCAACGGAACTTAGAGTGTGTATAAGATTATCAATATCCAGATTATTTCTGGGCAGAAGAAAACAAGCTGGAATGATAGAAGGGTGTAAACTCAGTACATGCTGGGAAGCCACATTTCTCTATGGCTATCCATTGTCATGTTGTTATGAGATAGGGTAGGGTGGGAAGACAGTTTGGCCTCCCCAAGGAGGAACAAGGAGGAACATCAGGCTATTTAGAGCAGACATAGCCAATATAGCACCTTCCAGATGTCTTTGGACTTCAACCTCAGTCAGCCTGCCAGTGGTCAGGGATGATGGGAGTTGGAGTGAACAACATCTGGAAGACATTAGGCAGGGAGAAAGTCAATACTTTCTCGATAAAGTGAAATGAAATGCAGAGAGTTCCATGCATGCACATCTACTATAATTGATAATATTTATTGAACTGAATACCAAGGGTGAGAAACCTGTGGCATTCCAGATGCTGTTGGACTCCAACTCCATCAGTCCCAGCCAGCAGGGCCAATGGCCAGGAATGATAACTTGAAAACCAACAATATATGGGGAGCCAACATCTGAAAAAGTCTGCTTGCAACTGCATTGAGTCCCTTCAGCTGCTCCACTGTTCATCCAGTGCTGGGGTATATACCTATCAGACATGACAATATCATGCTTCATGGACAATCTGTCGTGTCTCCTTGTGGGTTTGGCATGCCGCCCATCCAGTTATTTAACATCCATCATAAACAGCAGCTGATATTTAGTTTACTTGTTAAACATACAGTGCTGACAGCTGATCTGTCCCAGGTTAGCTGCTTCCCGTTAAAAAACAGAAAGGTCTATGGCAGCAGTTGCACATGTTCAAGCAGTACCTGCAGTGATACAAAGCAAGATGTGATCTGATCCTCAAATGCATGATATTGTATAAACAACAAGGCAATAGATCCCTGGGGGTCCATCTTGACTTCCATCTCACGTTTTCAAAATCCAGGATTCAGCACAATCCTGTGCATAGTTACTCAGAAAAAAGTCCCACTTTGGTGGATAAAGCTTACTTCATAGTATGTGTGTTTGGGATTACAGTTTCAGAATATCTATTAACTACACAATTCTACTGGCACTCTGTCTCTTCATGAGAGAAAATGAGCTTTCTTTCTCCCCCAGTTATTTAATATATTTCAGCCACAGTCAACAGCTAATTAGTAGAGGGCAGATAAATAGTTCCCATTAGTAGCAAAGTGTTTGGAAGTTATTTCATGTCAACAAATTCTCTACTTAACCTGAGATTGAGAGAAAAAGACCAGTACTAATAGATTTCAGCTGCTAGGAATTTGTTACTATAGCAACAGCTCAGCCAATAGAAACGCTGAATCCATCCGTTTTTACTCAAAATGAATTCGTTTACCTTAATTTCACCAAATTACCATTGAGCCAAGAACAAAAAAAATATCCCTTCAACAGCTGGCTATTCTTGAGGAGCAGTGTTTATTCAAACATAATCTCTTGCTCAGATTTTTCATGTTTGTTTTGAGGAAAGTAATGTGTGTATTAAAATGGCCCTTACTGAATTTTTGCATCAAAGTAAATGACAGTTCTGATGGTGGTGTTGATGATAATAAAAAAAATACAGCTCATCTCAAAGTACTCACCTACAAAAGTGTGTGTGAAATGTAGTAATTTTCTATACATTTATACGTCATTATTTGACTCAACAGAAAACTTCCAAATTCAGGTGGCAGGTATCCCCACTTGTCCCACAATGCTCTCGGGTCATGATGTTCAAAAGGGTCCCTTTTGACTATGCAGATTTCATTTTAAGAAGTGAAGTCCCTCCTTTTACTTGTGAAGATACAAGGAAAAGCACACAGGCAACGTTCTGTGTTTCAGGTCAGAAGAACTGCCTCAGAACACATCCCATAGTGTTGCCAGTGAATGTGATTGAGCTGGGCTGAATAGCCCTCCTCTTGACTTCTACAGAACCATTTGTCCCCCACAAAAGAAGCGGTAGGATATTTAGCAACCCTTAGGAGTTAAGCCTTTTCAGGATTGATATTACCATTACATATAAGGTGGATGAGGATTTTTTTTTAAAAAAAAAACCTTTTAAATATATACCAGCCTTGTTGCAGCTTTAAGATTTCATTAGCTTGACAGAACAGCGATGCCCTTAGAACAATGATGCATCAGCATTTGCTTAGAACACTGGTTTGTGGGCAAGACTCACAGGTATTACTTTCATGAGGAGGCAATTATGGTGAATCTATGTGTCTAACCCTGCCCCAAAGATGCACATCTATTCCTTCCCATAGCTGTTGCTGTCTTGTGGTGTGTGTGTGGCTGGCTCAAAACATTTTAGCTCCTGAGGTGGATCCCAAAATGATGTCCCCCCCCCTCCGCACAAGGGAGATAAGGTGTGGCAAGATCTACATTAGGAACAAGCAGAAGAAGAAATAGTGTCACCAGGGCCTGCTGCCCCAGTGAATCCTCCCACCTGAGACAGTTGCCTCAACTTGCCCCATAGGTGGACCGGCCCTGAGTCTTCTTACATAATATTGGAATTGTCCAGAATTCTAAATAGCATTGGGGGGCCCCTCTACATAACAGTAGTCTCCATGATAAAGATGTAATGCCCAATGTCAGCTGAGGCAGGAGTCATGCAACTTTGGGGGCTAGACAAAATGCACACTAACAGTTCCTGGTTAGTAAGTCCACATTAAATCACAGTTCTCAATTTTGGATGTAACAAGGAACTGTGGATTAAAGATAGAAGGATCATATTTCCAAAGCTGGTGCTCAAGAGTAGTTGGGGCAGATCCAATGCTCACCTCTAGCTTCATAAACTGAGGTTCAGAGTCTTGATTCTGTATGCTGTGACCTGACAACCCAGTTAATGGGATTTATGGCTTTGAACTGGACATATCTGGGACATTAATCCAAAATAACTAGTCATTTAGCTTAAATATATATTTTTTCCGTATAGGAAGCAGAAGACAAAACGATAAATAAAGCTTACAGCTTCACTTCTGTATACATTGTTGGGACCTTCCAATGTGCTTTTGAATGGAAGTTTCTTAGGATGATACTTTATAACATTTTAGGTCATTTTGTATTTTTGAAATTTGCCTAACAAACTGCCGTCTTCAAAATAGGGGGAAAAAAGCACACATCAGAATTCAGATTTTCAGGTTTCTTGCCTACTCGTGTGGGTTAATTACATATTGGTAAAAGGAAAATATCTTTTATAAACATTTAACAAAGAATCCTGAATACAAATCGTGTCATGAATATGTAAATCTTGCCTCAATGTGACACTTCACGTGTCTGGAAAACACTGATAGAGTAAAGAAATTAAACGCCATCAAGGATGATAAAATTTTAAATTAATATTGTAGTAATGACGGGGAATACAACATTTTAATGGATGTATGAAATGCTGCAGTGTACTGCAGATTCTACATATTTGTTTATAGAATTCGTGCTGCTATGGTTGATGCAGTTTGGCAGGGAAATCTGTATATAAACACCAAGAACTGAAGTCAGACTGCACAGATCCCAAAGGATGCTGGAGAATATGAATATTCGTTTGAGGCATTTCATGCGCTGTGCAATCAGTACTGGCTCTAAAGCAGGCATAGGCAAACTCGGCCCTCCAGATATTTTAGGACTACAACTCCCATCATCCCTGACCACTGGTTCTGTTAGCTAGAGTGCCTGGAGAAAGAACTTAGTTCAAAACACAATGGGATGGGGGAAAGGTTTGCTTCCCCCATTTATATGTGGATATTTCCTTATTGCCTTTCCCTCTGCAGTTGGTATCTTTCTGCATTTTCTTTCCGTAAATCAATGGAGGAAAACCCCAACATTTCAACTAATTATAAATCAGTTGCATAAATATGCACTGGCGGTGTTTGTAAAAATGCACATAGGAAACCCAATCTGTTGCTGATGAGTCATGTTGATATTTTATGCTGAGCAGAACAGATTTTGTTATTAAATATTTTGTTCACATCAAAGCAAGCACAAGATTGGATTTTTTTAATTAAAAAAAATAATTGTCACAGATTGCAGATTCTTTCCTAAGGCATGCTTTATATTGAAGTGGTGTTTAGTAAACAGTTTAATAAATGGCTGTCATAAACATATTTGTTTATTTTGATTTCTTACCTCCCTTATCCCTAGGGCAGAGGGCGGACTTAAGGAAAAGCTAAGTGGTAAAACAGTTTTTCAAAATATGACTCACTAAACAAATAACTAAATAATTAGTTCAAAACACACACACACACACACACACACACACACTGTTTTGGCCTATTTATCTAACCTGCCACTCAGCCCCTGTTTAGCCAAATCTGCCCAAACCCAACATAAAAAAAAACAGGAGCCAGTGAGTGAAGGAGACATTAAGGAGGCAGAAAAGGGGAGAAAGAGAATCAAAGAAATTTAGAGCAGTGGTGAAAGAGAGGCATGGCAAATCTCACATTGAACCTGGAGGCGGCCTGTACTAGGGAATGGTTTAGGGCTTGTCCACTGGGTGTTTGCAACTACTTGTGTTCCCATTTAATTTGTGTAGGCCACATGATGTTACCTCCAAATAAAATCAGTCTTGATATTTCCCCCTTGTAAATTTGGTCTTATGCTATGTGGGGATAGTCTAAAACCTTGAGAGAAATGGGACTCTAAACCATTCCACTCAGGGGCACAGATTGTTTGTTTCAGAGTTTTTGAGTGACTTTCCGCTCCTTCCTTTTCATGCCCACTACTTCCTTGGTTTTTTTCATTTCTTTTCCAGCCATGCTCATAACTATTTTGGGCACACGCCTGAACGGCCTGCATCCTTCTGCCTCCCCATTTTAAACAAACAAACATACAAACAAACAAACAAACAAACAAGATGTGTGGGCAGCTATCTGCGCACATACCCTGGTATTACTTAATTGCTGTAACAGAATCTACAAAGCTGAAGGTGAGCACAAAGGGGCCTGGCATGAACAGGAAAGACCAAAGTTGCTCCTCATATACAAATTCAAATAGGGTGTGGATTCTCCGGTCTAATTTGAATTGGATCAACAGGTAAATAACATTCAAGTGTGGACAAGCCCACTGCTTTGGAAACTGGGAGACTCTGAACCAGGACAGTAAAAAATGAAAGTGGGACACAGTTGATTTTCATATCCTCTTTTGAAAGAAGCTAGAGTTGGTTGTGTGATTTAGTTTCCATTTAACATCTCCATCACAAAAACCATCCTGGAAGCAATATTCTGATGTGGTAAGCAACGTGCAACTGCTTGACAGAAATTGTTCCTCAGTCAAAAGTAATTGTTCCTTCACTTGGATCTTTTCATTTTGCTGATCTTTGGCTATCAAGAAAAACAAGCATCTCTGCTTACTTTGCTGAGAGACCAGATGCATCATGCTCCTCCCTTGCTGAAATGTCCTCCAGCCTCATCTATTTTCCCAGGCTACAGCAGAGATAGACTCTCCCTGAACTGATTTCACTCAAGCTGGTACTATATAACTTTAAGGACTGATACCTATTTTTTTCTCTTTCCTCCTTATCCCCTTTACCTTTAGTGTCATGCTTACAATCTTAGTTGGTCCCTAAGGTCCTAGTGGACAATTTTTTAAATTATTATTTTTTTGCTTACAATCTTGTTTGTTATTGATCAATACGAACAGTTCTAGAGTACTTTTCAGCTGGAAAGCATGGTTAAAGATGTGTTAAACAAATCCATATCCTGCTTAAAGGGCTCTTGCCACAATGCAAGAATGAAGAAGAACAGAAATTTGCTATTGTCTCCTTATTTGATTCTTATGTTCTGATCTTGGGTACAACTGTATGCACATTTCCTTGCACGCAAGTCCCATCCAACTAAGGCTGCAATCTTATAAACACCCCACTGGTAACTTGCTACTGCTGGATGTTAGGATGTAGCAGATGCAGCTGTCTGCTGGCCTCCATCAGCCTCTATTGGTGAGGTGAGAGGTGTTGTTTTGCTGCCTTGGAGACTCCTGTTGCAACCAAGGTTTGCATGGTGGATTGAACACCACTGCCAGCATATGGGCCTTGGAACAGGATATTACAGGAATGGAGCAGGGCCATCCATGAACCCATTGGTCACTATGTTGATCTATTTACCAGAAAGGAGTCCTATTTTGGCCCCTCAGTTGTGTCAGCTCATGCCTAGCACAGCAGAAAATGACATGAAAATTGTTGCTTGCCTTCTTCTCTGGTTGATTTGAGCTGTTAGGGCTTTGGCTGAGGGTGTTGATTTAGCACTTTGACTTGTATTGTTATGTGGGGTGTTGTTGACTCTATTTTTAAAAATCATTTCAATATAACTTCCACAGTATAAAGAATATAGCAACTCACTGATTGCCAAAGTATCTGGTAGTGTAAAACATTAATGCTGGATGTTGGCTGATGCAAGAATGATAACTGGGGTAATTTGCAAGTAAAAGGGTTTTACTTAGCAACCTGTAAACATGAATTCACATTCCTATATCTAACACAGTAAAAAAATGATTGTGGATCCATTATGTACTGATCATGTTAATGAAGTAGGGCGGGTTGTTTTGTTTTCGTTTTTAAGAAAAAGACAATGATTACCTTGAGTGTGACAGGCTCAAACTTCATTAGAAGTCACAGCTGCTGGGATCATTATTCTGATTAGTTACCTTATATTGCTCGGGAAAAGACAATTATCATCAGGCTCCCTCCACCAGACAAAGAAAATGGTTCTTCTCCTACCACAGCTGAATTTGGAAAAACTGGAGCATGAAATGTAAAAGAGAGGGAAAACTGGGTGCAGGAGAGCAGTTGATCATACCTTCCTGGACCCAAGCATTTTAAATAGAGGTTAGTACTTTTAAAGGAAGGAAATGCTGGAGCATTTTCAGCAAGCTGCTAATAGATGCTAATGTTCAATCTTACAAATCAGTGGCTCTAGAGGAGTGTTTATTTACGGTACATTAGCCTGTCTTCCTCGCTGTGAAATCTCCACAGACTGTCAATCTTGAGAACTGACCCCTTCACAGCTCTGAATAAAATAAATAAATTTAAAGATTGAACAGTTATCCTGGAATGTGTATTGGCAGTTGCCCTTTCAGTTGTGTGTTTTTGGGATGTGCTGCTCAGAAGGAAATAGACTGGGGCCATGGGCAATGCAAGCTGCACTGCATGCCCTCTAACACTTCGCAGATGAAAGCAGCAACATACCTTTATAACACTTCGACTGTGTTCACACTCCTGGCTACTGTGCACTCACTGTGGCTATAGTGCTTAGTTGTGAATACATGTTTGCACAATTTTTCCAAAATGCATATGTATCCTGTACTTTGTTATGTGTTGTGGCTGTTGGATGTATTCTTTCTTAAACCAGTTTCACACCACTTGGAGTCTATCAACCATTCCTAATTAATCTCTAGCCAAGGTGTGAACAAATTTGCATATGACAAAGACATCCCTGGCCCATCAACTGCCACTGGTGTCAGAAACAAGTCTGACACTAATGAAGCCTTGCTGGTGTGATGGCACCAGCATAAAATAAAACTGCCCAGATATGTGTTCATTCAGATCTATTTGGGACACTGAAGACCTGCAAACTATTAATAAAATTTTGTGCAAAACTGGGATAAAATAAACATTGCTCATACTTAATTCAATTTTCATCCATCTGAGTAAACATAGGATCCAACAATTTGCAATCAACATGTTTATATTTTATTTTATTTATTAAATTTATATCGCGCCCTTTGTCCCAAAGAATCCCAGGTCACCAAACATCAATTTGTTAAAACGATCACATTTATAATAATATAAAAACAAATATAAAAACCATTTGAAAACATTTAGAACATCTTAAAATATTCTCTTTGAAATCGCTGTCCTCCAATGATGTTATGGGAAGTAAGGAAATGAAATAGATAAGTTTTAAGTGCTAACACGCGTGCAAAATAATAATAAGTTATGGAAGCAGGGAACACATTTCTCAGCTGTTCAATCTGGAGTGAATTATGATGCTATTTCGTTATCTACCCGCTGCTACATGTTGAATTGGAACCATCGGGTTTTGACCTTGACCACAGTGTTTTATTATTCACAATGAAATACATAGGGGAAGGCAGCCATAAAATCCATAAAGCTAATAAAGCAACACACTAAATTCTATGAACCAGGGCTGGCCCAGCCATAAGACGATGTGAGGCAATCACCTCAGGTGCCAGGATCCCTGGAGGGAGCGGATTCAGCTTCCAAGAAACGCATCACTTACTGCTGCCACTGCTGCTGCAATTTCAGCCATGGCTGTGGCATGCTCCCTGGAGGTCAGATCAGCCACCTTCTCGGCAGCCCCCCTCATTCCACCTCTGCAGTTGCTTCTTGGTGAATAGGAGGAACTGCTGGTCTTCTCCCACCTCTAGGGAAGTAATGGCAGGGGCTGCCCTCTGGGGTCTCCTGGGCTCTGCACCCTCCTGGCATGATTCAGAGTGGGCCCCTTTGCCCCAGGACATCCTTTGATACCTACTTCAACCATCAGGTAAAACTGATTTGATTCCCGCCTCCTTGTTCCCGATATAGATCTTCACTTATCACTTCTTTCCTGGCAGTGGAGCGCCATTTTGTGGTTTGCCTCGGGTGCCAAAATGGCTTAGGGCCAACCCTGTTATTAACTATCAACCTATGGGGAACAGTGTCTTATTCCCGAGCAATCAACAAATGGCAAAAATTGTCTTTGTTCGAAGCTGTGTTGTAACTGTTATGTGCATAGCCCCCCCTTTTTTTGTTAATTTTGAATACACTGGTACCTCGGGTTACATATGCTTCAGGTTACATACACTTCAGATTACAGACTCCGCTAACCCAGAAATAGTACCTCGGGTTAAGAACTTTGCTTCAGGATGAGAACAGAAATCGTGCAGCGGCAGCAGGAGGCCCCATTAGCTAAAGTGGTGCTTCAGGTTAAGAACAGTTTCAGGTTAAGAACGGACCTCCAGAACGAATTAAGTACATAACCAGAGGTACCACTGTACAGAGCTACCAAGGACATGCTTAGCAGACACCTTGGCATTTGGGGGGCTTGGCTGGGAACCGCGGTCCCATTAAGAGTGTGCATCTGTGTGTGACATCTTTACATACCTTTTGTGTGGTACATTGAAATGGACAATGAGGGGAGACTGCCGTGAGCTCCTTTGGGCCTCTGGAGGTCATTGGGACTACTTCATGCTTGTCAGCAAATTGTGGTGAGCAGTGCAGACTTGCCCTGTTTGAGTACCATGTGGCTTTAACTCTGTTGTCCCTACCCCACCCGCAAAAGGAGGAAAGGAGCCACTGAATGCAGGAACAAACATTTTCAAAAGCCACCCCCCATCCCCGTCAAATTATTATTGCCTGACATAGTTTGGAAACGAGATTCCTTCCTTAGGGGCAATCTTCCTTATTAACACCCTACAAAAATAAGGGACTATAGCTTCCTCCTTTGCAACTTTGCATTTTTTAAAAACCTCATTATGTGTCCTTTCCTCATCTCCTTTTCTTGTGGCATTATCTTTTAGAATATTAAACGTGTGAGCAGTTCCCCCCACCCTTAATATATATACCACATAGCACCTAGCTGCTGAGATACGTTATAACAAATAAGTAGCTATATTGTGACTGTGTACACCTTACTGGCTTAAAATGCAGCTGGGCTGTTCTGTTTCTCAGTTCAAATCACAGCAGTATTTAATAAGAAATTACAGGACATATATGTATAATAGCTAATGCTGTATGAATGCCACTTCCCAAACCAGTTGTATGAGTGTTCTGGATGCAGAGCAAATGGGAGTGTGTATCTCCATTAAATATGTACCACTAAAGACCATTCCTACAGTCTATTCTACTAAGCCCCTACAGCCCTCAAATATTTAGAGAATAACATCTTTGAAATTATAGCTCATGTATGCGATGCTATTGAAATTCAATAAACTATTGATATTTGGACAGGTTGCAAAAATATCAAATATTCATTGCAATAGCTGAATATAGATGGATACTGCGCCAAAGAGACACAATTGGAGTCAGATTACTTGGAACAGAACAAATAGAAGTTTAAAAAAAAACCCTGAGGGCAAAACAAAATGTGATTAATATATACAGCAATCAAGCTCAGCACATCTAAATTGAGAGGAAGAGCTAATCTCCAAATAAAAAACCTGAATAACATACCATCCTTTCGGAGGAACTCAGAACAACAGATTCTAATATAAACATTAACCACAGTGAAAAGCTAAGGAATTAAAATGGGGTCAGACTATATGTTTGAGATACACACATAAAATTAAAGGTGACATCTTGCCCATTAGGCCTTCTCAAGGCTGCAGAGAAAAGTAGGAGAGGGAAGGTTAATTTCAAGGTTAGATTAAATTTTGGTAGTTGCTTTTCTCAAGCCCAAAGCAGAGCCTTTGGCCAAGATGTCACTGCAAATGGTTACAGTACTTAAAATATTTGGATTGGGTTGTGGTTGTATGATTGTGCATTTTGGTCAACCAACACACTAAACCATGGCAAAAGGAACACCCTGGAACCCTCCAGCATGAAAGAGGAGAAGCTTTGTATTGCCAAATTGCTTCAGGTGATCAAGAAACCAAGGCTGTTCATACATTACCCTTTACTCTGCCAAAGGAAACTTGAAAAGTGATGCTTAATCTGGATCTTTTGAGAACATCATCCTCTTTGCAACACTTGCTATGAAGATGCAGCAGCGGTAACAGGCCATTCTGTAGGGGCTCATATCCATTCTGTGTTTATAAATCTTTGGTGCATATGCAAAATCCCCCAATAGCTTTTTTCTACAATATTTAATAAATTCCGCATTAGCAAGAAGCTCTTGTTTGTTGTTATTGTTTTTAACTCACAGCACCAAGCAGAGTTTAAGGAAAGTTCTACACCCATGTAACCCAATTTGATGGTCTCCAAAAGTTTTTGGACCAAAACTCCCATAATCTATGACAATTATCAGTTTGGCTAGGACTGATGGGAATTGCATTCCTAAACATTTGGGGAACCAGTTTAGGAAAGTGTGTTCTACACAGAAACAGACATTGCAATTGGATGTGATTTATTTGTAATTTAGTACTGTTATTTATTGGACACAGGTGGCGCTGTGGTCTAAACCACAGAGCCTAGGACTTGCCGATCAGAAGGTTGGCCCTTTCGAATCCACGTGACGGGATGAGCTCTCATTGCTCGGTCCCTGCTCCTGCCAACCTAGCAGTTTGAAAGCACCTCAAATGCATGTAGATAAATAGGTACGCTCCGGCGGGAAGGTAAGCGGCATTTCCATGCGCTGCTCTGGTTCACCAGAAGCAGCTTAGTCATGCTGGCCACATGACCTGGAAGCTTTCTGCAGACAAACGCCGGCTCCCTCGGCCTGTAAAGCGATATGAGCACTGCAACCCCAGAGTCATTCACCACTGGATTTAACAGGGGTCCCTTTACCTTTACCCTTTACTGTTATTTATTAAGTACTTAAACAGAGTAGTTAATCTGGGAGTGAGTGGAATAGTATTAATCCAGGAACTGTTAAAAAGAAAATGTATTAATTACTCAAAATGTTCTCTGGAGCTGATTCTTCCTTTTTAATTCTTTATAACTAAAACAAATACTGGCCATCTGGAACAGCTAGCTAGTATGTACAAGTCTTGTCATTCTGTGTTGAAAACATTGCTGCAATTCCCCTGGGAGTATCAGAACTTCTTTTTATGTACATTACCTAGTAATAAGATTGTACTGTACTGAAAAAAACATGGCTGCCCCCCTGTGGGCTCATGGGGGCAGCCATGTCCCCCGCCTCCTACAATCTCCCTGAGAGTGATGAGGGAATTGCAGCAACATTTTCAACACGCACAATAAGATCAGTGTATGACACCGTTCCCCTGACTAGTATCTGTGAAAATAAATAAGTTGAAGAGGTTCAGACTGCAAGCCACCTTTTAATGCAGACTAGTAGAAGCACAGATTCTGAAGTGGAGTCAAGTCCAATCTGCACAATAGTGCAGATCAAATGAGTTGGTTTTGGAATTTCAAACCACCAAAATTCATTCCACATTCCAAGGTTAACCATCCAATCCTGTGCTTCTTCATTAGGTTTAACAGGACATACCCCATTTAGGTTCTTAATACACTTACTAAGGAGTAAGTAAGGAGGGACGTGGGTGGCGCTGTGGTCTAAACCACCGAGCCTCTTGGGCTTGCCAATCAGAAGGTCTGTGATTCGAATCCCCACGATGGGTGAGCTCCTGTTGCTTGGTCCCAGCTCCTGCCAACCTAACAGTTTGAAAGTACGCCCAAAAATGCAAGTAGATAAATAGGTACCGCTCTGGCGGGAAGGTAAACAGCGTTTCTGTGCGCTGTTGTGGTTTTGGTGTTGCGTTGCACCAGAAGCGGCATAGTCATGCTGGCCACATGACCCAGAAAAACTGTCTGCAGACAAACTCCAGCTCCCTCGGCCTGTAAAGCGAGATGAGCGTCGCAACCCCAGAGTTGTCTGCGACTGGACTTAACTGTCAGGGGTCCTTTACCTTTACCTTTAAGGAGTAAGTGCCTTTGGACATAATGTGACTTACTTACATTCATAGGGAGTGTGCTGGTCATCTATTAAGCAGTACTTAATTTGTGTTGAGCAATCAGAAGCATTTTTTTCTGGGGGGGTGGGCGAAATGGAACATTTTAATCAAGAAACACAGGGGGGGATTCATAAAATGGTGGCCATTCCTGGCTTGACATGCTGTAGTGATGATAAAATGCAGAAGGAAAAAAGCTGTGAGGTTTAGGATTCTATTAGAAAGACTCAGCTGACCAATCCATTCATAATTTGGATTTATCTTTGCTGTGAAGACAGCCTGGCCAAGATATTCACTGAAGCCAGTGGCTGACAGTTTGACATAGTAGTGCATATTCCTGCCATTCAGATATGGAGCTATCTGCCTTGTAATTGTGTCAGAGTATGAATTTGGCAAAGACTTTGGAAATAGGCACATTCTGTCTGATGCATACAATATATCTTCATATCACTTGTATAAATAAATTGGTACAATAATCAAAATGTATAGGGGGTTTTTCACCCACCAGCTTCCCCTCTCCTCCGCCCCCATTGAAACATTCTGGTAAAAAAGCATAGAAAGAATGTCGGTTTTTAAAAGGGCATTTTCCTTTAAACCTTTAGGGACAGCTATACTGTCTCAAGCATTTGTCATGTCATTTTACAGTATGTCATATGGTTGGGCATTTAACGTCCCATGAGCCAGTACAATTCATCTCTAATGACATAATGCAGTGTTGCAGAGTTGATATTTAGTGCAACATGCTGGCTTAAAACTAATCACCAATAAATTAGGGCACCTTTCTGAGTTATTCTTCTGACATGGTTGCATGTAAAATGCAGTTTTTACTTCAAGAAATTTAGCTCAGCTCTTTGCTGATTATTGGATACAGTACTATGATAGAGTCAAGAAGAATTTCAGTTTGCAAATGCTTTGCATGGCTCAAAGCTGGGGTGTATAAATAGAGTGTGCAATGTGTGTGTGTTGTGGGGGGGGGAGCCCTATAGGGCACAACTGTCAGATGTACTATCGCTGCCATGTCACTAATGTAGCCATGCAAAGCAATTGCCCAGAAGCATATCGCTGCCTCTGTATGCTGCTGAAGAATTTTATGTTGTGCTGTACAAGTCAGTGACAGAAGATATGAAGGTCAGAAAAGAACAACTTGGGCTCTCTAACAATCCCATACATAACACAGTTGACTAACTTCTTGTTGGCAAAGACTAGAATGAGTATATTTGGAAGGCAATAATACATGCCATATATAACAACGACGAGCCCCCGCAATCCCACTTGCAGAAAGGCATGCTATTTACAACAGGGATAAATCAAAATTAATGTTGGTTTATTTGTAACATGGAATCCTACACTGACAAACCCAAAGCGCTCTCATATTGGTTTTAATCTTTGAAAATGAACACACAAACACTCTATATGTAAATTTTTACTACTATTATTAATTAACCAATATAAATGATCAAAATTGAAGCCAATGGCACTGAACAACTCTGAAAAAGGAGGCACTTAGTCACTACTCAAAACAAAGGTTGTTGTATTTCTTTGTTGCACAAACCCAGGCATACTGCACCTCCAGAGATTTAGAGTGGTATTCTAGCCTGTGAGGTAGCTATGGTTTATAATTAGCCAAAGCATTTTTTGCCATCTGTGCTTCCATTTCCGGTCATTTTTTGTTTTTAATTGCTAGTCAGCTTCATCTTGTTCTTCACTGCCTAAGGAACTCTTGAGCCAGCCAAGCCAAACCAAACCAAACCTGCTTGTTTTCCTTCATCATGTGGCTTATATGCAATGGCTACAGTTTGGAGCTGCAGCTATTTTAAATTTAGCGCTGCTTTCCCCTGTTCAGGATGCTCAGCTTAAGTGGAATGCAAACAGAACTTAGTAAATTCTATTGCCAGTTACCTGTTCAACACTGTTAAATACCGACTGCTACTGCATGTCAGCTGTCGAAATACTTTCAAATGTTGGTTACATGTCAGATACTATTAAATGTCAGATACCGTCAAATACTGATTGCTACATGTCACATATTGTTAAGTACTTAAAGCTATGGTATGCCCACTGTCCAATACAGTTAAGTAAATATGAAGTGTTACTGAAAAATCTTCAAATGTTAATGCTGAATGTAAAACATTTTCTGAAGTGTTCTACTCCAGAGAATAACAGCAAAGGGTCCTATAGCACATTAGACAAACACATTTAAGCTTTAATGCACCACAGCTCACTTCGCTAGGTGCAAGAAGTGTTAGTTGCAAGTATATACACATACTGAGAAGACTTCCATGTATCTTATGAAGTGAACTGTAGTTCACAAATGCTTATGCCGTAAAAGAATTGTTAGTCTTTAATATATCACAAGACCCTTTATTGAAGTTTTCTGCTAGATATTAGCCTTTTGAAAGAGGTTTCTTGACAGCATCAATTTTGTTCTTCAGAACCCTAAACATTCTGGGTTCAGGATTCCTTATGAGACTTCTATATGGACATTCATCTGTTCTTAAATCATATCTGCACTGAATACTTCCCTTCCTGAATTTATAGTTGTGGATAGGGAATTGACTATTTTCTTTTTATTATTTTTTGTGCACTCATTATGGAACTTCCCCCTGAGGTTCACTCTCTGTTGGCTTTCTAAATGCTGAAGGACCCTTTTTATTCCAGGAGGTCTTTGTGGTAATAATTCATTATTCATTATACTCTTCTGTTGCCAATTTTAGTGTAGTTCTTATTCAGTTGATTTATTTTAAAGTTAATTTACTTCCCCACCCCCAGTTTATTTCAAGACTAGGCTAAGTGCCTCTTTGGGTCAACAGATAGGAAGTGCTGCATAAATTTATTTACTACAATTCTACATATATATATATTTTAAAAAACCTTGTGTTTTGTTTCAAAGCACTCTTACCTAATCTGAAAATGTGGTGGGACAGAAATGAAAACAAAATTTTAAAATCCATGATGTTATGATTTGTGGGTGGCCAGGTTCTCCTAAATTCCTGGGTGCCAGATCCCCCCCCCCCAATAATTCCTGGATTTAGTAAAAGTTTGAATAAATCAAGGTTTGATTAAACTTTGCCAAGCACACAAACCCTATAGATTTAGTTATGCTAATGAGCCACACCAGCTAGCTAGAGCTGGCTGGCCTGGCTTTTAGCAGGGGACAAAACCTGGTCATGGCCCATCAAGGAAACCATCTGAGGGCAAAACTACCTGACAAAAAGGAATGGGGGCCCTTCTTTGCTGGGTGCTAGTGGGCAGAGCCAAAGGCCTGGTTTAGCCTTTCAACTTTGGATGAGTAAGCTGGAGGGAGGTCCTGAGAGTAGGTTAGCAGCGAAAAGGAGAAGTGGGGCAGAACTCCATGTGAGCGAGAGATGACAGGCTAGAACTAAGAGACACAGAGGATAACTTGGTACTGTCCTGTGAATCCAATGCCATCCTTTAGGGGGAAGACGGACCCGCAAAGGATATGAATGCTCTGCAATCCCTTCGTCTACTTTCAAGTTGTGTAAATGAAAGCATATATCATAAAGACACTACAGTCTCTACTATGCCTGATTTCTGAAGGAAATATGAACCCTTGTTAAGTGCCTAGAACCCCTGAAATCTCACACCACTCAGAAATGGGGGGACGTGGAACACTGGTGTCAGAAGTGGGGTCTGTGTTTCCTAGCAGGAAAAGTCTGTGGGCAAAAGGTGCCTGAAGTCCGAGATGGAGGGATTGCAGAGCATTCACATCCTATGAGGGTCTTTACATGCCACCCCTTGATGGTTTCTTTGAAGGGCCTTGAACTGGCCTTTGTCCCCTGCCATTGGCCCATCCAGCTAGCTTGGCCAAGCTGGCTTGGTTCGTTAGCATAACTAAATCCAGGGGGTTTATATGTTTGGCAAAGTTTAATCCAACCTTGATTAATTCAAACTTTTACTGAATCCAGGAACTATGGGGAGGATCTCGTACCCACAAACCAATAACAACATATCACCTTAGCATTTTTAAAGGAAGAAATAGAAATCGTGCTAGTTATCACCTACCTATTGTCTCAGAAAAGGTCCTGTGCAGGAGGAGGCTTCCAGACAAACTGCTCCTGTGCAAGCAACCCAAATGTGAAAATAAATGCAGTTGAGCTGGAGCCAAAAGGGGATGGGACCACCAAGTGGTAGCAAATTTCTAGGCTCCTCCCACTGAGATGAGGCAGGCAAAGAGGTAAGTAAGGATCCCTTAGATAAAAGTGCAAAGGTGTTTTGGGGTCTGGTAGAATGTGACAGTCCGATAAATGATGTCTCCTATCTGGATTCAGAAGGAGGAATTGCATCACAGTGAACTGTCATCTGGAGCTATTTTCTCAGGCCTATCATTAGGCATGCTGCCTGGGGTTTGCTTCCCAGGTTATAAATTCTGCTCAAAGGAGCAAAACAGACATTTTAAGAAGGTACATTTCCTATGATTACTAAGCATTAATTAAGGTGTAAGAAAAAGATAAGCATTTAAGGAGATGGGATTTCCAAGGTGTAATTTATTATGATGAAGAAACATTGTAAGAATCCCAAATATAATCAAGAAAACCAACAGTAAGATTATCCCAGCAGGCTTAGCGTGGTTGCTAAGCAACATTTCACGTTAGCTCCAAGTTGTCTGTGCTGTGACATGACTGAGAAAGACAGGGTAGCTACTGCTTCTGAAACCAAAACAAAAAAATAGTCTTTGGCCACACATACATGTTAGCTGAGAATAAATCACAGCAAAAGTCAAATGAATTCTGACAAGAGTGTGGGGTTGATTTTGCTTTCAGACACTGCAGAGTCACCAAGGGTGAGAAGCTCGCTATCTAATCAACACAGTCCTAACTGCACAGATATTTCGCATCAGTGTTATGATACTGCAATTTCAGTGTAGTGACAGTTCAAGATCCTGCTCTTCAAAATGATGAAGCGAGAACAGTAGTAGCAGCAGTAGCAACAACAACAAATGCCTTTGTTGTTGTTCCACCCTTCTTTCAAGGAGATAAGGGCACCAGAAATGGTCCCCCTTCCCATTATTATTGTCAAATCCACCCTGTGAGGTTGACTGAGATGCCCACTTTACCTGGTTGTCTTTCCTTCCTCTTTTGAAACATATTTATATTTCCCAATTTATCTACAAGAAAAACCGAGGGAAATACTTTGTATAAATTTGAGTAGCAAAAAATTACAGCCAACTGAACATGTAGCATAATTAACTAGCAAGTCTCTGGCCAAAGAGTGGAAATTAGAATGAACATGTGGCCCATGACTGGATCCTTCTTTGAGCAGGAGATATCATTGTTCTTTGCTGACCTTGAAAAAGTTTTTTTAAAGGTAGTGACTACAGATAGTGGATAAATTTGATTCCATTTGTATTCAAAGCTGAATTTATCAAATTTGTGCCTCCCAAAGAAAAGTGAGGAAGCAAATAATATTTACAAATATGCATATATTAGGGTATATGTCCCTATAAATGAATATAATAGTGAAAACAACGTACAAAATCCATTATTTCCTTTGAAATTGCTTGTAAAAATGGGTACATTGGTCAAAACTATATACTAGGAAAAATTTACACAGGAATGCTGAATAATTTTCTTAATTTTGAAGAATTTTTTTAAAGGATTTTTTTAAAAAACAAAACAAAAAACAGTGCTTCAGAAATGTGGAGAACTGAATTTAAGATTGGAAAAATCTGAAATCGAGAGAACTGAAAGTGACAGATCACTCCCCATGCCAGTACCACTAGGAAAGGTTTTTTGGGCATTTGCAACATCTACCACATTTTCTCCCATTCCAGCTCCAATTCCTGTTTTCATAACCTCTTTGTGTTTCATTCATCTAGATATGTGTGCGCATGAATGCCTTCGTTCATGATTAGCTCATATGTAAAACAACAACAAATCTGCCATTTCTTCCCACAGCCAGATTGTGTGGCTATACTATACAATGTATGCCTAAGCATATTAAACTGGCACATGTATTTTAAGAAATCACTTTGGTCCAACTGGCCCTGTCTCTTTAGATTACTGCTCTGGGGAAATTGTGGTTTACCGGCCTTATTCCCCATGGCAATAATTCTGTCTTGCCCAGGGCCTTTCTAAATATGTGGGTAGGTCAGTCAGAGGGGAGGGCCTTTTGAATTAGCTCAGCCCGTCATGTCAGTTGCTGGGCAGAGGCCATGGGTCTATTGTAGTGCACATTTATTTTAATTTTATTCTTTGCACGCCTGAGGAAGTTCAAGTTCTGGCATCTTCATATAAAGTGTTCTCTGATAGTAGGGTTCAAAATAGGCCTTGCTTGAGGCCCTGAAGAGTTGCTTCCATCCAGTCAGAGCCTTTCAGACCAGTGATCGGATAGTGTAAGACAGCTTCACACGTTCAGCTATTTAGTAGGTGCCAACAGATGGGAAAGGAAGAGATTGGTAACTTGTCTGTAAATGTCATGAGACTCTGTGAACTCTATACATTTAAAGCACATGACTGTTGTTGTTGTTTAGTCATTTAGTCGTGTCCGAGTCGTGACCCCATGGCCCAGAGCAAGCTAGGCACTCCTATCTTCCACTGCCTCCCGCAGTTTGGTCAAACTCATGTTGGTCGCTTCGAGAACACTGTCCAACCATCTCGTCCTCTGTTGTCCCCTTCTCCTTGTGCCCTCAATCTTTCCCAACATCAGGGTCTTTTCCAGGGAGTCTTCTCTTCTCATGAGGTGGCCAAAGTATTGGAGCCACAACTTCACTATCTGTGCTTCCAGTGAGCACTCAGGGCTGATTTCCTTAAGAATGGATAGGTTTGATCTTCTTGCAGTCCATGGGACTCTCAAGAGTCTCCTCCAGCACCATAATTCAAAAGCATCAATTCTTCGGCAATCAGCCTTCTTTATGGTCCAGCTCCCACTTCCATACATCACTACTGGGAAAACCATGGCTTTAATTATACGGACCTTTATTGGCAAAGTGATGTCTCTGCTTTTTAAGATGCTATCTAGGTTTGCCATTGCTTTTCTCCCAAGAAGCAGGAGTCTTTCAATTTCGTGACTGCTGTGACCATCTGCAGTGATCATGGAGCCCAAGAAAGTAAAATCTCTCACTGCCTCCATTTCTTCCCCTTCTATTTGCCAGGAGGTGATGGGCCCAGTGGCCATGATCTTTGTTTTTTTGATGTTGAGCTTCAGACCATCTTTTGCCCTCTCCTCTTTCACCCTCATTAAAAGGTTCTTTAATTCCTCCTCACTTTCTGCCATCAAGGTTGTGTCATCTGCATATCTGAGGTTGTTGATATTTCTTCCGGCAATCTTAATTCCGGCTAGGGATTCATCCAGCCCAGCCTTTCGCATAATGAATTCTGCATATAAGTTAAATAAGCAGGGAGACAATATACAGCCTTGTCGTACTCCTTTCCTAATTTTGAACCAATCAGTTGTTCCATATCCAGTTCTAACTGTAGCTTCTTGTCCCACATAGAGATTTCTCAGGAGACAGATGAGGTGATCAGGCACTCCCATTTCTTTAAGAACTTGCCATAGTTTGCTGTGGTCGACATAGTCAAAGGCTTTTGCATAGTCAATGAAGCAGAAGTAGATATCTTTCTGGAACTCTCTAGCTTTCTCCATAATCCAGCGCATGTTTGCAATTTGGTCTCTGGTTCCTCTCCCCCTTCGAAATCCAGCTTGCACTTCTGGGAGTTCTCGGTCCACATACTGCTTGAGGCTTCCTTGTAGAATTTTAAGTATAACCTTGCTAGCATGTGAAATGAGTGCAATTGTGCGGTAGTTGGAGCATTCTTTGGCACTGCCCTTCTTTGGGATTGGGATGTAGACTGATCTTCTCCAATCTTCTGGCCACTGAGTTTTCCAAATTTGCTGGCATGTTGAATGTAGCACCTGAATAGCATCCGCTTTTAAAATTTTAAATAGTTCAGCTGGAATATCATCACTTCCACTGGCCTTGTTATTAGCAGTGCTTTCTAAGGCCCATTTGACTTCACTCTCCAGGATGTCTGGCTCAAGGTCAGCAACCACACTACCTGGGGTGTACGACACATCCATATCTTTCTGGGATAATTCCTCTGTGTATTCTTGCCACCTTTTCTTGATGTCTTCTGCTTCTGTTAGGTCCTTACCACTTTTGTCCTTTATTATGGTAATCTTTGTACGAAATGTTCCTTTCATATCTCCAATTTTCTTGAACAGATCTCTGGTTTTTCCCATTCTATTGTTTTCCTCTATTTCTTTGCATTGCTCGTTTAAGAAGGCCTTCTTGTCTCTCCTTGCTATTTTTTTGGAAACCTACATTCAGTTTCCTGTATCTTTCACTATCTCCCTTGCATTTTGTTTGCCTTCTTTCCCCCGCTATTTGTAAGGCCTCGTTGGACAGCCACTTTGCTTTCTTGCATTTCCTTTTCATTGGGATGGTTTTCGTTGCTGCCTCCTGTATAATGTTACAAGCCTCCATCCATAGTTCTTCAGGCACTCTGTCCACCAAATCTAAATCCTTAAACCTGTTCCTCACTTCCACTGTGTATTCATAAGGGATTTGACTTAGATTGTATCTTACCGGCCCAGTGGTTTTTCCTACTTTCTTCAGTTTAAGCTTGAATTTTGCTATAAGAAGCTGATGATCTGAGCCACAGTCAGCTCCAGGTCTTGTTTTTGCTGACTGTATAGAGCTTCTGCATCTTTGGCTGCAGAGAATATAATCAATCTGATTTCGATGCTGCCCATCTGGTGATGTCCATGTGTAGAGTCGCCTCTTGTGTTGTTGGAAAAGCGTGTTTGTGATGACCAGCTTGTTCTCTTGGCAGAACTCTGTTAGCCTTTGCCCTGCTTCATTTTGAACTCCAAGGCCAAACTTGCCAGTTGTTCCTTTTATCTCTTGATTCCCTACTTTAGCATTCCAATCCCCTATAATGAGAAGAACATCCTTCTTTGGTGTCATTTATATAAGGTGTTGTAAGTATTCATAGAATTGGTCAATTTCAGTTTCTTTAGCACCAGTAGTTGGTGCATAAATTTGGATTACATCCCCCAAATCATCCTGGGAACTGTAGTTTATTAAGTGTGTTGGGAATTGCAGCTCTACGGTGACAGTTGCCAGTAAGCAGTGTGGTATAGTGGTTAAGAGTGGTGGACTCATAATCTGGTGAACCGGGTTTGCTTCCCCGCTCCTCCTCATGCAGCTGCTGGGTGACCTTGGGCTAGTCACACTTCTCTGAAGTTTCTCAGTCTCGCTCACCTCACAAAGTGTTTGTTGTGGGGGAGGAAGGGAAAGGAGGTTGTAAGCCGCTTTGAGACTCCTTCAGGTAGTGATAAAGCAGGATGTCAAATCCAAACTCTTCTTCTTCTTCCCAGGGGAGAGCCAGGCACTTTTAATGCATGGTTTATACAGAGCCAAAGGCACTCAGGTTTGAACACTTAAAAAACCTTGTATGTTGCCCCACCCATAACATTTCTTAGGAGCAAGGGATACTGGAAAGATGGGCTTTGGAGTGGGATCAAAGGTCAGGGGCAGAGTGCATACATTGCGTTCAGAAAGCTACAGGCTGTATTCCCAGGCATATCCATTTAATAGAAGAATCAAGTAGCATGGGGTAGCTAACATCAGATCTGGGGGCCTATCTGCCCCCAAGCCATTTTTTTTCCTGGCCTTCTAAGACCCCTCCTTGAGGCAAGGAGCTAGGAGTAGTGCTAATTTTTACCCATTATATATTCTCAACTGGTTCTAAAGGTAAAGGTAAAGGTACCCCTGCCCGTACGGGCCAGTCTTGACAGACTCTGGGGTTGTGCGCCCATCTCACTCAAGAGGCCAGGGGCCAGCGCTGTCCGGAGACACTTCCGGGTCACGTGGCCAGCGTGACATCGCTGCTCTGGCGAGCCAGAGCCGCACACGGAAACGCCGTTTACCTTCCCGCTGGTAAGCAGTCCCTATTTATCTACTTGCACCCGGAGGTGCTTTCGAACTGCTAGGTTGGCAGGCGCTGGGACCGAGCAGCGGGAGCGCACCCCGCCGCAGGGATTCGAACCGCCGACCTTTCGATCGGCAAGCCCTAGGCGCTGAGGCTTTAACCCACAGCGCCACCTGCGTCCCCCAACTGGTTCTACTGACAAGTAAATATTTTCTTGCTGCCCCAATTCTCCATATATGATTTGTTAAATTGACTTTGTACTTAATCCCAAACAAGTAGCATGAAATGATCACTTTAAACAACTGCTCCAGCTCTGAAAAAAAGAAAACTTTGAAGCAATATTTTTAAACAGATTATTATTATTTTTTTTGAAATGATCGCTTTTGTGCTCTTTGTCCCAAAGGATCCTTAGTGGTTATGTAGTATTACATAAATTTTCTCCTGATTAAAAATGTAAATTGACTAAATGCCTAAAAGCCCAGTGAAAAGGCTTCTAACATTTCCCCCTCTTCCTGCCTTCCAGTTTCCTTTTTTATCTCTTCAGAATAAAGAGCTGATTATAATTACAGTGGATACTGAAATGTAGGCTCAATTTTTTAAAATTTAATTGAAGTCTGAAATGGGTTTTCTCCATTTTTATGTGTGTGAATTGTTCTATAGCATGTGGTTGGTTTTTTTTTTAATGTACTGAATATATTTGTATATAAATCTACATAATTTTAGGGAGGGAGATTGAATGAGAGTGAATGCTAATTCCTAAGTACATAAGGGAGAAGATCCTTTGAGATTCTGTCACTAATTCCATTCTGCAGAATTACTTCACAGATCCAGATAAGTAGCCACCTTGGTCTATAGCAGCAAAAAGACAAATGGGAAATGTGCTGGCTCTAAGGGTGGTAGCTTTCCACTAGTCTTGTTATGTGTATTGCTTGTGTTAACTGGTTGTGTTGCTAAAGGGTGCTTAGCTGAATTTCAAAAGCAGCAGTAATCCAGTTTCTTCTTTACCCTGAAAGCATAGCATATGACCACAGCCATTAAGATGACAGCTGGTTTACTATTGTGCTTTCAAGTATTTATGAATATAAAATCTCCCCTTTCCTTCTCCCCCCACTCAATTTCTAATTTATTGTTATTTCTGAGGGGGAAATAACAGCAGTGTGACTACCAACTTGTATTGCTATAAAAGTGGTTTGAACATATTAATGGAGGATAAGGCTATCAATTGCAACAACAACAACAACAAATTTATACCCCACCCATCTGGCTGGGTTTCTCCAGCTACTCTGGGCGGCTACCAACAGAATATTAAATACATGATAAAACATTAAGCATTTAAAACTTCTCTAAACAGGGCTGCCTTCAAATGTCTTCTGAAAGTCAGATAGTTGTTTATTTCCTTGACATCTGATGGGAGGGCGTTCCACAGGGCAGACGTCACTACTGAGAAGGCCTTCTGCCTGGTTCCCTGTAACCTCACTTCTCGCTGGGAGGGAACCGCCAGAAGGCCCTCGGTGCTGGATCTCAGTGTCCAGGCAGAACAATGGGGGTGGAGGCGCTCCTTCAGGTACTGGGTCGAGGCCATCTGGGGCTTTAAAGGTCAGCACCAACACTTTGAATTGTGCTCAGAAACGTACTGGGAGCCAATGTAGGTTCAAGACCAGTGTTATGTGGTCTTCAGCCACTCCCAGTCACCAGCCTAGCTGCCGCATTCTGGATTAGTTGTAGTTTCCGGGTCACCTTCAAAGGTAGCCCTAAGTAGAATGCATTGCAGTACTTACTCCAAGCGGGAGATAACTAGAGCACGCACCACTCTAGTGAGACAGTCTGTGGGCAGGTAGGGTCTCAGCCTATGTACCAGATGGAGCTGGTAGACAGCTGCCATGCACACAGAATTGATCTGCGCCTCCATGGACAGCTGTGAGACCAAAATGACTCCCAGGCTGTGCACCTAGTTGTTCAGGTGCACAGTTACCCCATTCAGGACCAGGGAGTCCTCCACGCCTGCCTGCCCCCTGTCCCCCCCAAACAGTACTTCTGTCTTGTCAGGATTCAACCTCAAATCTGTTAGCTGCCATCCATCCTCCAACTGCCTCCAGACACTCACACAGGACATTCACTGCCTTCACCAGTTCTGATTTAAAAGAGAGGTAGAGTTGGGTATTGTCTGTATACTGATGAACACCCAGCCCAAAGTCATGATGACTGAATAATAATAATAATAATAATAATAATAATAATAATGTATATTCTCTCTAGTATTGGAGCTGTTGCACTCATATTTTGATGGTGGGCTTCTCATCAACATCTGTTTGGCTGCTGTGCAAACAGGATGCTAAACTACCGGTAGATGGATCTGATACAGGATGCTTATAGCATCGGCTCCAGGTTTTGATGGGCAAGATCCCCTTTGTGAACCCCTCTCCTCTGCCCTGCAATTGCCCACTCCCTCACCTACTACCTGTAGGTTTATCTGTGTCTGACTTAAAAGGATGTGTGTTAGTGAATGGGCTGGCAAATCATAGATGCTTTAAAATATACGCTCATCACTTTGGAATGTGTAGGATTTCACAACTTCGGGCAGTGTTTGAATGAGCATGTCACATTTCAGTTGAGCACAATGGTAATTGGTGCTTCTGTTCAGCTGTCAGACAAATGGTTGCCTTAGAATACAAGAATCCTTCATGCCTCAGGCAAATATAGATTATTTGTACCTAAAGAGAGGCTGAGCAAACAGTGGAATACTAAGTGGCAGCATTTCTGTTCTCTTTAGTTCTTGTTCTGTTCGGACCTTAAGAAACAATGTAGGCTGCAACCCTATACTGTACTTACCTGGGAATACGGTAAGTCCCTTTGAACTCAATGAAACTTACTTCTGAGTAGGCATGCATAGGATTGCGCTTCTGGCAACTCAGTATACTTTGCATAATGCCAAATGTGACCAACCTTCCAATTAAGTAAGATTCAACAATAAAAAGTTGGCCCCTAATGCTTAGTTAAAAACTAAGAACTTAGTTAAAAACTAATTTCTAAATATTATATTTAGAATTATTAATGATCTCCAGATTCACACACATGTGGATGCTAGATTCACATATGTAGATGCTAGAGATGTAAAATTTCTGGAAATTTTGACGCCACAGTGGGGAAAGTTTTTGTTCTGGCTTTTTTGGGGGTGGTGTGGGGGTGACACATGTTTTCAGAAAAATTGGGGGAAAGTAAGAGGTTTTTAAAAATTACTCTTAAATATCAAAAGTCACTTTGTTATTTTGGAACATAAAATGCATTATATGCAGGAGGGATAAACTTGGCAGAATCCCACACTGCAATCCTTCGCCAAATACCTGAAGATTTCCTGTACTCATTCACATTTGAAAGTACCTTTCCAACATTTAGCCCTGTCTGTTTTGTAATCCAGTCAAACGCGGAAGCAGTTCTATCATCACTTACCTTTCTGCTTCTGAATCTTGGACCCAACATATCTGCAGCAGCATGAAATAGATGTCAACAAAATGACGTTATTCCCAAGTTCTTTGAGGTCTAGCCAAGAGGAAAGAAACAGCCACCAACTACTATACCAACAAGAAGTAGGCTGCAAGCAAAGAAGGCACTGAATCCTTCTTCCTTCTCTTGTGGCAATGGCAATGCCCTCCAAGAATCAAAAATTAATCTTGCTCTTGCATTTGAGAGTTGTACACTCAGTAGACCGTGGGTCAGCAAACTAAGGCCCGTGGGCCAGATCAGCCCCAATTGCCTTCTGGATCTGGCCCGTGGACAGTCTGGGAATCGCCGCCTGGATCGCCAGCACACGTGTTCTTTCCCTCTCCCTCACACGGTGGCAGCACCTCCTCCCTCCCGCCTCCTGGCTTCTCCCTGCCCTGTCTAGAGGAGGAAAGGGGCTGGGCTTTGTTGGTGCCAGCAGCAGCAGCACTTGAGCGGCCACCATTTTAAGCAGCCCTTCTCCAGAGCCCTTTCACACGACGCAACTGATAACCTTATCCTCCATGAATTTGTCTAATCCTCTTTTAAAGCCATCCAAGGTGGTAGCCATCCCTTCCCCTTGTGGGAGCAAATTCCATAGTGTGAAGAAGTACACTTTCTTTTGTCTGCCCTGAATCTTCCAACGCTCATCTTCTTTGGGTGTCCATGAATTCTAATTACAACATCAAATACTGATCAGTCACATTTGCTGGACTTATTTCTGTTTATGGACATGGTATAAGGAAACATCAGCATTTTCTGCTTCTGTTTCTTTGGGAATTCACCAACATCCAGACATGTCACCCAAAGCTACATATCATGTTACTCTGGCAGATTAATGCTGATCAAGGGATTAAATCCAGGCTTGTGGATTTAGTTTTAAAATAGGTCCATGCTTTGGCAGAGAAGTCTGAGCATGAACAATGGCTACACTTCCCAGAGCTTCTGAGTTCTCTCTCATTGCTACCTTTTTGTAATTATTTTGCCTCTTTTTCTGAACAGAAGGAAAATAACTGGCATGTCTTCTGATAGACACAAAAGGGGTAGGGCAACTCAGCCAAAGTTGAAATGCATCTTTTGCCCAGAATGGAGTTTTGTGGCTTGTATTTTACTTCAATTTCAGACTCAAAATCAATAATGTAGAGAAATAGCTGAGAAACACTGTCCTGTTCCTCAAAGAGACTCAGTGAAAGTAGGTTATTGCACCAGAATGAGAAAAACTACAGAACAGGGCTCTTTAGCATATAATCTCTTCATTGTAGGAAGAAAGTCAGTATTAAGAAAGCCTGTGTCCTTGGTTTCTCAATAGAAATAATCATACCTTTGCCAGTCAGTAGACTCATTAGTTTCTAATCAGAACCACTTTTTATTCAAGGTTATAGTACAAATATCCCTCCAGGGCACTTCAGTGCTGGAAATCTTAGCAATCTAGAAATTTCAGCAATCTGGAAATCTTGTCCTTCATAAATCTTGTGGAATAACAAGAATGATAATTTCCCTTAAAACACCTTTCATCAAAATACACACAAACAATAATATGGCTTTGTAGGGTAGAATGATGTTTTCTTCCTGTTGGTCTGACATTAACTGCCAGTCACCTTCACTGGCTAATTACATCCATGTTCCGACCTGCCAGTGAACTATCTATTAGAGCTAATTGTAATCTGAATCTCTGCAAATGATCTTCTTGGGGCTACTCTGTGTTCTCCTAACAGTCTTCAAGTGCTCTTCACTTTGTAGGGAAATATTGAAACTCGTAAAGAGGTCATGAGCCCCATGGTTCTGACCTGGTAAATGCTTTCAATATTTTTTTAAAATAATAACTTATAAGCATTCCCTTATGTTACACATCATATTACTTTGTAATTGCTATCATTTATTATTATGGCTTTTTATTATTTTAATAATATTTTTTAAAGACAATAACAACAATAATTAAATTTTAGGAACTTTAAAAAACCTCAAGGGAAGGAATATTTCCAGGGGAAATATTGTAATGTGCAGCTGTTTTTGCTATGAGAACCTTTTCTCCAAAATGTACCTTTTACCATTTGACTTATACAACACCCTATTGCAGTGGCTTTTGTTGCCAAGCATATTGTGTAAACAAGCTTTTCAAACCATTCTGTACCTACTGCCTCTTTGTTTTATCAGGGGCACATTCTGGCTTCCCTACTTTAAAAAAAAAGAAAAAAATATAATTGGCAACTATACAATGGCCTGGATTATACACATTTTATGGAAGCTTTCTTTATCATCATCAAGCTAAGCTAAATCTTCAATAAACAATTAAAACATTCTTAAACATATCAGAGATAGAATGCAGTACATATAAACATTGATTTTTAGAACAGTAGACTGTGCTGTTTTTGGTAAACTATTTAAAATGCACACCTAAGGATTCTGTGGACAAATCAGCAATTCCATGCATCCATCCAATCAGAATGGTTCTAGCGATTTGCACTCTAAGCATCTGTTTCCTAGCAACCAGGGAGGCAATCCAAGAACATAGCATTTTACATGCTATTCCCTCTTTGTAATGCTAATCATAGATTTGTATGCACTGCGCTTTTTGTTTTGTTTGGCAGAAGGTTAGAGCGACAAAATAGTGTTGCATGCCACCCCAATCTCCAAGTGGTGAACCAGGGGTTCCAAGCGCTAACCCAGGTTTAATGTTACCTTTTGGAAATGAGGCACAGCAGAGACTGTGGTGTCTTTATGAGGTATGGTGCACACACACACACACACACACACACACACACACACTCAACCTGAGCCTATGATGGAGGGTCTTGTTTGCCTATAGCCTTGGATTCAAGCAGAAATCAGCTATGACTCTCTCTGGTTTTCAAGCTTTCAGCTTTTTACACTAGATCACATCACAGCACATTGCCCTCATTCCCTGGCTTTGTCCTTGTAAATATCTGAGAGTTGGAGGAGGGGCCCCGCCCATTTTTCATCAGGCACAGAGCCCCCTGTTTTTTGTTCTCTTAATTGCCCAGGAGGTTACCTCATCAGGAAGTTAGCTTGGCTCAGGGGCGGATTTAGGGCTTTGCGAGTGGTGCACATGAGTGGGCGCCATCTCAGTGCCCAGTAAACGAGTCACAGGGCTTTGGGAAGGATGTGTGAGGCTCCTAGAGTCCTCCTGGCTCCTTCCCAAAGCCTAGTTAGTACTTTCCCAGCTTTAGGAAGGAAGTAGGAGGGCTCTAGGACCCTGGCAGAGCCTTAAGTCTTCTTCCCAAAGCTGGGCACCTCCTTACCCGCCTTTGGGAAGGCAGCAAGAGGGCTGGGGTTGGGAGCACACCAAATTTTGGCCTTGCACAGGGCACCATAACACCAAAGTCCACCACTGCCTGGCTTGATTAGCTTTTAACACTTGCTAGGATTATATGGGTCTCATACCCACAAACTCGTAATAATATATTATAAAACAAGGATGGAAGGCACTTGAAGGCCAGCTGAACTGAGGCAGGATACATTCTACTAAAATACATTTCATAAATTAGTGCATGTTGTTTGGGTTATAGGGGTCACATACTGTATATTTTAAATGTCAGTGCTTAATAGCATGAATACCACTCCATGTGAGGAACTGAACGGGTGTTTGACTTTTTATATATTAATTTTATCAACTCTGCTACCTCATCCTACAAGCCATCTTAAGACTGTGACCAGCTGCTTTACCCATTACTATCTCTACTTTTCTCACCATCCAGCCTGATAAAGTGTTCTGGAGAACTTGAAAGGTTGCTCACTATTTTGTTACCTTTGGGTTAGTTTGAATAAAAGTATTGCCCATCCCTGGATTTCTGGATTGTTCATATGCACTGGATAGGGAACTGTTGAGCTGGATCCTGAATTTTCCCACCCCCTGCAGACCAATTTTGACAGGTGGGTGGGACTTGTCACCTGCCAGTCAATCACCTGACATCATAATGTTGTCAGGTGACAAACACAGCAACCTCCTTGGAAGATGCACTTTCAGCACCAGTAAGCTTTAAGTTCACCCTGTTTGTTCCTTGGTAGCTGTGTCCATACCTGCACCAGAATTAATGTCACAATTGTGTCAGCGGTGAGTCAGGTGGTGATGTGGTTTTAGAGGGCATGAACTTTTGGGCCAAACTGGGACTCATTAGACCCCAAGGCCAGGTGGTCCCTACCAGTGTTATAAACTAGTGTAACCTTGTTTGCTTATTGTGTGGTAATTTTTTGAAACGGAATTATATATAACTAGAATTTTCCATTGTTTGTAATGAAACAGATAAGTATTGGCTGTCTTTCATGTCTGCCACAATGTGAAGTAAAAGCATAAACAAAGTGTTTTTGGGTTTTTAAAAATAATGCCCAAGGAATCCTTCAAAATGTTCAGAACATCTCCATTAAGTGGAGACTGAAGCTGGGAGTATGTGGCGAGGGCACTGGGAGTATGTGGTGAGGAACAGAGAACACCTCTAGTTCTATACACTGAATCCTTCAGTTCTGGCTTTGCTCACAGGGCAATGGGATAGATGATCCACTGGGCTGACCCTGTGTGGCTGTTCCTACCTTCTAATCTTCCTCACTACAGAGTTAAATAGAAACTGACTGCATGTCAGATCCTATAAGAAACGAAAAGGATGACATTTGTATGCATTTGTGAGATAATAAGCTTTTATGTAAGTCTATCAATGGATAGCCAAATATTTTGCTTCTAGGACTCTTTTGCCACTGAAATTCTTGGTTGTTAGCATAATGAACTGTACATCAAATATAATCTGTAACTATGAGCAGCGCTTCTTGCTTTATCAAAACCACTTAACCACTTTATTCAGCACCAACACATTTTTATATACATTTTTTTAAAAGAATAGCCATCAGTTGTAAACTTAAAATATTAGATGTCCGTAAAACTAATTTTTTTAAAAAAAATATTTCCTAGGATTGGATCAGAGGGCATTAGATCTAGTTAACAAAGTTCTCCAACATGTATGTTGTCTGGATTGCTATTTTTAAGCTAAACCTGTGCTACGGAATTTAATGTAGACCTTTGTTCTAAGCAGGTTCTTAAGTTATGCTTTCAGTGCCAGTCTGTTTGTGTAACTTGATGGCAACAGTAATATTCTGTAGAATCACAATTAGAATTATCGAAGCGATTTTACAAGTCTGCACAGGGACATGTGGCCCTTCAGGTAACCTGGGTCCAATTTGTTCAGGGCTTCATGAGATCTTGAACATGACCTTATAGCTGATCAGCAGGCAGAGCAGTTCCCTGAGCACAGGTGTAATATGTGCACATCCAGATGCTCAACTCGATAACCTGGCTACAGCATTTTGCAGTAGCTGCTTCTAGATCAATCCTAAAGGAACCCCTGCATGGAGTGCATTACAGTATTTCATGAGCCAGGAGTCAGCTTTGCCTGCTGAACAGCAGCCTGAAGGGGGAGAAGGTGGAGTTACTCCACCTGCAGCTCACCAGCCTTCAAGGACACAGAGAAGATGCTGATGAGAACCAGTTGGCTTCAGCCTTCTTAAGCAGAGCTTCCAGCAGCAGTCAGATGCTGGTAACAACATTTGCACTTCCGGGTCCTACCTTGCTACTTCCTGCTTGAGCCTTGACTCCATGATCATCAGATTCCCTGACCCCTGGACTCCTTTGGATACTGACCTCAGAGACTCTTCTGGCTGGCTGGCCTCCCACTACACTGAGCCTTGCATGATGCTGCTCAGCAATGAGACTATGACACAGTACTCCATTTGTGAGGTTACCAATGCATGAATCACAGTGGCTAAGCTATTACACAGGAAAAGATGTAGCTGATGTACCAACCTAAGCTGATAATAGGTACTCCTTGCCACAGAGGTCACCGAAGCCTCCAGGTACAGAGGTGGGTCTGGGAACACCCCCAAAGTACACACACACAGTTCCTTCAGAAGGAATGAAACCCCACTCAGACTGGTGAACTTCCCAACTTCTGAGTCTGGGGACCACTCACCCACAAAGTCTGTTGTACCAGTGTTCAGGCTTGGTTTGTTGGCCCTCATCCAGTCCTCCAAATATATGTATCTTTTTATTGAAGAACTTCATTGCATAAATTTCAAATGATAGCTGTGTCTTGGTTCATGAAGTGCAAGTTAGGCAGGTTTTCATTAAGGCTCAACCTAAACTAACCCGCCCCTTAGTTATCTTGCAAGCGCAGTGGGTTGCTCTTAAAGCCCAAGTTTGTTCCTTGATTCATTTTTTAAAAACTCACTTTTAAAATGCAAACCTATATCTGCAGGGGGGTCCCCTCTTATGGACAAAGTGGGGTGTAGCCCTGCCAGGATTCTTAACTTCCAAAACGTCCAAAGCTGTGTGGTTTGGTCTTTGTCCTGCTACCTACAAACATATCAATCCATTTTTAGTGGCTGAGATCCTTTCTAGATCTCCTCTGCTTAGCCAATCATAAAAATCACTAGCAGGACTGAAACAGGACAGCCCTCAAAAGCAATAAAAGAAAAACAGTAGGGCAGGTCTATGATCGCCCATCCTAAAACAATGAAAAGAGCACATTATTCATATGGGTGCTGCTGTTTCTGACTCTGGGTTGTTTTTTTAGGGGTGTGTGTGTATGTATGTTTGTGCATGTAAAAGAGGGAGGGAGGGAGGGAGAAGTTTATTTTGTATCTTTTTTTGACCACAAGGCAGAGGGTGAGAGAAAAGCTCTATGCAGTTTTTCTTGGTTGAAGAGGTACAAAAGTAACATAATTGTGCTATAAAGCCCCTCCCTCGAAACAACCTTCATTACATTTGAGTTAGTTTACCTTCATTACATTTGAGTTAGTTTACCTTCATTACATTTGAGTTAGTTTACCAGCACATTACTTATTTCTGCTTTGAAGGTGCCTCAAATACCAGCAGACAAAATGAAACTAAAGAAGGAGAATAAGAAGTTAGACCCAAGTATATATGAAAGCATCCTTTGGAGAAGCAGTTGACTGTTATACAGTACATATATATTATTTTTTTTTTAAATAATCTTATCAACAATTGTGGCCATCTTTTGATAGCCAAAATGACTTAGGTCTGCTGACTTTTAATGATTTCCCCCCACTGTTTTTCTACATTGACAAGAACAGTCAACAAAATGACATGGGAAATTATTACATTTTCATTATCAAGAATGAAATATCCTTTATTCACAGAAAAGGTTTTTTTAAAAGAAAAAACTATTTTTGTTTTAAAATGAAAAAAACAAACAAAATGCAGCTCAGTTGTAGAATTTGGTACTGATCCAAGTACTTTAATAAGGCTACAAATCATTTTGACAAATAGCCAGAAATAAAGTAATCTTCTAGGAGACGAGAGACAGACATCATAATATCTGACAATGTCTGCCTAGCGATGCTTCTAAGGTACTGACAGGAGCATCAGGAGAGGAAAAGCAGGCACTTATTTGTTGACTTCAAATGACTTCAAATTCACAAATAATTTCTTTTCTAAGCATGACAAGCTCAAAAATTGCCTATCTTCTTTCCAATATCATCCATCTGGAGAAAACCTGGAAAGTATGAAACGGACATTTCAGATTCTCAGCTTTATATCTTTAGGGGGAGAAAAAAAAAATAAACTCTGTATTGAAAACAACAAGAGAAGGCAAAGAAGAGACCTAAGTACCCAAAACTAGCAACCTGGTAAAAAATAATCATGCATTAATTTAACCATCTCATTATCCATCAATTAATGAGAAAAGAAATTGCATTATCAAAAGGGGAAGGGCGAATGATCAATGTTCTCCTGGGTGTGGCGCAGGTCTGCTGATGTGCTTACCTTCAAAGTGACCAAGAGGTTTTGTTTTTCATCACACAAATCATCACTCCAGTGGTCTGCACTCTGTTTCCTCAAAACCACATGTCCTACACTGGGCTTTACTGTAAGCATGCAAGTTGGTGTAAGCATGACACGCGTGGCACTGTGTTCTAAACCACTAAGCCTCTTGGGCTTGCTGATCAGAAGGTCAGCGGTTTGAATCCCCACGACGGAGTGAGCTCCCATTGCTCTGTCCCAGCTCCTGCCAAACTAGCAGTTTGAAAGCATGCCAGTGCAAGTAGATAAATAGCTATTGGTGTGGCAGGACGGCATTTCCATGCACTCTGGTTTCTGTCATGGTGTTCCGTTGCGCCAGAAGTGGTTTAGTCATGCTGGCCACATGACCTGGAAATCTGTCTGTGGACAAATGCTGGCTCCCTCGGCCTGAAAGCGAGATGAGCGCCGCAACCCCATAGTTGTCTTTGACTGAATTTAACTGCCCAGGGGTCCTTTACCTTCACCATGCAAGTTGAGAGATCACTTACTGAGCAGCTGACAGGCTCATTTTGCTTTCTGCTTTTAAATAAATCTTTGCAGAAAGATTTTTTGCCAGTAAAAGGAAGGCCTTTCCTTCAAACAAAATCAGTGAGCACACTTATGCCAGGCAGTTAGTAGACAGCCTCCCAGTTTCCCAGGATTTAACAAAATTCCAGGGAAGATTTCATTAGGTAACTCCTACCATGGGCTTTTCTGGACCAGGAAGCATGGGCAGCAGGGGAGGCTGCAGAGCACTGGAGAAAGATACACACACAGAGGGAAAAAGAGAGAGATTGGTCTCCTTGCAACAGTAAAGTAAGTCAAAACCACTTGTATCCACTGAAATTCTAAACAAACAAACAAACAAAACAACAACTCTAAAGCAGCTTGCTAATGAGACAGAAAAAATGCAAAACTCTTTCACGAGGGAAGAAAACTTTTGTGAAACGACATGGTATATTTTTGTAAGGTGAAGGTAAAGGTACCCCTGCCCATACGGGCCAGTCTTGCCAGACTCTAGGGTTGTGCGCTCATCTCACTCTATAGGCCGGGAGCCAGCGCTGTCCGCAGACACTTCCGGGTCACGTGGCCAGCGTGACAAGCTGCATCTGGCGAGCCAGCGCAGCACACGGAACTCCGTTTACCTTCCTGCTGGTTGTTGTTGTTGTTTAGTCGTTTAGTCGTGTCCGACTCTTCGTGACCCCATGGACCAGAGAACGCCAGGCACTCCTGTCCTCCACTGCCCCCCGCAGCTTGGTCAGACTCATGCTGGTCCCTATTTATCTACTTGCACCCGGGGGTGCTTTTGGACTGCTAGGTTGGCAGGCGCTGGGACCGAACGACGGGAGCGCACCCCGCCATGGGGATTCGAACCACCGACCATGCGATCGGCAAGTCCTAGGTGCTGAGGTTTTACCCACAGCGCCACCCGCGTCCCTGTTTTTTTTGTAGAGTGCTACAAAGAACTGCTCATTCAGCAATGATTTCAGGTCTAATTGAATCTAAATTACCTATGTATGTTTAGGGCCTAAAGATCCACAATCCAAAACAAATGGGTGAGGCTACAATCATATGCACATATATGGTGGGAGTAAACCCAACTGAACTGAATAGAGCTTATTTTGCAGTAGAGGAGTATAAGATTGCATCTGATTCCAGCTTCAGAGAAAATGGGATGACAAAGCAGGCCAGCAGGATGAGTGAAATTCACAGCTGGGTTACCAGACCTCTAGGGCTGACCTGAAGTCTCCTGGTTTGCTTGCCCTCCCCCTTTCCCAGTGGCAGAGGGAGGATTTGAATCTTCAGATGGGGAAGAGTACTTCTATTTATTTCTTATGGAGACAATGCATGCAGCTTGCAAACTTTGGCTGGCAAAACCTGGATGTATATTGCACAGACTCGGGAAGAGGCAGTTCTTCCCTCTTCCCACCAGTCAGTTAATGTCTCCCAATTAAACTTATTCTCCAGGGCTCAGTGGTAGGAGGGAGCTCAGCGAAAAATAATCAGGGCATGCCCCTAGGTGTCAAGTTTGGGTCTTGAAATCTCAGGATCTGGGAGGTTCCTGACCTGGAAACCCTAATCACAGCAAGGTTCAAAGTCTCCCTCCCCCCCCCCCAAAAAAAAATATTCAGTTGCAAAGCAAAACAACTGTGTATTTTAAGAGAGTTGTGGATTCTTTGTTTCTTTGTTTATAGTTAGTTTGTTTATAGTTAGGCATGTATAATCACATTGGTCACATAGGTTGGGGAAAAACCTGTAACTGTATTACGGAGTGCACAAGGAGCACACAGTGGGAGAAGAGGGAGAAACATTTTGTTCTGAGAACAAACTTCATTCCCTACTTGCATAGCACTCCATAGCACTCTTAGCAGTATATTGAATTCTACCCATATTTCCCCATAAATTAGATTAACCAAGACATGCCCTAACACTTTGATTAACAATGACTTCTCTTAGAATTAAATGGATTCCAATGAAGTTTTCTTTCGCCGAATGCATTTGGAATTAGGTATTATTGATAATTTAACTAGCATTGCTAATAGCTTTAGGATTTGCCTCAGATATACCTGGATAAAAAGGTCTGTGCCTTTATGATGATGATTATTTATTAAATTCGTATACTTCCCTATACCCCTAGATTTCAAGGCAGTTCCTAAATGTTCATTTTGCATTGTTGTTAAACCTATTTTCAGTTATTTTCTATACTAAAACTACTTTTAGCTGCTTTAATTATGTTTGTATATCACCTTGACACACACTTAAAAGATGATTCATAGATAAATAAAAATAACAGATAGGAAAGATGTTTTTTAAGAGCCAAAATAAGTTTTCAGTAGCAATGTGCAGCGTTTGCAGAAAAGTTTGTAGAAGCTTTGACAAGAACTTTCTCAAAACCCTGCTATTTAGATACCACCCTTGGTTTTTGGGAAATAGAATCTAGTTAACTGAAGAGCATTGGCAAATCAGAGCTCTGCAAAGTAAGAAATTGAAAACTAGAAAATAGATATTGTTGGCTTTTATGCTGTCACCTTAATTTCTGTGGAACAAAATCTAAAAGCTTGTCTAGAATGTGAATGACACAACTGGATGCTGTGGTTCACCAAAAGTAATGCTTCCAGTCTTTAAAAAGCATTACCAACAGTTAATGATTTCTAATTAAAGTTTCTGTAGCAATTACATCGTTGGCTTCTTTTCAGTTATTGAAACAGAATTCCCATTTCCCTCTTTCATGCGGTTGACATAATTTTGGCATGCAGGTGTAAGGCTGGAACGTTGTAACAGAATTTTATAGAAGCAGAGAGAGCATTAGTAGTTTACGAAATGACTCACCGTGTAACCTTAAAATATAGTACAACCTGAGACGGATGCAATGAAAATAATTCTTGGTGAAAATAAGCAGTGTCATTTTTCCTTAAAACTATCCCAAAGCAGTTTGTTCAATTTTTTAAAAAAGTCAATTGTAATTTGAAGTCTTATTGATTTGGCATTTACCACACCTGTACACAATACAAAAAGTGGCCTACTGAAGCACTGCAAATGTTCCTTCTTATGCTTTAGTGGGGGTTTTGTCCCTTTCAAAAAGGAGACTTTTTATGCTGTAATACAAGACCAAACACCGTGACAGGGAAGGAGTTGGAAGAGTTGTAGACTTTGTTGGTAAGGTTTGTGGCGTTTATCAGTAAGCTAGCAAAGTCCCCACAAAGTATGAGGGACTATATTTATATTCAACTCTATATTCTTGGCTGCCATTGACTTTGACCTGGAAGGGACTCAAGAGCAAACAGGTGGTGGTGGTGGAGACAGGTCTAAAATAAGCTACAGATAGGAAAAACATATCCTTTGTGGACTCTTCCCCTCTCCCCTCTACAGGAGAACATACATGATAAATTTTGACCCAGATTTTCTTTTTGTGTCTCTGCCCTCCTCCCAAACTTTTGAAGAATTCTGTTTCTCTCCCCAGAAAATATTCTGTGAAATCTCTCCCACAGTTCCCGAGAATCTGAAATTTCCCATATTTCAACTAGCTTTGAGTGGGCTTTGATTCTTATCAAAGTGAAAATAAATGTAAAGCAATATTTTAGAATTCTAGAAAGTTAAAAGAGGAACAATTTGTATAAAATGAAACTGTAAATATTCTTTAAATCAATTGAAAATAAAGGGCTTGTAAAGGATACCAAAATAAGGAATGTGGTCATTAGAGCTGGGTACTCACGCAGGTGGCGCTGTGGGTTAAAGCCTCAGCGCCTAGGGCTTGCCGATCGAAAGGTCGGCGGTTCGAATTCCTGCGGCGGGGTGCGCTCCCGTCGTTCGGTCCTAGCGCCTGCCAACCTAGCAGTTCGAAAGCACCTCCGGGTGCAAGTAGATAAATAGGGACCGCTTACCAGCGGGAAGGTAAACGGCGTTTCCGTGTGCGGCTCTGGCTCTGGCTCTGGCTCTGGCCAGAGCAGCGATGTCACGCTGGCCACGTGACCCGGAAGTGTCTCCGGACAGTGCTGGCCCCTGGCCTCTTAAGTGAGATGGGTGCACCAACCCCAGAGTCTGGCAAGACTGGCCCTTACGGGCAGGGGTACCTTTACCTTTACCTTTTACTCTTTATGACTATTTTCTTGCAATTTAAATCCTGCAGGCAGAATTACCATCATCACTCAAAGCACTGAGAGTTACTGTGGTCTTGTGGAGAGGATTTAGACATGGCAGTTTTGAGCCCACACATCTTTCTTAAACAGCCATCCACTTGCCTAGTGGCATTTCAGTCCATGTCCCTTTCCCTCACCAGTACAACAAAAAGGGCTTAGGTGGCATCAGTTATTGAGTATTTGTAGTCAACTGTGTTTTCTCATGCTTATGTACTTTCATTGTTGTATATTTACTCTGGTTTCAGTTCACTTTGGGACTTTTTGTAGTGGGAAGTGATATATATATATATGTGTGTGTGTGTGTGTGTGAGAGAGAGAGAGAGAGAGAGAGAGAGTGAGAGAGAGAGAGAGAAACCCAAACTTAGTGATTTGTCACATGGTGTTGCTGTGACAATAACTAACATAAATGCAGAAAGCACTTCATCATATTCACAGTAATAATCATTACTAAAATACATAATAATATCCTCCCACACAGTGTAACTCATAGGTGCTGTCAGGGAACTGCCATCGGAGCCAGAGGGGGGGGGGGGCTCCAGAGGGATTCCGGAGAGCGTCCCGGGAGGGAGAGAAGCAGCCTATCTTCTGGGGAAGGAAATCAGCGTAGCACCAGTGGAGAAGGGGGGCAGATGGGGGAATCAGCCAGGTGGCTCCATGACTCCTCGCTGGAGACCAGCGGGGAGAGCACGGGTCCTCCGCTGCCCACACCCTCCCTGCGCAGAAGGCTTCCGCGCAGGGAGAGTAGGCGGAGACTAGGCGTCAAAGAGCTTCTTTGCTGGAAGAAGTTCAAGAAACGCCCACTGACGGATTCTGCCAGCGATTGAGACAGCCACGGATGGGTGGCTGTCCGGACAGAAAGGGTTCACCCAGGTAACCCAGCCAGGTGTGGCGCCGATTTTATGCACAAGCAACCCCTAGAACCATTACAGGTGCCAACTCCCTGGGGCCCTGGGTGCCTGAGCACCCATAAAATTCCCCATGAAGGGGCCAGGCACCCACAAATTTTGGTGCCAGGGCCACGCACGCCTCATGGAACCCAAGGCCCCAGTTGTCTGAATCTTGCTTATCTCACATTTTTGGTCATCCAGATAAACTATATCCCAATTCCTACTCCCCTCCTTCCCCACCATCCATATTGTTACTTTACACGGAAACAACATAAGGATTGTTGAATGTTTTCTACATTTTCCATACCATTTGTGTATATGATGCTGATCTGTATTACCCAAATGTTTCCAAAGACATTAGAAGAGTATTGTGTGGAAATAAAGACGCCCAAGATTCCTAAAAACAGAGTTCCTTGGCCAGAATATTGAGGCTTCCAGTCATACATTGTGCTGTGAAGCAATAAATTGGAGACTTCAGAGCTCAGCTAACTAGTGAAGCATACCTAATACTACTGCCATTCCTGCAAGGTGATTCTGGCATGCTATTACAGACCATGAATGCCAACAGAAAGTGGAATTCAAAGCTAGGGAAAGGTACTCTTCTGCCAATAGCAATTGCAGCAGGGAGGGCCAAGCAATGGGCCTTTACATTACTATCACTTAGATTACTATTATAGACTCAACCTTTCTATCTGGAAACCCTTTTTTAAAAAATTGGGTGATGGAGTGGATATTATTATTATTTATTGAGTTTATATGCCACCCTATACTCAGGGGTCACAGAATAAAATTAACATAAAACCTCAAAATACCTAATAAAAATAAAACAATAACCCAATAGCCCCCCCCCAAAAAAAACCACATTTTAAAAGGGCATAGGATGTCAATCAAATCATCCTAAGGTCTGGTTGAAAAGGAAAAGGTGTATAATGAAGGCGCCAAGCGAACTGCCCTGGGGAGAGCATTCCATAGATGGGGAGCCACTGCAGAGAAGGCCCCCCCCCCGATATGGAAGAATATTTCAGTACACCCTGTTTTTAATAGTATATAGGTCATTATTCACCGGGACGCAGGTGGCGCTGTGGGTTAAAGCCTCAGCGCCTAGGGCTTGCCGATCGAAAGGTCGGCAGTTCGAATCCCTGCGGCGGGGTGCGCTCCCGCTGCTCGGTCCCAGCGCCTGCCAACCTAACAGTTCGAAAGCACCTCCGGGTGCAAGTAGATAAATAGGGACCGCTTACCAGCGGGAAGGTAAACGGCGTTTCCGTGTGCGACTCTGGCTCGCCAGAGCAGCGATGTCACGCTGGCCACGTGACCCGGAAGTGTCTCCGGACAGCGCTGGCCCCTGGCCTCTTAAGTGAGATGGGCGCACAACCCCAGAGTCTGTCAAGACTGGCCCGTACGGGCAGGGGTACCTTTACCTTTAGCTAGGTCATTATTCACCAATCCCCTTAACCTTTCCTTGGATTGGGGTGGGGAGGATGGCAAGCTGACCTACCTATTCTGGACCACTCCAACCTCCTGAGCCATTCCGACTGTGAGGTCACTTGGAATCCTTGGAAAAATCTTGGAATTTTGGATCCCCGCAGATATGTAGCACTAGTAGGAGCACTTTTAGACAGAAGGTGGGTATAGAGTGCTCTCACTCTGCTTCCTTTTACACTAGTTATATTTTTTAATGCTGTGAAAGCAGTGTCAGGGCAGGACTTTGGGGCAGAAGCCAAGAGCTCCACTCAGCAGAAGGAGCAGGGGTACCCCTGTCCCCATTTTGAAGTGAAGCAACGCAAAGAGCAATTGCTCTTTGGCAATGCGATGCGTGATTATTGGTTGTGTTGTCTGCCTTAGAACTCTGTTTTCAATTGTTTTCAGTATGTTCTACAGAGTATACTAGATCTAGGATAACAGACATTACAAAAGCAGCATAAGTCTCCAGTGGTCTCGGCTTCTTTGGAAAAAAACGAAGGCTGCAACCCAATATTCACATACTAATAGAGAGTAAGCCACATTGGATACAGTGAGACTTGTAAATAAGATTGCACTGTAAAACCTGTACCACTCAGGACAGTGGGGTGAAACACTACCATACAAGTGTATCAAATTTGGCTGGTGGTCCTGCTGTAGTGTTGCTTTACCATATAAACTTTGCTTGTATTTATTGAGTGGGTTTTCATTGTGGCAATTATGTGTACAGTGCTAGCCTAAAACACCTGGCTTAAAAAAACCTTTTGCAAGGTATTTGCCAAATATGTGTTTTGAAACTTAGGTCACTTAACATGCGCTACCTATTTTCTAAAAAGAGATTACCTTTCAAGTAAATACAAAACAAGTATACATCTGACAGATTCTATGTTGTGTTCTTCAGAGGCCCAAGGACTTCAAAAAGTTACTTTCCATTTTTTTTGTACAGGAACCACTACCTCCTTCCATAGCAATCAAATCAGAAGAATATGGTAGAGAGGGTTGGCAACACAGCACAGGGAGATGTGACTTGATTTGACATAGAATCACATTTATCTCCAGCTAATTTGCAAACTTACAAATGGCCACAGTTACAGCAGTAGTATTTCCCTCCTGCCCTGATGTTATGTTGTTGGTATGCACCAAGGAAGAACACAACTAGTTGCCCACAATGGTTAATTTTTTATGAATAATAAATATTTAAATTGATTCCTATCCCTGCCCTGTCATCACACCTAAAGTATATGAACCTTGTCTAGTCAGCTAAGATACCTGAGGCCAGCTGCCCATGGGATAACATCATAGAACTGAGAAGTTCTGAAGTACCGGGTCCAAAATTAGTATCCTTATAAAACGTCTTTCAAATTTTATGGAGGTAACAAAAAGCAGTTCACAATTGCAGAAGCTGAACAGGACAGGTGCAATTCTGCATTTTAGACTTCAAACATGACATGTAATCAGAATTGACAAGGAAGGATAGATATGTTTATCATGCCATTTGAAACAGGAAAAACTCCAGTATTAAAAATAATAAGGTGTAATAGAATTGTCCCCAGAAAAACTGTGCGTTTACTGAATGCTTTATAAATATATACATGTTTAAAGATGGGCTCTCCCCCAGTTTTATTTCTTATCGAGAGGAGCAGGCTTGATTGAAAAGCTTATTCATATAATGTGGAAGTGGCTTACCAAAAAGAAAAAGAATGGGGGGCGGGGCAGGAATACAACCCTCAGCAAAATGCATACAATGAGTTATCCAAGCTCACCAGTCCCTTGATGATAAGGGTGATGTGAATGTTGCAAGCAAGAATACAAACAATTGAGAATGTGCAACGAAGCAGGCTGCTCTTGGACCTGATTGATAGCTTACATCCACTTGCTGGATTCACAGCATCTGCAGGTAAGATTTCATGCTCCATTAACTAATTCTGAGCATGCTGTGTCCCATTTTGCCAGGAACAATTAGGGATGGGCAAGCCCAGCTCAGACAAAATAAGACAAGAGGGACGCCAAACAACCATTCTGTTTTCCAAACTAGCTTGCCCTGATATTCTGGAGATTTGGAAAGCTATTTGGAGATCCCAAAGATTAGCAGAAAAAGACTAAGCCATTTAAATGCTGCACAACATTTTGCACAAGGACGCATTGATTTGCTGCTGAGCATATACACTCACGTGGAAACCATAACCCATGCTGATTTCTAATGTATGTCCCTTATATGATACATGCACTTTCATGTAATTCAATGCAATTTCATCAAATTCAGAGTTTACCTTTTTAAATTGGCACTTAAGATATCTTGGGTTTATGCTTACAACCATTCAGCTAAAATAATGAGTGCAGATACAAAGCCTTTTTCCTGGGCGATAAATGCCAGCCTGCCATGCCATTGTATGTCTCACCTTGCATTTCTGAAATGATGCAATGTATTGGTAATGCATGGCCTTTTATGTTTAGGAAAGAGATGGGGAAAATTTCATGCAGGTGGTGAGTTTCTTGTTCTGTTTTATGGTCTTCTGATGTCATCTTTGCATATGTTGCTGATGGAACTGCAGTGCTTCCCCACTACCACCCTCAGGGCACATCTCAGAAAAGCATGATATTCTCTTAGAGGAAAGCTGCTGGCATTGGATAGTGGGCAGGGACAGACCTCTCTCTTCCTCCTGTATGCCTTTGCAGCTCCCCCCAGCTAACAGGAAATAGGGGTGTAAGTTTTTGTTTGTTATATGTGAAGGGTGGTGTTTTGTTTTATGTATTGATGTGTTAAATTTTGATGGTCGTTGCTTTTAACCATTTTGTAGGTTTTTAAACTTGATGCATAATTTATTTATTTATTAAATTATTTCCATGTTACAAAATTGTACACACATAAGTTTTTAAAAATGACAGGACTAACAAAATTGGTGGGGGTATTATTATTACATATTGTCAGGGGCTCAGGAGCAGAGGCACAGGGGAGAGAGGAAATGGAGAGCGAAGGGGAAGAATCGGAGGGCAGCGTAGGGGAGTATGAAAGTGGCCCGAGAGATTCCATGAGCTTCTCCAGCGATTCGGAAGATTCCCAGAGGGGGGCGCCGATGGCCAGGGCAAGGGGGGTCCCAGGGGGGACACACCAGAAGCAAGGGGCCAGCGGGGACTCCCAAAGCAGCAGCGGGAGATCGGGACCAGCTCCTCCACCAGAGCGTAGTGGGGGGGAAGAGTCCCATGTATCAGGGCCAGCTTCTCCTCCAGCAGGGAGAGAAGATGAATCAGGGCTGTCCACGCCTCTATCGCAGAGTGAGGGAACGGAGGGGAAGTCAGGTCCAGCTAGCCTCTCCGAAGGGGGCAGTGTAACGAGAATATCAGTGACAGGAGCAGTGTAACGGTCAGAAGGAAGGTTGCCGGCTGGGCGCGCGTGCCAAGTTCGAATGTACAGGCGCGCGGCACAGCAGGAAACCCGGATTGGGAACCAGGTCCTAAAGCCCGCCGGAGGGAGGGGGAAGACTCAGGGGACTCAGTGTCAGAAGAGTCTAGAAAGGGCAAGACCCCAGCGGACAGGCGGACCCAGAGGAGGAAAGAGCAAAGGAAGAGGTGGAGCAAGGCTAGAGTCTTAAACTGGTGTCTGGGGGGAGGAGATTCAGACGGAGCTTCAGCGGTCTAGAGTTTAAGACGTAGAGCTGCGCGCTGCAGCTTTGAAATCGAAAATGAACTTCAATAAAGACTTTTGTATATAACAACGAACTGGCGTTGGTCCTTTGTGAGCTGGGACCTCGGGCAGCTCTGACACATATTATTTAAAAGGACATAATAATGAAATGATTACAGTAAATCACTAACATGAGTTCCTCAATAAATAAAAAGTCTACACCTTTTCCTTAATAAAGCACTAGAGCTCTGGGGTTTTTTTTACATCCTTCTTTGGTATCTCTGCATGCAACCACTTCAGTAAGCCCTCCTTTCGACCTGCAGTCCAGAATAAAGAACTATAATTTAATTCCAAGCGGACTGTGTTGTTATTTTCAGCCATCGTACCAGGACAGTCTGGATGTCAAAAACTCTAACTTGAGGTCATTAAGAATAGCAATAATACTGCATTGTGGGGATTTTTACATTGAAATACTGATATCAGGGTGAAAGCTGTGACTTACTATCGTCATTACACTGAAATACACACATTGTTTGATACTGCAGTAGCATCCAATCATACATATTGGTCAGTTACTTGTAGGTCTTTGGGTAACAAGTGTCTAATAAGTCATCATCATCATCATCATCATCATCATCATCATCAGAGTAGGTGGTAAATGTCTTGTTCAAAGTTATGACCCAAGGGATTGGGAACACATGTTCCATGTAAACATTTAAAATCATTTGCAGAACTCAAAAAGCATTGTGTGGATTTAATGCAGAACATTGTAGCAGATGAACTGGGAGAGGGGTGGCATTTCTCTTTGTAAAAATGTACAACCTACTTTTTGAACTTGGAGGTAATACTGTATCTCAAAGGGGAAACACAAAAAATAGCAATAAAAGTGTTGAATGGCAGCCAACATCTGACTCCCTTTTTATGATACTCAAAAACCAATAATACAATCAAGCTCCTAATCAAGGAAGCAATCAGAAGCTCTAGAACAGTTACATAAAACAAATAATCAAGAGAGCTGTTTATAATCACACTTTCAAACACAGTGAATGGAAACTCGTTGAACAGGAACTGGGAGAAACTGTGAAGGCTTTCAGTAGCTACTGAATTAAGATCGGACAAGCTAATGAAAGTTCTCAGAATACGAGTACCTCTGTGTCCCTGAAGCTTTTGGAACAAACTACAGCAAAATCCTAGAAGACAAAGTTAGAAGCTTTAGTAAAATTTGATAAACTTTCTCTTAGGTACACTAATAATAGCTTCTTCTTTTTCTGATCTTCAGAAGTGAACACTTTTGCTTATGAGGCAAAAATGGCAGGATCCTCGCACTAGAGCAGGGGTCCTCAAACTTTTTAAACGCGACCAGTTCACTGTCCCTCAGACACTGTTGGGGGCCGGACTATAGTTTGAAAAAAATATGAACAAATTCCTTTGCACACTGCACATATTTTATTTGTAGTGCAAAAAACAACAACAGGAAAAACAATACAATATTTAAAATGAAGAATGGTTTAAATCAACATAAACTTATAAGTATTTCAATGGGAAGTATGGGCCTGCTTTTAGCTATTGAGATGGACAATATCTGGTTCCATATTTGTCAAAGAGTTCTCCCCTGGTCTTACTCAGCTTCATGAAGAAGGGGGAAATACCTCACAATCTGAGGAGACAATTGTCTATGTTGAGTATAACCTTGTTTGATTTCTTGTGATGTTCCGTTTTCTTGTTTGCTACTTCACAAAATACTAATAAACCTCTGCATGGGGGGTGGGGAGAGAGAAATGAGAATGGTGCCTTGGCTGAGGTAAAAGTAAAAGCCGTCCCTCGCAGCGCAGGCTAGGCTAGGCCCGCCCCGGTCTCCCTCACCTGGGAGTGCAGCCACCACAAGCCCAACCAAGTGCTCCTTTGAGGCAAAAGAACGGGCAGATGAGTGCGCGTGTGTTTTTAAACCTCCCTTCCCTTCCCTCTCCGAATGGCAGCAAAAGGCTCTTCATGATGGCACCTGTGATGTCACTTACCGGCTTCTTCCTTCCTTTCTTTTCCACTTCGCTCGCTCGCGCCCCCTCCCTCTTCCCTTCTCCTCTCCTCCATGCTGCATGTGCAGCAATCGCCTCACATGGGGTTCCTGACATCAGTTCTGGTCCCCGCATGCAGTGGGAGAGGGGAGGAGGTTGGGGGGAAAGATGGAAACACGTGTAGACCCGTTAGACAGTGGCAGGTTCTGCATTTGCCAGGCAGGCCGGGTTCAGGAACCTGGTGGGCCAGATGTGGCCCACGGACTGTAGTTTGAGGACCCCTGCACTAGAGGATCAGCAGCATTGGGCCAACCCCAAGTTTTGCAAAAGTATAAAACCCTAAGGTAGGAGGGGGCAGCCCTATGAGGTCAGCCGTGCTCAGTAGCCATGGAATGCTGACTGATTGTTGGGGGGGGGGGAGGATAGATTGGATTGAATATTATGGAATAGGGTTGGGGTCTGACTTGAATAGTGCAACACTTTGCTGAAGGTGTCTTTTTTGTTTATAGTTTGTTTATGAAATTTATATGCCACCCTTCCTCCGAAGATCACAGGGAAATGAATAAATTTGCAGCTTTGCCTTCAACAAACAGTACAATAAGAATTGAAAAAATGATATGGTGTTTTGCTATTGTCAGCGTTCAACATCTTCATAAAAAAAATAAGTACGTGTCGCTGTGGAGTAAAGGCTTTTCAGTAGCTTAATGTCTGAATGAATTAAGCTTGAAAGACTGAAAACACATCATTTATACTTGCTGTAAGCAAAAGAATAGCTTTGATAATGTCAGATCTTGTTAATTTTTTTAATGTCCCTAATAGTGCACAGACCTTTCATTGGGTAGTTTGTTCCAGTAAAGTGAAGAGCAAATTCTGACTGATGCAGCCAGAATTTGAGCGTTGAGCAAATCTTGGGCATGAAACAGCTAATGTGTGGCATTTTAATTTCCCATTTATTTTGGTGGGAAAGAGTTAAATGTGTGCCATGTGCCTGAATCAAGACCCAGATTTTGTTCAGCTGGTTGCTGGATTGCCATGGGATGCTGATGGGGAAAGAAACAGGAAGCTGGGGAGGGGGATGGAGTGAAATGGTTGGAATCCTGAACAGAAACACTATACACAGCAGCATTCCCACTTGTATTTGCTAATAGTGATCTTTATGGCACCATCATCATGCCAGCAATGAAAAACCCACAAGCTTGCAGAAGTACGAAAAAATATTTAGTATATAATCCCCCCCCCAAAGGGATGGGAGTTGGGGAAACCCATTTACAGCTGAATGAAGACTGCATTATGTGGCCAGAGAATGACGACTGAATGTTTGGGGAGCAGGGGGAGCCTGGAAATAGAAAACCAGGTTAGGATGGACTTCTTGAACAGAAGCACTCTGCAAGGTGCATCATTTCTAGCAACCCCCACTTGGGTTAACCAGATTCACTAAGACATATTTATGTATATTGCAGTGGAGAAAGCATGCAGCAAGTTGAACCAGGAGAGCTTTGCCATGTCCCTTCCAATGAACAAGAGCTCAAGGCTTGTTTAAAATGAGGTCATATTCCTGATCATCTTGGCAAAGCATCTTTGAGAGACCTGTTCTCAATGAACCTTTCACACTGCTTTTAAATCCAACCGTAACACTACTCCTCACAATATCCGCTGGCAATGAATGCTAGAATAAACAAACCTCCTTCCTTTTATTTCCTTGAAATCTTCTGCCAGTCAATTTCATCCTTGCTTTTGTACTTTGGAGAAGAGTGAGTAATTGCTCTTTAGTCACTCTCATCAGCCCGTTTCCTTTTTGTGGAGGCAATGCTCACATCCTCATTTGAGGTACATTTCCAGGCAGTCACAGTACTAGCTTGAGAAAAAGGCAATGAAACCAGCTGCCATGTTTTAGGTCGTATAGTGTGCATAACCACAGAAAATGGGGTGAAGGCAAACTCAAGCAAATTCTCTTCCTCCCCTGCATGTATGCACACCGTTCAAAGGAGGAAGCCTCACCATAACACTAGAATTTGTGGATATCCAATGAAGCTGAATTTTGGAAGATTTGGGACAGATAAAATAAAATACTTCTTAACACAGCACATAGTTAAACTGGAACACGCTCCCTGAGGAAGCAGTGATTGCCATCACGTTGGATGGCTTTAAAAGAGAATAGGGCAAATTCATGGAGGAGAGGACTATCAGTGGATACTAGCCATGGTGGCTGTGCTCTGCCTCCATGGCTGGAGGCAGCAATGCTTCTGAATACCAGTTGCTAGAAACCAGAAGAGGGGAGAGTTCAGGTCCTGCTTGTCTGTTCCCCACAGGCAATTGGGTGGACCCATTTAAAAGTGTTGTTGGGAACATGGTGGCATGGTCTAGTGGCCATAGGCAAGGGCACCGGGGTAGCTCTGCCACACTCTATCCCCAGATCTCAGAGACATTCATCTCAATCATCCACAGTCTCACAGGGTATGCACTGATTCTCAGGCTTTTGTGCTTTTGGATCTATAACCTATAACCTTTGCATTCCATGACATGGGCTCCTGAGGAAAAAACTAGTCAAGGATCAGCTTTGATATTAGATGAATAACTAGCTCAGTTGTCTATATTTAAATAAATAGGGCAACTGGCTGCCTATCGAGCAGCCTTTTAACATTTATCAGGACAACTGATCAATTTATAATATACTGAGATGGCTTATTGATTTTTTTGAGATGAGCTTTGTAATAGGATCCATAACGTTTTCATCTTTGGGTCACTGGCTGAACTGGAGGTCAGTCATGATCAAATGCTATCCTCTTAGGACTTTAAAGCAATGTAGCCAGAAAATACCCAGGACTGGAAGCATTGCTCCATAGGAAGCAGACCATAATGTATAACTTTGACTTCATATGAAGTGCCATCCAACCAGGGTGTGCTTGGCTGAAGGCTTGGGAGTCTGGAATGGGTCATGTTTACAGTCAGTTTCATAAACTGTGAAAAAGAATTGGTGGGTGCAAAGTGTTTGTGTGCAGGCTCTCTGCAAAACCAGGGGTCCCAAAAAAGGCTGGGTTTCTGCCCAAGCATGCAAAGTCTGCATGTTTATATTTTGTACATGTATAGGGTTATGACCAAAACGTAGGAGCATGACCAGTGGTCACCAGCTGGCTCAGTTTCTCTCCCTCTTCTTTCTTCATTCCATGGAACATGGACATTGCTAAAGATGACGAATCAAGTGGGTGAAGAGATGAGTCTTGAAAAAAGAAATTAAGAAAGTAGCCATGGTTGGCATCTATGGTAAATGTGCGATCCTCCAAAGGCCTGACATCAGCATTTAGTTTACAGGGGCAATCTCTGGAGAGGATGTTTCTTGCAGGTCTCACTAAGGCAGATGCCTGGCCTGCCCACCCCCAGGACCCAGCACCCTGTCATGAACACATCTGCCCCAAACAGAGAAGCACAGCATGAGTTAGGAAGCAGTCAGACAGCTGGGAGCAGTCCTCCTCCTCCTCTCTCTGACACAGAATGGAATGTTGATAAGGAGTTAGCAGAGAGCGGGATGGAGAGAAGCCAACTCACTCAAGAAGCACAAGCAGGCTTGGAAGGCAGGAGGGGTAGCATTTCCTCACTGGAAGAGGAGGCATGGAGTAGACATATGGGAAAGGTATTAGACAGGAAACAAAGCCAGAAACATAAGGGTCATAGGTTCAGGATATTCTGCAGAACCAGGAAGCACTCCTCAGAAGGGTCAACTGAATCATAAGGTACAGAAGCTCCGATAGAGCGTCCGAGACTGATTGTTTGTTTTGCGATAAATTTTGACTTGCGTGCTGTGTTATCTAGACAGCAGCCTGGGCTCCTGACACACCCCTTGGGCATCACTGGGGACACTGCTGCAGCTGCCAGTCTTGCCCTCATACTTGCAAGTGGGCTTTCTGAACAGAGGCAAGTCTGTAATTCTCCTTAGCCAATGATGCCGTTAATTTTGCTAACAAATATGATAAAGGAATAAGAAATGTGGTAAAGGGGCAATGCTATTAATATGTAAGCATTGTCTTATGTTAGCAAGTTTACTGCAGCACATGTGTGCAGATCTGAAATATGAAGAGTAAAGTGGATAGGTGGATTGTAAAGTAGTTTGTGGAAGGAAAATGTTCTGACCATTCCTCCCTGCAGATCTTTCTGAAGTATAAGGGGACTCATTTGAACAAAGTAGGATGGGGCATGCAGCGATGGGGGGGGGGGGCGCTGGGTAAGGGGGAATCATGGTTGGACAGAAATGGCAAAAGAGAGGATTAGGAGAACATATTTTTTTGTAACTTTCTTTATGTGAAATTCCTTCTTTTCACCTATTTTGCAATTGAAGCCAAATACTTCACAATTACTATTAGCTTTAATTTATATGAGGAAGCAATGGACACATTTTCCCCACACCAATGTGTTACTAGTACTAGCTTTGGTTTGATAAAACACCATAGATTCCATACAAGAGAACATAAAGTGATAGCCTTGTCAGTTAGTTATCTACACTTGTGTCTTTTATTTGCTGGTGTCCTCATTTGTTCCTTTATTCAGACTCATAACCGCTCGTTTGCGGCTGGCTTCTGCATTTGTCCTGGAGCTGTTGATGACTTCTCCTCATTCCTGGACATTTGCAGCGTTCATCCATCAAAAGCATAATGTGGATAAGGATGAAAACCCAAGATCTAATTTTGTTCTCATCAAAATCATTGGCAAAATTCGATTAATTTAAGGAAAACATATTGGTGTAGTTGATGATAATTGTTTCACAATGCAAGATACCTGTTTCACCATTTTGGATGTTTAGACCTTGTTTTAATTGGATTGATTTACCAGGGTACCTTACCTCACTTTATAGGCTAGGAATTGCCAAACCGTCCTGAGTGTCCTGAGTGGGTCACCCTCAATATGGTGTTGGTTTTTTATTTTATTTTAAGGGTAGAGCAGTTTCTAGAGCTGGAAGGGCCTGCCCCCTTGCATTCTGGTCAGTTTTGAATGATATTTGGGGAGAGGGGGGAAGTAGCCCTTCATGTTTGCTTGCTTATTGCTTGCCAGCCATGTGGAGCTGGCAGTGGGCACTTACTTCACCTCATGAAGGGACTGTGTGTGTGGGACTAAGAGAGATGTCTTTGTGGTTGAGGGAAAGGGAAACAGGGATGTATGGTTTCTGTGTGAGAGAGGGGGGGTGAGGGAGGGGAGGTGTGCATGTATGTGTGGTCTGTGAGAGAAAGAAATGTATGTGTGTAGTATTTGTATTTGTGTGTATGAGCTGTGAGAGAGAGGTGGCATCTCTTGGTTCTCTAAGTTCTTAATAAGGACTTTATAGGGAGAGAGAAAATCCATCCTGTTGATTTGGTGCCAGTATGGTACCCCAGCTGATAGGTTATTTCCCCGCACAGGAGTCAACTCCTAGGGGTCGAGGTCCCATTGGCCTCCCAATAAAATGTTTGAGGGGGCTGGGCACCCCCAAAGTTGGTGAACATTACCATTCAGATGGTGTGCCTGCCCACCCCACCCCCAATATTTTGATCAAGTTGGCACCCTTGCTTCCTCCACAAGGGGCTGCTTTGTTGACAGGATTATTATGGCTAACTTATTATGGTGTTACGCTAAGCTATTCCAGGACAAATCTTCCTCTCCTTAAGGAGATTGTTTGGCCAGGATGTGTCATTTATAATTTCTCATTGTGAGAAGTTGTGAGAAAGTGACACACCTTTCCTTGCTCAAACTAAGGAGGTGATACAAGGCCGTTTTCTGTGGGAAGAAACAGAGAGAGGCAGAGAGTTAGCTGAAGGCTGAAAATGTCTTGGGATACTGGTTTCTTTTTCTTGGAATCTGGTGTGGCACAGTGGATCTGCAACATGTGACGAGTGGGAAGGAGGTTTCCTCTCCATCTTGTAAACAAATAAAATGTGACCAGAAAGACACAGCAGCAGTCTTTGGTGATAATTTATCCAAATGAAAGTCAAACCTAAGTCTTGGTGCTCCTGGAAGATCTCACTGCTAGAAGAAGCTTGTCTATTTAAAAATATTCTTTGCAATTGAATTACATTATATATTCACAAAGGAGAGGGCCTTTTCTGTGGTGGCTCTCTGACTCTGGAATGCCCTACCCAAGGAGGCTTATGTGGTGCCTACATTACAATCTTTTTAGCACAAGTTAATTCTTTCCTATTTTCTTGGGTATTTTAGATGATATTTTAGATGGAACTGATGCATTTGTATCGTAGCCCTTCCCTCTCCTGACAACCTTTTTATTATTCATTCACAATTATTTGTGCTCATGATGCTACTGGGGCAGTTATACACAATTTTGCTTTCACTACTTTCTGTTCCTGTAACAGTTTTGGGGGCCAACATACTGCTTCATGCTCAGCTGGTGCATGTTCTGTAGCTTCCTGCTGAAATCCTGCAATTCTTCAAGGAACAAATGTTTGGAGGTGTGTGAGATTTGTCCCTCCCCCTTTTTGCGCTGTAGCACAGAACTGCTGTAACGTTGGGAAAGTATCACACAACAACTAATAACGTGAATGATAGGTGAATGGTACCAGATAATCCAACACTGGTGTACTATTATTGTGTCCATAACCCCCCACCAGTCTGGAGGGGGCCTTTAACTTGATTTTTTGTTTTTAAAATTCCACCTCCCACTTGAATATCACATTATTATTATTATTATTATTATTATTATTATTATTATTGTTATTGTTATTGTTATTGTTATTATTATTATTCCCTGCCCATCAGCCACTCTGGGCCGCTTACAGAATATATAAAACACAATAAAACATCAAACATTAGAAACCTCCTGACACAGGGCTGCCTTCAGATGTCTTCTAAAAGTTGTATAGTTCTTTATCTCCTTGACATCTGCAGGGAGGGTGTTCCACAGGGTGGCCGCCACAACTGAGAAGGCCCTCTGCCTGCTTCCCTGTAACTTTACTTCTCACAGTAAGGGAACCAGCAGAAGACCCTCGGAGGAAGACCTCAGTGTCTGGGCTAAGCAATGGGGGTGGAGATTCTCCTTCAGGTATGTGAGGACAGTTTTATTTATACTTTTGTAGATCATGCTGGAATCCTCTCATGAAGGGTGGTTAAGAAATGTTTCAGATAAATAAATGCTGGAGCTTAGCCATCTTATCTACTTACAATGTTGTATGTGGCATGTTCCTCCCCACCCCCCAAAAACCAAACTGTTCTTGAAATACAGTTTTGATGCATTCCCCAAAATAACTCATGTCAGACTCAGAATGTATGTCCACATAAAGAAAGGCTAATGAACCAGTCAAGTTGCAGCACATGGGCCACAAATACCAAGTCTTGCTCTCAGCTCTTTGTGTGTGAGTCAGTGTCTGCTGCTGCAAGAATGGCGTTTGTAAATAGGACCACATCGTTAATGCAGTTAGAACAACCAAATGCCATAACACTGTCACTCTGCATGTCAAAATCGATATACGGCCTCGTCAAGGAAAATGCAAAGTTGATGTGGAACTTTAAATAGCTCTCTTCTCATGCTGTTGTTTATGGGAAGTAATGATAGGAGGGCCTCTTTATGATTGCAAATCAAGCTCTTTATTCAAAAACTGCACCGTAATTGCCTTTTCATGTGAAATGTGTAAAGAATTCAGATTTATTTGTGTCTCTAGGAGAAAACATCCCCGTGAGGAGTAACAAAGCAATAGACAGGGTTCTCCCCCTCCCAAACAAAAATTGATCCCAGCACAAAGTCCTTTGTTGACTTGGTCTTTGGATTTTATTTTTTAATCTCAGGAAAACATTTTTCATTTCGATTGTGTAAAGTACCACTTGTTTCTGGACATGTGGTGAATATAATCACAAGCAAAATTCATGCATTTTTAACCTCCCTGCCCCACCTGCGGAATTTTGTCAAATGGAGAGTTAAAGCCAAGGACCTTAATGAGAGTAGACAACCTGATTTCCCAAGACCTGCATGGCTGCAAAAACACATCAAGTAGCCTGGCTGATGTGATTACAGCAGCAATCGGGATGAGGCAAGTGGAGTACATTCACCCTGCGGTGCTGCACTTTAGTTGTGCCCTTTGTCAACTCTGTATTGTCGAGGATTAAGTGCATAGGTTTGTATGACTGTGGTCCACAATGGATGAAAACCCACTAGGATTTCTGCCTCCTTCCCTCACCTCTTTAGTCCCAGTGCAGGTTGCCTGTGATCATAGCCTTGGAGAGGAACAGAACTGATGATTGTACATGAGGACCTCTTTCCATAGCAGGTAATGGTCAATAATACGTTGTTGGCCCAATGGAGGGCCGTTGACAGAGAAGGAGAGAGTTTCCAGTCCTTTGTGGGATCCCCTTCCACAAGCACATTAGAATGGATTGGCTGCTTTGTTAGTTTCTGTGATTTGGCCTGGGTCAGTTATTTCTATGTTGCTATAATAATTTTATTTTTTTTCCAACTCAGAGCTGTTACATATGAACATATATAGGGTGATAAACATTTTTGCAGTTAAGCAGAATGTTGCTTATGTGGTGATATCTAAAGGATTGGAATCTGTACCTGAAAATATTAAAACATAGATAAAGATGCTAGAGTGGTAAATTGCTTATGCAGTATTAATAACATAGCAGCTGATTGCAAAGAAGTCATGAATGCAATTGAATTGGTGATGGCATTATAACCACTTAAGCTGATTGTTTAAAGGGCCTGTTCTGGCTACTCCAAATGGTGAATTGATTTTTGGAAACCTGGAATTTGTCATGACCAAAACAAAGCTGTGTGAGTATTCCATGTTTGTTGCCTTGGATTGATTGATTGATCAGTTGCCTGACCTATCTAAGCCCAGGACCCAAGGACAAAGGAACCAAGACCCTTTATTACCATCGCTTTATCTTAGAAATGAGAACAATCCACTACCCATTTCAGAGTAACAAGCTTTTCCAGCATGCAGGCTCTCTGATTTTCCCAGAGTTAGGTTTCTGATTTGATCCCAGACTGTCCTGCTTTCCCTTTGGGCGTCCCTCTTTTCATCAGAGAAAAGTTGGAGGGGATGTATATAAAAGGTGTAAAAAAAAAACCAAACAAAGGAACAAAAATACAACCCGTAACACAAATAATAGAAGGGAATGCCACATCATGGTGTCATGACCACACAGGTGCCATTGCTATCTATATGCAGTTTCAACTAGGAATGTCCTTTGGTAGTTCTTAAGCAGCGCGGCTGCAATCCTATACTCAGTGGTTCTTACTTCTGTGCTGTTGTGCTGTTAAAGAAGCAAACTGCAAGGTATTCAAATAGTTCACCATTTTACCAGGACAGACAGGAGTGTAGATATGTTTATCTTTTCCCTTTCATTTAAAAAATATTTTTATTGAAAGTTTTCAACATAAGATACAAAGAAAAACCAAACTAATCTAAAAAGAGAAAGAGAAAGAGGAGCAAAAACAAGAACAAGAAATAGATATAAAATCCCTCTGTCACAATTGTTTCATACAGAAAAGTAGACCATCCCAGTTCTCACCTGGGAACTTCTTCCCCTAGCCTCCCACCCTGGGACTCGGAGATCCCTTCTACCCTGTTTCCCCCTTTCCCCTTTCAGAAGTGTGTCGAGTGCTCCCCTTACACTTGTAAGAATGAATTTGTATGCCACTACAGCTGCAGCTCTGAAAACGTTTGTCAACGAGGTAGCAAGATTCAGTCTGATGTCTACATTACTTCCTTGCAAATGCTGACACCGTCTCCTTTTCACCACTTTCTGTCTTGAGGAAAAAGTGAATTGCAGGTCCGTGCGTTAGAGCCTGAACTAAATGAAAGCTGCTTCTCCCAGCGGCCCTACTCATTTGCTCCAGGGTGGAACAAATTATTTTCTGCTGGCATTTGCTGCCACCTAATGATACAGAAAGCATGCCTTTCAACGGCAGGGTGCAGAGTCTATCTCAAATCAAAGCCAAAGAGAAGGGGGAGGGCTTGAAACCCAATTAGCTGAACTGCTGTGTTTTGCTCTGGGATAATACACCACATGGCAAGTCATGGTTATGGACTTGACTTCTGACTGACCCTGAGAAAAACAGCTGTGGAAAATAGCTATGATGGCACAAAGACATTTCACTTGAACAGAATATGGCCAGTAGTTAGTTATTGCTCTTTCTCCATCACAGTATTTCCCAGAGCTAACCAGATGGTACAAAATTAGTATATTATCAGTTTTTATAGTGATAAATACTGAGCAGCCTAGAGCAAAGGTACCTGTTTGGATATCCATATGAAAGAGAAAAGGATACAGACCGGTGCAGTACAGTGGTACCTTGGGTTATATACGCTTCAGGTTACATACGCTTCAGGTTACAGACTCCGCTAACCCAGAAATAGTGCTTCAGGTTAAGAACTTTGCTTCAGGATGAGAACAGAAATCGTTCTCTGGCGGCACAGCAGCAGCAGGAGGCCCCATTAGCTAAAGTGGTGCTTCAGGTTAAGAACAGTTTCACGTTAAGAACAGACCTCCGGGACGAATTAAGTACTTAACCCGAGGTACCACTGTAATCTGAAAAAGCAGGATAATGCAAAGGACTTTTTACTGCCCATAGTTCCTTTAGAAGGGCAGGACTATACTATACTATACTATACTATACTATACTATACTACACTATACTATACTATACTATACTATACTATACACCTGTTGATATATTATTATCAATACATGATCTTGATATTGGTTACCTTTTGAATTATCAGTACAATGTGAAGAGGGAGGTTTATGGCAAGGTCACCAACTTCTTTATTCATAACATCTATTCTTCAACTAGTGGACAGGGAGCCAGAGTGGTTAATCAAGGCCTGTATTAAAGCAAGAGCATCTAGCGATAAGGGGTGCTCAGTTATCAGAGCGCATGTGCTCAGGGGTGGCAGTAGATACAGGTACATTTTTGTGTTGCCGACATTTGATTTGATTGATCATAGATCCATGAAATTGTCTAATCCACTTTAAAAGTTGGTGGCCAATACTGCCTCCTGGAGGAGCAAATCCATAGTTTGGCTTTAGTACCTTCTTCATCTGTCCTGAATCTTTCAGCGTTGGATGTCCTAATGTGATGATATAGAGGGAAACACTTTTCTCAAACCACTTTCTTTAAGTCGTGTATAATTTTATACACTTCTCTCATGCCACCTCCTACTCACCTATTCTCTAATCTGAAAAACTCCAAATGTTGTAAACTTTCCTTATTGGGGAGTTGCTGCATCCTGGCTGTCCTTTTCTGAACCTTTTCCAGCTCGACAATATTCCGTTTTAGGTGAGGCAACCAGAACTGAACGCTAAACCTCACTGGATGTGCCATCTATACTTGCTGTCTTTGTCCCCGCACTTGTTTAAATGAAAGCATCTTTCAGCCCAAATCCTATACAGATTTACTCAGAAGTAACTCCCACTAAACTGTGTATTCTAGCTGGCATCACAGCCAGGTTATTCCATAGCATGCATACCCATTCACCTTGGTTTGGCTGCCATCCCATGATCTTTCATATTCTTCCTTCTGCCTCTGCGTGCCTTTTTTTATGACTCAGTGAAGTGCCAGGATTCATGATGGTGGTGAGTGAGTGACTAGAGAGCAGAACTAAAGCCCACATCAACAGCGAGAGCCCAAGTTAGAGCTGCCCCTTGGGGGTGTCTGTGTGAATATTTGTAGCCTGCTCTTTTGAGCATGGCTTGCCTCTAACTCTGCCTTCCTTGCATGCTACTCACCCGCTGGCAGAACACAGTAAAAAGTGATTCATCTATGAGCATCATAAGAGAACAGTGGAGCTTTTATTATTAAAATAAAAGATGGATTAACAAGAACATTCACTCCTCATTACAAAGCTGTGTGTTACTTAGATTAATGTTTAGGGGGGGAACTGCCACAGACGCAGCACAATACAAGCTCATGAGTCATTTGCTGTCGACACCTCTCGAGGAAGAAGTTGATCATGTTAAGCTGCCCTGAGCAATTACACCCAAGTACTGTGGCCAATGCCTGCTCCAAATTGGATTCTATAAGTACACATTTTTTGTTATGTAAATAGCAGCTGCATGGAAGCTTGAACAAGTTCAGAACCATAAGAGCAGGCAGGGACAGCTCTTTCTGTGCCAAAAGATCCCCCCTTAGCAGCTGCTATTTGCATTTCAATAGAAGTTCTCATTGGTGCCAGTGTAAGAAACCAGTTGGTGCTGATAGAATAGATGACTAAACCATCTCTGTCAGAACCAGATTCTGGACCAGCAACTGCACATTAGTGCCAATAATAGTTGGCCTTGGTATGTCATTGCTTTATATGCTATGGTAGTGAATGCTTGCATATTTGTCTGTAATATGGGACTCCTCAGTTTGAATTTGTTCAAATATAATTGTAAAGGCTGTGCTAATATACCCACCAGCTTGTGCATGGAGATTTCAGTCCTTCTGGTTGCTGCAAAACAAGAGTGTCCCCACACACACATGGGTCAACTTTGACAGGAGGGCAGATCCACTCATCTATCAGTCACCTGACACCATCATGACATGAAATGATTGACAGGTGGGTGCCCCTCTAGCACCCAAAGGTTCCCCACTCGTGTTATATAGTTATAGTAACATAAACAATGGTTGGACAGTGTTCTCGAAGCTACCAACATGAGTCTGACCAAACTGCGGGAGGCAGTGGAAGACAGGAGTGCCTGGCGTGCTCTGGTCCATGGGGTCATGAAGAGTCGGACACGACTAAACGACTAAACAACAACAACATAAACAAAGCACAATGCGCCAAGCACAGTATGTTTACCCATTTTCTTTAATTTTTTAAAAAGGAGTAAGCAGACAAAATGTTGTGCTTCCTTGAATACCAAATAAAAACATTCCTTGTGTAAAACAGTACATAAATCTGGGCTCTTCTTTACTTATGAATAATACTGCATATATACTTCAGAAAAGGGCATTATTGTTTACTGCTGCATATCAAAAGAAATAATCACAATATCATTGTTGTTTATCTTCATATTCTTTTCCAGGAAAAAAATAACAACAGAACTAGTCAGGAATTTCAACCCTTCCCCAAAATAAAAAATAAAAGCACAAGTGTTAAATGGGTCAAGTATTAAATGTGCACATTTACAAGCACAGCATATTAGAAACACTGCTTTAGACCATGCCAAACCACATGTATGTGTATAAAGCTATTAGTGAAGTAGTTCATAGCAGCAGAGTAGGAATCATATTCCATAAATCGTACCTGTTGGGATGGTTGGATGAAAACATCCCACATGTAACATTCTATATCCATGAACCATCTCCCATCCACACCTATTTGGGAGTGGGAGTTACCTCTATATAGGGTTTTGGCCGAAAGATGCTTTAATTTAAATGAGTGTTGGGACTACCTCAAATTATTTGGACTATGACTGGCTGATGTGGCAGTAATAAACACAAGCATTGAAACATATCATTGCAAACTTTGGGAAATTCTTATATGTGAACAGTTCCGGTGAAGATGATCACTTAAAACTATTTATTGTAGGCATCCAATACTTACAAATCGCAGAGATATATTTCTCAGAAATTCACTTGAAGACCATCGCTGTGTTTGCAGGGCATTTGAGCAAATGTGTGGACTCCCAGAGAAGAGACCACAATCACTTTGCTCCTCTTTGGTTGTTTTGCTGCTGCACTGAACTAAGCCGTGGTTTGGTTTAGCATGTTGCTTAAATCCAGGATCATGTTTTACCTCTTCCAGACAAACCACACGCTGCAAACAATAGGTCAGACATTGGTTACATCTCATGGTTTGTCTGGAGAGAGCTAAACCACGAGGCCAGGTTAGGTTGCAGTGCATCAGCAAAACAATTTGGGAGGACCAAAATAGCCATGATCTCCTCCGAAAAGCCATACACTTGCTTATCTACACTAAGCCATGATTTGACTGAGTGTTAAATGCAAACTAAGGCAGTGAATAAAATAAGTTCAGAAATGCAGAATAGTCACCTTCCAAATTAACAGCTTGATTTTCTTTTGACTCATTAATTCTAGAACTTGAAAAGGTCAGTGCATTGATTTAAGCAGTGGATAGTTGTCCAACCAAAATGTGTAAATAATAAAAAATACCAATAATAATGATTTGCTACTCATTATTATGGTCAGGAGATTCAAGAAGAGCAAATAAAGTATATGGTTTTCCTTCTCATTTTTTTTCTGAACCTATAACACCTATGGAAGGAAGAAATGAAACTGCAAAGGTGCAGTTAAGGGGTTATTTGAACCACTAGTTATAATTAGTTCAATAAGGTTGACAGGTGAGATGGATGACATACAGCATATGGATCACTGAGTTCAATGAAACTTACTCTCAGGAAAATATATATAGGATTATAGCCTAAAAGTAGATGGGTTTTGGTCTCTGTGTTGCTCCCCATTATGCACTTCTGAAGAACTTGTTCCTCGTAAAGTAATACACATTATGGTTGTTCTTTATAGTGGCATGCTATTTTAAGGTTGTTGCCAGAAATAGTATGAAAACTGGTGCTTTAGCTATACAGTATACAGATATGCATGGTGGAATGTGCCATAAATATTGAAGTAAATTCACTGTAAAAAGCTACTTTGAGTCTAGTAGCCTCGCTGAGAGACTCTATGGATTGGCCAGTCCATTAAACAACATAATTGATGACTCTCAACTTTGTACAACATTCACTCCTGAATTCTAAGTCCATTTTATTTGTATTCAGGTGCAAGTTAAAATCACATTACCTATATTTCCCATTTGTAAAACAGGCTACATACGTATTCTATGCTGAAATGTGTATCAGTTTCAAAAATACTTAAGACAAAGGCATTCTGCCTGTGGTGGAAGATTTATGTTATCATGGATACCTGTCCAGGAGTACTCGGAATGTGTCAATATAGCTTACTTATCATAACAATGGTTTTAATTTACTTGCCCTGTTAGACCCACAATCATGCTGATTGACTGGTAGCTGGGTGCATTTTCCCATAAAGTGTTTAAGGCATGCGTGCTTATGGATGGATTTGAGATTCTAATCTATTTTTAGTAATTATGAATAGTGGGCCCAGGTGGCAGCTATTATAGATATAACAACAAGGAGTACAGTGATATATTAAAATGTCATATAAATGTTTTGTATTGTCCCTATCACATTCATCAATGTTTTTAAGAACATCTGCTTACTTTCAGTAGCTTTTAAAAAGTCCTTATGGATACCAAAGCCTGACTCCATCATCTCCTCCTGTCCAATTATACCTCACTTTCAATGTCACATGCAGAATATCATGCACAAATTCATACACATTTCGCTGTGAAGACATGTAAATATCCAAATGGTGAGACATTTTATGCAGTCACTGGGGTCAAGCAAAGAGAGATAAAATGTTTTTTTTTAAATCCTGTGACACAGCACCTGTGAATTCAAACTCTATTAAGGTCACAGCTATATTAATAGCTCTTTTATATATATAAATAATTTTTAAAGTGAGTTCAGTAAAAAATAACTTCTACAAATGTCGTTAGCAGGTCAGGGGAAGCAAGATATTGAGATGTAGTTTTCCCATTTTGCTCCAAAATGAGGAGGTGTTGCCTTCCCTGCTTTACAAGTCAAAGACATGATCCACTAAGTCTGGAGATCCACAGAACATCTACAAGAGAGGCCAAGAGCTGTCTCATGTTTAGAAATAAATTAACTTCTTTTCTTGGAACAGAAGACCCCATGATATATTAGAAGCTGCTTTTGAAACCTCTGCAAGCTTCAAAGATGACTTCCATGAGGTGTGGGAGCTGCTGTTCAAGACATGCAGGTCCAAAGTCTAGCTTTTTCATCCAGCTAGTCAGTTATTTGGGCTGCGTCCAATGGGCAAGGTAGGAATCAGATCCAGAGAATTGTTCACAAAGGCATTGGGTGGTATTCAACTAAATAAATGTGCAACTGGAATGACTTCTACTTGTGCATCAGGACTTCTTCCTACTCTCTTCTTCCATTGTGTGGTCTGCAGCATCCCCAAATTTGCTCTGGATGATTGAGAGAATCGCCCAAACAGATTTTGGAGTGGGCACAGCAGGATGAGATTGCAAAAAAATGAAAACTCCTGTTTCATAAGCGGAAGTCATTCTGCTTGCACAAAGCACTGCTCAGCACTACTTAGAATACAACCCTTTGCCTTCAAACCTGTGACAGAATGTTTGCAAAATGCCAGAGTTAAACATGGGCAATTCAGGTTGTTTTTTTGTCACTTCATTCAGTAGAAAAGCAAAAGGTAGAGGAGGGTGGCTGGTGGGCAGCATTGGCCTCCCTCTGTTTGGACACTGATGTCCCCACTGTGTTTTTACCATTTTATACCCCCATAATGAAGAGAAGGGACGCAGGTGGCGCTGTGGGTTAAAGCCTCAGCGCCTAGGACTTGCCGATCGAAAGGTCGGCAGTTCGAATCCCTGCGGCGGGGTGCGCTCCCGCTGCTCGGTCCCAGCGCCTGCCAACCTAGCAGTTCGAAAGCACCTCCGGGTGCAAGTAGATAAATAGGGACCGCTTACCAGCGGGAAGGTAAACAGCGTTTCCGTGTGCGGCTCTGGCTCGCCAGATGCAGCTTTGTCACGCTGGCCACGTGACCCGGAAGTGTCTCCGGACAGCGCTGGCCCCTGGCCTCTTAAGTGAGATGGGCGCACAACCCCAGAGTCTGTCAAGACTGGCCCGTACGGGCAGGGGTACCTTTACCTTTACCTTTAATGAAGAGAAACAGAAGAGTTGATGGGAGAAATAGGCAGCAGGCAGGTATGTGACCCAACCACATAATTCAATGGGTAGCGCACACTTCAGAATGACACTCACATATCCACATGCAACGGAGTGCCTTTCAGAACCACACTGGCCACCAAAAACTTGCTGGTTCATGCATGTTTCTGACAGCTGACAGTTGCAGTGGCAACTTGTGGCACAACAGAACTGGGGAAATCACAAGGCATAGAGAACATGAAGATATTGGGGGCAGTGGTGGAGGAGTGGGGTACACTGGCAGATGAAGGTAAGTGCTGGGAACTGAGCTAGTGGGGTGCGTATGTGAAAAACAGAGAATAAGAATGAATTGTGAATGAAAGAAAAAGGGTCTACCTGCCCACTTTTGATGTTGGCTTTGCCTATTGCCAGTATGCAGTTCCCATTCACCTTCTTCCAAGAAAATACGGGCCTGAACTTTAAAAAGGTTGCCCACCCTGATGGAAGGACTGCCAGGGTTTGAGTCTAGTGACATTTGGCAAACTCATTCACTGGACTGGGCCCAAATTCAGAAACAGAGCTACACATCCAAAGACAATTCCCTTAGATATTAATAGGAGGACATTGTAATCCCCTTTATATACATACAGTAGAAGCTGAAATGGTCTGAGATGCTCACAAATTAGAATGTGTATAGCTATACAACACCATACCTTTTTTCTTTTTTTAAAAAAACCAAAAGTATAAAAGTTTTACAACACATTATACAGGTCCTTCTAGGATCTATAAAACACTTACTGAAATCACCATATTACAAGGCATCACTAACAATTCTATTTCATTTTATATATATATATATTTATATTTATTTATAATCGTTACTTATATAATAATTAAAAAAATCACTTTTAAACAAGTATACAAGTTCACTTTAAAATTAACTTGTTAATAAAGTTGTGCAAAACAAGCTGGCCTCTATAATTAAGTGAAGTATTTAATTTATTTATTTACTTATTTATTTATACAAAAAAACCAACAACAACAGAAGAAGAAAGTTCTTTCAGAAGTGTGTCTCTTTTTCTGTGATGGCTGAAATGTTGCCATCACCTTTCAGTTTGGCATCGCAGTCATTTACAGTAGCAGCATATGCACCTGCTCCACATTTTCCTCTCATCTTCAGGTCTGGGCTGGCCACAATCAACTTTCTAAATCTCTGGGGGCAGGGAATGAAGAAAATGGAAGGCATTAGCCATTTCTGTGACCTGGTCACAAGCACACTCCATCCAGATCAGGGGCTTGGAACCTCCAGTCCTCTCTATCTGGCTCTAAGGACTCTTCCAAGCACTGGCGGAGGAAGAGGCATGCGGGGGGAGCGCACCACGCCCGGCAGTGTGATCCCAGCGGGTGCCATCGCTGCTGTCCCCCGCCCGTACTGGGCACCATGCCCCTACGGGTGGCACACCACACCCCTGGGACACGCGCCAGCCCCGCCCTCGCCTGCAAACAATACATTGAATAGTGTTCATGATACTTTGGCATAAAAATGGTCTTTTTTCTGTAGACCTGACCTCCCGTTTACTCCTATTTCTCATCAGTTGTTGTCTGCCATATGTTTATCATGGGTTTTCCATCATACTTGAAACTCCTACCGAAGTTATTCAAATGCTGCTACCGAGTTTAAACTGTCATTACTGTTTTTCAAATAAATTTTAAAGACTTCCCATTTTGAAATAAATACTTCCTTTTATTTTTTATTCTTTCTGATAGATTGTCTAATTCTGCATATTCAAGCATTTTTTGAGTCCACTGTAATCTAGAAGGGACTTCATCACTTTTCCAATTTGTCGCAATGAGCACTCTTGCTGCGACTGTGGCGTACAGAAAAAATTCCTTTGCCTTTTTAGGGATATCTGCATCTGTGATTCCCAACAGGTAGGCTTCTGGTTTTTTGTTGAAAGATATTTTTAACACGTTTTCCAATTCAGAATGAATATCCTCCCAGAAGATCCTGATTTCTTTACATTGCCACCACATATGATATAGATTACCTGGCTTTTCTTTACACCTCCAACAATTACTTCGTACACTTTTATACATCTTAGAGAGCTTCCAATGGGTTATATACCATTGATGTTGCATTTTAAGAAAGTTCTCACTTAAAGAATAACAAGCTCCCTTATTTCCTCTAAAGCCTTTTAACTTAAATTTATTATCTTCTTCCTTTTTATTTATTATCTTCTTCCTTTTTATGATGGCCACGTTCCCTGGGTATTTTTTCTCTTTACTGCACAGGCCTCCATCGGGAGATTTTGGGTTCAAGCAAGTTTTTATATTTCTCCCACACAACAAACAATTATTTCGTAATAATATGATTTGTAAAACCTCTATGGATTTTAGCTTTCTCGTAAGCCAAATATGCATGCCAACCCCATCGGTTGTCAAAACCCTCCAGATCCAATAGGTCCAAATCCTGCAATGTACACCATTCTTTCAACCAGGCGAAGCAGGCCGCCTCATAATACAATATAAGACTGGGCAGGGAGAAGCCTCCTCTGTCTTTTATATCAATTAAAATCCGATGTTTAACTCTAGGTCTCTTCCCCTGCCAAACAAATTTAGAAATGTCTTTTTGCCAATTCTTGAGGCAGCCTGCTCCACCCAGTATCGGAATCATTTGAAACAAACAAAAAAATCAACCTGAGAGGCAGATAACTTCAGCCTGCTCTAAATCTCGAGGTTTCTTTTTATCTCTGACCATACTTTTGTATAATTGTCCTGGAATAGATTTATGTTTTTAGGGGTAAAGCATATACCTAAATACTTTGCTTTGTTACATATCCTCAGGCCCGCTATTTTTTCTAGGTCTTCTTTTTCTTGTGAAGATATATTCTTGACCAATAATTTTGTTTTTGTGGTATTCAATTTAAAACCAGCAACTTCTCCAAAATTCTTAATCAAGTCTAATACGCTCATTAAACTTTCTTTGGGGTTTTTGGCCATTATTAATAGGTCATCAGCAAAGGCCTTGAGTTTGTAGGATTTATTTCCCAATGTTATTCCTTTGACCAGTTGGTCTCCTCGTATCCGGATATTTAGGACCTCCATTACCATAATAAATATTAAGCGAGATAATAGGCAGCCTTGCCGGGTCCCCTTACTTATTTTGCATTCATCTGTGATTTTACCATTGATGATTAATTTAGCTGATTGTTCAGAACAGATGACACTTATTCCTTCACAGAGATTTTCACCAATTCCTTGAATTAGTTTTTTCATAAACTTCCAGGAATCCTGGTCAAATGCTTTTTCAGCATCTACCAACATAATAGCAGCTGCTTTATCAATTTTATAATCAAGATATTCTAAGACATTTATCACACACCTGAGGTTAGTCTGCATACGGCGCCCTGGGAGGAAACCTGTTTGATCTTTATGGATTATTTCTTTTATAACTGTTTTAAGCCTGTTTGCAATAATGTCTGCAAATATCTTGTAGTCATTATTTAGCAGGGCAATAGGTCTGTAGTTCGCCATGCTTAAAGGGTCAGATCCTTGTTTATGAAGAAGGGTAATAAAACTTTCTTTCCATGAGCTCGGTAGTATTCCATTTTGTAGAATGTCATTCATTGTATCTTTCATAGGTAGAAACTGTGGGATGTAAGAATCAGGTACAGTCAAGCACAACATTGCTAGAGTAGACATGAAGGTTGTCTCAGTCCTCCAGCCGGAAGTTCCTGCTTTCCAGGACTGAGACAAAACTTCCTATGTGTAACTTGAAATGGGCGTGACCTCTCCTGAAGTAGAAAGGACCAGAATCACAGGCTGGTGACCTTCTTGTCTCTATCAATGGCATCTTGACAAGAGCACTACTAAGATGCACCCTTGGCTCCAGGCCAAGAGAAGAAAAGGGGGGCTTTCTCCCATAAGGAGATAGTCACCACATTTAAACTATGTTCTAACCTTTTAAGTCTGCCTTCTGGGAACCTTTGTGTGAACAGATGATTACTTGTGAGTAAACGTTTTATACTTTACAGAAGACTGTGTAGCATCTTATTTTAGGAGGGATTAAATGGGGAAAATACCAGGAAATATTTACAGAGACTCTAACGAGTCTGAGCAAGCTATCTGCTGTGCGTGTGTTTAAAAGAAAAAAGGGGAATGTTAACTCTGCTGATTTTGTTGAACTTGAAGACAAGTTGGGACAGGATATCTTAGATAATATATCCTCACCCGCATCCCTAAACATTCCCACAGAAACAGTGATTGTTCTAATTTTTTATAATAAATAACTGGTATACCATCCGGACCCGGTGTTTTCCCGATTTTCGATCTTTGCATTGCTTGTTGCACCTCCATAGCGGTTACTGGCGAATTCAATGTGGCGATTTTCTCCTTGGGAATTATCGGCAGATTACTTTTGTTTTAAGTATTCAATTATTTTCTCAATTTTCTCTGGTCCTTTGTATAACTCTTTGTAGAAATTAGTGAAGCTCTTACTAATTTCATTCGGGTCTTGAATCCAGGTCTCATCTATTTTAATTTTAATTTCATCCTGTTTCTTTTTCAGTTCCTAGGCTGGTTTGTTCGCAGATTCAAAGCTTCTATATTTTAACCATTTGATCTTCCATTCTATTTCTTCATTTATAATCATCAAAAATTGTGTATGTAGGATTTTTATATTTTGCTTTATTATTTTGTCCTCTGGTTTTTGAAATAATTTCTTTTCATTATCTCTGATTTTCTCACATATATCCGTTTTCTTCTTCTCCTTTATTTTCCTTTGGTAAGCACTTTGTTGGATGAAGAAGCCTCTTATAACTGCTTTACTCGCATCCCAGACCATTTTTATATCTGTCCCTTGATTTAAGTTAAAATTAAAGTATTGTTCTAAAATTTGATTGGCCTTCTGTGCTGTCTTTTCATCATTCAATATTTTCTCGTTGAGCTGCCATCTTTTAGTTTTTTCTTTCCCTCCTTTAAACTTAATCCATACTGGGTTATGGTCTGAGATTGTTCTTGGGTGGATTTCAACTTTCTTAATATTACCTAATATCTTTTGAGGCGCAAATTGCATGTATTCTTCCAACCAACTCGTGAGGATCCGAGTAATGCGTAAATTCTTTATCTTATTGGGTGTTTAAACCTCCCGGTATCATTCAGATTCAGGAGGTCTATTAACTGAAAAAAAGAGGTTGGGAGTTTGTCTTGTCCCATTGCTTTTTTTGTTTTTTTTGCTGCTCTATCTATGCCTGGGTTCACTACTCCGTTAAAGTCACCTAATAAAATAAGTTTATCTCCAAGATATTCTAGGACTTTTTCTTCCAAGAATTGATAGAATTCTGATTGCATGCAGGGGGGTGGGGGAAAAGCTTATGTTAATAAGACAAAATACACTCATCTAAACCAGGGCAGAGTTGAACCTACCATTGTTATTTCTAATGTTTTAGTCACTGAACATCTGTGACAATGCAACCCACTGTTTTCTTTTTCATAATTATTACTATGAAACTTCCCAGGATCAGAGCCAAAGTGGATACGTGGATTGTTGACTACAGTTACATCACAGAAACTGGTCTGGATGCATAGACACCAGCTTAGATTTCATAACTTCTGAATAGCCGATTGTAAGCAAAATGTGCAGCATTCAGCTCAATATGCTCACCTACTCTATCAAGCAATAATAGTCTGACAACATTTCTTACCTCTACGATAGTTCCTTCTGTCTTCCACAATTTAATACAGATCCACAAAGGAATGCAAACCATGGAGGAGAGAGCCATCATCCACCCAATGCCATAACCCCAGTCTGGGTATATATAAATGTTGTTGTATTTCAAAGGCTTGTATTTCACCAGGAAAAAGATGAAGATTCCCTGAAATGGAGATGGTCATTTTATCCATTTTTGTAAACAACACATAGATATTTAGGAAACTTATTCACCCCAGTTCACTGAATTGTTACATTCAGCTTTCAAGCCAGGTAGCAAGCAGGCAGGCAGGCTTCCTTCCTTCCTTCCTTCCTTCCTTCCTTCCTTCCTTCCTTCCACTGGAACTTCCTTTCACATTTAATCTCAGTCTTCATTTAAGGACCATAGAAATTGCCCCCCCCCCAATTTGACAGCAAGTTACAGCTGTGCTGAAGAGACTCATGGGAGGGGATCTGTTTTGTGGCTTGAAAGCACTTCTGCACACACAAGAGGGGGTCATGATTCTCTCATGCCCCACCAGCTGTATCACTCCCAAATGCATCACATTGTATATTATTTTTGAAGGCCCCTGAAAAATTGCACCAAGAGTGGGAACCTCCCCCATCTGCAAAAGCCCCAGGGTGTGTGAGGACTACCACACATAAGCCTTTGGATTCCAGCCCTTAATTTGTGTACAGTTCAGTTCAGTTTCATAGTAAGTAACAACATAGTAGCATACAATTGCTCCAATAATAACTACACATGAATTTATAATAGACACCTTGAGTGCACATGAAACCACTATGATGTGGGAACAGAAATGTGTGAACACATAAAAAGAAGTTGTCATACCTCATCATATTGTAGGGGGGTGGGGGAAGAGGAAGAAAAGAAAAAGTAGGGACTACTGAAGTCTAAAACCAATAGCAAAGAAATACCTAAACAATTTAAAATAACGAAATAAACAACATCTGCTTGAAAATTAAATAAGTTTTAAAAACACTTTTTTATTTAATTTATGAGGAATTGTTGCCTTTTTTTACCAGGAAATTAAACTATTTTGCATTTTGGAGGTGTACTTCCTGTTCCAAACATGTGTGTGGCTCCATGATTATGCTCTATTTCTGCAAAATTATTTCCATAAAGTCTTTGGGAAAGGTACTGACAAGGACCTTACAGATTGCTCTACCATTTTATCACACTTTCATTACTTACAGCACAAATGCCAGGAGTGAGTAACATCCAACACCATTTAAATAATGCCAGTGGTCTGTACCCAATCATATCTTCAATGTTGTCATAAAAACGATTGCTTCCTGAATAAAACCAATATGAAAAATAATAGAAAATGAATACAGGTTACCAGGGCTTATGTTACTGGAGTGATGTAGATTCATTAGAATTTATGCTTTCATTCTTAGAATATTCCTTGCCTCTGCCATTGGCAAGGAAAGCCTGAAAACACGAAGTAAATGCAGTTGGTGGGAATAAGATGAAAATCTGCCCCCCCCCCTTTCACAATCTCATTCACAACTAGCATATATAAGAAACGTTTTTTAGAGGGCCTGCTGAAAAATTGAAGCCCTCCTTTACCTCTAGTGGGGTCTGCAGAGATGATATAGTAGCTACCTTCCCAGCAGATGGAGACCTTTGGTTGACATGTTATTTCCCCCAGAATTATTTACCCCTGGAATGATGCTATAGAATAACATAATGTCATTCTGAGAGAGCTACAGTGGTACCTCGGGTTATATACACTTCAGGTTACAGACTCTGCTAACCCAGAAATAGTGCTTCAGGTTAAGAACTTTGCTTCAGGATGAGAACAGAAATCATGCTCTGGCGGCGCGGCGGCAGCAGGAAGCCCCATTAGCTAAAGTGGTGCTTCAGGTTAAGAAGAGTTTCAGGTTAAGAACGGACCTCTGGAACGAATTAAGTACTTAACCCGAGGTACCACTGTACTTGATGAAAAAATAGCAACCAGTATGGAAGCTGCCAAGTATTTACCCAAGAACTCCCTCAGAATGATGGTATGTCATCCAGCAGCACTGAGGTGGAAAGAAAACGGTAGCTGGAGCTTATAGACACCAGGAAGAGATCTGATGCTGTCACTGCCATAGGCAGTGTCTAGCATACCTTTTTCCGAAAGCAAAACAAAAAGAATTGAAAGAGTTATCAAAGGTAAAGGAGGGAATCTGAAAGATTAAAAAAAATGTATTTTTCACCCTTTTATGATTCTTCTTTACGTTCCAAAGCTGAGTTGTTTCAGTGAAATTTCAGCTGAGCACTAATAGTTTTAGTATCCTCAGCGTTAAGAGGGAGAAGAAGGTAAAAACACCACACCTCTGCTAAGTGGCCATTCTGCCATCCTTGAAGAAGATAAGTATGGTTCCATTGGTTCCATGGTTGTATCCAGTGGTTTCTCTCCGCTGACAGAAGGAATGTAAGTTGATTTTCATAGATTCCTCCTTTCTTCTGCAACCCCTTCACCACCAATCATGCTGTCCCAAAGGTGCCCCAACCCTCTGCAGTAGATTTGGGAAGGGCGCTGGGAATCAATTAAAGTCACCTCTTCCCGTTTCTGCTCTTGGAAGCTCCCACTGGATAAAAAAGCCTTCTGTCAACAAAGGGACACGGCTGGATACAAACCCAAATGGTTTGGCTGAATTAACTACACAATTAACAAACAACATGTAGTACTAACATAAACCTTGGCATCCAGAGAAAGGCACGTAACACAACTCCACATATTACAATGGAATAGAGGAAGAATGTGCAAGCTGTGTTTTTTCTAGCAATGCTCCCAGCATAGCATAGAAAAAGGACTTGTGAAGATGAGATGTACAAGCTGCAGGCATAAGAGCAGCAGATTTATTTCAGACTCACAACTTCCTTTTCATATGTTATATTAGATGCATAATTAGAGAAAGTACAACTTGTACTGACTCTCCTGGTACTATGAAATGAAGATTCACATGTGAAAAGGATCCACCAGAAGGGGAAATATATACAACTTGCAATATGAAAACAAGACTGTGAAAAAGAACTGATCCTTGAAATCCACAGGATGATGTATGGCAAGGTAGGCTATGGAAAACACGGTAAGACTCATTCTAAAAGTGCATGATGTGATTTCAGAATTAGCCCCAATGTTGCTAGAATTGCTGACTTACCGTAAAACCAGCCAATGCAGACACATTCAAATATAGCAACGAAAAGAAGGCACATTCCACTGGCTGCATAGGAATCAAACAACTGGAAAACATACATTCCACCCTGGAAGACAAACAGTTAAAAACAGGAAAAGTTGAGTGTGAATAACACTTTACAGCTGAAATAAGGTTTATGTCCACTTGGGAAATTTCTAAACCAGCTGATATTTTGGACTACAGCAACTATCAGTCCCAGGTGGCAAAGCCAATGGCCAAGGGTGGTGGATGTTTTAGTTGAAAACACCTGGAGTGCACTAAGTTGGTGAAGGAGACATAAATTATAAGTCTGCTTGCTTAGGTTTAAGGGTCAAATGAGATGCAATGTTAAATGCATGCTTGTATTTATGGGACCATTAAAAGCAAGCATCATCTGTTTGAGGTGTGACTGATCATTCTCAACGGAGGAGGGATTTAATTATTTCCTCCCTGGTTCCTTTCCTCAGGACTGGAACAGGAAATAAAAGAGTTTTAAAAGCGCTCCATGCCTGTTGTGATATTGAGAATTATTACTCCACCACACAAAGTATACCATTAAAGAAAACCATGGTTGGTTTTTTTAAAAAAAACCCTATGTGTTTGTTTTGTCCCTTGGCAATCTTTTGCTTTGCTGTGTTTTATACTATGTTCTTCCCTCCTTTTATTTTATTTAAGAATTGTATTGCCAGAAGGGTAACAATATTCAACCCAAGAAACTTCCCACATTGCTTTTTGGAAACAGGCCCTTTGTTCATATTAGAAGGAGAATGAAACTGTGAGAGAGACAAAAATCTCCTGTCTTAAAGAAGTTCTTCCTCACACCTTGTGCTTATTTTTGGAGCATACACTTGATAGTGATGCTATTTGTCCTTGGCAGCAGGTTGAGACACCACGTGAATTATGAATTCTCCTCCTAAACACCCAGAAATTTTAAGGCAATATCTGTTACATAAAAAGTCTTACACTGTATCAGCCCATAAGCAGTGTACATTTCCATACACATAGTAAACATCTGGAGTGGAAGGGGCGGGGGACAGGCGAAGATGTCTTATACTTTAATTTATGATGACAGAGCACTAAGCATTGCTCTTTCGAGATGTGTTTCCAACTGCATATATTCAGGTTTAAGTTGCTAATCATTGAAAACACTTTTAGTCTCTCAAGTACATTATATGAATATTCAGATTTGTTCAGTTGTGTGTTGCGTGAGCAAGTACAAAACCACAGGCAGTATTCTGGGTGAATGGCATCTATCAGGGTGCATGGAACATTTTCATGAAAGGGTAAGATATGAATGTAACTTGTAAGAACATAAGAAGAGCCTTCTGGATCCAGCCAACTGGCCATCTAGTCCATAATCCTGTTCTCCCAGTGGCCAACAGATGCTCGAGAACAAGAACATTATCCTCTCCTGTGGTTTCCAGCAATTGGTATTCAGAAGCATACTGGCTCTGAACATGGAGGCAGAGTAATCTATGCTCCTTTAGCTGATCAAAATCTTAATCTATGTACTAGTCCTATGTGTCGCCGACACCAGTATCTTTCTTATAATAACAGCAAGTAAGAAACTATAGATATTATCATATGAGTGCATATGGGGAGGGACTTGGGAATACAAAGCTTCCGAGTCAAAAGTTAATCTTCAACAGTCAGCCCAAGTCAGAAATATCGAATGGGACACTAGCCATTTATCTCCTCAGCTAATTATTGAGGCTGTCTTGAGAGCTGGCCTAGATCCAGGCTTTGCAGTGGCAAACTGAGACTGAAATTCATTGCACAACAAACCCTCTTCAGTATTGCTTGCAAGTGCTCCCAAGGAATCAAGTCCTCTTGAACAGGAGTGAATTTCTGCACCCTACGCCATGCTCCTTGGAACGTTTTGGAAAGAGCTCTAAAGAAATTATTTACATGATGGAATGTTGCACAACAGTGCCATTTGGTGGCACATGATGCACACTGCAACTTGATTTATACTGCGGAGTGCCTATTTCACAGCATACATTGCACTCTTCCGGGCAGCAGAAACAGCAGCAGCTGCTATGCTGGGATTTGGAACAATTTGCTTCTCTTTTTCCTGCAGCCCATCAAAAACGGTTGGGTAAGCACAAAAGTACTGAAGTAACAATTGAATACTATGGGTCCATTCTACACAACAGAATGGGGAAAATGAGTTAATCACCATGAAAAATAGCTTATTCCTTGATGCTTAGTCCAGCCTCAAGCAGGATTGCCAGCCTGAATCCAAACGAAGCCAACTAGGAGTTTGAGCCTGACTCTGAAACTCTGAGAAGAGTAACAACTGTACATGGAAACAAGGTGGACTTGCTTGAAAAATACATAGAAAAGGAAGGAGAAAATTGACAACAAAGCTGGATTGTATTTCTATATGGCAACTGATGGGAAACAGCAACAGTGGTGAGAGGTTTATTGCTCTCCTTCCTGACTTCCCTTGGGCAACTCTTTGGCCACTGTGGACTCAGTGCTGGAATGAATAGGCCTTTGGTCTGAACTAGATGTGTGGATGCACACTTCAGAGTGCTTATGCTTGTGTGGGCAATAATGTGCTCAAAAGATTGAAACTAAATGCAAAACATATTGGGGTGGTTGCAAAATGTCTATTCTACAAAGGGAAGCAGTACTCCTGTTTGCAGAAGGGACTCAGTGGTCTCCCTTCAGTAAGAGTGAACTTTGACCAGAAGATCAACTCATATGTATATGGTTATAGTAAAGGTAAAGGGACCCCTGACCCTTAGGTCCAGATGTGGGCGACTCTGGGGTTGTGGCGCTCATCTCGCTTTATTGGCTGAGGGAGCCAGTGTACAGCTTCCGGGTCTTGTGGCCAGCATGACTAAGCCACTTCTGACGAACCAGAGCAGCACACAGAAACACCGTTTACCTTCCCGCTGGAGCGGTACCTATTTATCTACTTGCACTTTGACGTGCTTTTGAACTGCTAGGTTGGCAGGAGCAGGGACCGAACAACGGGAGCTCACCCCGTCACGGGGATTCGAACTGCCGACCTTCTGATCGGCAAGCCCTAGGCTCTGTGGTTTAACCCACAGCGCCACCTGCGTCCCACCTATATGGTTATACACCTCTCTATTCTTTTTTATTATTATTGAAAGGCAAAGATTGGAAAGCTTGGTATTCAATTTTAAATGGACATTCAACAACCTCATTTTTTTTTGTTCTAGTGAAATACTATTGTCTCCCAAATTAATAATTAACCTAATAATAATATCCAATACAGTATGCTGTGCAGTTTTAAATGTTAACATCCTGAAGTACAAATTCAGGATGTCGTTATGTAGGAAACTAGTCATTAAGAGTAGATAATAGATATCTATAGCACAATTACTTGGTCATATGTACAGAAAACTCTTGCAAGATGGTGATTAATGATCTGTTTTCTTCTAACAGCCTCAGGTAATGTCAGTGCATGTAATGAATCTTAAATGTATACATTTGTTTATTTACATCTTACTAGTTAGGCAGGGAAGGACCTCTACTGATGGTAGAGCCTGCAAACTTGTAGAGAAAATGTCTGCCCTCAACTCCCTACTCTAAGCAATTCCATCTTTAGTACATGCCTTAGCTTCTCCAAACCCTGTTTATTCATCCATTATTATAAAATATATTCTACCCTCCAATGCAACGGTCACTGTATTGTAAAAATACAATAAAATATGATGCCATTTAAAATCACAAATAAAAAACCTAAAAGGAGCAGATCTATAAAACAGCACAATAATTAGAAAGAAAGAAAGAAAGAAAGAAAGAAAGAAAGAAAGAAAGAAAGAGTTCAGCCAGATTGGAACAATGAATAGTAGTGCGCTGACCATTTTGCAGGGTTGAATTCAAAGTCACGCTATAGCAAGCTTTCTGTGTATGCAAGCATATCCGCTTCCCAATGGAATGATCCCCCTCCCACTGTGTGTTGTTTTGGGGGTTCTCCCAACACTCCCAGAGCCAATTTCAGGGAGTTTGCTGGGGGAGGGAGGGGGGGGAAGCCTCATTACATAAGCAGTAGCCCTTGCACAAGGCTTCCACTGATGGGGTTCATTAGGTGAATTCCACCAACTATTTTAATTTTCAGCAAATTACAGAGATGGTGAAGCAGACGTTTAGGAAGAGGCCAGGGATTGTGAGAATTTCAGAGACTATTCTCAGCGAGAAAGGCAATGTGTGCTATTCTTACCTTATACACTATAAAGAGGTGTCTGTGACATGTTTAAAACACTGTGCACACTTGCAGTGGAGCAGAGCTCTTTACAAACACTGCATCTCTCCTCACAGCACTTCCTACCGTTTCCAAGAGACCACAGGGCATCATGTGACCATGCGGACATTCTAGGAATTCCTGTGAGGCTGCCAGCCTATATATGAAGAGTCCTGCATTGCTGCAAGAGCACCAAGCCACTCAGCTCTTTATTTCAAACTAGACTAACAATATACCTTAGAGCCAAAAGCAACAGATGACCACGTTCAATTGCCATATATCAGATAGTGAGGGTGATGTGTGAAATAAAAGGCTCCCGTCGCTATAATACAATAATGTTTGTCCCCCAGGTGCGACTCTGCAGTTCCTTTGAGGATTTTTTTAATCTTTCCAAGTATGTTGTATTTTGTCACAGAACAACATTTGATCAATATTTTGTTGCTCCAGGTGTCTATCAGTCGTCAAATAGTTTTGCTTAGAATTTATAAGGCTGTGCTCATATTGCTATTTACTGCAGTTCCAGCACACTTCACACTGCTAGTTTTCAGAACTGGGCTCACATGATGTTAGCCACAACCCACCTGTGTCCCGTAGCTCTTTGATGTGTTTTGCTTGGAACCAACTTCCATCTGATTGGAAAAGGGAAGCCATGGCTCCACTGTGCTCTAATTCAGGTGGCTTTTGCGTGTGTGCACATGATGACATGTGCGCAGATCAAAGTTTCACTCAGCACGGGGAAAGGTATCACTTGGAGTTTCAAGCCACTAGTGCAAACATAGCCTAAGTTAAAAAAAGAATGGAAACAATTTTCTTCCCCACCATTCCAAATACAAATAAATATATCTTACCTCCGTTAACATGATTAGACCAAGGAAGAATGATACAATCGAAAGAGCGAGAATCAACAGCTCTCGTCTGTATCCCCTCCGGAAAACCTTTGGGTACATATCTACCACGGCTGTCACAAGACTTTCAACACACACAAACTGGAAAAAACAAATGCAGAAAAAATGACATATAGAGTAAATGATCTACAGTACCAGTTCCTCAGCACATGTCACTGTACTATATGCTTGAAATTTTTCTTTGCATTATTTATAGCCTGTTCCTATATAGAGCTTTAAGTATCACCACTAAAGATAGCACCTAACTTGCCATACTTGCTCCCACCTGATAAGAGCTCTCTGCATGCCTTTCTTGCACGATGGCATTTCCTCTATGCTGACCACAGGAAAAGTACTGCATCAGGCACTAGGCACTGCATTAAATGACAACCCTGTGACATGAGTAACCTGAGGTTGGTTGGTTGGTTTAGTTAGTTAGTTCGTTAGTGGGCTGAACTAGATGACCCTTTGGGTACCTTCAAACTCTGCAGTGCTATGAGTCTGTCAGTGCTCAGGAGCTATCAGATAGCTGGGATAGCTCAGTTGGTAGAGCATGAAACTCTTAATCTGAGGGTCATGGGTTCGAGCCCCATGTTGGACGAAAGATTCCTGCATTGCAAGGGGTTGGACTAGACGATCCCCTGTGGAACCTTCCAACTCTACAATTCTATGATTCTATGATTTCAGTTGATATTTCTCATGTCTAATCCAATACTTCCTGAACCATGCTGCTAGCCTGCTCTAGTCTTAAACGTATTTTCTGCTCTTTAGTTCATCGCCCCAGTCTTGCTAGAACCCATCCATATGAATGGCTCTAAAGTGAGTGTGTAAGACTGTATAAGACTGTATATTCTGTACTTTATGATTTCCAACCTTATGCAGCAGGGCTGTGTGTATGTGATTCCCCAAAACAGCTGCATTCCAACCAACTGGCTGTTTGGATAAGAGCTAGATGCAGTGCCCAACACTTTAGCTTTTAAAGAAGGGCTCTGCAATACTCATGTCCAGTATAAGATTGGGGCTCATAACTTTTCAGTCCTATCTTATAACCTTGCTTCTCACTCACCTGTGGGCGACACATTAAAATAATAAAATAAAATGAAGTACAGTGAAGCAAGAATTCAGCAGTATTGAGCTGGCAATTTAAATTAGTTTTAAATTTAAAGTTACAGCTTGATTTAAATTCAGATCTCAGCTTAAGTTACACCTGGAAAGGATTCAGTTACAGATAGGTAGCCGTGTTGGTCTGCCATAGTCAAGACAAAATAAAAAAATTCCTTCCAGTAGCACCTTAAAGACCAACTGTTTCAGTGTATCTGAAGAAGTGTGCATGCACACGAAAGCTCATACCTAGAACTAACTTAGTTGGTCTTTAAGGTGCTACTGGAAGGAATTTTTTTATTTTGTCTTGACCTGGAAAGGATGTTCTAAAATGTCATCTTTGATCCATACCTGACTATCTAAACCAAGGAATATCAGCATCATGAAAAACAAAGTTGCCCATAACGGAGAAAGAGGCATCATTGTTACAGCTTTTGGGTAAGCGATGAAAGCAAGCCCAGGTCCTGAAAAAAAGAAAAGAAATTAAATAGGAATTGTTTATATGGTGGTCTTGCACAGTGGGGTGAGATATAAATTTAACAAATAATACATAAGGATTAAAGTACACAATATCACTAGTATATAAAATACTCTTTAAAATAATAATAAATGTATACTTTTAGTACTTACCTGATTCTGCAACTTCTGCTATGGGCACTCCCTGCTCATACGCCATAAAGCCAAGGACAGAAAAGATGGCAAAACCAGCCACAAAGCTTGTTCCACTGTTCAAGCAACAGAGCATAATGCAGTCTCTGTGGAAGAAAGAGCAATTCGCTTGTTCTCAGTGTGTGGCTTTGCTTCACATATTTTTGGGCGGCTACAACAGCTTTGAAATTTGGTACGTATGTAGATCAAGACACCACAGTTATTAGAAAAATCAGACAATGAAACAAGTGTTTTGGTCACTGCAGAGCAACAATAGTGTTCCTTCCCCTCTGCACAGGTTTTATTATGGTTTAATCTTAAATAAAGTGGCCCTAGTTCAACCCAACCTCTGCCTGTCTCTTTATTTGGCCATCAAGTTGCGATTGGTGGACTTTGCCAATAGGCAGGGCTTCCTCACTGCTTCCAATTCTCCACTCAGTATCTAGTAAGACAACTTCCAAATCACTCCTTTGTGGATCTGCAATTATTAGCTTCATGGACCTCAACACAGCTGAGTTCATAGTGATGCAGATATGCTTCAAGGTCAACAGAGAAAACTCTTAACCTTAGAAGAAGTGACACAAACCCTTCAGAGATAATATACTATAAATGCAACAGTGGTACATTTTAGTATTTACAATCAATATTTATGTGCAGGGCTGCTGCCTGAAGCAGGTTTATAGTCAACTTTGTTTCCAGTGACACACTTCAGGAAAGCAATTTTTTTTATACTGCTAAACAGAACAGGCCCAAGACATTTTGGCACCTGAGGCAAACCACAAAATGGCATTCCCCTCCCTGCCAGGGAAGAAGATGTGAGGGAAGATCTACATCAGGAACAAGGGAGGAAGAAAGATCTACATCGGGATCTGCTGCTCCTTTGGAACCTGCTGCCTGAGGCAATTGCCTCACCTTGCCTCATGGGTGAGCCGGCCCTGCTGATATACCATCTGTTTTACCAGATCCTGCATATGATTCCTTCACTTCTTGATGGATGCTGTTTGAAAAGTGTGAGTAAATGTTTACAATACAATTTATAATTTCACAGTAGTCAGTAAAAGAGGGGAAATGTAAACAAAACAGACTTGTAGCACCTTAAAAGTAACAGGTTTGTTTATTAGCCTTTAAGATACCACAAGACATTGTTGTTCTTGCTACAGCTTAACAAAGCTACCTCTCTGGAATTTGTTAAGAAATGTGTTAACTTTGCCCAAGGCTCAGATAAGAAACATTCTCTACTCTCATGATAAGGCTTCAATATTGATGAATATTATGAGTTGGCATGACTTACAAATGTCACACATGACTGAATAGTTGGATCTACTACATAATATTGGTTTAATATGTAATTTACTAAAATAAGTCCTGGCTTTAGGCATCATTTCTTAATGACTGAACTGATGGATTCAGTCATTTTAATGTGTAAAGAGGTTCATTTTAAGAATCTTACATTTTTACAGACTGGCTACATTAAAAATCATTATAATAAATACCACTGATTAGGGGGAAATGCTAGACTGTGCTTCAGATATATGTATCATTTACAATAATTGTATGGCGTATGTTTAAACTGGATATTCCTCCCTTCCTATTTTGCATAATAAATAGACCAACAGACCAGCTGAATTTGTAGTTCAATAAACATGGTGAGTGAACAGGATAGTGGGACTTTGCAGCCTATGAATAAAATTGACACTGACTTTATTTTTACAGTATATGTCAAACTTCTTATAGCAGCTTAGCAGCATCCGATTTTCACAAAAACATCCCTCCCTGAATCCTTAGTATGTTTTATGCAAATTTTGTTAGTGACTAGGAATTGGGATTTTAAAAAGGTAAAATTTGAAGGTAAAATAGTATCAGCTTCATTATGAATCCAATTAAAATTCATGAAAAAATATATTTGGTTTTTAATGTTCTCAAAATATCATAATTGATTCTCCATCTGAGGGAATATCTCAGCGGAGATTAAGAGTCTGATGGTCTTGACAACTGAGCTATCCCAGGATAGAAATAAAATTCCCCCATGTGATACAAATCTTTTTTTTTTTTTTTAAGTCTGTATGCACACACGCACACACACAATCTTATTAACAAAAATTAAAATTGTAATGTTTACCTAAATAATGTAGTTTTTATGAAGAAAAGCTGTTATAAGTAAACAGACAAACTGGTCCCAGAATCAAATGAGTGATCAATCACTTAATAACATACCATAGTAGTCTTAAGAAAGAACAAGCAGGTGATTATTTAGAATTATGAAAGGTGAAACTAAGAGGTGAATTAAGGGCATGTATCGTGTGCTAGCTATACAGTTAAAGGGGATAAGCATTAAAGTTTACACTAGAGGGAGCCAATACACCACTTTCAAATTTTTTTATGAACTACAAGGTTATTGTCACATGGCGGTACCTAGATCTTATGGCTGCTGTGTTATAGCTTTTAAAAAGTATTTATGAAATGGACACTACTCTTGTTCTATCCATTACCTGCCATTTTACAAACAGAAAATAAGCATTCTCCAAGGGTATATACTATGTAAATTTTTCATCCCCAAAATATGTTACCAGAACCACTAGTCATTCCATGTAATTTAATGTACTGAAAGATGATAACACACCTGCAGTGAATACTGACCAAATTCACAATTTTATACTAGTATGGCACCAATGCTAATGTACCACCATGTGGGATTCTAGATTAATCTTTGTCATAAAAGAGGGGTTGGGCTGTTAGAATTCCTGCTCCATGTAGCCATATATTTTCTGAACAGCACAATCCTCCATTTCTACTCAAAAATTAAGTCCCACCCTGTTCAGTGAGGCTTCCTCCCAGGTAAGTGGATATGACTGAAATCTAAGTACATGAAAAAATGTTCACAAATGATCGCACTTGTGCTAGTTAATTTTTGTATAATGCATGCATCATCCATGTGCCTAAAATACAGTTAATGTATTATCTATTCTATATTTATCTTTATAACTTTAATAATGGAACATTAATTTTTCCTCCCAAATTACCGTTTTCAAAAGAAATCAGTTCAAAAGCAAACTGATCAAGTAATGCCCAGAACCCTTAAAATGTTGTTGTGTGAAACACAGTACTCAAGCATGTTCTGTGTATCTAACTAGTATATATTCAGCTCTATGCAATTATTCCACTGCACACATAAAGTAACTTTTGAATGCGGAAATGAACTTCTCCTTCCTCTCCTTCCCTTGCACACCCCCTAAATCTGCTTTGGGAGTTCCTGCAACCCTCCAGCAAAGATTTAGCGGCAGAGTGGGGGGCATGTGGGGAGAGGGGAAATTCCATTGCAATCACAGAAGTTGTTCCACATACACAATTATTTAGTTGGGTACCTCAAACAGGTATTTGCCAGACTAGACCACTCAACTGAAAAAATAAACATAACTGTAATCGTGTGGCGTGTGGGTAAAAGTCGGCGGTTCGAATCCCCGCGGTGGGGTGCGCTCCCGTCGCTCAGTCCCAGCGCCTGCCAACCTAGCAGTTTGAAAGCACCCCCGGGTGCAAGTAGATAAATAGGGACCGCTTACTAGCGGGAAGGTAAACGGCGTTCCGTGTGCTGTGCTGGCTCGCCAGATGCAGCTTATCACGCTGGCTACGTGACCCGGAAGTGTCTGCAGACAGCGCTGGCTCCCGGCCTCTAGAGTGAGATGAGCGCACAACCCTAGAGTCTGTCAAGACTGGCCCGTACAGGCAGGGGTACCTTTACTAATCGCGTATTACCTGTAGCAGTTGTTATTGTAGTTGTTGTAGCTCCCTAAGGCTGTCAAACACCCCAGGCAGATGGCATAAGAGAAAAATATTTGTGTTCCAGCATCCACCCAGACCTGCAAACACAAAATATAGCAATAATTATAAAAAAGTAAAAAAATCCTCGTTACTATAAGGTAAGCAGATCATAAATTATTAGAAGAAGCCTTGAAATTAGATTCTCTAGTGCTATCCAGTGTTGTTGGGTTTTTTTGCAATTCACTTGAAATTGCAAAGATTACATATTTTTCAGACCAGTGTAATGAACTTGAATGAGGAACTTCCTTCATGGCTATATAATGGTTATCATCAGACTGTTTCTTCTCATTCATTCTGCTGTTTGTCACCCATACAGTATCAGAACCATACCATATCCAGCGGGTTCAAACAGCAGTGGCTCACAGTTGATAGGCCTATCCCCTGTGAATTTGTTTACATCTCAATTTAAAGTAATCTAAGCCAGAGGCTATTGCTACATCTTCTGGCAGTAAATTTTATAAACTTCTTTTACCTCTCCTGAATCTACTGCCAAGCCACTTCATCGGTTAACCCTGAATTCTAGTAGTGTGAGTCCAGGGTTGCAGGTTCGATGCCCATAAGGGTCAGCTGTATATTCCTGCATTCCTTCCAACTCTTATGATTTTATGAGTCACATAGATATACTCTACCCACTGTCTCCATGCCAGGCACTTCCCATCATCATTTTCCCATGGCAACTCCAGCCCATTCTCCTTTATCATTTCAAGTTTAACTATACAGTGGTACCTTGGTACTTGAACGGCTTGGCTCCCAAACAAATCGGCTCCCAAACGCTGCAAACCCGGAAGTGAGTGTTCCAGTTTGCAAACGTTTTTTGGAAGCTGAACGTCCAATGTGGCTTCCATGGCTTCTGGTTGAGTGCAGGAAGCTCCTGCAGCCAATCGGAAGCCGCACCTTGGTTTTCGAATGGTCCCAGGAGTCGAACGGACTCCTGGAACAGGTTAAGTTCAAGTGCAGATTAAGTTCAAGTACAGTGCCACTGTATTCTTTTTTTAGATGAAGCAACCACAACTGCATACAGCTAGGGGAGGACTTTGGTCTTTCAAATTTCAGTGGTGCCCTGTGCAAGGCCAAAATTTGGTGGCCCTTGTCTCTTGCCTTCTGTTCTGCACAGTTCATTACATCATAGTTGTGAAACCCAGTGGTGCCCCCTAGGCTCAACCGGTTGTGCTACCCAAAAGCCAACTCTGACACAGCATTCCAGATGTGACTGAACTGTAACTTATTCTTTGATGAGTACAGTGAATGTAAAAGTTATGGTCATCATCAATGAACTGTAAAACCATTTCTGCTTCTTTTGTCGATCACAGGAAACTGCATTTGGAACTACAGAGAATTTCAAAAGCATTTTGCAACATTGCGTACAGGTTAGCTACCCAGAGAGAAAACAAAAAATCCAACCATGGATAATACTCCTATCTATTTATTCTGTTTGTAGATCATTTAACCGTTAAAATTTCAGGACAAAATGCTTAATGCAAGATGGAAATTGGATTGAATTACCAGTTGTCTCATGGAATTCCAAATCATAAAAAAGATAAAATGTATTTTACATGTAACTTCTAAGAGGCTCTGATTTCTCAAGTTATTGAAAGCTGGAAGTGTTTCTGTTTTGAAGCACTAGTACGATCACATTTAATTTAAAATGGTTTCACTGCTGTCATGATGAGTAAAATATAGTGATTACATCTGTAAAATGTTCTACTTCATAGTGAGAAAAATGGATATGAAACACATTTTAACTAAGAAGTCTGGAGATCTCATTTCTTCATCAGCAGTTCTCTACATTGCATGGCAAACCAAAATGGATTTTTAAAGATCGTTTGTGGGCTAAAGTGGTCTCAAACTCTTGGAAATAACATCTCACAATTCTTTAATTAGGTGGAATACTGCAGCAATATATTTTTTTTTACAATGCATTTTCAAACATACATCTTATCAATGCCATACTGAAGCTACCTCTGGAATTAACACTGGTATCAGTGGAGCAAACTGATACCAAACAGATAGCAAACAGGCACCAAGGAGAGCTTGGCTGTCTGGCTGGTGTACCGATCACCCAGCACACCTGCAGCCACCCTGTCAGACCTGCTGGAGGTGGTGGCAGGCTGGGCCTTGGAGTTCCCAAACCTACTGGTTTTGGGAGACTTCAACGTCCATGCCGATGCCGCTCCCTCCTCACAGGCTCTGGACCTAGTGACTTCCATGGCAACACTAGGGCTCTCCCAGGTTGTTTTGGGCCCCACTCATCAAGCAGGCCACACGCTGGATCTGATCTTTGGGGTTGGCATAGATGTGATCATGCTCCCTGCTGTGGAAGTGCCATGGTCTGATCACTACGCTCTGAAAGCCAAGATTGACTTCCCGCTCCTCCCCGGCTCGGGTGGCGAACCTATTTGGGTTCTTCCGCGAAAACTGATGGATCCTGATAGATTCCGACAAGCCTTGCGGAACCCTGCTCCTCCTGGCGACTCATTAGATGACCTTGTTGAGGACTGGAATAACCGGCTCTTGGCAGCCATTGATGAGATCGCGCCTAAGCGCCCTCTGCGACCCCGTCAAAACCGGGCCCCTTGGTTTACTGAGGAGCTCCGGAAAATGAAGCGGGATCTCAGACGGCTAGAGCGAGTATGGCGACGGACTCGTGACGGAGCCTCAATAACATCTTATAGGACGCTTATGAAAGCCTATGAGATGGCTATGAAAGCTGCTAAGAAATCTTACTTTGCAGCTTCCATTGCATCTGCTAGCTCTCGCCCGGCACAACTTTTTAGAATAATTAGGTCAATAACGTCCTTAGGAGGACAACCAAATTTAAGCACAAATTCGACCCACAGCTGTGAGGCATTCGCGAGTTTTTTTGCAGAGAAAGTCCTATTGCTCCGCCGTGACCTCCCTGCCAATTTAGATACAGTGACTGAACTGGAGGCCCCTCGACTGACTTCAGGTCCAGTGTTGGACCATTTTGAGCGGATATTCCCTACTGATGTGGATAGATTCCTCCAAGTTGGTAGGCCCACCACCTGCCTCCTTGATCCGTGCCCGTCTTGGTTGATTAGGGAGTGTCCAGATGTTGCGCGGACCCCCCTGGTTGAAATTATCAATTTGTCCCTTGACACGGGGACATTCCCAGGGGAACTGAAGGAAGCAGTGGTGTGTCCACTCTTAAAAAAAACTTCATTAGATCCCTTAGACCTATCCAATTACCGCCCAGTTTCAAATCTTCCCTACCTGGGTAAGGTAATTGAGAGAGCGGTTGCTGAACAGCTTGGTAGGTTTCTGGAGGAAACATCGGCATTAGATCCATTTCAGTCCGGTTTCCGTCCTGGTTTTGGGACGGAGACGGCTCTGGTTGCCCTAACAGATGATCTCCGTAGACAACTGGATCGAGGCGGGTCAGGACTGCTGATCCTTTTAGATTTGTCAGCAGCCTTTGACATGGTCGATCATGATCTTCTGGACCACCGCCTCACAGACGTGGGGATACAGGGCATAGCCCGTAACTGGTTGTGCTCTTTTATCTCTGGTCGGGGACAGAGGGTGGCACTAGGGAGGGAAATGTCGTCGCGCCACTCCTTGGTGTGTGGAGTGCCGCAGGGCGCAATTCTCTCCCCGATGCTTTTTAACATCTTTATGCGCCCCCTTGCCCAGATTATCCGGAGCTTTGGGCTGGGCTGTCACCAATATGCTGATGACACTCAGCTCTATCTGCTGATGGATGGCCACACCGACTCGACCCCGAACACACTGACCAGATGCTTGGAAGCTGTGGCTGGATGGTTTCGTGGGAGCCGATTGAAACTAAATCCTTCGAAGACAGAGGTCCTATGGCTAGGTCGGGATAGCATGGGGATGAGGGACCAACTCCCTTCTCTTGCGGGGGCCCAATTAGTGCCATTGCCTTCCGTTAAGAGTTTGGGTGTAATCCTTGATGCCTCCCTTTCCATGGAGGCGCAGGTTACAGCAACAGCCAAGGCGACATTTTTCCACCTTCGCCGCATCAAGCAGTTGGTCCCTTACCTTTCCCGCCCTGACTTGGCCACAGTGATTCATGTGACGGTCATCTCCAGGCTTGACTACTGTAATTCGCTCTACGCGGGGCTGCCCTTGAAGCTGTCCCAGAAACTCCAGCGGGTGCAGAATGCTGCAGCGAGGCTCCTCACGGGGTCTCTGCCATGGGAACATATTCACCCAGTGCTTTTCAAGCTGCACTGGCTCCCGGTGGAGTACAGGGTCAGATTTAAGGTGCTGCTTTTGACCTTTAAAGCCCTTCACGGCCTAGGACCCTCGTACCTACGGGACCGCCTCTCCTAGTATGCCCCACGGAGAGCCTCAAGGTCCATAAATAACAACACCCTAGTGGTCCCGGGCCCTAAGGAAGTTAAATTGGCTTCGACCAGAGCCAGGGCCTTTTCAACTCTGGCTCCGGCCTGGTGGAACGCTCTGCCTCATGAGACCAGGGCCCTGCAGGATCTGATTTCTTTCCGCAGGGCCTGTAAGACAGAGTTGTTCCGCCTGGCCTTTGGCTTGCAGCCAATTTGATTCCCTCCCTCCCTCTCTCTCTCTTTTTTCTTTCTTTCTTTTCCTTCTCCTCCTGCGATGAGGCTACATTTTAATATTTTAATGTTCCATTATTTTAATGTTGTATTTTATTTTTGTTTTTAAGTTTGTAATCATTCATCTTGTTTTTATTATTGCTTGTAAGCCGCTCTGAGCCCAGCCTTGGCTGGGGAGGGCAGGGTATAAATAAAAAATTATTATTATTATTATTATTATTATTATTATTATTATTATTTCAGAATTGCTGTGATGTCATATTTGCCAAATAGCTGGAGGGACAGGAGAGGAAGATAATTGTTTTGTTCTTGTTTTTATTACGTTGTATGCTTATTATGCTTTTTTAAAAATTAAAAACTCTTGTATTTTATGCTGTGAACTGCCCTGAGATCTATGGATGAAGGGTGGTATACTACTACTACTACTACTACTACTACTAAAAATAATAAAAATAATGTCTGCATAGTCTATAAGGAGGATGGTATCTACTAGATCAACTTGATTCCATAAACCTTTGCTATCAGTCCAGAGACCACACTTTTGGATGCTGAAAGAACAATAAAATTGAATAAATCATTTTGAAGCCATTTTTGTCTAATTCTTTTCAGAGAGGGTACCAGCCTCAGAACTGAGAAGGGACATATGTACCTTCCATGGAAGAAAATGAGGAAGTTGACCACAGAGAATAATTTCTCCATCAGGTCCACTCCCCAGGCATACTCCCAGCTCACCTGCAACTGGCCTTACAAGTAAGTACCTAGCCACCAGTGTAGTGAGAGGAACCAGGAGCATCACCTCCCACTGTGCCAAAGACTGAGGAAGGGAGATCAGCCCTGCCATGGTGTCATTGTGGCACCAACCACCACACCCAGCAAAGGGCTTTGTGAGCTGAGTAGAGCCAGGAGCGGTGGTGCCATAGTGACATCAACAAATGAAACAGGACAGGTGTGTTGGGATTGAAAAGGCCCTAACTTTGTTAATTACAGATGTCAATTCATGATCCCCTGGGATCCCCCAATGGGGCTGTTATGACCCGTTATGGACAAAAACCACCGCCCAGGCTCCCTTAAGGTGATACTCCATGGCCGCAGGGGGAGAAGGGAGGAATCTCTGAAAACTCTGCATAAATTAATTCTCCAGGCAGGAGTTTAGTTTGGGGAGGAAGCATCCACTCGGTTTTAAAGAATTTCCCCCTTCTAAACAGCCCACCATACCTCAGCTTCCCTCCCAATTCAGCAGGGTTCCTGAATCCTCACGGTGGGGTTTTGGAGGCTGGTGGCGCTGTGGGTTAAAGCCTCAGCGCCTAGGGCTTGCCGATCGAAAGGTTGGCGGTTCGAATCCCTGCGGCGGGGTGCGCTCCCGCTGCTCGGTCCCAGTGCCTGCCAACCTAGCAGTTCGAAAGCACCTCCGGGTGCAAGTAGATAAATAGGGACCGCTTACCAGCGGGAAGGTAAACGGCGTTTCCGTGTGCGGCTCTGGCTCTGGCTCTGGCTCTGGCTCTGGCCAGAGCAGCGATGTCACGCTGGCCACGTGACCCGGAAGTGTCTCCGGACAGCGCTGGCCCCTGGCCTCTTAAGTGAGATGGGCGCACAACCCCAGAGTCTGTCAAGACTGGCCCGTACGGGCAGGGGTACCTTTACCTTTACCTTTTATGAAGAGGATGGGATGAGGAAGTCAGTTCACACCAACCCTGTAGATTTTACCATTTTAACGTAGGTTTGGAAAGAGTAAAAACTATTGTATATAATATTTTGAAGCTCCAGAGAAAGGGGGTGGTAAAAATAAGTCATTCAAAACTTTTTTTTTTATAAAAAAAGTGATCACAACAAAGCTGCAAATTACAAAGTTGGAACTACAATGGATCTATTGAATGTAATGAAGTGACTTGAAGAGATGAAGTGATATCTTTGAAACATGCCATCATTGCCAGCTGCTTTATATATCATGGTTGTAAAATGCTAGAAACAAGGAAATCTAGCAAATCTAACAAATTTATCAAGCGTGTTATTGGAATGTACTTTTGATGATGTTGATTGCAAAGATCAGAAAGCAGTGCTCACAAATACATTCCTCAGTGAGTATAAGAATCTACAAGGGGTCAATATAATAAAGGAAGGATTGTTATGTGATGAAGCGATGTTCATTTGGTATGGTTGCCATATTTTGAAGGGCAAAAAAAGAGGACACTTGCTGACTTCTACTTTTAACTATGGATCGCTATGACAACTCTCAATTTACATACCCATGAAAAAGAGGACGTGTCCTGGAAAAGGAGGGCATATGGCAACCCTATATGGCAACTTAATAGTACAATTCACATGTACTATTAAGCTAAACTAATCAGAAATTAATAGTTTACAACAACCGGAACTGTGAATAATTTGCCATTTCCAAAGATTTCCTAGTGATTTCCTGTTTACTTTTCTCTCTCTCACCCACCATGCCTAAATAAGAACTCTAGGTATTATGAATCACAACAAAGAATTCTGTGACAAAATTTTGCAGTGTGAAGTATCTTCAGGATACTCCATCTCCCACTGGGTTTCCCAACCCTCCTCCCAAAAAACAGTCAACGTTCTCACTGGAGATTTGGAGTCTGCTGGTGAGTCCCTCTTGTGTTATTATATATGATTTATTCCTATAGAATAGAGGTTGAATAGAGATGACTATCCAATTTATGAGATAAAGACTTTGGGGTTGCAGAGCTCATCTTGCTTTACTAGCCGAGGAAGCTGCCGTACAGCTCATGTGGCCAGCATGACTAAGCCGCTTCTGGCGAACCAGAGCAGTGCACGGAAATGTCGTTTACCTTCCCGCCGGAGCAGTACCTATTTATCTACTTGCACTTTGACGTGCTTTCAAACTGCTAGGTTGGCAGGAGCAGGGACCGAGCAACGGGAGCTCACCCCGTCGTGGGGATTCGAACCACCGACCTTCTGATCAGCAAGCCCTAGGCTCTGTGGTTTAGACCAGAGCACCACCTGCGTCCCTCAACTTATGAGATACTTCATGGAGAGCACGTGTTACGGTGAGGTCTGACAGGCCACCCCCTCAGTTGCTGGGTGGGATCATTTAGATGGTCATTGGCAGTGATTGGGCTGTTTGGGTTACTGGGCTAATTTTGATGTTGCCAATTTGTGGGATGGACCAAAGGTTTTATGTGCAGGGCATGCAGCATCGAGCATTCTCTTTTGCAGTGTGTACCGGATCACTTGCCCACCCTCCCTAATTTAGGGCTCTTGCATCTGACCTTGCTATGCCTGTCATGAGGTCGTCTGCTTTTGGGGTAGGGGCCTGGTAGGAATTTTGTCCATTTGGTTGATTGGCTGGTGCCATTCGGTTTTTGCCCTACTGTGTAGCAAATCGTCACAACTTGTAAGGTTGTGTTTAGGCATTGGTTAATTTTGGGTTGGTGGAGGGGATGTGGTTGGCAGTGCCTGCCCCTCCAATGCTGCTGCTGTAAGGGAATTCTGTTAAAGGAATCCAGGGGCTCGCCATGCTTCCGTCCAAATCCTTGACGTGGGGCTTGGGCCGCGCAAGCCCCTGGGAGCATGCGGGGAGAGGTGAGGGTCTGGTGCCCGGCTCCATTTTCTCCCCTATATTGTTTTCCCTTACTGGCTTTCGCTGGAATCCGAAGTCAGTTCTGTCCCTGGACGGGGACAGATAGTCGGAACCAATGCCTAAGCAACCACTCACATTTATGTATTTTAATAAAGTTTGGGCCAAAATTATGCCAAAAACCTTAAACAAAAATTCTGTGTGAATTGTGATTTATTTGGGGGTGGCTTGGGGACCTCAACACGCAACACAATTCTGGCATAACTGATCAAGATTTTTGTGCTGGGAAAGGTTCCACCACACACACCCCAGTTTTACAATAGAAAAGTAGGGACATAGAGAACCTGCTCTCTTTGACTTTTGTTTCAGTCAAAAGTCAGCAAATATTTCAGAAGAGGGTATGATGAACATGACTGCTAAAACTGGAAGGTGAGATTCAAGGACATTGTTGCAGTTGTGGAACAAGCTCTACTTGTACAATGGGACTTTCCCCCTAAATCTGCTCTGGGGAGCTGGGCAAACCCTCAGAACAGGTCAGAGGGGTGCAGGAAAAGGAGAGTGAGGCAAAGTCCTACTGCATGAGCACCAGGTTCCTCATGTGCATTCCCCACCCAGTGCTACATTGAATTCTTCCCTATGAGTTTAAGTATAACATGCATTGCGTTAAATTGAATACCATGATTTCTGGTGACTGATAACAACTTCTTACAGTTAAATGTGTGATTCAGAAATTTGCTGAAGCTATTAAAATTTTGAGTTTCAATACAACAGAGAACAACCTCTATATTTTAAATGTATAATTAATTACTTTATAGATTGATTATACTATTTATACTAAGTAGTGCGTGCTCTGAAGCACACTTCCTCTGCAGTATTCAGCTATCAGTCACACACAAGAAATGTTTGAGAAAAAGTTCCCTGCATATTAGTGGCTATACAGATGTTTTAGCCCAACTACAGCATTTCCCTCCCCCTCCCCCAGAGCACTTATAATGAAATTCAGATCTACTACTATATAAGATAGACTCTTCCAGATACAGAAAGCTGTTTACTATGCTTATTTTCATCAAGGAATGATTAATCATTTTATAGTTGAAGACTGACATAAATTATGCATTATTGTTGATGAGTCTTGGCATTATTTACATTTTAAATAGTAATTTTCCTGAAGTTTAAAACAAAAATCTGTTTTTGAAAATTCTTTGGTACTTCTGAGCTTTTCTCTAAGTTTGGGAGGAAGGAAGTAGACATGTTGCTGAGATGTTACATAATTTATGGGCTGGTTGTTGTTGTTGTTGTTTTAAAGGCCCCAGTGTAGACTATAATGTAAAATACTGTTTAAACAGATAAAAAACTTACAATTAAAAAAATCACAAAAATAGAGTGGGTCCTAAAAATGAACATCTCAGCGGTCAAAGGTCAGGGTAAAGAGGTGCACATGCAGCACCAATGAAAGCTGTACAATGACATTGCCAGACAGACCTCTGTGGGGAGGGAGTTCCACAACTCAGGGGCTGCCCAAGATTTTATCTCACAAGCAAACAAGACTTAAATTGTGCCTTCTGTGGAATCTTAAGTGCGGAAAGTGCTCCATTATGATCAAATATAAGTATGTTTAACCTTCCACCACAGTAATCCAAGCTTTTCATTACTACGTGTACATATAATCTTATTACTGTACACCTTCGGTTTGTCTCGCCCTTAAATGCTGTAATTCAATACGAAAATAAAGCAACACAAAATATGAACTCTACATTGTGTATATAAATAGCAGCAAATGTGCAGTATTTGGATACAGGACTCATTTTGTTTCTGAGGTTTTACTACCCAGGGGTTTTCAACAACACAGCTTCTGTAAGCAGAGGCTTCATTAGGGGAGAAAACAGAACTTAAATGGTTAGGCATAAAATGGCTGAATTAAGCCCTTTCTTTCCCCCTCTTTTAATGGAAGTGATTCTCAAAAGATTAAAAGTAGGTTAGGGGAATAATAAAACAGCTATGTTTCTAGTGTCTACCTGACAACAGCTTTTGTAGCAGTGAATAATTACATGAAAATCACTTCCTTTCCACCTCTCTTTGGGATTTCTGTGGGTTGCTAAGCAGTCCCTCTCCTACCTTCTGCTAATGTTACTTACAGACGCCAATGAATACACCATATTCATTATGAGAAAAGGGAACTGAGGGATAGAAGGGCCTAAATACTTGAAGTTTTTTTTTGTTTTTGTTTATTCACTGCTGCCTCCAGCACCAAGCACTATAGCTCAAAATACACATATTTAAATGCTAATTTGTCCAGGCATGATTAGTAGGAACCTATCTCTCTTTAAATGAAGCAAAAAAAACTTTATTGGAAGAAAAGTCACACTTGTGTCATGTTTTTGTGGTGCCAACCAATGTAGGAAGTCAGTTGCCAGCGTGACTGTGTCGAGGGAAGAAAGGGGGAAACTTCTTTATGTAGCCCTTCTGCGATCCTATGTTCTAGCCACTTACCTTGAAGATGCATCAACATTTTTTCTTTAAAATGTCTACCATAAACCATGAATACTTGACTAGGGATTGAAAGACCTAGTCATTTTCAGTTCTCTTCATTTTTCTAATCTTAAATTCAGTTCTCCGCATTTCACAGCAATTTGTGGTTTTGGGTTTGTTTGTTTTAAAAAATCCTAATGAAAATCCACCAGCATTTTAGTGCAAACTTCTCCTAAGTTTTTGCAAGCAATTTCTCCTAATGTAATGCTATGTCTTTTCCACCAATATATTCATTTTCAGCAATACTTTCTCTTAATGAAAGCTTTTTTTAAAACAATGGTTGGCAAACTGGGATACTAAAATTCAGACAAGTGCAAATTTTATAGCATGGGGGATTGCATATCCTTCTGGAAATTGTGAATTTGATAGATTCAGCTTTAAATGAGACCTGAATCAAATTTCTCCCACATCTCTACCCCTGATAGCTATATGGGTCACACAGGGAAACAAGAAAGTAGGCTGTTCATTGGCCAGACTATAAAAAAGCATTCTAAACCAAAACCTTCCCAGTGGGAAGACAGAAATTTATAACATTCTTATTTTGGATGTTTGAGCTTGGCACAACATAGGCTGTCATACCACACAAAAACGTACTGATCTGAGGAAGCTGCCTTATACTGAGTCAGACAACTGGTCCATCTAGCCCAATGTCTGGGAGTATTTGTAAAGAGAGACATGAAGTGTTTTAAACCCGCTTTTGAAACTGTAAAAGTTTGACAAGAGGTGCTACAACCAACAAGATTCACAACTACAGTGGTACCTCAGTTTACGAACTTAATCCGTTTTGGAAGTCTGTTCTTAAACCAAAGTGGTTCTTAAACCGAGGTTTCCCTAATGAGGCCTCCCGCCACCAATGCCCTTCCACCGTTTGGCTTCTGTTCGTAGACCAAGGTAAAGTTTGCTAACCGGAACACTACTTCCAGTTTTGTGGAGTTCATATGCTGAATAGTTCATAAACAGGGCTGTTCTTAAACCGAGGTACCACTGTACTTATTTGAGGTAGGAGAGGCAGATTGCCTTTTCAACAATTTGTGCAAGTTTCCTCTGACTGTCATGTTCCCTCACACGCAGACCTCTGGGGGATGCATGCCAGTGGAGGGTGGAACCAGAGGCAAAACTGGGCAGAGAAATGGATATGGCTTTCACCTTTGCATAGCAGGCTACATTCCAACCACACACAAGTCAGGTTTACATACCTACACATGGCACATGCACATGCATACACCTTCCAAGCAGCCAAAAGGCAAAAGGCATTAACACAGTTCAGTCAGGTAAAAGCACTTACGAGGGCTGCTGAGCAGGGCCGGTGAGAACTGTAGCCAAGATAGAGAGGCTGGATATAGAGGCTTGGAAACTGACATATGGTTCCCCAGCCCTGCTTTAGAGGAACAGGCTGCCGCAGAAGCTGGTGAACTCTCCTTTCACCTTTAAAAGGTGAGGCTGGATTGACACATATCAGAGTTTCTGTAGCAGTGGATTTCCTGCACCAGCTGTTTGCAGGGCTAGATCAGGGGTTCCCAAACTTGGGTCTCCAGATGTATTTGGACCACAACTCCCATCATCTCTAGCTAGCAGGACCAGTGTTCAGGGATGATGAGAACTGTAGTCCCAAAACAGCTGGAGACCCAAGTTTGAGGTATCACCCAACTCTATGATTCTGTTCTTATACCTTGCCTCAAGGGCTCCACATTCAAAACCCAGCAGCAGCCCCAGCTAGGGATGCATGCAAAGAAGAGTACATCACACAGGTACACAAGGAAAGAGGGAGCTCCATGCTGCAAAATATAACTGCTTTAACTACTTTTCATTTCTTTCCCCATTCCCTTACTACATTCCTTGTCACTTTCTTCATGAGCAGTGCCTACCACACGGGTTAAGCAATCCTCCCTGCATGCAGACAAGCTTTCCATCAGTGAATCTGAGGCATTCCATTTCTGTCACTACCACGAGCAATTTTGCTTTGCAGAATCATAGACCAGATGCATGGGGCAGAACAAATCATTACTGCACACAAGGGTGTATGTGGCTGTAGTTCCTTCCCCTCAGTGGGGTGAGAGGCTGAGCCAGGAGCACTGGCAGAGCTGTAGTTTCAATCTAAACCATCCTCAGAAGTAGTACAACTTTTAATACATTGTAGTAGCAGAGTGTAGCCCACTGAAGCAGGGAAATCTTCATCCAAATAGGACTGCAGCTGAACCACCATCCAATTTATCCAATGTTGCACCCGAGTAGTGCTGCATTGCTCGTAATGGGTCTAACCTTCACCTCTGAAATAAACTTAAAGGTGCTTTTCTTTTCCTGATATGAAAAGAATGCCCACCACTTCATCTTTGGAGAGAATGCCGGAGGTGAAAGGCAGGCTTTCTGCTTAACTGGGAATTAGAAGAAAAAGCATACTGTACATGAAAGGGGGGGTGTCTACGAAGCCCAAATGTTTGAAGAGTTGCTGGCGCTTACTGAGATTCAGTTCTTTTCACCACTTCTTCAAATAGAGGGTTCATTTCAGCTCACCAAAACAAACTGAGCCATTCCTCTGGGAGGAGGCCGAGACTAGCTTAGCTCTACAGTCACTGATCTACTTTGACAGGCAACTAACCTTCGTGTGTTTCTAGCTGCCTGATGAAATTTTAAAGAAACACTGAAAGCATAGGAAAACCTTACCCACATAGCAAAAGCCGTTTTCACCATCATTCACATAGTTTATTGTTGCAAATATACTAATTGTACTGTAAATGGTACAAATTGGAGATATGAAAGGAACATTTCGTTCAAAGATTACCATAATAAAGGACAAAAGTGGTAAGGACCTAACAGAAGCAGAAGACATCAAGAAGAGGTGGCAAGAATACACAGAGGAATTATACCAGAAAGATATGGATGTCTCGTACACCCCAGGTAGTGGGGTTGCTGACCTTGAGCCAGACATCCTGGAGAGTGAAGTTAAATGGGCCTTAGAAAGCACTGCAAATAACAAGGCTAGTGGAAGTGATGGTATTCCAGCTGAACTATTTAAAATTTTAAAAGATGATGCTGTTAAGGTGCTACACTCAATATGCCAGCAAGTTTGGAAAACTCAGCAGTGGCCAGAGGATTGGAGAAGATCAGTCTACATCCCAATCCCAAAGAAGGGCAGTGCCAAAGAATGCTCCAACTACCACACAATTTCACTCATTTCACACGCTAGCAAGGTTATGCTTAAAATTCTACAAGGAAGGCTCAAGCAGTATGTGGACCGAGAACTCCCAGAAGTGCAAGCTGGATTTAGAAGAGGCAGAGGAACCAGAGACCAAATTGCAAACATGCGCTGGATTATGGAGAAAGCTAGAGAGTTCCAGAAAGACATCTACTTCTGCTTCATTGACTATGCAAAAGCCTTTGACTGTGTCGACCACAGCAAACTATGGCAAGCTCTTAAAGAAATGGGAGTGCCTGATCACCTCATCTGTCTCCTGAGAAATCTCTATGTGGGACAAGAAGCTACAGTTAGAACTGGATATGGAACAACTGATTGGTTCAAAATTGGGAAAGGAGTACGACAAGGCTGTATATTGTCTCCCTGCTTATTTAACTTATATGCAGAATTCATCATGCGAAAGGCTGGGCTGGATGAATCCGAAGCCGGAATTAAGATTGCCGGAAGAAATATCAACAACCTCAGATATGCAGATGACACAACCTTGATGGCAGAAAGTTTTATGGCAGAAGCTTTTATTGAGGGTGAAAGAGGAGAGCGCAAAATATGGTCTGAAGCTCAACATCAAAAAAACGAAGATCATGGCCACTGGTCCCATCACCTCCTGGCAAATAGAAGGAGAAGAAATGGAGGCAGTGAGAGATTTTACTTTCTTGGGCTCCATGATCACTGCAGATGGTGACAGCAGCCACGAAATTAAGAGACGCCTGCTTCTTGGGAGGAAAGCAATGACAAACCTAGACAGCATCTTGAGAAGTAGAGACATCACCTTGCCAACAAAGGTCCGTATAGTAAAAGCTATGGTTTTCCCAGTAGTGATGTATGGAAGCGAGAGCTGGACCATAAAGAAGGCAGATCGCCGAAGAATTGATTCCTTTGAATTATGGTGCTGGAGGAGACTCTTGAGAGTCCCATGGACTGCAAGAAGAACAAACCGATCCATTCTTAAGGAAATCAGCCCTGAGTGCTCACTGGAAGTACAGATCGTGAAGCTGAGGCTCCAATACTTTGGCCACCTCATGAGAAGAGAAGACTCCCTGGAAAAGACCCTGATGTTGGGAAAGATGGAGGGCACAAGGAGAAGGGGACGACAGAGGACGAGATGGTTGGATAGTGTCTTCGAAGCTACAAACATGAGTCTGACCAAACTGCGGGAGGCAGTGGAAGACAGGAGGGCCTGGCGTGCTCTGGTCCATGGGGTCACGAAGAGTCGGACACGACTAAACGACTAAACAACAACAACTGTAAATGGTTAATGGGACTATAATAAAATACGGATATCAACAATGAAGGTCTGAAGTCTACAACAACGGTTGTAAACAAGGGAATGATCTGCAAAATGTGCTGCTAAGCAGCCACACAACAGCTTTGCCTCTTCCTTACCAACCATATTTCCAAGAGAACTTACTTGCTAAATCCATTTCATTTTTAAAAGAATATAACAAAATAGAAAACTGTTGATTCCATTTTGCAGCAACGATTAGAGGAAAACAATTTACACCAAAACCAAATGAAGTTTCAATACTGTTGAGGAGCGAAGAAATGGGGAGAGAAGGAAGGCACATAATGGGACAGGGGTGATACCCTGGTGAGGAATAAACTGAATATAAAATGTCTAGTTAAAACAAGCCAGGTTCTTACCCGATTGCTTGAAGTTGGCTCATTTCGCAGCTAACCATTGTTTCTTGTTACACTGGTTAGCAAGTGACATGTTTCACTCTTTCAAAGCACTCTTTTCTCCCAGTTCAGCTGGGGGGCGGTAATAACTTGCTCCCCCTTTTATATCATCAGGGGAGCACTTACTGCCTAAAGCTCTGTCAGAGCATTCAACTCACTGACGACACTAGCAACACTTGCAAAATGTACACAGGCATGAAGAAAGCCTTTGGACCAATGGTCAGGAAAACTGCACCGCTGAAAACCTTGTCAGGAGAGAGCATCACAGACCACAGCAAGCAGATGAAGTGATGAGCCAAGCATTATCTAGAATTGTACTTACAGGAAAGCATGGTCTCTGACATAGCAACTGACAGTATCCAGACTCTCCCTTGATGAGCTGAAGTATGCCATCAACTCTCAGGCATGAGGTAAAGACCCAGGGCAGGACAGAAACACTGAAAGCCAGCTTCAATTCCTCCCTCATGACATAACTCCGCAGCCCCCTCTTGCAATGTTGGGAACAAAGATTCATGCCACAAGACATGCATGACTCCAGCATTGTGACCCTCTACAACAGGGGTCAGCAACCTTTTTCAGCCGTGGACTGGTCCACCATCCCTCAGACCAGGTGGTGGGCCAGACTGTATGGGGGGGAGGGATGAACGAATTCCTATGCCCCACAAATAACCCAGAAATGCATTTTAAATAAAAGGACACATTCTACTCATGTAAAAACACGCTGATTCCCGGACTGTCTGTGGGCTGGATTGAGAAGGCGATTGGGCCACATCCAGCCCCCGGGCCTTAGGTTGCCTACCCCTGCTCTACAAGAACAAATATGACCACCATGACTTTAACAACTACCATGGGATTTCCCTGCTGAGTACTGTGGGGAAAGCCTTCAGCCATGTAGTTCTCAACAAATTGCAGTCACTCATTGACACAATGCAGCTTTAGAGCTCAGAGATCAACAGTTGACATGATTTTCTCGCTGTGCCAACTGCAGGAGACATGCCGAGAGCAGAGATGCCCCTTATACAGTGCTTTCATGGACAAGGCCTTTGATCTCATTAGCCAAAAAGGACTAAACAAGATAGGATGCCCACCTGAGCTTCACAAGATGATTGTGTTCTTCCATGAAAACATGCACAGCACCATCTAATATGACAGCTGATGCTCAGATGGCCTTCCCTATAAAGAGCCATGTGAAACAGGGCTGTGTTCTCACCCCAAGTTTCTTTGGCATATTCTTCTGCCTGTTGCTCTCCTATACCTTCAGCTCAACTGAAGATGGTGTGTACATCCATTCAACGTGTGATGGGGGTCTGTTCAACCTGGGCCATCTCCACACCAAAACAAAAGCGTGGTGGGTCCTTATCTGAGAGATGTTGTATGCAGATGACACAGCCTTGACAATGCACTCCAAGGAAGCTCTTCAGAGACCCATCAACTGTTTTGCTCAAGGCTGCACTGAGTTCAGCCTGACGAGGACCAACATCTTGGGTCAGGACATCGCCAGCACTCCATGCACTCAGTGTTACAAAAATGTCTGCAAATGTGACATGGAAGCCGAGAACATCAACCTTGCCCTTGTAAATGACTGCAATGCCTGGAGACAGACAGGTCGTGCATGTGACCAGTCAGTGACCAGAGGAGGAATGACCACTTGGTGGAACACAGAGAGAAGAAACACCATGGTGTATGTGTAGCAGCACAAATGGATGCTTTCATCTGCCCCAGCTGCAACAAAACATGTCTGTCCTGTATCAGTTTCTACAACCACAGCAGGTGCTGCAACCTTCTAACAGTTTGACTTCACCCCCAAAGATGCACTCCTCCATGGTCTCCTAAGACAGATGGATGCCACCGGAGCTATTAGGAATACCCATTACATATTCATGTTTGAATGACACTAACTTAGCAGCTGCATATTCTAATTCTAATTATATTCTAATTCTAATATTCTAAATACTTTAGCTCTTGTAACTGCACTATGCATTTTAGTAGCTATATTACCTCTGTTTTATTCCTCTCCATTGTTAATTCCACAAGCCTCTCCAATGTTAATTCCTTGCTGCCCACGCTGGTGCACAAAGTATTTTGCCTCCTACCCACAGACATTTTACAAATCATAAAGAACCAGTACAATACAATAACTTAATCAAATCAAAGGAGGGGGAGCAAAGGGATCCATAGTCTGGATGCCAGCATACTTAGGATGGCAGCAACTAGTTGTCTCTTCCAAGGCTTTCCTTTGAAATATTCATCCTGTTTGTTTGTCCATACACACATATGAGGGAGGGAGGGCCTGGACCTGCTCTGGAGGGGAGGGTGTTGAATCAGCTGTATTCCCATTTATTTCCCATGCTGTTTGCAGTGTTTCTGCACACCAGGAAACTAGCAGGGAATCATGCTTGCCCTCTATTTAGCTCGCTTCGCTTTACACACCTTTTAACAACTCAAACAAAAGCATGTCTGCTAACAGTGCAAGCAGATCACATTAGCAACTGGGCCACTCCTCTCTGCCCCATCTCTTTGTGGGATGCTACCCCAATGCTAGAACAACTACAGAGCTTTCAACTTGTAGAAGGAAAGAGGGCTCATTGCCACTTACCCTAGAACTTTCCCCAAACTTCATCAGCTTGCCTTCCAGTGGTATGACAGAGACAGAATCCCAAGACTATCTTCATGGGATTCTATCTTTATTGCAATCTCCAAGCCTTCTTGCTATTAATGTTCTGTCAGTCAGCATTGGGATTTTGACCACAAGGAACATCTTTCATCTCAGCATGTCTCGAGCTGCCAATTCCTGTGGTCCAACAGTAAAAATTCTCTTGCTATTCACCCAAAAGCAGCAATGTCAACTTTGGACAGGCTAAAGTAAACAGAAGACTGACTGTGCAAAATTCCACAAGTCTAATGCCTATACATGGGACAAGTCTGCCTGTGTCTCTTGGCCATAGCTCTAATGGATTTCAATGGGCCATTCCAATCTACAGGTATCCATTGGACTCGTGGAACCAGATGTGGATACCTAATAATACTGGGTTAAGGGCTCATAGCTTCTAATGACTTGCACACTTTCAAGGGCCTCTGTTAGTACTGCTTAATTCATTATTGGGGCAGCAGAATTTCAACAAAAACCGTTTCTGCTCTTCTGTGGATGTGCAAAAGATAACAGAAAGAAGCCTCATTGGCAAAAGTCATAGACTTCAATCTTTTAGATACTTGGCATTTCAGTCCCCTAGCTGCAGATTAATCATGTGATAACATTTTATGAGTAAACCACACATTTCTGCGAGCCATGAGTCATTTCTCTTAGTAATTACTTCTTTTCATTCCTATCTGCCTTCTACCTTCAAGCATTGACTAAAAAGCTGCAGTCATATTGTGTAGTAGGTACCTGCATTCCCTCTAATCCTTTCCCTTTTCTCTGGCTCATTAATGCCAATGCGCTTTCTTCAGCTTTGGCATTGTTCACTGTTCTTGTTACTTTCATTCTCATTGTGATAAGAGCCACATGCTCTTTTGTTAATATCACTTTAGCATCTTTCTAAACTAAAATTATTTCTAATTATTTGAATGAGCTGCTGAAGAGGTAAACGTTCATTGGCTGCTTTGCCCCAACAAACTAAGACTTCACATCTGAGGAAACAATACATTATTTCACCTGTCAGAAGATGTTACCATTTACCTCACTTCTATCCAGACACAAACATTCCAGTAATTATTTATTACACTAACACTTCCTGTTCCTAAATCCCTAAATATGAGGTGTTTAATTGGGGGGACAGACAAAATCACTAATCACTTTTTAATCTTATAGACTAAAATGTGAAGCTATAGTATATGGCCAAATACAGAATTTGTCTGTCTGTGACATAACAGGATCTTTTTAAATCCTGGACAAGTCATTTAACAGTAGTGATTAGCCAGTTGATGACATTTGAATAGGTTATATGCATACAAGTACTGTATACATTCCTGCTATGCAGACTTAGCTTATGTGTGTTTAGTAAATCCCATTGAGTTCAATGTGTCTCAGTACGAATTAATGACACAAGAATGCAGACTTAGTGTATTGATTTTATTTACAGAAATAATTACAAGCCCAGAAACCACAGCACTGTGGTGGGATCCAAATAAATAAAATATAGCAACTAACTAAATGAAGGCTTTTCATAACATAGACAATACAGATCTAACGGGGACTCATGCATGGAAATACTGTATGGGATAAATCTAACACTTATTATTATTATGATACTTTTATTTTTGATATTTTTATGTGATAATTCATCATAATTATCCTATTTGGTAATTTGCAGGCCATTCTGAATTATAAAAAAGAGATGCATTACTTCGGGAGAGATTATGAGGTGATATGGACAGGAAGCTGGTGATTTTGTTCAAGATTTGAAGCAGTTGTTATTGTTGTTGTTGTTGTTTGAATTTATATACCACCCTATGCCTGCAGGTCTCAGGGTGGTTCACAAAATAAAATCAAAATATAAAACCACAAAATACATAATCAAAATAAAAACAACCCAATACCCGCCCCCCCAAAAAAACCCCACCACATTTTAAAAGGGCATAGGATGTAAATCAAATCAACCAAAGGCGTGGTTGAAAAGGAATGTCTTTGCCTGGCGCCTAAAGGTGTATAATGAAGGTGCCAGGGAGAGCATTCCACAGATGGGGAGCCACTGCAGAGAAGGCCCATTCTCATGTTGCCACCCTCAGGAACTCTCGAGGAGGAGGCACACAAAGGAGGGCCTCAGAAGATGATCTTAGGGTCCAGATAGGTTCATATGGAAAGATGAGGTCCTTGAGGAATTGCGGTCCTGAGCTGTTTAAGACTTTATAGGTCAAAACTAGCACTTTGAATTGGGCCAGCGCAGTTGGAGCAGTTCTATGCTCCCTCCTCTGCACCCTTGGCCTCACTCACAAAAATTGCTCTCTCTCTCTCTCTCTCTCTCTCTCTCTCTCTCTCTCTCACACACACACACACACACACACACACACACACCAATTCGCCAGCCTTACCCATTTACATTTAGCTATAACAATTACATTGACCATGGGTTCAGGACAGTGCCACTTTAAGCTTTAGCTACAACTGATGTGGTCAGGCAGAAATGGAGAGGCATGAAAGAGGTCATGGAGTGACAAGGAGTGCATGATCCCACAGCCTGATCTTGATATCTTAACCATCATTAACCATTTGTCAGCCTTATGTCTGTTCTGGCTTAATGAATATATGTGGGAGATTATGCAAGGGCAATAAAACTGTAAAAGGCTCTTTTGAAGAAATAACTGTCAGAGTATTGTAAAGAAAATTATCTTCCCTTTTTTAATAAGTAGTGATGTGAAATTGGAGGAGAGTATTATAGGACAGATATGTCCAGCCAGCTATAGCTCCACTAATCTGGTATAGGATACCAGCACATCATGCACTAAGGATAATGGTTGTGGTTCTAAGTAATAAAGCTGTATCAAAATATACCCTGGCAATAAACCACTGTTCCTATATTATAAAATGATACCAACATAGGGCAGCATGGAAGAAATCACAAATGGACCAGCATATTTCCCCATTCACTTGCTATGCCAAGCTTGAAAAGGAGAATGTAGAGAAAGCCAAACAGCAATACCTAGTATGTTATAATTGTGCGACCTTGGATCAGAAGGATGTGGTTGAGAATAAGTATGTAAGATATAAATTTGGAACCACTTCTGCACCTGAGACTTCAGACAAGAGCTGACTGAGGAACAATCCCTTACCCATTTACCTGTGAGTAAACCTCATCCCATTTAACAAGAGTTACTTTTGAGTACACATGTATAGTAATGAGCTGTTATGCTTGAAGAAGCTATAACTGCAATGTGTCTATAAGTCAGATGAACAGCAGAGAGACTGCAGCAGATAATTATGTTTGATTATCCAGGTTTGGGGAAATTGTCAAATAATATTCTATGTACAGGCTGCATTTGGAGAAAAATCAGTAGAGGAAAATCTCTGAGTGACAAGATGCAACATTAAATGAAATGGAAAACTCCATCAAGGGGTGCCAGTGAAAGCACAGTATTAAATGCACCATGCACTCTTATGTTGGCAAAAGAGGCATGCACCACTCTATGAGTGCTCTTACTTTGAGTGCTACTAAGGAATTAACAAGAAATTCCAATAAAGCAACCTTCCTCTGTCACAAGCAATTGGTTATTTAACACAGAAAGAACTTTTATATTTAAGGCGTTACAAGAAATCTCTCACTCCCAGTTTCCACATGAGTGCCCTGGTAACATTTTCAGCTGGCATTTAAAAACATCTGGAGAGACTGTTGCCCAGCATAGGAGTTTTCCTCCTCCTAGGAGTATGAAGTATGCAAGATACACATCCTACATACTTCTGGGTTAGTAACAATAGGTCCTTACTGTCCTCTATCTCAGTAAGGCAAACTAACCAAGAGAAAATGCTTAGCTGAATTAGATTGTTGTTACCATTCTTATCTAAGAAAACAGGTGTGTAGGTCACAAAGCTGAATTCAGATAAGACAGAGGTGCTATGTGGGCAGAGTTGTCAGGTCCATGAGGTGCAGAGATGGCCTGTTTTGGGTGGAGTTTTACTCCCACTGGAAGGAACAGGTGCATACCTTGGAGGTATTCTTTGAGACACTGTTGTCGCTTGAGGCCAAGTGAACTTGATGGCTAGGAGTGCCTATTTCCAACTTCAGCTGGTATGCAAGCAATGGCCCTTTCTTAACAGTAATGATTTGACCGTTGTATTCCATGCTCTGATAACCTTCAGATTGGATTATTGCAATGCCCTCTATACGGGGCTGTCTAGTCTACACAGACCACATAACACCAGTCCTGAGAGATCTGCATTGGCTCCCAGTGCGTTTCTGAGCACAATTCAAAGTGTTGGTGCTGACCTTTAAAGCCCTAAATGGCCACGGTCCTGTATACCTGAAGGAGCGTCTCCACCCCCATCATTCAGCCCGGACACTGAGATCCAGTGTCGAGGGCCTTCTGGCAGTTCCCTCATTGCAAGAAGTGAGGTTACAGGGAACTAGACAGAGGGCCTTCTTGGTAGTGGTGCCCGCCCTGTGGAGCACCCTCCCTTCAGATGTGAAGGAAATAAGCAGCTATCCTATCTTTAAAAGACATCTGAAGGCAGTCCTGTTTAGGGAAGCTTTTAATATTTAATGCTGTATTGTTTTTAACACTTGATTGGGAGCTGCTCAGAGTGGCTGGGGAAACTCAGCCAGATGGGCGGGGTATAAATAATAAATTTATTATTATTATTATTATTATTATTATTATTATTATTATTATTATTATAGTGCAACTAGTGAACAATGTGGCACTCCTGTCCTGGGTGGGACAACTTGTCAGGACAAGCGTAACACCTCCTAAAGCACTTATACGAACTGCCTATTCCCTTCCAAGCCCGATTCAAGGTGCTCACCTTGGGGTTTAAAGCCCTAAATGACTTGGGCCCCAAATACCTGCAAGAGTTCCTTCTGCTCTTTCTGCTGGTCATAACATGGCAATCTACAGGAGGAGAGACAATTCTTATGGTGACATCTTCTTTGGCAGTATGAGGTGAGAGGGCTCATGAGACAGTCTTCTATACAATGCCCACAAAACTGTGGAACACCCTTGCTACAGAGGTGTGTCAGGCACTGTCTCTTTATAGCTTCAGTATGGTAATCTGGGGTGAAGTTGTTTAGGGCAGCATTTAACTAAGTTGTGTGCACAGAACAAGGTCCCCTGTCTCCCCCCTGGTGCCCCTCTAAATCTGGTGTGGAGGGTGGGGAAAGCCCCAGAATAGGATTCAGGAGCACACCGGGGAAAGTATAATTGCACAGGTAGACCTCATTCCCCACATTCACACCCTAATTAGCTGTATGGCAAATCTTCACCATGATCAACTCCCCACCTGGAAACCTATGTCCCCACTTTGGAAGGATGTGTGGATCCAGAATTGGCTTCCACAGTCACTTACAGACTCACTGTTAAGACCATGTTCATGGAAGACAATCTTAGCTACAAGTGATCGCCAAAGAAGAAGCAGCTATATATGGAATTTCACCCTTTCCAAAATACCCTTTACCTTTTTTAAAAAAATGTAACCCATCTTGGGACCTTATGGCGAAGGGCAGGTGGCAATATTGTTGTTGTTGTTGTTAGCAGCAGTAGCAGCTCATTCCCCCCTTTTAAAGTGAAATTGAAATGTGCTTTATGTCCTTTTCATTTGGTCTGTGTTTTAACACATCTTTGCCTCAAGGTGGCAATGCTGCTTTCAAAAGATTGGGATGTTGATTTAAATTGTGTTTTTTGTGTTTTTAAAAGAATATTATTTTAATGTAAATAAAGTGGCTAAGACAACACGAGAATGTACTCAACTTATAATTTCCAAAGCGGGAAAACACATATCCTCACATTTGCAGAGAGTCCAATGCTCACACTTAGATTCAAGCTACTCCCTTGAAGAAAACTATCTGCACATACAGCCATTTCTGGATAGCTATAGCTTGGCTACAATAATATTTGGTCTGCGTAATTTCCAGTCTGGAACTATTTCAATGTGCTCTACATGGAGCTGCCCTTGAATACCGTTTGGAAGCTGCAATTACTGCAAAATACAATGGCAAGGCTGCTCTTGGATGTCTCTGACCAGACACATTTTATGCGAATTTGCACTGATTGCTAATTCACTACCAATTTAAGATGATAAAATGGCATATAATGCCTTCAATGACTTGGCCCACCAATATCAGAAGGACTACCTGTTTAAACTGTCAACTTTTTTTGCAGAGTAGGGGGAAAGAGCTATAGGGCTCCCAACTGGAATGTGCTCCTGATTTAGATTGGGATCTTGAGCCAGCATTCCATTGAGATGAGGCCCTCCCTAGTATAAGTTGCCCTGAATATGTTTTATGGCAAACAGTACCTTAAGCAGCAGAGAACTATGTAGAGTGGGGTATTTTTCAGCAAGAAATTGGTACAGGGCCCGGATTCAGACTGGGAGCTCCTTTTGGATCAAAGGGGGAGGGAGACAATATTACAAATGACAGTGGAACACTTGGTACTGGGGATAATAGCCTAATTGATGCACAAGAAACTGAGGTGGTGCTGCAGAAACCTGCTAAAAGGGCAGGAAACTACAAGAAGGAAGCAGCTGGAGGGAATGACTTGCTATTTCGGTTGTCTCTATACTAACCCACAGAGTATGGGAAACAAGTAAGATGAATTGCTCTTAATATATAATGGCAAATATGACCTAATAGGCATTACTGAAACCTGGTGGGATGCCATCTTCTCCTGTCATCTATGCTACTATATCAGGCCTCTGGAAGAGGAAGGGGCTCCAAGATGATTTCTAGGAAGGCTTGAGCACTGCCCTGTTAAGCACCGCCTTAAGGTCTGGTGGGAGCAAGAGAGGAAAAGATACCAGAGCAGACCAACAGTATCTTTTATCCCCTAGTAACATCATGCCTCCATTTCCTCTTTCTTCCAACCTTGCTTCTAGGAAATATGTCTGGCTTCTATGTTTTACTGATTATGCATTTCACACACTCACAGAACTGAGGCACTTTCAGGCTCTGGTTCCTCTGTGTCTAGGGATGTCAGAAAATTCCAGGCTAAACAGAAAGACATATGGAAATTCCACCTGCATGTTCACTCAGTGTTCAGGACTGGAATTTAAGAGATTGCAATCCACATTCATCCACAGCAGGCTTTGGTTTTCTTTTAAGTCCATAAATTATACATAATTAATGTCACACTTTTTGACATGTCACTTCGCTTGATGTTTCCCCAGACTGCTACAATGAAGATCAATAGAGGTTTAGAACCCTGTGGTGAGATGGCTAATTGATGAGAGGCTAGCTGCTTCATTTACTTTGAAAGAGAACACACAGGGGAGTGAATAATGCAAGGTATTTGTTTTTGGCTGATAAAGGGGCTGCCAAGGTGTGAGAAAGTCACTGATGTATACAGGTGACTCTTTGCTTTTCATATTTCTGAAGTGCTGTGTGTTGCCAAAGGCAGTCTATATGCACTGCAGTCCTAACCATGCCTATTCAGAAGAAAATCCCACTGAATTCAGTGAGGCTTACTCACCAGTAACTGGGGTTAGAATTTCAGCCTTAATTTGCTTCCTATTGTGATTTTTTTAAAAAAACAACAATGGAATACATAACTCATTATTGCTCTTTCCAGGTGGAAAGTAGTGGTGTCTATTGCTACCTGTGAATTTTATCTGTGCTCCTCCATTAGTTCCAACCTCTTTGTAAAAGTGGGGAGAACTGTCTAGATTCAACCATTTTTTACCACACCAGTAGGTGGAGCTGTGGGTTAAACCACAGAGCCTCAAATCCCTATGACGGGGTGAGCTCCCATTACTCGGTCCCAGCTCCTGCCCACCTAGCAGTTCGAAAGCACGAAGTCCAAGTAGATAAATAGGTACCGCTCCAGTGGGAAGGGAAACGGTGTTTCCGTGCGCTGCTCTGGTTCGCCAGAAGTGGCTTAGTCATCCTGGCCACATGACCCAGAAGCTGTACGCCGGCTTCCTTGGCCAGTAAAGCGAGATGGGTGCCGCAACCCCAGAGTTGGCCACGACTGCACCTAACTGTCAGGGGTCCCTTTACCTTTACCACACCAATTATGTATTTTTAAAGTAAAATTAAGTTTAAAATTTCTTTACTTCTCCAACCCCCTGCTACAGTTATATTGCCTTATAATGAAACTGTCCCTCCCTGATGTCTGAGGAAGGGAAATGAGATAGGATGACAGATTTATACAGAATTGTGAAATCAAGGTAGTGAGAGTGGCTTCAATACTAACCCCACCCATCTGGTAGTAAGCTTCTCTGACCTCAATGGGACTTGCTTCTGAATAGACATGGTTAGGTTTGTAGCCATAGATGGCTTTGTGATGAGCGATGCCACAAGGCTGTTGGTTGAGTTTGCCTCTCTGGAAATTCACTAAACTTTGAAAGGGAATATACTGGGAAGGCAACTGAACTGTAAATTATAGTGTAATACAGCTATATTTCACAATAAAATGATGCAGACCATAGCAAACAGCAGGATGGATAGCTATGTAATGGGTGGAAATGGAATGGCGGCAGAAAAAAACCAGCTCGCTTTACAATGAACAAGCGACACAATGGACACTACTAATTTCATACTTCCCTACCTGTGTCCCCTGAATATCTGCTTCAGAGTGTTGGGAAACCTCTAGAACAGTATGAGAAATGGCCTAGGTGTGTGTGTGGGGGGGTGACTCTAGCAGGAAAAGAAATAAGTGAAAACCATTCCCCACACTTCTGTAAACCAAAGCTTCCAAAGGATCCATTTCCCTTCATGGAAAGGCCCCTTCTTTCATTTATAGAAGGGAACCCTTTTGATCCAGTGTGTTCATATCTCTATACCAGCAAGGAAGGAATATGCAATCATAGCAAGGATTAAAGTGCAGGTAGGGTGCAGGTAGGATTCTGTTACAAATTGAGAATAAATGTAGAATTGTCTCAGGTTGTAAACAGGAAAGAGATATGAAAGTCCAGAGATTCCAATTTTTGTACTTTTTATAAAAAAAGTACATGCAAACCATATTAATTTTATTTCAGTGAAGTGTGTATAGCCTTATGACTTGCTGGTGACTGTAATGGTGGAAGTTGTGGCAATCTGATATCCAAAAACTGAATGCTTTCTAGTATGGTACAGAAATGCATTAGTTAATTTACTGTCTTGACTATATAGCAACCCTGTCATTTAATCCCCCCGCCTTCTTAACAAGTTTAGGTCTCTGAAATGGTATATAATATGAGGGCAGCATAAGATTGTTTGGGTCACTGTGAAATGTTGCTTGGACTCTGAAAAAACTTTTTACTGTTTTGCATTGTTGTTTTTTAAATCTGTTTCACCTTTCCTCAAAAGGTTCAAGGCTGTTAACAACAAATGACCATAGCAATAATGACAGTAAAAGCAGAAAAGCAAAAGCACTATCTGTCCATAAAACTCTAACAAAAAAATGGTCCACACAAGACTGTCAACCAATTAAACCATGTTCAGTTTGTACAGCATGTGCCTTTTAACCAATTAATTGAACAACAAATTATATTTAAATAAAAATCCATATTACCAAAATCTCAATAGAATGATGTCTTTGAGACACTGGAATAACTGTAAGATAACTCACAAAAGCCACCTCCTCATTCTTTGAAGAATGGCAATCTTGAATAGTTTCTTTTCCAACACAGTAAAAAAATAGCCTCAAAAATCCAAGGATACCCTTTACTCATAGCCCAACCAATTAAAAATTGCCCTCACCAATTAAAACAGACCTCCATCAATTAATAAATGAAAGCTTGACTTGATTAATCTCACACTGAAACCAATTAAAACTGACAGCCCTCCTGTATACCCCAAAATAAAAACAAAAATAGCAATTCCCAAAGCTTCTACCCTAGTGCTTCTGAAACTGCTAAAATACATAATTTGGCAAAATAAAGTTACTAATGTAATTAGCCTATGCTTAAATGTAGGTGTGATGCTGACTTTAAAAGTAAACAAAAATTGTGATAAAGATTTCAAATGCAACCCTCCTTTTCAAGGTCCTATATCAGAATATTAGCAACATCTTATTGAATGGGAAAATGTGGAAGAAGAGAAAGAGTGAGACATGCAAAGGAGATTTGAAAAAAGTCTTGCTTTTCAAAAGTTCTGACTGCTTGAACAAGAGAATGATTCATACAAATGCTTAAAACACAGGATCGTATCTATCAAGAGTTTGCCAAATGAAATTTGTACATTTTAACAACTTCAGAAGTACTAGAGGAAAGGTTTGGGGGAATTGCTATATTACCTTAGAATGTACTTTTGATGACATGTTCACTGTTTATTTTATTAATTGTTTATTTCAGAGTTGTCTATACCTCCCTTTGCCAGGAAGCCCTAGGATGGTTTACATAAATAACAACAGAAAACAATACAACAGAAACCCTATCACAGAGAAAAAGGGGGGAAATAGCATTAAATTAGTCACCAATTCCATACAAATCCAATTATTAAAAAAAAACTTACACCACCATTTCCCCCAAAACTCCTCGAAACTCGAAAGAGGAGTTGCCACTAGACTCAGGCAGCTACTTTAAGAAATGAAGAGTGACAAACACCTCTTTTATTTATTTGACTCCGTCTAATTCCACCATAAACTTTATGTTTGATGAAGTCTTACAGTTATTAAGACATCAGCCTTGATAAAATAAATCACTTTCAATGGCCTTCATTTCCCGGCTCCCTTTTAAGTCCTTTTCTGACAAGTGGTGGAAAGTATACCAAATGCTCAGTTGTTGAATGGAATCCAGAATCTTCTAATAAGCAAGTGCTTTGTAACTAAAACCCAAAGCCCAGCACCCCTTTCTTTTCAGAATGCTGCTTTTCTGCCCAGAGTCCTATCTCCATGATTTCAAAAGCAAGCATCCACACAGGATGTACTTTGCCAAATCCAAATTAGAAACGTGTCCTCAGGTTTACACAAATTAAAGCCTCTTCCAGGGGCTTTAAACAGTATGTTAGGTATTGCCCTCTGTGCTTTTGTGCAGAATCTGACCCAGCCAGAATCCTATCTGAGTGGATCCTTGTGTCCACACAATCAAGCCCCTCACCTGAATATCAACAGATAAAAAGTGCAGTTTCCCAACAATGGTTCTATCACTTTTTGGAATGCCTGCTACAAATTGCCTGGGATGACACAGGCTGTTTTTCATGACAGCTGAAGTTACTTTGTTAAGCCTGCCCTAGAAATTATATAGTTAGGTTGTTGTTTTCAAATCACAGCTTTGTATTTTCTCTCCATTGTTTTATACTGTTTTAAATAAGTCTGCTCTTTTATGCTGAATGCTGGAGTTGATTAAGTTTTTGTCTTGCTACAGATTCTAACCTCACCCACTGTGCCTTAACATTCACTGAAACTACAATATGAAGTACTTGCAATTACCTACTGGACTCTGGCTGCCTATAATCATAGCTGTCAAGGTTTCCCATTTTTTAAGGGAAATACCCTTATTCTGAATAGGATTCCTCGCAAGAAAAGGGAAAAGTTGACAGCTATGCCTATAATCAAGATGGGAGTGCTAACACAAATATCACAAGTCTTGTTGTTGTTGTTTTGCCCAGATCTAGATAAAATAGAGTGAAAGAGCTACCCAGGACTTATTAACAAGTAAAGCAGGCACAGGCAAACTCCAGGCCTCCAGACGTTTTGGACTACAACATCCCTGACCACTGGTCCTGTTAGCTAGGGATGATGGGAATTGTAGTCCCAAACATCTGCTGGGCCAGAGTTTGCCCATGCCTGAAATAAAGTGTCTCTAAACCTGTTTTGCTTTGAAATAAAGGTGGTGTGGATGCTTCCATTTTACTACTAATTTTAGTATGGTGTGTGTGTGTGTGTGTGTGTGTGTGTGTGTGTGAAACTATTGACATTTAGAGTGGTTTAACTAATGTGGTTGCTTGACTATCAGATGCATATTGGATCGTGCCCACAACATCTGTGCTGTCAAGCAGCACATCTCTATTTCAGGAGTAGGGAACCTGTGGCCTTCCATCCAGCTGCTATTGGACCCTCATCATCCCTGAACATTGGCTATGCTGACAGGGGCTAATGGGAAATAAAGCTGCAGCTACTGATGGGGCCATGGAGTAGCCACCCAAGATTTAAACCAATTTGCTTGAAAAAGTAAAGAAATATAATATGGCAACAGTTGTTCAAGATATAAAATAAGCGAGTCTTGCTTTTAAGAAAATATATATAGGATTTCTCTGTAAATTTCATTAATATGCCAAGCAGTACAATCTGATATGCTAATTAAGTTATGAGTAATACATTTTATGGCATTGAAGCAGTAAAACCAGTGTTGGTTTGATAACAGAATATGTATTGCATATATTCCAAACATCTCTCCTAAATCCACCCCTCTCCCTGGAAAAAAATAAAGGAAATGGTATTCTTTTCATGGTTTCAAAATTCCTGAAATTTTTACATCTCTAGGTACAATTAAACACAGCACAAATGTTTCCAAACTGGCTTTGCTTACTTAACATCTAGTTGAAACTATAGGGATTTGCCCCTTGTTTCAACCTGAAATAAAAACACAGAAGACAAAAGTTTGGGTACATGATGGAAAACAACAATGCACTGGATGTTTACATTTTATTAGCTCCTACCTGTGGGTCAGAAAGTCGCGATAGGTCAGGGTACAAGTAGAATTTTATCCCTTCAGCTGCCCCAGGTAGTGTTACTCCTCGAACCAGCAGTACCAAGAGCATGATGTAAGGGAATGTAGCTGTTACATATACAACCTATGAAGAACAAGTGGGAGAAAACACATTATTTTAGCAACAAAAAGTTACATGTAAAATAATGTACTCAGCTGCAGTTCATAAATGGAGGATAATATTATGTATCCTTACTAATCCAGATGTCTATCAGGAGATCAACAGCAGGCGGGGTATATTGCCTATATGTCCTGCTTGTGGACTTCCCATAGGCTGCTGGTTGGCCCTGTGGAAATGTGTTGGACTAGATAGGCCTTTAGTCTGATCTAGCAGGGTTCTTCTTATGTAATTTTCTTATGTTCATGATGATTCAGTATATAATAGAATCATAGAATTGTAGAGTTGGAAGGGACCCTGAAGTTCATCTAGTCCAACCCATCTAGTGCAGGAATTCTGCCCACAGTCATCCCTGGTTGGTTGAACCACCAATCTTCTGGTTAACAGCCAGATGCACTGACCCACTGCGCTCTCTGGGCAATGGAAGGCTTGTAGCTAGACTTTAGTTGCCAGGGAGCTAGATCTGGAGAGCTTGGTTCAAATCAATGAAGCTGTCTTATACTGTCAGACTATTGATATATCCAGCTCAGTATTGAGCTGACTGGCAGCAGCTCTCCAGGGTTTCAGACAAAACTTATTCATACTCTGACCTGGAGATGCTGGGTATTAAACTGAAACCTATATCCAAAGCATGAACTACCACTATCCCAAAATTGGCCTTGGCAGGCCTTTGTCAACCGGGTACTCTTCAGATGTTTGGAGTACAATTTCCATCAGTCCCAGCTGACTCAAGCTGATGGGAGGTATAGCCCAAAACATCTGGAAGATATTGTGTTGACAAAGGCTGATCTAAGGGGAGGAAGTTCCAAAGCCTTGGTGTAGCAACCGAGAAGGCAGTTAAGTTGAACACCAGGTCCACAGATAGACTCAGGAGTATTATCAGACTCTGAACCAAAAGTTTCAAGGGAAATAGTACCCACCCAAGATAGGCTGAACTCCAATTTTCAGATCAATTCTACTCATCTACTTCAACTTTGTCTTGCCTGGAAAGACAGGCATTTGCTTCCATCTAGTCCAAAGGTTCCCAACTGCAGGTCCGTGAACCCCAGAGGGTTTGCATAACCCACCCAAGGGTCTGTGGCAACATTCACATAACAAAAACTAGCACAGAGATACCAAAATTTTCAAAAGTAGGGGGTCCATGCCTTGGCTTTTGAAAAATAGGGGGTCCGCAGTACTGAGCTAGTTGGGAACCACTAATCTAGTCCATTACTAAGTTCAAACATCAGTTTAGCTCCTCAAAAGCCACCCTAAAATGTGATGGAAAGGAGAAGCAGAGCTGAATGTTATCAACATATTGGTGCTACGACACTCCATATCCATGGATGGTTTTCCCCCCATAGTTTTTGGTAGATGTTAAATTTCTTGTGGGGACAGGATGGACCCTGAGGAACCCCACAGACCCAAGCATGCCTCTGAATAACCATTGCTGTAAATCAAAATCAAAAGTGTGGAGAATGCTGTTGCACCCAGGTTTCATTTAGGCAGTTAGTTGTCTGCAAGAACAGGGTGCTTGACTAGATGGGCCTTTGGCTTGTTCAGCAGGGGTATTCTAATTTACCTAAGAGACCCTCACAACCACTGCTAGAAACTGCCCCTTCAAGAAGGACTGGAGCCAGATTGAAGCAGTGCATCCCAGTCTAATCTATGGTCAAGAAGAATATGGTAGTCAATGGTATCAAAAGCTACTGGAGGAATCAGTTGAATCTATAGGGACACATTTCTCTCTGTCCATTTTTTGGCATATAAATGTCAATACAGCAACCAAGCCCATTACATAATCAGGCCCAGATTAAGATGGAACCAACTAATCCTTATTTGTAAAATTCAAGATGAGGCATCATTACCGTATGGCTAAAATATCATGCACACATATGTATCAATCATACTTCAATAAGGTATAAGTAGAAAGAGTTAACCCAAGATTTAACTCAGAAAAATAGCTAAAAGTGATTACAGAAAAGCAAAAATAATTTTTGACATGGATGCATTTATGCCTGGGCAAATTTTTAAATAGGAAGTCGATGGGCACAGGTTTCAGCAGGAAATATGGTTAGATCAGGCTACAGTTAGAAGTCTATATGTACCGATGAAGAGTAAATGATTAGGCAATATGTTCTTGTCTAGAAATGGGAAAACAGGAATATGTTAGGGAACAGGGAAGTAAGAATTAGAATTCAAATTGAAAACACACTCTGCATGTGTCCAGAATATATAGGCACCAATGAGAATACTGGCATGCCCATCGTTACCATATATGGAAACCCAAAAACCGCATAAAAGAGGTTGGGAAGTTAAGCTTGGGATGGAATTTTAGCTTGGACTCTGGTGGCCCATTATGTTGCATTAATGTTAGGTAACTCTGTTGGACTGTGCTGATGGGCCATCTCCACAAGTAGACTGACATGTGTTTGGAAGTGTAAGAAACTACCGTATTTTTCGCTCTATAAGACGCACCAGACCACAAGACGCACCTAGTTTTTGGAGGAGGGAAACAAGAAAAAAAATATTCTGAATCTCAGAAGCCAGAACAACAAGAGGGATCGCTGCACAGCGAAAGCAGCGATCCCTCTTGCTGTTCTGGCTTCTGGGATAGCTGCACAGCCTGCATTCGCTCCATAAGACGCACACACATTTCCCCTTACTTTTTAGGAGGGAAAAAGTGAGTCTTATAGAGCAAAAAATACGATATTTGCTTTCTTTGAAGCTGTGTATGCCTGTGTGCGCAGATTCAATTTTTAAAAAATTGTTAAACTTGCAACTCAGTTATGTCGACTCTACAATATTGAATTCATTGGATAAATAAATCCCCAAAGCCAGGAAAGTAAAACAGTAAGACAGTTGTAGGGTACCTCCAGCCTTAGAAAATTTGCCACCCTCATTACCCACTTGATGATTCTTCCTTTGGTGGTCTTATCAGCCCATAAGGGCAAGGGTGGAGGAACATACCACACCTCCAAAAATCCCATCTACATCCTTCATAAACTATCCAAAACAAAAGGTCAAGCCATTTCCACAGTTGCATTAACTGTAGTATGCCAAGCAAAATGATTACAAGTTGTATATATTTGCACTGAATTTTTCTTCTACTCATCCATAAATCAAACACAAGAAAGTTCAAGGCTAAATTTAGACTGCAAATAAAGCTGCATTTATATAAACAGAAGCAAATGTATAAACAAAGAACTTTCATTGAAGTGTTGTAAAGTTAGAATGTTAAATATGGAAGAGTCTTTATGCGCCCTGTCTTCTGGCAGCACATTCATGCGCCCTTAAATTATTATTAGTATTATATTTATACCCCACCTTTTGCCCTGACAGGGACTGTAAGTGGCTTACATATAAAATACGAACAGCTTAAAAACATACAGAGAATTTATTTTATTTTTTAAAAAAATGAATTATAAATATTTATAAATATAAAAAATTAAAAACATGACAATAAAACAATAAAAACATCACCGCACCAGCCCTTTCATTAAAATTCCAAAAAGCTGGTTGGAATAAGAAGGCCTTCACCTGCTGGCGGAAGGCACACTTTAACTGTGCAAATGCACTTCTGGCCACTGCAGAGACTTGGGCATCCATGCTCAGGGCTGAACCCAGGAGCAGGCCCAAACTGTAGACCAGTGTCTTCATGGGGAGTGTTGCCCCATGCAGCACAGGTTGAATCCCTCTTCCCTGTTTTACCTTCTGATTGACCAAGAGCACCTCTGTCTTGCCATTTGTTCACCCTCATCCAGTCCATTACTGATGTTAGACAGCAGTTTAGAATTGAGAAGAGCTTCCATGGATTTAGGTGGAAAGGAGAAACAGAGCTGGGTGTTCTCAGCATACTGGTGACACTAAACCCGGAAACTTCAGACAACTCCTCCCAGCAGTTTCATATAAATGTTAAATAGCATGGGGAACAGAAAAGAACTCTGAGGGACCCCACAGGTCAACAGCAAAGGCATTAAACAGGAGTCCCCAGCACCATCTTCTGGGTTCATCCCTCCAAGGAGAAACAGAGCCACTGTCTCATCCCAAGTCCCACCCCAGCAAGGCAGTCCAGAAGGATACCATGGTCTATGCTATTGAAAGCTTCTGAAATGTCCAGCAGAACCTACAGGGACACACTTCCCCTGTCCCACTCCCCCAAGGTGACCAAAGCCATCTCTGTCCCATAACCAAGCCTGAAACCACATTGAAATGGATCTCAGCCAGTCCCCCGATGGCCTTTTTGATGAGCCTATAAAAGCAAGGCTCTAGTATACCTATGGTAGCTCTCATATTTCCAAGGATCTTGCCCACATCCTTGAGCCCATATCCAGCAAGCAGAGACCAAAGTTTAAATTCACTGGACCTGTATCAACTATAGTGTCCAAGTCAGAAAGGATTGATTTTGTCAGCGAAGTGCTAAGCCGATTGTTCATAGCAGGCTGCCAAGTGGTCTAAATTCTCTCCTGAGCCACAGAAGACCCATGAAGACTTGAAAGAGCTCTGCTGAACAGCTCCTTGCTGATGCAATGGAGACAGGGGGGGGGGATAATTTTGCTCCATACACTACCACAAAACAGATCTTCAAATAGGCCCCAACCTGTGTTCAGCCTGATTCATTCCGAGCTTTCTACCAATGTTGCTCTAGTCACCATCTCACATGTTTCATCATCACTAGCTCTATAGAGGACTAAGGGGTTGGATTGACTCCACTCCATGAGAGGAGATGCCTCAAAAGCCACTCCAAAGGCTGAGCGGTTTTGTGGAAATGTAGAGAATTTTTCCTGGGAGAGAAATGGATGATCACCCTTGTAATTGCCCTCCAGCCTTGCATGGAGATGGGCTTGCAGTATCAATTAAACAGTACATTTATATTAGTCTGCACTGCAGGATTACTGGTAATATTTTGGGTGCATTGGCTCCCATTTACAATACATTAAATTTGAGTCACGCATACTACGCATTAACATTCAGTGTTGTACTATCCCCATCCTTAAATACAACTTCTGCCCTTTGATTCCCCACTTAATGACCTGGAACCTTAAGTTAACGTGTACCGTCATTATGGAGCTTTGTTGCTGTTATTATTACTGGGTACATCTCAAAAACCATTGCAAGCTTCCTGTACTTTTTCTTTTCTTTTCTCCAACATGTCAAACTTCTCTGAATAAAACAAGGACAACATCGTTTCTAATTACACTAGATCCTGTTTTAATTGCCTCTAATTGCCTAGTGTATTAATTTGCATACCAATGCTCAAAATAGTTCCTCCACATCACTGCTATGCCCCAGCAATGTCAGTGTGCTGAGAAAACAAAACAAATATCTAGCCTATCTGTTTGGACTGCAAGTTTGAGTCATTACATAAACTGAGACTTCTGATCAGAAAATCACAGTATATACAGTTTGCAATGCAGCAAGCTTAACTCTGGAGAGCCAGTCCAGAAGTAAGGCAAACCTCAGGAGGAACGATACAGTTTATCTTTAACCTGTTGAGACAGAATAGGAAGCACTCAGCATGGCGAATTTAGCTGGAAAAGTTAAAAATAGATTTCCCAGGCTGCTGCTACAACACAGCATGTCAGTTTAATGTTCACACACTATATCACCACAACTTCAAGATGAATCAGAAAAAAGAGTTGGCTGTAGTGAACCTTAATCCTTTGCTTTACTTGTATTGTGCGTACACCATGTTATTTGTTAGCCAATCAAGATTTTTTTTGCAAAAATGGGCCCCTCCAGAATGCTATTTTATAGGTATATTCTGCTAAATGTTATTGACACAATAACAGTGCATTAGTGGTGGTTTAATTCTGCTTTTGGGACATGGGTGGCACTGTGGGTTAAACCACAGAGCCTAGAACTTGCTGATCAGAAGGTAGGCGGTTCGAATCCCCATGACAGGGTGAGCTCCCGTTACTCAGTCCCTGCTCCTGCCAACCAAGCAGTTCTCAAGCAAGTCAAAGTGCAACTAGATAAATAGGTACTGCTCCGGCAGGAAGGTAAAAGGCGTTTCCGTGTGCTGCTTAGTCATGCTGGCCACATGACCCGGAGGCTGTACGCCGGCTCCCTCGGCCAATAAAGCGAGATGAGCACTGCAACCCCAGAGTCGGTCACGACTGGACCTAATGGTCAGGGGTCCCCTTTACCCTTTACCTAATTCTGCTTTATTAGTTGTTGGTGCTACCCCAAATGCTGCCACATTATTGCTGTCCAGTGGGGCTATAGCACAACAAACATGTGACAACAACAAAAAAAGCCAGAGTATTTGTGATATAAGAAGTTACAGGATTTCAGCAGGGATATGCACCGACTGGAAACAAAACATTATAACCACCCCAAAACTTTTGTAGGGGCAAACAGTACTGAAAAATGGGAAGACAAATGACCATCCCAATAACATAAAGTGCACGAATCATCATGAACGTGCAAAGAAAAGGATGTCTGAAGGCCCCCAATCTCTTACAGTGAGACTTTTCTCACTGCAGTTTAACAATTATGGTTGCATTTTGGTTTAATGTTTTACAACTGCCATGAGAACTTTGCCCAGATTTACTGAAACACATTTTGCTTTCCTCAAGATTCTTTGAACATTTGCCTGACTAGAAATCTCCATACTCATTTAGAAATTCTGCTTAAATCTAAATTTAGTGGCACCTGAGGGGATGTTTGACCACATACCAACACACACATGCACGTGAGTTTTTACTAGTGTTATTTAAATTATTTATTCCTTCCACTGGGATTCTTCAGATGTTTGACCTATGCAATGACTTAAAAAATATTTTATGTGAAATTAAGAGGGGATTCAACAACAGAAAAAAACAATGTTTAAAATGTATGAGTGAATGGAATCAGTTATGAAGACTGATATTCATCTCAGTTGTCAGATTTGGGATTACATTAAAGGCTGCATAACTGCCATCAAAGTTTTAACATAATTTCAAAATGAGGCTGGGTTTTTAGATTTTATTTTTTTATTTTTTCCCTTAGATGCAAAAAGTTATTCAGCTATTCTGCATAACTCTTTACAGAGTCTACTGGCAAACTCAAATTGTCTGCAAAAGTTTTTCACTGCCATCCCTTTTTATCTAAAGTGGCTAAAATGTGATTCTGACTATATGAGAAAAAATTAATAATCTGCACATACATTTTCATTTGTATGAGATTTATGTGAGTAATACAGATTGAATATGTCAAGTCATAATCTATTAACACTGAAATAATCACTGTAGTTGTGCATAAAAATATTTGTCTTTTTATTATATCAGTCATTTAATTACCTAGTATTATTAAGCCGCTTCCCTGTACTACCTTTTTAAAAATAGACAGGGTGGAGGAAAAATCAGAAGCTCTGATTGTAAAAAAGGAAAATATTAAATTCAGGTGATGAGGCCACTTGTATAACTGAGACTGAAAACTACCCTACGTTTTCACCTTCTCACCCCTTGCTTTTTCCTGTAAGACCTATTGTAGTCCTTAAGAGTCGTCAACAGGCTCATCACAGCTATCTGCCAGTCACCCAATCCCACCACCCTTCTGAGTAATACCCCTCCCCACCTTCTCACTATATAGAAGGGTCTGGTGACTTCTGTTTCAGTGTATCTGAAGAAGTGTGCATGCACACGAAAACTCATACCTAGAACTAACTTAGTTGGTCTTTAAGGTGCTACTGGAAGGAATTTTTTTTCTTTTATTTTGTTTTGACTATGGCAGACCAACACGGCTACCTATCTGTAACTACCCTACGTTATCTCTCACATGGGAATGACCCTCAAGTTCCTCAATATATGCATTGTCACAGCCCAAAAAATCCTGCTTAATTTTTAGGGTGAAGCTGAATTCCTTTTCATGTCTATTAGACTGAAGCCTAATCTAGTCTCCGGTGCCAATTAAAGATATCTGCAACAGAAAACCATGTGAGGTGAGGGATTAAATAGATTGTTTTTATTGCAATTCCATGCTGATTGCAGTTGCATGTGAAATACCATTGCAGTGCTGCAGAAAGACTTCTGCAGCAAGCTGCTCTGATATTTCCTTAAATCCTCACCAATGTGTTAAGAGAAGAAGAAAACATTTTTCAGTGTTTTAAAACTTTGACGAGAAAAGGCAGGAAAGCCTAAAACTCTGCATGCATCTCATGAACGTTCTACTTTCTTCCTCTGAATACAGAGATCAATCTTGGGCTGCATGTTAAAGCCTCACTATGAAGGACTATTCTCTGCTATTGCTTCAAGCTGAAACAAAAGACACTTCAGGAGATATAATCATTGCTGCCTAGTTCCCTTTCCTAAAGACTTACAATGGTCCCCAGTTCCTTTCTTTTTTCGCACATCTTTCTCTTTTATTTTCCTCTGCTGTCCCTTTACACTTTTTCTTTATGCCTCATTGAATCCATTAAACTCCTTATTCAGTCTACTATTGAAAAAAATAAATTTTCTGTGTGGAACTACTGACTGAGTCTTAACTGCTGGCAAGTACAGCTTAACTCCTTCTGATGAGATTACTTTAGAGTTAGAAGGTGAAAGGTACACGGGCACTGTTCCTTAACTTTATGAACATGTCCACATGTTAGGTTGGCTTAACTTCACCTCTGCATGAGAGCTTCCTTATCCTCACTCTCCTCTAAACAAGCAAAAAATAAAAAATAAAAATTGGTGATAAGTGGCTGGCAAGTCTGCCAGTAGCAGCAGGATGAACTGCCGGTTTCTGCATCTTACTCTCAGTGTTCCAAATGAATTTGTAATGTTATTGTCAGTTTGAGAATTTCAGTCAAAGGATGAATACACCACTGCCAGATGTTACTATCTCCAGAAATGAGCAATACTTTCTGGCTCAAAACATTTCAGGATAAGAAAAATGGCAGAAATCCAAAGCATCTGGAAAGTCCACGTAGCAGGAGATGTGGCACAAAAACAATGTACTAGCTTGGTATTTCATGTAACTTCATAATTCTGGTCAGATGAAGACCGGGGTCCCCTCCCCCCGCAAGATCTTACTAGAGCTCAGCTCTGGCACTTCTCAGGTGGGCACTATTTCCATTCTAAGAGAATAAGGAAGAAGTTCATGGTGAGCTCCAGAACCTCTTTTTCTAGAAAAATAGCACTGATGAAGAGGGTTTAATATTAATGAATCTTTGAGGATGTGCCTACAAAGAACCTGCCTTTTAGCATATGTGCAGAATGTTTTATGTCCTGAGCCAGAAAATAGTTTTGGTGAAATGCTCCTTGATTTAATATGTTTCAGCATTATGAACTGTCTAGATTTATTAGCAAACCAAGTAGCTGCAAATTTTGATGATGCACCTAGCACCCGCTGAGATCTCAGCTTGACAAACATGGTTTAGCAAGACATGAATATTATGTCCCAAAGCACCCAGCCTAACAGAATACGCACTCAAAAATAATCATCAGAATCCTCTGCAACAAGTAGATATTTCTTGGTCAGTGTGCAAAGGTTTTCATGAAAGAAGAAAACGTGAAAAACTCTGCCAGACAACATCAGTGGACAGAAGCATATAGGGGAAGGCAAATTTTCACAGAGAATTTTTTTTGCAGTTCATATGATGACTCTTACCTTTCCAACTTTTTCACTGATTGGTTGGAACTGCTTTAGGAAACAGTGATAGCTGTCTTGAGAATGCTAGACAGTTCTGCCTACCAGTTGCTGGGAATACCAAATGGTAAAAAAGTAAAGGTAAAGGACCCCTGGATGGTTAAATCTACTCAAAGGTGACTATGGGGTGTGGCGCTCATCTCACTTTTCAGGCTGAGGGTGATGGTGTTTGTCTACAGACAGCTTTCCAGGTCATATGACCAGCATGACTAAACCGTTTCTGGCACAACGGGACACTGTGACGAGTGCCAGAGTGCATGGAAATGCCATTTACCTTCCCGCCACAGCAAAACCTATTTATTGACTTGCACTGGTATGCTTTCGAACTGCTAGGTTGGCAGAAACAGGGACAGAGCAATAGGAGCTCACCCCGTCACGTGGATTTGAAACGCTGACCTTCTGACTGGCAAGCCCAAGAGGCTCAATGGTTTAGACTACAGCACCACCCACGTTTCTATACCAAATGGAGATAGTGCTATTGTACTCAGGTACTGCTCACTAGTTTCCTAAAGACATCTGGTTGGCCAGTATGAGAACAGGATGCTGAACTAGATAGGCCTTTAGCCTGATCAAGCAGCCACTTATGTTCTTAAAGTTCTGTGATTCAATAAGGCATACCATAGCTATGTACTTTAACACATACTAGTCACATACACACACCACAGCACTTATGAGCTTCACTGGAAACTACAGCAATGGAATTTTGAACAAATTGCTACTTTTCAGTAAGCAAAAGTTACCTTTTCCATTCCCACTGATTATGTATTCTAGTACAACTATACGTAAGGAGAATCTGTTGACTCTGAACAATGCAAAAGCAAGATTAGGTTACAATTCCATGTTTTGAAGCTTTTTTCACATCAGTAAACCATAATGACGGTATTTCAAAAGGCCAATTTACAGAATCAAAAACTTTTTTTTTCTTGCATGATGAGTTTCTTTCAGAGCTAGCAACACTGTGCAATGGTCATTTGATTGTTTAAATACTTATGATAAGCATCTCCCCACTACATCTGAATGAAGGCTTAACACTACTCTGACAGCACAATAAAATGATTCCTCCATTGCAGAATCATGGCTAGTTTTGGTTGTATGACGTAGTATTTCAGGCTTTAATCAACTATTCATTTAAGTAGTTTCTTCAGAGAGTAATAAAGCATGTCCACTTCTCATATGCAATGCTAAGCTAAGGCTTTTGCTTCTCCTTACTCCAGGCAGAGCAAAGCAAAGCAAAACAGGAGCAACCAATAAGCTTGTACCAGCATAGCAAGCCCCCTTTCCTTTTTTACTGTAGCTCACTGTGATGTGTGAACCAGTCTAGTATTTGGTATACATTTTTTTTTTTTAGCAAGAATAACCTTAGATCAGTCTTCTTCAAACTGGTCCCTCCACCTGTGATGGCCAGGGAGAATGGGAATTTTAGTCCAAAACATCTAGAAGACACCATGTTCAGGAAAGGTCACTTAGAAAGTAAGGATTCTAAGTGAAGTGGGTGGCCATTTTTTTAAAAAACTATTTATTAAAGTGATGTATACCCTGTCCTTCAATTAAATTCCCAACATTTATAAAATTTCAGATCCAAATAAACCAAGTTAAAAAATTACACTAAAGCCGCAAAATCTATAAGAGCAGTATGCACAAAGGTCCTATGCACACTTTCCTAAGTGTAAGCCCCACTGAATTCAATAGGGCTTACTACTGAGTAGACAAGCAACAGCTTGTACTGCAAATTAAATTAAAAGTCTTGACAAATTAATACTTCAATCACCTAGTATTCATAAAGTCCAGTGTACAAAACTTTCAGACCCAGACTATTACCGGGGGGCGGGGAGTCAAACCAGTTCAGGCACCAGTTCAGGAATCCATTTTTTAAAGGCCACATTAATAATAATTTTATTTGAGATGTTAAAGTAACAAACAATCCAAAAGGATGCCAGCATGATTAAAATAACGGATTTAAGGAGCTTGCAATTGTAAGTTGCTTTGAGACATTTTATATAATAAGCATCAAATAAATGCAATAAAAATAAAAGTGCCCCCCACACTGCTCTCATGCAGATGCGCCTTGCATTGACACATAAACTATTTTGAAGCAAACATTTTGCGATATGTGACAGCCAGCTTTTCATAGAAAAGAAATTTCTGTGAGCACACACACCCAAGTCCTTCAGAAACCTTGAAGTAGGTATTTAGATATCACTGGGTGACTAAGAACACTGAGGATTCAGCAGTGTACAATGGCTTCCTGTGCTCAGAAGCAAGCTATCTTGTACTCAGAGCCAGCCAGCTTATGAGGCAGGATGAGGCAGCTGCCTCAGGTGGCATCCTTGCTCTCAGTTTTGCTGCCAGTCTGCCCAGCCTCAATGGGCAGAGAGGAACCAGTAGCAAAGCTCTGCCGAACACCTCCCCATCTGCTGAGTCAATGAGAGGGGAGGCATTCCACCACCCAGCTTTGCCACTGAGAGATTTTCTCCCCACTCCAATTTGCTGCTGGGTGGGTGAAGGGAATCTAGAATTGATCTTTCCCATCTGCCACCTGGTGGGGACGAGTCTGCAACAACTTCTTGAGGAGAAACTCTTGAGGAGAAACTCATAATGGGGGTAGGAGTGAGGTGTTTCACCTCAGGTGCCCAAATGCCGCAGACTACCCCTGCTTGTACTTGGGGGAAAGCACGTGGGTTTTGTTAAGGATCTTAACTGCATTGAGATGCAGCAGAAAAAACCGGTATTGTAATTTGCTGGCTTTAAATCTGTGAAATTCACTGTACTCTGAATGCGGGTAAATATTCATTTCTGCATTAACAGAAGTGTCAAGAATAGTGTTTCTAAATAAATGCTGCCTAAATTCTGTGAACACAATGAACTTGACAATTTCATAGCAAATCACAGCCCTATCAACTTACATTTACATGATTTCTGTGGCTGGCCTCATCTTGTGTTTACCAAAACAGTACTGTACATAAATTTCTCATTCCTTTCTACTGATTAGATGAGCTTGCCTTTCCAGAAATCTTAAGCTGTTTTGCAAAAGACAAGTTTCATATATGTGAAAGATACTGCTATTGTTTGTTTATTCATACTAACAGTGTGAAGTTATACACATCTGCTCAGAAGTAAGCCCTTTTCGGTTTAATATAACTTACTCCCAGATAATAGTGCATAGGCTTTCAGCCTAAATAATATTACAGTTTCAATACAGTGGGTTGTATTGAAAGCTGTGGTAGCAGACATCTGCTGGTACAAAGGGATTTCCACATGCTCTCCTCTCCACACCAAAACCGGCTCTGGAGGGTCCCTCAGCCCCCTGGAGCTGATTTGGGGGCACATGTTGCTGGAAGAGACAGGAGAGGAAGCAGCAGTGTCATGGGAAGCCTTTTGTGCCAATGGGGCTGCAATGGTAGGATTCAGTCCAGTATGACAAGCTATCATAAGCTTACATAGTATATAGAACCATTACTGTAAACCAAGACAATTTGCTTGTGGTAGAAATTGTACCATCAAACCAAAGGCAAGCTATTCCATTTAGCTGCTATCTTGATTCAAGTCTGGTACGCATTTACCAGACATACAATATATTCAGTAAAAAAGTAACCACAGTCAGGTCCCCACATTAGCCTGATATGTACCATGGAAACAATCTGGCTGGATCAAACACAATTCTAGCATGACACAAAAAATAATTTTTATAAGGCTTTAAGATGTTTTATTCTTGAATGTTGCTGAGGTTCACAAAAAAAGGCTTTGCAGACCACATGTGGACCACAGGCAGCAAGCTGGATGACCCTATCATAGAGGAATGTTTTCACCTGGCTCCTAACAGTATGTATTGAAAGCACCAGGCAAGCCTCCCTGAGGGAGCCACTGCCACTGCAGAAAAAAAATCTACTCTTGTGTTGCCACCCTCCGAACCTCCTCCTCCGAACCATTACTTTTACCTTGCCAGTTGACTTGGTTCCTTTCCATATGCAAAAATAGCAAATAGTCCAGGCTGCCAAAAGACATAGTGCCAGCTCCCAGCGAAGATTCCCAATGTGTTCAATTCCATCAGATATGGCCAACACCCTGCGTCTGCACAAGAATAAAAGAAGCCATAAATTGCTGGAAACTTTTAATGAAGTCTATAGAAAGTTTGAAAGCAAGAGGGCAAAAGAATTGCTAGAAATCTATCAATGTGCTAAGCAAGAATCATTATCAATTATTATGATACCTTTCACATTGGCTAGTGTTACAATTAGTATAACAACAAGGTAATCCGTAAAACTGCCAACTAAATGTGGAAAGTCACATGTGTCAAAAGTTGGTTCCCATTCATACAACAGCTTCATACACTCAGAACAAGCACAAAAAGGCAACTGCTCCATGACCACTTTTATGTGCGTGCAGGCTGGATGGTAGGTGGGGGAGAAAGATCAAGGAATTCACCCACCCAAGCTCTCCTCTCCGCAAATTTCTGTACAGAGCCTACATGTGCAGAAATTGTATATTCAAGGATGGCAAAAGCCAGATTCCACTCCTATCTCATTCTCTTTCAAATTTTATTTGTAGTGCCATGCCTGTAGCCTGTAAAGCAGTGCCAACAGAACAGTGGACAGCCTGACTGGTACTTACCCTTATTCTGAATTTTTGCTGCCCCCCTCAACACACATTAAAAACACACACATTAAAAATAACATGTAACAATTTTTATATACCATATACGTTAAGAAAACTCTCAAAGCAGTTTACAAAAGTATGTTGTTTTTAATAAAAAGGAATTTAGGGTGCTACTCATATGTAACATCTATATGAATAACCTGGATATAAGCATGCTAAGCACCAGTCTCATCATTCCTTGAATATTAATATTTGTGGCTACCTACAAAACACAGGCATTTCAATTTCACTTGATGAAAATAATACTCTGTAGTTTGCCCAAAACTTGCTTTGGCCTATGAGTCATGGACATGTCATCTTTGCTTGCAGCTTTGATTTAGAGAGGGTGCAGCTGGGTCAAGGCAGAGGAAAGCAGAAAGGAACAACAAGTGAAGCAGAGAAAACAGACCAGCATGCAGTTTTCCTCCATTGCCATAATTAAGCTGCAATCAGCCATGTGGCTAGAAACAGTTTATTTCTGTTTTGGGGAAACAGTTACTTTTATGATCAAACTAGGTAGTGCGCTAAGTTTTAAATTTGGTTTATTCTAACAAGCCAGGATCATAAAGTGGTTTAAAGTTGGCTCATTTGGCCAAATCAGTTTGTGCACAACTCCACACTCCTTGTGCTCACACTGTACACACACACTTCATGCCTCCCACAGGGTACTCTCATATCACTGAATTATGCACTTTTAATTCTTGCACTGTGCTCATTGCAAAACAGCTAGGCACATTTCACTAAACGTTTTGGGTTAGGGTTTGGATGACCTATGTTAACCTGCTATCATGCCTAGATATACTACTGCCTGATGGCAGAGTACTTGTTAGCACATGGAATACTTGAACACTCTATGGGTTCTGTCTCTTTAATTCTGGCCTTCGTCCCCAAATACATGGTCTCCACTATTAATGCTGTCAGATTCTGCCCATTACTCCACCTGGCTCTGCTTCTCCCTCTCCTCTTGCATCCAGACCAGGTATGACAATTTTGCTTTTCAAGAGCTGGCAACAGGAAACAGGAGGCACGGGCAGCAATATCAATGAGCAATGGCTGCAGTGTTAATAAGCAGAAGCAAATAAAATGTTTTTCTCTTAATTAAATACTTTCCTGCAGGAACCTTGCCTCTTGATTATTTGATATTTATTTTTATTTTATTTTTACAATCATATCTAAAATAAAAAGCATAAAACACCTGTCCAAAGTAAAAGCAATACAGCGTCAGATACAGAGAGGAAAACTCACAGTCATTCTCAAAGCCTAGGTGAAAAGATGCATCATCGCATGCTGCCAAAATGTGTACAATTTAAGTGCGCATCCAGAGGGAGGAAGTTACAGATCTTGGGGACCTTTATGAAGAAGGGTCTTACACCTTCAGCCACACTTTGAACCCCTGAGGATGAACAGCTTCTAACAGAGCCCCCTCCCCCAATGAACACAGCTCCCAATTGGGATGAGTTGTGTAAGTGGAGTGGATCTTTCAGGTATGTGAGACCCAAGTTGTTTAGGCTTCATATGCCAAAGACAAACCTTAAATGGAAGCAAACAGGCAGCCAGTGCATTCTCCCATAATAGGAATTGCATGAGATCTCCCACTCCCACTTACATGTATTCAGCTGCGTTCTGCTTCTAATTGCAGCTTCAAACCCATCTTCAAGGGAAGCACCACATACAATGCATTGCAGTAATCCAGATGGAAGGTTACTAGGATACAATTGCATAGCCTTATCTTTCTGGTACAGTCCATAGCTGGTGAACCAGCTGCAACTGGAAATAGGGACTCATTGTCAAATATGGCCTCAAATGATAAAGCTGGACAAAGCTACAGATGTGCCCTTTCCAGGAAAGTGTGACTCAAGTAAGACAGACTTCCAGACTCAATAACCCAGACCACATAACCTTTCCATCTTGTCTGGATTCAGGTTCAGTTTATTGGCCCTCATGCAGCCCATTACTACATCCAAGCACTGGTCAAGAACCTGAACTGCATCTCTTGATTCAGATGGAATGGAGATAGATCTGTGTATGATCAGCATGCTGATCACTCCAAATGCCCTGATGACAGCTTCCTACAGCTTCATAAGGATGTTAAACTGGGTGAAAGATGGAGTATGGCAGGACAGAACAGATATATTTCCATGGTGCTGAACAGTGTCCTCCATTGCTTTGACTGGAACCAGTCTCCTAAGTAGCATAACCATGGTTCCTATCACACCCATGGCAAACTGTATCAAAAACCAGGGAGAAGTTAAGGAGAATAAACCGGTTGCACTCTTCCTGTCTCTCTCTTCCCCACCACAAGTCATCAACCAGTTTTGGTTCTAAATCTCAGCCTGAAGCCAGATTGAAATGAATCCATATAATCCACTTTCTTCAAGCATGCCTACAGCTGTGTCACTGCTACCCTCTGGAGCACCTTGCCTATGGAGGGTATATTTACAACTGGGTGATATTTATTTGTTATTTAACAGTTCTGTGGCTGGTGAGATCCTCTAATGGAGGGAGCACTCTTTCAAGGCAGGTGGCAGCTCACCATCCCATTGTGAGGCATCATTAACCCAGCCTGTCAATTCCCTCAGCTGGTTTTTAATAAGCCACAATGATCAAGAAGCGAGGAGGTACCTGGTTAGCTGATACAAGCAGGCTGTCCACATGCATCCTACAGATACAAGCAGCATCTCCACATCATCATCAACAATTAAAAACTGATTCTCTGGAGCACAGCCTGCTGGATCAGGCCAATAGCCCATCTAGTCCAGCAGCCTGTTCTCACAGTGATCAATCAGATATCTGTGAGGAACTAGGGAGCAGAACATGAGTATAAGAGCACTTTCCCCTTCCAAGGTTTCCAGCAAGTATTACTGCCTCCAACTGTGGAGGTAGAGCACAGCCATCAAGGCTAGTAGCTATTGATAGCCCTCTCCTCCTTGAACCTTCCAAGGTTTCCAGCAAGTATTACTGCCTCCAACTGTGGAGGTAGAGCACAGCCATCAAGGCTAGTAGCTATTGATAGCCCTCTCCTCCTTGAATTTGTCTAATCCTCTTTTAAGGCCTCCAAGTTGGTGGTCATCACTGCCTCCTGGAGGAGTGAGTTCCATAGTTGCTGCATGAAGAAGTGCTTCCTTTTATCTGTCCTAAATCTTCCAACATTCAGCTTCACTGGATGTCCATGAGTTCTATTGTTCTGAGACGGGGGCGGGGCGACAATTTTTCTCTGTCACCTTCTCCATACCATGCATAATTTTATGATCTTCTATCATGTTGCCTTCATTAACCTTTTCTCTAAACTACAAAGTCCTTAATGCTGCAGTCTTTCTTCATAGGGGTGTTGCTTCATCCCACCCATCATTTTGGTGGCCCTTTTCTGAACATTTGCCTGCTCTGCAATATCCTTTTTGAGATTAAGTGACGCAGGTGGCGCTGTGGTGTAAACCACTGAGCCTTGGGCTTGCCGATCAGAAGGTCGGCGGTTCTGTCCCAGCTCCTGCCAACCTAGCAGTTTGAAAGCACGTCCAAGTAGTTACCTTCCAGCGGGAAGGTAAAAGGCGTTTCTGTGCGCTGCTCTGGTTTCGCCAGAAGCGGCTTAGTCATGCTGGCCACATGACCTGGAAAAACTGTCTGCAGACAAACGCCAACTCCCTCGGCCTGTATACATAATCCCACACTTGACTCCACTCCACCACACCCCTATTTCTGTTTTATATTATGATAAATCCTTACATTGCATTTCTTATATGAATTTCTTTCATATCTCATTTACACATCATTCTTCTTATAAATTCTAGAGTCTTAATCTATACACATCAATGTATTATTTTGTGAACAGTTTATCTATATAATCTTCAAAGCATTTCCATTGTAGTCTTAACTTTTGATTTGACTGTGACCTTTTGGCTGCTGTTAATTTTGCCAAATGTATATATATAGTTACTAATTTTACATATTCACTCCTCTTTGGAGGGAATCAACTCACTCCTCCATTTGCTGGCTAATACTGTTCTGGTAGCTGTTGTAGCATACAGGAAGATTACTTTCTTTTCTTGTGGAATATCTTTCCCAAAAAGACCCAATAGGTAGGCCTCAGGTTTCTTTTCTATGGGACTCTTTAACATCTTTTTTATTTCTTCATCTATAGTATCCCAGAAACGTTTTATCTTTTTGCTGCTCCACCAGACATGGTACATTGTCCCTTCCAATTCTTGACACTTCCAACATAGGTTGGATTTTAATTTGTAGATTTTGGCTAGTTTTGATGGTGTCAAGTACCATCTAAAAAACATTTTCATGAAGTTCTCTTTAATCGTATAACAGGCCTCCCTCGGCCTGTAAAGCGAGATGAGAGCTGCAGCCCCAGAGTCGTTCGCAACTGGACTTAACAGTCAGAGGTCCTTTACCTTTACCTTTTTAGTATACACAGTATTCCAAATGATGTTGCACCATAGATTTGAATAAAAGCATAATGATAATGACAGTTTTAGTTTCAATTCCCCTCCTAGTGATACCCAGCATGGAATTTGCCTCTTTCACTGGGCCCACATCTTCATCGAGCTATCTACTATGACTGCAATTACTATCCACTATGTAATTGTACACACACAAATCTGAGCAATTTTATCTTCCAGTTGTTTCCCCAAATTGTTACAGCAGGCTGCTGAGACCTGCAGGAATGCTCTCCCGACACTGCAAGCTGGGCAGAGATTATTAACTTATTCCCCCTTTGACAAAAGCTCTTCTGTACAGCTATCTGAGGGTACAAGATTGGCATAGAAGTACTGTACACTTTGTTTGCATAACAGTATTTTGCCTCTAGAAACTAGAGGCCCTAAAAATGTTCTCCTGAGCACCTGCAAGAGGTCAGGACATACTGACAGAAGCTTTAGCACCCAAGAACTGCAATCTTTATCTTGCTAATTGTGCAGACAGTCTGACTGATTAGAGATTTTATCTCTTTCTTATCTAGATAAACTCATCATGATTTAACTAAATTAGGCAGGAATGTTGTGTGTTTTTCACTTTGAGGCTGTGGCTGTATTGTTTGAGCAAGAGACCAGACAAGCAACCAGAAAAAAAATTCTCTAATAAGTTACCTAATTCACAGCTGAAGCTTTCAGCCTAGGGAATGAATACAAGAAAAATTTACATCTGAGTGTTTAGCCTTCCTGTGCTGCCAATCACTTTGAATTAGTGGTATATGGTATTCAAAGCTTTTCAAATAAAAGAGGGGGAGGGACTTTGCTTTGGCTTCACTACCACCCTTCGGAGGCCAATGGTAGAAAGCACGAAACATATAATCAATCCATAAAGTACAATGTTCCGTGAACTCTCTATGCAAAGAATACATGTAAGAAAAGAGAAAGGAGGCTCACACAGGGTCCAACAGTGATTTTCTCACCAGGCACAACACAGCTTTGCCTAATTCCTTCCCCTCAGCTCCCCTGCTGAGACTCTGGCTGCCCAGAGTCATGCCAGAAGCCTATCCAGTTCTATTCTTGAAAATCTAAGGCACCATGCCCAGGATGCCCATTTTCTATTTTTATTCATCCGTACATTTCCCCCTTTCCCATTTTATCAGGTGAAATATATTAGCAGAAAAGTCAGAATTTCAGCTTCCTTAGAATGCATATGAGACTGATTATCCACTGTACCAAAACCGTGTGACTGGATGCATTGAACGGGGAAAAGTGTGACACAAAGGCCCCTTGGATAAAGGTTGCTTGGCTCTCTGGAAAATGTTTTATATAAAACGAACTCAACAGGCTTAGACATTTTTCTGGTGCCTTGTACTTCTCATGCAGAGACAGTGAGCATACGGGATTGAACCACAAGAACATATTTTAGGTCTATAGCCACTGTGGCTGGCTGGCTGGTTGGTTGGTTGGTTGGTTGGTTGGATGGATGGATGGTGGTGCTGCTGTGGAAAACAGTGATCTGCTTTCATTCTTAAAGTGTTATATATTTATTTAACTAATATTGTACATTTATTCATTTAATCTATATACTGCTTGATTGTAGTAAAGCTCTAAACAGTTTAGAATAATTAAAATTAGCCCCAAACTCTGCTTATCAGCTTCATGGTGCAACTGAATGCCACTGGGGAGCCAAGATGCTGTGCTAGATGGACACCTGACCTGATCTAGTCCTGTTGCATCCAGACTGGTGAGGGCTCATCATCAAACCTACCTAGTGGCAGTGAAGGCAGCAAAGAAGGCATACTTTGTTGCCTCCATTGCACCTCCATTGCAGCTTTTCTGGGAAGTGCAGGGTCTCTTACAGACTGCTTCTCCTCTTCTGAACCAACACAGATCCTGTGACCATCATCTGAGACCTTTCTTCATGTGCTTCCTCCACAAGAGGTCCAGAGGGTGGCAACAGAAGAACAGTGTTTTTCTGCAGCGGCTCCCTATTTGTGGAATGCTCCCCCCAGGGAGGCTCATTACATATCTTTAGTCACCAGGTGAAAACATTACTCTATAACCAAGCCTTCCGGTGATTAACATACTATGGTCTTTTAAATGTGTTTGCGGAAAGGTGGTGGTGGGGTTATTGGTTTGTTTTTGTTTTAACGTGTACTTTATGTTCTCATTGTGTATTTTTCTGTTGTGAATCTCTCGAAAATCATCAAAAGAAGGGTGGTATACAAATTTAATTAGTTATTTAGTTAGTTATGATAATAATATTCAAATGGACTCTCCCCGCCACTTTTAAAGAAAACCTGGTTTCTTTCTGGTTTGCTGCATTTAGTTTTTTACTAACCTGTGCATACATCTCATTGATTCAAGAACCCAAGCAAACTCCACTATTCTGAAGCAGCAAGATTTTTATTTTATTTTACATACTGTACTGTACAATAGCAGAAAAACAAACCATTTACTGCTGCCCTCCTTCTGACAAAAAAGACTTCCAGAGTAGCTTCAAATGATCAGGAATGATAAAAATCTTAATAATAAAACCTTTAAAAGTTTCTAAATCGACTACAGTGGTACCTCTGGTTACGTACTTAATTTGTCCTGGAGGTCCGTTCTTAACCTGAAACTGTTCTTAACCTGAAGCACCACTTTAGCTAATGGGGCCTCCCGCCGCCACACGATTTCTGTTCTCATCCTGAAGCAAAGTTCTTAACCCAAGGTACTATTTCTGGGTTAGTGGAGTCTGTAACGTGAAGCATATGTAACCTGAAGTGTATGTAACCTGAAGCGTATGTAACCTGAAGTGTATGTAACCCGAGGTACCACTGTATCTATTTTCCACAGACGTATCACTGTCTCTTTGCATGGAAGTCAAACACAAACCTTAGTATGCAAAGTCTAACCCTGTTCTGACTACACTTAGTCAAATTATTATCTTTGTTCACACAGATCACTATAAATCACTTCCTTTCACTAAACCTCCACACTCATTCTCAATTTATTATATTGCTTTTGGGGCAAGGGGTGGAGATACACAAAACTTTTACTTAGCTCCTGCCAACCTAGCAGTTTGAAAGCTCGTCAAAGTGCAAGTAGATAAATAAGTACCACTCTGGCGAGAAGGTAAACGGCATTTCCGTGCGCTGCTCTGGTTTCGCCAGAAGCGGCTTAGTCATGCTGGCCACATGACCCGGAAAAACTGTCTGCGGACAAACGTCGGCTCCCTCGGCCAGTAAAGTGAGATGAGCGCCGCAACCCCAGAGTCGTTCGTGACTGGACTTAACTGTTGGGGTCCTTTACTTTTTTTTTTAAAGGCTGTACTGTATTAATTACAGATGCACCTATTTTTCTCTGATTGGGAGAAAATGGGACAACCACTAGGAAATGTGATAAAGGGTCACTAAAGGAAAGGGGAAAATGTGAACTCTTTAGGACCCAAGGATTTATATCTTCTGGTGTCAAAGCAACTCACTCACCAAGCAGGAGCAGCAAGACTGGCTCATCTACCTGCACATTTAGCTTCCTAACTTCATAGGTTGCTGACTGAGCTTTAAGGGGGTTTGTTTGTTTGTTTTAAAGTTAGTCAAAGCCTGGGGCCCATTGCAGGCATGGGTTCTGGTGCAATCAGCAGCTAGGCAGGAAGGCTGAGCAGACTATGCAAAGCCCCACTGTGCCTCTGGTCTCTTTGGGACTGAAGTCCTCTTTGGGCTCCGGGAAGAGTCTCCTCATGAGCCATGGGGACTTTCCAGCTCTCTCCCACCATTTGAATCTATTTATTTATTTCCCGATGCTGTGCATATAAATGGTCATCATTGAGTCATAGAATCATAGAGTTGGAAGAGACCACAAGGGCCATCGAGTCCAACCCCCTGCCAAGCAGGAAACACCATCAGAGCACTCCTGACATATGGTTGTCAAGCCTCTGCTTAAAGACCTCCAAAGAAGGAGACTCCACCACACTCCTTGGCAGCAAATTCCACTGTCGAACAGCTCTTACTGTCAGGAAGTTCTTCCTAATGTTTAGATGGAATCTTCTTTCTTGTAGTTTGGATCCATTGCTCCGTGTCCGCTTCTCTGGAGCAGCAGAAAACAACCTTTCTCCCTCCTCTATGTGACATCCTTTTATATATTTGAACATGGCTATCATATCACCCCTTAACCTCCTCTTCTCCAGGCTAAACATGCCCAGCTCTCTTAGCCGTTCCTCATAAGGCATCGTTTCCAGGCCTTTGACCATTTTGGTTGCCCTCCTCTGGACACGTTCCAGTTTGTCAGTGTCCTTCTTGGACACTGTGCATAAGTGGGGGTATGCCTGAAAAAACTGGGCATGCCCTAATAATGTCCTCAGAAGGCTTCACAAAGCATAGAGATCAGATCTTAGACAAGCCCACTTCCAGAATGGTTCTTTCTGCCCAACCCTCTACCTGGTCCTCAGGACTAGAATTCTGTACAGCCCACCAAAATTTTCTGTGCAACTTTCCCCCAATTAGAAATTAACATGCAACATATTCATCTGAATTCAAATGATTAGCACTTTGGAAGCTTGACAGTGTGTTTGCCTCATTTTACACAAGTGTACCCATTTTGGATGAAGTAGCTGCAGCATTATGTTTCCCATGGGCTTGGAGTACACTGAATTTTCCTGGGAAAGGGTTTCTTTAATAAAGCTTTCCAGCATGTAGGGCTGTAACACACTCCTGAATAGCAAGAGGTTTAATCACTGCCAACGTTTCATGGAAAGGAATGTACCAGAGTACTTACTGCATTGTTTCATGGTTTGGAGAAGCTAAAGAACAAATTCAGTCTATTTGGGAAAGTCTTGTTGTGTCTGTTAACTATTTTAGAGCAGTATACAAGGTGTCTGTTAATCTGGGGACGAGGTCTTTAGAGTTTATTTCTCCTATTGCACCACTTGAAACAGCATTAAAACACACACACACACGAGGTAATACACGCTTTATCTGACCCAATTGGGTCCTAAACAATTTTATAGAAAGAATCTTTTTTTAATGCTTAACTACTTTCTATCCACAGCAGCCATTGAACAAAACAGTTTCCCCCTCATATGAAAAACTGTGACTACCAAAAATTGGGTGTAGCAAGAAATAAAAATCTTCATACAATATGAGTTAGGTATCAGTGGACTGCTAATAAATTTCAAACTGAAAATAAGTAAGGGATTTATAACAGTCCTCGGACTGAAATTAAGTAACCTGCTTAAAAGGAAGGGGGATAATATCCCAGCCACTTCTAGCAAAATGTTACTCTCTCCACCACCAGGAATGCCATACGGGAGCTTGCCAGATGTTTTGAATTATAGGTCCTGGGGCTGAGGGGTGCTGTATTCCAAAATATCACCAGGTTGACGAAGTGGTCCAATACCTAAGGAGTACAGCATACCCTCTAGCTGACTAGGTTCCAATTTACCTAAAAATAACAGAATGAAATTCTTCAGTCTTACACTGGCATCAGGCCTGGCCAGGGCCTTTTCATAAGAAAAATAAAAATTAGAGACTGGTACTCATATCCTGATAAATTGTAAAACACCTATTCCTCTCCTTCTGTACTGACTTCAAAATGAACTTTCTATTTAGTAATATTTATTTGAAACACGCTTGAAACTGCAAAAAAGTAGAAATCATAACCAAAGTGTGCAATTGTCATGAATAAAATGAACCAAATTCCTACATAATATGTCCTTCCTACTAAACTAGTAAAGGTAAAGGTAAAGGTACCCCTGCCCGTACGGGCCAGTCTTGACAGACTCTGGGGTTGTGCGCCCATCTCACTTAAGAGGCCAGGGGCCAGCGCTGTCCGGAGACACTTCCGGGTCACGTGGCCAGCGTGACATCGCTGCTCTGGCGAGCCAGAGCCGCACACGGAAACGCCGTTTACCTTCCCGCTGGTAAGCGGTCCCTATTTATCTACTTGCACCCGGAGGTGCTTTCAAACTGCTAGGTTGGCAGGCGCTGGGACCGAGCAGCGGGAGCGCACCCCGCCGCAGGGATTCGAACCGCCGACCTTTCGATCGGCAAGCCCTAGGCGCTGAGGCTTTAACCCACAGCGCCACCTGCGTCCCTAAACTAGTAGAGACATATATTTGTTGAATATACTCTTTTGAAAAAATGAAAACAGCAGCTTGGAGATTTTTTCTGGTTTGCATACCTTGACAAAAGAATATACTGAGGGAAGACGGATATGATCTGCTGATCCTCACTGCGGAGATCACACTACTAATTCTACAAACACACGCATAGTGATGTTGTTGCTGCCTAACAACAAAGAACATTCCTCAGTTCTAGGGAAACTATTCAAGCTGGCTGCCTCACACTGTCTTTTGCACATCCACATTCAGCACAAACATGCACTCACAGTATATTATCTATATATCTATGCATATCTCACAGCACAAATATATTTCTTCCACTCTCTCTCTCTGCCCAAGTGCATCTCACAGATACACACAGACTACAGACTTTCTTCCCCTTTCTCCTTCATATGCCCACCACACATACCTACAGACCTATTCGCTTACGTATAACCCCTTATGCACATACCTCATGTGCGCACACACCCTCTCTTTCTCTCACATGCATGTACACACAAAGACAACACACATATTCCTTCGTTTCTCTCTCTTCTGCACACACAGACAGCGTATTGTGTGAACACGCATACATCCAATCAGGAAGCAACTAACAAGCAAGGCAAATGGGATGATCCCTGGTGCATCTTCCTTCTCTGCAGCTATAAGAACAGCCCCTACACAGGGAGAAGGTAACACCTGCAGCCAGCTCTACCTGACTGGCAGGCAACAACACTTGGAACCTGCAGGGACATCCCTGCCATTTTTCTCCCTGCTTTTTAACACAAGCCCCTACATGGGGTGAAGGAAGCTCTCACAGCCAGCAAGGGACTGAGAGTTTCCTTCCTCCCCCGACCCCAAGCAGACCAGAGTTTCTAAGGAGAGATGCAGGTCTTTATTTCCTTTCTTTTTTGATAGGATGTCACTCAAAGTAAAATTAAAAAGTACCAGGATGAAGTGGCAGGGCATACTGAGGGGTGGGCAGCCCTGAGCTCCTTTGGGAGGAAGGGTGGGATATTAATTTCACTAATAATTAATAAATATGGAAAGCCCATTTAGGAGCATAGAAAGGGGGGAAATAAAGGGCTCACAGATTTCATACTGCTCTGGATATCAATTTAGGTCCCTTCTCTCATAAATTAATCAAGACTTGATTAAAACTACACCTGTACTTGGAACGAACAGAAAAGCGTTTCATGTACAAGGTATCTTCCCCACAATATAAAGAAAACGCAGGCAAGGTCCCATGCAAACATATTTTAAATATGCTTCATATTTCCAGTTTCACAGCAGCCCAAGGCACTGTTAAACCAAACAAAGCCAGAGGAGCATAGACTGGCATGCAAATCAGGAATTCCCCTGGATTGAATCTTACCTGGGCCATAAATTCACTGAGGCTACAATTCCAAACCCACTTATCCGTAAGCCCCACTCAGCACAATGGGTTTTACCCCTGACTAAACATGCACAGGACTGCCGTGTAAGTGGCCTTAGGCAAGCCATTCTCTCTCAGTATCTCATCTATAATATGGGGAATAATAATGCTGGCCAACGTTATAGGGCCGTTGTAAGGATTAAAGTTTGATAATGCATGTGAAAGGCTTTAAACTCCATACATGTGTTGATTATGGTTGTTCTCATTGTAATGTCTTGGGGATGGTATTTTATAACAATAATACTATGTGTAAAATTCAATATACAGCATTACCTACTATTCTCAGAGATCAGAGCAAAGCTGTAACTGCTCTCTCAAAATTCAGTAATAAGGCAGCTTAGTCTGGGCAGCTTCTTTGGGGACAGAATTCTATAACAGTGGTGTAACTACTGTAAGAGCCCAGCTCTGAGCTTCTGAACAATAAACCATTCTCATGAATGGTACTTAAGAGCTAGGGATGAGCGGATTTCCTTCCGTTCCATTCCATTATTGTTTATCCAATTCTCTCTGCTCTGTCTTCCACTCCTCGTGAACTCCAGTTTAACTGGGAGAATCAAAATTAATTCTGCTATTGGAACAGACACTGTTTCCCACAGTTTTCAGTTCATCCAGTTTATTTTATTTCTCCACACACACATTGCTGATTTCCATTTGATAAACAATGCATAATATTCTTCAATGCACTAATATTCTTTTGTGCAGTGTTGCTGATATACAAGTATGTACCTCATGCCAAATGGAAGTCCTTGCAAACTAAATCTTGATACAGTGGTCTACTTACTATCTAAGATTGTTTTGCGACTGAACTTGTGTGTTTTTTCCTGAAAATTTACAAAAGAAAGAATATTGATGCAGTCATGCATACAATTACATTAAGACCGCTTTTAAAGTTTTATCATAGTGGTGCATAATGGGGAGGAGGACAAAACTGAGAGAACGTTGTGGCAAATTCTACAGACACAGCTCTCTGTACAAAATTTAGAACCCAAAGAGAACCAATAATTCTTAGAACATCAGTTCCACTTCAGAGAGAAGTACATGTAATCTGAGAGACTCAGAAAGAAATAACGATGAAGATAATTTCAGAAGCATCTCTGTTTAAGGGAGAGCCTCTTCCACAGATCTCACTGCTGAGAGGTGGATGGACATTCACTGAAGTATGCTAAGCCCTGCTGAGGCTCTTCCCAAACAAGATTCAAAATTTGGAAAAGAAAGCTATGGTGTAGATTACTGGTTCAAGTAGTCTTGATCTCCAGCACTTTTTGCACACCAAGCCTTTCTTCTAAACATTTTAAAGTGATACATGCATCTTCAATAATAGCAACTGTGTGTGAATGACTTACAAAGTAAATAGTTGCTGTCGGGTCCAACCTGGATTGAGCCCTCTGACATTAGGAGTAGGGAGCTTCAGTCTTGGTAAGCAACAAGGAATTGAAAATATGACCCCATTCAAAATGCACGAATCCTGGCTTGCAAAGTCATATTTCTGCCCCCAGAAGAAATTCTGGGCAGAATATTCCAAGTGGTTCCCAGTGGTTGATGTTAATGGGAATGAAAAGCATTGTGCTCAGTTCTGATAAATATACCACTTCATAAAGATTTCTGTGACCTTCCTTTGTCAATTACCAGAATGTAATACTTAAAAACTGAACTACCCTCTTAGCTAAGGTCACTCTCACCATATTGCATCCTACTAAGGGAAGGATTTGCTAGTTTAATTTTTTTTCTTTAAAAGACTCAAGCAATAGAATTAGTCTTTGTTTCACTGAACCCTTATTGAAGATTCATTGAATTTGCATGAGCGCAAAGTGTTTTCTGGACTCATAATTCATTAAAATTGGCATTTCGCTCACTCTATTCTGCATCACTGGTACCCAAAGCCTAAATGCATTGGTTGTAATTATGTCTCACATGTTCCAATAGTGTTTTTAGGGCTACAGTCTCAAATTGCCTTGCCACTGCTGCCATAATCTGCAGTTGTTTTTTCCAAGCCTGGAGAAATATAGTAAGAAGAAACTTCCTTAGAGAATTTCATGAGCACAAATTTGATATTCCAAGCTCTTCTATTGTGTTTTCTTTTAAATTCAAAAGGTAAGAAAGCTATGGTCCCTTCCAACTCTTCAGTTCTATGATTCTATGATTCTATTTTTCAGGCCATGCATGTTGGCATTTGTTCAGAAGGCAGAAGCCTACTTTCATAATTTATTCTCCAAATTTTCAATGAGAGATTTGATTCCTTTAGGTATAATCCTGTACCGATTATCTGCTGGTCCATCCTCCTGCCAATCATCTGGTTTCATTACCTCAGGTGATTGACAGGTCAGTTGTCCCACCTTCTGTGTTGGCCTGTAAAAAGGGAGGGAGATTCTTCACAAAGCAGTACCAATCTAGAAGTTACCAAGACCTGAACCACTATGTCCAAGCTATCCTGGACCACGAATGGTCGTAGCAAATACACTGGCTGAAGCCAGAAGAAAACAGTCTTAGCCTCTATGTCTCCAGTGATGTGACAGGTCTAAGAGAATTTCCAAGCTATGTATCTGCTCCTTCACGTGGAGTGCAATTTCATAAAGAACAGGCAAACTACTAGTTTCTTAAATGCAGCCAGAAATTGCTTGAGCCATCTCATTTGCAAAATAATCAGCTCCTGTCACTTTCATTAAAACGTCATCTAGTGTTAAAGTACATATTTTTCTTGGCTAGTTATATTATGCTGTCGAGGATCTACACAGATGCATATTATTTCCCCATTTTCTTGATGACTGTGACCACCACTGTTGCACAACACAAAGTGCTAAGCAATTCCTTTAATTATGCCATGTTTCTTAATCTTTCCTAGCTCCGTTTTGATCTTGTGATGTAAGGGAATGGACTTCTATGTGAAGTGTGAATTGTGATTTTGAGTCACACCAATTATTTAAAGGAGATATTGCTCTTAACACTTCATACTGAGTTGCACTCCATAGAAAACAGGGGGAGAAAGAGTCTTTATTATAATAACCCACTTCATTCATTTTAATAATTTAAACTTGTGCATTTTAATCAAGTATTGGTTTTTATAACAGCTAACAGCCCTAGATCTAATGCATTCTTATGCAATCATTCCTGAAAGAAAAATATATCATATAAAATAGGATACAAGAAATACATGGAATAACTGCACGTAACTGAACAACAGTATCTGTTTGAATCTTAAAAATCACTACAGCATTCCTAGGCAGCACCAATAAGCAGAGTTTCTTTAAGAGTCAAAATAAGAACCACATCTCACTAGTAATTCTATTAATTAAAGTTTAATTACCCTTGAGTAAATGTTTCTACATTCAGACACGTCAAGATTCAGCACATATTTTTACCAATTTTTCAATAAACTAATTACTAACATCCGTTAACCTATTTTGCTTTCAATGTATAATTAACTACCCAGTTGTAATTCAAAAGCATTAGGCAGCAAAAGAACTAAATAGTGTTGATAGTGATAAATGCAAATGCCACAGGCTGTCTTAGGTGCTGGTGAATTTGCCATCATTGGGCATATTTTAAGCTGAAAAAGTTTGACAGACCTCTGTAAGCAATGTGGCAGTTGCATTCTGTATTTAAGAGCCTGCATTGTGCAGGATATAGTCTCCAAAGTTCTCTAACTGTGATTCTATAGCACCCTTTTTGCATTGTGCCAAATTTGCCAAAATGAGATCTCACTAAAGCTGAAATCTTTAATCAAAAAACCATGGAACCCTTTTATCCTGCAACAATATCACTTGAAGGATGCTGTGTTGTGTCATAGTGTCCCTCCACAAAGGTGCTGTGGAGTGTATTAGGAGTGTAACTTGCCATAACAGCAAAAAAGAAAAATGGGGGCAATGTTGTCATACTACCAGGCATTCCAGTTGTAAGTGCCTGCAAAAATTTAAGTCAATTTTTTGCCACCTATTCTGAAACCATCCAAAAATGTCTCCTCATTTTTGTTACGAGATATAAAAGTAAGGAGTCGCTTTTCACCATGTCCAGACAAGACACTCTGTGTCCTTATATATAATCCCCCAAGGCACCTGCCATCATTCCGAATTACCAAACAGAAATAATGAAGAAATCTATGGTAAATGAATATTTTAAAAATCCCAAAGAAAGATGTATTCCAGGATGCGTATTTTGGTTTAAATGTTTGCATTAAATGTTTTGCAAAAAAAAAATTTTCCTGCCATGTTTGCTCAAAATTCATTTGGAAAGTTCTACTTTTGCAGGTAACATAATCTCTAGGGTGCATCATAGAAATAAATGATGCAGATTCCTCAAACTATTTAAAATTTTCTGGATTGATGCCTTATTATAACTCAAAACTTTGCCTAGTATCAAAGAGAAGGTGGCTCAGCCATGTTCAGTGCTTCCAAATAAAACCAAGCAAAGCTTGTGGTTTCGAGGCAGAACCCAGAGAAAAACTTGTGTTCATCCAAATGAAAGAATGTTTTCACACGGCCTTCTGTGAACTGAACACAAACCGACGAGTCTGGCACAGCAAAATGTTCTTCAAGTTGAGCACAAAAAAGGCCCAGTCCAGAGAGGAACTGAATAAGTGTGTGGGTGCTAAGTGCACCAGAATCAGGCCCAAACTTGCTAATGACTTTTCCTAGGATTGTGGGGATTAGTAACAATGTGTCTCCTGCAGTTATTTGCAACCTGAATAAAGCAGGAAAAACTCTTTTTGACTTTGTCAAGTTTTTTTTTAACCTTTTCCTTCTACAGAGCATAGCTCATTTTCCTTTGAGAAAATGTTTTTCTCACTGGGCTTTACTTGAAAACACGAGGGATATGCCACCTTTTCCACTGAATGACAGGCTAACAACTAGGTCTTCTTTAGCAGAGGTCTGGGTTGTTACTTGCCTAACAAAGGAGACTATTGAGGTGGAAATAACTTCACCACCGTGTCACCTCCGTTTACCCAAATCCTTTTCTAAGAGGCAGCAAGCTGTATTTCTAAACCATGGTAAAAGACTTGAAGAGAGTCAGTAAGCAAAAATTACATCAATGGTTTCCTCAGCTGCACCCTTCTCATTTGATAGAAGATGATCTTCCCTGCTACGAAGGTTTAGTTGTCAAGTAAGTCTCGTTCCCATTCTAACATGTACATGTCAACTGTTTCCAGCCTTTGGATTGATAAACAAGCATCATGGCTTGGATACATCAAGGAACTTCCATCACTATATTTATAACATAACCAACATCACACAACAGCCCTACAGCACCACAGCTTATCAGAGAGGAAGCTTCATACAGAGGCGTGGGGTTATTTTTTACATTTTGTGGCCTGCAAATTCAGACTGAGCTTTGCCACTTCCTTTCATTCCCTGTGCAACTAAGGGATCCCTAAAAATATACAGTTGTACCTTGGTTTTCGAACAGCTTAGTTCTCGAACGTTTTGGCTCCCAAACGCCACAAACCTGGAAGTGACTGTTCCAGTTTGCGAACTATTTTTGGAAGCTGAACATCTGATAGGGCTTCCGATTGGCTACAGGAGCTTTCTACAGCCAATCAGAAGCCACACTTTGGTTTCTGAACATAGACTTCTGGAACGGATTCTGTTTGACTTCCAAGGTACGACTGTAGTAGGTGTCCAGTTGTGTGCCTCTCAGATTCTCACAAGACATCAGTGCCTGCCCAAATATGAGTATATATACACACATACACACACAATCATGCTGGCACCAGACACTCCCACATCTAGATATTCTCTCCCACAAGTGCCCACAACTAAAGAACTGAGTCAGTCAATAGGTAAAAAGGACTCATACGTTCAACAACATTATTATATATTTTGCATTACAATATTCTATAAGATTATTTAAAAGCTACAGTATAGTTATAACAAAATATAGCTGCTTTGAACTATATGATGAAAGGTGGGTGTACATATTTAAATAACTGAAAGAATAAATCCCAGCTTTGCAACTTAACATAAAATGATGCCACTCCATATCAAACCTGCTGCCCCATACTATGTGACTTATACCTGTACTGACTACGTGTAAAACCAGTATTATTTGTAGTGGACGATGCAAATATAGTACTGTATATTGTGATGGTGAATTACAGTATTCCTGAATGCACAAGGGGCACATTTCTTGATTTTCAAAACTCCATACTTTGCCAAAATTTAGCATTTGCCAACAGGACCTAAAGTTCTCATTCTTCTCTTTTGGATTTGTGCATTTGTGAAACTGTAATGTGGGTAGGCATATGAACAGAAATTTGGCTGTCTGCATATCACATAGTATTTTTATTTTAACCTGAAATCATAGTAAACACAGCATACAATGTATCCTTAGTTCTTTCTTCACACTTTCAAGCCATGGGAATAAGTTCATTTGAAAAGTGCAGATATAGAAAATATAACTCTAAGTGTTCAGTGGTATTCTTTCCTGCAATGTCAGAAAAAGCATTCCTCAGCACCCCCAGGCATCAAATATACAAATATTATTGTGATATAAATATTATTCTGGAACTCCCAAACATGCTCCGGGGGCAACATATTTAACTAATTAGATCTAATGCAAATATGCACTCTTTCATCCCTGATAAATTTCTAGTTCTCCTCAAACTTTTCAAAATCCACTAATGCAAGCATTAATATTCATTGCCACTGAATATGCTTCCATGCATTACAAATCCATCAGATGTCAAGATAGTGGTGAATGTTCAGTTCAACTCAGAAAACACTCCCCCACTTAAATGAACTCTGTCCTTTACCTAACTATAATAAAATTATTTCTTTCTCTCTTGGTCAACGACCCGTTCAAAGAATATGTTTTAATAAGAGTAGTAGACAATATATTTATGGGAGTGGCACAGAGATTTATTAGTAAAGGCAATCTTAAAGAATGTTTGCAGGTGACTACTGCAGAATTTTAGTAGAAATACAGCATTTACACTTTTAAAAGGAAAGACTCGGGTTCCTCTCTGATCTCTCTCAGTGTGTGTGTGTGTGTGTGTGTGTGTGCGTGCAGCTGGCCTCTGCGCACATCTATACTTCACCACATGCTACTTTGTTAATTTTGTTGCTTTGAACGCTTATGCCTACAGAGCACAGCATGACTGATGGGGTTAAAAAACACAAGAGAACCTGCTCAACATTTGCTGAAATGAAAGCTTGGATTTCTCATCAATCATTTAAAAACAAGTCTTAGCGGCTTGTGCACACAAATTATTCCTCTTCCGAGGCACAGTTCTGCACCAAACAAATGCTTCAATGATTCAGTTTTTTCACAGGATAGTTATTTTGTACAAATAAATTGCCCGGATAAGAAGGAAATTGGCTTAGCATAAATTATTTTTTATTACTTAGAAATTGGTAAGTTGTCTTTACCAGAATCATTGCCCACACTCCTACTTGGACTGAATGATTAATATTTGGATTCTAGGAAGTGGAAACTCCCAGATGCATGTGGTTGTGTCCAATGATGCACAATCAGCATTCTATTATCACAACGTAACATCTCTGTTTCCGCACACCCCCTAAATCTGCTTTGGAGGGTACCTGGACCCTCTGCAGCAAGGGAGAAAAGGCAAGTTTCATTGCATAAGCAGAAGTCTGTTATGTAAATGGAGCAAGAGTGGTGGATACAATTCATGGTTAAGAGAGTTCTGATCAGGTCGCAGTTATTCAGGTGAACAATGCAACATCTCAGAAGCACCAGTGAAATCAATCCATGTTCCAGGTTCAGCCATGGATGATGTCCAGTTATGCAAGTTTTTTAAAAAATAAACTACAGGAAAAAATAGTAATTGTTGGGGAAACAATAGACTTTTGCCTGCGCAAAGATGACCAGGCACAAGCTCCCCGGTTATGTACAGTTATGGCAGAAAGGGTTAGAGAAACTGCACTCGACACATTTGACCATGCAAATTTTGTGTCTCTGCATTTTAGATGCAATTACTCCCTACAAAATCTGTAGCAGCAGATGGTCAGAAGTATAAACACACATAAAGAGAACTCCTGTGCTTCCTTCTCCTAACGCTTAAAAATGCTGGGGAAAATTCACTAGATATTTTTGTGAACATTTTTCAGCCAGCATAGATAGCACAGAAAAACATAGCCAAAGAAAAGTTGAAGCACTGGGACCAAAACAAGCAAAGGAATACTCTGCCCCACCCCCACCAAGTAATCTTCACCACAATGAGAACACAACTGGAATATAACCTTAGCCAAAAACCAAACTAAGGGCAATACATTTCCTAAACAACAGGAAATGCTCAGATAAGGTATTATGTATGATATGCCATCTCCTACACATTGATAATATTTGGCTGAGATTAGCAGTCCCTTCCAACAGAAATCTAAGTTTCAGGGCCCTGCTCAGGAAAGTCTTGCAACAAACTCTTACAGATAATATTCCAAGGAAAACATTCCCATCCTCTCAACAGACATGCATACACAAAATACTATCCATCATGTGCAGAACAAAGTTTGATTTTAATGAGATGTGCTTTCAAGTAAATGTGTCTGGATTGCACATATTCATTCCCAAAGAAAATATATATTTTTATTTCCTATTACGGAAGAGTTCTTGGTGTCACCTATGTGAATTTTATGTAAAAACAGTTTGCTGCTGAAATTCTCACGTTGCCATAAGCTTACATTTAGCTATTATTGTTTGCTCCACACCTTTCATTTGAAGAGAGTTAATATTGTAATTAGTTTAGAATAAAAGTTTAGTTATACTTACTCCCAAAATTCCATCACTGGAGACGTAGCATTCTGCAAATATTGTTGGGAGCAGTTGCTCATATTAATTTTTTGAAATTCTACACAGTGTTCTGTAAAAGAATAAAAAATAATAATGTTGTGATTTTAAAACTTTCAAGGTCACTTTGAATATGTTAAGATCATGGCCACAGAGATCTGAAAACAAGATTCAGTCACATGCTTTGATTACTAATTCATACTGGTTGTCCTCAGAAAGGTGTTCACTAGCTGCTTTTGGTTTGTCCTGTTACAACTGCAACAGCCAGACCAGTTGGAGGCAGCAGAAATAGGATAATTTCCTCTGATTGCTAGGGAGTTTAATCATGCATTGTGCTTGATTCAGTTGACTGCAGTTCAATTCCTAATGCCTATCACTGGCTCGGGAATCTCTTTCTACCAGCAGAAAGGTGGACTTAATATGGCAAGTGGCAAAGCTACCATTTGGCACACTGTTATCTCTGGCATGAGAGAAATGGTAGAAAGAGATCAAAGCAGTTCTCCATTATTGAGTTGACACTTACTATTTGGACAGCACTGAATATTGGCTAGGCTTTCCTAAACAGACGCCAAAAAGGACACTGAAGCACTATCATTTCTGATGGACTTGATGCTAGACTTTTAATTTACCTAAACATCAATAGATTCAAGTAAGAGTCCCAAGCTGTTAAAATGAATAAAAGAATGTGAATGAAAGAGTACAATTCTCACTAATAATTATTTTAGATGAGGAATATGAAAAGAAAACCTTTACCATTTAAGAATGTATTATTTCCCTTTGAAGTGTAATGAACTAATTCAACGTGCCCTTATACATCACCAAATAAAAGAGGTTATTGGTTTGTAGTTTATACTACATGTAAACTCATAAGAGAATTAATATTTGCCAAAGGTTAGTGTGAGAGGCTTTCCACTGGACTCAACAAAAAGAACCGACAAAAATTTCAAGAGGTAAGACTGGAAGTATAAACAGATTGACAACCCTTCCAAACCTTTTGTTTTAGTGCACACATGTAACCCTTTCTGAATCTCTGCCTCCATATTTTCACACTTGCACACACTTTTCATTACAATGTTTAATAATTCACAATAGTATGCAAATGTGTCCATCTGTTGATGGAAAGCTGTTTGATCCAGCAGATAGCTCTGTGAATCAAAAAATGTAAACTGTTTTGTCTTCAAGTTTACAGTGAGCTCAGATGTAAGTTTTTGAAATAAAATAAAATAATAATAATAATATACTAAATTCCATTACATAAGAAGTAAAAAAAAAAACCCTGACATATAATTTCTCTATGTTTAGTTTGCAAAGTTTTAATAAACAGTTAAGGAACATATTGTACCATCACTTTTCAAACCAGTATGTTTTAGAAGGAAAGCTTTTCAAAAATAATACATGCTGTTGAAACAAGACTGCTTAATTCATGAAGCAAAATGATGTATGGGGGAAGATTTGAAGGCATTACTTTTATTATTGGAATAATCAACATTAATTATTGGGATTCATCCCTTTATTCTTACATCATGTGTTGCAAATCTGAATTACGCTAATTTTATCCATTATCTTGTTTGGCCCCATAAGCATTTAAATATTAAATCACTCTGCTGCTCTTTTAACATATTCATACAGACTGTATGTTCATTGTGCCCATACCTGTATTCCATTCATGCCCACAGGTTGCCCAGGGGAGCTCCGTTGTAAAGCAGTTAAACAAATAGAAGATGGCCCATGCTAAAATGATGATGTAGTAAACATTCAAATGTGCCTCAATGACCTGGGTAGCATATCCGATACCTGCAAAGTACAAATACAGGAACTTGTTTCAGTATTGTTAAAGGAACAGGGAACGAGCGTCAGAAAGCAGTTTTTGTTCAGATTCTAAGATTGTCACTTGTTACAAAGAAAATCCTGAAAATATAAATGTAAGGGCTGTAAGGGAAGAACTGGTCATGGGGGGAGCAGTCTTTGAATATATGGGACAAATTAGATTGTGTAATGAAATAAGGCCAAGGCTGAGAACAGCAGGGCTATGCAATGGGTTCAAATGTAGGTAAAGCATGTTAAAGTGTTGGGAAAATGATTTTAGAGGTTCTGTTTCAATGTATAGAGAAGAGGAAACATTCTAAGTTTACAACAAAGCATTTAACATACAACTTTTTCATAAATTCTCCAGATATTTTGCATGCATTATCTGGCTAATGGCTACCTGTAAGGTGATCTGGTATCATTAACTTGTGCGCTGTATCATTATCCCCATACTATAGACTGGGTGGGATAAAGCTAGGATTATGAAAGTAGCTTGCCTACGGTTATTCAGTGAGTTCATGGTTAAAGTGGATTTGAACTTAGGATTCCTGAGTTTACTGGTCCTCTGATGTGCTGCACTGGTCAGGACTTGACATGATTTGCTCACTAAGTTCCGAAAGCATCAGTAAGAAAGGTGTGTAGAATGGCTGGTGCAATGTTTTTGTTGTTGAAGGAAGCAGTAAAAAAGGTGTTTGCTCCATTTGTAAGATATTTCCAAAACTCATGAATGTTTTGTGTGTGCACATGCATAGATAGAGGCATACATGTTTATATATGGGAAACAAGAGAGAATTTGACATGTACCTTCAAATAGTGGACAAACTTTCCTCCAACATGTAATGCCTCCTTCGCTAGTAAACTGTCCCAAGGCAGTTTCCAGGAAAAACACTGGTATTCCACAGCAAATAAAGAAAATCACATAGGGTATGAGAAAAGCACCTAAAAGCAAGGATTGAATATGTATTATTTCGTTTGATCCAGGTCCTTAAAGATAAGTAATAAGTTTAATTTCATGCATAAATTATTTATACAAGACTACCGTACATATCATCACTTTATTGTCTTATCTCAAACAACACTCTAGGCTCATCCACCCTTGAGCTTGTGCCATGCCTAGAAAGTGTGGGTCTGAGTGGTTTTCCCCTTGCCCCACTCCTTCCCAATGGAAAAACCTCTCTATAGTGATAGATTGGCACAAATGGCAATCCGGGAGAAACCTTAATTAATTGCCATTTGCTTTGATTGAGTGCTGAAGACCAGTTTCCTCTGGGGGAAAGCAACAGGACAACAGGAAGTATGGATGAGCCCCTGTCTTGAATGTAGTATCACTGATAGCAAAGGAATATTGATGCGGGTAAAGATGCATAGCTTTGGCCCCCGAGTTTTCAAAATTGATTTTTAAATGCCAACAATTTGTTATACCAACAAACTTAATATTATCCAATACATATTTCAGGCTGATTTTTACTTACACTTGAGTCGCAGATTTAACATACTCTGGGACATGTACCCATGGTCTCTAAAAAGTTATTATAAATATGAGCTATTGTGCATGTGAGTATTAAACCCACTCACAAAGCAAAGGCATTCACACACTATGGATAAGAAACTACTATAGTATCAATATTTGCAACCAGAAATATCAATGGAACTAACATTCCCAGTTAAATGCTTAAATGTTATTGACTTGGACCTGGTGTAGAGCACACAAAGCTAATGATGCAGTTAGGCAATCATAGATCCTGGACTTGATTGGGTGGGGGAGGTTGGGGGTGACTTCTTTAGATAGCTTTCTGTCTTCCTTCACTTACTTCAAAATGCAGTAAGCCAGCCCTGCTGAGTTTGGGGGCCCTTGACTTCTGTCCCAAAGCCCTGACTTGATGACACCACTGTACAACACTTATGCCTATGGGAGATGACTCAAAATGACCCCCCTGTGGCAAGATACCTGCCAGGCCAAAGACATTTAGAAGCACTTACTGCATGGATTCTCAACCCGTCATGTGTTAAACCTCCACATACTCTTCAGTCATTACAAGGAATGTAGAAAGTGGGCAAGGAGACCCTAATCATTAAGGCTACAGTTCATTTCATAAGTGTTCCTATTATGGGTCAAGCATTAATCAGTCACTACCATATGGACTGTATCTGCTGCAGCACCCCAATGGCAAATGTAACAAGAGAAGATACTTGAACAGTAGACAAAATGTGTAGCATGGAAAATCTAACTAGTAAATGTATAACCTTTATTGACTGATTACATTGTATTGCACTTCACTTCGAATTACTTGGTTTTTTGCTTTTTATGCATTGCTTTTTACTATTACAGTCGTACCTCAGAAGTTGAACAGAATCCGTTCCAGAAGTCCGTTTGACTTCTGAAATGTTTGACTTCCAAAGCGCAGCTTCTACAGCCAATTGGAAGCCGCAGAAGCCCCGTTGGACGCTTGGCTTCCAAAAGAACAATTACTTCCAGTTTTCAATTGTTCAGGAGCCGGAATATTCAACTCCCAAGGTGTTTGGGAGCTGAGGTATGACTGTATTTGTAAATTGCTTAGAGAAACTTGTGTAAAGTGACTAATTAACTAAACAAATGATACTAATAATAGTTCCAATTGCATAGTTCTAAGCTATTTTAACTTTAATTTGCCTATACTTTTAAAGCAACTAAACTTAACTGGTGAAACTAACAGTTAAATATTCTTGTATTGCCTTCCATTCATGCAGCACACCAAAGCATATACTATGCTATTACTTAGCCCTGAAAATATAGCAGGTTTCCTTAAATAAGTTTGCAATCAAAATTATTTTATTTGGGTGGTAAATATGATCACAGTAACAGACATTCACTAAAAAGGGGGGGGGCACCCAAAAGTGAAAGCTGAATATTTTTCATGTGTCATTAAGCAGTTTGGTAAAGTTTAGAAAATATTGCTGGATTGGTTCTAGAGAGCAAGTGGCATGCAGAAATTTTCAGAAACTGAATCTTCTTCCAATACAGTTTCACCTCTCTCATATACACCAGTGGATCTTAGTGACTGAAGCATTCTAATAATAATTTAATACATTAGATAATGATATTCTAAGTACACCTACTTGAGAAAAATGCAACAGCATTTCAACAAACACTTAATTTTTCAAGTCTTCCAAGAACAGCACAATCACACATAGAAATCTTTATTCAGGAACACCTTCAATTCTTGGTTTTCTTTTTGCAAATAAATTACATTGGCCATTTGCTGAAACCTATTGTTTCAAGCCTTTTCAGAATACAGAATTCTGGTGCTTTTCTAGATGAAAAAAAACCTATGCAACTCCATTATGAAAGTTAAAGAGACAAATACAATGGTACCACTGGTTACATACTTACCGTAATTCGTTCCAGAGGTCCATTCTTAACCTGAAACTGTTCTTAACCTGAAGCACCACTTTAGCTAACAGGGCCTCCCGCTGCCGCCGGAGCACAATTTCTGTTCTCATCTTGAAGCAAAGTTATTAACCCGAGGTACTATTTCTGGGTTAGCGGAGTCTGTAACCTGAAGCTGAGGTATGTAAGCTGAGGTACCACTGTAAAGGGATAGTGAGTCTAACTAAGTAACTAACTAACTAACTGGAGGCAAAAGAATCCTATAAGTATAGTTCTGCTACCAGGATGTTCACACCAGCTCGAGAAGGGAGGTGACTGACTTTCACCAATCTCTCATTCTCTCTCTAACCCCTTGAAAATCTGTTTTATCGCCATTGACTGAACCATGACATTCACATACCCAGTGCTTTCCAATGTTGTCGCAGTACATAACTGTAGATTCAAAGCACAAATCCATTGTAACTTATTTTATTTTTATTTGGGTACACTGTACTCTGGGTACACTGTGGGGTTTTTTGGTGGTTTTTGTCATCAGCCTTTGTAAAAATTATGAAGATCCATGAGGATCCTTTGTGGATCAATGCTTCTGTAGTGCTAGAAAACATCAGATCTGTGATTTGAACTGTGCAGTCTACCACTGCAAGCTTTAATTTTGTGGTTGTAGAGGATGCGTAAAATCATGCAAATTCAAGGTCTGTTTTAGTTCTACTGGATCAGACTTTTGCCTAGACCCCTTATAAAAGCAAGGACTTGTGTTCATGGGTGTCTGTCTGTCGAGGAGCAAGGAAGAGAGACACTGACCTGGGGAAGTGGGGAGGAAAACAACCAAAGTAGTGGTGTCAGAGTAATCTCTCAGAATTCCAAAAGGCCAGAAAGGATGGCAACCCTTGCTGCTTACCCAGAAATAAGACCCACTGAACTCAGTACGACTTACTTTTGAGTACAGATATACAGTGGTACCTCGGGTTACATATGCTTCAGGTTACATACGTTTCAGGTTACAGACTCCGCTAACCCAGAAATAGTGCTTCAGGATGAGAACAGAAATTGTGCTCTGGCGGCACGGCAGCAGCAGGAGGCCCCATTAGTTAAAGTGGTGCTTCAGGTTAAGAACAGTTTCAGGTTAAGTACGGACCTCCGGAAAGAATTAAGTACTTAACCCGAGGTACCACTGTATAGGATTGAAGTGTTTGGCCTTTATACATAAAAAAGGAAACAAACCTGTCTCTATGTCAAAAACAAGCATCAATTCTCAAAACACCTAAGCAAAAGCTATACATATCCTACACCACAAATCAAGTATCATCAATGTGCATGCTCTAATATGTATGTGAACAAGAAAAGATAGATGATACTGTTCATTTTAGCACTCGACACACATACCACACAAATTAATGATTTATGTAGAAACTGGTTCATTGGCATCTCCTAAATAAAATCCTAAATCCTCAAACCATATTTTGCCCCACTTGATTCTGTGATTTGAACAATGATCAGTTTGTTTCTTTTAAGTGTAAATGCAAATTTAACCATGGGCAGAATTCAATTGAATAGCTGTGCTAGCAGAAGTCTCACTAGCACAATGGGGCTTTCCCCCTTGCCTCCCCCTATGCCCCCCTCAAGTCTGGGGGTACTGGGATAATCCTCATGTCATCATGTGGGGCAAGGAAAAGGAAGATCATTCCATCTGGCAAGAAGAAATGTGTACGCTGATGAAATGATCATAATAGTGCAATGTTGACTTTGTCCCATGGTCTCTAATATCTCAACTAAATTTGACATGGAAGAAGTGAAGTTCTGAGTCAGTATTGCACTAACCACTGAAAAGCAGTACTTAGACCCTCAAAATAATAATAATAATGAGCTTCTGTGTTCCTATGTAAACATATTTCTTATTTTGCCCTGACGAATGTATACCTTGAAGTAGGAAATTTGCTTGATCATGTGGCATAAAAATGACACCCCCAGCTTTGTCAACAGCATGTAACAAAAACAACATGAGGAATTGACTAACACTAACCAACAAGAATCATTGTTAATACAGAAGAGCTTGTTTTTCTGCCACTGTGTAGCAACAGACGACAATAAAGAAAAGCAAGCAAACCTACACACTGTGCTTTTAAGAGACGTAGCAAACCAAATGGGCCAAATTCATGATGGTGCTTCGCAGTACAGAAACACAAAATATTTTGGCCCTGAACTGTTGGCAGAGAAACAGGAAATAAAGATTCACACTTTCTGTGCTGCTTTGTAGACAGCCTACCCAATAGTTTCCCTCATGTTGTTTAATGAACACAATCCCCATCTCTTTTGGCAGTGTTTGAATCTTTACAGTATAGTTGTTTACAAATGTCTTAGGTAAGGATAGAACTAGGCATTGTAAGTGTACTCAATAGGTTTAGCACACATCATAGTCCCTCCCACCTCTGCCAGCACTTCTAGTTTTCCACGTTTGAAGAGCATCACCTCTATGCCAAAGCATAACCTACTAGCCATATAGTATGGGAGGTTACTCTTCAATGGACAATCCAAATCTCCCCCTGACCACATGTAACTGGTTGCACAATTGCTTAGATTCTGGTCTTAAAGCTTATCTGTAGATAAATTACTCTCATATTCAATGGCCTTAATCCCAAAAGTGTGCCTAGAATTGTAGCCTTATAACTTTAAGGGAAGTGGAACTGTGTATAGCAAACTAGTGTCCATGGACCACCGGTGATCCACAAGTTTCATTCATGTGATCCACAACATGTCTCTGGATTTGTGGATGAAGATGGAAGGTAGCATATCCATCATTTTTAATATCTATGCTGATTATTAATTGTACTGGGCTGGGGAGACCCAGCCAGATGGGCGGGGTACAAATAATAAATTATTAGTACAAATAATAAATTATTATTATTATTACTTTTCTTGTTTTATTTCTTCTATTGTACTTTATTGTATTATAATTTGAATTCTGTGAAATTACAGTTGCTAAAAGAGGCAGAAAAATCATTAGGTGGTACACCAAAAATATAAGCAATGTCCAAATGGTCCTTGGAGGGGGTGTTGGGAACCACTAGAGCAGGGGGTTCCAGAACTTCCATGAACTTCATTAAGGTGATACACAGTGCCTCTGCATTAAATATTAATTTACATTTGAAACTGTATTTCATTGCTTCTTTTATATCTTATATTGTTTTTATTGTATTGCAATTTCAGTTCAATAAAATCAATCAGCATCTAGCACAGTGCATTATAATTGCTACAACTCAAGTTGTATTTTCTTATCATTGATCATATGTGCATATAGGCATATATGTTTCTTGCATGGTATAGTTATTATTATGAATGTGATCCATAAATATATACCTAGAATAGATAATATCTAGAATATTTTGTCATTTAACAATCTAAGGATAATACCTAATCCAAATTACATTTCATCCTGCCTCACAATATCACAGTACTGTACTGAATACTGTTTAGAGTTTGCTGTAGCGGTATGTTCCTTCTTCAGTTTACAATCCACCCTCTTTTCCTTTGAAAACATTGATCATATTTGCCTCCTTGTGCTATTACAGAGCAGAAGTTCTTCAAGTTTAGCATTCAGGACAGGATCCAAAGAACCATGCTACTAGCTCTACTCATCCCAAACATCCTTGACTTGTGGTTCTCAAGAATCAGTTACCTCACCCCCAAACACACACAGAGTAATGAAACATAGCAAAATACTATTGAAACACTTTCAAAAGCAGCATTTACTGTGGCATGACTTTAAGAATTACTGTTCAAATATTTAAAAAGTGGAAAATTCAATCAATCCTCAGATATATTAACACCTGTTTACAATGAGCAAAGCAAAATAGAACTATCCATTCCATGTTGACTGCCCCAAGAACAGCATTCAGAGGTTCTTTCTGACACAGAGAATTGATGGTCTTATAAAAGCACTTCACTGTGTGTTGAATTGTGGTTGATGGTTATATTTCTGAATACTAACATAGCTAGTAGCCAATGGCAGACCTTAAAATTACTTTTAGAAGCTATTTAAAGCCGGTGGTCATCACAGAGCTCCATGGCAATACAAATGAAGTCTACCTAATTTGTAAAAACAAAAACTTGAGGCTGCTGTGCCAACACCATGCCAAGACAGCATTGAACTCCATCTGAATAGATATGCTTAAGGTTGCACTGTGAGCATAACTTCAATATGCAACATAAAATCTCTATAACTGTATAGAGTACAGTATATGTGACAGTATAACCGGTAATACTTTCCAAAGTTATATTAACAAAAAGTCTAGTGGCACCTTAAAGACTAGCAAATATATGTGCATGCACACACACAAACACACAAATGCAGTCAATATAACAGTTTCTTTCTTCACTTTCCACCATGCAGTTAAAGAAGTGTGTTGCTGCCTATAAAAGATCTTGCACAATGCACATGTTATTTGGGTGCTTCTAGATGGGGGCTTAATTTGGAAATAGGCCATTGAGATTTGCAGATAGAATGTTAGCAACAAGTGTTGTTGTTGTTAACATCGGATATCCCTTAGAAATTTTACATCTGGATTAAATGTTCAAAATATACAGTCTGACATTTTGAACCCAACAACATGAGGATGCTGCTAAATACCTGCATGTCTGAGGAACTCTAACCCCACAATAAACACCCATGTGGTAGCACTGCTTTGCTAGGAGACATTTAACATGGATTTTGTCTAAACTCTGTAATATCCACCAGCAACAAGCTTTAGGAAAAGAAACCTTCTGCCTGAGAGCGAAAACTGATATTTGTCATTAAAGTTTTTTTTAAAAACAACAACAACACTTTCAAAGGGTTCAGTGGGATTGCATGGTGTGTTTTCAATTCAGTCTAGCCAACAAACCTGTCCTTTTATCAACATGACTCTACACAGTCACTACATTAATCTAAATTCCACACTGCAGGTGGAGCATTTTACATGCCATGCTCACACCTGCCTGAATGCTAGCATACACTGAGAAAACCTCTTTTTCCTGACATTAAGCGCACAGGCCTTTTGGCGATTCCCTAGGGCATGAAAGCTATGCATTTACACATGATGCCATCTTACCTCCTCCATTTTTGTAGCAGAGATACGGGAATCGCCACACGTTTCCCAGCCCAATAATCTCCCCAGCCACAGAAAGCACAAATTCAACCTTATTGTTCCAGTGGCCTCTTTCATGCACTTTCTTATCGTTACTGTGGACCAAGTTGGTACTTGAGGCTTCGGGGTCCAGAGCATCCTCTGGCTTGCCATTAATTATAGGAATAGTCTTTTCAGCTGTCATGACTCTTTCCAGCCTGAAGGAGAAGGAGAAAAGGGAGGGGAGATAGTAAGGAAGGTTTGGGTGTTGAGACATCCCTTTCTCCTTGGTCAACACACCGTTTGCTTTGCATCTCCCGTTTCACAAAAGCCTCAATAAAAAGCGCAGGAGATGCAAAACTTTGCCAGATCCCTGCTGCTGCTGCTGCTGCTGCTGCTGGGATTATTTAGCGCGATAAATACAAACGGAGACAAGGAGCATTGCGCTCCCTTTTCCCACAATCCCTCCCCTGACCAAATGCAGCAGCCTTGCAAACCTGCCATACATCCCTGGGGCTGCCCTGCATCTTCCTAGGGTGAATGTAACGCGTGGGGAGGAGGCCGGATTCTTCGACTCACCCAGGACTCTGCCTGTGCTGTTGGGAGAGGGAAGAGGTCGGTGCCGGGCTCGCCGCTGAACCTTCGGGCTGCGTCCCTCTACGTCCTGTTGCGCCGTCAAACTGGGCAGAGGGGGCCCGCGGCGAGGCAGGCGTCCGCGGCGGAGGCGGCAACCGGGGCTGAGGGGGAAAGGCTCGTGATAGGCAGGGACGTCTGGTCTTCTCCCTGGCCGCTGTCGCTGCCTGGGAAAGGCTGGGGTGCTCCTGGGCTGGCCACGCTGCTGAGGGGAAATTTGCAACTGCTCGGCGGCGCTCGCGGAGGAAAACGCACAACACCCGCCCCCTCCACCCACCTCAGTCTGTCCCACCAGCTCTCCCGCCTCCCCTCCTCCTCCCCGCTTCGCTGCCAGCAGAACAGCACAAGCCCGCGCTCCACCTCCTCATAAACGACGACAAATATATGTGTCTATTCCCACCCGCCCCTCCACCTCCCATATCCTCCCCACCCCCTGTTCCCGCCTTTAGGACATCTACGAGCTGAGGGAAGCAAGGGGCGGGGAGCCCAAGAGCTACTAGCCATGGCCACATGGGCGCGGGAAGCTGAAGCAAGCTAGCCCAGGGCTCCATGCGGCCGAGGGAGAAAACGAAGTCGTTGCCAAAATGCAGGCGAAGCTGGGCTGAGGGGCGAATGAGACCCCCCCAAAAAAGGCGGGAGAAGAAGCCAGAGGCCACCCGCCTAAGACACTGTGTGTGAAATGTTCCATGAGATTGCAATGGCCTAAAACGAGGGGCAACAATGCCTTTGGGGCATCCTCAGCATTAGCAGAGGCAACCGGTGTTTGCCAGGGATGTGCACACGGCTAGCCATAGTTGCTGAGCAGAGGCGCCAACTTGCACACCAGATTGAGGGGTCCCAGCATCATGCGTGTGTGTGACGTCACGTGGGCAAGGCTCATCATGCGCCGGTGATGTGACTGCCTCCTGCCAACTTACCATCCTGCACTTCCAGAAGTGAAGCCCGGCTTCCTGAAGTATGTCTGCAGCAGCAGTGGACCTCAGTGGAGGCCTTGAGGTGGCAGAGGCCTTGGCCTCATCACAGTGGTGAGCCAGCAAAGGTAAGGTTTCCAACAACCAGGGTTCAGAAGCATTGCTGCCTTAAACTGTGGAAGAAGAACATAGCCGTCATGGCTGATAGCCATCGATAGCCCTCTCCTTTCATGAATAGGTCTAATCTTGTTTTTAAGCTATCCAGGTTGGTAGCCATCGCTGCGTCCTCTGGAGCAAGTTCTATAGGGCTCCTCAAATATTTTGTTTGGGAGAGCCAAAGACCCCTCAGCCTCTAGGAGTTGACTCCTATGCCAGCTAGTCAACAAGACCACTCCTGTTGATAGTGGCTGCTAGACTGGAACTCAGCACTTTTTTGGAGGAGCACTTTCCTGAGCAGGCAGCTCAAAATGCTTGTTGTGATCTAAGGGTGCTGCTTCTACAGATGTTACAAGGTTTAGAAACCCTAGAAATACAATGATAATATAAACAAATGAGTTGTGGTGCCTTTCTTGTGACCAGGTAAGGAGGTCCAGAGTACTGCTGCACCTGGTCCTGCTTTTCGAGAGGAGTACGTGAGCAGTGGCCAAGAACAGAAACCAAAAGTGGAGATGCAATAGGGATAGTGCTTCTCTAAAACATATGTTTTTTCATTGTCCTATATTGAAAGATTTTTGGCAGAAGGTAACTGAAACTAGCAACAGAATTGTATGGAACAACCTTACATTTATAGAGCAAAATATTATTTTGAATTATATACCCAGCACATGGAACCGTACAAAAGGACAATACAAGTGGGCTCTCTGTGCCCTTACCACAGCAAAAAGACTGATACTGATGAACTGGAAAAATAAAAATGGGGCTCCCTTCTATGATTGAATTGAAGATGTGTACAAACTCGTAACATATGAACAACTTGCATATAAACACAGACTTGCCATGGACAAATTCAATGATATTTGGAATCCATTCTTACAAATACTGTAATAGGTTAAGATCTGGTGCAGTACAATAACAACTTTGTAAAGTACAGTGGTACCTCGGTTTTGAATGTAATTCCTTCCAGAAGACTGTTCGAGTTCTGAAACGTTCAAAAACCGAAAACTCGATACGGAAGCCTCAATACAGAAAACTCAGTAAGGAAGCCACATGGCACGTTTGACTTCCGAGGCTTGTTTGAAAACCAAAGCATTTACTTCCAGGTTTATGGTGTTCGAAAACTGAAACGTTCATCAACGGAGACGTTCAAAAACCGAGGTTCGACTGTATACAATTTTGCCCCCCCTTTATTTTCCCTTCTACATAGCTACTGTTTCTCTTTTTCTTACTCTCTTTCATTTACATCTCATTATGTTTAGTGCACATATAATTATTGTCCTTTTTGAACTTTCAATAAACATGGGGAGAAAAGAAGAATAGAAACCAAAAGTAACCCAGGAAATAGAAACCGAAAGTCCTGAAAAGGTCCTCAGGAAATGGGTAGCAAATATCCTGCTCTGGTGCTACCTTTTTGATTGGGTGAGGGTTGAAAGAAGGCACAAGGGTTTGCTATTTATGGTTGCTAGAGAGAAAAAGCAAAGGAGAGCTGTTTCTGTTTGTTTAGGTATGGATATCAACTACTTCAAAAAGCAGAAGACACCAAGTGAGCCTCAGACACATACTGAACATACTGCTTCACTGGATATCATGCAAGTAGCACCTAAAAGAGACAGAAAATATTGAGGTACTGGTAGGGGCAGGGCATGAGAACATCCCAAATGAAAAACTGAGGCAGCTACTAGCACTGTACAACCTGAATAGCAGAAAAAGCTGGATAGAGGGAACTACCGAAAGCAAATCTTGTATCAGGTGCTTTAGAGTGGTTTTCACAAACCTAGACCCCCTACAAAAAGTTATGTATTTAAGCATCATAGTATGGGTCCAATAGTGTTTTGCCATGCATGGCTTTCTAAATAGTCTCATTTGTTGGTGTTCACTGCTGTTTTGAAAGGACCTATATGTCATTATTGCATTTTATTTCCCTAGGGATACGGGACACGTGTCAACTGAACAGCAAATGTGTCAATTGAGCAGCAATTTAATAAGTCATATGTAAGAGCTAAACAGGAAAATAAACAGACACTGTACTGTATACAATCAACTCTTGTGTATTGTGGGTCATATAGCATTGTTCTTTAGACCATTACTTCTCTTTAGGGTAAGACCAGTACCACAGGTAACATGACAGACCTTCTACAGTTTCATGTTGAGTAAAGGGATGTTGTATTTCAAAAAACCCTGGAAACTTGGGTGGGCAATGCTAAGTACCCCTCTGCAAGAACACAAAGCAAATTAATCAAGTTGTGTGGCCGAATTTCAAGAGAGGATATTGTTGTGAAGACTGATGCTTCCACAAATTTCTCAGTTTTAGCAGATGAAACAGCAGATATTTCTTGCATACAACAACTCTCTAGGTGTAAGATTTGTGGAAGAAAGTGAGGAGAGTGCATCTGTACATGAGGAATTCATTGGGTCCATTTCAGTCTCAGACCAAACTGCAGTAGGCATAGCCTACTGGGCAAAGATATGATGGTTGTTCCACCATAACAGAAAAATAAGGTGGGTCTCAAGCATCAGTTATGGCAATCTACCTGCAGGCAATCTTTGCCCCCTACTCGGCCCATAAACTGAATTTCACTGGAAATGTACTGTATTAAAGCTATGATAAAATAAATTCTGTATAATAGAATTATGTCTAATACCCATCATAGCATTGCTGTTTGAAACACAGTGGACACACAAATACAGGAAAATCAGTTTGTTTGCAGAAAATTACCCAAGTGTTCTTTTGCAAGTAAAGCAATGATCAAGATCAAGCAACACACAAACAATACAACTTTTGTAGCAGTTGTGTGCATCATTGACTTTAATTGTTTGTCATGTGATCATAGGCAAATATTTTTCAGCACTAGAGCCAGTCACCTAAGAGATCTATGAGATTAGGCATAACAAAAATGAAAGTGCACATACAAGAGTTGCTCGGAATAGAGGAACAACACAGGAAAGCTAGCAAAGAGACCTTTAGCACAATAACAACCATATTTTGTTTTGCAGCTTGGTAAGGTAAAGGTAAAGGTACCCCATCCCATATTGGCCAGTCTTGACAGACTCTAGGGTTGTGCGCTCATCTCACTCTAGAGGCCGGGAGCCAGCGATGTCCGCAGACACTTCCGGGTCACGTGGCCAGCGTGACAAGCTGCATCTGGCAAGCCAGCGCAGCACACGGAACGCCGTTTACCTTCCTGCTGGTAAGCGGTCCCTATTTATCTACTTGCACCCGAGGGTGCTTTCAAACTGCTAGGTTGGCAGGCGCTGGGACCTAACAACGGGAGCGCACCCCGCCACGGGGATTCGAACCGCCGACCATGTGATCGGCAAGTCCTAGGCGCTGAGGTTTTACCCACAGCGCCACCCTCGTCCCTGTTTGCAGCTTGGTAAAAGAAAACAAAAATGATTCTCCGAAGTATCAGTTATACATTTCCAAGCCACAAAGAATTGAAGTTTGAAAGCAAGAGTATTGCTTGTATGTACACATATCCCACTGTCCTATCTGATGAAATCTTTGTCAGATTTGCATGTTATTTCTAAGCTTAGAAAAACCTTGTTTCTAAACAAGTCAAGCCCAAACTGAGATAAGGCAAGAACAGGACCTTGGGCAAGACTTGAAGTGTGGTAGGCTCTGGTTGGCTAATTAAAAGGCCTTCATGTTATTTGTATACTTTGACTTTTGCAAGGCTGGGGAGACAGAGGCGTTGTATGGCACATGTTATCAGAGTCTAAGGATGGTGGGAGAAAGTGCTATTTTTCTAGAAAAAAGAGATGCCAGAACTCACCCTTGTTCTCTTATAATAACAATGGCCACCTGAGAGATGCCAGAACTCAAAACCCTGGTAGGAGAATTGTTTTCCTGTCACAGAGCCACTAATAAGATGTTGGTGCTTCTCCTTTCAAGGAAACAGCTGGACCTCATCATAGTCCTCTTCTGCAAACTTCAAGATTCCCAGGTTATACACACTTAATATTAAATCCACAAGTGTGTATACAGTTGTTTTAAATGTTTTATTTTATGTTTTTTCTTTTTTTCTTTTGTTTATTGTGAAAATTAATAAAAATATTATTTAAAAAAGATTCCCAGGTTATGACAGATTGGACAAAAGGAATACACCTGCATAATGCCTCCATCAAACTACTTCCAACTCCCTTTCAAACAATAGTATTGTCTCCAGTCTACAACCTCAGGTGGCATTTTGAAATTACCTAGCTCTAGCCCATCAGATGAAATAGAAACAGTGGGTTCTGGAAACTAGTATGCTGCTGCACAGATTTCCATACCCACACATTCATGTATACAGGAGAATAATAGCAGGCACGGGTGTTCAATTTGGTGTCCTAGTTTTCTAGCAATTGGTGACATCTTCTTGAGCTGCCAAGCAATGATAGCACACAATGGACAGATTTGCTGGCAACATTTATGGCCCGAAAAGATAGGCTCCTGTTGGGTTTGGCACATGCTAGTACAATATGCTTTGAGAATTGTAATGAAAATTATTTGTTGTCAAGATAATTCTCACAATTTTTTTCATCATTAAATATTTCTACAGTGTTGTTCCTGTATTGATCATGATCTGCAAATAGAAACACTGGAACATGTCCATGCAGCTGGATGCCACCATCTTGCAAAAGTTTTAAAGGTTAGCATGCAATTTGAATACATTTAACGAAATAATGACAAAATTAAAAATAATATATGACTTAGTGGATCTGACCAGCAAAGTGGTTTTCTGTATTCAACAGTGATCTTGTAGGACTCTCATGAGCAGTACGAGTCCTATCAGAATCTGATGATCGGGGAATTTGTCTATGAAAATAGAAAATAGATATTTTGCACTATTGTTGCTAATAAATATTTATATTTTGAAAGTTTACTTGTGCCAGTTTATACAATTTGTCCATCTAGCCCAGAATTTTTAGTTTGTCTGGGAGCAGTCATCTAGGGTTCAAGGCTACAGGTGTGTTTCTATTGCTAATACAAGCATGTAAATGTGGTTAGGGGCGGGGCAGAGTCCCAACTCAACCACAAAACTGACTGGTTGACCTTGGGCCAGTCATTGCCTCCCAGCCTAACCTATCTCACGCAGGGTTGGTGTGAGGATAAAAGGGGATGGGGAACTATGAACACCTCCTTGTAGTAAAGATTAACAAGAAAGGAGATTCCAACTAAACATTTGGGAAAACATTTTGATGGTAAGAGCTGTTCAACAGTGGAACAGACTCCCATGAGAGGTGGTGGACTCTCCTTACTTGGAAGTTTTAAAGCAGATGTTTGGGTGGCCTTCTGTTGTGGATGCTTTAGCTGAGATTCCTGCATTGCAGGGGTTGGACTAGATGACCCTTGGGGTCCCTTCCAACTCAAAGATTCTATGATTCCATGTAAATAATCCTTCTAACTGGAGATGCCAGGGATTGAAACAAGACCCTTATAATACAAACCACATGCTCCATGGCAATCAAGGACTTGGTTGTGGTTAAAAAGGCTGCCACAACTATCAAATATCAGACAATAAATTACATGAATCAGAGATGTAGTAAATAAAGGTAAAGGTATATATATATAAAACCCATGTAGTAAATATGCACTGTATGAACCAGTACCATAGCTGTCAAGTGTCCCTTATTTGAAGGGACAGTCCCTTATTCCAGCGCCATGTCCCGCTGCTGTCCCTTATTGATGGATGTCCCTTAAATGTCCCTTAAATGATGTCCCTTAAATTTCAAAGGAAGCAGCTCCTCTCCCTCCCCTCCCTGCCGGCCAGGGAGGAGGGAGGCTCCAACTGTGTTGCTTGGCTGCCCAATAAGAAGTCTAAGAACGACTGGAGGGTGGAGCTTGCATGCCTTGTGGGGGGCTAGTTAATGCAAGCTGAGGGGGGTTTTGAATGCTGGACGCCATTTTGTTGCACGTGCTGCTGCAAACTTTACAGTGCAAAGCCAGGCCGGGGAGCCATCTTAAGTTGAGGCTGCATAGGCCTTGTGGTGCATGTGATTCAGATTCTATTCAGTTGAACCTCTGGTTATAAAGTTGGTTGGACAGTGTTCTCGAAGCTACCAGCATGAGTTTGACCAGACTGCAGGAGGACAGGAAGACTGGAGTGCCTGGAACAGGTGAGGCTGCAGGTCCCTTATTATGGCTGCTGGTCCCTTATTTCCAAGGCTACTGGTCCCTTGTTTTCAAATCTGTAAGTTGACAGCTATGACCAGTACTTTTGTTTTTGTTCTGATCAAGACTAATATGCTCCCACTTCCATTTTTATCAAAATCATGTGAAGTTTTATTGGCTATCTACTCCTTAAATGCTTCTCTAGTGAGGACCAATCCCCCTGAAATTAGATGGATATGATGCCCAGAGAATACCCTAAGCTTCTTGTTTCATTCTATTAAGCTTTAAAATGTAAAAGGTAGCAGGCATTTTCAAGTGGTAGCTCTTACACAGAACACATTACAATAATTTAATCAAGAAACAATTAAACTAAGGTGATGGCAAGGTCTGGCTGTACCAGGAATGGGTGCAATTGGCACATCAGCTGAAAATGCACTTCTTAACAGAGTAACAGAATCGTAAGTTGGAAAGGACCCATTTGATCATCTAGTCCAGGCATGTCCAACAGGTAGATCGTGATCTACTGGTAGATCGCGGGGGTTTTCCTGGTAGAGCTTTGGCCCCTCAGTTTTTTTGTTCCGTCCCCCCCACCACAAAAGGGGGTGGAACAACTGTGGTTTCCTAAAGAAAGCTCAACAACTCTGGCTTCCTAAAAAAAGCTCAACTTTGGTCTATCCAATGATAATGGGTAGATCACCACCAGTTTTTTTATAATGTGAGTAGATTGCAGTCTATTAGGAGTTGGACATCCCTGATCTAGACCTCTGCAATGCAGGAATCCTGCCCACAGCTATACCCTGGGTGGCTTGAATCACCAACCTTCTGGTTAACAGCCAATACACTGACCCATTGCACCACCTGGGCTAGATTGCTATAGCAAACACCACAAGGCCAGATCCATGAGTACTCCTATGCTATCAATGTTGCCATCATGTCCCACTAGTAGTTCCCTAGTAAAAGGCAGCAGCAGAGTCTTATCTCTTATTTTAGTGCTTGAACTTTGACTCAACTGATATCAGGTGACTGACAAGTGGGTTGTCCCACCCACCTGTCAGAATGGCCTATGAGGCTGGGCAGCTCTGCATCCAGCCCTCCAGCCAGATCCAATTCCCAACTCCTGCTCTGACACTTGCCAGATCAGTTTATCAACCACAACCAAGTCCTTGATTGCCACGGTCTTATTATCTCTCCATCTGTAGTTAACCAGCAGCATCTTCATGTTCAAGGGATAGCAAACATGACCATCAATCTCCCCAGGACTGGAAGAAGGGACAGTCCTCAAATCGCTCAACCTTCTTCCCCAATTAACATCCACCCCAGCTTGCATTGCCATATTACGCCTGTGAACAGCAGCACCCAAATCACCCTCACCACATACCCTCCAACATGTCCCAGAGGAAAACTGGGATGCACGCCTTTTATAGCCCACACGCGTCACATGACTTGCATGAGAGCACAGTGCCCCAAAACAGGATTTCCTTATTAAATCAGGACAGTTGTTAAGTATGTCATCATTCTATGACATCTGACAATGTGTACACACTATATATTTAAAGTACACATTCTTTTAAAAATCCTGAGAACTGTAGTTCACCCCTCACAAAGCTACAATTCCCAGAACCCTTAAACTGGATTAAGCCTCATTTAATTGTTGTTTAGTCGTCTTAGTCGTGTTCGACTCTCCGTGATCCCATGAATCAGAGCATGCTTTGAAAACTTTCTTCTCAAAGCTTCTCCTTTTTTATGTCCATGGAGTTTTCTTGGCAAAATAAGGAGTGGATTGCCAGTTCCTTCTCCAGTTGGATCACATTTAGTCTAAACTTACGGCTATGACCTGTCCGTCTTGGGTGGCCCTGCATGGCATAGCTCATAGCTTCTTGGACTTATTCAAGCCACTTCACCACAACAAGGCAGTGATCCATGAAAGGGCTCATTTTATTAGTCCATTTCTAGTCTATTATAGCAACCATATACTGTAACTATTCAGAACCTATGCAGCTTGCTTGGCATTAGAAAAAAGAGAGAGGGTGGGTAGGGAAGAGTGAGATCTAGGTATTGCTTACATATTGATACCTAACTAAAAATCTACAGGCAAGCAAAGTCCCTTAGAGGTTTCATGTAGATGTTAAACAGACTGAAAGACAATACAGAACCAAAGGACCTATCTACAAGATTGGAGCCACATAACATAGTGACCTCAAATACCATTTCTGTGACCTGTTATGTTAAACACATAACCATAATCTGTTATGGTTTTCTTTCTTTGTCTCACCAGCTGCCATGTTGTATTTTGTCTGGTGGAATCAATTTTGCTTTAGCACAGATGTCTGCTGCTTCTAGGAATTGGAATACCTGTGTGGTTTGCACTAAACTAGCTGTTAGCTTTTGAATTTATTTCCTCCTCTGACTTAATCCCAGGCTCAAACTACTTAAACACAAAATTAATGTTAAGATTTCTATATTATATAATGTTAGGTTACAGAGTAAGGAGCAAAATAAGTCTCAACACTGCCATCTATTGGGACATCATAACAATACTTTCTGTAGAGGATACATGAATTGTTTGTCCAATATGTATAAACATGCTTGACATATAAAATGTTTTTATGTTTTAGATACATTTACTAATATATACACAAAATGCAGTATATAAAAAGCAGCCAAGATGTATAATCTATTGCATAAATTATTGGAAAAGCCACAATTAGCATGGAGTACTAATATTTTGAAAAAAATTATTTTAATACTGTGAAAATATTGCATTATTGTGAGTACTGCATTAATGCTGGTAAAGTGTATTGTGAGAAAATATGAATCAACAGCCTGATTCTCTCACAATAACTATTTGGTCACAATGTAAGGAGGAACTTAATACGTTGACAAGCATTGCTGGGACAGATCCAGGCAGCTCCATGAACCCTCACTTTGTCACATGTTACACAGAGTGTGGGGTGGCTTCTCACATATTCATAGCAGAAGCTATATATATCTATATATCTATATCTATATATATCTATATATAGATATATCTATATATCTATATATCTAGATATATATATATATATATATATATATATATATATATATAGCCACCAATCTGCTCTAGATTGGAATTCATTTTTAATGACACACAAGGATTAAACTCTAGGAGGAGGAGAAATGCTTCCTGATCAGGCTGTCCCTGCTTTCAAATGAATCTTATATGAACCCAAGTGCCCTCCTTGCAATGATCTCCTTTGGCACCTATGCAGGATGCTAAAAAGCCAAAGTCTAGTCCACGTCAAGCCACCAGGAGAGATGTGTGACTCGGGCACGCTGCAGGCCCCGCGGTAAGTGCCGGCCCCCACGGTGTGGTGCCCAGTGCCAGCCATGTTTCATTGCGTTTGTTGACTGAACTAAGAAGTTTCATGAGCCCTATATATATCTCATATTTTTGCTATTTTGTCATCCCCCTCAGTGACACCCGGGGGCAGACTGCACCCACCGCACACACCCCTTTCCTATGCCACTGATACCATCTCTACCATGCTTCAGTTAGATTTAAATCTTCTGTGCAGCTGCTAACTATTTGAATTGACTCTTAGACACAAAAAAGTAGTACAACAATGAACTGACTAAAAATAAGTGCCTGCCCTTACACTTTGCTTGCTCCAGTTTCTCAAAAAGTAATATGCATGACATTGTTGTGTACACCACCACTTTTAACTGCTTGCCTTCAACAGAAACAGCTGAGTTTTGTGGTGGCACTAATTTTTTAATGACATAAATAATAGGAAGCAGCTTTAAGCTGAGTCAGACCATTGGGTTATCTAAGCTGAATATTGTTCCCCACATCGATTGACTTCAGCTCAACAGAGTTTCACACAAGGTCTTTCTCAGTCCTACTTATTGACATCAGTGACTGAACTAAGAACTTCCGAATGCAAAGCATGTGGTCTACCACCGAGTTATGGTCCTGACCCTAATTTTCTTTTAAAGTATCTAAGTCCACTTTAGACACATGAAGTTTGATTTTTATTTGGCAGCCAATACATGGGTGTAGAAGAGAACTACAACCTATGACAATTCTATTAAACCACAAAAAGCATTCACAATAGCAGCAATGGATTACACAAGCATCCTATCATTGTAAATAAATTAATGCCTATAGTGGGATAGAAATATATTCTTTATCCAAGTAGGGGTGATAGTATTTCATTTATTGGTAACCTTCATGTTAGAGTTTCCCTTGAAGTTTCCCTGCTCAATAATAGCTACCTTTGTCCTGAACCACTGGGTACCTGTCAGCAAGTCCAAAATCAGGCCACCTCTGCAGTCAATTCAGGGGTCAGGGCACCTGGAGATCAGTCCCAAAGAACTCCCTGGAACATCCAAGCAAACACAGCATCTCAGCTCTGCTTTCCTTCTTATACTGTGCCTGCTGATTACAGCATCTGAGCTTGATGAGGCATGTGACCCTCACCTGTTCTGAAGAATCACACACCTCCTCCCAGAGCTGGTGAGCCCCACCTGGCCAGCTAATGAGCTTTGCTGTGGGCCCTTGCCTGCTTTAGCCTCTTAGAGCACCCCTTCCACTGCTCCCTATTCCCCAGAGCCTGCTGTGTTTGTGGAGACAGGGGATCCTCTGGCTTTTGTGGGTGGGTCCTGCTTCTCTGGTTCCTGTGCACTGACCGCTATCCCCTCATCATCATCCTCCACCACCCCGTGAGTACTTCCTACACCAACCTCTCCTTCCCTATCCCCAGCTTGCCCTGGTGTGTCCTAGTCCCGGCTATAACCATGGCCGGGATCCTCTTCCTCCTCCCCATTGTTCCGCCAGTTCACGACAACCTTCCACTTAGCAACTGCATGTCCAGTTAGGGTGACTGGTTTTTGAATGTCAGGAATTCCTGCTCACAAGCCTGCCATGAAGGGCAGTTAGGTTGGTGGGCACAAGTGAAAGGGTTGCTACAGTGGTAGCCCCAGAGAGCACCCTCCTAAAGGATCCCTGTCTGGATCCCTATCTATCTGCTTTTAAGTGGGCATCTTTTCAAAATACAAAACTATGCATTACAGAAAACAAGTATGAAATATTGAAGCAGAGACAAAAAGGGGACCAGGACAACCATAACGCACTGCAGACTTTTGGTATGATAGAAATTATAACCAGTCTATAAAAATAAAAACACTGGACATGGATACCCCTTATTTTCCAGTAGGGTGTACTGCATTTCCAACAAACCTTTGTTTGTGAAGCTCTGTTTGGTTTTGGACTTTACTGTATTATTCACAACCATTTAGGCCAGGGTAGGGTGGGGCAATTGGTTGTGTTCTGCATCAGTAATATCATACCAAGAAGAAAGAAATATGTCCTTACCTTTTTTCTTTTACTTCTCGAGGCTCTGTTTATATTGTCATTTTTTCTAGTAGGGCTAAGTCTCATACTTTCATGTACCAGTGAGAAATGTCTGCTCAGGCTATTGTGGCTCTGGCTACAGTTAACATGGGGATAATCAGCTGATGTTTATTGAAATGGTGTTGGATTTTAAACTATAGTTTCTCTCTATTTAATACCAAAATATTACTTTGTACTGGTCTGGCTGGAAATGGTTGTATGCTGCTGCTTAAGCTGAATGATTTTGAAAGATAACTTGTTTTAAATGTACTGTTACATTTAAACAGTTACAGTTAGTATTTATATTATAGTAACTGTTTTCCATCTTGAGAAAATTCAGTTTTGTAATGACGACATATAAATCTCATATAAATAAAATAAATTATAAATAATAAAAAAAATTAATTAAATAAATTTTGCAGGGAGATTGTCCTGTGTAAAATTCAGAAGGACATTTCTGGAAGGCAATACAGTGGTACCTTGGGTTACATATGCTTCAGGTTACATATGCTTCAGGTTACAGACTCCACTCATCCAGAAATAGTACTTCAGGTTAAGAACTTTGCTTCAGGATGAGAACAGAAATCGTTCTCCGGCGGCGCGGTGGCAGCAGCAGCGGGAGGCCCCATTAGCTAAAGTGGTGCTTCAGGTTAAGAACGGACCTCCGGAACGAATTAAGTACTTAACCTGAGGTACCGCTGTATAATATATCTGGGAGTATGCACCAAAGTTAAGATCTAGCTTTCAGAAAGCAAGTTGATTTAGGCCGAGCCACTTTGAAAAGTGTGTATTTCAGTTTGGGGCCAAATGAGACTTTTGCAATGGAAAATGCAATGCTTTGTAGGTCTAGTCATTGACTTAAATTGTGAAATAAACAACTATATTGTCCACATCCCAATCTCTGAGTGGCCTACCGCTTTTCTGGACAGTGCTATCACTTAGTTGTCACTTGGGCAGCATTAAGATGCTGCTCAGAGCACTTAACTGGCTAGCTAAGGCCATTACCTTACAAAGAGACTATTCTGGCCAGTTGAGGTTTCCCTTACATACACAGATTTAGAAGGGACCCATGGGTATCATCCAGACTGACTTTTCAAATATTTTGTAAGGCCTTTATCTGAGAACTTGAAGAGCCACAGACACTTGGAGTAGACAGTGCTGCATCTCCTGGGATAGCTCAGTTGGTAGAGCATGCGGTTGGGCAAAAGATTCCTGCACACAGCAAGTTGGGCTAGATGATCCTTGTGGTCTTTTCCAACTCTGTGATTCTACGATTAGATGGAACAGTTGAAAAAGTCAGCTTCATATTTTCATAAAACAAAGGTCAATACATTGTTTTGCAAAACATTTCTTCCCTCACTGATACCATGTCTCAGTTTAAACTAGGGGTGGGGCTCTCCAGGTGTTGGACTCCAACTCCCATCAGCTCCATCCATCATGGCTGATAGTCAGAGATGATTGGAGTTGAAGTTCAACAATATTCGAAGGACCACAGGTTAACCATGCCTTTTGAAAGATATATAAAACCCTGCAGTTCCCTAGCTGTTAAACTCTTGAGTTTATGTTGTCACAGCTTGATCATCCTGGAAAATCCACTTGTATGCAAATATTTTGTTTGGTACAATTATATGTCAGACGTAACTGTTCTTTAACAGCTGTAAAAACAGATCACATCCCTTCTGTTTTGCCTTGAAAACAGTTCACTGGAATACTAAAAGCGGGAATAGAATGGTAGTAACTGCAGGAGAAATGACTAGCAACGTGCTGGTGTTTAACGTCTCCCTCACTCCCTTGTTATAGACCTTTTCATTCTCAAGCTTTTCTTCCTTTTCTACACTTGAGTGCTCACTTTATTATCCAGAAAATGGGTTTCTCAGCAGGAAAGCAATGGCAACAGAATGGGTGTTTGGCACAGCAGGCTCCTTTTGCCAGAGCCAAGTATCTAGATAGAAAAGAACTGGATATTCCTTTTAAAAAGTTCATTAACTGTTTGACCTTTCTGACTTCCGGGAAGATAAAAGTATCAGTGAAGCTAGACAAGAAATATGGACCACCAAAGATGCTATGACATCACCATGGGAATTGCTTATAAAAATAGAAACCAACATAATATTGTGGAGCTAAATGGAATCATGTGATGTAAGCTGTGAAACTCACCCAAAGTCATTAATATTCCCTACACTTTATGGGTAGGCACACTGCTATGCATGCAGCTTTGTGTACTGAGCTTCAGTACAGAGAGTACTCATTGCCCAACATGTACAACCTCTCCAATATTCCCAAACAGGCAGGTTTCTGCTATGATTATCACACTTTTCAAGTAACAGAACTTGGAAGATGGTAATTGTGTTCTGTCGTCAGTTTGACAATAGCTGTTCCTGGGGTGTGTCACTTTACACTGCAGTGGGAGACGCACGTGGTTAACTGCTCTGCCATAAGCAGGGCTTTTTTTCAGCCGGAACTCACCAGAACTCAGTTCTGACACCTTTTAGGTGGGCGCTATTGCCATTTTAAGAGAACAAGGGAGGCGCCCATGGTGATTCCCAGACCCTTTTTTCTAGAAAAATAGCACAGCCATAAGCAAAGACTGTGGAGGGAGGGAAGGATTTGCTGGGATGGAGGAAGAGTCATCTTCAATGCATTGCCATCTCAAGTCCTTTGGTGTGGATTGCCACAAGGTCTTATGAGATTCGAGGGGTAAGTCTGTAGCTAAATAGTTGATTGGCATCCGTCTGTCTCAGGAGGCAATGGAAGAGTGTGCCTTTGGGGGTGAAGTCAAACTGTTGGAAGGTTACAGTACCTGCTGTGCCAATACAGGAGAGACGTTTTCTTGCTGCTGAGGCAGATGAAGGCATCCACAGCATTTCTTCTCTCTGTGCTCCTCCAAGCAATCATTCTTCCTTTGGTCACTGCTGTGGATACATGACCTGACTGTCTCCAAGAGCTACAGTCATCTACTAGGGATTACCTTTGGCGGGGTTGATGTTTCCAGCCTTCATGTGACATTTGCAGACACCTTTGTAATGCATAGTTGGTCTGCCAATGGGCCTGGTTCCTGAAGCATGTTCCTATAGAGCATGGTTCCTATAGAGCATGTTCTTGGAGATCCTGCCATCTACAAGCCAGTGTAGACGTCACTGAGACAGGAGTGGGAATGTGGGCTTGGGAGAGACTCTCCCAAGTGTAGACGTCACTGAGACAGGAGTGGGAATGTGGGCTTGGGAGAGGCTTTGTTTGAGACTCTGTGATGTCCAAAATCTTCCTGGTGCAGTCCATGTGGAAGGCACTGAGGCAGTGACAGAACAAGCTATAGCTTAGGGCCTCACTCTCTTCAGGGGCCCACCAAAAAAATTAAAGAAAAAGACCTGGATGTACATTTCCAAAATATAAGATTAAAAACAAATAAAATACAGTGGTGCCTCGCAAGACTAAATTAATTCGTTCCGCGAGTTGCTTCGTCTTGCGATTTTTTTGTCTTGCGGAGCGCGGATTCCCTGGGTATTAACGGCTTTAAGAAAAAGGAAGCAAATCCGCAAGACGTTTTCGTCTTGCGAAGCAAGCCCATAGGGAAAATCGTCTTGCGAAGCAACTCAAGAAACGAAAAACCCTTTCGTCTTGCGTGTTTTTCGTCTTGCGAGGTACCACTGTAAAACCTACATACAGCAAATGGCTTTAGATATCTATTAGGTCCATAAATTACCATATAGCATATATTCAACACAAAAAACAGCAACAATTTGTTGTTGACAAAGGACATATAAAGTGCCCTATTACCTTCAGTAGCTTAGGGCCCCATCAGACCTAAATCCAGCCCTGCACTGAGGTGCCGCTCCTAGCGGGTGTAAGTTGCCCTTGTCTCACTACCATAAAGCAGCATGCTCAACATGCATGCCTGATATACATTCATCTTTGTAAATGGTAGAGCACATGAGTTGCATGTACAAGCTGCCAGGTTCAATGCCTGGTGACTCCAGTACTGCTGGGAAAGACTGATAGTGTAGACAACAGTGAGACAAACAGTAGATGGAGCCAGAACCAATGTCAGAGTCAACCAAAGGCTCATCCACACTTCCACTTTCATAAACAATCCGATCCAGCAGCATCACAAGTAAAACTAAACAGCTAAAATTACCTAACACTGTGAAGTTTAGATTGTATCATATACTGTGATTTATGACTATGTCATTACCAGCAGAAGATTGATGAAGTACTTGTTGGACAAAATTAGATGCCTGGATAGCTCATTTGGTTAGAGTGTGGTGCTAATATCACCATGGTTGCAGGTTCAGTCTCCGTATGGGACAGCTGCATATTCCTGCATTGCAAGGGTTTGGACTAGATGATTCTTGGGATCTCTTCCAACTGTGATTCTATGAAATCTGCTCCCCTCCCCCGCAAGTTGCTGCTGGAACTGATGCCTGTTTATAGAACATACTTTTATTCCATTATTATCTATCTGGATGAGAAACAATACACAAACATATATTTGAATACAAACACGTTTTCATAATGCACAGAGCTTTTCCTTTAGGAAGAGAGGGAACGAATGAGGCAGGGCACTGATCTACCCTTCAACCACTTACATTTACCAGAAGTAATCTCTACTCTATCCAATCTGGCTTACTTGGTGGATGTGTACTGGATTGCAGCCTTAGATACTGAATTATGTACTAACTCCTGCATTTAGTCAGTGCAGTCAGGGAACACACACTGTTCTTAAAATAACCTCCTAGCTAGTTATGCAACTCATTTTATTGTTTTCCTGGTTCTCAGAGCCTTTGAGAAATGAAGAAGCATGATGGGCAGTAGAAATGGGCTGTTATCAGTCAGAGTTGAAACTATCTACTACTAACAGTAAATTATTTTACCTATATGGAACTTGTTTAAGAAAAACAGATGCCCAACACAATGAGGAATAGGTACTGAAGAGTAGACTTGTGATACCATGGGAGTCCCAAATGATAGGTATAATGCTCTATGTGCTCTTTAAACCAATGACATAGGAGGATATATGCACATTGTATGGATATTCCATGCAGTGTTTCTTAGAGGGAAAACATGATCTGTATATATTTTCCTAATTCTATGCCACTTGTTTTACATCTTACAAAGCACTATGATATGATATGCCCTGTTATGAATTCTGATGGGGTGCTTCCTAGCAGGACAACACAAGTCTATAGCATCTGTTTAGTATCGCGTGCTGCCAGCTGCAATGGAGCAGTCACCTTTTGTAAATCAGCAGTGCACATAAAGCATTAGTCATCTTTCCAATTTCTTTTCCTTCTTTATAATGTATGATCTACTGCCCTCAGTGCTATCAGTCCTTATATTTAATTCATTTTTTTTCTCTGAAACATTTTTCAGGCCTGTTCTCTTATGTGGCATTGGAAGCAAATAAGGGGTATTCTACCTCTGTGTAACCTCAATTAATTGATATAAGCTTCACATGCCTGCCTCATTGACGTTACCAGAGTAACAGCATGCAACAACTGTCTTCTTTAGAATATATTGCTCTTTAAAAATATATTATATACCTTGAAATTTTGCAACAATTAGCTGTAATAGTGATTCAAAAGAGAAATTCTAAAAGATGAGGCAGCCATTGCAAAACACTTTGGAGAAGAATAAACTCAGGATGGATGATGGGATATAAATTAGGGTACCAAAAGTTAACATGTTTCATAAAATTTTATGCAGATTTCCTGCACTAGGAGCAAAAACTGAAGCCACATATGCCTACGTAATTTCTTGCATTAATGCACTGCTGCTTTATGAGAATAGTGATTGCATGCTATATCCTGAAATCTAATAATAGAAATACACCAAAAGATATTCCCTGCCAATCATTGTCACTTAATTTTTCCTGTACGGCTGATATCTGTTAACTCAAAGAGAGAGAAATCAGGCGTTAGTTCGTAGGGGAAATATAAATGTAGGAAGAAAATCAGTCATCCTATCTGGAAAACTGAGTAGTAGTTAGAATGCTGAGATTAGTTGATTTCATGTTACCTCAGTGGTGTGGTAGATGCTGCAGCATAGCTTATTCTCCTGCCACTCAGGGGAGGAGTTGATTAAGCAGCTACTTCCATGCCATCATCGTCCCTGCTAAGAGATGGAGCAATTCTGGTAGGAGAAGCAATGGATTTAGCAGTCTCTCTGTCCTGCCCTCTCCCCAGCCAAGGAATGCACACATCTGATAGTTAAGTCTTTATTGCCAAAGAAGCACTTACAGCAGCTCCTACAGTGCTCCAGACACACACATACACACACTTCTAGCCTCTAGGCAGCTGTCCCCAGATTTGTGCCCTGTGGAGCAGTTACAGCAACAGAAGGACCACACCCCACCCCTCAGCTTATGTAACCTCATCTGATGGGGGTGGCACAACCTGAAGCTATGCCTAGCTTGGTTCTAGAAGACAACAAGGTGGGGGATAGTGGTAAGCACACTTGGCCATCCCTTGCCTCAACAGTCTCTTCCTTCTCCACCACATTGTCCATCTTGGTCTGCCCTGCCCCTTCCTCCTCCTCCTGCCCTGGATCCTGCCTTGCAGGCAACACCAAGCCCCATAAACCACTGGCTGGATCACTCCCTTGGTACCCCTACCTCTGCCACACACTCTTCAGAGCCCTGCCAATCCCTGACACACTCCTCCATGAATCTGAGGTTCTGTGGTCTCTTTTAAAAATCTGTGATACTTTAAGCCAGCAGTCCTCAAAGTTTCTGGGTTCATAGGCAGGTTGAAAATTTTAAAAAGGGTTTGAGAACACCATTGCAAAATTACTTCTGCGGGTAGGTTTGCAAGTCACAAAATAGCTCAATCCAAGAAACGCTATTCAGCTTAGAAGTTGGTGGGAAGGACACAATTCCCTGCTCTAGACGCGAGAAGCTCTGGAACAGAGGTCTGATGCAGATAAAGTATTTTTCAAGAATTTACAGGGTGGTTTTTTTAAAAAAATTAGACACATACTTATGCTTACAGAAATCATGACATTATGGAAAAATTAATTTGGTTTATAGCCTACAGCCTGAAGTTGTCTTGGTGTGCTTCTAACGCTAATGGGAATTTTTTGTCCTGGTCCATCACCGATGCCTGGTAGGTTTAATTTATCTTGATAATACAGTGGAGTAACAGAATAACTGAACTAAGCAACTAAAATATTAATGAAAAGTAACAACTTGCAACAGTTTTATAACCATTAGATTAACACAGAAACACACAAGGTAACATAGAGATAAGTATTCCAGGAGAAAGTTCAGGAGCCAGTCCATTTGGAGTTGTTGCAAAACATTCTACTTCCCCTACTATTCTAATTTGTTCTTCCCCTGTATTTGTTGACGTTTTTAATAGAGACCATTCTTTCCAGCTGAATTAAAAACCAGAAAAAAGTCTTTGTAGGAAGCGATTTCTAAGAGTTTGAAAGAACAAAATGCCTAAACAATGCACTTTTAAAAGAGAGAGGAACTGGCTAGTTTCTTTAGAGGGGGGGAAAAGAGAAAAACGTAAAAGTCTGTTCAGTTGCCAGAAGAGTTTGGAGACGTTAAGACTACCGAGAAAACAGCAAATCCTGCCAAAAAGCTAAAAACCATAGAGGACTAGATGAATAAGTAGTTTCAACATAAGATAAATAGCATCCTATGCTGCCCATAAGATCACAAATGTGGAGGCTTTTCCGCTTGTGCTGGGATCTGACCCTTGAAACAGTGCATCAGTCACAAGTAACATTGCTGGCTACACTGGTGATCTCCCTCACCTATTCAGTGCAAAGCTGGCACTTGATGCTATACCCCCAGAAGCCATTTAAGATTAGTGAATCCCGTACCACTTTTCTTTGCAAAGAAGTGCTTTGTAGTGACAGCTGGGACAGCATTGGAGGCTTTCTCCTGTTGGCCAAATATTGGATACTGCTGCAAGATTTTGTTTTAGCACCTGCAACTTATATCACTGCCTGCAAAAACACAATTATAGGGTTATGTGGCCTGCTGGAGAACAACATGACAAGTTTATTATTTGTGCTATAGTTAAGCCAAAAGAGCTCTCGGTCTTCACAAATCCTGCTGGATTGGAAAAGAGCGAATGATATGGCGGCATTCAAGTAATTATTCTCACTGAATCTCTGTGTCCTTCATTCTGGTTGTCAGTCTAAGCCAATGCACATAAAGCCCAGTGTTGTGCTGAAGCCTGCTGGAGAAATACATAATGTTTCTAAAACTTTACTATTAAATGATACCAGGTATGCGGCACCAGAATATAGGAGACTTCAGTCAAGAAAACGTGAAATATACATAAATATTATTTGTTTATTTTACACGTTTGTCTGCTGCTTTTGGCAAAATTGACCTTGAAGTGGTCGACATTTTGAGAATACTTTAAAACAGGTTTGTGTTCTGATTATCACAGTAGAAATGTATCTGATATTATGTTTAAACACCTGAAGAGAATTCTGTGCTTACTAGATAGCCTCAGGCAAGCTGCTCTCTCTCAGCTGCAGTATGGTTGTCTCTTACTCATTTTATCCGCCTCAAGACAACTCTCTGATGTGGGTTAGGCTACAAGGTAGTGACTGGCTCATAGTCACCTAGTAAGCTTCATGGAGGAGCAGGGATTTAAAGTATTTCCAGTCTGATTTTGTCTCTCTCACCACTATACCACATTTGGCTGGCCATTATTTCCAACAGGCATGTAGACCAGAGGGAAAAGTGAATTGTCCCAAATAATCAAATGCATATAAGGTAATGGTGGGTTTCCCAGCCCCCAGATAAGATGTAGCACAACAGCCATTTTAGAGGTGGGAACCTGATTAAAAACTCACACTTATTATCTACCCTGTTCACATCCATCTCTCCAACTGATTTACTCCACTCATGATTAATTTGCTTTGCAGATAATCACAACCCTTCTGTTTACTTACTGCTCAAGTAATCAAAAATCTTCCCAAATTTGATCTCCTTTCCCTTGATTCTCTCTCCCTTCATCAACATCAGGACCCTTCCAAACCCATATAAATTCCCTGGGATGGGACTGTCCAACCTCTGCCAAAAAAACCCAGTAGGACTCTATGTAAGTAGTATTTAATGATTTGGCCAATTTTCAGTAAGAGACCTTTGCTGGGAGTGCAGAGAATTAGATGATAACAACCCTTGTTTTTGGTATAAAGGTTATTTATTTAATATGTGTATATATAGTTTAATACAGTCGTACCTCGGCTCCCAAATGCCTTGGGAGTCGAATGTTCCAGCTCCCGAACGATCTAAAACCGGAAGTGAGTGTTCTGGTTTTCGAACTTTTTTTGGAAGCCAAACGTCTGGTGCGGCTACTGCTACTGTTTCTGGCACGCCTGTGCAATTGGGAACCAATTGGAAGATGGTCCTTGGTTTCCAATTTTTCAGAAGTCAAACGGAGGTGCATCTGTACTTAAGAGAGTCTTTACACAGTTTACAAAATAGCAAATACAATAGGTATATAACAAACAATGGAACTAAGGAACTACAATACAATGCAATGTAATAAAAGAATAAAATCACAGAAAACAAAAATATTGTAGCACATTTCAAAACATTTCTCCTGCCAAGACACTGTTTTGTGTATATTTAAAAAAAATATACATGGATGTTTTATGATGGCCTATATTTGTAATGCCTAATAAAGGTTTGGCAAAGTAAGTCGTGCCAAGACATATCCTGATTCACAAAATACAACACTTACCCCACTAATACATATACCCCAAACTCAAATTCTTCCTTACATCTACACAAATAATACAACGGCTACTACTCATTCAGTGTCACTAATCTTGGTCTTCTCCTTCATCTCATACATATCCACCACTACACACAACACAGCATCCAACAGCAATCTGGCTCTTATTTAGGTTGCTATCTCTCACCCAACTCTCTTACCCAAGGATGGGTGCAATTGAATACCCTCTCCCTGGTACTCCTTTCTCTCATCAAGGACATTGATTAATTGAAATCAAATTCGCATTGTGTTAAGCCAAGGGTGGCCTTGAGATAGCAAGAAAGTGGGGGTGGACAAATCTGTCAAGTTTGGTTTTCTCATTTTTCATTTTTCCAAACTTAAATTCAATTTTCTACAATTCTACAGCAATTTATGGTTTTAATTTAAAAAATCTTTATGAAAATCCACCAGCATTTTAGTGCAATTTTATATATACGTTTTGAAAGCAATTGTTCCTAATATAATGCTTGTTTGTATGCTATTTTCACTACTGTGGTTTTTTGCCCATTTCTTAAAATGCAACCAAAATTGAATTTCTCCTTATAATTTCTCCATATAACAAAGGCTTGAAAACCCCTCATTTGTAGGTTTTTGTTTGTTGTTTTGTTTTGACTTTCAGTCAATGTGTAAGATATGAACATGTGAAAAGCATTTCCTTAAGTTGTAAAAGAGAAGCAGGGGGATAGCTACTTACTTCTGCTAGGAATAGTAGTAGAAACTAAACTTGGTGATCTCATTACAGTAATTATTAAACATTTTATTTCTGGAAGACCTATCATCCCAGAGATTCAAGGGGCAATGCCATTGTAATGAGAAACAACCCTTTAAAGGGGAAACAAAACTTCCAGCCCTGACTCTTTCTATAGGATGTCCTCGATTTAGCACCAAGGAAGCAGCATGATTCAAGTCAACTCCAACAGAGATCTTATTCTTTGGAGAAAAACAACAAAACCAGATTGGGTCTGGGCTTGAATATCCCTATGCTGCAAGCTCCACAAAGTAGCAAGTGTCTGCAGAGGGCTGATCAGGAATTCTAGGCACACATCCACATGCAAATGGGAAGAAAGTACAGCACTACAGCCTTCAACAGAAGAATTAGCTAACCTCCTTTTAAAAAGGGGTGAGGGGGCGGGACAGGAGGGAGAAGAAAGGAAGAAAGGATGTTGGGCCAACTTTAAAAAGGAAAGCTGGGAATAGTTTTTTGTAGATCCCCCCCCCCTTTAAAAGATCTTTATGTTTAAGAACAAAATAAAACAAAACACCTAATGATAAGATGTAACAAGCACCAGTAGGGTTCAAAGTGACCCAAGGTCTTCTTTGTGTTCAGATTGAGGGAAGCTTCCTACAGAGATTTTTTACTGGCTAATTTTCCCCTCCCCCCTTAACGGAAGAATTTCCTTGCGTGGACATCTTGGAAAGTCTCCGTGCTGGGAGTCTGAACTTTCCCACAGCAGTGGAGTGTGAATTGTTTTGTTCTACATTAATTTAGGTTTAAGCAGCCACAATCCCAGACGCTGCCAGAGCGTTTGCCCCGTGCTTCTCGATACGATGCAAATTAAGCATTCCTTACAGCTGTAGCTGACAACAGGAAGTCTCAAAGAGCCTTTAAAGCAAAGGAAGAAAAATTGGCCTTGCTTATTCATTCACTGAGCATGCTCCACTGGCAGCACACATCATGTGATTTCCAGTTTCCAAGGCAACAACTGTGATGCTAAGTATACACTGTCCTATGCCAAAACAAGAGACTTGGGGGATTGAGGGTAGCTTTTGTAAAATAAAAAAATAAATGTACAGACCTTATGTAGTATCATCATACATTTATAGAGGCTGATCTTTTCATTGCCTCCTTATTTGCGGCTGAACACAACACAGGCAGTTGCCAATAGATCTGCGTAAGCCTCTGCAGCTGTAGTAGCAAGATATTCATTAGCTGTATGGTGTGACAAAAAGAGAGTCCTGATAAATTATATCAGAATGGTATTATATGAAACAAAGGCAGACAGCTTGTAACCTTGAGCTACTCATTTCTAATCCTTGCACATTCACAAGCATCAGTTGCTCAATAAAGTTAAACAAGCAGCTCTCAAAGTCTGAGCTGTCCCCTCCCCCTCTCCCCTCACAGTTGCCAGGAAGACTTGCACAAAGTCCTTCCTGACCCCTTTCCCACAGTCTCTTTCGACTGGGGCAAGAGGCAACGTGCAAACTCAGCCCCTCTGGAATGGTGAGTACAATGGAAATCGGGTGTTCCCTTGTGTTGGCTGCTGTGGGCAATTTAGTTCAATTGAGCCACCCTCTATATTTAACAGGCTTTTTGTTCCCTGAGAGACTCTAAGGGACCAATAAGCATGGTTCATGAGCCACTGGGCCTTCACTTTTTACTTTTAATAGCTTCTTTCAAGAATAGCTGCAAGAGCAGATGCCGTTTCTCATCCCAATAATATGCATTGGCTTAAGCTGCAGCGGTAAATGTAATGACTTGTGTTATTGTGCTGACGAAATGTCACCCACACCTCTCTTTCAAATTATCCATAAAAAGCCACTCAAGGGACAGGAGGACACCTAGTCCCTCTCTATAACCACCAAGTGCCCCAATACCCCTTGCATTGTACAGTTGTCTCCCTGACAAGTGGATATTAGGAAGCTGTGGGATAGCTCAATCCAGTGCTTTTTTCTGGGGGAATGCAGGGGTATGCATACTGCTAAACATTTTGAGAGTCTAAGTTTGGCCTAATTGAGGGGCAGTAGTTCAATATGGGATGTGGGTGGTGCTGTGGGTTAAACCACAGAGCCTAGGACTTGCCAATCAGAAGGCCGGTGGTTCGAATCCCCACGACAGAGTGAGCTCCTGCTGCTTGGTCCCTGCTTCTGCCAACCTACCAGTTTGAAAGCACATCAAGTGCAAGTAGATAAATAGGTACCACTCTGGCGGGAAGGTAAACGGCGTTTCCGTGCACTGCTCTGGTTCGCCAGAAGCGGCTTAGTCATGCTGGCCACATGACCCGGAAGCTGTATGCCAGTTCTCTCGGCCATTAAAGCGAGATGAGCACCACAACTCCAGAGTCGGTCACGACTGGACCTAATGGTCAGGGGTCCCTTTACCTTTATTTCAATATGAGTAGGAAAATGAGAGTACCCCTATTTTTTTTTTAAGAAAAAAAAGCACTGGCTCAATTAGTAGAGCACGAGACACTTAATCTCAAGCTCATGGGTTCAAGCCCGTCTTTGAGTAAAAATAAAATACAATCCTACATTGCAGGGAGTTGGACTTAGTTACCTGTGTGGTCCCTTCCAACTCGACAGTTCTATGAGTCCATGCTTCTAAGGAAACAGCAAGGCTAAGGTCCTAGGAGCTACGTTCTCAGCAGAGCATCTCATAGGCTGAGCTACTAGGTGCAGCTGAAAAGTTATTTTGAAGAGTTATGTTCCTGACACTAGAAGGCATCCTTGTCACAGCAATCATATCAATTTGCAGATGAGAGAGTTGCTCCTTTTGGATGTGTGAGTTCTTTAATTAACTGTTATCATATCTTCTCTGGAATACAGGATGTGCTTGTGCATACAGATTCCATGTGTGCAAAGTTCTCTTCCGATGTGGTGTGTGTGGCTGGTTGTGGCTTACAAAAACTCAGTCCAAGCCGTACCTTCACCTTGCAAATGGAATGGGACTTACAGCAATGGTGATAAATTTTTAAGGTAGAAAATGAAACTGTCTTCAAAGAGAAGATTGAGAAAGCTTAGCTGTCACAAAAAATCACCTTGGTGACTGTTACCTTAAAGGTGACTTAGCCCCTAGAGTTATTTTGGTTTTAGGAAAAGTACTGAAATTGGGTCACCTTCAGCATGCAGTGCAGGTCTACAGTTCCGAGGCACAAAAAGGTGCTATTCAAATGGATTCTGCCAAACCAAAATAATTCTAAAATATTCACAGAAGGACAAAGAAGCAGTGGAAATAGTGTATCACTAATTTTCCAAGTGTTTTGTTCCAGGGGTTTATACATGTTAGAATATAGCATGAGGAGCAAGAAAAACCTTGCCTTTGGAAAGAGTGTATGCAGCTTCCTAGGTTCCTTGTTGGAAGGATGCTCATACGTATTATCTTTCTGTCTTAACAGTTCACTTCCACAAACACACTGTAGTGGTGATTAAGGTGGCTATGCCCTTATCATTGATCTTTAGGAGCACAACCATCAGGAAGATATCTCTGTGTAAATGATGATAATGTACTACCCCTGGACTGGCAGAAAAGATTCCAGACACAGTAAAAACGGATTTTAAAAGTCCCAGGAAGTGGTGAAGAGTCGCAGATCTATTGGTAAAGTGTCTCCAGAACAACCACATTCTTTCGTGATTGCAGATTCCACTTCAGAGAGGAGGGGGCCTGAGCAAGGCTAGAAGGGGGGGGTGTGGACAAGAGAAGGTGGAAGTAATAACATATGAAGTTTCTGATGGATCTAGTTCAGTATCCTGTTCTCACAGTGGCCTGGGGAGAAATGTTTCAATTTTTGAAGCTACAAAATCTGCCTCCCAAAGTCTAAATTTCTCACAAGGTTTCAGGAGACCTTTCGTGCAGTTTGTAGTAACTCAAAGGAAGCCTGATTCAGCTTGGAGAAGTCTTTAATCTGTCTAAATATGCTCATTTCAGGGTTTGTTTGATTACACTACAAACCCCTGCTTTTGTGATAACATTTCATAGCATTCCAAAGCTCCCACCTTTTAACCATTTTTGTCCTAAAGGAGAACAAAAGTGTGCGCCAATTCAGAGTAAAGGAAAATACTGGTCCAAGAAACATTGCTGTCATTCTTAATTGGCTTCATTTGCCCTCAGTGATATTCTGATTTAGCTAAATCTGATTGGCTAGGAAGCATCATGATATGGTCACATTGACTATATCATGGGTTGGCAAACTAAGGTCCGGATCTGGCCCAATCGCCTTCTAAATCCTGCCTACGGACGGTCCAGGAATCAGTGTGTTTTTACATGAGTAGAATGTGTCCTTTTATTTAAAATGCATCTATGGGTTATTTGTGGGGCATAGGAATTAGTTTATTCCCCCCAAAAAAGAAATATAGTCCGGCCCGCCGCAAGGTCTGAGGGACAGTGGACTTGCCCCCTGCTGAAAAAGTTTGCTGACTCCTGGACTATATGATACCTGGCTGGCAGGCATTATCCTTCTGATAGTTAGTGGAGAACCTTAAATTAGTGCAGAATGGGGATGTCAAACTGCTGATAGGTTTGAGGCAACCCGATAATAAAACACCAAATCTGCTCCAGATACATTGGCTGCCTATATACATCTGAACCCAATTCAAAGTGCTGGTGTTGGCCTGTAAAGCTCTTTATGGTTCAGGATCCCAATATCTTCTGGACCACCACTCTTGATATGAACCTATCTCTACCTTTAGATCTTCATCCAAGGCCTTCCTTTGAGGGAAGCTCAGCATGTGTTGGCAAGGGGGTGAGCCGTCTGTTGAAAGTTCTTCCCAGGGAGGTCTGCTTGACACATTCACTGGCATCTATTTGGTGACTAACCCTTTCCCTCAGGCTTTTGGTGGACTGAGTTGATGACAAAGCTTTCTGTAAAGGTTTTTTTTTGGGGGGTGGGGGTGGGGTAGGGTTTGTTTTGTGTATATCTATCAATAGCTATATAGATATGAATTGTATGTTCTGTGTATGAATTTGTTAATAGTATGTTATATTTATTCTTGTTTTTAAATGTGTTGTAACTTGCTTGGGAATCTTTGAGTAAGAAGTCTAAGAATAATAATAACAACTTCCTGCTCATCTAGTCCCCAATACAAGAAATTAGCATCATAGGGCAATTGAATTATAGCTCTAGGAAGCAACTAAGTGAATTTGGGGTAGAGGGATTCCCCAACTATAAATCACCCCTCCCACCCAATTCCTTGGGCTCTCCCAAACAGTAAATTTCAAGTTAGAATCAAACACTGTTTCAGGAAATCTCTATTGCTTACCCTATTTTATCATGCTCCATCAAGTCTTTTGCCAAAACTACAATTTAGGCTGCAGTCCTAACCCCACTTATCTGAACTTAACAGGATTTACTTCCAAGTTGACCTGGTTAGGCTTGTGCTGTTCATTATGAAGTTGAAGAGCTTCATGGGACTGCAGTATTGAAATACAAAACTGCAATGTCTACACAAGATTGGTTTAGATGGTCTAGGGTGACACTATGTGGTTAATTCAAGCACTGAAATAGCAATAGCATATACAGGTTTCAAAGATAAATGTTTTCTTTTCAAGCTGTTAGAACAAACCTTAGTTTTAAATGAATCAATCCTTCTTGCAAAGCACATCATTTGTTTCATGTCCATTTTTTAAAGAGGCTGTTACCACCGTGACTTAAATTTGTTCTCATCCTAAACATGTGCAGTACCCCTAGACTTGGAATGCACTCTGAGAAGATTTCTGTGCATAAAATGGGGAGGTGCTTGAAATATGGATGCAAAGTAAACACCTGAGGTTCTGTTTGTTGCCTGAAAGTGTCTTAACAGATTACTGCACATTTACCAAACTAGTAAAGAGTGAGCTGTTAATAAGAACTTAGAACAGGAAACAAAACCAAACAAAACCCTTTTGCTAAATTTAAAGATACTCAACCCAGAGAGACACAATTTAAATGCACAGATCAACTGTATAGTGTTCCCTCTCACAGTGGAGTAGTGAGAACACCTGTAACTTTTTACAAGGGAAAGATACATGCAGATGTGTGATCAATGTGCAGGATCTGCCCTCTGGTCTCAATCCAAAAAGAAACACTGCATACTCATTTCTTCTGATGACTGATCAGAGCCTAAAGATGGCAACTATGATTATCTTATTATTTATACCAGGCACCCCCAAACTTGGCCCTCCAGCTGTTTGGGGACTACAGTTCCCACCATCCCTGACCGCTGGTCCTGTTAACTAGGGATGATGGGAGTTGTAGTCTCAAAACATCTGGAGGGCCGAGTTTGGGGATGCCAGATATATACACACCACCAAGCAAGGAGACCTATTGGCCTTGGGTGGAGTGCACTGAGTTGTGCTAAGGATTTATTTATTTTTAATAGTGAGTGTATGCCAACAACTATCTATGGATCTCTGTCTAAATAACTTCTTACACAATAAAGCCACTATAAATACCTGAAATGAACATGACTTTGGTGTGAATAACAGTGCTGGTATTTAAGTGAGTTCTTTTTTAATAAAAAGGTTTCTTGGTTTTTTAATTTAATTGAAATCATCCAACACAGGAAGGGAAAGTCTCTACATGTCAATTGCCTTACGAGAAAAGCTCTTATGCTGCTTTCTGGACTTACTAAATCTTAGATCTAGCAGATTGGTGGCTGTGCTCAAAGAGGGTGGTCTTTGCCGGACTAGATCTCTGTGTGAGTTGTCTGCCAGATGGTGGGAACTGTCAGCTTTGACACCGCCCAATCGTATTTCAAAAGGTGTGTGTCGCTGAATTGAGCCATGGGGATGGAGTGTCACGCTTCTATGGGTAAAGGGCTTTGGATCCAAGTAAGAATAGCAGGGATCCTGTTCTTCATAGTGCTGAGACCCCCTCAAAAATGCCATCCCACTTTTGCCACTTCATTTTCACAGCCTTCTTCATGGACTGCAAAAGTAGGTCTGGATTTTTGGAAATATTCTCTTGGTGCAAGAGAAATTAAACAAGAATCAGGGAGCATGATTGTAAGTGGTGGAAGAACCAACTTTTAAAACAGATCATTCGTTTAACTAGCAGCTCTTATAACACTTGCAGTGATAGAAATTTCATCAATGGCCTAGTGGACTGTCATTTTCCTTAGTTTCATCCTTCCTCATTTTGCCTCTTGTGATGGACAGGAATGTTGGAGAATTCTGACCAAAGCAGGACTAGAAATTGCCAATTTTCGCTTATTCATCCCTTGTCTGGAACAGAAATTAACCTAGTACAACTGGTATCTACTGTTGTTGTATTCAGTCCTCAAATTATATATAACAATACATAATTGATGAACCCCCTGGCCCCAAATTTACATTGTGTTTTCTCTGCATTGAAATGAATGGTATAGAATAATGTAATGATAATACAATTATGTAATTAATTACATAAAACATCACCATAGCAGACACCATGGCAAATAATGCTGCTTTTGTTGGAAGCAGAATGGAGGCAGCACCATATGTCACAAACACAGGGTGGAATGGAAACTGATGACTTCTTACATCTCTAGACAGGTATTATGAAGTGGTGAGGGGTTTCAGATGAATCTTAGATGTTCCTCTTCTGTTCAGCTTGTTTTCCTTAAACTTCATTTATTTCTTATAGTCTGATTTAAGGTGTAATGTGCATAGTCCTTTGCTGTGAATTCATCACTATGGACTGTTGTCTATCCTGCATCTTATTATGTTATTACTGTGGATTCAACTAACTGGTCCAGCTAGCAAACTCAGCCCTCCAGATGCTTTGGGACCACAACTCACATCATCTCTAGCTAACAGGACCAGTGGTCAGCAATGATGGGAGTTGTAGTCCCAAAACATCTGGAGGGCTGAGTTTGCCTGTGCCTGAGCTAGCATAAGCTTCTGCTCGTAATAACATCTGCCAGTGCAAGAGTTTTCCACCCTCTCCTTCCCTGTGTGCCCCCTTTCCTTAAATTAACTGTGGGAGATTTAGACAAATCCCCAGAACAGCCCACAGGGGAGGAGAGATCATTCCATCACACAAAGAGAAATGTTTGTGCTGACGGAGTATGCTCCTTAGCACCAGGTTCCTCTCAATATTTGCCCTTTAGTCACAAAAACTGGTATCCAGTCTGTAACCACTATCTCTCACAAATTTTATACAGTTATGAATGGTTAACTGCAGTTCTTCACATTTTACATCTCTCAAACTATCATTTCAGGTACAGAAATGGATCTTAATGTTAAACCCCTCTTTCAGTGTTGGTGCATATTTCCTGCTTTTAGGATAACTTCTTTTGATAACCTCCTGCAAGTGTTTTAAGTGGTCGCTGCTTCACATCCACATCTAAGATTGAGGGGTGTCATATGAATTTCCAAGGGGCCCTTAACTATGGCTTGTGCTAGGAACAATAAAAAAGCATGCAACAGCAGTCATATTTCAGCACCCTAAGCTGGAAGAGCACTTCTGGAAAGCAGGTTTTTTTTCAAACATTCCTTGAGAGAGCTCATAAGGACTGAGCCGATTCCAAAATGAAGTGAGAGCAGATGATCCAGTACTAATATTAAGGCTATTGGAATGCTTGATCTCTCTCATTTCACTCAGTGTAACTACCTCCCTGGCAGTATCTCCCCTCTGGGTACTTGTGCAATAAGATTTCCCCCCACCAAAATAAAAAATAAAACCCATTCCTGTTACCACTATAGGCCCATTTTGGTGGGCAGAAAAATTGCATGCAGGCCACCTACTTCATTCAGGTATATTATGATTAACCAAATGTCAATTATGTTGGAGCAAATGTGCAGCATGAAGGTATTATGGGGCACAGGTAGGCATGTCATTCCCTGTAATACGTCTGATCTGGATCACTGCTTCTCAGTGGTGTTTAAAAGCTTATGTACTTGAGCCACAGAAGCAATTCATTAGCCACGCTTCATGATTGCTGCTACAGAATAAATAAAATACAAGCATTAACAAGAATACAAAGTCAGGTGCAAACTCTCAATGAAGCCTCGAGAGCCCAGTAGGCAGGAGATGAAGTGGCTGGATGAGGGGAGTTGTGCAGTGGGTGGAAGAAAGGTCCAGCATTTCCTCTTCCACTCCTTCTCCACAGCAGATTGCCTGCTCCCACAGATGACTGAAGAGAAGAGGTTATGTTGCATGCTGTAGTGGTGTAACATATAGTTTGACATAGCTTCCAGTACCATTTTTCTTTTTCTTTTTTGTGCTGAGTAGCATTTTAAGTTCCATTTCTTAAGTGTGCTGTGTGTGTAATACCGATGTGTACCTCTTGGAATTTGCAGAAGAGGCACTGTGCTTTAATTGTAAATGTGTGGATACCATGAGAAGTGATGTAAAAGCAGTGCTTCCTTTGTTGAAAAAAGTAGCCTTGCACAGGGCCTGAGCTGGGGTGGCCAAACTCCCCCAGTCACTATTTTGATTGCCTGGAAATTTGCATACTGCATCTTTGTGGACTGAAGCTGGCAATCTTTGGTGATGTTTTTCAACACTGGGAACAGAATAAGCAAATGGCATCTGTTTCTCAGCTGTAGCAGGAAAACTATTTCATTGTAATGTTCAACTGGAAATAGCTTGAGGAAAGTCAGTTTTCAAAATGGTTTATAAAAGGATGCATGTAAATGTTTTCAAAGAAGATGGTTTCTAGTTATACAGATTAACCTAAACTGGAACATAATTCTCTCTTTTTAAAAAAATTTAAGCAAGAATGAAACACCAAACATGCATGTAGGCTAGTATTTTGAAACTCAGAATTAATTGTCAGTGATAAGTATTGCATTGTCAAATAATGAATGCTCTTGGTATTTCCTTAGTGAAACCTTGGAAATGAAAAAGATAAAATTATCATTGCAGAAGGACAACATTTCAGTTTTGCTACCAAATCAAAGACAACTCTTTGAGATTCCCAATTAGGATTACTGAGAATGTGGGCACATGTACCTGTATTCTTTAAATATGCTCCACTCACATATGGGTCATTCTTCTGAACCCTGTATGTGCACTAAAAAGAGTACTGTCCCTTTTTTGTTTCTGCCTACATTATTTAGATCCATCTCTTTGGCTTTATCTGACAAACTTACTTGGTGATCAGCGGCTTAACAAAAGGAGTTTTTTGCTTCAGCCTCCCACACACATCAGTTTGCAAAAGGGACATAAATGTGTTCCAGCAGCCAGAAACAATTTAATATGTTGCATTTTGGCAGGAGAAAAAGAGAGGTATTAGTTGGACTAGGATAAATGCAGCTGATAGAATCAGATAGGGCTGCAAATAAGGCTCTGGGTATCTGATACAAGATCAGCAATTGCAGTGTCTGCTTTAGAAGTTGATTTGCTTCCAATATGCTTTGTTTGAATACTTGCAAATCAGCCATGGGGAATGCTTTTCTGGACAGTGAGACAGATTTTAATCCACTCAATCGTGGCGGGCCAAATTTGACAGGTAGGAAGGACCTGTCAATCATCTCTTGTCATAGTGATGTCAGGTGATGCCGCACTTTGAGGCCTTGGTTATTGGGACTTCAAAACACAGCACAGGGCTGCTTTCAAAGGGCTTTCAAAGCAGCTTTAAAGAGCAGTGTGGGGTGGTTTACAAGAGGTTTTTAAGCAGCCCCACACTGCTCTTTGAAAGTCATTTGCAAGTAGCTCCATACTGCTCCTTAAACCTCAGCAAATTGGAGTTTTATGGGCCCAAACTCAAGTGTCTTATGCACAGAAACTTACCAGTTCTGTTGATGTTTACATCAGTCATGAGGTGGGGTGTCTTACAGTGGCTATTAATTCCTGAGATCAAACATTGGTTGGTGGTAATATTGCCCAGATCCTAAGCTTCAGGAAAAGTTCATTGAGATGCTGTCCAAGGTTTCCAAAACAACATCTGATGGTGGTCCCTGAAGCCTTTTTGTGAGCTTCAGCAAAATTGGACACCCCCTACCCCATCAGTCCTTATGTCACCTTCCCAAAGGTGGATGAGGTGTTGGGCTTTAGGAAGGAGGAAAGAGGGCTCTAGGGCCCTGTCAGAACCTCATGCCTTCTTCCCAAAGGCCAGTGCTTCACTTACCCAGCTTTGGGAAGGTGGCACAAGGGCTGTGGACGAGGGCTGTGGTATGTGTGTCAAATTTTTGCCTCACCTTCCCCCCTCTGGAGGGTTCAGTGTCAAAGTACTATTGCAGTCCACTTGGTATGAAAAGTTGGGCCTCCCTGCTGTGTAACAAAAAAAATTAGCATGATGGTGTATACACCAGTTACCATTGCATGAATGGTCATAGAGTTGGCTGATGCTTACATTGGCCTTCCTGCCACAGCCCCAAGTACCAGACTGATTTTTGCCATTGTTTTATATCCCATTGTGTGCTTACAAATTGTTAAGACTTCATATATTTATGGCTGTAGATGATCCAAAATCCACTCAAAGAACTTCCATATGTAGGGTCATTTTTACCAGAACACCCAATTTCGAAAGTAATCATGAAAAACAAGCTGGATTGACCAAAACATATCTTAGGAACACATGGACTTGCATGGAGGAATTCATCTCTAAGAAAGTGATTACTTAAAAATAAAAAGAGTAGCTGTATGCAACTGGACAAGTGGAGCTATAGTCATGGCAGACAGGCATTAAGAAACTAGGCAAGCAAGCAAGAGCTCTGAGCATGCACAAAATGTAGCGATACAAATGCTTATTGGCAGAATATTGATGCTTTTACTTCCAAGTTTTTAGAAAAGGCAAAGGAAGTTGCACATGATGAATGAAATCAGCATAAAATGATTTCTCTCAAGCATTCCATGGGTGGGATAGGTGCTGTCGTCACATGCAAAATGTACCATGCAAAACAGCTGTCAGTTGTTAAAGAAGGGGATAATTAAATGCCACCAATCGTTTTAGATGTGTATGCTGAGAAGAAAAGCAACTTGAAAACTAAAATGTCAAGATTTTGTCAGTGTGCAGAAAGGGGGAAAATGAAATTGGTACATGTAACTTTGCTTTTACAAGTGGATGAACAGGCTGGCAGATGTCCAGAAATCTGAAAAGATGCTGAAAATGAAGCATGTTTAGTTTATAATGAGCTGTCAAACTGTTTCCTATTGTGCTAATTCACTCTTCCTGTCAGATTAACTACTGAATGATGAATTTTTAAATTAGTAAGCAACACATCCTGCTAATACCTATGCAAACGGTATTTTAAAATCAAGTTGGATTTAACGCTTCCCAGCTATACCACCATTTGATTCCTTGCTCTCAGAATACTAAAGAGTGGTGGGACTTTCGTGGCAGAGAGTGGGGAAAATTACAGGATCCTCATTTACCATGGGATCTCTGGTTACCAGGTGCTCCACTTGCCAGCTGATCAGAGGCTTGTTTGCTCCTAGAACTGGAGAACAAGGAGGCTTGTTTCACACCCAGAACTCAAACATGAAGAAGGACCTCCGATGATGATTGCAGGATCCAGGTCAGTTCAGACTTGGAGAAGCGGTCGGTCCTTGAGGTATTGTGGTCCATACTGTTAAAGGCTTTATAAGTCAAAACCAGCACTTTGAATTGGGTCCAGAAACTAATTGGCAGCAAGTGCAGTTGGACCAGAATTGGTGTAATATACACAAACCGTCTTGCCCTGGTGAGCAACCTGGCCACCAAAGTCTGCACCAGCTAAAGTTTCTGAACTGTCTTCAGAGGCAGCCCTATGTATAATGTGTTGCAGTAATCTAACCTAGAGGTTACCAGAGTAGACGACAGAAGTTAGGCTATCCCTGCTTAGGTAGGCATGCAGCAGGGCCACCAGCTGAAGCTGATGGAAGACACTTCATGCCACTGAGGCCACCTGAAACTGAAGTGACAGCAAAGGATTCAGAAGTGCCCCCAAGCTCATTCCTTCAGAGGGAGTGTAACCCCATCAAGAGCAGGCGATTTCCCACCCATCAGGTCTAGGGAACCACCCACTAACAGTGCCTCAGTCCTATCTTGATTGAGTTTCAGTTTGTTGGCTTTCATCCAGTACATTACCGAAGCAAGACAAGGGTCCAGCACGTCCACTGCCTTGCCTGCAGATGTCAAGAAGTAGAGCTGGGTGTCATCAGCATATTGCTGACAACGCACTTCAAAACTCCAGAAAACCCCATTCAGTGGTTTCCCAGCAATTCCAGGGAGAGGTGGGAGAGACGGCTGGTCTGAAATCCTGGAGAGCTACTGTCCATCACCACTGAATTATATAGACTGCTGTTCTGACTTGATATAAGGTTGCTTCCTAAGTTCCTACACAAAACCATGCTAGGAGTTGGGTTCATGCAAAAACTATGTGCCTGCAAGTTATACACTGGATTGTGTTCTACATCTAGAAATTTATTCACTGATTTACAGGAAAACATAAAGCAGCAAATTTGTCTCAAGCAGAATCCTTAACAGTAATTTCCTGTATAGCAATTCTCTTACTTCATGTGAAATAGCCACCTCTAGAAATCTGACTTGATCAAAAATGGTTTTCTATCCTACTTTAAAAACACTGTTATACTGTAAACATTTTGCAAACTTTTATACATGAGCTTAGAATATATAAAACTTGTGAGTTTAATTTTAAGAAACAATAATAACTTTCCAGTTTTAAATATAAATTCTAAACACAATATATAAAAATCAGTGGGAATTACATCAGTGGCCCTGACCCAGAAAGCCCTTGTACACATAAGTATGGCACACACACAACTAATGGGGCATTGCAGAGGCAACCCCCCCCCCCCGCAAAACAACAACAACAACCAGAAAAGGAAAAGAAACTCTGAAACCATTTTGGGTTAGAAAAAGGCACAACTTTATTTGATGAGCTTGCAACACTCCAAATCAACCAGTGCGAGAATTAGGCACATCTCATCTTGACATCTTATTGACAGACATACTCGAACAACAGTAATCCGGAGGCCAGAAGATCCAGAGAATGCAAACCAACAGTTAAACTTCTTGACATTCTTCTTCTCTGTAGGCAATTACGTGGTTAGGGCTTGGGAAAAATAGGTAAAATTATTAGTTTCCATTTGGGCTAAAACTCACAAGCTACAGTATAACACATTATTACTGAATGTACTTGAGCCCACTGAAACCAATGATCTAGACTGGCCATCACATTGTATTAGGAATACTTTCCTTAAATAAATCTTTGCCAATTGTGAGTCTAGATACTGTGGGGGAAAGAACCATCTCTGACTGGTGGTCATATTGGCTGTGGGTGAGGGGGATTGTAGTCCAACAACATCTGAAAACACAAGGTGGGGGAAGTTACAGATAGGTAGCCGTGTTGGTCTGCCATAGTCAAAACAAAATAAAAAAATTCCTTCCAGTAGCACCTTAAAGACCAACTAAGTTAGTTCTTGGTATGAGCTTTCGTGTGCATGCACACTTCTTCAGATACACTGAAACAGAAGTCACCAGACCCTTCTATATAGTGAGAAGGTGGGGAGGGTGGGGGAAGACTGTCTTAAGGGCAAAATATCAGTATTAGGATTGCTGTGATAATCTGCTAGATTTAGTAATTGGTAGCTGGATGTGCAGACTCTTGCATAAACTAGGTGAAGAGGAGGAGCATAATATATGTGCCCCTTGGTGCAGATGTCTGTCAGCATTGCATTAATGGGACAGGAATTACAACGCACAGTCAAATGCCCATTAATTTCACAAGTACTGCAACAAGTGGTGTGTAATGAAACTCTTCAGGAACGGAGCTGGATTAGGATGTATATAGACCTGAAGAAGCAAACTAATGATTTTGAGCCTCCGTAGCTGTTACTTTCTAGGTCAACCCTTCCTCAAATTATTAATGTATTCACGCATTAAGGCAAGGCAGCAAAATATAAAAAGATAGAACTGTAACATAGCTTCTAATATTTCACATACAATTGCAGATATAAAATGCCAACATACATGGGACATGTTCTGACCATTGTAACGCATAACAGTTTGCACACTGCTTTTTGACGTGGAGGTGGGTGGAGGAAAGAACCCTACGTGTTCAAAAATGATTTGTAAATACAGAGCTATTTGAGACACGCCACAGCATCTCCATAGATACCCAAAAGCACGTGTAGGCAGAGAAAACTCCACAGAAATATACAGACTCACATCATGCATCCCTAAATTAGCACTGTTTGACCCTCCCCCCAAAAAAAACCCTGTTACAGTGATACTATCCCAATGACCCAGTTTCAGATACATACTAGCAAGCCTAATTACCTGTGTCAAAGGCCAGTGTCCAAATCCCAAGATCTTGTACTGTATACCTGCCCAAGCTGCGACAAACTGCAAAAAACAAAGGAATAGTGTAATATACTTCATCAACGTAAAACTTCCAGCCTAACAAAGGACCATCCGAACACACAAAATATAGGAAAAGAGAGACTTTGCAACAACCATGCCCAATCAGTGGAGGAGAGAAGCTTACTGCAAAAGGTTGGTAAGGCAGGTAGTCCTTCCTCAAAGACAAGAACGGCTAGCAGCCTGCTTGTCTTTGAATCATGACAAAATGCACCTTCCAGGCAGTCTAAACCCCATGTCAGGATGCATTGTGTCTGCCATGCCCAAACAACTGGAGTCATCATACTGGCCAACAACTTCCTGCCATTAATCATGTGGTGCAGAAACCCAAGTATGGCTCCATTAAACCAGTGTGGCCAAACACTGCCATCAGAGCCTTTTTAAAATTATTTGTGTAGTTTAAATGCAATATATATTGCATTGTAGCAACTTCCCCTCAGGAGAGGGTGTAACAGGCCTAACAGCATATATTTTCCTTCTTGTGAGCATTTATGGATCTGGGCTAATTCAGAATATTAGGTGTGTTTAAACTTATATAGCTGGACTTATATAGCTGGACTGAGCACTCAAACCACATGAATTTCTGGTGAAGTGCAGTGATCTACTATTGCGAATCTGAACTCAAATTGTCACTTTAACTTGTTACCAATTGCTTTTTTGAATCTGATATTTTGTATTTGGTGATTTAAATGAGATTAAATAAATTAAATTGATTGTTTAACAAAGTATTATCAAGTACAAAAGTTAAACTATAAAATTTAAAAATACATCTATGTTGCACATTTTACCAAAAAGCAGTATAAATTAAATGCAGGCACTCAAGGTTCACATTTAAGGGAATCAAATTGTTAATTGTTAATTGATTCAATTTAATATTACTTGATGGTTCTCATAACAGTAGAAGGTAAGTTGCTACCGAAATGGGAAACATAGGGCAATGACTTAAATATACATTTTTATATGGGCATGTGGTAACTTATATGTCAGACCTTAAAATATGTTCTTCCATTGTCTCTCTAGGACAAGTTTTTATGTCCAGCTGCTTATATTCTTCATATTTTGAGAAAAAGCAAGAAGCAGGGGACCAAGTCACTTATAACCAATGCAGAAAATAGTAATAGCTGCATTAAATTATATCCCACACTGGTTCCATCATTTCCGTCCAGCATTAACATCCCTGGCCATTGCTGCTGCTTATTAGAAACACATTAACTGTGATACCCCATTCAGAAAGCCATTAATATTTGCAAAGAATTACTTCAAAGGCATCTTCCTGACAGAGTAGTGCAACCGACCTCATACAAAACCATTGGCTTAGACTTCTTCATATAGAAGTTCAGTTGCTTTCACTCTGTCAGCCCCAAAATAAGATATGGTAAAATGACAACTTATACCACAGTTTTCTTTCTTTAAATGATCCATTTTAAGTTGCTGGGTAGAAAATAGAGGGTCTCTTTGTGAGCTGCTTCTAACATTTTCACTCTGGCCAAATAGTGAAACTAAAACCTCCATACTCATGATACAGTGGCGACAAAGTGGCCCTTCAGTTCAGAGATTATTACTGTTTTTCATTGATCTCTGAAACTATCTCCACTGATAGGGCTTGCTAAAGATTAAAAAATAAAATGGAAAGGGAGGAGTCAAGGCTATGCACAAGCTCATTATGTACTTTAATGTTATTGCAGTGGGAACATGAAGGAATCAAAAAGCTTTTGCAACTCTGTTTAACTTGAGCATTGATGAAGGTAGCCTCCTCTGTTTTAATGATTAGAATGCACTTACCCTCTCCTGATTCTGCCAAGAAGGCTGCAAATATGGAACTATCCATGAAGGAATAACTTGCATGCTCTCTGCAGTAATACTTGGTAAGTGGTAACCAGTTTCAGCTTTCTTTTTTAATAGAAAAGAAACCTCAGATGTTTTTGTATTGTCATTGCTTTTTTTTTTTTAAGAGGGAGGAAGAGGCAGCCTAAATAATGAAAAGTTGCAAGTGAATACAATAGCTCTCATCTTGTCATGCAGTGGCAAGAATTTTACTACTCAAAGGGGTAAGTTTACCACATTCTGCTTTCCGATAGTTTGTTTTTTTAAAAATAAGGTGTAGTAAAATTCTTGCCTTTGCATAGAAATATGATACAAAAGGTGATTATAGAAAGTGAATTTATCACACATCTGGATCTGTTGTGTGGTACCCTCCTTACTATTTGGCAGGATACTGGTGATGAAGCTAAATTGGTCAGATATGCTTACCAACTACAGATGTGGTATAGTTGTCTCTATTCACACACACAAAATGTCAGGGAGAGGCTTATGACTTCCTAGCAAAGATCGCTTCTTCTTTAATGGGGCTAGCCTTCGACTTAGTGAACCACAACTGATCAGCAAGCAGCTCCCAAGAGAATATTGCCCCCAAATCCTTCAGTGCTCCAAAATATTTATAAGAATGTAAAGAAGAGCCTGCTGGATCCGGACTTTGTCCCATCTAGTCCCGCATCCTGCTATCACAATGGCCAACCAGTTGCCTATCAGAGACCAGTAGGCTCGACCTGAGCACAGAAGTGCTCCCTTCCAGAGGTTTCCAGCAGCTGATATTCAGAAGGATAATGCCTCCAACTGCAAAGACAGAGCATAGCTATCATTTATAAGTGTCTGGTATTAAGTGCATTGAAAAATACATGTGTTGTTTCAACTGACAGTGGAAATAAAGAAGGATGTTATATTCAGACTTTTATTGTTCATGCTGCTTTGTGAATTTATTACTTTTTTTTCAATTTCCACTTGTGCTCCTGCCAGGAGATAGCTATTAGACAGTAAGCAGCAAGAGTAAAACGTTATCATTTTGTTTCAAACTATAAAATAATTTACATCACATAATTTTACTGTTGTGTGTTTTTTTCCGGTTTTTTTTTTTTTTTTTGAAACCACAAACATTCCAGCATCACACTGTAGGAATAACAATAGAAAGCATAACCTTTTGCATAGTATTAAATGAACAGAGACAGTAAGTTCTTTATTTACAATTATTGTCTAGATTTAAAAAATTCATAAAAACAGATGAATAAACATATAGGAATAATAACCCCTAGTGGGATGAATTGCCAAATGTACTGCTGTATTTTTTTCCACAAATCTCATGCTTTTAGGTACAGTACGCAGAGAGCAAGCATTTTATGTATTGCAGTGAATTTCAACATATAGACCATTTTGGTTTTTTGATCCATTCTTCCCATCATAGAGAGGCCAAGCAATTAAGAAAGGGAACAAGGTGCAAAGCTTGTAGTTGAAAGGCTGTTATCAGCTCATCTGTTTTCTCCCCCCCCCAGTCTGTTTATCATATACATATATATATATATATATATATAAAGAGAGAGCATGGTTTCTGTTGACAGAATCCGAAGTTTCCTATGCATCACAGTTAATATATATGTTATATTGTCTTTTTCTTTCTTTTTAAACTATATATGTACAGAATGAAATATTGGTTTCTTTTTAACAGTTTTTCAAGTCTCAAATAGTACCCTACTAGTTATTAAGAATCTGTATTACAATGCGCACACACAGAAAATGAAATGAAAATCAAAAAAGTATCTGATGAAAATCAAGCTTGAAATAAAAGGCAAATCATCAATATTAAGATGTTAGGGGGCAAAATATTCCAGTGCCAACAATTTTGTAGTTTCTTCAGCCCAGAGCTACATGCTTTTCCCTGTAAATAGACTTTATTGTATTTCAAATATAGTATCCCAAGGAGATCATAGAACCTCAGTGTTACACAAAAGTTAGTTGCTGTTATTTACAATCCAGGGATAAACCCTGCCTAACTGTCAGTCAGTTTGATTTTAAGAATAAGCTGGTCAACTGGACTGTCATGCCAGCTTTGAGATTTAAGAAGCAGGTAACACTGTCTGTTGAGAAGAGGGTTGTGTAAGCCTGGGAAGGTTTGCTGTTCAGCCAGACGTTTGGATCAGAGTGAATTATGTAGAGCCAAAAGACATTAAAAGCTTCTTACGAAAGTCCAGAAGCAGGCAATTCAAGGTGGTTAGAGAAGCAGGCAATTCAAGGTGGTTAGAACTTTACCTGGCAGAATAGTTCTGATATGCCCTCAAAACATTAGTCATCTGAAACTGTAGTTGGCCAGGAGTCTCATCTTGTCTTGCAATAGTTCTTCTGACTACAGTTGTTCCACCTTATTAGCCAACTTTAAAACAGCAGGCAATACAACAACATATAAAGTTTTCAAGCTAATTTAAAGGGCTTTCCCTCCAACTCTTCTGGCATAATTGATCATATTAATCAAAATGTCTTTTGCACTGTACAAGTTTATGGAAAAGATCATTTGCTGAAAAGTCTTGAAGCAAACCTTGTATTAAATACAAAAGTCATTTATGAAAAATCTGTGACCCACAAAGTGCTTTGCATTCAAGTGGTTGACATAGCAATTATATAAGCTTTTAAATTACCAGGGCTGTTACCATCTTGAAGAAAAAAGAAATCTCACCCAGAATATTGCAGTTGTTTACAATGGCTTTCAGTGTAGAAAGCACAATACAAGGGGAAAACAACATTAGTGGATTTGCTATAATATACTTTTGTGACTACAGGAAGACAAGCTTGGTTTAAAAATAATCACACAAAGCACATTTCAGTATACACTTCATAAAGTTTCATTCAGGTCTACATAGTGCATAAAATGATATTATTTTTCTTTTTAAATGTCAAAGCAACAAACCATAGTGGTTCTCATCCAAAATGCCAACAGCCCATATTTTTCAAGAAATAAATGACTAAATTTCTAATGGAATAGAATCCAGCACACAGTATTTCAACATTAGTTTGATCTTCATACAAAGCCAAATATAACTTATTTTTGAACTGATATTCAGAAACTCCACTGAGGTTTATTATAATCTTTAAAAAATATATGTTTAAGAAGCCATTGCAATACACTTAAATAATGAAATGGCCTCATCATTAAGTATTGCATCAAAATAAGGTCAAATAATTCATTAAAAAAGAGAGAGCAAAAAACCTGATCATTTAAATGTGTATTTAAAACAAAGGAAGCCTTTCTGTTTCATCACCCTCTATATAGGATCACAATGCTACATCCAATATATTATATTTTGGCTTCTTTTGTTATTTGCTAGCAATATCTACATTATTTAACAAAAAAAGAAAAACCTATCAGGCAAAAATCTGATCACAGTTGTAATAAAACATCCAGGGTGCCATATTACAGAAATTTTCATTGAATTGAGCGATTTGAATATTATCTCGGCAGGAAGTGCTGTCTTAATCCTACAAATAGTTAAGGATATTATCTACAGTTCTGTAAACAAATTACATTCTTTATTTTTAGGACATAAATAAGTTAAAATATAGCAATTTGAGCAGAAAAAGGCAACATGCCAACAAAGAAACTTTATATATACCTATATCTATATCTGTATATAGATATAAATATATATATGGATATATACACATATATAATTATATTATGTATATATTTATATATTTCTATATATAGTCTCATAAATGCTTATTTTAGGTTCCTCTGTCCAACTGGTGCAAATCTACTGTGCAAGTTAAGCTTTGCAACTTCAAAAAAAATATTTAAATTAATCTATACAACTGAGTCCATGCCACACAAGCATTAAAAAAACCCAAAAAAACTCACAGAGCAGTGAATTGGATAAATAGCCTCAAAGAAGTCCTCTGCATTTCCTGCTTAAGGAATAAAAAGAAGGAAAGGTTGGAAGTGGGTAGTACATTCATGCAGGAGGGCATTTGTATTGTTTTTGTTTGTTTCTGCGGGGGGGGGGGAGCAAGAGGGGAATATGTAAATCAGCCATATGTAAATCCCCCAAAACCATCATGATCAGTGGTTCGTTCTGTCCCCCCCTCTCTCAAAGTGAACAGGAGTTCAAACAGCTTCTCAGCCAGCATTGTTTATACATATCTCTCTATGTATATATTTATATTAATATTTTTGCAGTGACATTTTCAGCTAAAGTGATGTCTCCAGGCTATGGATCGGGCTTCCTGGACTAGAAGAGGTAGCTGATTTACTTGTATCAGTTGTAAGGTTTATTCCACTGTCGATAGCACTATTGTTCTTGTTCAGTGAAGACGGTGGACTTGGGTTTTGCTTGAGTGCAGGGTCTTCTTCTAGTTCTGTGTTGTCAATGAGAGGGATATGGGGCTGGGAATCTTCTATCCTAAATTCAGGATGAGTCATAAAGTTGTGAATGGAGGTTCTAGATTCTGGTTTTTCTAACCCTTCATAGAGAGAGCTACGGAATGCCTTCACGACGCGGATCTGAGAGGAGGGAAAAAGATAGAAAAGATGTCAGTGGTAACTGCTTTTTCAAAACATCTCATTATGATTTACATTTTTTTGTTTTGGTGAAAAAAATGTGGCATATGGTTAGGGCAGAGCAGGCAGCTGTAGTCCATAGTCTCTGGATGCTAAATGCATAAACAAGTGGCTCAGTTTTGTGCATTTTAGGCGTCTGAATCAACTGCAATGTTAAAACCATATGAGATTAAAGCCATCAGAACTGTTCCCAGAACTGATGGGAAGCATTGGTTAAAGAAAGCAAACATCCACTCATGTGATATTTCCCTAGTAAAAGACAAGCCATGTTAATTCAAATGCAAATGTAGAACCATGCATGTTGATAGTTTGCAGTGAATAATTAAGAAAGCTTTTATTCTTTAAAAAGTTTCATTTATATAGACACACACACAAAAAAAACCCAACACAAAACAAATTGTATGTCTCAAACGAGAAAGCACAAAACATAGACACAGTTGGATGGATGGATAGGTATGAGAGACAAACATAGGAGCCAAATGTAAGAACAGAGCATAGGTTTTTGAAAAAAGCAAGATCTAAATGAAGCAGCCAAAAGCACACACGCACATACACACGCACACGCACACAAAGCCAAGCAGACAAAATACTTAGGCAAAAACATGCTATACAGGAAAAAGTCACAGTAATCACATAAACACAGCTAATTGGCACACAACAACTACACTTGGAAGCCTGGATAATGTGAACATGTAATTGTTGATACAACTTTTATTTTTTCTTCATGCATATGTGAGGTAAACACTCGAGTATAGACCCACTGTTCTAGCCATTTGTTTTTAAAATAACTTATTAATAAACAATTAAGACTAGAAAATTATATAGTGATTATTGGGTTTCATATAATTGAATTACAAAAGTCCGATTCCTTCATTTTCTGTGTCTCACTTATGAACATCATTCATAAAGTTAAGTGCATAAGGTGGTACATTTTTATGCCTCATCTGCAGTACTTGATGTCCATTTAGTTATGTCAAGATATTTTCTTGCCTTTCCATCACTAAGCCATAAGAACATGGGAAAGCCAGGTACTTAATTGAAGTAATGTTTGGATGGCCCACCAATTAATTATGCCTGCACTGAGCTGCAGGAGCAGCAGGATGCATTGCTGAGTCAGCAAAGGACAAATAGTTCTCCGTGACCAGAAACAGGAGAGCATTCTAGATTCCTTCCAGAAGTGGCTTGCCTGGTGGGCTCTTGCCAAAGCAGAGGCTTCTACTATGTTATTAGTGAGAAAAGACAGGATTTCTTGAAGGAAAGAATTAGCAAGGAAAAAACAGAATGGCAAGTATGTGAATTGTTGGGAAATGTATTATGACTATAAATGAATTCTAGAGTCATTGAGCTTTTTATTTTTCTCCTAATTATGAGTGAGGTATTAATGCTAGTCTGAATGAGGTACTAATGGCAAATGCATTGAGCAAGGGATGCTCACCTGAAAATCTCTGGGGCCTTTTAGAAATGTTTGAGTGTTTTATTTGTTTTCTGACATTTGCACCCCACCGTTCTTACATCATGAAAAACAATCTGGCATACACAAACCACCTTAGCTTTTGCAAAGCGGTAGTCTCATGTACCTTCTGACTACAGATTACACATATCCAACATGGCGCATGCTTGGTTCTGAACCACAATTTATCTACTTTTATTATTCTTTGTGCTGGAGGTCTTGTGTCTTTAAATTGCATTTTATCATTCTACACTGTAAGCTGTCAATGTCATAGAGGGGAATTATATTACTATAGTAAATAAATAATGTGTGCCAGTTATGGTCCACAACAGATGGAAATGCTCAATTGACAATACTGTGAGATCTTGCCCACCATTGTTGCTGCTGCTCTCAAGAGCACCACTGAATACCCCAGGTAGGGAGGCTTCAGCAGTAGGAGGGCAGTGGAAGGGGGGGGGGATTACCTTTCCCTTTTGCCTCAGGTGGCTAAATGAGATGCACAACCCCTGTGGGTAGGAGGCTGATTTCCAGCTCTGACTAGTTCACCAGCTCAGCCATTCCAGGATAGTGATAGTAAGGCAACAGTGATTCACTCTCTGGAACCTTCCCTTTTAGAATCTTACATTATGGACTGTGACATGATATTCTGATATTTTATCTTTGCATGTGTCACCAACCCGGGGGTTTGCAACAAGGAGTTGGGTATACAATTTAAAAATAAATAAAAATACAGGATTGGGCCAAGCATATGTATATATCTTGCATATATAGTGTTTTATAACTGGAGAGCCACTGTGAGTCAGGGTAGACAATACTGAACTAACTGGAGCAGGGGTTGGCAACCTAAGGCCCATGGGCCACAAGTGGCCCACGGGGTCGTTTAAATGGACCATGAGCCGCCTCCAAACTGAGCTGCCCGCTTGGTGAGTCCCCGTGCACTGTGCTAAACCAGCACAGCGTGGCGCAGGGACTCGTTTTGTGGCTCTAGAAATTGCGACGACACACTGAAAATCGTGTTTGCGCAGACGCCGGAAATCACATCTGTGCATACAGAGATGCTGGAAATCACGTGCATGTGTGTTCATACCCGCTCGCAATCCGGCCCATGGAGGGAATCTCTGCTGGTGTGAACCGGCCCAGGCAAGGTAAACCTTGCCGACCCCTGAACTAGAGCAATCGCATGACTTTGTTATAAGACTATTTCGTATGTAGCCATTTACCAAAGCAGTCCTTCTCCTCAGAAGTAATATGCACTGTCTAAATATGCACTATGATCAACAATCTCTTCAAGCAGAAGATACTTATAGGCATCAGCATGAACCTAGCCTGTTTCCGAATAATTTGGGATTCTGACCTGAGAACTTTTAAAAGAAGGACACATTAGGAAAAATATTTTATGTGCTAGTGCCATACTTCTAAACTCCTTTGTGAGCTGAGTGGGATGGGGGTGGGGAGGTTTAGTGAATCTGCAGGAGTCCTTCTAAGGAAGGGTAACTCACAAAATTCTGTTGCATTCTGTTGATCATTGGCCATGCTGGCTGGGGCTTATGGTAGTTGGAAACTAACAATATCTGGAGGGTCACTTTATAATTAGAGTCTCCTGAAGTTATATTAAAAGGAAGAAAATGCTATATAGTTTAATTAGATCACTAAACTAAGAGTTGTGAGGATTAAAGATGTAGCCTTTTGGGCTATTTCCTTATATAGGCAGGTTTTAATGACCCTCATATAAGATTGTATGTGTGCTTGCTTTCCATGTACATGTGGGGACATACCAGAAATAGATATCAACTACATGGCGATCATGTAATGGACAGTGTTCATGAAACGGACAATGTCAAGAGATGATAAACAATGATGTACAGCTCTCTTTTCTCACAGGAATGGAGACAACAGGAAAAAATGGACTGCTCTTAACATGGGATTACGGGTGGGGTTAAGGACAACACTTCAGGACCTTTTGACATGGCTTTTAAGTTTCCACTTCTTTCTTCTCTGCTGCTGTAATAAAAAGTGCTTCAATTTTGCCCCACACTGAAAGTGAGACATAGATATTTGCATCCAGCAAAGAAAAGATAAATACAATTTTTAGATACTGCAGATTTTTACCTCCACTGAAGAACAAAACACCACCCTGATAGAATATCATTCCTAATTACAATGCCATTTAAATATGCAGGACCAGTTTTCAGATGTACTACAGTAGGTAGCATATGAGCTTATACTCGAATGTTTACCTGGCTTCATATAAGCCAAGTATCTTGAGTTTGGTTCACATTCATTGTCAGGCTCAAGGTTAAAGACTCACAACCTCTTTTTATTTCACTCTCTCCTGCTGAACCCTTTTGTCCAGTGATCTCTAGCCCTCTGGGAAAACAAACACATTTAATATTCAGAAAGTAGAGAGTTGGGCACTACAAAAGCAAATATTGCAATTTTATTGAAAGGACAGTAAGGCGGTTAGTTTATAAATGTAAACATGAAGACTGTTTTGCCAAGAGATGCCAACTCTTAGGTTTAACTGCTTCTATTTTTAGTTAAGGATGTGGTTGTGCAAAGGCAAGTCTTATGTTGACTTAACTGTAGTCAGACTTCTCTTCATTTTGAAATACGTTCAGAGCACTGAAAATATTCAGGGCCATTTCACCCTCAGTGGCACATCAGCAAGAGGACTTTGAGAGTACAGTAATGTACATGGGGTGTTTTCATGAACTGGCATCACTGTGCAGGTGCTGTGTTCAAAGCTATAGCAACATTTTCAAGCCAATACACCACAGCAATGGCATGAGCATTATATGGAAGTAGTAGTTCAGACAAGTGCCATTTGTATAGAAAAATAATCCTTCTACTCTCAACATATTTCAAAAAGAATGAAAAAACAATGCAGAATACATAAGCATTGTTTGCTAGCAACTTCATGGGAAACAATGAATTGTACATTACTTAGTTATCGGATGGGGTCCATTCACAGACTCACTAACCCAGTGCTTTTTTTTTTTTTACATGCAGTGGGGATCCTAAGATGTTGCACACTCACACCCACAGAATGTGGCATTGCTTGGTGTGGTAAAGGACCCCTGGACAGTTAAGTCTAGTCAAAATCAGCTATGGGGTGTGGCGCTCAACTCCGCTTTCAGGCTAAGGGAGCTGGCGTTTATCCGCAGACAGCTTTCCGGGTCATGTGGCCAGCATGTCTAAACCGCTTCTGACATAATGGGACACTGTGACAGAAGCCAGAACACACAGTTTGTGTAGATGTACATCAATAGCATCTATGTTCAATTCTTAAACCCCTTTCCTCCCTCCTAAAAGAAAAAAAGTGGGGGAGGAAAATGATACTGGGATGAGAGATACAAATTGTAGAGGGTCTGTGGGTCAGTGTCCCATAATGTTATCATCTTCTTTTTAATGCTAGAAGACCTAACAAGAGAAATAAAAGCTCTCTCCTTTTTCTCCATGGCTGAAGATTGTTTTTAAAACAAAAATAAAAAATAAAAAACCCTGCATCTTAGCTAATGGAGTTCAAAATTAGCAGTATATTTGAAGCCTATCCAACCCCAAAAAGCAACGGTATGGCTTTGCACAACCAACAACCTAACCAAAATATTTTACAGGAATGTGACTCCAAATCTAATTTTGAAAATGTATCATTATAATATATATAGTGATACCTCTTAGCTAAAATTTTAAAACTAAAGCAGCAGCATGTTATCTTTTAATAAGTTAGAACAGAAGGATAAAGGAGATTAAATGACAGGTGGAAGAAAAATGTGCAATTTTTACATGCTCCGAGGCTGCAAGTAGAGTTAGCTTCCAATGCCAGCTACAGCAGGAGTATCAATTGCAATGGCATTAGCATGGAAGGATGGCATATGCAGTTCTTTGGGTTTCATATCCTATATACTGGTTCCTGCCTGCTTTTTAAAGTTACTGGAACATATGACCAGCTAGTTGCATAGAAAGGTTTGCTGATATTCAACTACAGCAGCCCACTTGCATGACAGACTTCTAGTCACACAAAGGGGACTTATCCTTTCTCTCTTTCTTGCCAGAGAGTTGCAGACCCCACCTCCCCAGAGAAGAATGGGGCTGGGGCTATTATCAGTGGTTGCCCACTTGTGGCAACTCTCCCAGAGAGGCACACCCTGTATAGGAAAGTCTTTTAATGCGCAATGTTTTCTTATGCTTTTATATATGTTGGAAGTCACCCAGAATGACTGGGGCAACCCAGTCAGATAGGCGGGGTACAAATGATAAAATTATTATTATCTTTCTATATATTTTAGGTGCCAGGCAAATACTTTTCTCTTTACCTGTTCTTTTGGCTTAATTTGAAATGTGGCATTGTGGTTTCTTTAGTGGGGTGAGAACTGTAAGTTCTGCCTGTGTAGCTGTGTTTTTAGGTTTTTAATTGCTTTTAATGTATGTTGCTGAAAGTCTCTGACAGGATAAAGGTAGGTCATAAATATATAATAAAATAATAATAACAGATTTAAATAAAATAATAATAATAATAATGCTGTAATGGGTTTGAAGTGTTTAATTTGTGTTTATGTGTAAAGCCTGTATAAGACCTTGAAAATGTGATCAAGATCCATGTGTATTGGATTGTGTGTGTGAACCCACTTCTGACACCAGTGTTACATGCCACCCTAATCTCTGCTGAGCGGTAGCAAGATTCCAGGGCCCCCTGGGGGGTGACTCAGGACCGTGTTTCCGTTGGGAGTTCAGACACAGCAGAGGCTGTTGTGTTTTAAGATATATGGTTTATTTTACACATATATACAACATTTAGCCTTCAATGGAGGGGTGCACAGCAGCAGCACTTCAAAATGCCACCTTAGCCTTACGGCAGAATCACCAGCCTCCTTTTTGATCTGCAGGCTATCTTGGTCTCCAGGGCACATGCAAGCATAGTTCCTTGTCTGCTTCCTTGTACTATCTTTTTAATGGTTTATGTTTTATTGTGTTTTTAATATTTTGTTGGGAGCCGCCCAGAGTGACTGGGGCAACCCAGTCAGATGGGCAGAATATAAATAATGAAATTATTTATTATTATTATTATTATTATTATTATTATTATTAATTATTATTATTATTATTATTATTATTATTATTATTATTATTTCTACTAATTTATTTGCCACCTTACTCATTCACATTCTAATGGCTAGAACTTTTGATGCGCTGAAGTACTAATGGTTAATTCTCCCAGGCTCACCTAACAAAGGAGTTTGTTTGACTTCATCAACACTAGTTGATTGACTAGGATTAAAGGCTGGTATACACTTAGGATGTTTACCTAGGTTAATTAACTCTTCAAATGCTAATTGCTGGTGCTCAGAAATAGGTCCACGCACACATCTTTCAATACACATGAATCTTGATTACATTCTCAAGGTCTGATAGAAAGTCTTTACACATAAAAACTAATTAAACCCCTCAAACCCCTCACATTACTCGGTTATAATACACACTGAGACTGTCTTATAACACATCCCAGTTATAACAAACAAGTTCTAATTAAATCCTAATATTTACTAAACCTAAACATTTAGCATCTATTATGTTACTCTTCATTGATGGAATACATTTAGGGATGGTACACACATAGGAAATTCTTTACATCTTAATTTGGCTGTTGATTGTTTATACTTTTTTTTTTACAGGGTATAACGTTTGCCATTTATTTGAATAGGATTGTATCCAAAGACGGAAGCCTCTTTGATCTAACAATAGCTTTCATCCTCAGAAAGGAGAATTAAAGGTTCACCCTCCTCCCTGAAGTTCCCATCACCCATAAAAAATTTCCCAGGGAGTTTGGGGAACTTTGGAACAGTGTCGTCGTTTGAGGGGGGGGGGTGTTGCAGGGCCGGGTGGCAAAAATAGTCTCCTTCCCTGTTCCACTGATAAGAGCCTCCACTGGACCAAAGAGTCTTCCGTCAGTGGAGGCACAACACTCGATACAACCGCAAGTATACTAGGCATTCAGTAGTGAACTGCATAGATAACAGTATTAAAGAAATGGGCGTGATAATAGATTTAATAGAACAATTTACTATCTCAGAGCATGTGTGAGAAGAATCCTGCTTTATGTGTTTTCAAATGTTGTCCTACTACATAAAATCTAGTCCAATATTTTATAAAGCGAAGCAGCCTTGGAAAGATGAGGCAACAGGAGATGTAGTTTACAATCTAAGAAGAAATGTGAACATGTGAACTGTTCAGAGGAGATTTATCATATAGAGATATTTTCATAAAAGAAGAAATTGGTATTCATTCCATAGGAGATAGCTTTATAGAGGCACACCCTATTTCTGAAAATGGAGACCTGTAAGGAAGAGTGCCACTGTGGTGTGCCAATATTTCAACTATATGACTTATTCTGGAATATAAGAGGTGGGAAAGGGACATAATCTTGAATGGCCCAGTCTTGAATGACTGCTAGATAAGTTGGCATCTCTGTAATCAGATGCATTAAGAATACACACTCACGCCCAGCCGCCGCAGCAGTTGTGCTGGTAGGAGAGGAAAGAGCATTGGATAACGAAACGTGGCTAGGGCTAGAAATATTGGTTACATCCTGGTTCTGGCTTGTGACGGAGGATTGTCTCCTGAGAGCCCCCTGAAAGGAAGTGCCACTCTTGAAAGTATTGACTACTTCGATCTGTAATGGAGGAAAGAATGAGACAAGTTGCTTGACGAACGGACAGAGCTTTGCAACCCACAGGAACAATATTTTCTAGTCAAGTTCAGCTGCTCATACAAATAGTGCTTCCATTTTCAAGGTCAGAATAAAACAAGCCCCTTTTAAAATTTAGAATAGACAGGCAGGTTCTGTACAGAACAATGTTAGGCAGCACAACTGACAGTTTGCCAACTCATTTCAAGGAAGTTAGAAGAAAAACTGTTATGTATACATTTGTGTTACTATTGGGCTTTAATAATAAATTACTGTAATTTCTGACGTTACTATGGAGTTCATCTGCAGATAGTCATTACCCTTGTATCTACCAGTATTACCATGTAGATTTTCTTCAAAAAGTAGGACAGGGAAGAAATTCAGACACATCCAATCTCATTTAAAAAATAAATTCTACCTATGCATGTCTATTCAGAGAAAAGCACCATTCAGTTCAGTTGAGCTTAGTCCCTGATAAGTGTGTATAGGATTGTAGCCTGAAATAATAGTACTGAATAATAAATGCCATATGAACCACTTTTCTGACCATTTTGGATTCATAATAGTCAAAAGGTAAACCTAGGACTTCATATGTACTTGAACCACATTAAAATTACCTCATTCTTTTTTCATCATTCACCAACAATGATTCTGATTATGAAAGTTGCACAGTGAAATAGCTTTCCATTTACAAATAATTTACTAATTCATTGTATTGGGTACACCTGTACATTTTGGAGCCAAGTAGAAGATTGAAATTGCATCCATCCAGGTTGAAAATATCATTTTTTACCCAGGATCTTTCTTCTGAGGCACCTGCCACACAGGACCTAATGGCAGGGCAGAGTATGAACCAGGAAGTCTCTTGTTTTCATATCACCTCTGCCCTGAACACACTGGGTACTTTACTCAAGCTATTCCTTCTCAGCCTTGATTGCTCCATGGAGGATAACACTGACTTACCTGAAAGGTCTGTTGTAAAGATTACAACCAGATAAATAACACATTAAGCACTTTGAACATTTGAAAGTGCTATACAAATGTTAGGTGGTATTATACTGCTACACATTATGTTGCTAGGAAAACAAATATGGATATTAGATGTATTAGATATGAAAGCAAAGCTCGACAGGCTAAGTTAGGCTTCAAGAGTTCATAATGCAAACCTTGCCAAAAAAAGTAATAATCCTTGACATACTCTTCTGTTTAAATTAAAATACTTAGGGATGCTATTACACAATTATATTGAAGAGGCTGCAGGGGGCAGAGAGGAAATCCACTCCCTGCAGAAGACCCCTGGGTCAAGAAACAGGCTCCTCACCACAAGCAATTTTTGCCCCACAACCTTTAAACAGGCTATGCAGGGGATCTGCTGACTACTGAAAATGATCCTCTTACTCCAAGCCCACCCCACAATAGCTTTTTCCTCCTGGGAGGCCAGTTTAACCTCAACATCTTCTCACAGTCTAGAGAGAGCTGTCCTGGCTGTATGAAGCGGTCATTTGACAGCCAGAGATCTGGGATTCTAAGACCCATCCAAATTCAGAATGTACTGAAAACAAGCAGAATCATTTCCTGATTTTAGGGGAAATGGCTTAGCTTATTTCTGAATCATTACAACACAAGCCATGGGTAGGTCACCCATCTCTAGCTGATAAATTTCTTCTCATAAATATTCTGTCACAGACATTTTGGCAAATATACAATTACACACACACACACTTGTAATTGCCATTAAGGGTTATGGTAGTGAAGTGGAGATTCCACTCTGCCTACTGCAAAAACATCTGTAATATAACGGAAAGCACAATACTGGTGTTTTTAGACTAGGTGTTACATCAGAACACCTTAGGATGAATATGTTTACATACGTCTCAGTAAGACACAAATGGGTCACAAAATACTGATCAAGGTATCACAAAGATACCTAGTATTAGTACGAATGTCACATTTGATGAGGCTGAAACATCCTTCTTTTGCACACCTGCTCAAAGCTATGTTTCTTTATCTTTGGGCTCATAGGAAATGTTAGGCTCATGGGATCAGGGCAAACAGAGCCTTGCTTTCAGAAGACTGTGCAGAGCTGTCTTTGCTCCAATCCTCTTCATGAACATTCAAGGTATGATGTTCACCTATGTGAGCACCTTACTTGGGACATTTGTGATCGTCACTAAGAAGCAGTTAGGGAGATCCACATGTAGCAGAATGCATCTTTGTGTGCAATACTTGCTGGGGAAAAAACCACATTCGTTTAATGTGCATTAAAATGCACATAAGAACATCAAAGCTATCTACTAAAACTGGATTCCTCCTCATCCACATTCTGGAGCAACATAAATAAGTTTTAAAGCACAAGTAGCGTGGGGATGGAATTTATGTACTGTGTCTGGACACGGATATGTCCTTTAAGGCATGCCCAGTACAAACTTCTATTCTTTCAACAGTAAATATCCATTCCCACGCCACAAACATACTGCTTTATCCTAATCTTCTTTAAAATCTCCCTTCCATTTCAAAAGAACTTTGCCATTCAGCAAAGAAACATAAGTCAAATCTCCTTTGGACATGTAGCTATGTGAATTCATCCCAATATTTACTTATTAATAGGGCAGGTTGTCACATGATCTGGCACATGGTTCTGGAGAAGCCATGCTGTATTTCATTTGGTAGACCATCATGAACTGTTATATCCTGTGCATAACAATTCTATCTGGTCAAGGAAGGGACAACTGAAAGTGAATGAACCACAAATCCAAAGCCTTGATGGAGGCATACAGCACTGCTTAAAATTGCATGTTTTGAGTCTTTGAAAGTCACTTTGAGACCCAGATCAGGTGAAAAGTGGAGTATGTATATTTAAAATAAGTAAATAATAAAAAATTGGAGGATTCCCTGTAATATGCCTCGTCTTCCCTGACACTTTGAATCCTAAAATAGTCTTCTCTTGGACACCAGGAACCCTGAGAAATGTAGCTAGTAATCTACAATGGCTTAGTCTTTAATACGGATGCCTGGTGTCCTGAACTAATGCCATTAGCGTGGAGCTACCTTGGGATGTGAAGGTATTGTTAATTGACCTATTGATTGATAAGATTTAGGCTTACTTTTTGATGTGTTATCTTGGAGTAATAGTGTATCTTTTATTATGTGCTAGAGTTTCTTTGTACCATTATGGTATTAGACTGTTTTCTGTGAACTGCTTTGAGCATGAATGTATTTTTGGAAAATGCAGTATATATACAAACTTACTATAGCTTTGGACCCAGATTCTTCACTACCTAACAGGCCACAGTGTCTCTTTGGCAAATTTGCCAAAGGCTCATAAATTGCTGAGCAGCATTCAATAAGAATCTATTTTGACTACAATAAATTGCATTCTTAATATTAAGGGGTACTTACTGACTTGACTAAATTAATCCTTTTAAGTAGAATTGAATACAAATTCTGGCTTGAAATAGTCTAATGCAATCTGAAGCACACTGCAACAGGGACAATTCAGCAAGCTTTCTAGAGTCCCTGTTAAGAGACTATCATGTATGTGCCATTGTGAAAATCTAGTCAATCAATTTTACATGCTCTTCAATCATATTATAAAAGAGATCTGTACTAAGACTAAAAAACAAACCAAAACAAATTTCAAGTAAATATGGAAAGATCAGTATTTACTGTCCATAACAGCACTAAGATTTCACACATGTATTTGTACCTAAACATCCCAACTTGCTGAATAATTAGTGGAAAACATCTGTTAGAAAGCCTAACAATGGGTATTCTGAAGGCAGAACAAGTTTAACGTTTGCCTTCTGTGTGAAAGCAGTAGAGATAATATAAAAAGGTATCACCTGTTCTGTGTTGAAGAAGAAAGAACTGAAGTCAAACTAGGAAACATTTTAAAGGAAACTGGATATTATATTCATTTATATTATAATAGTAACCTGGATGAGTAGAATTTTGCTAAAAGCCCTTGTACCTCTTCAAAAGAGAAAACTTAATTTTCCCCTCCCCTTCAGCTATTGCACTAAATTCTTAAAATGCCATTCAAGACTACTTTGGTGATGAAAGTTGCAGTTTATTACTCTAATATGGCAACTTGATAAATCAATCTTGCCAAATAGGCAAGAAAATTGAGTAATCTGAAGTTTTTCCCCTCCTGTCTCCTAGTTTGTTCCTTAAAATTACTAATTTGTTCCATATGTAGATACAGAAAAAGCTGGTAGAAAAGGCTGATTCTGATGCAACATGGAACTATGGTTCCTCACTATATGAGCCTTGGGTTTGTGTGTTCCTCCTTTACTTCTTTTGTGTGCCAGAGGCAAAGACTGAGAGCCTCCACTTTTACTTTTAAACTAAAAGCAGTTCTATCCAAATTTGAGCAGCTATGCTTTGTAAGGACAATTCAGAATCAAACCTTGTCTTGTTCTCACTAGCCATCATTTAAACAAATCAGTTTTCTAAGCCTGATATGAAGAGCACACAACCAGAGGCACCCAAGTAAAGTGTTATTTCACATTGCAGGAAAACATGGTTTCTCACTACATCTGAACTCAGTCATGATCTAATCTCTTAGCTAACAATATTGTTATTCAAATTGGAATATAACAGAGGCTGCTGTTTACAAAGTTTAAACAGATGAACAAATAAAATCCAAGCGCAAGATCTGTCACAGACTTTAGCTTTAACCCACATCTCCTGTTTTTGTCTCCTCCTATTCAAAGTGTGTGTGTGCGTGTGTGTGTGTGCGTGCGTGCGTGCGTGCATGAGAGAGAGAGAGAGATAGAGAATTTCCTGGGAATGTGTTGAGATAAGGTGGTGGTGTTGTCATTTCAATTCCTGTAATGAAAGACAGGAGGGGGGAAAGGGTCTGAATATTGACGTGCAGGACTCCTTTATTGTCTGTCCTGTAAGAGGGAGAGAACAGAGACTCCATCTTGATGTAAACCAGAGGGTTGGGGGTTTACCTCTTCAAGTTCCATCTTCCCCCACAGAGGGGGGACGGTTGGGGAATATGTGGCCAGTTGATACACAACTGTGAAAAAATCAAAGAGCTGGAAAAGGTGCTCCAATCACCCTCCCCATATTTCCAGAAGTCTATAATGCACTGGAGGATTTCTATCATTCCGCCATTCACGAGGAAGCTTATCAACCTAATCTTCACAGAAATCCTTTGTTTGATTATTTACTGTAAAATGCAGTAGAGGTGTACTAATTCGTTTGGGTGTTCTGCTTATCTGAACTGGGGCATCTGGATGCACCAGCCTGACAGTAACTGCCCAGCAGTAATTCTTTTACTAATCTGAACTTCCCAAACATCATGGGAACTCTCCAGTGGATATATTGGAGCCGCTTGCAAAACTCTTTCTGAGTTAATGGCTTGTTGATGTCACATGAGCACATGATGGAGGCATGGAGCAGGGCAGTCACAGACTCCAACTGGCAGGGAACGTACCAGCAAAGCCTTTCACAACACATCTACTTCTAAGCAGAAAGGAAAGTGAACAGTGTTGGTTAGCAAGAAAACATCATTATTGTTTATTTTGGTTTAAACAGTAAACAACAAGAATTTTCCATGGATCATGAAGATAAAAGTATATAGAACTAAAGGATATTTCTCAATCTACAAGAGGAACTAAGAGCAGTATTTGCTCTTTGTTGTTTACACTCACCACAACCAGAAAGACATCCTGACAGAAATGTCAACAGACAATACTCCTCCTACAGCCATCAGGAAGAAAATAATTCACATTTAGAGGATTACTTAGGGCTGATAATAGCCCCCCACTTGGGCATATAATTAAATATTTTTCTCTCTCGGAGAGTAATCCCAAATCACTACTCTAACCCAAGTGAGCAGATCTTCATTTAATTATTTACACAGTGAAAAATGTAAATTTATCCAGCTCTATGGTCTACTCCCATTCACCCAATCCCACCGCTTCCTTTTCCATTCTTTTTTATTTCTTTACAAAAATCAAAAGGGATAATAGAAATTTTTCTCTTGCACTAAAAACATTCACAGCCACCCCCCTAAAAATACATCATCTTCTGCTTTAGAAAATTAACTAGCATTTGCTTGAATAGAACCACATTGCTTTAAAAATCTGATTGTAAAAATAAACCTTCCAAGATGGATTAATTTTACCCCTGAAGTGCCTTGACCTTACAAAGCAGTATTTTCATTTTCTTCTACTCCATTGCATTATAGGGAGCACATCTTTTCAAAGCTTTGACTAAAATAGTCCTTCCAGAAACTGACTATTTTTAGTACTACCTTCACACTTTACTGCAGTGACAAACACCCCTATTCAGAGAGCAGAAAAAAGAAACCCACATGATTTAAACATTTTTTAGTAAACAAATTTTGTTGCAAATTTTAATAAATCTGCTTCCATCTTTTTCTTCTACTGACTTGGATATATTTATCATGCATAGCTTTTTCCTCATATTATAGTAAAACAATTAATTATTATTTTTTTTTACAAGCAGAAAAAGGAAGAATCCTGGTGCCATTCCCAACTTCTCTAATTAAAATAAATGCAGTAATACAACATATGGAAAAACTTTTTTTAGCTTCTAGCTCTCAAGGTTTTGCTGACAAGATAAAGAACAAGGTTAGCCCTATTTCAAGTTTATCACAGACGTGTGTGTGTGTGTGTGTGTGTGTGTGTGTGCGTGTAAGGTAAAGGGACCCCAGACCATTAGGTCCCATCGTGGCCGACCCTGGGGTTGCGGTGCTCATCTCGCTTTATTGGCCGAGGAAGCCAGCATACAGCTTCTGGGTCATGTGACCAGCATGACTAAGCCACTTCTGGCGAACCAGAGCAGTGCAAGGAAACGCCGTTTACCTTCCCACTGGAGCGGTACCTATTTATCTACTTGCACTTTGACGTGCTTTCGAACTGCTAGGTTGGCAGGAGCTGGGACCGAGCAATGGGAGCTCACCCCATCATGGGAATTCGAACCGCCAACCTTCTAATCGGCAAGCCCTAGGCTCTGTGGTTTAGACCACAGCGCCACCCGCGTCCCCTATATATATATGTATATATATTCAAATATCAATTTTTGATGGTGCAAAACAAAGGATTCATTAGCTTCAAAAAGACTCATGTAAAACTCCTGGGAAACAATACAAGATTATCCTTTTTTATGAATGAATAGAGTAACAGAAATAGTGCAACACAGAAATGTTTGATGTACCACAGTAGCTTCCAGCTGTAATGCAAAGTTACAGAGCTAAGTATGCTGTTTATATTGCAAGCTTGCATATATTTCTTTCAGATTTTGCTAGTTTACTTGTATATGACTTGTAGGTTAAGGAAACGTTCTTTCTGTGCTTTATACTTTCTATTCTCTTTCCAAGCCCAGCGACACTGGTGAAGGGGGACTGCTGCCCACGCCTGAAGAGTATAGGGGCCACTAGGACAACACCAAATGAGCTGTAATCCCCCTATTGCCTGAAGGCTGGCCAACATAATCACTACAATGGTATATTTAACTCACTTGAGAACAGAGCTCTTCTATAAAACTTTAGGCATTTTATTTCCAGAGGCAGCAAGAAGAATGCACTAACTCTGGTTCAGTAAGTTAATCAGTTAAACATTTCTTGTCTGCGCTAAGGCTTTAAAATTAATTTGTGGGTCAATCAGAATTAATTTTATAACTAATCAATTGTTTTTGAATAATTTACCATCCATTGTGGGAAGGCGGAATCCAAATTATCAATTAATAAATGGAGAAATTGACTTGGAAGAGGTGAATAATTGATTGGGGGGGATATTTACAGGGGAGCAATGGTCACGCCACAACAGACAGAAGAGGAGTAACAGCCAAAAACACAGAGGGAAAATAAACTACAAAAGCTTTGAATACACCCACAGAAACACTAGAACAAACACAGGGATACAGGCATACCATTCACACACTCATCCAACACTCAAGACTCACATTTCTAAACAATTAACCCAGGCCAGAAAAGCACAAGCAAGTTATAGGTCTGCTCCAGGCAAGGCAGGAAAAGGGAGTGCTGTTTTCCTGCCTCCAAGCAACAGGGTTGCAGCCCACTTGATGTTGTCCTACTCAATAATACACAGAAGCTTTGATTCACCTGTGGAGGTCCACATCTCAGCACTGTGAAATCCTCCAAATATTCAGTGGTTTGAATATGCAAAGCAATCCCTGTCACAGAAATACAACAACAGTTCCTGCTCATATCAGAGCTACATAGAGCTTTGCAATATGGACTAAGGGTATATAATTATTTTGTCTAAATGTAAAGCAGTTTTGGGGAGAATATATCCCCAACCTTGTAGCACAACATACCTGGGTCTGGATTCTATTGAGCCCTCGGAACCAGAGGATTTGCCCACGCCGAAGTTCTCTTTCTGCATGGTCAATTTCTTCTACATCTTCATTCATCTCCTCTTCGGGCGCCTCTTCTTTTAATGTAAGACCTCCTGCCTCCTTTAAAAATTTTAGCCTACTCGTTGGGATAGTTGCAATGACCTGAAAGTAAGTTTTAGAATTATGCCACTGAGCACCATTTGTAGAGAGTATGTGAAAATCGTGTCTGTATTAGACAAACTACAAGTTTAATCGAGGACAAACAAAATATATATTGTCATTTGCCAAGGAATTCACATCAGCCCAAAGATCTTTACTCTACATCTGTACTACTCTACATCTTATGAAGCAATCTCAACAGGCAGGGAAGGAGCAGGTCCTGGGTCTACAGCCTCATCAGTAGTTCCAGGTGAACTGGAGGGGGGGCAGATAGGGGCTTTGTCTTGAGGGCTCTCCAGCATAGCCTCACCCCTCTTTCCTTCTACATGCTCATCCTCAGGTGTCTCCTCCTCCTGGTCTGAATCAAAGAGCTCAGAGGGAAACAGGACATGAGTATTTTGTGTGAAATTTGTCTGGATTTTTTTTTTTTAATTAAAAATTGCAGTTTAATATGGAAACAGGATGGAACAAACCTGAATGAAAACTTGCAAAACTGGCATAGACTGGAAACAGATCTAAAGAACCCTCATTCCAACCCAACTAATATGAGCCAATGGAAACTGCTCATGGCATTAGGCACTCATCCCCCTGCCAGCTTTTTGGCTAGGCACAGGAGAGTCTAGAAATCTCCATGCAGAGACCTGGAGGGGTGTGTAGATAGAGAAACTTTTACAGATGATCTGTCCATGAAGATGTAGCTGGCATTACATCCTTATCTCATCACTTTTTCTTGGATGGTAAAACATTGGAAGAGGGAGAAATCAAATATTATTATCCACAGAAGTGGTTCTCCAAGATGCAATGTATAACATGCCAGTGAACATTCAGCCTGAACAGGCTGTTTTGTGGACACATGTGCTGAAGTTCTTTAAAATAAATTACACATTAGACTGGGTATGAACTCCAAGAGACTGAATTTAGGGCTCCAGGAAATTGTGCAATCACTGTGCTGACCCACAAGGCACATCTGAAAGAAGGCCTTGGGGCATGGGAAATATGCCATCCTTGACCCTGTGTGGCCAAGCCCCCATTTCCTGCCCTCAGGGATCTGGTTGACCACTGTGGGGAAAAGGGAGCTGGTGTAGAGAAGCCTTTGGCTGATCCAGCAGGGCTCCTACATTTTCAAACTTTCCAGCATGACTGTGATTCTCAATACTGGTTTCAAAGAGTAAGAGGAAAACTGCAACCATAATTTCAAGGAGGAGGGGAATTCAAAGTCTAAGTACCTTACAAGTCACCTTGTAAGTGTGACTTTTAGAAATATGAATTCCATTGAAAATAATGGACTTCTGCATTTGAATTCTGGCTCATTTGCTTTCAAGTGTTTTGTCTTTACTGTACATGTTCTAATTACAGAGTGAACTTCTCAACTTTTCTTGGAACTCATGTCCCTGTCATCCTTTTCTGGTGAGGACATTTTAGGATACAATTTGCATATATTAGTTAACAGCAGATGATATACGAAAGATATTAGGAAACGTTAGCTTTCCAGCACAGTTGCAAGTTTCATTCAGTGCGTTAATTGTCAGGATCTGATAGCAGCTCCAAACAACTATGTATCATTTGGAAGTATTTGGGCAGAAAAGCAGCCTAGAAATAGTAATATAAATGAAGCAACTAACGTTGGTTGAAATTCAGAAAATCTGAATTTCTGCTAAAACAGGGTTTTCTTACTGTTTGTTGTAGGTGATGAAAGAGTCCTGGGCCATTCAAGAGCCAAGGTTTTGTGGTCATTAGACTATTAGGCTTAAACTGTGGAGACATACTTCCTGATTATGTAGTTTACTGTGGACCTGACACACACTATCAACCTCTCCTACCTCACAGGGTTGTTATAAAGACAAAATGGGAGGAGTGTGTGTATGCTGCCCAAGCATATTTGAGGAAGGGTGGGATGAAATAATAAAATAAAATAAAATAAGGGTCCATCAACCATAGGCAGCAATGTGAATCTCACAACCACAAAGGGATTCAGAGTGCGGCCTTCATCTATATTTCAAACCCTAGAAGAATGTGAAGCATTTACATGCTTTACTGAATTTCATTTGACGTCAGTGACAATTACATTTTTTTAAAGAAATACTAGTCAAGTCATTTGCAACACTCACCTTTAATATACGAATAAAATTGTTTACACCACAATCCTTCCGCATGTGCCCTCAGAAGTAAGCACCGCTGTCTTCAGTGGGACCAGGGCTGTCTTACCCATAGGCGCTAGGGGTGGGGGCTCTCAGCAGTGCCAGACCAAGAGTCCGGGGCCCAAGAGTTGAGTCTGGGGAAGAGCCCATCCATTGGTTGGAGCGCTGTGGTGGGCTCTTTTGCGGGTGGCTCTGTGCTGCGAGTTCAGGGGCGACCGAGCCAGTGAGATGCTGAGGCGGCTGGCCGGCTCCACCCTCCTGCATATCTGGGACTGAGCATTCCTGGGGGGTGGGGCGCTGGGCGGATCTTTGCACCCTGGCGCCGCATATGCTTAAGACAGCCCTGAGTGGGATCCCCAAGTAAGTGTTGATAGGATTGCAGCCTTACTATAAAATGTGTGATTTTCTTTGTAATTATATAAAATAAGTAGTCCTTACCTGACCCCATACAAGTTCACCTAATCCAATAAACACACACCACATCCACTGGTCAAGCTCCAAAGGGGAACAGCTAAAAGGTTTACCACCAAACTGTACAATTACTATCTGCAATGGGAAAGCAGAAAGAAAAATAAAAGGTGCAATTACTAATCAAAGAAGGGGGGAAAGGACAGAGAGATGCAAGTTTTTTGTTCTGATACTTTTCTACAAGCTTTATTTCCAGGTGTGAATGCTATCATTAATTATTTTACTCTCTGCTCCTTGCAAGAGGGTGACAGACAAAATATGAGTCATGATCAAATGAAACTGTCCACATATACAGGAGGGCCCTGCACTTCAGGTAAAGTTAGTCATGACTAAGACCCATTGAAAGCATCAGTGCAAGTTAGTCACTACTAATTTAAACTCCCAGAGATGCTGATGAGACTTCATCATGACTAAATTTTGCTGGATTGAGGCTAAAATATACCTATCATCATTTTCATATATACTCTACAACTATGTGTATAACTGCTGAGGGATCTTGTCAGAATAAGTGCTATATAAAGCCCAACCATATTTACCTATTATAGCTTTTGAACATTCTCCAACTATTACTAATGATAATTTATTTTCTTTAGACAGCATAAGAACTGCTATTCTGAGCTGAACACACAAATCAAATAATAGTGCTCTGATGGTGTTTCCTGCTTGGCAGGGGGTTGGACTCGATGGCCCTTGTGGTCTCTTCCAACTCTATGATTCTATGATTCTAGACATGGCTCTGAAAATTGAAAGCACATGCTATAAGGGCAAAATATTGATACTGGGAGATAATGGAGATTGATAAAGTTGTAAAGTGAGGATTTGGGAAGGAGAACAGGAAAGGTGGTGCAGACTTGTGAGAGTTGTCGATATGCAGAGGCTGGGAGGCCAGCTGGCAAGCCCCAGCTCGGACGTCTCCTTCCATCGGCCTGTGCTCCAATGTAAATCAGCGACCCGGACTTGAGAAGCCAGGGCACGCTATTAGCAGAGTGTACTGTGCACACAGAATAGGCGTGAGGCTTGTGAAGTTATACTACGGCTACAGATTTATTAATTATAAATCAGAACAAAGAAACATGTCGTCTCTCTCTCATGTCGTCTCAGAGAGAACAGCAAAAGCAAAAGCTATACAGAAACGGAAGTTCCCAGCATACTGTGCTGGAATGTAAACAGACATGTGACACACAACAATTCCACATGCCTGTTCCTTAAGTTGGAATGGAAATGTCAACAAGAGTATGTACAGTGATTCAATAAATTCTTTGCAGAATAAACAAGTCTGGGGAAGTTGTACTTGACATAGAGAGTAACATGAGAAAGGGAAATGGGAGAAAAACATAAAAGTGGTTGATCAGCCTGTGAAAAAGAAGAAGGGACAGGAAAATCAGCACTTAAGCCTGTTCAGGTAACAGTTCAGCAAAAAGTTGGGAGAGAGGAGTAGAAAGGTGGAGAGAGCCTTAAATGGAAGGCCCAAAACTTTGATGTTCAGCAAATGTGACAGTGCCCTAATACATAGACTTAGGTAGATGGTGGCAATTAGGCTGATTCATTTTATGGAGAGATTCTGGATTGACTACTGCAGACACAGACTATCAGAACAGATATCACCAAGGAAGAATAATATGGATGATGGTAATCAATACAATGGTAGAAGAAAAAGTCACAAGAACAAACAGTGAGCAGAGTAGAAAAGTATGAATGATAACACAGCAAAGGATGAATCAGAAATATTGAATGGGAATAAGAAGAGAAAAATATGAGGGAAGCCCAGAGGAAAGAAAGTAAAGGAGATGGTATGATCAACAGTATGAAGACGCAGCAGAGAAGTGAAGAAGGATCACGATGACAAAGAGGCCTCACAAAATGGTAGGAAGAATATTTTAAAACCTGATAACCTTCAGTGGAGTGAAAAGAGGAAAATCTAGCCTGGAAGGGGTGAAGAACAGGAGAATAAATAGCCAAGAAAGCAACTTCTTATTACAAGGGAAAGGAGAGCATGAGAGGATAGGTGGAGCTGGTCAATCTTCTTTTAAAAAAAATAAAATTATTAAAGTTTCAAAAAAGTTACAAGAATAAAAAGAAAAGAAAAGAAAAAGAAACAAAAAATACAAAATACAAAAAAGTAAAAACAATTAAAAACAAATCAACCTTTCCATATCTTGACTTTCAATTACTTGTTTCCCTGACCTCCAGGAGCTGGTCAATCTTCTTGAACAAATTAGCAAATGATTTTTTGATAAGAAAGAGCAGAGAATAGACTGCAGAAGGGATAGAGCTATTTCACAGAAGTAAACTCAGGTTTACCACTGAGTATACTCCAAGAATGGCACCACTCACTTTGCTAGTAGAGGGAATCTAAGGTCAAGAAGGTGGCAGCAAAATAAATGAATGTAGGTTTAAAAGTAAAATGTTCCCAAGGAAGCAATGAACTGTGAGGTAAAGGGGAGTTTCAGTCAGCAGGGAGACTTGCAGCAGTTTCTCATATGAAGGTGTGGGAACAGCACCTGGGACAAAGCTCTCAAAGTGTCCCAAGCACACCAGCCTAAGAGAAAATTGGGAAGGACAGATGACCTCACATCATAGATAGACCAGCAGACCCCTGGGGAAAGGGCAAATGGCTCTGCATTGGTAACACTGACTCCCCTCTCCATAGACAGCTCTGTGGGAACTCTATCCTGGCTCCCACATCAGCTGCTGGTCAACTTCAGAGACCTGCAAACCATTCCTTATTGTGCTAATATGCAAACTTCTTTCTGGGATTGCAAGATCAGGTTACAGGTGTAGCTTGGTCCCTGCACACAGAAAACTAAACATCGGGGAAAGCATTGTAGCCTATTTGTCAGACCGACCTTAAACAGAGTTTTTATTTTTTTAATTGCAAGTGGGAGGGAACTGGGAAAACTGAACTCCTCAACTGAATTTCAAAAACATTCATGTTGGAAGAACCAGCATACTGTAGTTTGAATATTCCCACCACTCAGCTGCCTAGGGAGACCGAAACGGAAAGTGCTATGCCTGTTGCCACCAGCGCCACCTCTCGGCCTGCCCTGCCCAGCGCCCACATTTGGAACCAATTCCAGGTGAGATCTCACCCAATTTATACCTAACATGCCCAAATTGCATGAGCTATTGTGTGTTTGCGAGATTCCGTGTGATTTCAGCAGATACTGTCACCCCTTGTGGACCACCGGTGGGATGCTCATGGAACTGCTGCTCCAGTTTGCCTAATGGCTGAGCCAGCCCCACTGCTACCATAAAAAATATAACACTGAGCCTGAAGCTCCCCAAGGGGCGGGGTGGGGGAGGAATCTCATGTATGTTTTGTGATAGTTGTAACAGCAGCACTGCTTCACCAGTATTCTAACTTCTGTTCATATTTACCTACCTAAAGTAGTTGTGACATGTTAAGAAGTTTTATTCAATATTCTTTCAAATGTTATTAATTGCTTGTTACATTTCATTGAGGTACATGCTAAGTTTCAATTGAGTTCATCTCCAGGGTCATCCCCACCACCCCAGTCATAGCCTATCAAAACAGTACAGCTTCCAATCCTCCTTACTCCTGTGGCAGGCAGAATCACTCCACTGACCTACGCTTGCATTTAACCCAAGGCAGGCTATTTCAGAAATACTGCTTTTGCTATCACAAGGCAGCAGACTATCCAAGATTGGCTGTTAAATTTAAAGTGTAAGATATTTGAAAAAGATTATGAAGAAGCATTTTCTCTACCAAATGAAGTCTGTCATCATGAGATTTATTATATTTCAAGATTACTTATTAATATACTTTGTATTGTGCTGTCTCAAAAATAACCAGACACATTTTAGTACTGACAAGAATTTCAAAAGGAATATAATATACTCCAGCTCCTTTGCTTCTTCTCATCTTCCTTCACATAATATGGCTCTTGGATTTTAGAAGGGGAAGAAGAGCAAAATGAATATATCTCCATAATATAAACACATGAAAGGAAAAGACATAACAGATGAAGCCTTGAAAGAGAAAGCAATAAATAGATTGCAGGATAAAAATAAGGGAGGATTGAACTGAGACAATCAGGAAGGAAACAACAGGAGAAAAATCATAACATCTATCTTAATGGTAGATAAATCAGCAGTTTATTTATACCTAACATGCCTTTGGATTTTCAAAGAATCTAGTGAGAAGAGGGTGAAGAGTTTACAGTGGAACGTGCAAACAATATTTTGCTGCGTTAACACTGTATAATGATTACCTGCACAACAAATGTGCCCAGTACAATAGTGCAAAATATAGGGTTTCTAAAGATGCCATCAAAAACATTCCTTTCACCATGGATTTTGCGTGCGTTGATTTCATTGAACAGCTGCATCATAACAAAGGTATTGAAGATGATAGTGTAGTGCTCAGAAGGCGGAGAGTGGAGTGGTGCATTCCTGCCACTGTCAATCTTGAACATTTTTTCACCTGATTATAAGGAGGAAACAAAAAAATAAATGAACAAAATAAAAAAAAACATTGTGGACAGTTCAGTGTACCATAGAACAATCACATCACCATGTCAGCAAGATAGTAGTCATAATAGCAGCAATGACAGCAACAGTAACAGTAAATAACCAGTCATGAAGCTTTTTATTTCTATTTGCTACTGAAGTCTGCTGAGGTCCAAGACCTCCAAGGCTGCATATTTAGAAATGCCATCTGTTTCACACACAGAGCCAGCTAGACATTCAGAGTTGAGGGGTCTCATTGGATGAATGAAGTGCTGGTGTTCAAAGAAGGACTTAAATTTATTAGGTACTGGGGAACATTATGGAGCAAGCCAAGCCTGAGACAGGCTCCCCCCTGAACTGCAGTGGAACCAAACTGCCAATGATTTATATCAAAAAGCTTGCAAAACAGCTTTTAAACTCAATTCTGGAGGAAAGCTGAAAGGAATTGGGGAGCATCCAGTTCAAGATGATTCATTGCTCAGGAATTAAGTTGTAAATGTTCCAGATCATCCAAATGGGAATAGAATAGAACTTGGCAATAGAATACAGAAGAACATGACATCTGTTTAAAGATACTGAAGGTTCACAGGGGGAAATGTGCACAGAAAGGTCACCTGGAAAGGAATAAATGCATAGGTATTTATATGCTAATACTAGAAGCCTTCAAGCCAGAACTGGGGAGCTAGAGTGCTAATAAGATAATAAATATAATAGCCATGTTTGAATCCTGGTAGCATGAAGCAAAGCAGTATGATAAAGTAATCTCTGTATACAAACTCCATAGAAAAAACAAGCAAAGGAATATTATGTATGGTGTTGCAAGTGAGATAAAATGATTCTAATAAACTCCTCCATGGAACTCACAGAAATGAAAATACTAGGACCAAAAGTCCTGGAATTCAAGACATAGTCATATTTGTTATCCATTCAAACCAAAACACTGAGAATGATGTTGAGATGGAGAAATAAATCAGGGAGACAGTCTGGTAATAACATGTGACTTCAGCTACTCTCACATTGACGGGATAAATGCATATTCAAGTCCTGACAACAAGGCAAAACTTCTTGAAGCAATAAGTGAGTATGTCTTGAAAGAATCAGCAATAAAACCATTTGGAAGGGAAGCAATACTGAGAGGTGTTCAGAACCTGATGTGACTGTTGATGAAGTAATTTGGAACAGTTACTTCTGTGCTACAAAATTTAACATACACTGAAGGGGATAGTTACCTAGACTAGGCAACAGGGATGCTTTAAAAGAGAAAACTTTTCCAAATGAAGGAATTCGTTGAAAGGAAGTTAAAAGGGAGAACCAAAAGGGTCAATTCCCTCCAGGATGTTTGGAGGTGATTTAAAATTACAATAATAGAATCTCAGCTGGAATTTATACCACAGTCCAGGATAGTTCAGGAAAGTACCAACAAATCCAAGAAGATGTCAATGTGGTTTATGAGCAGAAGCAAAAGAGCTATATAAGGCAAGAATAACAAGTAGAAGTGTTGCCCAAATGAAGAGAACAAGAAGCACAAACTCTGACAAAATAAATGCAAGCTGATGATAAAACAATGGAAAAAAGAATTTCAGAAGTACATTGCTAAAACCATTAAGAAGAACAATAAAAAATACATACATTAGAAGCACTATAGCATTCAGCTGTATTTATTTATTTATTTAGCAATGAAATTATTGAATTATTGAATTATTTATTTATTTAGCAATGAAATTATTGATAGTATTGAAAAGAAGTTTTACTGTGAAAAGTATTAGACTGAGCTCCACATCTGGATCACTTATTTTTGGGTAGCACCTGACTATTAACTAGATGAAATGTTATTTATTAAAATTAATGGATTGTAGCAAACAAAAGCATTTATTAATTTTAGCTTAAAAACTAACACAAGGAAAGAACTTGATAACAGTTCATAATGCATGATGTGCAGATAATACTAAAAGGCAAAGTGAAGGGTACACTAAACATGGATTTGAATCGTGGTATTGGGATCCTCTTCAATTTTTATTTATTTATTTATGATCAGCAGCCACAGTGAAATTATATGAATCAGCACCACAACCTGGAGACGATTAACCCTTTCACCTTGAATATTTCCTCTCTTTCCTCACGTTCTTATTCGCACCCTAAGCTGCTATTTGCTGCTCTTAGTGGGTAAAGAGAGGGCTTGTTGGGAATGAATTTTTAGCAAAAAAAAAAAGTATGGAAGAAAGGATTAATTATTTCCCTCTGCACCATGGTTCTGATCTTGAGCACCCCCTTCCTATTTGCTATTAGTTTAAAAAAGGCGGAGAAACTCAATCATGGGCTTCAATGAAATATTTAGTGACACATGTAGTGACCCAAAAACCTGAGGGAATGAAATTAACAGGCAGAAAGTTTAAGAAATACAACGGGCGGGAAGTATTGTATCCAATAGTTCCAGTGTAGACCCATTAAAGTTAATAGACTGGGTCAGTCTGGCAGAGGGGCTGAGTCAGAACCACACCTCCATCTCCTCAGTTGAAGTATCAGGGTATTGAAGTCTCAGGGTACCCCATTAAAGTGTCCCGGGGGAAGACTTCTGTCTGAATGCCCAGACAGGGGCGGCCATAACGCCCCCCCCCCAAAGGCATGCTGGATGGATTGCCCAGAATTGATGCATGTCATTGGGTGATCCTAAACCCAGGAATAATTCTAAACCTGATGGAATAATCTTCCAGCAAATAGATTGGTTGATTCAGGATACACACCCAATGCCTATGCCAGAACATACTGACATCTATAATCAATAAAGTTGCGGCCAATTTGATTCCAAAATATTGTCTTCTATGAGGTGAAGTCCTACCACATGTATACAAGCCACGAGAGTAGCTCTGTGGATTGGATCGCTGAGCTAGTCTGTGTTCTTGGCAACATGTTGTGTCACATCTACAGATCAAAAAAGGCATGGAAAGCATGTTTGAAACCCAAAGCAATACAATCCTGTAGTTCTACCACAGTTTGTTAAAGTTAGCAATAAAAAGGCTAGATAATCTTACCAACAAAAAGGAGGGTAAAAATGAGAGTGAGCTGGTACACAGCATGGCCCAAAATGTTCTTCATCATAGTACGGGAGATAAGGGGCTTGTTTCGACCATATGGTTTCCTTAGCAGCAACGACTCTGTAGGAGGTTCCGTAGCCAGAGCAAGAGAGGCAAAGGTGTCCATAATCAGATTGACCCATAGCATCTGTACAGCTTTTAAAGGTGAGTCCTTAAGAGAGAAATTATAGAAGGAAATGTCAGTATCTTTGCCATGTCAGTATATGTGCTTGTTGCTCTTAAATATTTCTGCAAAACCTTTCCTTGCAAGAAGGTCATAACTAAAAAGGTACCCCTGCCCGTACGGGCCAGTCGTGTCCGACTCTAGGGTTGCGCACTCATCTCACTCAAGAGGCCGGGAGCCAGCGCCGTCTGGAGACACTTCCGGGTCACATGGCCAGCGTGACTAAGCAGCATCTGGCGAGCCAGCACCAGCGCCGCACACAGAAACACCGTTTACCTTCCCGCTAGAAAGCGGTACCTATTTATCTACTTGCACTTAGGGGTGCTTTCGAACTGCTAGGTGGGCAGGAGCTGGGACCAAACAACGGGAGCTCACCCCACCACGGGGATTCGAACCGCCGACCTTGCGATCAGCAAGTCCTAGGCACTGAGGTTTTACCCACAGCGCCACCCGCGTCCCCTAAGGTCATAACTACCGGTATTCTAATTTCATTTTTTGTATTCTCCCAACAACTCTGTTAGATGGATTTGGCTGAGAAAGTCAAATTTCAGCAGTGAGCAGGTGTTTGAATCTTGGCCTCCAGCATCCAAAGCCCATTTTCCAAACATTCTGTACAGGCATAACCCTTATTGTACAATTGCAAGAGAAAATAAGGACTAATTTAAATGCTAAACCCTTAAAATAGATATGAATACAATACACACACACACACACACACACACACACACGCAAACATTTCAGCAAGTGAAGCTTGAAAATCCTTCAACAATGGTGGAGTAATAGAGCCAGTAACCTTTCAGGAAGCACCATTTGAGTTATTTTACTTTTACAAATTAATGGTAAGTCAAGATGTCACATCAGTCTGGTCAAGGATTATATGGTTTGTTAGGTATTTGTTTCCAAGACTACATAAACAACCACTAGAAGGAGCTATCTGCTCACTGAATCTAGTAGGGCTATGCTTGGAGTCAAATCAGGCTTTGAAATTGCCCGTTAAAAACAAACAAACCAATTCAGATCCCAAAACCAAAATAAATTACTATTAAATTATCTTTTGAATAATGGTTCCTTCTCAGCATCCTTCCTCACTAGAAAACTATGGATAAAGTGGCATTATAAAACTCTAGTGAGGAAGAACATGTGATTTTATTTTTTAGATTAATTGACATGCTTAATTCATGTTTCTCTGAAACCTAAAACAGACTATTCTATCATGTGTTTTTTAAATTTTAAAAAAGTGAAAATTAATTTGGTTTGTGAAAAATGCATAAACATCAATCACAATATTCAATATAATCGGATAAAGTGCCTTACAGACTATTCAAATGCGATCATAAGGCACTATCTGACTGGTAAGTATTTATAGAATTGCAGCTGTAGAATTCAACTGTAACAATATCCATCACTTTTAGAATACCTAGGATATAACTATCTTAATGCAATGCACAGCTTGTTTTATTGATACAAGGCAACAGGTCCAGTTCTGAGCTCGTCCCACTACAATGTATTTTCTGCTGCCTAGTTTTGCCCTACTTGCCAGAACAAAATGCTTCTGTAACTGCACTACGGCAAACTATGCCATTGTTCTTCCACACTGATGTGTACGAGCTGAGCATCCCTGTGATAGCTTGCTCTGCTCACCAGAAGCAATAAATTCATTGTGCTAACTAAAAAAACTCAGAACGTCTGCTTGTAGCAGTAATACAGAAGCATTTTTTTGTGATGCAGTATCTGCCTAAAAGCAACACCATAACCATATCTGAGAAACAATGCAATTTTATGATATAACGGTTATAATTCATAAGATTTCTGTGCCGTAGATAAATACTTGAAAAATGAAAGCTGAGATATCTGAAGAGATTATCAATTGCCTAAATAAGCTTGGAGGTCTCTATATATGCCCTGCAAGCCATTTGCCCCTCCCCTGATTGGCAAAAGGCCAAACTCATTTACTCCTTCAGTGAGCAACTTGACATGCATACAATCTTTCAAAGAGATCATATGTGCACCGAGGGGGGAAAAAATCCTCTTTTTACAAATGGTGTGAAATTAAAGTGCCTGTCCCAGCATCCTGCTCTCCTATCATCTGAAGCTATATTTGTTGCTATAAAAAGGTCTCTGTTGTGCAAGTGTCAGCAGAAACCCAAGGGAACTCCAGTGTATAATGAAAAGCAAAATTCTCACTTTGATCCATCCTCTAAATTACACATGTGCAATTGGCAGCCATCACTTTTGGCAGCAGCTCATTCTCACCATTTCACAGTGCCAACCATTCCATGTTGCTAAGGTGCCTCTAATAATTATCTATCATCTACTGCGCTGCACAGTTCAGTCAAGTGTAAAAGCTTATTCTAAACCCCAGCCTAAGCATTAAACACACATTAATTTTGGCACTTGGTGGAATGAAATTTCCACTGCAGCTCTTTCTTATTTCTGATTAATTCTTTGCAAGCTAAGGGAAATGTGCATCTGAGCTTGGGTTTAGAATAATTTTAAAGATCATTCAGCTACATTGCACAAGATATTTTTTTTTTAAAAAATATGATTTTAAAGGCAGAAGCAAATGGAAATTAAAACAATTATGTGAATTTATGTGGAAATGTGTTTAAGAAGTGATCCACCTAAAACAACATTTATTTCACTGTTTTTTTTCTTTGTAACCTTGGAAGGTATTAGCAAGGAACTAAATAAAAAAGGGAAGCTTTTTGTAAAAAGATCCCAGATGTTTTACATGAAACACAAATCTATACATCACAATTCATCATGAAATATCACCCCTAGATATTTCATGTTGGACATATTAGGAACATTATTGTTATTTTTAAACATTTATTTATTTATTTATTTATTTATTTATTTATTTATTTATAAACCCAGCATATATCTTCCATATTAAAACTTCCAAGGACCATAACAACAAAGTTATGAAACTGCAAATTAAAACACATAACAGTAGGGGTTATGCACACTTAGCTAAAAATATAATTACAGTAGTAGTATGTGTACACATAGCCACATAGAAGTATATATATTTATATTAGTTCTATTATATTCTACCATTTTAAATATCTCTGCAAAGTTTATTTTAGATTTTAGCTGCACAAAGAAAACCACAATAGTTCTGTGATAGTCAATTTTCAATAAATGAATGAACGACACACAACTATCAAGAAAAGTGTAACTCTCCTACACACAAAGCAGCAAAAGGTAATTGTGGTGTGTTAACTACCCTACTGGTTCTTCCAATAAATAGATGGATGCTCTTCCTCAGAAGCACTTCCCAGATGCACAGAGAAAGGGCAAAGCTTCATAAACAAGTGATTGATTAGAAATGGGTTCAACAGAACTCTCTTTTCTGCCCATCCCGATAAGTTCCTAGCCTGCAAAGTAAATATTCCAGAGCCCTAGGGAGAAGAGAGTTGTCTGGGTGCATATATGGGAGGAATGCATCGTCCTCCCATTTGTAGTAATGAGTGATGCACTGAAGTGCACATGCAGTCATGATTAGGGGAAAAGGAAAGAGGACTCCACTGAGATCCATGCTGATCCCTGCCACTCCATTCTTAGCTGCACTCATGGAGGGAAGAATTGTGTTAAAGTTTCTTAAATATTTAAAACATTTTATCAATATGCCTTAGAATTTTCAAAAGGGCAGAGGCTAGGACATGCAATCCTTTGATTTCTTTTTAATACTTCTATCCCAAGGTATAATTAAAATGAAATATACAAGAGGCAAACAAATTTGGTATTATATACTCCATGGTTCACTGTGCTTTCCTGATTCCACATCTCTCTTTTGTATAGGAAAAAGAAATACTAAAGAGTGGCAAAGTCCTCCCTTCCCTTGCTCTGACCATCCCAGCTACAGTGAACAGCAACAGCTTGAGTTTTCACTGCTCAGAGGAACCACAGGTCTGCAATTGAGCCCAAGATCCATGAAGAAATAAATAGTTATAACCTTTGAACACCTTGAAAAATTTAGAAGAGTAATTTGGGAGGAGTTTCACCTTTGTGGCATCTAATAGAGACAGCCTCGGGTTTCACTTGGCCATATCATGATGACAAGGTAAACTTATTCTTTGCCGTATACCTATGACTTATTCATGATTTTGCTCACTGAGGCTGAATTTTCCTGTTGTACCAGAGTGAACAGTATGTGCTATGTGTATATCTGCACTGTATTCACAGAGGTGCCACACTCTGTTTAATATCACCCTTCCATATTTGATTCTCTATCTATCTATATATCTCTATATATGAAGTGCTATTTTTCCTATAAAAAGAGGTGTCAGAACTCACCATGAACTCCTCCCTTGTTCTCTTGTAATGGCAATGGCGCCCACCCAAGAGATGCTAGAAATGAATTCCGGTGAGTTCCAGCCGAAAAATAGCCCTGTATATATTACTTTAAAAAAACAATGTTGCCGTATTTCCTTAGAATTCTTATAATGTAGAAAATATGTGCAATGGGCACATGAGAACAAATAATATAAACAACTGGTGCTTTGTGATTGCTATTTTACTCACTTTTGGTGAAATAAGCAGATATGAGCACACCTTTGTACCTCTAGATTATAAGGTGCTGACGTGTTTGTTATTCATTTTTTAGGGATATTAAAGTAACTGGGTGCACTAGCAGTTCCAAAATAGCACTGATATGTGGTTTCAACAGAAAACATAATGTTTGCTGCCTGTGAGGTACAAACTGTTCTGGACCTGGGTCCATGTTCTTAGCCCCAACAAGCAGTCAACATGGGTTACTGCCTGCCAGTAGCACAACATATAAAATTGCTGTATAAGGGTGCTTGTATGAACTTGGGTGAGAGTTCTCATGTATGACATCATTTAAGCCATTTGTTTCTCTAAGACAGGATCAGATTTGAGTAAATGCAGTCTGCATAAATGAATGGAGTAGAATTGGCTAGAATCCATAACAGCTTACTGAATGCAGTGACTGCATCATCATTTGAAATGGAATTCCCTTTATTTACTTATATTTAATTGTTTTCAATTAACTACATTTTTAGGCTGCCCAGTGGCAAAAAAAGTTCCCTGGCAAGCTTATAATAAATGTTAAAAACTTCAAATACACTGATAAAATCATAAGACCACCACAGAATTAAACTGGCACAAAATACCGGTAGGTTTCCAGCAAAACTCTTAGTAACTTTGGAAATTCAACAAGATCTTAACACTTCAATAAATATACGTAATCACTAAAAGTTTTTAAAGATTACCATAGTTAAACCTGGGGAAATGAAAAGATATGTACATGGTGCCAAAAAATAAACAAACAATGAAGGCACAAGGCAAGGCAAGCCTTTGTGGGGACAATATTGCATGACCACGGTGCCATCACTGAAAAGGCCCTCTTCCAAGAAGCAACCTGCAACATTCTCTTTGGCAAGGCCTCCAGACAAGTGCCTCAGATGAAGATCTTAAGATCTGGGTAGGTATACTTTAGTCATTTACTTTAATTCAACCTTACCTGGGTAATGCAAGCTCCAGTGAAAGCAACGATCACGGCCACCACATTTACTGTGAGCTGGAACTGCAGGAACTTGGAAATACTGTCATAGACATTACGACCCCACATTACAGCTTTCACAATGCTGCTGAAGTTATCGTCGGTCAGGATAATATCTGAGGCTTCCTTTGCGACATCAGTTCCTGCAATACCCTGAAAAATGTAGAAGACATATCAAGAATAACTTACGGTACTGGAATGACAAACAGTGTTTCAATAAGGAATAGCACTTTCAGAAGAGAGGTAACTTAAATTGGCTGTTAATAAATAAAACGAGCCAGGAACCAAAGAACCATTAAACTGGTTAGCCTGGTCAAAACTTTAGGAGACTTTAGACTTGTTGGCTCCTTACCTCTCTCGCCCTGACCTAGCCACTGTGATCCACGCGACGGTCACCTCCAGACTGGATTATTGTAACTCGCTCTACGTGGGGCTGCCCTTGAGACTGACCCAGAAACTCCAGCGGGTGCAGAATGCCGCAGCGAGACTCCTTACGGGGTCTTCGCTTAGAGATCACATTCATCCGGTGCTATATCAGCTGCACTGGCTCCCGGTGGAGTACAGGATCAGGTTTAAGGTGCTGGTTTTAACCTTCAAAGCCCTATACGGCCTAGGGCCCTCGTACCTACGGGACCGCCTCTCCTGGTATGCCCCACAGAGGAACTTACGATCTTCAAATAAAAACACCTTGAGGGTCCCAGGCCTCAGAGAGGTTAGGCTGGCCTCAACTAGAGCCAGGGCTTTTTCGGCTGCGGCTCCAACCTGGTGGAACGCTCTGTCACAAGAGACAAGGGCCCTGCAGGACTTGACATCTTTCCCCAGGGCCTGCAAGACAGAGCTGTTCCACCTGGCATTTGGTCAGGGCGCAGCCTGACCCCCTCCTCTGGCAATCTTTACAAAGCTTTAGTTTATGGTTGCCATCAATTTTGATTTTAATTCATTTTTATAATGTTTTATAATGTCATACTGTTTTAATGTTGTTAGCCGCCCTGAGCCCGGCTTCGGCTGGGGAGGGCGGGATATAAATAAAATTTATTATTATTATTATTATTATTGTTGTTGTTTTCCTCAACAGCAGTTTCTATGCTGGATACATATTGAACCAATTTGGAAATGTTTTCAATAGCAGTTCGTAATATGGCAAATCTAAAATTCAGTTAGATCTCAATACAGGAATTTGACATCACACTGTCAATAGGCATACTTAAGACAATCAATTCAGCTGAAGTAACAGCAATACATCAACTGACAGATTGCCTACAAACCTACTCCCAGGGAAATGATGGCACCAAAGCCGCAGCAGATTGGGTGTGAACAGTCTCATAAAATGGTAAATATATTTATCATTAGAGGGAGTTTCAGGGAATATTTTATCCCACCCCACTACTGAATGCACTACTTCAACCCCAAAATTGAAACTATTGAATATTCTGGGCAGTCCTAAAAAGGAGCATGTTCTTAAATGTACCATTGCAAAGCCAACATCAGCTTTCTTAAGTGCCGGTCCATCATTAGTTCCATCACCAGTCACTGCTACAACCTGCCTCTGCTCCACTTGAGTGCTGTCAATAATACCTGTAAAATATTGCAATGAATTTTAAGAAACTGTGTGGTTGCATGAAAGTATGGTGGATTAAAAAAAATACAGTCTGATGCTGTAATCTGCATGTTCATATGGGAAGAAGCATCTTCACAGGTGGACAAACTTTTTACAATCCTTAAAATTGTGTACATCAATCCACATGTTCCAGCATACCAATCTACTTGATTTAACTACATCATACCTCTCATATAGCATCCTTTTCACACACAGCTCAATGTGCTACCCTATTTCTTCTTTCTCCTCCCTTATTAAGCGTTGTCTTCTCAATTCACCTTTGCTCTCTTTTCTTTCCCAGCTTCTAAGAACTGATGGCACTTACAGAACCCACTGCTGAAGCTAAATGTTAATCTCATTTCTAGGGCGCATACATTGCTACTGTGAGGGCAGAAGTAGTTTTCCAAAGTTATTATGTATATTGAATTGGAAACCTTTTTCAGCTGGAGCACCATGTTCCAGGGTGACATGCCAGTGGCAGGCAGGTCTAGAGGCAAGCATGGATGGAGCAATGACTGTAGATTTACATTTGTATAGTAGGCCAGTTTCTATACATGCTCACACATCATTCTCTATCTTCCATCTAGGCATGCAAGAGGCATTATCAGAGTACACATCTAGCCACCAGACCTGAAGGCCCATCCCCCTCAGTTTATATACATGAAAAGCCATTGTATAACAAATGCCTGAATGAATTATTACAATTACAGAACAATGGAGGTTATATGAAAAAAATATTATTCAGAGTTTTAATTTTTAATTTTTTTTTTCAAAACCAAATAGTCCAGTCCTTAAACTTAGGTTTCAAATGCCTCACACCATCAGCATGATTTCACAAAATGTTATGGTGATGGTGTAACAAGCATTCAGAGAAAGGTGTTCATTCCTGAGGTGCTCATATCTACCACTTGAGCTTAACATTTTTGAGGGATCCATTAAGCACTCCAAATATCCAGATAATACAAAGTTCATAAAAACCACACTGCTGTTTATATGCGAACATTTAGTTGGAGGCTATATTGAGGTCAAAACTCATACAGATTTATTGGGATTTTGAGGATGTTCAAACAAATTACAAATGTATCCATCTAACAGCAAATACTAAACACTGCTTTAAACATACTTACGAGCCAAGATACCATTTTCAATATTTAATTAATTAAATATGGTAAGCAGACCATTTTACTCCTCAAAGAGGAATGAAAAGTTAACACCATTAATGATGAATGAAGGAGACCTTATATTATGCTAAATGTGGTGTCCCTCTGGCAACTGTGTATCATTAAATGTTCAATATAGAAGAAGGGTTGCTTTGTATCTTATATTTTTTCAGCTCTAGAGTATTTCTTATGCATCAAAGCTGAGACCCTGGTTTGTCCTTCAGGAAAGCACACATTCAGTCAAAGCTAGTTAATGTTTCAAATAATTTCATATTAACTTTGAAGGGACTACAGAAATACAAAAGCTAAAAATCCTCCCAAGCAAGTTCTTCTTCCACTACAGTGGATATTTAACACACACACGCAACCCCCCCCCCCCAAATACTCCTGGTTCAGTGTCCTCCCTGCAGCTGTAACTGTAGTTATATAGGACATTCAGGGCTGCTTTATTTCTGTCAGATTCATATCCTGCACATGTAAACAACCCTGTTATGATTCAAGTGTTTACAGTGCCTCAACTTTGTTGACTGTGTTTTTTCTACAGAATAATTCATTTTACTCCCAGTCTATAATATCCAAATGAGCAATCCCAGAACATTTATTTACGTTGCTTTAGAATACATTTTGTTTTAAGCTGACTACAAGACTACCTAGTCTAATCCTGAGAGATGCTGTGGGCACAAACACTTTAATTGGATTTCTGACATTAGAATGTTGGGCTTCTAGGAACATTCATCTGCGTATCTTCACAAGGATCATTTTACAGCAGACAGCTTGCTCCCTGGTTGCACGGAGAAATGAGAAAGCCACACAGTAGACTTATTACTGGTAGTGCCAGTACTATGATTATCATTAATTTATAGAACACTATCAATGTATGGTGCACTTTACAAAGCAACATAAGCAATAAGGCAGATCAGCTGTGGGAAACACAACAAAGGAAGGGAGGGAGGAACTGAGAGACGTGACGAAGAGGAAAAGAACACCAGCTATGCAGTTAACCTCCTTTACCTTCATTTTAGTTGGTAAGACTAAAAGGTTAAAGGAAATTCTTATCAAAAGAGTTAATGTTGCATTGTGTTGTTTTAAACAAAGTGTATTGATATGTAGGAAACTGTAGTGATATATGATATTACTACTACTACTACTACTACTACTATTACAATTTGTTACCCACCCTTCTCTCTAGGTCTTAGGGTGGGTTACAATTAAAACAACATTAATATTGAAACGCAACATTAAAAACAGTTTAAAACAACTGAATCTACAAAATTATTTATGTAGTCACAGAAGGGCATATATATATATATATATGCATCAGTGGTGCTATATGTATATGGGTAAACTTGCATTCACCTTTGACTAAAGTGTGCTTATCAGTGGGAGATGAACGAGCAAGGACACGAAGTTTTGGCCATATCTTGTCAATGCGTTCCTGTTCAATCTGAAAGAAATAAGGATGATACATTTGTCAGTCTTTCAGAAACCTTTCCACCACCATGTACCCTTTAGAATAAATGTCACTTTAAGGTTAACTTGTTTCCCACCTGACATTGCTAATACTTAAACAACTACAAGGGCTTCCTAGGGTTTTCTGCTGCTCTCATCCTCTGCTATGCTGCGCTCTCTGATTTATGATAGCCTATTAAAGAAATATTTGTTCCCCAATCAAATTACTATGCTCCATATTGTCATTTTCACCTGAGTAACAGTATAATGTCACTTTCAAGAAGTCATGTTGCTTTCGGTGCCTTTGCAAATATGTTTCTGACCTCTATCATCTGTCTTTCCTGAACCAGCTGCTGCATCAGCTCTTTATAAAGGAAAGAAACTTTTCATATTCTCACTAAATGTAAATGATTGAACACACAGTAAACAAGCACTGACATGTTTATATTACCACTTCTAAAAATATTAATGCACTTTTGGGACGTAGTGAGGATACTGGGTTGTCAAGCATTTTTTGGTACATTTGTTGAGCAAATCGGACATTTTAACTGATTATAGAAAATTCCACCCCGATGCTGTTTTCGACTGATGCATCCCAGATATATCTGGGAAATTCCGGACACATGGCAGCCCTAGCATATAACACATTTGAACAAGACAAAGACAGAAACATCCTGAATCCCTACAAACTGTAGAGTCAGCAAAGCTGGTGCATGGAACACAGACATCAACTCAATTGGCATTCAAGGCTAATACAAACCATGAATTAGCACAAATATATAAATGTGTAGGCTGCTTTGCTCCTCCTCTGGACCTGTTGCTGCTGTGCTTCTGTGAGCTAAGACTTGGCTTAGCATGTCATCTGAAACTGGGCTCATAGCTTATTTCCTCCAAACCACAAGCTCTAAACCAAGGACAAGCCTCAACTTCAGCTCATGGTTTGTCTGTAGCAAGGCAAACCCGGTTTGGACGACATAGCAACACAGAAGGACCAGAGGAGGAGAAAAGTGGCCATGATCTGATAGCTTTTTAAAGACATACAATCTTAAAAAGAGTACCATCTCTCCCATTTGGAAAAAAGGAAGAACATGAGGAACAGCGCAGCACAAGACAAATATGACAGGTTTTGTAACTATTTTATAGAATATTGTATGTTTTGTCCTGACATGACTTACATCTCCTTTCTCATTTCGGATCCTTCGGTTAAACTCTTTCCCCTCAATGCAGAGGAAATCTTCTCCAGGGTGAATTATCCCACACTTTATTGCAATAGCACGAGCTGTATTGATGTTGTCCCCTGTGACCATACGGACTGTAATTCCTGCTCGTTGACACTTTCTTATGGCTTCTGGGACCTAAAACAGTGAGATGTAACGGAGGGGGAAGTATCAAAAACAAGCTGATCCTGATCAGATTTTTATTATAGCAGCAAGAGTACTGTGAGACCAACAGAGATTGGTTTTCTAACAACTCCCAAAAAAGCATGATGGAGATATAGGGAACACAAATAAGATCATTTCTTCCTACAACAACTTATACAAGAGACAAATTTGAAATCGTTATTAACTTAATGTTCCATCCAACCTGTTATGACTGTCCAAGATGTTTTCCTGATGAAATATAGCAAAATATAATTACATGTATAGAAACTGACCAAACTGACAGTTCAATCATACTTTAATACTAATGACAGGTTAGGTCTTGTGGGCAGCAGGCTGGCTTAGGGGATGTTTGGCAGGTCACATGGCACACATAGGTTTGTCCTCCCAACACTTTGCCGCTGCTCCCTGCTTATGGAATGGCCAACCCTAATAAGTTACTGCTTGCAGAATATGCTGTATTCCTGCTATTGGTTTAGGTGGTCATGCAACTCTTTTATAGGCATTAGAAACAACTAAAAACCTAATGAAACTGACGAGAACCCGCTCGCCATCCGTAAATAATCAGTCTCATGCCAAGATGGGTTGAAGAAGTCTGGCTGCAGCTCTCTCTAGAAGCTGCTGGAGCATAGCCTTTATTGTGTAAAGTCAGAAAGATACAAAATACAAGGAATCCCACTTGTTCTCAGCCAGCAGATAAGGGTCATCGCACTAGACCACGTAGACCATCAGGCTATGTTACGTGGACCAATCATTAGGACAGCATGAGCTGTCCACACGTTGATCATGCTCCAAGCAATGCTTTCTGCTTATGAAATCACCTTGCAATAATAAACTTTTGCCCATGCTCTTATGGACAAATGACCATATTCCCACATCCCCTCTTTTCTTGTTTATATGATAAGAGGGAACCTTTAATCAGAATCATTACCTAAGCGTTTATATTTTGCAACATAAATTCTTCATGTAACCCCTGTGGTGGGCCTTGGTCGATACCACCATGCAATACATTGGGAAATCAAATAAGGTAGGCATTGAATACAACAGCACACCATAAGAAAACCAACAATACATGCAATTACAATCAATAATATTTTTCTTAACTATGCTCTATTAGGTAGCCAAGAAAACAACCATTCCATGGATCAAAACCTTCGGGTGGATTCAAAGGATTATGGGCTATCATTTGTTCCATATAATCAATAGTAGCAGAGATATTAGTCAATTGATCAGATATATACATACAACAATGAAAATGAATCAAGGCACAAATTCCACCTTTGGAAGCAAGGATTACATAAAAAAAATTTTAAGCGCTACATCTCTTATTTCTGACATTTATTTCAAAATCATTTTTCTCAGCAGCCAACTGGCACTAGCCAAGCATATTCTACTTGCTGTAACTAAAAAGATTGCAACAAGGTAGAGAACAGAGCCCATTGTCTTCTCAGGCCCTGCTAAAGAACCACATTGCAACTTGCTTTCTGTCCGGGAACCATGCCAAAGCACCAGAATGAAACAACTGGAACACACTGAAACCTCCTCACCCCCTGTCCTGCCAAGAGTCCACAATAGTTCCAAGACAGCTTTCTGTACATGCTCAGGGGAACACACCATGGGGCAGGACTCCTGAGGGAGGAGAGAAGAAGAAGAGATCTGGGGGTTAAAATCCAAGCGATGCCAGTATAGCGAGGGCATCCTTCAAAGCCAGGTTCAGTTCCCAAACAAGAGGCAGCAAAACTGTCATGATATTTGGTGGTCACTGTAGCACGCGGTAGGGACGAAGATGGCCTTTCAATGTGCTGGGAAACACTGGAACAGCTGTAGAAGGTGACTCCATCCAGGGCACGTCAATATGGCGATGTCTCCAGCTGCAGGGCGGGTTGAGGTCAGAAGGCAGATTCCCACAGGCAGACAGCGTAAAATACGGTTTCAAGGCGCTGGTGTCTCCTTGGGCAAAGACAAAGTGAAGTTCAGCAGGCGTAAAATCCTTTCTGCCAAATACCCAGGGTGGCCAGTGTGAGATCTAAGATGTGCTGCATAAAACTGACAAGTCCTGGCCTGTATCAAAGATGGAGCACTTAGTGCTGGGGTGACATTGCTGTGCGATAGATCTGCACTGTGCATGAAAATGACCCACTTCGCCACATCCAAAACAGGTTTTATCCTTGGCAGGATTTTGGGACACGATGGAAGTCAGAGCCATGGCTAAAAGGCGAGCTTTATGCGTCTCAGTGCCTACTGACTGGCAGGCTTTCAGCATATCTGCAATGGCTATATTGGGAGTTGTCATCAAAGGGCGCAGCGCTTGCTTACAGTCCTCATTGGCATTATCAAATGCAAGCTGGCGAACAATCACTTCTTGGGCTGCCATGTCTTGAACTTGCCGCTTAAGGGTGTTATACAAGCGATCGACAAATTGTCCAGAAGGCTCTGTGGGGCCCTGTCGAACGCTTCCCCACCGCCCCCCTTGCTCATTTTTATCATCAGGAACGGAAGACAAAGCTTCCTTATGAATCTCAAATCAAACTGTTCGTGCCGGGCTGGGCCTCCCCCCGGGGCGGCAGGAGCAATCACAGGAGAGAGATTAGGAGTTGTAGAATCAAAGGCCAACAACGGAGCAGCGGCACGAAGGGCCTCTTGAAGTGGGGTGGAAGCGATGCCAGAAGCCTTGGGCAGAGGAGGTGGGGGCTTTGGAGGGACATAAACTGGTAGTTCTGAAGAAGGCAACGTGAGATATAGAGACGAAGGAGGGAGGGTAGGTGAAAAAGCCGATGCAGCAGCCAGGAGAATATTTGCAGGAGTTAAACTCGACATAGCTTTGTAGACTTTACACCAGGCATGTAACACTTTGACATCAATTTGAGGATGGTTCTGGAAAAATTGCCCTATTTTTTCCCAGTCCTTCAAATTCCAAGTGCAATCCTGGGGATACCAGGGAAAGTGGGTGTCCAGGGCTTCTATGAGTGCCTTAAGATCGGCATCCTGGACAACAAGGTTGTTACTGGCCAAGAGAAACTTAAGTTCATCAAAAAACTTCTTCTGTGGTGCAGAAAGAGACAGCCCCATGATAGTGAGAGTAGGGATACACGAAGGATGAAAAGGAGCGAAACAAGGGGGCACTCACCAGGGATCCTAGGAAGGATGAATGGCGCCTGAAACCCGTGCCGGGCGTGGTGGGTGCTGAGAGAACCGTAGCGTCGTGAAGTCCGAAATCAGTCGAAGTCCGAAAGAGACTGCCCCACAAAGGCAGAAGGACAGGGAGCGCTCACTGGGATCCGAAGCGGATGAAAAAGGTGTGGTGAGCGCTGGACGATGAGAAACAACGTGGAGTCCGAAGGTAGTCACACGGGGCACCAAATGATGAGAACCCGCTCACCATCCGTAAATAATCAGTCTCACGCCAAGATGGGTTAAAGAAGTCTGGCCGCAGCTCTCTCTAGAAGCTGCTGGAGCATAGCCTTTATTGTGTAAAGTCAGAAAGATACAAAATACAAGGAATCCCACTTGTTCTCAGCCAGCAGATAAGGGTCATCGCACTAGACCACGTAGACCATCAGGCTATGTTACGTGGACCAATCATTAGGACAGCATGAGCTGTCCACGCGTTGATCATGCTCCAAGCAATGCTTTCTGCTTATGAAATCACCTTGCAATAATAAACTTTTGCCCATGCTCTTATGGACAAATGACCATATTCCCACATGAAACATTCCCAAAAGGGACTGAAAGCCTCTTAAGCAGCTATGAATTGAAAATAAAATTCTGAAAGGTTCATAATGGAATACTACCCTAACAGCACCTAACAGTAGATATATATGTTACATTTCACAATTTTAAACCAGCAAATACAAATTCAGCACCGCCTTACCAGATTATCTGAGCTCAGCTATTCTAACAATAGCACCAAGGAGAAAAAGCAATGGGAATGCATGCTCTCTATCTATTCAGTGGCTTAAAAAAAATAAAAATCCGGTGCCTATACTAAAGTCATTATGAATAAGTTATAAGCCTACCAAAGATCACTCAAGGAGAATTTATATTTGAAAATCAGCATTATGTCCTGAAAGCACAGATATATTGCTAAAGCTCAACATAATCAATAGGCGGATGGCAGACTGCTTGGAAGCCCTACGTAAGCTGTTCCAAGCTACATGAAGGAAGAGTGTACTAGAGGCATTAGAGATAAACATAAATGTAGTAAATAAATAAGTACCAGTGGAACAGCTTAAGGAAGTTGTGGTACTTTCACAGCATGGATGTAATGGAATCAGTGTTCACATTCTGCTACATATCTACATTCAAGAAGTGTGGATGGGAATTACTGACTGGTAAAGGAAGTGCATTCTGTGCATAATCAGAGTTAGGACTGATACGCTTGTGATACAATCTTGAGAAAAACCAAGTAAGAAATAGGACATTAGCATGAACTTTCACTAACATCTACTGTAGTGTGAGGCACCACACTATAGTTATTTATTAGAACATTTTCACCCACGTCTAAGCCCTCAAAGTTGCTAACAACCACGGCATATGACGTAACATGATATGGCTGAGGTTAGGATATTGCTATGATATATTTTCTTTAAAAGTTAATGTATGAAAAGGTTCATAAAAAGGCAAACAAAAATGATCAAGGGGGTGGATTGCTTCCCCTTTGAGGAAAGACTGCAGTGTTTAGGACTTTTTATCTTAAGAGAAAAGACACACGAATAGCAACATGATAGAAGTTTATAAAATTATACTTCACATGGAAAAAAATGCACAGAGAAAAGTTTTTATCCCTCTCCCATGGGCATACAATAAAGCCAAATGCTGGAAGATTCGGCATAAAAGAAAGCACCTATTTACACAGCACATAGTTAAACTATTGGACTCACTCCCAGAAAAGGCAATGATGGCTACCAACCTGGATAACTTTAAAAGAAGATTAGACAAATTCATTAAGAATAAGAATATCAACAATCCAGTTTGCAGGCTTCCCACTGTGAGAACAGGATATTAGATGGGCCATTGGCATGATCTAGCAGGCTCATCTTAGGTTCTGCTTTAAACAAGAGAAATTAGAAGATGCTCAAGAACTAAGGCAGGCCAGGCTATAAACTCCTGTGTTTTTTTTTTAACTGTTCCTAATTCAGATTGTAAAATAATACTTTATGTACAAGTATACTTGCCTTGTTTTGGCATTGACAGATAGTGATTCCTAATTAAAGATCTAACTGAAATGATATAATTTTCTTTCCTTTGAAGAAATCATGGTGAATTTTAAACAATAAACAGGTTGCTCCACGACACACAAACTTATCTTCAAATCTTACAACTATACGAGATTGAAAACTAAAACGCCTCCCAATTTTGGGGACATATTAATTGCAAGACAATATGAAGAGAGATGCCTTATAAACTGCATGCTTCCAGTTTTAACTTTCATTTTACTATGATTTTTTCTAATCATTTAAACTAGCACAACCCATCAGCATCCACAACCCAGTTTAGAAACCTAAATAGCTTATATAAAACAACTGTTGATTAATTTTCCAAAAATACTTTTATGAAGTTGTAATCCAATGAGTAAACAGAGTATGCAGTAATGAGGCTTCTAGCCCTCCTGCAGAATTTTGTATGTTAAGATCTCCATAGAATATTGATGACTTTTTTTATATAAAAGACTGAGGAATGTAATTAACTGTGCTGAATTATCCCTCATGAAGCTCTGTTTAGGCGTTACAGCCTGAATAATACTAAAGGTGCACCAAGAACCCTTTCAAGGTACAACAGAGATCATTAGAACCACAGAACTGAATTTCTGTTAGCAAAGTAGTGCACTAAAAACATTTAATATATGTATATAGCTTTGATGTATGACATTCCATCAATCAATGACTACTGCTATTTAAAACCAAAGGCTCTGCAGACACAGCAGAACTCCACGCACACAGTGGTGCTCCTTCTTCCACTCCTGTCCCCTCCAGACCCCTGTGCACCCTCAAATTTTGGGGGCACATGGGGGAAACAGGTGACCCGTTGTACCAGCAGAATGCTGCTCACACAGCATTGGATGTGATCCAAAATGTTTTCTTCTATAGAGTAACACAGAAAAGCCAAGAAATTCCTCTTTACATAAATTTGAGCAATCATAATGCCATCCTGGCGTATCACACCTCTCTCAATCCTTGTAAGGCTAATATCATGTGGAGAAGCAGCCACAATCCTATGCACAAGAGACATACAGGCATGCAGACAAAGAAGCTAAGCCGTAGGGCGGCAGGGGCCAGTGTGGCTTCTACATAGAAGTCACCAAAGTCACATTGAAAAGCTCTTCAGATTATGACACTTTGCCTGCAGATTTGTTGGCTTTCTTGAATGCAATCCTATACGTGGCTACTTAAAAGCAAGCCCTACCAAGTTCAAGAAATTTTACTCCCAGGTATATGATTGCTTTAGATGACAATGCTAGGCCCCAGAGGTGGGGTACCTCAGACCCAGGGACTGAATGCAGCCCCCCAGGCCTTTGTATCTGGTCTTCAGAGCTCCAGGCAGGGCACAACTTACTCCTCAGGTCACAACTCCCCCTGCTCAGTGATTTCCTTGAGTGCTTTTACCTGCCTGAAATGTGATCTTTAACTATGATAGTGCCTCTTGCTTGCCTAGATGGAAAGGCAGGTGGGGGGGGAGGTGGAATGACAGAGTATGCAGAAACCTCCATCTTCTGTGTGACTGAAATATAGCCTACTGTACATGTTACACCAGTGTTGAAAGGTCTGCATTGGCTCCCTATTACCTACCAAGCCCAATTCAAGGTTTTGTTGTTGATATTTGAAGCCCTAAGCAACTTGGAGCCAAGATACTTTGCAGACTGCTTCTCCCAGTACAGACCAATCTGTTCTTTAAGATCTCCCAAGGAGACCCTATTGGTTATTCAGTGAGCAGAGGATTCTTCTTGGGATGCCTTCCCGCAGGTAATTTGTGAGGCAGAGACAGTAATCACCTTTCAATAACTCTTTTTAAAAAATTACCCAAGTTTTCCTGCACTCTGATGCTTACCTTTTTACATTTGCTTTGTGCACAGCACAGTTTTATTTGTGATGTAGAGTTATGTTTCTATCTTGTTTTTTAAATCATGTTTTAAAGCTAATTTTATTGAATGGTGTTTCATAGTGTAAACTTACTGTAAACTGCTTAGAGATTTTTAATATTTTAAGCAGTGCCTTTTAAAAACAGATAAATAAACAATGACATCTGTTGTTCTGCCCACTTTTGCCTCTGGAACCACCCACCACTGGCATGCAGCTCCTGGAAGGCTTTCCACAGGGTAATGTGACCTTTGGGGTAAAAAAAGATTCACCACCCTTCTGTACACACTTAAGGGTAAAGGGACCCCTGACCATTAAGTCCAATTGTGACCGGCTCCGGGGTTGCGGCGCTCATCTCGCTTTATTGGCCGAGGGAGCTGGTGTACAGCTTCCAGGTCATGTGGCCAGCATGACTAAGCCACTTCTGGTGAACCAGAGCAGCGCACGGAAACGCCGTTTACCTTCCCGCCGGAGTGGTACCTATTTATCTACTTGCACTTTGACGTGCTTTCAAACTGCTAGGTTGGCAGGAGCAGGGACCGAGTAACGGGAGCTCACCCCATCACGGGGATTCGAACCACCGACCTTATGATCGGCAAGTCCTAGGCTCTGTGGTTTAACCCACAGAACCACCCATGTCCCACTTACCCACTTACCTGGAGACAAATCAATGGGGCTCACTTCTGAGTAACTCTGTATAAGATTGCACTTTTAAGTTTGCCACATTTTTAGATACTGTTGGAAATGCTGCATGGAAGACCAAAGTACATTGGCAGGTCTTAAGAATACAGCCATTTTACCACAGGGAAAAAATGAGGCATTGTCACTTGAGGCCTGCTAGGAAAGAAACAGCCAAAGTTCTACCACACACAAAAAACGTCTACCAGAAATTCTTCTCAGCTTTCAGTTGGTCTCAGTCACTCACATAATTAATTTGACTTAGTAATGTTCCCCCGTGACTTTCTAAATATCAGCTCTGGATGCCCATGTGCAACAAACAACCATAATATTTTATTGTTTAATTTAAAAGAGATGAGAATCGCCTTCCCACTATCCAAACAAATGTGGTTACCTCTTAAGCTGTTAAGAAAGGAAATCATGCCCAGGGCCATGTGGTACCAGGTGTGAAATCTCCAGAAATATCCCTACTAAAATCCAAAAAAGGGTTTGTTTTCTTCAGAAAGTTGCATTCTGAAACAAAATGACTACCTGCATCATTTTGCCCCTTAGGGTAAAAAGCAGCTCAGAGAGGCCATTTCTATAAGAAAAGCAGTACTACACAGAGGAAAAGAAATGTGCCCCCTTCCAGTCAGACTGCAGCATCAAGGCAATTATGGGTTGAACAAATGTTTGCTGTGGGGCATTTTTGACAGATAGGTGGTGCCACCCACCTACAAATCACCTGATGTCATTATGATGCCAAGTGACAACTTCTTAAGGGCTTGTTGTCACTGAAGGCACACTGTCACCCTCAAGCAGCTGTCAGCAAGCCCCACTTAGCAAGGAATAATCAGGAGAGCACTTTAAACTTCTGATAGTTCCTTTGCACCATGTCTTTACTTGCTCCAGGTGAGGGGAAGGTGGACATAGTTTGAGGGAAATGGCCTTGTGAGCCAATTCGGACCCCTATCTAGATCTGTGCACTAGGAGTTCCCCATTGCTGTCCTAGATTCTAGGACTTACTTAATAGCTACTTAATAAAGTAGTAGAATGTAGGAGGTGGCAGCACTGACATTCAGCAGCAATAAGAAATATTTTTGTTAATTTTTGTCTTATTCATGCATGTTTTCTACCAAACGTAACTGCAAGTCTTTTAACTCAGACAATTCCTACACATTTCTAATGATTTTAACCACACTGGTCCAAAAATAAATAAAACAGGCTGTGAGATTACCACAAAGTGAAAATCACCATAGCTACATTGGGAGCTGCTTGTTAGGAGTGACCAGGCTTATTAAGTGGCTGCCACACAACTGTGTTTCATGTGACAACTAGCACATTGCTTCTTCTTCTTTTAAATGAATAAGGTATTACAACTATTTTATTTCACTATCCAAAGGACTGCTTTTGTATTCTATTGTCACAACACATAGACCCATTTCTAGAGAAAGCACAGGCTGTTTTTAAACACCATCTTGGCTTTCACGTTGAAGCTGCATGTATACTTTCAGAAAACTAAGCTGTCCACCTGTCTGCCTATGTCTGTTTCTAAAATCTCTAAGCAGTGTGCAAAAATACAAACATAAAAACACGAAAGTTGTGTAATAAAAATACAGATTAAAAAAAACAACCTAGCAATAACAGCATCCAACATTATGGGTCAGGGACTGATTTTTAATGCACAATTCCTAACCCTATTTAATTTCTATGCCAATTTCTCGTAGTTCCTCTTGCCCAGTCGGCCAACTTTCACTGCCACCAAATACTGAAGATGACTGCTCATTGTCTTATGAGCCAGGTTTTCCAGCAGTTACCTCTCTGGTCAGATCCAGAAGCTCCTTATTGAACTCTTCCTCACTGCTCAGTGCCCTTAGATAGCCTTTCTGTCAATCTTCAGCTTAAGCTAGTGATTCAGCTCTCTTGAGGCAGACTATACTACTAGGCTTCCCCTAGCCTCAATAAGTCTCTTGCCCATACTGCTTTTCCTTTTCCTTCTGCTCCAGACCCCAGCCTTCTTCCTTCTGCCTCCTCCTCCTTCTCAGCAGTTTCCTTCAGTCACACACTCTCCCAATACAGTAGCCTATTGATGCTCTGGTCAGCCTACACTTCAACCAATGATATTTAAGCAGCAAAAAATTGTCATTGTCCCCTCATCAGACCACTTTTCCTGTGATCAAGAATTTCTATCCATCAAGCCAATCCAAAATTCACTTTTATAATCCTCTAACCCAGTATAAAAAGAACCTAGCTTTTACCAGTTCTGTCTTATATAATTAATAGCCAATGGTCAGCTGCCAATGGATACACTTTAATTTAACCTGAACCCTTCTATTACCTTCATATAAAACAAACTTTGTCCCTATAAACAAACTGCAAAATGTGATTTCTCCACATAGGTGCTCCTCACTATGGTGGTTACCTAGGCCTCCAGTAACAAAGATGCAAAAATACTATCAGTACCCCAAAATTCAAAAGGCTTCCTTCAGAGTCAGTAAAACCCTATCCAGAACTGGTAAAATCCCATGGGGACACTCATGCACAGAGTCTCCATTTTACCAATCCGCAGCTTAGTAGTGCATCCAGGGACCAATTAAGAACAATCACAGTGTCTCCTGCTTCAGACTGTAATGGCAAGATAGAGCAGGGTGTCGTTAGCATGCTGACATTAGGAGAGCAAATATTCTAACAACTGCTTCCAGCAGTTTTGTATCAATATTAAACAGCATTGGGAACAAAATAGCGCTCTGTGGCATCCCACAGCACAGCTACCAGAAGGTGGACACATAAAAACCAATGCTATTCTTTGAACCCAACGCTGTAAGTAGGAATGGAAAGACTGCAAAACAGCAACTGACAGAAATGGTCCAGGAGGATACAGTGGTAAACAGTACTGAATTAGCTTGCTGAAGTGCCCTTTGGATCACATCTTGAAGCAACTAAACTGTTGGGAGGATGAAATTAGGAGCTCCATAATTTTTTTTAAAAAGTTATCAATTTAAAAAACAATATTTTTATTTCAAACTGCCATGCAACATTTCATCCAGTGAACAAGCTATTTAGTGAATGAGCCAAAACCTGTTTGGAGTGGAAGACATTTCATCAGACACATAATGGAATGGAAAAACAAGTCATGTAGCCCTTTTATAACCACCTACTGTTTGTTAATACATTATCAGTAATGATATCAAAAATCATCATAGCAAGTGTACCCATTCATGTCTTGTAATAAACAAGCTCCCCAAGTGAACATACAGTGGTACCTCAGGTTAAGTACTTAATTCATTCCAGAGGTCCGTACTTAACCTGAAACTGTTCTTAACCTGAAGCACCACTTTAGCTAATGGGGCTTCCTGCTGCTGCTGCTGCTGCGCCGCCGGAGCCCGATTTCTGTTCTCATCCTGAAGCAAAGTTCTTAACCTGAAGCACTATTTCTGGGTTAGCAGAGTCTGTACCTGAAGCTTATGTAATTTGAAGTACCACGGTATTGTTATCAGTTTAGGGTTGAGAGATGAGAGGTTTGGGGACAGGGATGTGACCTGGAGGAGGAGCAGCAAGCAGAGAGAGAGAGCGCCATGGTGGATCTCTGCTTGAATCCAAGGCTATGGCTATGGGAGAAACAAAACCCTCATGGGGTGTTAAGGCTGTGGACCCCTCCACTGTAGGCTTAGGTTGTATATGTGTGTAAAGAAACCAAATATCATTAAGACACCACAGTGTCTGCTGTGCCTCATTTCCAAAAGGAAACATGAACCCTGGGGTAACACCTGGAACCTCTGGAATCTCGCACCACTTGGAGATTGGAGTGTCGTCGTGCAACAATATATAAACAGTGCATCAAAGGATGAGTCTTCTGGTACTACTCTCAAACCTGCTAAAATATGTGTGTTTGTGTGTGTGTTTAAAAAAAAAAATCTCTATGTGCAGACTTGCTTGGACCTATTTCTACCTACCAATTCCTTCTTCCTCATATTAGCTGCAGTCCTCAACAGCACACTGACCATTCCACAGGGTTCCCCAGACCTCAGGAGTAAAATGGGTATGTACAATGAACGGAAGCAAAAAATAGGAGGTGGGAATGTTGCATGAATGGGCCTCTTTTGATACAACATGGTGTATTTTTGGTCACACTGCAGTACAAAGAATTGCTTTCAAAAACTGAACTGTAGGAAGTACATCTTTATAATAATAATAATAATAATAATAATAATGATGATGATGATGATGTGAGTGCTTTAACATTCTACACCTAAAACCTATTTGGAAATTAGTATTATTAGTTCATGGAACTTAATTCAAATGAGGATGGTTTAGGAGGATCGGGGCTTAAGTTTAGCATACCTCTGGTCTTACAGGGTCTTCTATGCCAACCACACAAATGCAGGTCAGGTCAGATAGAATGTCGTTTTCATCCTCCCAGTCTGGTTCAGGGCTGCTGGGGAAGTCTCGATAAGCAACACAGATAGTTCTCAATCCATCACAGGCCATAGGTTCAATCACTTTCTTTACCATCTCATCCCGATCACGAGGTCTGAAGATGCGAGGCTCGCCAGCTGCATTAAGAATCTTAGAACACCTGGAAGGAAAGGATACCAGCAGCAATTCTACAGTTCAGAAACAATTTACTAGAGACCAAGAATAAAGATTTCAACATGCCTGAGATATAGCATTAATTTTAATAAGTAGCAAATTGATTGGTACCTTCCTAAGCCAAATGGGTGATGAAATTCTACTTAGATCTATTGGTGGAAATTATAACATCTCTTTGTTGGCAAAAAAATAATAAATGTTAGAACAAAGACAGAGAAGAAGCCTTGAATGCATAACAAAGGTAGTCTGAATAATGTGAGGGGGTTCAGTGTTTAAAAATCATTGGTCTTGAACCTAGAAGAACTGAATTTAAGTTTAACAAGCCCTGCATCAGACTTTTAGCAAGCCACTCATAGTAAGCCAATTAGTAACAGTGAGAACTATTGTCCATCTCATCCATTCATGATAAATAATACACACTTTGAAATGTGCTGCTGTTATTCTTAAAATACCGTATTTTTCGCTCCATAAGACACACCTTTTCCCTCTTAAAATCTAAGGGGAAATGTCTGTGCGTCTTATGGAGCGAATTTGTGGTCCCTGGGGCTGGGGGGGGGACCCGGGCTTCCCCCGCCAGCCCCGACAAGCTCCTGAGCAGCTCTGGGGTAGCCCATGAAGCCTCCGCAGGGCAGCAGGGAGCCTTCATCCCGCTGCCCTGGGGAGGCTTCGCGCGGCTATCCCTGGCTTTTGCGGGAGGTGGGGAAAGGGACAGAGCAAGGCTCTCTCACTTCCCCCACTTCCCACAAAAGCCCCCAAGAGCCGCATATTTTTTTTCTTGAATCCCCCCCCCCCAAAAAAAGTAGGTGCGCCTTATGGTCAGGTGCGCCTTATGGAGCGAAAAATACGGTAATTCAATTCAATCAATTAATCTATACTTTTTCCTGGAAGCAGAAAAATAACAATTTACCTCTTTGTGGTAAATAGGATAAAAGGACATGTGCCACGTTTGCCAGGAATTTCTTCTACCTCTCACTTAAATGAATGGCAGCTATGCATACACAGTAGTGCTCTTCCTTAGCTCCCATTCATTTCCATAGGACTTATTTAGGAATCACCTAATACATGGCATCTCACAGGAGAGCACTTGATAATGTAAAAACATGTTCCATTGTCTTGCTGTACATTTAAGGTCTCTGTGTGCGCATCTGTCAATCTGTGTTAGTAAGATTTAAACTAACCAGATAATGAGAACTGGATCGCGCGCATACCCCAATTTAGTGACGTGTTCAAAGCAAATATTAAGTACATACTTCTTTAGGACAATTTCAGAAGCTCCTTTGCTGTACATTCGGAAACTTTCATCTGGCATTTTGATGACAGTACTCATTGATTTTCTCACAGAGTTAAATGTGTACACTTTGTAGAGCTTCTCTTCAGGCATTTGATTCCGGGCAGGCTGGTAATCCTGCTTTAGGTCCAAGACAAACCCCAGCAATCCACACTCTGTCTTGTTGCCAACCTGGCGAGGTAGACCACCATCCTTGTCTGGTGGCTAAGGAGAAAGAAAGAATTGGGATTTCAAACTTTCCTTCATGTCCCCACAGCATAAAGATCTTACATAAAGCCACGCTATGCATGTGCAGCTTTCCCTATGATATTTCCCTTTTTTATTTTTTTAGTAAAGCAGCAGAAGTCTGAGATCTTGATTGGAGCACTTGTAGAGGGCCAGGTCAGCTGCCTAACCTTTCCTCTCAGGCAGACTTTCTAGTCAAAATTTTCCCGGATGCTGCTTTCCACCGTGTGGACAGGGTGTAGAAAAGAGCAGTCTGTCCCCCACTCCAGTTTTGTGCTCCCAACTGTAGGCTTCTGCAGCCCATTGCAAACGAAAAAAAGGTAAGAGCAAAATATGTGTAACTTGTCATCTGCGTCTTACTCTGGAAATCTTAACTTACCACACAAATTCAAATAAATAAAGACATTTCACCCTCTCCCTTTCCTTGCATAATGCAAAGCGGCCAACAAAATAATAATAAAAATCATATTTTAAAAAATTTGCACCAAGATATGCACATCCAGATAACATGTTAAAAATAACATGTTACTTCTATTGCAATTCTATTTAACAGTGACCCTTAATATTAACAGAATGAAAGAGAGCTTATCTACTGTGTTTGTTAAAAACATGAGCTTTGAACTGCAAGTTCTCTGTTGAAACCCTATTATAGTGATGGGTGGAGTCACTGGATTTGAGGAAAGCCATTATTTATTGGTCTGAGCTCTCCATCTGGGGATAATAACGGGCATTAGTAAGGTTATTATTGATTCATTCATTCACCTTGCACCGTAAAGGTATCAAGGTAATTTACATCAATACAAGGAAGTAAACTGTATTCAAGAAAACGTAACAAAACCCTTGATGTGATCATCTTGGAATTTTGTACACACTGAGTACCTAGGCAACAGTCCCCCCATATTAATCGCCTTTCCTACTCTTCAGCAACTTAATAAAGGCTATAAAATTCATTCAAAATAAATGTATTTTCCTCTGATAATATGTTTTAACCATCATGACAAATAATTTCTAAAAGAATTTTAGAACTGTAACTTCTTAACAAAAGAATAAAAAGTGTGACCCCTCAAGGCCAGTGACTCAGCTACATTACTAAAGAAAAAGCGTTTTATATGTGTTATAATATTGTGACACCAGACGGCGCTGTGGAGTTCTGTCTTTCACCAATGTGATTTTGCACTTTGAGGTTTACAATGCGTTTTTCTGAAACACTTTTTTGATGTGTCTAGATCCAGCCCAGGTCTGACCTAACCATAATCTAAATAATTGTTTGCATCCACCGACATATTTACTCTATGCAGGCTTGTCCTCCTCCCCAATTGGGACAGGCATTTCTGCTGTGGTTTAAAGTAAGTTTTAATAAAAGATACTCATTGTTTTGAGTGTACATGAGTAAATGTAAGTATAAATAAGAAAAGACAATAATTTTCAGAAGAGGTCTTAAATTCTGTGAGATCTGCTAGAACAGCTGCAGATCCCCCAATCTCACCATGATGTAATAAAATAAAGCATACGGTGGCGAGAATTGGCAGTGACATTTCCTCTCCTGGAATGCTTCAGCACAAACCATCTGATTGCCAAGCCAGTTTCCTTGCAGACTACTGTCCGCAATCTGTAGTGAGAATGAATCTACTTTACACTTTAAAATGAAATTATTTTAGGCTGTTTCATGTTTATTAACTCTCAAAATTAAAGCAAATAAATAAAAGAAATTTAACTCTGCTACAATGAAAGCTATTATTTTATTTCCACCTGCAATTTCTGCTATGCTAATCATACCATAAATCTTTTCTTGCAGGCTGAGTATCAGCTGTACCAGAATGCCATGGTGGCTGACTGCCCCGGGTCTAAAGTGCACAACAATCAAAGTTTTTATTATTATTATTATTTGTATACACCATTCAAATTAAAATAGAGTCTTTGTAACCAAGTATTTGCAGATGCCAAATAAACTTAAACTAAAAAAATGAAAATAAATATGGATCTAAACTGAGGCTGAAACATGAAACAATGTAAAAACAAAGTTACCTGGAATTTTTGAAAATAATTGTTTAGAAAACTGTCCTAACCATAAATCCTGATCAGAAGAGTTATGTGAGACAATGAAGTTGTGCATTCAGATCAGGCTGTTGAACTCGCGATAACTGTGATAACTTCTCTCATTTGCCTAAATATACAATAATCCACTATTCATTTTTAAAATCTTAGTTTAGTTCAATGCTGTAAAACAACTAATATTTCATATCCCTAAGTAAATATATTGCTCTCATCCTCACACATATACTCATACACACAGCTTAGTCCTACACATAATATATATATTTACTGCAAACACACACAACCCCCAAAGAATCCTGAGAACTGTAAGGCTTTATCCCCCCTCAGAGCTACAATTCCCAGCACACTTAACAAACTATACATCTCACTAGATGCCACTGATGAAGCCTAATAATAATAATAATAATAATAATAATAATAATAATTTATTTATTTGTACCCCGCCCATCTGGCTGGGCTTCCCCAGCCACTCAGGGCAGCTTCAAAAAAAATAAATTAAAATACTGTGATACATTAAAAGCTTCCTTAAACAATCAGCTTATGCCTGCCCCAGTCACAAATCCAACAAAGCAGGGCATTTGAAAATTCTATTTAGATCATGGGCAAATAGATGATTGGCTCTCTACATACTTGCAAGCCCAGTATAGTATGGTATCATTTTATACCCAATAGCTTAGGTTCACTCTTTGAGTAGATGTGAAAACACCACTATTTACTTTTTGTATTTGACGCCACATGTATTTAAATGGGGGAATCTTATGTGGCCAATGGAGACATGGGGAAAATTCCCATTACAGTAGCAGGATTCATTGTGCTGACCTCTGCTTGTGGAACAGATTAGCTGAATTCTGCCCTTAATGTTTGCTTTATTTTTTAACTGCTTATGCATTTTATTTACAGTCAAGTGGTATGTAAATTTTGTTAAATATCACTAGAGAAACTGAAGTGGGAAATGAGCAAGCATGGAATTTACTTGGGAGGATGTTACAGATGCTTTTTGGCATCTATGGGCTGCAGTTCCTGCAGTATGCCATACTGTGACTGCTTAAGTAATATTGAAGCTTAGCCTGCCTTCTCATCCACCTCCTATGCCCAGAGCAGGGGAGGAAAAGGAAGTCTGTTTGCTACTGTAAACTGGCTTGTTAGTTTCCAAGAAAAGGTGCAGAAGAGAAAGCAAGCTAAACAGGCAAAGGCTGTGTGGGAAACTGGGTTGTTCTTCCCCTTTTATCATAGTGATTTGACCTCTACCTGTAGACAAAAGGAGATGCTATTCAGATGTTTTGATTGTCTTCACCGGCACCTTGAAATAATATGATATGTTTCAATAGATATGTTACACATCAGTCACTAAATAGTCTACAGCTCACATGTATGTGTCTGCAGGACAAAGAAAGCAGGAGGCTATAAGAAACTCTACTACTATAGTAAGATTATAAATAGGCCTAAAATTTATTGAATTACATGGGCTTCCCAGAGGCCCAATAGTAAGTCAAAGCTACATTAAGTAGAAACAAAATAAAATATAGACATTTCTAGCTATAATGCCTTCAAAGTTTCACAGTGCTCTTAGGATTCAGAAAACAGAAGAGTAATTTTATTTTTAAAAGTACATATATAGTAAAAACTATTAGTCTGTAGAGAAATACATGCCACTTCTCTTGTCCTTGAAAACACATACATAAAGAACAGTTATCAATGACATTGTAGTTCCTTGTGCCATAGCTTTTCGTAATTTCCAGGCTGCAATTTTAATACTACAAAGGATTTCCCCACTCCATTCTTATCAGTGACTCTTAGGGTAGAATTGGATATTATTTATGCAAATGTCACTTCCCAAATCCTGACTCAATGCAAATATAGGCTCACAGAAGACATTAGTAGGGGAGAACGTTGTTACCCCATCTTGAACCCACCAGTTCTTCCATAGGCATTTTATACGTACAGAAATTTGGTCTTGAAATCTGGCTAGAGTTTTTATTTAAATGGCCAGAGGGGCATTTGTAGAAAAATGGGTAAGGAAAGGGCTAAACAGAGCTCTCAAATATTTGGGAATTTGCTTAACCTCAAAGAATATAAATTTGTTTCAAGATAACTATATAATGGTGTGGAATAAAATAAGGAGAGACTTGGAAGTGTGGGAATGAATGAAATTATCACTCCTGGGTAGGATATCTGTAATTAAAATGAATGTGCTACCAAAGATGTTGTTTTTGTTTCAATCAATTCCAATATTTAAAGATTGGCAAAAGATAATTTCTGGCAGGGGAAGAAACCGAGAATTAAATTTAAACTATTAACAGACTGTAAAGAAAGAGGTGGTTTTGCCTGCCAGACTTGAAGCTGTATTATGAAGCGGCCTGCCTCTGTTGGTTAAAGGAATGGATATTATGGATATTATTGGAAAAAATAGATTTATTAGATTTAGAAGGCCATGATAACAGATTTGGGCGGCACGTGTATTTATGGTATGATAAAACGAAGGTACATAAAGGATTTGGAAATCACATATTCCGAAAGTCTCTCTATGAAGTATGGAATAGGTACAAAAACCTATTAGAAAGGAAAACACCCTGGTGGTTATCACCGTTAGAAGCTATGAGTGTTAAGAAAATAAATATGAATAAAAATTGGGTAACATATGAAATGTTACTCAAAAATGATGGCAATAAATGGAAATTAAAACCATACAAAGAGGTGAAAGGATTTGTTAATGATTGGTTGCACTACTACCAAATTAATGAGATGTTTAAGGATGATATGAAGAAAAATGTATTTGGAATGTATTTGGAAATACCAAATCAAAATTTGAAATAGAAATATTGAATAACAAATATAAAACATTGTCAAAAATGTATAAAATATTGCTGGAATGGCATCTGAAAGATGAAGAGGTAAAGTCGGTAATGATTCATTGGGCTAAAGATTTTGGTTATAATATAAAGTTAGAAGATTGTGGGAAATTATGGAAAGAAGGAATAAAATTTACAGCATGTAATGCCTTAAGAGAAAATGTGATGAAAATTATGTAGATGGTATATTACACCGGTGAAGCTAGCCAAACTCTATAAGGTAGATAATAAATGCTGGAAATGTAAGGAAAAAGAAGGTACCTTTTATCATATGTGGTGGGAATGTAAGAAAGTGAAATGCTTCTGGGATATGATATATAATGAAATTAAGAAAATGTTGAAATACACATATACTAAAAAAACTGGAAGCTTTTCTACTGGGAATTGTAGGTACAGACATTAACAGACAAGATACTAAGCTTTTCCTATATGCAACAACTGCAGCAAGAATTTTATTAGCACAGAAGTGGAAACGAGGAATTACTGACAAAGGAAGAATGGCAACTGAAGTTAATGAGGAACTGGCCAAAATGACGGGAAGAATCTGAGAACAGTGGGAGCTGAAGTTCATCAAGGACTGGACTAAATTTGTAAATTATTTGAAAGACAATTGTCAATCAAACACGTTAGTAGGATTGCAAGAAGCTTTTAAGGAAAGGTATAAAAATCACTGCAGAGAAGAATAAGAAAATATGATGCTCTGATGTTTTTGATTTTAAAGCAATGGTTAAGTAGTGAAAATGCAGAAATTTGAAATGAAAGATAGAAAATTACAAGGAAGGTTTGAAGGAAGTCATGGCCCTAAAAAGCCAAAATGTATAATATGAGGGGAGAGATTGTAATGGAAATCATTATTGTAAAATTAATAAACATGATATGGCAAAATAAATAAACAGAACTCTCAACTACAGATTCTTCTTGAAACTATTCTTCTAGCCACACAACAAATAAATAGTTCCAACCGATTCCTCTTTAAGCAAAATGGAATACAAAAACAGTATGATCATTATTCATCTAGTTCAAGGGGTAGGAATCTGATGCAGCCCTGCAGTTATTCTATACAGCCCTTAGGACTCTGATTAGGCCACGCCCACCTTTCACCTGCCCCGTTCCATGCCATTGTTGAGTGCTTTTTGCCTGGCTGAATATCTGTTTCTGAACTGTGAAAATGCATCTTGCTTGTCTGGATAGACAGATTGTGTGTGTGTGTGTGATCATATTTACTAGCCAGCATAAAGTAAGCCATTTTATCTTAGCCTCAATCCCCTCATGTGCAATAAGAAGGATAATAATACTGATTTAGTTGTTAGGATTACAAGTAAGTAGTGCATGCGAAGCACTTTGAACAGTGGAAAGTACTGTGCAAATGTCACCCTCATCATTATCATTATTTATTACTATATGAACCCTGACTTGCTTGAATTATGCAATAGTGATCTGCGCTGTCTACAGGGACAAAAAATGTGAAAGCTAAGTTAACAGACTTTGGGGGCCTTTTGACATTCCTTATAAGTCCACTTCTTACCTAAAAATATCAACTTCATGAAAATTTGGCATGGCACATGTAAGCTACAAAACAGAATAGTTTTCGAAAACTATTCCTTTTAAAACCACAAAGCATATAGATGTAGATTTTTCAAGTTATTCTTTCGCCAAACCTTCACACAACAACATTTTTATTACAGTGGAAAGAGAATCGACAGAGATTCCCCAAATGTTTTTTTAGTGTCTGAAATCAAAGCCTACCTACCAGAACTTTTGAAGTGTAAGCGCTGTTGATGGCAATTGCATTAACCAACAAATCCAGAATTTTGGCTGGAATGGAATCTGGGTCAGGGATCTCTTTGTAATGGGTATCTCCAATGTACGCTTGTACTACTGTCATCCGGTTGGTGGTTAACGTCCCTGTTTTATCAGAGCAGATGGCTGTAGCATTACCCATCGTCTCACACGCATCCAAATGACGGACCAGATTGTTATCTTTCATCATTTTCTGAAAAAGAAGAAAAAATAAAGCCTATTTGGTAAATAGGTTGAAAATCCATTATGCTAATTAAATGCATAAGCATTTTTTAAGTAGAGCAGATGGATTAATCTTTCCACAAAATCCCATTTGCACTTGTAAAACATAGAAACTTCAGGTACACAAAATGCATTTTTACAAAATTCCTGTAAATGAGGGATTAATGTGACTTAATATCTGCCAATATTTTAATGGTTGGGTTTTTGTTTTTGTTTTTTAGGCACATGAGACAATCAGCAGAACAAGAACAATATAATCTGGCTACAGTTTTCAAACATCAGTACAAAAATACTGAAATTCATTTGAAAGATACACCCACCCACCCACACAAAGCATTAAACCAAAGTAGGAGTGGACATATTTCTTTCATTCCATTTTGTAATTCTACAGATGGCTCTGTCCTGTGTTCCACTCTACTTATCTTCCAGTTTTACATTAAGGATTTCTATAATTAATTTTGGTAACAGTGCATGTACAGTTTGCTCTTGCTGAACTTTCCATTTCTTCCATTTCCATTATTCTTTTCCATTTAGGTAAGCTGTGTGCATGAGTGATCATGCACATTTAAAAAAACCCCAGTCATTTCGGTTTTCTTTGTTTGCTTTTCAGCATACAGTTGTCTACACCACTGCATTTACATTTCTTGGAATGGAAAGGTTCTGGTATTTTAGACTTCAGTGGAGCTCTCCACCCAAACACTGATCCTTACTTGTAATGGAAACATTTGCAGGGAGGGGGGGGAGGAGAAAGGCAGGAATGGAACTCAGAGAAACACACATGTTAAGCTAAACATTCTATTATGAATGTTTATGGTAGCTCTTGCTGCTCTCTATGCCTTCCTCCCATTACCAGCCTTTTTTTTTTTTGTCTATATGTCATTGTTGTTGAGATTGTGTTTATATAATCTAAGAACAAAACTAATACAGTGTTTCAGAACTGTATTAAAAAGCCAGAATATTAAAGCTACTAAGAATGGTATTAAGCATTGTGATGGCAGGAAGGCATCAGTATAGACAGCAGTCTTTACAAATTCTGGAAATCCAAGCCAGGAAAAATGGCCAAAAAAACCATTCATAGGTACAACTCCGCAATCTAAGAAAAGGGAAGCGGGAACCACTAAAACAATAACTTTGAAAGGAAATTCAGAAGCATCCTTGGGGGGAAAGACTTAAGGGAATATTAAGAGACCTCAAAGCTGAATAGCAAATGATAAATACTGTACACATCTGAGTGTTCCTTGGCCTGTGTAAGCAAATTGAGGATGAGAGGAGGAAGATATGCATTGCACATGAACCTCTAATGCAATGACTCAGCACTCAGTTTTCTAATATAGGTACAGATATTTTGCCATGTGTAATTGATGGCTTTACAGTGGCGTAGCGTGGGTTGTCAGCACCCGGGGCAAGGCAAGTAATTTGCGCCCCCTAACCTGTGGATTTGCGCCCCCTAACCCGTGGATTTGCGCCCCCTAACCCTAACCCCCAGATGTTGCGCCCGGTGCAGCCGGCCCCCCCCGCACCCCCCACGCTACGCCACTGTGGCTTTACCAGGCTAAAGTAATGCAAGGTGATAAGCAAGCATGTTAAGGGAGCAGATAAAGAGAGGAAGTGGTAATTTCAATTTATCGAAGAAGAAGAAGAAGAAGAAGAAGAAGAAGAAGAAGAAGAAGAAGTAGTTGTTTGCGGAAAAACAGGAATTATGTTACAACAATAAGTGCCTACCAACACCCTGAAAAAATCCTCTCTGAGGAAAAAAATAGACAGTAAACTCTATTACATTTCACCACAATGAGTACCAGTCCCGTACATAACTCCATACAAACTAGCACAGGAAACCCTCATCACACAGTACAGAGATCTGCTGTCCTAAGGCAATTAAGTTCATTGTGAATTGTATTTCAGACTCTGCTTTGGTGTTTGGGTTCCCATTTGCATTATTTACTGGATTATGTTGTTCATGCATATTGAAAGCCTACCAATGTAGAATAATTTAATTATGTAGATATACCTTACTGGAAATTGAGCTATTCTAGCATAAGTGCCCCCCCCCCAACTGCAAAATGGCTGACACAATGGCACCTGAGGTGCTTCAGTTTAAGTGGGAATCCATGTCTCTTTATCCAAGTCCAATTGCTTCATTCACTTCTTTAAAGAGATCCCCCTAAGTAAAGCCCACCCATGTTATTGTTTAAACTATTAGTTCCACAGTAGTGAGAGAAGTTCCTCTAGAGAAATATTCTACTGTGCACAATGTCAACATTTCTATTCTATTCTATTCTATTCTATTCTATTCTATTCTATTCTATTCTATTCTATTCTATTCTTCAGCTACACTTTTGATCTGAAGACATTAGCATTCTGAAAAACCTTTAAAATTACACTGACATGCAGTCCTGTTTACCTTACCAAACAGTAAACCAATTTTTAAGTAATCTATGAACAAATTAAATAACTACGCAAAAAATCTTGGTTTCAAGACTGTTGCTTACCTTTACAGAGTAAGCGAGGGAAATAGTAACAGCAAGTGGAAGTCCTTCTGGAACAGCAACTACAAGCACAGTAACACCAATTATGAAGAACTTAACAAAATACTGAACATAGATAGGTGTGCATTCAGGCAGCCATGGCTTCTTGCTGACTACGAAGTTTTCAACAGTGAAGTATAATACTAAGATGATGACAGTGATGGCAGACATCACCAAACCTGAAACAGACAAAAAAAGTTAACTTTTACTATAGCAAGTGTGGGGTGTGTGTGTGTGGAAATCTTGTGAAAAATATATTTGCATTTAAGACATCATGCTATAACATTTGTGTGTGTTAAAATCTCAGTTTAATCATTATTGTGTCTGACAGCTTAACTATGAAGCCCGGAGACATGATCCAGAATCACACATACATACAGCCCATCAAAACTACTTATGAGAATTATCTGACTCTGCGTAAGGCAGCGTCCTTTGTTATATTTCGAGATCTTGAGCTCAGCTATACCTTGGGGAAATTGCACTGGACTCTTATCACTACAGAGAATGAGCAGAACCTACGGAGTCTCAGTTTGGGTTCCAAAGAAATGTGTTTAACACTACAATTGCTTTGAATGCCTTGAGTGTGGAATGCAAACCCATAGAGTGCTAAAACAAAATTAAAAAATTCCTTCCAGTAGCACCTTAAAGACCAACTAAGTTAGTTCTTGGTATGAGCTTTCGTGTGCATGCACACTTCTTCAGATACATAGAGGGCTAATCGGGTTCCATGTACAAAAAAAAAAAAAAAAAAGGTGACAAAGGGAATGGCTTTGGGAAATGGTTTTTATCCATTGTGCGCAGATCTGGCTGGCAATTAGTCTAAACTCTCTAGTACATTCCTCATGACAATAGGCTACCCCATCAAATGTACACCATACCTGCTTTCCCTATCTGGACAGCCAATTTAGTCAGCTTCCCTTGGAGGACAGATTTTTCTTTCTTATGCATGTTCGCTTTCCTCTTGTCTTTATCGTCTCCATCTCCACCTTCAGCACTCTTAAGTGGCTGCATCTCCATTGCAGCTGCACCATCCTGTTGTTTGGCTAACAGTGCAGAAGGAGGAAAATTATTTGAGAACTGTAGCATTATTTCAGATGTTTAATTTATAAAATGAGGTATCTGGCCTTCAGTGTTGGCTTCTGCACCACTGCTTTCCATAGAACAGTTGACATGCCGGGTTATTTTGATAAGATTATAAGCGTCTAACCATTTCCCAGTCTTCAATTTACAAAGCACTTTAGAAAACATATACAAAGGTCTGCTTCTGCCTCCCCTTCTCTAGAATGAAAGTCTGTTGGTTTTATAGCAGTTTTTCACTTTTAAGTTTAAAAAAGGTTTTTTCTTGCATTTATATCACACTATTATTCTGCTGTTTGACCCAAAGTGGCCTACATGGGGTCATCCCCCTTCCAAAGTACTTACCAGACTCAGACCTGTTTTACTTTAGCAAAAAGTGGTTTCATGTGCACTCACACTATATCCTAAGACCAGGATATGAATGATAGATTTATGACCTATATAATTAACTATCTAACTTTTTTTTTTACATCAGAAGCCTCCTCAGAATTATATAATTAAATTGCCTCTGGATGCCAGCGTCACCTACTCCACCTCCTTTATTCAGAGGCAAGGTCTGACGATTACTTCTAAGTCTGTTTGCAGCATGCTTTACAGGTAGGGATGGGAGAAGAATTTAATTCAGTTTGCATTTAAAGCATAATTTATCAAGCTCACGCTTTCCAAAACAATATGAGAACTGAAACACAGCCATCCTTCAAAATTTGCACCTATCTGAATTATGTGATACATTTCTCCCGCCAAATAATGCTTATAAAAACACATATATTGGGAGTGAATGAATACATTCATGAAAAAGACATAGAAAAGGGCATTATATGAGGAGAGACTGCTTGCAAAAATGTGTACATAAGTCAAAACTGTGTACAAATTGTGTTAATTAGGGGAAAATGCACAAAAAACTGAAGGCTTTTCATGATGATCTGTTGTTTGTAAAATTCACTTGCTGCAGAAATGTGGAAAACTGAATTTAAGATTATAAAGATGAGAACTGAAAGAACGTGGCAGATCCTTTCATCCCTCCTAATAAGCCTCCCCATAATAGAGAACGCTACACTATTATCGAGAACTCTTGTATTATTATTATTACTATTAATAATAAAAATTTGTATCCCATCTTTTCTCCCAAAGGAGTCCAGGGCTGCAAAGACATAAGCAACAAAACAATTTAAACATCTAAAAACAATTTGAAAAAGCTGCAGACTAGGAAAGAGCTCTACTTAAAAGGTTTGCTGAAAGAGGAAAGTCTTTGTGTGCCCAGGCATAGAAACATGCAAGCCAGCCAGAGGCAGACCAATGAGGAATACACATGACACCGGTAGTTGGGATGAAGTGGGCCACACTTCTTACTGATTACAGATGTAAGTAGGTTTTGGCAAAGGAAGTGGGTGTGACTCTGGCGTCAACCAGTTCAGCTGCTGGCTGACGAGAGGGCTGGGTTGACCCTGGGTTGAGTGTTGTTCCCACAACAGGTGTTCCCACAATGACCATGGAAGTACAATGGTTCTGGGCTGGGTAGCAGTCATGCCATGACTGCAAACCATGGCTTCCCCAGGATTTCCAGGTAAGTGGCAATTCCATAGATGCCAAAAAAGAGAATACCAGTATGCTAAAGGCTGGGTTCCTATATTGTGTGGAACAGACCTCCTGGTAAGATGATATCTACAGGAGGCCCTCACCTGCAGAGTGCAGTGATCAGTACAGTGGTACCTTGGGTTAAGTACTTAATTCGTTCCGGAGGTCCGTTCTTAACCTGAAACTGTTCTTAACCTGAAGCACCACTTTAGCTAATGGGGCCTCCCGCTGCTGCTGTGCCGCCGGAGCACGATTTCTGTTCTCATCCTGAAGCAAAGTTCTTAACCCGAGGTAATATTTCTGGGTTAGTGGTGTGTGTAACCTAAAGCGTATGTAACCTGAAGTGTATGTAACCTGAGGTACCACTGTATAAGGGATGAAACCATCAGGTATGTGTATGTGTGTTGAAGCAAACAGACTTACAAGTTAACAGCATACCTTGCTACTGAATGGGGCAAGCTCAGAGCTAGAGAGGGTGGTGGTGGTAGTGCACACAGATTCAAGGTTCCACCTTCATTTTAATTTTCTAATGCTCGAAGAAGTCAAAAGTCTCACAACTGCAGTATGTTTTTACAAAGAATTCAGTATATGAAAAAGAAAAAAACCTTCTCCTATCTTCCTGCAGAGAACTTTAAATAAATCGTGTGGAGAGAAACATGTACCTTTCCTTTATGTTAGCCTTCATTTTGCAAGGGGACACAACTGGACACCACACATTTATCCAAGCCCCGAGAGGTTCCCTCCATTTCTTTAAAGAGGAAAGCAGCCTTTGGAAGTGCAATTTTGAGCAGAGAAATGAAGGGGGAAAGCGTGCTTTACTCCTTCTCCATGTACCATTTTTTACACTTGCACATGTTCCGAGGTGGTAGAGTTTTTCCAAGGTAAATCTTGGAACAAAAGTTCTTGAATAGATTTAAGATACTGATTTTATATTCAGTTTACTTAGCCCAGGAGTCAGCCTAGACATGACGGTAGAACTGCATGCAGAAATGTGTATACCACAGCATTCCTACAGAATGAGTGCAAGAAGCCAAATTCTCCCCCTTGCCTCAGCCATCCAGCCATCTTTAAAGCCATTTTCCCCGAGAGTGATATTAAGGAGAAAAAATGCCTATTAAAAGATATTGTGCTGAGCCCTGCCTACCAATTTTGCAAACCTCTTCTCTCACACACTCAGAGAAACACAGAGACACTATGGAAGAGGCGATTATCTTTCTACCACTTCCAGGGGGTGGGGAAGTTTTGCTGAAATCTTTTGGGAGGGTGACGCTTACCTAACATTATGAAGAACTAAACTTAGAAGAAGGAGAGCACTGGAAGATGTTATAGCACAACATCCTTCCATAGTTATTCGTAGGAGCACTCCAGCTAGACACTGAAGATCAGTGTGAAGATTTTCTCTTTTAGTTAAAAGGAAGCAAAGCCTCTTTCCACCTTGTACATTTAGATAAACATCAAGTACTAAAATACCAGCTATACACAGAACATGTTAACTACCACAACCGAGAACCTACTCAAAGTATTTTAATGCTCTAAACCACTCTCAAAAATATATGCAATTACAATTGCATTTGAAGTAGCAACAAAAAACAATCATTTTTTGTATAATTAAAACTGAAAACATGAAGAAATATGAGGAAAAGCAAAGGCAAGTGTTCAAATGGTTAGGAAAGCTGGTAGCTGTAAGTTGCACTAGAATTGCTTCATCATCCCTGTGTGTCTGTCTCACACGCTGCTTATTAAAGTTGGTGCAATAATAAAAATGCTATAGGGCACAATATATTACAAACTTCCCCTGTGCAATCCCAGCTGAAACTGAAGGGAGATGTGCAAAAGCACAACTATGGCCTGACATAAATTTAATGGTGTTGCTCAGGAGAAATTTTCCACTACTCATAGTATATTATGGTGTACACTGTTCAGAAGATCTATCAAGAATAGTTAGACATAATCAATTTAGCTTAGCACCAAGTAGGACTGTATGTGTTATTTCTGTATTTTGAAATTCCTAAGAGGAACTAAAAAATGTATTTTTATGGGCTTTGTCTTCTTCGTTATTCATCTATCTTACGTAGTTTAGTAAAACAAATGTGTTCAACTGTTCTATACCAGTTATATTCATTCTGCAAAGAAAAACATGTCAAGAAACTGCTGTTAGACAAATGTAGACGGCAAATGTTATATTGGAAAAATAGATACGATATTATTCGGCAAAGAAAAGACCTTTTGAGAATTCTAATTTTTAATTTACACAGGGAATATACACTTAAATAATTTGCACAGGAAATAAATATTATTTGTTGTTATTTTAAAAAGATGAAACACACAGCTTGACAACTAGCTGAAATCTTACAAGGGTTATGTGTCTATTGTGGTGAAGAATCACATGTGCCCTGGCAGTGCTTTTGAAGTTTCTTCTGCAACCACTTTTACACAGATGCAACCTGATGTCCATCTGAAAAGTGTATTGCTCTTTAGCTATGCAGTGACTACAACCTCTGTCTGGGTGCATGCTTCCCTGCATTCACACACAGCACTGCAGGATTTCAGCCTAACTTGGTTAAAAGTCCAATACACTAATATTCTCTAAGCTGCAAGTTGCAAATCCTTCTTTATGCACAACTTGATATTAGCATTGGCACAGAATACCTTCAAGGTGGCACGGACAGTGCTCCCTTTGTGAGCATATCACAGTAATAACCACAGAATAGCACTAAGGAGAAGACTGCAGAAGTGAAACAGCAGAAGCAGCACTAGAAAAGAGAGGTTGTGTGAGCATAGCTCCATGAAGCTTTCATGATAATGCAGTTGACTGAAGCCTTCTGGTAAGATGGATATGACAGCTCCAAGTTGTTGGAATCTATCAGCGTCCCATGGTTTGTTATTCCAACATGAAGGCTTAAAGGAGACAAGAAAAAGGCTGGACTGTTTACAGTGTTGTTTTTGTCATAGGAATAAAAAATTAAAAAGTTTGCTTTTGAGGTACCGTACTTTTTTTTTTTGTGGGGGTGATATTCCTGATACTATACTTGCAGAACTAAATTCAAGTACATGTTTAAAATCCTCCTTAATATAAAAGAAGGTTACCTTTATTCTGGTTGTTCTCCATATTCCCATCCTGCATTTTGCCTACGTGATAAAAATTGTAACAAACAAAAACAGACAGTAAACAATCAGTACGCACAGACAGAACACAAGACAAAGGGGGATTTAAATAAAAAGGGCCAAAAAAACACGTTATGAGCATGTTTAAATAAAGTTTAATGTAAATTTTTATGATGTATTTATATGCATGAATGAGCTTCCTGAACAAAAATTTACAACCAAGTTTATCATTTACCACCAAGGCCTCCTCTGTTGCAGTAATAATAGAAAGTCATAAACACTTTGGAGCAATAATAATTGTTTTTATACTGCAAAGCCTAAAGCAATAATTTGAAATTATCTAACCCAGTATTTTGGATTCTGCGTTCTTCTGTCAGGAAATACTTTTGACATAGACCTGCTTGATATAGAAACTTACTTATACTGTGTTGCAAAGGTTTCTGGGGCATGTTCTACAGTTGACATAGGACACTTGGCAGGCTTGTCTGATCGGCTCACAAAAATAAAAAGAGCAGTCAAGACAGACACAGCCCCACCCCTATGTTTGCACTTCTACCATTCTGGCCTGCTACCCCATTTCCAATGGAAGAAAACGTATGGTGGGGTGGTGGTGGCGGCGGCAGACAATGGCTCCTCCAAAGATGGGGAAAGCCTCTGCTGCTGCTCTAGTGTCTGCCTGCTTAGTGACATTGCAAATGCCTCTTTCTACCAGGATCATAGGTCTCATGAACAAGAAGTCCCAAGGTGCTGTCATGGGACTTCTGGTTCAAACCCCTTTATTGCCAGGAGAAATAGATACTGCTAGTGGCTCTACATTGGCAGAATCTTCTGCACTTTCAATATATTCATGGGAGAAAGAAGACAGGCCCCATGGCCTTTCTCATCTTTGAAGAAACTAACGTCATCCCCTGGTGCTCAAGGAATTTTTCTCTTGGGGGATATGGGCAGCTGCCAATAGTTCCTCTTTGAGCGTTAACACTCACGTCTCTCGTCTACACCTGGGGAATTTCAAGGTGCAGTGCAGCCTTGTGTTTTCCCATCCCCAAACTTAATATCTCCTGCAGTTCCACTTTGGAAGGGGAAAGACTGGTGAGCAAGCAGTCGTTTAAGTAAGCTTGCCTGTCATTGCCAATATTTTCACTGGGGAACCCCTGCTAAACTTTCAACAAACCCCAAGTTTCCAAAGCACACTGTTGGAAAACCACCGATCTGGGCTTCATAAATGAAAAGGCATTCCCAAGAGCTTACCCTATAATGCTCCAACAATCTAGGTGTTATTTCAAACTGGCATAAGTTGACTGTTCTAACAGTACAATTTTCAAAAGTTTAATTAGTATGTTTAAAATATGCTATTCGTTAGCAATATGTATCATATTATAAAATAATAAAATAGGAGATCTGGCATGGGAATGGAAGACTATCTAGTACAATCTATTACACTGTAAAAATCCAATATGTACTTTTGGCAAATCAAACTGCTTAAACCAATAAGAGTCCATGGTTGCTAATATTATAACCAGAATATAGAAATAAACACTGCATTCTGATTTTAAAATTTGGAAGACGAAATTATAATTTAAAAACCCTGATGAAATTAATCCTTAGAATTCCAAAATAAAAGAACTAGAGATATTCAGAGTAGCTGGCATTTCCTGCAAATAAAATAAAATTCAGTTATAATCACCCCCCAAACCAGCGATCTCACCACAGAATGCTGTGTATATAGAATGTTCACCCTCTCAGAAATCATTCCCTATTTATTTTAAGGGAGGAAGTAGATCTGCATGTGCATTCATTTTCAGGTAAATATCCATTCCCTCCACTGAAATGAATGGATATGGCAAGGTGCAGATATATACAGTTTTGGTGTATATATCTTTCAGTCAGGGAACTGTACCGATGTTGGAAAGATTGTTCTCCAAAATGTATTATGTAAAATTAATTTTGGAGAACAATCTTTCCAACATTTGTATAAATGTTACAAGTGTTAGACTGGCAATGTTTATAAACGATCCTACATGTCCCAATTGCAATTACAGATCTACTTGCTGTTATTTCCCCACCTGAAGCTAATAAATATTTGCCAAACAAAGTGACAAATTTTAAAGTAAAATAAAATAATAAATTCCTCTAATGCAGAGCAGCATGATTATTTTGAAAACAATGGTTATTTTAAATTTGCATGTAAGGTACTATTCATTTTTCTTTTATAGTGTTTCTATACATTTCATAAAGGGACGCGGGTGCCGCTGTGGGTAAAACCTCAGTGCCTAGGACTTGCCAATCGCATGGTCGGCGGTTCGAATCCCCGCGGCAGGGTGAGCTCCCGTCTTTCGGTCCCAGCTCCTGCCCACCTAGCAGTTCGAAAGCACCCTTAAGTGCAAGTAGATAAATAGGTACCGCTTTATAGCAGGAGGGTAAACGGCGTTTCCGTGTGCTGCACTGGTGCTGGCTCGCCAGATGCTGCTTAGTCACGCTGGCCACGTGACCCGGAAGTATCTTCGGACAGCGCTGGCCCCTGGCCTCTTAAGTGAGATGGGCGCACAACCCTAGAGTCGGACACAACTGGCCCGTACGGGCAGGGGTACCTTTACCTTTACCCTATACATTTCTACTAGATTCGCCAAACTGCAATTTCCACATTCCATGCTCATAATATGGAGTGCAAGAGTGCTGCAATGTGCCAAAAAGTGGGGGGGGGGGGGAGGATACATTTCCATCATGTTCTCCATAAAATGTGAAATCAGCAGTTCAGCAGGAAAAATGAAGGAATGAATTCAGGCTTCTACAGGCCTTCCTGAAGAGCTGGAAATGGGAATTTTAACCTTTTATAATAGAGTACTGCATGTATAGCCCCAGCTGTGAACCACATGTGCCACTTATGCACACAGTTTTTCATCCTGCTGGGAATACACATGCAGAAGCAGTGTTCTGTGTGCACAGCATCACAGGTGGGATTAGGGCAAAGGTGGCTTAGGCTAAGGTTCTTTTTTTAAAAAAATATTCTCTGCATTTTTCTCCTTAAATCATTTAATAAAAAAAGAAATATATTTTCATTTATTTTCCTCTGTACTGAATGTTTTCATGTAATGTTAATATTACAGTACGAACTGTTCACTTTTAAAGTTTCTGTCTGGAGAAAGCTGCTGCTAGATACAAATGGCTGCTTTAAAAAAATTCACCAAATATACACAGAGAAATGCTGAATCTGGCACAGAGAAATATTGAAGCCAGTTGACAGGTGTCTATGGGATGGGATAGCAGTTGCATGTTAATATATCACAGAGATAAATAAAAGGGATGTGACAAGGAAAGTCTCAGCAATGAAGCATTTTTGGAGATCCAGAAATACTGGATAAATTGCCTCTCTTGAGAGGTAAAACTATGTATTTCCACTAGACAGTGTGATTTGTACACATATACTATATTACTAAACTGCAGAAATGACTATTAGGGAGTATGTTACTTTTTCTTCTAGCCCAATACTCCATTGTAAAATGTATAATAAGCATATACCAAAGGCTGACAGACATGACAGAATTAGACAATACCCAGGGGTCTCCAGATTTTTTGAACTCATTTGGGGACTATGCAAAACATTGGGGCAGAATACACACATACTTACCACAACTACACATATATGTGCACACATAAACATAACGGTTATTGAACAATGCAGTTGGAGGGAATGTTAACCCAGCAGCAATCATCAGGAAGATCTTGCCCACTCCTGCAACATTTAGGCTTCAAAAAAGCCTTCTGAACAAATGGAAGGCTTTTCCTCAAGCCTAACTGCAGTGAGGCAGAAGCAATTTCAGATTTGCAACTGAGACGATAATATTGGTGGACTGTGGACTCAGCTGGGAGATGGGTAATCATCTAAAATTGGGAAGAGCTACCTCGGAAGCGCAGGGAGACATGGAAGGAGTCTCACACCAGACCTATATTTCTAGCAGATGTTAATATAATATTCCTGATACAATACTTAGATTTCATTAAATAATGACACATGACTATTTAGCAGTTTTTTGGAACTATAGGTAAGTTAAGTCTTGTTGTTGGTCTAGGGCAGGATTCATCTAACAAGTTCCATCAGAGGAAGCCTTGCACAAGGACTTCTGCTTGTGCATCAGGGCATTCCCCAACTTCCCAATGTCCTCCATGTCTCCCAAAATATCTGCTTTGATCATTTTGAAACCTATTCATTGGGAATTCAAAGGTCTCTCTTAAACCCACTACTAAAATGTCTAAGGGAGCAGACTACCCTTTAATCCAGGGTAGGGAACTTTCTCAGCCTGAGGAACCCATTTCCTTATGGTTGACCTTCCAGGGGCAATATAGGAGTGGTAGGCACATACCCACACTTTCTCATATACTCAGATGCATCCACAGATAAACACAAATATGATACACTCATTCATGCATTCGCTCACTCACATACATTCCAGCCCCCAAATTAGGCAGTGGTGTAGAGAGCTGACTGCCATGTGCCCTGTGTCCATGTCCCAGCGTCACACCATGGAAGATTCAAATTCAGTTGATTCACAAGTCACCAACTCAGGGGAGAGAGCCTTCAGTACTCCTTTCTATATCATTCTAACCCAAGGACATGGTTCTTCCAATAATTCCTTGGGAATTATTTTCCTGTAGCTTTCCTTACTCCACAGCCATATATATGGTTCTTTAAAGATTGCAGGCAGCACTTCAGGGGTGGGGGTGGGGTCAGAGTAGGAAAGGAAGGCCAATGGGAACGGAAGGCCTTTGTCAGCCTTCTTAAGGCTTTGGATGACTCTTCTGGTACAGCCTAGCTTGCTACCACTTCCCTAGCACACACTGAGACCTTGCAGAATGCAATGCTGGCAGCACCCAGCAAATGCTTCCATATTGCAAGGGGCAAATGGGTATGATCCAGGAGATCCATGAGCTGGATCATTTAGCATTTTTAATGTTAATGACAGTTGTGTTGGAGAGAGGGACTCAGTTTAAATTGGAACTGTAGCACAAAGGAAGACTTGTACTATTTCTTCCATGCTGTTTTCCTGCTTGAAATGCACCCCACCCCCCAAGCAGCTACTTGCCCTGTTGGGTGGGTGCATGTTTGGTCTTGGAGGACAAATAGTGGTTCTGGTGGGACATTTCAATCAGCTGCTATTAACATTTCAAAAATCCATGGGAAATACTATTCACCAAAGCCTCAAGGTTAGCTTTCTTTATTTATTTTTTAAAAAGTAATACTTCCATAATGACAAGTAATGAAATATGTTTTAATTTATGATAACAGAAATTAAGTTGCCATCTTTCAAAACTCAGACATAAAGTAGAAGCACAAAGTTCAGTCTTGTGTACTTAATATTTTAAAGCCATAGTATGAAGCAATAGTCATGGACTACTGCATTTAACAAGTATTGGGAAGTATACATTTCTAGACTATTTAAATGGATTGTTTGTACGGACTGTTACATATATATAGTGTGGGTATTTTTGCCTGTTTTTCATTGGGGATTATAGGATTAAGTTGGAAACCTAGCAAAGGCTCAAATATCAAGGCAGAAAAACTCCACTGCAGATGTAGAGAATCTAAAGGGGATCTGTGTTTTATATTGTTGCTTGGAAATGACAAGCTATCCTAGAATAGGTATTTTCTGACAGCAATATGCATGTCACAGTAAACACAGAAATATTTTATATCCCACATGATTCGGTACAGGAGTTGCCAATACGGTGCCAGGTGGGGCAATGACACCCAGCAAAACTTTAAATGGTGGCCCTGGGCAGGTATCCCAAACTCTGAGTTTGCATTAAAAAAAAGTGAGTCTCTAGCTCTCCTTGAATAAATGTTATGGGGCAAAATGTACAGGTACATTCTAAGCAATTTCTGTGAAATGAGAATGAGTGAAGTGTGTCCACTTTGTATATTTTTCCTGGTACTGAGGAATGCTTCTTGTTACTATAGACCTCTGTGTGTGTGTGTGTGTGTGTGTGTGTGTGTGTGTGTGTGTAATCAATATTATGTGATCTGCACAATCAGGACAAGCAAACTATAGCTGACTTCCCATGACAAGCATAAGGTTCTCCAGAGAGGTTGTCTTTCTAATTTTGTATTATTCCACACAACTCATGGCCACCATGAGACAAGCCTTTCTAGATGTGTAGAATGTTTATACGTGTTCTCTCTCTCTCTAGCTACTGTTGATTTTAATTATCATTTGAATGTTTTTAAATAGCTGCTGTTAACTGTTTTGTTTTATACTTCTGTAAACTGCTTAGAGGATTTATTCCAATCAAGCAGTATATAAATTTTGCGAAATAAAGTGAAATACGTACATTAAACTTTAAAAGAGAGCTCAAGTACATGCCAGGCACTATAGTGGCCACCCCATTATAAGTAATAGTTCTCTTTAAAATGTAGGACATACACTAAATATGCTTTTGTATCAGTGTCAGGCTACCTACATATACAACAGGCCCTTTCTTAATATACTGTCAAAGCCTCCTTATGAAGGTTGCATTCATTTGTCTGTCAAGGAACTTTTGCAGATGAGCCTAACATGACGATGCTATCAATTTCAGCCTCCATCTCTCAAATACAGTCCCATGCTGAGCTAAACAGACCAATTTGGTTGTACAGCAAGTATTCACAGCTCCCTAAGGGATGATTTGTGACTTGTGATCACATCAAGAGTGTGATTTTGCAAGTTTCAGAAGGCTTTGTTTCCAATATGATTCAGCAGCAGAAAGAATGAAATTATAGCATGTTCAAATTTATTAAGATGGTATTGTTTTCATATTTTTACCAGGAACAGAACAACTATGAAATTAGTTATGCTACTTAAGAGGGTCTAGACTTGTTTTCCGATAACACACTGTACTACAATTCCCATCAATCCTGACAATTTGTCATGCTAGTTGGACCGATGGGAGATGGACTCCAACAACATCCTGAGGACCACAAATTCCTCATTTCTGATCTTTAGGATTTCCTGCTTTTGGGATTCCAGAAAACACATTTAACATTCATTTTTTAAACTTTCTACAGGACATGAAGTGTATCCAATTATAAATAGGATTAATAAACATTGTATAACATCCATGCTTTGGTTACTATTTAGTGGTATCATAAATAATTCATTACTACTTAGATGCTAAAATCACAATAATGTAATCAAGCAAAGATATTATAATAAGTTTAGAAAAAAAGCAAGTGTTCTATCCAAGCTTGAGATAAAATACACCCATTCATACTTACTATAAATTTATATTATTATAAAGCAGTTTATTGTATGGGCATGCTAAGAAATGGAGTCAAGAAGCTGGCCAAAGTTACATTCAGAATTGCAAAGGTGAAGTTGTATTTGTTGAAAGAAAGAAAGAAAATGTATGAAACCATATCCAAGCACATGCACGGTAGTACACAGCAATAGTTTGCTATCTACTATCATTGCCTACAGTAAATGCTTAGCTCAGTGCTGAGTCAAAAGGTTGTGGGAACGCACAATAAAGCACTACAATGCTACTGGTAGAGTTTAAGCCAGATTCCTGACCCCAGCAGGATTGTTTTCCCAAAGCTATGTTGAGACTATGAATGCTTATGAGAGTGCCACACTGGAACAGTAGAATGAAAAACAAAATCATGCTCTCTTTCAAATAGACATTGGAAAGCATGGAAACAACAGCTTTGCACTGAAAACCTTGTGAGGAAATGTGGATTTTGCACATACTTGCTGCAGTAGTTTGTTTTTAATAGTTTGAATCAGCAATAAAAGATTCCTTGATTCCTACTTGTTCACATCAGTGAGAAGCAAATATTTTGGCTGGCTAAGACCAAGTGGGATTTTGTGGCATCTCTTATAAGCTGCGATACAATAGGAGCTCTCACAGGGTAATAATCACATGCACATACAACATCTGTGTCGCTCATAAGAGAAAGAGGGAAGCTTATAGAGTTAAGGAGAGAAATCCATCAAATAAAAACAAGCTAGGTGTTCTTAACGTACCATTGACTAAGCTGGCATTTGCATTATCTGTGGCATTTGCACCTGCTGCCCCATCTGTAGTTGAAGGAGGATGGAAGGAGGTATGGGAAGAATCTACTGAGTAATAATGCATAAAAGGAAAAAAAAGAATAAATCATAATAATATGAACAAATTCACATGACAGAAAGGATAACATTTATGGACTAATGTGGCTTCATTTCTCTCTCTCTCTCTCCAAAACAGAGTTGTTTTAAAGTAAGCAACATAATGTCTAAAAATGGATGTTATTACAAGAATGTCACAAGAGTGGGGAACAAAAACTCATACATGGAATATTATAAAAGTAAATATGAAAGACATTTAACAGAGTTAACAGAGTTGGTGAGAAACTGACTTTACATAGTACTTCTAATTCCTCTGCTCCTTCACGCAGACATTCTTAAGATGCCTCACTTTTAAATAATAATAATAATAATAGGTTTTGATTTGAAGTGTAAGGAAAAAAAAGTATTATTTAAGCACCTGCATTTCTCAGGACATCCATAAATAACTACAATATTACGTTTACTAGAACTAATATGCTTTATTTATCTATGCATCTAAAAGGTATTCTATTTAAATCCTTCATTCATTTTAAAAATAATAAGGCACATTTTCCAGTGTTACATTCAAAAGAGATTTTGGGAAACCCAAGAGTACAATCACGAGCCATATTAGGCTCTTTATTTTTGTTTGTGTGTGTATATATCTATATATATTCCATTCAAGATTTGCTAAGCAATTGTATTACCAATTCTGTTTTTCATTGTGCATTGAATGATGACAGAAAATCAAATCAAGTCAATCACAGTTCTAAAATGTCAGCAGTTTCCCTTTCAAACAAGGGGTGGCAGCGGGGAGTGGGGGGGGGGATAGGTCAGGCAAGAAGTTCCTTCACATCAAGAGGAAGCAAAAGTTCCCAGCAGATTTTGCATTGATTGGAATTTAGCTGTGCTAGAGCTGAGTGAATAATCTGCAGTGAATAAATGATCTGAAACTGTACAAATGTTTCCAGCGACAATTTTGGCTTCAAATATTCAGTGGTTCATTTTCAGTGTCACATAAATAATGCCTTGGGCCAACATGCTATTTAGATAAATAAATTGTCTGATCTTAGATTTGCTTTTCAAGTACTAGATGTTTAAAGTTAAGATGGTACCATGGAACTCCAGAGGTCAATGAAGTTGGGCATGTGCTAGAACACACAAGCTGGCAGGAGGCTCATCATCAAGCAGAGCCCCCTAATTCCCATCTTAACATTTGGGGGGGGGGGACGACTACAAGTGTGGGGATGAGGCTCACTAGGAACCTGGCTGCTTCCTTTTCTGGTCTGTCTGGATGTCCCCTTGTAGGGCTTGCGGAGGTCAGCCAGCCATATCACCAAGGCTTAACTGAGAACAAGTACTGCATCAGTGCTATAGCTTGGGGTCATCCAATAAAGTTGATTGACAAGAGATTAAAGGCCAACAAAAGGAAGTACTTCTTCATCCAGAACAGAGTTAATTTATGGAATCCACTGCCACAGCATATGGCGGCTCAGCCACTAGCTTTAGATAGCTTTAAAATCCAAAGGGATTAACAATGGCTGCTAACCACAATGACTGTATGCTACCTCCAGGAGCAGAAACAGCATGCCTCTGAAATTATTGGGGACAACACTAGAAAGCTTTTGCCTTTTGCTCTGCTTATGGAATCTGCAGAGGAATCTGGCTGGCCACTGTGGGAAACAGGATGCTCAGCTAGATATGCATGTGGTCTAATCCAGCAGGTCTTATTCTATGTTTATTTAGCTTTGTGTCTACCCTGCCTCTGCCCTAATAAGCCTAATGGTCCAATGGAGATTCCAGAAGACAAAGTAGGCCCCAAGTTCAGTGAGGCTTCTTTGAACTCTTCAAGAGTTCCTCTGCCTGCCTAGCACTTCAGCCCGCCCACTGGAGTCAGACTTCTGGTTTACACACTAGCTGCCATTTTGTATTAACATGTAAGTGAAAAATTAAAAATCATGGCTTCCATTTTTAAATGAGGTTTTAAAAGTCCATATTTTAAACAAACTTTTCTGAAGTAATTTGTTTAGGGAACAGCCACATAAAATGGGCAAAAAGAACTCCAACTGAAATTTCCTTTTAGATTCCAATCATGTAGTGAAGACAAGTTTTCTTGACTATTCACTCAGGTCTTTTCCGCACCCTCATTTTTGGGAAAGTCCCAGTTAAAAGCCTCAGCCTTTCCTCTGATATGGTATGTTTCTTACTCTACCTGGAAGCTGATTTCCATCCTCCTGTTTCACACCTGTATGATGATTTTTACAAAATGTTAATGAGGAAGAAATGCATACATCTAGAGAAATGCAAACACATCTGATTGGTAGGCTTTCAGAAAGCTGCAAGCATACATAACAATGGATGTATGTTTGAGCTTAGGAAATAGGGACATAATCTAATGAGCGCTGTTGCTGTACAAACACTGCTCATTTCAGTGGGGCTCATGCCAGACTCATCCACAAGCTCTGTTTAAATAAAGAGTGTGTTCACAGGAACAGTGCTTGGAAGACTGACATTCCATGCAGCCTGATCATTACATCACTGGAGGCTTACTTGAATGACTGAAGAATGAGTCTTGAAAGCATTTTGTTAGGTGTTTTATTGGATGTGTAATGATGTTTTATGGAAGTTATATGACAAATATGGCCCTCTTTTTTCACCTATCCCTCAGTTGCTGGCGTAGACTGACAGATTGTCTCTTTTAAAAAATTAAAATACAAGACAAGGAAGAATAAACACTAAATGAAGAAAGAGGAAACACTGGGAAGAATTAAACAGGATCTTGTCACAGAAAAGCAGGCCCAGACTGTAGACTGTGGCAGGCTATGTGAAAATTACTAGTGTGTCTTACACATTTCTTGCTTAAAATATATTAGCTATAAAGCCCTCAATCACCAGCCATTGTTTTCTGAGAAAACACATTTTAATCCCCATTTATCATATTAGCTTTACATGTAATGTAACACTATTAGTCTACATAGAGATAATGTATACTGCGTAAACCTAGAGTTAATGTGTACTGTAAGTGTAGGGAATACTGCAAGAACTACATTGAATATTCTGTACACCAAATACAACTTCCTACACTTTCTTGGCAATTGTATTTCACTTTGTCCTAGTTTTGACTGATCTAGTCTAATACTAAACAAATGAACTCTAGAAGTATGCCTACCATATAGACATACTGAAATTTATTATCATTGCTTGTCATAGTAAAGCTTCTGCACAGGTCTGATATACCTCTGGGGATAAAAAAAAATGCCCTTTCTGATTTAGGAGTGTAAGAAAACTGTGTTCATGAAGAAGATTGCACACATTCAATATATTTCCCTTATTTTTATTTGCACTCACGTAAGACTATAACATAACCTGCAATGGTGCAAAGGGTGACTGTCACAGACGTGGTCAACTTTGCTCTGGATCATAACCACATGGACTGCAGTTTAACTAGATATAAGACCATCTGGCAAAAGTATAAGGTAAGTGTGTACATGTTTATCAAAAAATTTCTTGTTAACCATACTTATATCAATGATGCATGGTTTGATAAAAGAAAGAAAGAAATTGTTTAAATAAGGAATGCAGGAATTGAATTGAATTGAATTGAACAATCAATAATCAATCAGTTGCAGTGAAGATTTATTGGGAAAAGAAACTTGAACAGATCCCTATTATTATTTTAGCGTTCATTTTCATGAAGGCTGCCTGAATCTGGAAACTGAAGAGTGATCTTCACATAACTTCCCATGAAATATAAGTGGCTTTCTTTCCAAGAAATATTCTACAAATATTCTACAAAGGAGACCATCTCAGTTCAGCCTACTTATAGGCATGGGTTGGATCAAAATACTCTGTTCTGTTAATGGAATGGGCTTCCATTCATGAGAAGAGAGTTCTGCTCATGGAAGCGCCCCTTCTGTAAGGGGAAACATCTCCTATCCAGAGAATAGACTGTTTAGATCCAACATTTAGATTGTGTTTAGAAAGATAAGTCCCCATCTTATACAGATAATTGGAATAGTACCAGTTACTAAATTAACAAAAGCTGGATGAATGTTAGTTGTATGCTAACATCAAGTAAAATATGAACTGTGCACGATAAAATATGGCACAATTTAAAATTATGACGTTAAATTGACATAAAATCCAAGACTACAACAATTTCAATTAGATCTCAAATGTGAGGATAAAAATTATGAAAGTAGTAATTTACTTCTTTTTTAACAACAGCACTCAGTTATGTTTGTTGAAATCTCTCTTTGTTATGATTTTGGGATATATAACACAAAACTTAGCTTGAGATTGTGTGGAACGTAGGTGAGCCCGGAACTTTTTTTTTACTTTTCCCTTCTCACATTTTACATACAAAATGTATAATGTTCAAAATAATACTTTGGTATACATCTAGCATGTGAAAGTTGTGACTGTCATAGGTCCTGCCCCCCAAAATGATGGGACTGAATCAGAAATAAATGCTGTGTAGTTAGTTTGTGTATCAGTTTTATGTAATAAAAACAGACATTGAGGAAATTTGATGTGATCAAATTTGCACCTTTCTTATCTTTCTTCTCCTCGTCTTCACCAGCGCCTAGCAGAGTAAAGATGATCCCTGTTTGAGAATTAACTCCTACAGCAGTAACAACCATTCTTCCAGAACCTTCCATGACATGTGTACCTAAAAAATTAAAATATAGATATTAATACTTTCTGCTTTGGGAGGTAATGCTGCACAATATACTATGATACTTAAAAAACAACCAACCTTGTCCCTGTGATATGATCAGGTTTCAATCTAAGGTCACAATGCAATCCAGAATCAATTTTGTTTAAGACCAGAGAAGTCAATGAGCTTTAAACATTCTCCATTCTGTGGTGGAGTGTGACCTAAAGTTTCATCTTAAGAGCTGGCGCAGTGGCTAAAATGAACCCAGGAAGTAGCCAAGTAACAACCTCTCACCCGCAGTCCCACATTTGCAATATGAAGTTAATGATTACAGGGCTATTAGACAAGTGTTATACAAGTCCAAGTGAGTCCAAGATAAAGAGTGAATGAAAATGTAAAATATAGGATCAGCAAAACCAGAACATTTCATCTAACACTAAAGCACTGTCTTCATAGGAGAGAAGAAGGAATCAAAGCAACTGACTGGAACTGACATCCCATGCTGCACTGTGAGGGCAGTTTTCTTGTCCCTTCAGCAAAGCGCAGGAAAGAGCATTACCAAATTGCCTTGCCCAAGCACAGATATGTTCACTGACTTGACAGAGCGTATTAGAAGACATAATGGAATTGCCTTCACAGTGCAGTCCAGGAAGACAGGGAGCATTATTGGGTAGCCTTGATGATGAGGTGGGGGGAAGGGTGCCTCTCTTCGTGGACTTCACTGCAAGACCAGTTTTATCACATCTCACAGCGGGGCGAGACAGAGGATCACCCAGACAGATGCCTTGGCAATGTTGGGAACTGTTTCCTTCCCTGGCTGTCACACAATCTGTGCTTGGGGCTTATCCATTCCCCCTGGGGATCCCCAGTCTTAACGCTGAATCTGAACAAAAAGTAATCGGGTTTTCTGCAGATTGCTATTTGTTCCAATTTAGCACCGAAGAATGGGTTTTCTGGGGGAAAGTGGCAGGACAAAGGCTTGGACCTGTGCCTAGAAAGTGTGGGACAAGCTGAAAACCGCTTAAACCCATGCTTGCTAGGCACAGGGTAAGCAGAACTGTAGATGAGCCCCTACTTTCATTGGAGTAAAAAACATTTTGCAAAAAAGGATCCTCTGTTTTCACTCAGAATTTTTTTCCTAGTCCCAAGGATCAGTATCAGCTCACATCTATATCCATCAGATTGTGCAATTCTGGCTATAATCCACTAGACTCCCACCTAAAAGCAAATCCCTCTGGACTGAGTAAGACTTATTTCTTAGTAAATCCATTGGACCTGTCTGAGTAGCGCACATTTTCCTTGCAGTTTTCTACCCCTTGTTTAATTTAAGCTAATGGCAAAGCTTTTGTACTGACTCTGTTTTTCAAAAGATATTGAGATGTTTTCTGATATTATCTCCTGCCTTAAAGCATGCGTAGGTAATTTCAGATATAGTATGCAATTTAAACGGCACTAAAGTGGGCTGTACATTTTTAATGGATATAATTCATTAATATTGCATCGGGCCTGCGAATTCAATTTCTTTTACTTCTGTTCATTAAAAGCTACTCCACTGCACTGAGACATGGGATGTTGGTCTGAACCAAAGGGGTCTAATACCAAGGCTTCCTGAGGCTCCCAGCTGCTCCTTCAAACCATCCTGTACTTGATTCTACAACTGAACCTTCCCCCAGTGTGTTTCCACAATATACCTCCCACATGTAAAATCTGAATATTATTCTTACAAACCTTTAAAGGAATGCATAATATAAACTGTGTTCTTTACTGCAGTGGAGGACAGGGCGGACTTTTTAAAATCAAACTTTTTAAAATACAAATTTTGGTTGCACATGCAAGAACTTAGCTTTTGTTGTATGGCACACTCTTCCCGATAGGTTCAGGTGTGTTACTCAGTTCTCTCTAACTTGTCTACAGTTTTCTTTTCTCTTTAACTTTCATACTGTCCAAAAATGTTAGGGAATGAGCTTTCCCCCATCCGTCTGCTATTGTCATCTTGTACTTCTCACTATAAATACAGTTCTCACTTCTGTCAATTATGCATAATTTAATTGCTTCCCCTTATCATTGCTGCTCCTATCTAAAAATCACCCTTTGGGCCCTTTTCCTAGTATGTCACATTTATAATTTCATTACGAATACAAAACTCAGTGAAGAAAAAAGAGAGTTCTTTGTCTTTGCTTTCAGACATATGGTGCCACGGATACCTTTCATGATAGCTTTTTATGTCACTGTTATCATCCAATCTTAAAAAAACTGAAATGCAATCTGATTCTTCTGATAGCTTCTCTCAAACACCTGGGAAGCCATTATATCTTTGAAGCTAATACTTGCTTGAATTCATCCACACATTTTATGTATATTCATGGTGGTTTCATTGCATTAATTTATTTTATTTTCATAACTGAATAAGTATATCCTTATTTTTGTAAGCAGAAAATCTTTTTTCACATGCTATGTGATTTTTTTTTATTTCACCTTTTGCATTAACCATTTCTCTGTCTGTCTGTCTGTCTGTCTGTCTGTCTGTCTGTCTGTCTGTCTTCAGCCTGTGAGCCCTCATTTTCCAGTAAAGGGTCCTGATCCCAGATCAAGCACTTTCTCTAGGCTGCTGTGCATCACAAGTCTTTTTGCAATTCTTGTAGGGCATACCACCACTGACACTGGCAGAGAGAAGAAGACAGGCAGAGACTTCATCAGACATCAGCTCCTGTCTGAGCTGCACTGTCTCCTCCCAGGACCATCTAAGACCAACTGTTTTGTGTGACGACTATGTTTCACACTGTTGCACACTTCTGGTTAAACTGGATTATTTTTATTTAAAGTTAGGCTCCTATTGGGATATAAAACTACTAAATTAAACAAAAAAAATGCCACCTCTGAGACATTTTCCTCACATTTAGCTTATAGTGAGCCTAAAAGAGAAGGGAAAACCACAATCTTCAGGGCCGGCACTAGCATTAGGTGGGATGAGGCTTCTGCCTCCAGCAGAGGAAGCCCTGAGGCTGCACCCCTGCAGGTGCTCCACCTGCTCTGCTGCATACACCAGTGGCAAAAAAAAAGTGGCACCAACATCAGTGATGATTTCAGGTCAGATCTCAATGAATTTGGCCAAGGTCTTGCTGAAATTACCGAGACCTTACCCCAAATGCTCTCTGCCAGTGGCAGTGGCAGAGCAGGCAGTATAGATGGCAGGGCAGGAGCAGGTATGTCTGCAGCATCAGACATGGTGGCACTTCCTGTTTCGCCCCAAGTGGCAAAGCGGAAAGCGCCGCCCTGACAACCTCTATAACAAAACTTACAAAAAATGGAGAGGTTAGGAGTGTGTAAATGGAAAAAAGATAAACCTTTGTTATTCCTGTGGAACTAAAACTTGCCACGATAGTATGCAAACACAGATGTTCTACCTGCAGATATAAGCAGGTCGTGGTTCAGTTATGCAAATGAAAGAAATAAGTAACCTTGTCAATGCAATGAAGCAGCTGAAAAAAAAAAACATTCAAAAGTGAGGACAAATTCAAGCAAACATCTGCGTGTTCAGTGAAATCAAAAGAGCACAGGGCCTCTTAGGTTGGAAGCTTGCTCTTTCTGTTTAGCAAGAAACCCGTACTGGAACATTTACTGCCAGAGAACCAAGAGTGAATTTGAGTTGTTTTTCTCCAGGCAGTGACTGACCTGATTCCTTAATATAGCTGCATTTATTTATTTATTTAGAAACTAATAAAGCACAATGACCACAAGCATTTCTTTGCTTCTCGACGAACTAATATCTATTTATTTCAGGTTTTTCAGACTCATGCTATATTCTGATGTGCTTTCACTGTATAACTCCTAAGTTGTCTTAAAACAAAGTGACCAGCTTGCCATTTCTGAGACCAGAACTATGCATTTGGTTGCCAAAGCAGAAGAATGCTGGAATGGAGCAATTTGCAAGACAGAAGCAGTAGACAGGAGGTGCACGTGACCCTTATCTCTACTTGACGCTCCCCCTCCCACACACACCGCAACTCCTCCCAGCTGCATGTGGCAGTTTAAAATTGATTAAATGCATCATGTGTGCATGCTTTTCGTGTCATCTGCATAGCACTGTCCTCATCCAAGTGATAAGTCACACTTCACCCCGTTTAATGTGAATTTTCCCAATGTGTGGATAACGCAGAAAAGAAAAAAAGGATCCAACATAAAATTGCCTGTCACCCCATTGTGGACATACTGAAGTGCATTTAGTGTTGGTAGTTGGGTTTTGTTGTTCCTGCTGTTGTTTATGTGTGTGGGTGCCATCTATCATCATGTCCCTACTTCCATTAGTTGGGTGGCCCTCAGTGCACTGCTGCTGGGGCCAGGAGCAACACACGTGTGTTTTTAATGTATTAATACACGGTTTTGTGGAAGTAGGGTATATCAGAAAACTTGTACCTCTCTCTTTTTTTAAAAAAAGTGGTCACATACACAGGTAAGCAAATTCCCGTGTGCATACCCACAAGGCACCTCAAGTTCCCAGAACTAAAGAGAGTGGGAAAGTACTAATTGAGGGGAAGGGATAACAACAAACAGTGAAAATGCATCCAATCAAATACCACCCAGTAGCTTGGATGGAAAACATTTGAGATAGAGCTCAATTGAAAGCACTCACATGTGGAAGAACATGCACAAAAGTGCATATGGAAAAAATCAGGTCTGTGCACTTCACATGCACATTAAAGCTCTGGTGCGCACACAGCCCAAGAACCAGAAAACAAAAATGCCAAACCTAGTATTACTCAATGCTTTTGGTATTAAAAAAAGGAGAGAGGTAGCTTTAATAAACAACAGTAAATTCCCAATTTATGTTGTCTGATCAGTAAAACAGGAGTAATAGGTGCAGGCTCAAGGAAGGTCTCCCTTGGATTTTTTGTTTTGTTTTATATAGTTTCAGTTACTATTGCATTTGGATATTATATTAAAAAGGGGATGGTAAGACCAAAAGTAACCACAATATGTACCGTAATATAAAACTTTCAATGTTATAAGCATAAATTGACTACATTTGCACACAAAACCATAGTGAAGTATGATGTGACTCCCATTCTTTCCTCTTCTCCAATGCAGTCAGAAGACGAGTTTGGAAGCTTATGCTTTTGGTTGACTTCCAGCAAAGGAGGGGGGGGGCGTGCACCAGTGACTTGAACTCGCAGATCCAAAAGAAGAACAAAGAAAGGAACTAACTGTCTTTCTCTCTGAAAAATCAAGCTGAAAACAATGTGCTGGAAATGGAAAATCCCAATACATTTAGCAGTACTCTGTCCTATTTGGCACTCCAAAATATGTAGCAGCCAAAACATTAATTCTAATGAGAACAGAATTACCACAAACACAAGTGGTGTGAAGGCACAGATGGCAAGCAAGCAATGCTAAATTGGAAGAAGTAACTGTGATAGTAAGACTTGAAGCCAAAGCAATGCTGTTGTAATTCAAGGAGAGCACTCTGTTCCAAAATTCAGAATTGGAAAGGTGCAGGAAAGAATTATTTAGAACAGCTAAATGCAGTATAATCAACCTGACAGGCCATAGGGTAGCCATGTGCCCTACTTTATAGGAGGAAAATACTGAGCTGTCCAGTCCAAGCCTGGTTTGAAGATTAAGAACCATAAGAACATAGAGGAGCGGCTGTGAAGTTTATTTTCTTTTTCGGTAATGTACTTCCTCTTTTTTTGCCTAAGTGTAAGTGGCTACCGTAGGACCCAAACATATTGAAAGGATGCTTGGGCCATAATTGCTGTCTGCCCAGTGTAACAAAATGGTCAGGGTACTTCTAAAATAAACTGAAACTTTCATATGGGTACATTCTACAACAAGGAATGTACTGGGCATGCATATTTAGTGGGCACTGGGAATTTAAGTATGAAAAACAGAACATAAATCTTCAGACTGAATGGGAGGTGAAACTGAATGGCAGCTAGTTTTCTCAGGTTTTCCTATTTTCTGTTTCTGGACTGACCTCTGTGCTGGGATGCAATGCACTAAGTCAAATGCCATGCGCAAAGATAAAAGGTGCAAAATAATTAAGCAATACTGTTAGGCCTTACAAATCTTTGCTCTGCTAGTACTCGCTATCCTACTTACCCTGAAAAATCTCACCGTGTTTGCTTTGAGCATTGGCATTCTGTATGGCATGCTGAGCCAGTGCTCAGCATTTTAAAGTACTCCATACTTAGGGTTTTCTCTTCATCTTGTTTTAAACAAGCAGGCACTATTTACAAAGCACGTCGTTGCACTGGAGATGTCAGTGCACCACAGAAGAGGCCAAGCTGAGAGTGGATTGACAAAAGGCCATCTCCCTCATGTCACAATCACCTAAACTCATCCCAGCTTTATTTAAGCATTATGTGGGTGAAGTAAGAAGTTGATGTGCTGAAGGAGAATAAACCAGCCCAGGCAAGCAGACTCTTTCCTTGCTATTGCATACCAGTGTGAGCAACAGAACCCAGGTGCACTTGTCAGAAATTATATGGGTCAAGGTTCATGTGGCTAACCTCCCCCATCCCACTGTCACATCTTCCTGTTCATGGCCAGGTTTGCAAATGGACAAAGCACTCACACACCTTGTGGCCAAGAGCAGCAGATTACTGGCAGTAGCTACATAGTGTGAGGGCCAAGCAATATTAGGAAAAGAGTAGACATCCCATTCATCAAAATAAAAAGTGACAGGTGTCTTTCACCATTTCCATCAGAAGGATCATTCTTTAGGATGTGCCCCAACAGGAACACATTTCCAAGGCTTACATTTAATTTTTTTTGTAGGAGGGGCACACCTTCGGAACAGTATTATGCATGTTTCATGAAGTCTGCATCCAGTTAAGAACTCGGCATGTGAAACAGTAAAAATTGCATATGTCCTCAACTGTAAGTATGTATCTCAGAGTCATCGTGCCCCCATTTCTAAGGGGCAATAATGCATATTGTTACTATAGGGTGTCCTATTGTTTCACTATAGAATAGCCTCAGGGTCAGCCCAATACATTTTGGCACCTGAGGCAAACCACAGAATGGTGCCCCTGGTACATGACGCTACATCAGATACAAGGGTAGAAAATCAAATCAGTCTTACCTGACAGTTGAACTAGGAATCAAGGACCATTGTGGGGAGAATAGGGAGAGAAGGGGCTCATTCTGAATCATGCCAGCAGGTGCAGAACTCAGGAGATCCCAGAGTGCAACCCCTGTCATAGGGATAGGAGGAAAGCAGCAGCACCTCCTATTCATTGAGAGAGCACTGTAGAAGCAGCATTTGTTGGGGGGGGGGGGCTGCCAAGTAGGTGGCAGATGCTGCAGCATTCCTTGGAGGCCGGATCTGCTGCTCCTGTGGATCTTGCCACCTGAGGCAGTCGCCTCATTTTGCCTCAAGGGTGGACTGGCCCTGAATTGCCCTGTCCTTAATCTTGAACCTCATAACTATACCTAATTCCAGTTATGGTTCTGAGATAATTCCACTGACAAATTGCTATTCAATGAAGCTTTGTGTTAAACAGCAATATGTAATCTCCTCCATTCTTAACTTCTTAACTGTGACATGGGGGTAAGCATAAGCAAACATGAATATTACCCCGAACACATACCCCTTCTACCAAAAAGAAAAAAAGTTGGCTCCATTTCGAAATCTGCTCCTGTTAGTTGAAGAAGGAGGAAACACATATGATAGGCTCCGCTTGTAGGTGGGGGAAGGCCCATCAATGACATGTGATCAAAATGGTCCCCTGAATGACTCTGAGCCATGATGGGACCTGCTCCTATTAGTCGAGGAAGGGAAATTAATCACTTAGGGGGGTCACAACCTATATTCTTCCTGGGCAGAGGATAGCAGGGCAACCCACACTGGCCTCAAAATGACTGGGAGATTTGAAATGCATGCCTCTAGATCAGGGGTGGGGATCCTTGGCTCACAGGCAGTCTGTTTCCCCTAACCCATGCTCACCTGCCCATCATCTTATATCTCTAGTGTCATCAGCTGATGGGCGGGAGGGCAGGGTTTAATCCTGCATTGGCTGTGCTGCACTGTTCCCAACAGAGAATAGAACCATGCAGCCTAGGCAGCAGGATTTAATCTCTGCTCATCAGATGGTGAGTGAAAATTAAAGCCCTTTGCCTTTTCCTTTAAGTGGGCAGCAGGAGGTGCAGAGTTGGCAGACCACCACCATCACCACCACCCAGCCGCCACTGCTGCCGCCCACTTGCTTACAAGAAATGGCCTCCCTTCTTAAAAGGGAAGGAGAGAGCCTCACAAAGGGGTTTTCAAGCCTCCTTCCACTTCCCTTTTAAATCCCTGAAATCTTAAAGGTGGCCAAGGACTTGTGCAAATCTCCTTGCGTCCCCTTTAAGACCAAAGCACTTAAAAAGGAAACAGGGAAACTTGCAAAGACTTTTGCATGCCTCCTTCAGTTCCTTTTTCAGTCTACAAGACTGAGAGTTTAAAGGAGAAGTGGGAGGAGGCTTGCAAAAGCCTCCAAGAGTCTTCTCCCCTCCATTTAATATCTGAGCATAAGGGATTTTGACAGGAAGGTGGCATTGCCCACCTGTCAAATTTTGCCCAAGAGGCACATCCTGGAGCCAAAAAGGTTCACCACCCCTGTTACTGAACATGGGAACTAAAACCTAAAAGAGCCTCAGAAGGGCAATGGGCATGTAGAGGGTTTAAACAACACCCCAAAACAATCAATCACTGTGGGGGTGGGACTCGGGGGACTACATAAGAGTTATACCACTGGAAGAAAATTAACAGCTAGAAAAGCATGCCTTTCTTCTAAGGTGAATACTGTTCTTTCTTTCTTATGTCATCTTCAGCAACTTTGTGAAGTAGGTTAGGCTGAGAAAGAAAAAGTCACTGGTTCAATGTCATCAGGTGAACTTAATGAGAGAATGGGAATTTGAACCTGAGTCTCCCCAGTCCCAGTCCAGTACTCTAACCACTATATCATACTGATTATCTGAGTTTAAGTCATGGTTATGCCACATCATTTCACTGTAGTTTAGTAAAACAGAAATGCTAACTGTAGGTTCAGGTTCCTACTTAGTTCAGCAATAAACAAACAAACAAACAAACAAATGAAAAGCTTGTAGATTACTGGGAAAGGTTAAAATCCTGTATTTCCAAGTGAGGAAAAATTAATGGAGAATTTAAAACACCACCGCCACAAAAGCAATATTCCAATATTCTCAATCAGCAACAGCTCACTGAAAGTGCAAAACTCACCCGAAAGCAGCATTGGATCTTTGTCAACAGATTTGCGGACTTGATCTGATTCTCCAGTTAAAGAGCTTTCATCAATCTTAAGGTCATTTCCTTGAATATACACCCCATCAGCAGGTAGAAGGTCACCTATCAGTAAAATCAAGTTAAGGAAAAATAAAGTGGATTTAGTAAGGTTACTGTGTGAACCTTCAAAAACATTTCCGTAATCAAAATACTAATCCTCAGGTATGTCACATTTAATCCCTTTCACACAATACATTTTTCTCTCTACAAGGGCAGTCTCTCCTGACCTTCCTTAGACATCGCTATATTGATGAGCTTCTAGTTTGCTTCTTCAGGCAGCGCACAATTTCACTAGGGAATCCGCTACCACAAGATGGAGCAATGGTCAACAGCTTGTACAGTTTAAAAGGGAGTGAGACAGATTTGTGGAGGACAAGACTATTATTGGCTACTAGCCATGAAAGCTGTGTACTGCCTCCAGAATCAAGAGGCAGAATGCCTCTGAACACCAGTTGTGGAGAGCACAAGGAGGGGAAGTGTTATTGTGCTTTCCATAGGTATCTGGTTCATCACTGTGAAGGCAGGTTGCTGGACGATAAGGGCTTTGGGTCTCAGAGCACGATCCACAGTCTCACTGCTCACTGGCTGCATGATGCAGCAGGAACACTGCTGCATCTGTAGACCTGCAATGGTGGAAGATAATGTTGGGAGGCAGTAGGAGGCCAGCAGAACTAGGAAGTGGGACACCTCTGTCCAATTCAACCCCTCTCAGCCTGGCACAAGGTTGGGGCTGATATGTACTGCCAGCTCCTTTGTTATTCAGCAAGTCATAAAGGAACACTGGGTACCAAGTCATATGTTTGCACATATCCAGTCACATATGCAAGGAAACTTACCATATTTTATCTGTGCAACGTCACCAACTACTATCTCTGCTACTGGGATTTGAATAACTTGTCCACCCCGGACCACAGTAAACTTCTGTTCTTGCTCAATACGACTTTGAAGCCCACGGAATTGCTTCTCTTTGCTCCAGTCATTAAAGGCAGTGACAAGTACCACACAAATAACAGAGAGCAGAATGGCAGCACCTTCGATCCAACCAGCTTCTGCCTCTCCTTCATCTTCCGCTCCTCCTGATGCAGTAGCACAGGCTTGAGAGACAAAACATAGCAAAAACAGGTCACTTCAAAAAAGAAAGAAAAGAAAAAGGAGGAGGAGGAGCAGCAGCAGCAAATGGTTTCTTAATTACATTTTTAAACAAATGTGATATATATATATATCACATTTAATCCATGTTTCTTTTGTAAGTTCTCACACAAAAAAAATCAGAACACACATATTGGTGAAATTAGTTTGTGTACTACTGCACAAGCAAAAGCCGTTCGCATACAATTGCATAAACAAATACATGGTATTTACTTATGGGAGATACTTATATAGTAGTCCACTTTTCAACTTGTTGCTTATTTTCTGCATTTTTTTTTTTTTTGCAAGAGGACACAATAGGTAAAACCAAAACCCAAGATAATTTCCCCCCAAACTTAAAAATAATTATTTTTCCTCAGATGAGAATGTTGATTTTGGCAATGAAAGTTTGCATTAAATAAGGACAAATAGCTTGTGAATCACACATATTTCATGTAGAACCTGAACCAATAGATCCAAATTATAAGAAAGGAGATTCAAACTAAACATTAAGAGACTTTCGGATAGTAAGAGCTGTTCGACACTGGAATGTACTACTTTGGATGGTGGTGAACTCTCCAACATACAACCCTCTCGTGACTGGACTGTGAGCTATGCAACTTGCAGTGAGGATATTGGTATTTCCTGTCAAAATTTAACTATGGAATTTGAATCCCTTACAGATGGTTTTAACTTAAAGGGTACATTCATAGGGTTATATATATAACTTCATGCAAGACATGGGTGTAGTGGAGCAGGAACGGGAGATTCTCAGGACTCTTTTTTCAGAGTAGGAATGGCAATGCCATCTGCTGTAGTGTCAAGATAACTGATCAACCTTCCTTGGTCTGGCAAATGAATAAAATTTAAAATTAACAGATTAGTACAGAAGATGTGAGAGAATGAGGATAATAATCAAGCAGTTCTTGGATGCCTCTTTCTTTTCCTGGAATTCCTGTTAAAGTTAGCAGTTTAAATAGTAACACACCTTTGCAATATTACTTTGTATTCTCAGTAAATGTTAAAAGCTGTGTTTCAGCTGATGAAGTTCTTTTGTGAAAACAATGTGTTTTACAACTTAAACTTATGCAATCAGAAATAAGCACCACTGAATTGCTGAATGGAGTTTACTCCTCCATGTAGGACTGAGGTCATGCCACATGCTTGATCCCAGGAATGTTTTGAACCTAGGCTTATACACCAACACCAACACCGCACCATACTTTGCCAGCTCATTGTTTGACTAGCAGCTGATCCTAATGAACTGGTTATCATACTATCCTGCCGCTCTTTGGAGGTGATGATAAACACTGTTGTCAGCATATATGTACTTTCCTTTGTGGCTTAGCTATGAGGGCTGTCATGATGAATTTGCATGATATTATCTGCAAGTGTTGCAACACTGATATTTTAGCAAATCCTAAATATGCTGCAAAGCAATGTTAGCATGAATGAATCAAATTGTTCAATGGTGAATATTATTCTATAATTTCAGGGGAGTTAAAGCAAGGATTAATTTCACATTGCATCTGTAAGAATTGCTTTCACGTTAGATTTCACGTTACAGGATCAGCTATGGCTATTCTACTGTGTATGTGTACAAACACACCTATTGAGAATTACTTGACTTTGCCTCGCAGCATGCAGAACAAAAGCACATTCCAAACTGATAATCTACTCCCAAAAGAGGATATTCAAATAAACTGGACAATTGCTTCAAAATGGGAAATCCTTTAAGAAAAGGAAGCTGATCTTACACTTCCCTTCACTGGCTTGGCTTTTAACCTGACCTGTGCTTACATGCCTAAGAATAACCGCTGGCAGAGCTGTTTCTCACACACACTTTACCACTTGGTGATGTATCAGGTATCATTGACAAAAGTGACAAAAGAAGTAAGTAGACCACTAGTGCCTGACAAACCTAAAAAGGAATGAAAAATCTTGCTGCGACAGAAAATCAGAAGGCAGGAAGTGTCACTATATCTATTATTCTATCTCAACAAAAGATTCCACAGCACATGTAGAATGCACAAGGAAGTCAAAGTGCACAGTACACCAACATGGTACAGCAACTGAACTTCAAACATGCTGAAGCGCAACCCAGTTTCTGCAGCTGCGGCTATGCCCCATCAGCAGCAACAGCATCAAAGGGAGTTACACAGAGAGTAGGAAGAGCAAATATGTGATCCCTTTTGCAAATGGGCTGCTTCAGCACAGGGACAGAACTGAATGAATATTCAAACTGCATCCACTCAGCCCTAATAAAAGCAAGGCCATTAAAATGATCGATTTTCAAAGTATCACACCTTGTGCATACAGCCTCCGCATAAAATCTCTTCTTACTGGACTCATTCTGTACCAGCAGTTACATCAAATATGCTCCGGATACACCAAGCTGGATGCTGTCCCCAATTGTGCAGTGACGTGTTAGATCCAAATTTCCTCATAAGCAGAGGACAGCATTGTCATTCGTTGCAGCACAGTTAGTCTTGCATTCAGGCTTCAGCAGGCAATTGCAGTCAGTAAGGAAGAGTCTTGCTGAGGTTGGTGCATAATGGGCCACAATTTCTATTTAATCTAGGGGCAGATCAACTCAAATTGGTAAGCTAATAGGGAGGGCAGGCTGTCCACTATCTGCACTTTTATCTGCTTTGCATGCCACAGTTGCCCTAGCAGCTTCCTGTTGATGGTGAAACCCTGTGCTGGGGGAGTACAGTTTGGCTGCAGCAGGTCTCATACCAGGCAGTTTGTGGGCCAGTTCTGCCCTTGTCCCCCTGTTTTCAGGTTCTTTTCTCACCTTGGGGAGGCTCGCTGTCTGTAAGCACAGTGTATTAATCCAGGTGCTATTCTATACCCACTTACCAGGAAGTGAGCCCCATTGAACTTGCAATCAGATCCATGGGGGAACTGACAAGGTGTTGATAAATTAAAATTTGGGATAGAATTAAAAGACTGAAACTTAGCCTTCCAAACCTAAGCCATTTCCCACTAACCGGCACTGTATTCCTGTGCAAAACACAAACAAAATGCTCTCTGGCAGGACTGCTGAATTGACTGAGTACATGCATGTTGTCCCTGGATGGGGATGGAATTGAACATTAATTGCTTTAAAATATTTTTAACTGCACTAAAACTTTTGACTGGGCAGGATTAATAAACTTTATTAATTTAGCACAAGTTTTTAACTGTTTCCTGATAAAATTTCCTGGGCTGTACCTGGATAGCACCACATATATCAGCAGGTTGTTGTGATTTCCCCAAACCTATATGAGCAGCAACAGTTACACATACATACAAACAAAGCAGAAAGTAATGAACTTTTCAATGAACACAGGTCAGTTTGGGAAGAAAGATGTCTAGATACATGCTCTTCCCTGGAGAGTAGCATGTGATGTGCTAGTCATTACCTCCACAATCCCTACAACATTAATAGTTCACTGAAAAGTGTTGCCTTAGGGGAAGGAGATGACAGCAAGGAAATGAAAGAACAATATAAATTCAGGGGTATATTTTAAAAATAGAAATTGAAACTTAATGGGCCACCTCCAGAGATAGTTGTGTACAACATTTTTTTCCACTTGAATAGTATCATCACTATAATGAAAAAAGTGGAGGAATATGGCACATAAGGATCCACCTTCCCCAAGGCACAGCATGATGGATGATCCTTACAGACAATGTGTGGTTCCAAAATAGATTGCACTGGTCAGGCTATGCACAATTTCATATTGCATAGTGCATCTGCTTTCCATCAATTGTACCTTCTTAGGAAACATCAGTTGCTGTAACTCTGCACAGAATGATCCAGTTCTGCCAACCCAAGCAGTACTTCTGCTCATACAATTCCATGCACAAGCAGCAGACCCCTGTGACAAGCCTGTACCATGCCCAGTAACGATTAAGTGTCAACTGCCAGCACAGGACACTAGCAGCAGGCTGGTCCCAACACTAGCGTGAATTGCACAATGTACCAGCACTCCAAATCTAGTTCCTGATCCTATGAATTGCTGCCTCAACACTATGACTCAAGGAATTGCATAGGATTGCATACAGAACAGGAAATTAAGCAATTGTTGGCATCTAATCTAGGGAAGATACTTAATGCACAGAAATGTGCGTGTGTGCATGTGGACAGCTTTCTGAGTTTGAATTCTGCATGCTAAAAAGTGCTCTGTGTGAGAGAGGGCGGAGGGGGGAGAAAGGAGAGAGAGAGAGAGAGAGGGAGGGAGGGAGGGGGAGGGAGAGAGAGGGAGAGGGAGAGCTCTACATATTACACTTGGAATGAATGCATGGTTCTTTTAACAGATGGCCAACATCATCAGCTTTAACTGGGCCAATCAGCTATTGCAGGCAGAAGTTATTCCAACCACTTTTATTACCATTTTATTTATTTTTTTACAGAGGATCATCCTGTAAATTCTCATCACTCTGACCATCTGTCCACTGGGATATCCCTATAGACCAAGATAATGGGCTGTCATAAACATATCTAGATGTGATCCACCATATGTATTGCTTGATTCCCTGTAAAAAGTAGATTCAAGAAAAGCAATGAAAACATTCCTAACGAGCAATGTATATGTACATGCTGTAACATAGTCTAAAGACGGACTTGCAATAGACTCTCTCTTTTGGTTTCTATACAAAACAGATATGCAAATGAGAAAGAGTAAGTTTTCTAAGGAGATTTATTGCCAACATAAACATTGCAAAGGAATAAAAGTGACAAAACTAAAGATGATCATCAATGCATCCTCATCTCAAGAACAGAAATAAAGTTGTTTTAAGACTGGGAAAGGGTAGATTTGAGATGTGTAAGGGAGGCATAGACAATGTACAGCTGGGGGGGTAGGAGTAAGAAAAATTTAATCACAACTAAAATATATTTGAAACACGGTTGAAACACATTGCAAAATATCCTGACTGTCTGCAAAACCTAAAAGGTTGAGATTAATTATTATTGGGATCAAAGTTGATTATCCCCTTGGAAGGAAAGGGGCTCGGTAAGAGATGGAAAAGAGACACTTGGTATGCCCACCCACATTTATTTGGCTTTAAAAGCCTGATCCTTAGCTTAAGTTACAGATAGGTAGCCGTGTTGGTCTGCCATAGTCAAAACAAAAAAAATTCCTTCCAGTAGCACCTTAAAGACCAACTAAGTTAGTTCTTGGTATGAGCTTTCGTGTGCATGCACACTTCTTCAGATACACACTGTGTATCTGAAGAAGTGTGCATGCACACGAAAGCTCATACGAAAGCTCATACCAAGAACTAACTTAGTTGGTCTTTAAGGTGCTACTGGAAGGAATTTTTTTTGTTTTGACCTTAGCTTAAGGTTAGTGATCACTTAGATTAATGATTAGATTAATAATAATAATAATAATAATAATAATAATAATAATAATAATATACCACCCTATATCCGGAGGCCTCGGGGCTGTTCACAGAATAAAATCTAAACGTGTATAATGAAGGCGCCAGGTGAACTTCCCTGGGGAGAGCATTTCACAGATGGAGAGCCACTGCAAAGAAGGCCCATTCTCGTGTTGCCACCCTCTAGACCTCTCGAGGAGGAGACACACAAAGGAGGGCCCCAGAAGATGATCTTAGGGTCCTGGTAGGTTCATATGGAAAGATGCGGTCTTTGAGGAATTGCAGGCCTGAGCCGTTTAAGGCTTTGAATTGGGCCCAGAAACTAATTGGTAGCCAGTGCAGTCGGACCAGGATCGGTGTAATATGCTCAAACTGTCTTGCTCTGGTGAATAACCTGGCCGATGAATTCTGCACTTGAAGTTTCCAAACCATCTTCAGAGGCAGCCCTACGTATAACACATTGCAGTAATCTAACCTTGAGGTTACCAGAGCATAGACAACAGTAGTTACGCTATCCCTGACCAGATAAGGGTGTAGCTGGGCCACCAACTGAAGCTGATGGCACTCTGGGCCACTGAGGCCACCTGAACCTCGAGCGACAGCAAAGGATCCAGGAGTACCCCCAAGCTACGAGCCTGCTCCTTCAAAAGAAGTGCAACCCAGGTGATCTCCCACCCATCCAGTCTAGGGAACCACCCACTAACAGTGCTTCAGTCTTATCTGGATTGAGTTTCAGTTTGTTGACTCATCTAGTCCATTACCAAGGCAAGACACTGGTCCAGCACATCTACTGCCTCACTTGCAGATGTAAATGAGGAATAGAGCTGAGTGTCATCAGCATACTGCTGACAGCGCACTCTGAACCTCCAGATATCGCCACCCAGCGGTTTCATGTAGATGTTAAATAACATAGGGGATAGGATGGAACCCCACTTTGAAGGTCCCATGGGGCTGAAAAGCATGATATGTGTAGTAATAATAATACTAAGGGATACCTCTCTGTAATGTTAGATCCATAACACATCTGGGGTGAGGTGACACACCACTGAACTTTACCACTGTTCCATGACATTGTCACATGACATTAGGATAGATGTTAAAAACTGAGAGAAAATTAAAGGACTGTACATACGCTAAAATAATTTTCTTCATATTAAATGTTTAGAGGAAATGAAATAAAATTGGCATAATCAAAAGCAGTTAACCCAAGTGAGTATTAGTAAAGAAAATAGTTTTACCTTCATTTTCTTCTCCAGGTGGATGGTAAAATGAGAGCCCAAGAGATATGATGGCTGCTATTTCCAAAATGATAAGAGTCACATCCTGTAATGCTTCCCAGACTAACTGTAAGAAAGTTTTTGGCTTCTTTGGAGGTATAAAGTTTTTCCCAAAAATTAGCTTTCTTTTATCTAAGTCAGCAGCAGTGCCAGGCAATCCTATAAATAAATGAAACAAAATGGGTTAAAAGTGACTGCCAAGTATGTCGACACACACATAAACTGCATTTTCAAAGTACAACTTCAGATTTTCATTACAGCATTTTTGGTTTATTAGACTTCTGCTTTTACTATTCTCTTTTGGCGAGATCAGATTCTGCTAATGTATTACAGAGAGTTCTATATATTTAGAGAATTGGTTTAGGAATACAATTCCTTAGCAACTTTTTATTACACTGAAACAGAAAATTAATTTACTAAAGGGAATTTACAGAGAAGGGTATCATTCATCTAGTGATCACACAGAATATTGGGAAGAACAGAAACAACAACAAAATAGATTAATTGAACAAATTAATGGCATGTAAATAATTCAAAAGTCCCTGTATAAGGCTCAATAGTAAAGAAGAGAAAGCCACAGAAAATAATATTGGATGAAATAACTAAACTCGAGCCACATCCAATGGTGGATTTGGGTAAGCAGAAAAAAACTTCTGCAAGGTGAGACACACATTTTTTTTACTACAGATAGGTAGCCGTGTTGGTCTGCCATAGTCAAAACAAAATAAAAAAATTCCTTCCAGTAGCACCTTAAAGATCAACTAAGTTAGTTCTTGGTATGAGCTTTCGTGTGCATGCACACTTCTTCAGATACACTGAAACAGAAGTCACCAGACCCTTCTAAATAGTGGGAAGGTGGGGAGGGGTATTACTCAGAAGGGTGGTGGGAATGGGTGATTGGCAGATAGCTGTGATGAGCCTGTTGACGACTCTTAACGACTGCAATAGGTCTTACAGGAAAAAGCAAGGGGTGAGAAGGTGAAAAATGGCTTTGTCATGTATAATGAGATAAGAATCCAATGTCTTTGTTAAGACCAGGTCTCTCCATGGTTTTAAGTTTGGTAATAAGTTGCAATTCAGCAGCTTCTCTTTCCAGTCTATTTCTGAAATTCCCAAAGGAATTTCAACAGGCTCATCACAGCTATCTGCCAATCACCCATTCCCACCACCCTTCTGAGTAATACCCCTCCCCACCTTCCCACTATTTAGAAGGGTCTGGTGACTTCTGTTTCAGTGTATCTGAAGAAGTGTGCATGCACACGAAAGCTCATACCTAGAACTAACTTAGTTGGTCTTTAAGGTGCTACTGGAAGGAATTTTTTTATTTTTTTTACTGACTCTCTATACCAATTGCTGCCCTCTATGCAATATCCTGTACTCAGGAACAGCTATTTGAGTAGCAGAGTAGAAATAAGGGATTGGCAAAAATTGTGTACCAAATCTTGTACAAGTGGAAATGTTTTTCACTAGTAATAGCCATCATCAGATACTAGCTCTTATTTTCTATTTAGCATTACACAACACTTTTTAAACCTGAAAAACTGTATGTACTCTCTAGTTTATCAATCCCCACATATTGCATATTTTAGATGTTATTATTCTTCCATTTACAGATAAGAAACTGATACATTTGCATCCAGTAAGATTCAGTTAATTCATGGCTTAATCTGAACTGGGAATCTGTCCCATAATTAACTATCTTCAGTTCCACTGGTCAGAACATCCTCAGGCTATGTGAAATGGTATGCTTACAATCTCATACAAAACTAACACTATGTGGCATGGGATACTGTGCAGAGCAGAGAAAACAAAAAAGGTAGAAATATGAAAGATTTGAGCAGCAATGGCTTCTTAGATGGGGAAGAGCATGTGGCAGGAAACAGGGAATAAGCTTGTATCTGGGAGGGATACATTTTAGCACCATTTTCTGTTTCTACCACTCTGTACAATACCAGTACTGTCGGAACATATAGTGGTACCTCGGGTTAAGAACTTAATTTGTTCTGGGAGTCTGTTCTTAACCTGAAACTGTTCTTAACCTGAAGCACCACTTTAGCTAATGGGGCCTCCTGCTGCCGCCACGGCCACACGATTTCTGTTCTCATCCTGAAGCAAAGTTCTTAACCCGAGGTACTATTTCTGGGTTAGTGGATTCTGTAACCTGAAGTGTCTGTAACCCGAGGTACCACTGTATGAGCTTGGAGTTTTATTTTCTTTTGTATATTTTTTTTTAATAAATGCATGTACCATACATATATTTACTCTATGTACCATTTACAACAACTTCAGAAATACATAGCATGTGCACACATACACACACAACACATTTCACCAGGCCTTTTTCTTTTTGTTTTTTGTTTACCTTCCGTATGCCCTACTCCCAGATTCCTTTGAAAATGAGGGAGAAAGAAAGCTGCCCCTTTTTTTTGCCTTTTAAAAGCTGTGTGTCTCTCCCTTAATCTTCTCTTATGCTTCTACCCACATACACCAGACAACCAATATTTCAATTTAAACAGCAATGGAGGGTGTGGGATAAAGGTAAGGTAAGGAGAGAGCTTTATCTTTAGGTTGCTCAACACACAAGGCAAGTGTGGAATCTATTCCAAGCACAAAAGAATGCAAGAGCCCTGCTGGATAAAACCAGTGGGCCCATGGATGGATGGATGGATAGATAGATAGATAGATAGATAGATAGATAGATAGATAGAGATAGATAGATAGATAGATAGATAGATAGATAGATAGATAGATAGATGATAGATAGATAGATGCTATGTATTTAGTACCATCTGCCAAATAAAAATATAGTTTTGTGTACATTATCAGATACTCTATGTAACACACAACAGTGTTTCTATTTTCAATTATATCTATTTTTAATCTTGTATCACTCATTTGCCAAATACTTTTAAAAGGGGGGTGGTTCTTTGTACAGTGTGATATACATGCGTGCAAGTATTTTATAAAGGCTTACTAGCATCAGCACAGTTTTATTTTGCAATCTGTTTTGAAATTATGTGGGAGGATGAAATATTATGATTACTTTGAATGATTTAAACTGTTCCCTGCAGTGCTGCATAGTGTACTAAATTCACTCATGTCTTTTATGCGTAAGCCAGGGGCTTCACTGGAGCAATACATTTCAGCATTGCTCTTATTTTTTCAGTCTCTCTCTCTCTGTCGCACAGAAGCAAAAGACATAATATAATTAATTATTCTGTCACTCCCTCCAGCTACTGAACAGTTTACTATACAGTGCATTTAAAAAGCCATCAGTTGAATAGTCCTTGATGCTGCATGGAAAACCTGGCATAAACAATTCCACAGCAACAGTTTGGGGTAACACAAACAGCACAATTTCATGAGATGCTAAAGTGTATACTTTAAGGAATTCTGAATTGGTCATTGACTCCTACCCCACCCAAATGGAAATACACTTACAAGACCAGCTGCTAGTAGATACAGCATGTTTAAAAAGCTGTTTAGGAAAATGCCTTCAAAATGATGTGCGTGGATTTCTTTTTCCGAAAGCATAACTGAGGGATTACTCTCTCTCTCTCTCTCTCTCTCTCTCTATATATATATATAAACATCTTGAACTATCAGTCTTACACTGAAGGCAATCCAACGCAAAGCACAATGATCTCACCGATCCTACAATGCTGATGTAGTGGCCAGAAGAATTCACAGATATTTAATGCAACAACTGAATTAAAAGCCTATTAAACTGATTGCTAGGCATTAAGGTGAAATACAATATAATGGCAAGGGAAGTGGGTGGCGCAGTGGTATAAACCACTGAGCCTAGGGCTTACCGATCAGAAGGTCGGCGGTTTGAATGCCCACGACGGGGTGAGCTCCCGTTGCTCAGTCCCAGCTCCTGCCAACCTAGCAGTTCGACAGCACATCAAAGTGCAAGTAGATAAATAGGTACCGCTCCAGGGGGAAGGTAAATGGCATCTCTGTGCGCTGCTCTGGTTTGCCAGAAGCAGCTTAGTCATGCTGGCCACATAACCTGGAAGCTTTCTGAGGACAAACAGCGGCTCCCTCGGCCTATAGAGAGAGATGAGCGCTGCAACCCCAGAGTTGTCCGCAACTGGACCTAATGGTCAGGGGTCCCTTTACCTTTACCTTTATAATATAATGGCAGGGGAAAGATGATGAAATCATGGTGGGATCTGAAGTGTTGCTTCATGTCGGGGGTGAGCAACATTTCTTCAAAGGGCTTCATTCCTCAGAGTAATCTATTGGGAGCTATTTGCCAACAGCAAGTGGAGCCAAAGTCAGCAGTGGGCAAGACCACAATCAAAATGTATGGGGTCAACATTTTCCCTCCTCTCCTGTCATCCTTTCTCTGCTTGTGTCTTTCTCTTTCTGTCACCTCCTTATCTGCACCCCTCTCTTTCTTTCTTTCTTTCTTTCTTTCTTTCTTTCTTTCTTTCCCTCCCTACTTGGGCTTGCCCAGTGGACTGTCAGGACAGGAACACATCTCTCTTGCTAGACATCAGAAGTAAACATCCCAGGGGTGGTCTGACCTAGGAAGAATAGAGTGGAACTACTACTTTCCTCAGTTGGGACACTATATTTCCATTGAAGCAGCATAGTGTTTGTTGCTGCTGCATCACACTGTGGACTCATATTAAGCTGGTGGTCTACTAAGACCTCTAGATCCTTGTCGTGTGTACAACTGGCATTTGTGCAGCTGGTTCCTCCTGCCTAAGTGTATAACCTTGCATTTGTCCCTAGTGTAATTCATTTTGTTAGTATGGGCCCAGTTCTCCAATCGGTTAAGGTAATCTTGAATCCTGATTCTGTCTTCTGCAGCATTGGCTAGTTTGCTGCAAATTTGATGAGCAAACCCCCCACCCCCAAAAACACCTTCATCTATGTCACTTATAAAGACGTTGAACAACAACAGGCCCTGGACAGAATCCTATGGCAACCCACTTGTAACTTGAATCCACTTGGTTTACACAAGAAAGGAGATTCTGGCTAAACATCCGGAAGAACTTTCTGACAGTAAGATCTGTTTGACAGTGGAACGAACAATCTCCCTTGGAGGTTTTTAAGAAGAGGTTGGATGGTCATCTGACATGTACGCCTCAGTTTAGATTCCTTGCATTGCAGGGGACTAGATGACCCTTGGGATCCCTCTCAATACTACAATTCTAGGTATGTGCATTAGGGGTATGAAGCAACCACAATATTTTCCTTGTTTCTGTCTGTAGGATTTGGAATCCCCCCACCCCACCCCCCACCCCACCCCTCCACATTACAGTGTTGCCTGCATGTATTGGCCAGTATCTCTTTTTCGTTTCTTTGTCAAATTCAATTTTTTTGCCATATTCTTTTTCTCTCCTCCCCTTTTCTCATACGCCACCCTTACTTTAGTATTGTCTGCTTTTAATAAGAAAAAACTAAAACACACTGAACACACACACACCCCAATTAAATATGTAGCTGCAATGCAGCATTCTGTGTCTAGTGCTGCTTCTGAGCTGAAGGATACAGCAACAGAGCCTCTTAACCTGAACTGCCATTATTCGTTTACAGCCTCAGTGTCACTGAAGGATAAACATTTTTTAAAATTAATGCAGCCCTCTATTCTTAATTCTGCTTCATCTACAAAGAGAAAACCAACATCTGAATAATAATTCTTTCAGGAACCTTTACTGAATATTATGGATATGCCCTTGTTCCAGAGCTGGTGAATGAAGTCCCCCTGTCCACAAGACCTTCCTAGCAATTCCAACAGAAGATGGAAATCCATTATGTGCTCTGCTTTGCATATTCATATCTTCTCCAGACTGAATAGGGCAGCAATGTACACACAATAAATTTTTGTTCACCTTTGAGCCACACCGGTTTCTGGTAGTTCTTGGTATTTAATTGAACTCAATGAAGCGTGTGTGTGTGTGTGTGTGTGTGTGTAACCAACTGCAAGAGTGCCTACATAATCGCTACTATTAATAAACTTACAGCATCTTCAAATTTTAATTAAATCTCACCTCACATTTGGTGTGCTTTGCTTCAGTAGGCAAGTCAAAGCAGCTCTGAAACTGGAAACAGGATCTTCCCACACAAGTGTACCCAGGTGTTTAAATGTATGTGTCTACAATCACGTACGATAGTGACACATATAGTATGTTAGCGTTACCATATTTTGAAGAGCAAAAATAAAAAAGAGGGCAGATTTGCCAGGACTCATTTGTAGGTGGGCCGGGGGGGAGGGGGGAGGAAGGAGGAAGATAAAATAGTAGTAATACTGTGGGTGCAGTAAAAGATAAAGTGTGTGTGGGAATATTTAAAAATGGAAATAAAACATGGAAATGAAAGTAAAAAATAAAAATAAAAGGGGCCCCCTGATATACAGGAAGAAGGGGATTCCCCGCTCCCAAGAGAAAAGGAAGAAAAGGGGGGAGGCGATGAGTAAAAATGCAAAAACAAACCGAAAAAGGAGGGGGAAGGTTTTTTAAGTTTAATTTAATTTATTAAAATAAGGATAAGGATGGTTATAGCCACATCCGGAGGTCGGAGGCATTCCTGAGGGCTAGGGGAGCATCCTAAACGGAAGCCCTCATTGTCTCAGGCTTAGCTTCCCCTGCCATTTTCAGTCTCTTTTGCACTTGCCCACCAATAAATAATAATAATAATAGGGACAAATCCAAGCAACCCAAGGCAAAACAAATTACACATCAATACGACTGCAGTGGGGCGTCCAATCCACAGCAACAGGCTCCTGGGGCTTAGCTGCCTGGGGATCAATGAAGCAGCTGCGGTTCTGATGGAAGCAGCACCAGGAGCTGCCACACTCCTTCTCCTGTGCCTTGTGGGTTTTGGCTCACAGCCACAGCTTTCTGGTGGCGGGTTTGCTCTCTCCGGTGGCACAACCGCTGCTTCCCCCACCTGCCTTCACAGACTGCCGTGGGGGCCATGGGAGGGGGGCTTGGAACTTGCTGGGGACTCGTGCCTCACTGCCCCACGAAGGAGTGTCCTAGGGCTGCAGCCAAGGCCCTAAAATTAGGATTAACCACACCTGGTTGTTTGCACAGGAAATGAGGAAAACCAAAACTGCCAGGGTCTCACCTTGGCCTGCCACCAGCCAGGGCTTCCCCACACACCCAAGCCCCACTAGAGCATGCCAGGTCCTGGTCGAGAAAGCCCTTTCCCCGCGCTGCTCCTGCTCCTTCATGCCCTGGTGCCAGCCATGCTTCTCCAGCTGCTCGCCCTGCTCAACCTGAGCCAGGCACCACGGATGGGAGGTGCCCCAATGGCTTGGGGAGTCTTAGCGGCATGCAGAGGGAGCAGCCTCTCGAATGAGGTGCCTCGGGTGTGGACCCAGAGAGTCCAGAGGTAGACCCGTGGTGCCAGTAGAAGGTGCTGGGCAAAGGCCCCAGTGGCGGAAGAGTGGCAGGGATGCAGGGTAGGTGCCCGGAGCAGGGCTTTCAATGTGTGCCATGGAGCTGCAAAGTGCCCCACTTGCCCAGGCATGCCCAGTGACCAACGTGCTTCTCAATGGCAGTGTCCTCCTGGAGTGGGGCTGGCCTCCTCTGCTGGCTGAAGAAAACGAGGGCCACAAGGCTCCTGTTTCCACTGCTGAGGTTGGCCTGCTACTGAACAAAAAAACCTGGACATTTTGCCAAGTTTTAAAAAATCCCCCTGGACCCAGATTTTACCCCCCCCCCCAAAAAAAGAGGACATGTCTGGGAAAATCTGGACATATGGCAACCCTATTGTATGTGTTCACCATTGCCATATTTGGACCTTTGGTATTTCGTGTGGAATGCAGCATAGTGCTGGTTGTCCCCTCACTGGAAGCAATTTTGTTTCCCGATGGAACAATCTCCCCCTACGCTGGTTTCTGCTAGTGGAACAGGTTAGTTGAATCCAGCACTAATTCTATATCGATATAACCAGATATACCTTTCAATAACAACTGTTCTTTTGGTGACACGCAAAAACTATAAAATCAGTTTAAAACCACAAGATCCACATAAGTATATCTATATATCAGCACTGCCACTAAATCATTTTAAATCAGAGAAGATGTCTTAAAATCAAGACAATCAGCAATTACAGTAACACAAGCCAAACAAGTTCCACAACAGCATTAAAAGATAGCATAATACTAGAGAGATTAGAGTCCAAAGGCCTGCAAAAATCAGGTTGGGTTTTTTTGTTGCCGAAAAGACATTAAAGTGTGCACAGGATGAACCCCTCCAAGGAGAGGAATCTATCAAAAGGGGCCAGTGCTGAGAAGGCTATTTCTCTGTTAGGGTGTTTAGAGAAGGGCCTCCATTGATCACCCAAGTATACTGGGTAGATAGGGTAGCAGAAAAAAGCAAAGAAAATAAAATTGGTGAAATGTGGCAGAAACAAAGCTACTTATTTTGAAGTGGGTGAAAAGCTGAGAAATCATCAATTCAAAAAAGCCCAAGTCCATGTAGGAAGGATGTAGGATGCTGCAGCCTGAAGCCATGAAAGCTTTAGAAGTCAGAACAAGCACTTTGAATTGGTCCAGAAATTTATTGGGATTCAGTGGAGATGAATTATTATTATTATCTTTATTTCAATTTATATGCCATCCTTTTTGAAAAGATTTCAGGGTGGTGTACAACATTAGAAACACATTACAAAACATCAATGATTAAAACATAACAACTGTTTAATGCAATGCTGCTGCAGTTACACTAGTGCAAGGCCATTTTTGTATCGTATCAGAAAGGATGCTTGTGTCTCAACTGAAAAGGATGAACAACCCCAACTTGCCAACGTGAATCTCTAGGGGAAGCACAACCTCCTCAAGAACCACTCCAATTGAATTTCTACTTTTTATTAACAGTATTCATTTTAATATGTAGAGATCTGGTCCAGAGATTCTGAGAGTAGATTTCCACCCATGGAATCTTTCTCACACACATAAGGAGGGAAAGATGATTTCTCACTTCTGCCAATTTCCCCTCCCCACTGTAGTCCTCCAGAAATCTGCTCTGAAACAGTATATAGAAGGATGCAAGGGGGAAAGAAATTGGTGAAAGTAATATTTTCCTTTTCCTTTCTGTAGCTTCTGTTGGATCCCCTGACTCAGTTTCAGACCCAGCATATCCCTTCTGCAAATGGAAGGATGTCCCCTCCGTTCATGGAAGGTCTACTCTGAATCCAACCCAAAATACTCAGCCTGCAGCTTCCTGTATATTATAAAAAAACATTTGGGGACAATTTCACAGCAGGCAGCTTTAAAAGCAAAACAGAGAAAGCTAATTTCAAAGAGCTGTATCAATCTATCTTTTGCTTTTGAAACTCCTTAATGCTGAAACTGAATAGTTTTTAAATGGTCCAGGAGCTTCCTGGGGTCTTAAATTTATCAGGCACCTTCTCATGCCCTTGGTTTGTCCTTGAAAAGACTCTTTACAACCATGAGTCTCCGTTTTCCAGCATTCATATGGCTCTCAGTCAACTAAGCAGAACAACACAGAATTAATCATACAGGGAAGTCTCTGCATAAACAACTTGGATGAAAATATGGAGGGGATGCTCATCAAATTTGCAGATGACACCAAACTGGGAGGGATAGCCAATATCAGAGAAGACAGAATCAGAGTTCAAGATGACCTTAACAGATTGGAGAACTGGGCCAAAACTACATAACAAAATTAATTTCAATAGGGACAAATGTAAAGTTCTTTTTTTTTTTTTAAAAAAAAAAGCTTTTTATTAGTTTTCTTACATTTTACAAATAGTTCCATTTCTTACTAACAAATTACAGGCACACACACACAAAATTTAAAAATAGGAAAATAATAATGTAATAAAATAATAATATAATAAAATAATAAAAAAGGAAGAACATACATATGTCCATAAATCCATAAGTTCTTAAAAGAAAATGTAAAGTTCTCCACTTAGGCAGAGGTAAAGAGATAAAGGTAAAGGGACCCCTGACCATTACGTCCAGTTGAGGACGACTCTGGGGTTGCAGCGCTCATCTCACTTTATTGGCTGAGGGAGCCGGTGTACAGCTTCCGGGTCATGTGGCCAGGATGACTAAGCCGCTTCTGGTGAACCAGAGCAGCACACGGAAACACTGTTTACCTTCCTGCCAGAGCGTACCTATTTATCTACTTGCACTTTGACATGCTTTCGAACTGCTAGATTGGCAGGAGCAGGGGCTGAGCAACGGGAGCTCACCCCATCGCACGGATTCGAACCACCAAGCTTCTGATCTGCAAGCCCTAGGCTCTGTGGTTTAACCCAGCTGCATAAACAGGGGTACCTGGTTTGCCAGTATTTATTGAAGTACCAACAACAGAATTTAACTGTTCCTTTTCAAAAACTGCTCCCATGGAAGCAAAAGTCATTCCTCTTACTATCAACAGCTTCATATGCGTAAGCAGTTGTAATTTCATCCATCCAAAGGAAACCATAGAAGAAGTTACATGCTAATAATGCAAAGATATATCTGTGACTATTTGTGGAGTCAAGGATAGTGTTAATTTCCACTCTGAGGGAAATTTCAGACATGCATTTAAAAAACCCAACCATCTACCTTGGCAGCCAGGGTCAAGCTGACCTGTACCACAGTCCAACACTGAGTAACATGCTCTTTCCAAAGGCATTATTTAGTATCCATCACCTTTTATGGGTATTGCTCACTTGAATAATTTCTGGGCATGTCATAGGACTAAAAAATCATATTGCCTTTCAGTGGTTCATAAAATTACAAGGGCCAGCTATAATTATAGCATGTGGGTTTTTGGTTTTAGGAAAACAGGCTCTAAGAAATTACAGGCAGAACGTTGTAGGTTTTCCAACCAAATGGAAATGGACAAATTGAAAAAGAGACGTTCAGAGCTCCAAAATTTGCAGAGATAAGGAGCACTGCAAAAGGCTTTCTGGTCAAAAGCAATTTTTAAAAGTAACCAGAGCTGCACTCTGGTTCAGATCTGTTAAGCAAGGGTCACAGTAGTCATATTGCCCACCTATTAGTGGAGTTTAATAGCTTTCTCTGCTCTGTAGATATTGTGGAAGTGCTTCTAGTGTCAACAACTTTTGGATTTGAGAAACATTAAGGTCTCAGTTACTCTTTTTAAAAACAACAGCAGCAATACAAAAACAACAGCAAGCACTTCTTGCATATACTTCTTCCTAACACAAGATTTCAACGGATTGTGAAAGAGCATATTAAGCATAAATAAAAATACAAATGCACATAATGATGTGCTCATGTGCATAACATATTCTCAAAATTATTGTGTGCATTATTTCAATGGCCTAGATGGGAGGAAACATGACAGGATAGAAAGCTGCAGCAAAGGTAAATTGTGCATGGGTAGCAATCTTTAAAAAGTCTAAACTGTGTACAAACCACACATTTAAAGCTTATTACTTCCCCCAAAGAATTTTAGTAAATGTTGTTTATCCTCCACAGAGCTACAAATCCCAGCACACTTAACAACCTACAGATCTCAAGATTCTTTGGGGGAAAGCAATGTGCTTTAAATGCATTGCGTGCATGCAACCAAATAAATAAATAAATATGCAATGGTGAAATAATTTGCATTAGGTAAAACAGAAAGGAGAATTCCCTGGATGTCTAGATCCAGGTTTGGGACAAGTACTCTTAGGTGAGAAAACCACAGCAGAGATTTAAAATCACAAAATATGCAGCAAAGCAAAGCATGGAAATATAGGCTGTTAGACCTACAATATATCCCCTTCTAAGTTGCTTCCAAAATTACCCACTTCCCTTAGCATAGAAAGAGACCACACATTTGGTAAGTTAATTTTTTTTGTTTACTTAAAGCTCTTCAAACGTCAGATTCACATGCTTTTCCATACAACAACAAGAAAAGACAGGCAGCATAACTAAGTTTCAGAATGGTGAGAGTTTCACATTACTTGTATAGAAACGCCAAGATGGCTTGCTTAAGCCACACAGTCTAAGCTTGAATCAGCTTAGACATCCTGCGCACTGTCATGCCAGAGGAGTACATACTCTGGTTATCTCCCACTTGGACTACTGCAATGTTTTACAAGTGGGGCTGTCTTTGAAGGTAACTTGGAAACTACAACTAATCCAGAATGTGGCTGCCAGACTGGTGACTGGGAGCGGCCACTGGGACAGATCTACTTTGGCTCTCGGTACATTTCCAAACACCTCAAAGTGTTGGTGTTGACCTTTAAAGCCCTAAATGGATTTGGTCCTGTATACCTGAAGTAGGGTTGCCATATTTCAAAAAAAGCTATTTTTAATGAAATTCGCCAAAAGATAATCAACACTTATGACTTGGGTTGCCATATCTTCAGGTTTTCCTGGACATTTTCATGATTTTTGGAAATTCTGCCCAGATGCTATTTTCAATGGACAAATCCCAGATGTGTCCAGGAAAACCCAGACGTATGGCAGCCCTACCTGAAGGAGTGTCTCCACCCCCATCATTCAGCCCGTACACTGAGGTCTAGAACCGAGGACCTTCTGGTGGTTCCCTCACTGCGAGATGCGAAGTTACAGGGAACCAAGTAGAGGGCCTTCTCGGTAGTGGTGTCTGCCCTGTGGAATGCCCTCCCATCAGATGTCAAGGAAATAAACAACTATCTGACTTTTAGAAGACATCTGAAGGCAGTCCTGTTTAGGGAAATTTTTAATGTTTGATGTTTTATCACGTTTTTAATATTCTATTGGGAGCAACCCAGAGTGTATGTATGTATAAATAATTGAATATAATGCATACTGGTTGGGTTCACATGGTGGAAAGAGAGAGAACAAAGAGTTTGGTAACATTTCCACCCAGTGTGAGGGTGTGTGATCTAGCTAAGCCTGGCAGGTCAGCTTACTCTATGCTTTTAACCTCTTCATGCATTCATTAGAGTTAAGCATGTTGGTTATATGAGGCTGGATTTATCCCACAGTTCTCTGAGCAGAAACATGTAGTTCATAACAATCCAGAGAAATTTCAAAGAAAAATAATTTCCCTTTGGTGGTCACCACTAAATAAATAAATAAATAAAATATTTTTTATTTATACCCCGCCCTGATTCGCAAGGTGGTTAGATTGGTCTCAACTAGGGCCAGGGCCTTTTCAGTACTTGCCCCGACTTGGTGGAATGCTCTGTCAGAAGAGACTAGGGTCCAGCGGGACTTGACATCTTTCCGCAGGGCCCGCAAGACAGAGCTGTTCCACCTGGCCTTTGGTTTGGATTCAGTCTGACCCTTATGTTTTCCCTCCCTTTATGGTTTTGATCCATGGGCTACTTTTAAAATGAGGCTGCATTTTAAATTGCATTTTAACCTGTATTTTAAATTGCCTCCCTCTTCTTTCCTCTATTATGGTTTTACTGTAATTTTACTGGTGTTAGCCGCCCTGAGCCCGGCTCAGGGCAGGGTATTTATTTATTTATTTATTTATTTATTTATTTATTTATTTATTGGTGACCACCAGAGGGAAAGGGTGTCTTGAAATGCACCTTATAAAATCTACTTGAATAGCATATACATGACAGATGATGCTTCCATTTTTAAACTTTTATCTGATAATAAAAATATTATAAACTATCTTGACAGAAGGCACTGGCACTAATTGAGCCCCCACAAGAGATGGGAGTTGCTCCCCCCCTACCCCATGTCATCCCAACCCAGCCAGAGGACCTCTGTCTTTGAAGGATTTAACTTCATCCGGCTCCCACGCAGCCATCCAGTCACAGCTTCCAAGACATAGAACCTCTTGCCTGGTTGCAAATTAAGGGCAGCGGCTGCTATTACTGTACACACCAACTTGTCAGCTATTGCTACCTCACAGCCACCCAAGAAAGCAAACTTCGGTTGTTCCCATTTACAGAAGACACATTGGGTGACAACCAGCATCTTGTTCAAGTTTACAAAATGGCTAAGTGGAATATGAACTCAGTACTTCTAGTTTCCATTACAAATCTCTATCCTATCCGCTATACTTAGTGGGTTCCAGACCAGATGTATAATATTAACTCATGAATTTTCTGGATGAATCCAGTCTCACTGTAAATGTTTGACTTATTTTTGGAAAAATACCTTATACAATATTTAATATTTTAAATAAAATGCTGAAGTGGCATTGAGCTTAATTATTTAACTTCTGACACATACCCTGCTTTAAAAATTCAGTATCTTACTGCAGATCTAAAAGACTTCTCTATAAATAAATCATTATCTTTGAAGTAATAACAAATTTTTCAAAAAATACTCCCAAATGTTTTAAGCAGAGCACAGGATGTTCTGTTCTTCCTCAAAAAGTATGTGACTAAACAATAATTGTTATGGGATGCATATAATTTTACATAATTTGGGGCATATTAAAATTGGTACCTAATACAAAAATAGAAATATTTAGGATGATTTCATGGCATTTTTCTGCAATAAATGGAAAACTAATAATTTGATGGCAATTACATGAACACTAGGACAATTTGCTTTATCTACCACATACCTGTCACATAACTTGTATAAATCAGAGTGCATTATAATTTAATAAAATGCAGGAGAATTCATATTAATTATGAAGAGTATATAATAGGATGTTGCTAGGTTAATCTTCATAATTACAAATGCCAGCTTATTAAACTAAATGTATGGATTCAACAACCCTGATTTAAGTGGATTTGTTTTATTATACGCAGATATTTTGGCTGAACTTTTTGCTCTTCTTTCATTTTGAGTCTTGGATACACATTTAAGCCTATTGCTCCCTGGATTATTTTTCTTTCTAAAATCACATTAGCTTAGTGGGCCTTCTTTGTTCGCACCTGTTGATAAATCATGGCTCCTGGTTGAATGAAAGGATGCTGATTCACACCCAGACTTCTGTATATGCAGCGATACCTGTATTGTCTATATTGGGGAATCAGTGATTATAATGGAGACCTGTGCAGAGAGTTACCTAATATTTAAAAGAACAGGAAAGCAAGCACAGGTGCAGAAATGAATGTGCCTAACAGGGAACCAACCAACGAAGCTTGGGATGGGGAACTTGTGGCATTCCAAGGACTTAGCTATACATCTGCAAATAAAACGATTTGAATGTGTTGTAAAGTGCAATATACAATTCTGACAATAGATGGCAACTGTGAGCTATAGCAAATTCAATGCATTTTTCAAAATGATTTTTTAAAAAAAGCATTTTCACAACCTCAGGAGGGCCACAGGCCTCTCACCTCTGTTCTAGACCATTGCCATAAGCTTTGTTAGAACTGGTTCATACCTCATCTTAGCCAGGATATACACAAATAATCACACATTTTGTTGGCCTACTTATTCGAGCAGTGCAATGTCAAATAAGGCACCCATGTAAGACTGCAGAGTGGGGCATGTTTGAAAGTGACAATCACTGGAAGGTGACATGACTTTCTATGACCACTTCCTCACACTGCTAACACAAGCTGATAATTCATCTAAGCAGTTATTTGCAGAATCCTTGCAACTCTTAGTAAATCGGGTCCTCCCTTAAAGAGGGCATGTATTGCGGTGAGACCTGGAAACCAACACCCTGTGTTGTGGGTGGGTACGTTTGGTCAGCCACAACACCCGATTGGTAGGTCCCTCGTAGCTGGGTGCAATCTGGCCAATGGGACGCAGTCAAAATGGTTCGAGGGACCTATTTATACCCATGCACATGACCCAGAACACCCGCCCACCTCTCCCTACTTTTAGGGTTTTGCACTTCACCTTGCTATGCTGTCGTGTGTCGTCTGTCGTTGGGACAGGGGCACGACAGGAATTTTCTCTGCTTGGCTGATTGGCTGGTGCCATTTGGGTTTCGCCTGCCACGTAGCAAATCGTCACAACTTGTAAGGTTGCGGATAGGCTCTGGTTCAGGTGATAGGGATGGGAGAACACTCTCGCCATCCCTATGTGAAGGGTATTCCGTTAAAGGAATCCAGGGACTCGATGGTTTGGTCAACCCCTGAGAGGGGGTTGTGCCCGTGCCTGAGTCCAGGGGGACATTTGGGTGGTGGAGATAGCCTGGAGATAGCCTGGATTTCCGCTTATCCGGGTGTTCACCCCTGGCTGACCTATGCTGGCAGGGAGCTAGTCGAACCAGAGCCTATGTAACAATTCACTTACTGTAATCAATAAAGTTGTGGCCTAAATTCTGCCAAAAACCAAAACCAAAATTTGAGTCAAGTGTGAATTTATTTAGGGGGAAGGTTTCTGGGTCTGAACACACAAACGCCTGAGGAGAATGTCAAATTTGAATCCACAAATGCTAAGTATTATATACAACTGCCTCTTGTGTTCTTGTAATACACTGAATATTAAGGAATTCAGTGACAACCTGTAAATATTACCTTAGCTTTCAAACTTTAAACTGTGATGTTACAACTTCACTATGGCAAAAATTCTAAAACATTTTGAATGCTAGCATGTTGCAGGTATTCCTGTATGATACCGATGGTCTAGATCAGTGTTTCCCCAAGTGGGTGATAACGACTCCTGGGGAACACTGGAATGATCCGGGGGGGGGGGATGTTAGTCAGTTCAGATACAATTGGTGGTGGGTGGCCGCTGAATAAAAATAAGGGGGTGGTAGAAACATAAAGAAGAGAAGAAAATTCTGAAAAACCGTTCGTACATGTTTCCTCTGTGATGTAATTATTCTGATCGCCAGGTCGGGCGCTGTTGCAGGATGGTGACAATGCCTCCTCTGGATCCGGCAGTCATGCTGGAGGTAAGGGTTTTCCTGGTCTTGGGTGAACCCCTGTTAGCTTCACCCAGGCCTAGGAAGTGGATTACAGCTTGCTTATCTATTTGGCAAATGGCAGGCGGGCTGTGGCTCTGGCCCCGCCCCTGGAGTGGATAGGACCGAGCCCAGGGGGGTGCTGAGTTTTTTTTCCTGAAAAGTGGGTGGTTTGGGAACCTCTGCTCTAGAAGCATTTCAGTTGGGCTTTAGACCTGGTTTTGGAACAGAAACTGTCTTTGTTTTCCTGTGAGATATCTGCCAAGAGCGACAAAGCGGGGCCCTGGTGATCTTCTTGAACCTCAGTGCCTTTTGATACCATTTGTCATGGATAGACTATCTGGGTTGAAGGCTGGAGGTACTGTGTTACAAAGCTTCCACTCCTAACTATAAGGCCTGTTCCAGAAGACAGTGCTGGAGGATTATTGGGGAGCATAGGTGTTCTTAATCACTTACTGTAAATTTTGTATTGTATTTTATACAATAGAGTCTGCAGACCGTCCAGGGGATTCCAGTATACAGGAAATATATAAATGGCATACATAATTATTGTAACTTTCATAAATTCAGTTCTACAAACCTTTTTGTAGATTAAAGGCAGTCCTGCCATTATGGCGGCCAGATCATAGGCAGAAATGCTTTAGAAAACAGGATTTTTAAAAAATCTATGGTGTTCTCTAGATCATGAAAGAATCATTAAGTAGTGATTTGGGGATGGGGTAGAGATGTAGCATTGGGATTTGGTTTAATTGTTTGCATTGCATGGAGCTTTTTGCTATATGGAGATTCTCTCAATTTATGGTAGGCACGCTGTTGTACGTTTAGGGTAGAAAGATCCGGTGAATGGATCACCCTACCTTCAAGGTAAGCATTGAAGCAGATGCTCTTTTGCTCCTTCCAACTTTGATTCTATGCCATAGAGATGCTGTGGTCTAGTGCACAGTGAAGGAGATTTAGAAACAAGGAAGCTCCTTTAATATAAGGGTGTTCTGAATCTAATCCTATCCTTGTTTTCATTTAGCCTCAATCCTGCAATACTTTACATTTGTTAACAAGATGAGAAAATTCTGTGATGGGTACTTTTTAAAAAAATGCTAGAAGGCATTTGTTTTGTCCACATTCTAACTAGCACATAAGTAGTTTCCACCCTATTTTGAACCAAATATCCCCAGGAACACCTATGTCAACACAGGGTATTATATGCTTTTCTAAAAAACAAAACAAAAACAGCCTAAGGAAAGAGAAGCAATTAAAATAAAAATTCCAATGCTCTGAGAAAATTGCTGCAAAGGTAATCAGGCTGCTTTCTTAGCAATACAAAGGGAATCTTTGCCACTGTTCTGTCTAGATTCACAGCAGTTATAGATACATTTAGCTCTTGGGAGGATTCATCTTTGCTGCACAGCTGTTTTCTCAGCAAGAGGAAAGCGTCAGCCTCCTGGAGAGTCTTAATTAAATAAAAGGCTATTCTGTAAAGTGGGAGGAGTATTGTTAAGTCATCAGCCCTGCATTAACTTCCTTTGCTATTTGATTATCTTTACAAATTACATCTTTTAATAAAGAAGGAGAAGTGAAATTTCTTAGATTAATTTGCTGGGTTCTTAACTGGGAGCTTCGCTGAACACTAAGAGCAACGCTGTGTCTTGAAATAACAACCCCAAGTGTATAAAGGGGGGGTAATCTAGGATGATTTAGCCACATTCCCTTGTTTATTCTTTTATGTCAATCACAGTCGATCACCATGAGTTTCTGTGGAACAATAAGCTGTATCTGTCAAAGATAGCAGCGCTGGCTAGTTTTTGCACATTCCTTTATTACGAGACAGCAGAGGGATGCATCAAAGCCTGCTATTTTCTTTTATTTTCTTTTTTTGCAAGGCGTTGTTGACTCTCTCAGCATTACGTAGCAGTTAGGTTGTCTGGCTAAAAGAAGCTGAGTTGAAATCCCTGCACAGCTATAAGGTTGGTGCTGGTCCACTACTAACACTGATTAGTAACTTTTGTAACCAGTCCACTACTTCTCATTAACCTCCCTCATGGGATTGTTAAGATGTTAAGGGGCTGGTTACACTGAGTGCAATACCACAGCTTCTTACAGGATAAATATACATTTGAGGAAGGGCTGTAGCTCAGCAATGGAACATCTTAAAAAGTCTCCAAGTTCAGTCTGCAGCATCTTGGGGTTGGGGTGATACATGTCCCCTTCTTGAAACTCTGGACAGCTGCTGCCAGTCAGGTATAGACAATACCAAGCTAGATGGACCAATAGTCTGGCTCAGTATAAGGCAGCTGCCTATGTTCCTATGTAATTAATATATAAAGAATTTCCTTCCATAAGTGATTCACCCTTATTCGTCAACAAATCAGGGGTTTGAAAATTGTGGGCTTTCTTTCTCCAGCCAGTTGTACTCTGAGTAGACACACTGGACGTAATGGACCTATATTAGTCCTCTCCATTAATTTCAGTGGCTCTACTCTGAGTAGAATAGATGTTGAATGCAATAACCCTGTTATTCCAGAAAAAAATCATATTGTAACTAGATCCTTAAGAGTATGTTCATACCAACACTTATTGATCTAGAGAGCTGAAACATATCTACTTCTAAATGAATACTAAAATGTTTTAACTTGTGCTGAAAATTGCACCACTAGATAACACCCTTTCACACGGCCAGCCCACCCATGAGGCAAGGAGAGGTCACTGCCTCAGGCAGCAGGATCTGCAGCGGCAGCAGTTCCAGCCTCCAAGGAATGCATCATCTGCTGCTGCTGCAGCAGTAGTAGCACAATCCTTGGAGGGCGGATCTGTCCCCTCTCCTCCTTTGAAATTTGCTGGAAGGTTTTGTCCCCCTCAGCATTGGAGTGAATTTTACCTTCCCCTGGTAAATCACCAAAATTTCAATGACAAACATTTCAATAGGCATTAAATTTTTAGAATGGGTTTCAGCAGAAAACTCCAACATATAAAAGTTCAGATAAAAGCAAACCACAGAAAACAAGGGGAAAGAAAGTCTTAGCTAATAAATGAGGGGGGGGGGATTATACTATATAGACCACTGAAAATCTCTACCAAGAGCTGGGTGCCCAATAGTATAAGCTTTTTCCAGCTGCCTACCAAATGATTCTAGGGTAAGACTCTGCATCCAACTACAGCCTTCTGGCACAGAATTCTATACAAATGTTGAGAATACTTAACATATCCATAGCCAAGCTAACCTGCAATTGACCTGCTGTTATAATTATTATTTTTTTAAAAAAATCTAATTTCCACAATCTACATAGCAAATTGTGATCAAACTACTACTACTTTTCAGAATATTGTAGACTATCAATTTATATAAAATGTATATTAGCATAAGGCTTTACCAGCAATTTTGTGGGACCATTTTCTACATAGGTAATTATCTTTTATTTTTAAACACCTTCTCCCCACCCAACTAAATATAATGATTAAGAAGATGTCCTTCCCTAGCAGGTATGCTATTATGGGAATCAGGAAATGAGCATTCATCAGAATGTGAAATATAAGAACACTGCTGTGTATGTGGAACTGGAGGAATAAAAACTGATGAGCAAAATGTAACGTAAAAGCCTAAAGAGCAATTTCACCTTGCCCAAGTAATTCAAAATCATAAATCATCTGCAGAAGAACAGAATCTGTAGGAAAAACAGCGCCGTCCATTGTTTTCCAGCATAATTCTTCACCATACCGATACAGAAGTCAAAACCAAGGTCCACGTGAATCAAAGGGCTAGTTCTCACCTTTGTCTGGTCTGTCCACTTCCAGCTGCAGGAAGAGGCAGACATGACTGAATGTTTCTACATACCCAACTCAGAAAACTGTTTATCAGGGAGACGGGATGTAGCCATCAGCAGCATGTCCCATTTCGCCGCTTGAGGTGAAACAAGAAGTGCTGCTCTTCCTGGTTGCTGCCACTCGTGCTACCTATGAAGAAGTGGCACCGGCATTGGTGCCCATTTCAGGCAACATCTTGGCTTATTTTGGGTGAGATCTCATGCACTGCATAAGATCTCAGGCAAGATTGGTGCAGGGCAGGCGGGGCACCGGTCTCACGCCACCTAATCACTGTGCCAGCTCTGGGTGTAACATTTGGTTTAGAACAGAGACCTCAGTGAGATCCATAATTCCTTGGCTCGGAATATTAGCCCAGTCTTCAAAATGGCCTCTGAGTTTTTCTGTGGCTCACATTTAATTCCAAGCTGCAACCCCTTCCTCCTTTCCTTACATCGACACCAAATACAAACTGCTGCTTCAGCAGCAGATGTAGAGTGGGAAGCAGAAAGATCAGCACTGGTGCTAAAAGAGTTTCAAGCAGCTGCAGCAACCACCCAACAGCCACCAGGTAAAGGAATTTGGAGGATCACAGAAGGGATAGTATTGGGAAGCTTGGGGGGAGCTATGAACAAATCTCTAATCAAGATGGGGTTTATTCACTGGTCTCTGGTTTAGACCAAGATATGAGCAGTGTCAAAGGCAAGTGGAACTGTACTGTTATAACTCTCCTTTTCATATGTAGTTTCTCTATGTTTCTATATGTGCATGGGCTTTGCAAGAAGTGAGGCTGTTGCCTGCACAGAACTAAAAAACCCTGTTCAAGTCCTATTATTCCTTCCACCCACCCTCATCCTCAGGATAATCTAGAGAGGTGGCAAGATGGACCTGATCCACGTCACAAAGACGAAATCTTTTGCTGATTCCTCAAAGAGATGGCAAGTGTTAATGGCACTGTTGCACCGTTAGACCACCAGAAAGACCCAGCGAGGCTTGTAGGCACAAGAAGAGCCTGAAACTACAGAACTTGAAGCATATTCTAATAAACTCTCACCCTGCAATATGTAAATCATTCTGCTTAAGGCAGACACACCAGAAATTATCTGTACACACACCAGAAATTATCTGCATTTCACTTTAAGCAGATTATACTGTCAGTCCAACAACAAATCTTGAGTGAAAGTTTATTATTTGGCTACTCATTTTCATCACCAGCCATGCTCTATATTATGTGTAAAATAATGCTTGTCATTTTGCAACAAACAATCCCAAGTACATTCTAAAAGCTCAGATGAATGTACTGTAATGACATGATTGACACGCTTAGCTACCTCAGAGATTTTCATACTAGCAATGGGAAGAGCACATTGTGATTCTTCCCAGAAAGGCGCATCGAAATAGTGACTCGGGTCAAATACTTCATTCCAGCATCAATGTAATGTGCTGTAGAATAATATAACAACAATAAAACATGAGCCTTGGGGTCTAGTGAAGCTACTCAATTCATCCGTCACCTCGCATGAACTGCACCTCTTCATAGTGGAGGAAAAGCTAGTGTGGAGTGCAGCCCTCATATCAGAAGAGAGTACAAAACAATGCTTGAGTATTTACACAAGAGCACTCCAGCCTCCTCTGGCGTGTGTGACTTGCAATTACCATACACTGCCTACTGCCTTTTTGACATAAAGGAAAATGCTTGCAGTATGTAGGCCAAGGCTGCCTCCCCATCCCCGTATACAGGTTTGTTAATTATTAAAGACTTCCTTTTCTCCAGGCATCCCTTTCAAAGTCTAACATCACACAGATCTGATAGCAGTCATCTCAGCCCCCTCAGGTACACTCATCTATAATTTATCACTCAGAATTTCAGTTGACTGCAGATTTGCACTGACAATGAGGAGAATTTATCAACTTCCTCTTCTTGAACAAAAGCAATGGATAGAAAATGGACCCGGATATTATATTGATAGTCAAGTTATTTCCCGACTGTTAGAAGCAAGGGAAGTGCTGGGCAGAACATTGTTTTATTTGATGGTCATCATCATCTATCATGTACGTGCATCTGCTAAACATCCTTGCTGTGAAAATGATGAACTTCTTGTCAGCAAAATTTAAAGATTGGCACTTTTAGTGAAAACTGGATTTTCCATCTCGTTTCAGAACAGAATGGGACCTTTGATTGTCACAATACTTGCAGAAAGGTAAAGGTAAAGGACCCCTGGATGGTTAAGTCCAGTCAAAGGCTTCAGGCTGCAAGAGCCAGCGTTTTGTCCACAGACAGCTTTCTGAGTGATGTGGCCAGCATGACTAAACCACTTGTGGTGCAATGGAACACTGTGACAGAAGCCAGTGCACATGGAAACACTGTTATCCTTTTTACCACATTGGTACCTATTTATCTACTTGCACTGGTGCGCTTTCAAACTGCTATGTTGGCAGGATCTGGGACAGAGCAACTGGAGCTCACTCCGATTCAATTCAAACCACTGTCCTTCTGATTGGCAAGTCCAAGAGGTTCAGTGGTTTAGACCACAGGGCCACCCACGTCCTAATACTTATAGAATGTTAGGGATCTGAAATGAAGAAGAAGAAGAAGAAGAAGAAGAAGAAGAAGAAGAAGAAGAAGAAGAAGAAGAGGAAGAAGAAATTGGCGCAGCTGGTTCTTCCTGCCTAAGTGTAGAACCTTACATTTGTCCCTGTTTAAATTAATTTTGTTAGTTTGGGTCCAGTTCTCCAATCTATTAAGGTGATATTGAATCCTGATTCAGTCTTCTGTGGAACTAGCTACCCCACCCATTTTGGTGTCACCTGCAAATTTGATGAGTATCCCCTCAATTCCTTCATCCAAGTCATTTATACAGATGTTGAACAACAACAGGCCTAGGACAGAACTCTGTGGCACCCCGCTTGTCTCATTTTTCCAGGACGAGGGACCATTTGCTTTGGGTTGGGTCAGTCAACCAGCTACAAATCCACCTAACAGTAACTTCACCCAGACCACATTTTATCAGCTTCTCCACAAGAATATCATGGAGGACCTTGTCAAAAGCCTTGCTCAAATCAAGATGCACTACATCCACAGCATTCCCCTGAGCCACAAAACTTGTGATTTTATAGAAAACAGAAATGCGATTTGTCTGGCATCACTTGTTTTTGAGAAATCCATGCTGGGTCTTAGTAATCACAGCATCCTTTTCTAAATGCTCTCAGACTCACTGTTTATTTATCTGTTCTAGGACCTTTCCTGGTATCAATGTCAAGCTCACTGGTCAGTACATACCTGAGTCTTCTGTTTTCCCTTTTTTGAATATGTGGACAACATTTGCCCACTTCCAGTCTGCAGGGACCTCATCTGTTCTCCAAGAATTCTCAAAGACTATAGACAGAGGCTGAGATTATATCCACAAACTCATTCAGTACCCTTGAGTGCATATCTTCAGACCCTGGAGTTTTGAATTCATTTAAGGTAGCTAGGTGTTCTCTGACCACCTCTTTTCTATCTTGGGCTGCAGCTCCCTCCTTGCATTGTTTATTCTGTTATCCTAAACATTTATGCTGCCACACCTAGCTACATCACTAGAGCAATGTCCTTGCAATACCAGCACATCACTGTGGTTTGTGATGATGTTCTGACCCAGGTATTCAAAATACAGTTTCCGTTGTCCCATAAATAATTGATAGTTGACACTTCTAAGTATTTGAGCGCTCTGCCATTTCTTTTCACTTCACCTATAAGGAAACTGTTCCTGAGAACAGAAGAGTTTTTCATCCATTGGTTTTTGAGAAATTGCTTGTTATCAAAACTCCTGTGTTTGAGGCATTAAAGAAGTAGCAACTGTTATCTTAGAAGGAAGCAGGTGAGGGACCAAACACACAACGAGCGTTCCAACATAAGGCAGCCACTTCCAGTGTCAAATGCCAATGCCTGCATTAATAAACTGGAAAAAGATCAGTAAAAGCATTTCCTCCTTCACAATTTCTAGAGTTTGTAGCTACTTACTCCTTTTTCCTCTGTGCAACAGTCACACCGAGACCCTCCATTATCCTTTCTTTCCTCCATTTCTCTTCTCTAGTATCCCAGCAGGTGCAGAAATGAGGGAAGAAAGCTGGGATCACACAGGCACAGGTTAAGATGTTGCCAATCACCGCAAGCAGCCAGAGGTGGGTTCATTTCTCTAACAGAAGCCTGTGCTAGTACAGCATGCTATATAGTATTAAACATTTAACTCCAAATACTTTGAAGTTCAAAAGCATATGCATAGTACCATAATGAGACACTTAATTCATGAGCTGCAAGTCATCCAACTGGATGCAATGACATTTACAGGACTTCAATAAAAGCTGTATTGTTTGTACAATGTGTTGACGTGCATAACATAGAAGGGAGAAATGTTGCAGATTTATGACAACTGGCAATGTTGTGAGACTTTGCGCCATGCCTCCTCTGTCAGCTGTAACCAGCTGAGCTTTGCAGAGGCTTCAGCTACTCCAACCGATCAAAAAGACCCACACAAGTTTCCAAAAAAGAAATGGAAGAGGATGCTGTTCCCCTCTCCTCCTTCACAGAACAGCGCTTTGCAGTTGTACTTGTCCCTTTCTTTGCTCCCCTCTTAAGCCTTTACACTAAAGTTGTGAAACCCTGTACCAAACCAAGAAACATGCTACCAAATCAGATAAACAACCTTTGCTATTGTTTTTGTGTTAAAAGTTGTGTACTAGAATTTAAAAGAGTCAAGTTAAATTACTGGCTTTGACATAGAGTCCATGCATGCCCATAACCAGGTCACTGGGTAACTCTCCATTGTGGCTCGAGGACCCGAACCCCGCGCAGTGGAATGAAACTCAAGGACACGTGATATAAGGTTAATGGGCAAGGAAAGGCCACAACTTTATTGATTACAGCAAGTGAAAAGGTATTGGCTTAGGCATTGGATTACATCAGCTGACTCCACCCACTTGGAGAGGGGTGAGTCTAAAAAATAAAGGGGGTTTATTCACCAGTAGGTGGAGCCTGTTGATGCTAATCCAACTATAGGCTCTCCCCTGATGTCACCGCGGGTCGTGCCATGGCCTCCCACCAAGCAGGCATCGGACAGAATACACGACCGCCGGATTCCTTTAACGGAATACCCAAAAATTGAAGGCGCAGGCGATGGCCACACCTAGCCCTTCGACACCACAACACATTATTCCAGTGCCTAACCTACCCACCAATACCACCAAGGTTGTGACGATTGCTACGAGGTAGGCGAAAAAACCAAAAAGCCTAATGCCAAATGGAAAAATTCCTACCAGGCCCCCTGGACAACCAGGGCGACCAACCTAAGGTCCATAGCAAGGCCAAAAGAAAACTGGAAACCCTGCTCTAAGGGAGTGGAGGGTGGGTGACTCGCAACGGGACGACAAAAAGAGAGGGCTGGAGGCTGGCGCCGCAGCAATTCAGGCTGCTGTGCACACCCCCTTGAAGGCACCTGGTTGGGTGCCTGGCCGAGGGCGGGGGCGCCAGCCAGGTGAGTGGGAGGCAGGGGGCAAACGCCCCCCCGCTTGAGGCGGAGTCCGGCTCCCAGCCACAACCACTCCCCTCTCTTGCAGGGAGGAGAGTCTTTCTACTGAATTAAAAATACAAAGTGGAGATACTGCTACTGCTCAGCCTCACAGCTGTTGTGAAAATAGAGGCATTGCAGTAAGGACAACAATAATAAGAATTATTTATTTGAATACAGCCATGTAATAGCTCTTTAATTACGTAAGTGGAAGCAATACTTTTCAAAAATGGATGCTTCTCTTTGGATTGTAGGGAACCTAAAATTGTTAAGATTAATTTAAAAATAGCTCAGCACTGATGTCATTTCACCTGAAGTAATATGAACCTTAACGTGAGAGTCAGATTGGGCCAAACGTCAAATTTCACATCCCTGCTCAGCCATGAAGCTGGGCATGTCATCTTTCAGCTTAACCTGGGAGTCCTTTTTTAAAATGAAGAGAGGCAGGTGTCTGTGTGAATAAAATAAGCCCAACTCACATGATTGTTGTGAAGATAAAGTAAGACAACCTGAGATCCTTAGGAAATATGTATAACACATAGCAGAAGACAGAGCAGTTGTGTTCCAGGTAGGGTTGCCGTATTTCAAAAAGAGAAAATCCAGACACAAAAGTTATTGCCATACATTTGTCTGGATTTTCCCAGGCATTTCAATGATTACACAAATACATTATGTAAATAAACTAAAAGCACTGCTATCAATGCTTAATCAGAAAAAATGAACATGTGGATGTTATGTTCTGCCCAGTGCTAGATAACTGCAAATCATTTGCTTACAACAAAATACTTGCTTGCTACTATTTCCCAGCTCAGCCTCAACAATAAAAATTTCAGAAAATAATGAATTCATTGTAGCTCACTTGACTTGTTTATACAGGTGCGAAATACATTAGATATTCCCCATTGAATGTTCTGGAGCAGTTTGCAAGCTCACTTTAATTAGCTGCTGCTTTAAAAAAAGAAAAGAAAATGTCAATTTTCTGCAGGAAGAAAGTTGAGGGCATTTTATTGAGTAGCACTGATTCTAACTATCTGAATTCATAAAATAAGACAGGCCATAGAATTTTAACTAGGGTTATTTTGAGCTGTCCACAGATTCATTGGAAAGTACATACAGGGGAAGTGGAATTGTGTCCTATATATGCACATTCAGTAATAGATGTGAAAGAGAATACATGCCCTGTGTGAGCAAATGCTCCATCCATGCCATGGAGACTATAATACCCATAAGTTTGGGAAGGATATTAAGAAGCAGCAGGAGCCAGGATAACGTCAGTAGTTGTATTTATTCATGAACCATGGAACAGCAACTCCACATAGCAGATGGGCAAGACTAAGGTTCCAGCTAGTCCTCAGTTAACTAAGGAGGGAACCACACCCAGGGAGGGAGGGAAAGTTTGTGAAAGTTTGTTTCACAAATTAGGCATCTCTCTTATGGAGACAGGCAACACAGAGATCTTGGCTACGCAAAAGTTATTTCCTGTGTGTACAAAGACTGTAGAGCATGCACCTAAGTTATTTCATGCCTTTCACCAAATCTACATACGGGAGGTTGCAGGTAAAGAACTGTAAGCAGGCATGATCTGCTGTGAAAAGTGCTCGTGTTAGTCAATGCATATCACCCACTACAAAAGAAATGCATCTCTGGTTTTCCACAGGACATCAACCAGTTATTTTCCTTAATGTTTCACAGAAGTAACTATGCCAACATACTGACTGAGGCTCACAGGCAAGTGTTTCACAAGCCCTGCTGGATCAGACCAAAGGCTTATGTGGTTCAGCAATCCTGTTCTCATTCATAGTGGCCAACCACATGCATGTTCTCCTTGTGTTCCACCATGGGGAAAAAGGCAGGATATAAATATAATACTGTAATGCTACAGAAAATATGTATTTTGGGTAATGTGTGACCAAGTCCACAGAATAAATGATTTTTACCTGAAAAGCTAAACTGCAAAGTAGATTCTCACCAGTGGGTAGCAAGTTGTGGATGGCAAATCAAATAGTAAGTAGAGAGTGTCCACATGTCTCAGATAATCACTCTTAACTGAATTAACATCAAGATAATTCAGAACTAGAAATGAAAGGAGCACTGATAATGGTGCCCCAAGCAGAGTTTGTCCATTTCCTCCCCTCATGAGACATTTGTCAGAAGAAATGGAATCTCAATGAACACTAGTAGATTTCACATAAATGATGCATCACAGATGGTGTATTTGCCACTATGATTACTGAATTAATTGATGTCCCCTACTGATATAGTACAACCTACATTGCCATCAACCTCTTCTCATATTAATGTAGTGTGGGCAGATGAAAAAATTCTGTAACTTTAGTAACATAACCATTTAAGTCCTGTTTTCCAATGTTGGGTTTTATAATTTAAGAATTACAATGGCATATCTAGATGCTTACGAATATAATATGGTTGTAATACACCCCTTGACAATCAGCTTGGTTTTTTTTCTCACTGATAAGATGGACTATCAACAAAGTTGTCTGACTAAGTACCCCTTTCATGACAGACTTGCCCTTTAATACCAGGTGAATGTACCTGTGGACTCCAATTCCCAACAGCCCCAGCCAAGCATGATAGGTGTTGCAGTCCAACAACATCTGAAGGGTCAAAGGTTCTCCATTCCTGTTTTACACCCATGTCTATTCATGAAAGAAGATAGTGGCAGGCAGTAGATGGCAAAATACATGAAAACTGGTGGAACAAAGAAACAATCTGTATCTAATATAAATACCAGAATCCTTAAGGGTTGTCGAAGGTTTTCAACAGAAACTACCACATAAATCTATTAGAAACTGCAAGTGCTATCCTGCCCAACTCCCACTGATTTCAATGGGATGATTTTAATTCTGCTTAACTCTGCCAATGAAATCACTGGGACTCAAAAGAGCTGAATGTTTTGCTGGGTTGTTCCTTGTTTTCATAGGAAGTTGATACTGTTTAAATGGCTTTGCAACTAGAACTAAGCCTCATTAGCCTACCAGACTGCAAACATTTATCCCAATCTAAGTCTAACAATAAAAATGTCTATTTTAAAAAATCATCTGTGTGCATTAAAGTGACTTAATGTTGAGGAGTTCTAAACCAGCCTTTCTAGATGAATAATTTTGCCCTTTGGAAATACTTTTTTAAAAAGTTAAACTAAAAACAATTCACTCCTTAATTAGAACAAATTTTCCTTCCTATGTTTATCTATTAGGAGTCAGACAAGCACATGCAATCAGCCACATGCCTTATATGCTAAACCATTATTTGCCAAAGAACTGAAATTTGTCAAGATTCAGAGATGACAGCAAAGTATTAGTCACTGTAAACTGCAGTATATAGCATGGCAGACAAGCAGAGTTTTGTGCTGTATGTAAAATCAGGGTTTCCTGGATTCAATACACTCTAGTAAGTACCTGATCAATACAGCAATTAGATCAAATTCTCAGCTTTCAGGACCAAAGTTACAGGCCTCACAACTGCAAGCAAAATATCCAAAGCATGTGAGAGATATACACAGCTATAAGGAGGCATCAGATAGTAGAACTGGACTTTTAGCACATTGGAAAACATCTGCAGAGGCTCTAAGGAAGGCTCCAGGATCCATGCTACTTGAAGGAAAGCTGGATGAAGCTGCAGTGTACAAATTCATTAGCAATTTTTCAGTGGGAAACTGAAACCCTAGGAATGACTAGTTCACTACAGAAAGCAATTGTCCCTCTTTAAGTGTCTGTTTGCACTATTGATCTTGCAAGGCATATTCAACACCAGGGACTGCTAGTCAGGAATGAGTCACCCTCCACACTGGCTGGATCAGACTTAGGGTTCATTAGTAATGTGACACACCTTGACTATCTTTTGCATTGTTTGGATTTCTGGTCTCACAATGTCAAGATAGGGAAGCTTGGAATAAATATGATATATAGGTATCTTCTCTCTGTACTTAGGGTGTGTATATCTCTATCTTAGATGAGCATTTCATGAATTTGAGAAGGTGAGTTCTGACCCTTGAAAGTTTATTTATGCCATAACAAATAAGCCGTTCACTAGCTTTTAACGCTCTACAAAAACAATACTGTTTTTGCTGAAATAGATGAACATAGCTATCCCTCCATTGTCGTAGGTGTATGTAAGTTTTAAAAACCAAGGGATTCCTGTTCTGTGTAACAGTGTCTATAGTGGATGTTACGTCCTTCATGTGATCTATCCTGCAGAGTATTACAGGTGAAAGATTGTGTATCGATATGCTGCTGTTTAATAGTGCTAGAGAGCCTGTTTGACCAGATTCCACCTGCTAGTACCTAACAATGGCAGCATGTAGCAAGAACAACATGTTGAGGCCTCTTATTACTATTGCCAGAATAACATTTGTCACTCCCTTGCAGCTGCTTCCTGTTCCTTTTACACCAGCATGCCTCACCCGCAATGGGTGGCACTATTCCATAGGACAGACACAATTACAGGGCTTTGATAAAATATTTAGGGCTGCTACGTGATGGCATCCTCTGTGCAAATGTATTTGTATGCAGGATATACTTTGTTTTTTGCTAGAACACACCGATCAGAGCCTGGTGCAAAAGGAATTCTGAGCCTAGGAATTTGTTTCAGTTTTCAGAACTGAACTGATCTCATAGTCCTTCCACACACAAATCCACTCCTTGTTACTTCAAGTTTTCTTCGTTTCAGAGGTGTAATTTAGTGTGTTTGTGTGAGGAGGGTTATTTTGTAGCTTCTGTGAAATAACTGGGAACCATAAATCCTTGCCAATCTGCTTCAGATCATTCTATTTTATGCCTTGCCCTCCTGGATGTAGAGGATATTCCTGATGAGGTGGTTTTCTCAAGGAACCTCTTTCCTACCAGCTCTGTTAGGTGATTCATAAGGAGAGATGCTTCTGATTCTCTGAAGAGAGTACCAGAGCTTCTACATTTGGGCAAAGATAGCTCATTATAAAACCCCTATCCTTTCTGAGGAGCTAACTTTTCCCTTTCTATAATCCTCAGAATTTCAGAGACACTCATGAGGAATGGGAGCACAGGCTGAAGTAGCTTTCTAACCAACAATACAAAAACCCAGGAAAATATAGATCTTGAGTATGGCTTGCCCTCATTCCATTTTTTCCCCCTTCTAATTTTGAATGCAAAGGGAAGAAGACAGGGCATTCAGAACTTAAAGAGCCTCAAACGCTTCTCATGTCACAATTCAGGTCAAATGTAGAAAAAGTGGTCACTATTGCCAACAAAGACTTGCCCAAAGAAGCAGGTAATTTAATAATGATACAGTGGTACCTCAGGTTACATACGCTTCAGGTTACAGACTCCGCTAACCCAGAAATATTGCCTCGGGTTAAGAACTTTGCTTCAGGATGAGAACAGAAATTGTGCTCTGGCAGCACGGCAGCAGCAGGAGGCCCCATTAGCTAAAGTGGTGCTTCAGGTTAAGAACAGTTTCAGGTTAAGAACAGACCTCCGGAACAAATTAAATACTTATCCCAAGGTACCACTGTATAGCCACATTTTTTAACCATTTCATTAGCAAACTATCTTTTTCTCATTAGTTCATTATTTCAACTGCAGCAGCTGCTAAGCATGGAATGTATTTAAGGAAAAAACAGCTGAAAAAGTGAAAGTACAATAAATATGTTGCTGCTATTGAACAACAACAGAAATAGATTTGTGTTTTCAATCATTTTAAGCAGTTAATCACATTGATAGCAAAAGCAGCAGTACTTCTGGAAAACTGGGACAATGTGCAGAACTGCCAGCATCTCATGACAAAACATGCCATACGTTGATGTCACTGTTGAACAGGATTAACATCAGGAATTAAAAATAACATCGATGTTTGGAGGGGAGGAAACCTCCTACTTGCCCTTAAGAGACCTCTGTCTGTTGCTAATGCTAAAAACAGTTACCCCCACTAGGAAAAGCTATTTTTAATCATTTCAGACACTTGCTGACATTACTGCATGCAAATCACTTTAAAGATTTGAGGATGAAGCTGAGAAACTGTGCGTCTCAAAAAAACGGCTGTTTAATATTCATATGTCATTGGTGTCATTGCAAAGATCTGTTTGCCCCCTTTTTATTCCAGTATTAATCACAATTGTGTAAATGGAAGCCTGTGAATTGGAACTATGTGACTGCTTTGTAATCCACTAAAAGCAGGTCATTTTAATACTGGATAAGACACTTTGTGTTTTATGCTCTGCCATCTGATATTTCACAGGTAAACAGGACATTCCAGACTCATGATGAGGAAAAAGCATGAATAGATCATTCAAAGGGGGCTGGGTGGGGAAGACAGCTAATCTCTTTGTATACAGACCTATTAAAGTCAATGCATTACTCTGCCAAAATTTAATAGGGCACATTGCACATTTTCCTTAAAACAACGTCTTATCCAAATGTGATTGTACAGTATAATGGTAGGCATGCATTTGGATAGCATTTAATAATAATAATAATAATTTTTTATTTATACCCCGCCCTCCCCAGCCAAGGCCGGGCTCAGAGCGGCTTACAAGCAATAATAAAAACAAGATGAATGATTACAAACTTAAAAACAAAAATAAAATACAACATTAAAATAATGGAACATTAAAATATTAAAATGTAGCCTCATCGCAGGAGGAGAAGGAAAAGAAAAAAAAGAGAGAGAGGGAGGGAGGGAGGGAATCAAATTGGCTCCAAGCCAAAGGCCAGGCAGAACAACTCTGTCTTACAGGCCCTGCAGAAAGAAATCAGATCCTGCAGGGCCCTGGACTCATGAGGCAGAGCGTTCCACCAGGCCGGAGCCAGAGTTGAAAAGGCCCTGGCTCTGGTCGAAGCCAATCTAACTTCCTTAGGGCCCGGGACCACTAGGGTGTTGTTATTTATGGACCTTGAGGCTCTCCGTGGGGCATACCAGGAGAGGCGGTCCCGTAGGTACGAGGGTCCCAGGCCGTGAAGGGCTTTAAAGGTCAAAAGCAAGCACTTCCGGTTGGCGCCAGCGCTAATGGCGGCTCTTTCTCTGATCTCCGGAGAAGGGGCTGCTCCACGAGTTCGGGTCTGACCGCTACGGCGAAGCGGGGACCCCTAAAATCACAGGCGCGGAAGCCTGTGAACAAGGAGACTCGGTGGGCACTTTTTGCGCCCCCCTTTACTGCAAAAGAGCCTTTTTAAAGGCTCCGGAGGAGCATCGGGGGTGCGCGGAGCTGAGAGTCGCTACCCAGCCCGTGGAGTGAAGCCGCATCGCCATTGACGGAGAGCGCCGATTCCTTCCTGAAATTTGGACTGAAAAGAGACTCCCGTGAGTAGGATTGGAAACTTTACCGGGATTTTAAATTAAAACTTTAAAATTTGGCCGAAAGGGGGGACGGTAAATAAAGGAAGTCTGCCTCCCCCGGATTGCATGATCGCTAAAGCAACGGAACCAGGAAGCTGTAATTGATAATTTATGGAGAACTTTTGAAAGGACTAACCCTAGCATTGAGTTTAATCCCCCCTCTAGTAAGCAGGAACAGGGGGGGGGGAAGAAGAAAAGGAAACCTGCAGGAGAAAATTTTAAGGGACAATTTGCTGCAGCCTCTGACTCTGGGAACGGACTGTCTGGGTGAAGCACTTTGACAGGGAACTGTCAGATGTGTTGCAAAGTGGGGACTTTATTAGATACAATTGCCTGAGATTCTGTAGAAATAATACTGTTGCAACCAAAAGACTGAAAGACGTTTCTTAGTAACTTTTCCCCTCTGAGGGTTTTTGGACTCTTTGTTTCTCTGCTTATTGGATATCTTGGCTCCCTCTAGAGGGCTGAAGGTAACAGTTGCAACATTGACTGTTAAAAACAAAGTCACTGGATTTTTCCATTCAAGACCTGTTCCTGTGGGAACGACCTTGGGACATGAGTGGCCCTGCAGATGAGATAGCAACAAGATCTAAGGCTAAAGCAGCACAAAAGAAAAGGGGCTCTTTATCAGGACTACTGCCAACAGGCCCAGTTGGACAGGAAAAAGGAATAAGTGCATTCATGGAGTCAGTGACGCAGGCATTACTGAAGATAAATGAATCTCTAGAAAAGCTGAATAAACAGAGTACAGAAAATACCAAGCAATTGGCAGATCTAACGGCAAAACTAGACTTGAACACTAAGAGCGTGACATCTAACACAGAGATTATAAATAAATTGGTGCAGGAGAACGCCACAATTAGGAAGATTGCGGAAGAAGCCAAATCTACTGCGGAATCTACACAGGGAAATTTAGTACCGGTCTGCAGGAGGCTTGACCAACATGAGGCGACCCTGTCTTTATGGGATATGCAACGTAAGGAGAAGAATTTGAGACTTAGGCTTGTTCCAGAAAGTGAAGGGGACAGCCTAGTGGACTTTCTCACAAAAGAAATTTCAGATTTCTGGCAGGTGAACCTAGAGGAAAAAGAATTTGAGATAACAACTGCCTTCAGATTGGGCAGAAGGCAAGGCAGGAAGATTCCAAGGGACTGCCTGATAACATTGAGATCTAAAGAGGAAAGAGACAAGATACTAAGTTTGCATTATCAGAAGACACTTCAGATTGAAAATGCCTCTGTGCAAATCTACAGGGATATCCCAAAATATGTTCTGGAGGTGCGAACCCAGTTCAAGAATTTGGTTGACCTGCTGAAGAAGAATAACATACCCTTTAGGTGGGAATTTCCACAGGGTTTGTCCTTTAACTTTAAAGGAAAGAAAGTTAAAATAAGAACAGTACAAGATAAAGAACAATTTTTGGACAGGTACGAGGAGGACCTGGTGAAAGGAGTGTTAAACTCGACATCGGACACAGACTTGGTGAACCTGACATTTGGACTCAAATCACCAACGGACGAAGAACAGCTGCAGGGTGCAGTTGGAGGTAATTAATCAACAATGTCTCTGCGGTTTTTAACTTGGAATTGCAATGGACTGAACCTTCCCAGAAAAAGGCACCAGGTTTTTCATATTTTGAAAAGAGAACAATTGGATCTGATTTGTCTACAAGAAACCCACGTGACAAGGGCACATAGAAGATTACTTATAAATAAAAGATTGGGACAAGAATTTATTTCATCAGATAAAGTTAAGAAAAGAGGAGTGGTGATTTATGCAAAAGAGAAACTGGCTCCAAAACAGATTTTTAAAGATGAACATGGAAGAATTTTGGCAATTGAGATACAGATTCAAGGAGAAAAAATTTTGATATTTGGAATTTATGCACCGAATGAAGGGAAGGCAGAATTTTATAAGAAACTGCATGAGACATTAATGGACTATTTGGACTATAAGGTGATCCTTTTAGGGGATATGAACGGCGTCGTCTCTACAAATATGGATAAAGCACAAAGACAGGTGATCTCCAAGGATGGGAGATTACCTAAGACTTTCTTTGAAATGACTGACAATTTGGACTTGATCGACATCTGGAGAACAAGAAACCCTCTCGAGAGGGAGGGAACATTCTTTTCGGAATCACAGATGACCTGGACAAGAATAGATCAAATATGGATTACTAGTGGAATGGCTCCAAAGATAAAAAAAAGTGGAAATCTGCCCAAAGACATGCTCCAACCATAATGTGGTAAAGATGGAAATGAAAATAACAACAGCTGGCTCCTTTAGATGGAGAATGAATGACACCTTATTTAGAGATCCAGAGGTTTACCAAAAGGCCCAAAAGACTTTGAAGGATTACTTTGAGATAAATCTGAGGACAGAAGTGGAGAAAAGAGTGATCTGGGATGCAAGTAAGGCCGTGATGCGGGGTTTCCTGATACAACAGAATTCCTTAAAAAGGAGGAAACAGCATGAGAAGAAAGACAAGATTCTGGAAAAGATAAAAGACAGCGAAAAGAAATTGAGATCTAAACCAAAGTCACATGAGATCTTGAGAGAAATTAAACTGTATCAGAAGCAATATATGGAATTGATGAACCAGGAGATTGAATGGAAAATTAAGCAAATGAGACAAAAGACATTTGAATCGGCAGATAAATGTGGAAAACTCCTATCATGGCAACTGAAGAAGAGACAGAAACTGAACACAGTCACAAGTTTGGAGGTGGATGGAAAGAACATTTTTAAACCAAATGAGATCAGTAATTGCTTTCAGAGTTATTTCAGAAGATTATATGCACAAGGGCCGGAAAACGAAAGAGAAATGGAAGAATTCCTCAAGAAATATGGATTACAAAAAATTTCGCAACAAAGTACGCTGGTCTTAAATGAGAAAATAACTGAACAAGAAATAGAGGGTGCCATTCAAAATATGCAATTGGGGAAATCTCCAGGGCCAGATGGATTAACCTCCAGATACTACAAAGCTTTGAAGGACTGGTTAATACAGCCGCTTAAGGAGGTTTGCAACGAGATATTAGAGGGGAAAAGGGCACCCCGAAACGTGGAAAGAAGCTTTTATTACACTTATACCAAAGACTGAGGTTGATAAAAAACAGATTAAGAACTACCGCCCTATATCATTACTTAATGTGGATTACAAAATATTTGCAGACATTCTGGCAAAAAGATTGAAGAAGGTGTTGGTGGAGGAGATTCATAAAGATCAGGCAGGCTTTCTCCCGGGTAGACATATATCTACCAATGTAAGGAATATAATTGATATTATAGAAATGTTGACAGTGAATATTAATACAAAGGCAGTCTTAATCTTTGTGGACGCGGAGAAAGCCTTTGACACCATATCTTGGAAATTTATGAAGAAGAACCTTCATGGGATGGGGGTAGGCCAAGAGTTCGAAAATGGTATAAGTGCAATTTATTCGGAGCAAAAGGCAAAGTTAATTGTAAATAATGTGGTTACTGATGAACTATTTATTGAAAAAGGGACATGGCAGGGGTGCCCAATATCCCCATTACTTTTTATATCGGTCCTGGAGGTTTTGTTAAATATGATTAGGGGGGACCAGCTGGTGAAAGGGATTCAGGTCGGAGCCAGACGTTACAAATTGAAGGCCTTTGCAGATGATTTAGTATTGACTTTGCAAGAGCCAGACACTAGTACCAAAAGAGTTCTAGAATTAATTCAAGTATTTGGTCAGGTCGCAGGATTTAAGTTGAATAAACAAAAAACTAAGGTACTGGAAAAAAACTTAACAAATGTTGAAAGAGAGAGATTCCAAGAGGAAACTGGGTTAACGGTGGCAAAGAGTGTAAAATACCTGGGGATTAACATGACATCTAAGAACATAAACTTATTTAAGGATAATTATGATAAGTGCTGGACAGAGATAAAGAAAGATTTAGAAATATGGTCGAACCTGAAGCTTTCCTTGTTAGGTCGAATTGCAGTAATTAAAATGAATGTATTGCCTAGAATGTTATTTTTGTTTCAGACATTACAAATTGTTGATAAATTGGACTGTTTCAAGAAGTGGCAGAAAGATATATCTAAATTTGTCTGGCAGGGCAAAAAGCCCAGAATAAAGTTTAAGATACTTACTGATTCTAAAGAAAGAGGGGGGTTTGCCCTGCCGGACTTAAGATTGTATTATGAATCGGCAGCTTTCTGCTGGCTAAAAGACTGGCTACTTCCTGAAAATGCAGACATTCTAGACTTGGAAGGATTTGATAATAGCTTCGGTTGGCATGCATATATTTGGTATGACAAGGTTAAAGTGTATAAGGGTTTTAAAAATCATATTGTTAGGAAAGCACTATACAATGTTTGGATTCGGTATAAAGATTTACTGGAAAATAAAACTCCCAGGTGGCTTTCACCAATGGAGGCTAAGGAGGTAAAGAAACTTAATATGAGAACTAACTGGCCAAAATATTCTGAAAGTTTAGAACAAGAAGGTGGTGAATTTAAACTACAAAGTTTTGAGAAAATAAAGTCCAAGGTACGGGATTGGCTCCATTATTTTCAAATAATGGAGGCCTACAAACAAGACAGGAAAATTGGTTTCCAGGTGGAGAAATCGAAATTAGAAACAGAACTGTTAGAACCCAATACTAAGAATTTATCAAGAATGTATAACTTGCTGTTGAAGTGGAATACAATAGATGAGACAGTGAAGCCAGCTATGATTAGATGGGCACAGGACATAGGTCATGACATTATGTTTGCTGACTGGGAGCAGTTATGGACCACAGGTATTAAATTCACGGCATGTAATGCCTTACGAGAAAACATTATGAAAATGATTTACAGGTGGTACATGACTCCAGTCAAGCTTGCGAAGATTTATCATTTGCCCAATAACAAATGTTGGAAATGTAAAGAGATTGAAGGTACCTTCTTCCACCTTTGGTGGACCTGCCCAAAGATTAAGGCCTTCTGGGAAATGATTTATAATGAGATTAAGAAAGTACTTAAATGCACCTTTCATAAGAAACCAGAGGCATTTCTCTTGGGTATGGTCGGCCAGCTAGTGCCGAGGAAGGATACGCTACTACGCTAGCGTAGTACGCTACTACGGCAGCAAGGATTCTTCTAGCAAAGTATTGGAAGACACAAGAGCTACCCACGCTGGAGGAATGGCAGCCGAAAGTGATCGACTTTATGGGACTGGCAGAAATGACCGGCAGAATCCGTGACCAAGAGAAAGAGACTGTGGAAGAAGACTGGAAGAAGTTTAAAATATATCTTAAGAGTTACTATAAAATTGAGGAGTGCTAAAATGCTAAGGGAGAGGAAGACGTAGAATTACAGCGGTAAATTTTGTTTGATTTAGGGTGAAATTGAAAAGGAGAATGAATTTATATTTAATTGGCTAAAAGGGTTGTTGAACAATTGTTAAAAATAAAAGGATGCAAAAAGGGGAAGGTACGGGGAAGTCCGAGAAAAGAGGCTTATGGAAATAAGGTTAAGAAATTATGAATTTATGTGTTTGTTTGTATGCTGTTTTTGTTGTGTTTGTTAAAAATTGGAAAATTAATAAAAATTTATTAAAAAAAAAAAATTAAAGGTCAAAAGCAGCACCTTAAATCTGACCCTGTACTCCACCGGGAGCCAGTGCAGCTTGAAAAGCACTGGGTGAATATGCTCCCATGGCAGAGACCCCGTGAGGAGCCTCGCTGCAGCATTATGTACCCGCTGGAGTTTCTGGGACAGCTTCAAGGGCAGCCCCACGTAGAGAGAATTACAGTAGTCAAGCCTGGAGATGACCGTCACATGGATCACTGTAGCCAAGTCAGGGTGGGAAAGGTAAGGGACCAACTGCTTGATGCGGCGAAGGTGGAAAAAATTAGTTACTTTAGCTTTGATATGTCTAGTGTGTGATTCTTTATCTACGCACATATTAATAAATTCATACCGAGTAGAGCAGTTCAGCAACACTTGAAGTTCCATTCATGCTCAGAGATCATCATCTCTCCTACAAAATTAAATGGGGTGGTGGTAACACAGAAGCATTGCTATTTGGGAATATATCCTTGCCAATTGAGAAATATACCAAGGACTATCTTGAACAGAGTCTTTTCAAATCTGATTTTCCTAAGGGCCCATCAGCCCCTTAGTTCTTTATTTATTTTTCTATATTAATAAGTCACCCTATCACATAGTTTTTGGGATGGCTTATAATGTGGAATCAAAATAAATAAATAAATAAATTCAGTGGCAATAAAATATAATTCAGCATAAAAGGCCAAGTAGCAGATAATAACTTCAAGCTAAAATAAAAGGACTGGGTAAATAATAATAATAATAAAGATATTCACCTAGTTCAGATTGATGAGAGATTAGGCACCAGGCACACAGTGTGCCAAAGACTGTTCCTTAAGAGCTATTATCCTATTGGATGCACTGTAGCTCTTGGGAAATGGATTGCCCTTTCTTTCAAAACACATTTACAGTGTGATCCTATACATGTCTACTTAGTAGTATTTCCCACAGAGTTTAGTGGGGTGTACTCCTAAGTAAATGAGCTTTAAGACTGCAGCCTTACTCAACAACACAATTGTTGTGTGTGCTTCAATTCTTCAGTTCAATGCTCCTTTAACTATGTAGAACGATTTTTGTCTAAGCTAGATAGCAAGGCACACTGTGCCTTCGTCAGCTTCAAATGTACATAATGAATTCAAAGAGCAGGTCAACTGTCACAGAATATGTTTGTTTTACCTGGAGAACTCGGGAAGTTAATAAACAATTAACAAAAGAACAAGGTGTCTCTGTACTCCATTGTCAATGTCCAAGGTGTGCATGGAAACCAAAGCACATGGTATACTGTATATTGTGCATTCCCTGCAACATTTCTGGGAAAACCTATTAGGTAAAATGAAGGCAAATGAATGATTTCAGTGCATTGAACTGTGAAGTTTCACTCTGTCAAGTTACAAAAGAAACTTTTTATTTATGCCTGAACCTGGTTCCATGTGTTCCTTAACACACACACACACACAGAGAGAGAGAGAGAGAGAGAGAGAGAGAGAGAGAGAGAGAGAGAGAAAGAGAGGCTTTATGTACTAAGGAACTGAGTAAAATACCAATAAATGTGTATGCGAATGCATGATGATTGCATGTGTTTCTCTGTGTTAAGGGTGTGCGATCGTGAGCATGACTTACCCCACACACTTTGAAGTCTGGCCCAATCCACAAGTGGAATGCTGCACCTGACAGCCTTCCACTTGGACAACGTGGCTCTCAGTCCAAATAGGGTTCCCCACCCCTGCCACAGTACACAATACTTACAAGTTAAATTATCTTTCCCACATTATTTTGTTAGGATGCTTATTTGGGCCTGCTCATAACAAAGGCGAGTGGATGATGGTTAATGGATTGAGGTTGAATCCCAGTAAGACAGAAGTATTGTTTCTGGGTGACAGGGGGCAGGCTAGTCCTGAATGGGGTAACTGTGCCCCTGAAGGACCAGGTGCACAGCCTCTGGGTCATTTTGCACTCACAGCTGTCCATGGAGGTGCAGGTTAATTCTTTGTTCAGGGCAGCTGTCTACTAGCTCCATCTGGTACACCAGCTGAAACCCTACCTGACTGTGCGCTGTCTCGCCAGAGTGGTGCATGCTCTAGTTATCTCCTGCTTGGATTACTGCAATGCATGCTACGTGGGGCTTCCTCTGAAGGTAACTTGGAAGCTACAACCAATCCAGAATGCAGCAACTAGACTGGTAACAGCCCTGTGGAACACCCTCCCATCAGATGTCAAGAAGATAAATAACTATACAACTTTTAGAAGACATCCAAAGGCAGTCCTGTAAACGGAAGTTTTTAATGTTTTATGGTGTTTTTATATTATGCTAGAAGCCACCCAAAGAGGCTGGGGTAACCTAGTCAGATGGGTGGCATGTAAATAATAACATTATTAATTATTATTAAATTATTATAGCTGTGACCATGGCTGATTTAGCACAATAATTCTAAAACTGAAAGAGAGAGACAATGGTATTAAAGGAAAGAGATCCATGGACTTACTTCACTGACTGTGCTGATCCTGCTAGTTTTTTCTGAGTTGACATGGGGGTTTGTTATCTCTGTGTGGCTTGCTGGTGACATGCATTCTGAATCTTGTAACAAGACAAGGACACTTGCTAGTCTGTCCCTTTTCACATTTCAGGGTTTTTCCCTCCTGGGAACATTTCTTTCAAAAGCACATTAGTATATGACCTAATACAGCAAAAATAAAAGCTGAGCCTATATATTTTATGTTTAAATTGCCTCCAAAGTAGTGTTCCATGTGCAATTTAGGGATAGTTTTACAATGTGAGCAGCTAAGAAGACCAAGGGGGGGGGGACGGAAGTGTGACATGACAAAGATAATCACACAGTGTGTAGTTCAGTTCCAATTTTTATCATCGTTTTTTTTTTTTTGCGAGGGGAGGGGATCTTATGTCTGCCCATTAATTCATATGGTGCATTCTTTAATAACTTTTGAAAGAATATTTGCATTTTAGAAAAACACGAAACTTGCATCAGAATGTACTTGCATCTGCCAAAAACTGTCAGAACTCACACTGGTAAGTCTTTGAATTTGTGTGCATCTACAATATGAAATGAACCATTTACAGTAAAGAACCCTCAGGCTCTGGACTGATTCTACTCACCCAGGCTGGCCACTGGATCATTCTGGAAAAGCAGGAGTATGCAAAGATTTCCCATTCTCATTAAGCCTTGACTCAGCAGCATGGCCTTCCTGAGCTATGATGTGTTACTGTATCCTTTTCTTGTTCTTTGGTCCTGACTTCTGGCTTTCAGTTCCATGCCCCACTCTTGTCTCCTGCTTCCCAGGTCATCTTAAAACGCTGCCTATGACCCAACTCTGACAGCAACACAGCAAAATCTACCTCACTCCTTAGCTAGTTTGAAACAATGTCAAGCAAATCAACAAGGTCATATTGATACTTAGGAACAAGCTACTACAGAACTGTCTCTGAAGAGAATGACAGAACACCGCCTGTTGTCACTTGCAGCTCTCAGTTAAAACCACAACATATCATAAATGATCTATAACTCAGTCTGGACCACGATGCCTCCCTCTCACAGGCCGTTGGAGGTCTTTGCTTACAGACAGCTTCCTAACCTAAAAGAGCTGCTCAACAACAACAACAATCAACATAAGAGAGAAACAAAGCCAGGGACTAAATCCAAGCTCTGTTGCCTACTCTCTCCCCATGTATGATAATTACCTAATAATGTCGGTCACAACATTAAGGGTTCAATCACCTGCTCCTTTTATAACCTGACAATATGCTATCATCTGCCAGCAACACCTTTGGGCATTCTAAATGAAGCAAACTGGCCAGTCGCTATGCAAAAGAATAAACGGACACAAATCTGACATCAGAAAGAGCAGTATTCAGAAACCAGTGGGGGGACATTTCAGCCTCCCAGGATACTCTGGTGCTGAAAGGATCTTCAACAACAAACTCCAGTTGAACCTGCTGAATTACGACTTATGAAGAATGCCTACAGTTGCATTTCCTTAGTGACGACCCTTGTAGGTGAAAACAGCATAGGCACAGCATTCACTCCCTGCAGTAAGGTAAGAGAGAACTTCTTTCTATGCAATCAAACTTGCATTTTTTAATTGCTAACAGATTTCACTGTCACCAGGGAACCACCGTTAGCAACATTTCAAGGTACGGTACTTGTTTTGAGGGTCCATGTATTATATTATCTTTAAAAATCACAACTAGGCTTTTCAAAGCTAACTTACTTGAAAAGTTCACAGCAATGGTCCTTAACTTGTCTTGTCTAATTAGTTCATCAAATACTTGTGCTTCAAGGAAGCAGTAAATTGAAATGGTTCAGGAAAAGAATATGACCTTCTTTAATATGTTCATTTTCACCTAGGCAGCATTCAAAACACTGGTGTAAACTCATTTTCACTAGGGTACACTTTAAAGAGAAACAGAGGCTAACCCAATAGTTTTTAAACAGCAGTGGGGAAAGCTTGTTATTTCCTCAGTGGGATCTTCATCCACACAACTGCAAAAGTAATCATTTAGGCAAGTAAAATATGTTTTACTTTCAAGTTGTATCAATTAGTGAAGCTGAAAGCACTTTGCCAGTGCAGTGCCAGTGTTTCTCAGTTACAGTTAAATGATTTTGCCTTTGTTAGATTTGTCAGATTTCAGTTCACACACAAATACACATGATGAATAAGCAGGGAAAACACTGTGCTTGGCCTTTTGGCAGGACCCACCCGGTGTATCCACTCAGGATCTATCCACTTGCCTCTCTCCTGGCTCATCTTTGAGGTATGGGTAGCGAAGAGCCACAAGCAGAAAGAGAGGCTACTCTATACCTCTAATCCACAGAGGGATCCCTGCATAGAAGATAAGGCTGTGTCATCAGCTCTTATCCCATAAGGTTTAATAACTGCACTCAGGATATTACTTACATGAAGATTTAGCTTGCTGCAGACACTTTATTCATTGTGTCTCTATTTATCCAGTAACTTGTTTATTGTCTGTTTATGCAGTTTCTGATATCTCTTAGTTTAGTAAAGGAATCAAGGTAAAAAAAGTACCTTGAATTAGAAACCTGGAGCTGATCTCACCCTTATCTGGCTGCTCTGTCTATTGCTGCTTAATTATCAGAAATGAGCAGACTCAGGTCTTCTCCTTCCCCTTTTAAATGCCATAATGCCCAGATTTAAGGTACTTAACATAGTGGTGGCAATTCTCCTTGTGTGTCTCCCAACCACTCCTATCTCACAAAGAGGGCATGAGCAAGAGACCATTTGTAATTATTACATTTGTATCCCATGCTTGCTCCAAGGTGATCCTGCATCCTTCCCTTTTTATTTTGACTTCAACCGTAGGACATAGACTGGACTAGAGATACTGGCTGACCCACGTCACCCAGCGAGCCTCTTCTTGTGACTTCAATGTTTTTACCACTGAAACCAGCACATTTTTTTCTTGAACGAAAACCTGACCTATAGATGTCATGTCAGACTAACCTGATCTCGTTTTTTGACAGAATTACAAGCCTGGTAGATGAAGGGAACGCAGTGGATGTAGCCTACCTTGATTTCAGCAAGGCATTTGACAAGGTGCCCCATGATATTCTTGTAAAGAAGCTGGTAAAATGCGGACTTGACTATGCTACCACTCAGTGGATTTGTAACTGGCTGACTGACCGAACCCAAAGGGTGCTCATCAATGGTTCCTCTTCATCCTGGAGAAGAGTGACTAGTGGGGTGCCACAGGGTTCTGTCTTGGGCCCGGTCTTATTCAACATCTTTATCAACGACTTGGATGATGGACTCAAGGGCATCCTGATCAAATTTGCAGATGACACCAAACTGGGAGGGGTGGCTAACACCCCAGAGGACAGGATCACACTTCAAAACGACCTTGACAGATTAGAGAACTGGGCCAAAACAAACAAGATGAATTTTAACAGGGAGAAATGTAAAGTATTGCACTTGGGCAAAAAAAATGAGAGGCACAAATACAAGATGGGTGACACCTGGCTTGAGAGCAGTACATGTGAAAAGGATCTAGGAGTCTTGGTTGACCACAAACTTGACATGAGCCAACAGTGTGACGCGGCAGCTAAAAAAGCCAATGCAATTCTGGGCTGCATCAATAGGAGTATAGCATCTAGATCAAGGGAAGTAATAGTGCCACTGTATTCTGCTCTGATCAGACCTCACCTGGAGTAATGTGTCCAGTTCTGGGCACCACAGTTCAAGAAGGACACTGACAAACTGGAACGTGTCCAGAGGAGGGCAACCAAAATGGTCAAAGGCCTGGAAACGATGCCTTATGAGGAACGGCTAAGGGAGCTGGGCATGTTTAGCCTGGAGAAGAGGAGGTTAAGGGGTGATATGATAGCCATGTTCAAATATATAAAAGGATGTCCCATAGAGGAGGGAGAAAGGTTGTTTTTTGCTGCTCCAGAGAAGCGGACACGGAGCAATGGCTCCAAACTACAAGAAAGAAGATTCCACCTAAACATTAGGAAGAACTTCCTGACAGTAAGAGCTGTTCGACAGTGGAATTTGCTGCCAAGGAGTGTGGTGGAGTCTCCTTCTTTGGAGGTCTTTAAGCAGAGGCTTGACAGCCATATGTCAGGAATGCTCTGATGGTGTTTCCTGCTTGGCAGTGGGTTGGACTCGATGGCCCTTGTGGTCTCTTCCAACTCTATGATTCTATCAGATGTGGGAACAACTACAACTGGGTCTTCCTAACAGCATTATCAAGCCACATACTGCAATTTGGATTCTAGTGAACTCCCATGCAGAGCACTTTGCAACAATCCAATCTGGAAGTTACCAACTATGGAGTACAGTAGCAAAGTCATCTCTGTTGAAAATAGGTTGTACCTGGGCATAGGCACTACTAGCCACCAAGGCCACCTAAGCCTCCATTGTCAATGTTGGACCAAGGAGTACCCTTAAGCTATGGAGAGTCTCATTCCAGCGGAGGTCAACCCCGTGGATGACAGTTCTTGCCACTTCTTGTGACTTCAATGCTTTTACTACTGAAAACAGCACATTTTTTTCTTGAAAGAAAACCTGACCTTTAGATGTGGGAACAGCTACCACTGTGTCTTCCTAATAGCATTATCAAGCCACATATTGTAACAGAATACCACTAAAACAAAAATATACCAAGTAAGAGAATTCTATTATGTTTATATTTGTTGTTTAGAGAATAAAAGTGATGGGCATTATGTAAACATTACAGCTAAAAATAAGGTTTTTAAAAAAATAATACAAAAAAAGCTGAAGGTATGTTTTAAAACAGTGCAAAATAAGCACCTAAGGCAGAAACCAGCAGGAAAAACCAGGTGAAACAAGAATGTATTCAATTGTTTCCCGAAAGTACAGATAGCGGGCACCTTTTGTATCTCAACAGTTTCCACAAAACATGTCACAAGCCAAGTCAACAGATCACATGCCAAGTCTAGGGATCGCATAAACAGTTGAGAGATTCCATGCCCCACGGTAGATTAACTCAGTGAAAAATTCCAAATAATAGAGTAGGAAGAAATCACAGATAATGTAATCCAAACTTCTGTTGATCCTTTCACCCGAATCTTTCCCCATCCCATTCACATTTAAAACACATTGCTTTAAAGCTGAGGACCTTTCCCTGTTGGATCTTGTTTTTACTCTTGCTTCAACAGTCAGCTGGCAACTACTACTTACTTGTGTTTCAACCCCTGCAGTTCTGGAGGTCACATCAACATTTACTGCCCAAGCCACCTGAACTACAGAAGCAAAAATATAGCTGTTTTCATGCAATCAGATTTTTAATCTTATTGCTTGTCATATTTTCATTCTTCATTATGTGAAGCTACACTGGGTCTACTTCTGTACCTTAATACTATAAAAAATAGTGCACAATTATTAACCTTCATTCTATATAGTATTTGTTGTCTAAGCTGCACTATTCCAGCCTATTAGAAATCCTGCCAAACATATATTTCAGTATTATGTATACTTCAGCCTTTGATATGCTCTTTCCTAGTACATAGGCTAATTGACAAGATACTGTAGAAGGCATCAGCTTCTGAATCCCTTGTGGAATTACCAGTCTTCACTCCTTTCCATCGTTCACAACACACATGGAATTTGGTACTCGTACCTTAAATACAGATTACTTTTGAACTACTTTGTATTGCAGACTAAATGGAATTGAATAGCCTGTTCTGCTAAGCAGGATTAGATTTCTTCATCGTTGCCTCTTCCGTAAATAATGCAATATAGAATCCTTCTGAAGCTAAACTATGTACTGTGTTCGCAACAAGGTTATGCAACTGAAAAATTGAACTATAGATTGTACTGTACACATCCCAAGAGTTTGGTCTTAAATGTCTCAAATATATTGCTATATTTAATTGTTCTCACAGAGCATACAAAACCATGGCCAATGCACACTAAATCTACGTGCCAGATACTGTACATTTCATGATATAGTACTACATATTTTCAACAGCTTAAACAAAATGTCCAAAGAAACGTATCTTGTATAGAAAGTATATTTCCCCCCCATGCTTAGTATATTTATATTGTTCTGAAGTTAAAACAAGGACCTCATTTGAAAGCGTATTAATTCATGACAATTTAATAGCTAAAAAGTTTTGTCTAGCAAGGTGTTTTAAAACAGACCACGGTTTCCTACAGTACAACCAACATTTTCTCTAACCCATACTTCCTCTAATATGAGAATAAGGAGAATGATAGTTACTTCAAAGTATAAGAAAAAGTATTTAAATATGTGGCCTGGTTTCTATTTTAATAAAGACTCCCATGTTTATTTCAAATAGCACATTGTTCTTATCATTACTTCGGAATGAACTACAAGCTAGCAAGCCTATAAAGCAAAATGTTTTGATTCATGTACTTCTGGCCTTGTTTCTTGGTCTGCCCCAAAAGTGTAACCTCACATATACCTATAAATAAAATTTACCTAAAATTAGGGCTGCAAGTTCCCAGTCCCAACTCTTGCTAGGCTAAATGGCCATTGTCAACAGTTCCACTAACCTAACATCACATAATACAATAACAGCGACAGAGACATGGACTATTAAACAAACAAAACTGGGTTCAGAATCTAAATAGGGATAAATCTTGGTACTTCTGCTTTCCTGATTTGTTAATCAAACTGTCATTTACATTACTATAAGCAACTTTCCCTACACAGAAAAAGGATGTTTTGTGTAATGCACTAAAATGGGGCACAATGAATAAAGTGTCCAAAGGTGATTACGGGGGGGTGGGGGTGGGTGGGTTATGTGACTGTCTGTCAGACTGTGGCACAGACTATACAGGTCAATGTTTCAAGCATCCAAAACAAATGCAGATACATAAACAGAGATGGCATATATGAACAGAAGGTATAAATACTGCAGAATAGCAAGAATAATAAGAAAAATAATGTCGTTCACATGGATACACTGAGCAGGATTGCATGTATGACCTAGCAGAGAATTTAATGGAATTCTTCAAGGATTTTTCTCATGCATTTCTCTAAAAATAATTCTGCTTTAAAAATCAAGTTAGCATATTTAACAACTTTATAAGAGCAGCACTATTTTTGGATTCTCGTACAACACAAGCTTTAACAGTGGCTATATTTGTCTCAATCTGCTCCTCTCTGAAGCATGTAAAATAAAATGTACGACAGAAACCTGCTTTGCGAAAGAAGGATTACAGCAATGCACACACAAAAAGCCCTGAACCTCTGGCTCTAGTGGGAAAAGAAAACTATATCATTGCCTACCTTCTGTTGGCGATGTTTTCAAGTGTCTGCAGAGGCCCTCAGTGTCCCCATATGTCTCTTTAATTTTTACTACTGCTTCTGTTCCTCGAAGTTCCATGAGGGAGCGCAGATCCAGAAGCGTGCACCCAAATTCTCCTGCATGATTGGCCTCATTTCTTTGGTTCTTTGAATAAAAATCGCTATTTGTCATGTCACCCATTGTTGCTGATGGTATTGCTCCACACTGCACTGTATGCAGCTCAAAAATTTGCAAGGGTGGAAACTCAAGTTCCGGCCTAAACAGTAGAACGAATCCACTTTATGCCGCCAGTAGTAACAGTTGAGAAAGCGAGGAATGACTGATGTGTCTCTGTCCACAGAATGGCTGCTTTCAAGGTTGCAGACCAGTTCTACCCCATTCACCGTTTCCCATTATGCTGCACCCAGGCTGTTGGCATCTACATGATCATCTCTTCCTTCAGACCTTAAGAAATAAATACAGAGCACACGTTAGAAAATGGAGCAAGAGGCACTGAAATTTATTCCATCACCAAACCATGAAATGGGGCTTAAAAACAGAAGCCCGTCGCACAGAAGGCTTTACAACAGCCCTGTGAAGATTTCACAAAATTACAGTATTAGCTGGCTCCACAGAACTAGCCGTGTCACCCACAAGGCTCTTTCCAGCTCCAGCAGCAATAGCGGCAGTCCTTACTTTAATCAAATCCCGAGCGCACAAGCTAAATGAGATGCCTCATGAATATTAATAAGTATGCCATTAGCCCAACAGCCTCTGGTAGGGGCTCTTGTTCACACTGCTCTGTCAAACTTTTATCTGACAAGAACACACACACACACACACACACACACACACACACACCTATGAAGTAATAAAAATTAATTGAGAACTATTACTTATGCTTTCATCCATTATAGAAACTGTTTTTCAGTTCAAGGAAAGTGAAATTGAAAACAGGGCATTTTCATTTCCAATCTGGAATACATTTAAATAAATTGAGCTTTGCAGCTTCGAAGATAAACACAAACATGAGGAAGATAAAAAAAAACACTTGAGTGCTTAGACTAAACAGCAAGTCCTCTGTGTCATACAAATGGGGAAAGTTGCTCTCCTTCAGCACCACCTGTTATCTGACTCACCAGCACATTTGATACCCTTACTTAGTGAGAGCTGAATATTCCTTTGCAGAACTCCAAACAGGCAAACACACCTACCTTTAAGGGACTTTAATGTGCAATAGCCAGATACACAGAGATTATCTGTGAGAAAAAGCAGTTATTTAACATATTTTAAAATTCTCTTTCTCAGACACATATACTAATGAGCTCTGGACAAAATGCTGAAGCTAGCTCTTATACTTCGCCACGGAGAATTCAGCTAAGATTAAAGGGTTTTGTTTTCTTTAAGTGGGTTAGTGCCTGTCCATAGTTCGATAAACTCAAACCTTTGAAAAGATTTTTTGCTGTTCTGCACAGCTGCAAAAAGACATTTTCAAACCCTAATATGACACCTTTTAGAAGCCACATGCATGCATTCCTCTTATAGAAGGAATCCAAGGATGTGTGAAACACACAGGAGAATTTCTGCAGTTGTTATTACTTTCCTGGTCCGGAGCAATGGATGTCTGTGGGCGTTTCACTGGCTCAACAGAAAGTCTGTCAGACTGCATGGGAACACAGATTGCTCATCACTTCATTAAATATATCACTTTATCAATTATTTCATTTAATCCAGACCCAGATGTCATTGCAAAAGTGTTTTCCTCCTCTGGTTGCATTATCTCATAGTTTTTGTAATTAATATATTTCACTTCCCACTCTAACATAAAAAAGTAATCAAAACAGATGGGGAAGCACTTAAGGACTCAACTGGACATAAAGTAGGAAAGAGCCTCCAGCATTAAAAAAACAAACAAACTTCAATGCAGCTAATTTGATTGGGGAAGTCTTATTGATGGGATGGGGAGCTGTCCTCTTTTTTGCCAGTTCCCCACTCCAAAGCACCCCTAACCACCAAAGCTGCTATTTGCCACAATGGGAAAATGTCAGGGATTGCCAACCATTTTAGGTGACATATGAATTTTTCGTGAGTATAGTGGATACCACCCCCTCTTGCTACTTCTTTGCCCCTTTCCTGGACCAACCCCCACACATATCAGGAGACATAAAGGGGGGAAGCATGTACACTTGCGCACACATACACACCTCACTTTTCTAAGGGTTAAGGGGGGAATGTCAGATCCAGTAGACTTCACCTGAGCCTTGGAAGACATGGGCAAGAGCACGAGTCTTCCTTCAGCTATATGTAACCAAGGTAGCCACCCTCACCACCTCATTACCAAGGGGCAGTGAGGAAAGGAGCTCAGAGGCTTTGCTGGCATGAATGGAAGACCTCAGTGGTGCCCTATTGCCCACAGACACAACATTGGTGACCTCTGCTATAAGTACAACAGGAAAACTGGGGGAGTGGCACAGAGGGGCAAGGGTTTGACATATCCTCCACAAATGCAGCTTCTCTGACCAAATTTGCAGCCCCATGTGATACTATCATTTTAATGAAACAGCAACAGTGATCCTGATCCCAGATCCCCTGGATGATATTTAATTTGATCCTCAATATTTATACTTGTAGACAGGTCTGTTAGCAAGAAAACTTATGTCAGACTGGATGGGATCACAGGAAGCCTCTGAGCCTAAAAAAGATTAATATCTCACGAGAATTTGACATATAACACTAAAAACACACGTATATTTTTGAATATTCACTCAATTTGATTGATGTGTTGCATTTTCCAGACAAATATTTCATCTGGTACAGTCACATAATTCATATTAGCACAGAAATAGAGCTGCAGCCTTAGATTCTTCCTTCACAGCATATTCCTTCAGCTTACATAGGAAAATATCCTTATATGATAGGATTTACACATCCCTAGAAAAGCGTCTGTGCAAAAGTGATATACCACTACATTCTTTGAAGTAACTATTAGTTGAAATTTGGGTAATGAGTGCTTTATGTAAATACACCAGTTGCTTTTCCTTAATACCATTAATATTGAATTTTCATACAGAGAATTAGAGCTCCATCTACATTCCTCACAGGATGTTTTTCAACAGGATAGTGATGCGTACAGTGTGCGTTCGGTTCACACTTCCATCACCGTGTATGAATATTTGTTCCAGCTCTTGTAAATATCACTGAGTCATTTTTGTCAGCCAATGTCAGCCAATGATACTGTTTTCTCACATCCAACAAAATAATTTGCCTGTTTAATATTTTATTTGACCTTCAATTAAATATTAACCAACAAAAAAGCAGCAGATAGTCTACTCGTGGGACTACATACCTCTTATTAATGTTTATCCATTGGCTAGGGGATTCACTTAATGGCACAACCCCCTGGGAAATAGCATATCTTGTGTTTCTGGAAGGCAGGTCATAAAATGCAGAAAGCGCAGAGCATGACTACCATTATCCACTGATAATGCAGCTCTATAATCCCATGGAACAAGATATGCAACTTTCATTCGATCCTGAAATCTCTTTTATGAAAAGGCCAGGAAGTCTGCCAAGGAGCCTAGCAGTTTGCTGTAACTGAAACAAACACTGCCCTCAGACTCTTACTCAGTGATTAGCGCAATTGCTTCATAAAAGGCCGGGAATCTGAAACAAGGAATCAGAAGCTCCCAAAGACTTGGAGTAGTGACATTCTAGAAGACATTTTAAAAGTGGAAATATGAATTATCCTCCCTCAATTTACATTTCACTTGCCTAATTAAGTTTCTGTTTGGATTTGGAATGTTGGCATGTTGATGCCTGCATGTGTGGGCTGGGATCCTAAGAAAGAGCAAACTATTTGTGATTCCAAATATGTGAATAAATACATGAAGAAGTGAGGTATCACTGTCATCATTATCCTGGTCCATATCAACAAAATTGGGTTTCCTGCTTCTCTCCTTCTTCCTGTGTCCAATTTAGAAGAAAGTTCTTTGACAAAAGGAGTCTGTCATTATGTATTTCCACAGTGTCAACTAAATGACCTCCAATCTCAGCGGAGGCTTCTAAAGCTCTATTAGAGTACAGCAAATAATGATTTCTTATCATTATTTCTTTTTTTGCCTCAAATTGCTCTGTCACAGTTTGCAGCAAGCATCACTTAGATGATGATGCATTTTAGAATGCAAAGAAGAAAATTAAGTAGGTCCAGCAACTCTATCCTAATGTTGAACTCTCAATATTTAGACAATATTGATATAAACAAGAAAGATCAGACCAATTTTTGCTTGCTTCAAATATCGATATGCTGTTGAACTGGATTTTGCTTTTATAAAAAAATAGATTTTGAAAATATATAATTGCACATTGGGGAAATTTTATGGCCCTAGTCTTTATCCTGTAACCCAGCAGTCTTACCAGACTATTTTTGCCTCCCACTGCAATATATTTACCAAACTCCAACAAAGAGTTTCCTTAAGTAAAGTGGTCCAAATTCATGACAGCCTCTATATAGGCACATATTTAGAACCTTTCACAGATGAAAATGGTAATATGTTTGTAACATTCGAAGGATCACTTTGCAATCTCCAAGCTCCATTGCTACATATTGCTGAATGCCTTCACAGCTTGGCCTTATACAGGGGTACCTCCAGTTGCAGATGGGATCCGTTCCGGAGGACGGCCGGATCCTGAGGCTTTAGGAACCGGAGAGACTGCTTCTGCGCACACATGCATGGCAGAAGAGCACTTCTGCGCATGCGCGCGGGGCAAAAACCCAGAGATATACTTCCTGGTTTGCCACTTACGTATCCCAAAGTTTACATAACTGGAGGGATACGTAAGCGGAGGTACGACTATATTATGGTCATTTAACCTGCAACCCTAACCTGGAACAGTCACTAATATAACTTTAACACTACAACTCTTCTTTCTTGCATCATTCAAAAAATACTGGGCTGCCAATTGCCTACAAACAGTACACACTAGCAATAAGGTAAAGGTAAAGGTACCCCTGCCCGTAAGGGCCAGTCTTGACAGACTCTGGGGTTGTGCGCCCATCTCACTTAAGAGGCCAGGGGCCAGCGCTGTCCGGAGACACTTCCGGGTCACGTGGCCAGCGTGACATCGTGGCTCTGGCCAGAGCCAGAGCCGCACACGGAAACGCCGTTTACCTTCCCGCTGGTAAGCGGTCCCTATTTATCTACTTGCACCCGGAGGTGCTTTCGAACTGCTAGGTTGGCAGGCGCTGGGACCGAGCAGCGGGAGCGCACCCCGCAGCAGGGATTCGAACCGCCGACCTTTCGATCGGCAAGCTCTAGGCGCTGAGGCTTTAACCCACAGCGCCACCTGCGTCCCACACACTAGCAATAACACACGTCTAATTAAAATGAAGAGATTTTGGAGAGCCCCTGCCAGTCAAAGCAGACAATATAGGGCTAAATATACAAATAGTCTGACGTGATAGAAGTCAGTTGTCGATGTTTTCATGCTCAACAAGCTGTTCTGAACTTCCCTTATCAAAAGAAAAAATCACCCTTGTAAGTCTGTAGATATTTCCAAGGACGTCTACAGTACATTGTCACTAGGATGAAACCAGCTTGGAAAGGACAGATAAGGCTGCCTTTTACTGATGTTGCAGAATAAGAATCATGGAAAATCTGACACAACTCAAATGTTATTGTAAAACAACCAAAGAGCTTCTCCCCCCCCCCTTTTTTTTGTACCAGTCAACAAACTATGTGTGCTTAACATCCATGAGATTTAAGTGCATGTAGCAAGTGTGCATTGGGTGTTTAGGGGCCAAATAATGAGGGGGATCAGATATTTAGGATATAGGCATAGGAAGATTACAAACGAAAACAATCCTTGTTCCATCTATATTAATGGCCATAACACAACAGTATGAACAAGGGAACAAAACATTACATACATGTGCCATTTTAGCAGTGCTCTGAGCAGGAGCAAAGTAGAAGCAGAAAATACAATCTGGGACTGCAACTGCCACATGCTAACCACAAATGGAGCCAATGAACTCACTGCAATGTGGACACATCCAGCCATACACCACTGCACCCCCCAATTTGCAGCCTGCTTGAGTGCCCTTTGTCAGCTCCTGTGGTGCAGGCAGAAATCACTCACTACTGTCAGGCCCTAGGCTTCATGACAGGCATGGGTCCAGGTCCCCTTAAGCTTCTCACATTCATGGCTTCTGAGCACTATTTCTGATCCTGTATGTGTGTACTGCATAGGTGTACTGCATGATAGTGTTTTAAAATACTCTGGTTTTATCTATTAATGTTGTTTCACTTTGGTAACAAAGCATTCTTTCCCCACTTAAAATCAACAGCACAGATTTCCCAAAAAACAACCGAAGGATTTCTGTCACTGATGCCTTGTAATAAGAGCTAATTAATGCTAATTAGTGGGCAATCAAGATCAGTTGGTGTTCCTAGACACATTGGGACCTCAGGTTACGTATCCCTCTGGATACGTAATCTTCGGGTTACAAACGCGGCAAACCCGGAAGTGTATACTTCCGGGTTTTGCCGCACGCACATGCGCAGAAGCGATCTGCGCGCATGTGCAGAAGGGCACCTCCAGTTAGGGACTTTTCGGGATACGGCCATGCCTCTGGAACGGATCCCGTCTGTAACCAGAGGTACCATTGTATTGGAATGTAGGTCACACTTATTTGCTAGGGTGGAGACTGAGAAACAGCTTTACCATTTCAATCTAGCCAGAGGAACAGAAAGATTGATCCTGTGTGCATGCTCCAGTTTACTCTGCACCCAGTGCACTCTCACCTCTCACCTTTGGTTTAGGAAGCACTGTATGTGTTACATTAGCTACAACCATATCTATCATGCAACTATCCTGCTATTTCTTATAAAATGCTGCATTTTGATGCATTTCCCACTCAAACGAGCAATGATCCTAATTGAGGAGGCAAATGGCCTAGCCTTTGTTATCTCTCTCTCTCCCCCCCCCCCCATGTGGACTTCAGTTTGTAAGGAGCTCAGAGCATGGCTTTAACCAGCCTCTTTTGTTTCAGACCAGAATGGAGTCTAATAGTAGCATTTTCCCCTCTACCAATAGTTTAGAAACATTTACCTTCTGTAACTAAGCAACATTTTGACTGCCTTTGCAACTTTTCGGATTGCATACTCTGACCTTTGAAGGGTTTTGTAAGTAAACCACTTTATGACTTGCCAAATGTACAGTCTATCTCTGTGCTGGGGAAAACTTGGAAGGAGCTTTTAAAACTGGACATTTGGGGAGTCACTGGAGAGGGAACATTTTAAAGGTTTTACTGGCTATATTTCCTTGCTTTGCTTTGCTGCATGTTTTGTGATGTTAAATATCTGCTGAGGTTCTCTCAACCAAACAGTACTTGCCCCAAACTTGGGTCTTGATTCCAACAAGTAGAATATTCTGTTGGCATAGCTCTATCAGTAGAGTAATTTTGCCAGTGGAGGGGCTGAAAATAGCAACATCAGAGATGAATCTGGGAAGGAATGGGCTTAGTCTGAAACCTAAACTTACTTAGACCTTGCTCCCATCTTCTATGGCAGTGTATAATTTAAGCTAAAAACCGATCTGAACTACTTTATAATCAAATTATACTGTTCCTACCTCAGTGTTCTGATCCTCAACTTCCTTTCATCTCAGTAAAAAAAAGCAGTCACAAAAATAATTGTGCTTTATTCTATTTTTGTCTTTCTCCACCCAACTTGATATTAAATTTAATTTAAAGGCAAACTAAGGAAAACTGTACCAATGAACCCTTGTTGACTTCAAGATCTTAAATTGTTGTTTAAATTGGAAAGGCTGTAATTAATCCAAGCAACTAACCAGTTCACAGAAGGCAGGAATTCCTGCTGCGAAACAAATATTATTGTGTGTTTAGAAATTGACAGAAACTGCATTCATCTAAAAAGTGGAGCAAACGGCAGATAATGCAGAAGCCATAAGAGTGGATAACAATAGCCATTTGCTCTTCCTTATACTCAGTGCTTTTCTTCTAGAAAAAAACCAATGCTGGTACTGGATACCTTTGATTAATCTCCTTGTGTGGTATAAGCAGTGGGGTTTTTTCCTGGTGGTACTCGAACAAGTGGAAAGCAATTTCCCACTGCTTTTTTCAGGATAATGGTTTCATATACCACTATAGATGAGAGAAATAATACTCCACAAAGATTCCAAAGATCCCTAGAATGCATATAATTTATAAAGTAATTATCAAAACAACTGGATGCCTCAAGTATCTAGGAGTGCCTACTCCTCCTGGACATGTGGCACAATAAACTGCCAGGCATTGCAAGGAGCCAACATGCTAATTTGTATTTTGTCCAAAGGAAAGGCGCTGAGTTGGAATAATTTTCAGCGCCCTCATTCATCATTGCTTTCACTTGCACGTAGCCAATCAAATTTAGTAACAGATGATGTTACTAAGTGGCATTGCATTGGCTCCAAGATTCTTTTCCTGTGCAGCGTTTTGCTGATATTCGCCCATGTGCACTGATAAAATACCATAGGTAATCTTGATTTGATTGTATCTGCAACTAAATCAAAAGCCTATTTGTATGTTCTTTACCAATATTAATGAGTGGACATGCACATCAGTAGAACATTGCACCAAAGGAATATTACTTACCATCACCTCAGGATTACTTCGTATCACATTAATTTCTTAGTCTGCATTTTGCTACTACTGACAGAAAGCTACAAATTAAATGAGAGCTGTGGAAAAGCTCTACATGCTCCTGAATTGCATAAATTTTCCTAGTTCAACTAAAATCCAAGTGGAGTAGAACACCGAGCAGAATGATCCCACAAAATGAGCAATTTTTTTGAAAAAAGGAGAGTAATTCCTTCATCCTATTTCCTGCCAGTAAAGAAGCTCACTGGGTGAACTATTCTACACATATTGTGAGAATGAATTATCTCAGGAGTGCAAGCCACGTCATACACTTGATTACGAACTGCTTAAGCTTACTGCATTCCTTACTTCGCCTTTCGTCCACAGTTTCCTCATAATTTATAGCTCGCATTTTACCCTCACAATAATCTTGAGATGTCACTCTGTGAGTTTTATTGCTGGGGCTGGGGGCTGGGGATTTGGGTCTTCATAGTTCTAGCCTTATATAAAAAGCACTATGCCACATCAGTTCACATGAAATACTGCAAATATACTAGGTGTCCTTTATTTTTTCCTATAACTGAAAAGTTAACTGACAAGTTAAAGTTAAAGTAAGCAATACTATTTAAACTGTTCCCTGTTTTCCCAATCTTCTGACTATTTTGGGGTATCCATGCCCTGTACTGACCTGGTGCCAGGACCTGAGGCCTTAGAGGATGAACCGGACACGCCACAGGCCAAGGATCCGGAGAGGCAGTCGGGGTGCCCTAGAACTGGTGATGAGGATCCCTTGGAGGGGTCCTCTCAGCAGGAGACATGCTGAAAAGCTCTTGGAGCTGTCAAGGAGCAGGTAGAGCCACCCCTCAGTCCTTGAGAGCACCCAGCACCAAAAGGCTCAGGCCAAAGAGCAGCAGCGGAGTATGTGTGTTCACACCAAGGGTCTCCCCGTGGCTCATGAATAAGGGTCTTCTCATGAGTAATCAATCCCTGGAACTCCTTTGCAGCTAGGGTTAGGGTGTAGTCTTGGAGGGTGCAATATATAAGGTCTCTCTTCTGAGCCTTCCAGGTGCTGCAAACAATGCATGCCCCTGCTTCCTTGTACCTTATTTGAGGCCCCCTCTCTATTTTTGAACTATATCAACAATATTTTTCAATATTTGAAAGATCACCTTCTACCCTACAGACCCACTTGTGTGGCAAATTAGTTTTGTCACCCTCAGAGTTTTGGGGATGGAGACCCAGGAGAAGGTATTCCCTGTAGCATCCACTAAGCTGTGGAATGCCCTCCCCATGGTGGTGCACCTGCCACCTTCACCGTATAACTTTATTTGTTTGCTGAAGACACCCCTCTTTCCGATTCTTAATTGTTCTGATTTTAATATTGTATTTTTACATTGTTGTAACCCACACTGGAAGTGAGAGCTTGACCATAAAGAAGGATGATCACCAAAGAATTGATACTTTTCAATTATGATGCTGGAGGAGACTCTTGAGAGTCCCGTGGACTGCAAGAAGATCAAACCTATCCATTTTTAAGGAAATCAGCCCTGAGTGCTCACTGGAAGGACAGATCCTGAAGCTGAGGCTCCAATACTTTGGCCACCTCATGAGAAGAGAAGACTCCCTGGAAAAGACCCTCATGTTGGGAAAGATGGAGAAGGGGACGACAGAGGACGAGATGGTTGGACAGTGTTCTCAAAGCTACCAGCATGAGTTTGACCAAACTGTGGGAGGCAGTGGAAGACAGGAGTGCCTGGCGTGCTCTGGTCCATGGGGTCACGAAGAGTCGGACACAACTAAACGACTAAACAACAACAAAAACCCACACTGGGACCCTATCATGAAAGGTATGCAAGAAATCTACTAAATACTGTAAAAAGCAAAAGCAAGCCAATGCCAATTGATATTTCCAACACACAGTTCTCAGTGACTATTTGGCAATGGGATATTGTTGTCAAATCAAAAGTTTTTGGAAATGCCTGCAGCAGTTCATCTGTATGTGGAATTATTCACATGGCGCAATGGACTATAGCTCTGGAGACTTCAAACTTTCTATAGCAAGGCAGTTCAGGTAGGTAATGTTTCTCACTGGCAAACAACACTAATTGGTTTGAGAATGGTGATTTACACTGCCCTTGCCCTTGAAGGAACCAGTAAGTAACTCAATTGTGAGCACAGGGAAATCATAGCACTCAGTTGATACCCAAGTGAGAGGAAACACTAGGCCATTACTCCTAACTCCATTTCAGTAATAAATAAATAAACATTGTTCATTGCGTTTTATTTCCTCTTAATCCATTCTGCTTGGTATCGCCTATTTTTTCAAATAGTGCTGCAGCCTGGCTCCTAATTCAAGGACACTTCACTCTCTCACTTCGCAGCTGATATCTCCAAAGCTGAAATATAGGCAAAGGGTCCTCCTGTGCCCAAGCCCACCCTGCTTGCGTGCTCTCCTTATACATTTCACATGCTCACCCCTCTTTATGAATCAAGACAAAAGGAAATGGTCAGATAAGAGGATGTGAGATATAAGGTGACGGTTATGCCTGGAGATGCTGTTGATGGGAAGGAATAATAAAAGAGTCTCTTTTTTGCCTTAATTTTACATACTGAATCAACCCCATAGAAAACAACATTGCTGTCTCTTCATCCATGAGAGAATTATTCCCCCCCCCACACACACACATATTAAACCTTAAAGTTCAAAGTCCTCACTAAAGTTAATAGAACTCTAAGCATTCATTTTTGGAGGGACACAGGTGGCGCTGTGGGTTAAACCACAGAGCTTAGGGCTTGCTGATCAGAAGGTCAGAGGTTTGAATCCCCGCGACGGGGGTGAGATCCCATTGCCTGGTCCCTGCTCTTGCCAACCTAGCAGTTCAAAAGCATGTCAAAGTGCAAGTAGATAAATAGGTATCTCTCCAGCGGGAAGGTAAACGGCGTTTCCGTACACTGCTCTGGCTCGCCAGAAGTGGCTTAGTCATGCTGGCCACATGACCTGGAAGCTGTCTGCAGACAAACACCGGCTCCCTTGTCCAGTAAAGCGAGATGAGTGCCACAACCCCAGAGTCGTCCGCGACTGGACTTAACAGTTAGGGGTCCCTTTACCTTTTAAGCATTCATTTAAACCAGAGCAGGGGGAAAGCTCTTGCCCTGAGGGATTAATCCACACTTACTGGTCCTGGAGGCTACTACCTTTAGATGGGAAGCATGTGGGCATCATTGCAAGTACAGACCTTGATTGGTGGACACTGACAGCATTTCCAGGAATGTTGGAGTGTTTCTGTCATTTTTACACTCTGTGTGTTTTCTATACAATCCTAATCCCTCACAGGCTGTGGCATGTTTTCCTATCCATTTCTTGATATTTTGCTGTTGTGCATCTCCTCTTTTTTATTATTACTCAGAATTAATTTGACCCTTTTGTTTAATGCAAATGTTGCCAAAATTCAGCTTTTATTCGTTTAACCTTTTTTTTAAATAAAAAAGAGCAATCTCTCTTTTATGTTTTTCTCCCCCAGACATAAATATTAGGACTACAAGCTTTAAACTGTAAATGAATCAACTAAAGCAGAAGTGGGGAATTTTTCGTCTTCCAGATGTTGCTGGACTACAATTCCCATAATCCCTGGCCATTAGCCACACTCGTTGGGCTGATAGGAATTCTAATGCAACAGCATATGGGGGGCAGGCTCCCCACCCTTGACTAAATACTTAGGCTGCAACCCTAAACACCACCACCCCTCTTAATATTGATGGTTGTGGGGAGGGGTTAGAAGCAGCATAGCTCCTGCTCACTGGCCTCCACTGGCAGACACAGTGTTGTTGATTGGTGGGGCTCCACTGTTGCAGAGCCCAATCTCTACCCAAACAGGCAGGACCGGGGCAACACAGGGCTGGCCACAGGTCTGCTGCATCTGATGTTGTTCCAGCTTCTGGAGAGGGGCCTGATCTGGAACACTGCTGGTGTGCCAGCCTGAAGCTGACTCAGCAAAAGACCAAACAGCAAATTCCAAAACACCCACGTGCCCTGATCAGAAAGAGCCAGCAGTGCTTTCAATTAAATGGTGGCTGTACAGCTCCAGTTGTCCCTGTCCCCTCATTAGGACTGCTCTGCCTGTTGATTAGATGGTACAGATCAATGCTCATTAGTGCAACTGAACCTTGTGTTTGTATTTGTTTTATGAGGGGCGGGGGTTAGGAGTTTACATGGTTCTGGCATGTTACTGTATAAAAAAGGAATGAAAACCAATGCAAATGCTGCAGTCCTGTGAATGCTTACTTGGGAGTAAATATTGTTAAACGGAGTGGGACGTATTACTGAGTAAACCTAAGACAATTCTGCAACAAGCACCTTGCCATCTAGAAAATGAGAAAGGTGTTTGGGTTTCTGTTAATTGTAAGTAGACTCTGTGTCTCAAAAAAGTCAGCTATACCGAGGCCTTTTTTATAACGGGAATTTATTTATGCAGCTGATTAAATTCAACCAACCTATTGGTAAGAGGTAGGGGTTTATCAGCAGACAGCCTGAGTAAATGCTCTTGTTCATTTGATCTTATAGCACCAAACAACATGCAAATGATTCTACTCTACCTTCTAACCCAACGAACCCTCTAAAATTTACAGTAATAAAAGTTATTTATTTGTATGACTTCTTACCCGCCCTTCACCATAACATGGTGTTACAGCAACAGAAAATGAAATTATAACAACATAGCATATCCAAATGATATGGACTGTCCACCATAGGAGTAGCAGCACTTTGCCAGAGGGAAGTAGAACTGAAGCTGGGCCTGCCCATAACTACTGCAGTAATTCTTACTGCTGGTGACTTTCTTGCTTGCTCTGATAATCATAAGACAGAAATAGCTGAGAATATCCCTCGTTATATTTTACAGCACTATCCTCTTCAAGCTTTGTCCTTGGAGCAGCAATTCTGTGTGCTGTGCTTCTAGTCTGTTGCTTTAGCCTATAAATTGCTTTAACGTTCCCAAAATTTCCTTCAGGTACTTATTCTAATGACAGCATGTGGAAATCACTGAGACTTCAACAGAGAGGAAAATGAGGTTTCACATTCATGAAATTCCCAAGCCTGTAGAGACTTGAGAACTGAATCCTAAGGACGACGTCACTTGGACTTGGATGTGAGGTATTAAGGCAACAGCACATTCAAAGAGATTGAAACTCTCGTGCTTTTATTCCTTTAATTTTTATTTATTTAGGTTGCAATCCTATACTCATTTACCTGAATGCAATGGGACTTGCATAAGGTTGCGGTATTAGTCTTTTTATAGGCTGGCCTCAGAGAAAGGCTCCCTGCATATAGAACAATTTAAGATAAAAATACAGGTTTTTAAAACTCCATTAAAAGCACTCAGGAACAGCATCTATTAAGATAGCTATAAAGACAACACTATTCAGTTCTAAAGCGGGACGCAGGTGGCGCTGTGGGTTAAAGCCTCAGCGCCTAGGGCTTGCCGATCGAAAGGTCGGCGGTTCGAATCCCTGCGGCGGGGTGCGCTCCCGCTGCTCGGTCCCAGCGCCTGCCAACCTAGCAATTCGAAAGCACCTCCGGGTGCAAGTAGATAAATAGGGACCGCTTACCAGCGGGAAGGTAAACGGCGTTTCCGTGTGCGGCTCTGGCTCGCCAGAGCAGCGATGTCACGCTGGCCACGTGACCCGGAAGTGTCTCCGGACAGCGCTGGCCCCCGGCCTCTTAAGTGAGATGGGCGCACAACCCCAGAGTCTGTCAAGACTGGCCCGTACGGGCAGGGGTACCTTTACCTTTACCTTATTCAGTTCTAAAACAGACTGGGAAGCTTGCGCAAATATAGAAATCCTTGCTAGGTGCCAAAAAACACAACAAAGTTGGCACCCACTAGGTGAGTTTACTGGAAAGGGCTATACCGCAATTCAGGCTGCCACACCTGAGAAGACACTCCTCCATCCCTCCCTCTCCTTCCCGCCTTCCCTCCTTCCCTCACAATGCCTAACCTCAGAAGTCAGGTGGCCTTGAAGCAGGCCTTCTGTTTAATCAATGTTTGAGGCAGATTCATGGGGGTGGGGAAGCAGTACTTTAAGCAGCCAGTTCCTTGACTGGCAGTTATGTACCAAGTTAGGATGTCTCTAGATGCTTGTTTTCAGGGTTCAGTATTAGTGGCCTTTCCACTCTCTGCTCAGTCAGGCTCTGTGAAGTGCAAGGAAGGAAAATTGGTGCTTCTTGAACCCTTAACAGCTTATAGTATCCTGCAGGAGAGAATGGGTGGCTGGGTAGCTGAACACAAACATTTTGTAGCAGTTCTGGCTTGGCATAGCTATTTAGGAACTCACATTCTCTAGCAACTGTTATATATAAGTAATCAACAACCTGGATTTGAATGGTCAGAATAAAACTACAAAATAGACCTGTGACTCTAAAGGTTTGAAGAAAATTAAGGTTATTTTACATTTTCATCACTCAAATCTTTCATTCCCCAAAATACTGGTTTTTAGAGTTTTTTAAACTGCGGGCTCCAATTTATTGCACTTTTTACTATTTCCATTCTTATTTACTATCAGAGGCATTAAATCATCAACCACTGGGTATACGGAAGTACAATATTTTGCATAATGTTGATTAATAACACAACACACACATATAATCAAGACATTCTAACAATGCATAGTAACCCTTCTGATGTATAATTCATTCTAATTGAACAGAATATTTTAAATATTTAAAAAATAGGTTCCCTCCCTTAGTGGCTCAAGAGGTAAATCCAGCACTTTCTTCAGCCGGAACTCAGTTCCAGCACCTCTCAGGTGGGTTCCATTGCCATTCTAAGAGAAGAAGGGAGGCGCTCATGGTGAGTTCTGGCACCTCTTCTTTTAGAATAATAGCACTGGGTAAATTATTTACCTTCTTGAAAGCACTCACATAAGCACACACAACCACTAGCACCTTAAAGCAACTCAAAATGCAATTGTTCTTCCCTTGCTCTGTTGATGTTCTTTACAGTGGAAAAAGAGTTCTGGTCAGAAATCATATGGTTTTGTTAAGCATATCACCAATACTTTATTTTCTCATGAAGCAATGAAATATGTGCATTAAGCACTGCAGAAATCAAAAAGTGAGAAGGTGGCCACCAAGTGGACCAACAAATTGCAGAAATTGGATTAAGCAGGCAAACAATATGTGAGACTATTTAAACAGTCACAACAGCATCTTACCTTCTTCCCTTAAACCTTCCAAAGGCAACAATACCATCTGTGTGATGATGAAGCAAGCCTTACTTATTTAGAAAGGGTGTGTTTGATCTCCACCCCTTCTTCAATTTTTTTAACTGTACACTACCCTGGGAACAAAAGGTAGCCAGTGAAGCAGTTACGCTACAAAAGAACAAAGGGGTTTCCTGATGTAATATGCATAGTGAGGAACTGACCAAGTCTGGCTGAGTTGTTTTAGTCTAACAGTAAATCTCAAAGATAAAAAAAGCAATCCTGGTCTGCCAACTCCAAACATTTCACAATTCTTTTTCCAGCATTCAATACTTGCTTCTTTGAAGGACCCTCTGCAGGAAACAATGGACTACTCTAGGGTGCACAGTAAGCTAAATGGATTATCCAAGGAATGCAGACTCTTTGCTGTGGCTGCTGGCCTCTGTGAATTCAGGCTACAAAGGTCAAAAGGCCCAGTTCTAATTCTGAAGAGTATCATGAAGTAGAAAGCAAGTTAGGAAGATTTAGCAGATGCTACTTTAAGCATCTCAAAGCAGTCTAGATCCTCCTTAGGAAAAGTGCCACTGACTCCATCCTTTCATCCTCATCACATATAGCAAAAGTATTGAGTCTGCCAAGAAACCTTTTTAAAGCCTCTTAACGCTGGGGGCGGGGTGGAATATATTTTTCACTGGTGGAGTGGAAAGTAGAAAGAGAGAGCGAGAAACCACATGATTATTTAAACAGAGCATTTTATGTAGCAAGGATTAGTATCTAGAAGACCACATGTGTGCTGGAGTTATCAAGAGGGGCTTCCTATTTTCACCCCATTGAAGCCCATGAAACCTACTTTGTAAGTCTGCTAGCTCCTCTGTATTGCCATTCAGAGTGGGGCTGCAACTGACAGAGAAATCAGTTGCTTCCCCAGGCGCATGAAGTGCTTTGCATGTATGTGCCTATGTGTCTTTTTGGATATTAGACATCGTCTTGGGTCACACACACACTAACCTGCTTGTAGCACCAAAAAGCAGTTTTTCTTAATCCAGAATCCTTCATGCTCATCCTCAACAAGGTACCTTCCATTTAGATTGATTCTAGGTCCTGCTGCCCACAAAGGTGGATGTGGTAACTTGATATGCATTTGAAAACCCTGCCCTTGATTAGGTTATCTATGCTTTTTCCTCCATCCATGTGTTCAGGTAATTGAAGAAAGAAGTGTTTGCAATCAGGGTATAAGTCTGTTTTTATCTTTTTCAAATGTATACACTTCAGTGTAATGCAGAATAAATCTGCAACGAGCTTTTATCAGAATGAAATCAGTTTCTCAAGAAGCAAAACAATATGAAATAGATCTAGATCATGTGTGGACTAGGTAGAATATACAAGTATTGGTCTCCACTGATTCTAGAATAAAATGTTTTGTATATGCAGATGTGGAACAGGCACCATATGTTATGCCCAGTACACATGGCCCATATATTTACACCCGGTGATGCACTTATGGACTGCTTGTTCAGTCCAGATATGGCAGGATTTTCACCAGGAAATTATGACACATTAATTTGGATCAACAAAAATTTTACCAGGGCCAAAGGTTTAACAGCAAACACCACTATGCATTTCCATTATAGACAGGGAGACTCTGATTAAATATAAAAAAGCTTTCTTAGTTCTTACAGAATTGAAGGAAAACATGCTCTCTCACATACTTCCACAAACTGTTCACAAACATTCTCACACACTGACATTTATTACAGGAGAACAGCTTGGTGTTTTCGACCTCCTTAAGAGCAGGTAGAACAAATAGCCAGCACCAAAATGACAAAGAAGATGTTTTTAAAAATTGATTTTTTTTAAAAGTGACATGTGATATGGTTAACATGTCAACATATAACCTTCCCCACAGTGAAAATAAAAATCTTGCAGTCTTTTGATCCAATGAGGTAACCACAGGGATGTATTCAGAGCACCAAGGCATGCTATCGGCTTATTTGGTGCAGCATGAGATCAAGAATGCTTATGCAAGGGATATTTCCTCCTCACACTGCAGCTTTCTGCAGAAGAAAGGGCTCTTTTGAGGGTCAAGGGGCCCTCAGAAAAAGCCAGCGTGGTAGCGGCAATGGAGAGAAGGGGTCAGGTAAATCAGCCAGAACTAGCTTGCACGAGTGAAACTCCCAACTCAAAGGAAAGGCTTTTTTGGGTGCAATAAAGAAAAGGGGACGATAGTTTTCCTTACACGTATGCTTCCTTGTATATAAACCAATATATTGAATCATATTGTGAACATCTCATATTGCAATTAAATTTTTGGAGACCATTTTGTGGCTTTGCCTCTTCTTTGTGACTTTCTGGCTATTGGTAAACCAGAATAGGAAACACAGTGATCGAGGGCTGGGAATTGGGGTAAGAGACTAGAGAGCCACAGGCACAGCCAACATAGGTCAAGGCAAGGTCTAATCCAGCTGATGAACACTACTCCTTTAGCTGTGTCTCAGCAAACAATTATTTGCACTGGATGGTATCATGTGAGTTCCTAAGAAAACAATTTTACGGTCCTGTGGTCTACAAGATTAGTGTGCAGCTTTCATCAGGTGGGGTGGGGAAAAGATGCTTTTTAGAATAGCTGTGTGGTACAGTACTCCTAGTTTCTTGTCACCAGGGTGATTTGAGAATGTTATAAAGAAAGATAAACAACGTTGACTTTGCTTTGGTGTTTGTATGATTTCCTGTTCAGGAATGTTACAAAGCAATTGCTTTCACTATTTCCTCAGATCAGGGTATTTGCTGTAATTAGCATCTAGATCAAGGGAAGTAATAGTGCCACTGTATTCTGCTCTGGTCAGACCTCACCTGGAGTACTGTGTCCAGTTCTGGGCACCACAGTTCAAGAAGGACACTGACAAACTGGAACGTGTCCAGAGGAGGGCAACCAAAATGGTCAAAGGCCTGGAAACGATGCCTTATGAGGAACGGCTAAGGGAGCTGGGCATGTTTAGCCTGGAGAAGAGGAGGTTAAGGGGTGATATGATAGCCATGTTAAAATATATAAAAGGATGTCACATAGAGGAGGGAGAAAGGTTGTTTTTTGCTGCTCCAGAGAAGCGGACATGGAGCAATGGATCCAAACTACAAGAAAGAAGATTCCACCTAAACATTAGGAAAAACTTCCTGACAGTAAGAGCTGTTCGACAGTGGAATTTGCTGCCTAGGAGTGTGGTGGAGTCTCCTTCTTTGGAGGTCTTTAAGCAGAGGCTTGACAACCATATGTCAGGAGTGCTCTGATGGTGTTTCCTGCTTGGCAGGGGGTTGGACTCGATGGCCCTTGTGGTCTCTTCCAACTCTATGATTCTATGATCATTTATTTCCCCAAGGAGACTAATAAAATCATAGAATTGTAGAGGTGGGGGGCGGATCCTGGGAATCATCTAGTTCAACCTCCTGCAATGCAGGAATCCTTTGTCCAACGTTGGGCTTGAACCATTACTTTGGTTATTAATCACTTTCCAAAATCATATGTAATGGAAAGACTGCCTGTAAAGACAGTTTGGAAAATGAAATGAATCTACATTCGGGGCAGGCAAGCATAGCCTACTGCAGCAAGATTGCACCAGATGAACTGGTTTCCAGTGTTTTCTGAGACCAATTTAAAGTGCTTCTGATGCTGCCCTTTAAAGCCCCAGATGGTTTGGGGCCATGTAACTTATGGGGCTGCTGGCATCCCATATCAGCTTACTTGCAGATTAAGATCCACTTCTGAAGCTGTTGAGGTACGCGGCAAAAGTATGGCAGGCTCACAGGCCAGGGAATTTTTAAGAATGGCCCCACAGTTGTGGGGAAATGATCCCACGTCAGATCAGGAAGTCCTCCATCCCTGCACACTTTCAAGCAGTTTATAGCAATTAACTGCAGTCTTGCTGTTGATACGGCATTGTGTTCTGAGTTCTGGTGGTCACATGATGTCCTGCTATGTTACATTTTGCTGGATTGTTGGTGGGTTTGCTAGTTTGAATAATGCTGGATAAAATACCGTATTTTTCGCCCCATAGGACGCACTGGCCCATAGGACGCACCAAGTTTTTTGGGGGGGAAATAAAGAAAAAAAAATTATTTTCCCCCCAGGCGCCTGCAGATCAGGTCCGGGGACAGCGGGAGGACGCGCTGCGCCTCCCAGCTGTCCCCGGAGCTTGCAGGGCAGGCAGCGGGGAGAAGCACGCGTCTCCCTGCCGTCAACCTCCAAACCACATCGGGAGACAGCGGGATGGAGGCGTTCCGCCTCCCCGCTGTCGCCCGACCTTGTGGGACTGGCGCTGCGGTTCTCCTGAAGCCTGGAGAGCGAGAGGGGTCGGTGTGCACCGACCCCTCTCGCTTTCCAGGCTTCAGCGAAAGCCTGCATTCGCCCCATAGGATGCACACGCATTTCCCCTTCATTTTTGGAGGGGAAAAAGTGTGTCCTATACGGCGAAAAATACGGTAATGTGTGGAGATTGTTAAGATATTTTAAATGTTTATTTGTTTATGTTACTGTTCATATTTTGTTTTGATTCAGCCCTACTTGCCAGGCATATACATATAGCTCCGTTGGAAGGGGCAGGATGACATACATTTTCAAAGGTGATGACACAGGACAGGATTTCCCAGTGTGGTGTTTGATCTCCACATGGAGTTCTGGCATACTTGTGGGAGGGACATGAGAGAATTAAAAAGTGAGTGAAGAAGCAAGATACATGCAAGGACAGGGTAGGCTTGTAAAAACCTTGACCTCTGAACAGAAGTATACTTTAAAAGAAGTAGTAACTTAAAACATGCAAGGATAAGCTATTATTCATTCAATAGTAAGCTTTTTTAGAGCATTAAGGACACAGTACACATAGTTATGGGGATGCGGGTGGCGCTGTGGGTAAAACCTCAGTGCCTAGGACTTGCCGATCGTATGGTCGGCGGTTCGAATCCCCGTGGCGGGGTGAGCTCCCGTCTTCGGTCCCAGCTCCTGCCTACCTAGCAGTTCGAAAGCACCCCTAAGTGCAAGTAGATAAATAGGTACCGCTTTATAGCGGGAAGGTAAACGGTATTTCCGTGTGCTGCACTGGTGCAGGCTCGCCAGAGCAGCTTCGTCATGCTGGCCACGTGACCCGGAAGTGTCTCCGGACAGCGCTGGCCCCCGGCCTCTTAAGTGAGATGGGCACACAACCCTAGAGTCGGACACGACTGGCCTGTACGGGCAGGGGTACCTTTACCTTTTACACATAGTTATAACCAGTGCTTTTTTCTGGGGGGGTGCAGGGGTACGCATACCCCTAAACATTTTGTGAATCTTTGTACCTTTGTCCATTTGCTGTATTTATTTCCCCTGATTTGAACTGTAAAATGGTGATTTCTTGAGTCAGAATGAGTGTATCTCTCAACATTTTTTTAGAAAAAAAGCACTGGATATAACCATAGGCTTGCTGAAATTAGTGGGCGTAACGACACTTAGCTGTGTGTTGGACCATAGCCTAGTATAGTGAGATAAGTTGTAGTGGGAGTTGTTATTAAAAGGACGTATATCCATTACATACAAATGCCCATTGTTGCTTACAACCAATATTATGAAGCTATGGGGTGACTCAGAAAAACAATGAATAACTAAAATAAAATGTGGAACATAAAAAATAAGCACCCTTGGTGAGAAACCAACTTGAAAAAAATATGGGGGTGGGCAGAGAAGCCCTGCCCCACATAATTGATCACATGACGTGGTGCATGCCCACCATTTGAATAGCAATGCTTATCAACTTTGGGGGGCCAGCCCTCTCAAATATTTTATTGGGGGCGAAGACCCCTCAGCCCCTAGGAGTTTTTATATCCAAAATATAACTCTGGTTAGCTCAAAATGGCATCTAAGCTGTAGTGTAGCATGGGGGAGCCACAGGGGCTGTTGCCCCAGCTACAAAATTGTTAAGGGTACAAAAATTCAGCACCTGGTGCTGCCTCAGTACGGCTGCACACTTCTGTTGCTGGGCTCTGTTGAAAGCAGCTTCTCCATGTGAACCACAAAGTGACCTCTCTAGACAACGGAACAACTCTTCTTCTTCTTCTTATCTCTCAGGCTATGTCACTGCATCAGAGAGAGGACACCTCTCTCTCTCTCTCTCTCTCTCTCTCTCTCTCTCTCTGTATATATATATATCCTTTCTTGGTTGGAATTGGGGGAGGGGGAAAAGCTTGGTGGGCTCTAGTCATCCAGCAACAGTCTTGGGAGGCAGAGAATGTCGCTAGATCCAAAAACAGTTTAGTAACTTGGTGTGAAGACCTTCGTAGCTGCTTAAACATGTGCTATTTCCACTGGGGGGGGGGGGTATTTGCATCTAACCCCCAGATTATACGTTGAATTCTGCTAAATGTAAAGAACATGTGGAAGGATTTGTGCAGAGGAAATCAGGTGTATGCATTAAACATTCACGTGACCCTTTAGGATTATGACCTTCAAAAGTGAAATGGTTTCCAGGGCAGCAGTTTCATTATATTAAAATTATCCCAACAAAAGTAATTATGTTTTAATGGATTGTACTGTATTTTTCACTGTCACAGTACGAAAGCCAGCTATCAGTGAAACAAGCTATTGAATTCCATTTTAATACAGAATTTACCATCTGTACTATTCAACAGTTTTAGAAAGCTTATTAAATATAGTCACAGTTCCTATAAACATTAGTATAATTAAAACTGAGGCTGTATTTTTCTTATAAGATCCATGATTTAAGGACTCCTCAGAGGAAGAAAAAAAAACCACATTTTCTACATTATAATTAATTAGTAATCCAAAATTAGCATTAAAAGGTTGCTGATTGTATACATAAATTCAGGAGCTTTATGATTTAAAAATAGATCCTTATTCTTAATAGTTAATGTTATGCAAAGCAATTGGTACAGGAGGCACAAAATTTGTGATGTGCTTTATTTAACAGAAGCAAGTACTTACCATGAAACCTAACAAAAATGGGCACTATTTTTAAAACTCTTTTTTAAAATGTATTTTTTTAAAAAAAATGGTATCAGTTACTGAAAAGGAATTCCCTTCTTGCAATTTGGATTATCAATTGCAGGCTATGAATTTCAATCAAAATGCTCCCTGAAAAGGTTTCAGTGGCGGTTTTCGATCAGTCAGTAAGCTTTTTGGGACAGGCACTGGCAGTTGTGTCAAGCAACATAAGAATATGATAAACATGGGATGCACAATTGATAGAAAACTCTAATACACAAAGCATGTATTGGGAATTAGGATAATTGATATGTGTGCATATACCCCAGGGATATGTGTGTGTGCACAATAGGACAATGAAATTGAAAGGGCATCTTAAGATGGCTGTGGTGTCCCTGCAGATGTTGCTGGGTTCCAACTCCGATCACCTCCAACCTTTGTCTATGCTAGTTGGAATTAATGTTAATTGGATTCCAATAGCATCTGGAGGGTCAAAGGGTTCCCTTCCTGGTCTTAAGACTTTAAAAGTATCTCAAGATCATCTACTTCAGCCCTACATCTTGCATTAAGCTACCTTTGCATTATGCCATGCGATTCTCCCTATGTTATTATGCTCTGCTCTGATCGTAAGAAGACATATCAAAAGGATAGGGTAGAAGAGTTGTCTCGCACAGTATGTGCCTGGCAACATTTCAACAGCTGGCCACTTATTCTTCCATGTGCTGCAAACCCATTTAAAGGTAAGAGGAAGAGCAGCTTCATGTGTTACTGGCAGCTGCTGTGAATGTCTATTCCTTGGCATTGCAATACACAAATGATAAAAGTGCAGTTACAATCTAAAATATATTTGAGTCCTAGTACCTTGATGTGCTCCAGCTTAAATAGGCTTACCGAAATGGCTAAAAAGAAGCAAATAACTGGATTGACTATAGGAGGTCCAGCAATTACCAGAATATATTCCATAAAGATAAACATCTCTTAGATACCAGCTTTGTCTTCTATCTCAGTAAAAGAACCATATCCATTGACTGACACAGAAAGCGTGCATGCACATGTACAATATGTCATGGAAAACAGTCCTAAAAGGTCAAGCTTAGCCAGTGAATACAGTTTGAGTTTAATCAAAGCCAAAATGGCATTGTGACCTTCAAAAGTACGCAAAGTGCAGAGTCAATTCAAACGCAAGTCCCCTGCACTTACGAACAATGAATGCTTGGGAAAACATTAAAATAGCTTGGTAAGGAAGCAAGCTAGCCTATATTTCACTCGAAAGCAAATCTACCTCACCCTCTTTATCAGATTGTCATTTTATACAATAAATGCACAGCTCTTCTGTGTGGGGAATCTAAACGAGTGAGGTAGCCAATGTTTGTAATTACCTAATTAGGTGCATTAATTTGGTTATAAGGCTTAGCTGCATTATGAATTAAGTGCTCTTTTTCCTGAAAGTTCTCCTCTAGTTTAGAATGTTAAATGGGATGGTGTGCATGCATGGTCCACATGATCAGCATTCAGTCAGCCACATACCTGAAGGCAGCTGCTCTGCAGGTGTACAGTTTATTTAAGGCTAAACTTTGCCCTCAATTAAACTGTGCTGAACACTGTGAGGCTATGTGGACCTTTCAAATGGATCTCCAATTTACAAAATAATACCATGCTGCTTACATAAATAAACTAATCCTTGGCCACAATTCAGTGTTTGAAAACCATAGGCATTCTTAATCATGTGATTTGCAACACACAATGCTAATGCAATAATCATTTACATGTTGCTGCATGTTTGACAACATGGAGTAACAATTATTGAACTATGCATGATGAAACATAATGTATGCAAGGCACAAAGCATTACTATTGCCAACACAACATGCTGCCTTCGCCACCCTACACAAACTACAGTTCCCAAGGTGCAGTGTGATAATAAACATGGAGAGGGCAGGCTTGCCAAAGGCATCAAGTGTCTATAACGGGGTAGGCAACCTAAGGCCTGTGGGCCGAATGCGGCCCAATCGCCTTCTCAATCGCGGACGGTCTGGGAATCAGCATGTTTCTACATGAATAGAATGTGTCCTTTTATTTAAAATGCATCTCTGGATTATTTGTGGGGCCTGCCTGGTGTTTTTACATGAGTAGAATGTGTGCTTTTATTTAAAATGCATCTCTGGGTTATTTGTGGGGCATAGGAATTCGTTCATTTTTTTCCCCAAAATATAGTCCGGCCCACCACATGGTTTGAGGGATGGTGGACCGGCCCACAGCTGAAAAAGGTTGCTGACCCCTGGTGTATAAGCTTAAAGATATGGGTATCAGAACTGTGAAACTGTAGTTTTCCATGTATGAATGCTTTAAGACAAAATGTCATTTAGTGAACAAAAGATGATTTGATGTAGATTTAATTAACCCAAATATGATCAAGAGACTTTAAAGAACTTTACATCTGCCAGATGCAGATGGGTTAAGAATCAAACGAGATGCAACATGAGAGTTTTGTAACTTCCACTCCCTTTTACAAAAAAAAAAAGATCCCTAAAGGGCCTGGATTCAGGCTGTGACGTTGGCCTTGGCAGAGAGAGGGCTTAAACCTTCTCCTTCACACTGATATTGGTAAAGGGGAGGTAGCTTTTGATTTAGGGGAGATGATATGCATAAATGCCACCATGCAAATCCTGCTAAGAAAGACCTGAACATTAATTATTACTTGAAAATAAAACTTACATTCAGGGTAAAAGCAGGTGGATAAAGCAAATTCCTAGCACAATACTATAATTAAGGGAGCCAGTGGAGGGTCTATAGCATATGACAGAAAATCCCACTATACCACACCACCATTGATGGTATTGATAATCAAATTTAATATTAGTGACAGAGCTGGTGCAAGCAATTTTCCTCCCACTTAATTCAATGAAGAGTAGAAAATAAATACGAAAGGTTGTATTCAACTTTTACTCAAGGCAGACCTACTGGGTGATATTAAACTAAGTTTTACTCAGAGGAGACCCATTGAAATTAATGGACATGACTAAGTTAGGCCCATTCATTTCAGTGGGTCTATTATGAATAAAACATATTTTAATACTACCCAATGGGTCTACCTTGAGTAAAATATAGTGCTAAGAGGGGTGTGAATGAGGTCCACATGTGCAACTGGACTTTCAATGTGCCTTCCTCCCATGCACACCCTAAACCTGTTTTGGGGCTTCACCCAACCCTCCAGAGCAGATTTAAGGGGTGCAGGAGCAGAGGGGGAAAGTTCCATTGTGTGAGCAGACTCCATTCTACACATACAGAAGCTTAGTTGAATCCTGCCCAATGGACCTAACTTACTGGTAATCATGTTTATTAATTTCAGTGGGTGTACTCTGAGTAAAACTTAGTTGACTACTACCCAAAATCACATGCTCTCCATGATGACAGCACCCTGCAAAACATTCCTTCAAGGTGCATAGGATAAGGCAGAGTTCTGCACCTAATCCCTGTACACAAATCACCCATGTAGAAACCCCCAGATAGTGAGCCAGTAACTGAGATGAAAGGGGACTTAGCATAGGGCTAGATCAATCTAACCTCATGCCATGCACCTAAGGGAGAACTCTGAGGATGGGAACTATGGAGAAATGGCACATTGCACAAAATAACTTGGTCATGCACACCAGGGGTGGTCCATGCTATAAATATCTATGGCCACAACTGTCTCCCATGTCTCCATCTGACTCAGTTTGTTACATGTGAATACTGTGTCTTGTGTGGTAACATTCTTCCCTCCCAACAGAAGGGAGCAGTGTCCTAAACATACATGCTAAGCACACATCCCTGCACACAGTTAGCAAAGGCCAGGCACTCCACTTCAACAGTTGCCACCCTTGAGCATTCATAAACATTTTTGCCTGGCAGTATTGCAGCCTAGTTGCATGGAGCAGGACAGGTTGTCACTGGACAAAGAATTCCCTTGCAAGTGAAGAGGTAAGGAGTCTTTTCTCCCCACACCCCTCACTCAGAAGGGTATGGCAGAGGCATGCGCATTGGCAGAGCACACGGATGGCACCTCTCCTCTCTCACTTCCGCACCTTCTGTGCATCCTGGTCCATATGCTCCAGGTGCTGATCATTTGCTCTGAGCTGTTTTGCAGCCAATTTCCCAAACAGAATCAAGGACATGCAAAAGGCTTGCTGTGTCCTCTCTTTCTTAGGCATGCCAACTGCTGAAGTCATATCCTATTTCTCCTGAAAGTCCGAGAAAGATTGAAAGGAGGACAAAGAATAACAGGTGCCAACACAGCAGCCTTATGAATGGCCACAACAGAGGCTCTCCGACTGAATTCATTCCTATTTCTCAGACTTAGTTGTTATTCATGGAGGTAAAGAATATGTTGTACCTGCTGAAAGCACTTTGGTCTATTATCTGCACCACAGCCAAGTTTCATGCAGAACAAAGTATTAGAAACAGCAGATTAAGGTTCACCTGGCAGGTTGAAAAAAATATATTGTCAAATGTATAATGAAAAACTGGTAAAATAATTTAGGTGGCAAAACAGGTTCGACACACATAGGTTTGGCTTTAGCCAGAATAAGTGCCCTTGTAAGTATGCTTCACTGAATTCCATCCATTGTTTTTCTTTTGGATGTAAATCTAACTGACTCATTTTTTTTTTTTTTGTGAGGGGTGGGGATTGTTTGGTGTAAATCAGTTTACAGGGTATAACTAGTTTCCATGCTATCAACTGCCAGTGCATGAGCTACCTTTAATTTGCAAAAGTAGTTTAGATATCCCTTTATCCACAAAGAATGCTTGCCCCAGAATACTGCAAAAAGCCATGTTCACAGAGTGAGAGGGTAGCATTCACATTGTCTTGCAAGTGCTTTAGGATTTTAATCCCATTTTCAAAACTGATTTAGACATTGATTTAGGTTACAGGAACTGAAATGAACATAATCCCATCAGTAAGTATTCAGATTCAAATGCAGGACTCTTCCTTATCTCTCAGTTTTAGTTTCTCAATCCACATTGTCCTTCAGAATCTGTGGATATGACCCTTTCCCAAAGTGTATGTTAGTCATCTAGGGATGCTTCCTAGATGTGCCTAAGAGGCAATTTACCTAGCTGACAACTCTGACCAGGTGGTTTACCTTATAAAGAGGGTTGGCCAGGAATGAGCCATTTAAGCTTATTACAATATCAATGTCAAGCTCAAAGAAGAACTGCCAAAGTCCAACTAATCCTTCATGCTGAACTGAAAACATATCTTCCTAATAGGAAAACAACACATGCACCATGAAATCATATTTGCAAAAAGATGTCCCACTGACCGTTGTTATGGTTGCATTAATTGGAGGAATTGACTAAATTACTGGAGATATAACAGCATATTTTTAATCTTAGCATTTTACATTGACTGCTAGCATCAACATAAATTAGTTTTGGAAATGTTTGCTTTAAACTATTTAACCAGTTTAAACAATACAAAACTTCCCTAACATGCAAGCTATTTAAGATTAGGCTATGGAAGAGTACCAGTAATGAAGTAGGTGATGTTTGAAGGCTTAAATGCCTCCAGTATGCCTTTCACAGTTCATCCTCTTATATGTTACGTTTTAAACTTTTAAAAGACAAGTTCTACCAAATTGGAACATATGCTAACCCCTTTTCCATGGGAAGTATTGAAATAGAGAATGAAACATTGCATACAATCTTTATAATGTTTCTACAGTTTGGTTATCTGTGGAGCTCTTAAAACAGCATAAGATGGCTGTGATGGGAAGATGGGCTGAGTGGTACTCATCCTCATAGATAACCCAACCCACTGAATCAATGGACAATGAGATGGAGCAGGGGAAGGCTTGATGTGGTAGGTGCAGTGAACAGACTCGGTCTCTCTCACCCCAGATAAACATGACTGATGGGTAAAAGAGGGCCAAAAGCCTGTTTGATCACGTTCTGACCTGTTACCCTATTCTAGAGCACCTCCAATGTGATAAAGCTTTCACTTGTCTGTCCTACTTGAACAGTGCTCCTGTGCAAGTGGAGAATCTCCCTATACATGGAAAAACTGCAGATCACACATGGGAATAATTCACCGTCTCTTTAAGAACTGGAGAGCAAATGTTGTTAGAACTGGCTGCAACTTACCAAGCAAATCTTGGTAACCGAGCAGAAGGAAACAGCTCCTGAGTTTGTAGTCTACAAGTCTTCTAAGTTGATTATTTTAAAAATGAAATGCTTTATTTATAATCAGAAGTCCAACCACATTAAACAAAACAACAAATCATAGAGAAGGCTTTTAATGAAGGAGAAGTCTGTAGATAAACGGACTTTCCATGTTTGGAGAACTACTAATGGTGGAAGTCTGTTTCCTTTATGTCTTGTTGCAGTGTGTCCATACTTCTCTGAACTCCCCTCAATAAGAAATTAGTAGGGTAGCCATGGGATGGGGCTTTTCTTGGGTGTGGCCCACCTGGTCCACCAAACTAAGATCTGTAGGCAGTATGTTGTCCCAGGCTTTTAAGATTATGTTTTATGGTTGGTAGTTTTGGCTCCTGCATTCTTGCTAGTTGCTGTTGTTCTGAGGTCCTGTGCTTTATACTGCATTTTAGCTGTGATTTGTAATTGGGCTGGGATGTGCTGGCTTGGATCTTATGTCTTACTGTGTTGTTGTTTGTGTCTTGCTACTTGTGTCTTGTTACTTTTTAAGTATTTTATAGCATGTAGGTATTTTTTATGGGCATCTAAAATGGAGAAAATTAATACATAAATGTGAAACAAGATGGGCACTTGGTTTCATCCAGCTGCCATTTCATCCAGCTGCCATTTCATCTGCCAGGCTATTTCTCCCTGACATTCGGGTGTGGGTGTGCTACGCAGGTGGCGCTGTGGGATAAACCACAGAGCCTAGGACTTGCCGATCAGAAGGTCGGCAGTTTGAATCTCCACGGTGGGGTGAGCTCCCGTTGCTCGGTCCCTGCTCCTGCCAACCTAGCAGTTCGAAAGGACGTCAAAGTGCAAGTAGATAAATAGGCACCGCTCCAGCGGGAAGGTAAATGGCGTTTCCGTGCGCTGCTCTGGTTCGCCAGAAGCGGCTTAGTTATGCTGGCCACATGACCTGGCAGCTGTACGCCGGCTCCCTCGGCCAATAAAGCAAGATGAGCGCCGCAACCCTAGAGTCAGTCATGACTGGACCTAATGGTCAGGGGTCCCTTTACCTTTATGCTGCAATAGGGTACAATAACATTATTCCTTCACATTCAAATAAATCATACAGCCAATACTGAAAATGGCCCACAATCTGAATGATATGGCTCACCTAGTAAAATATTGTCTGAATTATATTATCAAGCTGTTTGGGAGACAGAAAGGGATAAAATTTGCATGCCAGTACAACTTTTCACCATGTAACAAGCCTTGGAACCACCAAAACTACAAGCACAGAGTTAGTTTTTAAAGGTCATTGAACCAAAACTTGCTGCCAAATATATTTATCTTAATTCTCACAGCCTCTTTCTTCTATCTACAGATTAAATTTCTATATCACCCCCAAGAAACAGAATAGTTGAACAATAGCAAACATTATTAGCTCTCCTCAGAAAACAAGGAAACAGAAAAAGGATCTCATATCACAATTCACTCCCAAAGATGAAACAAAATACTAAAATAAAATATCTGCTTGGGTACATAAAAAGGGGAGGCATGCAACTTTATATTTAGGGCTACACTCACGGCCCTATCTTAAGAGTAAGTTGGCTGAATCACATTCCACCCCTATAATGAAGATCTGTGTGGAGGAGAGTCTATATTTTATAATTACAAAATGCTTCAATTGACTGTTCTGAAACTTAACATTGTAGACAATTATTGAATTTGTTTCATCTGCACTGCATGTAACCAGAAGAGGGAGGAAAGGTACTGCAGGAGTGTTTTGCAGTTCTAGGAACTATATAAGGTAATACTGTTCCAGTTTCTGAGTTCAAAGCAAAGCATTATGAGACTCCTCTGCATACTAAAGAACACTTCAGTGGTCCCCATACCAAACCTTGGGAGGCTCCACTACATGTCTCAGAGAACTGTCCCTTTATTCCTACTCTTTGCTTCCTGCAGCTTAACCAATTTGGGATCCACAAGAGGGCTTCTCCCCCCCCCCCCTTGACTACTAAGCTTACCCTGGAGTCCTTCCTGAGGAACTTTGCCAAAAGCTTTTCAGAAGTCCAAGTACATGCTGTCAACTGGACCACCTCTATCTACATACTTGTCGACACTCTCAAAGAACTCTAATTAGGTTCATGAGATAGGACTTGCTCTTGCAGAAGCCATGCAAACTCTGCTTCAGTAAGGCTTGTTCTTCCACATACTTGGATATTCCATCTTTAACAATACTTGTGGTTAATGAGCACAGAACGTAACCACAAGTCCCACTTTGGGCAATGCATTAAACCAAACATTGGCTTAGCAACACAGCCAGGGAGATGCAAATTGGCTGTGAGCTCTCCTCCGGGAGATTGTTCATTTGCATGGTCTGGCTAAGCGAAGGTATGGCTTAGCTTAGCATGTTGTGAAAATGTACTTATTAATTCACACTGTTTTGTTAAGTGATATAGCTTCTGGGAATACACAATCTCCGAGTTCCTCAGACTCAATCTAAATTAAGTGGCTCATGTTTCTGCTACCTAGATTGTGGGCCTGTGCCTAAGGATGTGTACATTTTGTTAAAACAAAACCTAATACATTACAGGTGCTTCTAACAAATAACAAATAACAAGCATAAACAGGGTGGGCAGAGCATTGAGATGCATGGAATGACAACCTATTTGAAGCCCTACACAAGAATAATGAAGATTCAGTTACTTAACTTTTCAGGTGCATACAGGTCACATGCTTGGGAGGCCAAGCTTGTGTTTAAAAAGAAGGCTCCTCTGCTAATAACAGCATATAATCTAAGATTAAAATGTAGCACAAGAATTTACATTCGTCTTCTTCTTTTCCTACGTAGCAGTTATTATTGGAATATCAATCCTGTTCTCAGACAACTCTTTTGTTTCTTCTGTGAGCATCAGCAAGAATATACACTGCATTCTGTCAAAATGAAATTCTGACACATACAAGGCTATTTGCTCACTATCCGATTTGACTGTTAACCTTTCAGCTGCACAGACTCTTACAGCTGGTCCAATATTTGAGTGCCCATTCATCATTTAAGATTGGAGAAAGGATTCCTGTCTCAAAGAAATCTTACGGGAAAGGTCAGTGAAGAAAAAACATCAGCTATGATTCATAGCTTCTTGCTAAATCACTTCTTACTTAGCGAGCAAGAGTGGAATGGAGTATGAAGAGGAGAGGAGAGTGACACAGAGTATTGTGGGGCTACTACTGGTCTTGCCCAAAATACTGGATCCTTTACTGGATCAGCAAAATGTTACAGCATAGGCAAGGAGGAAACTTGAAAAATAAGCTGAAACAGACAACTCAGGAAGGTCACTTCACCCTTTAGTGGCTTTCCTCTCTAAATAAAGTGTGTATTAATTAAAAGCTGTTGCTTTTTCCAACAAGGCTGGAAGGGGGTAAGGGTAGGCGGCTGTCATTAGTCACAAGCTCAAGGAGTCGTAGGTCCTGCATAAGATAGTGAGTGTGACCAGCAGTGGTGTGGTTCACGTTGGCAGGTGTGCTTGTTTTCCTAAGACAACACATGGAGAGACAATCCTGAAGAGCAAAATGAGGAGTCCTCCCTTCCAGTATGTCAGAGTCGAGTCATGGGAAACTGGAGGGGAGCCTGGACCTGGAAGTCAGAGTCAGAAGTTGTGCCAGAGGATAAGACCTGAGAGGGTCAGACCAAGATTCAAACAAAGGAACAACGCGAAACTACCATGGACTGGTTGGGCACAGAGGAATGGTGGGAGGAACTAGCTGGGGAACCCACAAGGGAAGAAGGCTCAGAGCCTGGGGAGTGGTGGGCCAACAATGAGTGGTTGGAGGAAGAAGAGGAAGAAGATGGGGAGGAGGAGGTGTAATAAGTTCGAGAGGTAACAGGGCTTAGTGGGGAGAGTATGTTGCAGAAAGAAGTCCAGAATCAGAGGCAGAAGCTGAAGCAGGATAGGAGGGGGGCCAAGTGAAAGAGATTAATCTGGCTGGTGAAGAGGCATGGGTGTCTCCTCCTCCTGCTGAGGCAACCTGCATTTCCCCCGGTTTCCCAGAACCAGGAGAGGCTTGAAGCAGGTGCAGTTTCAGATTGATTGGGGGGAAACCGTGCAGCTGTGGGGAGGTGGGGACCTTTAGTCTCAGCAACTGCTTCATAGGGGCAAGACCTACCAGAGATGAGTTGGTAGGCTCATTAAGCCTGTGCAGAATCTGTTTCTGCTAATAAAGAATTAACTTCAACTTGCTCAGTGTGATTTACTGCTGACTTGCTCAGGTCCAAAACATGTTTTGGATACCCAGAGGGTGTTACTTGGAGAGTGCTTTTCAGCCCCATGCAGCTTCCAATGTGGGGTTCAGCAGGGCTCAGTTCTATCCCCCATGTTGTTTAACATCTACATGAAACCGCTGAGTGGGGTTGTCCAGAGGTTCAGAGTGCGTTGTCAGCAGTATGCTGATGACACACAGCTCTACTTCTTGACATCTGCAGGTGAGGCAGTGGACGTGCTGCAGCAGTGTCTTGCCTCAGTAATGGACTGGATGAGGGCCAACAAAGTGAAGCTCAATCCAGATAAGACTGAGGCACTGTTAGTGGGTGGTACCTCAGACCAGATGGCTCGGAGGTTGCCTGCTCTTGATGGGGTTACGCTGCCCCTGAAGGAGCAGGTTTGTAACTTAGGGGTACTCCTGGATCCTTTGCTGTTGCTTGAGGCTCAGATGGTCTCAGTGGCCCGGAATGCCTTCCATCAGCTTCGGTTGGTGGCCCAGCTACACCCTTATCTGGACAGTGATATCCTAACTACTGTTGTCTATGCTCTGGTAACCTCAAGGTTAGAGTACTGCAACGCGTTATACTTAGGGCTGCCTCTGAAGACGATTTGGAAACTTCAGCTGGTGCCAGAATTCAGCAGCCAGGTTGCTCACCGGAGCAGGAAGGTTTGAGCATATTACACCGATCCTGGTCCATCTGTACTGACTACCAATTAGTTTCCAGGCCCAAATCAAAGTGCTGGTTTTGACCTATAAGGCCTTAAGCAGCTCAGGACCACAACACCTCAATGACAGCCTCTTCCCATATGAACCTACCCAGACCCTGAGATCATCTTCTGAGGCCCTCCTTCCTGTGCCACCTCCTCGAGACATCAGGAGGGTGGCAACACGAGAATGGGCCTTCTCTGCAGTGGCTCCCCCTCTATGGAATGCTCTCCCCAGGGATGTTTGCCTGGCGCCTTCCACTACAGGGTGGTATAGAAACTTAATAAATTGATGATGATGATGATGATGATGATGATGATGGATGAGGAAGACAGGACCCAACAGCTAACATCAATAGACTGGGCCAGTCATAGGAACGTAAGAGTCTTACCGGATAAAACCAAAGGCCTGTCTAGGCCAGCATCCTGGTTCCCATATCAGTCTATGGGAAGCCTGCAAGCTGGACATGAGGGCAATAGTCCTCACCCACTGTTGTTACCTTATCTTCTTTTCAAAGATGCTGGAGATGTCAATGGGGTTCTTTGAAACTGTGCTGTCAGCGCCAACCAGCTAATTGGTGCTGACAGTGGACCTGATTGGTGCTGGTAATGAAGCCAGCTTGACAAGGAACAACCGAGAACAGCTTTTGAAAAGTATGCAATGCCCTCTATCAACAAGTGGGATACAAAATGTTAAGTGAGTCCAAGGCCACAAATCAATATGCTTTTCGCTTTTACCAGACTACACTCTCAGCATAAATCCAACGGAGACCAAATTGCTTTCTATACTCGCAAGCTGTCTTTGAGTGTTCACAAATACAGACAAACCGGGGGGGAGGAGGTGTGTGTGCTAAAAAGACTCCTGCACTGGCAGACATTATTGCTGCTTGTTCAAATGAAAGAATATAGAGGAAGGGGAATTAACTCAATTTTATAACATTACAATCCTGATAAAGCTTTGATGTCACTGCTGACCATTCAAGTTATTCTCTTTAAAAGGCCAAATCCTGAGAGTCTGCATTTACATTAAAACATTGTATTGGTTGTTACCAAGAAGGGGAAAACTATACGCAGGTAGATCTATTTTAAAAAGAGTTCATATATCATGATCTTCATAGGTGTCACTGCTAGAGTAGCATCATATACCGAAGACGCAGGGGCGCCTGCTATCCTATTTTTATACATAATGAATACGTCAGTGTTAGGAACTGAAGCCACAAAGGACTTGAGCCAAGATTTATCAGGCAAGGGTAGATTTTCACATTCATCCAACACGAACAGTCTTAGTTTTCATTTCTTTGAAAGCATGACTCCTCAGTAAGAAGAGAAAAGGGCTGATCCTCAACAATTTTGCCCTTTCTGGTAACAGATTTGTGGATACCATGCCACCATGAATCAGCTACTGCTTTTTAGTGAGGTGGTGCTGTTTCACATGTATTGAAATATTGCTGCATCTGTGCCTGCCTGCAGGGTGGATAGTGGCATGACATGATCACATATACAAAAACCAACTTTTCTGCATAATGAATAAAAAGAAAGAAAATTCACTATTAATCTCAGTAGGCCAGATAAAGGAATTATGGCAGCAAAGTTCCTGAGCTGTTGTTGATGAACCGTACCAGGTTCCTTTGTGGTGTTCAGTTGTCTGACCTGACCAAGCAAAGATCAGCTGCTTGGCAGTTTCTCAGAATATGCCTTCTTCTAAGGTGCCTTCACATGTTAGTCTTGTGAAATGACTACATGGAATTAAAGGGGCTGAAGAGTCACACTGCTGGACACATACCCTGACGCTGCATGCCTTCCCTGGCCCTGCCAACATTCATGCATGAACACTGATGTCTATAGCAAGGAAGCCTTGTAAATTTCTCCTGCTGTAGACATCCACCTTCAGTGTATGACCATCATGGATGGGAAAGTTTCTGACAGTGGAGACAGTGCCAGCAGATGTTTATTTATCTAGCTATTTTTTAATTTATGCTCTGCATCTGAAGAGACTTTCCAATGGCACGCCAAGGGGGCTCTAGTCATGTTTCCCTCCCTCGCAGCCTGTTTTGCACCTTCTGTCATCTTTTTTGACTTAAGTAGATGGACAGTTTTGCTGCCCAGGGTTAATTTTCTGAGGATTATGGCTGACTCTCAAAGGACAGTAATGTTTTGCTTTCCAAGTGACAGATGTACTGATTCAGGGTACCTCTGACTTGATACCTGCAATCTACACCTTTGGAATAAGGTAGGTTTAGAATACAACACATGTTTATTCTGTTTTATACTTGAATGTGACTTTTAACAACATTGTATTGCTGTTTATGGTTGTGTTGTTCTGTACAGTATTTTTAGCTACCCTGTGCTCTAGTTAGGAGGACAGGTGGGAAATAAGTAAAAATAATAATGATAAATTATGGTTTAGTGTTATATGTAAAACTGGCAACAGTATCTTGAGAATTTCCTATCAATCCATTATCTTCTATATAAAGATAAAGGGACCCCTGAGCATTAGGTCCAGTCGTGGCCGACTCTGGGGTTGTGGCGCTCATCTCGCTTTATTGGTCGAGGGAGGTGGCATACAGCTTCCGGGTCATGTGGCCAGCATGACTAAGTCACTTCTGGCGAACCAGAGCAGCGCACGGAAACGCCATTTACCTTCCTGCCAGAGTGGTACCTATTTATCTACTTGCACTTTGACGTGCTTTCGAACTGCTAGGTCAGCAGGAGCAGGGACCGAGCAGGGACCGAGCTTACCCCGTCGCAGGGATTCAAACCTCTGACCTTCTGATGGGCAAGCCCTCAGCTCTGTGGTTTAGACCACAGCGCCACCCGCATCCCTGTCTTCTATATACTCATAGTCAATTTATTTATACACCACATTTTCTAGAAATACTTTAGTGCTCAAAGCAGTTCACAGGAAATAAGCAGCGTACAATAATAGTACATATATACTTCCACAATAGTAGATTTAAACATTTGTTTTTGCAAGTACTGAAATCATTCTCTTTTTGGTTTGAAATGACAGTGACAAACATAGAAAGTATCCTTTTGGAAACGATTCAAATAAATCTAGTTCTAACAAATCTAGCCTAAACTAGCATTTACTGTATATTATTAAAAACAAAATAAAAAAATTCCTTCCAGTAGCACCTTAAAGACCAACTAAGTTAGTTCTTGGTATGAGCTTTCGTGTGCATGCACACTTCTTCAGATACACATGCATGCACACGAAAGCTCATACCAAGAACTAACTTAGTTGGTCTTTAAGGTGCTACTGGAAGGAATTTTTTTATTTTGTTTTGACTATGCCAGACCAACACGGCTACCTATCTGTAACTGTATATTATTAATTTATATAAAAACCATTTATACACCACTCACAATTCAAGAATATCCAAGTGGCTTACAACAACTAAAGCACAGATTTAAAGCAACACATTAAATAAAAATTAATGACTAATTAATAAAAAGCAGCACCCATAATTAACTGAAGTCCAAACTGCACAGCACTAATGGGTACCAAAAACCCATATATAAAACAGTTTTTAAGAAGCATAATATTCTCAGCATTTTTCAAAATAACATTGAGGGAAGGTGATGGTTACTAGCAACTCATTATTGCTTTAATAGTAAAACATGAATTTATTATTGACATGTTAATTCTTGTTAAATAGCGTATCTGTGTGCTATAAATCTATCATTTAAACACTTGTTTAAAAAAAGAGAGAGAAATAACAAAATGTTTAGGGAAAATTCAAAGTGCTGCCATAGCCTGGGAAGGAAGACAAGCTTTGGCAAAGGTTTCTCAGTCCACTTGATGCCATATATCTAACCCTGTCCCCAGGGAATGAGAGTTCCCACACATGCACCCCTCCTGTAGCATTTCATTTTAGAAATGCCTTTGAAGCACTTTCTCTATTCAGCAGGGATGGCTTATTACACATTTTCCTTAGGGCTGCAATTAATATTTCTCCCTGTAGAAATCCCCTACTGGGGATTCCTGCAGCATATGATCAAAAGCTTCAGAATATTCTTGTAAGCATTTTCCAGCTGTACGCCTGATCTCTAACAGGCTAAAAAGGTTTTTTGACCTTAGTCTCAAAAGTCTGCTCTTCAACTTGGCCACAAAGTTCCATAGCAAAGTCCCCTCAATTTCCTCCTTTAAAAGTATCCTGTGGCAGTTGCTCTCTTGATTTACACAGAATGGTAAGGGACGGACTAATAACTACCCAGATACTCCCAAATGTGATATCTGATAACATAACTTAAATCAACTGCCATACACTATTAAAGAGAGGTCATTAGATATAGTAGAGCACATTCTCTCATTCTTTGTATACAGAAAAATGGTGTCTGGTATCTTCAGCTAAAAGTAAATCAGGTAGCAGAACTATGAAAGACCTTTGATGGAAGCCTCTGCAAATCAGAGAAGAAATCACTGGACTTTGTGGACTAATAGCTTGACACAGTATGAGCCAGCTTTTGAATTCACAGTGAAGAATACCAGGAAAATATGTGCTGGTGTGGTCCGTGCTGATGTGGTGCATGGCATGGAGAAGATCAAGAGTGGAACCCAACATTGCACAAGCAGATTTCTACTCACATATTGGTACTTCACCTTCCTCTCCCCCGTTTAGCTCAACCTCACAGCCACAAAATCTGCTCCAGGGGTTCCCCCAACCATCCAGATAAGAGTGTGACGTCATGCAGGGGGCTTCAAGTGGAAGAAGAAAGTGGTCCCATTGTGCAAGTGGAAAACTCTTACTTGTAAATAGGGAAAGGATCTTCACTGAGGCAGTGTAATGATACACACTCAGGAGCAAAAGAGCCATTCAGGTCCAGAGCTCTTTCAAGGTGAAAGGTTGGCTGGGATGGGCCTGGTCCAGGAAAAGAGGTCAAGATGCACAAGTCTGGGGCCAGCTACAAGAAGTTCAAGACAGCATGAGAACTGATAAGTTGTTCTAACAAGTTTTCCACAACTTTCTTGCTGCTTGAGTGGTTAGTCTGCAAGCAGATGCTGCGTTTATGTGGATGTGTCTGGTTCCTTCGCCTGAAGTGGCAACTGTTCCCAGAAGAGAGCACTAAACCTGCCCTCCTCCCCACAATCCAGCTTGGCCACCCCAGACTCAGGCTCCATGCTCTCTTTCCATTAGGAGGGGAGGGAGCTGGAAGTCCCATCTCTACACTAGAGTCAAACAGAATCTGGAAAGGGAAGAGGGAGGAAAGGACTTCCATCTATTCCAGCCTCCTCCTCTGATTCCTCTTCTTCCTCTGGATTCTGCCATCTTGGGGCCAAGCCCAACAACACCAAAGGAGTCATGACAGGCCATTCTGTTTACACATGGATAACACTGGATAATTGGAAAAACTATTACCGTGATCCTTTTGGGGATTTCATAAATTTCATAAATATTGAAGCTGAAACTATTCCTAACAACACCCCTTTCTTTGAAGTACATTATGATATTATAATTTGCTCTCCTTTAGCCAATAGGATCTGATCTTTCATTATTCTTCTGTGCATTAGTATAACTTTGTAACTTATTTATCACTTATAAACAACACTGATGGAACAAGTTACCGTATTTTTCGCCCTATAGGACGCACTTTTCCCCCTCCCAAAATGAAGGGGAAATGTGTGTGCGCCCTATGGGGCAAATGCAGGCTCCTTGGCTTCAGCGATAGCAACGCGAAGCCTCCGAAGCCTGCGCTCCGGAGGCTTCGCGTTGCTTTCACTGAAGCCAGGAGAGTCTGCTCTTTGAGGCTGGTGGTGGGGGAAAGAATTGCCAGCCCCGAGGATCGGGGGGCAGCGGGAAGGCGTGCGACGTCTTTGCGCTGCTCCCTGACCCCGCTTTGAGGCTGGCGGTGGGGAAAAGCAGCGCTTCCCCCCATCGCCAGGCCCACAAGCTGGGTCAAAAAGCACCCAGAAGCCGTACACTCTTTAAAGGCTGCGCGGCTTCTGCAGGCTTTTCTGCAGGAATTCCCCCACCTCGCAGAAAAGCCCACAGGAGCTGCACAGCCTTTAAAGAGCGCCCCGCTCTTGGGGGCTTTTCCCCAAGGAGGGAGAAGGGACTGACTGGCTGAGTCAGTCCCTTCTCCCTCCTGTGGGCTTTCACGGGAGGTGGGGGAATTCCTCCACCTCCCGCAAAAGCAGGGAGAAGGTCTTGGAGTAGCACACAGGCTGCGTGCAGCCTGTCCGCTGCTCCCAGAGCTGCGGGGGGGGGTCACATTTCCCCCCTTGATTTCCCCCCCTGAAAACTAGGTGCGTCCTATGGGCCGGTGCACCTTATAGGGCAAAAAATACGGTATATCAATCTTTAGAAGAAATATAAACATGGCAATCAAAATACTAATGGGGCAATTCAGTTGCTACCTCTGAATATACCTCCAGATAATCTGTTTCCTCCAAGGACATCTGAAGTTGCATGGCCACACCATCTCAAGAAGCTTTCCCAAGAAGGATTTGTCACTGGGTAGTATATGTTACACAACTCAGGGTTATTTGTTAAACACTAAAGTTAAGAAAGCTGTTGGCAAAATATAAATTACCCCCCCTCTCTGTGTGTACATATGTGACATCATCAAATCTCACAGGTAGCCGTGAGCGTAGGCAGGGGGGCAGGAGGGCAACTGCCCCCCAGATCAAGTAAAACAATAGAAATACTTAGCTAACAGACCAATCATGTCAGTTCTGTCCCCCGCTAACAAAGTCCTGCCCACCTAAAAAAAATGCTGGCTATACCCAAGCAGGTAGCTACCAGATTTCTGGGGTCCTGCCCCATCCCACTGAGTGACAGCATCTGGGAACCACCGTTTTAATTTTCCACAGTGCCCTTGATGACTCTGGAGAAATGTGGCAAATTAAAATGGCAGCTCCAACCTCCCTGGTACTGATCACACAGTGCTGCAGTTATCTCTTGCTTAAGGTCCTCTCAAACCTGGAGCTGGTATTGTTTCTAAGTGTCTACTGTGTACAGATGTAAGAGCAAATGCTCTGCATGCAAAAGGTCCCAGGTTCAGTCCTCAGCATCTCCAGGTAGGTCTAGGAGGGACTCCTGTCTGAAATCCTAGAGATCTGATGCCCATCAGTGTACTGTAGACAATGCTTAGGTAGGTGGACCAATGGTCTAACTCAGTATAACTCAGATTTCTGTGTTCCTTGATTTTAGGGGAAGGGCAATTGCTTAGTGGTAGACCACCTTCTTTGAATGCAGATAATCCCAGGTCCAGTCTCCCAACAGCTCCAGGTAGGACTTGGTGAAACCCCTGCCTGAAGGCCAGGGATTCACTGCCAGTCAGTGCAGACAATAATGAGGTAGGAAGTACGGCTTAGTATGGTATTGCTCAGTATTATGGCAGTGTCCTGTGTTTTAATATTCAGATCCTATTATTGGTTACACACACAGGCTTGTACAAATATGTGCATTGTCTGCATCAACATTTCCTGTAAATATTTTTGACAGTTTCGTATTAAACACTTAGTAGCTTCATACGGCATTAATCCTGTTTAAACAGAAGTGTCAAAGCTGTGCTTGAAAATTATCCTCGAATTTGACTGCATTCAATTGTGATCCTGCTCAACATGCAAGAGTCTAAGGATGGAGCTGCAGACTGCATAGCTCCAACATGAAAAACATGGGAAGCTGCCTACTAACCTGGTATTGTCAACACTGACTGGCAGCAGCTCTCCAGAGGTTCAGACGGGGAAGGGGCATTCCCAACCTTACCTGAAAATTGAACTGCTTGCAAAGCAGATGCTCTACCACTGAACTTCTTCCAAGCATGAGTAAGTATGGTATTTAGGATACATTGGCTAAGGGATGCAAACTGTGAGCACCTTCCAGCCCTCTGAACAGAACAAGGTGGGCAGCTGCCAGGAGCAGCTGCTAGGCTCTTGTCATTGTTGGCTGACAAGGGAGACACACAGCTCAGTTGGTTAGAGTGTGGTGCTGCTAAAACCAAGGTTGCAGTTTTGATCCCAGCTGCATATTCTTGTATTGCAGGGGGTTGGACTAGATCCTCAGGGTCCCTTCCAACTCTACGATTCTACAATTCTGTAAGTCTTTTATCCAAGTTACAAAGTGTGGATCTTCCCGCCATTCAGCGGAGTCACATTCTGCATGGATTCCAGCCTGATAACTGAGACTGCAAGAATAAAGCTGTGAGAAGAAAGTTGAGCTCAAACTTTATTTCGTGGAAGATCAAGATTAAATTCCAGAGAATACTGTTCACAAGCTATAACCTGCCCAATTTATTTTACTGACTTCCTCATGCTGGATTCAGAGACCACTTTTGAAGGTGGTCTGGACATAAGGAGAAGCACCTTAGCACAGTGGGTAGGGCATTTGGTTTGCATGCAGAAAGTCCTAATGTCCATCTCCAGGTAGCACTGGGAATGTCCACGGTCTGAATATAAGGTCTTACAGGGTGGTATGAAAGTGCAGCAGCTGAACAAGAGCTTCCAAAATTATGCAGTGCACACAGACCTCTCTACGTGGCATGTTGTAACATCGCCAAGAACTATATCACCTGGGCACACAAACATGTTTGTGAACAATGAAGAAATGTCCATCACATATCACCAGCACAGAAATACCTGAACTCTAGGAACAGGAAAGTAAAATCTCAATATACCTTTTTGGGAGTTACACTAGTTTTCTTGTTTTGTGAAAGGTGTGAATACTTTATGAAGATTGTGATATTTCTGCTGCCACACTGTTTTCATGTATAGCTGCTTATCTGTGATTTAATCTATTTGGAGGAGCTGTGGAAGAACAGAGCTAGCTGAGAAGACTCTTATGGCTGCAAGGAAGGCTAATTTACTTTAATGCAGTAGTCCAGGTGGAAACCATTAGGAATCTAGCCAGCCAGGAAGGAAGGAAGGAAGACTGGTGAATGAGAGAGAGAGAGAGAGAGAGAGAGAGAGAGAGAGAGAGAGAGAGAACACAGAGGAACTATTAAAGACTTCTATGAGCGGTACCTGCAGCCAAAGCTGTGAAATGTTCTTCAGGATATGGTTTGGATGAGTGCTTTCCCTACTGGGAACCTATTATCTGTTTAGGGTAATTGAAATCTGGGCCTTTTCTAAGCATTATACTCCATGTTCATCTCCTCTCCTGGTCTGAACACTTATTTTGTTTAAAAGGCAATGCAGTGGAAAAAGCAGCAGCAGAAGCAGACTGCACTTCTTTACCATCTTAGAAATCAATGGCACTTAAGAATGTTGGTTTTTCCCCATCCTTGCATAGTGCTGGCAACTAAATAAATACAATAATAATAAATGTAATAATAATAATTTATTTACACCCTGCCCATCTGGCTGGGTTCGCCCAGCCACTCTGGGCGGTTCCTAACAGAATATTAAAAACACGATAAAACATCAAATATTAAAAACTTCCCCAAACAGGGCTGCCTTCAGATGTATTCTAAAAGTCAGATAGTTGTTTACTTCCTTGACATCTGATGGGAGGGCGTTCCACAGGGCAGGCACCACTACCAAGAAGGCCCTCTGCTTGGTTCCCTGTAACTTGGCTTCTCACAGCAAGAGAACCGCCAGGAGGCCCTTGGCGCTGGACCTCAGTGTCCGGGCTGAACAATGGGGGTGGAGACGCTTCTTCAGGTATACTGGGCCGAGGCCATTTAGGGTTTTAAAGGTCAGCACCAACACTTTGAATTGTGCTTGGAAACGTACTGGGAGTCAATGTAGGTCTTTCAAGGACCGGTGTTATGTGGTCTCGGCGGCCACTCCCAGTCACCAATCAAGCTGCCACATTCTGGATTAATTGTAGTTTCTGGGTCACTTTCAAAGGTAGCCCAAAAATAACAACAGTACCCAAAATCTAGATTACTAAAATAAAATATCAGCCCTGCTTTACTCAGAGTGGAACTTCTGAAATTAATGGGCCTAAGCTTTGGACTCATTCACACTTCCTCTTGTCCTGCTGGCTTTCCCCCAAGCCACTCTTTCATACTCAGTCGAAGAAAGCTATTTAGGTTATTTAGCTATTTAGGTTCTCTCCAGATTGACATTTCCCCTGATTTAGCACTGAAGAACGGGTTTTCCCTTGGAAAGGAGCAGGACAAGGGGGAAATTGCTCAGAACTGTGCTTTCTAGGCATGGGACAAGCAGAAGTATGGATGACTCCTTAGTCATGCGTATAAATTTAAATGGCTCTACTCTGAGTAAAGCATAGTTGAATATCACCCTATTTTCCCAGTCTAATTTGACTCCCCATTCACTGGGTATTAAACTAACCCCAGATCTTTTATGTGACTAGCTGCACCTTGATACCTCAAAGGACTAAGGCAGAAATGTGTGAGAGGTAGGCTGGTAACTTTAGATGATTTGTTTACAAGACTGATATAATCCCAATATAACATTTACTACTCTCTAGCAACCTTGCTTTGGAATGCATTATGACTCGTTAAAAGCAAATCTAAAAAGCCACTGTAGGATATTATCATTGAATTGTTTAATTTATCTAACTAAAAGATAACAAGAGACAGACTATTAACTCAATAAGATAGTCATAAGCATTCAGAGATGAAAATTCACTTGATCATGACTGTTTGCTTGATCAGCAATCTAAACGAATTATAGTATAGTGTTTCTTCAAAATTTCTTTTTAAAGCAATAGTTTTAATATGCCTCACTTACAGTAAACAAATGCCAACAAATTGTCATGTCTCAGTAGGAGGGAAATAACACCATTATATAATATATATATATATATTAAATAAACCTGGGTATGATAAAAATTGGATAAATACAGATGCTGATGAATCAGACGAATAGAGAATTTTCAGTATTGCACCATGAAACAAAACAATCATTGACAAACAATTATTCTGCTTTCTTCCAGTGGCCAAAAATTGAACACCCAGAATTAAACATGTTTGGCCATCGAAACCACAAGACTTCAGCAACCTAAAATCAGTTTTAGATTGTAAAGACTGAAAATAAGGGACTGAAAACAACAGTACTGAAGTGTAATGCCTCCATGCACATGGAAAAAAATGCTGGTCATTCCATCTCAGAAATGATGCCATGACCCTAGAAAGACTCAGAAAATGGCAACCAGAAATCTCAAGGGCTTAGAGCACCTTTTCTGCAAGGAAATGCTAAAGCACTTAGGATTTATTATTATTACTATTTTAGGATAAAGACTGCTTGTGGAGGGAAATGTTGCAGAGATTTATGAAATTGTGAATGGCGTGGGAAGTTAAGAGAAAAGTATGTTTCTTCTTCTCTAATAATTCTAGAGCTAAGGATCACCAATAAAATGGATTATTGGGAGGTTCAGAATGAAGAAAAGACGAAAGGATGCTGCACTGTATGGAGCGGAGTGCCCAGTTTATAACGCATTGTTCTCCTTATGTTCACATTTTGAAATTAAGGGAATGTTGAATTTCTAATCCATGCTTGGAGAGGAGCTTGCTAGGAGTCTGTGCCTGTGTTCAATGTCAAGCGCATTGAGACTGCTACCTCCTTTCCTGTAACTTTAAAAGCTGAGCACCATGCCAGAGTCACAAGCCTTAGATGTGAGCTGACCAGGAAGAGCTAAAGAGCTTGTCTCCTCCTCAGGGCTGTCTTATCCATAGGCTCTAGGGGTGCAGGGCACCCAGGTGCCGGGCTCTCAGGGGCCCCAGGCCAAGAGTCCGGGGCCCGAGAGTTGAGTCCATGGAAGAGCCCGTGCACCGTTCGGAGCGCCGTGGCGGGTTCTTCTTCTGCTCTGCGAGTTCAGGGGTGACCAAGCCAGCGAGACGCTGAAGCGGCCAGCCGGTTCTGCCTTCCTGCGCACCTGGGACTAGGCAACTTGGGGGGGCGGGTGCTGACCAATCTTTGCACCCTGGCACCGCATATGCTTAAGAAAGCCCTGCTCCTCCTCTTTGCCTGTACTTGGAAGCCTTGTGCCTTCATCAGAAGATGGGATGGTGAAAAAGAGCTATATTAAATATTCCACATGGGGAAAAGAGGTTACAGACAAGCTGGCTCTTCAAAGGAACCTATTGCCACACCCCTCCAAAAACAGCAGCATCTTCTTTCAGATATTACTGGAAAATAACTTATTTCCATTATTGGAATTGTTTGATAATATGGATTATGTGGGGACAGAAGCAGAACAGCTGAAATTTGTCATCACCAGTCTTTATTATTATTATTATTAAAAGGGCAATGCTTCTCCTTCTGTGGTCAGTTCAGCTGATGAACCTTCACTATCTGAAGTTGTAAATAATCAGTGTCTCTCAAATGTGAAGTTACTAGAACATTTGTTTGGTACACTGAGGGAGGCACAAAGCTCATTATTAAAACTGGTGGAGGAACAAATGTTTTAAGAGCAGTAGTGCTCAAACATCGCAGCCCAAACTGCAATCGGCTATCTAAGAATTGTGCTGTAATGGAAATACTTCCCCTCCATCTAATGTTAAGAAAAATCTACAGTTTTGGAATTCACAGAGCAGAGGCAAATACACCATCTGTATAGAACGCCTTAGGACAACTTGCTTTTCCCTTGCCAAGGGGACACTTGCTAGGTTGACAAAAATAAATCACAAGCTTTGCAGCATTTTAAAATTTTGCTGGGAATCTGTGCCAGAGCTGGTAGACAAGATGTCAGAAGTATAGTTAGACTACCTGGTCTGGATCATGCACGGATTTAAGAGACCAAAGAAGCATTTATTTACTGCAACAGTGTATGTAAAAGGATCTTCAGGACAATTAACATTAGAGCATTACTAAGTACTAAGACTGCAAGAAGATCAAATGCATCCATTCTTAAGGAAATCAGCCCTGAGTGCTCACTGGAAGGACAGATCGTGAAGCTGAAGCTCCAATACTTTGGTCACCTCATGAGAAGAGAAGACTCCCTGGAAAAGACCCTGATGTTGGGAAAGATGGAGGGCACTAGGAGAAGGGGACGACAGAGGACGAGATGGTTGGACAGTGTTCTCGAAGCTACGAACATGAGTCTGACCAAACTGCGGGAGGCAGTGGAAGACAGGAGTGCCTAGCGTGCTCTGGTCCATGGGGTCACGAAGAGTCGGACACGACTAAACAACAACAACAAGCACTAAGATGAAACAAAAAAAATGGCCACAAAACCTGAGCAAAGGGAGAAACTTTAGACAGTATCTGTCAGCACAAAGAGCTTCACTTGCCCAACAGGACCCCACACTTTTTAGGGCTGCCAGCAGGAGAACCATAGTTAACTTTCTCCAGTAGTACTCCTACCTCTGCCATTCATTGTAGGAAATCATTCTGATGGGAGGGTGCCTGTCGGCAGCTGGCAGGAAGAGTGTCACTGCCTGGAAACTGGACATAATCCTGGAAGCTCCTGAAACTGCCTCCGAGGCAATTCCCCAGTTCCTAATGGAAGCTACCTAGAGGGAGCAGTGGAGCACGAGACTGAATAATTTAGCCCATCAGTGGAGATATGCTTAAAAAGAGCGCAAGAAAGTCATGCTTTAGTGAAACTAGGTACTCCTCCAATTAGGACACCATGTGTGGTCAGCAATGGAGCCTTTTGTGGGGTCATATGGTCCCTGATTTCATTGTGGATATAGCACTGCAGAAAGCTCAGCAGCACGTTTTTCATATTCTTTTTAACCTATAGACACAAACCAGACTAGCAGAAGTGTGGAAGTCAAGTTCCACTCTTTGTGGCAATGCTGCAGTTGGAATGGGTGCAATGAAAGGAGTCACAGTCAGAGGGCCAATGGTCAACCTACATTCCAAAAAATCTTAGAGCTAACTTAGCTAGAAGAACACTTGAACCACTTCCTTGGGCTGTCGGTGTGTTTTCTTCATCTGAAGCATTAAGCTAACTGCACTTGGTTCCCATTAAAATCAATGGTTCTTCTCATATTGATTTTAATGGAAACTAAGTGCAGTTAATTTAAGTCTGAATCCAACCCTTGGTTACTTAAGGCTAACTTTAACTTACTACTAATACAATTCATTCATTGGGAGCCAGGTTGGTATTATGTTAAACATTTGCATTCATGCTTTCATGCATTTTAACAAAAATTGAATGCCACATGTCATTTCCTACAATTCTGTATTTATTCTGACTTCCTAATTCTTTGACTAATCTCTTAACACATTTCTGCCTTGTTAGATCATCTACAGTCACCTGCACAACACTTATGAAGAGGCACAGTGCATGTGCAATATTTGGTCTTAACAGAATGCAGCTATATTGGAAACATTTAGTGTAGACACAAGCTATGCGCACAGCATAGTAAGCTATATTTGATTGCCTTTGGCAGCATTTATTCCAATACTTAAAGGACAGAATGTAAAACATTCTGTTTCATTGAGAATCTAATGTGAAAGCTTCAAGCACTGAAAATGTGTGCTGCCATCAGTCCATCAATAGGGATATTTTTAGAACATGCAGAATCAATCATTATAATTCTAGTGGGGGAAAGAAATGTAGTAAACATGCAGTATGAAATGAAAGCCCTCTCAAGTAAGGACAACAGCAGTGGCTTCCAAGTTTGACTTTTGTAGTTCCACAAGCTAATGCTTCCTCCCGACATTTTAGAGGATTGAACATCTTTAAATAAATTGGAATCCCTTGCTGGAAACAGTAGCTTTCTAATTCTGTATAGTGCAGGAAAAGAACTTTCTAAAAATGAAGATGGCGAGTCTCTAGCTTCAGAGCCTATGCCAAATGTAGTGAGGTGCTGAGTGAAGCCAACATTTTCTCATGTACCCTTCCTAAAAAGACGAAGTTCACAAATAGTAGTGTGGATTGCCAAAATCCGGTCTGCTACAGTACCAGATCATGACTTGGACCCTGCTAAGTTTAACTCGTATAAATATTATTAATTACCGTATATGCCTCTGTCTATGCCCAGCACCACACCATTACAGTTTAGAGTTAAAAACTGTATTGTGGTATAAAGGGGATGAATGAGGTAGCCAAGCTTGCAAATGACACCAAATTATTCAGGACTGTGAAAATGAGGGGGATTGCAAAATGACTTGTCCAAGCAGTGTGAATGGGCAATAAAATGGCAGACTGGGAGCATTTACTATGTTTTTATATGTACTGTAGGCCACCCAGAGTGGCTAAGGAAACCCAACCAGATGGGCGGAGTATAAATAATAAAATTATTAATATTATTATTACTAATTTCATATATACCTTCAGGGAGGCCCCTTTGGTCAGCCATATTTGCCCCCACATGGGGCAAAGTCAAAGCAGATGAAAAATCCTATTAGGCTTCTCATTCACTCTCTCTCTCTCTCTCTCTCTCACACACACACACACACACATACACACACACACACACACAACCTGCTGGCCTCAGATAAAGGAGGAAGGGCATTTACATGCTTAGTTCTCACTTCAGACACATAGGCAAAATAGTGAAGCAACCACCCTTATGAAACGAAGTCCATCCCCAAACCCCATCAGTTTGTGAGGCTGCTGGGCTTCACTCTGAGTCCCAGTGGCTCTCTTTAGGTTGGACCTTGGAGTCTGAATCCAAAGTCGTACAACCCAGGGCCCCTAAAAACGCTACCAGTGGTAGATGACAAGGGGCAGCCACAAGACACTGACATAGGGCCAGTACCTGGAATGGGTAGTCATGTAGCAGGGCTGATAGCAGTTGCTGAATATCCTTTTTAAATACAACATTAAATTGTCCTGATGCAGAGCAAAGTACCTGGCAAGGCTCTATCCAGCTGCACCTACCACGCCCCACTGGTGTGACCTCAGCTGAATGTGACTAACCAGGACAGACTAAACTGGAAGAGCTCTTGGCGCCAGGGTGGACAGTTCAATGAAAAGTGTCGTAGTGAGGAAGGCAAATTCCCTCTTAGATATTATTAAGAAAGGGACTGAAAATCAGATGGCAGTTTCACAGTACCCAATGGTGCAGTCTCATTGGGAATACTATGTACAGTTCTAGCTAAGAGTGGATGTCACAAAGCTTGAAATGGGCAACTGAATGGAAGATATTGATGGCTTTTAGCCACAGTATCCTAACATGTAGGCTTCAATGGAGTGTCCCTATTCAGAGGCAATGTTCAAGGGGGCAAACAATAAAGAATATTGTTGCCGCTTGTGAGCGTTCAGAAGCAGGTGGCTAGCCACTGTTGGAAACAGGATACAGGCCAGACGGGACCTTGTTCTGATCCAGCAGGGCTGTTCTTACATTATAAGGGCTTAAAATCTGAATGTAGAGCCTATATCTACCCCTTCTGGACTACAGATGTTGGTAGGTATAAATACTTGATGCAAAACAACTTTGCTCAAGCAGTTTGGAATGCTAACTAGAGTAGATACTCACCTCTGCAGAAAAGGAGCCAGTCAAATTTCCCCATCGTTGCAGTGCTTTATTATTTAATTGTTTATGCACACTTTTAGAATACATGTCAACTAGCAGACACAAAGGTTGCAATTCAACATCACCCTAACACAAACATTCTATGACCACAGGCATTTCTGCTCTCCCCTCTCTCCCCACCCCATGCAGTTCTAGAGAGCCTTCTGACCACTCCCCCTTTAAAACTGATTTGGGGACACAAGGGGAGGAGTGGGAAAATCCCACTGTGACAGAAAGTCCCTGCACTGGCTCTTGCTGGTGCAACTACTCAGTTGAATCTGGCCCAATATGTTTCATTGGTTTCAGGGTGGCTTGTTTCAAACAAAACGTTGACCACAGGGGTGTGTGTGTGTGTGTGTGTGTGTGTTTTGTTAAGCCGCAGTTGGCTTCTGAACTCCGTGCGGCTCTCCCAGAGGAGGGAGGGGTTGTGCAAGCCCAGGACTTGCACATTGCTAATTTTTGTCACGCTAAATTATAGTTTAACAGAATATCCAAATGTGGTTAGTGAGCTTGATAGCTGAGCAGGAATTTGTTTCTGTGTCTGTGGCCTAAATACAAGACTCGAGCCACTGCACCATACCAGCTTTTTTTGAAATGCCATTACGTAAGTGCAGAATGCTTAACAAGCATGGTTTATTCCCACACTGAAGAACATGATAGACACCTGTGCATTAATTGTTTCCTTGCAAAAGCAAAGCAAGGGACTGCATGTGTAAAGCAAGAGATTTGCTGGCTGTGCCTACTGTTGAGAATATATTCTGTTTTTGCTTGGTTTGTAGTACAATTCACAATCGAACTGGTAAGAATTGTTCAGAACTAGAGCTAGGCATGGATGGACAAGGGTGTAGATGGCTGAGGGTACGTGTATGTGTGTGTATGTGTTTGAATAGGCATGTGTGAGAAAGGGGGGATACGGGGGGGGGGGGTTAACTGGCATACAGCCTCAGTAGGTTCTCTATGAAAGAATGTGGTCCTCAGGCAAAAAACACATTCTCTCCAGTGTTTAAAGGTTTAACTCATGAATGTGGAATTTATTTTCTAAATAAGGCTGCAAAATGTTTACCCCACTGCATCCACAGAATATTTCCCTTCCTATATGCTATGGAGTACAACTTAACGTTGTACCAGGTTTTCTTAAGATTAAACAGCAAATGTGAAAAGCACAATATTCTTTCTTAAGTTCTGGGCACAAATCAATTATACATAGAACATATATAGAATTCCATCTGAATAATGAAAAAGTGACTTGATTTTACAATAAGTATTGCAAATAAAAATGTGGCATGTATATTATATCTTAGGTTGCGCTGCTAAGGTCTTTCCAATTGATTACATTACAAAAAAAGAACCTCAGCAACAGATGCGGTAATAATTAGCGAATAGAAATTTCAGATACCCAAAATGCTTTTTTAAAATATTCTCTTAGTAATCTTTACAACAGTCCTGTAGAGAAGGTTAAGTATTATCATTCCCAAATTGCAAAAAAGGGAGAGGCTGAGAGAACAGTGGCTTGCTAAGGCCACCTAGTGAATTCACAGCAGAAGTGAGACTAGAACCAAAGACTCTTCTTCCCCATCTCAGTTTCTTAGCCACTATGCTACACCAAATGAAGCCCTCACACATCATGCAGCCTTGCATTCATCACCAGCACACCATTATAGTATCAGGAATGCTGACACCCCACTTTTAAGCTATTGAAACCTAAAAGGTAGGTTTTCAATCTACAGTAAGCAAGCAATGTTATGCAAATATTTATGAACTCGAGATTCCAAATTAAACATTGCATGCGTTGGATTGGGTTGCAAGTGTGTTCTAAAAAAGAGAGAGAAAGAAATCTATTACAATCTCAAAATATGCTCTCTATGACTATGTAAAGTTAAGCATAAATTTGCAAATTACAGCATTACTTGCTTTTATTTAATAGTCATAGGATTGCAACCATACAAACCAATCCTTAACTATTTACTCAGAAAGAAGCCCCGGTGTGTTCAATAAGATTTACTCAGAAGTAGACTTGCACAGGACTGCAAGCTTGGTTTTCTGAAGTTTTCCCAAGTTTTTATTTTAAATGAATTTAGTAACAAGTCTTTTTCTTTTCAGTGTCTTGGCATAGATACAGTGGCAATTAACATGTTTGCCTATTCTTAAAAGGAAATCTGAGCATAGTTCCATTGCCTAAGAAGGCATTTCTTGCCAGTTGAAGATAAAAGAGGAGATTATGCAACTTTCACTGCAAGGTACCACTGTCAGTTGTCATCTTGTCTCTGAGCACTGTTACAAAGCTAGGCATGGGCAAATGTATTTCAGATCTGGTAACATGTATCGCTATCCAATTAAATGAAATGCATAAATATCAGGTCCTAGAGTTTTACTGCAGTGTAATAAGCCAACAAGGTTGGCTTGTACTTACAAGGTCATGTCTTCTTAATAATGTCCCATCAGAATTTGAAATAATTATAGCTCTACCTAGACAAAAGAGCCATGTGCAATTATAAGGACAAATCTGGCAGAAATGAGGAAAATGCTTTATCAGCTTTTGGAAAAGGACCTGGCAAAAGAGGTGAGCATGACTAAAGAGGGTTTTTTTTTATTTTTGAGAGAAATAAATCCTAGCACAATTTAGATGAACAGTGTCAAAGCACATACTGCGGTCTCCAGCAGTATTTAGCAGGTAACTGGGGGAGTTCAGAAATAAAATTTCTGAATGGTTTGCCAGATACATATTGAATTGTAAGATGAATGTTCTTCTAAAATCGTTTTCCTGCAAGTGTTCCAAAAAGCACAGTCTCTTTCATCTTCTTTCATGCTTTCCTATGCTACAGTTCTAGTGGAGGGGGAAAGAAAGCCACCCTCAAATACGGCATCAATGTGAACACATGGAGCCTTTTTATATGTGCATCAACTACATAAGATGCCATCCTCCTTTTCCTCTTCATTTTTGAAGGTGGGATGGGGAGGACTGAGCATTTCTCCTGTGGAAATGTAAGCATATTTAACTGTGATGTGCTGGTCAAAATCAATTCTCCACAGGAATACAGGCACAAAGGAAATATAATGATGCTGCATTACTATGAATAACCTCCCATGAACCCCCAGGTTCTTGTGCTATTTGCAAACCCTGCTCATTTTTACCAGCACTTCAGGGCAAATATGCAACACTCTCTTTGCAGGTAGCCATTCAGAACAAACTGAAAGGCAGGTGAACAAAGTGAAAGTCAAATGTGATCAAATACCTGCTGGAAACCCAAGTCGACTAGTTATTTACAGGCAAAGTAGGAGAGCTAATAATCATGCTTATGGGTGACCTTTCCCAAATGAAACACTGGCCCCGGAAACCACCAGCAACAGAAAAATGTGGGTATTTCAAAGCAGAGCTATAAACTCTCTGTTTGTTACAGACAGGATGAGCCATTCTTAGATTATGCACAGTCTCTCTCTTCCTGCACTTATTCATTATTATACACATCCCTTCTAGAAGGAAAAGCAGTTTGTCTGTATACAAGTATTCCTGGTATCTTTCAGCACCCTAATCACTATAATGCTGACTTTAGCCTTTAATATCATAAGTAAGGGCATGTAATCAAAAGGTCAAATGAATATAAGCTTCAGCTGTCCTACAGTCTTTTAATTTATACATGTGCTTGCTATGCATGAAGGAATGCAGTGTTATTGCAAACACTACTTCCCACCCCCACTCCTCGGGATTTTTAAAAATTGTTTTTAAAGACAAGCTTCATTTTCTATCTTTTAGAAGGTGAAAGCATTAGCTGCTAGCTACTCAATGGTTCCAGGACCACCTAAAAGAACCATCTCATTAAGTCAAAGGTGACAATGTGCAGTGTAACACAACTGGCTAACTTTGCATAGGACATAAATCAAAGTCTACAAAAGAGATGGACTGACTGCTGCCTGGTACAAATCAGACAGATGATGTGCCTCATCTTAAACTAGAGATCAGATGACTAGGATCTCTCTTTACATAATGGGGAAAAGCCTCCTGCGTTCCAATGATGTTTGTTAAATCAATAACTGTGCCTGAAACAGGCAAAGATTTACCATGCACCATTTATGAGCACTTTTGACTTGAGAACTGTCAGGTTATTTTGACTATTCTGAACTAATTATAGTATCAAGGCAAATAGTTTTATTCAAGAAATGTGATGTCCCACTTATTTAAAAGATGAGAAAATCTCCTGGCTTCATGGACAGCAGTGCATTCTAACTCGCAAAGATGGAATAATTGTGTAGGTCAACATTACCCTGAGTTTGAAACTATACAGCAAATGCATAATAAAGTCATTTCAGCCTTACACCCTGTTAAAATACATACATGTCTTTATACAATGCTGTGTTTTCACTGTTTAAAGTTATAGTTGAAAAGCTCTGTCTGGCAAATCTTCTACACTGTAAATCAAACAAGCCCCAATCTGTTTTTTACCAACAGCAACAGAAAGAATATCACACACACATTTTCTTCAGACTTTGTTTAAAAACTGGCTTATACAAAATCATTACTGTTTAGACTTTTAAAAAGAAACTGCAAGTACTGTCACATCGTTTGCCTCTCACTGCAGTAGTCGCTTTATGCAGTGTAGTCCCCCCCCCATTATAATATTTTATGTAGAAGTTGCATTACCTTTCCAAGAGACACAAGGACATGAACTAAAATCTAATGCATCACTCAGTCCTCTAAATCTGCACACCATTTCCCCCAACAGCTTCTGCCTCCGCGGGTCGGGATGCAAATTGCCAAATAAACAATCTCAAAATAGAAAGGGGAATGCCTCCTTGAAAGGAAGAAAAAATTAGCTAGTATGATTGGGAAGCTGCTACTTACTTGGTTAAGCTATCATCACAAATCCAAAATTATTTCAATTATACAGCGGAGTAATCACTGTTCGGCATCTGTAAGGGATTGACAAACTGAGCTACATTACAGGAGTCCCTCTGCAGACTGTACCATCCAGACCGAGCAGGTGGGGGGAAGGAGCGGATATTTCCGAGCGAGCATCTTGCTGAAGGAGAGAGCAAAGCCCAGGGAATGTTTATGGCTTGCCGTCGCAGACAGCCGGAGGAGGAGGGCAAACAGCAACGGTGGCACGGAAAGGAAGGCTTTTTCTTGCAAAGAAAATGGACTGAACCACCATGTTGTTGTTTGTGGTTTTAATGCTTCCCTTGGGATAATGACAAAAACGGAAGATGGCAAACTACCAGGAATATGCCACTTATGGGAGAAACCTTCAAGGACAAGGACTGTCAAGTTCTATCACTATCATTGGAGAAAGCGGGAGGGGGGGGGAGGGAATGCGTGTTGGTGGAGCGGAGAGGAAGGGGAGAAGCCTGTTCACTACTGCATCTCTACAGAAGGGATATCCAGACTGCAGAGACTCTTGATTTCAGTCTCTAAGGTTAACCAGGATTTGGTGTGGGTTGTTTTTTTCTCCTATTAATCATTTGCAGACCTGATCAAAATTTCGCATTTCAGTTGTAAACTCATTTTACTAATGGGGAAATAGGTGAAAGCATTTACAAAAGCAGCATTCTGTAAATAGAGCACCATGATTTTGCACACGCGTGTGCACAAACACACACGCACAGGCAACATGTTTCCAATCTCTGAGGCAAATGTAGCATGATTTTGTCTACAAGACATGAGTACATTAGAGTACATCATTGCTCCCCTTTCTTTTTAAAGGAAGGATTTGAAATAACGAGATGTAGATAACCAGAACATTTTAATCAGTACATTAACCTATGAAGCAAAATAGAACACTGTCCTAGATTTAAATGTTCAGTGCTAATATTTATTTCAATCCCTGTAAAGCACAGACTTTCGTGAAATGGAGAGGGAAGTAAGATGCAACACACTTTTCCAAAATGCAACCCCCCCCCCCCCCCAATATTCTTTTTTTAAAAAATAGACACCTTTTTGCTTACTGGTAAGTTATTTGTTTTACATGCTTCTTTTTTGTTGCAGTGCATTTCCACACAGGCATTTCAATTTACAGCTAGAATTATTAAACTGAAGAATCTGTGGGGAATGAGAACAATGTTTTTAGTAGGGGAAGTGGTAATTTCTTCTATGTCCAAATAGTGCAACAGTGTACTGGATGTAAATACTTCATTTTACATGAATTGATGGTATAAGCAAATTCTAAAATTCTACAAATTTCTGGCAGTGGCATATTTACAAATTTAAATTTCAGATAATTTTAGGCCCCATAACATTCTTAGGGTCAGAGTCTAAGCATGAAGCCATGCATCCAAGTTTTGAAACAGGCAGATATGCAAGAAACCCTGTACCTTTAAGCATGTAAAATATTACTATGTTTCAAGTTGGAAGTTTTTCTAGATTATCTTAGTGACAGCAGTGCTTCGTGACTGGGCTGCATCTTGGATGGAGCATGCAATTGCAACCAAGCACACCTCCCTGAGCACTAATAGGAGTAGCTGTACGGATGCTCTGTCATCCTTGCTTACTTGCTGCTCAGAATATCAATTCAGCCAGTTAAACCAAAGTCTGCACTGCAGTGCACCAAAATGGAAGCTTAAAAAAAAAAAAAACCCTAACATCTCTGATGAAGGAATATCACACCTTTGCCAATCAGTTAGAAAATAGGGGAAAGTCTGTAAATAAAGGTTTTGTTGTTGTTTTTAAAAAAGAACAAAAGCTGCATTTATAAATAGAACACTCAGGGAACACATGCTTATCATGACATCATACGCAGTGACATTGTATTACATTTTAACCATACTGTGCAGGCTATCGCCTGCTAAGAAACACCCAATTCTAACTGTGCGAGTGATAGTGCTCAGCCTGTAGATCAATGTCTAAGACTGAAATAAAATAAAGAGGATAAAGTTTTCAGAGTGAAAGGACGTCCTGAGTAGGCTCAGGAATTGTAACTGTCAGTTGCTACCTCAGCTGCTGTGCTAGGTTGCAAATGTTGTTGCACCAAAAGTCTCCTGCCAGGGTCCAATGTTTATGCTGCATCAGAGTTTCAAAATCTGTTGCATAAAAACTTTCTTGCCGGTAATTTTTCCACCTAACAATATTCTAAGGATAATGAATGATGGGCATTTAATAATACCATCCATTGCTCTCTCCTAAAATGAAAAAAAGAATATGAAAAAGACCTTTTTTGGGGAAACATTTGAGATGCTCAATTTGTTTTTATTTGTTTTAACTATTTGATACTGCTATGCAGTGACAGCAACCAACTCAGCAAAGCACAGCTAGAGAGCACATACAATACGGGAAATCCATTGAGTCTTGAATTGATACACCGAACAGCATAAAAATATGATAATTTTTGTAGCACTTAAATTAATTACTGAAGAGACATTCTGGGATAGCTGTTTCCACACCAGTATTCCCAGTCCTCATTTAGAGTAGGGCCTCCAATGCAACGTGCCACACAATGTGATGATCAAGCTATTAACCTTGTTGCTAGCCTCATCAGTTGGGGGGGGGGGAATCTCTCAGTGCTATGTGCCCCTGGCAAATGTCTCTATTTGTTGTAATGCTGTGAGTCATCACACTGTCACCTGGGTAACAGGGGCCAGCTAACATTACCAAATGCAATCCCATCAAGGCATGTCTTCTGAAGTAAGAATCTGACATAATTTGTTGTGAAGTTCAACCATAGACTATTTATTCCAGATGCATAGCTGCTGTTGTTTTTTTTGCAGCAATGGAATGCTCAAATTCACTCTGTGACTTCCGTTAAGGTTCATAACTTAAAAACTCTTCAGACACTTTTTTTGATCTGCCGCCAAAACCCAGAATGAACTGCACTGTCTGACAGTCTGCTACCCAAGGATGCAGCTATCATAAAAATTAGGAAGATTGTGTTTGCTGCAGGATATAATGTTTAATTCCACCAAGCAAAGTCTACGAAAGTCTCCTTGAGAAACCGGCTAAACAAAAATGCATATAAGGGCAAGACACTATAGATACCTGTCAAGCTAAGTATTGACTTCAGAGCTACAAGAAAAAAAATGTAGGTTTACACTTGAATTAACATCTCATTTTGTTTCATCTTTCATTGGGCTGATGGGCACAAATCAGTAGGATTTTGGTTGAATGAACTTTAACAGGGAATCTGCCCCCGGTGTATAGTGACTTGAAAAGCTAGCTTTTTCTATGACCACTTTACATGGATAATGTCAGGTCAAGCTACTTTCCCAAGAGGCCTGAAAAAGCATCCAATTTCCCTTTTCCTTATCCCACTATCTCCATCTCCATGCTTTCTAAAGCATATTGGGGATGGGATGGGATGACAGACACCTTCTCTTACTTCTCAGCCCAATAATTGGAAAAAGCAGGAGGTTAAATATCCCTGTCTCCATCTGATTTTTTCTCATCTCCCAGGACATCTCAAGCAGTTTCCTTCTATGGTGCCTGAAGGACCGCAAGAGACAATGCTGTTGTGCTCATGTTCCGCCAGCAGACTTCCCTTAGCAATTGGCTGCTGTGAGGCTGCTGGTCTGATCCAGCAGGGCTCTTATAATGTTCTTCTGGCAGCAGAGAAAATATGAGAAAGACGTGTGTGGGTCCCTCCTTTCCTTCTCCATGCATTTCTGTTTCTGTCTTTCCTTTTCTCCAACCATCTCAAGTCAGTTTAGGAAGCATAAAGGAAGGAATAAAAGGTTGGCAATTGTACTACTCGTTTCCTCCTCATTGTTTCTCCTCTCCACTGTCCCACCCATCCATACTTCCTAAGTGTTTAGCACTGTTGGTCTTTCCACCTCCACCTCCACCTCCTCTTTGTCTCACTCTAAGAAAGGGAATTTCCTTACATTGAGGCATAGAGATGGAACAAGCATTCTGGAGAGACTCAACAGCTGGTAGGTAGTGGCAGCAGTTAAGTTGGGTGGGCCAGCCAGTGAGAAAAGCAAGGAAAGGTCAGGGCTTGACTCTTTTGCTTAAGGACCTGGTTCTTATAGCCATAATGACTAGTAGCCACTGATTGACTCATCCTCCATGAATTTGTCTCATCCCCTTGTAAATCCACCTAAGGCAGAGGTCATCACCACATCTTATGGCAACAAATTCCATAAATTAATTGTGTGCTCTGAGAAGAAGTACTTTCCTGATTCTTCTGTTGATTAGCTTAACTGAATGACCCCAAGTTCCAGTATTATGCGGGGGGGGGGGGCACTTCTACCTGCTTTCTCCATGCAGTACAGTACATAATTTTCTAAACCTCTATCATGTCCTCCCTTTTTCTTAAAACAAATAAAAACCTCCAAGGCTGGCAATATACTCCAGAGAAGATTCTCCAGCCCCTGGATTAGCTTAGTTTATATTTTCTGCACCTTTTCCAGCTCTGCAATATAGTTTTTGAGATATGGGAGCCATAAACATACACAGCATTACAAGTTTGGCTTTACCACAATTATGCATAATGGCATCAGGATACTAGCAATTTAATTTTCAACCCCTTTCCTGAAATTTGCACTCCTCACAGTTGTGCAATACACACTAAACCCACTATGATTCCAAGTTTTCTTACCTGGTTAGAAACCACTACCTATAATCCTGTCAGCGTATATTGGAAGTCAGGAGCTAGAAAAGTACACACAGTGGAGCAAAAGATTAATAATCTAACTTCACAAATATACTGATAGGAACTGAAGAGCATCTCTGTACAAGCCCCTTTGGGGCCATTACTCACTGTAGCTGATACCCTGTTTCCCCAAAAATAAGACAGTGTCTTATATTAATTTTTGGTCCTAAAGATGCGCTAGGTCTTATTTTCCCATGAAGAATACGGTACACATATTCCGGGGAGGCCTTATGTTCGGGGGAGGCCTTATTATTGGGGAGGTCTTATTTTCGGGGGATGCCTTATATTACAGCAAGAGGCAAAACTGGAAGTAGGTCTTATTTTCAGGGGATGTCTTACTTTTGGGGAAACAGGGCATGTCAGATTGTGGTGGGACACTCTAAAAGATGCCCCTCCCTGCTTCAGTCCCCATCCATGAGAGTTGGAAAAAGCATAACTGCTGTAGACTGAACTACAGGGAAGCACAGCAGTGATGATGTATGTTGCCATATCAGCTGGGTCTCAAAACTATTATGAGGAAGTGGTAAGCAGTGACTGCAGTGCTGTGACCCAACTGCCTGATGATCTTGTAAGTCACATTGCTAATGCTGCATCTCATAGGTTTGGACTCTCAGATAGAAAGGCACTAAGGTACAAAGCAAGGCCCATTAAATGGACTAGAAATCATAAGCAGTTTGTTTGTTTACTCACATTCATTAGTTATTAATGCCTCATTAAGTCAAACTATAGAGCTGACTAAAAATAAGCAGCAAGAACACTCCGCTAAAATGGTATGAACTCATAAAATGCTAGCAGCAACTTAAGATCCCAATAACTTGTAAGATGATAAACAAACAAAAATTATTTTCAAGGCTGGATTCGTTCGTGGAAGATAAGCACTCACATTTCCATCTACAGAAGCAGGTTGGCAAACGAAAAGGTAATGCAATCTTCTTGTTAAAGCAAAGTATTATTTTATCTTTTCTCTATTATCTGACACTTGTGGAAACTGGAGAAACATTTCTGGCCAGACCACTCTGCTGTCCCAGTAGCAATCTGTACTTGCATTCCAGGTGCAAACATTCATGAATAGGCAACCATGGCATTTTCTTGAGCAGATTAAAGCACAAGAGTGAGGCAAAAAATTGGAATTTCATATAACCTTGAAAGGGCCAAAGCAAATTTGTGACTATGAGGATAGGAAATGAATGCCCACCTACAAAAGCTCTTGTACTAAATTCTCTTATCAGCCACTTAAACAATATCCTACAAGGACCTAGATAACGATATGTTGGATTTTGGAACATCACGACAAAATATGTACTGAATTTAAACATGGTTTGTTTATGCAATCATTTATATTGAGGCAGCGGGGGTGGTATGCACACCCCTAAAGTTTTATCTACGTCTAGGTTTTTCTTTTTCTTTATCATGCCTATTTAAAAATTTCCCAATAGTGAAGGGGACACAAAGCATGTGGAACCCCAAACTGTCATTGCTGCACTTGCTAGAAATTTGCTTTCTGAAATTTGTCAGAAACAGTAACATTGCCTGCAAATTTCACCCAGGAAAAATAGCTGTTAGGTTTTTTTTTTTTAAAAAAAAATATCAGTAATGACTAAGGGGCAGGGGATAAAGCAGACTAAGATGGACCTCAAGTCAAAGCATGCCTCAGACGGAGATGGGCTGTTTTCCAAAGTAGCAAACTGAGGTCTGAACTAAATCTTGTGGTCAGTGCACACCTTTACTATATACCACTTTCCCCTAAGCACTAAAAGCGCTTCACACAGAGTGTTAAATAACAAGTGCAATAATGCTGTACCATTTTTATGGATAAGAGAATAAAATCTCTCAGTAACCAATGGCTGAGTTGACTGAATCAGGGTCTTGTACAGCCAAGCTCTAATCTTAATCAATATCCTGCACTAATCAAGGAAAGGAAAAGAGGCCACAGCTACCATTGCTCTTGAAACACTCCTGTTTCATCTAGCATTTAGTAATCATGTACCGGTAAATGCATAAGTTTAAGCAAGCACCTGTTTTCTTAGCTAGCAAAGAGGCCAGTACAGTTCAGAGTTCACTGCACATACCCAGGGTAGATTCAAATGACCGAGCAGTCACACAATGACCATCCAGTTTGTAGGTTTTCAGTACATGGTGGGCCTTTACAGGCAAACACGCCATCAAAAGAAGTAGCCTGAATGCAACTGCTTGTCATTTAAATGTACTCTCAGTAACCTGAGCATGACTTAACACACTGAATAAGCACCCCTTTACATCAGGTATGTCTCCCTCCCCCCAGTTCAGTGAAAGGGTATGCATTGAAATAAAAGTCATATAATCCTCCCTTCCCACTCCACCATTCTATTCATTTCTTTTATTCTCTCTCTCTCTCACACTCTCTTTCCTCACTCCAAAACCATTTACTTGTGACACAATGACCACTGGCATAGCACTTCCAAGTGCTGTCCTACGTTTTGCTCCCTTCACAATATTTAAAACTATGAAAGCAACTGCTTGAAGCGGATCACTCACATTCTCTAAAGATTTTCTCTTCACGCCACCACTTACCTAGTTACATTCACAGAGTCTGTTAAATGGCCTTGTGTACCTGACTTACGAGGGACACAGGTGGCGCTGTGGGTTAAACCACTGAGCCTAGGACGTGCTGATCAGAAGGTTGGCGATTCAAATCCCTGTGACGGGGTGAGCTCCCGTTGCTCAGTCCCAGCTCCTGCCAACCTAGCAGTTCGAAAGCACGTCAAAGTGCAGGTAGATAAGTAGGTACCGCTCCGGTGGGAAGGTAAACGGCGTTTCCGTGCACTGCTCTGGTTCGCCAGAAGCGGCTTAGTCATGCTGGCCACATGACCCGGAAGCTGTACGCCGGCTCCCTCAGCCAATAAAGCGAGATGAGCGCCGCAACCCCAGAGTCGGTCACGACTGGACCTAATAGTCAGGGGTCCCTTTACCTTTACCTTACCTGACTTACACTTCTGCTTCTACTCCTCCAGTTCTCTTCCTGACCCTATCTAGTGCAACCATTTGCAGTTTTAAAAAAAAGTTGTACAGTGCTCAGCACCCAGAGTTTCCTCCAGTTATCCAACTTGTTTCTGAACACAGGAAGAGCAGTCAACCATGATGCAGCTGTGTAGTTCTGAAAAGAACCCTAAAGCTCTTGTCAACCTCAGCCCAGTCAGCAATAGTTGGCAGGGTGGGGCAGTGCTGCCTCCTTGACCTTCCATCACAGCCATTGCTGTGGTGTACTGAGCACAAGCCAATCTGGCACTCCTGCTGCTGCATTTGCACCAAACCAACCTCACTGCTGCCTTGCCCTCGCAGTATGCCATAGCAATGACAATGGCCAGAGCTCAGGCAAGCAGCACTGCCTTGTCCCAGTTACTTTGTCAAAGCAATCCCTTAGTTAAGGACACTGGTTTCCTATCCCTGCAGGTGGTTCAAGACTTTGCACAAAGGAGGAGGAGTTTGGTCTTGATATCCCGCCTTTCATTCTCCTTAAGGAGCCTCAAGGAGATTGGCTAACAATCTCCTTTCCCTTCCTGCCCCACAACAAACACTCTGTGAGGTGAGTGGGGCTGAGAGACTTCAGAGAAGTGTGACTAGCCCAAGGTCACCCAGCAGCTGCATGTGGAGGAGCGGAGACGTGAACCCGGTTCCCCAGATTATGAGTCCACCGCTCTTAACCACTACACCATGCTCACTCCCGGGGTTTGGAGGGTGTACCTCCAAACAGCACCCTTATCAATCAATCTACCCATCACCTAATATTTGCAACAGAAGCCCTTCTCTGGATTCCTCCCTCATGTGAAGTCAAGAAAGCAGAGAGAGGGCATTCTCTGTTATGGCACCCCAGGCTTGGAACTCTCACCCTGTGGAAACTGGCCCTGTGCCTTCATTACCTTTTAGGTGCCTATGTTTCTGAGCTTCCAACTGAGCATATAATTTGGCCTTATAATTGACGTCATTGGCTTTATTTGTTCCCCTTGATTGCCATTGCTGTCTTCCAAGCATGGAGGGCACGCATTATAGCCCATGAGATATGGAAAATAAGGGTTTTCAAAAAGCTTTTACCGGCTTAATGGGTTTTAACAGACTTTATTCCAAAAGGAAAACTAAATGTCCAGCACTCTAACAAACCTCTGTGAACTGCTCAAAATTACCTTGTGGCGCTCACAGTTAGGGTTAGAGGAGCCAAGCCTCATGCTGTACTCTATTTCTGAGGCATAATTTTGTAAGTGCACTAAGACATACATGCTGTGTACCCGTTGTGTGCCAGTTACTTTAGGAAACCTGGAGTGTTTCCTAATAATATTCATATAATATTATTCATATAATATGTGTATAAAAATGTATATGTTATGTGAGAATTGTATTTTTAGTGGAACCAGCAGTGGATTTACTTATCGCTGAGAGGAAGGAGTGAGAAAAGAATTACGATACGATACGATACGATATCTTTATTGTCATTGTCCCTTGCGGAACAATTAAATTGAAAAACTACATAAAACTACATAAAAACTACATAAAACTACCACAAAACTACATAAAACTACATAAAAACTACATAAAACTACATAAAAACTACATAAAACTACATAAAACATTCAAAAACCCCTGAAAAACTCTAAAATCCCATTTTAAAATACACTATACTACAGAGACCCCTTATGCTGCATTTAGAACCAGAATTGCATTAGCGTAGAAACTGTTTTTCAGGCGGCGAGGCCTGGCCTTTATAACCCTATACCTTCTTCCAGAAGGCAGAAGCTGAAAGAGATCATTTCCGGGGTGCGTACTATCATGTGCTATCTCTGCCGCTTTCTTATGGCACTTGGCAGCATAGATTTGATCTAAGGTGGGAAGAGTGCACCCAATAATTCTCTCTGCAGTCTTTACAACCCTGGATAGCATTGTTTTTTCCCTGGCCGTGCAGCTCCCAAACCACACGCACAGACCATAAGTTAGTACACTCTCCACAGTGCAATGGTAGAATGCCATCAACAGGTCCTTTGAGAGATTGTTTTTCCGGAGGATTCTCAGAAAATATAACCTCTGCTGTGCTCTCTTCACCAGGTCTTTGCTGTTCTCTCCCCAGGTTAGGTCGTCTCTCAACTCCATTCCCAGAAATTGAAACACTGAGACCTGTTCCACGCACTTCCCCTCAATAATAAGTTGCTGAATATTCAATTTATATTTCCTAAAGTCCACAATGATCTCTTTTGTTTTCTTTAAGTTAAGCAGTAAGTTGTTTTTCCTGCACCACTCCCCCAACTGCTCAACTTCCTTCCTATAGGCCGTCTCCCCTTCTCCAGCCGTAATTAAACCAACCACCGTTGTATCATCTGCGAACTTAATGATCTTATTACTGGGGTATTTGGGGGCACAGTCAGCTGTATAGAGCGTGTATAAAAGCGGGCTCAACACGCACCGCTGTGGCGTCCCCGTATTCGTGATGAGATCTGCAGAGACGTGGGAACCCAACCTGACCCTTTGGGAACGGTTTGATAAAAAGTCTAATATCCACCTGCACAAACATGGTGGAAGTCCCAGGTCTAATAATTTGGGCACCAATCTATGTGGAAGAATAGTATTAAATGCAGAACTAAAGTCTACAAATAACAATCTTGCGTAGTTCCCTTGCTTCTTCAAATGAGTCAGGACAGCATGTAAAGCCATTGCCACAGCATCCTCTGTGGATCTCTTGGCCTTGTACACAAACTGGTAAGGGTCAAGTCCCACTGGCAGACAAGATAAGATGCGCTTCCTCACCAGTTTTTCGAAACATTTCATTATAATGGGTGTCAGCGCCACAGGGCGAAAATCATTCAGACTGTCTATCTTTGATGTTTTTGGCAGGGGTATAATGGTAGCAGATTTCAGACAGGGTGGAACAGTGGCTTGGGCCAGAGACTGGTTAAAAATCTTCATAAAGATTCCTGCCAGTTGGTCCGAACAATCTCTTAGCACCCTGCCAGCCACCCCATCCGGGCCCATAGCCTTCCTCGTGTTTACCTCCTTTAATATTCGCCTCACTTCTCCCTCTTCCACCCTGGCAGCATTTCCTGTAGGTAGTGACGCCAATAGCTCTGGCATCCCTGTTGGAGTCACTGTTGGTGTCACCTCAAATTGGGCAAAGAAGGTATTCAACTCTCCCACCAAGGAAGCAGTACTCTCTACCACTGATGAATTCCTTGATTTATAACCAGTCAGATGTTGGACTCCCTGCCACATTTGTCTAGTATCATGATTTCTCAGATGGTCCTCAATTTTTCCTCTGTACTCCACTTTTGCTTTCCTGATACCCCTCTTCAAGTTCACTCTTTCTATGCCATACAATACCCGGTCCCCAGTTCTAAAAGCAGAATTTCTGGCCTTCAATAATCTCCTAACCTCTCCTGTCATCCAGGGCTTCCTATTCGGATACAACTTAACATACTTTTCCCTGGTGACATTTGCTGTGCAGAATCTAATATAATCCAGGACCGTTGATGTATAAGTTTCTAGATCTTCATGGTCGAAGATATTCCAGTCGGTCTCCTGGAAACAGTCCTGCAGTTGCTGAGAGGCTCCCTCAGGCCACACCGTAACCATCCGTGTTTGTATCTGGCCTTGTTTCCTGAGGGGTGTGTATACTGGTGTCAGAAGCAGGGACACATGATCTGAACCACCGAGGTGCGCCAAGGTCTTGACCTCATATGCTCGTCTAATGTTCGTATACACCTTGTCAAGAGTATTTTCTCCCCTTGTTGCACACTCAATGTGCTGATGGAATTTTGGGAGTACTGCCCTCACATCTGTGTGATTGAAGTCCCCTGCAATAATGTGCACAGCCTCCGGGTATCTGCTCAATTTAGCATTGATGTTTTCATGCATACTGCTCATGGCCCTGCATGCATTTGTAGTTGGTGCTATGTACACCGCTGTTAACACCACTGTTGTAAATTCCCAGGGAAGATAGAAAGGTCTGCATTTAATTGTCAGAAATTCCACATCCGGAGAACAGTAGGTATCCAACTTGACAGAGTCCGTACACCAGTTTTGATTTACAAAAATACACACACACACACACACACCTTGTTTCTTGCCAGAATCCTGTGTCCTGTCCCACCGGTACGTTGTAAAACCTTGTAATTCAACAGTTGTGTCTGGAATAGCTGAATTTAACCATGTCTCTGTGAGTATCAGCACACAACAATCCCGGATGTCTTCCTCCACTCCTACCCAAAGCCTCCATTCGTCAAGTTTATTTGCCAATGATCTCACATTAGCATAAAAGATACTTGGAAGAGGTAGTTTGCATCGTTGTTTCATTATCTTCCTTGTCTTTGTTCTCTCTTTCATTTGACCTTGTCCTCTGCGGCCTCTCTTCTGCTTCCACTCTCTCCTCCTCCTCCTCCTCCAACACCAGTGATTTACGATTTCTGGAATCTCGCATGCCCGTAGCTGTTCCCACACAGCACAGTTTCTACATCTGTATCTGCTGCTACTTCTGTCTCTGTACAACAGCATTTCGTATCGACTATAAATAATTCGTCCTAACAAACCCTGACTCCCCTCCCGGGAGCTCTCAGCCGCAGCGTTTGCACGCGCCGCCATCTTGTCTCATTAGAAATGATTCAGGTGGTTAAGGTCAATAATTTCTGAAAATTCCATCCCTACTCACAGTGATTGCCCCAGTTTTAAAAATTCCGGAGAACATTCTGAAATTAAACAATAAAAAACATGTCGGTACTCTAACATTATCATTATTATAGAATACTGCCATTCTTCACAATTATTCAATTTAAACATCTCATTAGAATTTAGGTTTTGCAAGATATTCTTAAAGTCCAGACCTCATTAGGATTTTAGTTCAATGAAATATCTGAAATGATGCTGAGGGTGGGACTCCTCACTGAGAAAGTTATATTTCATGATTATATAATATTAATTGTAGAACAAGGGCTTAAATTCTGTATTGTTCAACAAACAAAAGGACATTAATAATAGTTTTTGACATAGTGGTTGGATTGCCTCATTAAGTTATTATTTTGATTAACATTTCACTATGTTTTCTTCTGGCCGTGCCTAAAAGCTTAGTTTAGCTCTCATTGTTCTCTATACAAAGATAAATAACTTGCAGATCTGATTATTTAAGGATGCAATCATATAGTCCCTGGGAGAGATTATGTCCTGGTTTTTCTTCTGGCATGTCCCAAGAGTCTTATAACATGAGTAGGTAGCCTCGAATGCTTTGATATGAAAGGCTGCAGGGTTTGGGCTGGGCAAGCAATCTGGTGGGAGCCCCAGACTAGCCTTGCCATTGCGCCCATAGGGCACCAATCTTGATACTGCTTTTCTTCATCCCTGCAAAAACATTAGCAGCCTGGTTGTAGAGCTCTGCCTCTCTACATGGTTGCTGCTGTTGTACAGAGAGTGCTCCTCTCAGAATGAATTTTGGGAGCAAAGCCTGCAACAATACTGTACCCTAGCATTCACATGCAAAGAATATCTGAAAGGGGCTATCACTGAACATTTGAAATGCTGTCCTGGCAAGGAACCAGGACAGAGGGCAGCACGCCACTAATAATGACAGTATGAAATATAGCAGCTGGATCACTTATTAATGGGAATAGAGTACAGCCCAATGTGGGGGGGGCAGCATTCAGTACTGGATACATATAATCTATTAATGTATATTATACAGCTGACACAGCACTTAAAGGTATTGCGTAAAATAAGTATTATTGATCTCAAGTATTTTACATAAAATGCTCTCTCTTACACCTTTATTTCTTTGATATACTTTCTGTTTGGAACATACTACAAATATTGACTGCCTAAAAAACAAATCTACCTATACTGTATGTAAATAAGTGTGTAAATAGAGACTAGGGAAAGTACATGATTATTGTATGCCCAGTATATTTTATAAATTATAGTACCAGCCTGTTCTACCAATGGGCTATAGCTCTAGATCATGGGTAGGCAAACTAAGGCCCGGGGGACAGATCCGGCCCAATCGCCTTCTAAATGCAGCCCGCAGATGGTCAGGGAATCTGTTATGTACTGAAGTTCTCACCCTGGGCCAGCAGGGGGATACTGTAGATAGTTTTCACTCAGGTCCACGTCAGTTATTTTAGGCGGGAAACCCTGGGTTGTTGTTGCTACAATGTTGACAGCCGGCTGCCTATAAAAGCAGGCCGGCTGAGCTGTTTGCAGTCAGTTCTATTCCAGCTTACAAAATAAAGAGCTGCTTTGGAGAAATCGCTGTGTCGTCTGCTATGTCAACCCACAACATAACAGAATCAGCATGTTTTTACATGAGTAGAATGTGCCCTTTTATTTAAAATGCATCTGTGGGTTATTTGTGGGGCCTGCCTGGTGTTTTTATATGAGTTGAATGTGTGTTTTTATTTAAAATGCATCTCTGGGTTATTTGTGGGGCATAGGAAATCGTTCATTATTTTTTTTCAAAATATAGTCCACACCCCCCACAAGGTCAGAGGGACAGTGGACTGGCCCTCTGCTGAAAAAGTTTGCTGACCCCTGCTCTAGATGTTTAGAAACATTCAGAAAGTTTTATAGAAGTATTAATTCTTTGTAGGTTAGTACATCTCAAACCATTAAGAAGGAACTGCCAAATGACTGTTGCTTTCTGGTTTTCATGTGTTAAGACTTGAACGTATGACATTTGTGGTACAGTGGTACCTCAGGTTACATACGCTTCAGGTTACAGACTCCGCTCAGAAATAGTGCTTCAGGTTAAGAACTTTGCTTCAGGATGAGAACAGAAATCGTGCTCCGGTGGCACGGCAGCAGCAGGAGGCCCCATTAGCTAAAGTGGTGCTTCAGGTTAAGAACAGCTTCAGGTTAAGTACGGACCTCCGGAACGAATTAAGTACTTAACCTGAGGTACCACTGTATTTCATACAGGTTGTTCTGCACCCTGTGGAGAAAGACCATGCTCTCTTGCCCTCTATTTGACCCGTGCTCTGAATGGCTGACAAAGTGCCAGCTGTCACTCAACCCTATGTGGGCAGCAAGCCAGCAACTGACCATCTATGCTGTGTTGCTCATGAAGAGATCTAGCAGAGACTAGTAAATAACTACAGTAGTGCAGGATCAGGTAGACTCCAGCTAAAGAGCACCTTTTGTTTTGGAAGTATTCTGCTCTGTCCCTTCGTTATACCCATTGCCTTCCTTATTCTTAATAAATGTTATATATTTGAACAGTTGTGTCTCTGCATTGTTGCCAACTCACAGGATTAGTGTGAACACACCCACCCCAAGCCTAAGCCATTTGAGACACTGGACTGAGGTTGACAGAGAAAAGCAGGTTGCTCTAATTTCTAGGAGAGACAAGGAGCCAGGTACTAGCTCTCCCTCGCAAGAAAATTGAAAGGGATCTGGCAGCCTTGGGGTACCTTGGAAAGCAATTGCATTGACCTTCCAGACTTTACCCCACCAGGGGGTTGTAAAGGTTTACAGATGGTGCGGTGGAAGCAATTATTGGATAGTTTGGGGGAGGACACAACTGGTTTACCTTACCAGAAAGGGTGGAAGCAGGTCTTATTGGCCTCCCCCCTCTGTTTTATACCCTTTCTCTATAATGCTAAATGTGTATTATTTCCACCACCTGTCAGCTGTGGTTGAATGAGTGCCCCCCCATTAAAGTTCATGGATACCAGGAGCAATGTGTCCTCCTCCATGATTATGTCTTCAGATCAGTAGGAGAGGCCAAAACACAGGGGACTCCACCTTCTCCATTGCAGCCCCTGCTCTTTGGAACACTTTGCTAAGAGAATTTCAGTTGGTTCCCTGCTTCCCTGTATTTAGGTATGGCACTAAATGCAGCACTTGCAACCAGATTGTAATTAAAGGGGGGGACCAATTTTTGCGGCAATTTTTTAATGGGACCGCACTGCAAGGGAAAGTTTAACTATTTCTTCTCCCACCACAATCTTGTTAAAAACACACACACACACACAAAAGGCATGGCAGGGTTAGGAGGTGGGGTTAGAAGCTTCAGTTGTGACAGATGAGAGTTTTTCCTAACTGCAGCACTATAGGGAGGGTATAGAATCATAGAGTTGTAGAGTTGGGAGGGACTCTGAGGGTCATACAGTCCATTTTTGTAAAGGTTGAGGGGGGGATAACCCCAACCTTCCTATGTGCTGCAGTCCCAGTAAAAACAATCATCCCAGCCATGCCTGTAATTAAAAGAAGGAAACCCAACAGCAGGATTGCAAGCAACACAATTATTCCCCCCTCCCCCCAAAAAAACCACTTTAAGGCTTTTGTGGTCTTGGCTGTTTTACTTGAGTATTGAGAAGATTGTTTTTAATGCTTTTGTGGTTGCTTATATTTGTTCTTGCATTGTTATTTTGTACGTATTTTGTCCTATTTTATTGCAAGCTGAATTACCTTTTTGGTTAGGAAGTGGGATATAATTGTAAGTCTCAAAGAAATATGGTACAATAAGATCATGTTTGTTAATCATGTCTATTACAGTTTTCAACAAATGATTATTTGATCATTAAGTATATCTATAAACACAGTAATTAGGTTTGAAAAATACTTCTCTCCCCCCCCCCCAGCAGCTAGGAAAAAAACAATTCCCCTTCCTAACCAGGGTGAATAATGTCAGTTGCAAACATTGCAGGTGGAGGGAATAAACCTTCTTTCATGGACGGTGACTGTGAGAGCTGTTGGTATCAAATACTGGAACCCTTTATCACAGCAGGAAGATTGTACTGCAGACCAACACATCGCCTATTAGCTTTATTTCTGTGCACTAGTTCTTTGGAACAATTCATCCCTTCAGCAATTGGTCATATTGCTGAGATTATACAGTGGCCACTAATGCATCTCTCTACATGATGTGATCAAGCGTTACACTTAAAGCTGAAGTGAGAGTAAAGTTTCACGCTGCCCTCACTAAACGGCCCTGCAATTATCTCCATTTCCAAGCACTACTTTTCAAATTAGAATTGTTCTAGTGTGGAGCACAGTACGTGGACAGTGGTCACCTATTTTTCTAGCACACAACCCAGATGTGCTGGGGAAACTTCCCCATAAGCTGCTGTTTATACACTAAAGCTAGAACCAATGGTGAACCATTTCACAAACTACAAGAAAAACCCAGATATTTTTTATTGCGGTTGCCATCAGGATGAGTAATGACTTTGTTACAATGAAAAAGAACACAATTCAACCAATATTAAGCGTTGTTAAGTCATGTTCTTATCTACTGAAGAGTTAAGCACACACTCTCATTGAAACCATTGCTTGTTTTGCTTGGATCTGATCTGCATTTGTTGCCCAGGATACAACCTTTAAATTAGGGTAGTGTCCTTAATTTTTGGAACTCAGTGCCATCAGTACGGTAGTGGCTCAAGGGTCAGGGCAGCCCCAATGTTGCCACTGCCCTGCTTCATCCCAGCCCCATACTGATGAGCTACAGTGATGTACAGGAGTGCCAACCTGAACAAAACATTAGGGAGGGAGGTATGCCCTGCCCCACATAATAGATCACATGACACAGTGCACGCACACCATTTGAATGGCAATGTCCATCAGCTTTGGGGAGGTCTGGCCCCCTCAAATATTTTATTGGGCTGGCTGTTTATTGGAGTTGGCTCCTATGGTGATGCCAGTGTTGGGGGGGGGTGCTTTCCATGGCTCTGCCACACCACCCAGGCCACTACAACATGCTGAAATCAGTTCTATTTTTTTCCTGGACACTGGAATCAGGTGAGGCTGTGTGAGTTCTGGATAACAACAACAACAATTTATTATTTATACCCCGCCCACCTGGCTGGGTTTCCCCTGCCACTCTGGGCAGCTTCCAACAAAATATTAAAAATACATTAAAACATTGGTCATTTAAACAGGGCTGCCTTCAGATGTCTTCTAAAGTGCTTGGATGCTGCGGTGGGCTGGATGAGGGACAATAAGCCGAGACTGAATCCTGACAAGACAGAGAGCTTGTGGGTCTGGGAATTAGGTGTCAATCCTGGTTTTGGTCATGCATGCGATCCCTTTGGAAGAGCAGGTTCATAGTCTGTGGATGCTCAGAGATCCACCACAGTCACTGGGGGTGCAAGGTGCCTTGCTTGCCGGGAGTGCCTTTTACAAGCGTCAACTTGTTCTCAGGCTACAGTAGTTCCTGGAAAGGAATAGCCTAGCCACTATACCCATGTGTACTGGTGAACTCCCAGAAAATATTTTAATGGGCTGCCCTTGAAAATGGTCCCAAAGCTTCAGCTGCTCAGTTGTTGAGCAGTTATCAAGACCATATAACAATTCTCCTAACAGAGTTACAAAGGCTGTCAAGGTGCTTCTAATAGCATATTAAGTTCTAAACAACTGGGACCTAAACAGCCCAGAGTTGAGACATGCAGGGGAGGACTTGTGGTAGTCATGCCATTGTGGTGACTTATAAAAGGGCCTTCTCTGCTGCAGCACCATGACTGTGGAATGCCCTCCCCTCAGATACTGTACTGAGTTTTTCTTGTCAACTGCAAATACATCTGTTTTCTCATATGGTTGGCTGCTTTACTGCTGTATTATCCCTGTTATGCTTTTGTATTTCATCTATGCTGACACTTATATTGTTGGATTGTTTTATGTTTTACTGTACTCTATTGTACCCTGCCTTGGGCTTGTTATCAAGTAAGAGTAGACTAAAAGCACATTTAAACAAACAAACAAAAGTATTTTGTTTGCTAACTAAATATATGATAAATATTATAGTACTACAATACTAAATAAATAATAGTATTGGATACTTAAATGTAACTCCAATGGCCAAAACACTCTAAGCAGGTTTTTTATTATATCCCACCCCCACCCCACCCCCCAGATTCTGCTCTTTTGTGAATGCTAAAACAGTGTGTAAGCTAAAATAATTTCCATCCTGTGTTTGCTGTATATGAAAGTAGTTTCTGGGTGTTATTGACTATTTTCTGTTTTGTTATTATTGAGAAGATGCAGCACACTCCTGTTTTGTCATTTTCCATGCTGTGTTGTGAATTTTATTTTTTTAACATTTGCATTTATAAATTTATTTCTTTGCTGGCTGTCTTCCCAAGTTGTGTGAACCCAGGAACAAAACATGCATTAAGTCCCCTCTCTCTTATGTATATTACCATATTATCCTTGAATTGGAGATACCTGCTGCACTCTAGTACCTGAGGAAATACATCACCTAGTGAAGCCAAGTTAGTATCTCTTAGTAGAATGGATGAGGTTTGGTGAGTAAAGCAACAATGTAAGTTGCTACGGAAATCTTATGGGTCATATAGGAAATATAAACAAACACAGTAGTCATTACTTCCTTGTGACTGTTATTATACTGGCAACTGAAGCACAGAAAACACAAAGCTGGTGTCACTCACAGTGTTCTTGAACAGAGAGATTTTTAAAAAGTGTATTTACTTTTCAGTTGCTTTGTCAATAAACAGATGATCTAACAAATGGTGTCAGTAGTATAATTGTCAATGTTAAAGGTCATTATTTCACTTTCAATATCCTTACTGTTGCTGTCAGATCCAGATTCTAAAGCAGCTATGGTCATTCTTTTTAGCTGGAGACACTGACAGAATCAATGGTGAGGGCCACCAAGTTTCTGCACAGCTAGAATTCACCAGCAGGTTGGGTTGGTTTTTTTTTTCTTTTCTTTATTTGTTACTTTGGGTCATATCATTTAAAATGGTTCCCTATCCTTTCTATGTATGTCTTCAACATTAGCCTCAACTCTATCAGTTTTGGAACAACTGCATAATGCAGTAATGTTAAATATTGCAAGCCATCCTGAGTGATATGTTTTCATAAACAGAAAACGAATATGGACTATGTTTTTGCAAATAACAGATATGAAATTTGAACTTGAAATTTTAAATCAAGGTCTTGAAAGATGAGCAAACCTTCCCCAATCAATTCATCAAAACAATACCCTAAGAAACAGAGGCAATATGTTGGCCTTTTTTCCTTGTTAGTATTAGCATCTTATTAACCCTACAGATATCCTTTAAAGGGCATCACAATTCAACAATGGAAAGGACCACTGCTGCTACACTGCAGTCACTGTACAGCAACTGCAATTACTGAAGCTGCTGGGCATCAGGAACACTATCCCTTGTGACCTGATATTCAAAAGCATTTGTTGGTTAATGAGGTACTAAAGAGGCAATTTGACAGGAACCTAGTAAAACATCCATTTTGCTAGGCACCAATCTAAACACAGAAAATAGGAAAGAATTGGTGTTCTTCCAGTGAGAAGAGTGAAATCGTAATATCTCACTTTCTCTGTCTGTACCTCCTTTTTTATAGCAGTCTTTTTTAACCTTCCTTTTTTGATATCTGCAGCATACTGAAAAGCATACCAAAAGAAAAATTATTCCATTTTTTACATTTTGTAAAAATGTAAAAAATCCTCACTTTTACCACTTCAGAAAAGCAGGTATAGAATGATTAATAGTCGTTAGGCTGCTTTCAGATTGCTGCAATTTTGCAGTCAGGATTCAGCTGCATACCAGCAAATTCAGGTTGTGCAATTAAAGTGGATTTGGTGCTCTTCTGTAACAAACCCGCTTCCAGAAAGCTCCTGAACTTTTTGAAGTAAGGAAAGTGACAGGGAAATGGATGGAAACGTGTGAGATAACCATGGCTTTGAATGACATTGTATAATCTCACAAATCAGAACAAATGGTCCATCAACCATGGACATTGTATGACTTCCTCACAAACATTCTGCAAACAAGGCAGGATGCACTTTCAAGAAACAGGTCATCGGGAAATGACTTTGGAACTCCTGCCCTTTCAGGTTCTAATGGAGACCAACCTAACCCCCGGTCTGAGCTGCTGGAGAGTATTAGGATAATGTGGAGGATAATCTTCCACTGCTGTGAAGGCACCTGCTGCATCCAGAAGCATGGAAAGCAACCTCCAGCAGTCTTCCTCATAGCAATAACCTGTGTAAAAGCTGTGAAGAGGGGCAGGTACAGGTAAGAAGCCCCAGGGACCCCTGAGAGGCACAGCCTTTATTATTAGTTATTGGGGGCCATTCAGAATGTTTCCTTGCAAGGCCCAGCAAGTCAAGCAATTGCTAGGTAACTAGGCCAACCAAGTTCAACCAAAGCAGCATTTTGACTACTTGTCAGATCCTGGAGGTTTCACATGCACAGAAGCAGAGAACTGGAGCTCTCCTTGATGTTGTCTACACAGGTTAAGTCTCTAGATAAGGCTTCCTCAACCTCAGCCCTCCAGATGTTTTTGGCCTACAATTCTCATGATCCCCAGCTAGCAGGTCCAGTGGTCAGGGATGATGGGAATTGTAGTCTCAAAACATCTTGAGGGCCAAGGCTGAGGAAGCCTGCTCTAGATGGTGGCAAATGCATCTTGACTGAATTTGACTAATCTGAATTTGGGGTAAGTGTCAGCATTGTAAGTGAAGTTAAAAGGGCATAGGTGATCAATGAGATCAAATTCTAATACTCATTCCAAACTAGCAATATGTGATGACATCTTAACACAGTTGCCTCAGCTTATTTTCCTTTATACAGATCCAAGAGCTATAGAAACACGGTTAAATAAGCAGCAGTATATAATGCGAGTATACAAACAAAAAATAAATGTGCAAAAATTAAAAGAGCAACTACATAACACAGAAAAATGTGTGCAGCAGTTGCTTCAGAAACATGTAAACAACTGCACAGCAGTAAACACAATATTGGTAAGTGTTAAATCAATATAAAAACATTCATATTAAACCTATCAAGATCTGGTCTTTTCCAGATGGAAATGTTTCTTAATAGCTAATGGGATTAAAAACACCACATTTCATCTTCAGAATTATTCATTCATACTTCAGCGTCTGTCTTGCATAATTAGCACACTATTCTTTCCCCAACTGCAGAAAATAAAGAGCCAGCCTTCTCTATATTAAGTGTGGCTGAATTCTTCCAACATTACTGTACTGAAAATCAGCTATACATCCTATACTGAGGAGTAGATGCTGAGCATCAGGTGATATTAGGACTGACTATGGGAGTTGGCAATAAAGCATTTCTTCAAAAGAAAATGACTGAAGAAAGAAAGAAAGAAAGAAAGAAAGAAAGAAAGAAAGAAAGAAAGAAAATGCATTTATGTTTTTATTGCTCTATCCCCACACAGGGAGAACTGTTGGTTATACAGAGTACCCACAAAACAGCCATCCAATGTGGCAGAAGAAGAGCAATTAAACATAGCATATAGCACAGCCAATATTTAGAAACAGTTAATATGCCCAAATAGCTATCATAACCCTTAGAAAAGTCAAAAAGCAACTTTTGTTCCGAGTACATAATATTTGTCTTCCTGAACCATACATGTTTCCAGGACCACAGAATGTGTAGAAAGCACCCAATTTTGGGGCCCTAGAGTCCTAATCTTACAATTACATCTACAGAACTAGGCATATATAGGGTGAGGTCCAATTAGTCCACCACGCACTGTTGCTTTAGATACATCCCCAAAAGAGGACTGGGGGAAGTGACTTTTGCTGCTGTCCCCTTTCCCCTACACCTATCCGGAAATCTGTTCTGCATAGTTGGGGTCCCTCAAAACAGATTATTGGAGTGCTGGGGGTTGCAAGGAGGGGAATCCACACAAAAAAAATCTCTTTTCCTCTTCCCTTAGTGGGTGTCTCCCACTCGATAAAAATGTCTCCAGTGTCATTCCTGATTGATTTGAGGGTTTTTGTTGTTGTTGTTGTTTGCTCCATTGGTTTTAGAATAAGAATAAGAAGTCTCTCTCAAGGTGAGGCAAAGCCACTATACTAGCTAGTTTTCTGGCAGGCAGGTCACTGTTGCTTATTGAGAAGGCGGAATGGCGGGCAGGACAGCGCTTAAATGCACTGCAAAATAAGGATGAATCAGTGCATTTCTGGTCTATTTCAGTTTTCACATTCCAAAATCCATTCCATACTTTTAAATAAGAAAATTGGCATGAAATTTAAATAGTATGTAAATGTGTATCTGGTATACAGTTGAAAATATTTTGATCCTATAAGGGAAAAAATATTTGAAGAAAAGGAGGGAAAATACATATATTCTTTGCATCATTCGCAGAAGCACAATGCCATTTCAAGGGATTCTTTCACCCCATGCCACTATGTGTGCTCTACCTTTGATTGTGTTTACCTTTTAACAACACAATCAAGGGCAAAGAGAAAAGTCATTTCATATTTGACAGGGTAACCCAAATCAAGATCTGACACATCCTTTTTACACAATGACAATTCACACTGAAAAACCATGTACTCTATTCAGAAACCACCTCCTGCACTGTATTTATATTTGCTTCTCAGGTGTGGAATCTTTTCAACACAGTATTAACATTTCCTTTAAAGCACTTCCTTGTTTTCTCCTTGAATAAGGGCATCATGAGAATATTGGCTAGTAATGAAATTTCAGTACTAGTATTTCACTTTCCTTGATAATGAAAACTTAATTGCACTGTTTTATCGCCAGGTGCTTGTATAATAAGAATAGCTTCCCTCTTTTGTAAGGCATGTTGCATCTCATATTGCTCTTCCTTGGCAAACCTGGAGCCATAGGTGGCTCAAACTGTTTTGCTATCCCCAGCCAGAAATTAGTTTTGCTTCCTTTTCAATGAGACAATAGGGTCCAAGGCAGGGAAATAATTTGGCTTTCTCCACTTAAAGGTTTTCCCAATTATGCTTTGCTTGTTTTATTTATTTCAGAAATTTACATACCGCTTAACACTGCAGTCTCTAATATGGACTTTGGAATTCTTATGGGTCAACACAGCTACCATTACTTTTTGACTGATTGGGATACATGGGGGTCAGTAATAATAACCCTTGAATGCCTATATGTATTTATTGTTTAATATTGGAAGAATGGTTTGTTGAAGTTATTGGAGGCAAAGTTGATATGTTTGATTAGACAAAAAAACATTGCTGACATTTATTAATGGTAATAATCCCTTTTGGACTTTTTGTGTGAAATGGAAAAGGAATGAATTTGAGACATTTTTGGTCTGAAAACTGGGGAAATATTGCTTGACAGAAATTAGAATATCCAAGAGTGAATGTTTTTATTAATTTCCTTTATGTAACTAACAGAAAATTGGAAGTCCTATTTATTTTTCTTCTTTCTTTTCTTTCTATTTTCTTTAATTTTTATTTGGTATCCTCTGGTCTGTTACCAGGATCCATGGATTACACACACATGAAGGTAGTGGATGGTTGGCAGAAGGACCTTAAATGAAAAGCAGGGAAGCAAAGATCTCCCAGGGCGAGAGACTGGGAGAAGAAAAGAAAGCTCCCAGGTGAGAGCTGGGAGGATCCACCTCTTTCTGTGTGTGACAAGGGTTAAGAGCTACATTTGAGAAAGGACTCTATATTTTCTTTTTTTCGTTCCATTTTGTTTCTGCTTAGACTCGTTTCTTTCATCTTATTGTATTATGAAAAGGCTTTAATAAGATCTTATGAAATAAAGGACTGCAGACTTTGGCTCATGGTGAGCAAAAGGCAAACATGTGTACAGTACAGGTGAAAGGAGGCTCTGAATAACACTATGATTATATTGATATATTAATGCAGAAAGAAGGAAGTAGTTCTGAACCGCTTCCTTCTTTACGGTTCAGGAAATTTCATAGTGTAATAATAAGAATAAAAACAAATTAGTTGCCAACATGCAGGTGCACATTTAATACTAAGGTAGCTACTTCCTTGGCTTGGCTGACTTGTGTGCACAATCTCCCCACCCCCATTTCTGTCCTTTCTGCAGCACCTTGGGCAGCATCTCTGGATGGAATAGGGAAAGATGCCTCTGCCTTCTACCAGCTTGCTACCTTATTAGATGTGATTTGTTCTCTGTAACACAAAATGTGAAGGCAAATACTAAGGTGAGCAGTGCATTCGTTCTATTTGGCTGGGATATTAAGGCAAAGGGTGGCAGGAAGAAGCAAGGGAAGGAGGGCTGAGAGATGAAAGGCATGTGGACAGAAACAGCAGAGATGAGCCCATTAACTCCACCACTATACAAGATGTGCTGTTGTCCAGTAGCCCGCAGGAAGCAGCAGGATGGCTGAGGATGAACTGGGAGGGGGGTGGAACAGATATGTAGGGGTTCCATCTGCTTTCCTTGTTCCTCTGGTTTATGCATGTGGTGAAAGTGTTGATGCCTTAGGGGGGAAGAGTTGTTCTGTGGGACTACTGCAGAAAGTAAATGAGGATTGCTCCAATATGCTTGGGAGCCCAACTGAGGACAGAAGCTCTCACCTGGCTTATGCAATTATGGAGCAGGAATGCATCTTGTCTCCTGCCATGTAGCTCCACAGAGCTGAGGCATATGGTACTTTGTAAAAAGCGGGACAATCTCTCAGATGCAAACACAACTGAATTTCAGGTGGGTCACAGAGGCATGCTCAGTCACACTACCGTAATTAGAAAAAAAAATAACAAGTTAAAATCAGTTGCAATATTCGGAACCTAAGACCGTAAGTAAGTGCCCTGCACAAAGTCACATTACATGATCGCAGGTAGCCAACAATTACTCCATTCTGCAATAGATGCAATTATATGCATAGCCAACGTGGTTTTAATAGGCAGTGACGGGTGGGGAGTTGTAGTTAGTCACATATACCAAGGTGCGTGTCATTGATTTTTTTTTCATTTCAGTACTAGCTCAAGATGGATTGACAGGAAAAAGCCTTTTCTGTTGTGAATCACACATCTCCTACAAGAAAGCTGCTGTTTCCCTGAGGCTTTCAGAGTAATAGCAAGGTGAACAGTTCCACAGCAATGAGGCTCAAAAAGAAAGTAAGTGACACCTAGCTGTGGTGTGAAAATGGCAATCATGTCAAAAAGATCAGATGAACAATGTGGGATGGAAGATAAACAGGCTATACAAATGCAGGCATGGACACAATCTGGAATCTGGAAGTGCTGCTGTATTGTGGTAATCCATATATTTTAATAGCTAAGGAATGTGAAGTTTGATGACTTCTACCAATATTGAAATGAGGTGACATGGCATAGCCTTCCCTTGGCATTATAGGCTGCCCTGCTGCAAGGTGCAAACTCTGGCAACAGTTGTTGGCCCCATTAGCTTTTTACTATTTGAAAAATAACACAATGTCCTATATGAGTGAAGCACAGACATCTGGCAAATCTAATTTTATTTTGCATTGCAGAGATTAGGCAAGTCTAGAGAAGGAAAATAAACACATCATTTCACAGTGCAATAATTTTTGTGCATGAGTTTTCGGTAACTCAACGTAGCCAGCATCATAAAGAGCGGGTTTTCCCAGGGAAAGTGGTGGGACAAAAGAGAAACCTCTCTGACCTGTACCAAGAGTTTATGGTACAGAGCTCAACCAGAAGTGTGGATGAACTCTGTATGTGACTATTGCAAAGATCTATAGGATCAGGATTTCAGTGTGTTTCAATCTTCCAAAGACAGGCATTTAAATGTCTGATTACTTAAGTATTAGCAAGAACTCACTTTCAAGAACACATTAAAGCATGACTAAGAATATTTGAAAGATCACATTTTTGTCTCTCTTCAATTTACACCACACACCAAAATACAAATTAGTGTAATATTAATTGATTAATGCAGTGCAATAGGAATGATTGAGTAAGTGGCCATACTTATGATGCACTGAATTAATAATTATAATAAAATGGTTGGCACAGACCGTATGAAAATGCCTTCTGTTTTAAATTGATAAGATATAGGCCATTATCTAGACACATAAAATTTGGGAACTGCTGCTAGCTATAGAATTTAAAAGGAACTTATGGGAGATATAAAAATGCATCATACTGTCCTCTATGCAAGTAAATATTAAACCTTAAGTGCCTCTGCAATAAGGACTATGGAGAAATAATTACCATTCTTGTGTGTCATCCATGGGAGTTCACTGTCAATGTAATACCCAGTAAGTAACTCTCCTACTTATCCCACATTTTGAAAACCTGAATTCTTGAGGATCCTCTGTCATTTCAGTCAATAAGACTATATTCTTACTTTAATAGCTAAGGGCATGCAATTCAAGTAATACACTTACTCTAATGAAATATGATTTAAATCATTGTGAGTTGGTTTGTGAGTTGCAGGTAATGTGGTCATTTAGCTCACGTTGTGGAAAGTAACAGTGCATCACCAGAACACAATACACATTTCCATGTAAAATAACATTTAGATAATCTCTGCATCTTATATGAATGAGTAAGACTCAAATGCACATACAAAATATTTTGAAAAATGAGCTTGATTGTGTAATGCAAATAATTTCTGTTCGGGGAGGGGGTGCAATCAGAATACCAGAAAATGATTCCTGCCATGAAGGATACTGCAGACAGATCAACTACTAATTTTATATTCCCTTGAATAATTCACTATCAATGCAATTCTAGTATCAAGTGTTAAAATGTGCTTCTTTTATAACATGGTCCTGCGCATGTATATTGAAAAGTGCCACTGAGTTCAATGAAACTTTCTTGCTGCAATCCCATGATCTGGGAGTAAGCCTCACTAAATTAAATGTGACTTATAAGAAAGTTAATATGTGCTGTTAAGCTGCAAAAAATCCTATACCTACTTTTCTAGGAATAAGCCAAGGAAAGGCAAGTGACTTACTTCTGAGTGGACATGTATAGGACGGCACTATTAGTTTCTAACTGAATATCCATATAGCCCTACAGTGTCAGTCTTGTCATAATATAGAACAGAACGGCATTCTCAGAAAGAGGGAGCTTCTTAGCAGGATTCATTCAAAAGGTCCCACTAGTGTAAACACATGCAAGGACATCCACTAGCACAAAGGGGCTTTCCCCACTCCTATCCCCATATGCCTCCTTATTGGTTTGGGGTGGGGTCCGAAGAATCTCCAGAAGAGCACACAGTGTGAGATAAAGTGGGCCACTCCATTTGGCAACCTGAAATGCTCGTGAATCAGTCTCCCTGGGGAGGTTGCGAACTCTCCTTCCTTGGAGGTCTTTAAGCAGAGGTTGGATGGCCATCTGTTATGGATGCTTTAGCTGAGATTCCTGCATTGCAGGGGCTGGACTAGATGGCCCTCAGGGTCTCTTCCAACTCTACAATTCTAAGTTTATGGAACAATTGCCACACTGCTGTGTTCCATTCCTCCCAAATATTTTCAGGATTATAGTGAACCAACCATTTTCATTTGTCTGACTGGTTTCTTTTCGCTAGCAATGAAACTTGATTATTTAAGCTTAATAGATAAGCTAAAGATTATTTAGAATGCTTTGAGAACATCATACAAAACTCACAGTGCTGATTTATCCTTAGAAATGAGTTGATAAACTGGAACTGGAGTCACATCACCAGCTTCTTCTAGGGTTAATCAATCTTGATATCGCAACTGGGGAGAGAGGAAAAAACACAACAGAAAGATTCAAGATGACAAGCTATAAAGGACACAAGTGAAGTAGGAGAATAGCAGCAGACTACAATACTGCGATATCAGATTCTAACAATATATGTATGGTTATAGATATAAGCTCGTGAAGGGTTCTCCTAATGTCTCAGTTATACCTTACATGCAAAAAAATGTTCAGGCTTGCCCATTGTATAATCTCACTGAGCTTTTATAGCAGGTATGCTTCCTAAGACATTTAAGCCTTCCCTCTTATTAAAAAAAAAAAGAATTTCACATGTAAAAATCAGTTTTTGCTTAATCTCACCAGATGATAATGCCATCATCTAGAATGTGCATTTGATTTCACTCCCACATTGTTTTGCATTAATATTTACACATGACATAAACAGCATGAAAAGAGGCTAAAACATTTTGGATGTTCTAGGAGATGTGGGTCTTCCATCAGATAACAGTGCTGAGTCTCCTCTTCCTCTTTGCTGGTAGTGATGCAGAACATCTGACTTGATGCCACCATTTCACTAGCTCCAGTTTCAGGTCCATTTCAATCTCATATCTGAAGCATCAAACCTGCTTGCAAAGTTAGTATAGGGCATTTCACACTCCTCCTGTCCCGAGCAATAGGATATTCAGCCTGCTGGTTCTCTTTCAGAAATCTGATAGAATTATAGAATGATCTTACAGGTGGAGAATTATAGGCCCAGTTTGCACACAACACTTCAATAATGTGTGGCATGCAAGTAGCCACTGCTAAAATTTTTATTAGTTGCTTCGCCCCTGCTCCCTTCTTTCCCCTGCAGCAGAAGAAACAAACCAGAGGCTGGCATGCCATTGCAGCAAATCAGTACTCATGCTTTGTTTTTCCCCCACTAGCAGCTGGTGAGGGAGAACAGGTGGGGGACTCATAGCTTTCCAATGCAGTGTGGTGCAACAGTGCCCTACCCCATGCCGCCGCACTGGCCGTCACTGTTTCTCTCCTAACCAAACCATGATGGCAAGCCAAGAACAAAGGGCAGCATGTAACAGGAAGCGAGCCACTGCCGACTTCTCTGGCACATGGAAGGAGTGGGTCAGGAACACTCCAGGGACTTTTGAGCAGCCTGCCCCCAACACATTGCTCATTCACTTTAAAGCATTATTTAATTCAAACTGTGACTTAAAACGATGTGTAATATTGTTTTATTTCCTGATTTGTGTGCCATTTTTAAAGGCATAATTGCCCCTTCAAAGCCGTGTATAAAATTTCAGGAGAAATCATCAGCATCCAGTTAATGCCCCCTTAAATTTCAACAGCACCAGTTAAAACTTGAGTAGTGATTAAGAAAACGAGCGGCAATTAAGAAATAATAATAATCCAAATCAAAATAAATATGTTTGACTTATTGGGCAACTACTGCTGGGGAACAGAAGCAAATGCATAAAACAGTACTGGGTTATACTCTCTGGGCCAGTGCCATGTTCTATGCAGCAGCACCCAGCATATAGCTGGCAATAAATTTTAAGTACAAACAGTAGTTCCAGTGGTGCATCCTCACTTAATCTAACAGGTCTGAGCATAGCAAAATCCAAAATTCAATCAGGCCCCTCCATCCCTTGCAGATGAGTGTAACTTCCAGATGCTTTGGGGTGAATATTTTGGCTGCTGCTAATTGCCCATTAATCAGTGTCTATTTTCTCCATCAATTAGCAGATTCCACCATGCTCAAGAGACAATGGAATTTATATCATATTGCATGATACAGCAGCAAAGATAACAACAAAAGAGGTAGAACACCTCTTTCCTCCCACCCAAAGCTCTTCCGTGTGATGCTGTATACAGTACTTTAACTCAGACACATTCTAATCAAAGTGTCCAACAATCTCTCTGATGAGTCTACTGTACTTTCTATCAGAAATGGAAGTGGGGAAAGGGGTGAGGACAATGACTTATCCTATCTTCAGTCTGCTCTTAGAAAGTGCAGCATGCAGGACACTTCTGTGCTTGGGTTGCCATTGTTTGCAGAAAGGTTTTCATTCATTTTCATTTAGTTAGCATTTTTATTTTCTAGGTTTACTTAGTCTAGCCTGATTGATCTAATCTTCATTCCCAGTGAGTCTAAGAATTTCATTTCACATTTGAAATAAGAAGCCCTGGAGCATGGCAATGACATCATCATATACCAAGGTGCTGTGTTATTCATGTTGCGAACGAAGCCCAAGATAGAAACAAAGCCCCTGTTGTGTGTTCATCCAGACTGCAATTTTCCATAGATCAGCATATGGTGGAGGGAGTAAACATTCACTGGAAAGTATAGATTTAAAATGGCCTCAAATAAACATGGTCCCATCAACAAGGAGAAAGGATTCATTTTATTACTAGGTTTTAGTGTTTTAGTATTGTTATGAGTTTGTGGGTACAAGACACTTCTAAATTCCTGGACCCGGTAAGTGTTAGAATTTAATCAAGCTTCCTGAACCCCTGGATCCAGCAACTGTTAAAATATAAGCCAGGTCAGCTTCCTCATGAGGTAATTGCCTGGAAGACGAGTCAACAAAGAAAAGGTAATGAGCCATTAAGAACGCCAAGGAGAGGAGACTCTGTGCCAGATAGAAAATAGGTGGGGCTCCTCCTCCAACGTGGAGATAGAAGACAAAGTCAGAGTTCGATTTAGAGTTTTGGGGTTGGCCATGATGTGAGGCTGCAGGCTGTTAAAGGCAAAAGCTGGACAGAGGGGTCAGAGAATGGTGGTCGATTTCTGGTTGAATCCAAGACTGAGGCCAATGGAGAAGCAAGACCCTCTTGGGGTGTTGATGCTGTGAACATCTCCATTGTAGCCTCAGGTTGTATATATGTGTAAATAACCCATATATCATAAAGGCACCACGGTCTCTGCTGTGCCTCATTCCCAAAAGAAAATACAGACCCTAGGTAAACGCATGGAACTCCTGGAAAGTCATGCTGCTTGAAGATCAGGGTCACGCAACAGTGTTTTATTTTGTTTTGTTTTGTTTTCCTAAAATTTTATTTAACAGAATTATTTACTTCTCCAAAAATACAATATGCTAAAGGCAGAACAGAGAAAACTAAATCACACTCTTCATAATCAGATTGCTCAGTATGTTCCACGGATTATTCCTGTCATTTGCATATTGCATTATAAAATGCATCAAGTTTAAAAAGGAATTTAAATCAAACTTTCATTGCCAAAGCACACCACAAGGTGGCAAGATTGTAAAAATAAAGATTAAATAAAGATTAGAAGCACATTCAAATAATGGCATTCAGAGTGACATTTGAATTTTAAATTATTACAACATCCTTTGCCTTTGCATTAGTTTAAAATGCTTTCAGCCATCACTGCCCCCATGCTTACAGTAGATGTTCTTTTTTTCAAACTCATCTAACCCCACATTATAATCTAAGAATGCTAACACTGACCTACTTTACAGGGCTGTAAGAATTACCAAGATAATTGTGTATAGTGTTTAAAGCACTATGTGCTGGATGCAGCTGAGCAGGGGCTCTAGAGGGAGCCAGTGCAATGAGTCCTGCTAATGCAATGGGGCTTTCCCCCCTCTCCTCCCCCTGTGCACTCCAAGTCCCCCCAAATTGGCTCTGCGGGCTCTGGAGAACTCCCAAAATAATGTGTGGGAAGAAGAGAGAGGAGATCCCCAATGGCTTCAAGTTACAAGAAAGGAGATTCCGACTAAACATCAGAAAGAACTTTCTGACAGTAAGAGCTGTTCGACAGTAGGACAGACTCCCTCAGGAGATTGTGGGCTCTCCTTCCTTGGAGGGTTTTAAGCAGAGGTTGGCTGGTCATGGATGCTTTAGCTGAGATTCCTGCATTGCAGGGGGTTGGAGTAGATGACCCTTGGGGGTCACTCCCAACGCTACAATTCTATGATCATTCCACTGTGCAAACTGAAAGGCTTGACATGGTGGAACAACTGAAAGAGTGTGGCACTCCTTATCTATGTTTCAAAGACCTGCAACATTTACCGGTATGTATGATTGTATTTTCAACTTGCAACTTTACAACTTCTGGATAAGGATATTTGAACTAATGGAATACTGTACATAAATATGCTGCTGCAGTGGGTATACCAAATTAAAGTGCAGAGTGGTATTGTGATGCTGTTGTGCTAGTGATTATTCCACTAGCAGAACACTACAGCAGAAATAATATAGTGCAACTGACTTTTGGGGTTGGTATGTTGTGCAACAAGCACTGGCGGAGGAAGAGGAGGGCGGGGGGAGCGCACCCCCCCCAGCAGCACAATCCCAGTGGGGTGCCATCGTGGCTGCCCCCCCTCATGCTGGGCACCACGCCCCCACAGGCAGCATGCCACACCCCCAGGACACACGCCAGCCCTGCCCCCGCCTGATCTCTGCCCCCTGGTGCCAGAGCATGAAGCTCCGCCACTGGCGACAAGCACACAAAGTGCAATGAGATTGAGTGTTGGAGGGGGGAGGGTATACAATAAAGGTATTATTATTAGAAAGTGGTGGCGTCCCTTGCATAAAGGACAAAAATGGGTGAAGTGGAAACTTTCTAAACAATACTCCCGCAGGGTTTAATAGTGCCCCCACATTGTGGGGGAAAGTATGCACTGTGCAGAAAGTATGTTCCTGGTGGCCATTAATCCTCAATGCATGTAAATTATTTCTGTACAGTGCACACTTAGCCTGCATCCGCAACATGGGGGCACTAGTATACCCTGTTTGGTGAATATTTTTTTCCTTCAAAGGAGCAGAACTGAGCTGCAATTCAAAATATTCAATGTATAGAATTTTGTATTTGGGGAAATGCTGTTCTTTCCCCCAGAGAGCTCTGCACTTGCTATTGCAAATTGCTCAGAGGGATATCATTATGTAAGTATTCAGAGAATTTGTGATGTATTGCCTCAACCCCATGTCAGAAATATTGTGTAGATTTATTGCTTTAGGGCAAGGATAGGAAGCCAATGGTGTCATTGGACTGTAGCTGCCAATCAACCCCTGTTGATTTAATCCTGAAACATCTAGAGGGTCACAAGTTCCCCAACCCTCTTTAAATGGTTGACCACTACCCATGTCCTACGATTTCAGCATAGGAATGCTGAGACTACTACAGCTGTCCATGTACCAAGTGGTAACCTAAGCAGAGTTATACATGCAACTACTTTGTATTCTAGTAATCTTTATGCTCCTGCTACTGTTCAGGCATCTGGGGAAGCAGGAGAGTGGTTAAAATTCTACTCATTGCTTTGCAGAATGATACAGTTGACCAACTCACTAAATGATTATATCATTAGGAACTCTCTCCCAGGAGACTCTTGCCAGGTGCCTGCTTTAATGCCTTTTTGGCATCCACCTGGCATTTGGTCAGGGCGCAGCCTGACCCCCTCCTCTGGCAATCTTTACAAAGCTTTAGTTTATGGTTGCCATCAATTTTGATTTTAATTCATTTTTATAATGTTTTATAATGTCATACTGTTTTAATGTTGTTAGCCGCCCTGAGCCCGGCTTCGGCTGGGGAGGGCGGGATATAAATAAAATTTATTATTATTATTATTATTATCAAGTAAAACCCTTGTTTATTTTCCTGGCTTTTTACCATCCAATGAGTTTTTATCACGGAGTTTTATGGCCTCTATTTTCCTGCCATTTTTATGGATTTCCCTGAAATATTCTCATTCTATTTTGACTTTTTTTAAACTCCCCTTTGTATTGAAAAGCCTGTTAAATTATAACACTGTACTAAGTCAATGGTCAGAAACAGCCATCTGTTGTATTCAACTTCTCTTTCCTTTTTCTTAAAGGTTTCCCCCTCCCTATACATCAAGGCCCTGCCATTTGATTAAAAGTTTGTGTTGTTAATTTTATTTATATACTTCAGGTTAATTGTTGTCCCTACAGGGCAAATAAAACCAGTACAAAAATGTCTTATATGAATGCAAGGTAAATTCACCTTTGGTATAAATAGCACATCAAGCTACACCTTGCTTGTGTATTTACTAATATTAATATCCTGGGCATCTTTACCAATCTGGAACTTGATAGTTACTTTAACCTTACCTCCAAAGCAAGGTCTTTAAATGTCTTGACCTCATATACCAATGATACAGCATATCTTTGGACTACTAACGTATTTCAGAGTCAGTCCATTATTTGATCCAGTATTTCATGAGTGAAAACAGTTGTCCCTAGAGTCATGCTTCTCAATGTAACTTTCTCAAATATAGGTCACTGAGCAGTTCAAGGGAATCAACAGGGATATTTCCCTTGCCAATATCCAGAGGAGACTTCAATAACCTGGCATCTTCCAGATGTTTTGGACTGCAACTCTCCTCAGCCCCAGCCCCAGCCAACACAGCCAATCATCAGGGATGATAGGAGTTATCGTCTAATAGTATCTGGAGGCCACTGGATTGGGGAAGACTATTCTAGAGAAATATTGTCTACCAGAGTCACTAAAACAGTCTTAGTTCCATTTTCAGGCTGAATGGTTGAAAAAGACATAACAAATGGAAAATGAAATGAATGTGGCTGCCAGAAATGAAATGAATTGTATAAAAAGTATATTCATATTGTTTAGTCATGACTAAGAATTGGCTGGGAAGAGTTAGGAAAATTAGCACTTGAGGTGGAAGAGGGAGCCAACCATGGTTAAGCAATTGCACCTGCACAAGGCCAAATATGTGTGAAATGATAGGATCATATTAATTTCAATATTTCTTACACTACAGAGGAAAAAATGTACACGGATTTAAAAGGATTATTGTAACAAGTAAAATTGAAATAGTCTAACGGGGAAAATGTGCACATAAGCATATGCTGAGAGAAAAAACAGTATTGAGAACTGCCCTGCCCTTGTTCCTTATTTTAGAATCATCAGTCTTCTTTCCAGTTTCCATGATAATGCACCCCTTTCTTTTCCAGGCTAGGTCTCATATTTTAATTCTGGTAAAGCAAATAAAGGTACAAGTCACTGCAATTCTTCATTATTTCAGAAAAGCTTTCATATCACCTCAACACGCTATCAATAATGCTGCTTCAAAAACATATGAGAAAGTATTTTATAGTTTAATAGAAAATGAAAGAGCAGGCAAAATTAATTAACAACGCAGCATGGTTTTCTCTTCCTATTGTTTTGATAAATATCAGTTAAATGGTGATTTATATGGTAGAAAATAAAAAATAAAGTGCTGGTACTCATGTTGATAAAATTGCCTCAGGTGCCAGAACAAAATGGTTGCCAAGGGCAGCCAAAAAAAGAAGTGATGGTACTCTGTACTAGTAAGCACAATCTCTCTCACACACACAACATTACAGATAATAAAATTATTCATATACTACTGGGTTAAATTTCAATTTACTGGTTGTAAATGACCAAATGTGAAACATATTTACTTCATAACCATTTTGCTGAACTAGGACAAGTATTTACTACCAAAGATTAACAAATAAATCAAAGGCTCTAGCAGCAGTTTAGCACTTGATAACAAGCTCTTTTCCCTTAACAACTGAATAGGCCCATTATTACCGTGCCAACTCAAATCTGGTCTTCTAATGCAAACTTATCTGCGAGGGAGGGGGAAAACGAATTACAGAGAGTATTAATAGCAGTCACTAAAAGAACATTGTAGGATTCCATGAATAAGAACACTGGCTTTTCCCTCTGTGACTTCAGAAATATCATGCAAACTTGAAGGAATAAAAATAGAAAATGTACTTTTCTCTCCCAAATTAACTGAAGTCATCCAACTGAATGCTTAGTTCCTGAAGGCTTTAAAAATAACATATTTGTCCTTCTGTAGTTTACCCTGAACTGACATCAGACTGAAAAATGAGTTTTGTGCCCAAACAAACAAAAAACCACCCAAGTACTAATGTATAGGAAAGCTTTCTAAAACACTTAGCCTAGCAAGAAGAAGCCATGATGACATAGGCTATTTGCTCTTGTTTTCATGGCCCTTTAGAATAAAAAGCAAACATATAATGACAAAATCCTTAAGAGCCCAAATCACCCAATTTGGTAATTTATGATGAGAGCAATACATCTGGCACCAGCTTGGCTGCAGGAGTTGCCGGAAGGAGGCATACAAGGCTGCTTTAGGGATACAGCCATCATAAGGACACCACTCTGTATTTGTGTAGGGTTTATGTCCTGATCCCCTGGCCTACCTGGCAGACAGTGTGCCAAGTCCAGAAGCCAATCCACATAACCCAAGTCCAAAGACCAGGAAATGCAGTCCAGGCTCAGTCCAAGTAAGCCAAGATAGTAGCTCAGCAGTCAATCTCAAAGTAGAAACTCATGAAGGTCCAACCCAGGCAAGGTCCCCCAACATGGGCAGTTGAGCAGCCACAGTACACCAACTCTGCTACCTTCTTATACTGTGCCTGCTGATTGCAGCATCTGGGCTTGATGAGGCATGTGACCCTCACCTGCTCTCAGCTTGCCCCAGCTGAGGAATCACATGCCTCCTTCCCCACCTTGCCACCTAGTGAACTAGGCTGCAGGCTCTGGCCTGCCTCTGCTTCCTGGAGTGCCCCACCCACTGTTCCCTATGTCTTAGGACCTGCCATGTTCATGGGGACGGGGGCCTCTCTTGCTCTGGCGAAGGGTCCCACTGCTCCACACACTAGTCCCTGCCCTCTCATCATCCTCTGTCACCCCATGAGTGTTGTCTACAACAACCTCTCCTTCCCCATCCCCAGCTTGCTCCCGTGTGACCCACTCCCAGCTGCACCCCTCACCAGGATCCTCTTCCTCCTTTTCCTCCTCCCCAAAAACCTGCCAGTTCATGACAGTTTGCTCCTTAGCCTTTTCTTCTGCTGAAGATATCCCACAAGGCAGCAGAAGTTTAGGATCAGAGTTTTTCTTCTCCTAGATGGGTTACCTTCCCAGGTTGATGAGCCCCACCTGCCCCTCACCTCCCTCTACAGCACTTCCCTCTACGTGTAGAAATTAATTTAGCAGTGATTAATTTAGCCTATGACACACAAAAGATTGTAAGTGAGTCTGCCATACTGAGATTTGTTAGGCATTCTCAGAAAGGTCCTGACACTTGAGGGTAGGTGGATCTATAATCAAGACATGCCTGTTTTCACCAACTGTGAAAAGATATTTTCTGTTAGTGTTGATTAGCAGATGGACTGTGAAATAGTTTGTCACTCCTAAAACTTTTATTTTAAAAGCAGGCATTGGTTTGAATTTCAGAGTGGCTCTAGAGCCTTTGAATTTGGTTGATGAACAACTTAAATATACACATGTTCTTTACTGATATGTTATTCACTTCTGATAGAGAACACAAGCAGCTGCCAGTCTTACAGTCTGAAAGGGGACATAGGATTCAACAGTGGGTGGGCTGATTCAGGATTAATACAAAATGGCATCTCTGTGCAATCCTAGCTATGTCATAAATGTAGCAGTACAGGTTCCTTCTCAAAGGCGATGTTTCGGAAATGTAAGGAATCAGTGGTCTTTAATTCGAAATTCTGACAGTAAGGAGCAAGTGCTTAACTTTCTGCACTGCCATGACCCACCTACATAATTCCTTTTGGGGAGAGCAGGAGGTTGTCCTTTTCTAACCTTGAAATAAATAAGAGGTGGCCGGGTGGTGTGAATCTCCCTTGAACACTTGCAAAACCTTTGCAGCTTCACACCAGCCTTTTTTTCTGGTGGTTATTCTAATGGTTATTCTTACAGTCTTCTGCATTTGGCCCTACAATCTGAGGTTGTCCAGAATGCTATCTGCAAAGTACCGGAGAGCCATGGCTGTTTATCTTTTTTGCTGAAGCAGAACACAGGCTTTAAAAAAAAATTTAAATGAAGCTTAAACCTCTGCTGTTGTGCTTAAAAACAACAACAAAAACAAAAACAATCGAGAGATGTTTGGTGCTGTTAATCCAATGTTTTGGACACTCATACTTCTTGAAATATCCACAGCCATAGAGAAACATAAATACATACAGAAAACATAGACACAGAGCAGCACAAGACTTTGTTGGGGCCGAGATCAGACTTGGGTGGGGGAATCCTTAACTTCATGCTTTGCTTCAGGAGAGGAGAGGGAAGATAATGACAATTAGGGAACCTTCTTGAAGGAAATGGGCTATGACATGGGGACTTAGGGAGAAGGAGGCAGCTTGAAAACACGGGGTGCTGCTGTTCCCCAGAATGAGAGTGAAGTGGTGATGGGAAGAAGATAGGATAGATGGTATGAAAAATATGGATGCAAGGATATGGTGGTTTATTTCATGCAAATCCCTTCTCTAGTTCTTAGGTCTGAAATATTCATACTAGCAAGGTATTCTGCAAGGTGTTTCTTACAGCAGCTTATCAGATTTCCACTGCCTAACTGTCAACCATAAAATTAGAGGTAAAACTACAGATTCAGACTTGGCTACTAGCTTTGGCAGGAAGTATGATATCCCCTTTAATTCACATCATAATTTCATGTTCAAAAACTAAGATACTAAGCACAGCTGCTGCATTGTTTGATGCATTAGCAGCTGAAGTGTGTGGTTCCTGCATCAGGCAGGTAAAATTGCAGGAAAGAGATCTTACTGTGGAAGCTTGAATTACCATTCTGAGACTTTGCTGTTAATGGGCCTGAAACTGTACACTGCCTTCTTTCCTAAATTGTCTTGTGTCACACCAAGCTAGTTCTCTACTGTAGTTTAAAACTGTATGTGTAGTCCACTGAAAATCATAGGCTAAAAGAAGGAGTTGTCTCCTGGGATAGAAGTGCCTACTTTATGTAGCAGTTATGACTACTGCATTATTGCTCTGAGCATTGTTAGCAAGTACATCTCAACAACCAATATATCTTCCACTTCTTAAGGGTCTTGTAGCAGGAGTTTTAATGGGAGATGGGTGACATTCATAAAGAAAGTGCTGGTCGCAGCTGACCCATATGTAAGTCAATGAAACTGCAACTCTGCTTTCCCTGAAGTCGGAAGTATGGGCAATTTGTTATTTAAGGGGGGAGCAAAGATTTCTGATCTGGATTCTGCATCTCTGACTCCAGATACAAAAGTTGAGACTGCTGAACAGAATATTAGGCTGGGGTATTGTTTATGGGCTTTGTTGTGGGGGGTGGGTGTTGTTTAGGATGTTAATTTTTTGCATCTCTATTTTGGATCTTATGATTTATGTGAAAATTGTTCAATTTGGTTGTGTACATTTTGCTGTTTTTTCATTATGACTTTGTTATGTTTGTATGTTTGAGCATGGTTTTAACTTTTGAAAGGCAGCATACGAATAAAACGACTGATTTTGAAAATGATTGATTAAAGTGATACTCATTTTATTAGGTTTTGTAGTTCAGTTCCCATGGATCAGCTTACCACTTCATTGTCATTTTAATTATCTTCCCTAGAGAGTGTGCATCATCTGTTTTATTTCATAATAGGCCTACATAATATGCACCTTCCTCCCTGTTGTTCCATGTGCCACTTTATTTAGCAAACACTCTAAATTATAATAGAAAATACTATTCACAATCTTTATCATGAATGTGAGTGCGCGTGTGTGTTAGTAGTCCTTCGAGTCACATTTCTGTATCACAGGTTACTAAATATACTTTAAATACATGAGCAATGCCAAACATGTCCACCTTTTCATAAAAGTCACTATTCTCTGTAATGCTTGGTTTTCTTAATTTATTTAAAACATAAAAAAGTTTTTCAAAAATATTAAGCAAAATAAGTGGTCTCTCTCTCTGTGTCTCTCACTCTCACACAGAGAGAGAGAGAGAGAGAGAGAGGGGGGGGGAACCATTATATTTTAACTTTGTTAAACATTAAATACCTTATCATTATTCTTAACGAAGCAGAAGGCAGAACATAGTCCTATACTTTATTATCCCAGATTAGATAATGTTCAAAATTTTATGAAAGAGTTCCCTGTGGGGGGATCTGCTAGGGGAGCCTTGGAAGATGGCCGACAATACCATCTCTCCAGCTCACACGAGGTAATTAAGGGGCTGAGATGGGAGTAAATCAGCCTCCCATTTTTCTTCCCAGTGGAAGGGAAGATGCAGCCTCGTTCGCGGTTGCCGACAAATCACCCCCGAGTTAGAAAGAAGGAGGGGGTGAGGGCACTGGACGGAAAGCCCTTGAGTGAGCTCGGATGTCCTGGACGCTGTCTCCAAGAGCGACCCAAGTTGCATTTTTAAGATGAAAGATTGAATATAAGAATTATTGCACATGCTTCGAGCGAAGAAAAGGGTATGTTAGCTGCTAATTAAGCCTGCCACTGAGAAGTTAAGAGTGATGGAGTGGATTGGAAAGAAGATAGCATCAAAGAACAACATCTAAGCCGGTATGTTGAAACGGAACGGAAAGGAGGGGGGATAAAAATTCCTCTTTTCTTATTACGATATTACCTAACAACCCCCCCCCCCCGAAGAACTGTCAATACAACCTATAGCAAGTGAGATTGGAAAATAAACTGTGTGGAAATAAAAATATCATCCAAAGCCTTTGTTTTTTGAAATATCTGGAAAGAAATAAAAGGCTCTCCTGTGACACAGTATTTAATCGGGATCCGCCATTATGAGACAGACTATGTTGCAGAGATTAATAGCCATAGGGGGAGGCGAGCCATTACTTTGTTATCATGCTTGTATTTTAAGTTTGATTTGGCAAATCTTCCCTGGAAAGGTTAATGTATGCTGCAACTTGTCTGGGAAAATTAATGAGCAAATGCCTAGATTCTATTTCATCGGAACTGAAAAAGATGGCGTCTGCCACCCGAGGAGGACTTTTGGATGGACTCAGCTTAAATAACAGTGTGTGAGGATTTATTGCAAACAAAAGACTTACCAGCTTCAAAAAAAGGGAGAGTCATACAAAGTTCACACAGAAGCATAACATTGTTTACTTTAACTCGCCTGTGGAAATAACTCAGAGGCTATTAAGAAGAAGAAGGATAATAACAAGAAGATTGAAAGATGGGACTGGTGAACACTAAACGCAGCAGAAATATGAGATGATTGGACCCTACTGAACTCAAAGCATGGGAACCCCCAACAAAAAATTTATAATTTGGCAAAATATTTGGACTTTATAATATGTATTGGTATAATTTGGAATAATTAATGTGATGCGATTGGATTGTTAAAATGGAAAACTTAATAAAAATTATTATATAAAAAAAGAAAGAGTTCCCTGTGAGTTTGTATGTGGGTGTGATTTTCTATTGCTCTGCAACTCTTGAGACAGTATATCTTCTATTGCTCTTTACAGATGTTAATCATTCAGAGGAAGAAAATATTTAGACAGGGGAACTGAATGCCCTAGGGCAGTGGTGACCAAACTCGGCCCTCCAGCTGTTTTGGGACTACCATCATCCCTAGCTAACAGGACCAGTGGTCAGGGATGATGGGAATTGTAGTCCTAAAACAGATGGAAGGCCGAGTTTGGCCACCAATGCCCTAGGGCTAGGATGTCCATCCATGGAGCCAGCTTACTGTCAAAGACCAGCTTACAGCTATAGCACCCATTTGGTCCTCTACAGATCACTTCCATGGAGGCAGCTTCTATCCACTGTAAGCTGGTTCAATTTAATACATTCCCAGTCTGAGTCCAAGTGAGCTGTCACTGGCAGCACTAGTACCCCATGGAGCCTTTGTAAATCTCTACCATGGACGTGGCTAGTGGCATAAAAAACATAAAATTTCAATCAATAATGAATCTGGACCGAACTGTCCTATATTTAGTAGTGGATGGTGAAGCAACACAGGCAGGGTGGTGTTGCTCATCTGGCTCTCAATGCTCAGCACTGTTGCTAGTTATTGAGGAAGGAGGTGTGGGGAGCTCAGCACGGTACTAATGCAGCAGCAGAACTGATCAATATTCCCAGCACTCTGCACAAACCATGCCAAGATACCCACAGTCTTGTCCCTTCCCATCTTCCTCTTGGTATTTGACAACGCTTCTCAGCACTGAGAAGACAGGTAACCCAGAGCCACCCTATTTGTGCTGCCCTACCAACCAGTACTGCTTAATACATTATGTTACTGGAGTCTTTACAGAAAGATGATGTCCAAGAAGCTTGAATGATTGAGGGAGGACAGAGCTATGTTGTACTTAAGGGTTGCCATATGTCGGCAATTTCCCGGATATAGTTGTGATTTGCTTGAATGTCCAGGAAAATCTGGACATTATGGCAACCCATGTTGGAAGCGTAGATTTTGGGCAAAACTAAAGATCAACAACTTTTGTGTTTGGATTTTCACTTTTTGAAATATGGCAGCCCTATACTAGCTGTTATGGTTTGGGGAGCGAGAGATGAGGTTTTAACATATACAGATGTACAAACTGTGAGTGTGTGTGTATGTCTGTGTGTGTGTTGAGGTCACACTTAAGATAATTAAATTTAGTATTTTTATGAGTTAAGCCTAAGGCAACATGAAGGAGTTCGTCATCATACTGCATTCTCCATCAGTACTTACAACATCAATATCACAGTATTATTTGGTGGAAATGCCTCGGGTTTAATGCATATTCCAGCTGTCAGAAGCAATTTCTCTGCTCAGTGAACTAGCACTCTTGCTTTTTTATTATTATTATTTACCACTCTATAGTGATATCACCATAGATCAGGCAAGTCTAGGCTAGTCAGAGTTAGAGAAAGGATTCTTGTCTACAGGTGCTAAGATGGGTCCCACAGAAAAGTAGATATGTTCACTACAGTTATCCCAATATCTATACAGAACAGTACAGAAATTCTACAGCTATCAGCTATGTGGTATGTTTTCATGCAGCTCAGGTGTTGAGGCATCAGTTGAGTGGGGAGTTTGCTTATATCAGCATCTGCCTCTAGGTGGTGAAGAAGGCAAGGGACGCAAAGGAGGACTTCTACCAAGAACCCCAGATCAAGGTCACATTTCAACAAAAGATCCTGGTTTCAAACAGGGAATTACTACTTTGACAAGCCAACTTCATCATCAATGGTTTGATGCTGGCTTGCCATGAAACTTACCATAGTTTGTTTTAATCTAGGATCTCTGCTTCAAACATTAACACTAAATGAGGACATTTCACTCAGGCTATTTCAGGTTTATCCATGTAGTACTAAACAATACTATATTACGACATGTGAATGAATCCAGAATCACAGTGTCGTGAACCCCCCTGAGATCTACGGTATAGGAATACAAAATAAAAAAATACCTGAAGTACAAGTAGATAAATAGGCAGGAAGGTAAACAGTGTTTCCATGTGCTGCTCTGGTTCGCCAGAAGCGGCTTAGTCATGCTGGCCACATGACCCGGGAGCTCTACGCCGGCTCCCTCAGCCAATAAAGCGAGATGAGCACCGCAACCCCAGAGTCGGTCACGACTGGACCTAATGGTCTGGGGTCCCTTTACCTTTACCTTTTAAACCAGTAATGTAATTGATTTGTGGTTGTCTCTGAGGTCAGGGATTATATGACAACAGCTTCCCAGCATGCACTACTACCAGTATAGCCATATATACAGTAGCTACATCCTAATTAAGTTTACATATTTGCACATTTACATTCACACAAAATCATGGAGGGCTAATACTTTTGAATAACAGTTTTTGGAAACCAAATCCTGTACTCAAATCCTGGTTGTGGGTTTACCACAGGCATCCTTCTGGTTGGCCACTGTGAGAAGAGGATGCTGGACTAGATGGGTCATTGGCCTGATCCAGCAAGCTCTTCTTACATTCTGAGGTTCAAAAACAAATTATATATTTACAAGGAATAGGCTTGGATTGTGAAATGAGCAACACTGCATGAGATATTTTGGACAGACTAGGCAAAATTTTGAATGTGGCTTTTGCGATAAGGTTTGTTTATCACAAGACACCACTAAGGAAAGTATAAAAATAAGTGTATAATTGCATGCACATCCATCTTTTAAATTAGGAACCACATTGACTGGAAATGTTTTACAAAATGCTATATATAGTATACACAGCAGGTCACAATCACAGAGCGAGCCTAGACATTACTTTAGCCAAAATCACCAACAAACCCATGGCAAATTTATAACCAATTTGGACTGCATGTTCTGGTTTTCATGCAGTGATTGTTGAAGAGAGTGCCCTTGAAACAGCCCATATGACCCATTAGCAGGCGTCACTAACCCACAGACTATGGCCTACATATGATTCCCTGAGAGGTTTCTTGTGATCCCCATGCCTCCCCCCATTTGTCATTCAAAATCAGAGTGGTCATGTGGGAAAGGCCAAAATACCACAACTTTTCATAACACTAGGGTATACTGGTGTGGCAGGAAACCGCATCATTCACTCCTCTCATATGAACATTGACATGTTATATCCTCCAACATTAAAATAACAGCAAGCAGGTCATGGAAGAGTGGAAAAGCAGCCATCACACTATTCCTGAATACAAGAATGGACCCTAAACGTGTTATCAAAATCCTTGAATTTGACATAAAATTTACAACAAAGACATTACCCAAAGAAATAACTTGCTGACAATTAAAAAAAATGTGTTACTTTGATTTGTGTATGTTTTACAAACTCCTGAAATATTGAAAAGGAATTAATTGGTTGATATAAATTCTCATTTTTTAAAGCCTCTTAATTTCTCATTAGCACAGAGCTCATTGGAATGTAAAATTGTGGCAGCTGAAATTGATATAATTCCCAGACAGACTCTGACAGAAAGACTCACATTAATATTTAATACTTCAAAATGAAAAAAAGAAAGATATATTTTCTTTGAACCAAGCAGGAAGGCAGAACCTTAGTATGGAGAATTAACACTGATGAAGATGGATTCTAAACACCATTAAATTAATCTAGGAAGAAATAAGTTTAAAGTTAGCTTGACTTTTCATTGAGCATATGGAAAAAGGCCCAGAAGAACTTCAATGTAATAGTCAGAGCAATCATATTCTCACATTAAGCCAGGGAAGAAAAATGAAAGTGATAGAGCAGGTGACATATAAAAATGGCAGACATGCCCCCAGTAAATTTGGACACAATAACTGCGTCCCACTGGGACGCAGGTGGCTTGGGACGCAGGTGGCGCTGTGGGTTAAAGCCTCAGCGCCTAGGGCTTGCCGATCGAAAGGTCGGCGGTTCGAATCCCTGCGGCGGGGTGCGCTCCCGCTGCTCGGTCCCAGCGCCTGCCAACCTAGCAGTTCGAAAGCACCTCCGGGTGCAAGTAGATAAATAGGGACCGCTTACCAGCGGGAAGGTAAACGGCGTTTCCGTGTGCGGCTCTGGCTCGCCAGAGCAGCGATGTCACGCTGGCCACGTGACCCGGAAGTGTCTCCGGACAGCGCTGGCCCCTGGCCTCTTAAGTGAGATGGGCGCACAACCCCAGAGTCTGTCAAGACTGGCCCGTACGGGCAGGGGTACCTTTACCTTTACCTTTAACTGTGTCCACTGACGCCAACAATGATGCCCACATACCACATGAACACATAGGACAAGTCAATGAATTCATGCCACAGAACTCCCCCTCCCCCAAATTATCACATATACCTCATACAAAATGGGAGGTGGGTGGCGCTGTGGTCTAAACTACTGAGCCTCTTGGGCTTGCCCATCGGAAGGTCAGCAGTTCGAATCTGTGCAACAGCCAACTCCTGCCAACTTAGCAGTTCAAAAGCATACCAGTGCAAGTTGATAAATAGGTATCGCTGCAGTGGAAAGGTAAACAGTATTTCCATGCGCTTTGGCACTTGTCATGGTGTCCCATTGCGGCAGAAGCGGTTTAGTCATGCTGGTCACATGATCCAGAAAGCCATCTGTGGACAAACATCGGCTCCTTCAGCCTGAAAAGTGTGATGAGCGCCACACCCCCCAGTTACCTTTGACTGGAATTAATTGTCCAAGGGTCCTTTACCTTTATACTTTTTTTGCCATACAAGATGGCACCACAGCACCACCACTCTATCAGTCCCAGTGGTCCATCCAGGAAATGACCCTATTACTGAAACTTCTCAGGCGTCCAAGAAGGATCCTTGGAAACTAGTGCTTACCACAACTAGGGTTGCCTTATCTTGAAGAGCAAAAAAGAATGACTTGTACCATTATGCACCTACAGTGTCTTATTTTATTCTTCCATTTAGCCATTCCCATCGTGGCAGAGCAAACAAAAACCACATGGAAAAATTATGAATATATTGTTTTCTATTTTTATGTATTGGCCATGTTCATTTCCAATGTGGCAAATGTTACAGGAGCAAGAAAAACATCTATTTTTAGCTTTGTCCTGCAGCTCAAAACCAGACAGTAGAAAATAGAAAATCTCATTTTTATTTTTTTCTGCTGGAGAAGTTCCATTCCTATTTGTGAAAAATAATCAGTTTGCTGCTGTGCTAGAAGAGTTAGAAATAGAGTAGCTAACATGGTGAGACAAACAAATTTCCAGCAAAGAGTAGCTGATTTTAGAGCTTTTCAAAATTCTCCACCTTACTTGTGGGCAGAAAAACTGGGGAGGGGAGAACCATTTCACCAAATTTCTGTCCAAGGGTTTCTTCAGACTAATCGATCCTGGTCAATTAAAACATGAAAAATGCATTATAAAAATATGACACGAGAGGGCGCTGTAGAGCAGCGTCCGTCATCAATGTAAAATTGCATTGACTGCTATATTGTGTTTTTAAAGCGTTTTTACAAATAAGTGTAGATCCAGCCCAGGAGTGTGAGCCTCTGCTTTAGCAGTGGCATAGCACTTTTTTTCTCTCTCTTTTCAGTTACTCTAAGGCAGCCTGGCTCTGAATAATGGTCTGAACCTAGTGGTTTTGAATGCACTGTGAGGTGATGCAGTGGCATAGGAAGGGGGTGCGGGGGGTGCGGGCCATCCCGGGTGTCATCACTGAGAGGGGTGACAAAATGACAAAAATATGTGTTTTTTAAATAAGAAATTCCCATCGCGAAATAAAGGCTTTAAGTGCTTATGCTCACAATGTTAAGTAAATCTTATTTTTCCTTCTTTTAATAATTTAAATGTGGGGGGGGGGGTGACAAGATTTTTTTTGCACTGGGTACCACCTGACCTTGCTACGCCACTGAGGTGATAGGGGAATCATGGCAAGCACACAAAAAGGGTGGATAATATCTATAAAATGACCTTCTTTTGTTTCTTAGAAAAATGTATTTCAATAATTTTTGGCTCAGCTCTACTTGGTTTTGACTTCGTGTACTCTAAATGCTTGACATGCCAGCAAATCATATATAATTGTGCACTAGTAGGAATGCACTATTGGATTATGGATTTTATATACAATACAAAATCCAGCCCAAGCCCTTCCCTGTGCTCCCTCAGACACCTTTTCATAAGATGTTGAACATAAGATGATCCCACTTGAAATAACACAAATAAAGGTTTAGGATAAGAAAGTAATTGTTGGAAGTAATTATTAAGATCTTCTGCTGAGGCATTTCTTCAAATGCCTTTATTATTGAAAGAGGCAGGGTTGGCCCGGGACGTTTTGCCGCCTGAGGTGCCACTTCCTGCTCCTCATTGCCGCCACGCACACGCAACCCAGTGCCCACCACTGGCCAGGTGATTGCCAATTCTACCTGCTCCTCTACCACTGCGGCTGTGCCTCCCTGCTATGGCCACCCTCAGCCTCCACTGCCATTGTACTAGGGCTTCCTCAGGCTGCCTTCAGGTAGTGAAGGAGTCATAGCATCAGGCAGGCCTTGGCAGGGGGCATGGCTGTAGCCACAGGAGGAGGCAGTGAGCACCTGGCAGTGGCAAACAGTGGGCATACAGCTATGGCAATGCCGGCCCCGTGGGCCTGCTGCACTGCACCTTATCACCAGGCCAGGCCTGGAAAGGGATTTCTCAGTGGTGTCTCTAGAATACACTCCTTAAAGTAATAGATCTGGCACCTACTTTACAACCATTTTGGTCAAAGTTAAGATCTTTTTCTTTACCCGGGCATTTTAATTTGTATAATTGCTTGGTATTCTAATTTGTATCCGTTGTCTTTCATTATGGTTGTAATCTTAGTGTTTGATTGTATTATATTAGGCATTAAATAATTTATGGAACCTGCTTTGATGAAAGGCAGTGCAGAAATGTTTTACATAAAATAAATCATCATGCTATTGTGTATCTTATTTTATTACAATGGTTTCCACCTAACATGTACCAAACTACAACTAAAATAGCAGTTACATATATGCTCATTTATGATGAGTCTCACTGTGCAGTTCAACAAACCGTAAGATTGTGGTTTCAAGCTTTCTTCTTTCAAGAAATCCTTTCCACACTTATTTGTCTGTTGAGCAAGCCCTCTGGGTGAGTTGGCATCCTCTGAAGGCTGAAAACATTAGGGCCCTTTTCCATGGGCCAGGCAAGTGTGGGAATCTTGTTAGAATAAAGTTATAAACTTGGGGGGAACCTGCCAGGCCCTTGTGGGGGAGCCCTGGCCAACGTACTCCTCAAACGCCTAAGACAAGTGTACCTGGCTGCCCCACTCACCCCACATGGGCCTGACATGGGTACACTAAAAGCCTCCTCCATATAGAGACTATTAGGTTTGTCATCCACATATTTTGCCCCAGCCTGCAACATTTCTGCATCTGCATGTTGCTGGTGGTGGTGGTAGGGAGACCATTCCTCCATTTATTTCAGCAACAAGAAACTATTATTCACCACCTATGAGACCTTTGGTAGCCTTCCACAATGTCACTGTCATCTGAAGTGGCCCTTAGAGGCTTAGAACAACTGAGAAATAAAAGAAGAACAATACCGTTTAAAATTTAAATAGGTTGAAGAAGTGGACACGAGGGGCAAAAACATATGTCCCTTCTGACTGGGGGCAGTAGGGGGAGGGGGGTAGTCCTAGGCCTGGAGAAAAACAGCAGCCAGGAATAAAAATGATGGGTCAGCAGGAAAGTCTGGTGCTTTCTGAGACACTCAATTACATCTGCAAATAATCAGCTACTAGTAGACTTTAGAGTAAAAAATGTTATCTGTAAAAAGGAATAGGCTGTATTGAAGGCTCAGCACTAATCCAAGGGCAGTTTGAAGCATTTCTTTGCCTCGCCTTCCAAATATGCATATGGTAGATGGATTTTTTTTCTGAGCTGCCCCTTTGAATCAGACGTTTTTGTGGAGAAAATGTGTCAGAATACCTCAAAATAACTCTGTTAGAAGCCTTATTGTTACCAGAGTGGCATGAAGCAATCTGGAAACTGTCCTCGAGAAACATTCCTGAAATCCTGCTCCTACCCCAAGGCCACAACAATGGAGCCCCATATTTTCTTCAGAGGCATTGGATGAGATAAAACCAATAAAAAGAAACTCAACCATTTTAAAATACAACATATAAAAACAGCAGATGAAAAGCAGTATTAAACCAAATTTCAAAAGGGATTAAACTTGTTTTAAAGGAATGGAGAAATAAAAATGAACCTCCCCAGGGGATAGAATTTCTACCTGAGAAGGCCCTGTCTAACATCGGACTCACTACTATATCACTCATTCACACCACCTGAATGAAAAAGTAAAATATGGGAAACTGTATTGTTATTCAAATTAATATACCATACAAGAAACCCTTAAGAATACACCTTGTTTGTAAACTTGCAATGAAAAAAATGAATTAAAAAAATGAATAATATAATTGTACCCTGCCCATCTGACTGGGTTGCCCCAGCGCCTCTGGGGCATTATTCATTTTTGCTGCTTTAAATACGTAATGCATTTTTGTTCGATTTGTAGGGGGAGAGATGTACAGTGCACATGTATAAGTACAGTATTGACTTTTCTCTTTCTCTTATTCTGTAAACGGTTACAAAAACTTACAAACTAAAGATCAGCCTCACCAGCCACGGTGGCAGCAACCAGAATGGGGGCCTCCAAGGATGATATTAACATATGGACAAGCGGATGTGGAGACAGGATCTCCTGACCTAAGCTGTACAAGACTTCAAAAGTAAGCCATTACACACACACACACCCCAAGAAAAAGACCAAGGGTCAGCAGAACTGATCAGGCCCTAGCAAGATCTGATCCCAGTTCTCGGTCCCAATTAGCAAGCTAGTACCTATGTTCTGGAGAAGCTCCAGATTTCACACAGTATTCAGAGATTGCCATATATACAATCATAGGAGCCAACTCCTAGGGGCTGTGGGGGCTTCGGCCATCACAATAAAATATTTGAGGGGGCAGCCCCCCCCCCAAGTTGATGGGCAATGCCATTCAAATAGTTTGTGTGCACTGTGTCATGTGATTGATTATGTGGGCTGGGGCTTACCTGCCCCCTCCAATATTTTATTAAAGTTGACACCCCTGCATACAGTTACTTGAAGTAATCAGCAGAGCTCATCTGTTTGTTACCTGCTTCTGTCCTTTTGCCCTCAGAATTCCAGCTACAACACAGAAAGTGTGGTTAAACTTAAAAATAATAAAATGTATGGGAATTGTACATATTGTAATTTTTTAATTGGTGCAGCTATTGAGTTAGATGTAGTAATTTAGAATTAAATTGTTTAATGGTTTTCCTTACTATAGGTTTTATATGGGTTATTTGGTAATCATGCTTACCAAAATTATATCACAACACCTGGTTCCATTGTTTTTAATCTTCATTATGATTTTAAAGTTCTGGAACGTAAAATCAAATTATTTTTGCTACATAATAAGAAATAATATTTCAAACCCCTTAAAGGCTTTGTAATTTTAATGTGACTCACTCAATTTACATTTCTGTGGAAGAATGTGTAGGAGTGTAAGCACTTATGTATTATCAAGGAATATGACATTATAATCCCATGAAGGTACTACTTTGAGAAGAAAATGTACCTATTCTTTTTTATTTCATGCTGAGTACACAATGAATATTTTCTGTTAGTCTCATACACAAAAATAGAACAATTCATATAGACATTTTTAAAATATCTAATATTGTAGGGTATAATAGCACTTTGTGCTAAATTGCAATGGATTCTTCCCAATGTGTTGATACGTGTGATCAGTTTTTATAAACCACTTTGTGCTCTGTTCTGATGAGAAGCAGTACTGTATATAATAAATATTTGAAAGAATAAACAAAGAATTGATCATCACAATTGAGATGTGTGGAGATTCCATTGCCCAAGGTGGTTTGTTCCATTGTTTAAGGCTGAAATGCCATTCTTCCTTTCCTGCGAGAAAGCCTCATTGTAATTCTGCTGTTAGTCTCTCATTCTCAAATGCTTTTCTTATTCTCAGCTACCTTCTGTATGAGCTCTATGTTCACTTTGACCACCACACAATGGTGGAGACATCATGGACTGCACAATAGCTGTTAGCACAATAACTATGGGTAGGGTAAATTGTAAATGTAAATACATAAATAAAATGTCATTGTATCAGGGCAGCCAGTGAACTGTTTGCTACTGGAAATTGCTAGTGCAATGCTGCAGAGCAATCTCTGGTGAAAGAGGAATTCTGGCCTTTACTGGGAACAGCCAATACGCAAGAAGCAGAGAGCGTGTTGGCATGATGTGCTGCAAAAGCGCATGGCTGCTGACTGCCTGACAGTAGGCGTGGTTGGCTGACCAGCTACCATGCATTCATCAAGCTCTACCCAAGCTTTCTCCTTGTTAATAGAACAATGAACATGTATAAGAGCAACATTAAAGGTAAAGGGTAAAGGAACCCTTAGGGTCCATTAGGTCCAGTCGTGGCTGACTTTGGGGTCGCGGCGCTCATCTTGCTTTATTGTCAGAGGGAGCCGGCGTACAGCTTCCGGGTCATGTGGCCAGCATGACTAAGCTGCTTCTGGCAAACCAGAGCAGCGCAACGAAATGCCGTTTACCTTCCCACCAGAGCGGTACCTATTTATCTACTTGCACATTGACGTGCTTTTTGAACTGCTAGGTTGGCAGGAGCAGGGACCAAGTTGCGGGGATTCGAACCGCCAACCTTCTGATCAGCAAGTCCTAGGCTCTGTGGTTTAACCCACAGTGCCACCCGCGTCCCTTTAAGAGCAACATACCTTGGCGTTATTTGGAGAATGTGGTGCATGCTTTGTTCACTTCCCATCCTCCACCTACACAGAGTACTTTAATAATTGTCTCCTGGCATTCGGGCATTGATGCACCCTCATCTTATTTCTCCTCTGCAGTGACCCACTTTGCTCCTGCCTGGCTTCTGTCTCTGTCCTCATTTCTGTAAAGGTAGCACTCTGTTCCATTCTGGACACATTAGTCAGAAGAATGAACAATTTACATCTAAGTATGTTAGGAAAAGAGTGGTACCTCGTGCAATGTAATTAAAATGGAAAACAGAACAGCAATCTATCGTATTCCCTTCTGTCTGAATAGAAATAATGGAACACACATTTAAAGGGGCAAAAAAATTGACTTCATTTTATTTGTTTATTAACCTGTGTGTCACAGCTAAAGATTTAAAATGATTTAATTAATTCTGTTCCTCATGCTCTTTTCTGATGCAGAGAGGCCATTATATTTTCCAAGTTGCTTAACATTAAAAGAAAAATGCCGCCTATAGCAGGACAAGGAGAAACGCTCAAGTGGCTTTTCAAAGGGACAACATCCTCAGTTAACATCCAATCTTGCAATTACATGTAGGCAAATGCTAACACAGCAAAGTGAACCGACTGCAGAGTTTTAAGTAAACCTCTGGATCAGCTCATGTGTACAACAGCTCATGATGGTGGTCCTGATTACACAGTTATATATGCATCCAGGGCTGGTGCCAGGTGCTCAGTACAGTGACATTAATATATTTTTTGGACCTGCCTTTTTCTTGGGATTGTAACTTGTATATTTTATTTTTGTGGTCCATCCTGGGGCATTAGGGTGAACGGCACCGACTTAATCACCATCATTCTTCCCATGCCAACTGCCTGCCCTGGAATCAGTGGACCCACACCACCAGCCCCCTGTCACATTACCTCCAAGAGAATGTGGCCGTCTGGAAGAAAATGTTCCTCTTCCTTTCAGTAGACAAGTGTGAGCTAGATGAGATCGATAAATGGTTTGATATGTGTAAACTTATTGTTTGGAGAACAGCTTGGAATTCCGTGATCAGATTGAGAACTGGCTTGCCAACCATTTGGGAATCAGTTCCTCAAACTCCATGTGCCCTCAATAGACTTTTATAGGTGGCTGATGACAGAAGAGATAAAGAAAGTACTTCTTCACACAGCACATACTTAAACAATGGAACTCATTCACACAGGAGGCAGTGATGGCCATCAACTGAGGTAAACTCATGAAAGAGAGTGCTATTGGTGGCTACTAGCTCTAATGATGTAGTGATGTATGGAAGTGAGAGCTGGACCATAAAGAAGGCTGATCACCGAAGAACTGATGCTTTTGAATTATGGTGCTGGAGGAGACTCTTGGGAGTCCCATGGACTGCAAGAAGATCAAACCTCTCCATTCTTAAGGAAATCAGCCCTGAGTTCTCACTGGAAGGACAGATCCTGAAGCTGAGACTCCAATACTTTGGCCACCTCATGAGAAGAGAAGACTCCCTGGAAAAGACCCTGATGTTGGGAAAGATGAAGGGCACAAGGAGAAGGGGACAACAGAGGACGAGATGGTTGGACAGTGTTCTCGAAGCTACCAGCATGAGTCTGGCCAAACTGCAGGAGGCAGTGGAAGACAGAAGTGCCTGGCGTGCTCTGGTCCATGGGGTCACGAAGAGTTGGACACGACTAAACAACTAAACAACAACAACAGCTCTAATGAGTATGCTCTGCCTCTGCACTTGAAGGCAGTAATGCTTCTGAATGCTAGTGTTTTGCTTTTTTAGGGGATTGGCCATAATATTCCAAGCAGCACTACTTCTCCTCCATTGCTGCAGACACTGTCATTCCTCTGCCGTCCCCACCCACCCAGAGAAGTGCAGGCACTGACTCCTCCAAGCCACCATCTGCACTAGCCTGGGTATGTGGGGACAGGGAAAGTAGCAATGGCAGGAGGCCAGCAATGGAATAGAGTCACTGCCAGCTGCAGCACTCTGGGCTTCCTGACTCACTTCTGCAGTCACCACCTGCCCAGAGTAACACAGACAGAAGCACTTTCCCTCCATTCATCACTTAGTCTGGTCACTAGCATACCTAGTGCTCCTTGCACCCTTCGCAAGGAGCTGTATTGGCAACCCCGCCCCCCAAAAAGACTTTACTGCAATAGCCACATTAGAATAATAATAATAATACCTTTATTGTCATTGTACAACCTGTGCACAATGAAATTAAATGAGCCTCCCCCCCCAAAAAAACACTCAGTCTCGTTGCACTCTGTGTGCTTATTGAACAACACACCACCTCGCAAGTCAATTTTGCTGTGTTATTTTCCGTTCAACAGCATAACAGCCCACGGATAGAAGCTATTCTTTAGCCTGTTGGTACAGCTGACCGTATAGAAATTGCTATATTTTATGCGACCCAAGTACTCAAAGGGTCCGGAGCAAAGGCAAGACAAGGAGGAAGGGTGAAAAAAATTGCACACCTTTGTCCTACAGTGCAAGGAGGACAGGAAGCTCCTCCTGCATTTGTTCTCACCCGAACAATGGAGTTGTGTCGCCACACACACATATATGTCATACACTCCATAGTCTCCACCCATCCACCTTCAAACCGCCTTGCCATTTCTTCTACCACTCAGCTCCCAACTCTTGTTTAAACTCATGACCTTACAGAAATAACTGGAGATTGATTTCTGGGGTTATTTTTGCATGCATGCCCCAAGCCTGCTCCCTGGGGAGGGCCAGTTTCACCAACCCCTAGGTCCACCTCTGGGCTTGGTCAAGTGCAGCACTGGCATCACACCGCCATCCCCTTCCTTCTCCCAGTGCTTCTGGACCCCACTCCTAGGTATCAATTGGCAGGAAGGCCCAGAAGAATTGAGAAGAGAGAGAGTGGATGTAGCTGTGACTATAGCTGCCTCACCCAGAACGTCTGTAGTGGACAGTATGATTTTTTTTTGGGGGGGGGGACATTTTGCCAAATCTTTCCAGGTGCTGATGCCAGACCTGGTTTGGTTATCTGGATTTTTTGTTTTGTTTGCTATTTTTATGTTAGACTATACATTGTTTCAAAGATTTTATTATACTGTAGTTATTGTCCACTGGTGGTGGTGGTGATTATTATTTTTGTTAATTTAATTTGTTGGCCACCCTTCCCTCTAAGGTCCCAACAACAGAGCAGATGACAACAACATGAAAAACAGTTTAGAAACAAATTATGACCACAAATTTGTGATTTATAATTTGTGTTTTAGCTGATGACCTATTATTGCCTACATTGTCATGTAAGGTGATTTCAAAATCTTTTAAATAAATAACACAATTTTATCATTGTTGTTTATTAACTGTTCATTTCATCCTACTTAAATGTTATTGATCCCCTCTGTGTAAGTCACAATTATTGTTATTGTTTTTATTGAAAGCTGCTTTGAGTATTCTTTAATAGAGAAGTTGCCTGTGAATATTTTATATAAAATAAAAAGTAGGACACAGGCATAAATGTGTGCAGCTTTGATAGAATGACTAACTTCTCACTGCTGAATAAATTTTAGGGAAAAGAAACATAGGACAGGCCTATAAAACCTCAACAAGGTCTCTCCATTTTCTCTGGCTCAGAGCTTTATCAATTGTAGGTCAGGGCTTTATCAACTGTAATTCCCAAGATCTTTCCCAGCAGAAGGAAATTTAAATTTAATATATCCCAGGCTCCTTTCAAATTGTTCTTATATTCCTCAGCCTTACAAAAGAACCTATAATCTTCTATATGTCAGTGTAAGATGCTTTATTCTAGGAATAGCTTTACAATGCTATGAGCCCCCGCCACAGTCTTTCACAATACTACTACAAGAAACATCACATAATACATTATTCTGGCCTCTGTAAGCTAAAACTTTCATATGGTAGTAGTAGTGCAGAGAGAGGCTTATAGGGAAATCCTTAATGTTTTAGGGAGCTTTGCATTTTTCAAACAAGGCTAGATACCCCTTGCATCCAAATCAATGAAAAATGTTGTATATACATACAACTAAAGAACAAACTGTTTAGTTTAATCTATTGATTTTTATTAACAAAGAAGAGAGTAAACTAATTTTGTATGCTATGAAATTGGACAGGGGAGTGTTGCTCCAAAGTTGAGGGCCCCTCTATGCTGTTTGAAAAAAGTAAAGGGGACATTCTTACCCTTTTGTACAAACCACTTGCAATGAATCCTGGAACAGCTGTACTTCTGTCCAGTTCACTTATACATACTGACTCACTGTGGCTATAACTGAATGACTGTTATGGTAGTCATGTGTCCTACTTTATGCAGAATAGTCCTCTATTTATGGGGCTGTCAGAGGAGAGTCCTCACTATTTGGAGGAATCTTCTGTGGGTAAAGAACTGTTCTGTTTGAAGGGGAAAAGCTATAAGAAAGGAGAAGAGGGGCCTTGAATTTCACCATCAGAGTTCAGTGCATGGACAACTAAGTGCTCCAGGAGGAGAGCATGATATTTAATGCTGCTGAGAGACCAAAGAGAATTAACAGGGTTGCACTCCCCCTGCTTCTTTCCTGACAAAAGTCATTGATAAGGGGGAGCAAGGCAGTTTCAATGTCAAAACCAGGGTTTCAAGCCAGGTTGAAATTGCTCCACATTATCTATTTCCTTCAAGTATGACCACCTTTTGGACCACCTTGCAACAAAAGGTGACATTTGCAGCTGGCCTAACACTTCTGAGTCCAGAGGATCATTTCAAGGAAGGAGCATAATGCCACCTCATTTAAGGCTGCTAGCACTTCCTCAATCCCCACAACAAGGCATTACCCACACCCTGGCCTTGCCCAATCACTTCCGTTTGGCTAGCTTTTATTAGCCAAGAAGGGCAAGGGTCAAAAATCCATGTGATATGCCAAACTCCTTCAAGCAGCTTCTCCACATTCTTAGGCCACAACAATTGAAACCTAACTAGATGGTACTCTGGACACTTCCACAGGACTAGTGCTAACAGTGGGATCTAATTCCATACAGACATGAACAGTTTTATCCTTGAAGTCCTGTGGTTACAGAGAAGAGAGACCAAGCCCATGATTGATGCATGCTAAGCCAAACCTTGGCCTTGCAGCCTTGCCATACTGTTTGAAGAGCAAAGTGGGTATGAGCTGCTCTCCAGGAGCTAGCATGCTCATGCAATTCTAGTAAGTCGTAGTTTGGTTTACCGTGACATGCAAATGACACCAGTGACCAGCCCAATAGAAGTACTGTGTCCATCAGTGAGAAAATGAGAAAAAAACAAATACAGGGCTCCTGGGAATCAAACTTAGGCTGATGTGTTTTCATTCTTTCTGAACGAGTTTATCTCCTGTCGGATATACGGCAAGGGGAAAACTGTGATTACCTCGTTAAGTCTCAAACTTAATCTGTTTATTTATCCTGCTTACTAAAGACAAATAGTAAAATGCTGAACTTTACCCACCTGTGTTCTAAATAAGCTCAAATGTCAATGGCTTATGAAATAATGGAATTTACTTATTATAAAACTTCGCTAAGCTTTCATTAGAGTGCCATAAAAAAGTATTTGTAAACATATATCAGGCAGTGCAAAGCAGCTCCCATGAAAATCAGTGGGAGCTATGTGCACACATCAATCATCTAATCTGTCTCTCACCGCTTTATTTATTAAAGGTATTTTAGTTTTAGAATTGCCTACATATTTTGTGCTGTTTTACTGATACATGTGGTTGTTGTTTTTATGACAGCAGTAAAGCAAATTAGCTATTAGTTCTGAATATCTATTGAGTGACCTGTATAGTACGATAACATTCATTGTAATTGGCACTGTATTTGTGCAGTTGAATTGTCAACGTTACATTACAATTCAGTTGGCACATAGAAGGAAAAAGAGGTTTTATGTTTATAACAGTAAAATGACCTAGAAGTACTTGAAAACAAATGATAGAGAGAAAAGACAACTGAAAACTGAATTGGGTGATTTCTTACTTCATGAAAAAAGGGCCTTAAGGCAGGATGTCAGGGAGTAAAGGGGATCATTTGCAGAGTCTGTCATATAACAGAAGTAATAATGTAGATGACACTGAACAGCTTGAGGCATGTGAAGCAAAGGTTTGTTCTGCTGACCTCAGGTGTTTCATACTGCATACCTCAGCTTTGAGATCCACTGCAACTATATGGGGCAGAGGTGTGTTGACTTAATGACTACATTACATACCACTAACACACAAACCATCAATAGGCACACCCACAGTGGGGGAATGAAGTTGAGGCATGAGGACTGCAAATGCATCCCTCATCGTATAAGGCTCTTGTATGGATTGCATAGATCAGCACCGGGCGCTGAGTCTGGAGGGTGCTGCAGGATGCCACAACTATGGCGTAGTGAATTGAGCAGAATATAAGGTGAGAGGCAGGGCCGCCAAATTTTTGTCTCCTGCCTGCAAGGCTGTGGTTGAGGGAGAAGCAAGATCTGTTGAGGTGTTAATGCTGGGGCCCTCGGTCTTAAACTCAGGTTGTATATATGTGTACATAAAAAAACCATATATATTTAAGACACCACAGTCCCTGCTGAACTTCATTCCAAGGAAACCAAACCCTGAGTAAGAACTAGGACCCTTGGAATCTCTAATTGCTCAGAGATGGCAGTAACAATATTATTACTGATAGTTCAAAGGATCTACAGAAAGAACTAGGTTGCAGTGTTCCAGAAGTTGAGGGCTAGAGGCCACATCATCTTTGGGGTGCACAGAAAGTTGCCTAGGGGAGGGATAGAACTGGCAAATTTGTCTCCTTCCATCATTGGGAACACTGTGTGAATAGTTTCAGGTGCAAGAATTCATAATCCTAACACCATTTATTTAATTTATTTTCCAAATTTCCATCCATAAGAAATATTTAAAAATTATATAAGTAAAAAAATTGGCACAGGGACAGAAAGACTAGGAGATAACTATTAGCAATAGCTATCCCCTCATATTCTTTTAGCCAACTGGTTTGCTCAAGAAAAAGCCAGAGTTCTGTATTAGCAGACTCCCAGCAAAGTTACTTCTAAATAAATTTGTTCATCAGTCAAGTAAAGGAGAAAAAAATATTGTTCTAAAAACAGGTTAAACCCTTTTTAAGTAGATGCCTAAAGAGAATATGTGCCTTAAAAAACTCAAAGGAGGCTTCTCTCTTCTCCCTGTGTTGCTTGGCTATTCTGTAGATAAAGTGGAGAAACTGAGACATAAGCAGTTGAGGGTCACCTCACAGACTTTTTGGCTTTCCATCTGCTCACCTGACCTTGCTTCCCTCCCACAATGTTTCTTGACGGTATGTGGCCTGTTAAGATTCCTCTATGCTGTGAGATCTGAAGGGACCATATGGTCCCAACTATCTGGTAAAAATTATGACAAGCTGCCATTTATTTTTTAAAATAAAGTAGGTATTAATTCTATAATGCTCCAATAACTCTTTCATCTTGCTTTCATATATATTCATAATACATATGCAGTGTGTCACATTCAGAAAACTCTCTTTCTGTGTTGAATTCCTACTTTGCATATAAATAGAGCGCCATTCATATTCCCATTGTGGTTGCCATAGAAGACTTTTTGATTGTTCACACTGGTTTTGACCACTTTCTTAACTTAAGAGACTAAGTAGACTATACATAGTTGTGTGAACGATTTTTTAAAAACAGAAAGCAAGCACAGAGAGCTGAACCAGAATGTGACCGCAGTGGAAAACAAATTCAGACTGGACCCCTATGCTTCTTATTTTCTTTTTAAAAGTCAATTGTGTTATTGCTATTTCATGAATGGCGTATCATTCCAATCAATTTCTCTGGGGCTGATAGGAAGTAGAGACACAACACTGGGTGGGAGGTAGCACACACAATATTAAATGCAACTTTGAAACTTTAAATACAACTTTGTATTTAATACACATTTTAAAATAAATGGAAACAGTATCAGCTGGAGACAAATAATGATCACGATCACTGTAGTGGGTATGGGAAATTTTACCCTTTCCATTCCCCTGAACATCTAGGGAAAATTTCTCTTCTAATGCTGCTATTTGCACTGGGAGGAAATCAGAAGAGCTATCCCAACCTTTTCAATATCCTTGGTATGTTTAAATCAGCACAGATACACAACCATCTCTTATCGTTTACCAAAAATCAGGAAATGCATTATTAATTATTACCACAGTTATTGCCATAAGATGTGAGGCAGCTCCCTGCATTTTGTGTGAGTGGTAGAGTGTGGTGATGTCCATATAAGTCCCAGGGACACGTACCTCATGAAGCCTATCCTCTGCCTTGCCACAAACAGCACTGCACTGTTCAAGTGCACAGATTGCTTCTGATGAAACTGCATGGATGTTGCAGCAGAAGTATGGCAATAGCTTTGTGGAAAGCTGCTAAGGAGAAGCCCAAGTTTGTCCATAGTCAGAACACTTAGAACAAAGAGTCAAACTGCTGTTGGTTGGTTTTGCTTGTGCAATATTGACCTTTGCTTCGGTGTTTTGTTATTCTACGTATCTGCATACAGACTGCAGAATCCAGTTGACTGGAAAACAATCTCAAGCCTTATATTCCTGAAGCATCTTTTCCTTCAGGCCTTTGAGAGTTTAAGGTTTGGTGGAGGGCAACAACCAGTATGCTGTCACTGCTGTGCTGATACTGGTTATGACTGTACGTTATTTTATTTGAATTGTTTGGGTGGAATTCCATCAGTGCACTGCACAATCTCCCCTCCCTCTGCACACTGTTCTCAAGGTACTCCCAACCATCCTGAGCCAATTGGGGGGGGGGAGTCATGGGGGGAGGATGGGGGAAGCCCTGTCACACTAGCAGCGCTCGCTGTAATGGCTCCTCCTAGCACAACTATTTAGTAGACTCTGTCCCAATATGTTTCATTCTTTGTTTTGTGATATGCTTGCTTTTATTTCATTTTATTTCATTGTTTTATAAACAAACATGGGATCTAAATAGATGAAGGGTGATTTAAATATGTAACAATAAAATTAACAACAACAACAATAAGATAACCCTAACAAAATAGTGGCCTGTACAACATGTCAAGTTTTAAGCCAAGTCATGAAACAATGGCAAGCCTTAATTGTTATATTATGGAGGGAAGTATGTTTTATTGTTTTCCTACATCAGACACATAAATTGCAGTCAGTTTTTCAAGACTACACCTAATTGAAATTACATTACAGCAAATTAAAAGTAAAGGAAATGACTTCAGGTAATGAGAATCTACTAATTCCATAAATCATAATTCGGAAGATGAATTATAACACCTGGTCAAGTTTGGAAAATAACAAATCTATTAAAATTAATGAGATGTTAAAATGACAACTAATACTTCTATTTCCTTTCAGAGCCGTCCAGTTTGGTATTCACAGTTGTTGCTGCTGTACACTCGGAGAACAGACTATAAACCCATAATAAAGTGGTGTCTTTTATCAGAACCACCTCTCTTGCAACTGGTTTTCTACTAGGGTTTGGTAATTAATAGTACATTGCTGTATCCTGTGATAGAGAAGGGGATGTTGTTCCTGTTTGGTTTCTTTTAATGTTTGGGATTTTTGAAGGGGCAAGTAACTTTTGTTACTGGTTAAAAAAAAGAAGAAGAATGATCATACAAATTTGTGTTGAACTGTATTGAAGCTCACAGCACAAATGTTGGTCATATTTAATTATAAATAAAAAATTCCCAACATTATTGGAGGTTTTGTATTCTTTACATGAAGTACAGTGTCCAAACCACTTTAATCTGAACAATCTCAAACTAGGGTTGCTAAAGTTATAACCATGACACCCCGAAAGTTGTTGGGCTTTTTTCAATTGACTTGCCTAAGATCAGGACAAATTTTGGAAATTCCCCCCAGATGTCAATTCCGCCTTTGAAATCCCAGTAATGTCCAAGAAATTCCGGACGTACGGCAGCCCTATCTCAAAAACATATTAGACATGAGAAAATGCTCACCAGAAGTCTTTTACTTCAACTACTTCAATCTGGTCTCCAGAGCCCTTGAGCTTTATGTAAAACCTAGACTGGAACACATAAAACACAGACCAGAAGTATGCCCCTAATTTTGGGGATCTCACACAATTCTTGGAGGTTCTTGTTTAGTGGTATCAGTTTACCTTAATGACCTACTGCCAACCATTTAACTTTTGGTAAATATGCTCCCAGTTTTTTTAAAAAAAATCCAAAATAACATTCTAAGTTTCTATCCACTGATTGAAAATGTTGGAAAACAAAAATTTGCGGAGTTTTCAAAAAAAAACCACCACTACCCATAGTGAACAGTAAATACACACAAGTGTGGAAGATGGTTAGAATTTAAATATGCAGCCTTATGATTGGTGATTTCTAGAAGCCAATAAAGCTATACCCATGCATAGATAATTACAAGCAGCATTTCACATTGTTGAAGTATACTGCTTCGCATTTTGCAATGCAGCTTGTCTCTTCAACACTGAAGAACAGCCACAGTAGAAATTTGCAGAAAACATGGAACCTTGAGTGTGATCTGCTTCCACACCACCATGTTTTGTTGGATCTCAGCCACTGGAACTCCCCTGAAATGACTCAGTTGTGGGAGCATGTGTCCTTGGCATCATAATTTGTGAAATGTAATGAGGAGGAGAACAATGCTTTCAACTACTGTGATCTGATTATGCAGAAAACTAATTCTCTGGTTTAGAATTGCCTTTGAGCAAAATAGCGTTTTCTTTGCCAGGCACCTAATACTGCTTTTTAGTTGAATTTTTTTTCTGCTTTTAAAAACTATTACAGACAAATTGGCAAGATAAAATGAATTATCCCTTCAGTCTCAGTCTGAATAATAGCCTAGTAAAGTTTATTTGGTTCTGCATTCCAGTCTTGGAAATGAAGAAGACAAGCATGAATTAAGCTGGCAGCATTATTGCCTCTTGCTTCTTACATCCCAAAAATGACCGGCATAAGAAAAACATTGAGAATGCCACCATTTTTTCATAGCAAAAACTGAGTAAAACTAATTGTATCGACCTGGTTGATCTTTCACAGAGGCCTGATCAGCTAGGGCTCTCTGAATTGTTGTTGAACCACATCTAAAGGGCACCAGGTTGGAGCAGATGGTGACATGTTAACATTTTCCTCTTGTCTTTCATGAAGAATCAATTTTTTATTCCTTTCTGTTATCCTTTGTTCTCATTGCTTGCTATTTATAGCTCTTATCAGTGCTTTTTTCTGGGGGGACGCAAGGGGATGCATACCCCTAAACATTTTGTGAATCTAAATTTGGCCTCATTGAGGGGCAGTATTTCAATATGAGTAGGAAAATGAGAGTACCCCTAAACACTTATTTTTATTTCTTTTTTAGAAACAAAGCACTGACTCTTATTCTGAAAACCTGTTTTTATTTCTCTCCTTCTTTCTAAACTCTTTTGTGAACTGAGAGTGCCTAGCTGAACAATCGCCCATCTGAGGACTTGCTGCTTCTCCCACCTTGGTCCACTTTAGCTGGAATCTAGTCATGGAATCAACATATCAAAGAAACCCAATAAATTTCCTTTATCTCCAACAACCTAACTTTCCTTAGTATATTATTTTCTCAGAAGGCATGCACTTCCACAAATGGTTGCCTGCAGTTGGAGAGAAAAGTTGTTTCTATCCCAGGGTAAGAACCTGTTGGTGGAACCTGTCCCTGCCAGGTGACCAACAGGAGGGAAGTAAGAAATAAGTGTGGCTTGATTTGTAGGTTGTTGTTGTTTTGTTTGTTTGTTTTCCAAAGGATTAACTGGCATTCCTAATACAAAGCTGTACAAAGCTTTATGACTTTACTCATTTATATTGTTTTGATTGTTTTGTTTATTGTGCATTTAGTGCATATTTATTTTGTATTAATAAGCCTTTCATCCCTTTGGGGGCCTTTGGGACAAAAGATGGCATATAAATAAAGCATAACCTAGTGTAATATTTTTTGTTATAATATTACTGCCTCTAGCTGCTAATGGAAATGGTGTGATTCGGCGTTGTGTCTTCCTACCTAAATGGGCCAATGGAAAGTACATCAAGGAATTTCACTAAATAAGTCTATTAATTACCCTGACAGTCTCATGTGGAGTTTCCAATGGCTGACTGAACTTAAAGTGAACCAGTGAAGAAGATTAAAAGATCATGGCTGGCCTTAAAACCTTGGCCTTCCCCTTGCCCCTCCCCAATCCTAGCAATCCTTATCCTGTCATCCAGGAAAAGCTGTTTACTATCTACAATCTTCACAGAAAGAGGTCAGTGACTAGCATATATAGGGTTGCTATTCCTGGCCAGCACTCTGGCACAAATTCATCACACCAGTAAAGGAAAGGAAGATGACACTGCAGCAGTCCAATTATTCAATGTGATAAAGGGCACAATATTGTTTTATTCTTAGATGCCAAAAGTCAACTCACAATTTATATGGCAAATGAATTTCTGCTTGTCCGCTGTGCATCTTCCAGTAAAAGCCACGGGCCAAATTCAACTAACAAGACCCATTAGTAGAAGCCCACACAAGGACTTCGACTAGCACAATGGGGCTTTGCCTTCGCACCTTCCACTGCATACCCACACTGGCCCCCCCAAAAAGCCCAGAATAGCACATAAGGGGGAGGAGATGGCGAATCATTCCATCTGGCAAGCTGAAATGCTTGCATTGAATGAACAAATTGCTGACTGGAGCTGGTTACTAGAAGAACAGGTCTTTATTACAACAGCTCCACTGACTACTAGTCGCTTTCTGGGCAGAAATCAAAGTGCTGGTTATGACATATTAAGCCTTATATGGCTCAGGTCCAGGTTATTTGAAGATTTGAAGATTTGGGTCCAGGCTATATGAGCCTACCCAGGCTTTGAGATCTTCAGGTGGGCTTTGGCCCCACCACCTTCAAAGGCACATCTGGAGAGGACAGTGAGCATAGTGGCTGCCCCAGATTGTGCAACTCCCTTTCACAGGAAACTAAGATGACCCTTTCTCTGCTTTCCTTTTCCTAACGCAAATATTTTTTTGTTAAGGCAGGGCTTTGGCCACTAACTGGCTATTGGGGCAATCTTCAGAGGCTGGGTGTTGTACTTTGTGTGTGGGGGGTGCGCGCACGTGCTTTTAAATTGTTTTCAGTGTTTTCAGTGCTATTTTTAAAAGGGTTACTGATTTAATGCAACATTCAAAGCAATTAAAACAACAAAAGGACAGAAAAACATATCCAAGGTGGCACCAGAGAAGCTCCTCTTTGGCAATGGCATTCCAAATATATGGTACTACAGCCAAAAAAAGCACCAAGATATACTTAATTGGATGTACTTAAGCTGGGAAGTATCAGTCTCAGATATTCTTCAAGTGGTTTCGAGGGATTATTTAAATGATAAACTGCGCTCAATGAGCATAATGAGCATAATTAATGAATGTAAGCAATGACATCAAGGCCATGAAACATGCTGAAGAAATAGAGAAAACTTACCATAAGCATGTAATCTAATGGTTGCCTGGTATTCATACAATGGTATGTGGGTCCTAAAGTAAGATATAAACAAACAAGTTGTAGTCTCTGATAATGACAAATTGCTATTTTAACACTGCAAGTTTCATAGCAAAGAAAATTCAGGAAACATATTGGAAGCAGCAGCAGTAACAAGAACAGCCTTCAAATGTATCTAGGTCAAAGATCTAGAAATATTTTTCAATTATAGAGCGCAGATACTGAAATCTTGAATATCATGAGCTTCCCCCAACCCCAGTATTTGGAAAATCTGCCTCACACTGAGTTTTCCTGGATTTCACTCTGTCCCATTCTTTCTCATCTCATAAGGAACACAAGATTGAGTTAGGGGATCCTCTGGAGCAAATTTGGGAGTGCATGGAGGGAGGAGGAAGTCCCACTGTGGAAGTAAAATGTCGCTTGTGCAGCATTACCTAGTGCTGTCATACCACAGTAAGGTAAAGGTAAAGGGACTCCTGACCATAAGGTCCAGTCGTGACCGACTCTGGGGTTGCGGTGCTCATCTCGCTTTATTGGCCAAGGGAGCCGGCGTACAGCTTCCAGGTCATGTAGCCAGCATGACTAAGCCACTTCTGGCAAACCAGAGCAGAGCACGGAAACGCCATTTACCTTCCCGCTGGAGCGGTACCTATGTATCTACTTGCACTTTGATGTGCTTTCGAACTGCTAGGTTGGCAGGAGCAGGGACTCACACCGTCACAGATTTTCAAACTGCTGACCTTCTGATCAGCAAGTCCTAGGCTCTGTGGTTTAACCCACAGCACCACCCGTGTCCCGTTATACCACAGTACTTCACTTTAAAAAGGACGTAGGTTTGCAAGAGTCACTACCTGTACAATACAATACAGCCTATTTCCAAAGCATTGGAAAGTTACTGCTATTTCAGTTTATTTTCTGGTTTCAAGTAACATTTAATCTAAACTGAGTTAATCCAAAAAAAAAATTGTTGTCATTAAAAAAAAATAGCCAGTGAAAATTTGTTGCGCTTCAGTTGTTATGATTAGACCATTTAAACCTTTGGTTGCAGACATTCAGAATGCCTTTCAGCACCTAATGACAGTTGGCAGAAAGCATGAATAATTAGGCACGTGTTGGTGATCAGACACCTTGCAGGAGAAAACAAAACTTATTGATTTCCTTTTTCAGATGGTTTTGCTGACTATGTGGATTTACATAATTCCAAGTAAAGTTATGGCATAACACCTAAAAGATAAACTATAAATATGATGATTTGGGCACCATCTCAAAATAGCAGCAGTGCATTGCAATATGATAGTGAGTTGCTGTAGAGACAAATGATCAGCATACAAATAGCCTGATTACGGGAGCAGAAGGAATAATCGCTGATTGGCGATTTAGAGCAGAGGAAGACTGATTATACTGAAATGGAAAACTGACAAACCAAAAACTTATTTCTACCTTCTCTGTTCAGTGTTTGGTAAAATAACAGCTCAGAGAGAGAGAGAGAACTTGTTGAAGGCTTGTTGAAAAAGGAAGGTCTTCAATAGACAGCAGAAAGGCAGTATTGAAAGTGTCTGTCTGATACATAACAGAAAGGAGTTCCAAAGGGTATGTGCCAGCACACTAAAGCCTGATTCCTACATCACACAGAACGATGACAAGTCATGCATCCGCCAGCAGCCCTGATGAGTTGACATCTGCCAGAGGCCCTCACCTGCATAGCACTGTGGGCAGCTGGACAGATGATCAATCCTTAACACTTCAAATATTCTTCACAAATTCTTAAACAAGCAGCAGCACATACGTATGTGAATTGCTTTCCCAGTGTTGTTTAGAATATGCAAATTTGAGCCTCTACAAGGAAATGCATTCTCAGCTCTGGACAGCTGTGGGGAACAAAGAATAACCTCTGTACACAAACACACATATTTGCTAAGAGGGTCTTGAGCCATATAAGAAGGCCATTCTGCTGGTTCTTTCCAGGCTTGTCCCATTTTGCTTCTAAGCTGAAATTTACTTCTGCCAGTTTACCACCAAGCTTTTGCAGTCTGCTCCAGTTTTAATGGTTAGGACTGCTTTCTGCAGTTTCTGCTTTTTGCAAATTTTAATTTGACCTTAGATCTTCCACTCCTCTTTTCTGTCTTTGTTGGCTTGAATGTGGGTCTCCTTGAGTTTATTGGAATAAATGCCATGTGTCAGAGCTGCCTCTAGGTCCCAGCTCACAGAGGACCAACGCTAGGCTGTCGTAATGTACAAAAGTCTTTATTGAAGTTCAATTTCCATTTCAAAGCCACAGCGCGCAGCCCTACATCTTAAACCCTAGATCGGCGAAGTCCCGTCTGAGTCTCCTCCCCTCTGACACCAGTTTAAGATCCTCGCCCTGCTCCACCTTTTCCGCTGCTCTCTCCTCTTCTGGGTCCTCCTGCCCGCTGGGGCATTGCCCTTTCTGGACTCTTCCGACGCTGAGTCGCTTAGCTCCTCCCCCTGCCTCCGGCGGGCTTTAGGACCCGGTTCCCAATCCTCATTCTCTGCTGTCCCGCACTCCTGTACATTTGAACTTGCCTCTCGCGCCAACCCAGTGACCTTTCTCCTAACCGTTACACTACTTCGGTCACTGCTTCCCTCTTCCGGGATACTGGCCGGATCTGACCTCCCCTCCGTTGTCCGACTTTCTGATGGAGGCGTGGTCAGCCCTGCCTCATCTTCTCTCCCTGGTGGGGAATGCACTGGCCCCGATCCTTGGGACTCTTCCCCCCCACTCTGCTCTGGTGGGGAAGCTGGTCCTGATTTCCAACTACTGCTCTGGGAGTCCCTGCTGCCCCCTTGCTCCTGGGTCGTTCCCCTTGGGAACCCCCTTCCCCTGGCTACTGGCGCCCCCTTCTGTGAATCTTCCGATTCGCTGGAGAGGCTCATGGAATCCCTCGGTCCACTGTCCTCTTCTACGCTCCCCTCGGATTCTTCCCCTTCGCTCTCCATCTCTCTTCCCTGTGCCTCTGCTCCTGAGCCCCTGACACCATGTCTTCATCCTTTTCAGATAGAAAACTACCTATTAAACTTATTTTAAATGTGTTGTTGTTGTTGTTGTTTAAAAATGTTTTTGTTCTGACTGTAAAATACTAAAACGCTAAAATGAGGTGCATGGAACGTTATGAAAGCTACTTCACTTAGACCATTTTTAAAACAACTACACTTTATTCAAACATTTGCATTGCTGTGTCAGGTCATTTATTTTCAATACTAAAAGAGCCACAATCATTAAGAACCCCTTAAACACTTTTGAATATGAGCTACAAAATGTTTCCAATCTCAGTTTTTCAATTGCACAATATTAAATCCTGCCATACTGATAATGCTGCTGTCTTGTTATTTCAGTTCTTTTTAGCTCTACACCCAACAGCCAAAGAAAAAAATGTGTAAGCATAAATGTACTTATAATTCCTAAAATATACTCAAGGTGCTGTTACCAAGAGAATAACTTTCTCCAATATACATAAATATCCAAATGCCAAGCTGGGGGTGGGAAATAACTTGCTTTGTTTATTATCCTGCAGGCATAGAAAAATACTGCTATATACACAGTCAATATTGGAACAATATTTCTGTCAGCTCTGATGTTTCAAGTAGAAAATAAATTATGTTCTGAGAAAATCTTCTAAAACTCTTGAAATGAATCTGCATATACCCTTGATAAAGAAACTGAGTAATGGTTCCACACTGAAAATTACTAAGAGGAAAGGGCCTGATTTAAACACTACCTTGGTAGCAGCTCTCCCCACTGCAGAAGTGACTATGTAAACATTCATCACATGGACTGGTAGATTTTTTGCATAATTCTGGTGATCACAGTTCCACATGAAATACTACCTTCTCCCAGATGAAGCTTCCTATCAATTAAGATCTTAAGAGAACCATCTGCTGTTGGAAGGCTTTCTCTGTAGTGGCACCCAAGTTATGAAATCCCTACCTAAGAATGTCCACCTGACACCCTCACCTAACATCCTTCTTGCCATTTTTAAGGTGCCAAGTGAAGTCCATCCTGTTCACTCAGTCTTTTAATGGCATTTTATGGTTTTTGTGATAATTGGTCTCTCTCTTTTAATTGCTGATAGCTTAATGGATTTTTAGTCATTGGCTCACTTTGTCGATCTGCTGTTTTATGTAGGGGTGGGGAGCCCACCCCCCCAAGAAAATGTGTAGGACCTGAACAGTGCAAAGTGGGTGGGGCCAAAACCCAAAGTTGGTGGGCCTCAACAAGATGTCAGTTGCATCTCTCTGCACCAGGACATAAAAAAAAAGAACCAAGTCCTGAAGCTTTCAAAGGCAAAGAAACACAGGAATGTTTCAGTGGTTCTGTTTCCATATGGACATTGAGAAAAGGTACTATTCCCAATCTTCTCTGTTCCACAAATTAAGTAGAAATCCTGGCACTAGGCTTTCCTGCAACCAGAGTCTCCTGGGATCCTTGCTACAATCAAGGAAATCTGGAAACTCTCTGATTTTTGGCTAGCTCTAGGGCCTTGCTGGTCAGGAAGCCTGGGCTATAGAAGGACACATAAAGGCTTTTGGAATTGTCCAATGCTCTAAGGATCATGAGATGCTAGGGATGCGGGTGGGGTGGCGCTGTGGTCTAAACCACTGAGCCTCTTGGACTTGTTGATTGGAAGGTTGTTAGTTCAAATCCATGTGACGGGGTGAGCTCCTGTTGCTCTGTCCCAGCTTCTGCCAACCTAGCAGATCAAAAACATACCAGTGCAAGTAGATAAATAGGTACCGATGAGGCAGGAAGGTAATGGCATTTCTGTATGCTCTGGCTTCTGTCATGTTCCATTGCACCAGAAGCGGTTTAGTTATGCTGGCCACATGACCCAAAAAGCTGTCTGTGGCTTCCTTGGCCTGAAAAGCGAGATGAGCGCCACACCCCATAGTCACCTTTGACTGGACTTAACCATCTGGGGGTCCTTTACCTTTTACCATGAGATGCTGGGCCCTACCTTCTCTCCCACCTTCCACCCCACTCAATCTTCATTCCAGTGGCAGTGGAAGAGCAACCTGCATAGTGAATTCTCATTTTAATTATCAAGAATTTATTGCATCGGGGTTTGGTTGTTGCTGCATTTTAAAAAGGCTGTACTGCTTTGTTCAGCACTGTGTGATCCTAATAGAAAATGTTTACTTCTATTCTTTTAATAAAAATGTTTAGGATTCTAGTATTAGTAATTATAGCATTATAAAACAAAGCTGACAGCTGCCATGTTACTGCAATATGTCAAAAGGGATGCCAGTAGAGGCCTCTCGGAGGCTATGGCGCATCTACTGTCACATCTCATCAGGTGATGAATTTGAAAAGCTGTAAGTGCCAAGTTTCCTCATTCTATTACATGAGTCAAGGGGGTTGTTAGGAAAAACAGCTCTCTCTCTCTCTCTCTCTCTCTCTCTCTCTAAGAGGACATATATCCAGAAATATGAGCTGGCACTGTTGAACAAACACAAAGTAAGCAAAACGTTGGTTAGCAACAGTTTGAGTGGACAGCCTTAAGGCAAAATTCTGTGTAGGAAGCAAGGAAATCTGGCATGTTAGATAATAAGGTAATAGGTGTTAGAAATACTATATAACTCTATGTAAATAGTCTATCCAGGGTCAAATCTCATACTTCTAGTTTTTGTTCCAGAACGCAAAAAAGTGCTTGTGGACATGGCATAAATATATGACCTAGGTAATAAGCTAAATTGTTTATATATTGAAATCACTGAGATGATCACAAAATTCCCGCCTTCATAAATAGTATTTCTTTTTTTGTTTTGTTTAAGGATATGTTTATTAGCTTTTAGAAAACAACAACATACAAATAATCAAGATAATTACTGTCTGGAGTACATTGTTACAGTTGGAATAAAATTAACAGAAGGTTCAGTATACTTTTGCAGACATCATAATAAAATGGATTCCATAAAGGAACATTTTGGAAGTGTGAGTCGCCTGTCGGTAAGCTAGCCTTGCAACATAGCACTTCTGATGTTTAAGATATCAGTGTCAAGTTTCATGTTCATATAATAATTTCTTCTCACTAAGAGCTACTCCTAATTTAATGGAATAAACCAGCTTTAAACAACATAATATTCACATGAGATTGGTTGTTGCCTTTTAATTAATTTCTAGTAACTGTATGAACAGTAGCAATTAATGATAAAAGAACAACAGATTGCTGGAGATGTCATTATCGAATATATTATAGGTAGCCAGAAAAATAAGGGATGATGCTTAAATGAAGAATTAAGGAGGTTAATTGTAAAGTTGACAATAAATAACACCTAGAAAATAGTATTTTGAAACAGTCATTCTGTCCATTAAATTATGCTGCAGCAGTAGCCATTCACTTCTGGAAATAATCCATTGCCCGTGATCTAAAGACCTTCCTTAATATGGTGGGTTGATTTTTTCAAGGCCATCTTCTTTCTCTCTGTCTGTCTGTCTGTCTCTCTCTCTCTGTGTGTGTGTGTGTGTGTGTGTGTGTTGAGCTTCAATAGTCACCTAACTGGAACAGTGAGATCTACATGTGCTAAGTAAGTAAATAAATAATGTATCCTGGACACTTCTCCACCCCAATATACGTGGAATATCATACACTATCCTTTGTGAAAAACAATGCTTATATTCCTCTTATTTTAAAAAATGGAATAACTGGATGAAAACAAAATTGTTGTCTGCTGCACAAATAGTTCTGTGAGACTCAAAGTTCACATAATCCCATACTCAAGAACATTGGTTTAATAAAATTATCTCATTTTCTGGGATCAACATTTCAACAAGAAAATTCTAATTATACTGGCTTTTACAAGCAAAAATTGCTATATGTGTTTAAGAATTCCCCTAAAAGTATATACTGTTCACACTTATCAAATTCAGTGGGTTATGAGCGCAAATGTTCTCCGGCTGTTTCCTAAATGCTCTGGAACAAAAGTAGAGGGTGTGGCTAATGGTCCAAGAATTGTATAATTTCATTAAACTTCAGTGTTACTTTCATAGGTGGAAAGAAGCTGCAGTAAATTGTACAGAGTGGGGGATGGGGAGAAACTGAGGATCACATTGATCTTCTCAAGGACTCCAGCCTTCTTGCAAAAATTTTGGCTGCAAAAATCAGTACCTGATGCAACACAAATCTGGATCGTGACAGCTTTTAGATGGCTTTAAAACAGGATTAGGAAAATTCATGGAGGAGAGGACTATGGAAGGCTACTAGCCCTGATGGCTGTGCTCTGCCTCCTCAGTCAGAGGCTGTAATGCTTCTGAATTCCACTTGCTGGAAACCACAGGAAGGGAGAGTGCTTTTGTGCTGCTTGCGGGTTTCCCATAGGCAGCTGGCTGGCCACTGTGAGAATGAGATGATGGACTCGATGGGCTCTTGTAGGCTCTTCTTATGTTTTTATTCCCACTGGTGTTCAAACTGATGCCTGGGTGCCTGTGAGGCATTCAAGACACATACTGTCCACCTAAAGTCTATAGAGGTGGGGGACCTATGGGCCTCCAGATGACATTGGACTTCAACTCTAATCACCCCGACCATTAGTCATGGTGACTGGAATTGATGAGAGTTGGGGTACAACATCTGGAAGTGGACTGGTTATGGCTATGAGGTGTTGATTCTTAGTTGCTGAGTTTCTGTACAGCTGGTTTTGTTCCGGTATGGTTCACCATTATGTCACCAAGTTCAAAGTGATGGGTGACAATACTGTCAGATGACATGACTACCGGAGGTTCAGCAAATGTTCTCCAATCATGTCCATTGCATTATAGTTGAATGATAGAATCAAGAGCAGAGGTCTTCTCAAAGACTCGAACCTTTTTACAAAAACTTTGGTTGCAAAAATTGTGAGAGAGAATCCACAATATTTACCCCCAAACCGTAGTTTTATCAAAACGAAAATCAAGCTTCGGCATGTTACATGTTTCTTTATCAGGTTTAAAAAGAAAAAGAAAGAACTCTAATTTCAGAATTCTGAAGCACAAGTTTCACCAAACAACTGAAGTTTCACCAGTTTGGTACCATTCGTCTACATGTAAAGTCAAAAAATTCTAATGAAGGATGCTTACTGGCTTTTCAATCTGTGCTATTTTCCTTTTCAGTGCTAATACTATCCCTGCAGCAGAAGTTGCCAAGAGTATTTGCTGCATAGTCTTGGCAGGAACTTTTCTAAATCTGCACTGCTGATGTTTGTTATTCATCACAAAGTATCCAGGCATAGAAAGCACTGCAAACCAATACACAACAAAAACAGTAGTTGCACAATACCTATATGTTTGCAGACTGCTACCTTTTTGTATCTTGCAGGTCAAACTTCAGAAACAAGTATTATTATTATTATCTGTTCATGTAAAAGGCAGGTCTAACAAATCCCATCCACTGAAAGAAACTACAAATATCTAGAACCTTCCAAACTAAGGAACAAAAAACTGAGTAAAGAGAAGCAGTTTTGCCTGGCATTTCCAATGAGATTTTGAAAGTATTTAAAGTATTTATTTATTTTTGCTTGTTTCAGTGAACGAATCATCATACAACAGCCGCTTCTTGACTCTAACAATAAAATGGTATGACTGTTCAAATCTATGAGTAAGATTAAATTGCAGCAGTGCAGGTTGTGAATTATTTCTCTGCTCTCATGCCTTGAGCTGGTTGCTGGAGCCCAGGAGACCACTGTTCCTGAGACTTTCAGACAAGAGCTCACAGAACAGCCTTCCATACTACCAGGCCTACAAAACCAGAGCCAGGATCCTCTGGGTCTTGTGCCTCCCACATTACTTCACTGATACAGTGGCACAGAACATGCACCAAATGGAAGGCTATGGAATGGGGGAGGAATGCCTATCTTTAGACCAGTGATTTGTCCCTATAAGAATCTGAAGTACTCAACAAGGAAGTATTGCCACAAAGGAACAGTCTATTTTATTTTTTTAAGTAACTTTTATTAGATTTTCATTAATAACAGTCCAATGGAGGCCACATTAATACAATACCTAATCATCCCAAATCACAATACAATCAAAAGAGCCAATTAATCAGTTCCGAATTCAACATTTTTGGATGACTTCCCGTGTTACGGTTATCAGGAGTTGATGTTATTCCTTGGTCCTGCTCCAATTCCCTTAATTAGTCCAAATACAACAATTCCGATCTTAATCCTTTATTTTAGCAGCCACTGGTGTGATGACTTTCGTTCGTATTTAACAAAGACATATACATTAACTTGCAATAGGAATTTATATCCTGTAGTTTTCTGTGTGAAATATTTGTTTATATTCATCCTTTCCTTCTTGTTATAATCAATCAATCCTCTTCAACATTGCCCCTCCTTCAAGGACTCAATTCTCATTATGCCACAACTTCTCCATTTTGCCTTTCCAAAACCGAAAGTATTCTAGCGTCCAGCCGTGACTCCTGCGAGTGAAAGCTCTCCCCCCTTCGACCCAGGGGGGTGGGGTTTGTCAGGATAATTACTCCCAGATTATGCTTAATTAACTGCACGGCTGGCATCCACTATCATGGGATCCGCTGCTCGCCATGGCAGCAGCGCCGGAAGTCTCCAATAAGAGATAGTCTAGAGGCATAGGTTTAAAAGGCCTCAGACTGCTTGCAACTTCTGTTGGAGCAAACTGCTCATTCAGAGCTATCCGTGGTCCTGACCTTCTGACTCGCCTTCCCTGTGGGAAGCAGCATCTGACCAGAACATGAAAGTACAGTATATATATATATATATATATATATATATATATATATATATTTAAATCTAAGAGGCTTAATAAATTAAAAGGCTAAAGTACAAGAAAAACAATAAAATAGAATAACATTAAGCATGACAATGGTGGATTAAAATTCAGTTTAAAATTTATTGGGGGATTCAAAATGCTTGGTTTTTTTGCTTTGTTTTTAAGAAGTATCTCTGGTGCCTAACAGATAACAAAAACAGCTCCAAGCAAACCTTCCTATGAATTGCATGACACGGTTGGGGCACAACAGCTGAAAAAACCTTTCCTTGTGTTCTCACCTCTGACAGGGTTGGTAGTTGAAACAGGACATCAGCCAATAATTTTAACACATGGGTAGATTTGGTATAAGAAGAGATGTACCTTCCAGAGTGAAGGGTGAGTAATGATGATGATGAGGAGGAGGATGCAATATGGTCTTCAGATGAGGCCTTCTCCAGGTTCCAACTGTAAGGGATGTGTATAATGCAGCTGTAAAGGAGAAGGCCTTCTCAGTGCTGGAACCCTGACTTTCTAACACCCATCCTAACGGAAGCGTGACAGGCACCCACACTGCATCCTCTTCTTGTTTATTTGCCCAGTTTTTTTATTTCTTAAAAAGAACGCATTGGTTGAGGTGGTTGAATAGCTTTTTAGTTTATTACTTCTCAGATCTTTTCAGTGTTGTTTTCCATTGTTAGTTTTTATTTTGGATTGTTATTTGAATGTTTATGTACCCTTCTCTGGAATCCAAGAAAGATATGAGCACAGCTTATAAATGTTTGAAATAAATAAGATAAACAGGTTAAGGTAATCACAAAGGGCAATAAACTGTAGACTGAGAAATATCTATACCAGAAATTCAAACAGAGTTTTCAGGTAAAGTGGAGCGGGGGAAGCCACTGCTGAATTCTTACATGAAAACATTCTCTAAGATTACTGGCACATGAAGAACAAAAATTCTCACATAACCACTCTTTTTTTGTGATTATCAAACACCAGACTTTGAAGACTTGAAATGAATATCAGAACCTTTTGAAGTCTACCTATCACCATTTCCCAAGGAGTCGTAGAGCACTTCTGCTTCTCAGATTTCTTTCTTCTCTGTCATTGAAATATTCACAGTGACCAACTGTCATTGATCTATTGTGTTTAATGCTCCAATTTTCAATGGCACTCTTTTTCTCTCTCTCTTCCCATGTATTTATTAGCATAGTTTCTTTTTTTCACCATACTACAAATCATTTTTCTTCTATCCAAAATATAAATGTAAAAGATTATTTTAGGGGGCTTAGGAAAAAGATAGCTAAGGAAGTGACTTAAGATGCTGTCTTCCTCTCAATTCCATGAATAGAACAGCAGCTTCCATTCATGCAAGACTTGCAGTCCAGTGAAGAATCCTACTTGTGGGAGGAAACTCCACTATTCTGAAGCTTCCCCACAACATTCCACAGCATGCAGACACAACGAAAGAGCTGTCAATAAAGGTCATATTTCCTCTGCCAGCAGGAGCTACTTGTGAATGGAACTTTACTCACATGATTACCCCACTGGTGGGTAGGCATTCAGGATTCAAGGTACTTCCAGTTCAGGCTGCAATACACTTACATGGAAATAGTATTTAACTCAATGGGACTTATTTCTGAGTAGAAATTTCTGAGGAAATTTAGGCCTATTGGAATCAATGAACAAGTTAGCTGGAAATAGCTGAAATCCCATTAATTTTAATAGGTCACTTGTGAAAACCTTCTTTATATTGGAGCTATTTTATTAGTTGCACTATGGCTACACTTCACAACTATTTCACAGTATGTGGCTTGTGAGTTAGCACTGGCTCTGTCTTCATATAAAATGATGAAGCATCAAGTCCTGTTCATTCGTCTAAAAGCCTTGGTTGACTAAAGCCATCTAGATCATAGTTGACTCACATTACTGAGCTTGGAAAAACCCAAATGAAAGTATAAAACTATTGTCATTATTAACACATATTTAAATATGCAGAGGAAGAATTCTGACCTCGGTTGCACCTTTTCACTTCTCGCTAAAGTCTACAAGACAATCTAGATGAAACCAGGATTGTAATTTAGCATGCTGAATATATTTTAATAAACTAAGGTTCCTCATTTCAAACTGAGCTTTGAATTCTGCAATTACACACAAACACAGACCAATACAGACCAAAATGGGGGGGTGGAATCATGTTGACATATAATATATTTAGTTCAGTAATGCTCAACCAAGGAACTTTACAGAGATGGTTCCCTGTGGAGAAATCAGAAGGTGTGAAAATCTTTGCATTTATATCCTACACACATCTGGATATTGCTCAGGGAACAGTATGAGAAACCCCAAATAAGGGCATATGCAGATAAAAAAACACTGTTCTGAACATTTTCATGTTTTATTGGCTTTCACAATTTAATTGGATAATATAAATTTAGGAAAGATATTCTGAAGAACCATAAAATACGTTTGATCTTTTAACTTCATATGTGGCCATTTTAAAAAAATATGTATTGAATATTTCTGGGGCAGCACTAAACTTAATGTTGTTTCTCAATATATTTTTTGGTATGATATGATTTTTTGAAATAACAAAACGACACTGAATACCTTGTGAGAACGTCTTCTCAATAATAAATAATGGAATAAATCTGGAGACAAAAGGAGTACTTTTTCATGTTTATATTAAATAGTGATATAATTCCAAATTTGGGTTTCTGAAAGCTCCTTCTTTAATTTGTAGTTTCATTCTCTGCAAGGATATTCGTGGTGTTGCTGAGCCCCAAAGGCATTTCCTAAACAATGAGTTTATCTTTTGAAAATATGATCCAGATATAAAAACCGGAAGTCCTCTCAGGATATAAATGAATCTGGGAACAGAGTTCATTTTCAGAGCATTCACCCTTCATCAAAGGGTAAGGTTCAATGACTCCCACCAATCGATATCTGAAGAAACCTCTTTTATTAATTTATTCATATTAACTGTAACTAACTGTGTTATATCTCTTGGTATTAACATACCTAGATATTTAATAGATTCGGAACATACCCAAAATTGATATTCCTTGAATGAGTGTGTAAACAAATTTTGACCTATTGGCATCAATTCTGATTTGGACCAAGTAACAGAATAACCTGATATTTTACCGAAAGCGTCTATCATTTGCATCAAGATGGGTATACTAGTCTGAGGTTCTGAAATAAACAAAAGTATAAATAAAACTAACTTATGTTCAACTGAATTGTGAACTGCTCCATGATGCTATTAGATGTTGTCTAATAGCACTAGCCAGGGGCTCTAAACAAATGTCTAAACAGACATAATACCATTCACTTTGATTCTAGATGTGGATCATTATTTTGATCTATTTTATGAACTCCAAGGGAAATCCAAATTTAATTAAAGCTAACAACATATACTGTTTATAGATTTTATCAGAGGCCTTTTCGGCATCTAATGATATGATTACAAACTGATCTTTATTTTTATTTAAATCAACTAAATTTGCCACTGATCTAATGTTATCTGTAGCCTGTCTTGTTTTTATAAAGTCGGTCTGATCCCTCTCGATTACCACCACAATTACCCGTTGGATTCTGTTTGCTAGTGTCAATGTTAATTTTTTTGTATCAATATTCATCAAGGATATAGGGTGACAATTCACACATTTTGTATGATCCTTATCTGATTTGGGAATAACTGTGATATAAGCTTAGTTAAATGTTGTGGATAAGATACCTTTATCAAGTATCTCATCATTTCCCCCTTTTATTCTTTAATTTATTTTTATTTGATGGGTATGCAATTGGGATGCAGGTGGCACTGTGGTCTAAACCACTGAGCCTAGGGCTCGCTGATCAGAAGGTCAGCGGTTCAAATCCCCGTGACAGAGTGAGCTCCCACTGCTTGGTCCATGCTCGTGCCAACCTAGCAGTTTGAAAGCACGTCAAAGTGCAAGTAGATAAATAGGTACCACTCTGGCGGGAAGGTAAACGGCGTTTCCGTGCACTGCTTTGGTTTTGTCAGAAGCAGCTTAGTCATGCTGGCCACATGACCCGGGAAAACTGTCTTTGGACAAACGTCTTCCTCGGCCAGTAAAACAAGATGAGCACCTCAACCCCAGAGTCATTCACGACTGGACTTAACTGTCAGGGGTCCTTTACCTTTAGTTTTTTATGCAATTATTTGACCACAAATATATGCTATATATACTTCCCATTCAAATATACAGGCAGATGAGTACTTGATCTTTTCATCAGTTGGTTTAAGTCAGTGGCCCATGACTTAAGTAACTGTGTTTGAGGTGAGGTGTTACAGCCTTTTGTTAGAGAAATAGTTTTAGCTTAGCACAACTGCCTTCCCCCTAAAATTCCCTGCTCTTGAGGGTTGGGGGATCTTATGCAATAGCAGCAGGGATAGAGGACTGCAGCTGCTTTCTCACTGTTCTGTTTCTGGAAGCCTCTAGCTGGATCCAAGCCCCTTCTGTAAACAGAAAGGCACCAATTGATCTAACTCTGTGTGAGTCATCAAGTGAGCCTGCTGTATGCATAGAACAGAATAATTAACTTCTGACCAGCGGTGAAGTGAGAACCCCCATAGCCATGCCGTCAAGGGGAGGCTTAAAATGCATTTAACTGTGTAGATCCATACACACTGAAAACTGCTGAAAACTCTTCTCTTCAGGCAGGCTTATGCAGCCAGTTAAGAATACATATTTCCATAGCAGCTAATCTCCATATTTATATGGCTTTTATTGAACTGTTTTATATATAACTGTTGTAAACTGCTCTTAAATTTTTATGACTAGCAATATATAAATATTTTTATAAATAAATAAATAAATAAATAAATAATGCACATACAAAACACCAAAGAATGTTAGATAATAGCATAAAGCTCAATTTATTAGGAACTGCCCACCTGCAATCCTATGCATAGTTTCCTATGTAGGAGCAAGCTCCATTAAAGCTCAATGAATTAATTGATTCTGACTGCATAGGTTCAATTTGTAAGACACATTAAACTTTAACAAAATATCTTAAGTCCGCTGAAATGCAATGTTTAGGTATTAACAAAACCTAAATGAAACCTTAACAAAACAATCTTGTAGCGAAACACTACCATTTAAAAAACCCCATACCATTTGAAGAACCCCATCAAAAAAAATATCCACCCTCTGCTTTATTTCTTCCGTCTTCATTCTCTGACTACCTGTATACTAAACTGCCATAAGCAAGACTGAAAGCCTTGTTATCACCACATTCACTTGCCAGAGCAGGGAAGATCTTGTACAAATATCATCCACACATAACTGAAAACATGAGCTCCAATCCTAAAATTGTTTTATTAAAAGCCCCCTAATGCCAAACCTAATGCCATGGGACGCAGGTGGCGCTGTGGGTTAAAGCCTCAGCGCCTAGGGCTTGCCGATTGAAAGGTCGGCGGTTCGAATCCCTGCGGCGGGGTGCGCTCCCGCTGCTCGGTCCCAGCGCCTGCCAACCTAGCAGTTCGAAAGCACCTCCGGGTGCAAGTAGATAAATAGGGACCGCTTACCAGCGGGAAGGTAAACGGCGTTTCCGTGTGCGGCTCTGGCTCGCCAGAGCAGCGATGTCACGCTGGCTACGTGACCCGGAAGTGTCTCCGGACAGCGCTGGCCCCTGGCCTCTTAAGTGAGATGGGCGCACAACCCCAGAGTCTGTCAAGACTGGCCCGTACGGGCAGGGGTACCTTTACCTTTACCTAATGCCAAACCAGTGTTTCCTTTCTCTTGTTTATTATTTCTTTGTACAACTTAATATTCCCTGCACTTTGTTCCTTCTGTGTCTATAAGTTTGAGTATGAGTGTATAAAATAAACAGTTTTGGCTTCCTAGTTTGATGTAACAGAAGTTCCAAGGTTATAAGAATCTTGGACTTTATTGCTTCTTGTACTGTTGGGGGTGGGGAAAGAAACATCACATCTTACTGTATATCCAGCTATAAAGGCCTGTCTATTCCTAATAAAGAGGGACACGGGTGGTGCTGTGGGTTAAACCACAGAGCCTAGGGCTTGCCAGTCAGAAGGTTGGCTGTTCAAATCCCCGCGACGTGGTCTTTAAATTCTTCTTTCAACAGTTTTTCCCTTTTATTCTTTAATTTATTTTTATATGATGAGTATGCATTTGGGATGCGGGGGGCGCTGTGGTCTAAACCACTGAGCCCAGGGTTTGCTGATCAGAAGGTTGGTGGTTCGAATGGTGGTTGGTGGTTGAGCTCCCATTGCTTGGTCCCTGCTCCTGCCAACCTAGCGGTTTGAAAGCATGTCAAAGTGCACCTTTACCTTTATTCCTAATAAAAGATTCCAAGACAATTCAACTCTATCAGCAATGTGACTTTGAAAAACTTTCGTGTGAATACATAACTTTTATTTTTAAAGTTGCTAATTGATCTTAATGTAATTCTTCATGCTTCACCACTGCCTCAAAATAGCCCGCTGTGAAGCTGGTGGCTCCTTGTAACATTGCAGGCTCCACCATCAGAATAGTAGAGCTTTATCTAACTTGCAAAAGTAACACAGATGAACTGTGAGATCAGAAGCCCTAAAACAGCTGATAAAGTTACACTAGCTTGAGTATTTGCACTGCTCTAAGGTCATAGCAGTTGGTATTTCTTTATTATTGCTATTTTACAAATGCAACACGGATGCTTATAAGTGTATTTTGTATAATTTTGTATAATTTTTTGTATAATTATTGCTATTTTACAAATGCAACACGGATGCTTATAAGTGTATTTTGGTCATGACTACTCAGGAGTTCTAAAGCTTGGCTTCCCAGATCCATTGTTTTGTCAACTAGAGTACCACTTTGTCTTTAGGAAAAAGCAAAAAATAAATAAATTGAGGACCTAGGTTTGAAATAGTAATTTTTATATAATCAAAGCCTAAATTCCTGTTGCAATAATTTGGGGGCAAATTATAGCACAACACAATCCCAGCAAAGGGCTTCTTTCCCCCCTGATCCTAAAGGTTATTAACCTAGGTGAGTAGACCTTTCCAGGCAGATATGGTAACAGTGATGCATTTTATATTGATAAAATCTCTCGCTTCTCTCTCAAGAAGGAACTTCAGTTTTCACTGGACTTTTTCAGCAGTGTTCTACAACACTACTCTTCTACAGCAATTCAATTACTGACCTATTTGCCAAGACTAACTCTGCAGCAAATTAGTTGCATAAAGTTTGGCATGCTAAAAGCTGCCCAAGAGTAGAATCATCCTAGTGAAATATGTGCCCTTTACAGACAAATAGGGCAATAAAGTACACATTTAATGCTGTATGCATGAAATTATGTCAGCAGTTCTCAAATGGTATGTCAGGACCTGAGAATGAATCACAAGCCTCTTGTGGGTGGGTTGCCAAGCTACCAACAGTGGGTGTTGGGAACATTGTGACATCAGGTGCTAAGAAGGGTAACTTCCAAATCATAAAGTGGGATTAACAGCAAATAAAAGTTCATGGGTGGGTCTGATGAGGTGGAGGGGAGGAGAACTAGCAATACATGAAATCCTTAACATATAAAAAATGAAATACAAGACATATAAAAATATGCATGGTATACAGTCCCGAAATATATTGTCTAGTCTTTTATTATTTTAATATAAATTGACAGATATATCTAAAGTATCTTCCCAAGCAGTTCCGTTGATTCAACCACAGTAATTATTTATGCATAACTCTCATTGATTCAATTGCGTATAATATCATGACCCCTGGATATCACTCTAAATTGTGACTATTTTGCATGTCCAGGGATTCGAAAACTAGATGCAAATATTTGGTTCATGACTGCCATGAGCAACTAAGAATTCTGAGAATCCACTTTGAGATTCAAGGGTTTAACTTTTAGGTCCAGTATGTCGCAAGATAACAGAAACTATTATTGAGTATGTATATAGTTGTGGAAATGCTAACTGTGGGTAACAACTTTTTCAAAACCAACTAAAAAACCCCCAAAACATGACACACAAGGGTCAGGAAGGAAAGAGGGGGAAAGGCAAACTCTGGTGCCAGTTCTTAGTGTTAAACAGGAACTCGTAATATAATGAGCTGGAAATAGTTTAGGGACAGGAGATGCCTGGTGGAGCTGGTCTTTCAGCAGAACTGATGGAATCAGCCCTGCTTCTCATCTATCCCACTGAGGCTGCCTGCTAGAATAGCTGCTACTAGGTGACAACTGAAATAGAGGAGGCTTGACAGAGCTGGCCTTTCAGCAAGGCTAATGGAACAAACCTGCTTCTCATCTCTTCTCCTGAGTTTTTCATTACGTTTCTTATTTTCAATTTCAAGTTTGGCTGATGAGGGAGTTGTCTGCATACCCTTCTCAAAATGTAATCAAATTCAACTGACAAAAATTCTTTTGGTTTTAACAATATTGTGTTACAGGCTGTCCATATTCGCTCAAGCTCCAAAATGCTATTTAAGGGCCACACAGGTAGGCATGATTGATATCGTACCCTATCCTATGTTTAGTTGCAGCCTCTCTACTACCTTGGAGTTGAATGGCTTGTAGTAGTAGAGTGGCAGACCCAAGTCTCAGATTTGTCTGTTTGCTGAAACAGACACATGAAGTCTATGCAAATGAAGATATCATGCAATTGAAGCAGCCATTCCACATTACCCAACTGACAAACAATGTCATCCACATGGAATAATATAATTGAAAGGGCACCAGAACATTTAATGATAATTAAAAATGTACTTCCTGATTCAAAGTTTATTAAAGCGGAAAGATTTTCCATTCAGTACAATGGACTCTGAGGTAGAATAATGCTGATTCATCTTCCGGAGCAACTTTATTTTCTCCTCTATATAGTTTAATGATTCTGTGTGAATACTGTACTCCATTAAGGCTGTAATAGCTATGCATATTTACCCTTGGGTAAGTCCTTCTGAACACAATGTGATGTCTGAGGGGGAAAAATGTTTAAGATTGTCTATTAGTAGTGGCTCATTGTCTGGGGTAGAGCTGAGAAACTGTCCTCTTGACACCCACCTCACTGCAGCTTACCTAGACAGGAGCGGGGCCGGGAGGGTGGTGAGGTCACAGCTGCACAGACACATCATTTGAGTGATTCTGGCACTTCCATCCTGATCCCATGCAGCCCTGCCTCATCCACATAAACTGCAGTGGTGCCAATGTTAGTAGAATAGTTCTGTTACTTTGTCCCACCATAACTGCTGCTACTGCTGATCAGCATTTCACAAACTCTCTATGATGATTTTTAATGAGACCTGCATGCATACTGGTGTACATGCAGGGGGGGGGGAGTGTAGAAACAAGGCTCTGTTAAGCCCTATGGGAATCTAAGTATGGGCACTACACCCATGAGGATCATATGCCAAGCAAATTACTTTAAATTACTATGTAAAACAACACAGCGCACTACAGTATGCCCACATCTTATGCGCATTCGGCTTTACATGCATGGCAAAAACATTTAAAAGGAGGTGGAAAGGGGCCTGGGTTTCAGGGAAAATTACAGTGGCAATCCCACCTGCCACTGAACCCAATGGGTTTTGACTATATGCAATTTTGGCTTTAGGTGCGATACGCAGAACATAGCCCCTGCATAAGTTTCAAGACTACTGTATATTTTTGTGAAGCATTTGCAGGCAGTTGTCATGAAATAGGCACAATGTTCCGGTAACAGTCCCTGAAAAATGAAAGCAGCTCTTTTCAAGATGAATTACATTTTGGAAGAAACTCCAGCAGAATTACTGCTCTTTTGTCAGCAAAGTGAATCTAAAAAGTTCAGCACAATGGCTCATTCAATGGCACACTATATCTACCCTCTCACAACCCCACTTCACTGTGAGGTTACGTAAGATGCTTTTTGTATTTATAACATAACATGGCCTTGTATACAAAACCAGTGGTTATAAAACACAGGTTGTGTGTTCCATCTTACCTCTATTCACTGCATCTGCAGCCATGCATTTTGGATGGTGGACATATTCCAGGAGGTGGGGAAACTGTGACCCTCCAAATGGGGCTGGACTACAACTCTCATAATCCCTGACCAACGGCCATGATGGTTGGAGCTGATGGTGGTTGGAGTCCAACAACATATGGAGTGCTACAGCAGGTTCATACTGCTGACATACTGCTGCTACACATGCCAGCTGGTGCCTTTTACTACAAATTCCTGCAATCCATCACACTGTGGCATTTCATGTCGGATACATTTAAAAAACTGAAGAGGGCAATGTGAGCCAGGTGGCAGCAGACAATCACACTCCCAATAATATTATAAAGAGGGCTGGTTCAGAATATACAATTTTACAATGATGAATTTAGAGTTCTCCAACATTCAATTTAAATGTCCCCATTTTGAATTAAATGAGGGGCTACAATCAAGGTTCAACATAATGGCACACAATATCAGCTTCTTATGATGACTATGAAGTTACCTATGTTTTTGTGTTTATAACATAACATGGCCTTTTGTGCAAAATCAGTAGTTATGCCCATCTTTACTTTGCTGACCTTTATGCAGTTATCTGTACTGCGGAGCAACTGGTAAAATGGGTGGCATGAAGTTGTGCAGAAACCCATATTTTTATGGGCTGTCATCACTAAGTTGCAGAGGTGGAAGAGCACTGCCTTTCCAAATGATGATACAGCTTTGGTGTGAAGATTTCCTGCTCCCCAGCTGTGGCTATTACAATCTTTCCCTCTTTTCATTTGTTTACATAGGTGAGTGCTTTTGCAAATGACACAATCCACACACAGGAAGTAGATATCAGCAGACTCAGAAAAATCTCAAGGTTTGTTTAAGTACAAAAATAAGTAGGGGGCGAAGTCAATCCCAAAGCAATCCAGTGAAGACTGAGCTAGCTCAGTGGGACTGGAATGCTAGCTGACTGTTGGAAGTGTGGGGAACACACAGTGTGAGGGGGGACTGAATGGAGTATTCTGGAGAAGAGCATGAGTAGCTGACTGAATCATTAAACTGGAGTCCCACACCACAATATTTTGTTACAGGTTCCACTTGTTGACACGCTTTTACTATTATACTACCTTCTTCTTCTTCTTCTTCTTCTTCTTCTTCTTCTTCTTCTTCTGTGATCACCACAGCAACAACAGCAAGAGCCCTATGCTGCAACATTTTGTTGCAGGTTCTACTTAATGCCTGTCTGTTACCACACCAAAAACCACAGTTGTGAGTTCAACCAAAGCAGTATCATTGAGTCACATATTTTCAAACCAGACTCACCACAATTTGCATGAACAGGAATATGATTAATGATCAGCCCTTCCAAGAAGCAAACACAAAACACAGATATACATAAACAGTTCACTGGATGGTAAACTCATAAAATGCAATGGCCTATTCTCATTCATAGGTATTACTAATGTGTGGTGAGAGGTCTCTGTCATTGATAGAACTCACAACTCCACCAGGGCTAGACAGGGGAAGACTTCGGTCTTTCAAATCTGAACCTTGACCTGTGTGCGGCCACCCCCCACCTCTCTCCTTCCTTTATGCTCAATTCACTACATCATAGTTGCAACGCCCCGCATCACCCCCTAGGCTCAGCACCCAGTGTGGCAGAACCAGTCATGCTGCTCTAAATCTGCCTCTGGGCTAGAAATAACATTTAGCCAAAACTAAATTAGCAATACTGTGTGAATACATGCAAAATGGAAATTAAACTCCTTGCAACTACAGCTACTGAGCTGCTTAGAAAGCAGTGTCTAAGAGTTATGTTTGTGGACTTTTATAGCAAGATACAGGGCACTTATCTCCTCCAATCAATTTTATTTTGAACCAACAGCAAATAACCAGCCTTATTTGTGTACATTATACAGCTAGACCATATTAACTGAAGAAGTGAGTGAGTAGCATACAAAAAAGTGTCAATTGCAGGGTGATGGGGTGGAGTGGGGGATGTAAGTACAAGAGTGCACCCCCACACACACATTCACTGAAATGCAAATGAAATAATACAACATCAATACAAGAGCACTCTTACATCAATAACACAGCAAAAGAACAGCTATGGATATATTTAGATTCTTAAGTGGGCACTTTGTACATCCACTAAATTTAGGTTTATGAATGACTGTTGTATTCAACATTTAAAAGCTGCTTTTGGCAGTGTATTATGTATTATGCCAAAGTCCAACTTTATACTCATATATACACAAACCAACAAAAAAAAAAGCACCTACTGCTTTATATCATATTTTCTATTTTTCAGCTAATGTCCCTTTTATAAGTTTTGCCATCAGAATGCTTAGTTGGGTTAATGTTAAACAAAACCACACAAAAACAATAGGATCACTTTCTTTCACAGCATAAAGGTGAGTCCAGTTGTTTTTAACAGGGATAGATATGCTTCAAGTGGTTTGATAGAGGAAGCATTGGCCATGTGTAATTCTAGTAACCATTTCCCCCTTTTTAAAAAGAGGCTTTCTCCTGAGACAGTTTTAACAAGCTGGGTATTACACAGCTAGTGAGGATATTACTATCAAGTGTGGTGTAGAATCACTTGCAAACAGACAGTTAACAATATGTTAAAATGTCAATAAGGGGCTTTAGCTAAGCTTTCCCCCCTCCCAATTCTCCTTGTTACCCAGTTTTTGTAGGTGAAAATTTAGCATAGCCATCCTCCAGTTTCTTATGACTTGTTAGGTGATAAGTAACTAATACCATAAACAAACAAACAAACAAATAGCTTAAGAATTTTTTTTTAAAAAATTCAGAATGAAATTAATGGGGCAAGTATTTAAATCTGCCTGGAATGTGTCTTGTGTTAATATGAATGTTTCATAGAATTATAGAGTTGGAAGGGACCCTCAGGGTCATCTAGTCCAACCCCCTGCAATGCAGGAATCTCAACTAAAGAATCCATGACAGATGACCAGCCAACCTCCGCTTAAAACCCTCCAAAGAAGGAGAGTCCACCACCTTCCGGGGGAGTTCATTCCACTGTTGAACAGCTCTTACCGTCAGAAAGTCATTCCTGGTCTTTAGTTGGAATCTCCTTTCTCGTAACTTGAATGTATTGGTTCAGTCCTGCAGGTGACAGCCCTTTAGACATCTGAAGATGCTATCATATCTTCTCTCAGACTCCTCTTATCCAGGCTAATTATACTGAACTCCCTCAACCAATCCTCATAGGACTTGGTTTCCAGACCCTTGCTCATCTTGATTGTACTCCTCTGTATGTGTGCTGACTTTTCAATATCCTCCTTAAATTGTGGTGCCCAAAACTGAACACAGTACTCCAGGTGTGGTCTGACCAAGGCAGAATAGAGCAGTACTACTACTTTCTTTGAATAGTACACAATACTTCTATTGATGCAGCCTAAAATAGCATTAGCTTTTTTTGCTGCTGCATCACACTATTGACTCATGTTAAGCTTGTGGTCTAAGACCACTAGATCATTTTCCAATGTACTCCTGGCAAGCCAGGTGTCTCCCATCTTATATTTGTGCAGCAGGGTATTCCTGCATAAGTGCAGAATCTTCCAATTGTCCCTATTGAAATTGATTTTGTTTGTTTGGCCCACTTCTCCAATCTGTTATGATTCTGTTGAATCCCAATTCTGTCTTCTGTGGCATTAGTTACCCAAGAGGACATGCTCACTTCCTCTCAAGGTTCCCAGTACTTCCACTTTATCCATCAGTTCCTCCCTGTTAGTGAGGACCAGGTCCAAGATAGATGATCCCCCTGTTGCTTCCTCCACCTTCTGGGAAATGAATTTGTCAATGAGGCAATGGAAAAATTTGTTGGACCAGTCTGGAGATTTCAAATTGATTGTTTTGCTACTAGCATTATTTATCACTTAATTTGCTATCTGTGTTTCCATAAGTGATATCTGAACTTGTCTGTCCAGTGTGTTTGATTTCAGAAATGTGTTAGCAACACAGATGCTGAAAAATTCCGTAGGTGTTAAAAAGGAAGAGCTGATCCTGATTGCATTTCATGCCTATAGTCATTTCAAAGCTATGAAAAATGCACTTCAGAAGCACCTGCTTTTTTATCTGCAAACCCACCAAAACCAAAGATCTTATGCTGTCATTATTTATTATGACATGAGAACAAAGACCCTTTTTGCGCTAGGGAAGTAGAATCTATCGTTGTTCCCTCATGTTGTTATTTTCTGAACTTGAATGTTTTCTATCGAAGCTTTAAACTGAACTCCTTACAATTATCTTCACTTAATTATTACAAATATTAGGGATTCAGTGGCATCATACCATCCCAGACACCTTTACAGAAACCCTATAAAATCTGAATTAACTAAGGAACTTTAAAAATATTGCTTCAGGCAAATTTTTCTGAATCTATATTATAGCTAGCAAGATGGTTGGCAGCTCAGTGTTTTTGGTTTTAACAATGAACTTAACCACAATATTGATATACAAATAGCGTATGCCTTAGATGACGCATAATGCTTAATTAGCAAGATATTTGACTGTTTGGGTTCATTCTATGGCCCATAGACAAAATAAAAATGCCTTTTTCAGATGCTAAAATCTGTGGATAGCAAACATGAGCAGCAACAATCTCAACCTCTTTCATACATACAGTGGTACCTCAGGTTACAGACACTTCAGGTTACAGACTCCGCTAACCCAGAAATAGTACCTTGGGTTAAGAACTTTGCTTCAGGGTGAGAACAGAAATCGCATGACGGCGGTGTGGCAGCAGCGGGAGACCCCATTAGCTAAAGTGGTACCTCAGGTTAAGAACAGTCACCGGTTAAGAACGGACCTCCAGAATGAATTAAGTTCTTAACCCGAGGTACCACTGTATTCATTCCATTGTCCTGAAATGTGCATACATGTGTAGGCATCTCTGCACAATACAAAAGCTTTAAATAGCCTGACCCTAGCCATCTAGGGCTTTGTAGGTTATAACCAGCAGGAATGGACCGATAGCCAGTGGAGCTGTTGTAACAAGGAGTTTGTGTTTTCCTTGTATTGTTGTTGTGAACGGCCACTGTGCTCAATTTACATACATTTAAGCTTTGATTGGATTTTCATAGTCTGTAGTATTTTCAATGTCATTTGACTCTACCTATAGCTGTGTTGTCACCAATTTATTACTGATGTAAATGGTCCCTTCACTGTAATTAGTTTACATGCATTTAAACTTTAATTGATTTTCAGTCTGTTCTTTTTCCATTTCATTGCTACTTGACACTAATTTTTACCATTTAGACTACTACAACAATCTAATATAGAACAGTAACAGGTACCACAGTGAAAATAGCTGAATCTTAAGGACCACTGAAGCATATGCTTGCAGGGTTGCATGCTGCTAAACTTACAGCATCTTGCAGTAAAAGCCACTTTAAATTCCACCCACAGACTAAAATACCCTATTTGATATACTGTCATGATAGTTTACAACAGAAAGCAATCCCTATAGCATCCTGGGAAGACCTTGTGGTTCTAAAAGAAGAATGTGACCAGAAAAGTTGTTGGGTCAAGCCACCCAATGTTGGAAATGCCAAGTTACTACAAAAAAAGAAATTTAATTCTGGCATGAGGGCAGCATCTTGCTGTGGGCAAAACTCCACACTTCCTTCTGACAAGATATATTTCAGTAAATGTCTTGGCATTCAAGCAATATCTGTGCGGGAAACGTTTGACTACTTTTCCTTATCTCAGACTAGACTCTACATTTGCTGAGTCCTTATATGCTCACGAGCAGTTGGCAGCAGAACTGGCGTCTGCTAGATGTTATTACCCAGATTACAGCTATAAATAAATATGTAATAACCAGATGGTATGATGGAAAGAAATTATTTTACAGCCATGTTTAATTTCATTTGTGGTGTATGAAATTCACATTTAATGCCACACTTAAAAAAATAATTTATCGCTTTTTCCTTCAGTGCTGTATCATTAGCACTTCATGAATACAACATTACAAGGAACAACAGAAATATTTAATGCTGGCTTCAGAGGATTTGGGGCCTTTGAAGCTACTGTCAGGCATCTCTCCCTCCTCCTCAAAAGCCCTTTCTTACCTAAGGTATGTCTTACCCCATAATCTGAAAAGATAATTAAAATGATGATACACTTCTTTTCAGCTGAAGCTCTTTAACATTAAGAAAATCCAAAGTGGATCTTATGGTCAGGTTGTACCCTGGGGGAAGTGGCAGTCCCCAAAGAGGAGCATTCTGTATGGGCCAACATCTGACTAAGGAGTCAAACCACTGTGCATCTGGTCTGCTGCAAGGATGCATTTATTTCATGTCTGTTGCTTCACAGACCAGCTTCCATCATTTCCCAAGTTACTGTCTACTATGAGCACAGTCCTTCTGTAGGCCCCTCTCACTAGGGGTACCTGGCTTCTGTGCTGTTGGCTGTTGCATGCTTAGAAGTCTAGGACTCCTGTATCTTCCTGTGGAGGAAGGGGCTAGGCAGGTCTGGAATGCAGCTATTCTCTCTTTGGTGCCACCCAATGGAGCATAGAGAAAGAACCTGAAGATGGCCTCTGGTGGGGGAGTAAGGGTGAAGCCACCCTTCTTGGTCCAGCTTTCCCCATTGTTTGGACATACAGCACAGGAGGGAGGTTGACTTTATACCCAGCTGCAGGGCCAGTCTGATCATTAGGCAATGGGGAATAACCACCATAGGAACAGATGTTGGGAAATGGGATAGCAGCAACAGCACCCTTCAGCCATTCCTCTTCAAGCCCTTCTGCCTTTTCTCGTGAACCCCCATCACACAGACCATTCCGTCCCCCTGAGCTGCTGCCCCAGCTGCTGGTGGTAATGCCTGCTTTAGGCAGGATGACTGTCCCACCTAGTCATCTTTTCCCAATATGCCACAGGCAGCAACAGTATGAAGGGCCTCTGACCAAGTTATTACACACCTCAAGTTATTAAGCCATTCTGGGCAGCTGTTTCTTCCCAGAAGCATTGGCTTTGCTACCATCGGAAACAGGATACTCAATGGAACACTTGGTCTGAGCCTTATGTTCTTACATACTCCCTCAAATAAGATGAATGAAGCCTGCAAACCATGGGCTGGATTGTGCTGAATCGAAATAATCTGTTATACATTTGTTAATTTTACACTATGTCGAGTGGTGAAATGTCATCAGCTGCTAATACTTTTATCCTGTTAATATGGCAGGTTACAAACAATGGTAACAGGAAGAAATTGCAAAAGAACGTTGTGTTCCTCATTTTAAAAACTTTATTATTTCTCTTTCTTTTTTTGAAGGTCCAAATAGAACTAAAATTTTCTCATACCCTTTTATGCAAGGATGAAAATCTCCCACAGACTGACAAACTTTCAAATGCATTAGTTACAGTATTCATAAGCTACTGTCTGTTAAATGCTGCCTTACTTTCTAGAAAATATGTAAATGTAATGTTCTGCCCTCAGTTTCTGAAAACCCAAGTAGAATCATAGAATCATAGAATTGAAGAGTTGGAAGGGACCCCGAGGATCATCTAGTCCAACCCCGTGCAATGCAGGCATATGCAGCTGTCCCATACGGGGATCAAACCTGCAACCTAGGCATTATCAGCACCATGCTCTATGCAATTGATTTAAGGGCATTTTCATACAGGCAGAGAGAAAAAGAGAGACCAATCAGATACGTATTGTAACGCGATACAGACTACCTGGTGTCATGGTGCTCCATAGCTGATCACCAGCTGATCCTGCTACTGAGAAAATTTCAATTAGAGAGAGGTGACCCATTTGGAACTGACATGTTCATATACCATACATGTGGTGATTGTCACTACTTTATAAACCTGATCAAAAAGAAGGAGGTTATGGATGCTTGTAAAAACACCTGAAATTGTATGCATATTGCTGAGAGTATGGAAGTTACTCTATTTTTACTGTTTTCTACTACATGTATTTCACATAAGTCGAACGCCTTCACATTCCTGGTAATAGTAATGATTAAGAGCAAATTTGCCCTCAAAACCTGCTTTTCATTTAAGCTAGAGATGAAAGAAATCATTGCCCCAAAAAAGTAGAATTAATTTCTCACACAGAAATAATTCAACTATTAACTTGCATGACTTTTAACTTGGGTGACTTTTGTGCTAGTTGTTTTAGTGGAATCAGCTGAGAGTTTTCTGAAAATAGCAACTTTAGGTCTTTGGGAAATAGGCAACTTTTCTAAAACTCTAGTTTTGAAATGACAACTGTGAGCTGTTAATTTTCTTCAAAGCATAGTCATAAGACCTGTAATGAAGGGCTAATCTTCTGCATGGCTATAATTAAAATGAATTTGTTTGGACTTCCAGGTTTTGAGAGAATCCTGCATATAACATAGCCAGCAACTTCTAATTTATAATACCTGTGTACAAGAAACATTCGTACAAATGTCATTTGAAACGCTAAACATTAAAATGCATATTACAGCATACTTCTTCTCAAGAGATACAAGCAAGCCAGCAAAGGCTTAGTTGAACTTACTGAACTGGAACACGTACAATACTTTAAAAAAATAAAATGTCCATATAGAAAACTAGTAACAAGGAACATTTTAAAAGCAATCTTTTTTTAAAAAAAAAAAAAAATCTTGCTGTAGGGCAATGTACAAAGAATAGCTCTTCAGAAAATTGGAGGTTTTTTATTTCCTTTATTTATTTATTTTATCCTGTGTTGCCGTGTATAAGGGACCCTCAAGATGTAGTACAGCTGCAACAACAAAATAACAGTAGCTAAAACAACTCAGGATAAAGCCAACATTTTATACAGAAATACAATAAACAACATGGCCCTTTAAGAAATGTTACAGCCAATGCACTTAAAAGCCTGTATAATAATTTCCCAGAGATTATTGGCCTAGGTGTATGTAGAAAATCAAAATAGCAGCTATACCCATCTGGCCAAAGCTGTTCAGAGTGCTGCTGTTTGTCCTCCTGCCATTTATCCCCGTCACCAAATATACCACCCTCGGACATGAAGCTGGTTCTGGCAGACCCTCCAAGTGTCCCTATTTTACAGGGCCAGTCTTGGATTTACAGAAGCCATCCCGGTTTCTGATTTGATCCCAGAATGTCCCACTTTTCCTTAGGATTGGAGAAATGTTAGAGTGTGTGGTTGGACGCCCCTACTGTTGGATGGTATGCTCTGATGACACCACAGTACTAAAGAGGAATCAATTCCCAGTGTGCCATCACAGAAGCCAACTCCCAGATTGGGGAGGTCTTGGTGCAAAATGCTCTCGGTGGGCCTCCTTGACTTGGAAAAAAGCATGGTTCAAACTATTGAGTTCTCTCTGCCTCTGATCTTTTAATGTGCTCAGTGCAAAGTGAGAATATCAGCATTGCTGGGGCCAAGAGTGGCCAGTGGAGCCTTGTTGTGGAGAAGTGATGTTGCCACTTACCAGAGTTCTGCAGTTGCTGAAGTTGCGGGAGAGTGAGCACACCTCTGAGAGTACTGGATAGGCTTCATTGGGGCACCCACACTGCCTGCACCATCCTAGTAAGTGGCACTGACACTACTGTAAGTAGGCCACCTCCACAGCACCAGGTCTCTTGGTTGTGGCCATAGATTCTTTTTCAAATGCCTGTTTTCATCACCTTCTGGAGCCAGCCTTGAATGTCTTCCACAAGAAACGCATAAGCTCAGATTTAACAGATGCTTCCGGTCATGGAAGGAAAGGATATGATATGCACTGACTCTCCTCCACTGCAAGACACTGTGCCAACTTCCTTTCTGTTTCAGAGGATATTCCAATAATCTACAGCACATTTTAAAGTGGCACAGAGGTCTGCAGGGAAAATTAGTGGAAATGGTCTGGCACCTCTTCTATGAGCAGGTGTCTTCATTGAATCCAAACACCTTCTGCAAATGGATTCAGTTCATAAAGTGTGAATTGCTTATATGTGCTTTATGCAAATTGCATGTCTTTCCACCTCTGCACAATGCTTCGTAACCATGAGTCACTGGGGCTCCACTATAGGTACAAAATGGATTTTAAAGATGTCTGCATGCCATACAGTTGCTGCCAAAACCACCAGGGTACCCACAGCAAAAATGTTTGTTACACAAAGTGTGGAAGTGCCGTAAATGCCTAAGGATGATTATGATGTCAGAAAGTGAAACGGACAGTGTGAAAATCCAGTAACCAGATTGTTTGACCTAATGTAGAAATGTGAACACAAGCTCGGACAGTCTGTTTCCATGTTTATTCCTGTGAAGCTCCGACATATGTTTCACTGAACAATGCCATCAAAGCAGCAGTGCTGCAGTTAAGAGCAAGTGCACAACAACATTCTAAAACAGCATTTCTAATTATTGTAATTGCTGCTGCCTTTGGCTTTTTCTTTTCTGGAGCAAAATTCTGATTCTGATACAGGCTGACATCAGCTAAGCCTATATATTTTTAGACTTATTTGTTTATTTTATGTTCACTCACTGCTAACAGGGAACACAGACTTCTCAAAAAACATGGAACACAAAGAAAAATGTTTAACTTATCTTGAAAGAGACTGCAAACTGACATGTATCATCACAGCAGGCTTTTAAAAGTTATTGTATTGTAAAAGGAAAACGTCTCCATCAACTCTGCTAAATAAAACAAACTCCTCTCTTCAGAATGTTAATATCTGATCACCCTGGTGAGCATATAGGGCCTAGCTATAGGTGAATCACAGATCACCCATTTAGAACTTACACCCTCTACCAGTGAAACCCAAAAAAATGTAGTTCTATGAGGAAGACATAACATTCTCAGTACCCAGACCAAATCTCATCAGATCTCTGGCAGGAAAGCTACCACTAAGACAAATTGAAATCAACATTTTCCTCATAACTTGACAGTAATTTTAAAATCTGTTGCTTGTGATACAAAATTTCTTGTGGGGTTTTCCTAATGCATGATATAAATGCTCATTATAAAGGTTAGATAATATATTTTCTCTCAAAGAAAATGCTAAATAGAATGAGAAAACTTTTCCTTCCTCAGAAAATAGCGACCTAGAAATAAACTTGGAGGCATATTACCCATTTTGTTTCAGAAATAGTCTAGTCTAGTGGGAGAAAGAAATAGAACTATTTTGAAGCATGTGGTCTTTTAAGTGGGAAAAGATAACACACTGGCACTTGAGCAAACTACTGCTGGGATGTAGGAGAGATACATCTAGTTACTCACAGTGGGAGAGTTGTGAATGCAGCACCTCAGGCAAAGGACAGAACATTTTTAGTGGATCAAACTTTTTGAAATGTTCCCTCAACATCAAGGAAGGGACTTTGAAATAAATGCATGCACAAATCTGTAGCCTTATCTCAACCAGCAAAGCTGATTTATGCATGTATGTGTGGATACATTCCTTTTAAAAAAAAATGACTAATAGCTTTGTTGCTCACATGTCTGGTAGCTGGTATGTAAATGTTGTATTATCAAGTCAGTTTGAGGGCAGCCTCCTACTGGTCACAAAATGCTAAAATCCTACATCACTGATGATAAGTTAATTCAAGTCACAGCTTGTAAAAATAAATTTGTTTGCTGTTTTTGGCTTTTCAATTTTTAAAAAGATTATTGAATAAAACATTAAGTATGCATGATTACAGAACTTTCCATTATTGGATATTAAAATATAGGTATGCCTTCAATAAATAGATATTTCTTGAATACAACCAAAAGTGGCAACTTACAGAAAGGTTTGTTATATTTTACACCTGATGATATTTTATGTGAAGAGTGAAGGAAAAGCATAAAAGTAAATCAGTTCATTTCAGAAATACCCTGATGGACAGAATCTCTCTATTAGAAGTTTATTTTTATTAGTGTAAATAGAAACTCAAATATGGAAACAAAGACTAATAAACATTTAAAAAATATATCTAGTATGTCTTTCATTCAGTGACTTATGGGGAAGATTAAAATGTGTATTGGTAGTTTTTAAGCTTGCATTTCCATGTTGACTACTTAAAAGACTCCTGAAACCATTTAATGTTGTGCTATTCATCTTGAAGTCTACAATAAATGCAGCCATAATTATAACTTTCCTTAGAAGCCATTAACGTTGCTCTCTTGAGCTCTGAAAAGATTAGGCTTGCATTAAAAATAACTCCTCATTTTGCTTTTATATATAAGCATTTTTATTACAAAGGCATTTAGCTAATTTTCATAACTGAACTAGATATATTGCAGTTTCCTTTTATGCTGCAGCAACATATTTTTTTTTATTATCCTGGTACTGTTAAGTGGCAGCTAATTACACTGCCCCCATCCTTTGCATATCATAAATCACTCATCTTTTTGACAGCTTCAGATAATCTATTTAATCTTCATACAACTAGTAATATGTACCTTGGCTTAAAAATCACACACAGTTGCTAAGTTTTGAGAGAAAAGATTTTGAAGCTAAATTTGCTATCAAATAAAATGTTGCCTTGAAGCCTGAAGAAGTATGGCAGCTTAACTGGTGTTATTCCGAAACCCTCTTTCAGAATAAAAAGTTCCACACTTCTAGCACCGCCATTTGTTTTCTGTACTCACAGATGCCACAAGATTATTTGTCAATATAAACCAATGCAAGCAAAGAAAGAAGGCTAGACAAAGTGTTTGTTTTTAATGGAAGGGCCCAGTCCCTGATACACTTCTGAAAAAGCAAGCTTTGCAAAAGCAAGCAAATCTGAGTTTTTCGTCACTGCTTCACAAATAAAGTGGCCCATAATGTTTGACTCCGTACATGCAGATATTACAGCAATCCATTCAGTGTTCCAACCAAATGCACTGTTCGCAACAATATAATGCTCACATTTGTTAAGCTCAACAGGAAATCTATTCTTGCCAAGGTAACGGATGGGCTTTCTAATGTAACCTTCTATTCTGTACAGTACAAATTACTTTCTAAAGGCAACATGAGCAGAAGGGAGTCAATTAAAAAAAATTCAAAGATCTTTTTATAGTTGAGATAATGACCTAGAGTCTTTCCTCAAGTACTTGGTGATAATCAGCTCAATGTTCAGATAGTCTCAAAATCATACATAAATTTACTTTAAAACAGAATAGTGAATTGAAATAAGATGATTGGATTTTCTCTATAAAAGGTGAGAAGCTTGGCTTAAATCCAAGTAAAAGTCAATAGGTCTGTTTAGTTGTGACTGATTTATGACCTGCTAATGTCAATGAAACCTTTGTGCGACAAGGACTGCAGTCCTAATCCCACCAGTCTGCACTTCTGGAGGGGTTTAGCATCCAATAGATGTCCCTGTTTACTCTCAGGAAGCTTCTGCCACTGTGAGAACTCTCACTGCAGCTGCAGAAAGCACACCAGGCAACACTACTAGTAGCAATGTTACCACCTAAGGTTGTCTGCAGAGGCACCCAAAATGACGTACTTTGGGTTGGAGAAGATCTGGGCCTGCCAAAGAACCACCAGATCTAAATCCGTCCTGCTAATGGAAGGCAGTCTAATCTAGGACTCTCTCATGCACCAGTCTGGAGATGGCACATATCAAAGAATAATAATGGTGGATGTAGACATTCATTTTACCCTTTTCTGTTCCTGTACATGTAGCAAAATTCCTCTTACTTCTTGACAAGGCAACACAGACAAGATGTTTACCAAGTGGTAATGTGTCATTAGATGTTGTTTGCATACAATAGGGTTGCAAATACAGTATTCAAAGTCTAACTTCTGGATATATTGTTTTAAAAAAATAGCCTTCACTTTAAAAGTCCAGAACACTTTGCCATAGGCCATAAGCAATTACCACATGAGTCAAATAACATGTTAGAAACCACAAACTGCTAAGCAGCAAATTCACACAGTAACTCTGGTTATCTGTCCAGCCTTTGATTTGATTTTATGAACAGATCAAAAAGGCACAAGAAACAATTATTTTCAACAGATGTTACCGGCACAAGTTCCACCACCAGACCTATAATAAATAATAATAATAATAAATTTTTATTTATACCCCACCCTCCCCAGCCAAGACCAGGTTTAGGGCAGCTAACACCGAATATAAATACAGTAAAAAAATTAAAAACAAAACAAAAAAACCAAACAAACAGTTGATTAAAATATAAGTTAGAATACAGTTTAAACTGCAACTTAAAATGCAGCCTTGTTTTCGTGGTAGCCTATAGATCAAAGCCATAAGGGAAGAAAACGTCAAATATTCACTGGGGCCAACTATCCATGCTGGTCCTACATGGGCCAGCAAAAAGAGCCGAGGAAAAATTTATATACAAAATAAGGGGTTCCATCAAAAAAATAAATAAGGGGGGGGTTAGACTGAGTCCAGCCCAAAGGCGAGGTGGAAGAGCTCCATCTTGCAGGCCCTGCGGAAAGATGTAAAATCCCACAGGGCCCTAGTCTCTTGTGACAGAGCATTCCACCAGGCCAGGGCCACAGCTGAAAAGGCCCTGGCCCTGGTTGAGGCAAATCTAACCTCCTTGGAGCTCAGGACTTCCAAAGTGTTGTTATTTATGGACCTTAAGGTCCTCCACGGCGAATACCAGGAGAGGCGGTCCCGTAGGTATGCCACCCTAAGCATATTAACTAGGTCCCAGGTTCACTCCACAGCATCTAGGTAGGATTGGGAAAGACTTCTGTCTAAAACCCTGGGAGCCACTGTCTGAACTAGATAACCGACGTGGTATGAGGCAGCTTCTCATGTTCCATGTAGTTGTTATTCCACTAATGGGAGCCTGCTGTAGTCTCTCTTTTTAGTGAGAGTACTGTCATAAAAGAACAAAAGCCACATGAAAGGTCAACAGAAATAAAGAAAATAAAAAGGCATATATAAAAAGGTGTATATAAATTTATTATATAGTAAAGTAATCTGAAAGTATTTTGAACCCATACTGTGTTCTTCATTAGGTTAAGAATATGCTGTATTGTTTCTCTGGTGAAACTAGTGATTGCACAGATTCAAGATACATTATAGAATCATAAAATTGCAGAGTTGGAAAGCCTCTGCAGTCTCCTGATGTGGATTTAACATAAATCTGTAATGATCCTGAAAACAAATCAGTTTAACCTATCAAACACTTTTTAAAAAGATAAACAATGTACAGGCCAATCCTGTACAAGCAAATCCTATTGAGTTCAATTGAACCTACTCACATAAGTGGGCATAGAATTTCTCCCCTGCCATATATCTGCAATTATTATTTTTCATTTCTACAAAAAAATCATATATGTGAAAATTGCAGTCACTCTACTTTCACTGTGACCAGTAAAGACATTTCTCTGCTTCATTCATCACTATGCATTTTCAAAGTAAAATAATTGCTTTTCTAAAAATAAACTTTTTCCCCTAAGCCTGTCAGTAGTGAAGCACAGCAGGGAAGCCAACTTAATATCAGCACTTAGTTAAGTAGTTTAAATGCTGTTAACAGTAGGATACATCTGATACTATTGAACACTAGATTCTTGTGCTTCCGAGGCTGGCAAAGAGCAGTAAAAGATCCAGATTTTGAGCCATATGACAAACTGGGAATGGCAGTGGGAAGCAATCATTCAACAGTCTTAGTTTGGATTACATATTATCTGACACTGGCAGAAGGCCTAGCAAAAACTCTGGTACTCAAGCCAAGTGTGGTACATAGTCAGGCGAAAAGACTGAGTGCACTAAACTGGTTAATGAAAAGACAAAACAAAACAAAAACCCCAGTCCCTTCAGGGAATACTGTTTCATATTCTTTATGAGAGTGAAAGAGAAGAGAGCTCAAATAAAAGTACTTAAATATAGTACTGAAGAAGATATCTGCCTAGAGGCTAAACTATATTTCATATTAGAAACACCTTAACAATAATGTCTTCTGAATTTTATATAATGAAAAGAAAGAGGGGCGCCAAAGTGCTGGGAAGGATTCTAAAATTCAATATTTATCTTTTCTATATAAATTTTTTTCAGCATATAGAAAGTGCTTTCTGATTCTGGTCTAATTTATTCTTACAACAACAACATGTCCACAGCATCTTAATTTTCATAAATACATCCTCTGAACACAATGGGTTCATTTAGTTGTAATGGCTAACTATGCTCAGAAATGAGGCCCACTCGTGTCAATGGGACCAACCTCCAGATTTGTGTATAGGATTGCATTTTATATCTTCCATCAAGTTAAATCTGTCCACCCACTTGAATTGGTCTAACCCTTTAAAGGATCAAAACTCATGGCCAACACCACATTTTGTGACAGTGGATTCCATAAATTGTGCTTTGTGTGAAGTACTTTCTTTTGTCTGGGTCTTACACAACTTCCTCAATTACAACCCTTAGTTAAAATATCGTAATTCTTTTGGCAGGCTCATTCCATACCCTGCAAGTGTCCCCCAAAAATGGGACATCACATTTTTTATTGTGAGAGAATGGCGGCCATTTTGGGCACCATGATCTTGCATGATCTTGTACCATGATAGCCACACCCCCCCCCCAAAAAAAGAGGACCATTTCCGTGACCACAATCTTGGAAACCCAACATACATGTTTTGGGGTTCCATGCTGGAAAAGGTCCTCTTTTCAGTGGAAAATTACAATACGAAATCATGGCTCCCAAAATGGCCACCATGTTCTCACAAGCAAAAACACGAAGATGACGTCAAGGAAGCTGGTGTCCCAGATTTTGCTGTCATAGAGTTGGAGGGTATATCATTCAATAGCCAGTACAGACATACCTTGGAGATATTGCAGGTTCAGGTCCAGACCACCACAATAAAGTGAATATCGCAATAAAGCAAGTCACACAAATTTTTGGGTTTCCCTGTGCAAATAAAACTTATGTTTACACTATACTGTAGTCTGTTAAACCAGACCCCTGTAGCTGCAGGGGTGGGGGCGATCCTGCTCCAGCCCTAGCCAGCTCCACTCCCATGGCCAGAAAAGGGTAGTGGTTGTGGGGGGTTCCTTTCCCTGGAAGCAGCTGGGCTGCCTGCAGCTGTACCTGCATCCTCGTAAGGAGCAATATCTGTGAAATACAATTTTTTAAAGTGCAATAAAATGACCTTCAGATGTGTCAAGAGCCTCACATACATTATCTCAATAATTCCTGTAATAGTAAAATAGGGCAGTATTATTAACCCATATGACAGATCGGGGACAAGGGGTAAGGAGAGATCACACATGTGAATGAAAAATGATGGCTATTGTAAGTCTGCCAGGTAAATTTCTGATTTTCAGGTGATGAACTGAGTATTTGAACTGGGTTTAAGGTGACATAGAACTTTTCATTAACAATATAGAAGCAAAATTGTATGCATAGATGACTCTAGGTCCAGCGTAAGAATTCCTATGATCTTAAATCATACCCTATATATAATCCATAGCACAGAAGGGATTAATATCAGTTATGCTTTGCTAGAAATGATGTACATCGACTGAAACTTAGATATATTACAGATTTCAAAGTTTCAATAAAAGCTTAGAATGACAGGCCTTGTTCTAAATTGATATTTCACCAGGATATATTGCTTGCGAATAATCAGTGACAAAATACACACACACTGTTCTAGCTTACACACTGTGCTAAAGGAAAGAATTTGGAATCCCATCTGACAGTTTTTTATTTAATCAAGAACAGCTGATCTGATAGCTTATCAGCACAACTCTCTGTATATCAAAGTATCCTTGTGACTGCAGCTGTTTTGATTACCTAGGAGTTATCATACTTACCTATATGCCAATCTTTTAAATGTTTTGCTATAGTTCCAGTTCAGCCAGCAGGGTACAAATTAGACAGATACAGCCCAACCCAAAGCAAATGTTTTGCTGTTTATTAAGTGAGGCAGGGTTTACTTGAGCTGTAATATAACTAGATTATGACTTCACATTAGTGAGAAGTGAGGAGCATAATGCATGCCAGTATATAGTCTACCTCACTGGTGTTCACCTGATAGGTTGGGACCCAGTCGTGGGTCATGGCCTGATACAAGGTGGGTTGCAAAAGGAGCACTACCACCATGCAAATATGTGCTAAAAGATTAAGAAATATGTCCCCAAATGCATGTTTGGGTTAAAAGGGGTTCCTGGATCTGAAAAGGTTGAAAATACCTGGTCTAGCTGCTGCAGCCAAATGTAAATTCAGACCTCAGAGCAACTATAGCGTCGAAGAGGAGAGTGATAAGGTAGTGTGTGAAAGCAAGGAAATTAGGGATTATAACATCAAAACTTTTGAGGGATGCCAAGAATATGAACTAATAAAGAATTTGAGCACCAACCCAAATATGTATGGTGGGTACTCAGACTGAGATAAAGGCTGTATACCCACCACACATTTAAAGCACATACCCCCAAAGAATCTTGGGAATTGTAGTTCACCCCAGAGAAAGCAGTGATTCTCAGTACCTTAAGTGCCGTTTCCAGTATTCTTTGGTAACTAAGGAGTTATGTGATTGTTATAATGCTGCACTTTGTTGGCCTGCTTACTTTGTAAACAAAACAAGTCTGCTAAGAAACACTGTTTTTGTACTCAGCTTCCCTTTGACCGAAGTAAGTTCCATAGTAGCCATCCCTTTCTGTTGACACCAAGCCAGAAGTTTGGGGACAATATTGTGCCTTAAAGCTTTCTATGCCTTATATTGTCTTACCAGTTGTCTGAATCTTTAGAAATGGCTTGCAATGTGAACTACTAATAAATAATATATTGCAGCAGAAGAGAGAAGTAATGTATGCTGAATGAATATATCGTTATTAATGCTATAACATTTAAAATTAGTGAAATTATATAAAGTTGTGGTTCTCTTTACAGGGCATTGTCACATGTATCTTCTCATTAATCCAAAGCATTTTGAATTGGCCTGAAATTCATCCTAGGTCACAATTGGGTGAATTATTTTAGTATTTTCCACTATCTGATAGGGGGATAGTTTCAGTGGGTGGGTCACAGCTGGGGAGGGGAGGAGAAGAAAGAGGGAAGAATGATAGAAAAGGAGGGACAGAAATGTCTATTGTTGAATAGGTGTGTGTCAGAGAGATAGGGACAGGAGTAAAGGGGGTAAGAAAGAGACTGTGGTGAATAGATAAGGCATAAATAGGGTGTTGTGGGTGGTGAATGGGGGCAAAGTGTGTGAGAAAGAGAATGAATGAACGAATGAATGGTGGGATTTCTCCGCCTGGATAAGGGAATATCTAAAAATGCAATGTGTAAAGTGGTTTACAGACTACCTAGTCTGGTTTAGGGTTGGGGGGGTTAGGGGCACTTTTTACTGAGTGGAATGAGTAATCTCTCATTCCATTGCTTTACAGTCAGATGCACCATTCTCTTTATTCTTCACAGAAGAACAATCACCATCAACACCTCTAACACCCATAGCTCATTCTGTCAAAATTTAACGAAGTGATAATACTTCTACTGTCTGCTATTAACACAGAGCTCTTTCAGCATTTGGTAGCAATAAATCCTATTTCCACCAGAAAGGTCTGCTAGAGGACACCAAAACTTTTGCGGTTTCTTCCATATATTGTTGTTAAAATGTTGGAAGTGGTTGGGCAAAAGAATCCAAAATCAATTTATAATTAAAAACAATGTTCACTCCCTCTTGGACACAAAATTGTGTCATGATTAATATGCTCTGTCCATTCTTAAAGTGAAAGCAATATCTGAGAATGAGCAGCTCTTATATACCTTATGTAAAAGGAAACATTTAAAAGCACAAAAAAGTCCGTATCATAAAAAGAATATCTCTATATTGCATTATAAAGTTCATGTATACCTCTGCCTTTACTTTTCCCAATTTTGTCATGCTGCAACCAGAAATTGAAGCCTTTAATTTTGCATTCCTTTTTTTAAAAAATAAGATACTAAACAGCATTAGCAAGCTCTATATTATAGCTATATAGGCAACTCCCCGTTTGTGCAGGGGTTGCATTCCGGGTCACTGCATGTGTCAATGGAGTGAAACAGGATGTTTGCAGGTTCTTTCAATAGGTTTCAATTATTCGCAATTTCATCAACGCATGGAGTGCCTCAAAATGAAGCCTTCACATAAACAGGGGGCCACCTGTAATTTATAACCCACCAATCTGAATATACAGACCATTATCAGGCATGTATAGTGTCGCCATCAAAGCCTTTTGCAATTGTTGTGCTCCATTCTTTGTAAATCTTACTCAGAGTAGGCTCATTAATTACTAGCCACTACTAATTTAGAGCAATTAATTTCAGTGGGTCTGAGTTAAACCTAGTTGAATTCAATCCCTTCTGATTTCACTGCCTCCCATGGACTACAAAATTTGCCAAACATCTGGCAAGCGCAAACAGATGGGCTAGTAGACTGCTTACATCTTGGAGACCCATGAATTGTGCATATTTCTTCTAACAAGACTTAAAGAATCCATGAATTTTCAAGCTGTGACTGCTTGAAATGCAAACATTGTGGTGAGATTACACACACACGCGCGTGCGCGCACACACACACACACACCGCTTAATAAAAGTTTCCTAGCTGCTGCCACCCAAATTCTGCCAGACACCCTAACCCTATCAATTCTTCTGTGCTCATTTTGGTATTGCTATATCAGCTTTTGGCTGCAGCTCTCTTTCTCCCGCTCAAGGTGGCGACGATTCTTAAAACATTTTGATCTGAAGGCCAAACATTTCAAGGGCTCCCTGAAAGAAGAATCTGGGAATGAGGAGCTTCACACAAAAACATATTTAATCTAAAATCCAGGACACTCTACTGCTAAAATTATATCCCACATCAGACTTATAATTACTCGGGGGATAATAAATGTCTGTCTTCATGTTAGATAGATAGCTCCCCGTAACGACAGTTATTTTCATTTAACACTCTATAAAGGCAAAGGGAGAGACCTGTCCCACTGCTACCTCAGCTTGCTATGTTAGAGCTCAAGCAGGTGTGTTTCTCCAGTCGTGATGCTTTGTCAATTCCCACTCCCCATACACTTCAGTAATGATAACATCTTTTGGATTTAACTGATGTCAGAAATCACTTCACATTCCAGGAGGTCAAATTAAAGTCAGTCATTTATACAAATCATAAAGCACAGAGAGTTGACTGAATTTTAATGAAAACGAAAGGCTGTGTAGGCAGAGAGAACTGAAAACATTTTCCTTTTTGCCTTAAGTTTTTCTTCTGAACACAGAAATCAGTACACCGTGTACCCTTCCACTCCCGCCCAGAATCTAAATGCATTTTCCATATAACGAACCAAGGGATACAGGATAAAGTCTAGTTCTCTTTGACTTCAAGGGCAAGGCCTCCATTGGTTTTAATGTAGTCGAATTTTACCAATTACTCATACTCAGCATTCTTAATGTTAGCGCGTCACATTATTTTGATACTATATACTACAAGCACCATGCTTCCAATACAGTGCTACAAGTAAAACAAATTTTTACTCAAGTTCAAAATATAACTGGAAATGCACACAAAATCATAAAGTTTGGGACAAAAGCAAACAGGTAAGCTCAAAATAAAACAGCACAGCTAATAGAAGTAAAACAAGAAGGGAGGAAACCTAACATACAGGAATCTAAAAGAAAAGTGAGATTCTTTAAAATGCAAGATAAAGCATATTTCAAAAAGAAAAAACAGGGAAGAAGCTTCTCATGATTCTGCCACCACATACAGATCATATGCTTGACTTTAACATTAATTAATCTTAAAGAGAGGGACACGGGTGGCGCTGTGGGTTAAACCACAGAGCCTAGGACTTGCCGAACAGAAGGTCGGCGGTTCAAATCCCCGCGACGGGGTGAGCTCCCGCTGCTCGGTCCCTGTTCCTGCCAACCTAGCAGTTCGAAAGCACATAAAAGTGCAAGTAGATAAATAGGTACCGCTCCGGCGGAAGGTAAACGGTGTTTCCGTGCGCAGCTCTGGTTCTCCAGAAGCGGCTTAGTCATGCTGGCCACATGACCCAGAAGCTGTACGCTGGCTCCCTTGGCCAATAAAGCAAGATGAGTGCCACAACCCCAGAGTCGGTCACGACTGGACCTAATGGTCAGGGGTCCCTTTATCCTTTACCTTTAATCTTAAAGAACTACCACAGCCAAGCCTGCATTCCCAAAGACTAACATATCTTAGAACCCACACATCACTCATATGCATATGTTTAAAAGGGAGAAAAATACACCATTTTACTACCTTGAGCATGATTACACAACAGTAATTAAAGGGTGCTTGACATTAAGGAATTCAGTAGGACCCAGTGAGGGTCTAGAGCAGCATTGGCCAAACTCGGCCCACCAGCTGTTTTGGGACTACAACACCCATCATCCCTAGCTAACAGGACCAGGGGTCAGGGATGATGGGAGTTGTAGTCCCCAAACATCGGGGGGGGCAGGTTTAGAGAGAAGCAAGAGAAGCAGGGATGAAGGCAGATCTCAGGACAGGGGCGAACTCTGGATGCTCTCAACGAGGCCCCCGCCCCCGACAATAATTCCTTTTGGTACAGTTGCTTTTTGTGAATCTTCTTAGTAGGTGCTTGTATAGATAAAGATGACTGTGATGATGCACCCTCTTGGTGCTGGCTCAGGATGTGGTTGGAGGGTCTGTTGGGGATTCCAGACACGGCATCCATTCCTGGACTTGGAGATATTGATCACAGTTCAGGCATTGCTTACTGTTCAGGCATTGCTTACTTCAATATTGGATTACTGCAATGCAGTCTACGTGGAGCTTCCTTTAGAGCATCACCACGTATATGTTGGAACTCCTTGGCTATTGGCATCAGGCAGGTGCTCTTGTTGTATGATTTTTGGTGCCTGCCTGCTTAAAATGCTTTTGTTTAGGCAAACCTATCCAGGCATGTAGAAGTTATGTGCATTTTATCTCTTTTAGCTACTGCTGATCTTTTGAATGTTTTTAAATAGCTGTTTGTAACTGTTTTAGTCATCGATAATTTTAATGTTTTATTTTATATAGTTATAAGCTGCCTAGAGATTTTCTTACAGTCAGGTGATATCTACATTTTGTTAAATGACTGGATGAATGAATAAACAAAAGGTGATCAAGAATTATTTCAAGTGGTAGGAGAGTGGGGAGTTAGGGAACTAATGGCCTGTTCTGTAGCAATTGATTCTGCCTCAGGCTGGTATTGTGGGTTGGTTCTGGTGATTGTTCCTGCATTCCGCTGTACTGCACTGGGTTCAATGATATTAACAATATTGATAAATACTGTGTTAAAGTGATTCTGCTGTTTTACATTATTTTCAACTGTATTTGTATTAATATAGTCTGTAATCTGCCTTGGGAAGAATTTTCTTTTTGAAACGAAGTATATACATTTATGAAATAATACATAAATCTAATTAACCCAAAACAAGCATGCACATGCCTGTGAGCCCTTTGAAATACATTTTTATAATGTGAATTTCAAAGGAGTGTCCATGTTAGTCTGTGGTAGCAAACCCAGGGAAGAGTCTTGTGGCACCTTAAAGACTAGCAGATTTATTGTAGCATAAGCTTTAATGGACTGGAGTCCACTGATAAGGAAGGCTCTAGTCCATGAAAGTCCATGTGACAATACATCTTAGAGTCTCAAAGGTGCCTCAAGATTCTTTGCTATTTGCACTCATAATGTGATTGCTCATCTGTGTTAGACATAGCCTTTCTTCCCTCTGTTAACTCTTATAATGAGAAGCACAAGAGAATTACTTCAGGGCATCATTAAAAACCAATGTAACATTCCTTTTTCCAATTTTACTTTGCATTGGTCAGATACGTGTACAGTGCAATCCTATACATGAGTTCAACGGGACTTACTCCCAGGTGAGTGGCTATAGGATTGCAGCCTTAATCTCCCAGGTAAAATGTTAATTAGTTTTAGACTGAGCAAGAACAACATTATTATGAGCTATACGAAACAAACAAATTACATGGCAATGTTGCATTTTGAAGCCAATTTACTCAGCTCTCATTCATTGTTAAGAACTGATGTCTGTCATATGGATCCATAGGATGGTCATTTGCACATCTAAATTTTCTCTGCAGATTATCGTTCTCATTACAGGGTCCTGACATTTAGATTCCAGCTGGACGGATTTTACGTCTTCCTCTTGGAGATGTACCCAGCCGCACTTATGAGTGCTATGAAAAGCACAGGATCCAGCAAATTCTTTCCATAAATGTATATGTGTTTCCCACTCCCATTTAGCTGGAACCAAACTCAGACTGAAAATGGAATGCTCACCTGTTGATGGGGAGAGAGAGAAAAGGAGTGGAGACATAGCTTCTCTTCTGATGGATCCTCAATACTGAGGCAACTAATTACCCATTCAGCCTCTCTCAATGAAACAAAGAATGCAAGAGGGGACTCGGCTAGGAGAGAGACCCAGAAATCTCCATTTTATCCAGATCAAAGAGGGCTGTTTGATTCAATCTATTGTACCTCTCCTGCTATAATGAAAGTGTGTTTGTTTGTTTGTTTGTTTGTTTGTTTGTTTGTTTGTTTGTTTAATATCTCACTCTTCTCCATAAAAGAGCCCTGTGGTGTCATGCCTATGAGTTTCTTAGTATTTCATACTCAGATAGGCATAGTGGCACACCAGATACTAAATACATATATTTGAAATCCTATTGATATGAGTGAGCCTTATTTTCAAGTGTACTTAGGATGATTGTGGAAAATAATATATCTTGGTGGGGGCAAATTATAACAGAATAATATACATTTAAGATAAAAGTACTTTGAAGGATAATTAAATTCATTACTGTGTTTAGTGTATGGCTTAAATAGCTTGTGGATGTTTATTGAACTAGCACTGTATTTCGTTTTGAAGCTTCTAACTCCATGAACTATATTGACAGTTCATTTCAGTTCCCTTAACCTTTTTCTTATTATTTGTATAACTATATCTTACAGCTTCTTACTATGTACAGTACTGTATTGCTTGGTTTTATGCTGTTTTATTGGAACCTGCGCAGAGATCTATGGATGTTGGGTGGCACATAAATGGACTTAAATGAATACCGTAAATAAATATTAATAAAGGATTTTTTACCATTTTGCACAACCATAGTCAAATTATCTTTCACTTTAAATTATCTTTATCTTTAACTGGGTGATTATTATAAGAAATTCACTATATAATAGGATTGCCATACGTCCGCACATAGCTGGGATTCGGGCATCAGGCAGAAAATGCTGTGATGTCAATGAAAATCTGGATGTATGGAAGTGTAGAATTTCCTTTAAAAAATCTCAACAACTCTTGCATCCGGATGTTCACTTTTTGAAATATACAGTGGTACCTTGGGTTAAGTACTTAATTCGTTCCGGAGGTCCGTTCTTAACCTGAAACTGTTCTTAACCTGAAGCACCACTTTAGCTAATGGGGCCTCGCGCTGCTGTCGTGCCGCCGGAGCACGATTTCTGTTCTCATCCTGAAGCAAAGTTCTTAACCCGAGGTAATATTTCTGGAATAGCGGAGTCTGTAACCTGAAGCGTCTGTAACCTGAAGCATATGTAACCCGAGGTACCACTGTAAAATGAAATGTAAACTCATACTATCTGGTTGTCAGACTTGTATTCAAATTACATGACATCCTGTGGTTAACATGGTTGCCAAGATCCATAGATAATTCGATCATATAAGAGTAAGATGCACAATGAGTTCCAAATGTGTAAGAGCAGTAAAAAAAAAAAATCACCCTAAAAGTCCATTGATGTATTGCAGAATGAGCAGACACATAATAGAGCTGAAATAACAAATATTAAGAAACTGAAGAGAGACTGTTTAAATTCCATGTAGTGTTGATTCAGTTTTGTTCCTTCTTTTTCTCAACTCTTTTCATGACCTTTTGACAATGTGGAGGACTGGAGAAGATAAACATAATTTTCAGAATGAATAATTATTTTTTCTATTATGTTTCTATAATTAAGCTCATGATAAAGATGCAAAACCAAAGAGATGCTAATTCTTTACACTTAAGCAGTTTACAGCTCCAATTGTTACAATAAAAAATAAATGCAATTTGTAATCATTGTCTGAATAAACTGTACTTTTTATATACCAGAGATGATAATTCTATGGTAAACCAAGTTCTACATAATGCATATTTTTCATATGCATTTCATAATGCATATTTAATATTGCAGACTGTCTCGCCAGAGTTGTGCATGCTCTAGTTACTCCCACTTGAACTACTGCAATGCGCTCTACGTGGGGCTACCTTTGAAGGTGACCCGGAAACTGCAATTAATCCAGAATGCGGCAGCTAGACTGGTGACTGGGAGTGGCCGCCGGGACCACATAACACCGGTCCTGAGAGATCTGCATTGGCTCCCAGTATGTTTCCGAGCACAATCCAAAGTGTTGGTGCTGACCTTTAAAGCCCTAAATGGCCTCGGTCCTGTATACCTGAAGGAGCGTCTCCACCCCCATTGTTCAGTCCGGACACTGAGATCCAGTGCCGAGGGCCTTCTGGCGGTTCCCTCATTGCGAGAAGTGAGGTTACAGGGAACCAGACAGAAGGCCTTCTCAGTAGTGGCGCCCACCCTGTGGAGCACCCTCCCTTCAGATGTGAAGGAAATAAGCAGCTATCCTATCTTTAAAAGACATCTGAAGGCAGCCCTGTTTAGGAAAGTTTTTAATATTTAATGCTGTACTGTTTTTAACATTTGATTGGGAACCGCCCAGAGTGGCTAGGGAAACTCAGCCAGGGTATAAATAATAAATAATAATTATTATTATTATTATTATTATTATTATTATTATTATTATTATTATTATTTATTCTCCCATGGCTTCAAAACTGCCAGACAGTTTGCTAGGGGTGAATGTGGCCTTTGGGCTAAAGAGATTAGCCATCCCTGGGATATAGGATTGCAGTCAGCAGTTGATGGAAGGTATAAAATGATGCCAATCTTTTAAAACACAGCACAGATTAAATTAAATAGAAATAAATGGAACAAAATAGACACAATCTTAGCAATACATACCTCTAAAATAATAGAAATTGTGAGATTATATTTTTTAAAAATATTATTTATCCTTGTTGCAATTTTTCCACTGACATAGGAAACAGGAATAATTAATGGACTTGGCTGCTTCTCTCCAAGGATGAAAATAATCAATCTGTGGGAAACGAAGTCCTTTATCTAGTACAGATTTAGTTTACTGTAGGGCAGATGGGAAAATGTTTGAGAGATCCTTTCCTTGGCTTATAGCCAGAACAGCTTATCAGCTCCCACAGCTGAATTTTCAGCAACCTCACAAGTTGATATGTAAGACACTAAGGATAATGCTAATGATCATATTTTCCTTTTTATAAAGTTGAAGTTATTTTCCTTTAGTATTATTACTGGAATTGACTTACCAAGTTGCTCTTCCTCTGGCCTCTAAGAAGCCGGAAAAGGGGACAGGGGAATAAGAATGTGTACGTGAAGTTAATTAAAATTATAATAATCTAAAAAAAGATAGCTTAAAGCATGTACATTGTTTTAATTAATTCATTCTTAAACAAGGGGTCCTCCAGATGTTGTTAGGCTCCAAATTAGCCCCACAGTCAGGGATCTAGTCAAGTAACATCAGCAGAACCTTAGGTCCCCAATCCCTGAGTTAAACAAATTTAAGGGGGTAAACAAGCATATTCATGAAAACACTTCCCTCTTGATAATTCTATGTCAATACATCACTTTACAATATTGTGTTATTTCAACCTCAGTATACTGCATATGTGGACTGTAAGTTGTTACGATAGTAATAGCTATGTCCCCAGACCTGATTATATAATATGATTAGAATAGCCATAAATAAGACACGTTTTAACATCTTAATTATGGAGAATTAAGCAGAAACCCAACAATATTCAGAATGTTGTTCAGAAGGTGTTGAATGTTGCCCAACAACCAAGCGTAGCAGCTTATTATCCTTTATATGGGGAACCCAAATGCAGGTCTCTCCATCTGGCCCTGAGGACTTCCCCCATGTCACACCTATACCTGCCCTGCTTTATAGAGAAGGCGAAGAGGAGGGGGGGTAAAATTTATAATTTTTGCAGTGTATGTGTGGGGTTCGTATACGAATCAATCTGGCTTACTTGACCCAGCAAGCTGTTTCTCTGTTAAGCAATTATTTTGGCCTGGCTTCTTCTCTGAATCAACCTGATGGAAAACATTGTGATTGTGTGCAGAAATTAGCCTACTGTACAAAAGTAACATTTACACTTGCTGCTTTGCCTCCTTTTGTCTCTGGCCCCACCCACTTGGTCAGTAGAAGGGGATGTAGTTCCAACCCTGGTGGATATAATTGCTTATGAAGCTAGGAGTTTGCATTATATCCTAAACTGGGGTAACAGGAACCAATTGACTTGATGAGCAAGAGCTTTGGAAAATACAGTGTAGCTGCCCAATGCAAGAGTCATATTTGGAATGCAAAAGTTCCATGCATTAAAGCCTAAGAGCCATCAGTATCAGCATGTGACTTATTCAGATAAATGCCAAGGTAAACCACAGGTAATACCTACCTGTGCACTGGACTGGGCAGACACTTTCAAGCAATTTTCCTTTGTACCCAAAAGTTGCAATGATTTCCATCTCTGTCCAGGGCCTCCAATGTGCCCAGCAACAAAAGTGCTGTCTACAGTTACTCAGAACTCCTCTCAGTACTAAACTGCAATGGGGAGGATGTTGCATGCAGCATTATTCACTGGGAAAAACGGGCCCCTTTGACAACCCACGCACCCAGACACAATCATTTGGTGCTAAGAGATCTGAGAAACTACAACAGGCAAGGGAGCCATCTGTTTAAATCACCCCCAATGTCCGCATTATGAATTGCTCTGCAATGAAGGGACATTGTAGAGGGATTAAATGAATGTCTTGCTTGCTGCAGCACTTGGCACTCTTCTCATCACCTAGTGAAAGTGAGGGGGGGTATTGTAAAAGCAACTGCACAAGCTGCAGTGGGTTTCTCCTTCATTGCTCGTTACTGAAATAAGCACCAAACGGCTACACCCCAAATTAGAAGTCTATTTAATCCCTCCCTGATGTATCTGGCATAATACAATTATGGAAGGATGCTACATCAGGGGCATCAAGGGAATTAAATAGCATCTCCTTCATGCAGCTGTTGATGCTCCTCTTTATGCCATGTGTTCCATCACTGCTTGCTCTCTCAACCACCTCCTGTTCCACCAGGGGCATGGGTATGGGGGGGGCAACAAGTGCCTTTTGCCTAGGACACCCTGGAACCAACCTTGGACATCAGACTAGCTCAGTATCATTGGTTCCAAACCAACCCTCCACTTGTAAAACACCACTGTAAATTAACAGTTAGCCTAAGAAGGAAGTTCGGTAAGAAGTGATTGTTTTTTAACAGCAAGCAGGCCAGAGGTGCAAAGCACTGCACCTCTTGTCTGCTGAGTGATGCCACTTTTGCTGTTGTGGTGCCAGCTTCTACTTGTGAAAAACATGAGATGCCTTTAAGAGTGCAGTGGCCATATTGACATTAGCTGATGGGGGAAATTATATTCATATTAACCCAGACATCCGAGGAATCTGCATTAGGTTTGGGCATTCGAGGTAATTTTGTTCATTGGCCAGAACAAAGACATAAATACTGTCATATACCGTATTTACTCAAATGTAATGCGCACCTTTTTTTGGCAAAATTAAGTTGTAAAAATTAAGGTGTGCATTAGATTCAATGGCACATTTACATTCACCAGCAAATACTTTTTTTGGTTTCAAGGTTCTGAAAATTGAGGTGCACATTAGATTTGATGGCACATTAGGCTTGAGTAAATACAGTACACCTTCCTAGGGATTAATTGTTGCGAGCAAGAGTTCTTTTTAATTCCACACACCCACTAGAGCTCGACAGTTGGCATTAACTAGATGTCTCTTGGTTTGTATTGATGACAGTCCTTTGAACAAAATGAGCAAATAACTAATGATGCCACCCAAACTCAAAATTTGGCAGTTTGATAAGGCTTGCTCTATTTAATGAAATTAGATAGAACCACATATGCCACCTTGAGCTCCTTAGAGAAATGTGTAATATAAATGTAATAATAAATAAAATAAAATAAATCGAAGGCAAACAGTAAGAGTAGCACTATCCAATTCTCTCATGATCAGTTCTCACTTCTTGTCTTGGCACAGGTGTTTAGTAACTGTCTAGAGAAAGTGCATAAAATGTTGTTTCAGAATGGCCACCTCCTCCTCTATTACAAATACTTGTATTTTCTATGTTTTTATGTGATTTCCTATTAATATCCTACAAATGCAACAAAAAAAACAAAAAACCCTCACAGTCTGATCACCTGCATATTTATTTGGAAGTAAATCCCACTGAATTCAGTGAGACATTCATGCATAGGGTTGCATGGTTAATATTGAACCCAACTCTGAAATTGGAGCAGATGAGAAGGATACGAAATATTATACCTTTTAAAATTCACAGGCTGCTTTGATTTTACTCAGATTCATCCCTCAACTTCCTTAGCACAGGAGGAGCAACAAAATGGCTTTCACCTTCTCATTCTGTCAGCCCAATAACATGAGTTCCCTAAGAATTTAGCACAGCTTTAAAATCCTGTGATTTATAATGATCTATGTAGCTTACACAACTTGGATACTTTTCTCTTAATTTATATGGACATCCAGGCTTTGTGTCTTTCCTGCCTACAGCCTCAAAAGTCTGAACTTATATAAAGTGCTGAGGAGATAATTGAACTTGTAAAGTAATGTAGGATTTAGGACATACAGCAAGAGGAACTTGGAAGAAGGATAGGGAACAGTATAGCAGAGAACAACCTCCATAATTTTTCTGTATCAAGTAACATGCCTGCAAGAGACATTAATGGTGCAGAACCCTTGATTTAAGAAAATGTCTTGGTATTTTTAAAGATTCACTAGAACAAGAGTGACCGTACCAGCCAGATGAAGTAAAGTTATTGTCTCTTATTTCCAGAGTTACACTATATAATATAGTATATGCAGTATATATACTTACAAAATAACATGAAAATTCAAGTAATTTATGAGATGTGCTGCTGCTTTTTATGCTTCTGTTTGGCTACATAAAATATGCCTGCTACAGTATGGTATAGGACAGCTTCAATCTTTACTCACACACTTAATCAGAGGGATTCACATTCATGTAACTGTAGCTATGTCCCCACTCTCAGAATAAAATCCCTTGAGGTTTTACTCCATGCTGTGTTTCTAAAGATTTGATAGGGGAAAACATGAGGTTAAAAAGTAGGGAGAAGGGCAAACCTTCCATACTTTGGTTGCAAGGCTGACTTGCTGTAATGTAAAGGTAAAGGACCCCTGACAGTTAAGTCCAGTCGCGATCGACTCTGGGGTTGCAGTGCTCATCTCGTTTTACTGGCCGAGGGAGCTGACGTTTGTCCGCAGACAGTTTTTCAGGGTCATGTGGCCAGCATGACTAAGCTGCTTCTGGCGAAACCAGAGCAGCTCATGGAAATGCCGTTTACCTTCCCACTGGAGCAGTACCTATTTATCTACTTGCACTTTGACATGCTTTTGAACTGCTAGGTTGGCAGGAGCTGGGACTGAGCAACGGGAGCTCACCCCGTAGTGGGAATTCGAACCGCCGAACTTCCGATTGGCAAGCCCTAGGCTCAGTGGTGTAGACCACAGCGCCACCCGTGTCCCTTCTGAAATGTAATGTATTTCAGTATCAGTGTTGTTTCTTTCAGCTAATATTCATCCAATAGCTATAATATTCATTCTGTTCACCAGTGCCAACCAGGCACAGCAAAATCACAACTTGGGCTAGCCATGGGCAGTTGTGGGCTGTATCGCTATGATTACTACTGACTGATTATAGGTTCCTATGTTCTTTAATTATAACAGTTGGACAAAAGGAAAAGGTTTATAGTTCTATCTTGGCTTCTTTGACAGTGACTTGTCAGGGACAATTGGCAAAATATGAATGGTCAACTCACTAACCCAGGTGATGAATAACAGTGTTACATGGAGGTGATATGCCATCAGTGACCTTAAACCAACTTTCATTCAGGATTCCAGGGTAGTTTAAAATAATAGTTTAAAAACTATTATTTTAAAACACAAAGTTACAATATGAATAAAATATAATGCAAACAGCAACAAAAACAATAATAAATGACCAAGATTTTTTAATAAAAACATTGCATAGTTCAGCACCAGTCAATAATTGCACAAAGAAACTCAGCACTCAACCTCCTCCAAAAGTCAAGGTGAACAGTTTTGTTTCGTTTTACATGATACCAGAAGCTTGAGATCACCCATGCCTCCATGGGGAGGGAATTCCATAGTTTGAGTATCACAAAAAGAAATCCCTATCCCAAATCGAGGCTATTTTGCACCCTAGGCAAAGCTAACTACATGCTATTGCTTCAAGTTCACAACACAGATCTTCAGCCTTGTGTGTCAATGATTTTTCCAAATTATTGCAGTAGTTTCCTTTTTAATACTGTATATTATTATTATTATTATTATTATTATTATTAATATTATTAATAATAATTTATTTCTATCCCACCCATCTGGCTGGGCTTCCAACAAAAGATTAAAAATATATTAAAACAGCAGTCATTAAAAACTTCCCTAAACAGAGCTGCCTTCAGATGTCTTTAAAAAGATAGTTGCTTATTTCCTTGACATCTGATGGGAGGGCATTCCATAGGGCAGGCACCACTACTGAGAAGGCCCTCTGCCTGGTTCCCTGTAACTTCACTTCTCGCAGTGAGGGAACCACCAGAACTCCCTCAGCGCTGGACCTCAGTGTCTGGGCAGAACAATGGAGGTGGAGACGCTCCTTCAGGTATATTGGGCCGAGGCCATTTAGGGCTTTAAAGGTCAGCAGCAGCCCACAAGGTAATTCTTGGTTACTTGCAATTGGCATTTAGCTGAATTTGAATCAGTTTCCTTATTTTCTAGTAGGTTGCTTGTAAGATTGACTTCAAAAAGGATGTTGTACCACACAACAAGGGATGCTGCAAACTTCAAGCTAAAAATTTCATCAGCAAATACTGTAGCTTCATTTCAGAAGTATTTCCAGATAATCCGTTTAGACTTGTGTCATCAAAAATCTCTAAGAAAGCATCATATACACTATCAATATATCTAAGTGGTTTCAAAGCATCAGTCCAACTCTCCCACCTCAATGGCTTAACGGTTATGCCTAAGTCTGATATATGGGCTAGTTAAAAATCGTCAATGCTCATCATTAGTGACATCATTGACTACCAGGTTTAAAGAGTGTGAATTGCAGGTTCACATGGACTCTCTTTTGTACATGATTTTCTTTGCCTTTCATGTTACTCCCAGAATCATAACCTTGACCACGAAGTTTCTCAATATGTAATTCCATTTGCTCAAACTGTCTAATAAGGATTTCTATCATAAAGACATCTGTAGTCTCCTTTAGTGGAACAAATCCCATGAAATGTTCTCTTATGATAACCTCAGGCTCAGACATCTCATTATCTGATGGTTTGATTGCATCAGCACAACATGGTCATTGTCATTTGTTCAATATGACTAATATCAGATGTGCAGTCCATAATAATTGAGTAGTATTTGGCTGAGTGGAGAGAGAGAGAGAGAGAGAGAGAGAGAGAGAGAGAGCTGTATAAGCTCATTTTGAATATATTTTCCTAGGTTGATCTTTACCTCTGCATAAATGTTCATTCAGAACAGGTTAAAAAAAGGGCTAGATGTTCTACAAACTTCAAAAACGTCTAATGATTTCATATATACATTTTAAAAAACCAATTCTAATGTATGCATTACTTCAAAATATAAAAGTAAAATATTATCAGAAATAAGATATAACAACTAATCTGTATAAAACTGTGCTCCCAAAATTCAGTTCTATGCCCTTCTGAGGTCAGTGCCCTAAGCACCTGCCTAGTTAGCCTAATGATAGCACCAGATGGGTGACAGTCACTCATCAGTAGAACCTGATCTCAGGGTTCAGGCCAACAGGCAAAGGAAAGTTGACTTCTTCAAGTCCCGAGTTGTTTAGTGCTTTGTCTGTAACATCAACCACTTAAACTGGGTCCAGTAACACATAGGCAACCAGTGCAGTTCTTTGAGAATTGATATTATAAGCCTCCTCCTGATTACATCCAACAGAACCCTGGTGGCTGCATTCTGCACAAGCTGAATACCTTATACAGGTTTACGCAAAGTACATGTTATTGGGATCATAAGAACATAAGAATAAGTGCTGAATCTGGCGAAAGGCCCATCTTCCAGATGCCTATGGGAAGTCTGCAAATGGGACCTGAATACAATAGAATGTTTCCAGTGTCTGGTATCCAGGAGGAGCTGAACTCTCAATTAAAATAGAAAATCTATACAGTGGTACCTCGGGTTACAGGCGCTTCAGGTTACAGACACTTCAGGTTACAGACTCCGCTAACCCAGAAATAGTACCTCGAGTTAAGAACTTTGCTTCAGGATGAGAACAGAAATCATGCCCCGGGGGAACGGTGGCAGCAAGAGGCCCCATTAGCTAAAGTGGTTAAGAACAGTTTCAGGTTAAGAACAGACCTCCAGAACGAATTAAGTTCTTAACCTGAGGTACCACTATAAAGGGAAAGTTGACAAGTTGCTTAAAGTAGAAAATTTCAGCTGCCATGTAAGAACTTTGTCAGGAACTAACAAAAGAGTTAAACTATGTATCTTAATAAGGAGAAAGAAAAAGAAAGGAAGAGGACAAATTTCACAATTATATAAAATGACTACCACCTTGAAGCCTAGCAAAGATCCATATAAAATATTATAGGCAAGGGATTTAGATATTAATAAATCAGAGAGACTCTGGGGAAAGATTCATAATACAATTGTGCAGTTTTTATTATGTTCCAAGATCCTTTAAGGAAAGCTCACTATAAAATGGTGTTCCAGTGGTATATGACTCCTGTTAGATTAAAGAATAAAGATTAAAGGTGGTCTTGAAAAGTAATAATTAACAGTGCAATCCTGAAATATAATTATTTTCAATAGTGCTTACTCCCAGGTGGGTGTGTAGAGAATTGCAGCTTAAGGCCTAGTACAGGCTTGCTTATATTTTATAATAAATTAGATGAGGTTTTGTTTTGCAGCTATTAAAAAATAATGCTATTATGCAATGCTAGAGGCAGCATTCCTAAAGGTAAACAAAAGAGGAAGAGTGAAACATTTTAGCTCATTCTCAGCCATAGAAAGAATTTGTTCCATTTTTAACTGTAACTAATTAATTACAATATTTATAACCAGTATTTTGGTCTCAAAGGGGACACTATAAGTGCAAACACTAAGGGTATGTTCACATTGCCATTTAACTCCACATCTTGGTGGCTGTTCCCAGACTCTGGAGCTCTCTACCTGGAGAAGCTAATCTGTCTCCCTCCTTGTTGTCCTTCCTTTGGCAAGTGAATACCTTTTGGTTCCAACAAGCTTAGGAAATTGACTGCTTTTAATGAAAGGGCAGGTGCCATGCTGTTTTTATTTTAATTATTTGTATGTTTTAAACAGATTTTATACATGTATATCATTTTAATTATATTAATGTTCCATTGTTTTTTAATTGTTGGTTTTTTATGTTTTTAGTGATTTTTGTTTTTATCTGTAAGCTGCCTTGAGTCCTGTCAAGGGAAAAGAAAGAAAGAAAGAAAGAAAGAAAGAAAGAAAGAAAGAAAGAAAGATGGATGGATGCAAGGGGTAGAGCAGCAGAGGAGAGGAGGGAAAGGCCCATTGTGCAAGCAGAAGCCCTTGTTGAGGGCTTGCATTGAAGGGACTCATTAGGTGAATGAGCATAGCTGTCAATGTTTCCCTTTTTTAAAGGGAAATTCTCTTATTCCGAACAGGATTCCTCGCAAGAAAAGGGAAAAGTTGACAGCTATGTGAATGAGCTAGATAGATAGCAATCATATGTTACAACAACAGTAATATAATAAAATATAGATTAGTTGCACAGCACAAGCATAGGCAGGCTCACTTGGAAGTAAACCCATTCTGTTCTATTCAGCTTAGCTGGGCAGAAATGTGCATAGGACTGGATCCCAAGTTCTCTTTGCTTACCATCCTAATGAAAAATCTATGAGCACAGGAAAAAATGACTGGATTTGAAAGTGAATTTTAATTACTAAATTAAATTTATTTCAAAACTACATGGAAAAGAACACCACACAGCTACGTGTATCCTAGTGGATTTAATGTTTATTGAATTGATGCCATTTTACCACTAAGATTTCCTGAATGCTAGAAAGGTGGTTTTGGTCAAAGTATGTCAGGATAGGGGCTGCAGCTCAGTAGTAGGGTGGAAGCCCCAGATTCAGTATCGGCTGGTGCTGGGGAATGCCTCTGTCTGAGACTGCTACTGCCGTTATTGTTTGTTTTATATACTGCTTCATATTTCAACAGAAATATTGAAGTGGTTTAAATATCCCAATGAAATAGAATCACTATAAGAAGTACAATACAAATTCTACATTCAGATCAATATTCCTATGCTAAACAGACCAAAGACAGAACTCCGTATAAGGCAGCTTCATACAAAACATGGCCTGATTTCAGCCACATTTCCAAAATCAAATATGACTGGGGTGTTTATTAATTGGTATTGCATATTAAAATCATTAATGCTCCCTTAGGATTTTGGTTCTGAATAACAATCTATTGAATATATGTGAGATCTGCTCTTATACCTTTTAACCTGTCAGATGTATTTATTAAAGGTAGAGGCATGGCATTGACAAAGAAATGTTAGCCTATTATAAAAATACATTTCAGCCTTTCTAGCTCTGTTCTGTGTTTTGATCAAGCGTTTGAAGTTCCTTTAAGGTTGCTTTGTCCTGAAGGTTTTATAATTTACGGTTAAAGTGCTGCATGAGCAATCTCTCTGGCTCAGCAAGCAAAGCAAGTGTATTGTTAGCTGCAGTGAATGTACAATTACAGGAGAGTTTAAAATCACACAGCTTTTCCAGTAAACCTTGGAGCTGAAAGATGTTTACATATTACAGAGAGAGGATAAGAAATTTAAATAGATGTGAATTCAAAGAACATGGGGAATAGTCAAAGACTGTTCTGCATCATAAAAACATTATTCTGCAAGCTAACAGGGTTTCATTGGTCCAGAATCTATTAGCTCAGCTCATTTCGAGAGTTTAGATTGCCATCCTGATATCCTAGCATGATTGGCTTACAGTAGTACATCTGATTGGAGTTTTGTGGCAATAAAGGATCATTATACTAAGCACTTGTTGGCATAACAAAACCTAGGGCTGCACCACTGGCCCCATAATATTTCTGCTTAAAACTAAGCACATAGACTTAACCACAATTACAATTTAATATCTGTCAAGGTGAGACCTGACTCCAGGGAAGAAGTAACCAGGAGAAGAGCTTCTACAGGATATCATACTTGAGTCATAGAACTGTGCTTTATGAGCTGGGTAAATTCATATTCTGAAGCAAGTAATTACAAACTTTGGTGACATCTTTCCACAAGATGCTGCTTTAAAGTGTCTTATTTACTGTAAGCGGCAATGTTGATTACTGAGCATGTATCTCTCTCTTTACTTTATTGCATTAATAAGTCTATTTGTCATATTTAATATCCTCTGGGAATATAAAGGGCATCCCTTCTCCTCAGTAAGTAAATTTGTTAGTCTTTGAGATGCCACAAGAATCGTGGTTGTTTTTTGACACACACGCATTACTCCAGAAACTCTGGCTCCTACGTTACAGTGGCTTGCTGCCACTTTCCTATTCCCCACACATAATTCCCAGCCTCTACCCCTAACCAATGAGCAATGAAAACCTAGACAATAGACTTCATCTGCACACTAGCCTACAGCATTCTGCACTGATGCAAATGTTATCCCCTGTCCAAACCAGCCAATACAAGCATATGTGGGATGTAGCATCACAGGAACTTGGTATTGATCAAAGGCAGCAACAACTGACTGTATAGTCCTCCCCATTGCCTGGTGCTTACCTGTTGCCACTAAGAATTGCAGCTCAGTCTGCCACACAAAACACAGTTAAAAATAAAAATACATTCGCTCAGTCATTCCTAAAATCATACATCTGTGCAGTTTTCATGACCTGAAAATTAAACCAATATAGTCAAGTAGCAGATATATTAAAATTAGTCTTGAAAATGTAAGGTCAAGCAAAAGTGCACATAAATAAATGTATAACTTTGTGTGAAACAAAATCCAATTAAATAAAAATACGGTAATATTAGTTCAACATTTAGCACTTGCAGCATTTTAAGTGAAAAGCCTTGAATTACATTATCTGTTGATAAGAAAAAGATGCCTGGAATTCTGGGTTTAAATCAGGAATGGATTAACCATTAAGCTAAATAAGCACACAAATTTTCCATTGCCAATTTGCCATGGAACATATGATGCAGCTGAATATCTCTCTCTCTCTCTCTCTCTCTCTCTCTCTCTCTCTCTCACACACACACACACACACACACACACACACACAAACACACACACAGGGAAAGTATACAATAATAAACATTATTTCCCTTCTTTCTGTAGGTTTTGTTTCCTTTTTAAAAATAAAAAATATGCTTTATTATTTTTTAAATTTTAAATTAGATATATATAGGGGCACCAAAATATTCCAAGTGCTTATGGGTTTCTAAAGGTCTTAATCTGGCCCTGGCTTGAGTCAGTGGTATGTTCTGCCTAATATACCTAGTACTGTAGTACCAAAAACATAAACTGCATATATTTATACATAGATAAGTTGGGCCATTAAAGCAGTAAGGGGATAAAAAATATGTCTGTGAATGGGACCTTATTGTAGCGGCCATCCAAGACTTCAGTAGGCATCATTTGGAAATAAAGCTCAATAAAGGCATTTCTTAAGGAAACTGATGAGATTTTGGTTGATAATTAGCTGTAAAATGCTCTTTTTTCAAGAGTGGATGCCAAGGGGGAAATTGGTGCTTCTCATTAGTTGTAGGCCCCTTCTGTATTCTAATCCCTTAGTTGACACTTATTCAAGAACACTTATTCAGAACAGAGCTCAGTTCTGGAATATAAAAATAGTCTTATTGACAAGCTGCTTTTTAGGTTTGGTTATCAACCAATTCCATATTGCACAGTTCAGGAAACTGCTCAATAGGCATAGTAGCAATTTTAAAAATATGCTCTAACTCATGGGTAGGCAAACTAAGGCCCGGGGGCCAGATCTGGCCCAATCGCCTTTAAATCCGGTCCATTGATGGTCCGGGAATCCTTGTTTTTGCATGAGTAGAATGTGTCCTTTTATTTAAAATGCATCTCTGGGTTATTTGTGGGGCATAGGAATTCGTTCATATTTTTTTTTCAAAATATAGTCTGCCCCCCACAAGGTCTGAGGGACAGTGGACTGGCCCCCTGCTGAAAAAGTTTGCTGACCCTTGCTCTAACCAAACATAGCCCACTCTTGTCTTAATTGTTGACAACTCGGATTCTGTACAGAGAAGAGCTGTTGATATGCCTGATGGTAGACAGCATAGTTTCAAAAAAAATTAAAAAATAAAAATAAAAATTCTGCAGTGTTTCCAAAACTTTGATGGAGTTCAAATCAAAGCCCTGGATTTCAACACCATAGAGCATTTGTGTAATCACTTTGCTACCAAATATATTTAGGGAAGTTTCAAGCATTGTAATAGAACTTCATCAGTGCCCCTATGGTTTTCTGTGCTTTGTCTTTAACTGCCTCCATAGGACACTTCCAAGAGGTTTCACTAAAGAGTGCACTTAGGTATTCAAATGGGCGAGTTTGTTCTATGGTTTGCTGACCTAAGCACCATGCTCAGTTGGTTAGAGTGTGGTGCTGATAACACCAAGGTTGCAGGTTTGATCCCCATATGGGACAGCTGCATATGCCTGCATTGCGGGGGTTGGACTAGATGGTCCCCAGGGTCTCTTCCAACTCTATAATTATGTGATTCTATGATTCTATACCTAGGACTGTGTTTGCCAAAAATCATAATGTTGATCTTAGAGTTAATTATAAATAGGCTTTCCTGTTTATAAAATGCGCCGAACACCTCCAAGAGATTTTTTTGAGGCTTTTGTTAAGTTTCCTTTGTATTAGTGTTGCTGCCAAGTGGAATCCCTGATCTAGACCTTGTGCAGAGCAGAAATGAATTTGCTGTCCACCACAAGAATGAGTTTCAAAGCTTTATGGGAAACACTCTTAAAATAGTTACAAAATAAACATTGGCAAAAATATAACGTATCACATTTCTCTTAAACAAACTAGTGATACTGTCCAGTCTTCTTTTTAGTCCTTAATACCATTCAATAAACTTTCCTCTCTCTTGGCCCAGAGAGAGAGAGAGATCCTAAAGAAACATCTTGCTTGCTCAGGATCGCTGAGCTGAACTCCTCCTGCTGTTGGTTCCAAGGACTAACTAAGAAACTGAGTTCTTAGGTTTCCTCTTCCAGCTGTGAAATATCACTGCTTGGGATTCTGGGATGAGTCATCAATTAGCCTTAAACCCTCTCCTTGCCACATTTGCAAAAGACAAACCTCTCTGCATAGGATTTTAAATACATTGCATTCAAACGTAACATTTATGCACATTAAACTTTTATATCTTTAACACTTTGCTAAGTAACAAGCGTGAATAATCCCAAAGAGCACTTTCTAGAGTCACTGACCAAGCAAATGGACCCAAAGTTATTTAGCTCAGCAAGAAGTAATTGTTTGACCCTTCCAAATCACAACATACCCAGGCTCTTAAGTAGAAATACAGTACAGTGCAGTAGCAAGTCTCTCTCACTGATGTAAAGGGGAGCCTAGGGAGTCATTTCAGTGTAAACTGGCTCCACAGCTCTGTAAAACTGACTGACAGGTGCTCTCGGACTCTATAAGAAATTATGACTTGTACACACACACACACACACAATCATTCCCCAAAAGTGCAAATATTGTCGTAAGGACACAATCACAAATTACTCTTCACATGGGATTTTAGCTTATCATTTGATCTGCACCTCAACAGCAGAATGCACTGTATAAACATATTCACTTTTAAGCATATGCTGAAAGACCAATTAACCAGTGTGTAATTCTTCCTTTTTTATGGTGAGTGAGAGAAGTTAGATAGCTTTTTTAAAAAAAAGTGATCCCACACAGTTTCTTCCAAGTTTGATAATCTTATTTGAGATAAATGAATACCTTCAAAATTGTTTTAAAGAAATAAAAATAAAATAAAATATTTACAAGGTATCTTTTCACCTCTGTGAATTTTTAATTACTGAAGAATTTAACACGTGCCTGAAAGCATTGCCTGATAAATGATCGCTCTTAACTACAAAGCCTCTCAAGTATCACATTTGTTAAAATTTCATGGAGTCACCAGCTTTCTTTGACATCTGAAAACTATATTTTAACAGCACTGACTTTAGCTGTGCATATAAGTATGATGACAGTCTGAGGAGATTCAGCAGTTTGGAAGGGCAAATAAAATGCTTCTTTGTTATTCCGTGGATGGCGAAAGCTAAGGGTCTCACTTGAGATGTTTTGTGGATAAATTCCAAACAGATAGCCACTTTACCTATCTATTGAAGAAAAATCAACAAAGAGATCTGTGGCACCTGAAAGACTTAACACATTTATCGCAGCTTTGTGGGTGGTTTTATCTCTTACTGCTAGGATATAAGCATTATTTATTTCAGAAGAAACATGTTGATGTCTACCATCTTCTGTACACTGCATAAGCACAAACTATTTCCACAAAGAAAGCATTTTGATGTAATTACATTAATATTGGGATATGGGTCCCGTGATGCAACAATGATTTGTAAGACTTTTAGCCAAAAACATTAGCTAATAATTTGTATAATAACTACACCTTTAAGCTTAAAAGTTATTTCTGCAAAAACATGTTGAATCATACTGTAAGAGAAGAGAACAAAACTATGCAAGAAAAATTTAGATATTAGTTTTCCTCATAATCTATGTCACTACATTTAACTTTTTCCAGTGTGGTGTCAAAGGTTCGAGTGACATGGAATGCGGGACACACATCTGGCAAGATTTCCTCCCAGGAATTCACTTGCATCAGAACAACAGTGTCCCTGAAATGTGCTTTTCCATCCATGTAGAAGACACCGGGTTTACATACGTTTCCCCCATGGGTTGGAAAGCAAGGGCGCCAACCTGCCCCCCACATTGCGGGCCTGCATCACGTGATGTGTCACATTCCACATTATTCTTAGCATTATAGCTCATGGTTTGTCTGGGAGGCCAACCATGAGCTCAAATTCAGATGGCACACTAAGCCAAACCATGGCATTCCTCCAACAGTGCTGCAGTAACAGCAGAATTGAGGAGGTCTGCAGCAGCCCTCATAATTGCATGCACTAAACCATGGAATAGTTTAGTGTTACATTCAAAGCAGCTCTATAGTTACATTTAATTGCAGAAAAACATTCTCTCACATGCACATTGTATCTAGTTTGACCAAGAAGTGTATAGCTCACTACATCACAGAAAAATGAACTTCTACCAAGAACTGAGTCAAATAATTGCATGGTGATTCTGCAATACAAGCCTATGCTTGCATACTGTGTAGAAAATGTCACAGAGTTCAAAGCAACTTCACTCCTAAGTAATTTGGTACAGCACTCCTGCCTCATTTCTTTATTTCAATGTTTAGTCCGTTTTTGCTGAGGCGTGTTTTTTTTAAAGCCCTTTTTATTGATGTTTGTTTTTCATTTTGCTCTGATTACTATTTTTATTTGTAAGCCACCCTAAGTTTGATTCTATAACAGGAAGATATAGTACAGTATATATGTCAAAATAAATTAATGAATAAATTTTATTCCCTGTCTTTCTGTAATGTAATATATATTGCAATGCAATACAAAACAAATATTCAGATAGCAAACTAAGAGCAGCAGCAGCATTTAAAATACTTTATTAAAGGCCTTGGCTAAAATGTCTGGGGACAGAAAGCAACTTCTCATACCAAGAGGTATGAGAAAATCCAGTTTGAGGGAGAGGCAAGTGTGCAAGGCAGAATTCTGGAAAAGAACATTACATGGACCAGTGAAGAATTAATGGAGAAAGCATATTAAATGACAGTATGGATGGACCTTCCTACTTTGAATGTATTTGACCATTTTTTTCTTGCTCCCCTTCCCAATGGTGTTAAGCACATTTGGGTGCTTATCTCTTAGTGACCACAGTCTCCTAAGAGGGGGAAGAAGATACAATTTATTGCTCTCAAGTAGTGATATTTTAATTTATTGTTATTAAAACAAACAGGTCCAAAGATCAACTTCTCAATTCCTTTTCTTTTCCTCCTTTCAATATGTGATATTGAGGGTTGATTCATTTGTAATGGTAATACAAATACTCTGCTTTAGATCACAGCTCTTCAAAATATTTTCTTCTAACCTGTATAAAACAGTCTGTTTAGTAAGATTTTCTGTTGGATGGGTATACAAATTATGTTGGGTTGAACATAGATCATACATATCAATTTCTTTTTGCAGAACAAAATGATTAGGTGACAGTTTGTAACCCCTATGGCTATTTGATTTATTAACAGATGCAAAATATCACAAGCCTTCTGTGCTGGCTGCTACGTATGGCTGCAAGATTCAAATTGCTATGTGGGAAAGTCCCTTGGAATTAAATATCAGTGGTCTGCATTATTAAACATTTGCATATTTCACATCTTCCAGTAACTCAATATAGCAGATAAATGAATCATACACTGTGTTTTCAAATGGCAATGATATTTGCATCATAGCCTAAACATGATTTTGTCTAGTAAAGAATGTGATTATACTCTTTACACAGGAGTAGGCAATATACTCCAGGCAGTGTGGCCAATTCTTAGGGAGGATGGGAGTTATAACCCAAATTATCCTGATGCCATTGTATTGGCTTCCCCTCCTTTATACCAACCTGATGTGTAACTATTCATAAAAGTCTCACTGACTGCTATGAAGTACGTGATGAAGCTACCAGATTTTTTGCTGGGTGAATACTCTATTTTGGTCAATTATCATGACTGTTTCCTGAAAATATTTTAAAGCACTCTATTACACCATTTTAACCCTCACTTACATACATAGAAACTTACTTAGCCTGTCATAGGTATAATGATCTCACTACGAAACTTGATTCATAAAGAGGGTAAGGAGGATGTAGTACCTCTTACAGCAAGCATACTAATGGGATAATATAAAAATTTCACATCAGGTGAAGATAATCATGACACTGAAAAATCCAGTCAGTTCCCGGCTCATTTCTCATGGAAATAAAGGACTTACATGGCAATGATTTGCTGATAGCCAATTCTATGAGTGCTGGTTGCAAGAGGCTGGATTCCTCCTGATGGACTTGACCACCAGCAGGTTGTATGGCTCTTTTCCAAAACATTATGTTAATTGAATGCACAACATTAGGTCAAAAGAACAAGTTGGAGAACTAGCATGCTTTCTTGGAAGTATACTGCTGAAGTCAATGGGATTTAAACTTGGCTGTGTTGGGTTTCTATGCCAGCTATTATGGCTGTAAACTACACTTGTTTTTATCTTATCTTATCTTATCTTATCATCTTATTTTATTAAATTTATTTATTATCTGAAGATATTAGGGCAACTCACAAGATAAAAATACAGGTTAAAATGGTTTTTTTTAAAAAAAAAACCAGAACAAAACAAAACATGGTAATATTAAATATATGATATTTCCAGTTGAAGATAACTTATTTACTTCTTGTCAATGGTATTTACCTACAAAGAAAGTATATAACAACTATTTATCAATTTAAAGCTAGGTGCTAAGTACAGAACAATGTTTTATTCCTGAAAAATTAAATAACTGTTAGCTGAAATGACAAGATGAGCTTTGAGCTTATATATAGTATTATATTGCCAATCATCATCTTCATATCAAGGTGCATTCATGGGTCAATGCTATCTGTGAGAAGGCAGAAATGCTGCATTACTAAGCAATTTCAGTTTATCATCTGCATCTACACCAATTAACTGGTTGATCACACTTTTTAAAAAATGGATTTTTTGTTGAATATAAAGACTGCTTATTCCTAAGCAATCAGTGTTCCTCAGCAATTAATTGCCCATCCAGATCGCAAAGTTGATTATAGTCAGATAGTATCCATCATATCAACATGCTTTAGCTGCAAAAAAAACCCCCCACAGCAGCTAAAGCAGAATATTGAATCTAGAAACTGGGGGAGACCTGTTTAGCAAAAGACAGATAAATAGTTTTGCCTCGTTCTCCCACAGCCATACCCTATTGGAACAGTACACCACTGCAATGCATCAAAAGCCATGAATCCTTGCTGATACAGCAATATCGAAAGCTGATGATGAACTGGAGGTGAGCCTACCTGGTAATACAACATTACCAGTTGGACTCCTTCTGTTGTGGGAGACTGTAAGAAGTGATGAGGTACACAGGAACAGGCAGTTAGGCTAAAATTCATTTGGCATCAAATCAGTTTGAAACCAATGACTTTATTGGCAAGTACAGATTTTAAAGAACTGAGGCGTCAGTTTCATACTTTGTGCCATGCTGATACAAAGATAGACCAGACTCCTTTTTTTACCATTTATCTTTATTTTCAGATAATACAGAAAAGATGGGAGACAAAGGATATAAAACAACCTTCATTGCCCACCCCACCCCCCAGCCGAGGTACCATCCTGCTCATGTAAAATGCAACCAGCCTTTTCCTTTCTAATTAGACATGTGTGCATTATGTTAAATCTACATGTTGTGTCTTGTTTCCACAGGAAATCTGTGTTCTGCAGAATGCAAATAAAATCAGTACTGTTAGGCTGCAATCCTATAATTTCTTACCTGGGAGTAACCCTCAAGAAATTCAGCGGGAATTACTTTGCGGTAGACCTGAATAGAATTCTGCTATTGGAGTTGTACTCCAAACCACAAAGGTGCTACATTTTTATAGAATCATTGAGTTGGAAGGAAAGGGATCACAAGGGTAATCTAGTCCAGCCCACTGCAATGCAGGATTCCACATTTTGCCCAATGTGGGGAATTTTATGTTAATTTTTTAATTTTTTAATTTTTTAATTTTAGCTCCATCAAAATTGCAATTAAATAAATGTTGATATTTACTTGATATAATAGAGGTGGGAAGAAACATTTCTTATTCTGTTAAAGTAGTCAACAGTTTATTCTTGACATCCCATTATTTGTTTACATGTTCATGGTTTTTTCAGTGTTTGTTGCATTTCAGAATGCAAAAGTTTCGTTGAACTACAAACTTGATTCTTCCCATACAACAATGAAGACATTTGATTTGCCACAGGAAATTCTCAACAGCATCTCTGTTTAAACTACTTTGGGTAAGTGAACCTCTCTATGCTTCTCTAAGAAGGAAAACATTGCTTTAGCAGAACTTTGGAAGGGCAGTATTTAGACACAAAGGTGTGGTACAGTCACAAAAGCAGAAAACTTTTACCAAAGGAGTGGGGAAATAATATAATTTCAATACCAAGGACAGAATTTAAAATCTTGTTGTACAAAATCTAGGATACTAAAAATGTAAACCCAATTAGTTAAATTATTCCTTTATGCAAATGCTTCTATGTGCAAAGGAGCATTTTGAGGTGAGGGAAGATGCTTGCCTTTTCTAATATTCTAAAAATACGGCTTCCCTAATGAGTTCATTTGCATGACAAATTGACTCTGCATTTCCAGAAACATCTTTTAAACACTTAGAGGTATTATCCTATATGCAGATGAATAACACCCACTAAAGTTTGTGCTTATGACAGCTTCATTTCATTTTTGCTGGCATATGCTTTTAAGCAGAAGATAAGAATCGCTGCTATTCTCTGGTGTGGATTCATTCTCTCCATAATAATGAACTGAAAGCTGCAGGTTATAAAGCAGTGTATGCTAAGACGTTAATGAATGTGCTACACTTATTTCTGGGAAGATTTAGACTATGGTAGGATTAAGAGTAGCAGTTCCTAGTTCGCCATTTTATGGCCAGCTTTAAAGATCTCAGCATGAACACATAAACCATAAATAAACAATAAAGCATGGCAAATGGACAAAAATAAATGCACTACCGTCATAAGTTTTTAAACTATTGTATACACCTGCCATAAAATATTATGAAGTCAGATATCCTTCAGTTCATCATGATTACTAAATATTATAACTTTAATATCATTACTATTGAATACTGCAAAAGTTTGGTACGTACAGTACTTATGAACAATGCTGAGGAATCACATCCTATCTCCAAGTAGGTAGCAAGCTTGTTTCCTCCTGTTCCATAGGGTAGGACCCAAACCTATAGATTCAAGTTACAAGAAAGGAGATTCTGACTAAACATCAGGAACAACTTTCTGATGGTAAGAGCCATTCAGCAGTGAAACGGACTCCCTTGGGAGGTGGTGGTCTCTCCTTCCTTGGAAGATTTTAAGCAGTGGTTGCATGGGCCATCTGTCATGTATGCTTTAGCTGAGATTCCTGCATTGCAGGGTTGGACTAGAGAACCCTCCTTTGCACCCTACTTGAGTGTTTCTGGCCAGGCTGGAATGTGTCCTTGAACTCTAATAATGCCTCTTGATTGCCTGGATGAAGGATAGAGGGTTGTGAGAATGTCTGTAGAAAGTAGCCTACAGTTAAAAAAAAAAAAAAAGGTTTTAAACTGCATTTTTTCCCCCTGCCTACTTTTGCCTCAGGTGTTTCTCACCACCAGCATGTGGCCCCCATCAGACTGGAATGTAGCTCTCAGGCTCAAAAAGATTCCCCTGTTCTATCCCATCACAGTTCTTTTCTGTTGATTTCCTTGTTTTGCCCCTCATTTTATGTAGCATCAGAAGAATGGGAAGGGGCAGTATCTTACAGGATAAAAATCAACGGTTGGGTTGTTGTTTTTCAATCTCTCCCCACCCATCCAGCTGTATGAGAAGAAAAATTGGTAGACTACTGCCATGTGTGTGTGTGTGTGTGTGTGTGTGTGTGTGTCCAACTAGAGGCAGAAAGTATTTACTTTCACATGCTTTTCTGAACAGCAGCTGAACTGGTCTGTTATACTTGGCCCACATCACAAAGCCTAGAACTGGTGCAGTTGCATTGCAAAGGCTAAGCTTTATGACCAATTCTGTTCCAGCCTTATATCAAACATAGATAAGAAATATAAGTTCTTTTTACATGATCATTCAAATACAACATGATGCTTTTCAAAAGGATTTCAAAATATGAAATGGCTATTCATCTAAGAAGTATTCACATATGTCCATTCCAATGTATTCAAGTATCCAAGTATTCCAATGTCCATTCATCACTCACTACGTGTCTGCAGCATCAATAATTGGCTTTCATGTATGAAATGGCCATCATAGATCAGATACATCACATTCCAAACAATGAAGTCGTTTTGTGCATCCTGCTGCTACTCATCAAGCATTGAGTCATTAAAAATATCAAGTGATATGTATAAATGGGAATGGGAGAGGAGTTTGAAAGTGATATCATTTCAACATGGAAGCTGTATACTTTCCAGAAGAACCTAGCCCTCTTTACTGTAGTCAAAAGCAAGGAGTGATAAAAGTTTAGGATCATTCGTTGTGAAAAATTCCAGTACTTCATCTCAGATTTGAGACTGCATTAAACTCTAATACCCCCTGGTGGCAACTACTAAGCACAGCAAAACCAAACCGAATCAAGGTTCTCTATTCCCACCACACCAAAAAAAAAGCAAAACAATTTTTAAAAATCCAGTTGTTTGGATGGTAAACATTTCCATCAACCCTCCACTGACCAATAAATCCTTCCAGGATACCTTTCCTTCTGAAGGAACCCTTACATTCCTGCACAATACACAATACTGTATACAGTATCAGCTGGTGACTGTGCTCGTTGAGTTTCATATGGTAAATCAGGACCTGGTGCCTTCAAAGGGCATCATAGCACAAGTAACTAAGAATAACTAAGAGTCCTGTTGCTCCTTGATACATCACTCTCATCTATATGCTATCTGTCTCGCTGGGCAAAAATGCAGGTACCCTAATATTTCCTCTCTCCCTTCTCCCAAAATGGGGAAAAAGGCATTTCTAACTTGCCAGCTGTCCTTCAGTTGGAACTGTAAATTAATTCTTAGGGGAACAGAAGGAAAATTCCTACTCATGGTGAATCCCACACAGTCACAGATGCTGGGCAACACACCATTTCCATCCATCTTCCCACCAAAGAGATGGACATTAGACAATGTTGCAGAATTCACTGGTTATAATGGGCAGTTCTTGCCATCATGTCAATGAGTCCCTCTACCACTTTTCCACAAAGAACAATGCAGGTGTTCCTGTAAACTCTCCAGCATTATTTCTGGGACCAGAAAGGTGCAGATCCTACGAAACCAATCTGTGCATTTGTGCTGGCACCAGGGCCAACTGTCTCATGTAAAATCAGTGCTCATTCATATCTATATTGGTTTTATGTTTTTTGCTCTTTTTAAGTTGTTCGTAAATGATCTAGCGTTAAGGATGAGAAGTGGTGAATTTCATAAATGATGCCAAATTATGTGAAGAAAGTAGGTAGAAGTGTTTTATTTCACATTCAAAATACTAGACCGCATGGTCATCCAATGAAACTGATTGTAATGTCAGGACAAACATTACAGCTTCATGCAACACTTGTTGTTGAAATTTCTATACCACCCTTCATCCGAAGATCACTGGCTGGTTTACAATATAAAAAAATAAAAATGCATAACATAGCAACAAACGAAAACAATAAACTGTCACCCCCATAGGCCATGGAAGTATCCCAGGAGCCACAGGAGAGCACCCTGCTGCCACAGCAATTTCCAGGCCCTTGGTCCAACTGATGTCAGAGGGGGCGGTACAGGGTACATCCTAGTTCCCCAAATGCCCCTAAACCAAGGAGATGTGTTTAGATCATGCAAGAACACCTTCATTTCTGCCTTGCCAGGATGAGCCCAACAGGGCACTGGATGCATGTTTAAACTACCTTAGAACTAACTGCACCCTTAAGGAATACAATATTGTAATATAATGAATATTTTGAAAATATCCTGAATATTTTGAAAAGTTGCATGAAGCTGCATACAGGGGAAAGTATGCATCTGTCAAAATGGAGCAATGAGTTGCTCCTTTAAAACCGCTAGAACTTTGGGGCTTCGTAACCCACTTTAGAGGATAGAATTTCAACAGGTAAAGTAATTATCATCATTGCATCTTCATGCCAGAAACATGCAGCTGGCAACATGCAGCTGGAAAACAGCACTGGAGGTCTGCCAGAAAAAAAACCTGGCAACACTACTGGGATGGGAATCCTTGCCTAGCTCCAACATGATGTATCCCTATGTGACCGTAAAAGATATGGAAGCTGTGGAAGGAATTTAAATAAAGGCTGTATTTTTACAAACCTGCCTCATGTCTATGCTTCCTACTTTTTTTAATACTTGGTGTTCTTTATTTTGTGTTTCCTATAAATTATAAAATATCATTTAAAAAAATTATTGCTAACCTCAATTAGGTGCATGTTTCTTTTGAAAGCTGATTTACATTTATTATTGTTCAGAGAGTGGTCAACAGGCATGCAACACATAACTATAGCTGAAACAGAGCAAACATGGTCCTGTAAATTGCCTGGCTGTAGACCACCTAGGAGTCATATGCAAATCCCTCTAAACTCTTCAAAACAGAAAAATGGTTATGGTTAAGTAAGCATGAGCATTCCTCAATCCATGCTGGCATTCATTCATGTTTTTGGCTAGTACAGTGGTACCTCAAGTTACAAATGCTTCAGGTTACAAATGCTTCAGATTACAAACTACACTAACCTAGAAGAGTTACCTCAAGTTGAGAACTTTGCCCCAGGATGAGAATGGAAATTGTGCGCCGGAGGCACGGCAGCAGCAAGAGGCCCCATTAGCGAAAGCACGCCTCTAGTTAAGAACAGTTTCAGGTTAAGAACGGACCTCCGGAACGAATTAAGTTTGTAACTAGATGTACTACTGTATGTGTTATGGTCTGGTTGGACGGGGAGGAATGGTGGAAGGAACTAGCTGGGGAACCCCCAGGGGTAGAAGGCTGAGAGCCAGGTGATGGAACAACTTTGACTGGTCAGAGAGAGGAGAAAAAGACGACTGAGAGGAGGAGGTATTGGAAGCTTAATGGGTAACAGGGCTTAGGGAGCAGAGGGAGTCTGTGGTGGAGAGAAGTCCAGAATCAAAGGTAGAAACTGAAACAGAAGAGGAAGGAAGAGTCCAGCTGGTGAAGAGGCATGGGTGTTATTCCCTCCTGCTGCGACAAGCTCCCCTTCCGCTCGTTGTCCCAGATCCAGGAAAGGCATGAAGAGGGCGGAGAAGTTAGCTTCACACAGGCACGCCGCAGTCTCAGATTGCTGGGGGGAAACCCTGGAGAAGGAACTTAGGCAGATGTGGGGAGGCAGGGTCTCAGCAATTGCATCATGGGGGCAAGACCTGCTGGACATGAGTTGCTGTGCTCACTAGGCCTGACACTCCTGTGCAGATCCTGTATTTGCCAGTAAAGTGTTCACTCCAATGTGTGTGGTGTTATGTACCGGCTCCTGTCAGTTTATTCCATTCCACTGCAATTCGTTTTACACAAGTCTACTTTCCCCCCATTTTTTTCATCCACTGAAGTGCAACTGTGGCAAAAAGAATTCATGGGAAGTATCTGTGCCATGATGGGGGTTGAACAGAAAGGGAGAAGAAAACCTGACAGCACTAGTTGTGGAATAATAATGGATAGTGGGCAAAGCAGAGATATGGGAATATATTACTTGTGTGAAATAAAGTGGGTATTATTAGAGGCAGCACTGAGTTGAATGTAAGTAGTGTGACTATCAGATACTGTTTTCAAGTGTCTTGGGTTAAAAAAACAACAACAGCACTGTGGTTGGCCCAGGCTTGAGTATAACCAAGGTCTTTACCATCCTAAAAACTGTAATTATATTAATGATTGCTAATTATTGTGAAAAGAGCCAAGAAGCCATGCATATTTTATAACTACACCTGCAGATTGCTTCCAGCTCTGGCACTGCATATTCTAATTTCTTGGTTCACAGCCTTATTCCCCAATGGTGTTGGAGCAGTTAATTTATTCAATAATTTATTAGCCTCAAAATATTTACAGCTATTAGATAATATGTGTAGTAGGTTCCTAAATAGTTTTTTATATACATAAATATATTTATGTATGCTATCCTAACATGAAGAACCCAGCGGATTTGAACAACTGGAAAGTTCCAATGAGGGGGTAATAACTCGGTGTAGTTTTTCAGTGCATGAAAACTTTTATCACACATTGCTGTTGGAGAGAGGATCCTGGTTTGCGTAGCCCACTAATTGAATCAGGAGGCCAGTTGTTATACACTGCTTGCTTCTAACCTATGTTTTTTTTCTCTCAGAGGCAGCAAACTGAGATTATAAAATCTACATTAGCACCTCATATCAATTATTCAATCTCATGCTCCACTGACGCCTATCCAGTGAGTGGGCAGGGATTTGTGCTTTCTGGGACTGTTTACTTATTTGCTGCAGGGATCCTTCCCACAGGTTTTGGCAATGTTTTATTAAAAAATAATGCTGTTGATTTGTGCTTTTTGCATGTTTGCTGTGGTGGGAAAACTGTGTATTGCATGAATGCCCTGGAAAAAGAGGAAGGTCTGGAATCTCACACCGCTTGAAGATTGAGGTGATATGCAACAATATTTTATTTTATTACATTTCATTTCTTTTATATGTTTTTAAGTTTTAAATATGATTTTATTTTGTTTCTACTCCATTGGGAGGAAGGGCAAGATATAAATAAATTTGATAAATAAAGTAAATTTTGCATCAAATTTTAATTGTCTAGAAAATTCATTGCTAAAATAGCATGGCTTTGGTAAACTTTTCAAGCGAAGCACAAGCAAATGTAACTCAATATATTTTTAGTTTGTGTATTTTAGAAGAATGTAAAAGTCACCCACTCTGGGCTTTCGAGGGTACAGCTTTTCAAAATCATCAACATAATGAATTGTTCCATATTTATAAACAAAAGACTGGAAGTGCTTTACAAATTATATTTCAAAATTCTTGTTTCACTGTGATTTTTTTTTTTGTAAAGGCACAGTTAAAGTTTCTCAAAAAGTTTATATTAAACAATGGCACATTCCTATTTCAGTTAGCACAATAACAAGCAATTTTCACATACCAAGCAGAGCTCTGTGTGTGTTTTAATTCTATGCCTGGATGTAATCCTCCATCCTGAGAGGAAACAAAGTGAAGGCTGCATTCTGGAATATAATTTGTAGTTTAACACTTGCCCAGAATGAATGTGTGTATGCCTTATTTCATATAGTGATTTGCATGTGTTAATCTTGTCCACTAGCATTGTAGTGGAGCAACTAATCATCTTAACTGAAATTCCTGGCTGAAAACATATTGAATCTGCTACGTGAACAGCTTTAGAACTACACATAAACCAGGTAAGAAACAGAATAAAACACAAATCAAGTAGAAAGGAAAGGAAAAAGAGAGAGACCTAGTTATGGAAAATAATAAACCAAAGACAAGTCTCTCTTCCAGGCCTTGACTTGCTTATGGGGGTGGGGGGCACACAGAGGATATGATAGAGTTGCTCCTAATTATGGTCTTGCAAATTGGAATGAACCTTTACAGGCCAATATAGACACCTCAAAGGCAGTAATCAAAAAAAGGGAAATGTTCCCACTTCATTTCTAGGAGCACTCTGCCTTTCTTCAAGCATTGATGTCATCACACAGTCCCCATCTGGGATTTGGGGAGAATTTTGTGGGAATCCATTCCTTAGGACCCATTTCTTAATCCCAACCAGAGTTTAATTTTATTTATTTACTTTTTTTAAAAAAAAGCAAACCCTTTTTTGCCCATCATCAGAATTAATTCCACTGTTGTTTATACAGATTTGAAATGATACAAACAAAATTACAAATAAAAGAATGTGGCAGATAAATGATTTTTTAAAAATTTAAGCTTGACCTGACACCCATAATTTATTTTCAAGAGAACGAAGAGGAGTGTACATGTATGAGCAGCCTTTCGATCAGCATCCAATTTCATTTAATTTGTTCATTCATTAATATATTTATTATCCACTTTTCATTACAGTAGCAATCCTGGAGCAGGTTACATAAAAAGTGAAAATACGACATATAAAACAGCAGGGATAAATATATCACAATTTGCAACCAGAAAAACTAAAATAATAACAGACAGGCACAGGCACAGGCACTAATATCCAGTAAGCACCTGAGTGAAAAGGTATGTCTTAAGCTGGCACCTAAAAGTTATAAAACTGTCTTATTTCAAATGGGAGGAAGATTTCCCACTGAGGTACCACAACCAAAATCCTCCATCAGGTTGCTGCAAAGTGTATCTTAGATTGCTGCAGTGCCTCTAGAATGGCCTCCCCCATAGCTATTAATGTACAGGAATACTATGCCCTGGGGTATATAGGATTTTATAGGTTAGCATAAAAACCTTGAATTTGACTCAATATCAAATCAGCAGCCAGCACAATCCTTCCAAAATCAGTGTTATGTGCTCTTTATAATCTGCACCAAACGTCATAGTCATCATGTTTTTTACATGATGAAGTTTCTGAACCAGCTCCAAGTCAGCACCACTTAACACGAATTTTCAACTACAAAATCTGAGGTTATTGTTTTGTTTTAAATATATATATAGCATTTATTATATCCTGCATTTCTGCCAAATAGTGCTCTTGGTAACTAACAGGTATAAAATAAAAATATAGTATTAAAAAAAGGCATCAAAAGAAAGCAAAACATCAATCGAAACAACCACTTAGAATCCCAGAGTAGGAGGACAGCATTTCCAAGTAGCTCTGAAGAGACTGCAGTTTGTTTGTTTGTTTGTTTGTTTGTTTGTTTGTTTGTTTTAAAAGTGAGCTGTAGGTTGTATGTTAGAAATACTGTTTTCTATGGTGCACAAAGACAGTAAAAAATGTCCCTGTGTTGCCTTGAACCCCTGAAAAACCTGTGAAAATAAGGTGCTCTATTATTTCTTTATTATTTTAATACCACTGTTCAATCATATTCCCAGAAACTGTTTAGAAAAACAGTGGTCAATAATGCCTCCTACAACTCTATGAAAATATCAGACAATAACTAGTAACTAGCATGTTTCAAATCAACTTATTGGCCTGGTCCATATGTAACCATATTGGCATGATAAACCATGGAACAAGCCACACACCTGCAATTTCCCTTATCACCCGTCCCTTTTCCTTGCATGCCCAACTTGGGCAAAACTATCCTGCTTTCTCAAACCACAGTTTAGCAGGAGCAGAAGCTTCCAGTCTCTTCCCTACAACTACACCATACTACTGCTCATCCATAGAAACTCTCAGAAAATAAAAGTGGGAATTGCCAATAAGAAAATAAAACTGTTTGTGATTTATTATACACTTTCAACTACTTTTATATGTGCCCCTAGCAGCGTATCTTTTTACATGATCATTCCTAAAGTTCTTCCCTTTTTGTGTACTTGATATATTTATGGCCTGATGCTACATGCTTTCATGAAAATGGCTACGCATTCTAAAAAAGAAAGGACAAGACTGAATCAAATTCACTTTTACCATGTTTCCATTTTAAGCTTTCCTTACCCACCCGACAATGATTACATTTTATGCACCACAAAATGCCAAGCAAACTGAACCTCTGAGCTATAAAAAATTGCTGCACTTTTTTTTCCTCTTAAAGATTTGTTGCCAACAACAACCAAGCATCACATGAATGAAAGTCTGAATATTTTGCTCATGTGATTCTGTTTCTATGCAGGCTAAACCTCTCTTTTCTATTTTGCATGACTCCACAAGCTTTCTTGAGATTTAAGAACTAATCCTATTTCACCAAAACATTTTTGTTTGCTTCAAATCCAAACGGAGGTTCTCCCCCTCCTTAAAAAAAAAAAAAAATCATCAGTTAGGAGTAGCTTTGAAATTCTTTCATTCAGATTTACATGAAGACTTTTCTCATACTAATATCCCAATGTTTAAAAATCAGGCATGGTTTATTTGATAATCTTAAGCCTTTAAATCAGACAATTCTTGGTGTCTAATGAAGTTTGACTTTTCAGAAAATGTAGAGTGTGGTGTTAATGATTACTTTTTCTATAAAGGGAAACATTTTCATTTACTAAAGCTGTCTATACTCTATGTTTGGCAATTTAGCACTCTGTACACATTCCTCTTCTTTAACGATTAAGGCTAAAATAGGCTTGTGCACATAGGTCACATCCGTGATGAAAACAAAAAATTTAGATTGCCGCTTAACAAGAGGGAAATCCTTGCGTATGGATCTCCCTCTCCTGTTTCTTGCATATGCTATATATAGGTTAGAAATGTCTCTGACTTTGTTCACTCCATAAAGCTAAAAGATGCAACACTTCATCTGGTAAAAAATTAAGAAGTATCTTACAATATATATATAATTCTAAACATGAATGCTAAAATTACTTCAATTAGTCTTCGTGTTTATAAACAAACCTTCACTATTTAAAATATTGAACCTATTAACCAGAGGTTCAGTCTTGAATGTGTGTACATCATGACCCTCCAACATTCCTCAGATGAAAATAGGGACAATTCTCACTTCCCCCAACTGACCCTCCTCAACCATCCATTTTTTGTTCCCTTCTCCGCCACATAACATTCCCATCACCATTACACCAACAGGGAACAGGGCACACGCACTGCACCATCCTGAGAAAACCACTTAATCCCATTTTTATTTTACTTTATTCTTTGATAGATTTACAGAAAGAAAAACACACACCAATAAATAAATTTTAGAAAGGGGCAAGATTAGACATGGACACATAAAGCATTTTTTAAAAATATAATGAAATAAAGACCGTTGCTCCCCCTTTCTTCCCGCCCAGGGCAGCCCTGCCCTCTGCCTGCAGTGAATGTAATTCCTACAACTGCAGTTAGATTGCAATGCAGAATTTCCTCACACTATTTGGGCCTGTTGCGAACTGCTCAGAGGGCAAATTCACACAACTGATTCATCATACAAAAAACAGTGCAATCTGCTACATGCAAAAAGAAGTAAATCTCGTCGTGTTGAATGGTGGTTACTCCATAGTAACTGTGTTACTAGGGAGTAAATTCCATTGAATTATGTGTGATTTAGTCTACATAAATACGCATTTGGCTTGCATCAGTCCTTGCAGCATACTAGACTTCCACTCATATACCATTTCATAAGCCTTGTATCCTATTTTTGTTCAATATTTGAATTTACAGGGGGTAGAATGTTTGGTGAAACAGATATTCAAATGATGCACATACACAAAGTCTCTAGAAACCCCAAAAGGCTTTTTTTATGACTCTGTAGTACAATGCTGTCCCAGAGGAGACTTCTGTATTTGGGGACAATAAACCACCTTTTCTAAAGAGTAACCTAATGAGGACACGTATATTACATATATTCTATCTCAGCAGACCTATTGTCCTACTGTGGCATTATCCACACGTACCTTTTGCCTTGCTCTTTGAAGGCACAGGTCCATGCTTAAAAGTGGGGGGGTTTGTCTCAAAGCTTTCCTCACAAAAATTCACTCTTTGGTGCTCAATCAGAGCAAACATCAATCCGGGTTTTCCACTGATTGCTGTTTGCTCCAAATGAACATTAAAGAGTTGCTTTTTTAGGGAAAGTGCTGGGGGGGAGGCGCTTGGACACCAAGCTTTAAAGCACAGGCCATGTCTGAACAGAGCAGAGGAAATGTAAGTGAACAACCCCTGTTATTCACTTTCCTTTCACCAGGTGGGCTGGTGGAAAAATTATTTGAGCTTATTAAAAGTATACGTTTAGAATGTACTTGCTTCCATCCCATAATATATGAAGCTGATACAGTTAGCTTTATAATTGAATTTAGACACACACACCCTATACACTAAGGAGTAGTGGTCAATCAGTTTAGGTATATGCAGTGTAATGTGATTCTCAACATTAAAACCTGGAATATTGTGTTGAATGAGCCAAGTGATGCTGATGGAAAATAAGCTACATAACACCCTGTGCTGCAATCCAGTCTCAGACACCAACATATCAAGAGTGCAATCTATACTCTGCTTACATCAGTGCTTAGGAATGAACTCCTATGCACATTTACACATGCAAGTACACCACATTGTACACATCAAGACTGGCTTCTCCGTGAACATGCTCACGGTTGTGCTGAAAAGTTTTGCTTTGATGGCTTAAGAATTTTTAAAGAAACTTTGGGTGGGATTCACCTAACAAGCACTGTCTTTGAACAATGGGACTCTTTCCCCACTTCCTTCCCCTGTGTGCCCTTCCTCCCCCTCCCCCCCAAAAAAGGCTGTGGTGCAGACCAAACATTAGTTATAGTACCAATATTGTTTCAGCCATATTGTTTATCAGGGTGAAAGTATTGCTTTTCAGAAACCACCCCTCTCATCACCCTTATTATGTAGCTCTTTGTAGTTGTTCACAGCCATTGTTCCCCTCTCTATTTTTGATGAGCTGCTTTCTCCCTTCTCAGATGATCATAGCCAGTCAGGGAACACATAATGAATGTGATGATGTCACCATAATATGTACCATCCCTGAAGGCAAACAAAGCCAAGCAAGACCATAGTTGGCATTCTTGAGGGCAGACAAAGCCAATCAAGACAGACAACAATCATCATCACACTGCCCTCAACATGAATGAGTGAACACTTTTACCCACTCCTTTTGGCACAATTCCCTCCACCTCCAATGGCGAACAAAGTTGGTGCTTTTCACCACTGGTGGAGCTCAAGTTTTAAATTTTACATAGGTCCGCTTGATACATTATATGAACCCACATTACCTGTAATTAATACTAATGCAAAACTCATCTTTCCAGAATTCCAAATACTGGCCCCTGGTGCAATCGACTCTTGCTTTATGAATATATAGCTTAACTAAACAGGATGCATGTGGCACTGTGGGTTAAACCACAGAGCCTAGGGCTTGCCAATCAGAAAGTCGCGGTTTGAATCTGCACAACAGGGTGAGCTCCAATTGCTCATTCCCTGCTGCTGCCAATCTAGCACTTCGAAAGCACGAAGTGCAAGTAGATAAATAGGTACCACTCCAGCGGGAAGGTAAACGGCGTCTCTGTGCACTGCTCTGGTTCGCGAGAAGTGGCTTAGTCATGCTGGCCACATGACCCGGAAGCTGTACACTGGCTCCCTCAGCCAATAAAGCAAGATGAGCACCGCAACCTCAGAGTCGTCCGCAACTGGACCTAATAGTCAGGGGTCCCTTTACCTTTACCTTTACCTTTACCTTTACCTTAAACAGGAATCAGTTAATTGAAATGTGAAGAAAGGAGTGCACGAGCACAAAGCTTTTCCTCATAGAGTCAAACCATGGTTTCTTATGTCTGAACCAAGCCTATAATGAATTGTGTTCTTATTTACCATTGCATTACCAAATAAAAAGGAGCATATTGCAAATTTTTAGATATATAAATAAAACACATACCTTCTTAACTGGAGGGAGGGAAGGAAGGAAGGGGGAAAGAAAGAAAGAAAGAAAGAAAGAAAGAAAGAAAGAAAGAAAGAAAGAAAGAAAGAAAGAAAACCTTCCTTTGTGCCTCAGAGTAAGAGCGGATATTTTTCCTCCAAAAAGATATTCACTGGCTAGCTTTACATGAATTGCTATCGGCTATATTTAAACCAAACAATTTGACCAGATCAGTTCAATTATATTCCAGAGAAAATTGTGCTGGAGATCTGATAAAGAGGACCGCTATTAACGGATGCAAAAATTAGCTTGTGTGTAAGAGCGTTTTCTAAAAGTCTTATTTTGGGACCTTAATTATACTCAGTAGCTTGCTCAAAATCACAGCTATCTCCTGGTAACTAAAAGGTTCTAGGGGTTTCTCAACCACTGATTTTGCACATCAAAAATCCAGTTTCAAGCACACATAACTCTATTTTTTTTTCTCAAATTGAAGGATTATCTCCTTCATTCATGCCAACAGTATGAAAGCAGGCCATTTCACCAATATTCTGCCCCCAAACTTTAAAGTTCTCCATATTGCAATGTGGCTTGAGTTGTGTAAAACAAAAATAAAGAGGGCACACATTTCTATTAACAGTACCTGACAATGTTATACAAATATTTGCAAAATATTATGCTGAGTTTTTCTGGCTAGCACTGTTAAATGGCTAAAAAATATTATTTTGCAGAAGATGGGGCAGATTCAGGCTCAGCTTTGTCCCCAAACTGAGCTGCTGCATTTTAAAGAGAACTGCTTTTTTATTTATCAGTATACTTCTACATTTATACAAATCATATACAGTATAATGGATGAGTGTGCATAGTCATCTGAAATGACAAAGGAACTCATGAAAAATTACCATCAATTAGAAACAAAGGTCTTCTATGTTGTGGAATGCCAGGGTGTTCATTTGACCTTGACAAAAACAAGTAAATATATTTTTTGTTATGCCATACCTCTGATATTGATATCTGTTTATTGATAAGTATTGAGAATCCTGACACTATTTATTTATTTATTTATTTATTTATTTATTTATTTATTTATTGTTGAATTGTTTTTATTGCATTGGTTTTTAATAACTTTTTAATTCAAATAATTGAGAAAATAAAATGAGTAAATTGCAGTGAAAATAAAGAAAATAAATAATGTAGCTAATTAGGTCCCAGATTTTGGACTGCGAATGAATCATGCCCTATGTGAACAGAGAAGAAATTTTATTGACCATTATCACAGTCATATTTTAATCTAAGTACATTAAAATTGTAACATTTTAAGCATATCTATAAAATAAACTTAATCCAAATATCTATTCCATTTGAACATATTACTATAAACAAAATGGCAATTTAAATAAATGTTATCTAAGTGTTTACTGTCGAGAGGTATTTTGTTTCCTGGCAAGAATTTAAAAGCCACTAAATGGTGTTTTGATGGGACGCAGGTGGCGCTGTGGGTTAAAGCTTCAGCGCCTAGGACTTGCCGATCGAAAGGTCGGCGGTTCGAATCCCTGCGGCGGGGTGCGCTCCCGCTGCTCGGTCCCAGCGCCTGCCAACCTAGCAGTTCGAAAGCACCTCCGGGTGCAAGTAGATAAATAGGGACCGCTTACCAGCGGGAAGGTAAACGGCGTTTCCGTGTGCGGCTCTGGCTCGCCAGAGCAGCGATGTCACGCTGGCCACGTGACCCGGAAGTGTCTCCGGACAGCGCTGGCCCCTGGCCTCTTAAGTGAGATGGGCGCACAACCCCAGAGTCTGTCAAGACTGGCCCGTACAGGCAGGGGTACCTTTACCTTTTTAAATGGTGTTTTGACATTTTCAAAATATAGAAGTATACATCTTCTATATTTTAAAAATAAAAAGAACAGTGAGATTGGAGTCTAATCACTAGAACAGCAGAAGAAGAATGAACTCAGCATAACAAGCTGTCCTGATGCAGCTTGCATTGTGCAGACTCTAGTCAAAGCTAATCTTTTAAAGTTGCCAAAAGGCGGCAATGAAATGGCCTCAGTCAGGGCTTGCCTGCTAACGGACTGAGTTGATTTCTGTCATCCGTCTCATCAAACCATTCATTTCATAATTGAGGGTTGCTGTCAACAGAGTAACATGTCCAAACCATGCTATATTTCAGATACTGCTAAGGTATACACATGGTTTGGTAAACATCTCACGCTATGGTGCCTAAACAGGTTTCTTTGAAAGAGATATGCACTTATGAAAATAGGAGGCACAATTCAGAAACAATTGACAAATTGCGCTGATTTGTTTAGACCCATTATGCCTTCTCCTTCTCTACTCCTAATTCTTAGCTACACTGGGAAGCACTCCAGCACTCAAGCTGTGCTTATATGGTGTAAAGCCTGAAGGTACTGCAACATATAGCCTCTCAGCAACAGCCCTTTGTATGAGATCTGTAGTGAAGAACTGACAAGGCATCTTAAGCAACAAAGAGCAGCCTAGTGTTATGTGGGGGGTGGGGGTGGGGTAGGCTGTATGCTTGAGCTCTGTTCTAATTCCTGGGATTCAATTCCTGGAATAGCCAGGCTAGTTTCCTGGTGAGGCATTGAATCTCTAAGTATGGGCTATTAAGTTAACAAAGGCAGTGACTCTGTGCCAGATAACCAATGACAAACTCGCTGGTAGTTAGACAGACAAACATCAGAGTTGAGTTGTCTGAACTAGAAGGCTGGGCAGCTGGCAGACAGATTTCTCCCAGATTTCTGCTGCAAACCAAAGCTGCAGCTATGGGGGAAACAAAAACCCTTTGGGGTGCTAATGCTGTGAACCCCTCCATCGTGGTCTCATGTTACATATATGTGCAAATAAATCATATATCAAAAAGATACCACCCTCTCCGCTGTCCCTCATTCAAACTGAAACATGCGCCTAGAACCTCTGGGATCTCACACTGCTTGGAGATTAGAGTGGTGTGCAACAATATACATACCACATATAAACATGGGGTGGTAGACAATTACAGCAGATTGTAAGATTAACTGTAACATATCCAGTAAAACTAGCATTACTGGTAGAGTTCCTGTGCAGTTCTAATACCAATACATGTTTCTGGAGGTGGTTAGGACAGTGGAGTAGGGGAGGGGGGATAGGGAGAGTTGCCCCAGGCCCAAAATTGTCAGGGGCACAAAATTCTTTACACTCATCGTGATACCATAACCACACATACTAAGATGACAAGCTGTTTTATTAATATGAGTTCCGAGCACCATGAAAAGAACCTTTGAGTTTCTGGTACGGGCAGGAAACTGAAACCAAGACAGGCATCACTAGATCTATAAGGATTTCCTCATGCAAAAGGACCCATCAAAATGATCATCTTGAAAGGGGCTTTTTCTAAGGGCCCTAGACAAATAAATTTGAGATCTGTCACCACCAGGTCTCCTGTTTCCTTTAACCATTGTCTAAAACTAAAACAAAAAATGTGGATCTGTTTTGATTAAGATCGTCTGCTAGGGGAGCAGGTATTTAACACTTCCCCCACCATCACACACACAAACTATTGGAACCAAGGAAAACCTCCATTTGGCCTGTTAGGAAAAGCTTACAGGTAAATATGCTTTACTGGTATGAGAGCTATAAGGGCAAGAGGCTACATATCAGTGGTAAGTATTTAAACTGTGGAGTACTTTGCTGCTTAGCTAATCTCCACAGGCTTTCCATTGCCAGGTTTAAACATGGCTTTATCATTCCTGCTGGGTGATGGAGCTGGTACTTTCTTTTTATTTGTGCATAATTTTACATTGCTACTGTAGTAGTGTGTCTCTCTCCATTTTCTGTTTTTAACATTTCTGCCTGTTTTTTTTAAATTACTTCTGTTTTTGCCTTGGGAGGGAAGTCATGGGGAGGGGGTTAGAGAATGCAATATAAAAGTAAAATAAATAATACACAAGTAGAAAGAAAGATGGGTTCCCTAGCCTCTTTTAGCTTTGTTCCAAAATGTGGTTATGCTTTAATAAGTAAGTGGTTTTACAGGAAATATGGTTATACATTCCTCCACATGCAACACTGATGGCAAAATGTAACAGACACAATTATTTGGATAATTGAACTGCCAGGGATGTACTATTTCTGAGTTATAATTCAGAAATAAATTCAGCATCCACAGAGTAAGAATACATTATCTAATGGTCCTTATTTCTGCTGTGAGTCAATAAAAGATTTGCCACAGTTGCTGAGGCTTTGCCAAGATTAAATTGGTTTTTGATTAAATATGAGGCAATGACACTTAAAAATCAATTAAACCAGGCATTCCTAAATTTAGGGAAAGTTTTCCTGGAGAACATAGGAATTAGTTCAGCAGTAGTAAGAACATAGTATCTTCACAGCCCTACCTGGAGATGCCAGGAATTTTGCCTGAGACATTTTGTATTCAAAAAAAGTGTTCTGCTACTGAGCTGTTTCTCTTTCCCATCATGTATGTATGTATGTACCAAATCTATTATCTCACATCCTCCTTTTGTCTTTGCCTGACCCATCAAGCTATACTGTAGCACCTCCCTCTAATACCTTCCATCTCTATCCATCTACAGAATTCCTTCCTGTAACAAAACCTTTTCTTGCTAGCTTTAGTATTTGTACACCTAAAACCCAAATAAATGACAACTTAAAGGTAAAGGTAAAGGGACCCCTGACCATTAGGTCCAGTCGTGGCCGACTCTGGGGTTGCGGCACTCATCTCGCTTTATTGGCCGAGGGAGCCAGCGTACAGCTTCCGGGTCATGTGGCCAGCATGACTAAGCTGCTTCTGGGGAACAAGAGCAGCGCACAGAAACGTGGTTTACCTTCCCGCCGGAGCGGTACCTATTTATCTACTTGCACTTTGACGAGCTTTCGAACTGCTAGGTTGGCAGGAGAGGGACCGAGCAATGGGAGCTCACCCCGTTGTGCAGATTCGAACCGCGACCTTCTGATCGGCAAGCCCTAGGCTCTGTGGTTTAACCCGCAGCACCACCCGTGTCCCATATAATGACAACTTATCTGACCATTAACAGTTGATTTACCGAAGCAAAACATACTGGAACAGGGTTCAGAAACCTCCAGTGAGCTTAAATTTTATTTTCTGAAGTAATATTGGGAAATGATTTATGTGAAACTTTAAAAGATGCTTAGGGTTTACATTTCCCAAAAAAACGCAACAAGAGGCCTTTCCACTAGGTACAATAAATGTGACATTCGCCCCCAAATGCTATGTCTCTTCCTCTGTGCAACTACAGCACAAAGATGGAAAGAGAAAGAAATCCCAACAAAATAACAGTGGCAAAATAAGCTGATAGAGTACGCACAGTTAGCTACGATGACGGCAAAGATAAGAAATCAAGATGAGACATGAATAAGGGAGGAATGGGAACACTTTGGAGAGTATCTAAAAAGGTATAATAGTAAAATAAACTGTTTGATAGATAGACTTGTAAACAGCAGTTTACAACAACTAAGATTTTATGTAGAATGAAACTGGGTGGAATAAACTGATATGCAGCCTAATAAAGATCAACTAGGGTGTCATGGAGGGATGGACTGGGAATCTTGATATAGGAGATGATTAAAAGAAAATGTAAGACGTTTATATCCAACTCTGGAAAGTGTGTGTGTGTGTGTGTGTGTGTGTGTGTAGTCTAAAGTACAGGATGCACCTTGATTTTTGCTATGTGAAAACCACATTTAGTGGCAATTTAATTTAACTATATTGCTTTTGATTAATTTCAAAGCTTGATAATCATCTTTCTATTAAATACTCTAGGTAACATGCAAGATTAAATACTCTAGGTGACATGCAAGACCAGTCTAAAAATCTAAACACTTTTTTTAAATGAAGGGAAAATACAATAAGGCCAGCAAATAGCAAAAGTTTACCCTCAAACCCAGGACTCTTAAAATACTTGCAGAAATATTTTTATTTTCCATTTATTGTATTTTTATACCACTCTTCTTCCAATTAGGGAGCTCAGAACAGCACACAATATCATTAGAATCATCAACACAAAAGAGGTCCCAACACCATCAAAAGCCATCTGAAAGTGAACAAGGTGATTTGGTGACTCCCCTAGAGAAAGAGTGACACAACTGTGGCAGCATGGATGAAAAAGAACTGCTCTGGGCATTTTCCTGCCATTCCTCATGTCCTTAGTGATTTCTACCCAAAGCACTGCTTTGAACAAGTATCTTCACACAATTGTTTGGTTGGGGTTTTTTGTTTTTTTGTTTTGTTTTGTTTTGCAAATCATAGTGTGCAAGTCTTACTTGCAATACACATTTTACTGCTCACATTTTTCTGCTAACACTACCTCTTAACAGCATAAGGAAGAATAACCAATGTAAAAGCTCTTCCACTTTGTACTGGTGGGCATTGCCATTCAAATGGTGTGCATGTGTCATGTCATGTGATCATTGATGCAGGGCAGAGCTTACCTGGGCACCCCTGTTTTATTGTCATACTGCCTTATATTCCCCTGGAACATAACAAATTTCAAAAAATCCTGCAGCAACAAAGCCAGAAAATTTCTGAAATTGAAATGAAAATATTGAACCAACTACTGTACAATTTTTAAAAAAACATTAAATGTGGACATATTTTAAAAGTGCTGTTTAAACTGAGAGCAAGTTCCATCACAAGAGTCGAGGGAGAACAGCAAAGGAACAGTCCTTCTCTGGAAATGCTTTATAATCATTTCAGCTTGGGAGCAATAAATGTTAACAGTGAACATTCAAGGGAAATATATGAGGTGAACATTACAGGTTCAGGCAAAAATCAACAGGATACTATTTCTTCTACCAGGAAATAAGAAACGCTGACAAATCCACTAACTAGGTACCCTCAAAATCATTTTCTGCTATCTGCATCATTGGATTCATTTTTTAAAATACCTTTTGAGAACTCCATCAATGGAGAAAAACCAGAGATGCCAAAGCTGTGACCCTCCAGTTGCAATTGCACTCCAACTCGCATCAGCACCAGCCAGAAGGGCAAAGGATCATGGATGATGAGAGCTGCAGTCAAACAGCAGCAAGAAAGCCACAGGTTCCCCATCCTTCTTTTTTACCCTCACATACAACCCTAATGATTAGAATGTTGCTCCACCAAGTTAGGGATGCTATATAAATGTGAAAGCAGGATTCTTTACTTATGCCTAGTTGGATAGGAAGTCACATGCATAAACAGATCCTGCAGTGCAGATCACATAAGGCTATATCCAACAAAATATTCTGCTCATGCAAGGGCATACGCTTGGGCAATGGAACTTCCTTATTCTCTGAAGCCCCAAAAATCTGCTCCAGAGGGCTGGGGAAAACCCCAAAACAGGGAGTGTGTGGCAGAGATAAGACAGGGGGTCCCACTGTGCATGTGAAAGTTCTTGTACAAACAGAACAACCCATTCAATCTCTATTCAACAGCTTGGATTGCACAATCTTAAGAGTTTATTCTGCATTCAACTGCACTAACTAAGCAGCATCCTGTATCATGGTACGAGAGCCCTAATACAAGAGCTAGCCACAATACCATCAATACCATTTCCCAGTGCTACATAATTTATATTTAATACCAGTGGCAAAGCCAAAAAAAACCAACAACATTATGTTATTAACGCACATTTTAGGAACAGTGCTATGTAGGGTTGAACATAGTTGATTAATGGGGAATTTTCATGAAAGAAGCCATGGTTTGGAATTCTTGCAAAGTAGTCTAGAGTTCCTGCATGCTGCCACTGTTATTCCAATGAAACAGTAGTGAAGATGAACTGCAGGAGCATAACCATCTAGAAGGGGTGAAGCTTGGGAGTTTTTAATTTACATTTACCTTTATTATGACTGCCAACAATAGCAGTAAGGGGGGGGATACTATTTTTAGCAGCTGAGGGTATATATAAAATGTAATTACATTGCTGGAATGTATAACAATTGCCCTATGTCATCTTCATCAAAGGATGGATGCAAGAGAGCTCAGAGGTGTTCCTAGGTATGTACTTCTGTCAGAAAAACCAGGCACCACCTCCAAGGCCGTCTCCAGCACCACCTCAGAACCCATTAGCAGAGACCTCACAGGCAGGGTGCCTGGACCCCACCCAGCCATAACTTCCATCTCCATCTCATTAGACTTAATCAACTGGACAGGGAACTCGGGTTGCAAAACCTCAGACTACACTGCTATACTTTTAAGACTAAGATTCCTCAGAGAGGAGGCAGAGACTAAGATGAGGGAGAAGGGCAGATAACAGGGAAGTAGGAGTTCAGTCTGGCTCTGTAACTTGTGAGCTGCCCACAGGTTCTGTGGTTTTCCTCCCCATTTATATCTCACAACCTTTCATAGAAGGCCTCCGAAATTATGGGATGGGCTGTATTTTTATCACTTGATGAACTGCAATTGCCTGCCTAATTATGGGCCAGGTGAGCTCTCAAGGGTTCTGACCTGCTAAGACTGGTCACCCCAGTCCCTTGAAATGGGGCAGCTAAAACAGAAATGAATCAATAAAATATTTGCAGCACTGTGGAGATGAGCACCCCAAACTCATTGAAGTATTGCTTCATGTGGCATACTGCACAACATAGATACAATGGCAAGGCTTGTTCTGCTCTTATAATTTGAAATCCCAATATAAGGTTGTGGCAATGAAGCTTGCTGTATAAAAGCTAATATGACTTTAGAATACTATGTAAATTATGCATCTGCAGACTTGGCCCCCTATCCATTCATTTTCTGTCCAAATATGTGCCATGCTGTTGCACTGTGCAGCTCCGGTACACTTTTTTAATGGCAGCTAATGACAGTAGTAGCAGAGTTAAGTGACACTGTGCCAGTCAACTGAAATATATATGCAACTGCACATATGATGCTTCAGCAATGCAATGTCAATATGATTTCTGAACATTTCTCAGCACTACAGAATAGAGTATTATCACTTATTGTTCATAACACCTTTAATGTGCAAAATGCTTTGCCATTTTTATTTTTCATCGAACTCTGTTGGGATTATGAGTTGGTGCTATAATTAAAAGGCATATGAATCATGCTGAGAATGAGATTCATTGCAAAATAACATCTTATTTGCAGTGAGTGAATTATGAATGTGAAATAGTCTTTGCCTTCAAATAACATATTAACATTCTGAATATCAGCTCCAGAAGAAACAACCATTTTATATCAATGCATAATAATATCAATCATAATTTCAAAGCTATGTGAATTAAATGGAAGTAAGCCTTTAAAGTTTTAATGAACTATGTTTTAATGGCCATTAAAGCACAATATACAAAAAAAGCCTTTTTATCATTAATCGTTAGCAAAGATTCGATTCCAGTAAACACTTACAAAGCTAGTCAGTTAAGCAGTCTCATTTGAAGGTATCCATGTTCAATATGGAGCCAACCTAAGTTCTAGTTTTTGCCAATAAAAAGGGTTGTATTTAACATATCACTAACTCCGGGTCCCATTAGCACAAGGAATACTGCTAGCACAGCGAGGCTTTCCTCCCTCTCATCCCCTCCCACATGTTCCCTAAATCTGTTCTTGGGATTCCCCCAAACCTCCACAGCAGATTTTGGGAGAGTACAGGGGGAAAGAGATGCAGGAGGGGAACCTTATTACACAAGTGGTGATCCTTGTGCTTGACAGGAAAAGTGTGGTGAATACCAGCACAACTCTTGCATAAATTCAGAGAGGAAACGATTTAAAAACGAACAAATTTCAAAGTTCTCCTCTGATTAATTGCAGTGGCGAATATTCTCCTGTTTTCAATTATTCCACACCATCATTTCCCACCTAAAGATTTCTGCAATCTAGTCCAATCTTTTTAGGTAGCAGTCACATTTGAAAGAAATCTAACATGTAGCAGTAAGTTTTGGCAGTGTTTGACAGCTGGCCTACAGTCACAGTTAACATTTGTCAGTATCTAATGTGTAGTTGCCAAGATTTTACACTATCTGACATATGACATGCAGTAGCAATCAATATGTGAGAGTATATGATAGATGACTTGCAAAATAATTTAGTAAATTTTCTATATGACATTTACTCATTGAACTAATCAAAACAGGCAGATTTTGAACATTGGTGTCATTTTTTTTATTCTGAAATTCAGGAATTAAATGTTGATGTCAACTTACAAAATCTAAATTTCAAATTTTGAAAATTCACCATAATTTGAAATGGACAGATATTTGGTGACAGTATAGATGGACTGGCTAACCATGTAATAGGATTTTCTACCATGTAAATGCTTGGTTATTGGTACTAAGATAAAGGTTAGGTGATTATTGTTATTTTTCTGCAATGCATTCTAAATTTTGGTAAAGTTTGCATGGTCTGTATTAGTAATCCATGAATAACAACATTGAAGATATTCCTCCAACCTACAGAATTTCATGACTGGAAAGAAGAACATTTTAAGCAATCTTCCCTTTTTTCCATTCTTTTCAAATTTCACAATATCATGTTTTGTGTATCTTTACACACACACACACACACACACACACACACACCATTTGTGAGATATTCTGGTTTTGTTACCTTTTATTTCTGTGTTAGCATATTTGGATACTAAATAACTAAATAATTGTGCACATGTAACTACTTCTGAGAGCACAACAGAACTTCCCCTTTCTCTCTTAGTCCACTCCTCTTCACAAACATACAGAAATGCAATTATTTCATTGGATACAAGCCTATATTGTGAACTATGAAGTTCCATTAGTTATTCTGTTTTATAATAAGGGCACATAAATCAGTTATTAATCTTGATTTTAATATGTAATTGAATTTGCAGGGGAGGGGTTCTCTTCTTCCTCTTGTTGGAGTAGTGAGCACATGTGCATAGAAGAGGCACGACTGATAAAAAAACAATGCCACATCCAGTTGTGCATAAGAAAGAAAACTATAAATATTGCATAAAGGAATTAGAATATGATACATACAACATTATCAGTGGACTTTTAAGACCATAGACTTCCATTAACAGCAAAATTGAAAGTAGTGACAAAATGTATGTAATACCTTTACATCATAGCAAGAGATGAACACAACTAGTCAGAAACAATAGAAACCACAAAATAGTTCAAAAATATTAATTGTTGCCCATACTGCTATAAATACAGTTAGGAAATGTGCACACTTCTCCATATATCTGAAGTTGTAAGTTGATTGTCTATGTTCAGCCCTTGTTTCAGCTCAGTGAAAGAGGGGCCAACTATCTCTAGGCATCATTTTCTCCCTAGGCAGGATGGTGCAGGGAAGGGAGGGGACATAGCTCAGTAGTAGAGAATCTACTTTGCAAGTAGGTCACAGATTCAATTCCTGGCATCTCCAGGTAGGACTAGGAAAGACACCCCAGCTGAAATCCAGGAGCTAACTGAGATTCCTGCATTGCAGTGGGTTGGACGAGATGATCGTCAGGGTCCTTCCCTTTCAACTCTACAATTCTATGATCCTATGTAACTGTAGACAATACTGAACTAGATGGACCATTGGTCTGATATAGTATAAGGCAGCTTCCTATGTTCCTGTCACCATCTTAAGGGCCATCCTTCCTTCAAAAGGACTAGTCATTGTGTAGCTAGAGGGGAAAGGGAACTGGTAGTGCTTCTACACATAGATACCACATTCTTCCAATGGAGCCTAGAGAAGTTAGGCCAGGTTTTGTATAAAAGTGAATACTATCCTTGAAAAATGAAGCTCAGGTTAGTGAGTGTTAGTTCCAGCAAGATATTTTACTAGAATTCAAAAATAATGGATAGCATAGATGTAGTCCTTTATAAACTGCATGTAAAGAGTAATTCATACAGGGCTTTAAAATAAAACTTTTAAGTATTGATATAGAATACAGTATATTTATATGTTGAAAACCAAATACTGCATTAAGGAGGTAAAGGTAAAGGTACCCCTGCCCGTACGGGCCAGTCTTGACAGACTCTAGGGTTGTGCGCTCATCTCACTCTAGAGGCCGGGAGCCGGTGCCGTCCGCAGACGCTTCCGGGTCACATGGCCAGTGTGACATCGCTGCTCTGGCGAGCCTGCACCAGCGCAGCACACGGAACCCCGTTTACCTTCCCGCTATAAAGCGGTACCTATTTATCTACTTGCACTTTAAGCATGCTTTCGAACTGCTAGGTGGGCAGGAGCTGGGACCGAACTACGGGAGCTCACCCCGCCGCGGGGATTCGAACCGCCGACCATACAATCGGCAAGTCCTAGGCACTGGGGTTTTACCCACAGCGCCACCCGCATCCCTGCAATAGAAACCCTGCAATAGAAGGGTTGCCCATACTGCTATAAATACAGTTTATAGCAATAGAAGGGTTGCCCATACTGCTATAAATACAGTTTATAGCAATAGAAGGGTTGCCCATACTGCTATAAATACAGTTAGGAAATGTGCACACTTCTCCATATATCTGAAGTTGTAAGTTGATTGTCTATGTTCAGTCCTTGTTTCAGCTCAGTGAAAGAGGGGCCAACTATCTCTAGACATCATTTTCTCCCTAGGCAGGATGGTGCAGGGAGGGGAATTCCTAAATGCAATCCACTCATTTCTCAAAATGAGAATATACATTATATGCATATAATTGGGGGTGGGGGTGGGGGACAACAGTTCCAGTTCTGCAACTACTAATTAAAAAGTACACTTTTATTACAATTTTTCTATACAAGGCAAGTATTATCACAGTTCTTTCCAAAGTGCAATATCCATTAAAAAACATTCCTTTATTGACAGAGCAGTATTTTGAACATGGAGTCGCAGAGAATAAGATGTGCCACTGGAAAAGGTGAGAAAATGTGTGGATTTCCAATTTTGTTACTGGTTTGTAAATGCAAGACAATACTGTTCCATACAAATTGCTTACAAAACCATTCCCACATCCTCCAAGTAATTCAAATTAATTTTATCCTCACAACAGCCCTGTGAGATAGATGAGAGAAAGAGAGAGGTCACTTGAAGAGTTTTCTGGCTGGATAGAGAGATTTGAAATGAGCTCACCCTGGTCCACTGTACCACACTGAAAGGCAGCGCCAGGTTTACTTACTGCAGAAGTGAACTAAGCTGTAATGCAATACACTGTTTTGATGCCTCATAGGCCACTTTTACATTCTTCGTTTATTGCATACAGTTGCACTGAGAAACAGGGAACAGAACATTATGTTTCCATGACAAAGTTTTACTTTGTTCTTGACCTTGCGAGCAAGAGATAGTCCCAGCCTGCAATAACTGTGCGCTTGCTTCTCTTACTCCCATTGAAGAATGGCAGCCTGTAAAACTCTTAACAATTCTTTAAAAATATTTCTAAATTGTTTTGCTCTAATGCCTCTTGATCAGCTACTAAGGTTAAGCTCCTGAAATGCCTTTATTTGCCAGGCTCACAAATTGCCTTAAAGTAACAACAATTCATTCAAAAACCGGGCCGGGGAGATGTTGCCATCTGGAAATTCCCTTCCCTAGAAGAACCCTGCCATTATCAACCCAGTTGGTGCTTATAAAATTAAGGGCAGCCTTGAATTAGCTACAGCTCTGCTGGTGTATCCATCCAAAGGCATTTTCTCAAGGGGAATTGCATCCTTGCCCTTCCAGAGTTTCCACAGCGGAATATTGTTCCAGTCGCCCAATGACATGAAAGGTCCCTTACCATTTCTCCTTGTGCAACATGTTCTGAGGCGCTTGGCTTTTTCCTTTAAATACACACACACACACACACACACACACACAAACATATTTGTTGCATAAATTTAACCACATCGCCCCACGTCCACCCTTCAGTCCTATTCCTGCTTATTCAGAAGCAAGCCCCACTGGTTTCTGAGGACCCCCAGCCCCAGGTCAGCATCCTGAGGAGGACAGCCTGGGTCTCCCAGAGAGCAGCTTCCCAGCAGAGCTCGGGACGTGCTGGCTGCAGGCTGGTCCAGAGCGCCCTTTCCAGGCATCTTCGCCTCCGCGGACCAAGTCCAGGGTCCTTCCCCTGTGCCCTTCACTTGGCCGGGCCACCCCGCCAAAGTCGCACTGCGAATCCCGGCCCCGCCGCCTGAAAAGCCCACCGAGCAGCTCAAGGTCACCTTACGATAAAGCCCGGCAGGAGCACCTTTCGGGGGTTGGGGGGGGCGGAAAAAACCTGCGGCAAAAAGAAGGCGCCATCCGGAAGCACCTGCAACAGGAGGATAGGAGGCTAGAAAAAAGGTCCCGTTGGAGAACAACAATCAAACATAATGAAAGCACACACACCATTAAAAGAAAGAAAGAAAAGAGTGCTTCACAGCGTGACGAACAGACAGAGGCAGCGCGGGAAGTTCCCTTCGTCTTACCTGAGGTGGCGACTGAGGAGAGAAAGCGCGCCTCAGAAGTCAAGCCGCCGCCGCCGCCGCCGCCGCCGCCGCTGGCGCTGACTAGCTGAGGCGGGAGGGCGCGCGGATGCTTGCTGCTGCAGCAGCAGCTGTTGCTAAGTCACCTCAGAGAGGATAAAAGGGAGCCGCTCTTTTCCTCACAGGCAGCGGCAGCGCGCGGGGATTCCACCAACCGCGCGCGCGGCGCTTTTGCTGCTGCTCCAAGCTCTCCCCCTGCTGCCGCGCTCGTCTTCCTGCGCTCTGGCATTCCCTCCGCCAGTCTTGGGCTGTGTGGAAAAGCCGGGACGGAGGGAGGGAGGGAGGGCGGCGGGGGAGGGGAAAGGGAACCCTGCAGCGAAACGAGCGGGCTCGCGCTCTCCTCGGGGGAAACGCCGAGGCAGCCTCCTCCTTCCCTCCTGAGGGGGGAAAAGGCGCAGGTGGTTGGGGAAACAGAAGCAGCAAGCGAGGGCTGGTCGGAGTTTAGCACCCAGCACCCAATCCCAAGGCTTCGAAGTAGCAACGAGGGTTCCTCTGAGCATGTACAGAGAGAGCGCTATCCCCTCATGTTACGTAGGCACCACCTGTGACTGGGAGAAGCTTTTAGGCAGTTCTCAGGGTACATAATAGGCCCTAGCATCCCATTGCTCTAAACGTGGTGTTTGAAGCAAGACCTAGCAATATTGCATGTCCAGGAGAAATGTCACTACTGTTTGGACGCAGTAAGGCAGGTCATACATTGCTGTAACATTATTCCTAAGATTTATTTAGGAGCAGGCATTTATCTTGATACAGAACCACAAGCATCTATCCATGTAACTCAAGTCAGATAAAAGGAGAAAGCAAGATGAAGCCTCATGATACTCCCGCATGTTGCATGTCACTGGGGGATGCAGTGACCCCAAGTGCCATAACATCAGCCCAAATTAATGTGGTTAAAAAAGTAAAGTACCTAGGGGTAAATATAACAGCAAAAAATCTGAGTCTATTTAAGGATAATTACGAAAAATGTTGGTCAGAAATTAAGAGAGACTTAGATAGTTGGACAAAATTGAAACTTTCTTTGTTAGGCCGAATTGCTGCTATTAAGATGAATGTATTGCCAAAAATGTTGTTTTTGTTTCAAACACTACAGATTGTGGACAAGACGGAGTGCTTCCGGAAGTGGCAGAGAGATATTTCTAAGTTTGTCTGGCAGGGCAAAAAGCCCAGAATTAAGTTTAAGATATTAACCGACGCGCTGCCGGACTTAAAGTTGTATTATGAGGCCGCAGCTTTCTGCTGGCTAAAAGATTGGCTACTTCTCGAAGACACTGATGTATTGGATTTGGAAGGTTTTAACAATGCTTTTGGTTGGCATGCATACTTATGGTATGATAAGGTTAAAATCAATAAGGCCTTTAAAAACCATATTGTCAGAAAAGCAGTGTTCAATGTCTGGACAAAATATAAAGACTTATTGGAAAACAAAACTCCAAGGTGGCTATCACCTCTGGAAGCTAAGGCCCGAAAAAGACCCAATATGGAGGCCAAATGGCCAAAGTATTGGGAAATTTTAGAAAAAGATGGAGACAATTGGAAATTGCAGAGTTTGGAGAAAATGAAGGATAAAGTGCGAGACTGGTTACACTACGCTCAGATTAAAGAAGTTTTCAAAAATGACAAAAAGTTAGGGTTCCAGGTGGAGAAATCGAAATTGGAATCAGAACTGCTAGAACCTAAGACTAAGGTACTTTCAAGAATGTATAACTTGCTGTTAAAATGGAATACACAAGATGAAATGGTTAAATCGGCTATGATAAAGTGGGCACAGGACATTGGGTATAATATCATGTTCGAGGACTGGGAAAGGTTGTGGACCACTGGGTTGAACTTCACTGCATGCAATGCTTTGAAGGAAAATGTAATGAAAATGATATATAGATGGTACATGACCCCAGTTAAACTTGCCAAAATATACCATTTGTCTGATAACAAATGCTGGAAATGTAAAGGGAATGAAGGAACATTCTTTCACCTCTGGTGGACGTGCCCTAGAGTGAAGGCCTTCTGGGAAATGATATATAATGAGTTGAAAAAGGTATTTAAGTATACTTTCCCCAAGAAACCAGAGGCCTTTCTCCTGGGTATTGTCGGCCAGAGGGTGATAAAGAAGGACAGAACTTTTTTCCTGTATGCAACAACAGCAGCAAGGATACTCATCGCCAAGCACTGGAAAACTCGAGATCTACCCACACTGGAAGAATGGCAGATGCAACTGATAGACTATATGGAATTGGCTGAGATGACCGTCAGAATTCGAGACCTGGGAGAGGAGAGGGTTGAAGAAGACTGGAAGAAATTTAGGATTTATTTACAAAAATACTGTAATTTGGTTGAATGTTAAGAAGGATGCCAGACCATAAATAATTGAGCACCACTAAATTAGACGTAATTTGGATGATAAGTGAGATTGAGGAAAATATAAACCTTTTGGAGAATTATTAGATTAAATTAAATGAACGAGATTTAAGAATGTAAACAAGATGATAAATTGCTGGAAAAAGTTTTACAATGATGTAAGTGGGAGCGGGAGACGTGAGGGAGTCCAAAGAAGCTTTGAAAATATGTTATGATACATGTCATATTGTTTATTATTTTTGCATTTTGTATTTAAAAAATCTCAATAAATATTTATAAAAAAAAAAAAAACATCAGCCCAAATTAGCTATTTTCTCTATTAACTAGCAATGTGAGAACCGGTCAACTGAGAGTCGGTATGTTGTCGTGGTTACAGGGTCAGTCCAGGACTGGGAAAACTCCAATTCAGATCTGCTATGACGTTCACTGGGTGACCTTGGTCTCTGCCTAACCTACATTACAGAACTCTTGCGTCGATAACATGGAGTGGCAGTGGGAGACAAGTATTCCTAGAGCTCAGCATAGGTAAAGGTAAAGGGACCCCTGACCATTAGATCCAGTCATGGCCGACTCTGGGGTTGTGGCGCTCATCTCGCTTTACAGGCCGAGGGAGCCGGCGTACAGCTGCCGGGTCATGTGGCCAGCATGACTAAGCCGCTTCTGGCGAACCAGAGCAGCGCACAGAAATGCAGTTTACCTTCCTGCTGGAGCGGTACCTATTTATCTACTTCCACTTTGACGTGCTTTCGAACTGCTAGGTTGGCAGGAGCAGGGACCGAGCAACGGGAGCTCAGCCCATTGCGGGGATTCGAACCGCCCACCTTCTGATCAACAAGTCCTAGGCTCTGTGGTTTAACCTACAGTGCCACCCGCATCCCAGAGCTCAGCATAGTAGTCATTAAAATGTATCATTTTTAAAAAATATATTTGAGACCAAATTTTGTGACTGCTTGAAGACTCTGGCAGTTAAAAGCAGGAACAAATGTTCCATAAGTTAACAATGGTGAAAGTAGGCAGGAATATATTACTTATTAGTCACAGAAAAATACCATCAGACACTGCTAAATCACACTTGGCAGCTTAACATGTGCCAGATCTTCCCAATACAGTAACAAAGCTCCTAAACTTGCTTTCTGTTGCTTGGGTGCAGCAATAATAAAGAGTAGCTTGTGCAGAGTGTTTTACTGTCAGTGCTGTGTATTTTTCACCAATTAAGGATGGCGACTTCCATGAAGGAGGAAATATTTATAGACAGCTCCAGCACAATTCATCTTAAAAATTAAGCACTAAGAGAGTGGGTTGAATGGGCAGTGCCTGAGATATTTAAAGTATCTATGAATTTGATGCATTCTGTTATGTTAGCTCCATTATGATTATTTTTTTTTAGAAAGTAAGAGAAGCAAAGGATTTTTGGTGTTTCACTTTGAATTCCAGTCGTACCATCAGCTTAGGGCTAAAGTACAAGTGATGTTAAATGTATATTTTGCATTGTGTGTATCATTTTTAGAACTGTAAGCAGCAGCCATGGTGGCAAGGGGGCCACTTGGGATCTGTACCGCAGTGCATGGAGAGGAGGAGTTTAACCCTTTTGCATGACCCACCCACACCACGGTCCCAACAAAAAACACCACAATGCCCAAAACTTGCTTTTAGCTCCAGGAGGTAAGCCTCTATTCCAGGGCAGCTTCTGGGGGTACCATTTTGATTGGGATCATTGTGTGGTAGGAAAGAGCTACCCCCCTCCATGCATATCATTTGCTAGCCCTGGTCCTGATCTTCCCTTTGTAAGTGCTCCCTCTAGTTAAAATAATTATACACAGGAACAAATTATGCATGTAATGCCAAACTACATTATGTGGCTAACAATATGTGTAGTTTGTCCATTAATCTGCTTGCTTTTTGTTAAAACCATCTTCTTCCCAAACAGAGATGTGAAATAAGAACGGTAATAAGCATCTTATGCTGAAAACAATTTTTGTTGCTGTAACTTCACCAATGTCTATTATTATCCTGGCCTGCTTGACCTAGTTACTGCTGCACATTCCATTTGGGGAGCCAGCAAGGAAAGACCGGATTGCTGGATATGAGTGTATGTCATGATTCCATAGTGAATAGCCTGTCATTTCCTGGGGAAAGAGATGATCGCCAATATTTTTTCCCTGTCTCCACCCCCAATACTCTCAGTTTAAATGCTAATAAGATATGTCACCTGGTGAAGGCATAATTGCATAGCTCCATGATGTCATTCATGACTGGCACAGATTTAATCTTCTTTGGTGATCACTTGTAGCCAAGTAAGATTGTTTTCCATGAAGACAGTCTTAACAGTGAGTCAGTAAGTGACTGTGGAGGCCAATTCTGGATCCACACCGTTAATGGAATCTTTCAAGGAGTTGGAGATGGCATTTATAAGTTGTCCATGTTTCACAAGCATACAGTAAGGTTGTTAGTACAATAGCTTTGTAAAGAAGCATTTTGGTTTTCCTGAAAATGTCCCGGTCCTCAAACACTCTGTGCTTCAGTTGGGAGAAAGCTGCACTATCAGAGCTCAGGCGATGCTGGATTTCAGCATCAGTGTCGGCCCTTGTGGAAAGATAACTGCCCAGGTAGGAGAAGCGATTGACACTTTCCAACATTACACCATTGAGTTGGATTTGTGGCGCTGCAGAGGGATTGTTTTGTGCTTGTTGGTGCAGCACTTTGGGGGGTTTTTTGGATGCTGAGTGATAGGCCAAGCTTTTCATAAGCTTCTGTGAAGATATTTAGGATGGTTTGGAGGTCATCCTTTGATCACAGATTTAATAGGTCTATCAGGATGGCAGTGTTATATTGTCATGCAGGTGGGACAGTGTGAATGGAAAGAAATACAGGATCTCTCTCTCTCTCTCTATCTATCTATCTATCTATCTATCTATCTCTCAATCTCTCAATCTCTCAATCTCTCGATCTCTCTCTCTCCATTCCCTGCTTCCTTGTCCCAGATTCTACCCAATGGCTGCATAGGAGGACAAGTAGAGACCAGGAGAATGAGCAAGCATGCATCCAGTGCATGTTCATTTGTGAGATCTGCATTTTCAATAGCAAAGAACTGCATCAGCCAGGTTAATACTATTTTTTTTTACTTTTTATATTACTTTTTATTTATCTCTGTAATAAAATAACACCATTTGGCGGAGGCAGTATACAAATTTGTCACATAAATCCATTAACAAATAATCATAATAATTTGGAAACATAGGAAGCTGCCTTATGCCAAGAGAGCCAGTGTGGTGTAGTGGTTAAGAGCAGTAGACTCGTAATCTGGGGAACCGGGTTCGCGTCTCCGCTCCTCTACATGCAGCTGCTGGGTGACCTTGGGCCAGTCACACTTCTCTGAAGTCTCTCAGCCCCACTCACCTCACAGAGTGTTTGTTGTGGGGGAGGAAGGGAAAGGAGAATGTTAGCTGCTTTGAGACTCCTGAAGGGGAGTGAAAGGCGGGATATCAAATCCAAACTCTTCTTCTTCTTCTTCTTCATACCACACATGTACCTAGACCAATGTCAAGCAGCTGTGAAAAGGGTGAATTCTGTGTTGGGGGTGATTAAGAAAGGGATTGAATATAAAACTGCCAATGTCATAATGTCATTATGCAAATATATGGTGAGATTGTAATAATAATAATAATAATAATAATAATAATAATAATAATAATTTATTATTTGTACCCCGCCCATCTGGCTGGGTTTCCCTAGCCACTCTGGGCGGCTTCCATAGAAACCAAAAATACACTAAAATATCACAGATTAAAAACTTCCCTGAACAGGGCTGCCTTAAGATGTCTTCTGAATGTCAGGTAGTTATTTATCGCTTTGACATCTGATGGGAGGGCGTTCCACAGGGCGGGCGCCACTACCGAGAAGGCCCTCTGCCTGGTTCCCTGTAGCTTTGCTTCTCGCAATGAGGGAACCGCCAGAAGGCCCTGTGTACAGTTCTGGTCATACAGTTCTGGTCTCCTTGCTTCAAAAGCACATTGCAAACCTGGAAAATATTTTTTAAAGGGTAACCCAAATGATCAAGTGCTGGAGCAATTTCCCTTTTAATTTAGAAAAAAAATGTAATAATAGAGATATACAGGTAACTCACATCTTACATGGGGGGTATGTTCCTGGTCATCATGTGTATAGGGAAAATAGTATAAAGCCTGAATGAAACCTACAAAAGCCATTTTAAAACCCTACTGTACTTACGATGAGGGATGAATGTGGCTCTTAGTCTTCCTTCTCCTCTTCATCACTGGATGAAGCTTCAGGGGATGATAAGAGGACAAGGGTGATTGACCAATAGCCAAAATAAGTGCTTGGGTGTGCTGTGAGAAATATGGTGATTGGCAGCTGCCGCTGTTGTCTCTTGAGCTCATCAAGCATTACCTTGTATGTTCTCCCCAAACTCTTCTGCAAGTCTCTCCAGCCTCCTCTGATCACCATCTCAAACCACCTCCTCCACACTCCAACCTCCTCCAATGTCTCTCCAAACTCGTCTGCAAATCTCTCCCTCTCCAACTCCCTCCAAAGTTCTCTGCTTCCTCCTCCGCTCTCTCTTCACACTCCATCAATTCCCCAACCACGCCCAAACACTCCCACAAAGACTGCTGGGATTGCTGGCCCAATTCTTTCCCTCTCTCCTGCCCCCCTTTTCCCTTGCACATGGAATTTCCACAGCATCATTATTTTTAAAAGAAATCACTTGTTTTCGGCGACACTTATATAGCTGCAATTGTGCAAGTATAGTAAGTGTAAGGTGCAACTTGCCTGTATAAAAATATGCATGGTGTAGAAAAAGTCTCCCTCATAATACTAGAACTTGGGGTCATTCAGTGAAGATATTAGAAGATTCAGGACAGACAAAATCAAGTATTTCATCACACAGTGCATGGTTAAACTATGGAATTTGCTAACACAAAATGCCGTGATGGCGACCAAATTAGAAGGCTTTAGTATGGGTTTAGACTAATGGAGGATAAGGTTTTCAGTAGCTGAGATAGTATGTAACTGAATATGAATTGCTGGGAAACACAAGTGGGGAGTTTGTTGTTGCACTCATGTCCTGCATGTGAGCTTCCCACAGGTATATGTTTGGTTACTGTGAGAGCAGGATACTGGGCACAGTAGGATCCAGCAGGGCTTCTCTTAAGTTTTCAATTAGCATGTTTTTACATGAGTAGAATGTGTCCTTTTATTTAAAATGCATCTCTGGGTTATTTGTGGGGCATAGGAATTTGTTCATTTATTTATTTTCAAAATAAAAAAGTCTGGCCCCCCCACAAGGTCTGAGGGACAGACCTTGCTGAAAACGTTTGCTGACCCCTGGTATAGACTCTCTTCTCTGGTGCTTTTATTATACACCACCTACATCAGAGATCCATGCAGCACTACTATTTAAGAAAGCATTTCCTCACACCAAATTAATAGAAGTGAAAAGATAATATAAATTAAGTAGCCAGTACTAAACACTCTGAAGCCTAGAATATATTGATTCTAAATCCAGTTTCAGATATATTATATTCAAATTTATTCTGGCAAAAGGTTGCTATACTGAACAATTTGGCATTAAAGTTTCTACCCTTCTTTGGTGATGATGCACTGATCAAATTTTGACACACACCCCTACTAATCATCTAGCAAATATAGCATAATTAGTAGCCTCTGTACAGTATCTTTGAGACATATTCATAATTTGACCAGTTAATCAGTCAGGTCCACATTGTTCTTTTCTTACATTAATATTTTATTGTTGGTAGGGGTTGAGGATTGCAGTGGGAAATGAGCAGAAACTCTGTAAACGTATGATTTTCACTAACCAAAACAAATCTGACTATTAGATGATTTGCTTGTATAGGGATCCTGAAAAAATATTTCATAGAACTCTCTCCTCATTCTGCATCACCTCTGATTCAGCATCAAGGCAAGGCAAAGGCAATACATCTGGAGCCAACTATCACTGCAGCAAGTGTATATAAGCACACCCTGTATGACCCTCACTGCCCTTGAAACAGAATCAGTACAACTTACAACTTACACCTGTAAGGTGGACTTTACCAGCCATCTGGTGTAACCAAAACATCAACACAATCTAAATTGTAACCTAGCTGATGACCTTGCTGGGGCAATGATCCCAGATAGAGAGATAAGAGGAACTAAAAATTACTGATTGATTTCTCTCTAAAATAAATCTGGCACCTCCTTGGCAAGCAGCCTCACGCTGAGACAATTTGTTAAACCTGACATAAAAGTTGATGATCTTGCACCAAAAAGCACTGATTCAGGAGCTGTGCAAGAATATTTTAAAAAAAAGTTACATAGAAATGCCACACTAGGTGGAAAAGTCCAGAACAATCCTTGTTCTGATGATTTGCAACACAGAAAACTGGCACAAAATACCACTGACCCCAAGAGAAAGGCAGTCATATTTATTTCTTTTTTAAAAAATGTACTGGACACTCATAGCTAGATTTGCTTTCTCCTTTATCCAGTTTCATGTACAAAGAAATAAATGAACATTGGGAGAAGGTTTTTATGCTTTCCAGAACTGATTCACAACTCTGGGGAAGAAGGAAAAAACCCCACTATGCACAATTTATGAATGTGCACAAAGTTCATGGACAAAACCTTTGGCTTCAGGAGTATACAGCAGTAGATTTTCAAGCAACCAAGTAAGCCTGCACTTTCTGCTAAGTGCTCCAGGGTGACTGTTCAAAGTACTAAGCAGCTTGAATAAATTGTTTCTACTTTATGGAAAAAATACTAAAGTAACTTTTATGAAATAACCAACCAAGGGAACAGGGTAAACTCTACAAAAAATCAGTAAATAGGAAGCAGGTAGAAACATTTCAGCCTGAGAGCTATGTTCTCCAGCAAGAAAACTTTTGGTGGCATCAAATGCCAATGGTCAGAGGGGGAAAGGAAATCAAGAGGAGTTATCATGGTTCAAGGACACATTCCAGTCAGGCAGAGTGCAGGAGTAGTGAAAGTGTCCTGGCAGGGGCAAACTTTGGTAATATGAGTGAGGCCAAAAATGGATCTTCTCAATTATAGATTTTCTCAATTTTGTGCCACCTCGGCTTGGTAACCCTGTGCAGGAAAACCACCCACACTGTGGCCTGGGGAGGGGAGGGGTTTATGGAGAGTCCAAGTGGCTTGATAGAGAGGCCTTGGGCAAAATGTTTTATCAACACAAGGTGTCTGCATCAAATGATAATGATATGCCACACATCCAACTTGGTTGCCCCAGCCACTGTGGGTGGTTCCCAATAAATTATTAAAAGCACAATAAAACATCAAAGGTAAAAAACTTCCCTATACAGGGCTGCCTTCAGATGTCTTCTAAAAATCATATAGTTGTTTATTTTCTTGACATATGATGGGAAGGAGTTCCACAGGGCGGGCGCCACTACCAAGAAGGCCCTCTGCCTGGTTCCCTGTAACATCAGTTCTCGCACTGAGGTCAGAACTGGATCTCAGTGTTCTTGAAAGTGTGTATAAAGCTTATAAACTAAGGCCGATTGAATTTTCCTATATGGTCTAAGCACAGGCATCTTTGAAAACCTGAGAATTTGGCCTACACTAACTTTACTAAAGGAAACCAAAGCTGCTACGTGGTTAACATACTTGTAAAATAACGTATTTTGAAATCAACATACCCCATCCGATTGGTCTGCAAATTAAAATGCCCATGCTGTCCCCTTCTTTAAACTACTGTTAACTACCCAGATGCAGACATACTGCTTGAGGTATAATCTGACTTCAGGAAATGGTCCATATGCAACAGAACATGTGATTCAATAGACTGAAGGCACTTAAGGGTTGATCCTAGGAGAATACGTATAAATCAACACATTCTAAATGACAGTCATTTCCTTGCTTAGGACAATGTTCTTTCTAGAAGGCACCAATTAAGGAAGCAGCTGTAACCAGGTTTGACAGACATTTATAGGACAAACATCAGAACAATGAAGACAAAATCTTTGCCCCAGTAAATGTTATATAGAAATTACAATTGCAGAGGTGATTCCCAAACTACCGTATGTGCTAAGGCATGGGTAGGCAACCTAAGGCCCGGGGGCCAGATCCGGCTCAATCGCCTTCTAAATCCAGCCCACGGACGGTCCGGGAATCAGAGTGTTTTTATATGAGTAGAATGTGCCCTTTTATTTAAAATGTCTGGTGTTTTTACATGAGTAGAATGTGTACTTTTATTTATAATGCATCTCTGGGTTGTTTGTGGGGCATAGGAATTTGTTCACCCTCCCCCCAAAAAATATAGTCCGCCCCCCCCCAAGGTTTGAGGGACAGTGGACCGGCCCCCTGCTGAAAAAAATTGCTGACCCCTGTGCTAAGGGATCTCTGTGTTCTGCAAGAAGAGTTGAAGCTGGCTATGCCCAGTGGAAAGAATATGGCCCCATGCCATATTTGTCCTTCTTTCTGTCAATGTAAGACAGCAACAATATCCTAAGGCAGGAAGCAAGACCGCACTGGGGTTCCCTGATATAACTCATACTATCACTGTAATCCTCCTTTAATGCTCAGAGAATCCCAGAAGCACAGACTTATTCTTGATCTCTTACTGGTTGGGCAAAGATGAGGGCAGGAAAGCTGATGAAAATATTAACGGGTCTGCTTCACGATGGCTAAGAGGATGCCTGCACATTGTCGTAGCAGGAAATTGGGAACTTCTAACATTTTCTGGTGCAGTAGTAAGGTATGCTTCCAATTTCCATCCATACAAAACCAGGGAAATACTGGCCTGCAGCCAGGGTGAATGTAGCATCTTTGTTCCCGGGCCGCTTGACTAAAGATGACAATGCTTCAGCTTGATATAACAATAGTTTTTCCACTCTAACTTTTCCAACTATATTGCTTTTCAAATGCAAAGTTGCTGGAGATGCTCATTTTATTTTAAACTCGCTGTTTCCTACAGAACCCCATTACACAAAAGCTCCCAATAAGCATCTCAAGAATGAATCCCTCCTGTCCGAAAAAGATTAGGCAGCAACAGGGCACAGAGTACATTTCATTTCACAAAAGACTGCAAGTAAAGGAATAACCTTGGCAGAATTGTGCCAGGGGACCAAAAGAGAAGGTTAATAGGCTTCTCTGGAAGAATCTAAATCATACTGAAGCAAAGTTACGCTTCAAATAAACAGCTCTGTTAATGTAATATTAGCACTCGCTTTTTCAACCTCTGACCAGGAGTGCTTTCCTTAAAAAATTATGATCTTGCAACTCATAATCAACATTTAAAAAACAAGAACATTACTATTACTGAAACCCAGATTGGCTTTGGGCGAATAAGATGTTGCTGCAGCTACTACTATGGATGCCAAACTGGTTCAAAACATCGATTTTATTGTGGAAAATGCAGACTAAAGAATTTAGTCACAATTGCCTCCCACCCTCCCTGGAGGCAACTGGAGGCTCTGTTCCCTTCCACTTCAAAGGGGCATGTTTGGGAGGTACCTTATTTTAATCATGTTGTGGGGGCATGGCTTCTCAGGCTTTCCAATACTGTTACTTAACATTTTTTTTAAAAATGCAGTAATTGTATTAAATCATATCCAGTTTGGCTCCAAGAGAGTTGGAAGTATTGCCTCGACTCAGCTGTCACTAGGGGCCCAGATAGCCCTAGTGACATGGAGCACTAGCTTCAGCTAGTTCAGCAGCTAAGGCCATTCTTAGAGCTTTGGCCACAGTGATCCACACAATAATTAACTTTACATTTCCATGACTGAAATTCGACTCTGATGCTGAATTTGTAGCCGCTGTGGGCATGGGGAGTGACTGCATTGGTATTTAGGGGTGCGTCTAGTGGGTGCAATACCAGTCTTCCACTCATGCATTCTCTGAAGATGAAATAAGGCAATTTATGGGGATCTGTCAGCTAGATGAAATCAACTATGGAGGAATGACAGGTTCATAGGCACCCATGCCTGGTCTATGGGGCTTTATGGAACTAGAATAAATGTCTATTGCAAAGCAAGAATGTTCTGTTGGCAACAAGATATGCATCCCCAATACACAGTATGAAAACATTTGAAAGATTTTTACCACCCCACCCCCTAGCAGCCAAGAGCAATGAGAGATAGAGAAACTGAAAACTGGGAATGGTGGAAAAGTGATGAGGGACAAAGTGATAGTTTAGCATTAGGTTCCAATCAAGGATGCTTCTGGCAATCAGGAACTTTGAAAAATGTTCTCCAAGACATTAGAGAGAACTTGAAGGGCAAATGGTCTGCAGGGTTTCAAGGAGCTATTAGTTTAGTCACAGATTAAAATCTTCTTTAGCCCTCTTGCTTCTCTTAATCTTTCCTGACTGATAATGGGAGAATCTTTCAGAGACAGAGAATGGAATTGGTGACTATGAGAAACCGGGAGTAAATGTCTGAAACAGTGGCTTTTTTACTTGCTCAGTGGTTTTATAGGCAGCATAGATACATACATAGTGTGGACCTCATGGACTAAGAAAGTCTGTTTTCCTTACGCAGTAGGGCAATAATATGATGGTTAGATAACCTGAGAGCGTATCATTCAGTAATAGTTTCCAAATGAAAAGGGACTGATTTTTCAAGCACCACAGTTAGGGACATAAACTTACTTCACCAGCAGACCATTAGATTCTGCTGAATTTTGTGGCAGTGCATCACTACACACAATGCATGATATTTATTATTAATGGCAGAGAGATGTCAACATTACCACCATCCTACACCAGAGAAAGGACTCAGCTTGGATGTCTACATATCATATAAAAGGCCTTAAGCTGAAGTTATTTCAAACTCAGTAGCTTAGAACTACTGCTAGTTGTTGTAAACATGGCTCATAATATTTTGGCCCAAATTCTGATTGATTACATCTGCAGGTTTTTCTGTCTCTCCCAACAATATGCACTGTATGGTTATACGCAAGACAATTGGTAAGGAATTATTGATGGCACACAAATTGCATTTGTTGGTTTTCCCTCTGAAATGTTTCCAGGATTGTTGAAGTAGCAGCCATCTGTCCCACGGTTTGGTATGTACTTTCTAAGCTTCAAATCTAATTTTGGATTGGGGGGGGGGGGAGAAGTTAAAAAGAAAATAATTTTCAACATTTAATGTGAGTTTTTAAAAACAAATTCTCTTGCATCAAATACAGGGATATGAGACAAGTGTTGGGGGAGCCTGTTCAGAGATAGGTAGGTAGATAAATTTTGTAAGACGGAAACAAACAGAGGAACTGAACCTACTTGTACATTCTGTTATGTAAGACAAGAAAGGGAAGGAACAGACTCCAGCTGTGTAGCTCTTTGCCAGATACCGTATTGGGGAAAATGGTTTATTTATTGCACAGGACAGCATTGTACCTATAAGGTAGAGCAGCTTCATTCTGCAAACAGAACAAAGCAACACAAATACAAATGTACTGTGAACTTTCAAAGACTGCATGTTCATATTATTTTAATGAGCTGCACCAGCATGGATTAACATAGAGTTTGTGATTAAAGTTACTCCATAATTATTGCAAAGTTCTGCAGTAATAAGGGTGTTGAAGTACATGTACTTTGTGCAGATTAATATTCTTTTTAATTATAACTGCAGTGGAATGTGAATTAGGGGAAAAAATCAAATTATACTCTGGCTGACAGCTCAAACTTACTGATTCCTCAGTATAGAGGGCATGATGTATGTGAAAACATTGCCCTGTTTTCTCTTTAAACTTTTTGCTAATGAGATCTTCAAAACAGTGTGAAGGTGAATTCTTCACTCATAAAATGGAGACAAAGCAAACTAAAGGCAGAAGCATATTGTACAAAGCACTTTTGTTGACCTTACAAAAATATCATAGGACAAGTATGGTCTGAAGGAATCGCTATTCAAATCCGGCACCGTAAAACTTTATGAAACAAGGTTCTTATTATCCACTAAAGGAAGAATGGTGGCAAATATGATGTGTGTTTTTTCACTCTGTAACAGTTTGGTTTAAAAGTACACGTAACGAGCCTTCATTGGACCGAAGAAAGCAACACAAGACTTACACAGTCTTGCAGTCTGACATACCTCACTGCTGAATGAGAGAATTAAATGGGTAACCCAGTGTGTGCAGTCCTGAGCTTCTTGGGAAAATAGTACAGAGGTATTACAATGAAAACAGGCTAGATTAAAAAACCTTGACTGTATTCTGCAATTTTGAAGAGACTATGAGCCCTTTCTTTCTCCTAGCTGTCTTGTGCAAAAGTCTTGCAATCCCATGGAGACCATTGGTCCATTCCACATTTGGGGAGCCCAATTTTCACACCCGAGAATTGAGTGCTATGCTCCACTTTTGCTCTCTTCACGTGCCAAAGCAAAGGTACTTAATAATTCAGAGAATCACAGCTTATAAAGACACTTGCCCTGAAAGGTTTTCTCCATCTTCAGTATTACGGGCAGGACCATGGACCAAAGCACCAGGGGGCAGTTTAACTACACACAGTTTAAATTTTGGAAGCTGCATGAACAATTAATTGGGAGAGTCTACAGAATGGACAGAAGAACACTTTCACTTTTACACTGAAATGGTGCTGTTAGCACTTGTGGGAACCAAACTAACAACCCAAACTATGATACATAATTGTTTACTAAAAGAAATTGATGACTCATAATTGCCTCATCTCTACATCTAAGTTATTTAAGCTTTCAATCCAGTACACGCTTACCTCAGTCAGACTTATTTTAGCAGATAAAAAGAGGATTCTGCTGTTAACTCTCAACACCTTATGTCTATCTATATGTATTTATATATTTTATAGTCCCCTTTTTCTCCTAAAGAAACCCAGGGTGGCAATACACCTAGACAGTTATAACCTTATGTGTTATTAATCAAGACCTTAAACCAACATTCACAGTGGACAGGCTTTCTAGGAAAAACAAGAAAAAAAGACAAAAGGTCCTTGACAATTAGAATTCAGTAACTGCTATTAGAGCGAAAATATAAAGCTGGGTTGAAGGACACTGCAATCCAATTAATCAAAGCTCAGACTTCCTAAAATGGTTGCTGTGAGCCAAACAAGCCTACTTCCCAACAGGTTTCTCACACTACATGAAGATCCAAGACCAACTGAGAGAAACATGTAAGAGAAAATATATTGCCTCTGCTCCATCTGTACAATGCCTTTCCTCATCACACATAGAATTATGCCAGTGCACTGAAGAGTGATTGGCCATGGCATGCAGCCATTATTATGGATGAGTTGGAGCATCAGGTAACAGACAAATAATATGCTGATGAAAAGGAGCCAAATCATGTGAAATCACTTTGCCAGTGTGTTAAAAAAAAAAAACCGCCACCACCAACTAATAAATACAAGTTGCCTCAGATCTATCTAATGCTCCCAAAGTCATGCAATTCGTTTTTCTTTTTTTTAAAGGAGTTTGTAAATGTAAACATTCTAATCTTAGAATTTTAGTTAAGAGGAAGACTTCTTCTGCCCATGCAGGCAAATGCAGAAGTACATTTTGGAGGAATTGTGTTGTGAATGTTACAGAACGAAACACTGTTCTGTTAAGAAGAGCCTTGCTATGTCTACCCAAAAACTTGTCTAGGCCAGCTTCCTAACTCTCAGGTGCCTATGGGCACTGGTGGAGGAAGAGGAGTGCAGGGGGAGCACACTTATTGGCAAGACATTAGGCTTTTGTTGATCTGTTCACTGCTATATTATGAATCAGCACAGACTCCAATCCCCATCTGCACTATACGTTTAAAGTAGTTTTAAGCAGTCATGGCTTCCCGCAGAGAATCCTGGGGACTGAGGTTAAGTGCACTGAGAGTTGTTAGGAGACCCATATTCCCCTCAAAGATTTACAAGTCTTAAGAGTTTCCCTAGGAAGAGGGCTTGATCATTAAACCACTCTGAAGATTGTAGGTCTCTGAAGGAAATAGGGGCTCCTAACAACTCTCAGCATCTTTAACAAATTATACTTCTTTAGGGGAAGATTTTTTATTTATTTTATAAAATTTATCCACCACTTGATTGTAAAAAAACACACCCTCAAAGCAGTTTGCAAAAAATTTGAAACAAAAACAATATCAGCAAGGAGGATTAACAACAATAATTTAAAATTTGCAAAAAGTTAAAATAAGAAAAAACTATGCCAACTTTCTAAAAATCTGGCTTGCCTAAACAAAAGTGTACTTAGCAGGTGCCAAAAAGAGTACAATGAAGGCATCTATCTGATATCAATAGGCTATGGCTGTTTTAAGTGGTATGCTCCTGCTTTAAATCTATAGGCGCAGTTGTGGCCGCTGCCAGCAAGGGAAGACTTGCCTTCATCATGAGCTGAGCAATTTCTATCTTCTCAGTCTCAGAAGAGTTGCTACCTAGTGGTCAGGCAGGACCAAGAACAAGGACAGGAAATGCTGTGTAACCTAGGTACTATATGGACAGCATTATATCTGTTCCTGATGCTAACACTTGAATGTGATTGTATTGTGCAAATCTCTTGTAAGCCTCTTTGGGGTATAAAGTGGGATATAAGTATTTCAAATAATTGAACAAATTGACAGATTATTGAAGGTCCCAGTACACCAGCCATTGGTGGCCCCACAAGTAGATATGCACTCCATATCATATCAAACTCTAAAGTCTAGTGTGTTGCTCTCTCTAGCTGGGTCAGGGTGAATTCTTATGAATATGAGGACTTGATCCAGGCTCTGCCTTCTGAAGACTTAACAGCCCTTTCTGTCTACAGAATGCTGCTAGCTGCCCCTCGAAGAGTGGGGAACAGTGGCATGCAGGGAAATTTTTCATTGGGAAACAGGGCTGTATGTAGAGTTGAGGACCCCAAGGGTCATCTAGTCCAACTGCCTGCAAGGCAGGAATCTCCACTCAAGCATCCCTGGCAGATGCCAAAAAACCTTCAACAAAGGAGAGTCCATAGCCTCCCTGGACAGTCAATTTGCCAATTCCTAGCAGCTTGCAAAAAGAAGAAAAGTTTGGCTTGGTTTGTTTTCTGAAAAAGACAACCTTGGGTGGAAGGGTAGATCCCTGCCCCCCAAAATAAAATTAAAAACATTTTTAACATTCCCCCCTTTCTTCATCATCTCTATCTCTATGATTCTGTTGTTATTGGTTGTTGCATGAAGCTGCTGATCCTTCAGGTTCTGGCAGATTGGAGTTGGGGGTTTCTTTTATTAAAACACCATGCTTTCAACACACACACATTGGCTGAAGGAGAGGAAGGAGGAACTGAGATATTAAGGTTGCAGGGATCTTGGCTTCCACACCAACCCCATGGTCACTCCAGGCTTTCCGACTGCACTTCCTTAAAAAATGAAGAAGGGGCTGCAGTTCTGCTTTAAGCAGCTGTTTCCTGCTCATGCATGTGTGCTGCACTGCAGGCTTGTGCAGTTTTGCAGCCTTTATGGAGAGAGACGGGGGGGGGGGTGCATGCACACACATACACAGAGCCTGGAGACACTGGCTAAGCAATTAGATGGAAAGGTCCTGCTGGGAACATTAAAGGAACTAGCATAGTTCCACTAGTCCATGGATCACACATCACTGATGGAGAAGGCAACTTCTGCCAATTCCCTACTCCCTCAACAGTCTATAGTGCCACCTCCCATGCTGTTCAAGAGGGTCCTCCACTCTGCTGGTGGGAACATCCATTCAGGATATGCTCTGACCAGTGGAGCCCAAGTCTGGATCCAACTCAGTGTGCTGAGGAAGGAGATGCTAGTAAGAAAAATGAGCAGCAAGCTTGTGACTTCTTTGGTGCATGATAGAATCAGATTCTTAAGAAACCCTGAAGACTTATTAATAGCTGTGTCAGAACACTTGATAAGATAAAGGATGTGGTACTGGTGTATTTCAACAAGAAAATGCAAACGAGAAGTGGCAGGTAATCTTTAATCTCACTGTTACACGGCTATACAAAAATATAACAGTAGAAATCATTTATAAACAAGAGCCTCAGCTCTCAGAAAACAAATCACCGTCCTATACTCAAATCACCCCCTTGTTTTTATCTGATCTTTTCTCAATATGACCCACAGAAATTTCACCCATTAAATCCAGGCTATCAAAACTTGCAAAAATTAGGATTCTGTTTGCTGTTCAGATGTGTTCGTGGCTACTATATCAGCTTATTTTTTGTCCTTTTTTGTTTTTCATTTTTCCTCATTCCATTCGCACTTGATGCTTTGTGTGACGTCTTGTCTGATGAAAAGTTCTAGAGAGCTCAAAAGCTTGTCACACTTTTGAAACATTTTGGCTGTTCCCAATAAAGGTATTATTCAACAGTGGATTTTGGAGTTTTTTTCTTATGGAAAAGAATAAAACTGTGATGGAGGGGAAGAGAGCTGGTAGCTGCAAATAATTTGAACGTTCTGATTAATAGAAGAGATGTACTACTTGGCTGCGCTGGAAACAGGGTTAGGTATTTAAGCTGTAAATTCACAAGTTAATGTTTTAAAATGTCAGCTTAAGCAGTAATACAAGCTACTACTTGGCCTCAGAACTAAGCTTATTATTCTAGCCACTCTATCATTGATGTCACAAACACTCATAGAAACTCCCAAAGAAATTGGAAAGCTACCAATCTGGGCAGGAACTAAGTAAAACATCACTAAATCACTGTCCAACTATAATGCATAACCTTCATTGTAATTTATGTGACTGCAGCCTTCTCATCATGGTAACATGGTAAACCAAGGGTGCATGCGCAGTTGACAATATCAAGAGACAGGGACTTTTCAGTGCCTGCACCAACACTGTGAAACACCTCATCCTGTTGTCTTTTGCTAGCTGGTGAATACATATTTAATTTGGAAGGCTTTTGCTTGCTGAGCACTGGTGTTTTTTCAAAACATGATCCTGAACCCACAGCTCCTAACTTTGTTTATATTTTAGTGTATTTTACTTGAATGAATTATTCTATATGATATTGTAGTCTTGCTTTGTTGTAAGTTACCCTACATAGTGCATAAGACACTGCATGGGCAGGATAGAAATGCCTATATAAAAATAAATACATTTTTGCAGTACAATAGCAGCTTCTCAAGCTGGACAGACTGGCAAAATGGAATAGACACAAGCAATTTACGCAGGAGGAGCAGGTGGAACAAATAAGGAAGAGTATTAGTAAATATGCTGCAGTATCTCTCTGAGTCTTCATCCACAAGCAAGAAAGGAGGAAAATCTTGATTCAATTGTGTTAAACTTGAGAAAGTCTTCCTAACAAATCTTTGTTTTTAATTTGCCCTACTCTAGTTTTGGTTTTGTCTTGCCTAAGACTAATGCATTAGAAACTTGTGCAAAGGAATCGTGAGTACAAATCACATTAACAAAATACAAGCATGAGCATTTGATCAAGAAGACTTTCAACCATATTGAGTGCTTGGAATGAACTAGTCGATTTCAATGAAGTGCACTGAACTAGTTAAAGAAATCTTACACCTGTAAGCAGTTCCCATAATTGCTGGGTGAACTGAAACTGAAGTAAGTCCGTTTGACAGTTCAACCTCCAAAAAAAAATCTAGCTCATATTTACATTCATTCCCTCCCCAGTTGACACCCCCCCCCCCCCAGTTAGAGGACCTAGACTCTTAGCTTTCATTTTAAAAAGTAAGTAAATCATACATCTGCAAAGAAAGTCACAAAGCAAAATGTGGAGGCAACATTCTAAGGCTTAATAGGGAGATACAGATATAGATGCTGCTTTTGCTTTGAATGTATGGTGTGCACAAAGCCTAAGTTGCTGATGGTCCTCATACTATATATGAAGTGCTAAGAGAGGTGGCACTGCGGTCCAGCATACTCTATATTGGTTGGGAACGGGGTTGGGAACCAGAAGCATCATATGGGAGGAGTTTGTTAAGAGGAGCAGTTGAAGAGATGCAAGTGCCTGTCACGGCAATGGCCATTTGATCCTCGGCATTATGCAATTGGTGAAAGAAAAACTAGCACTGAACAATGGAAAGATTTCTTCCCATGATAATTACCTTCTGCGGCGCTGGTCATCAACAGCAACCCGAGAGGAGGAGAAGTACTGACACTGTAACATTAGCTAGTTTTGTGAGATCACTTCATACGGCGGAAAAGAAAATGGAAGCAGCAACCTTTGCGTGAGCAGTGCTTCCATCAACTGGAATTTTAAAGCAGAGTGGATTGAGGACTGTCCTCTGTCACCCTGTGTCAATCAGAAAACAGACATTGCTCTGGTGGTTTTCCACAGCGACCTAAACAATAAGCATTTTACCACCATAAAGCAACTCCGAGTGCTAGTGCCACCACTCCACCTCACTTGTGCTAGATTGCTTTCCTCTTCTGCCATATTGGCTTCTATGCCAGACAAGTAGACCTGTGCAGGTGATCTTGTTTGCTGGTGTTAATGATATATGTTCCAAAGACCTTTTAAATGCATTTTATTTGCTTCCCTCCCCAAAAGCTAGAATGTTTAATCACACCTTAAAGGATAACAAATTTTATAATGGCATAAGTGTTGGGGAGTATACAGACAGCGAGGTGAGAACAGAGGCAAATTTAGGGGAGCACGATCGGTTGGGTCTCACTGGGCACACTGCAGAGGCGCAGTAACTGTGATATAGAATGGAAGGCAAGAGGCAAGGTGGGAGCCGAATTTTGGTGTTGCACAGAGTGCCACTGAAATTTGAGACCCCAAGATCTGCCAGTGGGTGAGAAGGAAATTAAATGCATACAGTATTAATTGGCAGTTGCATAACTAACACTGGCTGTTCACAAGGGCATTTCAGCTTTACCAATAGTTGCTTAATACAAGTTGCAGCCAGGTCCTCCTTCTCTGAAAGTGATTTCTCATTGTGTTTGATATGCAAGTTGTGGGTCTTGCAAATGATTGAAAATTATTAGCCTAAAAATGTGTACTCTGTAGATACTTTTATGCAGGTGTTTGGTGGTCCTGTCCCATCAAATAGAATAAGTTATGAGTATACGGTCTCCCAGAGCTTACTTTGTATGAGATTTTTATTGCTGTAATTTAAACCAATGAGAAAATTGAGAAGAAAGTGAAAAACTAGGGCAAGTTCTACAGAATTCCCTGATCTCCACAACAGAGGCTTAATAGAAATAAGTATCCAGATATTATTTTATTTGATCATTAATTACACCTTCAAGGAATTTCAATTCTTATCTTCTGCAGACACCCATGACCCCTAATTAGGATCCTGGGCAGAGGAAGATTGAAATTAATTGCAACCATAGCACACTAAAATGAGATTTCCACACACACACCCCGCACTAGTTACATAAACACTGTAATTATATTGGTTATGCAAATATTTTTAATGGAGGAGAAACCTAAGATAACTGGAGGCGCACCCTCTTCAGTCACAGCACAGCTGAAGAATAAAATTAGCACTAAAGATAGATCACTATGTTAAAGTTGTTTCCTTATTTATTTGTTTTGTTTTATTTTCCATTTTTCAAAAAGTGATGATTTTTTAAGAAAAAGGTTAGGAAGTTTTTAAAAAGTTAGACCATTTTTACACCAAAGCATACAACTCGTCAAATGCCTTTTTGTCAATGTTAAGCATTAACCTATATAATTAATGACATAAATTAATGACACAGAATGAAAAGTATGTGGGTTTTCTTTCTGCTCTGCCATTGTGAAAAGTCGGTGTGTGTGTATTTCTCTCTCTCTCTCTCTCTCTCTCTCTCTCTCACACACACACACACACACACACCACTACCTCTTATACCAAGTAACTCTTACAAAGAAACTCAAGTGTCATTAAACATAGAACAGCGGCAAACAAAACTCAGCATAGTTGAGTTTCTTTGTAACTCATATTAATAGGTAACTTAGAGGCTAGGTGGAAGAAATCAGTCACTTAACTATACCAGCATTTTAAACACTAGTAAACATCTTGTTTGCTTTCCTCATCTGAATGTTCTCTTTCACAAATACTCAGCCTGGGTTCAGGGTGAAGAGGAGTGGAATCAGAAGGTCTGACTTCTATTTGTCCACTTTGAAGACAATTTTACATGGATTTCCTACTGATTCATTCCTCTGTTTATCTATATAGGTAAATGCATACAAAAAAGTGGATTATTCACACACAATACCCTAGCTTTCCTATTGATCATTAGAGATTTCTGGGGAGACATTTCTTGAAGGAAAGGGAACAGACAGGGTCCAGCTCAATTTATGTTACAATTGGAGGATAAATTCACTTCACATTTAATGGAGAATCTATCAGACTTTCACTTCCCAAAACAATATGAGAATTCAAACACAACCTTCCTTTGAAAGTCACATTTATCTGAATTTTGCAATCTTCAAGCAAAAAATGTTCACAAACAAGGAATGGCAAATGAAATTGTTGGACTACGCAGAATTGGATAAGATGACAGGGAGAATACAAAACCAGCAGGACCAGAAATTCTTGAAAGATTGGAGTAAATATATGAGTTATCTGAAAGACAACTGTAACCAACTGACTACGCTTATAGGACTACAAGAAGTTTTGTAAGGAGAACTATATAAAATATTGCAGAAAAGATTTATCAGAATGTATTTTAAGTTATGGATTATTAAAAGTAATAGGATAACAAATGTAAGATTAAGAGATGAGGTTTGAAAATCTTTTTTTTTTTTTTATAATAATTTTTATTAATTTTCCACACATGTAATAAAAAACAATGTAAAACAATATAACTTCATGCTCATCGGTTCATACCCTTCTTTCTTTGACTTCCCCATACCTCCCCATCCCTGCATCCTTGTTTAATAATTCTTTAGCAACCCTTAAGTCCATTGTCTTAGTTCCCTTTCGTAAAAAATTCTTAAGTTTTTTTTGTTTACTGCTGCAATTCTTTACTTCTTACCCCCTGACATCCTAACATTCCTCAATTTTGCAATTATTTTTAAGATATATTTTGAAATTCTTCCAGTCTTCTTCCACTGTCTCTTTCCCCTGGTCCCGGATTCTGCCCGTCATCTCGGCCAGTCCCATAAAGTCAATCACCTTTGTTTGCCATTCTTCCAGAGTAGGTAGTTCTTGCGTCTTCCAATACTTTGCCAGTAGAATTCTTGCTGCTGTAGTGGCATACATAAAGAAAGTCCTATCCTTCCTTAACACCACTTGGCCCACCATGCCCAAAAGGAAAGCCTCTGGTTTCTTAGGAAAAGTCCACTTAAGGACCTTCTTAATTTCATTATAGATCATTTCCCAGAAAGCTTTAACCTTTGGGCAGGTCCACCAAAGGTGGTAGAAAGTGCCTTCAGTCTCATTACATTTCCAACACTTATTATTAGGCAAATGATAAATTTTTGCAAGCTTGACTGGGGTCATGTACCACCGGTAGATCATTTTCATAATATTTTCTTTTAAGGCATTACATGCAGTAAATTTAATACCGGTGGTCCATAACTGTTCCCAGTCAGCAAACATAATATCATGACCGATATCTTGTGCCCATTTAATCATAGCTGATTTCACCGTTTCATCCTGTGTATTCCATTTTAACAGCAAGTTATACATTTTTGATAAGTTCTTAGTATTGGGTTCCAACAATTCTGTTTCTAATTTTGACTTCTCTTTCTGAAATCCTATTTTCCTGTCCTGTTTAAACGTCTCATTTATCTGATGGTAATGCAACCAATCTCGAACCTTAGGCTTTAGTTTCTCATAACTCTGAAGTTTCACCCTTTCACCATCGTATTCTAAAATCTCGTGATATTTTGGCCATTTAGAATCCATATTAAGCTTTTTTACTTCCCTAGCTTCCATTGGTGACACCCACCTAGGGGTTTTACTTTCCAACAAATCTTTGTATCTAATCCAAACGTTATACAATGCTTTCCTTACAATATGGTTTTTAAAGCTTTTATACACCTTTACCTTGTCATACCATAAGTATGCATGCCAACCAAAACTATTGTCATATCCTTCCAGATGAGATGAGGTTTGAAAATCATTAGACATGGTTGATGGAAGTCTCAGGCTAAAATAGCCAAAATATTGTATAAGATGAGATGAGATATGTTCTGTTTGGAAAATATATGTAAAAACTAATAAGAATGTATATTTTTTTTAAATGTTCACAAAAGTGCATATATTTAGGGAAGGTGTCCATAAAAATTAATATACTAGTGAACATAGCATACAAAAATGCATTGTTTTAGGGGAAGTTTTAGTGGAACACCCAATACGTCAGTGTTCTTTTACTTGGATGGTTTGGGATGTGTCACTTTTATATTACTGCAGGGGCCTGAAGTGAGATGACCGCTGCACCAGGATGAGCATTTTTAGTTAATAGTGTTTTAAATCTTTTGATGAATTTTGATGTTGATATTGTTTGCTTTTTTAAGATTGTGAGTCACTTTCAGACAAAATAAGGTAAAGGTAAAGGTACCCCTGCCCGTACGGGCCAGTCTTGACAGACTCTGGGGTTGTGCGCCCATCTCACTTAAGAGGCCAGGGGCCAGCGCTGTCCAGAGACACTTCCGGGTCACGTGGCCAGCATGACATCGCTGCTCTGGCCAGAGCCAGAGCCAGAGCCAGAGCCAGAGCCAGAGCCGCACACGGAAACGCCGTTTACCTTCCCGCTGGTAAGCGGTCCCTATTTATCATACTTTGTAGTAAATCACAAAAATATAAGAACAATAAATCATGACAATTGCTTGCAAAAATGTGTACATAAGTTAAAAATGTGTACATCAGTTAAAACTGTATACAAAAATGTGTTTGAAGAGAAATTTGTACTAAAATGTGTGAAGGTCCTTCCGAGCTGCTCAAGCCATTTGGCTGAATCTAAGAAGAACGAGGGAGATGAAGGTGCATTTATTTGACCTGCACCAGAACCAGAGGAGGCAGCTTGCCATAGTTTTTTGCACCTCTGTAAACACGCTTGTTGTTAAACTGGCATCTGTTCAGTGCTGCCCCAAGTCTCTCTGTGACTTACTGTAACAACTTCATGGTGAGCTACAACTATCAGACCACTTAGCCCAAGATCAGGACTAACTTTAAAATCTGGATGCCTAAAGAGGAGGATGGAGTGGGCACATTGAGCCCATGCCCCACCAGTCTCTCCCCTGCCCCCTGTAACAACCTCATCATCCGCGGGCCATGCTCCCACTTCTTTCCTCTTGCTGCATAATTCACAGAGGTCCAATAGCCAAAGTTATTTCATTCCTCCCTGCCCTCTCTCAGTGCCTAATGCTCTTCCATCAGGAGCAAAGGGCTTGTTCAGCATAGTTCAGCTCTGCCAGGCTGCTGGATGCAGTTTATATTTCAATGAGATGAGAAGGATGGGATGCTGTATTATTGCATCAGTTAAAAAGTGAACAGAAAAGGTCATGGGAATGCTGCCAGGAGTGAAAGCAAAAAACGCTTACAACAACAAGGGCATGCCTGGTGCTTGAAGTATTTTCTGCAAGGGGGAGAGGGGGGTGGAGAGAGAGAGAGAGAGAGAGAGAGAGAGAGAGAGAGAGAGAGAGAATCATGTCCAAAATGGAAGCGGCAACAATGGGGCAAGAGAGCTGATTCACACAACACGCACCTCTAGAGAGGAGGTTAATTGAAGCACATAAATCCTAAAGAATCTCAGGGCAGTTCAAGTAACTATTTTCAGTCCTAATCTAGGTGAACACATGGAGGGCACTGACAAAAAATAAGAAGTAGGTTAAGTTAAGGAGAAGGGGAGGGGAGGGGAGGAAAAAAGGCTTTGGCACATTTCAGGAGAACCCAGGAGATAAGATAATTGTATTCTTTCCTGGAAAACCTAAAAATGGGAAAATAAATAAAAATGTCTAACATAATTTATTAGTATTTCTTCTAATGTAGCTATAAGAATGCAACTTTGGAGAAATGCCAGTTCAAAATAGGTTTTACACTTTAAGTTGAAATCTTTTTTCAAATAAATAAATAAATAGATAAATAAATAAATAAATAAAGATTTCTTGATTTACAAAAATAAGTGCATTGTCTCTTTTTTTCCAAGTTGTGTTTTCTGCAGATCAGTTTCATTTGCTGTGAGATGTTGATTTGTCTGTATAGGTAGAGTCTTCTCTGAGATCTCTAACCACAACAGTATATATGGGAGAATGAATTTGGACTGGAAACAAATGTCCTTACTTAGGCCACATTCACACCATACATTTAAAGTGCTATGATACCACTTTAAACAGCCATGGCTTCTCCCAAAGCCACCCACCTTTAAAAAACATTTCCCTGTATCTTGGGGTTCCCCTAGGCTTGCTGATACATCTCTTTTGTACATGGCTGGTGCTATTTTGGATATATAATGGTCCACACCATGAGTCTGCTGTTCTATATTATATAGGATTAGCTATTTGGTCTAGCAAAATGTCATTGCACTGGTTCTTAATGAGCCCCTCTCCCTCTTATAAGTTTCATGATAACACACAGAGGTTTGAAATGGATAAGCTCTCATCTGAGTGGAAAGAAATGGTCTACATTACTTCCAGACCCAGAAGCAGCTGAGCCTTGCAACAGTCGACTTGCAAGACTAATATTTTTACCCTTGCTTTGTAAAATGTTAATTGAGAAACTCACGTAAGCGGTTGTGCCCTGCACTTGTGTGACACATGAGAAGAAAAGGCATTTCTTTGGATGACTAGCAACTAAAAAGCAGCACAAAGAGGAGAAGCTGGTTCCTTTGTTGCATCTTTCAGCATAGCAGCCCCAGACCCAAGCAGAATGGCTTCTTAAAAGGTTTCCTTTTGTAGCTGTTTGTACCTGAGAACTGTGGGGTGAGTTTAGCTTAACCCACAGAGCCTCTTTCAGATTGCTAGCAGAAGATGCTTCTTGACAAGAAAGACAGCCTTTGGCTTCCTTGAAAGATGAGCCCTTGTGCAGCACTGTCACTTGAAATGAGAGCCTCTCAGCCTTGCATTGCTCTCAATTAGCATAGCAACTGAAATGAGAGGAGAAGCACCTTCCAGCTCCATCTGAAGGTTGGAACATTTGCCTCCCATACATATATAATATGAATACAAAATTCACTGCATGGAATAAGGAAACAGGTGACATTTAAAAGGTTGTAGCAAGTCAGAATACGCACACACACTCTTATCCCCCCACCCAGAGCAGTAGCAAGGTGATCTTGCACCCCTCACAGAACCATCCAGATTGCACCCCCTAGTCATGGACAAATTAACTCTTCTTTCCGCCTCTCCTCCAACCCCCCACCCACCCATTAAATTCATCCTCTATTTAAACCCTTTTCTTATGAGGCAATAATCAATATTTTTATTTATAGACATATTTATGTACATATTTTAGCCGATTTTGCACCCCCTCCTTGCCTGCGCCCCTGGCGGGGGCCCACCTCACCATACCCTAGCTACAGCCCTGCCCCCACCCTCACTAAAGTGAAGCATTTATGATAGAAGGGTGGGAGAGATCTTCTGGCATCCTACTCATCTTTCCTCACAATGCCTTGTCAAGTGGGCCATCAAATTTAAGTCTCTGAACATGGGTGTAAAATACCAACAGCTACAAACACTCTCTGCAAGCCACCGCAGATGTATAGCCATCAGTTCTGGACCTGGTGCAGAAGTCAGCAAACTTCCAGTATTTATCTAAAAGATTTCATCTTGCCTTTCACCCATAAGATCTTCAAGGTGGCTTGCAAGCATCACATTAACTGCAAAATCTACTAAGCAAGAATCTACCGTTTTTGTTTTTAATACCCACAAAACATCCCTGTCACGGGGGTCTTTAGGGGAGTCATAGTCCCCCATGGCTCAGAATGTATAGCCCATATCTGCCAGGAGCGGATTATTATTATTACTTATATTATCACTTATTATTATGGGCCCAGTTTTCTGAATCTCCTCCCATAGATGCTATGCAGGTTACACTTGGGTTATTCTGGGACAAAACAAAAACGAATACCCTCTGGTGGGTGATTCCACATTTTTTAAAATATAACTTCCAGGAGCCTTGGGAAGGGCTTTTCCTAGTCACTGGGAACATGTGTGGGTTTTCTCCACATGATCATAACCAATGTATTTATATACATTGAGGAGAGTAAAATAAGCAGCAGCTTCCCATGTTTGAGGTGGCCCCAAGTGGCTCACATTGTGTATACAGGACCACGGACACTGTTGGTATTTCAATGTTAAACGAACAGTGCTAACAGCACTCACATTTCTTTGAACACATCCCCATTCCTTGCTCCCATCTCCGGAAGAGTAGAGGCCCCACTTCAGGTCTCCTATATGCTACCACTATTTATAGTATAACACCCAGAATCTAGCTGGCAAGGAATTGTTCAGCATCATCAGGTTCCTTCTATCCTAGCCTGTCCTCCAACATGTCGAAATTCAGAAAGGATATTGCTCTCAAAGTAAATTAATGTTTCATATAGCATTAGCATTGTGCTTCTCACTGAAGGCATCAGAATAATAAAAAAACAAGTGGACACAGAGAATAAAATTAAACAGATGTTCAGGGGGTTATTTTTCATTGAAGAACATACCAGCTACTTATCTCGGGTAAAAATCTAGGGAGCCAGTTTTGGATGTATTTTATACTGGATGTAATTTGAAGGATTTGCTCCATTTAAGGTATTCTGTTCAGCAGGGTAAAGTCTATTTTTGGCAAGTAGCAGCATCATATGTACTTTGAGTCAGTAAAGGGTTTTGTTATGGATTATCTTTTGCCGCTGGTAACCCTGGTAATTCCAAGCCAGCATTACTTTGAAGCCATATTCAATGTACAGCAGTTCTGCCTCATCTAAATAGCATGTGTATGGCTAATGGAGCTTTTTTATTAAAAAAATAAAAAATAGTGTGTAATAATTTTCTTTTAAAAAGTTAAAATGTGTCCCACACCTTATCAGTTTCATGTTCACGGGTTTATTAAATTGCAAAGTTAATAAAACAGCAGTCTATAGGCATGTAGATTTGCTGTATTTCAAAAAAGTGAAAATCCTGGTCATTACAGCAAAATAGGTTTGCCATTAATCCAAGATCTAGTGTCACAGAAAAGCAGACCACCGTTGACATACTTATTTATATTAGAGAAGTTGCATGCTAAATTCTCAAAGATTTTGGATACTTGCAAATTATTCCATGCTCCTTTTATTGACAACAATTTTTCCAAACTAGCGATCCATCTTCAATGACAAAATTAATTTCGTCCAATAGTTGCCTTTAAAAAGCCACAATTTGGCTGCTTGTGGAAGAGCCCCCTCACCAGAATTTATCTAAGTTAAGTATATCTCCACATCGTCATCCCTGAAAATAAAGAGCCTTCTCTGCAGGCTTCAACTACGCTTTCTCCCAGTTGTGGTCCCAAATGGGTAAGTCAAACAGCCTGGGCTTCTACTGCACTTGGTCTGGAGCTGCAGCTCCTTAGAACAAGGTAAACAGACTGCATAACAGGAGAGTAGTTGGCCTCTGTGGCTAAATAAGCAATAAACATACCTTCCATTTGTTGTCCTGCTGAAGCGGCCTTCCTGTTTGTTGCTGCCAGCTTCCTCTTGAAAGCCTTTGGGCTAGGCTGATCTGCAGGGGTGGATGCTGGACAGACAATGCTCCACCCAAGAAACATACTAGCTTGAGGGGAAAGAGGCCTAGGGCAAGTTTGTTGCTTCTCTCCCTGTGTTGCTTGTTGCCTGTCTGTTTTCCCCAACCGCAGCTCTCCCTATCCTTTAAATTCTCCCCACCTGCCTCCACTCCTATCCACAGCTGCAGCCCATCAGACTCATTGTGTTAGCAGACAAGACTGCAGACCCCTTGTGTCCTTTCCAACCATAGCTGCCCCATCCCACCAGCCTGCTGCAACACCCAGCAGGGCGATCTCTGTTAGGAGCCAGAGCCAGGAGTAGATCAGCAATAAAAAAGACACCAATGTTAGTGAATTCTTTATTCAAAGCAGCCAAAACAGTGCAGGCCTAGTGACTCTTCCCAGTAGGTCTTGCCCCCAATGAGGCAGCTGCAAGGACTGGAGGTCCTTGCTTTTCCACCGCTCCCTAAGGCTCCTCCCCTGGTTCCTTCCCCAACAGTCTATGGCTCTGGCACCTTGTATCTCATTGCTCCACCCTCTCCATTTCTCTGCATGTAATGGGAGACCAGGGGGAAGGTGAGCTGGTTGCAGCAGGAGGGGGATACTCCCTGGCTTCTTCAGCAGCCTGCCTCATAGCTGCCTCTTGGGTACCCTCCTCTTCTGCTTCTGAGCCCGGACTGCTCTCTGCCCCAGCCTCTTCCTGCTCAATAAACCCTGATGCCTCTTCAGCTTCTGGTGCCTCCTCCTCCAAGTCCGCTTCCTCTTTTCCTTCTGACCATGCATGGTCGTTCCACCACCAATCCCCTGACTCTGAATTCACGATGCCAATCAAATTGATTTATTTTTTTTGCTCCATCTTCATAACCAAGAAATAGTCACAAAGTGAAAGCATTTTTAAAAAATCAGCAAAAGCAAAGCACACTAAATTCTATCAAACCTACTTAGCAAAAAAAAACAACAAAACAAACAAACAATATTTACCTAGCTACAGTCTTGGCATCCGTGGCCCTCCAACACTCCTCTTTAAAACAAGCAGAGTGTTTCTTTAGTTAACCATTAAATCATGTAATGCAGCCATCTAGATAAAGCAATTTATTGTTCAAAATCATGGATATTAGAGAATGTGTGTCAATACATACTTCATGAATAGCCTGTCAGCATTGCTGAAAATACATCAGGTTACTCTTATTTAATTAGGGTTCAAGCCAACATAGCATAGTATGAATATTGCAGAAACAGAAACATTTGAAAAACTATAAAGAACAAACAGAACAGCAATACTGAGGTACTCATCTCAATTTCTTTCAGGCCACTGCATAGATCCTTCTGAGTATTTGAGACTGGGTATTACTCTGCATAGCTTTTAAATATCTCGTAACATAATGAAAAATCACTGTATTTTAACCTAAAGCAGCATATTACACATGCACTGATAGAAACACATTCCATGTAGCGCTCCTGTTGTTCAAATCACCCTAAACACTTCGGGGATTCTATCTCAATTGCTAATCAGATTTCTCCATGAAAAAGTCCAAACTGTTCAACATTCAGCTGTTGTTGGTGCAGCATGAACATACACCGTCTTCGTATTTAAAGTTTTCATGGAGGTATTCCTTGTAATCTCTGAAAGAAAAGAGAACATTGAACATTATTTTTAAATTTTGCATCCTACCGTTCATGACCCAATGGTGCCAGGCTGGGTCGCAACATACACAGGGCATAAAAACAATCCATCTCATATAACATACATTTTTTAAAAAATCAGGTTTTTGTATTACAACAAAGTAACAGTTATTTTCTTAATGAAGCTTTATCATATCAAAGATCATATCAAAGAAAAATATGGAATTAGATTTGCAATCATCTAGAACAAGAGTTACAATTTATTTGTTAGGTGTCAATCAAAATCAAAATGAGGACTTCTATGTGTACCTTAACAGGTTTTATATTAATGTTCCCTACATTTCCAATTCTGCTCTGGTGTCAGAGACACATACCTGGGTCACAGCAAGTCCTTTTTATCTTAACATTGACATCAAGCTACTCTGAAAGCATTACCAGGAATCTACAAGATAGATGTACTGGTAAACCCAGACAGCGAACAGGTGCATCCACCTGGATCAGTTATAGGCCTGATATATGTGTCACTTTAATGGCATATGAGTGGAAACATTGAGTCTGCTTCCCTCGTTGGTAACCTCTGAATAGAAGGGATTATGTGGAGTGAATGGGCTGGCTGATGTGGTTACTTTCAATGGCAACGTTGCCAGTCCTCATGGCAGCTGTGGCACTCTCAGCACTCTCTATGGAGCCTCATCTGGCCTTTGGCTAGATGGGAGTTGCACCTCAGTGTGCTTAAGACCCAACCTAAATTTTGCAGTGGGCTGCTCATTTACCTGAAAAAATAAACAAGAGATCTATAAGCTGAAGCTCATCTCTATTTTGCAGTCCAAAAAACAAAATTAGGAATCCTCTTAAAAAGCTAAAGAATATGCCACTTCAAATATAGCACTTGTTTCCTCAAATAACAGTAGGCCTAGGCGATGTATTGAGAGAATGCGATGGCAGCTTCAGCCGGTGGTATATTGCAGGTGAAACCGCCGCCACTCCCAAGTCCCTCTGCTACCAGCGCTGCTATCAACATCGGGCTGCCGGTAGCAGAGGTACTCAGGAGCAGCAACTGTTTCACCTACGATATACTGCCAGGTGAAACCACCATCGCTCTACCCCTCATACCGCAGAGGGAGGAGCAAGCTGTATTGCAGGGCTGATACAGCTTAGTCCTCCCTTGGCTTCTTTACACTGCTCCCCCACCCCTAGCTGAGCGAGCCCTATACCTGACCCGGGAGCCAGAGAGGCATGGGGCTCGCTCAACTGGGGGACAGGGACAGTTTAACGCTCAGCTGGGGGTGGGGGTGGGCTGAGGCCAATGCAGCTTGTTTTTTCGACCCTGCGATATATCACCAGACTGTGATGTTTGGGTTTGGTGATACACTGCGATGTTGAAAAGCTGATATAGCCCAGCCCTAAAGCTGAAACTATCAGCTGAAACTGATAGAAAATGAACTGAAAGATACAGAAGGTAAAAGCATAAAACCTGCCTCTGAATTTACTTATTTAAAGAGTGTAGTTAGCAATATGCCAGTACGCAAGATAAGCCTGCAGCAAACAAATCATAGCTGCAAATGATTCCCATTGCAATATGTGCACAATTGCTTCATAAAGCAAAGCTGGCCATCCTGACATTGGTTTCAGCATGCTTTAATGAGTTCTGTCACCCTGGGTAGACACAGCATCTATAAACAGATAAATTACATCACTTGGCTTCTCCTGTTATCAAGCAGCAGCACAGAAAGATATCTGCGGTGAAGAGCATATTAGGTCCAACTCACATGTCACAGACAGGAAAACCTAGTCCTCCAGTACCACCAGAGCTTCCTACAGATGTTAATGTTGTTATCAGGTATGGGGCAAGCTTCCATTCATCCCTTTTCATGAGTTCATGCCTTCATAAGGGCCACAAGTCAGAACCTGGACCTTCTCAGCACTAGACCAACAGGTAGAACCCTCTCTCTCTTTGGGGCCCTAGAAAGAAGTGGAGCCACTTTCTTTTTGTTATTTCTGCAGTCTCACTGTTTTTGAAAAATTAATTTGCTAGCCTCATGCCAGAAATGAGAGTCTGGTGTCCTACCAAGTACAGTTTGTGTCAGATAAGGTTTATCATCTTTTAAACCTGCCTCTGGAGTATCATGTTCAGAGGATTAGAAATCACCACCTGACTGTAATAGAAGATTCATACAACCAGACTGCCACATGAATACCATTAGCATTTAAATTCCCGAGCTGATAAATGTTTGCTGTCCCACACCCTCCTCTCCACCCATAGAAGTCCGTATCTCACTCATTTGGTATGCAGATATTTATCAATTTACAACAAATCTTATGCCAGGATAGATAAGGCGCCATTCCCTCTCAGTTGAACTGGACAATTTATGCCTCTGCACATACTGGGGGGAAAAATATCAGTGGAACCATGTAGTTGTGATAAGAGCCTGAATTTCACACCCAACTCATTCCCCCCAATCTATTTTGCAATGCAAATTTCAAGAGATATGCTGTTTTCATTAAATATGATGCTGCAATTGTTGTAAATCTCCTGTCAAACCTCAAACTGTTAACAAAACTGCTGATGCTATGAAAAAATGCTAAAGACATGATGCTATGAAAGACTGGCTATAATTAGCACCAAAGTCCCTTGAATTTTCTAATATATGCAAAGAACATAGGGGATGAGATGGGGTAAGCCTCATTTCATGCTGGGCCTTGGAGAAAGGCACAAACAGCAGGAATTTCACTCACTGGTCCAACCTCCTTCGATGCCTGGAGCAAAATGACATGCTCTGTTCAAACAAACATCATCTGTACAGTGAAGACGAGCGGGTCAAGACTGCACTTATTGGCCCCACCTCGTAACCTATGCATTCAGAAGCTCTTGCACATTTAACAAAGTAGAATCCCAGATCACGCATATACATCATGATGTGTCAACAGTCTTTCTTTCTCTCTTAGTTTGTGCCAGGAACTGAAATGACAGAGGCAGCAAGATTCAAGCTGCTTGACATAGAGCAAGACAACACCTCATCCCTGCCTCAGGTTCTCTGTGACTGCAGAGTACCATACCTTATATATCAGGAAATGGGGAAGTAATCTCTTGTTCCAGCTTGACAGCTGAAGTAGGGGCAAGCAGCAGTTACCAGAGTTAAAGCTATGGCTGTTATTATTGTTACCAACATCCATCTGTGCCATCATTGAGTGAAGGATCACTCAAAATGCTCTGCCATTTCATTTTATCCATAAACCCTGCTTGAAGCCAACAACAATTTCTCCCCTAGACACATCCATAAGTTTCGGAGGACTACATTACGGTTCATTACAAAATGTTTTTCATGAGACTTCAAGTAAATGAAATAAATAAAAAGTGATGTCTAACACTGGCCTGGTTTGCAAACCAAACGATGGCATGAATATGCAGATTCCTGGAGACAAGTTTGCAACTGCTTTGCTTCTCCTCCCCCGCCCAACCGCCTTTTTTACTCCAAGGTTTGGCTTAGCATGTAGTCCAAACCCAGGTTCATGGCTCACCTCCCTAACAATGAGCTGCAGCAAAGAACAATACCAAGCCACAGTCTGGCTTACCATGTCATGCAAACAAGATCACTGGCAGCATTCTCAAAATAACCGCTGCCAATTTAAGGCTAGATTTTAATATCCACACACTCATCAATATGATAAATCAATAGCTCTTACTGTTAAGACAAATGCATTTTACTTTTTAAAGTGCTTGTTACTAAATGTACGGCACACTTTAAAAAAGTTCACGTCATGTTCCTGATTGAATTAACTGACATGCTTAACTGTAGCAAAAGTTCCTCAAGTAGTAGTAGAATTAAAAAAAAAAGGATATTTTCTTGAGTGAGATATACACATATTTCAAGTGGACAATATCTAATTACTATACATCATAGAGTTTGTCAGTTATTTTACCAAGTCAGTCATTTTACTGAGATAATTGTCAGACAATCTTCATGGAACATTTACTGTAATAACTTTTTTCTGCCCTGCAACACTGACAGAAGATGAAAATCAACTTTGTTCTAGCATTAAAATGCAATATTCAATTCCTCTCACGTTTTCTCAGGTCATCAAGATTTCAAGTACTGCCTCATTTTCCATTTACACAAGTTGCTGTGTTTTGTTTTATGCCTTTCTCAAGTGCTTTAAGTTTAATGAGATAAAATGTCTCAATTTCAGATGCTTTTACGTGTTTAAATAAGCATACAGTAACCACTTCATTTGAGAAAACAGTCTCCACAATACCACTAAGGGAGCCTGGGACACCTGTTGTATTTTCAGATCTTAATTTTGTTTTGATTAGGACAGGGGCCTGACAGGCTTCATAAGGACTGCTGCTGTGGCTGCTGCCCAGCAAGGACTGGGGTATTTGGGGAAAAGTTTTGTTCCAAGTTTTTGCTGTTGTTACTGATATTAAGTGATAACTATTTTTATTTTTATGTGTAAATTGTTCAGGTTGGTTATGTAGTTTTTAATGTGATTTATTTATTTTTATGACTACTTTGCTATTGTTTGTAATTACATAGATCAGGGATGTTCAACAGGTCGATCGTGATCTACTTGTCAATCGCGGGGGGGGGGGGCGGGGGGCGGGTTTGATCGCAGTTGATCGCAGGATCCTGACAACCCAGCACTTTTCCCTTAACACAGTGGTTTTCAAGCGATGCACTGTGGCAATCTGTGGCACCTTGAATGATGGTCATGGGCATTGTGGGGGAAGCCATGGGCAGCACCGGGGAATGGGGAACGATATTGGAAGGAAACTATTCTTCTTTCCAATTGGTTGACACTGCTGTTACTCAGTTGGTACCACCTACCATGCAACTGCACTTGTCATTTACTGGTCAAAAGGCTTGTCATTTCACACTCTTCCCTCCCAAACAGAGCCACGCCTTGTTCTGCCCCCTTGCTCGCTACATGCCATGTGCAAAGGAAGAGGGGGTGAGTGATTAAACCAGCTGCAGGGCAGTAACTGGATCCCCAGGCAGGGAGACCTTGCAGGGTTCCTACTTATTTCTAATGCTGGCACCAAGGGAAAGGTGTTAGGTGGTGGGGAAGGACCCATACAAGTGGCACAGTCCTGGAGTTGGGACACTGAGGTTCAGCAAACCTTCACTTGTCATGAGAGAGAGACAGGTGACCTGGAACCCTGGTTTGTAAGGGCTGGTGGGGGAAGTGGGGGAGGACGCTGCCAATCTAAATGGTGTATTCATAACTTTCTAGGCAGTAAGTCTGGTTGGGCTCAGTGGAACTTAATTTTTATAAACCCCCATAGGATTGGGCTGCAAATAGGCAGCTGTGAACATCTGTAAGACACACTTCCCACAGGCTAAAGAAGAATTCTAAGCTTCACTGCTGGTGCTTGGTCTTAACAGCTGTTGTGGTGGCAACTCTGCTTTAAGGTTCTAGTTTTCCAAACTGGGATTCTGTTAAATACTTCATTCAATAGTGAGATACCAGTGGGCATGTTAACAGGTAAGAACTTGTCACTTCTTGCTTTGGCCACAAGTGACTTGATCCAACCCCAGCCCCGTACTTTGCTGGGGGCAGGAATTCAGTAGGGCTTACTTACGAGCAGGCATGGTTAGTATTGTAGGGAATGATGAAACAACACAAGTTTTACTAGGTATCCCACAGGAGAGCTGCAGAAAGACTGTAGTTGGTCAAAGGTGGCATGCACTCAAAAAGGCTGAAAACCTCTGCCTTAACAGATTGGTTTATCACCCCAATGAGAACTAGGCCAGTGTATGTAAAAGATGTGTGAAAACAGTACTGTTTGAAACACTAGCAGGGGCTGACATGACTGACTGCTCCTCTGCACAAAATCTTTCTGTGCACATTGGACATTTACATAATGGGAAAAGGTTGTAGCTGAGCCTTCTCTCTACCATGCTGGGATTTTTTTATTTTATTTTTTTGTTCTAATACAGATTTTATTAAATTATCTAGGAGTTTTTTTATTAAAAAAATCAAGAAACTCTAAGAGCAGTATGAGACTTATCACAGCGTGAAGCAATGTAAATGTGAGTTGCATAAGGACAACTCCCTCTGCTTACCTTCTGTCAGCGCTTCATCCAGGAACAATTTTAGCCGTCTGCTTCTGAGTCCAAACACTTTCCCCGTTTCATGCAGAAGCCCTTGATATGTGAGTCCGTTCTGACCAACCGGATTTTCCATTAGAAGAGTTCCCACCAATCCATTCAGACACTCTGCAGGAAACAAGTTGTGATGATTCTCAGCAGCGAAAAAGAAACAAAAGGTTTCCTAACATCCCACAGGCATGCATTTCTCCTACACCCTCCTAGAAATCTGATGCCAGCCTCAGGCTGTAATCCCATGTGCACTTACCCAGGAGCAAGCCCCATTAAATACATGGGATTGCATGGGGATGCACTATCATTCATAATTCACACCCTGAGCAAGGCTGGAATTTGGCTGCCTAGTGTTAAGAAAGGATTTTGCAATGCTTTTATATTAAAACTATGATGATATGGCAATACAATTTGTCTAGCATAAATGTACAACATCTACAGAATTTGTGAGAACAAGATCAAGGTGATAACTGAACTTGCTCAAGACATAAGAAGTTTATGAGTACATGCAATGGGATTGTCGAGTAAATGCCTCTGTTTCGCACACATCCAGAACAGCTGCTCTCCAGTATATATCCTTGAGCTGGTCTTGTTAATTCTATTTTCAGCTCTAGAGATAATTTCGTTTTGTCTTCTTATGTCCTATGAAAACCCCAGGCTACAACTTACTGTTGCCTTTCCCCACAATATCACTTCAGTTCTTTACCTTACCTCCCTCAAAAGAAACTCCATCATGTCAAAACGTTAATAGTATTACTGTTTGGGGAGAGGCAGAAAGAGCATGACTTGTGCCTGTTTAATTGTGTGACGGGGGGGGGGGGGTCATATGTAACCACAGCAACTGGAAACAGGAAGCAGCCATGCCTTTAGCTAGATTTCAAACGGGGCCCAAGATTTAAGTTGCAATAAATAATTTGATCTCGTATCATATGATCAGTATAATTACCTTGTGGTTTTGCATTCACTAGTTGTAAATTGATATACTGACAGAGGAAGCCATCAAGACTGTTCAAGGCTGGCACTGACCCCGCAGTTACATGAAGCATCTTTCCACTGAGACTCAGCAAGTCTGTTTGGTTTTTCAGTTCTGAAAAGAAAAATCCAGCTGCTATAAGCAAACCAACAAGCAACATCTCTCCCAGTTATCACCTGATACTGGTCAGCTGCTTACAGTAAGTTTGCTTTCAGATGCAGTTCACAGATTGTTGGCATCCATCTGTTTTGAGGGACAATGGAGTGCACCTCTGGGGGTGAAGTCAAACTGCTGAAGAATCACAGTGCCTGCTGTGGCTGCAGATACCAGTAACTTGTAACAGCTACCTCCTGTATTGTCTTGCTGTGTTAGCAGCACCGAAGTGACCTCTCCAGGGTGCTAGCCTGGGCAGTGTGTATGGAGTTCACAGATACAGTGGTGCCCCGCAAGACGAACACCTTGCAAGACGGAAAACCCGCTAGACGAAAGGGTTTTCCGTTTTGGAGGTGCTTCGCAAAACGAATTTCCCTATGGGCTTGCTTCGCAAGACGAAAATGTCTTGCGAGTTCTTGCGGGTTTTTTCCCCTCCCCCCCCTTTTCCTAAGCCGCTAAGCCGCTTATCAGCTGATCCGCTGATAAGCCGCTTAACAGCTGGTCGCTAAAAGCCGCTAAACCGCTAATAGCGCTAATCCGCTAAGCTGTCAATGGGCTTGCTTCGCAAGACGAAAAAACCGCTAGTTGAAGAGCCTCACAGAACGGATTAATTTCGTCTTGCGAGGCACCACTGTACTCCTCCTTAAACTGGAAACATTTTCGTCTGATTATTTGTATTCACTTGCTGGGAATACTTATAGTGCAGTAGACATTAGGTGTTGTTGAACTCCACCTCATGTCAGCCCCAGCCAGCGTAGCCAATGATCAGGGATGATGAGACTTCTAGTCTAGAAACATCCGCAAAGCCAGTTTTGCCATCACCAATGTATATTGGCATAAAGAGAATAAAGATTAGAAAGCATCTTTGGACTGGATTGATGTGCCTGGATCGGGACGTCCTACATTGCAAAGTCTGGGCCATTCTTATGTTACCAGGGTGTCAAGACTCTCAGTGTTGCATCCTATTTCTGCAAGGAGAAGTCTTGTTCGAAAGAATTCTAAAATCTTAGTGAGAGGGTCAGCAAGCATATAGCTAGAGGTGATCCAGTTGACACTGTGCACTTAAGACTTTCAAAAAGCTTTTGATAAAGTACCGCGCCCAAGACTCCTGAGTAAGTTTGGAAGTTATGGGTTAAGAGCTACTGATCCACAGGACAAGGAACAGGAAACAGAGGCTAGGAATAAATGGACAGTTCTTTTAGTGGAGGGTATAGAAAGTGAAGTTTTCCAAAGATCCATATTAGGACCTGCGCTTTCAGAAATGCTCATGAATTATCTAGAAATAGGGGTGAGCAGTGAGGCAGTTGGGTTTGCTGAGGACACCAAATTGTTCAGGTGAGTTAAAACAAAACGTAAGATTTCCATGTAAGTCTATCATTACTGTCCAGCCTAACCTACCATGCAAGATTCTGGGAGGGGGGACCCCATGCATGCTGTCCTGAAATCCTTCTAGAAACCATTTTTTAAAAGTTTATTATTTATTAAAGTTATCTTCCACCCTTCCTCCCAAAGGAGTCTCTAACAGAGCCTTCTTGCTTATTTTGCCCCTTTTGATTCTTTTTTTAAAGTGTGCTGTCTAGAAGGACAACGAAGACTGCTAACAAAGGAGAAGACATTTATTAATGCATTTATTGCATTAAGAAGTATTGCACAAAAGGATTTATTTGATTTTTTTCATCTGCAGAAGGCAGAAATTCTGACAGCATCAGACTAAAAGTCTAGTGCTTGAATAAATTTACCTGCTAATAAGGATGGCACACCCAATCATTATCAGTCAATGAATTGTAAGAAATGCCATATTAGGATTTACACAACTCAGATAATCTACACATTATGTGAACGTGCCATAAATTGGGGTGGGGATCTGCCAATACACACCACTTAAAAAGCAATTCCCACACCTTTTGCCCTCTCATGCCTGATATGACATTTTGGAGAAGGTGTATCAATGAACTGGTGCCATCCTGTGTGAACATAAATCACAAGTCTTCCAAACACTCTGAAATTAACTTGTTAATATATATACATATGCACACACACATATATGAGTGACAATACAGCAAGAATAATTTTAAGTTCAAATCAGTTGAATAGATCTTCAACTTATTTGAATAAATATAAATTAAGAGATATTACAGAATCTTACAGAGCTGCATTTTAAAGCAAGTGAATTAATTACAAAAAAAAATTCTATAGCTGTGTAGAATTATGTGGAGCAAAATATATTTGTCCATACTTTTATATTTAGAAAAATCACATTCTAAGACACACAAATTAGTCTGCCTCTCTTTGTCTGCCAAGCAAAACCACATAAGCAGATACATAATTTGGAATATGAGCTCAATATTCAGTAAAGGTGCTATAGCTGAACATTTGGTTCAAAATGCTGAGTAGACCAGAGATAAACCTTCCCACTGACCCTCATCACTAAGTGATGATACAGCAGATTCAGCTGTATTGCTTTGTGCTCATGTGGCTCGATGAGCACATTGCTCTTTGTGCAGGTTTGTTTTTTACTCCAAAGATAATGGCACCATGCATCTTGACACAGCAGAGAGAACAATACAGCTCAAGATGATCCGGGCAAACAAGAAATCACTTTAATTAACAGTTTTAAAAATGAAAAGTGCTTTCCTGTTACCTGACCGTTTCGTCTTTTTCATATATAGCTTTCTCTGTTTACAACATTAGGATATTAAACACAAAGCAGAAAAAAATGTGGAATCATTCTATTATCTGTCCTGTTTCCTAAACCCTATATTTACAATGCATATGTATAAGCTAAAACTGCCAACATCTGGTGTAGACCACAATTTAGTTTCATATAGTAAGGAGATAAACTAAATATTGGGCAGTTTGTTGCAAAATCAATAGATCTCTCCCAAAACACAACTAGGCACTGCTTTCACTGTGAGTTAGCTTTGGCTGTCATCACATAGACAAATCTGATTGGCTGCATCATTACCATTGCTAGGAAGAAGGCCAATTTGAAGGGTGAGAAAGCTGCAGCCAATTGGGCTTGTGAGAACAAGCTCACAATGGAGTATTTCTACCACCACAATCAGAATACAAAGAGCTTACCAAGAAGCAGCCACCTACATACGTCACTGAGAAGGAAAGCACTTTTTACAGTGGAGAAAGATTTTGTTAATAGCCCCCCTCACTCAGGCTCACCCCTAACTGCTGTTTCACCTTCTACTCATGTGCTATGCAAAGTATACTCAAAAATATATTTCTGAAATGTGCATGAAAGCCTTTAAGCAAAGTACTAGTGTGAAACTGTATGCTATGGCGTATTTAATTTCTCTTAAATTCTTTTTTTTAAAAAGAAGAAAAAGTTGACAGCTAGGATACCAGCAACAAGGGGGTTCAGGAAACCTCCATAGAGTCTATGTGCTTTCCATGTGTTGCTACAGGATCAGCAGTTTCTTTTTTTAAAAAAAAAACCGTTAAAAGGGTAACAATGGCCATACAACACAATATGAACATAGTGTGAGTTTTTTACTCAGATCCTTTTGTTACTTTTTATTGCATCAGTCATGTTCTGTTTCTTGTCGCTGCAAAGTTTTATGTGTCAAAATTATTGTCTACCTGTTTAAGAGAGGAACAAGTTAAAACCTAAAGTGTATTTTAACAAAATTGTTCTGTATATACAAGTCTGGAGATCTTCAAACCTCCGTATGACAAAACACTTCAAAGTGGCAACAGCAGAGAAATGGCTTTATGACAGCTTTAGAATGTAAACCGCATACGTTCTAACTATATCAGAGTTTGAAATGCTATCACAACTTGTTCTTCTGGGTTTAAGTAGCCAAATAAGGAGTCAAAAAGCACTCTCCTGAACATTCCATCTGAAATTGAGCAAATTTACCACAGAAGCAGCCTTCAGGAGGATTTTTTAAAATACAATTCTGGAGTTGTTTATAACCAGTTTCAACAGTGCATAAACTTCTTGTCAGAAAGTAAAGTAAAACACAGGTCCAAGACTAGGCATACTTCCAAGGAGATTTTAATTTTAAAGCAAGTGTCACCTGTGCTATAAAACTGCAGTAATAATAATCTCCCCAAAACATGCAAACACACAGAGACCATGAGAAGTGTGTGCTGCTTGCACATGAGCCCTCATCACACTTAACCACAATACCCACCTGTTTTTCCATTGAAAACCGCTAACTTTGAATTTTCAAGACCAAAAATGCATGAAATGGTGTTAACGAGTTTGGAAAAGTCTAATGTATTATCTCCTTTGGGATTTTCCAGCAACACCATACCAGCTGGAAAGAGAAGCACAAAGCAGCAATTGTAAGAAACCAATTTTGTTTAATCAATTCGTTGTCAATACTGTTACACCTATATGTAAGGGGTGGGGGGCAGGCCCGGGGAACAAATGTGGCTCTTGGGACTCTCCCTGGCCATTTCCCCTTCCAATTTCTTCTCCATACATCCCTCAATTGATTTTGCCTGGCTGGAATGTAGGTTGCTGTACAAAGGCAAAAACCACATCCATTGCTGTACCCATCGTTGCCTCCTATCCTTGGCATGAGGCCCTCAGAGAGCTGTGAATACACACCTACTGGGTGAATACATTTACCAAGCAAGTTACTTGGATTGCACAATTCTTTCATCTCATCCAGGAATTATAACTTCAGTTCAATTATATTCTTTAAAATTGGCACTAAATAACCAAGCACAATGGTTCAAATGGTTAAGATGCCTAAACGCAATTCTCAAGGTTGACTTTGTTAAAAAATATTTATTTTTCAAAAAGAAAATTGTCAGATTTAAAACATAAAAGGTAAAGGTAAAGGTACCCCTGCCCGTACGGGCCAGTCTTGACAGACTCTGGGGTTGTGCGCCCATCTCACTCAAGAGGCCAGGGGCCAGCGCTGTCCAGAGACACTTCCGGGTCACGTGGCCAGCGTGACAAAGCTGCATCTGGCGAGCCAGAGCCGCACATGGAAACACCGTTTACCTTCCCACTGGTAAGCGGTCCCTATTTATCTATTTGCACCCGGAGGTGCTTTCGAACTGCTAGGTTGGCAGGCGCTGGGACCGAGCAGCGGGAGCGCACCCCACCGCAGGGATTCGAACTGCCGACCTTTCGATCGGCAAGTCCTAGGCGCTGAGGCTTTAACCCACAGCGCCACCTGTGTCCCTGATTTAAAACATATGTAAAACTAATTCAAAGGAGCCAAAGGAGGTTGAAACTGATTTTTCTTGAACGGTTGCTCTCACTGCACATAACAAGGCACATGAGAGATGGAAATAGCTTCCAAAAGCCGCTTGCGATCTGGCACAGGGGTCAAGCCTTCAAAAGGAAGAAGTCTTATTAAGGATATGCAAACCCTTTGTGTGAGCTACCCTTTGGGTCCCTGCCATAACCTTTTTAAAAAGCAGTTTTTGATTTTTGATGCAGCAGTTTCAAAGAAGACAAATGACAAGTAACTTTCAGAAATAGTTTAAGGAATTCCTACCTTGCTCTTTCCCATTCACAGAGATGTTCAGATTGACATAAGCACATGCTGGCTCAATGCGATGATTCAGAGCACCTTTGGCTAGTGTAATTTCCAGTTCTGATCCCTTCAGCTAAATAAACAAGCGTTACATTTTCTTAAAATTAATATTCTAAGAGGAGACACTCAAACTATTTCCCCTCAGAATTATTACAACTTGGAAATGCTGCAGGGATGATAGTGACAATAGTTGTAATTTAACGCTGCTTCACAATAAAAGACTGCAATACAGTATGTTAGCAGAGGCAACCCTGGTGACATTAAAAATACAATATTTGCAATTTATAAGCCAACAAACAAACTTTTAAGGCTGCAAAAAAGTTAAATGCAGAAAATCAGAGGAAGACAGAAAGGAGTCACAGCAGCACATGCAGATGATTATGAAATGCCATTTCTGGGTCTGCTAATGTTGGCCACTAGGGGGCAACTGTTACTACCCATTAGCCACCAGGAAACTGTCACATTTCAAAGCTGAATTAAGAATTCTGAATAGTAAGAAAGTGTGGGTGCAAAGCTACACACAAAAAAACCTTCACAGCTACCATGCAAGTGTTAAGGCCCATTTTCCCCAAAACGTTATTATTTTGATTTATCTGGGTGCACATAGGACTGGAACCTGTAGACTTAAAACTGTAAAAATGCCTTTAAAGACTGGGTAGTATTTTGCTGAAGAGTAGCATTTTAAAGATGCTAAAACCAGAGGAAATTAATTTTTAAGTTTGAATCCTTTGAAATAAAAATTACCATTCCATTACTAAACGGAAGTAGGGTTTCTTGTCCTTATTTCCCCCCACAGTCTCATAGAGAGTCAGGGGAATAGAGCATGAGTGGCTGAAAGGACAGGGGGAAGTCACTCAAAAATGGGGTAGTTGCTTGGAATTTTTGCGGTTTCATTAATATTCATTGCACCCTGATTTGCATCAGTATTTGTTCTAAAGCAAGGTTTTGGTACTGCTTTGGACTTTTTGCCTTTTTCATATATAGCTTTATTTTCCAGAAGGTAGTAGGTTGTTTAAGGCAGGCACAGGCAAACTCAGCCCTCTAGATGTTTTGGGACTACAACTCACATCATCCCCAGCTAACAGGACCAGTGGTCAGCGATGATGGGAGTTGTAGTCCCAAAACATCTGGAGGGCCGAGTTTGCCGATGCCTGATTTAAGGTTTTTAGGCTTAACTGAAACAGTATTCCAGCCTAAGCAACTAAAGGGCTTTTGACCTGATAAAATGAAAATATGAAAAAATTGCAAGACTCATCTATTCCATTTAGATCAACCATCCGTACATACACCAGTAAAATTAACATAGAATTGCTTTTTCTGGCTGTCCCAGAACTGCACACATTGTTGCTCAGTATCTTTCATTAAACTATTATTCTCACCAAATTACATTTAAATCTGTAATCATCACAATGAATGCGACTGTCACCAACATCTTACAGATTTGCCTCATTTTAACTGTATGAACAAATTATTAAATGACTATACACTACTATTTTCATATGTTTGCTAATGAAGTAATACAGGGATTATATTCTGGGGGCTTAGATTAGCTTTCTATCTATCAAGCCCATATCAATAGACAAAAACATTTACATTTCTCTTAGGCAACTTCATAGATTACCAGAAAAGTAAATGACTACTTCCTTTAAAAAGTAAAGGGACCCCTGACCGTTAGGCCCAGTCATGGACGGGGGTTGCGGTGCTCATCTTCCTTTACTGGCCGAGGGAGCCGGCGTACAGATTCAGGGTCATGTGGCCAGCATGACTAAGCCGCTTCTGGCGAACCAGAGCAGCGCACGGTAACACCGTTTACCTTCCCGCCGGAGCAGTACCTATTTATCTACTTGCACTTTTGAACTGCTAGGTTGGCAGGAGCAGGGACCGAACAAAGGGAGCTCACCCCGCACGGGGATTTGAACCGCCGACCTTCTGATCAGCAAACCCTAGGCTTTGTGGTTTAACCCAAAGCGCCACCCACGTCCTTTAAGATACACAAAATAACAGTTACATTGTGCAGTTTAAGTTTGTTGTGCAGCTTAAAAGAAATAGGCAACTTCACTGACTACCTTTTACCTTTGAAATAATTTCAAGACATGCATTGTTCTATTTTTAAAAAATCTACTATTCGATGTAAAAGAAAAAACAATGTATGGTTATTTCACACTTCTATACTGTGCTACCCAGATGCATTCACTTTATATTCAGGTGAGTATAATATATCCAACATATGCATTGGCCCAGCAAAAGACTTAACTTGGGAAGAGTAATGGAGCTGGCATTTTCTGTATAGGGAGATGCGCTATTTATAAGCCACAACCTATGCCCAATAATACATATTGCTACATTTACACAACTCTTTGCTCTTATAAAGGATGGAGTTAGACCACATAAAGGAGGCATCTGCAAAACATGGTGTTCCTGTGAAATACCCAGCTTACAGGTGACATCCACATGATAAAAAGTGAAAGGTAGGCTCTGGGAGTTGAGAAAGCACTTTTTATGTCGGGAGTTGAGAAAGCACTTTTTATGTCGGGAGTGGCTACAATAAGCACAATGTAGCTCTTAAGAAACATTTCAACAGATATTACCCCTGTGGATTAAGGTCTATCAAGCCTGCATTAAAAGAGACTCCTGAGCATCATCGGATTTAATTTGCTTTACTTGAAATCAGTAGATACAGTCAAAAAGGTAACCTACAACATGCATTTCGGAGTTTTAATTTCATATGGTAGAGATGATTAGCTGAAATGCAGAAAACCAAGAGAGTTTTTAGTGCTGGGTATGTAAGTCCATGCTGACCAGTTCTGAAACCACTTGGATGATTTCTGTGACTTCCTGAACTTAAAGCTTGTCATATAATATGAACATCTGAAATGGATATACCGACTCTGGTCCAATAAACATTTAATGTGAGGCAATGCATTATTCAGATAATGGGGTGAGGTGAATATTTTCCAAATAAATTCTTGCTTGTTTTTACCTGGGTTTTCTCTTGAATAAGCACTTCTGTTGAGGTAGGCACTGGGTATGGCTTCAAGGCAGCCTTTATTGTTGCAAAAATGAAATCTGTATGCTCCTTAATAACAGTATCAAGATAATCACCTTCTGGATGAGCATGGTAATACACTGTAATCTCATCAGTTGGAACAAGATTGCGCTGTAACAAAATCAGCAACCCAATTGAGTGAGCAATAAAGATTACCTATCACCAAATATTTGCAACCAAAAAGTAAAATCTTTTTTTGGTATAATCAGAACAAAACACACATTTAAAAAGTCAAGCATAATTATAGCAAATATTCTGGCAAGCAGAAAAGCATCTAATTGCACATCACATGTTAGTTTGTCTTAGCCAAAATCCAATGGCACTCTACAAAACATTTTGCTTCAAAATAAAAAAGATTTCACGAAGAAAAACAAAAATAAAGGTATTCTGCAAATGAGCAATTGGTTTTTATATTTAAGAATGCAAACAAAAAGTAGAACTGACCAACAAATACTGTCCCCAAATTTAAAAATATTAACCAAATGAACACAATTCTGTTCTGGAGGAGTCTGCAGTTGATTGAGCAATGGAATCTATAGTTCTTGTTATCTTAATAAAATGAGAAGTCACCTTCACACACAATTACCTATGTCATGCTCATTTTTTAAATCATCTTTTCTAGTCTCCTTTTATAGCCATCTGTTCTTCATGTATAACTAGACATTGTGAGTGCAGGCACACAGGATAACAACTGAGAGAGGCCAAAGCACCGCAGGCAAACACACAACTGCCAAATATACTTTAAGAGAGTCACGGTTTATAAGTGTTTATACGCTAATGCCAGAAAGCCTCCAAGTCAAGATGCGCGAACTGGAGTGCTTGGTCCTAAGAGGACGGCATTCATATACTGGGCATAACAAAAATCTGGTGGAATGGAGAGAACTGATGGGACACGGTTGTATCTCTGGATCTAAATTCGATAGGACAGGGAACAACAGACTGGAGGTGGTGTCACTCTATAAATCAAATAAAGCGTTGAATTCAACAAGCTAGAAATCCCCAAAGAGGTAGACTCCTCTAGCATTGTGGGTAGTGACACCAGGCCCAACAATAAGTGGACATGCTATCAGTCAAAGCAGGTAGAAAAACGCTTTTCTCCCTCTCTCCTAACACTAAAATTTGTGGACATTCAGTGAAGCTGAATGCTAGAGGATTCCGGACAGACAAAAGAAAGTACATCATAACACAGCACATATTTAAACTATAGAATTTGCTTCCACAGGAGGCAGGGATGGCCATCAACTTGGATGGCTTAAAAAGAGGATTAGACAAATTCATGGTGGAGAAGGCTATCCTGTTCTAGCCACAACAGCTGTCCATGGTCAGAGGCAGCAGGCTTCTGAATACCAGCTGTTGGAAACTACAGGAGGGGAGGCTGCTCTTGTGCTTCATTTCCCAGATTTACTAACCTTCTTCCGAAGTTTCTGGATGCGATTTATTACTTCACGTGCAACGCCTTCATCGACCATAGACTGATCGGGAGTAACATCCAGGAGAACCAAAACCTGGCCAGAAAAAAGGCAGATGCTATATAGACCTTGTTTTATAACAACAATCATAGACATGTTCATGTGGATTGAGACAAGAGAAACTGTGTTTTACAAGTTAGAGCTAGTTGCTATTAACTCAATCTTTGTTGTTCTTTTGAACTGTTACAATATATATATACTAAGGTGCTACTGGAAGGAATTTTTGTTTCAAATATATATACCGCTAGAGACATGCACAATAGGGCACACAGGACAACCCCATGCATGGTGTGCTTAACTTTTTGCCCTGATGTCAATAGTGACAATGCAGGTTGTGGTGGTAGTGATGGGGTGCTAAGCACACTGCAGGTCTTTAGATTTTAGCTGGGCATAGCTACTTGAAAGTGAAATAGCCAGCCACAGGATCAGAAAAAACAGTTAACTTCCTGCAGTTATTATGGAGGTCACTTGTCCGAGGACGTCATTGCTCAGACTTGCAAAGCGCTCCTCCTCATTTAAGCTATTGCTGCTAATGACACAGCTCCTTCTCCAAATTCCAGCCAATTTTTTGTTCTGCTCTTCTTCAATTTATCTGCTCAGTTCTACACTTCCAGCAATTGCTATAATACGATTATGTCCATTTATGATATGGAACAGAAGCCAACTGTTCTATGTCAAACATTCCCCTGGGTTACTTCAAAATCCTTGCATGAGCCTAAGCAACTCTTTGGATCCCTGTTTCCTGCCATCTCAAGCAGATATGCCAAAATGGTATGGTATAGGTTCTATATTGCAGAGGCACTGATCCACAGCAACTAGTGCTAGCAACATGAACATCTGAATTTCCCATCATCGTCACTGATCACTACATTTGATACCTGAGAATCAGAATGTGCTTCAAACTGGGCAGATCCTCCTTCAGCCTGGTTAAAGGTGTACATCAGACGGAGATCTTCTTCATGCAGTTCATGACCTTCTACAACAATGGTGCCTGATTCATTTAAACCAGAGAATTACCTATTTTATATTAAGCAAGCGTTCCAAGCTTTCAAAAATGTGCAATTAGTCAACATTTCAATGTACTGATGTTTTCTGTCTCTTGTTTGAATGACATGTATTTCTCTGACTTTCTTGTGTTTAGAACAAACATTTTTGCTCCATGGGCCAGATGTTTATCAGAAATTTACAGGAGGATGGGGTCTCCCGCCTGTCAAAATTCCCTCAGTAACTTTGAAAATCCAGTTTCCAACTCTTCAGTCTCTGGCAGAATAACTGGAACAAAGTGTTCCAGGTTCTGAAAGCTTAGACCATCCAAAGAACATTCAAAGCAAAATATGAGAAGTATAAAAACATTTTCTACTCAAGGTAGTTTGGATTCTTTTATAGACGTTTAGACCCCTAAGCGCTTCCCTGAACATTTCCTCGTTTTGCAGAATTGATTTAACCTTTCTCCTCTTTGCAGTTATTTTCCAATATGTTTATGGAACCTATAAACATTTGACAATATACTAACAAGAGAAATAGCTTTTAAATCTCTGTCTTTTTGCTTTTAGACTAGAAAAGAAAACCAAGCAGCTAAATGGATTGGTTTCCATACTTGAAAATAAAAATTATTTTGCGTCTGTTTCCAAGGTCATCACACTTTTCTGACAAACTACACATACTCCACTGATACTAACCAGTCTTCTGGAATTCTTCCAACTGCTCACTTTTCAATTCCTTCACAGCAGCCATAACAGATTTAAAGGCACCTTTCAGACGCTTCCCAAGCACCATGTGATCAGGTTCTGCTCTTAGGCGGATCCCATATTTATCTTTCTCAGTTGATAATGTCACTTGACGGACATTCAGTTCCTGTGCATTTCCCAAAAAAGTAATAAAATGAAAAAAAATAGTTTAAAAAATAATCATCACTTGAAGTCATGATTAACAAACCATTTTACAGGCTAAATGGCAAAATAGTACAGAGAGTAGGACAAACAAAAAACAGCTGTCTGCTATTTTGATATATGTGCACTTGAAGTTTGAACAGTACTATGATTAAGTCATTTTAGATTGTTATGCTATACAAAAATACTTTGCTGTACAGAAGACCAAGTTAAATAGAGCTCCCATTCATGCTATTAAATAAGAAAAAGTTCTCCCACCAAAGTATTATCCAAACATCCTTACCTATTCCCACCCGAGTTTCCACCTTACACCTTCTAAAGACCCTAGTCCTACTCTACTCAAGGTTTCCTCACTCCACAACCCATAAAACCTTTGAGATCACTCCTATTCCATTCAGCCCTTGTCCTTGGCTCTTTTGTCTTGTTATTAAGCCAGGCCTCTTTTCCTCCTTGAACTTACCCCAGACTAATATTTTCCTAAATAGTGAACACTTTTCAGTAACTAAGAACTATCTACTGTTTAATTCCATCTAATGCAACGCTGGTGTTAAATACAATCGTACAAACCAAACAGGAGATGGTCTGATAAAATAAACCACCTTTCCTATTTTGCATCTGAAAGCTTTTCTAGCATACTTCTGCTGTGTTGCTCTTGTTTGTAGGAAGCCTGGGAGACCTTTTGTCTGGCCAAACAAATGTACATACAATATTATAAAGAGTTCCATGTCTTTTACGAGGCATTGAGCTCTAAGAATCCAATACACGAAACCACACAAGGGGTCACTTTGTCTGGCAAGCCACACTTTAATCTCTAAAATAGATAAAGGATAAAATTGGCTCCATTTCCAGAGCAGAACAGTTCACTCTCAGCCCTCTGAATCAATGCTTAGCTGAAAGCAATTTACTAGTACAAAACAATCAAAACATTTTATGCGCTTTCTTTCCATCTCATTTCTTTTTTTTCTCTTCTTTTTTTCAACAGGAAAGTCCACATACTAATCTTCCTTCCACTTATTGTTTAATGAACAGTGCTTTCGCAATTGGTATTGGAATCAAAACGAATGTCAACTGACAGCAACAAGGTTTTACACAGCAAGCGAGTGGCTCCTCTTGCGGTTCCATCAGCCACACTCCAAAGGGATGCAGGTGGAAGCAGGTCCACAGACACCCATAAGCAGCCACAGAGCAGGAATGTTACTTAGGTTCTCCACCTTGTCCCATTTCACCGGGAAACTCAAGGAAAGCCACCACATCCATACCAACAGCTTTTTTTAAAAAAGACTTATTTTGCACCAAAATCCAAAAGTGCCCTTTTGAAGTTAGCTTAGTGGAATGAGATGGTTTAGGAAGGCAGCTTCTTCAGAAAGGCATAATGAAAAATGATAGAGCGATGCTGCAAGACAATTCTTTTTCATGATTTTGTGAATGATCAATGATCATGAAGTATTTATCTCTGAAAAATATGTGGTCAAAAGTCAACTGTATTATACATAATATACAGATGTCACAATTTATCCTCGGCTTAGTTTGGTCCTTGCAGTCTTCATGTGTAATCAAGAGTACTCGGTAATGACATCTTTTTTTCTCAAGAAAGTATGTGTTTGCTTAACCCTTGCCTACACATAGATCTTGATACTTTCTCCTACTCCAATGAGTTAGGTCTCTGTGCCTGAGCTTGACTGGAGTAAGACAACAGACAAGAGTCTGCTGCGGGCTCAAGTCCAAAACATGACAGCATTAAGCAGTAACAAGGGGAGTCCAAAGCCAAGCCAAAATCAAGCAGCACAGAACTGTAGTCCTGGGTCAAATGAAATCCAAAGGCTGAGTCAGAAGGCATGTGTATATATGTGAAAGAGATATCCAACAAACTCATCCTAACACACAAGGACTTCCACCTGCCAAAGGGGTGGTCTTCTCCTTCCCTCTCTTCTTCCCACTCCTTGCTTCAAATCTGCTTCAGAAGACTGAGAAAACCCCCAGAATATATGGGGAAGCGGTCCCCTTGTGCAGGTGGAAGCAGAGGCGGAGCTAGCTGCTCCGGCACCCTGAGCAGCACACATGCTATGCACCCAGGGGCAGGGCTAGCTGCCCCCAGGGGTGGGGTGAGCATCCCGGAGGCGGGGCGGCAATGTCACCCCCCTCAGGGATGACACCCAGGGCGGACCGCACCCACCACATACCCCTTCCTCCGCCAGTGGGTGGAAGTCCTTTCCTAACAGGGCAGCTTGATTGGATACAACCCACTCTGTTTTATTTTTAACTGAATTTATATTCCCACCACCAAGGAGCCCAGGGTGGCAAAGCAGCACCTAATTTTAAGCAAAAACGTTCTCAAAGAAGTTGCAAGGGCAATGTCCACATCTGCCACTCTCTTGTACAGGCTGGATCATGTGGTGTGCTGTTATGCTGACAGACTTGCAAGGCAAAAAACGTGGCATCAACCTGAATAAAAACCAATAAGAACTTAAGTTCTAGCAGCAATGCCTTCTGCTCTTCTATCTCACCTCAAGTATATACTTTTCCAAGGACTTGATATCTTCCAGCGCCTGGGGATCCTGATGAATAACCACCACCTCTTTCAGTGGATACTGAAATTAAATTCAACATCATCAGTCTGGAAAAAGGTACCCAAGATCTATTGCAAAATGGCTATTTAAACCATGGCTATTTAACAGATATCCTTATAGTTCATTTTCTGGAATTCATTGATTTACCTATGCATTTCTCTGTCACAACCAATAAGTGCTTATGGGATATTGATGTAAGATAAATTAAAAAACATCTTACCTTTACTGGAATGGTTTTCCTGTCTCTGATTACCCGTCCAAGCTCAACAACAGATTGCATTCGGGAAACGGCACTTTCTATATTTTTGTCAATCAGATCCTCTCTAGATTCAAAAGGGGGGGAAATGTAAACTTGTTTTGCATATGAAGCTAACCCCTTTAAAAATAATAACCTGCATTTAAAACCTGGTTGAAAAGAAAAAGCCCTCTCCTGGGACACTCTTGTATGGCAGAATTGCCAGAAACAGCATTTTTGACCATCTTAAAGATTGCACTGAACACAAATGCCAATTTGAGAGTCAGTGCACCGTGGTGGATAGAGTGATGGACTTGGGACTATGGAGACTGGGTTTGAATCTTCCTGCTCAGCCGTGAAACTTATAGAGTAAACTAGAGCAAGTCACATTCTCTTTCTGCATAACCTATTCCATTAAACTAGGAGTAGCTGGTGGGGTTGGGTGATGCCACAGAGCTGCCCTCCTGAAAATGTAATCGCTGCCACTTACCAGGACAGTGTGGGCAGTACTGAGGTTAGAGCTCTGCTAACACAGCAGCTGTGCCAATCCAGTGATCCTGCCAGGGCACCTACACTGCTGCCCTGCCCCCACTCTGGTAAGCAGCAATGATGTCGGTGTCAGGCAGAAGGTTCTGCCCTACTGTACCAGCAGCTTCTACTTTATTAGCTTTTAGGTGCTAAGTGAATATTTTTTTCATTATCTCAAGCTTTTAATACATAGCTTAATGGTTGTTTTATCACTTTATTGCCAGTTTGCTTTATTGCCAGTTCAGAAACAGCAGCTTGTGCAGAACAGGTCTGCAAGCCAGGACTGGGCCATATTACAAGAGGGTTTTATCAGCTGCACTGGGCTCCCAAGTCTATGCGAGTTTTAATTTTTAAATCCCTAGACAGATTGGTACCACCTCCTCCCATAAGTATCTACCCAAAGCTTGATCCCCTTTGGCAGTGTGCTCAGAGTGGCCCCATCAAATGAAGCAAGGTGAGCAGTCATCAGCAAGAAGGCCCTTTTATCACGGGCACTCCAGTTATGGAATAGCCTGTCCAGGGTAGATTGCCTTTGAAATTGGTAAAATCTGGGCCTTGGGACTGTGTTTTCCTTTTTAATCTGTTTGGATTTTCAGTGTGTGGCAAGTTATGGTTTGCATTATTTATGTAGCATCCCCCTCCCCTGTTTTTAAATGGTTTTATGTTTTATTTTGCATTTCAATTATTATTTTTTACTTATTTCAAAGAACTTTATGTCACATGGAGGGTAAATAAGTAATATTCTAGTAACTAAGTTGCTAAATATTAAAAGGAATTGCAACCAGTAAAAATTCTGGAGGTTAAGCCTGACCACTGAAATATGAATAGCCTTTCATTGGCAATCAATGCTTTTATTGGTCACTCAGCCACACAATACAGGAAAAAATCCATCATATTTATGAGAGGGTCCAATGCCTCTTATTCCATTCATTAACCATAACTTAAATTAGAAAATTATTGATCTGTCTAGCAAATAAAACTATCCAAAAAAGAAGATGAGAAGCAGACTGGAACGGTGACTTACACACACAAAAGAAACAAATTATGGATGAGCCTTAAAATAAAAGTTTGGATGTATGAAAATGGGACTTGCTTGCTATTCAAAATTCCACACAGCTGGACAGGAAACAGAATTATGAGATTCTAACCAAGCCAAGTTCTGTAAAGTAGCTGGTACCTATAGGGCTTATAACAGAATTCACAGTGAGATGACAAAGCCATCTTCATTTGAATGATAATCTTTTGTTCCCCAAAGTTTAAAGTGTAAGATAGGAGTGAGGAACATTCTGCAGTCTGAAAGGCAACCTCACCTCAAAGCCAGCCTTCTAGTGCCTTCCTGCCAGTGGTGGATTGGGCCAAAGTCAAAAAAAGTGATACAGTGCTATGGATGCAACACTTTCCTTTGTACAGCAGGCAATACATTCTAGCCATACAAAAGGAGGAGGTTTCTACATCCACACTCCTCTCCATCATGGCAACCAAGAAACGTTGCCACAATTCAAGAACACATTCCAGACATGAGGAAGGTATGGAGTCGTACCTGCTGATGGGGAGGGTGGTGTGGCCTATGAAGGGTACTGAGAGCTAGACAGAGAGGCCTAGAGGGCCATATTCAGCCCTAGGGTCCAACATTCCCCACCCCTGGTGTAAGGTTACCAAAATTTGGACCTAGAACCTGCTCATTCCTTGAGACCATCTGAGGAGACTCTCTGCTGAAGCCAGATGAATGGGCCAATGATTGGACCTTCAACCCCTGGACCACGTACCTAAGGTCCACTCTTTTAGGCACTGGGTGGAAAGATAAATGCTACAGATTCTAGTGCTGCTTTAATGCATTAACTTTGCCTTAACTGATGCTCATGCTTATGTTGGGTCCATCATCTTATTGTTTTATATTAAATATATATTTTAATAGTTTTTATATTAAATTATTTAACCTTAAAGCCTTGAAACTATGTGCAGTAAGGAAGGATAGAAACACACTGAAATTCCCTCAGTACACACATCAAGCAAATACTGAACAGCTAGTTTGTAAGAGAATTCAGGAAACCTGACACATTCTCATTTCAACAATGGAGGCAGTAAAAATGCTAAACTTAACTACTTAAAGCTGCCCAAAGGAAGGCAAAATAAAATTTAAACCTTTAGCCTGACAACCAGGGCATGTGCAGTCTAACTGCTTTCCATCATGGGCAAGTCCATCATACAGTACAGAAACACAGGGAAATGGTATACCAACGCCTGTTAACAGACTTAGTAATTACTACAAAGCTTCTGGGAGGTGGAAAAACTGCTTCACTAGAGACTGGCTATTAAAAACAAATAAACTCTCCAACAAAGCAAGTCAATCTGCAGTATTTTTTAATGTAATTTACATTCACAAATCACATTTATCTTTGGCATCATTAATTGGACAGAACAAGGTGGCACCGGGGACTAAAAAAAATTAAGTTAGATTCCTATAAATAACTGAACATCTTTCTAATGTGCCTTTCAAAATACTAGTTCAAGGGCATTTGTAATGACAATGTACCTACTGTGCTACAAACAAAAGAACATTTATATCCTGTAAAATCCACAGCTTTGATAGAAGAGATTTAACTCATATACCTCTCAACTGTTTGAGATACCAAAAACAGTTCCCCCAAGTGAAAACAAGAAATATTCAAAGCATATCCAAACCTATTTGCCAACCATATCGAGAAAACAAATGTTGGGCTTCTGCTAAACTGCAAACTGCAACATGGTCAGAACATCAAAAAACCAATATATAAATATATTTTCTTCCTTCAATTGTATTGATCACTAAAACCTTTTCCCTGGCTGTTGCTTACACCTTGTAAAATGTTTTCATCTACTCCTTTCCTTTTATCAGAACTGGTCTTCTATGGAACCACAATATAGAATGACTACCCTCGTCAGTCTACAATTCAGCATCAGGTATGGGTATTTAATAAAGTTGCCGATTCTACAGCAGTGTTACAACTGGATTTGGAAAAACACGTTTTAAGAACTCTAATATTTTGCCTTATAGGTAAAGCATAAAAGAAAGGGCTGCCTCGAAGATGGTTCAGAAACTATTTGCCAGCCAGGTTACTCACTGGGACAAGACAGTTTGAGCTTACTACACCAATCCTGACCTGACTGCACTGGCTGCCAATTGTTTCAGAGTCCAATTCAAAGTGCTGGCTTTGACCCATAAAACCTTAAACTTGGGCATCCACTACAATTGACTGAGTTGCTCACCGAACTTGAGGAACCATGAGGTAGTGAATGCTATCCGTGTTCTTCTCCTGAATGCAGGCAGGATCAATAAGAGTCTTCAAATTCTGGTACATCAGTTCAGTGATAAATGGAGTATAAGGTGCCTGGAATGATAATTTTTCATTACTCGGCTATTCTATATTTTGAAGTAATTACAAATGAATTATAAATTGCTAAAACTCATAGGTTGTACCCAGCACTGCACAAGCAGAGTTTAACTTATAAAAGAAGACTTCCATTTCCTCCCCTCCCAAACGCCACTGCAAATCTGCTCTAGAGGATCCTCCAACTCTTCAGAGCTAGTCTTAAGAGTATGCAGAGGGCTAGAGAGAACAGGAAGTTTTGTTGTATGCAAAGAATAGAATTCTGTTGGATATAGCCAAAGATATTCTCTGTTACTATAATGCAAGTTTTCATGCACAGTTTCCTGTCAAAATTGTACCAGCTGCAGAGCTGAATCAGGAAACTGTTTCCAGTTGAACAACTTCCTCTGGCTAATCAAAATAACCAAATTACAAGGTCTAATACCACCTGATGGCTGTGCTTCTTACCTGGCCTCTTTACAGATAGGTATTCAACAAAGAGAATAGCTCATCTCAAGAGACAAGGAAGGCAACCTATATCTCTTAAGCTCTCAGAGAACAGAGGAATGAAAGAAAGTGAATAGCCTTCAAGTCAGAAATCTTAGCAAGCACTGTCTTAGTCCTTGTCCTTTCACACCAGGAGACAGCGAACCTTCCAAGCCTTCTGACTACTGAGATTTCACCAGGCACAGTCCAGACACGGCCAGGCATTTCTTCCTGACTAAAGAAACTTGCCCCCACACTCCTTCCCTTAATTAAATCAGAGACTGTTAGAGAGCTGGATTCTGCCCCAGTCCCACATTATGTGCTCCTGCAGAATCATAACCCACATGCAGCCCTAGCAAGAACCCTCTCTGTGTTACAAGCTGACTGCCATGAGCTTCATGGGGCTATATCAAAAAGCAATGCTTCTGTACCTAAATCTGTAAGAGGATAATTGTAAGGTAAGGTAAAAGGTAAATGACCCCTGGACGGTTAAGTCTGGTCAAAGGCGACTATGGGGTGCGGTCAGGGCCGGATTTAGGTTTGATGAGGCCCTAAGTTACTGAAGGTAATGGGGCCCTTTATATGTGATATTTTAGGGAGCAGGCTAGCGGGCGGGGCCCATTACTTACATCATAGGAGTCTACACAAGACAAAACACTGTTGCTGTATGTAGGTTTTATTTGTTTTTTATCTTATATTTTGGAAATGTACATCCAGTTTTTTCCCCTTTAATTTTTTTTTTTTTGATGGCCCCAATAGAGTGTGGCCCTAAGCTATAGCTTGTTTTGTTTATACGTAAATCTAGCACTGGGTGCGGCGCTCATTTCGCTTCAGGCCGAGGGAGCCGGCATTAGTCCACAGATAGTTTTATGGTCATGCGGCCAGCATGACTAAACCGCTTCTGGTGCAACGGAACACCATGATGGAAGCCAGAGCACACGGGAACGGTGTTTACCTTCCCGCCACAGCAGTAACTATTTATCTACTCGCACTGATGTGCTTTCAAACTGCTAGGTTGGCAGGAGCTGGGACAGAGCAACGGGAGCTCACCCAGATTCCAACTGCCTACCTTCCGATCGGCAAGCCCAAGAGGCTCAGTGACATAGACCACAGTGCCACCCGCATCCCAGATGAATGACTGTACAGTAGTTAATTCTTACCATAAGTCTGCACATAGAGTGAAGAACGCTGAATAAGGTTTCTAAGGCCATAATGCAGTCATCTGTTCCATTTTCACCCTACTCAAGAAGTAGTCATATATGTAAGAGAGATTAGACCAATAATTACACAAAATGGTCTTCAACACACAAATCAAGAAAGTACTCAGCTTTAAAGGGAACCTGAATTAACTCAGGAGCAAACTACTTCCACCTCTCATGTATACACCCTGGAAACAGAAGTCACATACCTTTAACCTCCTGCGATTCATTCTGACATACCAGTTGGTAAGAATGTCTACAAACTTAACGAGACGAGGAACTACTGTGTACAGTCTGTAGGCTGAAAGTGAGGGGGGAAATAGCAAGCTGTAATGTCCCATTAACCTTTAAGCTTCAGTCTCTTTTTCTTATCAAAATCTTGGAGCCTGTGACAGTACCTTAACAACATTAAAAATGTATCACTATAAAGAAAGAATGGATTTGACTATGAGTCCCTTATTCATGTTATCCATAGTTAAGAAACCCCTTTCCAACCCTAGTTTCAAACTCATATTAAGAGAGCAAAAATGTTACAACCCAATGTTTGTTTACAGATTTGAAAAGTTAGTCCTACTCTAAGTAGATGCACTGAAATGAATAGGCATAACTAACTAGGGCCCAGTAATTTCAATGAATCCACATCAAACAACCCACAAAAAGTAAATAAAACCACGGATACAGAAATCAGTATATTTCTACTGTATAACCTTGCAGCACCAACATGAATTTAATTAGAATCCTGAAATTTAAGGAAGCATACGCACCTGCCATTTCTGCTTTGAAGAACTGAATGAGTGACTGTGCAAAGGAAAGAATCCATTTATCCATGATATTGTTGCTTTCTTTAACTGTATTCTCATTGTAAAGGAATTCCTTTCCATCTTCCTATGAATATGGAGATAGAAAAAGAGATTTAACTTGAGCCAGAGCAATATGTTGTGGAGGTGGGAAAGAATCTGTGGTTGGGGTAACCATAACAACATTATAGGTGGTTGGGGGGGGCAATTTTTCTATTTCTTTCCCCTTATTTTCTCCTCACACTTCCCCTTCTATTTACTGCAAAAGGAAGATATTAACTAAGCCAGCTCAGGGGGTGATGTAGTTTTGGGATCTATTTAGGGGCATGTCAGGGGAGTGTAGTGACTGAGGATCTTACAAGTCCACAGCCTCACCATCCCAGAACACTCTGCTTGGCTCACACATCTGGCAGAACATAACGAGTGGGCCGAACATGCCTGCTGAGCTTTCTGCATGCCTACCAGGGACTGTGGTGATGCAAGTGCCATCCTGCCATCAGGTTTTCCTCTTCACCAGCAGAGCTGCACTTATGTCAGCTGCAGGATCACACCCTAATTCTTCCAATTTCAGTTGTTGTACTACAGTAGTGCAGACCAGTATTGAACCAGTATGCCTCTGACTGTGCAACAATGTCAAGTGAAAAGAAAACTCCTGCAGTTCATGGGTCATTCAAGAAGTCAGTTGCAAATGTTATTCATTCATTAGACATGTTCTCATGCAGGCAAACACAGCAGCTATTTGCAGATTTATTCTCTTTCTGCGACAAAGCCATCTGGGGCGAATGCCACTCTGAGAGTCTGTTCACTTTATCATGCTGCACTGAGAGGGTAGTAGTTTTCAGGATGATACCATCAGTTCAAATTTCTTGGCAAGTGTATCACATAGCAATAGTTTCAATTGCTTTAATAAGGTAGGATAATTTGAAAAGCGCTTCAGTCAAAAAATAGCTGCTTTCTGGGTTCTCATTTGAGGACCTCTCATTTGGACTTTGCTCCCATTAGCAGGGAACAAAGCACTTCACTTTAGTACTATGGTACATAATAACATTTTATAAATAGTTTAGCAGACAGTAATTTCAAAGCAAGCTTAAAAGGTTAAATGCAATGTAGAGACATTTGCCAGGATTTACTGCTTGCTCCTTGCACAAAATGAGGGAGTGGTCAGAGCCTCTCTTTATGGCACCATTCACCTTAATGCTATATACACAGAGACCGTTGAACAATGTTGAGCCACATTGCTATAACTTAAGGGAGGGGAGAGCTTCCTATTTGTGCAATTGCCAGCACAACTTAGTTATGCAAAAGTCCTGGCTCCCATTTGATGAAGAACTCTTAACTCAGGTTGTGGTTTCCACCAAAGCCTTTAATGCTCCGATCAGTGCGATGCACGGACAAAATGAGGTAATGTGGCACAGCAGGTGCTGCCCACAACTACACAAGCAAAGACACGGATCCAACAACAATACCCCACTGAAACGCCAGGGAATGGGGTGGGGACAACTTAGCCAGCAAACTGTTCTAGTCCTTAGAGTGGGCAAGCAACCTGGCACTTCTCCGCAAAGGCTGAACCTGCCCCAACTGTTCATGCTTGTGCTGGCATCTCCATGGTCTAGGCAATGGAGGAGGCACCACTGCCTCGTAAGAGGCGTGTGGGAGAGGTGAGGCAGCAACCTCCCTGGGACAGGCAACACTATATGTGGTTTCTGGCAACTTCAGAGGCAGAGTTAGTGGCACGATAAGTGGACAAGCCAGAACCAGCTTCCTACAACTCAGGAAAAGGAGCCAATGCCTCAAGCTGAGGTATAGGGTGAGGGAAACCCACCACCACCACTAGAATGCTCTCTAGTATCCTCTACCTTGGGTTCTCCTGACCTGAGCAAAGACCTTCCTAGCCCACTAGATCCCTTCCCAGGCCATCTTTCTGCAACTCCTCTTCTCTCTGTTGGCTCAACCAGACCTCCCCACTCAGGGCCCATGACAGCAAATACATCTCCCAGGAACTCAATACCACAAGAACAATGCAGTGGCACCAAAACTAAGTTCAGAGTATGTAAAATATTAGGGCAGTTTGAAGAACAGTATTAGGAACATTGTCTGGGGACCCTCAGAAATAGCTGATTAATTATGCAGCTCCAAAGCTCTCCTTACAGAGGTGACTGCTAAAAATGTAAACCAATTTCCATTACTATTTATTGAAGTCTGCTGCCTTTATTGCTTCTAATAGCAAGGGCTCCATGGTGGTTTGAAAAGCTCATGTATCATGAGAGGTGAGTAATTATAAGCTCTTCAAGTTATCAATTTCCCATCGGAAACATAGTGTATTCACTAAGATAATGTATCTGTTGAGACTTTCCTTACCAATCTTCAAAGGACCCGTGTTCTCTCTTCAAGTAAATTATTTGAAAGGCAACCATTTAGAAACAGTTGCTGAGAGAACAGATTAAGATTTAAGTACTGACTGACCGGAAGAGTTTTGAAATTTGTATCGCTGACAAGTCAGAAGTCTTCCCTCAGGTTGCCAAGTGTACGTTGTAAAAGTTATGAACTGCTTCAAATAAGCTGGTATCAATGACTAGAGATCATTTAATCTTATGTATGATTACATATAGAAGAGATATATTGCTATTATTGGAATCCAACAAATTAAACACAATCCTAAATAATGTATCGCCTTTTTTACCACTTTTTATGTAGAATATATATTACAGGAGGATTACGGATTTATTAAATCCCACTGGATAAAATGAAATGTTTCTAGTCAATGAGGACCATAGACTTTGGAACATAAGTTAAATGAAGAATACACATTCTTAACCTAAACATTTTACATTTGAAACAGGGAAGAGGAAATAAATGTTTATCAAATATTCCTTTCCATTCCCATTCTGCTTTCCTCAGAGCACTGTCCCCCAAACTAGAATAGTAACGGATGCCATTAAACAAGCAGTTTTTGCAAGTGTTAGGAATCTAAACTGGTCTTCATAAAAAGTGTAAGACATACAGAGAGATAACAGTGCCATCAAATCAGAAATTTCTGGCATCAGAATTTTTTAACTTTAGTTAATATTAGCATTTCAGAAGCCATTAATAGTTAATATTAGCATTTCAGAAGCCATTGGTGCACCAATAAACTGAACAGCTCCCCAACACAAGTGAACTCTAAATCAGATTCTTAGAATAATGCCAGGGTAAGTGGGCATAAATTGCAGCCTATAGTTTTTGTCTGCAACTACACTCTCAAACTGCATAATTAATACTGACTCAGGCTACTTGAGTTTGAGTTTCCCTCCCCTCCCTCAATTTTTAAACTTTTAACCTCACCTTCTAAGAAGCTCGGGGTGGTATAAACAACTCTTCCTGAACCTCTGCTCACATTTGTCGTCCCAAAAAATCATGTAAATTAGGTTAGGCTGAGAGACAGTTCAGTTTCACAGAAAAGCAGGAAGCTTCCTTATACCAAATCAGAACATTAGTCTATTTAGGTCAGAATTGTGTATCTACATTGACTGGAAATGGTTCTCTAAATTTTCAGACAGGTGACATTCGCAGCCCTACCTGGAGATGCCAAATATTGAACTTGGAAGCTTCTGTGTACAAGGCAGATACTACCCCCCCCCCAAAAAAAAAGTTTTCCCCATTACATTTAAAATAAAATAGATAATGTCATTAAGAATGATAGTGACTGACTCAAGGTCAGCACATTATCTTCATGGCAGAGTAGGGATTTGAAAGTGGGTCTTCCCAGTGATGGTCTGACACTATAAGCGCTATATTTCTGGCTCCAACAAAATGCAAGATTGATAAACTGCAACCACAACCGACTGCACCAACACATGTTGCCTGAGCCATCTTGAGAGCCCATTTGACCAGATGAGCAGGACAGATATCATGAAGAGTAACTACATACATTGGCAGCATGCCGTGTGACTAGAGATCCCATATTGATAAGCAAAATACAGTAATGACCAGAGAAACAACTTTCTTCGACAGTGCAAAGCTTTGTACCTTAAGTTGCAGAATGACAACGTTCTGAATGAGAAAGCGATATGCATTGTACCATGGCAAGAAGACATCCTTCAGTACATCTCTCACACCTTCTTCTTTAAATCTCAAGTTTTCGGCTCTCACAACAGGAGAATTGATAAGGTACAGCCTACAGCAGTACACACACACAGAGCAGAGTAATGAAAATTTGGACATGGCTTTAAAGAAAACACACCAGATCCCTTTTTAATACACACAAATTAAAATTTCAACAATCCTCCACCCAGGACCCAAAATAACGTTGAAGTCCTAATACTTTGTTCAGTGCCAGGAAATCTGTAGATGTTGCTAAGATACAACTCACACTGCTGAAATAGTATTCTAATTGGCAGTATTAGCAGAGGTGTAACCCCCACCCCACCCCCAAAATTCTGCAACTACATAAAAAGGCATTTCCATTTCTTGCATTAGTCCAATTTAGCTGGATATTTTCTGTCTTTCTTCTTACTCTATTAGGCTGCTGAATAGATCTTCAGAAAGCAAACATTTCTAAAGAACTGTGCTCAAATTACCATCACCCATCATTTCACATTTCCATATGACAAGATGGCTTTTGGACAAACTGATTTTTTTCTGCATAATGTACAAGAGCTTTGGTATTTTAACAATGCAACCCTATGTATGTATAGTTGGATAGAAGTCCTACTGGGCTAATTCCCAGGAAAGCAAAGATTGCAGCCAAAGCTAAAGAATATGGTTAAAACTACCTACAACAGGGATACAGGGTTTGTAGTTAGTGGCCTAGTTTAAATGACATGGTAAGCCAAACTATGGCTTGCCAGGACTATAAGTGTGCAGTTCTTTGGAGAGGAGTTTGCAGGCACTTTGCTCCATTTTGCTCTTGCACCACACTGAACAAAGCCAAGGCTGTTTCTTAATTTTCCTATCACATGTAATGAAAGGTGTCGTTTTCTGCCCTGAGATTTTGAACATGTAGCTGCTTATTTTTATAATGTTTTTCCCCATACAGCTGTATTCCAAGAGAAAGGGCTTCAAGAGTTGTTGTTGTTTAGTTGTTTAGTCATGTCCGACTCTTCGTGACCCCATGGACCAGAGCACGCCAGGCACTTCTGTCTTCCACTGCCTCCCGCAGTTTGGTCAAACGGGCTTCAAGAGACTGTTCCACAATTCTTCCCAGACATCCACTGGAATATTTTTACCTGTGTCCTGAGTTCATCTAACCCTCTACTCCTTTTCATGTTCTGATTCCTCGTCACACTTCAGCTATATATATATATATATATATATTTGAAAGAATATATCTGCTAATGTGCATAATTCATTTTTCCGATATAATCCTACAAAAATATCAAACTAGAAAATATTCAAACGAAGAGAGATTTTCCCCATTCAATTTTGTTTTGATCTCAGAGTATACCAATCATTAAATCCAATGGAGATGGTCAGTTTTCCAAATTTCAAAACCATTAACTGTATCTATAGAATCACAGAATTGGAAGAGACCACAAGGGCCATCGAGTCCAACCCCCTGCCAAGCAGGAAACACCATCAGAGCACTCCTGACATATGGTTGTCAAGCCTCTGCTTAAAGACCTCCAAAGAAGGAGACTCCACCACACTCCTAGGCAGCAAATTCCACTGTCGAACAGCTCTTACTGTCAGGAAGTTCTTCCTAATGTTTAGGTGGAATCTTCTTTCTTGTAGTTTGGATCCATTGCTCCGTGTCCGCTTCTCTGGAGCAGCAGAAAACAACCTTTCTCCCTCCTCTATGTGACATCCTTTTATATATTTGAACATGGCTATCATATCACCCCTTAACCTCCTCTTCTCGAGGCTAAACATGCCCAGCTCCCTTAGCCGTTCCTCATAAGGCATCGTTTCCAGACCTTTGACCATTTTGGTTGCCCTCCTCTGGACACGTTCCAGTTTGTCAGTGTCCTTCTTGAACTGTGGTGCCCAGAACTGGACACAGTACTCCAGGTGAGGTCTGACCAGAGCAGAATACAGTGGCACTATTACTTCCCTTGATCTAGATGCTATACTCCTATTGATGCAGCCCAGAATTCCATTGGCTTTTTTAGCTGCCACGTCACACTGTTGGCTCATGTCAAGTTTGTGGTCAACCAAGACTCCTAGATCCTTTTCACATGTACTGCTCTCAAGCCAGGTGTCACCCATCTTGTATTTGTGCCTCTCATTTTTTTTGCCCAAGTGCAATACTTTACATTTCTCCCTGTTAAAATTCATTTTGTTTGTTTTGGCCCAGTTCTCTAATCTGTCAAGGTCGTTTTGAAGTGTGATCCTGTCCTCTGGGGTGTTAGCCACCCCTCCCAGTTTGGTGTCATCTGCAAATTTGATCAGGATGCCCTTGAGTCCATCATCCAAGTCGTTGATAAAGATGTTGAATAAGACGGGGCCCAAGACAGAACCCTGTGGCACCCCACTAGTCACTCTTCTCCAGGATGAAGAGGAACCATTGATGAGCTCGGTCAGACAGCCAGTTACAAATCCACTGAGTGGTAGCATAGTCAAGTCCGCATTTTACCAGCTTCTTTACAAGAATATCATGGGGCACCTTGTCAATTGCCTTGCTGAAATCAAGGTAGGCTACATCCACTGCATTCCCTTCATCTACCAGGCTTGTAATTCTATCAAAAAACGAGATCAGGTTAGTCTGACATGACTTATTTTTCAGAAATCCATGCTGACTATTGGTGATCACAGTATTCCTTTCTAGGTGCTCACAGACTGTTTGCTTAATGATCTGCTCCAGAATCTTCCCTGGTATTGATGTCAGACTGACTGGGCGGTAATTATTTGGGTCCTCTCTTTTCCCCTTTTTGAAAATAGGGACAACATTTGCCCTCCTCCAGTCTGCCGGGACTTCGCCTGTTCTCCAGGAATTCTCAAAGATGACTGCCAGTGGTTCTGAGATCACATCTGCCAGTTCTTTTAATACTCTTGGATGCAGTTCATCTGGCCCTGGAGACTTGAATACATCTAAACTAGCCAAGTATTCTTGTACTAACTCCTTAGTTATTCTGGGCTGTGTTTCCTCTGCTGAATCATTTGCTCCAAATTCTTCAGGTCGGGCATTGTTTTCTTTATTGGAGAAGACTGAGGCAAAGAAGGCATTGAGGAGTTCAGCCCTTTCTGTGTCCCCTGTTTGCATTTCACACTGTTGGCTCATGTCAAGTTGTATACTTTAGTTGTATAGCACAGAATTGAATGGGGAAAGGCTTGAGTTAAATAGCCTTTTAAAACAATCCCAAACTCTTAAAATATTGAGTATTAAATGGTTGCTCTTCACCAACCTATCTGTTACCCTCAGATGCTGTTGAACTCCCACTCTACTCAGTCTCAGGTGGCCCACCCAATGGATGGGCTGATGGGAACTGTAGTCCAATGTCACCTGGAGAACCACAGATTCCTCATCCCTAATAGGCAAAGTTTTAGCCAATGAACCAAAAGACAAAAGAAGGCCACTAAGTTTTAGCCAATGAACCAAAAGACAAAAGAAGGCAATTGTTACTCTCATTTAGCGTTCTTCGCTTCCTTAAGCAGTTTAAATGTGCAGCTGTTAAAAAATACCACATTTATCAGTAAGCTGCAGAGGATATTTCTGCAGTACTTAATCAAAATTTGCATATGGGGGAAGGGAAAAACTTCTTCCGCAGAAGCTAAATTAGCTCAGTAAAAAAAGAAAAAACCCACGAGAAAGTCAGAAGTAGTTTATTCTATAAACAGAACACAAGTGCTTGACATCAAGCACTTCAAATAAGTTCAGACATCTGAACTGGAGCTCTCTCCTTAAATGAACCTACTAGCAAGCACTACTTTGCATTGTGTGTGGGAGTATGTATAAATAAGACTTTAGTGTACACATATCAGGCAGGCAGCAAGCAAAAACAGATTTATCTTGCTGGAAAAATGAGGACAGCAATGAATGCTCTTGAGAGCTGGGAATTTTCATTTAGGTAAAGAAAATAAAATTTACTGAAGTCTGGCATACAATATTTTATCTTGCCAGAAATATATTTTAGAAAGACAATGTTCTTTAAGGTGAACAAATACAGCTAATAATTCAAACCATATACACACCAAAAAGTGCTCAAGTTCTTCAAGGCTTCCAGAATACAATCAGCTATATATTTGGTTTAGAGCCTACCAACTTCTGGAAAAAATTAACCATATAATGCTGTGCAGACCTGGAAAGCCTAGAGATGGGATATACAGCCTACGAATGAAAATTCCCACACATAGACACCTAAGCTGTGCAATCAATTTGGCACTTACAATACAATCCCCAGGCTTAAGGACTATGCACAAGACGACACCCACATGTGTATAATCAGGAGCCCTGGAGACACAACATGCTGGTAAGCTCATAGGAACCAGCCTAATGTCTCACACCACCAACCCAATTGTCCTTGCTATAATGTTTTTCAGTATTTCTAAGATGATTTTGCACACACCCACACATTCACACACATATTTCAATGTGGAAATTAAAAGGAGCTGGCTGTGATGCGAGGCCTGCCTTGTACTTCACTTGCAGTACTGGACAATCCCTTATTCTTCATTCGGTCTAGCACTCTGTTTATACCAGTGGTGAACCAAATGCTTTTGGGAAGCTTTTACAATCTGGACAACTTCACCAATCCATTGAGATGCCTCACAGCACTCCCTCCCCCCTTTTGCATATTATAAAAGTATTTTTGTTCAAGATGTATACAGTTGTTCTGCGGTTGTATCTACCTTCTTGTACAAAGTTCTGAGAAGAAGCACACACACACATTGCTACTGCATGAACAGCAGTAGCTTCACCAGCCAAAGCAAGGAGCAAAAGCCAAATTTTGACTGGCTGTACCTAAGCGGAGGACCCACAAACATTAATAGAAACGGGGGGGGGGGGGGGGAGAGAAACAATAGCAGGATCCTACCTTAGAGCATCAGCCCCATAAGAATTTACAATGTTTGCTGGATCCGGGTAATTCTTCTTCCTTTTGCTCATCTTTTGCCCATCACTAGAAAAGATTAAAGATGGAAACTATGACAAAGGATGCGTTCCTGGTAAAGTTCTCAAAATTAATACAAATGCTCTACCATTTTTATGATAGAAAGTGCCAGTCCCCTCAAGAGCAAATTATGTTTACTTTCACAACAGCCTTATTGCAAAGTGAAGAACAATGGAACAGGTGGAGAAACAACCATAGTTTTTTCTAGCCATATTTATGTATTGGGTGATAATGTGAATTTTTACTTTATTCTACCCACTCCCTACGATATATAAACTTGTATCATTTTGGAAGGGATTGGGCCTTCAGCGTAAAGTAATTGTCATTCAGCTAAGGTTGGTTATTCAATGAAGGATTACACAGAAATATCTGCAGCTTAGAACTACATTTCAAGCAGAACCTCAGGAAAGAGCAAGATATTAACAATATTACTTGCCTGGCAAGAACTAGGCCATTTACAATTACATTCTTGAAAGGGGGCTTCCCAAAAAGAGCTGTGGACAACACGAGCAATGTGTAAAACCTGAAAAACAAATTGATAGTTAGCAGCTGATTCTAGGTTAATGCTAAAATATCACACTTTCAAGCCCTTGTATGCCTTCAAATTCAAACTACATTATCACACAAAACAGTCCTCCTTCCAAAGCTACAGTGTCAAAAGGAATATTCCTGCGTTCAAGAAAACTGAGTGACATAATGATGCAGAACCTTCCTTTCATAATGTGACTCTACAGCATTGTGTACATCACATTTGTAAATGCTGCTTAACACAGTCCTACAGTCACTTCAGGGTAGAGGTGTGTAAGCCAGTGCACACAAATATATATATATACACAAATATATATATACACAAACCTTCATCTTTCACTTGGGACTTGATTATAATACTCAGTAAAGGAACAGAATTGCACTGGGATTACAAGGCTCATTAGAAATTTAAATTTTGTTTTCCCATGTATAATAGTTCCGAAATGAAGTTATCTACATCACTGGTAAGTTAACTCCACATCATGGAGTGATGTTTTGTGTGTGCGGAAGTTGCCAGTAAAAGCCGGAACATGCTAGAATATTCTAGCGCATCTGTAATTTTCCATTCTTCTCACAGCACAGCTGCATGCTTACAGGCTGAGTCTTACCTTAGTGCCAAGGGCACTGGGAAGGTTATATCTGCTAGTCAGTGTACAGTTTCTCGCTCTCATTTCTTCTACTGACTTCTATTCTTTGCTTTCATTTTATATTATATTTGTGTGGTGTACTTTTTATGCTGAAACTGGATTTTTGCTCTAACAGGAGCCAAGTTGTACCTTGCTAGTGATCTTGCAATGAACTGTAAGCTGTAAGCCTTAGTAAATCTCTGCTAAAGATTTTTCTGTGTTCTGTGTCTTTTTGGGATGCCCGCCACTGCCAGAGTTCCACTACTCTGGTAATCAAGCAATGGTTAGGGATGTCCTGGGCACTGGGGGCACAGATCCAGACATTTAAGAACAAACTAGCTAACGAAATACAATCTTTGGAAAAGGGAAAGCCAAAAGTAAAAGAAATGACACCTAGCTCTTTACCCTCCGTGAGAGAAATCAACAACTGAAATAATCCAGCTTTTCCTTACTGTTTTTATCAGTTAAAATGGGGGTGTAAGGTTATGAAAGCATACAATGCAGTTCTACTGCTGAAACTAAGCAGATGTGGCCCTGAAAGTTGCCTTGATTTGAGGCTACCTGAAAATCAAATGCAAATTTCTCTGAGCTTTTCTGTCTAGTGTTCATGAATTACAGTGAGTTAGACCACCATGTAATTCTCTGTTGGGCTGTATCTGAATGGGTCAACTTGTCTCATTTTGTAAAGAGCAAGGTACTATGTAGATACCATTTGCTGATTCTCCCCCGCATCCTACAGAATACCTTCAGGCTTGCCTTGGCCAGGAAATGATATTCGCTTATTACAAGTTTTGTAGCCAGGTTTCCTATGGCCAAGTGTTTCATCAAGTATTGTTAGTTAGGTTCTTTGCTCTCTGGATTTTTTGTTAGGTAGACGGTGAAGCAATTTTAATTTCCATATTGCTGCCTTTTGCCATGAGTCTTCTGTAGCCATCTACCTATTCAATCAGCTAGTGCAGGTATCTTCAACCCTTTCAGACCCAGGAACCACTTTTAACCCAAACATGCATTTGGGGACCCTTTTCTTAATCTTTTACCATATATCTGCATGGCAGTAGTGCTCCTGTTTGCAACCCATCTTGGCTCAGACTGTGACCTGTTAGTGGGTCACAGAAATCATTCAATAACAACTACTTTCTTTCTTTCTTTACAAATCTCTGTCCATGAAACTTTGTTAGTTCAGTGCTTGCTATACAAACATGAGCCAAATTATATTTCAAGTACTGTTTTAAAGTTATCCAGATTTCCCAATGCTCTGCAGTTGTAAAACCCTGTACAGACTAATAACAAAGAATTACCATCCTCTGGTTTGGTCAATGCCTTCAGCAATGAAGTCAGCAGGAAACGCATCTTCAAATTCTCTTTTGTTCTCAAATGGGTAATGGACTTGGGCATAAGGCATGCTCCCACTCTCAAACCAGCAGTCAAACACTTCTGAAACACGATGTAATACACCTTTGCCACAGCGCGAGGGGATGGTTATATAATCAACGCTAAAGGGAAAATAATCCAGCAACAGTTTAGACACTGAAGTTCCACTCTACAAGTTGGAAATTAATCTTAAGGAACCCAATTACAGAAACAGATGCCAATCCCAAACTTCTGAAAGCTGAAAGCCAACCTAAGGTCCCACATCTCTCTCCAGGTCAGTTTCCAAAGAATGATAGTTGACAGATAACTAGCTAGCTAACACTTGAAATAGCCTATGCTTCCCAATAAAACACTGCATTTCAAACCACGTCAGAAAGAAGAACCTTATACAATCCACATGTCCAGAGTCTGAATCTGTCAGGTAAAGCAACATATTATGGGGTTCCATTAATAAACTGTTACTATACAGTACAGGAATTTTTTGTGGGGGTTGTACAGATAAATGGCCAAAATGATGCCTCTCCAGCCTGTGCCAATCTCTGCTTAAGCTGCAGCTACAGAAGGGTTGGGAGAAACCCCATAACTTATGTGTACGGATACACACAGGGAACCAGACTGAACCAAAGAGAACCAGACTGAACTCAGTAAGCCAGTGGTGGGAAACCTGTGGTTCTCCAGATAAGGTTGTACTGTAACTCACCATTCCTGTCCATTAGGTATGCTGGCTATTAATCAACATCTTAAAGATTCACAAATTATCTATTCCTGCTCTAAACAGTGACATAAGCCAGTTGGTAGTGTCTCCCCACCAGGCTGAATATTAAACTCTTGAATTTGCTCTCATTCAGGAGTTAGGGGAAACTGAGAAGGTGGGAAAGTATCAAAAAATGATATTCTGTAACTTAAGGTGTTGCACAGCAGCAGGACTATCTCCAGAGAATTGCCTGAAAGTCCCTTTCTGGTTTGGACAAGCAACCAGTTTCTAGACTCTAAAATCAGGGCTGCATTTTCTGAAATGGATTCAACATCCACAAATGAGAGCAGAGCTATTTCTGAGCTACAATAGACCCTGGCTTGCTTTTGTTACAAGCACTTACCTTTCTCTGTGGAGATCAGTCACTTTCACTCCTGACAGCTCTTCCAGTTCTGCTACAGACCCAACACAGACCACCTGTTAAGACCAATACAGTGGTACCTCGGGTTAGAAACACCTCGGGCTACAGACACTTCAGGTTACAGACTCCGCTAACCCGGAAGTAGTACCTCGGGTTAAGAACTTTACCTCAGAATGAGAATAGAAATCACGCACTGGCGGCAGCAGGAGGCCCCATTAGCTAAAGTGGTACCTCAGGTTAAGAACGATTTCAGGTTAAGAACGGACCTCATTTTTTTTGCACTTGGGCAAAAAAAATGAGAGGCACAAATACAAGATGGGTGACACCTGGCTTGAGAGCAGTACATGTGAAAAGGATCTAGGAGTCTTGGTTGACCACAAACTTGACATGAGCCAACAGTGTGACACGGCAGCTAAAAAAGCCAATGCAATTCTGGGCTTCATCAATAGGCGTATAGCATCTAGATCAAGGGAAGTAATAGTGCCACTGTATTCTGCTCTGGTCAGACCTCACCTGGAGTACTGTGTCCAGTTCTGGGCACCACAGTTCAAGAAGGACACTGACAAACTGGAACGTGTCCAGAGGAGGGCAACCAAAATGGTCAAAGGCCTGGAAACGATGCCTTATGAGGAACGGCTAAGGGAGCTGGGCATGTTTAGCCTGGAGAAGAGGAGGTTAAGGGGTGATATGATAGCCATGTTCAAATATATAAAAGGATGTCACATAGAGGAGGGAGAAAGGTTGTTTTCTGCTGCTCCAGAGAAGCGGACACGGAGCAATGGTTCCAAACTACAAGAAAGAAGATTCCACCTAAACATTAGGAAAAACTTCCTGACAGTAAGAGCTGTTCGACAGTGGAATTTGCTGCCAAGGAGTGTGGTGGAGTCTCCTTCTTTGGAGGTCTTTAAGCAGAGGCTTGGAAACCATATGTCAGGAGTGCTTTGATGGTGTTTCCTGCTTGGCAGGGGGTTGGACTCGATGGCCCTTGTGGTCTCTTCCAACTCTATGATGATTCTATGATTCAAGAACAAATTAAGTTCTTAACCAGAGGTACCACTGTATATCAAATAGGATTTGTTAATGAACATAGTTCATAGCTGAAGCATGCAACTGGAAAAGTCAGTTGATACTATACTAATTGATTGCTATGAAGCCCAGCAGCTGTTTGAAATATTTGTAACTTGGTATTAGCAAAGCTGAATCACTTCATATTCCACGTGTTAGTAAATATCACAGGTGCTAACCTTGTGATAGCATAGGCAATGGCATGTACTGTAAGATGAAATGGAGGCAAACAAACTACCTAAACCAACACACTTTCTCAACTTCACCACTGTCACCAAGCGGTTATCTTTCCCTGCCCCACCCCCCAATGACTCCACTAAATAGCCCTTTAACCTTTTGGATTTTAATTTTCCCAATCAACTCCTTATACAGTGGTGCCCCGCAAGACGAACGCCTCACAAGACGGAAAACCCGCTAGACGAAAGGGTTTTCCGTTTTGGAGGCACTTCGCAAAACGAATTTCCCTATGGGCTTGCTTCGCAAGACGAAAATGTCTTGCGAGTTCCTGCGGTTTTTTCCCCCTTTTTCCCCCCTTTTCCTAAGCCGCTAAGCCGCTTATCAGCTGATCCGCTGATAAGCCGCTTAACAGCTGATCGCTAAAAGCCGCTAAACCGCTAATAGCGCTAATCCACTAAGCTGTCAATGGGCTTGCTTCGCAAGACGAAAAAACCGCTATACAAAGAGCCTCACGGAACAGATTAATTTCGTCTTGCGAGGCACCACTGTACTAGGTGGAGTTGAATGCAACTTAGGCATCTGAGCAAGGCCTCAAACCAAATTGTGATTTTACTTAAGGTTTTAGTAATGCAACCAAAGACCTAATTTTAGTTTTTGTTGGTATCCAAAACAGCAGATTAAAACAGTAATAACAGTTTGAAATCAAACAAAACTTTTCCTTCCCTAGTTAGAACTTTTAAAAAGGTGTCCATTGGATTTCATCAGCAGATTGATTGTTTTTGACAATAGCAAATGGAAAAAAGATGGAAAAAGTTTTAACTAGCAAGTTTTAGTAAGTATGCCAACTCTAAATATGGAAAAAATGCTTTTTAAAAAACAAGCTACAGATATTAATGGAAGAATCATTTAATGCTTTTGACACACCAGCAATCTAGAAAGAAAAACTGTCTCCCAGAATTACCATGACAGCAGGATCGCATGCATTCCAGAAACAGATGTACCCCAGAGAAGTGCCTTATACCTACTGTGTTCATTCACAATATACTTTTTGCAAGTTTTGTGGTGCCTAGCTAACTGAGCATCATTAAGACATGTCACCATTCTGAATAGTAGTAAAATCCAGCAATGCCTCCATTTTAGCAGTGGCAGGGGAAAGAAGCCAAAGCATGAAGCAGTCAATTAGTAATCTGCCCAAAATGGCAATGGAAACCTTAAGCCATTGAGGATCACACCTTTTCTCTCGTTGATCTGATCTACAATTGCACTCTAAGCACAATCATAGTAAATAAAATAAAATGTAAATAAAATAAATTATTTTTACTCACCTCTTCAAAATCATCACTGACCCACAATGGGATTGGCGTCCCCCAGTATCGATTTCGTGAAATTGCCCAGTCACGTGCCTCTCTCAACCAATTTCCAAAACGCTTCTCTCTCACAAAGTCAGGAACCCTAAGTTTTAAAAAGAAAATCTCACTTACAATAAACAAAATCAAGAGAACTTGTTACGCATATGTGGACACCCTATGTTGGAATATTATAGCTTTGATAGCGTGTACGTTATTTACTTCTCTGGTTCATTTAGTCATGAATAAAGGGTTGCAACAGTGATCAGAAATCAACACACTCCAATTTCCAATTTTGTGGTTTGCTATAAAAGAAAACATTTCTGGATCGCCCCTCATGTATGGAAAAGAGGAGACTGAAGGTCACTGTGGCTCACTCATGTAGCAGTAAACCATGCTTTTCTATAACATGTGAAACCAAGGTATTACCTACACTCAAAATAATTTTAGATGCAAACAAGTTTATGCTGATTTAGTGTTTCAGAAGGGATTGTTTCATGTGCCTCCTTTGGTTCACCAAATTGCAATGCACTTTCAGAAGAGATACGAGATTCAAGTTCTTTACACCATGTTGCTGCTATATCATCCTACAACCTAGGCTTCCACAACCTTGTGCATTTGCACCTCTTTCATCCTTGTGTCATATTTCCCACATGCTATCTCACAATAATAGGATGCCAGGAAATAACTTGGTCCCTAAGTTATTCCCCAAAATGAACACCCTAAATATACCTAAAAGACTTCTGCTGACTGTCACTATATATAAACCCAAGCAAGTATGTTTTGTGCTTGCTGCTTAATATTTGGGCAATAGGTCTCATTCTGTGACTTTTCTATGAAGTTTTAAGTTACTTTTTGTTTGCATGAAGTATAAGTCAAATTTCCAGCACAACTATTGAAAAATTTTTTAGAACTCAGCAATTTAGCTTTCCAATCGCATGAATTTCCTTGCTTTGAAAGAATCTAAGTGCCTTTGAAAGTGCTAGAGCCTCAATTTATTACAGTTATACACTTTGTGCTGACCTAAAGAGACCCAGTCTAAGCACAAGTGGAAAACTGAATTAAGATAAAAGAAGAGCATTTGAACAATTCGCTAATGTGGAAAATGAACTTTGCAACCTTTACAATAGCTTTCAACTACAAGATGCTGGCAGGTGGCACCTGTAGCTTAAAACAGATAAAAGCTACTTAAACTGTGAATAGATGCTAACAAGAGATCCAAAAGTGCAACAATGCACGCAATGTAGCTTATGGACACAGATATCTTTTTCCTTTAATTGAAAAACTGAGCATCTGGGAACATTTTTCATTATTACTAAGAGCTGAGGTGAGGCAGAACAGAGGTAAGCTGACCCCTGCACTCTCTAGATTTGCCTCTTTTACTTGCTGTAACAGTTACATTAACAGCAATCCCAACCTGCAGGGGGCCTGCCAGCTTTGCTACTACAGAGAGAGTCACAGGTAAGACTTTTCCTTTTCCCGCCCCTCCCTTTGCTGTTGCAGCAAAGACACCAAGGGTAGGATGCCCAGAAAGAAAATGTGGTGCTCTTATTTACTGTGTCTGATGCTTAGCAATCTTACCTTTGGGTAAGCAGAGAGATGATAAAGGTTCCTTTTGTCCCTCATCAAAACGACAAGACATTTTACTAATAGAGTAACAGAGTTAACTTAGGCCTCAAATCTGAGTGTGCACTTTTACAAACGCTCAACTTTAATAAGACATGATGGAGTGACCTTCAAGCAAGTTATTCTTTTGCACAATGGCGTACACCGAACAAGGTCATTTGTTATTTAACCATCACAAATATTAAAAAATGAATGCAAAACTTAGTTGGCTGTATGAAACAAACAAAGTCACCCTTACACATGACTGAACTAGTCTTCCAGAACAGTTGCTTTATTCTAAGTCAAGGGGAGAGGGGATACAGCTCAAGGCCCAAGCGCAGTCTTTTAGACCTGACACAAATTTGTATCACTGGCCTCCTCCCCCAAACATATCTATCCCATACATACAGTTTCTTAAGTCATGAAATAAAAGTTCCTGTTTTAATTCTGAAATTACATTTTCTACATTTCTGAACTTACAAAACGCCCCACAGTGGGACTTTTCAGCCATGCCCCAAAGCACTCCCACCTCCCTGCTGTTTTGGTTTACCACAACATCCAGCTTGAAGACGAGTTTTGATGAGTTTCCAAACTGGTTTGCCAAATTAACCAGAAAGTGTTCTATTAATCTGGGAATATAGAAGGAGGGAATACACACACATGTGGCTCATTCCCAATGATTAAGTTTGGGAGGATCAGATCACTTCTGAACGCAGTCATTTTTATTATTTATTTTCTAGTTAATTACCAATCGAGCTCGTGGCACTTGCTCCGCGATAGGGAACCTGTAATCCTCCAGATGTTGTTAGACTGCAACTCCCATAAGCCCCAATCAGCATGGTGAATAATAATAATAATAATAATAATAATAATAATTTATTATTTCTTCCCCACCCATCTGGCTGGGTTTCCCCAGTCACTCTGGGCGGCTTTCAACAAAACATTAAAAACAGAATAAAGCTTCAAACATTAAAAACTTCCCTAAACAGGGCTGCCTTCAGATGTCTTCTAAAAGTTGGATAGTTGTTTATTTCCTTGACATCTGATGGGAGGGCATTCCACAGGGCGGGTGCCACTATCAAGAAGGCCCTCTGCCTGGTTCCCTGTAACCTCACTTCTTGCAGTGAGGGAACTGCCAGAAGGCCCTCGGCGCTGGATCTCAGTATCCTCGCAGAGTGATGGGGGTGGAGACGCTCCAAGTATACTGGGCCAAGGCCGTTTAGGGCTTTAAAGGTCAGCACCAACACTTTGAATTGTGCTCAGAAACGTACTGGAGCCAATGTAGGTCTTTCAAGACCAGTGTTATATGGTCTTGGCGGTCACTCCCAGTCAGCGATTATGGGAGCTATAGTCCAACAACATCTGGAGTTCCCTATCCCTGCAGCAGATGTATTAGACATTTCACAAACAAGTGAAGTGAGCATAGTGATTTCAAAAGATATCTTTGGTCCTGTATTCTGATTTGCCACACTTCTCCCACTTCCAAAACCTTCCGGATTTTAGATAGTAAATTGACACATTTAATATAGGGTTTCTCTAGAAAGGTTTTACAGTGCACCACGGTGCTGTTTTATTATCAGTTACAATCACTTCCTTTTGTTTATTCGTTCCTTGGAAGATACAGCAGGATCATTTGTCAAAATTAAGATAAACTGTTGCTAGGTTCTTAAAATATGCCAGTTCCAAAATACATTAGTATTAAGTTCTCTCATTAAAAACAAATTAGAAATTCAATTAGGTTATAAAATTAGTCAAACCACATTTAATCTAGTTCATCAGAAGCAGTGCCTATGAGGAGTAGAAAGTATTCCTATGAGAAATCTAGTCCTAGCAGCCAGCAAGGATTCTAAAGGCAGTACAAGCATCATACCAATTCCAAAGGATGCTATAAAGGCATCCCCTCTTTTATCATCCCTAGTTTAAAAATTCTGTAAATCCCTCAACAACCCCATTGGGGAAAAATAGAGAATATCACTGGGCCTTTCCTTGGCACTAAATCAGACAGATCTGCAGACATTTTTGCACACTTTCAGTAAGTACCAATGCTGAACCAAAACATTTACATATAACATGGTGCCGTACTCTGATACCTACACATGCAAATTTATCATATAGCTTCAACTTCAAAAGAGAGCAGCTCAGCAGGCTACTAAAACGGGCTTTGAAAACCTGATAGCAAGTAACAGGCCTAATATCAAACCAGAATCTAGTCCTCTCTCAATTCCAGATAACATTGTTCATGCTGTGTGCAAGGTGGAATAAACTATTAACAAAACTGTCCAAACAATTCCAGGGAATGATGTTAAGCACAAAGCTCTTTCTTGTTAGATATTTGGGCTAATATTAAAAAATATTATATTCAAAATCAAGGTGGGAGTTTAGCATCACTAAACTGCTTGAATAATGAAGATATCCCAACGATTAGACAAGATTTGTTAACCATACTAATAACGACAGCTAAATTCCAAACTGTCCTACGTTGGACATTCCTCTCTCGAGGGCTAGCAGACAAAAATCTAAGACACCTTCAAAGAGGACAAAAGAACTACCCAGCTAAAAATTCTGTCCAACCCAACAAACATCAACAGCTTTCTGGTGAAAAGGTTCCTCTTTCATTCTGACATGTATGGATTTAATTAAGCTCTTTTAGAAAAAACCCAGCTGCAGGCAACTTAAATCTCTGTACACTTCTCAGAAATCTATTGCTAGTATGACTATCAGCACTGTACCACCTGTTATGTGACTTTAAATGTGTACTAAAAGGAATAAGCAAAAATCAAATGACAGTAAAAATAAATGAAAAAGGTGCACTATAAACCAGCCTTCCCCAATGTTGTTGGACTCTTGAGCATTTCCTAAAGAGAGTTTGAGTCCAATAACATCTGGAGTGGACCATTTTGGGAAAGGCAGTTGAAATGTTTATTGCCTAATACAATCCCGTAAGAACGAAACCCTAGAAGTCAGTTAATTAAAAGCTCAATTGCCACCTTTTCCACAGAGACATAATTTTCTTTCACAGAATAATGCACTGTCATTTGCATATTTTCAGTGTATATTTTCAAGACAGTAAAAGCTTGCAGCAGACAACAATTAACATAGAAGACAAATACTTCAAGCTTACAACTATTTTCCCGTAAGGTCATTAGCAGCTCTCAGCACTGAGTACCAAAGATTGCACTTGCTTGCTAAGGTAAAGGTAAAGGTACCCCTGCCCGTACGGGCCAGTCTTGACAGACTCTGGGGTTGTGCACCCATCTCACTTAAGAGGCCAGGGGCCAGCGCTGTCCGGAGACACTTCCGGGTCACGTGGCCAGCGTGACATTGCTGCTCTGGCCAGAGCCAGAGCCAGAGCCGCACACGGAAACGCCGTTTACCTTCCCGCTGGTAAGCGGTCCCTATTTATCTACTTGCACCCGGAGGTGCTTTTGAACTGCTAGGTTGGCAGGCGCTGGGACCGAGCAGCGGGAGCGCACCCCGCCGCAGGGATTCGAACCGCCGACCTTTCGGTCGGCAAGCCCTAGGCGCTGAGGCTTTAACCCACAGCGCCACCTGCGTCCCTACTTGCTTGCTATGGAGCCTTTAAAAAAATGTGAACCATGCATTTGCTTACATCAAGCCAGAAAGTCACACTGGAATCATATATGAAAACTTACATAAAGGCCCTACTTAAATTTAGCTTCCATGAAAAGAATATGACTACGAAAAATTATTCATGTTAACAGTATTGCAGAGAAACCAACACATACATTTTTAGGCTCTTTCTTATAGCTTTTCCCCAAGAAACAATAACAGCAAAAAAGCAATTTGCCCCTGAAATACTACTATATTTATCAGGTCCCAAATCTTAAGGGAAGAGAGCTCTGACACTCTCAGATGTTTACCCCATTATGTGAGTTGTAGACTGCAAGAATATCTATCTGTTAAAACGCCCAGTTGTATAAATTACTTTCTGTCACCCTTGATAAATGGTACACGTCTTTATTGCCATTGCACCATGAGTTGTAGAAGAGGTGGAAAAGATTATTCCAGCACAAAAGGGCTGCCAAAGATTGACTCGTAATTGAAGCCCAGTAAGACTAAGACCAAAGACCAAATTCACCTGGCAGCACACACGTGCCCTTGGCTGATAGGTAGAGACAGCAAAAGAAAGAAGCATTTGGAGCAAGAGATCTCCATCGACTGACACAATAGTTGGAATTCAGACTCCTTGTTCAATCAAAGCAAATGTCAGAAAAGATCAAGACTTTACTGGCAAATGTCCACACCTCATTAGAAAAACAGACAACCAAATGTTAGAGAAGATACAGGAATTCTGCATGGATAGTAGCTTTGTGAACATCAACAGCTTCATGCAACAATACTAATGGACTCAATGCAACAGCAGTTTCTAGTATGGTCCTCAGAGAAATGAAAAGTAATCTTCCCGTCCAAGTGTACTTGGCTACTGGATCAGTTCACACATCACCTTAAGCCATAGGTAAAAACAAACTGTGGTAAAATTCAGTGGGATTGACTTCAGCAATCTTTCTTTACAGCCTGGCTTAAGCTCAAGAAACCTTTTTCCAGCTTAAATTCGAGTAGGGGATGTCAGCCACACAGCGACAGAGTTCCTTATTAAAATAGAAGTGGGGGAGAAATAGCTGCAAGACAATAATGAAACTATGAAGTAAAAGGGTAACTGAGGAGATTACCAGTAGCACTGGGCATTATTTTCCAGCAACTTCTCCACCATGTGCTCCACACGGACAAACCAGCTTGGCACAGCTTTGTATATTAGAGGAGTATCTGACCTAAAATAAATGATATGAAAAGAAAATTAGGCATGCTCTTTAGCTATTCTGCAATACTTGTTGCGCCAGTTTCACAAGTCACCCCTCTAAAATTCAGTAGCAAAATTCCCATTGATTTCCACGCACAGCATGACTGTGCCGCTTGCCTCCAGAGCCTCAATGAAATGGCAACTAATACAGAACTCCAATATATCACCCAGGGGAAAAGGAAAGCTATCTGAGTACATGAATACATGAGGATACCAATTTAGTCCATAAGAAGTGGGAAGTCTTTTATTTAAAACCCACCTGGCAAGGAACTTAAGAATACAGTTACTGAATCATGCATCAAGGAGAATCGTAGAGGACACCTTGCAAAAGTATAGATTCATCTTCCTTTAAAGGTTCTTCCTTAAAGCTTCTGAAAGGTTTCCTTTGCCCCATACAAGCATAAAATTAAAAAGGTTTAATAATACATTTAAGAAGAAGGGCCACAGCTCAGCGGCAGAGAACGTGCTTTGTGTGCAAAAGATCCCTAGTTATCTCTTGGGATTGTTGGCATCTCCATGGAGGGCTGGAAAGGAACCCTGCCTGAAACCCCCACAGAGCTGCTGCTGGTCCCTGTAAACCAGGCATAGGCAAACTTGGCCCTCCAGATGTTTTGGGACTACAACTCCCATCATCCCTAGTTAACAGGACCAGTGGTCAGGGATGATGGGAACTGTAGTCTCAAAACATCTGGAGGGCCAAGTTTGCCCATGGCTGCTGTAAACAATACTGGGCTAGATGGAGAAATCCTCTGACCTGGTATAAAGCAGCTTCCTGTTCCTAAACTCAGTTTTCACTGTTAACTTCTTATATTAAAGACAACACAGGGACTGTGCCTGCATTCAGACTCTGCAATATTTTAAGATGCCATGGGCTATTTGCTAATCTGTCCAGACATAAGCTGCTGAAAAGCTAAAATGCATTTCTCAACACCAAGAAAGAATTTAAATTCAATGTATAGCGCATACTAAACTGAATGAAGAGGAGAAAGAGACAACTTGCTTTTGAAACCCCATACAACAAAAGCGAAAATATTATCTGCCTCCTTTCAATCCAAACATGTAATTCTACGTAATCTAAAGCTAATGATTTTCAAGAAGGCTGGCAATCTCTCTTGTCAGCATATTGAAATCCTAAACAGAACAAAAGTACCAAAGCTATATATGTAAAGAAGCTTAGTTTCATCATTTATCCCCTGCCTTGTACAGGCATAATACTGGCTCCCTGCAAATGCTAAGCAGAGTTCAATATCAACCAGGATTTGAAACCAGGGCATGAAGAATTGCATAGCCTGATTAAGAGAGAGCCTTGTTTTTAGCAGTGTAGAACAAATACTAAACTGCAGCTGACAAAGGAAAAATGTGTGCTAGATATGGAAGGGAAAAGGAAGAGCATATACATACATTCCAAAGACATGTTTCTAATATCCAAAACCATAGTTTGCAGGAAGCAAGCATTATATATGGGCCAGATCCCAATGTACCAACTGTCATCATCTCTCAAAACATTTTGCTACTAACAATATCACTCTGTTCAGTTCAGCACGTGGAAAACAGAATTAAAACTGAGCAAAAGTGATAGATACAATACTACTATGCCAAACCAGTTTGGGGCAATTATTTCACTTTCTACAGCTCTCCCTAAAAGTTTAGAAGTTTAAAGGACTGCACACACACACAAAGCTAGTCTTTTGCTATGAAAAATGTCTCCCAAGCCTAGCCAATTATAGAATTTTGGGAATAAGGGAGATTCAACAAGATTGATTAATTCTTCTTTTTAAAGGTCTTAGAGAATATAGACAGATTACACTTGAATACAAATTCAAACTAGCTTTAAAAGATATATAACTTCACAGGAAGAATTTTCATATTCTTTTTGCAATTTCAAAGGGCAAAATAAATTGATACATGAGATTTAATTGGTTTGAACTATGTAACACAGCTTATATTTATACACCCACTGCTAAATTCCTCTGAGCCAGAACTTTGATTTTTCTGAAACCTATGCCAACACTGGAAATATTAACGAAAGTCCAGTTATAACAGCAGCCAGTGTAGCTCTCACAGAATTGCTGCAATGGGAGAACAATCTGGCACACACACTATTTAACTTCTGCAGCTGACTTTTGCATTGCATGCAGTTTCTGAACCATGGCATTTGCAGAATCTTTTTCTTGCGGGCAGCGGGAGACAAGGTAAAATACTGAAAGAGGGGAACAAGCTAGTTTCTCATATTTCAGGTTCTACAAGTGCTATAGAATTTGTTTTTTAAAAAATGAAAGCTAGGAAGCAGGATTTTTGCTCATTCAGGGGAGGCAACTATTTCTCCCCTGCCCCTGTAGACACTCATGTTCTGAACCATCTTCAAGAGTGCACCTACACAGAGCACATTACGATGGTCCAGCCGTGAGATAATAAGGGCATGAACATCTATGGCCGGGCAAATGAAATGAGAACCTTCTGCAGTTATTAGTGGATAAATGGTGTGACTATGGGTTGTATCCAATACAGTGCAGTTTAAAAAGCACAAGAGGAAAAGGAAACACCTGCCTCCCTCCTCCCCACTGAGTGGAACCCTCGCCAAACGTCTGGTCTGTAAAAGAGGGAGACTGCAATAGGCATGGGTGACTCAGGGGAAAGTCGGCAAAGACAGCTTCTGTTCTAAAGAGCGGCCTCTGCCCAGTTTGACATATACCGTATTTTTCGCTCCATAAGACGCACTTTTCCCCTCTTAAAATCTAAGGGGAAATGTCTGTGCGTCTTATGGAGCGAATGTGTGGTCCCTGGGGCTGGGGGGGGGACCCGGGCTTCCCCCGCCAGCCCCGACAAGCTCGGGTAGCAGCGGGAAGGCTGCTCCTTTCGCCGAAGCCTTTCCTTTCGCCTCTCCTTTCACTGAAGCCAGGAGAGTCCTGGGAACTCCCGCTGCGCTCCGGAGGCCTCGGGTTGCCTTCACTGAAGGCGAAGGCAATGTGGGAGAGGGAGAGCTGCGCGGTGCCCCTTCAGCGAAGCGGGAGGAGAAATGGAAGGGGCTCAGTTTCTCCTGCTGCTTTGCTGAAGGGGCGCTGCGCAGAGAGGGAGAGAATTTTTTTTTCTCGTTCTCCCCCTCTAAAACAAGGTGTGTCCTATGGTCGGGTGTGTCCTATAGAGCGAAAAATATGGTAGTTAGTCTTTCACTGATAGTTGTGAGAAATTATACACACACTGGGCCAGAGGTGAGATCTACTTACATGGGATTGATGCAATATATTCAGAACAAAAAGCCAAATTGATAGTTAACAATGTGGTTACAGAAGAGTTTAAAATTGAAAAAGGAACACGACAAGGCTGCCCCATTTCACCTCTGCTATTTATTTCAGTTCTGGAGGTGCTCTTGAATATGATCAGAGGGGACCGGTTGGTGGAAGGAATCCAGGTCGGAGCGAAACAATACAAACTTAAAGCTTTTGCAGATGACCTAGTCTTGACCCTGCAGGAGCCAGAATCTAGTACGAAAAGAGTGTTACAATTGATTCAAGACTTTGGTCGGGTGGCGGGATTTAAATTAAACAAACAGAAAACTAAGGTGCTGGGAAAAAATTTGACAGATACAGAGTCAGAATGGTTTCAGAGAGAGACAGAACTAACTGTGGTTAAAAAAGTAAAGTACCTAGGGGTAAACATAACAGCAAAAAATCTGAGTCTTTTTAAGGATAACTATGAAAAATGTTGGTCTGAAATTAAAAGAGACTTAGACAGTTGGACAAAATTGAAACTTTCTTTGTTAGGCCGAATTGCTGCTATTAAGATGAATGTATTGCCAAAAATGTTTTTGTTTCAAACACTACAGATTGTGGACAAGACGGAGTGCTTCCGGAAGTGGCAGAGAGACATCTCTAAGTTTGTCTGGCAGGGCAAAAAGCCCAGAATTAAGTTTAAGATATTAACTGATGCGAAAGAAAGAGGGGGCTTTGCCCTGCCAGACCTAAAGTTGTACTATGAGGCCGCAGCTTTCTGCTGGCTAAAAGACTGGCTACTTCTCGAGGACACTGACGTTCTGGATCTGGAAGGTTTTAACAATGCTTTTGGTTGGCATGCATACTTATGGTATGACAAGGTTAAGATCAATAAGGCCTTTAAGAATCATATTGTCAGAAAAGCAGTGTTTAATGTCTGGACAAAATATAAAGACTTATTGGAAAATAAAACTCCAAGGTGGCTTTCACCGCTGGAAGCTAAGGCCCGAAAAAGACCCAATATGGAGGCCAAATGGCCAAAATACTGGGAAATACTAGAAAAAGATGGAGACAATTGGAAATTGCAGAGTTTGGAGAAAATGAAGGATAAAGTGCGAGACTGGTTACACTACGCTCAGATTAAAGAAGTTTTTAAAAATGACAAAAAGTTAGGGTTCCAGGTGGAGAAATTGAAGTTGGAAACAGAACTGTTAGAGCCTAAGACTAAGGTACTCTCAAGAATGTATAACTTGCTGTTAAAATGGAATACACAAGATGAAATGGTTAAATCGGCTATGATAAAGTGGGCACAGGACATTGGGCACAACATTATGTTTGAGGACTGGGAAAGGTTGTGGACCATTGGGTTGAACTTCACTGCATGTAATGCTTTGAAGGAAAATGTAATGAAAATGATATATAGATGGTACATGACCCCAGTTAAACTTGCCAAAATATACCATTTGTCTGATATGTTGGAAATGTAAAGAAAATGAAGGAACATTCTTTCACCTCTGGTGGACTTGCCCTGGAGTGAAGGCTTTCTGGGAAATGATATATAATGAGCTGAAAAAGGTATTTAAGTATACCTTCACTAAGAAACCAGAGGCCTTCCTTTTGGGTATTGTCGGCCAGAAGGTGTTAAGGAAGGACCGAACATTTTTTATGTATGCAACAACAGCAGCAAGGATACTTATCGCTAAGCACTGGAAAACCCAAGATCTACCCACACTGGAAGAGTGGCAGATGCAGCTGATAGACTATATGGAACTAGCCGAGATGACCGGCAGAATCCGAGACCTGGGAGAAGAGAAAGTTGAAGAAGACTGGAAGAAATTTAAGATTTATTTTAAAAAGCATTGTAATTTGGTTGAATGTTAAGAAGGATGCTAGATCATAAATAATTGAGCACCACTAAACTAGATGGAATTAGGATGACAAGTGAGATTGAGGAAAAAACATAAACCTTTGGGAGAAATATTGGATTATATTTTAAATGAATGGGATACAAGAATGTAAACAAGATGATAAATTGCGGGTAAGAATTGACAATGATGCAAGTGGGAGCGGGAGACGTGAGGGAGTCCAATGAAGCTAAGAAAATATGTTATGATATATGTTTCATTGTTTTTTATTTCTGCATTTATGTTTAAAAATTTTAATAAATATATATATATAAAAAAAAGAGGTGAGATCTACTTACAGATACGAAGAGAGCTTTGATTACAACTAATTTAACTGCATAGATTAGTCTTAGTGTCTAGCAAATAAAAGACAATCTAAACAGGACATATTTTTCACAAATAAGCTACCAGTCAAAATGCTTCCTTTAAATAGTATGTTAATTCTTCTCCGTACCTCCAACAAAAAGGATAGCTGTGCTTATAAGAGCTGGTATGGACCAGTCTTCCTTGTTCTTTTAGGAATCTGATGATGTTCTTATCTGCATCCTGAGTAAAGCAAAATATTATTTTAGAATAATGATAACCCATACAAATAATATCTCCAGGTGGGTGGTAGCTTCAGGAAAGAAAAAAAGAGAGAAGTTACAAGCTAACAGCCAGTTCCAATGTAAAGGTAAAGGTAAAGGTAAAGGTAAAGGTAAAGGTAAAGGTAAAGGTAAAGGTAAAGGTAAAGGTAAAGGTAAAGGTAAAGGTAAAGGTACCCCTGCCCGTATGGGCCAGTCTTGACAGACTCTGGGGTTGTGCGCCCATCTCACTCAAGAGGCCGGGGGCCAGCGCTGTCCGGACAAACTTCCGGGTCACGTGGCCAGCGTGACAAAGCTGCATCTGGCGAGCCAGAGCCGCACACGGAAACGCCGTTTACCTTCCCACTAATAAGCGATCCCTATTTATCTACTTGCACCCGGGGGTGCTTTCGAACTGCTAGATTGGCAGGCGCTGGGACCGAGCAGCGGGAGCGCACCCCGCCGCGGGGATTCGAACTGCCAACCTTTCGATCGGCAAGCCCTAGGCGCTGAGGCTTTTACCCACAGCGCCACTCGCGTCCCAGTTCCAATGTAGCGTGAGATTAATAACGTATCTAGCACAGATGCTGAGCTGGTTTTTATGTAATATTAAACCATAGTTGGGATGTGGGTGGCACTGTGGTCTAAACTACTGAGCCTAGGGCTTGCCGATCAGAAGGTCGGCAGTTCAAATCCCCGTGACAGAGTGAGCTCCCATTGCTCGGTCCCAGCTCCTGCCAACCCAGCAGTTCGAAAGCACGTCAAAGTAGATAAATAGGTACCACTTTGGCTGGAAGGTAAACAGAGTTTCCGTGCGCTGCTCTGGTTCGCCAGAAGTGGCTTAGTCATGCTGGCCACATGACCCAGAAAAACTGTCTGTGGACAAACATCAGCTTCCTTGGCAAGTAAAGCAGATGAGTGCCACAACCCCAGAGTTGTTCGCAACTGGACTTAAGTGTCAGGGGTCCTTTACCTTTTTAAAAACCATAGTTAAAAATAAAACTATGGTTTAATGTGAAAGAGCAGCTAGTACAGTGCTGACTTTGCTCCTCCCATACTCCTGCTGTGCTGCCAGAAAACAAGCTAGAGACTGACTTGCTATGATGTTTGAAACTGGGCTCATTGAGTGGTAAGCCAAGAACAGACCCAGGCTTCTGATTATAGCTTGTTTAGACAGAAGTGAGCAAAGGTCTGAATGAAGAAGTGCTGGAGTGGAAATGGTTCATCTCGATTTTTCACCATTTTCACAAACAATAGCACTGACAAAATTTATGGGGAAAAGCAGCAGTAGGAAACAAAGCACACACATCTCTTCAAGTCTCTGAATACTGTTTGACACTGAGTTTTTCTAGCTTCCTTCCTTTACAACCAACCTTCACATATTGTCCAGCAAAGTCTGTCACTTCTGCTGTGAAACAGCCCGAGGCATCAACAGGACAAACCGGTACTGAATCTTTCCGAATGATATTAAAATCCATACAGACTCTGTAGTCATCCTATGTGAGAAAAACAAAGTTAAATATTCAAATGTGTGTCTTTTGATTTCTAAGGCAGCATTCTGAATTTCAAAATTCTGCTGGATTTTCTAGATTCCCCAACTTCAACAGGAACCTGATAAGTTGTTTCTTCACACTGTGAAATACTTTGCTTCTTGCGTTATAAAATATCTTGTCACACTGAGGAGTTCATTCACGCGTGTTTTTCACTTCATGGTTGCAGCATCAACCGGTTACCCACATGTGCAAATGATTAAACAACACAGAAAGAAGCACCACATTTCTGCACACTACCTCAGGAGACAAATACTTTCCAATCAAATGCAGATAGTTGCAAATCAAATAATGAGTAATCAAGAGATTTTACATGATATGATCCAATCCCAAGACTTGTAGGATTTAGTCACCTTAATTTGCAGTTTCTCATGTTTTAGAGTGGGGGAGTGATGATGACTAGGGCAGGGTTGTAGATGAATGGTAGAGAATGTGATTGTTCACAGAAAGTACAGTCAAACCTCGGTTGTCGAACTTAATCCATTCCGGAAGCCCGTTCAGCTTCCGAAACGTTCGACAACCAAGGCACAGCTTCCGATTAGTTGCAAGAGCTTCCAGCACTCAAACAAAAGCTACATTGGATGTTTGGCTTCTGAGAAACATTTGACTTCCGAAAAACATTCAAAAACTGGAGCATTTACTTCTGAGTTTTTGGCGTTTAGGGACAGAAACATTCCAAAATGGAGCAGTTTGGGAACAGAGGTTTGACTGTACCAGGTTCAATCTTAGGCATTTCCAGGTAGGCCTGGAAGAAAGGCTCCCATCTGAAACCCTGGAAAGCCACTACAAGGCAGTGTAGACAATACAGAGCTAGATGATTTGACTTGGTAGGAAGCAGGTTCCCACACACTGGGCCCATGGTCACATCAAACTGCCTGAGCATTTTGCCATTCTTGGAGAAATTGCAAGTAGTAGTAGTAATAATAATAATAATAATAATAATAATAATAAAATAATAATATCATCTCAAGTTCTCAAATAGTCTAGAGAGCTTCAACACATGTCTTTTTGTTTGCATCTGTTGAGAGCAAACCATGGTTCAGCATTTGCATGTTTTCTTCCTCTTTTAATGCTTCTAGAATGCTCTCTCATGGTTTGCACATTGCACTACGTCAAACTATGGATCAGTACCATCCAGATTTGCAGAGAAGAACATGCAGCCACTTTGCTCTGCCCCAGTTCTTGTTCTGCTGCTGTGGTGAGTTAAGCCATGGTTTGGATTAAGACACTGTCCAAGCCCAGGCTTGTGGTTTAATTCTCCCAAACAAAATGCAATCCATAAACCATAAAACAAACCTTGGACAAAGTTCATAGTTAGTTTGGAGTAACTATGAGTAAGGTGTGTGTCTGTGTGTGTGCTATAAAAGTTTGGAGAGAGCTAAATCATGAGCCCAAATTCAGACAACATGCTAAGACAAACCATGGCTGGACTAAGGCTGCAGTCCCCTTGAGAGTTCATTTTTGAAATGTAGTGGACACATAGCCTGCTTACAATTAGGCTATCTTCTTTTCAAAAAAGATGTACTGCACAAGAGAGTTCCAATACAAATTATGATGCTGTTTCTGTATTGTATCAGGAGCAAATGGAAATTGGTAGGTAACAAGAATGTACTCGTTGTCATTAGAGTATGTGTACAGTGTGCTCCTGACAAGTTACTGGATCAAAAAAGAATCTGAATTTCTCAATTAAAAGAGTTAAGACAAGATCAAAACATGTTTGACATAAAAGCACGTAAGTGACTTTAAACTTACAGCGCCAAAGTAAGGAGCTTGATGTACAACCCCGGTACCTTCTTCTTCCTTCACATAGTTGTCAGTCACTACAGTAAAAGCACCATTTTCTTTGCACTAGCACAAAAGAGATGGTTTTTTTAAAAAAAAAAAATGTACAAAACATTGGCATGGAAAATATGACAAGCCAGAAACATTGTTCAAGCATTCTAGTAATGGTTACATATGAATTTGTTCATTAAAACCACTGATACAAACATAAGTTACATAAACTGACATAGAGAAAGATCAGCAGTATGAATACCAAACAAAAGCTTCCTGGATAGCTCAGTTGGTTAGAGAGTGGTGCTGACAATGCCAAGGTTGCAGGACAGCTGCATATTCCTGCATTCCACAGGGTTGGACTAGATGATCCTCAGGGTACCTTCCATTAGATATTATTCTATTAGATATCTATGAGACACCCTCCAGAACTGAGGGACAATTTAGATCAAAAATAGCCATTTTCTAATCAGGGTGGAATGTGAGTCTTTGCATGCACACATGACAGAGCACACAGAACCGACATGCAAAGGTGGCATCCATACACGTGCATATGATACACCCACAATTTCCCTGATCTTTCATCTCAAACAAGGCTTGGGAATATTCATGAGAAGATGCGGTAAGGACTCAGGATGATTAAAAAGGTTCTAAAGCTGTCAAGGCGAAGGTCACGGTGCACTATGGATTGTTCTAAACTGAGTAGTTCCACTGAAATCAATAAACTTAAGTTAGTCACTGTTCACAGATTTCAATGGATCTGCTCCAATTATTAGCTGGACGCAGCCCTCTATTGTTCCACAAAGGGAAGCAAAGCACATAAAACTACCCTAAATTTATTTTACACTGCAAGCCTATACATATCTACTCAAAAGTAAATTATGCAGAGTTGAATGGAATTTACTCCCAGGCAAATGTGTATAGGATTACAACCTTCGTATCTTAATGAAGCCAATGGGATTCAACTAATGAGTCCCATCAGGGGAAGCCCTGGGCAAAGACTGATACTCCCAGTACAACACTGTTCTATTGCAAAACACAGTAAATTTGAGTCTCATTAATTAAAAGACTGGGTCATAAGATCCCACATTCCCTCCCCAAACGCATCTGCATAAATTGATCCTTCGTGGATCAAAAGGGTTGATTTTTTCCATTACTTTTTATAATCCTGAACAATGCTAACACCATTTGAGAAAATTATGGCATTAAAACATCAAATCTGAAAGGATTTGTTTTTATATTGTTTTAAATTTATTAGAATTTAATTACTTTTTAACGATTATATTTTATGTTTCTTTATTTTCTTTATTTTATCTGTGTTCTTTTAATTCGTGTAAGCTCCCTTGAGTCCCAGAGAAAAGGTAGGAGATAAATAAGTATTATAATAATAATAAAGACACATACTGCTCACCTTGATAAAATACTTGAAAAGAGGTTTATATTTCTTCCCTTTAAGGGTAACACCAGGAAACCTGAAACACATTTCCCCCCAAAATTTAAGAAGTTTCGTTTATGTACAATATTTATAAACAGCTTTTCTGCTATAGGAGCCATATGCAACATAATAAAACAAGACATTAAAATAAAACTGCATGGAAGTATCAAGACAAGCAACAGAATCTCCATTAGCAAGTTACAATGATATAAAAACTTCTTGGAACTCCAAGAAAGACACTAACTGAGCAAGCCCAGGAGGCCTAGAGGGTGCAAAGTGGCAGATCTACTACCACTTCCTAAGTCCTACTAGTTTGTGGCAACGCAGCAGGAGGCGGGGATGTTGGACCTTTCCTCCTACATCTTTTCTTCAAAATTGCCCCCATTGGTTTCAGTGGCTGGGAACTGCTCTGTGCTGGTGAGAACTGAGGGCCCACTTCACAGGCCTCCTCGAAGAATGAATGGGCCTTGAATCCAATCCTCTCTGTCCTACCTTCTCCTCAAATGCCCTATTTCAGGGCTACTGCTCACAGGAACTCTACTGGCAGAACTGCTAAGCCTACTGTGTTTTCCACAGGGGCCTCCACTGTGAAGTGCCCACCCTGCTAGCTAAACCTTTCTCCATCAGCAGCAAGGCACTGGAAGCTAAGCCTCTTCAGCCAATGGACCGGATGAATAGGAATACTTGGCCCACCTACACTTTTTTAAAGAGGGACAGCCACGTGTCTGTGTTGCAGCAAATACAACTAAGTTTTGTGGTACCTTAACGACCAACAAATTTATTACGGTATAAGCTTTCATGGACTAACTAGAAGCTGCAAATCTACATAGTTTTATGTGTGCGGTGGTGGTTTACATTCCAGCAAAGCATTCCTCAACCTCCTATAAACTGGCTGGAAGGGCGTTGGACTAGATGACCCTTGGGATCCCTTTGAACTCTATAATTCTGTGATAAATCTCTGCTGTTCTATTTATTTCAGTTAAGACTTTTTTCTTATATCTGGAAAATGAAATCAGCTTCACTTTGTAGATGCTTAAGAAAATTGCAGCAGGAAAGGCAGTGAATGACAAAAAAACACTCTTAGGAAAGCATTCTTCAGAGTTTGTGACAGTTGCAATTCTTAACAAAATTCTATCATCTTTGGTCATTTGATGTGGTTTTTTTTTAATATTCGATGGCCTTAACAGAACTGGGGCGGACACAAAATTGTGCAATCCTGGTTCTTTAAAACAAATGAGAGCTTTGCCAGTGACTTCAATGGTTTTGTGGATGGCACTTTAAAAGCCTTGATTTTAAAACAATTATGCCAATAAGACATAATTGAGATCCAGAATGCTATTGTCTGAGTCAGATTGAGACTTGGAGAACCCTACTTTTCAAAACCAAGTTCACACTCTAACATTATCAATAAAAAGCTGCATAAAAATAAAGTCACCGCTTACTACAGATGAAACTTCAAATCCAATGCAATCTTCAGTGGCAGATACCAGTTCTTTTGAGAGACTGCCGCACATACAAGCAATTTAATATATTATGGCATCAGACTAAGAAAAAACAACAATTCTTCTATTCTCTTACGTTGCAATGCAATTATTTATAGAATGTGGAATTTAGAATGTATGTACTAATTTATCTACTTGCCTGTCAAGTATTGCATATTCACTTTCAGATTTGTAAAGGGATGCCAGTCGAGCTTCCATCAAAATGAAAATCTTCCCTGTATTTTTATCTGAGGAGGAAATCCACGGATGTTAATATTCAATTGCTCAACTCTTACAGAGATATATGAAAAACAGCATTAGTATGAAGATGCCAGGCTCATTTCTGCTAATTAAAATACCTCTTACACTATTATTACAGGGGCCAAGACCAAATAAAGACATAGGCTATTACACACTTTAAAAAAAAACACACTTCCAAAATCCAAATCTGTACTTTCAGACTCAGCACAGACATCACACCAAAACCATGGTTAAGGAAGCTAGAATCTGAAACCAACAGTCTAGCTCTCCCTACCAAGGGCCCATTTCTTGGTGGTTCCTTCAAAAGCAGAACCTTCAGTTAGGCAAGCTGGTCAGTCAGTTTTTATAGCGCAACAGCACAGCTCTCTCAATAAGGTTTTCAATTATTTAAATGAGACAAATGATTGGAAGTATTAAAGCACAATTGTCAGCACAGCACACGCCAATGAGGCGTGACCCTTCCCTTCAAACCAAACTGAGTTCTGATCTGCCTGAAGCCCCACTGTTTTTGCCCCAAGCTTCTCTCAATGCTCCAGCTCTGCCACAAAACTGTGATGTGAAGAGCATGTCTAAAGTTTTGAACATGACAACAACCCAAGCTGATTGTTGGTCTTGCAGTGTCCTCTGTATCCATTGCCACATAGACAGCAAGCATTGCCTACTTTCACAATACAAGATTAATAAGAGGAGCAAGCTTTTCCAGAATGAAGATGCTCTGTGGATACAAAGGCCATATTCAGTTTCCAAAATCTAAAAAGGTTAAATTGTGAGGATGGGAATTCTGCTTCCAGAAAGCAACATACAGCAAACTAATAAGAACTGAATATATTTCTCAGATTCTGATGCTTGGGCAACAGCAAGACCCAGAGATTCTGGGAAAAGGTTGAAGGGACAGAATTCCTCCCCAGATCTCTCTATGACACACTTCTATTACTGGTTCCCTCAACAGGATGCATGCTGTGTTGCAAAGCAGAAGTATGCATAAATATTACAGTTAGGGCACCAAGGGGGTTATATTTCTTTGGACAAAGAAGTTCATGTCATTAAAGGGTATGAATGACCTTTGGATTGGAAAGAACAAAAGCTACCAAGCACTTTTCATGATGGACACTTTGGCTATGAGTGCCCAAGAAAGATATCCTGAAACAACTGGGAATTGTGTGGAAGACAAAATACAGATTTATAAGAGGCAACCTTTTTTCTCTGAATACGTATTAATTGTTGCAAAAATATGAGTATGTTTACATAATTCTTGTTGATTTACAAACTGAAGTTGAGGATTTAGCTATTTCAAGCTGTCAGCCGAACCTTCCTTGTGCAGCTCTTGCAAAGATAAAATGTTGAAGAACCATGAATGCCTTAGCTCCATGAAGGACAGGTGAGATATGTGCAATAATATGATTAAAATTATTTTAATGGAAAAAAATTAGGTGGAAGGTTCTAACGACCTTATGTAGTTGGAAAAAAATATGCCATTTGTTATATGGATTTGTATCAGCCTTGTATTTCAGCATTTACCTGGTAACTAGAGCAACAAGGGATTGCAGGCAAGCAAGGAGTAGGCTGGCAGAAGACCACAGCAGTGTTCCATCCCTTCTCTGTGCACAGCAGAGAAACCAAACAGGCTGTCAGGAGGAGTAAAAACCCCTCCTCTACACCCAATATAGAAATACAGTTGCCTGCTGTACGAGGGTGGAACTCTTAGGTCCTCCTGAAAATATGTACACTAGCAACTTTTACAAGGCTTGTTTATGTATTTTTCTAACATTTCCTTTTGTATCAAATATTTTTAGTACTGCTATATGTTTAATAAACTTTGAGAATTTATTTTTTTTAATGAAACAATTGCTAGAGCTGTAGCGAGAAGGGATGAGCCCCATATTTCAAACTTCTCCCATCTTTGTGGATGACTGCAATTCAGACACCTGGTGGAATGAGCCGCAAGACTGAGAAAATCTTGCAAAGGCTTTCAAAAAGCCTTGAGCAAAGCAGTGTAGCAGTAGCAAAGAATAGATGTATGCTAATTTGGGAGGAAGCAAATCTTTCAGCCATTATGGCTTTGTTCAGAATATTGCTTTAGAACTCAAGAACTATCAATTCCAAATTTCTAGGGAATGACTGGGCCAGGCCCAATTTACTACTGAGGCCAAATTTGCAGAGGACGTAAGTGATGAGCAACAAAGAGTGGGAGAATTTCAGAAACTGCTTCCTCTGAGCTGAGGAGATAGCTCTGAATGTTTCATTTGTAACTCTGTGAAGGAATCAATACAGCTCTACATGATATGCATATGTATGTACAACTTAAGGCTCCAGATTCTTGGCAGGCACACCTCCACCTGGCACCAACGTATGAAGTCAGGTGTGGGGCAGATAGGCACAGTTCGGGGAAAACAGCCTGGTGGGGCGAACTGAAACCAGTATCAGGCCTAATTAGCCCCATGGACCAGCGGTTCCCCATCTCTGGTGAGGGGAATGCACTCTGCAACTCCTCAAGAGCATCTAACATATTCTTAATCCATGCTTTCCAGGGAACCGCCTGGACACTGAAAACAGATTACAGGGTTCAGCCCAGGCAAACTGATGTACCAAGTTAGATAATGGCTGTTGACTGTGCAGAGTTCATCTCAGGCATATCTTTGCTTATTTTGTGGGCCAAGAGAGACCCATGCTTGAAAAGAAGCTGCACCACTCATGTTGCTCCCCATGGTTAGCTGTGACTGGAAAGGATATCTTTATTGGAAGGGGATTGGGGATTGCAGTATGGAGCTCAGCAGAAGACGCACCAGAGATTCCCTTACAAGGAAATTTTCCAATTATCCTTTTAGCATTAGAAGGCAGCTTGAATCATCATGGGTAGGTAAATCAGAGGGCAAACCAATTAGATAAATCATAATAAATTAAACAAAAGCTACAGGAGTTTGGAGTGAAGCACTTTATGTAACCATTGTACTCTCCCCTATTATGCTGCCTTCCCGAGATTTATTATGACAACAGCATGAAGTTACTTTCAGGTTTTTTGTTTTTATTAAGATGACAGAACAAAAGTGAAAAGTTACATCAGCTTTGCAATAAGCCACTTGCGTATTTGACTGAAGGAAACAACTCCTGCTGCTGCCAGGCAAGTCAAGTCAATGTACATGCTGTTCTAGAATACAGCAGTACATGCAGGTGGACAGGATGGAGAAACATGCTGTATGGGTTGGTTTAAAAAGTTGCCGTTTGCAAAACCATGACTACAATCCTATGCAATCCCACATCACCTAGGATAAAGCCCCACTGAACCAACTGGGACATACTTGCAAGTAAGCATGCACGTGAAACCACTCAAAGAAAGCACTAATTGTACGGCATAGCATATTTTGCACTTGCCTTCCACCTTCACATATTGCAAGTCTGGGTTGACACAGAGGGCCAGGTTGCTAGGCAGGGTCCAAGGGGTTGTCGTCCAAGCAACTAGAGAGATGCCTTCATCTTCTTCCAATGGAAAGGTAACAATGACTGAAGGGTCTTGGACATCCTCAAATACAGAATTAGAAAAGTTAGAAGCGACGTGGAAAAAGTTAACCCTCTTTATGCACAACGGAGCAAATAAGGAAAGCAAACTGTTATGGCCAACAATATTCTTAATACTTATTACAGAGCATGATTCATTTATCAAAGGCTATGGCAACATGTATCTTTCTTAAAACAATCTTCTCCATAGGCTACTGGATTGTTAAGAAATAGCCCCGTTTTTTAAAAAACCAACCTATTCAGATTTTTATGTAATTAACTAATTAAACGAAGATCGGAAGCAAAACACCATTACCTAGGTTAACCAAAACAAGCAATATAGCTAGATACAAACAATGTGGCTATTGTACTGAGAGGTACAGCAGAGGTACACTCCAGATAGGCATGGAGCTAATTTGTAGCTTCAAATTAAACAACTATTTTTGTTTATCTGTATGGAGCTGCTTCAAATTCTACACGTCTTGAGTTTAGGGTTGACATGAATCCAAAGAGCACTGTCCTGTACTTTTACCTATAACCTATTATGGTATTCACATGATTACAATAAAACAGCACAGTCTATCCCTATCTGCTTCTTGGTTTTTTTACAGAATTTTCATTTCCAATATTCAGTTGTATGCCAAGTTATACAGTGTTCAGGCTCACATGACTCAGGTAAGAGTTAGGATAAAGTGAGTGTCAATGATTTGTTTGAGTCCCAGATTAAAATCTGTTAAACTAGAGAAGATTCCATCCCTGCCTCCCATTTCTTCTAGCACTTTTGACAGTCTGGATAGCGATTTTCAAAGGTACAGCATCAGAAGACCTTGCAATATATTAATTTTTGCACTGCCAGCTCTCCCTGGTTCCTTCTTCACACCCTGAGTAAACTCTGGTAATTCCATTAGTGTTTGCCACTATTTATGTTAGAACTAAGAATTAGTCCAGAGGGAGTTCACTCTGTGAGCATGAAGCTCACTCAGCAGCCAAAACACAAGCATGCTTTTCCCATTGTTATTATATAACTGCTAGCAATTCTGTTCAGTCTCTGAGCAATGTTGTATGCTGCCAGCCACCTTCACGGTTTCAACAAATACTAAATATAGTTGAGCAATTTTCACTGAACATTTATTGGCATTTTGCAGGATGAACAACACTTCAGCTGCAGAATACTGGTGAGCTATTTTTCTTTCTCCACTGCCTTCTAAAATAAGCTTACTTCTCAGGAATACAAGCTTTGTGTTAGAACAAGGGAAGAGCCATTTGTGGACTTTGTGTTCGGTCTAATACGCATTTCAGAGGATCCCAGGAAGCTTAAGAACATCACTCTTTTTTGTTGTTAAATAACTTGTTTTTGTAGTTCTTGAATTCACATACAGAATGGGAAAAAACTTTTTAAAGAAAAGAACCACCAAAGTTATTTTTTGTTCTCTTAAAAGTTAGCTGAAGCCTGTTTTCAGAATTCTGAGTTTTGACAGTGTACACTCCAAAAAACTGAAACACTCCAGAACACTTTGCAGGAAAACCAGTGATAGCATAACACATTTTATTCAGTAGAGTGTAACAGAGAATTCTCAATTCTTATGTTTACTTGGAAGCTCACATAATGTGCTGTTCACTATATGGGAGAGAAATTAATACCATTTTGCAGATTTACTTTGTTTAGTCTACACTATCGTTCAGGTTCAGGATTTGTTACAGCATTACGAAATCCTAAATACATCACATTTTGGGGGTAGGCGTTGACATTTAAAATAATCAGCTGTTTAGAAAAAAGCAACTAGTCAAAATCTAAACAACAGCAGCTTCAAAATTCCAACTACACACACATACAAACAGGGTGCCAGTAACCTTAATTCCCTAAAAGCTGGACAAAATAAAAAGTTATTGGATCCCAAGCAGGTTAAAAAAAATTATGCGTTACAAGCAGCAGCTCAAGTTGATATTTTTTATACTACTCGTCAACAAATAGTTCTTAGAGTGGCTTACTATAAAAATCCAACACTATAGCAAACAATAAACTGGCAGATTAAAAAGGTCTCAGTCAAAACCCAAAAAAACCTTTAAAGAACGGTGAGAATAAACAAGACTTTGCTAGAAGATGACACAGTTGGCAGCAAACAAGTCCGAAAAATGTTCCAGAAGGGATGCCACTACCAAAGAGTCTATCTTTGAGGTCACTATCCACCACCTCAGGTGTCAGTGTTTCCATATCCTCAGGCCACAGAAATATAGCACAAAATCCACATCATGCTCAACATACTACAAGAATCTACTGAAGACTGTGCAGATCGGATGGACAGTTCATAAGAGCCCAGTATGCAACTGGAGCAAGATGCTATAATGTTCTGTACAAGCGGTCACCAAAATTAGCCCACATACAAGGTAAAATGGTAAAGGACCCCTGGAAGGTTAAGTCCAGTCAAAAACAACTATGGGGTGTGGCACTCATCTTGCTTTCAGGCCAAGGAAGCTGGCGTTTGTCCTCAGACAGCTTTCTGGGTCATGTGGCCAACATGACTAAACCACTACTAGTACACGGATGACCATGAAGGAAGGCAGAATGCATGGAAATGCCATTTACCTTCCCGCCGCAGTGGTACCTATTTACCTACTTGCACTGGCGTGCTTTTGAACTGCTAGCTTGGGGGAAGCTGGGACGGAGCAACAAGAGCTCACCCCCTCGCACGGATTTGAACCGCCGACCTTCCGATCAGCAAGCCTAAAAGGCTCAGTTGTTTAGACCACAGCGCCACCCACTCCCTTAGCCCACACAGAGTACATTACTGTAGGCTAAACAGATCCTAGGCCCATACTTGCCTACCCACCCAAGAATATGAGACAGAGCAGCACAGGCAGTGCCAGGTTTAAGGGGGCACCAAGCAAACTGTCTTGTGCAGCTCTCCCCAACCCTGATGCCGCTCTCTGCAACCTTGGTGCTGTGGCTGCCCCAACCTTTGCATACATATGCACCCTGCCTGCCTTCTTGTTGTTATCTATCCCTCCACTCTCATACCTGCACTTGCTGCCCAACCTTACCACCACCACCATTTCAGGCATAGTTGGCACGGCAGCCAGCTTGGCCAGGCCAGGGTGTTTGTGGAAGCCTAAAGCTGCCTGCCACTGCTTTGCTTTAACTCTATAACTTCCTCAGAGTGCAAAACGAATGGCAATGAGCTGAGCCACTCAGATACTACCTGTTAAGCTGCAGAGCCACGAGGAGCATCAGAGCAGCTACAGAGTACCACTTCAGGTATTTGGAGCAATGCTTTCTAGCACACTATAGCATGCTGCTACTAACAGTCATTAGGAGGCCCCTGGCCTATGGCATCCTGGACATATGTAGGGTGGCAGATGGACTTATGCCACTTGGTCCAGTGGTAACAGCAGCACCGCACAGGAATCTAAAATATTTATTCAGCTTTAGATCAGGCTGGCAGTTAAAAAAAAAGAAATACAATAACATAACAAGCCTACATACCTTATAATTCTGGTGAGACTCGAAGTTAGAAAGGGGTGTGTTACATGCTGTTGAAAAAGGCATGACTTTAACTCCTTGGTATACCAGTCCTTTGTCATAAAGCTGCTTGAAAACCCACCTGAATGAATGAATGAATGAATAGCAATTTAAGCAAACAAACAGAACAAGTTGGTTTTATTTTAAAAGATTATAATAGTGAGAGAAGTCAATTGACTACATGTAGGAAGAAGGCACAGAACTTATGCCCAGAACTACTTTCCTCCCTGGTGAGTTTACAGTAAATAACTTCTTTTTTAAAAAAAGAAAAGAAAGAAAAACATTTTGCCCTTCAGTATCTTATCATGCAAGTTGTACTTTCCAGGCCTAAAACACAGAACATAGAGCAGCAACTGCATTGGAATACAATTTTTAAAAAGTAATTAATACTCAAGCTATCTATCTTACGTTTCTATAGCATCTGTAGAGATTTCTAAGGTCAAACAATACAGATGTTGCAAGCACCTAGAGAAATCATCACAGAAATGCTTCTCATCTTACAATCAGAAGTCCCCCTTAACAATGCAGGAGGGGAGTTTATAGGATGCTATGTCACCCTAGAATAAATTATAAAATGTATTTGCTTTATTAACCTTGGAGCCTATTCACTATTCAACCTGGCTAACTCTGTAACTTGTCGTGCTCTCATTTGGTATACTGACTTTAATACTTTGCCTTCCTGCTACATCACCCACCCTGCTGCCTCGGCCACTAGCAAGGAAGCAGTGCCAGTATCAGGACTGATTTCTGGCAAGAAATCACTGAAATTGCCTAAGATTTTGGTGGAAATTGGCACTGGTGCCAGGTGGGAGCTTCACCCCACTTCAGGGGTGGGCCGGGCCTAACACAGTGCATAGCTAAAAACCGTGGAATTTAATGCCACAAAATGTGGTGATGGCCACTAATGTGGATGGCTTTAAAGGGGATTTAGGACACCAATGTATACTAGTCACAATGGCTAAATTGCTTTCAGTATCAGAAGCAGGATACCTGTGAATCCCAGATGCTGGGGAACAGAAACAGAAGAGTGTCTTGTGCTCACATGCTGCTTGTGAACTTCCCACAGAGATCTGGTTGGCCATTGTAAGAACAGAAATCTGACCTAGATGAGCTTTTGGTTTGATACTGTATTCTTATTACAGTAGACACAGTAATGCACATTTTTTAAATACAAAGTTGCTATATTTTATTTCTATATTCCAAAGAAAAAGAAACTAGTAACTATTACTAGAGGGGGAAATCCTCTCTGAGGAAATAGATATAAATGTCATGCACACACAAAATTCAGGAGCTGCATCACCAGATGACTGAACTGCTAAGCCAAATTCGAGACAACGATTCCCTCTTGTGGAACTTTTTCCAAGTGCAGGAAAAGCGTTCTTTTCCCGCACCATCTTTCATTTTTACAGCTCACAAATGTTTGTGTTGCCATTAGAATGAGACAGTTCAATTCTGCAAGTACAAGCAAAAGCTGAATTTACAAGATGTCTATCTTTCAGAGAGAAAATGTAACATTAATAACTTTCAAGTGATCCAGCAATAGCTCCCATGTCACGTACTGTTAAACTGAATCGTGCCTTGGTGCTAACTTGCAAGAAGGCAGGACCTCAGAGACGAGGCTACAGCCAAGCACTCCTTGCCCAGTCCTCCTGCTGCCAAGCTACCCAAAGCTAAGCCATGGTTCAACTCAGCATGCTGTCCAAATCACAGACCCATAAGCCGTAAACAAAAACAAAAACAAAAACACCTTTTTACAGTTCTTGATTTGCCTGGAGTAAGACAAATCACAAGCCCAGATGTGTATAACATGCTACGCCAAACAATGGGCCAGCACCAAGTAGCACAACAGCAAAAGGGGCAGAAGAGGAGTATTCCTGTTCCTCTCCACGAACCCACACAGGTTAAGCCACTTTGGCTTAGCGTTATGTACAGATTGGTTCAGTATTTCATTTACTTGTTATATTTGTGACCATTTCCATGCTACCAAAAAAAAAAATGCTAAATAGGCATCAGTAATTGCAACCCTGTTTTAGAGACCCAGTAATCTTTTTGAAGTGCACATTAGATATACATTAGAGAACTGCAATTGGCAGGGGTAGGTATTCCTTAGCATTTTCTTAATTTCTATAGAATTGTAGAGTTGGAAGGGAACCTGAGGATCATTGAGTTCAACCAAGGCAGGAATCTCAACTAAAGCATCCATGACAGATTGCCATCCAACCACTGCTAAAAAACCTCTGATGAAGGAGAATCTACTCCACTGTCTCTTACCATCAGGCTGCAACCCAGTGAACAGATCCAAGCCAACATCTGGGGTACAGGACTACTGGATATGTGGACTAGGTGACATGGTTTACATGAGAAAACAATCAAGCACATTTGTGGACGGCAAGGCTCTTCAGCTCAGACATAAGGTTACAAAAATATCAAGTATTTTTATATTGTAACTAATCTGCTTTAAAGACTTATTGCCTTCAGGAGTTCAAAAGTGTCTATCATAGAGATCTGCTTCATCGCAAGCCTGCTAAAGATAATTTTTCCACTTATTAGTCATAGTTCATCATATTAACTCTGAAAACAAATTAAGGCACCTAGCATAGTAAGGAAACTTGCTAAAAATGTCAGGCACATATACCTTCAGTTACAGTCGTCTTGCATTACTGTCCCTTCTCCATCAGTGTAGGCAGATTATTATTACTTTCATTAATTTCAGCTATCTAGATACAATTCTATTTACAACAGATGAGTTTTTTCAGACCCTAACCCTAGTGCAGCAAGCTTGCCTGGTTGGCCTTGCATGGCTAAGCAACTACCAACCTTCCTCCCAAACTCAGAGCTGGGGGGAAAGCAGGGATCACTGCACAAATTTAGGACCAATCACCTGCACTGCAAGGTTGGGAGCCAGACTGGCGTTTTGCATGTTGAGTGGGCAAGTAAAAATGTGAAAGGCTGCCTACTGCAATAATATACAACTTAACCAAAGCTTCAAGAAAATACTGGAGACAGCATTACAAGACCAGTGAGACTGCCATCTTAATATATCATCTAAAAACTATTTACATAGTTTGCTTAGTAATTTTAGTGTTCAGAATCACTGCAAAGCAAAACTACTTTAGGCAAGCCTAGCCATCAGGCATACAGAGTTCTATTTTTGACTTTTCCACCTTTGAACAGCTGGCATCTGCATTATGTAACAGTTTTTTAGCATGATAAAGAAAAAGAATCTAGGATTGGGCTATGCTGTTTATTGACAGTGGAAGGCTTGAAATAACAACTCTGGTAACCAGAGCAGGGAGCAGGTTAGCTATCTCCTACACTGATGTTCCTGGATGTTCTTTTATTTTTTTCCTCCCACACGTGAGTATGGATGCTTCTCACTCCTGTGTAGACAAGGTAAGTGCTAAACTTGGAATGAGCCCCACAGGACAATGTAGAAATAAAGACATGCAGTATTGTCCAGGCCGACTCCAGCTAGAGAAGACTCACGTCTGATAGTTAAGTCTTTATTGATAAAAGAAGCACTTGCAGCAACTCCCATGGTGCTCCGTATGCGCGCGCGAACACACACACACACACACACAAGCCTCTAGCCACTAAGCAACTGTCCCCCACAGATCAAAAGTTAGACCCCTCCCCTCCTCCAGCTTATATACCCTCCCCTGCCAGGTTGCACACCTGCAAACTGAGACTTCTCCTGCATGGAAGTCGTTGCTGCACTTCCTGCTTCAAGCCCCTCCTGGTTCTAGGAGACAGTGGGGAGGGCAAAGGTGGGGAGTCTACTGACCCATATGTCAGCTGAATAGCCACCTGCTTCTTCTGCTACAACATGCATGCCTTCCTCCATCTCCGACTGCCCTGACTCTCCCTCCTCCCCCTGCCCTGGCTTCTGCCTTGAAGGAGAATCAAACCCCATAAACTGCTAGTCCCCTCTCCTGGGTCAGTCCCCTGGTCCCCTGCTTCCACTACACACTCTATGGAGCCCTGCCAGTCCCCGACAAGTGTAGGGAGCAAATATGGATCAGATTAGGAGTTTGGATTTGATATCCCGCCTTTCACTCCCTTTAAGGAGTCTCAAAGCGGCCAACATTCTCCTTTCCCTTCCTCCCCCACAACAAACACTCTGTGAGGTGAGTGGGGCTGAGAGACTTCAAAGAAGTGTGACTGGCCCAAGGTCACCCAGCAGCTGCATGTGGAGGAGCGGAGACGCGAACCCGATTCCCCAGATTACGAGACTACCGCTCTTAACCACTACACCACATTGGCTCTCATTATTTATTTATTATTTATTATTATTAAAAAGAACCTATATCACCTTTCATTACAAGATGAAATTGCAAAGTAGCTGTGTGGGGTAGCTTAAAGGGGAACTTCCAACTGAGAATACAATTATTAGTATATATTTATGTCTAGCCACCTTCTTCCCTGGTGGTACTCAAGCATCTAACGACGGGCGGGGTGTGCGTGGAGAACAGGGATAGATGGACATATTTAATATGAAAATAAAGTGTGCAGAACAGAGGCGCATGGAGGGTGAAGATGCAGAGGAGGAAGTACTTCCACCAAAGCACAAGTTCAGAACTATTAGCTGTCACAGTAAAATGCAACCTCCAAGTTCAGAGGCAGTGTGCTTCCAAAGATCTGATGCTGCAGACCACAAACAGGTAATGGCGCCTTCAAGCTCTGCTTGTTTCTAAGCCTCCCAGCATCAACCTACTGGTCATAATTGGAAGCAAAACTAGATTGAGACTTTGGAAAGATAATGCTTACACACTGCTGGGCTCACAGAGGAAAAAATCAAGGTCAATTGCAACAGTATCCTAGTACAAATCATAAAGGAATTTGACACACTGCCTGAAACACATAAAAAGTTCAGATATTGAAAGCGGACACTCAAATTCGGACATCTTTCTACTTCACACTGTTCTCATTACCCAGCAGTGACAGAGACCACATAAAGATGTTTTGCTATATCAGGACTGTTTTTACACTGCTCTATTGTTCAGCCTCTAATAAGCAGAATCTCATGGAGCATCACATTTCTCAGCACCTCCAAAAGGCTGCACAGTATCAAATGACAGTGCTTCATTCACCTGGTGCAACACAGCAGGGCACTGTCTTTTCATAGGAACAGCAAAATCACAGCACCTGACCTGCAGCATAATTGGTTTCCTAGTGCCCAGGACAATCTCAACAAAAATAAAGATTTCAGTAACCATACAGCATGAAACCTACACATACTTTCTGCCTTTCTATTTAAGAAGTGCCCAAGTCAGCTTACAAGTTATTTAAAAAGACTTCCATAACAGTAAAAAAACAACAAGCCATTAAAAAAATATTACAGACTGCCATTAATTATAATAAACTCAGTTCCATGGTGCCAGGAGTCTCAAATAGTTGAATCAACTGGCAAAAAGCCTGTCAGGAAAGATAGTCTGTGGAAGGGGAGGCAGCGCTTATGGTGAACGGTGAGAAAACCAAAGTAAACTTACCACACAGTCTCCATGAACTCTGGATACAAAGTTTTATAGTCATTGTCAAAGTCAATCCACCGTCCAAGTCTTGTAACACTGACCTGCAAATACATTAAATTGTGCCTCTGTAACAGCTTAGTGAACCTTGTCATTATTCATGGTTATAGTTCATGGCCACTACCCTTTACTTCTTTGATTGCTAAAAGATATACACCTTCCTCAAGAAACAAATTTTAAACAAGAATATCCATCAAGAAAGATTGGCAGATCTCTTTTTAACAACTAGGATTTAAATCATGCAATTAGGTTCTGCGTGCCCAATAGGGCTTCACATTTGCGTTTTCTGAACAGCATCCCACCAAATCACATGGCCCACTGTGGAAGCAAAACAGAATTTTAAATGTAATTTGTGATATAACATTGAGAGAGAGACTACAGTTCAACTCTTAGCCATACCTAGTTTTTCAAATCCCAGTCAATAAGTACATGCATACAGAATGAAGGGGAAGAAAGGGGACCTGCATACCAACATGTTTGATGCTTTGGAACCATTGCTCTGGAGAAAGAGGGTAAACATATATCTATATTGCACTTACTTTCCATTCTTGGGAGTACCTCATCACAATTCCTCTGCAACTCTTGTTGTATTCTGCAATTCCCATTTTTGCAACATCTTCTGGTCCTTTGATGCCCAGTGTTTTATCAATTTCATACTCCTGAAATGAATTATGGTGCTCAGAATAGGTTGCATTGGTATTACGGTAGCTTTGTTAACTATAACAGAGAACTTTTTGAAGCCCGTCAACCAAGAGGATCTGTGGTACTTGGCCTATAGCTTTGTGCCAAACAATAAGGCAAAACTCCTCTGAGTGCAGAAGTCTCACACAGCAGGAATAGCTTCAAAGTCAGCAATATTTGATTTCACAACCCAAAAAACCATGATGCTGAATTGCAAGTTGCAATAAAAACCAGGTCTCAGCTGTGCCCTGGCATTGTAATTTACTTTTTACATCTTAAGCGTAAGTCGCTTACCAGCACTCAAATTTACTAAACATGAACCTGATATTTTTAAATTACTACTTTAAAATTAACTCCATGGTATACACATGATCGCAGAAATCCTGGTCGAAGAACCGGACATATTTAAGAAGTTAGGAAGACTATTCATGAAGGAATTCAAAAAATAAGCTCATAAAAAAAGAAAATGAGATTTTTTTTTATTTCCAACAAATAAAACAATGATCAAAAACATGTCTTTGAATATCAATAGTAAAAAATGAGCCTTTGTGAATGTAAAAAAACAAAACCTTATATGGAATTCTCCATCAGGACAGCAAAAGGTTAGGAATGAAGTACTAACAACTATATCTAGGGAAGACACAAGAGAAAACATTCAACATACCACTGGCAAACCATGGCAATCCCAACCAAATCTTCTGTCCACATGAAATCCACTCTGATGAGCAAATCTAGTTACTATGTCTTTGATGGTTCCTGCAAGTATGTGTCCATAATGAGGAAGTCCTGTGGCAAATGGAGGCCCATCATAAAATGTAAACCTATAATTTAAAAAAAAAATTAAAAACACAGATTAAGAAAATAAACCAGACACATTAAGAAACAAAAATTTCTCTTACACAGGGAAAAGAATAAACAGCTTTATCTTCCATAGTTCTTAAATTATAACACTTGATAAGTCAAGTGAGCAGTGAACGAGATCATTTATAGAAGTTTTCAAAATGCCATGTTTTATGCAAATATGCATATTTTTACTCTTAGGAATATATGAGTCAAGTGATCAGTCAGCTATTGCCCCGCACTAACATAGATCTTTCTCCAAAGTTTGATTCATCTCAGACTTCAAAACAAAATAAAAACCAGTTGTTGCCCATTTGCAGGAACACTGAAGAGCAAACTTGGAAAATATATCTTACCTCGGTCTATTTTTTGACTGTTTTAGGCATTCTTGAAAGCAATTAAGCTTGTCCCAAAGCTGCAATATTTTCTCTTCCTCCTGTGGAAAGTTTATGTTTTCTGCAACTTGCTGAACCATGATTTTCCTACATGAAACAAGGTAATACACAAAGCTTAGACCAATTTCCCCCCAGAGACCATGTTACACAGCAATGTATCATTTCATATAGCAACTTTGTTGAGAAGTCAGGATTGGAATGCTACATTCCAGCACATCCAGGGAATGTCCATTTTGTGCATGACCAAGGCCCGTGTGACCGCTGACGCACCTGCTGCTTTTGGTCCCAGGGCGGGAGCAGAATAGGCATCTGTGCGACCACTAACACACACACTGATCCAGAAAGCAAGCTCTGCACAAACGGGGAGTTGCCTGTACCTTGATAAGAATTCAAAAGGCCATTTAAAAGTAGTTGAACCACATTTTTCGGATTCCAAGAGCTATTTGCAGGGCAATCCTATGAGTGTTGAAGCAGAAATAAGTCCCACTGATTCAATGGGCACATAATGCTACATGCTCTATGTACATGAACAACAAGAAGCCATGAGTCTTGCTTGGGCTTAAACATCTGCTTCTCCTACAGTGCCAAGACTAAAGCTGCAGCTGAGTTTCCCCTGAAGAAACCTGGTTTCTTGTGATATATGAGCCAGAGATCAAGCAAACTCTGGTTAAACCAGCCAGCTTTATAAACCACAAAATCTGGTTTGTACAAAAGTTAGCCAAGTTTCATGGAAAGTGAAACTAAACTCTACTGAAGTCTTCCTTCGTCCCTCCCAGGAGGAGCAGGAAGAAGAAACATGGGCTTCTTCCTACTTGTGCACATAGCATGAAACCACAGCAATGTAGCAACTGAGCCAGATTCAACTAATCCAGTACACTACTGGAAGGTAGCACAAGGACTCCCACTAGCACAATGGGGCTCCCTCCAGCAACTCTTAAATTTCCAGCAGATCCACAGTGAACGGTCAGAATAACCTGCAGAACAGCGCATGGGGGAAAGAGATGAGAGACTGTTCCATCTGGCAAGCAGAAATGTTTGCACTAACAGAACGATTAACACAAACACAAACACTGTGTTCAATGTTCACTCAATCCGTGTTCACTATACTCACTTATTACTTAGTAAGGAAACTTAGATTACAACCTCATAAGGTGTGAAGGATGTAACAGCATCTGACAAAAGTCTAATGAGCAAAGGAATTTACCAGGCTTGAAAGAATAAAAAGTAGAGGTCATCCTAGCTTTGCAGGTGCACACATGATGTGGATAGTGAACAATCGAGGCATAGATTTAAATGCAACTCTCTATATGCCCCCATCTACTGCCCATCTGTTGCAGTTGTTTGATTTGTCCCTCAATGTCCCTATGCTGCTTACTGGATCAGGTTAGAATTTGTCCTTTTAAAATAAATTAAATATTCCAGTAGACAGGGTGGATTTGATTGAAATCAAATTGATTTAAATCACGATTTAAATCACTAGTCAGTAAGACTTGATTTAAATCATTTTTAACAGAAAGACTCATTCTGGCTGGTATAATCTTAATATTTACAACCAGATGAAGGTTTCATTTTTGGAAAAATAAATTTTCAGAGTAGTTTTTACTGTTACTGTATATCAAAAATTACTGATTTGGTTATACTATTAGAAATACATAGACAGATAATTATGAAATTATTATGAGGTTTAATAAGTTAACTGTTTATATTTGGACAACTTTTCTGCTGTACTTTATTGGAAGGAGAAAAATAATCATTTCCTTAATAACAATTTAAACAATTTATTTAACTAAAACAGCAACATTATAGCATATGTATCCATGTTTGTTAACCGATGTGGTTAAACGGTCATTTAAAAAAACAAAAACAAAAAAACCTTAGACTGAGTTTCAGCACACATGAAAAACTTAAAACAAATCCTTATTTCCTGATTAATAGCCTTTGGACTATAATGTAACTTAAATAGAAAACTATCTTTAGAAAGATTTTTCCTCCAAAAGCATTTTATTTTAAAAATCCAATTTAAATAAAAAAAAATCAATTTGAAATTTGAAAAAAACCGATATTATTTTTTTAAAACATCATTTATTTTTATCCACCCTCCCGGTAGGCAATTCTATATACAGTATTCAACATTCATAAAGCTAGAAAGGATTCTGCTTACAATACCTATACAATGTAACAATGACAGGGCTATGGAGGCTGCTAAAGTATCAGACTCCATGCGTAAGTCAGAGTATTATTTTTTGCCCTCTTCTACTAACTGAAGCACTGTATGGAGATAACAGTGTCCAGCAACCACAGGGCACATATTTAAGCATACCACAGCATGCTACCTTTTAAAGCATAGGCCTGTGCAGAATTCCTCAAAAGGAAATCCCACTGGCTCCTGCATGAATCTGAGCATGTTCTAACAACCTCCACAGTGGCCCTTCTCAGAGTTCCTCAGATGTCATGAGTGAAGATGGTTGGTGGTTATTGTAGCAACCCAGCTGCAGAATGCTCCCCAAGTAGGCTTGCCTGACACCAACCATAATGTAATTCCATTGCTCAGTAAATAATTCTTTTATTTGCCTGGGCCTTTCAGTGGCAATTGTTTTAGATCTGTTTAGATGAATTTCATTGGAGCTTTGTTTTTTGAAAATGATCCAGCTTTCGTAACGTTATTACTGATGTTATGTTTCAATTGTAAGTTATTCTTTGTTTTTCATTTTTTAAAAATAATATTTATTAAAGATTTTCTTGATTAACAAAAGTGGATGCGTTGTCTCTTTTTTCAGAATTGTAAGTTATTCTGAAAGCCTTCAGATTGAAAAGAAAGAAGCAAATGTTTTATCAACCAAATAAAAATAAATTGATTTCCAGATATGTGTGCATAGAAAACAATTCTAATTGTTCGATTCTTATTAAAGATTGGCACTCTTCAGTGGGCAGGACAGAGTTCGGGGATGGGGGGAGGATGAAGAACTAAAGCCAAGGCACAGATTCACATCACTTTAAACCACTTTCACACCTTTGACAGATAATTGATGCCACAAAGTGTTTCATTTGATGTAAAAGGACTTTTTAATCTTCAAGCAATCTTTTAGCAGTAAAGCATGATCATTCCAAATGGCTCCTTTTTAACAACCTTATAAACTTCTTTGTCAGTGGGAAGGTTCCATCAGGTCAGTTTTCTTTTAGTCTCTCTGCATATACATACACATCTCAGAACTTTGCAGTAATGTATCCGTGCATATAATAAAGCAATTCAACATTTTTTTGAAAATGCTATGTTACTCACTACTTTTAAAGAGAAGAACATCCAGTGGGAAAGTATGTGGTATGAGGGATTCTATCAATAGGACAGTGGCCTTCAAACCTACAGGAAACAACGAAATTATTAATGAGTGTAATTTCTAAGTTGTAGGCAGGATTCACCCAACAAATCTGTCAAAAGCTGGAACTATTCCTATGGACACTTCTGCAGGTAGACACAAAAGTCCTAGTCAGAAATACTAGATATATACTACATGGATGGACGACAAAAGCCCAGGAGATGGGCATCAAAAACTGAAACATTATATTTGTACACTATGTTCTTTAAATCCACCTGCCCAAACTTTAAAAAGTTTCATACATGTTCATGAATGGTTGGCATACTAAACTATGCCTCAGAACTACATCACAGGATATCCGCTGCAGCCACAGCTATTCCAAGCACACACATTTAGGAACACCTCCTGGCATTTAGCCATCACCAAAAAGTAACAAAACACAACTTGTTAGGTTTTCCACTAAAATGTGAAATATGAAACAGCGCAAACTGTTCCTGGATGTCTCATATTTCCACAAAATCATATTTGTTTTAATGAGCGATCTCGTGGAAGTATTTCAATTGCCAGCAAGATTGCATTGATAAATGTGATCACTGTACTGCCAACATAGCTGTAAAATAAGCAACAGATGAATGAAGATGAAGTTTGAAGTGTTTTGCAATTGGGAATAGAGCCTGGTTATAGATGTGGAGATGCTCGCAAGTGGAGGTACAGCAGAAGCCAAATCAGTGAGGAACTCCAGCTGTTTTATCTACTCAAATAGCAGCATGATGGAATTCCATCATGCAGCATTGGTACCACCACCCACTTTCATCCTGATGCGGAAACAGAAGGAATTTAATAAGCTGAAGAGACTATGAAGAAATACCAAGGTACAGCCATGGTGGTCCTGGACATAATTCCATCCACACTAACATGGCTCCACAAATCTCAATCATCTGTAAGCCCACGCTGCTCACTTCAAGATGAGGCAAAAAGACCCCTCCTCTCAGATTTCTCTGCATATAGCAAAGAACTCAGAGGAATAGGAGACTTTCACCATGATAGATACAAGAGGCCAACCATACTACTCTTCCAAGTCCTTGGAAACTTGGGGAAAGGGGTCGCCCAATTTCTGCTGGACTTTAGAACAGGCAGATGCAGCAAGGCACTGATACAGATTCTGCATGTTCCCCATCTCAGCATAAAATAAAAGACTGACTCCACCCCTCTATCAAATTCTCTGTACAAGGCAGTGGATTCAGAGGAGGAAAGGGGAGGGGATGAGTTAACACAAATACTGGCTGGCTATTAATGTGATGAAACTGTAATTCAATATTGACAAACTAAGTTACACCCACTGCCAGGGAATAAATACCTGAAAGCATATGCAGGAGACAAAGAAGAGAGATATCCAACAAGATGCACATATTGTCTCCCTGGCTGAAGCTCTGCCCTCATGATGCAATTATCACACAAGTTACAAACAGATTATCAGTCAGATGTAGGCAGTTGTGTGGACAACTTTTCAAGGCCGTAAGTTAAGTAGTAGACATCAACTGGGGTGTATGGGGTGTTAGGGGAGGGAAGTACCTCTGGTGAGGAACACATTGTGCATTGTCAACTATTAGTCCTACCCTGCACTCAGCTCTCATCTGTGGCTCCCAGAAGCTGTCAGCATGCGACAGCAGCCACATCCCTGGAAATAGCGTTGACTGGCTGCCTAAACCAGGTGAGGGTAGCTGATGGGTCTCAAACCCTCAGTGAGTTATGAACTTCCCCTGCATGTGAAAACAGGCTCTGATGGATTGAGTGGATGAGGCAAATAATGGGTTCAACAGCCAAGAAAGTGATTTCTGCACATGCTGTAGAGTGAACTGAGGCAGATGGGGCTCATCAACCTGGTAAGGTAGCCCATCTAGGAGAAGGTAAACACTGATCCTATACCTCCGCTGCCTTGTGGGATATCTTGGGGAGAAAAAAACACTAAGGAGTAAACACTACACAAATTCAGAGTGGAGTCCCTAAGATGATTGAATACTGTCTTGGACACCTCCTTCTGGCAACTCCTGCAGCCAAGCAGGTACCAAATCTATTGTTCTGCTTTCCTTTGGACCACATCAGTGAGGCCAAGCAGGGGGGTCGTCGTCTGGGCAGCTTGGGACCTCCATACACACTGAAATAACACAGGAGGCAACAATTACAAGTTACTGGTCTCTGCAGTCACAGCAGGTGCTGCGATTCTCCAATGGTCTGATTTCACCTCTGGAGGCACACTCCATTGTCTCACAAAATGGCAACAAAAACAAAGACATGAACTACTTATTAATTCTGTTGCCTCCCTGTTCTCATCTGGATAGTGAATCTCCGTAGTTTTGCTCATTTACTATGAAGTCAGGCTTGTGTCTATACTCAAAAATAGATTTTTGCTTTGATACAAATGTAGGGCTTCCAAGTATTTCATGCTGCTAGTACCATTTGATTATAGTATATTTTCTACTTTTACTGGATAGCTATACTTTTAGGATTCAATTAAGAGAGGTGATAGGCCTTTCATTGACTGGAAGTAATTGCTAAAAGAGCAGGTTTAAGCCTAGACTCTACACATACAGATGGTATGAGTTCTTTAAAAAGCATCTGAAAAACCACTCCCTCTGCCCCATTCTCCTTCCACCTGAACTATGAAATTTATATTACTCTCTCTTCTAGCATTGCTATAATTACTAAGACAGTGTATGCAATGGGCTTTGAAGACTCTGAAGAACTACATAAAGGTGAATTGTTACACATACACCTCACTCTCATGGATACATACATACATACCCATCTCTTTCCTCCTAATGAGTATCTTCTTGTTAGGAGATTATGAAGAGCAACCCTTAAGGGAAAGCTACTGTGGGGAGGGGGGAAATGAGAGCAAAGCATTTCTAGTCATCCTTAAGTTCATTTTAAACCTGGGAAAGGGAGGAGCCCACACACACACACAATCAATGAATGAATGAATGCTTAGGCCAAGGATCAACTTAAGCCCAAGAGCTCCATTTTGAACCTTAATATCAAGAACTTTAAAAACATAACATTTCTTTAAGGAAAAAGCAAAATTAAGCCACGTGAGGAACACAAGAAGACGAAAGCTTTTTAAAAGTACACCAGCGTTTATTCGGCAAATTTGCTGGCGATGAGATACTACAGTACTTTTTAACATGGGGAATCAGCCTCTAGTGTTGCTCCCTTAAAATATGAGATTAAATAGTGACCACCCAAGATTGGGCTCAGTCCATCCTCAAAGTCTCCTGAGGCAGGAAATATCGGGGGCTTTTTTAGAAACTCTCACTCGCTCCCCGCCCTCGGCAGAATCACACCCACAGCTGTCAGCCCCGGGAACGGCGGGGAGCCACTGAGCCAGGCTCACTAACAGCGGCAGGTAGGGCGGGAAGTGCGAGGGACAAGCCCCCTTCTTCCCTACCACCCCCACCTCGCACTCCGCTCCCCCCCCCCCCCCGAGACGCACCTGCCCTTCCAGCTCAACGGACTCACCCGGCTGTAGGCCCAGCAGCCAACCGGCTAGAAATGATGCAACCTGAAGGAAAGCATGACAGGAAGTTTAGAGGAAGGAGGAGGGGCAAGAGCAAGGCGCCGCACGCCCACTCGCAACAGCCTCTCAGAGCGCTCCGTGCACAGGCTGCAAATAAGGCGGCCTCCCATTGGGCCAGAGGGTTTCCGGGCAACCATAAATCCTGGCCGAGGTTTCGGGGGAAGGGTCAGGGAGGCGTGTAGCGGCTGAATGGTAGAGATAAGAAAGGGTAGAAGGGCGCGCACGTCCTACTTGGCTTGCGAAGGGCAGGCGGAGGGCGAGTGGAGCGAAGCCGCGCCGCGCTCACTCTCGAGGGGGGGGGGGGGGAGTGCTTAAAAGAAGGAATGTCTGTGAAGGAACTAGACTGGCTCTCAGTGCAGCCTGGGGCTGCTTTCATAGCCGCAGCGCCCTGCGAGGCTCTCAGTCGTCAGCCCTAATTGTTTTATGCAAGACATGGATGGCGAGGATGCATTAGATATATATTGCAAATAATACTGCTATCTATCTATCTATCTATCTATCTATTAAATTTGTATACCGCCCCTCACTGGAAGATCCTAGGGCATCTTCACAACAGAAAAATGCAAACTGATACTACGAATGATGAGTTTACGAATGGACTGCACCTACACATTGTTTTATAAAATTTTTACAACACCGATGGACGTAGTCAAGTGAGGGGGGGCAAGGACGGGCAGCTGCCCGCCCCCCGAAATCAATAAAAATAAAATACATAGGAAACTGAGGTTCTGCCTCCCCTAACAAAAGGCCTGCCCCCCCCCAAAAAAAAATCCTCCTGGCTACGCCCATGGGTTTTGAAGACGCTCGAATTCAGGGCGAAAACGCTCTAAGAGGAAGGTTTGTTTGGCAGCCCCTCACCATTATCAACTCCCGTTCAGAAACCTATGGCCCCACTGTGGAAGGACATGTGGATACAGAATTGGCCTCCACAGTCACTTAGACTCACTTTTAATACCGTCTTTATGGAAGACAATCTTACTCGGCTACAAGTGATCGCCAAAGAAGAAAACATTAACATTTGTTTTTTTTAAAAAAAGTTGTTGAATAAGAATACAGAAATTCTGTGAAACGACACTTTTTAAATTGGCAGCTACTGAATTAAAGTTTTGTTATTACTAATAACAAGTGGACCTACTTGGGGTTTTTTATGGGGTAACGGGAATAACTGTAATGGATTGTTTCTATATAGAAATTATTATTTTTTTAAATAAAAAGAAATAAATTGTGGCAATTGTAAGCCAATCAACAAATGAAGTGTGATTTGAAAATTCTCTCTGCTGATTCAGTCCATAAGTGATATAGAACTGATCAATTGCAATGTCAGTAGTTTGCATTGCAGTCTTCCTCCTCTGTTGCAGTTTAAAATCTCTGGATTTCAAAATGACCTCTTGCTGTGTTGTTAAATGAGCTATAAGAAAGTATACTTTCTTATATATAACTCAGTATGCTTTCTTATATATAAATTTCTTATATATAACTGAGTTGTGGGTGGGTGGCACCACTTGGATGGTTGTTTCCAGAGGGTGATGCTCGGAGAGTGCTCTTCGGCCCCATGGAGCCTTCTTTGTGGGGTTCCTCAGGGTCTGATTTTATCTCCAGTGCTGTTCAACATCTACATGAAACCACTGAATAGGGTAACCCATGAATTTTGAGAACATTGTCGGCAATATGCTGATAACAGAAAGTTCTACTTCTTTACATCTGCACTGGAGAGCCAATAAACTGAAGCTCAATCTTATATGGATTGAACTTCAGTTTATTGGCTCTCCATTACTGAAGCAAGGCACTGTTAGTGGGTGGTTCCCTAGACCAGATGGATGGGAGGTTGCCCGCTCTTGATGGGGTTATACTGCCTTTGAAGGATTGTGTACTTCTGGATCCATTGCTGTCGCTTGAGGCTCAGATGGGCCTGTGGAACGGACTTCTTTCCATCAGATTGGTTGGTGGCCCAGCTGTGCCCCTATCTGGATGGGCATAGCCTGACTTCTGTTGCCTATTCTTTAGTAACCTCTAGGTTAGATTACTGCAGCACTTTATATGTGTCCGAATATGGTTCAGAAACTTCCGCTGGCGCAAAAGGCAGTGGCCAGGTTGCTCACAAGGTCAAGACAGTTTGAGCATATAACACCAATCCAACCTCAACTGTACAGACTGCCAATTGGTTTCTGTGCCCAGTTCAAAGTGCTGGTTGGAATGGAGTGAGGAGATTAATTCAGGCTAGCGGCTGCCTACATTGTGATTCATCAGGGCGGGGATGTGGAGAGATTAAATACTGAAAATTTATATGGAGAAACAGATGCTGTCTATAGGCAAAAAAAAAAAAAATAGGCAGAGATGTACAAACATTATTTCTTCTTTTCTTTTTATCACTGATATTAAATTTCCATCAACATGTGTTTCCTTTGCTGTTTTGTCTTTTATGTAATTTGAACACCAGCATGGCCTGTTTGTAATCTAGGGTGTGTTCACAGCAGCATTTTGCTGCTGTAAGTAATCAAGGAACAATCCTTCTGGCTCAGGCTTCATCAGTGTTCAGTGTTTACTTATTTCTAGATTATCTTTCAGGGTTCACTGCTGTTTTCCCTATACTGCCTAAAAGGGAGTGAACCACTTTGGAACTACATTAGTTTTTCTGGGGAACAATTGCTGAGGTAAAGCAGGTAAAGTATTGTGTAGCAATTTCTGCCTTCCTAGGGGGAAATAGTTGGGGTAAATGAAGAATAGGCATTGTGGTGCCCTGCACAAAGTTGCCAGCTATAACGGCAGCCCCAGCCAACTATGCCAGTTGTCAGGAATTGTGACAGTTGGAGCTCACAACACATTGGCAGCTCCTCGGGGTAAAGTGTCTACTTTCAAAAGCAGCAGTGACATAATTAATGCAAAGGAATATTAAGAGTGGCACTATTTTTCTCAGCCTATATCAAAGCAAAAAGGCACAACAGTATCTACTACATACTTCACCCTCCATAAATTCTTCAATTTAAAATGAAAATAATCCAGTACTCCTTAGAAGATGGGATTATCTAACTTTACCTTTAAAGTAAACCTGACAGGCAGGTTAGGCTTAAGCAGTGCATTTCACAAATGAGGAACACAAGTCATTTTGGATCAAGGTCCAGAATTTTGCCCTCTATAGTACAATGGCTTCTGTTACTACTATAATTTCAGGGGAGAGTAAGAAGTGCAGTTCTTTACCCCTCACATTAATGTCAGTAGTAAAGTACAGTAATTTTAAAAGTAAGGTGCAAACATACCATACTTCATCAAGGTATCTGGTTCCATCAGTCTTGGCTCTGGAAGTGAGAGTCCCATATGATTTGAAAATATTCACCTAGTTCTCTAACAGCTAAACGGGCAAATAAAAACATTGCCTCCTTTCTGTTTCTGGTTCCTCCATACCTAGGGTGTAGTTATCTTAATTCCAACAAAATCCTGTGGTTTGTTATGAAAATATTTCTTCTGCCATTTAACAAGAAGGAATTGAAGATGCTGATCATACACCGAAAGCAAAATGCAATAGTCTGGAGATGGCATGCACTAAAACTGTAACTGCCCAAGTTCTAGAAGTGAGGCTATGCAGAAAACCTGAGGACAGGGTATCTCTTAATAAAATACCAGCACTTATGTTCATTAATGCAGCACTCACAGAGATTTGTAAAGCATTTTACAGCACAGCTATACAACAGAGTTAAAACATGCATACATTTACAGCTTCACTCTATCCAGGGGTCTGCAACCCGCGGCTCCGGAGCCGCATGTGGCTCTTTTACACCTTTGTCGTGGCTCCAGGGCGGATACTAGCGAGGGGAGGAGGCGCATTGTGCGCCCCGACACTCCCCACTGTGGCGGGCGCTGTACTGGCTGTGACGTCGCGTGGGGGCGGTGCGTGCGTTAGTCACGCACCGTCCCGATGTCACCTTCCCACCCGCCTGCCCGCTACATTGTAAGGGGCATGTACGCTGGTCAATGTTTTGAAGGGGAGTGAAGAACACACACACACAAAAAAAAAAGGTAACTTGTTAATTTAACGTTTATTTCTATGAGGAGGAGTAATTCTGAGGGGTCAAACAAAGAAATAATAAAAAAGTGACAAAAAAGTTATTTTTATAATGGCGAGTTTTGCGGTTCCCAGTTTTTTTTCTTCGGAAACGGATCCAAGTGGCTCTTTTTGTCTTAAAGGTTGCAGACCCCACTTTCAAACACACCCTGGTACCTTAATGCTATGCCAATCAGCTTTGAGTGAAAGACCACTAGAGGGCAATATTTTCCCTCACTGGGTAGTCATTCAATACCGTACTGTTATAGAGTCCTATAGACATCTGCTTGAGAAGGACTTTTCATATATTCATATTTATCCAAGTTCTGGATTCAGTTATTAAAATCTGTTTTCATAAATATTTCAAAGTTAGTGAAAAGCACTGATGATTTGGATAGGCCAGGGTGAGAGCCCCAGCAGAGATTTAAAATCACAAAACATGCAGCAAAGTAAAGTGTGGAAATATAGACTGTTTAGACTGTTATACCTTTAAAATAGCCCTTCTATGTTGCTTGCAAAGTTCCCCACTTCCCTTAGCATAGAAAGAGACCACACATTTGGTAGGTTAGAAATTGTTTACTTACAAACTTTTCAAATGTCAGATTCATGTGCTATTCCACACAGCAGCAAGAAAAGACAGGCAGCAAAACCTAGGTTAGTTCCAAAGTGGTAAATTAATTGTATCAAACACAAAGATAGCTTGCTTATGCCACGCAATCTAAGCTCAGAGCATGCATTGTGGACCTCCTTACTGTTAGGGTTCACATCGTGGAAGAGAGAGAACAAAGATTTTGGTAATGCTACCTCCCAAGATGAGGGTGTGTGACCTAGCTAAGCCTGGCAGGACAGCTTACTCTATGGTCTTAACCGCTTTATGCATTCATTAGAATTAAGCATTTGGTTATATGAGGCTGATTTATCCCACAGGAGTCACATGCCAATGGTGGGTGGAGCAAGAGGCAGAAGTGTGTGGAACAGTATTAATGTAAATGTGCGCTTACATAATAGTCTAGTTTCTACAGATACACACACCCCTCTGTCTTCTTTCCATACAAGCAAGAAGAATCATCAGAGTTCAAGGACACAAAATATGGGCTGGACAAGGTTACTGTTAGGCAGTGCTTTTTCTTAGAACAAAAGGTGCCAGAACTCACCATGAAGCTGTTACAGTAAGTGCCACACTTTTGACATCTGGGGGGGGGGAGACACTGGTACTGCGTAACTTTGAGTAACCCCAGAAAAAAAGCACTGCTGTTAGGTGGATTTGCAGCTGGTTAATTAATAGAACCCAAAGAGTGTTCACTATTGATTCCTCATCATCCTGTAAAAAAAGTTGACAAGTGAGGTGGCACAGGGCTCTGTCCTGGGCCTGTTGTTGTTCAACATTTTTTATAAACGTCTTGGATGACTTGAGGGGATGCTCATCAAATCTGCAGGTGACACCAAACTAGGATTCACATTCTGTGCAAACCATAAACGTCAAACAGGTATGTTTAAGTTAGAGTTATTCTGTGTTTCAGACTACAAGCAGCACCCACCACTCTCCTGAAGGCATGCAGTCCCAAGGGACTCCCAGTGGAGGGAAAGGGCAATGTGGGCCAATATGATTATCACAATAGCAGCAAAGGAAGTTGTCAAACACCACGGATTAAATGTTTTAAAACAAATTATATTTGTTTGGGTACACCGTTACATGGAGAATCTTAGCAGATGAGCATAGCTGTTTTTGGATGTGACATGATCTTACCTGTATGGAGGATGAAAAATGTTCTGCTGCTGCAAGAATCAGCACTAGGAAGTCACAGCTGCATAAGTGGAGAGTGCTTAGTACACATGCATTGCTTCAGGCAGTCAAGCTGAATCATATGGGCCTTACCAGTATTGGTGACATATGAGCCAGCCCTAAGGCAGACAATTATGAATACAGTGTTTCCCTAAATTCCTATAGTAAGGTACTCTAGGATAATTTCTCCAAATCAGCTGAGCCTGATGATTCTGCATCCTCCATTAAAGCCTCAAGTACTGTGAGCAATATTAATGTTAAGCCTTATAACTTTGCAGTCTATTGGAAAGTCTCATGGAAAAATAACACTCCCAGTGATTAATTTGTTGAAAGGGAGACACCAAAGTCTGAATATATGTCACGTAATTAGTCCTGGAAGACCTACTCCTTAAATCAGACTATATACAGTGGGGCAGCTAAGGAGGCTTAGACTCAAGACTGTATTGCCCTTGCTCCCAACTCGGTAGTTGGTAATGTGCACTGTTTCACTCACTTTAAAGTGTGGTAAGCCAGCCATTAGTAATTAGACTAGGCACAGGGTGTGGTTACTCAAGGATGAAGGAATGGTTCTCTGAACATGCTCAGATGCACCTTTTTATTCACATTTTTGCAGGCTCCACTCTAAGATTAAGAAGCAGTTTTCCTGATAGAATCCTGCCCTGAATTAAGCCCAGCTTTCCCCCCAGGAATGCTATTTAAATGTGGATTTTAATTTTATTTTATTTGTCCAGGCAGATTTTTAAAAAAGAAAAGAGTGAGCAGAAGAAGAAGAAGAGTTTGGATTTGATATCCGGCCTTTCACTCCCTTTAAGGAGTCTCAAAGTGGCTAACATTCTCCTTTCCCTTCCTCCCCCACAACAAACACTCTGTGAGGTGAGTGGGGCTGAGAGACTTCAAAGAAGTGTGACTAGCCCAAGGTCACCCAGCAGCTGCATGTGGAGGAGCGGAGACGCGAATCCAGTTCCCCAGATTACGAGACTACCGCTTTTAACCACTACACCACACTGGCTCTCAGGGGGGAAATAGCAGTCTTGAGGTTTATGAGAGTGCATTGTACCCTTGGCATATTTAGGATAAAATGAGTGGGTTGGGAGGGTGTCTGAAGACCCAAAAGCTTCCCAGCATTTTTAACATAGACACTTCTTAGAACAGGTGGACTCCAACACGCATCAGCTGTTACAAAGTCTATCCAAATATACGTTCACAAGGTAAGCAATGACATCACCTTTTCTCATCCCACTACTTTCCATGTGACAAAATACACACATAGTTTATTCATAGCTTAGATGACAGTTACAGGTCTGACATGAAAGCTTAGCCCTGGAATGCTGAATGCCAGGTGTCTGTCTCAGAGGTTACAAAACAACAAAGCAGGGATATGAGTATGCAGAGTGCCTTTCCCAGGCTAAATCTAGGTGCACACAGCTATGTGCATCACTTGGCTTTTCCACACTTGATTTATAAATATGACTACTAAGTGAATGTGTGGACTGTTGGAAAGAGGACATGAAAAAGGCTTGAAAGGCAGAGGTCCTTTTATCTACACATTGCAGAGAGTAGTCTACAAACAGCCTTACAGTATAATTCACTGTTATAACCTGATTGTAGGTTGGAGTGTAATGTTGAGAAAGGTGCTCATTGGCGGCCCTGCGATGTGCTCCATTGTTAATATTGCAAATTGAAAGGTGAGACTGGTTTTGATTCCCATTCAAGAACTCACATTCAGATTGCACCAAGGCTGTGTACACACTCCCATGTACTCTACTTCCAGTACACTCCCACCACTGATTTGGGAAGCGGTGTACACATCAATAGCCACGATCCATTTCAATCCCCTCCTGAGGGTTTCTTCCAAAGATGTTGTGCATTTCTGCAAACTAGGTAGTTACAATCAGCTAGCTGCTGATGGTTCCATGTATGTGGCTGTGGTTGTTTTGGTTCCACAAGCAACAGAATTTGGTTTATTTAATTGCAATTGGTACATCAGACACATTTTGATTCTAAATGAATACACATACTTTTCATCAGAGATCTGAATAGATGCTAAACCACCACACAATTCTGATTCTCATTTTCTACTGCCACTCCACAGCTTAGACCAGGCATCCCCAACCTTCGGCCCTCCAGATGTTTTGGACTACAATTCCCATCATCCCTGACCACTGATCCTGTTAGCTAGGGATCATGGGAGTTGTAGGCCAAACATCTGGAGGGCCACAGGTTGGGGATGCCTGGATTAGACAAATGACAGGCTCTTCTCAGCAGCTGATCCTTTCCTCTGAACATTGTTTTTTTTTTTTAGTCAATGGTGGCTTATTAGTAATAAGTCATGCTTTGTATTGTAGTTCATTTTTGTAGTTCTTCACCAGGTGAAGAAACAGGATGAGGTGGCAATGTGAACCAGTGGGGTGAGTCAAGGTGTCTTGAGTTACATCCCTGACACTGCCTTCTGTTTTGCCTCAGGCAAAACACTTCTTCCTCACATGAAAAAATATTTCAAGGGTACCGTCTTAACCAGGCATAGGCAAACTCTGGCCCTCCAGATGTTTGGGACTACAATTCCCATCATCCCTGACCACTGGTCCTGTTAGCTAGGGATCATGGGAATTGTAGTCCCAAACATCTGGAGGGCCGGAGTTTGCCTATGCCTGGTCTTAACCTAGGCCTCTCAGAATTATTTAGCTGGTGAATGTATTTTGGACTCCCTGTGGTGATATAAGTTATCCCTGTGACTTTATTTGAAATATTCACATGGAAGAGAAAAAGAGAGGATCAGGAGGTCGTCTAATCCAGCCAATGCCAAAGAATAGGATTTTATCACGTTAAGCATATCCATATATCATACAGGTACATCATTACAAACATCCCAGCCATTGCTCAGCCAACTGAGCAGTGTATTACACACACAAACAAATGCTTTTATTGTCATCAATATGAGGACTAACAAGACTCTGGAATGTGAAGCAAAATCCATTCATGTAGCCTCCTGTGAAAATGTAGGGAGGAATTTGACATCATGCTAAAGTTTCCGAAAGCACAAGAATTTCTGCTTGCCTGACCAACTCTCTCCCCTCTCATTCCCCTGCATATTCTGAGGGTTCTCTCAAGCACACCCCTGAGACAATATATTGGGGGCACGGAGGGAAGAGAGGGGGCAAGTCCCATTACACTAACGGAAGTCATTGTGCAGGCCAGTTACTGGAATCCAGCCCATAGCTGCACACCACGGCCAATCTCTGCTGAGCAGTAGCTGGATGCCAGGGGGTTCCAGGCACTCACCCAAGGTTGGGTTTCTGTTGGAAAACCAAGGCACAGCGGATTCTGCAGAGTTTTAGAAATATGGTTTATTCATACATATTTACACTTGAAGCCTTCAATGGAGGGGGTGCAGAACATTATGTTCAAAGAGTGTCCCTCATTGCTCCTCTCACAGCTTCAGCAAGCTTGGGGCCAAAGTAGCAACAGCCAATCATCGCCTACAGTCTCACAGTGCAGCCTCCTCTAGCCCACGCCACATGGAGTTTTGCCTACATTCCTCCTCCTTGTTCCCAGAACACCTTGCCCCAAAACCTCTGCGTAAAAGGACAATTTTTTCCCTGTGTGACATCACACTCATGTTGCCCTTGTAGGGTCTTTTGTCTTCTAGATGGCTTTTGCGATGGGGTAATGGCAGGGCCATCATCTCCCTCTGCCTCTCTATCTTGCAGCAAAACAAGCTCAGCCTGTCACCTCACCTTAATTGTCAAAGCTCTGATTAAACCGCAGCACCCAAGAAACTAGAAGGAAAAATCTGGCACCCAGAGATTTGGGGGATCCCTGCTCCTCCACTAACCCAGTATTGACCTACCAACACAAGTAATAATTCCACCTCTTACGAATCGTGATAATTATAAGTAAACGTATTTGCCCCTCCAACCAGTAAATGAGTTATGAGTGTGGATGGGGTGTGGGGTTTAATCCTTGCTATTCCAGCATGATGGAGATGAGGAGATCAGACAGCAGTAACTTCTCCAGTTCACTGTTTTGGTCTGAGCTACATATAACTTCCTGCGCAAAAAGTCTGATGGAGGGGAAGGGGCAAAACAGAGCTGCTCAAACTACACACACCAATCAGCCATGCAAAATGTGGGCAATTGCACAAAACTTCCACACAATGCAAACATTTCAGAACTATTTTGGATATTTTACAAATGCCAGATCATTTTGCAATTGAATTAAAAGTGGTTTGGTGAATGCAGTGTTCTAGAATATCGATGGAAAGATTATGACATGTGGAAGTATAGGGATAAGTCGGGGGGGGGGACCCAGAAGCTATAGAGCTACACAAAAAAAATCTGAAAGGGCCCTAAGGACATTTAAGACAACTAGAGTTTGGCTGAGAGCCAGTGGGTAGCATATAAACTTCACATTTTGACATATATCAATTTGTAATGGGATAGTTTTCCTTTTTTTAAAAAAAAGGAGGGAATGAATAATTAGGATAGGGAGCCAGATCCTCACATATCCCCTGCAGCTATTATGGTCCTCCTGCTTTCCATAAGTGCAAAGCCCAAGATTTTAAAGTGGTCGTTTACCATTAAGAAACAAGGTGTGCATTAATGCACCCAGCAAAAAGTAGTGAATCTAAATCATCATCATCAAGACCCTCCCATCCCACTGAAATATCTGCAAAAAAATAAAATAAATCCACATTGAAAAACCCAAGCTGAACTGGGAGAAAATAAGTAAAGGAACACAAGAAAGCGTAAACTCCTATTTTTGAAGTCTCTTCGTGAGACAGTTCTGTTTGTTTACTCATCTTCTCGGGGTGGGTGTGTGCAAGAACTGCTCCACGTGACGATTATAAACAAGGCCAGAAGAGCTGGCTGCGCGCGCGTCCCCTTCGATTCGTGCTGGCGCTGCTGCACTCTTGTAAATAGGGAAACGTTTGACCCATCCTCTTCCTCCTAGTACACCATCTTCCACGGCTTCTCTTTGCCACCCGCCGCCATTGCAAGGAATTTACTACACAGTACTGTACTATATAGCAGTCATTTTAAGAATAAGAACAACAACGCGCATTCTTAAAAAGTAACATTAACCTGACCTTAGCAATGATAGATGAGCCGCACTGCTCACTTTTCTTAAACTGAACTGCCCCCGAAAATGTACCCCGTGCCGTCCAATCTCAGCGTCTTGTTTACGCAGAATAAATATCTTTGTGTTCAGAGAGTTCTACCCTCGCTTCTAGAAAGTGCGCATAGGTTTGCAGTCTTAGCCAGACAGTTTATGAGAAAATGTTTCATTGGTGAGGGAGGGAAGCACTCTGTATTTCAGGAAGCACCTGTGGAAGCTGCTTCCCCGCCGGGGCTGCTTCATGTTTCTGAAAAGAGAGCTAAGTCCCTAAACATGTTTCCTTGTGAACTCCGCTGAACTAAAAGGGGTTTGCTTCTAAATCGGGGTGCAAGTGGAAACGTCCAAACAAATATGTCCACCTTCAAGGAACACAGTCCACCATTTTCTCTGCCCTGGCAAGGAGACAGGATGGCGGAATCGTCTGCCAGCTGACATGGGAGTTGGGTGGGTGGTGGAGAGGTGGCTAAGAGGCAAGAAGGAGTTAAACTGATCAGCGTTAAGAAGGAATTGAGTACTGTAGATATATATATGTATATTATGCGAGCCTTGAATGTCACTGAAAATGCGCTTTGCAGCCTTCCGTCCTAGGAGTGGAACCGCAGACTGCATTCTGACGGCTCTATCTCTCCGCCACCGAGATGCGGACATGAACTTTCTCGGGCCGCCACACTCCTTTCGCGTCTGCCGGGTTCAGCGACCCACTTTGAGCCATTTTACGCGCCTACCCCACTCGCTCGCGCTTCTACGGACAGCTAAGCACTTTACGGAAGAGACCTCGAAGACGCGGCTCTCGGAAGAAAACGCAAGCGTAAGTACAGTTTGTGCATAGGAGCTCAGGAGAAAATTACTTGCCTTGCGATTTGGACCAAACCAACATAGATATAGATATACACCCTCACACAAACACCAAAAAAAAGGGGGGGAAGGAACCTCACAGCAGCATCTTTCCTCCTCCCCTCAGATTGTCTAATTTTTGCGTTTTATTTGTGTCCCTCCAGTTAAGGCTCTGGAAATATTTGTGGGAATATTTGTGTAGATAATTGTGGGAAACGGCTCACCCCCCTACAGTGGCTGCTATTGGATTATTCCAAACTATATATATAAGTGGGCGAGGCGAAGCGTTCAAACACACAGAGGCTGAAACGAGTAGGGAGAGTTCGGTATGTGCTTTATTTTTTGAGTGCTTTGAGCTGAGCGGAACTTGTAGGCACAGCCCAGTGGCGCTTCACTCCTCCTCACCCCCCCTCTCTTTTCCCCACCGTCTCAGGCACCAAAATCCAGTTCCTGTAGAGAAAGGGGGGTCTTGGACTTGAGCAAAACACCCCCGGACCCACCTAGCAGCTCTGAGCAGCAGCAGCTAGCCTTCGAGGTGGTCAAGCTGCCCCTCAGCCTGCAGCCTCTCGGCCGGGCTATGCGCTGCAAAAAGGCTCTGGTCAAGAAAAAAACGGAGCGGATTGTGAAAAGGTAGAAGCTAGGCGAGGAGAGCCCAGTGTGGGAGATCTGGAGGTTTGAAGGGCGCCTGGAGAAACCGACCCGAGAAAGAAGAAGAGAGAGGGGGAAAGGAGGAGGCGAGGAGGGCTGCTGCTTTTGGGGGGGGTTGCTTGGCAGCTGCCCCGGAAATATGCGAGAGGAGTGTCCTTTGCTATGCTGAGACGGCAAGAGCTGCTGATGTGCGGCAAGGGGGTCCGCTGCTGGGATCCCCCCCAGGCCGGGAGAGGCGAAGAGGTGCCGGAAGGGGCGTTCTCCCGCTTGCAGCCGCTGAAGGAGAGGGGGCAGCCGCGGAGGGTCTTCGGCCGCGGCAGGCCCAGCTGGCACCACCGGAGGCGGGGCAGGAACCCCAGTTCCTCGAGGGCGCACGGACGCCAGCACTATTACCAGCAGCAGCAGCAAGCCAAGGTCTGGCCCCGCTGCTACCGGCCCACGCGGCCGCGGGTGCTGCTGTCTCTGCGCCCGGTCAACATGATGGGCAAGCGGGCGCCGGGCATGCGGGCGCCGCGCAACACCAACCAGTTCCTGATGCGCGAGAAGTACCAGCTCATGCACCTCCGCTCGGACTCGGTGGGCACCGAGAGCGGAGGCTCGGACTGCGAGATGGACCCGCTCGACATGGACTCGTACCTGGGCGTGCTGGAGAACGCGCGCGGGGCGCTCATGGACTGCCCGAGCGCCGACGGGTCGCCCTCGCCCGCCTGTGCCCCGACGACAGCGGCGGCGGCGCTGCTGCCGCCCCCCGACGACGGCGGCCTCCCGCCGCAGGCGCCCGGGCTGCGCTTCTTCGGAGGATCCCTGGAGGGCGCGCTGCAAGAGGAGAGCTTGCAGTACTTCCCCTCCGAGGACGATGTCATCGAGAGCGAGATCTTCATGGAAAGGGACTTTCACGAGTTTTGTAGCAGCATCGCCTGACCTGACTGGGCTTTTCTTTTCTTTCTGTGGCTGTGCTGAATGTCATCTTGTTACGTTATCTTTTTTCACCGCCGTTTGTCCGAGTGGATCTCGGGAGCCACACCGCCTGGGTAGCTGGGGTGGGTTGTGGTGGTTATGAATGTATGCTTCAGTGTATTGAAAACTCCTCAATCTCTTGACTGTCCCCCCCCCCCCCCAAATGGACCAATGGTCAAGTCACAACTTACCACAAAGGTGTGTGGATAAACACTTGCTAAGGTGGCAACCTGTGAAGATAGTAGGATTTGTTGAATTTGTGTCTCACACTTGCCCCTGACGTATGTGGGCAAATAGCCATCTCTGTCCCCTGCGTGGTGACACTCCAGTCTGTCATAGATCCTACTGGATCCTCATTTTTATTTCCTGCCCAAGGAAATTGCAACAACTCTGGTCAATGGTTTTAACAAGACCCTCTGGACACACCATTATTATTAAAGATTATCATTGGGAGAGGCAGGGCTAGCCCCCCCCCCCAGGAGGCAAGGTGAAGCAATTCCCTCAAGCAGCAGCATCCACAGGGGCAGCAGATCCTGATGTAGATCTTTATTCCCCTACTGTTCCCTCACTTTTCCCCTGGAAGTGGGGGGCACCATTTTGTGGTTCACCTCAGGTACCAAAATATGTCTGTCTGACCCTGAGGAGGGAAAATTTAGATTTTGACTGGGGGTGGGGAGGGGAAAGGAAGCGCTCTGGCTGAATTTGTCATTTTTATGGAATATGCTCAGAGAAGCTGCTCAGATTCAAAGAACAAAATTTATGTGGTCAAAAGAGATAACAGCATTTATGTAAGACGCATTGTGTTCTCTAACATTTGTGTATTTTTTTTATGATGGCATAATCAGGAAGAATGCAGCTACATCCCAAATGCCTTCAACTCCCAGTTAATTTGGGGGATGGATGGAGAAGGGAGTTGAAAGAGAAAGACGCTCTGTATTGGGGCATTTTTTAAAAACAAAACAAAACTCTTCCCTGTTACCCCTTTGCGTTTTTGTCAAATGGGGCCAGGCCAATTGATATGCAAAATTCTATGATTATGACTGTAAATGAAGTACACTTTTTATAATAAAAGGAAATGAGATGTGACTTCTTGTGGGGTTTTTTCACCTCTTTCTCTGTGGGAGGTGGGAAGATGCAATGGGAGAGGGGAAGACCAAGCCAGTGTTGTGGAAGGAGGGAAGGGGATCTGCAAGCCTGACAGTGCTCATTCTGTGAAAGAGGCAGTTCCAAAATTAGGTAAACTTATTTGTCTGCTGTTCTGTGCTGAATACTGGGCAGATCTTTAAATAAGAGACATCATTAAATCCCTGGGCTGTCATAATAGGAGGGAAGTAGCACAAGTGCCCACTCCACCATTAAAAATAAGAAAGTGTCAAAGAGGTATATAGACCAGCTTGACTGCCTGCCTCTTAGAAGCTAAACATTACAACAGGAGACACCCAAAGTGTGGTTTGCATGTTGGTGGCACAGTGTGAGGAAAGGAATACAAGTAAGCCAGCATTACGTCTGACTCAACAAGGCAGTAGGCAAGAGTGAGGAACAAAGGTGGTGGGAGGGATTTGAGAGCCTGCAGGGAATAAAGGAACACAGCCACCTTTACGAAAGTGCACACCATATCCCACAACAAATATCCTCTACTGGAGAAGAAGCAATACAATTCAAAATTGAAATACAGTGGTACCTCAGGTTACATACCCTTCAGGTTACAGATGCTTCAGGTTACAGACTCTGCTAACCCAGAAATAGTACCTCAGGTTAAGAACTTTGCTTCAGGATGAGAACAGAAATCGTGCAGCAGCGGCGCAGCAGCAACAGGAGGCCCCAATTAGCTAAAGTGGTGCTTCAGGTTAAGAACAGTTTCAGGTTAAGAAGGGACCTCCGGAACGAATTAAGTTCTTAACCCGAGGTACCACTGTATTCTCATTCAGCCATTTTTCCCTACCATGAACACTGTTGATAAAATGGAGGGACGAAAATTACCTGGCACTCCAAGATCCAGCTTTGAACACTAGAGGGAGAAACAAGATCTCTCAGCTCAACTTCTGTAGCAGTTTGCTCATATGATCAGCAAGGAAGCATGTACTAGGGAACACTTGGACGTGCTGCAGAGAGGAATAAATAGATCACAGACATCCAGTTCCTACAAGCCAGTTCCCACCCTTCCAAGTTGCAGCAGCTTGCTTGCACAGAGAAGAGGTGTCAGATTTTGAGAAACCGCTTGTTTTTTTAGTGTGCTTTCAAATACTACTTGTTTGTTGCAGGAAAAAAATAATTTTCCAATAAAATGTATGGTTACTTGATTTTTTTTCAGTCTCTTGATGGGAAACATTTTGGTCACCAGGGCAACTAGAGTTGGTAAACTGGAGTTGGAAGTGGGGGGGGGGGAGAGCAATAGCGGTCATTGCCTGCCAAAATGTGCAAGAGGAGGTGTTTGCTAGTTCTGGGAGCTTGGAGTTAGGACAGGAAGGTGGAAACTTAAAATGTCCTAAGTGTTGCTAAAGATTAGCACACTTCTCTCTCCTGCGCACAACTGTCTAAGCATTCCCTGAGCTCTCCTGGCATTGGTGTGGTTTCCTGCATGGCAAGCAAGAATGTCTGACAAGCAGCAGGGAAAGTAACAGTGGAGCCATTGATTCTGAAACTTTAGTTTACATGACCTATTCCATGTAGGATAACCTGAGCACAATAGCACACGAGAGACTGCCACGTATCAGTGTAACTTGAGCCTTTTTATACATACCTTGCAGTGTGGGCAGCATATATCTAATTCTGATTGGCAGGCTGCCACTTTTCCAACATTAAGAAACGTGCACCTAAGAGATATGCAAAGTGCTTTGCCTTATGTATGTGGGTGATGGCCAGAGTTCCCCCTGCTTTTCCAGAACTCCCTTTTGCAATGTGCATGGTTTGATTCAGGCAAATACCATGCAGTTCCACACAAGTCCCATGCAATGGAGGAAGGGGAGAACACAAAATAAACTGAGCAAACTTGGTAGATGTGTCCCATATTTATAAAAGAAGTAGCCGTATAGCACACAGCTGAGCATTAGCAACTTAGTCGTGAAATTCCTGTTTTTGCTGTCTCAGGCAGCCACTAAGGATTACCTAGTGAAGAGTTCAATCCATTGGGACACCCGTTGCTGCTTGTTCCTCTCCTGGAACTGCAGGAGTTAAACATCCACCCACATCTCTTTACTATCATAATAGGTTGCAGCATTGTGAGGTAGCAGTTTTCTAATAAAACACACTCAAATGTAGACCCTAAATGGCAGCAAGATGCAAGAGCGCTACAGTGCTTGAAATTATGGAATTTCACTGGAGTAGACAGCTATCAGTGAAAGTCTACTTTTGGGTTGTTGTTTTTTTAAATAAATGTAATAGCACTCTGTAAGATCCCTGTGCCCCCTTTTTGTAGTTTTTTTTAATTAACTGTGAAGTAGTTGTTTGGACACCCACTAGATTGCAAACTGGATGATTAAATAAACCTCAAAGTGCCACTGGCTTAACCGCTCCCTCCTAAACAGAAGTGGCCTTACATTTCTGCTGCAAGCCCTGTACACTATCGGTGAATGCCTGAGTTCTCACTAAAAAAAAAGAAAAGTATGCTATACGCTACAACATTTCAAATTTCAGATATGTGCTCAGGAAGCAGGGCCAGCCCACCCATGAGGCAAGGTGAAGCAGTTGCCTCAGTGTGGCAGGCATAGGACCATTGGGAGAAGCAGCAGATCTAGGCCCGCAAGCGGTGTGCTGCTTGCCGCCCCCACCCCTGACACAAATGCCACCAATGCATTCTCCATGCTGCTGCTGACTCCCCCCTCCTCACCGCCTGCCGCCTCCTCCTCTTCTTTCTCCATGCCATTGATTCCCCACCCCTAGCCAGCCTCCTTCCCCCCACCTTTTTCTTGCGGGGAGTGGCAGAGGTGGCAGGGAAGGAGGTGGCACCTTCCATTTTCTCTCAGCAGCAAAACGTGCTGGGCCAGCCCTGTGGGAAGCCTTGTGTGGGCAGGAGCTTCACCTATGCCTGTTCATGCCTGTCACTCTCCCTACTGTTTCTTAAAAGCTAAGAACAGCAGTCGTTGGGATTTGAGAAATGGCTAAATCTATAATATAAATGACTTTAGATTAGGAAATTAGGTTTTGCAACTTTTGAGGCATGTGTGTTTAGGTATCTTTAATTTTTTTAAATACAGTGGTACCTCAGGTTACATACGCTTCAGGTTACAGACTCCGCCAACCCAGAAATATTACCTCGGGTTAAGAACTTTGCTTCAGGATGAGAACAGAAATTGTGCTCCGGCGGCACGGCAGCAGCGGGAGGCCCCATTAGCTAACGTGGTGCTTCAGGTTAAGAACAGTTTCAGGTTAAGTACGGACCTCCGGAACGAATTAAGTACTTAACCTGAGGTACCACTGTATACTTTTGTTTCATTTGGTTTTTAATTGTATTGTGTTGTCAGATCACTTTCGTGTTTGCTGCCCTAGGCTCCTTTGGGAGGAAGGGCGGAATATGAATTTCATAAACAATGTGTGGCATTTTCAGCACAGTTATCTAAATCCAATGATCCTAAGCATACCCCTTCCCTGTTGCACAAACTACATTGAGTTAACATATAAATAGGGACTTCTGTTTTGGTTCCCCTTTGGTTTGTTTTTATTTAATGTTTCCTGCCTCTTTTACCATGATGAATTCCTGTTGAGAGTGGTCCCGGGGTGACCATTAGGATAGGCCAGGGGTAGGCAACCTAAGGCCCGGGCTCTGGATGTGGCCCAATCGCCTTCTCAATCCGGCCTGTGGATGGTCCGGGAATCAGCATGTCTTTACATTAGTAGAATGTGTCCTTTTATTTAAAATGCATCTCTGGGTTATTTGTGGGGCAATTTTTTCAAAATATAGTCCAGCCCTCCACATGGTCTGAGGGACGGTGGACTGGTCCATGGCTGAAAAAGGTTGCTGACCCTTGGGATAGGCATTGCTGAGCAGCTGTCCACACACACACACACACCTGTACAGAGGCCAGAGGCAGAGCTAGTTGCTCTGGCACCCGGAGTGGCGGGCATGCTGTGCTCCCGGGGGCAGGGCCATGGGGCAGAGCGAGCTGCCCATGGCAGGCTGCTTCCTGTGGGGGGGGGAGCCATGCTGCTTTGCCAGCAGCCTTCCTCCCTTCCCTCTTCCTTTTGACAGCTCGCAGGAGGCTCCCCACCCCGGAAGCAGCCCGGGAGTGGGGGGCAACAGCCTGCTGCATGCCTGTGACTCCCAAGCCTCTCCTGAGCTGTCAAAACAAAGGGGGAAAGGTCACTGGCAAGGCAGTGCAGCTCCGCCCCTTCCCCCAACAGCTCAGCATAGGCCTGGGAGTCACGCGGGGGGCACGCCGAATGTCGCCCCTCAGTGAAGACACCTGGTGCGAACCCCCCCCCACCGCCCCATTCTTCCGCCCCTGACAGAGCCCCCTCCCCCATCATTATCTGGAGCCTCCTGGGTCCTTGCTATCACTGCCTGCTATCCTCTGCTCTCCGAGTATTATTATCATTATTATTAAATTATAATATAATATTAATAATAATAATAATAAATTAAATTTCTATACCACTCTTTATCCGAAGATTACAGGATGGTTTACAATAGGAAAACACAATATGCAATATAAAAGCACAAAAATATATGACCGGAATCTCTTGACACAAATTGACAGGATTTTACCCCCCGCTTTCCCGCCCCATAACAGTAGCAGGAGTTAAAATGTAGCTACTCAACACATTGCTTAACCAGATGCGATTTTTGTTCACACTTGCCCTGGGTGGGTGGGGGAACAGTCATTGTTACTGTCCGTTATCAGGATCACAGTCTTGTGCAACAGGATAATCCACAGCAGCAAATGTACCACCTATTGCAAAGATTACCACAAACTGCTCCTAAAATTTGCCTCATGGTAAGGCTGGCCTTGGCAAGTGTCGGAAATGCAGCTGTCTATGGTTTTAATCTGTAGCACAATCTGCTATCAGCTCAGCAAGGCTGCTGCCTATTACACGTCACCCTAATATTTCCCAGGCTTGCTGCAAAAGTTTTTTAAAAACTCCAAAACAATCAGATGTCATTCTGCTGGTATTCATCTAATGAGATTATGACTGTTGTTGTTATTCCTTCAGCTAATTGTGTAAATTCTTGCTTGGAACAATGTTTTATTTTTGATCCTGCCGTTATTGCATAATATTGTGGTCTACCAAAATCCTCACACAAAGTCTAAAAAATGTATATTCCTTAATAACAGTTTACCTCCAAAAGTTACACATTTTAAACTACCTATGCTACAGTTCATTGTTTCCTTTTTATTTTATGGGTTGGGTTTACTCAACTGATCTATGTAGAGGAAGTTTACTTAAAATATGAGAAAAATAAGGATGAATTATGCAGAAAGCTGCTTTCTCAGAAAGGAGCTGCAGCTGATAAAGTCATTCTGATTTCCTTGTCCCTTCAGAAAAAGGAAACACAACAACAACAACAACAACAACAACAACAACAACAACAACAACAACAAATTTTAAATATTTATAGCCCGCCCATCTGGCTAGTAGATATATTGCATTAAGTCAGCAACATGTGTATTAGAGCAGGGGTGACTAACCTAGATGTTGTAGAGCTACAGTTTCCATCATACCTGACCATTGGTAGCTGGGCTGATGGGAGTTGAAGTCCAACAATATTTGGAGAGCCACAGATTCTCCATCCTTCCCCAGCCGCTCCAGGTAGGGCTGGAAAAGACTCCCGCCTACAACCCCGGTCAGCTATTGCTGATCAGGGTTGGTTAGACAATATTGAGCTGAATAGGCCAATGATCTAACTCAGTAGAAGGAACAAGGTAGGTTCCCAGGGTGAATATGCAGCCCCATCACTGTTTTCCTCTCTTAGACATGCTGGACCACATTACACTGATCCACACTTCTGTAAATTCCAGGTTTGATTAATGCAACCTGAGCTGTAAAATTAAGGGGGCTGCCCTTGACATTCATTCAGAAGCTTCAGATGGTGCAGAAGGTTGCTGCAGATTCCCTAGCTGGTGTGTGGGGATGTGGGCATCCTGTACTCTACCAGGCACAAGCTTTAGCCAGACATTTGCCTGAATGCCTAAGGGCTAAAAGCAGAGCTAGACATGCCAGCCCCACTTTTCCATGTCCCCATAGATGCTGGCTCCCAACAATAAAACCCAAATGGCAATAAAATGGAAAATATGAAATAAAAGAAGCAATAAAATAGAATTAAAAATCAAAATGACTATTCAGCCCATTGAATGTGCCGTCTTCCATTTTCAGCCACAAATCCACAGATACACAGTGGAATACCGTCTTCAAAAGCCCTTCCTTGGGTTTTTGAAGGCTAGGTACACAGAGACAAGGCCTGCTCTGTAGCGTCATCCCAGTTCTGGATTATTCTCCCAAGGGTTACTTGCATAAAACAGTAGGATTTCAGCACAAAACTAGATGCACAAAACTAGATGATGTGCTATGTGCATGGCCATGTTTTTGTTTTGTTTTGTTGATTATAGCAGCAACAGGACCTCCAATCTAAAGCAGGATTGCAGCCTGGGGAGTGTGGTTTAACTCTTCTACCCTTTGTTGTTTTCTAAACTAGAACTGGTTCCCCACCCCCCACCCCCCAAGCTGCTGTGTGCCTCAGGAGGGAAAATACTTGTTTCCTTTCCAGGGCAAACAGAAGCTTTGAGGGTACACCACATTATTCACAGTGCAATTTTAGTACAGATCAGGGGTGTCCACGATTAATGAAGTATATAGTATATATAATGCTTCATGTATTGTGATTCTTTGGCACCAGGTTACAACTTCTTCATTTGCCCAGGCCTTTTTATGCACAGTTTTTGCTGTAGATTTAAGCACTTTTATCAAATTGTGTTATATTGGTATGTTATGACGTTGGTTTTTAATATTATTTTAGTTGTGACCTACCATCATTTGTAGAAGACATTCCTAGTATACATAAATGAGTAAAGCCTTTTGTCCTGTAGCATGTGTTGAAAAATGATTAAAATCAACCTTTATTCAACTGATTCTGCTCTGACATAACTGTAGCTTTGAAGCCAAGAAGCCTCCATCTTCAGCAGTAGCACTCAAGCCTTATATCTGTCTTTTGCTTTGAAATGGCAAAGGTGAAGTAGATAGACCTCAGCTGGTATGTCCAAATGTAGCGGCTTTCATTGGTCACAGCTTGAAACAGAGTATTATGCTTTCATCATCTAGGGCAGTCTGGTAGCTTTGCACAGACCCCCTGAACAGTTTAACTCATCGTCTATTTTTAGAGATCCATGACTTTGCAGGACTTACTGCAGTATGCAGAACTCAGTGAACCAAGCTATTTTTGATCACACAGATTTTTACACCTGATATAAAACCACGCTCAAGAATTGGCCGCAAAATCTCTCCAGCTTTTAAAAGCCCTTTTAAATTTAAATGCCTTGGGAAAGTAAACCTTCTCCCCACACAAAATTAAATGACATTCAAAACAATGTAATGTCCAAATTCATGGCCCACTGAGTCCAACATCAGAGCATATTAAAAATTTCCAAGTAATATAGGAACACAAGAGTCTGCCAATGGCCCATCTAATTCTTGCAATTAATAATAATTCCTTATTACATGTAAGTACAGTGGGCGCTCGGGTCGCGAACGTGATCTGTGCGGGATGCACGTTCGCAACCCGCAGTGTTTGCAACCGGCAGTGTTCGCAACCCGCGTCTGTGCACACATGGGTTGCGATTCAGTGCTTCTGAGCATGCGCAAAGCACAATTTAGTCTCTGTAAACAGACTGACAAATTGCCTCCCTGAGAAATACATGTTAACTTCTATTGATGTCTACTGAGGTCTAGAGGAGTTCACCATATTTTATAAAATGATTCTCTTGAGGTTTTTAAGATTACAAAATGGATTGATAGGAGCTCAACCCATATCAAGAGTACATTAGGAGAGATCTCCCTCATTCGCCAGGAGTTGTTGTATGTATCTCAGGCTCACCAAAATCCGAGTCTATATGCACCCTCTTGGTGCATATAGAACTTTATGACAGCAGGAAATTACTCAGCCTAGCAAAATCTCATTGTTCATGGAAAGTGCTCCTCATTCAAATAATCATGTAGGCATTATGAAAAATCTTTTTACCAGGCAAGCTGTGCTCACATAACCTAGCAACCTACGACATGCCAACTATAATGAATGTATAGGTTAAAGGGGAGAAAGAAGGGGTGGGGGAGGGAGAGAAAAGGAACTCATGCAATATTCCCAGCAGGATTTTTTTAATCATTTAATTGTTCTTCTATTTAATCCATTATGGCTTTTGCCACAGAAGCAACAAACTAATGTCGATGTAACGCTTTAGTATTTGCCATAAAGGTAAGGGGTATTTTGCACTTGTCTAATTGTCTCATCTTCATTAAGTGTTGCTGTTAAGTTTAATAGTTTCTCATTACCGTAGCAGATGTGTTTAAGTGGCAATTAGGCACCCCCACCCCACAAAATGCAGTGAACTTGATTCTTCTTTTACTCTTGCTTTATTCCATAACACTCATTACACTCCTTTTCAGCCTCCAGCCCTGGCTATACTCCATTTCCTTCCATTATTATGATTCAGATATAGGTTGGTGTTACTTCTGGTTTCTGATGCTGTCTGTGAGTTAAGCATTTTAGGACCTGCAGCATATAATGGAAAATTGCTATGCTTAGGCTGCTATTTCAGTTACAAGATCAGGATATCTCTCCCACTGTTGCTCTTCAGAAACTGGTATACAGAGTCACACAGTTGTCATGACTAGTAGCCACTGATAGACTTATTCTCCAAGAATTTGTCTAAGCTGCATCTTGTGAGAGTGAATTGCATAGTTTAACTATGAGCTGCTGCATGCAGAAGTCTTTTCTGCTCCCTATCCTGAATCTTCCAACATTCATATTCCTTGGTTGTCCCTGACTTATAGTATTATGAGAGAAAGAGAAAACCTCTCCCTATTCACATAACCATGGGAGTAGCCGGGATTTTTTTGGGGGGGCCAGGACTTTTGTTAAGGGAGCCAGGACCAACATGAATGGTCAGTTAGTTAAGTATTTTTATTGCTCTAGTTGATGGGGGGGGGAGCTGCCCCCCATCCCCCGTGGGCTACACACATGTACATAACTATGCTCTGACTCTGTTCCAGGAAAGCACCCTCAGATCTGCTGCAGGCAGTATGCTGAAGAGTCTAGTATAGGGCAAATGTTCGGCTGCTGCAAGAAGCAGCCTGTTTTCCACCTGGCCAGCATCCATATATTAATGATGTCAGCACATGCTCTGTGGTGGGCGGGGGGGGGGGGGGACAGGCAGCCATAAGTGGCAACGGTGAATGAAGAGCCTCAGCTCAGTGTTAGCATGCCCCAGGTTCAATTCCTCACATGTTTTTTTTTAGGTAGGGCTGGCAAAGATGTTTTAAACCCTAGAGATCTAACACCAGTCAGTGTAGGCGATGCACTGAGTGAGAAGTTTTGACTCGAAGAAGTAGAAGGCAGATTCCCGTGTTCCTGTCTACAGACAGGCACCAGCTGGCGAAATTTCCTGGGTTTCTCAGTGCCAGAACTGGCAGTTGTCCTGAACTTTTGCAACGGTGATAAGGCAATTAGTGAATCTGCCAGGTGGCAACCCATCTCCCAGGCTGAGCTTTCTCAGCTGCCAACATTCATACTGAAAAGCTGGCATAGGCATATGTGCCTTTATACATACCACCTCCTTAGATTTGCCCACCTCACCCTGCTGTGTGCTGCTACCATCTTCCATAGGAGTGAGAATATTATTTTAAATGCAATAAATAAAATAATATATAAAACACTGGGCGAGCTGCCGTTAGTATCCTTCAACCAAGAAAAATTAATGGTACATCTGTTTTGTGATGAGGGAAATTACACGATGGCCAAAACTGCAGGGAATTTGGGAGAGTAAGGGAGTAAGATGGGCAATTTGTAGAAGAGACACACAGGAAAGCTCCAAAGTTGGCTGGGCTACTGTGTTTACAAACCCTATTGACCGATTGACCAAGGCTTGCTGCTTCCATGCCTGGCTCCCTGTTGAGAGGCACCTGGGCAGGCTGCTTTGGATAGCATCCCTGTAGCCTTCCTTTCCCCCATGGATCCTAAGGCTGCATTTCTCATCACAGTTTCATTGCCCACGGTCAGTGCCAGAAACATGAAAATAATGTCTGTGCCATGGCTTGCCCAAAATACCTGGGGGAATTTTCTACCTACCACAACATGCAATAAATAAATCTTATGTATTTATTATGTTTATATCCTGTCCTTCCTCCCAGGGTTGCAAACAAGAGACAAATCAGTAAAGACTTGTTTTTAACAATTCCAGTATGGATGATGATTGGGAAAGATCTTGACTTAAAAGGTTTATTGCATTGCCACCCTCCAGACCTCCCAAGGAGGGTGCGCATTATTATGGACTCAGCTATACAGCTACAAATAAAACCTTTAAAGTGTGTTGTAAAGTTCATTATGCAAATGTGACAATAGATAGCAATGGTGAGCTATGGCAAATTCAATATATTTTTCAAAACGTTTTAGAAAATGGATTTTCACAATGTTTTTTATATGGAAAGTTAGATAAATGGTACAAAAGCTTTTTCAGGGCTATTCCTGCTCTCAAGAACTCCACAGTTTTGTAAAATATAATAACAAAGCTATTGCATCAACATACGTTTACAGGATAATTTTCACGAAAGGAAGCCGAACTACAAATGGAAGATATCTATAGCGGAACAAGGTTATCTATATCTACTTTCCTAGACAGCAGGGGCACAGTCAGGCAATGTAAAACTCTGAACTTATTGTTTTTGAGCTGGGAAGGTATTCTGAAAAAAGAATGTACATTACTTCGCTTACTTTAAAATGTGGCAAACCAACCTTGCTGCATTTGGAGGAGGGGTTCCTCCTGCTCCTCTTGGACTTCTGCCCTAATGTCCTGCCCTGACAATACCATTTCCAGACAGTCTGGGTCAAATTAGTTCCAACACCAGTCAAAATTTTCAAAGTACACACGGGACCCAACTATTTCTATGAGCTGGAAGGGCAAAGGCCTTGTGCTTTTAGTGACCTGATGCATTAAAGACTTTAAAGGTAAATGCACTTGAGTTAACGCAGATTAAATTTTACAAACTGTTAAACCCCCAGATGAGCTAACTCCAGCTTCTGGTACCAACATAATCCTAACATATTTGTAAATATAATCTGTTTATGAACTAGGTGTTGCCACAAGGCATGCAAGACGAGCCCTGCTGCATCAGACCAGACAACCATCTAGTCCAGCATCCTGTTCTCACAGTGGCTCATGGGATGTCATTGTGGAGCTGTACATTGTTCTTTCCCCTCACTTTTTAAGAAACAAAAACTCAAAACTCCCCCCCCCCCGGAAACTGTGGTGGTGAATTTATTGATTGTAGGCAATGTTTTTATGCCCAGAACTGGTAGAAAGCTGTATCAACTGATACCAGAAAAAGGAAATGAGCACAGGGACTATGAATGAAGAATCCAAAAAACCATACAAAGTGTGTGTAGTTTTTCTCTGGGATAATTCTTGAGAGATTTTTAATTGTGCAATTCTACACTGAGATAATGATTTCGCTTTTTTAAAATTAAGTTAGTGTGTTTGGAAATTCATCTCTACTTCAAGCTCTACACACTTAGATTTGCATTAAGACTGATCGGCTCCCCAAAGAGGTATTGGTTTGGTTTGAGTCTGCCTCATGAAGCCCCTGTACACATTGGAAGACACAGCATTTGACTTTGAGCAAAGGCTACATTGCCATTTATTTAGTTAGCAGTCTACCTCTTAACATTATCCTGAACATATTTATTGGAAGTAAAATTTGCCTACATAAAAAAATCAAAAAGCTTGCTTTTCAAATACAGTGGAACTGCGTGTTGTGTACCACCCTCCTTACGAATACTTCGGTTTACAAGCTCTGCTAACCCGGAAGTAGATTCCCCTTGTTGCGAACTTTGCCCCAGGATGCGAGCGGAAGTTGCACACCGGTGGCACGACAGCAGCAGGAGGCGACATTAGCGAAAGTGCGCCTCATGTTAATAATAGTTTCGGGTTACAAACGGACCTCTGGAACGAATTAAGTTCGTAAGCAGAGGTATCACTGTATGCACATACTGAGAATTATGGTACTTTTCTTTGCTGGTTTAGCAACATAACACTTGGTGAAGAACTAAATATTTTTAGCCATTTTATGACTTTAGGAACTAATCTCATTATGTTGAGAGGTCCAACTCAGCATTTGAATATTTGGGTGCCCCAACTACGCAACTATGCCGGTCTTGCTTTATTCCCATACAATATGCAAGAGATGGATACCTAAAAGGGATAGGATAAAACAGTGTATTGCTGTTATACTGAAACACCAGGGCAGGTTCAAGCTATACTCATAAGCTCCTTACTGTGTGATAGCAACTGAAAACCTAAAACATGAACTTTCAAACAATTTAACAATGTAAGAAACAACCCTCAAGTGTTGAACAGAATCATGGAGGCCTGACACAAGCAGTGGTGTTCAGGAAATGGCTGGGTGGGTTTATTTAAAGGCTTTGAGTAATGCAAAGAAATAGCCCAGCATTTTGCTTCTTTAGTAAAAGGCGAAAGATTTATACGATCTGAAGAGAAACCAGAGTATACCAGCATTTTGCTTCTTAAACGTTTTATTCTCAAGCAGCATGCTGTCACTTTAAACCCCTTGGCTAGGTGACTTTCCTTAAACAAATGCAAACAGACCTGTGAAGCAGGAGGTCTTTTAACCTTGAAATGCAAAGCCTCTGCAAAAACAACAGGCTCTGCTGTTTTGTTTAGCAGCCGGTCTGTTACAAGGGATAATTAGGTGAAAAAGGCACATTCTTAGAGGGCATTCTTCTACTGAAGATGAGCATGTCTAAAAGAAGGACATTAGAAGAGTCTGGCTGGGTTGCTGGCCCAAAGGTCCCTCTAGGGCAGCACTCTATAGCCAGTAGAGAATATTCCCTTATGTGGGGAATCTTTTTGTAGCCTGAACGCCGCATTCTCTCATGAGCAAACTTCTGGGGGGCACATGCCAGTACTGGGTAGAATCAGAGGCAAAAGTGGGCGGGGCAAAAGTTCAAACCCCTCAACTGTCCCGATTTGAGCAGGACACTCCAGAATTACAGAAGCCATCCCAGCTTCTGACTGGATCCCAGAGTGTCTCATCTTTTGGTCTGGTATTCTGGGGCAAATCAGATGGATCCCATGAGAGCTCGGGACCCAAAAACAAACGGGATGTTGATCAGTGGGATGTTGGAGGGTATGAAGTGGGAGAGCAACAATGTATGAAAATGCTAATTAAGGGCAGATCCACACCACACATTTAAAGTACAGTGGTACCTTGGGTTACATATGCTTCAGGTTACATACGCTTCAGGTTACAGACTCCGCTAACCCAGAAATATTACCTCGGGTTAAGAACTTTGCTTCAGGATGAGAACAGAAATCGTGTTCTGGCGGTGCGGCAGCAGCAGGAGGCCCCATTAGCTAAAGTGGTGCCTCAGGTTAAGAACAGTTTCAGGTTAAGAACGGACCTCCGGAATGAATTAAGTACTTAACCTGAGATACCACTGTACAGCCAATGCCCATTTAAAGCATACAACCTCCCCCAAAGAATCCTGGGAAGTGTAGTTTGTTAAGGATGCAGAGAACTGTAACTCTGTGAGGGGGAAACTGTGAGGATCTGTTGGGAGAGGTTATATGCTTTAAATGGGCATCTGATGTGCATTAAAGGTATGGTGTGTATCCATCCAACCCTTAACTTTGTACAGTAGCTTTCCACACACACGGCCCTCCAGGTTCCATCCAGGCAAACAAGACAGGTGGTCAAAGTTCAAAGTCACATTCCAGTCCAGCAAAAGCATTTGTAGGGGGCACAAAGTAGGGGCAGTGCAGTGGCATATCTTGGGAAGAGTCCACTAGGCTGGAGGTTCCCCAGACCCTTGTCATAAATACTGGTATGCAACAGACATTTCTTTAGTGATAGTATTCACCTTCCCCCATAGATTTATAACTTGCATCATCACCAGTTTCCCTAAGTATGTTAGCCCCAATACATCTGAACCATTGATAAACCAACAAATATTCAGAGTGCATTGCTGCATCAGCTCTTTCAAGATGTGCCCTGGAGAAGGAAACTTCCTTTACTGCCGCTTTTTAAAAACAAGGCCACAGGGAACAACTCTACTCCACAGAGACTTTATTATTGCAAGGGGAAGCCTTCGAAGTTTGACAAAAGAAAAACCAGCAACTGGCAGTGGTGGACCTTCCCAAAATGCCTCCTGGTGTTACAATGCCAAGCATATCTACATAGAAGCCCTACCCATTTAACTGGAAATGTCTTCCCTGGGCCTAAGCCACACCCTGTTTGTTTTTCAGATATATAGTGGTAATTTGGGTTATGAACTTAATTCATTCCGGAGGTCCGTTCTTAATCTGAAACCGTTCTTAACCTGAGGCGTGCTTACACTAATGGGGCCTCTCGCTGCTGCCACGCCGCCGGCACATGATCTCCGTTCTCATCCTGGGGCAAAGTTCGTAACCCAAGGTACTACTTCTGGGTTAGCGGAGTTTGTAACCCGAAGTGTTTGTAACCTGAGGTACCACTGTAATGGCAATCTACATGTCCTCTCTCTCAGTTGTAGCCTAGATACAGGCATGTAGGTTTTTTCAGATTTTCATCATGCTGAAAATTGTACCTGGAAAATTAGGCAGAACCACTGGATAACATTTGGATTCTTTGTTGGATGACTCATCCATGTTCTTCTCTTTTCCGCACACGGGTGAACCTTTCGCTGCTTATTTAGAATTCCGAGGAACAGACACCTAGGAGAGTTGCCAGCCTCCCAGAACAACAACAGCAAAATGGATTGGCTGTTTTGTTTGCTTTTGGAACAGTTGCCAGAAAAGCAGTGGGCAAGGCCTATCCTCCTCACTGAGTTTTGTCTAGGACGTCTTAGGTGAACAGGCAGCAGAATATAGCTTTTGCATGGAATTTTGTCCTTGGATCCCCCAAAACCACCATAGGTAGGGTAAAAAGTGTTCGTTTCTAAGTAAAAGATCAGCAACCCTACGTAGCTCCCAAACTTCACAAGCCAGGCTGCTAAAATGGCACTGACTGGAAAGGCAGTGTGTGTGTGTGTGTGTGTGTGTGTGCGCACGCGCATGTTGAAATTTGTGTTTTTAAATGCAATTGTGTGAATATTTCAATTATACGTTTTGAAAATATAGAAGGAAAAGTATTTCAGCACAAATGAAATATCAATTTAAAAAAATAAACACACCGATAAAATGCTACTGACAGGAGAGTTAACAACCAAGGAGTGCTGAAGTAGATGTATGCCCATTATGTCACTGCTTTGATCAAAGCTACACCTCTTAAAAAAGATGGAGGAGTAGTTCTAAAGCAGTCTAAGTCTATGGAGGCTGTTCTGTTCTCTTGGTCTGAAAGAGAAAGAAGAACAAAAGGATAAACATTTGCCGCCTTGCACTGAGCCCCCTAATCCCCATCCTTTCTCCAGGAAGCTAGCTTGGCTGTTTCCCGAAATTAGAAAGCTTGATTGGCTTTCAACAGTTGCTGGATCCAGAAATTAGAGGGATCTGGTACCCCCCCCCCCAAAAAAAATCACCTCATAACACCATATATACACACAGACACACAACCTTATTCTCTTGACTATAATTTGTTTTAACAGATTTTAATACTGTACAGTGGTACCTTGGGTTAAGTACTTAATTCGTTCCGGAGGTCCGTTCTTAACCTGAAACTGTTCTTAACCTGAAGCACCACTTTAGCTAATGGGGCCTCCTGCTGCCACCGCGCCACCAGAGCCCGATTTCTGTTCTCATCCTGAAGCAAAGTTCTTAACCCGAGGTACTATTTCTGGGTTAGCGGAGTCTGTAACCTGAAGTGTATGTAACCCGAGGTACCACTGTATTGTTGTCACCTGCCCTAATGGTCACCATTTCCAGCTGCTTTGTGCCCATGGAATCAAGGCATGCATTGGCTTGAAGGGAGTCCCCTTTTTCCTAGCTTATTCGTGGGTTTGTGGCCCAGATTGCATGTCTTTTCGTTGAATGGGTGTGTGTGCTGATGACTAAGAATAAAGAGGGGAAATTAGTGCCTCAGAGATTTCCAGTTGCCTTTTCTTTTTTAATCAACTGAGAGGGCTGTTGCTGCATAGGACAAGTTTAGACTCTTGACTACAGGATGTAATTGCAACAAAGCTACCAGCAGGCTAATGCATGTGCTTCCTTTCTCCAGCAGTGTGGCACCGCACTGCTTTCAACATGACTTGGAACCAGTTGTAATTTGCTCTATCCTTAAGGGTTTCTTCTTTTTTATAAAAAGAATATTTGCTTTACGCTTTTGCCAGAAAAAGCCTTTTGCCAGGCAAAGCCTTGAAGCTGCAAATCTTTTGTGTTAAAGTTGTATAATGTCCTCCTGCCTTGCTTTGTTTCTAAATCAACCAACAAGTGTGGCTCATGTATTTATCAGATCAAAACTCCACTTAAAATAATAGAGAGGGGAATTGTCTGATCATTATTTTAGTTTAGTTTTAAGCCGGAAAAAAGAGATCGAGGGAAGGCTGCTCCAATCAAAGAGTGTAGTCAGATGAAATCAGCAAGTAGCCATAGCACAAGCTGTGTGCAGCTCAGCAGCACTCTTGAAAGTAGGAGTTTGTTTTGTTTTTAAAAATCTGACCTGCTTTTTCTGAATGACACATATGTGGGAGAAGTGCTATTGAATCCCAGAGGCTTGAACACATTCCTGCTGCTTCCTTCGTACTGGTTAGTTTTAAGAAGACAAGTGTTTTCATAAGAAGCAGAGAGGCAGAATACAAATGTTCAGCAAATATTTCACTGCCTTGTCCAGCCGGTTGTGAGATCTAACAGCCACAGTACTAGAATGCTGCAATCTGGAAAAGGCAAGAATTGCTCTGCCTGTTCTTCAGTAGGATGCCTTAACCCTGCAAAAAGGTTACTTGCCTGTTTTTGCTTTTGAACTTCAGGCACCAGTTTCCAGAATGTGTGTCAAATTCAGACATTTGGCATTGCTACTGGATTATTAGTAGTTTAATCGAGCTTTGTATCTGTGATTTAAAAAGAAAAGAAAAGTACAGTAAAAGCCAGAACCAGCATTTTCATTCACGTCTGCATGACATGCAATGTATCCATGATCTAACAAAGACCCCTCTCTTTAAATACAGTGGTACCTCGGGTTACAGACACTTCAGGTTACAGACTCCAGTAACCCAGAAATAGTACCTCGGGTTAAGAACTTTGCTTCAGGATGAGAACAGAAATCGCGTGGCGGCAGCAGCAGGCCCCATTAGCTAAAGTGGTACCTCAGGTTAAGAACCGTTTCAGGTTAAGAATGGACCTCCAGAATGAATTAAGTTCTTAACCCGAGGTACCACTGTAGTAATGTGCATTAATAAACAATAGCGCAAATTCTTAATTTCTGTTTCCTCGTAGTTTAGGGTTTCGTTGTTTTGTTTTGTTTCAAGAAGGCTTCGGATGCTACTCTATGAATACAAGCATTCTTATTGTGCAACTACAATCTAGAGTTTATGCTGGTGGTTTAATTTTTAACTGAACTTCCTGCATTCCTTTCCTACAAAATTGTTTGTAGAAGACAGGACTAGATGAACAGGAATTGCTACAGGGACTGACTGGGGGTGGGGAATGGGAAGGGCAAGAGAAATTTAGATTTACTCAGCTCCTATACTGAACACAGTGCAAGGATCTTCTAGTGGCCTGGCAATATTTATAGATTCTATTCTACCTCTCTTCGCATATTGTTTTAACTGGACTGTTCCTCTTATGTTGTCCCAAATTGACATAACAATGCATTTTAAGGCCTTGTTATCTTTGCCTCTCTCTCACTAATTTTGCTGTTTCTCTCCACTCTCAACATTCAGAGTGCAAGCTTCCCAAGGAAGGAACCTGTGCTCTTTTTCTTTCATATGCAATGCTGTCATGTGCAATGCACACTGATGAGGTAATATTAATAGTTGTAACAAAAAAAATTCCTTCCAGTAGCACCTTAAAGACCAACTAAGTTAGTTCTTGGTATGAGCTTTCGTGTGCATGCACACTTCTTCAGATACCAACACGGCTACCTATTAATAGTTGTGTAATTAATAGTTGCATTCTCCCTACCCCAAGGAGACTGCACTTAACCTATGGGTGAGGCCTTGACAGTCTGATCACTCTTAAAGCTGGTGAATGATGACCTACATTTCTTATATAGCTATGAAACTTAGTGTAAACGATACAAGCCATGTTTGGGTGCTCACTCTCACATGATGTACGATGGTGTGAGGGGCAAAGTGGGGCTTGCCCACTGGTCCTGCCCCTACTGTCACATTCCCACTACTTCTGTGTGAAGGGCACTGGAAGCCTTTGGTTGCTCCTCCTCCTCCTCCTCCTCTGCTCCAGTCCCAGCAAGTCAGGTTGTGGTTGCACTGACCAGAGCATCAAGTTTCCACCCTGTAGGCCGGAGCTGGCTCGTGGGTCTGGGTATGTGTGAAAAAGAAGGTGTGTTCCAGCTGGCCCAGATCCAGGCAGCGAGTTGCGAGCACAGATCACACTGGGTGAGGAAAGAGGGGAGTGTAGCATATTCAGACCAATAACAAGCAAGGAGCTGAAGAATGCTATGTACATACACTAGATTGTTTGATCTCTCTCTCTCTCTCTCTCTCTCTCTCTCTCTCCTCTCCCTTCCAACCATTGGAGACCGTGAAGCCTGTTGCTATGAGCCTGCTGCATTTGAAAATTAGCTCTTAGGGCAGGGCGGTGGCTTTATGGGAATTGGGAGTGGGAAAATAACCTAAGAGGTAGAAGCTTGCCTCTTTGCTAGGACTTTGGCTGGCAAATTCTAACTGAACATTGCAAGAGTAATCACTTCTCAGGTTCGTTTTAACAGGAAAAGAAGGCCTTCCCTGTTCCTCACACTCTGGTCAAATTCTTTCTTTTTTATGCTCTCTAGCTGTACACCATTAACATTTAGAGAGTGGGTTTTAAGTATACTCCATCCACTCAGTCCTGGCAATTAAAAGCAAGCTGAAAGTGCAGAGTGCTTGAGAAAAGGAGACCTGCTGAATTAGGCCCATCGAGTCCAGCATCCTGCCCTCAACCACACGACAAGAGCATAATGGCACTCTCGCCATTTGTGGTTCCTAGCAACAGGGACATACTGCCTCTCATGCCTGAGCTGCGTGACTAGTAGCCATTGACAGCTTTATCCTTCACGAATCTGTCCTTTATAAAGCGAATTCTGGCACTAAATCTAATACTAAATATAGGGTAGTGAATTTCATAGTTTACCTATGTGCTTTGTGAAGCAGGACTTCCAACATGCAGCTTCATTGAATGACCTTGTCTTCTAGTATTATATGAGTAGAGGAGGTGAAAAAAAAATCTCTCTATCCACTTTCTCTACTTTTATAGACTTTACTTGCATGAAAAAATACAAGGGGTTGTGTCCCTGTTGCTTCACTTGCCAACTCCCGCTGCCATGCCCCTGAGCTTTCCCTTCCCACCCTGCACAACCACAGAGCTCACTTCTCATCTTTCCAGCACCATTTCTTAAGCCTCTTCTATTATGCAGCTCCACTTTGCACCCATTTTTACCTTCGTCCCATGCCCATGCCTTCCCCCTCATTTTGTGCAACCCCTCCTAGCACACAAACCGCCTCCATGGCAACCTCCTGCATCTTCCTTCTCCCACACATTGCAACTACTAAGCACCCTATTCTTGACCCTTTCATGCCTCTGCTTTCATCTTCAACCCCATTCCAAAGTTTCCCAATCCCTCCTTTGCACCCCAGTTTTCACCTTTACTCCCCCCCCTTGCTGCTCCTTTGTTGTTGTTGTTTAGTCGTTTAGTCGTGTCCGACTCTTCGTGACCCCATGGACCAGAGAACGCCAGGCACTCCTGTCCTCCACTGCCCCCCGCAGCTTGGTCAGACTCATGCTGGTAACCTCGAAAACACTATCCAACCATCTCGTCCTCTGTCGCCCCCTTCTCCTTGTGCCCTCCATCTTTCCCAACATCAGGGTCTTCTCCAGGGAGTCTTCTCTTCTCATGAGGTGGCCAAAGTACTGGAGCCTCAGCTTCACAATCTGTCCTTCCAGTGAGCACTCAGGGCTGATTTCCTTCAGAATGGAGGAAAAAGAGAAAAGCTGCTCCTAGCTTTTCTCAATTCTCCCTTGCACATAGTAAAGGTAAAGGGACCCCTGACCATTAGGCCAGTCGTGACCGACTCTGGGGTTGCAGCGCTCATCTCGCTTTATTGGCCGAGGGAGCCGGTGTTTGTCTGCAGACAGCTTCCGGGTCATGTGGCCAGCATGACTAAGCCACTCCTGGCGAACCAGAGCAGCACACGGAAACACCATTTACCTTCCCACCGGAGTGATACCTATTTATCTACTTGCACTTTGATGTGCTTTCGAACTGCTAGGTTGGCAGGAGCAGGGACCGAGCAGCGGGAGCTCACCCCGTTGCAGGGATTTGAACCACCAACCTTCTGATTGGCAAGTCCTGGGCTCTGTGGTTTAACCCACAGTGCCACCCATGCCCCCCCTTGCACATAGGTCAAGCCTATTTCCATGCCTTATCACCTCTCCTATTGTGTGGTCTTTTTTGCATACACACAGACACCTGTATCACCTTTGCCCCCCTTTTCCTACCTTCTCCTTCATCCTTTTTGCAACTTTTCCTTGCACACAGGCCATCACCCATTTCCATGTCCCCCTCCTATTCTACAGAGCTCATGCTGATACATACTAATTTATCTTTAAGATGAATAGAACATTATGAGCAAGTTAGAGAAGGCTAAGTTCGGCTGATGGTGAATGTTGTACATATATTGGTGTTTGCTTGTTTGCTTCTAAATTACTATATTGAAACTGGAACATCATGCTGAAGAGAACAAATAGTTTCAGGAGTGAAATATATTATGGAAATATAGTACTCTGGACTGTTTGAGGGCTTTGCATCCTTTATCTCTTTCATATGAAGCAGCTGAGGAATAGAAGGAGAAGTTCCAAACAGGCAATTTATTCCCTTTTAGTCCGCCTCCCTTCTCACAGTTTTCAAATGATGGCAGAAGTTTAAAAAAGAATTAAGAATCTATTTCATCACACCCCTCTTTTAGGTTGCTTGAGCTCAAACCTGCTCAGATATTAGAGATGACTGCAGCCTTGTTTGTTTAGACTGGCTTTTAGTGCCCAATGATAAGGAGAGAGTCAGTCTTCTGCATATGTGGAAAATCCAGGTAGTTGTCTCAGCTTCAGCCCCCTCCTTTTATTAAAGGGGGGTGGCCTACTTTACAGGGTTATGGGAAGGATAACTTCAATATAGCTCTTCGTAAGCACCATGCATTTAATTATGTTTACATCTTGCAGAGTCCATGTAAAAATTGGCATTAGTTTTGAGGAATTCACAGCCAAAACAAGAACTGTTCAGTAGGAAGGCTTATTTAGGTAATCAGAACCAAAATAGGGATATTAAAAGAAACAGGAAATAGAATCCTAACCCACACTTAAAACCTAACCCATTGACTTCAATACCAGAAGTCACAAACCAGAGCATACTACTTGTTCATACAATAAAAGACCATGGGTTAAATCCAGCCTTGCAACTCAGAGAAGAAACTGGGATCCAGTGGAGGCTTCCTGCTGGAGGAAGGGTATGGGGTAGTCATTTTTGCTGATTCTCCCTTCAGTTCCAGCATTGCCTCCTAGACTATTCCACTGAGTTTTATTCTAGAGGAACAAGTATCTGTAAGGGAAAGGAGGGTTTGGATGAAAATTGCTGCCCATCCCTTTACCAATGCCAATGGAACTAAGTCATGCTCCAATCCATCATCATCAGGAGGAGGAAATCAAAGAGACTAGATAAAAATAAACAATGGTTTGTTTTAACCCAGGTTTGTGCAACAAACCAAGAGTTATTTTACAGACTAGCAAACAAGCCAAGGCTTTTTTCACAAAAGCTTGGTTTGTTTCCCAGCTTCTATAGTCTTATGTCTTTGTAGCTTTAGCAAGCATATGTGGCAAACAAATCATGGTTAAGCAAGACTATTATCAACTTGGTGAGTATCTATTCAACTCAGATAATACATGCATTAGTCTTAAAAGATTAGAAGGGTCAAGATGGCAAACGTTTTAAATGACTTTGCTCTCCAAGAGAGCTGCATTTTAGAGTCATTACGACTACAAAATCATCATCATCATCATCATCATCATCATCATCATCATCATCTGCCCATTTGACTGGGTTGCCCGAGCCACTCTGGGCAGCTTCCAACAAAATATTAAAAACACAATCAAACATCAAACATCAAACATTAAAATATTCCCTATACATGGCTGCCTCCAGATGTCTTCTAAAATTCAGATAGTTCTTAATTTCCTTGACATATGATGCGAGGGTGTTCCACAGGATGGGTGCGACTACAGAGAAGGCCCTCTACTTGGTTCCCTGTAACCTCACTTCTCGCAGTGAGGGAACTCCAAGAAGGCCCTTGGAGCTGGACCTCAGTGGCCGGGCTGAACTATGTGGGTAGAGACACTCCTTCAAGTATACAGGGCTGAGGCTGTTTAGGGCTTTAAAGGTCAGTGCCAACACTTTGAATTTTAGGAATTCATAAGAATTTATTTGTTTTAGAAGCGAACCATCTAAAATGAGGTGCAGACGAACCATTTTTTGGAACATTTTATGCTTTTGGTAGACTGCTGACTGTGTGTTGGGGGCTTTTGCAACAACTGTATAATTACACAAGAGAGAGCAAAGACCTCTGTACAGTGAAACAAGGAAGTCACAGACTTCTGCCTTTCTTCACCACCTCAAAATTTTAAAACAGCAGATAGAAAGTGTTTTGATTATTCTGCAATGGTAACATGATTTTCCAGTGGACCAAATGTGGCTTTAGGCAGAATTTTCTTTGATCGTATAGCTCGCTTTGAATTCAATGCATGGATAATTGAAAACTGAGAGTTATAAATTCTGCAACATGGTGCTCCAATGGGGAACTGACTTAAATCTACCAGAGGGTTTCATGCTTGAGCCATCTCTGCAGGGGCTGGCAACATCTAAAAGTAAATTAAAAAAAAAAAAAAGACTGCCCGAAGAGTATTAGGTTTATGGCAGTAAAAATACGCCTATGGTGTGCTGTAGGACACTGAGATCATTGCTGTTCTTTAGCACAACAACAACATTTCAGTTTGGCTTCTAAAACCTGCTCTATGACACCATCTGGAGGGGAAAAATAAGCATAGCTCACACAACCCTATGTACAATAGGCCAACCTTCTGCATCACTAGAAAAATACCATATATCATCCCTCTCTAACCTGGCCTCCTCCCAGTTGTTTTGGATTACAGTCTTCATCTGTGCTGGCTGAGGTTGATGAGAGTTGCAGTCTAAGAGATCTGGAGGATACCAGATTGGGGAAGTCTGCCATATATGAACACCCACAGTTGTATCTAAACAGGTGTATTTACATCCTGTACTATGCCCATCAATAAAAGTAGCTTATTTATATAGTGTGCACATGTGGTTGGGGGGGAAATAAATTGTGTGCTAGGTAAATGCTATTAAAAAGCAGGTGGGGGAGAAGCAGATCCTCTTAATTCTTCTTTATCTTCTTCTTTCTGCACCATGGGGATTGAAGAGTAGGAAAACAAAGCTAGAACAGAAAACACAGTAAAATCAGATAGTGAGGATCTGAATATATCAGGCACACTGCTTCTTATGAGGCCTTGCACAAATGACTATCTTGTAGCCTTGTTTATTTTATAGCACTTATGCAAGAATGACGATATACTGTAGCCTTGAGTGCTTGGAACCGGGTGAGAAATACCTAAATACAATTCTTTACCTGCTTTGACAGTGCCAAATGCCAGTAAATATAACAGTGATTTCTCAGGCAGTGTGAAATCCTCCTGGTGTATATACCATTCAGCCACAACCCAGGATTCTTTGCATGATGCAGCTTCTGGGTAGATGGGAGCTTGTAAGAGAAGCCAATGAATTCATACACTTCCACTGTCACTTTGGAGGGAACTAAAAATAAGTCTTTTATCAATCTGTTAGAAAGCAACAGATGATGGCTTGGCAATTGTGAGCCATATGCCTCTCCGAGCCTCCCATTCCATGTTGGAAGTGAATTAGCAATACAGTATAGCACTCTCTGAAGAATAAACTGGTGTAGGCTACTTTTCCTTACTTAATGACCATTAAAAAAAAAAGAAAATTAATATGGCTGAGGTAAAATAAGCTTTTTAGATACAGTCGTACCTTGTTGTGCCAAAAAGGATGCAGGGCAAAGCACCGTTCTGCGCGCACACACAGAGCAGTTTGCTCTTCTGTGCATGCGTCATTTAGCACTTCTGTGCATGCGCGAGCAGCAAACCTGGAAGTAACCCATTCTGTAACTTCTGGGTTTGCCAGGACGTTCGCTGAAATGGATGCTAGATAAGGCAGATGTTCATGGAGGTATTACTGTACTAGGCTGCTTCAGACATAGTTATATTGGCTTTTTAAACCATGCTTTACTAACCCAGGGACAGGAAGGGTGTCCATATGTTGCCACATCCTGTTCCCCTCACATATGGGCTTTGGCATTGAACATTGTTTGCATATAAACCATAATTTTCCACCGTACTCAAACCTGTAAACTTTGGTTTAAATGATCCACAATCCCAAACCAAAGCTGGCACAGAAAGTAAGAGATAAAACAGTGTGCCCACATGGCAGATTACCTTGGTTTCACAAACTGGAGTTTATCAAGTGGCAATCGTTACTTCTTAGCTGGCCCACTTTGTATTATCTAATTAAAACTGCCATTGGTTCTTTTTTCAGGGAACCATACTGTGCTTTATACATATGTAAGGGATATTTGAGAATTTTCACATACCGTATTTTTCACCCTATAGGATGCACTTTTTCTCCTCCAAAAATGAAGGGGAAATGTGTGTGCGTCCTATGGGGCGAATGCAGGCTTCAGGAGAGCCCCACCACCAGCCCCACAAGCTCGGGGGACAGCGGGGAGGCGGAACGCCGCCATCCCGCTGTCCCCCAACCTGGTTTGGAGGCTGGTGGTGGGGAGAAGGCTGCTCCTCCCCGTCGCCAGTCCCGCAAACTCGGTGGACAGCTTCCCGCCCCAGCCCGTGCCTGGGGGGGGGGGGGAAATAAATTTTTTTCCTTTATTTCCCCCCAAAAAAACTAGGTGCGTCCTATGGGCCGGTGGCTAATAAGAATAGTTTCAGGCACAACTTCCCCCCAAACCAAGTGCTTAGAAAGGCATCTGGAGTATAACTAATTATTCACGATGGTTTTTGTCCAAGATAGCCATCATTATCTGCTTGAACTGTTGTTTTGTTAGAATTTATGAAGTGTACTTTTTCTATAGCAAGACTCAAACATTGAAAATTAGGAAAGACAAAACGTGATTTCTTTCTTTATTGGTGCAATTGTATCTTGACCTACCCTACAAAATTGTTAAATATATTTTGCCCTTCTTACTAGCTGCATTTAGAAGCAACTAGACTTTCATTTTATCAGAATGTAGGATATGCTCAGTTTTTTAATCCAATTTCAACCGTATGTTAAAACTGTCATTAGTGAAAAACCATAATCCTGAGTTTGGATGAAAACACAAGCTGAGTTTAAAGGAAACAGACTAAACACTGTTTAGTCTGTTCACAGCTTCCTTCTGCTTGTTTGTGTAGAACTGCATTTTACACATTAGCATTTTGTTTTTAAAATGCCCATGGAGAACTTGCTGCAAGAAAGAGTACCATGCTGGAAATTGCTCTTCAGCCATTTAATGCAGGTGGTGCTGTGGGTTAAACCACAGAGCCTAGGACCTCCTGATCAGAAGGTCAGCGGTTCGAATCCCTGCGACAGGGTGAGCTCCCATTGCTTGGTCCCTGCTCCTGCCAACCTAGCAGTTCGAAAGCATGAAGTGCAAGTAGATAAATAGGTACTGCTCTGGCGGGAAGGTAAACGGCGTTTCCATGCGCTGCTCTGGTTCGCCAGAAGCGGCTTAGGCATGCTGGCCACATGACCCGGAAGCTGTCTGCGGACAAACGCCGGCTCCCTCGGCCTATAGAGCGAGATTAGCGCCGCAACCCCAGAGTCAGTCATGATTGGACCTAATGGTCAGGGGTCCCTTTACTTTTACCTTTAAGCTGCAAGACATGATAAGTACAATATGCCTACAAAATTTCTATGTAATAGTTCTGAACAGGAAGTGACAAAATGGGTGTCTGGAAATATGTGTTTTTAATAATGTCTTTGATGGTTTGTATTTCTTAAATTACTGTATGTTTTTGACAAGATATGTTGTTTAACATTCCTTCTATTGTCTTTTTTCTTTCTTTTCTTTTTTTTGTTGTAGACCTTTTTCCTTTCCCCCCTTTATAATAGAATATTGTGTCTCATGTGTAACTTTTAATGTGCAAATAAAAATTAAAGGGAAAAAAGGGTGGAAGTGTGTCAGCTTCTTAATGATCATCCAATGAGCTTTGCTTTCTGAGGAGTCAGGACATGCCGCCCCTGGGTTTTCAAGCTTATTTTCGACTGGATTTCTCTCTTCCTTTCCATGGTCTTAGCCTTCAGCCACCAGCCCCACCCCCCTTCTCCATTGTTCACACTTAAGCAGTTTGAGAACTTTGACATTTCTGTCTTCCATGTCTGCCCCAAGGCATTTTGGCACCCGAGGCAATTCACAAAATGGTGCCCCACTCCCCACCAGAAAAGAAGGGATGAGTGAAGTTCTACCTGAGATACAAAGGGGGGGTGGGGAGGGAGAATAAATATCTACATTTGGCTCTTTTGCCCCTATAGATCCTGCTGCGTAAGGCGGCCTCCACACCTGGCCTCGTGGGTGGGCCAGTTCTGTCATCTTCAAATGTTTAGCTCCGATGCCATCTCCTTGATGACTGAGCAGCTACCTTTTCTTAACACTGAAAGCATTCAACCACATGAAAAATCACACAGGTATCGCATGTAAGCAAGGACACACCTGGTTTAAATGCAAACAGCATTTGCTATCTTCCATACTGTGTACCTCCTCCTGCCATAGCATTTTATTATTTGTTTTTTAAATTGCTTTTATTTTTTTATCTATGTCATTTTAAAATGTGATTGATATTAATGCTGTATTCTTAGTTTTAGATTTTATGATTTATGTGGAAATTGTTTTCCATTTGGTTGTGTACTTTTGGATGTTTTTTATTTATTGCTTATGACTTTTGTTATGTTGGTAATTATGTAAATCTTTTTATGTTGTAAGCCGTCTTGAGCACTGTTTTAACTATGGAAAGGCGAAATACAAATAAAATGATGATGATGATGATAATTTTGCCAGGGATGAATGTTCGGGGGAAAGAAAACTCCTTTGCAGGGTGGTTCATTACTCAAAACAGCACATCCACACAAATCCAATGGGATGACTAGTTATAGGCACATGCTTTAAATTATCAATTTGCATTATTTAGAAATACAATTATTTACATATTTGATGTTACTGATACAATTTTTACTTTGGAAAAAATATAATTTACAGTTTTATTTTACAGCAGAAACTAAAAGTTTGGTTATGTAAAAACAGCCAATGTGGCAAGACAGCAAAGAATTTAGCATTATTTTCAGCTGGGAGCTGCTTATCCAACACAATGAAACTGATTTCAGCCTAAAAATGTGATCAACCCCCCACAACCATCAATAACAATGCTCACATTTAAATAGTTTTGGACTGCAATATAGTAGGCCAATCCTAAATATGTTTAACTTTATCCCAAGGAAGTCACACCAAGTTTTGTTTTTTTTGGGGGGGGGGCCTCACTCCCTGTAAAGTAATGGAATTGCAGTTTGTTTTTTGTCACTTGTCCCGCTCTGATGCATGTTGAACACATCGGAAAACAGCACATGCTCAAGTACAATTTGAATTGAATACCTTTGCCCTCTTCTTCTCCACCAGTTTAATTGCACTTGCACTTTAAATGTAGTATCTAACATTGCAGGTTTAAGACCTTTGTGCATTTGCTCCTTAGTCAGTTTCTTACACTTACATGTTTTAGGAAGGTGTATCAATTTACACTGACATCTACCTGCTCTATGAACTGCTCCCAAATGTTACTTTCTGGTGTACATAGAATTGTATAGTTGGAAGGGACCCCGAGGGTCATCTAGTCCAACCCTCTGCTATGCATGATATAATAAAAACCTCCGCTTCCAAATATTTGTGGCATAGAGTCTTACATCCAAAAGAATGCTGGTAGGCATAGTAGATCTGGATGGACTCCACCCTTATAGTCCAGTTGACATTTTATTCTGGATTACTTTAATTTATTATTGCAACCAGGTAAAGTAAATGAATGCAGGCAAATCAAAGGAGATCTGCCTACAGCTCATGGCTCTTCTCAAACCAGAAACCTACTTTTCATAAAGATGCCCAACCTGTGCAAGGCCCAGATTTCACGGCACTTTGTGTTCAGCACCAATTTTCAAATAACTCGCAGAAGCATTTCTTGAGATGTCTTCCATTATCCCAGTTTTGAATGCCCAGTGTTTTCTGTTGTTTCGCAGGGCCGCTGTATTCAGTGTTTTGCTTTAACTTTTCTTCTTGCATCTTTATGTTTCTTTCGACAATCCTGAAAATATTTCGAGTTCGTTATTCTAAGTTAACATTTTAAATATTGTCAGTTTCACCAACTAGCCTGCTCCATAACAGACAGGGAGAGACAACTGTTGGTAAAGTATTAGTAGGAATTATGCAAGTTTATTCTGTCCCTGGTTAAATTAGGATAGGCATCCACTACAGCTATTCAGCATGTCTGTTTAAACTGCACTAAGATAGCTTTCTGGATCCATTGTAATGAGGGGTTCTAGAAGGGTTTTGTCACCATGATTATTCTGACAGATGTATATTGGTCCAGCAGTGGCCAAGGACCTGGCAAGCTGGATCTGGAGCCTAGGGGCCCTAGTTTGCCCCTGAAACCCTTTCCACTAGCCCTCGAGCTTTGTCTGAAGCCCTTCTTGTGCAATTGGACTGCCCTTCTTGTGCAATTGGACTTTCCCTCCCTTTCTTCCCCTTGCTTGCCCCTGTACTGTCACCCTCTCAAATCTACTCCATGGGTTCCCCCAAATATCTGTAGCACATTTTTGGGAGGGGGGAGAGGAGAGGGAGAGGAACTTCCCTCTCTGCTTGCACAAATCATTAGATTCAACCCGCCGTCCCTTTTAATTATAATAACCGTGAATATATAATGAACTAGAGCATGGCTGGGAAGCCTACAGCCCTCCAAGTATTAGCACACTACAACTCCCATAATCCCTGCCCATTAGTTCTGTTGTTTGGGACTGATAGGCGTTTGCCACCAACAACAGGGACAGGTTCCCTGCCCCTGAATGAATTGGTCATAGTTCAACTGCATATTTTAGTTGAGTACAGTTAACGTGAACTGCATGACCAAGCTTGTGAAAATAACTTTACAAAAATGGGTGCAAGAGTCTTGTTATTTCCACAAGTATCTCTAAATCAGACCAATAATCTCTTCAGTCAACATACCTCAAGTAATGTCTGGCGCCGACTTTCCCAATCATCTCTGTCTTCATCAAGGTTAGAAGATTTACAGAACAGCTTTGGACCCTCTACAAAAGGCACAAAGAAGAACTCCAGTATTTTCTTTTAAATTATCTTGCATTCAGCAGGCGTACGAAGGGAGGAAGTTATCACTGTGAGACAGTGATCCCAACTCCTGAGATGAAATGCTTGATGGCTTTGATAGCTGAAGCCATGATAGTGTTTACTACCTCACATGCTGCTGTGGCCTATTTTCCCCCTCCCACTCCACTGCCTGCTACGTTAAGCATGAATTACATACTGGTAAAGGACAAAAGGTTATCTGTGCTGTCCACAGCCTGAGAAAATCACATGCTGTTCTCAGCCATATGGCGTTCCCAAAACTGAGCTTGTTCTTTAAAAACCATGTTGTCAGCAACAAAACATACTAAAAACACCAGGGAGGAGAGATCGCAATCTAACACCATCCTGTTTGAGGAGGGGGGGAATGGCAACTCCTGCCCAAGCTAAAGCATATTGTTTTAAAATCACATCTTATGAGTTCAGTGCTAATCAAGCTAACTTTCACTTCCAACTAACATACATTTTTATGTTCTTTGACAGGCATGTGAAAAGCAGCTTTAAAAAAATCAGAAGTTTAGAAGAGCATAAACAAGGAAAAACCATGTGCATGGAAAGCATGACAGAACAATCTATGTTTTTAGAGGTCTATAATTTTACGGTAGTTTTGCTGGTTACTGAACTATCCAGCCGCCCTAAACGCTCTTCACCACCCCAGCCTCCAATAGCTCCTCCTTTTCTTCCAGGCCGTCTCTGAGCACCTTCCCACAGTAGCATCTAAGGCAAGCCTTTTCCAAGGGAAGGACCGGTGGAAGCAAGGTGTGTTGAGAGCAGCTGTTTGAAGGGGCCATGCATGAGTTCAGACAGTGCTCGCTACACTCTCTTGCTGGCTGTTCCTGAGGGAAAGGCACTGGCTCCCTTCCATCAATGGTGTCAAACCCACCCTCAGCCTTTCCCAGGGGAAAGACTGGCACAGATGGGAGTGTACTAGCTTGGCTACTACTGGGCCCAGTGCTATCTAAGCCTGCCCCACCTGCCAGCCTTTCTTGTTCCATTGTAGGAAAGGCTGCTTTGGCAAGGGGTGCTGGTTTGGCCTGGTGTGTCTATGATGCTCCTGCAGGTTCTACCAAATCACTTCCAGCCTCCCTCCCAATTCTTCAAATATGGGAGGAGGCCTGGTCCCTCCTCACACTTGCCATTGTGAGCACAATGAATCTAATTCTCAAAGCCTGACCATTCACAGTGTAAGGTAAAGGCTCACAGGCTGCTCCACTGAAATAAATTAAAAAGATATATTAAAAACTTGAGTTGCATCTCCTCCTCAGTTGACTGTATTAAGGGTGCACCTGCTGCTGAACCACCAATTCTGCCCCCCTGCCCTTTTTCCTGTTCATACCCAATAACATGACAAATAGTTTAAAATACGGGCAGCAGAAAGGAAGATGACATCATAATAAATATGAACCTTAATGAACAGAAAACGGGGAAAGAGAAACTCTTTGGGTATGCAAGTGACAACCCAAAGGAGGATCTCAGACAGTATTAGCAAAGACCATCTTGAGATTTATGGCATAACACTTTAACATCTACCCTGACACAATGGGCACCAATTCCAAGTTAAAGACAAAATATGAGTCCTCGGGAACTTCAGATTGTTAAATAGACTCAAGGCTGTGGAAAATAGGCCTGCATGCCAACCATGAAATTTCTCGTTTTCAATTCTTTATTTGGTTCAGTAAAGGGTCTAAGGGGGAAAAACCTGACAGCTAAGCGTGTATTTGTTACCAGTCTGTTTTCCTTTTCCTTTGTACCTACCTTTTAATCTATCATCATCGCGGGAGAAGAAGAAAAATCTAATATTAGTCTGTGGCAGAGCTGGAGACCTAAAAAATGAACAAGAACATTATTAGTCCCCAAAAGGAACACATGAATAGTACATTCAACTTGAGGAAAAAGTATACATTCTTAAAAGCAACATGCAACATTTTAAACCTTGCCCTGCCCTCCTTTCCTGAACATTGAGATGTTTCAAGAAGGGCCTGAATATGGCACAAAGGGATGTGATGGAAGGGGCAAACCACCACAGTTTAGACAGGGGTTGAGAAGCTTGGCTGTGAGTGGTCTAGGGAATGTCTGATATTTGGGGCCTATATAGCCAACTGCTTTACGGATTCTCAATAAATATCATTTGTAAGGACCACCTACATTTCTTCAACATCTTCTCTTTCAACTTCTTCTGTCTCATCATCTTCTGAACTACTGTCCTGAAAACGTGGATCCTCTTGCCATGCAACCCTTGATGCCTTTATTGTTTCAATTACATAGGGTTCTGCAAAACAGACAGACACATGAAAGAATAGAGGATGGCAGCTTAGGAAGAAAGCAGTCCAACATAGAAACTTCCACCTGAAAGAAATCATTCCCAAGCTATCCCACCCTTTCCCTGCAATATGCAGAGGAGTCACGCTCAGAATGCTGACCAACACGAGAGTTGCAAATACACAGATGGGATTGTGGGCATGCAGAAGCTATCTTACTCTCTACAGATGTATTTTAGTGGACTTACAGTGTATCACCCCACAGTTTAGGGTACCCAACAATCCAATTTTGGACCAAAAATTTATTTGAGGTTATCTCATAGGTATCTACAAATTTATTTATTTTTAAGAAAATCTGGCACATGGCACCAGGCAATTTGGTGTGGAATGACCCACAATGGAACACAGGGTTGGGTACAGTCTCTTGGCAATGCTATGCTCAGACAGCTAAGGGCTCTAGAGGTAATCACTAGCTCCTTGCATAATGCCTAGAAAGAAACAGGTAGCTCAAGCAGATGCTGCAATACTAGTGTAATAAGCTACTAATGATTCATCCCCATCAAAAAGATGAGTCGCAGTGTTTGGAATGAGCTCAAATCCCTAAGCTGCCATAAACGGAAGCCTTGGATCAGGCATCCCCAAACTCGGCCCTCCAGCTGTTTTGGGACTACAACTCCCATCATCCCTAGCTAACAGGACCAGTAGTCAAGGATGATGGGAACTGTAGTCCCAAAACAGCTGGAGGGCTGAGTTTGTGGGTGCCTGCCTTGGGTGAAGTGCTCCATGGTTGTCAGCTCTCAAAAGTTATGAGGCCATGAAAATGAGCTAAGTAACACTCTGCTTGCATGCTGAAGTTGCAGCCTTAGAACAGGCATTAGTACCTTCTTTCACTGGCGGCCTCTCCTCTTCAGCACCAAAAAAGGAAAATTTGAAACCACTGGTTTCCTCTTCTCTGTCGGTTCCAGTGCTGAATCCTAACGTCTCTGCCTCAGCTGGAGTTGCTTCTCCCACATCCTCATGTTTATCCCAAGGTATTTGTTCTGTTTTCTCATCACACTTTGTAGATCCAAGTATCTCTTTCAAATCCACAGCGACATCATAAAATATTTCTTTAGACACCTCGGGCAGTTTCTGAGCTTCCTCCTTCTGCTTCTTCCTTTTAGCTTTACTGTAGGAATTAAGTGTGAGTGCATTTTAGTGTCTCATATTTTACAGATTAATAATACACAGGTGATTTATATATTGTCAAGAGCCTACGGCGGGGTAAACAGGAATGTAGCATTTTTCTCAACCCATTTACTTTGGAACGTTCAGTGTGCGAAAGCCCTTAGTCTGGTACTACTGCTTCACTAACTTTGGCTGTGTTTTCATATAGCAAGGGACTTGACATAAGTCATACCCCATCTTTAGAAGCACCACATTGCTCCATTTCAGCATTTGATGGCTGGCCAGTCTTGGTTTTATGTATATATCACTGTCGCTCTCTAAGATCTAAAACAGGAGTCTGATGTTTCTGCAAGGCCTGGTTCACTAGCAAGTGACAGCTCTGAAATCACAGCTAGTCTATCCTGCGCCTTCTGTAAAGTTAGGTGAGTCCTTTTCTCCTGTTCCAGTTATTCATATAATAAAGCAAAGAGAACAAAGCTCATGAGGTTCCTATAGCATAGGATTTGAAGTGTCACATCAGGAAAGTGTTGAGAAGGAAAGCCTTAGGTGCTAAGTGAAAGACAAACAGATTCCTAGCAATGAACAGTTGGTGGAATAAATTACCTTTCTTTCTCAGTGTTTTCTGGCTTCCTTTCAAATACAGCATGGTCTTCCCTTGTAGGGTCATAGCGCAGGGTGTTCATATCTCTATAAAAGAAAACAACTAAGTAAATCAAGATGTCATGAGCAAAGTTTAAAATTCCTCCAATGGCGCCAAGATTCCATTCTATGAAAATATTTATTTATAAACGTTTTTGTTGCTAAAACTAGATCTTGCTTGTTTTACTGTACAACGATCTATGGCAGTTCTAGTAGAGATGAATTGGATATATGCCAAAATATGCTCTTACATGCACTGCTTGAGAGTCCTGCATAGTATACTTGGGGCATTCACTTAGGACTAAAGTATGTCTCCTCTTTTCTAAAAGTACATGTGCATAAATCTATGATCCTATGGGGGGGAGAGATAGAGAGGAATCCTTCAGACCATCATTTAGCTGTTTTTCTAAGACCAGCCGAAGGCTAAACACAAAGCTGTAATGGTTTGATGCTGACTTATTTATCTTCCCTGTAATGTCACCTCAGGAAATTTTTCATGCTATGATTTATGATGTAATTTTGGCTGAAGATGCCAGAATGGACTTTGACTATATGAAGAATTCTGAGGCCTCAGTCTGGTGTATCAAAGGCATGTCTATCTGCAGGTTCTCTCTCTCCTAGAGCAAGTGCCCACAGAGCTGTGGAGACTGACCTGAATTCTCCAATATCTAGTGACTCTTTGGAAAATGTGTGAGAGGAAAAGGTACAGGTGTGCTTGTTTGAGTTCCACCTTTAAATATATTCTCTTCCCCTTCTTTTGCAGACTTCTTTGTACACTTGGGGCTTGTTTTCAATTTTCATTGTTTCCTTCTGTTATTTGTTCCTGTATTTCTGACCTCCTTCGTTTTCTTTTTCTTTTGACTCCCAACATTCCTTCTTCCTGCCCCCTTCCTAACTTGCTTCTGATCACTCTCCTTCTTTCTATTTCCCTTCAACCCCAATTCTTGAGTTGATTGCTCCAATCCAAAAGGATTTGGCACCAGTTTACAACCAAGTGGAATACAGGCAGACTTTTAGCCTATATTCCTGAAACAAACATGATATGAACTTTTAACCTTCATAAAAGTAGTAGTATTCTTAGATACAGCTATTTAGAAGCTCTGTTGCAATGACTGAACTCCTGCTATTCTACTATTTCTGTAATGCATAATGGTACACAGAAAATGGTATCACTTAAAAAGGCATGAGATTATCAGCCTTTAGATGCCAGGATAAAACATTTTTGTTTACTCAGGCCTTGAGTTAATTGCCTTCTATGATCATCCTTTAGTGAGGTGGGTAAGACTTGTTAATTTGTTGCTGGATGAGAATTTTATACATTTTGTATTCATTGTTTCAATTCTTTGTTTTAAATTGCTTTTATGTGTAGCATTTCATCTTGCTTAGTCACTGTCTCCTTGATCCTTGCCCATCCTGGCTGATAAAAGCGAGCTGGGAAGGGCTGGGCGATGGGCTCTACGGGGTGGTGAATGCTTCCCTCTGTGACCCGCTGAAAGAGGCGGTCATTAAACCGCTTCTTAAAAAAACATTTTTAGACCCAGCCAATTTGGCCAACTATCGCCCAGTCTCAAATCTTCCATTCTTGGGCAAGGTGACTGAGCGGGTGGTTGCCAAACAACTCCAAGCACGCCTGGAGGATGCGGACCATTGGGATCCCTTCCAATCGGGATTCAGGCCTCACCATGGGACTGAAACTGCCTTGGTCGCGCTGGTTGATGATCTCCGGCGGGCTAGGGACAAAGGTGAGAGCTGTTTCCTAGTTCTGCTGGATCTCTCAGCGGCCTTTGACACCATCGACCATAACATCCTTCTGGACCGGCTAGAGGGGCTGGGAGCTGGGGCACTGTTATACGGTGGTTCTGCTCCTTTCTCCTGGGCCGTGTCCAGAAAGTTGGGGGGGGGATGAGTGTTCAGACCCCCGGGCTCTCACTTGTGGGGTGCCTCAGGGTTCCGTCCTCTCCCCCATGCTTTTTAATATCTATATGAAGCCGCTGGGAGAGATCATCAGGGGGTTTGGGCTGGGTGTTCATCAGTATGCAGATGACATACTGCTCTACCTCTCCTTTAAATGACATACTGTTCTACCTCTCCTTTAAATCAGAACCAGTGAAGGCGGTGAAGGTCCTGTGTGAGTGCCTGGAGGCGGTTGGAGGATGGATGGCAGCTAACAGATTGAAGCTGAATCCTGACAAGACAGAAGTACTGTTTTGGGGGGACAGGGGGCGGGCGGGTGTGGGGGATTCCCTGGTCCTGAATGGGGTAACTGTGCCCCTGAAGGACCAGGTGCGCAGCCTGGGAGTCATTTTGGACTCACAGCTGTCCATGGAGGCACAGGTTAATTCTGTGTCCAGGGCAGCTGTCTTCTACCAGCTCCACCTGGTACGCAGGCTAAGACCCTACCTGCCCGCAGACTGTCTTGCCAGAGTGGTGCATGCTCTGGTTATCTCCCGCTTGGACTACTGCAACATGCTCTACATGGGGCTACCTTTGAAGGTAACCCAGAAACTGCAATTAATCCAGAATGCGGCAGCTAGACTGGTGACTGGGAGTGGCCGCTGGGACCACATAACACCGGTTCTGAGAGATCTGCATTGGCTCCCAGTACGTTTCCGAGCACAATTCAAAGTGTTGGTGCTGACCTTTAAAGCCCTAAACGGCCTCGGTCCTTTATACCTGAAGGAGTGTCTCCACCCCCATCGTTCAGCCCGGACACTGAGATCCAGCGCCAAGGGCCTTCTGGCGGTTCCCTCATTGCGAGAAGTAAGGTTACAGGGAACCAGACAGAGGGCCTTCTTGGTAGTGGCGCCTGCCCTGTGGAACACCCTCCCAGCAGATGTCAAGGCAATAAACAAATATTTTACTTTTAAAAGACAACTGAAGGCAGCCCTCTTTAGGGAAGTTTTTAATGTCTGATGCTGTACTGTTTTTAATATTCAGTTGGAAGCCGCCGAGAGTGGCTGGGGAAACCCAGCCAGATGGGCGGGGTATAAATAATAAATTATTATTATTATTTATTTATTATTATTATTATTATTATTATTGTGCAATACTTTTTATTGTATATAACAACTGATAGAATTAATAATAACCTCAAAGATGACTACAAAACATTAACAAATAGGAGAAATTTTGTTATTTTAGTGAGTTAATGTTAAAATCACATTCCGGGGGGGGGGGGGAGCCACGATTTAGCAGCAGAAAGCAGTAGTTCTATTCTAAGCTTCCTTCACTTCGCTTCCTTATACAGAAAGCTTCCTACAAACAGAAAACCATCTTAGGCTGAAAGGTTCTACACAGGCCTTGGTCTGCTGTGATAGCCCTCTGCATTCAGGGAGTTATTAATGTGGGAGAACCATCAGCAATGTGAAAAGATGTAGTACATCCCAACACTTCATTCTCCTGTATGTGTAGAACAAGCCTTAGTTTATCTGATAAAAAAAATACCCATACTTGAATTTCTTGGCATTTGCTGTCTGCTTGCGAGGTTTTGAAAGTTCTGCACCAATATTCAGAAGATTTTTCAAGATGTCAAGATTTCTCTTTTTTTCTAAAGTGAGTTCCTCCTCTTCATCTATTTCCACTTTTGATTCATCTAAGTGAAGAAAAAGTAATAACAATTAAAGGAGCCTTAATTGCCAGCACCACCAAATGATACTGGTTGAATTCAAACATCACACCAAACCATGGTTTGTTTGTTTTTAACATCTGAACCTATGCAGCGGGCTGCTAAATAGTGTGATAATAAATGGTGTGAAACTGCCATGCAATCTACTTTAACCTAGCTGTCTGAATTAACAAATCACTGACAAACCAATGTTATGGCCCAGCCTCAAGAGACTGTTATTACATCATGGCAATCCATGATCTTATGATAGCCTTAAAAAATTGCCTTGCCTCTTCCAAATGTGTAGATGTAGATCTATTGATATTCTGTCAGACATGGCAAGATTCCAAAGGATTGCAGGTGGCAGTGAAGACTATTCCTATACAATTGTTGTATATTCCTTTTCCCTTTTTCCATATCACTATGGTCACAGACACAGTATTTGTTAATTGCCCTTTAAAGCATTTAAGGTGAGCAGCAGTAAAGAAGGAACAATAAATATAACAAGGTTACAGCATATAAAATTGTTTTAATGAAGTTTTCTCTAGAGCAATCAATAGGAAAGCATCTAACCTTCTTGTTCACTGTCACTTTCAAGGAAGCGAGCATCCATACGAAATCTTTCGTCTGTTCCAAGTCGTGACTGTAAATGCATAAGCTGAAACAACAGAAACAGAAAGTTGGTATTCCTTTTTCCTGGCTTATAGCAGATGTTCATTCTACCTTCAATAATTGCAATGTGGTCATAATGAAGACTGTTATTCTGTGTACACACACACACACCAACCCCCCCCCCCAAAAAAAAAACTGGCTTGTATTAACACTAAGCCATATTATGACTTAGCAGGAATAAGCAAGTGCTCTGGTGCACGTTTTTTAAAACTGTGGTTTCTTCACTTCTCCCTCTTACCTACTACTGCTGCGCTATGGGGAACTAAGCTGCAGTTTGGCTTAGTGTTACATCCAAAACAGGGCTTGTTGTTTGTCTCCCCCCCCCCCAAAAAAAAAAAACCACCGGTGGTAAAGCAAGAACAAATCAGCTTAAGATTTGAAGCAAGCCTGAGTTTGCATGCAACACTAAACCAAACCATAGCTTATCTCTCAGCAGCAGAACCAGAGGAAGAACGAAGTGGAAAGATTTTCTAAACATGCACCGCACTGTTTGCTTGTCCATGCTAAGCCAAAAGTTTGGGCTTAGTGTTATGTGCAAGCTAAACGAAGCATTTATAAGCATCCTGTTACAGCAGAGATGAGGCAGATTAGCAGACATGAAGGAACAGAAATGCCATTTATTGTCAGAGACATTAGAATATCAAGAAAATTTTGCTATTTCTTAGGATAAAAAGTCATGAAAAGAACAATATTTATACCTCTAAAGGGCTGATTGGAAGCCCTCTGTAAACATTCACGTTTTGGAACTGTTTCGGAAAAATGCTTAGGATAAAGTTCAGTTATAGGAATATATGAGGAAGCTGAACGAAAAATGTATTAAGTAGATTTACTAACCTTCTCTCCAGCTTTACCCTCAAACTGAGGTTTGATTTTGAATCTGTCATCCTCTTCATCTGTTGTTTCTGATTCATCATCACTGCTCTCAAACAACTTTCCAGAGGTTTTAATAGCAAATTCCTTGGGCAGAGTAACAAATACAGAATCTTAACCAGTTAATTCTAAAAACAATTCCTATAGCTTTAGCAAGTGTTCCACTAGTTTATCCAGGGGTGAGTGGCAAGAAACTACAAAGGCAAATAAACCACAGGTGTGCCTTTCCCAACTCAGATTTTGCCCCTTGCCACCCTTTACCTATTCCAATTCAAATGAATGGAGAAAGCCACTCTATTACATTAAAAGAATCAGGTAGAAAGCCTTTGCTTTCAAGCCCTTGGATTGATTCAGAAAACTTACTGATGTTCTTCTGATTTCCCCCCTGAAAAACTCCTGTAATTTGAGTTATTCCAAGGCGAGCTGTAGAAAGTTTGCCTATTCCTACTCAGGATAGTGGAAAGTGTCAGACATTTTACCATGTCTGTTTATTTGGGTCCAGTATCTAGGTTACCTGTACTCATTAATCATCCTTAATAATTTATTGTTGCTCTAGATGTGTATCTCAGAAAAATTCAATAAATTTTGTCTGGGACGGGGGTGAAAGTAGTGGAAGCATTCATTTTTCTAAAACAAAAACAAAACCCCAGACATGTGTGTGCTTATTTTTCTCTCCACAGTCGGCCATGCAAAATGCATGTTTAGAATTTTATAGCTATCGCTATGAATACAGCTGAATTTTATAGTCCTCTCACTTTTCCCAGCAGCTGTCCTGAAGACCCTCCTGGCGTGCTCTCTTGTACTTCATCTTTATTTTCAGCTTCATCCTCTGAATCAAATACTATGTGCTTCTGTTTATTTGCTGACTGAGTTTCCTACAAAATCAGAGAGTGAATAATTATGAAGATGAAACATTAGCAGTACACAAAATATTCAACAGGGGAACAAAACAAAAACTTGCACATATCTGGACATGGAGCCAACCAGAGTAGTGGTAATAATAATAATAATAATAATAATAATAATTTATTTATTTATACCCCACCCTTCCTGGTTCAGAAAACCGGGCTCAGGGCAGCTAGCAACAAATTCAAAACACTTAATTGTAATACAACATAGAAGCAGCATAAAATGCAGTATAAAAACATGAATAACAATAAAATTCAAAGTTCAAAAATCAATTTGGGGGAAATCCATCCAATAAGCATTAGACAGTCACCAGGGCTAGCTGGCTGAATTAGTCCTACTTGGGCCAGCGAGGAGGCCAGGGGAGAATTAGCTGTGGGGTCTCAGAGTGGGTAATCTTCATAAAAGGGGAGGGGGAGGAAAGAGAAGGGAAATAAAAGATCAGGCGGAATTCAAATTAAAGGCCAGGCAGAATAGCTCTGTCTTACAGGCCTGACGGAAGAAGGTTAAATCCTGCAGGGCCCTAGTCTCATGGGACAGAGCATTCCACTAGGTCGGAGCCATCACTGAAAAGGCCCTGGCTCTGGTGGAGGATAGTCTGACTTGCTTAGGGCCCGGGACCTCTAAACTATGGTTATTCATGGACCTTAAGGTCCTCTGCGGGGCCTGGTGACTCTGGACTTAATGTGAAGTGGTGCTGAGGTGCAAAATGTGAGCACTGTTGAACCAACTGGGAACAGGGACAGTTGAGCTATCAGATTAGATGTCCACCTAGACCTCCAAGAGAATCTAACACAGTGACATTTAATAGAATAAATATATTAAAGTTTTCTAAAGATAAAAATTAAAAATAAAACAAACAAAACAGATGCAATGTGTAAGTTAACAAGCTTAAAACAGCTCAACAACTATACATACTGATACTATGAATACCGTATTGGCCCAAATATAAGCAGCACCCACAAATAAGCCCCACATTTAAAATTCAAGGAGGGGGGAAGAGACAATACCCGAATATAAGTCGCTCCCTTAAAATTGGGGAACAGGCTGAAAATTGCTGCGGCTGGTAGAATTTGAACTCTGAGCCAATTTAAGCCTTTGATCTTGCAAGCCCGCAAAAGTTACCATACAATTGCTAAAATCGCAAATTGCTATTCAATCGCTACAAGTCCGCAGGCACTCATACCCGTAAATGGCAAATGAACAGTCTCAAGCTTGCAAATTGGCAGTAAAACTTTTTTTGTTCCGTTTTACCATATTTCTGTTTCAGCAGTGATATTGTAAAAGCCTAATTTGTAAGGTTGCGAATTTAAGTCGCACTTTAACTTTTCATGGTTGGAATTTGGAAAAAAGGTGAGGCTTATATTCAGGCCAATATGGTACTTCCTTTCTCATTTATATTTTTCAAGTCAAGTCAAGTTTTATTGCGGCAAAAGCCAGTGACACAGAACACCACAAGATCAAACAAAAGGAAATCAACAACAGCATCAAGAAAAGAAAAAAAAGATATTACACAAGGGAACTTCGCAGTGTGCCATTCAACAAAAGAGATTTACGCTTCCTGATTGCTAAAGTGCAAAATTTGGCCACCTCATATGATATTGAGCTTGAGGAATCTTCCAGAAGGTATTTTCGTAGAATTTCGGGGGAGGATTCCAAATAATGTTGAAGGGGTATAAATTTTGATAAAAGCGGCAAAATAAGTTGAACTCGTTCTTCACTATAGAATTCACAAAATATAAGGATGTGAGTGACAGATTCTACCTTACTCATTTATATTTTTCTTTACAGGGTTTTCTCTGCAGGGTTTTTCTTTACTGGGTTTCAAAATGAAGAAATAATACAAAAGGTCCACAACTGAGAGTGTGTGTACAGTATTGGGGGGGGGGGGGATTATCCTTTACACCTGGATAGTAAACACTTTCTGTCTGTATTTTCTCAAATGGCTCCTTTATTTTCTGTCCGCTGATTGCCCTTCATTTTTGCATTAATTTCTCTGAAAGAACACAGTACCAAATCTTTTGATACCATGGGTCAATATTTACATTCTGCAGTGTCTTCCAGTTTCGAGCTACCACTGCTCACACAGATGAGTAAATGACTTAACAGCTCTATATGAATATGATCTAAATTTCAATCCAAAATCATTAACAAGTCAGAGAGGGCTGTATCCACTGATCAGTGATCTCACTGACCTCCTGGCATATCAGTTTCCAAAACACTTATACCTACTGACCATGCCACAGCTTCTCCAACATATAGGGGAAAGATTATGGTTTATCATGGATAACTTTCTTGGTGTCAAATACCATTGATGTAATTTTTTCAATGACAGCTCCCTAGTAGTGGCAGATGTTGTTTGATATTATTATTTACTAATATGATTATTTCTTTATGTTTTTCTAAGGCATAATTATTAAATTGTGAAATTCAAGGTTTTATGACCACTTACTGGAATCATTTTTTCAACCACTACCCCCCTTCCCAAGTTCCACCCCAATAATATCATAATCTCTCCCATCATAATCAAAATATAAACATAAAAACTACCAGACTGGTTAAAGCTCCCTGAATAAGTTTCTTCTGTAGCTCTCGTTCTTTTTGCCTCTCCTGTAGAGCAGTCAACCTTTTTTCATTATCCTGCAGCTGTTTTTCCTTTTTATCAGACACGCTTGTAGCTTTGGCAGAATCCAGGACGGGCTCTTCACTTCTCATGTTCTTACAGTGTGCAAAACTGGAACCTTTAATGCTTGTTTCCTTGCAAAGAGATTTCAGATTTTTTGAGTTCTTTCTTTCAGACAGAACACTCACACCACTGCTTTCCACCTCGCTACTTTTTGCACTGAGTTTACTGTAGTCAGAATCTTCCCCTGATTTTAGAATACAAGCTCCCCTGAGAGAGTCCGTGCTATTTTCTTTTAACGGTTTGCAGTTAAGTTTTTTGCTTGCAGAGCCGCAGCACTGAGAAACACTTTTGGGAGCTTCCAGATCAACAAGGCCGGAGGAAGTCTGGTTTTCTTGACTGTCCTGTGTGCCCAACTCACCCTTAGTCAGCTCTCGACTTAATGACCCTATTCCTCTGAAAGGCGGAACTTTCAAATTCAACTTCTTTCTCTTCGGATTCTCTTCATCAGAACTTCCTCCTTCTAAAATGGCAGAAATGATCTCTTCAGGAGAAATGCCTTTTTTCCGGGTAGTGATCTCTTTGGATTTCTTTGCAATATTGCCGGTACTGTTAACTGGAAATTCAGTACTTTTACACGGAGTGTTATTTTGGTTACTTGCAGAATCTTTATCTATAGTTTGGGTATTTTCACTGGCTAATCTTTCTAATTCTTCTAATGTAAGATCTAGCCGGTAACATCCCTGCATCATGGTTTCGTAATCTTCATCCCCTTCAGACTCACTTGTGTCAAGATACGAATCAGAACTTTCACTGTCTCCAGCCTTGCACTTATTACTGATGCTGTTCTGTTGAGCAGCAGCCTTCGAACCTGATGCTTTCTTAGGCTTTACTCTCCCCACACTTTTTGGTTTATCCAATATTAAACCACTTGAAACAGAAGATCCGGAATTTGTAGCATGCATTTTAGGCTTGTCATCCTTTCCCTGCGTGACTGCCTTAGATTCCTTTGGAGCTTCCTTTTTCTCATTATTTGGTGTTCTAGTCACAGCTATAATTTCATCAGTGTCAGCCGAATCATAACCAGACTGATTGTCAGTGGTCCTCAGCACTCCATTATACCCGGTGGGCACTTGCTTGGCATCTTGTGCTTCCTGTAAGGACCAATGAGTGCGATATTTCAGCTCGAAATCCTCTCTGACAACTTCCATATTCTCTTCCTGTTCAGTATCAGGATTATCTTGATGCACTTCTCTCTCCCTTTCTATTATGGCTCGAATTTCTTCTTCAGAATCAATATCACTTTCAGACAGACGGTTTCTATTCCTGCAAGGTGTTGAAGCAGTTCCAAGCTTCTGATGGGCCGAGTGCTCTTTACTTTGCTTTTTGGTCTTGGGTGTGCAGCTTTGAACTAGTTTGCTTGTTGTTTTTGATGGAAATTGACCATATGAATGCAATTCTGTCCAGCTCACACTGTCCCCATCCTGCACTCTCATTTTCTTTTTAGGTGGCTCATATGCAGGAAAGTGCCCTTGCCGTTTCTTGCTCATGGTGTCATCGCCTTCCTCCAAATGCCACGTGAGCTTGGAAATAGGAACCATCTCAGTAAGGTCTTGATCCAGTTTTTTAAGATTGTGACAATATTTGGAGGGGTCATATTTTATGGTGTAATTGCCTGAATTAAGGAAAAACAAATCGCTCTCTTGCACCAATTATAGATAGGTTTGCAACACTATCTGGCAGGAAAAAAAATGCTTATTAATGTGTCGCTATGATTTAAGAAGGGACGCAGGTGGCGCTGTGGGTAAAACCTCAGTGCCTAGGACTTGCCGATCGTATGGTCGGCGGTTCGAATCCCCGCGACGGGGTGAGATCCCATCTTTCGGTCCCAGCTTCTGCCCACCTAGCAGTTCGAAAGCACCCCTAAGTGCAAGTAGATAAATAGGTACCGCTTTATAGCGGGAAGGTAAACGGTGTTTCCGTGTGCTGTGCTGGTGCTGGCTCGCCAGAGCAGCTTCGTCACGCTGGCCACGTGACCCGGAAGTGTCTCCGGACAGCGCTGGCCCCCAGCCTCTTAAGTGAGATGGGCGCACAACCCTAGAGTCGGACACGACTGGCCCATACGGGCAGGGGTACCTTTACCTTTTATGATTTAAGAATGCCTGGGAACAAACATATTAGAAAGAGTGCACATATGCTACATGTTGTCCAACTTAGTTCAGAAAATGTTTATAAAAACTGTTTGTCACATTCTTAAAACTATTCCATTACTATGGATTAAATATTTCAATGGATTGTTCTTGTTTGGCTTCTTTTATTCTAAGCAAGAAGATATATGGCACAATTGGATTATCACATTGTAGGCAGTGTTAATAACCAGGTAATGATAACCTGCCTCCATTTATAATAATTATAATAATTTATTATTTATACCCCACCCATCTGGGTGAGTTTCCCCAGACACTCTGGGCGGGTCCCGATCAAGTGTTAAAAACAATACAGCATTAAATATTAAAACTTCCTTAAACAGGGCTGTCTTCAGATGTCTTTTAAAAATAGGATAGCTGCTTATTTCCTTGACATCTCATGGGAGGGCTTTCCACAGGGCGGGTGCCACTACTGAGAAGGCCCTTTAAGATCTACCCAGCCTTTAGGAAAGGATATCTTGCTTCTGTGTTGACCTTTAAGATGGAGGATTGGTAAAACTCTGCCAAATTTGCCAACAACCCAGTCCTATTAAAGAAAAAGAAAATACAGCATTATTTTTTTGGGAAATAAATACAATTACAAAGCAGCATTTAAATAAAATGGTAAACAGCTGTCTAGGCTTGGGGAAGCCCTCCAGATGTTACAGTCCATGAACATCTGGAGGGCACCATGTTGGTTATCCCTAGCTAGGCATTCAAATTTTATGTCTGCCATTGAATTCACCATACCTTGTGATTTGGTACTTCTGTTCCTGGTACTGCTTTCATGTGAAAATCTGTAAATCCAGATTTCTTCATACATTCTAAGACATCTGTCATGCCATTTTTGCCTGGCTTTTCCTTCTTTATACTTGCCTCTTGACGCTCTCGTGCCAGTCTACATGGTAGCATGCAATTACAGTTTTCCAGATTAAAAGAAAAGAGAACACAGATCTTGTAAACTTTCAAGATGGTTGCTTCTACTTACAGACACTGTAAACGTCCTAATAGTTTCAGTTCATGCAAATTCCTCCCTCCACACAAATGAAAGATCACATTCTACATTACAGTGCATCCCCAATACCAATCAATCAGCATCCACTAGGAAAAACAATATATATTCAATGCATTGTTCATTTCTGTTGTGAGAGTAAGGTTCACTTATATAATGAAGGATTACTGAAAATCATTTGATGCCTCATCCAACATTTTCAGTGAAAGCTGTTTGTAAAATACGAAATATTACCTGTGCAAAAAGCTCTCTTTGGCCAATTCTATTTGTAGCGTCCCACCTTTCCATTTTGTCTTATTTAAAGCAGATACACCTTTATGAAAAGAAATACAAACAGAATTATTAACTCATCCAGTATGCTAAGCAATTCTCCTCAACAAACTTCTAAAGCAGGCATTGTTGGACTACAACTCACATCAGCTCCACCCACCCTGCACAATAGGGATGATAGCAATTGTGTGGTCCATCAATATCTAGAGGGCCAAAGGCCCACTACCTTTTAAAGGATGTTTCATTATTTCATTTCTATTCCACCCTTCCTCCCAAAGGAGCCCAGGGCAGAACTTATCTCAAGTACCACTGATCAAGGAAACATGCAAGAGCCAATGTGCTCTAGTGCAGCCTCCCCCAGCCTGGAGCCCTCCAAATGTGTTGGACCACAACTCCCATCAACCCTGACCACTGCCTGTACTGGCTAGCGCTGGTAGAAGTTGGAGTCCAACAACATCAGGAGGGATCCAGGCTGGTCTAGTAGAGACAAGGTGAATATGGGAAATGAGGAACATAGGTTGAAGCACTATCCAGCCACATTGGCAAGATTCTTGCGCCTGAATGAAGGGAAAGAATGGAAGGATAGCTTGATAGTCAAGGTTGGAGAAGTTCTAGAGGAGTCAGGTGACAGAGGAAAAACTTGAACGCTTGGCGACTGATACTGATAGAAAGAGAACAAATCAGTAAGGAATTCAGTGCAACTATGATCATAAGGATAGACAAATGCCACAAAGGTTAGGTGTCTATGAATAAGATGTGTAATTGTTTTTATTCAAAGGTTTGTTTCATAGAATCATAGAATCATAGAGTTGGAAGAGACCACAAGGGCCATCGAGTCCAACCCCCTGCCAAGCAGGAAACACCATCAGAGCACTCCTGACATATGGTTGTCAAGCCTCTGCTTAAAGACCTCCAAAGAAGGAGACTCCACCACACTCCTTGGCAGCAAATTCCACTGTCGAACAGTGTTTCAAAGCGCTCCAATAGTAGCTACCCTCGGGACGATAGTAGAGTTTACTAGTATTACAAGGATACAACAAGTACTTGCATTTTTACAAGTGGTTTGCCAAAAAATTAAGCAAAACACATTGATTATAGGTGAGTTAAGAGTTAAAATAGTTGTGAATTTCAACACTTCTGCTAGCCACAGATTTCAGTGTCATAAGCTGGTTTGGCATCTGGCAGACACTTAAAACACAGAACATTGCACTGCCAAAAAATACACCTATAGGTGATGTACTTACATTTTTTAAGTTCTTTTTCTGAAAGGGTGATGTTGATATAGGCAAATGTCTTTGTGGGGTTCCCTGTTGAAGAATGAAACTATGTTTACCCCAAAAAGGCACAATTAAAAAACTGCAATTAAAAAGGGCTGTTATTGCAGATCAGTTGTGACTTTACAGAGTTTAAACATATTACCTTTTTCATCTTTCCGGGTCACAATTTCTGTCTCTGTCACATTTCCAAACTTGCCAAATCTTTCCTGCAGTTCAGTTTCAGAAATTGTATGGCCAAGTCCACCAACATATAGTCTCTTTATAACTGGTGCTTCCTCCATATTCAAAAATTCAGCAAACGTCCTTGTCTCCCATGGGTCTTTTCCGTTTTAACTTTTCTGTAAAATAGCAGGTGTTTAACAATAGGAAAGTATAGGAAAGGGTTTTTAAGATGAAATTAATTAAGGAGAGAACAGCCAGACCAAGGATAGGAAATAAACCACCTTCAGTGCTGTTTTGCTCAGTTTGTGGACTCTATTTTCATTGGTGTTGTTGTTTCAGCCCACGGCAGAAAAAGGTTGCTGACCCCTGGCGTAGAAGTTTAAAATCCCTACTGGAAGCCACTGAATCTGCTTTGAAGTGGCTTCCCCTGAAAGGGATACACTTCTGATTTTATAAGGGTAACACACAACTCATTCTAATGTTTTGATCTATTTAGTACCGGCTGAAGGAAAAGAGAAGCACAACACAGCATGCTGAACCCTACTACAACTGAAACCCTACTTCTCCTGCAATCCTTTGCATACGTGCTTATCAGAATCAAACTGCAGTACTGTACATAATTTTGAACACACTTTCAAGTAAACCTCGCTGAAAGCAACAGGGCTAAAAAGTTCAGGGCTAGTCTGCAGGTGACCCCATCACCTCCGCCTGAGGAGACTGAAAGGAGATATGATAGCCACCTTCAAATGGTTAAAAGCATAGCTGTCAACGTTTTCCCCTTTTTAAGGGAAATTCCCTTATTCCGAATAGGATACCTCACAAGAAAAGGGAAAAGTTGACAGCTATGGTTAAAGGGCTGTCACAAGCTGGAGACAGCTTGTTTTCTCTTGCACCGGACGAGTGGATCGAAGAAAAGATATTCCAACTAAACATCAGGAAGAACTTTCTGACAGAACTGACTCCCACGAGACATGGTGGGCTCTCCTTCCTTGGGGATTTCCAAGCAGAGTTTGGATGACCACCTGTCATGGATACTTTAGCTGAGAGTCCTAGATTGCAGGGGGTTGGAAGAGATGACCCTCGGGGTCCCTACCAACCCCACAATTCTAGGATTCTCCCTGCGCTACTTTCCCTCCCCTACAGCAACCAGGCTCTGAGTGGGAATCAAGACCAGTGAAAAAACAATCCCGACTGAGAAGGAAGAGGCTTCAGGGCTCACCTACGGAGGACCTGCAACTTCGGGGTCCGCACTGGGACGTCACAGTCCCTCTCCTCCCGCCGCCACCCAGCGCTACTCACAGCGTGGTCTCCGCGGGGTGCTGCTCGCTCACCTTTCCCCCTCGACCCACTTCCGCCGCGCGCTCCACAGCGTCGCGTTCCGCGCCGCTACTAAACACATTGCATCCACTCTCCCCGACAGAAGTAGTAGAGAAACAAATTCCTGGGAAGCTGGGTTGCGGCAAACGACTCCCGTGTAGCTGTGATAAAGGGGAACCGTGACTGTCTGCCTGTTTCCTCTCACCCCGGCCAGATAGAGAGGCTTACATGGCCACCCTCTAGCAGCCTTTCTCAACCTGTGGGTCCCCAGATGTTGTTGAACTACAACTCCCATCACTCCTAGCTAGCAAGGCTAGAGCTCAGGGATGATGGGAGTTGTAGTCCAACAACATCTGGGGACCCACAGGTTGAGAACCGCTGACTGAGCTCTTCGTGACGACCCTGCAGTCGGTGTTGTTTTTTTCCCGGGGTGGCAGAGGGGAGTAAGCATGAAAATACGCTTGCCATGGCTCTGAAATGTATAGCCCAGGGTTATTAAGTGCAGTTCTTACCATGTCTTCTCAGAGGTAGGCGCCCAATGAATTCAATGGGGCTTAATCGGCTCAGATCCGCGGGGTTAGGAACGTTCGAATACGCTGCAGTCACCATCAATGCGTTAAGTAGCTCTTGATTTAGAAAAGGGAAAAAAGGTTGGTAATGGAAGGGCGCTGAAAGCTACCCGTTTTGTCCTTTTTTAGCTGTGGACGTTTTCCGGCCTGAATCAATTAAAAATCTATACAAAACACAGCTTGGGTACCAAACGGCTACCTGAACCGCTCCCAACAACCCAAAGCAGATACTGCGCACGTGTTCCCGTTTTAGAGCTCTGCACCGCTCTAACCTTTTCCTATCTCTACGTGCCATCCAAGCTCACTGTTTCCCAGCCGGACAAGTATACTCGGCAGACTTCTGGACTGAACTATCTGATCTTCCTGAAGAGGGAGAAACGGAAAGTAGTGGGGCGTGTGAAAAAGAGGGCTATGGGCTGTTCCGCGGAATCTTTTTCTGTTCGCGGCAAGGCTCTTCAAAAGAGTCGTGGCGAGGTGTAGCGAGACCTAACCCAACCCCAGGGTTATGACGAAGCTTACTAGCCTCTTTATCTCTCTCCCCCCCCCCGCTTATTCTAAGCGATGGTAGCGTCTGCGACGCGCTTTGTTTGGCGGTTAGTTCAGAACTAACGCCTGGTCAGAGGAGCTCGAGCTGGGGTTGTTTTCGCGGCGGCGCGAGGGGTACGTTGCCTTCCTTACGTCAGCCTCGGGGTGGTGGGGCCAGGGGAGAGTTGCCAGGAGTTGCTGCTGAAGCAACGACGGGGGCCCCTGTTGCCTTTGGCGAGAGTGCCTCTGAGCATGTGCCGTTCCCTGTCGCCCTGTCCCCATCCTTCGTAGTCGCAGCGGGTCTCCGTGCCAAATTGCCCCACAGTTGAGGCGCCTGCTTCGGCCGGGGTCGGTCTGTGTGAGGCGTTTTTGCCCCTGAGGGAAATTTTTGCCCCTGCCGCGGTGGGAGCTTCCTTGCTGGCCTCCCCAGCGGCAAAGCGGAGCTTCTCCAGGGTCGGGTGGCGGGGCCGCCTCTTGCATTTCTGCCGCCTGAGAGGACCGCCTCATCTGGGGTACAAGCCCTCCGTCAGCAACTATTTCTCGCCCCCGCCTCGACTCCCTCAAAGTTGGTGGCAGGGACGGTGAGGTTAGTGTAATGCCTTGATGGCAAAGCACCGCATAAGAAAAACCCTTCGGGATGAAAACACTGGGGAAGCCTGGTACCCTTAATAGGGCTTGCATTTGGTCGCCATAAAGGAAGCCCACCTCTGTCCCCATTAGACGTATATGTGTGCATACGTTGAAAAGCACATTTTGCTCTCTCCTCTGCCCTGTGTTTCTACCTTCATGACACTTATAGAGAAAAAAAAAAAAAAAGGCAAGTTTGCCAAGACTGACAATGAATAAACGTACTTGGCTTCTGTGGTTTGGTATTTTAGACTCTGAGATCACAGCACTTGTATTTATTTAATTCCACTGCCCCACAAAATATATCCAGTGATCTTGAGGGGATTCAGGACATCTTACATTTGGTTCAGGCAATCTAACTGCATATTATAAACTTCTGGAATAGTTAAGCTGAATCTCATTCTTGCTTCTGACAACTAAGATGGATTGTACCCCAAAATTCAAATTCACTTACTTCAAATTAATTTATTCATTAAGATATTAAGAGATAAACAATTAAAGTCATGCCAACCTTAAAAAGCTTTTAGGAGTGATTACCAGAATGTCTGGTAAAAAAGCCAATGAATAAATGTTACTTTTTCCACTTAAGTTTGAAAATTTAACCTTAATTTCAATGACATTAATTTTGGGGGGGATGGATGGGAAACCCATTACAGTGGTACCTCGGGTTAAGTACTTAATTCGTTCTGGAGGTCCGTTCTTAACCTGAAATGGTTCTTAACCTGAAGCACCACTTTAGTTAATGGGGCCTCCTGCTGCCGCTGCACCGCCGGAGCCCGATTTCTGTTCTTATCCTGAAGCAAAGTTCTTAACCTGAAGCACTTTTTCTGGGTTAGCGGAGTGTGTAACCTGAAGCGTATGTAACCCGAGGTACCACTGTACTTACCAAACTGCTGTTTTCATTCTCTTTTCTGTAGGAAGCCTGTGGTGTGAAAAATGGATAATAATGATATTAAGATTTATGAAAATGAAATCCAGTCTTTGGAAGAAGAAATTAAGATGTTAACAGAAGAATATGAATGTAGTCTACATGGATCTTTTGCTTATTCTGATGGGGAGATAATGAAGGCTATGTATGTAAATCTATCTATCTATCTATCTATCTATCTATCTATCTAATTAGCCCAATCCATGTTTATTCATATGTAAAGCCAACTGAGTAATGTGCAGTTTGGGACTGATCCTTGAAGGGTTCTGAGTTTGGTTTGGACAGTAATGTAGAAAATTGTCTTTATCGTATATACAGGTAACGTAAAACTGAACTTTTTTCTGTTACTCAAATGTAAAAGGGCATCTGTTACGGATATCTTAGTGGCAGCCAGTACATGCAGTGATTAGGAAGCTGGTACTTTGAAATTGGAAATGATCTTTTGTTTCAACAATTGATGTGCTTTCACATGGTATCAGTTAGAAAAGGAAAATAAATATTAACACCAGTGTAAAGAACAGGTGGGCTTGAGTACTGTTGTGTACAACCTGCCTAATTATTGTATTCGTTAGATTTAAAACTAAAATGATCAGTTTGCTCATTTTTAACATAATGATCTTGGTTCGTGGCTTATTGCAACAAGAACTTGTGTTCCTGTAGGCTTCCTCTTCCCCTCATGCATTTAACTTTGCCACTGATTCTTTCTTAAGCCACTGTTTCTTGCAACTTCCCAGATGAGAAATACATTAGTTTAAGGATTCACAAAACAACAACAACAAAAAAAACAGAATATGAAGCCAGGATATTCTGATTTGTTGGAAGTCCTAGATTTAATAATCTAGGATACTGGTGCCAAAGCCAAACTTGCAAGGAAAGGAAGAGAGAAGGGAGTGTCTGGGTACACAGTTCATTATTAATTGAATAAAACATGGCTTATTGGACCAAGTTCATTAAGTTTGAGCCAGTCCAGTGCAATGTAAGTCTAGTGCTATGTAAAACAATCCTAGGGAGATGTGTATTGAAATACTTTACACAAAAAACTAGGTTATTTGCCAATATGTAAATGCTGGAAGTAGGCTTCTCATTTTCTTGCTGACCGCTGAAGTTTTTTCTATCAGGAAATCATTTAAAGGAAAATCTCAAGAAGACTTAAGGCACTATGAATTTTCTCCAGACTTGAAAACTCAGCTTGACTTCTTAGAGTCTGACCTCTTCTTCATGATGAAATTTACAGGCATTTGCTTCACACATTGTTCTAGAAAACGTGTGGAGAAAAGTAAGTATTTTGACTCTTTATGCCTCACCCATTCTTAATTTCTATAAGTTTCTGTCATACCTTATCATATTTGAAAAGATCCTACAGCTGGGGTACGATAACCTGTTGTCCAAATCCTCAAGTTGTAGTTTCCATTTTCTGTATAGTCTTTAATTCTAAGTAGGTGGCGCTGTGGGTAAAACCTCACCACCTAGGGCTTGCCGATCGCATGGTCAGCGGTTCGAATCCCCGCAGCGGGGTGAGCTCCCGTCTTTTGGTCCCAGCTCCTGCCCACCTAGCAGTTCGAAAGCACCCCTAAGTGCAAGTAGATAAATAGGTACCGCTTTATAGCGGGAGGGTAAATGGCATTTCCGTGTGCTGCGCTGGTGCTGGCTCGCCAGAGCAGCTTCGTCACGCTGGCCACGTGACCCGGAAGTGTCTCCGGTGTCTCCGGACAGCGCTGGCCCCCGGCCTCTTAAGTGAGATGGGTGCACAACCCTAGAGTTGGACACGACTGGCCCGTACGGGCAGGGGTACCTTTACCTTTACCTTTAAGATGTATTGGGACTGCATATCCTCATGATATCAGATAGGTGGAGGTATGGAGATGAGTGAAGGTTTACAGAGGAGAGGAAGAGGCCTAGTTAAATAAAAGCCCCCACCCCTCCTTCTGTTTTTCCTTATGTATTTTAGAATCTGGGGATACTGGTCAGCCAACACTGGTTATACTGGTGGTGCTGACTAATGTCAGATCTGCCCAGAATAAAACATCTATCACCAAGCTGACTTGGTGTGTATAACAGACTCGGACTGATGAGCTTGGTGGCCATTTGCTAACCCAGGTGTGTTCACCTGTGTATATGGTGCAACATCATTCCATGTCAGAGAGATTAACGGTGGGGAGGGGTTCACCATAGTCCATAAAAAATTCATCCCCTTTTCTAGGAGGAGACTGATGTGCATTGTCTGGGTTCAAGGGATTGTATGTGTTGTTGGGCCAGAGAGACAGATCAGAGATGTTGTTAATGTACTGTTCATCCCAGTGTACTACAATCTCCCTGACCAAGCAGGTGTGAGTAGTCTCAAAAATTATGTTGAATAGCTTTTTCAGAGTGGTCATGGGGGACTTCAGTATTCATACTAAGGCTGCCCAAGCAGGTGGGCTCTGGACATCATAGCCTCTATGACAATGACAGGACTGTCTCAGTACATTGTTGGCCCAGCACATGTGGCTGGACATAACCTTGACTTGATCTTAGCCATTTCATTGATTGGGCCTGTGAGTCACTGTGAGTCTGTTGTCAGTACAGATTGTTCCTTGGTGTGGTTTGGAATGAATGCGGCTACTTCACTCTATAGGGGTCCTCTAAATATTTTCTGGACTCCTAGCTCCCATCATCCCCAGCCAGCATAGTCAGGGAAGATGGCAGTTCAGAACAAGCAACACCTGAAGGGTCCACAAGTTCCTCCAGCCCAGCTTCAGACAATTGTAATCATGAACTGGTTGGTAGAATAAATATTTTATGTTAAATATGGCTAATTTTTATGTTATTACTTACTTACTTTTAAAAATGAATTAAACAGATATCAGTACCTTAATAAAGGTCTCTTTTTGTTTACTTTTGTGGTAGGTGGAACTAGAACTACACACAAATACAGGCTATCAGGAAATTGCCATTCAGTGTCCTTTCAGTTGGAATTTCAACTCATGGAAGAAAACCAGGCAAAGGAAGAAGACGTTCATATCGAACAGGTATATATTAGGAAGTCTGATTTTTCTTTGGCAACCATCTATATTTGGTCACAGCGTCACTTTGATTCTTTTGGTAACTACTTTTCTAGAAAGCCTAGTAGCATTTTCCTTCAGCATGAAAGATATAACATCACTTTTCCTTGCTAATGATTAGTATTTGGTGTGCGCACGTGTGTTTCTAAAAATAAAGCTCATTGCAGTATTTAATTTAAAGCATTTATGCCACACTCTTCAGCTGAAACGGCATCCAGAGTGGCTTATATAAGGTCACTAACAGATATGGCAGCACTGACTCTCAGGCCAACTATGTAAAGTGATGCAAAATGAAAAAGGGATGAAGAGGAAAGAAGAAAATGAGAGAAACCTCTAGCACCAGTTCTTACAGTTAAAGTTTCGTAACACTAACCAACTTGCATGGAAGTACTGTAGTTGAAGAAGAGCCAAATTTAACTAGTCTCTGAGTAGAGTTGTTTGAGTCACCTTGCCACCCCATCTCTCCTTCTGATAGAATGCAATGAATAGTACTGAGGGTTGTATTCAACAAACTTTTAGTATTGAAATTAATGAACCTATGCTAGTCATGATCATTAATTTCAGTGGGTCTTCTCTGAGTAAAATACTACACCCCTGAGTGTTTTATGTGTATTTAATCTAGAAACACATGAAAGATTAGTTCTTCTGATTACTTGTTCCATTTAAGAGCACAATCCTGTGTTTGCCTATTTAGAAGTAGGCTCCATTGAGTTCAGCTGCTTATTTCAGTGTGTATAGCAGAGGTTTTCAACCTTTTTGAGTCCATGGCTCCCTTAACCAACTACATTCTTTCTGTGGCACCCCTGGGGCTCAGGAGCCCAATTTGGTCACCCCTTGCCTGAAGAGCTGGCAGCCTCTCACCCTTTTTTGAACACCCTTCCTTGTCAAGTATTCCCTCATCCTCCTCTCCTCTCCCCTCTCCTTGGAAGTGCTCCCGGGAGAAGTTGCTGCTGCTCTCCCTGGTCTCTGAGCTGACCATCCCCACAAGAGAGGTGCCTCCGAGAGGCAACATTCGCCTGAGGAGCTTATAGCCAGGGCTGCTGTGATAAACAGCTGTGCAAACCTTTGGGAGGCAGAGACAGGATAGGGCATCAGAGGAGGGAGGGAAGAAAAGAGGGACAGAGGCCAGTGTTGCCCACGGCATTCCTGACCATCATTCAAGGCACCCAGGGTGCCACGGCACACTGGTTGAAAACCACTGGTGTATGGGATTGTAATCTAAATGGGGTGTGATGGGAGGGTTGAGTTAGAACAAGTTAAAGGTAAAGGGAACCGCCGACCTTCTGATTGGCAAACCCTAGGCTCTGTGGTTTAGACCACATCGCCACCCGTGTCCTGTTAGAACAAGGTAAAGGTAAAGGTAAAGGTACCCCTGCCCGTACGGGCCAGTCTTGACAGACTCTGGGGTTGTGCGCCCATCTCACTTAAGAGGCCAGGGGCCAGCGCTGTCCGGAGACACTTCCGGGTCACGTGGCCAGCGTGACATCGCTGCTCTGGCGAGCCAGAGCCGCACACGGAAACGCCGTTTACCTTCCCGCTGGTAAGCGGTCCCTATTTATCTACTTGCACCCGGAGGTGCTTTCGAACTGCTAGGTTGGCAGGCGCTGGGACCGAGCAGCGGGAGCGCATCCCGCCGCAGGGATTCGAACCGCCGACCTTTCGATCGGCAAGTCCTAGGCGCTGAGGCTTTAACCCACAGCGCCACCTGCGTCCCTGCGTTAGAACAAGGTAAATAAGTCTAAATTGCCAGTAGATGGCAGCATTTTCCATCTTCTCATAATGACATAGTCATGAGCATCAAAATATAAATTACTATAGATTTGCCATTTGTATCTTTATTGAAAAATTGTTTCCCCTTTAGAAAAATACATGTACTTCAGTGTTTCATAAACTAGCACTGAAATCCAGACTTTTATATTTTATAACGTAGGTCTAAAGTCTGCCATACTCACCTTGTTCACATATCCCAGTAGGACAGACATTAGGACACTGTGAGCATGCAAGTGGCTTCTGCTTCAACTCCCCACCCACTGCATGAGTGGGAATTGCAAACCATGATTTCTGGCTGATTTTGGGATGGTTTGGGATATAACACTAAACCAAGGATTGCTGTTTGTTGTTTCTGCTCCTGCTAGGGGAGCTGAATTGGAAGCCATCTGTTCATTCATGGTAAACTATTAACTATGGTTGATTGTGATGCATGAACAAGGTGAGTATTGTATTCTTCTGCTCTGAAATATACTATAAAGCTATATAGTACAGTGGTACCTCGGGTTACATACGCTTCAGGTTACATACGCTTCAGGTTACAGACTCCGCTAACCCAGAAATAGTGCTTCAGGTTAAGAACAGAAATCGTGCTCCGGCGGCAGCAGGAGGCCCCATTAGCTAAAGTGGTGCTTCAGGTTAAGAACAGTTTCAGGTTAAGTACGGACCTCCGGAACGAATTAAGTACTTAACCCGAGGTACCACTGTATAAGAAATAGTCATTAAAACAGTAGCCTCTGTTTATGTGACATCCTAGGTTTCTGACAGAGAAACACCAAATTGTAATATACCTAGCAACCATAGTTACTTTTTACACTTACAATTTAAATACAGCACGGAATAGCACTTTCCTGTAATTTATCTCTGCAACTGTAGCTGTGATAATCCTGCTTGGAACTGGTTAGTAGTCTGTCGTGTGCAGCATTTGCCTTACAACAAACATCTGCCCTCAGTGGGGCAGTTCAGTTGTAATGCTGGTGCTTTTTAAACTGTGGTTAGGTAATCAGTGCTAGGCTGTGGGGTAACACGCTTCCTCTAGAGTGAAATTATCTCCTACATTTAATTGTACATTAATGCTTATTATTAAGATTAGATACTGTAATGGGATGAGGGGACTGCTCGTGCGTAAGCGGTTAAGCCCTCAAGGGTTTGCAATCAGTTTCTAAACTCTCCCAGTTCTCGGAGCCATGAGTGCATGACTACCTCAATCGCTGGCAGAATCCGTCAGTGGGCGCTTCCGGAATTTATGCCAACATAAGAGTTCCTTAACGGAAACTCTTCTTCTGGATTCTCTGCGCGACAGTTTCCTTCGCGGAGTAGGCGTCCCCAGCGGAGGTCCTGAGCCCTCTCCGCTGTTCTCACTGGAAGTATCTTGGAGCCCTTCCTCCGACTGAGTTTCTGCAGGAACTCTCCCTCTCCCCCTGCTGGTTCCTTCCTCAGCATCCGAGGGTCTCCTAGCCTCCTTGACCCCTTCCACCACCTGACTCTCCGATGGCAGTTCCCTGACAGATACTTTCCCCACTTAACATAGATTTGTTAATCAATTCCAGACTCTAATCTCAATTCCTGATTAAAGAAGGAAACTGTCTAGTCTTACATTGGCATGAAGGTAAAATTTATTCCGTGGTGACCAAGATGATCAAGGGTTTGTAAACCAAGCCTTATGAGGAATGGTTGAGGGAACTGGGTATGTTTAGCCTGGGAAAGATGAGATATGATAGCCAAATATCTAAAGGGTTGTCACATGGAGGATGGAGCAAGCTTGTTTTCTCCTGCTGCAGATGTTTTCTTCCTGCATTGCAAGAGGTTGAACTAGATGTCCCTCATGGTCCCTTCTAACTCTACAATTCTAAAAATTAAAAAGACTTGGAAAATAAAAAAATATTCACCTTGTGCTAAAAAGATCACAATGTAAGCAGAAGATGTGCCTTCTGGGAGGGCATTCAGCTATCTCTAAATATCCACCTGTAGATCTTTCATACAGTGGAATTGTATGATAATACTGTCTGTAGCTTTAGGTTGTCTGCTGAAATGAAGTAATTTTTCTGTGAAAATTAAAAGACCAGAAATTGTTCACATGATGTCCATTATAAGTGGCAAACTGCCATTTGCAGCATAGTTGAGTTGATGTAATCTGTTGGTCTTTCCCTAAGACTTTTCCATTTACATGGTAATTCCATGAATTACTATTTGTGTCTTGCCAGGATCAGAGAACGAAGGAAAGTAAAAACAAGTAATAGGTTTTCCTTAAGTAAAATGAAAGCGGGTAGGAGTGCAGCAAAGTGAAGGGAGTGAAAATGGTTGATTGTTTGCATGTTGCTGTTTATACGTGTATTTGACATCCCTGGAAACCAGCTGTATGGGTGTTGTAGTGTGTTCTCCACATGTTGTGGAAACAATAGCATGGAACAAGAGGTCAAATAAAAACCCCCAAACCTTTAGTTTTTAAAGTATGTGATATCTTAGCTCATCTAAAGAATCTTGCTGAAATGTTTTAGGATAATCAGTTCTAGAACATTGTAATATCTCATGACCATCATGGTTAGCAGCTCTTGATAGCCTGATCCATGGGTAGGCAAACTAAGGCCCGCAGTTCGGATCAGGCCCAATTGCCATCTGGATCCATCCCGTGGACGGTCTGAGAATCGCCACTTGGATCGCCAGCACACGCGTTCTTTCCCTCTCCCTCACACGGTGATGGAACCTCCTCCCTCCCTCCTCCTGGCTTCTCCCCGCCCTGTCTAGAGGAGGAAGGAGGCTGAGCTTTGTTGGTGCCAGCAGCAGCACTCGAGCAGCCGCCATTTTAAGCAGCCCCTCTCTGGAGCCCTTTCGCCAGTAAATTTTTTAACTTGTACCTAAAATGTCCATTTCTTTGTATGGTTTCAGTTATTATATATTTTTAAGAATGGACTTGTGGTAACTCATGAATGCTTTGCGCTGCTTTGGGGATATAAATCTAAAATAAAATTTCTTTTCCTCAAGAACTAGGATGTTGCATTTGTCATTTTCCCTTTCAACCACAAGATGGCACTTGGATATAAATATGTAACTTCAGCTTCTGAAGATTTTAGTTTGCCTAGAATATTTCACCCTTGCTAAGTTTTGCTCTTCAGAATGCACATGGAAGCTTTTCAGACAGCAGTAGTTTACTTCTGTGGTAATGTTAACTTTGGTACTGGTTTTCTATTACTGCTTTGGTAGGTAGCAAGCTACTACTGTTCCTTTGTCTCAGAGCATCCACTTTGCATTCAGAAGGCCCCAGATTCAACTCCTGACAGGAATGGAAAGGCCCCCCATCTGAAACCCTGAAGAGCTGCTGCCAGTCAGGGTAGAATATACTGAACCAGTGGAGCAGTAGTCTGACTCAGTAAAGGGCTGCTTCCTATGTTTCTAAAAGCAGCGGCTGTTCCATAGTTCTTCACAAAATAAAGTCACAGTAGATCAAAAATTCTTCCCAACTATTATTTCTACTTGGAAGGATACATTCTAACCCTAAGCCAAAAATGCCATCTCTTAAAAGCATCCCAGAGGAAACAGCAGTAATCATTGCCAGATCTTCCAAGAGTAGTTTAACACTTGTCAAATGCACACTTTACAGTGGTAGAAGGGTAAGCCGGCAGTATAGTGCAAGTTTGACACCTTCTGTATTACTACAGAAGTAGAGAACCCTATTCTTGGCCTCCTTGGCATCACCAGCATGACTGACTCATGTGCCTTCAGATCTTAGTTTTCCCTAATGTTGAAGAGAATTTGGAGTAGCCTTAACTCATGCAGAGATCAACATAGGACATCCGAATTTCTGCCAAATTGCAGTTTCTCTTAATGGTCACCTTTCATTGATTTATTATGTACTATATATAGAAAAAATCATTGCAATTTGATCATATTTTAGTCCTATATTTGTGTATTTTCTACTTATTTTATCTATTAATAAAACATTTTCTTTTTTCTGAACCAGTGTAACAAAAATGTTTCAGCTATTGTTACGGACCTTAGCATTGTGATAGAATCTGACGAACATTTGGATTTAAGCAAGCTTGTATCAAGGTAAGACTTCTACTAATATATAGAGGAATATCTTTCTTTGCTTTGGACAATGTCAGTTACACACAACATATAGTATGTTCCAAGTCCCACTGAGTTCAGTGAGACATTCAGCTATGTGGTAAAGTAAGGCAATGAATCCCTTTTAGCCCAAGGGGTAACTTTTATTCCCTTGAGGGTAATTTTCCAGGGGCCATATGTCAGTGGTTGGTGGGGCCAGCATCAACAGATGTGGCTCATAGTTTAGCAGACTACATTCCAGTGGTGCGTCTATACACTTATCTATTCAGGTAACAAAAAGGCACTATCCCAGTCAAAGGACACTTTCCACCCAGGGAAAAGCATTTCACACTGGGCAGGTGACTGACTTGGCAGGTGACTGGGCCTGGGGAGAGGATGTATGGCCTAGGGAGAGTCCTGAGGGTGGGATAGGGAGGGCTATATTCAGCCCCTGGGCTTGATGTCCCTCACGCACATGTGATATAAAATTGCTATCTTAATTAAATTGCTGGCATATATGGTTATACAAGATAATACAGCTTTTATGTTTGAGAATGAACTACCTTATTCTAAAGGTGCACCAATCTGCAATTTGGGAATCACTCACCTGCAGTGTCTCTGCCTTAGGTTCAGCTTCAGTCTATCAGCCCTTGTCCAGCCCACCACTGCTGCCAGGCACGGGTTCAGCTTGTGCCTACCTGCTCCTGACTCAGTTTTAATGGAGAAACAGTCTTGGTGGCATCAGCACAGTGATGACATTGTACCCCAGACTTCCCAGTGACTGCTCCCAATGGCTTCATACTGATGCTAAACAACCCTGGAAATTTTTTTAAGAGTGCTTTGTGGTACCCTGCAACTATGTTGCCAGATTGTAGGCACATAGTTTCCCAATGCCATTTTCTGAGACATGCCATGCAAGTATGTATCTGCCATATGCTGAAGGGGCACCTTTTTATCTTGGCTTTGACAGCTGATACACATATTTTCAGTATCCACCCTATTTGTTGACTGTAATTTGTTTTAAACTGATGTTTAAGGGGGGGAAGAGAAGTCAAACTGAGTATGTATTGATTTACATGTGATTATTGGAAAATTGAAAACTAAAAACTTAATAATGATGATGATGTATTTTAAAATTGCTGAAATGCACCCTGGAAACTTATAGGTGAAGGGCACATAAGAAATTAGAGAAAAAATAATATGTAAGAACAAAACCGCCATAAAACAGTGCCTCCAATCCCCAACTCATAGAGATGGTCCAGGAGGATACCATGGTCAGTGGTATGAAAGGCTGCTGAGACTTATAACAGGAGCAGCAGGATTTCAGTTCCCCATCACTACTTGAGAAAAGGTCATTTGTCAGGGCAACCAAGGCCAAGTCTGGAACAAAACCATGCCTGAACCCAGACTGGAATGTGTCCAGATAGTTTCCTCTAAAAGTACCTGAAGAGGAATTGCTGCCACACTCACAAATACTTTATATGTAAGATGTTCATAGGTCAGAGAACTTATCATGTGAGTTTTTTTAACTCTTCTTTCCTTCCCCTTTAAAATAACCGCAGAAATGGGGGTAGTGACAGTCAAATAGGAGGTTTGTGTAGGGAAATCAAGAGTTAGAAATATGATTTAGTCCTGGTCCAGTGAATTGTGGGGAATCACTATGGGCATGTTTCTAGAAGCAATTCTTAAAGTCAAGGGAGTCACTACAGCATCCCTTGCCTTTGAGAATTGCTACTCAAAATACACCTGAGGAAGGCTTTCTCTCCCCCTCCCCCAGTAACAACAGCAGGCTTGGAATAAATAATATTTACAAGCGCATAGTTCCCCCCTCCTTTCCCTTTCAAATCAAACCAAATGGAAGTCAAAAGCAAACACAAAACCCTCAATATGGCTATTTTTATTTTTTAACTATTTAGATCCTTTAGAAACATGCTTGGTCACAAAATTAAGGTAAAGATAAATGAAAAAAATAAGCTCAGCATCTTTGCAGTACATAAATGTAGGTTTTCTTGTCAGGATTTCTATTTCAGCATGTGGTATTTCCCTGAGCCTAACTGATCTTGAATTTCTCTGCTGGTTGCAGTACATTTGACTCTTTCTCTTCATCTGTGGAAATAGGCAGTGGCATCTCAGAAGTTCTGCCCATTTCTGAGAGCAACATAAAAAGTGGCAGCTAATGTTTAGTATAATCTGTTGTATGGGTCACACAAAGTGATTTACTGTGTTGATTTCATGCAGTAACAGTTTTCATATGTATATAGTGCCCATTGATATTTAGCAAACCAGACCGGGTTTACTTTGGCATACCAGCTCTTGCCTAACATAATTGATGTGGCACATTCACCAAAATAATGATGGGAAAGAGTTTTCCCCAAAAATCTTATAAACGAGTGTTTGGCTTTCATGCTAGATTTGATTGTTAAATCATCATCACACAACTAACTCATTGCGTAATTATTTCAAAAGCTGCTTTCTTGATGCAGTATGAAGCATTTAAACTTGACTTTTGCCTACCAGCCAACTGAAATTTGAGTCCATCAGTAGTGTGCCAGAAGTGAGTATTAAATCACATCTGGATCCAATTAAGCACTGAAAGACTCTTACATTTGTAGGTAGTGGAGGAGGGTAAAACATGAAGCATTTTTTGCCATAACTGGAAGGGTCACTGCTTTTGACCCCCCCACCCCAGTATGGGTGCAAAAACGTAATCATGCTTTGGTACTCTAAAAACCTTTTTTTTTTTTTTTTTTGGTAAGACTTAATGTAGAATCCAACAATTCTGAAACATTTCCTTGTTCAACATCATTAAAAGTTATCACACATAGCTTGTGGTTCATAAGTTGTTGTTTTTTGCATGTGTTACAATTTTCTTTTAACAACTTCATTTTCATGTGACTGTAAACAGTGGTTTAGCGTGACTTGCACAATTTGCAGTGATCCTTGGGTTTATATGTTCCCACCTCTCAAATGGCTGGAGAACTTCAGAAGCATTTTATTTTTTGTTCACCTTAATCAATTTCAGGAGTTCCTGATGGGACTCGTTAGATTAATCCTGCCCAGAGTTTGTTGGTGATGGTAGGTTTGCAAATGTGTGCTTTTAACATGTATTCTTTGTTAGATATGAGTAAAAGTGCCTGTGGTCTCTTCCCTGCCTTCCCACGCCATCATTGCTGCTGGAAGCTTGACAATCATGAGATGATAGGGAATGGAGCTGCCAGGCAGAGTGAGTAGGGTGTGTGAGGTCTGTGAAAGTGTCAGTGACAGTTTCTTAACCAAGCAAGCAGATTAATTTTCAGCAACCCTTCACTTGTATCTGTGTAGGCGAGTGTGCAGCATTCGTGGAGCAATGCAATTAAGAATTAAACCAGGATATGGAACACAGATGTAATTACAAATCACAGTTAATGCAAACTGAGTTTTACAAAGCAACTGCAAACTGTAATCTACAGTACTGGTTTGTTGGCCCCAAACTATGGTTTCAGATATACAAACAAATTATAGTTAAGCTAAACAACCTATGGATTAACATTGCATCCAAATCAGGACTAAGCCTCTCAAGATCTGTTTAAAACAGTACAACAAATCACCCTAAACAGAAGATACACAAAATGATGTGATATTTGGTTTGAACAGCTTTAGCAAGTTCTTTCCAACAGAGGGCCTAAAGATAATCTAATGATGATCCAGAGATTTAAACAAAATTATAAATGTATTTTTGTAAGGGGGACGAAAATATTTTTTTATGGCATAATGTTGTTTTCTAGAGTTGAAGAGAGTGGGAATCTTTTGCTGTTCTTCAAATGTCTCTCCTATTTCACTGAGTGGTGTGATCATCGGAAACGCACTTTGACCCATTTCAAGGTAGTGTTTTGAAAAGTTATGCTTTCTTTTAAACCTTCCTTTTTCTCTGTTAACCAGCTTCATTATGGAACAAGAGGAAACTGAATGACATTGGTTTTTGAAATATGGGTTAATTTAATGCTACTGCAAGTTTTGGGGAAAATATAAATTCATGGTTGTTTGGTTCTGTGCTATTTTAAAAATATCAGTCCCTCAAAAATAATGTTTTATGTTTGTGTGGACTGCCGAGTTTGAGACTTTTCACTGTCTTGTCTGTTGAGGTTTTGGGAGAGTCAAGATCATTGTGTGGTTGATAGGCCGACAAGACTCCTCATCTGTAACTCTGAACTGTTAGTCACAAATTCAGAGTCTGGTAACTCTGGAATTGTCATAGAAGAGGACTGGGGACTGGGTCACAACAATTTGAGAATTCCCTCAATATGCCTATTGAGGGAAGGGGAGAAGGGTTTAGTGGAGAGCAAATAAAGGGTTCAATTTGTTTGTCATAGGATGTAGTAGGAGGAGTGGCAAATCATGGAACGTAAGACTGAGGAAGATGCTGTGATCAAATAATCTTTCAGTCTACCTGGCTGTAGGTAGAGATTGAAAGTGCTCAAATAAGGAAAGGATTGAGGTAATAAAATGGAAGTGAGGTTTGGTGCCATTGCCCAACCACATCTTTTGCCAAAGACAAACTATGTATTACCATCTTTGCCCAGTCATAGAAGACCATTTACTTACAAAGGAGTAGTGAAGTATGTCCTCTTTCTTACTTTTTCTTTCTGATGGTTTGTATTATTAGACATGTTAGAGTTTTAGTCAATAGGTAACACACACAAACTAAAAACAAACAGTAATCTCTAAAGATTTTGCCATGTAAATGAGATTGGATACATAGTACAATTAAAGCAGCATAGCTAGAGCAGAGCTTAATAGCTGTAAAAATCTTCAATACTAGTAAATAATTAAATCAGAGAAGAACATATCTGGTATGAAAAAAGAGAACGCAGAATTTACTGATAAAAAGGTACTTCTGTAGAAGTCTTCAGCTGACATACACAAAGTTGGACAATTATATTCTAACCAGCCCAAATGACTTCTGTTTTGAGATAAGGGTTTAAACTCTGGCTGATCACAGCACAGATATCACAATCTAAAAATAGTCATGTGGTGGCTTGAGGAGAGTGATATATTAAATACAATAAAAATTCACAGTTATTGCTTATTCTTACTGCAGAGTACTATGCATGATTGGGCAGAATCAAGTTCCACAGAGCTCAATAGGAGTAACTTAGAATTGTGCATAAGATTGTGGTTGTCTGTAAATACCTATTTGAATTGTATAGGACTGTACTTAATATTACCAAAATGGATGCATTTCCCTTCTAAGTACATTGACAGCTTAAAGAGTGTCAATAAGGTACATTATGAATTGTTCAGTTATTAATATTCTTCAGGGTTTTTCAGATAATGAGTAATTGTTTTTTGGTAACAGTGTTCAATGCAGAGACTATGTTGCATGGTAACTTTTAAGCAATATTAATATTGCCAAGCATGAGTTTCAGGTGCTGACTATTTCTGATTCAGAAATCTAAACAACTCAATCTGACTGGTCTCATTCACATGAGGAAATCCTGGCATAATAACCTAGGATTTGTATGAGGTTCATGCACCTTTACACAGACCCTTTGCTTTCTCTTCACACTTCCGTTTCTGTAAGTGGAAAAGCAAACTAAGAAGTTGCCAACTTTAAACAATGGGAAACTTCCTCAGATCTATTTGTAGGTCTGTTACTGATTAAAGATGAAAAGCTGTTTGTTGCCTCCATTTTATCCCCAATATATTGTGTCCTACTTTGCCATTAGACAAAAAACTGGTGTCTTAAATCCAGCTACTTTATGTTTTCTAGAAAATAACAAACGATTATTCTGCTTCAGCAAAGTCTGTCTCATTTCTCCCATGTTGTGCATTATGTGTTTCCTATATAAAACACATTAGACTGGTCACATGAGAATGCTACCCATTCTCTCTACATCAGCTGATTATTCTCCACACAGTGTTAAAGCATTTATTCTTTTGAAATACAGGCAACCCCCCATTTATGTGGGGGTTACGTTCCGAGGTACTGCACGTGTCAGTGAAATAGTGCATACTTGAAACACAGTTGAAAACAAAAGCCTGCAAACACCCTGTTCCCCACCGTCACCCCATTCTGCCTCTTTTTGTGATTTTTTGGGCCACTTTCGGGTTCAGCATGATGCGCATTTACATGGTCATGCACATATTGAATGCACATAGATGGGGCATTGCCTGTAGATTGGTTCCCTTGAAAAAAGAATACGTTACTGGTTTTATATTTGAGTCTAAGTTCTAGAAATAAAAAAGGCTCAGGCTTATTAAATCAGAAGGTGCAATTTCACCAAGTTAAGGTAGAAGTTATAACTGCTAAAAGTGTTGAATATACATATGTGAAGATATTAACATGGAAAGACAAATTGAAACCGTGATAAAATGGTAATCTTTACCTACTTTTTACCATTTTCAGTTTTGTTAATAATTAAAAGTATGTGCCTATAGGCAAGGTTCTCAGGCACATAAAAGCATTGGGGTACTTTCCCAAGATGACTGGGTTGCCATCCATTCTTATGATATCCATGCGTTGCCGAACGTAACGGGTCTGATTGTTCCCTTTGCAGAATGTTTCATCTGTGATGCTGGTTATGTTGTTGAACTGCAAATCAAAACAGTGAACTTGAAAAATCTGAAGTTCCAATGCTAGTTAAAAGATATACTAGTTTGATGTTTTCTTTCATTGAAATCCTATTCAATACCTCTCTCTACAGCACTATAATGATTTCTGTTATAAATATGTACATTGTATATAGGACATGGTTTTTCCAAACTCCTTACACTAATGTTTGGTTCCTTCATGGCTCTTCCTATACAACATTGTTTGTCTATTGCATGGTATTCTGCCCTGAAAATTTATTCTTTACATGAAGAAAAATAAAACTTGCAGATTCCTATAGATTACAAATGGGAGTCCCTACGCTACAGTAACATATCCCTTGAGAAGAATCTGTAAGTTACCAGAGAACAGTATTCTTTATTGGCCAGGTTGCTGTTTCCCTTGCTTAGGCTTTCAGTGCACAACTTCTAATTTATTTATTAACTTAATTTATAAACCACCTTTCTGATGAAATATTTTAAAATACAAAAATGAAACAAAAAAATGTAAAGCTGAGTTCTCTTGGGCCATTGGTAGTGTGTGTGTACACACACACACACACACACACACACACACAAATATTTCTTTGTGCAACAGCAACAAAATGTTTTCAGACCTGAAGATTCAGAGTACGCAGGCTCTCTGGCAAGTTAAGTGGGACAGACTCGAGTAAATTGTGTCCTAGGTCGAGAAATGACAAGTTGGTCAGCTTCTGTAAAAGAGAAACAGAAAAGGAGGGGGAAAGAAACTGTTTTACAAGCAGTTTAAACAAGATAATTGGTTACTAATTGGATCTATTGATAGGGATTGGGCTATTCAGTTGTGTTGAAAGATGTTTGAAGCCTGTAGTATAAATAAATATATTACTTAATCTAAAAAGAATAACACATTTTTAAAAAAGTTATCTCCTTCAGTTCTTTTGGACCAACACCAATATGATAGATGCTGTAGATGCGGAGAGAGGAGCATGAAGAGAATCAAAGATTCCACTGGGCATATATAAGCCATTCAGCATGCCAAAATTAATGAATTAAATCCCATCTTATTTATGCTACTTTACCTCTTCTCCTTTTCATAACATTAATTCTGAACAACTTGTTTTTGGATATTTTGAGCAAAAAATGGTGAAATGCTATGTAGCATGGTGGGCTGCTATGTTAAGAAACAAGATGACAGCCCTCTTGGGGATGCAAAACTAGTTGTATGGTCCTTTGGATTGGGATCCCATGCAATATTGTATTGAAGAAGTAGAAAAGCTTCCCAAAGCATAAACTATAAACTACAGGACAAATCTTGGGTATAGTTCTTAGATAGTCTGAAGAGCTAAACCACAAGATTGGGTTCGGACGACATGCACACACCAGGCCATGGCTCACTGTAGCACAGCAGCAAAACAACTGAGGAGGAACCAAGTGGCCAGGATGTTCTCTCATAGAGCGTACATGTTGCACTAAGCCATGGTTTGGCTTAGCATGACATAGGAATCAATTGTAATAATAAATTTTATTACCTTGAAAGCATTAGCTTTAATTCCTCTGCTTTTAATAAAGTTATTGTTTGCTTTCAGTGAAGTTAGCTTTGGAGGCAAAGCTGGAAGCTTGGCAAGTCTATTATCAGCAAGTGAAAGTTCTTCTAATAATACTAGTTTTGCAAAGGTCCCATCTTCAATATCTTGTATCATATTTCCAGTCAAATCTATTCTTTTCAGTGTGGCTAAAAAAGAAGAAAGAAAGAAAAGATAGACTCTGATGCTTTTCGTAAGCAATCACCTGCTAAGCCCCTAGTAAAGTGTTGCTGCATAATAGGCTGTGCTGTGCAGCCTGGTTATGGAGTCCTGGGTATTGCGCTGATAATTTTTCTCCTCGGGAGAGCTTCAAATAAACTAAGCTTGCCTTCAATGTCCTCCAATGTTCTTCCTTTACAGTGGCAGCACCAATTGTAAATGTCTAATTCATTCTTTTAAGCACTAGCCTGGTAACCACAGATGACCAGGAATTTCATGCAACTGAGTGAGCAGACTAGTTCAAGGGAGTGCTCATTCCTCTTCTGTGCACATGGGCTGTCAGGGAAGAGAAGCCCCCCACCACTACACTCAGTAATAAAAGTGCACAAACAGGCTCACCTCCTCAGCTGTTATCTCTCTTTTACCACTTAATCAAATGATTGCTCTGCAGCCCTCTGAGGAGCTGGGTGGTTGGCTCAGTAGGAAGGTTTAAACCACAGCACTAAAGCTACTTTATTTTTTTATCCCTTTTTGCTGCGATTTTGGCATTTGATCAGGCTGCTCAAGGGTACCCAGTGTCTGCTTCCTGCCAGCTTACACAATGTTGTCCTGCTAATCTATGAGCATGTATTCTTTTTTTGGTCTTCCTCCTAGAGTAGCACTGTGTTCAACTTACAGAAAGGAGTTCTAGGATTAATCCTTTCTCATTCAGTGGGCATTGTTCAAGGAAAGTACTATGCTGTTTTATCTTATTTCTAGGGTTGTCATTGATGAAGAAATATTAATTAATTAATTAATCAATTAAATACTTAATTAACCATACATGTATATGCATATGAAGAAAATGGTACTGCTGAAGATTAAAATGTTCTTTCTTAGTTGTTATCTAGGTCTGACTTTGTGGCCACAGGAATCATGTAAAGAGATAGTCCCTTGTGTGGGAAAGGACTGCTTCTTCCAGGATGGTGATTCATACAATACCTGTGGTTATTTATCTGAAAAAATAAGTTTTAAAAATAAGAATAATAAATGAATTGAACTTAAAAAGAATAGAGTGATCTTGGTCAGTGTTTATTTGTTTACTAATATAGATGGTTGCAGTTAAAATTTTATGAATGAGATGTAATTCACCGTCAGTAGTAGTAGTATATGGACATGAATTTAAAGGTCATGAAATGTATTTTTAATATTTTACCCAAACCTTTAGTATAGTCAAGAAGTATGGTATGTAGTTTTAAATCAAGTATATACTTACGAATTTCAGCAAAATCAGATACTTTCAGCTTCTTGATTTTGTTGAAACGTGCATAAAGATAGCCAGTTTCTTTTGGCAGAGCTGGAACACTTTCTATATCTGTTTCTTCACAGTAAACTGAACCACTTAAACAAACACACAGCAGACAAGTAGCCAAATCTGAAATAAGATAATTTTGTTTCTATGTAAGTGGAATGTTGGACGGTTGATTGTCTGTCAGTCCTAGTGGCACACTTTATGGGGCATAAATGCTATATTCAAATTGTCTTACATGCATTTTTCAGACATTAGGATATGGAAACTTTTTTTTTACTCATATCACATGAGGCCTTTTGGACAGTTTTGAATTTAGTGTCAGTCAACAGAATTTTTTATATAGCACTTTATTCAAACAGACTTGACCTAGTAAATTTTAGAATTTAGATTTCTAAAGCATAGAAATTTACCATATCTTGTAAATTTGAGATAGTGTACGTATTCTTTCTAAAATGTTTTCAACTCCATTTCTTATTGTTGTATGGGTTGAAAAATACAGATAGATGAAAGGATAACAAATGTAGGTTAACTAGAATTCCAGGTTTAATAGTCAGATCATGAGAAATAGTCTCTATTTTCTTTTTATTTGCTTTAATTGTAATATTTCTCAAACCTTAGGATATTGGAATGAAATTTGATATGACAAATGGGTTCAATCCTCATTTGTTTTCAAGGAGAGGAATTTACTCACTTCACTATTGCCTACAGAGGTACTTCTAGTTACGAACTTCATTCATTCCGGAGGTCCGTTCTTAACTTGAAACTGTTCTTAACTAGAGGCGTGCTTTCGCTAATGGGGCCTCTTGCTGCCACTGTGCCGCTGGCACATGATTTCCATTCTCATCCTGGGGCAAAGGTCTCAACTCGAGGTAACTCTTCCAGGTTAGTGGAGTTTGTAACCTGACGCGTTTGTAACCTGAGGCATTTTTAACTCGAGGTACCACTGTATTTTTGTTCTCCATCCCCTGTTCTTCTGACACTGAGAAACCTTAGTCATGATTCTGAAGCAGCTAGACCCAACACTGGTTGATCACATATTGTCAGCACTAACACTGTAGTTGAGAAGTGAGATCTGTTGCTGAGCTTTCTGCTTTCTCTGGCATCATTTTTGTCTGGGAAAATGCAACTCTGTGATATCTGTGAGCATGTGCTTGCTGTCTAGGCTTATAAAAAAAGTACAATTTTTAAAGCCTGGAGTATGTGAGTGTGTATGCACACAGCTGCCAAAACATGCTTCTCTGACTAGAAGCATTAGAAATAGGGGAAAAGGGGAGACCAGTGCATCTTGCACTTTGTGGTTCATTCAGGGCAATCATTACTTGCTCCAAGCAAGTGGCAAGTTGAATTCTGATGCTTATGTCAGTGTGCATACTTTCTCACATTTTTGGTAACTATTTTGTTTGTTTGTTTTAAGCTTGATATTATACTGTAATATGGTAAAATCTTACCTGTTAAATTTGTTGATCCCTCACTAAGTATCTCTTCATCTCTCTGCATTTGCAGTTCATTTTCGTGGAAAAGGAGCATATCATTGCTTTCCTTATATGTAGGAAGTTATAAAAACACATGCAGGGATTAATATATTATTTTTCAGTAGTGGTGGTAAAACCTTTAAAAGTTAATAAACCACATTGTCTGGAACATTTCCTGGAGCACTGGAAACAATCTAGTTTAAAACACACACACCAAAATCTAACATTCAGCAGTACTTCTGGGATAGGGTAACTTCATGTGACACCTCATGTTGAATACAGACAGTTAAATTAAGCAATACTTTGTTATTTCCATTTGCTAGTGGGCAGATCAGATGTCATGTTCCTGGCCCAACAACCATGATTTATTGGATCAGGCATGCACCATGTGTGAGCTTCTTTCCCTGGCACACCCAGCTTAATACAATATAACCTGGCTGGTAGTTTGCTGTGATGCCTGAACTGGGAGGTTGTGGGTTTAATGCTCCCTGTAAAGGTAAAGGGATCCCTGATCATTAGGTCCAGCCATGGCCGACTCTGGGGTTGCGGCGCTCATCTCGCTTTATTGGCCGAGGGAGCCGGCGTACAGCTTCCGGGTCATGTGGCCAGCATGACTAAGCCGCTTCTGGCAAACCAGAGCAGCGCACGGAAACACCGTTTACCTTCCCACTGGAGTGGTACCTATTTATCTACTTGCACTTTGACATGCTTTCGAACTGCTAGGTGGGCAGGAGCAGGGAGCGAGCAATGGGAGCTCACCCCGTCGTGGGGATTCGAACCGGTGACCTACCGATCAGTAAGTCCTAGGCTCTGTGGTTTAACCCACAGTGCCACCCGTGTCCCAGTGCTCCCTGTAACTGGGATCAAACCATGGTTACCAATTCTGAATTGCAATGAACACTCAGACTAATAAGAAGTGGGATGGTGTGTGGAGGCAGTGGCAGGCTGGATGTGGACCAGCAAAGGTGTTGTATGTTCCAATTTCTTGAGTCCAAGAGGTAAACACAGCTTGTTCTGGACAGGATTGCACTCCACTGGAAGGAGCAGGTTGATAGCTTGGGGATACTCCTGGCTCCAGCACTGTTACTTGAGGTCTAAGTGGCCTCCGTGGCTAGGAATGCCTATTTCCAGCTATGGCTTGTTTGCCAGCTATGGCCCCATTTGGACAGAGATGACTTGGCCACAGTACTCAGTGCTCTGATAACTTCCAGGTTGGATTATTACAGTGCACTCTGGAGCTGCCCTTTAAGATGACTTAGAAACTTGTACTGGTTCAAAATGCAACAGCCAGATTACTGGCTGGGGCTGCCTTTACTACTCATATATAACCCCTGTTCTAAAACAGCTGCATTGGCTGCTAATTCTTTTCTGGGCCCAATTTAAGGTGCTTACACTAGTATTTAAAGCCCCAAACAATTTAGACCTCAAATATCTGAAAGGCCCCTTGATTCCCTACAGACCCTCCCCAGTTGTTAATATTAGCAGAGGGGGCCCTCTTGGTAGTTCCATCAGAATTTTGGAAGTTCAGAATCCTGCCCTGGGATCTGCTGGGGAAATGAAATGAGGGAATAAAAGCCTCTCAGATACCACAACAACACTTTGAAGCTGGACAAACAACTGATTGTGTTTTGCTCCATATCATCAGCATTATAGTTGAGACAACTACTGGGACTGAGCTGACCATGCTTTTTGCAACTCCATATTGCTCAGCCATCAAGCAGGATCACCCCTCATCACATCAACTGGGACCTCTGACCTTTCATTTATTGTTTAGGTATATGAAACATTTATAAACTGCTTAATACAGGCAGTGGCCATTTTAGGTGTGACTGATATGTGTGTGACTGTGTACATGTGCATCACACTGAACCTGGAAGCCACCCAAAAACATCACAAAAAGGAACGGGGGCAGAACGGGATGTTTGTCGGCTTTTTCAGTGGTGTTTCTAATACATGTGATTTCACTTACACACGCAGTGTCTTGGAACGTAACTTGGGAGTTGCCTTATTTAAAAATCTCAGAGCAGCATGACTATGGATAGTTACAGCTATTTCTGTACAACAGTGATGTTTCTGGGATTTTCTTGTCCCTTCGGTTGCATAGGAGGAAATCCCGGTATGCATTTCCTCAGGAGGATGTCACTGCCCATAGATTGGCAATGGGGCTGCAGCGGAACAATTGCCATATGGGGGGCTTCCTGGCTCCAAGGGGTACTAGTTAAGATGGCTATGTTACCCCAGCATTGAGAGCAGCATGCCTCTGAAAACCAGTTGCTTGTAACCTTCCCATAGGCATCTTTTTGGCCCTTGGAGAATAGAATGTTGGACAAGCTAGATCTTTGGCAGGGTTTTCCTTATGTAGTCATGTTTTGAAGAGACATGGAATGGTGGAGGGATCCAACAAGGTGACTTAATTTAATTTACTGTAAACTTGTGAGCAGGGTTTTGTTCTACTGGGTCTTTTTTCCTTCAGGCTGTTTTATAAATAATTATAAATCATACCCCAGTCCCCCCTCAAGGTATGCAAATGTGCCACCGAGTTTGGGTATTGCTGCTTTGATGTTGTTCTTGTTCATGAATTAAAAGACAGGGAAATCATAAATGGTATTAAAATATGAGGTGACAAACTATTGTGCTACTTGCAAAAATTCAGGTAAATGTATGGAATATATGAGAAGAGCTTAAGTCTTTGATCCACTTAAATGTTCATTGAGTTAATTTTGTTGTCCATATCCTGTTTGAGTATTATGAATAGAAAAGCAATTTGTCTTTGTTTTAATACCCTTCAGTTGTAACCCCTGTATTTGGTTCTCTTTTAAGTGAAACATTAGCTTCTCCCCATTTAATACTCTAATCGCTTTGGCTGCCCTTCTTTAACCCCTTTCTCACTTCTTCTTTTCATTATTAAATGTATTACTCATCCTTCACTGAAGGACCCAGGGTGGATTATAGCAATCTCAAACATCATTAAACGTATCTTACATTACATGGGCTAGTTTTGCATAAAACAAATTCGCAAGATATGTACTATAAACTGAAGTTCATCTTACTGAAGCGCCATCTACTGGTGCAAAGCACAGTTTACTCTATTTAAAATGTTACACTTTCTCCTTTTTAGGTAAACAATTTTAAAAATAGTAAATAGACATCTTTAAGGAATAAACAGTTAAGAACTTAATACATGTGCAGATAATGTAATAATTAAATTGTCACCAACTGTGGCAGTTGGTTAGAGCATGGTGCTAATAACGCCAAGGTTTCAGGTTTGATCCACGTATGGGACAACTGCATATTCCTGCATTGCAGGGGGTTGGGCTAGATGATCATCAGGGTCCCTTCCAACTTTATGATTCTATGAATACTGCTGCCCTGGATGAGTTGCACTTCCATTGATAGAGCATGTAGGCAGTATGGGAGTGTTTTTGGCTCCAGCTTTGTCACATGCCCAACCGCAACAACAACATAAATGCTAAAACCTTAAATTTCTTTTTGGCATTGGCTCTGAACATCATGTTATGAGGCTTTGATCCACCATAGGTTTTCTGCATATGTGTACTACATTCTAGACAATATAATTTTAAATACTGATTTATTTATTATTTGTACTTGTAGCCCGCCCATCACTGAATGGTCACAAGGCAGGTATTTAATACTATTGAATAGGGCAGCACATTGTAAATTCATTAAATGTAGTGGCAGTTTATAAGGCTTGTTAAGGTGCAATGCTCTGTTTTGGTTTGAATAATTGAGGGTTGTACTGTATAGCTGTTTATCATTTATATAATGCACAAAATTCCTTATAATATATGTTAATGTTGCTCTCATAAAATAGGCCACTGTTAAGCCTATTTTACACAAAAGGGATTGGGGGGTTGGGATAAGCCTAAGACTTGTCTAGACCAGAAAATGAGTTCATGATAGATCAATGAACCACACTTGATTTTTTGTATATCAGTGCAGAATGGTCACTCTTTATGATAATGTAACAGATAATTGGTAAAATGTACTTTTGAAATAAAAGGGGAAGAAAGTCATGCATTAAGGCAAATGTGGGCTCACACCCATTGTTTGTGGCCCACATAGGTATGTCACATTGCCCATTCCTATGTGCCCAAACAGTTCCACTATGATAAAGGAACAAAAATAAAACAATTGTGTGTAACTACATTATGATTTTATTTTGGCTAACTTTACATTATCCTTATTTTTTCCACTTGTTTTCATAATTACCCATGGAACATGCTTGCATGCATAGATGAACACAGAACTTGTCAAATACCTGATTTTTTACTGCATCCTGTGGCTTGTCTTCATAATCCTCCTTAAATATTATGTCTTCATAACTTTGCTTAAATATTGTCTCTTCAAGAGTGGCCAAACCAGGGTCATAAAATGTGGCTGAGTGTTGTTTAGGTGGTGCCAACTTCACCAAGGGCAACAAAAAATAAAAGAAGAGACCAAATTTCTGCAAAGTCTTCATTTTGAGAGGCTGAGGCTTGTATTGAGCTGGAAGGACTAAGCAGAATGATTTCTTTGTGACTGGAAATAAAAAAAGCAATCTCTCAAAACAATATTTAAAGCGTAGAGGTCTAGTTGGCAGTGATTTCTAATGCTTAAGGAACGTGGAAAAATTATTAACTCTTAGCATTCTTTCTATAAATATTTCCAATGTTAAAAAGTTGACAATGTACAGTGTAGAAAAATAGAAGTACAAATTGATACATTGCAGATTTGTTTTGTGAGTTAAGTGCTGATAGAAATACATACAAAACATTGTTTTAGATTTTGTATGTATGGTGATGAAATAGTTAAAAGGAACAGGGCTGAGCCCAGCCTGGGACTGAAAAGTATTTTTTTCATTTTCTTAAGGACTATTTTGTAGAGGAAACTAAACTTTGAAATATGCAACAAAGTAATAACAATGTATTTAAATATAAAAAATAGCATGCATACAATAGAAAAAAAATACTATAACTTTTAACATATGTAATCTAGTATATAATAAACTTTTACAATAACTTGTTAAAACTGATAAGATAACTTCTTGGAAGATAACACCTACCGTTTTCGCTGATTGAGATCTCTTGTGTGACTGTTTCAATATGGTTTTCTCTTCATTAATTCCAAATGGCTTGACAAGAGTGAGATTATTTTCAGCAGTTTGAAATGATACTACTACAAAAACTGTCAAACTTTAAAAGCACCTTCTGTGGGGTAAATAAGGCTGGGTCAGCATGCAGTCTTGAATGCAAAATGATAAATCAGTCCTGCTCGACTAATATATTGGAAAATATTCAACTTAATATGTTAATATAGTTGCTCTTATCGTTCAAAGCTTTAACTGGACCAACTGCAGTTTCATGCAATAAAGACAAGCAAAGTCATATGCTTCTCATTTAGTTTAGCATTTAATGGAAGACAAAGGAGCTGACTTCCGTTTCAGTTTAGGCATACGCATTCCACTTTTTTTGTGCAGTTAAAACTTGCAACTCAAGATACACACAGAGGAAATTCAAGCTTTTAGTTTGCAGTTTAGTTGGTTGTAGGTTTTGAAAATCTTGAGAGCATTCCAACCTTAACAGCTCATTACAGAAAACAGTGTGATGTATATTCACTGAGAATACAGTTTGTAATAGAAGCAGATTTGCATATGAAAATGACATATGACAGAAAGTGCATATGGCAGAAAAATTACATTTCATTGAAAAATAATTCAGATTCATGTCTTGATATGAAAAGTGTTTCCTATGTTTTATACCTCTTAAAAGAGGGGAAATCTTTCAGTTTTATACACAGCCAGCGAAGATAAACAGAACCTAAATGTACAAACAGCATTTATTGTTGAAAGACATCACTGCTGAAACTGTCTGTGCTTTGGTATGTTACTTTTAGCTGGGACTCCAAATAGAAGATGCATCAGCTGAGAATATTTTCATTTGGATTAGTTTTGTAAGCCCAAAGCTATGTTGTTGTAGAATGTTTATTGCTCCAAGAAAAGCCAAAGTTCAGACACCAGCTGTTTGCTGTGGAACGCCATCTCAGTTGGAGTTGGATGCTTTGCTTTAAGTACATCTGCTGGTTTACAGTCTTCACTTGAAACTTGATCCATTCTGAACATAAATGTTTCCCCTGAATTCACTGTGCAGATGGAAAATAATGGTAGCCAAACTGAAAATCAGTGCATGTTATATTAAAATACTATGTGTCCTGTTAATATTAATACTGAGGCACCAGAAGAATTTTAAAGTTTTTTAGCCCAACTGTTCCTATCATTGGTTTCATTTTCTCTTAAATTCAGTGACTGATGACAATTTCTCTCACTTTTATGCCACTTTTACAACTCAAGCTATTATATGGACAGTCCCGGATTGGACTGCATCTGGAGCAGTGTTCACTCAAGCGTTATCCTCCTCCAAAAGCCACTCCCGGGGAAAGGCCTGACAGTGGGGTGGGAAAAGAGAGTTGTCAGGAGTGGGTGTAAGGAATCACTGGAGAAAGCTCTTGCACAATTCACCCACCCAACATTCCAGGCCATTCCTGAAACTTTTTGACCCTTGGGATATGCTTTTGGATGGGCAGACAACTGTGCAGGGGAGGAGAGGGTAGAGCATTCACTTTGCAGGAGCACTGCTTTGATTGCAACCTGTGGTGTTTAAGAAGAAAAGTAAAATTGAGCCTGTTGTTGTTGAGATAACTGTTATTGCTCTTTTGACTCTTTTTATAATATGATCCTCTGAGATTTTATTTCTTTGTATGTTGGCAGGTAGACTGTAAATTGAACTGGAAAGCTCATCCCCTCAAATTTGGATGCAAATTGTGATTTTAATAAGGCTCTGCCTATAAGGCAAAGAACTCCCCAGTCATTTTTCTCAGTTTGTTTAACTGTATAGGGAAGGGGCCAAGGCCTCCCTTCATCTCTATTACTCCTGCAGACATGCATTTACTAGCTCAGTAATTTCCAAAGTGTATGCCAGGACAAATGAGTGTACTGTAACAGAACTGCTAATATAGAGCTTTCCAAACTTTTCATGTTGATGACACACTTTTTAGACATGCATCATTTCACGACACAGTTTTACTAGCAACCCAGGGGTTAAACTAACCCTTTTCCAGCCTTGGGAGGAGCATGAGGAGCATTTGCAGGACACACTTACAGGATGCAGCCGACATACTAATGTGTCATGACACACTGTTTGGAAAGCTCTGTGCTAGTATGCTGTAGTCATAATGAGGGTGTCTGCCACATCTCTGAACTGTATGTGATTGGTATAATTCAGTCATTGCTGTAATAGAGAAACACTAGGATTTTTAGCCACTGGAAGGAAGTTCCAGTGTGTGTCTGCTTAAGTCAGTGCTCTCTGGGTTTGCCTCCTTCAAATTGCATGCAGCTCAGTGATGCTTAAAATACACAGGGGCTGGGCTTCTCTGGGGCTGGAACAGATTTCTGACAAAAGAATTCTCCTGTTTTTGAAATAAGTTCTTTTTATTTGTATGGTGCAGTAAAATCTAGTTGCTGCTGTGCTGTGGCTGGAGCAGGCCAAAAGCCCACTCAGATCCAGCATCCAATTCCCACACTAGCCAGCTAGATGCTTATGTGAAGCTCGCAAGCAGGATCTGAATGCAATAGTCCTCATTTGCCATTCCCAGCTACTAATGTACAGAGAATTCATCTGACAGTATATACCACCTCTGTGCTGTGTGCCGCAGTATGTTGTAGCTGCTCATGCGCAATACTGTGAACCTAAATACCTCCTTGTATCATTCTTACACACTTTAAAAATAAGTGTATAATGTGTCTCTAATTTTATTGAAAATTTGGGAAACGCTATTAATCTGCAGAGTAACCACTGTGGTGTTCTTCATATGTTGTGGGACTACAACTTCCGCCTTTATTTCTTACTGTTGGAAATGCTGACTGGGGCTAATGGGAGTTGGAGTTCAAAAGTATCTGGAGCACCACATGTTGTCTACTTGTAGATCAGTCTTCTCGGCCTGTAGCTTTTGTACCCTCTTAGCATCTTGCTTCTAGTTTCATAGTTGAGACATGGAAAGATGCAGCTGTTGCTTGGCTGAAAGACCAGGTGCCATTTGGCTCCTTCCTTCCCTGAACTGTTTGCATTTATACTGGTCGTCAAAACAACAGCTATGTGACTAAGAAATTGAGTCCTCAGTTTGCTTGTCTGAGACTTCATTCCCCATCCTTTTTGTGTCATGTCTTTTAATTTGCATACCTGCAGGCAGGGACAGACTCCTCCCACCTTTTAGATTTTAAAATGTAGGTGCTTCATAACTGATGATTAATAATATTTCACCCTTACTTCAGGTTAAAATAGTGATGATTACAAAATGCTAACAGCAAGGGAAACGGCGTTTCCGTGTGCGACTCTGGCTCGCCAGAGCAGCGATGTCACGCTGGCCACGTGACCTGGAAGTGTCTCCGGACAGCGCTGGCCCCTGGCCTCTTAAGTGAGATGGGCGCACAACCCCAGAGTCTGTCAAGACTGGCCCGTACGGGCAGGGGTACCTTTACCTTTACCTTTAACAGCAAGGGAGAGCTGCTACCTTGTGAGCTTCCCTTGTGAGCTTCCCGGAGGCATCTCATTGGTAGTCGCTAGAGATGGAATGCTGTACTAGATTGACCTGTGCTCTGATCCAGATTGGCTTCCCAGGTAAATTACAATGAAATATAATAATAAGATTAATAATAATAATTATACCCCGCCCATCTGGCTGGGTTTCCTTAGCCACTCTGGGTGGCTCCCAATTGAATATTACAAACACAATACAGCATTAAACATTAAAAACTTCCCTAAACAGGGCTACTCTCCCTGCACAGAAGTCTTCTGCGCAGGGAGGGTGTGGGCAGCGGAGGACCCGTGCTCTCCCCGCTGGTCTCTGGTGAGGAGTCCAGGAGCCTTTTCTCCGATTCCCCCATCTGCCCCTCTTCTCCACTGGTGCTACGCTGATTTCCTTCCCCAGCGGATGGGCTGCCTCTCTCCCTACTGGGACCCTCTCTGGCATCCCTCTGGAGCCCTCTCTCCTCCTTTGGCTCCGATGGCAGTTCCCTGACAATTTGCTGATATTGCAGTGTTCAGCACAGTGTGCCCTAGGCCTAGAGTATATACCGGTAAGTCAAATACTTTGTAGTCTCTTAAGAATGTACTTAAAGTTACGAGGTAATAGTAATGTATATATGCAAAATAGATTAGAAGCCCGTGGACCTTTCTGAGCATGATCTGTTCCTACTTGGTTTTTTAAAAATAAGGTGGCCTGAAGGCTTCCTGTCACTTTTTTCCTTAATAAAACCCAACTTTAGCTGTTTGGAGCAGCTAGAAGGTGTGGTGCTTTCTATGTTTACTGAAAAACAGCCCTGGAAGTGGCAGCACATTATAATATGCCACCACTTCCCGAGTATCTGTACTAAGAAAAATACGGCTGTTCCAATGCATCTATAACCTTTTCTCTGGAATGGAAGAGATTTAGGTAGGTAGGTCACTATTTCTATAATAGCTCAATGTAGATGTATAGTCTGGTATAGCTAAAATGAACTTTGATATTAACTCTGAAGTACATGTATTGAAGTTTCCCCTATCGGATATCTTTTTGTTTTTGCAATTCAGAGCTTTAGAAAGCAATAAAAGAAAGGAAACTGAATATGTATTACATTGGAATGTTAATGTATTATAAGTAATCTCTAAGAATACAAAACATCTGTTAAATGCTGAGCAACCTCTTGTTCAGAAATGGTATTGCTTCTCAAGTACTTCAGTGCAGTGTCAGAAACAGAATTTATTTAGAAAAACATAATAAAGCTTTTTCCCCATGGGGGAGGGGCAAAATGAATAATAAATGTCACATTTTCAGTGCATGTTTTTACTGATAACTTTATTTAGATAATCTGCTAGAAGAAATCTGTTACATTTTAAAGTATATTGTACATTTATTTGTAAATGCTTCGATATATAGCTAACTAAACATTACATAGTTACAATCTAGCTGCTTATATAATTCAGTCTATGTGTGTTGCTGACAAGCATCAGGTTTGCATAATTACTTGTCTGTTACAAAGTTATGTACAAAGAGGAAATGCTGGGTTGGTTCACATGTATAGTGGATGCTCAGGTTGCGAACGTGATCCATGCGGGAGACACGTTTGCAACCCGCAGCACCGTGTCTGTGCATGCGCAAAGCGTGATTTTGTGTTTCTGCGCATGCACAAGAGCCGAAACCCAGAAGTAACCCGTTCTGGTACTTCCAGGTTCGGCGTGGTGCGCAACCCAAAAACGCTCAACCTGAAGTGTCTGTAAGCCGAGGTATGACTGTAATGCTAAGTCTATGGTTTAGCACTTCGTGGGTGAGCCACCAGCAAACCCCAGAAAAACCTCTTCCATTTGCAACAGATCCTAGTTGAAAACAACAACAACAAAATGTTAATTGCTAAACAAGAAAATGTGAAACCATGGGTTATAAAGCTGCCTTGCTTAACTGCTGTTTGTTTTTTAACCAGGATTCCTGGTTTGCACGTTAAACTAAATTGAGATTATTGAAACTGAAAGGAAATTGACAGAACTCCTTCCTCTTGGCTGTGCAAGAGGAGGAGATGGGAGCAAGGGTAGCTTGCAAGCCCAAGGGCCCTCTGAGACTTGGTTACATAGTGTTAAACCATGGGAACCAGCCAGCAGAGTAAAAGACTTACCAGATGCTTCATAAAAAGACAACTCTGCTCTCATAATTGATCTGTATTGTCACTGAATTGAATGTAAACTAGTTCTGGTTTTGTATTTGTATGTTCGCATTAAACATTTGAATGTTGGTGAACACTGGGGCAGATTACATCCTAGATCCAGTTTAAATGCACTAAGCACCCTATAGAAAACTTACACTAGAAGCACATTTCTAATAGCCTTCTTTTTTAACTGACTATTGTTGCAGTATGTTTTTCTGAGCATATATTTGAATAATAAAGTATTTATAAAGCAGCAAAATTTGAATTATGGCCAAACCTGTTGTAATTGTGGACTTTTAATTATTTGATTGTAGCTGGTTCTCATAATGGAATCCTAACATTTTCTTAAAGTCCCGTCCAGGTCCTTTTACATCAGTGATGACTTTTACACTGGCCTCCCTAGGATTGTGACCATGCTTTTAACTTGTACTATATATGGCGTACCTAGGAAAAATAATATTCTCATTTGAGAATGTCATTATTCCATAATGCAAACAGTAAGTTCAATGATATCTGTAGCTAGAAATATATCACACAAGCAAAGTTGATACTGTGTGTTTGTATATATAGTTGAAAGTTTCTAATTGGGCAGGTAAGATATTTAGAATCGTTTTCTGTTCCAACATTGTCTGGTTTGAAAATATGGGAAGTACTTTTTCACTGTAGGTTGAAATTTGATAAATAAATGCCGAAAAATATGCAGACCTGCTTCACAAGTCCCACAAATATTTTCAAAATGATTTTGTTTGCTTTTTTAAATGGGTATTTTCTCTATTTATAAGAAAATAAATTGTCATAATACTACTATACCTTATAACCTCTTAATATACATAAGGGTCAAAGTAATCATCATCGCTTTCCCTTTGATTATGATCATGATCTTGTTCTTCGTGATCTTCTGCTTCTTCATACTCTTCTGGTGTTAAATATCTTTGGAACACTGGCGTTCTCAGCTGTGTTTGCTGGTTGGCATCAATTTTTTGTTCACCATAATAAATACTGCGTATATGTGGAAAGCAGAAGAAGGCATATGTACTTATTGGAGTGGTGAGCTTGTTGTGTTCCACTCGTAAGTAGGTTAAGTGATTGAGGTTCAGTGGATCAATAGTAGGACACATTAAGGTAACATTGATTACTGTAAAAAGATAAAGCAATGTGTTAAAAAGGTGGAACTATTAATTCTGAAATGCTGATTTGCTATCATAGAAGCAAAAATGGTACTCAGTATAATCCAACCAAGGAATGCTTTAAAAGGAGCTGATTTTTTCCTTCTGTAGTCATTTATAAGATACAATACCTTTACTGCTAAGAGTGGATTCTGATACATTGATACATTATACAAGTCCCATTGATGTCAGTGATGTTTACCTCTGAGTAGAAATGTATAGAACTGTATGATTAGTTATGTCAGACTACCTGTAGTTAAGATGAAACCACTTCTTCACTTTAACAATATAAAGCTACAATTACATATTCACTTTCCTGGGAGTAAGCCCTGTTGAACTTGGTGGAACTTAATTTCTCAGTAGATATGTACAGAATCACACTGTAACTCCTTTGTTTGTTTTTTAAGAAGTATAACATGATTCTGTGAGGCTTTTAATCTTATATATTGTAGGAATCTTTGCTTTCAAGCTTTTGTGACTCCCCGCCCCCACCTGTGATTTAACTAGGAACTAACATTGTATAACTTGAGCTTGTAGTAATGAAAGAGATTGCACCATGGATATAAGAGTGCTATTATGAGACAGAATGCTAAGATGTTAAATGAAAGCAATTCATTTAACAGTGCTAGACCATGGTTGGTTGGTTGTAACTTAGAGGTCAAAATGTACTTTAGATTTTCAACTATGACTGGTGCAAACTATGGTTTTGCATGGAGTCTGAGTTGAATCAATTTGGGAATATGGGAATCTTAGGAATAATGGGCATCTGTGCTAAGCAGGTGACGAAGCTTGTAGAATAATAAGGTATATGGACTGCTGCTCCCCCCTCCCTTTCATTTTTCACACAATAGCATTTACCACCAGGGTTGGCTGAGTGGAGTCTTACCTTGCAATCATGACAACACACATGGCATGTTGCTTTCTTCATTACAACCCATGCAGAATAACTTTGAACAGATGCCATAAAGGATATGAGGTTTGCAACTTGCTATGTGAGTGATGATAAAGTAATAATTTTGTTTTTTCCCCTGTGTCTTTGCTGCAGTACAGTATTGTCTCAAATGCATATTCAAACTTTCACATAAAATAAGATAAAATCAAATCTTTCTCACATATGCTGACAATAAGGTGCTATATTTCACTCTAGTTGCTAGACAATATTAGAACATCCATAAGACAATCCAATAATAATTAAAATTCTCAATGAATACTAAAAAAGCAGCTTTAAAAATAGCTTAGACAGCTGCTGGATACAGTCTGATCACAGATGTAGTATGCACAACTGGTGGATCCCTGCAGGTACCAATAGAGTCATTACCCCTGTCAATGTTGCAGAATGACATGGAAACATTGCAAGAAATGGTAAGTCTGTGCAATCCTCCTATGTCCTCAGCTGATCCTTCATCTATATACCATTTAAGTTATTTCGACTTGAAACTGAACAAATACATTCTTTTAAAACAACAGAAGGAACATTGGTGAAATTCTTCTGGGGGAGCCTCAGCAATACCAGGAAAAATACCTTTTTCTTACTACTAATCTTTTTTACCTTGATGCAAGGCAACTCATACATGAAAAAATGTCCTATTTGGTACATACAGACCTCAACCTCAACACGTGCACCTTTAACAACTCTATAATCCACTGCAATGGCTGCAATTCTGGCTGAATATCTTAGGCCCATCAGAAGATGAGCTCCAGCTAGTGTATTGGATGAAGTACGGTATTTTATTAAAGACCCCTGCTTATATAGGACTAAAACTAGGTTCAGGAGAATTAAGCTATATGCTTGGTCTGATAGGGTTAGATAACCCGGTGATTACTAGCAAGCCTATCTCTTGCAAAGAACCAGATTTCTTTACTAATATTACTTCTGTCTTGTCATGATTTTTATTTACTTTTGTAAAGAAGAAGCAACTAGTAAGAGCAAATAATAATAATAATAATTTGACTTCAACTTTACCCACTCAAACTTTAGCTTTAATCAACTCAACCACAACTCAACCAAAGACAGAAACCAGGGCTGCTGGAAAGGCTGTGGTTTTCAGTTCATATTTTATTTTTTAAACCATTAAGTTTTCCAGTTTCTCATTTGTTTCCTTCTACGCATCTACCTTGGTCTTACACAACAGTCTGAGAGATCATGAGAAACTTGTATTGGTCTACATATATCCATTTATTTATTTTGTTTACTTCAAATAGGAAATTTCTTCTTCTTCTTTGGCAATAACTCGTAGCTGAGTAAGATTGTTTTCCATGAACACGGTCTTAACTGTGAGTCTGTAAGTGACTGTGGAGGCCAATTCTGGACACGTTCTTCCACAGTGGGGACATAGGTTTCTGGGCAGGAGTTGATCATAGTGAGAGTTTGCCAAACATGCCTTCCTCTTAGCACTTTTTTAAAAAAAATTACATTTTTTAATATTATGCTGCCTTGCTATAACTTCTTTGCCTTGTTCTTCTAAAAATATTTTAGAAGAATAGGGTAGATATTCCACCATTTATGCTCTAACTTCTCTGTCACTATGCATAGAAAACAAAGGATTACATTACAGAAATAACTCTTTAAAATAGTAATTCAACCAACCTTCCATGTCATTGTCTTCTATGTACAAATGCTGCAGGGTTCTTGGAATGTAGAATACTTGCTTCAGTTTATTGTGCCCAAGATTGAGTTCCACAAGATTAGAAAGGTTAAAAGCATTATAAGGAACTTCATGCAGATTGTTGTGTGTCATTCTTATAGCAGTAAGCTTTGGAAGTTTCTGGAAATAATTATCTGGAATGAGAGAAATTGAGTTATTTTCAAGGGAAAGATGCATAAGTGAAAATGGTAGATCTGGAGGCATTGATTGAAGTCTGTTGCTGCAGAGGTTGATCTGCATTAGGTTTTTCATCTTTGAAAAATGTGTTTGTTTCAGTTGAGAATCTTCAAGGTGGTTATTGCACAGGTCAAGCATAGTCATGTTTACTAAACCTTCTAGGTCTTTGCTGGGCAACCTGGAAATCTGATTGAAACCCAGGAGCAATCGTTCTAAGCTTCTAGGTAGAGGGGATGGAATTTCTTCCAGCAGATTGTGTTCTAAATGGAGTTGTACTAGATTTGAAAGTTTGCCAAAGACACCTATGTCAATCATGTGAGACTTAATTTTGTTGTGGCTGAGGTTAATTTCTTTCAGGGCAGTAGCATTAACAAAGGATTCCACAGGCACAGCTTCAATGTCGTTATTCTGTAGATAGAGTTGCTGGACGTGACTGGGAATTCTTGGTATAGTCTGAAGTTTACGATTATCACAGTACATTGTTAGTGGGAAAGTTGGTGGGCAAAAGCATTCTTTGGCACACTGAGCAGGTGTGCTGGGATAAGGAATGGCGTATTCTATGCTAGGAATATGATGAAAAATGGATGGATATTCATTATCCATTTCATTATCATAGTCATCCTCATAGTCATATTGGCAGAACACTGGGACTCCAAAGAGGAGAGTGATAGTTAACAGTTGACTCAGGATTCCCATATTCAAGTTCTGATCTGATATCCTGTGGAAACAAAACAAAACAAAACAAAAGGTATTAATAAGACTGTTGTGTAATTGGCAAAAGTATGTTGTCATTTTTTAATATTGTTTTGTCTGAGAATTAACCATTGTACGGTTTTGAGACTAAAACATACTTTAGGCTTGGGGCTAAAATACTGTGTATGGTTTGAATCAGAACATTTCTTGGTAAATTATTATATAATAGTTGAAATGTTTTTCAACTACTTTAAGCTAAATATGAAAGAGATCTGCTACCTCTTAACTAGCAACTATTTTCAAGTCTTCCAGATAATTCAGAGCTCAACTGCAAACCTAAGAACTGTTGATAATACATGAACTCTTCACAGCAAAAATAAATGAATCAAAATGTACTCAAAAGTGTATTAATTTGACATTTTAATTGCCTGTTCTTGCGGATCACCCCATTGCTTGTGTTGGCCACTTTCTTTCAGGTACCTTGCCACTGCAGTATGAGGAGAAGATTTGTTGACATAAAATGTTTGTTATTTCCCTTCCTAAACATTTTTGTTGGCACAATAAGTATTTGGTTGTTGGTATCCTGACATATACATTAAATACATTACTTTAGTATGTAAGTGTATGAGACTAGAGGTTTGTAAGTCATGTTTTGTGTTGAGGAAGTTCATAGATAAGGATATATTCTGAAACTTTTTTCTTTTGCCACCCAGTTTTTAAATAATTTTTTTGTTTTTAACCTTTCAAAATTCAATAGCATACTGCACATCTATTTAAACTGTAAAACATATACTGTACAACTACTGAGCAGATGAAAGAGTAAGCTAAATAATAGGGGAGAAATACATTACTACAAGCTATATTTTGTGGTGTCCAGTGCAAAGGAAAGGAAGTTGCGGCAAAAGATCCTTTAAGGAAACTTTGTGACTTGCTGGCAGTATAAACACAGTTGATGTAACCCAGCTAAATGACAGGTCTTCTGAAAAGATGCCATATAAAAATTATTTACTGCCTCAGAAATTTAATGTAGTTTGGTTCTAAGAGAAATATACAGGCATAACTGTCAAATGGCATTTATTTCCACGTGTTTCTCAACAGCTCAAGCACTAAAGTGATGGCAAGGAAAGGAATATTCATAGTTTAGCTTCTGTGGTGGAAGGGAAAGTTGTGGGTTTGGATTAAAATTTCACTCCAGCTATAGAGACAGAAGTAATAGGTTGAGGATTAGAAGACGACTTGGAAGAGATCCCAGGAACTAGGGAAGCTTAGGTCAGAGAGTTCAGAGGCAGTGCTGGGAAGCAGGGGGTCAGAATATATACTAAAGTTTCTTGCTGCTCACCCACTGCTTAATCTGAGAGAGGCATCTGTGGAAAGAGTGGATAAAGGAAACAGAGGTCCAGGGAAATATTTATATTTTCTTGGGTTCCTTTACTACCCATTTATCAATGCCCAAAGTACATAGCTATAAAATGTAATTATGAGTGAGTGCCTGAGGGCCCTGCTCTTGCCACTTACCATCTGGCCTGGGGCGGGGCCTGAAGCCTCACAAGGACTGCGTGGTGCTTGCTGCCTGCTGCCCAGGAGGACTCCCCTGAGTGAGTGCTTGAGGGCCCTGCTCTTGCCACTTACCATCTGGCCTGGGGCGGGGCCTGAAGCCTCACAAGGACTGCTTGCTGCTTGCTGCCTGCTGCCCAGGAGGACTCCCCTGAGTGCCTGAGGGTCCTGCTCCTTCCTGCCACTTACCACCTGGCCCAGGGCGGGGCCTGACAGGCTTCACTAGGACAGTTGTTGTTACTGCCGGAGGGGCAGAGTGTTTTTAAAATGTTTTTTAAAAAATTTTTACATGTGGGGGGTGGGGGTGGGATGGATGTTTGGTTGGGTTTGGGGATTATTATTTTTTAATTTTTTTTTTTGATGTTTTGTAATTTTTACATTTTTTGTTTGTATTGTTTTATTGGTTTTGTTTGTTTAAGGTGTTATTTTGTTCTTAGGGGGAGGGTTCAGGGCTGCCGGGGAGTGGGCCCCAGCCCACAAAATGGCTGGGGCATGTTCCACAGGGGGGGATGCACTGGGACAACCGATCTCAGTGATCACGGGTAGGAGGAGGAGTTACGCTAAGACCAGACCATGTCATTACAGAGGAGGCAGGTTTAGTCGTTGTCTGAGGACTATCCCTGCCTCCGGGTCTGGTCCTGACCGGATGGATACTAGAATCAGCAAGGGATACCCACATGACCTGAAGGTGCTGCTGTGCAATGCCAGGTCAATGATTCATAAGACTACTGCCATCCATGACTTGATCATGGATGGAGGACTTGACCTGGCATGTGTAACAGAGACTTGGTTGGATGAAGCAGATGGGCCTGTCCTTGCCGCTGCTTGTCCACCAGGTTTCTCTTACGCACAGCAACCCAGGTCATGTGGGCGGGGAGGGGGGGTTGCAGTGATTTTTAGGAAGTCATTAGTTTGCACCAGGCGTCCTATTGGGAAGACCCAGTTTTCCGAGTGCATGTTCTGGAAGTTGGGCAATAGGGGCAGTACAGGATTCCTTTTGGTGTACCGACCTCCCCGCTGCACCAAGGATTCCCTGCCCGAGCTGCTTCAGGTCGTGGCGGATGTTCTCCTGGAGACACCTAGCTTGGTCGTCCTAGGGGATTTTAACATCCATGCCGACACGACCTTACAAGGGGCTGCTCGGGACTTCGTGGAAAGCATGGCCTCCATGGGGCTGTCCCTGAATAAGTCTGGCCCAACCCATAGTCGCGGACATGCCTTGGACCTGGTGTTTACCTCTATGGATGTTGGTGATCTGACACTAAGTAAAAGCGAAACGAAAGAAGTGCCATGGTCAGATCACTTCCTGGTGCAACTGGACTTCTCTGCGACCCATCCCCTCTGCAGGGAGGTGGGACCAATTCGGATGGTCCGCCCCCGCCACTTAATGGATCCAAATGGTTTCCAGAGAGTGGTAGGGGATGCTTTATCCCATGTTGATGGCCTTTCAGCCGATTCCCTGGTGGCCCGCTGGAATGTGGAGTTAACCAGGGCTATTGACTGTTTGGCTCCGAAGCGCCCTCTCCGATTGCATGGAGCCCGGACAGCCCCGTGGTTTTCCACGGATCTGAGGGCAATGAAACAATCGTTGAGACGGCTAGAGCGTCGGTGGCGGATAACTCATTCCGAATCTGACCGGACACAGGTTAGAGCTCAACGTCGAGCCTACCAAGTGGCGATAGCGACGGCGAAGAAGAATTTCTTCACCGCCTCTATTGCATCTGCAGAAAACAGCAGCAGGAGACTTTTTCAGGTGGTTCACAATTTAGTGGAACCACCTGCAACATCGGGGCCCAGTACGGGCCACATGTTCTCCTGCAATGATTTTGCAAAGTTTTTTGCAGATAAAATCGCTCAGATTCGGGAAGAAGTAGACTCCACCGTGGGAGCAGGGCCGGGGCGGGAGAGTGCTAGAGTTCTGTCTAGTCAAGTTGAGTGGGATCAATTCCAATCTGTTACCTCCGAGGATGTGGACAGGCTGCTTGGACGAGTGAAGCCAACCACCTGTCTCCTGGATCCTTGCCCATCCTGGCTTATAAAAGCTAGCCGGGAAGGACTGGGCGATGGGCTTCGTGGGGTGGTGAATGCTTCCCTCCGTGAGGGAGCCTTCCCAGACCCGCTGAAAGAGGCGGTTATTAAACCGCTTCTTAAAAAACCATCTTTAGATGCGGCCACGATGGCCAACTATCGCCCAGTTTCAAATCTTCCATTCTTGGGCAAGGTGATTGAGCGAGCGGTGGCCGAACAACTCCAGGCACGCCTGGAAGAAGCGGACCATTTGGATCCCTTCCAGTCGGGATTCAGGCCTCATCATGGGACTGAAACTGCCTTGGTCGCACTGGTTGATGATCTTCGGCGGGCTAGGGACAAAGGTGAGAGCTGTTTCCTAGTTCTGCTGGATCTCTCAGCGGCGTTTGATACCATCGACCATAACATCCTTCTGGACCGTCTTGAGGGGCTGGGAGCTAGGGGCACTGTCATACAGTGGTTCCGCTCCTTCCTCCTGGGCCGTGTTCAGAAAGTGGTGGTGGGGGATGAGTGTTCAGACCCCTGGGCTCTCACTTGTGGGGTGCCTCAGGGTTCTGTCCTCTCCCCCATGCTTTTCAACATTTACATGCAGCCGCTGGGAGAGATCATCAGGAGGTTTGGGCTGGGTGTTCATCAGTATGCGGATGATACCCAGCTCTACCTCTCCTTTAAATCAGAACCAGTGAAGGCGGTGGAGGTCCTGTGTGAGTGTCTGGAGGCGGTTGGAGGATGGATGGCGGCTAACAGATTGAGGTTGAATCCTGACAAGACAGAAGTGCTGTTTTTGGGGGACAGGAGGCGGGCAGGTGTGGAGAATTCCCTGGTCCTGAATGGGGTAACTGTGCCCCTGAAGGACCAGGTGCGCAGCCTGGGAGTCATTTTGGACTCACAGCTGTCCATGGAGGCACAGATCAAATCTGTGTCCAGGGCAGCTGTTTACCAGCTCCATCTGGTACGTAGGCTGAGACCCTATCTGCCTGTGGACTGTCTCGCCAGAGTGGTGCATGCTCTGGTTATCTCCCGCTTGGACTACTGCAATGCACTCTACGTGGGGCTACCTTTGAAGGTGACTCGGAAACTACAACTAATCCAGAATGCGGCAGCTAGACTGGTGACTGGGAGCGGCCGCCGAGACCATATAACACCGGTCTTGAAAGACCTACATTGGCTCCCAGTACGTTTCCGAGCACAATTCAAAGTGTTGGTGCTGACCTTTAAAGCCCTAAACGGCCTCGGTCCAGTATACCTGAAGGAGCGTCTCCACCCCCATCATTCTGCCCGGACGCTGAGGTCTAGCGCCGAGGGCCTTCTGGCGGTTCCCTCACTGCGAGAAGTAAAGCTACAGGGAACCAGGCAGAGGGCCTTCTCGGTAGTGGCGCCCGCCCTGTGGAACGTCCTTCCAGCAGATGTCAAAGCGATTAACAACTACCTGACATTCAGAAGACATCTTAAGGCAGCCCTGTTCAGGGAAGTTTTTAACGTGTGATATTTTATTTTTGCTTTTTATGGAAGCCGCCCAGAGTGGCTGGGGAGGCCCAGCCAGATGGGCGGGGTATAAATAATAAATTATTATTATTATATTATTATAATTGTTAGAATACTCAGAGTGAAGAGGAAAACTGGCAAATGAAACTATGGGAATGTGGGGGAAATTAACAGAATGCTTAAGTTGGAAAAGTTGTGTGTTATTGATGGCTGAATGTTAGGGTGATTAAAGGAAGTAGATGAGATTAAGTAGTGGATGAAAAGGAGGAAGTGGTTGAAGAAGGGCCTCAGGTGATGATCCAAGGGTCTGGGTTGGTTCAGATGGGGAGAGATGGTCCTTGATGTAGGACCATCCTGAGCCATTTAAGGCCATGTAGGATGTCCTGAGCCATTTAAGGCTTTCTAGGTCAAAACCTAGAGCTGTGAGAGCTGGACCATAAAGAAGGGTGATCGCCGAAGAATTGATGCTTTTGAATTATGGTGCTGGAGGAGACTCTTGAGAGTCCCATGGACTGCAAGAAGATCAAACCTATCCATTCTGAAGGAAATCAGCCCTGAGTGCTCACTGGAAGGACAGATCGTGAAGCTGAGGCTCCAATACTTTGGCCACCTCATGAGAAGAGAAGACTCCCTGGAGAAGACCCTGATGTTGGCAAAGATGGAGGGCACAAGGAGAAGGGGACGACAGAGGACGAGATGGTTGAACAGTGTTCTTGAAGCTACCAGCATGAGTTTGACCAAACTGTGGGAGGCAGTGGAAGACAGGAGTGCCTGGTGTGCTCTGGTCCATGGGGTCACGAAGAGTCAGACACGACTAAATGACTAAACAACAACAACAGGTCAAAACCAGCACTTTGAATTGGGCATGGAAACTAATTGGTAGCCAGTGCAGTCAGGCCAGGATTGGTGTAATATGCTCAAACTATCTTGCTCCAGTGAGAAACCTGACTGCCAAATTCTGCACCAGCTGAAGTTTCTGAACTGTCTTCAGAGGCAACCCTATGTATAATGCATTGCTATAATCTAACCTGAAAGTTACTTTAACTAGAGCATAGACAACATGAGTTAGGATATCCCTATCCAGATAGCAATGTATCTGGGCCACCAGCCAAAGCTAATGGAAAGCACCTCTGTGTCCTCTATAAGAGGTCCAGAAGGTGGCAACATGAGAACAGGTTTTTTCTGCAGTGGAATTCCCATATGTGGAATGTTCTCCCCAGGGTGGGTTGCTTGGCCCCTTCACTAAAATCTTTAGGTGCCAAGTGAAAGTGTTTCTCTTTAACCAGCTGATCAATATTCTATGGCTTTATAAAACTGTTGGGGGGGCGGTTATTGGTTTGTTTTTGTTTTGTTGTGTACTTTGTTTCCTCAATTTGTATTTGTATGAGCCACCCTGGGATCTTCGGATGAAGGGTGGTTTACAAATAATATATATATATAAATTATTATTATTATCAGCAATATCAAAACCTGCCAGGAAATCAACGATAAGCGATAGGCCATAGTCCTCCTGTTTCTCTCCTGATAAAGATGATTACTCGTGTAACAAAGGCTGCCTCAGTGCCATACTCAGGCCTGAAGCTAGAATGAAATAATAGAATCATAGAACCATAGTTGTAAGGGACCCAAGGGTCATCTAGTCCAGCCCCCTTCCATGCAGGAATCTCAGCTAAAGAATTCATGACTGATGGCTTAAAAACCTCCAAGGAAGGAGATTCTACCACCTCTCATGGGAGTCTGTTCCACTGCCAAACAGCTCTTACTGTCAGAAAGTTTTTCCAAATGTTTAGTCAGAATCTCCTTTTATGTAACTTGAAGCCGTTGCCTCGAGTCCTACCCAGAACAGGAAAAAACAAGCATGCTCCATCTTCCATGTGACAGCCCTTAAGATATTTGAAGATGGCTATCATATCTCCTCTCAGTTTCCTCTTTTCCAGACTAAACATGCCCAGTTCCTTCAAGTGTTCCTCATAAGGCTTAGTTTCCAGACCCCTGATCATCTTGGTTGCCCTCCTCTACACACGTTTCATCTTGTCAACATACTTATTAAATTGTGGTGCCCAGAACTGGACACAGTATTCTAGGTGTGGTCTGACCAAGGCAGAATAGAGTGGTGCTATTACTTCCCTTGATCTGGACCCTAGACTTCTGTTGATGCATCCTAGAATAGCATTAGCTTTTTTTGCTGCTGCATCACACTGTTGACTCATGTTAAGGTTGTGGTCCACCAAGACCCCTAGATCGTTTTCACATGTACTGCTAGTAAGACAGGTGTCCCCCGTCCTATATTTGTGCGTCTGGTTCTTCCTGCCTAAGTTCCGTAATCTGTTAAGGTCATTTGGAATTCTGATTCTGTCTTCTGTGGCATTAGCTACCCTTCCCAGTTTGGTGCCACTGGCAAATTTGATGAGCATCCCATCAATTCCTTCTTCCAAGTCATTTATAAAGACATTGAACAACAATGGGCCTGGGACAGAACCCTGCGGCACCCCACTTGTCTCTTTTTTCCAGGATGGTGAGGAATCATTAATGAGTACTCTTTGGGTTTGGTCAGTCAAGGAGCTACAAATCCTCCTGACAGTTACCTTGTTTAACCCACGTTTCACCAAAATAAACTGCTTCCTCCAAGCACGTCTGAAGCTGACTGTACATGACCATCTCAGTCATCTTGCCCATGAACACGACATTTACATGAGATGCCGAGAAGTGTTTGGATCCTAACCAAGGGAAATCTTACCCTATCAATAATATTACCTGAAGCTTTAACATTTAGTATATGATTCATGTTTTTAGTTTGCATCAGTTGATGTACCAGTAATCTGCTCTTTTTATCACTGACTTCCCACAATGTTGGTCAGCAAAATTCTTAAGAGAAATCATTTCTTCAAGATGTGGAAAGAGTTAAATGTGGTTTTTAGTTTTCTTAAGTATCTCCAGAGATCAAGAGTAGGTCTCGCACAGGACATTAGGGCAGCAGTCCTAAACCCACTTAGCTGGGTGTAAATCCATTTGATTCAACTTTCGAGTAATCACGTTGTAATGGTATAGTGTGGTTACTCGTGCGTAAACTGCCTCCACTTCAATTAGATGGTTTGCTCAAACATGTTTAGGGTTAGAGCTCGCCCTCCGTGACCTGTTAGTCACTTGCAGAATCTTCCAGTGGGCTTTTCTTGAATCTCTTCCAGCATAAAAGCTGCTTGACCCCCAGTCTCCGCCTATGTTCCCTGCGCGGAACGCGTCTGCGCAAGTAAGGGGATGGCAAGGGCGTGCCAGCGCTCTCTCCGCTGGTTTCGGTTGAAGGGTCTTGGAGCCCTGACACCGATTCCTCCATCTCCTCTCTATTGGTGTCACGCTGAATTCCTTCCCCCCGACTGGTTCCCTCTCTGGCATCGCTCTGGAGCCCTGCCTCCGCTTTTCGCTCTGATGTCAGTTCCCTGACACACGTATAGGATTATGTTGTAAATCTATTCTCTTATGGTTTTCTTCTTTCTATAGCTGGGCCTGTCCCATAAAGTCTGATGTACAGCCACTGCTGAATTGATGTTCCTGACACTAGAAATTTCATGTCTTGCTACTAATACTAAAAGTATCTAATACTCAGTTTCCAGTTAATTCAAAGGGAGACATTACACAAAAATAAAATGGACCAAGAAACAGGAATATGATCTGATATTGCAATAGGACCAGAATTATGAAATATGTTAAGCTATTCTAATTCAGAATATATTTAAAGTCAAGCTGAGAAGTGTTTATGAGTTAAAAATATAAAACTATAAAACTACAATACTGTGCAGTTAGTTGTTTTCACTGGCAAATACCACAAAGCATGCTTTTTGTCTAAATATCAATAATGCATACAAAACTACTAGTAGTTCCCTCTCAACATTAAAAGATAAGATATTAAATCAATTTAAAGACAATATAGGGACCATAGCTATATTTATTTTACTGTATTCTATCTTCAAAGTAAATGTCTACTGTACAAGCTCAAATGCTGAAAATGAAAAAAATATTTCCTAATTCAGCTGTTGAGGTGACTTGAGAAAATTGATATCCTAATCTAAATAATCTGTATTATTATTTATTTATAAAGAAGCTCTCTAGACTTCTATAGCATTTACTAGGGCTCTGATCTTACAACTTTCTGTGATACCATTATTAGTGAAACTCTTCCAAGCATATTAAACAACATTTTCATAATATAGTCACACAACACTCTGCCTTCCGTTCTTCATACAAATCCAATATACCACAGCTCCCGAGGGACACTTCTTTAAGGCTCTATTCTCTTTTCTCCTTAGCAACTTTCCCCTTTGTCTTTTCCACTTCACTTTAAACACCTTCCCTTCCAAAAATGAAGATAATGAGGTCAAAAGCTTACTTTTTGTGTGCAAAAAGAAGACGATACTTCTTTCTTCTCAAGCTTTGGTACTATAGTGGCTGTTCACCTACACTCTGCCTTGTTTCAAGTCCAGCTTCCTCATATCTCATCTTTTCCTTATCTAGATTTGGCCATACAATATTAGCTTTTAAATGCTGACATATATTTCCCAGTTCTCATGCTTCCTAATTTGCTATTCAATTCTTCTGATGTTGAATTCATTTTTGTTAATGAACTGATTCTATTAGCATGTGAAATACAACTGAAAGTTGTGCCACGTTGATTGAATAGGTCAAAAGTATTATTTACTTCAATCAACTTACTCTTACTCCTAAATAAAAGAGTAATAACTTGATCCTCACATAAGTGGCAGTAATGAAGACAAGGGCATGCAACATTGCAACTAAAACAGCGTCTGGGGTGCTAGTCTAGTAAAACATAGCCAGTGTGGTGTATTGGTTAAGAGTGTTGGACTATGACCTGGGAGACCAGGCTTAAATCCCCATTCAGCCATGAAGCTCACTGGGTCACCTTGGGTCGGTCATTATCTCTCAGCCTAACTTATCTCACAGGGTTGTTGTGAGGATAAAATGGGGAGCGGAAAAACATGTACACCACCTTGACTTCCTTGGAGGAAAAGGTTTTATATAAGTGTAAAAAAGAAATAATTAAAACAGCTCCACTCAGCATGCCTTTCCAACCCACCAAGATGAAATAAAATGCTGGCACACCATTTTGCCAGCACTGATAGAATGGAGTTGCTTTGATAGTTATAAGAGGCATCAACCTCACCACTACCTGAACTACCTTCTTGTTTCCCAAAAGCATTGATCCTCCCCCACAGCAAAACTGACATCACCATTTCTCCAGAGCAGGGGAAATATTTCAGCAAAGTAGACTGGCAAAAGATGGAATGTAGGGTGTGTGTTTTTTTTTGGGGGGGGGGTAGTGAAACATAAAATCAGACTATTAACTGTTTATTGGGGATTATGCAATATTACATAATTTTCCAGTAGCCAGAGTTCTGTTTTCTGTTATATCTATGCAACATGGTCAAGAACATTTTAAGAGATCACCAAATGTTAATTCCTGAATTTAGTGACTAATCAGAGTAATTTATTTATATTTATACATAAATATGTCTAACCGTATACATTTGAGCAAAAGGTTTTATGTATCACTGAGTATCACTGGATGCTTCCAATGATAAAACTACATGACAAATATAATTAGATGAAATGACACTGGATATACGCCAAATGTATATAATCAATGAGCATGATAATTGGTTAATAAGGTTGTATAATAATCTGAAGCACGTTACCAGTAAGAAGATTGAAGTATTTAAAACAAATAATTTCCTACCTCTAAATTATTTTGTAGTTTTCAGCCAATGAATATGCAGCAAGCTTTAGAAAGTGTCAGATGGTGCTTCCCTTAAAATCCATAGTCACCATATAAGAAGTATCTAGTTCAGAATATGAGTACTTGATGAAATGTAATTTACTGCAAAAATCCTCCGGAGACGCTTAAAATGCTGCTTGTTGCACAAAATAGTTTATTCAAATAAGAGTATACTTTTACCCTAGTGAAATTATGTGGCTTTAGCCTGCTTTCTCTAATGTTTGGTTTGAGGTGTGGCAGGAATTTCCTTCACTTGAAGGGGTGGCTTAAGATTATTTTTAGCATGATCCATTCAACTCTGTTTGTTTTATTGTCAGTGCCAATTCTTGTGTCCATTCAGTTTGTTTACTGCCTGAAAGTCCAGTTAAGTATATTACCATTCTCTCCTTTTAAGGACACTTACTGTTAAATTATATCAACATATTTACATTGCTAACTATTTGACATTCTTGTTATAAGCTAAATCTTACAGCTAGTGCAAGCATGAACATCACTTGATTCCTTCTGATTTGTGATTCCTGAATAGTCTATGACTCACATCTGGATTTATTGATTGCTCCATTGTAACACACTGTCATAATCTACCACCACATCAAGCTAAATGCATTTCAGCAATTCATTTCATTGGATTATAATCCTTGTTGAAATAAAGTGAGTCACAACTCACTTTTTATATTGATTTCAGTGGGACCTAAATGTAGCTAACACCTTCTGGATATACAAATGGTTCAAAGCATGTTTAACACTGTGATCCTATACATGTCATTACTGTGGTACCTCAGGTTACATACACTTCAGGTTACATACACTTCAGGTTTCAGACGCCGCTAACCCAGAAATATTACCTCGGGTTAAGAACTTTGCTTCAGGATGAGAACAGAAATTGTGCAGCGGTGGTGCGTTGGCAGCAGGAGGCCCCATTAGCTAAAGTGGTTCTTCAGGTTAAGAACAGTTTCAGGTTAAGAACAGTCCTCCAGAACGAATTAAGTTCTTAACCCGAGGTACCACTGTACTACCCACCTTATAAAGTCTGTTTGAGTGCTGGTGACATTTTCTGTTTTTAACTGTCCCTCTTCTCCTTTACTGAAGAAGGTGGTTAACATCTGTTTGCAATTTAATTCTAAAGCACTCTTCTCCAATGATTACAACCCCCTATCATCTTGGTATGGCAGTGGCCAGGAATGATGGAATTTAGTCAAACATTTGGGGACCCAAGTTTGAGAAATGATGCTTGAGAGTTTCCCAGATAATGTAGACTTCTCTATTTCTTACCACTTGTTAATCTTTCGGATTGGTCAGAGATTCTTTTGTTAGCTTGAGTGGACCTTCTTTACTTAAAGGCAAAACACAAAAATACAACCCTATTGTTAAACATCTCAGCAGAATTCAGTACAATTGACATGGGGTTAATGGCACAACTCTTTATTGGAACCACCCTGTTAGGTAGAAATGGAACTACAGAGTACCGGTAAATGCTGCATACTCACAAGATTTCCAGAAATCTTCATGTGCTCGTCTAATCTTCCTAGTCTTCCTAGTCTATTTATGTCACAAATTAAAGCTGCAGTCATAGGCCCACTTACTTGGGAGTAAGATCCATTGCACTCATTGGGACTTTCTAAGTAGACATGTATAGGCTCACTTTGTTAAACATGCTTTGAACAATAACAGTGTATCCAGAAGATGTTACTCACATTTAGGTCCCACTCCCTGCTGTCGTCTCCTCTGACAACAAACTTTTGTCTATCTAGCTGCTTATGTTTGCTCATACTAAGCAACCTGCCAGCACTGGAGAGAAAAAGACTGAAACTGATCCAGACAAACACAACAAGAGGCAGCTAATGATCTTTCTGGCATACACTGTATTAATTACTGTTCAAGCTGGAAAGGATGTAACTTATCACAGCAGGCTCTTGGCAGTTTTAACTCTGGGTGGACAGTCCAACATGACCAGGACTGAATAGCCTGCTAGTCACCTGAAAGAGCTCCTCTGGATGACACTGAGCAGATGGAACAACTTCTTACAGTGGAAGAAAAACATGGTATACAAATGTAATAAATAAATAACATTACGACAAACTAGATCAAAATATAATAAAAACCAAAGCACTGGAAGACACAAGATCTACCCACCGTGGAAGAATGGCAGATGCAAGTAATGGACTACATGGAAATGGCAGAAATGACTAGCAGAATACGAGATCAAGGAGAAGAGCAGGTGGAAGAAGATTGGAAGAAGTTTAAAAACTATTTACAAAAACATTGTAAAATTTTTGAATGTTGAGGACACTGAAATGAAACAAAGAGGTTCAAGTGAATAAGATAATAAGAATATGAAAGAAGGGATAAATATTGGATGAAAATTTGAATAATATAATATTTGAAGGAATTTTTAAAGGATAAAACTAACTAAAATGAATTTGCTGAATTAAATTTGAAGTGGAATACAAGAAAGGAGGGCGGGTGGAAGTCAAGAAAATAAGGTTATGAAGGATATGAATTTGAAAAAAGTGTTTTCTTTGTTATCTTTTTTTCTTTTTTTTTTCCTTTTTTTCTTTTTTGTGGTTCTGTATTTTTCATGTGTTTTTTCTATTTATTGTTTTATTTCTTTATTGTGAAAATTTAATAAAATATCATTTAAAAAAAACAACAAAATATAATAAAAACCAGTAAAAGTAACAACACCAAATAAAGTTTTATTTTGAAAAAGGTCGTTTGAAACTCTATGTTTGGGCTATTTTTGAAAGCTCACTAAAAAGTAGACAGGTGGTCCTTTCTGGGAAGCATATTCCAAATTGGAACTTGCCTGGAAAAGTTGACCAGAAGAAATAAGTGAAATATTATTATTAACACTATTATAATTTATTACTGACCCTTCACCCTAACATTAAATTACCATTCATCACTCCATTTGTCATTACCCTGTGAATACCTGGATTCTTGCCTCTCAAACCCTCCCTATGACACAATCAATTAGGCTGGTTCATACCTGGAGCCTAATGGATCCAACTGGCTTGCACAGTTCTACAGGGGAAATTCTATTATGAAAATGTTTTCACAGCAAGCCCTAAATTCCATACCCTCCTGTACAAAAGTATGTATAACTGAAATAGTTTCATATTCTTGGTGTCTCTATTCCTGCATCCATTTCCCTCCCCTTTCTATGTAATCTTCTCTGTTTTATGTATGGATTGCAAATCTCTTGAGACAGGAACACAGCCATACATTTTAAAAAGTTGTGCATATAGTTTGAGCTATATAAAATAAGGATTATTCATGTTAATGGTTATCCTGTGGATAGTATAAATGAATTATGAAATACAAGGCTAACCTCAGGAATAGACATGGTAGTTCCTAGACATCCATATCTACTTTGCCATCAGGACATCACTAAAGAGTGCAGATGGTGAAAACCCCATGTTCTATATGGCCAAACAAAACACAGAGCCTATTTGAAGACCTAAAACACATGGTTCTTCTCATTTCACCCTCACAGCAACCTTGTGAGGTAGGTTAGGCTAAGAGATGGTGACTAGCTCAAGGTCACTTAGTGAATAATGTGTGGTTTAAGTTGGTTTGATAACCTACTTGAATTATAAAACAGCAATTTTTAAAATGCATCAATAAAACAATTGAATTGTCTGCTGGGATTGCCCCGTGACTGATATTTGCCACTCAAGCCTGTACTGAGTTTTCAGTGACACTGTCTGGGGCTGGACCAACTCTGCTCTCCTAGCTTCATATAGCCAGCAAATACCAGGTCAGCCATTTCATTCACAATCAAATAATGTAAGATGGTTCCTGGCTTGCATTTATGTGCCACAGATATTTAACAGTAGATTAAGATCTGCAGTAGTTGAATTTTTGAATTTTAAGACAGAAGTATTAAAATGTGTTGGAGCGACATATTTTCTGCCCGGCAGATGGGTGGGATGATGCACTCATAACATTTCATTTTAAAAATCACTTTCACAATTTCCATATCTTGTGCTGTACTAGGTAGACCTGTGCCCTGTTCCAGCAGGGTTCTCCTTACATTTTTATCAATACAAGTTTTACTATGTTGCCTGAATTATTTTTGGAAATTCAGTAGTATGCTTTAAGACAGAAATATAGGATTGGATCCTAACACTCTGTGAGCAGATTTCCACTAACAGGGTGTTCCTATTGGTGGAAAGGCAGTATGTGACCCTCCCCTACCCCAGCAGCCATGTGTGTCCTAAAAAAGAATCTGCTTCAGATGGCTGGAGCACTCCCTGAAGCATCCATCATAGGAGATGGCTCTGGGGGCTGCCAATGAAAACTGCTTCTCCTCTTCTGGCAGCAGGCACCTCCATTGTATCCAGAGTCTCTTCTGTCAACAGAAGGAAGACTTCCATTAATGGAAAGGCAATTCACATAGTAAACAAAACACTTGTAGTTAACATAAGAACATCATGTTTCAGATATCTCTATCTGATCTTATTAGTTCAAATGCTGAAATAAAAAAGTAAGAGCAAAAGTTTGAAATTAGCAAATCTGTGATATGCCATTTTAGTAGGAGTTGGGGAAAGTCTTCAAAGCAACAAATGACAAGCTAGTGATATCAATTTGTCACAAAGTAGCCATTATTTATTTATTTATTCATTTATTCATTCAGTCATTTATAAACTTCTACATCAAAACAATAAAAATATCAATATTTTGTAGTAGTAAACCTCTTCTTGTGATCAAACAGTGCATGCCCTACATAAATATCTCTCTGTGGGAAATGTTGGTGTCATCAATCATGTTTATATTTAAAAGAATTATTTGTTTATTTAACATTTCTATCCTGCCCATCATTACAAAATGGGTCATAACTATAAAATTCATCAAATATAAGATTATGAAGCAAATAATTCATTACAATTTATTAGGTGGCAAGGTCCTAAGCTGCTTAGGGCTTTTCACATCAAAGGCAGCACCTTCAATTGAGCTCTGTGATGAAAAGCAGCCAGTGCAAGTATTTCAGGACCTGTGTTGTCCAAGATGGCTGTATGAGATCATATAACACCTTTGCAGCTACATTTTGTACTTGTTCCACTCTATGAACCATCTTCAAGGACAACCCTCATAAAATTCATTACAATAGTCTAGCTGGGAAATTACAAGGATATGGATTTCTGTGGCCAGGCTATACCTGTCCAGGAGTGACTGCCTTTGATCTGCAGCTGAAATAGGCATTCCATGCCACTGTAGCCACCTGGGCATTCACTGACAAGTTAGAATGAAGAAATACCCTCAGTCTACACATCTACTCCTTGGTGTGGAATGCATCCAGAATAGCCTGCTCCCAATAACTGCAAATCTACAACACTTTTTTGTGTTGGAATTCAGTGTCGGTTTATTGGCTCTCATTCAGTCCACTGCTTCTAGGTATCAATTAAGTACCTGTACAGCTGCACCTGATTTCAATAGAAAAGGAAGAGAGCGCTGGGGGTGGCCAACATACTGGGGAAGCCTCACTCCAAAACTTCCTGAAAGGTTTCATATAGAGGTTAAATACCATAGGGAACAAAATGGATCCCTGCAGGGCCCCATGGCACAACTTCCAAGGAACTGAGGAGAGGTCCTCCACTGTTATTTTCTGGAACTAGTCCAATGGGTAGGAACTGTAGGGTGCTGCAAGAACTCTGTAGTGTCATGCCTTTAACTCCCATAAAGTCATTCTAGAAAGATACTATAGATTATGTTATCTAAAGCTGCTAAGAGAGCAAGAAAAATTAGCATATAGAAGTCATCAATCAGGGTGACAAAAGCTATTTCAGAATCTGAATCAGGAAGCTGGGTAGAAATGATTCAAGATATAATCTTCCAAGGCTATGCATTCTTAGTGGATGCATGATGGTAACATCTGCCTTCATGCTGATCAGTACGTGGAGATTGACCTTTTTATGAAACACATACATGGCTCCTGAATAGGATCAGTGGCTGTCATCTTGACTGTACTTTTCAGAGACACAGATAGCATGTCACTTGGACAATGATGTTATAAAAGGAATTTGATGAAAGCATGTATGAACCAGACTGCTATATGTCTTATTGTATATATAAAAATTATTTTTAAAAAGATTTTAAGGGTACTCTGTTGGAGTGTGATGGTTATTGAACACAATTAGCAGCAAGAGTAAACAGTTGTGAACAAGACCTATGTTTTGCTGGTATGCACACATTTAAATGAGAAAAAAATAAATTATTAATCCTTCTAGTTAACAAGGATTTAGTGGGCGGGGATATAATTGCTTGAAATAGATATTACTATTGGAAATGTGTGTCCATCACACTAAATGTTTAAAAACTAGAAATAATGCAGTTCAGCAGAATTAAACTGAGAAGCTATGCTTTATGAGTGTATACACTTCCCTTAGTTAGCTTGAGTTTTGAAAGAGACATTTCCCACACTCACTTGATGTGCTCAGTTTCAGAAACTACAAAGAAGGTATTACCATGTTTCATTGGAGCCTGATTGTGGAATAAAATAAGAACATTTCGCCTAGAATGCTTCCTAAGAATACGGTATATTGTATTAACTTGGTGTCAAGTAAAAAGCAGGGAATGATAGCCTATCCTTATTTCCCAGAAACTATATAGTTAAAAACTCTTAAGTCACATTTGTACTGATACATTCATATTTTGTAAACAAACTGCAGCAAGTCTGGCTCCTGGCAGCACATGTAGCTCAGCTAATTTTTATTGAATATTTTTCCAGATTTATGCTGGCCAACTACTTACTTCAAATTGAATATCTGAGTAGTGTTTCCAGCTTTGTCAGTTTAGAAGTTTGTTGATTTTTTAGTGGTTCTACATAATAATCTTTTAAAATTGACATTTTATGTGCACTGTTGTGTGATTGAACAAGTAAGGTAACTGTTACAAGCTTCTTCCCAGATTGTCTGAGACACTGGAATGTGATACGTGGCATTTGGAGCTGAAGCCAGTTGTTCACTTACTGCAAAACTTTCCCATATGTTTCTTGTTAGCAGCTTTGTTCTGAAACCTCGAGTCTTCCCAGAAACAAATAGAAAGCAGATTCTTAAGTTTTACTGAACACAAAAAGTATTCTCAGTCTCTTTCCACTGAGTAACCATATTTCTTAAGAGTGTATACAATAATAGTTTTAAAAGAGAAGAGATTAAAAACTCTTATTGAATTATATGCTTCTTTTGCACTTGCATTTTTCTGGTGACTTTTATTAGCTAGGAAAATAATACTCAACAAATTGTTTAAAAACTGAACAGCAGCTATCAATGTTTGCATTAATTAGAAAAGCAGGAGGAAATCAAAGAACAATTTCTCATATTTTTTACATTTCTTACAGATTTACCATGCAATCTTATAAATTTCTACTCAAAAGTAAATCCCATTGTGTTCAATAGGACACTGCATGGTATTGTATTCTTTATTGCTTTTATCTACAGTCCAATTGAGGGATGTGTGTGGCATTGTGGGTTAAACCACAGAGCCTAGGACTTGGTGATCAGAAGGTTGGCGGTTCGAATCTCCACGATGGGGTGAGCTCCCGTTGTTCAGTCCCTGCTCCTGCCAACTTAGTTCAAAAGCTCCAGCAGGAAGGTAAACGGCGTTTCCGTGTGCTGCTCTGGTTCGCCAAAAGCAGCTTAGTCATGCTGGCCACATGACCCGGAAGCTGTACGCCAGCTCCCTCGGCCATAAAGTGAGGTGAGCGCTGCAACCCCAGTTGGCCATGACTGGACCTAATGGTCAGGGATCCCTTTACCCTTTACCTTTACTTCCCAATTAAACATGTTCTCTGGACAATTCACAAATTTAAAATGATACTGATACAATCACAACTAAAAACAATACAGAAAAACTATAGAAGCACAAAAGTCAGTATGAAACCATCATATGCAACATGAGAGCAATAAAACAATGAAAACAATGAAAACCAGCAGTAAAATTAACATTTGATATGAGAGCAACTACTGAAAATGTTCTTTCCTAACTGCCTCAACTCATTAGGAAGAGGAACTATGAGAATGGCCTGTAGTGAAGATTTTTAAGGTCCGGGGAGGTATATATGAAAGGAGCCAATTCTTCTGGTATTCTGTCTCCAAGCCATTTAGGGTTTTAATGGTTAACAACAGCATTTGAATTGGGCCTAGAAATAGATTGGAAACCAGTGCAGATAACCAAGCACTAACATCATGTGCTGATATGTACCTGTTCCTATTAATAATCTTGTCTTTCGGGGGGTGGGGGTTAATTGAAATTTCTTTTCCAGAGCATTTTCAAAGGCAGCCCACAGATTACTCATTGTAGTAATCCACCTGGGAGGTTACTAGAGCACTGATAACTTTGCAACACGTTTATTTATCCACCAAACCTGATACAAGGCACTCTCTGTCACCATGGCTACCTGTGCTGCAAGTGAAAAAGCTAAAAGCTAAGAGAACCACCAAACTACAAACCTGCTCTTTCAGGGAAGTGTAAGCCCATTCAAAACTATTTAATTTGAGAACCATTTATTGAGCAGTTGAATCACCCATGAACAGTACCTTCGTCTTCTCTAGATTTAAGTTTGACGCATCTCAGCCACACCCCAGATTACTTTTCTCTGCTTTTCTGTAGACATTGAATAGTAGGGGGAAAGCTGTAATATTCCAGCACCACCTTCATGAAATGTAGTAGAAGTGGAACCACTGTAACATGATAATGTCCCTAAAAATCTGGCATGCTATATACTGTGCTGCTGCTGATCTTCTCCAATAAATAGATAATTTACTTGTGAAAAAATATAAACCAACAATTGATGTTGTTGTTCAAGTTAGGCTTGTGTTCTAAGTACATTTCAGCAGTATCCTTCAGTGGTATGCAGCAGCATCCTTTGTGTACTAGCATGTGATTTTTGGTTTACAATGGTAGAAATGTTAGATGTGTATCTTTTTCATACTTCTCATGTTGGCCAGATCCTTCCTGATCTCTACCCATACTGAAAACCTCAAAGAAATTGCTGGTTCTGGGTATGGTTTGTTTTACTCCTCTTCGAAGAATAAGAAGGTCCTTGACACATTTTCTCCATTCTTATTGTGGGAGGATGAGCTGTGCTTTTCATTTTGACCTATATTAGAAGTTTTATCATTTTGTATACAATTTACAAAGATCTGTATAGTTAAAGCCATGGTTTTCCCAGTAGTGATGTATGGAAGTGAGAGCTGGACCATAAAGAAGGCTGATCGCCGAAGAATTGATGCTTTTGAATTATGGTGTTGGAGGAGACTCTTGAGAGTCCCATGGACTGCAAGAAGATCAAACCTATCCATTCTGAAGGAAATCAGCCCTGAGTGCTCACTGGAAGGACAGATCATGAAGCTGAGGCTCCAATACTTTGGCCACCTCATGAGAAGAGAAGACTCCCTGGAAAAGACCCTGATGTTGGGAAAGATTGAGGGCACAAGGAGAAGGGGACAACAGAGGATGAGATGGTTGGATGGTGTTCTCAAAGCTACAAACATGAGTCTGACCAAACTGCGGGAGGCAGTGGAAGACAGGAGTGCCTGGCGTGCTCTGGTCCATGGGGTCACGAAGAGTCGGACACGACTAAACGACTAAACAACAACAACAACATACAATTTACAGTGCATTCATAAGTTCTCAATAAAAATTACTTGCAGAATTTCTCTTGGCATAATATGTAATTGTTCCATAGGTTGATTCTTTGTGGGTGGTAGAAATCCTGCCAATAAACCTAGTTTACAATAAACGTAATATGGCATTTCACTCTAAAATTATTTTACATTAGGAATAGGTAGATTTATCACTAAACCAAGAGAAGATAGCCAAAAAGAAAAATATAAGTCCTTGATGATGCTGGAAATAACTGCAGCAGACTAGTGGAGATATTCCCTGGCCTTCTCTACATTGAAGAAATAATGTTGGCATTTTTTTTTTCCATCTTACAACAAATGCGTTGTGATTCAGAGGACAGCTTCTCTTTCTGTATCTTCATTTGGGTTTTATTTTGTGGGGAAGAGCACAAACCCTAATCATTGTCTTTCCTAATCATCTAATCTGCATGTGGCTAAACAAGAAGCCAGTACAGCCAGTGGGATCTCAGCGCCACGATCCCACTGGCTGTCCTGGCTTATGGGATAGCCACGGCAGCCTCTCCCGGGCAAGGGGAGCCTTCATCCCCTGCCCGGGAGAGGCTGTGGGCTGCTAAGGCTCCCCCAAGAGGCAGCCCTTCTCCCTCCTTGGGGAAAAGCCCCGAAGAGCTGCGCACACGCTCCACGCGGCTCTTTAAAGGGAGCGCTGAGCAGAGCTTCCCGCCTGCATTTGCTCCATAAGACACACCCCTTACTATTTAGGAGGGGGAAAGTGCATGTTATAGAGTGAAAAAGACGGTATGTGTCAGGTGTTGAGATAATGTCTTAGCTTGTGCCTATCTATGTTTCTTAGAGCTCTGCTTTGAATGCCTGAACTGTGTAATGTGTACCTGATGTACATTTAAGCCATTATTGATTTTTGGAATAAAGTTGTCAGGAATAATTGAGCCAGGGTCTTCACAATGTGCCCATGTGTGGGGGCCAGGTCAGTTGGTTCAGGATGAGCTTGCTTGTTTATTGGCAGGTATGAACTGATGGGAGTGTGTTGCATGAGTCCTTCTAGAAATGCACTGTCTTCCGGTTATTTCTGAGGCTCATTCGAAGCAAACCCCGCTGTCTCCAGTGGGATTTACTCCCTAGTAAATGTGTTTAGGTACTGGATTAACTATGGATAAAGCACATTTCTGTAGAAATTACTTAATCAATCTTTAGCTAATGCTATATAGAATAATATAATGTATTATTCATTTAAAATGAAGCTGTAGGATACACAGAAGGAGAGCTACTTCATGTGGACCAGGATCCTCTCTATAGTGTGAAAGTTTATTCTAATACAGTGGTACCTCTAGTTATGTACTTAATTCGTTCCAGAGGTCCATTCTTAACCTGAAACTGTTCTTAACTTGAAGCACCACTTTAGCTAATGGGGCCTCCTGCTGCTGCCGCGCCGCCGGAGCACGATTTCTGTTCTCATCCTGAAGCAAAGTTCTTAACCTGAAGCACTATTTCTGGGTTAGCGGAGTCTGTAACTTGAAGCATATGTAACCTGAAGCGTATGTAACCCGAGGTACCACTGTATATCAAACTGCTTTGTAAAAGTATCCTTCATTTTTCAGAAACTTGTTTATTTGCATTCCATTCCCCCCCTTTTTTATAAGTCCTTGATATAGTGGGATTAGACTGCCATCCTATGGTCTGACTGAGTTTTCTATTTTTGCAGTAAGCAGAAGAGTAAAAGAAGATAAAAATACATCATAATTCATACCTGAGGGACTAGTTAAATTGTATTTTAACTTACGTTTATTAAATGTGAAAAAGTAATAAAAGATATTAAATACATTAAAATAATTCAGAGATAAAAGCATATTAATTAAACATTTATACTGATTAGTGCATAAGTATTAAGGATCAGTTTTTGACTTAAACAAATTCTGAATGCATTTTATATGACAATACAAACATCTTACAGTAATATATTTCATGGTACTTGGGAGCAAAAGTATAGATTGTCAGGAATGATACCAATAAAAGTTGAGTAGCCATAAGTACTTTACCATTGTTATATTCCTGAAAGATTAATCACTACATGTTTTTCATTACTCTTTAGACATACGTTTGAGCATCTCTGGATTTTAGAATGGACCTGATAAACTATGTTGACATAGCACCTCCATAGTGCTATAGGGATAGGGCCAAACTCAGTGATAGAACCCATACTTTGTATGGAGAACTGCCCAAATTTAATTGCTGGGCTTGAAAAAATTTGTATGAAACACCGGAGAGTTGCCGTTGCTCAATGTAGACTTGGATTGTAAAGCTTTGTGGCTCAGCAGGCCAGATCTTTATCCCTTTGCTCGCCCCCCCCCCCTTTGTGGGCCAACTTTGATGGGTGGGCAGCACCTGTCAATCATCAATGATACCAGGTAATTGACACCAGTCAGAGTTGACCTGTAAAGTTGGGAAGAGATAATTTAAAGGGCTTGCTCAACCCTGTGTGCAGTGCTTCACAAACACCCAACAGTCAGTTGGTTGTTGAGGTTTCGGAAAGTAGTGTGCAAGGTACTTTGCAAGTTCTGTGTTCAACACTTCTAAGCACCTGACAATCAGCTGGTTGTTGGTGCTTGGAAAGTGTTGCACAAGGGGCTTTGTAGGCACTGCTAATTGGCAGTGTTTGCAAAGCCTCTTTCTGCCAAACCCAACCTGACATGTATAGCATAGGTGTAGGAGATGTGGGCATGGATTGCCTGAAACAGCCTTATGGGCTCCCCTCCTGGATTCCAGTGGGATTGGACTGACTTTTTGCCACAGTTTTGGGGGGAAAGGTTGAAGAGAATACAAGGGAAGGTCCTAGTGGGGGGATTCCTCTCCATCCTATTTCCTTGCCTGTTTCCCTGCCCATTACTCAGACGTGTGGGCTCTATTCTGTCTCTGGAGTCAACAGGGTCTGACTTGGACACTCTGTTTATGAGATCAACTTATCTCCAGAGCTACCCGAGTCCATCTCTGGTTCAGTCCCTAAAGAGGAATCACCCATCTGATCTGATCTGGAGAAATTGCTGATGCCTCCTCCATCACCTAGGTCACGGAGACGCCAGCTCAGACATAAGTAGATAGGTCAGGCCCAACCTTCCGGAAGCAGTGTCCATTTGCTTGCCTAAGAAACAGGCCCACTTGCTCCCTAAGTTGTACCACCCCATTTCCATATAATGGGATATCAGGGGGCATGTCGCTTGCTGGTTCTGCATCTTAGCTTGCCTAGCCCATAGCTGTCAACTTTTCCCTTTTCTTGCAAGGAATCCTATTAGGAATAAGGGAATTTCCCTTTAAAAAAGGGAAACGTTGACAGCTGTGGCCTAGCCATGTGTTGTACATTTGAACTTTACTTTGCTTATGTACTGTACCAATTTAAGTATTAAAGGTTCTGATAGAAATCATAATCTTGGTTCATGTTCTTCATCCAGGGCAAGTTTCCCACAGTATCAGAAGTTATTGCTAAGCCAATGAGATATTATATATGAACCACAGGTATATCTGAGGTTTGTTTGAGCTGGAGGTGTCAGGAGGACACCAGTCTATTGCAGGTGCAAGAGGCTTGTGGACAAGGGACAAAAGAACCAGGTTCTCTCCAGGGAAGGATGGGAAAGACTCTGAAACCTTGGATAACTGCTGCAAGTCAGCGTAGACAATGATGAGGTAGATGGAGCATTTCCATGCACTCTGGCTTCCATCATGGTGTTTTGTCATGCTGGCCACATGACCCAGAAAGCTGTCTGTGGACAAATGCCGGCTCCCTCAGACCTTTTTTACCTAGGTGGAACAATGATCTGATTTGATATAAGACAGCTTGCTGTGCCTCTGTAGATTACATCTGTAGTTGTCAGATTCATATGGTGAACATTTTTCTCATGTTCAGAATGTTGTGAATGTAATTAAAGAAGCAAATGATTATATGAAATATTTGCATAGTTCTTTAAAATAAGAGATACAGAGCCGCTGTTTGATTAGATGCATTACTACATTTGTGAAGAAAAGCCTTGTACCCACTGTCAGACCCCACTCCCTGTGTTCTACTATACTAAAGGAGGAACCTTGTAGAAACTAATGGTGTACAGAAAAACCAATCACCTTCACCATTTGCTTTTTGGAATTGAGAAATAGCTCTGTTAAGGTTGCACACCAAAAAAAAAAGGTTGCCTACTGTTTTGTATTTCTGCCTCTGCCAATCTGAGGCACCAGGATACAAAGTACTATTTGTGCAAATGGATGTGCCAGTAACTAGGTGAATGGCAGACTGAAAGGCTGCTTTGAGGCAGTACATGGCACTGCTTCTAATTTTTTGGTGCATTACAGTTATTTACTTAACAGGAACAATCAGTTCTCCATTATTCTGAAAACTGACAGCAGGAATAGATTCAGAAAAATGAACCAAACAGTCTGTTGACATTCTGTTAACTGAGTCACAGCAATGTTAGGAAGTTGCCAATTAAGATCTATATACATATAGATGTTTGGTTTATTTATGGTTTTCTTTACTGTAAGTCCATAATTAGGTCTAAAAGTGTAGGAATTGTGCCTTTGCTTATTATTCTACAGTTAGGTGGTGCTGTTACACTAAAGAACTAAACTAGAAAAGAGTACTGTAGCCTTTATTTTTGTGATGGTTTTTTATAACATTTGTGGATCAAATAGGTGCACCTCACATCTCTGAAGGATGTCTTCCTATCCTGTGTTCACCAAAAATAGAAACAAACAACAACAAAAATTGAACATAAAAGCCTTCGTCTTGAATATATTACTAGATTATGGAAAAAAATAACATATATGATGTGATGTGTAAGTGGTTGTCCCACATGCAGACATTCTGGGACATTAAAACAAAGAAAAAGGTTGGGGATTCCACAGTAAATGTACACTCTGGCTATTAGGTTGACAGAATAGAGAAGCAGGCAAGTGTAAGCCTGCACTTGCTGCATCAAGGCAGAAGAGCAATAGCACTTGGTTACTGGTTTCTTTTGATTCAGTGGTCCTTAGGTGCATATTCTCCAAACTCAATCTCTTCACATCAAAGGATCCCTTAAATTAGGGATGGAGAACATTTTTCAACTTGAGAACTGCACATCCTCATGGACAACCTTCCTGCATGCTATAAAGGCTATTTCTGGGCAGGGTCAGAGACAAAAAGCGGGTAGGGCCAGAGCAAGAAGTGAACAGAGCAATGAATGTGGACGCTTACCTTTGTGCAGCAGGCTACATTGCAGCCATGCAAAAACTAGAGTCTTCCACCCACCCACCTACACCTCTATCCTCCATCTACGAAAGAAACAGGCATTATCACAGTTCAAGGACACATTCTAGCCAGCCGAAAGCACTTGAGTAGGACTCAGAGCAGGGCCTTGAAGGGAGAGTCCTGAGAGGTTACTTTTAAGCCCCAGGCCTAAGGTTTCCCATCCTTGAAGTGGGTGATCCTGCAGTTCAAACAGTTGTGGAGGTGACTGGCCTTGGAGGAAGCCCCCCTGACATGCCTCTTCTGAGCCTAGTTCCTCACCCACACTAAAATATCCTTACAAACTGTAAGGAGGAAAACTGCCCCATTCCAGTTTAAGGGATTGTGGGTGTGGGACATGGAGTTATTGGCATTGGAAAACCTGTACCCTAAGGTATTATCTGAGCACAATTCTTCTCTCCCCCCCCCCCCAGTTCTTTTAAAGTATATTGGAAAATGTGTTTCCATGTGTATATTTCCTTAGTTGGACCAGATGACAGAGTACAAGTGGAAGTGAAGAGGGAGGGGCAAAAATCATTGTCCCTCTTTGGTGATGAGATACCACAAAAATTAGATTTGTTTTCTGGGTCCACATTGTATATAATGACATTGATATATTCCTCTTATACCTTTTATGCTGATGTGTAATTGTTTTGTCTAGAATAACTAGCAGAGTCATTAATGATACAAAATTCTGTCCTGAATTGTTTATAATAAGTATGGGTGATATTAAGTAGAAGTCATAGTTTCCCAAGTTTAGTGCAGACATACTACTTACCAATATGACCACAGTTAGGAGATGGGTGCCCCACCTATGCGCACATGGCTATTCTTGTGCAGGCACTCTCCCTCCATTACAGTTTTGGAGATAAGTATGGTTGTCATTAATTTTGCACAAGCAGTTTCAGTAACAGTAGTTACTGAACACAATGTTCAAACCTACTTGTAGTCATAGTTGCAAACTGTGGTTTTATGCTATTGTAAAAAACAAACAAACACCAAACCCTGAGCATTCTTTGTTCCTTCTGCATTCCAATAACATTCAGCATGTGCCAACTTAGACCCAGTTGTAATTTTTTGTCTCATTCTGGTGTACCTGAAAAATCCATTTTAAATTCCCTTCTCTTGCACTCCTGCCTAGAGTTGCCTGTATGGCTTGCCTTCCCTGTCATGGAGCACAATATAGCTTCTTCTTGCCTTTGCATCCACCACTCTATTCTCATGTGCAAGTTATCTCTTGGTGGTTTAGTGGGAAGCCTATATGGCAATCCTGGAAGTACTATGATAACATTTTGTTTTCATATATAAATCAGAAGCAGGAAACTAGTCACAAAGCAGTGTGATCATGGCATTAAGGGTAGGCTGAGGGAATTATTTTAAAAGCTGGATTTATTCTTATCATTTACTTCATAATATATTGGCATGCTGCAACTACTCTAACTCACTGGTAAGGACACTAGTTCAGCAAAGGACAAGAGCACAGCAACTGAGGAAAGTGTTTGCTGTAACATTACTCAGATGCTTGGTATCAGAACAAATTTATGTACATTGTAATTGTTTAATTAAATTCTTACAACATTCCTGAGTTTCCTGCAAAATAAAGATCTGTAGGAATTCTGTGCACACAGGAATTCAGCTAACTGTAAAACATCTTAAAAGTTACCATATAAAAATAAGCGCAGAGAGATATCCGTATCAGCTACTGTTTCATGGAAATTTTTGGTTCTCCAGGCTATGTTAGGGTAATTAGAATCCTGCAGTATGTTGTACATAATCATTGAAATTTGGCTTAATCTGTAATCAAACAACAGATGTCTTCAAGACCAACCAGCTATGGTGCAAGCTTTTGTGGACTATAATCCAAATCTTCAGATGCATCAACTGTAGTCTTCAGTTGGCATGCACATAGGGTCCACACAGGAGTAGCAGAGTTGGAAGGGACCCCAAGGTTCATCTAGTCCTATTCCCTCAATGCAGGCATCTCAGCTAAAGCATCCATGACTCAGATAGCCATCCAATCTCTGCTTAAAAGCCACAAAGGAAGTAGAGTCCACCACCTCTCATGGGAGTCTGTTCCACTGCTAAACAGCTCTTACTGTCAGAAAGTTTTTTCCTGATGTTTCATCAGAATCTCCTTTCTTGTAACTTGAAGCCATTGGTTTGAATCCTACTCTCCAGAACAGGAGAAAACAAGCTTGTTCTCTCTTCCATGTAACAGCCCTTGAGACATTTGAAAATGGCTATCATATCTCCTCTCAGTTTCCCCTTTTCTAAACTAAACATACCCAGCTTCTTCAACCATTCCTCATAAGGCTTGATTTTTCAGACCCTTGATCATCTTGGTTGCAGCTGTTTGGTATCTCTTTTAAGTTGCATGGTCCATCCAAATGGAGCCCACAGTTTTTGAACAGTAAATACAAAATGCAAAAAGTGGAAGTAAACCTAGATAAACTTTCATGTATTTGATTGTGTTGCTGGCATTATTTTATGTTGTAAACCTCCCTGTGATCTTTGGATGAAGGATGGTATATACCGTATTTTTCGTCCCATAGGACGCTCCGTCCCATAGGATGCACCTACTTTTTTGGGGGGGAAATAAAGGAAAAAATTTTCTCCTTTATTTCCCCCCCAAAACCAGGTCGGGGAACAGTGGGATGGCGGTGCTGCGCCTCCCCGCTGTCCCCCGAGCTTGTGGGGCTGGCCGATGTCTGCCTGGCGCGAGGGGCGCTCTGCTTCAGGGCGCCCCGCGCGTCGGGGGGCAGGCTACTGTCCGCAGCATGGGGAGCTCTCTGTTTCTCTGTCCTCCGAAGGGCGCCCCGTGCTCCGCGCTGCCAGCTGCCGCCCGCAAGCCTTGCGCTCCCGGGGGGAGATCCCCCGGGTGCGCAAGGCTTGCCGACACCTGCACGGAGCACAGGGCGTCCTCCGGAGGGCGCCCCGTGCTCCGTGCTGCAGGCTGCCGCCCGCAAGCCTTGCACGCCCGGGGGGAGATCCCCCAGGTGCGCAAGGCTAGCGGACACCTGCGCGGAGCACGGAGCGTCCTCCGGAGGGCGCCCCGTGCTCCGCGCTGCAGGCTGCCACCTGCAAGCCTTGCGCGCCCGGGGGAGATCCCCCAGGCGTGTAAGGCTTGCGGATATCTTCCTGGAGCCTGGAGAGCGAGAGACGTCGGTGCGCACCTACGCCTCTCGCTCTCCAGGCTTCAGCGAAAGCCTGCATTTGCCCCATAGGACGCACACACATTTCCCCGTCATTTTTGGAGGGGAAAAAGTGCGTCCTATAGGGCGAAAAATACGGTAAATTTAATAATAATTAGTACCAATCACAGAAAAATTTGTAGTATTTTGAAATACTTTTAGTGAATTGCTAGGACACATTTGGAAATCTAAGAAACTGTCACAGGCACGACTCTATGCCTATTTCAAAGAGGGAAAACTCATGATGCTGAAACTAGCAAAACACATAGCAAAAACAAAGAAAATACAGGCAACACAAGCAGACTCACACCTCAAAACAGGCAAAGAATGACTCCTGAAAACAAAGCAGTCAACATGCACACATACAAACCAACTAAGCAAAACAAAAGCAGCCAACACTGGCCAAAGAATAGCCGACACACACACAACCTCCAAAAAGCAGGTAAAACAGTTCACTCCCAAACAACCAAACAAAAATGTGGGCAAAACAATAAATCCAAAACAAGTGAGAAGAACATACATTTATGGCAGATTCCCTTTTCATTTTTGTTTCTGAAGAGCTTTGGAGACAGGCTATTCCACCCTCTTTCTTTCTCTTCTTCATTCCCTATGAAGAATTTCCCTGAGCCTTGTGGGGCTCAGAGGCATTCTGGGGAATGGAAAGCAAGATGATGGGACAGGTAGAAGCCTATACTACTTCTAGGCTACCCAGCTATTGTTCAAGGTAAAAAGGAAATAAAACAAAAACAAGGAAAACACACATGAAATCAGGAGTGACAAAAGGTCTGGCAGTTGGCAAATCTCCTTTCTTGTAACTCGAAGCCATTGCCTTGATTCCTAAATCCAGAGCAGGAGAAAACAAGCATGCTCCCTCTTCCATGTGACAGCCCTTAAAATATTTGAAGACGGCTATCATATCTCCTCTCAGTTTCCTCTTTTCCAGACCAAACATGCCCTGTTGCTTCAAGTGTTTCTTATAAGGCTTAGTTTCCAGACCAGGCATAGGCAAACTCGGCCCTCCAGATGTTTTGGGACTACAGCTCCCATCATCCCTGACCACTGGTCCTGTTAGCTAGGGATGATGGGAGTTGTAGTCCCAAAACGTCTGCAGGGCCGAGTTTGCCTATGCCTGTTCCAGACCCTTGATCATCTTGGTTGCCCTCCTCTGCACACATTTCATCTTGTCAACATCCTTATTAAATTGTGGTACCCAGAATTGGACACAGTATTCTAGGCGTGGTCTGACCAAGGCAGAATAGAGTGGTGCTATTGCTTCCCTTGATCTGGACCTTATACTTCTGTTGATGCATCCTAGAATAGCATTAGCTTTTTTTGCTGCTGTGTCACACTGTTGATTCATGTTAAGGTTGTGGTCCACTAAGACCCCTAGATCGTCTTCACATGTACTGCTAGTAAGCCAGGTGTCCCCCATCCTATATTTGTGCATCTTATTCTTCCTGCCTAAGTGCAGAACCGTACATTTGTCCCTATTGAAATTCTGTTTTTTTAGCTTGCGCCCAGTTCTCCAATCTGTTAAGATCATTTTGAATTCTGGTTCTGTCTTCTGTGGCATTAGCTACCCTTCCCAGTTTGGTGTCATTGGCAAATTTGATGAGCATCCCCTCAATTCCTTCATCCAAGTCATTTATAAAGACGCTGACCAACAATGGGCCCAGGACAGAATCCTGCGGCACCCCACTTGTCTCTTTTTTCCAGGATGGTGAGGAATCATTAATGAGAACTCTTGGGTTCAGTCAGTCAAGCTACAAATCCACCTAACAGTTACCTTGTTCAACCCACATTTTGCCACTTTCCTCACAAGGATATCATGGGGGACTTACTGAAATCAAGATACACTTTGTCCACAGCATTTCTGTGATCCACCAAGTTTGTAATTCCATCAAAAAAAGAAATCAGATTTGTTTGGCATGACTTATTTTTGAGAAACCCATGCTGGGTCTTAGTAATCACAGCATCATTTTCTAGATGCTCACAGATCAACTTGAATTTTCTGTTCAAGGACCTTCTCTGGTATCCATGTCAAGCTCACTGGTCAGTAGTTACCTGGGTCTTCTCCCCCCCCCCTTGAAGATGAGGACAACATTTGCCCACCTCCAGTCTGTAGGGACCTCACCTGTTCTCCTTGTCAATGAGACTGATAGGAAGGGCCATATATTTAAATTATTGTAAAGGGAGTAACAACACCATGAGTGCAAGGAGGCAAACCACACATAGGATTTGCTACATAAAGTGAAGGAGGTACACAGAAAGGAAAGTTTTTCCCCACCTGTCCCACAGCAGCATATCATAAAAATTGCTCTTGGAAGAAATATTGGTAATAGGCCAAAAGCCTAGATATAAGTATTAATATGAATGAATTGTACAATAGATTTAAGTTAATCAAGGCTATTGATTTCAGTGGCTTTATTCTAGCTTAGTTGGATACAGTCTACAGTAAATAAATAAGATTATGAGAAATCAGTAAAATTTCAAAATCTATTATAGGAATCTTAGAAATTCATACTAGAAATTAACTTGTACTGTAATCTATTGGACAGGCTTTTGGATAAAACATGCCAAGAATCAGGCTGCAAAGTTTACAATAAGTAGTATATTTTTAATATTACTATTTTACTTAAACTGAATAGGAAACAGCATGACAACATTAAAGGTTTCAATCTAGCGTTTTAATGGACACCATTTAGAATTTTTAAATTCTCAACTTCCTGTTTATATGAACAGCACATTAAATCTATAGTCAAGATAGCCACTTTTATACAGTCCCATCATTAGTTATTCAATCATGATCAAACACATTTTGCATTATATGGATTCAGCAAAGTTACAGTACTCAAGATGTAATATGGAATACAAGGTCAGCATACAATGACAGTGATCCAGTGGCTGTGGTGTACACACACAGCTCTGTGCACACAGGGGCTACTCCTTTTTCCTCTGTAAACTAAGTTTGGTATGCTACACATGTTTGGAATTCCTGTCCATTCATTTAAAAAAATCCCTTTGCAACAGTGTACTAGGCCCCTATGACTGCAGGTCTTTTAACTGTGTCCCAAACTGCCAGCTTGAGTAATTATTTTTACAGTATATAACAATGGTGTATTTGTACTGGCCTGCAGAGAATTTTATCATTCCTTTAAAAAGAAAAAAGAAAAAAAGTTATAGGATTTCTACATTGTTAATATTTAGCATACATACACCTTTGTTACCAACAGAATATATAGTTTTCGGGAGAAACTACATGAATAAATACTAAAGGCTTTGAGGCTTGTAAGTGTATGGTATCAATCTTGCCTTTCAGCTTACTACAAAGATATACATATTATCTAACCTGACCTGATGTATTTTACCAACAAATTAATACTACAGTACCTTTTAAAATTTCTTCTTAGCCAGTTTAGTTTACTTTTGTTAACTTAAAAGTTCACAATTCCCCCTTGAAATCTGATAAATAGCTTTACAGGATACGTTTGCAATACAGAAAAAAATATAGGTTAATCAAAAAAATGTTTCAAAATTTTGCATTATTTTCTGCTAAGGAAAAAATAGTTTATAAACATAGCTTAGACAACAATGATAGGAAACACCTAATGATAAGTTTCCAGTTTAGGGTTCAGGAGGCCTTTTATTCTGGAAGATATGTAAATTTAACATAAGATTAGAATTTTATGGGATATTACATTAGTATTTTATAAAGCAATTGGACAGTATAAAGTTGTTCATCTTCAACAAATTTCAAGTATTATATTGCTGGTTTTAACATTGCAGTTTGAATGACGTTTTGGATATACACCTTTATTTTCCATAATTTCCAATCTGTACACTGTTTCTATTTAATATGCAGCGAAATGTTCCAGGCTGGATATCCCAGTATTTAACAGGATTGTTGAATAAACTTATGCCACTATATAACGTCTTCTTCAGCCTTCCTCCTGTTGGGCAAAAATCATTCACTCCCACTTTTGAAATACTGTTAGAATGAAGAAAGACAACCTGTAAGAGGACAGAAAGAAAAAATAAATATTTGACATATCCCATGACTACATTAAATTGCATGTGAAGATTTGAAATATATGCTAATCCTAGGTAAAAGTGTATAGATTGCAGCCTTAGATATTTGCATCTAAAATTCAAAGGGGAAAGTGAGGTTTATATTGATTTATAGAAAAATATTCAATATACTTTTAATGTTTAATTTTTGATACTTCTTAGATATGCTTTTTGAGGACAAAAGGTAAAAATTGGGGGAAAATGGGTTGCCAGAGTCACTATGATAATGAAAACACAAGTCCAGATGTATCAGTGGTGATAGTTTGGAATTAAAAGGGGGCGGATATGCCAGTTTGAGATGGGGAAAATGGAAGAGTTTGTAAACTTCTGTTCCTGATCATGTATCCATGTCAGGCAGTCAGGTAGTATTGCATTTACACTGGGACTTAACTCTTAGCTTTTGGTAATTGCTGCACATGAGTGCATACTTACATTAAACCCATGTCTTGACCGGTTTTTTAAATAAAAAACCATAAAATATATTTGGCTGGATCCAGATACCTGTACACAGCTGGGGATAGGTGGAAAGTGAACTTCTCATCCTTCTCCCTGCCAGCCCCTAGAGCCCCCTGAAAATGACATCCCCCCGAGAGTCAGAAGACCCTGCTAAGTGGGGGGGGGGTGAAGGGAGAGTGAAATTTGGGCATAGGCTCCTTTTTTGTGTAGAGCAGAAAGTTCTGCACTCTAGTCCACTCCTCTAAAGGTCCCATGCCACATGGGAAGTATTTTCTGGGAACTCTGAAGACTGGTGGTAGCAAGGAAGTTAGGTTTTCCTGCCCCCATCTGTGGGCTAAAAACTGAATCCAACACATTTTTAAAAAAACGTTTATTGTATAGATTGACAATACACTGAATAAGTAGGACAAAAATGTCAAGAGGATAAGATTTTAAAAGTCTGCTGCATTGTGTATTACCTGCAGATACTTCAGATCTGGAAAACCAGAAGGCACTTTTTTTAGTTTATTCTTCTCTAGATGGATTTCTCGTATATTTGGCATATTAGCAAAACTGCCATTTTCCACATCTTTGATTCTGTTGTTTCCTAGCCCCAACCTAAAGATAAATGTTAAAAAAGCGTACCTGAGACAATATGGTTTAAGATAACACTAAGAAACCATTTAACATACTGTATAGAGAAATGAACATATAGAAACAGTGGTTAAGAAGTCTTGGCTTACTAGCCAAACCCATAATTTGGTTGCCAGTGACCTACCCTTCCCACGATCCTGTGCAGTGTACAGAGAATTTAGAGAAAAGTGGGGCACTTGCTATTGTACTCAAGTCTTCCAGAAAGAATAAGTGGTACCTTGATGCTGATACCTCCGGCAAAGAGAAACCCAATGAGAAAGTATACAAAAGTATGTTTCAGAACATTGTAGTGGACACTGACCATTCTCAGTTTTCATCATTAGTCTTTATTCTGTTAAGAGTCTATACTTAGCATCTGATTCAAATCTCATATTCAGTTGAAGCAAGAGCTAATTACAGAGGTAGAATTATATATAGGCTGTCTAATATGATGCCTATAACAGAAGGAGTTCTAATAATTAATCATTCTGATAAATCAAGACATCCAGTTTTTTGAAAGGTCAGTGGGTTTTTCTAAGGCTTCTTCCATCCCCTCCCTCTCTATAGCAACTCTGCCTTCCTTATGCTGCTCCCCGGACAAACAAACAATGTCTTATTTTCAGCCAGCTGCTCTCTCTTTTGCAACAATGCTCATCTGGAAGTAATCCAAATCTCCAGCTGACCTCATGTGCAACCTAAACTGGCAATTCTGTTTGAGATTGAAAGGCTTGGTTATGTACACAGGTTTCTTGACTTGTTTCTTTCAAACAACAGTCTCTGTACTCTGTGAACGTACTGTATAGCCCTCTGAACTGTAGCCATTGTCCTGAGTTTTCCTCACACACCCTCCCCGTTATTTTATTATTTTCTCAAGATAGGTAAACATGTCTTCCTAAAATCAGTTGCACTGGGCACTGTCTTCTGAAATTACTTGGTGAAACAAATAATGAGAACTACTATTCACCAGGTCTTTAATCTTACTTTTTTCTCTCAGTTGTGCTGAAGCTGTCTTTTACTCACCATACTTTGGCTCAAGTTCCCATTTGCTCTTCATATTTTTCAATTTAGTTAAATTAAACAGCAAAACAAGTTCATGGTAAGTGCTGTTTTTTCCCCTTAGCAATAGCTCTTAAGGACTTTATGTGTGGTGAGTCTTACAAGATAAAGGCACTTTAGTTCAGAGACTGTAATATAATCACAATACTGTCCACATCTTAGTGAAGTAAAAAAAGCAAGGTTTAAATTAATTTGAGTGAAACAAATGGATTACACAGCCACGCTTCCTTAAGCAATGCCCATATAGAAGCTGAAATGGCTAAAGTGTTGCATGGAAATTTAACAGCTTGCTGTGACCTGTTGCTTGTACCATGACACCAGCTTTTTGACTATGTTAAATGCCACATGAATGAACAAAAGGACTGGCCCAGTTCCTACATAACTGATCAGATGCCAGGTACACTGAATCACTTGAGAAATGTTCCACCTCGAAGTGCCCTTATTATTTTTTTTTAGGAAATATTGGTTGTTTCAATCACTGCACCATTCCTCATAGTTTTAAAAATGAGAAAATCCTAAAATGTTTACATAATATAAAATGTTTGGAAAGAATTTTCCATATTAAGTGTTACCTTTGAAGGTTTTTATAACGAATAAAATCCTCGAGTTCTATTGCAGTAATTTTGTTGCCATCTACATGAAGTTCCAATAGACTGGAAGGCAATCCTATTAGGGAGAGACACACATTAAGTGTTTAAGCTGGACACAAAGAGTTTCAAGAGGCAATGTATTAATTGTGTTGAGGAAAATAGTTTGTTCTATTTCATTTGCAGGACTTCTGCCTTTAGCATTAAGATGTTATTTTTAATGCAACTGATAGAAAAAGTCTCACTATTGTAAATAATATTGTGCAGAAATTTCTGCAATAAGTTTCTGGAATTTTTCTATGCTGTCATTCCCTTTCCTACTATTAGATAAAAGACTTAGGGCAAATTATTATTAGGGTGGTTTTTTTAAAAAATCTTGTTCAATTTATTGCTTAAGTTTTAGACTGCAAAACTATAATCCGGGAGTAAACGTGATTGAACTGCATGGGACTTGCTTTTGAATAGGCATATATAGGCTTGTAGTGTTGAACAGCAATCCTGTGTACATTTTCCATGGACTGTTTTGGACACAGTGGGATTTACTTCTAAGTAGAAATGCATACTGTCAATTAATTAAAATAAGTGACTTAGAGAGCAATCCTAACCCCTAGATCTGCTGGCTAGAAGGGGTAAAATGGGGCAATCATACTTCTCCACATGGCGTGGTGTGTGTGTGTGTGTGTGTGTGTGTGTGTGTAAGTGTAATATGCTCTGGAGGTCACATATACATCAGCAGAAAGATTTGATGGGGTAGACTCTGAAACAGAGGGTCAGAGGCAGTCTTGGAACTGCTGGGAGACGAAAATAAAAATAGGCACTCTTTCACCTCCTGACCTAACCACCACAAGCCAGCAGGGCTTTGCAAGTGTCCATCACTTCACCCAGTTAGGATTGCTGTATTTCCATTCACTAAAATAATAGTTTTTGAAGAAAAACACTCCTTTAGAAAAAGATGATTCCTGCATGTGTAGCAGTGGGCATGCATCTTAGAAGAGACACTTCATCCTGTCTGAGTCCTCTAAAACTCTCGTGGTTTTTGTATTAAAAATCATACATGATTTGTTTAAAGTAGCTACCAAATTAATTGGCAACAATTTTTTGTCAAATAGTTTTGATTTAACATTAACAAATAAATGAGTAATATTGCATCCATAGTTCTAGTTTATCTTACTTTATCACAACAGCAATCTGAAGGTACGTTAGGGTGAGAGTGACAAGCCTAAGGTTACCCAGCATGGTAAATGGAAAATATATCTCTCTATATGTTGATTCTTGCCTGTTGAGATCTGTTCAAACCATATCCTATTTTGAAGAATCTGGGATGCAGGAATAGGGTTTCCTTAGTCCTAGGGTAGAGGGACGCAGGTGGCGCTGTGGGTTAAAGCCTCAGCGCCTAGGGCTTGCTGATCGAAAGGTCGGCGGTTCGAATCCCTGCGGCGGGGTGCGCTCCCGCTGCTCGGTCCCAGCGCCTGCCAACCTAGCAGTTCGAAAGCACCTCTGGGTGCAAGTAGATAAATAGGGACCGCTTACCAGCGGGAAGGTAAACGGCGTTTCCGTGTGCGGCTCTGGCTCTGGCTCTGGCTCTGGCCAGAGCAGCGATGTCACGCTGGCCACGTGACCCGGAAGTGTCTCCGGACAGCGCTGGCCCCTGGCCTCTTAAGTGAGATGGGCGCACAACCCCAGAGTCTGTCAAGACTGGCCCGTACGGGCAGGGGTACCTTTACCTTTACCTAGTCCTAGGGTTATAAAGTATGTCTATGAGTGGCTTTACATGCATACAGGCATGACACTGCAGACAGCATTGTGCACCGTGGTGCCTTATAACCACATAACCCACTTCATTCATAAGTGGCAAGGACACAACATCTAGTGTTATAGTGGACCTGCATATATTTGTGATATTTCAAATGTTATAATTTCACTATGTATCTTTTGCTAGACTTTTGAGTTTGCCCTAGTACTTCCTAAAATGGACAAAACCAGATACAGACATTGTGTGCAATTTCTCAGCAGCTGATGAGCAAGTTCATTTTTTTTCTAATAAAAATATGTGATAATCATCACCGCATGTAGGATTTTTCCAAAGGATGTAGGAGTTGCAATTTTATATTTGTCAAGGATATTATGATAGCATAGGCTATGGAAATTGTAAGCATAATAGTATCCTTGTTGTGTTCTTTTCATGCTGATCTGCAGAATAGCTTTCCAAGTTAAATCTAAGCAGCCACCCATACTTCAGAACTGTTGGCCTCTGTATTCAGGGAATAGCCAAAAGTTGTTTCTGTGGTGTGCTTTAAAATTGGAGATGGAAGGCATTTAGTACTTCTAGATTCCAAGAGCTTTCTGTTTATTATATTTAGTTATCATTTTTTGTGCAGTACCATGACCTCAAGCATGCTTCTAATTTCCATAGTGGCTTAGGAAAATATTAAATCTCCAGTGCTATTACTTCTGGCAACACTAGTATGAAAATATCAACTAATAGTTTTCTTTCCCTACTCTTTTTAGCATGCTAATATTTTTCTAGTGTATGTATTCATGTTTTTTCTGGTCATTTGTTGGTAAATTAAACAAAAATGTTTGTTCACACTTGTTTGCCTGCCAATGTTAATTTTTACTCAGAAGGGAGAATTAATGTTTTCACATTAACATTTTCTTGCATTGTGACCCTGAGTTTAGTCAACAAAAAGTTAGGTGGGTTTAGGATCACCTAAGGCTGCAAGCCTACAGTTAGTAACTGGGAGTAAACATTGCTAAACTCAATGGGACTTACTTTGGGGTAAACATGCATAAGTTGTGTGGTTACTTGTGTTCATTCAGGAACTGGGAAGCAAAGAGGATTTCAATTCAGGCTGATTTCCTGTGTTTTATGGCATGTCATGAAAGGATGTCTTGCTTTCCCCAGGAGTTTTTATTTAGAAGGCAAATATTTCCCGAAAATGGTACAAGGAACTAGTAGTTCTCTACCCTCACTAAGTTGTTATAACTAGTTTAGGAAATTGTTTTCTGTAGAGTTCTATGAATTCCTTTAAGTTGTCATAATAATGTCAGAGAAGTTTGCCTCTTTAGTGACTACATAGTGAGTATGTATCCCTGGCTCATTACTAGATATCTCAACAGCAAAAGAGAACTCCTGGGACATCAGGACCCTGGGAAAGGTGGGAGGTTTTCTCCCTAGACCATCTCAAGAAGCGGTTGCTGAGGTTTCTTCCTTGCTTAAAGAGGAAGAGTAACATAAACAGACCATACTTCCTCATTGACTTCTCCTGAGAATATTGATTACTTCTTCCTGGAAGGTGGCCCAGCTCTGGGCATCATGCCTTCACCAGTGTGCTAATCCTAGAGTCAGTGTACACTTCAAAAGGAGAATTCTGGCTTTTTAATAAGACTGACTGCCAGGATGGCCTTCAACAACATGTACCATTCTAAAAGAGTATTTCAGTTGTCAGCTGGCTTCAAACAAGCACCGGAGCAATGTTTCAGATTGCCTGCCGGTTAGCCTTAGTCTTGCCCCCAGTTCCCATAATACATTGCCCCAGGTTTTGATCCCAAAATAACAGCTATTTGCTGTTGCTTGTCCAACAAGACAGACAAGTCCTCTGTCTAGGACTTGGATACTCTACAGCTTTACCCTCTGCCACTGTGCAGTGACACCTCTATGAACCTGAGTCATAAAAGGAGATAGTGTATTATCAGTTCATCTGTATTTCCAAATGATCAGGTTTCCTAGGTAGATAGTCATTAGAGTAGCTACAGTAGTGACCCTCAGGAAACACCTACTTCTGGGATTTCTCAGAATTTTAAGGCACTTAAGGAAAAAAATGTACCGTAGATTCCAGCATATTAGGCGACTGGGCGTATTAGGCGACGCCCCCAAATTGGCAGCTGCAATTTGAGGGTTCGTCTTATAAGCCCAGTTGCCCAATACACTGGGCAGCAACAGGGGGCGGGCTCAGCTCTGTGCCAGGAGAAAGCCACCCGGCATGGAGCTCAGCCTCCTGCTTGCTGCTGCTGCTTCAGAAGCAGCAACAGGGGCGCGCTCAGGGAGAAAGCTGCCCGGCATGGAGCTGAGTCTGCCGCCCGCTGCTGCTGCTTCGGAGCCGCCGCCACAGCAGCAGCGGGGGGCGGGCTCAGCTCCGTGCCACCCATACCTGGCGTATAAGGCGACCCCCGACTTTGGAGAAGATTTTCCGGGGTTCAAAAGTCGCCTTATACACCGGAATCTACGGTATATCCTTTAAATTTGTGCTTCCAAGTTTTTTGCTATCTGCCCAGGTATCTGCATATTTTGGTGATCCTTGGTGTGTCCATAGGCTTCTGATGTTTATTATGCATTGCAATTAAAAAGTATATCACCACCATTATTTTTAATTCAATCAGCATAATACCAAACTCAAAATTAGAAAGCAATGTACATGAGAAAATGTAAGATAAAAAACCTGATTTATATAATAAAAAAGAGCATACCTTTAGGAACAGAGTTTAATTTAGCTTCTGCAATTCTTATATGATAGACTGTCACACCTTCAAAGGCCCCAGGTTCTATTCCTTCATTATCAATAGGATTTGCGCTCATCTCTGCCAAAAGAATAACAGTTGTGGCTTGTGAGGCTGTAGTTTTTAAGACACCTTTCCTTGGTTGAGGCTTTTACAGCATTAAGAAATGAAAGAATGTCTTTAAACATGTGTAGCACGATTTCCTCCATTCAGAAATATAAATGTTCTCTTCATACTCATAGGTATGGGTAGTGGCTTCCATGTGAAGGCATGACTCCCAGACAAAGTTGAGCTCCAATGTTTCTTGCTTAGAAATTAAGCCATGTCACATGGCAGAAATTCTTGAAGTCGTGCATTGTTTTTAAGGAGAATACAACCAAAAACCAAAGCAATGCACATCAAAGCTTCTAAAATGTCAGGGAACACTTGCTCCTAGTTGCATACAATTCTTTCAAAAACTTCAGTCAACCTTTCATAAAGCAAACATTTATCAAAGATGGAAATAATTAATTTCCACAAGATGTGATACCGACCAACTTACATGGCTTTAAAGGATTGGCCAAATTCAAGGAGAATAAGGTTGTCATTGGCTGCTAGGCTTGATGACTATATGCTATCTTACTCCTTGGAACTTGGAATAGACATGTAAGTCTGTTCACTAATTCTGTTGTTGGTAAAGTTCATTATGATGAGTTATGCAGCACAACCTAGTGTTGGGGCAGAAAATGTCCAATAGAAATGTACCTCACTCTCAGGATTCAGTTTACTTTTCTTCCTAATTCGAGTAGTCAGTGTCCTTTATACTCCCTGCTGTCTCTCCTCAAGATCATGACATATGCTATCTTACTCTTTGAAACTTCTGCATAGGCATGTAAATTTGCACCTTCAGTCTGCTTTTGTAGCCTTAAGCTGCAATCAGGCAGTAGCATGCATCTGAATACCAGTTGTTTGCCCTTACGCATGCTTGTGGATTTCCCATAGGCATCTGGTTGCCCACTGTAGGAAACAGGATGCTGGTCTAAATAACACTTGTCTGTGGATCCAGCAGGGTTCTCCTTATGTTTTTAATTGTCCATGTCACACAGACCAGTGTGAGAGTTTATTTTAAGCCAGGGCCCTCCAAAGCAGCATAATCTATTTTCAAAGCTATGGTTCAGTTCCAGTGTGGCATAATGGTTAGAGTGCTGGACTAGGACCTGGGAGGAGCAGGGTTTGAATCTTCACTCAGCCATTAAGTTCACTGGGTGACCTTGAGCCAGTCACCATCTCTTAGCCCAACTTACCTCAAAGGGTTGTTGTGAGGATGAAATGGGGCAGGGAGGAGAACCATGTACACATTATTGAGATCCTTGGAAGATAAAAGTGGTATATAAATGTAATAAATAAAATAATGTTTGATTATGTACAGTGTGCCTCCCATCATGGAGTAAACAGAACCCATCTCCATATGACTGTGATAAGGAAGGGCACTTTCCTGGATTTAATTTTTTTTAAGGGATGGAGGAGATAGGGTGCCAGGGTGAAATCCACACTTTTTATTTTACCTGACAAACCTTTCCTCAAACATTCTTACAAGAAAACAATGCAATATATCAGTTCCTTAGTTTGTTCTATTGGGGAATGGCAGAATCTTCCACAGTGAGGGTGGAATGCAGTTGTACTATCCCCTTACATTTAGTTTGTCGTATTTCTAAAATGTTTAAGTAACCTGGCAAGACACTTTTCTTGACCTTACTTGCCCAAAGTGAATCACCCCTCTAAAACATCTTATTTAAAGAATAAAAACAAACTAGTCATCTGAAACTTAAGAGCACCCACACTTAGGAATATGATCTCAGTATTTGTCATCGTGGTGCAGATGAGAGTTTGACCACTTAGGCATGTAACACAGAGCAGGAGAGCATAGTTGGAAAAACTCAACCAGCTGAGACAAAGTCTAATACACACAAATGCACACAGTTTGCTCAGATGGGGTAGGGATGTATGAGAGAACCATGCAGTAACTTGGGCTGCCTGCCTTGTTTCTGTGTGAACTGTAGCCAGACAAGAAATCATTCCCACACAATTCACTCCCATGTGCAGATGATGGTTTGTTTTTTTCTCTGCCCTATAAAGCAACCATTCTGTTTGCATTTGCTGGGTAGAGTAGAAAATAACAGGCAGCCAAAAAGGAATCTGAATTCTACCTACAAAGCTTGGGCTAAGAAAAAATAATCTACTATTGGGAACCATTTGTTCAGCAGAAACCCCATGGCTGCATTTGGATGCAGACAGCTCTGTCTCAGCTCTGTTTCTGAGCCTTCCTTTCTTCTAGGGCTCATTTAATCCCTGATTTCTATCACATTGCTGATGAATGAAATAATACTGTACTGTAGTTTGCTTCCCCCCTGGTGTTATGCAACAGCTTGATTTATAAAAAACACACTTACCTAACACATGTAAAGCCTTCATTCCTTTAAATGCTTCTTTGTGTATCTTTTTCACTTTATTATCATGAATTCTTATCTCAGCTAAACTCTTTGGCAGATTTGCTGGAATCTCAGTTAAGTGATTATGGGACAAGTAGAGGCGCCGCAACTTTTTTGTTGATTGAAAGGCTTTGGGGTGGATCTTGGTTATTTTGTTGTTGTTCAGTGCAAGTGCCTAGGCAAAATGTGAAAAGGTGAAGTTAGAATATTTATTTTATTTTACGTCTCACATTCAGAAGATGTCATATTTTTTAAAACTGCATATATGTATTTTGCACATTTGAATTCAAAAACACCATCTACGCGTCAGAAAGCTCCAAAATGAAACGTGTGTTTGTGTGTGTTTAGATTTGAAGAAGTAACAAGTAACAAGAGGGAGTGAAATCAGTCAGGACTTAAGAATGGGAAATAAGAATTAACATTTAGTTTCACTTAGATGTACTGTCAAAACGTAAGCTGTATCCCAACTGTGTGTGATTGTGACATAAGTCTTATGCCATGGATAGCTTTAGAGCTGAATTTTGCAAGATATTTTGGAACGGTCCCACAACTGCTGATGCTGCTTAGTGAAATTATGCAGGGCAGTGCTTTCCCAGAATCCTGGTTATGGTCCATATTGATTGTGGTACTTAAGATGGGAAAGGATCCAGTGTCTCTGGATCTGTATCACCCAACAGCCCTCCTGAACTATGACACCACAGTGTCTATCTCACTGTGCAGCTCTTACCAATTAGCTGGCAGATCCTGTAATTAGAACACTGAATGCTATACACCACAGTGGTAGCATTAAATGCCATGTAGCTCTGTTGTCGCTTGGTGTTTATAAAATATTTGACAGGGTGGAATGGCAATTCATTTGCCACCAAAGCAAACTCTATATCAAACTTCATGCACATCATGTCCTTGCTCTACTCCCAGTGTTGCTCTCCCTCTCAAACGCAAGTTTGCGTGAATGGCTTAGTCTCATTCAAAGCAGGGGGACCAAAGATGGTGTCTACTTTCCCCCTTCCTTTTTTACAGTGGTGATAGAAAAATCACATCACGTGGCTGAAACTTCAGTCAGGTGACCTAAGGTACCTTGGCATGACTATTCCCAAGAACTTGAGGCAGCTGAGGAAGAGAAACTTTGACCCTTTTCCTAGAGGATTGAAGGCTGAAATCTGTGCTTAGGGACAGACCTCTCTTGGTCTGGCAGAATTGCCACCCTAAAAATGTGTTTTTCCCCCATTGAGTTTCCTGATTCCAGTACCAATCTTAGACATTTGAAACAATAATCACAATTGCAAGAGGGCTTTGTAAAACATGTCCATCGCTGACATGTGTCTAGCATTTGCTCAATAAGGAATATAGCCCTTAGGCTGGAAAAAGTTTCCCAGTCCTGTTCAGTGAGATTTCAAAAAACATGTGTGCTAGTTTGATTTAAACAGAAGGCTGTATGTTGGCTAGGCACAATATTTTGCTACTGGTAGTCAGTAAACAACAGGATTTTACATTAAGCTATGAAATGTTTATTTGTCTTAAAAGACTGTAGTCAATTTATTTATAATTCAAGTGCTAGGCTAAACAAAATGTATTTCTTATATGGCCAAGAACTTTCTGTTAGTTAGGCGTTCAACTGGCCATTCAGCTGGAATCCAAGACGCGGGAAAGTTTATACAAAAAATGTATGAGATTTTCTTTACTTCAGCATATGAAGACATCTGCACTCTGACATAAGGGGAGGAATTCAACATGAGCCACAGCAGTCTTTCCGTCAGTGCAACAATTTCAGCTTGCCAGGCAGAACGATCCCCTCTCTCCTTCCCCTTTGTTCTGGGGGGTCTCCTGACACACACACACATACCCTGAGCCAATTTAAGGGGCACATAGTGGGAGAAGAGAGCATAAGCCCCATTGCATTAGTGAAAGTCCTTGCACAGGTTTCTACGGCAGGACTCATTAGGGGTGAATTCAGCCCAAGATCTGTCAGTTAATGGTGAACTGAAGGTTGTCTGTAGTTTAGGTAAACAATAAACCAGGAATATTGATCAACTTTGTGTATGGAAAGTGCTTTTTTCTGTGCTTTAGATAACAAATACAGTAGTACCTCGGGTTACAGATGCTTCAGGTTACATACGCTTCAGGTTACAGACTCTGCTAACCCAGAAATAGTACCTGCTAACCCAGAAATAGCACTTTGCTTCAGGATGAGAACAGAAATTGCGTGGCGGCGGCGCAGCAGCAGCAGGAGGCCCCATTAGCTAAAGTGGTGCTTCAGGTTAAGAACAGTTTCAGGTTAAGAATAGACCTCCAGAACGAATTAAGTTCTTAGCCAGAGGTACCACTGTAACTGACTTTTCCCATAGGTGTTATTGATCTTTTCTCACATTGCTTTCCATACATTTTATGTTAATGGCTGTCAGGGTAGAAAACATCAACTTGACATAAGATAGATTGCCATAGTCCTTGATAGAGACAAATACTAGGAATGCTAGAAAGCAGACTTACATGTAGCGATGTGAGTCCTTTAAGATCATTCTCCTTGACCTCTTTTATTTTGTTATTTTGAAGGTCTATCATGCGAGTATCAAAGGGAATATTCTTTGGTATTGAGGTCAAACCTATTAATTAGAAATAAAAAATAAATATTCATCTACAAACAAAAGACCCTTTAATCTCCATTTGTTTGTATTATGCTGAAATGTTTGTTTCAGTTTTGCAATAATTTAAAATGTTTTGTAACCATTAATTCCAACTTTGGGTATAGCCAATGTTACTCATAGTAGACCCATTGATATTGCTGGGTCTACTCTAAATATGAATTGGTTGGCTATCACCCCTTCCAACTATCAATAAAATCTAATGCTGATTGTGCCCCCTTCTCCTTTGTTTGAGTAACAGATGAAGCTATATTTAGAAACCTGGAATCAGGTTTCAGTTTATCAGAGAGTTCAACATGGGCAAGGTAGCATCCGATAAATTGAACAGATGAGATTCTACTGAACTCTTACAAAAAGACTGCTCTGGTGGCATGGTTATGTTTTTTTAAAATGACTTTATATCTAATTAGGCATAAAATTAATCTAAAGCTATGCTAGAGATACACAAGAAAGTAACAGATAGCAAAGCAGTTCTTTCCCTAGGCTTGTGTTTATTTTTGAGGTGTCTAAATAACCCTAATACCTTGGTGATGGCAGCTGTTGAAATAATTCTGGTTAACATATTAATTTACTGAACAGACTTTTATTGAACTCTATTTCTGGGAAATACTCTTAGAGTTCATAGGCTCTAAAGAAAAAACTATTACCACCTTCAGATTGTGCCATTTCAAAAAAGTGTGTGGGTATTACAGATAAACAACATAGATCCAATGAAAATAAAGTACAGATTTATTCTTACCCAAATCTGAACAGTGTACAACTCTCAAGTAGCATTGACATCCAAAGGGACATACAGGAAATAAATCAAAGGGTATTATGGGTGCCCTAGTTGGAAAAAGAGAATTGTCATCATCTCTGTCATCGTCATCTTTGTCGTCATCATCGTCATCGTCGTCAAGGTCTTCCATATCCATGAGCATCATGTTCTTGAAGGTGAAGTATGAAGGGCTTATAAAAGGCTTAGCAGAGCACAAAGCCAAGAGGAGGAGAAGCACATAGTCTCTCATATCTTCAGAGAACACACTCCTAGTAAAAAATACAAGCTAGTTTGTAATTTGTTTATGCATTTCCTTTCTTTGTAAGCTGTTGTCTGGGACTTCTTCTTAGAAGTTTGTACTTCCAATATGAAGTGTTTCCCTGTTGCAGCCCATAAAAATGAATTTTCCCAGGATGTAAGTTTTCTTTAATGGGGCCCATTTAGATGCTTTGATGAACTCATGGCCTCATAGCCTGGGTTTGAAAAGAAATACTACAAAGACTTTGAGTTTGCCCTAATGGCTTTAGACAGTTTCAGCCAATGTGCACATAAACTGGCTCAGATTTCATTCCTAGTTCTCAGGAACAACTCCTTGGACAGGGGGTATTGACTGTATTGTGTTGCATTATTTGCACCTTAATATCCAATGTACCAACTTGCCAAACTTTGGTTTAGCAAGAACAAACAAGTGTTCAGTTGTCCAGAACAAAAACTGAAGCCACTTTGCTCCTCCCTGGTCCTGCAGCTATCATTCTATCTAGGGCTATACATTACAGACAAACCCAAGTTTGTGGCTTGTCTTGCTACAACCAATGTTTGTTCTTATTTATTGCTTATGGCTTGTTTGTGGTAGGCAAATTGTGAGCTGTGTTATGGCTTACCTCAGGGTAGCCATGACTTAGCTCCAGATAGCACAGCACCAGCATGACTGTGGCAGGAGCAACACAGCTGCATTTTTAACCCTGGGTTGCTCATACTTGTGTGCCATAGTTTGTCTTAATATTACATGAGAACAAGGCCAATATGACACTGTGAGGTGTAGAATTATTTGAGATTTGCAGCCGTTATATAGTGCATGAAGATTAAAACTAGTGTATTGTTACTTGGCAGTATTGTATTAAATTGTCTTAAGAAGTCCAGGGCTCTTGATGAATCAGTGAAGTGAAATCAACAAGGGAAGGGAACTTTATGAACTACCGAAACTCTCATACTTCTCCATGAACTGCTTCCACTTGCCCCTCTGAGGGTGTGTACACAATTACACTCTCATTCTTTGGAATTTTGGAATTAACTCATTCAAGGAAATGACTCTCTTATTATTCCATATGCATAGCACTTGTAGCAACAAAGAATCTTGTGGCTTTTTAAAGGCTGGCACATTAATTGCAACCTAGCCTTCATTCCCAAAGTTTATTTAGTTGGATACAACTTTATTAAGTGATTTTTACAGTGAATCTGTGGATACATTTCTCATCCCTCCCTCTCTGAAGGAACTATTCTGTTCTATTCTATATACTTAGGCACCCTCACAGCAAAACAGAGCAGCTTTCAGTAATGTTTAAAACAAATCTGTTGGCCTGTATGACTTTCTTCTTACTGTTTCGTTCATAGTTGCACAGATAAGAAGCGCAATCAATTAAATAAACAGACTATGTGCTTTCATTGCTGTGGCCAGATTGTCTGAAAAGGTCCCCATACTTGAGGATACACAAAGTTTTAACCAGAAAACATTCAGCACCTGATGCTGGGGGCAGGGACAGCAGCACTGCTACTTTATTATTATATGGAGTTCCCTCCATATGTATGCTGTGTGAAGGAAACTTCTGTCCATACATGAAATTAAGGAAATCTCTCCTTCCTTGCTAATAAAACTGTGGCCTCTGTTACTATTGTTCAGTTTTCTCCTCAAGGCAATAATTTCTTCCCATTTCACTTAGAATAATTTCACATATAATGAAGATGCAAACTCAGCTCTGCCACTGAGTGCACACTCAACAAGAAACTACAGCCAGACACAATTCCCAATGAATAAATCAGCATTTACCTTTTTAGGTATATACTTAAAATATATAAAAATGTATTATGGTCTAAAAGCTAAATGTGAATTCTAATATGTATTCTGGCCCTAACAGTATGATAAACTCCAAACACAAATCCTGAATGGCTGGTGGAAATGCAAAAAAAAATGGCATTCCTTTGAACCAAGTGATTGGTAAATGAAATAACACTGAAACCTACCTACTTTCTCAACATCTGTAATAGGAAAAAATACCCTGACCTCAGAGCTTTTGCATGCTGTTAAACTGTGCTGTTGTCATACTGTCTTAACAGTAGGAAAAGTCCTAATTAAGCCCCTGGTCTTATGGGAAAAACTTCCTAAGTATTTTATTTTGGCACAGGAAATCATTATTTTAGAGAAGGTAGGGAAACATTGTTTCATGCTGCCAATTTGGCCAGAAGTATGTTGTAACTTCAATAATTAACTTTACATAAGAAAGTTGAGTTAGATTGATTTGAGACATTGGGGATATGTACTTCAAGTATATATGGAACATAAAAAGTAGTCGGAATATGTTTTCTGTCTGACTTTTGCCAAATAATACTCACTCTTGATTTGCTCTTGCTTTAACAATGTATGTATACAGTTAAAAACTAAAGCTACAGGTTTACATGTACAAAGAAAAACCACAATGGCCCCTTTATCAAGACAAATTAACTTTTATATGTGGAAAATCTGAGAAACTGAGAGCACGATTCTATGCTAAGAAGTAGATGTGGAACTTGCTTGTAGGCAAGTGCTGATAGGATTGCAGCCTAAGTGACTTTCACAAGATAGCAACCTTACTATCAAGTCAATACCCTAAACTTTCTGATATATTTCTTTCTGCATAAATGGTAGGGTGCCACACCAAGTATTAATATTTATAAATAAAATTACTCAATAGATTAGGATTAGAACACAGATGCTTTTTCCACATTAATACTTGGTGCAGCAGTCAGTGCTCTTCCTTATATAGTATTTTTAAAATGCTGTCTGTCAGGATATTAGTAGGTAACTCATGTGCAATTATGCAAAATTTAAGGTGCAGTCAAAATAATAAAAAGTACTAGGATGGAAAGCATCTCAATTATATTAAAATAACCAATTATAGGAGTGTAAAAACAATTATTGGGTTGTATGCAAACCTACAGTGAACACCATTTAGTTGTCTAGTGGCAAAATGCCAGTTGCATAATATTATAATATTTGGTACTTGTTTTCATGACAGAGCTGACACTGGAGTGTATTCTAAATGGTTAAAAGGCAGATTTTAAAAGTGCTAAAAATTTCCATTGTCTAGAGCAGGGTGCTCACACAACCTTGTCTCTAAATAATGTAAATCAGTAGCAAGAAAATGTTGTTTTTTTGTGAAGAGCCATGGGAAATTCTTGTGTTTGCTAGTAACCCCCAGTCATTGCTCTGCACAAAAACAGAAACCATGGAAGGAAAAGAGGAATCCTGAGCAGTGAGTTAGTTATAAACTTAGCATCTACTAACCTTTCATACATTCTCCCAGATAAATTGATTCATTTAAAGCTCTTTTGTGTTTATAATATCAACAGCATAAAGGTGAAACATTGCAGAAATGTTTACTGTATAATATTGGAAGTCAAACATTTTTTAAATGCAGAGACTTGCTATGTCTTGGAGGGGAATTAACTATTTTCATCTGTTCAAAACATCAAAGAAGAGGCACTTTATACTGCTTCCATGTTTTTGTAAACAGTTATTTGGCAGTGAGTTTCTTCCAGTTTGTTTTGCTTTTTTGGTAAATATCAGATTCTGAATGCCTGGAAACATTGCTAAATTTAAAAAATATCATTAAATGTCTATAAAACTGTATAGGATGCTATTTTTTCTCTCCTAGATAAATATAACTGTGCTGTGGTAGACCAGTTCAAAAGGTACAGGTTTCCTGTTTTCCTTTCTTCATACAGTTCACAATATAAAAGCATTTCTACTACAGTGTACAATCATCTAATATATCCTTTAAAATACTGAACAGTAGTCAATTAGCTTACATTAGTAACGATAAAAGCACATTGTTAAGTTACAATGGGAAAAGTTTTTTTTAAAAAAAAAACACAACCCAAAACTAAAACATACCTTTCTGGTTTGTCAAATTCTTCTAAAGATAAAAATCCACCTGAGAAGTTTATATCCAGTTCCTTATATAGAACTCAGATTCAAGCCTGTAAAATGAACAATAAATATTAAAAGGGTAAAAAAAAATCGCTTTAAAGTTCCCGTTCCTTCTGGCACTCTGGGTGATACTTGAATAAACTGCTTCTGTAGATTAGTCTATCTGAGCACTGAAGAATGATGTTAAGAAAACTTGTTACTACTCATGTGTTTTTCATCACTGCTTGTATCACAGCCAAAACTTCTAGCTTCATTCTAGACGTCTAAGCAGAAGATGTGGTTAAATTTGAAGCTTAATAATGCATGGCACAAAGCCAGTGCAAGCCCCATATGGTTCATTCAAGTCCATTTCTGATGTGCAAGTACACACCTCATAAAATTTCTGCAGTGTGCCATTTCTTACATAAATGAAGACGTCTCCATCTTTCTACCCAGGGCAACCTAGCAGTAAATGAATTATTCTGTCTTGGTTATATTTAAGGGGATATCATTAGAGCTGAAGGCAGAGGTATTTAAATAAACAGCTATGTATTGGGTTACAGGATGATCATATAGAGAGAGAGCTATGGCAGTGGCTGTCAAGCAAGGTGCCCACTGGGGTGCATAGTGAGTTTGCTGACACACCTTCTACCAAAATGCATCTAGTTAAAGTTTTGCACCAAATACAGCCACTTACCTCACTTAATGATTACTGGGCAGAGAGAGGAAAAGACCACCACTCCATTTACACACACATTCTTAGTCAGCATAAAAGAAGTAGGGCATCCAACTGAACTGGATTCTTTGAAGAGGCCAGCATACTATGATTTTTCAGTATGCTCCAGCAGATTGGTTGGAAACACGCTGCTCAAGATCCTACAAACTGGTCAACAAAGTCCAAACACTCAAAGGAACTTCAGCTTATGTTTCTAAAATAGTAATTTCCCATGCCACATAACAAATATCTTTTATAACTTGAACTTCAAAAAGCACATTATGAAATAGCAGGGAGAGGTCTTTTCCCTCTCTCATAACTCGTAAGCAGGGAATGGATAGAACAACCCTCTCCCATACATGATCCCTATTTTCCAAGTTGAAAAGAATGGAGATTCGTTATGTGCTTCCCAAAGGCATCTGATTAGCCATGGGATTAAAAGGACCTTGAACTGATACAACAGGGCTTATGTTATGTTATGTTATGTTATGTTATGTTATGTTATGTTATGTTATGTTATGTTATGTTCTGAGAAATAGTCAAGAATCCATTCAAGATGCTCAGGGGAACACCAAGCAAGAGTAGAATGCATGCTGAGCCTTTCAAGGAAGATAATTCCATGTGGCTGTCCCAATGAGTTTACTGGGAAAGTTCCTTTTATGGGGACAATCTACTCACTAGAAAATCTAACAGCAGGGTAATTTGTGCAGGTGTGTCTTAAAGTAAGACTTCTCTGCACTTTAATAGCATCTTAGAATGACATAGCATTATCCATATTTAGATAACATAAACGGTAACATAACAGAGCATTGATAGTAAAAAAAAGAGAGACACTGATGCTCCATGCTCCATGATGGACTGAGGTAGTCCATCATGACAGCTAGCCATTGATAGCCATAATCTCCATGAATTTATGTACCGTATTTTTTGCTCTATAAGACTCACTTTTTCCCTCCTAAAAAGTAAGGGGAAATGTGTGTGCGTCTTATGGAGTGAATGCAGGCTGCGCAGCTATCCCAGAAGCCAGAACAGCAAGAGGGATTGCTGCTTTCACTGCGCAGTGATCCCTCTTGCTGTTCTGGCTTCTGAGATTCAGAATATTTTTTTTCTTGTTCTCCTCCTCCAAAAACTAGGTGCGTCTTGTGGCCTGGTGCGTCTTATAGAGTGAAAAATACGGTAATTTTCCCATCCCAGGATGCAGAAAAGTAGGTGATTCTGAACCTGCACCTTTCTTCCTGCTTGAGGCAGATTTTTACCACCAATACTGGGGAACCAGAAAGCCTGAAGCAATTGAGTTAGCCTTGTGGTAGTGTGTGTAGTTCTTCGGCTTAGTTCAATATATTGTCCCACCTCAGAAATGTTGTCTCTTGGGTATATGACTCAGACCCAGAATAGATGCAGAGTGCGCCTTTATTTAAAAAACAAACAAAAACAAAAGCGCAACTTAGTTTTGCTAAGATGTACCAACCCAATAAGGAATACTCTCTCATATAAAAAGCCTTCTGCATATAGAACACTTACAAGTTAGGGACACAATTGCTTTTTTAATTCAGTTGTAGTGGAGCAATGGAGACAAGTTTTTACTACTGTCTGGGGATAGGCAATTTGTGGTAATATCACAACTTTTATGGTCTGTTTTTTAGTATATCTAAAATCCTTTGCTTATTAGGGGCTACTGCACATTTTTTTCAAAAAATTGCTTTGCACAGGTAACTACCATAGAGTGATCAAAATTTTCAAAAGTAGGGGGTCTGTGGCTTGGCTTTTGAAAAATAGGGGGTCCTCAGTAATTAGCTAGTTGGGAACCACTGACATAGAGTATTCCCTCACAACTCCACTTCTCTGCTCCCAAAATTGAGCTTCCCAGTTCTCATGTGTCTGTATACCCTTGAAAGATAATAAACACTATCTTTCAAGCTAACTTTCTGCTCAGAGTCTGACTTCTCTGGCTGCAAATATTCCCTCAGGGAGGATTTTATACAGCTCAGAGATTATGCTGTTATGAAGTCCAATGCCAGGAACCAAACCTCTCTTTCCCTTTCCCTCTCAAAGTGTTGTCTCTACCCCTTTCTGGCTAGCCGTACCCACAGCCAATCAGTCAAGGTCAAGGTCTAGCTCAGCATACTGAGAGCTATATCACTCTGGTAGAGTTTTGCCCATATTGTACCATCAAACTTCACTTTACCTGGGCCATCTGTCATAGTAAGTGACAAGGTTTAGCTGCACTTGTGATCCTCATCCTCCTTCCTAAGGCAAGCCCTGCTTTGGGAGCTGCATAGTGAGTCCTTTACTTTTCAGTCTTTCTTTATTTCCACTCAAATACAGCATAAGATTCTGAGATCTCATGAGTTTTCTTGTCTGTTCCCAGTTGCCACAGTTAATTCTTCCAGCCATGGCCAATTCACCTCCATCAGGTCACAACAACACACTGGTATTATTGGCAGATCCTGCAACAATTGGCCCAGTGGGTAATCATCTCAGCAGACATTACAGTGGTGCCTCGCAAGACGAAATTAATTTGTTCCGCGAGTTTTTTCGCCTTGCGATTTTTTCGTCTTGCGAAACACAGACTTTGGAAAAGCTTCAAAAATCACCAAAGTCTTCAAAAACCTCAAAAAAGGCTACCACACCGCGTGCTATGAGTTGCTCCTTGAAGTGAATGCACAGTTTTAAGAAAAAGGAAACAAACTTGCAAGACAAAGGAAACAAACTTGCAAGACGTTTTCGTCTTGCGAAGCAAGCCCATAGGGAAATCCGTCTTGCGAAGCAACTCAAAAAACGAAAAACTCTTTCGTTTTGCGAGTTTTTCGTCTTTCGAGGCATTCGTCTTGCGAGGTACCACTGTACTATAGTAGAGTAACAGAGGTCACATTTGGGGAAAATAATCAGATAACAAGTGTCTCTTCCATAATTTGAATGATTTTTAGGGCTTAGCAGAGAAGTTACATATCTTGAGTAAAGCAATAATCAGACTAATAATAATGAGCAAACCTTGTGTATATTAAGCCTATTTTTTATATTAAAAAAACTTATTACAACAACAGCTGATTCTAGTTAAATCAACATAAAGTAATCAAAATGCAGTTTCCTAGCAAATCAATTCAGAATAATAGCACTGCTTTAAAATAGTTGACATTATGGCAGAGTATGCTCCAACTGGACTTTTGTGTAATATAAAAATGCCATTAGATTATGCAATAGTAATATGTCAGTTAGTGTCTATAAATAGCAGCCATATTTGGGGTTCCTGTCCTATTGCAATATGATTAGCACTAGTACCCACATTTTAAAATCTCAAGTATCTTTTCATCCATTTTCTTTAAATACTCATATAACATTTGCATTACATTTTTAAAATGATATTTCCATATGAACATCCTGCAATACATTTTTCGCTGATTTCCCCCCATTGTTACTAGCTCCTGAAAATACAAATTCTCATTTTTGAATTGGGCCAAGATGATTTAATATGACATAATTTTCTAGTGATATGTTTTGACTTTAGTTCTGTCTGGCTTATTTTAAAAAGCTGTACATTGTTTATGTTGCTTTACTATGGAAAATCCATTATTTCAGAACTGTAGTTATTTTTTGATCTTTTACCAGATGTCAAAAGAAAAAAAAATAACATAAACATTTACATAAACACAAATACTGCACAGAAGCTTTTTTACTCTTTTATTTATTAATGCATACTTAAACCTTGTTCAGAAGTTTTGGCTCATTCTCTGTAACTTTTTTTTCTCTGTTTGCACTGTAAATTCAATGCTTTTTTTTTTAAATGTTGAACGGATGACTATTGTATTGAAATATGCTGGTATGTTGGGTTAGAGAACCAGAATAAACGCTGAACACTCAACCGCACAATACATTTTTCTAAAGTTTTTCACCCAGATGATAAATATAGCTACTTGAAATTTGAAAATGTTCCTGAAAGCAAGCTATGCTTGCTCTTGATTGTCTTGTGTACTGGTCATGATTCAGTGCTCTCTGGGATCAGTCAAGCATTTTGATTTGGTGCTTCATTCATTAGTTGTCAGTCCTTTCTCACAGCATAAGCTGTTCTGGTGATTTTTAAACAATAAGAAACATAGAAGTCATGAAGTTAACAGCATGCAGTTCCAGCAAGAAGGCCAGGCATGATTTGTGAGATGTACAGTGAGGTTTAGAAAGAACCATGAACGGACAAAAGGAGAAAATGTAGTAATGAACTCTCATGTAGGAACTTGTAAGATTGATATATTGAGGGCTACATTCCAGTATGAGAAAAATGGTGAACAAGAAAGATAGAGGCTGTAGTATATAATCTTTAGTAATCCATGGAAAGATATTGAGAGGTAGTTTGTGCAACACAACATATTTGTGCAAGAGTTTTTGCAAACAGAAAAAAATGGAGAAACCACTTGAAGCATCCACTGTGTCGAGCTATTTCAATTGCTTTTGTTTGATTTTGATAATAAACCTGATTTGCAATGGGGGTTGAATAATTTTGATTGCAACTGTATATTAAGTGTACTAAGGTAAGTTATATTGGTGTTGATAATAGTTAGGACAAACTGAAATATCAGTAAACAGAAAATAAGATATCAAATGCCTGTGTTACCTATTTTCTGTCATACAGTGAATGCAAGAAGAACAGACTGGAGAAGTAAACCATATATCTACAAGTGTGAGAAGTGTAATGCCATCATGGAATTACTGAAACAGTAGTAAGAGTACAGCTGTATGACTAGTAGAGCACCATTGTGATGAAATGAATACAATCTTGAATTCGGGCCATAGAAAATTGCGTTCTGCTATGAGGATTACAGAGTAGCCTTGGAAAGAGTAAAGTTTTTAGATAAGCTTGCATTTTTAAAAATAAAAAGAAAGCTTATTGAAGATTGAAGCCCCATTGGCCAAATATCAAAGGAGGAAAGGCTAACTCGCTCAATAAATGTAAAATTTTATTGTAAGTCGGAGAAAAAATGAAAACCAAAGAGTTGCAACATGTCTTTTTTTGGCAGAATTTCATAATTTAACAACCAGATTTATAGAGGATGTTCCAGATAGGTAGGTTCTGGCTTGTCCTACCATCACAATTAGTATCAAGAAGTTTGATTAGTGTCTCTGTCATTTATTTTCTTTTTAAATTTTATATCCCACTTCTCACCATCTAGGTCTCAAAGCAGTAGTACACGTGGTGACCATTTTAGACATGTCCAATTGATATGCGACCGCCAACATGTGGGTCCTTTTCTGGACCCAAAAGAGGGAAGAATGGGGATGGAGCATGCTTATGTGTGTTTGACCAATGTGAGTGTTGACCCAGAATGCAACCCCCATGGCAGTGCTTTGTCTCTAGAATAAAAGGTGCCAGTACTCACCATGAAGTTGTACAGTAAGTGTCACACTTTTTAACAACAACAAAAAGAGGTGCTGGTACTGTGTACCCTTGAGTACCGTCTGGGGGCACTGCCCCACGGAAACATTAAGTTGCCTTTACTTAGAACCACCGTTCTTTTGATTAACAAGTAAATGGGTGAATCTTATCTGAGCAGGTCATCAAAAGTTTCCAGTATATAGGCTTGGTTTATGTCATTCATTGGTTGCAGGAAATGTTCACTTGGTGTACTGTATCTGTATTTTTCATGTCCTCTTCCACTCCCTTCCCACAAGTATCAAATAATGTTGGTATTTGGGCAACATTTTTTGGGTAGCAGTATTGTAATTTAATGGAGTGCTTGTTCGTATTTTATGCTTGCGTGGCCTGGAAAAAAATACCCATTACTTTATAAAAGATGTCTAAAAAGCAAAAGCTAACAATTATATGATTCTTGAAAGCCAAGAGTTTATGTTACTTCTATTTTCGTTTCCTTTTTGTTTACCAGCATGAAGACTAAGCCATTGGGGTATTGGTCTCTGAGCATGCATACATACATGACCTAAATAATACTCTTCTTAAAAATTGGCTCCTCCTTGAAACCATGCAGTTGATTATATCTGACTTTTATCTAAGATATAAAACAATAATGCTTAACTTATAAACCAGATACTTACCTCCTCTAAAACAAAAATCTAAAATATCATTTGATTAGGAGGTATGTGGACTATAGAATAAACTAGTAATTTACTGAAAATACAGTGTTCTGCATTTGTTCTTTCACCAGAATTGTAAATATTTATATTTCTGTGGGAGAATTACCAAACATAATTGTAGGGAGCAATTCAAAATCACATGCATAAAGTAGTACGAAAAAATGAAGTAAGCAGAATCATTGGGTGCAGCTTCTGGGCCTTATTTTATCATCCATTTTTTTTATTCGGTTTCTCAGTTCTTAGATTAAACTGGGATACAATCTTTCTTTATAAGGCATCAAGTAGTCATGAGCACTCATTTGGTAGTCATGAGCACTCAGGTTTCTGATTTTCATCAGTGGAAGAACTCAGCCCCATGTACACAGTGGAATCTGTTTGTTTGTTTGTTTATCTATTTAGGGTTTCATATCCCACTTTTCAGCTCAAACATGGAGATGCCCCAAAACAACTAGCAAAATATATAAACAATTTTAAAATGCAATAAAAATGCAATAAACTCTACAGAACTAATAAATAGCAAGGAAGCCAAAACTGGAAAAATGTTTAAGCAGAAAAATAATTAAAAGCACACTGGACAATAAAAGTATTTAAATGACAATAGAACACTGGCAAAGTAGAAGATAACCTAACCTTCTCATGCAGTGAGGTCCACAGCCCCATTCACCCATCATGGTAAAACATAGTCCGAAACAAACCATGGCTTACTGTGAATAAGCAGCATGTTAGTACACACTGCTAAGATTGTACATGCCCCACTTCTCCCTTGCTTCTAGGTAACTTGGTCCTAATTCATTACGGGATTTAAATCTCATTGAGGCGAACTGACAACAAATGCAACCAATATAGCAAAGGAGCGAGAAGCTCCTGAAATGTACCACCAGTCAAAAGTTTAGCAACAGCATTTGTCATTAGTGGAACTTTTTGAACAATTTTCAGTGGCAGTTCTACATAAGGCATAGTTACAGTAAAGGTAAAGGTAAAGGGACTCCTGATCATTAGGTCCAGTCGTGACTGACTCTGGGGTTGCGGCGCTCATCTCACTTTATTGGCCGAGGGAGCCGGCGTACAGCTTCTGGGTCATGTGGCCAGCATGACTAAGTCACTTCTGGCAAGCCAGAGCAGCACACGGAAACGCCGTTTACCTTCCCGCCAGAGCGATACCTATTTATCTACTTGCCCTTTAACGTGCTTTCGAACTGCTGGGTTGGCAGGAGCTGGGACCGAGCAACGGGAGCTCAGCCCATCGCGGGGATTTGAACTGCCGACCTTCTGATCGGCAAGCCCTAGGCTCTGTGGTTTAACCCACAGCGCCACCCGCGTCCCTCATAATTACAGTAGTCCAGTCTAAATGTAACTAGTGATAACTAATGTAACTAAATTTAACTGACTGTCGGCCAGGTTTGACTGCTCCCAGAGTTAGCACATTTGATGCACCAGCAGAAGCTGAAAAATATGTGCTAGTGGACAGCTGCCTCTTGAGCATCAGAAACCACCCCAAAGTTGTGAAGCTGTTTTTTTAAGGAAAATGCAACCATATAAAGTCACAGTACCACCCAGTCATTAGGTCAGTGGCCTTACTACAAAGAACACTTCTGTATTGTTCTAATTATCTATCACTGTTGTTGTTGTTTAGTCATTTAGTCGTGTCCGACTCTTCGTGACCCCATGGACCAGAGAACGCCAGGCACTCCTGTCCTTCACTGCCCCCCGCAGCTTGGTCAGACTCATGCTGGTAACCTCGAAAACACTATCCAACCATCTCATCCTCTGTTGCCCCCTTCTCCTTTGCCCTCCATCTTTCCCAACATCAGGGTCTTCTCCAGGGAGTCTTCTCTTCTCATGAGGTGGCCAAAGTACTGGAGCCTCAGCTTCACAATCTGTCCTCCCAGTGAGCACTCAGGGCTGATTTCCTTCAGAATGGAGAGGTTTGATCTTCTTGCAGTCCATGGGACTCTCAAGAGTCTCCTCCAGCACCATAATTCAAAAGCATCAATTCTTCGGCGATCAGCCTTCTTTATGGTCCAGCTTTCACTTCCATACATCACTACTGGGAAAACCATAGCTTTAACTATACGGACCTTTGTTGGCAAGGTGATGTCTCTACTTCTCAAGATGCTGTCTAGGCCTGTCATTGCCCTTCTCCCAAGAAGCAGGCGTCTTTTAATTTCGTGGCTGCTGTCACCATCTGCAGTGATCATGGAGCCCAAGAAAGTAAAATCTCTCACTGCCTCCATTTCTTCCTCTTCTATTTGCCAGGAGGTGATGGGACCAGTAGCCATGATCTTCGTTTTTTTGATGTTGAGCTTCAGACCATATTTTGCACTCTCCTCTTTCACCCTCAATAAAAGGTTCTTTAATTCCTCCTCACTTTCTGCCATCAAGGTTGTGTCATCTGCATATCTGAGGTTGTTGATATTTCTTCCGGCAATCTTAACTCCGGCTAGGGATTCATCCAGCCCAGCCTTTCGCATGATGAAATCTGCATATAAGTTAAATAAGCAGGGAGACAAAATGCAGCCTTGTCGTACTCCTTTCCCAATTTTGAACCAATCAGTTGTTCCATATCCTGTTCTAACTGTAGCTTCTTGTCCCACATAGAGATTTCTCAGGAGACAGATGAGGTGATCAGGCACTCCCATTTCTTTAAGAACTTGCCATAGTTTGCCATGGTCGACACAGTCAAAGGCTTTTGCATAGTCAATGAAGCAGAAGTAAATGTCTTTCTGGAACTCTCTAGCTTTCTCCATTATCCAGCGCATGTTTGCAATTTGGTCTCTGGTTCCTCTGCCTCTTCTAAATCCAGCTTGCACTTCTGGGAGTTCTCGGTCCACATACTGCTTGAGCCTTCCTTGTAGAATTTTAAGCATAACCTTGCTAGCGTGAGAAATTAGTGCAATTGTGCGATAGTTGGAGCATTCTTTGGCACTGCCCTTCTTTGGGATTGGGATGTAGACTGATCTTCTCCAATCTTCTGGCCACTGCTGAGTTTTCCAAACTTGCTGGCATATTGAGTGTAGCACCTTAACAGCATCATCTTTTAAAATTTTAAATAGTTCAGCTGGAATACCATCACTTCCACTGGCCTTGTTATTTGCAGTGCTTTCTAAGGCCCATTTGACTTCACTCTCCAGGATGTCTGGCTCAAGGTCAGCAACCACACTACCTGGGGTATATGAGACATCCGTTTCTTTCTGGTATAATTCCTCTGTGTATTCTTGCCACCTCTTCTTGATGTCTTCTGCTTCTGTTAGGTCCTTTCCACTTTTGTCCTTTATTATGGAAATCTTTGTACGAAATGTTCCTTTCATATCTCCAATTTTCTTGAACAGATCTCTGGTTCTTCCCATTCTATTGCTTTCCTCTATTTCTTTGCATTGCTTGTTTAAGAAGGTCTTCTTGTCTCTCCTTGCTATTCTTTGGAAATCTGCATTCAATTTCCTGTATGTTTCACGATCTCCCTTGCATTTTGCTTGCCTTCTCTCCTCCGCTATTTATAAGGCCTCATTGGACAGCCACTTTGCTTTCTTGCATTTCCTTTTCATTGGGATGGTTTTCGTTGCTGCCTCCTGTATAATGTTACGAGCCTCCATCCATAGTTCTTCAGGCACTCTGTCCACCAAATCTAAATCCTTAAACCTGTTCCTCACTTCCACTGTGTATTCATAAGGGATTTGACTTAGATTGTATCTTACCGGCCCAGTGGTTTTTCCTACTTTCTTCAGTTTAAGCTTGAATTTTGCTATAGGAAGCTGATGATCTGAGCCACAGTCAGCTCCAGGTCTTGTTTTTGCTGACTGTATAGAGCTTCTCCATCTTTGGCTGCAGAGAATATAATCAATCTGATTTCGATGCTGCCCATCTGGTGATGTCCATGTGTAGAGTCGTCTCTTGTGTTGTTGGGAAAGCGTGTTTGTGATGACCAGCTTGTTCTCTATCACTAGCCTAAGGCAATGGCTCAGACCTATTACAACCATCCTAGACTGGGACAGAAAGACTAAAGTATTATAGATCATGTAATGGTGAGTGAAGCAAAACCAGTAATATTGAAAATAAAGGTCTCCTAACCTGTCATATAATTTCAGTATTTTCTTCAAGTTACAAAATAAAAATTGCTAAGGATGACTGCTGTATTAATCACAAGCCACTTACCGGTAACTGTCTTGGGGAATTTGACATGGGATTTGAAGGAATAAACACTGAGATCATACATCCTTCACTTTTTTAAACAACCTCTGTTCCAGAAAGAACAGGCTTTATTTTCCATTACTGTCTACTGTACCCAGCACTGGAATGTTGTACAATGATATTTACATAGTTTCATGAGACATAGTAGCTCGGGGTAGCCAACCTGATCCCCTCTATATGTTGTTGGACTACAGTTCCTATTAGCCTCCACCAGCATGGCCAGTAGGGATGAGGAGAGTTTAAATCTGGGAACATCTGATGGCACCACTTTGGCTATCACTGCAATAGCCAATCCATATAATACCATACCAAAACAGTTCACCAAATATGAGAGAAATGTCTGGCAAATGGTAAGGTAAATAGAAATGATGGAAGAATTACAAAGGAGACCATGGAATTTTTTTCTGAGCTTATACTTTCATCAGAATGGAGTGTTCTGTTTGCTTATGTTGAAAAGACAATATCTGTAAAAGATGTGCAGTTGACATCTTCCTGATAATTGATTTGTTCTATTACAGTTACATTTCCATGCTGCCAAATTCCTTTTCAAGTCCCGTAATCTGGTTGCAAATATCTCCAATCATTACTAATACCCTAACTTTCCCTCAGTACTCGAGATTTTAGCATTATACACTCTAGTAACCCTCATCACCAGTTCCCTTTTAGTCCCCATTCATCCCAATTATTCAAGTTACTCCAGCTAGGCTGTGGTTCCAAATCTTCCCATTATCCAGCTGCTATTAGTACTGTTCAGTGCTCAAGTAATTGTACTAACCAATATGAAGACAATATGTATTTTGAAAATACTTTATTATAGTATTGAAAACAGTTATAATTACTAATACTATAATTATTATAGTATTGAAGACAGTTATAATTACTAATATTCCTTATATAGCATGAAAATGGCTATCAAACAATAGTACTTTCATTTGATTAGATTTTTTATGTTATTTATCTTACCAAAGATACATCTGTGTATATATGTGTGTATATATGTGTGTGTCTGTGTGCATATATATATGCACATAATTGCAAGCACATGTATTATGCATGTTATTGGCCCATGAATATGCTACCCGCTCCATGTATGTTTCCTGGAAAACACATATGTTATATGTAATATTTGAGCAATCTTATACCATACTGTAAAAGTGCATAACATGTAAGAGAACATGTAATAAAATCTTGATAGAATAACTTGAAAACGTTATAAGAATTACAAAAAGACCAAAAATATATCACTTACCAAGGCACCTTTCCTTTTACTTTAGATCTGGGGTGAGGAGCCTGTTGTTTTCCAAATGTTGTTGAACTCCCATCAGCCCCAACTAGCATGGCGAATGGTCAGGAATGATGGGAGTTGCAGTCTAGCAACAACTGGAGAGCCACAGTTGTGATCTAATAATTCAGATTAGGGGTAAAAAATATTTCTCAAGAGGATTACATATTAGCAGATATTGAGTCATATTTTTGACCACAAAGATGCTTAAAGGCACAAATAAGAGAGAGAAAAGGTCACAAATCTTATTGTATCTTAACCAAGTATACAAAACATTTTATTTCCCACCTTTTACTTATCACATTGTCAGATTCCTGGGTTCCTGACCATTAGCTTACTTTTGGACTGGTGTGTTTTGCTAGTGTATTTTGTAGTAAAATATCATGTGTCATGAAGTCTGGCAAAGTATCCATGTTGCACAATGGAGCAAGCAGGTAATGCAAAATGCTAGCTGGCAGGGGGTAGTGTAAAATCAGAGTTCCTGCTCCTACACCTTGTTTTAATTTCCCTCAGTTCTTAGTGGCTCTTTGAATAGTGAGAGCATGTTATTGAAACAAAGGGATAGTGGCATGATATACATTTTGTGACCAGACTCTAGAGTCACCTCTTCTTTTCAGGGACAACAGCCATTCAGTTCATGATTGTGGAAGAAGACTCCAAATTTAGAAAAAGCTGTTGTCTGTCAAAATCTTTTTAGAACATGTACACATGATGATTTCAGCAGCGGCTTCCGCAGCTGGAACTAAGAATGTTTACAGTGGAACAACTGTATCATCCTATGTCTGCTTTCCATGGTTTCAAGTTTTTATCTGGAATGTGAATTATTGGGGAAAGCCATCCAGCCGCTACATCTCAGGCATGTAATTCATTCTTGTCACCACCTCAATTAACACAGATTTGTTAGGAGGTGGATTTTCCAATTTATCTTGTTTTCATTGAACATACTTTGGATTGCCTCAGGCAACTATGAGTGCAGTCAAAATGTTTGTTTTTTTTTGTAGTACTTGTTCTATTTCTTTGAAATATTTGTTAGTGTTCACAGTTCCATGAAAGCTTTAATACTGCGATGTGAACTAGCATGGAATTACTTTCTGTGGGGAATTTTGCCTTTTAATTTGCTAATGATGTAAGCAAAAACTGCATATCATTAGTGGATGACAAAGACGTCAGCTTGCATTGACCTTTGATGATAAATGCAAGTTGCATAGCTTTTGATTATGCCTCAAATAGCACACATCTATATGAAGAAAGCTTCTCTATCCTCTGCTTCTTTATCACACCATATAATGGTCAGGATGCATCAAACAGTGAAGAGGGTATAGCTCAGAGGTGTAGCTTAGCATATGCCATCTTCAGTTAAAAGTATCTCAGGTTGGAGAGCCTTTGCTAGTCTAAACAAGCAAGACTAGGCTACACAGCACAGTATAAGGCAGATTCATATGTTCATAAGCTAGAGTCACTTGTCAATTCTGTCCTTTTTAAGATCCTATCCATAAGCAACATGCCATTTCCTCATGGTATTTGATACCATTTTAAATCTGCAAAGTGTTGTACGGTTTCTAAGTTTGCTCTGAGCGTAATCTACATTGTCTGCAAGTGGAGGTAATAGATGACAGTTGCACTATGAGAAGTGTGAATGGTAAGCAACTGTGATAGAGGCAACTCTGCCTATTATTTTGAAACCATTTTTATCCTGCTCCCAAGCAATCTGGTCTCAAGAGGAACTAGCGCAGACTGTGCCATTCCTTTGCTACAGATTTTCTATGCTTGTATATTATGGAGCCACTGCTTTCCCTGCTTTGGAGCTTATTTGGAGCTTAGTGTACTTCTGCTTTGGAACATGTGCCTGTTTTCAAGCAGGTATTATTTTTGCATGAACTAAATGCCATCACATATTCTCCTAGAACAGAGGAAGCTGCCTTGTGCTGAATAAGTCCATGTAACTCAGTACTGTCTACATGGACTAGCAGCAGCTCTTCAGACATGGGACATGTCCAGCTCTACCAAAAGATGCCAGTGATTGAAACTGGGACCTTCTGCATCTGCAAAGCAGAAGTTCTCCCTTATTGTGGTATTATAGTAGACTATTGCTACGTTCTCAGGCACAGCTGTCACTGTATTAATGAAAGTCCCTCTCCCAGCTCTGGTTCATGCCTCCTTCACTCCTTAAAGGAATAGTCAGACTATGCTTGCAACTACTCCCACCAAGACTTCCTTGCTCCTTGAGCTTTTCAGTAACACGGCTTAGTGATATGTGTTACTCAAATAATGTTGTGTGATGTATTGATTTGTATTACATTGTTTGTTTTTTTAAATTGCAGTTCCCATGAGCAACCTACAGCACAGGTTAGCATTAATGCCATGTATGAAGAGGCCCCAAATGTTCTACATTTGGTACTGTCTTAATTTATATGTGCATTTTACAGTATTTTCTTAATTTGAAATGCAATTCCAAACACACACACACACACAGCCCTCCCCTCTCTGTAGGGTTATAATTCATTGCATTGAAAATATTTATCAAGTCAACTTTTTGAGGAAAATCAGAAGGTCAGTGAAGTTCAAGAATCTTTCTTGTACTCACTTATCACATTGGTATGCTATATTTATCTTACTAGAAGTGAAAAATAGGCTGCAAGTATAATATTTCTAGGCATGTACACAGCCAGCTTCCTGAAGATATTCCTACAATTATACCTTACCCTTCATTAATAATAAATAATACTGTTAAGTAATAGTGCTGAGGCACCTTTCATAATTTGTGCTTTGGTTTTCTTGCTTGTGGAGAACAAATATTCTAATTATAGTATTTACATGCAAAAACAGTTCTTTTATTTGCTCTTCTGAGGTTTCAGAATCACACTAGAATATGATCTGACACATGAAAAAGCATATGGTGAAAGTTCCCTTGTATTGATGTAATTATATTCAAGATGAAGGTGTTCTAATTGTGAATCTTCATAATCATGATTCTCTTCACTGTCATCATCTTCCTCCTCCTCCTCCTCCTCCTCTTCATTATCCGACCTACTCCTACAGATGCGCTCAGTAGGGACTGTTCTGTAAAACCATATATGAAATAGTTAAAGGAGATTAACTATTACATTTTGCTAGCAAATTTCCTTTTTCTTTGCAGCTCATTTTCAAGATGGAAACTATTGTAAAAAGTGTGGAAAAAACACAGAGCTGTATCCAGAATTTTTCATTTTATGGGTCCCCAGTTATTCTGGTTAGGCATATTATAAGCCACTATCAAGCATTTTGTCATTTGCACACATAGCACACGCTACTAAAAACATGAACACAGTATGTACCTCTACAACATACATGTGTGTTTTCTGTTTGTGTACACATGTTTTGATGTCTAGTCACATTTAGAAACCTATGCAGCATTGCAGAAAATCCTCAGAACAGGAAATTTGGTTCACTCATTTAGAAAACTTGGTCAACCTTCACATTTGTTATTTCTTAATACTGGCCTAAAATTTAGTCACTATTTTTATTCATGACAGTACCACGTACTTCCTATCCTGCTTTTGAGGGTTAGACAGCCTCTTACTTTCTCGATACCAAATGTTGCTGATAAATGGGAATGCTGCTATCCTCATACCATGTTGCTTTTACATGCTCAGGCCATGTAAACCTGTTTGGAAATAAGGTGATATCAATCTAATTTCCTGTTTGGAAATAAGGTGATATAAATCTAATATATGCAGTTATTTATTCAATGATCTTCTATATTGTGGGCTTTGTGAAGAATGTATCTGAGCATTTCCTACTGCTGTTTGCCATCTTCATATGGAAAAGAAAATGAAAAAAGACTTAGTGGGAGCATACTATTTTCTTTCTGCTGTAGTCTGATGTTCAACCACTATAATTTTAAATGCCCTAAGTGCATGTCAGGCACCATCCTTGGATTGTTAAGGAAAGTTTGGTCTGAAGAATGTGGTATGTGGAATTTTCAAATGACTACTGCTCAACAATAACAGTTAGAACAAAAGAAGAGCCTTGCCATATTTGATCAAAGGCCCATCTAGTTCAGCATTTGTTTCCCTCAGTGCCCATCCAGGGTAAACAGAGTAGGAAGGCAACATCCCTCCTCATGGCTTTTCCCCCAGCATCTGCAATTCAGAGCTATACTGCATCTGAATGTGGATATTCAGTCTTGCCATCAGGGTTAATTGAGGTTCATAAAATCAGTTTTCCACAAAGTCATCTAGTAGGGGGCTTCAGAGTTTGAGGGACCATTGGTCTGGCAGTGAAACAGGATCACCTAAAATATGGCATCCCAATTATTGGGATCAGTATGACCTATTGAATCAACAATGTCTTGCACTAGTGGCCTCAAAGATTCAGTTAAAGAAGTAAGCAAGAATTCCATAAACCATGATTTGCTGTGTTTGAACATTTATAATAGAAAGCCAGTATAACATTATTGTATTTACAATTAAGATGTGTATTTATTTATTTACCTTATTTTGTTATTGTTGAGCCTCAGAAAATTTAAGGATCTCATTTCTGCAATTCCACGTGGTACAGACTTCAGTTGGTTGTGATCTAAGAAGACTTCTCTTAGAGAGTGATATGCCCCATAGAATGACACAGGATCAATTCCCTCATCATCAAGTTTGTTAAATGAAAGGTACAGATATTCCAGCCCTGGCCTCATGTGTCCAAATACAAATCCTGGGATTCTGTCAATTTGGTTGCCTATAAGCACAAGGTGCACCAATGACTTTGGCAGATAGGAGGGAACATGATATATATTATTGTAAGAAAGATCAATAGATTCCAGGTTCCTAAAATAAAGTGAAAAGATATTAAAAAGTAAGAGCATAAAGTAAATAATTTTGTCTTCATACATAACATGCATTTTAAGAGTTCAGGAAGATTGGAAGCGTACAGTCTTATCTGTTTTTCTGGAAACCATTTGGGGAATATTTGTACCATATGTTGTTCGGCTCTAAAACTCCAACTCCCGTCATTTCTAGTTTGCAGGACGAGTGGTCAGGGATGCTTGGAGTTGTCGTCTAACCACATCTGGGGACCCAAGGTTAAGAAAGGCTGCTTTAACCACTTACACCACACTGGCAGTACTTCTTTCTATCTTCCTAACCATCCATGGGCATTTTTACATGTACAAAGCAGGTATGGGCTGCCATCCTGCTTTCTAGCCATAAAGAGTTAGCAGGCTATAAGGAGAAATGGTGAATTATTTGGGTTGCCTGAGAGCAGCTCTTCTTTGTCATAGCAACTGGTAGTTTTCAGCCTGCAGTACATTCTACTCTGCACTAATTAATAAAAGGGCAGGACTGTAAAAAGTCAAAGGGCATATCTCAGCTCTCCAAAACAAATTCACACTAAAGAGAACTTTTCCCCTACCACCTACTCTTTTCCCATAGCTATTGTCCAAACATGTTTATATAACTGTCACTGTCCAGGATCTGACAGATTGCTCAAGTCTGTATAAGAAAAAGAATAATAACTATAGTCACATTCATAGGCCAAACCTTCTATTTAATTTTCCTCTCTTCCATTAGTTCAGGACATCTGTGCTAAAGTACTCTTTTGGAGTTAAAACCACTCTCCCCACTCTCAGTTATCTCATTAGTCAAGTTTTTTTAAATACAATTTGTAATACTTGACACATCAGAAATCTCAAGTGTTCAAATGCATTTCCCTTTGAAGGAAGAAACAATATATATTATTGCCAGGATGATAGCATTATCTATCTCCATCCAGAGTCCTGGTTTGTGTACTTTGGATTGAAATGTTTTAATTGGTCAATAGTTTTATTGTTGGATTGTATGAATCTATGTTGTATATGATCAGAGGCATTTTTGCACAAAAAGCAGTAAAAAATAATAATAATAATAATAATAATAATAATAATAATAATAATAATAATAATAATTTATTTATACCCTGCCCATCTGGCTGGGTTTCTCCAGCCACTCTGGGCGGCTTCTAACAAAATATTAAAATACAATAGTCTATTAAACTTTAAAAGCTTCCCTAAACAGGGCTGCCCTTCAGATGTCTTTCAAAAGTCTGGTAGTTGTTTTTCTCTTTGACATCTGGTGGGAGGGCGTTCCACAGGGTGGGTGCCGCTACCAAGAAGGCCCTCTGTCTGGTTCCCAGTAACTTGGCTTCTCGCAGCAAGGGAACCGCCAGAAGGCCCTCAGCACAGGACCTCAGTGTCCAGGCAGAACGATGGGTGTGGAGACACTCCTTCAGGTATACTGGACTGAGGTCGCTTATTAATTAATTAATATGCTACCTGTATGCTCTCTTCCTGCCCATCTTAACTGTACCCATAGTTCCTTATTTTTCTATTTTAAAAGGTAACACATTAGCATAATGTTTACTTAATAGCCACGTCCTTTAATTGGACATTTTCCTCCAGACATCGGGATTCTACTATCTACTGAGATAGATTGGTAGAATGTAACCTGCTTACAGTGAATAACTATCTCATTAACACCATGAATAAAAAAACACCAGAGTTCCTTTCTTCAGAGGAAGATGCTTCTGGTGTTTATAATTTTGCTTTAAGTAAACTAGACACCTGTATGGTATATGTTGTCAAAATCCAAAAATAAGCTCGCCTGGGGAGTATGGAATAGTTTGATTTTTTTTAAGGTGACAGTTTTCTGTGTCAGAGGTCTACAAATTCATTTACCATGTTGCTATCATGATCATTGTTGGCTCTCTCCACTCCTCAGTAGTTCACTGAGCAGAGCAATCTGGAGAGCAATCTGGAGAGAAAGGGTTTGGAAATAAAATTGTCCTGAAAATAGAACAGTGTAAGGGACTTGTTCTGTTCTCCAGAAATTCTGTGCAAAATCAAGCAAGAGCCAGCACAGCCCCCAAATCCATTGGCATGCACAGAAGACTCACTGGGACAGGAGAAAGGATTTTCTCTCACTTTGGATGTTTAGAAGGAAATACACAAAGTCCTTCCATCATGTTAGAAAGAGTCGTTTGTGAAGTTACTTATATCCCACATCACATCAAGTAATTGAGAAATGTATTTTCACTGAAGCCATCTTCCTACAAAGCTCTGTGCAAAGTGATGAAAAATACCCTAGCACCCTGTACCGTGCTAGTAGACTGGGGGTGGGACATTGGAGTTAGTTTCAAATTGCCCTGAGCTTTCTACAGGAAGCAGAAGCAGCATGTGTGTCTCTCACTGCTCTGCCTTCTCCAAAAGGAAGCACGGTAAGAAGACCACACTCTTTTCTCCCAAGTTCTCTTTGTATACCAGCAAATAGTTGGTTAATATGCCAAGAAAAACATTTGTGGAACCTCCATCTTCTATGTAGTACAACTTCTTTATTCTATACTTTAATTAATTAAATGTTGTGATTGGAAAATAACACAAAGTTTACACTTACTCATGATTGATCCATGCCAAAGGAGCTATCCTGCTTTCTTCTAATTTGTTGTGCCTCAGAACAATTGTGTTTATATTTCTGGTATGATTAAAGCAAACTTCTGTAATTTCTTCAATTTGGTTATTATCGAGATATAATTCCTATTTAGAATGCATGGTAAAAGAATGAAATATGTAAAAAGTGTATTGTATAATACATTAAAGTGGTTATTTTAAAATGTAGAATATGTGGCGTAAAGCTGCTTTACTTATTTTCCAAAAGTGGCAACAAAGTTGTTCCTTGTTTCCAGACAAAGTTAGTTAAAAAAGTTAGCTATTAGGAAGGTGATGGAAAATGCATTTAAAAGTATGGAACAAACAAGTGATTAGCAGGACAACATATTAATGCCCCACAAGCATATCAGGATGAATGTTGATTGTCATATACCTGCCTCACAAACAAATCAGAAGGAATGCTCGCTTACAACAAAATCTAAACCATGCTGAAAGGAGAGCCATAGATAATCTCAGAAACAACCCAGACATTATAATTAAAGAAGCTGACAAAGGTGGAGCTGTCGTCATCATGAACAAAACTGACTACATTCAGGAGGCTCACAGACAACTTTCCAATACCGCCTTTTACATAAAATTGGACTCAGACCCCACACAAGAATACAAAAAAGAACTGAACAAGATTGTTAAGGAGCTACCCCCACACATCCAAGAACAGATCCTCACTAACACACCAACAGAACCTCGACCGGGAACTTTCTATCTTCTACCTAAAATACACAAACCAGGAAATCCAGGACGCCCCATCATTTCAGGTATTGGCACTATTACAGTGGGTGTCTCCGGTTATATGGACTCTGTTCTGAAACCATATGCCATCAGTGCTCCCAGCTATGTACGTGACACCACAGATTTTCTGAGGAAAATACAATCTTTAAATAATCTTCCCAACAATACTATACTAGCTACTATGGATGTGGAATCTCTGTATACCAACATCCCACACAACGATGGTTTACAAGCTATAAAGAACACCATTTCAGATAAAACCACAGCGGACTTTGCCACCAAACTCTGCCAATTTGTTCTTACCCACAACAACTTCAAATTCGGTGATGACCTGTTCCTTCAGATCAGCGGCACAGCTATGGGCACCCGCATGGCCCCACAGTATGCCAACATCTTCATGGCAGATTTAGAACAACGTTTCCTAAACTCCTACCCACTCAAACCTCTCTTGTACCTGCGATACATTGACGATATTTTTATCATCTGGACACATGGTCAACAGACCCTGGACACCTTCCACCAGAAATTCAATGATTTTCACCCCACAATCAACCTAACAATGAATCAATCTATGCAAGAAATACATTTTTTGGACACTACTATAAAAATACAGGATGGGCGCATAGACACCACCTTATACCGTAAACCAACTGACCGACAAACATATCTACATGCCTCTAGCTACCATCCCAAACATACCAAACAGTCCATTGTATATAGCCAGGCACTACGTTACAGCCGCATCTGTTCCAATTCTACAGACAGAGACTCTCACCTAAGAGATCTACAGCAAACCTTTTTAGAACTAAAATACCCAGCAGATGAAGTTAGACAACAGATCAACAGAGCCAGACTGATACCCAGAGAGAACTTGCTGCAAGACAGACCCAAAAAAGAAAATAACAGAACACCTCTAGTCATCACATACAGCTCCCAAGTTAAAACAGTACAACGCATCATCAGAGATCTACAACCTCTCCTGGACAATGACAGTTCTCTTTCTCAAGCTCTGGGAGGAAGACCTTTCATTGCCTACAGACAGCCACCCAATCTTAAACAACTCCTAACCCACAATAATACTACAACCAGACCTAACACGGACACTGGCACCAGAGCCTGCAATAAACCCAGATGCCAACTTTGCTGCCACATACACCCGGACAACACCATTACTGGCCCCAACAACATCACACATACCATCTCGGGACTATTTAATTGCTCATCGTCTAACATTGTGTATGCAATCAAATGCCAACAGTGTCCTTCAGCTCTCTATATTGGACAAACAGGCCAGACCTTACGCCAAAGAATAAACGGACATAAATCAGACATCAGGAATCACAAGACAGAGAAACCAGTAGGAGAACACTTCAATCTCCCAGGACATTCTATACAAGATCTCAAAGTAGCTGTTTTACTACAAAGGAATTTCAGAAATAGACTGGAAAGAGAAGCTGCTGAATTGCAACTTATCACCAAACTTAAAACCATGGAGAGTCCTGGTCTGAACAAAGACCTTGGATTCTTATCTCATTATACATGACAAAGCCATTTTTCACCTTCTCACCCCTTGCTTTTTCCTGTAAGACCTATTGCAGTCGTTAAGAGTCATCAACAGGCTCATCACAGCTATCTGCCAATCACCCATTCCCACCACCCTTCTGAGTAATACCCCTCCCCACCTTCTCACTATATAGAAGGGTCTGGAAACTTCTGTTTCAGTGTATCTGAAGAAGTGTGCATGCACACGAAAGCTCATACCAAGAACTAACTTAGTTGGTCTTTAAGGTGCTACTGGAAAGAAAAAAATTTTTTTGTTTTGACTATGGCAGACCAACACGGCTACCTATCTGTAACTAACCTCTACAGTAAGCCTTGTGCAAGCAAATCAGGATAGGTCACCTAGAGGAGCCCTGACTATTATGGAAAAGGAAACAGATCATCTTTTTTATTTTTAAAAAACCTTACCTCAATAGAATTGGGAAGGCGCTGCGGAATGGTCCTAAATTTATTCCGTCCAAGGCGCAAATAAGACAGGCTCTTCAAAGGTTGAAAGGCTAATGGACTAACATTAGCTTCGTTGAGTTTATTGCCTTCTAATTCCAGTGTCACTAACTTTTCTAAACCTTTAGAAAATAAAGCAAACATGGTGAAATGTTTGTGCTCATCCAGTAAGATTCAAGGCAAAAAAAGAATCTGAATATTGGTATTTCATATTCTAACCAATTTCTCTTCTCATTGACCTATGCCTCCAGAATATCAGAGAGAAATTTTAATCCTAATGTTATTTAATAATAGCAGGAGAACTTAATGTTTATTTGAATACAATTTATAATTATCCACACTTGTTTGTTATTGGTTCACTAAGACACAATTATGATTATAGTAAATTTAAATAAATTAGGAATAAATATAATACACGAGAATTATAGAATACACTAATTTTTTATTCTAGCTTTCAAGTAGAAACCACATGCATTGAAAATATAACTGTGCCTTGTTCTGAGTCTGATCACCAGACTTATTTTTTACCCTTTGTGCTATGATTAAAATAAAAGTTCCTATCCTTCATAAGGAGGATCTCTCATCCCCCATTTCTATCTCCTCTTGTGAGAAACAGGGGAGCCTCAGGTCTTCCAGATCTTCTGCAGTGCTTCTTGGGCCAGGGGAGGTTCATCCTATAGCAGCACTTTAGGGTGCCCCCAAGAAGGTACTTAATTTCACAAAGGTGGCATCTGGATATTGCAAATGAGTCATTGGCAACAGACTTTTAAAACTAACCAGATTCTCTGTTATCAGCAACTAATGCCTTAGAAGATATTTGGTCTTAAAGAAGAAGATACTGTATGTATTTTGAACAATTTTTAAGTAGCAAAATGAACATAATGTGTACTATTTTGCATTCCAAACTATAAACAAATTTTGAGGGAAATAATGTTCTGTTCATACTGCTTTTCAGCATTAAGAGCTAGATCAGTTCACATTCTGAACCGGGTAATTTACATGTTTTAGCCACACCAGTACACAATTTCTTTTTGCAAACTTTGTTTTGAGGTTTTTCTTACAATCAGCGGTATATATTTTATGAAATAAATAAATAATCTATTGACTTCCAGTATTTTTAGACTCACTTTCAGTAAAAGCCATCCTAAGGCAGCTTACATGCATTTCTATAAATGTAAAGGTAAAGGGACCCCTGACTGTTAGGTCCAGTCGTGAACGACTGGAGCCAGCGAACAGCTTTTGGGTCATGTGGCCAGCATGATTAAGCTGATTCTGGCAAACCAGATCAGCACATGGAAACGCCATTTACCTTCCCGTCAGAGCAGTACCTATTTATCTACTTGCACTTTGACGTGCTTTCAAACTGCTAGGTTGGCAAGAGCAGGGACCAAGCAGGGACCGAGCAACAAGAGCGGGGATTCAAACCGCTGATCTTCCTGATCGGCAAGCCCTAGGCTCTGTGGTTTAGACCACAGCGCCACCTGCATTCTATAGAGTAGGTGGAATTAAAAAGAGTATGCAACCTAGTATCTCTCCTCTAGGCAGATTACTGGGTAAAAATCAAGGCTACAGCTACATTCTTATGCATCTGAGTAGAGGGTGGTTGTCCCTCTTGTAAAGCATGTAGCTAAGTACTGGAAAAACAACTTTGTGCACAATCAGATTTGTCAGTGTGATAAAACAAAGAGTGCAGTTCCCATGTTTAAAAATATATGTACATGGTCCACTCCTACTGTCTCTGAGAAAATACTTTTGTTCCACCTACTTTTTTTCTTGCCATGAATTTGTAAGCTTTTATTACCTTAGTCATCTGCATTCACAGTTACAATATACCTTCAAAGCTGTATTCATCAATTGCATGTAGTTGGTTTTCGTTTATTTTAAGTTCTTCTAAAGTTGATGGCAAACCAATCGGAATATGTACTAGTGCATTTCCATCCAAATATAAACGTTGCAAATTCTTCAATATCTGTGTTGGGGAAGATACAAATTGAGAAATCGAATTAACTTTGATTTTTAAGTTTTAAAATATTTTTTTCTAGCACTGTTTGCTTTAGGTTCATGTGTGCTTTATGAATATTACTGTATGTGGCCTGCGTTGGCTACACTAGCACATGGGGAATTTAAAAATAAATTGAAGTCAATAATTTTCACCTCCCTAACCTGTGAAAGTAGTAATTCTCACAAAATATCCCCAGATCTCACTTTGTTTTGTCAATGATTTCATTATTGATTGCAACTGTGAAGAGTTGCAGAGTATTCATTAATGTACTCTAATGGATTCTTTGACAAACAATTTCAGCAAAACAGCCATTGCTATACATTGACACACACACACAAAGAATTTAAAAACCCTAGATTTTCTTACTTTAAATGCACGTGGACCTATGCCAGATGATGTGATATTATTTCTACGAAGATCAATCCTTTCCAAATTGGGAATCCCATTAAAAGCTTCATCTGGGATGGAAGTTATAGTGTTACCTAGGGAAAAGAAAGGTTTGTAATAGCAATAGGAATTTTAAGACTCACTTTCATTTCTTAATCATTTTCCATTTCCATTTATCACACAGATGCTTAGTACCATATTTAGTGTCAAGTAAACATTACGATGTCTCCATATTGCTTCTTCATAAACCAACGAAGCAAGGATTTTGATATAGCCAAGCAAGGAATATCAAAACTTACATCACATTGTCCCTTCCCTCCTCCAATTTTTACAATGAGAACATTGGACATTAGTTGTCCGGTGCAAATAGAAATAGTAGAGCTAACATTAATGTGGGATGCATTTGAAAATTATTATAATAAACAGGTCAGGTTTTTTCCTTACCTACAAGCTCTATGCTTGTAAGCTTTGCATCCATGATTGGTGGTATTTGTTTGAGTTTGGCATTAACACAGCTGATTGTGTTGTCCAGGATGGAGCATCCGGTTGGCAAAGTAGGCACTTCAGTAGAAGGCTCAGGAATTGGGAAACGAGGCGGCATTCTGAATACATCACCACGCAAAACATCTTCCTCCTCTTTTTCTTCTTCCTCACTTCCTTCAGGTTGTTCAATTTCTTCTTCATTTTCTTCTTCCTCTTTCTTGAGTCCTTTTTCTATTCTTAACTCTTCTTCTTCATATGCTCTTCTCCTTTCTTCTGCTGCTCTCATCTTTTCATCTTCCCTTTGATCCTTTGTGTGTCCATGTTTTTCCTTCTGTTCGTGGCTTTTTCTTCTTTGCTGGGTCTCTTTATCTTTTATAGTAATTGCTTTCTTTTCAAGTTGTTTTCCCTTCTTTTCAGCATTTTGATCTTGTAGGTTGTACAAGACTGGATCGGTATGGTCATTGGGCTCTAGATTATCACCAGAAAATTCAGATGTGTCACCTAGTGAAATAGTACTTAGCTCTGAATGCAAGGAGGTCATGGTGTTGAAAGTGGACAGTCGATACCAATATAAAGAAAAATGATAACACAGTTTTTAGTAGCAAGCATTAGTATATATGTGCTTGAAGAGAATAATTATTCTATTATAGTGAAGAATATTAATAAAATGCAGTATTGTGCATAAAATCCCTAAGATAAGAAAATTACAGTGGTTTTGCTGGTGCGTTTTTTGTATGTTTACGCACATACATATATACAGACTGAGTTAAGGTGTCTGGTAATTTTACCTAAACACTTTTTAGTTCTGTGTCTTGAAATCCTATCTTAAATCTTTGAACTAGTTGTTAGCTTATGACATTAATATTGAAGTCTTAAACAATATTTATTTATTTTTTCCAAAATCTTATCATATGTTTGTTCCTTGTTTGAATATATAAATTTTAGACAAGGATGTTGAATTAATGGATTGGATGATTATCTGTTGTGACTCACAAATTCAATAATAGGATTTTTCCTAAATGGTGGTATTTGTGAAGTATAATATGTTGAGCTACATTCTAGTGAGTGCAACTGGTGACTGCAAACAAAAAAAGTTGGGAAAGATGAAGACCTTTGCCATAATGACAGCTAAACTGGCTCAAGAACTTAGTCATCTAGATGATGTAATTCAATTCAATATCTGAGGGTAAGGTAGCATTTAGGTTGCAGGTGATTGCCCTTTTTGACAGTAGTGCCAATGGCTATATAATTTTCCAGTTATTAACTCAAAATTATGAAGGAAAAATTCAAATGCAAAATGTATATTATCCTGCTTTGTTTCCCACCTTTGATTTAATGGCAGCATGTGTTTACACACTGGCAATGTTTGGACACATCACTAAACCATAAACTATTAGGAAATTAGTTTATGCATGAGCTATGTGCTACTACATGCAGCTTGAGCTTTCCTGCTTTGCTTCTCCCTTCCTCCAGTAGGAAAATGCAAGCACAGAGTGGGTGATGTAGTATTACATCAGAACCAGTGTCCATGGTTTATTTCCCTCTAAGCAAACCAAGATAAACCAAACTAGGCATCCTGATCAATGTTTGCTTGGAAGAAACAAACCACAAATCCTGATTCAGATATAACATTAAGTCAGCTGCTTTGTGGTTTGTTTCCTCACTGGAGGGAGGGAGGAGGAAAGCAGGCAGATCTGTTCATGGGCTTGTGGCTCAGATTTGCTGTTCATGTCTGCTGACATTTCCATATGGGTAAGAGTGTCTGTTGGCTTAGGTGCTGCGCTGACAGGGTCAAAAAAAGATGCCACCATCATCATGGACAATCAGGACAGCAGTAGATATCCCCAGTGGAAATGCCTGTGTACATATACAGCCTACCATAATCTATACAAATACTAAAAGGTTAATGAATAATTCCTAATTTCATTGCCTTTTAGCAGTTGCACATATTCAAAGGATTACATTACTTACACTAAATTGTATCCTGTATATATACTGTGTGTCTGAAGTATGCAAAAAAAATCAATATACTGTACCAATATCCATACACACTGGGCAACACTCTCCTTCAGGTATCTTGGTATTGTGACACGTCAGAGGATGGCACAAGGTTTCATCACACAACACCTTTCCTTTTGAGCAGAGGCACGTAACACAGGGTTTAGGAGACCACACAGACTTATCATACATAATCATCCCATTTGCAAAACATTTATTTTCTTTTCCTGATAAATGGAAAACAAAAGCAAGTTTTAAAATTGGTATAAAATGTATTGGTAAATTAAAACATTTGGTGGGTTGGTTTTCCAGATACCCAACTTCATACAAATCTCTGTGGGGGCTCTAGTGTATGCATGAGTAAAGACTCCCCAGCCAAATCAATGTTGAAAACAACTGTGCATGGACAAGAAGGATGCTACACACCATCCTTGGTATGTATCCAACATGGGAGATACAGCGTGGTGTCAGACTAGGTCTCCAGGAGACCCAAGATCAAATCCCCACTCAGCCATGAAGCTCACTGGATAACCTCAAGCTGGATAAACTCAAGCTAGCACTATTTCTCACCCTGGCACACGACATAGGGTTTTTACAAGAGTAAATGTTTATGTGTAAAGTACCATGTAAACTGCATTCAGCTCTTAGAAGAAGGACTATTATAAATTAAAGAAAGAAATAATAAAGAATTGGATGATGTAATTGAGGGGTCATGTTCTGTCTTGGGAGAGCCATGTAAATTATACTTTTTTGTTAATATCTTTAATATAAAAATATTTTTAATTTAGATATAGTTGACACAAAGATTGTGTGGTTGTAGCCACCTGTCTATCCTGGTGGTTTGATTACCAAACATGAATTGCATTATTTTATATCAAAATAAGTTCTATTTAACATTGTAAGGAGGTTTGTTATCACATAGATAGTATCTCTAAATCTATAACCCTACCCTCTACAGTTAATTGGTCTTCTTACATTATTGAGATTTACATGTAGGCTTAGTTTTTGATCACCTAAATTTTAAATTAGTGTACATGTTTGTAAGAGTATACTCTGCTACAGAAATAAACTTACTTGGCCTTCTACACTGCCTGTTAACTTCTGTTGATCAACAATCCAAGTCCTTAGTCTAAAAAAGCTAGCTAAACTCAAGAGAGGTCCACAATATGCCAACGGAAATTAGCAACTTCACCCACCAAATAGTAATTGAAAAGTTTTATTTCAGCAAGCTTTTGCAGAATTTCATGGTTCTGCTTTTTCTGCTTCTTTAATATGTCTAGTGTTTAGATTGTTTTTACTGATGTTACTGTGTTTTTTTCTTGTTTATTTGGTATAGTTTGCAATCCTGGTAGCTTGGGTTTCAGGTACTACAGAAGGAAGCATTTTACAGGAGCATAATCAGTTTTGCCATTCAAAACAGGGTGGGTAGTGGTCATTCCTAAAACTCTAAAAGGAAATGCACTACTTTCCAAGCACCTGATGTTAATCCTCATCCAACAGTTGAGAAATACAAGATTAGGACTTAATTTCATATGATAATAGTTGACAACCCTAACAAAGCTTGCTTGGTTGTTCTGACATGTGTCTCAGAAGTTACTTGCTACCTTACAGTACACCTACTTTGTGCAGTATAGAGCTGGAGTTGTTAATCAGTTGTTCTCCAACTGTTGTGGGTCTCCAATTCCCTAGCATGGCCTAGCACGTGCTAAGGGTTTGGAGTGTTTCCGGCCTCTGCAGCCACAGCAAGCACTGTGATTCTCCAGCAGTTTGACTTCACCCCCAGAGGCACACTCCATTGTCTCTTGAGACAGGCGGATGCCAACCATCAGGAGATTCATAGACTAGCAGCATATGAAAGACCAAAGGTTAGCCACCATGCCTTAATTATAGTTAAGGATCAGGTACCAGCCCTTACATGCAAGACCTCCTTATCGCCATCAGACAGAAGTAGGAAAGCTACTTGCAGGGGTCACTGATGGTTTTCAGAGTGCAGTGTTAAGGCTTGCTAATCACTAAGCCACCATCAAAGAATTCTGATTGTAGGACTAGGCTAGGAAGAGGGGTAATGGAACAGAGAGTATCACTAGGTAAAGGTAAAGGTACCCCTGCCCGTACGGGCCAGTCTTGACAGACTCTGGGGTTGTGCGCCCATCTCACTTAAGAGGCCGGGGGCCAGCGCTGTCCGGAGACACTTCCGGGTCACGTGGCCAGCGTAACATCGCTGCTCTGGCGAGCCAGAGCCGCACACGGAAACGCCGTTTACCTTCCCGCTGGTAAGCGGTCCCTATTTATCTACTTGCACCCGGAGGTGCTTTCGAACTGCTAGGTTGGCAGGCGCTGGGACCGAGCAGCGGGAGCGCACCCCGCCGCAGGGATTCGAACCGCCGACCTTTCGATCGGCAAGCCCTAGGCGCTGAGGCTTTAACCCACAGCGCCACCTGCGTCCCGAGAGTATCACTAGTTCAATTGAAAAAGCTTGCTTGTAGTCTACACACTACATATATATTATTAAAATGTGAATCATGAAAAGAAAACACAAAAGAAGATTTTAAGAAAGAAAGATGTGGAGTTCTGCTAAAGCCAGAGATGCTTATGACCTTTCTTAAAAAAAATAATATGGACATAAGATTGATTATAGGATCTGTTGTTAAATAGGCTTCTTTCCAAATCTGACCTTAACTTGTATTCTAAATACTAGACTAGAAAAATACCTTGTGGTTTAAATCATTGGCAGATACCTCAATGCCTTCAACCTTTGGAAATATGGTACAGATCCAATATTTCAACTAAAATGTCTAGTGGTTTTAGCTCAACTTTTGGGTAAAATTCCAGTTTTAAAAAGACAAGAATCAATGGGGAAAGGAGGAAACAACATATTACTTCAGCTGATGATTTCGGACAGGAAGATTTGAAATAGTTAATGAAATGCTTGGTACATGTATTGCCAGTTGTATTTAATGTTTAAAAAATGCCTCAAAATGAACAGTTTTCAATCAACAATATATATTATAAATGGGACATGATAGTTCTCTATCATTTCTGATCAGATTTTTTTTTATCATAGCCATTTCTATTAAAGTTGACATTATTTGTCCAACACAATGTTTATCATGCCTTAGAAGGAAGGGTGAATATATGTTCGAAGATGATCCAGTTTCATATGCAACAGTAATACAATTCTCTAAAGTAGCCAAATGCCGTTTGGGGCAAGAGGAGTTTTTTCAACCAGTTGCATGGTTAGAATTATGTAAAATGGTCAATTTTCAGCCAAGCTGGCACCTTAGTGACCGCATATATGTCATTCTGAACATTTTCATGTTCAATTTCTATCAACTAGTGTTATATAAACTAGTTGCATTATAAAGCAGGGTATGGGGTTACTAATAGGAGGAGTTCAGAGCATATGTATGTTTCTGTTTTCACTTTTATATTCAAGTTTCCAATTTAAACTCCCCATTTGTGGATTCTGTTATTATTGGTGAAACACATATTTATTTTATATTTTTACCCACCCTTTCCCATATAGATTGGTAGGATAGTTTGTTTCTATGACAAACATTTCAGTTTTGAAAAATGTTATTTAATACGTTACCATGCAAAGTGTGTTATTCTTCACATTGTTTCTTTGTGAGAAATTATACCTTTCAGTATATAGGAGGCACTTTAACTGAGAAAAGCATCACTGCATTCTGAAGGATACTCTGGGAGTTTATGATTGAATTGCAGTAAGGGGGCAAGAGCATTCTGGATGATAGAACATGTGGAATGCATTTCTTCAGCAGTTCATTGCTGGGCCTTGATTCATACCTGCTGAGACTGTGAGAAATGATCAAACTCCCCCCTCCCCCTTTTTGGACCATTGCTTCATATTTATTTCTGCTGTATAATGCATACATATTTAAGAGGTTGGTTTCTTGTCATTGTTTATGAGTCACAGATGGGTTTTGGATCATGCACAGTTTGCCAATTTATTGGTAGTGAAAATGTTAACTGGAGAACTGTCCAATTGCTGGATCAGATTCAATACTTCAACAATGAAGAGTTGAAATTATGTGCTGAAGCTTACTTAGTGAATAGTTCACTCAATTCCATGTGTTTTGCTAGCAAGGTTATGAGAATATGAAGGAGAATACTTTGCCTGTTTCTTGGATTATTGTTTTAAAGAAGGAGTAAGGGACAAAAAGAAAAAAATTGAATAATTTGGAACTGATTTTTATTTACTATCTATTGAGAAAAGCAGTATTTTGAAAGCATATCTTGTTCTTTGGCATTGGTGTTATAATAACAAAAGCTTAGTCAACATATAAATCTTTTGTTTGAATTGTGTTTTTGTATTAGTTTAATTTATTGTTTCCAATTTTGAGCTGCCTTGAAATATGTTTGTATGAACAGTGGTATAAAAGTCTTGAGAAATTAGTGTGCTTAGTTGTAAAAGGTAAAAAGGTAAAGGATCCCTGGACAGTTAAGTCCAGCCAAAGGCAACTATGGGGTGCAGTGCTCATCTCGCTTCAGGCCGAGGGAGCCATCGTTTGTCCACAAGCAGCATTCTGGGTCATGTGGCCAGCATGACTAAACTGCTACTGGCACATGGAAGACCGCGATGAGTGACAGATCGCACGGAAATGCCATTTAGCTTCTCGCCATAGTGGTAACTATTTATCTACTTGCACTGTTATGCTTTTGAACTGCTCGGTTGGCAGAAGCTGGGACAGAGCAACAGGAGCTCACCCCATTGCACGGATTCAAACTGCCAACCTTCCAATTGGCAAGCCCAGGAGGCCTAGTGGTTTAGACCACAGCGCTACTCATGTCCCTCTTGCTTAGTTGTAGAAGTGCATTGCACAGGGTGCTCAGCTTCTGTAACTTCTCTACAGCAGGCAAAGTACATACATGGTTTGCAGAATTCTGGGAAGCAATTGATATGTTTAGTAAATACGTGGATAGTACAACCCTTTGCATTTCTACTCAGAAATAAGTCCTTTTTAGTTCAGATATATGTATATAAGTGAGCGAGTATAGGCTTGGCATTTTAGTGAGCATAATAATAAAGTAAATATTCTCTGCTTACCTGGTAAAATATTGTAACTGGATTCTTGTCCACCCTGACCAATCAGAGAGTCAAATACTTCAGTGATATCACCATCAATATTAATAAGCGGAATGCTTGGTATTGGAGTAATAAAGACTGGGGATTTGATTTCTTGTTGCTTGTTTAGTCTATGATTTCCTGAGGAGCTCTTTCTTAACCCTCTATAGCGCATTCTCCTCCTTGCCCTCCTACGCATTACATTGCGTTCATTCTGAACAACAGCAATGCACAGAGAAACAAGCAGAATGTAACAGAATAGTGCTGCTTTTTGCATTTTCTCCTTCTAGTGTTGTATCCTACAGAAAACACAAAAAAGGAGTTTTCAAGATTAATGGAACTGTAGGATATAGTACTGTAGAAAATGGTAAGAGTTCTCTGAAGTGGATTATGTTTGTACCCAGCTGTTGCAGTGATTATTAATGCCCACTATTTTTTGGCCCGCTTTCTATAGTTTAAATTGGGCAGTGAGGTGTGTGACCAAGTGCCAAGGATTTGTTCTAGCCTAAAATATCTGAAGATGTGGGATGGAGCATTGATACATTATTTTCATGATTCTCTATTGCCAAGATTCTCAATGGGCTTTTTTGTTGCTTGTCAGTGTAGGACATACTATGTGGGATGTATCCAACTAAAGCACACTCAGGGTAGATTTGTTAAAATCTGTAGGTTATATCCAATGTTATTCATACTCACAGCAGACTCACTGAAATTGGTGGTGGTGATTCCTCCACTACAATTCTGCCTGGGACCTTGTTCATACCAGGAAAGGTCTTAGAACAGATAGTCAGTCAGTCTGTGAGGAGCTGGAAAAGGGTACTGTATTTGCTAAAAGCAAGCATGGGTTTCTCAAAAACAAATCATGCCAGACTAATCTTTTTTTCCTTTTTTTCTTTTTTGATAGAGTTACAAGCTTGGTGGATCAGGGAAATGCTGTGTCTGTAATATATCTTGATTTCAGTAAGGCTTTTGACAAGGTCCCCTATGATATTCTTACAGAGAAACTGGTAAAATTTGACAAGGCGCTAGACAAGCGGGAATTTGTAGCTGGTTTACTCGCTGAACCCAAAGAGTGTTCACCAATGGTTCCTCGTCATCCTGGAAAAAAGTGGTGAGCCTCAAGATTCTGTCCTGGACTTGATGTTGTTCGACACCTTTATAAATGACTTTGATGAAGAAATTGAGGGGATGCTTATCAAATTTGCAGATGTCACCAAACTGGGAAGGGTAGCTAATATATACCTCAGAAAATATAATCAGGATTCAAGATGACCTTAACAGACTGGAAAACTAAGCCACAACTTATAAAATGAATTTAAATAGGGACAAATGTAAAGTTGTACACTTAAGGCAGAAATAATCAGATGCACAAATATAGGATTTGTCCATGATGACAAGGAACCATTAATGAGTACTCTTTGGGTTCGGTCAATCAACCAGCTTTAAATCCACCTATCAGTTACCTCGTTAAACCCCCATTTTACCAGCTTCCTTGAGCTGTGATTCCTGCATTGCAGGGGGTTGCACTAGATGACTCTTGGGGGCCCTCCCAACTCTACAATTCTATAATTCATCCATCTTCACATCATATAATGTAGTGACTGTCTGTATGGTAGGAATCTTTATGCTTACAGGCCTAGCAATATGGACTCAGGTAGTTTGTGTAATGTGTAGCAACTATCCATCTTGCTTTTTTATATCTCTGTGCTTGCTCTTCAATCCACAAAGGCATTTTTGAAATAAATATTGTATATTCATTTGTATTGAGATTGGTTGGTTCTTGCTAATTCCTATGGGCATGGAAGGTAGTTTGGGCATTTCTAATGTAACTGTTTCTATTGAGTAACTCCTGGGTTCAGCAACTGACTGCTGTAAAGATCCCCAAATTGATACCTCTGTGAACATGTATTCACATATATGTGCATATAGTCACGAGCAGATTTGATAACATGCCAACTATCCTTACATAAAATCTGTAAGAAGGCAATAGCAATTCTTCATTGTGCTGGTGTGTGTTTTATGGGAATGAACATGTGATCAACTGAATCAGACTTTGCTTCCTGCCTAGCAGTAGTGAATGGAGTGCGCAACAGTGACTGGGAGCATGTTACGCACAGGATTTTTTTGAAGTTCCTGCATTGCAGGGGGTTGGACTAAATGAATCTGGCGATTCCTTCCAATTCTATGATTCTATTATTTGTTCCCTCTCATACCACATTCAAGAAGTAACTTCTGATTTGGCCAGCATTGCACAAATGCATCCTTCACAATGTCACTGAATGCTGAGAAAAATATACTTTCCCAGGTACCATAATATTACATTATGAATGCTGGTCATTCTTTATAGTTAGTACATTTCTGTCAGCAAGGCAGAGGAAATGGTTAATTTCTTCAACTGATCTTCATTAAAGGTACTTAGACTCTAAGCTAAATTGCATAAACATTACATTTGATATTCCAATGAACTACTGTTCAAACAGTAAAAGTAGGACTTTTACGCAATATATCTAGGAACAAGGAGTTGATAGTTATACAACACCATTATTAATTATCATGTCATATTTTCACAGCTGTGAATTTAGCTACATAGCAATTAAAACTTTGCCAACACACTACTATTATTCATAAAAATGGATAAACAGTACTCCACATTGCATTTTCTTTTGCTATATAACTCTGTTATTGGTGGCATTCATGCTTATTAAAATTAATGATTCTAAATACATAGTACTTTCTGCAAATATATTTGACATTTGTTCTATCATATGCAAGTACATCATACTTTAAACCTCAAATTGTTAAGCAAAGTTTTACATATATTTCACATGAATCTACCAATCTTTAAGCAATAATTTAAAATGTAAATGCAATATATTACCTGGTAATCTAATCTAACAGTAGATTCTGCTTGCTGTTATTTAATCTCCAGCTGCAAAAGAAAGAAACTTCGGCTGCCTTTAAAATAAAGAAAGCAACAGTAGAATTATGTTGAAACATGTAAGATGACTCCTTAGGGTCTGAAATAGTTCCTTTCCCTGGGGACAAGGCACTGCTCTGCCCTGTGTGCAAAGATTCTGCTAATACAGCTATTGAGAATTGTGCAAACTTCACTTAGAGAAAATGAAAAGCAGCACAATACTTTAGGTCCTTAGGCTGACAAGGCACAGCTGGAAACTTTCCTTTAACAATATGCTTACATAAGGAAAAGAAAACAGGACTATTTTCAAACTTGATAATCATGTGCAGGTATTTTAATCCTGATTTATAAACATTTTAGTATTAGTTCATTGTAGGTTTATAAATTTTACAGGTTACATACATATCATAAATTTTAAGTAGAAGCACCCAAGAACTCATTATTTCCTTATGTAATGACCAAGTTTCTCTGCTAACACTGTATCTCATTTTCCCCTCTGTGCTGCAGGCTTTATTCAGAATACAAATTCTGCTTTGTTTGAAGTAATAGATTTAGTCACAACAGAAATCTTTGCACTTTGAAAACTGAGTAACTGAAGCATTTCTTCTTGCCTTGCCATTAAAGAGTAACTAGGTCCTGAAATATGACACTTGCACATAGCTCTGTAGAAACTACAGTGGATTTTTAACCAAAAAAGGAAAGTATACATTACTCACAAGTTCTCTTTGTGCCAAAGGGGTGAAGTCTCCCATTGTTTGGCATATGTTTCTTAGTGTATCACAGTTTCAAAAATGCTAAAAACATCTAACAGAACAAAACCTTTGAACAATCCTTTGAAGTCACATCATTTAATTTGCCATAATAGATATTTAGAACTTGAAAGGCAGTGTCACATTAGGAAAAAAAGTATCATTTTATCATTTTGTGAAGGTTGAGGTGTGCTTCACTTTATGTCTGTTTTATGTGATCATTTATCCTTAATGAGCAATCCTAAACTCAATGATATGTAGCAAACTCATATTATGTCAGAGGGGACATTTCGGTCTTCAGGCATTGTTATTATTGTTGTTGTTATCATCATCATCAATATTATTAATTACACACCCTTTACCCTAAGGTCCCACGGTGGGTGACAACAATTAAATCTCAATGTTAAAACAGTTTAAAACTTTGCAATCCCAGAAATAAGCTGGGTCCTAAAAATATACATCTAGGTGGCAGAAGCCAGAGTAAAAAAATATGCCTTCCACACTTGCCAAAAGCTGTTTAATGAAGATGCCAGCCTGCCAGTGGCAGAGAAAGATGGTGTGGGGGGTGCAGGCCACCCCGGGTGTGATCACTGAGGTGGGGTGACAAAATGACAAAAACATTAGTTCTAAAAAACAATTTTTAAAAAATTGGGCTCACAAACCTTTTTAGTTCAATCAACAAACATAATGAAGCGTGGCTGGCACTGGGTGCCACCATGCAGGAGCTGGCACTAACCGCAGGGCCTGCAGTGTGCCCCAGCCACGCATCTCTCCCGGGAGTGACATGGTGGCTTGGGCGCCTGCAGGCTCCACACTGCCTGAAATGGCAGCTGGGGCTTGCTTCTGCCCACCGCCTCTCCCTCAGCTGCCCTACAGCTGAGGGGGAGGCGGTGGAGAGGCTCCACGCAGCATGCCCCGCCCCATGGCAGCTCGCCCCACCCCCAGCTGCAGGACGTGCGCACTGCACCGGGCACCCATGTGGCTAGCTACACCGCTGCAGGCAGCCACACAGGATATATGCTATGCAACCACTCTTCAAGCTTCTGAGGTTGGCGCAACAACCACTTGGGCCCCCTCTGCTGATGTTAACACCCAAGAGGGTCTGCAAGGAATAAGATAGTCTTTCAGGTATTTGGGACTGGAGTCACTAACTTGACCACTGTGAATTGGGCCTGGAAACCAACTGGAAACCAGTGCAACTGTTTAAAAATAGGGGTTGTGTAAGATCTAAACAGGACGCGGGTGGCGCTGTGGGTAAAACCTCAGTGCCTAGGACTTGCCGATCGTATGGTCGGCGGTTCAAATCCCCGCGGCGGGGTGAGCTCCCGTCTTTCGGTCCCAGCTCCTGCCCACCTAGCAGTTCGAAAGCACCCCTAAGTGCAAGTAGATAAATAGGTACCGCTGGTCAGTAATCTGGCCACTTCATTGTCAGCTGATTGAAGTTTCAGAGTTATCTTCAAGGGCAGCTCCACACAAAGTGCATTTCAATACTTCAGTCTGGATACCACCAGAGCATGGAGCTCAGTGACCAAGTTATTTCTGTTGCAAAGGAGCCATAGCTGATGATCCAGCCATAGTTGAAAAAATACAAACCCCCCTCCCCCCCAAAAGTCACCTGAGCCTCCAGTGAGTATTAAATGCAGAAGCACCCCTAAGCGACAGATCTCCTATCAGTGGAGTTCAGCCTTATCCAGGACAGGCTGTCTCCCCATTTCCCATACATGAGAACTCAGGACACATTAACAGCTCTGTCTTTTCAGGATTCACCTTCTATTTATTGGTCCACACCCAGCTCATCACTGCTTCTAATTGGGCCTGGTATGAGTCCCAATTTGGCATACAATGCCATTTCCCTCACACCGTGACCACCAGTCCCACACCTGACATCAGGAGCTTAAAGAGCACTTCTAATTGTTTCTTTGCATCTGAGGCTCCCTGTCATTGCCAGACAGCGAGTCAGAGAGTCTCACTGAGGAGATTGGAAGAAACAGTTTGGCTTCAAAGCACTTTGTCCAGCAGCTATAGTCCGAACAGCTTCCTCTTCACAAGGAAAAATGCTACATTCTTTTCCACAATATAAAAGGAGAAAAGTGCATTTAATTGCTAGGAAAGTTTTCTCCTCCTCTTCCTTGGCTCTTAAAGTATCAAGCTATGATAGATAAGGTGCCAGTTGTTACTTTGGGGGGAAATGGCTCTGTACCTAGAACGATTTCACGGGGGTAAGTACTGATGAAATTTAGTGAGGCCTTTAAATTCTCTGATTGGAAGCTTAATACGGTAGGGAGTTTGTCTGATTGCTGATTTCAGATAATTGTATAAACACTTTTTAATGAAAACATGGATAGCTTTGTTCCATGATATACCCTGCAAATACCAGAGTAGAGTGCAGATCCACCTTTTGAGTATTAATTCTAATACTGGTGATTTACAAAAGAAAAGAAAAAAACCCAGGAAATCATAAAGTTAGGGACCAGCAGTAAAAGTTATACTCAACATGTTATATTTACCCCCACCACATACCTGTGTTTGGTGAAAATGTTGTGTTCTTGGATAAAAAAGTGAGTTATGCTTTCTGTTTCTTGGTCCAGGAAAGTGCCTCAAACCCACATGGTTTTTTTCTGCATCTGAATCATTCTTAGAAATACATTTAAATTTGTTATAGGTGTTAACAGCAGCCATCTCACTGAGGTCTGCTTGTAAACCTTAGTATGTACTGAGTACATCCCCCCCCCCTTCACCATCCTACTATTTTTACTGTCTATTTTAAAACAACTCCCAAAGTGGAAAGGTGTTTAACATTTAATAGCACTTACTGCTGAGCAGCTTAACACATATGTTGAACATTTAAAAAAAAAATTCTGGGAGGACTAAATGAGCCTCTGCTGGAATCCTAGGCCCAGCTCATAGATACACTGAGGCCAACACTGAAATAGCTCGGTGGAGGGTGGCACAAGTCCCTCCACCAGACAGCTAAGTTTCTGTATAAGCCAGTTTCGCACAAATAGCCAGTCATATACAGCTGGGAACCTGTGATCCTCCAGCTGCTGTTAGACTTCAACTCTCTGTTGACCATTGACCATGCTGGCTAGGGCTCTCTGTTCATGAATTATCTCTCTCCCACTCCTGCAAAAACAAACACAAACAAACCTGGAAAGAACAAGAACTGGAAAGAATGGTGAGATTACCAGTTCATATGGATGCCCCCTTTCACTTCCATCATGCTATTTCCACACATGCTACAGAATCATGACTGCTCTTTTCTGCCATAGTCCTGCCATTTAGCCCAACTCATGCTCATTAGGTGAGCTTAAAAACTCTAGGATGTGTATGCCTGCCCACAATAAATCAGGCAATTGTGGGATCAGCGGAAAACTGACTCTAAAACTGCACCAGTGTCTAAAAAGCAACAACTAGCACAACTTGCACTGTCAGTTAAGAATAGATCTTTCCATAAGGGCTAGTTGGTAGTTTCTGATTTTAAATTATTATGTGAATTATATACAGATATTTTTGAAATCTGCTTTTATATTTTCATGGTATATTGGTATATATTTTGATAAATAAACAAAAAATAAACGCTGAAGCCAAAAAAATCAGATTAAAATCAGCTGAAGTTTGATCTCATCCACTACTGCTACCACATTTGCCATAGTTGAACTCCAGAATTCATTCTCACAGAGGGCAGCAATGACCACCAATGCATGGCGCTAAAGGTTTATCAGTAGCTGTGCTCTGCCTAGTGGTTGGAGGCAGTACGCTGCTGAATACAAGTTGTTAGAAACCTCAGTAGATCAGATTTTTCTTGCGCTTGGTCCTCCTTGCAGGCTTCCCATAGGCATCTGGTTGTCTGAAACAGGGCCATTGACCTGATCCAGTAGGCTCTTCTTATGTTATTGGGGGAAAATACCCATTGCTCCATATGGGAGTTCAAACCCATAGCAATTTATTTTTATAATAGTCAGCAAAATGCAAAAAGAAGTGGCTTGGCACAGTAAACTACATATATGAAACCATGAGTAGTTGCATTCTTTTGTTTAATGAGTGGTCTCTAATTCCTTTACAACCATAAATATGGAAGAATTGTGGGGGGGAACAAACACAGAAAGACATTCTGTAATATTAGAAACAGATGTATTCAGTGGAAGTGGGAGGGGTGTTTGTGTAAGGATGAACCTTTAGGAATAGTGATTTTTAAGTGTTATTGGGCAATATTGTTTGTAAAAATATGACATTAATTCTGTGACCCCAGATTTTCTTCTCTTCAACAACAACTCACATACACACACATGAATAACATGGCAAATGACTTTTTAAACCAAGAGGAATGTCAAAAAGAGATTCTGATATAGTAAATGGGTCTGATGTTCCATGAAAAAGTCAACCCCACTGAACTCAGACAAACCTCTTACATGAGCATCAGCAGGCCTTGGATCCTAGCCATATATCTGCTAGATAAGTTCTGTTTCTGCTGCTGCTCCCTGTCAAACAGTTGACTTCATTGTATTTATAAGCGTTATAAAGATTATTTTCTCTACAACTTATTAGAATTTGAAGTGATTAACTGCCTAAACCTAAGCAATTATTTGGCTGAATAAATCTTGTTTGTATTTCCAATGATGAATAAATCTTGTATGTATTTCCAGTGATGTTGTATTTTCAGAGTTATTTTTCATGGGATCATTATTATATCTGTATCCACTTCAACATTTTCTTATAAAAAAAATCGTGTTTTGTTTGTTTTCTTTTACAAGCACTCAGCCTTAACATTCCAGGGATTACATAATAAAAGAATAAACAATAAGCTAGACAGTGAATATATAGATTCCATTCTTCATAGTTCTTTTCCTGAGAGTATGTCCCCTTTGAACAAATATAATTTAACAGTTATAGGAATACTCAGCAGTAAGTTCCGCTATATTCAATGGAAAGTATCTTTAGGATTGCAACCTTTGGCTGCAATCTGCCTACCTGGAAGTAAGCCCCATTTAACTCAGTGGGGCTTATGTCTGAGTGGACATGTATCAGACTGTGCTGCTTGTTGAGAAAACAGCCCTATTTAATTCAGGAATAGCTTAGATGGGCAACTTTCAGCTGTTTTCAACACATCTGTTTATGAATAGTCTGAGTTCATTGACAACATTTAAATCTAATGAGTCTGATGTGAAAGCCTTGAATCATATCAATAGTTTAAATGGGTAAACATTATTATCTTATAATTTGTTATTTTTGCTTCAGCAATCACTGTGTAATTTTACAGTAATTTTAAAACCAATTTTGTATTGCAGCAGTAATAAATCCTTATTCAGATTTATTAGAATATCACCACAGAGACATCAAGTGATCAGTATTTAGTTTTTAATAGGAAAGTGCAATCAGTGAGGCAATAATTCATTATGCTGTTAAAGGTAAAGGTAAAGGTACCCCTGCCCATACGGGCCAGTCTTGACAGACTCTGGGGTTGTGCACCCAACTCACTTAAGAGGCCAGGGGCCAGCGCTGTCCGGAGACACTTCCGGGTCACGTGGCCAGCGTGACATCGCTGCTCTGGCCAGAGCCAGAGCCAGAGCCGCACACGGAAACGCCGTTTACCTTCCCGCTGGTAAGCGGTCCCTATTTATCTACTTGCACCCGGAGGTGCTTTCGAACTGCTAGGTTGGCAGGCGCTGGGACCGAGCAGCGGGAGCGCACCCCGCCGCAGGGATTCGAACCGCCGACCTTTCGATCGGCAAGCCCTAGGCACTGAGGCTTTAACCCACAGCGCCACCTGCGTCCCTGCATTATGCTGTTATTCCTTAGGTATTACTCCACTAGGGGCTATCATCCTTGATCATATTGCTCTCTGACCCTGCCTACTCCCACTCCTTCCCTTTACCCCCTCCCCACAAACCCCTGTACTCTCATAGGCTTTTAACTCCATACCCAGACTGCCCAATCCTCACCAACCCACTTCCTTCCTGCAACAGAGGAAGTGGAGAAAGACTTCCTGCTTCCATGGTAATAACAGCAGCAGTAAAAGTGGAGAGCAAGTAATCAAGTGGATACGCAGGTGGTTGTCGTAGTGGCTGCAACAACAAAAGGGAAACATGGGAAGGCCTGCCTTCCCAGTCATTGGTTGGCTCTGCCAGCCTGCTCACTCATGTTGCCAGTTGCCTGCTTTGCTCAATCACTCTGCCCGCTGTTGTCAAACTGCAATTTGTGTAACTGAGTACTGTCAGCCACAGGAACTGCAGCATGACTTAGTTTACAAAAATATTATATATTTAGAAAATACTATATTTGAGCCTATGGCTCTAGGAAAATACTAATTTTCAGTTGGCATGCTTTAATTAAAGACTTTTGATATCTTCACAATAATCTCAATGACTGCAAAGTCTAATACTTAAGTTGTAAGAAATGTTGGCATTCATTTTTGTATTCATTATATTTGTAAATGTTATTCAGTGAGCTTTTAAAAGTGAGGAGCTTGATGTGTTGGATGTTCAGTCACCCTTGGGAATCCTGAAGGAAGGAAATTATAACTGTTTTATATTTATTTTTTATTAATGCAGCTGCCATGTATTTTGGTTTGTTAGATTTATGTCCTTCCAGTTCTCCAAGCAACTAGGGCAGTAGATATGAAGTCAGCTCTTATTTTATTTCCACAATAGCCCTATGAGATAGGCTAGGGTGACAAATTGTCACTGACCTAATGTGAGCTTTGTGGTTGTGCTGGGATTTGTACCTAAGTTTCCCCACTTTCCCATTAGAGGTCTGAGGTCTTCCACACCATGCCACATTGGCTGTGTTTTTGATAGCCTGCCCAGCTGGCAAGACATAAAAAGATGATTCACCGGCTAAAAAAATAGTTTGGTCACATTTGTGTTCTCTTAATGTATAAAATATGTCTGAAATGTTCATCCTTATTTTAACAAGTTTCTTTAGCCCTATTTTTCCTTGCAAAGTAAATGTCAGCATGGTTTCATTATTACTTCAGTTTACATGAAACTGGGCATATTTAAAGTGGGACAAGAAAGATTTTGTTCAGTTTTCCACAAGTGTATCTGTGCAATGTCAGCATCACCTTGAGCTGGAATACTTCAAAACAGTTTTTGAAGACAATGTCAAACTTGATTACGAAGACCTGTCTAGAGCTCACATTCCAGTTGTGACACATTCTGTGCTGCGGAAAAATAATGTGCATTGCTATTTGATACTAACCTGTAATTGATATGATCAAAAGGGTTACATGGGCAAGGTCTTAGAATCTCCTTTTGGGACCACAAGCTCTCATCATAGTCCATTAATACTTAACTTCTTATACAGCATGAGGAGCTTTGGACAGAAAGGGAATTTAGGAAAGTCTAGGTTTGTGGAGAACATTTGTAGACACCCAGGAACATCTTTGGACCTTGACCTACATCAGCTTTCAAAAGAGATTTAATTTTTTTATTCTTCCATGTGCCTATATTTGAATGTAAAGAATATTGGAGAAGGTTCAAATTGGTATTTCATTTACATAGACTGAGTTAAAGGAGGCTTTTCTATTGGATAGAGGCATGATTCCATTTAAGGATTTAACTATAGGGTTAACATGTTTACAGTCACATTATTTCATATTAGTCTAGTTATTATCTGAATATTTGCAAGTTTAAAAGGGCAAGCAAAATAATAATAGGGTAAACAACTCCTCATGAAAAGAGAAGACTCCCTGGAAAAGACCCTGATGTTGGGAAAGATTGAGGGCACAAGGAGAAGGGGACGACAGAGGACGAGATGGTTGGACAGTGTTCTTGAAGCTACCAACATGTGTTTGACCAAACTGCGGGAGGCAGTGGAAGACAGGAGTGCCTGGCGTGCTCTGGTCCATGGGGGTCATGAAGAGTCGGACACAACTAAATGACTAAACAACAAAAACAACTCCACTATGAAGAAAGGCTACAACATTCGGGACTTTTTAGTTTAGTAGAAAAGTAAGATGGGACATGATAGAGGTGTATAAAATTATACATTGTGTGTAATTAGATAAGAGAAATATATTTCTCATAATACTAGAAGTCAGGGGCATCCAGTGAAACTGAATGTTGGAGGATTTAGGGCAGACAAAAGGAAATACTTCTTCACACAGCACATAGTTAAACCATGGAGTTCACTCCTACTAGATGTAGTGATGGCCACCAGCTTGGATCACTTTAAAAGGGTTTATGTAAATTAATGGATGATAAAGGATCCCTGGACGGTTAAATCCAATTGAATTCAACTGTGGGGTGTGGTGCTCATCTCTGCTTTCAGGGTGAGGGAGCCGGAGGATAAAGTTATCCTGGCTGCTAACCATGACTATATACGAACTGTGTTATTGGAGGTGGTATGCCTCTGAATAACAGTTGCTAATTACTAACTGAATCCCAGTTAGATGGGAGACAAATAGATAAATAGGATATTTAGTCTGAGGAAGGGAAATGGAGTATGGAGAAGTGAGGGATGGAATTCCCTGAGCCACTGCTTTTGTTAACAGCTCCTAGAACCTAAATCACGTTTATTGGTTTGCCTTTCTTCACCCCATCCCACTCTGATTATACCCTCAAACCTCATCCATGTTTTAGCAGACTTTGTGCAGCACAAAAACTCTTCCCCTTGGTTTGAACTGGCATGTTTTGGCCTGCTCACCTTTCTTACAGGCTTTTCTTTATTTTCTTATTCCCATCGGAACTGCTAATTATCTGCCACATCTCCCTGGACTGTCTTTTGAGAAATTGTCTTAACTATCTTCTCCAGCCTTTAGTTCCATCTTATCCCTCAGATAGATGCTCATGATGGAAAAGTCCTCCTGGAAAGGACATGTCACTACATATACAGGTTCTCTCTCTTGCCTGGAGGGCCAGACCATGTAGGGGTCCTGGGACTTTTTCAGATGGCTGCTGTTCAGATCCATTTTTTCTCCCGAACTCAGTACCTGAAAAATAGGCTTACACACATTATGATAGAAAGCTTTGATTGTATGATCATTATTGTCCAGTCACAAATATATTATGGGTGAGGACTTCTAGGATTTAGAAAGCTGACAGCGCAACTGGTGGAATCTGAAGGACATATTTATTTGATAAACTCAAGTGAAGTTTAGTTCAGTATTTTAGAAGAGACTATGCAGTTTAGTTTTTCTGAGCAACTTCTCATAAAGCCTCTTACATTGTAAACTGGAAAATATTTCTATGGATAAAATATAAATTCTGGGTACCTTTTTAAAAAACTGATTTTTGGGGGGAGTGGGTGGACGTTAAAGTTAAGAATGTACTAGACCAAAATACTCCTCACAAAATAGTCTTAACTGCTTTAATCTTTTTTCTTTCTTTCAATTTATACTGCTTAGCACTATAAACTGAAAGCTGAATGTTAATATTTTTTTTAATACAGTGGTACCTCTGGATGCGAATGGGATCTGTTCCGGAGCCCCGTTCACATCCTGAAGCGAACACCACCCGCATCTGTGCAGGTCGCAATTCGCCGCTTCTGCGCATGCACGTGATGTCATTTTGAGCATCTGTGCATGCGCGAGGGGTGAAACCCGGAAGTAACATGTTCCATTACTTCCAGGTCACCGCTGAGCTCAACCCGAAAACGCTCAACCTGAAGAACTTTAACCCGAGGTATGACTGTAATAACAAATTCAGTCTGAGTCTGGTAGAGCTGGGCTTGATTTACTTCCTGTGAACTATACATTCTCATCAAAGGAATCAGGAATACTTAGCTTGCATTATTCTGAAACTTACATACTGCCTTTCAATCCTGTAAGGCTCCTAAGTCCTTTTCACAGTACAAATCTTAGATAAATAAAATAGGAAACCAAGTTCACAAAAAAATAGCAAAATAATAATAAAATGTCATAATAAACATAAGAGCAACATAAGGAACAGCTATCCTGTGAAATAAATAAATAAATAAATAAATAAATAAATAAATAAATAAATATTACTGCTCTTCCAAAAACTGAAGACAACTCATTTACTTCCACATTATAGGTAGCTGAAAACATAATGCCTTTCTGGATATCGGATGTGTAATGCCTCTCAGACATTCTGAATTTAGCCCCTTCTGAACTCACTCTACCTTATACCCCTTCACCCCCATACTAATCTGTTTAACACAGAGATCCTTATGGGCAGCTTCCTGATGCAGGAAAATATTGTGGATTGAGTTATTTATCCAACACAGTATAGATGAGTAGGACATCTCCGGTCTCCTAAAACAGGGAACTATTGTTAGAAAAAACTGATCTTCCTTCTTCCCAAATCAAATTGGGATGATGTGGGTACCAGGGATGCATACATCCTCACAAATCCAAGGTGTGCCATTCAGTCCCCCTAGTTCTTAGCTCGTAGGGAAAGAGTGGCTCTAACTGCCCCGGGAACCTCTTCCTCCCTGTAATTTTGCACCTCCCTTTCAGTTACCCCTGATTTCTGAAGGAGAAAACTAGTTTGAACTAGTTAGGGGGCTTTATCTCACTTCAGATGGTATTAAGCAGATCTAGTTTCAAGAATTGTAAGTTGCAGAATAGTGGGCCAATTCTGATCTCATCTGTATTTATAGAATTTCATTATAATTCCAATAAGCATGGACAGTATTTTTTTTTTACTTATACACCAGTCAATGAGAATACAATCTGAACTATTGGCCTGGTGTTTTGTTTGTATTATAAGTACCAAGGACTGTGATGTCAGAACATGAACAGATGAATGTCTGATAGAAATTGCAGTTGTAAAGTACCTTTCCACCCTTGTGGTTTATAAAAAAATGGATGCAGAGTATATAAAAATGAGTAATTTTCCTGCCCTTGGAATTAAGTTCTGTTTTTTATGAATCCAGGAGTAGCATATGTTTTTAGTGTTTGGTATGTGCAAAAGACTGTCCAAGCCCAATATTCATGTTGCTTTGCTTTGCTTTTTTTAAAAGACATGTTGGCAGATCAGTTATCTCCTTGTCTAGCTATCCAGCTAGAAATAGTTCAGTGATGCAAAGAATATGAGCACATGTTAATACCAATGGCAGAAAGCAGAAACCATTTTCTGGTAGTTGAATGAAAAATTCTAGAGCTGCAGGAATGTTGAAAACAAGTAATATAAAAACAGGTTGAAGAAGAAAGGATAAAAATAGTCCTTCAATATTCTGGAGAATTCCATAACTAAATACAGAGTTACTCTGACTGTGTATCAAGAACAGCAAGTCCCAGAACATGCTCTGGAAATTCCATCTCTGAAGCTAACCAGTATTTGGCCTGGAAGTAAGATGGCCTGGAAACTAGATGTATGCTACTTTGTGTTCCTTTGGAGAAGGGCATGGATACAAATGCATGAAGAAGTCTTTTACATTACTTAACTTTTGCCCTTCCCTTTGTCAGCAAGTCTGTGTCCCCTGCTCCTTTGACCCCAGGCAGTAATTAACCATAGCTGCTATGGTCTGTCAGCATATAAGCTTGTGAACTAGATCTGGTCCTCTGTCTGACATACAAATTTAAGTATAAGCATAACATGTTATGCCCTTGTGTAGTCAATATGCTGCTAGCTAATGAATCTAGGCTTGTTCAACAGTACAATTGGTTTTTATTGTAATCATAAATATGGATGTTCATTTCAATGTACAGTGGTACCTTGGTACTTGAACAGCTTGGCTCCTGAACGCCGCAAACCCGGAAGTGAGTGTTCCAGTTTGCAAACGTTTTTCGGAAGCCAAACACCCTCTGTGGCTTCCGCGGCTTCTGATTGAGTGCAGGAAGCTCCTGCAGCAAATTGGACCATATCAGGAGTTGAACAGACACCTGGAATGGATTAAATTCGAAAACCAAGGTACCACTGTACTGAAATGGGTCTTGCACAAGAGCTGACAGTCTGTTGTTGTTGTTGTTGTTGTTGTTGTCTATTACTATCTATTACTTTTGTTAGTCACTTATTTCACAAAAGTCTCCAAGTAACTTGCAACATTATTAAAAACACAAATTAATTATATTACATCATAAAACTAAGTAAGCAAACAAACATAACAGCCAAAGGAAGCTCTGGCAGCACACAGACATGTTAGACTATCAGCAACCTAGTAAAAAATATCTGCTCTGGAGGGTTGAGGTAGCAGATTTGAGATGGCAGGGCAGGGGGGGGTGTTAATTGTGCAAGGAAACATTCCTCTTACACAATGACTTTGCTGGAAGGCTCTTTGTCTTTGGCTCTTTCAGCTCCTGTGAAAATCCCTTCTAGTGGCAGGGTGACAAAACACCTTGAAAGTTATCAGTGATATCAGAGAAACAATTCAGTTAGTCCCCATGGTACTTGTACAACCCTGTTCCAAACAACAATCAACATTATGATGCTGTCACTAGTTGTCCACAGAGACAATTACTACAATTTGAACGCTAGGAAAATATGATTGCATTCCTGAAACACATGTATAACCAAGATTCACATCATGTCTGGATTGAAATGGATAATAACAAATGATCAGCAAATGTGATTCCCTGCCCCCTTCATTTTAAAGCAATTCACTGAAAAGTTTTTTTAATAGTTCTGAAATAAGAATGAAAACCTTTTCCCTCCTTCCCATATATATCTGATACTGCCTTGAATTATGGTTCAAACAACCAAAAGTGGTAAATTTTGTCACTTTTGTTTTGGAGACATTTGGGACATTTCTGTTGATTAGGCAAGGAAGATCTGTGCTAAAAAAATTAATGTGTTTAAAATATTAAGTAATAATACGTTAAGAATTCAGTAAATTTTTAATAAATAACAATTGTGTGTGTGTGTGTGTGTGTGTGTGTAAAAATGTTAATTTTATATAGAAATTCATTAATGAAAATTAATATTTTTTAATTGGCTATGTTTTAAACTCCAAAAAGTTTTATTAAATAAAAGGAAATGCCGCATTATAAATCAAGCCATTCCTTGGAGCATATTTTAATAATTTTCCACCCAGTGCTTCATTGCCAAAGGATCTGAATCAAACAAACAATACTTAAGATGTGAGATCATAAAACATGTCTGCTTAGACCTTTCCAAATAATGATTTAGTGCTGTATAGTCATTCTAACTTTTTTTTTAAAGGAAGCATGTGCATTTGAGAATGGTTTGAAACACATCTTCAGAGATTTAGCAAATTACAATAATAATATTTTGCAATCTCCTTAAGTGCTAGACAGCTTTTTGGGTGTTACATTGCAAAGATGATGCCCAGCTTGAAGGCAAGTAAACAAATGAAATCAAGGTATAAATGCACTGCATACATTTATTTAACACATGTATGCAAGAATTAAAACTATATCAAAATAGAATCTCTGGCTGATAGCAAATGGAATATGCACCAATTGCTGGATAATCTTATATGATTTTGCAACATTTCCATACGTAAATGTTATAAAACCATACAAGATTAACCAGCTATTGACTTGGGAGCCAGTGAAATATGGGGGGGGGGAGGCAACAGCATGAAGCACAAACGAGGAGGAAGAGGCGGCAACCCCTCAAAATTCTACTGTGAAATGAATTTTTAAATTGCTGCCTTTAGAGTTAATGTCATTCCTTCTCATAGCTGAATGTCATTAAGACTGGAGCCAAAATGATGCCACAAAGAAGCATGATTAATGTATTGATATAGAATCATAGAATCATAGAGTTGGAAGAGACCACAAGGGCCATTGAGTCCAACCTCCTGCCAAGCAGGATACACCATCAGAGCACTCCTGACATATGGTTGTCAAGCCTCTGCTTAAAGACCTCCAAAGAAGGAGACTCCACCACACTCCTTGGCAGCAAATTCCACTGTCGAGCAGCTCTTACTGTCAGGAAGTTCTTCCTAATGTTTAGGTGGAATCTTCTTTCTTGTAGTTTGGAACCATTGCTCCGTGTCCGCTTCTCTGGAGCAGCAGAAAACAACCTTTCTCCCTCCTCTATGTGACATCCTTTTATATATTTGAACATGGCTATCATATCACCCCTTAACCTCCTCTTCTCCAGGCTAAACATGCCCAGCTCCCTTAGCCGTTCCTCATAAGGCATTGTTTCCAGGCCTTTGACCATTTTGGTTGCCCTCCTCTGGACACGTTCCAGTTTGTCAGTGTCCTTCTTGAACTGTGGTGCCCAGAACTGGACACAGTACTCCAGGTGAGGTCTGACCAGAGCAGAATACAGTGGCACTATTACTTCCCTTGATCTAGATGCTATACTCCTATTGATGCAGCCCAGAATTGCATTGGCTTTTTTAGCTGCCGCGTCACACTGTTGGCTCATGTCAAGTTTGTGGTCAACCAAGACTCCTGGATCCTTTTCACATGTACTGCTCTCAAGCCAGGTGTCACCCATCTTGTATTTGTGCCTCTCATTTTTTTTGCCCAAGTGCAATACTTTACATTTCTCCCTGTTAAAATTCATCTTGTTTGTTTTGGCCCAGTTCTCTAATCTGTCAAGGTCGTTTTGAAGTGTGATCCTGTCCTCTGGGGTGTTAGCCACCCCTCCCAGTTTGGTGTCATCTGCAAATTTGATCAGGATGCCCTTGAGTCCATCATCCAAGTCATTGATAAAGATGTTGAATAAGACCGGGTCCAAGACAGAACCCTGTGGCACCCCACTAGTCACTCTTCTCCAGGATGAAGAGGAACCATTGATGAGCACCCTTTGGGTTCGGTCAGTCAGCCAGTTACAAATCCACTGAGTGGTAGCATAGTCAAGTCCGCATTTTACCAGCTTCTTTACAAGAATATCATGGGGCACCTTGTCAAATGCCTTGCTGAAATCAAGGTAGGCTACATCCACTGCGTTCCCTTCATCTACCAGGCTTGTAATTCTGTCAAAAAATGAGATCAGGTTAGTCTGACACGACTTATTTTTCAGAAATCCATGCTGACTATTGGTGATCACAGTATTCCTTTCCAGGTGCTCACAGACTGTTTGCTTAATGATCTGCTCCAGAATCTTCCCTGGTATTGATGTCAGACTGACTGGGCGGTAATTATTTGGGTCCTCTCTTTTCCCCTTTTTGAAAATAGGGACAACATTTGCCCTCCTCCAGTCTGCCGGGACTTCGCCTATTCTCCAGGAATTCTCAAAGATGACTGCCAGTGGTTCTGAGATCACATCTGCCAGTTCTTTTAATACTCTTGGATGCAGTTCATCTGCCCTGGAGACTTGAATACATCTAAACTAGCCAAGTATTCTTGTACTATCTCCTTAGTTATTCTGGGCTGTGTTTCCTCTTCTGAATCATTTGCTCCAAATTCTTCAGGTCGGGCATTGTTTTCTTTATCGGAGAAGACTGAGGCAAAGAAGGCATTGAGGAGTTCAGCCCTTTCTGTGTCCCCTGTTTGCATTTCACCATCTTCTCCTCTGAGTGACTCCACTGTTTCTTTCTTCTTCCTTTTGCTACGAACATACCCATAAAAGCCTTTTTTGTTGCTTTTAACCTCTCTAGCAAGCCTGAGTTCATTCTGTGCTTTAGCTTTCCTGACTTTGTATCTACACGTGCTGGCTATTTGTTTGAATTCCTCTTTGGTGGTTTCCCCCCTTTTCCATTTTTTGTACACATCCTTTTTTAATCTTAACTAAGTTCTTTAGATAGCCACCCTGGCTTCTTTAGGCACCTTCCATGTTTCCGTCTCATTGGTATTGCCTGAAGTTGTGCTTTTACTATCTCCCTCTTAACAAACTCCCAGCCATCATGAACTCCCTTTCCTTTTAGTATTACTGTCCATGGGATCTCACCCAGCACTTCCCTAAGTTTTATGAAGTCGGCTTTCTTAAAGTCAAGAAATTGAGTCCTACTATGCTTGGCTGCTCCATTACGCTGTATAGTAAACTTCAGAAGAGCATGATCACTCGCGCCTAATGATCCTTCCACTTCTACCCCACTAACCAGGTCATCAACATTGGTTAGGACCAGATCTAAAATGATCTAATATCTAAAAAGTGCAAAACATTAAAACAGGGGAACCTGTCAGGTGGAGTGAGCATGCCCAGTGTCAATTAGAAAAGGAAAAATTATCACTTGTGTATAATATTTTTAATGGCATTAAGTATTGGTTCTGTTAAATTAAAGCAGGGTACAAAGCTCAGATCACACTGAATGCAATTTTTTTATTTTTGCTATATCCAAAGCACCACTTTTTTTGCTTTAAAAATCATTTGCAAGTTATTGTTTTCTATTTAATACATTCTCCTTTAACACTCTTTTTCTTTGTTCACCCCATAAAAATATTCTCTTTCTGAACCACTCTGTTAATTTCCTCTCCTTTTCTATCTCTTCTATCCCGTGCTGTTTGTTCATCTGTCAAGAGAACACTGCAACCCTGTTTTTTGTTCTCTTTTTTTCTGCTATTCATCCACAGGGCCCTCTGGAGCCTCCTTTCTCAGCCAGTTCCTCCTTATCTCCACTCCTCTTTTTTTAACTTGAGCAGCAGCAACAGACAAGCCATTCAGTCTGTAGGACTCCACACCAGCAAAGGGGGTTTGAGCATAGCTAGACCATTCAATAGAACTGGCTGCATTGTGATGAAAAAACTGGAGGTAACTCAGCCATGAACTTCTAACTCATGGCAGAGAAGCTACAAAAACAGTGATGAGGCATTATTCTGTTACCTCTACCACATATGATGAATTAGATTTTCTTACCAACAGTGAAAAAGGAACACAGACAGTGAATATAAGACTTCCTTTGGAAGTAGCATAAACAGACAAATTGGGGGGAGCAATTGACTCTTGGCCTTTAAGCTGTGCAAACCTGTGTTCGTGATTGACTGATACAATAATGGTTGATTTATTGTATTTCTCTGCCACTTTCCATACAATGTATTCCAAGATGTCTTACAAATGATAAACAGCAGCAATTTAACATAACATCTTCGTTACACCACATCTTAGATACTTGGCCCCCACGTGCACTGGCAGAGCGCATATAAGCATGTTCCTCCCTGTTCCGCCTTCTTCTGGGTTCAAAAGGACCTGTGCATCAATTGGATGCGCCTAAAATGGTCACCACCTATATAATCAAGGTTTTTTCCCAGCCAGAACTCACTGAAATTCAGTTAGAGCACCTTTCAGGTTGGCGCCATTGCCATTCTTAGAGAAAAAGGGAGGTGTTCATGGTGAGTGCTGGCACCCCTTTTAATAGAAAAATAGCACTGTGCATAATTAACAAACATTATTAAAACCATTATAAATAATTATAGATGATAAAATAGTACTGTCAATACAGCAGCTAACAAGTAAGGTAAAGATTATTACATTCACCCATCTCCACACACTATGAACTCAAGAATCATTCACTATGCTCAAACCATTAAAATTTGCAGCTGGCATACAATTATGCCCTGATCCACCAAGGCTGCTGTCACCTAAGCTTTAACGGTGAAGAAAACAAACATGGAGGAAAAAAACGCCACCTATGAGGAAATGTTAAGAAAAACAGACCAAGGGCCAAGACTTAGACCTTATGAAGAGATAAAAAATCTATTCACTGGGTGGTTTCAATACCACCAGGTGAATGACTTGCTAAAAGAGGACAAGAAGAAGTTGGGTTTTGATGACAAAAAATCAAAATTCAATGTAGAAGTAATAGAAGGTAAAAACAAAACCCTATCTAGAATCTATGACATACTTTTAGAGTGGTATACAAAGGACGAGGAGGTGAAGGAGGCAATGATTAAATGGGCAATTGACTTTGGTTATAATATCGATTTTGAAAGGTGGCTGGAAGTGTGGAATTGTAATATAAAGTTTACAGCATGTATGTCTCTGAGAGAAAATGTTTGGAAGATGCTATATAGGTGGTACCACACCCCTGTGAAGTTGGCCAAAATGTATAGACTAAAAGATAAGAAATGCTGGAAATGTGGGGAGGTGGAGGGTGACCTATATCATCTATGGTGGACATGCAAAAAGGTGAAAGGCTTTTGGGAATCGGTTTACAATGAGCTTAAAAGAATATTTAAATACACTTTTCCCAAAAGACCCGAAGCCTTTTTGCTGGGAATGACGGGTAAAGATATTAAGAAAGAAGATAGAACGATATTCCTCTATGCCACCACAGCAGCGAGAATTTTATTGGCACAATATTGGAAAGTGGAAACTATCCCCAATATAAATGATTGGCAAATTAAAATGATAAATTATGCTGAGCTTGATAAATTAACAGGTAAATTAAGAGACCACGATGAACAGAAATCTCTGAATAATTGGAGTAAATACTGGAACTATATTGGAATAAATGCTTAATGTGATTGGCGGGGTCAGAACAATACTACCAGCGTGTGAATTTAGGCCTATAGATTAAAAATCAAATACGTAATGGAAGCAGATATTTGATACTTACCAAAAGGATGGAAGGAAGTCCAGGAGGTGGTTTTTGCGTGTGTGTGTGTGTTTTTTTTTTTTTTAATCGTTTACTGTTTTGTGAAACAGCCAGATTAATCTATCTTTGTATAGTTAGAGAGAGGAAAAAGTTGGCTTGTATATCCTGACGCTTTTTTGTGTTGTTGTTTTTTTTGTTATAATTTTTTCTTTTGTATCTGTTTGTATGTTTGTTATGTGTATAACCTCAATAAAAATGTATTTGGGAAAAAAAAAAAACCATTATAAATAATTATAGATGATAAAATAGTACTGTCAATACAGCAGCTAACAAGTAAGGTAAAGATTATTACATTCACCCATCTCCACACACTATGAACTCAAGAATCATTCACTATGCTCAAACCATTAAAATTTGCAGCTGGCATACAATTATGCCCTGATCCACCAAGGCTGCTGTCACCTAAGCTCCAGCCATCACAAAGGGACTGTGATAAACTCCACACGCACTTCCTTACTGTGCCAGATGCTCATTGTGGAGTACCACTATTCAACCCCCACAAACAGTAGCAACATAAAATAACAAACAAAGGTGATGATATCCTTGAATAGATACGTGCTCATTCTGCTTGGTTTTACAATCAATCCCACACTATCAATTTTATTTTTAAAGCCAAAACACACAATGAAATTAGAGTATTCATTGACTACCATCTCATGTACAGCAAACAACCTTTTCCCTACTTTCAGCTATATCTTTTATCAGCTAATTGACTAATAGTAGCATTTGTATAAGGGACGCGGGTGGCGCTGTGGGTTAAACCACAGAGCCTAGGACTTGCTGGTCAGAAGGTCGGCGGTTTGAATCCCCGCAACGGGGTGGGCTCCCATTGCTCGGTCCCTGCTCCTGCCAACCTGGCAGTTCGAAAGCACATCAAAGTGCAAGTAGATAAATAGATACCGCTCCGGCGGGAAGGTAAACGGCATTTCTGTGCACTGCTCTGGTTTGCCAGAAGCGGCTTAGTCATGCTGGCCACATTACCCGGAAGCTGTACTCCGGCTCGCTCGGTCAATAAAGCGAGATGAGCGCTGCAACCCCAGAGTCGGTCACGACTGGACCTAATGGTCAGGGGTCCCTTTACCTTTTTAGCATGCGTATGTTATCTTAGAATCTGTGCCATGCTTGCTAACACTTGTTCTCTTTGCAAAACAAGTTTCTTTCCAAGAGAACTGAAGTAATTCTACAAATGGGAACAAACAATCCTTTTAAAATGGTTGTGCTTGAAGGTCTCAAAAATAGGTAGAATATGTGTGCCATTCTGTTGTAGAATTGTTTTGTGGCTGTTAGAAATCAGAGAACAGCTTGATGATCACATGTCAATATGTGACGTGGTATTACAACACAACTGTGTCATACAAGGCCTAAAGGAAAAACAGTGGCACAGTAGGGTGCAAAGAAATATTCTTTTACAAGAATTGGGGTTAAATTTAAGGACAAGGACAAAAGGGGGAATTCAAAATGGTGTAAGCCGGTGTTTTTTCAAGAGTCACAGCCTGTTTCTTCAGGGGAATTCAGGTTGTCAAAAGACAGATCTGCTTTCTGGACATGTGAATTGCAATGAACTGCTCTGAAAAAATGTTTTGGTTTGAAATGCATTGGGACTCTTGAATAAATATTGGTTTTCATTTTTTAAAAGAATATATTTTTCGTGTTGTTTTCTGTAATCTTCACCCTCCTACTTGGCTTCATGACTCATATTGAATTTAAGATGGCAGCTCTGTTCCTGTAGCCTGGTGTATAGTTTCTAAGAGAAAAAGTTGCTGCTCAACCCTGTCTAGAAGTCTTGTTCCTTGCTCTTAATTTTTTTGGGTGGTGGGGCAGATAGGCTGTGGCTTTTCCATTGTTGAAGAAAGGCACACTTCATCTTTGCAGTTAAAATTTACTTAATACACATTTCACATATGTCAGGGTTCATCTGTGGTATGGAATAGAAATTTCCAGCAGAATTTAAGTCTGCCTTTGGTTGGTGCTACAATCCTTGGGCTGGATTCTATGAACTGATTTTGCACAGCGGCTTATAGGACTGGGCCATAGGTTGCTGGGGGATCCACATCAGAGAATGCTTTATCATGTTTACTTCTTCATAATTTCATAGTGTAAGACAAACCCAGCCCAGTTCTCAGTTGTTGGCCTTTCATTGTGTGGTCATTGCCTGGATCCATTTTGTTCCTACTTCATTTAGGTTTACAACAATACCTAAAATATCCTATACTTATACACATGTGGTTACTGTTTAAAGAGGCTGTATTCAAAGCAAATGCTTTTCTAAGGTACATAAAGCAGTGCCATTTAAGCATAAAGAATCCTATTACATTACTGCAGACATACTATTTAGTCCAAGTTAGGAAAATAATATAGATTAGGTTTCTAAATTAGTATGATTTCTGTAGTAGTAAGGAATCTGTTTATGCTGAATAGGATGATATATATTTCAACTTGTCATGAATCATTTTTGGTTGGATTTCATTGGTGAACAAGAGGTTCTCTAGTTCCTACTGACTTAGGAGGGGAAAATGGGCTGGGGATTTTACAGACACAAGTTTTGAGCTTGCAAACAGCCTTCTTGGTTCAAGTGAAATAAACTGAAAACAGCTGGACTGGAGAAAATGAATCGTGTTATTTTCAGTCTGAATTCAGATGACTCAGGTTTTTGAGCAGATACAAAAACATGAAGAGCCAGACACCTTTCACTTCATAAAAGACTATTTTGCTTACATTCTTAAATACAGTGGTACCTCGGGTTACTTATGCTTCAGGTTACATACTCCGCTAACCCAGAAATAGTACCTCGGGTTACTTCAGGATGAGAACAGAAATCATGCTCCGGCAGCAACAGGAGGCCCCATTAGCTAAAGTGGTGCTTCAGGTTAAGAACGGACCTCCGGAACGAATTAAGTACTTAACCCGAGGTACCACTGTAAATACATTCAGAATAAATATATCCCACAGAATCACCTTTTACTGTCTCTCTGACCTATATGTCGTGCTGCATGGTCTTCAAATAAGCTAAAATTAGGACTCCATTCGAAATCCATTTTTTAAAAGACTATGCTATTGGAAGGAAGTCTTTTAACTAAAAACTAAACATAACTCTCCCATTACAGTCTTTTGTTGTTTGCCCCATGAATCACTCCTTTACAATCATGGCTATCATTACCTCTATTTGCAGTATTCAGGCTGTGAGTACCATTGCTTATGTAGCCAAAATGTCAGCACCCATTCACAGGAGGTAGGTATCACTTGGCTTGGGAGAGCCCCAAGGTTTGCAGAAGTGCAAACTTTAGGAGATGACCCTAAGAGCAGGACCAAAAGCAGTCTAATGAGGGCTGGGCATAAATGACCATGTAATGTTGACTGTAAAGCCGGGTGGACAGCAAACTGCATTGGAGAAGGAATGGAATAGAACTCTGAACAGAAGCACTCCATACTGCAACATTTTATGGCAGGCCCCATTTGTCTTTATATATTTATGTTTACAAATGTATAATTTCAATATTTATATGCTTTTTAAAAATACAGTACAAACTTATGCATGCTTGTTTATAATTAATACCCATTGATATAAATGGAATTTATTCCCAGTAAGTGTGTACATGATTATTTTAGGCTACAGTTCTATGCAGTCTAAGCCATCTTGTCCAGTATTTAGATTCCCAGAGTGACCAATCAGATGTCTATGAGAAACCCACAAATAGGATATGAAAGTATCCTTGTTCTTAGTGGTGCTTCCTTCTGAATAGATGTGTAAAACATTGCACTGTTAGATTGGATCGGTTACTGTGTGTGGTAAAATGCTTCACATTTACTTCTATTATCAATTGTTTTTTAAAAAAATTAATGCAAATATTAAAGTAATCATTTTCACTATCCTCCAGAAACACATGGGGAACAGCTATTTCAAATATTTATTTTGGGGGGTTTTGCTGTTTCTGGAACAGTAACAGATACAGAATTTCCCATTCCAGCAATGTAAATTTTCCCAACTGAACAGTTTGCAGGATTCCATTTTCACCCCCAAATGTGCACTCCTCCATTGTCTCCCGAGACAAATGGATGCCACCAACACTCTTTTCTAATTGCAATAGAATCAGAAGTCTGTAGCATCCACCCAGAATGGCTATAATTATGCTCTGGAACTCGCTATAATTATGCAGGGAACTTAAGGCCTAGAAGGTGGGTAAGACAAATGCATTCCTCCCAGCTTTTCTACCAGATTCTTGGGAAATTTCCTAGGCTTCACCTCTTTCCCAAGCCACAGTTCCTCACTGACTTTGCTCCACATCCTCCTTGAGTGCTTTTGCCTGACTGGAATGTGTACTTGAACTGTGATAATGCCTGGATGGAAGATGAAGAGATATGAGGAGGGAGTGTAGAAGCCTCTGGCTTTTTCATGGCTGAAATGTAGCCTACGGTTCAAACAAAAGAGTTGCATCAGTTACCTCACCCACTTTTGCCTCTGGCCATGTTCACCACTGGCATTTGGCCTCTGAAAAGTTGCTCATAGGGAAATGCAAGCCTTGGGTTGAAAATGTAGAAGGGTCAGGACATAAATCGTATCTACTCTGCCATATCCAATATATATAATTCATATTCTGACACTGACTTCTACAGGAATCAGAAATTTCTCACAGGATTTCAAATTGTTTTTGAAGCATATTCTACCTTGGTTTAGTACATTTAATATGCTTTTGATTTAACACTAAACATCAAATAAAGCACTTTAGTCAGATTTTCATCTCATCAATGAATAAATAGGAAACATATGTAGTCATAGCATGTGAACATTCAGTTGTAAAGTAAGACACTTCAAGCTCAGCATGAAACTGTCTAGTGCATACATATGAGGAAGAATTTGCTTTCTTTAGATAAAGATTCAATAGGATTCAAAGAAGTACAGAAATTTAATAGCTAATTTATGGCTTTCCATCCCAGAACAGCATGGGAGGTGGTGCTGGGATGAGTAGAACTCCATTCAGCCCATGATAATAAATTCAGACTCCAACCCATAGTGAAATAAATCAATAAAGTAATAGTTCTCCCTTCAACTTATTCAGAATATTTGCACTTAAATTTGTAATATCCTTCTTGTGTTTGTGAAAGATGAGTTTGTACTCTTACCATGAGCCACTCCTTGAGTCATAGGCATGAATGACAGAGGGCAGAGGCCTTCATTGAGATTGTGGGACACTGTGTCACTGGCATCTTCATTCAGCCTCCAGAGGCAAATGTGTATGTGGAGCCCACCTTTCTTGTCATAGCACAGAACCACAGAACCAGAGCAGGAAATGGCAAGGTCTCTAGAATCTCACTACAGAAGTCTGGGCCATCTGGGACAAAGTTCCACATGCAGGTTATTTCTGCTTGCAGGGCATGCAGTACCCAAGCCTACACTGGGGTTGTGAACAAGGGGAATCACATCCTGGGAAGTGTTCTCTCTCTATACTTTCCTTCTTCACCATACCTGTACTCCAGATATTCAGCCTAACCAGCGCATTTTACTGGTTGTCTCAGCCTTTCTGAGATACACTCAAAACTCTTCCCAATCCCAGCTGGCAACTCTGCATCTAAAGCAAGATTGGAACCTTTTGGTGATATGAGTATATTGTATATGTGATGTGATATTTATTGTTGATCAGGGATTTCAAAGTCTCTGGGCAACACATCCAAATTTAAGACTGGGTCACTTGATTGTTTTCATGATGGCATCCTCACCATAACTCAGGAATTTTCCATTTCTGTCAAATGCCTAATCTAAAAAATAATAATCTCGGCAGTACCCACCATTTTAGTTAATAAGACTGTTGTACATTTTTGTGATCATCATCAAAAGTGCATACAGAGAAAACATTATTTAATTACTTTGCTCTATGTAAAACAACCTGAAGAGATATACAAAGTGAAGTGCCTGTGATACTAAATTACCAGATGAAACTTTGGGTCTAAAAAGAAAAGAGAGAGGGAGTTGGAATTCATTTGTATGAGTTGGGGGAAAACAAAGTAATGAAACTCTCTCATATCACAAATATCTTCTTTGGAACAAAAAGAAAATGGGTTGCATTCCTGAAAAACTGCTCAAGCTTAAAAGCTGTTCTTGTTTCTTTCATGACAATGATGTTAGTGTTAACTTGGGCTTTTTAGACAATATCTGTTGCATAAAGGCAGGATCTAACACAGAATGCCAAGTGTTGAGGTAATTATTTTAATTTACCCAAGCTTTTCATCAAGAAAATTTTATAGCATTATGCTGCACATAATATTCAGAAGTGCAATAACTTGCATCCAGACTACCTGAAACTTCAGACATGGTTTGAGTTAGTCTTGATAGCAATTCTCTCCAATATTAAGGCATGTGTGCATAATTTAAAAGGTACCTGAACACTCTTTAACAACAAGAAAATAAGCTCTACAAGCCTCATAAAGCTTCTTGAAGAAATGTTGAAGTTTCTTTTAGCCAAAAAAATAGCGTTTACGATTCTAGACTATGCCAAAGTATTGATATGAAAGCAGTATCAGCATCTCAAATGTGTTTTAATAGTTGTGCTCTTATGATTGCCTTTATATTTGTAAGCCACTTTGAGCAATTCCTTTGTGGAGGGGGAAAGTGGAATATAAGTTTTATGGGAAGCTGAGTTTAAAAGACCCGGTACACAAATTTTCATGGCCCTCTGGTGGCTATGATGGCTCATTTACCAGAAGTAATGTATTTAGCATTAACTCTGGAAGTATATAAGGACAGGGGTGGCACTGTGGGTTAAACCACAGAGCCTAGGACTTGCCGATCAGAAGGTTGGCGGTTCGAATCCCCGCGACGGGGTGAGCTCCCGTTGCTTGGTCCCTGCTCCTGCCAACCTAGCAGTTCGAAAGGTGTTTCCATGCGCTGCTCTGGTGCGCCAGAAGCGGCTTAGTCATGCTGGCCACATGACCCGGAAGCCGTACACCGGCTCCCTCGGCCAATAAAGTGAGATGAGCGCCACAACCCCAGAGTCGGCCACAACTGAACCTAATGGTCAGGGGTCCCTTTACCTTTACCTGGAAGTATATACTCGATTCTGACCAAAGTAAGCCTCCTAATATATAGTTTGTTCTAGGACTAAACTAAGCCTACCCCACATCTTCAAAGCTCTCTTCTGAACCACTTCTAATTTGCCAGTCTTGAAAATACATTACTACTTTTTAAAATGTTCTAGAGAACAGTGTTGTTTCCCACAAAATCTGAAGTTTCAGTACATGTCATAGTACAGTCTTCTTACGTAAATTTGGCATAGTGTTTCTGCAGCTATTTAAAAGCAGCCTACAGAATCTCATTTTGGGTTGGGAGGGGGAACCCTCCTTTTGTCCAGTGCACTTAAGCCTTGAACAGGAATGTGTACATAAACAACATTTTAGAATAGTTTCATACCAAGTTGATGAATATTATACCGAGCCTCTGAAGTGCTGCACTAAGGGCATTGAAAAGCATTCCTGTGCCATATCTCTGTTTTGGTTGTTAGGCAACTTGTACAACAATAGTATCTCTTTCAGTTATTTCTGCCATTTATTGTCCTCTGCATGAATACACTTCGTGTCAAAAGAAGTCAAAAGTATCTTTCATTTGGAAAGACATCATGTGACAGCCCTTTTGAGAAAGTTTTGTTATATTTACAACTGTGAGAGATACAAGTAACTTCAAGCCCTGACTATAGGATGCCATATTTCTATTAAGAGTATGAAAGGAAGGACTACTCTCGTTTTCCTTGTCCTTTTAAAGCAGTGAATTATACAGAGAATGATGGTTTGCTCAGTTCTGTTCACTAACTCCTCAGTAACCATCTTGCCCAGTGAATCTATGCATATTTGCAATGAGGATATAAGGGATGTTTCCAGCTGAGGGTGTTATCTCGCAAATAGGCTGTTTTGAAGCAGATTAAGTTTTTATGTGTGCACAGTTTGCCACATCAGTTACCGATAGTTTAACTGTAACCTATCTCACACAGTTATTGTGATACTAAAATGTGGAGAGGGGAAACTATGTGTGCTATCTGAAAGAAAGGGGAACAGAACAGAAGTGGACAATGGCTGGTGAGACAACTGGGGATTACTGTATTTTTAGAGGAGGAAAACAAGAAAAAAAATATTCTAAACGAAATAGTGGATATATGATTTTTGTGGTTCATGCTGTGGCCACAGACATGTGATCTGACAGTGAGTTTGGAGTAGCCCAATGCAAAAATCCTGAGGATCCATGTGGATCCATGCTTTGTAACCACGGAGGAGGGAAGGAAGGGGAACCATGGATCCTCTGCTCAGGACTGCAGCAGATCCCCACCACCACCCACAGGCATTCGCTCCATAACACGCACAGACATTTCCCCTTACTTTCTAGGAGGAAAAAAGTGAGTGTTATGGTGCAAAAAATACGGTAACTCCTTGGGGAAGTGGCCTTCCTTCCTAAGAAAGAGTCTTTTATAAAAACTTTTATAATAGCAACTGGAACCTTGGCTGATGATATAGTATATTTCCTTCCAAATAATACTAATGTATTGTTATATATAATTTTAAAAAACCACAATTATTATCAAGGGATTTTTCTGAGTCAGTAAACTGGGTAAGTACTATCATTTGTGTCTGTCCCAAGAGCATGGGAAAAGACATGAAAAAAATTCTAAACTTCTTGGCACCAGTATCTTAACTCTTCCCAACCACAAATTGGATCTTAATTCTTCTTCCACCCCACCCCACCCAATACAGCTATATTTTGTACATTCTTGTGACTAATTAGCATTTAAACTGACAGAACCTAGGCTGATATATATTTTTGAAGTTATCTATCAGATAAACGATGCTCTAGTAGGTTAAGAACTTTCGATTTTAATCTACAACAGCCTAACACAGCCACACTTCTGGAATTTGCTAATGCAGTGGAACACAGAAGTTTGTATGAACACCGGTCTTAATTATTAAGCATAAGAATGCTAGGCATGGATCAGCCCTTGAAATCCAAGATAACCAACAAGGATTAATGAACCTATAAGGTCTGGTTTTTAATCTAACAAGCAATGCTTACTTCAGATTATTTACAGTTAACTCTTTTCAGTGAGTCCAGCCTCATTGGATGTTCCATGGGTAGGAAAGCCTTGGCTCTGAGGATTGGCACCTCTGCACATTTGTTGCATCTGTGAGATAGTAAGGTAACCTACTACCAACACTGTGTTTCAAAATTGAGGAAACAGCACATCAATAGAATGGGTTATAGAATTTCATACTCTGGCTTTCCATTAAGGAAATAAATAATGGAGAGTCTTGTGATACCTTGAAAACTAACATATATAAATAGGGCATAATTGATTGTGCATGAAGTGTCACCTTCAGTTGCAGGTAAAATGAGGGTTGCACTCCATTCATCTGATGTAGGGGACTCTAGTCCATAAAAGTTTATGTCATATTAAATTATTTTGTTAATCTTTAAGGTGCCAAGAGACTTATTGTTGTTTTTCCAACAAACTAACACAGCTTCCCCTTGGAAATTAAAGGAATTGTGTCTGTAAATGTGTGTTACTTTCTGTAGCTTATAAAATTCTCGGTGGTGGTGGTGTCTACATTTAATATTTTCCATGTGCTGTATACTAAACAATCCTCTAGTCTGCTCTATGAAAAACTGCTGACTATGTAATTGTATTTAAGCTATAACATTCATGTTTTTTAATTTACATTCTTTGTTCAGATGATTTTAATTTAAAAGTCCTTGAGGTTTAAGTCTTAATCCATCACTTTTTCCAGTAAAAGTCACACAAACCCTATGTGTGCTGTTTCTTTCTTGTTTTGTATTGCTGTTTCAGTAGCTACATTTGTTGCGACATGTTAAATTTAAATTTGTGGTACAGAGCTTAAGTAGTCAAATTTCAGATTGCTTTTCTTTGATTCTAATATGTCATGATGACAGCAAGAGCACATGGACTGCAAATAATCACACAGCATTCCCATTACAAAATGCTAAATTGTGGTGAAGGGGTGTGACCTGAAAAAGCGATTAATGGATCTTTAACTTTTTCAGACCATAGCACTATAGGAATTAAGAAGTCCTTTTGTACTATCACTTTGCTGTTCCATCCGCTTTCTGATGAGATTTTCTGTGCTTAAAAGAATGTGATATACAACTTCCCATAGATATTGACCATAATCCAGCATAGAGTTGGGTGGATATAAACCTGGTGTAGTATGCAACAACAGCAGCAAGGATACTTGTCGCTAAGCACTGGAAAACCCAAGATTTGCCCACACTGGAAGAATGGCAGATGCAACTGATAGACTATATGGAGCTAGCAGAAATGACTGGCCGAATCCGAGACCTGGGAGAAGAGGCTGTGGAGGAGGACTGGAAGAAATTTAAGGATTATTTACAAAAATATTGTAAAGTGTATGAATGCTAAGAAAGATGTAAGATTATCAACAATATGGCACCAATAAGTTAGTTAAAAGGAATATGAAGATAAATGAAGATATAAGAAAAGATAAATTTTGGATAAATATTATGTTAAAATTAAGCTTTTAAGGTTTGGGTTAAATTATCTAAAATTAGGGATACAATATTGGAAAATTACAATATAAGAATTGAAACAGGGTGATAAATTGCTGGGTAAAGCTCGAAAATTTGGAACGCAGGAACGAGAGATGCGAGGAAGTCCAAAGAAGTGAAAATGTGGATATTGAAAAATTATATGTTATATTTGTTTGTTTTTGCTATTGTATTAAGAAAATTTTTAATAAAATGTTTATAAAAATTAAAATAAACCTGGTGTAAAAAAATTATGAAATAAGTATACTTCCAAAAAAATTACTACATTTTTATCTGGCCTTTCTTCTATCAAGGAACCCAATGTGATGTGATTTGCCAATCACATCACCAAGGACCCAAAGTATACACGTAAAATCCAGGTGCTTTTCTATCTTGCTTGCTTATCTTCAGCAAGATGGTGGCTTCGTGTGCCTCCAGAATATACCCTGGGATTATGTTAAAAGGTAAAGGTAAAGGTACCTCTGCCCGTACGGGCCAGTCTTGACAGACTCTGGGGTTGTGCGCCCATCTCACTCAAGAGGCCGGGGGCCAGCGCTGTCCAGAGACACTTCCGGGTCACGGGGCCAGCGTGACAAAGCTGCATCTGGCAAACCAGCGCAGCACACGGAAACGCCGTTTACCTTCCCGCTAGTAAGCGGTCCCTATTTATCTACTTGCACCCGGGGGTGCTTTTGAACTGCTAGGTTGGCAGGCGCTGGGACCGAGCAGCGGGAGCGCACCCCGCTGCGGGGATTCGAACCGCCAACCTTTCGATCGGCAAGCCCTAGGCGCTGAGGCTTTTACCCACAGCGCCACCCGCGTCCCCTTAGGGATTATGTTACAATTATGCAAAAATCTCCAACTCAATAGATTCTACATTTTACACAACTTTTATGTTGGGAGTGGGAGAGGCACAAAGGTAATAAAAAATAAAAAATCAACTAGCAAGTACAAACTAAAGTTCTTACTCAGTCAGTTTGGTTTTGGCATCTGTTGTAGCTGACAGTGCTTGTGAGACTTGGAAAACAATTCCAGACAGGGCAGTTACTTAATGTTTCTAAAATCCCAGGAACATCCATTTAAACTCTTAACTTGCTACAAAGTATAACCAGATCCTGGAAAAATAATGGATTTTCAAATGAAGTGAAGTGTTTGGTTCAACCAAAAATACTTTCCATTTCCTCATCTACTCCAATAACAAAAACGGTGTACATTCTGAGGTGTCTGACATGCACTTTTTTTAACCCAGCTGAGTTGTAGAATGAATCAGTTGCCTACCCTTTAAAAAGTCCTTGAAACTGTAATACAATTGGCACTGAAACTAGAGAAACATATTTTTCATGGATTGTGAAGCATTCACAGTGTTGTTTTTAAAGTTTAGCTTCCCATTTCTCCTTTATTTAGTTAGGTCACAGATTTATTGGATGGAAAATTTCCCTTTAATTTAGGGGTGGCTAATCTTGGCCATCCAGCTGTTACTAGACTCAAACTCCCATCAGCCCCAGCCAGCATGGGCTGCAGCCCAGCAACATCTGGCAAGCCAAAGGTTAACCACCTCTGTTTTAAGCAAAGTCCAATCCACTGTAAGATCAGTGCGATTGAAAGGGATTAGGAAAGTGTTCTCATCTACCTAAGTGGAGTTGTTCAACAGAGGCCTGCATGCCTTCACACATATGACAGCTGAGTCTAACTTTGGAAAGCAGTCTCTGTTGATGATTCTTCTCCATCGCCCTTCTTCTGGTTGTTCTGCATCTGCAGAGGGGGGTGAATATAGGTGATCATTTACCAAATGATAATTGACCACACTGTATGTGACCACCAGTCATCTGTATTCTCCTGACAAAAGATGAGTCGCCACTTTCCAGAAGAGTACACACTTACCAGATATCCCTTGTGTGTACACCATGATAAGTTACTACTCAGCTATTTGCTTTCAGCAGTCTGTATAAGAGGAAGGACACCCAACCACATGTCCCACATCAAGCTTATAAGCAGTGTGCTCTAATTACTGGATATCAGTTTTAGGCTTTCAGTTTGGGTGAGTGAGAAAATAATATACACCGCCTGAAAATGCTTTCTCCTGGCACTAGCAAAATGTTTAGAACATTATTTTTATAGCTAGGTGTTCCTAGAGCATCCAGGAGTTTAAGAGCCAGAGCCTAATAAGTTAAATTAGCAATAAGTTAAATTAGTTGTGGCTCAATAGTATTATTGTCTCAACAGCAGCTAGTAGGTGAGAAGTAGGTGAGAAGAGATAGGTGTCACATCAATATGCAGCTTCTGCAGACTGTATGGCATCTTCTGAAAGGGAACAAGAAATTGAGGACAGTTACATGAGATCTGGAACAAGCTCTGCGTAGGCCGAGACCTAAAAGCATCTAGGGGTGGCTTTTCCAACTACAGTGTTGCAATGACTGATATGTCTTCTTTCAGAATCACATTTTCTATGCTGACAGGAGAACTTCACTAGGTACAGGTCTTCCCATCAACTTGCAGTGATGGATAAAGATGGACATCATAGAAGTCTCCCTTCTATGCAGACCTTAAAAGGGCAGGATCTCTCTCAAAACTGACAGTTTCAAAAGTTGTTTGGAACAAATATGCATACCACAGCTGGGTTTGTCTGTGTGCTAAACTGAAACATGTGTCTTATTGGAAATCTTCAATTCTGTTTTATCAAATGTGGACTACAGATATTTCTTTGTTATCTCCCAACGGTGTAGAAACATTAAAAGATGAGTGATTGCTTTTCACCTTGGATATGAAAGTTTTTCCATTCCTGTGAGGAAATCCTAACACAATCATATTTTTTTATCCAGGACTTCTAAGAATGGAGGTTCTCAACATGTGAATCTCTGTCTCTGTTGAAAAATGCCCTGTGAATATTCTAGATCTTTTTGTTGGGGAATCCATTTCCTTTGTCTTAGGAACATGTCAAGGAAGTTGAAGTTGCAAAAATCATCCAAAGTAACCAATGTCTGAAAGCTGTAACTAGGTTTTTAGTTATTTATGGCTTATGCCCAGGACTTGGTGTGAGATGTAAGTGCTATTAAACTAATAATGACCCCAGTGCTATCAAGTTCAACACATATTTATGTGGGGAAATTGCCAAGGAAGTCCAGTAACTTTTGAGTTCAGAAAAGGAAGCTTCCCAAAAATGACGGGATTGGTAAAAAGGAAGCTGAAAGGGAAAGTGAAGCAGGTCAAATTTCTCTGTAATTCTTGCTAGAAACTCTACTCAGCTAGAATGTATACTGCAGACCAGGGCCACAAAGAGTAAAGGGAGCTATCTGGGCACAATAAGGCTTCCTTTGAAAAATAGAAGTTTTGTCTAAATGTAGGGAATAAAAAGAAATACAAACTTTGACAAAAGAAATGAAAACAGACAATAAGGAATGCTGTGAAAAAGTACATAGAAGTTTTCAGTCTCTCATGATAGCAGAAGCTGAGGTCATCCAATGAAGCTGTACTTTGGAAGTTTCAGGACAGATAACAGGTAATACAGTGCACTGTTACTGTGGAATTCATTCTTAAATATGTTATGATTTACATCAACCTGAATGGCTTTAAAAGAGATTTAGGCAAATTCATGGAGGATAAGGCTACCAGTGGCTACCAGTCATAATTTACAAAGAAAACATTTAAATAGTTACCTTTCTACCGGTAGGACTGGGAGGGGGCATGGGCGTGGCCAGGAATTTTGTTAGGGGGCAGGCTTTTGTTAGGGCGGTAGAACCTCAGATAGCATGGGGGGGGCACAGGAAGGAAACAAGGTCTGAAGGGGAAAAATATACAGCCCTTCATCAAAAGATCTCAGGGAAGTTCACACAGAATAAAATACAAGATAAAAAACAGCTTGGTCCAGCAGGACTTGATGCAGCAAGACTTATTCAGTGGTTGACTACAGGCCCTCAGCTGAGATACCAGCCAAAGAAAAATGCTATCCTTCTTTCCTTCCTTTGATCCTTGTTCTTTTCTTTAACCATCCAGTTTGTTCCGTACTGGAATAAGATTTCTGAAAATAACCATGAGAAAACCATTGTGGGTTGTTGTGGGTTCCCTTTCTTTGTCTGCCCTTCACCTTCCTTTGCCAGCTCAGTTGCTGACCATTCAAGTTAAGGTTGGAAAACATTTGAGAAAACCCTTCTTTTTATATTCATTGTTTGAGGAAGTCTAGCATTTTATTTGCTTACAGCCTTTGCAAAAATAGTCTGTGTTGTCAGTGGAAGTTTCTGTAAGCAAATTCCAAACACTGGGGGTTCTATAGAAGACTCTGCCGAGGAGGAAAGTCCAGTACATAAACACCTCTAGATCATGACCCAAATCTGCTGACTTAGGTAACCACAATTTGAATATGTCACAAAATCATATGCATACTGCAGTTTGCTGTGTTTTATTGGGAAGAGGGAAGGGTGGACTTCCCTGGGCCTAGGTACTGAGCATCATAATTTTGCATCATAATCTTCCATGCTTTTCTCACTGTAGTAAAATACCATACTAATTATCTGCCTTTTTTGTAATAAATCTCTTGTCACTACTCAGTTCAGTGCAAGATCTTTTGTTTTTCTTGTTCATATGGATTCCAGCAGCAAGGTCCGCACATTACACTGAGTTCACAGTTTAATGTATTGTATTCTCAAGCAACAATAAAAGGGAGCATGTGGTAGCCATTTCTGTTTGCCAGATGTAGATAGGATCTTGCAAAATGATTTGTCTCCAGTGCACTTCAAAGAAACATCCTGACCCTTTATCACTACCATTTATTCTCTTCCTGCTTTGATCTGTGTAAACTAATTTAAACTAGTTTCTTTTCACATTTCACAAGATTTCTTACTCTGTAAACCAGCCAAATATCAAGCAGGAAGAAAGTGGTTTGTTGGTTTGTTTGTAATGTGGGTTGGTTTTTTTGTAAACACATCATAGCAATTTGAGGATCTTCAGCTTAGATCATGCTTATTAATGCAGCAGTTACTCAGGAATAATAGCTCCAGTGATCACTTCAGTTTGTTTGTTTGTTTATATTTGTTTATATGATCAGGATATAAATCCAAGTACTGTACAGTGTAAAAAAAGGATGCAATTCAAAGTTCTCTGCAAGCATGGTAAACTGAAAGTGATCTAATACACACACAAGTAATTATATGAGAATTCGTTTCATGACACTCATATAAAGTTCCCTGTAGAAGTATTTGCTTCCTCTTACTTGGACACAAAATAAAGAATAATGGAAAGGTTTTTTTTTATCATAGCAGAAACAGTTTGCTGTACTTGGACTTTTTTTCCAGTGAATGTGGGTGTATGGTAATATTTATTTATACATACATACATACATACCCCACCCACTCTGGGCGGCTCCCAACAGAATATTAATAAAAAAGCGACAACATCAAACATTAAAAACTTCCCTAAACAGGGCTGCCTTCAGCCCTATCTTAAAGTCAGATAGTTGTTTTTATATTGTTAAATCCAGACTTGGTGAGAGTGGAAATCCACTAATCCTCTCTTGGAGGAAAAGTGGGGAGGCCATATTTGCCAATTTCCCTACAGCCCCCAATGCCCAACTAAAACCTGCTACAGAGGGTTGTGGGGAGGCCATACCAGAGGGTTGCACGAGACACTGGCAAAAAATCACCTTGTCTCATTATGTCCAACCCATAAGAATTTTTCTTCAAGTGGTCTTTTGTGCAATCACAATTGTTGTATCATCATCCGTGCACACTACACTTTACCCATCAGAAGGCCTTGGAATTCTAGTTCAAACTATGGGCACAGATGCCTTGGGGAACTACATTTCACAAGTACCTGCTGCCTCGGATCATCCGAAGTCCTGGAGAGGGAGGCCTCATAAAGAGGCTTCCAAAGAGATGTTCCTTCTCACTACCAAGCTGAATCTATGTTCAGTCTAGAAAGATCATAACTTGGTGGTAGACCACATGCTATGCATACTGAAAGATGCAGGTTCATTTCCTGGCATCTTCAATAAAAGGAATAAGGTAGCAGATAACAGGGAAGACTCCTGCCTGATACTCTGGAGATAAACCACCGGTCAGATGAAACAGTAATGGAATAGATGGACAAGCAGTCTAAGCTGGCTTATCACAACTTTCCTACATTGCACTGATGTTCAGAATTGTATTTATTTACTAGATGTAACTAACTCCTTTTCAACTGGAGTCCTCAGAACAGCTTACACCTTTTATGAAATGCAAATTGATATGTAAAAAGCCAAACAAAATGAGTGCGTCTGGAGCAGGCATCTGGTGTCTCTCTCCTTGTATCTTCTTCACAGGGTAGTTGGTACCAGGTGGCCTGGAAGGCAGGGAGGCCACCTGCAGCAGGAACCCCATCTTCCCCTGCCTCCCAAAAGAGAAGCTGGCATTAGGACTTAGATGTAGATCTTCTGCTATGCTAGGCCCTAGCCTCTCTTTCTTCAGCAATTTTTCAGAACATATGCAAGTATAATAATTACCTGAAAATCACAATTGTTGGATCATCATCAGTGTCCAGAGTCTACTCAGTATTACTTCATATTGAATCTCAACTCATGTATACTTCCGGGTGGGGGGGGGCAGGCAGGCTATAACTAATATTTGGCTTATCAGTAGGATTGTACCTATTAATATCTTTACAGAGTTGCTATAGTATTGTCTTTTTTTACATTTAATAGAACAAGTATCCTGATGTGGTAGTACTTCCCGAAGGATCATCTGGAGATTACATGATCTTAAGAAGTGCTAACCTTCCTGGGTAAGGAAGCTTTATGATACACATTAATGAAAGTTGTTGATGAATGGTCATAGTTATAAATTATAAGTGGAATTTATTTATTTATTCTGTTTACAGCCTTTCCTTCCTTCCAAAGGAGGCCAAGGCAGCAACTGCATAGAAACTGACATAATGGAAAAGTGGTGGTAGTTTTTCAAAGGTTCACAGAATTGAAACATGATGACACAATTTGCTGTATTTGAAACTGATGGCAATAGAAATATTATTGATTGAGCAGGAACACATATTTTAGCAGGGAAAATTTCTCAAAATAAAATCTCTTTAGAATCTGCAAAATGCATTTCTTCAAAATGCAGACTAAGGTGAGTTTCATAACTTTACCTGCTTCAACATTTGAAAGTAATTTAATGATTTGGTTCATAGTCTTCGCTAAAAAGATGTTGAAATCCTCAAAGTGGATTTACAATTTCTAGCATTTCTTATAAAGGCCTCAAGGCCATGATAAAAGTCTAGTACCAGAAAGTACGCACTCTTCATTATTTTGTTTGACAACTCAGTCATTGTAAGTGCCCTTCCATATTCCATAGTGCACTTCTCCTATGAGCCAATCTTCCTTTACATGAATAAATTGCAATAGGTAGGTAAGTCTTGGAACAGGAAATTGCTTTCATTGCAACTGACCTTGCCCAGCATTAATGTGCCTTAGCAGGATATGGCTGAGGTCCTGGTGTACAAAAGTGTGTTTAGCAACTACACAATTGGTACCAGGCACGTCTCTTGAAGGGATAACTGTAGGGTTTTCCTGCCTCTGAAAGCAGCAGCCCAAAGAGAAAAGGCTGAAAAAGACTTAAGAGCAAAATAACATTCTTCTTCAGCATCAGAAATTCTGCAGCAGCAGGTATACATACGCCTAGTAGTGTGTATTTGCTAACTGCAGAGTTTTTTGCAATACAGAATTTGACCTCTGAAGCTGTGACATTTAATATCATTTGCCTTTTATAGACTTGAGTTAATGATTGTTTGGAAGATATATGTAGATGAAGAAGGAAAAGTTACACCAGTCTTGGATCTCCTCCACAAAATACCAATGTCAGGTATGCTTACACAGTACTGTATAAAGTATTTCTTTCCTTGTTCCAACCATTTAATTCCAGCTTCATTCTCTCTCTGAAAGTCTTCTTGCTTTGCATTCCTGAAAGTACATCCTGCAAAACATTCATTGTCTTGATAACAGTATTCTTTTGGCAGCACTTAAAGACAAACTACACAAAACATATTAATAACAAGAATAAAGTCCTTGTTCGCTTTGTTTTAAATAGAAAGCAACTTATTTAGCCTTTTCTCTGCGAAGAAAAAGCATCTTGGAGACACACACACACACACACACACACACACACACACACCCTTCCTGCTTCTCTGCCCCAAGCTGCAGCTTGCTGAGATTAGCTCAGTTTAGTTTAATGAAGCCTCTAATGGGTTTAGTATGTCACACTTGCATATAATATGTAGTTCAACAAAATCTGCATCTGTTTATTAAATGCCTACAAAGACTTTGCTGGCTAGTTCAGTTGGTATGTGATGTTCAGCTACTTTCCTCCTGCTTCTTGGCCCTTGTTATTCCCTGTAGGCTATCAGATCAAAATACAGCTGTGATAGTAGTACGCATGAAGCCTTGACTACTGCTTCATTTGTGACTTTCTTGTTTAAGGGGAGTAATCTCCACTGGATCCACTATAATACAGTGGTGCCCCGCAAGACGAACGCCTCGCAAGACGGAAAACCCGCTAGACGAAAGGGTTTTCCGTTTGGGAGGTGCTTCGCAAAACGAATTTCCCTATGGGCTTGCTTTGCAAGACGAAAAGTCTTGCGAGTTCCTGCGGGTTTTTTCCCCTTCCCCCCCCCTTTTCCTAAGCCGCTAAGCTGCTTATCAGCTGATCCGCTGATAAGCAGCTTAACAGCTGATCCGCTAAAAGCCGCTAAACCGCTAATAGCGCTAATCCGCTAAGCTGTCAATGGGCTTGCTTCGCAAGACGAAAAAACCGCTATACGAAGAGCCTCACGGAACGGATTAATTTCGTCTTGTGAGGCACCACTGTACTACACAGTTTAGGGAGGTAGTCCAAGAAGGAAATTCTTTAAGCCACCAAATAACCAGTTTACTTCTCTCAGTTTCAGTATTTTCAACTGAGAATGTAAGGCTGGGGACCTGAAACCCCTTTAGAAAGTCTGATTTTTAGTAAAGAATTGTAAAGGATAATTGTCCCATTCATTACCTATCAACTTACAACTAATGGGGGGGGGGAGATACTGGGTTGCAAGTTTTCAGTTCACTCAGTATAGGCTCTCTTCATCTTGCCAAACTTCCTACATAAACAGAAATTCAAGACCTACAGGGTTTAATTACTTTCAACCAATAGCTGATTTTCTCCATATTTTGTTTGAATTGTCCCCAAATTTAGAAATGCTTGAATATTGGTATTGAGTAGTGTGAACTAAACATCAAGTTTGTTTGGCATTTATCCAGAAGAGCAAAAATATTAATTATAAAATCACCTGTATTGAAGGAGTGGAATCTCTGTGACACAGAGACTAGCCAATCTGACAAGAAATTTCAGAGATGGCAAATAATGAACACACATTTCAAGAGTTTATGGTTGCCCCTTATTACAACTTGGCTATTAATATTTGCAATTTCCATTATACATTTATTATTTTTATAAAAAAAGTAACTGACCTAATTTTGCTTGTTTTAAGCAGCAGCCCGTTCAAGCATCTAACCAAGTTATGACCCCTTTTCAGGCTGGATAGCTCTTGGGGGCTGCATTTTAGCTGTGGGTGGAGTCAGACCCTAAACCAAGAACACACACCCACAGCCCATGTAGATCAGTGGGGGGATGGGTTTCGTTCATCCCCATTGGCGTGAGGAAATTATGGAAAAGAAGTGGGGGGGCAGGGAGATCACCTTTTCTCCACTCAATTTATTTAGACCTGCCACTGATTTTCAGCCACTACTATTTTCTTTAGCCAGATGCCCAAGATTTCCTGTCTTCAACACCTCATTTTCCTTTTTCTTCTGTGAAAATTCTGGCAGTGTTGCTCCTTAGGCAGTTTGGCAAAGCCACAGAGGCAATACAAATTATAAATATTAAATGTTTGCAACAGTTGGCAAGTTATAATTAGATAATTATGATATGGCATGCATCCTATTAGTTATCCGTTAGATGCCCCCTACATCGATTTTGGACTGCAAACTTTACGCTGAAAATCATTATCAGGAAATTAAAATTTAAACCATCCTGGGGTAATATACAGAAGCCAGGGATTGATTCACCCTGTGAGGCTGCTATGCAACTTCGTACGGCATACCTAGTTCATCTATTTATTATCTTACACTCAAGCCACATACTTGAGTGTGGAGGCAAAGTGTCTTTAAAACTACCAAAGCTTACCAAAGCTTAGAATAGGACAAAGATATATACAGTGATAGACATGCTAGATGTTGAGAGCAGACTATATATATTTAGTGTACCTATAGGCCTGTGCAGTTGGGGTAGAACTGATAGTTCTAGTGTCCCCCCCCCTTTCCTTTAGGGAGCCTCCCTTCAAGAAAGTATCCAAGCCACCAAACCAAAATATCCTTCCAAGCCCATCTCCCAGTTTGCAAAGGGTAGCATAACCAGCATAATCAAAAACTTCAGACTTCTAGGGAAATAACAGGAATGCACTCCCACCATCTACCTCCCCTTATAGGTAATCCAGTAGGCAACTAAAAGTAATGCTGTACTGTTTTTAACACTGATTGGGAGCCGCCCAGAGTGGCTGGGGAAACTCAGCCAGATGGGCGGGGTATAAATAATAAATTATTATTATTATTATTATTATTATTATTATTATTATTATTAGTTTATCCACACCTGAGAAACAGTACAAATCCTAATGACACAGAGGTAGAAATGGGTTGTATACTGCTAATGTAAAAAAGTATTTTATTCCTAAATACAGATGAATGCATAAATTCTGGACCTCATTCAAAATTGCAGTGCTAGACCATTTCAAGTCATTATTAGTATTTAAAGTGAATTGTTAACTCCATTTCTTTCCCTCTTACAGTGGTGGAAGCTAACAAGTTTGCATCAGATGCTCCGTACTGCTTCAGAAGTCTACTACATGTGCTTGGAATACAAGCATGCATTGAAACACTGATCAAGTCACTTTGCAATGATAAATGAATACCAGGACAATAAAATATGCATCTATAGTTTATTGAATATAAACATTAAGTTATTTTTCATTTAGAAATCAAACCCATAAAACATGCTATCTGTACAATTATGGCACATATATATATAAATCATCATGACAAATAAATACAGCCATTTTAAATACAAAATGCCAAATAGATAAGTGAATTTTATTTTTAAAAAGTTAACTTTCTGAATCAAAGTGGTTTCTCCCCACCCCCCTTCAATAGCATTTCCTAGAACCTCTTCAGATCAACCTGGTAAACTCAAGTTTATAAAAAGTGACAGTTTCTGTTCACAGCTGTATATGTAACAGATTCTTAGATTAGAAATGACACTGAAAAGTTAAATGAAAGGAAGTTTCAAGACGCAAAAAACTTCACTCAGTATCGCAACTGCTTCTTTCCTCAATCAGTGATTAAAGGCAAAACCAGGTTTATCAAACCTTTCATAAAATAGAATTGTGAAATTTTAATTTACAATGGATCAGAAGGCATAGCTACAATTTACAAAATGTAACCTATTTATTTTTAGTCCCAGGATTGCTTATAATGAAAATAGCAAGGTCAAGATCATTGACCCACATACAACTTATCCCATGTACTTGCTGTTTTTTTGCTTTCCAAGTTAAGTAGCACAACCATTTCAAAGGTCTCCCTGCTCTTTTTGAGTGCCGCAACAGTATTGGCATAAAAGTGGTTCTCAAAAGGTGGAAACCTAGTCCTCAAGCAAACCCCTTAAACAGCAATTTAACTCACTTGACTCCCTGGCCCTAGATTATAAATGTAGAATTTTACCTACTTCTGATCAGTTAGTTCTGACCAGAATATGCAAAATCAAATAGGCATTGCTGCACATCTATTTGTGCCATTGCCTTGTTTTGCTTATTGCTTCAGGAATATGGGAATGACAGTCTTCCTTGCAGAACCTTTACATACCAAGAGGAAACCTGATATAAGATATTACCTGACACTTCAGTCAGCTAACAAATTTAAGTACTGATTGTAACCAACCATTAGGCATAGCAGTTTACTAACTTCAACCTAGTTATAAGTCTTATTCTAGATAAATGTCTTAACCTGCAGTTGGGTTCCTTGACATCCTGTGAATTGAGGTCTGTAACCTCTATATAACCACATCTTATAATTCAGCTGTACAGCTATCACAAGACAGTTTTTAGAAGTAATGGGAATGAATAGAGACACTAACAAAATTATGTTCTGTGTAAGATGAGAACAAGTATTCAAATTATACAAGTTTTGAAATGTTACCATTATATTTAATGTTAACTGTAGCAGCTTAATTGGTAATGGCAAGAGTATTCTTTTAGATTTTTAGGGATAGATACTGTGCCTTAAAAACAATGAATAAACTGGATCACTGATGACACACACAAAATGTCAGTTAGAACATAAATGCCTACAGTTGAATATAGATACTAATTTCTGAATGGCTAAAGCAGCTTAAAATCTGGGTTTCTCACAGATAACCTTCACCCACTTCAAGTATCTTGCCCCCAGGCAACCCCTATGAAAGTTTCTCCTGTTCTACAAAAGTCATGACATGACTTGCCTTTCCAGCATTTTGAATTCAGAGGCTCAAGTCACGCAGCCAGAATAAGAACAGTAATATTCCTATACAATAAGAGAAGCCTATTGCCATTGCACAGCACAGTGGGAAAAGAGTCTGAGCAGATGAGCCCTGCAGCCTGCCAAACCTGAGGCATATATCCTATTATCTGTATGCAAGATAAGGTAAGAGACAGTAATAATCATGCACAGGCACTTCTAGAGAAAATGCTCCTTGCTAACTAATAACTAATGTGAGGTAAGTTTCAAATTCATAGAGTTCACTTTGAGGAACATCTCAATTAGCAATGACTTTATTTTACCCAGCTCTGGGAGAGTTGCAGGTAGAAGGGGGAAATCAACAAAATATTAAGTACAAAACTTATCACTCATGGGCAGGAATAATAAAGCCACTCTTTAACTTCACAAATGCTTCCCACAGCAGCAAAACACAGGATGGCTTGCTTTACAGGAAGGTTTCTGTATATAAATGAGGCACATGTATAGTTATTTTACATGGAGTTAAAAATATCGGGGGGCGGGGGGACAATTGAATGTAATTGTGTTAACACTGGACCATTTGAAAGAGCTTCATAATTAAATCGTTCTAGTGAACTTTTAAAAGCAACACCTATTTGAGTAAGGAAGAACTGGTTTAGTTTGATACGGCTGTTTTTCTCTTTACCATTAAGTTTCCTTTGTTTTGTAAGTTTACTCGCATGTATTCCAATTGCTTTTTTAGAATGGCCACTACAATACCATTTTTGGAAACAACCAAACTCATATTTTGTCACAAGACTAAAAAATATTAAGATTCAAGCTGAAAACCTAGGCAGCACCATATATCCACTCTCCAGCTTAATAACTACTTTAAATAGGAGCTGGTTTACTTTTACAATTAATTTGAGCAAGTGCTATTCAGCAGTTCACATACTATTGTTTGCAAAGTTTCATCTGCAAACCTCATAGGAACACTGGTTCCCTGCATTGAAGAATTAAATTCAAGATACTCACTTCTCTGCTTCATACAGTAGTCATTTGATTCAAACTTAACTACTTTCCCAGCAACCAGTTTACTAAGGGTTTGTAGGGTACATAAGTCTGTCTAACTCTTTTACCATAAATACATTCCTTCAAGGTAGTCTGAGTGGTATTCTGTGTTTCTGAAAGGCAGATAAATTTAAAGCACAACTGAAAATAATAGAAAACCAACATAACTTAATTATTCCCATTCTGTGTTTGATAAATATTTAGCCAGTTACATTTTATGGAGAAGTAGTGTGCAGTCTTCATTTTCTTTCAAGAGATTTGACATCACTGAGTCGTCTTTGGCCTGTGTGTTCTTCAAATAGAAGTTTACTATCTTCCTATCAAGTTTGTACTGATGGTGAATGCTTTCATATGGCTTAAGGTCTAGGTCCAAGACGGAGACGGAAAAGGTGAATCTTGATTTAGAAGTTAAAACCAGTGGCCTCTGCACTGCACTGTAGTTTGAATTTAAAAAGAAAAGTTACTTCTTGCCCCATGAAAAAATTATGACATTAATAGACTTTTAAAAATCTTCTACACATGAAAAAGTTTACCCATTACCTAATCATGACCAGCTTCAGCTGATGCTGCATTTTTGAAGTAGCTGTGGTCTTAAATAAGATACAGCTTTTCCAGTCCAAAATGTGGTGGAATGAAAATTTAGTTGATCATGTTGATCATTTTCCACATCAGTTTATGCCAAGCATCCCTAAATTGTTATACCACCAACACTGCCATAAAAATGAACTGCACTGAGATGTTAGCAATCTGCTTACTTAAATTTAAGTCACCATTTTCACCAGATTATATTGCATCCAACACAGGGAGAATATATAGTATTAGAATCATTTCCCTAAACCAAGAGATTTAGGTCTTAAATCTGAAGAAATAAAGATCTGCATAGAAGTTAATATAGCAGTATGTCCTGTTACACAAATTTTGTTCTGATATGTAAATAATATAGCTGTGGTCCCATGAGGCATTTCTCTAAGATTCCCTGGTAAGTAAAGTCATTCATTCTGGTGCTACCATACCAGTACAGGAATGTGTCAAGTATTCCATTCATTTATGTGCCCCTGACACTGCAGATAGAAACCAGCATTAATGGCTAGTCCCTTGGAAGGTGCATCATCTGTGCAGTTGCTAACCACAATATAAGACTCCCATCCTCATGGGACAAAGACTTTACCATTATTCCCTTACTGGCATAGGAGCAGGGAGCAGAAGCTATGCTGGTAAATTTTAGTTGAGTAAAGTTCTTTAAGTGGTTGGTAGATGTGCACACAAGGTTTTCCAGAAGAACCCCTATTTATATGTTTTAACTGTTTCCCTAACTGAAAATATATATAAATTTCAATGTAACTACCATAATTATATTTTAAATTAAAACCAGAGCCTTTCTAGAGACATTCAGAACTTTGCAAAGTGAGTTAGAATGTAGCAGACATATTTATCAATGACTGGCCAATGCTGACAGAGCAAGGGGCAAAATAAAGGAGTTCCCCTCAAGGGAAGAAGTGCCCACCGGCCAGTACATATGGGTGTCACCCCAAGCATTCTAATATGTCACGAACCTCTTGACCAAACTATGTGTACTATTAAGACATCTAAAAAATAGATTACTAGGTTTTCAATAAAGGCTGTCATAGGCATCATCACTTTTGCATGCTTTTAGTTGAATGGGGTTTGGAGCTTAAATTATGATCAATGGACAATAAAATTTGAACCAAAGCAGCGTTAACTTCAATGTATACTGATCATTCTGAAGAGTGCAGACAGAGAACCTCCAAGAAGCATGCATAACATTCTAGATCATCTTACCATTCATCCTGCTGGCAAGGTGAGAGGGCAATCATAATGGAGCAGTCCTTTGCTGTCATTGCAACTCTGTACTGCTGAACCTGCAACAAAATTAAGACAGGACTCATCTAACAGACAATTACTGGTACTTAAGAATTATAATGGTGACTCAACCAATCACAAATGCAAGCCAGCCTCTTACATCTTTATTGTCTGTACTGTGTGGCAAAACAACAGTATAAATCTTGACCTCCTGTATAAATAGATAAATACTGCAAGGGTCTGCCCCCATTTCAATTTTGCCAGTTGATATGATACCAGAAACAGCTGCTGGCCACTGTTGATTGTACCCGTATATTATCTGGGGTATGAGAGAGTCCCTTTCTTGTATTAATCAAGGAAGAGGAATCTAAGTAGTTATTAGGAAGCAGGGCATGCTGCTGGCCCTAGCCCCTACATTAAGCCAATGAAGCTGATGTGTAAGCTTCCATGCAGTCTGCATGGAAACATATACATATAGAGAGACCTATGCTTGCAAGCCTTCCCCTGGTCAGACACCAACTCTGCATGGATGCAAGAGGCTGCCCCTTACCCACATGAATGGGTCTTATGTTCCTCTACACAATCCTGTACATTTATATATGTTTGGGAATTTGATCAAGCAAAAATCAGATTGTATTCATGCTGTTGTCAAATTATGCCACTGGTAGGCCACACAGGTATAGGTACATCGACTTCATGGAATATTTCACTGTACTCCAAGTAGTCAAGTAACCAATTACAGTGGTACCTCGCAAGACGAATGCCTCGAAAGACGGAAAAACTCGCAAAACGAAAGAGTTTTTCGTTTTTTGAGTTGCTTCGCAAGACGGATTTCCCTATGGGCTTGCTTCGCAAGACGAAAACGTCTTGCAAGTTTGTTTCCTTTGTCTTGCAAGTTTGTTTCCTTTTTCTTAAAACCGTGCATTCACTTTGAGGAGCAACTCATAGCACGCGGTGTGGTAGCCTTTTTTGAGGTTTTTGAAGATTTTGGTGATTTTTGAAGCTTTTCCAAAGTCCGTGCTTCGCAAGACGAAAAAATCGCAAGACGAAAAAACTCGTGGAATGAATTAATTTCGTCTTGCGAGGCACCACTGTAATTGACAACATTACAACCCTACCTCTGTTCTACTGAGCCACATGTTGGAGCCTACAACACTAGTAACCAGCAGAGAAATATCAGCCAACACATTTAGCAGACAGTTTTATTCTCAACATTAATACACCACTTTCCCTCAAAGCTGCTAATAAAACCAAGTCATAAAAGAAAAAAAAATTAAGCAGTTCTTACACCTGGAGCCTTATTAGAGCTTTAACATGTTTAGGTTTCATTGTGCTGGCTCCAGACTTATCTTTGGCCGAACTTTGCTAACTGGAGGCTCCCACTGACACAAGGGGAAGGGGCAATTTTTGACACCAATTCCTCCCACCTGCAACATCCTATGCTGAATGAAAACAAGCTCTGGAGAGTCAAGAGTATTCCCTGGAACAATGTGAGAGGTAGTGCAGAGACAGCAGGAGTAGTGTGGGGGATTGCTCAAAATTGCCTTCCATTTTCTGCCACAGGAGTGTCCAATTAGAATGTTAGTCTCTATTTATATAGCACACAAATGATGCTGTGATCCATCACTTCTGAGTCACGTAAGCACATAAAGAATTCAAGCATAGGTGGATGGCTTCATTGGTTCCAGGGGCAATGTGGGAGAAAGCACTCAGGTTGCGTCAATCGCATCAGCCCCAATATGTGGCAAGGTCAGATTGAAGCCCTGTTCCACTTCTAATGCAGAGTGAAATGTTTGTGTGGTGGCTATTAATACCAGCATTTTACTTACTAAAAGAAAGAAACCATTTCCTGTTCCCTTTGACCAGGTGTACAGAGGCAAAGGACTTGTATTGCTAATACAAACTGAATTGGGGGTGCATTAAGAATTCCTTGGGGGGGGGGTAACTTCTTATCTTTACTTAAAATTGGTTCAAAGTAAGGCAATGCTTTCCATGCAAAGCTGGTCTTAATATACGGTACCATTAGCAAAATCTGCATAGTAATTAGTGGTGTCACCAAAAACTGTAATTACCTCATCTGTATTATAAACTAAGCATGATTTGTCTCAGACGTTTTCCTCCAGTTTGGACTGTTATCTGAGCAAGTGAATCATTGTCTGGTAACTGGAACGCTACCACTACACCTTACCCATCAGAAGGCCTTCAGAAGGCACAGATGCCTTGGAGAACTATATTTCACAAGTACCTGCTGCCTCGGATCATCCTAAGTCCTGGAGAGGGAGGCCTCATAAAGAGGCTTCCAAAGAGATGTTCCTTCTCACTACCAAGCTGAATCTATGTTCAGTCTAGAAAGATCGTAACTTGGTGGTAGACCACATGCTATGCATACTGAAAGATGCAGGTTCATTTCCTGGCATCTTCAATAAAAGGAATAAGGTAGCAGATAACAGGGAAGACTCCTGCCTGATACTCTGGAGATAAACCACCGGTCAGATGAAACAGTAATGGAATAGATGGACAAACAGCCTGATCTGGCATATCACAACTTTCCTACATTGCCCTTATGTTCAGAATTGTATTTATTTACTAGATGTATACCCTCCTTTTCAACTGGAGTCCTCAGAACAGCTTACACCTTTTATGAAATGCAAATTGATATGTAAAAAGCCAAACAAAATGTGTGCATCTGGAGCAGGCATCTGGTGTCTCTCTCCTTGTATCTTCTTCACAGGGTAGTTGGTACCAGGTGGCCTGGAAGGCAGGGAGGCCACCTGCAGCAGGAACCCCATCTTCCCCTGCCTCCCAAAAGAGAAGCTGGCATTAGGACTTAGATGTAGATCTTCTGCTATGCTAGGCCCTAGCATCTCTTTCTTCAGCAACTGTTCAGAACATATGCGAGTATAATAATTATCTGAAAATGGCATCTACTAATAATTAATAAGAAGAAGGAACTTCGGATCCTTGCCTTTGTCAGTGCATATGCTACTGTTCCATCATCTTCAGTTGAGATATCTAGTAGCTTCTCATAGAATGATTCATTATAAGGCCCATCTATCTGTAGCACATTCCTTAAAAAACAGGGGGGGGGGGAACCAATTAGAGAACAGGTCAAAAAGTAGAATTACATAACTGTATTGCCGATTATACTATATTTGTGTATCATTAAACAATTGCACCAAATTTGTTTCCGCTGCTGTTTTCTTACCGTACATCTAGCTGCTCAAAAAAAAAATGTGTTTTTAACAAGTGAGGCTGTTGCACCCTCTAGTGACCTTTGTCTAAAATCACAAGAGATGAGCCATGGAACTAATATTGCAAAAACAAGGCATCTCCAAAGTAACATTCTAGTCTTTTGTTTTTGAAATAGAACCTGAAATAAAAATGTTGCAGAGCAAAGTGCTTTTGATCAGGGTTCTGTCTAGTCTGACATGTCCATTTTAAAGTGTTTTTGTACTGCTGCAAGATGCTCTTCATAGTCCAGACCAACTTGTCAGTCCATTTGTGTGTACTTTGTGTGTACTTTTTGAAATAAGAAATTCAGTATATAAATACTTAGCAACACTCTTGTTTTTTGGGTCTACACTGACTTAGAAAGAAGCAAGTTCCTAACAAAGCAAGTCCCTAACAATGCAGAAGTCTCTCTTTAATTCCTAATGTGAGCAGAATCCACTGGCTTGCACTTAACATTAAATTTTGGTTTAGTCCCCAGAGGTGAGGAACCTATGGCCCTCCAGATGATGTTCAACTTCCAACTCCCATCACCCCAAGCCAACGTGGCCAATGGTCAGGGGATAATGGGAGTTGTGTGGAAGCAGACAGGTTCCCCCACCCCTGCATGTAGTGCTGTGTGGGTGAACCTGAACAATGTCCACTTCCACCAAGTTTAATTTCAGGTTCGAAGAAACTGAGCTTAGTGTTGTGTGAACCAGGAATCCTGGTTTAAAATAAGCAATAGTTAGTTGAAAACGCCATCCACAGTTTGAAGTTGGCTTGTTTATCAGATACCATTGTTTGTTTTAAACCAGGACTCCTGGTTCACATATAACACTATGTTATATGTTATATTCTTTGAAACCAAAAGCAATATTGGCAGAAAAGAATATTACAACCTCTGCATCAGTCCAAATGTTATATTCCAGAACTGCAGAAATAATCCATATGTCACTAACTCAAATGCTACACTGCAATATTGTTGGTAGATCCTCTTCTCAACAGAGGAGGAGTGTGCATTTTATGAGAACCAGCCCATTACTGTCTTTCTTTTCCCAACACAGAAAGTGAATAACTATTACTATGTTAAAGAAAAGCTGTGTAAATAAGAACAAGAACTGTCAAAAAAGCTATTTTGTGATAGGGGTCCTTTATCCAATGTGGTATGAAAGAAGGGCAGTTGCCAACAATATTGGTAGTGTGGCATTTGGGTCAGTGAACTGTGGGTAATTTCTGCAGTATAACTTCTGGATTTATGCAGAGGTTGTAATATTACAGACCACCTTCTTTACTCAAGACGCTAAGCTAAGCTGTATATTACGACTCAGAGCTGTACATAGAGTGACATCATTGTTTTCTTAAACTGGTAGATCTGAAGGGTCAAATAAATGCAGCATCTTCCCGCAAGCCCTAATCCCCAGTATCATGGTGAAGATAATCCTAGAATAGCTGAACAGGCCCTCCGAGTTTTAAAGAAACCTTAATGAGCCTTTGAGAACAATCTTCCACATTGCTCAGTGAGCTTCACTAAGCTCTACTCCATTCCACTTGACAAGTTAAAAACTGGTGCCATGAAATCTTACCTCTCTTTGGGAAACTCTTCCAAGTATTGCTCCACTCTGTTGTACAAAGGATATACACCCTCAATATCCAGCATATCCAGCATCTGAGCCTGGAGTGTTTTGTAGAGGAGACATTCTTTGGGCAAGCCGGAGGTCTCCATTTTATTTTTGCCTGAAAGGAAAGTATGTTTTCAAAACTGGTTTGACAAATATATATATACAAACCTCTCTCCTCACAACTAACAAAAGCAAAGTTATGGAGCAGGGGAGATTAACCATGCCCAATTTACGTATTTCAAAACAAAAGCCAGATTTGTACCCCCAGTTCAAAAAAGGAAACAATGAGGCACTGTAATTCAATGTTCAGCTCTAGTTAGAAAGGACATTTCCAAAACAACAGAGAAATATAAGTCCTTTACTGCTCCCAATATTGAGGGAAGATTTATGGTGATATGCTAATGCTATTGCAAATGGCATACATTTTTAAATGTCAAGGCCTCAAGTTGTACAATATTTGAGAGTCAATCCTAAGAAGAAATATTATCTTAGCACATTTTGAAAATACCCAGTTCCCCACCCTCAAGTTATTCAGAAGAAAAATTTCACCAAACTGATTTAATTGATTTTTAATCATGCACATCTTTGCAAATCTAAGTTTTGTATAAAAGGCACATTTTACACAGTGTAGATTTTTAATGCCATATTCTGAGGGTTCCCAAACTATGGTCCACAGACCATCAGTGGTCTGCAAGCTTCATTCAGGTGGTCTACAAGTGTGGCCATGAAGAACAGCAGGAGCAGCAATTGTGAACAGCACGTACAGTGCATTCAGTATTCATATTGATTTTTAATTGTGTTTTTATTGCCACTTTTATTTCTCAACATTTCAATGTTGCACTATGTCGATTGTTTCATTAGGGCAAGTACTCCTTATCTCCCACCACATGCTGTTCTGGAGGTTTTCCTACACCCTCATGAGATAATTTAGGGAGGCACAGTGGGAGAAAGCCCCAATGCACAAGCAGAAGTTCTTGCACGGGCTTCTGCTGTCAGGACTCATCAATTTTCAAGCAGTCCGTGGCAAGGAGGGGAAGTGCAGAAGCTGCTGAAATATTCTATTAACTACAGCTCTAAAAGCAACAGCATAGGCCTAGAGAAACAAAATATGCAAATTCTACAAGTCTGAAGAAGTGGGATGCCCAGAATTAGCTTTGCGTTTTCTACACTGAAAAATCTCTTGGAAACTCTGCAATATACATGTGAAACACATGGGGCTTTGCAGCAAATAGACAACTTGAAAATTACAGTGCAGACAATCATTTTATCAATGCATTCTGAAAAATGATTACTAAAGTAATGCATATCTTGCTGTACAGTATTTTATCATTTGAATTTTAGATGGGCAGATGAAACTCAGAAATTACTTACCATTTCTTGCTATTTCTTTACTGAAAGCACTAGCTTCACAGAAACTCCTTCCTTGTGAGGAGGGAACTGTCTTCATATCACCTGCTTTGCAGGCATCTGTGCTACTCAGTAGAGCCATTGTTATTACATGGATTAATTCTTTCAGAACTGTCCGTGTACAATGAGTTCCATTGACCAGGCCATTTGAAGGAAAGAAAAAAGGCTTCAGGTGGCAAGTAAGTTCATTCAAATCAGAGAGAGCGTCCTCATTATCTTTACAACCATAAATTAGCTCACCATTCTGTAACAGGAAGGAAAAAGAAGTTATACATCTAAGATTTTATTTTTTCATATTAGCAAAATGTATGGAGTAACAGACACTGCATGCTTGTATGTCCTGTGCTTTTGTGCCTTGGAAAACTGGGTTTCAAAGTGGGAAGCTAAGGACTGATTCCTGCTCAGCTGTGAAGCACACTAAATAACCTTGCATAAGGGGACATTTCTCCTACCTCACAGAGATATTGTCAGGTTTTGAACTAAATGTACAGCAGCAGATCAAGTCTGGGAACAATCTGGGTAGCCAGATTGAAGTGTGGCAGGAGAAAGGTGTGATTTGGCAAGGGAAAGCAGCAGGCAAAGGAAGGGGCAAACACATCTGCAAACCTTAGCTAGAGATTAAGAAGCCATGCTGCTGCTTTCCTCTTCCAAATTTCAGTCTCCACTGCCACTTTTTCAAGAGCTAAGCAGCAACCTGGTTTCTCAGACCTAGAACTACTGCCAAGCATAGTTCCAGCCTCAGCTCTCTGGAAGAAGGCCAAAATACAAACCTAAGTTAAAACAAGGAGCTTATTCAATTGCTAAGTGGGATACTACTAATTATAAGTCATGAGGAAGAAGCTTAGCCTCTGACAGGAAAAAAGATAAACAAAAAAAGTTATTGACACAGAACACAACTTAACAAATTAGATAGAAAGACACCCACTGATTTCAGTGAATTAGTTTAGCCATGTATATTTAGCAAGCAAGTCTTTTTCCTCTCGTTTTGCTTTCTTCAGAATTATCTGATAAATCGGTACAAAGCATATTAACAAATTAATAAAGGCAAGGTTTGTTCAAAACATTATTTGATCATTGTGCTAACATACAGGCTCACCACTGAACAGATCAAATTACTAACAGTACCATCAAAAACTAAAGACAGCAGAGGGAGACAGGGCTCATGTATGCCATTAATCTACAACTGTGCCATGAAGGTGCAGATTTCAGAATTCTCACTATTTCAGTTTAAAGTGGAACAAGTAATGCAAAACACAAACATTTGCTTATGAACTTTTGTAGTTTCTAGAATTAAGCTTTTCATGGAGCAGACTCTGCACTTTTAAAACACAGAGTATGTACAGCCATGTACTGGTGTACAACTAGTCAAGTTTGCTATTTTGGTTTATAATGAGATTAAGTGCTAGATAAAGACTTCCTTTATAGAACAGTTCCTTATGTTCACCACACACCTTATCTGAATGCCACTAGGAAGGAAAGATCCTGTTGAATTTGGTTAATACAGGGCTAAAAAATGAGAAAGCAGGCAGGATACACCTAATGAGGACATACACTTACACAATGGGTGTTTACCCTCTCCTCCCCAGTATATACCCCCCCCCCAAAAAAAAAAATTGGCTCTGGAGGTTGGGATAACCCCCAGAACAGTATGCAGGGTGGGGGAGATGGAGAACCATTTCATCTGGCTAGCTGAAATGCTTGCACTGACAGAACAATCAGAAGATTATGACATTGAATTCCTCCCATGGTCTCTGTTGTGGTAGGATTCACCAAAAGAACCATCACATAAACCGAGGAGACTTGGGAGGACAGTCCGTGCTTGTGTTGAGATGCAATGCTTATCTATAGCTGGCACTGCAATAATAAGGCTGAGTGAGCAACCCTTGGGATCACACTGCACAGCTATTCAGTCATGAAATCAGCAAGTTCTTTCATTTTATATTAACCAGTTTACAAGTTGCCTGAACCCTAAACGGTGGTTAATCTTGACTATGGTTAACTGAAATAAAGCAGCTTTATAAAACATGGTTTAAAGCAGGCTCATTTTAGCTAACTATAGGAAAGATTAAGCCAGTTGGACCATGTTTAGACAGGGCAAGTTGCAATCAATCTAAACAAGAAGTAAACACTTCCAAACACCTCCTTGTAGCACATCTCAAAAGTGTGCAAGCCAAATGCTAAAATATGGCTTAGTACAGCAGAACCTTTAGCCCTCAGGTCTAATTAATCCCACCAGGCCTTTGAATTTGGCTAATAAGATCATTTTGAGTAAAACACACCAACATGTCAGTCACCGGAAGTCATATGATAACAGATCTTTCTCATCATATGATCTTTGTAGCTGACATTGCAAATATTGGTACTGTGGTATTTAGTACTAAGATCAAAAATAAGCCTCTATGTCCTCTTTGACAGCAACAGGCAGTAGTTTCACACTTCAATTCAACTTTATATAACCATATTTGCACTTCCTCCATTTCCTTGCCTATCTCTACAGATTTTTTTATTTTAGGAAATGAAATAAATAACTTTGTTTCTATATGCATCAATATGTATCCAATTTTTATCCAGTAAAGACTGACCTTGTTGTATTTAAGTCTGTGGGACTTGCAGCTGGTCACCCAGTAAAGCATACTAACAAGGGGCAACAGACATGGTGAAGAACAAAAACTTATTGCAATTTCCAGTGCACCTTACCTTAAATATTTTTAAGTTATTCTGTGCTTCCTGTAGCAGACTTCTCAAGGCAAAGTGCATTCGCTGTTTATTTCTAAAAGGAAAACCACATCGGACTATTTAAAATGAAGAAATGTGACCAGGCAAACACTAAAACACTCTTGCTGCCTCTAATCTGTACTCAATATTTCCTTCCTAACCTTTATTCTCAAGAAACTTGCCTCTAATGCTTGGGCATCATCTTCAAGACCTCCTTCTTCAGCAAGGTCTTTCTGAAGCCACATTTACACTTGCCCGTAACTGCCATTGCCACATTACTTGCCCCTTTAATGTCTCCACCAGAACCCACCCTTTTTTCTCTAACAGAGAAGATTCTCAAGCTAGGAATACTGTCCTTGCCTTTCATTCAGCACCTATAGCACCTGACCCTACATAAAATTGAAAAGATTTTTATTAAAAATACAAAGCAATACAGAAATTTAAAAATAAATAAAGTAACAGTAAATAAGTAGTATTAATGGTAGTGATACAAACCTAACACAAAGCATTCATAAAAACGTAACAGCTCTCACCCTGAGAAGAGATCCAGAGGACAATATTTACTTTGCCGTTTCCACTTTCCTTTTGCTACCTGTTAAAACACATTATTTATGAGTACAAGGGGAGATCCCAACTATGTATTCACATTTTCTAGAAAACATCTACAACAAGCGTTACACCCGTAGAACCTTTAGGATCTCAAATATACAAGTAACTCATGCAATTTAAACTTCAGTGGTGTCCATATGTTATTTGTCATATAATATCACCTGTTAAATGTTAAGATTTTATCAGCTAGCAGTTACTTGTCTTTTGTTTTCTCTAACAAAAGCATTTCGCCTCTAGTTTCACTGTAATGTAGAGCATTTTTGCAAGTGCAGAAAGTTCCATGCTGATGTGGAAATTCTCCTCCACATAAATCTATATGTTTCTCAATGAAAACAGTATGTCAAGGAACATAAGAAGTTACACTAATACTTTTTGATGAAGACACAGTGGGTTAAATGAGATTTTTCATATATTTTTTATCATAAAGGCATTCAAAGATTCATAGAAGTGTAGAGTTGGAAGATGCCACAAGAGTAATCTAGTCCAACCTGGTGCCATGCAGGAATCTTTCACCCAACATGGGACTTGCACCCACAACCCTGAGATTAAGAGTCTCATGCTCTGAGGTATCCCAGTTCTCAATTACAAATTACACCCAAAAATGCTCAACTAAGAATGGTACTTTACTTATTCCTTAGACAAAACAAAATTATATGCAAGTACTAATCTTCTTAAAATATGTTTCAGTAAAGCAAGCAATAGGCACAATTTCAATAGTTCTTGTTTGGTGGACTGTGCCCAAGATGGAATGTTAGTTCTATCATTTTACTAACCAAAGGGGGGGGGGATATCTTGAAGATAAGACATTACCTTTAGATGTTGATGCATGCAGTAACGACATACTTTGTGCTTTATCTCCTGTGAAACATGACTGAAGAAAGGGAGGAAGCCACATTTGGGCTGCAAGAATAAATATTTAAATATATTAAAATTATTAGCACACTTTGTATTTAAAATGCACTATTTGGGCGAGGGGGTTTAAAATGATATTTGAAGTGTCTTTCTCTCTGGATCTAGCCTTTCTCCATAAATAAGTTTTGGTAGAAGTGTATATATTCGCACCACCCCAGATAAATGTGAGCATCAGGATTATCTCTCTTCATGCTCTCTGATTAATATAGAGAAGGGCAATATTAATGATTTCTGATACATCCCAAAGCAGTATCTCCCTCAATACTTGTAAAACATCTCAATTAAACTAGCATTTAACCAATCCAACGCATAACTGGTAGTTTTTAGAAAGAGTTACGTGTTAACTGTTCAGTTTTCAGGTTTGTAAATAATTTAAATTTGCATAAATGCCAAAAAAAATAACATATGAGAAGAGGTCATTTATACATATCTTTTGCATTATCAAATAGAAATACAAAATCATTCTCTGTAGTCCTGTTGTCTGTTCCTATCTCCTTTGTGACAAGAGCAACTCTCAGCATGAGGGAAAACAGTCTGTATTATTTATTATTATTATTTTTGCTCTAAGCTTCTAATTCTACAGGTTCAAATGTTTATACAAAGTTAAACAACTAACTGGTATAAAATGTTTCATCCATTATATCAAATCACCTCTTCACTGTACCTCTAATGGTGACACAGAATTCGAACTGTTCACATTCAAAGTACTTTGGGGCCCATAATTTCCAGCAAAATAGCTCCACATGGAGTTGAAGGGGTGGCAAGACCAAAGAAACAGGGGCTCATACTCTCAGCAACTAGTTATTACTAAACACAAAGTGAGTACAGTGGTGCCCCGCAAGACGAACGCCTCGCAAGATGGAAAACCCGCTAGACGAAAGGGTTTTCCGTTTTGGAGGCGCTTCGCAAAACGAATTTCCCTATGGGCTTGCTTCGCAAGACGAAAATGTCTTGCAAGTTCCTGCGGGGTTTTTTCCCTTTTTTCCCCCTTTTCCTAAGCCGCTAAGCTGCTTATCAGCTGATCCGCTGATAAGCCGCTTAACAGCTGATCGCTAAAAGCCGCTAAACCGCTAATAGCGCTAATCCGCTAAACTGTCAATGTGCTTGCTTCGCAAAACGAAAAAACCGCTATACGAAGAGCCTCACGGAACGGATTAATTTCGTCTTGCGAGGCACCACTGTATACAAGAATAGGCCTTGGCTCCAAGAATTTAATATTAGACACATTTTTCTTGACAGACCAGCTGCCAGGTGAATAGGGCTGTTCAAAGTTGAGGGATTTTTTTTTTTTTTTGCTTTTAAAATCCTGACAGACTCACCTTAATCTCTACACAAAGTATTGGTCGATGTTCAACAACATGTAGCCTAGTAAGATTAGGAAGGCACATAGCATAACCACTAAGAGCATCCATGTCTTTATCACAGCGAGACTCTGTGGATAAAAAGAAATAACTGTTTGCATCCATGTTCAGTGCTGAAGTGTTATGGGCAATACAAATAAACTCACAGCCATCAGTTTACCACCTTTAAGAGGAAATGTTGTCTTACATTACACTGTAGAAGATTTTTCCAGAAATAGTCTCTCCCGCATCTGTATCCATCATGAAATGCAATAAGTAAAAAGAAAACAGACAGGAACCCACATTACACTGCTTCGCCTGCATGCAGGAGATACTCCTGCTTCATTTACCTTCGTGAATATACTGAAAGCACACAATGTTGTTCCACTGCTTAACATAAGCGTGCCTTAAAATTCTAGTCAGTACTTGGATGTGAAGCTGCCTTAGATCCCAAGTGTAAGCTACTCTGGACTTCAAAGGAAGTGCCCCTATAAGTGTAATAAAACCGACCAATAGAAGAACTACACCAAATGTTTGGGAGTTTAAGCAGAAAACACCTTTGATGTGGCTTTTGTGAACCAGCACAGTCAAGCCAAACATTCAAAAATTTGAGTAAAAGGGATCTCCAAGCATGTTTTCACCTATATAAGAGCAAGAACACTTTGCATTTCACCCAAACAACCTGCCTCTTTAATTCATTACAGTCCACCCCTCTAGTAGGCATCAAAAATACTTTTAGGAAAGGCCATTCTCTCCCAATCCCATCTTCTTCAGAAGCAAAATTAAGTATCACTCTTTACTCATGTCTCCTGAAGTAAGTGCAAGAAAGGCAGACCCCATAAACATGTAGTGGGAGACACAAGGTGCCACAGTCATTCAGGCAAAAAAAACTGCTACATCAAGCATGATGTAGCACCAATGCTGTTGTGCACAGACAACTTGACAGCCACAGTAAGCTAGCAGGACACTTCAAATGCAAGGACAAACTGTATTTTGTGGATTTATTCCAGAGAGGAAGTCATATGTGTGAAGCAGGATGAACAATCTTGAGGCATGGTTCCATTGCTTAAGTGGTCCAGCAAACCCTGCATTTTCAAAGCACTTAGCTAGTGTGATTACACTTACTACAAATGTTTGCATCATACAACATCTAAGAGATTCTGATTTTTACCAGCTACGCATTAATAAAACAGGACTGCCATTAAGTTATTCGCACAACTGGAAACTATTTTGTAAAATGTTCCATAAACACAGAAAGATCTCTTTGAAGTCCAGAATTATATACAATCTTTAGACTAAAAGCATAATCTATTAACATCTTTGTACAAGACGCTGCAAAAGCAACTACTACTTAGAAAGAACTACAGTGGTACCTCAGGTTACATATGCTTCAGGTTACACACTCCACTAACCCAGAAATAGTACCTCGGGTTAAGAACTTTGCTTCAGGATGAGAACAGAAATCGTGCTCCAGCGGCGCGGCAGCAGGAGGTCCCATTAGTTAAAGTAGTGCTTCAGGTTAAGAACAGCTTCAGGTTAAGTACAGACCTCCGGAACGAATTAAGTACTTAACCTGAGGTACCACTGTACATTAACTACAGGACAGTAAGGCCAGAGGCAGTTCAGCAAATCTTTTAAACTGACCAAAGAATCAATGTGGTACCATGGCTAAGCTTCTGGGCTTCAACATGAGAAACCCACATTAAGTCCCTGCTGACTATGAGGCACAAACAGCTTTAACCTACCTCAGAGTAATTGTTGAGGCTATAAGTGCTGCTCTGAGTTCTTTGGAGGAAGGAAGGGTAGAATAAAATTGCAGGCAACATTATTCTGTCAAAAGCCTCCACGAAGTTTACTACAAGAGGTCAATAACTTTGTTTTGTGTCCCTTCTCCAAAGCAACATAAATGCCAGAGAAAAGTTCAGTCAAGTGCAGTTATAAATAGAGCATAAGCTATTTTCTAGCCAGAGTGTTTTATAACATTCGACATGCATAGTTTTAACTTTCCTTTTGCAAATGCTTCCCAAAGTTATCGAGAATTTGGTTTGCCGAAACTATATGCATGAATACCAGCACATCTTTGAAACCTTTACAGAAAAACCACTGTCATTTTATGCACTGGTTGTGAGGTAGCTGCTTGAGAAATGCAAGCCTGTAAATTTACCTGACCTGACCTGACAGAAGAATCTGCACCATGCTGCAGAAAATGGCTAAGTTAACAGGTGTGACACCTAGAACGGAATTTATCTGAGCCAGCAACACTGCACAATATTGTTAGATCTAAGAAGAGAAGTGAATAATTCATCCACCAGGATTATATGCACAAATAAATTAGGCTCCATTAATCACAGGAACTGGAATTTCACCAGGACTAAGTGACCCACCATTCAAATATTAAGCAAATTTTCTCCCTCTTAGCAAGGCCTCGGGTTGTGTATCATTTTGCATCCAAATACAAATGTGCCAGCTTTACCAAAACAATAGGCCATTGTACTATTTTTTATCCCTAATGAGGACAGGTTTATTTTAGGGCAAGTTTATTTTGAAAGAGGGATTATATTCTTTATCATCTTGGTGATATAACATGTTTGCATGGGCCTGGCTAACTTTTCAGAAACACCACCTTAAACTATTAACCAGCACAAGCTTCACTGCCAAACAATTCGATTCAAATGCAAACATACACCATAACTGAAACACTCCTTTAGTAAAGTACTAGTGCCCAATTTAACAGCAAGTTAAACAGATGATCACACCTGCTACCAAACAGAAACTCAACTGCACAAACATTCCATGGGAGGTATGGATGGAGAGAGGCAATGCATACAGGGAATTATTCAGGTTATGCTTAACTTAGATGCATCTGTAGACAGAGGTAATTGAGGGCAGCACCTACCTTTATTAATTTCACTGAAGGGGAAAAATCATTTTTGTAGGGTTATTCGTGGGGGGACAGCTGTTTTGCCCCCTAACAAAAATCCTTGGACAAGATGAAACTAGTAGCCAATATGAGAATCAGGTGGGCAGAATCCATCCAAATTTCATTTATGCCCCAGGAGCATAAGAAAGACTCAAATGAAAACAAAGAGCTCACATACTTGGAAAAAAAAAACTGGAGGAATCGATTTAGCCAGAATATGTCTCACTTTTGGAGGCAGCATGTGACATTTTCTCCTCACCCTTCCCTTCCAGGAAAGAGAATCACAGTCAGCAGTAGTCTTCAGAATTCTGGTGCTCCATTTGGGAGCAGTGAACAAAGATGTTTCTCTGTCTCCAAGGAGGGAGGGTGTTCAAAAAAGCAACCCCTATACTCTGCCTCCAGAAATAAGGACACATAACAGCCCCTTTTTGCCTTTCAGGAAATGGGAAAAGTAAAAACTCTCACACACCAACCCCAAAATTGAGGAGGGTGCACACATGGCTCTCTTCCCTGCTCACTTGGGAGGCAATTAAATTCTCTCAGGCAACCAAGAAAGCATTTCCAATACTGACTGAAGTGTGTGACACATTTTGCAATTCTGTATTTTAAAAAAAGCAGATTTCAGATAAGGCACATTCCATATTTTGTGCAAGTAGTCATGCCATTATTTTAATTCCTTACCTGGCCTCTCTGACTGGATCTTTAAACAAAGCTGTTTCAGAAAGTCCAAAGACAGCTGCACAACCTCCTAAAGAAAAAAGGAAACATCATTGTACACAATGAATGGCACAGTTGCAACAAAGTGAAAGAGCACTGACTTGAAACAGAGTCACTTTGAGGATCCTTTAGGTGGAAAGGTGGAATAAAAATAGACAAAAATTTACATGACATTCCTATAGTGGGGGAAAATAGTTTTGTCTGGCAATCTTGCCCAACTCTTCTTATAAAACCGTAATTGTGACAAATAGGAAAAACCGGTGTTCAAGTTATGTCACATTCCTAGTAAGAAGTACTCATATTTACATTAACAGTTTGTCCCATTCATCACTATGTGCTAAGCATGATTACATCTTTTCCCTCTCCTAAGCACTTCTGTAACCACAGCAGTGACTGAAAAAATGTCTTCACATTTTAAGTTTATCAGTCAGGAGCAAACAGCCCTTAAGTCATTAATCATTAGCATTAAACATTCCAGCTGGAATTCAGGAGAATAAATTAAGTGGAAAGTCCCCAGCGCTCCATCACCTTTCCTTGAAGAGACAAGGCTGATTAGGCTTTCCATTGAACTCAAAGGAGACTCTGATCTTAAGCAAATATGCACTTCTTAGGAATATTCAGGTTACTGCTGAATATTTAAGTAGGTGTTGTGTATTTTCTCTTTTATATCTAAGCAGCAATCAACCAGAACAGTTTTAAAATTTTTTATCAATTGATAATGAAGCACAGAAAATGGCCCTGTAAGAGTAGGGCAGTTTTTCTGATAGGTCAACTTTGTAACTATGCATTCATCCTTCCTGCCCTTTTTCATAAAAGGAGCCCAGGGAAACAGACAATACAAAAAAATTAAAGACATTAAGAACATACACATCAGAGAAGAGTTCTCCTTGAAAGAAACAGTAGTCTGATATAAAGGTAGCATCATGCTAATTGGGGGGGGGTCCTCTTTTGCTTCAAATATAGAGCTTTGGGATTCTTTCATATGCAACATTTTCATATGGAAGTAGTATACAAGTTACATTTTTCTTCAGAGATTCTTTTCACATAAACATTTTAAGACCTTTTTTTAAAAAGGAGTAAATATTTACTGCATTCCTCACTCAACTGAAGGATAACCTATCAGAATTAGGGTATTTTAAATTTCAGTAGCAGAATTAAGATTGAACATTCAATAATCACAGGAAACTCACACACACTCCTGTTGCTACTCTACAGCTCAGTCTATGCTGCAAAGGCGAGCACAACTAATCCTAGAGATACATAATAGACATTTTGTCCACTGCTCTATGTTCTATGTGAGCAATCTAAAAGCAGGTTAAATATGGAGATTGAATGCAATGTTCCTTCATACAAAAACCAAACCAACCAGCTTGGCTACAGATGTTAACAAAAACATAACAGTAGGAAAACACTAAATGAAACAAGAAATAATAGTTACCCCATGGTGAACATACTTCTCCCCAAAAAACTGCTTCATTATATGTTTGCCAAAGTATACAATGTTCTGAAGATGTTGAAAGATTTCTTCTGGTGTCTAAAAAACAAATTATAAATTACTGTTGAAACACAGATAACAGTTAAATCCACTTAGAAACAACATTTGAAAAAGATTACAGTGGTACCTCGGGTTAAGAACTTAATTCGTTCCGGAGGTCTGCTCTTAAACTGAAACTGTTCTTAACCTGAAGCACCACTTTAGCTAATGGGGCTTCCCGCTGCCACCATGCCGCCGGAGCACAATTTCTGTTCTCATCCTGAAGCAAGGTTCTTAACCCAAGGTACTATTTCTGGGTTAGCGGAGTCTGTAACCTGAAGCGTATGTAACCCGAACTACCACTGTACTTTAAATTTGCAAAGTCCACAACACCCACCATAAGCTACCAAACAAAATGGTCTGGTTCACATGTCATATTAGTCAGAAATGAATTTAAATAGAAGTGACACTTTGCTTAAATCTTCTTGCTGTATGCAGTGGCGTGGCAAGGCAAAAGGGGAAATTGCTCTGGGCACAAAATTCTGAAGGGGCGCAACCAGGTGTCCTCACCCGCTCATCAATGCCATGTGGCTGAGCTCCTGCAGCTGCAGAGAGGCAAGCTGCAGCCGGGCCAGGCCTTCGGCCAGGCCTTTGTCACGACAAGCCATATACTGGCTTGTGTCCCTGTGGAGTGGCAATAGCAGAAGTGGGAGAAAGGCACAATGACGGATTTTTAGCAGTGTACTCAAGCATTATTTATTATTATTTATTAAATTTATATACCACCCCTCATCCAAAGATCATAGGGAGGTTTACAACATAAAACAGCATGCTGCATGTTCATATCAAACCATATTTTTAAACTATGGGTTAATGTGACATTATAAGCAGCAAGTTTTTCTACTACTGCTCCCGTGTGCAAAACCTGATTTTCAAAATCCGGATAGCAAAGACACTTCTCCACAGGGGGATCTAACCGATTATCAAACTGTGTCGTAAAATCCCAAGTCTTCTGCAATACTAATATGCATTGACTTTGTTTCTTCTACTGGAGCCAATTTTGCTTATTACAATGAAATAATTCATATGAATAGTTACTATTCTACAGTGCTTTTCATTGAAGATCATCAAAAGCACGTTTATCAAGATCTGGCAATATCTCAATCTACTAATTCGTTAAAAGCCCAGCTAATCAAAGGATTGCAAATCCTCAGATCTCTGATAATGTTTTAATCAAGCTGCTGTTGGTTTTTAAAAAATAATAATGCTGAGGCCTCCTTGAGCTCACACAAAGTGGGAATGAAAATTAATTCTCCTTTTTAATTAGAACTAGCTGAAATTTCTTTGGTGGGAAACAAGAAGGATAAAAGGGAATAACAAATGATAATGGTCTCACCTTGTCTCGATTTGGAGGAAACTTCAAAAAACGTAGTACCACACAACGCTGAAATTTAATTTAAAAAATGAGTGAATTAATATAGATTTGTAATTTGGAAAACAAACTGTACCAACCCATTGCAGTAAAATAATTTGCACAAGTAAACCACTTTATCTATTAAGCAGGGGCACTGTTGTATGTGGCAGGCCTCAGGATTCCTGCCCTATTCTACCTTTTTATTTTTTTTCTTTGTTTACATGGCAGCTAGGCTCAATGCAAAGTGCAGTGCCCATAAGATCCCAGCCATCCACTATCTTAATTTGCAAATTTGTGTTGTAAGCCTATTTCTGAATCCTTTAAGTACTTAGCAGTGCCCCTGCTTTTAGGGGAAGCAAGCATACATTTGCTCAGTATTCTGTGCATTCTTTATTTAGTTATCAATGCACTAACAGGTGACAAACAAAACATATAAATTGATTTTACTGGGTCAAATCAGCAGTCCATTTAGATTGGGAACTGTCAACCTGCTACTCACAAAGGCCTTCAATGGTGCTCTAGCCAGAGGCCCTAGACTATAAACTTTCATTTAATTTTTTTTAAGTGTCTAGCAGGCCAAGAAAGAAATTTATAAAGCAAAATGTGCAGGTATTTGTAGCAATTTCTGTGAAATAAGCCAATCTGGCTGCTCCTGTTTCTCAGATATTTTAACCATTGAGTGAAGTCAGTGATAAATGAGTTGTTTGGATACCAGGCAACAGGAATCACAGGGCTCCTGCTCCTAAAGACCTGCTGTATTCTCTTTCTTTTGAATGCACTTTCCCTGGAATCTCCCTTTGTAGTTTGCCATTCCTTTTCCCCTAGCCACCAGGATAGATCTTCCCTATGATAGGTTTGAGATCAGGTAGGCCCTAGAAGTTATTTTCTGCAAATATTGCTACACAGCAAATATGAGCAGATGTTAAAATCTGTCTCAAAAACCAGAATGTGCCTGCCTTGATTAAGTTCAACATCTCCCCTGTCTTCAGTGCAAGAAAACAGAAACAACTATCCTAGAATCAATAAAAATATGAAAATCTGTACATGGGGTACATGTATTTAGCCTGAAGACCAAAAAAAGAAATATCTAAACAGTTGTTAGACAAAGTTTTATAACTGCCTGTGTTTCAGACAGCTATTATTTAAGTTAATACTACTGTATATACTCGAATATAAGCCGACTTTTTCAGCATATTTTTTATGCTGAAAAAGCCTGCCTCGGCTTATACTCGAGTGAGGGGGGCATCTGCAGAGGGACGAGGGCAGGCACAGGAGCCGCGGTTGGTAGAGGCGCTGTGCTGCGCCTCTCCCAACCAGGCTCCTACGCCTGCTCTTGCAAGTGGCAGAGGAGGCGGCGGAGGGACAAGCGGCTGCTCATTCCTCCTCCTCCGCCTTTTCCACTGTCGGCAGCGGTGGAATGAGCAACCCAAAAGCAGCCTTTTCGGGCCGCTTGTTCTTCCTACTCCGCTGCCGTCACCACCAGGTTTGTGGTGTGGTGAACCGGCTTATACTCAAGTCAATAAGTTTTCCCAGTTTTTTGTCCTAAAATTAGGTGCCTTGGCTTATATTCGGGTCGGCTTATACTCGAGTATATACAGTGATTTTGTGTTTTTTATTCTGCTTTTATCCTTCTATTGTCTGTTGACATGTTATCTTATGAATTTGTATACACATCAAACTTTGAAAAAAGGCAATACAGAAGTTTAACATGTTCTGCAGACCTAGTCAGTATTTAAAAAATACACATTTGTGCAACCTGTATTATTCTCCAAATCTCAGACCTTTTAGGCATTATTTTCAATATGTAGATAATGATCATTACTTTAATACAAAATACATTTATTTTAGTCCATAAGTGGTATTTTAGAAATAATGTATCCCTCTATGCTTTATAGCAACAGAGGTTGCATGCACATCTATTTTACAGCTTTTCTCCTTAAGGAGACACAGTAAACACAACTATTCATAAACGTACAGTTTATCAGCTGTTACGGAAACCAACTAAATGCTCTTATAGAAATATTTCACAAATAGGCACTAGAAGTGAATTTTGTTATTTCAAACTCATTTACCTTATGTCCTTTGCTGGCGTATGTGCAATACTTCCTTGAAAGCTACAGGAAGCAAAGATTTCCTCACTTTGTTTACAGTAACATGTCACTGAATTTGCCAAGCTTGAAATCAAATCAAGTTTTTTTTTTTAAAAAAAAAGCCTAAGACTTAAAGTTGTACAACTAAGTAACATTCTGCTGATATTCCATGTTTTTCAATAATTTTTATGTTTAAACTATTTTTCTAACTTGCTTTCTCATTTACTCTGAAAAGTACAAGAATAAAATACACAGCAAATGAACTTTTTAATAACAGAACTAGATTCCAGTAAATTCTTCTGTTTCTTACAGCCAAATACGATGATTTTCAAAAGCCACATCTGTGGTCAGCTACAGTTAAAATGTTTACCATACTGCTGATAATCCAGATTTTATTCAAACCAGCAGGGCTGCGTGTATTGTTCCCTTGCTTTTGTTCAGGCTAACATTGTGCCAAGAATGCAATACAAAACATGATCAGTTGAGCTTGGTTTTTATAGAACTAATCATTCTGGTGGTGTGGGAGAGGGGACATGATGTTGGTACTTCTGATGACCACGTTTGAAATGGGTTTTTCCACTGCATCGTAGAGATGCAAACAAATGGATAATATTCTTGACCAATAAGACTACTACTTCAATTTGTGTTTCTCAACATCTTCAAGCAGTGGCTGCATATGTAACGAAGCCCTCTCTTCAAAATGTTCTATTTGTGTATAGGAGAACTATTACAGTGAGGCACATGGTGTTGCTCCCTTGGAAATTTCAAAGCAGACTTCACAGCATACATCCCTCATACTCATTTCTACTGCAGCACCCCTTAAAATAAAAGGGAGTGTTAATTTAGCTTTAAGCAACAAGGAGAATTTGTCCTTAACTTGGGAACACTAATTCTGGCAATGCTCAAGACCACCTGTTCTGTGAACATTTAATCAGCAAGCCTAGACACTGGGTAAAAGCAATTAAAGTAGTTTATATATTCAAGCTCTGGTGCCCATTTACCAAACAGCATCAAATTGTCTCTTAACAAGAAGTGAAGTTGCTTCTTAATTCATTACATATGGTCTCTGGGAAAACTTAGTTTATTATACTGTCCTTGTTTCCAAAATAACAAAGGCAAAAATGAGCATTTAATGAATGGTATTGGGCTCTGACTAGTACTATGTAGCACTAAAGGCCAATTTGGTTCTTAAAAATAATTTATAATTTAACAACAGACTCGAGTTTTTAAAAAGATTAGTATCAGTTGCTTCTACATTATATATGGTTACAATGACACTGATCATGTAAAAAAATCTGTATAACTTTCAACATGATTACAGCCCTCCACAAGCAAGGCTGTAAACAGGGAGAAAGTGATGTACTGAGGGGGGCAGGGCTTGGCAGAACACCGAAACTCTCCCTTGCATATTTGCTTACATGGAAGTAAAATGCTTGCCTGAATATTTCTATTATTGTAAGCTTACTAGCACGTGCCTCACATTTTCCGTAGGTTCATCTTACTAAAAAAGGATTTTTCAAATTATTGAAGTAAATAGGAGTTTGTCATAAAGCTGTAGCTACCATATAGTCACAATACTATAAATTAAGTGAACATCTATTTTCAACATTTAAAGGAAGATTTCTTTCTGAGATTTAGTGTGACCTGCTTTTGAAAAAGACAGATTTAACAATTGAATTCTGTGTCTAACAATGTATTGGAAACATGTGAATATAACTGGATTAAGAAAACTGTGCAACTCCTCTAATATGAAACCCCAGCCCCAGTTCAAAAACATCATTTTCCAAAAAGGAATACAATAATGCTTTTGCAAGTCCCATTGTTCTGTCAGGCAATTAAGGTGCGGGAGGAAATATATGTTGGTCAAGGGAAAATATTTGTTGGTCAACACAAGGGAACTGAGCTACTTCAGTTTTATCATGAGTTCACTAGTCAAAAACAAATACCAACTGTTTATTGTGATTATATTAATCATGTTGTGGAAGTAGCTGTGCTATAAGTCGTTACATGCAGTCTTATGCATGTTCCAGCAAGCATCCCACAGTTCCCACAATATTTATGTAACCAGTTGCTTAAGGGAAGTGCCTAAGTACTTTCTGTGATATGCTGTAAATACAGCATTCACACTTTATTTCTCCTAAACAAAACATGTTCAGGAAGCTGATAACAAGCCCCAAGTTCTAGCTTCGACACTGAAAAGTTGTCTGCACAGCAGAGTTGCACAAACTGAACTTCATGGCTTAGCATTATTTCCAAACACAATAATTACTGAATGCCTTACTACTCCAAATGTCCTGTTGTATGTCAGATTTTAGTACAAACACTGCTGTTCAACTGATGCTGAAATTGACAAGGACACACATATGCACCATTATGCATGAACATGCATTTGGTTATGCTAAGCTACCACAAACTAGTATATTTTCAGCCCTGTTGCTATTACTTTGGTTAACTGAAAATCCAACTGTATTTAGGTTTCACATGCAAGTATCTTGGCATCACAGAAAGATACGAGCCTCATATCCTAGTAACTAGTTTCTTCAGCTTATCCAAATGCTGGGAACAGAGAGATGCAACTATGCTGAACATCAAGCACTGCACCAAAACTAGCTCAGCATATTATATACACCGAGACTTGGGTGAGAACAGCACTGGGCAGATCAATAAACTTTGTGCACAAAAGGAAAAAGCAGCAGAACCTGCTCAGACCTTTTCCGTGTGCATATTCAAGCTCTGTTACAAAGAGAAGAAGAACAGGATCAGCAAGGGACAGAATATTTCACGGAATACCATGCAAATATACAATTCTTCACACACCCGTTTCCTTTTTTCTACCCCTGCCAATGGAGGAGCAAAAAAATAACTAAAATAGTTACTCAGAGGCACTGCACAAAGGGCTTTGCAGGCATCAGCCCCTTTTGTCCAAGCCCCACATCTGATATCAAACATGCCAGGCATAGGTGAAACATGGCTTGGCCAAAACTGCCTCATGGACCAAGTGGGCAGGCTTGGCAAGCCAAATTAGGCCCATGGACCAAAGGTTCCCCATCCCTGATGCAGGCACATGAATTTATCTCCTCTCATGCAGGTATTTCCCCTCCTTTGTTTTTTTAACAAACTTTGATGAGCATTACATCTACAATAAAGCTAATGCTAACCACAGTATACCCAAACCACAGTTTGCAACCATGATTTCAAAAAAATTAACTGATTTGTTGACAATAATTAAAATTGAAAATGCCAATTTAGTTGTAATGCTAACCACAATTAGCTTTGAAAGATAAAGAGATGAGGGAGGGATTAGGCAACTGGGCAGAGTTACATTTGCACTGGACCCATGTTTCAGGGATTAATTACTTGCACAAGTCACATTTCTAATTCTTTAACAGGCAGGTAAATATATTCAGTTGTTGGCATCTGTCTGTTTCAAGAGACAATGAGGTACACCTCTGGGGGTAAAGTCAAAACGCTGCTGTAGCAGCACCAGCGTGACCTTGGGGCGCAAGCCTGGACAGTGTGTATGGAAATCCTGGGCTGCCCAGACAACAATACTCCCCTCTCAGCATAATGATGTGGTCCAAAGGAAAGCAGAACAATATGTTTGACAGCAGCTTGGCTGCAAGAGTTGCCAGAAGGTGTACAAGGCACAATCTAATTGCCTTAAGGACTCCACTCCAGATTTCTTCTCCAGAAGATATCCCTCAAGGCAGAGGAAATTTAGGATCAGTTTTCCTTCTCCTAGATGGGATACCTTCCCATGCTGATGAGCCCCATCTGTCCCTCACTTCCCTCTACAGCACATGCAGAAACCACCTTCTTGGCCATTGGGCCCGCTATTGGTTTCATCCACTCAATCTGCTGGAAAGTGCCTACATACAGGAGACGTTCCTAAGTCACCAAGGTTTTGAGATCCATTAGCTACCCTCACCTGGTTTAGCCAACTAGTCAAAGCCATTTCCTTGGGTATGGCTGCTGTTGCATACTGAGCTGGCAGCGTCTAGGAGTCACTGGTGAGAGCTGAGTGCAGGGTGGGGACCAAAGGTGAACAAACTACTCCAAAGGAAGCATGATGAGGGGAGGTACTACCCCTCCCCTAAAACCCAGTACACACCATATATATTCAGTATCAAGTCAGCAACAGCATCATTCAACTTTCTTTTAGGAGCACTAAAACAGATGGTTATGGTTATGCCAAATAATGGGAGACAAAGGATGCTTAGATTCTTATTTATCAACCTGAAGTTACAAGCCAGACTTCAATTTCTCAGAGATGGAAAGCAGCCATTGCTTCTTTTTCCCAGAACCCTAAGTATATATATCACAGCAGCACATGTGAGGGACATTTTCATCCTGCAATATTAATCTTGAAACCAAGTCTATAAACTAACCTCATGGCTGTATCAGCCTAATTTCTTTCAAGTTGCTTCCTCTTCCTCATCACCCTTTCCCCTGCTTTGTGCAAAATTTTGCCTGAGGAAAGGTTCTGGAGAATTTGAAAGCCTGTCATGTTTTTGTGACATTCTTGGTTGGTCCCAAAAAAGGTACCATAGTGCTATAATATTAATAATCACATGTACATTTTTATTCCACTCCAAGAAGCACATACCCCCTTCACATATTATCCTCATAACCACCTTGTGAGGTTAAGTTAGGCTGAGAGCAAGCTTTGTGGTTGAGCACGGATTCTAATATGAGTCTCCTGGTCTATATTACATTAGCTGTCACTGGAGGAGGAGGGAATCAATAGATGAAACACAACGAAAAAAATCTCAATTAGCACAGAGCTTTCATTAGATTACACCTTCCTAGAAAACAAGTCTGCCATTTCATAAAATGTACTACATTTGATGTGTGAAGAAAGAAGACATTTGTGTTAAACACACCAGCACTTTTAAATAGTGACTTGAACCATTTTGGAATTTTTCCTCCTGCCATGGTGTAGTGAATAGCCTTCCTCCCAGGACATCATAGCCATTTCCCCCACTTATTTTGTCAGAGGTGTAAGATCTGCTCCACAACCATGACTCAGGCCCTTTCCAGTCAGCTTTAAGATAACTTGCTTTTAATACTCTTTCTCCTCCCCCAAGCCCTTTTCAGCACTGAAAAAGAAAGTCACTCAGCTTGAATTATCACAACGCAACACACATTAGGGCACAGTGTGATTAAGGACCATGGGCATCCAATAAAAACGATGCTTCTCTGGCACACAAATTGGGGGTGGCACCCATTTTGGCAGGGATGGAGCCTTCAGCTACATATCTTTCATGTACACAGTGAGTTTACCTATACATGAGTTTCTAAAACTTACTCCCCTCCCCACAAAAAAACCGAAGATCTGATTTGCTGATCAACTGCGATTAGAGTTCGTTGTCTCGACACAGTTTTTTGTTGTTATACTTTAAGATACCAACTTCTTTCAAAGTCTGTTAGCTTAACGAAAGCGGTATAAAATGTTTTATGTCCCCCACTCCCCACCCAAAAAAAAGCGTCTCGGAGAGAGAAATAAGGAGCGTCTGATTTTACCGTTATGCTTCTGCGGGGAGCGAGAGGAGGAGGAGGAGGAGGAGGAGGAGGAGAGGCTACTGGACCACTTCGCTCACCCGCTGATGAAGGAGAAAGGCGAGCTTTCCCGGCGGGTGTCCTCCCTCCCCTCCCCGCCTCCCCCGGGCACCTCTTCCGAGGCAAGGGAAGCGGGGAGCAGCGGAGGGAGCCCTGAAGAGGTGAAGCGGGAGGAACTGACGGGCCTTCAGTTCCCTCCTTCCCCACCCCCCTCTAACTGACCGGACAAAATTTCCGTTAAGGGTGGAAGGCAGGGGCGGGGGGGGCGGGGTTGTTTTTTTCAAAAAGGAAGAAAAAAGCCCAAACCGTTAAGCACGAGACTCAGGAGGGCGGTTGGCAGCTAACCTCAGGCGCGCGCGAGGCAAGAGGCGGCGGCGCCTTTTTTCTTTTTTACCTGTCTGTGGGAGACGACGAGGCTCTTGTTGCCTTCCCCGTGGTATCGCCATTCATTCTCATCCATTTTCTCCGCTTCCATCCCCCAGCCAATGGCCCCTCCGTTTTGGTTTCCGGCAAGGCGAGCGGGCGGTCGTCGTCGTCGTCGCCTCCTGCTGCTGCTGCTTCTCGCCGCTTCTTCTCCCTCAGCTCCGGCCTCCGTTTTCACCCCGTCCCACTGCGCGCGCGGCCTCCCGCCCACAAGTCCCTACACAGCGATGAGGCGCAGCCTCTCCGGACAACGCGCTCAACGAAGCCGACCACCTGGTTGTTTCCCAGCCCACACTAGCGTCCTCGCCCGGATCGGAACAGGAAGTTCCACCTTCCGCCTTGGGGCACGCGGAGGTCACCCACCCGAGAAAATAATATACTGTATAGGTTTGTATGGGGGGCGGGACTTCCTTAACCGGCCCTATTTATTGGGGGCATCAGCCTCAGCTCCTATTCTTCCCGCAAGGCTACGGCGGTAGCAAGCGCCATCTTTATTTCTGGCAAGTTCGGGAAGAAAGAGGTTCGTCACCCTTGACCGGGAAGACCCTGGGCATGCGCAGGAGCCTTAGCGAGGTTCATAGGTGTGCGTGTGTGATATGATAAGGAAGAGCGGCGGCAAGCTGGTTTTGGCGGTTTGTTCAGAGGCCGCCGTCCCTTCTAAACCGGCTTCAGGAATTGATTGCAAAATGGTCGCCTCTTCTTATATATATAATTTTAACTACATGGCCTACATCTTAGGATTGTACGACAGACCCTGGCTTTGATTAGCATCGGAGGTAGACAGGAGTCTGCTCGCTATTGTATTCATTTATTTAAATATATTTTCTGCCCCCTACCCTGGAGGCTTGGAGTATGTAATAACATGTTAAAAACAAATTAAAATATCCAGTTGCACACTAGTTAAAATAATTATTTAGTCATTTGCATATTTAAAAGGCTTCCAGCCCACATTTCAGAGGCCCCTGCCCTCACACGACAGTTTGGTACCCTCCAGGTAGGGCTGTGAAAGACCTGGTTGAAACCATGTTTCAGTTGCTGCTGGTCAGGGTAAGATAGTACTCAGCTAGATGGACAACGTTTCTGACTCAGGTATAGGGCAGCTTCTTGCAGTCCTGGCTTACAGCATTTAGGAGCATATTAAGCAGCCTTAGGCAAAATCAGAAATTTGGTCTATCAATATTGTTGACTCCAGCAGCAATGCTATGATGCCTTAAGTGAGATCTTTTCCCCAGCTGTGATGGCTGTTGCATACATACAACAATGGCGTCACAGGGTTTTGAGGTGGCAGAGTGGACTGTTACCGATTCAGGCTGCAGTTCCTGCACTGCAGAAGTGAAGAACATTTTTGCATAAACACTCTGCAAATGAAAGACTACTACTTAGGAGAAAGGTTCTGCCACAGCCCCCTCCCTGTTGTGCTAATGTGAACACTACTGAGCTAGATGAACCAATGCTCTGACTTTGTATAAGGCAGCTCTCTATGTTCCTAGTTTTCCTTCAGCATTGAGGCTTTCCATAGGGGATTTTTTTTAAAAAAAAAGAATTCCCCCACCTGCAGTATGAACCGTTCAAGGGAGGTGCAGTAGCTTAGTGACAGACTAAGCACTTTGCATGTAGAAAGTCCCATGTTCAGTCCTAGGCATATCCAGGAAGGGGTTAGAAAGCATTTGCTAAAACTAACAAGCACACAACAAAGACATTGCGTGCTAAGAGTTAGATCCAAAAGAGGTAAGCACCTCCTACAGCCAGAACCAAGATAGGTAACTTACAGCTCAGGAGCTGAAACTTGGAGTGTTAAACCTGTAGAAGATTAGTTTTTCGCTTTGCTCTAGCAAGGCAGGTTTGAGATGCCACAGTAAACTGTAACCAGAAACCTAGATTAAATGCCCTTCATGGATCACTGCCTTGCCGTGGCGAAGGGGCTTGAAGAACTCAGAGAAGCTATGAACTATGCCGAGCAGGGCACCCAAGATGAACAGGTCATAGTGGAGAGTTTTGACCAAACGTGATCCACCTGGAGGAGGAACCGGCAAGCCACTCCAGTATCCCTGCCAAGAAAACTCCATGGACAAAGACAAAAGGCATATAAAAGTTATGACGCTGGAAGATGAGCCCCTCAGGTCGGAAGGCGTCCAACATGCTACTGGGGAAGAGCGGAGGGCAAGTACAAGTAGATCCAGAGCTGATGAAGCGGCTGGGCCAAAGCCAAAAGGACGCTCAGTTGCGGATATGCCTGGAAGCGAAAGGAAAGTCCAATGCTGTAAAGAAAAATATTGCATAGGAACCTGGAATGTAAGAACCATGAACATGGGTAAGTTGGAGGTGGTCAAAAATGAGATGGCAAGAATAAATATTGACATCCTGGGCATCAGTGAACTAAAATGGACGGGAATGGGTGAATTCAGTTCGGATGACCATCATATCTACTACTGTGGGCAAGAAACCCGTAAAAGAAATGGAGTGGCCCTCATAGTCAACAAAAGAGTGGCAAAAGCTGTACTGGGATGCAATCTCAAAAATGATAGAATGATCTCGATACGAATCCAAGGCAGACCTTTTAACATCACAGTAATCCAAGTTTATGCACCAACTACTGGTGCTGAAGAAACTGAAATTGACCAATTCTATGAAGACTTACAACACCTTATAGAAGTGACACCAAAGAAGGATGTTCTTCTCATTATAGGGAATTGGAATGCTAAAGTAGGGAGTCAAGAGATAAAAGGAACAACTGGCAAGTTTGGCCTTGGAGATCAAAACGAAGCAGGGCAAAGGCTAATAGAGTTCTGTCAAGAGAACAAGCTGGTCATCACAAACACGCTTTTCCAACAACACAAGAGACGACTCTACACATGGACATCACCAGATGGGCAGCATCGAAATCAGATTGATTATATTCTCTGCACCCAAAGATGGAGAAGCTCTATACAGTCAGCAAAAACAAGACCTGGAGCTGACTGTGGCTCAGATCATCAGCTTCTTATAGCAAAATTCAAGCTTAAACTGAAGAAAGTAGGAAAAACCACTGGGCCGGTAAGATACAATCTAAGTCAAATCCCTTATGAATACACAGTGGAAGTGAGGAACAGGTTTAAGGATTTAGATTTGGTGGACAGAGTGCCTGAAGAACTATGGATGGAGGCTCGTAACATTATACAGGAGGCAGCAACGAAAACCATCCCAATGAAAAGGAAATGCAAGAAAGCAAAGTGGCTGTCCAATGAGGCCTTACAAATAGCGGGGGAGAGAAGGCAAGCAAAATGCAAGGGAGATCGTGAAACATACAGGAAATTGAATGCAGATTTCCAAAGAATAGCAAGGAGAGACAAGAAGATCTTCTTAAACAAGCAATGCAAAGAAATAGAGGAAAGCAATAGAATGGGAAGAACCAGAGATCTGTTCAAGAAAATTGGAGATATGAAAGGAACATTTCGTACAAAGATTTCCATAATAAAGGACAAAAGTGGAAAGGACCTAACAGAAGCAGAAGACATCAAGAAGAGGTGGCAAGAATACACAGAGGAATTATACCAGAAAGAAACGGATGTCTCATATACCCCAGGTAGTGTGGTTGCTGACCTTGAGCCAGACATCCTGGAGAGTGAAGTCAAATGGGCCTTAGAAAGCACTGCAAATAACAAGGCCAGTGGAAGTGATGGTATTCCAGCTGAACTATTTAAAATTTTAAAAGATGATGCTGTTAAGGTGCTACACTCAATATGCCAGCAAGTTTGGAAAACTCAGCAGTGGCCAGAAGATTGGAGAAGATCAGTCTACATCCCAATCCCAAAGAAGGGCAGTGCCAAAGAATGCTCCAACGATCGCACAATTGCACTAATTTCTCACGCTAGCAAGGTTATGCTTAAAATTCTACAAGGAAGGCTCAAGCAGTATGTGGACCGAGAACTCCCAGAAGTGCAAGCTGGATTTAGAAGAGGCAGAGGAACCAGAGACCAAATTGCAAACATGCGCTGGATTATGGAGAAAGCTAGAGAGTTCCAGAAAGACATTTACTTCTGCTTCATTGACTATGCAAAAGCCTTTGACTGTGTCGACCATGGCAAACTATGGCAAGTTCTTAAAGAAATGGGAGTGCCTGATCACCTCATCTGTCTCCTGAGAAATCTCTATGTGGGACAAGAAGCTACAGTTAGAACTGGATATGGAACAACTGACTGGTTCAAAATTCGGAAAGGAGTACAACAAGGCTGCATTTTTTCTCCCTGCTTATTTAACTTATATGCAGAATTCATCATGCGAAAGGCTGGGCTGGATGAATCCCTAGCCGGAATTAAGATTGCCGGAAGAAATATCAACAACCTCAGATATGCAGATGACACAACCTTGATGGCAGAAAGTGAGGAGGAATTAAAGAACCTTTTATTGAGGGTGAAAGAGGAGAGTGCAAAATATGGTCTGAAGCTCAACATCAAAAAAACGAAGATCATGGCTACTGGTCCCATCACCTCCTGGCAAATAGAAGGGGAAGAAATGGAGGCAGTGAGAGATTTTACTTTCTTGGGCTCCATGATCACTGCAGATGGTGACAGCAGCCACGAAATTAAAAGATGCCTGCTTCTTGGGAGAAGGGCAATGACAGGCCTAGACAGCATCTTGAGAAGTAGAGACATCACCTTGCCAACAAAGGTCCGTATAGTTAAAGCTATGGTTTTCCCAGTAGTGATGTATGGAAGTGAGAGCTGGACCATAAAGAAGGCTGATCGCCGAAGAATTGATGCTTTTGAATTATGGTGCTGGAGGAGACTCTTGAGAGTCCCATGGACTGCAAGAAGATCAAACCTCTCCATTCTGAAGGAAATCAGCCCTGAGTGCTCACTGGAAGGACAGATTGTGAAGCTGAGGCTCCAGTACTTTGGCCACCTCATGAGAAGAGAAGACTCCCTGGAGAAGACCCTGATGTTGGGAAAGATGGAGGGCACAAGGAGAAGGGGGCGACAGAGGACGAGATGGTTGGATAGTGTTTTCGAGGTTACCAGCATGAGTCTGACCAAGCTGCGGGGGGCAGTGGAGGACAGGAGTGCCTGGCGTTCTCTGGTCCATGGGGTCACGAAGAGTCGGACACGACTAAACGACTAAACAACAACAACAATGGTAAATACTGTCTTAACTAAACTTTTGTGTCATTAAGCATATAGATAGGATGCCATTTAATGGTAAATCCTGTCTTAACTAACATTTTGTTTCATTAAGCATATGGATAGGGGTGATTCAGTAGACACTGTGTACTTAGGCTTTCAATAAGGTCCCTTCCCAAAGATTCGTGAATAATAGTCATGGAATAAATAGAGATAACTGGTTAATGATCCATAAGAGGACAAGGAAGAGGAAACAGAGAGTGGGGATAAATGGACAGTTAGCACAATGGAGGCGTGTAAGCAGTAGGGTTCCCAAATGATCAGCTTTGGGACATGTGCCTTTAACATGTTCATAAATGACTTGAAGACGAGCAATAAAGTGACCAGGCTTGATCATGCCACCAAATTGTGTAGGGTCGCAAAAACAAAAAAGGTTTGTGAAAACTTCCAAAAGAATAGTTTAATAGTTTTAACTTGTTGAAACACAGACCTTGGGCTAGAAACTACAGGTTTCTGGAGATGAGGTCAATTGTTTGTTCTAAGGAAAAATGTTACACAACTGCTGCCCTTTCCTAGATCTATAAATCCATGCATTGTGACTCACTTCCTGGAATGGAGAATAATGCAATGTAATGTTGAAACTTGGGAATACTGGTATGTCGTCATGCTTTTAGACCTGACTCCAGCAACGGCTTAGTAAATTATTTGTGTGAAGTTTGCATGCATACGAGTGTGAAATGTCCTGAAACGTGCATTTGTCAAAGACTTTAAATTATTTTAAGACTAATACTTTATTTATTTTGTCATTTATTTGAAAATATTTCCTTCTCACCCTTCCTCACAATGAGCCCAAAGCCAGGGCACAACAAAACAGAAATAAAATAAAATGTAACAGTAATGTAATTGCTGGGATAGCTCATTTGGTAGAGTGTGAGACTCTTAATCTCTTTGAGCAAAAGATTCCCTTCTGAATGTACAATTCTTTGATTTAATTTGAATTACAGCACTTGGGAACTCCTCAGGAAATATTTTCAGTCCAATAGTTCTGTAATGGTAAGGATCAGCAACTATAAGCTCCCTAGTTGAAAGATGGAGTGGAGGTCTTGGCACTTGGGTCAAAAATCCCAGATGAAGGCATCGCAACTTGGAGAACTCAGGAAATGTCAAGCCTTGATTTCTTGAGGAACAGCCCTAATGGCTTCTGATAAGTGCCTAACCCTTGGCTCCCCAGACCAGTAGTTCCCTTCCTCCCTTGCCCTTGTTCCTTTCCACTCTCCTTTTATTCTAACATCCTCATGTTTCCCTAGCCAAATCTCCTGTCTCTTGCATCTCTCTTTACTAGTTCTTTGCAGTGCCTAGCTTTTTGAATTACCTTCCCCCTACCCTCTCTTCTCAACTTCCCGCTATCTCTTACCTAGCTGCTCACCTTTCATTCAGCAACCCTCTCTAACATCCAGCTAGGATATACGTAAATGCCTTCTGGCTGGAATGTAGTCATGCCCCCCCCCCCCCGCATTTTCCAAAAGGAAACACAGACCCATGGTGCCTGGGTGCTTGGAGCTTGGGGTGTCTTTACGACATATGGTTTATTTACACATATATGCAACCTGGGCCTGTGATGGAGGGGCTCACAGCATTAACATTCCAAGAGAGTTCTGCTTCTCTGCTTCTAGCTTGCTGCATTTAACAGTGTCACCTTTTTCCCTGAGTTCACATCCCAGCCAACTGCAATCCTAAGTAACTGCTCTCCTTCAAAACTCTGGCCTTTATCCTGCTAAGAAACTCAGAGCTGGAGGAGGGTCCCCTCTCTCTGACTTTCCTAATGGCCCATTACCTTTCCTTTGTCTTTGGTTAATGGCTAATGCTAATCTCCCGGACAGTTCCTGAACACAGGAAGCTGTTTCTTCCCATATTTTAATACTTCACTAAATCCAGCGTCTGTCACCAGGTGAATACTCCAAGCATTGATTAAATTCTGATACCGACTAGACCCAAGAATTTAAGGCACCCTGTAAATTCATAATATTATTATCATAACTCAGTACACCAGATTCTCACTTAGCATGAGGGAAACCTAGCACAAAATTCCAAGCAGTTTGCACAGAAATGACAGTCACCCATTTTGATCTACCATGGCGTCTCTGCTGCACTTTTTAAATTTTGCTGTAGTTGTTGACTCTGCAGGTATAACAGAGTCCAGATTGACATTGTGGGCAATATTGTTTGATAATTTAGTTTTACATAGCCATAACATAATCTTCACCCGACTTGGCCAGATGCCTGAATGCCTTGATGAGGCAACCTTCAGAAAATGGCCTGTGCACTACAACCGTTCATTATTTAAATGTTTTAAATATTAAATTTGGAAAAACTTAAGGCTAATTAAGAAAATGTGTTGCGTTTGCTGTTGTTGTTGTGTTTTGCAAGAGAGATGCAAGCCAGGAAAACATATATTTTTTAAAAAATTAATGGCATAAAGGAAGCCAGTGTATTCTTTCTTTGTTTTGTAGTTGAGGGAGAATAATTTAATGCAGTGAATGGTGTTTGTGTCACAAACTAAGGCTGGATATTTTTGGCACCACATCAATGACTTGTATGTTTCTATTTTTAAAAGAGCTGATTGTTTCCAAAGAATGCTGGACCCCTTGGGTTATATTACAGAATGGGGTAATAAAACCTGCAGTCAGCTGATGTAATGTGCCACTTTGCGATTTAGTCTTAAATGGAATGGCTCCAAAAGGTTTGGGAATTTACAGTTCTGATCGCATTGCTGCTCAAGGGACACCATGTATCTAGAAATGAGATTTATTGAATATTACAGTCAGAACACTCCCAAAGTGACTAATATGAATTAAGGCTCTGAAACATAAATGCATCTAAATGCATCTGTATAAATCCTAATGCTGCCAATGACATTTGCACACACAATAATCTTTCTTGGACTGAAGGTGTCTCTTTACATTCACAGTAGTCTTCAATCACCTGAGCAGGAGTCCAGCACAATGCTTTGAAATGTGGGTCAGGATTTTCAGAGCTGTGTTTCCGGGGAATTTAGTGTTGTTACCCATAAACCAGCAGTCCTGCCTACTTCCCGAAATAGTAAAAAGCAAAATGATTGGGTCAGGTTCCTTGTGAGAAGAGAGCCTTTTGGTTTTCTTGTTGTACGTCCTCCCACTACCCAAAGAGGTTTGGTCATTCCCTTCCTAAGGTGGAACTGTCGCTGATTACTATTAGGCAGGCAACAAAACAAATAAAATAATATTATAAAGACAGATGAAAGCAGGAAATTTAATTCTGAGACTGAGAAAGAGAGCTTCAGAAAGATGCTTAAACCTTAGGAACTTAGCAGCACACACAGCAAACCTTTGTACATCCTTGACATTAAGTTAAACTATCAGTTCAAACTCCTCTTATTTGTATGGGTTCTGTAGCTTCTCATACCATACATTGCTTGCAGAGGAACATACCCTACTTTGCATCAAGCAGAGTAAACAGACTAGTCACAACCTTCCCATGGTCAATAGCCCAACCCAAGGTACTTTGCTTCCTTGGGTACTATGATAATTGAGCCTGAAGATTGTTAAAGAAGTCTCTCTTATAAATGGGAATCTGCAGTTCAGATAATGTTTAGATAACAGCAGAGAACCCGCACAAGCAACGCTGACACAAAACCTCACATATATTAAGTAAAATAGAAACATCACCACCAGACCCCACCCCCACTCTTCTTCCCCCCCCCTCCACCTCTTTCCCCCTATTCTTCCTAATGTCTCAACAAATGAAACCAATTTGGTTTTTTGGTTTTTTAAAAAAGTGTTATGTGTGTGTGTGTGTGGGGGGAAATACGAGAGAGAGACATTGCACATACCTTTGTAAATCAAGAAAATCCTTAATAAAAATACATTAAAAAAAAGATAATGTTTAGATTTGATTGCGTCTCTAATCTACCTATATGAAAGAATTTCATAAAGCTTATCTACAAACAATGAACTGTCTCGGATAAATTCTAAGTTTGCAGCAGAAGAACCACAGAACACTAGTCCCTAAAATGTTTAGTTTGCTTCTCAGAGGATCTGTAGAACACATTTTTTTCCAAACCAATTTTATAACCAAAATGTCCTTCTCCTTGTAATAAAGGGGTGGTAAAATGCTTACAAATTATGCTAGTGTTACTTTGCCATGTTTGTGTCCTATATTCCTGATGTGGGAAGCACTGGAACATTCACCTATAAAACGAACAAACAAAAAAATACATTGGCTATTCACCCCACATCTCATTTGTCCTCAGGCTGGAAAGAAGGAAAGCTTTTAAAATGTCAAGTAGATTGATGTTTTGAGCATAGGATATACATGACAGAATGCTTTACTGTGTGTTTTTAGAAGAAAACTAAGGACGAAGCTGACCTTATCCATTTTATTCTCTTTTTTTTAATAATATTTATTAAATTTTAGTTTAACAATAAAATACATAGATAATAACACAATCTTTTCCAATATCCACATTTCATATTCATCTTTGGACTTCCTCACAACCCTTGTTCCTGCTTTCTAGACTCATAAATTTTACCAGCAAATTATTAACTTGGTTTAATTCATATAATATAATTTTCCAATATTAATATCTCAAATTTTGGGATTTAACATACTCTTATTGAAACTTAATCATAAAATGTTACTTATGCAAAATTTATCTTTTCGTCTTCCAATTAAATTTAAATTTATATTCTTTATACCTAGTTTGTTGAAGCCATGTTTTTGCTAATCTTACATCTTTCTTAACATTCATACAATTTACAATGTTTTTGTAGATAGTCCTTAAATTTCTTCCAGTCTTCCTCCACCAGTTCTTCTCCCAGGTCTTGGATTCAGCCAGTCATCTCCGCCAATTCCATATAGTCTATCAGTTGCATCTGCCATTCTTCCAGTGTGGGTAATTCTTGAGTTTTCCAGCTTTTAGCGATGAGTATCCTTGCTGCTGTTGTAGCATACATAAAAAAGATTCGATCCTTCTTTTGCACGCTCTGATCAACAATGCCTAAGAGAAAGGCCTCTGGTTTCTTAAGGAAGGTATACTTAAATACCTTTTTCAGTTCATTATAAATCATTTCCCAGAAAACCTTCACTCTAGGGCAAGTCCACCAGAGGTGAAAGAATGTTCCTTCAGCTTCTTTACACTTCCAACATTTATTATCAAACACATGGTATATCTTTGCAAGCTTGACTGGAGTCATGTACCACCTATATATCATTTTCATAATGTTTTCTTTCAAGGCATTACATGCCGTAAATCTCAAACCTGTGGTCCATAACTTTTCCCAGTCAGCAAACATGATGTTATACCCTATGTCCTGTGCCCATTTTATCATGGCTGATTTAACCGTTTCATCCTGTGTATTCCATTTTAACAGCAAGTTATACATTCTTGAAAGTATCTTAGAGCTGGGTTCTAACAGTTCTGTTTCTAACTTTGATTTTTCCACCTGGAATCCTATCTTTTTGTCCAACTTAAAAACTTCTTTAATCTGAGCATAATGTAGCCAATCTCGCACTTTGTCTTTTATTTTCTCCATACTCTGCAACCTCCAGTTATCTCCATCTTTTTCTATTATTTCCCAATATTTCAGCCATTTGGCCTCCATATTGAGTTTTTTCAGGGCATTAGCCTCCATTGGTGATAACCACCTTGGGGTCTTGTTTTCCAATAAGTCTTTATATTTCAACCAGACGTTAAATACTGCTTTTCTGACAACATGGTTCTTGAAAGTCTTATGTATTTTAGCCTTGTCATACCACAGATATGCATGCCAACCAAACGCATTGTTAAATCCTTCCAAATCTAAAACATCAGTGTTCTCAAGAAGTAGCCAGTCTTTCAACCAGCAGAAAGCTGCTGATTCATAATACAACTTTAGGTCTGGCAGGGCAAAGCCCCCTCTTTCTTTAGCATCAGTTAATATCTTTAACTTAATTCTGGGCTTTTTGCCCTGCCAGACAAATTTTGAAATATCTCTCTGCCACCTCCCAAAACACTCCATTTTGTCCACAATCTGCAAAGTTTGAAACAAAAACAACATTTTTGGCAATACATTCATCTTAATAGCAGCAATACGTCCTGTCAAGGAAAGTTTCAATCTTGACCAAACATCTAGATCCCTTTTAATTTCAGACCAACATTTTTCATAATTGTCTTTAAATAAATTCCTATTCTTCGCTGTTATGTTTACCCCTAGGTATCTTACTTTTTTAACCACATTTAATTCTGTCTCTTTCTGAAACCTTTCTGATTCTGAAGAAGTCAATTTTTTTTCTAAGACCTTGGTTTTTTGCTTATTAAGTTTAAATCCCGCCACTCAACCAAACTCATAAATCAGTTGCAACACCCTTTTAGTACTAGGCTCTGGCTCCTGTAAGGTTAAAACTAGGTCATCTGCAAATGCTTTCAGTTTATATTGTTTCGCTCCGACCTGGATACCTTCCACCAACCGGTCTCCTCTGATCATATTCAAGAGCACTTCTAGGACCGATATAAATAACAAAGGGGATATAGGGCAACCTTGTCGTGTTCCTTTTTCAATTCTAAACTCTTCTGTCACCACATTGTTAACTATCAGTTTTGCCTTTTGCTCTGAATAAATTGCCTTTATCCCATTGTAAAACCCCCGCCCCACTCCCATTCCTTCCAAATTTTTCTTCATAAACTTCCAGGAGATATTGTCAAAGGCCTTCTCCGCGTCTATAAATATCAAGACTGCTTTTGTATTAATGTTTGTTTGCAAGAGTTCCAAAATATCAGTAATGTTCCTTGTGTTTGCAAACAAATGTCTACCTGGGAGAAAGCCTGCCTGGTCCTTGTGTATTACTTCATTTAAAACTTTTTTAAATCTACTTGCTAAAATGTCTGCAAATATTTTGTAATCCACATTTAGGAGGGAGATGGGGCGGTAATTCTTAAGTTGTGTCTTTTCAGTTTCTAGTTTGGGTATCAATGTGATGAAAGCTTCTTTCCACGACTCCGGTGCCTTCTTCCCCTCCATAATTTCATTGCAAACCTCCATTAATGGATGTATCAAATAGTCTTTCAATGTCTTATAATATTTGGAGGTAAGCCCATCTGGCCCTGGAGACTTGCCCAGTTGCATGTTCTGAATGGCCTCCTCAATCTCTAATTGTGTTATTTTATAATTCAGGATTGTTCTATTCCGCAGAGACAACTTTGGTAAACCATTCTTCTTTAGAAACTGTTCTATCTCTGATTCATTTTGCGGCCCTTGAGTATATAGTTGTTTGAAATATCTCTGGAAGCACTTTCTGATTTCCACTGGGTTCTGAATATTTCTTCCCTCAATTTCTAAATTTGTTACTGTGTTCAGCTTTTGTCTCTTTTTCAGCTGCCATGCTAGCAGCTTTCCACATTTATTTGCCGATTCAAAGGATCTTTGTTTCATTAACTTAACTTTCCATTCCACTTCCTGGTTTATCAGTTTTGAATATTGTGCTTGATAATGTTTGATTTCTCTTAATATCTCCTTTGATTTCAGTCTCGATCTTAACTTCTACTCGCCTTCTTTAATTTTCTCCAAGATCTTATCTTTCTTATCGTTCTGTACTTTTTTCTTAATAGTATTCTGTTGTATCAGAAACCCCCTCATGACCGCCTTACTTGCATCCCAGACAGTTCTTTTTTCCACCGTAGTGTTCAGGTTTATCTCAAAATAGTCCTTCAAAGCTTTTTGGGCCTTTTTAATAATGTCCTGATCTCTAAACAAATTGTCATTCATTCTCCATCTAAAGGAGCCGGTTGGAATTAATCTCATATCCATCTTCACCGCATTATGGTCGGAGCAAGTCTTTAGGCAGATTTCCACTTTTTTTATCTTGGGTGCCAGGCCTCTGGTTATCCAAATTTGGTCGATTCTTGTCCATGTCAGTTGGGCTTCAGAAAAGAATGTTCCTTCTCTTCCTAGAGGGTTCTTTGTTCTCCAAATGTCAATCAAGTCCATGTTGTCAGTCATTTCAAAGAATGTTTTCGGTACTCTGCCGTCTTTTGTCATGTTTTGGCTATGTGACTTGTCCATATTGGTTGATACCACTCCATTCATATCTCCCATCATGATGATGTTATCATAGTCCAGATAGTCCAGCATAATCTCGTGCAGCTTCTTGTAGAATTCCGATTTTCCCTCATTTGGCGCATAAATTCCTAATAACAAAAACTTTTCTCCTTGGGTCTGGATCTCATTGCCAAAATTTGTCCTTGTTCATCTTTAAATAAAAATTTTGGTGACAGGCTCTCTTTTGCATATATCACCACACCTCTTTTCTTTACTCGATCCGATGAGATAAATTCTTGGCCTAATCTTTTATTTATTAACACTTTTCTATGTAGCCTAGTCACATGTGTTTCTTGCAAGCAAATAACGTCCAATTGTTCTTTTTTCAAAATATGAAATATCCTTCTCCTTTTCTCCGGAATGTTGGCGCCATTTATGTTCCAACTCAGAAGTTGCAGAGACATCCTGGTCAAATCTGTTATTGTTCTGGTGGTGGTATCTTTTTATCCTGGTCTACAGACCCCAAAGGTGTAGGTGTGGGTACAGGCTGTGGTCCAGCCCCTAAGGGTCTTTCAATCCCTTTCTGAAGGTCCTCTCCGTAAGTATTCAAAAATTTATCTCTGTCTTCAGCTGTTTTAATTTTGACCTTCTTCCCCCTGAACGTAAAAGATAGTCCTTGTGGAAATTCCCACCTAAAGATAATCAAGTTGCTCCTCAACAGCTTGACTAATTCAAGGTAGGTAGATCTAAGATCCAAAAGTTGTTTAGGAATGTCCTTGTAAATCTCTGCTCTTTTGTCCAAAATTTCAAGTGACTTTCCGTAATGTAGTCCTAGTATTTTATCCCTTTCCTCCTTGGATCTCAGGGTAATCAAACAGTCTCTGGGCTTGTCCTTCCTTGTAAGTTTCCCAAACCTGAAAGCAGTCACAATTTTAAAGTCCTTTTCCTCCTCCAAAGGCCACCACTTGGAAAATTCTTTTGTTAAAAACTCAGTTAAGTTCCCTTGTTCATGTTCAAGTTCTGGTATAAACCTCAATTTTAGGTTATTTTCCCTGGCCCGAAGTTCAATCATAGACAGGTAGGCCTGTTGTTCCCCAACCTGCTTATGGAGTGATCTCACCTCCTGCTCCAATACTGCAATTTTCTGAATGGCTTCCTCTGCCAGTTTCTGATTTTCTACAGTGGATTCAGATAAGTTGCTAATTGCTTGAGCGTTCGAAATAACTTGTTCAGTTAACTTGTTAACAGAGTCTCTGGTCTGATCAATCTTTGCCGTTTGTTCATCCATCTTTTTATCTAGGCCTTCCAATTTTTCAAGTATTTTGTCTAATACTGAAGCAGTTCCACCTGCTGCCATATCTTCACCCAACAGCTGCTCACTTTCTTCTAGTTCCAAAACATCAGGGACCGATGATCTGCGCGGCTGGGAAAGTAAATTCAAAATTGTTTGCTTTTTTCCTTTACCCGCTCTTGTTTGTCTCCCAGTGCCGCTCATTCCACTTCTGTCTACGAGTCAAGGTCAAACTGAGTATGTTCTCATGGGAATCCACAAGCCCATAAGATAAACAACCAAATAGGAGGAAAGAAAACCAAAAGGAAAGTCACGTATAGTTGTAAATCCAAAAATCCTCTAGGGGGAGTCCACTTGTATTGTAGGGAAGAAGTCAAATTAATTAATATCAGTTATTAAAATTTTCCAAACTTCAATACTTTAAAAAGAATGTCCAAACAGCCTTTAATTTCTTGTAAACCCTTCAGCAGTTGTATTTAGCAGAGTTGGTCTCAATATATAACAATGTCTCAATAAGTGCAGGATGTAACAGTTCAAAGCAACAGTTCCATTTAGGCTCAGCTAATACTGGCTCCAGCAACAAAATATCAAAGTCTTGCAATCTGACAGTTCTGGTGTCTAGGCAGTCCGACTGCCTGGGATTCTTTGTCAATTTGTAAATCCAACAGTGGAGGTATCACACAGTTCATGAATTAAAATAAAGCTTTCAAAAGTTAAGTCCTAAAGTAGCTTAAATAGATGTAAGAGTTGATTGTCTTTTGACACCTCTTCAAAGGCTCCAGACATCAAAGCCTTTGCTTTAGATCTTAGGCAGTGACAAGAGACGGACTTCCTGGTTACGTCTCTCGTTTTTAGCCGAATTAGCAAAAATTTTGGTCCCAAATCTTGTCTTTTCTTATCTTACTCACGAGTTGTTGGTTTCAAGCCGAATGATTCCAGGAAAAGAGGACAGCGCTCGCCGACAGCAGCTACGCGGCTTCACTCCGCAGAAAGAGCGATTGACTCACAGCACCGCGCTAACCCTTCCACGTTCCGAGACCCCTTACGGGGTCCCTTCTGCGTTTCGGGGGGTGCTCCTGGTGCCCGCCGAGTCCCACGGCCACAGGCTTACGCTACCTGTGGTTTCCCAATGTGGGTCTCCGCTGCGCCATAGCGGACGACCCGTTCCTGCGGAGCTCCCTCTTCCTGGTTAGGAGAGAGCAGCCATTGCCGGACGCGCCTTTATCCTGCTAAGAAACTCAGAGCTGGAGGAGGGTCCCCTCTCTCTGACTTTCCTAATGGCCCATTACCTTTCCTTTGTCTTTGGTTAATGGCTAATGCTAATCTCCCGGACAGTTCCTGAACACAGGAAGCTGTTTCTTCCCATATTTTAATACTTCACTAAATCCAGCGTCTGTCACCAGGTGAATACTCCAAGCATTGATTAAATTCTGATACCGACTAGACCCAAGAATTTAAGGCACCCTGTAAATTCATAATATTATTATCATAACTCAGTACACCAGATTCTCACTTAGCATGAGGGAAACCTAGCACAAAATTCCAAGCAGTTTGCACAGAAATGACAGTCACCCATTTTGATCTACCATGGCGTCTCTGCTGCACTTTTTAAATTTTGCTGTAGTTGTTGACTCTGCAGGTATAACAGAGTCCAGATTGACATTGTGGGCAATATTGTTTGATAATTTAGTTTTACATAGCCATAACATAATCTTCACCCGACTTGGCCAGATGCCTGAATGCCTTGATGAGGCAACCTTCAGAAAATGGCCTGTGCACTACAACCGTTCATTATTTAAATGTTTTAAATATTAAATTTGGAAAAACTTAAGGCTAATTAAGAAAATGTGTTGCGTTTGCTGTTGTTGTTGTGTTTTGCAAGAGAGATGCAAGCCAGGAAAACATATATTTTTTAAAAAATTAATGGCATAAAGGAAGCCAGTGTATTCTTTCTTTGTTTTGTAGTTGAGGGAGAATAATTTAATGCAGTGAATGGTGTTTGTGTCACAAACTAAGGCTGGATATTTTTGGCACCACATCAATGACTTGTATGTTTCTATTTTTAAAAGAGCTGATTGTTTCCAAAGAATGCTGGACCCCTTGGGTTATATTACAGAATGGGGTAATAAAACCTGCAGTCAGCTGATGTAATGTGCCACTTTGCGATTTAGTCTTAAATGGAATGGCTCCAAAAGGTTTGGGAATTTACAGTTCTGATCGCATTGCTGCTCAAGGGACACCATGTATCTAGAAATGAGATTTATTGAATATTACAGTCAGAACACTCCCAAAGTGACTAATATGAATTAAGGCTCTGAAACATAAATGCATCTAAATGCATCTGTATAAATCCTAATGCTGCCAATGACATTTGCACACACAATAATCTTTCTTGGACTGAAGGTGTCTCTTTACATTCACAGTAGTCTTCAATCACCTGAGCAGGAGTCCAGCACAATGCTTTGAAATGTGGGTCAGGATTTTCAGAGCTGTGTTTCCGGGGAATTTAGTGTTGTTACCCATAAACCAGCAGTCCTGCCTACTTCCCGAAATAGTAAAAAGCAAAATGATTGGGTCAGGTTCCTTGTGAGAAGAGAGCCTTTTGGTTTTCTTGTTGTACGTCCTCCCACTACCCAAAGAGGTTTGGTCATTCCCTTCCTAAGGTGGAACTGTCGCTGATTACTATTAGGCAGGCAACAAAACAAATAAAATAATATTATAAAGACAGATGAAAGCAGGAAATTTAATTCTGAGACTGAGAAAGAGAGCTTCAGAAAGATGCTTAAACCTTAGGAACTTAGCAGCACACACAGCAAACCTTTGTACATCCTTGACATTAAGTTAAACTATCAGTTCAAACTCCTCTTATTTGTATGGGTTTTGTAGCTTCTCATACCATACATTGCTTGCAGAGGAACATACCCTACTTTGCATCAAGCAGAGTAAACAGACTAGTCACAACCTTCCCATGGTCAATAGCCCAACCCAAGGTACTTTGCTTCCTTGGGTACTATGATAATTGAGCCTGAAGATTGTTAAAGAAGTCTCTCTGATAAATGGGAATCTGCAGTTCAGATAATGTTTAGATAACAGCAGAGAACCCGCACAAGCAACGCTGACACAAAACCTCACATATATTAAGTAAAATAGAAACATCACCACCAGACCCCACCCCCACTCTTCTTCCCCCCCCCCTCCACCTCTTTCCCCCTATTCTTCCTAATGTCTCAACAAATGAAACCAATTTGGTTTTTTGGTTTTTTAAAAAAGTGTTATGTGTGTGTGTGTGGGGGGGAAATACGAGAGAGAGACATTGCACATACCTTTGTAAATCAAGAAAATCCTTAATAAAAATACATTAAAAAAAAGATAATGTTTAGATTTGATTGCGTCTCTAATCTACCTATATGAAAGAATTTCATAAAGCTTATCTACAAACAATGAACTGTCTCGGATAAATTCTAAGTTTGCAGCAGAAGAACCACAGAACACTAGTCCCTAAAATGTTTAGTTTGCTTCTCAGAGGATCTGTAGAACACATTTTTTTCCAAACCAATTTTATAACCAAAATGTCCTTCTCCTTGTAATAAAGGGGTGGTAAAATGCTTACAAATTATGCTAGTGTTACTTTGCCATGTTTGTGTCCTATATTCCTGATGTGGGAAGCACTGGAACATTCACCTATAAAACAAACAAACAAAAAAATACATTGGCTCTTCACCCCACATCTCATTTGTCCTCAGGCTGGAAAGAAGGAAAGCTTTTAAAATGTCAATTAGATTGATGTTTTGAGCATAGGATATACATGACAGCATGCTTTACTGTGTGTTTTTAGAAGAAAGCTAAGGATGAAGCTGACCTTATCCATTTTATTCTCTTTCACAGCTCCCTGTTTACTGTTCCTCCCTTATTAACTCAAGCCCAGGGTGGCAAGACCACATGTTCAAATCACATCTAAAGAAAGGCAAGAGGGACCAGTGGCGTAGCGTGGGTTGTCAGCACCTGGGGCACGGCAAGTAATTTGCGCCCCCTAACCTGTGGATTTGCGCCCCCTAAACCTAACCCCCAGATGTTGCGCCCGGTGCGGCTGGCCCCCCCTGCACCCCCCACGCTACGCCACTGAGAGGGACCAATGGTACCAAATAGTATGGGAAACAGCCTTATTAGAAAAATTGACCAATAAACTGAAACCGACATGGGGACAAATAGAAGAAGACGCCTTCGCCCCGGTATGGCTCCCTTTCTCCACATACACAGCCCAACAAGACGACAAGAATCCACCAACCTGATTCAAAAACACCCACCCACACCACTCACACATGAAAACAAAGTTCACCACAGCCAATCGCAACCAAACAACCACACCCTAGGCCAACCCCAACCTCTCTCACCACCAAAGGAACACAAGCGAATAGCAAAGAGAACCTGCACAAGCGACGCTGACACAAAATCCCACATATACATTAAGTAAAATGGAAACATCGCCACCCGACCCCAGCCCCACTCACCATGGCCCCCTCCACCTCTTCCCCCCTTTTCTTCCTAATGTAACACTAATGTCTCAACAAATGAAACTGATCTGTATAAAATGTAACTTGAAAAAAGAGACATTGCACATACTTTTGTAAACCAAGAAATCTTTAATAAAAAATACGTTAAAAAAAGAAAAGAAAGGCAAGAGGGATGGGGTTGGATTGCTCTGTTACTGTGTTTTGCTCATGCCCCGTTAGCCTCTCTTTATTAACCAAGTCCAGAAAACCCGACAGGACAGCAATCCTTATGCTGACGGTTTCCAAATCTGATTTTAATCCTTGTCCACTACCCAGTCTTGCCAACCATTCCTCCAGCAGGACCTGTAGAATGGTAGCAGAGTTTCACCTAACATGTCAAGGCTGCTTAGAAAGTGGTACATCATAAACTGGTCCAAGTTCAAATCCCCAGCTGTGACTATCTAGCACCTCTTTCTTCGGCATGTCTATCTTACTCTCTATTGCTGTCCAAATCCCATATTCTGGCAGTACTGCTAGACTAGTGCAGAATGCTCACATACATTCCAGTGTCATGGTAACCATGGTAACTGTCTTTTTAGACCAAAAAAGTCAAAATGGAAGCCCTAATGATCCTTTTGCTCGTGTCCTTTCTTACCCACTCTTCTCTGCCACTTGGAGGATATTCTTTAACTGCCACGTTCCTTATTCTTTTGTGCGGAGATAGTTGATGACTCATGACATTACATCTCGTAGAGCGACCTTTTTGCTCCTTCTGAATGTACTAAACTCTTGCCTGTAGTCTGGTCATATCTGCCATGTTATACTCACTTCCTCTAGCTTTCCTTACTGCAGTACTTCCCATATTAATTCAATTCAGTTTGTCTGTATGAAAATACTGAAATCTTCACCTGTTCTTTTAATCACATCACACACTACCCTTCATTGTCTGTTGCTCTCTTCATCCATTTCGTATTTAAAGTTGTGAGCTACTGTTGCGAGGTCTTTTCTCTCATTTCCTCTTATTACTCTTTTTATTTCTAATGCATCATGCAAGCACTAGGCCTGTACCTGTCATGTTATTTCCTCTACCACCCTACTTCAGATATTTAATTTTTCTCATTCCTCCCACCTCTTTCTTGTCTGTCTTAAGACAAATGTACATGTTCAGCAATAAACACAGTACAACCATACTTGTTTAGTCGTTTAGTCGTGTCCAACTCTTCATGACCCCATGGACCAGAGCACACCAGGCACTTCTGTCTTCACAACCGTACTGGGGTTATATAAATTCAGTGTGCTGTAGGGGATTGCATTATTATATATAATCTATATAAAAGAAAATTGGTGCCCATAAAATAAATGGTAAGGGAGAGAAGGGTTGTAGCATGCCTAGGTTTATACACAAAGAATTGCTTTGTTTGAATTTTAATTTTTAACCTGTGGGACATTCAAACTACTGAACTCTTCATGCATTCTGGAACAGCATTTGTGTATGTGTATTCCACTACTGCTATTTTTCATATATAAAAATCCATTATACCATGCACACAACACAGAAATAAGACAGCCTGCTACAATATGCATGTTAAACATAATGTAGCAGCAGTATTTTGAAATGTTTAAAATGTTCAGTGAGCATAACTGCATTCCTTAATGACAACTTTCCACAGCTTTCCTCAATTCTCATTAGTTGTGGCTTAGAGGACAAGGAAAAATCTATGATGTTGTGTCACACATGACATTAAAGGTAAAGGTAAAGGTACCCCTGCCCGTACGGGCCAGTCTTGACAGACTCTGGGGTTGTGCGCCCATCTCACTTAAGAGGCCAGGGGCCAGCGCTGTCCGGAGACACTTCCGGGTCACGTGGCCAGCGTGACATCGCTGCTCTGGCCAGAGCCAGAGCCGCACATGGAAACGCCGTTTACCTTCCCGCTGGTAAGCGGTCCCTATTTATCTACTTGCACCCGGAGGTGCTTTCGAACTGCTAGGTTGGCAGGCGCTGGGACCGAGCAGCGGGAGCGCACCCCGCCGCAGGGATTCGAACTGCCGACCTTTCGATCGGCAAGTCCTAGGCGCTGAGGCTTTAACCCACAGCGCCACCTGCGTCCCTACACATGACATTATGAAATGTTAAAAAAGAAGAGGAAGGAGAAATACAGGGGGTGGCCGCAGCCAGAAACCAACTTTTAACATCTAGTTCTGGTCTAATCCTGAGCCACACAATGAGTCAGGATGTGTATGCTATTATCAAGGACTCTGTATTTTGTGAATACAATTGCTTGGAAAAAGACTCAAGTTGTGTTCTTACTTGAAACTAAAACTATTTGTGATAACAGTGATATAAGAGAGATCTTGTATTTGTAAATAGAATTCTGGGTTTACCAAGTATGTTGACAAATTAGATCCATGTCTAGAAACAAGCCCATTTGACACAATGCAGAAAAGAGATCTACTACATGCAGCCCAACCCTATCCACATTTAGTTTGAAGTAGGTCCAATATATTCCTTAGCACTTAATTCCAGAGAAGTGTAGTAATGATTCTGTCTGTTAAATTAATAGTAAACTGGTAAAATGAGGAAACCTTTGCATTGCTTAAACATAATGTAACTCTCTTTATTTTTATATAATTTTTATTGATTTTAACATATAAATTATAAAATGTACCACAAAACTTATCACTTATACAATCTGTTTAGACCTCCGCCAGCACCTCTGATGATCCACCATTTTAACCACTTCTTATGCATTTCTTAACTTTAAATTATTGCCTTTACATTTCTTAACAGATCATCCTTCCCCTATCCATTTTTGCAATACTTCCAATAATACTCCTCACAAAACTTCTTGCAAACCTACAAACGTCATCTGATCTTCACTAATACTTTTCAGATAGTCCGTAAATTTACTCCAGTCTTCCGTGAATTTCTGGTCCCGCCGGTTTCGAATCCTTCCTGTTAGTTTATCTAAACATAATGTAACTCAGTTCATTCTTCCACCCACCTCTGCATGTTTTTTAAAAAACAAAGTGTCTGCCCACCTATTTTGCTGGAAACAGTTTAAGTAATAGATTAGCATCCTTTGAGGTTGTTTTTCCTATGCATTAATTAGTTTATTATGTATACACAAACAAACAAACAAACAAACAAACACATTCTTATGTACACACACACACACATTCTCCCCCTTTCTGTGTTTTGACAAACTATTAATTGTAGTTTGTTTATTTAGTAGAAGATACTAGTAAGAAAAGCATTTTCTTACATGGGATATGTGGGTGGGCATGAGAGAGATGTCAGTATTCTAGCAGCGCCCAACTCAGGCATAGGTTTAGTATTAAACTGCACCATCTAGTGGTTGAAATAATATTGGGCCTCTTTTATAAAATGTTTTTCAGCTTCCTCCTCTCATAGTTACAGTACTTGCTTAAGGCATGTTATTTACATGTTATTTAAATGCAATAGAGATGGGGCTGGAGCTTTTAAATTTCCTGGGATATGCTGGCATTATTCTCAGAAGTAGATCATCATTACTATTTGCTAGAATCATGGATTTTGAACAGGTTCTGAAGTTTGAAACCATAAAACATGAAAAACCTTGATTTTTAAAAATTCTGTCCGTAATAGCAATTCCGTTCACACTTTGTGCACACAGAAAACTTAATAGTGTACAACATTGTGCAAGCAGCATGTCAGCTATTTGGCTGTTGAGCATCCAGTTCAAATTATATGTAAGGTATCTCATTTTATTGTTTGTTATTGTGCTGTATGGGGCTGATGGGAGATACCATCCGAAACAAATGGAGGTCAACATTTTGGCTAAGGCTGCCCAATTGCCTAAGGTAATATTCACACTGTAAATGATATTTATTGGAAATAAAGCTCAAAACGACTAAAGGTTCAGCATATCTTGGTGACTGCCTCTTCTCATAGAAGCTGTTGGAGTCTTCAAACACAGATGGGGAACCTGTGGTCATCCAGAGGTTGTTGGATTACAGCTTCCATCAGCTCTGACCATTGGCCCTGCTGACTGAGACGGGGAGAGGGAATAGTATTTGGAGGGGCCAAAGTCCAGCGGTACTGCACATCCTTTGCGTGCAAATGGCTAGCCTTGGCATCTGCAGGCAGGGCTGGGAAAGACGCTTATCTGAATTCCTGGTGAGCTGCTGCCCATGTAAACAATACTGTGCTAGATGGATCAATTGTCTGATTCAATATAAAGCAATGTCCTGCGTTCATATGCAGCAGTATATCTCCAAATACTAGTTACAGTGGTACCTCAGGTTACATACGCTTCAGGTTACATACGCTTTAGGTTACAGACTCCGCTAACCCAGAAATAGTACCTCAGGTTATGAACTTTGCTTCAGGATGAGAACAGAAACCGTGCTCCGGCGGCGCAGTGGCATCAGGAGGCCCCATTAGCTAAAGTGGTGCTTCAGGTTAAGAATGGACCTCCAGAACGAATTACGTACTTAACCCGAGGTACCACTGTACTGGGAGTCACAGGTGGGGAGGTCGCTGTTACACACAGTTCCCGTTTGCACAGTGGTATAGCATGGGTTTCCAGGGCCCAGGGAAAGGAAAGTATTGTGCTCCCTAACCAGCAACTCCATGCAGTGCTGCTGCTGCCGCCGCTGCATGTGGGGACACCGTGCGGCCAAGAGATAGATACAAGGGCCCATCCTCTCAATAGCTTCTGCTCGGCATGCTACTCAGATGGGGCAGGTGGGTGGGATGGAAAGCACCTCCAGTCGGGGAGGCAGCTGCAGAAGCACACCTCTAATTTTTTGTGCTTGGGGTAATTGTCCTGGTAGGCCTCCCCACCATGCTATGCCTCTGCATTTGCAAGTTTCCCCTGGGCATCTGGTTGGCCTCTGTGAGAACAGGATGCCCAGGGGTGCCAACTTGAATAAAATATGGGGGCAGGTAAGCCCTGTCCCACATAATCACATGATGCGCTGCCCGCACACTATTTGAATGGGAATGCCCATCAACTTTGGGGGGTCTGGCCCCCTCAAATATCTTATTGGGGGGCCGAAGACCCCTCAGCTCCTATGAAGATGCTGGACTAGATTGGGGCTTGGGTCTAATGCAGCAGGGCTGTTGATATGGAGCTGCATTTGAGAAGTTGTGGAAGAGCTGCAGGCACAATCAGAATACAGTGGTACCTCGGGTTACATACGCTTCAGGTTACATACGCTTCAGGTTACAGACTCCACTAACCCGGAAATAGTGCTTCAGGTTAAGAACTTTGCTTCAGGATGAGAACAGAAATTGTGCTCCGGCGGCACAGCTAAAGTGGTGCTTCAGGTTAAGAACAGTTTCAGGTTAAGAACGGACGTCCGGAACGAATTAAGTAGTTAATCCGAGGTACCACTGTACTATGTTCCCTCAGGGGTCAGTTATACTAACTACACTACCTCGGCCTCGACTTGCCTGCTTTTTTACTTCCATTCAGTCAACATGGTAGCACTGTCTGTCAGCTTCCTGCTTCTCAATGTCAGTGTTGCCATTGTAGAACTCAGCAGGGAGCAGGATGGAGACAGCAACTAGAATCAGCTAGCTCTGCCTGTGACTGGGTCTGGCCCCACCTACTGCTAGCCTTCCTCCCTTCCGCCCTCCTAATCCCAGTGGGGACCAGCCACCATGGCCTCCCACATAGTTCTTACCTTTTGCCTCTGAGGGCTCTCATGCATCAACTTAGACAGGGAAAACTGTGCCTGTTGCTTCTCTCTCACACAACTTTGCTAGGACCAAGGTTGACAGCATGCTTCTGTCAGCACTCATTCCACCACAGGGGTTGTTCCGGAAAAGCTGTGACTGTTTTAGTTGTGTCTCTGGTATTGCAATGGCTAGCAGATTCCCATTCCTGGCCAGTAGCCCATTCCATTTCTGATGTCTTCACAAGGGAACACAAAGTGGTTTCGCCATGGCCGCAAGCCCCCAGGGCTTTATTTTTTCCCTAGCCTTTCCATTGGAGTGATGATGTGGTTGACCTCAAGATCCATCTGACACCCACTTGTGAAATGAACCAAGCAGTGCTATAGTCAATAGGAAGCTTTGTGGGGAAACAATCATTTGAGATTTTATAAGCAACTTGTGATTGGGTAGGATGAAGGGGGCTTAATAAAGGCCATAATAAAGCAGACTGTTGACAGGGTGAGGTTGTTAATCTGTGCATAAATCATAGTGATTGTGATTCGTACCAAACTGCCTTTGGTAAAACAGAAAAAGGAAAGTCTATGTTTTGTTTATTTTTATTTATTTATTTGATTTCTAAAACCACCCTTCATCATAAGATCTTAGGGTGGTTCACAGAATATGTATTGTTGGTGCTTTAGCCTAAATGTCCCAAAGACATGTTTGAACTTCCAAACATTTTGCTTGGCTCTGCCCCCACTTGCCCTACAGCACATATATAATAGTAATTTTCTGAACAGTTTGAACACTATATTTAAAAAGAATTCAGAGCAAAGGAAACCCAGTCTTGTTCTAGAAAAGAAATAATAACTATTCATAGAATGAGGAGCTGTACCATTCATTTTACTGCACGTGCACTTAAAAAGAAAGCATGTGTGGGAAAAATAAATGTATACATTTAAAATTGCTTAAAGAAATTTTACTAAGAGTAAAAGAAGAAAGGGGGTGGGGAGAAATTTCTTGATATATTAGATGCCTGATTTTATCCCCGTGCCACATCACAGAGGAACCAGGAAATTGTTCTTCATAGAGAACAATGAAAATATTTGTCATGGAATCAGCTACATCCCTTTCATTCTTTATGCAGTGGTGGCAAGATTCAGCTTTGCACTATCAGCCTACATGATCGTAATTTTATTGCTGTTTTTATTCACCACCTTCTTTCAAAATGCTACTGACAAAAATGATTTCTGTGAATTGGCAATCAAGAATAATGCACAAAGCAGATCAGTAATTGCTGAACGCTATGACTCCTTGCTGTGACATAATTCTCACTGTTTATTACTATGTTTTCTTTTCATGCTGATTAAAAGTGCTTTATTTTCAGTGTGTTGTACATACTGACATCTTTCATGGTCCTTCGCTAGATGTTTTTCACTGGGTAGAAGTAAAGACATCTGATATACCATCTATTGTTTCCTTTTTCGTTCAAGAAAGCCAATTGATTAAATTGAAAATAATATTCTGCTTCAATTTTTATTTTATTTTTTTTTAAATTTACATACTGGCTTCCTACTGGCTAAATGATGTGGCCTATGGAATCTTGTGCCAGGCTACCTGATTGGCTGAGGTCATAGAATCATAGAGTTGGAATAGACCACAAGGGCCATCGAGTCCAACCCCCTGCCAAGCAGGAAACACCATCAGAGCACTCCTGACATATGGTTGTCAAGCCTCTGCTTAAAGACCTCCAAAGAAGGAGACTCCACCACACTCCTTGGCAGCAAATTCCACTGTCGAACAGCTCTTACTGTCAGGAAGTTCTTCCTAATGTTTAGGTGGAATCTTCTTTCTTGTAGTTTGGATCCATTGCTCCGTGTCCGCTTCTCTGGAGCAGCAGAAAACAACCTTTCTCCCTCCTGCATGTGACATCCTTTTATATATTTGAACATGGCTATCATATCACCCCTTAACCTCCTCTTCTCCAGGCTAAACATGCCCAGCTCCCTTAGCCGTTCTTCATAAGGCATTGTTTCCAGGCCTTTGACAATTTTGGTTGCCCTCCTCTGGACACGTTCCAGTTTGTCAGTGTCCTTCTTGAACTGTGGTGCCCAGAACTGGACACAGTACTCCAGGTGAGGTCTGACCAGAGCAGAATACAGTGGCACTATTACTTCCCTTGATCTAGATGCTATACTCCTATTGATGCAGCCCAGAATTGCATTGGCTTTTTTAGCTTTTTTGAGGTTTTTTAATAGGTTTGAGGTTTTTTGAGGTTTTTTAATATGCCACCTTTCCACAGTGAGCTGTGTCCAAAGCAGATCCAAAAAAATTGCTTATCAAAGTACAAAGCATTGGGGTGGAGGCCTAGAAGTCAGTTTACAACACATATCAATACATTCAAATGGGACAAAAATCATTTAGCAAACATAGCATAAATTCAGTATTACAAAATAAATAATCTGGACTTAAATACATAAGCAGAGAGCTCAGAAAGAAAATAACAAATGATAAAGTTCCAACTGCTAGCACAGGTCAAAGGAGCCTCAGGCACTTGACATACATACCGTAAACCTCTGCATAAACATTAACATTTCCAAGCACTGGAAAATGTGAAATTTAGTGCACAAGAAACAAGAAGCTGGAAACCATGGGGTCCATTTTGATGTTATTAGTGATAACAAACTCTTGCTTCCCTCCCTTAATTCGGTACACCTTCCCAGTCCTAACATAACATCATGAAAATCAGATTTACATTTTTCTAAATTTGTGGTTCTACAAGACAATTTGGGATTCTGCAAATTGGGGGTTCTACAAGGCAAGACTACCAGTGCAATCCTATATATGTCTGTGAAGAAGTTAAGTCCATTAGACTTATTCCTAAGTAAGAGTGTACAGAATTGCAGCCAAAAGCATATGGTATATTGATACAAAACAGTTCAATGTCTCAAACAAGGACTTTCAGAATGGTAGAAAAATGGTTGTGAGTAATATATACAAGGAGTTTCTTTAAAAGAGATTTTCTTCAGACACTATAGGAAACAAATCATACGCTTTGGAAATAAAACTAAAATGGACGTTAAGTCAAAGGGAATAAAAGACACAGATGCATACAGACTTTTATTTAGGTCACTGGGCTGGTGAAGTGCACCCGCTGCAGTCAATGCAGTCATATTCAATATAATTAGTCTAGCACATGTACCGAGTGGGGGACGTTCTGCTCAACAGAACAATCATTCAACGCAGCAATTGAAAAAAGGGTTTGGGCCTCGCTGCTGTTTTCAGTAATATTTCATCAGCCCAGGAACAGATGCAGCTGCAGTAAAGACAAACACATTAGAGGATAAAAACAGGAGGACAAACCACAAGAGACTCTGGGTTACAATGATAAGGCAGCTGTTTTGTAAAATAATATGTTTAATGCTGCTGCTGAAATTCACAAATTCAGGTCAAATATAGAGGTGGTGAGTAGACTTTAAAAATTCTACCACCCTTATCCAAACCCATAATGGTTTTGTCGAACATGCTTTGCATAATTATCTCAAGTTTCAGTGGGTTTTTTGCAACGTTTAAATGCTCGTTTAAACACGCTTTCTGTATTTTATTCCATGTCTGTTTGTGTGAACCATCTCACAGTTTGCATATTTCGGTACAAACAATAAAATACTAATGTACAGCAGAAATGCATCTTACACAATAAGTGTTTCTATGAATGGAGCCCCTGTTTCACCTCAAGCAAGCAACATATATGCATCACATGCCAGGATTTACTTGCAATCACTTGGTAACAATCAGCTGTACACAGAGCTCCAATGAGCTCTGACAGGTCAGAATCTTTAAATCTAAGGCTGTATCTGTGGTTTGAATAAACAGAACTAGGAATGGAACCCTAGAGGATTTGAAACCAGTCCTGCGTTTAGGATAGATCATTATCCAACAAGACAAAGACCAATACTAATTTTGGTTTTATTCCTGTTAAGGAAGATAATGGGATTTAGATTTACAGTACTTTATAGGGTCTATAATGGAAGGCAGGTAAGGAGGTGAAGACTTTTATAAAGCTTGTGCTCTGTGTTTTGGTTCTCATGATCAAATTCAGGCACAGGCAAGCATGGACACACACACACTCAAACACACTTTGCTCCTGCTTGGCTGCTCCCTTTATGTGAGCAGGGAAATGAATCAGAAAGCTATATAGTTAAGCATAGCTCCTCAATATGTGGGAAGTGGGAACTATAGTTAAAGGTAAAGGTAAAGGGACCCCTGACCATTAGGTCCAGTCGTGGCCGACTCTGGGGTTGGGCGCTCATCTCACTTTATTGGCCAAGGGAGCCAGTGTACAGCTTCCAGGTCATGTGGCCAGCATGACTAAGACACTTCTGGCAAACCAGAGCAGCGCACGGAAACGCCGTTTACCTTTCCGCCGAAGCAGTACCTATTTATCTACTTGCACTTTGACTTGCTTTTGAACTGCTAGGTTGGCAGGAGCAGGGACCGAGCAACGGGAGCTCACCCCATCACGGGGATTCGAACAGCCGACCTTCTGATTGGCAAGCCCTAGGCTCTGTGGTTTAGACCACAGCGCCACCTGCGTCCCAGGAACTATAGTTAACAGCTCCCAAACAAGCCAGAATTTGGAAGCTAGATGTGTTTGTGAGCAGGGTAGGTGAGGGAGGGACTGCTAACCATCTTCTGTTTGTCATAAGGACAGGAATCCCAGTAGTAGTTTTTAATCAGCAACTCCAACTATTCTCAGGATTGGTTAAAGGTGTTAGCAAATGACTCAGTTTTAAACATGTTTCCGATGATTAATCCCATGAGACACAAAGACAACAATGTGATTGATACAGCTCTGATGACTAATTTTAAAAAATGTCAAGATGCTGTCTAGTCATGTGGGAGTGTTGCCATATTGGCTGGGAATCCTGGAAGACCTACTCCCTGCCTTGCAGCCCTTTCCCACTTGGCCAGGGAGGGTGAAGTCCTGACTGACTCCAGCTACAAAAGCTGAGGCTGCAGAAGAGACTATTGGGCTGGGGTATTGTTTGGGTTATTTTGCTGGGGAGTTGTTGCTGTTATTGATATTATTTTTTGTATATTTATTTTAGATCTATGATTTATGTGGAAATTGTTCTATTTGTTTGTGTACTTTTTGATGTGTTTTATTTATTTCACAAACAAAAATGGCCCTATAAGGCCTTCAGACAAAATCTCAGAAATGTGTTCATGCACCAGTCACTCTTGTTGCATTCCATTTAATTTCACAATTTGTCCCTTGCTGTCATAGTACTAATTTTTTTGGCCAATATAATGCTGAATTTGCACAATTTCACCCATGTCACCAAAAATAGATAACATAAGAACATAACAGCCCTGCTGTTATGCTGGACATGGGCATAACAATTAGGAACAGTGTATGTGAGGATAACAGTGATTATGATGGCTGATCATATGGTAGCCTGTTTCTTTGCTAAAAACTCTATCAACTCTGTTGTGTAGGCATCTCTGCATGTACATTAAAAGTTCACTTTTTTGAGTGGTCACAACAGAGAACGCTTTAAATACATACAGCTTATTTATATTGTTTATTTGTTTATGTATTTATTTAATATTTTTACCTGCCTTCCATTCCAAAGGCCCTCAGTGTAGCTCACAACATAATTTTCAACAACCTACAAGATACACTCAGTAATAAAATAATATCCAAGAACAGAAACAAAAAATTGACAGGCTACAGCAGAAGCATAAAACAACCAAAAAGGGAATAACAAAGATGCAACAGAACAAAAAGGTCTTAATATTCCATCTTAATGCCAATAGTTAGGGGACCAATCAGAATGCTCAGAGGAGGGAAGTCCACAATCTGGACACCACTATGGAGAAAGCCAAATCCTGTGTCCTGGTCAATCAAATGTCCAACTACAATGCACTCAGGGCAAGGCCCTCAGTGAGCAATAAATACTGTTAGGTAGGAACAGCGGCGTAGCGTGGGTTGTCAGCACCCGGGACAAGGCAAGTAATTTGCGCCCCCTAACCCGGGGCAAGGCAAGTAATTTGCGCCCCTAACCCCTAACCTGCCGCCGCTGCCAGCTTCTTCTTGCTGCTGCCTGGGCTGGGGTATTTACGGTAAGGTAGCCACGGTAGCGGCGGGTCCGTGTCAGGTGATCTGAGGCGAGTTGCCGCTGGCGCTGCCGCCCAAACGACGCCGCTCACCCGGAGGAGGAGGAGGGCAGAGAGGCGAGGAAAATGCAACATGGCCCAGCAACTGCAGCAGCAGCGGCGGTGGGGCTGTGAGGAGGGGCTGCCTGGCGCGCCCTCCGCGGCCCTGACGCGCGGGGACCACAGCGAGCACTGAGAGCCGCTGCCTGCCGGACGCCTTCAGCCCGGACGCGCGCACAGCTCGTCGGTTCCGCGAGACATGGGGCTCTGCTACAGCCTGCGCCCGAGGCTCTTCGGCGACTCCGGAGGCGGTGAGCGCGCCCCCCCAGATGTTGCGCCCGGTGTGGCCGGCCCCCCCTGCACCCCCATGCTACGCCACTGGGTAGGAGAAACTTCGTCTCTGATAGTCACCCCCTTCTCCATGGCACATCCGCCACAAGTGAATGTGAAAGATCGGCTTAATTAAATGCTACCAAGTGTTTTTTTATATATATTTCTCAAAAGTTATCAATTAAAAAATCCTGCTGCATTAGCTGAGGCAAGGGGTTCAGACATCAAAACAGGTAATCACAGCATTGTGTGGTTAGGGTAAGTTCAGGAAGTTAATTGTGTCTCTGTGGGGACAAGGAAAGGCAGAGGTCAAAAGCACTTTCCGGGAGTTACGCCTGCTTTCTGCAAATCTATTTCATAGTAAATGAGAATGAGAAATAGGTGTAACCTAGTCCTGAAACAGGAAGAATAGTGCATGGGCTGTAGAGAATGGTATTGGCTCCAAGTTTTGAGGGGCCTTGGGGGGCCTTGAGGGGCCATCTCCTCAATGAAGCCCACAGTGCCTGTTTACTTGCACTCTGCCTCTGGGCAGATTGGGGAGAGGGGGAAAGCACAGGGCAACTGAAAGATGCTGGTTTATCTCCTCCCTTTTGCTCAGGAAAGGCAGGTGAACAGGCAGTGAAAGCACAGCAAGGAGGAAGAGAAGGAGGCTTGGAGGGTCAGCCGTGGTCCCCTTGCAGGGCTGTGAACCTTGACAGGTCCCAAATGATGCGTAGCCCTAATGCCAGCCTTGGCAGAGAACAAAGTCGCTACCAAGAGATTCTACTTAATACCTAATACTACCTAATAGAGATATTAACTTGGTTTGTCATACAGGTGGGTGTTCCATGTTTTGAATTGCATGCAGTTCTTTTCCATTGAATTCCAGCAACTGCATTAGGATCTACCCAAATATGACTTTAAAAAAAACAGGGTATTGCAGAAAAAAGATACTTCATAGTTTCTGTTGACTGAGTGTCCCCCCCCCCCCCGCCCTTTCTGCTTTTACCTTTTGAGATCTAGTGTTTCTTCCTGTGTAATCCTTAGTCATGTCAAGCCAGTCATTTTCAATTGCAAAAGAGCTACTCGCATCCAGCATCCAGTTATATTGTGGAACTTTCAAATTCTTTTATCGTCAGTATGGTAGAAGCAAAAACAGCAGCAATAAAAACAAAACATCTAAGGCAACAGATACTAATGGTATAGTAGACACCCCTGGAATATCTTGGGATTTATATTGTAGCAGAGTTGCTGTTTTAAAAACACACAAACACCCACATCCTTGTTACTTTCCACCATATGTAAAACATCTCCAGCTTTTTCCACGCTGGTTGTTTGGTCTAGCTTTTACATTTGGATTTTATTCCTTTCTCCTGGACTTTTCTGTTGGCTGACATTCAATGACTGCCCACTCATAGATGGCAGCAGTCTCATTGGGGAAGGGGGTCATTTTTGTGACACTCCCCCCCCCCCCCGTTTCATCTCTCGCCCTCTGGAACTGTTTTTATTTATCATTATTTCATACAATGTCTATATTGCTTGATTGAAAAAAACCCCTCAAGCAGTTTGCAAAAAAGAAAACCGTAAAATTATTGTTAAAAACAACTATTTAAAGCATTTTTTAAAATGTAATCAGCAATAAACTTAAAACAGATTAAAAATGTAATCAACGATAAACTTAAAACACACATCAAAATTCTAGATATCTGGACAGACTTTTAGATGCATCAGGGTGCTGCAGAGGGTGGGAAGAGTATCGTCAGAAATGGCCTTCCTTGTTTGGAAAATGACCTTGTTCTGCTGGCAGATTCCTTTTTTCAGTGGACAGTCATAAGTGGGTGTCACCTAATAAATATTAAAATTACAGCATTTCTCTGGTTTTGGGTGTAGATTTTACAAGATAGATCATAAAGACTAATAATTAGTCTTTATTTTCACTTATTTTCACATAATATTTTTTCACACAATCATTTCTGTCAGAATTGATCTTGTTTTTATTTCTGTAATTTTATGCAAGTTTTTATATAAGCAGATAGGTAGATTTAAATATGTCATTGTACCATATCTTTTCCCCAACGCTTGTGTGTATTAAACAAACCTGAGTTGGCCTAATGAAGTAGTTTATAATTATACTACATTAGCTTTTTAAAAGTGTGCTTTTACTAGAACTATATCTACAATAACACTAGCAGAGAAATTCTAGTGATAGTGCAATCCTATACATATTTACTAAAAGTATCACTATATTCAATGGGACTTACTCTGAGAGGATTGCAGTACGAAGGAAATAATATAGAACATTGCATTACAACACATAATGTTTGAAGACAAATAGGTATCTAATTCAGAAAAAAGTCTTACACTTAGGGAAGTACATTGAATACATAGCACTTTTTGGTGTCTCAAGGCTAAAATCAAACATAAATAATGATTATATGGAATTCCATGCTGCTGTGTAACATATATATATTTCAAACCCTAGTTAAGACCAGTCTTAATAATAATAATAATAATAATAATAATTTTTTATTTATACCCCGCCCTCCCCAGCCAAGGCCGGGCTCAGAGCGGCTTACAAGCAATAATAAAAACAAGATGAATGATTACAACTTAAAAACAAAAATAAAATACAACATTAAAATAATGGAACATTAAAATATTAAAATGTAGCCTCATCGCAGGAGAAGGAAAAGGAAAAAAAAAAAAAAGAGAGAGGGAGGGAGGGAATCAAATTGGCTCCAAGCCAAAGGCCAGGCGGAACAACTCTGTCTTACAGGCCCTGCGGAAAGAAATCAGATCCTGCAGGGCCCTGGTCTCATGAGGCAGAGCGTTCCACCAGGCTGGAGCCAGAGTTGAAAAGGCCCTGGCTCTGGTTGAAGCCAATCTAACTTCCTTAGGGCCTGGGACCACTAGGGTGTTGTTATTTATGGACCTTGAGGCTCTCCGTGGGGCATACCAGGAGAGGCGGTCCCGTAGGTACGAGGGTCCTAGGCCGTGAAGGGCTTTAAAGGTCAAAAGCAGCACCTTAAATCTGACCCTGTACTCCACCGGGAGCCAGTGCAGCTTGAAAAGCACTGGGTGAATATGCTCCCATGGCAGAGACCCCGTGAGGAGCCTCACTGCAGCATTCTGTACCCACTGGAGTTTCTGGGACAGCTTCAAGGGCAGCCCCGCGTAGAGCAAATTACAGTAGTCAAGCCTGGAGATGACCGTCGCATGGATCACTGTGGCCAAGTCGGGGCGGGAAAGGTAAGGGACCAACTGCTTGATGCAGCGAAGGTGGAAAAATGTCGCCTTAGCTGTTGCTGTAACCTGCGCCTCCATGGAAAGGGAGGCGTCAAGGATTACACCCAAACTCTTAACGGAAGGCAATGGCACTAATTGGGCCCCCGCAAGAGAAGGCAGTTGGTCCCTCATCCCCATACCATCCCCATACCATACCAGTCTTAAGGTTATATATTCTTATAAATTTGACAGAACTTCCTAGAAACTCATATGTATTATGAAGTGAAATCCTCTATACCCATATAGGATGAAATCCAATTTGTCCATTGATTTTAACGAGTCTTCTGTGAGTATGACTAATGTTGGTTATCTCCCATTTGGTTATCTCCCATTGATAGCATGTGTACCTTTTACATGCACATTTACAACATACTGGTAATAAATATTACAAACACAAGACAGTAGTCAACTAAATAAATGCCTAAGTGGAACAATTTTCACTTGCGCCAACAGGAATTTCCTCACCTCTGCCTCCCCTGCACACACCTTGCATGGTCTCCAATTCTGCTTCAAAGGGTTGGGGGAACTCCTAGAACATATTTCGGGGGCACACAGGGGAGGAGGGGGGTATTTGTGGCACAAGGAGATATCCTTGTGCTAACGGAAAGCTTGCCTTCGCACCATGTTGAATTCCACCCATAATTTTTTGTGACTCTTCAGCTGCCGATGCAAGTTTTCCACTGAATTTGATGGAACTTACTTCTAAGTAGGCATGTATAAGATTGTACTGCAACATTTTGCCTTGCACAGAAGTGTTTAAACCTCCTCTCTGAATTAGGTAACAATCCAGCTCTCCTTATGTACAGTAGCAGAACTGCTGCTTTGTAACTCACATCAGAAATCATATTGCCAAGGAACATAAGAACAGTCTCCTGGATTTGGCCAATGATTCATCTAGTTCAGCATCCTGTTCTCACAGTGGCCAACGGACACCTATGGGAAGACCACAAGTAGGACTTCTCTAATCCTGCTGTTTCCAGTTGATATTCTGAACCACACTACTTCTATCAGTAATGGTAGAAACAAGGTCTTCTCCTTCATGGATCTGTCTATGAGAGCATAAGAAAGCATTTGGGAAGTAATTGTAAAATGTCCAGAGTCTTGGTATCAGAAGATTGCCTTTATGTTACTTAAAATTCAAATTTCTTCATTTTCTATGTATAATACCCGTATCTAATAGAAAAACTGTTGTTACTGCCAATCAATATTCTTGGTTTTAGGTATATAAAAAACAAGGCTCACAGCTTAAAGCATTATCTTGGAAATATGCTCCAACAAGAAATGTTTCCAACCTATTGTCCACTCACTAACATTTATTCAGAAGCCTAAAATGAAATTTCGGGGGGCGGGCGCAGGAGCGACAGCTGAGGTGAGAAAGCAGTCAGAGCTGCAGGCAATATGACCACCAGACAGAATCATTGGGACTGAGATGTACTTGGAAGCTGGAAGAGAGACTTTGACAAGGCTTACATGGTTCTGGGGCAGTTCTTAGTGCTAAAGGACAAGGACCTCTTCTGTGAATGGCTGAAGGACATGTGTGGCACCAATGCCAAGCAATCCAGAGACTGTTACGGCTGCCTGAAGGGTGAGATTTTTCTTGTGAGTGACGTTGGCCAAAGCCTGGTGGATGCCGTTAGGGCTTTTGTAGTTGAATAGATTGTCCCTCCCCGTCTCTCCTAGCACCTACTCTTTATAAACCTTCCAGAATCTACATGGGCTGCTGTGGGCTCTTGCTCCCAACACATGGCTGCCTTTTAATGTAACAGAATCTTTGTTCCTCCAGGGATGTTCTAATGTGTTTTTTTAATGTGGCTTTGATAGCACCCCCCCCCCCAGGCTACCCAACTCCAGAACCAGACCTGCCTCATAGTAATAAGAGGTTCCCCTGCTCCCTTTCTTTGAGCTCCAGTTAAACGGAGGTTTACCTGTCTGAAAACAAAAGATGTATTAGGATTATTATTTTTCTGTTTTCTCTCCAGCGTCTGGTCCTCACCATAACTTTCATGCGACTTGGTTCATTGGCAAGAACCAAAAATCATTGCAATACAATAAAAATCAGCAGTGTTAACTAAATAAAAATAAAAAGATTTTCAGTAAGTTTTGTTTTGTTATCAATGCACAGAATTGTTAACTGAATTTCCAGTCCCAAGTCTTCCTACTGAGAAGCCGCACTGAATTCACTGGGCTTTGTCGTCAGCTAACAAGAGATAATTGAACCAATCTCTTGAAATATATTATTCAGAAGCAGACTTTATTCATTATGTATTTTGAAATGTTACATCCTAAGTTTTAAAAATAGCTTTTATTAGAACTCTTACTTAAAACAGGCATTAGATTCCCGTAATCAAATGTTAAACTTAAAAAAGTTTTCCTACTCCCACTACCTTTTCAGCCAAGTTGGAAGTATCACTTTGAATTTGCCCAGACTTGCCCCCTTAACTTTCTCTTTTACCATGCTAATGTGATATTTTGCTAGGTTTGTTGATGTGCTAATAGTCTACATTGCTCTCTTTCAGAAACTTCTAAGAATTCCACTTAGCATGACCAAAGGCCTTAGGCGTATCTAAGGTAGTCTTTTGGATCAGTTCTTGGCTTTGGAGACTGTTGGGGCAGGGCAGAAAGACTTAATTTTGAGTGGTGTTTAATGTTTAGTGAATGAGAAACATGTTTAAATAGAAAATAAAAAGGGGAGTTAGTAGTTAACAGATTAAAATGTTTTAAAACATGAAGCAGCATGCTAACATTAAATTTGCACCCTAATCCCAAAAACTTTATATGAAAATAACTCCTACTGAAATGAATGGAAGTTCCACAAAAGGTGTTTGGGACCAAGACAATAATTTCCATTTAGGGCAGCAGATTCCTAGATTCAGGATATTCTAGGAAAGCTTTAACAACAACTACTGTACATTCTGTAATGTACATACTGTACACATTAGATTATTTCACTGTGATGTTATATAAACCAAAATATGTTTCTGTTTTAACTGACCTATTTTTATCTAATATTATTGGTGTAAATAGATGTTTAAAAAGGTATTTTCTTGGGCAAGTGGGAAAGAACTATGGAGTAAATTTCTAGAACTTTACTTCCAAGAAATTTGATTCCATGCATGACAGCTGTTTGGGAATAAAAACTGGCCTGGATATTTACATTAGACAATTCATATTTGTTCTGTTCAGCTGTGTTTATGATCCTGAAATAGTCTGCGCTGCCAAGTCACTAGAGAGGTTTAAAAATTCCAGTTGGTCAGAGTTTCTAATTCCCACCAACCACATTGCCTCCTCCCTATCCCCCCCCTCCAATTATTGCTCAATAAATGCAGAGGTGGTAGGGGATAGCTACTGCCAACTAAAAGCCATTGTTAAAAAAAAAGATTTAAATTAATTTCATTTTTATTACAAATAGCCAAGGATTTTTTTTCCAAAATATAAATCTGTAAAACAATCATCTTGACTGTACAATTTCATTTACAGTATACAATCCAGAAAAAGTACACAGTTAAAGAACTGTTTTTATACATTAGCCCTTGGCCACAAAACAAAGAATTTGGCAGTACTACTACAACTTTAATGACTATGGGGTGAAAATCAACATATCAATTACATCATCTAACTTCATTATCAAAGCGGGATACATACATACATCATTGTACAGGGAATGTGAATTTTTTTAACTGGAAACTGTCATCATGTTGTAGTTTTTGGAAGGGCTGGCTCTGCCAATTCTCCACTCCTCTTTACAGCTGCTCATGCTCTCAAGAGCTTTGGCATTCTTCACTGCTGGCTGAGGGCCTTCATAGAGGACACAGATCGACCCATCTTCTCCGATGCGATAGGACACCTCAAAGGGGTCGATCCAAAGAGTTAATTCGCTGGGCAGGAGCTGGAAGAGTCTCTCGTGGCTTAGTCCGATCATACCCGCTGCCTTTCCTATCAAGGGGTCCATCTTGTGATTGATCCTAATGCAGCGGTATCCTGAGCCTTTGGAAGGCATCAGGGGGAACCAGTGGTGCTTATAATGGTCTGCAGAGGGTGGGGGGAACAAAGGAAAGAGGAAGAAGAGTTACAGCCTCTGGCTCACAGTCCCCGTCCTTCAGCTGTCTTGCCTGAAGAGGGATTCAAAACACAGAGAAGAGGAGAAAACGACAAAAAGGGGGGGGGGGGGAGCCTGTTTAGAAACACAAATAACGAGGACCTCAGTACTCTTATCGCTGAAAGTAAAGGAGGGCTGCCAAGGAGACAGGTCGCCAGCCTCCTCCTCCTCCAAGTCGGAGAGGCTCAAACTGAGGCGAATTTAAGCTCCTTAATCGTTGAGAAGTGGGGGTTTTTGTTGGGGGGGGGGAGGGGGGAAAGGAGAAAGGAAAAGTGGTCCATAAGAACCCCATAGCAGGGACAGTTAGGAGTTGTGGAAAGATATTTCGAAATCCAACCCGGGAATGGGGGGGGGGGCGGGGGAGAGAGAGAGAGAGAGAGAAGCGACGAGAGGCTGCTCTGTTCCTTGGGGGGGGGGGCTCTTTCTTTTGGGGGGTGGCTTCCTCTTTGTGGCAGGAGGGAGGCATCGACTCCCCTACCCCCCGCGTGCGACGGCTGAGGGGTTCTCGGGGCTCTTTTTCTTCAACTCGCCCATCACCATCGTCGTCGTCGTCAACAACAACAACAACGGCGCTGGGGGGGGGGGAGAGAGAGAGGTTTGGGAGTCATGGGGGCGCCCCTATCCTCCGCCGCCTCACCTCGCAGCGCCTCCTGGAGGGACTCGCTGAAGCAGCGCAACTCCTCGTCGCCGATGCCGCCGGGCGTCCGGAGGAGGCGGGTGATGAAGCCCGCAGCCGACGAGATCTCCGTCTTCATGGCCCTCCACAGTTCCCTCGCGGCCTCACTCGGTCTTTATCTTTCCCCACACTCTCTGTGTGTGCGCGCGCAGGGGGGGGGGATGGGGTGGGGGGTTGGCTTCGTTGCTGCGGGAGGCTGCGGAGGAGCTGAGGGAGATAAGCGGGGGCTGTTGCGAGGTGCCGATCCGCGCTACCGACTCTCCCTTGCTGCTGCCGCCACCCACTCAGCGCTGCTGCAGCTGCGCGAGGAGTAAACAGATCAAGACGCACAGACAAGAGGCGGCCTTTTCCCCCCCACCCACCGCCGCCACACTCAGCGGGAGGGGCCGGGACACCAGGCAGCCAATGATGCCGCGCCCCCCCAGCCGCTACATCACAGAAACCGGGCGTTCCGCGTCGCCGACGCCGAGCCGCCCCTCCGGATTGGGCGACGGGTGGACATTTCAGCCTCCTGATTGGCCGGCGGGCAACGAGGAAGTCGGTGGAAGGTGGCGGTTGACGGAGTCTCTCCTTCCCCCTCTCCTCCCCCGCTCGCACTCTTCCCCCCCCCCCCGCAACTCCGCGCAGCAGGAAAAGTTTGGGAGGGGGCGGGCCTGGTTTTCTACCAATGGGAGAAGCGCGGAAGGGGCAAGTTTATTTGTTCCTTGCGTCAGTCTGGCGGCGCCTCTTGAGTCAGCCGCTGGCGGGGGTGGAAAAAGGGAGGGGGAGGGAGACTGCTGGTCCTTTTGGGGATGGTGGGTCTGATCTGCGGTGCCTGGAAATCGCTGGCAAGGGAGGAGCGTGGCGCCTTCGGAGTCACAGAGGAGGGAGCGCGGGCGCCCGCTGCGGGACGTGACTTATGAGAAGCGCCCAGGAGGCGGGAAAAGGGAGGGGGCAACATGACTAATCCGAGCACAGGAGGCTTCACAGGAGTGCTGCAGAGACGCCTATTATCTCAAGTTACTCTCATTGTTATCGGGTCATACAGTTATCTTTGTGTGTCCTAAGAGGAGACTGCTGTGGTGTAAAAGCGAAGGAAGCGGCTCGTTATTGTTTATTACATTTGTATACCGCCTTATACCCTCAGGGCGGTTCACAAGATGCATGAAGGAAGGTCTGGGTAAAAGGGGATCTAGTAAGTCAAAGGCTCTTGAATTTTCGTTATTCACCCCCCCCCCCATCCACCAGCAAGAGATACCCGTGGATCACCATGTTTTTAGTGTCATGTCAGTGGCACCTCATGGGGTTTTTTTTGGTGGTGGCAGGACCTGTGTGAAAGTCTAGAAACTCCCGTGAGGATTAGTGCTCCAGATCTATGTTTTTGTCCCAAGGCAGCTCACCAGATTTGTCGCTTTTGTGGAATGTGGGTGTGGTTTGCAGGAGCGGGTAGAGAAACCTGTATAAACAAGTGAATTCTTAATTATCCATATTGCGCCATAGTGGCTTTCATAGTAGTATAAGATCTGTCGTTTTTGTGATACGGTCTGTGAATAAAGATCATATATTTGCACATGAGATGAACTGTTATAGTTTGGTGGAGGGGATACTGTGGCACAATCATGCAGTTTAAAGGTTCCATTTGTTATCTCCGATATAACATTTATTTTCTTCCATATGAAGTGGACTCTGATCCATTAAAACTTGCTGCGTAATAAATGTAGTAGTCTTCAAGGCAGAGCTTTTCAAACTCTGTGCCGTGACACAGTGTGTCGGCTGCAGTACGTGTTGTGTGATGTGTGTCTCTATCTTATAAGGGGTTAGTTTAATCTCCGGTTTGCTAGTAAAACTTTATTACCGTGTCGCAAAATGATGCATGTCTAAAAAGTGTTACCAACATGAAAAATTTGGAAAGTTCTGCTTTAAGGTGTCACAAGAGTCATCTTTGTTTTTGCTGCTACAGACTAAAATGGTTTCCCCAGAGGAAACTTATTGAGATACTACTTCTTGAAAAAAGTTAGATGGTAGTCATCTGTATGAAAAATTTTGAAAATTTACTGAGTGACTTTAGGCAAGAAAATCTTTTAGCCCCAGTACACCATTTGCTATGGCAATGACAATACAAGCTTCAGGGGTTTGGTCTGAGGGCAATGTTCAAGGTTAGCTAACCCTTTGAAGGCCACGAGCCAGCAGTGGTTGTGGCCAAAGTGGTCACATACATACTGCTGGCATACAGACTGTACAAATATACATTTTCACTTCACAACCCTTTTGACGGGCCCTACACCACCACTAATTTATGCACTGCTCTGTTTACTCACTCTTCTCCTTACTAGACTGTAGGGAAGGGAACTAAACTTGATAAGAAGGGGGAAGTGGGCTTCTTTATCTTTCCAAAAAGAAAGAAAAGAACTCATTCTCTCCTTACCCTTCTTGCCAGGCAACAAAGAAGAGATTTTGGGGTATGCTGCCCCAGCACTTCCAATAACCTCTAATAAATTTTGAACAAAGTTTAGAAAAATGGGAGGGTCTCTTACTTGCTGTCTGCCTGCTTTCCCCTTGTTGCCTCCTCTTTACTAACCAAGCTGGCAGTAGCCCCACTCTCACAACATCTTTCTTGTTGTTAGCTTTTCTCATTGGATGTGCTGCTGGTGAAGCAAAACTCTGAATTGTTTCGCCTGTCCTCTTCATTTCTCAGAGTGAGGCACTCTGGGGAATTAAAGATTGTGTGTGTGACTTGTCAGGAGCTTCACTGTGAAAAATAAAAATAACAAGACATTGGGACTGCTGTGGCAGCATCATTAGGGGACCCTCCAAATGCTGCAATAATGAAGAAAGGGAAAGTGGGGAGGGGAGGAAAATGTATTTTCTAAGGAGCAGAGACAGCACCACCACCCCTCCCACTGCAATGTGATGATGGGAATGAAACACTACCTGTGCATTTCTGAGATTTCTAAAGAGCAGAGACAGTGATATTACTTCTCATTGTAGTGCTGGGCTGGGAGGAGAGGAGTCTCTTGTACATTGCCATTGCTAGCAGGTTGGAGGTGCTTAGAAACAGGAAGAGAGCACTCCAGCTTGCTAGCAATGGTGGTGTACAAGAGGAAGAAGAGACACTCTTGGAAGTTTTGAGAAGAAGTGTCCTTTCAAGATAATTGGTTTTGCTGAGGTCTTGGCAGCCTGCTTGAAGTGACTAGGCACACCTGATCTGACCCACCACAGAAGTGCCACCCCTCTTCTCAGGATTATTGACATAATGTACCTAAAGCATTCAATACACTTAGGATATTTGCCAAATATTATTAGAATAATAACACATTACAATGTCCTTTGGTTTGTTCATTCAATAAAGAATCCATTAGTGTTACCAAGGCTTACTGGGTAAGAGAAGCAGATTACACAGCAGGCTTCATCATCAAGTGTATAAACTTTATTTAGGCTGATGTACATCTTGTGCTACTTGGAGCGTGACTGAAGGAAGTGTGACTCACAGATACTGTAGTAATTCACAAATACATGGCATGGCAGTAGAAGCTGCAGTTGCCGAGTATTTTGAATGAGACATTTATTCTGATACTGCATGAGGAATGTTGGCACTCTCACACAAGGCTGTGGCATTTCATAATGTGTTAGCACTGGGAAATGTACACGGTTCCTTATGCAGCTGAACAGATCATAAATTCCTTGGGGACTGAGAAGGCTGAGCTTCAAATCTATGTGCCCATTTTTGTTCTGCAGAGCTGTGGTTTCTGTTCTTTAGGACACCCTCAAAACAAATTTTATTAATAGCACCCAGAGGAAGCTACAGAAGAAAAAAAGATTGGAAGGGAGAGATTGGAAGCCCCAGTTGACTTCTAAAAAAGGGCCCAAAGGCACTTGGAGAAGCCCAATGAAAGTAATTAACAACAATAAAAGTGAAGGGAATCAACAGAGGAGACCCATTGCATTTAATGGATGTGGCTTACTTAGGTCCATTGATTTCAATGGATCTACCCGGATTAAGACATATATGCACACCCATATATACACACGCATACACACAACCCACTGTTTGTAAAAAAGAAGCAGCTACAGAATTATGCTGGGATTCTTAGGGGTCTCCCAAAACCTCTTTGTGGACTGTGGGTTAGTCACCCCAATGTAAAAGACCCTCCTATATACTTGAAAGTCAGCTCATTTTCTGTCCAGATCTGTCTTGATTTTTCATCACAAAAGGAAGGTGAAATAATTACCTCATGATATATTTATGATATGCAGCTAATGGAAGAGGGAAGCCTGCAAAGTATTTTCAGTTTAGGATAGCTGTAAATAGTGTGATGGGAAGTACAAATGTTATTGATGTTCTAAGTGGACTAGGTCATTGTGTCAGATATAATATAGCTGAAGACACAGAACTGTCATTTTTAACAAAAATTTGATGCAGGCAACTTCTGAAGGGATTATTACCACAGCCAAGGATGGCCAGTGCAAATATACTGCTATTCCCCTAATTCCCCTGACTCTACAGTTTATAAATACAGTGGTACCTTGGGTTAAGAACTTAATTCGTTCTGGAGGTCTGTTCTTAACCTGAGGTACCATTTTAGCTAATGGGGCCTCCCACTGCTGCTGCACCGCCGTGTGATTTCTGTTCTCATCCTGAAGCAAAGTTCTTAACCCGAGGTACTATTTCTGGATTAGCGGAGTCTGTAACCTGAAGCGTCTGTAACCTGAGGTACCACTGTAATGACTTCTATCACTGACAAATGATTCTTGTTTTGCCTGATACAGGCTCGGACCTACAACCTGTCTATATCTCCTGCCTCTTGCCCACTTGACAATTACATACAGTACCTTTGAGCAAGCGGGAGTTTGCTGTAGAGCTACGCTCTACGTGCATGTCTTGGAACTCTTGTGTTTGGAAGAGGACTTAAAAAACAGCTACTCCCATGTTTTATGTAACCAATGGAGAGCTGGTAGTTTTTCTTTATGCACCAGGTTCATTCACTGAGTGGAGTGAATCCTCTTCAGAACTGAGTGACATTACTGAGGGATATTTAGAGCTCTCAAAAGCACCTGAAGATGTTAATGAGGCAATTAATTCAGCGCCCACAAGTTGTTTTAGGCTTCTAGACATCATATAGGAGATTCATAATCAGAATGTGGGGGGCAGGACAAGGGAAATGCCATAGCTCTGTGGGCCCAGGTTGAATTGCTGGAATCTCAGTAGGGCTGTCTGAAAACTTGATTGTAAACTATATGAAGTTTGAGCTAGGTGAACCAATGGCCTGATTCAGTACAGTTTGTGCAGTCAGAGAATCACCCTTTCATAGATCAAGTAGCACACTCAGTAACACAGATCTGATGAAGTGGATTTTTTAAAAAAAAGTTTTATTTTTTATTATTAAATATTTTCTTGTTTTACAGAAGTAAGTGTAATGTCTATCATATTTTTTCCATGTAACATTTCTACAAATCTGTTTCATTTGTTGAGACATTAGGGGGAGAAAAGAAGAGAAGGGGTGGAGGGAGGGAAGATGGGTGGGGGTGGGGTCGGGTGGCAATGTTTCTGTTATGATTAATGTATGTAGGGTTTGGTGTCAGCGTTGCTTGTCCTGTTCACTTGTGTTCCTTTGGTGGTGAGAGAGGTTGGGGTTGGCCTAGGGTGTGGTTGTTTGTTTGTGATTGGCTGTGGTGATCTTTGTTTTCATGTGTGAGTGGGGTGAGTGGCTGTTTTGGATCAGGTTAGCCATATTGATTTGTATTCTGTTGGTGGATTATTGTCATTGTCTTGTTGGGCTGTGTACGTGATAAAGGGGAGCCATACCGGGGTAAAGGCGTCTTCTTCTGTTTGTCCCCATGTCAGTTTCAGTTTATTGGTTAATTTTTCTGATGAAGTGGATTTGAGACTACAAAAGCATTTGACAAATTTGCTCGTAGGGTGGTAAAGGACCCTTGTTAAATTATTCAGTATCTCCACGGTGCTCACTGGAAGGACAGATCGTGAAGCTGAGGCTCCAATACGTAGGCCACCTCATAAGAGAAGACTCCCTAGAAAAGTTCCTGATGTTGGGAAAGATTGAGGGCACAAGGAGAAGGGGACGGCAGAGGACGAGATGGTTGGATAGTGTTCTTGAAGCTACTAACATGAGTCTGACCAAACTGCAGGAGGCAGTGGAAGACAGGAGTGCCTGGCTTGCTCTGGTCCATGGGGTCACGAAGAGTCGGACAAGACTAAACAACAGTGATCATGGATCACTGCCTTGCCGTGACGAAGGGGCTTGAATAACTCAGAGAAGCTATGAACTATGCTGAGCGGGGCAGCCAAGATGAACAGGTCATAGTGGAGAGTTTTGACCAAACGTGATCCACCTGGAGGAGGAACCGGCAAGCCACTCCAGTATCCCTGCCAAGAAAACTCCATGGACAAAGACAACAGGCATATAAAAGTTATGACGCTGGAAGATGAGCCCCTCAGGTCGAAAGGTGTCCAACATGCTACTGGGGAAGAGCGGAGGGCAGTACAAGTAGATCCAGAGCTGATGAAGCGGCTGGGCCAAAGCCGAAAGGACGCTCAGTTGCGGATATGCATGGAAGCGAAAGGAAAGTCCAATGCTGTAAAGAAAAATATTGCATAGGAACCTGGAATGTAAGAACCATACAATCATAGAATCATAGAGTTGGAAGAGACCACAAGGGCCATCGAGTCCAACCCCCTGCCAAGCAGGAAACACCATCAGAGCATTCCTGACATATGGTTGTCAAGCCTCTGCTTAAAGACCTCCAAAGAAGGAGACTCCACCACACTCCTTGGCAGCAAATTCCACTGTCGAACAGCTCTTACTGTCAGGAAGTTCTTCCTAATGTTTAGGTGGAATCTTCTTTCTTGTAGTTTGGAGCCATTGCTCCGTGTCCGCTTCTCTGGAGCAGCAGAAAACAACCTTTCTCCCTCCTGTATGTGACATCCTTTTATATATTTGAACATGGCTATCATATCACCCCTTAACCTCCTCTTCTCCAGGCTAAACATGCCCAGCTCCCTTAGCCGTTCCTCATAAGGCATTGTTTCCAGGCCTTTGACCATTTTGGTTGCCCTCCTCTGGACACGTTCCAGTTTGTCAGTGTCCTTCTTGAACTGTGGTGCCCAGAACTGGACACAGTACTCCAGGTGAGGTCTGACCAGAGCAGAATACAGTGGCACTATTACTTCCCTTGATCTAGATGCTATACTCCTATTGATGCAGCCCAGAATTGCATTGGCTTTTTTAGCTGCCGCGTCACACTGTTGGCTCATGTCAAGTTTGTGGTCAACCAAGACTCCTAGATCCTTTTCACATGTACTGCTCTCAAGCCAGGTGTCACCCATCTTGTATTTGTGCCTCTAATTTTTTTTTGCCCAAGTGCAATACTTTACATTTCTCCCTGTTAAAATTCATCTTGTTTGTTTTGGCCCAGTTCTCTAATTTGTCAAGGTCATTTTGAAGTGTGATCCTGTCCTCTGGGGTGTTAGCCACCCCTCCCAGTTTGGTGTCATCTGCAAATTTGATCAGGATGCCCTTGAGTCCATCATCCAAGCCGTTGATAAAGATGTTGAATAAGACCGGGCCCAAGACAGAACCTTGTGGCACCCCACTAGTCACTCTTCTCCAGAATGAAGAGGAACCATTGATGAGCACCCTTTGGGTTCGGTCAGTCAGCGAGTTACAAATCCACTGAGTGGTAGCATAGTCAAGTCCGCATTTTACCAGCTTCTTTACAAGAATATCATGGGGCACCCTGTCAAATGCCTTGCTGAACCTGGGTAAGTTGGATGTGGTCAAAAATGAGATGGCAAGAATAAATATTGACATCCTGGGCATCAGTGAACTAAAATGGATGGGAATGGGCGAATTCAGTTCAGATGACTATCACATCTACTACTGTGGGCAAGAAACCCGTAAAAGAAATGGAGTGGCCCTCATAGTCAACAAAAGAGTGGCGAAAGCTGTACTGGGATGCAATCTCGAAAATGATAGAATGATCTCGATACGAATCCAAGGCAGACCTTTTAACATCACAGTAATCCAAGTTTATGCACCAACTACTGGTGCTGAAGAAACTGAAATTGACCAATTCTATGAAGACTTACAAGACCTTTTAGAAGTGACACCAAAGAAGGATGTTCTTCTCATTATAGGGGATTAGAATGCTAAACTAGGGAATCAAGAGATAAAAGGAACAACTGGCAAGTTTGGCCTTGGAGTTCAAAACAAAGCAGGGCAAAGGCTAATAGAGTTCTGTCAAGAGAACAAGCTGGTCATCACAAACACGCTTTTCCAACAACACAAGAGACGACACATGGACATCACCAGATGGGCAACATCGAAATCAGATTGATTATATTCTCTGCAGCCAAAGATGGAGAAGCTCTATACAGTCAGCAAAAACAAGACCTGGAGCTGACTGTGGCTCAGATCATCAGCTTCTTATAGCAAAATTCAAGCTTAAACTGAAGAAAGTGGGGAAAACCACTGGGCTGGTAAGATACAATCTAAGTCAAATCCCTTATGAATACACAGTGGAAGTGAGGAACAGGTTTAAGGATTTAGATTTGCTGGACAGAGTGCCTGAAGAACTATGGGTGGAGGCTCGCAACATTATACAGGAGGCAGCAACTAAAACCATCCCAATGAAAAAGAAATGCAAGAAAGCAAAGTGGCTGTCCAACGAGGCCTTACAAATAGCGGGGGAGAGAAGGCAAGCAAAATGCGAAGGAGATAGTGAAAGATACAGGAAATTGAATGCAGATTTCCAAAAAATAGCAAGGAGAGACAAGAAGGCCTTCTTAAACGAGCAATGCAAAGAAATAGAGGAAAACAACAGAATGGGAAGAACCAGAGATCTGTTCAAGAAAATCGGAAATATGAAAGGAACATTTCGTACAAAGATTACCATAATAAAGGACAAAAGTGGTAAGGACCTAACAGAAGCAGAAGACATCAAGAAGAGGTGGCAAGAATACACAGAGGAATTATACCAGAAAGATATGGATGTCTCGTACACCCCAGATAGTATGGTTGCTGACCTTGAGCCAGACATCCTGGACAGTGAAGTCAAATGGGCCTTAGAAAGCACTGCAAATAACAAGGCCAGTGGAAGTGATGGTATTCCAGCTGAACTATTTAAAATTTTAAAAGATGATGCTGTTAAGGTGCTACACTCAATATGCCAGCAAGTTTGGAAAACTCAGCAGTGCCTAGAGGATTGGAGAAGATCAGTCTACATCCCAATCCCAAAGAAGGGCAGTGCCAAAGAATGCTCCAACTACCGCACAATTGCACTCATTTCACATGCTAGCAAGGTTATGCTTAAAATTCTACAAGGAAGGCTCAAGCAGTATGTGGACCGAGAACTCCCAGAAGTGCAAGCTGGATTTAGAAGAGGCAGAGGAACCAGAGACCAAATTGCAAACATGCACTGGATTATGGAGAAAGCTAGAGAGTTCCAGAAAGACATCTACTTCTGCTTCATTGACTATGCAAAAGCCTTTGACTGTGTCGACCACAGCAAACTACGACAATTTCTTAAAGAAATGGGAGTGCCTGATCACCTCATCTGTCTCCTGAGAAATCTCTATGTGGGACAAGAAGCTACAGTTAGAACTGGATATGGAACAACTGATTGGTTCAAAATTGGGAAAGGAGTACAAGGCTGTATATTGTCTCCCTGCTTATTTAACTTATATGCAGAATTCATCATGCGAAAGGCTGGGCTGGATGAATCCGAAGCCGGAATTAAGATTGCCGGAAGAAATATCAACAACCTCAGATATGCAGATGACACAACCTTGATGGCAGAAAGTGAGGAGGAATTAAAGAACCTTTTATTGAGGGTGAAAGAGGAGAGCGCAAAATATGGTCTGAAGCTCAACATCAAAAAAACGAAGATCATGGCCACTGGTCCCATCACCTCCTGGCAAATATAAGGGGAAGAAATGGAGGCAGTGAGACATTTTACTTTCTTGGGCTCCATGATCACTGCAGATGGTGACAGCAGCCATGAAATTAAAAGACGCCTGCTTCTTGGGAGAAAAGCAATGACAAACCTAGACAGTATCTTAAAAAGTAGAGACATCACCTTGCCAACAAAGGTCCGTATAGTAAAAGCTATGGTTTTCCCAGTAGTGATGTATGGAAGTGAGAGCTGGACCATAAAGAAGGCTGATCGCTGAAGAATTGATGCTTTTGAATTATGGTGCTGGAGGAGACTCTTGAGAGTCCCATGGACTGCAAGAAGATCAAACGTATCCATTCTTAAAGAAATCAGCCCTGAGTGCTCACTGGAAGGACAGATCGTGAAGCTGAGGCTCCAATATTTTGGCCACCTCATGAGAAGAGAAGACTCCCTGGAAAAGACCCTGATGTTGGGAAAAATGGAGGGCACAAGGAGAAGGGGACGACAGAGGATGAGATGGTTGGATGGTATTCTTGAAGCTACCAGCATGAGTTTGATCAAACTGCGGGAGGCAGTGGAGGACAGAAGTGCCTGGCGTGCTCTTGTCCATGGGGTCACGAAGAGTCGGACACGACTAAACGACTAAACAACAACAACCTCCATAGTCCCTAGCTGAGAGTGGTAGGAGCACAACGTGACTGGAAGAGGGTTGTCAGATATAATTCTGCTTCAGCACATTGTAATATTGTGGGGAGTTTTACTATTGCTTAGATTGAAAGTCGCCTTGCAAAATATCAGAATTAAAAGGAGGAATAAAAAAATACCCTGAATAGGAATACAAGCAAATACTTTAATAAAAGCCATTACATACAGTATTCTGCTTAGCTGGTGTGTGCTTTCATACAGTCTTAAAAATGTAAATTAAATACGTGAATAACTTCTTCGCACACAATGAAGCTCGAGTTTGAAATAAGCATGTGCTTCTGTAGTTGCTTCTACTTTTTTTTTAATTGTTGTTTTGGAAGGCGGGGACGCAGATGCCCCTTTTACCGGAGTGAACTAGGGATGGCCAAAGCGTCAGAGGCAACCCGGACATCCGGCTTTGGGCCTCTGGCCAATCCGCAGAGACAGAAACGTCCCAATCGGCCAATTGCCGAGGGCCTTGCATTTCTGCATTTGCCTTCTGCGTTTTTTCCTCCGTTAAGCTGACTGGACGTTGTTGTCGCCGGCCGCACAGTCGGCCCTGGATTGGTTGGCCAGGGCAGGGGAGGAGCCCTCTGTTCGCAAGCGGGAGAGAAGGGCCCGCCGAGGCGCTTCCCGGGTGGGCGGGGGCGACTTTCTTTTCTGTGCGCCTCGCTGGGGCGCGCGGCCACTTTATACCCCGGCAGGTCGCCTTGGGCAGATCCGGTGAGTTTGCATTCCCGGCTGCAGGTGAAGGCATCGCCGGATCAGGGGGCTGCTCCACGGCTCTTCTGCGGCGGAAGAGGCACGGGGATGATGGCAATGCTGTTTCTGAATACTATCAGGTCTGTCGGTAATTTTCTGCCCCCTCCTCAATGCCTCATCTTCTGCAGCTCAGGCTGCGATATTAGACTAGCGTGTAAGTTAAGATAATTCCCATTTTCAAGTGACACATTGCAGGAGGGTGGCTGCGTGCTTTTGTTGGGGGCAAGTCAGAGGCATCTAGTTAGTTAAGCAATTTTTTTGGAAGGTGACATGCTACATGCCCAAATAGGAACGTGGGAGGAAGGCTTACAGCATATCTGATATATACATAGTGTGTCGTTTCTCCTGAAGTTATGGGATTTGGATGCTAAAAGGATATGGTAGACTGTGGTACAGTGATAAAACTGCTAGCACATTTGCAAAGCTAAGCAGGATTCAGTATGGTTTCATATTGGATGGGATGAGATTCCTCCATTGCAGAGATGACCCTCAGGGTCTACCTTGCAACTCTACAGTTATCAGCACCATGCTCTACTAACTGAGCTAGAGATGAGTCTATGAATGTAAGGGCTTTAGAATCTAAGATATTGTGTACTTTTACTGTGGTGAAAGGCCCACTGAACAGTGGGCTTGCTTTTGGGTAAGCATGTGTGGACTTGGGTAATAAAGTGCCTGAGTATTTATTCTCTTCTGTATCTCAGTTCTGCCTTCATACTTTCTTCTGTAGTGCAGAAGACAAACTGTTCTTAAAAGAAAGCTAAGAAAATCTTGTGATTACAAAGTTAAATGTCTGCTTATATTCTCTCGAAATTAAGAATCTCACCCCATAGGTTATGAAATCACTAGAATCAGTAGAAAGGCTGATCCACATTGAGGTTGTTGCTTGGGTTTAAACCTGCTTTAAAATGTTTGTAGTGATGCTGATTCTGTATAAATACCAGAATTCTTCCTTGGATGCTTTTGTGGGCTTGACATATCATTGGACATACTAACAAGCAGGTGTAAACTCAAGTCCTTTGTACATCTAGCTATGAGTAAGGATCAGAAAATATAATGGGACTTATTTCCAAGTAAGCATGCATACAGTTGGGCTGTAAGAGTACCTGTTGTAGGGAATAAATGCTGATGAGTGAGAGAGAAGCCAACAATACTCAAAGCTAGTTTGAACAGTGGCCCCTTGCTGATCTGTCTCATCCTTCTTGGATTTTGACACTTGGATAGGAAGTTGGTTGGTTTTTTAAAATCATTTTTATGCAGAATTTGGTGCTTTTAAATCAGGTTGACTTTAAAACATTTTATATTTCCCTTACTTGCCAGACTAATTTCTAACACAGAATGTCGGTGAACCATTTATTTGGGAATAAGAAGAGAAACAGCTCCATATTGTATGATGTGGATCAGGCAAAAGTTACCACTTCACCATTATCTCTCCAGAGAGCTACAAGCCGAAGGAATATTGGAAACTGTGAAGATGGCTTTCCGCCAAGCAAGCGTTACAAAAGTCATGCTGGAACTGAGCATAAAGAACTGGAGGATCCGTTTGGGGACAATGATGACTTTACAGCAGATGATTTGGAGGAGATAGATATTATTGCTTCCCAGGCATTGACACAAAACGCTTCTTTAAATGCGAACACAGTGAAACCTAAGCAGAATGTGGAGCTGTCTTCCCATCCAAATAGCATCATCAAAACATCTGATCATATTAAGCAATGGAATATTGCCCCCAAATCTACAGGTTAGTTTGGTATGTGCAGTCTAAATGCTGTTTCAGATTTGCATCAGTAGGGAAAAGTTAGCATCTTCTTACATAAGCATTTGGAAAGAAACTGCAACAGATATGCTTTAGGTATTTTATCCCTCCCTCCCTCCCTCCCTCCCTCCCTGCCCACCCCATCTCCTACCCACAGTGTTTGGACAGTGCAGTTAAGAATTTCAGGTCTCAGAGGTACAGCCTGGTGCTATGTAACAAAGTGTATTCTGGTCCTCATTTGTGCTGGCAGTATGGGCATGTCATAGAATCATAGAAGGGACCCTGAGCCATGAGCTCAATTGTCTGCACATGTGCACAAAAGTAAATCCCATTGAGTTGTGGGACTCGCTTCCAGGGGAGTGTGAAGAGAGTTGCAGCTTTAGGGTCATTAGAATTTATTTTCTTGGTGGAAATGTTTAGGATTGCGTTATAGAATTGGATGGACGTGGTGGGACGTGGGTGGCACTGTGGGTTAAACCACAGAGCCTAGGACTTGCCGATCAGAAGGTCAGCGGTTTGAATCCCCGCAATGGGGTGAGCTCCCGTTGCTCGGTCCCTGCTCCTGCCCACCTAGCAGTTCGAAAGCACATCAAAGTGCAAGTAGATAAATAGGTACCGCTCCGGCGGGAAGGTAAATGGCGTTTCCGTGTGCTGCTCTGGTTCGCCAGAAGTGGCTTAGTCATGCTGGCCACATGACCCGGAAGCTGTACGCCGGCTACCTTGGCCAATAAAGCAAGATGAGTGCTGCAACCCCAGAGTCAGTCACGACTGGACCTAATGGTCAGAGGTCCTTTACCTTTACCTTTATAGAATTGGATGTCTGGACATTTAGATCTTTTACACCATAAAAACTGTTGATTCTACTTCAGTCCATGTAGCAGACTGAATACTGACTGTTCTGGTGCACAGATCGTGCAGGTTCCCATGCTGTCTTCTTTTTTTGAGTACTGGGGTGCAAGCAGAATTAAATGCCAAGCTCTATGGAATTTATACTGCTTAGTTGTTTTGTAAGATCCCATGGAGCAAAAATCTCATGGAACAAGTTTTATACCGAAATCTTCATACGTAGGTCTAGATTGTTAATTGGTACCCTCGATCACAAAAGAATTGAATTGTTTAGGTCAAATCCTGAGATCACAATTCACAAATTTCTTTCTGTAAATAGGAAGTAGGACAGAAGAAACCTCTTCAAAAGACCAATTTGAGGCACTTCAAGCACAATATGAGGAAGCTGAGAAAAAGGTTTGTTTTGTTTTCTGAAAGAGTTCTGGTCTTAAGGCAGCCATGTTCTGTGGCATATTCCAGTGCTGAAGTTGTGGACCCAAGATTTGGATTTCGTGGGGAAAATACCTCTACAAGGGGATTTGGGGGAGGACCTATAGTTGTATATGCTAAACCACAGAGCCTAGGACTTGCCGATCAGAAGGTCGGTGGTTCGAATCCCGGCGATGGGGTGAGTTCCCGTTGCTCAGTCCCAGCCCCTGCCAACCTAGCAGTTCAAAAGCACGTCAAAGTGCAAGTAGATAAATAGGTAAGGTAAATGGCGTTTCCGTGTGCTGCTCTGGTTCGCCAGAAGTGGCTTAGTCATGCTAGCCACATGGCCTGGTAGCTGTATGCCGGCTCCCTCGGCCGATAAAGCGAGATGAGCGCCGCAACCCCAGAGTCGGTCACGACTGGACCTAATGGTCAGGGGTCCCTTTACCTTTAAGGATGACAAGTGGCTGATTCATTTTTTTCTCTCAGCAGTTACTGTTTCTTATGGAATTTAGAGAGTTATTTGACCACTGGGGTAGTGAGGCAAATGTATGTGGAAGCTGGACTTAGCTCTGATAGGTTGTATAGACTTTTTAAAAAAAATGCTTGTTGCAAAACCTCAGTGAATAAGTGAACCAGGAGTGAGAAGTCTGATGTCTATTGCTGCTCTTCACAGACCAGTCTGATGCAGTTTTACATGGCGGTGTCTGGCATCACATTCTTAATGGGAGCAATGGTTTTACTGGGGGGGGGGGTAAGTATGTGAAATAAAGCTTGCAAAATGCATATAATTCTTCTGCTTGCATTGTGTTCGTGAATTTGCAGCTGAAGGAAATGAAGGATGAAATCCTAATTAAAAATGGAGAAATAAAAATTTTACGGGATTCAATGCAGCAGATGGAATCCACTGCGGAGGAACAGCGAAAATCATACGCGCTACTGGAAATGGAGAAAGCTCAAACTATATGTGAAAAAGAAAAGGAGTTTTCCAGAAAGGTATTATTTAATTAAGGGGGGGGGAATCCATAACAAAAGCTTGTTTGAATGTTCTTTTTCATCTTTTCCTCCTTTTCTTCCCTCCCCTCTTTAAGCAAAAAATTAAGGACTCTTAGTGCTACGCTAAATAGAAGAACATTGAAAAGATGGAAGTCCATGTCAGATTTGGTATTTTTATTACTGCTATTGAATTAAGGAAATAATGAGCTACTTTTTGTCAAAATTATTAGTGGCTTGTTTTGTACACATAAGGGCTTATTCTTGTTAATTCTATTCTTTTTACAATTTATGTTTTTAGAAAAGGATTTTTTCTAAAAAAAGGAATGTACATTTCATTTTAAGCCGATGAATAATGCCATTTGAGAATTAAGGTTAAATACCTCTGTTAGAGAAATCTGCCCTGTTATTTCTGGTTGTGATGCTAATGGACAGCAAGTGTGGTGTCTATATTTCACTAGCAAAGCACTTGTTACACTCTATCCCAATCACTCATGTTTTCACAAAGAAAGGATTGGACTCTTAAACACTCAGCTTTCCTAATTGAAATTAATAATTTAGCATTTTTAAAAAATGGGTTTCTAATGTCGAGTTTATTCTTTCAGTTGGAGTCTCTGAAGTCTGAGCTGCAGTTCAGAGATGCAGAAATGAATGAGCTAAGAATGAAGCTTTCAAACTGCGAAAGAGTTAAACCTGTTACTCCTTCAATGCCATATACCAGGTATGAAGTAAGAAGATGAATTCTGTCCACTAAATTCCAGACAGTTGGGCCAGCCAGGAGTTTGAGCATCCATCCTTATTATAGCTGAATGTAATTAATTGCACTGCTGTTTTCATCTTGCAAACTGTTGTGTGGAGACTTATCATTGAATGCACAGCATAATTCTTAAAACAAGTTTGTCTTTAATTTGCAAAATCTTCCAGAATGAACTAATGTCTGGTGCAGTCTGCTTGCACCTGCTTGACGCTGCTCCTATGCAAACTGCACTGGCTGCCTATTGCTATCAGGCCCGATTCAAGGTGTTGACCACTATATATCTTGAGACCCAAGGCCTTGATGGTGCACTTCCTCCCATATCTGCCAGGTTGGGCCCAGCAATCTGCATGGAAGGCCTGTTTCGTGGTCCCTTTGGTCAACATGACCCAGAATAGGGCCTTTCTTGTGCTGGCCCACCCATTTGTGGAACTCCCTCTTGCATAAAATATATACAATAAGTTCCAACAGGGTTTCTTTGGATGAGGAGGGATAACATGAGAAAAATATTGCACACTACAGATCATGCATCCAGTATTCTGGAGAAAATTCTTTTTGTTGATATAGAAGAAATTTACCCTGCATATTCTCCTATTCAAGTGTTCTTCATTTTCTAATGATTCACACAAGTATTTAGGGGAAGTAAGTGAATTGTTATGTTTGTTTTAGACGTTGCTCTTGAGCGGTTTTGAATTATTTTTCAATTACTGTACTATACTTTGTTGTTATTTCCTCTGACTTGGGATTCTCCTGGATAAGGAGCAGTTTACAAATGTAAATAATAACCTAATCATTTTAAATAATGTTTTGCAACTGATTCAGATATTTTATTTAACCATTTAGTCCAAAGAAGAGCCCTCGTAATATTTCAAAAGCTGAAGAATGTACTCAGGAGAAAAAAAGTTTCCCCACTAAAGATTCTTTTCGATCTGAGGTTTCGCCTAAACCATCATACTCCAGAACACAATTGTGTGTCCAAGCGTTGCCATTTATTAAGGGTATGTAAATTCTTAGTTAGTTATATTTGACCATTGTACATCTTGCCGTGATGTCACCCTGGTCGCTCACCTGGGCAAAAATCGATATCACTGGAGTTTGGCTTCAAGCAGGTCCTGCAAGAATGGATGGAAGATGTGCAGAACAGCTGAACAAGTGCTGGGTCTTCTGCCTCTGGTTAATAATAATAATAATAATAATAATAATAATAATTTATTATTTGTACCCCGCCCATCTGGCTGGGTTTCCCCAGCCACTCTGGGCGGCTTCCAACAAAGATTAAAAATACACTAAAATATCACACATTAAAAACTTCCCTGAACAGGGCTGCCTTCAGATGTCTTCTAAATGTCAGGTAGTTGTTTATTTCTTTGACATCTGATTGGAGGGTGTTCCACAGGGTGGGCGCCACTACCGAGAAGGCCCTCTGTCTGGTTCCCTGTAACTTTGCTTCTCGCAGTGAGGGAACTGCCAGAAGGCCCTCGGCATTGGACCTCAGCGTCCGGGCAGAATGAAGAGGGTGGAGATGCTCCTTCAGGTATACAGGGCCGAGGCTGTTTAGGGCTTTATAGGTCAACACCACCACTTTAAATTATGCTCGGAAATATACTGGGAGCCAATGTAGGTCTTTCAAGACGGGTGTTATGTGGTCTTGGTGGATGCCCCCAGTCACCAGTCTAGCTGCCGCATTCTGGATTAGCTGTAGTTTCCAGGTCACCTTCAAAGGTAGCCCCACGTAGAGCACATTGCAGTAGTCCAAGCGGGAGATAACTGGTTACACTTGCAGAGGGCCCACTGCCGTTTACTGTTTGTTCCAAGTCCATAGACTACCTGTGAGTGGTGTTTGTCTACCATAGGGCAGCAAACTATTAAAATAAACCTCCACCTGTATTGTCTGGGTTTAATGCAAAAATATATGCAAACTTTTTGTTAAGCTAAATTAAATGATTGGGCTTGGGCAGAAAAATCTATTGATTCCTGCAGTTCATTGTTAGACTTACATTTACTGAGCTTCAGTTTGCTCCCTTTGCTTTCTATAATTTCCCCCCAGTTGGAGGCTATTCACTCAGGAGTATCATGCCATTTTTACTAGGTTTCTAGATATGTTGGAATTGAAAGCAATGAGCTAGCTGACAAGGCTTCTAAGTTTGGAAATCCAACTTGCTGTTAGGTGCACAGGGATCTGTATGGTTTCTTCATGATTGTTTAGTTTAATTTAATTGAAGGGTGTCAGTTTTTTAAGGCCTTTGGACATGATTACTGGCAAATGAAAGTTGAGTATGGATGCTTGGCATAATCTGTTGTATTTACACTGTATGGTTTACTGTTAATTCCTAATCCACATACTTCTTCTCAATAAAACTGGCCTGGATTGCTCTTCTGCCTTTAACAGCACTGGTTTACCTTAATTCAAGGTAAAGCTTTCACAACACAGAGATAAGCATGATCACCTACTAATATCTCCAGGTCATACTGCTCCTAAAAGCACAGACGCAGAAATTAACCTGTCAGTTTACAAGTGACTGGATTTGAACCCAGATCCAGGTTCTTAAATGGTACCCTTAGTCTTGAAGTTCTCAGTTTATGCTGGCTTCAGATAACCTAACCATGCAAATACATTTACTTCTTCTACATCTAGCCTATGGAATGGGTGTGAGCACCTACTGATTTTCTGATGTAGCAAAATACATTTTTAACCCTCTGAAATATATGTATCTCTGTTTGCTACAGTTAAAGCATGAAAATGAAACAACAGCAACAGTGCTATTGCCTCATGATATAAGGCAGTATAGATAGGGCTAAAAGTCAAAAGGGAATTGAATATGACTGCTTGAATTACTACAAAGATTTCTTTCCAGACAGTAAGATGCCTAACCAAGAAAATGAGCTTGTGAAGGAAGAAAAACGTTTGAATATCTTTGCTCAAAGAAAAGGTAATTTCATCTAAGAAATACTCCAGCTGCATACATTTCTTAGGACTGGGGTTGGAAACTTATATTTGAAAGCATAAAATATGATCCCATAATGATAATAGGAGCCCCCAAATACTGCTGTGAGTTGTTAAGCAGTGAAGTCCCCGCAATAAGTTTCTAAGTCCTCTTCTTCTGAGTGTGTCCCTGTTTCCCAGAATGCCAGCTGCCCCCAAACCCTTTTGAGTTATAAACCAAGCAGAAAATTGGCACTGCTTTTATGAATTGCAAGTATTTTGAGCCACAAATAACGCTGAAGCAACCTTATCAGTAACCTTTAATGTATGAATGGGAATAAACAAACAAGACAGACAGTTTCACCATAATGAGTTTCTAAGCTACATTAAATATTAATTCTTGTTAATGTTTCACAGCTAATCTAGCCAATGTTGTTATAGTTACCAGACTCACAGCTGGTTGATGCTATCTGGGAGTGAATTACCTTTGTGGAGGCTTCAAAAGTGTCTGTTTGACCAAACCCTGACTATTCTTCTGATGGATGAAGCCAAATATAAAAGGGCCAATATTTATTTGTTTCAACAATGTATGTGCCACTTCACACCATAATTTCTAAGCAGTGGATTTCAAGTAAAATACTCCGATTGTGAATTTGGGGTTCCCATAATGTGGGTTAGGACTCTCTTCGGCTGCAGATGTCACCATAAGCAAACTTGGTCCAAAAATAAATGTTGAAGATGTCTGTTCTTTCCATTCTGCAACTGGTCACGCTTATGATTGTCTGTAATGAGTCACATTGTCTTCCTTGCACCTGCTGTTTTGTAAGTACAATTGCAGTATTGGTTTAGCCTAACATTGCAATAAATAGGTATGAGGGTGACTGAATTTGGTTTTCTTTTGTGTGGGAACTGTCTTCTGAAAGTAGACTAAGCAGCGGCGTAGCGTGGGTTGTCAGCACCCGGGGCAAGGCAAGTACCGTATTTTTCGCTCTATAAGACGCACCAGACCACAAGACCCGAGGTACTACTGTATTTCTCACACGCACACACAGCTCTATCTGAAATGCCTTATTTTTACACCCATCTTGAGGCTTATCTCTTTCCTTTACAGTAGTATTGGGGCTGCTGAGCAACAACTCCCCTCATCTCCCCAATCACATTGGCTGGGGCTGATAGGAGGGGTAGCCTAATTACCTCTTAATGGCTACAGATTTTCCGCCCTGAGAGCAAAAACGAGGCAAGGGCAATATAGCTTGCTTTCAAATGTAATTCCTGGCAAACTGCCCTCTTTATACGTAGTCAAAATTTATGGACTTGTTTCCCTTTCCAAGTAGAAGGGAGAACATAATGGCATTGGCACGAATGAATTACATTTACTTCACTCCTCCTTGCTTGCCCTGGGAGGAAACAAACCATGATCGCTGGTTAAGCATTACATCCAAGCTCATACAAATATGGGAGCAAAACAAACTGTGATCGCTAGTTTGGGTGTCATGCTGTGAGTCTAGGTATGTGTGTTTTCTTTCTTCCCAGCATGAGTGGGCTGAGTGTGCCTGGTTTGCTTGTGTCCAGTAAACCATGGTTTACAGCTTACTGTGACATGTAGAAACGGCTGTTGTGTATATATGTACAGTGGTACCTCAGATTAAGTACTTAATTCGTTCCGGAGTTCCGTTCTTAACCTGAAACTGTTCTTAACCTGAAGCACTTTAGCTAATGGGCCTCCTGCTGCCGCCGCGCCGCTGGAGCCCGATTTCTGTTCTCATCCTGAAGCAAAGTTCTTAACCTGAAGCACTATTTCTGGGTTAGCGGAGTGTGTAACCTGAAGCGTATGTAACCTGAAGCGTATGTAACCCGAGGTACCACTGTACGTATGTGCTCATCTTTCTGTGTATGTGTCCAAGCGGTACTCTTCTCATACCATAAGTCGCTTATATCAAGGCATGGAATATATAGTAAATGCAAATACTGTTGGTTTTCTTTTTCCATCATATTTGCAAAAACATTTGCTTGGCAGTTTTACACTCCTCTTGCAATGTCCATCTTGAACACTGGATTTTTATATTGTTGCAGGTTCCATTTTGATCAATGCATTGCTGAAACAGCCTGTCGTTCCTGAATCATCACTAGGCCTCTGCTATCTTCTTAGCTGTAACATTGATGCTCAGTCTGGACCTTCTGTGCAGCCGAGTTCCTTCAAAACGTATGTTTTCAGCAATTTGTGATACTTAGAATGTAATTTTAAGTAATGCCTGTTGCCGTCCTGTCCTGACCCAAAAAGCCCAGCAAGCAGAGAAACTCTGTTTCATGTAGATGTTTTATGCTGTAATCTGCCCTGGGATCATTATTGAATCTTAGAATTGTAAAGTTAGAAGGCATCTGCTCTTGGGGAAACGTTAAATTAAGAAAAGGTTGACCTGGCTCTTTGTAAGCCTTGCAAACTGTAGTGGGTTAAGATACTAAGCAACTTATTTTTTCTGTGCCTGTTTGCGTAGAGGATCTACAGGAAGCATCAGCAACAGGAGTGCAAGCTCTGAGGAAGAAGAAACTTCACTGAGAATCGCTCAAAAGCTTGCCTTAACGGGGTTGAATTTGATTGCTGTGGATGAAGGCTCGTTGGCAGAAAACTCAGAAGAAACTGAGGAAAGAATATCCCACCTTAAGCGCTATAAAATTACTGGCGCAATACATCTTCTTCCTCTCCTTGAACATCATATTGGTGCATACCACCAAGCCCTCCTCCTAATTATGAAGACGGGAAGCTCTTCTGGGAACCAATCCGCTTGCTCTTCCAGGACCTCCTCAAGTGCAGCGTCAAGTGTAGATGATAATTTGTCTACTCTGGAAGAGTTTGCACTTGTGTCCCTGGGCATTCTTTATTATTTGGTATCCTATAGCTGGGATGCTCTTTATACACTGCTCTCCCTTACCATGAAACCAGATTGTGGTTTGGGAGCTCCAGAAATTCTGGAGAAGGATGAAGCTGTTTGCAGTAAGAAGTGCAGAGTTGTTCTTCAGGAGCCCAGCCCAGCCCTAAATACTGCTAATGTGGACCAGTCCCAACATCCTCTATTTAAAAAGGTGCTGCAGCTCTTGGCTTCGTGTGCTACAGCAGCAGGGTACCAAAGACATGGAATCATGAATCAGTGTCTCAGAGTTCTGGTGAAATTAGCTGAAAAGTCAACGGTTGATTTACTTATAAGGTAAAATACAACTTGAGCAAAATGTCTTTTCCAAACACCTATTTCCTTCCTGCCTTGATCTAAGATTCAAAGTCATTGTAGTTATATTATTATTATTGTTGTTGTTGTTGTTGTTAGTTAAATTTATATACTGTCGTTCATCTGAAGATCTCAGGGCAGTTCACAAGAAAGAGATACAGGATAAAAGCACAAAATAAATAGTTAAAACAAAAACAAAACAGTAACCCCCTCCCACAAACAAATTAGTAAAGGATGCCATTAGGATAGGTCTTGCCAACACACACACACACACACTACATATAAAAGGCTGCCATTCATTACAGAAAGGCAATTAGAAAGGCTAATTGTTACGCAACTGTGAAGAATACATACATACTTGAATACAGTAAGACTTACTTCTGAGTAAATATGCATAGCATTACTTGACTTTTTTAGACATTTTCTAACAGTATATATACTATCTGCAATAATTATTGCTGCTACTCTAATTTGTATTTTATTTTTCTATTAAGCTTTCAGCATTTGTTGAACAGACAAACACAGACTCTCCTCCGCTGCCTGTCTTCTGACTCTCCCTTGTTTGCTGTCCATCTGACTGTTCAGTTGTTAACTTTATTTGCTCAGCACTTGGAGCTGGCTGCTCAGTTTTGTTCTTGTTCAGGTGAGAGGGAGAAAATCTTCACTATCCTAGTGCTTTTACGAAACATTGACTTTGTAAGGCTGGAGTGAAAACTGAATTTAACTAGTTTATTTTAACAGATTTTTTGTGTTTTAAGCTTACAGCCTGAAAAAACTGTATTACTTGCCTCAAGACTTCTGCATTCTTGAACTTCTGCATGAAAATATTTTGCTATCCATTAACATCCCAGCGCCTCAATTAAAGCAGACTTTCAAAGAAGTGAAAAAAATTAGAAGTGCTAGCTTACAAGAAGAAAATTTGGCAGTTGCTCACATGTACCTGTGAGTTTTACACCCTGTGTCAACAACCAGTGGCTCTGGTGGCCTGTAGTATCTATAAAATAACTAGCATTCTCTCCAGATGTGTAGGTGAACTGCCAAAAAAGCCTAAGAATTTGCACAAATGCAGTGTACCGTTTGGTGCTGTGAGCCACCATCATAATTTTGTTTTCCGCTTTTTCCCTTGGGCTCTTTAAATAGGCCAAAGATTTTGCATGCTAGGTGTCTTGTGATCTGAGGTTCTGGTCCTTTTTGGGCATCATGCATAGCATCCAGGCCCAGCGATCAACTGCTGGAGCTCTCTGTTGGTTGCCAAGCCTGGTGCTACGCTGGAGTTCAGGAAGACTGACTGAACTCTTTTTCTTTTCCCCTCAGCAGAGAGAGAGAGAGAGAGAGAGAGAGAGAGAGAGAGAGAGAGAGAGAATGCGCAATTTAGAAGTGTTGAGGTGGTGGGGCCTACTCATGAAGAAAGCTGTGGGAGTTGTAACCTTTGTGCTGTGCTCTTTACAGCAGTGCGAGTTGCTGGCCCACCTCAGCTCCTTTTTTTTACCCACATTTAATTATTTGAGGAACTGAGAGGTTTTTTGAGGGTGGAGTAAGAAGATGAACAGACACAAAGGAGAAGAGCTCATCCAAATGAAGTAGGTCAGGCATAGGCAAACTCAGCCCTCCAGATGTTTTTTTTAGGACTACAACTCCCATCATCCCTAGCTAACAGGACCAGTGGCCAGGGATGATGGGAGTTGTAGTCCCAAAACGTTCTGGAGGGCTGAGTTTGCCTATGCCTGAAGTAGGTGGTGCAAATCACCACCTGACACATTACAGTGGTGCCTCGCAAGACGGAAAGAATCCGTTCCGCGAGTCTCTTCGTCTAGCGGTTTTTTCGTCTTGCGAAGCAAGCCCATTGATGGTTTAGCAGATTAGTGCTATTAGCGGTTTAGCGGCTTTTAGCGGCTTATCGGCTTAGCGGATAAGCGGCTTAGAAAAAGGGGGGGAAAGGGAAAAAAAACCGCAGGAACTCGCAAGACATTTCCGTCTTGCGAAGCAAGCCCATAGGAAATTCATTTTGCGAAGCACCTCCAAAACGGAAAACTCTTTCGTCTAGCGAGTTTTCCGTCTTGCGAGGCATTTGTCTTGCGGGGCACCACTGTATTCTTTCAAGGTTATTTTAGAGGATTCAGTTTTGGTCCTGTATGGTAATTCCTCCTTTTCCCTTTCCATTGCCCCTTTTTAGGAGGCACTTTTGAAATGGATTTGAAGTGTGGTTTTTAATGCTATTTTTTTATATAAAAAGACCCAGGGAGCTGCTATTCAGAATAACTTTGTAGTTTTTAAGGCAGTGCATTAGCATTACTAATGGATAACATAGAAATACTTTATTACTACACATTTCCTTTTATAGAAACCTGTCTCCTCTTGGCACTGTACACGTATATTACATCACGACCAGATAAGTCAGTGACCGAGATGTGTTGGCTGCAGCTGGAACAAGAGGTAAAAGGGTGTGCATCTCTGTGTGGTTTTTAAAGTGTGAGTTTGGAATAATGGTTCAATTTCTTAATTTAACAGGATATGTTGGTGAGGGGGATTGCAACTTAGTGCTCAGCCCTGCAAGCTTCCTTTGCAGATTTGGTTAACCCTAAATGTGCATGCCTGAAGAAGGTTTTTGTGGAAACCAGCAGTGGGGAAGTCAGATATCTTATTGCTGCAGGCAGCAAGCAGTAGCAGCAGCCAGGCACTCCTTTTGGCACCTTGGGGGTTGTCACCGCTGGGCACCCCAGTCTACTGCCTGCCAAGTCCAACCCCAGTTAGGAAAAGAGGAGGGGATGTGTGCCCAGAATTACTGAAGCAGGGTTTGCGTTGTGTGTATCCAGCCATGGGAGGAAAAGGGGCAGTTATGGGGTGATGTGTTGAGTGGAGACCACTCAGAAACAGATGGGAAGCCTAGCAGACAAGGCCTCCTCTAACCTGGAACTAGCCCTGGTTAATGTGCTATTGAATGAGTGTATTAAAACTGATATTAAAGCTCAATCCAATGCACATTGCTTTGAAGGTTTTTTTCCAGGTACAGTCCTACCTCGGTTCTCGAACGGCTTAGTTGCCGAACAAATCGGCTCCCAAACTCCACAAACCCAGAAGTAAGTGTTCTGGCTTGCAAATGTTTTTTGGAAGCCAAACTTCCGACATGGCTTCTGCTTGAGTGCAGGAAGCTCCTGCAGCCAATTGGAAGTTGCACCTTGGGTTTTGAACGGTTTCGGGAGTTGAACGGACTCCCGGAATGGATTAAGTTCGATAACCAAGGTACGACTGTACGTGTGCAGAGGGTTGCAGACTTGCTTACATCCCGTTGAATTTAATGAGGCTTTCTTTGAGCACATGTATATGTGAGTGCACTGTGAGTCTGATACTTTATGGACATTTGCTTCCTCCCCTCCCCTGCTTCATCTCGACATCTACATAGTCTGTTCTTTGGTTTTTGTTTCATTTTGTCTTAGACTGTTCGCTTGCTGACCAAGTGTGCGCAGTGCTGCAGCAACTCTGTTTCACTGGTTGGAACAGACTGCCAGTGCAACTCTGAGGTAACCCACTGAATTCAATGAGGCCTTTACGGCATAATTCTGGTTGTAGCAAGTTTGTCTGTATTTATTTTAAAGGTGAAAAATTAACCCATCCATGATGCATTATCGGTGTAATATTACTAGAAAGGAACACTATCCTATTAGAGTACGTGATTTAAGAATAATTAATATTTATAATAACAAGGGTCTGGAAACCAAGCCTTATGAGGAATGGTTGAGGGAGCTGGGTATGTTTAGCCTGGGAAAGAGGAGACTGAGAGGAAATATGAGAGCCATCTTCAAATATCTGTCACATGGAAGATGGAGCAAGGTTTGTTTTCTCCTGCTCTGGAGGGCAGAACTCGAACCAATGGATTCAAGTTAATAGAAGGGAGATTCTGACTAAACATCAGGAAGAACCTTCTGACAGTAAGAGCTGTGTGACAGTGGAACAGTCTCCCTGGGGAGGTTGTGGACTCTCCTTCCTTGGAGGTTTTTAAGCAGAGGTTGGATGGCCATCTGTTATGGATGCTTTAGCTGAGATTCCTGCCTTGCAGGGGGTTGGACTAGATGACCCTCAGAGTCCCTTCCAACTCTACAGTTCAATAATTCTATGAGTACACTTCCATAGGAATATAAGAGCACTGCTTGATCAGGCCAAAGGGCCATCATGTTCAGCATCCTGTTTTCACAGTGACCAACTGGGTACTTATGGGAAGTCTGCAAGCCAGAACCTAAGTGCAACAGCACTCTCCCCACTTGTGATTCCCAGCAGCCAGTAGCCAGAGGCATGCTGCCTCCGATAGTGGCGATAGAACATAGGCAACATGGCAAGTAGCCATTGACAGCCTTACCCTCCATGAGTTTCTCTTTGCAAAATGGCAGCAGTGGAAAAGCCATATTTGAGAACTGTGTTGTGCTTTCTCCTACAGGTAGTGAAGGCTCTTATTATAATGATGCATAGACAATGGCTGACGGTCAGAAGGGTGGAAGGAAACTTGTTTGATGTGCGTGGAAAGCAAGTTGTTCGGTTTTTACGGGACACTGTTTTGCTCTTACACAGTCTGTCTCAAAGGGATAAACTCTTCCATGAACATTGCCTGGAAGTGCTTCATCAGTATGATCACGTCATGCCTGGTGTCAGAGCCATCCTCAGAAAAGTTCCAGATCTGAAAGCCTGTGAAGGTGAGGCTGCTGGCGTGAAATATGTGTATCTTAGTGAATATTGATATCATTAAAGTAACCTGCAGCCGTGCATGTTTTCTCAGAAGTGAACCTGAGTACCAAGTTCAGTGGGACTTGTCTTCAAGCAGGTGTGCACAGGCTTGCAGCTTTAAGCTTCCAGGCTTTTTATTATTCACTGACTTCAGTACTGATCTTTGGACATTTAGTCTTACTGTTAATATCACGCCAATCTACTGTGCATGCAAACTGAATGTTTCTCCTTTGCTAGAACCTATGAATCTAAGGCCACGTTTAAATGGACAGCACATTAGTTCTGAATTGGATTGGCACAGTGGGTTGTGCTGTTACCAGTTCCTGTAGTAATAATAGGGTAGGAAGATAAATACGCAGTAGCAATACAAGTGAAGTACATGGTATTCTGGGGCCAGTGCTAGTATTGCCTCTCTGCAGTCTGCAGCTGTATTCCTTGATGCATCATGACCATATTCTACTTTATTACTTTACACTTTCTGTAGTTAAGCATATGAATCTGCTGTTGACTCCTGAGCATTGGTATATCTTCTAGCCCAGGGTTTCCCAAACTTGGGTCTCCAGCTGTTTTTGGACTCCAACTCCCATCATCCCTAGCTAGCAGGACCAGTGGTCAGGAATGATGGGAATTGTAGTCCCCCCCAAAAACAGCTAGAGACCCAAGTTTGGGAAACCCTGTTCTAGCCCAGTGCCTTTGGCACTGACTACAAGCAGCTCTTCAAGGTCATAGGCAAAGGTCTTTCCTAGCCCTGGTGCCTCAGGTACTTTTAATAGGAGTAATAGTGTTTACCATTGCACTACTATTGATCTACAGTTCTTTGTCTAAATTATTCCCAAACAGAGGACCTTGTTGTTGCTTCTTCACTGGCATAGTAGCAACTTTTTAAAAAATACCATTCCTAGTGTGAAACCCAGACAGCCATCTTTTTCAAACAGCTAATATTTAGATACTGGCGACATTCCTATTTTGTACTAAACCATGGTTTAGCAGTGCATTCCTGACTTGCAGGAAACTTTGGACTTGTACACTTCCCTCCTCCTTCCTTTATGCATGGCTTGGAGGAGGAATTTAGAAGCTTCCAATTGCACTTTGGATAACGATGATTTGTTGAGTTGTCTGGACTGATAAACTGTGTTAACAGAAACATGTTTAAACCATATTTTTTTGAAGCTGACTTGTTTAAATGAACCATAATTAAGTTTAACCACAGTTCTGAGTCTAGACAACTAAACAAGCTGTGGTTAGCCAAAAGCAGAAGCACATGCTTCTGAACTCCTCTTCCCAGCCATGTTGGAGGAGTGGGCAGTGTGTGGACCCAAGGCTTACGGCAGCTTCTTCCTGCTCATGCACATCATGCTAAACCAGCTCCTAAACGTAGAAGCTGCATCATGGCAACTCAGGCTGTTGATCCATCCAGCTCAGTTTTGTCAGCACAAGGGGTGAGGAGGCTGTGGCTGTTCAGATGTTGCTGGACTACAATACCCACCATCTCTGACCATTGGTCACAGTGGCTGATGGGTTGTAGCTAATGGAAATTGGGAGTCTTTACAAGGGTCCACATTTTCCTCCATTTCTCTTTACCACACTATAAGGCAGGGATGAGAAACTTTGGCCTCCCAGATGTTGCTGGGCCCTAGTTCCCATCAGCCCCAGCCAGCATGGCTAAAGGGTCAAGGATGATGGGAGTTGGTGTCCCCTGGAAATTATTTCACTCATAAGATACATGTTTTTTCTCCCCCAGAACTTGCATTGGATGAACTGTACCCATTGGAACCAGAGGTTGAGGATCAAGAAATTGACTGCAGCTAATCTTGGTTCAAGAATATATTGGTTTACTTTCTAGAAAAGGCAAATTTTGATATACGAAACTTGTCCCAAGTGTCCAGTAACCAGGAACTATTCCAATGGAAGCAGTATGTTGGTGTGTGTGTTTTTTTTTAAAATTGTTATGCTCAATGAATTTGCAGCCTAATATATTGTAATATAACACTGGTGGCTGAAGGATGTGATATTAAAAATAAAATCTAAAAAGCTGTTTCTGTGTTTATGGGAAGGACTACTTTGCTCTTCAAATGTTGTTCTCCTTAGATCACTGAATATTCTGGGAACCTGTTTAAATATGTATTTCACTGTATTTTCAGAAGAATGCTTGTGTTCCTAAAACATACAATCCACTTCCTGTCTGTGGCTGCAATCCTATAAATGCTTCACAAGGACATGAGTTACGTTAAAGTCAGTGGGTCTTAATTCTAAATTGACTAGCATAGGATTGCACTGTTTGTCAGGAGTGGGAATGCATCCCTCCAAGCCTCTCTACTTCATCCTCAGGACCCCCCAGACCATGTCCCTCCATAAGCCCTGCTTTCTACCCTTTTGCCCTTGCTTCAGTTTGTGTGGAACATGAATGGTGATAATCCTTCTCACTTGCCATGAGAAGGGTGTGTGCAGAGGGTGTAGTTACCTCTGGCTTTTGCATGACTATATAAAATATCCCATCCCTTGCTCTCCACACTTTTGCATTCACCCTTTCTGACACTTTCAGCCTTATGTTGTATACCTGGGAAGGTATTTCTCACTGCAGAATATGCTTTAAGGTGACTGGCTGCAGGTACATCCTCCTTCCCTCTTTTTAACTCTAACAGGGCAGGGTTGGAACCAGGATTTTCTAGGCTTCTAAATATCATGGAGAGCCTCAGTGAACAGAACAGGCTTCCCTCAGTAGGCAATACAGTAAAGGTAAAGGACCCGTGACAGTTAAGTCCAGTCGCAGATGACTCTGGGGTTCGCTTTACAGGCTGAGGGAGCCGGCGTTTGTCCGCAGACAGTTTTTCCGGGTCATGTGGCCAGCATGACTTAGCCGTTTCTGGTGCAACAGAACACCGAAACCAGAGCAGCACATGGAAACAGTATACAGTGGTGCCTCGCAAGACGAAAAGAATCCGTTCCGCGATTCTCTTCGTATAGCGGTTTTTTCGTCTTGCAAAGCAAGCCCATTGACAGCTTAGCGGATTAGCGCTATTAGCGGTCTAGCGGCTTTTAGCGATCAGCTGAGAAGCGGCTTAGGAAAAGGGCGGAAAAAGCGGAAAAAACCCCGCGGGAACTCGCAATATTTTTTCGTCTTGCGAAGCAACCCCATAGAGAAATTTGTTTAGCGAAGCGCCTCCAAAACGGAAAACCCTTTCGTCTAGCGGGTTTTCCGTCTTGCGAGGCGTTCATCTTGCGGGGCACCACTGTACAGTGGTACCTTGGGTTAAGTACTTAATCCGTTCCGGAAGTCCATTCTTAACCTGAAACTGTTCTTAACCTGAAGCACCACTTTAGCTAATGGGGCCTCCTGCTGCAGCCGTGCCGCCGGAGCATGATTTCTGTTCTCATCCTGAAGCAAAGTTCTTAACCCAAGGTACTATTTCTGGGTTAGCGGAGTCTGTAACCTGAAGCGTCTGTAACCCGAGGTACCACTGTATACCCAATAAATGGGGAAGCAGCGCTAGAGCACTTGTCCCTGCTCTCCATCATGGAGTTCTAAGCACATAGGGGTTAGAATGCCAGAGTCCTGCTTCTGCCATGCAGTGATCTCATCTTACGCTTTTAAATGCATACACCCAATCTCCTAGAAGTACCTTGCCCCTCTTTGCCTAGGTCTCTTTCATAAGCTTCTCCACTAGAAATGCAGCAGTATCTTCCTTCAGCTTCTCATACTTCCTGAGTGCCTGCTTCTAATATTTCTGCCTTTAACTGAAATAACTCTTTAACGTATTGCATTTCAAGAGGGAGATGCCCTCATTCTTGATCAGTTTCAAAGGGAAAAAAGTCTCTGGGAATTATAGGAGTGTATTGAGTTACCTCTCTAGGAATTATGCTACGTCAGGGACTGAGTCACTAAAAACAAGACCTCACATGTGTATTTAATAACATTTGTGCTTCCAACACTTAGTAGTGAAATCAGTTTTAAAGTTGTGTAAGCATGTTACAGCAGAATCAATTTAATTAGTGTTTTAAATGCTTCTGCTTGCAGTTGGTAATATCAAACTCATAGGATTGCAACTTTGAGAACAGGTTATTGTTTTGTTGTTACGATGTCCGTATTATGATATCTGATTTTCCCAGTACAGTACTGTATATATTATAGCCATAATGAAAATAATTGACCTATATGTTGATAACATTTTAAATGTGGAACAGGAGCAAACCAATCCCATATCTGTCTCCTGTTATCCTTTTCCTATTAGCATGAGCCACAATCGACTAAAAAGTGGTCTCAGTGTCATTTTGGATGCTTCTTAGCTGGTGCCTGCTGCTTAGAAAGTTTGGGCAGTTTCTACAATTGTTCTCTTATTAAGGTAAAGGTAAAGGTACCCCTGCCCGTACGGGCCAGTCTTGACAGACTCTGAGGTTGTGCGCCCATCTCACTTAAGAGGCCAGGGGCCAGCGCTGTCCGGAGACACTTCCGGGTCACGTGGCCAGCGTGACATCGCTGCTCTGGCCAGAGCCAGAGCCAGAGCTGCACACGGAAACGCCGTTTACCTTCCCGCTGGTAAGCGGTCCCTATTTATCTACTTGCACCCGGAGGTGCTTTCGAACTGCTAGGTTGGCAGGCGCTGGTACCATGAATGTAAGCAAGCCCCTTTTGTTATCTGTATAAACTTGTTTGTGGCTAGTTATTTTGTCTGTGGATTTGAGAACAACCTACTTGCTTTCCTCTTGCAGTTTTTTTCAGTGACAGTTATTGCTGATCCTCTTTTTCAAGCCAAAACAGATTATAAACAGTGCGGTATCCGGGCAAAGCTAGATGCTGCAGTAACATGCACAGATTTAAACATGGTTCTTTTTCCACGAGCTCCAAAGCTTTGTGAGATCCTGATTTGCCAGTACTGTGGCCAGGGAGGAGCTGAGCTTGAGCTTTCGGTTTCATCCGGAACTTTGGGAGCGGCTTTCCAACGCCTAATGGCAGATCAAAATAAAATAAAATAAAAATCCTCAAGGGGTGAAGGAGGCGCTGGACGGGAGAGAACGTCTCCATCGCGGAAGGCTGCCTGCGCGCTATTCTACTCCAGTATGTATTTTAAACGGGAGTTTATTTTAAAGAGTCCGAGCGCTTGCAAAACGGAAAGGGAAATACTGTTTCGTCCCGCAACTGTTCTTGAATTTAGGGGTTAAGGTCGTAATAAGGCGAGGTCGTGAAGGGAAAATGGTGGGACGAGCTTGGCCGTCCTAACATTTCCCTCCTTTGCGAGGCCGTTTGCGCAACCCAAAACGCGGCAATGCGGGCACATCGCCTCCCTTTCCCGTCAGTGGCGCCTGCAGGAGGACGGCGCCATTTTCTTGGGTTGATAGATAGGATTCCCAAGCATTTACACGGCGAATGCGGCCACGCTTCACGTGGGGCTGGGAGCCGCTTTGCTCCCTTTCTGGCTCTCCGCCACAGGAAGACGAACTCGGGCCTCTGCTGCGTTGCTCAGCTCCCGGGAGAGGAAAGGGGCGCGCGGCTCTTTCCAGACAAGGGCGCCCTCGTGACTCTGAGCTGTGGAGCCACCTGCCCTTGAGGCGCCCGGAGATCTGTCTCAGGAGAAAACACGGACTTCCCTCCAGGGTTGAGAAGGAAGCTCTCCCGTCTAGTTCGAGGGCAGAGTGGGCGCTTGGTGCCCGCAGCCCAGACAGACCCCTACATCGGTGTGACAGAGGCCTTCTTGCCCCCCGGGTAGGAAGGCTCATGCAGCCTTCCTCAGCTGTGATTCCTGCATCGCAGGGGGTTGGACTAGATTGCTCTTGGGGGGTCCCTTCCAAGGATTCTGATTTTATGAAGCGGAGCTGCTTTGCGAAGCGGTGCAATGGGGTCGGCAGTGTAGCCCGAATAACCTGAGCATGGGGCTTCTTCGCGTATATCTGTGGCTTGCCACTGTGTGTCTGTGTGTCATTTATCAAAGCATTTTGGCCACACTGAGAGGGTGAAAGGAAGGGTAACTACGGACATAGTATTAACATGAGATCTATACATTGCATTGGCCATCTTGTGCCTTTCCCAGATTTTCACTGTTCTTTTTTCCTAGACCCGAGAATGTGGCCAACATCTGCGATTCCCTCCAAACCCATTGAGACATTTGTTTTTATGGACCTGGAAGCAACAGGCTTACCACCCTCGCAGCCTAAAATTGCAGAAATGTGCCTGTTTGCTGTGTCTAGACATTCCTTGGAGAATCCTCAATACAGCAATCCTTGCCCAAAACCACTACCTCTCTTACCACGTTTAGCAGATAAGCTGTCTGTTTGCATTAATCCAGACAAGCTGTTCACCCCAGCAGCAAGTTCCATTACAGGACTGACGAATGAAGCGTTTGTCATGAACAGAAAGCAAACCTTTAACTTGCATCTTTTGCACATGATTGTGGCCTTCTTCAGACGACAGCACCCACCAATCTGTTTGGTAGCACACAACGGCTATGGTTACGATTTTCCTTTGCTGAAAGCTGAACTCTCTGTGCTGGGTCACTTAGCCCTTGACGAAATCTATTGCGCAGATACTATTAAAGCCATGAAAGCCTTGGACAGCGAGAACAACCAGTTTCAGCAGTTTGCATACCAACCTAGCGCACCTGGCAGCAGGAAAAAATATGCTCTTCGTGACTTGTATTTTAAATTCTACAGAGAATATCCTCCGAACAGTCACAATGCAGAAGGAGATGTCATTGCGCTAATAAACATATTTCAACAACGTGCCAGAGATCTTATGTGCTGGATGGATTTAAATGCAATGCCATTTAATTCCATTAGAGCCATGTACAAGGAAAATGAGAGATACGCTTCCTTTTCAAAAACACCTGGGAATATTCAACCACGCCACTCCAGTCACTTACAGATGCAATCGCGGCAAAGGGTAGCAGCAACTACTTCACACTGGCCTTTTCCAGAAGGTGGTGAACCAGCAGATAATAATTATATTCCACTAAACAATGGAAGTACTGATAAATTTTTCATAATTCCTGATGAAATTAAGAGTGTTCAGGGTATTTTGATTCTGTTTCTTGGGCTAGTAGTCATGTGGGTTGCAGTTAAATACCCTGTTTAATTTAAGAATATACATTGGATTTTGTATATTGTAAGTTGCAAGCTGCAAAAATGTGTTTCCACCAGCTCTGGTTCTTATTTTTTCCCTCCATTTCGTTCTTCTATAACCCCTATTTTAGAACAGGGGCATTGGTTTCCAGTTTGTTCTCGGCCCACTTCAAGGTGCTCACACTGGTGTGAGCCTCAAATGATTCAGGTTCCAAATATCTGCCTCCTTTTGTACAGAGCCTCTTGTGTGCTGAGATCAGCAGAGGAGGTCCTCTTGATAGTTCCTCCGCCCTTAGAGGTTCAGGGAAGGCATTCTTTGTGGTGGCCCCTAAGCTGTGGAACTCCCTTCCCACAGAGATGCTTCCGGCACCTTCATTATACCGTTTTTGGAGAATGCTGAGGTTTGAGGTTTATGTTTTTAGGATGCACTTTATTTTTATGGCTATTGTTTTAAACTGTTTTTAATACTATGTTTCAATGTTGTAACCTGCTCTGGGATCTTAGGGTGAAGGGTGGATAATAAATTAATATTATTTTGGTGATTCTTGCCGTTATTATTTTGTTGGTGTCTTCAAGGGCTGTGATTTTTTCCTTCCTGTTTTTTTTTTACAAGCCATTCTGCACAATGTAAAAAGTTAAAAGGATAAAATAAATTTTAAAAATCGTGTAAGAACTCTAAATGTTGGAGTACACTGGTATATATGTGAAAAAGTGAATTTTCGTTGGGGGAAAGGCCTAAAATTCCAGAGAGATGAAGGTGGGTAAAAACAGCCATCTTCCTTTCCATTAAAAAAAAATGCTAAAAAACTCAAGTGGTTGAGGAAAGCGGTTCAGAGTCTTGCTGTCATTCTAAGTATTTCCTAAAATCTTGACTGGAAAGTTCCATGTCGCCTCGGGAAGTGCCCAAAGGTTGTAGTTTGTATTTGCTGACTTCACTTTAGAACAGAAGCGAGGAATATCTCACCCATGGCCTTCCACATTTGACTCAACCAGACCATTTTGGGCACGCCACACCCACCCTACAAGATATACCCCACATACCAGATGTGTGACATGACTCTTCTTCTTCTTTGGCAATCACTCGTAGCTGAGTAAGATTGTCTTCCATAAACACGGTTTTAACAATGAGTCTGTAAGTGACTGTGGAGGCCAGTTCTGGACCCACACATCCTTCCACAGTGGGGACATTGGTTTTTGGGCAGGAGTTGATCACAGTGTAGATTTGTCAAGCGCGCCTTCCTCTTAGCACGTTTCTCCCTTGCGTCCTGAGTTCGAGTGTCTTCAAAGCCCATGACACCTTTGGTAAAGGCTGTTCTCCAGCTGGAGCGCTTGCAGGCCAGTGTTTCCCAGTTGTCGGTGTTTATGCTACATTTTTAAAGATCTGCCTTGTGACATGAATAGCAGGAGCTTAAAGTGATGGGTCGTGGGAGTGTGGAAAAAAACTCCCATCTTAGCAGTAGTTTCAATGGAAACTGCTTCGCTCCACTCCCAGCACTGCTGTTTGAACCTCTGGATTTAAAGAGCAGCATGGACATGTTTGCAAAAGGGCATTCGAAACAACCCAACACTGCTCATATTGTATGTCTGCCAAGGGTGGGGAGATAAAGATTTGTCCCATTGTCCAGCAAAGGTTCCCCAAGTTAGGTTGATCGATGAGATGCTTTCACAAGGCATATTTACCATAGTGAAAGCAAGAATGCTAATGCCTTCCTCATGCTTGACCTCTAATCTAAACATGTCAATCCAGACAGAACTTGATCTACTTAGATCCCTGGAAGAAGCCCTGTTTGAAGCACTGCTGCTACTACCAGTCACACTAGCTATTTTTATGAGTTAGAACCTCACACTAAAAACTTATGCTCTATTTGCACACTGTTCATTTCACTCATCACCTTTAGTGGAAACTTAGACTCAGTGATAAGTTGAGGACCCCTCCCATGCCTCCACAGAACTCTAGATCAGTATCCCTCTTTGCTTTAGACCAGACATGGCCAAACTTGGCCCTCCAGATATTTTGGGACTACTACTTCCATCATCCTTAGCTAACAGGACGAGTGGTCAGGGATGATGGGAACTGCAGTTCCAAAACATCTGGAGGGCCAAGTTTGGCCATGCCTGCTTTAGACTAAGTTTTCACAGAGAACTGACGGGCTTGGTCACCTAAGTTCTCAATGTTCAGACTTCGTGAAATCTGTCCTAGATTGTTCCACGCTTAGCTTGACTCCCTCTTTACCACAGTGCTCCATACCTCCTCTTCGATCTTTGTTATTTTGTGTTTAGTTTAGGTTGAAACCTAATATTTCAAAGTCTCTCTTGCCACCCGAAGACAGCTTGTATTGCATAAAGCAGAGTAGCTAACATGGTGCCCTTCAGACGTTGCTGAGCTCCAAATCCCCATTTTCCCTGTCCATCGGCCATGTTGGCTGGAGCTGACAGGAGTTGGGAGTCCAATAACATCTTGAGGACAGCACATTGCATACCTTTGACATAAAGCTTCAGGGGCCAGCAGGGCTCCTCTGGCCCCTAATTCACAATCACAGACTGCCCCAGTGGTTTGACACCCAAAATAATCTGCAAACACATTAGGGTTGTGCGATGCTTTGAGAGCTGTATCTTCTTATATGGAAAAAAAGTAAGACTTTCACCATGCAACCCCCAGTGGAGTGTTTATAGTGCCGCATCACATTCCTGGATTTGCATGAAGCTGGTACAGTGTTTGGGGATGAAAAGAGAAGCCAGGTTATATAACACCAAGGGAATGAGAAGTTGTGTTTGAAGCAGCAGTTTTAATAAAGCAGGGATGATGAGGATGCACAAAAGGAGGGGGACAAGGCATGGACATGGCGTAAATGTAAAAATGGGTGCAAAGCAGGGGTGCAGAATAGAAGAGAGTAGTGGCTTCAGAAATGGGCTTTGGAAAGTGATAAGCAAGTTTAGATAGCAGGAGCTTAGCCAGCAGAATAAGCAGGGGCACAGCCCTTACTCTGTTCATATTGTCACTGTTTGGGTTTGGATTCTTTTCAGTTAGTGCAATTAATTTTCTCTGGGTCAGAACTACTGTCTTTTACATGCAAGGAGTTGAACACTATTTTTCTAATACTAGCAGAATTCAACAAATAATGCAAAGTGAGTATGTTTTGACAATATATTTATTATAAAAAGCTGCAAACATGCCAATCCTTTTGAATTGTCGTGTTTACTATAAGCAACATACAAATCAGGATTATTTTTTAAAAAAAAGAATATCAAAAAGAATTGCATTGTATATATAGTACACTGACTACAATAATGCAGTTTGAAAAGTCTGTGAAAGGCACTTCCAAAGTTCACAATAAAAAAGTAAACACTGCAAATCTACAATATGAAGCTGAAATTCAATTTCCCTTCTGCTTCAGTAAACAACTTTTTTATTAAATTGACATATATAACACACACAGTATTTCACAGGCCACAATTTCCCCCTCAGATACTCACACATAAGCACTATTGGGTTAAACAAGACTCATGTAACAGCAGGATTGCAAATAATGAAATACTTGTTATATGTAAGCAAACACTCAAATTCTGCTCATAGATACACACTGGTGTCATCATGTGACTATGTGAGCTGAGATTTCACAGGTCACAATGGAACAGGAATTACTCATGATGTTAATACCTTTTAATGATCATATACAGTTTCTTTCTAGCCCTCACTCCCACCAAACTCTACCTAACACTGGGGAGGAAGGTTAAACACAAAATAATGTCTCATGACCATGGCAAAGTAATGGCAGTCAACAGAGCTATGCTTTGTGATACAATCACTTTATGTGGAAGTGTGGACAGGGTTTCAATCCATGCTGGCACAATGGTGAATTAAGATAACTCTGATGCTTTTCCTGAAGGAGGTAGAGAGAGACACACTTTTCAGCAGTTTTTTACTATACACCCAGAAAGAAAAAGTTGAGCTTAACACAGCACATAGAAATCAATATCTATATAGCCTTCCTACACCCCCAATAATCACCATAAGACAGGTCTTTTCCCCATTACAAGTCACGGTAAGGAAATGTAGTCAATGCTAGTTTCTATAACTTTTCATTTTACATTAGTAGAATGTAGACCATATGCAATCTCATGAAGAGCTATACCTACATAACATGATCCACGTTGCAATCCTATGCACATTCCCTCAAAAGCAAGTCCCACTGAGTTCAATGGGGCTTATTCCTAGGTTAAGGGTACATGATTGCAGCCTTAGTCATTTTACCAGAAAATTCTTGAATAGGAAAATGCAACAGAAAGAACTATATAAAGACGTTTAAGAAGGCACCAAGATCACACAGTAGCACTCCTCAAAGCATTGGTTGCTCACACAGAGAAATGCAGGGACTCCAACTTATAACTACATAGGAGCAATCCACAATGAGAAGCCGCAGCTCCAAAAACAGGTTGCCGCCTCTTCACATTTCTCCTTCACAGCGAAAGCAATTCTGACAGTGGTTTGTGATGATTTTGGTACTCTGAACTCCTAAACCCTCATATTGAACTAGCCAAAGTGATTGAAGTTTTTCTATCATATATTATGAGGGCTATTTCTTATTCTGTAGCTCAGTCTCCCTTTTTATTCACACTTACTGCATCCCTGGCTTCAGTAGTAATTTGGTTAGACTATTGTGTCTTTCTGTGTGTGTGTGTGTGTGTGTGTGTGTGTGTGTGTGTGTGTTCAGTATACATTTCCTGCCTCACCTTGTACATTCCAGATATATTTTAAGGGAGAGTGCATACTCATGCTAGAAATGAAGGGGAGCAACAGAAGTCTTCTTCAGAAAGTGACATGTCCTAAATTACATATTTTGGATTACAAGGTAGCTGCTAAGAGTTTTGTGAAATGTAATTATAAAGGAGGATAGATGCAGCCTTAGTCATGTTACCAGAAAATTCTTGAATAGGAAAAGAACTATATAAAGACATTTAAGAAGGCATAAAGATCACAATAGCACTCCTCAAAGCATTGGTTGCTCACATAGAGAAATGCAGGGATTCCAACTTAATACTACATAGGAGCAATGCGCAATGAAAAACAGGTTGCCTCCTCTTCACATTTCTCCTTCACAGCGAAAACAATTCTGACAGTGGTTTCTGATGGTTTTGGTACATGGATAGATGCAGGCAGGCACAGAAACCCATCAAGAGCTGGAAGCAAATTTCTGTTAGTCTATTTAAGGTGCAATCATATACTACCTTGGAGTAAAAAGCCCATTGCTCTCCAGGACACTTACTTCCAAGTATGTATGGAGAGTACTACACTGTTAAGCAGCTTCAAATAAAGAAAATAAATGGTTCTGAAGGGGCATTAGAAAGATTTATAGAGAAAATAACAGGCAACTAGCCATGTTGGCTATATTACCTCCAGCATCAGAGACAGTATACCTCAGAATACCAGTTCCTGCACTATCATGAGTGGGAGAATACTACTGTGGCTTGTGGGCTTCCCATAGGCATTTGGTTGGCTACAGAAAACAAAATGCTGTGCTAGACAAGTCTTTGGTCTGATGCTGTAGGGGTTTCCTTATGAGCATGCTCGGTACCCATGGAATGTTGAACTGCCAGACAGGAAAAATAATGAAAAGGAGAGGCAGGGTGGAATGCCTAAGCTTCCTTATACACGGAGGAAGGCATGTTTGGCTGGCACTCTCAACAGGAACATTAGAATCAGAACAGGAGAATACAATATTTATGTATTTATATCCAGCCCTTCTACTAAGCCTACTAAGCCTAACATTGTTCTGCAGGTCTGACATGTTAAGATGATTAATGATCTCATTCAACCACGTTCATGCAGTGGTACAGTACTTTTGGTTGTTGTTGTTGTTTTGAGGAAAGAAGAAACTGGAATATTAGACAAAGGAAAGTTACCTATGAAACTGACATGCTTGAAATTAAAACTGTGAAAGTATAATGAAGCAAATGACTATGCAATTGCTGCCCAAATACAGAAAAGTTTTCTTTAACAACTCACACTATTTCTTGCCAATAAACCAAAACATTCTACTCAGTACTATTTCTCTTACTTCTTTTCATTAGATCTTATTTGCAATAGTTAACTGGAAAAAGTATATCCAGTTTTACACTGATTTTGTTGAGGTACACCTCTCGTTTTATAAGCATTAACAATTACTGGCAAAATCATGGTAGCAGACACTTGTTGCTACTCGTCTTATCAACGACTCCATTTCACTAGACATCAAATTATTGTATGGCATATCCATGACTCCTACTCTGAAGTTGTCTTTTTAAGACACTATCAACAATTTAAATTGAGATATAGGAAAACAAATCCAGGTGATAGATCTTTTTTTTCTTGTGGTGCTCAAGGCATTAAAAAGCAAACAAACACTGTCAGGGTTTCTACCCCACCTGCATCAGAGTAGTATTTTTAGAAAGTATGCCACAATATAGATTCTGTTTGAAAAGGCTTCTGCGCAGATACAGAGCAGTAAATCCATTTGAAGTTAATGCTTCGGAGGATCCATGTATGCTGGGTTATAAGGTGGCTGAACTGCAGCAGCTCCAGCTGTAAAACAAGACAACATTTTAAAGATATATTTTATAAATACTATGCTTTTTCCTGGGCTAATTACGAGCACCCTCAGAGAATCTACTGCTCTGTGAGCTCCAGAAGGACTTTCAGCCTCATCAGTAAAATCTTCAAAGCAGATTGTAGCTTTTAAAAGTTCTTTTCCTTTAAAGGAGAACATATCTCTTAAAAAGAATGGAAGTTCAAGCAGGGGTCTCTTATGACAAAACTGACTCTGTCCTTACATGCTTTTAAGGGTAACCCAAAGCTGAGTGTCTGTACAGGTATACTGCTCAGTGTGATTAGATTCCTGACCAATCTATAAAGTGAGGACAGGATTGTACATTTGGGCCCTGCTGCTGCGGAATGACTAAGATGCCAGCATAGCAGACTGGCATAGCAGACTCAGGGATGCCACAGTCAGTGGCGTAGCTAGTTGCTTGGGTGCCTGATGATGGGGCGTGTCCTGCAGCTGGGGGTGGGATGAGCCACTCGTGGGGTGGGGCGATCTACCCGTGGTGGCGGGGCGAGCCTCTCCAATGCTTGCAGCCTCTCTGCCGCCTCCCCCTCAGCTGTAGGGAGGCTGAGGGAGAGGCAGTAAGCAGACACAACTACCTGCAGGCGCCTAAGCCACCATGTCACCCCTAAAAAGTTTTGTGAGCCCATTTTTTATTTTTTTTAAAACACTCTTTTTGTCACACACACCCCTCGGTGATGACACCCGGGGCGGACCACATCCCTCGCGCTCCCCTTCCTCCGCCACTGGCCACAGTTGCTCCAGTACGGCTTTATGCCAGTATATTTGATACCACCAGTACAACAGGCAAAAACTGACAAACTGGGCAGTTTAATGGTACAGAAACGTGCTTTAGTTAGGTTCCTAAGTTTGCTCAGAGGTCACCACCACCAGGAAATTTGGTGTAATATAATGCCAGGAAAGGTTATGCAGTAATAAAGATCACTTTTTATAGAAGTCAGCAGAGAATCTAATATAATTGCCTGCCCCCTGCCCCCTCGCCACACAAAAGGATAATACAGTAAATATACAAGCCCCAACCAAGGATCACCAATCTCAGATATTAAATAGCACAACAAGGGGCACGTTGTTGTCCTCGTGTCAAGAAATCTTGGGAGCATGGAATGAGAACTTGGTTGGTGGAAACCTTGATGAAATAGCAAAGAACTAGAAAAAATAAGCTAAGAAGTAGAATGAGCATATTAATGGTTCATGTCCTCTCAGAAACCTTGTATTTGCTCCACTTCAAGACTCCAGATAAAAACACCCACAGACACCCCAGCTCCTGCAGCTGGGGGTGCAAGACAAAGCACCCCGTTCTTCTCAACAGATTCTCTGCTTACCTGCCATGGTTTCATGGTAGGGTGGTGGTCCTGCAGGCTGTGTGGGGTAAGGTGGAGGGTACTGTGTTGGGTAGGGTGCTGCTGGCATCCCCTGCTGCGGTTGCACTGGCAGAGGATTATATCCTTGATACATCCCTGCAGGGTAACCTTGTGGTGGCATCCCAGGCTGCTGAGGATATGGCACCTGCACCAGAGTTGTGGCTGTAGTTGTGGTCACGATAGCTGTAAGACATGGGAAGTGTGCCAAGGAAGCAATCAGCACATGAAGGAAGATGATTATATTTCTAAACAATCCCTTTGCTCCCTGTTTTTTCATTTTTTGTAAACTCAACTGCCACCAACTGCATTCTAAAGCTATTCCGACTACATTCCTGAGGTGAACAGCGATGAAGCTCACCCTCCCCTCACACACGAATTTCTTAGTCCTCCTAAGAGACGCAAACAGACACGACACAGGGTTGAATCCCGCTAAGTCACTGGGCATGTGGAATGACATCTGCAAGCACATCAGAACTTATCCTCCTTTTGCATTCCCTGCCCTGCACCACCCCAAATCTGCTCCAGGGGTTGAGGAAACCCCAGAGCAGATTTGACAGGAGGGGAGGGGAGAGGAAGTACAGTTGCGCTTGCAAAATATGTTCTGAACATACTACAGTTTAGCTGAACTCAACCTGCATATTTGATTCACTTTACAAAATCATGGCTATTTGGTTGTTCAGATATTTAGACAATTCCTACCATAAGTGTTTGTTGGCATCAAGTCCAAAATGCTGCTGAGGTAAACTGGCTCTTGATCTCAGGTGTGTCTAAATAACATGAATTGTTTTCTGCAGCTACATCCCAAAATTACACATGGCACTAGACAGCACTATTTTTTTAAAAAAAGTTTATGAGTCATGAATAATTTCTTGTTAAAACAGCCTTCTTCCTTTCTTTACTAAGAGAAGGTAAAAAATAAACCATGCTTACGCCGTGGTTGTCTTCGGCATGCTTTATACAGGCAGCAACATGAACAGGTGAAGCAGAAAATGATGGTCACCACAAACAGTACGAATATGGAAACACCAATAGCTATGACAGTCCCGCTGTAAGAGGAAAAGACACATTTGAAAACTAAGGTGTCTATCAAAACAGGAGGCAATCTTCAGTTATAACTGAAAACACTGATAAATCACACAGTTATCCTTTGTTCATCAAATATTTGATCTAATTTGTTATATTTAGAAAAAAATGCATAAAAATAACATTCAGTGTGCAAACAAGCAATTTCCCTTAGAGGTTTATCATATGGATTATGTCAAATAAAAAAATGAGGATTAAAAATTCAGTAGTATGCTCTAGAAGCGTTCTTTCACAAAGAGGCATAGTCATACTGAAGAAAGAAAAAACAGCAGAGAGGCATATATAGATGCATCAGGTGAATCAGTATACCTGAAGGAGCATCTCCACCCCATCATTCAACCCGGACACTGAGGTCCAGCGCGGAGGGCCTTCTGGCGGTTCCCTCACTGAGAGGCTACAGGCAGAGGGCCTTCTCAGTAGTGGCGTCTGCCCTGTGGAACACCCTCCCGTCAGATGTCAAGGAAATAAACAACTATCTGACATTTAGAAGACATCTGAAGGCAGCCCTGTTTAGGGAAGTTTTTAATGACTGGGGTTTTAATGTATTTTTAATCTTTTGTTGGAAGCCGCCTAGAGTGGCTGGGGAAACCCAGCCAGATGGGCGGGGTATAAATAAATTATTATTATTATTATTATTATTATTATTATTATTATTATTGATGAGTGGATGAGTAGGAACACACTGTGTTGGGGTGCTTGGTCACACTGGCATGCACATGGCTACATGTATGTCATCAAGGTGACCGTCCCTGTGTGCGCAAGTCACTTGGCTTCCAAATGTCATCAATCTATAGCAGTATGCATTAACCTAGACTTGCCAAGAACAAATCTTTAGCTCTGCTCCTTTTCTGTGCTGGACCTACTATGCATAGGGTGATCATTAGACCAGGCCACAAGACCACCACTGTTTGGCATTTGTTCAGTACTGATAGTGTGCTGAGCACACTAAGGTAACATGGTTCCTGCCCAGAGGTCTTACAATCCACAGTAGAAGGGCAATTCAGGGATGGGGAAAGACTACAATGCAGGTGGGTAGGTGGCCCCTGGTCTCCTTTTATGTAGCCCTTGACACCACCTGAACAAAACAAAAGAATTCCTTCCAGTAGCACCTTAAAGACCAACTAAGTCAGTTCTTGGTATGAGCTTTCGTGTGCATGCACACTTCTTCAGATAGTGTGCATGCACACGAAAGCTCATACCAAGAACTGACTTAGTTGGTCTTTAAGGTGCTACTGGAAGGATTTTTTTTGTTTTGACTATAGCAGACCAACACGGCTACCTATCTGTAACCACCTGAACAGTGTTTGAAACTCCCATTGTTCTAGGCACATTTTGTGATAGGGTATTTCATTAGCGTGAGCAGTTTCTGAGCTCTGGGTGCAGTTCTGATTAAAACTGCAGAGTGGAAGGAAAGAAGGATCTTTTTCTGCCTCCTCATTTCCAGTTACTCTCTGAAGACTGGAGAAGAGACCCTCTAAAGAATATTAGGGGGGTGGGCAGGGGAAGGACTAGACCATGTGAAAAATGAACTTAATATTTTCGCTGCAGTTCATTCATTTTCACTTTGTATTCTTGTTATAAAAAAGTGTGCCTAAACGTACCTCAGTTTCTAACACTGCTCTGGAAGCTTTCCCATTCCTCCATCCCATCCATTTCCCCCCTTCCAGTTCCTTTCCTTTTTTTGTGGTTTTTCAAAGTGCTCCTTCCCTCAGTATATGACATTTCAGAACAATTTCATTTTAACAACAACAACAACAACAACAATTTATTTATATCCCACCCTACCCGGCCGAAGCTGGGCTCTGAGCGGCTAATAACAGTAAAATAATACAGCATTCTAAAATCAATTCATTCTAAAATCAGTTCAAATCAAATTGATGGCAACCATTGGGCTAGGGTTCTGTGAAGAATTACCAAAGGAGGGGGTCAGGCTGTGCCTTGGCCAAAGGCCTGGTGGAACAGCTCTGTCTTGTAGGCCCTGCGGAAAGATGTCAAGTCCCACAGTGCCCTAGTCTCTTGTGACAGATAAACTGATTTCTTTTTTCCCCTTTTTTACTTCTCCTCCTGTTTGTATGGCTTGGAGAAAAGAAGTATTTTACCCACCTGTCCAAGAAAAAAATTAGTAGGCTTCTGCCATATGTGTGTGGGTGTGTAGCATCCTGAAGTCAGAAAGTAATTATTTTAATTTGCTTTCCAGAACAGTAGCTGTACTGGCTGTTGTATTTTTTTATTACAAAAATCCTCTGTAGTTATTTGAGACTAACTTCATAAAACCCCGTAAAGCTTTCATCTGAGTAGAATTGCACACTATTAGGAATTCTAATCAGAGGCATACCACAGCTAAACTTGAAGGAGTGTGTGGTCTTTATTCCACTTTTATCACCACCTTTTTGTAACCAGTGAGGAAATGATGACACTGACAGGAGGGGAAAGTTCCTCACCCTTGGGTTAAAGGTTACGGTAGAGAATAATAAAATAAGTTGATCTTGAGGAGAGATTCAGATGAAAAGAGAAGCTGCACCAGGCAAAATCCAAATTGGGCCACCTTCAGCAACCAAGCAGCCTTCATAAATCATGTGCATTGAGCAACTTTTCATAATTTAATTTGTGAATATTTGTTTTTTAGTGTTGACTGTTTTGCACAAATTATTCTGGGTTTTGTATTTATTGGTTAGGGGAAGGAGCACACCAAGGCCTAACTGTAACCACTAGGGAAGGGTTTCAACATAGTGATATCATGATAGCTTCATCAGCAAAAGCATTTCTGCTTGCTTGATGAAATAATCTCCCCTCTCCTTCTCCCAAGTACTATTCTGGGCATTATCCTGACCCACCTGAGCCAATCTAGGGGACACATAGGGGGGGAGGAGAGGAGGGTAAAGTCCAGTTGTGCCAACTTCCACTTGTGGGACCAATTATTTCAGTCCAGCCAGATTATCTCTGGCTTTAGTTATTTTAGCAGGAATTGTCCAGGCACATTCAAATCATTTTTTTACTCATAAGGGCAAAAAAATTACATTTCCCCCACATTAAGAAGAATCCATGATAAGAGTTTTACATATCAAACCTCCATTTTAAACTTCTTTCTATTCTTTAAAATGAATCCAACAACAATAAAAAAGCTCCAATGAGGTGGAAACAAAATGGCCACAATGAAACAAAATAAAGCATTTAAGGATTTCACAGTGATACTACATCTTCAGTTGCATGTTTATATTCTGCTCCATGCTTCTGCCAAACATCAGGCCAGTCAGGCTAAAAAAATGTTTGTGTTCAACAACATTCAGCCAATGCACTTAGGTTTAATATACTGGTGGGTAAACTACATTATTGTCAGCTACAGTGATAATCTTTCCACTGCATGATGAGAAAACTGAAGGCACACCCATAATATTTTACGAAGTGCAAGCTAGTATATCTTTGAGACTGCAGCAGCAAGCCATCTGACAACTTCAGTACTGTACTGACTAATTCCTGAAGCTCATACCAAAATAGGGGTGGAGAGAAACACCCACAGCTTGCATTCATTGAGTGTTCCTTTCCTTAAATGTGAAAAGCAAGAGCTTACTGGTGTTATGCAAAATTAGACACAATTGACTGTATATGAGCAGCCAAGTGCTGCAGCACAATATAGACTCTTCCGTGAATTGGCAACACCGCCACAAAATGAAATGTCTTGTGCAACGAAGGGCAGGGAGGGAGAATCACACTTATTGGAGCCCATCTTAAACACAGTCCTTGTAACAGCGATTGTAGTGCAAGCTGAATCAGGTCTTTCTTCACTTTTGGGTGCTGATTTTAGAGGCTAATGCAGTGGTTCTTTAATCTACTACCACCCATCAAGTATGCAACATTGCCAGATGGCCCCTGCCCCAAACTGCCATCACCATCACCATCATCATCATCATCATCATCATAGAACTCTAGATGAGGCAACTTGGTCAGAATAGATAGATGTTATTTCTAAAAGGTGAAAAAATTATATGATCTGATGAGGAGCCAGAGAATATATAGGTGTATTTCTTATGCATGCATATGATACTTAGATCTTAGGTTCAATGAGACCACTGTACCAGACGGTCATTAGCCAACATCACCAACAGCAGACTGCCACCCACCCACTCTATCTCTAGGCAGCAGCACGGTTATTAAAACTGTGAGGGGAAAGAAGGGATGTGGTTGTGGTTGTTTTGTTCAAGCTGAGGAAAGTTGTCCCCAGGTGGAAGAGACAGTGGCAGGAAATGAGGTTGGGTGTTTATTGTCTTCAGCTACAAGCAGAGTTAGTGGTCAAACAAACATCATTTCTGATAAAGCCTGGGAGCTTGCACAAGCTGACCTCTCCAGCCAGGCAACAGCGCTGAGTCAGTAGTTTAGGAACTGACCTCCTGGATCATAGCTGCTTCTCTTACAGGGGCCACACGCTAGATGTCGAGTTGACAATGCATATAACATCTCAACCAGTGGGGCGCCCCCTCCCCAGAATGGCATATGAAGATTTCAGGGTGGGTTCATGTTTCCAAAAAAACATGTACTCATATGTATATGTCACAATATTTCAATACTTTTGAAAATTCAAATCATATAATTAGGGGAGCCAGGTAATTGCTCTTCGGTGGTGAGTTCTGAAAGCTCATACAGAGAAGGAAGAAATGGATTCTCAGAAAAACGCCACCATTTTTTAATAGACAGTTTTTCAAGAACCTGTTTCTCCCTTGTCTCTGATGATATTAGTGTACCCACTCTGTTGTTTTCTTTCTGGAAGCTCATCAGGTATACTCAGTCTCATTGGAGAGCAGGCTTTTCAGTTTGATTCTCTCTTTGCTGCACAAGCTCCTTAAAGAGCCTGAGGAAGAAGTCTAGGATCTGGGGATTTATTCTTAGGGTATGGTGAACAGGAAAAAGCAACTGTCCTCTGCTGCTGTTATAACCCATTGCAAAGGAAGAGAAGAGGCTGCACAAACCAATTTGCAGAACATGCTGGAGGACAGCATGACTCTGGTCAGTAAATCAGGTCAGTCTCAGCAACTTATAACCAGACTTTATATAAGGAGAAGCTACAGCTGAATGGTGAAGTACATATTTTGTCAAGGCTTAATACCAAGCATCTCTAGTTAATAGGATTGGGTAAACCCCCATCTGAGGCCTAAGAGAGTGAAGCTTCAGGCCAAACCATGCAAACATGAAAATACCTTTTTTTTTTTTTTTTTTTGGTTAAGGCCATGTCCAGCCTTTATTTAACATCCATTTTTTCTTTAAAAACATAATAAATAAACAAAACATCAAGGTAGGCAAATAAATAAATAAATAAATGCAAGAGGAGTAATAAATACAAGACAATAAAATAATGGTCCTAATAAGCTTTTTTAAAAAGCATAAAACATATTCCATAGTGGAATACAAGGTTCATATTTATACAAAACATATCAAATAATCATGAGTACTTAAAGGTGTCTTTGCATCAAACGTGCAGGTTTTTTTAAAAAAAGAATTTTGCTTCAGCTGGTGTGGGTGGGAAGGCAGTGCTGATAATTAATGGGATCACACAGCTGAAGCGAAATGCTTTGAACACTCCTTTTCCTTTGTACACAATAAGGAGAACTCTTTCCCACTCTCCCTTGCTTTCTGCTTTAGTAGCATGCATTCCTTGCCCCTCTCCCATGCACTTTGGACACAAACCAAAAATTATTTCCCCAGTGGCTGCCTGTGCGCTCAGTTTCTCCCATACTGCCTTGCTCTTGGTCTTTGGTGTTGTTCTGTCCCAGAATATAGTCTAGTGTTGCCTTTCTGAGCCGTCCAAATTTGCTACCCTAAGCTTCTGCATGAGGTGCTTGCACTGCTGGGCAAGCCCTGTGGGCAGATAACTAAACTAAATAAAGTAAAGATGGGTAATGTCCATGAAGCCACAGTTACCATTTGTGGATACTAAATAGTTGCACGTGATCATTTTATTCTTTATAGCATCAGTAGAAAGCGATCTGGACTGATATCCTCTGGCCATACAGTTGCATTCTATTCAGTATTAAAGGCTGAATCTATTCCTGACTTGGTGAATTGCTTGTTGATATTCTGCAGTACTTCCTGGAACATCACTGGATGTAGCGGTTCCCAGGAATAAGTTTAATTAGGATTGTGCAGAAAGGTGTTTATGACATATCTTAATACCCCCCCCCACAGAGCAACAGATTGCCATTACGTAACGCGTACATGGGAAAATAATTTTACTAGTTTTGAATTGAGAATCAGACCCATTAAGTTAGGTGTTTTTTAAACAAATGAGATGCATTTGACAATGATAGTGAATTATTTATGTTTAATTATTTATGTTTAACTGAGCCTCCCCCCCCCCCACAAACACTCAATCTCATTGCACTCTGTGTGCTTGTCACACAACATACCAACTCTGAAAGTCAGTTGCACTATACAGTGGTGCCCCGCAAGACGAATGCCTCGCAAGACGGAAAACTCGCTAGACGAAAGAGTTTTCCGTTTTGGAGGTGCTTCGCAAAACGAATTTCCTATGGGCTTGCTTCGCAAGACGAAAATGTCTTGCGAGTTCCTGTGGGTTTTTTTCCTCCCCCCCCTTTTTCTAATCCGCTAAGCCGCTTATCCGCTAACCCGCTAAAAGCCGCTAAACCGCTAATAGCGCTAATCCGCTAAGCCGTCAATGGGCTTGCTTCGCAAGACGAAAAAACCGCTAGACGAAGAGACTCGCGGAACGGATTCTTTTCGTCTTGCGAGGCACCACTGTATTATTTTCCGTTCGGCAGCCTAACAGCCCACGAATAGAAACTGTTTTTTAGCCCGTTGGTATGACTGATTATACTTCTATATCTCCTGCCCGAGGGTAGAAGATTAAAGAGGTGCTGGCCAGGGTTTGAATCGTCCCTGAAAAAATTCTCGCTCTCCTAGGGAACGATCCCTTGCGATGTCATCTAGCAGGCTCAGGGGACAGCCCATGATATCATGAGCTGTGTTCAGCACCCTCTGTAAAGACTTTCTGTCTGTGGCTGTCAAGCCAACGTACCACACTGTGATACAATATGAGAGGACACTTTCTATTGTGGACTGGTAGAAGGAGGTCATCAATTGTTTAACATTGTTCTTTCGCAAGACCCTGAGAAAATGGAGTCTCTGTTGGGCCTTCCTAACCACCTGAGTTATATTGTTTTTCCAAGTGAGGTCTTCACTAAGGTAAACTTCCAGGAATTTAAAGGAAGAGACTCTCCACACAACCCCCCCTGATATACAACAGGGCTAGTTCCCCTCTCTTCCTCCGAAAGTCCAGCATCATCTCCTTTGTCTTGCTAATATTTAGGTGCAAGTTATTCTCTAAGCACCATGTAGATACGTTTTGAACCTCCGCCCTGTATGCTGATTCATATCCACCTGTAATTAGACACATTATGGTAGTATCATCTGCAAACTTAACAATTACAGTGGATGGATCAGATGAAATACAGTCATATGTATACAGTCATACCTCGGGTTGAAAGCGCTTCGAGTTGAGCGCGTTCGAGTTGTGCTCCTCGGCAACCCGGAAGTAATGGAATGCGTTGCTGCCGGGTTTCACCGCTTGCGCATGTGCAGACACTAAAAATGATGTCCCGCGCATGCGCAGAAGCAGCGAAAAGCGACGCGTGCATGTGCAGACGTGCCGTTGCTACTTACATTTACTTCTAGATGTGAACAGAGCTCCGGAACGGATCCCGTTTGTATCTAGAGGTACCACTGTACGACGACTACAGGTAGGGACTCAGCACACATCCCTGTGGGGTGCCAGCGCTGAGCTTCAGGGAGGTAGATGTAACAGGCCCAATCCTCACTGTTTGTGTCTGATCCCTCAGAAAGTCTTTAATCCAATCACAGATGGTAGATGAAAGGTCCATCAGCTTTTTGATAATAATGTCCGGAAGGATGGTATTAAAAGCCGAGCTATAATCAATAAACAACATTCTAACATAATTCCCTGGTCTCTCCAGATTGTTTTACCTGAATCCAGCAGCTGCAATGTTCAGAAGCAGACTTGGAGTCCCTTGTGCTGTTGGCAAGGAACTGTATTGGCCTCCCTGGCAAAAACTGTATGGGCACGCGCACCCCCCCCCCAAGGTAACAATCACCTTTGTGCTGCTGTGCGAGAAGGACAGGGAGTTTCTACCATGTTTGATCTTGCCACAACAGCAGCAGTGCATCGCCACACACACATGCATCACACACTCCATAGTCTGATATGTGATTTTTGTGCCCCGGAGGGCAGTTTCGCCAACCACTAGTTGCAACTCTGGCAACATGTTACCTTAGCAACCCACCCACCACCAGGAGAGAAGTCAACAGTTTGTGCTGAACCCCATAATGTAAGACCCACCTCCTCCTCCTCCAGGTAGAGGTGAGAGAGATTTCTGTCTGGGGGGAAATGGAGAGCCCCTGAAAGTCAGTTCAAACAATGGTGAGCTACATGGATGGACAGTATGACTGGTTTAAAGGCAGCTTTCTAAAGCCTGACTCTAAAATGCAAATGACTATGGCTGCAATCCTAACCCCACTTAACTGGGAGTAAGCCAGAACTGTCATTCTGTACACTTTTATATCAATTGCAGAACAACTGGATAATCTTTTTAAAATGCACCTGTAATGCTAGGAGCCTCAAGCTATGCATGTTCCATGCATAGTTTAGCAATTTGAACTTTGGATCCTGGGCATCAGAAAACAGCCACGTATTCCTTGGACAGCACTCCTGAGCACACTAATTTGAAAGCCTTATTTAAATCAATGGGACTTCTGAATAAAGAGGGGTAGGGGCGCGCTGCAACAACTGGAGGGAGTTTGGCTATCTTTCCACAAAACGTGAGCCCTCACTAGTCAAGCTATTAACTCTCTAGGTAGCCTATGCAATATAGTGGCCTACTTTAATTTACAATAGTACAGACTTATGTAAGAATTGAGTTTTATTACAAAATGTGCTGTAATAGTAATATATATTACAGCAGAACAACAACAACCCTATTTTTTTATTTGTACCCCACACACCTGACTGGGTTGCTCCAGCCACTCTGGGTGACTTCCAGAATAGTTACAGGGCAGCTACTGGGATATTTTTCAATTACAGGGCATGGTGCAGCTCTGCAGCATGATGGGAAGGAAATCCTTCAGCAAATGCATTTCTCACGCCCTGCACAAGATTACCACGTGCTTAGAGCTCATAGACCCAAAGGCACCTGGTCCTGCAAAAACTCTGATAAGAGTTTGTGGGCTCCCACCTGCTCCCTTTCCCACCACTATGCACTTAAAGCTGACATAATTTGTGTGCAAAGGATAACCTAGGTGCAAGATTCCTTACTAGGGGACATAGCATGGAGGTCCTGTGATATAGCAGTGCCTTGGCCTGCTCTGGTGCTATGTACCTGGTTTGGTATATATTGCAGTGGAGGGGCTCCATGAATGTACTCATTTTTGGAGACCAAAAGTGGGCTCTGATGTTACCACATGCTAGTTCCACTCATGCACACAGGTGTTCATACACTGCCTTTTGCATGCAGAACCCAGAGGCTGGGTTGTGTCCAGTGCCCACAGTGGTTTTTTGCAGATGATCAGCACTCTCAATCCAAGTTTTAATTGGCAATAATACCATTTGGAAGCGTCCTGTGAACCATGCTGTATGTTGCAATGCAGTCACATGTAATATTAGCTTGCCGGCAGTCTCTCCATTACAAAAATATCTGCATACTTTTTATTTGATTTTTAAAATTTTTATACCGCTTCATATATTTAAAATATCTTTAAGCAGCATACAGAAAACTAAAGGAACAACAGACAACTTAAAACAAAACATTACACAAATACACACCTACATATAAAAATGTTACATTAATAGCAATATCTATCAATCATCTAGCTATCTCAATTCATTCCCCTTCCTTCCTTCCTTCCTTCCTTCCTTCCTTCCTTCCTTCCTTCCTTCCTTCTTTCAGCCTCTGGGTTCACACCCAGGGTCCAAACAAACTCTCAGCTCACCCACAGAAGTCTCAAAATGGGAAGAGGTCCTGGAAACAGTGGACATCACCCTAGTCTCTCACTCTAGACTTGCTTTTTATGAGCAATCAACTGCACTCTCAACACCCAGTTCCAGGTGCAGGAGGTTTGTTGAGTTTCCCAGGGGGTCCGAAGGATGGGAAGAAGGCCCCCGCCACTTAACATCTCCTTCTTCACCCTTTGTCCTCTGCTCCTCCAGCTGCTATTTGATTTATGTCATTAAATTCATTAACATGGAACATATAATTCGACTCTTAGGATGCCTTCCTACAAACTATTGCAATATAAATGTAATGCACATTTTTTGTTTAAGAAAAGAACAAGGTTTAAGGAATGGAGGCTGGGACTTTAGAACCTAAGAAGAGCACTGCTGGCTTAGACCAAAGGCCTATTCTGTTCCTAATCAGATGCCCACTGGGAAATAACTGCCCACAAGCAGGAAATAACTGCAATGGCGCTATTTATCCCATCAAAATTATTTACTTTTTTAAACTATTTCTGCGCCACCTTCACCACCATACAATCATAGGGCAGTGTACAAAATGCTGAACACACGCCAATATTTATTTCTAAAGCCCATTTAAACACTAAATTAAATGCAGCAGCAACACACAGTGGAACAAAAAATTGTCTTTCCCCACTTTTGGTATAATACAGGAAGTGGTGGTGGTGGTGGTGAGAGTCAGTTTTTACTTGCTGCAAGAAACTTGAGCCCCAGATGGCTTTGAGAACCCAGGGAGGCTCATGTGGCACCAACACTGTCAGCTTGTAGGTGCCAGACAAAGACCATCCTATTCTCTTGGGGAATTTGGACCTTGGCATGGTTTGATTTTCAGGCGTGTTCTTGATGTTCATCTTTTGGTTGCGTGGGATATTTTCCTAGTTTTCCTGGTGATTTGTGGATGGCCACTTTTAGCACCATGCACGGCTTTGCTGTTTTTATTGCACTTTTAATTTGCTGCATGTAACTTTGAGACTCTTCTTGTAAGTTACGAAAATAATAAATAATAACAATAAAGGAAAACCAAAAACAATGTTAAGGTAACAACAGGTACCATAGGCTGACCTCAATTAACTACACCTTCTCACCTCCAAAAGCCTGAAAGACTTGCCCCCTGAAAGACTATAATGTTTTGGCAATACTGTATGCCCCTCAGCAAGGAAATCAATCCACAGTTTTGGAGCTACCACTAAAAAGTTTCTACTGCAGGCCCCCACACTTTGCCATTCAAAACCTTTCAGATAACTCAGTGTAGCCCCCAAATTTATTTACTATTAACAACAAGAATAAATTTATTATTGCTACAATTCCTTTTAAGATGATGGAATCCGTGTTTATTAACCTGCTTCATTGCGTATCTAAACATATATAAATGCTTCTCTGCTTAGATTCATTACTACCACAAAGTTAAATGGTTTTGCCATTCAAAACATTTCAGTTTTATTTAAGTAAAATAGTTCAAAAGCTGTAATATTTGAACAGTAAAGCAGAAACGACTTCCTGCATGAAGGATTAAAAACACATTTTCTTTTTTATTTAAACATTGCTTCATTTCAGTGAACTGAATCAGCATCAGTGAAAAGTTCCATGACAGCTTTAGTAAAATCAATTCCAAACGGATTTTTTTTTGAGAAAAGGGGAAGCAACAAGCTGCTAAGGGGTGATTCATTGTTTCCGTTCAGTTAATACATCTGCCTTACATGCTCAATGGATAAGAATAAGAATTACACAGGTTGAAATTATCTCTTTTGGAAGTTAATGTACATACCGCACTGCTCCCATGAAGTTACTTGCTTTTACATATGACTGGCTAAAACCTTAAATAAGAAGGATTAATTGATAGGCACCATCCCTGTACATTCTTGCAATTACATAATCTAAAGCTATGTAGGCTATCCCCAATGTTTGCCCATTTTTAACATGCTTGCAGACAGAACAAGCAACGCTTACCCCATTTTTGTTCTCAGCAAAGGCTTTTAACCCAAATTCTTTCTCTCTCTCTCTCTCTCTCTCTCTCTCGTCCTCTAGTTTCTTTTCACTCATAAACGAAACTGGCTGCTTTCTTGCAGATGTACTGAAGCCTGGTGGATATGTGCAGTTTCCTTGTCAGTGACATCAGCAGGAAAGCATAGCAGGCTTCCTTGGTCACACCTACTTTTGTTCAAAAAAGCCTTCTTAAAGGTACAGAGTGTTGCTTTTCACCCTGAACCACAGAATAATATAAGGCACAACTGAGTCATCCTAAACTGCCCAATGGCTTCAATGCATTCTGCTCAAGCTTTTTGTATAAATGGAAATCCAGCAATTCTAAAATGTTGCCATATTCTCTGTGCCTGCCCTCAGATTGTGAAATTCCATCCCCAAAAAAGCTACATCTAGCCTATTTACTCTACAGATGCTATTAGATGCCGAAGACACCCCTCTTTACCCTAGTCTTTGAGATTACACACAATGCAATGTTTAAATTGCATTACTGTATTATTAACTTTACTTTATCTAATTTTAAAATTATATGATTATACTGTTGTAATCTGCCTTTGGACCTAATGGTGAAGGGTGGAAAGAAATCCTATGATATATAAATAAATGTTATATTTATTGATTTAATTTATAAAAGTATTTCTATACCACCATAGCATCTATTATCAGGGTGGTATACAATGTTAAAAAAAATGCCGTTTTAAAAATAAAAATACATATATCATTAAGGCAGGCATGGCCAAACTCGGCCCTCCAGATGTTTTGGGACTACAATTCCCAACATCCCTGACCACTGGTCCTGTTAGCTAGGGATGATGGGAGTTGTAGTCCCAAAACATCTGAAGGGCCAAGTTTGGCCATGCCTGCATTAAGGTGACTGATTACTAAAAATAAAAACTAAAACTGGAAGTGTCACCATGGTCCCAAGCAGAACTGGCTTTAAAATAAATAAATAAATAAATAAATAAATAAATAAATAAATAAATAACTAACTAACTAACTAACTAACTAACTAACTAACTAACCAGGCAAGAGATTAAATTCTATATGGAAGTTATTAATCTGATGACTGACTTTCAACCACAACTATAACAATATTTTCAAGTAACAGAGACGTTATCATGCTTATTAAGGAAATACAGCATTCGAAATCTTACTAATATCAGATCAAGACAAAGGCTTAATTGGCAAAATGTCCTTAATAATCATGGAATTGGATAAGAAAGTTGGGATCTTTGTATTGGGTAAACAAGCTCCAACAAGAGCTAACATAATAATAATAATAATAATTTATTATTTATACCCCGCCCATCTGGCTGAGTTTCCCCAGCCACTCTGGGTGGCTCCCAATCAGTGTTAAAAACAATACAGCATTACATATTAAAAACTTCCCTGAACAAGGCTGCCTTAAGATGTCTTCTGAATGTCAGGTAATTCTTTATCTCTTTGACATCTGATGGGAGGGCGTTCCACAGGTCGGGCGCCACTACCGAGAAGGCCCTCTGCCTGGTTCCCTGTAGCCTCACTTCTCGCAATGAGGGAACCGCCAGAAGGCCCTCGGCGCTGGATCTCAGTGTCCGGGCTGAACGATGGGGGTGGAGATGCTCCTTCAGGTATACAGGACCGAGGCCGTTTAGGGCTTTAAAGGTCAGCACCAACACTTTGAATCGTGCTCGGAAACGTACTGGGAGCCAGTGCAGATCTCTCAGAACCGGTGTTATGTGGTCCCGGCGGCCACTCCCAGTCACCAGTCTAGCTGCCGCATTCTGGATTAATTGCAGTTTCCGGGTCACCTTCAAAGGTAGCCCCACGTAGAGCGCGTTGCAGTAGTCCAAGCGTGAGATAACCAGAGCATGCACCACTCTGGCAAGACAGTCCGCGGGAAGGTAGGGTCTTAGCCTGCGTACCAGGTGGAGCTGGTAGACAGCTGCCCTGGACACAGAGTTAACCTGCGCCTCCATGGACAGCTGTGAGTCCAAAATGACTCCCAGGCTGCGTACCTGGTCCTTCAGGGGCACAGTTACCCCATTCAGGACCAGGGAATCCTCCACACCTGCCCGCCTCCTGTCCCCCAAAAACAGTACCTCTGTCTTGTCAGGATTCAACCTCAATCTGTTAGCCGCCATCCAACCTCCAACCGCCTCCAGGCACTCACACAGGACCTTCACCGCCTTCACTGGTTCTGATTTAAAGGAGAGGTAGAGCTGGGTGTCATCTGCATACTGATGAACACCCAGTCCAAACCCCCTGATGATCTCTCCCAGCGGCTTCATATAGATGTTAAAAAGCATGGGGGAGAGGACGGAACCCTGAGGTACCCCACAAGTGAGGGCCCAAGGGTCTGAACACTCATCCCCCACCACCACTTTCTGAACACGGCCCAGGAGGAAGGAGCGGAACCACTGTATAACAGTGCCCCCAGCTCCCAGCCCCTCTAGACGGTCCAGAAGGATGTTATGGTCGATGGTGTCAAAGGCCGCTGAGAGATCCAGCAGAACTAGGAAACAGCTCTCACCTTTGTCCCTAGCCCGCCGGAGATCATCAACCAGCGCGACCAAGGCAGTTTCAGTCCCATGGTGAGGCCTGAATCCCGATTGGAAGGGATCCAAATGGTCCGTTTCCTCCAGGCGTGCTTGGAGTTGTTCAGCAACCACCCGCTCAATCACCTTGCCCAAGAATGGAAGATTTGAGACTGGGCGATAGTTGGCCAAATTGGCCGGGTCTAAAGATGTTTTTTTAAGAAGCGGTTTAATGACCGCCTCTTTCAGCGGGTCTGGGAAGGCTCCCTCACAGAGGGAAGCATTCACCACCCCGCAAAGCCCATCGCCCAGCCCTTCCCGGCTCGCTTTTATCAGCCAGGATGGGCAAGGATCAAGAAGACAGGTGGTCGGTTTCACTCGTCCAAGCAGCCTGTCCACATCCTCGGAGGTAACAGATTGGAATTGATCCCATATAACAGGACCAGACAGAACTCTAGCACTCTCCCGCCCTGGCCCTGCTCCCACTGTGGAGTCTACTTCCTTCTGAATCTGAGCGATTTTATCTGCAAAAAACTTTGCAAAAGCATTGCAGGAGATCTTGGGGTCCCTACCAGGCCCCGGTGGTACAGGTGGTTCCGATAAACTGCGAACCACCTGAAAAAGTCTCCTGCTGCTGTTTTCTGCAGATGCAATGGAGGCGGCGAAGAAGGCCCTCTTCGCCGTCGCCATTGCCACTTGGTAGGCTCGACGTTGAGCTCTAACCCGTGTCCGGTCTGATTCAGAATGAGTTTTCCGCCACCGGCGCTCTAGCCGTCTCAACGATTGTTTCATCACCCTCAGCTCCGGGGAGAACCACGGGGCTGTCCGGGCTCCATGCAATCGGAGAGGGCGCTTCGGAGCCAGACAGTCAATAGCCCTGGTTAACTCCGCATTCCAGCGTGCCACCAGGGAATCAGCTGAAAGGCCATCAGCTTGGGATAAAGCATCCCCTACCACTCTCTGGAAGCCAATTGGATCCATTAAGTGGCGGGGGCGGACCATCCGAATCGGTCCCACCTCCCTGCGGAGGGGAAGGGTTGCGGAGAAGTCCAGTTGCACCAGGAAGTGATCTGACCATGGCACTTCTTTTGTTTCGCTTTTAGTTAATGTCAGATCACCAAAATCCGTAGAGGTAAACACCAAGTCTAAGGCATGTCCGTGGCTATGAGTTGGGCCAGACTTATTCAGGGACAGCCCCATGGAGGCCAAAACTGGGTCTTCCCAATAGGACGCCTGGTGCAAACTAATGACTTCCTAAAAATCGCTGCAACCCCCCCTCCCCGCCCACATGACCTGGGTTGCTGTGCGTAAGAGAAACCTGGTGGGCAAGCAGCGGCAAGGACAGGCCCATCTGCCTCATCCAACCAGGTCTCTGTCACACATGCCAGGTCAAATCCTCCATCCACAATCAGGTCGTGGATGGCAGTGGTTTTATTCATCATTGACCTGGCATTGCACAGCAACACTTTCAGGTCATGTGGGTTTCCCTTGCTGATTACTGTATCCTTCCGGTCAGGACCAGACCTGGAGGCAGGGATAGTCCTCAAACAACGACTAAACCTGCCTCCTCGGTAATGACATGGTCTGGTCTTAGCATAACTCCTCCTCCTGCCCGTGATCACTGAGATCGGGTGTCCCAATACATCTCTCCCTGTGGAACCTGCCCCACCCAATCTATTGGCTGAGGCCCACTCCCAGGCAGCCATGACCCTCCCCCTTAAAAGGCAAAATACAAACTATATAATAATTTAACAGAATAATAATAATAATAAAACAAAACAGAACAAAACAAAACAAAGCAAAACAAGGAACAATACTGCTGACTAAAACGGAAATGGTTATGGGCCAAAATACCACCATGGATTATATCTGTAAATTTACAGGAAATTTTCCTGGAAGAAGAAAATCCCGGGAGAAGAAAAAAAGCACCCCTAAGCCTAGATTAGAATAAAAAGATAGCAGAGTCTATAATAGCACCAATGAAACTTACAAACAGATTTACAAAGATAATTTTTTTATCCTGTTTTGGAATATTATGAAAAGGCTGATAATAAAATATACCTGTACATTTTAATTAATAACACAAGAAGAAGTTGCTAGATCAGACCAATGGCCCTTCTATCCCAGCATCTTGAACTTACAGTGGCTGAACAATTGCCTTTAGAAAACCAGCAAGCAGGATTCAAGCACAAAAGCACTCTCTCCCTCCTGTGGTTTCTGGCAACTCATATTCAGAAGCATTAATGCCACCAATTTTACCCAGGAAATTTCCCTCCAGAGGAACTTGAACAAAATTCAAGAGAGTCACCCCCACCCTGATGTCTACCCTGGACATGTTGCTATGACTGAATCAGTACCTGATCATAGCACACCACCAGTATATGCAGTAAAACACACACAGGGAGACCACTATTCAGATAACAAGGTGTTCAGTGTGGGATCGTATCTCTCTCTGGACTCATTCATGTTGTGAGGTGAGGGAGAAGGGGAAATGACAGTATCCTCACAAAGGAAGCACCTTACGCAAATTGGCAGGCCATACGGAACACAAGGGAGCATGAGCACATAACTGTCATTTCTTGTCCCAAAGCCTGAACAGCTACTTCATGTTGGGACCCCAGGCACAAGCAGCCAGCCAACATCACACTCCAGTCCAACAAATGAGGGTACCGGGACAGAGCATACCATGCAGGTAAGCAAGGGAAGGGAAAACACATGCTGTTCATGCCCAAGTGCCACACCTGCCTCTGTATCGCCTTACGCCTACTGTGCCCTAGCTGAACTATCCTGCTCTGGCCCTCTTCTCCCTTGCACCCTCCACAGCAGGATGTAGAGTCCCCCACAAAGGAGAAGTGCTTCTCTCAACATGCAGGTAAGCTCTCTGCTGCCAAAGGCCAGGCACTCCACTCCAACCAATGCCACAGCTCACAGTCATTTTTGCCTTGCAAGGTCACAGATCAGATGCAGGGAGTAAGAACAAGCTGTCACCATATGCAGCCCCCAAGGATAAAGGGGCACCTCCTCTCACAATCACTGCAGGTTCCTTCTCCTCCCAATGGGATTGAATGAAAGCTCAAGACATTTGAGCAACATGCATTTGGCAATGTGGGGGTGAGATACCACAAGGCACACACAGTGGTGGGGCCTCCCCCTTCTGTGGGTATTAATAAGCATCGCCTCCTCAGAACAGCTGTGGAGGATCACTTGCTCCCAAATGCCTACATGAGGAGTTTACAACGAGGAATGTGCTTTATGCTTTATCTAAATTAGATCAAAGATTACTACAGGCATTGACCAATGGACGCACGTCCGACTGCGTACATGTGCATGGTGCCAAACCCAGAAGTGACAATAAAATGTCACTCAAGGGGTGGAATGGGGGCGGGGCGGAACACTTTACATGGGCCCTGCTGATGCACGTGTGAGTCCTGAACTTAACCCCCATGCAAAACGAAGATTGCATTCTGCCGTAGGTGTTTGTGAGCTTCCCTATTTGCTAACCAGTAGTTCAGTCATCCATCACTACTCAAAACATTCATCCAATGAACCGATTTCATATGTTCATTTTAATATGGGTGGAAATTGCCACTTTGTTGTTCTTGAAAGCATGAAACTAACACCCAACAAGAAATAGTTACGGCTTGTAGAAAGTTTGCTTCTCAGCATGAAATGTCACTTATTATAAGGATTTTCCCCACTCCAGGATTTAGTTTTCACCTTCAACAGAAAAAGACAACATTGAAGAGTAGTTATGACACTTCGCAATACAGTGGTACCTCGGGTTACATACGCTTCAGGTTAACATACGCTTCAGGTTACAGACTCCGCTAACCCAGAAATAGTGCTTCAGGTTAAGAACTTTGCTTCAGGATGAGAACAGAAATCGTGCTCCGGCGGCGCGGCAGCAGCAGGAGGCCCCATTAGCTAAAGTGGTGCTTCAGGTGAAGAACAGACCTCCAGAATGAATTAAGTACTTAACCTGAGGTACCACTGTATATCAGAAGAGTCTAAGGGCTTGGTAGACAAATGCCAACACAAAACTGGTTCATTAAATCACAAGACTGTCATTTACATGAATCTGAGAGTTCATGACCACCAACTTATACCAGCATCATGCTACATGAATTTAAAGAGAGTATTCCACAACAAGTAGTCTTAAGATTTCTAATTGTGGCTACAGGTATATTGAAACTCCATAAACATGCACCATGTGAACACAGCTTTTTACATATGCCATGAAGCAGGGCTTTCTAGTGTAACATATGATAAGAATTTTGTAGATTTGGCAAATCCACGCCATGATCAACCTGGAAACCAATGTCCCCACTGTGGAAGGACGTGTGGATCCAGAATTGGCCTCCACAATCACTTATCGACTCATTGTTAAAACCATGTTTATGGAAGACAATCTTACTTGGCTACGAGTGATCACCAAAGAAAAGAATGATAAGAATACATACAATTGCATGTATCACAGATATTACGTTAGTTAAATGTGTGTACATAAAACCACTTATTTACCTGGGTTGAGAGTCGATGCCAAAGTCGTTCGATTTGTACATCTCAAAGTCGTTATCTGATTCTGATTCTGACCTGTAGTATAAAAACAAATGTAAGACTTTAATGTTTAGCAATAATTTCATCCTATGTAGCTATTCTTTACAATGTTATTCACGTGGCGTTAATATCTAGTGCAGGGAAGTCATACATGGAGAACTGTGCTTCTCAGTCACAAAGGGGAGTTTTTCCATTGAAAATAGAGATAGTTAGCCAGGAGCCTAAGATGAGTGAAAGTTTCCCAATCCTTTCCTCCCTCCAGTGCCTCTCAAACACCTGTGAATGGTTAGGGGACCTCCTGAGCAAAGTGGAATTGGGCCCAGGGAACTGCTGGGAGAATGGGAATAACCCCATATTGAGTAAATAACCTTTTTCCTGTAAACCTCCTTCCATTCACTTAGGATTCAAGCCACTGTGTTTAAGATGCACCTTTAAATGCTGAAGCACCCCATGTATACTAAATTTTATGCCTAAATGCAAAACAAAACAAGATTGTTTACATTTACCTCTAACCCCCAACACCACGGTAAGTCAAGCAGCAAGCCAGGTAACTAAAACATCACAGTAAGACACTAAAAGGCCCATAAAAGGTTTGCCTAATTAGAATATTCTTCATCTGGTGGTAGAACATTAGAAGAGAGAAAGCCAAACAAACCTTCCACAGGAGAGAAATATGCAGCTGGTATGCAGCTGTCCCCACAAAACAGAGCCACAAAAAAGGCTCTCACACATTCCAAACAACCTAGCAGTCACCCGCAACCCGACAGAGGGAAGGGCATCCTTCTCCTCAGTTCTTAAGCATGTGGGGAAATTACATGGGAGGAGACAGTACTTCAGGACCCAAGCCATTTAGGGATTTATAAGTAATAACTAACATTTTGAATTATGTCTGGAGCTGTGTTTGTAATAACCAATGCAAAAGTTCTAAAATGGGCGCAATATACGCATGAAGCTCTGTTCCTGTGTGCACCAGAGTTGCTGCATTCTGAACTAAATGGAACCTTCAAAGGCCATGTATAATAGCCTACAGTCTTGCTGTAACCAAGCATGTGTCACTATGATTTGGTCTGGCCTCACCAGAAATGGAGGCAGTTGGCACTGGGTCAAATCCCCCTTGGCCACAACAGCAAGGTCAGGTCCATCCAGGACTCCCCTCAAACTCCAAACCTTAAAATTTAAAGTGAGCGCTACTCCTTCAGGAACAGGCAGAAACCACCATGCCTCAGGAAAGGCTAACCCTGCCACAAAGAGAACCTATTGTCTGGATTAAGCTTCAATTTATAAACCCTGAGAGTAGCAAGACTGCCAGAATCAGATTTCTAGGCAACGGGGAGACATGCAATGGGTCACTAGAATCCCACTCTGCAGCTTTTCCTTCTGTAGCTCAGCGGTTCTGGGAAAAGCTGAGGAGCTCATGGCTCCTTTATTTGTCCCCAGCACCAATTAACTGGAGAGTAGGAGGCACATGATGGGATCTCCCATGGTCTGGGAAGGGAGGTTTAAACCTCTCCATTTCTGTGTGCTGAGAAGGCAGGGGGCGAGTGCATGGGTGGCAGTGTGCGTGGCTGATAATGGACTGGGAGGAAGACTCTGTGTCTGCCTGAGAAGGAGGAGGCCGGTGAATGTGTCTCTCAACACACCACCCACCACCATATATTGCTGCCTGGGCTGAGAAGGCTGCCATAGGGCAATGGCCAATATGTTGAGCAGCAGTCCACCCCGGATGACCTTCCAGAAAGGACATATTGCAGAATGATGCCCCAAAGAGCTATCTCTGACAGGTGGTCTAGAAATATACGGTTATCAATAATGGGTTTTTTTAATTTAAAAAACTGCTTTGAGGACCAGTAGAACTGGTAGGGATGCATTATCCCCACCACCACCTCGCCCTGGCAAAAAATATATTCTTTTGGCACAGATTGTCAAATAAGGCAGCCCAAGTCCTCTTGGCCCCATTCTGAAGTCGGAATGAAATACGACTGCATAATCCATTTCATTCAAGAACCTCAGATACTGAAATGGCAGAAATGTGCTCAAGCAGCTTTCCAAAGACTGAGCATTTTACACTGGCCTATCATTATCTAACATTGTTGGGTCAAGGGAGGATTTTTTTTTTAAAAAAAGCTTTAGTACAGCCATCTTAAACTTGGGTAGAACCACATTTCCCTGTATGAAGGCAATTCAATCCTCAAGACCCATGTAGGCACACAAGACCTGGTCTCTTTTATAAACCAAGACAGGTAAGGATATGAAGGCTATCTTACACTTCCAAAGATTTTTGTCGACAAAATTGAAAATTATCCTTAAGGAAAGAAAACGCAGGTATGATGGGCACACAACGGAATTCAATTTTAACTATGGCATCCAAGTCAATATGAGCAATTTAATCTGCAAAGTGTCAAGCAAAACTTTCACAGTGAGCTGAGTCTCCAGTCATACCTTTCTGCATCACATACAAGTTGCTCATATTTAACCAATCTTAGCATGCCGTCTGAGCAGCAATATCGGTTGTTGCAAGTTCCACAGCAGAATGCTGGACAAGATATTGCTGATACCAGAATTCCATTAAAATCGGTGTATTCTGTGCAGTCTTCACAGAAACCTGAAAATAAAGTCAAACAAACAAGTCATTGCGCTACACATGTTCCACAACAAATTCATTACAAATCAGCATAGCCTCTTTTTATTTGGATCTCCTGGTAATTATATACCAACATGCACAAGCTTCTGACTCCTGCTTAATTGTAACCCTAAATAGTACATCATTGGAAGGAAGAGAATGATCTCATTCAGAAGGAAAAGGTTATTGAAAGTAGTATTTATGAGCATCTAGTAAAACCCGTGAGGGAAATGTATATGGGGGAGGAGAGCTGCCAAGCGTTGTGTGTTTTACATGGCTTACATTTTTCTACACTCCATCGTGAAAGAAACAATCTGTTACAAAAGAAGTGCTATCTGCATAAACAGCTAGGTGCCCAAAAATGGCTGCTACCACCTCCTTGGTTTGGGCAGTTAAAAGAAACTTCTGAATATAGTCCTTGCCTGCATCACCAGTTCAGCCTTCTCTTGCTTTGATTATCGGCTAGAGCAGAAAACCACTATTTACTACTTAAACATTTATATTCTGCCCTTAAAGTGTGGTGTTTGAGACAGCCCTTGAGTATTCTCTCTGTCTCTGTCTCGCATACTCTCTCTCTGTGTGTGATGCATCTCCCAGGCTACTGCTGTAATTTGAGTCAAGGGCACAAACAAAAATGATGTGGGAGATCTGTGATCGGGGTCTCATGGTTGTTGTTTTAAAAAATTGCTGTATGGAGCTCCAGAACTGGAGAACAATGGTGTCAATGGAGATGGCTAATCCAACCTTGCCTTTCTCCTCCCCATAATTTTTCCAAAGCAGCTGTTTGTTCTTCTGGAGGAGCAATCATGATATCACAAGTCTTTGGCTTGAATCCAGACTTGTTCTTCCACAAAAGGAAGGGCTCCTTCCACTCATTGAACAGCTTTCAATCCAGTGGAAACTCCCATTGGTATAAGTGGGAGTGGGGGAAGAATGTAACTATCATTGATTTCTCCTTTCCTGTGCACCCCTGCATCATCTCTCACACTGTTCTGGAGGGCTGTCCAACCTCATTTCAGGAGGGCCAACAGGAAGAAGGATTCTGCAAAAAACCACTTCACCTTCTTCTGCCAGTGACAGCATCCCAAGAATGGGAGTCTGCTCACTGGATCCAAGTATTTTTGTTAATCTGAAACATCAGTTGAAAATTAAAAAACAACAACATATCATCAGTTTTTAAACTGGGTATCCAAGGTATCAGGCTGATAGTCCCAAAATATATTGGCCTGAAAAGCTCAACAAAATACAGCTATTTTATTTTATTTATTTTAATATCACACTTCAATATAAATTGCTAGGGCAGAATTAAACTACAAATAAAACAGATCCAAACAATTATTAAAAATGCACAAAACCTAAAAGGCAGCAAGATCTCAAAAGACAGGGAAAAGCAACAAACAGGTCTAAAATTTCATCTCAAAGGTTCTGTCCTATGTCTAACATAACAACAAGTTAAGTGCCAGGCAGAATGCTCTGAACTTGAAGTGAGCATTCCATAGTTAGGATGCAAGCACTGAAAAGGTCCCCTAGTTCCTGGTGGCTTACCAAACTCACCACAGATGGTAGGGGCACCTACAGAAGGCTATCTGCATCTTGATGTACAGTGCCAGCTGCCACCAAGGTGAAAGCCAGAATTTTGAATTGGGTCTGGAAATGGACAGGGAAGCCAACCCCAGTGAGTAATCCACTAACTGGACTTTGCAAACCATCTGCAAAAGCAACCTCAAACAGAGTGCATTACATTAGTCTAACCTTGAGAAGGTTAATTGAGGCCAGGCTGTCTCTGTCCAGGTAAGGTGTTCACTGGTCCACAAGCCTTAGCTGGTATAAGGAACTCTATACTGCAGAAGCAACCTATGCTTCTAATAAGATAGATAGATCAAGGGCCATCCCACAATGTGAAAACTTTTTTCTTGGAGGAATCGGGAGTGTTATCTCATCAAGCACAGGATGAGACCACTTCTCCCACTTCTCTAGACAGATAATACACTCACTCATGATACCTCTGTCTTCAGTTTATCGGCCTTCATCCAGTCTAATACCGCAGCCAGACATAAACTGGGTAATTCAAAAGATTGAACCTCACAGCAAGATACTCAATATATTTACTTGGAAACATGCCAAACAGTAAAGAATCAACCTGACTTTCTACTAAGTCTGTTCAGGATTACAACATTAACCTCAAACTGGGGGGAAATGTTCTCTCACTCCATTATTGTTGTGATAAGCAGGAGCTCTAAGCCTTCTGAAGGGTCCACCACTGTGCACTGGTTTCTTCCTGCTTATTTCAAACTTAATTGAAATGAAACTCAAAAATAGATTTGCTTTCCACAAGTTGACACATATGATTAAACGCTGTAAAGCAAACTAGCAAGACAACTATAATTAGCAATGTTTAATTCAAACCTACATCAGCTGCCACTTATTTTCCAGGCTTAGTTGAAGGCACTGATTACAATATTTAAAAGTATTCATGGCCTGGAAACTGCATATTCAAGGACCAAGTCAGACATCTATGTGTCTGTTTAACATGTATCTGTCAGTTTGAATATTCACAGGTGTGAAGGGGTGCATGGAGGACGGGAGCAAAACTAACCCCTCAACACCCCACTGCTTTGATTCCCTCCCCAGTCCAGCTCCAATAGTGGAAGTGATCTAGCCGGGGGGCAGGGCAGGGAGTAGTGGTTGCACTCCAATGAGTAAACAAAGTTTCCCACCCATACTGACATGTGCATGTTTAACAAACACGTGCACATTTGGTTTGGCTGCCCTTCCCTTGTGCTGGTCTCCCCACTTCTGAAGATCGTCTACTACAGCTCTATCCTTCTTCTAGAGAAGTCAAGAGCAGTGGCCAGCAGGCACAGAAACTTTGCAATACTGCCCCAATGATTTTGACTCCCTGAAGAAGATTTTTGCTGGCCTTTCAGACTTCAAGGAGGGAGTCCATCCAAAGTCATAGTTTGCTATTGATACTGAAGTAATCTGGGGTTTGTTATCTATGGTTTTTAGGCTGCTGTCCTTCACAGAGTTGCCTGGCAGTAAGTCTTATTACTTAATGATTTTTGCACTGATTGTGTTAGGTGCCCTGAACAGCTAATTATGCCCAGGCCAGACATAAACATTTGTTTTTTTTTCCAGTTGTTTCCCATAGTGGGTACATGTGCTTTTATAACAACCTTCTGCCTTTTATAACAACTGTCAACAAGCCTGCATTTCTAGAGATTGCGCCCATAGTGTTTGCATACTTTGGAGAGGACTCTAAATCCTTTATAAGGGCTAAAGTAGACATGACACTGAGGACATGTTTCCCACTGCGATCCCAATTATCAGCCCACCAGGGGATGCTATTAGCATTTCTGAAAACTACATGTTGAATGCAAGCACATGCTTAACAAAATGTCTAATTAGGCTCTGAATTGAATGCTTTGATCTGGTTCAGATAATCAAATTCTGGCCTGTTATCGTGGTCTGTTAAATGACATTAAGTCCCAAATGGGCCAAATTTTTGTACTTTGCTTTTACAACATCTTGTTGTTCCTCTGCACAAAAGTTGCTTTATACAGAGCAGGTGGGGGTGGGGGTACAGATCACTGGATTCCAACTATGAGTCCTAAGGGAATGCTGTCAGTTTAAAGGAACAGACTAAAATACTGCATGGGCCAATGAGCTGCTATAGATCTGATAAGCCATACAGAAAAAACACAGGAGGAAAAAGATAAATTATCACTTCAAAACACAACTGCGGCATCCTCAATTGTCTCCTAATTCCTCCTGACATTCAAAGCTATCTTAATAAATTCTTAATCTAATCCAGGCTGTTTTTCTTGTAGACCAGGAAGACAACACCGAACACTTAGGAGGTGCTGCCTGCATGGAGGAAATAAAGGTTGTTACTTTCCCCCCCTTTTCTCAATCTGCTGCCTTTTAACACATTTCCTGCACATGAGAAGGAAGGAACCAGACCACACCGCTGCTTTATTTCCTGTGCATTTGAAGAGGAGGTGCTTTTTAATCAAAGGACTTCCTTGCTTGATTCTCAGAGCTATGTCAAGAAGGGCTCACCCAGAACACCTTTTGTGCCATAAGCTCCATGTTCAAGTGTGGGCTTTTGGGGTCCCATATTTCACCACTGAACTAGAGAAAACGGCAATTGGGTTTTCCATGGAATGCCATTTGCTCTGGTACAGCATTAAAATGAGTGTCTTCCTGTGGAAAATGCCAGAGCAAAATTTTAAAGCGCTGCTTCGACACAGAGCTTTAAAACATGGTGCAAAAGGAAGTCTGGGTGGGCCTGTATTGGAAAGCAAGATAGATACAATTATGCTAGACATGGAATTTCATATTAGATACCAAGCTGATTAAAAAGTACTAACTTTTTTTATATAATCATTTTTATTACTTTTACATATAATCACATTGCATAACATCTTGACTAACATCTTGACACTGCCCATTTCATGAAGAACCTGAGGCTCTAAAGATCTTTCCAAAGATTGTAGCCATGGGGAAATAGGGCCATAACTCAGTGGCTGAACACAAGCCATGCAGAAGTTTCCAGGTTCAGTCCCTGGAGACTCCAGGTAGGGCTGGAAGAGATCCCCTGCCTGGATCTCTGGAGATCCACTGCTAGTAAGTGCCGGCAGTTCTGAGCTACAGGGATCAATGGTCTGATCTGGTATAAGGCAGCTTCCTATATTCCTATTATAGCAGCAGATACATTAGTTGATGAAGCTTGGTCTGTTTCAATATCATCATCACTATCATCAATTAAATATTCATATGGGGAGCCAGGGGTTCAATTTAGAGAGCAATTGGCAGGAGCAAGTTAAACCCTTCCTATAGTCCATCACATATTATTTTGAACCCAAGATGCTTAAGAAAAGAGAACTCTTAAGAAAAGGAGGACTCTCCTGTGTGGGTGTCTGAGGGCCCTGCTCCTTCTTGCCACTCACCATCTGGCCTGGGGCGGGGCCTGAAGCCTCACAGGGACTGCTGCCCTCTGCTGCCCAGGAGGACTCTCCTGTATGTGAGTGTCTGAGGGCCCTGCTCCTTCCTGCCACTCACCATCTGGCCTGGGGCGGGGCCTGAAGCCTCATAAGGACTGCTGGACTCTGCTGCCCAGGAGGACTCTCCTGTGTGGGTGTCTGAGGGCCCTGCTCCTTCCTGCCACTCACCATCTGGCCTGGGGCGGGGCCTGAAGCCTCATAAGGACTGCTGGACTCTGCTGCCCAGGAGGACTCTCCTGTGTGGGTGTCTGAGGGCCCTGCTCCTTCTTGCCACTCACCATCTGGCCTGGGGCGGGGCCTGAAGCCTCACAGGGACTGCTGCCCTCTGCTGCCCAGGAGGACTCTCCTGTATGTGAGTGTCTGAGGGCCCTGCTCCTTCCTGCCACTCACCATCTGGCCTGGGGCGGGGCCTGAAGCCTCATAAGGACTGCTGGACTCTGCTGCCCAGGAGGACTCTCCTGTGTGGGTGTCTGAGGGCCCTGCTCCTTCCTGCCACTCACCATCTGGCCTGGGGCGGGGCCTGAAGCCTCATAAGGACTGCTGGACTCTGCTGCCCAGGAGGACTCTCCTGTGTGGGTGTCTGAGGGCCCTGCTCCTTCTTGCCACTCACCATCTGGCCTGGGGCGGGGCCTGAAGCCTCACAGGGACTGCTGCGCTCTGCTGCCCAGGAGGACTCTCCTGTATGTGAGTGTCTGAGGGCCCTACTCCTTCCTGCCACTCACCATCTGGCCTGGGGCGGGGCCTGAAGCCTCACAGGGACTGCTGCGCTCTGCTGCCCAGGAGGACTCTCCTCTATGTGAGTGTCTGAGGGCCCTGCTCCTTCCTGCCACTCACCATCTGGCCTGGGGCGGGGCCTGAAGCCTCATAAGGACTGCTGGACTCTGCTGCCCAGGAGGACTCTCCTGTGTGGGTGTCTGAGGGCCCTGCTCCTTCTTGCCACTCACCATCTGGCCTGGGGCGGGGCCTGAAGCCTCACAGGGACTGCTGCGCTCTGCTGCCCAGGAGGACTCTCCTGTATGTGAGTGTCTGAGGGCCCTGCTCCTTCCTGCCACTCACCATCTGGCCTGGGGTGGGGCCTGAAGCCTCACAGGGACTGCTGCACTCCGCTGCCCAGGAGGACTCTCCTGTGTGAGTGTCTGAGGGCCCTGCTCCTTCCTGCCACTTACCACCTGGCCCAGGGCAGGGCCTGACGGGCCTCACTAGGACAGTTGCTGTTACTGCTGGAGGGGTGCAGAGTGCTTTTAAAATGTTTTAAAAAAATTTATTTTGAATTTTTTGTATGTGGGGTGGGGTGGGGTGGGGTGGATGTTTATTGGGCCTGGGAATTTGTTTGATTTTATGTTTTTGTAATTTTTATAATTTTTATTGTTTTTTGTTTGTATTGTTTTATTTGTGTTGTTGCTTTTTTGCTGTTGTTTTTTAAAGGGGTTATTTTGTTCTTAAGGGGAGGGGTCAGGGCTGCCGGGGAGTGGGCCCCAGCCCACAAAATGGCTGGGGCATGTTCCACGGGGGGGGATGCACTGGGACAACCGATCTCAGTGATCACGGGTAGGAGGAGGAGTTACGCTAAGACCAGACCATGTCATTACAGAGGAGGCAGGTTTAGTCGTTGTCTGAGGACTATCCCTGCCTCCGGGTCTGGTCCTGACCGGATGAATACTAGAATCAGCAAGGGATACCCACATGACCTGAAAGTGTTGCTGTGCAATGCCAGGTCAATGATTCATAAGACCACTGCCATCCATGACTTGATCATGGATGGAGGACTTGACCTGGCATGTGTGACAGAGACTTGGTTGGATGAAGCAGATGGGCCTGTCCTTGCCGCTGCTTGTCCACCAGGTTTCTCTTACGCACAGCAACCCAGGTCATGTGGGCGGGGAGGGGGGGTTGCAGTGATTTTTAGGAAGTCATTAGTTTGCACCAGGCGTCCTATTGGGAAGACCCAGTTTTCTGAGTGCATGTTCTGGAAGTTGGGCAATAGGGGCAGTACAGGATTCCTTTTGGTGTACCGACCTCCCCGCTGCACCAAGGATTCCCTGCCCGAGCTGCTTCAGGTCGTGGCGGATGTTCTCCTGGAGACACCTAGCTTGGTCGTCCTAGGGGATTTTAACATCCATGCCGACACGACCTTACAAGGGGCCGCTCGGGACTTTGTGGAAAGCATGGCCTCCATGGGGCTGTCCCTGAATAAGTCTGGCCCAACCCATAGCCGCGGACATGCCTTGGACCTGGTGTTTACCTCTACGGATGTTGGTGATCTGACACTAAGTAAAAGTGAAACGAAAGAAGTGCCATGGTCAAATCACTTCCTGGTGCAACTGGACTTCTCTGCGACCCATCCCCTCTGCAGGGAGGTGGGACCGATTCGGATGGTCCGCCCCCGCCACTTAATGGATCCAAATGGTTTCCAGAGAGTGGTAGGGGATGCTTTATCCCATGTTGATGGCCTTTCAGCCGATTCCCTGGTGGCCCGCTGGAATGCGGAGTTAACCAGGGCTATTGACTGTTTGGCTCCGAAGCGCCCTCTCCGATTGCATGGAGCCCGGAGAGCCCCGTGGTTTTCCACGGATCTGAGGGCAATGAAACAATCGTTGAGACGGCTAGAGCGCCGGTGGCGGATAACCCATTCTGAATCTGACCGGACACAGGTTAGAGCTCAACGTCGAGCCTACCAAGTGGCGATAGCGACGGCGAAGAAGACTTTCTTCACCGCCTCTATTGCATCTGCAGAAAACAGCAGCAGGAGACTCTTTCAGGTGGTTCACAATTTAGCGGAACCACCTGTAACATCGGGGCCCAGTACGGGCCACATGTTCTCCTGCAATGATTTTGCAAATTTTTTTGCAGATAAAATCGCTCAGATTCGGGAAGAAGTAGACTCCACCGTGGGAGCAGGGCCGGGGCGGGAGAGTGCTAGAGTCCTGTCTGGTCAAGTTGTGTGGGATCAATTCCAAGCTGTTACCTCCGAGGATGTGGACAGGCTGCTCGGACGAGTGAAGTCAACCACCTGTCTCCTGGATCCTTGCCCATACTGGCTTATAAAAGCTAGCCGGGAAGGACTGGGCGATGGGCTTCGTGGGGTGGTGAATGCTTCCCTCCGTGAGGGAGCCTTCCCAGACCCGCTGAAAGAGGCGGTTATTAAACCGCTTCTTAAAAAACCATCTCTAGATGCGGCCACGATGGCCAATTATCGCCCAGTCTCAAACCTTCCATTCTTGGGCAAGGTGATTGAGCGAGTGGTTGCTGAACAACTCCAGGCACGCCTGGAAGAAGCGGACCATTTGGATCCCTTCCAGTCGGGATTCAGGCCTCATCATGGGACTGAAACTGCCTTGGTCGCACTGGTTGATGACCTCCGGCGGGCTAGGGACAAAGGTGAGAGCTGTTTCCTAGTTCTGCTGGATCTCTCAGCGGCGTTTGATACTATCGACCATGACATCCTTCTGGACCGTCTTGAGAGGCTGGGAGCTGGGGGCACTGTCATACAGTGGTTCCGCTCCTTCCTCCTGGGCCGTGTTCAGAAAGTAGTGGTGGGGGATGAGTGTTCAGACCCCTGGGCTCTCACTTGTGGGGTGCCTCAGGGTTCTGTCCTCTCCCCCATGCTTTTCAACATCTACATGCAGCCGCTGGGAGGGATCATCAGGAGGTTTGGGCTGGGTGTTCATCAGTATGCAGATGATACCCAGCTCTACCTCTCTTTCAAATCAGAACCAGTGAAGGCGGTGAAGGTCCTGTGTGAGTGCCTGGAGGCGGTTGGAGGATGGATGGCGGCTAACAGATTGAGGTTGAATCCTGACAAGACAGAAGTACTGTTTTTGGGGGACAGGAGGCGGGCAGGTGTGGAGGATTCCCTGGTCCTGAATGGGGTAACTGTGCCCCTGAAGGACCAGGTGCGCAGCCTGGGGGTCATTTTGGACTCACAGCTGTCCATGGAGGCACAGGTCAAATCTGTATCCAGGGCAGCTGTTTACCAGCTCCATCTGGTACGTAGGCTGAGACCCTATCTGCCTGCAGACTGTCTCGCCAGAGTGGTACATGCTCTGGTTATCTCCCGCTTGGACTACTGCAATGCGCTCTACGTGGGGCTACCTTTGAAGGTGACCCGGAAACTACAACTAATCCAGAATGCGGCAGCTAGACTGGTGACTGGGAGCGGCCGCCGAGACCATATAACACCGGTCTTGAAAGACCTACATTGGCTCCCAGTACGTTTCCGAGCACAATTCAAAGTGTTGGTGCTGACCTTTAAAGCCCTAAATGGCCTCGGTCCAGTATATCTGAAGGAGCGTCTCCTCCCCCATCGGTCTGCCCGGACACTGAGGTCCAGCTCCGAGGGCCTTCTGGCGGTTCCCTCCCTGCGAGAAGCAAAGCTACAGGGAACCAGGCAGAGGGCCTTCTCGGTGGTGGCGCCCGCCCTGTGGAATGCCCTCCCATCGGATGTCAAGGCGATGGACAACTACCTGACATTCAGAAAACATCTGAAGGCAGCCCTGTTCAGGGAAGTTTTTAATATGTGATATTTTAGTGTATTTTTCATCTCTGTTGGAAGCCGCCCAGAGTGGCTGGGGAAACCCAGCCAGATGGGCGGGGTACAAATAATAAATTATTATTATTATTATTATAGTTTCACTAAAACATGCATTACTGCATTTATTGAAAGTGTTGGTGGCTCCCAAAGAGAGGTATCCCAAGGGTGAAATCCTGCAAAAGCGATCACTATGGCTGGGTGGTGTCCCCTCCCCCCACAATATGGTCCCTGTGGGTGCACATGCACCCAGTAAGGCTTTCCCTGGCATCCATGAGAAAACCTGAACCCACAGAAACAAAAACTGGCTGGTTGACCGGAAGCTTTCTTCATCCCGCCACTCCTCTTCTCTCCTTACTGACTTCTTTCTCTCTGATTGGAATTCCTCCCTTCCCTTGGAAATTCTGGCCAGAGTAAAGGAGACAATGAGCTATGGTGGATGTGGTTTGTGAAATGGGAAATGTGTGGGTGTGAAATGCAAGTGGCTATGGGTGCCGTGCGGGGAAAGGGGTGGGGGGAGATCAAATAGAGGAGACTGTTTTTGGCAAAGGAGCAAGGCACATAGGCTTTCTTATCTTGTAGAGACGGGGGCAGGGGCGGGGAGAGACAGAAGTTGGAGGCATTCCTTGTTTTTAGCAGCAGCAAAGCCATCATACTTCCCACCCAGCTCTGTGGGGAATGGTTGGAAATCTTCTCAGGGATCTGCTCTGTAAAGGCCCCACAGAAGTGGGTTGAGTGGCTGGGGAGCAGTTCTGCAACTCTCCCCAACTAAATAACTCAGTGAGGCAAAAGTACCTCTACACCTGTGGCTTTGCTCTCCTTCCCTGTGATCTACTTCACACCCACCCACCCGACAGTATTTTCCCCTGTGGCGAGTATATGCCAAACCTATTGTGTGGGTTCAATTCATTGTGTAGGTTCAACTTGTGATCCATTCTTGACTGCCTTCATAAGCCCCTCTTTTAATTTGATGGTGGCTTGGAGAGGAGACGCCTTGTAAAAATCAATAAGGACAACGACCTGGATCAATGTTCTTTTGCCATGGTGGCACTGGAAAGTGATTGTTTTACAATTCAGTCCATGAAAGACAGATGTAATCTGAACGTTGATGGCGGCTAGGGGACAACCTATGTGAAAATCATGCAAATGCTGCATAATAGCCATTTTGTGACTGGTGGTTTTTTCCAGAATTCTGTATGTACCTACAAATCCCCAGAAGGTTGGGGTCCCCTGTACTACAGAACAAGCTCCACTGAATATAATAAAACTTATTTCCAAGTAAAAATGCCAGCAACTGATCTGTGGGGTCCCAAAAAGCACATTTTGGGTCAAATGTTTTTTATACAAAGCCACAGGGAGTGGTCATTAAGACGTGTGGCATGGCGTCATCAGAATGCAGATGGCACCCAGTTCTATTTTTTCTGCAACACTTGAATCAGGAGAGGCTGTGTGTGTCCTAAACTGGGGTCTAGATGAAGTCATAGGCTAAATGAGGACCAGTAAATCGTGATACAACAGACCCTGTGGTTGGGTGGTTGCCAAGTCTGGAAACTGTGTTGTGTAGCCTGTAGGGGTTGCACTCACTCTGAAGCTACATATGCATAGTTCAGGAGTCTTGCTAGATCCACCACTGTCACAAGAGGTCCAGGTGACCTCAGCAGCTTTGAGCACCTATTACCAACTTTGCAAATGTTGGCATACCAACTACAGCACAACCATTCTTGGACAGGGATGGTCTTGCTACATTGGCCCACACACACTGCTATCCTCGTGCTTAGGCTACTGTAGTGCACTTCATGCAGGAATACAGTGGTTCAGAAGCTGCAGCTGGTGCAAAATGCATCTGCTAGGGTGCTTAGTGGAACAACCAGCCTTACACATACTACACTGGGTGTTCAAAATCTGCACTGCCTGATTACTAACTATCAAGCCAACTTCAAGGTTTTGCCTCTGCCATTTAAAGCTCTTGACTGCCTCCTGCAGTACAGATCCAGCTAAACTTTTAAGATCTTCCAAGGAGACCCTGCTGGCCATTCTGCAAACAGCAGATTGTCACTGTCTCCATGGTAGCACCCACCTTGGGCAATCTGTGAAGCAGAGACGGTAATGGCTTTCAATTGCCTCTTTAAGATGAACATGTTTACCCAAGCTTTCATGGGCTCTTACTCTTAATTATTTCTTTGTACAGTTTTATCTGTGACATATGGTTGTGCACTATTTTTAGCTTGTATTTGTTTGGTTTTCAGGAAGTAGCATTTTTGTCGGTTTTATGTAAGCCACTTGGAGGTGCTATTGTATTAAGCGGTACAGAAATATAATAAATAAATAAATACACAAATCTCCAACAAACCATTCATCGCAGGAGCGCAGAAAATACTTCTCCACCAGCACTGCAATAGAAGACCTTACACTATTGGTCCTCTAGCCATAGTTAGGAGATCAGAAATGAGCTGCAGGCTTACATGCTATCCTCTCCTGTGGTTATTCCCCTTCCTTGATCAATATTAATATTGGGGTAGTGAATGTTATTTCTGCACTGATGTTAATCATGGTAAAGAGACCAGCACTGCTGCATTATGTACTGGCTACAGTAAAAATTTCAGATTAGGACTAAAGGAGGAGTGTCATGGGCCAGAGAGCACTCTGCACAACCAGTGGCGTAGCATAGTAGCATGTTGCCCCGGGCACATTTTCTGGAGGAGGAGCCCCCACAACAGGTTCCCATCAGACCCTGGCTCTGGCGCTGCGGAGGCAGCTTCCATCAATGGAGCTCTACTTCTGGGTCACATCTGACCCGGGGGAGTCAGTGGCAGAGAGCTGTCGCCCCTCTCCTGGGTGGGGATGTGCCACATGCAGCTCCTCCACAGCGGAGAGAAGCTGTGGGTGTGAGGTGAGCCACAGCCGGCTCCATTTGTGCCCTGCCTCCCTCAGGGCGTGCCCCAGCCCCTGGCCTGTGTTTGGACACGCTCCACCACAGTGCACAACTAAACAGCCTTGTAATGCTCAAAGCCACATTTCTGCCCAAGATTACGACTCCAACTTAGTTGCTAAAATGCCATAGAAGTCCATCACAGTACTTTCAGTTATAAAGTATCTGGTTACTTATACCGTATAAAAGATCGAATAGGCTGCTCGGGATAGTTACATGGGTGTTGATGAACACTCCTTTATCAACTGAAGAAATCTTTTCACAGTGAAATGATCTCATACCACTCATGCAGTTTTAATCTCTAGGAGCGTAGGTGTATTGGAAGGAAAGGGAGACCTTTCACTCCCTTCTATACTGAATGGCAGCCACTCTTTAGGTTACAGGCTGTTCAGAGCTCTGCATGGAAATGTTGGGGATCGAACCCTACATTGAACCTGTGCTATATGCCCCTGAGCTGCAAGTGTTCCCTCTGGAATCACTTTTCACAGCCTCACAAACTAAGGCTTAAAATGTGGCAGTCGTCCCACAAAAGGAAAATTGTATGTTAAGAATTAGATGGTGTTGTCGCAGATATAGGCTCAGAGGCCTGTTGCATTAAATGGCTTCAAGAATGGTCTCAGGAAAAAAAATGTAAAAATGATTCCAGTATGCAGCCAAGGTCAAAGATTAGTGACATCTGAAAGGCTACAAACTTTGCAAGTTTTACAGTCAAGGTTATGCAGTATAAAGCACAGACATATAAAGACAAACAGTCTTGCAACCTTGGAATTGACATGATACAATTTTTCATTCCTGAAGCAGATAAAAAAAACTGCAAGCCCTTTTTATGGGGGGGGGGCAGGGAGTGCAAGCAAAGGCAGCACAATTAAACAGTGGGGGAAATTCAATGTAACACTAAGCATATTGCTTCACCAGCACAAATAGATGAAACAAACTACCCTGTCCAACCCCACACCCCACCCTGTTCCAGTGGTTCTCAAGACCCTCCACCAAGTCAATTTGTGGGGCACAGGAAGAGGAAGGGGGGAAGCCCCATTGAGCTAATGGAAGTCCTGGTGCAATGAAGTTGCTACATAACTAACTTAGGTTCATTCACTTCATTGGAACTTCTGTGAGGGCTAGGTTGACTACAGCCCAGAATTTACCATTTGCAGACAGAATCTAGGTCGATGAATAACTGGGCTAATATACACACTGGGTTATACATGACTGCTACACAGAGGACTTCCACTGTATGCACACACCATGGTAAGTTATGGTATTACAAATTTAATATGAATAAATAAGCCTTTAATTTTGAGTGACAAACCACCAGTTTTTTCTCTAATGGCCAATGAGACTAGAGAAACATACTTGAGTACTTCCTTGTGTGGAATGTTGGGTTGTCCCTCCCCTTTTCAGTGGTAACAACTTACCGGTAATTTGTTAAAAAGAATACTTGTTTCCTTCCAGATATCATTTGCAAAATGTTCTGCTCAGCTACAAACAATGCACTAGTTCAAGAAGTATAGAGCAGATGACAACAGCATTAAATGTATATTTATTTAGTGACAGCAGTGTGCAAAAAAAGCTAAACAAATGTATGTCCCTTCTAGAAAATATTGTTTTGTGTTAATACTTGGATTCCTTTAGCCTTTGTTAAAGGCCCAACCTTTAAGGGAAGAGAATGTACTTTATCTTGACTTTTGCATTATTTACAGTGCACTTGGATACACTGTGCAATGAGACTTGCCTCCAGGTAAATGAATACAGAATTATAGCCTTAGTCCATCCTGCTACATCTACTGACAAATATTTTTTGCTTTTTTTATTTAGTAGCATAATATTATCTGAGAATTGTAGAAGTTTTCAGCCCCTCTTTCCGCTTCCACAGAAAAGTTACTCCATGTTCTAATGCTCCCACAAATCAAACAAGTTTCCTCTTTGATAGCTTTCTAATGTTTATTTTTCTGTGGTGAGTTACTGCTTAACTTTTATCCTAAGCTGCCTTAAGCACTTTTAAAAAAACAGAAACACAGACTATAAATCTTTTAAATACAAATACCTTTGTTGCTATAACTGTTTTCGTGCCCTTCACTACCAAAACTTCTTTTTTTAAAAAAAAAAATTATTAAATATTTTCTTGGGTTACAAAAGTACACACATCACCTCTGTTTTCAGATCACAGACCCTGGTTTTGATTTGTTCAAACACCAGCAACTACTCCTTAAGCCCTTAGGCATCAGCCTCTGGTTTAAAGTGTGTATTTGCCCCTGCAGCAAAAGTCCATGACAACCTTTTAAACAAAAACAAAATTCTTCCCTTTATGCTGCGTTCCCTCAACCCCACTTCTGCACAAGATCATCAACTGCTCCTTTCATAGCCTCAATTCTTCTATAATGGAAATTTCCTGTGTTATAAAAAGCTGTGTTGGGAACAACGTAAATCATGGATGGGGAAGCATATGAGAAAAGTGGGAGGTGCTCCATCAAATGTGCTGGGAAAGGGAGAAAGGGTGGCTTCCCACTACCATGGGCACCACGTAAGCACAAAGCATAAATTCCCACTTTGCAGCTTCTTTCAGCCTTTTCCATGAAACCCTCAGTTAATCTTCAGGGGCCTCTAATCTCCTGTGCCTTCACACCCCACCTTTTAAAACAAACAAACACAAACAAACCCTTTGCTCACAGAGCAGCTTTACATCTGAAAGACAGCCTAGATTGGCATATGTGCATCTATACGTATGAAGTAGCATATGTAACATGTGTCCATGCCATTCTTCAACTCAAAACTGCAACAAAGCCCATGGATGTTTAACTACTGTATGGCCACATCTACCACCCTTTTCTCTTCCTTCCCTCTGTTCTCTGCACAGCAAAATGTTTAGCACAGGCCTGCATTATTTGGTGCCCTAATGAGCTGAATGCAGGCCCCCAACCATGCCCCTGAGACTTGCCAGGTGCTCACCAACTTCCTTGCTTTTGAAATTCCTGGAAACAAAAGTCCGGTGGTTTTAGTGGGAGGGTGTGTATTTTAGGGCTGGAAAACCTTTGGCTTTCGAGGTGTAGCTGAACTGCGAGTCCCATCATCCCTGACCATTGAGAATGATGGCTAGGGCTGATGGGGGTTGGAGTCCCAAAACATCTGGAAGGCCAAAGGTTCCCCAGCTCTGTTTTATGGCAAAGGCAGGCAGATGGTGACACCAGAAATGCAATGCCTGGCCCCTCAGGAAGGCCTTTGCGGGCTAACAAGGCACAGCATGCTTTGACTTATACTAATTATACTTTGGGTTGTACTATGTGTGCTTTCTTTGTGTAGTAGTTGTTATACAAAAAAGCAGGAAGTTTACTGAGCTCCTGATCAGCTGTGTTTAGCTTAGGACCACAACTTACACATTTCTGCTTTAGCTTTTAAGTGCCTCTAGCCATATACATAAACAAATTTTTAAAATGTCCAGAACAAACTTAGTTGGTCTCTAAGGTGCTACTGGACAATTTTTTAAATTTATTTATTTATTTCGACTGTGTCACACCAACATGGCTACCTACCTGAATCTAGCCAAATACATTCATCTCCCTTTTACTGGAAGTCACCATGTACATCGGTACCTGTTGCTCATCTTCTTCACACTGCCTAAATTTAGAGTGTAACTTTAAGCAACTGTATTAATAATTTTGTGTGAAACACCTCTTGGTCAAGTAACTTCTTCCTCAGCTGTTAGTTCCTTCAGAGGAAGAAGAAGAAGAAGAAGAAGAAGAAGAAGAAGAAGAAGAAGAAGAAAGTGCTTCCTCCTTTTCTTCCTCTTCTATAATGGCCTTGTGTGAACCACTCTAGTCTAACCTTGCCTGCTTCACCATTGTTGCCCAAGTCCCCTCTACTCCATTCCTAGGATTTCAGTTGCCTGCTTCAAAATCTACTGCACCTCTCCTAGCAAGGGCAACCCTGTCATAAAGTGACATACAGCAGATTACTTTGGTCTCAGTACTGGAACACAAAAGCCTCCTACCTCTAACATTTGTGTCTTGCCCTCCCCATTTTATAGGCTTGGGACAGAAAACTGTAGGGAGCAGAGATTCTTTTACTTCCAACGCTTAGCTTATATTATCCCCCCAATAGCTCTAAGCCAGAGTGGAATGGGCGGTTTTTGTAATAATAATAATAATACTAATAATAATTATAATAATAATTGTCTGAAACTAATGCTAATGTTCAAACCTTCGCTGTCTTTTATTTATGACAAGAAGTCTTATTTATAAAGATCTTGAGGTGCAGACACGCAATTCTGAAACGCAGCAGACCTAGTCGTAGTAGACAATCGGGTGTTAACCGCTCCCCCCCCCCACGCCAGTCTGGGAATATGAAAAGCGGATTTTGGTGAGTCCGATGGCAGTGACAGTTGAGAACAAGCTCACAAAAGAGGCCTCGGAGGTTTTAAGAAAGCAAAAACAAAAACCGGGAGATTCAGACACATACACGCATGACGAGCCCCGAGTGGGGCCTCGGCGAAGCCCGAACCAATTGAGAACGCCCCTTAATCAAACATGAAAAGGACAACAGCTCTCTGTGTGACAGAGGGAGCGCCAGCTTCTCCCTCGCCTCGAAAGCCCTGGATGTCTGTCTGCTCAATGCATCTCCTTTCTCGGAAGTTGCCCAGGGTCCGAGAAGGGCGCCTTGCTTAGCCTCCCCCCACACGCTCGCCATCCATAGCGGATGCGCAGAGCACCGCCGAGCCGCTGAAACGCAAAGCCGGCCACTTCTGCGCCTCCCCGCTTGCTGACGCCTCGGCTCCCCCTCGGAGGAACTTCTCCCGGGGCAACCCGCCAGCAACCCGCTCCTCGTCCCTCTTCCCTTCCCACCATTGTTGACGCCAGGCAGGCAGGCAGACAGCCCTCGCCCCCCTCCTCCGCCTCCTCCGCCTCCAGGGTCTCAGAGAAGTCCCCCTCAACTTCCTAGCGCGTCACTCACCGCCGGGCACCAGGAGAAGGAGCGCCAGGAAGGCACAGGAGGTCAGGAAAGGGCTCCGGGCGCAGGCCATCCTCCTCCTCCCCTCAGTCAGCCCGCGAGCAGCTGCCACAGACCCACCGGGACGACTCCGCGCCTCACAACTGAGTGGCTCGCGTTGCCCGAAAGCCAAGAGCCACGGCCACGCCTCCTCCCGCCCCCTCCTCCTCCGGCTGCTTTTGCTCCAGTTGTCCCTGCGAGCGCCTGAGCGAAATGGGAGTTCCGCGGCGGCGGCGGCCGCCGTCCTTTTGCCGGCACCTCCCTCCTGCCTCTGCTTCAGGGCTGGCTCCTCCCTACCAGGTGGTCATTTCCCCGAGGGCCATGAATGAAGAAGCCCCAGAGCATGTGCAGAGCCTCTCCGTCGTCCCCCAGCGCCGCCCAACTTGGAGGTGTGTTCCCACACCTCTGGGATCAACAGCGCTGTTCGGTGCCTGCTTCCCGGGAAGGAAGCCCCACTGTGTTCGGTGAGATTTACTCCCGTGTAATCGTGTATAGTGGGAGGTGGGGCGACCTGTCGCCCTCCAGATGTTGCCCTCCATCCTTGCCCATCATCCCTGAGCATTGGGGGTGCTGTCTGGGGCTGATGGGAGCCGGAGTTCAAGAACACACGTTCTCCATACCTGCTGTGTAGGACTGCAACCTAAAAGTCCCAAGATCCGGCTCTGACAACGAACTTCTTCCTTACAACCCCTGTTGTGGTTCTTTTTTTTTTAAAAAAAGAAATCAATTACTGGAGCTCCCAGGGCTGAGACCTGCCTTGGAAGGAATGTCCTCTGGCCAGAAAGTTCTGCTCCTTAATCCCAGTTTGCGCAGGATGTCTGTAACTGACCAATGGCAAGAAATCATTCTTCATGTGGCTGGGGAAACCCAGCCAAATAGGCGGGGTAGAAATAATAATATATCATCATCATTATTATCATCCTCACATACTACTTTATTGTTATCCCACTTGTGTTGGGGCCCCCCAAGGTTCAGCCAGTCAGTTTACAACCAACCTTTAGTGTGGAGGTTGGAATGGAAATAGAAGAAGTAACACTGACAAGAAGGCATCATTGTTTAGCCCTTTCTGTAGCCACAATTATTGTAGCAATTGTAATATGCTGTGCAAGATGGTGGATGATTATTAATTGTATTTTTGGAGCTTTTATTCGAATGTATTTTATTCTACTGAAATATGAATTCCTTAGAATTCAATATGTGCTTAATTTATGCAGGTTACTTGCAGGTTCCCATTGGGTTGAAGAACAGGATGTTGGCTCTCAACGGAGGATGAGGAAATGGCCTGTCCCTGTTCTCTGGGCTGATGTTTTCCTTCCTTTTGTTGGTCATCAAGAAGTGTTTGCAAAGAAATGACAGTTTGGAGAAAGGCAAACCGGGAACAGACAGAAAACAACTTTAATGGAGAGAGTAATCTGTTCATCAGTTGTATGATTAACTGATTACAGTTTATTTAATGGCTTGCACCCATGGATATAATCCTACATTACACATGGGCAGAGCAATTCAAAAGGAGTGTGGCTCCTAACCTCCCCCTTTCTGACAGTTTTATTGCCATCAGGAATATATAAACTAGGCCAGCTTCAGGGCTGGTGTTGAGGTGTGTCCTTCATTCCAAGGTGTGTGTTGGGGGAGTGGCATGCTCCTGCAGCACATCCTTTTGGGTGAGTCAAGAGGGGCAGCCTCCTGATGGATGAAGCATAAGTCTCTCTCTTCAGGATGGGCCTCACCGTCCGCAGAAAGGGAGGCCCAGAGGATCCTCTGGTCTCTGCGATCCCTCCCAGGGACTGCAGCCTAGCTCATTTAACTGTCTTTCTTATTTCTGTAAATGTGTAGAAGTTGGTAGGATTCCACAACAGTGATCAGAAGGAAAGATGCCACGGTCTCTTGCAGGTCCTGCCAGGTTTTTCCTCATCAAAGCCATTTTGTCTGGAAATGCAACACCTTATTTTTTTGCATGTGGAAAATTAATTACCTATTTATTGTTCATTGGAATTGTTTCCCTTTTCAGCATGAGCTTCTATGCTAGCAAAATGACGTTTGTGGCAGGATGCCACATTTCTTAGCCTTGTTACTACATGCTAAACTTAAGAATATATTGCTGCATTTCCTCCTTTGTTCCCTCACAATAAATTGCACACTGCTGTAGGCCACACCTGCTCATTACCAAAGAGAAGCAGAAACGGAAGGGCATGCCAATTGCAATGCCAGTGGGAGAGGTTTACAATAAATAAAAAAATTTCAGTGAGGAAACGGATGATGACATTTCCTTCATGTGACCACTTTCGCACGCCCTCCTTGTACATCTAGTCTAGCAGTGGTGGCACCTGTGTAGGTGTAGACTCTGAGACACCTTTATTGCAGGTCCACCTTTCCAATTACTTCTTGGTGGATAGAACTGCTGTCTTTTTTTTACAGGTAGACCTGACATCCAGACAACTCTGCTGAAGTCCTCAGTTCTTTCATCCCACCCAGCATTCAATTGAGCTGCTGCTGCAAGTAACTTCATAGCAACCCCCCAACATACTGCATTTCCATAAAACAACCCAACCCAGCAGGATAACAACAATGGAATACACTTCAGGGCTGTCAAGCACTATTTAAGTCTCACCCCCACCCCCGCCCCGCAGCCCTTCACATAGCAAAATATGTTACTGCTCAGGATCCATGATCCCTCAACCACAGATCCACCACCTACAATATGATATAACAATGATGGGCTTTATATGTGATTTTGGTAACAGCAGAGTAATTTTTTAAATGCTACAATTTTATTTAATACAGTGGTACCTCGGGTTAAGTACTTAATTCGTTCCGGAGATCCGTTCTTAATCTGAAACTGTTCTTAACTTGAAGCACCACTTTAGCTAATGGGGCCTCCTGCTGCTGCCACGCCGCTGGAGCCCGATTTCTGTTTTTATCCTGAAGCAAAGTTCTTAACCTGAAGCACTATTTCTGGGTTAGCGGAGTGTGTAACCTGAAGTGTATGTAACCTGAAGCGTATGTAACCCGAGGTACAAATGTATGTGAAATAAGTAGGAAAGATCAAAACCCTTGTTTTTGTCACTACCTTTTTGTTTATGAACTGAAACACTTCTGCCCAGTCGCAGCTAGCTAAACTCATCAGCACCTAAATTGTTTTCTATGGGGCAGCAATCACTTCTTCAATAGGGAAGATTAGCATAAATGATTATAAACTAAACCCAAAAGTCTCTTGGTAGAGACAATGGGCATTTCAACTCTAGGCTTCAGCTTCATTAACATGTGATCCGCTTTCCTAAATGTCAGTAATTGCTGTGACTCATTTATTGTCTGGAAACACTGAGAAGTGCGATCAGGCAAGTTTTTCACAAAAGGAATGAGGAGATTAGTGCCTTTGCTCCACACCTCCTTTCTACAAATAGTAGAAAATTCCTTACAAATGCTAGGTACCCAAATGAGCCATGATATGCAGATTCCCAGCTTGCTTGCTTGCTTTTTTAAAAAAAGAATTGCATTGTTGCTTTTGGTAGATTGGGATCGGGAACCAGCCTGCACCCATGCAGCAGGGTGGGGTCTTCCCCTTCCAGGGTTGCAAAGGTAGTGCCCGAACACTACTGTTTTCCTGCCATTGGGTTGAGAAAGGGTGTTTGTTGATTAGTCAAGGCAGCAATTGCTCCCTCACTCTGTGCACACACCATACATTTAAAGCACTTGACATCCTCAAAAGAATCTGGGAGCTAGTTTGTTAAGGGTGCTGTGAATCTTAGCTATGTGAGGGGTACACTACAGTTCTGAGGTTTCTTTGGGGCCAGTCATGTGCTTTAAATGCATGATGTATGCACAGCCTTCAAATATAGCTACCGGTATGTATGTGTAGCAAGGGAGGCAATTTGTTGCTTTAAAATGCAAGCTTCTCTTCTTTGTCAGGAATGATAACCCATATACAGGAGGAGATGATAGGAAGAAAGAAATTATCCAGTGGCCAGTCTTGAAAGTTTTTATTTTGCTATATAAAATTAATTAAGAAGATTGAATCATTAAGGGTATTATATCTGATAGCTCCTCTGTTTAATTGTGAACTTGACCAAAGAAATAAAGGCCAGTAACTCTGCTGCCCTGTAAAAATAATCTTAAAGCTTCAAATATAATTCATTCTATTTGATTAACATGATAACTATTTTTCAAGCAGCAGCCAAGGAACGTGTTAGAGATAATTAACAGATGCCTGCTGGCCTGGAAATGAAAAAGCAAGGAATGACTCACTGTAAACTAAACGACTTTCCATTTTCCAAGCCCAGAAGTCAAAGCTTCGTTTGTAGTTCAACTAAGCCCCTCCTTTTACCACAACCTACTGCCTTCCCCCTGTGGTTATTTTTCTAGCCTGTTTCCCCAAGTTGAGAAACAACGTACATGCCAGCAGTGATTCATTTCGCAATTGGTAGAACTATGAAGAAGCAAATGAAGAACCATAATGTAACATTATGGAGGATTGCTGCTCTAAATGTGTTTTTTTCTTTTTAGTGGTGAGGCCGCCTCCTCAAGTTACATTGAGAGGTGTCTAAAACTCCCCTATGTTATTTTTCAATTGAAAGCCACCCACTTAAAATTGGTTATTTGCTGCAATTTTAAAAATAATTGGGTCAGAAAAGAACCCACCACCACACAGCACAGTTCCAGTAGGGACCAGGGCTCCCCCCCCAGCTGCTCTTTGTAAGCAAAGAAATTTGTCCAGTCACAAAGACATGATTCTAAAAGTAGTCCCATCTAGCCTGACCCTCACGTATCAACATATCAAGGCTTGCTTAGTTCTCAGATCTGACTTGTTCCGTTTCAGATTCACATAGCAGAAAAGAAAATCCTAGGACAGAGAAACAGTATTGAGTCAGAGAACACTAACCCTTCCCCCTTGACATTTTGATTTTCTGTGTGCATGATAGTCCTATGTCTTAAATAAATCATGTGAGTCTGGAGTCTGAAGTAGTACAACCAGAGAATAAGTTTACTGTCTCATCTGCTGTTTTTCAGAACGAGGCCTAAAGCTGTAGCAGAAGCACTGCTATAAAACAGAGGTAGGAAACATCAGGCCTGAGGGCCAGATTCAGCATTCCAGGCCTATCCATCTGGCCCTTGGAGGGGGGGGGGCCCTCCCAGGCAACACCTCTTCCCAGTTCATTTCTGCCATCACTAGCCTACACCCTACAGTGGTCCTACTGCGCAGCCTCCTTGAGTGCTTTTGCCTGTGTGGAATCGGCCTGAGCTGTGATAATGCCTCTTGTGTGGGGTGTGTGGCTGCTTGTAGAAACATCAGCTGATATTTTTTTTTTTGAGTTTCTTTTTTTTTAATAATTTTTTTATTAATTTCCAATTTTTTTAACATAAACAAAAACAACATACAAACAAACACAAAAACTCATGTTTTCTTAACCTTATTTCCATAACCCTCTTTTCCCGGACTTCCCCATACCTTTCCCTTTTTGCATCCTTAATTTTAAGCCATTATTCAGCAACCCTTCTTAACCAATTAAATGTAAATTCGTTCTCTTTTTCAATTCCACCCTAAAATTAAACACAATTTTCCGCTGCAATTCTACGTCTTCTTTTCCCTCAGCATTTTAGCACTCCTCAATTTTATAATAATTTTTAAGATACATCTTAAATTTCTTCCAATCTTCTTCCACAGTCTCTTTCTCTTGGTCGCGGATTCTGCCGGTCATTTCTGCCAGTCCCATAAAGTCAATCACTTTCGCCTGCCATTCCTCCAGCGTGGGTAGCTCTTGTGTCTTCCAATACTTTGCTAGAAGAATCCTTGCTGCCGTAGTAGCGTACAAAAAGAAATTCTTATCCTTCTTCGGCACCAACTGGCCGACCATACCCAAGAGAAATGCCTCTGGTTTCTTGTTAAAGGTGCACTTAAGCACTTTCTTAATTTCATTATAAATCATTTCCCAGAAGGCCTTAATCTTTGGGCAGGTCCACCAAAGGTGGAAAAAGGTACCTTCAGTCTCTTTACATTTCCAACATTTGTTATTGGGCAAATGATAAATCTTCGCAAGCTTGACTGGGGTCATGTACCACCTGTAAATCATTTTCATAATGTTTTCTCGTAAGGCATTACATGCCGTAAATTTAATACCTGTGGTCCATAACTGCCCCCAGTCAGCAAACATAATGTCATGACCTATGTCCTGTGCCCATTTAACCATAGCAGACTTCACTGTCTCATCTAATGTATTCCACTTCAACAGCAAGTTATACATTCTTGATAAATTCTTAGTATTGGGTTCTAACAGTTCTGTTTCTAGTTTCGATTTCTCCACCTGGAAACCAATTTTCCTGTCTTGTTTGTAGGCCTCCATTATTTGAAAATAATGGAGCCAATCTCGTACCTTGGACTTTATTTTCTCATAACTTTGTAATTTAAATTCACCACCTTCTTGTTCTAAAATTTCAGAATATTTCGGCCAATTAGTTCTCATATTAAGTTTCTTTACCTCCTTGGCCTCCATCGGTGAAAGCCACCTGGGAGTTTTATTTTCCAGTAAATCTTTATACCGTATCCAAACATTATATAGTGCTTTCCTGACAATGTGATTTTTAAAACCCTTATACACCTTAACCTTGTCATACCAAATATATGCATGCCAACCAAAGTTGTTATCAAATCCTTCCAAATCTAGAATGTCTGCATTTTCAAGAAGTAGCCAATCTTTTAACCAGCAGAAAGCTGCCGATTCATAGTAGAGTCTTAAGTCCGGCAGGGCAAACCCCCCTCTTTCTTTAGAATCGGTAATTATCTTAAACTTAATTCTGGGCTTTTTGCCCTGCCAGACAAATTTAGATATATCTTTCTGCCACTTCTTGAAACAGTCCAGTTTATCAACAATTTGTAATGTCGAAACATCAGCTGATAATGCAGAAAAGTAAATGTCATGCTAGTTGCTCCACCCACCACTGGCATGAGGACTCCAGAAGGTTGCCTGTGATATAATATAGTCTTCAGGCTCCAAAATGTCCCTCATCGGTGATATATAATCCTTTCCTACATCATAGGATCCGTAGAAAAGATCCCACACCAATGAATAAATCCTATAGGGAGGGAGGAATTCAACATCACACCGTTACAAACATTCTGCTAGCACAAGTGTCTCTGCTCTCCAAACTCATGCTGTTCTGTGGGGTTCTCGCAGCCACTATCACCCTGACACAAGCAGGGTGTATGAGAGGAGGAAACCCCCATAGTGGAAGTCCTTCTATTAGCGGGACCTGGGGACACAGGTGGCGCTGTGCTCTAAACCACTTAGCCTCTTGGACTTGCTGATCAGAAGGTCGGCAGTTTGACCACTATGCGACGGGTTGAGTACCCATTGCTCTGTCCCAGCTTCTGCCAACCTAGCAGTTCAAAAGCATACCACTGGGAAGGTAAATGGCATTTCTGTGCGCTCTGGCAGTTGTCATGGTCCTCCGTGCATCAGAAGCAGTTTAGTTATGCTGGTCACATGACCCAGAAAGCTGTCTGTGTACAAACTTCAGCTGCCTTGGCCTGAAAAGCGAGATGAGTGCCGCACCCCATAGTCACCTTTGACTGGACTTAACCATCTAGAGGTCCTTTACCTTTACTAGCGGGACCAGTTAGTTGAATCCAGGCCATGATTCATGAATGGTGAAACATCACTCTTATTGCAGAGAAGCAAAACTCTGCACTTGGTGACAGTGTTGTAGTTAAGATTCCACCTGCTTAGCTAACTTCTCTGTGCTAGGAGTGTAACCACATATGTTAAATGTTTTTAATAGTTTTCAATTCTTTTAATTAAGTTTTTATTGTACTTTAAATTGTACTGTTTCAGCATGTTGGTGCTTGCAACCCTAGGCTCCTTTGGAATAACCTAATTAGTAATAATAACAAATGATACATGTAAATGTCTGTTACTGATGCAATTTTTAAATGAAAGGGAATTTAAATGGAGAAGCAGCAGCAACAGGAGGAGGATGTGTAGCCCTTCCTCTCCTGCCAGCTGTTCTTTTTAACTGCTCCAGCAAAGTGACTTTCCCCTTGTGAGCTTAAAAAAGCCATGTTATTATCTCTCCTGTGCCCAGATAGGTCACTTTTTTGTTGCAATTGCTCTGATTGTGGATGTTTTGTTCACCCTTAAATTTATATTGGCAACTTACACAGAAATGCATAGCTTACTTTGTGGCATCCTGTGTTAAATATCATGTATACACTCCTCAGCTGCTGCTTTTATAAGCTTATGGAGCATGACCCATGTTACCTGATTAAATAAGCCCCACCTGCAGCCTAGCAAACCCTGCCAATTTCCTCTTGGCTGCTTTTAGTGCTTGTGGAATTGCTTCACAAGCCCCCTTCCTTCTGGCAGACTTCTCACTGTTTAGTGACACTGTCTTTATTCTCCAAACAGTGTAAGGGATTCAAGGCTGCCAACTGACAGAGAGGTGGGGACCCTGGATGGAACTGCTGTTGTGCAATTAACAGCAGCAACATCTGCAGAGATCAGCAAGCATCATCACCAGTTGATATTTTATGCTGTTAAAGCTGAAGGAGCAGGAGCAAGGGGGGGGAGAGAACTTGGCAACCCCAAGATCTATCCTAGAATATAGTGCCTTATTCCCACTTTGTAGGGCGAGCAACATGGATAGAAGATGCAAGGAAGAAGAAGGCTTAGCTATCTTTAAAACACCTGGTGCAGAGCAATAGCCATCACAAACCTCCAGATGTGTTGTTGTTTAGTCGTTTAGTCGTGTCCGACTCTTTGTGACCCCATGGACCAGAGCACGCCAGGCACTCCTTTCTTCCACTGCCTCCTGCAGTTTGGTCAGACTCATGTTTGTAGCTTCGAGAACTCCAGATGTGATTGGGTTACAACTCTCATCAACCTCAACCATAATGGCTGATTGTCAGGGACTATGGGAACTGGAGCTCAACAACATCTGGAGGGCACCATGTTGGATATGCTTGGTGTACAAGATGGACTTTTGGCAGGTGCAGCTTAGCTTACTTTGCAGAACAAGCTGCATCAGCCAAAGATGAAAGACATCACACTAGGGTGAGGAACCCTTTAGGCCACATCCCCATGTTGGGCAGGGTCAGCAGGCAGAGCATTAAATGTGAATGTTCTCATTTTGTAGTAAACTAGTTTCTGCACATGCAAACATTCCTCCTTATCTTCCAGCCAGGCAGGGCTGGTGAGAGGTGGGGCTTGGGGTGGTACAGGACCAGGAGAGAGACCTGGGGGGGCAGATAAAAAAGCCTGGAGGTTCCCCATGCCTGGTCTCTGCCCCTCTGTCTCTCCTCTGATATGTGTTTCCTTTAATGCTATCCAAAGAGACACAAGGCAATTGCATATGAGCGCACTCATGTCCGCCATATTTTTGCACACCTCTCCTGGAGATCAACAACCACTGCGCTCACGAAACGGGTATCTTGATTCGTTTTAGTCAAGCAGTTTGTCTGAAATATGCACAAGCAGCTGAACTGAAGGGATGACTGAACTCTGAAGCAGGAGTACTGGTGAATAATTCAAGTGTGCAACAGGGCCAAATTGCAGCCAACACAAAGGCCGAGGAGAAAGGAAGACTGTTTGCTGCATAGACTTTTGTTTTTAAAAGGGAAGTTTTTAAAGAACATTTTAAAGAACATTAAAGAACACCCATTTAAAAATAAATGGGTATGTTTATGGCCACATTTTCTTACTACGCACCATTCAAGCATATAGGATTGCTGGGGTGGGGTGGGGTGTGGAGACAGTATTCCTTTACCTGTAACAGCAGGGTGGTAAGCAGCAATTAAGCAATTAATTACAGCATGTAGGTGCATTTTCTGTACCGCAGGCTGAAAAAAGGGCTCGTGGGAGTGGTTGGGTGCAGGGATGTCAAAAAGGAATGTCAAAAACATCAGAGTTTTCAGTTCTAGTGCTTTATTAAAGAAAGGTGTAGACTTACAGCAGAGCAACCTGCCAGGTCTCCCAGACCTAACAGATGGGGGATGGACATCGCAGCAAGGAGATGGCTTGCGCTCCCCCCAGCGAATATTCATATATTCTTTATCCACAAAGCAGCCTATGTGACTTTGGCCAGGACTTCCCATCACGCCACCTGACCAGATGAGGGCATAGGTAACAAATACCCAAATCTTACAGATAGTTGTTCCCCTTTCTGGGTTCAAAGCACAGCACTCCAAGCCCCTAGATAAGGATACTATCAAAGCAGACCAATTAGCCTATATCAGGGGTAGGGAACCTAAGGCCCGTGGGCCAGATGCGGCCCAATCACCTTATCAATCCAGCCCATGGATGGTTCGGGAATCAGCGTGCTTTTACATGAGTAGAATGTGTCCTTTTATTTAAAATGCATCTCTGGGTTATTTGTGGGGCATAGGAATTCATTCATCCCCCCCCCCCATATAGTCTGTCCCACCACATAGTCTGAGGGACAGTGGACCAGCCCATGACTGGAAAAGGCTGCTGACCCCTGGCCTATATCAAAGCAAGTGAATATAAGCATATATGAGCTCATTGCTACAGCAACTACCAATTAATTGTGGGGTTAACTTGACTACCAAGATGGCATCTGCAGAGCTTCCAGAACAGTTCACCTTTGGTTCAACACAATGCAGGTACCTACGTACACACAATACTAGGAGTGGGGAACCGGTTGCCCGCTTGCCAATCTTGGCCCACCAGATTCCCCATTGGGTGCACAAGACAATTTTGGACAAGCCACCCTCACCTGTCATAAACCTGAGCACATTCAAAGCACATTCTTCTCCTCTAGGGCACTGTAGTTTATCCCTCACAGAGTTACTAGAAACTCTTAGCAAATTGCTGTCCCCAAAATAATAATAATAATAATAATAATAATAATAATAATAATAATAATAATTTATTATCATTAGTAGTAGTAGTAGTAGTAGTAGTATTTTGGCAGTGGTGGTGGTGGGGGAGGAATGTGTTTCCATTGTGCTTTAAAGGTACAGTGTATACATCAATAGCTAACTGTGTGGGCCTAAATGTGTGTGCTCAGAAGTAGGTCCTATTGAATTCAATAGGTCTTGTGGCCAGAAAAGCAGAGATAGGATTGCAGCCCAAATTACTGAAGGTATAAGCTCAGTATGTCTTGCTAAAGGCATTGGCAGATTGCAGCCCATTCCTATGTATATTTGCTCAGCAGATACAGGTGGTCATCCATTTTATTAAAAAGTGGTGAGCACTTGTAAGGCTACTGCAGCACAGCTTCATAGTTTTGTAAATCATCAATGTATTATAATTTTAAGTTTTGGAGACTGGCTTCTCCCTGTCACTTCTGTGGGACTGTCCAGCTAGTCAGATTTTTTTAGAAAATATCAATGCTATGTTATGTTTTATTTCTATACATGTTCCCACAGGTTCCCAGAGTTGTGAACAGCATATTAATGCAAAATAATTAAATAGACTGATGGTATTTAATCTAAACATAAGACAGCCAGGAAAAAAAACCCCTGCTAGATTCATGTTCATTAGTGCTATTTTCTGCCCCAGTGAAAAGAGGCTTCCATCTTTTACATGCAGACCGTGTATCATATAAATGCAACAGAACAGGGACTTCAGGAAAAAGCAGAAGTCAAGTGCTACATTTGTGACATTCTGTTGGAGATTGTGTGTAAAGGCCCTATGGACTGATACCACACTGGTTTCCCCATAGGGTGTGCACATGCGTATCACCACTAGAGGTCACCATATATCTAAATCATAACCAAAAGCGGCCCTGAATCATTCATAAATAGTAAATCCAATCCAGTGGTGTAGCATGGGTTGTCAGCACCCGGGGCAAGGCAAGTAATTTGCGCCCCCTAACCCGTGGATTTGCGCCCCCTAACCCTAACCCCCAGATGTTGCGCCCGGTGCGGCTGGCCCCCCCTGCACCCCCCATGCTACACCACTGATCCAATCAACACACTTATGTTGAAAGGTCTTCTGATTTAGTGGTTAGAATTGCCCAATACCATAGGAGCTTGGCCTTATGCTTGTTCTCTGCCCATTGTGATGTGAGGTTTCTACTGTGTATATCTGAGTAGAGACAAAACTGAATGAAAGGAGAAGCAAAGGCTACAAAGTATAAAACCAGCATCTAGTAGATTGAAGTTAAACAGAAAACTAGCACAACCACATCAACAACAAAAAGAGGTCTACAGTGGTACCTCGCAAGACGAATGCCTCGAAAGACGAAAAACTCGCAAAACGAAAGAGTTTTTTGTTTTTTGAGTTGCTTCGCAAGACGGATTTCCCTATGGGCTTGCTTCGCAAGATGGAAACGTCTTGCAAGTTTGTTTCCTTTGTCTTGCAAGTTTCTTTCCTTTTTCTTAAAACCGTGCATTCACTTCAAGGAGCAACTCATAGCACGCGGTGTGGTAGCCTTTTTTGAGGTTTTTGAAGACTTTGGTGATTTTTGAAGCTTTTCCAAAGTCCGTGCTTCGCAAGACGAAAAAATCACAAGACGAAAAAACTCGCGGAACGAATTAATTTTGTCTTGCGAGGCACCACTGTATACTGTAAATAGGGAAAGGAAAGCATTTCCTCCACAGACAAGAACGGCAACACTAAAAACAAAACAAAAACAGGCAAGAAGCTGGCTGAGACAACCCACCTTATTATTCTGTAGTAGATTACAGTGGTACCTCAGGTTACAGACGCTTCAGGTTACAGACTCCGCTAACCCAGAAATAGTACCTCGGGTTAAGAACTTTACCTCAGGATGAGAACAGAAATCGTTCAGCAGCAGCGGGAGGCCCCATTAGCTAAAGTGGTACCTCAGGTTAAGAACAGTACCTCAGGTTAAGTGGTACCTCAGGTTAAGAACAGATTCAGGTTAAGAATGGACCTCCAAAACGAATTAAGTTCTTAACCAGAGGTACCACTGCATATTATTATTGAAACAAATTTTAACTATGCAAAGAGCTTTATAATATTCACATTTCTCAATCTCAGAAGAGCATTGTTGTTGCAGACAGTGAACTGAAGCTGAAAAATTGTAACTTACCCAACACTTGTCAAGAGGCTGAGTTGAGATTTAATCCAAATTTCACCACTCCTGATCTATCTCAAAAGGCACTGGACAGACAGTGCTAGCTTCTGTAATAGGTGTTCTCAATATGGCACAGGCTTCAATTCTAAACATTCTGGCGAGGGAATAAGTCCAACTGAATTTAATAGAACATTAAATGATAAGGGGGAGAACCATGTATGCCACCTTGAGCTCCTTGGAGAAAAAGATGGCATGGAAGTGCAATAAATAAGTGACTTAATTCTGAATGAACATGTTTAGGATTGCATGGTGAGGCTTGTGTTTGTCTACAGCATACTTTGAGGCTGAAAGTTACTCAGTTATACTTTTAGACTTATGCACATTGATTAGAGAGTAAGTTCCAACTAACATAGAGAGTAAGTTCCAACTAAACGGCCTCGGTCCAGTATATCTGAAGGAGCGTCTCCTCCCCCATCGTTCTGCCCGGACACTGAGGTCCAGCTCCGAGGGCCTTCTGGCGGTTCCCTCACTGCGAGAGGCCAAGTTACAGGGAACCAGGCAGAGGGCCTTCTCGGTAGTGGCACCCGCCCTGTGGAACACCCTCCCATCAGATGTCAAAGCGCTAAACTTTTAGGAGACAACTGAAGGCAGCTCTGTTTAGGGAAGTTTTTAATATGTGACATTTTAGTGTACTTTTCATCTTTGTTGGAAGCCACCCAGAGTGGCTGGGGAAACCCAGCCAGATGGGCGGAGTACAAATAATAAATTATTATTATTATTATTATTATTATTATTATTATTATTATTATTGTCAAACCTGTTCTGTGGACTGTGGGGGAAATCAGCTATTGACAGTTTAGATGACAGAGGAAAATTTAAGCTCATGTTTCCTGATTTGTTCTCAGACACATTGCTCAGGAGTAGGATGTCCTGGGGCAAAAAAGGAAGACTGGAATCCTACACCTTTCAAGGTTGCATAGAAGAGATAATTTCAGCAAAGGTAACCTGCTCAAATTCTCTCTTCCACAGAACAGGACTGGGGTGGATAGAAATTCAGTTCCATTTTCTTTTTAATGCAAACTGTGGAGGAGGAAGGGAAAGGAGAATGTTAGCCGCTTTGAGACTCCTTTGGGTAGTGATAAAGCGGGATCTCAAATCCAAACTCTTTTTCTTCTTCTTCTTCTTCTTCTTCTTCTTCTTCTTCTTCTTCTTCTTCTTCTTCTTCTTCTTCTTCTTCTCCTTCTCCTCAATTCACACCTCCCTAATAATGGAGCTACTTGTCAAAATGTGCACTTCTCTGAATTTTGCACTGCAATTCTACAACCAAAGAAGTATACAAAAATGCACACATTATGGGAAATGTGTATAAAACTGGATATACATTTCACTGCTCGTGTGAGTATACAACTTGCATGAACAATTATTTGCCTGGCTGACCCTCAGAGTCGATCCTGAATTGCCTTAAGTGTGTTGCAGCCAGGAAAATAAGTTTAGCATGTTTTTCTGGATGACACGCCCCAAACTCTGAGTTAAAAATTATACTGCCCTGCAGTTTGATAGCGGAACAAATATTTTAAGCAGTATTGCCGTCCTTTGAGCAGCAGACATGTTTCCCATGAGTTCACCATATAAACCTGATCTGAAGAAAATTCTTACTTTTGAAGGGTGGATAGATGCCTGCACATTTGCAGGTAATATTGTCTTGCCTGGAGGGTTTACAAAAGGCACTCCCTCAAAAAGTTACAGCTGTAAGATCTGCATGGCAGACATCTGAAGTACATGTCTGTTGTGCACAGTGTGTATCAGCCTTGGATCATGCTTAGACTCCGGCTGTCCATCACAAACCTCACCAATTTCAGAATGTGCTGTGAAAGAGGGTCATGAATTCATATCGAGGGCCAGTTCCCATGGCTATGTTGAGAATTGCTCCATGACTGCACAGGATACAGAGAAACCATCCAGCTGCCATTCCATAACCCCTTTTGAGCGTGAGATACATTGGATTCAGTGGGGCCTTAGTTATGAGCAGACATGTATCAGATTTCACTCCCAGACCCTTTAGGGTTATTCTGGGAGGCAGCATCAATTTAGAAAGCCTAACACTGTATTCAAGAAAACATGTTACACTAAATACTAGGCATCAGTGTAAGATTTTTTCAGTTGGAATCTCCACAAGACTATCTGGTTGTATATGCAGGATTAGAGCCATGCTGAGGACCCAAGTTCTCAGTTCTGAAACTACTCAGCTCTAATTAGGCTGTAGCAGTGTTAACCAGCAACTGCAGACTCTTTAGCAGTACTGTTCCTTTATCAGTCAATAGACACAGATGATGTGAAAGCAGTACAATTACATATATATTCATTGCTCACCTTCTTATATAAACTCTTTCATGAGCTGTTCTTCAAAAAGTAGTGGGGCACAGTATACTTTGTGTTGTGAGAAAATGACATTGTTTAAAAGCATTGTTGTTATTGGTAAGTTCTATATTTTTTAAAAAAAATTGGTTGCAGGAATTGGGGACTGTGAGACTTTAAGCTATGTATTTTCTCTTTATATGCATGCTACCCACATTTGGTTTAATTCTGTTCTTATTTTTATTATACTGAATGAATAAAAACCTCTAGCTTTTAATAAAACTTATTTGCCTATAACAATGTTTGAGTGCCTTTGTCAAATGATTTAATTAAAATATTCAAAGCTATTCTTAGCAAACAGAGCCTCCAGTTCAATTTAAATGGGAGAGAAGAAGAAAGAAAACTGCTTTTCAAATGTTGGAAGGATTAATCTCTGACTCATTGCTAAGCGACTTTTAAAAATACTAATATAATGTAGCTCTTGCTATTAGAGATACAGAAAGCTCTAGTGGCCTAGAATGACTTGACTGAACCTTATAATAATCTTAAGGGGAAGAAAATTTAGGGATGAGATTCTAGAAGTTCTTGTAACTACTAACCCTATTTTTGAAACTAGCCCAAACTGAGAAAGAAAATTATTGTTAATTTAACAGAAATTTCTGTTTGTCTTGCAGCTCCTATAGCTGAGGCAACTTGTCCATTATCTGAGCCTCTTCATCCAACCACAAGATCACCAAACTGTAGGGTTTCATCTCCTTCACGCTGTGTTTCTCAAACACTGTGTGAGATAACAAATTGGAAAGGAAAACCCAGAAGACATAAGCTAAGCAAAGACTATATTGGTGGGCCCAGTAACTTCAAGTAAGTTAAAATCAAGTAGCTTAAGTTGGATTCCTGCATGCATGCACATCACTGAACTGAACTGAACTGAACTGTGTGAACTGGAAAGCACTGCATTCAGGTTTTTCAGGTTGTAATGAATGAAAGAAAATTGCTTTGGTGGCGGATTCTTTCACACGTACTAGTTGTGAATCTACGCAGTATGGCTTCAAATACACAGTAGCGGAGCTTCATGCTCCAGCACTGGGGGGCAGAGAGCAGGTGGGCACACGTCCTGGGGGTGGTGCGCTCCCCCCCCCACTTCCCTTCCTCCACCACTGTGAATACAACTGTTGGGAATCAGAAGTGAGGATAGAGCTGTTGTACTTGAGCTCAGCTTTTGGGCTTCCCATAAGGATCAGGCTGGACACTGTGAGAACAGAATGCTGGACTAAACAAGCCTTTGGATTAATCCAGCAGGGCTGTTCTTGCATTGCAGCCTATAAGGAACTTATTTGCACAAGATTTGGAAGATGCTATCCTGAAGTTAGTGGCTGGAAAGTTGAAAGAGATGTCCTTGTATACAAGAGAAGGGACTTCAATCTGTTGAATTTCATTGTACACAGGTCGTACATTGATAATAAAGGTATTATTATACAAGGACCTGAGAGACCAGGGTTTAAATCCCCACTCAGCCATGAAGCTCACTGGGTGACCTCAGGCTAGCCACTGCCTCTCAGCCCAACTTACCTCACAGGGTTGTTGTGGGGGATTAGATGAGAAAGGGGAGATTAGATGAGCTCCTTGCAGAAAAAGGTGGGAGAGAAGTATAAAAATATAAATAAATAATTTTTTAAAAATTCAGCATCATACTGCTGACTATTCAGAGTATTTGCTAATCATTATACAGTCTAATTTCTTCTCTAACAGAAGGGTTATTGCACGGCTGGTGCTTCAGGTCAGCTAATGTGGATTCCAGGCAACTGCTGGCAGAGTCCACATTGTGCTAAAGGAGCAGCTTTGAGGCTGTAACTTTCTGCTATGCCTTTAACAGTTGCTTGATCTGCAGACATGAGCAGATACTGTAAAACTGAAGTCCCCTCCCAACACCCCAATGAAGTTGGTGTTAAAGGCACAGGAGGCAGGTCTGACTAGTTCTTGTTCCATGATCATCCCTGCCTTAGTGTCATATTGCATATTAACTTGGGTTGCTTCTCATGTAGAGGTATAGGTAACTAACTGCATCAACTGGTTCTCAACTAAGATGGGGAACTTAGTTGCTGACCTGGGGAACAGTGTTGCTTACCTGAATCATTAACTGCCTATAAGAAGAGGATTTTTTTGTTTTTATGCAATCTGCTGTAGTCTCTTAAGCTCCTGGCTATTGTTTGTTGAGAGGCATGTTGTTAGAATAAGCCTCCATGTGAGAAGTTGGTAAATTTACCAGTATTAATAAAATAAATAACAGCAGTTTGTCAGAGCTGGAAAGGAATCTTGTTGAAGCTTAAAAAGGTAAAGGTAAAGGTACCCCTGCCCGTACGGGCCAGTCTTGACAGACTCTGGGGTTGTGCGCCCATCTCACTCAAGAGGCCGGGGGCCAGCGCTGTCCGGAGACACTTCCGGGTCACGTGGCCAGCGTGACATCGCTGCTCTGGCAAGCCAGAGCTGCACACGGAAACGCCGTTTACCTTCCCGCTGGTAAGCGGTCCCTATTTATCTACTTGCACCCGGGGGTGCTTTCGAACTGCTAGGTTGGCAGGCGCTGGGACCGAGCAGCGGGAGCACACCCCGCCGCGGGGATTCGAACCGCCGACCTTTCAATCGGCAAGCCCTAGGCGCTGAGGCTTTTACCCACAGCGCCACCCGCGTCCCTTGTTGAAGCTTACTTGGGAGTAAATTTACACGTCAAAGCTCCTTGAAAGGGTTTGCACAGAACCAAGAAGGGGGATGGGTGGCAAAAAGCCTCAGAGACAGCCTCTTAGCTGATCTTATGAAAATGCAGTCTTTTAATGATCCTGTGACCAAATAAATCCAGTTCAAAACCTGACCTCAGATAGAGAAGCTGCACATGGAAGTTCTACTTTTGACAAACAATTTGCTTTTACTGGAAGGGATGCTCATCCTCCCTTTGGTCATAGTCATAACACTACTTAGGATTCCTTTGTATATTGCCTATCTTTTATGCCCTTTACAAATAAATGTGTTGAGGTGTGTGTTTGTGTATGTACACAAACATGCATCTGGGGTGTGTGTGCCAAACTAGGTATTTGAGCTGGGTGACAGAAAGCCCTGAGTTTCTACTACAGTATTCTAACTAACATGCTTGCTTTGACAATCCAAGTCTTCAGTGATATCTGCTAAAAATGCTAATCTGTCTTTTAGACATCTCTGTCACATTGGATGGAGTCCCCAAACTGGTTTTGCTGTAAGTAATTGCTGTGGATTATTGCTTGCTCAACTATCAATGCTTCCTCTTTTCCTCTCCTTTTTAAAATGGTTGCTACAAAAAACGAGCTTTCCCTCATGATGTGAGCACGACATTCTAACTTGTTTGAGCCTTACCCTTATGCAAGCTTTTTTGTGAGCAAGTACGCATGCAAAGAAAGGCCCTTTTCTTCAAAGGCAGGGGTCTCCAAAGTGGTGCCTTGTACACAGCAGTTTGCCCACCATTGCCTCCTATGTCTCCTGCAAAATGTCTTGGTAAACAGCCATCTCCAAAATCACAAGGCACGAGAGACTGTTTGCTCTTCTTAGTTGTGTTTGCACTTGCCAGATGGGCGGGGTATAAATAATATTATAATAAATTGTTTTGTTGTTGTTTATTGCCTGGTCTTTCCTGCTTCAGATACATTTCCTTAAATAGACCCACTTTTCAGTAAATACAAAGCCTAGACATCTACTTTTTCTTCCTTCCCCAACAGAGGTGAGATGCAAAGACCTTCTCACTGTTGGTGCACTGCTGACTGATGCTTTCTTTTCCACTGAATAGAGCATGTCTATATCATTTTATGTTTATGCCCTTTTAAGTTGAGGCAGCCTTTTAATGTTATGTCATTTTCTGACTGGTGCCCATTGCACTTCTTCAAAATTCCAAATGTGTCACAAGCTGGTGGTGAGCCCCGTTTTCAAAGCTCTGTAGCCGTTACATCCTCTCTCTTTTTTGGACACAGTTGAAGAACCTTGACTACAGCAAAGCTCTGTTTATTTGCCCTTTATGGTTTGCTTATGGTTTTCCTCAAATAATGATGGGACTTGTTGGTTAAGTAAGAGACACTTAATGATCTCTTTCAATACTCAGCACCTCCAACTAGTTTCCAGGTTCCCTAGCAAAATGAATGAACTAGTTTACTGGATTAGTGAATGAGAGGCCGCATTAAAAAAAACACAGGAAAATTGTTTTGAATTTGACATGCTTTACAACTCAGTCCTAACCGTTTCTATATGGGAAGTATTGGGGGTTCATGAATAAGAAACATGTGGCTCAGTTTTACAATTGTACCTTGTCTTGCAGACCAGCTTAGATCCTGAACTAAAGATGATCTTTGCTAAGGCTGGCATAACGCAGGACCACCTGAAGGACAGGAGAACATCAAAGAAGATTTTGGAAGTAATTGAGAAATGTGGGGGTGTAGAAGCAGTATTGAAAGAGGCAAAGGCGACAGGTATTGCACTTGAGCACCTGTGTAGGCAGTGAAAACATTTTTCTGTATTAATGTTATGTAAACATTTATTCAAGCGGTCAGATGTCTTGGTATAGTCACTGGCTGCCTTGCTGCATACAAACGCAGTATGGAATGTGGTTGCACAAGTATGGCAGCCACCAGTTGGCTAGTGACTATGCTGTGAGAAACTCAGGGTAGACAGCTTTCCCTGCCCCCTTGTACCATTGATAGTTTCTAAAGATGTTTGTTTAAAGGCTTACCCTAATAGTCCCTGTCTTGTATTCAAAAAGTGAACACCAGGGTGGGGCTGTTCTACAGAAAAGGCCCTAGCCACCACCTGTCCTGTCTTTCATCCCCTGCTTTTATTGGTGCTTGGCGGGGCTTGTTATTTGTGCCATACCCATCCCAGGTGAAAAGACTATGCTTGCAACTGAGGGCTGGTTCTGTTCACGCTTGCACTGATGATGGCACACCTTGAGTGAAGAGCACTCTAGTCCAACCCTCTGACTCTCTCTCCATCTCCAATCTGGCTAGTTCCATGGATTGGCAGGATGGCTCCCTGGCTACTGTGGGAACCTTGTTCCTCAGAGGCATGGTGGAGACCAGCTTCCCCTTGCCTACTGGGATGTCCTAGGGCCGCAGGATGGAACCCTAATCCAGATCACTGTTCAAACTGCCTCTGCCCCCCATCTCTGGGGCCTCTTCCTCCCCCTCTGACGGATCCTGCCATTCCCGCCCCATCCCACCTGGGACTTGGCTAGATTGGAAAAGCGATTTATATGCGTTGTGTATGCTATAGAACATTGTGCCACCAGATGGCGCTGTGGAGTCCCGTATTCCTCTACCTGTTTTCCCTTTTTAAATTTACAACGCATTTAACTGAAACACTTCTTTGAGGTGTCTAGATCCAGCCCTGGTGACATGGGGCCCATGATACCACCATGCATGCTTTGGGGTGCTGAAGAATCAGATGAGAAAGCAGGTCCCAAACCATTCAGGGCTTTAGAAGTAACCAGCAACTAACGGGTAATTCCTGCAGATCGCACAGAACTGGTATAATTAGAATAAACCTTTCAAGCTGTTCTAGCTACCTTGACCAGTTCATAAGCAAGCACCATTTTAGAATGCATAAAGTTGGTTTTAATTTTTGTATGTGGATATTTGCATTTTTACGTACATAGCCCTGAATCCATATATGGATTTGGAAACTGTAAAAACAAAGAAATCTGTGTTTGGGATGTAAGTAACAGTGGCTTCGTACTTGGACATCAACAATCAGATTCAATATTGCTCTTGGTAATTTTTTAAAAAATCTTGCTTTACTTGGGACTTTGCTTTCTTGCTTAACTTGGTGGGGCTTTGGAAGAAAACAATTGTGTTGAAAACTTTAATTGAATGGGCCGGGGAGCTGAATAGCTGCACAGTTACCTGTTTCACACCTGTCTTTCTGCAGGCTTATTGAAAAAAACCCTTGACCATCCTCTGCTTTATCCTGCAATGCCCACGGAGCTGGATTCCGCTTGCAGCCCAAGCAATAAACAAGACTCCTGTAGTTTAGGAGTGAAGGATGGATTTAAGGATGTACTAGCAGCACCTAGCTCCATATCAAAATCAGATGAGTCGTCTCATTATGTTGATCTCCCTGCAGTTGTCATATCTCCAGCACCTTGCCCGTCTCCTTCCAAAAGGGTATCTCAACACAATTTGATCCAAAATTTGAAGGACGTGCAGCTGAAAAAGTCAAAGAGTGACAACCGACTAACTCCTTTCACCCGCAACATTCTAATGAGTCGGATCAGAAAAGGGACACAACTGAAACCAGCAAGTATCTTTTATTTCAATACTGCACTGGTTATCTGGTGATAGTATAAGCGTTCCTGTTAATCTCCTCCCCGTCCCCTGAGTTGGCTTTTAAAACAAGACTTCTCAAAATGCAAGCTTTGTGCCTATGTCTTCAGCTAATTTTCTAGTGAACTTTTAAGTCTAAAAACCAAGCCAAAATGGTGAGCACATAATAAGCACTCACTTAATAAACCTGTTTGCCATATCTCAGAGGTAATGCTTCTTATCTCTGTGCTCTGTTTGGAAGCTGGGGATTACCTAGAACAGGCATCCCCAAACTCGACCCTCCAGCTGTTTTGGGACTACAGTTCCCATCATCCCTGACCACTGGTCCTGTTAGCTAGGGATCAGGGCCATCTTAACCGTTGGCCCAAGGGGTGCGGGGCACCCAGGCGCTGGGCTCTCAGGGGTGCCAGGCCAAAAGTCTGGGGCCCGAGAGTTGGAGTCTGGGGAAGAGCCCGTCGGAGCGCTGCGGGCTCTTCTGCTGCAAGGCACTGAGGTGGCCGGCCAGCTCCACCCTCCACCCTTATTCTCATGTGGGCTGCATGCGCACAGCTCCTCCGTAGCAGAAAGAGGCTGCCGGCTGGGCGGAGAGAAGCTGTGGTGTGCGAGGTGCCTGGCTGTGGCTGCTCCATCCAAGTCAAGCCGGGGTGGGGGTGCTGGGCAGATCTTTGCACCCCGGCGCCCCATATGCTTAAGACTGCCCCACTAGGGATGATGGGAGTTGTAGTCCCAAAACAGCTGGAGGGCTGAGTTTAGGGATGGCTGACCTAGAAGATGAGAGACGCTGAACTTTGGCCCTCCTAAGTGGGGTGGTATCACTCTCTCCATTTTGTTTTGTTTAACTTAATGGCATCAGCAGGTGGGTAGAAAAATGTTATGAGTAGTAAGATGTGATTGGGAATGAACCTTGTCTCATTTTGAGAGAAGGAGGGAAAATGCACAGCTTGTTCCACTGTACAGGGCCTTGTTCCAAATGTACATGGGTACTGTTCAGTGTAGGAGCTGCATTAGGCCAACAATACCACGGTGTTGGAACCGTTGTTCTTATATGTGAGGTTAGGGTGCCACTGGAGAATTCAGTGTATCCCATTGGATAAATATAGCTGTTGCCATGATAAGTGAATACTGTATACTTATACGGACTTTTGGACCAGGACTAGGACTGTGATACCATGAAATAGAATGGTACAAGGTAAACTAGCAGTGGTACCACACCGATCTGATGCAGGCCACACTGCCATAGCTTCACCCATCTCCAAAGCGGATTATGAAAGATGGCTGTGAATCAGCGTGCAGATTAGCAGAACAATGAGCTAGTTCTGTAGAAAAAGACCATAGAACAGATTCTGTAGAATAGACTTGGCTAAAGCCATAAACTTGACAAAGAGACTAGTTTGACAACTTTATGTTAATGGCTTCAGCAAAGTCTGTTAAGCAGAAGGGGCCACGTACTTTTGAAAGCTTAGCGCCATTTGGGCCAAGTGATGAGGAGGAGGTGCACAGGTGCAAGGTGAGAGCATGGGACATTTCAGGATCCAATCAGAAGCCAGGATGGCTTCTGTAATTCCAGGGTGTCCCAGTCAAATTGGGACAGTTGGGGGTATGGGTTGCCCAGCTCTGCCGTAGATGGCCTGAATTTCCTGTGTTTGTACCTGACATTGCTGACTAGCTCTTCTAAATGCATGCAAGCTGAAACAAGAAATCCTCAGGGTGCTTATAGTAAGCTGTCTTCAGTTGCCTTCAGGAAGTGAGGCAAGTGCAAGCCAGCTATATAACATGAATTCTGCACTTGCACAAGCTCTGGTTACACAAGCAAAAGGACCTTAATAACTGGAGGTTTATTCTAATCTCTTATGTTAAAAATAAAATAAAAATCAGTCCTAAGTCCCAGTGACAGGCTAATTACCTCAGCTGCTTTCTTGAAGCCAAGAAGAAAGCAGATTGAGTTCATGCATCTTGCTAGATAAAACGCCTGGGGTGATGGCAGCTCTCATCTAAGAGACAAAGCTTTGTTTCTAATTTGCTAGTCTTCAGCTGTTGGGAGCTGACTAAAAATGGGTTGTTGATTCTTAGAAGTCTTGGAACATTAGAACACTTTGCAAATTCAATAAATAAAAGCCCCTCTGGCCGATTTGTCTAACAAATTATTTTAATTATGACTGAAACTTGTTTAGCGAGGGGAAAAAATATGGCATTAACATTATGTAGCAATAAATATCCAAACCCTGCATTTCTCTGAATTTTACATTGTAACTTTAAGTATAAGGTGTCTAAAAGTCTCCAAACATTGACAGTCCTTGCTGTGTGGCTGGCCATCTTTTAACAATCAGATTTAGTGGGGCTGACTTAAGTTGTGTGGATGTGATCAACTTCATCTTGTGGAAAGTGGAAAATAATTTTTTGGATTGGTCCTTGCTTTCTGATTCAGAGAATGCTTTATGTGGGCATGGTGGTTTTATATCATGTGCCCTGTTTAAAAAAAATGCTGTTTGGCAATTTAATTCATAAATAACAGACTACAATTGCCAGAGGTGGGGGGGGGGAGAGGGGAGGTCTCTTTACAATCTGCCCCAGACGATCATTCAGAATACATGCAAATTATCTAATACACTGAGTTCATGGATAGTTTGAAGGATTCCCATAGGCACCCTGTTACCAAAAAGAAGGAAATGAATCACCAGGAAAAAGACAAGGATTTGCATATTGATATTTCCTATGTGTCGATGCAAATTTAGAGATAATGACTGCAATTTAAGTAGAAATGCGTCTTACCACAGTGGGGAAGACTGGTCTGGGCGCCTACTTGGTATTCTGTGTAAGTGCTGTTGATGAGCACTTTCAATACCCCTTCTCATGCTTCTTTATTTTTAAACCGACCCTTGAAACAGAGAATTACAGTGGTACCTTGGGTTAAGAACTTAATTCGTTCCGGAGGTCCGTTCCTAAACTGAAACTGTTCTTAACCTGAAGCACCACTTTAGCTAATGGGGCCTCCTGCTGCCGCCGGAGCACAATTTCTGTTCTCATCCTGAAGCAAAGTTCTTAACCCCCGAGGTACTATTTCTGGGTTAGCAGAGTCTGTAACCTGAAGCATCTGTAATCTGAAGCGTCTGTAACCCGAGGTACCACTGTATCTACTGATGGTCCTTCTGTAAAGTAGGACACTTGGCCCACCCTACTGGCCACAGAGAGAACATATTAGACTGCACAGGCCTTAGTCTGATCTTCACTTATGTTACCTAATGTAGGCAAGGGTGCTACGCTCGTCTCTTAAGAGGCTTTTCTTTTTATGTTTTGCCTGGCTGTTTATGAGGCTTTAATTGCACATTCTGGTTACATTTTGTGTTTTTATCTGTATTGTTGTATTTGTTGATGATTGCCTTGTGGGCAGGAAGATGATTAATAACATGCTTTTAGGAATAAAAATAAATACCGCATTTTTTGCTCCATAAGACGCACCTAGTTTTTAGAGGGGAAAGCAAGGGAAAAAATATTATTTAAAGGGAGCGCTGAGCAGAGCCTGTATGCATCCCAGGCTCTGCTCAGCGCTTCCTTTCACGAGCCGCATGGAGCGTGTGTGCGGCGCTTGCAGGCTTTTCCCCGAGGATGGGCTGCCCTTCTCCCTCCTCGGGGAAAAGCCCCCAAGATCCGCGCACACACTCCACGCGGCTCTTTAAAGGGAGTGCTGAGCAGAGCTTCCCGCCTGCATTCGCTCCATAAGACGCACACACATTTCCCCTTACTTTTTAGGAGGGGAAAAGTGAGTCTTATAGAGCGAAAAATATGGTATGTGGGCATTTACACTCCACCTTTTTAAAGGAGGCAATGAACAATATAAATCACAGCAGCATAAAAATATAACGGCAAAGTGAAGAAAAATAGATTGAAGATTTAACTATAAAATGTAAATTGAAGTAGAGCAGTCCAAGTACTCAGATATAAAACTGGTCAATGATAATGGGGCTGGGGGCTGGGGCTATCAGAAGAGAAACAATTTCCACCTTTAAAATCCTTTGGGCTGTCCAGAGAACACATACAGTGTGACCGTAGTAATATAGATCTCTCTGTTCGAAATTATTTGTTAATCAAGTTGTTTTTCTGTCCACCACATAAATATTGCTTATTGCTATTGTACTGTTCTGATATCCTTTCTAAACCCAACTATTTTCTCTATGCTGCTTGAAAATGGGAACAATTCAAATATGCATACTAAACAAGACTGAGGCCCCTGAGTGAACACAGCAATAAAAGTGGAGATGATTGCCTAGGTATAATTGCCATGTATGATAAAACAGAGATCTAAGCTTATGGAGGAATAAAATAACTTTAATTGCAAGTTCTGTATAAAATTATGTGGCCCTTTGAGACTACTTGTAGAAGATAGGAGGAAAAGAGACTTGAAGCTACAAAACTGCTACTTATGGAACTTTTATTAAATAGTCTTATTTCTCCTTGTGCAAATGCAGAAACACAGAATTTATAGTTTTTGACGTATAGTAGTAAACATCCTCCTCCAACATAGCTAAAAATGGAGGCTTGCTAACTATATTTCCTCAATGGCATGGCTGCAAGAAAGGAGATGGATGGAGATATAGTTTTGTTTTACACTGAGACATTAAGGCCCCATCTCAGAGTGAGTTAACAACCAATGTGTACAGCGGTACACAGATGCTTCAGGTTACAGACTCCTCTAATCCAAAAATAGTACCTTGGGTTAAGAACTTTGCTTCAGGATGAGAACAAATTGCGCAGCAGTGGCACAGCGGCGGCAGCGGGAGGCCCCATTAGCTAAAGTGATACCTCAGGTTAAGAACAGTTTTAGGTTAAGAACGGACCTCCAGAACGAATTAAGTTCTTAACCCGAGGTACCACTGTATTTCCAGGGAACTCTAGAAATTGTAGCTCTCTGTGGGAATAAGGGTCATCTAACAATTCTCAGCATCCTTAAATAACCACAGTACCCAGCATTCTTTGAGGGAAGCCATGATTGTTTAAAGTGGTGTGATACTGCTTTAAAGATGAGAGCAGATGGTGGGAAAGACAAAAGGTCAAAGATGGGTGGGAAAGACAAAACATAGCAATGAAATATTTGATCCTTCTCAATCTGCTGGCAGCGAAAACTAGAAAGGTATGGCAAATGAGTGCTGAAATTATGCTTGGAAATGCGAGTTTTGTACTATTAATTCTGGAATGGTAAAACTCATCTGAAGGAATGTTTTTATATAGTACCATTTATGTACATGGTGGTTGTTGAAGAATGAGACAACACGGTCTCTCCTGCCCTCCCAAGGGTTTCCATTTTGGGAGACAACAGAAGGAAAAGAGGGAAGTTGGCAGAGGGGAGAGAGAATGTGAGGTTTTTGCAGCTATGTGCGTTTAGGCTTGGATACAACAAGGCACAAAGATGACCAGTGTCTTGTCCCGAAGTACTAATGGAGAAGGTAAATTTTGAGAAGGGGGTTGAAAGAAGCAGTGGGTGGCATTGCAGTCATTCTGAGAGGGAGGAGCCCACTCCTGTAACTGGTACATGGTACATGGAGGCATAGTATTAGAGGCTTTATAGCCATCACAACTACTTTTGACAGCCAGTGTGGTGTAGTGGTTAGATTGTCAGACTAAGACCTGGAAGACCAGGGTTCAAATCCCCACTTGGCCATGAACTTCACTGGGTGACTCTCAGCCTAACCTCCCTCACCAGGTTGTTTTGGGGATTAAATGGGGGAAAGAACCATGTCCCCCACCTTAGGAGAAAACGGATGGGATGGAAATGCAATTAACAAACAAACTAGCCTAAGCATGAATTTGCCTAGATGTTTGTGTTGCTTCTTGGAGCAGACAGCAAGCTACTTGATCCTGACCAAATAAAAACTCCTAAAAAGAACCAGATGGCTGATTAGTTATGCTGATAGTTCCAAAGTAGATTTGACTTCTAAAAGCTACATCACTGTTTCATTTTTGAACTTTGAAAACAGGTGGCTCAGAATCCAACGCCTCCCATTGATGACGACATAGTTGCTGCTCTTAAGGATGTTGTTCAGAAGAGACACAAGGCAATACACCTTTCAGGTAGATGACTTGGACCCCCCCCCTTCAACATGTAACATAAAACTATATTGCTTTATTGTTCCTTTGGACAAGGATCTGTTCAATAATTTTCACTGGAACAAAGTACGGTAAGTCATCCCCCAAGAACTGGGTGAATATGCTTCTGAAAAGCCAGTGCTTCCTTTCCCTTTTAAAATGTTGAATATTCATTCATTATGTCAATTAGAAATGTGTGAAGATGGCAAGGATCTTGAACTCGAACTGTTCCTAAAAAGCAATTTCTAGAAACAGCTGAAATATTGGGTAAAGTCTGGGATAAACGTGGCACCATATGAGGTCACGTTCTATTTAATTTTCTAAGTCTAATGGTAATGGGGGGGGGGGAGAAATACCATGGTTATGACAGATTGAAAGCCATATGTGAGGAATCACAGAGGACAGAAGCTGAAGCTGACATTTATGATGTAGCAGCAATTAACAAGCAATGTCATATTTAGAAAGCTGGATAGGAACAGGAACCACAAACTCATCTCTCCCTGGTGTTTGTAAATTTTTTAAAGGAATAATTCTACTTTTACCAGGCCTCTTCCAGATGTTTTTATGAGACCATGTAGCTTTAGAGAACATTCAATGGACTAGGGAAAGTTATGCATCTCTTCTTGCCTTTAACTATTGCTTCTAGATATAAAAGGTTAATATGTTTACTCAATCAAATAAGCAATATTTTACTACAAAATCAGAGTCCTACACAACTACCTGACTTGAAAAAAAAATTGTTGGATTATAAAAGTTATTATCTGTACTAGAAAGAAACAGAAGAACCTTTTCTGTTTGATACTAGAAAGTGTGAATGAAAGATCACATTATATTATTCTTTGCACACTCTTGGGACACTGATCTTGGTTACAAATTCATTAGGCAGGTAACTGACATTTTATGTAGTCACATTGTACACACTTCTATCTTGTTTTTATTTATCTAAAAATGTTATACCCTGTCCCCAGCCCAAAAAAGGGAGTTTCCCAAAGATGGTTCCAAAAATATGGGTGACATCCAATGTTAGTCATACTTGTTTACTCAATTTTTATGAGATGGAACGCTGACTAATGCTCCAGTTCCAATACAGTTGTACATTGGTTCTTGAATGGAATCGGTCTGGAAGTCGGTTTGACTTCTGAAAATATTCGGAAACCAAGGCATGGCTTCCGATTGGCTGCAGGAGCTTCCTGCACTCAATCGGAAGCTGCGAAAATTGCGTCTAACATTCGGATTCCAAAGAACGTTCGCAAATTGGAACACTTCTGGGGTAGCGGTGTTTGGGAGCCAAAATATTTGAGTCACAAGGCATTTGAGAAGCAAGGTACAACTGTATTCCATTCCCTTCTATATGGTAAGATCACTCCCTTTAATAGGAAAGTTGGTGAATGCTGTGGGAAATTGAGCTGAAACAGACACTGAGAAACAAGAGAGAGATACTGGTGTCCTTGCGGGAACCTGAGGTTTGCAGAGGAACCTGAGGTTTACAAAACCCAATACAAGGATTTGTTCAGTGCTGTAATTTCTGCATTACTTATGTACAATGTCATGCTCGTATTAATCTACTTTTAGTTATTTGCAGCCCATCCATTCATGCAAAACTTGCACCACAATCCTAGCTCAATGGGGCTTGTTCCCAGGGCAAGTAAGGGTAGAATTACCTACTTTCCTGAAAGTAAGCCCCATTGAACCCCATAGAGGGTTATGCTATTAATCACATTACAATGACTTTTAAATTACAATGCTATTAAATTGCAGTGATCTCCAATATTTTTAATTAATGACATAACGGAACACCAGTACATATTGGCTTCAATAGAATACACTACTATCCTCAACCTTTTCTTGCAGATACTGAAGAATCTGACTTGGAGAATGGCGATGAATGGAATGATTAAAATTACCATCCTTAAGGAGAATAAATTAAACATGTTAACTGCTACTTGATCTTTTAATACTTGGTTGTTTAATACAAATATTTTCCAGGATACTTGGAGAATATGATATACTTTAACTGTAGGCTATTTAAGTACTGAAGATGTCTAATATGGCACTGACATGACTTGTCTTCGTATTGTTTTTTAACAATCATTGCAGGCTATAAGCTGTTGCTTTATTTTTTCTTTCTTATTTCCTCCCAGTGCTGTTTTGTTGGTGAATGTATTACAGTTTCTGCTTTTAACTTTTATTCCTGCTGATACTCCATTTAGTATCTGCTCCTAGAATACAGATAATACGTGTCTAAAAATCAGTAATAAACTGTGTTTCCAGGCTCTAGTGAAAAATGGCTTCTCTTTTAGGTGTGGTCATAGAGACAGTGTTCTTAACTGAAGGTTATAGAAACATGCTCCTGCCTGCTTGTCCGCCCAACAAAAGGAAGTTGTGTCAATAGCATGGAATATGCTTTGCCTTACTCTTCACCAGAGCTTTAGGTGTATTTCCTCCACCCCCTGAAAGTAATGGCCCTGTTCTTGGTTTAAGTCCTCCTGCCACTCTCCCTGCAAGCTTTGGCTACTCATGTGCATTTGTTGCTTCACCCATCCTTCCATTTCATCATATGTATGCCCCTTTTAAAAAACCAAAGTTTCCCAGAAAGCTCCCTTACATAGCCACCTTGGTTTCTTTATATGCTTCTCCTTTGTCTTGCTTTCTGGAATGGTTTGGGATCGAGCCTTTAACAACTCACTTTTAAGAAACCCCTACCCATCCTGAAGTAATTTCTCCTTTATTTAAGAACATTCATGACCTGCTTAATAATATCCAAGACAAATCTCTAAGCTACATACACAAGTCAATATGTACAAACCATATAAAACCATTAATCCCCATAAGATTACAACAACAGAGACAAATCCAAAGTTGTCAGAGTCCAGCTTCAGTAACCAAATTCAGTAGTCTGGGCAAGCTTGTGTAAATAGGTCTTGAAAAGATATCTAAAACAGATAATAGAGGAAGCATTCCATATGGCACAAGGGAGAGCAGTCCAAACATGGAGCTGATGACAGGAAAAGGCCAGGTTCAGAGCTGTTGTCAAATTATAGTCAGTAGAATGTGGTGCTACCAATAAGGTTTTCCCAGGGTTCATGCAGAAGATCTATATGTGGCCAGGCAGTATTTCAGGTTACTTGACCCAATGGTCTTCAGGGCTTTATAAGTCAACATGACCTTGATAAGTAACTAGCAGTCATTGCCATTTTGTCAGCAGTACAGGTGTACTATGTGCACATGTGGCTGCACCATCCTATATCATTGTCAAGGAAAGCTTTATACAGTCATAGAATATGTTGCAGTAATCCACTTGTAAGGTTACCAATGCATGAGTCTCTCTAGACCGGGGTAGGTGACCTAAGGCCCAGGGGCTGGATGTGCCCAATCATCTTCTCAATCCAGCCCGCAGACGGTCTGGGAATCAGTGTGTTTTTACATGAGTAGAATGTGTCCTTTTATTTAAAATGCATCTCTGGGTTATTTGTGGAGCATAAGAATTTGTTCACCCCCCCCCCCAATATAGTCCAGCCCCCACAAGGTCTGAGGGACGGTGGACCGGCCCACGGCTGAAAAAGGTTGCTGACCCCTGCTCTAGACAAGCTGTCCCTATTCAAGGGAGCGTGAAGTTGGCATTAGTAGTAGGGTGCCTTGCCACAGAGATTACCTGGGTCTCCAAGGACAAAGGTAGATTTAGAAGCACCCCTAAACTGTGTACCAGTTCCTTTAAGAGGGAGTACCACACCATCCAGTGTCTCTATAGGAAGCCTCTCCCAAATTTTCTTGAGGTTTCTACCCTCATATTTTTTTTAAAAAACCTTTGGAAATTTGCTTTCCAGAAGTTACTAGCGTTCTTTTTCATTGGTACTGTGAAGCCCAAAATGATGTGATCACTTCTACCTAAGGTTTCTATGACTTTCATCTCATCAAATAACAGTGGTGCTGTTGCGACAGAACTTACCAGGCAAAGGTCTGGGGTTGTTGCATAAATGCCACTCGACAAATGACCAGGAGGCAGTGGCAGTGGGCAGATCGCAGCAAGCTAGGAAGATACCCGATGGCTGAGACTCCAACTGCACAGCACAGTTTTAAATAGAACATTAAACACTCCCCCAAAAGTGAATGTAGTAAGAGTGGCAGTGAACTTAGTCACTCAGGTGACACTTTTGGGGTTGGGGCAGTGAGCACATTATTGCAGAGAGGGGGTGGGCTTGGCCTGCCCCTCATTTATTGTGCCCTTCTTTTATTCTTTTATTAACACAAGGCAGCCCAACTAGTACCCAGGCCTCAACTCATATAGGGTTTTGCTTTACATAATTCCAGCAAAGCAATCCAGTGGAATGCTGTGTGTTGATACAGTGATGCAAGGTTAATTATATTTTTACTACCCAAACATGTCATCACCTTTATCACAGTTTCCACTCTTGGAACACAGCTCCCTCCTATTCTTAGATAGAAGTATGTATGGCATTGAGACAAGTTTATCAAAAGCTCTGCCAAGCCAAGAATTCTTCCAAGTGCTGTTTCTACAAGGCTACATTAAGGTCCACTTTCAGTGGTGGCACTGTGCCCACTGCTGGAGTACTGTTTGGCATTCCAGCAGAAGCATTTGGTTCACAACCTATGCTAAACAGAATAATGTAGAGAGTCTATAAAAGTAGGGATTGATGTATCAATCAGTATCATATGTACAAATAGGGATGGCGTATGAATAAATAGGGATTTGGTTACTTTCACATTTTCTATTTTTCAAACCATGCATTCACTTTGTCCCATAAGGTTGTTTACAGTTGTGGACTTTGGGGTCTCAAATTTCAGGAGCGCTCTCTGCATCGCCAAAATTCAGCATCCCTTAGCTTCCATGTTCCGTTCTAAATAACAGTTGTGGTGCCCCCGAGTCTCTGCTCCCAGTGTGGCCAAATCAGTCATGCTCCTCTAAATTTGCCTCTGTTGCCTAACACTGTAGTGGAGAGGAGCACGTGGGCTGGTGCTGGTTCACTCAAAATGGCTTAGCAGGCCTGAAACCTTGCCTACAGCAGCTGTCAGCAACTCTTGAGGGGTTCAGACCCCAGCAGTCTTTTGGAGATGTCAGGGGTTGGTCTGGGGATCTTCTGAACGCAAACCAAGTACTATACTGTTTTGCTTATGCCCCTTTCATAGGTTACAGCCTTATGAAAACAGCTTCCAAGGCAAGTCATGGTAGATTTCTTCTCCCCACCCTGCTTTGTGTAAGACACACACATGGGTGGAGATGCTTTTTCAGCCCAACAGCCTCCCTACCTTCTGCGCAACCTTCCAGGGGCCACATGCCAATAGTGGGCAGAGTGATGGTGACTTTTCCCTTTGTACACTAGACGAGTGTCTGCACAGGCTGCTCACACGCCCATCTCTATGCTCAATCTGGGCAAGCCAGAGCCATTATCAGAGCTCAAGGTCCCACATCTCAGCTAGGCAAACACACTCAAAGCGGCACAAGCAGGGTTGGTTTGGGATGTGGCAGTGCAGTAGCTATGGGGTGGGGGTAGCTGGGTTTCCTGCCCCAGGTGAAGCCTCCAGAGGGGTGTCAGTGAGGCTCTTGGCCTGTGTACGTATGCACATGCGTGTTGGGTGTGTGTACCAAACTGGGTTTGACCTGGGTGAAATAAACCTAGTTTTGCCCCTGGATGTGGCCTAGGGATGGCTGGAGCCTGCAGAAAATTCTGTGAGCCAGACAGAGGCCTGGGGTCCACACTGGACCCTATGGGTCCCCAGCCCTCTGGTGCAATTTGCAGCCTAGTGAAGGTTGCTGACATTGCGTGTCACTTCGGTCAGTCCTGTTGCTTGACTGAGCATTTCTGAAGTGCTATTTGTGGTGTTGCTTTACTGCTGAAGTGCTATTTGTGGTGTTGCTTTACTGAGTCTTATGGACCAATACCTTTGCTTTTTAAAAAATTTCTCGTTCTAGGAAGCCTCTCCCCCCCAAATTAGACCAGAACCAGCCGTGGCCGTTCTGCCAACCGTTCCCCCCTCCCGCTCTTCTCTTAGTGATACACGAGGCGCTTTGGGACCTTTCCGTACGGAAGGAGCCAGTTATGATGGTGGCGAGCTCTCCCCGCCCCTTTCCCCGCCCCTCTCGTCCCAGCCCTCCAATCGGCTCGCCCGAGCGGCGGGAGCGGCTGGAGCCCTGGAGTGCCGCCGCCGCGCACACGCCCCCTCCCTCCTTCCCTCCACGCCGAGGCGGGGGAAGCCTCTCCCAGGGCTTTGCGCCCTTAGCAAGATGCTCCTGCTCGGCGCTCAGGAGCCGCCTCAGAAGGACCCTCTCAGCTCCGGATAGCGAACGGCGTCGGCCGTGCCCAAGCAACTGGGAGGAGGAGAGGGGGTGCTGCCGGGCTTGTTTCCCTGCCTCCTTCCACCCGCTTCGGGGCGGCGGCGACTGACTGAGGCTGGGCTCCGCTACCCTAGCAGCCGGTGCAGCGCCGAAACGCGGCTGGGTGGCGGCTCGCCTGAGGCGCACGGATGTCGGTGTCCAGGTGCGGCGGCGGCGGCGGCGGCGGCAGTGGCGCTCGACCCGCGCGCTCTGTGCAAGGCCGGGACTGGAGAGGTAAGAGCGCAGCGCGCGCTCGTGTGGCGCGTGTCTGCCTGCGAGTGCGGGGGGGACACGGCGCGCGTGGAAAGTACAAGCGCCCTGGGGAGCGGGGCAAGGCGGCGTTCACGTACGCGGCCGCCGCAGCTGAGGGCGCAGGAGCTGCTGGAATCCCGCCTCTTCCAGCCTGCCTGGGAGCGTGTGGATTGTCCTCCTGGCCCGGGGCTATTTATATGACTTGCTGCAAGCGAGGAGAGGGGCTTGTTTGCAGTCTGCCTTGCTTGGCCTCGCCCAAAGGAAGCTGGAAGGACCGGGGGGGGGTCGCGGGGGGCTCAACATGTCGCTCGTCTTCCCGCCGGGGCGAGCTGCGACTCTGCCAACTGGCTGCTTGAAGGACGGCTGCCTTGGGCTGGGGGAACGTGGCCTCCCACCCCCACCCCCACCCCACCAGACGCTCTCCTTTGGGGAAGGTGGCGTGGCGCCCCGCTTCCCAGAGCGGGCTCCCTCGCCTTTCCTCCTCGCCTCAGGTCTTCCTCCCGTGGCAATGACAACCCGGAGGCTTCCTAGTGCTCCATCCCGGGGCGCCAGTCCCATGTTATGAAGCGTGTGGAGCGTGGCGTCCTCCGCCCCTCCTCCCCCTGCTGCGCTTATTTCTGTTGGCCCCCCGCCCCTCCTTGTGTTTACCATGCGCTGCCCGGGGCGGGCTGGGCTGGGCTAGGCTAGGCTAGGCTGCTGCTGCTGTTTCTGTTGCCGACAGGAACTGCTCCTGACCTCCAAATCCACTCTCGTTTTTTCCTTCCCTCCAAACACACTACCATTCAGGAAGTGGTTAATTTATTGAAAACATTGGATGTGCAGAGAGGACTGTAAGCTAGACCTTCTCAACTAGATCATGGTATCCTTATGGAGGCTTAGTGGCAAGGGAGTGGCACTCCACACGTGCTCAGAGGCAAAGACACAACATCTCTTTGTTGTGCTTTGAACACTTTTAAAGTAGAAAAGCAGCTAATGAGCACCACATGGGTATATTTCCTATTTTAAACTCCTCAGACAGAGATGGCTGCAAAAATTGGAAGGAGGTCAGGCCTCTGCTGCTTTAGGGATGCTGGGCTTTGCATCCTTTTGAGCTTATGGTGGCTGTCTGAAAAAGCTAACTAAATGTCTCCCAACCATTAGTTATCTTTTTTGACTGCATTGTTTTGAGCTGTCAGTTTGGTGAGGTAGACAGCTCTCTCTCACCTTTCCATTTTCTGTTCAGTTCTCTGCTAGCAGTGCTAGTATTGGGTGTGATGGATACAAATATTGTATATAACAGTGACTAGTTCCTGCCAGGCGCTTCAAGGGAGTAAACAGCCCTGAGGACTGTGAAACAATGATGTTGTGCTTGTCCAGCAAACTAAGGAAATACAGTTATAAGCAAGATTTGTTACTAGTTGCCATGATCCCTTTTGGTAGAGATGAGTTTGCATGCATTTTTGTGTCATGGGTTGAATGTGCCTCTAGTACCAACTCTGGGTCAAATGCAGGTCCCTCAGCCTGAGTTAGTTCCCTGCCTGGTAGCAGCATGGCTCATTGATAGACCAAGAATAGAGTCAGTGCATTTCCGGTGTAGAAATAAAAGGCTAAGAAAGGAAGTTGGGAGATGCTTCCATGTAAACGTTTCCTAATACGCTGAACTCTGGTCACTCCTGTGTGGAAAGGGATGTAATTACAGCACTTAAGTTGTAATGTTTGCCAATGCTATATGCATGTGAATTGCTTTGCATTGTGCTAGAAAGCAATGATTGGGTGTAGCTTCTCAGCGTGTATGCACACAATGAATTATCAACATGTGCACAGAATTAGTATATTATTAAGTTATGCATGAGTTGCACACCGTTGTCTGCACACGTGGCTTCGATGTAGGAAATCAACAATAATGTGAAATGGTCCTTCTGTGCAAATAGATTCATTCTGATCTATTCCCCTGTTATATTTTTTGATACATCTGTGAATTTCAGGCGCCTTCTCATTAATAATAGAACTAAGATTTGGGACAAATGGCCTTATAAGTAGACACACCAGTGTGAAATAATTTTGTTCAATTGTATAGAGAAGAGTGATCTATGGCAATTTCCTCTTAGTTTCTGGTTCACTGTTTAGTATTTGCAATGGACAGCTTACACAGTGGATCCCTGCGTTCCATAGGTTGGTTTACAACACAATCCTATCCTGTGCTGTGTACTCAGAAAAAGGGATTAATAGCACAATTCGGTGAATCCCTACTCAAAAGATTCAAAGTCCAATTTTGGTAAATGGGTCTTCCTCTCGGGTTACTGTGTATAGGACTGCAGGTGTGTACACACTTACTTGGGTGTAGGTCCCACTTTGAATAGAAGTGCATAGAATTGTGCTATCAATCTCCTTCCCTTCTCCTATACCTGTCAACATACAGAGAATTCTCCCAGTGTACAATTCAGAGTTAAAACGAAGTAGACGTCACATATGATGCTATTTACTAGGTCAGAATATAGGGTTCTTTCCTGTGGAGTACAGAACAATATTATTATTGCTTGAAAGCGCAAATCAAGATTAAGTTAGGGCTGTAGATTGCAGTGAGAGACGGTAATTAGTTTAAAATACGTTTTTAGGTCTTTCAGTTCCTATGCAATTATTGAGAAACAGAGTGCAGCCTTTGATTGAGTTGGAAGACAGAGTGCATCAGAAGGTCATCCTCTCTAGTTCAAGGCTTAAGATAGAAGAAAGAGTGGGCTGTGGCCGGAGCAGTGTTCAAAACTCAGATATATAAACAGATCGCCAAGTGGCACCTTAAACCTAGGCTATGGTTGCCACAACAGAATGTCTAGGCACCATTTCCCCCCTCCCCCTGGAGATGAAGTTTGTTGTTATTATTATTCATTTCATTTCTATGCTGCTTTATATTTTAAAGAAAAACTCTTTACAACACATTAAAACGTCAAATAAAATAATCCAGAATAAAAGAAATTCAAGTGTCAAGGAAAATATTTCAGCTCCTTCTGTAAGTGACAGTTTGCTTTCCCCATATTTATTTACCTGCTTTGTTTATGTAGCTGCCCCATAGCAGAAGTACTCTAGGAAGCTGGTGTGGTATAGTGGTTAGAGCAGGGGCCGCCAAGGTTTACCTCGCCTGGGCCGGTTCACTCCCACAGAGATCGCATCTGCACAGACGCAATTTCCGGTGCCATGGAAGTGAGTCCCTGCTCCATGCTGTGCTGGTTTAGTGCAGCGTGCGGGGGCACGCCAAGCAGGTGGCTCAGTTCGTGGGTGGCTCTTCGGCCGTTTAAATGACCCCCGTATGGGCCACAGGTTGCTGACCCCTTGGTTAGAGTGTTCGACTAGGACCTGGGAGATCAGGGTTCAAAAATCCCCACTCAGTCATGAAGCTCACTGAGTGAACTTGGGCCACTCATAGCCTCTTTACCTATCTCACAGGGTCATTGTAGGGATTAACTGAGGAGGGGGTGAACCATGTACACCTTGGAGAAAAAGGTGGGACATAAATGCAGTAAAAAAGCTCTTCTGCTAACCTGCTTAAGGAAACTGAAGGGGCCATAGTGATAGTCACAGTTATGAGAGATCTATCGCCCCAGCCCACTGCTTATTCCTATTTTGGAAGGCAGTCTACACCTGCTTAATGATGAGGCTTGTTTCCTGTGGACAACTCTGTTTTGGCTGTATAGTTTTTCAGTTACTTCAGAAGCAGGGATTATTTATGGATCTATTTGGTTTTGAATTATGTAGTGCCTTCTGTCATGGCGGCGCTTCCCCCTGGCCTGGCCAGAATTCCTAACCAAGGCTTGTAGCTGGATAAGAATATTTCGTCTTAATCGTCATATTTAGTCTTAAACATTGGTTCTAATGCATCCTTTAGGTTTGGTTAAGTGGGGGATCCATTGCAGAGAAAGATTGGGCTGTGTGTGTGATATCATAATTTCATGGCCTGTTCCTGATCTCATAAGCACAATTAAGGCCCCCCCCTTTTTTTTACAACTGCGCTGGCTGTTAGTGTACCTGTTAAAAATGGTCTAAAGCAGGGTGGTGCAACTTTTCATTCCAAGTGGGCTGCAGTAGTACTTGTTGAGGACCATGTCATATCCTGTCAATAGTCCATGCTGTTGGTAGGCAAAGGAGGGGGGCTGTGGTGGTGGAGACCCACTCACCAGCAGAACCTAGTGGAAATAAGCCTCCACTACTCCTAACTCTACCATCACCTGCACAGATAAGGGGTTAAGATTGCCCTCATGCCTCCTTCCCAAAGCCCAGCACCTCGCTTACTCAGCTTTGGGAAGGCAGGGTGAGGACTGGGGGTTGTCAAATGTTGCTGACAGCCACCAAAACACCTAGGGCCTTGTGTTGGACCACCCTGGTCTAAGGTATAGTCTAAGGTATAAACTAATTTTTTAATCATGCCTGGGGGCGGGAGAAGAGTAGGGGTAACAGAGGGGCAACACCCTGCCCTGAATAAACACAGACTAGAGCTTTCCTGAATGGATAATTTCAACCAGTTTGGCACCAAGAGGACATGGACTCTCATGTTGTAATGCCTGCCTGCTGATGAAACAATGGAAGGGTAAATAGCACGAGACAAGATGCGGCAGGTGACCAACCAAGACATGTGTGTTAACCACACTCTGCATCTCTATTCAGATTTAATCAGAACTGAGATTAAATAACTCCTGTTATTTAATGTTATTTATCTCCCAGCATCATATCCCCCCCCCCGCATCCCTTCTCCAACTGAATGCACTTAAGAGCCTATCTGCAACCAGGAGGAATCCTGATTGCTAAGTGAGTAAAAGTCAAAGGTGGAGTTGGCAGAGGTACGAATCTAAGCTAAGCTAGTGTTATGCCTATTATGTGTCATCTGGAAAGACTGTAAGCAGCATTCATGCCCATGATGTGTAAAATAATTCTCATTCCATCTAGTTAACCATCCTTTCCCCCTTCAACTTTATAACTGCATCAGGTGCCTCCTTCTCCATTTAAAATTGCTAGAAGAATGGAGAATGAAGTACTTATTCATCATACTGCGCAGTTTCATAAACTGAGAAAAAAAGTCTTTCAAAGTGAACATATGTTAACAGTGCACTAAACTTTCTTCTTTTTAAATAATTCTAATTCTCTTTTTTAGAGTCTAATCCCAGCAATTTCTCCCTCTGAATTGAACTGGCACTTTGCTGTAAAAGATAAAGGGACCCCTGACCATTAGGTCCGGCCGTGACCGACTCTGGGGTTGCGGTGCTCATATCACTTCATTGGCCGAGGGAGCCAGCGTACAGCTTCCGGGTCATGTGGCCAGCATGACTAAGCTGCTTCTGGCGAACCAGAGCAGCGCACGGAAATGCCGTTTACCTTCCCGCCGGAGCGGTACTTATTTATCTACTTGTACTTTGATGTGCTTTCGAACTGCTAGGTTGGCAGGAGCAGGGACCGAGCAACAGGAGCTCACCCCGTCACAGGGATTCGAACTGCCGACCTTCCAATCGGCAAGTCCTAGGCTCTGTGGTTTAACCCACAGAGTGAGCTTATACCCTATAAACCTTGGCTTGTCTACTTCTGTTTATTGAAAGATATAAGGGACAGCACCAATATAATGATGTTTTGTCATTAAACTTAACAAAGTTTTGCTGCACACAACATAACAAATGTTTATGGAGCTTGTTTAACAACCTTTGCTTTAACTACAGTTACTTTTTGGTTTCATGTGGAATACCGTCAACTCCTATAATAGTGAATTGATTGTTATCTCCCTGTGTTAAAGGAGAACCATGAGAACTATGAGATTCATAGATTATGTAGTGTTGGCAGTAACTTCAGTGTCCTTCAATGAAGCTTCCAGCATGTTTTACAAAGTCAAAGTAAAATGCACAAACTACTAAAACCTCTGTAGTTTGTCCTTCCTTTTGCCCTAGCAACCAGGATGCATCTTTCCTGTGGGGGGTTCTTCTGAAATTAGGTACCCTCTAGAACAGTGTTTCCCAATTAGCTAAGTACTGCAGACCCATGTTTTTTTTTTGAAAGCCAAGCCATGGACCCCCTAGTTTTGAAAATGTTGATATCTCTATAGTAGTTTTTGTTATGTGAATGGTGCCACCATACCTTCTAACATATCCTAGTGCAAAACTGGGACATGTGCCTTCCAGGCTACACACTTGCATGCGTGATGTGAGTTATGTGAGAGGATGCCCCCCCCCCAAAGGAATGTCATGGACAGTTGACAGATTTGTCCCATGCATCCGCTGGGTAGATTACACAGACTCCGCCACGGGTCTGTGGAAACCAGTTGGGAACCACTGCCCTAGAAGACATTTTCTGCAAATGCTGTTGCACACAAAGTGTGGCGAATGTTAAAGAATCCCCTTCCCAAATGGTAAATGAAAAATGTGAAAACTTTGCAAACTGCGCAGAGGATGTAAGTGTTAAGAATTCACTGTATAGTTAACCTACAGTACGATGGAATGCATGTCTATTCAGTAGTATTCCTCTTGGTATTAATGGCACTTATTCCCATGTAAGCAGATACAGGTTGGCAGCCTAAGCTTTGGTTTAGGGTTGGCATTGTAGAAAACAGGTTTGTTGTACCTTTTAACAGCTGTATCTCCACCATCAGAACAAGCAGGACATAGTTGACTTCTCATGATAAACATGAGGCTGTCCAAGACGTGAGTGGGTTGGTGGGTGGTAGCAATAGCTGAACTTGCTCTAATTTTGTTTTATGCCATGCCCCTTATGGCAGTCATTTTGTGTTTGGTGCCCACAGAACTCTCTCAAATTTTGAAATGTGCTCAGTAGTCCAGAATGTTTGGTGAACTCTGCATTAGTGTATAGAACCATTAATAAAACATCTCTCTAGTTATTTTAATATGGCTAACATGACTTCAACAGGAGTGAAAATAATTCTAAAAATCATTTTCTCTGGTATTAAGTTAAAAATAGTTTGGCAGTTGCTTCACTGTTAATGTGAAAACCCATGCTCTAAGGGGAAAAAGTGGTCATGACCTTTTTCAGTTCCATGGCTGGAGTTCCTTGGAAAGGAATAACACATTAGCATGGCAATGTGTCATAACAAAAAAAGGTCAGTCTTGTCTTCTGAATTAAATATTTCTCTTTTCTCTTGACATTGTTTTTTTGTTTGAATAATTTTATTGATTTTTTAAAGAGTTTTATTTTTTTTACAAAGATTTAAACATCCAGTTCAAGAATACATTCAGTAAAAAAGAAGAAAAACACACATAATTATTTTGCAGTTGTTTTCACTATATATCCATGACCCATTCTCCAACATCAACGTAGGCTGATGAATGTTTAGCATATTTTATAAGAAAGAAGTGTCATTGTGACACCTGCCTTGTGTGCTTGTTTTCACTAAAAACAAAAACTGAGAACTCTAATGTATCATTGCTTTTAATGGGACATATTTCCCCCCTGTGATCAGTGGGACTTATGCTGCAGGCCTGTAAAAGCCTTGGACTAAGCTGCACTGAAATTGGTGACACTTTTTCTTGAGTAGCTATGTATAGGATTCTACTGTTGGGCCTAATTCTCACCTAGGGGGTAAATTTGTGCCTAGACTCTACCACTTGAAAGAAAGCCCAAGAGAGGGAATGCTATTAACTCTGAGAAGGAACGGCAGAATTCACCCATGTATCAGGCACTTCTGATCTCTTAACTAGCTTTTATCTTGCTTATTTGACAGATTTATAGACTTCATGGCAAAAATGCATCAATGAGGTATAGAGAGTAAAAACAGAATAAAACACAAAAATGCAAACTCTTAATAACAATAAAATCAATTCAGTAAACTCAAAAACCAGTGGAAACATTTCCTGAAATATAAATCTGATTTTCCATAAATGATGGGGTTAGCACCACAGAGAAAGCCTTCCTAAACAAAATTGTGTTCAGTAGAGGCATAGACATCATTGTGCTAGGTGTCAGTCTGATCTCAGCTGGTAATTGATTCCAGAGAGTTAGAGCTGCAACACTAAAAGCCTGGTTTCTAGTACAGGCAGAATACACCTCTTGTGTACCACTTGAAATGTGGTTCTGTTACATTTGCACTGGGCTTAACTTGGGGAAGGTCCAGCATTGTGGATCATCAGCAATGAGGTTCAATTGCTCATATTCTGCTTCCATTCTCTAATACCTAATTAAAAGTCATCAGATTTTACAAGATGAATGAGAATGCTCCAGGAGCTCCAATAATGCTTTGTTTCCTGCAAGACATAACTGTAGGGAAATAACACTTGAAACATTCTTTCCCAAAGAAACAACATTTTTTTGTTTGTGGAAAATAACAAATACTTATGTGTCTTTTTGATCTCTCAGCTACAAACTAGTTAGGTGAGGAAATGCCAAAATACAAAAGTGTCTTAACTTGGTAAAAGAACAGATGGTATACCTTTGAAGAAGAATATGGCACTTCTGTTCACCTGCTTAAACTTCCCGTAAGTCAGTATAACCTTTCTCTAAAATACATTACTGTACCCTTCAGCTGTGATACTGTAATAAGAATGCCGAGTTTGCCCTTTTAAGCTGTAATAAAAATGTATTACAGATAATTGAAATGGAAGAATATACTGTCTCCTTCCCAAATAATTTTTTATTGGATAAAACAAAGGAAATCTGAGGAATGCTGCTGTTTTGGGTTAATGTGATTTTTAAAGGTGAAAAGGAAACTGTGGCTTGAGCTGAACTCTTGACGTGCATGTTCACAAACTAGTCAAATGTCTGCCAAAGTGTGAGAGGACATGTGGTTCCTTGTACAGAAGACTTCTTTTAAATGTTTGTCTTTTCAATCCAAATAGCCATCCCTTGTCCCAAAGCAAGAGAAGCATCTCAACACTCTGCATTAACCTGAATATAGAAGCCCCTGGTTTTAGCATATGATTCTGGAATTGCCTTTGAAACAGATACAAGATTTGGGCTATAGTCTAATGCACATTTAGCTAAGTAAACATGAAAAGGATGGGTTTGTGAATGTGTTATTTGCCATTTTGTTCCTATCTTATTTTACATTTCATCAGCTAATACTGCTGTAAAAAGAAGGCACAATGTAAAAATATAATAATGTAAACGGCAGGAAATGGGACATTTTTGTAGTGTACCTTAAATCAGAGTTGGGCAAACTATAGTTGCTGCTAACCTTTGTTTGTTTTCAAACCAAAATTCTCCATGGCTAAGGTTACTTTAATGTATGGTGTGGATGTCACCTTAGTAGACCTGATTGAGTGGCTCTGCTTCCCATCTATCCCTAAAGGAATTGGTTGTTAATTTAAGGAACACAGTGGTACCTTGGTTTGCAACCATTTTGGATTACAACCACGTTAAACCCGGAAGTGGGTGTCCCTTTTTTTGGATTACAACCAATTTTTTTTTTGAGGCCCCATTGGCGAAAGCGCACCTTGGTTTACAACCTGTTTTGGTTTACAACCGGACCTCTGGAATGGATTATAGTTGTAAACCATGGTACCACTGTATATCTAATGCTATGAGTCCAGTCACAGAGGGTATTGTAAATGGAAGAGAGAGGTAGGTGATTTTTACAAATTCAGTTTTCTTGCTACAGTCCCGTGTGTGTGTGTGTGTGTGTGCGTGCGTGCGTGCGTGCGTGCGCGCACACACACACACACACACACACTCACACACACTCTCGCCATCATAGAGTTGGGGGAACATCTAGAACAGTGTGAGAGGTGATGCAAAAACTGGATCCAAGAGCCTTCCATTGATGTAAGAACAGCATCTGGTACAATCCATTTTTATTGACCCTCCCCCAGGTACTACTTAGCATGCATGCTTGTTCAGGAATGGATGAATGAGAAAACTTGATAGAGTACTCATAATCAGTTCTCTTTGCATGAAAAAACCACCTCAACACTGCATGTGGTTTCCTCTTTTAAAAAGACCTCTAGTGAATCCTAGAAGTTTCCTGCAAGGGTGAACCTGAAAAATGTGTGTAGATAGGTTTAGCATGGCTTTTGTGTATATATCATGTTGAGAATATTAATTATTGTGAAATTTTCTCAAAGGAATTCAAAAATTTGGAGATTGCAAATTGCCATTGCATAATACAATCCATATACATATTTGGGCTGAGGCTCTCATATTTTTGGGTATAGCAAAATTATTTTTGGACATTGTTACAAGTAACAGCGTAAGTAGAAACAAACATCACTAAAACCTTAAAACTGTTTAGAATTTACAGTACCGTAACTAATATTTATAGGAAGTTGCCAATCTTCAAAGGAAAGTGCTTGTGTCTGTCAGTGATGTGTATCAGACCGTCTCAGAATTAGGGTTGAATCAGCTCAGTAATTAGGCACTCCCATGTTGCCAAGTTGTAGAAAAATAGGAGATAAAAACTTAAGCAGGACAGCCTGCAGTTATCTGTATGGGTGAGTGAGCTGCAACAAATTTATTTGTTTATGAAGGAGTGACTGAGCTATTCATTCACAAATATGGTGTGACTTTAGACTTGACAGCTCAAAGCAGACATTTATAGAACAGTCCATAGAAATGCAAAAGATCATATGGTCAGATCCAGACATGTAGAGAAGGTACATGTCTGCTGTGTATTTAATGGAGGTGAAATGATTTAATTAACCAGTAGGATTTATGTACCACTTAATCCTCACAACTTCTATGTGGTTTACATTAAAATGACCAATAAAATCATATGAGTAGTAGCCTAACTACTTCAGAATGGCACTGTGGTCTAAACCACTGAGCCTCTTGGGCTTGTTGATCAGAAGGTCGGCGGTTCGAATCCCCGTGATGGGGTGAGCTCCCATTGGTCTGTCCCAGCTCCTGCCAACCTAGCAGTTCGAAGGCACGCCAAAAAGTGCAAGTAGATAAATAGGTACCGCTCCGGCATGAAGGTAAATGGCATTTCCACGTGCTGCCCTGGTTTTGGTGTTCCGTTGCGTCAGAAGCGGTTTAGTCATGCTGGCCACATGAACTGGAAAAACTGTCTGCGGGCAAACGCCGGCTCCCTTGGCCTGTAAAGCAAGATGAGAGCTGCAACCCCAGAGTTGTCTGTGACTGGTCTTAACTGTCAGGGGTCCTTTACCTTTTACCTTTGGTAGCCTAACATTTTTCAAAATAAAATCAGCTATTTTAAAAATGCAGTATAACATTATACAGTGGTACCTCAGGTTACATACGCTTCAGGTTACAGACTCTGCTAACCCAGAAATAGTGCTTCAGGTTAAGAACTTTGCTTCAGGATGAGAACAGAAATCGTGCTCCGGTGGCGTGGCAGCAGCAGGAGGCCCCATTAGCTAAAGTGGTGCTTCAGGTTAAGAACAGTTTCAGGTTAAGTACGGACCTCCGGAACGAATTAAGTACTTAACCCGAGATACCACTGTAAAATAAAATCACACATTAAAATACATGCCAGATTTACATGCCTGGATCAGTTTGCTGAATTGTATATCTTATTGCTGTTTGTTGTAAAGCTAACAGCACAGAAGACTCGGAGTAGCCACTGCAAGCATTTAAAGAAGTAAGTTGTGAAGTTCATGTGGTTCTATCCAATAGGTGTCCCACTTATGATGAGATGCTCTTTGATCCAGGGGAACATTGCATCAGTGGAACAGGGATTGAGGGAATATGTGACAATACCTTTTCCCCCTGCAGCCCACCATGTTGCCCCCAAATCTGGAGTTTTGGGGTGGAACAGAACAGGAGATGATGCAGGGAACTACAAGGGGGAGGGGCAGCTGCCAAAGATTGATTCAATCCCTGTTCTACTGAAAGAAGGGTCTGGTGGATTTAAAAGCCTTCCATTAGCCTCTAGATACATTTAGTATTGGTACAGATTCAGTTTAGGCTGATCCCACTGTCTGGTTTAAAAATATAAAAATCTGAATTGCAAGTCAGAAAATGACATTGGCTAGATTTTTAGCCCACCAGTTCTTGTTGGGTGGAGGTTAAAATCCTATTTATACTAATTTAAGTTTCATGAAGAAAACCTTCTTGTTGCATAAATGGGTTAAGAACAAGAGATGAGAATTGAAACATTTCTATTGTGTGTGGGGTTTTTCCCCCCTTTGGGGGAGGGATGTGTGTCATGCCTTTAAAGTGTAAGATAATGCATTCTCAAAAAGGGTATATCCAATCACCAGGGCAGATGAATTAAGGCTTGTAAAAATAAATAAATACGTCATTTGTTTCAAAGCTTTCATTAAGATCACTTGAGACATGCATGCTCCTTGCACAGGACAGGAAGTATTTTGAGAAATCTTTTCTCCTTTCATGCCTTGCCCTGGGAGTAATCATTGATGTTGCCACAGAAACAGCACGTACTGCATTACGCAATTCCTTGCTTAGACTGGGGGTGTGTTGGGAAGTGTTTTAAAACCCGCCTTGAAATTTTGATACAGCACGCTGTGTTTTCGTTTGTCAGCTACTTCCCTGACTTGAGATTTATTGTCCCATTCCAGAACATCCAACGCTTACAGAAATTCCAAGTATTTTGAAGAGGAAGATGGAAAAATCAACGTTCAGGCCCCCCCCCCCAGTTAATTGTGGTTTGGACTTAGCAGTGGCTTGCACCAATGTAAAGGTACTTCTTGTGCAAAGCAGCTTCTCTGAATTCTGGCAGCCCAGCTTCAGCCTCTGTGCCCCTCTATCATTACTGTTCAAGAGGATTCCTTGACCCTCTCTGGTGGTGGCTTTTTTTTGGGGGGGGTTGCTGCACAGAGGGTGGGCTAAGGAAGTCTCATAGGATCCTGCCCTACATGCAAATTTGCATATTAATATTTTGTTACTTAGTCTGAGATAAGTCCATACCCAGTACATTAAGCATAGTGCCTCTGAACCGCCCTTTAACTAGTTGTCTCATGTATGAATGCAGGACAGATTGTGAACAAAACAAAAAGAGGTTGGCTACTAGAGGGAGGGCCTTTTTGGTGTTGGCACCATCAGAGAAGCCTGCCTGGTGCCTACTTGACCATTTTCGGTGCCAGGTAAAGATACTTTCCATCTTAAATATTTTTTACTCCTTTTTCTATTCTCTTTTTCTGGTTCTATTCCATGTTAGATTCTATTTTCATATTGTATTTCATTTTTTTAAATTTTATTTGTAAACTACCCAGAGGGCTTTTGTCATTAGGTGGTATATAAATATTGGAAATAAATAAATCTATGTTGTGGCCAATTATTTATTTAGCACAGTTGGTGTGTATTGTGCTTCACGCAAATCAAGATGACAGATCGCTGTCCCAAATAGCTTAAAGTTTAAAAGTTGACACAGGGGAAGCGGAGGAAGGGGGAAGTAAAGGCAGGGCTAAACAGGGTAGAGTATGAAATTGCTTCAGTTTCCTGTGCATAGTCTTGGTTACAAATTTGCAGCAGGGCGTGAGTTTTCTCATACAAAACACACAGCACGGCAAACAACCACTGTTGGCCTTCCTGGTTTTGTGACCATTATCAGCCATTATCTGGAAGAGTGTGTACAATGAATGTAAGTTCATTGGGCTTAGGTCAGGACACAGATTGTGAATGGAACTATCCTCATTTCAGCCGAACTGTGTTATGATTTGTGTGGGCTGACACCTTGCAACTGAAATATTAAAACACAACAAAACCTCTTTTTTATATACAGTATTGACTATCTAAGCTAGGAGTAGCCAACAAGGTGGCCTACAGATGTTTTGGATTACAACTCTGAACAGCCTAGCAGCATGGCCAATGGGAAGTGTAGTCCAAGACATCTAGAGTACACTACATTGGTTACCCTGATCAAATGCCATACCTGAGACAAGAAAGGGCACTTTATCAATGTGTATTGCCCAATGAATCTTTATATTGTCTTCATTAGAGCAAACTCAGATGTTGTAAACCTTTCCTCATAGGGGAGTTGCCTTGCTATGTAGAAGTATGAGTTACCTCTGATTTACTCTCTGTATTTTATTCACCTCGAAGATTATAGATAATTTTTCCCCCCGAAAGCTTTGCTTGAAAAACCAAACATTTCAAATTATAAAGGGTTAATTCAAAAATGGACGTTGTGTCTCACTATTCTTAACACTGTCAAATAACTATTATTTTCTTCCTAAGAGAAGTTGTAAAGTGGAGAAATCTGTCCGTACGTCATTAATATGTGAAATGATTCCTGCTTTTCTGCACATTTCTGCATAATATGATTCATGGCTATAAAACAAGATATGTGACCTTTTGAGTCACTAGAACATCTTCCTTCTTTTGAAGATCTGGGATTTACCTTTGATCTCTCAACTAGGTTTTTTTTGGGGGGGGGAAGCGGTTAATACCCTTATTTTTCAAACATCATTATAATATACTTCATTGCAAAATACTTTTTAAAATGGACTTGTTAATTACCAATTGTCATGATGACATTAAGGTAGTTAGTATGTTAAAAAAGAAAAGAAAATAGCAGCAGCTATGGAGTTTGGCAAGATAAATGTACCAAAAAGGCACTTTCAACATCCTAGAAGTGGGATTTTAAGGAATATATAAGTGTTGGAGTATATGAATGAGATTACACAAATTTGGTTAAATGTAGCCATTTAGGCTATGCACTTCTTTCTTAACAAGCTTTTAATCTGGACAGATTATTTTGTGTTTTCTTCAGTGTCATCTGCTTTCCCTTTGGTTACATCCCGATGCCGATAGGCAATCTTGTTGAAAACTGTGCACAAACTTATAAACAGTATACACTTAAGCTTTATGGAGCACACTGACTCTCTTTAGAAACATGTATTTTATTATCTTGTGGTTCTAACAAGTGGGGGGAGTCTTTATCTGGAAGGGGGAGGCATGCCTATGTTAAAATGATTAAATAACTTTGCGGTGATTTGGATTTTAAAAAGAAAAAAAGGAACTTGCTTACCAGTTGTTTGGGAAATGAGACGTAGTGTTTTAGTTTCTAGTCTCATTACTCTGCACCATCATGTAAGCAAGGATTGAGAATTGAAGACAGAAGGCATTCTGACCTCATTCTAAGCTTGGGCAGAGCCTAGTTGACACTGCAGGGATTTACCCCTTGACTGACCTTCAAACAAAGCTTGCAGTGAACAGGACAGAGCAACATAATGGCTTAGCATGGTGACTAGACATCACAATATTAGTTTTTAATTGCTGGAGATAAGGTACTGTTCATTCTGTGTTGTGATGCATAGTTAAAAGATCACTTTGAGTAAACATATGCAGTATGTGGCAAACCTTCTACATTAACTGGGATTTGGGCAGTGTTAAGTGACGCAGGTGGCACTGTGGGTTAAAGCCTCAGCGCCTAGGACTTGCCGATCGAAAGGTCGGCGGTTCGAATCCCTGCGGCGGGGTGCGCTCCCGCTGCTCGGTCCCAGCGCCTGCCAACCTAGCAGTTCGAAAGCACCTCCGGGTGCAAGTAGATAAATAGGGACCGCTTACCAGCGGGAAGGTAAACGGCGTTTCCGTGTGCGGCTCTGGCTCGCCAGAGCAGCGATGTCACGCTGGCCACGTGACCCGGAAGTGTCTCCGGACAGCGCTGGCCCCTGGCCTCTTAAGTGAGATGGGCGCACAACCCCAGAGTCTGTCAAGACTGGCCCGTACGGGCAGGGGTACCTTTACCTTTTAAGTGAATCTAATGGGATTAGGAAATACGTAAAATTCAGAAATGGTTTTCTCCTACTCTCCTGTCTGCTCAGCTACAAAACATTAATTGCATAGTCTTGGCAATTAGGCTGAGTTCATGCCCTAGAGAGAGCGAGAGAGAGCATTTATATACTTGGAACTCATTTGATTTTAGCCTGACAAGAGTACTGTTAGTTATGTAAGTCTGAATATAGTAGTGACTTCTCTAATATCATAGAATCATAGAATCATAGAGTTGGAAGAGACCACAAGGGCCGTCGAGTCCAACCCCCTGCCAAGCAGGAAACACCATCAGAGCACTCCTGACATATGGTTGTCAAGCCTCTGCTTAAAGACCTCCAAAGAAGGAGACTCCACCACACTCCTTGGCAGCAAATTCCACTGTCGAGCAGCTCTTACTGTCAGGAAGTTCTTCCTAATGTTTAGGTGGAATCTTCCTTCTTGTAGTTTGGAACCATTGCTCCGTGTCCGCTTCTCTGGAAAGCAAAACTTTAAGGGTTCAGGAAGTTGAACGGGTTTCCTGCACTAATCCCAAACTCCCTGGCTTTTTGAACAGTACAACAGCAAAGCACTCTAGGCCACGGTTCCAATTATATCACTGTAGTTATGGTCCCTTAAAGTTTTCATTTGAGTTCTCTGTAGTTGCTTCTCCTTTCCTTCTTGCAAAATTGACTGGCACTACCTTTTTTCTTTTTGTAATAGTGTTGTAACTTCTAGTGGTTAGATCAAGGGTGCCTAACATTTTTTGGCCTGACAGCTGCCTTGATTATTAGCCATGCCTCTGAGGGTTGCATGTAGCCATCATATGTATGTGCATGTACATACACACACACACACACACACACACACACACACACAATCAGCACTTCCAGCCCTCCCCACTGGGGTGCAGCTGATTGGAAACACAATCTTTAACATTACACAGAAAGGCAGTTTTCCTGCCCACCCCCATTCCAGCACTGGGGTGGAGGGAAATGCTGCTTTCTTCTTCTTTTTTTTACTCTTGAAGAGCAGTCAGGCTTTGACCCCTGTCTCAGCACTGTGGTTCTTCGGACAAAGAATAGAGAGAAAAAAAATCCTTTGGTTCTTTTGGGGTTATCTCTTAAGCAGCAGGCATATATACCTTTTAGCAGATCTTGGTGGGCCAGATGCAGCCTGTGGTCCATGAGTTATCCACCCATGGGTATCGCCAGGATTTTTGTGGGGGGGGGGGAGAACATCAGATTTGTATTGATTATAGGGGGCAGCTGCCTCCCTGCCCTCCCTGGCCTCACCGCTGTATCCACCCCCGTTTTAGACAGTGGACTTACCCAGTGTTGTGGGAGGATGATACAGGGTCACTGATTTTAAAGAGTTTGCAAGAGGGAGGAGAGGCTGAAGAATGAGCACACATGGGATCATAGTTCAGCTACCCTTAAAGCAATGCACTGGCTGTGTGAGAGCTACAATTGTGCCCCTCAATTGGCCTTGAAGGCAGCTGTTAAAGACTTTATTTACTTCTGGGAATTAAGGGGCCCAACAGTTGTAAGAATGATACTGTAATTTTGAGCATGCTTGTGTTTTTATTTACTATTTATTGCTATTGTGGAATATTTGTAATGATGTTTAAATTAAATGATGTTTAAATTATATTGTTTACCATCCTGGATTGCCGCTTGGTAGGACAGGCAATAAAGAAATAGAAAGAAGTGCCTTTCTGTATAATGTTAAAGGCTGCTGGGACTGTTTTTCATGTAGCCTAATGACAAGCTCTGGAGAACTCAAAAGCTTGCACGCTGTTTTGTGAAATTTTGGTTGGTGTAATATGCAATATAAAACAAAATCTTTATTTGGATAGCCAGCTGCAGTTTTGTTACAGAATCATGTGTATTAGAAGAGGCATGTGGCACACAGATGTGGAAACAGTTGCATCGCTTATCACATGTGGAAATTATATTTCTGATTAAGGACTATTAAGCATATCTAATTAAATGACACTAGCTATTATCTTGCTCTGGTGGAGCCAAATTGAGACAAAGGATTGTACCAGTGCAGTGGTGTTTAGGATAGAGAAACTTAACCGTTTTCTCCAGCATTTCTTGATAGAAAGCTATTGAGATTGTCTTTCTCAATATTGAATTTCGGTATTGAAATATCCATTACATGAACCAGATTGTTTGAGAGAGAAAGAGAATCTACAAGCGTAGGTTGGCTAGATTGGTCATGTTTTAAGTGTCTCATACTGGGAGTATGAAGGACATTAATTTTAAGGCTTTGAACAGGGAGCTAAAAATAGGTGGTTGGATCCACAATTGCGTGAATGGGAGGTCATTTATACTATGGGACTTTCCTGCTCTGTCTGTTCCCCCCATGTAACTGCTAGTGTACACGAGAAGCATTTCCGGATGGTTGGGATTTGTTATTCCAAGCTTAATTTCTTCCTCATTTACAGTGTGCAAAGTACCATCAGATGAATTTTTTTAAATGGCAGAATAACAGAATTGCAAAGTTGGAAGGGACCCTGAGGGCCATCTAGTCCAACTTCCACAATGCAGAAATCCTGTCCGCAGCTGTCTCTGGGTGGGCTTGAACCACCCACCTTCTGGTTAACAGCCAGACGCACTGACCCATTACACCACCTGAAATATTCAACCCAGGATTATAATATGAAGGCTAAACAGATTAAACATATGAGAGTTATGGGTTCTAACATTGTTCCCTCTTTCACATATTAGCTCACCTTTGTCCGTTTTCTATTCTTATTGCTTTGGATAAATGAATGAGAGCCAGAGCACAAAGTCTTCCAGAAAATGTCGTAGAGAGAATCTCTAAATCTTTGTTTCCTGCTACGTGATCTGGAAATGAGCTCTAGTTCTGCTCTAGAGCAATAAAGTTGTTTTCCCCAAACTTTCTGCATAGAGTTTCATAACAGGTGAAGGTAAAAAGGTAAAGGACCCCTGGATGGTTAAGTTCAGTCAAAGGTGACTATGGGGACTATTGGTATGCTTTCAACCTGCTAGGTTGGTTAGGTTACCTTTTTAGTTTGATTACAACTGGCCTGTTGTCTCCTTAAATCTTCATATACATAGTGCTTGGCTATGTGACTATGAAGTGCCATCTACTGGTGATATTTGACTTTATAAAAAATGTGTGATATTTCATGTCTTTAATTTTTAATTATATGAATCAAGTAATGCACACATACACATATTTGCTTTACAGGATCAATTTAATTGATTGGCTGGTTCAACTGTGATGGAAGACTAAAGGGTAAATTTTAGAAGTAAATTACTCCTGTTGACTGAATATAAACAGATATAATGCAGATACTGATGAATATAATTGCTGTCAGAACTATGCTTATTACTGATTAACTGACCATGCCGGGGAAACCCAGCCAGATGGGTGGGGTATAAACAACAACAACAACAACAACAACAACAACAACAGTAATAATAAAATGTCTCTCTCCACTGCCAGAGGCAGTAAGTCTCTGTATATCATTTTGGGAACCACAGATGGGAAGAGTGATGTTGTGCTCAGGTCTTGCTTGTAGGCTTCCCATGGTCATCTGGTTGTGAAAACAGAATGCTGGACTTGATGGGCTTTTGGCCTGATCCTGCAGGCCACATCTTGTGTTCATATAAACACACACATAAAGAGAGCAAGGGGGTGATACTTAATACTAAGATTGATTGGTTGATTTTCTAATAAAAAGTTTGAATAGTGTAATAATGTATATAATATTTTTGTTGAAGTGATTTTTTATATGTATATAAAAAGAATGTTTGTTAGCTTTATAGATAGATATATGGTTGTGGTTCCTCACCCTCACCATGTGTTACCGTTTTCTTTGTCTTATTCACAATTTGCCCTTGCACTGCATTGTGCAAACATATATCATTGGGCGCAAGTAATATTGAAATGCAGTTTTACCTACCTGATTCTCCTGATCTAATATAGTTGCTATGTTCAGGCACAGTAAAGACTTACTTCCTTTGTGCCAGGACTTTGACAGACATTCTGACCAATAATTTTAATAAACCACAATATTATAAAGAGATTTGCAAGATCCATCACTCTAGCCACTACAGAAACTGTCCCGGCAAGCAAATCACTTTCTCATCTCAAGTAATTGAATGTAAATCTTGTATCTGCTACACAGCATGTTGCACTACCATGGAATTCTGAGAATGAAAAGCAGGTCAAGCAACATGCTAGCATTGCAAACGAATAAAGACCTCACGTGAGAGCTCCCAAACATCAGGAAGTGCATGTAATGTTTAGACCTGGCCTTGCAATGTAGTATGTGAGAGGTAGGGGGAGCACAAGATCACAATGCTTAGAGTCAACCAATATCATTACACCTGAGTCAAGCCTTAGAATCTCATATTATCACTAGGATCATAAACCCTTTTAATAGCCCTAAATGTTAAAAAAACCAAAGAGCAAAATAATCCTTAAAGAATGTCATTACAACCTCACATTATTGCAGGCGTATTACTTCGGAGAAGAGTATGTTTTGTGTACAGATTGGCTATTTTCAGTAGACAAGATTTTAACCTAATTTTTACATTAAAATATTTAAAGCATCTTATTTATTTGCACAAGTATTGTCTTGCCCCTATAATCTTAAGATACAGTAGTAAAGCACCTTTGAAGGTAAGCACTTTAGCTAGGCAGCAGTAGAACAATTAGTAAATCCTTACTGCAGTAATTATAGCTTCCTGACCCTCTTAATGTTAGGTTATGGTCAAGGCCATCTTCCAGATGATAGAAAAGGAAATGGCACTAGAAAAGGAAATGTCTACCCAATCAGCTTTCATATTTGGTCACAAAGACTGCAGCAACATTCACTTGCTTTGACGTTAAGTAGTACTGAAACTTCTACCACCTGGGAAATAATTAAAAAACAAGAAGTTCCCATTGCTTTATGAGAGGCTTCCAAGGCTCAGTGTGATATCAAGACAAAATAAAAAAATTCCTTCCAGTTTTAAGGTGCTACTGGAAGGAATTTTTTTATTTTGTTTTGACTATGGCAGACCATCACGGCTACCTATCTGTAACTGTGATATCAAGGACAGCCCCTAACTCCCAGTCTCCCCTAACTGGGTGCCTTCCACATGTTTGGTGTGTGTCTCCTATCAGTCCAAGCTAACCTGGCTATGCTGGGTGAAGGTTGATGGGAGTTGTAGTTCCAAACACCTTCAGGGCACCGGATTGGGGAAGGCTGCTTTAAAGTGTCATGGGACTTACTTGTTTTTATACTTCTATACCATGATTTTCAACACGTGTGAAAATAAGCTGGGCTAAGTGGAAATTCCCCACCTGCACCCCAAGAAAGCAAGTGCTTAATCCCCGATTTGCATCAGAGAGACTGAATGAGCAGAGAACACACCGTTGTAACTACTGTCTTGCCCCATGATTCAGGACCAGAACAGAACATTTAGTTTAAATTTTGTTTTCCCTCTTAAAATGATGTAAGGTAATTGTGTGGGAAAGACTAATATAAAGCTTAGCTCTCAGCTGTTTATCTTATGAACATTTTGCAAATGGATCTGCAGCGAAACTATGAACAGGTTTTTCATGCCTTTTTAAGTACCACATCTAGCTTTTAAGAAGCTGGATAAAACAAAACATGTAAGTTTTCTAGTGGGAAAGTACAACTCCTACTTGATAATTGCACAATTATGTTAAATACCTTTTTCCCCTCCCGCTTGTTTCCAAGAACTCATAAGCCTTGCGTAGACGGGAATCAAGAGCTACCAACTGATCTTCTGGCTGGTTTCCAGTAAATGGGCATGGGATTCTTCTGCCAATACTGCAGATCTGATTGGCTGGCCAAATAGTGCAGGAGATTAAAACCCCGAGCATGTTTTTACTGCATGTCCTTGTTTATTGAGGTGAAGTTGTTGCTGTTGCTGTTCTGTATCTTTATTTCAGATTTTGTTGCGATTTATGTGGAAATTGTTCAGTTTGGTTTTGTATTTTTAAATGTTTAACTTACTGTTTATGACTACTTTCATTACATTGTAGTTCTGTATTTTTTTAATGTTGTAAGCTGCCTTGAGCATGGTATGCACTGTGGAAAGGCAGCATATAAATAAAATTAGGGATGGTTGGATGCCATGTTAGTACAGGTGCACCTGAATGATAATTATTTGATGTTTTATCTAAAAGTTGGGCACCAAAGAGGCAGAATAAGCAATGAGACAGAATAATCAAATATACTTTATTATTACAGAAACAGAAAGGTCAATTAATTGCAGGGTTGCTAACATTTTTTGGGCTTCTGCGCACATCTAGAATTTTGAGAGTGCCTCTGACATGACCCCTCTGGTTGTTTCTCCCCCTCCCCGTGCTTTTCCATGGCATCTGGGTAAGAGTTGGATCCAGTAGAATTAAATGTGCATTATTTTAGACAGTATCCCCCATCTCCCGCACCATCAAAATTAAACTTTAACAGTAAATAGACTGCTGAGTAAAAGATTTGGTACTTGCCAGCACCACAGAAACTTTGACCCAAGCTAAAGCATGGATCCTCATGGATTTTACAAACGTGGACAACACGTGTGTAACATGGTTGTTATCAATTCCCAGGGTAGTCAATATGTTGTCGTCCAGATATAGTTTGACTCCATCTCCCATCTGCCCTGACCATTGGACATGTAGACTGGAGCTGATGGGAGATGGAGACCAATAACATTTGGAGAGCACCACATTGGCTACCCCTGACTTATCAGCACTTGAGGGAGGATGCTGTACTGTAGATCCTTGACCAGTCTGCAATAGGGTAACGGGGGCAAGCCCTTTTGGGTGAAGGCATAGAAGAGGAACTCAAGGTTGCGGTTTCCCTTGGAACCCTGATGAAGAGTACAAATTAATAAAGAACCAGAGAACAAGGTAGGAAGGGTGAGCAGAGCTAACTAACTTGACTGAATGAGCATGGCCTGAACACTGCTTTTAGTTTTTGATCCTTTTAGATTTTGGTTATGTGAGGGAGCAATTCCCCTAGATATTTATTTAATTTAAAGCACCTGTAATTTGCTTAATATTTAAAAATCTCCAAGCAGTGTACAATATTAAAAACATCCATTATCATTAAAACAAAAAATTCAGGCTAAAGTTAATAAAACTACAGTATAAAAGCATCTAAAACAAAACCAATAATGCAGGGGATAAACAAGGAGGAGAGCGTTTAAAACAGTAGAGGCCTACCATGGATGACAAGTGCAGAACTGTGTGGGGTGTAATAAGGTGTCCTGTTTGAAGGATGGTAATGATAATGGGCATTACCTGTTTATTGGTACTTGCAGTGCCTCAGGCATGGAGCTTCCTCTAGGCCAGGGCTCAGAAACCAATTAAAAGGTGCCACGCGGGTGGCGCTGTGGGTTAAACCAGAGAGCCTAGGGCTTGCCGATCAGAAGGTTGGCAGTTTGAATACCCGCAACGGGGTGAGCTCCCGTTGCTCGGTCCCCGCTCCTGCCAACCTAGCAGTTTGAAAGCATGCCAAAAACTGCAAGTAGATATATAGATATCACTCCAGCGGGAAGGTAAACGGCGTTTCCGTGCACTGCTCTGGTTTGCTAGAAACGTCAGGGGTTCCTTTACCTTTACCTTTGGGCAAGAAAGGAAGGTGTTTTCCTATTCTGGAGTTCTCAGTCACTTCTGCTGTAGAAGCTAATGACTGATCTTGTTATGGCTCCCTAAGCATCAGCTTAGTTCACCTTCCCAGACAGTGCTGAATTTTTTTTGAGTCAAAAGTGCTGAGATATAATTAAAAGAGTGGTGAGGTTGAGCTCCTTGGTAAGAATTTAGGGGACTGTTCTGTGTGAGAGAGTGGCTGGCAGAAATGCAGTTAGTTCATTGTTAATACTGCCGGTCAGAGGTGAGGCTGAAGCTTGTTTGGATTCCTAGTTTTAAAAAAACAACTCTTCTAATTATCAGATTGCAACAGTCAGTTGCCTTAGACCTCATGCCAGAACAAATCCATGGCTCTGTTGCATGTATTAATGTTCTCTTGAGTTGCAGGCAGACTGGTTGCACTTTGAAATGTTCATTACCTATTTAAATAAAATGCTTGCACATACAGTATGATTCATGTTAAAGCAGGGGCTTCTGTCTTCAGTTTTAACTCCCACCCACCCAAAGCACACTGAGCACAGCTAATGACAATGTGTTATTTCCCCTCAATTTTTAAATCAGGTGGTTGGAAATTTCTGCTGGCAATCCCAGAAACTGGGCATTTGCAGGGCCTGGCTGATAGAATCTGCTGCCATCCCATGACCGCTGCAGCAAAGGGACATTTTTTTCCTGCCCCCCCCCCTTACAACCTGAGTGATGGAGTTGTATAAACCCCAACGCTGCCAGTCAGTGATTAGGATTGCACTCCAATTTGACTACCCCTCTTTAGATTTAAAGTGGTTTAGGCTGCAATCCGATATAAACCTACGGTCGAATTTTAACTCAACGGGGATCACTTCTGAGTTGACATGCACAGGATTGCACGCTTAGTAATGTTGGATTTAAAAAAAAGTCGTTAAGGACTCTTAAGAATCTTCCACACTGAGCCCTCTCCTAAAACTACAGCTCCCAAAATGCTAAGGCGTAACAAACCTGTGAATGATTGTATTCCGGCCCCCCCCCCATCCCCAAGGACAGTTGCGGATTAGCTTGAACACATTACTGCAGACGTTAAGTGGCATTTAAAGCGGGTTGATGCTTGCTTTTACCCATATGCGCCTACCTGCGAGTAAGCACCATGGGCCCCAGTGCGGCTTTGCCTTGTGTTACCCCAGCCCGTTTCTAAAGCCTGCGCGGCCAAGGCATCCCTTTGTCTCCGCGAAGCGCGCAGGGGGCGGAGCCCAGCCTCGGCGCCTCGCGCGCATTGCTTCGCTCCGGAGTTGGGGGCGAGTCTTCCTGCTCCGCAACTTGTTCCCCGCGCTGGCCTGAGGGGGCGGTGCGTCCTGCAGGCCCCGCCCTCCGGTGGCCTTGCTAGCACCCCCCCCCCCCCGCCCACTGTAGCCGAGGATCCAGGACACGCGCCGGCTGGCTGTCTGTCGGCGGCGGCGGCGGCGCACCTTCCCGGATCTTCCTTGGAGCTTGTCGCAGCAGGCGGGACCGCAGGAGGGAGGGAGGGAGCGAGCCCCCAATGCGAGAATGGCGTCTCCGCCGGCTCGAGAGCTCACGCAGAACCCCCTGCAGAAGATCTGGGTGCCTTATAACAACGGGCTGCCTGCACAGCACAGCGCGCAGCGAGGCGGTAAGCAAGTAGTGTCGGGTAGATCTCGGGGCGCCTTGGCTTGCGGGGACACCGGAGTTGCATCAGCCCGGAGCCCGCGAGGGTGTGCGCTGGGGATTGAGGAAGCAGGACGTGGTAGCGGAGGCCTCTTGAGGGAAACGAGAGGCGCTGCGAAAATCTCAACACCTCAGCAGAAAGAATAGGAAAGCCGGCGTCTTCCGAGGAGAGGCGGGGTAGCTGGATGACCCTCCCTCCGCTGGTGCCCGGAGTGGCTGTGCTCCTCGCTGCCGGAACGCCGTGCCCAACGCACGTCCATTAGGGTCCTGGAGAGGCACAGCTCAGAGGGATCGAAGCGATGCCCTCTGAGTGCCCGTTATTCTTGGCGCAAGGGCTTCGTGACTCATACAGGCTCTGGAGATATTTGCTAGCTGCGATTCACTTTCTGGTAGGCTGCAGTAAAAAGTACATAGAATGTGTTTCGCCTTAAAGATCCTGCCAATAAATACTTGATAACTTCCACCTTTTGGGAGGAAATCAGGTGGTTTCTCCATACTCTTGACATCGACCCCCTTTGCCCCCCCTGTTCCTCAGCCTCCGTCTACCCCAGCTCTATTGCACACTCTTTGCTTTCTAGTAAAAGAAAGAAATAAAATAAAAGCTATAGCAGGAGCAACATGAACAACAAAAAAAGGCAAAGGGGAGATAAAGACTATATAGAGGTGCCTTGCCTTTCAGCAGCAGTGTTAGGAGGAATTCAGCTTTTCACAAAGTACCTCACCAAAGACTGCTGAGTAAGCCTAGCAGTCAGTGAATAGGAGGAAAGGTCCTCTCATGGATCATAAATAGGTTACGCTGCTGGAAGCAAAGAGTAGGAATAAATGAACAGTTCTCTGAATGCAGTGAAGTAGAAAGTGGAGTCCCCCAAGGATCAATATTGGGACCTGTGGTTTTTAACTTACTCATAAAAGATCTCGAGTTTAGAGTGAACAGCAGTGGGCGTAGCCAGGATTTTTTGGGGGTCAGGCCTTTTGTTAGGGGTGCAGAACCTCAGTTAGCTATGTATTTTTATTGATTTTTATTGATTATGTGGGCATCTGCTCCTCCCTGCCCCCCTCTGGCTACGCCCATGGTGAGCAGTGAGGTGGCTAAGTTTGCTGATGATACTAATTTTTTCAGAGTCCTTAAAACAAATAGAGATTGCAAAGAGTGCCAAAGGGACCTCTCCAAACTGAGTGAATGGGTGGTAAAATGGCAAATGCAACTTTACAAATGCAAATTTACAAGTGTAAATTTACACACGGTGCTGCTGAAAATCTTAGTTTTACATACATACTCTTGGGGTCTGAACTGGGGTTGATGGACTAGGAACAAGACCTTGGGGTCTTAGTAGATAGTTCAATGAAGATGTTGACCCAGTGTGCTGCAGTGGTGATGAAAAAGGAAAATTCCTTGCTAGGGATCATTAGGGAAGGAATTGAAAACAAAACTGCCAGTATCAAAATGCTGTCGTACAAATCTCGGGTATGACCGTATTTGGAATACTGTATAGTTCTGGTTGCCTCACCTCAAAAAGAATATTGTAGATTGGGGAAAGGTTCAAAAAGAGGCAGCTAAAATGATTAAGGGGATGGAGGATTGGATTGATCTTTATTACGGCCATTGGCCCGTTACACGGGAGGAAAGGTTGCAGCATCTGCGACTAATTTAGAGAAAAGGTAAGATTTGATATGATAGACATATACATGGAAAGGTATGGCATGGAGAGAGAGAACTTTTTTTCTCCCTCTCTCATAACACCAAAATTCATGGCCATCTAGTGAAGCTGAATAATGGAAGAGTCAGGACAGATAAAAGAAAGTATTTCTTCATGCAGGGAGTGCATAATTAAACTATGGCACCCGCTCCCATAGGAGGCCTTGAAGGCTACCAACCTAGATGGCTTTAAAAGAGCATTTAGATATATTAATGGAGATGGCTATCGAAAGCTACTACTATGCCCTGCCTCCACAATTGTAAGCAGTAATGCTTCTAAACACCAGTTGCTGGAAACCACAGGATGGGAAACTGCTCAGATCCTTGCTATTTCCCAAGGCATCTGGTTGGTCACTGTGAGAACAGGATGCTAGACTAGATGGGCCATTGGCCTAATCCAACAGGCTGTTATTCAGTGATCCTGCGTGTGGCCTTCTGGGACTCTGGGTTTCTCAGAGAGAGCCCGTGTGGTGTAGTGGTTAAGAGCAGTGGACTCGTAATCTGGAGAACCGGGTTCGTGTCTCCGCTCCTCCACATGCAGCTGCTGGGTGACCTTGGGCTAGTCACACTTCTCTGAAGTCTCTCAGCCCCACTCACCTCACAGAGTGTTTGTTGTGGGGGAGGAAGGGAAAGGAGAATGTAAGCCGCTTTGAGACTCCTGAAGGGGAGTGAAAGGCGGGATATCAAATCCAAACTACTCCTCCTCCTCCTCCTCCTCCTCCTCCTCTTCTTCTTCTTCTTCTTCTTCTTCTTCTTCTTCTTCTCAGGCCTGTGGATTTCTTGCTTCTGCACTAAAGAACACATGCAGGCAATGGGTGTCAATATTTTTGGTTTGGTTCCATTCCAGTAATAAATACCAAACAACTGGAAAATGAGGCAAATCCTGAGAAGAGGTGGGCTGCTTGTAAGCAGGATATCTGTTCACCTATGGTAGAATGCCTACTTTGTCCCACCCAAAAAATCAGATATATCGGTAGGTGCGAGCCAACAGATTGAAAGAATGAGTGTGCCTGCCTGCCTATTGGAGTCATCTATAATCAAATTGGCTTTCACTTAAGAGGATACTCTTGTCTCAAGATTACATAGATTCATGTCCCCTTTGGCAATTTCTTTTCTCCAGAAATCTGTCTCTGGAAGCTTACAGATGCCTTCTGCTCCTTTGTTTCAATACCTTTGACCTTATCAGGTATATCAGCCCCCATGTTGGCTGCAGCCATTGGAAAAAAAATAACAGCATATATCCAGCATGCCACTTGGCAGGTTGCAGTACAAGTCACTTCTATGCCTATGTCTAAAATGGTGGTGTGGATTGCTACTTGTCCTAGCTAAGTGATCAAGTGGTTATTTGCATCTTTGATACAGGCAATGGCATGTTGTTATGATCTGAATGGCAGTGGTCCCCAAACAGTTTACAAACAAATATACTATTTTTTATCTAATTCCTGATATTGAAAGTAAAATGCACTACTCTTGCGTCTTTTTTTTGGGCCTCAGCGCTAATCTCTGGTTTGCATGCTCCTCCTCCAGTATGGCTATGAAGAGGAGATTGGAAGCAGCTGCTTCTGTTTGGGAGTTATTTGTGTTATTTATTACAGTGGTACCTCGGGTTAAGTACTTAATTTGTTCCAGAGGTCCGTTCTTAACCTGAAACTGTTCTTAACCTGAAGCACCATGTTAGCTAATGGGGCCTCCTGCTGCTGCTGTGCCGTCGGAGCACGATTTCTATTCTCATCCTGAAGCAAAGTTCTTAACCTGAGGTACTATTTCTGGGTTAGCGGAGTCTGTAACCTGAAGCGTATGTAACCTGAAGCGTATGTAACCCAAGGTACCACTGTACATTTATATATACTACCCTTTTTTTCCAAGGAGCTCAAGGTGAATGGTTCTGATCCTCCCCATTCCATCCTCACAATGACCCTGTGAAGTAGGTTAGGCATGGTGAGTAGCCCAAAGTCACCCAGTGAGCTTCATGGCTGAGTGGGGAGTAACATCAGTTTGTTTTATCATCCCAGATTGGGTATATGGTTTATGGAAGCAAGTCCACTTCAAACCATACTTTATGCATCTGGATTGTTTCAACTAATCATGGTTCAGATTAACTACAGTTTGGGGTTCAGAGGACTGCAGTTCAATCTAATATGGAAGCTTCTGATCTCCTTGCAGGAAGGTGAGGGGTGTGTGTACATGCAAGGCTCACTGACTTGTAGTGGTAAACCATGGTTTAGTGATATGTCCAAACATTGCTGTGTGTTTCCCACTAGTATAGGGGAAGGAAGAGGCTATGGAGCAGTGGTCAGCAACCTTTTTCAGCCATGGGACGGTCCTGTGTCCCTCAGACCATGTGGTGGGCCAGACTATATTTTGAAAAAAAATATGAACGAATTCCTATGCCCCACAAATAACCCAGAGATGCATTTTAAATTAAAGCACACATTCTACTCATGTAAAAACACTCTTGATTCCCGGACCATCCGTGGGCCAGATTGAGAAGGTGATTGGGCCGCATCCGGCCCCCAGGCCTTAGGTTGCCTACCCCTGCTATGGAGATACATGGCTGAGAAAGGAAGGGTAAAACAAAACTGCAGAAGACTATAATTCATAGTAACAATATCAATTTGCTCAATTCCTGGAGGGGTGTGTGCGTCCATGTGTATTAACTATAATTTGGCAAAAACAGTACTGTAGATTTTACTGTTTTCTGTGTTCCTACTTTCCTCTAACATGGATTTTTAATGCACTAACCCCCCCCCCCCCAAAAAAAAAAAAAAAACTTTAGTGGTGCTGGGACAATGGGAATATTAGTGTTTGGAACAGAGTGATTTATTACCACAGAGGCTGAAGGCTAAGAAAATGAAGATAAAAATTGAAGGAGCTTTTAAAAAGTGACATTGAACTGAGTAACGGGGGGGGGGGGGGGGAGACTGCTCTTAGTTTAAGTTGAAGCATTAATGATGAAAGAGTGTGATATCCATCTGCTTTCGTTTTCAGTAATCTAATCCTGAAGATGTTTTGTTCTATGCCGAGACTGAGTGCAACCTGGCCTTTCTATAATTGGCATGAACCAAAGTTATTTTTGAGTTAATCTTTCAGGTTGTTTAAGATCTGCACAGTCCCGGAACCTGTGCGTGAATGTGGAGTTGAATAAAATTATACAGCAGTTTGGCCCCATTTTGGCAGTATTCCAGAAGGATTTGGCTGGTTAATGGTTTCAAACAGCTTCTTGTTGGAATTATTTGAATTAGTGCTACTTGGAACACAGTTTAAAACTTTAACTAGTGCTTTAAGTGTGCATTTGGAATAAAATATGGTCAAAATAATGGAATATTTCTGTTAAGACTACAGGAGAGGGCTTTAGGCCTCTTCTGAACCAGCAGGCATACGTGCAAAGATCTTAAAGGTAGTACTGAGTATAAAATAAATGCATAGATGGTGCAGTTTCTAAGGCTGGGATGGGGAGCCTGTGATTCTCTGTCTGTTGGACTGCAACTCCCACCGGCTCCAGTCACCACAGTGCGTGATCAAGGATGATGTAGGTGTGCAACATCTGAGAAGAGCACAGGTTCTTCCTTTCTGTCCTAAGGAGACTGGCACATGAACAAATAGCAGATATGCCACTTCAGACCTTTGGTCCATCTAGCCCCTTATGGTCTATGGTTCTCAAGCAGGGACATCAACTGCTTCCTGAGACTTTCAGCTGGAGGTGTTGGGTATTGAAACTGGACCCTTCTGCAGGCATGTGCTCTGCCACCAGACTTTGGCCCCTCTCTATAGCAATAGTGCAGGACTGTCAAACATTTATCATAGTGGATGTCTCTAAACATCAGGAAAACAATTGTCCAGGCCTTCCCTCATGTGAAAATGGATGTGGAGAGAGAGAGTGAGTTCAGGTTGTGATGGTTATCTTTGTCCTTGTCATGGAACAGGCTGATGAAAGTGAAGAGGAATGCACAAGGTTACTGTGTCTACAGTAGCTGAGTAAAAGAGCTCAATTAAAAATAGATGACTGACCCATAAATGTTGTTGCACCGTTTGACACTCAGTGCAAAGGTTGGTACTTTTGAAGCCTGGGCAAAAAAAGAGACAAGGACTGAAGGGAAGTATGGGCTCAATGGCAAGTATTTACAGACGCTGGCTTTGCTACAGAGATGGGGAACCTATTTCCTTCCAGATAATATACATGAAGTGCTTTCAACGTCCTAGAGAAACACTTTGTGTAGTAGAAAAAGACAAAGTATTATTTAGCATTCTGTGCTTGAGGTTGTTGTCCGAACGCAACACTGCCCCAAGCCGACCACAAGTAACCAAGAGTAAAACTGCTAAAGGGAAAGTTTTGTGGTTGTTGTGCTGCATTGCAGTAATTGCTGGCTATCTCCCTGGGGGGGAAGAGTGTTGTGTGCACTGGGATAACAGGTTTATTTCTCTAGCTCTTTGGCAAGTTGTTTAATCTGATGTGAACAAGGACCTTGTCATTTAGTGACTGGCTAATTGAACAGGATGGGTTCAAAGGCAGATAAATGCAAGCTTACAGTGCCAGTTAATAAGAAGCTGATTAAGCGCTTTAGCTTTTGAAAGTATGAAAGTGTTTGTTGTCATTGATAAAGTCCGTGGACTATTAAACTTTGGAATATTTTTCTAGAACACAGGTTCTCATTACTTTTACAACAACATATTAAAATTCAGTTTATTACTCCACTCAAGTAATGGTCATCATATCATAGTTCCAATGCAGGCTGTAGAAATACAAAGAGACGCATAAGGTTAAACCAAACCATGGCTTAGTGCAAACAAGCAAAGGTGCAGGTTTCTGGACTGAATATTGCAGCTGCTTCACTCCTGCCTGGTATTGCTGCTGCACTGGAGGCTGAGCCATGGGCTGACTTAGTATTACATTGAACCCATACTCATGGTTTGTCTTGCTCTAACAAACCAGAAGTTGTAACCAATGTTTGTTCTTGGTTTAGTGCTCATAGCTGGCCTGGGGGTGACAAACTATAAGTCTGGGTACATGCACAACACTTAAGACAAGCCATGGCTTAGATGCCAGCTTCAGTGTTTACTCTGGGAGGCCTATCTGTTCATTTGTGCTAAGCCGTGGTTTGATTTAGTCTTGCATGCAAACTGGGGACAGACATTCTGACAAGGAAATCTAACACATGCTTATCTGTTGTAGGAGCAATGGCAATTTAGTTTTATGATGAAATAGTGCAAGAATTTATTTCGCTTTATGAAGAAATAATGCAAGAAACCAAGCATCGCCGGGAAAATAACTCCTATGAAAGGAATAGCAGTGTCAATGCAGCAGTTAAAATATTGCTTTGCCTGGCTTTGCTTTATTAACTGGATGTTGGAGCGGGGGAGTGAGAGATAGTTGGTGCAGATGTAATCTAATACCAACCCTTTACTAGAGTCATTGACGCTGTGCTGAATGTTGAAGGCAGCACACTGAAGTTATTACTTAGTTGAATTGGGGCAACACATAGCTGATTATCCCGGCTCGTTAAATGTTACTTTCTTTTCAGAAGATCTGTTGAATACAACCATGAAATGTGCAATGGAGCTGTTTAACCTTGCAACGTAACGATCAGAATTTTTACCCGACATCTAGAACCACTATCAGCTTAACATTCACCACTGTGTTAATAGATATATATTTCAGAAGTGACTGCCTAGGATTAAGTAGAAAAACAGGAAGACAAGATAGGATAGCAGGCAGGAAACAGAAGTAGCTACATCACGAACCTCGTGCTTTGCAGCACAGCTGGAGTTGATGGAAATTGTAATCCAAATCATTTTGAGCCCCCCAGGTTGGTATAGACTACTCTACTGGGCAAAAATACCTACAAAGTATGGGCCCAAGGATCAGATATCACTTCCATCCCCCAACATCCTGCATGTTGACTTACCATTTCCATTACAAAAGTCACTTACCATAAATATTCAGTATTCAGTTTATTGATGATACATTTGAAGTCTAAAAACCTTAATAATTGTGCCTTGTGTTTCTCAGTCACCTGTTATGGGTTCTAGTTACTCTTTGTGGTTTCTCTACCGACTTCTTGTTTTTATTCTCCATGCATGGCAAGGGTTTGGGCTAGATGATCCCAGCAGTCTCATGACACCTTAAACCACCCTTCCCCAAACTGAGTCCCTGAAGGTGTTTTGAACTACAACTCCCATCATCTCCCAGCCACATAGCCATGATAGCTTGAACTGACAGGTAAAAGGTAAAGGTACCCCTGACCGTTAGGTCCAGTCATGGATGACTCTGGGGTTGCGTGCTCATCTTGCTCTATAGGCTGAGGGAGCCGGTTTGTCCGCAGACAGCTTCTGGGTCATGTGGCCGGCATGCCTAAGCCGCTTCTGGCGAACCAGAGCAGTGCACAGAAATGTCGTTTACCTTCCCGGCGGAGCGGTACCTATTTATCTACTTGCACTTTGATGTGCTTTCGAATTGCTAGGTTGGCAGGAGCTGGGACCGAGCAACGGGAGCTCACCCCGTCACGGGGATTCGAACCGCCGACCTTCTGATCGGCAAGCCCTAGGCTCAGTGGTTTAGACCACAGCGCCACCCACTCCCTGACAGGAGATGTACTCAAAATATGAGGAGGGCACCCAGTTAGGGAAGGCTGCTTTAAAGACCAATAAAGATTCCTTCTTTGCAGGGGGTTATGGAATCATAGAATTACAGCATTGAAAGGGACCCCAAGGGTAATCTATTCCAATGCAGGAATCTCAACTAGATGATGGCCATCCACCCACTGTTTAAATGCCTCAAAGGAAGAAGAGTCTACCACCTCCCACGGTTGAACAGCTCTTACTGTCAGAACCTTCTTCCTTGTGGTCTACTAAGACCCCTAGTTCTCTGCAATTGTATTGGTACCATACTTTAGTTTTCAAAGCACTCTACTCTTTATTGTTAAATTCCTTAACGTATTGCGTCTATCCTTAACGTATACTTTGAGGCTTCAAAGCACCATACATTTCAGTAATACTTGAGCGTCAGCCAGGCGCAAAAAAAATTGGCACCCAGACTTTTTGAGGTGCTTGCAAATGGAGAAGCTTTGGGTGCAAAATGTGCCCTGTTAATTTCAAACCCTGCTCTTAAGTGCAGAGTTCCTCCTCCCTTGGAATAAAAGACATGGTCCTAGTGAAAGTGATATGCAAGTCTTGTGCCTGCTTTAGATACTCAGTGGTTACAGTCTGGCAGCTTTGAACATGCAGGCTTCTGTAACCATGGTTTCACACCTAGACGTCACCTAGTTAATCCAATTTTTTTATTCCCATTTCATTTTGTGATAAGCTCCTATTGCCTTTTCCCTAGTCATATGTGCCTTGTGTAATCCTTAGTTGATTTCTGGTTGCTCAAAGCACCCCCACCCGCCCGCATATTGCACTGAATGCATTGTGTTTCTCGGTTCATCATATTCTTGCTTCTATATCAGCCACTCAGCCAAAAGGGAGTTTGCAGGCATCACTGTTCACCTGGTTGTCAGGTCTTGCTTAGCCTCTTGCAAAGCATTGTGGGTAATAAGAGTATCTTGAAAGGGCTTCTCAAGGCCAGACAGTCAGGTTACGTTGAAGGATTGGCTGGTGGGTGGCTCCGTTGTGAGAGGTGGGGGGAAGTGATAGCCAAACCCAGTTTACCCACCTCTGATGTGAAGAATAGTTGCAGTACAGTGGTACCTCGAGTTACAAATGCCTCAGGTTACGAATGCTTCGGGTTACAAACTTTGCTAACCTGGAAGAGTTACCTCGAGTTGAGAACTGGATATTGTCTTGCAGCCATCATTCTTTGTAAGTAAGTAGAGCTATGGAGGTGACTTGAGTAATAGCAAAAGAGTCTTCGAAAACATGCTGCTCCTGCTTCTACAGTCATACCTCGGGTTGAATACGCTTCGAGTTGAGCGCGTTTGAGTTGTGCTCCGCAGCAACCCAGAAGTAACGGAGCTTGTTACTTCCGGGTTTCGCCGCATGCACAGACACTCAAAATGACGTCACGTGCATGCGCAGAGGCGACGAAAAGCGACGCGTGCGTGCGCGCAGACGTGCCATCGCTAGTTACTTTTACCTCTAGATGCGAACAGGGCTCCGAAACAGATCCCGTTCGTATCTAGAGGTACCACTGTACTAGTCATCTTTGTGGAGCCTGAGGGAAGCTGACCAGCAATTTCTGACTACTGTGGAACAGTTCCTTCCAGCACCTCTTACAGTATAAAGTACAGTTGTACCTCAGGTTAAGTACTTAATTCATTCCGGAGGTCCTTTCTTAACCTGAAACTGTTCTTAACCGGAAGCACCACTTTAGCTGATGGGGCCTCCTACTGCTGCCACACCACCAGAGCACGGTTTTTCATCCTGAAGCAAAGTTCTTAACCTGAGGTACTATTTCTGGGTTAGCAGAGTCTGTAACCTGAAGTGTCTGTAACCTGAAGCGTATGTAACCTGAAGCATATGTAACCTGAGGTACCACTGTAGTGTGCTTTCTTCTGTGTTTTCCTTTACACTCAGTCAACAAAAGTACTTAGTGAGGGAGACTAAAAAGGGGACTGATAAACCAGTGCTTCTTAACCTGTTTAGGGACACGATGTGTCTTTCACATGTTTGCACTTTGTTCCTTCTTGTTTTTGTTTCTCAACACATGCTTCTGTTGTCACATACTAAAATTATTTGAAAAGACTGTTGCACAACATTTCAGGCACTTTCCTAAGCGAGTGGTTGACACATGGATATAGCGTTGCACATTGTTTGTTTTGTAATTTTGAATTCTGTTAAGAAGTTCTAAAGTTAGATTGTTTGCACTGAATTTGCCCTTAGCAAAGGGCTTGTTAATGTAACCAGAGATGCTGAAGTTTGCTTTAGAATTTCAGCTGGTGGTTGTTTCTCAGTAACCCTTTTTTCAAGTTAGCCATAACAGTGTGTTTGACCTTTTTGCTGTATTTGGAACACTGTGTGATTATTTTGAATGCTGAAAAAGACTGTTTATGTCAGGAAGAGAGATATATGTTCACTTAGGCCAATTAGCACAGGCTAGGGACTCCTGAAAGAATAATAAGTGTATTGGTTCCAATCAAAAGTTTTTAAGTGGATTAAATCCATTTATCAGTGCTGCTGCCTGTTTTCTACCCTGCTTTTATAGGATTGAGAAAAACTGAAAAGATGACTCAAGGGGAAACCTTTGGCTTTACAGAAATTTAAGAATAAACATGTAGTACTGATAGCAAGGATTAGGAATGTGTTAGATTTCTAAGCATCTCTTCTGATAAAAGTAGAATGTAGCTTTGTACAGTTCATCCAGTTAGGCAGGCTTTTCATCCAGTTAGGCAGGCTGGGAAAACATCAAGAGTTGTGTCAACCAAAAAAAACCAAAAACCAAAACAAAACCGCAGTGGGAACGACAGTATGTTCATATCCTGTCCAAAAAAACACAGCTGTTTCCTAAATGGACTTAATTGTAACCTGAACTTTTACTTGGCATGATTACCAAGTATATATTTTTATTTTCAGTATGTATGACCAACTGCCCTACGCTGATTGTTATGGTTGGGCTCCCAGCAAGAGGGAAGACCTACATCTCAAAGAAATTGACACGCTACTTAAACTGGATTGGAGTACCCACAAAAGGTGACTGCTTTTTTCTTCGTATGGTACAGATTTTGTTGGGAGTAGGTTGCTTAAAATTCTTTTGTTAACTTTAATATTATGATTATTTTTTATAGTGCTATCTGGGTGCACGACACTTTGGGACACACCTGGGCAAACCATGTTCATCTCTTGACTAATTCCCCTGTGGCCCCCAGCTGATTCTCTCCTCTCCCCCCCCTCATTGAGCTGGTTGACATTGGGAACAGCTGAGGAGTGCAGCAATTGGTGTGTTCTTCAGAAGTTTCCAGCACTAAAAAGCTGGGCAGTGGGAGGGATATGATGAATCCCTGAAATCCCATCAAGTGCTTTCTTCCCCCTTCCCAATTGTCCAGTTGATTGGTGCTGGGAAGATCTGAGGAGTCTCCTGATTGGACCGCTTGCAGAGGGCATAGCGTGATAATCAACATGTTAGTTTGAGAAGGGAAAGGAATGAGTCATTTTCATATAACCCAAGGGCACCCATGCAAAAGCATAAAACCCAAATGAGTTTCATCAACAAACAGTTTCATCTGTTCTGTTTTTATTTTCCTTAAATTTTGAACTTGTCATGCAGCCCAGTCTTATGATGACTACTGAGGAAAGGGGGAACTTCCCTCTCATTCGTACGGCTTGTCATATGGCTGTGTTGCTTAAAATCAGCCTGGCGGTTTATGTATTACTGTCTAAAGTTGAGCTGTTGCTGTTTTGTTCTTAGATGAACATTATATTGACAAGAATCTAGAAAGTTACTGAGGTTGCTAGGAATTGTTACCGTTTGCTACAGGTCAGCAAGTGTTACGTATTTTATTACTTTGTGGATCCAAAGGTTGCCTTACCTGAAGGCTGATTCATACACTCCCAAGTCACAATATTATCCAAACGAGGATACAAGTTGTTTTAGAAAAACAGAACATTATTTACTGTTTTCTTCTGCAAACTCATTCTGAGTAAAGGCAGCCAGGCTTCAACTAAACTACCAAGACCTTGTGTCAACCCATTGGTCTACATGCAAAGCCTTTCATACGGTGGGAATCCTGAGGGTTGTGAATCATGCAGCCTACGGGTGTTAGCCTGTGAGACTTGCAACATGAGGCTGTTCTCACAGGGCTTGCTTCTAGGTATGCACACTGGGCTGCAACCTAATACAATAGGAAGCAAGAACCAACATGCATTATCTAGTTGCACTCCTTACGAAACCCAGTAAGGTCAATCAATATTATTGCCTTCCTATATTGCACATGATTTGAAGCAGAGAGATTGTAGCCACCTGTTGAGTACATGGCACAGGTGAGATTGAAACTGGGGTGGGGGTAGGGTTCCTGATTTGTAGGATCAGGATTGATGCTATGCTGACTCATCTATACATCATAGGAGAAAGCAGATGTTGTTAAAGCCAAGTCTCTTGATTTTTTTCCCATGCAGAATTTAATGTTGGTCAGTATCGGCGAGACTTGGTAAAAACATACAAGTCTTTTGAGTTCTTCCTGCCAGACAATGAAGAAGGCCTGAAAATCCGAAAGTAAGTTTGTAATGTGTCTTTTTCCTTTTGCTTCACAGTGTTGCTTTTATCTGCAGGAATGTTTTGTGTTTTCAGCATTTGAGGCAGCTGCTACCAGCTCTTATCAATTCAAGGAAAGCGACCCTACAATGGCTCAAATTATTGACCAGCCCTAAGGGTTGCATTCCTCATACAGATTATAATCTTAGTACTGCTACACTAGCTATATGGTCTGAAAGAAAACTTTTAACTTGTTTCTACATTTTTTAAGTGTGTGCCTTGGATGCCTGTGTAATATAGGTTAATTGATTCTGAAATTTTGTATTTTGCTTTTAAGCATGCTGTAGACAAAGTAAGTGCCATGTATATTTAATGATGCCATTTTTTCGGGAATATAATTGTTATGTTATCTCTTCTTTTTAAGACAGTGTGCCTTAGCAGCACTGAATGATGTTCGGCGATACCTTTGTGAAGAAAATGGGCATGTGGCAGTAAGTGTTTCTCTCACCCCTTTGCAAAAAACAACAACACCCCAAACCATTAACTAGCTGCATTTTCTGATATTAGTTATTGACACCACCGTTCTAAATGCAAAATTAATATTGCAATATTGTTCAGACCAGTGGGGGTTTAATTATTGATTCCATACTAGATGAAGATTAGGATGACATGTTTATGAATTATAATGGAAAGGTGGGGGGGCCCCCCAAAGTTAGGACCATGAACCTCTTCTCATAAATTCTGCTTTTGGAAGTATCTCTCCTGTTTGAAATGTGATGTTAAGTTTCTGGTGCAGTAAATGTTCAACAGAATTTGCAGTGTTTCCATTTTTCTCCTCTTCTTGCTTTTCGAATTCCAGTGAGATGTGTAGTTTACAATTTGTGGTGCATAGAGTTTGTGATGATGATGTAGACCTTGTATGATTTCTCTAAGAACAGAAAGAAATGATAACCCAGTAGTCATCCTTGACCCTCATTCATGCAGCTGATTTCCCCCCCCTTCCTGTTGATGAACTTCTGCCTTTTGCTACTTACTGGTTTTCTTATTTTAATCTTTAAAATTGCCCCTCAGCTTTCTAGCCTGTAATGTTTGTTTGCATGGTTTTGTTGAAAAAGCTTCTTGAAAGCATGTTGTGGTGTTACACAAGGACAACAATGAAATGTGTGGGAAGGCATAGTTTACCAGGAAAGAAGAATTCCCCACATATTTCATACTTACCATTGTTCATTGTTCAGAAATGATCGGTTCCAGTCCACTTACATAATCCAGCTCTCAAATGTTATGAATCAAACCTTAGTCAAACCCACTGGAAGTTCTTAATTGTCTAGTCCAACATTTGTGATCTCCTGGCAAATGACCTGAACTGTGAGGACTAAATGATAAACCTGATTTGATGTCTCAGTATATACTTGTGTTTAGTGGTACAAAACTGTTGAGTTTATTGCACAAAACAACAAAAAGCGAGCATGAATTTTTTGGGGGAAGGGATACCAAATTTGGGGATTTGCATTGGTCTGTTTGGACTGCCTCCTATCCTTGTTCCATGAAGTGAACCAAGAATAAACTTTGTACCTCTGTGTTTAAACATGTATGCTTCACAGAGCCAGTAACATGAATTTGCTATGTGCCTGTATTTCATTTTTACAGGTACATGTAAAAAGTTTGGTGGGGAAAGAGTAGTTTGTGACAAATCTGTTCTCTTTGGTTGCTGTTACATGAGATCTACTCCTTCTGGGTTGTAGCTGTCTATTTTCTAATATAGCATTTATTTTTCCTTTAGGTTTTTGATGCCACAAACACAACAAGGGAACGCAGAGAAACCATCTATAAGTTTGGGGAGGAAAATGGGTATAAGGTGAGTTAAGAGCCAAGATGTTTGAAATGGCTCGTATAGGAGAGTACAGACTGATGCTTTGTTCTCAATACATGATGGCATTGCCTGGAACTTCATGTGATATTTTCCAGTAGCAGTCTTGTGGAATAAGTATCGCCTCCATTAAACCATACTAATTGCAGCTCCTAATGTGTAGTTAATCAGTAGTCCTGTTTGCTGATAATGGGTCCTACTGTGCTAATAGTTACTGCCACTGACTGGGAGACAGGATTCTGAGACCCTGTTCTAGGATTTCAGACAGTGGGCTGGAATAAACTGTCTTTCTCCTTAGCATATAATAGTTGTCTTATTAGCATTTAACTCCCTTGTCAGTACAGCTTCTCTGTGGGTGGATTGCTTTATGGGGGAGCACGCAGTTGCAATGCAGGTGGCGGGATGAAACTGCAGGGCTGCCTTCCCATCACAGGGGCATCTTCTCCTTACCTTGACAGAGCTGGGTTGGGGTAGTAATGGGGTTGAGGCCAGTGGCGTAGCGTGGGGGGTGCCAGGGGTGCCGGCCGCACCGGGCGCAACATCTGGGGGGGCGCGAGTCCAGAGGGAAGGGACAAGTTCCTTCCTCCGCAGGGCTCCCCGCCGCCACCGCCAGCCTTGCGTCCTAGTGCGTGCGCGCCCCCCGCCGCCGCTGCCGCTGCGGCTGCGCTCCACTCACTGCTCGTAGGAGGAGCAGCCGCTGCAGCAGCGCCGCCGCCGCCACCAACGCCTGGCCGGGCACGGGCAGCCTCCGCACCCCGCCGCCGCCGCCATCCCCTCGGCCCAGCCACAGGAGGCTGCTTCTGCCGACTGGGAGGGAGGAGAGCTCCGAGGGGCCTCGCCGCGCCCTGCTCTCCCCAAAACCGTCCGAGAGGAAGCCGGCGGGCGGGCGAGGGTCTCCCGGTGGAAGGGGGCGCCGCTGGCTCCGGCTCTCAGCGCAATTCTCAGCCGCGGGGGGGGGGGGGGGTCGGGCGAGGACGGAGCGCGGCTGGAAGCCCCCGGACCAGGCCGGGGGGAGGAGGGGTGCTCGCCAAGCCCGGATCTGGAGCGCCTCGGAGCGCGGGCTCCACCTACAGCCCAAGGAGAGGAGGGGGCGGGGAGGCGCCCGAGGGGAGGGGGCTTCGGCTGCCTCGGCCCGCGGGGCTCCGCAAATAATAAATTTAATAAATTCCTGCTGAGCCTTAGGGGGGGGGGCTTGGCTCCTTCGCTCGTCCCCAGCCCCAGTGGCGTAGCGTGGGGGGTGCAGGGGGGGCGGCCGCAACATCTGGGGGGGGCGCGTTCGCACTCGAGTGCTAAAATCCAGGGGTTAGGGGGCGCAAATTACTTGCCTTGCCCCGGGTGCTGACAACCCACGCTACGCCACTGGTTGAGGCTGTGCAACACCCACCCCATCCATGGTTCTTCCACTGGTGCTTCTGCTTTGTCCAGTGAAGCAACAATGATGCCAGTATTCCAAAGGGCATCTCTGTGACTCTGCCTCACCCCACACACCACAACTGGGGCCTGTATTCTTTGTTCATCCTCCCAAAGACGCCTTGCATAGAGTTCATCTCAAAAGCATCTATGTTTGCTAACAGTTTGTAATACTGCAGATAAGTATTCTGTATTTATACTTTCATTTGGTGGTAGGAACGGCCTTTTTATACACCTCTTACTTTCTGTGTCTGTTTTGTCTTTGCTGCTGGCAAATCGACAGTGCTGCTTCTTCATCACAGCAGACTTCACTGACAGAGAAGTAGTATGGTGTGCCAACACCCCAGGCTTTTACTTTGTGCTGCAATTTTGGAAAGAAGCTGTACTTTTTGATCAGAGGTTATGTCAGGCTACAGTAAGGCTTCGCTACTGTGCCTTAGGCTCTAAGCCAGTGTGCCGCCTGACTCCCTTTCAATGACTTGCCCTCTTAATTTGCAACTGCTTCATTAACACTATGCTGTTTAGAGGTGCCCAAAAGTAACAGGGGAAATGCATAAAGTTTGATCTCTGATGGGATGTTCAGCAGAAGGCGTATTTAAAGGCAAAACATAGTTTGTAAGACTAAATATTCTGCTGACTACACAAGCCTGCATTTGCAGTATTAGCCACTGGATCTGTTCTAACCCTTTCCCTCTTTTGTCACTTCCATAATTGTTTGTTCCTGTTTGGCTCAAAGACTTTCTTCGTGGAGTCAGTATGTGTTGATCCAGAAGTCATTGCTGCAAATATTGTGGTAAGTATCAACTTCTGCTTTTAAAAGAAGGAAAAGGTTTTATGTCTCAACATAATTTCCAAAATCAGTCACATGGTACAGCTGCTTCTTTTTACCCTTCTCCATTTTACCTACTTTTATACAATCGTTTGGATTTATGGATTGCACACAATCTGTTTCTGCAATTTTCTGTTGAAGATTGCAATTGAAGGCATTTGGCCCACAATGCATCCTGCATTCCACTTCCTGGCAAATCTTGCACATTGTTAGATGCAAGGCTTTGTCAGAATTGCTTTGAACAAAATCTCTTGCAATGTCCACTCCAGTTTCTTCATAATCATCATCTTTTTTTTAAGGAAGTTTCAAGATACGTTTTAGTTGAAAAAACCTAACTTACAAGCAGGCAACCATTTTTTCCTTGCAATACAGGTTACACGTGATGTTTGCTGTTGTGCAAATTTGTTATCTTAGCTGCTATTAGACCATATTGGAGTACTGGTCCATCCAGCTACGTATTATCCACACTGACAGGCAGCCTGTTCCCAAGGTTTCCAGCAAAAGTATTTCCCTGTCCTACCTGGTGATGCCAAGGATTGAACTTGATCAGGCCAGTGGGCTATCTAGTCTAGCATTCGGTTATCACTGTGGTCAAGCAAATGCCTGCAGGAAGCCTTCAAGCAGGACTTAAGCTCATTAGCACTCTCCACATCTGTGGTGTCTGGTATTCAGAAGCATACTGCCTCTTGACAGTGGAAGTCAAACATGGCGGTCAGTGTTTGTAGCCATGATCGCCTCTATGAATTTGTCTAATCGTCTCTTAAGGATGATGACCAGCACTGCCTCTTGTAGGAACAAATTCCATAGTTTAACTATCTTCTGTGTGAAGAAATACTTCCATTTGTCTCTCCTGAGTCTTCTGACATCAGTATCATTGGATGTTGCAGCCTTCTGGTGTTATGAGAGAGGGAGAAGAACTTTTGTTTATTCACTTCCTCCACACTATATCCATACACTTTGTACACTTCTGTCATGTCACTCCTGACTTCTCTTTTTCTAAACTGAAAACCCTTAAATTTTATTGTATATTGTTAACTGCTGATTTTATTTATGTTTTGTAAAAAGAATAGGATAACTTAACACTGGCTTTTATTGATGCTTTAATTTTATGTTTTATGCTTAGAACAGGTTTTTTTTTAATAGATAAGCGGTATACAAATTTCATTAAATAAGCAAGAGTAATTTTTTTAAAATAAAAAAGAACCCCATACTTTCTTTCTCAACCAGCAAGTGAAGCTGGGAAGTCCTGATTATGTTGACTGTGGTAGCGATGAAGCTGCAGAAGACTTCATGAAAAGAATTGAGTGTTACAAGAATTCATATGAGACACTAGATGAAAATCTAGACAAGTAAGTCTCCGTGTTGCTTTGTTTACCTTCAGAAACTTAATTCTGCCTATGTGTGGCTTAATTCTCACTGGTGTGATTAAATCTATGCCTATTTGAGATTTTCCGTTTCAGATTGCAGGTGGGGATCACTCGATTTGAATTCTCATCCATGCATAAAAAAAATCATTAGTTGTACTTGGAAAACTAGGAGGGGAAAATAATCTAGTCCAGCTTTCTTCTTGACATTTTAGTTTTCTACATGTAGGGATATATTTTTCCATGGGGAGGCACTCAGTTATAGGAGCCCAGTTCTGCAGCCTTAAGGTGCTGCCAAGACACAGGTTTATCCCCTCACTGGAATAAAAAAATAGAGAGACAGCCACCTCCTAACAACCTTATGCTTACCATGGAAAGTCACCTATGTCCTGTTGGTCCAGATTGTGGAGATCACACAATAATAATGATTTTACACCCACACCCACATCCACACCCCTATTGCTGTCTAGCGGCAACAGGAAGCATTCCTCAGTACCAGGAAAAATATACAAAGTGTCCATACCGCACTTACTATCATTTCACTGAACTTGCTTAGAAGTTGCCCAATAACCTCCTTTCTAGGAGGGTTAGAACCTTAAAAATAATAATAATGAATGAATGAATGAAAACTCGAGAGTTTTGGGTACCAGTGAATGCCTTCACGTTTGCCATGGTGCCTGTGGCTGCTTGGTGGGCAACCTATGCCCTAATAGAAGTAAAATTTCCACACACACACTTTCAATGAGGACTGGGGATGCTAAATGGGCACAGAATGCTGACTGACTGTTGAAGGGTGTGGAATTATTATTTATTATTATTTATTACATTTATATACCGTCTATACCCGCTGGTATCTCCTGCAAAAGGGCATGGCTGCCTGACTACCTCCACCACTATAACCAGGAACACCATATGTTGCTGCTGGTCAAGCTTGCCGTAACTAATGGCAAGTTATCGGGATTGGATAGTTCTTCCCATGTGTAAAAGCCATCTACTTGGGCTTAGTCCCAAGAGAAATTATGTTAGGGTATAATTGCACACTACCCAACTTCCCTGTGCTAGTTGTTCTGGGGAAGTTGTTTCCATCATATTCTAGCACATGGTAAAAACAACCCCTTATTTCTGGTGCCTTTGGAGGAGATAAATGAAGCACTGGTCTGAATATTGTAGTTTTTACACATAGTTTTGTCTCTTACCGTGAATAGGGATCTTTCTTATATTAAAATAATGGATGTTGGACGGAGTTACCTCGTGAACCGAGTAATGGACCACATTCAGAGTCGGATTGTTTACTACCTCATGAATATCCACGTAACTCCTCGCTCCATCTACCTCTGTCGGCATGGTGAAAGTGAACTCAATCTAAAGGGAAGAATAGGAGGAGACACCGGGCTGTCTCATAGAGGGAAAAAGGTAGGGATTGTAATGTCTAATGTAGGGATTCTTTTTCATTTCTTACCTTCAACCAATTTATATTTAGACCAGCTTTTCCCTACAGGTGCCTCTTTTGGACTATTATTTCCATCAGCTGCAGCCAGGACAACCATGATGGCTGGGGCTGATGAGAATTGTAACCCAAAGCTCCTGGAGGAAGACACCAGGTTTGGGAGGGCTGACCCCAGACTGTATTTTAAAATTTAATTTTAACTGGTTAAACTTGTTTTGTGAGCAGGATTCCCCCTGGCTGCCTCCTTCCTTCTGTAGCCCCCTGTATCCTGTGAAAAACCACTACTCAAAGTCATAAGACCCTCAAGATTGGTGTCCAATGTGACATAGAAGTGCAGGGGACGGGGGGCGCAGTGAGAAGCGAAGACTGGTATAGATTAGGGAATGTCCCGCCCCTTTTGCACAAGTGGGAAATGTATTGTAGTTGGAGAAGTGCTCAATTGGATCCAAGCCAAAGAAAAGCTGAATATCTGCTGTGGCCCTCATTTCACAGACCAACAGAAGCACAACCAACAGACTTTGTTTTGTTGAAGGCATACACAGAGCCTTTTTGAAAGACACCATTACCTCAGGGTTAGAGAATTAGGTGTCCTATTGGCATCTAACTTGACTGGAGTGCTTCAGCTGCAATTTCCTCATGACATTATTATTTGACGTGCTTTTACAGTTTGCCAAGAGTTTGGCACAGTTCATTAACGAGCAAAACAGCAAAGATCTGAAAGTATGGACGAGCCAGATGAAAAGGACCATTCAGACTGCAGAGGCTTTGGGAGTGCCTTACGAGCAGTGGAAAGTTCTGAATGAAATAGATGCGGTAAGATCATCTCATGGTCACATCTGAAACGGTTTTGAATTTGTATGATGGAAAGAGACTTACTTTATGATGCATCAGTAGGAGTTCTCCACTGTGTGTTCCGGTTAGATTGCAAGTCTGCAGGGACTTGTTTTCATAATTTATAGGTTGAGTGGCACCTTAGCTATACATATGCATTATAAAACAGTATTGTATTTGTCATCATTATTAGGATTAGAAAGTAATAATGATTAGATTCATGTTAGTCCACCATCCCTGAGAAGTCCTTCAAGCCTTTACAGTGGTACCTCTGGTTGTGAACGCTTCTGGTTGCACAAGCTCTGCTAACCCGGAAGTAGCTGCTCCTGGTTGTGGCCTTTGCCCCAGGATGTGAGCGGAAATCGTGCACCGGAGGCGTGCGCGCAGCGGGAAATGCCATTGCTGAAAGCGCGCCTCAGGATAAGAATGGTTTCCGGTTACGAACGGACCTCCGGAATGGATTCAGTTCGTAACCAGAGGTACCACTGTATCTCACTTTGGAACTGAGCTTTATTAGTTCAATTAGATCTGCATTGTATTTCTTATTGAAGCATCACTCACAACTTACTTCAGGGAATTTTTAAGTGAAATCATTGATCAGCTCACACCCTCAAAGTTCTAAATGAAGAACACCATGCTCCCCATCCTGCAATTCAAAACGCATTGGGAGTGTGCGGTGAGGAAAGTGTGCAGAGTGTGTGATGATCTGTATTATCTCTGGCAAAAAAAGAAGGAATGGGAGATGAAAATAGTGTGTCTTCTCTTCTTGCAGCTTTTGCCGCGAGGATAGCTGGCAGGACTGTATAGATTGTACAAGTAACCCAAGCACTTGCTGCAGGTAGCAAGACGCTTAAGACGGCATGGCATGATTTTTGCAACACCATAAAAGTGTGTTATACAATGCGCGCCTTCGGGGGGGAATGTCACAAGCACTCTTTAAATGTATATGACGTTGTAAACTCCAGTGCCCTTATGGAATTGGTAGTAGTTGTAATAGTAATAAAAATACTTCCATAGTTCTTTTTGAAAATCCAGACCACTTACCGTATTTTTCACCCTATATGACGCACCGGCCCATAGGACACACCTAGTTTTTTGGGGGGTGAAATAAAGAAAAAATTTTTTATCCCCCCCCCCCCAGCCGTGGGGCTGGGGCGGCGGGGGAAGCCCGAGCTTTTAAAAACGCATCTACCGTAGTTTTTAGAGGAGAAAAGGATATCTGCCCGAAGTGCGGGGCGCTCTGCTTCAGCCCGCCCCGCGCTCCGGGCAGCAGGCTGCTATCCGCAGCCTAGGGAGCCCTGCGGGAACTCCCGCGGGCTCCCCAGGCTTGCTGATAGCTTCCTGAAGCCTGGAGAGTGAGAGGGGTCGGTGCGCACTCCAAGCTTCAGTGAAAGCCTGCATTCGCCCCATAGGACGCACACAGATTTCCCCTTCATTTTTGGAGGGGAAAAAGTTCGTCCTATAGGGCAAAAAATACGGTACATATAGTGTTTTTGTAGCTCTTTCTACAACCTATGTAACATAAGTCAATACTGTTATTCTCATATAGTACAGTAGGTGGGTGTCTGATGTTGAGAGTGTCTTATGTCAGATGAGCAACCTCTATAAACAGCCCAGTCTTTTAGCCATAAACCTACACTAATTCTCATGTTTTTGTTGTTTCCCTAGGGAGTCTGTGAAGAAATGACATATGAAGAAATTCAGGAACATTATCCATTAGAATTTGCTTTGAGAGACCAGGACAAATACAGATATAGATATCCTAAGGGGGAGGTATGCTATCTTGTTATATTTTCTCTTCTTGGATGCGAAGTGTGTAAGAATACCTAGCAGCAGGTGGGATGCTAAGTGCAATGTTTAAAGGGGGGAGGGGGAGCTTTTGAGGTAAAGGGGAAAAGCGATTTTTTAATACTAGCTCTACAAAAGTCTTTCGGCAGATTTCCCCCCATAATATCTATCTCAGTCTCAAGTTCTCACTTGTATACACATGTGTTAAGCATAGCAGTTTGTTTTATGTTCATTGCGGTATACCTTTTTGTTTCAAAGGGTTGAAGCAGAGTTAATTCTGCATCAGCTGGTCCAGTCTTCTACATACTTGCATTAGAGGTCAAGCGTTAAGCTGTGCTTGGAACAGCTGTTCCAATATTTGTAATATGTGCAACATGCCTTATTGTTAGCTGAGTGTTCCACCTCCCATGAGTTGGCTGTGTGATCACCATAATAGTGCTGGATCCCAGGTGGCCATTATTTGTAGCACATTTAAGCAGCCATGTCATAATAGAGAAAGCTTTCTAGAGTTGTTTGCTAACCTTTCAGAAAAAAGAAATGGGTTTTTTGTTTGCGTTAGCGGCCGTGCACCCATGCTTAATGGCTAACCTTTGGTGTTCTTAGCTGTAATTTGTTCATGCATTCATAGAAGTAGCAAAGGTGTATTACTGACTAAGAGTTTCAGGGTGGTTAGTCCCCAAGAAGTGCTAGTTTTTATTAATATTTACAAAGTAAACATATCATTACAAAATGAATCGTTAGATCAAATCTTGATCTCTAACAACTTAACTCAACATGTTCTGAGTCCAATTTACAAACTGACAGCAAATTTAGATACCTCGGGTAATTTGGATAAATCAGGTAATTTGTATTAATCAAAATGGGGAAAGGTTTAATAAAGATAATCCTTTCAGCATGGGATTAGCTGTTTGCCTTGTACACAACAATAAAAGAGAATTTCTATAGACTGATGTTCAGGTACTATTTGATACCACAAATATATGTGCAAACAGAGGTAGAGGTTTAACTCTAATATGGTGAATATGTATCATATTTTTGGTCATACCCCCAGATCAAGTGATAATTGGGGTTTCATCATAAGGGAAATAACAATTACAGTTTTTGATTTGCAGTGGACCTACGGGCTATCTTATTAGGTTTATAAAAGGCAAACTATTATGGAGATCTTTAACAGCAGCAGGACTCTGTCGGTCACAAAATGGATAAAGATAATCCTTCCCTTAATTAGAAGACTCTAGTGCTTGAGAGCATTCAATATGGCTTACTCAATTAAGCTTACAATCATGATGGAAATCAGAGAAGGGAGACAGCAAAGCTACAAATTTATTTAAAAGTGGAGCTTTTTAAATGAAATGAAATAAAATAGGAATGATTAAGTATATGATACAGCTTAACCACACTCACTTTGGTACTGATTTCTGTGATGGTGCATTCTTTCAAGATAAATTGGTTTAAATTTAGTGTTTTGTCTTGTACGTGTGTACACACACTTATCTGCAGAACATCTTATTATGTTTTGTTTGCTCTGTGTATACAGTCAAGAGGTTGATTATATTGTTGATTTCTTCCCCAGTCATACGAAGATCTTGTTCAAAGGTTGGAGCCAGTGATTATGGAGTTGGAAAGGCAGGAAAATGTGCTTGTAATCTGTCACCAAGCTGTTATGCGCTGTCTGCTTGCTTACTTTCTGGACAAGCCTGCAGGTAAATTATATTTGCCTTAACATGGAGAATTTTTACCTTGGTCAATCAGTAACAATTTCGTCCCACAATAATTTGTGTGCATCCTAAATGAGCAGGAAAAATGCTGCTCTTCATGACTCATGTCAGACTTACATTTTCACCTGTGCATGGGTCAAATGCTTTTTTAATCAACACTTGCTTTTCTGGGGTATCAGGGTTGCTTTTGTGAACCTCCTATGCTCTAAGATCATCTAGGGAAGACACACTCTGGGTTTTTCAGCCTTCTGTAGTCAGGGCAGGGGAGATCTGTTCCACCCCATCCCTGTCCCATAATGGTGCTCCACCTGTGGAATGCCCTCCTTAAATCTGCGTTCCTGAAGCCTGTAGTGAGGAGCTTTTATTCAGGAGTTTAAATTCTGGGTACTTTTTATTATTGCAACTTCTAGAATTTTGGATATCTGAGTTCTCAAAGGATTTGTTGTAAAGAGACGGCACGGCTGTATCATGCCTGTTTGTTTTTATAATGGAAGTCTCTGCAGTTTTCTTTGAGATAGGATAAAACTATATTGAATAAATAAATAAGGGATCCCCATCCTTTTGGGCTTAGGGGAACAATTGGAAATCTAAGAAGCTATCACAGGGACCACAAAATTCTTCAGTTTCACAGAAGAAGAAGAAAACAACCTGATGATCAAAAGGGCAAATAACCCAAATTGCCCCATTGACAAAACAAGCAGGAAATATCTTCCAAAAAACAAGCAATCTCTCCCCCCCCCCCCCCGCCACAAGCAAGCAAGCAGCAGCAAGATATACACACTGAGAGACAATTAAACAAAATGCAAGCGGTGGCAGAAGCCCTTTATTTCTTTTCGTTTCTGTTGTGTTTTGGGGACGGGGCACAGGAAGGTCAGGCACCATCATCTGAGAGCCCCTCCCCACTCTTTTCTTTCTCTTCCAATGAAGAATGCATATGTGGGGCCCAGAGGCTTTCTGGGAAACAAAAAGGAAGCAGGCAGAGCAGCTGGAGACGTACACATCTCTTCCTTTGCAGCACAACCACTGCTAAATGTGGTGTGTGTGTGTGAGTGAGAGAGAGAGAGAGAGAGAGAGAGACTTTCAAGAAAAGCTGTATTCCCCCCTCCCCAAAAAATAAATAAATTGTGAGTGGCTTGGAGCCCCGGTAGACACAAAGTAAAATGTCTAGGGGTACTATGGCAAGTGCAGGTGCCATGTTGGGGACCAGTTCCATTGCTGCACTAACATGGTTAGTGGTTTGGAAGAGGGGCATTTCTGTTGCTCTCTATTAAGTTTATTTTCTCTCCATCTGTTTTAGAACAACTGCCTTATCTCAAGTGCCCACTGCATACTGTCTTAAAGCTAACCCCAGTGGCTTATGGTAAGCTGTTCAAAATGTATTCTATCAATCTATTTGTATTTCAGCTATTAACTGTACAGTGGACGCTCGGGTTGCGAACGTGATCCGTGCAGGAGGCACGTTTGCAACCTGCAGTATTCACAACCCGCAGCGGTGTGTCTGCGCACGCGCGGGTTGCGATTCAGCGCTTCTGTGCATGCGCAAAGCACGATTTAGCGCTTCTGCGCATGCACGACTGCCAAAACCCGGAAGTAACCCGTTCTGGTACTTCTGGGTTTCGGCGCGTCCATAACCCGAAAAAACGCAACCTGAAGTGTCTGTAACCCGAGGTATGACTGGAATTATTATGGAAAACATCACATTTGTCGATGGTGGGTATCCAATAGTTTAAAGTTATTTGTATATCAAAAGGAATTGTTCACTTTTTAAATAAAGTTACCAGAAAGTCCATGACAGTGTTTCATAGCACCATCCTACGCATGCCTACTCAGATGTAAGCCCCATTGAATTCAGAGAGATTTACTCTCACGTTAGTGTGCATAGAGTTGCACATTGCAAATTGTAAATGTGCAGGTCATCATTGGGATTTGATTGCTTAGTTAATCATCCTGTTAAAATTAAAATTTATTCTTTTTGTCTCTGTTCTTCCTGAGTCTTCAGATTGGGGCAGGCTGGGAATTTACATGAAACAGATTGGCAATAAAATGTAGTGTGGTGGTGTTAAGGATGCCGGCAAGCCATGCTCTCTTTGGGGAAACTCTATTCCATGTCCCTCCCTCCCAAATTTCAGTCTTCCCCTGCCTAGCAGACAAGTCAGCATTCCATGTCCTGTCCTCATTGGGCTGTTTGGGGGAGATTTCCCCATTGTTTTGTGTGGTCTTTCTCTGTACCAGTACGAACCCTGCTGCTACCACCACCTTGTGTGTAGATGATGTCATTTTGACCAAAGGGTATACACTAGGGCATTGAGTTTATTATTGGTGTGTGAAGGGTAAAAATAAGAACTCACGCTGATGATGTATTTGTGAATTGACGTCAATGTTGTGTGTGAAATGCTTGCCCTGTGAACTGATTTAATCTTAAGTATTATCTTCCGTTTCCTTTTGCCCATTATAAAATTTCTGAAGCGGCATAAGCTTTGGCTTCCTTTTGCTTTTCTGATCTCAAGCCTGAGAGAGTTTGAATCCTGAAGTTTGAAATTCTAGCTGGTTCAACTAAAGTACATTGGTACCTACCATTCACTGTGTTCTTGTTCTTTGCAGCCAGAGTGGAGCACTCTTTTAATATGTGGTTGTTCTTTTAAGCAAACAGAAGCCTGTAGTGACATCTAGTGTCCAAAATAAATTGTGAATTGCAAATTCATTTTGTATCTTAATGCTTTTGTATCTTAAGTCATACTCTTGAGTAGATCCATTAGTTTCAATGGGCTTAAGTTAGTCATTACTGACTTTTAAAGTATTATCATTCCCAATGTGGAGATGGAAACAAGAACTGATTTTACAGTGATGGCGGCTCCCAAAACAAGGAAGACAAACATCTAAAAGTTTACTTCTGTTTACAGGTTGCAAGGTGGAATCTATATTTCTGAATGTTGAAGCTGTAAATACGCACAGAGACAAACCACAGGTAGGTGTCTTCTGCTGTCACAAATGTGAATTTGGAACTCTGCAGGAGGAATGGTGGTGGTAATGGAGACTGGTTTAAAGCTGAATAACTGGGAAAAAGAGAAAAAGAAAGAAAAGCAGGGAAAGAGTTAAGCACTTTCTCCTGCCCCAGTTTTCCATTCCTAAAGGATATTGTGGGAATATTGTAGGTACTTTGATATCTAGCTTCACCTTTGGAGTAGAGGTTTGTACACAACCAAGTGTGTATGTATATTATATTATATTATATTATATTATATTATATTATATTATATTATATTAGTGACAAAGTATGCTGCTATTCTCTCATATTTAATGCCCTGCAGGCATGTTACCGCAACCTTTGTTGCAGCCCCTTCTTCTTTTTTCCACCCTTTTTCTTGCATTATGCCTTATTTAGGCCATCCTGACTATTTTCAAGCATTATTGAAGCAGCCTCGTTAACGCCAGATACCCAAATTGTGTGGGTGCTTCTCCATGGCTAGCTGCCTGTGTGGGTGTGACGCAGAGCTCGGACCAATTTTCTTCGTACTTTGGTTTTGTTTGATTTTGACTTTATGCTTTGCTCTTCATTTTAGAAGGAAGCCCCCCACTGAATTCTCTGGCATGCTGAAAGTTGGGATGACTGTACTTAATAAGAGGCTGCGTGGGGAGGTGTCTACATGATTTGCCAATCAAGAGAGCCATGTAACCCCCCCCCCCCCGGTCTCTCATGTGTGCACTAGGCCTGGGTGATGAATCAATACATTGGCCAGGACTGCTTTGAGGGCCAGAGCGCGACGGTGCCTTCATCTTGGTGATATATCACTGGTGAAACCCTTGCCGCTCCTGAGTCAGGAGAACAGTAATGTGCTGGTCATGCCTGTTGATGTTATTGGATTCAAGTATGACAAAATGGTGCTTATTTTTAGCCCAAGTTATGAGGTCAAACAAAACTATAACCTGTGCAGGATAAATGGCCTTCTCAAATACGAAGTCGGGCCTCTTATATCTTGTTGCTCTTACGTGTGTGGGTTTGGTGAACATTAGAATAAAAATCAAGGGCTATGTATAATGCATTGCAAGATACATTTATATAGACTGAGCCAGTGGTAATTATTCTGCAAGTATCTTACTAAGTCCCTTGAGAAAAAGTAACTAAAGTGAGCTAGTATAGTGTCATTGGTTTGAATGGCCTGGGGTGATGATAGGATTGGAAGCTCCCCCCCCCCCCCACAAACATGTCATTATTGCTACTAGAGAATTAGCAAACAAATGCCTAATTATATACCATGAGAAATAGAGGAAGATGTGCTATGTTTGCTCCTTTGTGATGCTAGAAAATGACCAGATCTTCATTATATTCCTATTTTTGTGATGTAATCACCTTCTGCACATGGTCTCTGACTTATTGGCATCACTTGAGGAGAAATGAAATAGAACAAGAGGTCATGTGCAGTGGCGCATACAACAGTCATTTAATTTGAGCATTCTTTAAAATGAAGCTTGTAGTGGATTTTGGAACTTCAGATAAATGTTCTGCAAAACAAAGGAAATTGTTTTATTCTCTGACAACTCATCATCTTCATGCCTGCTTTACTTGCGTTTCATGGAATCTTCTCTCCTTCATGACAACATTATGACACTCTTTAACTGCACAATGCTTTCATAATACAGCGTATGTCATCTGAGTGAATTTGGCAGCTAATTATACGACTCCACTTCGGGGAAATAACAGTGCCTCAATTGTGACAGTCTGTAGCCTTGTATTCAGGTGATGCTATGGTGAGCAGTGATGCAGAGCAGACAGCAAGCTGTTCAATGAAAGCCCTAAAAACTGCCACAATTAGGAATTGTGCTGCAGTTGTGCTGCCACCCAATTGTTTGCTTAACTCAAGACAGTATTTTCATTGCGTTAAGTCGCTCTGTTGGATCTGAATGCTGTGTGTTTTTAGCAGCTTTAACAGTGTTGCCTTACTCTTTTGATCAAGGAGTGTTTCACGAATGACTCATCCATGGCCACTTGGTTGGTAGGCAGCTGTTAACGGTGTCTATTTAAACTGTGTGTGAATAAAAAGGTGAGAGAGAAGCTTTTATGGACATGCTGAAGCATTTAAGAAACACTTGTTCTGTAAAATGTGCAAGTCCTTGAAAGGCTGCCATGTGTTTGTTTGTTTGTTTGTTTGTTTGGGTTGGTTGATGCAGCGGCACAATACCAGCATTCAGTTCTGATCTGGCTTCATGGTGCCTAATTATGTGAAACTGCAGGAAGAACAGAACCTGGATGAAAACAATAGAATAATAATAATAATAATAATAATAATAATAATAATAATAATAATAAATTTTATTTATATCCCGCCCTCCCCAGCCGAAGCCGGGCTCAGGGCGGCTAACAACACTAAAACAGTACAACATTATAAAAACATTATAAAAATTAATTAAAATCAAAATTGATGGCAACCATAAACTAAAGTTTTGTAAAGATTGCCAAAGGAGGGAGTCAGGCTGCGCCCTGACCAAAGGCCAGGTGGAACAGCTCTGTCTTGCAGGCCCTGCGGAAAGATGTCAAGTCCCACAGGGCCCTTGTCTCTTGTGACAGAGCGTTCCACCAGGTTGGAGCCGCAGCTGAAAAAGCCCCGGCTCTAGTTGAGGCCAGCCTAACCTCTCTGTGGCCTGGGACCTTCAAGGTGTTTTTATTTGAAGACCGTAAGTTCCTCTGTGGGGCATACCAGGAGAGGCGGTCCCGTAGGTACGAGGGCCCTAGGCCGTATAGGGCTTTGAAGGTTAAAACCAGCACCTTAAACCTGATCCTGTACTCCACCGGGAGCCAGTGCAGCTGGTATAGCACCGGATGAATGTGATCTCTAAGCGAAGACCCCGTAAGGAGTCTCGCTGCGGCATTCTGCACCCGCTGGAGTTTCTGGGTCAGTCTCAAGGGCAGCCCCACGTAGAGCGAGTTACAATAATCCAGTCTGGAGGTGACCGTCGCGTGGATCACAGTGGCTAGATCAGGGCGAGAGAGGTAAGGAGCCAACTGCTTAGCTTGGCGGAGATGAAAAAATGCCGCCTTTGTTATAGCTGCAATCTGCGCCTCCATGGAGAGGGAGGTATCGAAGATTACACCCAAACTCTTAACGGACGGTGCTGGCACTAATTGCACCCCCGCAAGAGATGGGAGTTGCCCCCTCAGTCCCATGTCGTCCCGTCCCAGCCAGAGGACCTCTGTCTTCGAAGGATTTAACTTCAACCGGCTCCCACGTAACCATCCAGTCACAGCCTCCAAGCATCTGATCAGTGTGTCTGGGGCTGAGTCAGGGTGGCCGTCCATCAACAGATAGAGTTGGGTGTCATCAGCATACTGATGGCAGCCCAGCCCAAAACTCCGGACAAGCTGGGCGAGGGGGCGCATAAAGATGTTAAAAAGCATCGGGGAGAGTATCGCACCCTGGGGCACACCACACACCAAGGAGTGGCGGGATGACAATTCCCCCCCAAACGCCACCCTCTGTCCCCGACCAGAGAGAAACGAGCGCAGCCATTGAAGGACTGTGCCCTGGATCCCCACGTCGGCAAGGCGGTGGTCCAGGAGTTCGTGCTCGACCATGTCGAAGGCTGCTGACAGGTCTAGAAGAATCAGCAGCCCCGACCCGCCTCGATCCAGCTGCCTGCGGAGATCATCTGTTAGGGCGACCAGAGCCGTCTCGGTCCCATGACCAGCGCGGAAGCCGGACTGGAATGGATCCAGAGCCGATGTTTCATCCAGAAACCTACCAAGCTGTTCAGCAACCGCTCTCTCAATCACCTTACCCAGGAATGGAAGATTCGAAACCGGGCGGTAATTGGATAGATCTAAGGGATCTAATGATGTTTTCTTTAAGAGCGGGCGCACCACTGCCTCCTTCAGTTCCCCTGGGAATGTCCTGGTGCCAAGGGAGAGATTGATGATATCCCCCAGGGGGGCCCGCACCTCGTCTGGACACGCTCTAATCAGCCAGGACGGGCACGGGTCGAGAGGACAAGTGGTGGGCTTTCCAGCTCGGAGGAGTCTGTCCACATTGGCTGGGGATATCCGGTCAAAGTGGTCCAATACTGAACCCGAGGACAGTCGCGGGGCCTCCAGAATATATTTTTGAGATTTAGGATTGGTTTCTGTCAGCTGCTCAGTGTCTCATAGGTTTAGGTAGCAGGGTCTCTGGCTCATCATAAATGAACATCTTTTGGTTACTTGTAGGTATCCTCTTGACAGTGATAAGATTGTCCTTTACGATTGAGCAGTAACTCTATTTTTAGTGATGTTTCATGGGAGATTTTTTACCATGTTCTTGCCATCATATTCTTGATTATGGTAAAATCATACTGGATATCAAATGAATCAAAACAGCCACTAAGACTTTTTTTTCCAAGGCTGCTCACAATTTTAGCCAGCCTTGGCTGCCAAATTCCTGTTTTACAATGTTTGGATACTGAAAGTAAGTAGGTATTGTAAGCTGCACAGTTTTGGGTAGCAGGTTTAACGATGTTTTGTCACAATAAGAATACAAGCCGGCCATATACATGTCTTCCAATATTACTAGCCAACCTGTGTACACACACAGGGGTGCAGTTCCCCACTCACATAGTTGGGAGTAAATCCCATAGAACACAGTTTCACCTGTTTCTTACTAAACAGGTATAGGATTGATTGCCCATAAAAGCAAGCCCGAGAGTAAAGAACTATGGTAATGCCAGCACGTTCCAGGAACCCTCTTTATTGTGAGTTATTTTGGGGTTAGTCTAAAAGTTTGTTTGGGCCATGGATGAGAGCCAGGAGGCTGAGAGGTGTTGTAGAAGGTGAATATGCTGTCTGTAAATATTTATTAGTAATTTCTGTTGACTGTTTCATATGAGGGTTCCCCCTTTCTGTAGACTGCTTAAAGGTCTTTTTATATATTCAGGGGTAAGGAAGTGCTCTAAAGGAAATGAATAAATAAAATGTGCTGCTTATTTTTTTCCTCTTAGCCTTTCTGGTTATCAGTGGAGAGAAAGGAGAGAGATGTGGAAAGTAGTGACGATATTCATCAGCTGCAGCAGGCAGTTCCTGTGATTAGATACTCATTTGGGCTAGTGAGTGAATAAGAGAGAGAGTGTGCCCTCATCCAGGTGGTGGCCTAGTCCTCATTTCTCCCGCTCCACTTCCTGCTTCTCAGCCATGTTTGTTGTTTTTCTGTTTTGCATTAATCAGGACTGTTATGGCGAGCACAGGTAGTGTTATCCCAAAGGGAAACTTTTCCTCTTTCTTCTTTTAACCGCAATTGAAGAGTTCCAAAGTACCCAGGGTGGGTTCAGGCACTGCTAAAGGTAAAGGTAAAGGGACCCCTGACCATTAGGTCCAGTCGTGACCGACTCTGGGGTTGCGGTGCTCATCTCGCTTTATTGGCCGAGGGAGCCGGCGTACAGCTTCTGGGTCATGTGGCCAGCATGACTAAGCTGCTTCTGGCGAACCAGAGCAGCACACGGAAACGCCATTTACCTTCCCGCTGGAGTGGTACCTATTTATCTACTTGCACTTTGACGTGCTTTCGAACTGCTAGGTTGGCAGGAACAGGGACCGAGCAACGGGAGCTCACCCCGTCGCGGGGATTCAAACCGCCGACCTTCTGATCAGCAAATCCTAGGCTCTGTGGTTTAACCCACTGCGCCACAAGGGAGGTTGACATGTTGTTGGGCTACAAGTTGCATCATCCCTGACCGTTGTCTGTTCTGGCTGGGGCTGATGGGATTTGGAGTCCAACAGCCTCTGGAGGGCAGTGCATTGACAACTCCTGCCTTAAAGGTTCTGAGAAGGCAACGGATAGTGTTCTGTTCTTCCGTTGTTTGTTCTGAACCCATTTGTTCGAGGTTTCTAGTACCTAAGTTCACAGCATTTTGTGCTCCTGATACATAAATACTGCTGCTGCAGTTGCACTGGCACAACCATGATGCAGTGCTAGCATAGACCCATGATGCTTCAGCAGTGAATTGACTTTAGAGTTCTGTCTTCAGCTGTCTTTAGCTGTTCCTGCTGTGCTGATAAACTTCAGAACGTGAAGGCACAACTTGTGACATTTCAGAAACCTGAAAGGGGCCAATAAAAGGAAATGGTTTCCAGGGCTGAGGGGGCGGAAGAGGAGGCGAGGCTCTAAGGCCCATTAGAGCTTCTTATAAGAACATCAGAAGAGCGTTCTGGATCAGGACAATGGCTCATCTCGTCTAGTATCCTGTTCTCACAGTGGCTGACCTGCGGGAGACCAGCAAGCAGGATTCGATCACTCTCTCCTCCCGTGCTTTCCAACAACTGTCATTCAGAAGCTTTGCTGCTTCCAGTTTTGGAGGCAGAGAATAGCCATAATGGCTAGCCACCATCAATAGTCCTCTCCTCTGTGAAGTTGTCCAATCTTGTCCTTCCTCACAATGAGCAGAAGCATTATAATAATCTGGCTGAGTTTAAAAAAAAAACCTCATGTACTTATTCTGAGTAACTTAAAGAAGAGAGCAGTCTCTTAATGGTTGCAGGATTTGAGCTAATTTTGTGCCAGATACTCAGTTATTGGTAAGTTCTCTATATAATTTGAGGGCTGTAGTTATACCTTCATGACTGAAAGACATGGAAATGTATGCTATCCTAGACAGTAGGAACTACCATATTTTTCAGTCTATAAGACACCCCATGTATAAAACACCCCCTATTTTTGGGGACTCAGGTTTAAGAACATGAGGGGAGAGGGATCCGTGGATAAGACGTCCCCTAATTTTTGACATTTTTTAGGGAAAAACCCTAGTATTATACATGGAAAAATACAGTACTATACAGGGGCTAATGTCACAATAAATATGACTAAAATGATTCCAGTAGAACCTATGACCAGGGCACATAGGAATGTAGGAAGCTGTGTTATACTGACTCGGCCATTGGCCCATCTAGTTCAGTATTGTCTGTATTCAGTGAGTGACTCCATGTTTTCAGATAGGAGCTTTTTCTCCAGCTCTGCTTGCAGATGTCAAGAGATGCTCTACCACTGAGCTATGGCCCTTCTCCTGGCACCCAACCCCCTCCCAATTGTGCACTTTTATTTAATGGTATCTGGCTGATAAGACTTGCTTTTTGCAGTATGAATGTGCTATGCATAATGTAATGAATCACAAGCTTTTAAATATAGTTATGTAGTTGAGATACTCTAAACATAAGCAGTTTCTTTGTGCGTGTTTTGAGGAGAGCTGCCAGCACTTAGCCTGTGGTCCACAGAATTATTAAATGCAGTCTATAAAGAAGGCAATTCCGCTGTCTCTGTTTTAAAAAAAGCTTTATTGCTCTAGATAAGTGACTATATTTGTTAATTTAACAAGCTCGGCTGTTTACTTGTGAAGAAAGCTGACCGGCCATGTTGCATGATAAACATTTTCCTCTGTATTTTTATTATTACACAGAATGTAGACATTTCAAGACCTCCCGAGGAAGCCCTTGTAACTGTCCCTGCTCACCAGTGAAGCCCGTGTCCTGATCAGCTATGAAATGTGTGGTGCTTCTTTTTATCATATTATATTAAAATTATTTAAATTGTTCCAATCACTTTGGAATCATCCACAGATAATACCAGTTTTTGTGTAGCTCGTGGCTTTTAGAAATCAAACAATCAAATCTTATTGTCCCCTACCCCCTGGATTGGAACTAATTGGCTGAGCCATCTGATTACTGGCTTCTCTGATATAACACTTGATCAATTGGTGATTGCTAATTTTAAACCTGATGTTTTATCTCCATTACAGCTTGATCAAACACTCAAACCCTGTTGGGAGATAATATGGGGCAGTTGTCTATTAATGAGTATTTTTATTTTCTCTTGAGTGATTGGATTGTTTTACATAGAGGAGCATAATTAATAGTCTTTCTACAGTTAGTTTCGCAGCTAGTGAATAGTATCGGCAATGTAGATAGTCTGCTAATTCATAGAACCATAGAATTCTATGGCTGTTTAATAGTAGCTTGTGGGAAATAGTGTTCTTGCCCCTGACTTTGTGGAAGATGTATTTCTGTGATTTCAAAAAAAGGTCTGCAAAATTTAATCTATTATGGGATTAATTGATTATTTAAAGTTTAATTTGTTCTTCTAATTACTTTGACAGCTAATTTTTAGAAGCTATTTTTAAAATATTGTTAGTTTAAAAAAAAACCTACAGGTGGTGTTAAGACTGTTTTAAACACCCATTTAAAAGAGGCCTTTCTCTTTTCGTTCACACGAGAAGGAATACCTCTTCTAAGATGTTGCCTGCTATAACAAAACTAAACGTTATATAAGAACAAAAGAAATATGTTTCTTGCTTCAGGACTCTTTTATTCTGTTCAGATGCAATTTCTGGGAATGGCATGAATTTTAGTCCGCTAATCAATAGATTCAATCAGTCAACTAAGGTATTTTTAATTGGGTAGAAGCCCTAATTTACAATTTATATGATGAGGACTCGTAGTCGTAATGTCTTTATTTGTTTTCTTTATAAAGTAGAAACATAGAAATATATTTCTTCTATGGTTTGGCAAACGGAGGCAAACTGCTATTGCTTACTCCCGTGAAGTTACTGGACATTACTAATACCAGGGTAAACATGCATTTGGAACACTTCTGGATAGAACCACTGTCAATATGGAGTAAAGAAATGGCACTTGTGGAAAGGAATAATACACAACTACTCCTTTCCCCGCTGCTGTAGATGGTGCAAAGTTGGGCAGGGGTGTGGCCTGGGGAGAGAGGGTATGTTGCTGAGGAGGAAGAGGAGGAGCCTGAGGAGAGTCCTGAGACCCAGACAGAGAAGCCCTCAGGCGTAAGGTTCCCAACCCCTGACATAAATCTACCTCCTCGGAGATTTGAAAGCAGCGGGGGGGGGGGGGGAGGGTGTTCTGAGAAGAAACATTCTAGTGCACACAATAGCATTTGTGCCTCAAGATGATGCTCTAAAATTCCAAAAAGAAAAAGGTGGAGCTTTCCCATATGTCGAGGTGGGCCAGTAAACTGCAATACTTAAAAAAATAAATACAGTGGTACCTTGGGTTAAGTACTTAATTTGTTCCAGAGTTCTGTTCTTAACCTGAAACTGTTCTTAACCTGAAGCACCACTTTAGCTAATGGGGCCTCCCGCTGCCGCCGCACCGCTGGAGCATGATTTCTGTTCTCATCCTGAGGTAAAGTTCTTAACCCGAGGTACTGTTTCTGTGTTAGCGGAGTCTGTAACCTGAAGCGTATGTAACCCGAAGCGTATGTAATCCGAGGTACCACTGTAAATCATTTCATACTTCCTGCCCGCCAAATAATTCCCAGGGTGATTCACAAAACCAAACTAAACCAGTGTAGCTGCTGCTAACTTACATACTCTAAATTCTAAGCATCTTGTAAACAAGTTTGGTAGATTAGAAAAAGGTTGTCACTTGAATCCTGCATTGCCACATATAAACAAAACTATTATAGGGGCCAGAGATGTTCCCAGGAACAGCCTCTCCCCCAGCAGAGGCACTTGCTTTGTTCAACCGATTTTCACTAGACTAACTTCATGTTGGGGGTTGGGGCTGGAGAATCAGCTTCGGTGGTGCTGATGGTTCCATTGCTTAGATCAGGAGTGGCCAACCCATCAGCTAAGAGGTTTGATGGCTTCTTATTTGAAACGTTTTTGGCAATTTCTCTCCCCTCCCTGCTTCAACAGAACAAAGAAAACCAATGGCATCAGCATCACAGGGAATAAATAAAATGAATTTGTGGGAATTTTGAGTGGGGGAAGTGGGACTTTGAGGGAAAACAATCAGCTAAAAGTATATAAAAGAAAATACAAATAGAATGAATTGGGGAAGGAAAGAAATGGGTTGATTTTAGATGGAAAGATAATAAAAGGGATTAATTTCCTTCTTTGGCCTTAGCCCACTTTGCCATGCTTCTCACAGCGTTGGGCATGGGTCAGTGCAGCCCTTGGCTGGAAAAGGTTAACCCCCCTGGCTTAAATCCAGGAGTTTTAGTTTTGTAAGATCGATATCACAATTATGGTGATATCTCGTGGCAAAGTAAGGGAAAGGAGCTCATATCCTTGTGAATCTCTAGCACGTCTTGCATTTGAGAACGGAAAGAAAAGATCCTAAATACTGGATTTTTTGTTCTTCTGGACTGGTTCAGATTTCTGTATCTATGTATATCTTGGATTCCATTAAGATGTTTAACTGATGTCAATTTCAAAGGCCAGATGCAAGAACTGTAACACCCTACAGTGCTTTGATTAGGGATCTCATGTCTTTCCTGGATAATAGTCAAGGTCAGGCATAGGCAAACTCGGCTCTTCAGATGTTTTGGGACTACAATTCCCATCATCCCTGACCACTGGGATGATGGGAGTTGTAGTTCCAAAACAGCTGGAGGGCCGAGTTTGGGGATACCTGACCCTAGAAGATGGGAGACACTGAACTTTGGCCTGCCTAAGTGGGTGTTATCACTCTCTCCATTTTGTTTTCTTTAACTTAATGGCACCAGCAAGTGGGTGGAAAGATGTTATGATCATGGGAGTTGTAGTACCAAATCATCTGGAGGGCCGAGTTTGCCTATGCCTGGTCAAGGTAATACAGGGAAGAGAGGATCTGGAAGATCAGGCTATGTAGTATGAAACCCTAGCAGCTTAAATCAAGAGCCCTTTTGATAAGAATGTGTGTTCTCACCTCACATTTTGTGTTTGAAGAGTACGGATACTACCAATGTCTTCATTCTAAGAGATTTAGTTCATTCTTGTTAACTGAAACCTATATATTTCACTTAAGGGTAGAATAACTGCTCATTTTTTTTGTAGTCTCCGAGGAGGAGAATAACAACAACTGTTATACTGCTAGTGGCTAGCAGGCCTTGCTGAAAACACAGGTGTCATATGAATGTCATCTTCTTACTTCTTTGATCTCTCTTCTGCACCAGGTAGTCAGTTTGTAGAAGTTGATGTGTAGATAAATAGAAAACGTATTAGCAGCAATTTTCTTAAAAGTTGCCATGAACCATGCAAACCTACACTGGAGCAGGTATAATCATTAGGGTGCCTTACACATTTGTGTTTCATACTTCCATTGACGAGTAGGATGACTCATTTCTCCTGCAAAGAGATGAGTTCACTGCTCCCAAATCTGTTACCTGGAAATCTCGCTTTTGGGGAGATGTACCACTTCTGATGGTGGAGAAAAGTTGGTTCAGGTTTTTAGAATAAAATGATGGTGTGCTTGATGGTAGGTAAAGATCATTGGGGCACTCATTAGAGCTCCTTGGGTACATGTCTGTCTGGCTCATTGACAGGACAAAATGTTCATATTGTGCGGAAGAGTTGAGTATCGGATGCAGTTGGACAGGACAAACTTTGAAAACTCCAATAGGAGTTTGAAAATGTGTAAGGAATGTTGGAAGCTGCTGCATATTAGATCAGGCTCTTGGTCCATGTAAGCCCAGTATTGCAGTAGCTTTCTAAGGTCACAGTCAGAGGTATTTTGTATTGCCCATTAGCTGAGATCTCAGGGATTGAACTTGGGATCTTCTGCATACAATGCATGGGATCTACCTTGTCCAATAGCCCTGATCTGGTAACACAAAGCCTATATATAAATTGCTTTTTTTGGCCTGAGCAAAAACTATGTAGGGCGGTTTAACTTGACCTTGCAATTGGCAGCCTTTGAGTCCCTGAAGGGTAATTTCTGGTTGTTCAGACATTCTACTTGTGTGTAAAAACAACTTGCAAGAGGGGAGAAGTGCACTAAGCTTCACCCACTGTTTTCCTCAATACTTGAGTCACCAAGATGTTGCTGGGCTACAACTCCCATCATCCCTGACCACTGGTCCTGCTAGCTAAGGATGATGGGAGTTGTAGTCCAACATCTGGAAACCTAAGGTTGAGAAAACTGATCTAACATGTACAACCTCTTGTATCTGTGGAGGCTTCCTTAAGCAATTTCAAACCTTTATCTTCCTGGGTCCTTAATCACGCTGGAAGCCTCCATGACTGTAGGAGGTTGTCTGCTTCAGATGTTTAACATCCCAACTTATGGAGGGTGATGGAGCCGGAGCTTAGCAATTTGCCTCTGCTTGCTTGTTGTTTTCACATGTCACTGGAATGCCCGAAGACTAGTATGTTGAGTGTTCAATGTGTCATGACATATCTTATCTGTGATGAGAGGTGGTAGTATTACATAGCTTGTTGCCTAATAAAGTTATTGGTTTAAAGGGAAGGAAGAGTTGTGTATAGGCATTGTAGCTGGGTTCAAACTTGTGACTCTCAAGGATCTTTCCCTCCTGGACTTGTGCAAGTGTCATCGCATTGACTGTGATAATGAAAACACTTCATTTGGGTTGTCCAATCAGCTAGCAGCATGTGCTTATGTTGGTAGTTCCCAGTGAACACTGGAAAAAAACAGACTTATACCTAGGGCTACATGAGGGGCCCAGAGCTCTAAGACCAAGCATTCAAAGTGCAACTAAACCCACATTGGGATCTCTTTGAGTTTCTGATAAGCTGGTGTTCAGAACAATGGAACTGAAGACTGATGCATATTGAGAAATGTATTCCGGAATGATGGAACTTGTTACAATGCTTGAATACATAGAGGAACCAGATAAGACAAAATATTGTGATTTTATCCAACCCAACTCTATGCATATTTTCTGGGAAGTGAGGCTTCACTGATGTTGGTGGGTCTTATGCTAAAGTAAATGTGCATAGGATTACAGCCTTAATTTCACCATATTTCCATGAACTAGCAAAGGAAAGCCTATAGGTAGTGAGAAGTGTTCAGGAATTGGCCAAAGGGCAAGCATTGTGTTTGAGTGAAGTATATAATTGCTGTCTTTTCTCTTTTCAGAATGTATGCGTTAGCCGCTCTCGAGAAGAAGCTTTGAGGACTGTACCTAATCATTTGTAGCACCTTTGACCTCCCCTTGCCAGCACCGTCCCAAACTGCTGAAGCAGTGCTAAGGAAACCACTCAGGGACCTGAGAATGAAGGCAGCCTTCAAGGAAACCAAGCAACACAGAAATGCATGCACTCCTCCTCTTCTCGAAGACGGCGTTTCAACTGCCTGGGTCTGGCACAAGGCAAAGTTGGCATTAAAGGTTGAAATGGACCAAGTATTTGTGGAACAGAGAATGAAATTGCTTTTAAATTAATATATGTTGTCTTTATCCTGTTGTTCTTCGACTGTGAATGTTAAAAGTGTGAAATGCTGGTGTTTCTCTTAATGCTGTATCTTAACTTTCTTCTGCAATACTTTCCTAAGCCTTTCTTGCTGTGATTTCCTGTTTTATTCCTATATTATATATAAAATCTTTACTGAACATAGAACAGGTGTTTCTTCAACTGAGGATTCTCCCAACTATTTATTTTAGTATACAACAAAAGGTACCACCAGTCTCCTTGTGAGATATATTAATCCAGTTAATATATCAATTTTAGCAACAAGCAGTGTTGCCCACTTCAAGTCATTGCTTTGCAGTGAAACATTTGATTTTCTTTCTTTTTTTTGGTAGCTGCACTAATTTCTAGGTAATTTAACTAAAGGCTGCACTTGATGCTTCACATCATTTAATGGAAAGCCAGAATAGGTAATATTTTCCCAGATGCATTCCATCTATCTTGTTGAAATGTTCCAGAACTCCTGGGTTATTATTATTATTTGAATAGTGTGTGAATAGTTTCCTTTCCACATCATGCATATGGCAAACCTATTTTGTCTGCTTATTAAAAACCGCATATTTTACTTAACTGTTTTACCTGGTCCTCCCCCCTTTTTACACCCCCTCAAACCCCAAGCAGAGAAGCCTATGAAAAGGGAGGATTTTTAATTGACACTAATGTAAACATTGCTCCAAGTGGAGCAGATAATAATAATAACAATAAAACAATTAGCATGGTGCATGGTGGTTACCAGAGGTGAATGGCAATAAGAGTGCAGGGAAGGTATAAGACAAATTACTAGAGAGACCAAATTATTATGAAGCGCTCCTGAGTTATTGGCATTAATGCAAGCTTGTTCTTACCCATCTTCTTGAGCCAAAGTCACAGATGAAGTATTACCTGTTTTGGGTTTTTGTTTTTATTATGTATTGGTGATATTTAAGTTAAAATGCATTGGATGGGTAAGATGAAAGCGATCCTTTATTGCATATCTTCTACTTTATTGATGAGAACAGGATTTGCACATTCATAAATGGAAACAATCTTCCGTCCCCCCAAAAAAGAGGACTCAGGATTCTTTCTTTCCATGAACCTTAAGCAGCCACATCTTTGCCTTGGTGCATTCCTTGAGTGGAGCTCAAGAGCCTAGTGAAGAACGGGGCCCTCTAGGATTTTCAAGTATTTATATGCAAAGAGGGATACTATGCTGTAAGTGAAATTGTGAAATTGGATCAGTCCTGCTTTAGGGTCACAACCCAACAGGGATACGCTCCAGATATATCCTGTTGCAATGAATGGGAGGCATGTGAAAGAAATTCCTGTTAGTGATAAAACTTCATGCATGTTAGGCCAGTTGTGTTTGTTGTACTAAGCCAACGTGTAGTGTAAATAATCTGTCCATGGGATACAAATCAGCAAGCAGCAGATTAGGTGCCTGTTTGTTCTTGAACCGAAGAAAGCTTTGTCCCGTGTGATTTGAATGCTTTTTTGCCTTGCTGTCTGTGCTGGTACCTCATCGAACCTTGCCATGCTGTTAATGTTAAGAGTTCTCTGCAATGGACTATGTAAGCTTTGCCAAGTGGGGACTCGTTTATGTGGCTGGGTGCTATAATATAACATACTGCCGTGTTCTTCATTTCTTTAATAAGGTAGCTTAGCAATATATTCAGCGTTCTGGAGATAAGCCATAAAGCCAACCTTATTTCAGAAACATAAAAAGGACTATGTTAAACTATCAAACACTTCAAAAGCGCTTTAGCTGTACTCCATCCTTTAAGATAATATGCCTTGACATCATAATGTATTTATTCAGGTAGATCACTACTTACTGGAGTAGATGAAAAGGGAGCGTTCTGCTGTTGGCCCACAGTACAGTGTCAGCTGGAGAAGGGGATTTTGGGTAATGGCTTAAATCACAGATGAATCGTGTCAACAGCCTAGCCCTAACTTCTCTAGATGTGAGCCACAAGTAATTATTATTATTATTGGCTACTTAGTGGGCTTGAGTTCATCCCTGTAAAGTTGAGGACTCATGAGCAGAAAATTGTGCAGGTATAACTTTGAATTTTAAGTGGTAAATGTGATTCCTGTAAGAAAATATTCTCCTCTGAGTTAGCTAAGCCTGCAAGTTAGCCTTCATTGGCGGGTGTAGCATTTTCTTCTAGCCTTTTCTTAACCAGAAGTATTTGCTTTCTCTCCCCCTCCCCCTCCCCCTTCATATTTCTCAACGTGCTGTAAAACTGTGGCTAAATATTTTATGTATAGTAGATATTTTTATAGGCTACATCTAAATATACTGTGATAACAGTAGTTTCTATTTACAAGATTGTATAACTGAAAAAATCGTTGTGTGCAAGAATAAATTATAAATGTATGTTGATACTTGAAAATGAAAATACTTGGAAGCTCTGGATTCTAATTTAACTTAAGATGTGATCCTAATTCCACAATTTGGAAATGAGCCCCTTTGAAATGAGTTTGCTTGCTTCAAAGTAAATGAGTTTAAAACTGATATGTTAGATGGTTGGTGTGCCACCAGCTTCATCAACTAATCCAGAAGACCTCTTGTATGTGTTGATCCACAGGACTGCTTCATCCTCTACTTTTGAAAGTGTGAAGAGTGTTTCTAAAAATATGGATCTGACAGGTACATTTATCAGAGAGTTGCCATTACTAGCCGTTTCCTTTTAAGTGTACACTTGAATGATAGCTGGTGGCTTTGCTTATGTGAAATTCCTCTCAGTAGGTACAAGAAATGGAAAAAGTTATGAAAATTATTTCCTTTTGTCATAACGTGTATAGTCGACCCAAATGATTTTGAATGAGACTAATTGGGATGTGACTGTTAACTCACCTAGTTCTAAGGATATATTTGGCCTTCAATTTAATCTTACATGAGATTTATCCAAGCTAATAAATATTGTTTTAAATTGTGAGGGATGCTAATTGACTTTTCTCTCTCCTGGATTTTTTTTTTTTTTTTTGACACTTAAGGTATGTGCAAACATGGCCAGCTCAAGTGCAACGATGTTCAAACTGAAATCTGTCAGATTGGGTCAAGCATATATTTCAAGTGCTATTGATGAATATTGAGTCATTTCCAGGTTTTTATATTCTACAACAACAGGCCAGGAACTGTGAGGTTTCCTGGAGTTAGTGCTAGATGAACTGTCAATGTTTGGTTTTAAGCAGCACTGCTGTATTTACATATGTTTTTTGAAGTGTTGCTGGCACTTTGAGACTAGCAGAAACAGGTGACTGCTTCTTTTAAACACCTACTCCTCCTTCAACCATAATTTATTTACCTCCTGCCATTACTCATAAAACGACTCTTCTTTTAGGCTGCCATTGCCAGTGTTTAAATAGCACTGTCATTGTTTCGGGTTGTTTCCTGAAAATGCTGGATTAATTTGGATCAAAGAGAATCAGAACCTTATTTCTAGCTATCTTTCTACAATTTTTTACATCAAAGAGTGCTATTTATTTAATGTAGTGGTGCAAGTGTAGCATTGTATCCTGGCATGTCCATTTTATAGGGCATAGAACCCACATGGTTCGTAGCTGCTGGGACAAAAGGAAAGCATTAGGACAATCACAAACTCTCTTGTCTTCATGACTGCTGTATGATAATTCTATGAACACGCATCCCTCTCTTTTCTTAATTCGTTGTAGCAGTCTTTGGCCAGAATACATTGTCTTAAATGTATGCTTTTTAAAAATGCCTGTGACTAGGGTAGAGCCCAATAATAATTAGAGCTGACAACAGCAGTTAGGTCCCCCTGCTATGTAGCAAATCTATAACTCTCATCACTTTCCCAGCTGCCATCACTCATCACTCTTTCCTCGGCCATCCCTTCTTTTCCATCTTCCTCTGTGTTTGCATCATTCCTTTTAAACCGAATTGTTGAGAGATTTCACTCCACAGAGAATAACCGCTTAACAGATTTTAGCCAGCTGGTTCCACAAAGTCAGGGTTTATAAGATGCTGAGATGATGGATTATTTTCATTTTTGTTTAGGATGGAGATAATTGCTGTTAGGGAGTAATCTGTTAATTGTTCCACACAAGTTGGAGGCTTTAAATGCTTAAAGCAGACTGAACTCCACCCTGCTCAGTATTTAAAGCTCTCCTATTTTATCTTAGTCTGAGTCTTTGTTATTGACAAAATCTAAAAGCTTGGAAAATGGTGTGATAGATCCTTTTTTCACCCTATTCCAAACTTATTTTTGAAGGATTGTTTTGTTCTTAACAAAACAACAGATAGAAAATGACCCTTCCTGCTAGTCAGTACTTTTCCTCCTAGGACCAATGGGATGATCCTGGGATCAATTCTGCCCTGCTCACTCTATCTTGTGTAGTCTGCATTAACCACAGACTGGTGGCTAGGAAAGATCTGTCTAAAAGTGTTTTATTTCCCCTGAAAGTTACCAGGCATTTAACACTACAAATTCTTCAATGTTTGTTTGTGTACCTGATGTTGATGATGAGTAATGGGACACTGAGTTGGCAAGTGCAAGCCATGCTTTGGTAACGTGGCACAAATCATTCATTTTAAAAATGTAAACTAATATAATGTAATTAAGGTATGTCAGTAGCTGGATTACACTATGTGCCCAAGACCCAGTAAAGGGTTGGCTCTCATGTTCCCACTTCCCATTCTCCTGTGTGGCCAGCTTTCAGTTTCAAATAATGTTGATGTGTCAAGTTGTCTTGTTTAACCAGGTAGTTTTGCAGACATCACCAGCTGCTGTCTTGTAATTCATAATATTGTTGTATTTCTTTTCTCAGCTGATCAAGGAATTTTCAGTTTCCTTTACCATCCTATGATGTTTGGAAATAAGCTGACAAAGTAGTGCAGGAATGGGGAAAGTTAGGCCTGGGTGGGAGGCAAAACTATCCCTGGAATTTCTAGTCCAGACCTCTTACTGGCCCTTCTTTGCACATGCTGTGTTTTTGTCTGATTAGACTGTGTTCTTGTAGCCTAATGCCTCTTGATTGTCTGCATGAAGAATAGAAAGTGTGTGTAGAAACTAGCCTGATATACAAAAGTTAAATTGAGTTGCCTCTCTGCCCCTTCCAACACTCGCATGCACCCCCAAGAAGGGTGTGTGGCCCTTGAGCTGAAAAAGATTCCTGATTTCTGATGGCAGTATAAATAAAGAAATAGTTTAGATGTTACAGAAGGCAGTTGGCAATTTTCTGTAATGCTTCTGTAATGTTAGTCAGTGTTAATCAGATGGAGGGAAATCAATTATGGAATAAATAATAAAACCTACATTCCATAGGAAATACCTTAGTTAATACAGTTTTACTTTTACTTGTAGCTCTAGGAAGTGGCCTAATATGTCCACAGGTACATTCTGAATTTATGGAAGATTTAGGAATTGCTCTTACGAAGGAAGTTGCCTGAGGAGAATTCAGTTTATATCAGGCCAGTGTTGGGCACAGAGTCATTTTTAAACTTCTTAATTTCATGAAATATCTGGATAATCACCCAGAGTCCTAGCTGGCAAATCTCGTGTAGACTACCATGACAAACCTATATTTAATTTAGTATTACCTCGGTGTTAAAAAAGTAGTTTACAAATACATAGTGGTATTTGTAGCTGTGGAAACTTGTGCTTTTGCCTATAAAAACAAACTCCTAGGAAGTATTGTACTGCCTGACTCTTTAGCCAAAGTGTCTGCTGTTGATGCCTAGAGAATAAATATTTTTAGTAACCTATGAAACCTGGCACATGGGAAAGATACGTCTTGCAGCAAGCTGGACTTAACAAATCATGTGACTTTCAACAAGAGTAAGGCTAGATTTGTAGCTATCAAAACAAAGAGTTTCCACAGTAGGGATATTTCAAGTTGCAAGTGGTGCGCTTCTGCCTTGAAGCATAACCCAACTTTCAAGAAGCAAAAATATTAAAGCTAAAGATTCTGTGTATCTTAAAACGAATCATGAATGTTTAAAAATGCTGTCATGTGTCCCTGAGAGAGCACCCCAGGGGACCATAGCCTTTCTAATGGATACCAGAGCTCTAATGTTGGTGCCTCCAAAGCCTAGGGCTGAACCAATGCCAGAACACTGTTGGCATTAGAGCTAAAAAGAGAGTGTTGCTCTGGCATCGACACCCTGAGGATTAATTCCAAGGGGTATCCATTTTAGGCCTCAGGGGAAGCCATTGCAGGGAAGGCAATATTTATGGTGGTGGAGTGGGGGAAGTAGGAATACTTGGAGGATATTCTTGCTAGCCTGGAGGGGCCCTAGCTACCAAGTCAGTGGTGGCTCGTGCTTAAAAGAGCCTGCTTTGTGGGTTAGTGTCCAGGTCATTAGCTTTCAGAGGGTAAAATAGGAAGGGTAGCGTTTCAGATAATAGATGTATTTTTATTTAGCCTTCTAAGTTTTTCAACAATCCATAATCAATACATCGGTTTGACAGCATTCCTTCCCTGTTACCCCACATCCCACCCACTCCACAGTTTCAACATGCTGTACATGTTGTAGGGTGTTTCTGCCTAGCCTAAAAATCTGTTATCTGGATCAAGATACAAGGTAGCAATGATTAGTTATCACATACTGTGTATTTAAATACTCCTACGGGAACTAGCCTCCATCTTCTCAAGCGTGCTGAGGCTTGACTAGACCTATATTGGCTGGCAACAAGACCAAAGTTAGACCCAAACCACACAGGTCTTTAACGGCAGGTTCTTTGAAATGAGACCTGCCCACCATCCTTCCTTAAAGGTGTGTTGCCCGGTCTCATGCATGCCCAGCTGCATTCTACCTCACGTGTGCCCAATACAGATTGATACCTGGAAAAATAAATGACAAGATGGCACCTCCTCCCCCACTTACACAACTAAGTTGAGAGTTCTATCTGTCTTCCAACACTGAGGACAGGACAGCATCCTCAAAGGGGGCGGGGGACTAAATGGCACACATACACACAGCTTTGTTCTCTAGCACTTCACTTCCTCACTCACTGAGTTGCAGATAGGGGGCCTGTGGTAGCTGTAGTCTAATAAGGAAAGGCCCACGTTTTTAAATTAAAAAAAGACTACTTTCACTGTCTTTTAGATGGGGCTTCATCCATGAACAGCAAAGCAAGAACAACTTAAAAGGCTGTAAACCTGCTGGATTGAGGGCCTGAGAAGCACCATAATCAATTGATGCCACTTTTTATTAATTAAAAATAGCAATATTTGAAGCTCAGAATCAACTCAAATTATTTAGTTTGATGGACGTTAAAAACTGCCTAGCCATTTCACTTTACTTGAAGGGTAGTACCCTTCGATAACCTCTTTCACCTCTTGAGCAAAATATACAGCATATACATAATTTCCCCCCCAAACGGATAACTACATTCAAGTAACCACGTACACAATTTACATTTTCCCTACTGCAGAGGAAGTCATTTACATATGATTCACAAGGATACTTAAACTCAGCCATGCACAATGAAGCTACCGCCAGAATTGAGTGTTGTTCGGAATGAAAGGAAAGAGACGACGGTATCCTTTGATCACATTTCACACGGAGTGCTCGAAAACTTCCATTACAGCAGTACCTGAAAGTTCCTCTGTGCTGATAAACTATTTCTCTAAAATGCGTTCAAATTTAGGGTTGGTAAAAGAGAACCCAGCAAATGCGGATTGATCCATAGAGTCTATTAAGTTTTTGTCACTGTATGATAGCCGTGGCTTCTCACTCAAAAATTCTCTGTCAAAATTGCTGTAGTCACTTGCTGATTTCTGTACAGAAGAGAAGAAAAAGGACCGAAAGAAAGAAAAAAATTAGTCAAAGTGACTTCAATCCATCTTGCCCTTGCTCAGTAGGAGTCCCATTTCATTTTAACAAGCTCAGACAAACAACTGCAGCATGAGTTTGGTTGGCTGCACTGCTCCAGCAAGTAGTAAGTAGGAATTTATCACACATCAGGTGGAGATTGTTTTATCAAACAATCACCTGTAATGTCTAGTAATACTTGAATCCAGAAAGTCATGCATATCTGCCATCTAGCCATAATTTGCTACCAGTAAGAAATCGGATCAACCACATATTGAGGGCAGAGCACAAATCAGCATACACAAGGTTCCAGCTTCAATTCCAGATACCTTCCAGGCCCAAATCCTTCCCTTTACCTTAAAAAAAAACCCTGCACTGATTTACTTAAAACTGAAAAGAAATCACTTTTAAAAATATAACAGTGAGCAGCATTACCCATAGGGGAAGGGCCACTGCTTGGCGCAACAAGTAAATATTGTTTATTGTTATATTTTTAAATATTGTGTTCTCTGTTTGGTTATGTGGTATAATTGTGGAAAACTTAATAAAAAAATTTTTTGGGGAAAAAAACAACAGATAAAAGCATCACAGTTTTACACTTGGCTAGATTCAAAAGGATACCCACCACTTTGGGTTTGAAGGGCGGTTCCACTTCCCTCTTCTCAAGTGCTGTCCAATTAATTGCTTTGAAGAAAGAATGATCTCTGATGTTTCCAGTTATTCCCAGTCGTCTTGTTGGATCCCTTTCAAACAACTACAAAATATAATGCGCATCCAGCTTCAGTTACTTGGCCTGCAGATCACATTTCTGATGGAAAGTATGACGTTAGCTGCTGTTCAGAAAAATAAGACGCTGGACTCAATGGAATTGATCTAGGGCAGCCATTGTGGCCAGTTCTAGTCACTATTGCTGGCAGCTGCAAAAGCTGCACTGGATGGGGAGAAGGGGTGGTATGTATGCCATATGACTGCCCAGTTGTTGTGTATACAGCATAATCTGCAACAAGGGGGCATATTATCACTAGGCTGCATGTGACAATGCAACAAGACCCTCCAGTCCTGTAGCTGGTTATATAATTACTGATTATTTCACAAAAATCTTTGCCTGGAATGCAGGGCACTTAAGATCTATTACTAGCTTAAGATATTCTCCAGGCCCCTTTCCATCTTCCCAAACAGAAAAATGATTCAGCCTTAACAAGTGTATACCTTCTCTAGTATATCCTTAGATTCCTTGGTAATCCAGCGAGGGTAGTGAGGTGTGTCCACACGGATTGACTCAAATAACTCATCCTCATCATCACCATGGAAAGGAGATTGTCCAATAAGCATCTCATACAGCAAGACTCCAAACGACCACCAGTCCACAGAAAACGTGTATTTTAGGCCTTGCAGAATCTGTTGTCGATACAAGAAAACAACAATGTAAAATGCAATGGGAAGCTTTCCTAACTCCTCAAGAGTTGTACAAATCAGGATTTCGGCTTTTCACAATTTAAAGCAATTTTTCTCTCTCAGTCCTTTTATCACATTCTCAGTCCTTTTATCAGCATGAATCACCTTTGATTCATTGGCTGCATTGGGACTCAACGTTAAACTATTTACTTTTGAGTTTACCTCTGACAGGGAATGAGATGTGGGCTGTCATGTTTTTGCCCACCATGTTGTGGCAAATAGTAACATCCAATTGAGTTGAACAAGTTTACCTGTACTGAACATTCTGGCCTGAACCCATAATACGTACCACTATTTCAACTGTGGTACAAACTGTGAGCTTGAAGAACCTAGGAATAAATAAAGTCAGCATATAGATGGCTCAGGTGTAATTTTCTACCCAGGGTATGGTCATTCCCTCTCATACTGGGTTCCCTAAGCAATGTCTAACTAGGCTTTATTTAGAGCAGGGGTGGGAAATCTGTGAACTTCCAGATGTTGGATTCCATCTCCCATCAGCCCCAGCCAGTGTGGCCAATGGTCAGGGATAATAGGAATTCAGTAATATCAGGAGGATCAAAGATTAGCAACCCCTTCCTTAGGAGATAACATGAAACACTATTTATTAATTATAATATTCAGTAAGCCCACAACTTACATGTGGGTTATGTTCCATGTGCCTAAATCCAAAATCATGTATAGTCAAAACATTCTGGGTGCAATGGCGGATGAGATAGCCAGTCTTTCCCCCCAGATGCCAACCCCCTTAAAAAAAATTAATAATAATAATATTTGCCAAGTGTGTAAAGTTGAATGCACACAAGTTAATTGTGGACTTAATGAATTCTAAATGGCTATTTCAAGAGCTGGTATGTTACACATGTATGTTCCTTACTTCAGGCGCTATGTAGTCTGGAGTACCGCAGAAAGTTGTCGCCTTGTTCTCACCAAACACATTCTCTTTGCACATCCCAAAATCAGCAATTTTGATGTGACCTTCTTTATCAAGCATCACATTGTCTAGTTTGAGGTCTCTGTGTGAAAAAAATAAAACTAATCAGCACAACCATTCAAAGTGGACAAAAGCACCCCAATGACTTAGCAATTTCATCCACTTAAAGATATTTGCTTTCAACCTCATAGGATACTTTCAGCATTAATAAATACTTAATGGAATGTCTGCCAGAGTGGAGAAGATACTGAAGTTGGCAGATAAGTAAACAAACAATTTTCCCAATTTTTTTTTAATGAAAACTAAGGCAGAAGAAGGGCTCCAATGCTAACTCCATGTCAAAAGCATGAATTAAAACAAATCCATGAGAAAATGAAAATTGAGGCTTTTGAGGTGGAGGCGCTATGTAGAATCCTTAATGTGTCTACCCTGGGGCACAATGAAATTTTGCATTGGCAACAAAGGCCTTCACTTCTAAATAATTCAATAAGTTGTGTTATTTATCACATTTGCATCCAACACAGAAATATTGAGTTTTAGTCACATATTTGTTGTTTGCCTATGGTGCATAAACCATTTGTTTTAATTTACACAGATCCATTATCAAGCCACATTAAGAATAGTTCATTGCATTGTGCAATTAATTATAGCTTTAACCGGAGGGGTAAATGCTGCAAAAGAGTCAACAAGCAAAGCTCCAGCTATAGTCTGGTTTCTATCCTACAGACATGTGTTCATCATTTGCACTCTGGTCTTAGACAGCAGCCATAAGAACCAGTTGCCAATAAACTTAAAGCACACTTCCAAAAAACTTACTGCCAAGAAGCCAGTAGCAGAGAATTAAGGATGCATGCAATCAACAAAAACTTTCAAAAGTTTAAAATACTGCGTCTTAATGAAGCTTGATAATTCCGTACTGAAATATGTACAGGAGGGTGGAAGAAACGGTATTTCCCTACCCACTTTTGATAACTTTTCCTTTTTAGAATGGCTGCAACATCCAGTCAATTCATTGCTGAGATTAATTAAAAGCTTTCTGATTAGTTAAAAAGGTGCTCTCATTAATTGAGCAAGTACTTATTTTTAATAAAAGTGCCAGGCATTATCCTTGAAAATACATTCTCAAATAGGATAGAGCAGCTTTTCTAAAATGTTGCCTGGTGCAACACACACACAAACACAGGCATGTACATATGCCTAAAACATCTAAAAACAATGTGCTTCCCGCCTTTATACTGTTTTATTCATGTACAAGTTTATATCCAGCAATTAACTCTGCAACAGCCCCAATCTCTAGCAGTTTGCATTTAGCATTGTACTAAAGCGAAAGGCTGCCAATAGCTGTTACTGGCCAGTAATGATATCATGAAAGCCCGTGTTTCATATGACATCAAGAAATTCTTTCCTTGTTGGCAGCTGAATTCTCAAGAGCAGCAACCATTGCCAAGGCACAGTCAATTGCCATTTCTCATCATGAAAAATTTAGACAAAGCTTCTGTAGAAGCAGACAATACAGCTCTATTTAAGTTCAAGTTAGCAGCCCTCCCACTCACAGGACTGATACTTGTAGATTAAAAAAAGAAAACTTCTTTCATATTATTTGCATAACTACTTCATTCTGTAAAACAGGACATTAACAAATAGCTAACTTGCAGTTTCAGAAAATGTTGCTAAATATAAAATGCTGCAGAGTAGCTTTCAAACCGACTCTTGGATGAAAGCTAATAGTGCGGCTTATGAAACTGTAGCCCGCTTAGTACAGTCTTCAGATCTGGTGAACATGGCCGAGATTTCAAAACGAGGCATCACTTGAAGATGTCAGCCAAGCCTGAGACTTGTTGGCACCAGTCTGTCTACAAGTAACGTTATCGTATGAACTGTGTCGTCAAAGAACATTTCTGCATTTTATAGATAGGGAAAAGACACCGGTAACATAGACAGATGTGAATTCTCTCTGCCTCTCATGAACAGCCACCCACTGAGGATGCTGTCTCCCCTTTCCAGGATTGTACCCTGGATTAATTACTATCAATCTCCTTTGGCACTAGAAGGAAGACAAAATATCTCAGTCTTGTGTCTAAGTGCTTGGCAATCAAGAATGTGAAACAAAGGGTCTTTTGTCTAATGTAAATAACATTTCTTTATTCTTGTTGCCAAGGAGAAAAACACAAGAAAACAATTCTATATTGGCCTCAAGTGCTTGCTGAATTGCTTCTTTTCAACACATTTGGAATAAAATCAGATTTTTAATAGGGAACAGTTCCTTGTAAAACACTCTGCTTGTCGGTTAATGACAGAATCCACCAATTCAGGACGTAACTGTTGCAATGTTTTACAAGGCTTACCAAGGTCAATCAGCACTCACCTATAAATAATGCCTTTGCTATGAAGAAATTGTAGGCCACACAGTATTTCAGCTCCATAAAACCTGAAACACAGTAAAAACACTTTAAATGGAGGGATTAATTTAAATAAAGTAGGGGCCTACTGATGGTGTAGTACTTCATTTTCTTTTGGTAACTTTTTCGGAAACCTCTCACTTTCCCCCTAGCCACTAAATGCTGGAGAGTTTGTCTAACACCCTAGGGTACAGCTTAAGTTGGAAAAGGCTATTCCTAAGTCAGCTCCTTCCACAAGTATACTTCTTGGATATCTAATTGTTCCCTTTAATAGGGACAGTTTTGGCAAAACTGAGCAAGGCAACGGTGCCGTAAAGCTAAGCACTTGTGGAGGTGCAACAATCTGTGATATGAGTAGAACTCTTGCTGTTACGTTGCATAGGTGCAGAAGCTAAAAGCACATACCATCTTAAACAGAAGGGCAGTTTTAGAATCGGGCACACAAACCTTGCCACAACATTATGTTATCAACACTTACGTAGCTCTGAAAAGATCAAAGCGGCCTTTGTCCTGTATATGGAACATTAGGTCTCCGCCATTAAGGAATTCCATAACGAAAAACAGATGGTCCTGTTTACAAACAGGAAAGAACACAACATTAGCTGAACTGATGTCACTATATACACAGTATGAACATGTTGTTCTTCAAGTGAGTCGAGTCATATATTGGTGGCAGCCTCTGGCTGGAAATCTTAACAAGCAGCGTCAGACGTTCATTGATGTAGAAAACTTGTATGACACCCTCCCAATGTGTGTGCATTGCTCATGAAGGCTGACAACGATTAAGCACAAGACCATTCCACAAAAGCCGTAAAAACAGCAGCAGATGACAACACTTTAAAAATGAGGTTATGCTGTGTAAAGATCATTTGCCTGGCATGACAAATACTAATTGGAACAAGGAAAATTTAATCAGTCAGTGAAAAACAGTTAAGAGAGGGGCCCAGAAAGCAATAACATGAGAGCATTGGTGGATTTCACCAAGGACCCACCTATCCAAGCATCCTCCCCTCACAGTGGCCAACAAGATGCCTATGGGAAGCCTGGAAGCAAGGATCTCACAGGGTAGGTTATTCCACAGTCTGGATGCAGGCACTGAGAAGGTCCTTTCTCTCATGTGGACTACTTGTCCCTCAGTCACAAAACAAGATAGAGAGAAGAGTCTCCAATAGATTTGGGGGTTTGGTATGGGAAGACATGGCCTTTGGGTATCCCAGACCCAAACCATTTAGACAGGAAGGGAAGACCGCTTCTCCTCTACCAGATACCAGAGCCTTTCGTGAATCTATCTTTCATTTCTGTATTTAATGAAAAAGTTGCACCAGGCTCATTTTTTCAGGAAAAGTTTTGTTTTCATGTCGTGTCTATTTCAGGATCCCTTCCAACTCAAACATGCATTTGGGAACCTTCTTTATAATTTCTAACCATATATTTGTGTGGTGCTGGTACTACTGTTGCGACCCACCTTAGGTTAGGCTGCAACCCAGGAATGGGCCCCAAAATATGAGCTGAAGTCCAATGGTATCCTTTGTTTGTTTAATGGACAAATAATGCAGAGCCTGCAAATGGATACTTAAGGAGTATGCAAGAAGACACACAGATGTAATGATATGCTCTTTAAGCAAACATACTCTCTTCAAATAAGTCAGTCACCCACATATTTCACATTGCCAGTCACAGCAACAGCAAATTAAGGATTGCAGTGTACCTTTGTCTGAAAAGTGCAGTATAAATGGGTTAGAAATGGATTTTCCCATGCCAGTGCTAAGACCCGCTTTTCTACCATGGTGCATTCCACATCGTCATCAATTAGCACCACATCCTTTTTCAAAGCCTTTACTGCAAAAAATTCATTCTTCCCTTTCAGTTCAGCAAGTAGCACCTGTAAAACAAAAGATTACTTTGGGATGCGAATTATGCTTTAGAAGTTCACCATATGATCATGTCCTGGATTTGCCCCTCTGTGCAACAGTGGAATTAGACCTGATCAGAGTGCTAACAACACAATACCCTGTGCTCAGGCAAATAAACATGTCATTTTGCAGCCTACAGTCATATGTGTTCATAAAAATCAGAAACAGTCTCATGGCATCCTGAGCTAAGAACTGAGTGTGACTGAAGCCTTTATGGGTTAGAATAGACATCAGGTACAGCAGGTGCTGCCTAGAGTTGGCCAACAGGCCATAAAAGTTTCCCCTTGTACCTGGGATCTCCTTCTCAGAGTCAAGCCAAGCAGCGAAAAGGCAGAGCACTAGGAAATGTTTCATTTCACAGCAAATATCAATTTAAAGCCACAACTGGAGGTGGGGATGTGGAGGGAGTGGAACAACACCTTTCCTCACAGCCACCCAAGGTCCTAGGCACCTGTTGCCTTGAGTCTTAGCTTCCCGGTCCCACTTTGCTAGTGGCCTGAAGAAACACATTGATCACTTTCTCTCTCTCTCCCACACACCAAATACGGCATTCTAGCAACATACAACCAGCAGTTTGGCAGTCGTTTATACATGTAAAGAAAATCATGCCCTACCAGTTACCTACCTTTCCAAAACTTCCTTTCCCAAGAACTTTGTGGAATACAAAACTGTCTATGTTGAATTTCCTCCTACCAGATGGTCGTGACAGCGAACGTCCCTCCCAAAGCTTATCATACTCACTATTATCTGTAAAAAGCAAAATGCAAATTTTTCTATTAGGACCAGGAAGCTTCTCTCTCTTCTCCCTAAATGGCACGCTATTCTATGACTCTATGAAGTGTTGATGTATCACACTGACCACTCCATAAATGTGTTCCTGTCACTAGAGTGAAGGATGGAGAGGTGGCTGTCATGCATGTACATGTATGCATGGAATTATAAGTTCAAATTCCATGCAGGCATGAATTCAAAATGAATTCAAAACATCAGAGCTGCATTATACACACACAGTTCTTGACTGGGTTCTTAACTAGAGGCTTTAATAACTGAAGTTTAGGGAAGCTGTTACATTTCTGCCTACACTGCTTACAGGGGCATGGAAGGGGGCAGATTTTATTTAGATAATTGTTATGCCACCCTTAAGGCATAAAATAAAAGTATACAAACAATAAAAATATAAAGAAAGGATCTGGCAGAAAAGTTAAAGCCATTAATAATAGCAAACCATGTTACATTACATGCTGAAATGCATCTACAAATAAAACAAATACTTTTGCCTGGTGCCAAAAAATGACATCAGCTTGTGACAGTTCACCTTTCCTAGGAAAACAGTCCATAAACGAAGACTAGCTGCCAAGGCTAGCCTGCTCATGAGGCTCGGGTGAGGCAGTTGTCTCAGGTGGCAAGCTGGTCCTTTCGGTACCAAGCCAAAGGTGATTTCATAGGCAAGGAGATTCTGAAAAACTCTCCCCCACCAACAAAAGTTATAGTCAGATTGAATTATAGTTGAATTAAGTTGAGAGCTCTCCACAATCTTTGTCTACGAATTAAGGCTCTCAGCTACAAGGTAGGATGCTGTAGTTACATGTGAAGAAGTGTTGTGCATATCATTACTTGTTGTCCATGTCTTTGCATAATTACTTTAAGAATAAACCATCAAACCAAGTGGCAAAATATTGTTTGTACTATATGGGTATTGACAAGTTTTAAATTAACGTGTTAACTGTTAGAATTATGCATACACAATAAAGAAAAAATGTTTTTCACCTGTTGTATCGCCACTCAAGGATTTAGGTTTTTTATCAAAATCTTGGTAAATTCCAACACTTTCTACTGACCCAGAATCAGATTTTCTGGAAGATTTCTGAAAAGAAACAATGAATATTCAGAATTACTTTATACTTAAATTAAGAAATGATTGCTTTTCACCAAAATAGCCAGGCTAAATATTAGTAAATTGTTTGGCATGGTGTAAGGCATTTTCTTATGTAATAATAATAATAATAATAATAATAATAATAATAATAATTTATTATTTATACCCTGCCCATCTGGCTGGGCCTCCCCAGCCACTCTGGGCGGCTTACATAAAAACCAAAAATACAATAAAATATCACACGTTAAAAACTTCCCTGAACAGGGCTGCCTTAAGATGTCTTCTGAATGTCAGGTAGTTGTTTATCACTTTGACATCTGCTGGAAGGGCGTTCCACAGGGCGGGCGCCACTACCGAGAAGGCCCTCTGCCTGGTTCTCTGTAGCTTTGCTTCTCGCAATGAGGGAACCGCCAGAAGGCCCTCGGCGCTGGACCTCAGCGTCCGGGCAGAATGATGGGGGTGGAGACGCTGCTTCAGGTATACTGGACCGAGGCCGTTTAGGGCTTTAAAGGTCAGCACCAACACTTTGAATTGTGCTCAGAAACATACTGGGAGCCAATGTAGGTCTTTCAAGACCGGTGTTATATGGTCTCGGTGGCCGCTCCCAGTCACCAGTCTAGCTGCTGCATTCTGGATTAGTTGTAGTTTCCGAGTCACCTTCAAAGGTAGCCCCACGTAGAGTGCATTGCAGTAGTCCAAGCGGGAGATAACCAGAGCATGCACCACTCTGGCGAGACAGTCCGCAGGCAGATAGGGTCTCAGCCTACGTACCAGATGGAGCTGGTAAACAGCTGCCCTGGACACAGATTTGACCTGTGCTTCCATGGACAGCTGTGAGTCCAAAATGACTCCCAGGCTGCGCACCTGGTCCTTCAGGGGCAGTTACCCCATTCAGAACCAGGGAATCCTCCACACCTGCCCGCCTCCTGTCCCCCAAAAACAGTACTTCTGTCTTGTCAGGATTCAACCTCAATCTGTTAGCCGCCATCCATCCTCCAACCGCCTCCAGACACTCACACAGGACCTTCACTGCCCTCACTGGTTCTGATTTAAAAGAGAGGTAGAGCTGGGTATCATCCGCATACTGATGAACACCCAGCCCAAACCTCCTGATGATCTCTCCCAGCGGCTGCATGTAGATGTTGAAAAGCATGGGGGAGAGGACAGAACCCTGAGGCACCCCACAAGTGAGAGCCCAGGGGTCTGAACACTCATCCCCCATCACCACTTTCTGAACACGGCCCAGGAGGAAGGAGCGGAACCACTGTATGACAGTGCCCCCAGCTCTCAGCCCCTCAAGATGGTCCAGAAGGATGTTATGATCGATGGTATCAAACGCCGCTGAGAGATCCAGCAGAACTAGGAAACAGCTCTCACCTTTGTCCCTAGCCCGCCGGAGATCATCAACCAGTGCGACCAAGGCAGTTTCAGTCCCATGATGAGGCCTGAATCCCGACTGGAAGGGATCCAAATGGTCCGCTTCTTCCAGGCGTGCCTGGAGTTGTTCGGCAACCGCTCGCTCAATCACCTTGCCCAAGAATGGAAGATTTGAGACTGGGCGGTAGTTGGCCATCGTGGCCGCATCTAAAGATGGCTTTTTAAGAAGCGGTTTAATAACCGCCTCTTTCAGCGGGTCTGGGAAGGCTCCCTCACGGAGGGAAGCATTCACCACCCCACGAAGCCCATCGCCCAGTCCTTCCCGGCTAGCTTTTATAAGCCAGGATGGGCAAGGATCCAGGAGACAGGTGGTTGGTTTCACTCGTCCAAGCAGCCTGTCCACATCCTCGGAGGTAACAGATTGGAATTGATCCCACTCAACTTGACTAGACAGAACTCTAGCACTCTCCCGCCCCGGTCCTGCTCCCACGGTGGAGTCTACTTCTTCCCGAATCTGAGCGATTTTATCTGCAAAAAACTTTGCAAAATCATTGCAGGAGAACATGTGGCCCGTACTGGGCCCCGATGTTGCAGGTGGTTCCGCTAAATTGTGAACCACCTGAAAAAGTCTCCTGCTGCTGTTTTCTGCAGATGCAATAGAGGCTGTGAAGAAATTCTTCTTCGCCGTCGCTATCGCCACTTGGTAGGCTCGACGTTGAGCTCTAACCTGTGTCCGGTCAGATTCGGAATGAGTTATCCGCCACCGGCGCTCTAGCCGTCTCAACGATTGTTTCATTGCCCTCAGATCCGTGGAACATGAGTAGTATGTGTAGAAGAAGAATAATGGAGGATTTTAATTTTCCACTGGGTTTGTTGTCTTATTTTACCAGAACAGAGTGCACATGACCATTTTCTGAAAACCATTTCTGCAAACTGTGGGGACACAAATACAGAGAATGGGCACCTGATGATGTGAAACATGCATGTGCCACAAGTGTGTACATGAATTCTTACACCGAGAGTCTTTTTGTGTATGCAAATTACACGCAAAGTGGCAAACCTATGTATTCTGCACATGATGATTTTAGACACAGTTGTCACATTAGGAATTCATGGTTACCAAGCTGCTAAATCTGACAGTTTGTGAAACAGTGGCTCTTGTCACCAAAAGCTTCTCCCACATCCCCATCTTCAACTATGAAAACTGGAAATGGACTGCTGATTCTTATTTTAAACATTCGAACATTTGACTTGAATGTCAATAAATCTGCATTTCTAGAGACAGAGGCTGTGTTCAGTTGTCATGTTTCCAGTTTTCCAAATCAGTTTGGAGGATTGTGAATCAGCTCTGTGCCTGCTTGATTTCCCTTTGCAACCCTAGACTGGAAGAGTTGCTTACACCACTTTGTTGGTTTGGATTAAATGGCAGACTGTGACTTGATTAAACCAGAAAACCAGCTGCCCCCGCCTGCTATGCCCGCCCCAGATGGCACGCCACGCCTCTAGGATGCACACCAGCCATGCTCCCACCTGCTCTCTGCCCCCCCCCCCGGTGCCGGAGCATGAAGCTCCACCACTGAATGTGTAACACAGGGTTTGTCTCTGATCCACCAGATGTCTGAATGCAGCCACAGAGTGACCACAAATTCACATTTACACAAGTGCCAATGTGCACAGTGGCATTTGTAAGGACTTTAGCTGTTCATCTGAACCTCTTGCTAAATATTGAGGATAATCTTACCACAATTCTGCACTTCATCTGAAATCCAAGTAAGCAAGGGGTAATATCCCCATCACTTAACAGGGTAAACTGGATGTCAATGTTACTAAGTGGTTATACATATGATACGGAATTTATCACTAGAAAATTATCATTTGTATTGACCATTAGATCATAAAATATGATATGAGGAAAAGGACTAAGCAGCATACCTGACTAACTTGAGTTAAAGCTTCTGCCAATAATTTCTGATTGATTCCACAGAGATTTGCCACTTTCTTCTGACATTTGTGGTGCACATTCATTCCACATTCTGAAGAAATACAGTTATGAACAGCATCAGCATAATGCAATTTATAAGCACAGTTGATTAATCAACCATTTTTACTGTGATCAGTATGCTCACTGGGTCCTTTAACCGAACTGAGATCTGTGTTTGCCTTTCCCCCATTTTTACTCTCAGGATTAAAAAGAAGCAAACATTACTACATGCATTAAAAAAAAACCCAAGAAGAACAGCATTTGGTTTGGAGATCATCTATTTCTTTTCACTTGTGAACACAGTTGAAGGTTGTCATGTTGTTTTTAAAAAAACCTTTAGAAAACACAAACCATGCACATACTTTTCTGTTTAACTCTTACATACAGTACAAGCATATACAGTGGTACCTCCGGTTGCGAACGGGATCCGTTCCAGAGGTCCGGCCAGATCCTGAGGTTTTCGCAACTGGAGGAGAAGCGGTAAACCACTTCTGCGCATGCGCGCGCGGCGAAACACTTCCAGATTTGCTGCTTTCACAACCCGAAGTTTACGTTAGCCAAGGGTAACGTAAGCCGAGGTGCTACTGTAATGACAGAACTAATCGCTTCCCTCTTCAAAATTCCCCCTGGCACTGCTATTTTGCCCTAGGCTTGTAATGGCCAAAAGAAACAGACTGTACCTTCACATTTTAATCCTTGCTTAACAAGTCCCCAGAGAAGACTACCACAATGATCACAGAAGGTAGGACTCATGTAGTTGTAAACTTTGAACCTGTGAGGCATATCGATGTGGAAGCGCTCCTTCTGAAACTGAAGACACGTTTATGTTAAGGGGGGAAAGTAAGACAAGTATTTGGAGATTTCTCTCACACAAGATTTTCAAGGAGAGGGAACGAGAAGTTCATTATTTATCAGATCATGTAGCCAGAAGGTTGACACAAGCAACAAGTTGAACGAAATAAAAAAAATAATTCATAGAATTTAACATATTAGAGACACTGCCCACAAGAACCCTAAATAAGAACGTATTCTAAAATGTCCAAGAAAAAGTCTCCATGGACAGTGTTGTGTGTATATTGTGCTTCTTTGTGCCTGAAACGGCAAATCTGAAGCACAGTATCCTGCCCACTCATTCACACACTGCATTTCTTTAAAGCAGATATATCTGCAGCCACAAAATCTAGGAAAACATCAATACATGTGGGAAATGACAGGTGAGCCAATGAATAGAGGAGTTTTTGAGCAAGTCAAGAAGAATGCCTTTATTCTGACAAATTATGCAAAACAAGGAAGCATATGTTTTTTGTCTCTTTAAACTCAGTAACTTCTTTGTGCTTGGTCAGACAGACTTAGGGTAGTGATTGCACAAATCCCTTTCTCCCAGGGTAAGACTGCATAGTTCCTTAAAGACTTAAAAAAAATTCTCTGGGGCCTTTTGGATAACTTCTGCTGAACTGCAGGACCTGGACAAAAAGACAAAACTTTAAACTGAACAGGAATTTGCTTAGTTGCTCAGACCCACATGTTGTCTTTTCTTGCCTTCCCACTTGCAAAAAATAATTCACATTCAAGATCTCTGATAACTTGATTCTTAAGAAACAAAATAATAGGCAAAAGTAAATAAGCATGCCAAATTTACATAATATGTGAAAAGAACATATCTGGTTTTCTTTACCTCTGCATGTATTTTTTTTGTACACACAATACATACTGCGGTTAATGAACACATAAAATGTTTTATTCCTTACCATTGTATCTCTGCTGTTCGCTGCAGTACCAGTACATCTCCCAATGATTTTATCAATGCATTTTTTGTGAATAGCAGCATTACATTCTTCAGAAGAGCAACAGGAATAGAAAGATACAGGCAGTTAAGTTTCATGGAGGGAGATATATATAAAGTATTCTACACAAAAATGTTATTTTCTCTTATTTCCATTTATCAGTTGTATAATAGTTACAACTTTATATACATCAGTAGAAATGATACATTGGAAAGCTTTTATTATTAGGATTGAATTTAAATGTATCTGTAAGCATTTTAAGGTATCACATGATGCCTTCTTGTTTTTCTGTGACAAAAAAAATAAAAGGCCCTTTTGTTGTCTGGAAAATGGTAGCCCTAGACAAGCATAATATTTATTAATTAAAAAATATATTCATACCACTATATCATAAAAAATCAAAGTAGTTTACAACAATGATATATTGATATAATTTAAAAAAACTGCATAAAATTTAAAACCAGCATCAACTAAGTACTACAGGAACATGTTTTCTTAATTGCCTGCATAAGCCTGTTAGCACAGAAATGTTTTCAGCAGGTGTTTAAATGTTAAAACAAAAATGAATAATTAGGAACTGCTGCTATTTAATCTTATTTATTCAGCTACTTCTATAGCACCCTTCACCCAAAATGGTCACAGGGTGGTTTACAAACATAAGGTAACAAGATAAACAGAAACATTAAAATAACTCTCATAAACCACATAACAGCATTATAAAAATGACTTAAATGATCAGCCTCTAAAAGCCTGACAGAAAAAGTAGTGTTTTACCTGGCATCTTAAAGAATAGGTTACCTATAGTGATTATCAACAATTTGTACTACATCTACTAAAGTTTCTCACCGACTATTACCACCCAAGAATAAAAGACAATGCAATTAACTTACGTCTACATTTATATCCCTGCTTGTTTAGGCCCCTGTAAAGGAAATGGGGGGAGGGTTTAGTCACAAGCAAAACTTATAAAACAAAATATTCAGACATACAAGTTGTTTTATCAGCCCAAGGTCTTATTAAGAATATGCAGCTGATCCCACGGAAATATTTGAATCTTTCTTTCCCTAGATAAGTCACAATACACTTTTGAAGTAGGGAAACATCAACCTGCTGTTAATACCTAGCTATGCATTTCAAAGTGGTCCCAGATGGGAGAAGCTGTCTTAGAAAATGGAGGCTGTACCCAAGTGGATGAGAGAGAACAGTCAAGCTGAAGAAGTCAGCTGCCACAAACTTTCAGAACACCGTATGAAATATTAACTGCACATCAGCAGAAGTGATTGGATTTGATTTCTAGATTTTGTAGAGATGCTTTTCTTGTTTGTGCATCTTGTATACCACTCTGATGACTTCATGATGAGAAGCAGTGTCTGAATTTGTCAAATAAATAAACTGTGGTTCTGATCAGGCATTCCCCAAACTGGTCCTTCTGGATGTTTTGGGTGGAAGTTGCCGTCCAAAGCATTTGGAAGGTACAAGGTTGGGGAAGGTTGTTGATGAAATCCATCAGTGGTTGATGCAGGGTTTGTTGCTGTTTTGATGTGGTTTTGAAGGTTCTTGGTTAAAGAAGCCCACTTAAGCCATCCTTGTAAACTGTTTAAAAAGCTCATTTTCAGGTCAGAAAAAAAGAATCTTCAGGGTTTCCTAGAGGCAGTTACTCCATGGAAAACTAATGCTGGTAAAACTGAATCCGTCAGTTCTTGCTCTAGGCCAGAGCTGTGTGCAACATATAGATAAAACACAGGCAATAGCTCTCACCACACAAAATCTTTACAGACAGAGCAAAATGTAGGTTGCCCAAAGAAGGTGGCAATGAACTCATGGTTTTTGATGTAGTGGATCTTGGCCTGTTTGATTGCTCCTCTCCTGTTCATAGTCACAGTTCCTTCATCTTCTCTCATTGACTGCTTGCTGTCTGGAAGCAAAGAAATGAAACAGTGAAACTTGTATTTATAAAAGGAATAATTGTTTCATTATTTAGTTTAACAGGTACATTTTAACATAGTGATAAAACACTATCACTAAAAAAAGAAGAGCACATGCTTGTTCCTCTCCTTTGACTGTCTTCTGTCAAGTGCTGATGCAGTAATATAAAAATTAAAATGAACTGAAGATATGGAGCATGTTAGAAAAACTCAGCAATATGCAAATTCTATATCAGATAGCAGGCACTCTAGCCACAACTACAGTGCTGGGGGGAAAGGCACAAAAACCCAACTTTCCCCCTATTTACATGCTGACCACTAAAACTTAATGATCTGAACACATACATCCCTTTTTGCATTTTTTTTCCTGTTCCGCCAGGGCACCCAAGACAGTTTACAATTCCAAATATTACCATGAGCAAAAAGGTACACAATATTTGTTGGCCAACTTACGGAACCAAACTACTGTGAAACTATACCTTTAAAAGGCTGGAATTAGATTAATGAATACATCATTTTTCTTTTATTCTGCTATAGAAATGCCCTTTCAGTACGCAAAGGGAAATCAAATGATTTTATTTAGGGCAGGCTTAGGGAACCTGCACCTTGCCCGACCCACTATTCAGCTTGAGACTCTCCAGCCGATGCACACTTTGACTACTTTTGCCTGGTGGCATTGCGGTATTGACTTGTGCTTCTTGCTTGCCTGTGTAAACGATAGAAAAATGTGTATAGATATATTCACGTGTGCAGAAAGTCTTGATTCCTGCACATGGCTGGAATGTTGCTTACTGCATACAGATAAGAATCACAGCCATTGCTCTGCTGCCCACTTCTGCTTCTGGTCCCACCCAACACAGACATACAAAAGATTCCCCACAAGTTTCTATGACCTTTGGGCTGAAAAAAGGTCTCCACCCCTGATGCAGAAAGATTGAAAGTCTGTGGAAGACAGAGGAGAAGAAAATAAAGGTGATGGAAATGTGAGCTAAAATCACTTGAAAACACAACCAAGAGATTGGGCACAATTTCTGTTTCCTTGTGCAAGGTGTTTGTACTTAGGCAAGAATATGAAGATTGATGCTTGGATCCAAAACAACTTACTCTCAGTGTAGGGGAAGTAATGACACCACAGTGCCTGGCACTACTATATTAAAAGAAGGGTGTGTGTGTTTTAACAAGCATGATGGCACTACTTCTGGTAGTATTAGTTCAAACTGATGGAATTAGGAAATCATTTCTCTGTAAATACTCAAGAGTAGTAGTGGATTTGGCAAATGCACTGATTCAACATGCAAAATTTGCCCCGGCTTCCCTCTGCTTGGTCTGCTATCCTTTCTCTCCCACATCTCCCTACTCCTTATTATCCCCACATGCACAAAACATGTACAGCAAAGTGCCAAACTAATCTGGTTTTGCTGTGTGTAATGTGTTCCTTTAGCAATAGGGGAGAAACAGTTAAATTGTGGATGTGTCTCAAAGACAAGGGGAAATCCCCTTTCTGACCTTTTCAATCTTCCGACACAAGTGCTGTTTCCTCTTGTGCAATGGAAAGCTAGAGACAACCTGAGTTTGATGAGTTTCCCGTTAAAAGAGTATCAGTACATAGACACCATTTTCTCTATGGCTTACTCAGCTTTAGCACTCTGTCTTTCTCAAAGTGAATGGAACAACAGCTAGTTTCTGTGAACTTTGAGGCCTGGAAGACAGGAGCAAGATACTAACCAGTACATCTGCAAGTCTGGAAAATTATTCCAATGTTTCCTTAGTTTTTGTAATCTCAAACTGATCTCAATAAATACATGCTCCACTTAAATCTAGCAAATGCATTTAGGACCAAGATAAAAGTCCAAGCTGTTTCATTTCTCCATTGCAGCCCAGGAATTACAAAATTATCTGCTCTGGTGACACATTTTTTGGAACAATCCTGGTGCTCGAAGGTGTGTTTCCACTGTAACAAATTCACTGTAACACTCCTAACAATTCCTGTGAGCCCCAAGTCCCCCTCTGCCTCCCTTATATCCAGTGCTTTCTTCAGGCTCTTCCCCCAAGCTGTTACAATTCAGAGCATAAAGAGTGATGTGGGCTGGAGTCTTGTAGAAGAGAAGACCAGCAGCTGATTAAGGAGGAGCGGAAGGGCCCTGGATTAGGTGGAATGGCTGAATGCTTTGTAGCAAGCCTGCCTGAAGATCAGGGAATGAGAGCTGAATGCCAGTAGGGATCTCTTCTGTATGCTGAAAGGAAGGAAACTGCTTCCCTAAGTTTTTCTTATACTCATTTACGAATGTATGCATCAAGTGTATAAAAGGTACATCTGAAAAAGAACATCAATACAGAGCAGAAGTAGGAAAAGTAAGGGTGTCAGGGAAAGAAGAAGTGACAGAGAGCTCTGTTGCAAAGGAAGGAAGTAACAGGAGGAACTGCAGCTACTAGTCAAAATTAGATTTTGTATGTGGCTCGTAACATTTGAAACTTATAAAATGCTTCTGAAATGCCAATGAGATTTAACAATATATATGCAAAAATGATGCTCTATTTAAAAATAAATTACTAGAATTAGAAAGAGAACTGTTTTTGAAGCAACCAGTCAATTCATCTGGTTGGTAACCAGATGAATCATAGAACTGTACAGTTGGGTCATCGAGTGCAACCCCCTGCAATGCAGGAAACTCAACACACTGTCCCCCATACTATATGAAACCATACTGGAGCCTGCTTAGCTTTGAAAACTGTACTAGCAGTTTTACTGCTGCACCACCGGCCAAGTCAAAGTCAAAGGAGCGGCAATAATTTTCTCTCTCCCAAAATCGAGATGCTTTATTTTCCACATTTTTAAAGAAAGATTTTTTACAATACATCCACATCCACATATACATATACACATCAGGATACTGGTGTCAGGAAAGTGAGTGCTTTGTATGTAATACACTGACTGCACTCTACGCATAATGCTAAGCCATATTTTAGCGCTATGTAAATGAGATGCAGAAGGCAATGCACTGGGCTCACATGCTCTTCCCTTTGGCGGCTTGTCATGTTATATGGAAGAGGAACCCAGACTTACGACAAACTTGAGGAACCTTCAAAACAAGCCCACAGGTTTGAAGGTGGCTTGTGTTGAAACTGCGCAGAGTTTAAGGCAGGATTTCTGGTTCATGCAACATGACACTAATGTGAAAGGGACTCTAATGACTGCAGAAATCCTCCTGCTGGTCATGAGGGAGGAAGAAAGGGAAAGTGGCAGCTCATCTAGCATTAAACAATGGTGTAGTGTTATGTATGTATGCAAGGCACCAAAAAGGTCTGCATAATGCAGTTCTAGGAAGAGGGTAGGAGCAGATTCCTGCATACTTGGGGAGATGGATTCCTGAGGTATGCAGGAAAAAAAGATAATACCGAGCTTCCCAAAGGCTGGCAAGAGCAGGGACTGTACACCTCTTTCCCCTATAATTGTGGGATCAGCTTTCATCCAGTCAGAAATGGGAGATTGGCTGAAGTGAATAAAGTGGCTTGGGGCTTGCTCCCCTTCAGTCTGGGAGCTTGGCCTCAATAATTCCCCACTGCCATTTAAAGGATCACAAGGGAAGAACTGGTATTGGAGGACATGCACAGAATCCCCCACCCTTATAGGCATTCTGAAGCCCAGGTGGGCTATGGAATCTGTCGCCAGTACTATGGACTAATCCAGGAAAGGAGATCCGTGCTCAGAATTATGCATCTCCATGCATAGTCACTCACTGTGTCAGATGTTCATACAAATGCACCAAAACGTGCACAGGTAGTCTGTAAACACTACATTGTTTTCAATGGGATGCACATTCAGATCTGCATTTGGATGCCATTCACAAACATAATCCCTGATCCACTAAGTGACATGCCTAGCAGAAGTTGTCCTCTATATTTAACCGAATCAAGGATAGGAGGCATCTGGAACAAAGTGGAAGGAAAAATTACCCCTTTTACCCTACCCCTCATCCTCCCTGCATTCTATTTTTATGAAGCCATGAAGATGTGGACAACTTTTAGCAAAATCTTTAAAAAAATGGAAATCTACACTTCTTACACACTATTTAGGGAATTCTGCCATGTACAGCAGTTCAAGTGATAGCAACTAGCATGAAAAAATTGTGGAAAGCTGTCAAAGCCTATAAATATTAGAACATGCCACCAAGCTTTCACATCTTACCAAACAAAGGAAAAACCTTTGCTCAGACCTCTGGCACAGTTTCCATTGAAATGAATGGGGGTAGTGAATGAACAGTGAAAGAAAGCTACAATTCCCATTAAGAGTTTTATCAGATGGAAATATTGCCAGTTATTGCCATTTACTGTGGGTCCATTAAAAAGAAATTTAGCTATGGAAAACATGCATACGTATTAATACAATCTATAAATCACACAGAAATAGGCAACACTTTTCAGATAACTCTTTCCTGCATTAACCTGCAGTTAATGAGCATTCGATAATCCATATAATCTTCCCCACCCACTGAAAATGCTATAATACTTTGTTCCCTACTGAAACTACCTATTTTTCAAAGAAAGCAATTGACAAACCCTTCCATTTTATTGCTGAAGTCCGCGGCATAATTCCAGAAAGAGAAAGCTATTCTTGCTGCCTCCAAAGCTGCTTAACACAGAGAGTGAGACACTCAGTATGAAAGTAAACCAACCACTGAGGTGCTAAGTTCTGTGACTGGATAAGGTCAGTAACTTCATTAAAATAAACAAAGAAATTGGCAACCAGTTCTACTTCTTATAAGCATCATTTTTATATGGGGGGGAGGGGAGAAGACTCATTTGTGGGACCCCAAATCTAGCGTTCAACCCCTCAATTCCAGGAATGATAGAATATTATTTCTGCTCTCATATGGAGAAGAGAATATAATCTAGGGCACATCAATTTGGAAACATGCCATTTTAGTTCAGTGACAAGCGAATTGCTCTGTTCATCATGAAACTATGGAAGGAAACTTCTCATATACCAACAGAGGCTTGGGTTAATAACATCTGGATCATTGCTCTATCAGAATGCCTCACATACCATCAGCAACTAATCAAAGGCATCTCCAAAAAAGATAGCTTTGAGACAATCTGGTCTTTCTTTTTCTCTTTTATTGAAGAGGAACAGAATATTTTAATGCCACCATCATCACAGAGCTGTCTGTGGAGGGGATATATTGATTGAAAATGTATTGTATAGTAATTGTACTATAACTTTTGAATAAATGTCTTAATTTTTTTAATGAAATGTGTGCAGCAAGCTGCCTATACCACTGAATAGGTGAAGATCCTTAGCATGTAAGAGTGCCATGTGTGCATTGGAGATATGTGCAGGTTGCTCCTAGACCGGATGTATTGTAAAATTTCTTGCCATAAACTTGCATAATAAATTACAAGTACTATATATGAGAATATTTTTCTGCTTACACGTTCCTAATTAGGTCCTAATTAGGCACACAAGGTAGTTTCTCCCAAGACATGCCCACACATAGGGGCAAGTAAAGATGTGGCCTCTTGCAGTCCATATGCCAACCATATGACCATCATTGCTTGCAATCCCCCAAGGCTTTGCCTGCATAGTCAGAAATCAAACCATGCAGGCAATGGGAGCAGGCTTTACAGGTGCCTGCAACCCCTTGAGAATTTCTTTGTCCATGTTGTTTGCAATCAAATGGGCAAAAGAATACACTTCACGGGAGATCATGGTACCTCAGGTGACTGACAAGATGTGCTTTTGGTAGTTTACCCAGTGAAAATTCACCAAACTAGTGAGCTTTCAGTGCTGATGCAATACCTTTTCCCTGGAAGCAAAACACTGGTTTATTTAAACTGGGCATAGTATGCAAATGTATCAACCAATGTTGTTCCAGTCCTGCCAGGCCCAAGGAAATCATTGGATTTTGTAACTCCTTGAGCAACCATGATGGGCTAAAAAGGAAGAACAGCGGTAGAAATGATCATACCCTGTGCAACCTCTTGAGGGTGGCAGAGGATCAAAGTGACTTCTTTTGCTGAAGCAAAGTGTCTGCCAGTGCACTTTCGGGTAACAAGAACACTTTGATAACAGGCTGAGGAACACCTGTGGTATAGAAAATGAATTTTCAGCAACGCTTATGAAGCAGAAGCTTCTGAGTTTGTGTCCAGATGACCACAACACATAAAAGGGCGCATAAGGTGGTTAAGAGTCCCTATCAGCTGGCCTCTCACCACATCCCATGGCCAGTCACCCATCCATCAATGTCCATGCACACATCAGAAGGGCATCTACGATCATTTATGTGCAACCTTGAAAAGTACTTTATATTGACTTACATCATCATTCCACCTAGCTCAGCTTTCTCTACAATGACTGGCAGCAGCTCTCCAGGTTTTCACACATTGCCAGCCCAACTTGGAGATGTTGAGGACTGAATTTGGGACCCTCTGCATGAAAAGCAAATGCTCTACCACTAATCTGTGGCCCTTTGCATATTCCCCCTTGCATGGAAGAATGCTCATGTGAGTATGTACACAGAACCTCCTCACACATGTCTGACTTGGGTGAGGCAAAGAAGCTCACACTCTTCCCCTGGCAGCCCTCTGAGATGCCTCCCAACTTTTTCTGAGGGTTGGGGAACCTCCCATTACATCTGGGAAGATTTCCTCATCCTCAGCTCCCATGCCACAACTCACTCCATTCCATAGGCTACCCCAAGAGGCTCTTCAGGGGACTTAGGAGGCTGCTGGAGGGAAGGAGGAACAGGGAAGTCACCTTCCATTGTCACATCTCTGGATCCAAGCTAACGCCATCCAATTTAAAGTTAATGTTTACTATATATTGCATCATCATCATCATCATCATCATCATCATATTGAAGAATAATAATATTAATATTCACCCATTTCCTTACCTCCATCTTCTAGAAAATATTGTACAGCCATCAATACTTTCCCTTGAGGTTGCAAGTCAAGCTAAGAAGAACAAAATCAACAAATTACCTTCCAGTTACACTAAAATTCCTACAAACATCTTGTTCTACATTCTGAAAATTTCACATGCAGAGGGGCAAGTCACAGTTGAAGACTACTTTCCTTCTCTCTCACATCTATTTCACAATGACAACAATGTTGATACTGTTAGTTTCTTAATTATTACGGAGTCACCCCACATTTTATTTATCGTCAGCTGAATGTAAACAATAAAACCATACAAGGATTGTCTGGCTGTATGGAAGTTCCACATAATTTGCATTAACCCAAATACCACTGATTCCCACAGTTTCTCACTGAGAGCCTCTCTAAATAAGCAGAACATCATTTGAGCTTTGCCCCGATTTATGGACTACCAGGTTACAACGCCACCCACTGCTGGCAAATTCACTTTGGGGTAAATTATCAGCCTCAGATCCACTAGCTCACCAGCACTTCATCCGACAGATTAAAATCCTGAGGGCACACGTCACAACTGCAAGGCCCATCAGTTTATCACAAATTAGCCTAATCTTTTCTCTATCCCCGTCAGGGATACAGAGCAAGGTTGTGGAAATAAGACACAGTAATGACATCAAGGACATGAGGCACGTTGAAGCACACATTATGTTCCTTTTCTAAGGAACTAGACAAGGAGCATTCCCATTTTTTGAGAACATGAAGTTCTGCTGAGAATAATCTTAACAAGTGAAAAATTCATATGCTATGAGCATGTGATCCTCTAGAGATCTGGTTCTAAGCTGTATAGACCTAGGGTAACACAGTAGAAAATAATTAATCACATGGTGTCATACTCACCCAGAATTCTGCTTTCCCATTGCCTTTCTTACATCTTTCAGCCAAAACAGATACACCCACAGTCACCTCAGATAATGGGTCTTCTGCTGCTTTCATGAGAACAATCTGAATGACGCGGCCCTCATAAATGTGGGCATCAAATGAAGATTTCCAGTCTGGGTACATAGTGGGTTTCTTTTGAATCAAGGTTTTGCCTCTCTCTGGAAATGTCACAGAAAAGGCATAAATGAAGAGCTGCCAGGAAAACACTAAATTTCACAATCACAAACAACAGACAATTTTAATTTTATTAGAACTATAGCCAGGAAATAATCTCAACAATGTTAAGATAACAAGGAAGGATATTTTCCAAACACATTAATTGCAATAACAGCCAATGAACATTGAATAATGTTCAATGTTCCCCAGCTCATTGCCCCAATGGAGAACCCTGGCTCTTCTCATTGTTTAAAAAGTTTATTTTCCTTTATTGTGCTTTGGGTGGCACTGAGCTCCTAGGAAAACCAAGTACAGGCCTCCAACCACATCACCCCTCTTCCCTTTCCCTTCCCCAGAATGACACTGGGACCCATGTGGGATGTTTCTCTTGTATGTGTTGATGGATTTTGCCTTCAACATGTGTGTTGCTTTTTGGGGTACATGGGTGGGTCTCACTTGTTTGACTTCTTCAGTAGAGTTTGCCTGTTTTTTGTGCCTTAAGGTCGTGAGTGGATTTCCCCTGATTTTCCCAATGCCCCCACAGCTTTTCCAGATTTGGGGAATTGCCAAAATTGTTTAGCTGCTTTGGGGGGTGGATGTGTGTTACTTCTCTGAAATGGGTTATGTGGTTGTGCTTTGGGGCACGGGAAATGTCTGTTTTGAAAGTTGGGATTCAGAGCCAACTTCTCTCTTATAGGCATGCTCTCCCTCTCTCTTTTGCAAAGTTATGATCCCTTGGGCAGCTTTTCTGTGACTAGATAGATGCCCAAGGGTAGCCATTTTATAGTGGTGCCCACAAGTTTCTCAGATTTCCAAATGTGGCCTAATATCCAGGCCCAATTTTGGCAACTGTGTTAGTTGAGCCATGATAAATAGCTGAATCTCTGTAAACTGTATGGAGAGTGATTGGTTCCTTAATATTCTGACATAGGATTTAAGTTCAGAGTTAAGTTTATGTTTATCCAACAGCTGTTTTGTTTGATGCACGTCTCTCAGTATGATGGACTGTCCAAACAGTAGTAAAGAATAGCACCTCAGTTTGGCTTTATTAGGTAAGGACTGCCAAAACCAACATTATAAATTAGGTATTTGACAAGCAGGCTGATGTTAGCTTGCCAAATGTTCACAAATAGCCACCTGAGGATATTCTGCATTCTGCAGAGTTCTGCTTTATCTCCTCTGCTTCTGCCAAAAAGCTTTTACCTGGTCTCAGAGATCCTTTCTAGTAACAGCTACTCAGAGCAGATGTTTTCAATTAATGAAAAGTGAATTCCAGAGCTCCCAACCTCCACCCTTTCTGCAATTTTGTTGTGGCAACTTCTATAACAATGTCCTCAAAGGCAGATCGGCAGCCCATGAATTTCCAGATAAAGATAAATGCTGCTCTAGTATCCCCTCCAGCATCTGTTACATTTTTTCTTGAAGATTTTAAAGGAACCCTATCCATTTCTCGTGGTGATCTAACACATGCTTGACTGTGTTGGCCTAAAAGGAGGAAATCCGACTATGCAGCAATCAGCCTGGGCCTAAGAAAATATTTTCCCCATTTTACATTTGGCCAGAAAATGTTCACTTGAGTGACGTTTGGGTGCACTGATTTTACTGGTACATGGACCAGAATTAGAAAATGTTAATTATGTTAATTATGAGACAGAGGGCAAATGATTTTTTTTTTCCAACTTCAACATGCTCTCCCACAATGGTTACACTGACATAAAAGTGTATATGTATCACTTATGAACAGATAAAATATTAAAGATTTTCAGTTTATCCATTTTGCTGAACAATTTGTGTACCCAAAAGTATTCAAAATAAACCAGAGCAATACTTTTAAATCTTCATTCACAGTATGGATATGCATTTGTTCCATAATAAATGAAACAACAACAAAAAAAGGGTCCATTCATTTCTTTCCAAAAAGGATCCATGGAACAAATAGAATGGAAATGAACGAGCTTTTCTAGTTCTAATAGTAACAGCCATTAGCTTAAAGTTAGAGGGAAAGAAAGCACTTATTATGTAACTATTTTTAGTCCAAGCCCTGGGTGACAATTGGTTTTCATGCAGTGCAAAAGAAAAGGCCTCAAGAATATTTTTAAGGGTCTAAAGTTCAGCAAGGAAGGCCAGCAATACTCCTGAGCCTTCTAAGAAAGGAGTCACACAGGGCCAGGGTTTATCCATCGAAGCTCTAGGGAACCTCTTTATCCTGATAAAAAGGGAAGCTTTTAATGTTTGATGTATTACGGTATTTTAATATTTTGTTGGAAGCCGCCCAGAGTGGCTGGGGAAGCCCAGCCAGATGGGTGGGGTATAAATTAATAATAATAATAATAATAATAATAATAATAATAATAATATCTCTTCCTGATACATTGCCTATGATCAGATGACTTAAATCCAAATGATGCTGTACACAAATAGCCATATTCTTCACTCTTTCCCTGTCATTGGGATTAAACTGACCTATGCCACATACATTAGACTAGAAACTGCATCCTTTGACACCTTAAGGTTGTAATTGTATACACATTTACTTTGGAGTACATCGCTACTGACTCAGTGAGATTTCCTTTCTCATAAACAAGCACACAATTAGACTCTGGTCCTGCCAGACCATATGTGAGGAATTCCAGACCACAAATGGAATCAATTCAACTGATCAATCTTCTTACCTGTAGTCAAGGCCTCTTTCATTTTTATTGCACAGAATGGCTGTGGTTGCTCCCCTTGATTCGGCATAGGTCCTAGCTCAAAGGAGTTGAATGATATTCGTAAGAAGGGAGCCATTTCTCATAGCACAATTGTAAACCTACACGGGGGGGAAAACAGACAAAAAAGTTAAGGCTAGAGTTAAAAATTGGGCTGTGTGGAGAAAATAAGCCGAAGAAAGGACTCAGTAAACCTTGCTTGAAATCAACTCCTGGTGTGCTCTGAGACCCATCTGCTGAGTTGGCTAAATTTATAGGAAAAAGATTAGATGCTTCTTTCTTTCTGGTAAAGTTATAATAAATCCAATTCAGAGGAAATCTGAATCCAGACATTCTAGTTCACATATAGCTTTTTAAAACCAAACCCCAAAATGCATCATGTTCTTGTGTGCATATTGTCTCAGATCCTAAGAACTAAGTGTCTTGTTCTTCTCATGGAATAGAGGTTTTCACACTTTCTGTACCCCAAAAACCAGATCTATAAGGTCTGAGGACCCTGGGAAATGGTGTGAGATATGGCATAAGAGAGGCTGCAGATGGCTGAAAGATTTGAAAACTGCAGGAACGCCTTCCTTGGATGACCAGTGCACACTTTTTGGAACCAAACCACATATCTTTGGCTAGTGGCCATAATTAACCTTTCTAACTGACACATCATACATAAATCTCTTCATTTTTCTTATCCTGCTGTTGGAAACTTATTGCTCTAGATCACTGTCCATCTTGATAAGACACTTAAGCCCCACCAGTATTTAGCTAATGACAAATTTATTAACAGAAAGCAAACATGTGTTTGGCTCCCTGCAGTTCTGTCATTGTGTTTAAGGCTGACACGAGCACCAAAAACAAGTCATCAGTAGAATGTTTCATTCTTCTCTGGACTAAATGAGAGCACAAATGTTGTTCATTTGTTTGCTTCATCTTACTTTAAATAAATCACTACCCCTACTTTGTCTAGACAGCTTGGTATCAAGATTTTAATGTTATAAGTCTTCTCATTCAAAACACTAATATCTCACCCAACCCCCAAATTGAAATCAAGGTGGCTTACATAAAAGCATATCATAGAATAAATAAATACAGTACAAAATTATAAGCAAATCATGCATACTTAAATATAAACATTAAAGTTAAAATGCTTCCAATTTGACATATTAGCTATACATCTTTTAAAGCAACACTAGATGACAAATATTTCAGACCTAAGAGAAAACTCTGCTTTAGAAAGCCTGTGGTCCAATATTACTATAAAAGAAAAACAAAATCTGTAATGAAAGATAAACTAAAAAGAAGTCTGTTAGATGTTTACAAATAGACATGAGGTCATCCTTACATTTTCTAACATATCACAAGACATTCAGTCTGCACATTCTCAGTACAAACTTCAAGCATTACAGCCAGAAACTATGATCTAAACCTCAAAATATGTGAAGCTTGATTGAATCATCATTCATGTGCATGGGAAACCTTTCACACAGATAAACTTCTGTTATCTATTTGCCTGCATAATTAAGAAGTCCAGTATTTCACTTGTGAAATATGCATGAAGTACAAAAGCATCTGGTTTTAGTACTTTCCCCTGCCACCTAGTAGTTTCAGTCTTTTTTAAAAAACAAAACTACTCCAACCCACAAATCAGATCAGGTTCTATCCTGTCTTTCTTCTTTCCCCAATTTGCTTGCTTAAATCATTTGGAATTATTTGTACCCCATTTCCTACTGTCTGCTTGTTCTCTCAATTACATGCGTGTTATTATAAAAATATTTTCAGATCTGATGTGTATTTTGGCATGAGATTGCAGGGCAAACACACATCTTGGTTTCCTCAATTAAAAGACAAAAATGAATTCACAATTGTAATCCCCATTATATCTATACAGTATATCTATATATATTTAATTTCTCCATTGCTTTTAGTAACACTCTTCACCTGTCCTGCCTTAGCAACCACACAAATATAACCTTTCCTACTTCCTTACACTGAAGTCAATCTTAATCACAGAGCAATTCTGTTCCACAGGTAGATTTCCACATGAGATCTGCAAAAAACTTGCTTGTCAGCGGCTCATCCTGGCAAATCAGTAGGTGGCGCTCTTTCCACTGTATCAGTAATTGATCTCCAGAAACCATACTACAACGCGAATTGTTGCAAAGTGTCCCTTCTGTCTTAAATTGGCTTAAAACCATTTTTTAAATGCACAGTACACTCTTGCATACTGTTTTGTTAGACCAAAGAAGGGTTTCATTTGCTATTATTAAAAATGTCGTATTTTAATGTTGTATTTTAACATAACCATAAATAACTGGTGTATAATTTCAAATAAGCACCACTTATTATGTTATAGGACGCAGGTGGCGCTGTGGGTTAAAGCCTCAGCGCCTAGGACTTGCCGATCGAAAGGTCGGCGGTTCGAATCCCTGCGGCGGGGTGCGCTCCCGCTGCTTGGTCCCAGCGCCTGCCAACCTAGCAGTTCGAAAGCACCTCCGGGTGCAAGTAGATAAATAGGGACCGCTTACCAGTGGAAGTCTCCGGACAGCGCTGGCCCCTGGCCTCTTAAGTGAGATGGGCGCACAACCCCAGAGTCTGTCAAGACTGGCCCGTACGGGCAGGGGTACCTTTACCTTTTTATTATGTTATAACCTAAACTGAGAAATACACCCTGATTACTATAAGCAAAGCCAACCATAAGATACACAATGATGCCACAAATTCCTTGCCACCATTTGCCACCTCACAGAATGGCTGGTGTGAATAAATGAAGGAGGTCCAGCCTTCAATTCTTCCAGTCTTCTTTCATTTTTTAAAAAATGTTTTTATTAAAGATTTTCTTGGGTTATTCTTCCAGTCTTGATTAGTCAGACCACCACCATCCCATCCATTGGTCATTCCAGTCATTGGCACAGGTATGCCACCTTCTAGATTCTTCCAGTTCCACTTTCCAGAAAGTCCCCCTTTCTTTTTGTTTCACTCCAGACTATGTTATGAATGGAGTAGATTTCAAAGCGAAATGGAAGTGAGAAGAACATGCATTTTGCAGTAATAACATAACACTGGATAGCTCAGTTGGTTGGAGCGTGGTGCTGATAACGCCAAGGTTGCAGGTTTGATCCCTGTATGGGACAGCTGCATATTCCTGCATTGCAGGGGTTGGACTAGATGATCCTCAGGGTCCCTTCCAGCTCTATGATTCTAACCTTTGCCAGAGGCCTATTATCCCTTGCTGCCATGAATTAAGACAGTATCAGTGATGGGCAGTGCTTTTTCTGGGGGCGCTCAAGGGTAAAAGTATGGCACTTGTTGTAACAACAATTTCATGGTGAGTACTGGCACCTTTTCTTTCTAGAAGAACAGCACTGGTGATGGGGAGGGCCAGAAACAAAGCCAGGAAAAGGCCTTTCTCATTGGCAGCTCAGCTTTCAGAGGCACTTCTTGGTGTTGCCAGTACATCTCCTAGCTGTCTATTTGACTATGTGAGTTTAGATCCCCCGCCACCAATTATTTCTATTTATCCCAAACATATATATGAAAGACACAGTTTCTAGAGTATGAATCAGATCCTTTTAAACAGTTCAAACTGTACATATTCCTGAACTGACCTTCTCAGATAATATGCTTTGCTTGCTACTGAGTAGGGAACAAACTATTATAAACCCTTTCATTCCAAGGTACATATCCTTCTTTGAAAATGGAAGCTCTTACAGCAGGCTATAAAACTGAAAATAAATGAAATATTATTTTAAAGAGGAAGAGATTGTAATGTGGATCAAATGCTTTTTATTTTTGCTGTGGTGAGCATTTTCCTAGTAAACTAATGTTCATCATTGCCAACATGATTATTCGACTACCATTTAGGGGGAGAACTCAGCATTTCCCATCTACTCCTTGAGCTGATATTTGCATAAGTGTTTTTGTACCGTATACAGATACACCCATTGCAAGCAAGTGGTACTTAGCAAGGATCCTAAAATACATTTAAGAGCCAACAGGCTTTCCACAAATTTTATTCAAGATGTCATTGACTGTTAAGAACAGGAAAAGAAGAATTCAGGTTTGATAGTTTCCAATTACTTGGTGACTCGCTGGCCTGGTTCACACATAATCATGATTCAGTGTGCACAAATGGGTGCCAAAACTTAAGATCACACCTGCTGCATTATTTCCCCAGTCCTGTTGCTGGGCTCAGTACAGTGGTACCTCTAGTTATGGACTTGATCCATTCTAGGGTGCTGTTCACACCCTAAAAAGTCTGCAACTATAGTGCCACTTCTGCGCACACACACAGCACGATAGAGCGCTTCTGCACACATGCAAGATGCGCAGAGCGCTTCTGTGCATGCACGCATGACGAAACCTGGAAGTATACACTTCCGGGTTTGCCGCATTCGTATCCTGAAAAAACGCAGGCGGAGACTGACGTAACAAGAGGTACAGCTGTAATACATCTGAACCAAGGCTGTGGTTTTTCTTGTCCAGACAAATCTCAAGCTGTAAGCAATATTTGTTTTCTGCAGCTGCTGCAGTAGCAGATGAGGAGCACAGCAGATACAAACTTCACCTTGGAAATCCACATTTACTCATTTATGCTGTTCCATGTTTGAGCATTGTGCATGAACTGGACCAATATCTCCCATTTTTAAAACAAAGTACTGCTAGACTGACAAAAGCTGAGCGGAAACTGTTTGCTTTCCTATATTTCAGAGGTCTCTACAGCAGCTCTCATAGCACTCCAAGGAACATAACAGCTGCTAACAAAACAATGTTTACTGGAATGAAACATAGTGCTTTATCTGTTAAAAAAACAAAACAAAAACAAAATGTTAAGATATTTTGTTTGTGATAGCTTTAAGGTGGGAGGATAAGCTACTTACAAAATGTAGAAACAATATTTCAGTAATCTATGAGAAATAAAAGTAAAGATTTAGTCACAATATTTCAGTGCATTGTGGAAAATATATTGGCTTGGTTCACAAATCACATTAAATGGCCATTAAAAATAAGCTATGCTTTAATGAGAAGCAGCAGTACACCTGGGGCAGGGGGGAAGCTCAGAGACCAAGGGTGGCAGCTGCAGTTGCCCAGAGGACTCCTAAGGAGAGGGGAGAAGAGAGGAGGCTGAGGGAATACTTCACAAGGGAGGGTGTTCAAAAAAGGGTGAGAGGCTGCCAGCTCTGCAGGCAAGGGGTGACATAACTGGGCTCCTGAGTCCCACAGAAAGAATGTAGTTGGTCAAGGGAGCCATGGACCCAAAAAGGTTGAAAACCTCTCAGTCAAAAAAGAAATATGAATTTATGCTATAAAAAAAACTTAAGGAACTACAGTGGCACCTTGGGTTACAGATGCTTCAAGGTTACAGACTCTGCTAACCCAGAAATAGTACCTCAGGTTAAGAACTTTGCTTCAGGATGAGAACAGAAATTGTGCAGCGCAGCAGCGGGAGGCCCCATTAGCTAAGGTTAAAAACAGTTTCAGGTTAATAACAGACCTCAGGAACAAATTAAGTTCTTAACCTGAGGTACCACTGTATACTGGAACCTTCTTATCTGGCCAAAAGACCCCCAGAAGCCACTCTATACACATGCATAAAGCTTGGAAGGTACAGACACCAGTTTTCAAAGTGAGAATCTCTTGCAACTCTCAAGGCAAAAATGGATTTGAAAGTGCTACCAAGGCCCAAGTTTGACCTCCCTGCTACCTTGTCAGGCAATCTCCCAGTTGCCCATCCCCAACCCTGTCTACAAAAATAAGAAAAAGAAAAAAGCAAGCTCTTACTGAGACTAGACGTTTTGTTTTATATATAAACAGTCATTTATATACTTGCTGGTTACATAAAATATGTATTTAAATAAAATATGTATTTCCATTTCACAAGTTACCACTTATACCTCTGGATCAATATTTATATATCTTCTTTTCCTGTTTGTTTTTATCCTGTATCAGTGTAAGCTATGTTTCTACCAATATACAAGTAGTTAAAAGGTTGCTATTTGCTATAGATGCTTTTGTGTAAATGAGATAATAAACATACTAGAACCACAACTTATTATGCAAAGCTTTGGTGTTTGGAAAGGGTTGGGATTAAAAGATCAGTAGCAGGCTTTGATTAGCAAATTATACTGTAATCAGTGTTTGAAACTTCTAGGTGCATTTTGCGAGAGGGAATTTCATTAGTGTGAGCAGTTTCTGAGCTCAGGGCACAGTATTAAAACTGCAGAGTGGAAGGAAAGGAGGACCTTTTTCTGCCTCCCCACTTCCAGCTACTCTCTGAAGACTGGAGAAAAGACCCTCTTATGAATATTAGGGGGGTGGGCAGGGGAAGGACTAGACAGTGTGAAAAATGAACATAGTATTTTAGCTGCAGTTCATTTTCAACTTTGTGTTCTTCTTATAAAAAAGTGCGCCTAGACATTCCGTTGTGCTCATAACCTAGGTTTAAGGTGCCATTTAGCTCCTTAGCTTTCATGTCTCAATTTGCAACACTGGCTGTGATGTACAAATCTTGTCCGCCCAGCATTTGTTTTAAAAGGCAGAATGAAATGTACCTAAAAAAGCATATTTAGCTCCTTTTTAGAAGAGTATTCTGAATTGAGTGATACAATTAAATGTGTAAAAAAATCAGAACTAGGGACATTGTTGCAAACTGGAATGTTAATAATCTCACAATTTGTTCTACCAGGAGGGCAACAACAGTGACATTTTGTTCTCTATTCTGAAGACAAGTGAAATTGTTTTTTCCTTGGCAAATTAATCACCCAGCTTTTGTCATATTAAAACTGCAACCTTACATTAAAAACAACAACCTTCCTCTAACAGTGTGAGTAGAAATACAATTTTATTCCTATTCTTTATACCAAGGTTATATCCATTTTTTCCAGCACTGCCTGACAGGTCTCCCCTCTCAGTATGCTACACACTTGAAAACTGCATAGCCACACAATGTAAAATTTATTGGCTAGTTCAAAAAAGATGAAATGTAGCTGGGTGCGTGCTAGGAAATCAGGGCACACCCAACATTGAAACTACTGTAAATTCAGTACCTTCAAATCAACAGAACTAAGCAGAAGGACCAGTTCTTCATGTTGTTTTTATGGATTCCTATCCTTGGTGAATAATAGTGGGTTCAAAACATGCAGAAATAGCATGTGGGCAGGTTTCCCCCCTAGATTTGTCCTTAGCACGGGGCTGCTGAGGCAATACAACACATCTAGAGAGTTATGCAGTTAATTCAGTTGAATTGTATGGTTTGTTTTGGCATTTTTCTGTTTGCAGTGTGTAAATCCATAGTGACAAATGTAACATTTGTAAGCTTCTTTACATAATATTTGTGTTTTAGCTCATATTATTTGAACTCCAATTAACATTAAACCATTTATTCGTTAACCAGCTTGATCTTCCCTACAAATATAATCAATGTGGTTCATGTAACAGTTTTGCAACATCAAGAATTGATCTGTTACTTCATGACAACTGTTCTCACTAAAACATGAATCAAAAATTCCACTTTCAGCAATATACACAATGAGCTAATGTTTCATGGGCAGGTGTCGAACTTACAGTAATTTTGACTGGAAATATGGAAAAAAGGTTTTCTGGCATATGTCCTGTGACCAATGTAACAACAACAATTTTATTATTTATATGCCACCAAACTGACTGGTTTGCCCCAGACACTCTGGGTGGCTTTCAGCAAAATATAAAAACACAATAAATAACAATAACAGAACAGCTTATTTGATGAGAAAAATTATTCTCCATTCCTACATGTCCCAAGTGGTCATTTAAAAGAATGTACTTCATCTATTTATGAATCCCTCTTTCCTCTTATTAAAGTACTTCAACTCCCAAGATGTGTAAAACAACTTAAAGATTATTTATGTTAAGAATAATGAATGCTTATAGAAAGTGTTAGTGGTTTTGCTTTTTGCTTTTGCATAGGCAGCCTTTAGCCTTCTACCATTTACAGTTATGCTCTAACTGTATTTCCGTCTGAATGCCAACTTCCTTTACAAGTCTAACTTCAGTGCTTAACATAATTGAAATAATGGATTAACTACAGGGATTCTGCTGCACCAACAGTTCACAAATGTTAAGGAGTCCCAAACAGCTAATGGAGCAATTTCCATTTATATTTTGCTTTCCAACATCCTCCTCCCCGCTCTCAAAGACCAAATGGAAATTTCACAGACCAAAGAGTTGGATGTAGCTCTTTTCAGATAAATTGTTTTGAACAATCCATGAACAGTCCATTTCCATTATAACATGACTTTTTAATAAAATACAAAATCTACAGTGGAAAAGTTACTCGTCTCCAGGGGATTATGCTCAACAGAAAGAAAATGTAAGTGTGAATAATGAGCATCTGGACCATATACACGTAATTTAGTGCATGGGTGGGGGAGGGGGGTGAACGTAGAAATAAACCAATTCTTTATCAATTTTTGGGATCAAGCTAGATCGTTTTTCTCCCAGCTATACACCAAAAAACTGTGAAAGCAAACCAAAGAGTATAAGGTGCCTTAATTCAAGGATTAAATCTATTACTCTCAACCTGAATCTCTATTTTAGCTTCCTCTCATAGGCAAGATTTCTTTTGAACAAGCACTGACTGTACTAGATGTTGCCCAGAACAAAGAAATGATTACAGTTCCTGTTCAGAGGATTTATAATCAATCAGAAAAAAGAAAAATAAGGTAAGATACTTGGATGTAAGCAAACTATTTAAGATTTGTGAACTTGTCACAATGACTGCAGAGTGATCCATTGATATACTGTAAACCGATTTTTATTTCTTTTTAAAGCGGAAATTCAAGAATTAATTATTTGACAAAACAATTCTGGAACATGTATGAGAAACCAGAATGAGATACGCTTTCAGGGCTAAATTAGATATATTATTTGTCTGAATGCAATCAGGATGTGTGTTACATAAACAGAAGGCCAAGGGAAGTCTCAGCAGTCCTGGAACAGTGGGGTCTATAGAGGGGGGAGTTTAAGTATTACTCTGCCAGGTACAGGGGGAAAAACTAATATTTGAAGTTACCATTTTGATTTCAATGAAAGTGTCCAATGGGAGTTTCTCTTAGAAGTCACGTAGGAAGATAAAAACACAAGTGATCCCTCCTGTATTAGAATAAAGACCCATCCAAGTCCAGCATCAAAATTCTCAACTAGATGTCATTGGGAAGGCCAATAGCAGGACATGAATGCAACAACAATCTTTTCCCCTTCAGAGACTGGTATTCTGAGGAATGTCACCACTAATCCTGGAGGTTGCATATAATTCTCATGATTAAAGGTAAAGGTACCCCTGCCCGTACGGGCCAGTCGTGTCCGACTCTAGGGTTGTGCGCCCATCTCACTTAAGAGGCCAGGGGCCAGCACTGTACAGAGACACTTCCGGGTCACATGGCCAGCGTGACGAAGCTAATCTGGCGAGCCAGCACCAGCGCACGGAAACGCTGTTTACCTTCCCGCTATAAAGCGGTACCTATTTATCTACTTGCACTTAAGAGTGCTTTCGAACTGCTAGGTGGGCAGGAGCTGGGACCGAACGACGGGAGCTCACCCCGCCGCGGGGATTCGAACCGCCGACCATGCGATTGGCAAGCCCTAGGCGCTGAGGTTTTACCCACAGCGCCACCCGCGTCCCCGCTAACTCTCATGATTAGTAGTCATCAATAGCCTTATCTTCCATGAATTTGTCTAATTTTACTTTTAAGCTAAGTTGGTGGCCATCATCCCATCTTGTGGCACTGGCTTCACCAGTGCAACTACATAAGAGAATGAAGGAGTACCTTTTCCCTCACGTTTGTTGTGAATCTCCCATCTTCCCTGAATTACTCTGGGTTCTAGTAACCCTACCCACTCTGTCGACGTTGTGTGTAATTTTATGCATCTCTATCATCTCCCCACTTAAGAGTGTGTGTGTGTGTGTGTGTGTGTTTCTAATCTGAAAAACCACAAACATTGTAACCTTTCATTATAGGGAGTTGCTCCTGATCATTTTAAGTTTCCTTTTTCTGTGCCTTTTTCGGCTCCACGGTATCCGTTTTGACAAAAATGACAAAAGCTTTAGACAGCATGCCAAGTGTGGCCACGTCATAGGCATTATAATATTAGCAGCTTCATTTCTGATCTCTTCCTGAACAATACCTAACATGGAATTTACCTTCTTCACAGCATCTGCACACATGCTTCTGAGACAACTACCTCAAATTTTAATCTCCTATCTAAACCTTTGCTTCAGGAACTGCATGGTTACATTTCCCCCATGTTATTGGTGACAACATGCACAATGACAACAGACTCCTGCTCCCCAGCACTACCAGACATGTTGAGATGGTCAGAGTTGTGTCAGGGAGTGGAAGAGTTACATTTCTCTTCCCCATCCTCCACAGTGGCAAGGCTGCTCAGGCTTTCCCTTGGCTTATATTTACATATAACACAAAAGACAAGCACATGTAGTTTGACCCTCAGTAATAAGATATTCCCACCCCCCAGCACATATCTTCAGATATTTTCTCATTCCTTCCCTACATGCCCTCCCCAAAAAGCGAAAAGATAAATATATCTATAAGTGCCTGCTACTAAAAGAACGGCATCGTATTTAGCAGCATGCCCGAGGATGTAGTTTTAATGCTAGCTTTCTAGTTTCTATTCTCTATGTTGAGTTTCTAATTGATGGTAATCAGCGATCTCCTCCCACTCACATAGCTGGTTGGTTTGAAGACTGTAGCTGCTTCCCAGCAAGACTGCAGCATTGACGTGAGAGTTCAGATGGATGTAAACACTCATTCATATCACCCCCGTGATCAGAAATTCACACTGTCCCTTTATTGCACACTCTCACTTTAGAGTAACAAACACTTTGTTTGCTAGCTGCCATAACCATGTTTGCTGTGACATGAATTCCATGCAGATCAAATCACACTATTTCTCCTCCCTCAGAATTGCAGGGGGGAAGGGAACATGGTTTGCACCCAGCCCAACCATCCAGAGATGACCTTGGAACTAACTGCAAAACGACTGGTTTTGTTTTGATGGGAAGGACGCGGGTTGGGACTGGTTTTATCCAGTGCAGCCTCTGCGGTGGGGTCTTGACCAGTATCCACCCACCTACCCTTGAATCAGTGAGGGATTTTTTTTTTTTCTGGTTTCCAATTGTTGCAGCCACAGAAGAATTTTTCCTTCCCTGGAGTTCCTGATTACTTTTGGATTTTACAGGTTTTCTGCCTAAGTCACACTGGGCTTGGGAAGTTTGGCAATTGTCCAGGCTCCCACCTTTTCCCCATTTTGGCAGATACAGTGCTGGGTTAGGTGAATTGGTGTGAAGGGAAAAAATGGTGAACACCTTGAGGCACCTTCTAGGAGATGAAAGTAGGACATCTGTTTTGCATGCAGAAGGTCCCAGGTGCGGGAGATTTGCAGTCAAACCTAACAATCCATATTTCCTAGTTAGTATATGAAGGAGTTAAGGACCACAGAGTTCTAATTGCTAGTTGGCTAATTTAGTTCACACTCTCTCTTCTCCTGAAAGGCCTGTTTCCTGTCATCCACCCCACTCTTCACACTGCAAATAATGGAGTGCCATCTTGCTGAATTTCAACTAAGATTATTTTTGCCTGCATTATTTTATTGCTGCTGCATAATGAAAATGCATATCTGAGACCTATAAACTAAGTAAATCATTTTAAAGCTTGTCCAAAAAAACAAGGATTATGTATTATGATTCTCTGACTTAGAGGAGCCCACACTGTTTTGAACCACTTCACGCAGCAGCAGATCCTTCAGAGTTTTTCTAATAAATTTGTTGCCAATTAAAAATCCCAGACCTGAGTTTCCTCTCTCATTTGTAGGGCTATGGGTGCAACTCTCATGCTCTACTTGCATAGAATCACCAGAATCTCATAGGTGTCCAAGTCTAGAATGGATCTTGTCTGCAGCATTTCTAGAATTTAGTTTCTTTCCATCATTTTTTTTTTTAATCTATGCATTAGCTGGCAACTCATCATACTTCCTTTAATAGAGAGGAATAGTATTCAGGCCATTTTCCTGCACTGCTGATTGTGAGCAGCATTTCCATTTGAATCAGTGGCTTGCTATGAATCAACCCCCAGCCAGTCCAATTATCCCACAATCCAACCTCTCATCTCAAACCTCCTTTATCCTCAATGGATAAAATACACAGAAGTTAAAAATCCATTTCCCCCATACATTCTGGGGCAGGGGGAAAGTATGATGCCATTTAACTAACACACACACACACACACACACACACACACACACACAATTCTCAGGATTACATTATTTCATAGTTCCAGAGGCTTCCTAAAGATGTATGTCTCTCACTGCTCCACATCTAATCCAGGGACTGATAACAACACTGTGAGAAAGCCAAGAAATCTTTTGGCAGTTTTACAAGGAAATTGTTGATGGGACAGAAATTCTGCCCACATTAAGTGTTTGTTTCTTAAAAACCTATATTGATTCCTAGTTCAAAGAAAAAAATCAGGGCATCATTTGGCTGGTACCATTGAGTGGCTACCTGTCTAGGATATCATTCTTAGGGTCCTGAACTAAGAACAGTCTGCTGGTGCATTTGACTGTAAACTCTGTTTCAAATTTGAGGAACAGATGGATACACAATTTCTTCTGTCTGAGGACAGTTTAGAAGTAATTGAGTATGACGCCCTAGCATGTCAATCAATGGCTGGTAACACCTTTCAACTTTTCTTTTTCTTTGTTTATTGCACTCTGCCCTAGAACTAATAAGCTTGTACATACTTCTCCAACACCAAATTCAGAGGTTGCCAGGAACAATATGGAATAAACTTTAATACCCATATGAACAACCTATTAAATTCAGTTTATATTTGTAGAAAAGAATCATTCTACTGATCATCAGAGTGTTACTCAGATAGTCACTTTTATTTTGGCAGTTGCATTACAGCTTTGTACAATATCCAGCTGAGCCTTAAAATGAAGCTTTTCCTATAATTATCAAGTGCATTAGGCTTCATCTTCTCTAAACATGTAACCATGAAAAGAAGTGGCAGTCAGTTATTATTTCAGTGGCTTTCAATGAATGACTGCCTTCAGCTTGCACAATGATTTAGAACAACACTGACTGGGCTGGGATTTGAGCATGCATCTCCCAGGCCAAAAGGAAAATGCTCTTATCTTCCATACATGAATAAAGCAGGCATTAGTTCTTGGCAACTTCTAATTATTTGTTGATCATGTGGTTTAGGCTCTGGTCCTCAACAAACTCTACTAGAAATAACTAGTAGGGTTTCATTTCTAAGCAATGAACTTATGACCAGGATGTTAGCAGCTATTATCGTGCTTAACCTCACAAATACGTACCAATTATTTGTGGTGAAATTTAACATAAAAGAACCACAGATACTCCTTCCAGTAGTACTCTACTGGTGTCAAGGATTAAAAGAAACAAAGGGCACCAAAGTGAAAAGTACTTCCAATTTTTTAAAAGAAGCCTTAGTTTGAAATTGTGCTCTTGGCACAGTATGCCTTGTATTATGTAGTGGCATTTTGTTTTAGGATTCAAGCTCCTCTACAGCATCAGGATCAATATAATATTGTTAAAGGTAAGAACACATGGGTTTCACAAGGCACTCTTGAAATTGAGAGGACATTTCATAGAGAACACTGAACACAACCCACATACTCTCATGTTCAGTATGTTTCAGTCAGAGCTGTTCTGCATGCTATGGCTCTGTTAAAGAAGTGAGAATGATAAACATCAGAACTGGTGTGTCCAAGGGATATGGATTTGTGCCACTTTGAGGCAACGTTGAATCACAAATACATTTTCATCTTCATGGGAAGAAATTAATGGAAGACAGGAAACTCAAACTAGGACCTGAAATAAGAAAAAACCCAAAGCTATGCGCCTAGCATGTGTCACCCTGACCTGTGCTTATTAATTTGTCCACACCTCAGTGGTGTTTGGAACAACCAGGAAGCATATTTGCAGCTTCCAGCTGTGATGAGTCCTGTCATGCAATATGTTCAGGCCTATCTTTTTGAGTCGCCAGCTTTATTAAGTCAGAAACAGGGATTCAGCCTACATACAATTATCACATTCCACCACAATGGCCACCTGGAGACCCCAGAAACTATCTTAAGCTTCCAGTAAGAGGGTCACATTTTATATGTATTTAAGCTTGATTGCTGACAACTAAACTGACAAAAAAAATATTTCAGATGCTGAAGTACTGCCCAAATAATGTCTCATGGTAGAAGACAGAACTGTGTGCATAATGCTATCCACCCTGTGCAGCTGGTCTGCTGCTCTCAGGTCTGGTTTGCCTTTAGTAAATGGAATGGGAGAGAGGTGTAATTTTGTCCTTTGCCCCTGGCACCAAAATATCTTGGACCCAGCCCTGCACATAAAATAGAATTCACTTTCCAACAACTCTGGCAGACTCCATTGAGAAGATGCTGGGAGGTGGTGGAACAAACCAATTTAATTCCATAATAGGCATTTCGCAAGCAATGCCTTCCCTATCTCTCCACTGCCCATTTCTCAAGACGCACCCCCACTCCCAGCTCTCATTCCTTTCCCCCTTGCATTTCTTCTGGTAGAGAACTGCAGCCCTGAGTGCCACAGTTTCCTAATGTTTCTTATTAGCAGCAAGAAGCCATTGCTTAACAATGGCTCTGCTTGCCCAGAATTCCCTCTCATCTTTCTTCACATTCCAGGAAGGAGCATTTTGGAAAGCAGCTGTTGCATAAATGATAAGAGGGAGAAAACATGAAAACATACCCATCCTTTCTTTCTCATTCATCTGCACTCCCGCCCTCTCACAAGCAGTGTGGAGAGAAAAGAGGAAGAGGGGAGTGCTGGGGGAGGGGGGAGCATCTGCATCAGTTATCTCCTTCCCATTCTTAATTACCATTGCCTGAAACAGCAGTTTCAAAGCAAAAAAATAAGAAGAAAAGGGGGGATGTGGTTTGGCTGCTTAGGGGCCAGGCAGTTCCCTTGAAGGGACCAAAGCGTTCTCACAAAATGCCACTTACCACCTCTAACTATCAAAAGGGTGGGGAAGTGGAACTGTCAATCATCTGATGTCAGATGACCAACTTTTACCTGTGTGGTAAACACTGTGTGCTCAAACCCCAACAATTGGGCACTGGCAATCAGCTGGTTGTTGGGGCATCAAAGCACTGCACACAGCTCTATAAAAGCTCACTTGCAAAGAGTAGCACATAGGATTTTGGAGTTGTCAACAATAAGGAGATCAGTGGTGCCTGCAACCCCCTTATTGGTCCACCCACTAGTTTACCCAACACACGCCTGACGTCGCATGTGATACTATGTGATATCAGGTGTATGACAGGTGGGTGTGGCTTGGTCTAAATGGCTTAACAGGCCAAATGAAGAGGCTTGGAGGACCTAATTAGGCCCCCAGTCTGGAGGTTCCTCAGCACTGCACTACAGAATCTTGTTCCAGTATGCTGGGTATAATAAGCAATAACAGCTCTAAGGCCAATAGTGCATTTCCCAGTGTGCTGTAATGCTTAGAGTGCTAGACTAGGACTTGGGAGACTGGGGTTCAAAACCCCACTTGGTGATCCAGCACACCTGGTGACCTTGGACCAGTCACTGTCTCTGAACCTAAACTACCTCACAGGGTTGTTGTGTGGATAAAAGGGGAAGAGGGGGAATTGAGCTCCTTAGAGGAAAGGTGGGATATAAATGTAATATTAATAAAGTCACATTAGTCACTGATAAGAGAGAATAGCAAATGCTCATGTGTGTTGATAGAAGTTTATCATACCTACAACAGCCGGCAACTGAATAAATAAAGTGCTGTTACAAAAACTAGTACAGTTGTACCTTGGTTTTCAAACAGCTTAGTTCGAAATGTTAGTTCAAACATTTTGGCTCCTGAACACTGCAAACCCAGAAGTGACTGTTCCGGTATGCCAACTATTTTTGGAAGCCAAAAGTCCGATGGAGCTTCCGCGGCTTCCAAACTGGCTGCAGGAACTTCCTGCAGCCAATCGGAAGCTGCGCTTTGCTTTCTGAACATTTGGGAAGTCGAACGGACTTCCAGAACAAATTCCATTCGACTTCCAAGGTACGACTGTACAAATATGTACAATAAGGGGCTGCGTCATGGCTACATGCAAAAATTACCCCCAGATGTTTGCTGGAAGACTAAGAACTACTGTTAATTCATCACTGAAACTGCTTTCATTTAACCATTTGCACCCACCCTTACTGTGTGTCTCTGCCACCACCCTATTCTAGGGTGTATCAACATTTAAATGCTTTAAAACTTAAGATCTTAAAAGAAACCAGTAAACCAGAGAGATGTCTGCTTCATGGCTTAAGGAGTTTATATCAATACAGTCTGATCCTCAGCAGCATTAAGATGGGCTTAAAGGCATTTATTTCCATAGACTTAGACTGTGATCCTCTGCATGCTTATCTCGTGGTAAGACCCACTGAGCTCAATAGGACCTGCTTCTTCATAGACATTGTTTAGGATTGCACTGTGCACCCGACTTAAATCTGCATATGGCTGGGCTGAGATAACGCTTAAAGAAAAAGATTAGAAATATGACCAGTGTCTTTGGATTTTTTTAAAAAACAACTATTTTTTATATGCTCTATATCATGCATGCTTAATATGGAGAGCTGCTAGTTATAATAGAAAGCACTCAAGTTGTTTCATGCCAAATAACAGTAGCCAAGACTACTGTGTATGTTCGCCGCGCTACAGACATGAGAGAATACTTGAATGTTAGAATCTCATTTATTTGACCAGTGTTAATAACTCAAAATTAATGAACTACATATCTGCATTATATATTAACTATTTGGGCACAAGAATATCCCTGTTAGCATTCATTCACGAGCCATTTGAATACACACATTCATGCAGAAAACAAAATTGCTTTTCTCCCCCCTACTCCATCCAAAATAAAGATGTCTCAGGTTAAGTAAGCCCCACTGAATATAGTGGAACTTACTTCTGGGTAAACATACATAGTTTATACTGTCACACTATAGCAACCAAAGCTAGGAGCCTTTAATATATTTTGTTAGAGAAAAATCTCATTCTCAAATTTCATGGTTTTTTTTAGGCCTGACTCCTAAATTTGCCTACACTTAGGGCTTGATCCTGCCTCATACAGGCAGGATTCCCTCAGAACAATACAAAGCTCCCTTTTTGCCTGCCTTGGCTGCACATACATAATATCACACAAGGTAATTACAGAAAACAGGCACACTGCTCTAATGTGCATAGCCTGATGCTACGTGGATGTGAGAATAATTGTATTATGCCCTACGTAGATCCTTACATTTATAGACCCTCCCCACGCCATGTCCTTCCAGTGAGCAACACTAGATTACTTCTCTATTCATTCGAAAGTGCTACTGTCTCAGAAGTACCGGTAATTCTTATATCAGTAGTCAAATACAAGGGGTGGGGGTGAAATTGCACTAGTTCAGTCCACAGTATTCTAATTACATCACCCATTAGCAGCAGACGTAAACTCAACAAAATTGTTTTACAAAACATTTAAAGGACATTCTGAGTATTTTTTTTAAAGGCTTGTAAATCTGATTTTTTTTTTTTAAATGTGTCCAATGGTAAATGAATTTCCAGATTATTAAACAAGACTCTAGAAAACATGAGTAATGAAACTGGAATGTTGCATTCCAAACAAACATAGAATAGCCTTGCATGTCCCCAAAACCTGTGTTTTAAGGAAACTGTGGTTTTGCATATTTGCAGCAATAAGTTATTAAGGAATAAGTTCCACTTCAAGTAATAACTCCCACTGCAATAAGGCCCACTGAATACATGCACAGGACTTGTGCTTTTATGTACTAGCAGCAGCTAAGGTGGTTGTTTTTCCTTAAAACTACTGTTTTCCATTAGTAGTGCTTTGTTTATAGATAAAAGGCTAAGATACAGAAAATAGGTTATTTGTTTATTTTTGGAAGTACTAGAAAATGACAACAAGGCTAGCTACAGCCTTCTACCACAATGGGCCCTCTTTCCATTTGGCCTGTTATATATTCCAGGAACGCCATTGTGTAGATGGCACACATTTTTATTTTTATTTTAAATCAAGAATGGTATTATTTGCTAGAAAGGATAGGAGCAGGTACAGCTTGCCTCTGCAGCAATAGGGCAATAACTACTAGCTATATGAACAGGAGGAACACAAGCAACCATCAGTGACAGAGGTCACTGCTTCATGGGTAAATATATTAGAACGAGGGAAACTCAACCATGGCATTCAGTGGTGAAGTTGGACCAGCCACATGGTTAGCCTCCCCCCAGATTTTTTTGTGAGGAGAAAAAGACCTTGCACACAACCTTCAGTGACAGGGTTGGAGAAGAGCGCAGAACAAAAAAGTAATAAAACCAATAGTTCATGAACATTAACTTTAAAAGAAATCATATTGTTTCACAATAATAGTTATTTGATTCAGGTTTTGTTATTAACCTAAGTATGAAACTTGTTGATAATTTTATTGTTCTTACAACATTAATATTTAAAAAATACTTGATGAATTACCAGCCTCAGTTTTTAAGCTCGTCAAGTGTCCAAGCATAATTGCCCCCTCTTTGTTTAATTAAAAACCTGAGTGCTCTTCTCCCATGTACAAAAATGTACCCACAAAACATATTGCCCACACTAAGCAATTTCCAATCACTGCATTTAGACAGCAACTCATGTATCTATAAAGGCTCTTAATCATGTCCCTCTTCTAAACTTTCAGAATTAAAGGGGATAGCACAGAAGAAAGAAAACTCTTGTTAATTAGCAAAATGCACAATTCTAGACTACCACCACCTCACAGGAGTTTTAACTCTCCTGCTCATGAAGACACAACAAGTGTCACATGCATCATGGCACCTAACCTTCAACTTTGTCAATAAAGTGGGATCACTACAAAGTCAGTCACCATATTAGTGCAGCCAAAATAATCACATTTCGGATAGGACTCAGAGGCAGCCTTATCATAAGTCAAGCAAGATGAAGAAAGCCGTTCAAGGCAGTCATTTAGAGATAGAAGGTTTGAGCTTGCTTCAGTTCCACACCAAGAAGCTCCCAATGCAACACCACACATGGCAACAGCAGCACACAGAGGTAGAGAGATGCAGTGCTTCTTTTAAGATGGCACTGCATGTTATGTCACAGACAACAAATGCATTGTTACTATTTATTAATGTATAAATACACAATTCACGAGGACATGGCCCTCAATGAATATTAGTATCAGAAGTAGCATGCCTCTGGGATTTACAAGTGGGAGTGTGCTAGTCCACTCATGTCCAGCTGCTGGTTGGCCAGTGGCCACTAGAAGAATAGACTGCACTAGATAGGCCTTTGGTCCGATCTAACACAGTTCTTTTTATGTTATGTCATGAGAGTACACTAAGTGTCCAAATGACAGGTGTTGTTTTGAGTTTTGTAGTTTCCCTCAACTGTGGAGCAAATGCTAGAGTCAAGGACCCAACCAGATCATATTTGTGCTTACTTAGGATTAAGTCCAGGGCTGAACTGGGCTTACAATGTCACCCTTGTAACATTGCTAAAAGAAAGAGGGAGTGAGACTTTCCTCGCTGCACCATCCACAGAGAGATAAATGAGCAGAGCAGGGCTTGGATTACAACTGGAGAAGAACTATTGGAGGAAAGAATGTGATTTGCCTAGTTTGGGATTTCTGCAACAGCATGGTTATTTCTGAGTGTCCTCCTTTATTCATGCTAGGGAACATCCACTCATTTAATACATTTTTGGGAATTGTGAACTGCATCATCAGTACCCTATAGTACCCTTCTTACACAAACTGACCCCCTTTCCTTTTTTTTAAATTACCCATGGTCATTTTTACCCATGATAATCATTTCTATGATTTACTCATTTAAAATAATTTTATGAATTAACCACGATAATCATTTTTATATCAAGCCACAAATTGAAAACCTTGTCCTAGCCATGATTGAAAAACTGGATCAGCCATGTCCATGGTTAGCAAAAATGCTAGTGTAGATATAATGCTAAACATGGTTATGTACAAAAATGAAAGGTTACAAATCCTTTTGCAAGACATGAAGACAGGGAAGCAGATGTCAATGGTGTTCTAAGAAGGATATTGACAAGCTGGAACATGCACAGAGCAGGGTGACCAAGATTACCAGGGGTATGGAAACCAAGCCTTATGAAGAAAGGTTGAGGGAATTGGGTATGTTTAGCCTGGAAAAGAGGAGACTGAGCGGAGATATGAGCCATCTTCAAATATCTGAAGGGCTGTCACATGGAAGAGGGAGCAAGAACTTGGATCTAGCAGGAAAATGTGGCAATCAAATTAGAAGACACATGCATTTTGTTACTATCTATTATTTTACTGTTAATGGGCAGTTCGCACAGGCTTGATTCCCTGCTGCTTCTTATCTGTTTAAAAGGCATAATCATAAACCAGATTATGCAGAGCAGCACACTTCCAGAGTGAATTAAATGTTTTAGATACTTACAATATGAATAGTAAATGCAGCAATGCAAGATTCTTACAGTTTTACATGGCCATCACAATTATTTATAACACTATCAATCGCAATATAATCACCACTAAATATGTCCAAGAATGTACCTTACATAAACAACACCAAAATACATGACTGGGCAGTGTGGTAAACAAATTGCATAGTAATTCAGAGAACTAAAATACCTAAAAGCCAAGTTTCTATTTATGCTAAACTGCCCTCAAATTCCGCTTGCAAAAACTGGTGTTACTTTTATAGCAGCCTGCCAGTAACAACTGCATGAAAAGGACTGTATGCTGACAGGTTCAGCTGCTATGCTGATTTAGGGCTTTATTGTTCCACATGAGGATTGTGTTTTTCTCTGAATGGATGAAGCTCAGGGATGAGGGAACCTGTGCCCCCCCATGTGTTTCTGGACTCCATCTCCCATCATCTCTGACCATTCAACTTGGTGGCTGAGGCTGAAGGTTGGGAACCCAACAACAGTTGAGAGCCAGAGGCTCCCCTTTCCTGATACAGCTGCTTGTAAAAATCTGCAGTTTTTTTTGTTTTTTTTTAAGAGAATTGAATTCTCCATCTCTGCATCAAAGGTGCAACAGCCTGAGGTAGGACAAGCCAGTCTGCTCTCTGGCATGGTAAGAGAAGTAGGGTACGTGGCTGAAAATGAAATAGCAGCAGTGCATGCAAGAAGAAAGGAGAAATGCAGTAGCTTCTTAAATTATTTGAAAGCCATATATTAAGCAAAGTATTAAGCAAATTTAAGTATTAAGTATTAAGCAAAGTATATTAAGCAAATTTTAAGGAAATGGATCGTGAATTCTCACATTAGATCTCAGCTATATACAGTGGTACCTCGGTTTACGGACTTATCTGTTTCTGAAGTCCGTTCTTAAACCAAATCCGTCCTTAAACCGGGGCTCCTGCCGCTGGTGCCCTTCCACTGTTCGGCTTCCGTTCGTAGACCAAGGTAAAGTTCGCAAACCGGGACACTACTTCCGGTTTTGCTGAGTTCGTAAACCGAATACCGTATTTTTCGTCCCATAGGACGCGCCATCCCATAGGATGCACCTAGTTTTTTTGGGGGGAAATAAAGGGGGAAAATTTCCTTTATTTCCCCCCCCCCAAAACCAGGTCGGGGAAACCGAACCAGGTTGAAGAACAGCGGGATGGCGGCACTGTGCCTCCTTGCTGTCCCCTGAGCTTGTGGGGCTGGCCGATGGCTGTCCAGCGGGCGGGCGCTCTGCTTCAGGGTGCCTCTCGCGCCGGGTGGCAGGCTGCTATCCGCAGCGTGGGGAGCCCTGCGGATGTGTTCCCAAAGCGCCGGGCGCTCTGCTTTCAGCGCGCCTGGCGCTCCGGGAAGCAGGCTGCTATTCGCAGCCTAGACAGCCCTGCGGGAACTCCGGCAGGGCTGCCTAGGCTGTGGATGTGTTCCTGAAGCCTGGAGAGCGAGAGGGGTCGGTGCGCACCGACCCCTCTCACTCCAAGCTTCAGCGAAAGCCTGTATTTGCCCCATAGGACGCACCCAGATTTCCCCTTCATTTTTGGAGGGGAAAAAGTGCGTCCTATAGGGCGAAAAATACGGTAGTTCGTAAACAGGACTGTTTGTAAACCGAGGTACCACTGTAATGATTTACAGAATGAGATGGTGAAGAATAATTTGGCCTATCAAACATGTTCTGCTAGAATACTGATGCATACAGCATTGATAGTGTTCATTTATAATGAATTAATGAAGCTTCAGTTGTATATGCATGCTATTCTGCATAATACGGTTCACATCTTTCAAAACCTCATTTTCCCATTCAGAGATTTTGAAGATGACACATTAATACCTGCAAGTGTTTGGAGTGGGATCTCCTCATTTTCCAAAGGAATATTCAATGCATGAAGTTCAGCAAGCAGGCACGAACACAATTTAGAAAACTTATAGGTAGATTTAAACAAGTATTCACACGCATACAACAAGACATGAAGGCTGGCGACATCAAACCCGTCATGTGCAAATCCCATGAAGACGATCACAGTGCCTGGAGGTATACAGTCAGGTCATGAATCCATAGAAGTGACCAGAGGAGGAACACATAAAGAAGCAACACCATGGTACATCTACATCAGTATAACCAGATGCCTTCATCTGCCCCAGCTGCAACCGGATTTGTCTCTCCTATACTGGTCTCTACAGCCACAGGAGTAGTTGCAAGTAACTGTCAACAACACACATTTTGGTGAACTATAAAACATTTGTGGTGTCAAAATTTATAGAATAAAACTCAAACATTACTTTTTATTATCACTTTGCTGTCTTCAAATGCAGACATTTAACTTTGATAGATAAGTAACAAAATAATTATAAAAATAAGAATATATTTTTCTGAACTTTTTATATGGATTTAATAAGCACCTTGATTTACAAAAGCTAAATATGCTATGGTTTTCAAAGCTGCCTTCTAATCTTATTTACTTTCCTCTCCACCCAAGTTTATCATTGTCATTTTGGCTGATGGCCACTACAGCAATCATACTTTTGAGAATCTTTTCTGGCATTCAGATTACAGACATCTCCAGGAAATGAACAGGAAATGCTACGCACACATATGTATATGCTAATTCCTAAACTGATAAGGGACATTTTAGAGCCCACAGCATTTATATTTATTTCTTTATAAATTTATTTATGAGCTGCTCTTCTGGCCTCAAAAGGCCCAACAGGTGAACTACACTCTTAAGACAACATCATAGCACCTGCCGGGGTGGTGGTAGTGGGGTATAAAACAACAAGTGCAACTAATTGGATCTGAAAACATCTGGAAGCTATGAAGGGCAGGAAAGAGTTCCACTGAGAGGGTGCCACCACAGAAAAGGTCTTAGAAAAGGTTGTTGCAACTACAATATTACCACCAAGTGTCAATTCTTGTATGCAAACCAACAGCATAAAAAAAAAGTTTCTTTGGTAATTATTTTTAATAACAAAGAATACATTTGATTAACCGAAGGCACCTTTGATGAATTGCTTCAGTGTGAATAAGCCCAACTCTGGACATGTTTGTTCCCTTTGTTTATTCATCTGGTCTTGTGTTCGCCGCACATCCCACTCTGCTTCCTCATGCCTCTGAATTTTCCCAGCTCTCCAGGGAAATAGTCTTGTTCCTGTCCACAGATGCAGTTGCTGCTACTAAAAATCTCTTGGGGTCACATTCTTTTACTTCTTTTCTTTATTTAAACCAATATTCACCAATCTGGTGCCCTCCAGTCTGAAATACAACTGCCATCAGATCCAGCCGGTGCACTTGCTGGCTAGGGTTGATGAAAGTTGTGGTCCAAAACATCTGGAGGGCACCAGGTTGGCAAAGGCTGGTTTTGAACACTTCAAGGTGGATTCATTTCCTGCTTTGTGCACTGACTCCAATGTAGAGCATCCAATCATCCACAAGCCCAAGAGTCAGGAATGCACTACTTTGCCTTCGTAATATGTAATTATATAAAGGGACTACTTGACAAGTACAACATGCCATTTCACCTGCCTTCCTGAAAGCTACAGTACTTCATAGGCTCAAGTTGCCAGATCAAGGGAACAGACAAAATTAAGGACATTTTCGTATTTAATGAATAACAGCAGGCTGCAACCCTTCACTGATTCACATCTCAAAATCTGAAAGCCATTTGACTACTCAGGAACAAAGAAAGTTTAGTATTCTATACACCAAGTGTACACAATCTGATTTCCTATTATATGCTGCATTCTTAAACATATAATTTTGACCTGATTACAATAAACATTTGAGTTTTTAAAACTGTTTTTACTGATAATTTTATTGTTTTACTTTTTTTAAAAAAAGAACTGCTTTGAGGGTGGGTGGGTGTGGCTAATACATTCTAATAAATGTAAGCTTAAAGTACAACCGCCCAACACACACAAATACCAAGAATCTAGACCTTTATTTCCTACATTTTAAGATATGATCAAAACATACCCCCACCCCACCCCAGCATTTTTACCCTCAGAGGCAGCAACAGGCCCAGGTAACCCATTCAGCTTCATGGCTGAGCAGGGATTTCAACCTGGGCCTCCTCAATCCTACTCTTGACATTCCATCCATTATACCACATAGGTTCTCATGCATTCTCTTCACTCAGAACCCTATGTTCTTCGGCATGTGCTTTGATAATTTAAGTAACACTAAAGATGTGATTATCATGCTCAATTTGTGCAGCGAATACAGGAAAATCCTACGCATGTTCAGTAAGATGTAAGTCTCACTGGATTCAACGGATGAAACTCCCAGAAAAGTGTACATAGCACTGTAGCCAAAGAGTAAATGAATTACATTGTTTAGCATGCTGCTTCACCCTCCCATTAACCTAATGGCACAGCATTTTCACAATCTGCATTAAATCAAACTTAAAGATAAGCAAGTTGCAGCAATCCATAGTACGTATTCCCGGATCTTTAGGACTAAAGTTATTAACTCATCCATGTATGCTCCCCAGACACAGCTAGCTACACTTCCTGGAACTAATTATTTTATGGCTTAAGCCTAGACTAACCCATCTGTTCAGATCATTCAGCCATTTCATTTAGAAATTTAATGGCTAGCATGTCAGGAAGAAGCAACATATTGCTCGATTTGCTGATTTTTCTCTAGTGCAAAAATGTCATATTCGGGTATAGAAAGTCTAAAGATCAAGGCAAATAAATAAATAAAAGCTGCTGGCATATTTTGCAGGCAGTCAACCTACGGCATGGGTCTCACAACTGGAAATTTGTTACAGCAAGCATTTGTGCCTAGCTACATATTATTATTAAGGTAAAGGTAAAGGACATCTGGACAGTTAAGTCCAGTCAAAGGTGTCTATGGGGTGTGGTGCTCATCTCACTTCAGGCCGAGAGAGCTGGCATGTGTCCACAGACAGCTTTCCGGGTCATGTAGCCAGCATGACTAAACCACTACTGGCGCACGGAGGACTGCCAGAGCACACAGAAATGCCATTTACTTTCCCGCCACAGCAGTACCTAACCTATTTAACTACTTGCACTGGTTTGCTTTCGAACTGCTAGGTTGGCAGAAGCTGGGACAGAGCAATGGGAGCTCACCTTGTCACACAGATTCAAACTGCCGACCTTCTGATTGGCACGCCCAAGAGGCTCAGTGGTTTAGACCACAGCACCACCCGCATCCCTCTATATTATTATTATTATTAATATACCCTTAAGTGTCCATGTTACACAAATTGAGAGTTCATTTGCTACACATATATCAAAACGTTTGGCCACTGCTCCTGTACCTGTTTGAAGCATCTGATAAATTTCTCAGCAATGCTGGTATAGCACCATAGAAACACTTAACATGGTTTGCATTCACAGGACAACGAAGTTGTTGAAAGATACCAAATGAACATCCAGTCCATGAACATCATCCCACCCACTGCTCAAGAGAACAGGTGCACAACAGAAACAAACTCAGATGGCAAACAACTTGAGATGACTAAATGCAAGCGAACCTAGCTGTACGCTGCATGGGAAGGCAAACACATTCCAAACTAAGCAAACACCTATAGATACTAACCAAGCTTGGGGGAAAACCCTTTCTAATCCTCAACCCCAAACCACTCAACATGCTGTTTCTAGCTGTGGGGTAGAGAAAATGGGGTGAAAACCATCAGGACTCCAGTGAAGCACAACTGAGGCAATCGAAATAGCAATCATAATACGCACTTCATAAATGCAATGAATATTGTTAATACAGATGACAGCCATTGTGTTCCACCCAGGCACCCACTGGTGTAGTAAGTCTAAAGATCAGGCAAACAGACAAATGCTGAATGCTTCTATCAAATAGTGTGGTGATGTGAGGCTGCCTTTCAGTTTTAACATCTGTCAATAACTGCCAGCTGAATAACACTGTCGCTGTGTTTCTCCTGTCCTGACTCCTGCATCACTTCTGCCAAGGTAACCAAATTCCTACAAACGCCAAGCTGCAGAGGCCAGATTTTAGACAGTGCCATTCTGGCACACTAAAAGACAGCAGCTTTTACAAGTGATTTTGATAAGTTGGGAGTGTCCGTGTGTGTGTGTGTTTTTCTAGTTAAACAAAGTTTGTCTTTAAGTTTGTTGGGTTTTAAAAAAACAACTCCTCCCTAAAGGTGCTAGAGACCATTCAGAAAAGAAATTTGAGGAGGGGCTGGTAACTTGCACCATGCAAGTATATACAGTGAGCTAGAGAGAAAAGTCCGAGCCCATCAGCCCCACCCCCTCCCCTGACTAAGTCAACCATTCGATTTGCAAGAATTTGGCGGAGCACTTAAAAGAAAACATGGAGGCTATTAAAACAAGGAAGTCCCGGTGGAGACAAACCTCCGCGGGATGTTAAAACTCAGTCGCCCTGTGTTCTCGCCCCGGTTGTGCAACGCGCCCCCTCCGCCATGGGCAGGACCGGCTCGAGGGCGCGCGCGCCTTGCCCCGTGCCGGGCTGCCCCCGGTTGCGAAGCCAGAAGCAGGAAAGAGGGCGAGAGAGAGAGAGAAAGAAAGGGCAACTCCGAGCGCCTGTCGCGAAAGTGTGCCACCCAGCACACCCAGACGAGAGGCAGGCGGGCGCCCAACTCACCCAGCCCAGGCAGCGCCTCGAGCGCCGGAGGGTCCCGCTCCTGTGACGAGAAGTGCTCAGCCCATTCGCACAACCCCTCAGCGCCGGAAAGTGGGGTGGGCGAGAGATAAAATCTCTCTCTCACACAAACACACTCGCTCACTTCGAAAAGGGATGGGGAGGCGCTGCCCGCGCCGCTTCCTCATTCACCGAGGAGGCAGGCGGAGCAGGAACTACCTCGCCCTCCTCCTTACTCCCCCCCCCACCGGCCCCTGCGAAAGTGGCGGCCCCGCCGCAGCAGGTATGAAGCGGCCCCCGCGCACGGACGAGTCACTCACCCGTTTCGCACGAAGGACCCTCGCGAAGAAGCGCAGGACTTGCTCGGCGCTCCGAGGCCGAGAGCGCTGCCCCGAAAAGAGAGAGGCAGTCAAGCGGCGCTGCCTCCGCCTCGGGACCGCCCTCCCCTCACTCGCTCGCTCGCCCCGCCCTCCGCCCGCGCGCGCTCCGCCTCAACTTTTGCCGGACGCGCTCACCTGCTGCTCTTGCAGCCGGGCAGGGGAAGAAAGCGGGGCGGGGGCGCGCGCTGAGGGGCGGGAATCCCCTGCTTCGCGCGGGCCGCATCGAACCGAACAGGCGCTTGGAGGCTTCAGCGTCTCCTTTCGCTTTTCTTTCCTCCTCCTGCTTCTTCTGCCGCTCGCCCGGTTTCTCCCGTCGCCGTCGAGGAACTTTCCCGGGACGAATGGAGCTCTTTCGCGGCTTCAGGCCTCTCGCGGTTGGCCTGTGCTTGGCCGGCCTTTCTTGCCCGGGGGTGTGTGGCGCGCCTTTACCTGACCCGGCAGCTCCCTCGTCTTCTCGCTTTGTTTTAAAGTCGGCCGGCCTCCACCTTCCCGCTCTCAGCCCCGGGAGGAAGCGGCTTCTCGCCTCGTGGGGCTGTCGCGGCCGGGCGGTTTCCCCGTGGAAACGCTACGGTCGCGGGCTCTCGAAGCCACGCGGGACAGACCTCGCCGCCGCTCGGTGCTCAAAGAGGTCATGGCCGAGCGGGGAAAAGTGTCTCGTTTGATTAAAGCTGGGTGGCAGAGGCTGGCCCGGGGAAGGAGGTGGTCTCCGCTTCCTTTACCATACCCTCTGCCTCACTATTTCTCAGGTTTGTTTAAAAATAAATTAATTAATAACATCCGTATGTTTGCGGCTCTGGAACCGCTGCCTTTGGTGCATTAATGCTGTTTTAATATCGCGTTCCCTGGTTACCTACCGATATTTTAGACCGTATGGCATTGGAATTGATACTATTTTACGTATGTGTTGTCCTCTGTCTGTCTGGGGGGGGGGTGTTAGTTGCTATTTGTGCAATTATTTGAACTGTTTCTATGCCCATGATTTTATTTCTAAAAAGTATATGACACCCTTGCGTAAAATTTCCAAGTGGTATTTTGTAGCTGTTTAGTCGTGTCCGACTCTTCATGACCCCATGGACCAGAGCATGCCAGGCACTCCTGTCTTCCACTGCCTCCCACAGTTTGGTCAAACTCATGCTGGTAGCTTCGAGAACACTGTCCAACCATCTCATCCTCTGTCGTCCCCTTCTCCTTGTGCCCTCCATCTTTCCCAACATCAGGGTCTTTTCCAGGGAGTCTTCTCTTCTCATGAGGTGGCCAAAGTATTGGAGCCTCAGCTTCACTATCTGTCCTTCCAGTGAGCACTCAGGGCTGATTTCCTTAAGAATGGAGAGGTTTGATCTTCTTGCAGTCCATGGGACTCTCAAGAGTCTCCTCCAGCACCATAATTCAAAAGTATCAATTCTTCAGGGATCAGCCTTCTTTATGGTCCAGCTCTCACTTCCATACCTCTCTTCAGGGAAAACCTTAGCTTTAACTATACAGACCTTTGTAAATCACTTTGATATGCCTTGTGGGAAGTCATTCATAAATATAATTAAACAAAGAGTAAAATGCATTTATTGACAATGCAGTATTTAGTAAAATTGTTTATTAAATTGTTGCTGTTGCTGTTTATTTATTTATTGACTCCCTAAGGGCAGTGGGTTCTAAAAATATGCACCTCTGGTGTCAAAAGCCAGGGTGAAGAGGTGTGTCTTCAGCATTCACCAAAAGCTGTATAATGGAGGTGCCAGATTCCCCTTGGTGGGGAGGGAGTTCAACAAGGTGGGGGCTGCCACAGAATCCCCTCCCCTGTGTTGCTACCCCTAACATATTGTATTGTTAATGTTGTAATGTAAGCTGACTTATGTGGTGCATTTGCCCTGGAAAGGTGAGGTGTTTGACTTTCTGTGAGGGGCAGTCAGGGCAGAGCCAACCGTGGATGGAGTCTGCAGCTGATTGTGAGAGTGTAGAGCTGAATTGAAAAAACGAAGACCTAGGTCTGATAGAAGTTTGCATTTTTACTTCTTTTTTTTTTTTGCTCTGCAACATTTGGCTTGGCTGGCTTGCATGACTCATCTGGTACCTATAAAAGCCTTTCTACACTGCTCTCTGCAGTTTATCGTTTTCTCTTCTCGTGGAATCTAGGAGGCTGGCCCCAGGCTAACTTCTGCCTGAGGCAAAGGACAAGATGGTGTCCTTCCCGTTCCATGTAGAAAAGCTGAATATTACTTCAACACTAGGGATGGGATAGTGTCCTCTGCTACTCCTGAGGGCCTAAGGCTAGCTTAGTAGGGGAAAGGGCGCACATAGTTCTGTTTTACATTAACATTGGAGAAATGTATGTTTTCTATTTTTGTATAAAATGCAGAGCAGTCCCATGTTAAACTAGTATCCTTTGAGAGGAAGGGTGGGATATACACTTTAAAAATAAATAACGATAAATGATAAACTTTCTTCCTGAACAAGTGACACTTCCTGTTGCCTAACTCACTTAGCCCTATTTCAAAATTGATAGTCACATACACTTACAAAATCTTACGCAGAAAGCAAAAAGAAAAAGAAAAAAAAGAAATTGGGTGGAGGAAGAGGAAGAAGGAAACAAGGAAAGTTAGCTGTGAGTCTATATAAAAACAGACCACAGTTCAAATAATTCCAAGAATGCAAGCCATATGTTGTTGAATTTATTACTGGCATTCCATCTGCTAATTATTGCTTGTTCCTTTACTGCCAGATCTAGCAGAAGCCCTATCCTACTGCCAGTTTGTAAAGGATTCTCTGCTTTTTGGACACTTGTAGCTCTTAGGAAAACACAAATGTTAATTCATTGTAATATTCCACCTGAATGTTTTATACCCAAGAGTCATATTGGAAGCAGCAAAGCAGCAATGATCTTTTTTTGATATAGTTACAAGCTCGATGGATCAAAGGAATGCTGTGGACGTAGTACATCTTGATTTCAGTAAGGCTTTTGACATAACCCCCCATGATACTCTTGTGCAGAACCTAGAAAATGTGGGCTGGATGTGGTAACTGTTAGATGGATTTGTAGCAGGTTGACTGACCAAATGCAAACAGTGCTCACTAATGGTTCCTCATCATTCTGGAAACAAGTGACATGGAGTGCATTGATGCTGTTCAACCAGGAACAATATAAGCGTATTTTGCCTCTGGGACATCCTTGTACTCAACAGCAAGAGTCAAAAATTCAACTGTACAGCTCAAGTAGGTTGTATGCCAGTCTACCAGCATGTATCGGCCCAAGGTTAGCCCCACTGAAATAACTGGACTTACTTCAAAGTTAACATGCATAGGATTCTGCTGTTAGGCCTTAAAATACTGGCAGTTATGTCATTCAAAGTCTCACTTCCTCTTTCCTGACGGAGGGAGAGAGATGTGGGTGGGTGTCTGTCTGGTGGTAGATATTTTCAGAACCAAGTAGGCAACAAAATTGGAAAACGTTCTTTTGACCTAACCTGTCTTTTATATTTCATCCACTTTACATTTCTTAAAAATACCACAAATTGCAATATTTAGTCTACATTAAGCCCTTTCAAACGATGCAGAACTGGTGTGTCTGTGTCCGTTATCTTTCATTTTTTTCAAAACTGTTTTTTAATAGTGTTCAGTGAAACAGGAAGTGTGCCTGTTTAATCGTTTCTATAGTAAAAATAACATTGATAATGTGCTTTGTGGAGCCTATTGAAATGTCAAAAGCATGGTGTCCAAGAGCCCTTGCTTCAGAAATCACATTGCGCTGTATTCTGCTTATTTTTGCCTTTACCCTTTCAAAACAGCAGGTTCAAGCTGATGTTTGAACTTCAAATAGAGGATTATGTCATAAACCGGAGAGATGGAGTGGTGTAGTGCAGGGGTTGGCAAAGTTTTTGTGGCTTGGGCCGGTTCACAGTCCCTCAGAGGTGCGGTGGGCCGGAGTGCACACCATGCATGTGAAAACGCTATTTCGCACCCTCCTTCTGGCACGGAGGAGGCGTGTGCGGCTTCCCATTGGCTGCAGGAGCTTCCTGCAGCCAATGGGAAGCCAGCCAGCATTGCGGAAGGCGGTCCCCGCTCTGCTCCATGCTGGTTTAGCAAGGCACATGGGAGCCGACTGAGTGGGCAGTGGGGGTCCATGGGCCAGTTAAACGACCCCCATGGACTGCTTGTGGCCCATGGGCCTTAGGTTGCTGACCCCTGGTGTAGTGGTTAATGCTGGATTAGGATGACCCAGGTTCAGATCCCCACTCAGCCATGAAGCTCACTGTGACCTTGAGCCAATCACTATCTCTCAGCTTAACTAGCTCCATGGGGTAGCTTGGAAGATAAAATGTATGCGTATGTGGTGGGGCAGAAAACAATGTATGCCACTCTGAATTTGGAGGGAGGGTGGGTTAAAAATGTAATAAATTATAACTAAACGATCTTATGTTACAAATTATATTGGTGATTCAAACAAAATGATTTAAGCTCACATGGCAGCCTAATAGTTATACTCATTTTCAAAGGAGATTGAATATACCGTAGATAACTATCTTGAAGACTGAGATATTGGAATACAAAAACAAGGTTGCACAAACATCGTATATTTAAAGCACATTTCAAGTACATACAGTGGCGTAGCGTGGGGGGTGCAGGGGGGGCCGACCGCACCGGGCGCAACATCTGGGGGTTAGGGAAATCCACGGGTTAGGGGGCGCAAATCCATGGGTTAGGGGGCGCAAATTACTTGCCTTGCCCCGGGTGCTGATAACCCACGCTACGCCACTGAGTACACACCCACCCCAAAATTATCACTCACAGAGCTATAATGCCCAGCACACTTATCAGGCTACAGTTCCTAGGATTCTTCGGAGGGGATGTGCTTTTGTAGCACCCTGCTTGTGGTTAAATATTCAACGCAGCAATAGAGAAATTAAAATAGTAATTTATTTGTCAGACAAATAAATATGAGGCACAGTGGTATATGGTTACCAAGCTCTGGCCTGGCCTCTTGCCATTCTGGCCAGCACTTATATTTCCTTAATCCAGCCCCCTTGCTCCTCCTGTGGCTGCCTCTGTCCAATCAGCCTGGTTGAAATTCCTATTGGCTGTTTGCTAGAACCAATCACAAAAGATACACCCATTTCCTCTTGCCTTTTATGGAAAATAAAAAGCTATATATTCTTCTATCTATAAATGACAAATAAGTAGTAATATATCTTACATGTGTCTCAACAAGGAATCTTAATTACCAGCTCACCTCTTGCCCTCCTTGCCCTATTGCCTTCCAAAACAGATAATTAATCTTGAATTTTTATCTTATGCATATGTCAAGGATTGAGTTCACATCAACATTGAGAGATCTCCTTCATTTGAAGGTTTCTAAACAAAAGGCCTGACAACCATATATCAGGAGTGCTCGATTGGCGTCTTCTGTCTGGCAAGGGGCTTGGCTGGTGGCTGACTTAATTTCAGGATAGTTACAACTCTTACAACTATATGAAATAAGAATCTAGCATTTCTTAAATCCTTTGCATAATTATATTTAAACTAATATATTTAATACATAAACAACCTTTTAAAAGGAAAAGAAAAGGATCTTAGTTTAAGAAAGAAACAGCTTTAGAAAAAGTCTTCCCAGAAAATGTTCTCTTTCTGCCAGCTAGATGCTTTTTCACTGCTCTTGACCTTCTTAACCTTAGGAAGAAGATATGGCTCATTTTACTATTTATCCACCCTTAATTTGTAGGGTCAGTGTAACCTTGGCTGTCAGCCTGTAATTCCCTTTTTACGACTTTGAGAATTGTTTTCTGTTATAAATCAGGGGGGCCCCTTGTCTAGGAGTAAAAATATCTTGCCAAGGTTTTTAGGCAACTGGTCTTCTGCCTGGCATAAAATATTTGAAAATCATTAAGCTTTTTAAGATACAGGCCCTGATCAAACATATAAGCTTTAATAAAAATGCAGGCTTATGATTAGATGCCTCATTCCCCCCTTTCAAGCTCAAGGACCTTCATCCCAAGTGTCCTTGATAGCTTGACCTTCATCATATTCCTGAGGTAAAGCTCTGTATAGGGCCATGATATGAGGTAGAGTTTCATTTGAAATCATCTTGCTAATTGTACTTCTAAAACATGAAATGATACATGGCACCATACATAAAACCATTATTACTACTGTCAAGAAAAACAAGCAAGACAATAGTATCCCTTTGAGTCCTGCGACATTAGGTAACCAATTGGTGAGCCATCCCATATCCCATCCTTCCCATGTTTGTACTGGGACATGTGCTATATTCTCCATCTTTGTGGCCAACACACGGATTGCCTCACCATTATCAGAAATGTTGAAGCAACAGGCATTCCCTGTCAAGTTCAAGACTCCACATAGGCCTCCCTGCCTGGCAAGTACATAATCCATTCCCATTTTCAGCTGCAAAATGGCGGCTCTACTTTCATCCAACTGTTGTGCAATAAGTCTCAAACTCTGGGCCGTTGCATTGGTTACAAGTTCCACTACTGCTTGCAATCGAATTATTCTGTTTAGATTATAAATAGGATCCCGTGCCCCTTGTATGAGCTCACCAGGATTCCAGGAGGCAGGATCATAATAGGCTATAATGCGCTCTGGTGGCCAATCATCAGTACCGCTCCAACTTTGGGTACTTCCTCCTGCTATATGAGAAATGTCAGCGTTTCTTCGTGTACGCTTGGCCGAACTAGTGGGCATAATCCACATTGGTGGTAATACCCATCCCAAGAAACAAGTCCCACTCCATTTGGAAGGGAGTTTCTTGTATGCCCATTCTCCACATATCCACCACAACCATCGGGTCTGAGGTTTTTGGTACGTGGAGTGCAGAAGGCGAAATATCAAAAGGGGTAGAGAGTTCACAGTGCAGTATGTTAGATTGCCTTCTTCTGTCACAGTTATGTTCCATACCATTTTCCATGCATGAATAAAAGGAGGTGCACAGGGCAAGGTATTCCGAGTTCGATACGTAGTACCGTTTGCCCAGGTTTGACTATTCTTAATATAATCCCAAGTATAGTGGCAATGAGAAGAACCTATCATGGTAGGATCAGCTGCATCTGATGATTTATGCACACAGAATTCCCCTTGCACAGGTATAACTCGTATTGGTTTAGTTGAGTTCCATCCGGGGAAATTCTGTACTTCTGTTTGGTGTGGCATTTCGCTTACCATACCAATGGCATTTAATGGTATCGGTAATAAGGGCATACCTCCCTCTGAATCATCTGGCCCAAGAGAGCAAACAAGGCAATTAGTCCTATTTGCAACATTGGCTACCATCTCAGCTAAGCCTACCCACATATTGTGGTCATGGCGGAATCCATATTTAGCAAATTTGGTCAGATTCAAGGACCCTTCCCCTTCCCAAGGGATCAGGATTAATAATAAAATCATGTTGATGTCTAGCATATGCATTTCTTCCACAAAAAATTACCTTATTGTGACAGCAAATAAATATTAGCCCCAATATAATTCCCCCAGTGACAAAAATGGGGAACCACCAAGACCAAAACATATATCCCGAGGATCCCCAATGAGTAATATCCCTTATAATTGTTCCACAAGGGGGCAGTCAATCAATTGTATAAGAGAATCTTCCCGTCCACAGTCACTGGTTCAGACGCTCCTCAAGCTTCAGGCGTGCACAGGTCAGCCAGCTTCCAGGTTGTGGCTGCAGCAGGCCGGTCGTCTAATGTTGCCCGTGACCTAGCCCGTTCCCGGTAGGGCTAGATACAGGGGTTTTTGGAGAGAGTCAGTTTTAAAGGATTAGAGGGGTCACCTTTGCACGTCCAACTGCCTTCGGACTTCTTCAAACGAGAGTGATGAATCCAGGGGGTCACCTCAGCTACCTTCACCGCTGTTGGAGTAGAGAGCAAGACGGTGTAAGGTCCACGCCACTTAGGTGCAAGTGGATCGCGTTTCCACTCTTTCACCCATACGCTATTGCCAGCCTGGAACTGATGAATCGGCTCGGCAATGCTGCACGGCGTACGCTCGAGGGCCCACCTGTTAAGAGAAACAAAAACACGGGAGAGAGATTGCACTTGTTCCTGTGTCACATGGTCTCCTATTTGTTTAAGGTCAGCTGGAATATCCTGAACAAAGGAGGGTGGCCTCCCATACAGGAGCTCAAAAGGTGACAACTTAAGTCTTTTTGTGGGTGCACACCGAACACGAAACAGTGTTATGGGTAACACATCTACCCATCCCAATCCCGTTTCCTGGGTTAATTTTGCCAATTGGGTTTTCAGAGTCCGATTCATTCTTTCAGTTTTCCCTGAACTCTGAGGCCTATATGCTGCATGCAGTCTCCATTTCACTTGTAATAATAATAATAATAATAATAATAATAATAATAATAATTTATTATTTATACCCCGCCCATCTGGCTGAGTTTCCCCAGCCACTCTGGGCGGCTCCCAATCAGTGTTAAAAACAATACAGCATTACATATTAAAAACTTCCCTGAACAGGGCTGCCTTAAGATGTCTTCTGAATGTCAGATAATTCTTTATCTCTTTGACATCTGATGGGAGGGCGTTCCACAGGTCGGGCGCCACTACCGAGAAGGCCCTCTGCCTGGTTCCCTGTAGCCTCACTTCTCGCAATGAGGGAACCGCCAGAAGGCCCTCGGCGCTGGATCTCAGTGTCCGGGCTGAACGATGGGGGTGGAGATGCTCCTTCAGGTATACAGGACCGAGGCCGTTTAGGGCTTTAAAGGTCAGCACCAACACTTTGAATCGTGCTCGGAAACGTACTGGGAGCCAGTGCAGATCTCTCAGAACCGGTGTTATGTGGTCCCGGCGGCCACTCCCAGTCACCAGTCTAGCTGCCGCATTCTGGATTAATTGCAGTTTCCGGGTCACCTTCAAAGGTAGCCCCACGTAGAGCGCGTTGCAGTAGTCCAAGCGTGAGATAACCAGAGCATGCACCACTCTGGCGAGACAGTCCGCGGGAAGGTAGGGTCTTAGCCTGCGTACCAGGTGGAGCTGGTAGACAGCTGCCCTGGACACAGAGTTAACCTGCGCCTCCATGGATAGCTGTGAGTCCAAAATGACTCCCAGGCTGCGCACCTGGTCCTTCAGGGGCACAGTTACCCCATTCAGGACCAGGGAATCCTCCACACCTGCCCGCCTCCTGTCCCCCAAAAACAGTACTTCTGTCTTGTCAGGATTCAACCTCAATCTGTTAGCCGCCATCCAACCTCCAACCGCCTCCAGGCACTCACACAGGACCTTCACCGCCTTCACTGGTTCTGATTTAAAGGAGAGGTAGAGCTGGGTGTCATCTGCATACTGATGAACACCCAGTCCAAACCCCCTGATGATCTCTCCCAGCGGCTTCATATAGATGTTAAAAAGCATGGGGGAGAGGACGGAACCCTGAGGTACCCCACAAGTGAGGGCCCAAGGGTCTGAACACTCATCCCCCACCACCACTTTCTGAACACGGCCCAGGAGGAAGGAGCGGAACCACTGTATAACAGTGCCCCCAGCTCCCAGCCCCTCTAGACGGTCCAGAAGGATGTTATGGTCGATGGTGTCAAAGGCCGCTGAGAGATCCAGCAGAACTAGGAAACAGCTCTCACCTTTGTCCCTAGCCCGCCGGAGATCATCAACCAGCACGACCAAGGCAGTTTCAGTCCCATGGTGAGGCCTGAATCCCGATTGGAAGGGATCCAAATGGTCCGTTTCCTCCAGGCGTGCTTGGAGTTGTTCAGCAACCACCCGCTCAATCACCTTGCCCAAGAATGGAAGATTTGAGACTGGGCGATAGTTGGCCAAATTGGCCGGGTCTAAAGATGTTTTTTTAAGAAGCGGTTTAATGACCGCCTCTTTCAGCGGGTCTGGGAAGGCTCCCTCACAGAGGGAGGCATTCACCACCCCGCAAAGCCCATCGCCCAGCCCTTCCCGGCTCGCTTTTATCAGCCAGGATGGGCAAGGATCAAGAAGACAGGTGGTCGGTTTCACTCGTCCAAGCAGCCTGTCCACATCCTCGGAGGTAACAGATTGGAATTGATCCCATATAACAGGACCAGACAGAACTCTAGCACTCTCCCGCCCTGGCCCTGCTCCCACTGTGGAGTCTACTTCCTTCTGAATCTGAGCGATTTTATCTGCAAAAAACTTTGCAAAAGCATTGCAGGAGATCTTGGGGTCCCTACCAGGCCCCGGTGGTACAGGTGGTTCCGATAAACTGCGAACCACCTGAAAAAGTCTCCTGCTGCTGTTTTCTGCAGATGCAATGGACTCGACATACTTCTTGTACTACCTTGATCAATGAATGCTGGCCCATTATCACTTCCAATGCATCTAGGTAATCCAAACCTCGGGATCAATTCAGTGAGGAGTCTCTTAGTTACCTCTCGTGCCTTTTCAGTTCGGGTGGGAAAAGCTTCAACCCATCCGGTAAGAGTATCTACAAACACAAGGAGATACTTGAATCCCTTAGAAGGGACCAACTCTGTGAAGTCCACAATTAGGCTTTCCATGGGGACGTATCCCACATGCTGAATTCCAGGAGGTTGTACCGGTCCCTGCCTGGGATTGTTTTTAGCACAAAGAACACATTTCTGTGAAATGCAAGTTGCTAATTGTGATAGATTAATAATATACAACTTCCGACTGAGACTCTCTCTGGTTGCAGTACCGCCAAGGTGAGTAGATTCATGATAATTTCTTACAATTGTGCCTGCTAGATGATGAGGTACATAAATCCTATTGTCCGGCAGGATCATCCAACCGTCCTTCACAACCGCTCCTTCCTGTTCAGCCCACTTCCTCTCTTCTGGGGTATAGTGAGGTTTAACTTCTTCTGGAACTAGCTCTGGTATGAGGGCTGCTATAAATCCTCCCACAGGCTTTTGGGCTGCCTCCCGGGCTGCTTTGTCAGCAGCATGATTTCCTCTGGTTATTGGATCCCTTCCTCATCCATGACCTTTGCAGTGCATTACAGCAATCTGTTCTGGAGCCCATACTGCTTCCAACAGGATTTCTACTTCAGGTCCATATTTCAAGGCCTTCCCGTGGGCTCCGATTAGACCTCTTTCTTTCCATAGAGCTCCATGTGCATGCAGGGTTAAGAAGGCATATTTAGAATCAGTATAGATGTTTGCCTTACATCCAGCTGCCAATTGCAGAGCTCTAGTTAAACCTATAAGTTCAGCTTTTAGTGCTGAGGTGCCAGCAGGCAAAGCTTCAGCTTCCACAACTTCCTCATTAGTGACCACAGCATATCCTGCTCGTCTGGCACCTTCATGCAGGTAACTGCTACCATCAGTATAATATACAACATCTGGATTTTTCAATGGCTCATCTTTCAGATCGGGTCTATTGGAATAAACTTCATCCATTATTTGGAGACAATCATGTGATTCTTCATCATCTACCTCTGGTAGGGGCAGCAAAGTCGCTGGATTGAGCATATTCACTACTCGTAGATGAATCCTGGGATTTTCACACAATAGGCCTTGGTATCTAGCCATTCTTGGGTTCGTCAGCCAATAACTACCCTTATATTCCATGAGTGTCAGAACAGCATGAGGTACATTCACATACATCGTCTGGCCAAAGGTGAATTTATCAGCTTCTTTGACAAGGCTTGCAGTGGCCGCTACTGCCCTTAGGCATGGAGGCCATCCTTTTGCTACTGAGTCCAATTGTTTAGACAAATAAGCTACTGGACGGTTCCAACTTCCTAATCTCTGGGTCAGGACTGCCGCTGCAATCCCATTCTGTTCATGTACATACAGCTGAAAGGGTTTTTCCGAATTAGGCAATCCAAGGGCTGGGGCCTCCATAAGTCGTTGTTTGATAACTAAAAAGGCTTGTTTCTGCTCAGGTCCCCATACAAATGGGTCCTTTTCTGCACCTCGAGTGCTTTCATGTAAGGGCTTGGCCAGACTGCTGAAATCAGGTATCCATAGTCTACAAAACCCTGCTGTTCCCAGGAATCCTCTAAGTTGTTTTCTTGTGGTAGGTTCCTTGATAAGGCAAATAGCTTCTTTCCTCTCTGGTCTCAATGCTCGTTGTTGGTGTGAGATGTCAAAGCCCAAATATTTGACCTTTTCTAAACATAACTGTGCCTTTTTCTGGGAAACTCGGTAGCCAGCTTCCCAGAGCAAGTGGAGCAGTTCCTCTGTCCCTTCTTTACAGGTATCAAAATCCTTTGCCGCTAGTATAAGATCATCCACATATTGCAGAACCACCTTTTCTCCCGGTATTGAGGGGTAACTTGTTAGATCCTTCGCCAAGGCAGTGCCAAATAAAGTTGGGGAATTTTTGAATCCCTGGGGCAATCTTGTCCAGGTTAGCTGGCCTTTTGTTCCTGTCAAAGGGTCTTCCCACTGGAAGGCAAATATAGGTTGGCTCTGTGGTGCCAGCCGGCAACAGAAGAATGCATCTTTCAAGTCCAATACAGTAAAAAATGTTGCTTCTGGTGGGATCAAACTCAGCAAGGTATATGGGTTTGGTACATTTGGGTGCAAGGTCTCGATAGCCTGGTTTACGAGCCTCAAGTCCTGTACTGGCCTGTATTCATCTGTCCCAGGTTTTCAAACAGGCAAAAGGGGTGTGTTCCATTCTGATTGGCAGGGCTTAAGCAGACCATATTTTAATAGGCGGTCCAAATGTTTCTGGATGCCCTCTGCTGCTCGCCGGGGTAAGGGATATTGCTTTACAGATACAGGGGTAGCCATAGGTTTTAGGGTTACTACATTTGGAGCTATATTCTTAGCCATTCCTGGTGGGCTATTTTCGGCCCATACTCCTGGTGGCACCTGTAGAGTTCGGAGGAGCTTGTTTAATTCTGTATCTAATGTGGGTTGGACTTGCAAGGCTGACATTAGGCGCCATGATTGTTCCTTAGGTACTGAGAGGGTAATTATTCCTGCTGCTTTTGATGGCAGTTTCATTTCTGGACCTCGAGGAGTGAAGGTGATTTGGGCCTGCAATTTGGACAGCATATCTCTGCCTAAGAGAGGTATTGGACACTCAGGTATATACAAAAACTGATGGGTTAAACGATGTCCCCCAATCTGGCATTCCAAAGGTTGGAGGAAAGATCTCTTAGCTGACTGTCCAGTGGCACTTTTAATGACTACACTTTTGGATGCCTTTTTCTGCAATAGTTCTGGGAGTACTGAGTATTCAGCCCCAGTATCAATCATAAAGTCTATTAAATGGCTCCCTAATTGAATCGTGACCGTGGGCTCCTGGAAGCCTAACTTTATGGAGTCCGGTCGTTCCTAGTCTTGGGTAAAATCCTCTTCTGCCAGTCCAATGAAATTGTCTCTACTCCGTCCTTGTCCAGGTCTCTGATATCTTCCATCTCGGATCATTCCCCGTCCCCGTCCCTGGTTTCTTGGGCCGGAGCCTGGGCCTGGGCCTGGACCTGGGCGTACTTCTTCCAACCTCAAGGGTTCAGGACACTCCCGCTTCCAGTGACCCTCCTTCTTGCAATTTGCACATTGATTCCTTCCCAGTGGTGGATTCTTTCCCCGTCCTCTCCCTCCATTTAAGGGGCGGTAATCTTGCTTCACTGCTGTGGCTAGCATTACCATCTTTTCCTTCTGCCACTTCTTCTTCTCTTGTTTCTCAGCCTCATCCCTATTCCGATAAACTCGGCGTGCAATGGCCATAATTTGGCTCATCAGCATCCCTTCCCATCCTTCTGATTTCTGAATTTTCTTACGAATGTCAGAAGCGCACTGGGCCACAAATGTAGCAGTAATCATTCTGCTGTTTTCAGGGGCTTCAGGGTCAAAAGGAGTCCATATACGATAGGCTTCCTGCAGCCTCTCTAAAAAGTCTCCCGGACTCTCATTTGGTTTCTGTTCTACTTCTGAGACTTTAGACATATTAGTGGGCTTCTGGCATGCCCTGCGGATACCTTGCACAAGTGTCTGGCGGTAGGTGGTAAGTCTGGCCAGGTGAATTGCATTGTTTGGATCCCAATTAGGATCTTCCAAGGGAAAGTTGTCCTGAAGATGACGATCAATATTAAAAATATTTCCCACTCTGGCCTGCTCACGCAAATATATCTGTGCCTTTTCAATTATGTCTCTCCTTTCCTCAGTGGTGAAAAGAGTATTTAGGAGCTGGCGACAATCTGTCCAAGTAGGACTATGAGTATTTACTATTGAAGTCACCAAGTCCATCATAGCCTGAGGTTTTTCTGCGAACGATGGGGTGTGTGTTTTCCAATTCATCAGATCCGTAGTCGTGAATGGAATATATTGCAGGGTCGAAGTTCGAGGTGGCCGTGGTCCGGGTTGCCCGTTAACCAGCACAGGCTCCTCAAGTGCATCAAATACTCTTCTAAGAGGGGCTACTACGTGACCTTTCTCTTCACTTTGCTCTAGGGGCCTCAAATCATAGGGGATGGTATTTGTCCCAAGGCGTTCTTTTAGCAGCTTTATACGCCTGGCTGTATTGCTTGCTGACCGATCAAGGTCTCCCTGTAACTTCTGTAATATTTCTCTAGGACTTGGATGTACAGGGGTTTGGGGTAGGCAATCAGTTGTTCCACTAAAGGAGACTGTAGATGGAGGTCTATTAGGAGTCACAGGTGGAATAACCACTTCTGCTTGGGCTTTATTATAGGACTCCAGTGCCTCCTGAAGATATTTATCATAATCTATCAAGGAATCAAGCTCTGTGACTCCACCCCCATTATTCATTCCAGTTTCTTGCCTTGGGGTTACAACTGGTGGAGTGTTTGGATTAGGCTCCCTTCGATGTGGAGCATAGGGTGGAGGTGGAAGCACCTCTTCCTCTGGTCCCTCAAAAATGGGTTTGAGTTTATTTGGCAAGATTCCTTTCCTTCGGCTTCGGCTTTTACAGCCAATAATTTGCATCGTTTGACTTTGCATTCCCTTATCCATGGAGGATTTTTATTTAATGTGCTCAGCCAAGAATCTATATATGAAAATTGTTCTGGGCACCCTCCAGTTTCTTTGGTGATATCAGACCAAAGTTTGCTTACTAAATTTATATCAAAGGTTCCCTGAGATGGCCATCCAGTATTGTATTTCGGCCATTCTAATTCACATAACGTTCTCAAGCGCTCTGGCGTCATTTTGACTCCATATGCCCCTGAGAAGGCTTTCTTAAAATTATTTAACATACATTCAAGAGGTGTATTTCCCCCCTTTGAACCCCCAACTCCCATTGTATGGCCCTGTGAAGTATCCACTCAGTCACACACACACACGCTTTGTGAGGTTTCTCGCCTAGTGAAGTCGCCTTACTAGGAACCGGAGTACTACTCACTCCACACTCAGGTCAGCTACAAATTGCTCTGTACTTTCTCACACATACAATGCGCTGGATACTTCACCACACTCTACCTCCCAACCTTTCCCTACACCAGATCACCATCTGATGTACCCAGCCACCTAGCGTACTCAGTTCCCCCTTACTGAGACGCAGAAGTTTGATCAAGACTTCTCTTCCTCCCAATTAATTGGAGGGCCAAAACCCCTTTGTGCACTTACCCTTGGCTGGTTCCCCCCGGTCCGTCGCCGCCAGTGAGCAGGGTATCAGACAGACGAGTCTTCTGCGTTCCCCTGGAAAAATTTCCCAGTGCGCGCTGGGTAAGCAGTTTAGAGGTCCTCTCTCTTGTACCCTGCCCAGTAGGGCGAAGGGGCTGCGTTCCAGCAGACCACTTATCCGAGTCACAGAGGCACCATAAAATGTAGCTCCCTGCTTGTGGTTAACGCTTAGCTGGAATGAAATATTCAACGCAGCAATAGAGAAATTAAAATAGTAATTTATTTGTCAGACAAATAAATATGAGGCACAGTGGTATATGGTTACCAAGCTCTGGCCTGGCCTCTTGCCATTCTGGCCAGCACTTATATTTCCTTAATCCAGCCCCCTTGCTCCTCCTGTGGCTGCCTCTGTCCAATCAGCCTGGTTGAAATTCCTATTGGCTGTTTGCTAGAACCAATCACAAAAGATACACCCATTTCCTCTTGCCTTTTATGGAAAATAAAAAGCTATATATTCTTCTATCTATAAATGACAAATAAGTAGTAATATATCTTACATGTGTCTCAACAAGGAATCTTAATTACCAGCTCACCTCTTGCCCTCCTTGCCCTATTGCCTTCCAAAACAGATAATTAATCTTGAATTTTTATCTTATGCATATGTCAAGGATTGAGTTCACATCAACATTGAGAGATCTCCTTCATTTGAAGGTTTCTAAACAAAAGGCCTGACAACCATATATCAGGAGTGCTCGATTGGCGTCTTCTGTCTGGCAAGGGGCTTGGCTGGTGGCTGACTTAATTTCAGGATAGTTACAACTCTTACAACTATATGAAATAAGAATCTAGCATTTCTTAAATCCTTTGCATAATTATATTTAAACTAATATATTTAATACATAAACAACCTTTTAAAAGGAAAAGAAATCTTAAAAGGATCTTAGTTTAAGAAAGAAACAGCTTTAGAAAAAGTCTTCCCAGAAAATGTTCTCTTTCTGCCAGCTAGATGCTTTTTCACTGCTCTTGACCTTCTTAACCTTAGGAAGAAGATATGGCTCATTTTACTATTTATCCACCCTTAATTTGTAGGGTCAGTGTAACCTTGGCTGTCAGCCTGTAATTCCCTTTTTACGACTTTGAGAATTGTTTTCTGTTATAAATCAGGGGGGGCCCTTGTCTAGGAGTAAAAATATCTTGCCAAGGTTTTTAGGCAACTGGTCTTCTGCCTGGCATAAAATATTTGAAAATCATTAAGCTTTTTAAGATACAGGCCCTGATCAAACATATAAGCTTTAATAAAAATGCAGGCTTATGATTAGATGCCTCACTTTAAATGTATGGTGTGTACACAGCCTAATTTTGTATTACAGGATCTCAGGAACTCTGACAAAATATAACGTTTATTAAACTGGAAACTATCCATGTGCTCCCCCTTGCCCCTTCCTTTCATCCTGATTTTAGTATGGTTTCTTTTAAACCACGGTTCTCTGTTACATCATATCTTCTTACTTGATTTCTTCACCAAAAATGCCCACTCAAAGCTAGGAAACAGAGAGGGAAGGTGCCCTTTTGCCTAAGTAATGTTTGTGACAAATAAATAAATAAATATTTAAAACAGACCTTTTTATTAAAGTGATGAAATAATATATTGATTTCCCTCTATGCCATTATCTCCTGCAACATGCAGGCAATTTTTGTAAGGAACCACAGGCATAGCCAAGGGGGGGCAGAAGGGGGCAGCTGCCCCCCCCATCAAGTACGGTAAGTAAATAATAATACTTAACCAACTAACCAATTGCATGGCAGATAGCTCTGTTCTGCCCCCTCCCCCAAACATAAATCCTGACCATGCCTGTGTAAGGAACCTCAAACACTACAAGGCAGCAAAGTATATAAAAATATTCTGAATGAGCAAACAAGCATAGTACAGAGGTTAATTGCAGCATGGTATCCACAAACCATTTCTTATCCTGATACAATCTATATTTTCTTTGTAAAATTTCAGAAGGCGAGTTGGTTGTTACAGTATCACCTGTCAGTTCAGATAACTGAAAATCCAACACCTGGGTAAATAATTAGGAGAATCATTATGTGTTAGTCTTAGGTATATTAATCTATACTGAAGAATTATATTTTTCCTACGGTTAAAAAAAGGTTAAGACCAAGTACTGGCTAATAAATGTGTGTCCACAATATATTACTGAACCTCATTTATTAGCATGGCTATAAATCTCAATTATTTAAGACCATCAGAATCAAAATACCTATGTCTGGCAACTGAAGTTGTTCTGCGTACATATACAACTGTGAATAGTTATTTATGCAGGAATTTTTGTACCTCTTCCTCAACCAAGGCCTCAGGTTAGTTGACCAGGAACTTTTTAACTTTTAGTAGCAAGTGAAATTTGACACTAATGAAAAGAGTACATTTTATGATTCCAAAGCTGAACCATTTTTTCCTGCAGCCCACAAGGTCAATCCCACAAGCTGAATTTAGCAGATTTGTCTTCACTCCTGAGGACAGCAATCAGCCATTGTGATTGTGATACCTGCAGGGATCCCAATTTCAGGGTGATCCCAGAACTTGGGATTGTGATCCCTGCAGTGCCTGTGGGAGAAGTTTAAACTTTAGAGGATGTAGGTTTCTGGCAGGAGTCAAAACTAATTTAGGCGGCTGGATAGTTTTTTCTGTAAAACATTTCAAACCACTTCAGCAAACTACAGAATAAACATACTGAACCGACCTGTTGCCAGAGAAGTCCAGGACCCAGCTATTCAGCTGCAAATAAAACATTTTAAATGTGTTGTAAAGGGCAATTTACAAATGTGACACTAGATGGCGATACTGAGCTATGCAAAATTCAATGTATTTCTCAAAACGTTTTTTTAAAAAAGCATTTTCACAGCATTTTTTAAATATGTGTGTATATTCCACTTCTCTCTATGGCTAAATTGATCTATCCAGCAATTGTACCCACCCCTCTAATAGTTCCCTAAGCATTGGGAAGAAGAAGGAAACTGTATTGCTTTTGTTTAGTAGGTGCAGTATGCTTACTCTGCTTTTACAGTTTGGAAAGCACAGCTTCAGAATGTGACTGCAGCTGTAGTGAGTTAGGGAGAAGGATGGCAATATTCTTTTCATAACTGGAGGAGGAACTGGGAAGTGTTCCAGATGCAAATTAAGGGCTATAAGGGGAGCTTGGTCCTCCAGAGCATCAGAGGAAAGGGCACAGATCTGGGCTGTTGTCCATGCTGACTTGTTTGTTAAGCTGGGTCACTCAGGCTGGGTCACTCAATTTGCAGACAAATTCTGATCCACTGTATAAATGGTTTGTTTATCCTAATAAAAAAACCTGCTTGCCAAAACACACCCATGTGAAGTTCCATTCCTACTACCATTTCTGAAAATGCTTTCTAAAGTCTGCTTCTTCAATCTGGGTTTAAAGACTTACACCATTGCCACCTTGTCATATCATGCTGATAAATATTAAAATAACATAACTTCCAGTATTTTGGTTTCTCAATTTATGGAGCTTCCTTCTCCCTTCAAGTATAAGATATCTCTCATGTATCTTACAGAGCAAGCCTATGCATGTCTACTCAGAAGTAAGTCCTATTGAACTCAGTAGAACTTACTGCCTGGTAATGGTTGTAAGGTTACAGTTACAGTCAATTTCAAAGTTAAGGAGTAGAATGAAACAAGGCTAGTTTTATGCATATTGATAGAATTGTTTAAAAATGAACTTCTACTGGGAAGTTAAACGTGTTGAATACTAGCAGGGTGTGCCTGGCATTACCTAGGAATTCTTAAAAACCAAAAAAATACTGGATTTTTTTTAAAGGATAGTGTAATTTGTTAGTTTTGATCCTTCACACCAAAAATAAAGTCATGTCTTGGTCCACTGTCTTGATTCAAAATGGTACTCAGCACCCAAGCCTCAGTAAAGACCACTGTCCTCGCTCTGGGAACCCGGATGCCGAGTTTGGCAGCGATATCTCAAGAGGCAGCCAAATCTACGTCAAAAAACAGGTGAAGTCATGCCAAAGTGACATTTTGGTCTGCCATCTTGATTCAAAATGGTGGTCAGCATCCAAATATCAATAAAGCATGTTGCCCCCACCTCAGGAACCAATGTGCTAAGTTTGGCAATAATAACTACAGAAGAGGCCAAATCCTATAGAGAGCAAATGAACAAACCATTTCCTAAAATATAGTAGACGTAATGTAATGCATTTGGCTACATTATTCTGCGAGACTCCTGCAGTATGTATTTCTTGAAAATAGAAAAGAAAAAACTGAATTAACTAGCTGTAAATCCACTCGTAACGGCAAAACTTTTATCATTTCTTCCACAGAAATCAGATAAGGTTATTTCAATAACAGAGTGGAAAATTAACAAACGTCCTATTCAGTCAGAAGCTACCAAAGAAGCTGCATTATGTGAACTTCTATAAGCAATTGTCAGCTTTTACAAAAATCTTTTATTCAGAATTACCAAATCAGGAATAAGTATTAATAATAATTAATTAATAACAAATCCTTCTCATTAAAATGATTCAAAATTCAGTTATATTTTAAAGCAGCTAAACTCTTGAAAAATGAAGACATAAATTCTGGAATTTTAAAGTCCTCTGTTCATTTCAGCTTCATTGCCCACTGTGCTATTTTTCTCAACTGAAGCTGCATCTCTAGAATTCCATCTGCTCTTCCTCGAACATAAGTGTGTATACTGTATATACATTTACTTCCAAATCACACTAGTGCTGGAGAAAAATCTGCTGCTTTTATTTAGGTTAGTAGGTAGGTAGATGACAGATAGATAAAACAACTCTCCCTCAGTTCTGCAGATACATCTCCACACTTGACAGAATGGATATGTATCCTTCATGTGCACCTGTGTATACACATGTAGTAATTTTCATGTGTAAAATAGGATTATGTGGTGGTATGTCACACAAGAAAGTGAAGTGGAAGAGGGACAAGTATCTAGATTTCTGATTATTTCCTATATACATAAGCTTACAAAAAGTTTTAGGAATATTGAATTTTTTAAAAAAATCAGTCAAAGCACTTTCCTCGGCTTTCATTCGTCAGCTAAAATCACTTGAAAAATTTAACCGGAACTGCCTATCTTCAACGTACTTGCTTCTTATTGTGGTTGGTATTGACACACCTGTTCAGCACATGGGATGGATGAACGATATGCAGGGCCTGATATTTAACTTCTTAGTAAAATATACATGGTTTCTAAATGTACCCAGTGAATCTTATATATACTTTCTTACCCAAAGTGTTGCAGACTAGTGTATTGCTCGATAAAGGTTGCTCCTGTACAATAAACTTCTTAATAAGAAGAATATTTATTATTAATTATCATCAAACCATTTTTACAATAGTTTTAGTTACAGTCAGCTACAAGAATTCCCTGGATAGACAGAGCAACTCTATACCTCCTTGCTACTTCAAGATGGAAACCTAGACGTAACATACTGGGCAGCCAGATTTTGTGCTGCTATGGTGGACATTCGCCGAAGAATGCTTTGGGTCATGCACCAGACTTAAACTGAAGGCTCATACGCAAGACCTGTGCCCTCTCTTGCACCCTACCTTCTGTAGTTACTTTTGCAATTGCTTGCTCTTAACTCGCTAGCTGATGTTAAGTTTCCCTCATGCATCCCCCCTTCTCTGAGTCACTCCTTTTATCTGTTTTATTTCCTAAATTACTGTGTGTTTCTATTTTAACTTATGTTGGTCTGTGACCGTAATAAAGATGATGTTGATGAATCTCCTTGTTCTTTTTTAAAAAAACCACTTAAATGCTACATGATGTTAGCAGGCAACAGATAGTAAAAGAAAGAAGTATACATTTTTATTAGGTATCATTGTGTTCTTTCCCCAAGTACTGATGAATTTCTTATTACAGCTGTCCTTATGGCAACCTCTTTTTCATAAAGGAAACATAATTTCTTGTGTTTTACCTTTTCCTGCTCTCTATTCCTCTTTTCCAATTTAATTGAGGTGATTTTATTTTTAAATATTGTAGTAGAACTTTATTTTCTTGCTATTTTCACACAAAGGTAGGTTAGGTTTGCCATAGCTTTGCCCGTATGCAAAGTGGCTACATGTAAATCTAGAGTGTGTTTTTTTCTTTTCAATTCTTCTGTTGTTTTTAAATAGTTTCTATTCACTGTTGAGCCCTTAGGATAGCCCTGCCTGAAGTTTAAAAATAAATAAATAGAGGGGCCCTATAGAGTCTGAGTTCTGAAATTCAGTGGGTGCAGCCTTTGACAAAGCCCTTTCTTGTGTTTTTGTCAAAGCTGCCTCTGCTACTGGTGGGACTGAGACAAGCAACTGGGAAGTTTCATAACTTGGACAGGCTTGTATGGAAGAAGGCAGTCCATCAGGTAACATAATCCCAAACTCTTTGGGCTTTGTAAGTCCTAACCTGCATTTCCTTATGTATTTAATACATTTATATTACACTTAAGTATTCACATTTCTAAGCAAACATTAAAAAAAAAAAATCCACGGAAAATGGGACAATAAAATGATTTTTAAAATTGTCATAACGCCAAACATTACCTTTGAATGCCTGCAGGAACAAGAAAGTCTCAATCATGCACTAGAAGCTCAGCAAAGAGGACGTCTGTTCCACCTGTACTTAACATTGGTTGTAGATCTTCTAGTTACCACAATTGTGCCTGAAAATAAGCTGGTAGCTAGTGATGCTGTAACACACACAACATGGTGCTGGAGAGATGTGGCCCTATGAAGCGTGTCCCATCATCTGAGTTGTGTTCTTCTAAGGCAGGCATCCCCAAATTTGGCCCTCCAGCTGTTTTGGGACTACAACTCCCATCATCCCTAGCTAACAGGACCAGTGGTCAGGGATGATGGGAATTGTAGTCCCAAAACATCTGGAGGGCTGAGTTTGGGGATGCCTGTTCAAAGGACTCAACCCTTGCCTGAAGACTCACAGCAGAGGGGTTGCTGGTGCTTGTGCACAGGAGATCATGGAAAGGGTGGTGCAACAGCGATATGTGTGTTCTGGTGGGTGGGTGGGTGTCCCTGTCATTGGGGCTTCATTGTCTCCCTGTGTGTGTGGATGGCATGTGGGAGTCATAGCCACACAACTCCTAATTGGTGGTATTACTAAGGATTCTGAGGGCATGGCTGCCATTTTTGTGGCATTTAATTCTTTCCCAGTGATATCTTTCACTTTCCCCTCTTAGGCTGAGCACATATAGGACACAGTGCTCAGTGTGCTACCATGCAGAATTGCTTGAAAAGTCTAGGAAAGTAAGCACAACCAGCTGAATGGCCCATTTTTCATACGTCTCCTCTCTTCTTTCCACTGCCACTACAGAACTACATACTGTATATCTGAAATAATTATTGTACCAACCATTTGTTGTTGTTGTGCTGTAATCTATTAGAGAAACATATATTTAGTCTTTCCAAATGTACAGGCTCGCTATTCCAAAAGCTAATAAAAAACATATTTTTTTCCTGGACCTAAATTATGTTTTTTGTTTCCTTTCATGTATTGGCATTTAATTTTTTAATTTGATCAACTCCATATTATTCATTTTAACCAGACTTAAGACCATAAGAGGAGCCCTGCTGGGTCAGACCAAAGACCTATCTAGTGCAGCATTCTGTTCTCACATGCGGGTGGCACTGTGGTCTAAACCACTGAGCCTCTTGGGCTTGCTGATCAGAAGGTCAGCGGTTCGAATTCCCACAACGGAGTGAGCTCCCGTTGCTCTGTCCCAACTTCTGCCAACCTAGCAGTTTGAAAGCATGCCAATGCAAGTAGATAAATAGGTATCGCTGTGGCGGGAAGGTACAGCATTTCTGTACACTCTGGCTTCCATCATGGTGTTCCATTGTGCCAGAAGCGGTTTAGTCATGCTGGCCACGTGACCCAGAAAGCTGTCTGTGGACAAACACTGGCTCCCTCGGCCTGAAAGCGAGATGACCGCCACAACCCTATAGCTGCCTTTGACTGGACTTAACCGTCCAGGAGTCTTTTACTTTTTTCTGTTCTCACAGTAGATAACCAAATGCCCTATGGGAAGCCCATAAACAAGATTTGAGCATAAGAGTAATCTCCCCTCCTGCAGTGTCCAGCAAGTGGTAGTCAGAAACATACTGCCTTTGACTGTGTATAGCAATTGAAAGCTTTATCCTCCATGAATTTGTCTAACACTCGTTTAAAGCCATCCAAGTTGGGGCCATCACTGCCTCCTGTGGGAGAGAGTTCCATAGTTTAACAATGGTCTCTGTGAAGAAGTATTTTATTTTGTCTGTCCTCAATCTTCTAGCCCTCAGCTTCACTGGATGTCCACATGTTCTAGTGATATGAGTGATAGAGAAAAACTTTCCTCTGTCCGCTTTCTTCATGCTATCCCTAGTTTTATACATTTCTGTCATGTTACCTCTTACTCACATTTTCTCTAAACTACAATATTCCTAGTCACCTCACCTTGAAAAGGTTATTGTAGGTTCAGAAAAGGGGATGGCGATACCTCCCTATGAGTCAAAACAAAATAAAAAAATTCCTTCCAGTAGCACCTTAAAGACCAATTAAGTTAGTTCTTGGTATGAGCTTTCGTGTGCATGCACACTTCTTCAGATACACTTTCTTCCTCCCTATGAGGAAAGGCTTTTATTAAGGAGTGCCTGTATATTCAACCCACTTGTGAGAAGAAGAAGAAAAACAGCTCAAAAGATTCACAGCAGTTCAGGAAATATTGAATTAGCTAATGACTACCTACACTTTATTTTAAGATACACACAAAGATTAAGAGCAACACCATAGGCAGCTATTTCTAATTTTGTTATCATATGTTTTAGGGCACCAGCTGTTTGCCTTTTTTTTTTTTTTTTAAAAAAAGGAGCATAAACACTGGATGAAATATTTTACTCATCCAGCAGCAGCAGCAACAGCAGCAGCAACAACAAAATGAATATGCCATCCTGCTATTAGCTGACATAACGAAACGTTTCTTCCCTTGGATTTTGAGTGACTGTGGCGATCACACAGGGTCCCCGGACGTTTCACCATCTATTGATCCCTGTGCCACCACTTTCTTTCTTGCTGCCACCACCCAGGCCCTACCTGGGACAATACTGAGTCCAGTCAGGGTTATATTGAAACATAAACTTTTGTTTATTTATTGCAGTTTAACAAGCGTGTGGTTTCATAAACAGTATCAGTCAATTACATTCATGGGGTGCCTATCCAGTCCTATAACTTTCGCTACCTGCTCTCACTCACTAAACCACCTCTCTGATATTTACTTGTCTGCCTAGCCCCTAACTGTTCCTGACTCGGCCTATTTCGTTACACTAACTCAACCTACCCACAACTCTAGCCCAGTTCACTCCTAGTCCCACCAACTCCCAACTCCCAACGAACTCCCCCTTCACCCCCCCAGCTGGTTTTATAGTCCCTCTGATTCCACCCCCCCCCCCGGGTCCTGACTGGGCAACCTGTTTAACTATTTCACCTCCAGCACTCTCTCATATGTTAACGGCACAGTGACCAGAGGAAGTTTGCAGTAGTTGGCAACCACCAAGAATGTGAAAAAGGAAAGACGCCATTGTAAGAAACGGTCCCTTTATATAATTCCCTTTATAGAATCCCCTTTAGTAGTCACAATGGTGTAAAATTGCAGCATCTTGCTGTGAGTATAGTCCCACTGCTAAGGAGCCTGTTTGAACAATCAGCTCTAGATAGCACGGCCAATGATCAAGGATGATGGGAGTTGTATGGAGTATATGTAGCGCACCAAGTTGGGTCGGGTGACCCTGTATTTTCCTCAGTTATCTACATAGGAACCAACATTCATTTCCTTACGATGCTTGGAGAATCCTGTCATGTTGATTATGCAAAAAAGAGGGAAAACATTCTACTGATTCTGACTGTTTAAAGGCCATTGTTGAGGGATTATTCCAGGTCTCTAATTGTACAAGACATTAATTAATTAATTAATTAATTAATTAGTCCAGTGAAATATGCACATATGCTTTAGTCCCTTTTCTGTGGCTTTCATTCTGTAGTATCAGTAAATAATATCAGTCTTTGCAAATATGTTTCTGTGAAAGCAAGGAATATCAAGTAAGGACATCAGTTCATCATAACTGACGTGAACTAATTTTGCTAATGCATCTGATTAGCAAAAATGATTATGGGTTAATTACGCAGAACTTCTGTTTTGCCATAGGCATAATGTACATATCCAGGAATGACTCTGGAGCCTAGAAAATATGCATTATCTACTTGCTTGCTCACTTACTTCATTTATATACTGCCTTGAGTGCTATGGCACTCAGAGTGGTTTGCAATTTAAAGCCAAAAATATTTAAAAGGCAGAAGGCAAAACAATGAAACAGCAGAATCATCTCAGGCCATTTTGAGTCTTTCTGATAGTTGATAGTACAAGCTCCCTGACCTTGGCAAATCCTCTGCTGCCCTTTTCTGTGAGCACATAGTCTTTAAGTTATCCTGGGAAAGCTGTGGGAGAACTTAACATTCTCCTTGTACTGAAGACCCAAGTGTGCAGCTTGCAGTTAAATAAGCAGCAAAAATAAGCATTGATTGCTAGTATGCCCTTCCTCTCAAAGGAGCCCAGGGCAGCAAAGATCAAAATGTTAAACAAATACGACTTAAAATAAAATAAATCATATTTTGAACAATCAAATCCATCTAAAACATTTAAGACCACATAAAAACATTCAAATACTTTCACATTGTGGCACACAGCTTCCGTTGCAGTAAAGAGCCTTCTGTGAACAGAAGGACAGCACTGGACACAACCTATTGTTACTGCACGAAATCAGGATGTCATGTTACATTGTAGTACAATTTATGCCATAAATTTCCCACATTAAAGCACTGGATGATGAGAAAAACCTCTGCTTTTTTACCTTCAGGACAATTTATATTGTTTTTTTGCTTTTACAAAACTTACTATTTCAGTTACGTTTCAGATAAGATAAAAAAAAATATAAAGGTAAAGGTAAAGGTACCCCTGCCCGTACGGGCCAGTCTTGACAGACTCTGGGGTTGTGCGCCCATCTCACTTAAGAGGCCAGGGGCCAGCGCTGTCCGGAGACACTTCTGGGTCACGTGGCCAGCGTGACATCACTGCTCTGGCGAGCCAGAGCCGCACACGGAAACGCCGTTTACCTTCCCGCTGGTAAGCGGTCCCTATTTATCTACTTGCACCCGGAGGTGCTTTCGAACTGCTAGGTTGGCAGGCGCTGGGACCGAGCAGCGGGAGCGCACCCCGCCGCAGGGATTCAAACCGCCGACCTTTCGATCGGCAAGCCCTAGGCGCTGAGGCTTTAACCCACAGCGCCACCTGCGTCCCTTAAAAAAAAAAAAATATGGGTACTCTTTATTTGACTAGATCAATAATGTTCAATTGGAGCCAGAAAGCTCACTAAATAATTGCACAGTTTCACCATCTGAAAATGTGCTGAGAACAGCTCAATTATTCATCTCAGAGGATGCTTTGGAGAAGAATGAGGCCATAATACCCTGCCATACCCACTGAAATCTGACAGTGATCCAAGCCCAGAACATTAATTCTGTGAATGGAATGTAAATAGCTAGAATAGATTACTACACTAGTCAAACCCCAAGCAGGAGAATTCAGAGATACCCAAGGTTTTGTCTCATAGAGAGAATAAAAGATATGGGTCTATAAAAGAACCCTTCTTTCATTTGCTCATGTTAAATATCTGATACGCATGTAGAAACATGCAACACAAAGCAGATCATGAAAATGCTGCTGATTCTCTGAGCTTGCTTTCCCTCACAGGAGAAACGACTTCAAGGGAGACAGTCCAACCAGTCTCTGCAGGATCTGCCTAGGGCTGGAAACGAGAGGCAGCTTGGATGGCCGCCTTGAACTTCAGGCAGGTGATGTTGATGAAAGCCTAGGAAGTCACCTTGAAGACATTAATCACGTCGCCTGCCTGGAGGCTTTGGAGCTGGCCCCATCGTGCTCAAGGAGAATGTTGCCTGAACTCAGTGAGCAGACAGACGTTTCCTGGCCTTTTATTAATGAATAAAGTAATACATAAATCCAAGCCCAGCAAATGTCTGGCTGCCCACCTGAGCGCAAGGAAACAATTACGCTATAAACAAACGAGATGCAAGATATTAGCTTGGGTCCTCAGTCTTTGTAAGCAGAATTTGGCTCATGGGAGACTTCTGCTGGACAAAAAAGGGGAGAGGGATTTTTTTTATCATTTCCTGCCCGCCTTCACTGTCATTTCCTGTGCTCTCCTGAAAACCGTACAGTGTAGCAATAGATGGAAGGAACCCTCCCATTTGTGGAAACAACACTGGCTCTGAACCAGTTATCTATCTGTAAAGCCAATATAATTATTCCCATGTCCTCTACATAGGCTGCTGGAATTCATCTTAGCTCCATGCAGGGACTCAGCTAGATTGGCAAAGAAAAAGTGTTTTATATGCGTTGTATATGCATTATAATACTGTGACACCAGATGGTGATGTGGAGTTCTGTTCTTGCCAACGTGATTTCCCATTCAAAGTTTACAATGCGTTTTCCTGAAACACTTCTTTGATGTGTCTAGATCCAGCCCAGGTGACCTGAGACACCAGTAGCCAGAAGACCTTCATAGCTAGAGGTAAGCCATGGAGTTTTTCATTCAGGCCAGCGTGCTCTACCCAGTTTTCAGGCTGCTCAGCCAGATCCCCTTGCCTTCGGTGGATCAAGAGCAGGGGTAGGCAACCTAAGGCCCGTGGGCCAGATCCGGCCCAATCGCCTTCTCAATCTGGCCCGCAGATGGTCCGGGAATCAGCGTGTCTTTACATGAGTAGAATGTGTCCTTTTATTTAAAATGCATCTCTGGGTTATTTGTGGGGCATAGGAATTCGTTCATTTTTTTTCTTTTCAAAATATAGTCCGGCCCACCACATGGTCCGAGGGACGGTAGACCGGCCCACAGCTGAAAAAGGTTGCTGACCCCTGATCGAGATGCTGCCTGAGGTAAGCACAACCACTGCCACTGCTGCAGCTGGAGTAGCAGCAGCAAAGTAAATTATGTAATCAAAGTACAGACATACCTCAAAGGTCGAACAGAATCCATTCTGGAAGTCCTTTCGATTTCCAGAGCATTGAACTTCCAAAGTGTGGCTTCTGATTGGCTGCAGGAAGCTCCTGCAGCCAATTGGAAGCTGCAGAAGCCCCATCAGACATTCAGCTTCCAAAAGAACGTGAAAAAACTGGAACACTTACTTCCAGTTTTAGATTGTTTGGGAGCCGGAACGTTCAACTCCCAAGAGATCATTTGGGAGCCGAGATATGACTGTAAACCACAAAAATCAATAAAATCTAGGTAAAAACTGCTTAAGCAGTATAAACACCAAGATACGTGATGAGCTTTTGCTGAATTTGGAATTTTTGGTGAAAAGCAAGTCTGGCACCCAGCTTAACACTCCAAGCTTAATTCTAACGCTTAACTTGATCCAGGAATTTAGATAAGTCTATCACCCATAAATTCAGAACACTACAAAAAACCAACAGCAGCACCAGCAACAACCGCCCACCAACAAAAAACCTCAAACAACACCCCAGCCCAGTAATCTGTTCAGCAGCCTCAGTTTTTGCAGCTGGAGTCAGTCAGGACCCCAACTTCCCTGGCCAGGTAGGAGAAGGCCTGCAAGGCAGAGAGCTGGTCTTCTAGGATTTACAGTTTAGATGGTCTCTGGCCTCTTCAGCAGTCTCAGCTTACAGAAGAAGAGGCAAGGGCTGGCGCTGGAGGCCCTTGTGGGATCTCTAAACATTCCTCCTGTGAGAAATGTGGTCCAAGGGCCTTATGGGGAAAGGAAAGAGAGGTGGAGTGGCATGGTTGGATGCTTGCGATTCACTCCACAGCCAGTCTTGCACCACCCAGTCCAAAGAATGAGTGAAAAGCAAAACCAAATCAATGTAAAACAAAAATAAAAATTGGGAGGGGCAGAGGGCCTGGCTCTCTCTGTGTGTCTGAGGGCATTATGGTAAATGATACTGACACCTGCAAATTGGGTGTTAAGTGATAGAAACATGATTTGGAAAGAAGCAGTTCATTTATTAGTTAAGGCAATGACATCTATTCCAATAAATTTAGGCACGTCTAATGTAATTAGTTAAGGCAATGACATCTATTCCAATAAATTTAGGCACATCTAATGTAATGTAGGGACGCAGGTGGCGCTGTGGGTTAAAGCCTCAGCACCTAGGGCTTGCCGATCGAAAGGTCGGCGGTTCGAATCCCTGCGGCGGGGTGCGCTCCCGCTGCTCGGTCCCAGCGCCTGCCAACCTAGCAGTTCAAAAGCACCTCCGGGTGCAAGTAGATAAATAGGGACCGCTTACCAGCGGGAAGGTAAACGGCGTTTCCGTGTGCGGCTCTGGCTCGCCAGAGCAGCGATGTCACGCTGGCCACGTGACCCGGAAGTGTCTCCGGACAGCGCTGGCCCCTGGCCTCTTGAGTGAGATGGGCGCACAACCCCAGAGTCTGTCAAGACTGGCCCGTACGGGCAGGGGTACCTTTACCTTTACCTTAATGTAATGTAATGTAATGTAAAAGGGACGCGGGTGGCGCTGTGGTCTAAACTACTGAGCCTAGGGCTTGCGAATTGGAAGGTCGGCAGTTCAAATCCCTGCAATGGGGTGAGCTCCCGTTTCTCGGTCCCAGCTGCTGCCCACCTAACAGTTCGGAAGCACGTCAAAGTGCAGGTAGATAAATAGGTACCGTTCTGGTGGGAAGGTAAATTGCATTTCCGTGTGCTGCTCTGGTTTCATCAGAAGCGGCTTAGTCATGCTGGCCACATGACCCAGAAAAACTGTCTGTGGACAGATGCCGGCTCCCTTAGCCTGTAAGGCGAGATGAGCGCCACAACCCCAGAGTCGTTCACGACTGGACTTAACTGTCAGGGGTCCTTTAACTTTACCTTTAATGTAAATTAGGAAGTGAGAGTAAGGTAGGTTCTGCATTCACTGTCCTGTATCTATCTCATTTTGTGCAAAGGATATCCCCTGCATTTGCTTCCAGCATTTGAATCTGGTTCTGTTCATAACCCTGGTAATTTAAAACTGCTGTGGACTACTGTTTTTTCCAAAACAACCATATGGGTAGGACAGACAGCTGGGATTCATGTATGAAAGCACTTCCAGACTCTTGAGCTTGAAAGCAATAGGGTATAGTCTGAAAACCACACTTCCAAAGTAATAGATTTTAAGGTTTCATTAGTGTATAAATGTTTCATTGTGAAGAGCTTGAAGACACAATGTAAAAGTACTGAGGTGGAACATATGACAAGATTCTGGACCAGGTTTATCTTTCAGTGTCTTTTGTTATATTCAAAAAGAGCTACTCGGGACTGAAAAGGCTGAATTGCACATCAGTTCTTACAAATCCTTTGAACTGCCCAGTACTGAAAAGACCAAGGTGTATGATATCAGTTCTTACAATTCCATTGAAATGTATCTTTCAAGGTTTCTGCATTCATTGGTCAAACATGAAGAATTACTTGAGCTTGCTGTGGTTTCTGTGGTAGTCAGACCAAACACATATGCAATTTATTTTTGCTAGTAGGTGGCAAGGCATTGGCAACAAAGGCCATAGTTAAGAGTGGCCAAATGTTGGGGAACAAACACTTTAGGAAAGGTACTCAAAGACAACTGAATAAACTAAAAGAAGGTAAGGTGGAACCCTTCCTGCTCATGCCACAGTTTGTTTTTTAACCTGTCTAATGGACCTATCTTGCTTCATATGAAGAGCAGGAGATAAAAATTTGCCTTAAGCCATTTAGAATGCACAAGGGTTTGTAAGGAGAAACACCTGCCGGGTTATCAGGCAGCCAAATTTACTACTTGTTGGGTCATGTTGTGCCAATCCTCATTAGGGATCCCATTTTACTCATATTGCAGAGCAGTGTTCTGTACAATAGAGTGATGGCAACAGTGGCAAGCCTGATGTTCTTAGTCAGTTCACAATTTTATCTGTTTGTTAAATGTACAGGGCAGGATTCAACTTATCGACTTCTGCCAGTGGAAACCAGCACAACAGCTCCTGCTAGTGCAACAGGGCTTTCCACCTCCCTGTCTTGACCTGCACACACACAACCTCCCAAAAAAACAAATGGTCAGGAAGTCCCTCAAAACATTGTGTGCAAAGAGGAGAAGAGAGCTTGCACTGACAGAATAAATGCCATAGTGCTATGCTGCCTTCCCCCCATACCCTATTCTTCTTCTCAAGAGCTGTCAGGTGTCAGGGAATCCGATCCCCGCATAGTAGGCTGTCTGGAATAGATAAGAGAGGGAAAGTTCTTACCAATATATTTTATTCAATACTCACAGAGAGAGTCTTAGAAACGCAGCCTCTTGGATTAATGATGTTGCTCTGAATAAATCTCCATCCTCCCTTCTTTCTGCTTCATTATTTGTCAACAGCATCACCCACCTTACGGTGGTTGCTTAGGGTCATTTGTCTCTGAGCCCTTTGCTTACTACTTTCAATGCCCGCCAGCGTCTGGGAGAAGGAGGGTCTGGAATGCTTTCTAGTGATAACATGTCAGCAAGCTGTTCCAGCTCTTCCTCCTCCTCTGCTATTATTTCCCAACTTTGGCCTTCATCTGCTTCTGAGCTATGACCTCCTGCAAACCAATGTTGTAAATCTATATTGTCTTCCTCTTCTCTGGAAAGTTGAGACTAGGGAGGCAGTCTCCACCACTCCTCCTCCATCCAGTCCCTAACATCAATACAATTACATGTATTGTTATGTACACCACTAGGTTATTTTATGAGAGGATTGTATATACAGTGGTACCTCGGGTTGCGAACAGGATCCGTTCTGGAGCCCCGTTCACATCCTGAACAGAACGTAAAACGTGACTGTGTTTCTGCGCATGCGTGGGTCGCGTTTCACCACTTCCACGCATGCTTGTGGTGTCATTTTGACCGTCTGCGCATGCATGAGCGGCAAAAGGCGGAAGTAATGTGCTCCATTACTTCCGGGTTGCCGCAGAGCGCAACCCGAAAATACTTATCCTGAAGCCTATTTATCCCGAGGTATGACTGTACCTTAATAAATCAATAAATTTTCCTACTGGCCTCCAACCCAGGCACCATTCAGAGACAAACTCCCTTCTCTTCAGCCATTTAATCTTCAGGCCATTCTCTGCCAACAGAACATGACAGTTTGAGTCATGATGTTGGTCCAGTGGTTCCTTTTCCTTTTCATTCCATTGTTCTAATGCAGTGGCTTACTCTAGAGTTTGACCATAAGGTTCCCCCCTCCTTTGGCAGGACCTGCGTCTGGCAGGAGTAACTGCATTTGCCTATAGTTCAGTCAGATAATTAATAATGCTGTAATCAGTGGAGTTACTCATTGTTTAAACATCATTCTGAAGAGCTGCCATAGTTCAGTATGCAAGGATTTTTTTTGGTTAATAAATAACTTAGTAATATTAATTTGTATATTTTCTTTGTTCCTCTGTTCTATGGCTTTTTATTTATGGAGAGAATTTGGTTCCAGCATTAGCAGCATGCTTCCCTGTGAGATTGTTATTTGCAATTCTAATTTGCTTTATTGCCTTAAAAAAAAGTTACCATTTTGAGGATTGGGTGGGAGAAAATGCCTGTTTTCCAGCTGAGGCATAGTTGAAATGAAGCCGTGTTTTGTTTGTGCTTTGGATAAATTCTCCCGCAGGATAAATTTCTCTCCAGGAAATGTGCTGTTTACTACATACTGATTAAGTTTCATGACTAAGGTACATGCCCTCATGACAACCCTTCTTATGGATCTACTCTTGATTAACTGGTGTTATATAACTACTCTAAGTCTTGGAAAAAAATTCTTAGGCAAGAGTAAATACTGTAGAGGGAAGGGAGGATAGCAAATGTTTAACAAAGGATGCTTTGTTAATTTAAATCCCACCATGAAACTAACATAGTACGTTCAGCCTCTTATTCATTCTTCTGTAGATGCAGTTTATGGGGAATGTATTGCTACCACACAAAACACCCTCTGCAGTTCTTTGTCTACAGTGGAACTGACAGTATGACTTCATTTGACCCAGTTCCTTTGAAAGAGATTCAAGCCTGAAGAATTTACACCAGACATTATCAGAACAGAATAAAACCACCCAGAGTTTGACAAGGAGTTCCCGAGTGCCAGAGGAGCCCAGAAGAAAATAACAGAGTATGACAGAAGATCTAACCGTTTTACACACCCCATACCAATTCTCTGACACAATCTGTAACCAACCTCCTGTTATTAGCTGTGGTGGGGAAAAGATACAGGCAAACAATTTACACTTGTATGCAGTATTTTGCTTTCCATCGTCAGGACCAACTTGTGCATCTCTGTGACTGCCATTGAGGAAGTGGCGTGTGGGCAAGTTAACATCCCCTTCTTCCTTATTTATTTATTATTTCATTTATACTCCACCTTTCCTTCAAGGAGCTCAAGGTGATGTACTCTCCCCATCTCCGTCTTATCGTCACAACAGCCCTGGGAGGTAGGAGGGGCAGAGATACGGTAAATGGCCCAAGGTCAGACAGTGAGCATGCCCCAAATAGCCCCCTTTTAGCCAAAAAGAGTGAAAGACAGACAGACACGGACAAGGGGAAGGAAATGAAAAAGGAGAAGAAATATGTCAGAGTCATGATTAGCTGACCATTTGCTACATACATGTGACAACTTTTAAAGCACATTTGAAACACATTTCCCCCGTCCAAAAAATGTTGGGTACTGTAGTTTGTTAAGGATTTCTGGGAATTGTAATTCTGGGAGAATTAAACTACAGTGCTGAGCATTCTTTGAGCGAAGGAATGTGCTTCAAATGCGCATTAAAGGTATCACGTTTACACAGCCAAAGCCTGCTCTAGTCCACAATTATATGAATTTGTTTTAAAGTACGCGGGTGGCGCTGTGGGTAAAAGCCTCAGCGCCTAGGGCTTGCCGATCGAAAGGTCGGCGGTTCGAATCCCCGCGGCGGGGTGCGCTCCTGCTGCTCGATCCCAGCGCCTGCCAACCTAGCAGTTCGAAAGCACCCCTGGGTGCAAGTAGATAGATAGGGACCGCTTACTAGCGGGAAGGTAAACGGCGTTTCCGTGTGCGGCTCTGGCTCGCCAGAGCAGCGAAGTCACGCTGGCCACGTGACCCGGAAGTGTCTCCGGACAGCGCTGGCCCCCGGCCTCTTGAGTGAGATGGGTGCACAACCCCAGAGTCTGTCAAGACTGGCCCGTACGGGCAGGGGTACCTTTACCTTTACCTTTAACACCACATTTATTATTTGTAGATTGTGAAGGAAGGGGAAGGTTAATACTGCAGCAAATTAGCACAGCTATTCCTCTGCAGTTAACCTGATCCATGAGCATAAACATGAGGAAATTCCCAGCTGATTTTTTTTGTTTTGCTTTCGGGTGCTGGTGCTGGACTGTTTCGGCTAGGACTTCCTTGTTTGCTCAGGCAATGACTCAGGAAGGTAGCCCTGCAGTAGTCAGCTTTTTAACTTTACATGGTTTGCTCACTTTTTATTTTCTTCTTGCATAATGGTTTTGCTTTCTTACTTTCTGCGTGGGTTTGATCAGCTTTACTGATTAGAGCATGTAGATGTCAGCAGTATGGTTATCAGCAGCCCAGGATAACAGGAAAAACAAACTTGCTTCCAGAAGCAATGAATAACTCTCCAAGAGCAATTTGCTCTGCTTCAGCTGAGGAGCTCAGGACTTAGAACTGCTTCACACAAGCAAGTAGTCTTGTTGTTGTTTAGTCGTGTCTGACTCTTCATGACCCCGTGGACCAGAGCACGCCAGGCACTCCTGTCTTCCACTGCTTCCCACAGTTTGGTCAGACTCATGTTTGTGGCTTCGAGAACACTGTCCAACCATCTCATCCTCTGTCGTCCCCTTCTCCTTGTGTCCTCAATCTTTCCCAACATCAGGGTCTCTTCCAGGGGGTCTTCTCTTCTCATGAGGTGGCCAAAGTATTGGAGCCTCAGCTTCAGGATCTGTCCTTCCAGTGAGCACTCAGGGCTGATTTCCTTAAGAATGGAGAGGTTTGATCTTCTTGCAGTCCATGGGACTCTCAAGAGTCTCCTCCAGCACCATAATTCAAAAGCATCAATTTTTCGGCGATCAGCCTTCTTTATGGTCCAGCTCTCACTTCCATACATCACTACTGGGAAGTAGTCTTAGTAGGCATTAATTTTTTTAATTAGAATTTTTAAATTAAATTAAATTAAATTAGAAGAACCCCTGGAGCTTTACGGTGGTGAAAATATTAAAGTAAAAAAACAAAGCAAAACAGAATAGTGATAGCAAGTGCCTTCTCTCCTTCCTGAGTTTGTTCCATGTGTTCTTTCTCAAGAGGCCTTTAATGAGATAAATGCACAAGTCACTGGCAACTAAGCAGCTTGTGCATTTGCAGTCGAGACTGCTGACATTTGGCATTGGGGCAGCTTATCAGTATATTGGCAATGTAAAACCTATGAGTCATATCTGGCCTTCTGAGACTCTCCCACAAAGCTTAGTGCTGCCACTGTGTGGTACGTAATTCATCCCAGGCCTCTTATTCGAAAGGGTAAGAGGAGGGAAGACTCTAGTATCATACTGTGATCATACTTCTAGTATCATACTGTGAAGTGCTCTCCACTCAGGACACATTTGGAGTTGTGTAAACACAGGAATACTGAGAGTGTTTTTTAGTAACAGAAACTAGCTTCATTTAGAACAGTCTCAGCAAGCTATGTCTATACATGGGGTCCTCAGTGTGGTGCCTGTGGGCACCTTGGGGTACTAAAAAACCCCACTTTGGGTCACTTAAGAAGAGAAGAAGAGTTTGGATTTGATATCCCGCTTTATCACTACCCGAAGGAGTCTCAAAGTGGCTAACATTCTCCTTTCCCTTCCTCCCCCACAACAAACACTCTGTGAGGTGAGTGGGGCTGAGAGACTTCAAAGAAGTGTGACTGGCCCAAGGTCACCCAGCAGCTGCATGTGGAGGAGCGGAGACGCGAACCCGGTTCCCCAGATTACGAGACTACCGCTCTTAACCACTACACCACACTGGCTCTCACCACCCCTGCCCCTCCTAATTATTAATTTTAAAAACTTGAAATCTATTTATTTATCTAGTAGGAAGTGTTGCCAGCTTTCTTTTTCTTTTTATGCTGTTTGGGCTTTTGTCCTTGTGTGTGTGTGTGTGTGTGGAGGCAGAGGTTCTGAGTTGCACCAGTTTTAATTCTATGAGATGGACATTTTGTGATGTCTGTGTGACATTTTTAAGATTTCCAAATATATCCAGACCGCTGCTTTATTACTGGGGCTCTGCAGGAGTCCAGATGGAACAAAGCTAGAAACCTACATATCAGGAATTCTCCTAGTACACATTACAAGCTGCTTCCTGGAAAACTTCCAGAAGTCAATTAAAGAAACAGGAACAGTGAAAAACTGAGCTGGGTTGGGCTGACCTTATACCTGTAATGTAAAGCATGTCTGTGTGCATGCTTGCATATGTGGTTCCTCATACTGTCTGATACACTTACCTATACGGCCACAGACCAGCTCTGTCCTTGGATTCTTCTACATAGACAAATTCAGCCTGCCACTTGTTTTCTGGAACTGTGTCAAAGAAACCACTTACAACTTATAATTTAAGTGCTAAAACTGGGAAATGCCAAAGTGTGCCTAGGCTGGAACTATACCCAGATTTTGAGCGACACCAGGAAGATTTGTACGCATGCCGCAAATAGAATGCAACTCTTTTTAAAGATAAACGTGGCCTTTTCGTCACGCTGGCCGGCTTGCATTTAAATGACGGCTTTTTGTGTTTTGTCAAATCTCTGGGGAAATAACAACACAAATATGTGATAAAGCCTACAACGTATATTGTTCTTTCAGGTCTGAATGGTGACCATTTGCCTTTTAGACGGGTCTTGTCTGTGGTCAGTAGCATTTATGGCAGATCTGTCCAACCACAGTCTTGGAGCAGACACACCTTGTGGTCTAAGGTTTCTTAGTTTGGTCACTTTTATCTGAGGATCTTGCACAAACAAGCAGACATGACAACAGCAACTAGAACAGTTCAGGAAACCCTTCCTTTTCTCTCTCTTGACTGATGGCTGGTTTGCCTGCTGAGATTACATGAACTGTCCAGACACACAGGGAAGTTGCAGTGGCTTAACTAATGGAGGAAATAATGAACAAAGAAAATGGCAGACTAACAGACTCATTTAATTTGAAAAGTTCCTATAGACTTTTTTTGGGTTTTTTTTTCTTGTTTATAACATTTGTTACCTGCTCTTCAACACAAGGTCTCAGAACGGGTTACAACAGTGTAATAATTCAAAATTAAAATCAGTGAAAACAATTTAGAATCAGAAGAATAGGGTGGGTCCTTTAAAAAAAATCCTCACGTATCAAAGGCCATGGGAAGTTATATATATGGAATAAGGGTGTGCACATGTGACTGGCCAGATAACATGAGACCTCTGGACTGGGAAGATTAGGTGTAAGTACTAGGTATCTGCCTTCTGCCCTTGTCAGAACAAAAGCATGTATTCTGTATCTCAGTTCTCAAGCATCTGCATTATATGCAGAATGTTGCAGGGACAATCTAGGCAGGGAGGGCAAGGAATCTCCCATCTGAATCCTAGGAGATTCTCTGCCAGTCAGCGTATACAATAATAAACTATTTATTTATTTCATTGAATTTATACACTGCTTGGTTGTAAAAGAAACCCCCAAAACCTCAAAGAGGTTTACAAAAGATAAAACAGTAAAATCAAGCAAGATTTACAACCTTACTTCAAAACATACAAAAGTTAAAATGCTAAAGCAGATTAAAATTACCTCAACTTGTACCAAACAATTTCTATTCTTTTGACATTCAAAGCACAAAGCAAACCAGTATCAGATATGCCTATGCCGTCACTATATTTGAACAAGAACAGCCTATTGCCATTTCCCCATGTACACACTGTTCAAAATGTTACACAGGGGGCCTCATTCCTCTCATGAGAATATATCAAAGATAGGGTTGACAGTTTCTGTCACTGCTTGGTCTTTTGTTGTATGGAAATACAAGCCTCTATTTCATCTTAGTTGCAAACTCCTGTATGGTACATTTTCTTTTAAAAGGGGTTAAGTTATCCATGCAGTTCAAATGCATCTGTTTTTGATTTCTCATGCAAGTTATGAAAACTCTTTCTAATGCAGACAACATTTGGAAATTAAATTATTTTACATAAGATTTAGAATTTCTACTACTGTAGAAATCTCTGTGAAGGGATGATTATGTTTAGTGTCTTGGCTAAGCCAGTTGTGCGGGCTTTGTAGTTTGGCTTTCAGGCTGCTGCCTAAAATCTAAGAGTGTGACTTTATTCACCAGCAGTTTAAGGAACAGAAAATCTCACTTTGTTGGCTGCCATTGCATGCCCAAGTCACATGCTCTCTCTTCTCTACAGCATGCCCAGTGCAGAAAGTAGGTCATTAGAAAAGGGGAAATTCACCAAGTATGTCTGGAGATTTTGCAAACTTCAGAGAAAACACGTCGGAAATTGTTGGCATACATTTCTGCATGTTCCTCTCTACGTGTTCCTAATTTTTCTTGCCACACCATCTTGATGAAGACAAACAACTGGACTAACATCAGGTATAACTCTGGCTGTCCTTCCTGCTTAATCATTTTATTATAGGGATCACATTGGTCAAATTGAAATCACATATTTCTTATTTCAAAACAAGTGTAAGTTTTCCCTGCCACCTCTGCAAACCTTCTCCATCCATTCGTCTCCTCCAAAAGGAACATTTTGCCTGCTCTTTCGCTTAGGGTGTAGCCACACCAGAATGAATAGAGGATTTGCACTAATCCATTTCCTCACTAATGTAGAGGTATCTACAAAACACCCTCCCCATCCCAGTGTTGTCTCAGACCTTTCACACTTTAAATTGGGTTTTTATGATCCTTGGAAAGTCTGAAACAGGCAAGATGGAAAACACCTGCATTTGAAACTCCCCACAATAAGATCAGGTCCTTGTGGATATCATTTCTAGTTGGGTGGGAGAGAGCAGAAGGACAGTACCTGCTCAGGACATTTTGCTGCCTGAAGCAGATCCCAAATGGGGCATCCCTCCCCAGCCCTACCATGCCAAAGTCAACACTTTAACAAAGTATTTTGTCACCACTCCTGCCTTCGTGTACCCTCTGCCATTTATGGAGCTGTTGCCTGAAGGAGATGGCTTCTCTCTGAGGCATTACAGAGCCATTCCTGTAGAACAGTGGTGGCCAAACTTGGCCCTCCTGCTGTTTTGGGACTACAACTGCCATCATCCCTAGCTAACAGGACCAGTGGTTAGGGATGATGGGAATTGTAGTCCCAAAACAGCTGGAGGACCAACTTTGGCCATCGCAGTTGTAGAAGAAAGTCACCTAGTATCCATCTAAGGACTTCTGGGAAAAATGATTGCTAAGAATTGCATTGATTATTGCATTCAGCTGAACTTCTGTGACTGACCTTATGAGCTCAGTCATTTGGTAAAAATGTAAACTACTGAGTATTCAAGAACGAGTTGGCTAGGAATCAGCAGGAGACCATGCAGCTGCACAAACATATTTCTACTGCTCCTTAGATATTTAAGAAGTCCACAGCAATTCTGCCACCACTCTTGAATATCAATATGATTTCAAGCTGAAGAAGAAAACATGGAAACAGTACTTTTTTCTCTGCTTTCCTCCTCTCCGATATTATTTTCTAAGCAATGTGTTAACATTGATTTCTAGGTTTAATTCAGTTCTAAGAGTAATTTATATATATATTGAATATCGCTTCTTATTTGTATTTCTCCATTCATAGAAAATATACATCTTAAAGCATTTCTGCTGTATTTCACCTAGAAGATTTATTTATTTTTTGGCAGCTAAATGTGATATTGTTATGTCTACCAACAAACTACTTTTTGTTAGCTTTTGAACTACCACATAACTGTTATTACCCCTTCTTCATTAAGCTTTTAATATGTTGCTCAGAGATGCATTTGCACACCTAACTGGTCTAATGCCACAGGATGCCCGGCAAACAGTTTGGAGGGGGGCACTTGCAAAAATTCTAAATATATTTTAAAAGCCAGCTTCTCAATCTTTATGAACATTGATGTCTTAAAATATATTTAAAATGACTTATCACATGGAAAGAAAGCATTGAACGTGCTGATATTCAGCAACCAACAATATATGACAGAAATCAAACACACTTTGACTCTAGAAAGGTCTTCTTCAGTGGGACATTTAAATTACTCATGAACTGTCACAATAAGAGAAACAACCCTGTTGAGGGAAGTTTTTTATGTTTGATGTTTTATCGTGTTTTTAATATTCTGTTGGGAGCCACCCAGAGTGACTGGGGAAACCCAGCCAGATGGGTGGGGTATAAATAAATAAATAAATAAATAAATAAATAAATAAATATATTTCAGGCCTAGTCTGCTAAGCAGTTACAATGCTTTTGCCTAAAAGTAAAATAAAATAAATTTGATTGTTATATGGAACAGATAACTATTCCACTCATAAAAAATAACAATAGTAATGTAATATAACCTCTCTCTCTCATATATATATATATATATATACACACACACACATACACGTTTCTGAAACAGCGCAACAAGGATGTCTGCCTAATGTTAACAGGCAGGCATTTCAGAATTACAAAATACCCCCTCATAAGCTCAAGGGATCTGCTTGGATCAAGGAGATACATGGCAATTAAAACAGAGACTGTTTCAAGGACAACAGCTTTTCAGCTACAATATTCAAATTATAGTAGAAAGGTTGGGCAGGCATTAGTGAAATCCACAAACCCTGCCCCAGCCTCCTTCCAAATCATGCCACTTTACTGTAGGTGTGCAAAACAGAAGCAAGGGGGAAGTCACAGAAGATAAGGGGGTACCCTCCCTCTGACCTCTTGTAATTCAAGCACAGATATAGCAAAGCAGAGGTGGTGACCTCCAGCTGTTTTGGACTCCCAACTCTCATCAGCTCCCAGCCGGTATACTGGTCAATGGCCAAGAATTATGGGAGTTCTGCTTCCACGGTGTCTGACTGGTTCCCCATCCCTGTGTTTGAAACATAAGGAACAATGAGAAACAGTATCAGAAGATAACAACTTTAGTATCTATAGTCACTTTTCACCGAATGTGTTGCATTTACATGTATCAGCAGGAGAACATTGTTACCATTATATATTGGTGTAATTACAAATGATCGCAGTTTTGAGGAAAATGAGAAAGTATGTTTCCTGTGGTTTCAAAGGTTTAAGAGATTAATGCCTCTAGCCACAACCCAAAGCATTTTCATTTCCTTTAATAGGATTGTGCTGGCAGTGCTTTAAAATTACAACTAGTTCTCTCCTCATTTAACTTAAGAGTTTCTCCTTATTAAAATATTTTAAAAGTTTGATTTCCCTTATGTTCAGCATTATTACCCCGTCATCTAGTACTTTCTAGCAATTCTCTAAAACTGTTAGAATCTTTATGTCATATGGAATCTGAATTTTGTAACTGCGCAGAAACTTTAATACGGAGTGTCAGTTTATTGACAGAGTCTTCTGGAACTTTAAAGTCTAAGAAATTTATCATGATATAACCTTTGGGGACCACTTAGTCCACAAAAGCTTATGTCATAAGAAATTTGTTACACTTCATCACTACTTTTTTTTTTTTTTTTGCTGCAACAGACAAATATGGCTTCCTTTCTGGTAAGTCTAATTGGGGAAGAAATTCTAACAGGGGACATTGTAAAGGGAAGGTCATGTGTAAGTATCAGTTTGTACCTACAGCATCAAAATGTTGTGGTATACTTGGTCTTCAGACAAGTGAATTCTTTCAACCACATTTAAGAAAAAAGGAGGAGACAGTGGCGCTGTGGGTTAAACCACAGAGCCTAGGACTTGCCAATCAGAAGGTTGGCGGTTCGAATCCCCATGATGGGGTGAGCTCCCATTGCTTGGTCCCTGCTCCTGCCAACCTAGCAGTTCAAAAGCATGTCAAAGTGCAAGTAGATAAATAGGTACCACTCCGGCAGGAAGGTAAATGGTGTTTCCATGCTCTGCTCTGGTTCGCCAGAAGTGGCTTAGTCATGCTGGCCGCATGACCTGGAAGCTGTACGCTGGCTCCCTCGGCCAATAAAGCGAGATGAGCGCCGCAACCCCAGAGTCGGCCACGACTGGACCTAATGGTCAGGGGTCCCTTTACCTTTTTAATTATGCACAAGGCAAGACACCCAGTTTTCCATGCCCCCTCCCCCTTGCCTCAACCCTCTGTGCCATCTTCAATATGTTACAGAGAGTCCCCAGCTGGAGGAGGAACTGCAGTATGTAGCAGGAAGCAAAAATCAGACATCATGGAAGTGGTTTCAACCTGCACAACACCGGCATTGGACATAACCCATTCTTAGGACAAGTGATAAAAATGGCAACTTTTGTTAGCATACAGTTTCAACCCATGTCCTATTAGCATAAATAATTTCCAGTTAATTTTTTCTGGGTGCATGTAGAATTTGCTGTGTCCCCCTCCTTTTTTTGTGGGAGCATTTCTCATGCCACTTAATCATTTCATTACGCAGCTTCTTGAAATGAACTGCCGCGCTCTTCGAAAGACAAACACTCCTGTTCCCTAGAAAATGACAAACAGGAGATGAATAACTCCTGGTATTTACTTGGGACAATTAGTCCTGACACCCACATTGATCACAACACTAGCTGTCACCAACCACCCCAGTCTGGAACCTATACAGAAAATTAATCAACAAGTGCAATACTGGCTAGATTCACATCTTGAATGAGATTCGTTAAATGAAAGTGTTTGGGGAGAGACCGTCCAAAGTGGGGGCCCAGCCAGGGAAAAGACCCTTCAGTGCTCACTAGATCATGGTACAGACAGTGAGCATACATCCCCAATCCCCCAACCCTGGTCTTAAAGACACCTTGGCTGATAATGGAGGTACTCCTGCAAATATTTGAGCAACAAACTATTTAGGGCCTCGTGCAACATTACTAATACCTTGAACTGGGCCCAGTAGCACACAGGGCCAATGCAGTGTTTTTAGAATTGGTGTTAGCATGATGATCTCACCCTGCTGCCATAGTTAATAACTGACAGTCACATTTTGCACCAGCTGTAGATTCTGGACTGTATATTCAAGGGTAGCCCCAAGGAAAGCTCATTGCAATAATCGCTGACAATTTCATTTCCCAGAAGGTGGAAGAAGCAACAAGGGGATCATCTACCTTGGACCTGGTCCTCACCAACAAGGAGGAGCTGATCAACAAAGTGGAAGTAATGTGAACCTTGGGAGGAAGTGATCCTGCCCTCTTGGCTTCATGATACAGAGGCAAGAGAAAGCTGAGTGTGGTCAGACATGCATTCTGAATTTTAAAAAGGCTCATTTCAAAAAGCTTAAGGAGCTACAGGGTGAGGGCCCATGGTCAGAAATACCTGAATCCAAGATGGGTGGGAGTTTCTTAAAGGTGAAATATTGAAGGCACAAAGGGAGACAATTCCAACAAGAAAGTGGGAGGCATCTAAAGAAACCAGTGTGGCTGCATAAGGAGCTTACAGATGAGCTGAGATTTAAGAAGGGCAGGTATAAGGTCTGTAACTTGAACTTTAATGAATATTATTACACACAACAGCACAAAAACCAGCATATAAACAAAATGTAGCATATCCAGAAAACTTTGTTGAGTAAGCTAAAAACAAACCTTGGCTACAGATTGTGGCTTGTTTGGAGTGAAACAAATTTGAATCCTAGGTCCATGGGAAATGGTAAAGCAAGGATTATGGTTTGTTTATTCCCGGACCTAGAGGGAAGAAATATAAAGCTATCATGGCTAGCAGTCATTAATAGCTTTATTTATTTATTATATTATTTATTATAATAACTTTATTTATTTAATATGTCTTAGCCCTTTTTAAAGCCATCTAACTTGGTGGCTTTACAACTAGCCAATAAAAGACTTCAGTGTTATTATCCCTATTCAGCAGATGAGTTAGAAAGGTTAAGGACCAAAGATCAGCTCTGATCATGCTGAAGGTTTTGTGCATAGACAAGGAAATGGTATGTGAATCACACCCGCATACCCCACTTGCAGATAGTGCATGGAGACTGTGCAGATAGTGCATGGAGACTGTGCAGAATAACTAGTGAAGAGCTGAAGGGCAGTGCCTCCTCCTGCAATCCCGCCTCCTCCCCCCCACATTCAGTGTGCTCAGTTGGTCATTTTTGTCATTGTGAGCAGGGCTGTACTGTCTCACTGTACTGTTAAGAGATATCTGATCCCACTGATGACAAAATTGAGTCATGCTCACGTTAGTCAAGACATAATATATGTGGCTGTATTTCTCGCCATGAGCCCATTTATTTGCAAAACAAACAAAATGTACATTTAAAAAGATCCTATGATGTTCTCAAAATAGAAAACATCACTCCACATGTCAGTTCTGAACCTACTGATGACTGCTCATTGTGGGCATTACCACCCACACGAATCATGCATGTTTACTCTTGACAGTTCGGACAATCATTCTCATGGGAGGCAAACCCACACAGCTACATGCTGAGATATTATTTTGCATGGTGGTCATGTTAGGAGATAACGTTTTCTTTGCTGTTAAGTTTGTTAAGTCAAAGGAACAGAAGCAGCGAAACTATGGGTATGTTTGCACTAATGATCAATGTGTACTCACCATGTTTCCCATACCGTATTTTCATTAGATGTTCTCAGCAATGCATGTGCATCCTGTTTATTTTTGAAGAAAAAACACGATTGAAGTGCTCATTCTCAAACTCGCTTCACAACAGTTGGAATCCACAAGCTGATGCAATATCATCTTTAGCTAATGTGTGAACCTCTTTACCAAAGCCACTTCTTCTGCTGTAGATGGTCCTACACTGAAGAAGAAGAAGAAGCGTTTGGATTTGATATCCCGCCTTTCACTCCCTTTAAGGAGTCTCAAAACGGCTAACATTCTCCTTTCCCTTCCTCCCCCATAACAAACACTCTGTGAGGTGAGTGGGGATGAGAGACTTCAGAGAAGTGTGACTGGCCCAAGGTCACCCAGCAGCTGCATGTGGAGGAGCGGAGACACGAACCCGGTTCCCCAGATTACGAGACTACTGCTCTTAACCACTACACCACACTGGTGATGTGATAGTGAGAGTAAACAGGACCAAATTCAAATTCTTCAGAGTACGGGTGTGCAGAGAGTGGTGTGCAGATGACTGCTACATCACATCCAGATTACCACTCTTGCTTTCAAACCTTTGAGCATGCACAGGTGGAACAGAGAGTACAACATTGCACCGAGGGTGAAAACACCACTACTCCATCAATGCCCTTGGGTGTGAACACATATTGAAATGGATCAGCGACTAATCAGCAACGGTGAGCCTGCTTTCAAAGTGCAGTGGGTGAAACAGACTTCTGTGTGCTTTGAAGGGAAAATGTGAAGATACTGTTGTGAGTTGAGAGGTGTCAGTCTGCATGATACTCTGAGTTCCTTCTACTTCCAGAAGGGTTAAAATCTAATGGGGGGATTCCATTGTTGTACTAGTCAGGCATGTTTTTTTGTGAGGTAATGGCTGCACTTGTCACCTAAGAAGTGCCACCTAAGTTAGTTTTGTTAATATAACAAAATACGTTGCTCTGTGCCAGAGGGCAAATGGGTGGGCCCCTTCTCTTGCCTGGCTGGTACAGTGGTACCTTGGGTTACAGACACTTCAGGTTACAGACTCCACTAACCCAAAAGTACACTGTAGTACCTCGGGTTAAGAACTTTGCTTCAGGATGTGAACAGAAATTGCACGGCGGTGGCAGCGGGAGGCCCCATTAACTAAAGTGGTGCTTCAGGTTAAGAACAGTTTGAGATTCAGAACGGACCTCCAGAACGAATTAAGTTCTTAACACGAGGTACCACTGTAGTTAGAAGACAAAAGCAGAGGGTGTGAGAGCTGAGCTGGGAGACAAAGGCCAGCCTTGATTTCTGCTTGATTCCAAGGCTGTGACTATGGGAGAAGCAAGACCCTTCAGGCTGTTGATGCTGTGAGCCCCTCCATCTTAGGCTCAGGTTGTTTGTTGTTATTGTTGTTGTTTAGTCATTTAGTCGTGTCCGACTCTTCGTGACCCCATGGACCAGAGCACGCCAGGCACTAAACCCTACATCAAGAAGACAACACAGGCTCTGCAAACTGAACCCTGGGTAAGTGACTGGAACCCCTGCAATCACTTGCCAATTGGAGATTGGGGTGGCGTGTGACAATACCCTCTGTTTGATTAATCACACTTGCATTGCCATAACTGTAGTGTTTCCTCTAAATGCTAGTGGAGGTTGAAACAGAAGTTAAGCCTAGGGTGGAGAAGGTATATATAGAAATCTATTTTTCTCATTCTCTCATAATCCTCCAATTCAGCTGTAGCTACTGGGGGAGGGGGGTAGCTAGCTAGGGTTTTTGCCCCAGGTGAAGCCTCCATAGGGCCACCATTGAAACTGCTGGCCTGTGTGTGTGTTCGCAAATGTGTGTGTGTGTGGGGGTGCCAAACTGGGTCTTTGTCCCAGTTGAAATAAAGTCCAGTTTCATCCCTGCTCAGGGCCTTCCAGTGAAGCTGAATGTTGGAAGATTCAAGACATACGAGAAGAGGTACCAAGTTAAACTATGAAATTTGCATCCTCAAATCATGCTGGCTGGGGCTGATGGGAGATTTGTAGGCTAAAATATCTGGATGGCATCAAGTTGGTATGAACATGCCCTTTTCTCCGCTATTTCATTCTGCGTCTTCTGTTTCAATATAAATTCAGTTGCCACCTGTAATCTTAAAGCCTATTAAGAGCAATCCTACTAAAACCATAAGGACTACTCTGAAGTAAGAGGCTTGAGGATTGTGGCAATAGTTTAGAATGCAGTGAGGACTTTCAGGCAATCACATTTTGTGAGACTCATTTCCTGAGCCAAAGCAGAACTCTGCAAATCTCAGATTCCGAGAATGGCAATCCACTGGGACCAATTACTCCCAGCCACCTTACCATTCATATCCACATAGTCATGTCACTGGCTTAATAGCTCCTTCCCTTGCCATACGCATGCTGCTTTGTTTGATTTCGCATACAGGCTTTATCAAACAGATAATCTGTTTGTTTTAGCAAGGCTATTGTTCAGGAATATTGTTCGGCCAATAAAGCGAGATGAGCGCTGCAACCCCAGAGTCGATCATGACTGGACCTAATGGTCAGGGGTCCCTTTACCTTTATTGTTCAGGAAGCTGCAGAAATAAAGGAAGGCTTCGGGGGTGTCAACTTTATCAGAGAAAACTAGTCCAGCTTGAATTATGGGTTTTCTTATTTAATCAAACCCACTTCAAGTGACATGCTTGAAACCGCCCCCCCAACCCCCAAATCTTGGAACAAACCTCATTCTGTACATCAGAGCATTTCTGTATCCATTAACTGGGAAATCAGAACAGAACACCGCATAGACATCCAGCAGGATTTACTTACTACTGGCATTATATTACTGTGGTGTTAAGTCCTGTAACTGAAGAGAAGCAGATGTTGTTTGTTTAGCAATGCTGGACATGATGAGACATTGCCCTGAAAGCTTTAAACATGGTAGAAAAGTCTGCACAGCACGACACTGGAGCATTGTAAAACTACCCATGTGTAAAGTCTGCTATTGCTTTCCCAGGACACTTATTTCTGGACTCCTCCTCCCTCCTTTCAATTCGAAGAACAAATTGGACTTTTCTTTTTCCATTCAACCTCATAAATTTGTTTTCGTGAAACAGTTTAACCGAGTTTCAACAGCATTGTTTTAGAAGTATATAGTTTAATAAATGGCTGGCACATTTATTTCTGGTGTGCTGCTGTGGCCCAGCCACTTCTTCTGAATCTGAATGGCTTCCAGGCAGCAGATGGTTTCATTTTTAGCTGGGTCAGTGTGAGCCTAATTCACAAGGAACAGTATAAATGTTCTTTATAATTGTTTAGCTTTGGATTCTTTAGGAATACTGTGGGGTATGGTTGCTGTTTTTAGCTGCATGGTAATATTTAAAAGTGATGTGTATTTGTGTAATAGGATTATGTGACGGGAAAAGGGTTTTCCATGATTCTAACTTATGGGATTCATCACTGGGAGATTAGCACACATGCCCTCCTTTCCCCTTTGCCTGGATACCGTCAGGGGAAGAAGATCCAGCCAAGATACCCTCCCTGGTTGCGTATGCTGCTCCACCCTTCTCCTCTTGAATAATGACATATACCATATACATGTCCATTAAAATGCAGGTCTTCAAAATTTGCTCAACACAGTTCAATGAATATTATTAATGACTAGAGAACACAAATGCAAGGTCAAAGAGAGAGAAAACAGAAAGAACTGATTTCTAATCCTATGTATTAAAATAAAATGACAAAACATCACAAAGTCTGTTCCTGAGCCCACGTTTGCCAAGGTAACTTAGAGGTTCAGGGGAGGATTTGGGTGTGCGGGGCAGCTGTTTAACTTCTGGTCCTAAATCTATCTATGTCGCTGGGGGTTAAACCACAGAGCCTAGGACTTGCCGATCAGAAGGTCGGCGGTTCGAATCCCCGCGACGGGGTGAGCTCCCGTTGCTTGGTCCCTTCTTCTGCCAACCTAGCAGTTCGAAAGCACGTCAAAGTGCAAGTAGATAAATAGGTAGCGCTCCAGCGGGAAGGTAAACGGCATTTCCGTGCGCTGCTCTGGTTCGCCAGAAGCAGCTTAGTCATGCTGGCCACATGACCTGGAAGCTGTACGCCGGCTCCCTCGGCCAATAAAGCGAGATGAATGCCACAACCCTAGAGTCAGCCACGACTGGACCTAATGGTCAGCGGTCCCTTTACCTTTACCTTTACCTTTACTATCTTTTACTGGTTTCAAGTTAAGTATGCTTAACACATAGTCACTACTAGGAGCTTTTGTACCCTCCACCAACTACAACTCCCATCAGCCCTAGACAGCACCACCGTAGGAGTTCAAAATTTTTGGAAGAAACCCAGTTGGAGAAAACAGATTTAGTAATTTTGAAAAGAATCTGTAGAGCTCACAGATTTCAACCCCTGTGTCTACCTGCCTGAAGTATTTATTTTCCTTGTTTTTAATTTGTGCTTTGATCAACATTTTCCACAAGGTTTGCCTCATTCCAAATTGTATATATTGTCTGGTTGGCAGCCTAAGAACACACATTTTTGTGCTTTTTTGTGTTATCCATAAATGTATGGGTTGTACAGTGAAATGACACATGTTTGGCCAAGCACGACAGTAACAGTATATGTTGGGAGTACAGGTACAGTTCTGGTGTTACACATGGGACTGAGAATCTCTTCTATCCATTTGGAATTCTTTTAAGCATGACTAAAGAGGTCGTATGAATGACTTACCAGCAGGAGTGGGGACCTCTTTGAGCCTGGGGGCTGCTGTACCTTCCGGGCATCATTCCAGGGGTCATGCCCTAGCAGTGTGTAGGGCCAGAGACAAAAGCTAGCAGGCAACAAGTGTACATTTTACCTTTGTGCAATAGCCTATTTTGATGAGCCTCTGTAGAGCTTGCTCAGAGTGCGCTGTCAAGAAGAAGAAGAAGAAGAGTTTGGATTTGATATCCCGCCTTTCACTCCCCTTCAGGAGTCTCAAAGTGGCTAACATTCTCCTTTCCCTTCCTCCCCCACAACAAACACTCTGTGAGGTGAGTGGGGCTGAGAGACTTCAGAGAAGTGTGACTGGCCCAAGGTCACCCAGCAGCTGCATGTGGAGGAGCGGAGACGCGAACCTGGTTACCCAGATTACGAGACTACCACTCTTAACCACTACACCACACTGGCTCCAGGCATACAACATCTCTCGGATAAGGACCTGCCACACTTTTTTCTTGGTGTGTAGACGTGTCAGACCCCCATTGCTCTCTGGAATGGAGATACACTTAGTCTTCTGGCTAAGACAGGGAGAAGAACATGCCAAAGAGAGTTGGGGTAAGAACACAGCCCTGTTTTACATCGTTGAGAGTTATGAGTGCCAAGTAAACAAGGCTGGGGGGACGCAGGTGGCGCTGTGGGTTAAAGCCTCAGCGCCTAGGACTTGCCGATCGAAAGGTCGGCGGTTTGAATCCCTGCGGCGGGGTGCGCTCCCGCTGCTCGGTCCCAGCGCCTGCCAACCTAGCAGTTTGAAAGCACCTCCGGGTGCAAGTAGATAAATAGGGACCGCTTACCAGCGGGAAGGTAAACGGCGTTTCCGTGTGCGGCTCTGGCTCGCCAGAGCAGCGATGTCGCGCTGGCCACGTGACCCGGAAGTGTCTCCGGACAGCGCTGGCCCCTGGCCTCTTAAGTGAGATGGGCGCACAACCCCAGAGTCTGTCAAGACTGGCCCGTACGGGCAGGGGTACCTTTACCTTTACCTTAAACAAGGCTGGGAGGCTACCTGTGATCCCTGGGTCTAAGGTCCCCCTGCCCATTTAGAGATACACCAGTCAGGATGCTATACAAGAACTTTATCATCTCTCTCTTACACAAGATTGGAGCAGCACCATGCTGCATCTACAGGAGGCACTGCCGGTCTCCTCCTACCCTTGCCCCCAGTGGAGATCTTAGCTCACCCTTCTTCCCTGGTCTGTGTGCCATTTCGTGGTTCACCTCAGGTGCCAAAATGTATTGGGTCAGCTCTGTGCATAAACATATTTAATCATGTTCCTATATACAGGATTCCGGTTGCATAGTTATAAAGGCTTTAGAGTCCTCTCATGCTACCAAAAGCAACCTGAAGAATGAAGTTGCTTTTCCCCTTCACTTCCTGTGTTTCATGTTATTCATTTAAAGAGGAGATGCCTTTTCCCAGAACATGCTCTCCAGGATGAGCGTCAGGCCTCACTGCTGTTAGAAATGTTGCAAAGCCTTTGAAAAAGGTTCTTCGTTTTCACCCTTTTGTTGAGGCAAAAGCCACTTGTTGAATAAATCCTATCATCCCATTCAATTAGGCTGTTGCTGGCTATCTATTATTCATAAAGTGCTTGATTGCCTTTTCATTGTTGACTGTGTAAGGTTGGATAAGATACGATTTCTGACTGTATTCTTAGTCTAACACTGCCCGACTCCTCAGAGTGATACAAAAAAGTCCCCTAGCTGGCTCCACATTAAGCTGTCATCACCTGCCTGCCCATTTACTGGTGATAATAGATACTGGATCATAGGAATGTTCACCATGTGCCATCAAACAAGTTCACCAAAAGCTTACCAGGTGGTAGCTTTCTCTCCTTGCTAATTTTGTGCTAAATCTGAATTAGGAAACAAGTTACTATGAGATATCAAGCAGAATAGGTTTTATGTGCACCTAATAGGGATGCGGGTGGCGCTGTGGGTAAAAGCCTCAGCGCCTAGGACTTGCCGATCGAAAGGTCGGCGGTTCGAATCCCCGCGGCGGGGTGCGCTCCCGCTGCTCGGTCCCAGCGCCTGCCAACCTAGCAGTTCGAAAGCACCCCCGGGTGCAAGTAGATAAATAGGGACTGCTTACCAGCAGGAAGGTAAACGGCGTTTCCGTGTGCGGCTCTGGCTCTGGCCAGAGCAGCGATGTCACGCTGGCCACGTGACCCGGAAGTGTCTCCGGACAGCGCTGGCCCCCGGCCTCTTGAGTGAGATGGGCGCACAACCCCAGAGTCTGTCAAGACTGGCCCGTACGGGCAGGGGTACCTTTACCTTTACCTTTAATAGCGTTCCTTTGGGGTTCAGTCACCTGTTCTGACACTGAGAGTTGCTGTCTACCACTGGCTCTTCAGACGTGGAGCACAGACCCAACAGTGCTGCAGGAGTTAAATGTACAGTGAATCACCATGTCTGACACTGAAAATCTTGAAAAGTGTGGCCCTCAAAATACACTGAAGACCAGTTTAGATGTCACACTTGCCACACCCAAAGCACACATTTAATGGGTGCCATTTTGTCTGAACGCACCAGCCACTTGCACTCAGGGCTGGCCCTCCCATGACGCATGGAGAGGTACACACCCATCTATTTTATTTGCCACATATTTTGAACACACATTTTACATGCTAGCCTTCAGAATGATTTTTCAATGCATGACACTATATATACACGTTGGCCAGCATATTCCCAAAATAAAGGTTTTCCCTGGAGATGAAAAGTTTACAAGACAGGCATCGAGACTGAGACAGAGAAAAATGCCTTATTGGGAAAGAAAATAGCTGCAGTCATCAGATACATTAAGATAATATGTTTTTCTTGTGCAGGGACCTTTTCTGGATTTTATATCTGGAATTAAAGAGAAAAGCCTGAAGCTGCAGCTTCACCACTAATATACACTAGTGTAATCATATTCAAGTCAATAGAACAGCTCTACAGTAAGATGACTCTATTTTCTTATCCTCCAACAGGCTTCAAATAGATATTAACTGGGTCAGAGTTCAGCAGAGAAGTAATGAGTATTAGCATTAAAAAATGAGATGCACATGCTTCATGGGTCTGCTGAGTGGCATTGTAGCAAGCCGTCCAGTTTTTCCAAACATGCTGAAAGGTGGAACAAACCACTGAGCTGTCTTTCTTGAACTGCAGTTCACTAAAGAGTCTAGATCCTTAACAAAATGCTTGCCTTAGTTTTCAAGTGAAGTATAGCTGAGCTTCCCAAGTAAAGTCATGTGCAAGGCTTCATTCAAGCCAGCCTAGAACTGAGGATGTAAATCTGCTTGCAAATGGTTTGGATCCAGAACAGCTGCTCCTGCTCGTACATGGCCCTTCTAATTCACTCTGCTTCACAAGAGGAGCGGTGGGTGTAATCAAGATATTTTGCTTCTTCGGGTGATGGACAAGAGGGCAGCCCACCCCATACCACCCAACTACCAGAAGAGAAGCTGATTTGACTGGCAGCTGAATCTTATCTCCTTGGTAGTGATGGGCCAGCATTGTCCACTGCTCTTGAGGGTAGCAAGCGAGTTTTAGGGGTGCAAGGCAGTCAACGTTACCCACACAGCACTGTCCTCACCTCAATGCTAAGTCCCCACAACACTCAATGCCTGAGGTGGCTGCCAGACACTAGGTTCTTTCCCTGAAATTCCTTTTTTAGGGAGCCCCTTTTGACTATCTCTGAATTTTTAGAAAGTTTGCTATGGCCTTTTTAAAAACAACAACAACAACAACAACAAACCAATACCATTTAGGACTCTGGGTTGTTTTATTGCACTGCTCGTTTTCCTTTCAGCAGCTGACTTTAAACAATAATCTTAGTGTTTAATTGTGTTTTTTATTGTACTGAAGTTATCTGATATATGCTGCTTTGAGGGATCCCATGGGCTAGTTAAGTGGGATGAACATGGTTTAATGAACAAATAAAGATAACATTGCCCTGAAAATGAGAGAGAAAAGAATGTCTTTTTCTAGTCTTAGGGCTGGTTCACATATCCATATCAATTCCTTTGGTAACTTCAGAATCATGTGAAGAAATTTGACTCTGGAGTTCTTACACATAGGGTGGCTCTCAACCGGGATTGTACTTCTGTGTTCAATGTAGGAAGACAATAGAGCAAGGATGGGAGAATATGTGGCTCCTCCCACTGTTGTTGGACTACAACTTCCATCATTCCTGATCTTTGGTCATGTTGGAGTCTTAATAACATTTGAAGGCCACAGGTTCCCCATACTTGCACTAGAGATACAAACGAAAGGAATATTTCACTGACTGGTGCGTCTGCTTATTATATTGCAGTCTCTGTGTTGCTCTAACTACAATATTAAAACTCCCATCATCCTTGACCATGGACCATGTTGGCTAAGGCTGATGGGAGTTGTAATCCAAGAATATCTGGAGGACACCTCAGCTAACCAAGCTGTACTATTCTTAGAAATCCATGACACAATGAGGAGCTCGCTGCAATGAAATGGGAGTTTCCCAGTAGATTTTGAGGGAATCTTCATAATTCACATGTTCTAAAGACAATAACTTGAAAAAAGCATATTTTTAAAAATTATGAATGAGAACCTTTATATGAAGGATATACAGATGAAATAGGCATTAAGTGGTGGAAGACATCGAGTAACTGAAGTTACAAAAATAACTACCAGAATGGAATTCAACTGAGCAGTTCACCAAGGGAACAGGAGAGCATCTGAGGAGGGTAATTGGCAGGCATTCAAGCATTCCATTCCTTTCAAACAACCACCAGTCCCAGCATGCCTTTTTTGGAAAATGAAGTGTTTTTTGTTTCCTTATTTGCATGAATTGACCCATTCCCATCATTTTGTGTAAATGCTGAACCAATGGTGTTGACATTGCAAATGTGCCATGAATCAAAATAAATATTTTTATCCCAAAAATATAGATACTAGAAACAAATTATATTTTATTTTTCCCTTTACACAGATTGAAGTCTGATTCATACAATTGCTTCTTGCGCCAAATCTATGACCACACAGTATGTATGTATTTCTATATTTCGGTATGCACAGGTGACTAATCTGTGTTCAGGTACCTAAACAAATCATACAACTACTGGAGCACAGTACTCCAGAATGGACTGTGGCTCTGTACACATTAAAGGCATAAAACACAGCGAGTTTGCTCCCACTCCCCACCCCCATTGCATTTTAACTTGAATTTGCAGTGTTGTGCACATCAGAGAGGGGCAGGGATGTCTTCACCCAATGCTCATGGCCTGTTTTGTTTCCCTGCCCCACCAATGCTCCAGAACACATACTGGTACTCATGAAGTTCTTGTCTGTGCATGTGCACTCCTCTGCACATGTGTGCCAGCTGTCTCAAATGTACACGCTCAGCTTAAGTACAAAGTGAATGTGACTTAAGTTTTCTAGTCAGATTGAAGCTCCCTTGAGGGGAAAAAACATCAAAGAGCAAGAAACTACAGGATGAGTGTGGATTGGGGCTAATGTTGTGTGTATGTGGCTTCAAAAACTAGCAGTTGAAGTGTGCTGGAGTAAGCAATAATGTATAAAGGTAAAGGTACCCCTGCCCGTACGGGCCAGTCTTGACAGACTCTGGGGTTGTGCGCCCATCTCACTTAAGAGGCCAGGGGCCAGCGCTGTCCGGAGACACTTCCGGGTCACGTGGCCAGCGTGACATTGCTGCTCTGGCGAGCCAGAGTCGCACACGGAAACACCGTTTACCTTCCCGCTGGTAAGCGGTCCCTATTTATCTACTTGCACCCGGAGGTGCTTTCGAACTGCTAGGTTGGCAGGCGCTGGGACCGAGCAGCGGGAGCGCACCCCGCCGCAGGGATTCGAACCGCCGACCTTTCGATCGGCAAGTCCTAGGCGCTGAGGCTTTAACCCACAGCGCCACCTGCGTCCCAAGCAATAATGTATACAAGGCCTGAAAATAAGCCCAAGAGCTGCTTGAGTGAATTATCCCTAAGTTATGATTTCATTTGTGTGATGCGTAAAATATTAAGCTTTAGAATAAGTATCAATCTTCTCCAGGACCTGAAAACCTGACTACAGCATAGTTTAGGGTCAAAACACAAAAAGCACCCCCCAATTTTCCTGTTCAGATTAATGATTTTCTTGGGGGTGGGAGGGATGACTAATAATTTCCAAACTTTGTGCTTGGAAACATCCATTGCAGAAATGAACTTGGCTCAGTTATTATCCAGCTGCTACAGACTGGAGATTGAACAAAGGGGAAGGCTTTTGCATCTAGTATTTCAAGAACAGAATAGCTGGCCTAAAGTCAGCTCTCTTGGGGAGAATCTTTCTGCTCCCCTTTGAAACTAAAACCCCTCAAACAAAGAACTGTTCTCTCATGCAGTTTTTTTCCTTCTTGATGGAGAAATGAAACTTATTGGATCTTTTGCTTGCTTCTTTTTATGCTTCTTTATGCACCAGCAGTTTCTTACTAAATATTTTAGTGCAATTTCTGTACAAGTCACTTATTATTAATTGTATTATTAATTGCAAATTTAATTGCATATATGTATAGCCCACATTTTGAACCAAAAGTGATCCCCATTCCAAGATTCTTCACAAATTTAAAGTCCAAATACATACATACATACAGAAACTACCACAAAAAATGATAGCAAAACAGAAACAGACTTCTTCTTTTGTGATCCGTTGAGACTAAATTACTGCAATGCACTTGCTATGGGGCTGCCCTTTGTCCTGGTTCAGAAGCTTCACCTGGTGCAGAATACGATGGCTAGGTAGCTGACAGCATGTGACACCTCTGCTAAAATATCTGTGATAGAAAGGAAATTTACATACCAAGTTTATTCGGTGTCATTTCACTATAAATGATTACCTAAGCTCTTTTAAGTTTGACTCAACATAAAATTAGACACTGTAGAATGCAAATAAGTCAAATTAGGGAAGACATATTTATGGTGTCTTTGTCGATTATTTTTCATTCTAGTCATATAGTTCAGGGATGGCAGAACCACCATCTGAAAGCAGATTTTATTTTTAAATCTCTCTAGTTTGAATAAAGACACAGGTTTGAACAGATGATCTGCATCAAGAAAAAAAGGGTATGTCTTTTCCCCCCCTGAGCTGGCAAATTCATCTATCTGTCGAAGAGAATTTTTTCCTTTTATCATTTAGCAATCTGGACTACTTACCACATGAAACAGTTCCCTGTTATTTGAGCTGCGTGATCTAACCAAGGAAAAAGTCATGGCTGACTTATCATTTTTATTTGTTCATGTACTACCTAAGAAAGTATTGGAAACAAATTTATTGTGCCATGGCACCATGAGCATTTTCCAAAGGGGTATTATACATTTGCTGCTGATTAAACTCACTGAGCATAGCTACTTTAAAAAGAAAAGAAAAAGACCAGTGTTTTGATATCCAGTGCCCCAAGAGCTTCAAAAGATTACACCGTAGTTAAATGGAGGTACAGAACTCAAACAAAGGCAATGTTTGTTTGACTACATTCAAACTGGCTCAGTTTCAGCTCCTGTTCTGGTTCAGCACACTGCATGTTTTCAGTAACCAGATAGAAAATCTATGTAAAAATGAAGAAAAAATGGATGAAGGTTATAGCTAATCATCTTTTTACTCTGGCTTTAGGCACCTGAGGTGTATATTTTTAGGACCCACCTTATTTTTGTGACTGTAATTTGTTTTTAAACTGTTTACTATTATTTAATGTTGTAACCTGCCCTGGGACCTTAGGGTGAATGATGGGTAATTAACAACAACAAATGTCCAAATGTCTGAACTATCCTGAAGTAGATTATGAAATTACTCTTAGTATATAATATGCAACTTCTTACTTGTTCCCCCATGAAAAATGGGAAACCATCTTTCTTTTGTAGATATGGCCAAAATTGCCCACTGCTTCTGTACATTGTCAATCCAAGTATCATAGCTAAACAAGGAAGGAAGGTGCTTCAGAGTGGCGAACAACTCGGCATGAGGCTAGGAGGTGCATTAAGGAGCTAAAGCCTGTGAAATCTCCAGCACAAAAGCAAAGTCCATGCTTCAGAATTATCATGGGTTTTAAATCCAATCTCAGGGCAATGCCCTGATTAGAATGTTTTATAATTAAATATGTCCCCATTAATTGACTAGACTAATGCGCTATTGTGTTCATTACTTTGAGCTGTGAATGGATAAAAGGCCTTTCTGTTTTTTGTAATCCAGTAATGCACTTGGATTTATTGTGTACAAAAGCATAAAATGAAGGGATTAAAGCACTGCAAAGCAGAATTATGTGCCACTTGCTACAATTTGTTCCACTGATAACCTTCTTTTAATAGGCACTTTACAAAAGAAATTTATTTTATTATCATCCATTTGCTGTGCCAAGCAGGGTTTTTAAAACACTCAGATGTCCTTGCTGAGTACCTTGATGTGTGTTAACCATGAAATAAGATGTGGCTTTTAAATAGGACGTTAATTAGTGCATTTGGAGGAAATCTTCAGCGTTGATAGCTTAGCTGTCATTGATCATTGTCTGTATCTTGATTCATGCCATCCATTTATATTTTCCAGAGGAAAAAAAAAGTAGTTTACGGTAAGGAAGCTTACAAATATATAGTTTTATAAGTGAATCCTCTGCAGACACTGCAATTTGGGAAAATAAACTTTGCCCCCTGTTTATAGGGAAATACAGTCTTTAAGTTTTAAGCACAAAACAGAATTTCACAGTGAGGCACATTCAATGAACTTGGCATCAAATGTGAACCGACTTCATCAGAAGGCACTGTGTTGTGAAGAGCTGATGAGACTATTTTGTACCTGGTATGTGAACAAGTTGGTCTTTCTTCCTGTGCTCTGCTTTATCTATTTCCTGTAGAGTTGGACTAAGTCCTGATTCATTCATGACCATAGCAGGTGTACCACGCCTTCGACTCGTTCCCAAGTGACAGATAGTAATGGCTGTGTGGAGAAACTGTATGGGCAGGATGCGTGATATGGTTCCTTCCCACACAAGCATTACCCATCTGCCCAGTAGAGTGACACTTGCAAGGCAAGGAACTATGTCATTTGCCTGGCTCATGCAAAGATGTTTCCTGGAGCAACGTGGGAGTAGATCACAGGGAATCAGCTCCCACACTTCTCCAGTGTTGCAGGAATCACATCTAGCATAAAACACTAACACAAACCCTCTATACATTTACACAAGACGGTCACATTGAACTTAGTAGAATTTATTTTTCAAATAAACAGAGCGTTGGGCTATATGGCTTGCCCCTACAACTTACCATGTGTTGGAACTATTCACCTGACCTGCTGCCCTGTTTAACTGTAAGTCGTTATTTATTTTGAACAATTAAAAAGTAGTACTTGCAGTGATAAGAAGGCATCCCTGTATTTAAGGTTGCAATCCTAAACACATTTACTTGGAATTACTCTCCACAGAAATACAGAGCAGATGTATTTGTGTGGCTACTCCTGTTCTGTGGAAGAGTATTCCTGCTGAGATACAACAAGGGCTCACTATCTGCAGTTTATGAAAACTGTTGAAGACACTTTTTGTTCTGGAAGGCTTTTCCAGTGGGACAAACAAGTCTTTAACATGAGGGTCTATTTGTTAGAGTGAGTTGTATATGTTGTTTTTCTGTTTTTTAACTGTTTTAAATTATTTTATGTGTAAATTGCCACAGCAGCAGCAGCAGCAACAACAGCTTTCTTCCTTGATACAAGTGTGAAATTAACATACAACAGGAAGGAAGAGTATGCCATGTATATGTCTGCCCTTTCCGTACCATGTTATATATGTGTATATCTATTTTTGTATCTACAGGCCAGTTGAAGACAATACTTCATCTATGTTTGTGCCCATGCAGTCGGATGTAGTGGGTTCTAGTCCACAAAGTCTTATACCACAATGAATCGCTTAGCCTTTTAAGGTGATGCAAAACTCTTGAAACTATAAAAAGGAACTATGAAAATGATTTGGTTACAAAGTTGACTATTTCTATACTGGGATTAATATAGCTCAGCAAATAAAGCAAATCCTGACTAGCCCAGTAATTAGACTTCCGGCATGTGATTGTTTGGAGACATGGTGCCTTCCTTTGCCTTAGCAATGAGATCCTGGCCATGAGTACAGTCCTCCATAATCATCATCCTGACTGAGGAGGTTGTGGAAGGCGGAATTGCACAGCTGAGGTTTTCCTGATGGGTGGATGTATTTTAGGTTATCTTCATCTTTTATTCTCGAAAAGGCAGCTTCCACTTAGCTCTGCTTTAAAAATAAAACAAGGCATTCTGAATAAATGTCTCCGAGTGTTGACTGCCACAGGGCCTTCTTGAAAGTTCTCAGTAGGGATACCCCAGGCCTAGAGGGAACTATACAAAACCTTGTTAATAATCCTGTATTGGTGAAGTGAAGTCACTTTTCTGCTGTTTGCAAATGTGTCCACAGGCCCAAAAAGATTGTTGTCAAGGTAGGATGACATCCCCAGAGAACTGTAACATAAGCAATGGTTTTCTACGGTTTTTGAAACTGGAAATATTGTAGAGAACTGGTCTACATAACAGAGGTGGCTCTAGATAAGTGCAGTGTGGAGCTTCTGGGATGCCAGAGCAGGTGCCACCATTATTACTCCAATGGAAGACGAGAAATTTGAGGCACCAAAGCCCACCACTGTAGATGAACTCAGCATGTGAGGAGGTTTCAGCTGGTTGCTCCAGCTTAGCTGTATGGCTCTCACAAACCATGCTATACCAATACAGTGGTATCTTGGGTTACAGACGCTTCAGGTTACAGACGCTTCAGGTTACGGACTCCACTAACCCAGAAATTGTACCTCAGGTTAAGAACTTTGCTTCAGGATAAGAACAGAAATCGTGCGGCGGCAGCAGGAGGCCCCATTAGCTAAAGTGGTATCTCAGGTTAAGAACAGTTTCAGGTTAAGAATGGACCTCCGGAACAAATTAAGTTCTTAACCCAAGATACCACTGTACTTCCATGCTTTACTTTGCTACATATTACATGATTTTAAATCTCTGCCGGGGTTCTCTCACCAAAAGAGTACTTGCAAAACTAGGATCATGGCATCCAGGAGTTCTCCTTTCTATATTTTCATTTGCGCCAACAGAAGTAAGCTGGGGCCTGAATCCAGCACATGGCTGCTTGGTCATACACTACTGAGTAATTTGTGAGGTTGAGGCTCAAAAGATAGTGAGTGGACACTTTGGCTCCTGTCTCTCCAAATTTCATTTTTTTTTTTTTGATAATCTTTTTTATTAGGTTTCATTTGTTACACACACACAAAGAAAAGACAAAACCATTTAAGACAACAACTAATACAAAAAAGGAAAGATTTGCATTAAACCCAATACTTATTAAATTAAATAACAGAAAAAAGTGACAAAAGAAAGCACCGAAACAATGAAAAAAAAAAAGGATAAATAAAATAAAAATAAACTGATACATAAACACATACTTGCTGACTTCCTTCCCTCCTGATTTCGGGTTCTTAATTTTAAAAGTTTCATTTTTACAGCTGATGTTGGATTATTTGATCTATCTATTACATCGAAAGTTTCATAACAAGCCTGCTATATTTGGTAGGTTACTATAGTTACCTTCAATATATCTCATATATTTAATCCAGTCGTTATTTAACTTTGTATTCTTTTGGTTTCTAATTCTCTGCGTCATTTTAGCTAGTTCGACGAAGTTATATAGTTTCGTTTGCCATTCCCTCATCGTTGGTATATTTCTGTTTTTCCAATTTTGAGCAATTAACATTCTGGCCGCTGCTGTTGAGTATTGAAATAAGACTCTATCTTCTTTCTTAATTTCTTCTCCGATGACACCTAATAGGAAGGCCTCTGGCTTTTTCGGGAATGTATATCTCAATATTTTTTTTAATTCATTATATATCGTATCCCAAAATTTTTTTATTTCCTCACATGTCCACCACATGTGTATGAAATTGCCTTCTTTTGTTTTACATTTCCAGCAGGCCTTATTTCCAGTTTTGTACATCCTACTTAGCTTCTCTGGTGTAATATACCATCTATATATCATCTTCTCTAGATTTTCTCTAATTGCAACACTCGCCGTGAATTTTATTCCTTCCTTCCACAATTTTGACCATTTTTCATATTCTATGTTGTGCCCCAGATCTATCGCCCATTTTACCATAACATCCTTAATTTCTTCATCTTTTGTGTCCCAATCCAGTAATAAATTGTACATTTTGGATAGTAATTTAAATTTATTTTCTATTATTTCAATTTGAAATTTTGATTTCTTTTCATTCATTCCAGTTTTTTTATCTTTTAACCAAATCGCATTAATTTGATGGTACTGTAACCAGCTTGTCAACTTTCCCTTCAACTCCTCATATGGCTTTAATTTCCAGCTGTCTTCCGCTCTTATCAGTAAATCTTCATATGTTAGTTTCTGTTCCTCCATATTTATTTTTTTGATAGTTAGGATATTTACTGGGGACAGCCACCAGGGCGTTCTCCATTCTAACAATTTTTTGTTTTTTTCCCAAACTTCATATAATGGACCCCTAATAATGTGATTTGAGAACCCTTTATGAGCCTTCTCTTTATTTGCCCAGAGGTAGGCATGCCATCCGAACCTGTTGTCTGCACCTTCAAGATCCAATAAATCAGTGTTTTCCAAGGTTATCCAGTCTTTAACCCAGCATAGGCAGGAGGCCTCGTAGTATAATTTCAAGTTAGGGACTGCAAGTCCCCCTCTCTCCTTTCGGTCCGTAAGTAATTTAAATCTTATCCTTGGCCTCCTTCCCTGCCAAATAAATCGTGAAAGGGTTTTCTGCCAATCTTTAAATAATTTTGACCCCCTAATTACTGGAATATTTTGAAACAAGAACAGCATTCTTGGAAGAACATTCATTTTTATTGTCTCCATCCTACCCATCCATGAGAGGTTAGCTCTGTTCCAAACATCCAAATCTTTTTTAATTTCCTTCCATGTGGTCGTGTAATTATCTTCAATTAAATTTATGTTTTTTGATGTAAGCCATATTCCTAAGTATTTTATTTTTTTTACCACCTTTATCCCATGTTTTCTCTCCAGTTCTTCTCTTTCCTCAGCACCCAGGTTTTTTGTTAACATTTTGGTTTTTAGTTTATTCAGTTTAAAACCGGATAATTTACCATATTCTTCTAAGATCTCCAACGCCTTGCCCAGACTGCCTTGCGGTTCTTCCAAAGACAACATTAGATCGTCCGCATAAGCTCTTAGTTTAAATTCCTTCAATCCTATTTTAATTCCTTGTATCTCTCGTTTTGATCTTATTCTGTTCGCCAGTACTTCCAATACTATAATAAATAATAGCGGGGAGAGGGGGCACCCCTGTCTTGTACCCTTCTCGATTTTGAATGTGTTTGTAAGATTATTATTTATTACCAATTTGGCAAATTGGGTTGAGTATATTGCCTGTATTCCTTTCAAGAATTCACCTTCTATTCCTGCCACCTCCAGAGATTTTATTAGGAACAACCAAGAGACATTGTCGAACGCCTTTTCGGCATCTATGAAAATCAGTGCCGCAGGTATATTATTATTAATCTCCAAATATTCAATTATGTTTATAATGTGTCTCAAATTATCTTTCATGAACCTATTTGGGAGGAAACCCGCCTGGTCCTTATGGATTAAATTTATTAAACATTTTTTCAGTCTGTTTGCCATGATATCTGCGTATATTTTATAATCGTTATTCAATAACGATATTGGCCTATAGTTCTTAATGTTCAATTTATCTGTATCCGGTTTTGGGATCAACGTTATGAAGGCCTCCCTCCAGGACTCAGGTATCTTTCCTCCTCTTAGTATATTATTCATAGTCTCGCAGAGCGTTGTTGCCAGTTCATCTCCCAAAACTTTATAATATTTTGCCGATAAACCATCCGGACCCGGTGCTTTCCCTAATTTCATTTTTTTAATCGCGTTCTGGATCTCCTCTATACTTATAGGTCTATTTAGTTGAGATTTTTCTTCTTCCGCTATGACCTTTCCTTTACAATTCTCCAGATACCTTTCTATTTGGATTGGATCTTCTTCTCCTTTTTTATATAATTCCTCGTAGAATTTAAGAAAAATTTTTTGTATCCTTTTTGGGTCTTCTATCACTTCTTCTTCTACTTTTATTTTATTTATCACATTTTGCTTTTGCCTTTTCCTCAATTGCCAAGCCAATAGTTTTCCAGTTTTATTTGCTGATTCGAAATATCTTTGCTTCGTTTGCTTGACTTTCCATTCAATTTCTTGGTTCGTTAACATCGAGTATTGTGTTTGTAATATCTTTATAATTTGTATACTTTGATCATCTTTTGGATTCTTAATTAGTTTTTTTTCAGCCTCCCTTATTTGTCTAAGAATTTCTTCCTTCTTTTGCTGTCTCATTTTCTTCTTATAACTATTTTGTTGGATAAAGAAACCTCTTAGGACCGCCTTACTGGCATCCCATACCACTTCTAAGTTTGTTCCTGTATTTAGGTTCAGGTCAAAATATTCTTTTAATGTGGCTTTAGCTTTTTCTACAACCTCATCATTATCTAACAAGTATTCATTTAGCCTCCATCTAAAACCCCCTTGTGAAGTGCCCTTTAATTCCAATGTTATTGAATTATGGTCGGAGAGGGTTCTCGGCTGGATTTCACATTTTGTAGCTCTTAAGGTTAACTCCCTTGAGGTCCAAATTTGGTCAATTCTGGCCCAGCTTTTATGTACCTCTGAGAAAAAAGTAAACTGCTTTTCTGTTGGGTGCTTGTGTCTCCATATGTCTATCAGATCCATATTCTCTTCCAGGTCTTGGAATGATTTTGGTAATTTCCCTTGGTTTCGTTTTCCCCTTTCTGTTTGTCTGTCAATCTCTGGTGTTGGCACCGCATTGAAATCTCCCAATAATATCGTCCTATTATTTTCTAAATTCATCAAAACTTGTTCTAATTTCTTGAAGAACTCTGGCCTGTTGGAGTTTGGGGCATATATATTTACCACATTAATCTTTTCTCCTTGAAAGTTGATTTGCACCCCTAATATCCTTCCTTCTTTATCTTTATATATCAATTTAGGTTCCCATTTTGCATTAACATATATTACAACTCCCCTTTTTTTTCTGTCATGGAGCTTATAAATTCCGTTCCTAAATTCTTATTTAACAATACATGTTTGTGCTTTTTGGCTACATGTGTCTCTTGAATACAGATTACGTCCAATTTTTTCTTTTTCAAAACATTTACAATTTTATTCCTTTTAGTTTTGTCATTCAAACCATTTACATTCCATGTTAGAATTTTAAGATTCATTATAGTATTTATCTACAATTAAGTCAGTAAATTACCAAATTAAGTTTCTCCGATTTAAATTCGGGTGGTTTTACTTTCTGTTCCTTCTTCCTCCTCACCTACTTCTTCGTCTCCTATCTCTCCCCCCCTCTCCCCCCCACCCTCCCCCCCCACAACCTCCAGTCCCGCATCATCACCCTCCTCCCCCCCTCCACCTCTCCCCCCACTCCTCTCCTCCGTTCTCCCAAGATCTTTCTCGTATCTGCGTAGGAATTTACTGACTTCCTGACTTTCAGTAATCTTGAATCTTTTTTCTTTGTAAAAAAAGGAAATCCCTTCTGGGAATTCCCATCTGTGTTGTATACCGTTCCTTTTTAGGATGTTGACTAGCTGTTTGTACCCTTCTCTCTTTCGAAGAAGTCTGATCGGAATTTCTTTGAAAATTATAATTGGTCTTCCATCTATTATCAGTTTCTTCTGGTAGCTTTCTCGCAGTATTATGTTTCTCAATTCTATCGATTTAAAGATTACTAGACAGTCTCCTGGTACCTTTTTCAGTTTGTTTTGTTTAGATCTTATTTTTATTCTAAAAGCATTTTCTATAGCTTGTGCTACTTCTTCCTCTTTTAAGGTTAGCCACTTTGCCAGTTCTTTAATCATTTTTCCTTTAATGTCTTCATTGATTTCCTCCCCTACTCCTCTAAATTTTAAATTTGCCTGCTTTTGTTTCATTTCCATCAATGCTAAGTTGTCCAGAACTTGGTCCTGACTCTTACTCAAATCTTTAAAGTTCTCCTTCATTTTCTCAGCTTCCTTTCTCTGATCTCTCATCTCTCTTTGCATTTTTTTGTTAGAGTCTTCTACGGACTTTGTTCGAGTCGTTAGCTCTTTTATCTTATTTGACAACTCTCCAACCACACCTTCTATTTTTTTATCAATCGACTCCTGCATCTCTCCTAGCTTTTTCTCCATGTGAATTTCATTCTGTTTAAATTCTTCTTTTATTTTCAACCATAGTACGTCTAAGTCTTTAATTTCTTCTTGTCGTGAAGTTTTTCTCTCTATCGGTGTACCTATTGACTTCTTCCCATCCTTTCCCGCCATCTCCTCCACCCCCTTAAATTATGAACAAAGTTTTAATCTAGTTTCTTATGACTCTCCCCTAAGGGGCGCACAATCTTATACAAATCTATTTAATTCAAATGCTTTACAGGTCTGCCTTTAAGCCGGCTCTGAGTACTGTATTTTAAATCAAGTAAGACTACCTTATTCAAAACGCAAGTCCTATTTTTTTTCCTTGCAATATCTCGTCTACTGCTCAGCTAGTTTCCAGCAGTCAGGCAAAATTGTAGGCTTATTAACCACTCCACTATTTGGTAGTACACTACCACCTGGAAGTTGTTACACTTGCGTGTTAGGGGAGCACTCAAAGAAAGAAAGAAAGAAAGAAAAAAAGATATTAATTAAGAAAAAAGAGGGGTAGGGGAAAGAGGTAGGGAGGGGGGGTGGCCTGGGGGTATAGGATCAGGAAAGGTGAGAAAGGCAGAGGGGAGAAAACAGAAACCCAGAATTAAATAAATGAAAAAGTTGTGGTTATGTTCCCTTCCTTTGGTTAGACTTCAGCCACTTGTTTGGCCTAATCCATTTTCACGTACTGGGAGTGGTTGTTGAGAAAATTCTCCAGGTTATGCTCTTGTCAGATTTAGAAAGGGGAGAGGGGGAGGGCGGAGACAAAGAGGGAAAGCGGAGAAGAAGCTAAACGGAGGGAGGGGCAGGGGAAGGATCCAAGGAGCCAGAGGATTCAGAAATTTCAAAAAGAGGTGGTGCGTCGAAGGAGAAAGAAGAGTTTAAATTTGGAACCTTTCGAAGTCTCTTTATAGACCACAAGAAATTCAGGTCCCGTTGTAGTCTGCCAATAGTCCACGGAAAAGAGAAAACAAGTTTCCTGGCTTTGCGCTTCTCTACTGGAGCCTTCAGGTCACAATTATCTTTTATTAATCCAACAAAAAGAGAGGGGTCGTAAGTGAGGCTTCTGTTTTTCTGAGAACATTGATCCGCTCACGGGTCAGTTGAAACCTGGCAGCGTTGTTGCAATGTAGCAGCCTCCGTCGCGCGGGTTATTTTTCCAGATATAATCCTTTTAATTAGGTCCCTTACGGACCGGCGGAGTACAATAAAGACCAACTGGGTTACTATAATTCAGAAGCGAGCTCTAGCGGATCATATGGACGTGGGTCTTATTCGAATATTCCCTCCCGTTGTTAAGAAAAAAAGCAGAAGATAGAAAACCGCACGATCTATAAAGGAGGAGGAATAGAAAAGAAAAAAAAAACCGCCAGCCAGGCAGGAGGAAAAGGGAGGTATACTCAGTTCAACACCATTTACTTCGGGTCTTTTGCTCCGCTCTCCCCTTCCCCCTCTTGTTTCTTCCACTCCCGAACTATATCTTTCGGTAACCCTTTATATCCTCCTCTTATAACCGCCACACTTCTTCGCTTCACCCAAAATGCAACAAAGTCTTTAAAGTTTTCTTTAGTTTAGCTACTTTCTTTCAGTTATTTTCTCGCCCCGCTGAGCTGCCGGCAGGGACTTTCGCTTTTCTATTGCTACAGCGGGCGAATAGCTGATTCATTGTTTCACTCTTCCGATTTCGGTTTCAGCGCCATCTTAAATCCGAAAAAACAGGTCGAGCTCTTTTGTTTAATCTCTTAACATCCTTCGCTCCTTGGTTTCTGTCTTTCAAATTTCAGTCCCCACATTTGTCACACACCACCAAGGGCATCTGGATTTAAATTTGCAGAGGTTTGACGCTTTTTCAAAGGGAGCTAGAGGCATTACCGCATGGGGCTCGCAGAGCTTACCGGAACGCGTTTCTCGATCCCGTCGCTTCCCGGACTTTCTCCAAAAAAAATTAGAGAAACCCGAGAAAGCTTCTGGACCACTCCAACGCTGCTGGCTGCGCTTCTCTCAAGGGGGCCCCCCTTGAGATTTGGGGTCGCAGTGCCTATGCGTTGCCCCTCCAAAACCCCATGAAGTACGGAGAGCCTTCTCCGCGCTCCCTCACTGCTAGCGCTCCAAACCGGAAGTCCCTGTCTCTCCAAATTTCAGGGGCACCCAGAAACAATCTGAGAAACAATCCTGGCTCAGGATTGGGGGAGTACAGGGGTGGTGGCTAGTTTTCTCTGGGCTATTATTAATTATAAAAATATTTATTTATAGCCTGCCTTTTTCACTTACAGGCACTCAATGTGGCTTACAGACAAAACAGAAACAGGTAAAAACATGGGGTGTGTGAAACCATCATTAAAAACAATTAAACACCCCCCAAATATTTATTATATTATATTAATATTAAATATATTAAAACATCATCCAGGTCACTACAATAAAAACATCACAGTACCATCCCTTTTCTTAAATACGGTCAGTTCCCAAAAGGCTGTTGGAAAAAGAAAGTCTTCTTCTGCTGAAGGAAGGATAACAAAGAAGGAGCCAGTCTAACTTCTCTAGGAAAGGTGTTCCAAAGTCTGGGAGTGGCCACCAAGAAGTGTTATCACGCATGGTTTGTAGCCTAAGCAGAATTCTTTATACACTGGCCATGATGAGATGGAAAAATAAACCACAAACCCTTTACAAGGTGTCAGCATGGAATAACACAGGCTGTTCATGATGCTAGTTTTGGATATGAGGCACAAATTCATTACATGTTGTGGAATGTCCTCTCTGCTGAAATGCAAAAGGACCCATGCCCCATACTACAACTTTCCCATTTACAGGTTGTTGCATTTAGTTAAAACACAATTTCAAAATAAAACACAATTACAATGATATGATAGATGGTCACAAAAGAAATGATGATGCTAGGATACAAGGTTGAAATAAGGCTGAGGCAGCAATTTTTCCTACTCATTGCCTTGAGGAAGGCTTGCCATCTAGTGGATCCAACAGATAAAAACATGTTGAGGAAAAGTCCCCTTAATGCCAACTGAAAGAAGTGAATTTAAGTTCTTAACTGTTCCAGTTATTCATTTATCTTATTATACATTTTTTTCTGTACTTTTAGAAAGTGTATGATGTGATACAGGACTATAAATCAGTGATCATAAAAGTACATTTGCTCTTAGAACCAATAGCTTTAGATGTCACAGGTTTTTTCCATTAAACTATCTGTTGTGACCATTTCTACCTGTTACGCTAAGCCAGAAGGTAAGGTTTATTAGGTCATGCTGTGCTAGTTAATGCAGCCTGAGCACTTCTGCCTTGCTCCCTCCTTTAGCGAGTAGGAAAACAAAACACAAAGTCACCAGTTTAACATAGTGTGACATCCAAACACACAAAAAGTCCTAACTGCTAAGCTAATTCTTGCTTACCATTAGATTCTTCCATTCTGTGTATGTGACCAAGCTAGTGTAGATGTCACTGAGAAAGAAGAGTGGACGTACTGGGAATGTGGGTTTGGGAGAGCACCTTTGGGGGTGCCCAAAATCGTCCTGACACAGCACCTATGGAAGGCATTGATACGTCGCTCCTCGTGGGTGTAAGTTGCCCACAGCTTGCTTCCATAAAGCAGTGTGCTCAATAGACAAGCCTGGTAGACCTTTATCTTGGTATTGGGTGCTAGAATCACATCATTTAGATCCGTTCTTTTAACCACAAGTACCGGCATTCAGGGTAGAGCTTCACATGCAGTGGAGCTATTCCACAAATGCAATCAAGCAAAGTCTTTGCTGCAGGGTGATGGCGTTCTCTACATTAAAAATGTGATAGTAATAATTTCATTCCCATGGAAATCAATACTATAGCTGGAGAAAAATATTGATCATTAAAAAAACACAAAAACGGTTACATTGTAGAGATAGCGAGTTAACATGAAGATATCAGTTAACATGGGACCAGGTCTGACTGAACAATTGACTAAACATACATTTATTCTTAAGGAAATCAGCTATGAGTGCTCACTGGAAGGACAGATCGTGAAGCTGAGGCTCCAATACTTTGGCCACCTCATGAGAAGAGAAGACTCCCTGGAAAAGACCCTGATGTTGGGAAAGATGAAGGGCACAAGGAGAAGTTGATGTTGGGAAAGATGGAGGGCACAAGGAGAAGGGGACAACAGAGGACGAGATGGTTGGATAGTGTTCGCGAAGCTACCAGCACGAGTTTGACCAACTGCGGGAGGCAGTGGAAAACAGGAGTGCCTGGTGTGCTCTGGTCCATGGGGTTACGAAGAGTCGGACACGACTAAACGACTAAACAAAAACAACATTTAAGGGTTGCATATGGAAAAAACAAGAGACTTTTGGGACGTTAATGCTGTGAACTTCTCCCTCGTAGGTTCAGGTTGCATATAGTGTAAATAAACCATGTATCATAAAGGCACCACAGTCGCTGCTGTGCCTCATTTCCAAAAGGAAACATGAACCCTGGGTCTTTCAGCCACATTATCAGGGCACCTTGCAATACTAAACTCCCGACCCTCTCCATAGGGATGACTGGCAGTCACTTGGGGCTGCAAGGCTGTTCAAATAAATCCCTGCTCCTTAACCCGGCTGCACCTGCACTTGTGTGTTCGATAAGGAAATACAGAACGAGCAGGGAACTGGCAAACAACTTGACCCCCGCCCCGAAACTGTGGTGAGGCAGAGAAAGGTTGCCCAGCCGTCCTCCCGTGCCAGAAAGCACCGGCACAGGGTGGAGGGAGAGGCGCTACACGGGCTTTTTGCGCTCCAAGAGCCTTCAGAAAGATGGGGCGTGGAGGGGGGGCTCATTTCCAGCTTTGCCAGCGTGGCTCCTCGCATTCCCCAGTTATGGAAGACGAGCAGCAGGCAGAGCATTCCTGCCTCACCCCATCCCAGCTCGTCGTAGCTGCAACTAAGCCGAGCGGCCGCCTCTTTCTCGTCCTCCCCTTTTGGGCTGACGCGCTCGGAGCGCGACGGGGAGGAGCCATGTTGGGCTTCGCCCTCTGACTAGGAAGCGGCGCTCGCCGGGTAGCAGGACAGGGAGAGAGGAAGAGGAAGGGAGGAAAAGAGGCTGGCGGGGCCGCGGGGAGCGCCTTCCCCTTATGCACGCGGCAGCTGAGGCGGCGGCGGAGGGCTTGTCTGTGGCAGGGAGGAGATGGAGGCGGCAAAGGCAAAGATGGGCTCTGAGGACGTGCTTCGGCAGACCAGCCGGCTGGCCTCTTCCAGCGCCCTCTTGCAGGTATCCGTCGTGGCAGAGGACGGAGGCGAGGCGGTGCTCGCTCAGCCCTAGCCTCGTCCCTTTCCTTGGCTTCTCTTCGGTGACCCGTTTGCAGAAACGCCCTCTCGACCCAGTCAGGGATGCCTCTTCCCGCAGTTTGAATTGCTTGCCTCCTCCCTGCAAGAGGTTTGCGCAAGGGACTCACTGGCCACCCCGTGGCTTAGTTGCATTTGGTTTACTTGCTTGCTTTTGCACCCTGTCACCTGTTTCCAGCTCCAAACTATTAGATGTGCGTGTGAGAGAGACATCCACATATCTTTATTCCCTCGCAGAAAATACCCTTCGCCGGCGATGGCACATTACCTTGCTCAGTGGGTAGACTCAGCTGTTGTTGGACCTCAGCTCCCATCATCCCGGTCCGCTGGCGCAGCCAGCTGGGGATGATGGGAGTTGTAGTGCAACAACAGCTGGGTCCTCGAGTTTGAGAAACACTCTGGTAGAGCATGAGACTCTTAATCTCTTGGTCGTGGGTTTGAGCTCCACATTGGGAAGAGGATTCCTGGCAGGGGGTTGGACTAGAAGCCCCTTGTATGATCCTGCGTAGGATCCACACATTTGCTTTCCATTTGCATTTGTGGTCGTGGAAGAATATGAGGCATGTATTTTTTTGGAGCCGGACCCAATTGGGTCCCCTCAGATAGTATTGTCTCTGTACGTCGTTGTCATACTGATCACACAAGAGTGTTCTTCACCAAATGTGAACAGGACTATTGGCTTCCCAATAGTCTATTGGACTGTTGGTGTCCCTGTACAAGTACACACATGTATAGTATGGACATGTTCTATACATGGGGTTTGTGCAGTCTCCTTCACATGCATTTCGTAGCATCTTTCACAAAAGTGCTTTCTCTAGGAATAAGTAGTATTTGCAAAATGTTCCTGAGCATCAATTCCCGAGCAATGCCCAGTATTTAGTTGTTGAAATAAATTCAGAAAGCTGTGAGTTCATGCGATTCAGTTAATTGCTTCAAATAATTTGTGACTTGTGGCAGAATATGTGCATAGGAGAAAGCTGTTTATCAACAACACAAAATCATGTGATTTTAGGACTGTTCCTTATATTCATGTTTGCGTTCTTTGCTTTCTGTATGTCTCAGCATAAATAGATTGTTTATTTAGTGTTTGGTTCCCTGTGTCTGAGTAAGACCTAAGTTCAAATTCCACTAGGCCAATAACGCTCACTGGGTGACCTTGACTTAAGTCACCTCTCAGCCAGACCTACCTTACAAGGTTGTTATGATGTTAATAAGGAGAGCCACGTACATCACTTTGAACTCCTTGAATGAAAGTTGGGATATGAGTGCAATAATAAAGTGACTTCCATTTCAGGAATGTGGTTTTAGAAGCCTCAGGTCACAACCATATATATGCACACAGTGGAGACCATTTCCCCCAGGAATAATGGCATCCGGTGGATTTTCACTGGGATTGTTGCTGGACAGGGAAGGAACAAATTTCTCCCTACACTCTTCAGTCCTGAGGAAAATCTGTTCTTTCCTCACCTACTCTAAATTAAAATCAAACAAACCCTGATGTACTTTCAAGTGATGATCTAAGTGTCCTGCCTAGCATGGTACTGAGAGGAACCTGCATAGAATCTTTGTAGTTGTGTAGTCTACATGGCTGTCTTCCCATGCTCAAAATTATTATACAAGAGAAAAGGTGTCTATGTTTTCCTAAGTTTGAGTTATGCTGCTGGTTATACTCTAGGTTGGAGCATGGGAAGACAGGGCCAAGTTCACATGAAATGCTAAACCATGATTTAAAGTTGTGGATCATGTCCCGCTCCCTCCCATGTGGCTGGGAGGATGAATTTTGATTTTAGTTTGGTTTTGAAGAATCTTCACTTAGCGTTGTGGCTCGAGGACCTGACCCCCGCGATGTGGAATGAATACGCAAGGACACGTGATATAAGGTTAATGGGCAAGAAAAGGCCACAACTTTATTGATTACAGCAGTGAAAAGGTATTGGCTTAGGCACTGGATGTCTCAAACAAGGGGGTTTATTCACAACACATTATTCCAATGCCTAACCTACCTACCAATACCACGAAAGTTGTGACGATTGCTACGAGGTAGGCGAAAAAACCAAAAAGCCTAATGCCAAATGGAAAAATTCCTACCAGGCCCCCTGGACAACCAGGGCGACCAACCTAAGGTCCATAGCAAGGCCAAGGAACTAAGACCCTGAGCTCAAAGGGAGTGGAGGGTGGGTGACTCGCGACGAGACGACAGAGAGAAGAATGAGGCCGAGGAGGAGCTGGCGCCGCAGCATAAAGGTCGCTGTAAACGCCCCCTCGGAGGCACCTGGTTGGGTGCCTGCCGAGGAGCGTGGGCGCCAGCCAGGTGAGTGGGGGAGGCAGGGGGCTAACGCCCCCTGCTAGGGGCGGAGCTCGGGCTCCCGCCCACAACCACTCCCCTCTCTTCCAGGGAGGAGAGTCTTTACCTATGAACCAGAGCTTGGTTTCAAACAAACCATGTTTGTTTAAGAAGCCAACTTCATAACCCTTGGTTTGAGAGTCTTTTAAAGGAAAGCTAAATTGGCAGATGGAGAGTGGAAGTGTGTAAGAGCAAAGCTTTGTCATGCTCCTGATGGCTTGTCTTCTTCCTGCTAAACCATGGTTTAGTCTTTTGTGTGAACTATGGTGAGGAATCCCGTGAATGTCATAGAAGAGAAAACTGAGGGCAGAAACAATCTGCATATATAAAAATGATAGGTAAAGCTACAAATACTGTAAGGGATTGGTCTACAAATTTGCAGATGGGAAGCAAACAATGGCATCGAAGAAGGGAATGCTTTGCCAGCTAGCTGAATAACCAGGATCCAGAAAAGTTGAGCAACTAGTATAAAAGCAACAATAATGAAAATATTTAAAGATTCCATATATATTGCAATTAACTATTGCACACTACAAATGATAAATTAGAAGTTTATTATAAGTACTAGTCATTTAATACTAAAGAAAATAGAAGTTAGCTTCATTCTGTTCAGTTGGGCTTGCTTTCACATAACTGCAGTTAGGAGTATAATACTACAATGCTATACAGGCCAAGAAGTAAGCTGTGTTAACTTCAGTGGGCCTAGTGTAAATCTATCATAGTGAGTATGCCTTAGTGAGTATGGCTGAGGTGAAATTTGTATTCAAGACTTCCAGTTTACATAATTAGTAAGTTGCTCCTTGAATCTGATTTTGCTTACATGAGTTGAAAGCTGGTGTAAATTTATTTCCTGTTTCACTCTATTTTTAATTTTTTTTTTTACAGATACTGTTCCGACTAATTACATTTGGGTTAAACGCTTTTACCCTACGATATGTTTCAAAGGAAATCATTGGCATTGTGAATGTAAGGTAATAAATAGTAATCTGTTTCTTTTAAGGTATGAGTGATTCATGATTCCAAATTACGGCAGTTTGTTTCATTATATTCTGTTCTGTTTGATTTCTTTTTAAACCTGGGCAGTGACAAAGTAAATTACTCCACTTAACTTTTTGCTTGGCAGGGATGCTGCAAAGAGACATTTTGAATGGTTTCGTTGAATTAATGTCTGCTGTGTTGTCTAAATGCAAATTTGAATTTGTGATTTGGTTTCTTGGACAAATGAATTTCCATCCTCTAGTATGCAAATCTATAGTACTATTGAGAGTGCTGTGTTTATGCACTAGTTTATGACTTGGGTGGAGATTCAGTAATTTCTAGTCTTTCTTGAAATATGATGTGTGGTGTGTACCTCTCTGATTTTTATTATATTCTCATGGTGTTCTTCTGGGGCGGGCATTCCAATTCCACCAAATGTTAGTTTTGAAACATATATCTATTTTTATTGAAAATCTCATCTGTCTTCTAGACTGCAAAGTTCTCTGGTTTTTCTTTTCTTTTTGCTAGCAGTGAATTGAAATATTGAAGTTGCTTGCATGCTGTACTGTTCTTATCTTGATGGTACTGTTATAACAATGCCAATAGCAATGTTAACATATAAAAAATAATTGATACAAAATATACTGCTGAAACATTTGTCTGTCTGAGGCAGCAGTTATAGTTTTGCATTTGGTGATATGTTACTGTAAGTGTTGGCATTCTCTGCCCCCAACCACTTATAAGGGGACAAACAAAATTTGGATTGGTTGGTTAACCCAACCTTCTGCGCTGTTTATTATTGGAAGTTTTTGTCTCGTTGACAGTTCATCTTGTACTGAAATTACTCATTTTCCTTTTTTAAAACGTTTAGGCTGATGCTGCTTTATTCTACAGTTGTTTTCTTAGCCAGAGAGGCATTCCGAAGAGCTTGTCTGAGTGGAAGTACAAGGAGAAACTGGACCAAAACATTTAATCTTTTGTGGACAATGTATGTTTAAATAAGACATTGGAATCCTCAAATTAATTACTCTCATTAGCTCAGTTAACCCTTCCCCCATTTCTCCTCTTATGTCTAAGTACATAGTAAAAACAAAAAACTACCATCCTAATTTATTTTCTCTGGCAAGGGTTTCACCTGTCATCCTGGAGCTCATACTTGCATTTTCAAAGATTCAAAGCAGATGCGCCACTTGCTGTAGGAAGCTTTATTCTACAGCAGGCAGTGAAGTAATATAGGATACATTGGCTCATTTGGCTCCCTACATTTTAAGGGAACAGGTAGGATGCCTGGAATGACAGGTGGCCATCCTAGTTTCAGTTTGTAGCACTTCTGATAATCTCAGAAAGGTTAAATCCTTTTGAAGTGCCTGTTTAATTTATCTGAGTTTTACGTGTACTTTTGAAAAGGAAGGCAGCCTCTTGCTTTCAAACCATGAATGAATAAAAGAGTGAGCAGTTTAGTTTTTTGGTTTAGTTAAGGTAGAAAATGGAATAAAGGTAAAGATAAAGGGACCCCTGACCATTAGGTCCAGTGTGGCCAACTCTGGGGTTGCGGCGTTCATCTCGCTTTACTGGCCGAGGGAGCCGGCGTACAGCTTCTGGGTCAGGTGGCCAGCATGACTGTGCCGCTTCTGGTGATCCAGAGCAGCGCACGGAAACGCCGTTTACCTTCCCGCCAGAGCGGTACCTATTTATCTACTTGCACTTTGACATGCTTCCGAACTGCTAGGTTAGCAGGAGCAGGGACCGAACAACAGGAGCTCACCCTGTCGCGGGGATTCGAACTGCCAACCTTCTGATTGGCAAGTCCTAGGCTCTGTGGTTTAACCCACAGCGCTACCCAGTCCCCAGAAAATGGAATACTTACCCGTAAATAACTCAGTACCTATCTAAACTGCAAATGAAATATTTGAGCTTATCTGCGGTGCTGCGTTTCTGGGGATTTAACTCTTGTTTCATGAGAATCTAATGCATATATTAACTACCATGTCTACATGAAGCACAGCTGGGGATTGATGTAGCTTCTAAGTCAGTGTGCAGAAAGCTGCCCTAGATTGATGTAGAAGAGAAGAAGAAGAGTTTGGATTTGATATCCCGCCTTTCACTCCCTTTAAGGAGTCTCAAAGCGGCTAACATTCTCCTTTCCCTTCCTCCCCCACAACATGTAGTGGTTGGGGTTATGTCAAATGGAAAAGTGTAGATTTCTTGAGGAATTGGGTATTTGTATCAGAAAGTTTTTAATGTTTTATGGTGTTTTTATGTTTGTTGGAAGCCGCCCAGAGTGGCTGGGGCAACCCAGCCAGATGGGCGGGGTATAAATAATAAGATGGCTGATGAATTTCCCATGCATTCTAAGGGGTAGTGTAAGTAACTTAGAAGTAGCCTATAAATACAGATGTACAGAAAACAGATGCACATATTTTTGAAGTTGATTTTATTTGGACTCCTGGCTTGCAAAACCAGCTCATTTATAAAAATTGCAGAGAAAAGGACAACATGTGATACTATCTAAAGGACTCATCTTTTCAACTTTCATAGAGTCCCCTTGGGCGTGTGTTGGTCTGTATTCCTGGGCTGGGTCTGGCTAGATATACTTGAAGTTCCTGATGAAAATGCTGTTCCTTACTACAACTTTGGAGTGGTTGCCTTTGGTCTTTCCGCTGTAATTGAACTTCTAGGTGAACCTTTTTGGGTTTTAGCCCAAGTACACTTATTTGTAAGGCTAAAGGTTAGTAAAATGTATGCAGCATTGTTCTTGTTTGGGTTTTTATTAATGTGACATATATAAAAATATATATAATTATATGGACTGGTGAATGAAGCAGTGAATCGTTTTTTTAAAAAAAGCTGTTTAGTGTTTGTTTTTTAAAAAGAGCCAGTTTCACTCTAAATTTGGAGAGCATGATGTACAACAATAAAACATTTTTTTCATTGTCTTATATTAAGTATTGATTTAGGAGCTGATATAAATAATTTGTCTGACTTGCACACAATGCTAAACCATGGTTTATTTAACCATGGTTTAGTTTGGCAGAAGGCTAAGAAGGATGCTAGATCATAAATACCTGCCTACCATTGAATTAGATTTGAATTTGACGATAAGTGAGATTGAGGAAAATATAAAATTTTTTGGAGAATTATTAGATTAAATTAATTGAACGAGATTTAAGAATGTAAACAAGATGATAAATTGCTGGAAAAAGGTCATAATGATGTAAGTGGGAGTGGGAGACGTGAGGGAGTCCAAAGAAGTTTTGAAAAATGTGTTATGATTCATGTTATATTGTTTATCATTTTTGCATTTTGTATTTAAAAAATTTCAATAAATATTTATATATATAAAAAAATATTTAACCATGGTTTAGTGTTGTATTCAAACCTTGCTCAGCAGCTTAAGTATGGCTTGTACATGCCATACTAAACTTTACCTCTTATGAAAATAGGCTTAATTGCAGAGACTGTTTGTCACTATTACAATTAAACATTCTTAAAGATGTTTGAAATGCAAAATCTGATCACAGGATTTTTGAAGCCAACACATGTAAGAATTACCATTAGGAACACAGTGTCTATGTCTAACATGCTTTTTGTATATTCTTTGTAGGTAATTGCTGAAAGTCTCTCAATCATTTGCAAATGCTTTTTGACAGTTATTTTAGTAGTTACGTATCCTCACTGGGGGCTTTACATCTTTTCTTTGGCCCAGGTATGATTTCTGCAATTTTTACTATTATCTCTTTGATCTGATATAATAATTTTAGTTGAAGAAATTATCATTATTTTTGCTATAGCTTCCATGCTTTGGTCCCTTCAGTTTTTCATGGATAAAAGCAATGTTGCAGTCCACGCTATTAGTACCTGTATCCCAATATTATGCTAGCTTAAGATAATGTCAGATCAGGGGCATAGTCATAAACAAATGCACTTTTATTCAAGAAATGTTTACTTAAAATCGACCCATTATACATGGTTCATAAGGCTGTTGGGTAGATCAGTTTAAAGTCAGTTGTATTTCAGTTAAGCATATAAAGAAAATAGTATTTTGGACTGTTAGGCTTCAACGCTTTACTTGCATACTTTGGCGTAAGCCCCAGTGAACTGAGTAGACATATATAGAATTGTGTTGTTAATTTAGGAGGAAAAAACTATAAGCAGTTGACCTTTTTCTGGTCCGTTTAAGTCCCCCACAAAAACTGGTGTGGAAAGGATCAGGAATGAACTTGAAATAGAACTCATGAAAACCCTGGCTCTAATTTTTGAGAAATTTCTTAATTGTATTAATTTAGATTAATGGTAAGGATAAAAGTGCAAGAAGTAACTACAGAGCCTGGATAGCTCAGCTGGTTAGAGCATGGTGCTGATTATGCCAAGGTCGCAGGTTGGATCTCCGTATGGGACGGCTACATATTCTTGCAATGCAGTGATTTGGACTAGCTGATACTCAGGGTACAATTCTATGATTCTATGAATTGCAATACATAAACTGAGCATCATAATACCAGATTGTTCCTTGAGCATCTTTGTGATAACAGTCAACAGCATGTTAAGCTCCTCTACAACTGCTTGTATCTCAGTGCTTTGATTTAGGACTGCACGTCCTTAAAGGCCTTGTGAGAACTGCACAGTCACCTGTGTTCTGTTGATGAGGTTTCTGCATGCAGTTCCAGCAGTCTGAAAAAGGCCCACTGCAATTGCAGTTTAGGCAATCCCCACATGGAGGCGCTGGTTCATGCAAACAGTGCCAGTGCTGTGAGGCCTTAAGCCAGGGAGCTGCCATCATGTCTGAACTGGAGCTGAGTACTTGGCAAGTGAATTTTACTGGTATTTATTTTGTTGCTGAAGTCGAAATGCTGCAATAAATGGTATGCTGTGTAGCTAATGAGGTTTTGTTCTTGCAGCTTCTATATACCAGTGTTCTGGTTTTGTGCTATATAATGTATTTCATGATGTTTCTGGGTTCTCCTGAAGCAACCAAAAAATCATTTCCAGTTACTCGTATGATATCTGTTTTACCTAATTTTGGAAAAGATGGGGTAAGTAAAACAGCTTTATGTTAAAAACCAACTATCCATAATTTTGACACAAGAAAATATGATGATCATGTACAGCCATTGTCCCAAGTTAATTCTTATAGTGAATCTCATTATAGGTGGCTTGCTTAGTGGCAATCAAATCAGTGGCATGCTGCCATTTTCAAAGTCTCTTTAATTGCATTTCCCCTGTTGTTGCTTTCATTCATACAACAAATACATTTCTGAATGTAGCACCAGTTATAGAAAAGTGGAAAAAAAACCCTCAAATTATAGAAAAGTGGGAAAAACCCCCTCAAATGGTCTATAGACAGACTTTCTGACTTTCATTTAGAAGCTATTATTCCGGTATATTTCTATTTCCAATAGAGTAGCCTCTGTTCACCAGCTACTCACAATTTTCCATATATAATTTAACAAAAACGTGTGGATTTTAACAAAATTTATAATTTAACAAAAACATGTGTGGATCCCAGTATTTCTTGCATTACATTTATAAGTCTCTACATAATTTATATTAGTGTGTATTTTCACTTTGTATGGTCTTCTTTTTAGCATAGCATAGCTTTTAAATATATACATTTATATTTCCAAATTTCTCTAGATATTAAAGTTCCATGTAATTGTCGTTTTTAAAATGTTTTCTTAGAATGTTGGATATAGTGGCTATTTTGATTGCCCTATATCTTTTGCTATATCTTGCTGCCATTTTACCACAGGTGGTGTAATTTCTTCTGACAAATTCCATAATAATACATTATTTCTGTGAGTCAAAGCAAAAATGTTTAAAAGAAGCCAACACTGGATGAAATAAGGTTTTTCTATATACACGTTTTTACTCCATTACGTTAAGCCAAAATATTATCTCAAAAGGAGCTTTACAAACCTTTATGCTTAAATTAATATTTCAGCTATAAAAATACAGTATCATCCCCAGGATTTTGAATATATGTGCCAGATACATTTATAAAAGACGACTTGCATGAATTGAAGATGCTGACTCGTCTGGTGCACAATACATTCAATAAATTGTGGAGCAGAGATTAAATTTAATATAGTTAAGAAATCCATGCATGAAAAGAAATAAAGGTCCCGTTTTTCAGCCTCTGTATCATTGAATATATTAAGGTGAAAACAGACCTTCTAACTTTAATGGAACTTGACATTGCTCGGTTTGCATAAAGTTTGTAAAACTACTCTGAAATATTTCAGAGAGAAAAGGGCTGAGGTGGAATGAACTACTGTAAACCAGCCTTATTAAGTAAGAATACAGTTTCAGCTACTCTAATATTAGATTTAAATTTTTCCTCCATAGAATTCCTATTTACATAACCAAAGTATTACATTTAAATCTCCAGAGACTATTCTTGTCTCATAGCACAGTAGATATAGTTGACCCGCTTTTGTCTATAGCTGATCCTAGCTAAATCTTCCTTAGTGGGGATGGTATTGCAGGAAAGTGAAAGAAAATATTAACACTGTATTGTGATAAAAAGCAGCACACTTGACTTTTATGAAAAAGCATAAATTAGCTTAAATGGCAGTGAAGTATAGCTGCTTTGGTTGTTCTGTTAGGAATTTTGAAAAACAGCTTACATACTTGTGAAGGAAACTAGCAGTGCAGTAGCCTTAACATAAGGAGGAATTTCCATATTCTATATGGAAATATTTATAATGAGTATTTATAAGAATACATTTCTGAGACCAAGCTGCCTGGATTACTTTACTAGCAAAATATTAATTGCAGTTCAGAATAAGAGAATGAGAGTACAGGTTTACATAGCATATTAGATTGTATTCTTGAATTTAATATTTGATTAGTTATAAGATTAATTGTACCTAACCAGATCTATAATATCATGCAGCAGAAAGTTTACCAGTCAAAACTCTAAATAGCAACAATTTGCCTTTTTTCTTTCTGCAAATAATATTTCTAATAATTGCATGCTTCTCCCTTTCATGTACTTACTCAATTACAGTTGATATAATAAAATGCAAGCTTCATCAAAACTGTTTTTCAGAGTAAAGCTTAATGGTCACAAAAATATTGAGAGTGATCAAATACCAACAAGCAGTTATCATTTCGAAAAGCATACTTGGCTATAACCACTTCGAGCAGACTTTAATATCAATAATTTTTTGCATCCTGCCATGGCATCAAGGTATAATTAGGCAACTGAAATAATTAAAATACCTTTCACTTCAAAAGGCCTTGTCTTACAAATATCTGTCTGCTTTGCTTATCAGAAAGCTGAAGCTTGCTGTTCTGAGATATGTGCTTGAGGAGTATGTAACTGTTCCTATCTACAAAGTCAAGTGAATTTTTTGTTTCTATTCTTGGTGCAAAAATGTATGCTGTGTCTGATTTGGATGATGGAGCGCTGGTGTTGGAGCTGAACCAACCATGTCTTTGTGGCGGTTAGCTATCGCCTGCCCTAATTGTGCAGGGAATTTTGTGGCAGCCTGGAGGGCCACAGTGTAACAACCTGTGGGCTACATGAAACTTGTACAGCCCTGAGCAGAGTACCAAAAGGTTTGTAATTCTGAGTAGCCAGTTACAGAGTTCTCACGGATGATAGTATTGTATGAACTGATGCTCCATGGATGCAGTTCTGCTGCAGTTGCCGTGATGTAGCATCTCCCAAAGTGCTGTGACTGTAGAAATCATGATAGGAATTTATATGTGAAGCCATTTCAACATAATCCTTGCACCTAGAATACGTCTCAGGGTGCCATGTCAAGGTTGTTCACCTGTGCGAACCAGCAATATTACATGCATGTTGTACACAGTTTACTAGTCATATTGATGTCTTAGGAGTATTAATTCCTTCAATACTTCACAGTAATTTTGTATCTATTTAACTTTCAGGAATTTGTTAACTGGGAAGAGGCTAAATTGACTTGGAGTTTCTTTAAGCAATCATTCTTGAAGCAAGTTTTAACAGAGGGTGAGTATGACAGCCTCTTCAACATCAGTTTAGCCCCTCTCTGCAAACACCTACCCCAATATTTTGCAGTTTCCAGAATTGTTTGTTTTTATAGCTTGGGCTTAGATAGCTAGGAGAAACGTGTTTGTTGTTGAAAGATACCAATTTGGTTTTGCATATTCATTGGAATGTGAAATTTGTAGATAAAATATTTAGGAAGGCATAAACTTACTTTGGGTTTTCTCCTTAGTCCTTCATGCTGTGGTTTCATTGTTAAATATTCCGATATGCACTGAATGCTTAGTGGAATTGTGTCACTATGGTGAAATGATGACATGGTATGTATATAATATCTCTTTATTCATATGGACCAAAAATTGTACAATTGGCACTTGTAACCTTCGGTAAAAATTTATTAGCAGCTCATAATCATTATTGGACTTGGCTCTGAGCTGATGTTGAAATAATAATTGATCAGATGTCTCTAACAAAAGCTGGCTCTCCCTCCCTTTCCCCTCTCAAGTATCTATCACCTGAGATACCTCTCAGATCATTCCTAGGGTTCTAGTTCCTTTGCTTAGATCTTATTTTTCAACTTCTTTTATTTCCTTACACGGTTAGCAATACGTTTACAAATATCTATTGCTCCAAAATGTAGGGCTGTAACAAATGCAGGGATGGAACTGCTGAGAAGCAGATTTTGGCAAAGCATTAGAAAAAGTCTGCTAATGGTAAGAGCTCTTTGACAGGGGAACCCACTGCCTTAGGAGGTGGTGAACTCTCCTATACTGGAGATAATTAAGCAGAAACTAGATAGTTATCTTTCAAGGATGCTGCAGTTGCATCCTCCTGAAAAATCCTCCTTTTAAAACAATTCTCCACCAATTAATAAGAAAAGGAACCGCATTTGAAAATTATATTAAGAAGGTTTAGTAAAGTAGATTTGAAAAAAATAAACAAAAGAAAAGAAAAGAAAAGAAAAGAAAAGAAAAGAAAAGAAAAGGGAGATAAATCCTTACGGGTAGAACTCAGGCTTTTTGTTGCAGGTATCTATCTTCTGAGATGGTCAAGGTGTGTTTTATTAGCATCCGTCCTTTCATTCTATATTTTGCAGCCTTCTCAAGTGCCTGTACTTCCTAAAAGTTCATTTGATTTCCACAGCTGGGCTTCCTTCTAAGAGCAAGCGGGTGGGGAGACTGCCTACTGTGTGCCTAAAAACTGTTTGTTTGTTTTTAAAGTGATGCCTTTTTTACTTCTAAAGAAATAATCAGTACAGAGATATTTTTTTTTAAGATTAGAGGAAGCTCTTCCATTAAAGACAAAATCAGGAAGTGTACTAATCTCTGCAGCTAACTTCCCCAGCTTCACAAGTGTCAGTTAAAAGCTATGGGGAAGATATCATGTGGTAACGTCTCCTATGAGATATTTTGGGGTCAGGAAATGGAGGCTTCAGAATCCTGGAGAAATCTACAAAAATCCTAAAGAAATTCTGAAGTACCTTGAGAATGATGCAGGAAAAAAATGGAAGCCTCTTTCGCAGGAGAAAGGAAATTTTCGAGAAATTGGAATACAAGATTCAGCATAGTGCTATCCTGCGCTGCAGATTCTGCATTGAGCAAGCTGGGAGTAAATGACCTCCAAGATGGCTACCAGCTCTTTGATTTTGTGATACTGAATAGCAGTCACTGGGTCCGACATCTCTTGTGCTCAGGATAAGTTTGAAATTTCTTGTTGTGCAACCGCTTGTAAGTATAATGGAAAGATAAATAAATACTAATATTAAGTATTACTTTTGTAGGTGAACGGTATGTCATGACATTCCTGAACGTGTTAAATTTTGGAGACCAGGGTAAGCAAGACATTTTTTTATATTACCTTGGTACTTGAAATCGGAAGAAGCGTTCTTGGCTTACTTACTGTGGTTTGTTTGCACCAACCAGCATGCTTTCATGCTCTCCTTTAAACCACAGTTTATTCATGTGAATAAGGCCAGTAAATGGTAATCTGATTCCACATTCATTTAGAAATGTGGTAAGTCTGCAGATGAATGGCTATAAAATAAGTGCAAAGGCGGCAGCTATTTTTTTAATTTGAATATGGAAATGCATTTAATTATGTTTGGAACTTTAAAAGTGATTTACCTCTTCTGCTAGTGCAGGGCTGTCCAGCTTCCAAGAAACTGGCAGTGATCTATCCATTGTTGAGCTTTTTTTGGAAAAGCTTCATCAAGGTTGTTGAGCTATTTGGGGGGAGGATGAGCCAAAGTTGTTGGATCGACCAAGGGCACCCTGCGATCGACCGGTAGATTGACCTCTTGGACACCCCTGTGCTAGTGGAAGCCAGCACAAGGACTCTTGCTAGTGCAATAGGACTTTCCACCATTCTACCCCCATGCACCCTTCACACCACCCTCAACTCCACTCTGGAGGGCCAGAAGAACCCTCAAAACAATGCAGGGGGGGGGGGAGAGTGGGGAAATTGTTCCGTTGAGCAAGCAGAAATGTTTGTACTGGAACGGTTGCCTTAAGTTCTGCATCCATTTAATTTTTTCCCCTCCTTCTTTTAAACCAAGCAATAATTTTACTATTAAACACTTAATTAGATGTTTCTGTTTATTTATAAAGGAGTGTATGACATAGTGAACAACCTTGGTTCTCTGACGGCTCGATTTATATTTTTGCCAATAGAGGAGAGTTTTTATGTTTACTTTGCTAAGGTTCTGGAACGCGGAAAAGATACCAGGTTTCAAAAACAGGTAAATTAGTCTTATTGTTCAGTAGTCTGAAAATGTACATTTAAAGCGAAGGATAAATATTGTTTACTGATTTAAAATAAGTATATGCCAACTTTCACTGGGCATTTTACACAAATAGAATAATTCCTGGGGTTGGAGCCAATGTTGTTGATGGGGAGAAGGCTATTTTCACCTGCTTGCCCCTTTTCTTCACTTCCAAAACATCCCACACTGTCCCGATGGGTCCTCTCTACCAGATTTGGGGAAGTGATGGGGGCTGCAGAGGGGAGGGTGAATATATGGGGGGGGGGAAACCTTTTGTTTTCTGTTGACAGAAGCCTCCTCTAAACCAAGAAGTTTTCTGTTATCAGGGTACCATTGGATAAAATCCTTTCAAAATACTAGGCTTGACAGATAATTATGGGGGATGAAGTGAGAATAAAAGTTAATTGTGCAGGCATTATCAGAGATAAATAGATGATAAGATTATAGTTGTTTTCTTATTTGTTTCATCTTTTAAGAATGGTTTTTAATACTTTTTTTCTTCATAAGTAGCCTTGAGTAAGATTTATCATAGAATGAGTATGCATGTTGAAATAAATAAATAAAAATAATGGGTTGTATTCAGCAAATATCTACTCACAGTAGAACTGTTGAAATTAAATGTTGGTTGAGTACAAACCAGTAAATTTAAATAATGCTGTGGTCCTGGTGTGTATATTTGTTAATCTACTTAAATTATATGGTTGGGGGGGGGGTCTATGGTTTAAAAGAAGGACTTGGGGCAACTGAAGAATGTGTATTTGTGTAATCTGGCATATGTTGTTTTGTTTTGCCTATTAAATAAATGCAGTTCTTTTTTAGGATGATATCTCCATGGCAGCAGCTGTATTAGAATCACTGTTGAAACTTGTGCTTCTGATTGGCCTGACTATTACAGTTTTTGGTTATGCATATTCCCAGTTGGCACTGGATCTTTATGGAGGTTCAATGCTCAGTTTGGGATCAGGTAATGTCACATCGCAGCTGTCTTTCTGAAAAGTAGCTTCATTTTGTGAAAGCTTCCTCAGTTTGCATTTCATATATGAAAGTACTATATCCACATGGAAGAACTAACACAGAGAATCCGATCCATTCACATTGCATGCCCTACGATGTCTGTTTCAGAAATGGTGCTTTTCCTTGTGTTCGGAAATTTCATTATGTACCATATTTTTCGCTCTATAAGACGCACCAGACCACAAGACGCACCTAGTTTTTGGAGGAGGAAAACAAGAAAAAAAATATTCTGAATCTCAGAAGCCAGAACAGCAAGAAGGATCGCTGCACAGTGAAAGCTGCAATCCCTCTTGCTGTTCTGGCTTCTGGGATAGCTGCACAGCCTGCATTCGCTCCATAAGATGCACACACATTTCCCCTTACCTTTTAGGAGGGAAAAAGTGAGTCTTATAGAGCAAAAAATACGGTATACCTTATGGAAGAGCAATCTAGGATGGTTGCAGTATAACATTTTGCATGTCGCTTTTAGTGCTGAGAGAAACAGGACATCTCTTTTCAGCAGTGTTAATCATTGTATTCTTGAGTACTTAGCCCTCTTGAAGATAGTAATCACTACAATATTGGGATATAAATGTTTAAAAGCTCTAAAAAGAAGATAAGATGGATTCCTCAAAAAATTGATCCAATACTGATTAATAGAGGAACGTTCATTTTCTATATTATATGCTGCTTCTCAGCAGAACCGGACTTAGATCAGGCTTCCTGGCATGCAGTTTGAACTTTGTGGTTTTAAAAATTATCAGTTAGAACAGTTAACTGGAAATAATCAGCAGCTACATTCATTTATTTATCTAGATAAACATGCATAAGATCAATCTGTATTAGCAAAGCTGCTATACTGTCTTCAAAAAGGCCTTTGAAACTGTGTGGCAGGGTTCCTAGTAAGAATTGTTGTCCTGTTCCAGTTACGGGCGTGAACTCACTTCAGAGAAATTGTGAACCCAGACTGAATCAGGCTGCTTTGGAGAGATTTGGTAGCTGTTTGAAGCAAAGCAGAAGCCCTTCAGATTGGTTTTAAGCTAATCAGACTGTTCCTGAACATCCAGGCCTAATTCAGAGGCACATAGACACTGGGTCTTTTAAAATTCATACTTTCTCCCCAGCTCTCCATATAAGCAAAATGCCAGGGAGGGAAGGAGGAGGAGCTTTGTGATTGATAGCACTATCAAAAAATAGAGAAGTAAATAAAATTTCTATTTCACCCTTATTCCCAATGGAGCAGATCCCATCTTCACTCTTCCAATATCAAATTTAAATGTGACTACTCATCCCCTGTGCATTTCACCAATTTCCCCATGACATATCTCTCCTCTCTCTCTCTCTCACACACATACACGCACGCACGCACGCACGCGCGCACGCACGCACGCACGCACACACTCACTCACTCTCTCTTAAGTAAACTCAAAACTTAAAGTCTACTTGCACAAACATCCCTGCACCTATTTTTTTCTGAAATTTTGTAGGCTTCATCCACTCACAAACTGCTACTGTTTCTGTCAAGTTCATCCAATTCTGTAAAAAAGCAAATAAGCTGTCACTGTTTATTGATTCTCCCGTTTTAGTCAATGGGGTGGCATGAAGCTTCACATTTTCTAAAGCGAAGTTCTGATTCAGTCACAAAGTGAAAAGTGTCCTCCAAAGCAGTCTGAACTGAATTGACTCACTTCTTGAAGTGGCATTGAAATTGAATTTTGTATTTGGTGCATGCCCCTAGTTTCAGTCAGAATTGGGTACAGTGGTATCAGATGGAATATACTTTTTGTGCTTCTGTTATTTATTTCAATAAAGTCCCCACCTAGAAGTGATAATTCATCATGGTTGAAGTGAAAAGGGAGGAGGCCATGTGTCCATTTGAATTGTGAGACCAGGTGACTGAGTGGAAGGTAACAAAGCAGAAGAAAGGAAGGTCTTCTTCCTCTCTTGAACATATATTGAATTTTGCAGATGCCAAGAGTGATATGGGGGTGGGGAAAGAAATCAAGGAGCTCTCCAAAGTATTGTGGTAATAAATTACTCCAGTCTCCCTCATATTGGTTGGATCAATGCAACAAAAAAGGGCAACATTTCCTAGACTGGGTCTTATAACTGCTTGTCATAGACCCACCAGAAGAGTGGCAACAACCCTGGACTAAATTCTAAATGTTGTCCGTGACTTAGTACAAAATGTTTTACTGTAGGTGATTTCCGACTAAGTCATGCTCAGAGTATGAAAACAAATGGACCTTCTCAGAGTATTACTAACATTGGATATTGGCCATTGTGTCTTGCTGCTCAAGTAACAGTAGGGATATATTTTGTTCTGAACATGATTTTTTTTTATTGCAAGTTGACAGTCTGATGCTGTTATAATTCATTAATGACATGTTAAATTGCGTTAATGCACAGATCTCAGCAATGAGGGGTTTCATTTTACTAATCTTCTTGTCATAATATTTTCACAGGGCCAAGTCTCCTGCGTTGCTATAGTCTATATGTCTTGCTGCTTGCTGTTAATGGGGTAACAGAATGTTTTACATTTGCTTCAATGTGTAAGGAAGAAGTGGACAGGTGAGTTTAAAAAGGGCATAGTTCCATACTATTATTTAGCTTTTCTTTGATTGCATGTAACTTTGTATGAGGATATTTTATACAATACACACCTCAGAATAATGTGCCTGATAACTGCTTGATGTGTCCCATTGCTAGAAAATGTAATGATATGAGGAATAAGCACTTACATTTGAATATCTTATGTTGTTGGGAATCCTGGGAACCTTCTGAAAGGTGTGGGTTATAATGATTCTTGAATAGGCATTTCTCTGAAATCGAATGCATATATTCTGTTCTTTCTGTTTCAGAGCTATTTATCTTTCTTCTGACTAGACTCTCCCATTCCTGCTTAGCTGATAGTTTAGACTTGTTCACTGTCATAGGAAATGGGATTTAAAGTGGTGCATTATATAAAAAGCATTGAAAGAATTCAGTAGGTGCTAAAAAAAATTCCTATGTTCAAATAATAATATACTTTTAAGTATATGTACTTACGGATCTAGATGTGTGCTTATTATTACAAGAGAGAATGCTGTTGCACTCAGGTCCTGTTTGTAGGTTTGCCATAGTTGGCCACTGTGAGAACAGAGTGTTGGATTAAATGGGTCTCCGCTCTGATCCAGCGGATTCTCCTTACGTACTTAGATTATTATTATTACTTATTGAATTTGTATACTGCCCTATACCCGGAGGTCTCAGTGCGGTTCACAAAATAAAATCAAAATATAAAACCACAAAACACATAATCAAAATAAAAATAAAAACAACCAACCCAATTGTAATGATGTCTGGCAGGCAAGCAAGCCCGATAAGTAATGACTCTCTGGCAGTTTTATGTACGTTTATTAACAAAAAGACACACCCAGAACATGGTTTCTTGCCTGCTCGCACTGATGATAGTTGGTCAGTCTGAATCATTGCCCCTCCCACAGCAGGAAGGACACCAAACTCCCACCTTTCCCCTCTTCCCCTTCCGTTGCCCTCTTATCCAGTCTCCTAGAAAAGGGACTGAGAGGCTGCCCTCTGCACTTTCACTCGACACAGTCTCAGACCTCTGCTTATCTGATGATTGCCTAGCAATTCTCTGGCTGCCTTCCAACTCTTCCTCTTCTTGAGAGCTAACACTGTCTTCCTCTGGAAGGGGAGTCTAACTACTCTTTCTCAACTGTCAGCCAGTTCTCATCTGCAGTCTGTCCCTCTTCCACTTAGCTCAAGTTCTGAGTGTGACTCTTCTTCTGTGCACTGGTGAGCCACGTTCCTGACACCAATAAAGCCCCCCCCCCAACCCACCACATTTTAAAAGGGCATAGGGTGTCAATCAAATCAACCAAAGGCCTGGTTAAAAAGGAACATTTTTGCCAGGCGCTTAAAGGTGTATAATGAAGGCACCAGGCGAACTTCTCTGGGGAGAGCATTCCACAGATGGAGCCACTGCAGAGTAGGCCCATTCTTGTGTTGCCACCTTCTGAACCTCTCGAGGAGGAGGTATGCAAATAAGAGCTTCAGAAGATGATCTCAGGGTCTGGGTAGGTTCATATGGAAAGAGTTGGTCCTTGAGTTAGCTTCTATCTGACACAGCTGCATATTACTGGAGGGCACAGGTAGATAAGAGCACCTATAAAGCTTGTGACAGAGTTTCCTGGAGAGCCAGTGTGGTGTAGTGGTTAAGAGTGGTGGACTCGTAATCTGGTGAACTGGGTTCACTTCCCCGCTCCTCCACATGCAGCTGCTGGGTGACCTTGGGCTAGTCACACTTCTCTGAAGTCTCTCAGCCTCACTCACCTTACAGAGTGTTTGTTGTGGGGGAGGAAGGGAAAGGAGAATGTTAGCCACTTTGAGACTCCTTAGGGTAGTGATAAAGCGGTATATCAGATCCAAACTCTTCTTCTTCTTGTGGTTGGCCTCATGGTGAGCCATCTTTTCAGTGCAGCTCTTCAGTGTGTAGATTCTAATGCCATGTGCTCTACAGACATCTGTGCTTGCTTGGGGTACCTTCTGTGCTACAGTAGCTGAAGGATCTTTTAAGTCCCATCTATCTTTATAGAAATGTCACATTGCTGAAAACAAATGTTGAGCTCCATGCTGTTTTGAGATTTTGAGTTACGTATTTAGGGTAATGCAATTGCTGGCCACTGTCACTGAGACTGAGAGAGTGAGAGAGAGATTTTTCTGTTATTTCATTTTAAATTTGCTTTTTTCCAAGTACAATGCACTTTTAAGGCTGTGGATTTGTAAGATGTGATTAATTGGAAACTACAGCACCAGCAAATGTATCCTCTAGTGAAAGAGAGCATCCTTGAAGATGCTCATTACAGCATTCTAGACGAAGATCAGTACAATGTTGACTTATCCTCATTTATCATTTTCATGAATTAGTTATTAGCTCACATTTCCTTTACATGTGTGTCTTTGTGAACTAATGAAGCCGTCTGACATAGTACAACTGTGTGTCAAGTAGAGATATGAACTCATTTGGAATAAAGTTTGGGATAATATGCAGGGATCTTGTGTCTTGGGAAAATATTTCTGCAAGTTAAATGTAAATGGAGAAGGGGAAGATGATGTTCTGAACTATCATAGAATTGTAGAGTCGGCAGGGACCCTGAGGGGCATCTAGTTCCATCCCCTTGCAATGCAGGAATCTGAACTAAAGCATTCCCAACAGATGGTCATCCAACCTCTGCTTACTTTCGTTTTGGGACATCCCAAGATACCATTATAAGCCTGCAACCACAGAGCAGAAAAATAAATATTGAGAGACAATAATTCTAAGACCCTTGTTCTTCTCTTCAGCATAATCAATGTTATTAGAACTAGCTGTTCTAGTTATCACATGTGTAATCTCACCAATAAACAATGTTCTCAAGAATTTATGAGCACTTCCTTTTAGAAATAAAACTTTGTAGCTATTTAACTGAAGAAACCTTTAATGCTGAGATGAGAAGAGATACCAAATAACCATTTAAATATACACTTGAGGTGTACATTTTTAGGCTCCAACATATGTATTTATGTGATTAGGAGTTGTTTTAAACTGTTTTTCATATTGGGTTTTTAATGTTGTTCGTGGTGAGTGCTGTGGCCTGGACAGATTCGCAGGAACCTGACAGAGTTCCCCGAAGGGCCACAGTCAGACTCCAGGCCTAGGGTTCCACAACCTTGGTTTAGAGTTACAAACCCCAGGTTTATGTGCCTGCCCCCCCTTTCTTTCAGGTAGGCAGGAGGAGATCAGAACTTAGTGCTTTCTTTTTCAGTTAAAAGTAGTTTGTTTTCTCTAAACTCAAAATCATGTTTAATCTTAACAATGGTCTGTTTACCTGTCATTCACCTGATGTCACTTAACGTCAAGTGATTCAGCTTGAAAGGAGTGCACAAGCATGTATTCCCAGTTCTTCCTTTCGAGCTATAATGCAGCACTTTTAAAGTTGGCAAGTCTTTCTGTGGTGCCCAAATTTACCTCTGCTCTGAAAGAACAACTACCAAGTTGGGGAGTGCAGTATTAGAATATATATATATATATATATATATATATATATATATCAGTGTACTCATGTTTATAAAGCACATTTTGTAACAACATAATTATATTTAAAAACAGCTTATTGTGTCACTAAAATAAACAAACATGAAGTCCTTTGTAACAATATTAGATGTGTTTTGACCATTACTTTTTAATCTACATCTCCAGTGTCACAATAATCACAATTTCATATATAAAAATATTGAAAGATATATCCTGCTTCTTTGCCCAATATAGGACGCAGGTGGCGCTGTGGGTTAAAGCCTCAGCGCCTAGGGCTTGCCGATCGAAAGGTCGGCGGTTCGAATCCCTGCAGCGGGGTGCGCTCCCGCTGCTCGGTCCCAGCGCCTGCCAACCAAGCAGTTAGAAAGCACCTCCGGGTGCAAGTAGATAAATAGGGACCGCTTACCAGTGGGAAGGTAAACGGCGTTTCCGTGTGCGGCTCTGGCTCTGGCTCTGGCCAGAGCAGCTTCGTCACGCTGGCCACGTGACCCGGAAGTGTCTCCGGACAGCGCTGGCCCCTGGCCTCTTAAGTGAGATGGGCGCACAACCCCAGAGTCTGTCAAGACTGGCCCGTACGGGCAGGGGTACCTTTACCTTTACCTTTTAATATCCTGCCTCTTTGCCCAATATAGTATAATAACATCAATGGTATAATAGTGGTTATATTTGTAAAGTAGACAGAAACGGTATTATGATTATGAAGAGCAGGCGGAAGAGATTGAATCTCTCTCTTTCTCTCTTACTATGTCTGGAGCACTCCTGCTTTTGCTCAGATGGATAAGTTGTCTGGTTAAAGAGGCTAGGGGAGAAAGTGGACAACTTTTGAATGTCACATTAGTTCAGAAAATAAGCCAATCTATTTCTAATTTGGGGGTGGGGGTGGGGGTGGGTGGGAGGTAGCTCGGCTTACTTTCTGAGCCAGTGGTTGGGAGTTGATCCATCTCTATTGCTATTCTCATATTACAGATAGGAAGCTGGTATATAGTAGCTCATCTATGGCTATCTATTGAGTTAATAGATATGGGAAGATTTTTATTGTTGACTTGCTGATGAGTCATAAACAAATCTCTTAACTACTAACAATTGAGACTTAACATATATGCTACCAGATATGGGTCTGCTGCACTTTACCATTGATAATGAATTTTCCTCCTCCATCCCATTCATCTTAGAAAGCAACTTGTCAAGCTCGTAAAAGACGAATACTGAAACCATACGAACTGTTCCTTTTTTGTTTTGTTTTTAGGTACAATTTTGTCATGCTTGCTTTGTCCTTGGTTTTTCTGTGCATGTCCTATTTCTTGACCTATTGGCAAGGCAGCATAGGATTCATCTTTGCAAACTGCTTCAACATGGGGATCCGAATCGCACACAGCATCCGCTACATCCACAACTATTTTGCACAGAGCCCTTACAAGCCTTTAAAGGGCCTCCTTATATCACCGTTGCTGTTGGTTGTTTATGTCATCTGTGGAGTGGCCACGGGCTTTTCAGAGGTGGGTAGTGCTTTTTCTTTGTGCTTTTATTCTGCCAGAACAAGTTAATAGTCCTTTTTTTTGCTAGTAAGTAACCCGCAAGTTAGTTCCGGTTTATGATGTACACAGATCATATCTACAGATATGCATAAGATAATGAAACATACCCACATGTAGAGAATTAATTTTTTAACGCTTTGAAATGTTATTTCGTTCTTTGTGTTATTTCTTTATTTAAAAAGTTTCTCCAGCGCTTCTCACTCAGTTTATCATAGCAGTGCACAACTTATTTTTATGCACACACAAAAATATAAAACTCATAAAGGTGCAGCAATCAGTAGACATGAATGAGTGAGCTGATGATGCAAATGCTTGGGTGAATAAAATTGCTGGTGGAAACATGAATGAAAGTGCTAATGAACAGTCTCTGAGGGAACACCATTCCGTAAAACAGAGTGACAGAAGTTTGCAGAACCTAAACTAGCTTTTATGTGATTGTTTGGCCTACCTAAACTATCTTATAAACACAGGGAGGCTTTACTGGGTTTTAGTTTTCACATTACTGTGAAGAGAATTACCGGGTCTGTCTTATCTCTGAATCGGAGCATGAACCGTAACTTAAAATAATATATTTCTTAAAACAGTAAGTTAACATTCTGACTTTCTTTCTTCGTAGGTGTTCCTATGCTGTGATAAAGGGTGGCTGGCCAGGTTAATTCACGTTGCTGTGGGAGCACTGTGTTTTACAGCAACTCTTGCCACTATATTCTTCACAGAGACCAAGCTGATCCATTTTGTTAGGAAACACATTTTGTCAAGATATACCAAAGAAGTGCTAAAATAATCGTGTACAAGCTAATTTCTGTACAGTGGTACCTCTAGATGTGAATGGGATCCGTTCCGGAGCCCTGTTCGCATCTAGAAGCAAACGTAACCCGTGTCCGTGGGTCATGTTTTGGCGCTTCTGTGCATGCGTGTGACATCATTTTGAGCATCTGCGCATGTGCAAGGGGCGAAACCCGGAAGTAATGCGCTCCGTTACATCCGGGTTGCTGCGGAGCACAACTTGAACGCGCTCATCCCAAAGCACATTCAACCCGAGGTATGACTGTATATGAAATGTATATATTTGCTATGGAGGAGATATACGGAGAATTAAATACGTAACTACTATAATATACAGGTGATACTGTCTGTGAAATGTACACAACTGGTAACAAGGTAATTCACAGCAATTCAAGCTGATACATTTGTTCAAAACACCAAAATTACACCCGTGGCAGGCAACTTGGTAAGTTTACAGCGGAAGGTTACTGCTGCCCGGTATATGAATGGAAATATTATGCTTAATCCTCACTTGCGGAAGCCAGTAGCTGGAAAGTACTGGGCATTGCTCTTGTGATGCTACACCAATGTCACATTGAACTGTAATATACTTTAGAGACTGGAGGTGCACATCACCTGACTGCTTCTTAACTCTTGATAGTTAGTTTACTCCCAAATTTTATTCTAATCCCAAGACAAAAAAATAGTTAAGTACACTGGAGTCCAGCTATTTGCACTGGCCAGGGCGGAAGGTTTTTTTTTTTGGGGGGGGGGTGCATTTTGCTGTGGCAGCATGAGGCTGGTGCAGCAGAGAAATTGGATTAGGCCTATTTCTGGTAACAAACCAGAATGCCCCATTTGAGAGGTATATGCTGCTGGTATCTTTTGCTTACCTGCAGTTTAGGTGGGCTCAGCCAGGAGTTTGAGAGAGGTGGCGGCCCCCATGCCAGGACAGCCATGCAGAACCTGGTGAATGGGACAGCTCTGCCTCATCAAAACACCCTTCAGTTTGCTGGATTGCTGTGTTTAATAGGTAGTTTGTCTGAAATGTCATGTAGCCATGCAAAATTGTTGTTGGACTATGGCGCATTTTTTGATTGAGTTGCTTTACTTTATTGTGCCTGAGCCTGGAAGGCACTATAAAAGAATTTAAATTAATTTTTTTGATGCCCTTATAAGATTATTGTAATCTAGACAAGCATCTCTGGCCCCTGTAAAAAGTGCTATTTGTAGCACATAGCAGCAAACCCCTTAACTACATTGGGACCTCTGAAGAAAATGAGATATTTTTTTCCATGTATTCTATATATCATGATTTACCAGTAATTCTTAAAACAGTTGTTAGTAAAAATGGATAGAAGAGGCATAAAATAAGCATAGGAGAGTTTTCCTCGTTTAAAATCAGGATTTTCATATATTGATGCCTTAACTATTTTAAAAATAGTTTTGAGGGCTGCTGTAAGCTAATGTTTTGAAAGCCTTATAGGGGAACAGGAAGATTATCTGGAGAATTGGTAAAAACAAAAGCCAGGATACAGTATTACAAGAATATATATGGACAAATAAGGTTTGTTGTCAGTAAAACTGAAACTTGAAAAGTATTAAGAACATAACTGTTTACTATAAACATCTCTTTATTTTGTTTAACGCAAACAAATCAAGCCTAAAAGTGACTGTTCCTATTTCCTTCAGCTTGAGGTATTGCAATGTATAGGATTGCACTATAAAGGCCTCATCACACCTAAATTTTGAACAAGACTATAACAAGTGTGTGTGTGTGTGATATGGTAAGAGTCTCAGCTGAATCATATCCTGCAGTTTAATGAGACCATGCTTGAGGAAGTATGTTCTATGATTTACAATTAGAAAATGGTTCAGCTGTCTGTTTTGAAAACTGGACATGTAGGAGACATAATTTGAGGGTGGTCCATACAAAATTTGGGGAAAATTATTATTATTATGAATGAGTTAAACATTTGCTAAGAGAGTAGCATGTTGACAGATGCTGTGCATTTTTCTTTTATGGACTATGCTAGGGTATTTTTTTAAAATAGACATTTTTACTGCATCTTGTACTGGGGAAATGGTTTATTGTGTTAGTTTAAGAGGCACATCTAGTATGTGCTGTTTTGACAAATAGTACTTTTGGTATGTAGTTTTTTTTCTTATTGAAGAGACATTTTTCTGGCCATTATTAGTCAATAGACTTGATTATTCTGCTGTTGCCAGGTAACAGTTTTTGGCCAATCTTAGCCTCAGGAAGTACAGAAGCTTGCTGTTGCTAGGCGAGATTCACACAGACCAGGCCTCAGCCTTGAAGAGTTGTCCAAAATGTTAACAGTTAAACCAAAAGGTTGTTTAATTGAATGTATTTTTTATAATATACGTTTTCTAGCATGTTCATGAAATGTTCCGTGGAATCAGGATTGACTTCTGTTCTCTGCTCATAAGTATGCATACATTGCCAATTCACTGTTTCAAAAAATGTCAGAAACAAATTAAAAGGTTTCTATAGAGGCAACGCCTTTTTTTAGTTAAATGTATAATTTGTCTCCAGAGTTTGCAACTACTTGTTATCTTGTATGGCAGGGATATACATTTAAGAATGCAGTAAAGTTGTAGGGGGCCAAAACATACCTGTGATTGTAAGCTGTGATTAATGAAAGCGAATGGGCCTGTTCTTCTTTGTTGTTGGTTAAAATTGTCTGTCTTTTGGGTTGCTGGATTTTAGAAATTCTGCATTCATTTCACTGTAATTCTAAAACACTAATGAGCAGGCTTTGTTGAATGCCATGGGATATACCTCTTGAGAAACGTGCTTAAGATTGTAATGCAGGACCCAAAATGAGTAAAAAATTTTTTTTAAAAAAAATTAATGTTAAAATTGAATAAGTCCTTAAATTTGTACTTCTGAAAGAAAAGCATCCTTGGTTGCTAACTTGGGTGTTTGTGTGAATGTAAAAGTGCTAGTGGAAAGCACACTTGGTAGCAAATGTCAATCAACTTGTGAGGCAGTTGCTAAATGTATGGTGTTGAAAGATGCTTTTTTCATTGCTATCTTTGACCCATTGCAGGCACACTCCTGATTCTGCCCTTGTAGGGTCATGTGGAGGCACTGCACGAGTTGTAAATCAAATGTTTAAATTATTTAATTTTGATTAATTTTCACATGTAATCTTACCTACAAAAATCCATACCACAGCAAATACGTATCCTACAAGATAGACTAAACAACACAAACTGTCTCTCTGGAATTAGTTTTAACATTTCTCCAAAGTTTGATGTAATCTGAATATGTATTATTGAAGCTCTGCCTTATAAAATAAAAAGTTGGAATATTTTATATTCTAAAAGTGAAGGCAAGTCTGGTTCTATTTTCTTTCCTAATTTATTTATAATAAAAAAAAAAATCTTACTCTGTTTTGATAATTATTTGTAGTTCGTATAGATTTCCTTCTCCAAAGATTGCAACTGTGGTCTATAAAGGAACAGTGGTCTCTTAATTCCTTAAAATGGGAATCAGGCCAGATGTTGTTGAACTACAACTTACATCACCCCTGGCTATAGTTGCTGGGGCTGGTGGGATTGTAGTTCAGCAGTATCTGGAGGGTTACATTTTCCCCACTCTTGCTGTAAACTGTCGGAGGCATTCAACTACCACATCCTATTAGCATTAAGGTTTCCAGTTGTGTAGTAGGACTTCCCCCCCTCTCCTCCCAATGCATGTGCTTTGCACCTTCTCAAAATCTGCCTCAGAGGGTTGGGGGAACCCTAGACAAGATTTAGGGAGAGGAGATGTGAGAAGAACATGCAATTGCACAAGGAGAAATCCTTGCACTGATGGAAGCAGAGACTGTATTGGATCCCCCCCTTTGGAGTGTTGGAAGAAGAAGAAGAGTTTGGATTTGATATCCCACTTTATCACTACCCAAAGGAGTCTCAAAGAGGCTAACATCCTCCTTTCCCTTCCTCCCCCACAACAAAGACTCTGTGAGGTGAGTGGGGCTGAGAGACTTCAGAGAAGTGTGACTGGCCCAAGGTCACCCAGCAGCTGCATGTGGAGGAGCGGAGACGCGAACCCGATTCACCATATTACAAGTCCACTGCTCTTAATCACTACACCACACTGGCTCTCCAGTGTGAAACTGGCTCTTCAGTTTAAACTGAAAAAACAGTTTAAACAGTTTGGGGGAGGGCTGTGAAGTATTTATCCTGTGAGCAGCTATGGAACTGAGGCTAAAGTTCTAAATGGAAAGAACATGAAATAAGACAGAGCAGATACTGGGTTGAAAGGCAAAGAGCTTAGATAAACAAGAGTGAAAGGAAACTGAGGAAAGAGGAAAAGACTGCCTGCAGTTAGGACAATGGAAGTGAGTTGGTAAAGGAGTTGGAAGGCTGTAGACCAAGGAGGGGATGAGGGACGAGCATTGAATTTCATGTATTTTGATTCCAGACCTGTAAAACAGACCTGTAAAACTTTTCTCTGTGCCATATGTCTGAAAAGAAATTCGGCTTAATAATAATAATAATTAATATTATTATAAAAATTGAATGTTGGACAGAAGGAAATGTGTTTCATGAAACTGAGAGGTGAGAAGGTTCCTGTGATTAATTTGCTTCATCTGTCACTGTTCAGTTATTTCATGGCCATCAGTTCCATCATTTTATTTAATTTTTCGATCAAAAAGCCATGGAATATGAAGAGGAATGCAGCAATAATTGAGCAAATGGATTAATTAACAAAATGCTGCTCTGAGAGCTACATTAAGAAGTTTGCATTAAAGCCCTTCAAAATGACGGAAATTGGCTCAAATACTGTCCATTGTTTATATGTTTCTGTTTTTACATGGTCAATTCATGAAGATGTTTACATTCTACTGACTTTGCCCTTGGCAAATGTTGTTCTTGGAGCAGTGAGCTGATTTGCAAATAGAAACCATCTGGCTATGCTTTGTGTATGAATGGGTGTTAAGGAACAACCCCTACCCTTAATTTTAAAAGGCCTTTTGATTTTAAAAGAACTTTCAAGGTAACAATGCCTTTTTGAAAGGCTGATTCTGGACCTGAACTAAAGTTGGTGGAGCAAAAATTGTACCACCTGGGTAGTCTGGTGCTAAGAGATTAGGGATAGGGTTGGGAGAAAGTTATTGATCAGTGTTAGTTTTGTGATCACTCCTGTATTTTCAAGGTTGAGTAGACCTACCAACTAACTGCACTTGTAAAGGCAGGAGGGTACTGGATAGACAGGATCCTACTTGCAAATGGTTTGTATGAGTCCAGGAGCCACTGTTACAGCTAACAACAATGAGATCTTAAATAATTTGAGTTTATGGCAACAAATGGATTAAAATATTAGAGGCCAGAGGCTTAGGTCAAGTCTAAAAGCAACAACAAGATTTGAAAGAGCCAGAGGTAGGCACCAAGACAGGGCTCTAAGGTCGGGGCCAGACTTTGGTATACATTATCCTCATGATTATTCTTTCTTGGGCAGTTTTGATGACTAGAAAAGAAAGAGCAACCAGGCTTTTATTCTTGGTGTACAGCTCATGCACTCAGTTTCCAAGACATCATGGACTTATATTATAGCCATACTTATTTTCCAGTCCTCTTTATGTCAGGCCTGAAAGTCAAAACATTGTGTTTCCCAACCTTGTGCCTCCAGCTGTTTTTGAACTACAACTCCCATCATCCCTGACTAGCAAGACCAGTGGCAAGGGATGATGGGAATTGTAGTCCAAAAACAGCTGGAGGCACAAGGTTGGGAAACACTGGATTAACCAACAAAATATATAACAGCAATGTGGTTGCTATAAGTTATAAATGCCCTTAGAAAGTACATCAAGCCCACTGGAGGTATTCTTCACAAATGTTCCCTGAATATTTTCATGTGCAAATTCTGGTGGATTGTGGAAAGTAGAAATAAAAAATGAATGCTTTTCAAAATTTTAATAAACTTTGCATGGATCGCTTACGTGCTTTCAGTTCTGATGCCAAGTTGAAACCTCTACGTTCCAAATTCTGTTTAATTACTCTCTTGTATGTGACGGACTCACTACTCCTGTGTTCTGAAACTGTTCACTAGGAGAAAATGCATTACAAATGCAGCCCTTTGTTCTGTCGAACTGTCAGCTGAAGTGAGGCTGAGTACAGCTAGAAGCAGAACATGTGCTAGTTGAGAGCTAATTACTAATGAGAACGAGAAGTGTTTTTTTTTTAAATAAAAAAATAACAATGAACCTTGCTGCCTGGAAGTGTTAACAAGAGAAAACAAATAATTTCTTACAAGGTGAGAGGAATTGGCTTAATTTGTGGGAAGCAAGGGCCTCTTTTGCTACCCTTATGTAGCAGCATCAGGGTATGTGTGGTCAACATGCAATGTGTTCTTCCACTGGGAGGAAAGAAAAGCCCTGCTGAATCAGATGAAAGGCCATCCCATCCAGCATCCTATTCCCAGTTTTCCACACTGGCCAACCAGGTGCCTATGGGAAGGCCCGAAAAGGACATGAGCACAACATCACTCTCATTGTTCATGTTCCCCACAACTGGCATTTTGAAGCATACTACTTACATTACTAGCAGTAGTACATAGCTATCATGACTTAATAGCTACTAAAAGACAGATTATTGGAGCATAAGGCTAACCTTTGAAAACGAACCATGTTGGTGGCTGTCACTCCACCTTGTGGTAGGGAATTCCATATAGTTCAGGCGTAAGCAAACTCAGCCCTACAGATGTTTTGGGACTACAACTCCTATCATCCCTGACCACTGGGTTTGCCTATGCCTGATACAGTTTATCCACTGTGTGAAATACTAACTGCTTTTGTCAACTCTTAAGTCTTACAACATTCAGTGTCCTTGGCTGGCCCCGAGCTCTATCATCATGAGAGAGAGAGGGAGAAAAAACTTGCACTCCACCTACTTTTTTGAAAATTTTATAGACTTCTATCATATCCCTCCTTACTTGCCTTTTTTTCTGAACTAAAAAGTTCCAAACGTTGCTCGTTTTGGTTACCTATTCTGAATCTTTTCCTCTTCTTTGGCATAGTAGGCCCTACACCTATTTCTGTTTCATGTGTTCATAGAGAACACAGGAAACAGAAATAGGTGTAGGGCCTACTATGCCAAAGAAGAGAGTGTGAGAGTTAGGCCCTCACAAACACCCATTTTATATCTCACTTCCCTTCCATCCTCATCTGATTCACACACAGACTGCTGTCTCTACAAAGAAGTATCTTGTCTTCTAGCTTGCTCACAGAGGTGAAGAATCATGTCTCTCACACAGTATGATGGAAATGGCACCTGACTCACAACAGCAGCATTATGCAGAATACAGATCCGCGATAATATTTATCTGAGTCACAATTCAGGAGTAGGAGGGAAAGTTCAAAACTGGATGGAAATGGAAGATATCCCAACAGTTTCCTCATTCCCCCCGCCTCCCGCTGCCTAGTGGCGTGCTCGCTTATGAGACTCGCCTTGTGGGAATGCTGAAATAGCGAGTGCCTGCTCTTGTCAGGACCAGTGAGTTTGCTTACATCTGAGGAAGCAGTACCTGTTTTTAGGCACCTGGGTGACACCCTGCAGTTCTGGCTCCTCTGGTTCAGACATTGCTTTCTGTTCAGCTTCCCCCCTCACTTCCTCAAAGGCCTTCCCAAAATCCACTGAGGCTCTGTGCTCTGCAGGAAGGTTTGAAGGGCAGCCAGTATCCCTGCTCTCCCCCAAAGCGACTGAAGTCAAGGTGGAAAGGAGAGATCCTTCTTCCTCCAACTTGGGTTTCCACACTTCCATCCCAGTCTGTTTCTTCCTCCTGTAAACCCAGTCCCAGTCCCTACAGCGCTGCAGGCTTCTAGACAATTCTGCTTGCAGCGGCCATTTCTAAGGTTTATTGATTTTCAGATTTAGGTCCTGTGTTGCTGCTGTTGTAAGCAGTCAACCAATTTGGCTCTTGCTTTTTTAATTTCTTGCAAGCTGGCGTTGGTCTTTAGGTGCTATCTTTCAACATGAGTGAGCCTGCTTGTTCAGGAAATAGAAGGGAAAATTGAACGAGGCACGTCAATGTCTCACAAGCATTTATCTAATGCTAGTGTGAATTCCAGTGTGTGATTTTTACTTGACATGGTAAAGTTTATATAATGATTGAAACACAGGACATGAAAATGATGTGCTGTGAAATCACAGGGCACTAAGCAAAAACACTGTTCCGGAAACAAATTGCTTCAGCCACCAGAATTGGGGCTGGGATGCTTAAGAATGTTTGCCTAATCATTTTCATCAGTTTCGTAAATTGCTTCGGCGGGTTTGTTTAGGTTTTCCTGCAGCTGTGAATTAGGCTTTAGAGGGCTGGGGAGAGAAATGCAGCAACCAAATATAATGTTGCTTTGTCACTAAAGCACTCATAGCTGCCCATGAATGCGGCTTGGAAAAAGAAGAAGAAAGAAGGCAATGACACCATATCTGGTTTGAGAAGAATATAGATAGCTATATTAGCGCCATGTAATTTGGGAAAACTAGAGTGCAACAATGACTCCCAGACTGATAATGGTACCTTTTAGAGCACTGATCATATTGCAGGGTTTTGTTAGCCAACTCAAGTCATGGGAGTGGAGGAAGACCACAGTGCTTCAGGCAATGGATGAAGGGCTGGCAGGACTATTAGGTAGAGTGAGGCAGCCACATCAAGTGTGGATGCTGAGGGGTTGGGAGCAATGGCAAGGTGTTGGAGAATGGAGCTGTGGGGCCAGGCAGTCACCAAGCCTGCTGCCCTCCAGCTATGGAGGATGTCCCCTCTCCAGGATCAAAGTTAGAGTCAGCTGGCCTTAAATGGGAGCAGGTTGCTGCCTTGACTTTTGTATCAGGCAGTGAAATGTCTTAGGCTGGCTTTGGTTCACACACACTAGTTCATTACTTGATGGGGTGGGGCTGAGCCAAGGGTGAGGGGGCCTGACTGATTCATTTGCAGGGTTGGTTCATGCAAGGTGTGCCTGTGTGAAACAAAATGCAGAGTGTGCTGGGACCATCCCAGTCAAACAACCCAACTATGTCAATGCTCTCAAATATTTAGGCAATATTTTCAGTTGAGGTCAGACAGGCCCGTCCTTACTGAACTTCTGGTGCCTACCAAAGGCAGCTGCTTCTATTTCAATTACAACAGTTGAAGTTTAATTTTATAATTTTATTTTAAGCATCTTTCTAGATGGCTTAGAGACTATTGCAGTTAAGTGATATATAAATGGTTTAAATTAAAAACAACAACAATATCCACACATTCAGAGAATGTTGTTGTTTAGTTGATTAGTCGTGTCCGACTCTTCATGACCCCATGGACCAGAGCACGCCAGGCACTCCTGTCTTCCACTGCCTCCCACAGTTTGGTCAAACTCATGCTGGTAGCTTCGAGAACACTGTCCAACCATCTCGTCCTCTGTCGTCCCCTTCTCCTTGTGCCCTCCATCTTTCCCAACATCAGGGTCTTTTCCAGGGAGTCTTCTCTTCTCATGAGGTGGCCAAAGTATTGGAGTCTCAGCTTCAGGATCTGTCCTTCCAGTGAGCACTCAGGGCTAATTTCCTTAAGAATGGATAGGTTTTATCTTTTTGCAGTCCATGGGACTCTCAAGAGTCTCCTCCAGCACCATAATTCAAAAGCATCAATTCTTTGGTGATCAGCCTTCTTTATGGTCCAGCTCTCACTTCCATACATCACTACTGGGAAAACCATAGCTTTAACTATATGGACCTTTGTTGGCAAGGTGATGTCTCTGCTTTTTAAGATGCTGTCATTGTATTGTAAGGTTTGCCATTGCCTTTCTCCCAAGAAGCAGGCGTCTTTTAATTTTGTGACTGCTGTCACCATCTGCAGTGATCATGGAGCCCAAGAAAGTAAAATCTCTCGCTGCCTCCATTTTGTCCCCTTCTATTTGCCAGGAGGTGATGGAACCAGTGGCCATGATCTTTGTTTTTTTGATGTTGAGCTTCAGACCATATTTTGCGCTCTCCTCTTTCACCCTCATTAAAAGGTTCTTTAATTCGTCCTCACTTTCTGCCATCAAGGTTGTGTCATCTGCATATCTGAGGTTGTTGATATTTCTTCCGGCAGTCTTAATTCCAGCTTGGGATTCATCCAGCCCAGCCTTTTGCATGATGAATTCTGCATATAAGTTAAATAAGCAGTGGGATAATATACAGCCTTGTTGTACTCCTTTCCCAATTTTGAACCAATCAGTTGTTTCATATCCAGTTCTAACTGTAGCTTCTTGTCCCACATAGAGATTTCTCAGGAGACAGATGAGGTGATCAGGCACTCCTTTTTCTTTAAGAACTTGCTATAGTTTGCTGTGGTCAACACAGTCAAAGGCTTTTGCATAGTCAATGAAGCAGAAGTAAATGTCTTTCTGGAACTCTCTAGCTTTCTCCATAATCCAGCGCATGTTTGCAATTTGGTCTCTGGTTCCTCTGCCTCTTCTAAATCCAGCTTGCACTTCTGGGAGTTCTTGGTCCACATACTGCTTAAGCCTGCCTTGTAGAATTTTAAGCATTGCAAAAATAAAAATATCAGAAGTGACTTTTGAAAGAACCCTTTAGAACAAATTCATTTTAATCGATTATTCTTCAACCCACTTTGTGTGTTTTCTGGGCAATGAGAATTCATTCCCTTGGTTAGCCCAAACATGGCAGAAAAATGTTTGCTGTTTTAAGGGATTGGACTATTTCATTGTTTTAATGGTAAAGGTCTCTCCTTTAATTTAACCTGTCATCTATAGTTGCTTTGCATCTTCTTTCCAACTGTGTTTCACTGACATAAGATGAACAGTTCTTCTTCATCTCCAATTCTGTTTTTGGCAGCAGTGTAAATACGTATTGATTAAAGTCATGGCTTTCTCTTTAAAGTCAATAACCTTTGAATAACATTAGCTGGAAACTGTAACAAATGTGTCTGATGATGATGGATTGTATTTTGAGGTGAAGCGTTTTCTGTGCTGGAAGAGGAACCTTTTGCAGAAATCTTCATAAGTAAATTTGAGACAGTTGTGTATCAGGCAGCAGCAGCCTTCAGGTCTAACTAGCTCCAGGCAGCATGAAGCGATCCTGTGGAGGTGTGGGTAGCCTAGTGGCAGCGCAGCAGAACACAAAACAATACCTAGGTAACTGAATCTGCTGATCCAGCAGCCATTAAGTCCCTCACAACGCAAGTCACATTATGCATACAGTGAAATGGCTGCCACACCCAGGAAGTCCAGTTCTACTGGATTGGCATTCCTTTCAGTGTTGCTGTTAGGAAGACAGCCTAGTGGGCAATAGGGCAGCAGCAATGGTCTGGACAAAAGGCCTGTACGCCTGGATTGCCATTTTAAATTCCCCACAGTGCAGTCTCTGTGACAGGAGGCATTGCATTGTGGGGGAAATAAAATGCCGGTTGTGCCAGAAAATCTAACTACTCTATGCTACAATTCAAAGGGTGTTCACAGGCCTTGTGTCAGCAGTAGACCCTTCATGGGCTGCAGTATTTGCCAGCGTATGTCATGTATTGGTGTTGGCCCTACTAAACTTAATGCACTGGAGATCAAAAAGGGAATCAAATTCAACCTCCAGCTGGTGTTGTGTAGCTTCCACTCATTTGGGTGGAAGGACCGTAGCTCAGTGGTAGAACATCTGCTTGGTACGCAGAAGTTGTCAGTTATGATAGGGTTGGGGGAGGCCCCAGTTTGAGCTCCTGGGGAGCTACTGCCAGTCAGTGTACACATACCATAGTGATGAAGAGATAGTTTCTTACGTTTCATTTTAGTAGTGCTCATCATGCAGGACGAAGTTTACCACTACATTTTGGCCAATTTCTTGAAAGTTCTCTTCCCCCCCCAATTTTAGAATCTGAAATGATGGTGGCTGATACACAGGACTGTATGCAATAGACCAGGCACCCCCAGCCTTCAGCCCTCCAGATGTTTTGGACTACCATTCCCATCACCCCTGACCACTGGTCCTGTTAGCTAGGCATCATGGGAGTTGTAGGCCAAAACATCTGGAGTGCCGCATGTTTTTGGATGCCTGCAATAGACCACTGAGCATTTCTGCAATTCTATGAGCCTCAGATTTCAAATCCCCCTGAAGCTCATGTGTGTGTGGGATAGTACAGATTTGTGAAGCCTCCTGAGAAATATGACTGTAATCATGTTGAAACCTCTTTCGCATCCCTCAGAACTGGCAAACCTATTCTAAATTTTGTTTTAGGAAGATATTGGCATCTTCCCTACAGCAGCCAAGCAAAATGCATCCTGGCATTCAGAGAACCAGTAATGGCATGATGCTTAGAGTACTGGACCTGGACTAAGAAGATCTGGATTCAAATCCCTGCTCAGCCACAGACCTTAGCCTATCATAGAATCATAGAATCATAGAATCATAGAATCATAGAGTTGGAAGAGACCACAAGGGCCATCGAGTCCAACCCCCTGCCAAGCAGGAAACACCATCAGAGCACTCCTGACATATGGTTCTCAAGCCTCTGCTTAAAGACCTCCAAAGAAGGAGACTCCACCACACTCCTTGGCAGCAAATTCCACTGTCGAACAGCTCTTACTGTCAGGAAGTTCTTCCTAATGTTTAGGTGGAATCTTTTTTCTTGTAGTTTGGAACCATTGCTCCGTGTCCGCTTCTCTGGAGCAGCAGAAAACAACCTTTCTCCCTCCTCTATGTGACATCCTTTTATATATTTGAACATGGCTATCATATCACCCCTTAACCTCCTCTTCTCCAGGCTAAACATGCCAAGCTCCCTTAGCCGTTCTTCATAAGGCATCGTTTCCAGGCCTTTGACCATTTTGGTTGCCCTCCTCTGGACACGTTCCAGTTTGTCAGTGTCCTTCTTGAACTGTGGTGCCCAGAACTGGACACAGTACTCCAGGTGAGGTCTGACCAGAGCAGAATACAGTGGCACTATTACTTCCCTTGATCTAGATGCAGTACTCCTATTGATGCAGCCCAGAATTGCATTGGCTTTTTTAGCTGCTGCGTCACACTGTTGGCTCATGGTCAACCAAGACTCCTAGATCCTTTTCACATGTACTGCTCTCAAGCCAGGTGTCACCCATCTTGTATTTGTGCCTCTCATTTTTTTTGCCCAAGTGCAATACTTTACATTTCTCCCTATTAAAATTCATATTGTTTGTTTTGGCCCAGTTCTCTAATCTGTCAAGGTCGTTTTGAAGTGTAATCCTGTCCTCTGGGGTGTTAGCCACCCCTCCCAGTTTGGTGTCATCTGCAAATTTGATCAGGATGCCCTTGAGTCCATCATCCAAGTTGTTGATAAAGATGTTGAATAAGACCGGGCCCAATACAGAACCCTGTGGCACCCCACTAGTCACTCTTCTCCAGGATGAAGAGGAACCATTGATGAGCACCCTTTGGGTTCGGTCAGACAGCCAGTTACAAATCCACTGAGTGGTAGCATAGTCAAGACCGCATTTTACCAGCTTCTTTACAAGAATATCATGGGGCACCTTGTCAAATGCCTTGCTGAAATCAAGGTAGGCTACATCCACTGCGTTCCCTTCATCTACCAGGCTTGTAATTCTGTCAAAAAACGAGATCAGGTTAGTCTGACATGACTTATTTTTCAGAAATCCATGCTGACTATTGGTGATCACAGCATTCCTTTCTAGGTGCTCACAGACTGTTTGCTTAATGATCTGCTCCAGAATCTTCCCTGGTATTGATGTCAGACTGACTGGGCGGTAATTATTTGGGTCCTCTCTTTTCCCCTTTTTGAAAATAGGGACAACATTTGCCCTCCTCCAGTCTGCCGGGACTTCGCCTGTTCTCCAGGAATTCTCAAAGATGACTGCCAGTGGTTCTGAGATCACATCTGCCAGTTCTTTTAATACTCTTGGATGCAGTTCATCTGGCCCTGGAGACTTGAATACATCTAAACTAGCCAAGTATTCTTGTACTATCTCCTTAGTTATTCTGGGCTGTGTTTCCTCTGCTAAATCATTTGCTCCAAATTCTTCAGGTCGGGCATTGTTTTCTTTATCGGAGAAGACTGAGGCAAAGAAGGCATTGAGGAGTTCAGCCCTTTCTGTGTCCCCTGTTTGCATTTCACCATCTTCTCCTCTGAGTGACCCCACTGTTTCTTTGTTCTTCCTTTTGCTACGAACATATCCATAAAAGCCTTTTTTGTTGCTTTTAACCTCTCTAGCAAGCCTGAGTTCATTCTGTGCTTTAGCTTTTCTGACTTTGTGTCTACACGTGCTGGCTATTTGTTTGAATTCCTCTTTGGTGGTTTCCCCAGGGCCAGCCATGGGCGGAATCTGGAAAGAGTCAGGACTGAAGGGAAAAGGCAGGACTGGGAAACAAGTAGAGGTCACAACAAAGCACCACCAGCGTCAGACAGCAAATGCTAACACTCACATACACCTCCTTGCTCAACCTCAGCTGGAAAAGGAAGCCATGTAGATCCTTTCCAGTCCAGCAGGAGCCAATGTTCAGCTTAGGTGCAGCCAGGATGATCTGGAAGGTTCTTCCCTGATAGGTTGCAGTTATGCAGTTAACCACACGGGGCAGTGACCAGCAGTTCCTGACACTAACCTAACTCTAAAACAGGGGTGGCCAGCTCCCAAGAGACTGCGATCTACCCGCAGAGTTAAAAACTGGCAGTGATCTACCCCTTTGGGGGGGGGTTTCAGGTCAAAGTTGTTGAGCTTTATTTTGAGACGAGGAAAGCCCCATTTTAAAGGGGTGCAGGGTGATATTGTTGAGCCAAAGTTGTTGAGCTTCTTTGGGGGGAGCCAGTGATGTACCACAGGCATCCAGTGATCTACCTGTTGGATGTGCCTGCTCTAAAGCAGTTGTGAGGATGAAGGGAAACTGCAGCGAGGAGCTCTTTAGAGAAAGGTCAGGATAAAAAAGCATGTGAGAGAATTTTTTATATACATTTTCCCTTCCTTGGTTCACCTCTGGCTGATCGACAGTGCATCCCTCCCCACTGGCCATTGCTGCATATACTCTTCTAGTCAAAACTTCTCTCCTATTGACTGTACTGTGAGTGGATGCACATGAATGATCTAGATGCTTTCTTGCTCCTCTTGACAAAGGATATAGAATTTGCATCTTGGAACCATTTTAAACACTCCCTTTACATTCATTTCTGTACTTTTATGTTTAATTGTTTTTCCAGTTCTGTTGGTTCACATATGCAGAGTTGAAAGTTAACTCTGAGAAAGATATGGAGCATTGTGTCTGTTCCTAACCCTTCCCCACCCTTCAATTCGCCAAAGATCATTTGTTTCATTAGTTTACTCCATAAAGCAACTACATAAGTTACCACAATAGAAGTGGAATAAATTATATTTACTGAAAATAACTATGCAATTAATTTTCAAATGATTTGCCTGCAGTGTTCTCCCACATATAATAGAATTATTCAAACGCCTGCAAACATTTTACATGCAGTACTGGAGTGAATTAGATCAATCAAAAATTAATTGCTTCCAAGGCATCAGCATAGTCTTCTGGGATTTGCTGAACTCCAATAAGTCACAATAAAGTCATAATAATTGATGTAGCATGGAATGTTACAAGTGCCACTTCCTCATAATGGAGGTTTTATTAGCTAAGCACACTGGGTAGAAAAAATGAAATAAAAAGATAAACAAAAAATAAGTTAAATATCAGGAAGAGGCCATTAATATTAATTTTATTGTGTGGTAACATATTCAATCATATTGGCACTTTGTTTTAGCTAACCTGTCGCTTTTTGGCTGATTCACACGGGAGAGCAAGAATGAATCTTTACATGGTCAGAAATCTCTGGGTGACTGTAGCACATATTTGAACAACTGGCAGAGCTTTATAGCCTTGGCTGCGTAGTCTGAAGGAAAACTCTTTCCCCTGAATGTGGCATCTGGCCAATGAAAGGACTAGTGACATTTCCTGCAGCTAGTTGCTTTTTCTAGGCAGTGGGGACTGCTTTGGGAAGAATTTTCTCAGTGTTTACAGACCCTCTGAGAAGTCAGTGCTTCAGAAGACATAAGAGTCAACTAACAGATGTGTTCAGGGGATGTAGAAGATGCACATGGGAAGGACTGGGAATGGCCCCATCTCCTTAGGTCAGGGGTCAGCAAACTTTTTCAGCAAGGGGCCGGTCCACTGTTCCTCAGACCTTGTGGGGGGCCGGACTATATTTTGGAAAAAAATATGAACAAATTCCTATGCCCCACAAATAACCCAGAGACGCGTTTTAAATAAAAGCACACATTCCACTCATGTAAAAACGCGCTGATTCCCGGACCATCCACGGGCTGGATTTCTAAGGTGATTGGGCTGAATCCGCCCCCTGGACCCTAGTTTGCCTACTCATGCCCTAGGTCTTCTTTTGTCTGCCAAATACATGGAAGTGGTGCTTCACATCATTCCAAAGAAACATTACAGTAAACATGGTAAGAATAGGCTGTCAGAAATGCTTCCTTTATGACATGGGCTGCCTTCTCACATGCCAGCTTATTCATCTGTTACACATTGGGCTATTTTCCAGTTCTTCTGTGGACTCAAAGTCTGAGGAGCCACAGCCATCCCCATCAGCATATGGTTAGGTCATAGGAGAAAACTCCTAAGTCCTTAGGTTCTTTTGCCGCCCTCCTAAAATATTTGAGGGGGTGGGTCCCCCCAAAGTTGATGGGCATTGCTGATAAAATGGTGTTTGTTTGTTTGTTTGTGTGTGTGTGTGTGTACGCCCTGCATCTTGGGATCGATTAGACAGGGCGGGGCTTCCCTGCCCCCCCTCCAATATTTTATTCAGGGTGGCACCCTGGGATGGGGTAGCCGGGTGGAGCTGCCACTGCATGGGGATGAGATAGTTATTCAGCCCAAAGGAGCTTTCTTTTCCAAACCAGGAAACCAAATGTCAGGTTCCTTTCCTAGATCTCAGGAACAGCTTATTCCTTCTCATCAATGCGTCACACCTTTTCTGGTCCTCGACATGCTCCACCTAACTGTAGCCCACAGCTAACAGAATCATTGAGCTAAAGTGACATTTTGAGCCAAATATAAAAGAGCAGGGAGCAGATAGCTGATCGCTTTGTCACCTGTATGCTTCAATGGAGTTAGGTGGCTTGTCTGTCACTGCAGGCTAACTGCATATGCATATTTGTGTGTGAGTATCTATATCTATATCATCTATAGCTATAGCTATATGCGAACACACACACACATATTCAGTTCCTTCATCTTTTGAAATAGTTTCTTCCTGCTTTCTGCTAGGAGCTGCTCTTTGAAAAGATAGAATAGCTTTAGTTTTAAAGTTATCCAATGCTAATAATAATAATAACAACAACAACAACTCAGAAGCCATGACTTGTCATATACGTGTTAACACCACATGTTCATTAATTAATTGGCTTATGACTTTGTATCCATTTGTACTTGTTCTGTTAATTAGTCTTGCAATGATTTTGGTTGCAGTAGTAAAAAATAAAATGAAATAAAAATAAAACCCAGCTATCTTATTGCTGGAAATTGATATAAAAATATCTTGCAGGGACATCTCTTGTTTTCCTTCTAAATTATTGCAGATCATGCTTCCCTTTTCCCTCCATTCATTTACCCATCCATTCTTTCAGATATGAATATCCTTCCTCATCCTGCACTGGAGACGGCTTTAAATCATATTTAAAATCACAACAGCTACAGTAATGAAACCAGTCGTGGCAAAATTATAAACAATTGCATATTGTTTCTGCCCATTAAAACTTGTGCTTCAACTCGGAGGGAATGTTAGCAGGAAAGCTCCCCACCAAACTTTCCAATACTACTCACTCATCCCCTGAGTTCAGCACTGGACAGCTGCTCATCAAGTCTTCTAGGAAGCAGATGGTCTTGGATCGGCTGGTGTGATGGTTGTTGTCCACACCAATAGGTGCTTGTAGACCTAAAACAAATTCCACATAGCAATGGTAACTCTAACAGCAGTAGCTGCACAATTTATTTATTTGCAGGAGGATGGGAGTGGAGAATTAATATGTCTTACATATAACATGTAGTGCTGGCAGTGCTTGAAAATACAAATGAAGGCCTTCTGTATCAAATACCCGGATCTCCCCTGTCAAAACCACACACCCAGAGCAACAACAACAACAAGAAAGTTACATGGAATTCCCCCCCATCCGAAATCTACAATTGTATCCACAATGTGGGCATGGATTTTAAGAATAACAATGATATGAAAGAATTGCAAGGATTTCTCACTGAGCGTCAAGAATTTTACATTAAAAGAACCTTCAAGCTTACTCTTATACATATTGTCAGTAGGTCAGTTGTGTTTATGAAGCCTGTTCAAAATTAAGAGTGGGAGGGATTCTTTGAAAGCAGAGACACTGTATATACCGTATTTTTCGCTCTATAACATGCACCCAACCATAACACGCACGTAGTTTTTAGAGGAGGAAAATCCGTAGGCATGCCACCCATAGGCATTCCCTCCATAACACGCACAGACATTTCCCCTTACTTTTTAGGAGGAAAAAAGTGAGTGTTATGGTGCAAAAAATACGGTAGTTTTGTTAATAAAAATAATTTGAAAGAAAGAAAGAAAGCTATCGAGATAGAAAAATAGATAGGGTTAGATATAGTTTTAATTTTATCAATATGAGCATATTGTTTTCATTTGCATTTTAATACAGAACTACTTAAGTAATAAAAATAAAAAGCATTAATATTATATATATATTTTCTATTGAATGGGCTTCTATGTTGTTATTCAATAAGTATTTCCAGGGGGCTTACAAAAGAATAGAATACAATGGTGATATAATCATAAAAACATTGAAACAAACCAACCAGGAAAGCAAAATAGGAGCATTAAAAACTCAGAACGTGTTAAAAGCTCAACAAATGTTTAAATGCCTGGTAAACAAAAAGTTATCAACTTAGGTGAGTATCCCTGAAGAACAAATTCCATAGGGAGATCATCACTAAGAAGGCCCCTTTTCTAGTTCAGATAGCAGCAATCCCTGGAGGAGATCTCTAAAGGTCTCAGTCCGCAGACAGATGTGCACACAGCGTTGGAAGAAGACATTCCTTCCTCAGCTCCTTGGGCCAAAAGGCATACAGGAACTTAAAGGTAAGCATGAACTGTTTTGAGTTGTGTTCAGAAACATCAGGAGCCACTGAAGCTCTTGAAGCACCAGGATGACGTGTTCTCAAAGACTGGTCCCAGCTGGTAATCTGGCAGCTGTATTTATCCTAACCAAAGTTTCCAAAAGTCTTCAAAGGCAGCCCCACTTACGATGCATTGTGGAATGTGGAAGTTTGCTAGAGCAGGGATAATGTGGGCCAGGCTAGAGAATGGTAGCAACTGCTGAATGTTCCCAGTGCTGGACCAGAGAAGAAAAAGTGTCACAGAAGTATCCCAAGTGGTCAACCTGTTGTCAGTCCTTCATATTTGTTAAAGTGAATGCACCAGGGCCTCAAGATACATCACACGTCCATATACTTTGGCAAGGAACAGTATTATGTGGGGCTCAAAACTCACCTTGCAGGTGCTTGATTTTTTACTAGCCTGGTGCAGTCTCTGCCTGCTTTGGGTGGTTTCAAGGAGGGAACTCTCCTTTCTGAGCCTTCCCTGCTGCTGTCTTCTCCATCTGATCATCATCTCACATATCCCAGCAGAGAAAGATCATTGTGTATTTGCATAGCAGGAAGTCCCACACCATCCAGACCTAATTCCAGGGACTGAGATTTGCCGACATGCATTGAGGCTTTTGTTCATTGATGTGATCATGGACCTGCTGGGTAGGAATGGCGTTTCCTCTAGGAGACAGTGTGCAGGCTGGCTAGCAGCTGGCTTCAATATGTATAATAGAATAGATCTCCTGTTAATAAGTTCAAAGAATGATCTTAAGTACATGAAACAGGTTAATTGTTGAGGCTAAGCACCTGGCCCCATGAAACTGCTCAGATGGGAGATCACCCAGGAATCATTTGTCAATCTCCTCTTCCCCTTGAGGTATCTATATAATAAATAAATACAGTTAAAATCATCCTACATAATTGTACTGTACAAAAAAAAAAGCTCTTCACTCATTATATTCTCACAATAAATAAAAAATCAGACATGTCCTTTGGTGTTTAAATATTTCATTACTTACCTAGAGGTACATTTACCAGGGAAAAGATAGCATAAAGGTGCTTGACTTATATTAAATTTTAATGGAAAGTAGTCCCTCTCTAGTTGTGTTTGGAAACCCCTCCCCATAGTCATGTAAGCTTTTTTATTATTATTTACACTTCCAAATGATCTGTATGTCGACAAATAGTACAGAATGTCTGCATAGCATAAGGAGTTTGTGTGTTTGGAATAATTTGCAGCCCAATTTTGAGACTTGCTGTGTTAGCAGATAAGTGCTTAGGCTGAGGCATACTAACTGCTGTGCCTTTGCAATGCAAGTAACAAGCTATGATGCTATGATGATATTGCAGAGACGTTGCACTGACATTGCAGGCAAATAATTATCATGCAAATGCGTAGGATTAGGATGGCAGTCTGTTTCTTTGAAGCACGAATAACAGTTTTTCTTTTTTTACCAGTGAAACTGGTTAAGAGTTTTGAGACTGACTTCTCTTATCATGGGGTTTGAAGTGTGAGATTTGAAAGATTTTATGGTAAGGCGCACATTTTTTATTATTAATTTGCTCATTCTCGCCTCCATAGCAACAGTCAGCGCATTTTAGCTGGCAGTATCACTGATGCATCATTTTGTACCTAAAGGAAGTTCCTGGTTGTACAAACAGATCAAACTGCATTTCAGCCCCTATAGGAGACTGTTCATCAACATATATAACATGGCATAAAACAAGGCCCCCAGTGCAACTAAAATAATATACTTTTTCTCACTGATTTTAGTGCGGTTTCCCATGAGAATTAAGTGTTTGTTTCTGTGGATTTGGGGCTTACAGATGAAACCTGCAAATAGAATAAAAACGAGCTATGAAAACACTCTGTTTGATGCATTTCTCCATATGAAATATTTTTCTAGTTGCTTTTTAAAAATTTTATTCAATTTAACAGAGGCGTACTTTTTTCAATCTTGATGAACTCTTCTTTTTTTTTTAATTGTGTGAATGATTCTTCAAGCTGTCAGTGCAGATGCCTTTCTAATGGGCATGCAAGACCTTTGTACAAAAAATTATCTTCAGCCATTAAAATGCTAAAAATAGTTTGGCATCTTTGCTTTTACAAGGATTTTTTTTACAATATGGGCTTTAACATGTTTCACTGCTGTTCTTTTACAGCTAATGAATTAATTGCAAACACAAAATGAAAGCTTGTGCTAATGGCAAATCATTTACAACATGGTTCCCTTTAGTTTCTTCTAGTAATGGTTTGCTCTTCCTTAATGTGTGTCTGGCTCAGCTGTTTTCCATGAGTGGGGCAACCCCAAGCAAGAAGAAGCTAGAACAGGTAGCCACTGCTGTTCTCAAGCAGCTTCATTAATTAAGAACCCCAAAATTTGGGATGCCCTCCAAACTGGTGCCAAAGTCTTGCAATAGTTTTGCAGTGAAAACTTTATGTTTAATAATAATAATAATAATAATAATAATAATAATAATAATAATAATATATTTATACCCCACCCATCTGGCTGGATTTCCCCAGCCACTCTGAGTGGCTCCCAGCAGAATATTAGTAATAATAAAAAAGCGATACAACATCAAACGTAAAAAACTACCTTCAAATGTCTTCTAAAAGTCAGGTAGTTGTTTATTTCCTTGACATCTGTTGGGAGTTGTGTTCCACAGGGCAGGCGCCACTACCGAGAAGGCCCTCTGCCTGGTTATATAATAATGTAATAATAATAATTTATTATTTATACCCCGCCCATCTGGCTGGGTTTCCCTGTAACCTCTCATCTCGCAGTGAGGGAACCACCAGAAGGCCCTCGGAGCTGGACCTCAGTGTCTGGGCTGAACGATGGGGGTGTTTTGCAGTGCCCCCCTCCAAACTGTGTAATTGGCAATGGTTTGGAAGGAATCCCAAATTTGGGGGTTCGTAGTTAATGAAGCTATCCCAAGCCCTGCCCCAATGGGTACCATGCTCAAGTTTCTTTACTGGAAATGAATACAGTGGTACTTCTGGTTACAAACACTTCGGGTTACAGACTCCACTAACACTAAAGTAGTACCTCAGGTTAAGAACTTTACCTCAGGATGAGAACAGAAACCTTGCGGTGGTGGCAGCGGGAGGCCCAGTTAGCTAAAGTGGTACCTCAGGTTAAGAATGGTTTCAGGTTAAGAACGGACCTCCGGAACGAATTAAGTTCAGAACCAGAGGTACCACTGTATATGCTAATTTTTCGACATCATGACTCTTGCAAACACTTGAAAGGTTCTTCATCTTTAAAGGAAGGCTGCAGATTGGGATTCTTAGGGCATCGACCCTTCAGTAAACCTATTCTAGAGAAGTACGGCAATCCTTTTTTTATGGCATTTATATCCCACCTTTGTCTCCAAGGAGCTCAAGGTTCTCCTGCTCTTCATTTAATCCCCACAACAAGCCTGTGAAGTAGATAAGGCTTGGAGGCTGTGACCAGCCCAAGGTTACCCAGTAAGCTTAATGGCAAATTAGAAAACCAGGACAGAAGCACCAGTGTTATAGTTAGGAAAACACAATAAATACCATGTATGAATGCACACTTAGACTAGAACCAGATCTTCCCAATACACAGAATGGATATTGTTTGGCATGTCCTATGAAGAGCAGGCAAATCAAAATCTATATAAAGAACAATAGTTGGACTGTGGCATCATTTGAGATCCCCAAGTGAAGAGGTGGGGTGTCAACATAGAAACTCCAAAATAACCTCCACAAATAAATACAACTGGAAGAGGAAGAGGAGAAAACTGTTCCAGTTATTCTGAGGGGCTGGAGAAAGGAAAAGGGTTGCCAGGTTTGTATTATAATTCTTAACCCCATCAAACCTCTTAAACCTGGGCTTGTGATGGCTTGGGGGGCTCCTTCCACTTCCATAGGATCTGTCGCATCACATTTTTACAGTCCATCAGAACATCTGCTTCTCTATGTGGGCTGACAATGTATGTGAGAAGAAAGAAAATAAAGATACACAATTTGTAATCTAGTTTCATCTAGATTGCAACCCATATTATTGTTATGGTTCTGAAATGGCTGAGGGCTCAGTGGAACATGGATACAAGTCAGATGGAGATTACCTCACAGAACTCTCGACTTTCTTTGCAATATCTGAATTTATTTCAGTGAATTCTGTTTGTACTTTCTGATTTGGCTGAGATGAATATCTGTTGTATCTAAGACCCAAAATTATTCAGTCAGAATATTTTGCCATTTTCAAAACCAACAGTGGAAACATTGATCCTTACAGGTCATGTGGACAAGACCTTGAGTTTATGGAGTGCACTTTTATTGCAAGTTGAGAGAAGAAGTAAGAAGTAACAATAAACATAATGGAATTGCACTTCTCTCATGACAGTAGGGGGAGCAAGTGATCTGCAAAAGATGCTATGTAGTTCACTGGTTCCATAAAGGAAGCCTTTTGTTGTGACACAGAAATTGTGTTTTTTCTGTTTCCTTATGCTGTACCTAATATAATGAGACAAGTCTTCTTAATGAAGTGGCCAAATTGATTGCTGACAAATGGGATCAGGAGAAGGAGCATGTAATCTATAGCTTCGTTTTAAATTATTTTGGATGCATTTGTGGAAAAAGCACCTTCAAGAATAGCTCTCTTTCAGGAGGGAAACACACTTGTTGCTGAAGAGAATAAAATGGCTTTTCTGTATGCCTGGGGATTTAGTTTGTTTTCTCTATTTCTAAAAAGCAGTTTGCCATGAGTGGGTCAAATCAGTTCACTGTAAGACAGTAGCATGTGGTTTTATTTTTGGATTATGGGATTTGTCTTTAATAGCAAACAGTTATAATCCCCCAGGCAAACAAACCCAAGGGGAAATAAAATATAATTTTACATGCTTTTTATATGTAAAATTTAAATATGTAAAAAAATATGTAAAAAAAATTAAAACCACATTTTTTATATGTTTAAAAGCATTTTAGACAAGTTATGCTGAATGCTGTGTTTTCACTGACTTGAAAATTGGTTTGTGTGCAGCAGGTGTATTGGAAATTAGATAACATGTTTTCCACTGCAACCTACCTACTTTCCTTCCTTCCTTCCTTCCTTCCTTCCTTCCTTCCCAATTTTGGATTTTTTCAGAGCTGCGCATAGGACTTCAGCAAGCAAGGGTTTGTGGGGCAGGATTGAATGAAAGTCATAAGCTGCCTCTTCTCATCACCTGTTGACATCAGGTATAAATAAAATAGTATAAATAAAATATAAAATAAAATAGTCGTATACAACAAAAGCAAGAGGAAAATCAGAAGCAAACAATCTTTTTCATAATGAAAAAGAAGCTTTCTCACTTCTATTTTAAATATGGGTATGTCACTTGAAATGTCCATATACTAGCAGAGATTAGCTGGGGCTGTTCAAGAATTTGAAGAAACTGAAAAATGTTTGTGATTTTTAAATAGATTGGGCACTGTGTGTGCACACACATATACACACCAAACCCAGGGCTCTGATCCGATCCAGGGAACAACTGACTCAGTCCTGAATCAATTCTTTTTCTGTAGGGGAGGGAACTAAGGTTTAATTAATTTAATTTCGCCCACCATCTTGATTCAGAATGGCGCCTAGCATCCAAATGTAGCAAAGACCTCTACCTTGGGAACACTCAAGCGAGGTTTTGTGACAATATCTTGAGAGATATCCAAATCAGTGCAGGTTAGAACCATCCTGCCAAACTGAGCAGGATGCCCAGAGCTGTCCAAATTGGTGTAGTTTAGACCTGTTGTGCCCCCAAAAGGGTGAAATCACACCAAAGTCACATTTTGTTCCACCATCTTGATTCAAAATGGAGCCTGTTGTTTAAATGTTGACAAGCACCTTGGGAACCCTCATGCTGAGTTTGGTGATGATATCTTGAGAGGTGACTGAACCTATACAGAACAAATTGACTTTCCAAAATATTTAGTAGGTATGCATTTGAAGGCACCTATTCAGGATCAGAACCCAAAGGAGAAACACTTCTGTTTGTGCTCAATACCAGAGGAATGTAGAGCTGTAAAAATATGAATTAATTCTACCCTACTTTTTCAGTGCAAATCTATACCAGCCTAATCATAAGGTTAGGTCTTCAGAATGGTGTTTGCACATGAAGCCATGAACTTTCTGAACCTAAGTAGGTCTGGACCTGGATGAATGGCCACCTGGGAACCCAGGTTTCCATGACAGAAGAAAGGTGCGTCAATTAATTCAAAGACAGAACCACAACATTGTTTGAATTGCTGCTGCAGTTCAGTCGAGAAGGTCCATAGAACACTGGACTTCACTGTAAATGTTAAGTTGTGGATGAACATATCAGACGACACAGCAATTCTTCCAAAGCAGCTCTTTATTTGTAAGCTGAAACAGAATTGAACTGAAGAGCTCAGTCAGCCTGCTTATATAGAGCTCCAGAACAGCGTAACTGTAGCAACTTTCTAAAACTATCCAATCACTGAATGTCACCTTCAATCCTTCATTTGCATACAAACTATCCAATCACTGAACATCACTTTCGATCCTTCATTTGCATAACTATCTACAGTATCTCCCTGCTGGCCCAGGGTGAGAACTTCAGTACATAACAGTAAACATATACTGTTTTTAAGAATACTTAAATAATTTACTGTACTTTTCCGTCTATAAGACACCCCCATGGATAAGACGCCCCCTAATTTTCAGGACTCAATATTAAGAAAATGGGGGGAGATAGTCCAGAATGGGAGGAATGCCAAAAAACCTCACCTACATTCCAAACGCTTGTGATTGAACGCAATGCAGAAGCCTCCTATCGGATTTCCGATCGACACCAGCAGTCACCAATTACACACCCAATTGCTGCAGCAGAGCCCAATCACCAGCAGCCATAGTTGTAGCAGCGACCAATCACCAGTGGACAATCTCGCAGCAGCAACCAATCGCAAGCGGACATTGCCACAGCAACACCAAATCACAAGCGGACATTGTCGCAGCAGCCCAACACCCACAATAACACCAGTGACAATCTACTACTCAAGACAGAAATCATTTCCACCGTTCCCCCTCTGCACTACCCATGTATAAAACTAACCCAATTTTTAAGCGTTGTTTTAAGGTAAAAACCCCCGTCTTATAGACGGAAAAGTACGGTAATATCAAATTGTCGATCTACCAACAAACAATATGCAAATTCTTATCAAGATTTGCCTTCCTTTACTGGACGATTAAAATACTTGAATTGTAAATATTTGGATTGAAACCAAATACCGATTTTTAATAATAAGGACATTTCAGACCAGAGAGTGTAACAGATATCCCAAGTACCGGTAAATTGGTGGAAATAATGACTAAAGTTGGAACTAGTCAACTTATAGAAGAACAAGTCTTGTTAAGAATCAGCATGGCTTCTCAAAAGGAAAGATCCACCTTATCAGCCTTGGATTTTTTGGAGTGTGAACAAGCATCTGTATGATTTTGTATGATTTTTAATTGCATTTTTACAGACACTCTGAAGGAAGCTAGTGAAACACTGGTGGCATATGAACCAGTTTGGGAACCCCTGCAGTACACTTACAGCTTCTGACAAAGTCTGTGACAGAGGACTTCTTACATAGCTAAGTGGCCATGGAAGAAAAGGACAGGATCCCTTCTTGACTGCTAATTCATTAAAGAGAAGGTGAAAGTAAATACATATTCTCACAATGGAAGGAAGTATGCACTGGGATCCCTCAAGGATCTGTATTGGTGCGCTTTATTCCTAAGCAACCTGAGGTCGGGAGTAAGCAGCGACACGGCCAAGTTTCTCAATGGCATAAAAATTATTCAGGATTGTGAAAACTGAAGCAGACTGCAGACAGTCATAAGGGGAAAGGGAAAAACTGGGAGAGCAGAGACAGGGATTTGATGGGAGTGTATGTATTTGTGTGTTTGTGGGGGGCGGGGCTGGCAAGCAGGAATTATTATTATTATTTATTAATTAAATTTTGATATCATCATTCATCAAAAGATCATCGGATGTTTCACAATATAAAAATACAAAAATGTACATCATTATAACCCCGCCCACACCGAATCAGTTATTATTTAATAGTAATAGTAATGCAGGGCTGTCTTAAGCATATGCGGTGCCGGGGTGCAAAGATCCGCCCAGCACCCCTTCCTGGTTGCCCAGTCCCAGGCACACAGGAGGGCGGAGCTGGCCGCTGCCTCAGCGTCTCGCAGGCTTGGTTGCTCCCGAACTCGCGGTGCAGAGCCACCCGCAGCAGAAGAGCCCGCTGCGGCATTCTGACTGACGGGCGGGCTCTTCCCCGGACTCAACTCTCGGGCCCCGGACTCTCGGCCTGGCACCCCTGAGAGCCTGGTGCCTGGGTGCCCTGCACCCCTAGCGCTTATGGGTAAGAAGGCCCTGTAGTAATCTAATAGTAATAGTAATAAGAGCTCCCGGGACCTAGTGATAGCCTCTCCACAGCAGTCCTTCTTCGTAGCCTTGTGTGTTGACTGTGTGGGAAGTAATCTCTGCTTGCTTCTTGTGTAGCCTACTAAATTTCTCAGTCTCCTGGAGCTGACACTGATGTGCTACCCCCTACTGCAGGAAAAACGTGTGTTCTGGACAATTTGGATGTCTAGATGGACCGGGAGCATGGACAGGCTGATGGTTCTCCAACTATAAGGCAGAGATTTTGGCTGAACCAGACCAGCTGTTAAATAGCCTCTTTCCTTAATTGTGGCATTTTTGTTTCTTTAAACTGGGAGAGTAGTTGTTACAACTAATAGTTGTTTAAATAGCACCTATTTAGTGCCGTAGACAGTAATAAACAACAACAAAGAAGTTCACATTCTTAAAACAGACCAGAGACAAAGGCATGAGCAAAAGGAAATGAAGTAACAGGAATAAATATAATTTTAATGTGTGGTTTCAACTGGTAGAGCATGAAGACATTAAAAATATTTATACTAGTATTTCAAATTAGCACTTATTTGTGGAAAGCATGGGACTGATCTCCCAAATCTGCCTTTTAAACTTAAAATATTGACAGTGGTGTAATCAAAGTCTTCACATTTTACAACCAGTTTCCTGAGGCTGTCCCTTAGAAACCTATTAAATGTGAACAAGAAACTAAATCCCAGTGTCCCTGGGTGGAATTAAAGGGCTGAGCACAACCCTGTTCTCTACCGAGAATCTTCTTCATCTTAGACATAAAGCTGTCATATTATCCTATTGGCACCTTCTGGGTCCTAACATTTGTGGCTATCATTTACTTTGGATAAAGCTTCTCATTTTAGCACCGTGGGGGGAAATGCTGGCTAACATTATTAAATGTATATAGCGATGGCTTTAAAGTGTAACCATTATTTGAGTGTCATGTGTTTTTGACTATCAAGACAATCTGTCCAAATATGACTTATTTATTGCATAACTCTATGCCACCTTTCTGCCATGGCACCCAAGGCAGTTTACCATTTTAAAATACTAAAATACTAAAACAGAAAATGGTACAAAATATAGTCCTCTGAAGTAGACTGAATGCACAAAGTCTTCGGCTTCCTCACTTTTGCCATAGCACAGGAAACAGACACAGGTCTTAAGTACAGGCTTCCCCTCCACTTACCTGGGGGTTAGGCTTTGTGTGTATAAGTTACATAGTACAGAGTGGCGAGCACCCTCTAAAGAGCCTCTAAATGTCTATTTTCTCTGGCTCTCCAGCTTTCTCTCCACTTTCTCTCCACACAACTCTTCTTCAACTAGAGTTGAAGCTCTGGGGGTGGCTGGAGGCTGTGTGGAAAAGCAGCAGGAAGGCTGCTGAGCAGGGAGGTTGAGTGGTCTAAAAAAAGCCCCGCTAGTGCATCAGGTCTCTCAGAGGCTTTGTCCGTCCACACCAACGTCCTCTTTGGGCTCTGGGGAGTGTCTCCTCGTGAGTCACAAGGACTCTCTAGCTGTCTCCCACCATTTCCTGGTATGATTCTATTAATTTAATTATTTCCCGGCACTGCATGTACACACAGTCACACGCAGCGAACACTCATAAGTGGGGGGAGGGACTCTTGTAGTCCCTGTGAAGGTGCAGGAGAGCCTCTACCAATAGTTCTCTCAGGTGGCGGATGGTTCTGTCAGGAGCTGATGGTACCCACTCCCAGGCACAGACTTCCTCTCTTCTCAGCAGAACTGGTATATGATGGCATATGCCATAGGACACTGGCTACCAATTAGTTTCTGGGCCCAATTCAAAGTGCTGGTTTTGACCTATAAAGCCTTAAATGGACCACAACACCTCAAGGACCGCCTCTTTCCATATGAACCTACCTGGACCCTGAGATCATCTTCTGAGGCCCTTCTTCATTTGACTCCTCCTCGAGAGGTCCAGAGGGTGGCAACATGAGAACAGGCCTTCTCCGCAGTGGCTCCTCATCTGTGGCATGATCTCCCCAGGGAAGTTCGCTTGGCGTCCTCATTATACACCTTTACATGCCAGGCAAAAACATTCCTTTTTAACTAAGCCTTTGGTTGATCTGATTGACACCCTATGCCCTTTTAAAATGTGTTTTTTTTTTTGTTTTGTTGGGGGAGTATTGGGTTGTTGTTTTAATTTTTATTATGTATTTTGTGGTTTTATATCTTGATTTTATTCTGTGAACCGCCCTGAGGCCCCCGGGTATAGGGCAGTATATAAATTCAATGCAACAACAACAACAACAATTTTCATAAACATCTGTACTGGCTGCTCCTCTGCTGCTATCCTAGGCTTAAGGTTCTTGTGTTGGCTTCTGCTTTTGATTAACTAGTCACTTTAATGATTATGTGTATTTTTATTTATTAAGTGGTGCTTTGTGTTTTGACGTTGTATACCACCCTGCAGTGTAGAAATACTTTGTAGAAATAGTTTTATAAATAAACAATGTATTGGAGGAGTTTCTCAAGGCAGTAGTTCATGGCTTAATTCTGTATTCCAAATCAGCGTGCTGTTGTTGTTACTTCATGCAAACTGTACATCATCTTGATATTGGGTACACGATTCATTAGGCTTTAAAATAATATAAAAAAATCTAAGCATACAGACATGCCCAGCAACTATTGCCATAAAAGGGTATTTCCATTATTCGTATCTGTAAAATAACTTGATATAGAACTTAATGAATATTTAAACAATAACTAGCAAGAAAAATAAATATTGCAAAACCTTAATAACGGAAAGAAAATACAATATCAGATTACAGTAAATTGAAGAGAGGGGGTTAGGGTCTAGAATTTGTCATACAAAACAGAAATGTGAGCCATCTCTGTATAATGACAATGTCAATAATAAATGTAACAACAACAACAACATTATTGTTGGAAATATTGCATTATATAAAACCACTATGATAAAAGAACAAACTTTTCCTAGTAACAGGAAGTAGCAACTGTTGCTACCAGAAGTTACTTGGATGTCCGTTTATTGCAACTGAAGGAAGTAAACAATTTTAAAAATGCATTCAGGTGATATGTTGGCCTTCTATATAACAAGTCTGAACCCTAAAGTCTTTAAAATTAATGACATTTTAAAAAGGGAAGTGATCTTCAAAATGCTGGCAGTGGCCATGAATTAAATTAGGAATTAATTTCACTTTGCATGGTGTGAGGTACATTGGTCACGTATTTTGAAAATGTTTTATTTCTAGTTCATTAATTTTACAGGCATTTTCAGACCTTTCTGGTATGACTACCTCTTTTTGTTTTATTTAAAAGAAACAGCTGGTCTTTCAGTCCAGAAATTTGACACCGAATAAATTTTCCCTATTAGTCCTCCATTAGTGACAGTGTTTTTCTTATTCAAAGCAGGACTTACCTCATTTTAAAAAAAGAGAGAGTTTTGTTCCAACAAACTGACTCTTGAGAACAACTGTAACTCTATTTTAAAAGCATTCGTCAAACCTAGTTGATTTCAAAAATCCCACCTTTGGGATTTGCTCCAAAATGAAGTCTTGCTCAAACTGTTAACAGCCCCAAGCCGGCGATGAGCTGCAGAATCAGAGGTCCACAAAGCAGCACTCTGAACAACTGGTTTTCACCTCCATCTCAGAACATCAGAGAATCACAAGCCCAGGCTTCAGCCATTTCCAAAATGGCCATCAGGGCTCAATGCAGTGGGGGGTGGGGTGGGGGGAAACAACTCTGAGAGACCAGAAGCTCCACTTGACACTTCTCCCTATTACTACTCATCATTGTTTCGCCACGCAGAATGTGGCTCTGAGACTTCTTCCCTTGGGGGGTGCCTCCCACCACTCTTCTCCATCCATCTAGGCACTCATTTTTTCAATAGTTCAAAATGTTGTATTGTTTTTCTTTAACAATAGAGAGTTGCCCTGTTGGTTGAGCTTTGTTTTACTTTAAAGGACTGAAGCCAAAAGGTTTGTTTGTTTACTTTAAAGGAGTGAAGCCAAAAGGTGTGGTTTGAGGAGGAAAGCCAGGGGCCCACTGATAACCTGTGCCTAACATTTTCTGTCTTATGACTCTGCATGGCACAACAGTGAATATATCCTGTTGCAGGAAAAAGAAATGGTTAAGGTGGCGGGGGGGGGGGGAGGAAGTCAAGACGTGCAAATGCTCCAGTGATGTGGTTTCAGTAAATTCTGTTCAGTATTGTGGCTGCAGTCAATTCCGCTAGCAGCATTTCATCATCAATCTGCACCTTTACTTTGGTACCAATAGGGAGATTGGATGCTGTAGGTGTATTGAGCAAAGAATTGATTCTGTGTGCTTTCCTGAGTCAAGGTGAAACTATTAGGCTCCACTGATGGTCCACTAAAGGCAGTGTATATTGAATCAGTCTATTGATCTATCCAAAATTGTCTACTTGTGTGAAGTGGAAGGCTGGTTAGTCCCACGCCATCCATTTCATACCGAGACTTATTAAGGAGTATGAGAATTTTGTTGGATGGCGTCGATAATGTAGGCCTATAAAGTCTATAATAACAAAAAAAGGTTACACAATGGTGCATTATTATTGTAAGTCAATGGTATCTTCTTGCAGCTAGAATAGTATTTTACCATGGGCGTCTCTGGGAAGCTTCAAAACAAATCACTAATGCTGTCATAAACTAAAGCAGCCTTCTTTAACCTGGTGCTCCCCAGATGTTTGGGACAATAGCTCCCATCAGCCCCAGTTTGCATGGCCAATTCACATTTACGCTGTTTTATCACAGAGTGTATGTAACCCAATGTAATGGAGCATAGGTCAGTAAGACTGAAGCCCTAACTTACTTGGGAGTAAGTCCCACTGAATTCAGTGGAACGTACTTCTTAGTAGACATGGCGAGGATTGAAGTCTTAGTCATTCTATAACTGGAGAGTAGGAGATACGTAAGCTAAATTTTGGATTGTTTAAAATGACAGGCAAGAATGGGAGTACCTGTTGAGCAGAATGCATTTCCTTCATTAATGAATGTGGCCAGATGTTTTATGGTTCCCAGATAGTGAAAGGTAAACATTCATTTGTTAGTGTTATTCAATTCTTGATGTAGATTCATAATTATGCTATTTATTAATTTGAAATATTTATTACCTGCTCCATTGCAGTAGCAATCCCAGAGTGGGTGACATAAAAACTTAAACTTGCAACATAAATAATAAAGCAGCAGGAATAAACAGATCACTCTCCGCAACTGAAAAAGCTAAAATAACAACAAAAAACAGGCCCTGAGCATAATATTCAGCAGATGCCTGGGGAAAAAGATTCATCTTCTGCTGGTGCATAAAAATTCTAAGAGTCCTGTCTCAGAGGGCAGTAAATCTGAAATTGAGGTGCCACCACTGAGGAGGCCCTCTTATGGGTTGCTGTATAGTGTATCTCAAATGACTGACGTACCAACAAGTGGGCCTCCCACATAGATTTTATTTATTACAAGTATTTATAAACCACCCTTCACCTAGCGATAGATCTTAGTTAAGAGCATTCCTCAGACTACAGCACTGCTCTTTCAGAGGGAGTGCGATCCCATCCAGAACAAGTCATCTACCTGATTCCTGGATCTAGAATCCACCCACTCACTAGGCCTCTGTCTTGCTGGGATTTAGCCTCCTGCCTATTGACCCTCAATTATTTGAACAAGCTGTAGCTCAGTGGCAGAGCACATCTCCCTGGGCTCTCCAGGAGGAGCTTTTTTCTAATCCCTAGAAAATCTGACTCTACAACTCTATATATGGGCTAAAGGCAAGTATTTGGTGTAGACAACACTGAGCTAGATGAACCATTTTCATACTGGAAACTCAAGTATATAATTTGTCCATATATAACTCAACAAATACTGGAAAAGTTTTTTTCACTCCCCGCCCCCCCCCCATTTCCCAGCACATAACAATGCCAAGCTATCTATCTATATCTATATCTATATCTATATCTATATCTATATCTATATCTATATCTATATCTATATCTATATCTATATCTATATCTATATCTATATCTATATATCAGGGGTGGGGAGTAAAAAAAGGAATGCTGAGTTTCTTGCAAAATTTAATCTGGAAAACACATCCCAATTTCTTGCTTCGCTTTGACCTCAATGAAATTTTCTTAAAAACTCCTGTCAAGACCAGCTGAGTGGCTGACTTTAAATGGTATTCTATTTCTGCAGTAGCTGAATAATAAACATAAAGCAAATGTAATCTTCACAGGGTAGCATGCTCAGTATAATACAAGGTGATGGCCTGCATTTTCCTGGAGCTTCACAAATCCTCACTGAAGTAAGCTTAGAATGCTGGATGCGTATCTGATTAGAGCAAGAAGCATCATCTCTTTATAATAGTTGCTCCATAAGATGGAGATTCATTTTATGCTACATAATAGTTGGAGGAGACCAAATGGCTATACTGTACAATTCGCTGATTAATCTAAGATGTGGCTATCCAGTCACAGGCTACTCACAACAGAAGAGATGGTTATTCTAATGGTTTTATTTATTAAATTTATTTACTACCCTTTATCCCAAGATCACAGGGCATAAAAATACAAATGAAAACACAAATTATCTATCATAGCAACAACAACCAAAACCCCAATAACAACTCCTTCCACAAATACATTTAAAAGACCATACATTTAAAAAACTACTGCCTACCCAGACCGATTCTGTTTTTTTGTTTTTGTTTTAAAAGAAAGGCTAGAAAAACCATGGAATGTACATACAGATGAGCTTAAGCAACTGCTTTTCAAAGGAAGTGGTGGACTTCACTGTTTAATTCAGGGATAGCCAATGGGGTTGGACTTCAAGATGGCCAATGGGAGTCATTATAGTCCAATTACACCTGGAGGGCCATGTTGGCTGCTCCAGGTCTGGTTTCTCTGTTCACTTGGATCCGTTCCAAGGAAGTGTTCATAGGGGTACCAATTAGTTCACTGAGTTTGCTTGCTCCCTAATGGTTGTTCATAGGCCACATCATAGCAAAGTTCTCAGGGTGGCTCACAAAGAGAAATAAAGACAATTTAAAATTCAGTCACAATAAAAATGAAGTGCAAATACAGCGTAAAAACAGTCAGAGAGAGTAAAATGCAGCGTACAACTAAAAAAAGGCTTCCGAAGAGGCCTTTGCTTGCTGTCAGCACCTCACCTAAGGTAGATGTCTGGTGAACCCAGCTGGAGAGGGCAAGCATAGACAGACATTTAAAATGGGATATGCCTTCAGGGAAGAAATAGGTAAACGAGGCTGGATGTTTCCATTATATCAGCAGAATGAAACACCAGCTCATAAATACTTAAAGCTCCCGAGGTCCATATAAAAACATTCAAAAGTAATGAGATTCTATCTAAATAACGTGTAAATAACAGTGTGAAGCTAATCTTGATGTAAAACACTAGTTAGGGCTCTGCAAACATTGGTGATGGTAATTAATAACAAAGAGGTCTTTAATTAAATACATAAAGCATTAACTTTGGGCTTTATTAACAAATCATTATGAACCTAATGGAAAAGATAAAAGGTAAGCAATAGTTGCTATAAAGGTCTTTCTGCCAAGGTTGAGATATTAGCAAGCAAAATTTCACTGAATAATATTATCATAGAATCATAGAATCATAGAGTTGGAAGAGACCACAAGGGCCATCGAGTCCAACCCCCTGCCAAGCAGGAAACACCATATAGAATTATGATTTTACTGAGCTGCATAGAACTTTAGTTATCAGATTATATCTATCACCACATCTTTAGCCCTTGAAAGTGACCATGAAATGAAAGTTCAGGCTCTGTTATTGTCCTTCTAGTATTTATAGTGCAGATATTCTAGACCTCTATTCTTTGAGCTACTGAACTTAAATGTTCTTGCAGAGGAATGACTGTTGTTCCCTACACTGCTGTATATTAGAAAAAGATAATGTAAAGACTCTATTTGCAATCAAATAGACAGTGAATTTCAAGCCATTTTAAAGCCGTATAGTTTCCGAATCTCTAACATGTATTAATTTACTGCATATTTTATTTGATATTCAAAGTTATTAATACATTTTAAAAGCAAACTACGAATAAAAACCCTGATGCTATCTGTTTTAATGAAGCACAAGAGGAAAATAATATCTACTCTGTCACTTTTAATACCAATTTATCTTGAAGTTTTAGTTAATTATTTTTCACAGTAGTACACCCTTGGACAATTGAAGTGTTTTTCTCCATTACATTTTCCTACAGAGAAGTCTTACTGGATTTGACAGAATAAATCAGTATGTGTCTCTAACAGTTAATTAGAGTATACTCTTTAGAGATGTATACAGCTGAATAGTGGCATCTCACCTGCTGATTTATTTTAAAGAATCCAAAATGTTGTTTGGGTGATCCTAGTCATACAGTTTGAGACGGTAATAAACAAAATTCAGCAGGGAGTACTGCATTTATCAGGAACAGCTCTTCAGAAGAGGCTGCATTTTAGAGATAGATTAAGCATTTTGGTGAGGCTGTGCCTATCTCTGCTCCCAACACGAGCCCTTTTGGGGCGCAAATTTAAGCAAGCTTTGATTCAAGGCCCTTCAGTGCCGAGTAGACCACGGTGGAGAGAAAAGTGATACAAGAAATAATTCATTCGAAATGGAAAACTAATTTCTATTTTCTTTGTAGCCCTGTCCTCCCCATCTTTTGGGGACACTTGAAATATTTCATTTCCAGAGCCATCCGAATGTCACCTTACACTGGGGAAGAGAGGGAAATGTCACTGCTCTGCTAGCAGAATGGACACTGCGTCCATGCTCAGCCCGGGAAGGAGGGGCAGGGAGAGAAAATGCAAAATTAGAAAAGGACAAGAATGGTGTATAAATGGAATACATGCTCACAGCAACCTTGGCAGTGCTCATCAATCAGGGGCTGTGCTGCCCCAGTCACCAACACACAAGAGGAAGCCAAGAAACCCACCACGATGAGGCATGCCCCCAGCATATACCACAAGCACAAAATGCAAGATGACGCGCTGGTGTCCCATTTCTATCAGCCTCAGCAGCACAGCCAGCAATGATCCCATTATTCCTCAAGTATCCCTAAAAGCAGACATTCACATGCCCCTGTTTCCTGGGCCAAAGTACACCACACGGAGTTTTATGCCAGAATTGGATGAAACTTGCAGAATTGTTAGCCCCTTCTGAGATCTGCTTAACTTTCCCTTACCTTAAAAGGTAAAGGGACCCCTGACCATTAGGTCCAGTCGTGACCAACTCTGGGGTTGTGGCGCTCATCTCGCTTTATTGGCCGAGGGAGCTGGTGTACAGCTTCCAAGTCATGTGGCCAGCATGACTAAGCTGCTTCTGGCGAACCAGAGCAGCGCACGGAAAAACCGTTTACTTTCCTGCCGGAGCGGTACCTATTTATCTACTTGCACTTTGATGTGCTTTCGAACTGCTAGGTTGGCAGGAGCAGGGAGGGACCGAGCAACGGGAGCTCACCCCGTCGCAGGGATTCGAACCACTGACCTTATGATCAGCAAGCCCTAGGCTCTGTGGTTTAACCCACAGCGCCACCCGTGTCCCTTCCCTTCCCTTAGCCCTACCTTAACTTTCCAACACATATCTATGAAACTTAGAATACAGTACTTAGGTTTGACTGGACTGTGCCCCAAGTCTTTCTTTTTTGCTGTTTGTCTGCTGTGGTTAATTGAAGTCTGAAGGCTTTAAAGGTGCAAGTTTTTCATCGTTGTTGTCTTGTGAGGTGGGGGAGAAAACCCTGACCCTGCGTTCACAAAGAATAATTTCAGATAAGAGAACCAATTAATTTGGTAGTTCATTTTTGTAGACTTATTTCCCATAAGCATACAATTGTGGCAACTACAGTTTCTCCTATAATTATTCATGAGTCTGGGCCAACACATTTCTCAGAACTGCATCTTGGGATTGTTTAATCTGACAAATGGGGAGCCTAAGATTGTAGCCGCACACAAGCTGCCAATTAAAAACAACTTTCTTCCTTTCTTTTTCTTTTTTAAAGTAGCTGCAATCCATTCCATTATAGTCATTAAAATGCTACAACCATAACTGCTCTGCTGCTTGGAAGTGAATATCTAGTCTAGAGAGATACTGGTTAATAAATGTACATATTGTGCATATGGTGGGTTTTGCTAGTGATTGTCTTTTACACATGGATGGGAATTAGGGTGCCATCTTGTCCCCTTCCTCAGGTAGAAAAATGTATTGGGCCTTCCATAAAGGCTCAGTATTTCTGGAGCACATTTCAGTTCATCAAAGCAACTCATATACATTCTCTCAGTGAAGTGGACTCTTAGGGTGTCTCATAACTGTTGAGTTACTTGGTTCCCATGGCCACTTTGAGCAGATTTTCTGTGAATTCAGTCTTTTATAACTAACTTCTATTCATCCACAGAGAATGGCATAAATACGGATCCAGCTATATTGCATTGAGGATTCGAACTGGAGCAGGTCGACAATGAATTATAGGTGGCAATATATAAGTGAAAGGTTCCTTCCATATATCCTTTATTTTAGGCAGCAGAGGTGTTCAAATTACCAAGAGCTGAAGCAGAAACTGTTCTACAACAAATAAATAAATAAACAGATTTGTTATTCAGTCCCCAAGGTGAATTTTTCCTTTTTTCCCTGTCTTCTTTTGACAGTTTCCCTCAAGTCATTGAAAATTGGATGCCCAAGTAAGTTTGTCTGTTCTTGTTTGGTAGTATTTTGATACATGGACCAAACAGCAGGAAAAAAACAGAAATCTGTGCGAGTCTTAGCATTCTAGTTTAAAATGCATGGTAGAAGCTGCATGCCCAGGAAGAAAGAAAAAACACAGTTATTTGCTAGGCATGGATGGAATTGATGAAGGCAGGGAAATGCCACTGAAATTGTGGGAGGTTTACCTCCAATGAAGCATGTTTAGGATGAGGCTGTACTCAGCTGGGTTACACGCTAATGATTTGGGCTACAGAGCATATGATTATCTTAGTCATTTATTGCTCTGTAGAAGGAGTATAAAGGGAATGGCAATATTGGGGAATATTTCCACATGCCATCAAAATCTATAGTCTGCTAAGACTGTAGATGTATCTGACTTTGTAATATGAATAGGTAATTCACAGTGCTGGGTGGGATTAAGTAAATCCAGAGTTTGGTGTCTTTAGCAAGGTGATAGTCCTTGTGAAATTTAACAGATGGACATGTGGAGGCAGCTCTCCCAAGCACTAGCAGCATATGTTCCAGATGAAAGGCTTAGCTCTTTACTTTGATCATCTCTTTCACCCTCCCTTCTATAATTTTCATATCTGAAACAAACAGGTGCCTGGTGCTGATGTTTAGAAAGGGAAAAAGGAGCTTGCGAGTTTCCCCTAGCTATACCAGAGACACAGTGCCCAAACCAGAGACTATTTGAATGTGATTCAGAACCTGAGCAAATCTGTTAGGAGGTAACTTTCCCCATGTATAGAATATAAAAAAGGCAAAGGACCCCTGACAGTTAAGTCCAGTTGCAGACGACTCTGGGGTTGCGGTGCTCATTCGCTTTACAGGCCGGGGGAGCTGGCGTTTGTCTGCAGACAGTTTTTCCGGGTCATGTGGCCAGCATGACTAAGCTGCTTCTGGCACAATGGAACACTGAAACCAGAGCAGCGCATGCAAACGCTGTTTACCTTCCCGCTGGAGCAGTACCTATTTATCTACTTGCACTTGCACTTTTTGGCGTGCTTTTGAACTGCTAGGTTGGCAGGAGCTGGGTCTGAGCAATGGGGATTCAAACCGCTGACCTTCTGATTGGCAAGCCCAAGAGGCTCAGTGGTTTAGACCACAGTGCCACCCGCGTCACTGTATAGAATATATTCATGTACAAATCAGTCATAGTCAAACTGGGCACCTCCACTCCAGTTCAAGGACAGAACTTGGCCTACATGATGAGTAACAAAGTCTTGGTCATCTGGATGGTCTCAGTTATGTGCCCTGACCAATAGGCAGAGCAATAGGTGCACCCATTTCTCCAAGCGGAAAAGCCAGATTCAGGAAATGTCAGCTTGCATGTCGACCATGCATATAGCCAGTCATCTGAAGGGCAATGGAAGGACTGAAATCTCTGGTGTTACAATTATGAAAGAAGATGTCCTTCAGACTAAACAGTTACATCAGATTGAAGGTTGAAAAGGAAACCTTGGGTGGATCTAGACACAGGAAAACCCCGCTACAAATAAGTCAGAAATTAGATCATTATAAGAAAAGGAAAAAATCTCAATGGAAAATCCTGTTTTAAAATTTCCTACTCTCTGGCGCCATCTGGAGTTGCTTGTTTATAGTGCATTCAAATTGTCGTGTCTTTACTAATGTAGCTGAGTCGCTTGATGGTTACTTTCCGATAACTACGGAACATCCTTTGTATTGCTTTGGCAGATAGTTGAACAATGAAAGATGCTATGTTGATGACAAAGATTATATGGATCCATTCCAATCTGATTTCTAAGGAGGTTTTAAGATAGAAACAGCCTTGGTACAGCAAGGACTGTATGGGGAGGAAATGCAACCCTGTTGGTTTTCCAGGTCCTCTCTGTGGTCCTTGATACCATCAGCTACAAAATCCTTCTGGGTTGTCTCGCTGGCGTGGGGCTGAGAGAGCACCGCGCAGGCTGGCTTGAAGGTTATGCTGGAGATCACTGGAGTCCCATCAAGGTCCCATTCTGTCCCCTATGCTTTGCAGCACCTGCATGAAACTGTTGGGAAAAGTCGCCGGAATGCTTGCACTACAGTGCAATCAGTATGCTGATGATACGCAGCTCTATTTCTCATTTTCCCAGGTGTCTGGGAAGTAGGTTTCCAGCCCTGTCTGGAGAAAGCAGACTTCACCCTAGCAAAACATGCCTTAGTTACACCCAGACTGGTCTCCTGCCATGTGTTCTATATAGGCCTTCCTCTGAAGATGCTTCAGGTGCTTCAGAAGGTGCAGAATGCAGCTTCTCCTTTACTTGTGGGGACTAAGCAACATGATTCTGATTCGGTACTAGCTGCATTGGCTTCCGCTGCACTTCTGGGCCCAATTCAAATTGCCAGTTTCTACTTTTGAAGCCATAAATGACTTGGGGTCCAGTTACACCCATATAATCCTTCCCATAGGTTCAGCTATGGAGGGAGGCCTTGCTGGTGGATACAAAATGCTGTCTTCCCAAGCCATCCTTGTGGCTTCCCTCCCATGGGAAGTGAGCATGGACCCAGCACTGACTGTTTTTTAAAAAAATAGGTTCTAACAATCTGATTGTTTTTACATCCACTTCAAACTGATAGATATTGGCCCAGGTTTTTAAGTTGTGACTTAACTGTTGTCGCTATTTTATCATTTTACTGATGACTTTTAAATTGAATTGCTTGATACTGTTGTTATGAATGGATTTCTATTTTATCTTCCTAATTTGTTTTATGATGTCAGCTGCCTGGAGAGGTATGTATATCATCTTGAAAGGCAGCATATAAATACATAAATACTGTAAAAGAAAATCCAACTGCCAGTTGTTGTTCTGATTTGTTTTTTGGGTGGCAGTTCTGAACACATACTCAGCTGTCATTCCTTAGGCTCTGATTGCCACATGGCGGTTGCTGGAAACATCTCCATGATGCTCGCAATAACATGCTAGAGGCATTGTATATAGCTGCTGCCATACAACATCATTCTTACTGGCTTCCATAGGGCAGTCATCTTTTCTTTTCCATTCTGGTATTAATAGTTTATTGATTTTCTGGCAGCCATAATGGGAAAAGCCAGCCCTTAGAATTTAGAACAATTCCTTATAAGTTCTATTTCAGGATTGCTAGGCAGAACTGCAACAGAATGTTGCTGTATGAAGTGCTCCTGTTAAGTATTCCATCCAGAATACTCCATTCCATTCCATCTCCACACTTATTTCCCATTTCCCCCTACCTCCAGCAGGTAGCCAGCATTATATGCCACTGAGCATGCTCAGTTCTCATTCACCTCCCCCATTTATGGTCTCTTCCTGCAGATACCACTGTCTTGCGTGCGGATGGTGCTGTTTTGGCTACCTAAGCATGAGGACTTGGAGAATTGTGTGCATTATTAGTATGTACTAGTGATGGACCACCTCAAAATAATGCAGTGTATCCCTGGTATGCATGGATACTTGAGTTTGTGGCTGAGGAGGGGGAAAACTCAAGTTAGTTTGCGCTGCATTGCGGGTCTAATTTCACGTACATTAAAAAAAGCAAACATTAGAAGTGCAATCAGTCTGTATTAAGTTCTGTGGGCAGTTATCATTTCTGACCTTGGGGACATTTTAAATTGCTTCTGTGACCTATCCAGACAATGAGGAGGTTCACTCTGAACTTTAATAAAATCTCTTGGTGTATCTTTTACCGTCCTCCCTTTCCAGCCATTCTATGCTCTCTACCATCTGGTTGTTGGCATTTTCTTTCCAAGTCTCTCAATAGCCCCCCTCTTTTCTTTTTCTTTTAGTTCTTATGGGGCTGTTTGGGGGTTTCCCCCTATGGTCTCCATAAATATATTTTGTAACCTTGGGGTTCCCTTAGCCTGCCTAATCCTCCCTCTTGTTGCACCCTCATGAACTTTGGAAGAACGCACATGATTATTACCCGAGTCCCCTGCCCATTCTAGAAGCCTGATGAGAGAGGTCAGAAACCTAGAACTAGGAGCAAAATAATCCTCTATATTTGAATAGTTCACCTTTGACTATTAAGAGGTCTGCGCGGTCACATAATGCAATTTGATTGATTGCTTGACTGTTAAGTCAACCTAAGAAATGGTCTTGTTCAAAATCATGCCTAGGAACAAGAGCTTGCATACTTTATTTGCACACGCTGAATATCAGCTGCTTTGATTTCTTAATTATGCGCCTTCTCTGCATTTCCTAATGTTGGTTTTATCATCAACGTTATGTACAGAGGTGTATAACTTACAAAAACATTGTAATGTCCACAAAAGCAAATGCTTCCCTCCCCCAAGCCATCAGAGAACTATTAACATAAAATTATAAAACTGTTATCAAATCATTTTTTGTTAAATTAGTAAAGGGCAACGGGTGGTGGGGGGAGCAGTTTATCAGTCATCTCAACATTTACTTGCATAAGAGTTACTAATATTTAATTAATGAACTCTTCATTCCCCTTGTTCATTTTCTGCTTTCTAAGCATTAGAGCATGATGGGTATTTCTCAGCAACCGATGCTTAAGCAAAGGGCACCTCAGTTTCCACAGTATAAATGTCACATGAAAGTAGGTGCAAGTAAAGTGATTATTCCTCACCATTTCACTTGCTGGCGTATGTGGGCCTCATACAAAATAAACAGGCTTGTTCTCTGCCACAAAGGAAAGGCACCAGAATTGCCTGCAGGCATTCATTTTGCTGCGAATTTATGGCATGACTATAACATTTGCATTAATCCCAGTATCCATAAATGTATTCACAAAGCATCCATAAATTTATTCTGAAAGTATTTCACTTTGCTCATACAATTTACATTAAGATCCATGCTAGCTTTACACATCATAATATGCTATTCTTTTCTCCCATTTTTCTCTTGCCAATACGTTGCATATTTTAAAGCTTTGCTAGACTCCAAGCCAGCAAGGAACTGCACGGCTCTATGGCAACTGCCACGTTTCCACTTTTTCATTTACAAATCAGTAACTAAATTCTCATTAAATATTCTTAAGCAGTCTGTTCAACATATGTTTCTCTGGGTATCAGCACTTATAAGGGGGGAGCAAATTAGATCAGTAGTTAAATTTACTTCCTAATAGCTGAAGATATCTTTGAGACAGAATAATTTTGTAAATTAAAGAATATGAAGGGCTTCCCAGAGTTATCCATCTCCTTAAACGAAAATAAAATATAAATTAAACTAGTCTTGATCAAAGATGGATGCTCATTTTCTTGTTTAAATTGGAGCAGCACTGATAAATTGTACACAAAAGTCTGGTTGAGTAGAAAGACTGATAGCTGAAACACCTCTCTCCCCAGCTATGGCTTCTTTTTCAAATCTTAAGCATTCCCCCAATTATGGAAGTATTTATGCTTTTAAGCAGAAGGCTCTTTTTGTGTAAAATATGTTGCTCTTTTTGCGTAAAATAAATTGCAATCCTACGAATGTTTACTTAGAAGCCCAGCAGTGTTCAAGTTCCTTGTTTAGGACTGTGGTCTTGCAGCACAATTTTATAGCTGTCTGCTCAGAAGTAAACCTCATTGAGTTCAGTGGAGCCAACTTCCAGAAAGGTATGGAGAGGATTGTGCTGTCAATTCCTGAACCAAAGGTCTTAAATCATGCAAGTAAAATGGAAGGTAGATATTTTAATATAAGCTAAACATGCAGCATAGGTCAAATAACCTTGGCTGGATCTAGACTCATCAAAAAAACATTTCAGGAAACGTAAACTTCGTAATGGGAAGTCACGTTGCTGAAAGATGAAACTCCACAGCGTCATCAGGTGTCACAGTGTTATAACACATTTAAAACACTTTTTAAAAACTAATGTAGGTGAGACCATTGTTGTATCACTCCATACTGCTTTCAATACTGTTTCTCTCTGCAAATGTTTTGTAGGACGGGAGGAAAGTTGCAATCTTGTTTGGTGTGGCAACTGTTGCTCTGTATCACAAGAGCATCCTTCCAGATGGCCATAATGCTGTAACATTACAGAACAACCAAAAAAGCAGAATGGTGTGTGGATTGCCCAATATAAAGCCGCCACTAATGCACTATTGGAGACGCGGGTGGTGCTGTGGTCTAAAACCACAGAGCCTAGGGCTTGCCGATCGGAAGGTCGGCAGTTTGAATCCCCGCGATGGGGTGAGCTCCCGTTGCTCGGTCCCTGCTCCTGCCAACCTAGCAGTTCGAAAGCATGTCAAAGTGCAAGTAGATAAATAGGTACCACTCCGGTGGGAAGGTAAACGGCGTTTCTGTGTGCTGCTCTGGTTTGCCAGAAGTGGCTTAGTCATGCTGGCCACATGACCCAGAAGCTGTCTGCAGACGAACTCCGGCTCCCTCAGCCTATAGGGTGAGATGAGCACGCAACCCCAGAGTCGTCCGTGACTGGACCTAACGATCAGTGGTACCTTTACCTTTACCTTTAATGCACTATTATTGCATCAATGGTAATCTGCAGAATACTCTCACACAACTGCCACCTTCATACCCTGCATTTGAAACACTATGATACCACTTTAAACAGACATGGCCTCTTCTGAAGACTTCTGGGAGCTGTAGTCATTAAAGGCGTTGGCCCCTGTTCCACCCCCCACTAAAGCTACAATTCTCAGAGGGGAGGTACTGAGTACTGAGAGGTCAATGAATTATCAAGTTCACAAGTAAATGGTATAATGACAGAGTGTTTCAAAATCAAAAAGTGATCTTGAAGAATGTATCCAGCGATTTCAGTTATGTCGTCTTCTTTTACAGTTATTAGTTGTCTATTTGGAGTTATTAAAAGCAACAGGAAAGATGAACGATAATGGGTACAGTGTTCTCATACCATGGGATACAGTTGGCTACTACAGTGGTACCTCGGGTTAAGTACTTAATTCGTTTCAGAAGTCCGTTCTTAACCTGAAACTGTTCTTAACCTGAAGCACCACTTTAGCTAATGGGGCCTCCTGCTGCTGCTGTGCCGCCGGAGCACGATTTCTGTTCTCATCCTGAAGCAAAGTTCTTAACCCGAGGTACTATTTCTGGGTTAGCGGAGTCTGTAACCTGAAGCGTATGTAATCTGAAGCACATGTAACCCGAGGTACCGCTGTATAGGATCTTGCTATGCCTCTTAACCCAGAGCAGTTATAGTAAATTATTAAATAATAAATGCGGACCTTCAAGCTTTTGCTAGTGTGCAGGAGATCAGTTCTGTCAACATGCGCATTCACACCCACCCGGTGCTATTGTGAAGCATAACCTTAAGCACAGCATTTTCAAAGGGCCCTTATATATGGCTGAAGAAAGCAAAGCAAAAGCAGCCTTTTGCAGGTTGTCTTCAGAAGCAGGCTTCTCTGTGCTGGTTTGACCTCGACTTGGCTTCTGTGTTCTGCATGTGCACTGCATACTGTATGAGGATGAAGAATACATTGGCAGCTGACCCACTGGTAAAGAAGAAAGTCACGGTAAAGGAAACTTTAGATCCCTGTTTGGAGACCCAGTGACTGCTGGAATGCTTTTGTTATTAACAGATTAGAAAAGGTGGAGGGTGAGAGGAAAACCCACCAGCAGCCTCACAGCGGATAGATTCCCATTTGTGGCATCAGTAGTTTGCTTGAAGCAGGTTTCAACTGGTTTGTGCTAATCTGGTGCTTGGGGCGGCCCCCCCTCATTTCCGGATATATGAATATGTAATATAATTCAGGGAAGAACAAATTCAGATTTTCTCTTAAGGCAGCGTGAATAAAAGGAAGATGGTAGTTATTAAATTAAAAGAGTTGCCTTGAGTATTTTGCTGATGTCCGGTGCTAAAAAGATTTTTGAAGGGGTGCATTAGTAAGACAATCAGGAAAAATGCTATTCATGCAGTGTTTTAATGATTTTAATAAACTATTATTATGTAATAAACTTTTGGAGAAGTGGGTTTGCTTCACAAGGGCTCCAAATCAGCTTTAATCCTGTAGACTGAATTTACTGGGATGCGATTGAATCTTACCCCAAAGTAGGATTTGGAAGATTGGAAGGAGCGGATGTCTAATGCCCATCCGGCCAGCAAAGAATGCCTTGCCACTTGGGTATCTGACTGGCCTATGTGAAGCCAGTTTACTGGGTGAGAAGTCCCACCCCATGGTCAAGACCCCTGGGGGGAATTTCCCAATAGCCGGTGAACATGTGCATTCAGCTGCCAGGGGACGAGAGTGAGGGGTCGCGACCGTTGCCCACTAGGAAAGTGGTGAGCATCCAATGGGTAACCTCCCTGTGAACAAGTCTAGGTGAATGCTCAGTAAACAGCAATAATGATGTAGTGAGTGACAGAAGAGGAAGCTCGGCATGCACAGCTTCTATGGTGCTGGCTAAGAGCTGTCCCGTTTTAGCTGTTTGTAAACAGTGTGACCTGCTAACCTCTGCTAAAATATATGCAGCAGTAACTTGATTTGGAACTATAGCTCTGATTTGTCATCCCAGCAAGGAATATATTGGTTTTGTTGCTGCCTCAGGAAGATATAATGGCCTCCTGTATATAAATGTTTCCTATATCAAGAAACAGGACTTCCGTTTATGTGAGGTCAGGATCCTTTGCCTTTGTTCTGCTGCACCTGCAGCGATGCTGCTCAGTGTCATGTATTTATTCAACTTCATGTCAGATGTCTGCTATAGTTTCTAGGTGCAGTTTTTCCCTCCACCTCAGAAAACAGTTGCTTGACAATAAGAGCAGAAGCAGCAGCAACAGCAACAGCAACAACAACAATAATACTAAGCATTATTCTGTCAGAAATGCTTTCAAAAAATTGTCAATCCAGATAATGTCAGAGGTGCATACAGAAAGTCCACATACCCATTGGATGAGGGAGAATCCCTTATTGATTGATCGCCACAGTGGCGCCCGATGCCCAGCTTTTTCTTAGCTATTACCACTGCCTTCCCCTCAGGGAGTTTTAAATCATGATTGGACTCTGCTTTCAATATTAATACTGTATATATTAAATCACCATTGTACACATTCAATATTAATTGAATAGTGCACTGTTCTTTTATTACATGCTCCTTAGGGAATTCTTATGAAAATACTGTTTATAGACATTTTAAAAGAAATATAAATATTAAATTCAAATATTATGGTTTAGTGCTGGGAGCTGATGCAGCAAAAAGAAATAAAGGAGGAGGAAAAACCTATGCCAGGTTTGGAGGGGCATAGCTACAGGTTTTTAAATCTGGAGCCAAATTCCTAGACTTTGTGGAGGAGAAGCATTTTTTAAACATGAGATTCCCTTCTCCTTTGTGAATTTGGGAGCATACTTCTCCCTACACCCCTCCCTCTTCTTAAAAACAGCAGTTTTCTGAAATGGAAGTATAGCATCAAAGTTAATTAACCTTCACTTGCCCTTGTTAAATCCAAATTTGTCTTTAACCAGAATGCACTGCCTTGTAAGAAGATACAAGTGTTGTTTTGTATGAAAACCGTGAGTTTTAAAGGAGATACATAGTCTGGACAATGTCTCTTGCAATCGGTTTGCAACAGTTTGAAAACAGTTCCTTCACAAGGCTAAGAACAAAGTGCATGGAAGAATAGTTTCACAAATGGTAGCATTTGCACATGTGCTCCATATTTGTTTTACAGCTTTCAGCTTTTTGCACTCATTCGGTACACCTGGGCAGTGGCGTAGCGTGGGGGGTGCAGGGGGGGCCCGGCCGCACCGGGCGCTACATCTGGGGGGGGGGGGCGCTTGCCACCTCCAGAGTCGCCGAAGAGCCTCGGGCGCAGGCTGTAGCAGAGCCCCATGTCTCGCGGAACCGACGAGCTGTGCGCACGTCCGGGCTGAAGGCGTCTGGCAGGCAGCGGCTCTCAGCGCTCGCCGCGGTCCCCGCGTGTCAGGGCCACGGTGGGCGCGCCAGGCAGCCCCTCTTCACAGCCCCGCCGCCGCCGCTGCTGCTGCAGCTGCTGGGCCATGTTGCATTTTCCTCGCCTCTCTGCCCTCCTCCTCCGGGCAAGCGGCATCGTTTGGGCGGCAGCGCCAGTGGCAACTCACCTCAGATCACCTGACACGGACCCGCCGCCGCCGCCGTGGCTACCTTACCGTAAATACCCCAGCCCAGGCAGCAGCAAGAAGAAGCTGGCAGCGGCGGCAGGTTAGGGGTTAGGGGCGCAAATTACTTGCCTTGCCCCGGGTTAGCGGGCGCAAATTACTTGCCTTGCCCCCGGTTAGGGGGCGCAAATTACTTGCCTTGCCCCGGGTTAGGGGGTGCAAATTACTTGCCTTGCCCCGGGTGCTGACAACCCACGCTACGCCGCTGCACCTGGGCCCTGTTGCAGTGGAGAGCTCTCATTCAATACCAGACCCACTGACTGGGCAGTGACAGAGTCTGAGTCCTAATTTTGAGTATTATGAAAGACCAGGAAATTTCTAGTTATTTTATTTGTTGTTGCTGTATTTTTACTTTGGGTCAGGGTGGAGTGACACTTGTGTGATTTATTTTGCCTCAGGTGCCAAAATGCACATTCCAAAGTGTGGATGCCATGACTGAGCTTGCTTTGTGGAGGCCATGGTTTTGAGAAATTATTTCCTGACCTCCCAAAAGCCTTTGTGCCCCCGCTCCCCCTAGTAAGTCACATGCCTTTTCTCAATGAAGGTTTGAATACCGTGGTCTTCTCAAAGCTTCAGAATCATAGGCACACTTACTTGGGAGAAAACCTTATTCATTATTTAATTTTGAAATATCCAAATCCAAAACAACAAAGAAATCCTTTTCCACAGGAAATGAAAGAGTGACATTATGTAATATTGACCCTATTTGAATGCATTCTTCTTTTGTGGTTATCATTCCCTGTGACAGTGTTCTGTGTGTAATTGTAGGTGAAGGTAATGAATGAAATAAAGCGAAATCAGTTTTCACTAAAACTGTCAAGTACGCCCTCTTGGGGCTAGCTGGAATTTTTACTTTATTATTATATTATTATGATAAACAGATAAATATATAATGGTGCCATAGATAAAATAATCATATATAGAGTTATAAAAACCAAATACAGTCTAAGGGTTCATCTTCATTTATATAGAATACTTTGTTTGATTTATTATTTGAGGACACAAAGAGATTGAAAAAAATATATATTTATCTTTCATTTCACTTCAGTGGGGGTTCTAAGTACATGTCCATGGGATTGTGCTTTTAAGAGGGCACTAAGTGAGATGCAGCATCTTAGTCACAAAAAAGCACCCCATAGTACTGTTAGATACAAAGCCGGCCCAAAACATTTTGGCATCTTAGGCAAACCACAAAATGGCATCCCCCTCCCCAACAAGGAAGAAAGTGCGGAGTGGAGATTGACAAGAGGAACAAAGGGGGAATGAAGAACTTCATTGGGCTCCACTGTTCCTGTGCCTCCTGTTGCCTGAGGCAGTCACCTCACCTTACCTCATGGGTGGGCCGGCCCTGATTAGATATTTCAAAAACCTTATCAAAGAAAGATATAAATTCAGAAAATTGTACTGTTCATTGTCATGCCTGCTGTACCTATTCAAGTTGAAATCGCCAATACTCTGGCCATTTTCATTCAGCTTCCTTCTATCCGTAATTTGTATATGACTTCTGGGGAGAGGGAGAGAACATTCTAAGGACCATATTTTTGTGATAAAACGACCACATTTTATTACTGTTTTAGTGAGTTCATCTTACCTGAATTATCCTCGGCATAAGATGTAGCGAGGTAGTGATAGATTACCTTAATGAATGTCTGACAAGCAATGAAACAGAGGGGAATATACTTGCTGGGCCAAATCACCTTTTAAAAATCTTCTCATTTTCTTTAGTGTTGCTTATTTTAACTGGTTATTTCAGAACGTTCAGCAAAAAACATGCTTTATCACCAAGTGCTTGCTGGGATTAGATTCAATTAGATGCAGAGGGCTCATTAGTGTTCACATAGCACTAATAAACACACAGGTGGGTGAGCTCATACTGTTATTATAATTGACCAACACACAATATCATTTATATATGAGTAGAACGTTTATATACATGTCCAGGGAAAAGATTAGGAAAAGCCTTTTTTATCATACCCCAATATTCAAGCAGTGAGAGAAGCCAGGAGTTCCAGTGTTTACCCAGGGTTCAGTTTCCTTGGAATGAAAGTCAATGGAGCTTGTGTTGTCTTCAGGATTTATGGCTTTATTTACACATATATACAAGCTGAGCATAGGATGTGAAGGGCATGCAGCATTAATTTACCAATAGATCTTGCTTTCCCATTATGTTTCCTTCCAGCCACAAAAGGGCATAATTTTGGGATTCAGCCCACAGAGAAAAGGGACGCGGGTGGTGCTGTGGGTTAAACCACAGAGCCTAGGACTTGCCGATCAGAAGGTTGGCGGTTCGAATCCCCGCCACGGGGTGAGCTCCCGTTGTTCAGTCCCAGCTCCTGCCAACCTAGCAGTTTCAAAGCACGTCAAAGTGCAAGTAGATAAATAGGTACTGTTCCGGCAGGAAGGTAAACAGCGTTTCCATGTGCTGCTCTGGTTCACCAGAAGCGGCTTAGTCATGTTGGCCACATGACCCAGCAGCTGTACGCCGGCTCCCTCGGCCAATAAAGCGAGATGAGTGCCGCAACCCCAGAGTCGGTCACGACTGGACCTAATGGTCAGGGGTCCCTTTACCTTTACCACAGAGAAAGTCAAGCTTCTCTGTATCTCCAGCTTCCAGCCCAGCAAAAACTTACACACATACAGACCTCGCCTTCCAGCCTATTATTCTCCTTCCTAGGCTCTCATGGCATCAGCCTGGTATTGTGGGGGAAAGCCTACACCCTCCTCCTGGAAGCTTCTTCAGTTGTCACTATGGCAACACATCTTACACTTTCAGATGCTGATGATGGAAATTGGTTGAGCCAGCTAATGCCATTTGAAACTTGTTTGATCGGTTCAGCAGCTTTTTCTACTAGATTCTAAGCACCAGGGTTACAGAATCACAGGCCTGAAAGGTACCCACAGATATCATCCGGACTGACCCCTTCAAACCTATAATCAGATTAAAGGAACCCCTATCTAATACCCCTATCTTATAGTATTGACTGTTATAAACATCATAATTCATAGATGCTCTCTCTGCCCAAGGATTGGCATATAATATCATTAATCCACATAAATTAGTTAATGAAGCAAATACCTGAACCTCAGTTTAAAGCTAATTTGGAACAACAAACAACTAACAACATAAGGACATAAACCCACTGCTGAATTAGGTATAAGGTCCACCTAGTTTAGTATCCTGATGGGACTCCACTAAGCACAACAAATACAAAAGCTAGAAATAGTCACTATATATAACCATAGGAATGTGGATTTCACTTAGCAAGATACTTGGTATTGCTGAGAGTTTCACAGAATAAAAAGTGAACTAACTGCAATTTCTCCCATCATTGTTTTTTCTTGATTAAACTAAACCAACCTACTTATAGTGATATTTCACTCCATATAGTGCAATTAGTGTATTCTGTGCCAAAACTCTCAGTTCTAACCATTGCTGTTCATTTATGGTATGTATACTATTTGGATGTGCCCAATAAACATTCATTGGCTGCTCCCAGGTGAGTATTTATTGAGCAATCATGCATTCAAGTTTCCCACAGTGTCCATATGACATTCTGAGCATAAAAATGTCAACCTCTGTTTTTCCTCATTTCATTCTGATTGACTCTTCCTAAGGAAAGTCCTATGAATTAAAAAAACAAGACAAAAAACAACCCAAACACTTGCTTTCAATGATGCGTTTGCAAAATCTGTCTACCCCCTTTTCAGTATTAAGCTCTTGTCTAGAAGCAACCATTGTTGAGCAAAATCGCAAGTTCTCACAAAGACTCCAGTACAGTCATGGCAATGTCAATGCTTTCCTTTCACACCCGTTGTTATGATTTCTGAGGAATGGTTTTACACACACACACACACACACCACTGCCAATGTCTGCTCCTCCAGGAGCTGCCTCACACCCCTTATCGTTTGCCTTTGTTCTTTCTGGCACAGATAAGAAAAGTGGGGAAGTGGAGCATACTCCTCTTATCCCAGGGCTTTTTCTGCCAGAGCTGAGTTGAAAGACTTAACAGAGGCACATAAGAGTCATCTGCGCAAGCGAGTGCCATTCTTCTTACAAAGCTCCAAGCCCATCATAATAAATGGCTTTCATGCAGTCGTCTGCTGGCTTTTCTATAGGTTCGAGATATAGCAAGCTGTTTTTACAAATAAGAAGAATGGGTCGTGTGAAAAGCTGTCCTGGTGAAATATCAGATTAGGCATTAAGCCCCAGCAGCGTTTTGACTCTCTTCAGAATACAAGGCATTTAATATATATGTTTTTTCCATTATAAACGAAGGGGCCTGAACAAAGCAGAATAATGACTTGAAGCCTCTGGACCTTGGTTTCCTCACATTAGCACAAAAAAGGCACCGTACAAACACCTAGGTAGATAATAAGTAGAACAGTCATTCTTTATTCTTGCACCATTTCCCCAGTTGATTGAATTGATAAAGAGGGATTACTGGCGCAAGCATAATAAATGTAAGGACAATAATTGAATGATAAGAGGCAAACATCTCAATTAACTATTGAGGGCAGTTTTCCAGGTTGCATGAGGTGAGTAGCTTCTCATCCAGCTAGCATTACAGTAAGATGTAATTATTACAAACTGATCAGCTTTGAGCTGGAAATTGCAGGAAGGCATGACCTTAAATTAGTTTATTTATATGCCACTTTCCCCACAGTGTGCTCATGATAAACATCAGTTAATTATAGTTCACAAAACCACCATGACATTTGAACAAACAGTTTGAAAGAAAGCACACTTTCAAATAAGTTTAATCAACCATTCAGTTAGCACACAGTCAATATTACCATGACATAATCTGGACTCAGTTTAGATTTAGCTTTTTATTTATTATGTGTTAGCAGGCTAAACCAAAAGCCCACAGTGCTAATACGAGTTTTAATGTAGCCTCCCAGAAGCCACAGCAGCCTTAGCTGCCCAGGGACTTAGATGGCTCACAGCTGGCTCCCTGATCTCAGTGCCAGACTTTGGACTCCCAAATTGCAGTGGCACCCTGTGCAACGCTAAAATTCAGCACCCTCTGCCTCTCATGTTCCGTTCTACAGCATTGTTTTGGCTTCCTCTGCAGTGTGGTGCCCAAAGGAGGCTGGCAGAGGTGGCTTGCATAAATAGAAACAGTTTAACCAGATGTTGAAACTCTAATATTGTTGACACATGTTTTATTGCAGCAGGAAGGTTGTTCTACATAGCAGGTGTTGCTATAGTGAAAAGTCCCACTCTGAGTCACCATGAGGCCACACTCGGGAACACGTGGTACCACTAAAAGTTCTTCCTTAGATGGTTGCACTGACTGGACATGTCTGTAATGGACAGGTTGGTTCTTCAAGTAACCTGGTCCCAAGTTTTTTTATATGCTACTAGCAGAATCGGAAACTTTGCTTGTTAGCATGTTGGCAGCATAGGAGACAACTCCTACAATAAAATATCTGAGGGGACTGGGCTCCTGGAAAGTTGATGGGCATTTCCATTCAAATGGTGTGCGCACACTGTGGCGTGTGATCGATTATGTGGGGCGGGGCTTACCTGGGCCCCCACAATATTTGATTCAAGTTGTCACCCCTGATTGGCAGCCAGTGCAAAAATTCAAATAGCACACATTCAGTTCCTTCAGCAGGCAGTTGGTCACTCTCATCAGCAGTCTGGTCACAGCAGTCTGCAGCAGCTGCAATTTCGACTCCACCCCCCATCCCCTGGGGCAGCCCTTTATAAAGCATGTTGCAGTAATCCAATTTTCAGATTACCATTGCCTGAACCACTGCGGCCAGGCTATCTTTGTGTAGGAACAGTCATAATTGGCATACCTGCCAAAGGTGATATAAGGCCATTGAGGCCACTTGGGCCTCCAGTGACAAAGGTCATTCATGGAGTGCTCCTGGACGATGTACTTGAGCCCTTCTGGGAGAATGACAAAAGAACAAAAACAAACCAGTGCAGCAAATATTGAAATAATGTGAGGGAATAGATTGTTCTTGTCTTTGAGAGCAGATATGATGGGATTGGGCAGACGAGCAGGCAGGGAACAGCAATGCCAGGCTCCTGGTCCAGTTCCATTTGGACTACCCTGTTCCCCACAACCCAAATCAGAGCCAAGAGTCACCAGCCACACTGTTGGAAGGGAAAGAGAAAGAAGGAAGAAAAGGCTACACTAGGTACACGTTGCACCTAGAAGTACTGGCTCTGCCACAGGCCATCTCCCACCAACTACTCTGTGGGAAGGATTAGATGACTTTGTATCATAGAATCATGGAACTGTAGAGCTGGAAGGGGCCATGAGGGCCATCTAGTCCAACCCCCTGCAATGTCAGAATCTTTTTCCCAACATGGGGCTCGAACACACAACCCTGAGATTAAGAGTCTTGTGCTCTACCAACTGAGATAGTGTTTTGATATTGTTTGTTGTGGTTTTATAAATATATTTTGACATTGCTTGTGAGAGCTGCCTTGGAAGGATTTGTATCGCGAAATGTGAGATATAAATAATTATAATACATGAATAATTCAAACTGGGGCAGTTTTTTTGATAAAAAATGGGGAAGAAAGAAGCAACTTTGTGGAATTCATCAGGAAATAATACTACAGGCTCTGCTTATTATTACTAATAATTGATATTCAATGTATGTAATCTCAAACTGATAATCAGCAAATATGTGGGAGTGTGGCTAGGATTTTTGCACATGGGGATATTAACTCGCTTCCTGAAAACTGTCTATTAGGCATCAAGGCTTAACTGGAATTTTAATCTAGGGCTCCCAATCTAATGCTTTACGTTTTGGAAAACAAGTGGATGTATTCTGTGGTTTCTCTGTGTGTTTTCAGCTAAAAGACTCCTAGTTTTCTACTGCAGTTAACCTCCAAACCATGCCTTTTCACACTTTCTGTCACTATTCCCCCTTCTCTCCCCCTTGTTATTCTTTCCCATTCTCTTTACTCCCATTTTTCAATCTTCAGTTCACATTTTCTTTCCACCCCCCCCCCCACCTAAAGGACAACTGCAATAACTTTGGACAGCCCACAATGAGGCTGCTGTGGCTGTGCCATCCTTTATCCTTTAGGATATTCATGACTTTATCGTCAAAAGGCTGTTTGTCTCTGGCCGTGGGTAGCAAAAATAATCCAAGCCCTTTGCAAATGTGACTCTTCCCCTCAACCCACATACTTTGGTTTATAGACTATCACTTCTACTTAGCAAGAATCAATCCTGAGGGGTCTTTAACTGGAAGCACTGATACAGGCTATAAACTTGAAATTTAAATCACGCCTGTCTACCTGTCATAACTAGTTGCGATGAGGCATTGCTTGTATCTAGTAATTTTATTGGCTTGCATTCCATTGCATCACAGATCTACTGCAGCGGGGCCAGTGTCGGTTGTTGGTGTTGCCAGGCACCTACAAAGGCAAACGCCCCAGTAGGTGCCCACTGCCATTCACTGGTGCCCACTGGGCCTTTCCTCCTCCTATTTCTTGTTGCTCCTCTGTTCACCTCTCCCCTCTGAGCAAGTGAGCAATGACAGCAGTTAAGGGAAGAATCAGCAATGTCCACTGCCCTTGATTCCTCCTTCTGGGCAGATGTGTAGATTAGGCCCAGAGGAAGAGGGCAAGTGAAGGAACAGCAGCGAGGAGAAGGTGTGCCCCGCTGAGGGCATGTTGCCCTAAGGCAAACCTGGAGCTGACACTGTGTTGCGGTCCATCGTGACAGCAAACAAAATGGATGTGACATATTTCTGATGGATGGTTTTGTGCTATTGGCAAACGTAAATTCAGTGATTGGGCTATGACAGTTTACGACTCGGATGTCTCAGCTGTTTTCCTTTTGGCATTTACTGTTCAAAAACAAAAGGAAGATGTGCCTTTAACTTGACTTTCTTTTCAGTATTGTTCTGTGTTTTAATGATGTCATTGTAGACTATCATGATATTTTTTCCTAATTTGCTGGCTTATAAATATGCCTATAAAAATAAATGATAAATAAATATTATCTTACATTCTGTAGGTTTCTGAGGGAAGAAACCAGAAGATTTCATGTTTATTTATTTTTACTTATTTGCTGCCTGAGTGTTAAAAACAACAACAGCATTTAAGTGGTTTACAATAAAATTGACTATTAAAAACAGTTAAAATAGGAAAACAGTTAAAAACGTGTTTAGAAACTTCCATTTTCTCATCCTGGCTGCATAGAAGAGAGAGATTTCAAGCATTCTGCCCATTTGTTGTGTGTGGACAAGACCTGTGAAGTGATGCTTTTGGAAGAGATGATCAGGTTTATTCTGTAAACAGAGGCAGCACACAGCAGTGCTGACAGAAGATAATGGTTGTGCTCATCCCAGTATCGGTGTAATGACATTAAGGGGGGGGGGGTTAGAATGTTGATAACCAACCCTCTTCCAACTTTAATTTTATTATTCCAATTGGCTAAAGAAATAACTAGAGCCAAATCTGTCTCTCTCTCCCCCCCATAGCACTGTGCTCTGTTCATTTTTATAAATTGACACCACTCCATCTGGGATCACACAGATTCTAAATTCCCTGACCTAGTAAAAAAAATCCTCTGGTTTTTTTTCACACTTGCAGATGGTTTTTCCTCACCACTGCTATTTTTAAACTGTGGAAATCATCCCAAGATGGTTCTGAGAAATACAAGTTCCCTGTGGAACACATTTCACGGTTCCGGAAAGCTTTCATTTCCAAGTTCTGCTGGTCTTCCTTCCTTCCTTCCTTCCTTCCTTCCTTCCTTCCTTCCTTCCTTCCTTCCTTCCTTCCTTCCTTCCTGTTGTTGATGTGGAGGTGGGGTCCAATAAGGGAGAGACTAGAAGAAGGAGAAGGAGAAGGAGAAAAAGAAGAGGAGGAGGAAGAAGAGGAAGAAGAAGAAGAAATAAAAGCTTTATGGAAAATATTGATAAATTTTGGCCGTTTGATTAGAATTAGCCTCAGACAGTACATTACTGTGAGATCAGGGAAGAGAGAATTTGAGGTGGCAGAATGGCCAAATTCAGAGCCATTTTTTAGCTCATTCTGGTAGGGCGGAAGTCGGGGCTGATGTTTTTCGTTCCTCCTCCTTTCCACAGCCTTAGAAAAGGTTTTGACTCACGTTTGTCCTATTAGTCTCAATGGCAGGGAAAATAAGTATCCCAGTGTCTGGGCTAGCATCCTTCTCCTCTGCCCCCTGTTCTGCTGGGCATGTCAGGCCTGACAGCCCTAATTTGGCCCACATACCAAAGGTTCCTCACCATTGAACTTGAGGGCTTATATCATGCCAGACTCCATCAAAACATACATCCTTGATATGGTGGAGCTGGCAGTCTGCATCTGTGCTACTTGAGATGGATGGTACGTTTTGTGGGAGGAGAGGGTGCTGACATTAGAATAAACTATTCTGAGACAAAAGATGTTCTTGTTCAGGGTCTATGCCACAGATACAACTTAAAATTCTTGTTTTATTATGGAATAGTCCAGTGGATTTAGTTGTGGGAATCTGTGCAGAATGTCATGCAATATCTAGGAATGTTTCAGACGGCTGGTATAATGAATGACCTTGCCAACCTAAAGAAGTAGCTGTTATCAACTGAAGTGACATCAAGAACAATTGCTAGGGAAACTAACTGGTCTTGAAAAAATGGAGAGAGGGAGGGAGAGAAGCAGGAGGAAAAATGCAGGAGTATGAAGTCTCAAGTGCACAATAATACAGATATAAAGAAAAGGGCAGGCTCCACCCAGACAAATGAATTATGCTGCTTTTTTGTCACTTGTGAATTCCCATGCCTCCCTTGTCAAGAAATGCCCTGTTCATAAACTGATTAAATAAGATCTCTCAGCAATGGAGATTTAATGTCTGGATTGTATCTCATAATATTTTTGACAGCTCCATGGAGTTGTTTCCGAGAGCTCCTCTCTCTTGGGCCTATTCTTCTGTCGATAAACTCACTGAAAGGTTGCTGTCCCACTGCTCCAGTTTTGAGGGATATATATATATATATATATATATATATATATATATATATAACAAAGATAGGAAGTGGCTTTTCCTCTCTTCACAGTGGCAAAGTCGTGTTCTTGTAGACTTCCTTGTCAATTATTTGCCTTGCTTTTTATTCTCAGATTGGAGACATGAATAACTTTACATTTTACATGAGTGTGCATTTATAAATGCTATGTTGGATTCATCTGAAACGTACAATGCCAATAACTTTTGTTCTTTCTTCATTGCCATTTGGATTAAGTGAAGCATCATGAAAAGAGGCTATTTTCTCCAGCAGATGAGAAATGGCAGAATTGAGCTGTTTAGTCTTCTTACTTTACGTTACTCACCATTAGGGAGTAATCTGTCAGTTTCCGTTTCTCATTTTTCCAATCTTAAATTCAGGTTTCCACATGCCATGCAAACTCATCAGCTTTTCTTCTAATATACACATTTTTGTAGGCAATCTTGCCTAATATATACATTTTTTTGGCAAGGCAATCTTCCCCAATACAATGCACTAATATATGCATTTATATGCACAGTATACCCTCACATATGTAATTTTGCACACATTACTTGTCTGGAAGTCTGCACTGCAAAATTAAGAGATGTATGGGTTTTGAAGGATGGTTAAGTCTGAATATTGTTTCAGATGGTTAAGTCTGAATATTGTTTCAGAAAGTGTGAATTTGATGAGTTCACTCTTAGATGCAAGCTCAGTCCAATTTGTCCCCCATCCCTAATCATCACAGAGCTACGTTTGACGTCATGGTGCAGAGGGTGTTACTCTATTTAATTCAGTATTCTCTACACAGACAGGCAGTAATTATCCAGATTTAAATGTGTCTTTCCCTACTCGAAAATGACTGGATTGAACAGTCTGTGCTTGGGAAATCTTTGGGAAATGTCACAAAACACTTTTTCATGGGGTTGGCTTTTGGAGGCTAGGCTAAAACTTCCTGTATTTAAATCTTTTTCTGAGTCTTATCCTTGGGGAGAGTAATATTTTGCAGCAGGATGATAGACAAGAGAAGACACAGAAGATATTTAAGATTGATGGGATCTTTGAAGCTATTTTACTGTAGTTCATCAATGTACTGCAGACTTTGTTCACAAGTTACAATCAGTAAAAACGTCCTTCTTAAGTACCAATAGTGGTCAAACCTTTTAATGTGGTTTAAGCTTTTTAAAATGATTAAAGTTGCAGTGCCATAAAACCTTGAAGCTCAGTTATTAAAAGCAAGAAATCGAAGCCCTAAAATAGGTAAGGAGGGGATTATCTCAGGAACAGAGGAATGAATTTGGTTAAAATCTGCCATGGTTGTGTTTGGTTTCATCCCGGGTTTGTTTCTGTCCTGAGGGATATGCATTTATAGGGATGTGATGCTGGTATGTTCTCCTTCCTCTTTATTCCACTTTACAACGGTGTCTAGACTACTGCATTAAACTTGCTTCCTTTTGTGACCTGTAAGTACTTGTGGTATGTAGTAATGCTACTTCTGATCTTATTCTTGTGACCTGCTTAAGGTTTAACTCATATGAATCATCAAGACAATGATAGCTTGGACCCTAGCCAGACATCAGTGGAGCAGATTTGGGTGGGGGCTTTGGGGCTTAATGGGGAAGGTGTTCTGCTGATGCAGTGCCACACAGGCACGTCAACTTAACCTCTATTTAATTTGATCCCCAAATATTATTGTTCCCCTACTGCCTTTTTGTCCCTGTAATCCTACATAAGAATAAATGCCAATGCTTCAAGAAGTATAACAGAATTGTATTATTTTATATTTCACTTGAGGTTTGGCTAGAATCATAGAATTATCCAAGCCTTGCCTCTGCTTAAAAACCTCCAAGCTCTTACTGTTAGAAAATTCTTGATATTAGGTCAAAATCTTATTTTTTGTAACTTGGGTCCTAGCCTCCAGAACAGGGAAAAACAAATTTACTCTATCTTCCACGTGACAGCCTTTTAGATGGCTCTGCTAGCTCCTCTTGCTCTCCTCTTTTCCAGGTGGTATATAAGTTAAATAAAATAAATAAAATAAAATAATGTGTCTATGGGAGGAGGGTTACTATCTATTTATTTGTGCTTTTACCTTGTATTTTTATCCTGTGAACCACCCTGAGATCTTGTGATGAAGATCTAAATCTATGATAAGATATAATATATAAATCTAATTGTCAGAGCTGCCCGAGGTCCCAGCTCACAAAGGACCAACACCAGTTCTTGTTATATACAAAAGTCTTTATTGAAGATCAGTTTCGATTTCAAAGCCGTGGCGCGCAGCTCTACGTCTTAAACTCTAGACCGCTGAAGCTCCGTCTGAATCTCCTCCCCCCAGACACCAGTTTAAGACTCTACCTTGCTCCACCTCTTCCTTTGCTCTTTCCTCCTCTGGGTCCACCTGTCCACTGGGGTCTTGCCCTTTCTAGACTCTTCTGACGCTGAATCCCCTGAGTCTTCCCCCTGCCTCCGGCAGGCTTTAGGGCCTGTTTCCCAATTCGGGCTTTCTGCTGTCCCGCGCGCCTGTACATTTGAACTTGGCGCGCGCGCCCAGCCGGCCACCTTTCTCCTGACCGTTACACTGCTCCTGTCACTGCTTCCCCCTTCGGGGGGGCTAGTTGGATCTGACTTCCCCTCCGTTCCCTCACTCTGCGATGGAGGCGTGGTCAGCCCTGACTCATCTTCTCTCCCTACTGGAGGGGACGCTGGCCCTGATACATGGGACTCTTCCCCCCCGCTACGCTCTGGTGGGGAAACTGGTCCTGATTTCCAGCTGCTGCTTTGGGAGTCCCCGCTGGCCCCTTGCTTCTGGTGCGTCCCCCCTGGGACCCCCCTTGCCCTGGCCATCGGCGCCCCCTTCTGGGAATCTCCTGAATCGCTGGAGAAGCTCATGGAATCTCTCGGGCCACTGTCATACTCCCCTACGCTGCCCTCAGATTCTTCCCCTTCGCTCTCCGTTTCCTCTCTCCCCTGTGCCTCTGTTCCTGAGCCCCTGACACTAATAAATAAAAATAACAAACAAACCCAACTCCCTCATAAGTCTTGCTTTCCAGGCACTTGATAATCTTGGTTACTCTCCTCTGCACTCATTCCAGCATGTCAATATTCTTCTTCGGTTGTGAAGTTTGTGGTCTACTAAGACCCCTAGATCCATTTGACATGTACTACTGGCAAACCAGGTTTCCCCCATCTTATATTGTTGCAGCTGGTTCTTCCTACCTAAGTTGTAGAACCTTACATTTGTCACTATTGAAATTCTATTTGTTAGTTTGGGCCCAGTTTTCCAATCATCTTGAATCCTGATTCTGTCTTCTGTGGCATTAGCTATCCCTCTCAGCTTGGCGTCATCTGCAAATTTCATGAGTATCCCCTCAATTCCTTCCTCCAAGTCATTGATAAAGACACTGAACAATGGGCCAAGGACAGAACCCCGTGACAACCCACTTGTCTCTTTTTTTCAGGATGATAAAGAACCATTAATGAGCACTCTTTGGCAGGGGCATCTTACCCATAGAGGTTAGTGGCATGGGGCGCCAGGGCACCAAGTTCTGGAGGGTGTCAGGGAAGAGGCAGAGGCTGGACGCAGTGCCTCCCGGCATCAGCTCGCCACCCTCGCCCGCCTCTGCCATGCTGCGCCAAAGCAGCGCTGTGCCTGGAGCCTCCGTCTGCTTAAGACAGCCCTGCTCTTTGGGTTCAATTAGTCAACCAGCAGCAAATTCACCTAACAGTTGCCTGGTCCAGCCCACAGTTTATCAGCTTCTCTGCAGGAATATCATGGGGGACTTTGTCAAAAGCCTTACTGAAGGTTGAAGTTTGGGATGCTTTGTTAACCAAAGCAATTTGGCTGGCCTTAAGAGCTGTATAATATATAGCTATTCATCAGCACTACCAACAATGGCATGCCAGAAGTATGCAGATTACTATAATCTAAACACATTTTATAGTCATATAATTTTGAGCGAGGACCCTGAAGTGTCTTGGAAAGACAATTCATTTTGTAAATGTTTTATTGTTTTGTCCATTGTCTATTGATCTGCAAAAAGTGGTTTGCAACGTACTACACAAAGCTATGCTTTTCTTTCCTGATATTGCAATTGCTGATTCTTTCCTGATATTGCAATTGCTGTTGTACAGTTCGCTGCCTTAATAGTCATGAATAGTTACTTACTGAGTAACTATTCATGCTGCACTTTAGTTTTGGGAAAAACAAGTTTTGGGAAAAACATGTACAGCTGAAGCAAAGTTGAAAAATCCCATTCCTAAACAAAGTCCTAGCGTAAATAACTTTTATGTTTCTTTTTATACAAGCAAAGTTGTCTGCTTTTCCTTTTATTAGGATGGTCCTATTATATATTTGTGCTTCAGCTTGCCTTAATTTCTCATGAAGTTCTCAAGAGGATTTTTCAAAATATATGCCACCTCCTAAAATAATTATTTTACCCACCAAGGAATTCATTTTCTTTGGGTAAAATAGCAATTGAACCACACTGAGGATTGTGGAGAAAGTGGATGGATATTTCCCCCCCGTCCTTCACTTATAAGCCTAGAACTTGTGGAGATCCAAAGAAGCTGAATGTTGGAAGATTCTGGACAGATAAAAGAAAGTACTGCTCCCACAGAGTCAGTAATGGCCACCAACTTGGATGGCTTTAAAAGAGGATTAGACAAATTCATGGAGGATAAAGCTATTGATGACCACAATGGTTATGTTCTGCCTCCACAGTGGGAGGCAGTAATGCTTCTGAATAGCTGGAAGTCACAGTTGCTGGAAGCCACAGGAAGCAAGAAGGCTCTTCTGCTTGAAACCTGCTTGCTGGTTTCCTACTGGCATCTGTTTGGCTGCTGTAAGAAAAGGTAGCTGGACTAGCAGGGGTATTAGCCCAATCCAGAAGGTTCTTCTTATGTTCTTATGTTCAACCTTTGTTCAGCATCTAAGGCCCTGAGGAAAAACAGTAGCTTGTTTGAACAACAACAAAAACCAGGAGAGAGAGAGAGAGATGCTACATCACTAGCCTCATTCAGGTGTTCTGCAGAACACACAAGAACTCAGAAGGGGGACATGGGCAGAGGCCCTCATGCTAGCCAAATCCCCATCATCCCCAGGCCCATGGGTTTTTCTTTAGACTGATGGATGCTTAGAATACAGAAAATGCCAGCAGAGGGCTTCTAATTGTTGGTTGTTGCTTGAAAACCACCCTGTGATCATGAATCCCGATGCAATAGCTCAGTGGTAGAGCACATGCTTTGAACGCAAAAACTTCCATTCCAATCCCCAGCATCTTCAGGTAGGACTGGGAAAGATTCCTGCCTGAAACCCTTCCAGTCAGTGTAGAGTAGATAATACCAAGTTAGGTTGAGCAACAACCTGACTCTCAACGAGGCAAGTCCCTATGTTCCGATGATAAGACAGGGAGGTGCGCTTCTCTCCATTGATTTAGCCTCTCATGTTCAGGTGGAGTTTATCTGAGCTATGATGGGTGTGTGTGCAGGAAACAGGACCATGAAAGCATGAAAATATTCGGGAAATGCAAGGAGGAAGAGGGTAAACCTGAAATGAGGCTCCAATGATAGGTATGCTGAAGAATGGGTGGAACAACTCTGGAGAATTTCTTGCAGTGAAGAGCCCCTGTACTCTTGTGTTTGTGTGTGATTTCTTAATGTTTTTAATGTTCTCTTGATGGATGCTGCAACTGTTTCTAAAAAGCAATAAAATTAGAACACTAGATCCAGGAAGGGAGCATGCCGTATGATGAAATTCCTAGCTCTTCCAGGCATTCACTTCTTGAGGACTTTTCACATTGAACCACTATATCAGTTTGATGGATGGCATTTACAATCGTAGGCCATTTAGATGACATCAGTCAGATACAGCCTACTGTGGAGTAGAATGAGTGCCTGGAGTAAAAACTGACAAATGCTTCCTTATCCTTATCTAATCCAGTAAAGTTTCCACTGCATGAAAAACAGCCTTGAAATTGCTGATGTCAAATATCAACATGTTTCCTGTTGAAAATGTTTGACCCGCATATCCATCTAGAACTCGCTTTCCTGATATCAGAGTACCTCTTGTCCTTTTGATGCTCAAATTGCTGCGGCTTGATGAGCAGGTGACGGGTGATATTGTGAACTGCAAGAGAAACCTTTCAAAATGCTGTAGTTAAGCCCATAACGATGTCAGGAATTAAAACAACTAAAGATGCAGTCCTTTGGTCCCTGGTAAGGTGTTCCAAGGGCCATCACCAGTGGCAACTGGTGCCTGTTAGATAGAACGGGAAAAGGGAGCCCAACAGCAGGCTGGTCCAAAGCCAGACAGGTAGAGCTACCCTAGTTCTTGTTTAGTCCCCACCCTCCTCCTTGCTGTGTTCTACAAGGGCAACATAGAAACTAAGGAGAAGAAGGAAGCTGGCAGGAGGTTCTGCCCCCAACTGGTTGTAAGAAGGCAGGCAGGTGGAGTCTGACTGAAAGCAGACTGAGGTTGGTGGGCCAGTGCTCACCTGTCCTAATAGACCTGCCTCTATTTTGTTTTGAATATTCAAAGAAGCTGGAATCTAACACATATAAAAACCCTGTGGAAATGCTTTAAAAACAAACAAACAGCGTTTTGAAAATATATATTGGATTTGCCATAGCTCACTATCGCCATCTACTGTCACATTTGTATATTGCACTTTACAACACACTTAAAACGTTTTCTTTGCCTCTGTATAGCTAAGTCCGAAGTCTGCGGTGAACACGGGATCCCTGCCCTGCAAATATGTGGCTCTATAATCAGTGAAGAAGATGCTGGGTGTGTGTGTGTGTGTGTGTGTGTGTGTTTGAAAGCAAGGGGAGATATCAAAGTGAAGAATTTAATTTCAGATATACACCAATCAAAACATATTTTCTATGCTGATTTTTCATCCTAATGTATGTAATCTAGGTCAGGTTCTGGAATGTGCATATTCAATTAGTTTTATTTATTATAAGCATGAAATGGTGATAGGGAGAAACCTTTTCCAGCTATGTCAGAAGGCCACATGCACTGTAAACAGCATAGCTTTCAGCAATAAGATTTTAGTTGCTGCCAATCTTCCTGGCTTCATTGGGGACAGGAGCAAAGCTGTTTAGTCTCTCAATTACTTTATCTCAAGACTGAGTGTGCAACATTCACAAATACAAGTCCAGTAATTGCTGTCTTATCAGATGTTCAGGACAAAGGAATTTTACTGATCCCTGCTTGACAGAAAGAAAAAGTCATATTTGATCACAAGGCCTCTCATTTAAGCACCATTTTAAGCCATGCGCTTGCCTGTAGCCAAATTGAGTCACTACTATGCATCAGAATCAGCCTTTATTGATAGAGACATGATGGCCTTGATTTCTGACCCTACCTTTAAGTTAATAAGAAAAAATAGAAAACTCTTTTAAATACTGTACACCAACTTTTCAGCTGGGGGAAAGAGAGAGAAAGTCTGCCTTGCTATACATCGGCTACATTTTAGATTAAATTTAGAGCAATGGTATAAAATAAAAATGATTGTTTTGCTGTTCAGAGATGGAATTCCAGGTATGAAGAAACACAAGGAAGAATGGGTATTGTTCTTTAAGAAGCAGGATATTTTTCTCTGTCTCTCAAGTTACGTTGATATTTCTCTTTCTTGGTGAATTTCCTCCCAGAACAGGATGCCATCAAGATTCCTTCAAATCCTTCCCAACATTCTCCATCTCCACCTTCAGCATTACAGAGAAGAAGTGTGATGAAATTCCCTCTGCCAGGTCACTGTAGGTCATGGAGAAATATTTGAGAACCCACCTCTTATGCTGGCTTTTTCTTATGCTTCTTGCAGTTGCTGGTCTTGATGGTGTTTCCATTAATAGTGGATAGGTTGGATATTTGTTTTATTATTTGCTGGCTTTTTAATGTTTATTGTGTTGTGTTGTGTTGTGTTGTGTTGTGTTATGTTGCATCTACAGTGTTGTCATGGAAGCTGCCAAGAGAGAGTCTTATTCTTATACCCTGAGGTGTACACTGGATTTGGAATAATCCCAAAGTGAAGTGGTGTGCCCCAGAGGCAGACCAAAAGCAGGGATCCCTGAAAGGCTTTGTGTTTCCCTCCGCAATCCAGATTTATTATTATTTTTTTTTTAAATGCTGCAGACAAACATTTGTTAGACGCAAAAGTGATGTCCCAAAGCCATTATGCCATAATGGTGTGATAGATTAAGATATAACAAATACTGGAGTGAGGAGAGAGCAAAGAGAGAGTCCATTATGACTCACAGGTCAAGCTTGTAATTGGAGTGAATTATTTTACCCAGAAAGTGAATTGCTTTTAGTTCTTACCATCCAAAAGAAAAACCTTTAAAGGTGTCTAGTACAAAAGGCCTGGACCTATTTGGCCTGAAATTTGCCAGGTTTCTTACTCAGGAGCAGCTCTCTCATCTTTGCAATTTTCTGAGTAATTGCCCATAAAATGCTAGGGGTGATTCTTTTTGTGTCACCCTAAAACTGAACCAGCTGCCCTTGCAAAAAAACAAAACCCCAAACCAAAACAAAAAACCACGGCAGCTATCCTGCTGAAATTTGGCAGGAGTTATTCCCCAATAAGGGGCACTCTTGCCTTCAAATTTCATCCAATTCTATCCCCACTCTCTTAAAAAAAAAGTTATAGCCTTTTTCTTTTTTTAAGGAGAATGTCCCTCTTTTTTTTCTTTTCTCTTTTTGTTTCACTCATTTTCTTTTTTCCTGACAGGCAAGCTTGTTTGATGTATAACGGTATTGGCTACAAAGTGTAACAATATAATATTAATAAAATTATTTTTAAAATAAGAAATTAAGTGAATCAACACAAAGGCCCCTGGACCTATTTGATTGTAATTTGGCAACTGTTATCCACTCTGGAAGTGCTAGTATCCTGCATATGTTATCCATTTCTATAAAAGGGGGGTATAGACATTTTTAAAAATCCCAATAGTGAATTGTGGGGAGAGGATGATGTAGATTGGACAGAACGTGAGATAAATCTGGTAACCTATGAAACACTCTCAAACTTAGGTCGCTTGATTTCCAAAGTGCGAGATTTGGTCTGAACCGAATCAGTGCACACTCCTAATAAATACTTTAATGAACAAGACTTAAGAGCTGTTGAGAACGCTCTTCTGGAGCAGACCTCTAGTAGACCTCTAGTACTTTCTCATTTAAAGTTGGGAAAGTGTGCAACTTTCCTGAATTTTAAGTATTTGAGATAGTCATTTCACTCCTCTTTCCTACCAGTTTAGCTGAGGAGTAGGTGTATGGGCAAGAACAACCAACACCTTAGAAAAGTGATATGCAGACCTATGGTTTGAGGGTCCTCTGAGGGTCCTCTTTTGAAATCCATCTTCTATTGCACTGTCAATGAACTGTGCATGTTTTTGAATTAAAGATGGTGGTGCTTGTGTTGCATCAGGCTTAAGCCCTTTTGCAGCACGGAGTCAGGTTGGATTATACCTGACGTTACTGTATCACAATTAGTTCCAATGAGGGGTTGTTGGTGTTTTGTTCTTTTGTCACATTACTGCTTTCCCCCAACCTCCACACAAGCCTATTGTAAACAATGTGGTCCAATTAATCCTGTATAGAGACCACATGTACATAATCACTTGCTTTGCATATAGCGATACACAAAACACCCATTTTAATCACACCGTTGGGAGTCTATTAAGTACAACAGAAGAGGAAACGTAAAGCAGAAAAATAAGCCTCCGTAATTTGTGTCAGGGCAGTTTGGCTATAATAAGGAGATCATTTAGAGGTATTATTTTGTTGTATTTATATATGGGCAAACTGCTTCATTGTGGTAGAGGAAATTTCATTTTTAGAGTTCTTCACTTTAGTGCCAGTTCATTTCTATGTAGGACTTGGTTCTACTGAAGCAAGGGAAATATTTGCTGAATGAAACAAACTAATAAAATGACCAGGGGGATGAGGAGTGTGGGGTTGGAGAGTTTTTCCTGTGGTTTATTAATGGGCACTGTAAATGTCACATTCTTTTGCTGGAATACATTAGGTCAATATTAACCATATGAAACTGCATATACACATATCAGTACATGTACTGGTACATTCAAACACTCTTATTTCAGCTATTTTTCAATCCTACCAGTGGAAACTAAAGCAATGAATTCATGGGCAGAAATTACCACTGGTAGTAATTGGCTTCATTTTTCATGCAAATGCCTCTGCTATCATTACAGGGCACTGTGCCTAGCCCTCCATAGGTATTAAATAAATGTTTGATTGTAGGAGAAGTAGTAACAGCCACAGTCCTTCCATGTAAAACAATTTTCTCTGGAGCAATTCCAGCTGAGAAGGGACTTCTGTAGCAATCTTTTAAGGCTTTGTTGTTGGGAATTATTAACTCCCCAATGTCCTTCCAACCTGCCTAAATATAACTGGGCCTCTGCAACTGTGGCTGCCTGGGACATGGAGGTCATTACAAAGGTCACTGCATCATTGTAAGACAGTCTCCCTGTTTCCCCCTCTCCCCAGAAAACTGCAGGGGAACGTGAGGTGAAAGGTGGGGGTCAGACCATTTGAGCATAGGTGAATATGGTGCATGGTACCATCATAAAAAAATGATAGTTTCATAATCTTTTCATTAAATGTAACTTCTGTTTTAATTATAGTTAGCCACATTTTCATCATCTTATTTTAATTAACTCCAGAGGCTTTTCATGAGTCCAGTAGTTCTGGTCCTTAATTTGATCTACATTTATTAGGTCATTCACATGATCAGGCAGAAGGTGACTTCTTTCAGAACACAAAATTATATTCAGTGAGGGTGGGGGGAGAATGTAGCTCTGTGTGTGCAAGCAGAAAAAGGGATTTCAGGAAACATAGCAGCAAGAATGAAGCTTATTTCAGGTTTTTGTGAAGTGTGGATCCTGAGTGGGTGAAGGGCTAGTCTGGCCCCTTAGAGGCAAATACATTTGTCAACTTTGTTGTTTAGTCATTTAGTCGTGTCCAACTCTTCGTGACCCCATGGACCAGAGCATGCCAGGCACTCCTGTCTTCCACTGCCTCCCGCAGTTTGGTCAAACTCATGTTTTTGTAGCTTCGAGAACACCATCCAACCATCTCATCCTCTGTTGTCCCCTTCTCCTTGTGCCCTCCATCTTTCCCAACATCAGGGTCTTTTCCAGGGAGTCTTCTCTTCTCATGAGGTGGCCAAAGTATTGGAGCCTCAGCTTCACAATCTGTCCTTCCAGTGAGCACCCAGGGCTAATTTCCTTATTTGTCAACTATGCCCCCAATAATGTGTGATGGGCATCAGTCAGAAGAGGGATGGACACTCAGAGAGACACACAGAGAAAGACAGGGCCTCTTCAGCAGGGATGAGAACCCTGATTTACCAGGCTTCCTGTCCCCTGGAGAGAGACCTATGTGCATTCATCCATACTCCCATAGGCCCCCCTTCAGACTGATGCTGCTGACCATGCATTGGATGGAGTGTATGACCAGCACATGTGTAAGCATCTAGGGGCAGAGCTAGGCCACAAGTTCCTTTGCAAGTTTGGTACCCACAGGTACCCACCAGCAGCCTGAAAATAGCTTGAACTGATGATAAGAATGACATTGAAGCAAAATCTTCATCCATTCGCTGTATGACTTGAACACAGGAGCTGTATATCACAGCACTGCCATTTGTTGGGGACTGAGTTTCAGTTTATTGGCCCTCATGAAGCCCATTACTGATTTAGGCACCATTTCATCATTCCCAGAGCATCGTTTGATTCATCTGACAAGGAGAAACAGAGCTGAGTGGCACCGGCACACTGACGGTGTTACCTTTCTCCATATCCCCAAATGACCCTTACCCAACAATTTCATGCAGACGCCAAAAAGCATGGTGGACAAGGCGAAACCTTCCAAAATCTGGTAGCAAAGAGACAGAGAAGAAGTCCCCCAGCACAATGGAGCTGTTGCAGAACCACTGTGTTGCTGTACCTCCTCCTGCCACCACACAGAGGTTATCCAGAAGGATGTTTCACGCTGTGTTCGAATTCTGTATTCTATTCTCATTCTCTATTCTGTTTTTAGCACAAAAGCGCCATTACTGGAAGTGCCAGGTTTGCCTGGTGAGGCAAAGCCACAACACTAGTTTCCTGGCAGGTTTCTCATTGCCACTTGTAGGGAGGGGCAAGCCAACGGGGAGATCACAAGGTGTGTCAGGTTAACTCCATTGCACCATGTCAACCTCCCGGCCCCTCTCCCTCCTGGTAAGCAGCAGGAACATGTTTTATACAGTGGCACCTCGGGTTACATATGCTTCAGGTTACATACACTTCAGGTTATACACTCCACTAAGCCAGAAATAGTGCTTCAGGTTAAGAACTTTGCTTCAAGATAAGAACAGAAATCAGGCTCCGGTGGCACGGTGGCAGCAGGAGGCCCCATTAGCTAAAGTGGTGCTTCAGGTTAAGAACAGTTTCAGGTTAAGTACGGAGCTCCGGAACGAATTAAGTACTTAACCCAAGGTACCAGTGTACTTTATTTTCTAATGTTTTATACTTTATTTTCATATGGAAACACAGCATCCTATCAACAAACAAACACATAAAATGAATTCAAGACAGCTTACAGCACAAATATCAGCAGAACAATTTAAAAATGAAGCAGTCAGAATTCCCCCCCCCCCAATCCTGGAAAATGTAGTTTCTTGTGCACAGAGCTCCAATTCCCAGCACACTTAATAAACTACAGTTCCTAGGATTCTTTGACGTAAGCCACGTGCTTTAAATGCATGGTGCAGATGCGACCCAATAAACTTAAAAGCAGATTATCTGGAAATGGCTCATTACAACACAACCTTTTCAATGTCAATCCACAATAGCTAAATGCTATTTTTATCAACAGGGAAAATGTCAACACTGCATCTGACTTGTTGATCTCTTGGAGAACGTTCAGTGAATTCAAAGGGCGTGTATAGGAAATTCCCTGGAGAGTCATCTTTCAGTCCTGAGAAGGCTTGAAGGATGCTCCAGCAACAGAAAGATTAACAAGTAAATTAAGTCCCGAACAGTGAATATCTTGTCGTGGATCTTTAGAACTCAGTGTCTTCCTGTGGGAGAGTGATAGGCTTAGCAGATAGCTGTGAAGTATGTTCCTTCCAAAATCTGATGTAAAGCATGTTAACATGCCTAAGGTGCCACAGTAGGAGTGATTTATACTCAAGCATCACCATATAAAACCACTTCATTATAACGGAATAATGAAAAGAAGGGGGCATCAAATTTTGCCTCTCGAGGGAACATTCTCACAGCCATGCTTAAACAAATAACTGTTTGATACATTGTTTAGAAGTGTTAGGGAAGCTATTTTGCTTGGCATCTGTTGGACAAAATCAATATTTGTGTGCGGGTAGTATTTTTTTCACCACAGTGCCTAACTGCTGATTGCTATTGGCATATAAAATGATATGTCTAAAGCGAGCGGGTGTCAGAGGAGGAAATCAATAGTTTTGAACAGTTATATTTAACTCTTAATTCAATAGTTTAGAAGGGTTACTCTTAATGCAAAATTGTGTACTTTTAGGGACAATTAGTGTAGCAGCCAGAAGAAAAACCCAGATCATTATATGGGGCCAAAGTTGCCAAAAATTTATTGGTACTTGCCAACAGGTAAATAGAACTCAGGGCAGAAAGTCATTTCTTCACAGCTTCACCTTATCAAATTATCAAGTAAACTGAGAAGAAGAAGAGTTTGGATTTGATATTCCGCTTTATCACTACCCGAAGGAGTCTCAAAGCGGCTAACATTCTCCTTTCCCTTCCTCCCCCACAACAAACATTCTGTGAGGTGAGTGGGGCTGAGAGACTTCAGAGAAGTGTGACTAGCCCAAGGTCACCCAGCAGCTGCAGGTGGAGGAGCAGAGATGTGAACCTGGTTCCCCAAATTACGAGACTACCGCTCTTAATCACTACACCACACTGGCTCTGAGCATAACTTGATGTCCCCCATATAGTGGCCTAAATATATCTGAGCTTAAGTCATTGTCTCCCCAACTGAACACCTCTTTAGGGTTCAAGCAGTGAGTCACTTTGCAGTTTAGTTGAAAACTGCAGCAGTAGGACTCAATTCGTGAGAAAATCTCTTCTATGGACCCTTATCTCTGTTGCTGATGGAACAGCCTTCATTGATGTCGCAGACATCAGGCCAAGGGTCCATCAAGGGGAACCTTTTAGAGGTCAATCAGAGGCCTGAGGGAAGCCTGCAAGTTGGACAACATAGCCATCATGGCTATTAGCCATTGACAGCTTTATCCTCTATGAATTTGTCTCGTATTTTTTTAAAGCCATCTAAGTTGGTGTTCGTCACTACCTCTTGTAGGTGCAAGTTCCATAGTTTAATGATGTAAAAAGGTAAAGTAAATGTAAAGGACCCCTGGATGGTTAAGTTCAGTCAAAGGCAACTTTGGGGTTGCGGCGCTCATCTCGCTTCACGCCGAAGGAGCCAGTGTTTGTCCACAGACAACTATCTGGATCATGTAGCCAGCATGACTAAACCACTACTGGTGCAACGGGACACTGGGATGGAAGCCAGAGTGCATGGAAATACCATTTACCTTCCCACTGCAGCTTAAACTACTGTCCCATCCTATATGGCCCTTTAGGGGAGGGCAGTTCTAAGCAGCCATGTGTTTACCTCTTTCCTCCCAAACTTTCATTAGTGATAAATGTTGTTGTTGTTGTTTAGTCGTTTAGTCGTGTCCGACTCTTTGTGACCCCATGGACCAGAGCACACCAGGCACCCCTGTCTTCCACTGCCTCCCGCAGCTTGGTCAGACTCATGTTTGTTGCTTCAAGAACACTGTCCAACCATCTCGTCCTCTGTCGTCCCCTTCTCCTTGTGCCCTCCATCTTTCCCAAAATCAGGGTCTTTTCCAGGGAGTCTTCTCTTCTCATGAGGTGGCCAAAGTATTGGAGCCTCAGCTTCACGATCTGTCCTGCCAGTGAGCACCCAGGGCTAATTTCCTTAAGAATGGATGCGTTTGATCTTCTTGCAGTCCATTGGACTCTCAAGAGTCTCCTCCAGCACCATAATTCAAAAGCATCAATTCTTCGGCGATCAGCCTTCTTTATGGTCCAGCTCTCACTTCCATACATTACTACTGGGAAAACCATGGCTTTAACTATACGGACCTTTGTTGGCAAGGTGACGTCTCTGCTTTTTAATATGCTGTCTAGGTTTGCCATCGCCTTTCTCCCAAGGAGCAGGCGTCTTTTAATTTCGTGGCTGCTGTCACCATCTGCAGTGATCATGGAGCCCAAGAAAGTAAAATCTCTCACTGCCTCCATTTCTTCCCCTTCTATTTGCCAGGAGGTGATGGAACCAGTGGCCATGATCTTTGTTTTTTTGATGTTGAGCTTCAGACCATATTTTGCGCTCTCCTCTTTCACCCTCATTAAAAGGTTCTTTAATTCCTCCTCACTTTCCGCCATCAAGGTTGTGTCATCTGCATATCTGAGGTTGTTGATATTTCTTCCGGTGATCTTAATTCCAGCTTGGGATTCATCCAGCCCAGCCTTTCGCATGATGAATTCTGCATATAAGTTAAATAAGCCGGGAAACAATATACAGCCTTGCCGTACTCCTTTCCCAATTTTGAACCAATCAGTTGTACCATATCCAGTTCTAACTGTAGCTTCTTGTCCCACATAGAGATTTCTCAGGAGACAGATGAGGTGATCAGGCACTCCCATTTCTTTAAAAACTTGCCATAGTTTGCTGTAGTCGACACAGTCAAAGGCTTTTGCATAGTCAATGAAGCAGAAGTAGATGTTTTTCTGGAACTCTCTAGCTTTCTCCATAATCTAGCGCATGTTTGCAATTTGGTCTCTGGTTCCTCTGCTGCTTCGAAATCCAGCTTGCACTTCTGGGAGTTCTCGGTCCACATACTGCTTAAGCCTGCCTTGTAGAATTTTAAGCATAACCTTGCTAGCGTGTGAAATGAGTGCAATTGTGCGGTAGTTGGAGCATTCTTTGGCACTGCCCTTCTTTGGGATTGGGATGTAGACTGATCTTCTCCAATCCTCTGGCCACTGAGTTTTCCAAATTTGCTGGCATGTTGAGTGTAGCACCTGAACAGCATCCACTTTTAAAATTTTAAATAGTTCAGCTGGAATATCATCACTTCCACTGGCCTTGTTATTTGCAGTGCTTTCTAAGGCCCATTTGACTTCATTCTCCAGGATTTCTGGCTCAAGGTCAGCAACCACACTACCTGGGGTGTACGACACATCCATATCTTTCTGGGATAATTCCTCTGTGTATTCTTGCCACCTCTTCTTGATGTCTTCTGCTTCTGTTAGGTCCTTACCATGTTTGTCCTTTATCATGGTAATCTTTGTACGAAATGTTCCTTTCATATCTCCAATTTTCCTGAACAGATTTCTGGCTTTTCCCATTCTATTGTTTTCCTCTATTTCTTTGCATTGCTCGTTTAAGAAGGTCTTCTTGTCTCTCCTTGCTATTTTTTGGAAATCTGCATTCAATTTCCTGTATCTTTCACTATCTCCCTTGCATTTTGCTTGCCTTCTCTCCCCCGCTATTTGTAAGGCCTCGTTGGACAGTCACTTTGCTTTCTTGCATTTCTTTTTCATTGGGTTGGTTTTAGTTGCTGCCTCCTGTATAATGTTGCGAGCCTCCACCCATAGTTCTTCAGGCACTCTGTCCAGCAAATCTAAATCCTTAAACCTGTTCCTCACTTCCACTGTGTATTCATAAGGGATTTGGTTTAGATTGTATCTTACCAGCCCAGTGGTTTTTCCTACTTTCTTCAGTTTAAGCTTGAATTTTGCTATAAGAAGCTGATGATCTGAGCCACAGTCAGCTCCAGGTCTTGTTTTTGCTGACTGTATAGAGCTTCTCCATCTTTGGCTGCAGAGAATATAATCAATCTGATTTTGATGCTGCCCATCTGGTGATGTCCATGTGTAGAGTCGTCTCTTGTGCTGTTGGAAAAGAGTGTTTGTGATGACCAGCTTGTTCCCTTGTCAGAACTCTATTAGCCTTTGCCCTGCTTCATTTTGAACTCCAAAGCCAAACTTGTCAGTTGTTCCTTTTATCTCTTGACTCCCTACTTTAGCATTCCAATCCCCTATAATGAGAAGAACATCCTTCTTTGGTGTCATTTCTATAAGGTGTTGTAAGTCTTCATAGGATTGGTCAATTTCAGTTTCTTCAGCACCAGTGGTTGGTGCATAAACTTGGATAACTGTGATGTTAAAAGGTCTGCCTTGGATTCGTATCGAGATCATTCTGTCATTTTTGAGATTGCATCCCAGTACATCTTTCACCACTCTTTTGTTGACTATGAGGGCCACTCCATTTCTTTTACGGGATTCTTGCCCACAGTAGTAGATATGATGGTCATCCGAACTGAATTCGCCCATTCCTGTCCATTTTAGTTCACTGATGCCCAGGATGTCAATATTTATTCTTGCCATCTCATTTTTGACCACATCCAACTTACCAAGGTTCATAGTTCTTACATTCCACGTTCCTATGCAATATTTTTCTTTACAGCATTGGACTTTCCTTTCGCTTCCAGGCATATCCGCAACTGAGCGTCCTTTCGGCTTTGGCTCAGCCGCTTCATCAGCTCTGAATCTACTTGTACTTGTCCTCCGCTCTTCCTCAGCAGCATGTTGGTCGCCTTCCAACCTGAGGGGCTCATCTTCCAGCGTCATAACTTTTATATGCCTGTTGTCTTTGTCCATGGAGTTTTCTTGGCAAGGATACTGGAGTAGCTTGCCGGTTCCTGCTCCAGGTGGATCACGTTTGGTCACAACTCTCCACTATGACCTGTCCATCTTGGGCGGCCCTGCACGGCATAGCTCATAGCTTCTCTGAGTTATTCAAACCCCTTTGCCACGGCAAGGCAGTGATCCATGAAGTGATAAATACCACCATATATATTTCGTTAAGTATCTCATCTAAAAGGCTTTATTATTTTTTACATTTCTGGGGACCATCTCATTAATATGTAATGCACACTTTCTATCTTCCTTATGTTTTCCTCTATTAAAAAATAAAATAAAATAAAACTCTCTTGCATATGCCACACTCTTAACAGTTTTTAAACTGTTACCTTGGTTCCTAGCATTAATTTGAAATCCCACATGTAATACTCTAGAAGGTGGAAATGAAAACATTTAACTCAGCCACATTACAGTTTTCTCTGTTTGGTCTTATTTACATCTATTATGATTTTGTAATTGACAGTATCCTTCTAGAACCCAGAGCCAACCCAGTATCCCTTATATACTTTTAAGATTGATGCACAGATGCACACATGCACACAATTAAAGGGCCAAAGGCAATTCCAGTCAGGGTTTGGATTACAGAGTTGCCAAAACTTGGGTCTCTAGCTGTTTTTGAACTACAGTTCCCATCATCCCTAGCTAGCAGGATCAGTGGTCAGGGATTATGGGAATTGTAGTCCAAAAACAGCTGGAGACCCAGGTTTGGGAAACCCTGATTTAGAACATGGGAAGTGAAACTTTTTCAGCCCAAAGGAGGTATTCCCTCACAGGCTTTAATCTCCACCATAGGACTCCATCTCCCTATGTGACCCTCTCTGGGCTTTGATAACTTTTGCGGAGGCCTTTCTCTCAGTCCCGCCACCTTCACAGAAACATTTGGTGAGGAAATGAGGGAGGGCATTTTTGGTGGCAGCTCCAGTATTGGAGGCTAGACTGGCCCTTTCTCTACTTTCCTTTTGCCAGGAGGCAAATACTTTTTTGTATAGACAGGCCTTTGGTCAGCAGCTGACTGTTGTGGCAGAGTCTTCTGAAGGTGTGTGCATGTTATTAAATGGTTTTCAGTTTTTTTCAGTGCTGTCCTAACACGGTTACTTATTCAATCCTTATTTAAAATAAATAAATAAACAAACAATTATCGTATATATACGTGTGTGCGCGCACGTGCGCACACACATATTTGAATATGTTTTAAATTTATGCTGTCTCTTGGGTCCTGCGATGGGAGAAAGGCAGGATATACAGTAAATAAAATTAAAAATAAATAAATAAATAGGCAACTCCCTGGGGGCTGCATGCCAGAGACAGATCAACACGTGTGACTTAAACAGTAGGCTACTTGTGAGCCACAAAAGTTAGAAGTCTCTTTCTTTCTCTCTCCCCCCCCCCCAGAGGTAAGCGTAAGGTATTATTACAGTTCAAGGAAACAATACAGTCAATCAAAAGCCTTCAAGGAAGCTGCACAGCAGGGCCTGAGATGGGTGTGGCCTGGGGAGACTCCCAAGGGCTGAACAGAAAAATATGGAGGGCCACATTTGTCGCTTCACCTGAGTTTTCCACCCCTGGTTTAGCCCCTTCTTTTCTATGAGTGCTTCAGAACAGATCAGAAAGCTTGCTTTGTCACTGATTTTATTTTAATATCCTGCCATCCATTAAACTAAGCTGGCAGCAGCTCTCCAAGGCCCCTGGCAAAGGTCTTTTTCAGCTTACTATGAGCAAGTCTTTTGAATGGAGATGACAGGAATTGAAGCTGTACCAATGAGTTATTCCCATTGCATTAGACCAGGGAATTCTGTGGACAGACTATTCAACAGGGCAAGGATACACAAGTCTTCTCTTAAGTAATTTTTAATTATTTCAGTGAGACTTACTCCCAGGTAGGGGAATATAGGGTTGCAGTCCAGCTGCCTGATAGGTTGCTGGCCTTTGGGAAGTTTCTGCCTTCCAGTGGAAATGATCTGACTGGGTTCTTGCAAGGTTAAAATGTGATAAGGATATTTTTAATCGGCCCTGAGACCTTGGGAAGAGAAATCTAAACAAGTCACAATTTGCTGCAATTATTTTTGTAATGTTTTATTCATATACCTCCTATTTTCATCTGAGCGTTTTTGCTGCTAAGGCACCATCTATTACCAATTTATTATCCTTATTTAAAAGCAATAGGTTGTCAAGCAAAACCTGCAGTGCATTACAAATATATTGTTTTTCTTATGCAGAGGAAGCGTGGAAATTTGGCTTTTCATAATGCTGCAGTTCTAGAATAGTTTAAGAACAGATGTCCAGAATAATAATGTCATGTCGGTGGCATAGAATTAGGCCGGAAATGAATGTTCTCTTTGTTTTTACCTCAGAAGTTGTCACGGAAAGAAGTGGTTGACATCAGTAACAATTTTCATATTTTGGCTTAGCCTTCTTTTCGCTCAGCCCTGCAAAGGTGGAATCAGCAGATGCACCAGGAAAAAAGCAGTAAGAGTGGACAAGATTAATAAGCTCAGTGTTACCTTGCTAAAAGTTCATGAAATCCATATTTGCATAATGTGCGCAACTAATTGTTTTGTCACTGAACGCACTATAGATGGTTTGTGGTCCATCTGAGAGCTTGGTAATTATGACAACACTTTCCTAAACCAACTAGTCATAGTAAAATATCGCCTTTTTTATCTATGTGTTAAGATGCAAAAGCTGAAGAGGTAAGGAATGAGAAAGCTGGAAGCTTTGAAACTGCAGGTGGTTCAGCTGAACACCAGACAACTTAGTTCAGATATTTCAGACCTGCTCTAAAGAAGAAATGTCATAGCTAATGTTGGTTGGAGTTACAATGGTACCTCTGGTTCTGAACTTAATTCGTTCCAGAGGTCCATTCTTAACCTAAAACCGTTCTTAACCTGAGGTACCACTTTAGCTAAAGGGGTCTCCCGCTGTCGCTGCCGCTATGCTGCTGCCGCACGATTTCTGTTCTCATCCTGGGGCAAAGTTCTTAACCCGAGGTACTTCTTCCGGGTTAGCGGAGTCTGTAACCCAAAGTGTTTGTAACCCAAGGTGTTTGTAACCCAAGGTACCACTGTAATTGTAGCACCGGTAATTGTATTTGTATGCTACCTTCCCCCAGTTAAAACCATGCTCAAAGCGGCTTACAATATGGTGGGGGGGAGGAGATTTTCAAAACATAACAAAAGAAGTCATAATAAAGAAAGCATCAAAAATTACACAACCAAATTGAACAATTTCAACATAAATAATAATAAAGATACAAAATAAAGAATTAATATCAATAGCGGCAGCCCTTTAAGAGCCTTCTAAGCAGTACCCCAGTCCAAGAGTCCGTTCAGCAGCCACAGCTTTTGTAGCTGGAGTCAGTCAGGTCCCTACTCTCCCAGGCCAGATGGAAAAAGGCTTGCAAGGCAGGGAACAAGTTCCCCAGGATTCACAGCCAATTATAATAGGATACATTGAAATTTTGCACTTAGGTTTTTTAAAAAGAACAACAGGACAGAAATAACTATTTAGTTGCGCTTCTCTTTGTATCCTTAATGAATCAGCACCTGTACACTACAGGGGCTGGAATCAAAGCATTCTGCATCCTTAATTAATCAGTCAGGATCAAAAGGGATTTATCTAGTAGGCAATGAACCATTTTTTCTGTTTCAGAGTGTTTTTTGGGTCTTTATTTTTTAAACATGGCCACAGTGACACAACTATGCTGTGTTTTTATGTCATCTCGTTTGCTTCATGTTTCCTGATTGATTGGGGTCACATAGCCAGCAGGAGGAATAGCATTGTTTTTTAAAATAATGGCACTGAACAGGCATGAAAACTGGAGAGGTCGGTTGAACGGTCGGATTGTTGATACCCAGTGCCCCTTGTTTGTGCCGAAATTGACTGCTCCTCAGACATTCTGTGCAGCAGTTGGAAATACTGCTTTATCATCATTTATTGGCTTGAATCTGAAGTTTCTGTGAGACAAAATTTGCTTGCAGGATGCTCCCAGTGGAGGAACAAGCAAGGGCAATGATTTTCTCTGTTGCGCCTTAAAAATCTGCTCTGGACAGTTAGGGAGGAGTGTGGGGTATGGCATGGGAGCTGTAGGGGGAATAAGCAAAATATCACTCCAGTATCTAACAGAAGCCTCTCCTGCCTCTCGGCCCCTTCTGCAAATGGAAGGAGCCCTTCTATTTGCAGAAGAGAATTTCTGAACCCAAGCCTTTGTTTCTTCTTGATGTTATATGCACTTCAAACCTCTAGCAGAAGCCTGGACCCTCCTCAAGGTTTCTTCTACCACACTCTCAAGTTTCAAATCAGTCAGATTTTCAACCTATAATCCAGGAATGGGAAATATCATGCACGGAGGCCAAATGTGCCCTCTAGCCTTCTGTGTTTGCTCACTGGAACCACGACCATTCTCACAAGGCCACATCCTTCACTGGGCCTGCTTTGCAACCTCCTTGAGGTCCTTTTGCCTCAGTGTATCCTTGCTTCTTGCTTTTCTGGATGGGGAATGGAGAGGGATGTTTGAGTAAATTAATGGAACCCACTCTTGCTTCTGGTCATGCCTACCACTGACACATGGTCCCCAGAAAGTTGCATAGAAGGCAATGTGGCCCCTGGACTTAAAAATACTCCCCAGCCCTGCTATAAGCAAAAAAAACTGACTTCCTCTGATTTCACATTATAATGGCAGGTCCCAATTTAGCCAGCTCATCCTTAGCACAGGGTCACCACGCTAACCTCTGAGTAAGAGAGTGTGTGGTAAGGACTGCCTTGCTATTGCTATTGCTAATTCCCCCCACCCTCTTTGGATTCTTTATGGAGCAGCAAAAATGACCTATCGTTTTATATAGTATGAGAAATGCTTTGCTGCTGAGGTTTTATATAGTTTGAGAAACAAAAGATTTCTCAGATATGGTGCAGCTGCTCAAGAGAAAGATATAAAAGGGGTCATTTAACTCTCATAATCTTGGAAACAAGCAGAGCTATCTTGCTGCTGCATTTAGCTTAGGGTTTTGTGTTTGTGATAGGTTCTTTATATGTGGTTACTTACCAGTTTTGAAACTGCTGCTGTAGACATGATGAATTAAGTAATAAGCAATAAGTCCATGCACATGACACCATTTTTGTGAATTCTCCCCTTCCAACTTCCCTCATTTTAGCACCTCGTTCTACTTCTGCATCACCATTCCATAATGGCCTCTCCTGGATGTCTGGAAAGGGTGTAGGTCCTTTCCATAGCTATTTTAGCAATTCTGCTCTAACAGTTTATGCTCGTGACATCTCATAAGCAAATTATATATAAACATTGTTTCAAGGTGAATTATGCATGTAACTCCATGGATTATCTATGAGCAGGCGTCTCAATTTTTGTTGGTTTGTGATTCTGGAAAAGATCTAGGGATACTGTGTGGGGGTGCAACTGTTCTACATTTAGGTACTGTGAAATTTATGCTTATGTGAAACTGCAGGCTCCTGTTTGCTAATTGAAAACTTTTATTGTTTATGGTTAAAGTGTTGTTAAAGACTGAAATGGTATATTAACTGTTGCCAGACCAAGCCATTTGGTGTAGGTCAGAAATGGTGTGTTATCAATTAATGGAAGACTTCAGAGAAGGCCCATATGTGTTACGACCAAATCCTTGTCTAAAGATGGCAAAATCTTTTAGCCTCGTCTTCACACATTTACTAACATTTGTCTACTTTTAGAGGTTTTCTGTTTATCTAGCTTCAGGTGGCACTGCCTTTTTCCAGTTCAGCATGCTATCCAACACTTTTATTTGTTTGCTTGCTGGATTTATAGCCTCTGTTTCTGTTTGAATACACAGGACAGCTAGCAAAAATCACAGTTGAAGAGCTGGGTTTTTCCATCCAGCTAAGATAAGTTGAAAGTCTTTCAATGGAGCATCCACTAAAAAGCTGGATCGGGCTCCTCCTATATTGATAATAACTCTTAGTACTGTTCAAGGATATGAGATGAAAACACTATTGCAATGGGATTAGGGGTTGAGCTGGATGAACTCATGGGACCCCTTTCCAGCCCAGTTTTTTCTGATAGTATAAGACGGAGGTTTCGACAGGAGGAAGCTCAAAGAACCAAACTGTTGGAGATAAATCTGACAGCTTGGAAAGTGGTCAAGTACTTTTCCTTGTAATGAAGCTTGCTTTCTTGAGCTGGACTCTTCCAGAAGAAGAAAGGGGGGTTACTTTCCCGCCCTCCTGTCAGCTGTGGAATGTGCTGATTATATGAACAAAAGCAGATGGAATTGTTTCAGTCAGGAGAGGTTGAGGCTGCAGGTTAGCAAGCAAAATGGATCTCAGTGGAAGCATCTTCAGGGTGCAAGCAATACCCAAGAAATAGAATGGAGAGCAGTATCTGCTGGATTGTCAATTCTGTTACATATTTTCCTGTGCTTGGCCTATATATGTGTGTAAATAAACCAGATATCACAAAATGTAGATGCCTCCTGATTCCACGGGGCGGGGGGGGGGGGGGGAGAATAGGCACCATGAAATGTCTCCCCTCTCAGAGAATCTGGGTGCTTTTTGTATTTCCAAAATGAACTATTAGTTAATTATTAGTTCTAAACCCATCTTTCACCATATGGTCCCATATAGAAAGTGCTTCACATGTATTAACATGTAGTGATCTTTTCTAGGCATCAGATGAAACAGCCAGCCCCACTTGCAAGCCCACTTGAATGTGAAGAACTGAATGTCTGAAGACACTCCAGGTGCTTGAATGAATTTTTTTTTTTTGTTCAACATAGTTTTTTTCTGGGGACAGGGGATGCTTTGAACACTAATTAACATTTTTGCCTGTTGATAAAACAATTTCTTGATCAGGGATATCCTACAAAGGCTTTTAAATAGGCACTACTCATATCCCAAAATGTGGACAGAGCAGCTTTGCTTCAGCCTAGAGTACAAAAGAAAAGAAACCAATTAAATGATAAGTGTTATTACATTAAGGTTCAGTATTCAGATCAAGGCAGTCATTAAGACATTTTGGTACGTTTTGGAGAATATCCCCAGATGTGGGAAAAGCCCTCTGTTTGCTCTTCAAAAAAATGTGGAAGACGCGTTTGCAAGATGAAGGGGGGAAAACCACTAGATTCTGTTAGAACCTTTGACAGAGACACAAGCAAAGGTCAGTTCCGATGTAGAAATTGTGCTGCATGCTCTAACTTCAGTAAAATCAAGATGTTAAGTCCAGTAACAATGCAAAATATTTGCATTGGGAAGTGCTGGGTGAGATCCCATGGACAGTAATACTAAAAGGAAAGGGAGTTCATGATGGCTGGGAGTTTGTTAAGAGGGAGATAGTAAAAGCACAACTTCAGGCAATACCAATGAGACGGAAACATGGAACGTGCCTAAAGAAGCCAGGGTGGCTATCTAAAGAACTTTTAACTGAGTTAAGATTAAAAAAGGATGTGTACAAAAAATGGAAAAGGGGGGAAACCACCAAAGAGGAATTCAAACAAATAGCCGGCACGTGTAGACACAAAGTCAGAAAAGCTAAAGCACAGAATGAACTCAGGCTTGCTAGAGAGGTTAAAAGCAACAAAAAAGGCTTTTATGGGTATGTTCGTAGCAAAAGGAAGAACAAAGAAACAGTGGGGTCACTCAGAGGAGAAGATGGTGAAATGCAAACAGGGGACACAGAAAGGGCTGAACTCCTCAATGCCTTCTTTGCCTCAGTCTTCTCCGATAAAGAAAACAATGCCCGACCTGAAGAATTTGGAGCAAATGATTCAGAAGAGGAAACACAGCCCAGAATAACTAAGGAGATAGTACAAGAATACTTGGCTAGTTTAGATGTATTCAAGTCTCCAGGGCCAGATGAACTGCATCCAAGAGTATTAAAAGAACTGGCAGATGTGATCTCAGAACCACTGGCAGTCATCTTTGAGAATTCCTGGAGAACAGGCGAAGTCCCGGCAGACTGGAGGAGGGCAAATGTTGTCCCTATTTTCAAAAAGGGAAAAAGAGAGGACCCAAATAATTACCGCCCAGTCAGTCTGACATCAATACCAGGGAAGATTCTGGAGCAGATCATTAAGCAAACAGTCTGTGAGCACCTAGAAAGGAATACTGTGATCACCAATAGTCAGCATGGATTTCTGAAAAATAAGTCATGTCAGACTAACCTGATCTCATTTTTTGACAGAATTACAAGCCTGGTAGATGAAGGGAATGCAGTGGATGTAGCCTACCTTGATTTCAGCAAGGCATTTGACAAGGTGCCCCATGATATTCTTGTAAAGAAGCTGGTAAAATGCGGTCTTGACTATGCTACCACTCAGTGGATTTGTAACTGGCTGTCTGACCGAACCCAAAGGGTGCTCATCAATGGTTCCTCTTCATCATGGAGAAGAGTGACTAGTGGGGTGCCACAGGGTTCTGTCTTGGGCCCGGTCTTATTCAACATCTTTATCAACGACTTGGATGATGAACTCAAGGGCATCCTGATCAAATTTGCAGATGACACCAAACTGGGAGGGGTGGCTAACACCCCAGAGGACAGGATCACACTTCAAAACGACCTTGACAGATTAGAGAACTGGGCCAAAACAAACAAGATGAATTTTAACAGGGAGAAATGTAAAGTATTGCACTTGGGCAAAAAAAATGAGAGGCACAAATACAAGATGGGTGACACCTGGCTTGAAAGCAGTACATGTGAAAAGGATCTAGGAGTCTTGGCTGACCACAAACTTGACATGAGCCAACAGTGTGACGCGGCAGCTAAAAAAGCCAATGCAATTCTGGGCTGCATCAATAGGAGTATTGCATCTAGATCAAGGGAAGTAATAGTGCCACTGTATTCTGCTCTGGTCAGACCTCACCTGGAGTACTGTGTCCAGTTCTGGGCACCACAGTTCAAGAAGGACACTGACAAACTAGAACGTGTCCAGAGGAGGGCAACCAAGATGGTCAAAGGCCTGGAAGCGATGCCTTATGAAGAACGGCTAAGGGAGCTGGGCATGTTTAGCCTGGAGAAGAGGAGGTTAAGGGGTGATATGATAGCCATGTTCAAATATATAAAAGGATGTCACATAGAGGAGGGAGAAAGGTTGTTTTCTGCTGCTCCAGAGAAGTGGACACGGAGCAATGGCTCCAAACTACAAGAAAGAAGATTCCACCTAAACATTAGGAAGAACTTCCTGACAGTAAGAGCTGTTCGACAGTGGAATTTGCTGCCAAGGAGTGTGGTGGAGTCTCCTTCTTTTGAGGTCTTTAAGCAGAGGCTTGACAACCATATGTCAGGAGTGCTCTGATGGTGTTTCCTGCTTGGCAGGGGGTTGGACTCGATGGCCCTTGTGGTCTCTTCCAACTCTATGATTCTATGATTCTATGATCTGATATTTTTTTTCCACATGGAACATCAAAGTGATGGAAGGAGCATAAGAAGCTGCATTTCACTGAGCCAGACCCTTGGTGCATCTATGCTGATTGGCAGTGGCTCTGGCAGGGCCCTCTCCAGCCCTACCTGAATTTCCAAGGGCTGAACGCAGGGCATTTTCCTTGTGAAGCCGACGCTTTATTTCTGAGCTATTCCTGTGATGAATATCACACAGTGCCCATGGCTACCTGGGAATGACCACACACACTGCTAAGACCCTTATCAGTGAGCATAAAATCTCTGCACAAACTGCTAAAGTTCAAGTCTCTGTGGTTAAGCACTTCCAGAATGGCAAGCATGATGAGAGACATTTGGGATTTTGGTGCACAGAACAGATGCAAGCTCAAGCAAAATAATGATACAATAAATTACAAAAGGGATTCATAAATTAAGAACATTAATGCCCACTGAACTTAACAATGACATTGATGGGATGGCAGCTATACAATGAATATAAGGTTTCACTAACGTATACAGAGTTTATTTTTCCTTGCTTTTCTGGCTTCACACTGCCTGTAAATTTTACTGTTTGGTATTAAGTTTCGATAGATAACTAGCCCTATTAGGGTGTTTTATGCTGTTTTACATCAAGTGTATAAAATTAGCTAACCATAACACTGGTCGGTCTTACAGGTTTGTGTTTTTAAGGCATGTTGTAACTATGCATTCAACTTGCCGGAAATCTGCCTCTCCACATTGTAAGTCTGTCATCTCGCAGAGAAGGCACAATTAGTAATGTCTGTCAGGTAAGCCAGCTGCCTTGCTTCTACATTTGAGCTTCTCCATTGTGGTTCCAGAAGGGCAATAAGATAGGCAGGAGACAGAGCACCATGGCTGCAAATCATCACTTGCTGCTCCAGTGAAGTGCAGTGTTGATGTGAGTATGCACAGTGGAGTTTGGAGGACATCACAATGATGATCGTAGCGATTTCTAACCAAGCCTTCACCATCAGGTCCCAGGACAGGTCACAGCAATTTAAAATACACTATTTAAAAACCCTTTAGAATGAATTCTCGTTCCTTACGGTATACATGTCCCCCCCTTTTTTTTGCCCAGCATTTATTCATGCAGCCTCACTCTTTGCTTTACTTGTAAACCATTTTCTCTAGATTAATTGTGCTGTCATTGTCCAATAGAACTAAAAAGCAATGTTAACACCCAAGTGATCTTTGGCTCCCTCTGTGTTAATTTTATAATGCAAACACAGTGCACAAGTTAATTACACCAGTGCCTTGACATAAGTGGGGAATCATTATAAATTCCTTTGATATTCATAACATTAATCATCGTTGGATTTTGTATTAATAAGACAACATTTGATGGTATTTAGTAGCGAGACGTACAACACCGAGGCATTCATACATATAATGTTTGTGGGGCTGAGGAAAGCAATTGGCATATGACATACATCCACAATGGCAACCATAAAGAATGGCACTAATGCCTTATCACCCTCAACCTTTTCCGCCTTTTAAAATAGTGAGATTCAACTCTGGGAACGGAATTATATTGATTTCTCTAGCAGCATGTCAAAATATGCAGAACACGCCATTAATCATATGAATTCATTTGTCCATATAATTTACTTTTTTCTGGATACTATTGTATCATTGACTTCTCTTGTACCATTGCCTGACCTTGCCTCTTATCTGTGTTTGACAAATGAACTATTTCCTGAGTGTGTAGTATAATCTGCTGCACTCCTGTCCCTCTTTGCTCAGCCCATACAGTGGTACCTCGGGTTAAGTACTTAATTTGTCCTGGAGGTCCGTTCTTAACCTGAAACTGTTCTTAACCTGAAGCACCACTTCAGCTAATGGGGCCTCCTGATGCTGCCGCGCCGCCGGAGCACAATTTCTGTTCTCATCCTGAAGCAAAGTTCTTAACCCGAGGTAATATTTCTGGGTTAGCAGAGTCTGTAACCTGAAGCGTATGTAACCTGAAGCATATGTAGCCCGAGGTACCACTGTACTGTCTCCAACCATCTTCCCCAGAGAGATGTCTGGTGCTGTTGTTTCTAAATATGCAATGGGTACCTGTTTAAATGCTCAATTGTTCATACAGTGGTTTAAATTAGAAAAAAAATCTGTTTTTGTCATGCAGGTATGAATACATTGTTATCCTCCCCCCCCCCATTTATATATCATATTATATCAATGATATATAAACTAGATGGAGAGTTGTTTGGCACTCATGTTTGTTTTGAAAAATAGACTCAACATCCCATGAGCCCCATGAGAGCATCATGTGGCAATTTAGTATCCCACACATGCAAACATCGATCTTAATTGCCTATTTACTTAAACAAGAATTCTCCTGGAGGTATCAAAGATGCCACTGCTGAAAGTGGGGTTTCCTGACAGTTGCTATGGTGGGACATATTTGCCCAGTTTCAAAAGAGCTAATAAAACATATTTTGTCCTATTTTGGATGCTTAGTGGATGAAGCTTGCTTTCAGGGAGATCACCTTTGCAGGTGGCAGTAAAAAGAATGCAGACTCTTGTGGTACATTCAAGTTACAATGGGGTATCCCTTGAGTTTAAGGTGAGGGGGGGGACTTTTAGGTCACCAGAGGACTGTACCTCTGCATGTGTGAATTTTGTGAAACAGGAGAGGCCTCATGAAACTACATAGTTATATTTCTGGATCAGTGTGTGTTTGGATAGATTAAAAATATTTGGGGATGAGTTGATGGTGTTTCTGTTGCGGCCCATACAGTAGGTTAGCTTGTTTGAGGTTTTTTTATTATTACAGTCTTTTGAAGCTCCACTGGGCTAGTTATGATTGTGTCAAGCTTCGCTTAAAGTTGCTGTCCTCTCCCACCAAACTGTGCTTTCGGAGGTACCCTGCACTTGGCAGAACTTCCTCTCGTGTAGCAGTGGGAGAGGCAGGCATAAACCAGAGGACAGATCTTGGCATCCCTGGTAATCAAACCAAGCTCATTCATAATAAAGCACATTGGAATAATGGCATCATGGATTCTGAATTAGTTCAAGTGCTTTACTTTCTGAGGAAAAACAAAACCTTGCAATTGGCCTGTAACCTAGACCTATATTATTATTCCTGTACAGCAGATTACAGCTAAGAGGGCATGTTTCACCTGAGAACACCCAGGGAGGTAATTTATTATTTTAAAACATTTGTTGCTAGTGTTTCATTGCAAATACAATTCCAGACCTGGTTGCACATTGAAAGAAATCCAGATAATCATACAACTAGTAGTAAAGGTAAAGGTAAAGGTACCCCTGCCCGTACGGGCCAGTCTTGACAGACTCTGGGGTTGTGCGCCCATCTCACTTAAGAGGCCAGGGGCCAGCGCTGTCCGGAGACACTTCCGGGTCACGTGGCCAGCGTGACATCGCTGCTCTGGCGAGCCAGAGCCGCACACGGAAACGCCGTTTACCTTCCCGCTGGTAAGCGGTCCCTATTTATCTACTTGCACCCGGAGGTGCTTTCAAACTGCTAGGTTGGCAGGCGCTGGGAACGAGCAGCGGGAGCGCACCCCGCCGCAGGGATTCGAACCACCGACCTTTCGATCGGCAAGCCCTAGGCGCTGAGGCTTTAACCCACAGCGCCACCTGCGTCCCGCACAACTAGTAGTACAAGGACAGAAAACAATGCAGATACTTAAAGTAAACATCAACAGTGTCACTAAAGTCCACCCAAAGATTGTGGGCAAACTGAAAATTAACCAGTGGCTAGTTTGTGCTGTGAATCATGATGGCACATTTTTCTGTCTCTGTGTATACTATGCATATTCCCACTGCTGTTCACAATGTGCATCATTCAATTAATTACACTGAGCAGTGGGGGGATGCCATTTTTAAGTTTGATCTTACTCTAGACAAGGCTCCTACCAGAAACCAAATGTTTATTTCAGGTCTGGATCTAATTTCTCCTCAATAGTGTTTGAACCCACATGGGTTCGCTTGGCCAAGCTGATCAGTTGAGAACATCTGTTCTACTATGTAGTTGTGGTAGCTAGAGGAGAAAATGCACTGCTGGAAGTGGGCCAGTTTTGGCTTCCAAGTGCTTGTGTGTCTGTTCAGCACTCATTTCTTTCGTGACTGCTCAAGTAGATACAAAAATCTGACAAATAATTGCAGTTTGAAGGGCATGCTTAATGGATGCCTATAAAAGTGATTCACATGCAGCTGTAAACTGCGCGATCACACTAAAGGATAAAAAGCTGCCTTAATGAGCCATACAAGACAGTTATTGATGCATTTATGAAAACATTCCTAAATACATACAAGCATGGGAATTTAAAGATAAATATTTAAAGATTGCGCCAATGTTTCTGCCAGGTTATGGAAATGTATTTCAAAGGTTGAACAAATGTATTTTAAATCTTGGCCTTTTTTTAATAAAAAGAGCTTTGTATGTATGTTTGTTTGTTTATTTAAAACATATTCATTAAATTGATTTCAGAGTAGAAACACAAAAAGCCAGAAACATATGCCAGTGAAAAATGAAAAAGCAGAGAGAAAATGATGAACAATTAAGAAGTGTGATAGAAATAGAAATGATTTTGCCTGATCTCCAGAAGAAAGAACCATGGCACCAGGCAAGCCTCCTTTGGGAAGGCATTCAGTAACAGGAGGGGTAAATAGTAAGAACTATCTCCTTAGTTGATACCAGTTAACCTGTTAGGGAAGTTGGATGGGAAAGAGCATTTTTAGATAGGGGTGTGGGGGGGGGATATGATTCAGTTCACATTTAAAGATGAACTTACTTGTTTTGCACTTTCTAGGAAAAAAAGTGATCCTATAAAATTCCCATTGCTCTGAATTTTGTAATGCAATTCTCCAGCCAGTTATTATGTACAAAAATGCATATACTGGGGTAAAGTGTGCATAAAAATGCAGAGAAGTGAAAATAACATACAAAAATGCATCATATCAGGAGAAAATGCTTTGCACACATGTGCAAATCTGCATACAAATGTATAGCAAACTGATTTGAAAATGTGGGGAACTGAGCGTCAGAAACTGAAACTGGCAGATTTGTCCATCCCTCTTGTCAGATGACCTTCTGAGAAGGTTAATATGTGGCAAAATGAGTCCCCCAGCAGTGTTAACCAGAAAGCTGTTGGTTTAAAGATTTGGCTGGAGTAGGCTGCCTCCGATAGCCCTGAGTCAGACCAGGCTCACACAGAGCGTCTCCTCCTCCCAAGCGCATGCTTAATCAGGGTTCTAAACCCTAATTAAACACTGTGCAAAGCCCAGGATTCAGTTTGGGTCTAACTGGTGTCACACCAAATCAGATGATGGTACTGTGCCCAGCTCTCAGAAGAAGAGCCCAAGCTGAAAGAAGGGGTGGACACCCTAGTGGAAAACCCCCAGTCTTTCTCTTTGTGCCAGGTCCATTTTTAAAACCCACCTGTTTCTTTTGACTTACCAGTGATCCAATCAGGGCTTTTCCCCCAGCCAGAAACTTGCCAGCCTCTCAGGAAGGCACCATTGCCATTCTAAGAGAATGAGGGAGGTGTTCATGGTGAGTTCCAGCACCTCTTTTTTCTAGAGAGACAGCACTGGATCCAAATGAGCCATCTCCCTTGCTGTGAGACCCAAGTCCCAAGTAATGGCCTCATTTCTATGGCGTTACCTGGGAAAGGCTACAGTGCTGGGTGTCGTGTGAAATCCATTTAATGGGTTGCCCATTCGGAGGTTGTGGTGATCTGCCATCTGAGTTTGGGCTCAAGTTGCAGCAGGGAGTGTTGAAAGCAAGGAGAGCCAATTCCAGACCCCTTGGTTCTGGAGGGTCAGGTTTCCCCTCCTGGTTGTACCAACATGCAGCTGTTTAATGGGCAGATCCGCCAGAAGTATTTGCTTGCACTCGCATGAGATGATCTTCACTCCTTTTCTCACATTCCAACAGTGGACTCATTATGTCTTTTAGCCTATATCATACGATTTACTTATTTATTTATAAAAATATTATTATTGTATAACTGATCACCAGAGACATCACCTTGCCAACAAAGGTCCGTATAGTAAAAGCTATGGTTTTCCCAGTAGTGATGTATGGAAGTGAGAGCTGGACCATAAAGAAGGCTGATTGCTGAAGAATTGATGCTTTTGAATTATGGTGCTGGAGGAGACTCAAGAGTCCCATGGACTGCAAGAAGATCAAACGTATCCATTCTTAAGGAAATCAGCCCTGAGTGCTCACTGGAAGGACAGATTGTGAAGCTGAGGATCCAAAACTTTGGCCACCTCATGAGAAGAGAAGACTCCCTGGAAAGACCCTGATGTTGGGAAAGATGGAGGGCACAAGGAGAAGGGGACAACAGAGGATGAGATGGTTGGACAGTGTTCTCGAAGCTACCAGCATGAGTCTGACCAAACTGCGGGAGGCAGTGGAAGACAGGAGTGCCTGGTGTGCTCTGGTCCATGGGGTCACGAAGAGTCGGACACGACTAAACAACAACAATAACATAACATTTCATTTAAAGTTCTAGCTGCATGGATGGTATTTACTTGTCCAGGATAAGGAAGCTGCATCGACCTGGAAGCAACAGGACATTGGCTTATAGGGCCATCTTTAAAAATAAATAAGTAAACCGCTTCCCTTTCTCCTATCATTTTAGTCCACTAAATTTATTTAAGGGAGAAGAGCTGTGTAGTAATTATTGTGTTGAATTTGATTAATTTCCTTTCATCCTAACTTTTTTACACCTGATTACCCAGTTACTCAGCTGTGATCAACAAGGAATTTTAAGTCGTGTTGCAATTCATAACCTAGTAGTTTTTTTATTATTATTGTAGCCTTGAGGGAGTACAAAACAGCCCATTGTTATAAATCTGATTAATATACAGATCAATGCACAGCCTTGTAATTGTTGTGTAATGTGCACACGCTCTGGTTTTCCTAATAGCCATATTGTTGCATTGTTGACTTGACTTCAGTTTTATTGACTATATGTAGTAACAGCATCTTGCTATGGACTGAAGCACTCCAGCATGTCTGCAGCTTTAGTTCAGTACCGTGAGTTTACTATTTCTCCTTATTTAAATAATCAGATAATTAGTTTGCTTTTGAGCAAATGCAGTGTTCCCCCCACCCCAGTTTTCTTCTTTTCAGTACTATTTTTCAAAAATGATACTTTTCCATGCCTAAACATTTCCCCACGAACGACCTCAAAGACAATATCTTTATAAACAAAGCAAATCTTTTAAAAATGTTACTACCCCCTCTTCAACACCAACAGTAATAAATTCATTTTTGCAGGGTGTGTGAATGAAACAACTCAGATTTGTACTTGGTGTGTGTTTGCTTAATATTAGTTTTCATTCAGTTTTGTTGTTTTGAGTTTTTTTGTTTGGTTCTTGTGTGTTATTGGCGTATATAAACATCTTACTTGAATGAATAAATAAATAAATAAAAGGGGGGGGGGAATCCCCAAAAGAGAATACAGAATTCAAAACCGCCATCCTTATGATGTGAAAAGTAGCAAAATATGGGGAAATGGGACAATCAATATTTCTACCATTGGTCTTTGTAAAATAAAAAAGTAGCATCACCTCAACACTCTTCACACCCGCTATTTTATCTTAAAATTTCATTGGTATATGCGTTCATATAGTAATAGTTTCATTGTGTAAGAAACTTATGAAAACCACTGGTGATGGCCTGCATGCTTTTCAGGAAAGAATATCTCGTCTGCTGCCTGCATCATCTAAAAACAAATAAATAATGCTCTTTTCTTTAAAACCATTATTTTGACTTGGAAGCAATTTCCCCAAATTCTGTTAAGTCATGCATTTAATTGGCTGACTGCAATTCCTATACATCTCTACTCCAAAGTAATGCCTGCTGAATTCTATGGGATTTACTCTCAGGTAAGTGTGTATAGGTATACTCAACTGGGAATACAGTGGTGCCTCGCAAGACGAAAAGAATCCGTTCCGCGAGTCTCTTCGTCTAGCGGTTTTTTCATCTTGCGAAGCAACCCTATTAGCGGCTTAGCGGATTAGCGCTATTAGCGGCTTAGCGGCTTAGCGGCTTAGAAAAAGGGAGGGGGACGAAAAAAATCACAAGACTCGCAAGACGTTTTCATCTTGCGAAGCAAGCCCATAGGGAAATTCGTCTTGCGAAGCGCCTCGAAAAACGGAAAACCCTTTCGTCTAGCGGGTTTTTCGTCTTGCGAGGCGTTCGTCTTGCGGGGCACCACTGTATGCCTTATTGAGTAACATGGAACTTACTTATGGGTAAACATGCCTAGGGGTGCTCTTTACTGTTTATTTAATGGGTGGAAATCCTGATTAAATTGTTTCTTGCAGCAGACATTGCACAAATAGCATCACAAATGCAAAAACTTATGCGTGTTGTGATTCCCAGAAGGTTAGCTGTGTTAGTCTGCTGCAGCAAGACAGCAATAAGGCTTGCGGCCCCTTAAAGTCTGACAAACGTTATCATGGCATAAACTTTTGTGGGCTAAATTTCATCAGACACATCTAATGAAGGGAGCTTAAGCCATAATTAAAGTTGCTAGTCTTTTAAGGTGCCAGAAGCCTATCCAAGTTATGTGATACACAGCACATGTGGGATATTACCTACGAGTGATACAAATGTGCAGTTCTGTTTGCTGCCTTCCAGATCCCATTGCAGATCTATGAGCAAGCCAGTATCTAAACGGTTTTTTATTCAGACGGCCGATTTAATGATACGAGACTGACCGTTAATCAAGGATAGTGTTTATATAAAAGAGAAGAGTTTTAAAAACAAGCTTTTAATATATGCACATTCTCATACACTATGCTTGATTAATATTTAATATTTCTTTGATAACCCTTGGTATGCTAACTGATTTTAAGGTTTTTGCCTGGCTCTGTCTTTCCCCCCTCATTTGATTTCCTAATTACTGTCTCCTGGGTTATTACTGTGTGTTGTGCTGTTTCCATTTCCTTTTAACTTTATTTCTGCAGCTTGATAGTTATGGTACAGTAGTTCTGTGGAATAGTTTGGAAAGGGCTGTAGAATCAGTGTCACTTCATTAAGGAATTCATTTATGGGAATTTTCAAAGTAACTGCTGGCTACTTGGCTGGTTTGTTTGTTCTGTGAGAAATTTGAAGAGACGGAGACAGAGGGAGAGGCAAATGCTTAAAAATCCTGAGGGTGTCATTGTGCCTTCTTACAGTTTATGTCTATTTCCTCCTCCCCTGCTCTGCACTGGATCTAGGATTGGGAGAATCTGTCGATTTTGGTCTCACCCGGTTTCTCATTTTCCTAATCTTCAGTTCTCCACATTTCCACATTTATCCCAAAATACAAATTTCTGTATGTAAGTTTTGCCAAATGTGCACATTTTAAAAATAAAACATAACCATTTCCCTAAAAATAGTTATGTTTTACGTTTAACGTTTTCATGAATACATACATTTTTATGAACACTTTATCCAAATATACTCTGGCAACTGCATTACAAAATTCAGAAAAATGCTAGGCTTTGGTTCGCAAATTAAGTAGGCCGATCTTGTGGAAGTTAGGCAGGCAACCAAGAGATCACTGGTTGAGATAATGCTTTCAACTGTTTTTCTAATTCTATTTCTAAATGCCTTACCATTGTTGTGTCTGCCACCCTGGGCACCTTGAGGAGGAAGGGCCAGATATACAGTAAATTGAATCAATAATAAAATAAATGTAAATTGAATTGAATAACTCCGCCATCTTTAATTGGATCTTTGAAGAAGAATGTAATGCCCAGTTGATTTTACTTGAATAGTATATTTACAGAGGTTGATTATGCTACCTTGGAATCTGAATAAACTGCAGCTATATCAATTTTTGCTTTCCTCAGTTTCTCAATGCTTTATTATTATTATTATTATTATTATTATTATTATTTACAAGGAAAAGAGCCTGCAGAGCCTGCAACATTGAGAGGGAAACAATGGAAGGGGTACAGAAGGGATTGCTAGCTATTCTGTCTGTTCAAAATCCCTAAGCTGGTTTTGTCACTCATGACAGGAAAGAAATAGATTTTATGGGTAGCTGTGGGTCAGTTTGTTGTACTGGAAAGGGATTGGCTTGATTTCTGACTTTGAGGTCAGATTTAGCCTGGACATCCACACAATGATTAGAATCTCAGAGGTGCTAATGTCCTCATGAATTGGGTCAGAGTGAAGGCAGTGGCCTCACTTTAGGTCTCTTGGGAGAGAGGAAATAGTAGCACCAGCTTGGCTGCAGGGAACTGCATTGTGGCAACCACCAACACAGTGAAAGGTGGTGATGATGGCAAAAATAGTGACAACCCCTCCCAACATACACAATGTGTGCTAAGGCTAACAATGAGGTCACCCTCTCTGTTGGCTTCTGGTCTGGTCCTGAGAAGAAGATGGTGGGGCTTGAATCATTATAGAATCATAGAGTTGGAAGGGATCCTGAGGATCATCTACTTCAACCTCCCCCCCCCATTGCAAGAATATGCACCTGTCCCTTAGGGGGATTGAACCTGCAACCTTGGCATTGTCAGCACCATGCTCTAACCAACTGAGCTATCCACACGATAGTTGTGGTTTCCAGTTCACAGAAAGAAGTACATGACCTTGAGTGCCTATTACGACACTCATACAAGGACCCCTTCAGCAATTTTTAGCCCATCACCCCTGGTGATGTGATCATTATAACCACCTCTAATATTGAAGCATTCTATCAATTCCTATATTCTGTTTCTTCTCCCGGATATGTAACAGCAAGTCATCAGGGTCACGATCAAAGGAACTGTTTCAATGTTTTGTTCTATTTTACTATTTAAAGTTTCCTCAGACTAGAATATCTCATTTTTTTTTTCCTTTTTCATTTCTTTTTGTACTCCTTGTATTATTTTATTGGCTACAAGTATGCCCAGGCAGGTAGAAAGAGCCACAGTTGCTCATCGGCTGCTTTAGCAAATAGATTAGATTAGATTTTTAATAACACCAGAGGAGCAATATAGTGAGCAGGAGAGTCTGAGGCTGCACCAGCCAACTACAGTTCTTTAATTATAGTGAGCTAGTAATTTGTTTTGTGAGACATGGCATGCTACCTGAACTACATTATAACTAGTTGATTAAATTCAATAGATTCTATGGAAAAGGCACTCGTGGGATGAAAGAACAGTGTGGCTGTCATATTATTTCTCACTGAAACTGATGGCAGGTACAGAGGTGGCATAGCTATTATTGGCTTACACATATGGAGGAACTAATGCCTGGAAAGCCTAACAATGCAACGTTGATAGCATTTTGTGAACAACATTTGCATGCCTCATTTTCAAGTTGTTCCATTTCTTCCAGGTATAGAATAATGGAATACAGTTGGAAGGGAACGCAAGGGTCATCTACTCCAACCCCATGCAGTGCAAGAATCACAGCTAGAAATGCCTGATAGATGGCCACCCAACCTCTGTTTAAAGACCACCGTTGAATGAAAGCCCACCACCTTTCAAGGTAGCCTGTTCCAATGCTGAAGACTTGTGTCAGAAAATTATTTCTGATTTTTAGTTGGAATCTCCTTTCTCGTCATTTGAATCTGCTACCCCTCTGGAGTGGTAGAAAACAAGCTTGTTCCATCTTCCACATGACAGTCCTTTAGAGATTTGAAGGTGGCTGTCATATCACTTCTCAGTCTTCTCTTCATTTCTCCACATTAGGGTGTGCACCCAAATAATTTTGCCTTAGTGGAAGAGGGGGAAGGAGTGTTCCTGTCTTCCAAACACCAAATATATATGTCTCTTTATGGGTCTCAAGATCCCATTCTACATGGGCAAGGCCATGTCTTCTAAGCATGCAGACCCTAGTTTGCCCTTAACAGCAAACTAGCAAAAACAAAACCAGGAAGTTGTTAATTGAAGTTAGCGCTTTGTTGTTGTTGTTGTTTAGTCATTTAGTCATGTCCGACTCTTCGTGACCCCATGGACCAGCACATCAGGCAAAGTATTGGACTCTCAGCTTCACGATCTGTCCTTCCAGTGAGCACTCAGGGCTGATTTCCTTAAGAATGGATAGGCTTGATCTTCTTGCAGTCCATTCTTGCAGTCTCCTCCAGCACCATAATTCAAAAGCATCAATTCTTCGGCGATCAACCTTCTTTATGGTCCAGCTCTCACTTTCATACATCACTACTGGGAAAACCATGGCTTTAACTATACAGACCTTTGTTGACAAGGTGAGACTCCAATACTTTGACCACCTCATGAGAAGAGAAGACTCCCTGGAAAAGACCCTGATGTTGGGAAAGATGGAGGGCACAAGGAGAAGGGGACGACAGAGGACGAGATGGTTGGACAGTGTTCTCGAAGCTACCAGCATGAGTTTGACCAAACTGCGGAAGGCAGTGGAAGACAGGAGTGCCTGGCGTGCTCTGGTCCATGGGGTCACGAAGAGTTGGACACGACTAAACGACTAAACAACAACAACAACAACAAAGCGCCAGCTTCAATTAACAGCTTCCTAGTTTTGTTTTTACCACTCATGCAAAGGGAGGAGTGAAGCAGCAGCAAAGGAACTGCATGTGGTTCCACACCACTCATGCATGTCCTGGCTTATTAAACCTGGATTTGATCATAAAAATGTGGCTACTCAATGAACAGGCAGAAGCAGCTCCCATCATATGGAGAGGGCTCCCGATTCACATTGTTCCAAATTCTTCCCTATCGTTGCCTTTCCTTTGTCAGCGTGTCCATAGCAAGGTCTGCCCCCCCCCCCCGAATATGGTGCTTGAATTTTCATGCTAGCTTAGGCAATGCAGCATTCAAGTGTCATTCCTTTTATAAACAACTGTCATTTTCAGTGTTTAAAATTCCCAGTATTGCACTTCAAATATATTCAATTAAGTAGCAGCTACCTTCTGTTTGACTTTCCTTCTTCCATGTAACATCTTTATTGCCAACCTTTTGCACCGACTGATTGTCTAGGTAAGTAATTGACTATTCATAGATCGGTTAATATTTGTAAAGCCTTTGAAAATGTCCTTTACTAGCTTGCATTACTATTAGACCATCCCCTTGATACCTCTGCTGCTCAGATCAGCTTTAATATTCTAAATAATGCATAAAGTATACATGTATAGCTCTCTTGTTTGCCCCGCTCCATCAGCTCTTACATGCACAACTGAACCACCAACATTTATAAAGCTGTAATTTGCCTGGACATAGCACTTTTGTAACAATCCTTTATTCCTTCAAGCAGAGCTGGCTTGGCTTTGTGTTGTATTTGCCACTCTATTATCTGGACATGGCCTGGAAGCGTAGTTCGCCTTACAGGTGATCACCTTGGTAATAAACTTGATACTACATGGCAGAAAAGGTGATACGCAGGTCCACTTCATGCACCAGCCTTTGCCAACCTGGTGCCCTCCAGATGTTTTGCTGGATGGGGCTGATGGGAGTTATAGGCTAAAATATCTGGAGCGTGCCAAGGTGCCAAAGACTGTCATAGACTCAATAGGCTGAGTATTCATCTCACAATATATGGCTGCTGGATCCCACATGGTGTAGGCCTGGTTTGCAGAGATGTTGTTGGAAAGAAGAAGCATGGATTGAATTTTTCATCATAGCAATTCTCTCTAGAACCCAGAGATCCAATTGGTCTGCATATTGTGTTGCCTTCAGAGGGAAGGGTTGCTGGGGTGTAAGGTAAGGAGACTGCTGGTGCTTTCTCCATCAAGATCCTTATTTATGTGGCAGCTGTATAATTTGTTTCCCACTACTATAATACTTCTGTATGTATCCAAATTAACCATTCAAGACCATCCTAACCAACCTGCATTTTGCTTTGACTGGAGTGACAAGTTAAATGAATGGTTTAGTTGTTCAGGTAACTTGGGTATCTAAAAACTAATTTATTAGCACATCCATTCAATTATATTCTTCCACAATTGTATATCTTAATTAGAACATGTAATTTTCCCTCCCAATTTAATTTAACTGATGTACCCTGATTGCTTTCTTGTTTTAATTTGCTCCCCTGTCCTAGAAGGAAGAGAGAGAGTTAATGGGCCTATACTCAACTGTATAAGAATCAGAAGAAATACTGGATTTTAACCTAAATTGCTCTCATCATGATTTCCGTATGGAATAATGTATCAATCTACTCTAAGGAAATAAGATGCCATCAAGACTGACTGTAGCCTTCCCTGGCTCAGATTTTGGTATAGTGTTAGCTGCTCATTCCCATTCATTCACAAATGGATGTGAATAGATGCTAGGAGAGGTTATATTTATTAGATATTATCCTTCCTTATGCTTGTGAGTTCAGCAGAGTGCCATCACTAGTGACTGCCCAACACAACACAACACTAGATGCAAGGAGAAGACCCATGTGGTCCTGCTACAATAGTTCAGAATAAGGAGCAGAACTTTTTCTCAAAAGCAATCTTCCAGGAGACACGTGTCAGTGGTTAAGTAGGGTCAGAGTTAAAAGTGGGTGGGGACAGAGGCAAAAATAGGTGGAGCAACTGATGTAACTCTTACCAAATGAGGTAAGTAAGGAGTGTTAATGTGGTCATGCTAGCCCCCAGTAACCATTGAATTCAGTGTAGCCATGATGAACCAAAATAGATGACAGCATTGGATAAGTCCATGTAACATGAAGTGACAGCAAGAATGAAATATTGGTACCTCGATTCATGATCATAGAATCACAGAATTGTTAGAGTTAGAAGAGACCCTGAGGGTCATCTAGTCCAGCCCGCCGCAATGCAGGAATCTCAACTCTAGCATCTATGACAGATGGCCATCCAACCTCTGCTTAAAAACCTCCAATGATAAGGAAGAGAAAATCTTGCCTGTTTGAAGGAGATGAACCTCATCATGTGGCACAGATGGCTGTTTAATTTGTTTCAGTTAATATCTTGAGGGCTCATTCACACCTAGGAGTACACTGCACATTTTACTAGTGTGTATTGACAGCCACAAGTCTTATCTGCCTTATTAGTTCTGGTTCAGGGTTATCCACTGGGGTTTGTGTATGAACTCAGATTAACAACCGGGGTCTAAAGAACCAGTGAGATTTGTGAAAATTCCATTGTGTGTAAGTTGAAACATCCTCAATGAAATCAGAAGTAACATGCAGTCAGGATACAAAATGTACACTGGTGGCATTGTATTTCTTGTTTTTCCTTGCGTATCCTAGGAATACTACAAATCTCTTACAAATAATTCAGAAACATGGAGATGGATGTAAAAAAAAGAAAGAAAAATAAATAGGAGTGAATTCTTCATCATTACTTCTTCAGTTATTAGCTGTTATTAACTGGCATAAATGTCAGATTCCGGCTCACAATGTCTTATCTGCTGTGGTAAATTCAGTAACTGAGAATCTTCATCAATCTAGCGATGACATTCTTAGAAAAAGAAGAGAACACCTAGTGCTGTAGACTAAAGTCAAAACAAATGTCATTGGAGTCCAGTTGATAAAATATTGGACTGAAACGAAAGAAGCATCATTTTTTTTAAATGTTCATAATATTAATTGCCTACTCTGAGCAATGAAGTAACATGGATCACAAAATATGAATATGTAAAGAAATTACATCTCATTACTTTCGTCCTTCAGGTAGAAACCTATGATTATTCCAAACAAGGCAGTAAGCTTGATCAAGTGATTTATATCTCTGACGAGTCCTGTATTTTTCAATGGACTGTGTGACCATAGAAATGTAAACTGATATGTTTGAGTGACATTCATATAAATTTTTATTCCTCTTGGGAATAGTTGCTTATTTCCTTTTAACGGAGTGTTCCAGGATGGATTACAGGTGAGTGATATGGACAGAATAGCTGTGAGGTGCTGTAATGAGCAGAAAGGGAAAATATCAAAAGCAGCATCAAGCTGTGACTTTCTGCTTATGTTCATAGTGCTTGTCAATCTACCGTATCCACCCGATTTTCATAACTATGAAAGCAAAGCTCCCAAAAATGAAACTCAAGCAAAAATGAGTTCAATACACTCCCAGGGTAATTCTCCAGATGATGCTCTCCAATAAGAAGTGATGCTTGGTATAAAAGAAATGCAAACGAGCAACTTAAACAAGTTCCACATGATGATAATTTCAAAGTTTTTAGAAGCCACAACAGCTATGCAGTTTGGTTCTGTATCTGAGGTCTAGATAGCAGGCAAAGGACCTTCTCAGTAGTGGTGCCTGCCCTGTGGAATGCCCTCCCACCAGATGTCAAGGAAATAAACAACTATCTGACTTTTAGAAGACATCTGAAGGCAGCACTGTTTAGGGAAGTTTTTAATGTTTGATGTTTTATTGTGTTTTTAATATTCTATTGGAAGCTGCCCAGAGTGGCTGGGGAGGCCCGACCAGATGGGCAGGGTATAAGTACTAAATTATTATTATTATTATTATTATTATTATTATTATTATTATCATCATCATCATCATCATCATCATATTCATGTGCACCACTGGATTTTCACCACTGGTGATGCAACACTTGCCATCTAAATATGCGAACTGTTCCATTGAAAAGTATTGCATTTGAGCTGACGTAAGGTTATTTTACATTCCCGCCAGTGCCATTAGAACTATAAAGTCTCATTCACTGATTTAATGATTCACTCACTTAATGGCGAAGTGATTATCCAATGATCATTATGCAGGTGTGAACCATTCCTGAGTCAGCAGCAATCTCCTTCCATGGTTGATGGTATCCATATGTCTCTAAAGCCACTGGGCAACCAGTTGCTCAGAACTATCCCTGGAAGGGAAAATTGGAGACAGAAGGATGCATGCCCCATGTCTTCACACCCCAATTTGGTTTTAAATGGAATGCAACAAAAGATCTAACTCATTTATGCTTAGAAATGCCCCATACATAAGGCACTAAGATAAAAATGGCTTTCTCCATTAGTAAAATAATTAAAGATGCAGTTGGAGTGGGGGAATTGTTTTGGCTGCTAATGAATCACCATCTGTGTCATATTTAGTTGATTTGCTCAATAGATGAGAGAGAATTAAATAGCTATGCTTGGCTTTTATTTTTAGATTTCAACACCCCTAGGTGCAATTAATTTGCTCTGGATCTACTGAGGTTTATTACTATAACCTAATGTGGTACCTTCTACAACTGGATATATTATACTGAGGAAAAACCTTTGTTTTAGCTAAATCATCCCCGCTGAAGCTGCTGATTAAAAAAGAGAGGGGAAAAATGCACCATTGTTGCCAAGATTACATTTGCTTGGTGTAAAGATTGGGGATGACTCAAAGGCAGCACATGTTTCTCATTACTGCCCAGAGGCAACAAACTGTTTGCCTCGTAGATGTCAATTAACACCGACAACATTTCTATAATGAATAATGTAACACTGACAAAGATGTAGTCATTCTTTGGCCATTTAATTTCTCAGTGTTCTGTAAATGCCAGAACCTGAGATGTTCTGATCGTGAAGTATAGAGGCCATGTTAATATGATATGGAAGCTGAATTCCGTTCCCTGGAAGAGGGAGGCCCTCCTCTTTGGGCAGAGCACATGAAGAATTTCCTGGCGAACAGATGGCCAATGCTGTCAGCTTTGCCAGTGCTAACCATTAGTTGATTGCGAGGGAGGTGCTACTCAGCTTTCCTATGCACATCCTAAACAGGTGATGGGCAGTGGCAGAGCTGATGGTACAGAGCATGTTTGGCAGGTAACCTGTGCTGTCCCAAGCCAGCAACCACCATTGTGCACATAGCATGCAATATTTACAACTTGAAAGCTGGTTTTACCATGAGGTCTTTTCTTTAATCCATCTCTGTTGGAGGCCAGGTAGCAAAGGGTCAATAGTTCTCTCTTTTTCAAATTGTGATTTTATGTTGTGAACCGCCCTGAGATCTATGGGTACAGTAGTACCTCAGGTTAAGTACTTAATTCGTTCCGGACGTCCGTTCTTAACCTAAAACTGTTCTTAACCTGAAGCACCACTTTAGCTAATGGGGCCTCCTGCTGCCGCCACGCCGCTGGAGCACGATTTCTGTTCTCATCCTGAAGCAAAGTTCTTAACCCGAAGTACTATTTCTAGGTTAGTGGAGTCTGTAACCTGAAGCATATCTAACCTGAAGTGTATGTAACCTGAGGTACCACTGTATAGGGCAGTATACAAATGTAATCAATCCTCCTCCTCCTCCTCTTGGGTCAGGAGGCAGGGTCAAAGGTCAAATACTCCATAGAGGAAAAAGGTGGGGAAGTGCTACTCTTTTATTTATTTATATCCTGCCTTTCCCCCCGACTTGGGACTCAAGGTGGCTCACAAAAATTAAAAACAAATAGAGATAGATAAAACACCCCGAAGGTTATTGTTAAAAAGCAACTAAGCGATCTATGGAATTAAGGCAATGTGGGGAGAAAATCTACTAAAATGCAAATAGAAAGGAAAAAAAACCAGTACAGCGTACCATCCTTCTTGGTAGCTGCCAGATAATCTATACCACATAAATGGAAGAACCTGCAAGACTTATCTATCGAATTATGGTATTAACAGGTTTGTAACATAGCAATCTAAATAAATAAATAAATAAATAAATAAATAAATAAATAAATAAATACATACATACATACATACATACGTACATACATACATACATACATACTCACAACCTCCGAGTCATGAAAGGTAAAGAACCAGTGGAACATTTTTATGCAATCTGGATGGACTTCATACTTTATGTTTCAGCCAGTGACTTACAGGACTCCCTACCCGCCCTCCAAAAAGATATATGGACTTCCTGAGTTATACTACATCTCAATAACCTAAATATGAATATGCTCAGCTGCACAATATGGATTTCCCTAAAACTGACATTCTGTGTTTGAGTGTTGGCTTTGTATTTAAAATTTAATGATGTTATTCAATCTCGAGGAACTCAAATAAATAAATAAATACTACTTCCAAAACTTCCCGTCCTACCCCACCCCAAGCCACTTTCCCCAAGGAAAAATAACATGTGTGGTTCTATCCTTACAGTTAATTTAGATACTTAAAAAACAAAACAAAACTAGAACTTTTTCCAGTGGCACATAAAAGCTCTTGTTTTGGCCAAACATGACCTTCATTTCAATGGAACACTTGCAGGAACACAAAGAGACAGAGAGAATAAATGCATGCAGTAATTTACAGGCAAAATGAGCCAGAATCATTTGTATTGTAGGTGCAATTCTAATTTAACCAAAAACACTGTCAATCAGCCATTGATTGATTATGCCATTCCTTGCTGAAAGTAACATGGTATGGTTCTGTTTTCTCTTTCTCTGAATAATTAGGACTGAAATATGTAGTTATTATATGCATTGAAGAGCAGGTTGATTCACCTCTGCAGCTGTTTATGAAAGGAGGTAAGATTGGTAAGCGAAGCAATCAAAGCTCTTGTTTGAAATGGAAGATCCCAAATTGTCCTTACGGTTGCTGTGAAATAAATTGGCAGTGGCCTTCTCTAAAAACACTGTGCATGTGAGCTAATCAGAAGAGAAATACAATGTTTCTGCTGCAAAAGCATAGCCAGATACATTCACTTGAATGGAACCTGCAAGGCTATAGCAAGTAGGTGTTTTGGAACCGGGCCACGCAAGCAAACTGCCCCACATGTTCACTGCATATATGGAGGGGAACAGGGACTATGCTGGCTATCCACATCTTCGATGCTATGTTTACTTTGTCCATACATGGAAGATCATCTGAGCAACAATACATTTCTTCTCCAGGATATATTAGATTGGGTTGTTGTTATGAGCGCTCACTCCCTTTTCATTATTCGAGTCCTTCACAATGCTTGTTCTTTATCCCACCCCTATTTTCCTTCTATTTCACTAATCTCCTCTTTTAAGTTCACCACTAGGGATTGACACTGCTCAAAGTGTGAGGTCTCCCCTTCCAAACCCCTTTTCTTCTGTGACCTTCCCTTGAGATGCTGCTTTAGAAGGCACAACCTGATTATCTCTGTGCTCCTAAAATGCTCGCCCTACAAGTGTCAGGATGCTGCCAGCGGCTCTTGGCTGGTTGCCCAGGAAAGTATAAAGACAAGGGAAAGTTCCTTCAGTCCTATTTTATTTCAGACTTTACAGAGAGAGGCTATAGAACCCAGCCGCTTGGATAATGGCATTGTCCCGAGTGAATCTCCCCCACTTTCTCATTCATCATCATCATCACCACCTCTGTCTTCGAGCTCTTTGCTCTCCTACTTTTAAGGCTCATCAGGTTCTGGGAGATGGTGGGTCTGGAATGCTTTCTAATCACAACATGTAGGCCAGCTGTTGCTCTGGTTCTTCCATTATTTCCCAACTTCCCACCTCATCTGCCTCCGAGCTGTGACCTCCCACAAACCCCTGGTGTAAATCTATGCTGTCTTCCTCTTCCCCCTCCCTAGAAGGGTCAGGATGGGGAGGTGGCCTTCACTCCTCCTCTGCCCAGTCCCTGACAGCAAGTGGGATGGAATGCTTCCCAACAATTTCCATCCTTCTAGTTCAGTGGTAGAGCATCTGCCTTGTAAGCAGAAGGTTCCAGGTTCAATTTCTGGCATCTCCAGATAAGTCTGAGAGAGACTAATGCCTGAAATGGCTGGAGAGCTGCTGCCAATCAGTGTAGACAATATTGAGCTAGATGGATCAATGGTATGACTAGATATAGGGCAGCTTCCTATGTTTCTGTGTTCTCCTCCCCTCTACTCTCCTGCATCTCCCAGCTTTTCTCTTTCTGATTCCTCATGAAGCCCATGCCATCCCCTCACCATTTCTCTCTTCTTCTTTTTTTATAAATATTTTTATTGGGCTCTTTTTCATATGACCAAAAACAAACAAACAAACAAAAAAAACGAATACAAGGAAAAAAAAAAAAAGGACAAGAAATAACAAACAAAGGTATCATATAGCAAAGTTACAAAACCACCAACACGTACAACCATACAGAAAAGAGAATATATATATATATATATACACATACACACACACACACACACACACACACACACACATATATATATATATATATATATACACCCACCCATCCCAAAACAGTGATTGACTTCCCTTCAAAACGGCTTGAGTTATACTCCCATGTTATTTTCCTGCGGGGTATTTTTATTACCTTGTTTACACCTCTCAAACTTTATATATCGCCAACTGTGATTTTAACGTTACCTAGATTTGCTTCCATGTATATAAGGAATTTACTCCAATCGTTAATAAATTTTACATTTTTCTGATGCCTGATCTTCTGTGTCATCCTTGCTAGCTCTATATACTCAAATAACTTAGATTGCCAGTCTCTAATGGTTGGAATATTAGGGGTTTTCCAGTTTTGCGCTAGCAGTATCCTGGCAGCTACTGTTGCATATTGAAACATGGTTTGGTCCTCTTGTCTGATCTCCTTCCCCACCATCCCTAAAAGGAAGGCTTCAGGTTTTTTAGGGAAGGTGTATCTCAAAATTTTTTTTAGTTCATCATGGATGAGTCCCCAAAACCTTTTTATTTTTTCACAGGTCCACCACATATGATGGAAATCTCCTTCCTTCACCTTGCATTTCCAGCATGTTTTATCACCCGTCCTGTACATTTTACCTAATTTCACAGGGGTAAGATACCACCTGTACATCATTTTTTGTAGATTTTCTCGAAGGTCAACACATGCCGTAAATTTCATGTCCTTATTCCAGAGTTTCGCCCATCTGTCATAATCTAAGTTATAACCAAGATCTATGGCCCATTTGATCATTGCCTCCTTTACCTCCTCATCCTTCGTGTCCCAGTCTAATAGTTGGTTATACATTTTAGATAGGAGTTTGGAGTTTCCTTCTATTATTTCCACCTGGAATCTGGACTTTTTCTCACTCATCCCTATTTTTTTATGTTCATTCCATAGGGAATTGATTTGGTAGAATTGTAGCCAGGTTGTTAATTTTTCTTTAAGTTCTTCATATGGTCTGAGTTTCCACCCTTTATCTGATTTTACCAGTAGATCCTCATAAGTCCATCTTTGACCCTCCATGTTAGCTTTTTTTATTGTCAAAATATCAACCGGTGATAGCCACCAGGGGATGTCCTTTTCTAAAAGTTTCTTATTTCTATTCCATACCTCAAGTAGCGCACCTCTAATTATATGGTTATAGAATCCTTTATGGGCCCTCTCCTTATCTTGCCATAGGTACGCGTGCCAGCCAAATCTGGCGTCAAACCCCTCCAGGTCCAGCAGATCTACGTTCTTCAGGGTAATCCAATCCTTAATCCAACACAGACACGCGGCTTCATAATATAGTCTTAGGTTAGGAACAGCAAATCCTCCCCTATCGCTGCGGTCTGTGAGTAGTTTAAATTTAATTCTTGCTCTCTTACCCTGCCAAATAAATCTGGACAGGGTTCTCTGCCAGTCTTTAAATGATGTCGTACCCCTGATCACCGGAATGTTCTGAAATAAGAACAGCAACCTTGGGAGAACATTCATTTTGATTGCGGCCATTCTACCCGACCACGAAAGTCTTAGCCTACTCCAGGTGTCCAGGTCTTTTTTAATCTCTTTCCAGGTCCTTGTATAATTATCTTCTACTAAATTTATATTTTTCGCGGAGACCCAAATGCCCAGATATTTCACCTTTTTCACCACCTTAATTCCAGTTTTTAACTCTAACAGGCTTCTTGACTCTTCAGTTAAGTTCTTTGTCAGCATTTTAGTTTTCGCTTTATTTAATTTAAAGCCGGACAGATTTCCAAACTCCTCAAGTAGTTCTAAGACTTTAGCAATACCCACTACCGGATCTCCTAGCGATATTACCAAATCGTCAGCGTAAGCTTTTAGTTTGTATTCTTTGGTTCCTAATCTGATTCCCTTTATTTCTGAGGTTTCCCTGATCTTATTTGTAATCACTTCTAATACCAAAATAAATAAGAGGGGGGATAGAGGGCATCCCTGTCTTGTACCCTTCGAGATCTGAAATGAGTTAGTTAAGTTATTATTAATAATCAATTTAGCCCTTTGTTCTAAATATATCGCTTTTATGCCTTCCAAGAAGGGCCCTTCTATACCTACCCTCTCCAGACCTTTTAGTAGAAACCTCCATGATACGTTATCGAATGCCTTTTCGGCATCAATAAAGATCAAGGCTGCGGGGATATCAATCTTAAGTTCCAAATACTCAATAATATTTATTATATGTCTCACGTTGTCCTTTAGATACCTATTAGGTAGAAAACCTGCTTGGTCTTTATGGATAGATTTCGATAAATATTTTTTGAGCCTATTTGCCATTATTTCTGCGAAGATCTTATAGTCATTATTGAGTAGTGATATCGGTCTGTAATTTCTTATGTCCAGCTTATCAGGTTCTGATTTGGGGATTAACGTGATGTGTGCCTCTTTCCAAGAGTCGGGCACCGAGCCTCCTTGTAGAATATTATTCATTACATTACCAAGGACCGGGGCCAGATATTCTTCTAGAACTTTGTAATACTTTTGGGATAGCCCATCTGGACCTGGTGCCTTTCCTGGTTTCATCCTCTTAATTACTTCCTTGATCTCCTCAACCGTTATTTGTTTGTTTAAATAAATTTTCTCTTCATCCGTCAGTTGCTCTCCTCTGTTCTTTTCCAAGTACTTATCTATCTCTTCCGTGCCTTCATCTTCCTTTTTATACAAATTTTCGTAAAATTGAAGAAATTTTTCCTCTATTTTACCGGGGTCCTCAATTATTTGTTCTTCTACTTTAATTTTATTAATCACATTCTGTTTTTTCCTTTTTCTAAGTTGCCACGCCAGTAGCCGTCCCGTTTTGTTCGCAGATTCAAAATATTTTTGTTTCATTGATCTAATTCTCCATTCAACCTCTTGACTTATTAATATCGAATACTGCGTCTGCAGCATTTTAGAGGTTTGTTTAATCCTTTCATCTTTAGGGTTTACTATTAGTTTTTTCTCACATTCTCTTAATTGTTTAACTATTTCTTCCTTCTTTGATTCTCTTATTTTCTTTCTATAATTATTTTGCTGAATAAAAAATCCTCTTAGGACCGCCTTACTGGCGTCCCAAACTATATCAATTTTTGTTTCTTTATTCAAATTCATATCAAAATACTCTTTAAGAGTAGTCTTAGCCTTTTCAGTTATCTCCTCGTTTTCGAGTAAATATTCGTTCAGTCTCCATCTATATGGGCCAGCTGATTTGCATTTTATTTCCAACACTATTGGGTTATGGTCAGAAAGGGTTCTGGGTTGTATTTCACATTTCCTTGCTCTTGTCGATAACTCACTTGAAACCCATATCTGATCGATTCTGCCCCAACTCTGATGCGGTTCTGAAAAGTATGTAAATTGTTTCATTATTGGGTTTTTGTACCTCCAAATGTCTATTAAGTCCAAGTTTTCTTGGAGGTTGTTAAATGATTTTGGGAGTTTCCCTTGATTCGATTTCCTTTTTTTCCCATTTCTATCTAGTTCTGGTGATGGTACTCCATTCAAATCTCCAAGCAGAATTAATTTGTGATTTTCTAGTTCTAATAACATCTGCTCCAATTTTTTAAAAAACTCTGCTTTCTTTGTATTGGGTGCATAGACAGTTACCACATTAAATTTTTCCCCTTGATAGTTAATTTGAACTCCCAAGATTCTTCCTTCGGAGTCTTTGCAAATCAGTACTGGTTCCCATTTTTCTTTAATATAAATTACCAACCCTCTTTTTTTTCCTACATCCGAGTTAATAAACTCCACTCCCAACCTTTTATTTATCAATATATGTTTGTGTTTTTGGGCTACGTGTGTCTCTTGCCAGCAAATCACATCATAGTTCTTATTCCTCACGATTTTTTCTAGTTTATTCCTTTTTGATTTTTCGTTCAAGCCGTTCACATTCCAGGTCAAAAGGTTCAGAGACATTCCTAACTATTTAGACTCTTTATTCACTCAGGGTTTTTAAACTTATGTTTTGGGGCTTCCGCTCCCAATATAGTCCTCCTCTTCTGCTTCCTCACCTCCCGCTGCACCCTCTTCCTCTTCTATTTCTTCTTCTCCAATTTCTCCTTCTTCCTGTCCCCCCCTCCTATCTTTCTTTTTCTTTTTCTCGTTTCTGGATCCTTCTCTGTCTTTTATCCTCTCCTCCCCCTTCCCGAACTCCCTCTCATACCTTCTTAGAAATTTTTCCACCTCTTGGATATCTGTCAGTTTAAATTTTTTGTCTTTAAAGAAAAAGGAGATCCCCTCAGGGAACTCCCATCTATATTGTATACCATTTCTCCTCAGGGCACCAACTATCTGTCCATACCTTTCCCTTTTACGCAAAAGCCTGAGTGGGATCACTTTAAGAACAATAATTGGTTTACCACCAATTATTAATTTTTTATGATAACTGGTTTTTAGTATTAAGTTCTTCATCTCAATTGAGTTTAAAATTACTAGACAGTCCTCAAGAGGTTTCTTTAACCTGTTTTGTTGAGATCTCAGTCTTATTCTAAAAGCATTCTCCACCGTACAGGCCACCTCTTCCTCTTTCAAACCCAACCACTTAGCCAACTCCTCAATCATTTTCTCTTTTATGTTCCCTTTTATTTCCTCTCCTATTCCTCTGAATTTTAATTGAAGATGTTTCTGTCGCATTTCTGTCATCGCTAAATTATCCCATATTTGCTCCTGCATTTTATTCACTTCTCTCACCTCTTCCTTTATCTTTTCTGTCTCTTTTTTCTGCTCTCTCAGCTCTTTTTGAATTTTTTTATTAGTTTCCTCATATATTTTTGACTTGATAGACAATTCTTTAATTTTAGTGGAGAGTTCTCCTACTGCTCCTTCTATCTTTCTATCTATGAGCTCTTGCATTTCTCCTAGTTTACTTTCTATGTGGGTTTCATTCTGTTTAAACTCCTCCTTAATCTTTAGCCAAAGGACGTCTAGGTCTTTAATTTCCTCCTGTCGGGATAACTTTCTTTCATTTGGGGTTGCCCCCCCTTTTTTTCCATCTTTTCCCCACATTGTATCCCAGTTTTCTGCGTTCTGTAACTTATAACCAAACTCTCCCTTAAAGGGCTCACAATCTTTGAACGCGTCCAAATAGTATAAATACTAGGGGCTTCAACTCCTTACAGAGTATTTAGCCAAAAATGGGCTATCCCTTAGGGTATTTTACCAATATTATTTAATCAGTCCAACTTCACTCTGTGTTCTTCAGCCACTTGGAGGCCTAATCCAACCCCGAGAGGTAAGCCTTGCAGTCTGCAAAGAGGGCTTTTTCAGAATTTTTCAGAGTTTCAGAGTTTCAAAATTTTAGCGTTTCAAAGTTTTAAAATTCAAAATTCGAAATTATTGTAGAGTTGCAGAGTTGACCAGCACAATTATTAACAATAAGCAGTAAGGGAGGAGAAGGGAGGGAGAGGGGGAGGGGAGGGAGGAGGGGGGAGGAAAAGATCGCTCTTAGTTATTAGAGGCACAAATCATAATGATAAGTCCGGTGTTCAAGTTTGCCTCAGACTTTTCCCCTCATTAACAACCCCTCATTGAAGAGGTTGCAGCATTCATCAAAATTCCCCAAAACAGTTATTAACAAATCATATAGCTTAATAGGATAATAGAGGGGAGGAGGGGGAAGTGGGGCCTCAAGAGGGAGATAAAGAAGAGAAGAGAAAAAAAAAAGAAAAAAGAAAAACTTGCAGTGTCTTGCAGCTTTCACAGTTTCCTAGTCCCTTATATTTTGCTTCTCAAGACGTCTGCAGTTGTAAATCCACCTCCGTATGCCTCCGTCTGTTACCTTCTCTTTTGTCTTTTCACTCTATCTGCGTCACTCTTCTTCTCAGGCTTTCCCCATTTGCAGTCACTTTCACTACCCTCCCCGATTGCAGAGTTCCGATTGAAGTTTGTAACTGTATCTCTCCCCGGGGAGGTAAAGTACGCAGCAAGGAGATAAAGTAAAAGTAAAATTCAAGCAGGCAACCTCCTCATTACTTTGTAGTTAATGGTTAGTTGCTAGTTTACTCAGGCAGAAGAGCCTTGGTGGTCCGTACTCACTCAGTCAGGCAATGATCCGGAAGACTGAATCCGTGCTTCCTTCTTTGTACGCCTGAGATTCCGTGACCCGCGCCATTTTTCTACTCTTAGCCGGATGAATTCCTCAGCGTAATCTTTATACATCCACGGCTCTCCTCGCTTAAATTCCAAATTTTGTTATCAATCTGACACCCCACACGTAGAAGAATCCGTTCTTATCTTGTGGAGGTTCGTCGCTTTCTCCTCGGCTGAAGCTAGAGGCATCTCAGCACGGAGTCGGTGTTTTCCCTTTCTTGCGCTCGCAGCCCCGTCCCGAGTCTCTTCCGAGAAAAAGGCTCGAAGACCACAAGCTGCTCCCACGCTGCCGGGAAACCTATCCCCCAGGGTCTCCCCCCTGGGATTTGGGGGGGGTGCAGTGCCCTTGCAACACCCCCAAGCCTCCGCGATGATCAGAAAGCCCTTAGAGTGACTTTCTGCGCTTCTTCACCGATCGCGACCCAAACCGGAAGCGTCCCCTCACCATTTCTCTTTTTATATATAATAATTTTTATTTGGTTTTACAAATAGTAGTTTATAACAATCCAAATTACATATCCATATTTAGAGATTTCTCCAGATCGCTGGACTTCCCACCTTCCCCTCCATGGGTCCTATTGGACACCCTCTTAGCTGCATATTTTTTCCACAATCCATATTTTGTATCTTTCCATCTTGTCCATGATTTTCACTACATTACAAGTGTTATTAAAATCCTGCTAGTGTTTTCATCTGTTTACAGTGGTCTCCTAGATAAATTATAACCCCCCGCCAATTCTTTATTGAAGTTTTGGTCTTCTTGGTTCCTGAGCCTTCCGGTCAGTTTTGCCATTTTGGCATAGTCCAACAGCTCCGATTAGCCATTCCTCTCTGGTAGGGACTTCATCTTCTTTCCATCTCTGGGCTAGTAACATCCACACCTCTGTTGTAGTGTACATAGAAAGTATTTTGTGTTCCTTTGGAATGTCGGTACCTAAGAAGAAAGCTTCTGGGGTTTTGTTTTTGTTTTGTTTTTTACAAAAGTTATTTTAATCATTTTTTCCAATTCATTATATATCATTTCCCAAAGTGCTTTTATAACTTACACGTCCACCAGATATGGTAAAAGGTACCTTCTTTTTCTTTACATTTCCAGCAGATATTTGTATTTGTCTTATACATTTTTGCTAACTTACTTGGAGTCAAATACCACCGGCACATCGTTTTCATAATGGCCTCGCCATTTCTGCTTTATCTCTGCACATTGAGAGGGGCAGTGTGCCCTCCAGCCTGACCTGATTTATTGCTGGTGAGGCCTCCTGCTGACTGCTTCCTCCTCACAGCCAGTGTCAGTACATCCCCTCCACCCCAGCAGTGCTCATGGCACTCTCACATTGAATGAGTTAAAGGGGATGTACACATAGTGGTATCTGGAATCATGCCAGATTTCACTTCTCATTTTCAGGGGACCAAAAGGGGACAGGGAAATGCTCATGGGTGGGGTCAGGTGGAAATAAATATTGCAAAGTGGGATGTGTGTGTGTTGTATGAAGGGTTTGGTTTATCTTACCTAAACCAAGTTAAGGGGGGAATGATTTAAAAAGCAACATCTGAGCTACTTTTCAACTGGTACAAAACGTTTCAGGGACACTTACTTTGTCAACAGCGGCAGACAAAATAAGTATCCCTGAAACTTTTTTGTATCTCCTGAAAAATAACTCAAATCTCCCTTCTGGTTTCGTGGCCTTCAAAGGACCACAAAAGTATGGTGGTTTTATGTTCCGGCTGCCCTCTGCAAAATTAATTTATAGAAGCATAGCATTGTACACCATCTGCATGAAACACTGAAGGCAGCAAAGTCGCATGACTTCTGCTGCTTAGGAAGCAATTAATTGGAGTCTGTTTCTTACCAGCACGGCGTGATTCACTGAAGTGATAAGAAGAACAAGAGTATCAGAGCAAGAAGTGGACAGCAGAAATATAAATCAATTGCTGAATTTTTTCTCTTCCTCCAGGTTCCATGTGAAATTTGAAATCTCGGGGGGATGATCTTTCAAAGCTGCTGTTGAATATTTCATTTAACGTAATTTAAACTAAGGGGGAGAGAGTAAGTAACATTTGCAGCTGAACACCATCTTCCCAGCACCACACCGTTTTGACCCTTGTGGCTAACTTCGGATGCTACTCATCAAATATTGAACAGCTGTTAGCGTAATTGCATTCATGGCAAAGCCCTGGAAGAGATAATCAAGACTGAGCTTGCCGGGCAGCTATAAAAAATGAAACGGGGGGGGGATGTCTTTTAATAAAACAAACCTTTGGAGGACCTCTAAAACTAATGACACATCTTACAGTTCAGAATCCCAGCAGTTCATGAGACTGGATTGGGGACCACCACAATGTAGTTAAAGCATGGCTCTAGATTTGGGAAGCTTGGGAGCTTCTGCCTGTGAAACTCAAAATAGGTCAAGCTTTGATAAGCGATACGTTGAGTCTGAGGGTTTTTTTGGTAGCCAAATTTTTGAAATGTCTATCCTGCCCTTCCTACCAAAGGAGTCCAGTACAGCAAAAAACAAAGTAATAAACTACTATTACTAATACACAGCGCCAAGGTTTTTCTACAATCAAGCAGCGTATAAAAGAATAAAATGCTAACAACCCATAATAACACAATATAGAAACAGCATAAAATATAATTGTGCACCTTCACAGAGATCAATGACACATATGATCAATATTACTACTTTGGAAATGCTTGGGGGAAACAAACAATTTCTAGCACACGCTGAAAACATAAAGTGGTCGGTGCATGCCTCATTTCTAAGGGGAGAGTGTTCCACATGGCAGATACCACAACATTAAAGTTCTTACTCTGTGTGAGCTGTAAGACTGATTTTAGCAGCACATGGTACCACTAGGAGGGCGTCTTCAGATGATCAACATGAATTTGAACTTAGTTTATTGGCTTTTTTCTGGGTTCTGTTGAAAAATCAAATACCTCTTTTAAAAATGAAAGCCTGGGAAATGGATTATGAGCATACAAAATGAGGTATTTTTGTGAGGATGTGTGGTGTGTGTGTGTGTTTGTTTGCTTGTTTGTTTGACAGCTTTGGAATTCTTGTACTTAGTTTCACAAGTTTCCCATAAAAAAGTTTCTGTGGAAAAACAGCCACAGATACTTTAATAAACCAAGCAAATCCCCATCGTTTCTGAAAATTTTTCATTCCTGGAACTATTGAGGAAATGATTTGATAATATATTGCACAAGTATTGAACTTTTCCAGCTAACAAGATGAAAGCTCACGCAAGAGCTCAATTAGAAATTGCACTCGTCATAAGAATGTTGATGCTTACGCTGGGAGTTGAAAGGCACGTTAAGATGAAAGGGAAAGAATATGAACTTGTTACCACCAAATACATCTCTAAAACTCATTTTAAAACACAGTTGTATTGGCAGTATTCTGTAAGTAAAAATTGATTTTTGTTAGAGGCAATCTCCTGCATCAAAAGTAGATTAGACAAAGCCAGCAGCAGAATGTGGATCAGATCATGAGACTCTGTGAGACATTACATGACCAAATTAGTTGTGAACTTAACTCTGCTGGTTTTGTAGTTTGGAATTTGAATAAAGCAGCTGAACAGCTTCAGTTGAACTGAACCAGCACAACCCAGGAGCTTAATTTGGGCTAAGAGAGCAAACATACATATTCAAGCATTTTTGTGAAATTTCCCTTGTATTCTACAAAAATATCATGACGTTAGGGAAAATAACAAATACCTTCATATCATGCATTGTTTGTTCATGTTAAAAAACTGAGTTGTATTTATATGAAACTAAGAGTCATGCTGGATATTGTACCAAATATGTAAAGCCCATGAAAACTAATTAAATCCTAGGATGAAGATGTAGAACCTCTGGCCCTTCAGATACTGATTGTTATTGTTATTATTTTATTATTTGTACCCCACCAATCTGACTTGGTTGCCCCAGCCACTCTGGACGGCTTCTAGCATATACAGAAACACAATAAAACATCAAACATTAAAACCTTTCTATACAGGGTTGCCTTTTAGATGTCTCCTAAAAGTCACATAGTTTATTTCCTTGACATCTGATAGGAGGGCCTTCAACTACCTAGTTCCACCAGTGGAAACGCATACAGTAAAAGGCTTATCATGCACGTGTGTTGGTGGAGCTGATATCTGTGGTCATCTATAAACACCCCTCTTGTTTGCAATCAAATTCATGTAGTTTTATGAAAACAGTTAGAAAACAGTATTTGCTTTGCTATTGTGAGATTCTCAAATGCATGCAATTTCTTCAAGCAAGACTGTAGTGTAGACAATAGTCTTCTTATGGCCTGCAGTTTGAAATACTAATAGTTCTCTGCTGGAGAGCAAAACAGATGAATGTTGCCCCTTCTGTTCTTTCCCCTATTTGTTCCTGCCACATGTTACTCTCTGTTATGTAGATGTGAACACAAACGAATGGATTTTTTCCCCTCCTGGAAAAGTGGTTGTTAAAATAGCAGCATCCTGATTATTGATGCAAAGCTTTAGTAACTAACCTGAATCAGATAGAACACTCTGATACTTAAACTGAGATCAAACCAATTATGTAGTCCTTTGAACAGAGGGAGAGAGCTAACAGACTGTTCTGATTATATTTAGAGCGGGGTAGGCAACCTGCGGCCCAGTCGCCTTCTCAATCCAGCCTGTGGATAGTCCGGGAATCAGCGTGTTTTTACATGAGTAAAATGTGTCCTTTCATTTAAAATGCATCTCTGGGTTATTTGTGGGGCCTGCCTGGTGTTTTTACATGAGTAGAATGTGTGCTTTTATTTAAAATGCATCTCTGGGTTATTTGTGGGGCATAGGAATTTGTTCATCCCCCCCCCCAAAAAAAAATATAGTCCGGCCCACCACATGGTCTGAGGGACAGTGGACTGGCCCACGGCTGAAAAAGGTTGCTGACCCCTGATTTAGAGGATCACTGATCAGGCTGCTCCCTTTATTAGAATCTGAATGGAGTTAGTTTTGCCCTCCTCCATATAACAGCTCTGTGAAACTGATGTACCAAGAGAGTGTTCAGAATGTTATGCTTTAAGTATATTGAAGCATCAAGTGTTTCCTCCTAGAATGCTGAACTCCATTGCCTAGCCAAGTTAAGACACAGAAATATAGAGAGCAAAACAAAGGAAACATTAAGAGGACTTGCAAAGAACTGCAAGGAGGTTGTGGGACACTGTGCATCTCCACTTATTTCCAGCCAATGGTTTCAGGTGGTTCCTCAGTTCACTCATCCCACCTGCATTCTGCCACCTGTCCCAGAATGTTGGGGAGATAAGAAGGTGTTGGTTAGACCTGAGCTGTAAAACCGACTTCTGCTTTTCCCCATGGAAAAGTAAGGGGGGAAGTAAACAAATGCTTGTGTTTGAACCTACCATGCCCTTATCCATTGGTTCTATGGAAGATGGGATTTTGAAATACCGTGTCCCAGCAAATGTGCCACAATTACCAATATGGGAAGACACAATCCAATGAGACTAGTTATTCAAGAGAAGAGTAAACACAAGTTCTCCATCTGCATCTACATGGCAGACATCTAGAGAAAATCTCGGCGGGAATTGGATGTGACTTTTCCTAATATTTAACTAAGCCACTGTGCTGCTCTACATTTTCCTATATTGGAAAAGATCTTGAGGGAGACAGTAGCAAAGCTAAACTAATTAACCAGAAAATCAAAATATTTGCTTGTCTTTTCTAATATTTGCTTTGTGCCCCTTTTTAGGTTCACTCACCACAGATATTGCAGAGAGCAAATAAATTGACATATGTTCACAATATAGCACATTTTAAGCAAGCATTGTGAAACTATTCCCGTGAAATTGATTTCAGATTTGTATTCATGAGTATTTGTACTGGGAGACAGGCTGCAGAAATTACTCTTTTCCGGTTAAGGGTCAGAGACAATACAACATTGTCTTTTTGTTCAGTGACAACAGGTTGGTATCTGAATGCCAAATGCTGACAAAGAATAGCATATCGAGACACTAAACTCCAGGGGTCATTTGCTGAACAAGGAAGCATTCTGGTATCATTGGTAATCAGGAGCTAAAACCAATGCTGCATGTAAAGAAATCTGAGAAGTCTTGCTTATCAATAGAGTTGTTCATATAAGCATTGAATGCACCATAAAATAACTATCTTTCTCTTTGTGTGTTTGCCAAGATACAGATAACAACCCATGCAAAGTGCATCATAACAGGTTTCCAAACTGACCTGTGCCTTATACTGAGCAGTCTATTAGTCCATGTAGATCAAGGGTAGCCTCCTAGTGTTCTCCAGGGATGGATCTACACTGACCTGTTTAACGTTATTAGAATACTATTAGATTTGTTGTTGTTTAGTCGTTTAGTCGTGTCCGACTCTTCGTGACCCCATGGACCAGAGCACGCCAGGCACTCCTGTCTTCCACTGCCTCTCGCAGTTTGGTCAAACTCATGCTGGTAGCTTCGAGAACACTGTCCAACCATCTCGTCCTCTGCTGTCCCCTTCTCCTTGTGCCCTCCATCGTTCCCAACATCAGGGTCTTTTCCAGGGAGTCTTCTCTTCTCATGAGGTGGCCAAAGTATTGGAGCCTCAGCTTCACGATCTGTCCTTCCAGTGAGCACTCAGGGCTGATTTCCTTAAGAATGGATAGGTTTGATCTTCTTGCAGTCCATGGGACTCTCAAGAGTCTCCTCCAGCACCATAAGTATCGTTCTAAAATGTCACAGGGCATACTTGTAAAAAAAGTGTTTCTTACCTCTGTCAAAACTAGTTGCTGGTTGCTCTGCATCACCCTCTGGTATCACATTTTAATAACGCGTTATGAACGTTAAAAGTAGAATGTTATGTGGCCATATAGTTATCAAAACCATTCCTTAACCCTTCCTTAACGTTTAAAACCATGAGTGTAGACCCACTCCAGGTCTCATTGGACCCCAGTTCCCATCAGTCCCAGCCAGCAAGGCCAATGGTCATGGATTATGGGAGTTGTAGTCCAACAATAACTGGTGGTTACCACTTTGGCTGCACCTGATCTGAAATCTACCCAGTGACTGTGTCAACAGATCTTGAGGTTTTCAGACAGGGGTGTAACCTGTGAGTTCCTTCCTTGTATGATGAGGCAGCAACACACAGAAAGAAAAAAATAAAGGTGAAGCTTACAACAAAACCACATTTATTTTGCATGATCTCTGTGTGACATTTACAAGTTCCATTAGCTAAATTGTCAAGATAGCTTTCAGTATTTCTCTAATACTGTGAGTTCTTTGAAATCCTTTTCATAAATAGTTTGACTTCTGTTCTTGCCTCTAGAGTAGGGATAGGGACCTTGTGGGACTCCAGATGTTGCTGAATTCTAGCTCCTGTTAGTCCCAGCTGATGTAGCCAATGGTCAGAAGGCTGAAGTCCAACAAGATCTGGGGATCCACAAATTTTCACCTCTGCTCTGAAGTCTTTGCAGTTCTCCCCATACAACTGCACACATTTTTTCAGGGTGTTCCGGGAGAAAGGAGAAATTGGCAGAAATCACCTCCTCCTCCCCCAGAGGAGCCTCCTATGACTGGAACTCAACCCACCAGAACTCTGGATATAAGACCATGGATTGGAAAGGTAATGAGAAAAGTGGAGACATGATATAGGCACAGATAACTTAGAGAAAGGGAATACAACAAAGATACAACCAATTCAGGCTGCATGTGTAGGGCCAGCAGTACTTGCAGTATAAAAAGGTGTGAGAAGGAACCATTTATAGAACAGCTAGGCAGAATACCAGATCTGGAATACAGCTATTTAAATGCAAGTTTCTTCCATCTGTTGTGCAGACAGCCTTGCTTCTACAAGAAGACAAAAAAGAGTCAGTAAGTCAAACGGGACTTGATGTGTATCCATCTCCTGCCTTGTCATTTTCCAACTGTCTGAATGTGCACCGCTTAACATACAGCTCATATTTTCAATGTGTGAAATCACACAGTGGTTCCCCTCCTTCCATTTCTTTCTAGAGTAGCCCCTTTGCAGTAGACGGAAGCCTACCCAGAGCATTCTCAGAGATGGCCTGTTTTCATACCACGTTTTTCTACACTGTCAGCCTGCCTTTCTAGCTGAGAAAATAATGTGTTATAATGATCATTTTTATTTAACTTTGCTTTTGGGGTAGAATGTAATTAACTGGCTCTCTGATTGTGATACGTGGAGTATTTTAGCACTTTTCTTTGCTCACGTGGCAATGGGAAAGAACAACCAGGAATCTGACAAATCCATCCCCTTCCCCTGTCTGATCTTGCTGCAGTCTATTTCTTTGTGTAGTTTTCTTCCCCCCCTTTTTTAAAAAAAAAATATTTATTAACTTTCCAACAATTTAAACACTACAAACAACAAAAAGGAAAAAAGGAAAAAAATACAATACAATACAAAAACACTACCTAACACAAACACATTAAACTAACAGAACAAAACAAAACAAAAACAATTTAAAACACATCAAACAATTTCAATATCTTTCATCCACTTATTTCAACGACCTCCTCACACCTCCCTTTTTGTATTCCACTTCTATTAATTGTTTCAGCAATTCCTTTCCATCTTCCTCCGTTTTCTATCCTATAATTTTCTTAACACATTTTAACCTTATTTTTCCCTTTAATACTCTATTAATCTGGTTATATTTGATTCCTTATAACATTTCTACTAAAGCCATATAACTTCATTCTAACATTTTTCTAACATTCATTAATTTTACAGTATTTCTGTAAATAGTCTTTAAACTTTTTCCAGTCTTCTTCCACCGACTCTTCTCCCTGGTCTCGGATTCTGCCAGTCATTTCCGCCAATTCCATATAGTCCATCAACTTCATCTGCCATTCTTCCCGGGTGGGTAAATCTTGTGTCTTCTAATACTTCGCTATGAGTATTCTTGCTGCTGTTGTTGCATACATAAAAAAAGTTCTAACCTTCTTTGGCACCAATTGGCCAACCATGCCCAGGAGAAAGGCCTCTGGTTTCTTCAGGAAGGTATATTTGCATACCTTTTTCATTTCATTATAAATCATCTCCCAGAATGTCTTAATCCTTGGGCATGTCCACCAAAGGTGAAAGAATGTACCTTCAATCTCATTACATTTCCAACATTTATTATCGGGCAGATGGTAATTTTTTGCAAGCTTGACTGGTGTCATGTACCACATATTCTTTGTGTAGTTTTCTTCCAGACTGGCTCACTTTTGGTATATGAGCTGTTGACTTGTGGGTTAGTGGTCAGATTTTGAAGACTGACTGATCTGTTTTTTCTGAATATGGTCTTAAGAACGAAGAGAGAAGAACTCCAAATCTTTTAGCAGCTGGTCTAGTGACACTTTCTCTGGCAGGTAGCAAATTCTCCATTCCTGAGCTAGGGCATGGAACATCTCCCTCCATGTCCCATAGTTTAAGTCCCTGATGTCATTGGAAATGGAAGTATGGTGGTGACTTAACTTAATTGGTGATACCATTTGTCAGATTCTATATTCCATTGAGCCAACTGACACATTAACAACATTAAAGCATAGGCACTCTGGAACTTGAGAACGATTCAGTTTGGAAATAGATCGGAGTTGGTGAGAGCGCTGAAGGTGGAATGATTTTCTCTTGTCCCATTGTTATCTTTGGTCAAACAGCTAAAGCTTTACAGAAAACACATTGTTTGCCCAGAGAAGATAATGGGTCAGAAACGAGGAGTGTACTCAACACAAGTAATGATGTCTGTGTCACACTACTTTCTGTTCTCCCTCAGAACTGCCGTCTCTCTCTCTCTCTCTCTCTCTCTCTCTCTCTCTCTCTCTCTAGTGTTTAAGGCATATTAAACTTTAAGGAGGAAAAAAAGCTGTCACGCTCAGCTAAAGAAAAGCTATTTTCTTCATTAAGAAATATCTTCTTTTCCTTCAGCCTCAGCCTGACTCCAGCTTAGAAAATACTACTGTATTACATTGTCACCTAAAGGGAATGAGATTTGTCATGGAGCTTTGGCATGGTGGCATTTTGGAGACCTCTCCTTCACTAAAGGATAATTACAATTTAATGATGGTTTGAACAGATTGCTAACTGCTGTAGAGGGGCAGAAAGGAGTAGGAAAGAAGCATCAGAAATACAATAAAAAGGGTGTTTAAAGCCTTACAAGCTCAGCAAGTAGTGGCAAGGATGCTTGCTTGGTTTATGCACCAAATGTCAAAACATTCTCTCCTCCACGCCTTGCTTCATTTTGTGATGCTCACAGCAGCAGCACATTGCAAAATACCATTGCATCACATGCACCCTGTGTTATGCATGCACATGAAGACGGTACATTTTAGAGGATTTTAAAGAGAGAGTACAAAGGAAAACTGTGTTGTGAATGCAGTTGCATAAACTTCTCGGACCTATAGAATTTGTAATTGCTGCCCTGTGTTATTTTGGGGGAAAGGATGTAATGAGCAGGGGTTTCTGCTCAGGGCAAACAGGCATGCTGATTCCTCCTTCAGATTTAGGCTATGTTCAGGAAGTACATATATAGGACCAGAAGTGCCCTATATGCTTTCTGCTACAAGGTGAACTACTTTCTCCCACCTTCAGACCTCAAAAAATACGTATACAGTGGTACCTTGGGTTACATACGCTTCAGGTTACATATGCTTCAGGTTACAGACTCTGCTAACCCAGAAATAGTACCTCGGGTTAAGAACTTTGCTTCAGGATGAGAACAGAAATTGTGCTCCGGCAGTGCGACAGCAGCAGGAGACTCCATTAGCCAAAGTGGTGCTTCAGGTTAAGAACAATTTCAGGTTAAGAACGGACCTCCGGAACGAATTAAGTACTTAACCCGAGGTACCACTGTACAAACACAGGCCAAAGTCTGGAGAGTAGGGTGAGAGAAATAGCTTTCCCCAGAGCTTCATCTTGGAGAAGTTCAATCCAATCCAAATAACTTTATTTTACTAGCCATTGGCCACGACTAATCTGGGAGAAGTCAATTGACTCTGTCTCCATCTGTCTGTCTGTCAAGGCATGTAATTATATATGCACAGGTGAAACTACCTTATATGAAGTCAGACTAATGAAAGAGTAAGGATAAACATGGGATTCACCTTGTAGGTATTAGCTGCACTGGGATCTTCTCCTGCAATAACTTTTTGCAGCCACTCACCACAGGAAAGTGTGTAAGTAGCCTTGAATGATTTCTTGTAAACCAAACACATTTTTCATTTCCCTTAAACAAAAACACACAGCATAGTTATGAACACAGTTAACGCTGCACAAAGTAACAGAAAGAACCATTTTAACTTGAATTACAACCCATTAGGGTATCATATAGATAGTACTTTAGAGCTGAAGTATAGCAAATAAGAAGAGAGTACCATGTTTAAGAATAAGACATTGCATATTTTATTGTTGCTTTTTGGCTTCAGTCTTATGCTTTCAACATTTGTCCTGCACTATATAATCCAAACAATTGGGGGGGGGGGGAGGAAAATGCGAATAAGGAAAGTCTATCCAACCTCTCCCACCCCCACCAAACCCATGTTGTAGTCTGAATTTCTTTCGCACAGTATAAATTTGTGACGTGCTTTTGAATGTGGTAACAAAACAGTAAATTTCAGACAAGCAGTTGTAGATTATTCTCCTCCACTAGGTGCTTCCTTGTGGATTTTCCATAGCTGCCAGGTTCCCCTCCCCCTCCATGAGGTTTATTAACTCCCTGAAAATATGGCTATTTATAACCACAAAATTATGACTGTACTATTGTTGCTGTCTAGTTTTACTCTCATATTAAACAGGGCCTCAGGTTCAACAAAGGACAGTGTGTACTAAATGAAACAGTTGTGTTCATAAATTTATAATCACACCAATTCACATTGCAGTTAATGAATATTGGATCCACTGAATACCATCAGCTCCCTTTCCTGGGAAATAATCTCTTGCATGCCCACAGCCACATGGATAGAATGCAAGTTAAACAGGGCCGACCCAAAATGAGCCAACTGCTTTCACTTTTGCACAGGATAATGTACTTGGGTTTTTGTTTAGTTTTGGTTGTTGTTGTTTTTGCCAGTTTTGGCATGCACCCACCCTGGGCAGGCAACCCATTTGAATGTGCCCACACTTCATCTCATTCCTTTCACCAGAAAAAGTACCTGGCGGAGAAAATGTTGCTAAGCAAATGTGGCCAATTCGCAGATGAGGTTATCAAGGTTCTAGCCATGCAAAGCTGGAAAGCAAAGCACAAAGCCCAGTAAGGAAACTAGAGCATGTCCATCTCCTTGGAACAATGATAGTCCTTCTTTCCAATTTCTATTTTATAAAATCATTGCAGGTTATTGAACCATCGCCAGGATTTTATGGTCACGAAGAGGATCCGTCGCACCATGGAGAGGCACTGCCTGCTACTGGTCCTCAGCTTATTTGGGGGACCAGAGTGTAAATGATCCAGTGAATGAAGAAAACCAGGAAGTAGATCCAGGCCACAGTTGGGTTGAGGTCCAGGAGAAAGTAGATAGCCCCAAGTTACTGGAATTGGTAGATGTTCTCCATTTCATTGCATGAGCACTGCAACATCGTTCTACCTCAATGGACCTATCCATGGTACTGCAGACCTCCACGTCTCACAGCACCCCTGGAATTGGTAGTTGCTTTTTTTAGAGTCTCATGTACGCTATAGTGAGGGCTGCAACACAGATTTTTATGCCCAACATTGTGCCAAAGAAGATGCCAAGGTTTCATTCACCGTCGTTTTCTGCATAGGAGGAGAAAGGATTCATTGTTTCCTTAAAGAAAATGTAGTATAGCAAAAAAAAAAAAGTTATTGAAAAGAAATATTGAATATGTGAATATATTTGCCAATTTTTGGCTGCACATACAGAAGCACACATATTTCCTGGAATCCTAACAAACATGAATTTTTGCCAAGACTGGAGAATTCCGCAGGCTTCTAGCTTGGGACAAAAGGAAACTCCAAGCTTCAGAAAGAGGACTCCATGCAGCCTCTAAGCTTACCCCAAAGCGTCAAGCTCAGCAATGTCCCTCCAGTCTGACAGAGCCAGATATCTGCCTATAGAAAGGCAACATACAAATTAAAAGTTAAATGAAAATAAAATGAAATATATAACATGACTGTCTCAAAAGCAAGGTGTGCATCTGTCCAAGCTGGGGCCTGTGTTTGTCCAACTTGTCCTCACCCCTACTAAGGAAGATTTAGTGAGGAGGGACATCTTGATCTGTGTAATGCAATGTGTTGCAGGTGCAATTCCCCATGGAAAATGGGAAACAGTTATTGCTGTAACTTGTACCATGCATGCCTAGAAAATTGCCAGGGTTTAGTGCTGGCTGTCGATTGCATGTTCTACCCAGAGCCTCAAGGGCCAGAAGTCTCTATACATCAGCAAATATATATTACTATGAGTAATACTCTAGAGAAAGTGCAATTTTGGAGGGGGAAAACCTTCTACAAGTAGTCAGTTCCCCACTCCTCCCAGTTATTGAGGATGCATATTCACCATACATTTGAAGTACATTCTCTCTCCTCCCCTAAGAATTCTGGGAACTGTAGTGTGTTAAGGATTCTGGGAATTGTAGCCCAGTGAGGGGTGAACTACAATTTCCCAGATTCTTTGGGTGCGTCTAAATGTATCATATGTACAGAGCCCTAGTAGGAGGGCAGCAACTCTGAATTGAGGGCTCCAAAATTTTCTGTGCAATTCCTCAACCTGAGGGTTCTAAGGAAATAATATAGGGAAAGGACAAGAGAATACAACAAAGACATAAAATAGATGATAAAATATTAACTGTAAAACAGATGATTAAAATATTAAGCATCAGATTAACCAGCTCTTAGATTGTCACAGAAAAGACCATTAAAAGATTGGAAAGAGAGAACAAACGTTTACACATTAAGTAGAATGGAAAGTACTAGAATGAAGCTATTTTTCCCTGCTAAAAATATTTCTAAATGTATAACTAACCTTGGATTTATTTTTGTTGGGGAAAATGTTACAGCATATAAATTTTATCTGCATAAGAAAGCATCATGCTTTACATGTTTACTTTTAGACAATGCTTTAGTAATGTCCTTGAGGTATTTAATTTATATTGCTGTAATAGGTGTACTGTCATATAAATACACAGACCTAGATATAAAACAGAAATTAAATCTAGGTAGAGGCATTTAAAATAAATGAAATACCGTTAGACATCAATTCCCAGGCCTCCTAATTAAGTGCCATCCCTGCTTTGTAATTTTTATTGTACTAAACAAGGAATGTGCATATGAATTAAGATGACTAATAGTTGTTGTGTTCGTTTTAATTACAGCGATGCCAGCGGGCACTATTACAGTTAAGGGTCTATCAATGTTTTCACTACAAAATCTTATTTTCTGTGGTTTACAGCATTAGCCATAAACATTCATTCCTGTCTGATGTTGGAGTGGAAGATCTGAGGCTCAGAGCATAATATCTGCTGGGTTTGTTTTATTTTTATGGGTTACTTGAAATAATTCTGTTTGTTCTGTTCTGGCAGAGCAATTGAAGGAAGAAGGATAACTCGAGCAGTTTGGAAACAGACCTGAGCTCCTTTCTCATTTGCAGAATGTGTGGAATATAGTACTGCATCTGGGGAAACTCCTGTTGTTTTTTTATCTCGAATGACAGAATATGCAAAATTAGAATGAAAGCATAGCATAGGAGAAGCTTCTTTGAGATTCCCACTACAATACCTTTTCAAAACATGAAGGTGATACTTTAAGCTTAGCTCTCCTTCTGAGATTTTAGATGTGGAAGTTCTTGCCCTAACCTCAGACAAAGGAGAGATTTGCAGAAAAGAGCATTTGTAAAACAAAACACACAAACAAAAAACAACCCCACAACACATTCATAAAATTGTAGTGTTGGAAGGAACTCTGAGGGTCATCTCGTCCAACCCCCTGCAATGCAGGAAGAAATGTATTATTAGAATTGTGATTGGTTACAGCCATAATTTATGCATTCTGGAAAAATAACATGGATCATAGTCAGGATGAAGTTGGGCCCACTTACTTCATCCTTTGAAATAAAAGAGATTTACTCCAACCCTAAGCAAGCATGTTTACACTGAAGAAAACCCCAGTGATCTCAGTAGGATATATTTCCCAGCTAGTATGAATAGCACTGCAGCCTCAACTGCTTTGTCCAATTGACTTCAGTGGAACAAATGTTTTGATCTATGCTTACCACTTCTCTGGGTGGTAAGAAGTTCCAAGGTTTGTCTTTCTTTTGGAGGGGAGAACAATCACTGGAAACTTATGGCACTGTGTAATATGTGATTTATTTACAGATACAGAGGTAGAGGTTGAAGAGACAGACAGCTTAAATATTCACACTGCTGCCCCTTATTAGAACTCCAGGAAGGCATCCCATAAGTTTTCAGCACCCAGCAACAGTTCAGTTTTCTTTCAGCCTCTCTCTTTCTGTCAAGACTTTGGCTTCTTTTTTCCTCATTACAAAATGCTATTCTTAGCCTGTTGCTAAAGCGTGTTCTCATTAAAGGAGAGCACGTGTTGCGGATGGGGCCGAGCAAAGCACCCCATGGTTGCCAGGCAGGATAGATTGAAGGGGCTTGGATAGGATTGGTGGTTGGTGTTACTGGGGTAAATTTGATGCTGCCAATTTAGGGGTGGGAACAGAGGTTATTTAAACAAGGTCCACAGCAAGCTGCTTTCTCTTTCGCTGTGGGCACTGGATCACCCGCCCACCCTCCCTTGCTTGGGCTTGTGCTTTGACCTTGCTATGCCTGTCATGGGGTCGTTCGCCTTGGTGCGGGGGCCTGGTAGGAATTTTTCCATTTGGCTGATTAGTGTGTGCCATTTGGTTTTTGCCTACTGCGTAGCAAAACGTCACGACTTGTAAGGTTGGCGGTTAGGCATTGGTTAAATTGGTTGGTGGAGGGGTATGGATTGGCTGTGCCTGCCCCTCTAATGCTGCTGCTGCATGGGAATTCCGTTAAAGGAATTCAGGGGCTTACCATCCTCTCGTCCAAACCCCTGGAATCGGGTGCAGGCCACGTAAGCTCCTGGGAGCATGCGGGGAGAAGCTGAGGGTCTGTGTCGCAGCTCCAGTTGTGGTTCGAGGACCCGACCCCCGCGAAGTAAAATGAAGACACAGGGACACGTGATATAAGGTTAATGGGCTAGAAAAGGCCACAACTTTATTGATTACAGCAATGAAAAGGTATTGGCTTAGGCATTGGATTGCGAAACAAGTGGGTTTATTCACCAGGGGTTCATCACCTGTTGATGCTAATCCAACTATAGGCTCACCCCTGATGTCACCGAGGGTCGTGCCATGGCCTCCCGCCAAGCAGGCTTCGGACGGAATACATGACCGCCAGATTCCATTAACGGAATACCCCTAGAAATTGAAGGCATAGGCGATGGCCACACCTAGCACTTCGACACACCACAACACATTATTCCAATGCCTAACCTACCCACCAATACCACCAAAAAGTTGTGACGATTGCTACGAGGTAGGCGAAAAAACCAAAAAGCCTAATGCCAAATGGAAAAACTCCTACCAGGCCCCCCGGGCAACCGGGGCGACCAACCTAAGGTCCATAGCAAGGCCAATGACCTAAGCCCTAACTCAAAGGGAGTGGAGGGTGGGTGACTCGCCCAGGACGACAAAGAGAAATGAGGCCGGGGGGGAGGCTGGCACTGCAGCATAAAGGCTGCTGGACACGCCCCCCCATGGCACCTGGTTGGACAGCCACCGGGGGGGCGTGAGTGCCAGCCAGGTGAGCTGGAGGCAGGGGGCAACGCCCCCTGCTAGGAGCGGTGCTCGGGCTCCCGTCCACAACCACTCCCCTCTCTTTCAGGGAGGAGAGTCTTTATCCCTGATCTTGTTCCTCCACACTGGCTCTCGCTGGAATCTGGGAGTCAGTGCTGTCCCCCAAGGCGGGGGACGGGGACGGGACGACAGATAGTCATAACCAATGCCTAAGCAACCACTCACAATTTGTATGTTTAATAAAGTTGTGGCCAAAATTATGCCAAAAACCTTAAACAAAAATTATGTGTGATGTGTGAGTTATTGGGGTAGGGGTGTTTTGGGGACCTCAGCACGCAAACACACACACACACACACACACACACACACACACACACAACATACACACACGATCTCAGTTTGGAGGGGAAGAAATGAAAAACATGTCACCTTCTGTAAATTTCCATTCAGAACATTTAAGGAAAATCTCCAACTATCTGTGACGAAGCCACCAGCCAACCATTAACATTCTTTGGACCAACAAAGTATATGTCCAGGCCAGCATTCATGACAGCATTTAATTTAATCCAGATATGCACCAAGGATGTCGGAGAATTCCAGTGGAAACAGAAACAGGAGTGGAATTCGTCAATGTTCACTTATTTGTCCCATGTCCAGAACGGAACTCAACCAAGCGAATATGATCAGTTTTCCGTCTGCAGGCGATAGGTAATTGATTGCATTCTCCACCTCCCTTTGTTGTGTTCCCTTTACGTTGAAATGAATAGGGTAGAATAATGTAATGGCAATGTAATTTACGGCAAAAATAATACAAGCAATGTAATCGCAAAGGAGAGAACTACAGCAGAATGGCAGAAGCTGAACTGCAGCAGAATAGAAACATTGCTTATATCCCTATATGCACCTCTGGTTGGTGCATATACACACTAAGGAATCACAAGCAAACTCATTCTTCCAGGGCATGTGCAAGCAATGAAACTGATGCGAGTGTATTATTCCATTTTGGAAGCCATGTTTCGCTTTGTTTTTGCTGGGAGGAAAGGTGACATACAAATTTAATAAGTAAAATAGAAGATAAAATAGAAATGCTGTGGCGGCTGAGGTACAGTTTGCTAGGCAAAACCACCAGCAGCCATGATGTGGTAAGAGAGGTGAGGGGAAATCTCATCCTTATGTTTGGGCCTTGGGATACAGCAATGGATTGGATAGTTGCCCCGGATAATGTCAGAAACCTGTGTCCACACTGTGACTGCCCTAGCCTAGAAAGTTGTTTCATTGGCTGCTACTATCTGAATGAAATACATTGTCATGTAGGGACGCGGGTAGCGCTATGGTCTAAACCACTGAGCCTCTTGGACTTGCCAATCAGAAGGTTGGCTGTTCAAATCCCCGTGACAGAGTGAGTTCCTGTTGCTCTGTCCCAGCTCCTGCCAACCTAGCAGTTCAAAAGCATACCAGTGCAAGTAAACAAATAGGTACTGCTGTGGCAGGAAGGTAAATGGGGTTTCCATGCGCTCTGGCTTCCGTCACGGTGTCCCATTGCGCCAGAAGTGGTTTAGTCATGCAGGCCACATGACCCGGAAAGCTGTTTGTGGACAGATGCTGGCTCCCTCGGCCTGAAAGCGAGATGAGCGCTGCAACCCCATAGTCGCCTTTGATTGGACTTAACCATCCAGGGGTCCTTTACTTTTTCACCTTTACATTGTCATGTATTTAATTTTTTCTACTTTTGTCTTTCACATTCACTCCAACATGGAAGTGCCTTATGTGTGGAATATTCAGAGGCAGAGGCCTTCTCAGTAGTGGTGCTGCCCGGTGGAACGCCCTCCCATCAGATGTCAAAGAGATAAACAAGTACCTGACATTTAGAAAGAAGAAGAGGAGGAATTTGGATTTGAGATCCCGCTTTATCACTACCCGAAGGAGTCTCAAAGCGGCTAACATTCTCCTTTCCCTTCCTCCCCCACAACAAACACTCTGTGAGGTGAGTGGGGCTGAGAGACTTCAGAGAAGTGTGACTAGCCCAAGGTCACCCAGCAGCTGCATGTGGAGGAGCGGGGACGCGAACCCAGTTCACCAGATTACGGGTCTACCGCTCTTAACCACTACACCACACTGGCATCTGAAGGGAAGTTTTTAATGTGTGACATTTTAATGTATTTTTAATCTTTGTTGGAAGCCGCCCAGAGTGGCTGGGGAAACCCAGCTAGATGGGCGGGGTACAAATTTATTATTATTATTATTATTATTATTATTATTATTATTATTATTATCATCATCATCATCATCATCATCATCATCATCATCAAACTGTTTGTGTAACAGTTTTGAGTTTGACTTTATTGATTTTGGACCCAGTGAGTTTCTCATGGATACAAACCTCTAGCCAAGCAGAGGCTCTGAACTTAACTTCTTCTTTTGGAACAGCAATATGGTTCCTGCTTGCAAAAATATTTCTGAAGCGTAAACAGTAAACAGCCCTGAAAGTGTTCCCTTCATCCCTCAAGAATTGAGACTATTGAGAACGATACCAGAGAACAAAATGAAGCAAGACACGGAAGTTGCTAACATGGCAAAAAACTAAACGAAAGCAAAACCCTTCTCTGATCTGTGCTTGCACATTTAGTGCTGAGCTTCAAAAACTATAGCATAAAAAATGTAACATTCTTGGTTTGGTGAATTGCAAAAACAAAGTTTCTTCGAATATGACCACACAAAATTGTGTTCACAATACTATTTTCATTCTTTCTATCCATCTGATTGTCTTAATTCTAATGTGTGTATCACCATGATAATGTAATCAGGAACAGTTCATATTTTGCAGGAAGGGGAAAGTGAGCCTCAAGATTAGTACACCCTTTCCTCATCACATGTATTTCCCCACACAAAATCTTTGTTATTTCTCAGAATTTCACAATATAATTGCTTTGAATACAGAAGAAAGGGAAAATAAGGAAAAAGAGACAACACACCTCTGTGATAAAAACTAATTATTATAATGCAAATGGGGAAAAAATATTCTATGTGTGTGTGTTTTTGTAAGACTTTAATAAAGCTATTGTCAATCTCTCTAATTTACAGCTGAATTATCTTTAATAATATGTACGTTTCCAGCTCATAAAATTCTCCATCATGTGTCTTAACCTTTACAGTGCATCTCCAGGGTCTTCAAAAAGGTGTGTGTCTGTTTTTATCAGGGCATATTTTCTAGACACAAGTGCATAGACCACAGATGGGGAACCAGTGGCCCCAGTCAGAATAACCAATTGTCAGGGACGACAGGTGTTGTACTCCACAAACATGTGGAGAGCCACATGTGGAGAGCCAGTGTGGTGTAGTGGTTAAGAGCGGTAGTCTCGTAATCTGGGGAACTGGGTTCGATTCGCCGCTCCTCCACATGCAGCTGCTGGGTGACCTTGGGCCAGTCACACTTCTTTGAAGTCTCTCAGCCCCACTCACCTCACAGAGTGTTTGTTGTGGGGGAGGAAGGGAAAGGAGAATGTTAGCCGTTTGAAGACTCCTTAAAGGGAATGAAAGGTGGGATATCAAATCCAAACTCTTCTTCTTCTTCTTCTTTCTCCACCCTTGTTGAGTCAGGGGTGTTTGCTGGTTCAAAGGCCCTGCTCTGTGTTCCACCATCAAAAATGGAGCAATTAGTGGAGAAGTGAGACTGGGGCTGTTCATTGGTGGCACCCTACTTTAGAACTTCCAAGGGAGCTTAGATTGGCCTCATGTTGTCTTTTAGCTAAGACAATTCTGTTCTGCCAGTGTAAGATTTTAAATTATCCCTTTTTTAATCTAAAAAAACACACATCCAACTTGGGCTTCACTTGGGTTTTTATATAGGATCCAACAGTGGTATAGAATTGTTGACACAGATGATAGATAGATAGATCAATAGATCAATAGATCGATAGATCTACTGGGCTACATCTGGTGCTTAAAAGATTACAGAGTGCTGAGGTGCTGTTATAACTAAGGGGAAAGGGGCAGGGAACAAAGTTAGCAGTATTAATAACTGAGTGCCACAGAACTGAGTGAAAGCCACATTTCATGGTTCAGAGTGCAAGAGCTTATGTAACATGAGGTAGGAAACACAGGAAGGAAATGGTGCCTTGTGTAAAGTAGCGTCCTTAGTGATATTGAAACAAGATACTCACCTGTTCCTATAATGGACACCATTCCTTCTTTCCCTCAGCTGTTTTCCCAAATGAAATAAAAGTTGAGGTATAACTTGAGTCTCCTGGTATGCCCCACAGAGGAACTTACGATCTTCAAATAAAAACACCTTGAGGGTCCCAGGCCTCAGAGAGGTTAGGCTGGCCTCAACTAGAGCCAGGGCTTTTTCGGCTGCGGCTCCAACCTGGTGGAACGCTCTGTCGCAAGAGACAAGGGCCCTGCAGGACTTGACATCTTTCCGCAGGGCCTGCAAGACAGAGCTGTTCCACCTGACATTTGGTCAGGGCGCAGCCTGACCCCCTCCTCTGGCAATCTTTACAAAGTTTTAGTTTATGGTTGCCATCAATTTTGATTTTAATTCATTTTTATAATGTTTTATAATGTCACACTGTTTTAATGTTGTTAGCCGCCCTGAGCCCGGCTTCGGCTGGGGAGGGCGGGATATAAATAAAATTTATTATTATTATTATTGACTCCTCGTAATGAAACAATAGGAAGTATTGTGCTCCATATGCTACAAGGACGCCCACAATTACTTCACAAAACTAACTAGGTTTTATGGAATCCAAATTGTGTTCCCAAGAACTACATAGGAACATTGGTCGTAACAGTGGATCTTCCTGAGGCAGAGGTGGATTTAGGGAAGCCTGATTGGGCGCTGAGCCTAGTGGGCGCTGCAGGGCATCACAATTGATGTAGAACAGAAGGTGAGAGGCAGCCCCTCACCCCGAATTTTGGGTTCACACAGGGTGCTGCTGAAATTTGAAAGACCAAATTTGATGCAACACTTGCCAGAAGTGTATGAGAGAAATTCCTGACACCCCGCAACGAGTAAGCAACGATTAAGAAACAAATCTTTGGCAGGTGTTAGAATAATCCACCAGAAACAACATATCTGAAGGAGGGGCTCTAAGTACAGATTACCGGTACATGTCCCTCAGTAGTTTTAACAGTTTTTGGTTTCTTAGCTTGGTTGGTGCCTTGAAGAAAATGCCTTGAATGATCTAAATAATCCCTTTTAAAGACAGAGGAAAACCTTTTAATCTTTTGTAAATCTTCCTGTGTTGATCCTTTGAAGACTGAAATTACACTGGTGGCTTGTAATTAAAAGCTGAATGCATGGGAATATGGTGCACTGGGACGCTTGCACATAGGACGATGAAGCGGCCAGTGGTGGCAGCATGCATCACAAAATGCAAATCGATTAAAGCACAGATTACACTTGGCCAGAGGATGATACACCTTCCTTTGTAACTTGAAATGAAACACACTATTACACAATTAGGCCCATTCTAGCCCTACTGAATTCAGTTGCAATCGTACTACCAGCATTGAGGTGAACCGGAGGAAGATGCCCTCCATGTGGTTACTGACACTAAGCTGGCTGTTCCACCACATGCTTCTTTCACAAAGTGCCTCTGGCATATCCTGCAAGTCTCCCAGAAAAACCAAGACATCCTGTTTTTCCTGCAAGAGCACAGCAGCCATTTTGCTTGCCATGATCTCATGTGATTTTGCTCCCCTCAAGAAAGCACTTGGGGGGGCATAATATCATATGGAACACCAAAACACGCATTTTCATGTGCCATGAGAGCATGGCAAAAAGGGCATCTTTTAGACTCAGCGATCTCACGTGGGTCACATGGGAGCACAGGCAAGAAGACGTGCATCCAATTTTTGGGACACAACATGTTGGAAGGTATGCTCTGGACCCATATGGGGTCCATGGGCACTCTGGCAAAACAAAAGTGGTGGGTGTGGTAGTCTGGAGCCTCATTCCGCAATAGCACACATGATCTGAGAAACATTTTCTTGGAAAAGACATTGTTTGTCCCTTCTATGGCTCAGTCATTTGGGCACCCTGGATTGGAGGGCTCCAGACTGAATGATGCTGTTCAGTAACATGTGATAAAAATCTCCCCCCCCCACTGAAAACAAGGGATGTAAGCATACTTAACTTTAGCTAGACTGGGCTGTTATTTGGGGGTTAAGACAGTTGGTGGGGACAAAACACCACCAGCATATAACTCTGGTGCTTATATTTTACACTTGCTGTTGATATGCTACTGGGCCTGGCTCAACATTTTCTATTAATTTACAAGGTCCTTAAGCAACAGGGGTCAAGGATACCTGAAAGACCACTTAATGTTTTCTATCCCTGCCTGATCACTGAGTTCTTGACTTGGCGGGAGCAACGGCATATTATGGGGGCCATAGGGCTGTTGCCCCGGGCTACAGAATTATTAGGGGGCCCAAAGTTTCAACACCTGGTGCTGCCTTAATACAGCTGCACGCTTCTGTTGCTGGGCTCTGTTGAAAATGGCTTTTGCATGGTAACCAGGAAATGACACCCCCAGACAATGGAATGACTCTTCTTTTCTTATCTTTGTAGCTGTGATCACCTGGGTGATGTGGATGCCATTAGGCAGTTGAATGTGCATGTGTACTCCATTTCCCTCCCTCCCACCCTGTCCCCGCATGGCCCCAGGCACTGGCAACCCAGACTACGCCACTGGGGAGGGGAGTTCATGTTAGTGGTCACCCATGGCTTAGACAGACAGCCCACATCCTCCAGCATTGTGGGCTCAATTCTGTGGAATTCTCTGCTGCGGTTGGACAGCCCCTCCCCTGGCTGAACATCTTGTGTTTGATTAAAGCTTTTATTTATTTCAGCAGGCATTTAAAATAAACTTTTCTGATTGTATGGTCAATTTAAACTGGTTTTATCTTTTGATCTCTTTTAGCCTCATTGTACACCACTTAGAAACTATGGGCATATAATCATTGAAATAGGAGGGCAAGATCTTAGAAGCTATCTTATATTTTGAAGTCTCTGCATTAGGTTGTGTTCTGTTTCACTGGGGTGTAGATACACACACTTTTGTAATGGTAGAGAATATGAAAAGACAATTGATCCTCTCTCACCATGATGAAATTGATAGAATAGGACAAGTTTAAATTCTTACCTGACTCCTGCATAAAGCAGGCAAGTTCTGCTGATTCAGGAAGTGAGCTTGACAAGCCACAACTGGGCAGGATTTATTGCTGTGCTTGGATCTATATGTTCCCTGTGACAAAAAGGTTATCAATGTCAGAGAGGCAAGGGGAAAATGTGATAAAGGACAGGAGGTGTCTCCCAAGGTGTAAAACGGAGACCTACCTGTTTGTGAAGTAAACGGAAGGCCTGTTCAGATGTTTCCATCCTGGACACAGTGATACTGGCAATGACTGGGTATTGTGTGCCTGTGGAATCTACAGATCCATTAGTATAAAAACTAGATTCAGAAAGCAGAAAATAAAATCTGATTATGGTCTTATTTTTCCTTATAGCAGCTAAATGGGAAAACATGAAGCGATCCTTGATTAGAAAATGTGGAATCTGCTTATTTGGGACAAAATGTTGCACCAAAGTAAAGGTTTATGAGCTCAAACTGATTTCTAACTCATAAAATTGACTTTGTAGGAATGGTTGGGTCTGAACCAAGTCATATTTTCCCCCACTCCACTGTAATGTTATTATCCATTAATCTATGATATTTTGTTTAGCAAACTATCAGAACAAATTTTGTCTCTAAGGAAAGATGTCTTGTAAAATTGTATCTTGCACCTGAAGTTAAAATATTACTGTATTTCCAAATAAATAAGGCATGATAGATATTTAGCACACAAAGAAACATATTATATGTAGCCTGTTGTGCACAACTAGTATAACATGGTTATGTGAATTGTCAGGATTTGAGATTTTAAAAATACATCATTCATCCAATCACATAATATTTTATGCAGCATTTGATGCACTCCAATCTAGTCACAACTTGCAGAATACACAGAAACACTGTTTTGAAAAAGATTGTTTCACAAAGATTTGTGAAGCTTCATTACATGGTTGCTTGATATACTCTTTTCTCACTTGGTGAATATTCAGCTTGTGTTGCTCTGAATGATTGCACTGTAAATTTTGTTGCTAGTTTAGGCTATAAGGCTGAGATACCGTAATTTGTATCATCAGAGGTACAGGTGGATTGCTTTGTGTCAGACTTGAGTTTAAGAGGGTAGCCAAATGGTGGCAGTGAGGCAATGGGAATAAAGTGGGAATATCACTTCAATATCACTTCAAGCCATTGATGGACAATTACTTTGCTGTACAGATGGATCCTACCCACCTGCCCATGAAATAAAGCCTTACTGCAAAGACTGTGTGTTGGTCACCATGCACTGATCTCCACGCATAAAACATATTCACACACAGGCATCTTCCAAAAACCCATCCCAAACCCAATCCACGCATCCCCCCCCCATAAGTCCTGTGGTGATGGGCAAATGGTAATGGGGGCAGAACCGTGAAATTTGGAAGCCCCTAGTCATGAACCGGCACATGGATGGTGGATACAGATTCATTTTTGTAAAATATGCAGGGATTTATTATATGTAAAATGAACCATGGAAAGAGAAGAAGGGAAGCCATTGATATCTTAAGGATGATGTATTTTAAATTGTAAAACAGAAAATTTAATAAAAATTAGATGATAGATGATAGATAGATGATAGATAGATGATAGATAGATATAGATAGATAGATAGATAGATAGATAGATAGATAGATAGATAGATAGATATAGATGATAGATAGATAGATAGATAGATAGATGATAGATAGATAGATAGATAGATAGATAGATAGATAGATAGATAGATGATAGATAGATAGATAGATGATAGATAGATAGATAGATAGATAGATAGATAGATAGATAATAGATTCATTCATTCTGATTTAAGGAACGAGGCAGTTGAGTAGCTTGGCAGCTGTATCCACAACTGAGCAGCCCTGTTTAGTATCCACTCTGCTCACCCCAAAACGGGAGAGGGCCATGAAAAGGTGCCTTAAACATAGTCTGCCTCTTTTTCCTCTGAGTGGATTATCGCACCCAGTGGGATCACCACCCAGAGGTCATAAAAGACAATTGAACTTTAGTAAATGCAATATATGGACTTTGTTGGATGTAACACAGATAATGAGCGTCCTGAATGCAGAACTGCCATCATTGCAAGAGAGTTGTGATGTTTTAATATTGATATTACAGTGCTTCAAGAAACTCGAAGAGCAGGAGAGGGACAGCTGAAGGGAGAAAAAGGAGGCTACACATTCTTCTGGAAAGGTCTACCTGAACAAGAACGTCGAATGTATGGAGGAGGCTTTGCTGTCAAAAACAATCTTGTCAAGCTGTAGTCAGAAGTCCCTACCAGCATTAATGAGTGACTTTCAGCCCTTCGAATAAAACTTGCCAAAAACCAGCAGGCAACTATTTTAAGCGCTTATGTACCAACACTGGATGCCAATGAAGACACTGAAGAAAAAAATTATTCACAGCTGGATGCCATCCTATCAAAGACACCTAAGGAGGATATCCTTCCAGGTGATTTTAATGCAAGAGTTGGGTGAGATTTTGATCTGTGGCCTGGGACTATTGGGAAAGAATGAACTGGCAACAGCAAGCAGAACAGGCAAGCAGAACAGAATTTTACTTTTGACTATATGTGCAGCGCACAACCTTGTTATTACTAACACACTCTTTCAACAACAACAACAACAAAAAATTAACATCATGGAAGCACCCTCAGTTGAACCACTGGCACTTCCTAGACTATGGAATTGTCTGAGCTGAAGATCACCATGATGTGCTCCTTAAGAGAGCTATGACGAGTGCCGACCACTGCTGGACAGTTCACTGATTAATATGTTCCACAATTACTTTCCACAAATATGTTCCTCAAACTCAGGACAAAAGGTAGAAACGAGCTAAGAGGAAGGCACATTCGACAAACCCTCACTATGATCAACTCCTGCCCAGAAACCTATGTCCCCATGTGCTAACATGGCAAAAAACTAAATTGGCCTCCATCTATGGACACAACATTAAGACTCTGTTCATGGAAGATAATCTTACTCAGCTACGAGGGATCGCCAAAGAAGAAGAAGAAGATCCACCTGCCATCTGAACATTAGCAGTTTAGGATGGTAAAGGTACACTTTCACTGCAATATTGTGAGAGCGCTTCATTTTTACATCTTGGGAAGTATTGAAAAATTGCAAAGTGCATTGTGGCAAGGCCATTACTTTTGATTTTGGATTGATGAGTTAATGAAGTGGAACCCAGATGTTTCTCTCAGTTGCTGCAACCCTCTCTTCTTGCTCTCTCCCAAATTAATCTATAGCATCAAGCAAAGATGACTGGGAAAGGGAAGGATAAGCCTTAAAAAAAACCCTCATAGTCTTAGCTGTCATATGAAGCACTTCTGCTTAAATTGATGCTGCATTTAAGTGACTCTTCTCCCCCACCTTTTTTTTTTTTATTAAAAAAAGGTCAAACTGAACTACTTATGTTAAATCACTTCTTGAACTCACTTTCCACTTTCCAGGTTCAAGTTCCTGGTTTGGGGGGCATTAACAAAAGAATGAGAAGCAGAGCTCAAATGTAAATACAAAATGCTTTTATATTACTCCCAAGGCACTTACTGCTGCTGTGAATTTTCCCTTTGCAGCCTCGGACAGCAGAGGGAGACTGATTGATGAGAGCAGTGTACAAGCAATGTCCCTTCGAGTATTGGTGTGACAGGCTTGATGGTGCCTTTGACTTTTATCCTTCCTTGCGAATTAAAAAGAAAAGAAGAGAAGGATACAGTGAGGGGTGAAAAAGAGCTGCAATTTCTCTGCTGCTGCAGCCCAAACCTGACTCTCTCTCAAAACAGATGCCTTTCAAGATGGGCTGGCAGATTTGCTCTTCGATTCCACATGTGAAAACATGTCAGCAATCTGGGCTTGCCCTTCTGCAACATCACTTCCAATCAGTCTGTTAGTGCCAATGGCGTGTCATTTGCTGTCAGGTGAAAATATGACACTGGAATTGGCCTTGGACTTTAAGGCTCCCGTGAATTTTCTCTACATAACGGAGCTGTGGTGGTGAGGATACTAACCGTTCACTTCTGACTTGCTTAGAGATGACAAAGAGGCTACTCCTCTCTGTATTGGAGCTAAATTAGGTCATATAAATATTGCTAGTAATTCCCCCCTTTCCCCCTTAATATGGGGGTAAAGCTGAGAGGCAAATCGGTTTCACAATGGTCTTGTAATTCTTAGATACATATGTACTGTTAAAACATTGCTTTTTAAAAACCCAAAACTCCTATTCTGTGTGCCAGCTTTAAGACATTGGAGCATCCCCACACAAACTCTAAGACAGGCACCCCCAAACTCAGCCCTCCAGCTGTTTTGGGACTACAATTCCCATCATCCCTGACCACTGGTCCTGTTAGCTAGGGATGATGGGAAAAGTTGTGGTCCCCAAACAGCTGGAGGGCCGAGTTTGGGGATGCCTGTCTTAGAGTTTGTGTGGGGATGCAAAACCTATGAATAAAGAATAAGAAAACCTAACGCCCCCTGCCCCAACTCCACACACCACTGGGGCTACTACCCTCCCTCCCTCCCTCCCTCCCTCCCTCCCTCCCTCCCCCAGAACAGGCAGTTTCTAGAAAGAAAAGTAACTGAACTAGGTCTGAACCAAAAGTTTACATTTCAAACTTTGACTCAAAATCCTGGGGACCATTTCTAGGGGGGTATTGGGCACGAATATTCAAGAGAACTTAACAGGTGGCAAGTGGCAGTCAGTGGCAGCAAGCATTTTTCCTTGGAAGGAATTGGGCTCTGCTGTGGAGCTCTTCCCTGAGCTGGTTGCAGACGGCAGCCATTGAAAGAAGCTCCATTGATGCTGGAGGTAAGTTTGTCCCCACTCCAGAAATATATCCCCTTATGCCATTAAATCAATGGGGCTTATTTCTGAGTAAACATGCTTAGGATATGCTGTGGAAATGAGTGGTTGCTTATCTGCATTCAGGTTTTCCCCATCTGTAAAATGGGGTAGACTTCTTCAACATTATCTTCTTCACATGGAATTTCTTGACACTTTTCTGTAAATATGGATGTTGGATTTGTGATGTCATCTGTAGCCTGTGTCTTGGTTCATTTCTTTGTGTTATCTGCTTTGCGTATGTTTGAGCTGGTCTGCCATGCCTCCTCTTCCTTCTTCTTAATATGGTTATTAGCCTTGGTGTTGCTCATCTGTAAAATGGGCAAATATTCTTAAAAATGTTTACTCATTTTACAGATTAGGAATACCAAGAGTGATTGTAACTGCTTAATTCCTTAATAACATGCCACATACATGTGTGTTATAGATGTCATTTCAGATGAAGTCTGCTGCTGCTTAAATTATCCATGTGCTTTTAGGTCTTGCTTTGAGCTTATTGTTCTTGCTAGTACTAGTAATAAAATAAAAAGAATACTTATTTGTTTGATTGATTCCTTATCTACCCTTAACCATAATGTCCTAGGATATGTTACAAAAACAAAATATCATTTAAAACAAAATAAAGCCAACCACCAACACTCCAAAAAAACTCATTACATTAATTTTCATGCAGATCACAAAAAATGTCATTCAACTGTGAAAGGATAAAGAGGTGTGTATTCTTCATATGATGTAAGCTGAATAATGATGACACTAGGCGCTCCTCTGCTAGGAGGTTATTCCTCAATCCTGAGGTTACCACAGAGAAAATTCTCTCCCAGATCACCACTCTTCAAGCTTCTGAGGGTGAAGGAACTACCAAGAGGACTTCCTCTGCCAGTCTGGGGGAACCTGCCCCCGCCTGACGCTCAAGTTGGCTGCTTTCTCCTCAGCCATGACCTTATCCCCCAGGCATTTTTGCCTCGCAAAAAACCATTATTTCAATCGCATCGTTGCCCATCAGTTGTGTTGAGAACATCAGCTGCAAGCAGGTGTCAGAGCTGTGATTTGACACATGGCATTTCAGTGCCCGTCTTCCAAATCCGATGTCAACCGACTTTGTCACTAGGCCACAGTGTCAGGGCTGAGGGAACCAGAGCAGGACCAGGGAGGGCTGCTGTCCTCTTTCCCTGCAATTGTCTCTGGCCAGGATCGGGGGGTGGGGAGAGAGAGGACAGGAGGAACAGGTTAAGTATTGTCAGCCCTGCAGCCGATGAGGTGGTTCTCTAGGTGCACTTGGCGAGAGCTGTTGACTGTGGTCAAGGTCACGCATGGAGTGGATTTATGCGGTTGCTATGGACACTCTGGGAATGGTTGTCACAGTTGCTGCATTAGTTATTGTTGTCACATTGTTCATGTGTGGATGAGTTGCTGCTAAGTGAGCATTGTGTAATTAACTAGTTTGTGCCAAAGCAAGGAGGTGTTTAGCAGCTGGGGAGGGGTTGTGGCTCAGTGGTGGAGCACATAGAGCACTTTGCATCCAAAAAGGACCCAGGTTCAATCCTTGCCTGAGATCCTAGAGGGCCAACCCCAGTCACTGTTGCCAGTCCTAAGCTGCATAGGCCAATGGTCGGACTTGGTATTATTGATTGATTTCATATGATATATTTATACAGTGGTACCTCAGTTCTCGAACGTAATCCGTTCCCAAAGCCCATTCAGCTTCCGAAACATTCGAAAACTAAGGTGCGGTTTCCCATTGGTTGCAAGAGCTTCTTGCACTCAGCGGAAGCCGCATTGCACATTTGGGTTACAAAAAACGTTCAAAAGTGGAAGCATTTACTTCCGGGTTTTCAGCGTTTGAGAACCGAAACGTACAACAACAGAGGTGTTCGGGAACCAAGGTTCTACTATACTGCTTGATGGAAAGAAAGGCGCCTCCAAAGCAGTTCACAAAAAGAATAAAACAACGAAATTATCAGTGAAACAAAAAGTTTAAAACAAATATTTTGCACATTCAAAAATCCTTAAAACCAATAAGAGGCTAAACCCAGAACACACGCAATATTATTCATGCCTGGATAAGCTTGCTTAAACAAAAATGCTGTTAGCAGGCACCTAGAAGCATTATTTTGCAATTATTTTGATTGTTCTTAGCCGCCCTGAGCCCAGCTTCAGCTGGGGAGGGCGGGATATAAATAAATTTATTATTATTATTATTATTATTATTATTATTATTATTATTATTATAGTGAAAGTGTTTGCCTGATGTCAACAGGCAGGGAGTTCCAAAGGGTGAGTGTTGCTACACTGAAATATCCATTTTGCATAAATGTAGAACAGGTATTATGTGGCAGTTGTAACAATGACAGTTCTGCAGGTTGAGTGGGCCTACATGAGGTAAGGTGATCTTGCAGGTAAACTGGTCCCAATGTGTTACGGGCTTTATATACCAATAGTAACAGCATGAACTTGTCTCAGTAGCAAACAAGCAACCTGTGCAGACCTCTAAGCAGAGGTGTTATATGCTGACAGGGTCTCACTCCCACCAGCAACTGTGCTGCAGTATTCTGCACTAGCTACAGCTGCTGGATCGAGCACAAAGGAAGCCCCACACTGAGGGCATTGCAGCATTCCAGTCTTGAAGTAAGTAATGCATGAATTATTGTGACCAAACCTTCCCAGTCAAGGAACTGTCATAGCTGGCAGGACTTAACCTCCATAGATCCTTTACCTTCACCTTTACCTATCAGTTGTAGCCCATCCAGACTGCTGCTTTATTGTATTCTTAACACCCTTATAGTGCATTAGTGAGGGACTTATTCTACAGCTGTATCTTCGTTATCCAACGGCTTAATTGCCGAAAAAATCGACTCCTGAACACAGAAGTAAGTGTTCCTGTTTGTGAACGTATTCCGCAAGCCGAACTTCTGATACAGCTTCCACTTGAGTACAGGAAGCTCCTGCAGCCAAACGGAAGCCACGCCTTGGTTTTTGAACAGTTTCGGGAATTGAACGGACTCCCAGAATGGATTAAGTTTGATAAGCAAGGTACAACTGTACCTTAGTTTGTGCAGCAATGCTTTTGCAATGCTATCACATTAGTGCTGTCGGGGTGGGGTGGGGGGCTATAGTGCGACAAAAGCAGGACAAAAATAAACCAATTGCACTATCAAAAGTTACATGATTTCAGCAGAAAGTTACAGGATATGCACTGGTTGAAAATAATACAATGTGCCTTTCTGCAGACAGTGTTGAAAGTGGAATTGCATGTTACTTCCCCAATAGCAGGAAGAGCAGGGGCATCGTGTCCTGTTTTACTGCCTAATGTGAAGGTGCTGCATGACACTGCTGTCGCCACCACGCCCCATCAGTCTCCCTTACCTGTGTTGTGCGGCAGCACCCGTGAAGCAGTGGCGACGACAGTGGCTTCCAGTGAAATCTCGTGAGATTTTGGCAAGATTTCACAAGAACTTGCAGGAAGCCTTCACCACCACTGGTAGTGGAGGCATCTGGGCAGGCATGGGGACTCCATCTCTTGGGTTTCCACTGCCCAAGGCAGCTGCCTCAGGCCAGCCCTGAACAAGAGCTCCAATCATCACGCATGTACATTGAAAAGGATGTCTGGAGAGGCCCTAAGGCAGCATCCTATGTTGATCTTAGTGGAATCATAGTACTAGCTTATCCATCTGTTTCCAATTGCCATATGGAGTTTGTTTTAAAATATGACACAAGATCTATCAGCATCTCATTTACGAGTCCTTTGCAGAATTAAGGTATATACTATTTAAATATGAGAATTCAAAAATGAAGCCTAATCTGAATTCTTCTCATATAAACTTGGTAGACTAAACAAGACAATATTTTTTTGTCCATTATGGCCTTCCCTTTTCCTGCTCCACCCACAGCTCCTTGATTTAGCAGGATTTTCTTTACCATTAAAACACACAAGGTGGATGCAGGGTGACCATATAGCCTCAAATCAATCATTGCTGTTTTGGGGTTTGTTTGCTTTTTGTTGATGGCTTCAAAAGAAAGAAAGAAAGACTCCCTTAGAACAAATTAATCATTACATCATGCACAAATGCTACAGGTGATGGAAGAGCTGTCATGTCGCTCCACTTGATGGGGGAAATGTAGAAGTGAATTCTTCAGCAGCAAGTCTAAGCTGAGAAAAGTCTTCTCAGACAGTGTTTCAGCCTTGGTAGCAATCATCTGTATCTCACTTGGCAATAAGGCATTCTGGCCATCATCTCCAGGGTGGGGATTGTCTGCTTTCTCATCCCACACAGCGAAATAAGCAAGAAGGCTTTGTGCCAGTCAAGCACATATTGGGTTTAGCACAGGCATAGGCAAACTCGGCCCTCCAGATGTTTTGGGACTACAACTCCCATGATCCCTAGCTAACAGGACCAGTGGTCAGGGATGGTGGGAGTTGTAGTCCTAAAACATCTGGAGGGCCGAGTTTGCCTATGCCTGGTTTAGTATATTCCAAATTACCAAGTGTTAATGCTTCAAAAGATGAGTGGAGAGTGTAAAAGGGAAGCTTTTAGCTTCAGAACTCTCTCTCTCTAAAAAAGGACTCATTGAATCATAGAATTGTCATGTTAGAAGGGACCCCAAGGGTCATCGAGTCCAAACACAGGCAATGCAGGAATCACAGCTAAAGCATCCAGGACAGATGGCCATCCAACCTCTGCCTAAGAACCTCCAAGGAATATGAATTGCAGCCTAGCTCTGTCTCCCTAGTTCTGACTCTGTTATGTCTGGAATGGTAAGTGCCCTTAATGCAGGGATGGGGAACCTGTGCCTTCAACTCCCATCATCCCTGACTAATGACCATGCTGGCTAGGGCTGATGGGAGATGGAGTCCGTTATCCTCTGGAGGGCCAAATGTTCCCCATCCCTGCCCAAGTACAAAGAGACTGTTTTCCAGCAGATATGCTACTGATGTAAGAGACCTGGGTGGTTGAGGGTGGTCTGCCAGACAGACAGACACCTTTATTACTGCAGCCACTGTTGTTCTTTCATGGCTTTTAATTGGGGATAAACCCATCTTCATAGCTGTCAACTTACAGATTTGAAAATAAGGGACCTGCAGCCTCACCTGTTCCAGGTACTCCAGTCTTCCTGTCCTCCTGCAGTCTGGTCAAACTCATGCTGGTAGCTTCGAGAACACTGTCCAACCAACTTTGTAACCAGAGGTTCAACTGAATAGAATCTGAATCACATGCACCACAAGGCCTATGCAGCCTCAACTTAAGATGGCTCCCCGGCCTGGCTTTGCACTGCAAAGTTTGCAGCAGCACGTGCAACAAAATGGCATCCAGCATTCAAAAAACCCCTCAGCTTGCATTAACACACACACACAGCCTCCCCCTCCTTTTCCTTTCCCCCCACCATGTGCCCCCGCTCCAGACAGACCTTTTCGCCGGCAAGGGTGAGTGGGCCGTCGATGACGTATCCATCCGATTCCGATCCGAGCACTCAGCACAGGTATGTTCAACTTCTGAGCCCCTCTGATCCAAAGGCAGAAAGCCCAGCCAAATGAAGCCTCAAGGAAAACCACCGTCACCTCTCTGCTGGGAAGCGCTGAGCAAAGGCGAGTCCCCAAGGAACGCAGCCGATTTGATCAGCACAAGGCATGCAAGCTCCACCCCCCAGTCGTTCTTAGACTTCTTATTAGGTGAGCAACACAGCCAAGCAACACAGTTGGAGCCTCCCTCCTCCCTGGCCGGCAAGGAGGGAGGGAGAGGAGCGGCTTCATTTGAAATTTAAGGGACATCATTTAAGGGACATTTAAGGGACATCCATCAATAAGGGACAGCAGCGGGACATGGCGCTGGAATAAGGGACTGTCCCTTCAAATAAGGGACACTTGACAGCTATGCCCATCTTCCCTGTTACATTTCTTCATCTTTCACAAACAGGATATGCCCAGCAATAGCCCTTTTAAAAATGAAATCCTTACAGTCAAGATATAAAGGAGGGTGATCAAAATAGCGGGTTTTTCTGACATGTATCACTCCATATCAGGAGTGGGAAATTGGTGGCCCTCCACATTGCGCCGAAGTACAACTCCCATCATCCCTAACCATTGGCCATGCTGACTGGGACTGATGGGAGTTGGAATCCAACAACATCTGGAGGGCCACACAGGATCCCCACCCATGCTCTACATGATTCACACCAGCTTCAGATGCCACTTTAGCAAAAGGAACACAATATTCAAGTTTCATTCCTAAAACTAGCACTGATGAGTTGGGACTGTTAATGATCCATTGCAAAAAAATAACAATAATATGGATGTCCGTGTTGGCACTGCAATGATTGGGGTGTTTAATATGAATCAATGCATTTAGTTGTATTCCTCTTATCCTTTTACTTCCAGCCTTCCACATTCACACCTCCAAAATTCTGGCAAACATTGCACATCATTGCTTCTCAGCTGATGCATCGATCTTAGACATAGTTTCCTGGAAATAGTTCTTGTAACTTAACAAAACTTTCCTCCAAGTCAGCATGGTTAGGATTGTATCCCAAGGTGAGGAAATTATGGCAGTCTGGCTGCTTATACCATCTGTGTGAATGGGAATATTCTGTGGGCTGAAGACAGTAATTGGTTAAACAGATTAAGGAGCCACATTTTAAATGAATTTTAGTCATGTTTCCATCTTGTTGAAAGGATTTCAGTTTGTATCTATTGATAAAAACATTATGCAGTGATATATTGATTCTGAGAATGCTGTTATGATAACTGAGCAATGATTTGTCTATTACTTAACCACATTCACCATGTTCTCAAAATAGTATCTATATTGTGGTGATAAATTATCAAACTGTCATTTATTTTTCAACATGTTGATTTATCACCTAATTAACTATAAACTTTGGTTGACTGATGACTAATGCCTTTCTATTTTATAGGTTTCTACACTGAGCAGCTCTGATGGCTTATGAAACTGTCAGTCATTTTGTTTTCAGCTGACAGAATAACTCAGCAATGATGAAATGTAGTGGTTAACTTCAGGAAATCAAGAACCTAGTTTAGAATCTGATTGAGAAACCGAAATAGTTATCAAACTGTTTTAAAAAAAGTAAAATATCAATAGTTAGAAAGAGTAGGAGAATTTATTTCTATCCAATTCCATTCTGTCTTAAGCAAAATCTTGAAATTAATCCTACTATGCTTTTTTTGCACCAATAACTCAAAATTAATCATATATAAATAAACCATATATATTACAGACACCACCGTCTCCCCTGTGCCTCATTTCCAACAGGAAATATGGACCCTGGGTGAGAGTTTGGTACCTCTGAAATCCTTCACCACTCAGAGTTTGGGATGTTGTTGTGCAGCAATATATTGTCCGATAGTACCTCTTACTACGACAATATATTTACTTTCAAATACTTACAGTGTGTATTCTACAGACCAATGTGCCATGGATATATTTGCACTATTACTTCTGTGAGCACGGTCGCCCCAAATGCATTCAGAGATTGCCATAATCAAACTCTTCGGTCAACATTCACCTCTCCTCTCCCCCCCCCTTTTCTTTTGCTTTCAGGCATTGCTTCATGGAGCTTGGCTACTCAAGCTTTCCTTAAAACATGATGATGGTGCAGTAAATATGCACAGCTGATTGCATCAGCATTACAGCTGTTATTCAGTGATCCATGTAGCAGACGAGGCAGTGTTGCGCTGAGAGACTCCCACACTCTCCGCATCCGACGCTGTTGCTGCGCCGTATCTGCTAAATGTACTGCGCTAATTAGTGTCGTGACCTTTTTTTAATTAACTTAGTGTTCTCAGTGTCCTCCATGCAGTGGCTGTAACATTTGAATTGCCTCTTCGTTTCAGCCGCCCGCCATCTCAGCGGAAGCCGAGTCGTTACAAGCCACAGCTCGCTACGTCCCTCCATGTCACATAACTCTAATTGTTCTAGACATCTTGGTCTCCGCCATGTTACCATTGAAAGAATGCCAGTGGGTGCCTTGAATAAGAAGCGTTCGAGGCTGGTTGCCAACCTAATCCCTGGAAACAACTCTCCCTAATTTCCTCCGCTGTCTCTTCCTGTACTGTAAAGATAAACCCACAGGCCGCAGCTCCCCATCATTCCATGTCCATGGGCAATTAACTTTGTGGTGCTTACCACCCCATTGCCACGCCTGCACATAGCTGATTACTGATTTGTGTGTGACCATTGCCTTTCTGTTCAGCACTCTGCCTGCCACCCCTTTCTTCCTTGAGCTAAGATTGAAAATGCGTTCTATATACAGCCGCCTTGGTCCTATCTCTGAGATTTATAAAAAGGGGCGGGGTGGGGAGGAATGCTGATGAGGCCTGTGACACCTTTTGGATTTGCAGAGAGACATGGGGAGAGAAAGAATATTGTTCCATCTTCAGCACTTCCATAATTGTTGATTAAAGCCATCACACAGCTGCAAGGCAGCAGATTTGCAGGCTCCCTGGGCAGTGGATTTGCAGCCTAGCCGTAAAGCCATGTCCAATATGGCTATCAGCCAAGCGGGAGATGAGAGCAGTCGAAGTATAGCTTATTTGCAGTAGTTCCCAATTTTTTTAATCAAGCCATATGGTAGCTGCTAGGTTTGTGCTTTCTTTGGTGGGGATGTTAACTCTATAGCTGCCACTTGTTATAGCTCCAGGTTTGGAGGAAGGGATTTAAGAGGGAGAAAGTTCTGCTATGTATCAATAGGGTGGCCCAAGACTTCTTCTTCCTGAAGCAAAGCAGCAAATTGTGCCCATCCACCTCACAAAGGTGTTTTGTGCTCAAGACCAGCCAAATTATTTTGACAGCTGAGGCAGAAAATCCACAAGTGCCTCTTCCCTCTTGGCAATAAAAATACAACAGAATTCTATGATACCCCAAATTTGCTGCTTGAAGCAACTGGCTCAGCTCTGCCTGGTGGTAGAGTTGGATCCTTCTCAAAAATTATTTCATTCTGGAGAATTATTTCATTTTCTTTATGCCCAGTGATCTATTCTTCAGCTTGGGGTATATCATGGCAAACAGAATAGACAGTGCTTGTTTCCCCATCTCAAACAGTGTATCACAGAACTCGGAAAGGTGTAGAAAAGAGGAGCGAGCCCAGATGACCAGAATGTTGAACTCCTAGAAGGAAAGGCTAAATAATTTGGGGGGTTTTCATTTAGAGGGGAGAAATACTGAAGGTGGACTTAACAGATGCTTATAAAAATAAAAGTAAAAAGCACTCTGAGGGTTGTTTTGGGTTTTTTTTCTTTGCTACAATCAAGTGATATATACATTTTATGGCATAAATTTTAAAAAGTATACACAGCTGAGAAGGAAAAGTATTTCTCTCGTTTGTATAATACCACAGTTTGGGGGCAGCAAATGAAATGCACTGCCTGTTCCCAATGCAGTGAATCAAATCACGTTGGTGCCCTTGAACTTGCAGGAAGGCTTTTTATCCAGTAGACACACTTGTTAATGGAAGAGGGGCAGAGGCCATTTTTGCCAATCTTTCTCTCCTCTGCAGTTTCCCAAATCAGCTCCAAAGGGTTGGTAGACCTCCAGAATGAGGTGGGAGGTAGCATGGGGGGCCGCTTGGGAAATAATCACTTCCATCTTCCATTAACAGCTGCTACCATTCAACCAAAAGTGGGAAACTGATCATTCTTTCTACGTTCTTACCTCAACAGAGAAGAATTGCAGCACACTTCATGTACTATAAAGTGCAGTGCGCATGCCCACCAATGATGGCTTTAATTCAATGTGCACCTGCTTGAAGCCAGCAGGATGTCCTTGTATTTAAACAGGATTGAGGTGAACAATTATTTCACATAACTGCCCAAAGTTACACAAATTAAAATCTGCAGCTATACTTCTGCTATGCAAATGCCTTTGACTGTTTCGACCACAGCAAACTATGGCAAGTTCTTAAAGAAATGGGAGTGCCTGATCACCTCATCTGTCTCCTGAGAAATCTCTATGTGGGACAAGAAGCTACAGTTAGAACTGGGTATGGAACAACTGATTGGTTCAAAATTGGGAAAGAAGTACGACAAGGCTGTATATTGTCTCCCTGCTTATTTAACATATGTAGAATTCATCATGCAAAAGGCTGGGCTGGATGAATCCCAAGCCGGAATTAAGACTGCCGGAAGAAATATCAACAACCTCAGATAACACAACCTTGATGGCAGAAAGTGAGGAGGAATTAAAGAACCTTTTAATGAGGGTGAAAGAGGAAAGCGCAAAATATGGTCTGAAGCTTAACATCAAAAAAACAAAGATCATGGCCACTGGGCCCATCACCTCCTAGCAAACAGAAGGGGAAGAAATGGAGGCAGTGAGAGATTTTACTTTCTTGGGCTCCATGATCACTGCAGATGGTGACAGCAGTCACTAAATTAAAACACACCTGCTTCTTGGGAGAAAAGCAATGACAAACCTAGACAGCATCTTAAAAAGCAGAGACATCACCTTGCCAAAAAAGGTCCGTATAGTACAGTAAAAGCTATGGTTTTCCCAGTAGTGATGTATGGAAGTGAGAGCTGGACCATAAAGAAGGCTGATCGCCGAAAAAATGATGCTTTTGAATTCTGGTGCTGGAGGAGACTCAAGAGTCCCATGGACTGCAAGAAGATCAAACCTATCCATTCTTAAGGAAATCAGCCCTGAGTGCTCACTGGAAGGACAGATCGTGAAGCTGAGGCTCCAATACTTTGGCCACCTCATGAGAAGAGAAGACTCCCTGGAAAAGACCCTGATGTTGGGAAAGATTGAGGGCACAAGAAGAAGGGGATGACAGAGGATGAGATGGTTGGACAATGTTCTCGAAGCTACTAACATGAGTGTGACCAAACTGCGGGAGGCAGTGGAAGACAGGAGTGCCTGGCGTGCTCTGGTCCATGGGGTCACGAAGAGTCAGACATGACTAAACAACAACATGTGAGCTACAGAGTCTTCCCTGACCTTTTATTTGATGTTATGCTGTGTTTGCTTTTCCTGTATGCAGAATGTAATGACATCTGGACTGAGATCCTTTCTAGGAGTGAGCCCACTTGTTCTCAGTAGTCTACTTCCCAAGTACAAGTAATTTTATTATTATTTTTCCATTTATATCCCATCCCACTTTCCATCCTTCATAGAACCCAAGGGTGTGAGCCAACTTGAATAAAACATGCGGGGGGGGGGGTGAGCAGGTAAGCCCTGCCCCACATCTTCGATCACAAGGCATGGTGCACGCACACCATTTGAATGGCAGTGCCCGTCATCTCTCAGGTGTCAGCCCCCTCAAATATTTTACTGGGGGAGCTGAAGGGATTTTGGCCCCTAGGAGTTGACTCCTTGGGTGCATGCATGTTACCCAGGTGACTGGAGCATTTTTTTGTTGTGTTTGTTTAACTAGAAACAGCATTTGCTTCCGTTACTCATCGTTTGTGGCAAACCCTTGCATGTCATTGTTGCAGATATTCATCTATATAGCTAGTTGGGTTTTGTTTGTATTTGCTTTTGTTTATCATTTTAAATCCTCACAAGGTGGTGTGGTATTATTGCTGAGAGAGTATGGCACAAGCAAGTTCATAACAGAGCCAGGAATTTAACCTGGATCTCGCAGGCCTAAGGCAATTAACATTAGGTTATGGCTCTGAACTGAGAAACAAATGGCTTGGAATGGTTTATCCTTGTCACTTTGCCACATGCTGCTGTTTCCTTATCTGCTTTCCCCTATTGTTCCAAACAGAATTGGAATCACTGGTCATTTTTCTTTGCTTACTGCAGAATTTTCTCTTTTTACTTATTTCCTTTGACTAAACTTAAGGCCTCTGCAAGATAAGCTCCCTGAATTCATTTCACCCTTGGCTTCTTAGCTGACATGCACTGCAGCTCTTGGTTTCTATTCTCCTCCCAGCATTTTGGTTTTCTTTAAATATTCAATTACATTCTTTATTTTGTAGGTGGGGAGTGGGTCCCTTCCACTTCTCCCCAGTTATTTCAGTTTCTCTTTTTTAAATAATCCAATTGCTACAACTACAGTGATTTTGAAAACAAATTCTCTTCCTCTACTGAAAAATCCTGTCTGTTGTGGCAAAAGAAGTGAGTGGGAATATAAAAAAAAAAATCAGAAAGAAAAACTTAGTTAAGTTGCCTTGAAAAAAAATCTTCCCATTGAGTTCAACCCTACTGCTATCAAGTAAGCTTATATAGGTTCCACTCATTTCAGCTAGGCTTGCATGAAGAAGTGGGGGCAAGATTGTCACCATCATAATATTTACCCAGAATGGTCTCTTCACTGCAGATTGGAGCGTTCCAAGGAAGTATATGAGTCAAAACAATGACTTTGATTGCAGGATGCTCAGTCAGCCCATAACTGACTATGCTTACAATGATCTTGGCATAACAAATGGCGTAGTGTATCCATCAAACATGCAAGCACTTACCTACTGTAGCAGCAAAGTCAGATTTCACCTCCTTCCTTTTCTGGTTCACATGTACCAAATTACTTAATAGAGATCACCCACTAGGTTCACATCCGCAATTTTCTTCTTTACTATAATAGAAAGTTAATCCTTTTCTGCAGTTCTGTCTTCTTCACTTAAACACTGTTTGCTGAAGATAAATTAATATAGTTACCACTGTACTTATGCCAATTCCTGAAGCGAGCTGAACATTATATGATACGTCCTTTTGCAAGTTTCAGTTTATCTAGTGAAAAGTTATTGAACATTTTAAGAGCAACTTATGTGTTAAAATGTGATTTGTCTTGAAGAGGAAAGAAATGCTTCAATATATAAATATGAGCAATCAGCTGGCACTCAGACTTTCATAAATAGTTATTGATATGACAGACATATGATATTGCCCCTTTTGGTATCTTTGAATAATACTATCATTGTATATTGGAGTATTTGGTAATTATTTATGGGTAATCCTAGTTATATCAGTATTAGATATATCAATATTAGATACATGACAGAATGGGAAAGGCTCTGTTGGTTTCTGCTCTCTTCACTGTGCAGCGAAGTGCTTGTCACGAGACAGGTGTTTACATTCCACAGTCAGTTGCTGTTGGGTTTTCCCACGGGAAGAGGAGACTGGATGTGACGTACACTGGTTTCCTGTTTTTCACGCTGTTTCTCTCCGTGCTTCAGAGGAGAGAGGATGCTTTCTCTGCTCCGGCAGAGGCAAGATGTTTTTCTGTAATCTACCAGCTTTGAAGTGTAAATAAAGTAATATAGAGTATGTGGCACGTACTCCTCATCATTCCGCTGTGCACGGGACTCTGCAATTACAACATTTTTGGTTATGGGGCCCAGAAAGACGCAGTCATCTGAATGCCGGCAAAAGGATCGGAATGCAGAAGGACGGATCGGACGGTATCTGCTCTGCGCGTCAAGATGATTGATGAGGTATGTTGCTCATGCTCCGGGCAGCCTGCCAGCTCCTAATTAATGGCTTTATGGCTGGACTTTGAACTTTTAGAGCCGTTTGCCGGGCACAGGCAAAGGCTCAAAAGAACAAGCTCCTATGCTGGGGGAAACCGAAAGTAACTTTTAAAAGTGCTTTTGGAATAAAGCAGCTGCAGAAAACAGTGACGCAGCTTGATTTAAGGCAGCAGAGAGAAAGCACTTTTGAACTTGCCTTTGGAATGAGGCTTGAAGCAGCAGAGACGCAGCTTGTATAAAGCAGCTTGTTTAAAGCAGCAGAGATGATGCAGAAGGCTAATGCCAGAGTCATGATGGCTAGCTGCAGAAGGCTGGCTGATGCAAATGGGGAATCTGATGCCAATCAGCCACATGCTCAGCTCAGAGTAGCTTGTGATACTGCCATGATTCAGAAAAAAGCAGACCGCCAGGGTGATAGCTGCATGGGTAAGGGGGAGTCTTCACAGACGTCATCCCAGAGTGCAGTGGAACCACCAGATGGCGCCAAAGCTTTGAAGGCAGTGAAATGCTACTCGTGTGGACGTCTAGGCCATATGAAGAGGGAATGCAAATATCCCAGGGCCAAGACAGAGCAGCGCAGCGGAAGCTCATCGCGTGGAAAAGGCCAGAGCAAAGGCAAAGGTCCGGTGTCCAGGACAACGCTGCACAAGGCAATGGTCTCACGCTTCACTCCAGAGGTTGCAAAGGTCCAGAAGACGTCTAGATCTTTCTTCGTGGTTGATTCAGCTGCAACGCACCACATGTGCAACGATAAGCGACTGTTCGTGTCTTTTATACCGCAGGAAGGTACAATTCACCAGGCGGATGACCACACAATCCCCAGTAAAGGCTACGGAACTGTTGTTCTTCACAGTTTGGACTTATCGATAAAAGATGTGCTTTACGTACCAGATGCCAAACATAATCTGCTCAGCGTTGGACAGCTGAATGAGCGGAAAATTGACGTTTCCTTTAAGAACAAAAGGTGCATCATCACAAAGAAAAATGATTATGTATTGCATGCTGAATATGTTGATCGTTTGTATGTTTTATATTATGATGATGTTGTGCAGGATGACACTTGTTGCATTGCAGGTTCTAACAAAAGTTTGCATGCAGAATGTATTCATGATTTTCATCGAAAATTTGGTCATTTGAATTTTGAGGCAGTATCTAAAATGCCTGCCTTGGTTGAAGGTATGACTATTAAACCCTGCAGGTACCACATGAAGTGCAAGGCATGCGCAGCAAACAAGGTGAAAATGGCTGCGAAAGGTAAGGTGTCTAGTAGGCAAGCTACAGAACCATACCAAATTGTTCATGCTGATTTGGTTGGACCACTAGCGCCCTCTTTGGGTGGAAATAGGTACTTCATGGTTCTCATTGATGCATTTTCCAGGTATATTTATGTGTACAATCTCAAGCAGAAATCAGAGGCTTTTCCAAGGTTCAAGGAATTCTGTGCTTGGTTGGAAAATGTGCATGGTAAGAAGATAAAAGTTCTTTTCACTGATCGCAGGGGGGAATTCACTTCTCAGCAGTTTGAAGCTTTTCTGTCTGAGAAAGGAATTCAACACGATTTGTCTAGTCCTCGCTCGCCATGGCAGAATGGACTTTGCGAGAGGGCAAATCAAACATTGCTTCAAGGGTTAAAAACCTTGCTGCATGATGCAAATCTTCCAGAGAGTTATGGGGCCGAAGCTCTCTCGTGTTTTACTTACAGTTATAATCGCAGGTTATCTTCAGCGATTGGTTGTACCCCCTATGAGAAGATGTTTGGCAAGAAGCCATACATCAAACACATGAAAATTTTTGGTTCTGACATGTGGGTTCACTCACCACAAAACTCCAAGTTAGACAAGCGTGGTTTGCATGGTATCTTTCTAGGTTATCAGAAAGGGTCTTACAGAATAATGATGACTGACTCAAAGACAATTAAGCTCACAAGAAGTGTTGAGTACAATGCCAAGTGGGGGGAGAATGTGGGAATTTTCCAATGTTATCCTGAAGACAGTGATGAGATTGAGGATAGTCAAAAGCAGCCAAAGCAACCCACACCCACTGATGAAGGTTCTGATTCTGAGTCTGAAACTGAATCGGATGATTCAGAGGATTTCAAGAGTGCGAAAGCCTCTATGCGACCCTCTGAAAGCTCTGATCAAGAATTGGAAGAACCATTGTTCACAATAGGTCACTTTTCTCCCAAGAAGGAAGAGGAGAGTGTTGAAGACCTAAGGCTAATTCGCAGGTCACAAAGAGCCACAAAAGGCAGACCTCCAAAGAGATTTGCTGATGAGTTTGCCAAGATAGCAGTAACAGCTGTTAAAAGCTCCAAGAAGGTATTTGAACCTTCAAGTTTCCAAGAAATCCAGGATTTGGATTCAAAGGAAGCTGAGCCATGGTTAAATGCCACGAAGGCTGAGCTTGATTCCTTGGAAAGGAACAAAACATGGGAACTAGTTCCAGTAGTTCCAGGAATGAAACTGCTTGGAAGCAAATGGGTCTTCAAAGCGAAGACAGATCAAAATGGCAAGATAGTCAGACACAAAGCCAGATTGGTAGCCAGAGGTTTTGCACAAGTACCAGGTGAAGACTATCACGAGATCTACTCACCCACAGTGAGGTATGAGAGCATTAGGCTTATGCTCAAGCTAGCTGCAGAGGAAAATCTACACATTAGTCACCATGATGTGAATACAGCTTTTCTGTACGGATCTCTAGATGAATCACTTTATATGCTTCCACCTGATGGCGTACAGGTAAAACAGGGATTTGTTTGTGCTCTGAAAAAGTCCCTTTATGGTCTCAAACAAAGTGCACAGTGTTGGCACACAAAACTCACTGAAGTATTGTTTTCTCTAGGTTTTAAGCAAGGGAAAGCTGATCCATGTGTATTTGTCAAAGAGGAGGGGCAAAAGAAACTGTATTGTTTGTTCCATGTTGATGATCTTTTATTCTTTTGGGAAGATGTCACAATGTACAATAACGCCCTAGCTCAACTGAAAGAGCACTTTGACATGAAAGATCTTGGTGAGGTAAACAACTACCTATCTCTGGAAATAGAGAGAGATCAAGATGGTAACATTCTAGTACACCAGTCACAGAAAATTGCTGATGTGTTAAGCAAACTAAACCTGATGGATGCTAACCCTGTAGACACACCGATGACAACAGGTTATCAGGTAGATGACACTGAAGAAGCATTTTCTGACACTACACTATACAGAAGTGTGCTAGGCAAGCTAAACTTCATTGCCAGATGTTCAAGACCAGACATTGCTGTTAGCTGTAATTTGCTAAGCAGACAAGTCAACAATCCTACTGTTAAGGATTGGAAAGCTCTGAAACGCATAGCGCGGTATTTGAAAGGCACTATGCATTACAGACTGAGATTTAACAATCAGAAGTCTGGTGGTCTTGAGATATTTGCAGATGCAAGTTTTGGAAGTGACACTACAGACAGGAGAAGCACGTCTGGAGTTTGCTACATGTACAATCAGGCTCTATTTGATTGGTCATGCAAGAAGCAAACAACAGTTAGCTTAAGTACTTGTGAAGCTGAACTGAATGCACTGTCTTATTCACTTAAGGATTGTGAATGGTTGTTACAATTGTGCAAAGACATGAAAATTCCTGTCAAATGTCCAATCCAGGTTTACCAGGACAACAAAGCATGTTTGGCTTTGCTGAATTCTGAAGGTTGTAAGCAAAGCACGAAGCACTTGCAATTGAAGTTGCAACATGCTAGGGAACGTATTCAGAAGGGACTCGTAATGGTGTCCTATATGCCAGGTAATGAAATTCCTGCTGATGTATTGTCCAAGATTGTATCAAGGGATCAACACTGTACCTATGTGCAGAAGTTGGGTTTGTACTGATATTGTACGAACACGCTGCCCAGTAATGTTCACAGAAAGGGGGAGGATGTTGGTTTCTGCTCTCTTCACTGTGCAGCGAAGTGCTTGTCACGAGACAGGTGTTTACATTCCACAGTCAGTTGCTGTTGGGTTTTCCCACGGGAAGAGGAGACTGGATGTGACGTACACTGGTTTCCTGTTTTTCACGCTGTTTCTCTCCGTGCTTCAGAGGAGAGAGGATGCTTTCTCTGCTCCAGCAGAGGCAAGATGTTTTTCTGTAATCTACCAGCTTTGAAGTGTAAATAAAGTAATATAGAGTATGTGGCACGTACTCCTCATCATTCCGCTGTGCACGGGACTCTGCAATTACAACAGGCTCCCCAGTTGAAAGCCTCTACCAAAATACTCGGTTAGATATCTGATTCATATCCCACATTTCCTCAAAGGAGTTCAAGGTGGTGTTTGTGGTTCTTCTCCAGTGAACTTCATGGCCGAGTGAGGATTTGAACCCTCGAATCTCAGGTCTTAGTCCAGCATTCCACTACATCCCACTGGGTTCCTATGTAGACTATCTCATCATCATTAGTCTTGGCATTCAATTTATACCTTGGGTTTTGGATACAATAATACCACCGACACCACAATAATGCTTGGACTGATTTATGAGTATAATTCTCTTTGCCTGTGGCTCCCAGGGGTGGGGTACACATTGAGCCTTGCATGTTCCAATAGGTTCTGCTCTCAGCAGAGATGAAGTAGGATTATAAAAACCCTCCTTTTTATTAGAACACATGAGGATATAGTTTTCTTGTACAGTGGTACCTCAGGTTACAGACGCTTCAGGTTACAAGACACTTCAGGTTACAGACTCTGCTAACCCAGAAATAGTACCTCGGGTTAAGAACTTTACCTCAGAGAACAGAAATCGCGCGGTGGCGGCATGGTGGCAGCAGGAGGCCCAATTAGCTAAAGTGGTGTCTCAGGTTAAGAACAGTTTCATGTTAAGAACGGACCTCCAGAACGAATTACATTCTTAACCTGAGATACCACTGTAGTTAAACGGAGCAGTTCATGTAGACTTCTGCTTTCTCCAACACACACACACACACACACACACACACACAGCAAACAGAAACCATATACAGCAAGTATCAATATTGCCCATAAATCACTGGTAGAGCATCTATTTTGCATGCAGGAGGTTCAATCCACAGTATCTGCAGGTAGGTTTGGGTACATTCCCCATCTGAAACCTTGGGAGCGACTGCCAGTCAGTGAAGACAAGCCTGAGCTAGATGGACCCACACTCTGACTCAGCAGAAGGCAGCTTCCAGGATTCCAGAGGGGAAAATCAGTCTTAAGATGCACACAATAAGCCAGAAGTAAAAAAATCTACTTATTTGTGCAAGCTTCATTAAAACAAATGGCATTTGTGAAGACCCCTCTGATGCACTTGCACAACTCCCATTCATTTCAATATGATTTTTGTGTGGGCGAAGTTTCCGCTGGGTTCTGGCCTGTGGCATCTACGATTCTGAAATAAAGAACTTAATAATTTCTGGTCTCCCCTTGCCAAGGCAGTGACAGACTGAAACTCCGTGGGAGACACGGCAGTGCTGTGAGCTATTAATTTCTGTGATTTTTCATTGGGCTGAGTGAATACAGGCAGCAGGTGGGGGGAAGACTTGGGTATGTAAGGCTGAGAAAAAGCTGGTTGGCTAAAAATAACAATACTTTACCCAAACTGGCTTTAAGCATAGCTCATATTCCTGATATATCTTGATAACTCATTGGGGTCTTATACTAAACTGTACTTTTGAGCAATATTTTACACAGCTTTCTGTAAAAGCTTAACATATTCATAAGATAAGGGCTTATCTTTGAACTCATAAGGAAATGTGCCTGGCACTTTCACCCCAGTTTCCATCATATGTCTTTTCCTTGGCCTTTGACAATTGAGAGATATATTTTCAGGACCTACTCTATTCTTGTGGCTGTAATTTATTTTAAACTGACTTTAATATTGGGTTTTTAAAGTGCTGGAACTTGCATTGGAACCTTGTGGTGAAGGGTGGGTAAGAAATCAAAGAAACTGAAATCAATAGTAACTGAAAAAATAAAAAAAAGTCCAGTAGTACCTTAGAGACCACCTAAATTTGTTCTATGGGACGCAGGTGGCGCTGTGGGTTAAAGCCTCAGCGCCTAGGGCTTGCCGATCGAAAGGTCGGCGGTTCGAATCCCTGCGGCGGGGTGCGCTCCCGCTGCTCGGTCCCAGCGCCTGCCAACCTAGCAGTTCGAAAGCACCTCCGGGTGCAAGTAGATAAATAGGGACCGCTTACCAGCAGGAAGGTAAACGGCGTTTCCGTGTGCGGCTCTGGCTCTGGCCAGAGCAGCGATGTCACGCTGGCCACGTGACCCGGAAGTGTCTCCGGACAGCGCTGGCCCCTGGCCTCTTAAGTGAGATGGGCGCACAACCCCAGAGTCTGTCAAGACTGGCACGTACGGGCAGGGGTACCTTTACCTTTACCTTTAAATTTGTTCTTGGTATGAGCTTTCATGTGCATGCACACTTCTTTAGATACCTGAAGAAGTGTGCGTGCACACGAAAGCTCATACCAAGAACAAGCTTAGTTGGCTTCTAAAGTGCTACTGGACAATTTTTTTATTTTTTATATATATTTCTACTGCGTCATACCAACACGGCTACCTACCTGAATAATAGTAATTATTATTAAGTAGTTGTCAACATTGCATCTCAAATTTCAGAGCTTAACTAGGTTTGCAATATTTCAGAAAGTGAAAACCTGGACACAAAGATTGAGGTTTTTTTGGCAAAGGTGTTGAGTTTTTTCTTTGGGTTTTTTTTTTAAGTTCTTGAGTTTTTTTTCAGTTCTGCCCAAAGTTGTTGAACTTTTTTTTGCAAAATCTCAAAAAGAGAGAACTATTTTCAATGAAGTTCGCCAAAATCTACACTTCCTACATCAGCTGCCATAGGTCTGGATTTTCCTGGACATTTCAGCGATTTCTGTTTATGAGGGCTGAATCCCGGCTATGCCCGGGATATTCCGTACATATGTCAACCTTAACTATCTGCTGTGTGAAGAAGTTCTTCCTTTCATTTGTCCTAAATCTGCCCCTGTGGTTGGGGTGAGGTGCAGAGACAGGCCTGCAGCTACCACTTCCCACGTTGGAAAATGCAAACTAACACCCCCATATATTCATATGCCAAGGCAAAGTATTACACGATGTGATTTCTTTCTGCCAAAAAGAATATTGTCTTGTAATTATATTATAATACATAACAGAATATTTTATAATCTAATAATCTTTCTTGCTGTATCAATAGAGATTTTGCATAATGTATTCACAGTAAACTCTGCCCTCTGTAATCTTTCCTTGGATCACTGCAATGCTGCAAGAAGAGCTCTATAGTTAAGGTGAGAGCCTTTGCCAATGTTCTGTCATTATATATTAAATTAAAAGAAAAATGTTTTAATTTCATACAAATGATTTACATATTCTTTTAACTGTCGCTGTTCTTTGAAAGCCAACATTGATCAAGATGTGCTTTGGGGCGGCTTGTATTAATCCAATTTTAATGCACATAATACAATTTAGATTGACTAAGTAGCATATGATGCAAAGGGGCAGGCTGTCACAGTGATTCCATGAAGTTAAGTGCTATTGGTGACATGGTGGGGCAGAACATTAGAGCGATTTTTTCATTTATTTTAATAGTTTTGTTTCATACTACACCAATAGACTCCGGAGCAGTTTACATCGTCAAAATATTAAACAATAAAATAAAAACCATATATAATAAAACAATCCTGCAACTTCAACACACATAAAAGGGGGGGAGGCAGCATTGAATTACTCATCAATTCCACAAAAATCCAGCTCTAAAAAATGAATCATTCTCCACCCCACCACTCCTCCAAAAACCTACTGAAAGAGGTATGTCCTACATGTTTGCTAAAAGAGCCTAATGTAGGAGCCACATGCCCCTCAGTGGGCAGGAAACTCCAAATATGGAGTCACCACCAAAAAGGCTCTTCCCCCAAGACTTCATGCTACATATTTCATTCTGGGCAGACCCAGCATCCCTGATGCAATTGCCACTGACACATGTAAAGGTAACGGGACCCCTGACAGTTAAGTCCAGTTGCGGACGACTCTGGGGTTGCGGCGCTCATCTCAATTTACTGGCCGAGGGAGCCAGCATACAGCTTCCGGGTCATGTGGCCAGCATGACTAAGCCGCTTCTGGCGAACCAGAGCAGCGCACGGAAACGCCGTTTACCTTCCCGCCGGAGCGGTACCTATTTATCTACTTGCACTTTGACATGCTTTTGAACTGCTAGCAATGGGAGCTCATCCCATCACGGGGATTTGAACCGCCAACCTTCTGATCGGCAAGCCCTAGGCTCTGTGGTTTAACCCACAGCGCCACATGTAGTAAAACCCTAAGATGGGTGGGGAGCTTGTAGCCCTCCAGATACCATTGAATTCCTAGCTCCTATGGACCCCAGCCAAGCATGAATGATCGTCAGGGATGATGCGCAGTGTTTGAAGGACCCACCCCACTAAGAGATCACACTGTATTTAAATCAGTATTTAAAACGCCACACATCTCTTCCTTCCTTCCTTCCCTCTTCTCAGCTCTATTACCCACCATATAAATTTATCCCAGCAACTGATATTGTCAGTGGTGGCACTTATCAAACTATCAATTTTTGCTGTTTAAGGATAAAAAAATTAAAATGTTGTAAGTAATAAGTCTTCAGCTTCCCTTGTAGCACAACCCATCCATTAAATTACAAAGCACCTCCAGAAGAATATTAAAAGTAATTATCACTTTACAATAGGTGAGGAATTGTCATGGGAGGCATCATTAGCTCTGCAGCTTTATAGCTGCTGAGTCTAAGATCTGCTGCATGAGCACATGCACAGCTACCCAGAGTACAGAGTGGAGAATGCTTAGCCTTTCTAACCAGAGCAAGCTTATTACCATCCACTTGGGCTCAAAACATGCGACCATTGAAAATGCTGCAGGCTGTGTTGGTCTTTGACCCTGGTAAAGATTGCAGGGCTAGGCATCCGACTTCCCATACCCCAACCCTTATAATGAGAGACCAAAGAGACTGTTTTTGGGTCAAAACAGGCCACAGCTTTATTGAATACAGATGAAAGAGGCTTGGGCATGGGGCAATCGAAATACTTCCAGCCCGCCCGCTGGAAGTGACGCATGGTCAATCCAGGTGGGGGTTCCAATAGGGTGACCCCTGCAGGGACTGCCGTCTGGGGGAGTGCCTTTGGCCTTGGCCCCACTAGGGCACATGGACAGGGCCACTCTCCCCGGATCCCTTTAACGGGATACCCAGTGTTTGGAGGGGCAGGTGGGGACTACAACCTGCCCTCCATCCACAACAAGGGATTGCCCCAATGCCCAACCAGTTTTGACTATTGCTATGAGGTAGGCAAAACCACCAGCTCAGTGCCAATTAGCCGGGGGGGGGGGTTCCTACCTGGCCCCTTTGAAGGACGGCAACCACTGATGCCACAGCAAAGTTATTGACTATCGGCTTAAACCCAGGGTGCATGGGTGGGGAAAAACCGGCGCAGGAAGAAACCAGCTGAGCCCATGGTCTGGCTGCTTAAATGAGTGAGGGGCAGATCCAAGGGAAGCCCACCATCGGCTCCATTCGCTCCGCCCCCCGCACAGCCCAAGTCCCAGCCTGCATCCCCATTTGCCAAAGCAGGGTGCAGGTATAGGATCTGGTTCCTGATAGGTGAAGGAAGGGCCCAGCCAGGTTGAATTCCCCTGTCGGGGCCCCAGTGAAGCCTCCTCTGTCCTGCAATGCCACCACACACGAAAGGGTGAGCAGGCTTGCGAAAAGGTATAAAAATTCCTCTAAAATATGCTGGAAATGTAAAGATAATGAAGGGAAATGATATATAATGAATTTAAAAAGATGTTTAAGATAACTTTTCATAAAAAACCAGAAGCTCTTTTTGCTTGGAATAACGGGGGAAGAAATACCAAAGAAAGTAAAGAGATTATATATGTACACTACAATGACTGCTAGAATGCTATTTGCCCCAAAGTGGAAAGAGGATGGTGTACTAATGAAGGAAGAATGGACAATTAAGATGATGGACTATGCCTAAATGGCAAAACTTACCGTGAAGATCAGACACTAAGACGAGAAGAGATTCGAGAGAGATTGGGGGAAAAATTACACTGGTCAACAACAAATTTGTTGTCTGCATTTTTTCAGCTGATTTAGGATGAATCTGATGTGCTGAATCCAAAAATCACATTGGTTTTGCTCAATCAGGTCAAGTTTTTGAGCTATGGTCACATGTCTTTTTTACGTTTTTGTTCACATGTACGCTTGTGTGGAGCATTTTAGAAGAAGTTGGTGGCGGTAAAATGCCTTGTCAAATAATTGTTTTGATTGGAAATGATTATTTTAATGACAAGAACTATTCAGGTCCAATAGTTCTGGGTGATTATGTCGAAAAGGGATCTGTTTGAAGTCATAAAACCTCGAAATCTTCCATAAATTGGTCCAGCAAAGTATAAAGTTGGGAGATCAAAACTAAGTTAATGGGGCAGCCGCCCCACGAAGTATCCTGATCTTCAATCAGCACGTCGTCCTGTAGCTCATTGTGATGAAATTCCAGTGCCTATCTTCAGAGAACTTCCTGACATTAGTGACGAAGATGCCTCCAGTGTTGAAGGACATGAAGAAGAAGAAGTGGTTCTTGAAGATGATGCTCCACATCTATTTTCCCAAAAGGAGTTGAATGATCTAGTTTGCGACCTCAGCTTGTCAAAGGACTCTGCCGAACTGTTGGCATCCAGATTGAAGGAAAAAAACCTCCTCTCTGACAGTGCTCGCATCAGCTTCTTGCGCAACAGGCATTAAGAGTACCTCCGTTTTTTCTCGGAAGAGAAGGACTTGGTGTACTGTGCAGATATTGCGCAGCTTCTGCTCAAGCTTTGAGTGCCACAGTACGAACCCAAAGATTGGAGACTGTTCATTGACAGCAGCAAGCGATCACTGAAATGTGTTCTGCTACACAACGGCAACCAGTTTGCCTCTATACCCCTGGCTCATTCGACTACACTGAAGGAGAACTATGAAGCGGTGAAGTATGTGCTTGAGAAAATTGGTTATGATCAGCATAAGTGGTCTATTTGTGTTGACCTGAAGATGGTGAACTTTTTGTTGGGACAACAGTCTGGCTTCACCAAGTACCCATGTTTTCTGTGCATGTGGGATAGTAGGGACCGTGCTCAGCATTACACGAAGAAGGACTGGCCTGTGCGGGAGGAATTGGTGCCTTGCAAAGAAAGGAATGTCATCAACGACCCTCTGGTGGACAGAGACAGAATATTCTTCCCACTGCTGCACATCAAGCTCGGCTTAATCAAGCAGTTCACCAAGGCTCTGGACAAGGATGGTGACTGCTTCATTTACTTGTGCCAGGCTTTTCCAGGATTGACCATGGAGAAGTTGAAAGCTGGCATCTTTGACGGTCCTCAGATCCGTCAGCTCATCAGAGGTCCAGAGTTCGGAAACTCAATGAACGAAGTGGAACTGGAAGCATGGAAGGCATTTGTTCTGGTAGTGAAGAACTTTCTTGGCAAAAAGAAGGCCAGAAACTATGCAGAACTTGTCAACAACATGCTGACTGCTTTCAGAAGCCTGAGCTGCAACATGAGCGTCAAGATGCACTACCTATTTTCACATATGGACCGGTTTCCTGAGAACCTGGGTTCAATGAGTGACGAGCAGGAGGAGAGATTCCATCAAGACATGAAAGAGATGGAGACCAGGTATCAGGGTCGCTGGGACGCAGTCATGATGGCTGACTACTGTTGGACTCTGAAGAGAGACCTCCCTGCCGCTGAGCATTCCAGGAGTTCCAAGAAACGGAAGTTCAAGCCCTGAAGTTTGAAAAATGGTGAAGCAACATGCAATTTACGTGTACTTACCTTTATCAATGCCCACCATTCAGTTTACAGAAAACCTGACCTGATGGAGAGAAACGGATGCCATTTCCTGATTCAGCAGTGTAAAAATACCCTAAATCAGTTGTAGAAATCTAGACAACATTCAAAAAGTAAAAAATTGTTGCCCAGTGTTATAGATTATGTTAAAGAACACAGTGAATATGTCAAAACATTAGCAGATTGGTGTAGCATTTATGAAGTAATTTGATATTTTAGTTAACTATGAAGAAGTGAAAATCTATTGGAAAAGTAATTATATGCAGATGAAGAAGTGAGAGTAAAAGGAAACTGGGGGTGGGGTGGGGGAGTCAAACAAGAGGAATTTGGTGTTAGAATGAATGGGAAAATGTTATTTAAAAAAATTTGGAAAATAAAATATATATTTTTTAAAAAGAAAATGTTGCAGGGTGGTCTTTCTTGTGTGTGTTTTTTTTGGGGGGGAGGCAGAGGGGATTGCAGGTTGCTCATCATTGGGTGATGGTTTTATTTATTTTATGTTAGTCCTCAATGCTTATATCCATGGGCACTACAAGTAGGTACACATTCAGTGCAGCGCTTACAATCACAATTGTATAAAAGCATGTAAAATAATTAAAAACAAGAATTCAAAGAAATAAAAACAGGGTCCAATGTTATGGGTCACAGAAAGCCTGGGTGAAAAGTAATGTCTTTACAAGATGTAGCTTACGAGATTAAAAATCATAATGATAACCATAGGCTGGAGGTGGACTTTCTCTTTGGCAAAAAGGAATAGAAACCTTGCATGAGGGCAACCTGTAGCAGCAGAAGGGGAATGCAGCACAGCTGGATCCACTGGCTCAGAGCTGTTCCCTTGCCTTTTCTATTGTAGCAGTGCCACCTCTTCAGAGGTGGTTTTAGGGTAGTGCAACCAGTGTGTCTCCAACTCTGGCCTTTGGCTTTCTGGCTACCAGTGAATTGAGGGAGGAGCCCCACCCATTTGATGTCTGGCATGGAGCCATTTCCTTTGTTAACTTACAAACCCTCCAAGTGTCCCTGTTTTCCAGGGACGTCCCTGATTTAGAGAAGCCGTCGCAGTTTCTGATTTGATCCCAGGATGTCCCACTTTCCCTTAGGATGTCCCTATTTTCATTGGAGAAATGATGGAGGGTATGGAGTTATCCGACCCCTGAGCCGTCTGAAGGCAATCCTGTATAGGGAACTGTTGTTGTTTTTAATGTTTAATGTTTTATTATATTTGTATATATGTTGGAGGGACGCGGGTGGCACTGTGGGTTAAACCACAGAGCCTAGGACTTGCCGATCAGAAGGTCGGTTGTTCGAATCCCCGTGACGGGCTGAGCTCCCGTTGTTCGGTCCCAGCTCCTGCCAACCTAGGAGTTTGAAAGCATGTCAAAGTGCAAGTAGATAAATAGGTACCGCTCAGGGGGGAAGGTAAACGGCATTTCCGTGCGCTGCTCTGGTTCGCCAGAAGCGGCTTAGTCATGCTGGCCACATGACCTGGAAGCTGTCTGTGGACAAACGCCGGCTCCCTCGGCCTGTAGAGCGAGATGAGCGCGCAAGCCCAGAGTCAGGCATGACTGGACCTAATGGTCAGGGGTCCCTTTACCTTTATCTGTATATGTTGGAAGCTGCCCAGAGTGGCTGGGGCAATTCAGTAAGATGTGTGGGGTATAAATAGTAAAATTATCATTATGGAATGGGGCGTTCCTATTTTCATCAGAGAAATGTTGGAGGGTATGACCTTAATGGCCCATCATAAGAGGGCCATTACCTCACCAGGAAGCTAGCGTGGGTATTCTAGGAGTTAGAAGGGGCTCAGAAATACATCCCGCCCCCAGCTCTTAAGTGTCCTATGAACTTCAGAATGAATTGCCCAGCCCTGGATTGAGGTAATTTATTTGGTGACTTTTAAGGCAAAGGATCATAGCCCTTGTACACAGATTCAATTTCTGGCATCTCTAGGTAGGCCTGGGAAAGACTCTGAAAACTAGTGGGAGGGAGTAATGCCGTGGAATAGCCTGGAAAAGGACACTGCTGGCTGGCTGGAATCCAGAACAGGAGCACTGCAACATTTTATTGCTGGTTATACTCGTATCATGTAATCCCTTGAAAACAGTTATGTTCAAAATGCTTATCCCTTTACAAATCAAGTTTTTAAAGCAGCTATTGCATCTGTTGGTTTTTAACAGCCTTTTTTATTTTTATTTCATGAATGCACGGTCAGTAAGTTTGATAGCTAATGACCACTCATACATTAGATGCAAGTCACAGCATAGGCTAAAACAGGCATAGGCAAACTTGGCCCTCCAGATGTTTTGAGACTACAGTTCCCATCATCCCTGACCACTGGTCCTGTTAGCTAGGGATGATGGGAGTTGTAGTCCCAAAACATCTGGAGGGCCAAGTTGCCTATGCCTGGGCTAAAATGTTGAGACAAATGCCTCATAGACTGAGTGTCATGTTTGTGCGCACCGTGCTCCTCCCTCCCTGGCCCCCTCATAAAATATATCTTGTTTTTCTTCTTCTAGGACCCTTCCAGATGATGGCTTTATGGTGCAATAAATATACATCGTTATGCAGTTGTTGTGCAGCTTCCCAAATACTTATCCTCCGGCTAACACAGCTGTTGAGATTATACCATCTTTCTAGCATTTGCTGAAAAATTTCAACAAATCAGCATTTTCCACTATTGCCCCGTTCTATGGAATGCCCTTCCCTCTGCCATACATGAAGTATACATGAACTAGCTTGCTCCAGAACATCTTGTAAAGACATTACTTTTTGTCCAGGCTTTCCGCGACCCATAACATTGGACCCTGTTTTTATTTCTTTGAATTCTTGTTTTTATTTATTTTATATGCTTTTATACAATTGTGATTGTAAGTGCTGTGCTGAATGTGTACCTCCGTGTAGTGCCCATGGATATAACTGTTGAGAAGTGACACAGTTCCTTCCCAGCATCTCTGCATTTGTGACTTCTAAAACCATTACATTTTTAAAAATGTTGAATTGCTTGCTTCACTACAGCTGAATCCCATGCAGCTGGGAACCCTACAAAAACTACCAAATATCTACAAGTGTATCCACCCCATTCCTCTTGCTACAGTCTCCATCTTCCTTTATTAAAGTGCATATTTTGGCAGTTAAACAGGCCCTCTTTCAAGCGCACTGTGAACCAAGAATGCATGCCTCCCCATTTGACAATAGTGGTGAAAAGCTATATGAAGATTGGCCTTCCAATGCCCACCAACAACACAGTTACAACCGGGGATGGAGAAGGAGGAGTCCATTTCAAATGAATTTATATATGGAATTTGGTGAGTCTAACCCAATCGAGTTTTGCCTGCATCAGATAGTCTCTTGCATTTAGTGACCACATAACCATTTCTAGATGATTATATGTTCTGTTGTGTGTTATAGGAGCAAATGGGGGGTGGGGATTGGGGAGTTGGAGCACACTTTGGTTCATTGGTGGCTAAGGTTTCTGGGTAACCCCAGAGCACCTGAGAATACAACTTCTTCTTTAGCAGCTCCTAGCTGCCTGGGATTTACAGCTCTAATCTTGTGTCTTCAAGGTCAGCATACATTCCTAGGCCAATATAACAACATCTTGCAACTGGGCCTGTCATGGGACTATGTCTCCTGACTAGTTTCTGGAAAGTTCTAGCAACCCTGCCCTGGGATTGCTTGGGAAGCAGGTTATGCTGCCTCTGGGCAAAAAGGTATGAAATATCTCTACCTCGTACATCGTTTGCCCCCCGCTAGCAGCTAGCCCCTTGTTAACATGAAGGTGCCACCACAGTGGTTTATTGATGGTTCTTTTGTCTTTATCCGATTTTCCTCAGCTATGTTCAGTCTTGTCAAACCAGTGTCTCTCTGGGGGGCCAGAGAGCATTTCATCCTAAGCTAGCCTTTTCTCATTTTCTTGGCGTGTGTGCTGCGATTCAAATATTCCTGAAATTATAATTTGGTTTATCTTTTTTATATCTGCATTGGATTACAGGATCTTTGTATTGCTGCTTGTTTACTAGTTTAACAAATCTAGCTGCTTATCGATGGAAGCTATACTGGAAACTGCCTTGATCTTCTTTTCAGTGTTTTGGACCATCTTGGTTTACAGAAGCTACCCTTTCAGGATTTCCCCTTCTCTTCTCAAGCGAGGGACTTCAGGAGAGAGAACTGCTGTGGTGCCTCTCATCTCCTGGGGCTTTCCTGAGGCCAATTTCCCAAATTGGACTCCTTTTGGTCCGTTAGCCTCAGCAGGTGGTGGCAGTCTACATTTAGAGGGGGTTTTTTTAATTAAAAAAAATGACTTGGGGACCTCCTGACATGTAATAACGTCAAAAACAATGTGTTTTATGTGTGAGAAAAGTTTTATATTGTTAGTGGAACCAGTCAAAAAAACACCATTGTTGAGATCAAGGAGCAAGACAGGAATTAGGAAAAAATAATCTGTGTAGATAAACTTGACATCAAGCCTTTTACAAAATTCCATCCCTTTTCACAACTTAAGTGGGAATCAGCTATCATACTACTGTTGTTGCTCAGACCATATGCTAGATAATGTAACACTAATTATTTTTTGGTCATTTGCAAAGGCCCTTGGTAGTTTGCATTTTCTGTCTCTCAGCAGCTTTTAGCAGCTACATGAGAGAGTTCAACTGTTGTCAAAGTGAATTTTCAGATTCCTCCTTAAATCCAAGTTCAAATGTCTGCGACTCTCTGAAATGGCCACAGTGGAATTCTCTCAGTTTGCCTCCACCTTTGAAACGTTGTCAGAGTGAGGAAGTTCACAAAGCATATTAGTCAATGGCTTCTATAAAGAGGTACTCTGTATAGTGGAGGTAGCTTAAGGATCAAGTGTTGTAGCAGTTACTATGGCAACCATTTTTTTTGGCATGCCAAAGTAAATAGTCACATAAAACTGTAGTGAGTAGGTGAACTTGCCTATGGCAGACCTCACATTGTGACCCCACCTTACAGTCCGGTGTTTTACTCATTTATTCAGATGCTTTTCTCCCCATCTGGAAATGGGAATACTGATTTGGTACCCCATTGACATGAACTCTATACTGTTGTACAGAGCAGAATGAAGCAACTGAGAGCAGAATGAAGTCAAAACAGTTTTGGAGAATGCAGAAAGTGCATGCAGATGGTGGCCAGTATCTTGCTAGAGCAGCTTACTTGCATCAACAGAGTCACCCAACTACCTGCAGCTGTGTCATTGGCCTACTAACAATGGTGTTAACATCAAGGAAGGATCTTTCCTGAAGAAAAGTTAGGAAGGAAACCCCAGAAATGCAAAACAGAGAATGTAGCCACTCTGCCAGAGTCATGTTAACCATTCTGGAGTAGCATGCCAATAAAACCCACATGTCAGGCAGGGACTGACCTAATCTAAATGGCCCCACAACAAGCCCTTATTATATCCTGCCGTGTGTGTGTGTGTGTGTGTGTGTGTGTGTGCACGCACGTGCACACCCACCTGCCCCAATAGATACAAGGACACCACAGGGACCACTGCTTATTTAGCAGCTGCTAAAAAAAATTATCACCCCCCCGTCCCTCCGGTTATCTCTTTTACTGGACAGGCAGCTTGCTTAGAAGGAGGCATGTCTACCATGCCATAAATGTTCAAATCCTGCTTCGGGTGTGATAGACATCTGTGAGGGAACCTTTTGCTAGCAATAAAGGGATCTGTGACGGCACTGTTACAGGCACGTATGCTGCTATCTCACTACATCAAGGTTGGAGAACCTGAGGTCCTTTGCTATGAAGATGCCTCAGCCCCAAGCAGCATGGCCAGTAGTTTAGGATGATGGGAGGATTAAGTCCAATGCCTTCAGTACAGCGACAGTTGGCCCATATCTGGACTAAGGTTCCCCATTCCCACATGAGGCAAAGTACAATGATGGGAAACCCACAATGCAGGTTCAGATCCCATCCTGGGTTATAGCAGAATTAAGGCCAAATTTCTTTTATTCATTTTTTAAAAAATAAAAATTAACAGAATTTATATATCACTTACTCATCCATTAGCTCTAAGTGGTTTATTTTTGGCATGCTTGGCTGGCAGCAACACTAGAGGGAAAGGAGGCAGGAGCAGGACTCACTACACACCCCAGGCCACAATACATCTCTCACCACACAGTCACAACATGTTTCTGTTGTTGTTAGAGAGTCACACAGGAAGATCTGGTAACAATGGGCTGCATCCAGCACTGCAGCTCGGCTAGTGCAATTTACCTCAGTGCAAACAATGGCTCTTCCTCTTCCTGTCCTGTCTCCTCCAGCCCTCCACATGCCCTCAAAAGCAGGTCCAGAGGAATAGGAAGGCCACCCAGGGCAGAGGCTGGGGAGGAGAGGAAATGGAAGTCCCGTTGGACAGCTGGAATTATGCATGTGGAACATTCAGGGCCGTCTTTACACAGGGGTGCAAGGGGTGTGGGGCACTTGGGTGCCAAATTCTGGGGGCCACCAAATGTATACCTACTGTATACCGGTCCCTCTCAATCGGCGGCAGTGAAAAGCAATGGAGCAAAAGTCCCCGCCCCCGTCACTCTGTTACTCCATAGCGTCAAATATTCCCGACGAGTCAGGGGGAAAAACAGTTTTTCCCCCCTGCACTGTTGTTACAGGTGAGTGATTCACCCCCCCCCTTAAAAAAGGTCAACAACTTTGGCTTCTCCCCTCCCCAAAAAAGCCGTAAAAGTTAATTTGGGGGCACTGGGTGGATCTTTGCACCCCAGCAGCGCATATGCTAAATACGGCCCTTAGGAACATGGCATATAACCTAGCATCACCTGGATTTCTGAGGTTGTGATCAAGAGCCTTCTGATTTCCTCCATCCATCTACATCTATGTCTGTAAAGGCCAGGAAGTAAAGAAATCACTAGCATTAAACATTATCTTGCTCAACACTTGATCATTTAAAGTGCTGTTCTTACGCTTCTCAGCATATGCTGAGATTGGGATGGGAGTTGCGAGGGAAGTTGGGATCAGCAAAATTTAAATTTATTCAGGGCAGTTGAAAAAGAAAAAGTGGACTGATCCTCTATTCTTATATCAATTCATGCTGAGTTAAAAGTTGGCATTATTCAAGGTTCAAAATAATCAGACGCATAAATCTTGCCTCATGTACTAGTTTGGGGCAGCTACCCAACTCCTTCCAGAGATTTGCAATTCACACTACTAACCTTCACTATCAATTAAGATATTCTCCCTTTTGAGGGGAGGGTTACCATGAAATAAAAGCCAAAGAAGCTCCTTTCTCCTCCTCCTCCTCCTCGCTTTCTTTCATTGTGCGGCACCAGCTTGCCTTGTTGAGTCAGAAGACATTAGCTGCATGGAATTTAAGTGGCATACAAGCCTACAGCAAGAAATACTGGGGAAAGAATATTTTTATGTCTGACAGCTTGCCTCTGGATGTTAATGAGTAGCAGTTGAGAAATGTACTGTTTGCAAAGCAAGGTGTCATAGCTGATGATGCAGAGACAAAGCAGTGACCTTGGAAGACATTTAAAGTGGCTGGAAGCACCAGCAAAAGTCAAAGAAAGTAGAGTTGAGGCGCTGCAAGATCACGAAGGAGGGAAAGAAACGCTCTGAAGTGTCTGATCGTGAAACGCTTAGATAGCTCTGCTGCCATAGATGAAGTATTTTGTTCCAGCTTTGCTCCAGATGCCAAAGATACCCTCAAGGGGCTTAGCTTTCGAGAATGTGTCCTTACCTGTTATGGTGGCAATAGCTAAACCAGTTAAGACATAGGCATCAAACATGGAAAACATGGAAAATTCTGAAGCATTGACTATTTCAATATTTATCTACAGTCCAGAAGTAGCAAACAGATATGAAACAGAATGTTTGATACTATACAATTCAGCACATTTCAGAATTCACTATTCCCATTCCGATTCCACCTCAAAACTAACATTTGCATTTTTGTAATAAAAAATTTGGTATCTAAGCTTCCAAATGTAGCTTTTGACTGGATGAACATTTAAAAGCAAGCTCTTCTTTAACTCACCTCAGATATTTAGTTCTGTGATAATTTTGCTTGGTGGGTAATGGCGATGTGTTCGCTGTGTTACAGTGACTCTTCTGGGTACTTAGCTGTGCTCATTTCATTTTCCTAGAGGTAGATGCAGAAATACAATATATGCTGTTCTGATTTCTGAATACAGCATAGTTGGGTGCTGTTGGCATGAAAAAAAGCTAATGCCAATCTTTATAACCAAGGAAACTCAAAACAGATTGAGGGCTATTTCTGGCTAGGAGTCATGCATTTTTGGGGGGGAAAGTATTTTTGTTTTATTTGTATAAAAAGGTAAAGGTACCCCTGCCCGTATGGGCCAGTCTTGACAGACTCTGGGGTTGTGCGCCCATCTCACTTAAGAGGCCAGGGGCCAGCGCTGTCCGGAGACACTTCCGGGTCACGTGGCCAGCGTGACATCGCTGCTCTGGCGAGCCAGAGCCGCACACGGAAACGCCGTTTACCTTCCCGCTGGTAAGCGGTCCCTATTTATCTACTTGCACCTGGAGGTGCTTTCGAACTGCTAGGTTGGCAGGCGATATGACAATTTGTCTGACAATGCTCAGACCCATCTGTTAAGTCCTTTACAGATGATGAAATAAAATAAATTATAATTTTAACAACTTTCTAGCACTAGCCCTTCTCTGTCATCAGTGGTACTATATACCATGCAGAAAGAACAATAGACAGTTTTGTGTTGTTGTTGTTTAGTCGTTTAGTCGTGTCCGACTCTTCGTGACCCCATGGACCAGAGAACGCCAGGCACTCCTGTCCTCCACTGCCCCCCGCAGCTTGGTCAGACTCATGCTGGTAACCTCGAAAACACTATCCAACCATCTCGTCCTCTGTCGCCCCCTTCTCCTTGTGCCCTCCATCTTTCCCAACATCAGGGTCTTCTCCAGGGAGTCTTCTCTTCTCATGAGGTGGCCAAAGTACTGGAGCCTCAGCTTCACAATCTGTCCTTCCAGTGAGCACTCAGGGCTGATTTCCTTCAGAATGGAGAGGTTTGATCTTCTTGCAGTCCATGGGACTCTCAAGAGTCTCCTCCAGCACCATAATTCAAAAGCATCAATTCTTCGGCGATCAGCCTTCTTTATGGTCCAGCTCTCACTTCCATACATCACTACTGGGAAAACCATAGCTTTAACTATACGGACCTTTGTTGGCAAGGTGATGTCTCTACTTCTCAAGATGCTGTCTAGGCCTGTCATTGCCCTTCTCCCAAGAAGCAGGCGTCTTTTAATTTCGTGGCTGCTGTCACCATCTGCAGTGATCATGGAGCCCAAGAAAGTAAAATCTCTCACTGCCTCCATTTCTTCCCCTTCTATTTGCCAGGAGGTGATGGGACCAGTAGCCATGATCTTCGTTTTTTTATGTTGAGCTTCAGACCATATTTTGCACTCTCCTCTTTCACCCTCAATAAAAGGTTCTTTAATTCCTCCTCACTTTCTGCCATCAAAGTTGTGTCATCTGCATATCTGAGGTTGTTGATATTTCTTCCGGCAATCTTAATTCCGGCTAGGGATTCATCCAGCCCAGCCTTTCGCATGATGAATTCTGCATATAAGTTAAATAAGCAGGGAGACAAAATGCAGCCTTGTCGTACTCCTTTCCCAATTTTGAACCAGTCAGTTGTTCCATATCCAGTTCTAACTGCAGCTTCTTGTCCCACATAGAGATTTCTCAGGAGATAGATGAGGTGATCAGGCACTCCCATTTCTTTAAGAACTTGCCATAGTTTGCCATGGTTGACACAGTCAAAGGCTTTTGCATAGTCAATGAAGCAGAAGTAAATGTCTTTCTGGAACTCTCTAGCTTTCTTCATAATCCAGCGCATGTTTGCAATTTGGTCTCTGGTTCCTCTGCCTCTTCTAAATCCAGCTTGCACTTCTGGGAGTTCTCGGTCCACATACTGCTTGAGCCTTCCTTGTAGAATTTTAAGCATAACCTTGCTAGCGTGAGAAATTAGTGCAATTGTGCGATAGTTGGAGCATTCTTTGGCACTGCCCTTCTTTGGGATTGGGATGTAGACTGATCTTCTCCAATCTTCTGGCCACTGCTGAGTTTTCCAAACTTGCTGGCATATTGAGTGCAGCACCTTAACAGCATCATCTTTTAAAATTTTAAATAGTTCAGCTGGAATACCATCACTTCCACTGGCCTTGTTATTTGCAGTGCTTTCTAAGGCCCATTTGACTTCACTCTCCAGGATGTCTGGCTCAAGGTCAGCAACCACACTACCTGGGGTATATGAGACATCCGTTTCTTTCTGGTATAATTCCTCTGTGTATTCTTGCCACCTCTTCTTGATGTCTTCTGCTTCTGTTAGGTCCTTTCCACTTTTGTCCTTTATTATGGAAATCTTTGTACGAAATGTTCCTTTCATATCTCCAATTTTCTTGAACAGATCTCTGGTTCTTCCCATTCTATTGCTTTCCTCTATTTCTTTGCATTGCTTGTTTAAGAAGGTCTTCTTGTCTCTCCTTGCTATTCTTTGGAAATCTGCATTCAATTTCCTGTATGTTTCACGATCTCCCTTGCATTTTGCTTGCCTTCTCTCCCCCGCTATTTGTAAGGCCTCATTGGACAGCCACTTTGCTTTCTTGCATTTCCTTTTCATTGGGATGGTTTTCGTTGCTGCCTCCTGTATAATGTTACGAGCCTCCATCCATAGTTCTTCAGGCACTCTGTCCACCAAATCTAAATCCTTAAACCTGTTCCTCACTTCCACTGTGTATTCATAAGGGATTTGACTTAGATTGTATCTTACCGGCCCAGTGGTTTTTCCTACTTTCTTCAGTTTAAGCTTGAATTTTGCTATAAGAAGCTGATGATCTGAGCCACAGTCAGCTCCAGGTCTTGTTTTTGCTGACTGTATAGAGCTTCTCCATCTTTGGCTGCAGAGAATATAATCAATCTGATTTCGATGCTGCCCATCTGGTGATGTCCATGTGTAGAGTCGTCTCTTGTGTTGTTGGAAAAGCGTGTTTGTGATGACCAGCTTGTTCTCTTGACAGAACTCTATTAGCCTTTGCCCTGCTTCGTTTTGATCTCCAAGGCCAAACTTGCCAGTTGTTCCTTTTATCTCTTGACTCCCTACTTTAGCATTCCAATCCCCTATAATGAGAAGAACATCCTTCTTTGGTGTCACTTCTATAAGGTGTTGTAAGTCTTCATAGAATTGGTCAATTTCAGTTTCTTCAGCACCAGTAGTTGGTGCATAAACTTGGATTACTGTGATGTTAAAAGGTCTGCCTTGGATTCGTATCGAGATCATTCTATCATTTTTGAGATTGCATCCCAGTACAGCTTTTGCCACTCTTTTGTTGACTATGAGGGCCACTCCATTTCTTTTACGGGTTTCTTGCCCACAGTAGTAGATATGATGGTCATCCGAACTGAATTCACTCATTCCCGTCCATTTTAGTTCACTGATGCCCAGGATGTCAATATTTATTCTTGCCATCTCATTTTTGACCACCTCCAACTTACCCATGTTCATGGTTCTTACATTCCAGGTTCCTATGCAATATTTTTCTTTACAGCATTGGACTTTCCTTTCGCTTCCAGGCATATCCGCAACTGAGCGTCCTTTCGGCTTTGGCCCAGCCGCTTCATCAGCTCTGGATCTACTTGTACTTGCCCTCCGCTCTTCCCCAGTAGCATGTTGGACGCCTTCCGACCTGAGGGGCTCATCTTCCAGCGTCATAACTTTTATATGCCTGTTGTCTTTGTCCATGGAGTTTTCTTGGCAGGGATACTGGAGTGGCTTGCCGGTTTCTCCTCCAGGTGGATCACGTTTGGTCAAAACTCTCCACTATGACCTGTTCATCTTGGGTGCCCTGCTCGGCATAGTTCATAGCTTCTCTGAGTTCTTCAAGCCCCTTCGCCACGGCAAGGCAGTGATCCATGAAGGGGAGACAGTTTTGTAGTCCCTTAAATAATCCAAACTCTGAAAGGTGTTGTTCTGTTTCCATGTAGTGGGCAGGGCTGCAAAGGTAAAACATCATCACATTTTTGGGGCTGGGGTTTTTTTTAAGGGAGATGTCCACTCTAGCACTGGAGAAGGGAATACAGTCCTGAAAAGTACTATTTTATTTGAAAGAGTAGAAAAAGTGAAAGATTCATTAAACAACAAGGCATGGCTGCCACAGAAGTGGCAGTGGGATGGCCCTGTAGGTGCTTTCTCCTTTAAATCAGTCCTTTGTTTTAAAGGACTGATACTTGCAGCATAAATAGGGTCCCTGGGTTGGATTGATTTCAATCTCTTTCTGTTTTATGAAATGCCTTGTTTTACAGACTAAAGGGGAGCAGAGAGTAGCCTTCTTAAAAAAAAAAAAAGAGGATCTGTTCTCTAAACAGTTGCATCTTGTCTGTGAGTGAAGCCACCTGACACATCTCAGAATTCATTTTAAAGCAAGGTCTTTGGGGAGGTGATGTGTGGGAACAGATGTTGCTTGCACCTTATTGCCATCTTGTGCAACCTGACAAAAGGATTGATCAAAAGTCTCCTTCCCAACCAGAAACCCCGGCTGCCGCTGCAAGCAAGGGTAATTTTGACTGATCGGTATGCCTGTCAAAAACTCTCTTTCCTCGCCCTTCTCCCTTCCTTTTGTCACAGAATTTATTCAGGGAAATATGAAACAAGCCACAGGCACTTGTCACAATGTATGATGGTCCTTCTGGAAAATCTGCCCTCTTGAGCTAAAGAAATTCATGTCGCCTGGGTGCCCTCCGACACGGCGAATTTCAGTGTTGGATCCTGTGACCTCTGCCCTCGGCGTTGACATTCCTCTTTGTTGTCATATAAAAGTGACTCCAACATCTCATTCCTGTGAAGAAAGATACTGGTATTGATATAATACTCTATCACTTTTCCCATCCTCAAAAAGGCAAGAAAAGCTTTTACAATCTGCTTCAGACTGATATATGAGTAACGCTAACATTTCACCGCTTTTGAAACACCCCTCCATTGACAGGAGACAACAGCTGCTTATAGCAACAAAAGAGCACCCAAAAAACTAACAAACTGTATTGTGTCGTAAGGGTTCATGAACCACAGGCCCCTCTGTCAGATGCATGAACTTGTTAGTTTTGAAAAGCGACACAAGACTGCAACAGACTGACAAGGCTACCTCTCTGGACATACCTGCTAAATAGCTTCTGGCTCTGTTGCCCACCTCTTTCCTCCTCGTTTGGCATGCTGGTAATACATTATATTATTGTTACATCTGACATTAGCCATGCATGGAGTGCCAGAAGTAGGCCACTGGAACCAGTGAATGAAGCTAAGAGGAAGACCCAGCAGACCTGCTTTGTATGGAGAGTTTAACATTTTCAATCCCTGACATCTCCAGGTAAGACTGTGAAAACCTCGTGTCATAATCCCCAAGAGCTGCTGCCAGTTTGTATAGTCCAGGAGCAAGGAACCTTAAGGGATATCCCTTCAAATGTATTTGGACCCCAAACCCCATCAGCCCCAGCCCTTGTGTACAGCACTGAGCTAAACAAACCAATATTCTGACTTGGTATAAAGCAGCTCCCTATGTTTCTAATTCTCCACTTGTACTTTGGCATGCTTGCCAGAGAGATTAAAAATAAATAAATGCAAAAACCAGTTAGATACCTGAGACCTTGTCCTGATCCTCTTAGTCCAAGCATGGCCAAACTTGGCCACCACATGTTTTGGGACTACAGTTGCCATCATACCTGACCACTGGTCCTGTTAGATATGGCTGATGGGAGTTGTAGTCCCAAAACATCTGGAGGGCCAAGTTTGGCTATGCCTGTCTTAGTCCACTGAGTGATACACTGACGACCTTCTCAGTGGTGCTGGCCCATTTGTGTATAGGCTCTCAGGAGGACATCTTCCAAACACATGCTCCTTCTGTGCACATATGGGCTTGCATTCTTCCAGACCATGGTTTCACAAACTTGAGTTTCCAGCTGTTTTGGACTACAATTCCCATCATCCCTGACCACTGGTCCTGCTAGCTAGGGATGATGGGAGTTGTAGTCCAGAAACAGCTGGAGACCCAAGTTTGGGGAACTCTGTTGCCCAGTGTAGAGCATCTGCCTCACGTATTCTGTACGTAAGAGAGGGGAAGGAAACCGTAAAATGTCTTCCCCTCCACCACACAAAAGGATTGTTAGCCTGGTAAGCATAGAAAACTGAAGCTAAGGCTAGTCTTTACATAAATTACATTACAGTACATTGGTGGCTGCTAAGCCTGATGGCCTTGTTCTTCCTCCACTGTCAAAGACAGCATACTTCTGAATACCAGTTGTTGGGCAACATGAGTGGAAGGATTGCCTGCATTCTAAATATCCATGGATGTAAATGAAAAGTATAATTCCTGTTCTTTATTCCATTTTCAAATACAGAACCATCTCTGCTTCAGTGTATGCTCAGTTCTTTTCTACTTCTGGGCACAATCATGGTCGGCGCCAGCCAAATGAAGGGATAATGGTGCCAGGCTGCAAACACCTGGGAAAGAAGAGTCTGAGCTCTAGCAAAGCTGATTTGTTTTATTAATTGCCAGCTGCTGGTTGTGCTTCCTTTCTCTCCTATACAGATTAAACAAAGAGTTGGTTTAAATAAAATGGAAGCTTTTTGAAAAAGTCTTCCTTTGCTCACATCATGCATTTTGGGTGTGTGTTTTTTTAAAAATGCAAAGTTAATTGAAATCCATTGCTGAAAAATACTATGCCTGGAGGCTAACCATTTGAACACTAGAATGAAGTCTGATGTGATTTGATTTCAGTAAGAGGGAAACTCCTGACAGTGACAATTTATAATGAAGAGATAAAAGTAGAATTTGTTGCACAAATCCTGAAAAGGAAACAGGTGAAAGACACATACTCAGATTTAAAGAGTGCACAGTTTCCTTGGTGCGTGTATATTCCATGTACTTTTTTAAAAAAATCATATATATGCCCTTCCTCCAAGAAGCTCAAGCAGTGTACAAGGTTCCCTAACCTCCATTTTATCCTCACAACCCTGTGAGGTAGCTAAGGGTCCATTTTATCTTCACAACAACCCTCTGAAGTTGGTTAGGCTGAGAGAGCGAGAGACTGGGCCAAGTTTAACTAGTGAACTTCATGACTGAGTGGGGATTTGAACCCTGGTCACCCAGGTCCTCGTCAGATACTCTAATCAGTACACCACATTGGCTCACAATTTATTGCCAAGCCTGTAAGCCAGGCTTCCTCAACCTCAGCCCTCCAGATGTTTTTGGCCTCACATGATCCCTAGCTAGCAGGACTTGTGGTCAGGGATGATGGGAATTGTAGTTTCAAAACATCTGGAGGGCCGATTTTGAGGAAGCCTGCTGCCAGAACTCTCTCAAGGCGTCCTTGAGACCGAGAATTGTTTTCTTTCCAGACCTCAGAACCACCTTAGTTTTTTTTCAGCTTACACACACACACTTCCCGCAGATGTTGTGTCTTGAGTTGCCTGAGGTCGAATCCAGCTCCATACCCAACCACTAGATGCACAACTGGTTGCCCTATGCATACTGAAATTTATTTATTTGATAGATTTATGTGCCACCCTTCCTCCAAAATGGAGGCGGCTTACAGCAAAAATAATAAAATCCCATAACTATCATAAAACAATCCTTAAAACCAACAAATCAAATCAAACACAGTGGTCACAATTGTCTGTAGGACTGTACCATAAGTGACACTTCAAGATTTGAAGGCCCGGCAGATAAAAATGTCTTTAGGCATCTGGTCTTTTGCAGTCATCATCTCACCTGAATCCTCGGTCTTCCCATTGGGTAGTTGCTCAGTGCAATTGTTGCTTGTCTAAGGGGACTCCACATAAGAGTTGGAACAGGTTCCTTGATGGAAATCCAGCTGAACCTAGTGGCACTTTGGATTGCAGCTAATAAATAGCATGAGAAGTCAGGGCTCTGGAGCCAAGAAAATGTCTCTCTTTCCTGTTGTCTTTTTTCTACTCCGTTTATCTGACAGTTGATGGATCCAGTTATTTTTGGGAAATGGCAGACCCTGAAAACCACTCTCATTAGTATATGCATGTAAAAATGTGTGATTTATTTTGCATGCTAAATAACCTCAATGTAATAAGAGTTTAAAGCAGAATCTCCCCTGCCCAATTGTTGCCAGGGAAGGTGCCATGTGGAACCTGGAAAACGCAATGAAGCCACATCTTTGGTTGACAGTATAATGGGACTGACTAAATTCTGTGACTATACTCAGCTTTTCAATAATTTACATGGCTAGTTTTGAAAATGGGATTTTCGGTGCTTTTGAAAATGTAACTTTTTGTCTACTCGGTAAGCAAAAGGCAGTGTGAAGATCAATTAAACAGAACCATTCTGTTTAAATATTTACATAGGTAATAACACCTTGCATTTCATTCCAGGTTTATATTTTAAAATGCAACTCTGGTTTTGAAAACAAAGATGAGAACTTGATCCTCCTACACACTAAGTGTTTATATAGTAGCATTTTAATGGTTTGTACAAACAGGTCGGCAAATAATTGAACAAAGAAGCATTGAGTGCCTGGCAAATAGATTTTGTATATATTATGGCACAAATAAAATAGCACTGCTGTTACAGAAACGTTGTCAGACGTTACCAGGAGATGCCAGCATTTTTAAAGGCCTGATCTGTATAGGAATCCAAGTCCTGGCGCTCTTTGCTTTATCATCTAGCCTGCCAAGAGAGCTCCTTGTAGCTGTGAAAAAAGTTTGCAATTTGCTTCATACGATCATAGCTGAGATTTGTGGAGCCAGCTGCCTCTGGAGGATATGATAAGTCGATAACAAGTAATCACTCTGCAAGGGCTGTCAAGCACTTAGCATCTTGTAAAATACTTAGCATCTTGTAAAGTGCTTAATGTATTTTAGGGGTGTGTGTGATAGAATAAGGGAAGGAGAAGAATGAGTTGATCCCATCCCTAGGTGGGTGCAGGTTGTTTACTTCGGTAAGCATCTTTTTTTAGAAGAAGAAGAAGGAGGAGGAGGAGGAGGAGGAGGTGGTGGTGGTGGTAGATCAAAGCTTCCTTAGCTTATAAGAATCAGGTGTGGTTATTTATTATAACCAATCTGTCATGAGATACATACCCACTTTCTTCAATTAACAGTACAGGACACGTGAGCATTCTAGAGCTGCCACAATATAATATGCACTAAAGTATTCTTTCTGCCAGAGAAATCAAGTTTGAAAGCTTTAAATGAAGTACTTCCCTTGAGACCCGTGCAACAATACATACCCAGTTGTGCTGCTACAGACAGAACTACCAGAGCAGTTCTCTGGTACAGGAGTTCCAGGAAAGAGGAACCTGTTGCAGTCTATCTGTTGTGTTGAACTGCAACTCCCATCAGACCCTGCCAGCATGGACAATGGTCAGGGGTGATGGGAACTGTAGTCCAATAACTTCCAGAGGTCCACTTGTTCCCCGACACTGCAGTAAACAAAAGTTAGTGTTATTATTTTCTCCTCTCATGTTTCAGCACTAAAAAATTGTGCTGCCCAAGCATGAGGGGGTCTTCCTTTAAACAGTTTCCAAGTTCCCTGTTATACAATTGCCAGGTTCCTGCCCCCTTCCTCCTTTCAGGGATGTGTGCTTGTTAACTTTAGGGGTGCCCCAAGGGCTTTGGCTGGGTGTTGTCAAATTCATGCCCTAAGTTGGCCTTTCCTATTTTACCTGCAAAAAGGAATGCCAGTAGGGCCAACATAGCTTGCCACCCTCTGCATGAGATTAGGTTTGCACCCACACTTTGCCTTTAAAGCACATTCAAAGCACACACACACCCTCACAGAATTCAGGAGGGCTGTAGGAAGTAGGGTAAACTGCAGTGCCCATAATTCTTTGAGGGAAAGAATGTGCTTTGTGTGCAAGTGTGATTTGAAAACACAGTGTATACACATTGCCAAAATGCAATCTGAGGAAGGGGTTGTCCTTTGCAGCGTAAAAAAGTGCTTTGCTGGATGAGATGGAAACATTCAGCTAACTTTAGCATTCTGTCTGATTTCCCTAGGATGCCTGCAAGTAGCGGGGAGGCAAGGATTGTGACAGTTGTCCTGTTTGTTTGTTCACATCCCAACTGGAGATTTGAACTACATTGCCCAATGGTGGATGCAGAGATGCCATATTTTCTGTGTATGTATTGCATTTGCCTACACATTCCTACCTGTAGGTGGCAGGCACCTCCTATCCTATAGACCAGGCATAAGCAACCTCAGCCCTCCAGAAGTTTTGGGACTACAACTCCCATGATTCCTAGCTAACAGAACCAATGGTCAGGGATGATGGGAATTGCAGTCCTGAAACATCCAGAGGGCTGAGGTTGCCTATGCCTGCTACAGACTCATTCTTGCCTCTAGGTGGCTAGGCTTAGCTCCAAGTAATAGTAGCAGCACTCTTAAGTAGTAATACTCTTTATTATCAAATTCTGCCTGCTCTCCTCATCACTTTTAACTTCAGTGTTCCTCTGGCTGTGGCTGGGGGTGTATCTTCCCTACTCCTTTGTTGGATTAAAGCAGTGAGGTTTCCCTAAAGAGCAAGGGTTTGACAGGGCATGTGGCCCCATCACCACACAACATAGCAGACCTTTAAAACATGCCAATGCTGCCACCTCACAGCTCTTTCCTGCAGCACAGGATTCTGCCCACCCATCCCAATGGGGGGGTTAGGTAGCTGCCCTCTCAGGGGCTTAGCTAAGAACTTTGGGGGCATTTCCACAATTGGCCCATGGACATCCCTTTTCCTACAAATTCCATATAATGGTTGGTATAGTAGTGGGGCAGGTAAATTGGTGGATCGGCTTACTTAATGTCCTCTCATTTGCAAATGACGGATATTGTGGGCAGGGGGCAGAATAGGATAGACTGCTATGGTGAGCACTCAGAGGCATCTTTGAGATGATAGAAAGAGCTCCAGTCAACCTCATGTTGCTGGCTAGCTCTTAGGGCCATGGTAAATACCAGGAAACCGGGAACTATATATACAGTAGGTATCCCTCCAGCTGACATTAAAGGTGAATAGCTGGGGAAAGGCTTGGCTGAGGAAAATACTGAGCCTCCTGTAGAAAAGTGGGGACTTCATTCCTTAATGCAATTGCTAATTTTTCTGTAAGCCACGTTTCTGCCTTGTGTCCTCATTCTGAGGAGTGAGGACAACGATCCACCTCACAGTGTCTTTCGGGTCACTTTTGAGTTTCCTTGAATAAATTGTTACTTCTGACAGTCAAATTCATTTATAGGACTAGCAAGTCTCATGAATGGAGAGCTTAATGATCATTAGCATGATACACTCTTCTAAAACCTGTTATGAGTCTCATCAAGTGAAAGCAGGGTCCTTTATTTCCCGACCCTGTCAATGGAATGTGGTAGCTCTACTTTATTTTAGACTCTCTGAAATTGATCTGTTCCTTTATGAACTCGTGTGAAATTAGCCCTGGATTGTAAATTTTCTGAATGAGCCAATGTGACTAATAAATGCTAATTGCAAGATGCCTAAAGGATTTTCTCAGTGTACAGCATGAAGAGTGAGATATAAAACCAATACTGAATAAGGACATGCAAAAGGGTGGAGGCAGACAGCCCCTCAGAAGGAAGGTTTCTTGCCAACATGTTTTGAATGCTAATGTTTCTTCAAATAGAATTAATTTCTAATGATGCAACACTTATCTGAATGGAGGCAGACATCAAGCTGATGCGCCTTAAAGGTTGTTTTTTAAATATTTGTTGGTGTTGCATCCACAATTTGTTTCTGAGATAAGGAAGTCTGCATGAGGTAAATTTTACTTAGTTCCACGTAGCAGGAATTTGTATGAGGGAACTTGAATGCTAGCATTTTTGTGTATGTATCATGGTGACTTCTGAGCTTATTTACCCAAATGCCTTCCCACTTGAAAAAGATGTGGCAAGCTGAGTAGATGCTGACTTCACCTCTCCAGTGTACAATGACAGATGTGTCTGAGGAAGTAGATATAAATATTTATGCAAGTTCAATACAAAATCAATGTCTTTCAAGTTTTTAAAAAGTAAGATTTAGAGGAAAGAATCTGGAATTGTTTGGACTCTGTGGAATTTGGCAGCTACTCAGAGCACACGGATATGCATTCAACAGTCTCTACCTATTTACTTCTTCCAGCTAGGCTTTGTCTAAAGACATCCCTTTCCTCAATATTTCTTGTTCTGTTTCCTTCCTGTCAGTGTGTAGTCAGACATGAACTCTGGACAATAAGAAAGCTGCTTTCAAAAAGCTTAAGGAACTACTGGGTGAGATCCCATGGTCAGAAATACTCAAGGAGAAGGGAGTCCAAGATGGATGGGACTTTCTTAAAGATAAAATTCTGAAGGCACAAAGGCAGACAATTCCAACAAGAAAGAAAAGTTGGGAGGTATCTAAAGAAACCAGTGTGGCTGCATAAAGAGTGACAGATGAGCTGAGATTCAAAAAAGGCATGTTAATGAAATGGAAGAAAGGTAAAATCACGAAGGAAGAGTATACACAAGTAGCCAGTAGTCGCAGGGAGAAGATTCAGTGGGCCAAAGCTCAGAATGAACTCAGACTTGCAAGAGAGGTTAATAATAATAAATAGGTTTCTTCAACTGTGGTTAGTTAGTTAGTTAAAACAAAAAACAAAAACACCTCTGCTGCTCTGTTTGAACAACAAAATCATCCAGAACTTTTCAATGCTCCTCAGGCATCATTTAAACAGCCCAACTTCTTGCAAATATCTAGAGCAGAGAAACAGAAAAATAGAAGTTACATACAACCTATACATTTTGCTGGACTTTTGTGCAGGGGCCATGCTAATCTTCTCCGTATCATTCCAATTTTAGTATACGCACTGCCAAAGTGAGCATATTTTGCTGGACTTTTGAATGTATTTGTGGATAAGGCATGCTATCCTCTGGGCTGCCTTTATTCTTCTTAGCAGAAGCTTTGGTTTACCTTTATTACCTGGAAGATGCTGTCATGGGAAAATTTAGGAATGCCTATGTGCTTTCAGCTCTCCATTAAAGCATTTTAACAAATAAAAATACATTGAAAACGGCGTTTGCTGTTGATACCAGACATCTGTGAAAACAAGTGCTGAGTTACTGTGAATTCATAGAATCAATAAGGTGCATTATGGAACTGTGCAGCAGGAGTGTTTGCAATCCCTCCTGGCTTTAATAACTTTGGGGAAAAGATCAATGCATTTATATCAATGTGCAACACTGCAAACCACATCCATCTCTAGTAATTGGGCAATTCATAGACATTCAACACAGCTCTGGGCATTAATAGCTATTTCAATAAGAGCTGTATTTTTGTAACATTATTGAGGGAGATTTCTTGGAGTGAGACTGGGCAGCCCTCCATCATGATCCTCAGGTAATGACACACTTCATGTAAATCACAATTACATTTCAAGGGGAAATTGGTTTCAAATCCATCTCAACAGAATGGCATTTAGACAGTCAGACTGAAGGTTTCACAGTGGGGCTGAAACTGGGTCGGATACCAGATTATTATAATTACCACTATTACTAATGAATAGCATAAGCAAAAGAGGCACGTCACTGCCCTAAAGAACTTACCATCCAAATTTCAGCAGTAGGAGAGGGAAGGGGAGAAAGAGACAATGTAATGGAAGGAAGCACACAATTAAACCGTGGAATTCTCTCCTACAGTAGGCAGCGATGGTGACCAAATTGGATGGCTTTAAAAGAGACCAGACAAACTCATGGAGGACAATGGCTGCTGACCATGGTGGCTCTGTTCTATCGCCACTGTCGGAGGCATTATGCCTCTGATTACCAGCTGCTAGGAATCACGAGTGGGGAGAGTGCTGTTGCTCTCATGTCAAGCCTGCAGGCTTCCTAGCTGGCCACCCAGCTGGCCACCATGAGAACAGGACACTGTACTGGGTGGACCATTGGTCTGATCCAACAGGTCATGTTTTATGTTGTGTTCTAATAAATCAAAATATTTCAGAAATAAAACATAGGATGATCCCTTGCTTTCCTCCTCCCGCTTCGCTGAAGAGGCACTGCGCTGCTCTGCTGAACCCAGCAGAGCAACAGGGAGAGCTGTGCAGTGCCTCTTGATCTGCTGGCTTCCCAGAGAAGCAGGATGAGGGACGGAAGGGGCTCCGTAAGGGCTCCCTTCCATCCCTCATCGTGCATAGCTGTGAAGGCATCACAACAAGAGGCGCTGCACAGCTCTCCCTCTTGTTATTTCGCCAACTGTAGATGCAGTTTTCACAATCAGAAAGTCATCAAGAGAGCTGCCGCTGTCTGCAAAGAAATACAAAATTTCCTCCAAAAATCCGTTCTGGAACCCAGCAATGCATCTATTCCAAACAGCTCTCTTGATAATATATTTTAATTGAAATAGAGATCTCCTTGTTGAGTTGCCAGTTACTCCAATCTGTTTCTGGACACCTGCAGACTAAGAATCTGTGATTCATTAGCTGCGATGCTGTTGTAATTCCATTCTCCATGCATGCGTGAGCCACCAGTTTTAAAACAAAGCTTTATCATACTACAATCTGCATAATCAGTGTAGGAAATTGCCTTGAAATGAGTCAGACCACTGGTCCATCTGCCTACAATGGCTGGAAGCAGGTCTCCTGGATTTCAGACAGGAGTCATTCTCACCTCTACCTAGAGATACTTGTGGCTGAACCTGAGGCTGTTCTGCCAGTAAGCAATGACCCTTGCCCATTAAACAGGACACAGGTGATGGATTAGGGCAGACTAGGGGCATCCAGAGCCTCTCATGCTCAGCTGTTTCCTGCATATATCCCATGCTCACACCCTGAATCAAGATCAAACTAGTTCATTTTCTTCCACAAATTCATCCTATGGTTACAGATGAAGGTCAGAAAGGTGAAGCAAGGTAAAAAGCTAAAGGACACCTGGGCAGTTAAGTCCAGTCAAAGGCAACTATGGGGTTGCGGCGCTCATCTCGCTTTCAGGCTGAGGGAGGTGGTGTTTGTCCACAGGTCATGTGGCCAGCATGACTAAACAGCTTCTGGCATGACAGAATAGCCTGACGGAAACCAGAAAACGCTGTTTACTTTCGCACTGCAGTGGTACCTATTTATCTGCTTGCACTGGTTTGCTTTCGAACTGCTAGGTTGGCAGAAGCTGGGACAGAGCAACGGGAGCTCACTCTGACACAGAGGTTAGAACTGCCAACCTTCCGATTGGCAAGCCCAAGAGGCTCAGTGGTTTAGACCGCAGCGCCACCTGCGTGAAGTACATCCTTACAGCTTAGTCAGCCTGTGTATCTTGTTCAGCTGGTTGGAAGGAACCAAGTTTTACAAATAAGGCTGTCTTGTTTCATTTTATTTTTAAAATCACACTTCCTAATGTGCACAACACAGCATTTGCCTAATCTTTACTCTATTGATTCACTCTAAAAATACATCTGGCTAGGCATGGAAGGTAATTGATGTAAAAAGACCTATTTCCGAAAGCTAAGAAAAACTGTTTATTTGAGTTAACTTCAAAAAAACAAAAAAGTTAAATCCAGTTGTTGAAGGCCTGAGCATTGGAAAGCTATGCACTTCACCTGACAAAAAACTACCTGATGCTTTTATTTCACACTTTAGCAGCTTTCTCTACTTATATCCATCTATTTGATTGCCTGGGGTTTGCCTTGCTGACTGTACTATTCCCAGGAAATAACAATATACTTCCAGCAAACTGTAACTGCAACTAGTATTTAGAATATCATGTAGGAACAAAATGCCTGGTGTGTTTCCCAGAAGTAATTTGAAAATGAAGCTGTCTAGGAAAGAGCTCTTGTTTATTTATCTTTAATACCTTTAGGTTTAAAGTGCTAAAAGTCATGTGGCAGTTAGGGATGGGGAGACAAATTGGTTCAGGTTACATTTTAATGCAAACCTACCAAATACACAAACCAAAGTCATCCTTCAACCTTCTCACATCTACAAATGATGCAGTTCTGCAACCAAAAATGCACATACAAAATACGTAGGTTGCGCAGGAATGGGTATAGTGGTGAAAATGTACAAAAAATGTATAATCTATGGGGAATTGCATGCATATAAGGCAAAATCATTCACAGAAAATGCATCTATTAGAAGAAAATGCTAAGGGGAGGAAGCAGCACAGCACAGCCCAACAAGGACTAACCATCCTCGGGGCTCACAGGATGCTGACTTTGCTTTGCAACAGTAGATAAATAGGTACCACTCCGGCGGAAAGTTAAACAGCATTTCCGTGCGCTGCTCTGGTTTGCCAGAAGTGGCTTAGTCGTGCTGGCCACATGACCTGGAAGCTGTATGCCGGCTCCCTCGGCCAGTAAAGCGAGGTGAGAGCTGCAACCCCAGAGTCGTCCGTGACTGGACCTAATGGTCAGGGGTACCTTTACCTTTATGCACACAGCATGAACAGTTGCTAAATCATTGCCCATGGAGGACATGTCCTCTGTAACTAGAGTGCATTTGTTTCTTTGTTCCCTACCCTTTCAACTCCCACTGCACTCATTTTTAAATTATTCTCCTCCTCCTCATTTATTGATATACCAGAATTCCGGTAGCACAGATAAGAGTTACTTAATTGTACTCAGTTATATGCCCAGACTGAGGCTTCCTTCTCTTGTACCAGGCAGACAATGTGATGCCTACATTTCTCCAGGGGGTGGGGGTGGAGCAACAAAGCTCTCTAGGATGGGTTGTGTCCAACTAATGTCTACCCACTGAAAATAATTATCCTGAGTTAGCCATGTATTTAAAAACATGAGATTGTATTTAATGTTTGTCCTAATCAAAGTTGACCCACTGAAGGTAATGGGCATAACTAACTCAGGTTCATTAATTTCAGAGTATAACTAGGATTTGATTCAACCTATGGTTATAATTGCACTGTAAATCACATATCCTAGTCAAATACATACATTTCTGCAAACCTGCACTGAGATTATGCCTTCCTCTGATGATGTGTTAAAATATTTTACTCCTTATTGCTACTTCTTTTCGTTAATAGCCTGGTGTTTCAGTATTAAGTATTCTGTTTTCTAAGATGTTATTTATCAAGCATGCAATTTTTCCAAGTTAACTCATGTAACACAAGCGACGGGCAAGTTCCAGAATAATCCTGTGAGTAGTTCATTTAATGAGAATAGCTAGCTTTGCACATTCCATTCACTTTAAAAATTAGAAAACTTACTGGTGCACCATTTCAGTATGCAGTATGTATGTACAGCACTTGCAATTGTCCTTCGTTGGAGAATGATCGAAGAGCTAACTCAGGGCAACTAGAGCAAGGAACATGCACATAATTGGCAACACTGAAGTTGGAAAGAATTAATCTGAATAGCATTTGGAATAGCAGCAATATCAAGGATCAGTGAGCTCCTGCAGATTTTTAGCTTTCTGTCGTCTATCTGCTTTGACATTTGAAAGAAAAGTGTGAGAGGCAGGGCTCTCTCTTCCCTCCTCCCCTTCAGCTTCTTATTCTATATCCGCAATATTGCCTTAAGATTTAAGTGGGGGGGGGGGAGAGAGAGAGAATATGAGCAATGTTTCACAAGCATAATGATTGTGTTCCCTGGGGATAAAAGCTTAATAAGCTCAGTATGTACAGATAGGCATTCAGTTTCCAGATAGAAATTGTTCCTAAAAGGCTCCCAGTCATTGCTAAGGAATTAATGATGGTAACAAACAAACATGTTCCATTGCGTTTTGGGTTCAGCATTACACACACTGGCTGTGTACACACCATTTAAAGCAGATTTAAAGACATTTGGACATTTCCCCTCAAGGAATCCTGGAAAATGTAGCTTGCCCCCCTCATCACCCTTAACAAACTACAGCTCCCAGAATTCCTGAGGGCTATGTGTGCCTTAAATGAATAGTGTGTATGCAGCCATAATGAAGTTTGCGGATGAAATCAGCAGTGGTAAAGCAGATACTATCTAGTACTGAATACTGGTCTGAACTTGGAGCAACAGGACAGTCATATCAGTGCAAGCTACCTGTGCCATTGAGCGAGGGTAGATTGCTGATTTTCAGTGATGCGGGAAATGCATCCTGAATATGCTCAGAGACCTTATCTTACAAATATTCCAGACCTTTTCCTGGTATTGACTACTGATTCCTCGGCAGTATTTTGCCCAAAATGAAGTCCTGGGCCAGATGCCAGATTCTTTGTTGTTGGGTGCCCTCTGCTAGCTCATCTGGGGCTCATTGGAGAAAGGAATGGTGTTAGGTTGCTAGGGCACAGAGTTTGGGCTCCCTGCTTTTATCATCAACATCACATCGCTTGAATGCAGAACCAGGCCTCAAGCTACATTAGTAAAGAAAAAACATTTTAATGCATTATAACACTGTGACACCAGATGGCGCTGTGGAGTTTGGTCTTTCGCCAACGTGACTTCCCACGTTGATGTTTACAACGCATGTTTCCTGAAACACGTTTTTGATGTGTCTAGAGCCCACCTAGGAAAGCCACCTGATAGCTTCTGCTCAGAATCTGATGCAGCGGGGCTCAGGGAACCGGTCAAAACTGGGGCCGCACCCTCTTGCTCCTCAGAAGATGCAAGTTGCTTTCTGAGGCCTGTGCTGTGTGACTGACAGATATCAATTTTGTGTGACTCTTCAGAAGAAGAAGAAGACAGGAAGAGACTTAATTAAGAGCCTTTAAAGATGATAAAATCAAACACCTGAGATTGCCAGTAGTTCTTCCCAGTCACTTCCTAGCTCTTAACTGAATTAACATTATATTCCTGGCCCTTGATTCCATCTTGGTTATCTCTCCCTGTTGTTATGTTATCTACCTGTCTGGTGATGGCTTGCTCTTGTTTTTCTGGCTTGTTCATTCATCCATCCCTGCTTTCCTAGCCCTGTAGCCAAAGCAACTGAGACTCCAATCTCATCTGGGAGAGAGCCTGATCCTGTCACCACTGCCTTCCTTCCCAGGACTAAAAAAAGAATGACCCCCAAGATCTCATTCACCAACCCAACCCTGAACAGTTTGCCCATTCACTCATTTCCAATTATAAAGCGAATATATAAAAATGCTGCGGCATTATTGAAGTTAGTGTGTCTACATGCAAGGCAGCAGAATAAAACCCTGTTGCTCTTTCTTGCACAGATACACTTAACATGAAGAGCTAAACAAAAAAGGCGAAAATCAAGCGCATCGGAGAGTTACTAGAAGACAGAAAGCAGTGGCTGACAGCAAGTGAGCTGAGAAGATTGGCCTGTCACATCAAGAAAAGAATCGATACATGGGAGAAAATCATGAGCTGAAGCTGTACCTGCTCGGTTCATATGCCCTAATGATGTTCAGTTTCTGGTCACTCACCATGCCTTAGGCGCCTCTGCTGATGTGCTGAGAGCCCCAGGCTGGATCTGCCAAGACATGCATATTATCAACACTGCAATCAAACAGTGTTCATAGTCAGAGAGAAGGGGAAACACTGTATTAAACTACCCTTCTACTGCAGCTGGCATGGGATGCCTATTACAGCGAGATGGCTGCCACATGAAACATTCATATAGGTGCTTGACAGAGCGGCCCAAAACTCATACACACAGCCACATAGAAGGAAAGAAAGCCCATCTCTTGCTCTTGAATAATGGAACACGTTATGATGATGTGTGCAACACTGGAGAATGGAATCTGAAGTTCGGAGATTTCAAAACCTCAGACTGGGTTAAGTTGGTTAAGGGAGTATGTGTTTATGTGTGATTTTGGTCAATGAACACTTCTGGCCAATAAAACTCTTGTTTCTTTCTGTACTCTGTGGGTATTGTGCCAGCCTATTTGCAGAATAGGCAAATGGCAGAATTGTGTGCCTGTGTTTTCGTGGCATGTAATATTAGCACAAACACTTCAGCCATAGGGCAGCTGGGTGTGGTGGGGCCTGGCCAAAATGGACTCACAAACCAAATGGGGACACCCAGAAGGCCAGGAGTCCTCCACTGCTGGCATAGGTCCTTGTGGATTTGTGAAGGCCACTTCTAAGTTTGCTAGCCTTTAAGATGCCATAAGCCTCTTAGATGTTATTCACTGCAACAGGCAGCTGGCCCTCTGACTGATATAAACTTGCCAAAATAGCAATCCCAATAGATTAAAACAAAACAATAAACCATAGAACATAAAGGGTTATGAAAAAGCTGTAGGTGCTATGAAGTATTAACTTAAAGTCCCCCCCCCCCCCCCCATGTACTGTACGAACTAGATTTTGGCGGGGAGGGAAATCCTATTTAGAAACCATCTTGTTCTCTCTCAAAGAATGGTCTTTCCTTCTGTTGCCTCTATTTTCTTAGAGAACAAACTTTCCTCTATCCTGTACAGCAACATCCCATGAGTGAGATAGCTATCACGACTAACTGCAACACACACACGTATCGAGTATTCATTATGATAACAATGACTGAATATCAAACTGTTGTTGCCATTATGCTCATAAAAAGCTCACCATAGCAATTCCATAGCAACATGACATTGGTATGTGGCACTTAGGAAATAATGATGTGTCATTACTCTGACAAATGTGCAGGGTAAGGAAATAACAACATGTTGGCATGTGCTTCTGCTCTTTCATTCTTCCCTTTCCCGCTTTCTGTCTTTAGACATGAGTCATGACCTGTGTAGCCCACATAAGCAGCTTGACCTGAAACAGGTAAGCCCTGCATAAGAAATGGAACCAAACACAGAAAAGCAGCACAGCTTGTTTGGACCAGGTCAGCGGTTCCTACCTGTGGAGCTTCAGTATGACAGAAATTAATGGCCTGGGTACATAGTGGAGTGTCTTGCTTGTTGCTGCTTATGTAGGACTTGGGTGAAAATGTAAATATGATGCTGGCTGTGAATAACAAGTTTTGTCCATACAAACCTGTTTCATGGCAGACGTCCACGGCTACAAGGTAATGAGAAGGAGCAAATCCCCCCCAAAATATGCAGCAGGACCACATTTTGAAGTTCTTCAGGTTAAGTAAAATGTGCATGTCAACTCTGTTCTCTAACTCAATTTAGCTTTCCGTGTATCTGTTTGGGGTCCATTACCATCCTATCTCCTTATTCACTTCAAGTTCCCCTCCTCAACTTTCCTGTATTGTCCACATGATACTCTGTCCAACCCAATCCTGTCCAGTCCTGTTCCTGCATTAAAAATTTAATCAGGTAATGACTGATTAGGGATGGGGAGGAATATCGATTCAGTTGACATTTAAAGGCAAGTCTACCAAATTCACTTTCCAAAACAATAAGTGAACCAAAACAAAGCCATTCTTTCAAATTCACATTTCTCTAAATTTTGTAATGCAGTTCTACAGCCAAGAAATGTGTGCAAAAATCCATATACTGGGGTAAATTGGGCATGAAAATGCAACATTTTTGAAAGCAACATATAAAAATGCATTATATTGTAATAATAATAATAATTTATTATTTGTACCCCGCCCATCAGGCTGGGTCTCCCCAGCCACTCTGGGCGGCTTCCATAAAAACCAAAAATACACTAAAATATCACAGATTAAAAACTTCCCTGAACAGGGCTGCCTTAAGATGTCTTCTGAATGTCAGGTAGTTATTTATTGCTTGACATCTGATGGGAGGGCGTTCCACAGGGCAGGCGCCACGACCGAGAAGGCCCTCTGCCTGGTTCCCTGTAGCTTTGCTTCTCGCAATGAGGGAACCGCCAGAAGGCCCTCGGCACTGGACCTCAGCGTCCGGGCAGAACGATGGAGGTGGAGACGCTCCTTCAGGTATACTGGGCCGAGGCCGTTTAGGGCTTTAAAGGTCAACACCAGCACTTTGAATTGTGCTCGGAAACATACTGGGAGCCAATGTAGGTCTTTCAAGACCGGTGTTATGTGGTCTCGGCGGCCGCCCCCAGTCACCAGTCTAGCTGCCGCATTCTGGATTAGTTGTAGTTTCCGAGTCACCTTCAAAGGTAGCCCCACGTAGAGCGCATTGCAGTAGTCCAAGCGGGAGATAACTAGAGCATGCACCACTCTGGCGAGACAGTCCGCAGGCAGGTAGGGTCTCAGCCTGCGTACCAGGTGGAGTTGGTAGACAGCTGCCCTGGATACAGAATTGACCTGCGCCTCCATGGACAGCTGTGAGTCCAAAATGACTCCCAGGCTGCGCACCTGGTCCTTCAGGGGCACAGTTACCCTATTCAGGACCAGGGAGTCCTCCACACCAGCCCGCCCCCTGTCCCCCAAAAACAGTACTTCTGTCTTGTCAGGATTCAACCTCAATCCATTAGCCGCCATCCATCCTCCAACCGCCTCCAGGCACTCACACAGGACCTTCACCGCCTTCACTGGTTCTGATTTGAAAGAGAGGTAGAGCTGGGTATCATCTGCATATTGATGAACACCCAGTCCAAACCCCCTGATGATCTCTCCCAGCGGCTTCATATAGATGTTAAAAAGCATGGGGGAGAGGACGGAACCTTGAGGCACCCCACAAGTGAGGGCCCAAGGGTCTGACCACTCATCCCCCACCACCACTTTCTGAACACGGCCCAGGAGGAAGGAGCGAAACCACTGTATAACAGTGCCCCCAGCTCCCAGCCCCTCTAGACGGTCCAGAAGGATGTTATGGTCGATTGTATCAAAGGCCGCTGAGAGATCCAGCAGAACTAGGAAACAACTCTCACCTTTGTCCCTAGCTCGCCGGAGATCATCAACCAGCGCGACCAAGGCAGTTTCAGTCCCATGATGAGGCCTGAATCCCGATTGGAAGGGATCCAAATGGTCCGCATCCTCCAGGCGTGCCTGGAGTTGTTCAGCAACCACGCGCTCAATCACCTTGCCCAAGAATGGAAGATTTGAGACTGGGCGATAGTTGGCCATACTGGCCGGGTCTAAAGATGGTTTTTTAAGAAGCAGTTTAATGACCGCCTCTTTCAGCGGATCTGGGAATGTTCCCTCACAGAGGGAAGCATTCACCACCCCGCAGAGCCCATCGCCCAGCCCTTCCCGGCTTGCTTTTATTAGCCAGGATGGGCAAGGATCCAGGAGACAGGTGGTTGGTTTCACGCGTCCAAGCAGCCATTGTGGAATTTGCTTTGCAAAAATGTGTCTGTTAGGAGTAATTGCACTACAATTAGGACAAATTCACACTTAAATGCTGATAGGGACTTTTTTCTATTAAAAAACAAACAAACTCAAACTGACATAGGAATGTGGAAAACTTACATGACTGAAAAAAGAGAAACTGAGAGAAAATGAAACTGATAGATTGCCTCATCCTTCCTACTGATCCAATCTGAATGCCTAATCTTTCTGTTTTGTAATAAACTACCGTATTCTTCGCTCTATAACACGCACCTGACCATAACACGCACGTAGTTTTTAGAGGAGGAAAATCCGTAGGCATGCCACCCGTAGGCATTTCCTCCATAACACGCACAGACATTTCCCCTTACTTTCTAGGAGGAAAAAAGTGAGTGTTATGGTGCAAAAAATACGGTACATTTTCAGTTACTCTAACTTCTGGGTCATTGCCTCATTGCTAATTTACCCTCTTAGGAAACCCAGTTTTTCCTGTGGTGCACCGCGATTCTTGGTTAAATGTTCTAACACTTGTTCTCTGGGTGTACATGCATTCAGTCGTGTACGCACGTAGGCCAAATCCATGTGGTAACATGCCTTGCAAATTACCCTGGAAGAGCTGCCTTGCACATGTGTTGAATATGCTATTTTCCTCACCTCACAGAGTAACTCAAGTTAAAACTGTGTTACCGTGGTGATAGAGTGGTGCCATGTCTTACCAGTGGCCAAGAGAAAGGCTCATTTTCTCTTGCATGGTTTGCAAAAACAAGCTACCAGAAAACATCTTTTGTACTCCCTGAACGGTAAGTCCGCTTACCACATGAGGTCAGGTAGCATTGCAGGACTCCCCACTCACTTTGCTCCAGTGGGGGACATGGGTGAAGGGTTTTCCCCAAACTGGTACAGCCCTGTTTGGACCTCACACCGGCTATGGGGAGTAGAGTGCAGCCCGCCTGCAAACTGGCCAATTATGGGCAGGCTGCAGTACTGACTCCAAGCTGGGTGGACCGGACCAGGCTTCAGTCCACCTCCTGGGCTACAAGAAGTACATTTTTACACTTCCTGAATGGTAAGGAACGCCTTGAAGCAAACTATGTAGCACCAATATAATTATAAATAGATTTTGTTCCTTTTTACAAGGCCAGTCTGTTTTGTAATATATTTTCTATGGTTTCCCTTACTCTGTTCAATATATCCATAGCTAATGCTTTGCTATGAATGGCTATGTGTTTGATCGGCATTTTAGTTGTTAGACTAATTAAAACCATCACTTCTAAGAGACTGTAGCTGTCATGTCAGTGTGTGTGTGTGTGTGTGTGTGTGTGTGTTTAACTTGTCCTTCTCTTCTTCTTCTACTTGTCTGTAGTTTTACTAGATGCCCACTTCCAACCTTCAGTACATCTCAAGGCACCATCTGGGCTTTGCTGTGTTGAATTCCTTTGATGTACGTGGCAATCTCAACAGCTGCAGTTATTCCCTCAGCCATAGCTTTCACTTGAACTTATGTACAGATTTGAGCTCTGCGAAATGTAATACACCGATGTTCTTTTCGCTGCCTAGTTTGTTACCAATCCCTTTTTAATCCTCACCAAGAAGTGTTTCAAAACAGTGCCTTCTTTAGCGGTCTATGTCTTCCAGCAAAGTCATTCGTTCTTCTCTTGTAGCTGTTTTGACAATCGCCCTACAGTGCCAATTCTACTGACCTTTCAGCATCCCCTGGAAACTATGCTGTCTGGTTTACTTTTTGCATCTCTCTCTTTTTATCATTTACTCTCTATGATTCATGATACATTCCTGTCATTATTTTCAGGTAAATCAGCTTCACTATACACCGAGCGTTTCAGTCTGATTCCCATCTCTTTGAGCATCATATCTCAGTTCCATGAAACTAAGGGATGGCTTGGTTAATAAACACCAAGCTTATACTGTCTTGAATCCCACCTGAGTGGTTAAACCAATCCTTTGAAACCAAGCTTACTATGAAGTACTATGTGGTATAAAAGCAAAATTGATCTCTTCAAGTGGCCAAATGTGTGCCAAGTCTAAGAAGAAATGGTTACAAACTTCTTTTAACTTCCAAGAATCCAACATGGCTCGTAAATGAAATTTATGTCTAAGTGATTGTATTTGCCACATGTTACACTGGTTTTCAGAGTTCCCTCTCTGTCCTCCATGCACCATTAGAGTCCTGTCCAGATAGTAAGTTTGGAAAGGTTAGTACTAAGGAAAGTGTGTGTGTGTGTGTGTGTGTGTGTGTGTACACACACATCCCTGAGCTCTTTGGAGGAAAGTTGGTACAGTATAAATAATAGTTAATGCAGTGAAATAACAGATTCAGGGGACAGTGACTACAGAAGAGGAGAAGGATAATCTGGTTCACATTTCAGTTCCAAGCAAGCTACTTGGATCTGAGAATGTAATACTAAACACATTTACTTGGATGTAAATCCCATTCACGTCTATGGAATTTATTACCTAGTAAAGGTGTTTAAGATCAGGTTGTTAAATAATTTAGCCTCATTTAGATAAATAAGACCAAACCAGTTTAATTCCAGATACATCTGCTTAAATGAGCTGCAGACTGGGCCAAAAGTGAGTGAGCATAATTAATCCCACAAGGATTTGAATTGCAAGTGTCTGCATAGTAGCATTTTGATGCCACATGTCTTCTGCTGGGGAATAAAATCCTGAAGTATGAAGTAACATGATAAAAAGAAACTCTTTTTGTGTTACCTGCTGGAAAAATGGAATTTTTGCACAGCCTACATGTTTCTCCCTGGAGCAGTGTTCTGAAAAGGCCTTTATATTATGAGGAGGTATTTTTGCATGCAAGGTTAATGGTTAGGCCAAGACAGTCTATGAAAGCAAAATGTAATGAGAGAAGGGGATATGAAAACCCTGTTCATGTTACATGGGGATTAGTTGGGGTTCTGCCCAGTGAACAGGGCGCAGCTGGGACTGTGCCCACTGTTGCTGGAGCGTGCAAATTATTGGACCTTGTGAACAGACCATGTGGATATCCAGACTGAACAAAGCCAATCCAAATCCAGAGACGCCTCCTATACTTTTCTGTCAGACTGTACTTTTCTGGAGACTGCCTTCTCACAGCTGCCTAAATCTCCTCTTCCCCCAGGCCCTTCCCAAGCAATCTGAGACTCCACTGACACGCCTGCTTGTGCTCCTCCCTCTTCATACCTCTTTTGGTCCCAGGAGACTCGGGGCAAAGGGAGCTTGTCACAGCAGGAGAGGAAGGCAACGTGACTCCTTTACCAGCCTGACTCATCTGTGACTCTTGGCCTCCCTCCTCTCTTGCATCCTCTTCTGATTTTGGATTTCCCTCTGCCACAGACTCTCCCTGCTCACTAAACTCTGTTACCTTTTCAGCTCCTCCCAATCCTCTGCCTCTTCTCCATCTGACCACTCATTGCTGTCCCACCACCAATCCCTTGTGGGTTCCCCTCTGTGTCCAGCCAGTCCATGACATTTAAATTGTTGAGGCCTTTCACGTCACATTTCTGCACTGGTGAGAAACTACAGACAAGATTTGCTTATGATCACATGATCATAAAAACATAAGAAGAATCCTACTGGCTTAGGCCAAAGGTCAATTTACTCCAGCATCTTGTTCTCAGAGTGGCCAGCCAGAGGCAGATTCAGGGAATTGTCACCAGTTTGGTCGCACTGGGCATGGAGCAAGTGGCTGGGGCGCTGAATTTTGGCATTGCACAGGGCACCACTGTTGGGCCTGTCACTGGCTCAACCCAATACTTACATTTTAGTCCAGCTGGCATTCAGAATCACACTGCCTCCAATAGTAGATGCAGAACACAGGCATAATAATGACCATCAATAGCTTTATCCTCCATTAATTTGTATAATTCTCTTTTTGAGTGCTTTATTCTCCAGTGATAGTACGAAGGAAAAATCTTGCTCATTAAGGTTGCATTTAACCTTTAAAAAAATGCAAACCATTAAATAATATCAGCAGTTACACAGTTGCGTGCAGACAATGCAAAAAGTCTGGACAATCAAAGCATGGAAGAGGAAATAAGATCACATACTTGTTTACCTGCCCCCTCAACTCCACACATTGATCAGGCATTCTGCACACAGGTGCCCTCCCATTCTCCAATCCACACATTGATTATCCACATATTTCATGTCATCTGCACACAGTTACAGCTCTAGAAAAAATTGGAATGAAGACCATAACCGAAACCTTGCTGATGTTCTAGGGCATTCCATCAGGTTGCATGTAATTATGCTTTTCTAGACGTAGGTGATTAATATCATGCCAGACAGCTACATCTGCATTTTTCTCCAGGATGGAGAATTTATGAACTCAATAAAGAAGCTTTCAAATTCACTTTATATCCATTTTCCTATATTCAAGATGTAGGTGATCAATATTGTGCAAGATATCTACATCTGTATTTATTTTCCATGGTGGAAAATTTATGAACCGAACAAATAATCTTTCAAATTAATTTTATATCCATTTTCCTGCTCAAAACAATGTTCCAGCACTGTTATCTTGCAGGCAAGGAAAAGTCAATTGCTTTTGATAAAGCTTAAGCACATACAGATACTGAACCACAACTCAGCAGGCATCACAAAGGCAATTATGGTTTTCATGAAAACCATAGTTGAAAAGGGAAACCTTTTTTATTTGACATTCTTGGACCTGGCTGAACATATCATTCATTAGATAACCACTGTGTAAGTTGTAAAGGTTGCTTTTTTCTTTCATCTCAGTTTAGTGTTGAAAGTGTCTCCACGTCAAGAAATTGCTTGAATATTTTAGCCCTGCATTCAGGAAATCTGCACTTTTATAATTTGCAGAGCCCCCAGGAGTGGTTTTAAAGGTGAAGCATGGTAGTAGTTCATTTTACATTTTTTTAAATGGTTCACAACTGCACTGAAATGGCACCATTTATTAATAGTATAGAATTATTATTACTACTATTTTTTAAAAAAAAATCCCTCACAGCTCACTGTTCAGGGATCATCTACTTCATTCTCAACCTCAACTTTGTCTCCCTCACCATGCATTAGCAACCAGCTCAACTTCTCCCCACACAGCAAAGCTCTTCTCTGAAGCCACAGCAAGCAAAACCCTGAACTTGGTTGCCGCTTCCTAGAAAATGGGTGGCATTTTTCTCTCTTTATTATGTAGTCTTGGCTATAACCAGAGCTGATAATAGGTAGGTCAGCTTATCAGCACTCTGCCACATAGCCAATTCCAGCAGATGCTTCTATCCCCTCTTCTGGGATCTGCCTTTTGAGGGGGGGGGGATTGATTATTTTTAACAGAACTTGAGACCTCTTGTTTTTATTTCTTCTCATATTCCCAACACTTACATTGTTTCCAGTGTGATAGTCATTTGGAGTTGGTTCCCATTTCATGAACATCTGATATTTTGCATTTTGCATCTGCTTCCCAATTACCTATGCACTTTGATATTTCGCCCTACACTATTGTCAACTTTTCCTTTCCGTACAAGTTGAATAAGGCTTGATGAGTCCTGTCACGATGCAGCTGCAAGACCAGCTGTTTGCTGCTTTGTCAACCTGGGGAGATGAGCTTGGGCAAGGGCCGGTAAGTGATGTATTGCTGTGGTGTGTTATTAAACGTGCTTTCCGTATTTCACACTCCTTTGTGTTCATGAATCAAAATCAAGTGCAAATGAGAGGGAGTGGGGAGGAAGAGATGCTTGAGGGTACCAAAATAGCTTAAGGTAAGTTCAGACCTGCTAAGTTACAAAAGCAAAGATATCAAGCTATCCAAGATTGTAAGAGCGACTTAATATAATGTGGTGGTATTATTCATAATCAATCAATAAACTTCAGAAAAGTCTTAAAGATGTATCAGTTTATTTGTGAGTAGTAAAAAGAAGCTGGAAGTAGCATATATGAGAGATTTATATTCTTATCATAAAAATGTACATTAGATCACCAAAACAATGCTGCAGCTGTAATGGGAAAAGTGACCCGCTCTGGATTTATGAGTTTACAAAAGGGTAGTGTCAGTTTTCTTATGAGATTCAGCAGCAAATCACTCTCATACATGCCTGCACATGTCACGAGCTGTGAGAGCATGTTGTACAAAGCTCCTTTCTCTCTCTCCCCCCTCCAATATATATGCCACGGAGCTTATAGTAATAAAAGTGACAGCGCATGGCTCATTTCTAAGTTGTTTATTCATGAAAACAGATATCTCATAAAGATTGACTTGCCTGCAGAATATACACTACTGGGACAACAGAGAGAAACTATACCAATTTTCTGTTTAGTTGTGGTGTTCCATTTCATCCCTACAAAGTGATCCACATGGCAATGCGTCTCATGCAACAATATGGCACATGGCAGCTTAGGGCATCAAATTGCTCCTGTAGATCAGGACAAATCCCCTGCCTGGAAAGCATGAGTCTGATGCTTTCATGAGTCTGATGCAATCAATGTTTGACCTAATTCAGCTGTAAATATTGTGTTTTCCTAGAGGAAACTGGCAAGGCAAGCTCAAGTCTGGCTGAGCCCTTAGTTGAAGTCAGTCGAGCCTTTGTAACAGAGGGAACAACTGGGTGCTCTCAGTGATAAAGCTGGGCTATAAAGACTTAGTTGGCCTTTAAGATATCCTGGATCCAAATGGTACTGTATTAATACAGTGATGAAGCTATGCCCCCAACACACATCCCTGCATCGCAAAAAAAGAAAGTGGAGTAGCCAAGCAGGTAGAAACCAAATTTAGAGGTGCCTAAATGCCTATATTGCCCTATACTTTGCTGGTTTATTCATTGTACTTGTTTTTCCAAGTAATTAATATATGGTGTCAAGTAATTAAGAAATGTGAAGTTTTGCCATCTCCATGAAAAGTCTTAATTAATATGTACTCTGCACCACCAATCTATGTTCTACATTTGCCTAGCCTATAACTGATTGACCTCTATCCACTAATATCAACTGCACTGTGTTGCTTGTGAACAATGCTTGAAGGCTCAAGAACCGGCAACCCTATCTCATTAACTTACCTTACAGAATTTTCTCTTGGCCTCTATTCCTTCTTTCCTCTGTAAAATGGGAATAATAAGGACTGTGCCTCGTGAAGTACGCCGGACCCTCCAACGCTTATATGACTCACTGAGCAGAGAAGGAGTCAAAACATTGGATCTGACACATTAGCTACTAAAGTGGGCATGTGATTAATTACTAAACCAGATTATCTGTAATTTTCTCAATTTGGAAGTGCAGTTTTTAAAATAGACCTATCATCTGAAATTGCATTGTATCCGGAAAAGCTATTAATCAGCCTTTGACACTGGGGCAATGCATCAAGCAGGGCTTCTTTCCCTGCAACATCAGTTACTCAATCCAATATATCAACTGCTGGATTTTATACAGTGCTGTTCAACCAAACATATATCTTAATAAAACCAGATAATGATCAAGGCCTGCTGCATTCACTATGTCCCCTTCTAAATCAAAAATTCCCAACTGCTAATTGAAAATGTATCTCCTACTAGAGCGTATCAGCATAAATCAAAGGGATTCCCCCCCCCCCATAGTACTCATACACCCCTCGAAAGATGAATCCTCAGGCAACTGTAAATGTTTTTCTATCACATTCATTTGGCTAAGCAGGAAAATGGTAATAGCCTTGAGGTTAAACACACACCAGAGGATTCTTTAGCTCTTAAAGCCGTTATTTGTATCTCTCTCAGAAATGCAGAACATATTGCAGTAGCTACTGAATCATCACAAGGGCTGGTAATACATACTCATATATTTCACATCATGGATTTTTACAAGCAGAGCCAAGTTTTAGACTGCAATAGAGATTCTGCATGCACAGAAAACACCCTTTGCCATCTTTCATAATATTGTTTGTGCTTGGGGAAATCCCAGAGATGCGAGAGCAGGTATATCTAAAAGGAATATATCTGCGAATGACTAGAAGGAAAGAGTTGCCCGCGAACATACCACTAGTCCTTTATTATAATGCCCTCACTTCATAAACACACATTTAAATGCTCCATAAAATACCCAACAGAAATATTACTTCAACTTCGGAGGAGATTGTTCTCTGAATCACCAGAAAAGATTCAATAGCCATGCGTGTAATCATATTGAAAGTTGTATTGATGCTATGTCTTTCCTAATTTTAAGAACATTGTATCTTTAACTGGGTTCACTTGTTAAAGATTTGATGGATTGTTTTATTCTTTGTTATACAGGAAACAGACATGTTTGTATAACTGATTTTTTTTTAAAAAAATGATGAATTCTTTCTATTCTGCCCTCCTAGTGTCTGTGCCAAGGATGGCTAACTTGTAAATATTGCCAGCATGGCCAGATATTGCCGGCATAGCCAACAGGCAGGGGTAATGGGATCAAGTCCAACACATACACAGATTAGCAAGCCATTGTCTATACACTACTCAGGGTGGCTTACAACAATTTAAAATCACAATATAATATGAAACAATGCATTAAATAAGGCATAGAGGCAGAGACCTCAGATAAAACAAACCTTTAAATAAAACACACTTTGAACCTAGCAAGGCACAAAAAAACCCACTTGTTTCCCTTCTGTTACCTGTCTGACATGGTCCATTCTGTAAAATGCTGGACCTAAAACGATGCAACAAAACAACTTTAGTCAGGATGCAGAGAATGGCTTGTTAAAATGTATTTAAAATGCGCATACCTCACCTTTCTTTATAAAAGTTCAAGGTGGGTCACAAAATAACCACAGAGAAGAGCAGAGAGGTAAGACAATAGCAAAAAGTGTCATAAAAAGTGTGTTGTAGGCCAGGTTGTGGCAAGGTCAGGTCTTTGAATACCAAACAGAAAGCTTTTAACACCAAAGCAGATACAGAAAAAGAAGTAAACAGTTTAGGACCTGAAATGAGAGGACTAATGAATGCATAGAGAGAGGAAATTGGCAGTACATGTGTATATGTGCCCATTGTACATATGGAGACCACACTCTCATAAATTGTACATGCATAGGCTTTGTACAGAAAATCAGACAAATGCGAAGAAGTCAGGATAGAGGACAGCAGTCATGATCCTGAGCCCCACTACACATGCACACCCAAATTCATTGATTGTCTGAATATGGATAATGGGATTGGATACAGGAACATTTGTCCACAAACCACATGGTGCTTACTCTGCCAAAACTCCCTTTTGAGCTACCCTAAAGTCATTGACTTAGCTCCTCAGACTGCAACCAGGCATGTGTAGTGGGGGCTCACAAACATTTCTGTCTGGATTTTCACTGTTTGAAATATGGCAGCCCTAGCACTGAGTTGCTGAAAATATTGTTGAATGAAACTAGTGCAAGATATTGTTGAGGAAAACTTTATCAGATAGATTTGTGAGAAGAGCTAAGCCGAGCTGGATAAAAAAATAAATGAATATTTTGATGACATGAAAGCTTTTGGTAAGGGATTACCTTCTGCAAATTCTAGAAGGGAACTGACAGGCTACAGATTGTTTGGTTTTGTTAAGGGATGCCATGGTGAGGGCTGGTCCTAGCATTAGGCAGAGTGGGGCAACTGACTTGGCCAGTGGAGAAAGGACAGGAAATATTGGTTACTGAATTTATTATTATTAAATTTTTACCACGAGGAAGGAAAAAATGTGATTGTGAAATCTGAGAACCACCATAGCTAAGACCATGTCCCTCTCCTGTTTGCAGTTGGAGAGAAATGATGCCCCCGCTTCACTTGTCATGCCACCCTGTTATAGCTTCCTTACATGCTTGGTGCAAGCCGATCAGATTTGCTTCTCTGACATGCCCCAGCCTCATGTTGAGCCTTTCCCACATGACTAAACTGCTTGGAGTCAAAGTTAATGAGCTCATGGTAGAGCTGCCAGGCAAATAATAATCTCTGTGCGGCTTTTCTGACACAGCTAACGCTTCGAAGACGTGTACAGTGGTACCTCGGGTTACAGACACTTCAGGTTACAGACTCCGCTAACCCAGAAATAATACCTCAGGTTAAGAACTTTGCTTCAGGATGAGAACAGAAATTGTGCAGCGACGGCGCAGCGATGGCGGGAGGCCCCATTAGCTAAAGTGGTACCTCAGGTTAAGAACAGTTTCAGGTTAAAAACGGACCTCCAGAATGAATTAAGTTCTTAACCCAAGGTACCACTGTACACGTTTTGTACACATTTTCACTAATGAGAAAATGACTAAAACTGCAGGTGTGGCAAACAACGTTATGCTGTGCTGTTCTTGAAAGAACCAGCCCTGTCTCTTCACAATAAAACAAGAATATTTTGCATCCTTAGAGGAATGAATGCTAGTTGATTTTAAATGCAAACTTCAGCTACTTGGAATTGCATAATTAGGATTAACTTCAGTATAAAGAATTTTCCATTTAATACATTTCCCTTCATTAGTTTAAGGAGTTGGAGGGTGATGCATTCCCAAATGACTTCATCTGCATTGTCACAGTTCTCTGTCTTAAGTAAAATGTCACTGCTGTGCAGGAGGACTAAAAATGCAACATGCAGATACTGGTGACACTTTTAAACTTCAGCTTGAATCGATTATTATTATTTGACTCGAACAGATTATTATTATTTGAGATTATTATTTTCTGAAGTTCACCAGGTAACCTTGGGCCAGTCACTATCTCTCAGTCTAACCTACCACACTGAGAACCATGGACATCACTTTGAACTCCCTGGAGGAAAGGTGGAAAGATTAAATGCAGTAAATAAAGAAATGTTCAGAAACTGAAATGTGCTGAACAATAGAATCCAGTTGTCTCATTAGAAACTTTTAGCCGCTTTGTAGCCATGACTATAATCCTATGCATGCTTAGCATAAAGTAAATCTCATTAAATTCAATGGTGTACTTATTTCTGAATAAAATTATGGGTAAATATGAGTTTTTGCCATCTGAGTGAATCATAGCCAGCTTTACTAGTAAACCAGTGCTGGGCCAGAAGGGAGTTTTGGATCTTAAAAATACAAACACACTTCCTAGTACTGCAGTGCTTGTGCAAACACAGCCCTGTAGCCAGCCTTCCTTGTTAGATGGGGAAGGTACATTTCTAGGTGGGACATTTCAATGCAGCCACAGTCAAGCATTTCGGGTGTGCTGAAAACAATATGGGTAACTTTCCTGTTGAAGTGAATGAGACTTGAGTCCTTAACCTTGTAAAATGTTTACTGCATAATAGACTTCCTTTTGTAAACTTATAAAAAGGCTTGATGAAGCTTTCTCAATGGTAAGTAGTTCACAGTATACCTTTGCATAGAGGGGGGAAAGGCCATAGCACCTAAAAATAAATATTTACAATGGCTGCAGCCTTCAGTTACCACTATGATTGTGAGTATAGTGAGTGCTTTAAGGGTAGGTGGTAACCTAGGGTAGATATTTTTCATATCACTTTAAGTTATCTCTTTATTTCTCCCTCTAGCAATAATCAACCTGTCCTGTAAATAAACTGTAGAATAAACTCTTACTTCAGGCAAACAAACATGTTTCTTTATTGCTGGCTGGGTAGGGAACACAACTGAAACAGAAACTCAAAGGGTTATTAAGACACAACAGCCAGCCAGCCATATCTGTTCCCCAGCAGGTTTCACTGAGTGCTCAGTTGATGATTCCCCTACACTTTTTGTTGAAATGGCTTAGAAATAAGACATGCTTCTTCTCCAAAACAACCCTTGCCGGGAAGAGAAGAGGATTTCAGTTATTGGTGAGGAGTTGGGTAGATGGCCGGGGGAAGCTGGGTAGACACTGTACATTCAGCTATCTCAGTTGGTAGAGTAAGAGATTCTTAGTCCCATGGTTTGAGCCTGCATTGCAGGGTGTTGGACTAGATGACCCCATGGTCCCTTCCAACTCTACAGTTCTACGGTTCCATGGTTAAAGCACATTTAAAGTACGTTGTTTATCCCCAAAGAATCATGGGAACTGTTTAATTGTCCCCCCCAAAACCCTACAATTCCCAGCATCCTTAACAAGTTCCCATGATTCCTTGGGGGCAGCTTTAAATGTATGGAGTGTATGCAGCATGTGTGGGAGGGCTGGGGATATGAGGTGGAAGGGGATACGACGAGGACTTGTACATAGAAATACTTTTTAGATATTGGGATGTGTTCCCTGTAGGAGGTATGTCTGGGTCATTGTGGACAGACCCTAAACTTCAAAGCAGTGAGTGGGGTTTTTTTTTAAGGCCAAGAGCTGCATTCCTCTATGAACAGCCTTCTGGGGACCACATACCAGAACCAATGGCAAAAGTGGGTGAAGAAATGGACATCTCTTAACCTTTGTACACTATGCCACATTCTGGTCATGTGAGAGTCAGAGAGAGGGGGGGGGGAGGGAGAGATTTCCATTCAGCAAACATGAAGTATTCTCACAATCTCAGGACATATTCCAGCCAGGCTAAAGCACGCAAGAAAGGCAAGATGGAGCACCAGTGAGGCAATGTGGCTTGGACTGGACAGAAAAGGCTGGAGGGTTTCATTTATCCCCTGGGTTTGATGTCCTCCTCACTTGTGTTTTAAACCACCTTTGCCATTTCCTCAAATGTCACATTTTGGTCAAAGTCTTTTCAACACCTGTAGTCAGTTCTTCTCTGTTATGTGTGGACCAGGGAAGTCCCTCAATTCTTCTCTTTTTTTAAAAAAAATCTCATTCTTAGTTTTCCCTCCACAGAAAGAACCCCTGTTAAGGAATAATTGAGTCAGTTCAATGAAATGTTCAAATGTTCCTGAGGACGTTCAAAGAGCAATCAAGATGAAGACCTGGATTTTCTTTGAGCTGAGTTTCTTGTGAAAAGGGTGTCACTTTTCTTTTGATATTTCTGATCAAAGGAAGCCTATCAGCTGAATAGACCAGGCCCAGTAACTCACAGGCCAGAAGTAGATAACAATAGTATACAGCAGGCAATAGACAGTAGGCTACAATACAGAAGGAAAACGTGTCTTTTGCATGTGAAAGCTCCAAGACAATGACTGGGGAATGAAAAGGCAGGCTAGAGTAGTCTGGAGAAGCTGATTAGAGAGGGCAACAATGGTGAAATTTCTTTCAGAAGAAAAATAAATGGAGAAGAGTTGGGGGAAAGCACATACTTTCAGCAGAGATTTTATCTGAGAACCTATTGGCCAAAAAGAACACCACAAAGACATTCATTAGTAAATATGTCACACACAATAAAGGTGTGTAAATTACAAGAGTTGACTATTTCAACCACTCTGCCTGAAATGAAACCACAGAGAAACCTTTGGCTTTATCAGCATATAACTTCTTTTTTTGCAGCAATAATAAGACATTCCAAGAATGGAAGTCAGAGGCCTGATAGCTAATTCACCCTGTGAGAAGGTCTCCTGAGAGCCAGCTGTACTCAGACTCATGTAGCAATACGAATGCTCCTAGTGTAAACCCCTGCTGTTTCTAATAAGTAAGAAAGCAATAGCAAAGAGACAGGGGACACCTCTGCCCACAGCTTTAAGCTAGTGGTTTCTGCATGTGACAGATTTACATGACATATGGGGTAGAGATTTAAGAACAGGAGTCTCAGAACTTCCTTGAATCAGGGCCAGCATGTCTCAACCTGACAATGCTGCATCTTTCAAAGTTAAGAGCCTGGATCAATCTGGTGCAGATGTGGCTTCTTCTGTCTCCTTCCTCCATTAGCCCTCTTACTTACCCTCTTCCCCTGCCATCCGGGTCAAGCAGGGCTGCAACTCTGGCCCAAAACAAAGAGAAGGAGATCAAGGGAATTGAAGTGGATGTGGTCCAGAGAAGCCTTGGCAGCATTTGTCCCCTGCAGTCTCTTAACTATGAAAGGGGAGGCCACCCAGGCCTTTTGCAAACACTCACACTTTGGTTTTACCGTGCGGTGTATGGAAACCTTCCTGCTTTAAGGTAAGTTCCAAATCTAGAGAGTAAGCTTCTCCTGCCTACAGGGAAGTCTTGTTGGTGCTTCTGCTGCTAGGTGCTGCCTGACTGGTGCTGACCTGAGACAGGGCCTTCTCAGTAGTGGTTCCTCATTTGAGGAATGCCCTCCCTAGCAAGGTGCATCAGCCTCCCTCATTATTAAAATTCAGGAGGAATTTGAAAACATTCCTGCTCAGCCTGGCCTTTGAAAGCCACTGTTCTCAGCAACCTTGAAAACAGTCGCTGTGGCAACATGTGATTAGAAGTTCATAATGTTTTTAAATGTTTTTGCTTTTTAATTATGTGATTTACTGCAGGGGTCAGCAACCTTTTTCAGCCATGGGCGGGTCCACCGTCCCTCAGACCATGCGGTGGGCCAGACTATATTTTTTTGCGGGGAGGGAAATGAACAAATTCCTATGCCCCACAAATAACCCAGAGATTCTAAATAAAAGCACACATTCAACTCATGTAAAAACACCAGGCAGGCCCCCAAAATAACCCAGAGATGCATTTAAATAAAAGGACACATTCTACTCATGTAAAAACATGCTGATTCCTGGACTGTCCGCGGGCTGGATTGAGAAAGCAATTGGGCCGCATCCGGACCCTGGGCCTTAGATTGCCTACCCCTGAATTACTACATTGGTTTTTTGCCTTGAGCTCCTTTGAGAAGAAGAGTAGGACAGAAATTTAACATAAAATGTAATAATAAATGTGGGAAGCACCTAATGAGTCCCATCAGCAGAAGTCTGGGCAAAGAATTCCACTTGTGCAATGGGGTGTCCTCCCATCTCCCCCCCAGCCCCTCCCCACCATCACCCCAAAATTATGTTTCAATGCTGTATATTGCCTTGATAGTTCATGATATGGTGGCACAGAAAACTTTTTATAAATGAAATGAGTAAATCAAATGCAGCATTATGCTGCAGAAAATGGGCCCACCAGCATTAAATAAAACTACTGGTGAGTGAGCGGTTTCGGGACTCAGTCGAAGCTTCTGGGTTTTTAAACCATAGGAAAACAACTCTATGAATAATGCATATCTTATGAATGCACTGCTTAGGGACCTATTCCCAAACATATGATATTACATGAATTTCTTAACTTAAAGAATAAACAAAGGCAAACACTATCCACAAGGGGTAGGAAAGGATAGACAGCCTAGGAAACCTCATAGCAACTGAAGCAATCTGAGACTAGGAGGCAGCCCCTCAAGGCAGCGAGTCCCTCAGCCATGGGGCAATTTCCATAGATTGGCCTCTGAGCATTCTGTATACCCAGATAATGAATACTGTATTGCAGTGAAACCTGTCTTGCCATTTTGCTAGTGTTTTATTGCACCTTTTTGCTAGACGAGTGCAACTGACAGAAGCCTGTTACTAAATTCCATTGACTTGGATCATGTTAAGGTTGCAACCAACCCCACGATTCTGGCAAATTGATGGGGCTCCAAGTTCATTCAATACCGCTGACAAAAAAGGTTGCTGAATTAGAAAAATGAACCCAATAGGCACTGGACTGAAGGAAACTGTGCATGTCTGTCCTCAACAATCCAGGTCTGAGCTTAGGCAGGCGTGTTAGGAAGGTAGCAGTCATACTTAATGGCGGCTGAATGGGAGAGAAAACCCAGTTGAGCCCTCTCTTAGGCAGCTCAGTTGGTGCTATTACCTCACACAGAAGGTCTGGGCAGCTGGATTGGAAGAAGGAACCACATGCACAATGTCTGTTTGGAGATACAGTTTATCACCCAACTAGAGATACATGTGCTGAAGGCTGATTGCCCATAGCTGCTTCAGAATAACTGTTTCTTTTACTGAATATTTCCCACCAAACACAACACACCCAGTGTTTTTTTTTCTTTTTTAAAAAATGTTTAGGGGTACTCTCATTTTGCCTCAAGAAAACTACCATTTTATAGTTCAAACCGGGAAAAATAAATACAGTAAATGGGCAGAAGTACAAAGATTCACAAAATGTTTAGAGGTATGCGAATCCCAAGAAGAAAAGCACTGCACACACCTTATAACTGTACCAGTGAAGGTACAGCTCAATTACCCACAATAATCCTCTTGTCTCCCACAACAGATGACTGATGGGGGCAAATGTAGATTACGAACGGATGGTTTTGATTGGAAAACAGTTGCAGTTTCCTGTTCAGTTCCTGAATTTAAGTGAAAACTTAACTGAAAGCTTTAACAAGGATGGCTAACCTGTATTCTTCCAGATGCTGGTAGACCACAACTTCCACTGTCCTCAGCCAATGGTCAGGGATGCTGGGAATTGTAGTCCACCAACATCTGGAAAGTCACAGTTTCCCCATCTCTGAGTTAGAGTATAATTCCCCTTTTTCCGTTCTTGGCTTTCCTCAGTGTTGCTGGCTGAAGTTGCCTAAAGCAAACACCTCACAAGTCACATTTCTTTGTCAGTGCTCCTGCCTAGATGCTCATTCATGTAGCAGGTAAGGGGAAGAGGAAGATGAGAAGGGGGACTGATGGATATAGGGACATGTGTGCGAGCGAGTTAGTGAACCATCTTTATTTCTTTTGATAGCTTTTCCTTCTGCCTTTTTGGATGTGCTCCCAGAGTTTCCATGCCAAAACTAATAACAGTCTTAAAAGTGAAAGGCCCTGTGTTAAATACACACACAAATGTAAATAGTCTAATTAAGCTGCCATCCTATACACACACTGAGTGCATGTCCAGTTGAACTCCTTGTGGTTGCTTCTGAACAGATCTGTGTACAGTTTCACAGTTATTTTCCTTTTTAACACGTTCAAAATAAGCAAGTGAGTGTATCTCATGTCTGAGATGTCTAACTAGGAGTCAGTTTACCAAGAGAAACTGAGATGGGGTGGTAATTGAATAGACTACGATAGCTTTCCTTGATCAGGGACTTGACTTGCTTTGCCATCTAACCTTTGTGTGTAGATTTTGAATCTTGTCCGTGTAGTCATTAATGGTCTGTGGCTGGGCTCAACGCCTTGCATTATGTACTTATTCTTGCTTTGTGCTTCTCAGAGTCTAGAGTACATTGCAATTACGTAGCTGGAATTGGGTGGACTTTCTTTGACCTTGTATTAGCAGCCCTTATCCAAGCTCTGTGTAGCAAGAGGAATATGTTGAGTGCTGTTTTATACATGTCTGCATTTAAAGAAAGCTTTATCCAGGAGCTCTGTAAATCAATGCACTGAGAACAGTTCCTGCTAGCCTACATTCACTGTGGTAGGCATTATCCAGGCTTCGGGTAGCGGGGATTTTTAAAAGGTGCAAGCAGACAAAAAATGTGTAGTTCCAGGAAGAAAAAAGCGGGGGGGGGGGGGGCGAAGTTCTAAAAGTACAGTGATGTTCTGGGTTTCCCCGCAAACACGCAGAGCAGATTTGTGCAGGGAGGCACAATCTCATTCTGCAGGTAGAAATCCTTCTGCTAAAAGGGCAATTTTGCCTGATGCAACCTTCTAAGTTTTCCTCTGTTTTTAATTATCTGCTTCTTGATAGGTTTTATGTGATATTTGCCATTATATATACACACCATCTAGCTTTCAGCACACTAAGCATTCACTCAGACAAATATCCTCCCCTACAGTTTGATAGAGAATTTGATTAGGTTACTGTTTTAAATACTGTTTCTTTCCTCAAGTTCTTAGAATGGAACTGGCTAGAAACTTAATATGTGTCTGTATGAGTGTACACACAGAGAGAAAAATACAGAAAAATAAATAAAGATATTAAGCTCCCTATATTCTAGGCCACCATTATGGATGGGGAACAAATTCAGTTCAGTTCACATTTCATGGCAAATGTACTGAATTTCTCTGAATTTTGTAATGCAGTTCTCCTGCCAAGTATTGTATTAAAAATGCACATACTAGGGCAAAAATGTATGTATTAGTGAAAATAACATTCAGAAATACATTACATTAATGGAAATTGCTGTACAAGAATGTGCATAATAGGAAAAAATAAGTACAAAAATGTGTATATTGTGAGAAAAATCACATTAAAATGCTGGTGGATTTTCATGAGGACAAACAAAAAAACCCCACCATAAACAGATATGGCAATGTGGAAAACTAAACTTAAGATTGGGGGAAAAAATGAGAAACTGAAATTGACAGGTTCTCCCATCCCTAGCCACCACTTTCCAATTGTTTCTCTCTATTAACACCTTGATTGTACCACAAAAATAAACCAATCCACATGGGGAAAGCCATGAAAGAGGAGATAAACAAAGAGGCATATTATCCAGCAGTATGTGTCTCAAGATGATACATCTCTGGGATTGTGCATCTCTTTATAGCCAACTCGCTGTTGTTGGCTGGGCTTCACTGTTGCTTGTAGCAATCCCAGTTACTGTTCAGTCTCTGGGGAATGCTTGGATTGTTCTTCAGGTTTCAAGAGATTCCAGAACCCATCATTATTTCTCTCCAGTGTGGTTTTCTACCTCAATCAGCTACATCTTCCTCAAAGTACCATCTGGAGATAATTATTTCCTTTCCTTTTCTATTGCTTAGCCTAGATAAACAATGGACCATCCTTCCACAAGAACACATTAAACTGGGCCGCAAAGGCTAATGCTTTCTTTCATAGCCTCTCTCAATAAATAATGGAGGGAACTGAACTTTCCTGGGAAGTAAATCATATATGAGGTAGTTTAGCTGGTAGTGTCTCCCTAAGCCAAAATCGAACAGGTAAGTAAAGAGATAAGTCAAGATTCCTGAAGGAGGGACCTGAAATGTGAAATACACCATAGATTATGTAGAATCCATTAATGTGCCCACAAGTATAGAATATGCTGAGGATAATCAATCATTTATTCTCAGGCAAATTGCAAAGTTAGGTCACAATAGGAATGGTTAGTCACCTTGGGTAAGATAGTGTATCTTTCAGCAAGTCCATGAAAACCCTGCTCTTAAATATGAGCCACATGTCATTGTGTGGCTACATCTGACACAGTTGTGGCTAAAACAGGATGGCACATAGGTTAACCTTGATGCCAGGCATGGTCCCACCACATTTGAGCCATACTACACATTTGCACTGTGCTGCATCTGGGGACAGAGGCTACTGCTGATTTAGTCACATTATTGATATCCTAAATTGCAACGCCAGCAAAGTGCCATCAGAGATAATAGTTTACTGGCACAGCCGTTGTTGCTCCAGCACAGCAGCAAATAGAATCAGGCTCCTATATGTCATTAAAGTTCTAATTTAATTCAGTAGTAATACCAGGCTATCCCTATTTTGGTATTCTGATCACAAGGTGGAGATAAAACATAATACAATGGCGTTTACTATTACTTTTAGCATTTCAGTTTCATAATGAAGGTAGGAAAGATTGATTTAGAACAAGTTTCAAAGTGCTATTTAAATGTATAGCCCACAGAAATATTTTCTCACTGGTAAAGTAGCACCTGGTTACAACTGCCTTCTCATGTTAAGGGAGTGTCCATAACTTTTTGGATGCAAGTGGTTCCAGGGTCAATCCAGTTTAAAAGGGATATCCAAATATCTAAAGGGCCATCACGTGGATGATGGAGCAAGCTTGTTTTCTCCTGCTCTGGAGGCTAAGACCCAAACCAATGGATTCAAGTTACAAGAAAGGAGATTCCAACTAAACAACAGGAAATATTTTCTGACAGTAAGAGCTGTTCAACAGTGGAATGGTCTCCCTTGGGAGATTGTGGACTCTCTTTCCTTGGAGGGTTTTAGGCAGAGGTTAGGTGGCTATCTGTCATGGATGCTTTTGCTGAGATTCCTGCATTGCAGGTGGTTGGCTAGATCGCCCTTGGGGTCCATTCCAATTCTACAATTCTATGATTCTAAGTAGCAGGTGATGTGAAAGCACCTCTTGAGACACTGGAAAGCTTCACCCAGTCTGTGTAGGGCAACTCTGAGTTAGAGGGACATTTTATCTGACTTGATATAAAGCCGCTTCTTGTGTATGTATGTTGGCAGTTGAATTAAAGATTAATAACAAGAATGTCTTGTTTAAAGATTAAAGGCACTATCTCAAATGTTGAGGCAAACTATGGTTTAATGTGAATGGCCAGTGTGCTGGTGCATGCTGCTCAAAATTTTCCATGGTACTGTCCCCTGATCTTTCTGTGCCACAAGGAAAACAAGCCGGAGTCTGGCCCGTTGTGTCATCTGAACCCAGACTCATGGTTTGTTTCTCTCCAAAGTTTGTTCTTGGTCTGTGGAAACAAATCATAGCCTGTGCTTGGATGACACAACAAGCCAGATTCTGGCTTGCTTCACCTGTGCAGCTGCAGGAGTGTGGAAGGAACACCATGCTGCTCATTCCCATTAAGCCGTAGCTTGTTTTAAACTATGGTTTAATGTGACATGTGAACCAGGCCAATACATACTAATTCTAGTTGCTTAAGTAGGCAAAACAGCATGTCTTATGTCAATGAGGGGGTCAGCAGATTTGCAGAGTATGAAAATATTTAAGGGGGGGAAGGGGAGGGAGACTACACACACACACACACACACACAGAGAGAGAGAGAGAGAGAGAGAGAGAGAGAGAGAGAGAGAGAGAGAGAGAGAGAGAGCTCACTGAGGGCATAATATGACAGGAAACTGGGGAACTGTGGGGAAGGAAATCAAATCACTTGAATCCACTCCATAGCATTCACTTTACTTCACAATTTATGGCAGAACCCCCTTTATTGTAAAAAGAATTTAAGAATCAAATAAGTGCTGAACCCTGAAAAAAGACAGATTAAACAGAGGAGCCACACTTTGCAAATGTGAATCTTGGTTTGATAATATGTTTAATAGGAACAGGTTTTTCCTCACCTGAATATTTAAAGAATGGCTGGCCTTATGGTTGTGTATGATTGTGTATGGATTGGCAATGATGGGGAATTCATTGCCTTCTTGTTTTTGAAAAGAATGAAGAAACCAGAATGACATCAAATAGATTAAATGACGAGTCATATACTATGAAAACAAAGCAGTTTGAGCCACATTGATCAGACCCAGTATATAACTGTGAAATTGCTTGTCCAAACTGTTGTAGACCTTTTAAATATTTAACAGAAATTGAAATTGTTCCACAGTCAGTAAAAAAGAGCATTTCATGATTCATAGGTGCAATAAATAATACGGTCATTTTTTGTGCTTGGATTATCCAAATGCAGTGCTACTTGAAATTTTATAATACGGGGGAGTTTTTTTAAAAAAGAAAATCAACCAAATTGAATTTCCTTCATTTTGTCTCATGGCACAGAAGATGCTGTAATGATGCAGAACACCTGCTTCCTCAAGAATTTGGCCAAGTGCACAGGATATATTTTGTTACATTATAAAGAGAAGGTAAATGGATTTCTAAAAAGATTACAGCCTTCTACCTAGATGAATTAAAGAACAAAGCACTGCCTCATTGTTTTGTTAATTAAAATATGTATACACCACCATTTACCCTACTTGGGCTTCAGGCCGTATACAGCATTTAAGCTGCAACATGTTTTCAGCTACCACAACAAGAATGTGGCTGAAAACTGGAAGGTAAATGTTACACTCTGGTTTGTTTAAGGGACCACTATCTGAAATATTCCTATATGGAACCTAGATTCTAATCACTTTGTGAAGTAAATATCTAACTAAATTATTTTTACCTGAATAGTGAGATCATAGCTCAGTGCTAGAGCACACACTCATATTCAGGGTTCAATCCCTGTTTTTATGTCTCAGTTCTAGACTCCTCAGAGATTGACTGTGAGGTAGATGTAGCTCACAGGAATCTCACCAGCAGACACTGTATTACCCTGCTTGCCTAAAGTAGGGCTGTCACATGTCCCAAATTTCCCCAACATAGTCAGAATACGGCAGTCAGAAACAGTGTCTGGGCAGAAATCGCTGAAAGGTGCAGGTGCATGGGTATAGCAGCCCATGTCAGAAGTCTAGATTCTGACAAATTTCCCTAAACATAGCTCAAAAACTTATTTGTTTAGATTTTGCCCCCCCCAAAAAAAAAAATAATAATAATAACAATGCCAAGCTCAACAAAACCCCTCGGATTTTCACTTTTTGAAATGTGACAACCCTAGTAAAGTGAGAAAGCAAAACGGAGAGGGGGAAAACTCCTTCTTTTATTCTTGCGCCCACAGTGTTTGTCTATCTATGCCTGTAATTAATTATATGCTGTTTGCTCATTATGCAACATTTACACAACCATACATGGTTTCAGATTTGTGACTTTAAGTTGAAGAAATTTGGCCAATTTGGCAGAATTTTGCCAAAGATTTACAACTTCCAGGGTTGCTGGGGCTCATGCTTTGCTTTATTTCATTATACTCATCTCCTATGGGCAGAACCATTATTTTACTTCATTGTTATATCGTCATCAATGTACCGCTTTTCAGCCTGAAAAAGGGCCCTTAAGCGCCTTATAAGGAAAAATAATTAAAGCTCTGTGAAGCCATTTCAATACAATAAAACCCAAAGCAGATTAAAACCACCAGCCCCATGTTTCTCTCATGTCGCTGATAGGGAGCTTGCAGACACTTTAAGGAATTGAATCAGAGGGAGGGAAGGAGGGTTAATGATCCCCAGATATTGATTCTTGATTGCACAAGAAGGAAGGCTGTTTTTAACACACATACACACACACACACACCCGTCAGCTGAGCCCCAAAAGCAAGCATAGGAAGGGTTAAGCACCCCTTCCCAAGATGCTCAGCAAACACTTTCTGGGGAGCATGTCTCATTCTGCCTGCAAAAGGTTATGACCCAATTCAAAATTTTCCCAGGGCTAGGTGACATCTGAATTCCTCAGGGTAACTCTTAAACAAAACCCAAAAAAAGTTCAGCTTGATGTTTTCAAATATTAAATGTGTTCCGTAAATTGGAATACTCTGTCCCCTGAGGTTTTCCTGTCGCTAGGATTCTGCTGCATGATTACAAGTTCTGCTGAAGTAATGTTTGGAATAAGATACAGCAAGAGCACATTACGCTGAGTCCCACATAAAAAATGTAACACTAGCCAAAGGCTTTCTGCAGACTGGCAGCATCTTTAATTTGTACATTTGCTTTGGCCTTGGTTGCAGCCTTCAGCCAAGGCTCTCCAAGAGAACAGCAGATGGGAGCAAAGATCTCACAAAAGCATTAATCACTGAAGTCCTTGATAAGCTCTGGCGCTAAGCTTTCCCCCACTTTGTTTATCATAGAACCATAGAATTGTAGAGTTGGCTCATCTAGGCTCAAATCTATGACCTTGCAATTAAGAGTCCCGTGCTCTACCGACTGAGCTGGTAATACACAGTAACAAAATCTAAGGACTACATTTAATCAATATTCGCCATAAAACTAAAACTTTCCATCTATTTCCATAACTATTGGCTTCAATTTGTTATTTATTGACTACATTTGAGTACCACATGCCAAAGTATTAGGGTCACAACCACACTGTACATTTAAAGCACAGGACTTCCCCCCAAAGTTTGTTAAGAGTTCTGGGAATTGTAGCTGAGGGGTACAATTTGGGGGAATTACCATTCCACCCCTTCCTGAGATTTCACCAGGCTATGCTAGAGAAAGAAGACCCACAAGATCCCAGGGGGGATGGGTCCCTCCCCTGGCTATGGTGGCAGCCATGCTGCCCTGCAATCTGGCTCCAGCTTCAAATCCCACGCCAGGCCAATGTTTATTAGGAAGTGATTCCAGGCTTTTGTGTATATCAGATTTTGTAAATGGCACCAATTAGAACTGCTCAGTTAAGTTAGAAATCCAGAATGTGGCCTCTTTCCAGGATATGGGTATTAAATACCTTGAATGAATGTGCTTGTGTTTGATTTCATTTTCATTTATATAAGTGAAATGACACAAATCCATAGATAGGAAATTTTGATTTATCAGCGCACGAGATACCTGCTCCAGCAAGGTGCCGTATCTGGCATCAGTAATTGATCTGCTCCTTTGAGTTTATAAAGTGTACTACGAAAATTAAGAGATCTGTCTGGCAACCAGCCGTGCTGTCTTGAAAGCATAACAGCACCACTCAGTATATAAAAGCATGAGTCAGAACTCATTAGCACTGTCACATCATATATCACTGGAGCCAGCTTTACTAACAGTAAAACAGGCAGGAGATGTATATAAATTTGCTGGTTGTTTCACTTAGGGCTGGTTCAAGGGTGTGTATATTTCACTTATTCAGCAAGGTGCAGGGCAGCATATTACCTATGATTGTTGCCATTTAAATAGGGTTATTAAGGCTGCAATCCTATAACACTTACTTTGCCATGAGTCCAATTCAGTGACAATTACTTCCAGGTAAACATTCATAGGCCCAAACTGCATACCTCCTGAAGAGTACCTTCCAGTTTGTTCATTTGTTTACGCTATGGCTGTATGGTTAGTAGTTAATGCTGTACTTCAGGGTTGGGGAACCTGTGGCCCTCTAGATGTTTCTGGACTACAGTTCCCATCATCCCTGGCCACTGGCCATGGCAACCTGGACTAATGGAAGCATCCAGAAGCTTCAAGTTCCCCGTCCTTTCTACAGAAAAAGCAGCAGCCTCTCAGCATCAGTCTATGCAACTACCATATTACATATCCAACCATTTTGAACCATGACATGTTACTACCACCATGTTCCTGTTTAAAAGGATGGCCTCCCCACTCCCCACACCATCAACTTGCTGTTTTTCTTGATTATGTTAAGGATGTCTAAGCATTTTTGCTAGGCTTTAAAAAATAAATTGCACAAAGTGCATACACATACAGAATGACACGGGAAGCTGCGAAACAGACCATTCTTCTTCTAAATCCCTTTGTCTGGTTTATTGTCTCGCAACAGTTCCTTGAAACAAATCAGAATGATGTGACTCATGTTAAACTACAAAATCATTTCCATTCAGCAGCTCTTTATACACGTGCAAGATCGCACGTCTCATACAAAAGTGACATGAGTTGGCATGATAATAATAATAAAAAACCCAATTTTTGTTCTCTCCCGTAAACACTTTCCATCTGTATGTCTGCAAGAAAACATTGATTAAACATTAGATTTCAAAGTACTCCCTCTAAACAAATATGGTGTGGAGAACAGAATAAGTTAAGTGTTGTAGTACTGAGCTAGATGGTCTGATTCTGTATAGGAAGATATCAAAGCAAAGCTTTGTTTTCCAGCCATGCACATTCTGGTGAGAGTGACAAACATGGCTTTCCTGGAAAAGAGCCTTCATCTGATGAAGCTGAATGTTGGAAGCTTCAGGGCAGACAAAAGGAAGCATGTCTTTTCATAGCACACAGTTAAATTATGTAATTTGCCTCCGCTAGATGTAGTGGTGGCCTCCAACTTGAATATGCCATACTTCTGCTATCAGAGGCAGGATGCCTGTGAATCCGTTACTGCATATCACAAGTAGCATATCACAGGTCATCCTTGAGGACTTCCCATAGGCATCTGGTTGATCACTGTGAGAACAGGATGCTGGACATCTTGGGTCTTTGGTCTAATCCAGGCATGTCCAACAGGTAGATTGTGATCTACCGGTAAATCACTGGTAGATCAGTGACTCCCCCCAGAAGAAGCTCAAGAACTTTGGCTCCCCTAAAGAAGCTCAACAAAACTGTGTATCCCCTCTTTCATTAAAAAAACTCAACAAACATGACCTGAACCCCTAAAAAATGGAGCTTTTCCTCCTTCCTAAAAAAAAGCTCAAAAACTCTTTGACCTGAACTCCCCCAAAAGGGGATAGATCACTGCCAGTTTTTAACTCTGTGAGTAGATCACAGTCTCTTGGGAGTTGGCCACCCCTGGTCTAATCCAACAGAGCTCTTCTTGTGCCCTTAAAAGTATAACCGGTTTTGGTGATTTGCCCATGCTCCTGAAAATTGCTTTGGAAAGGAAACGAGATATAGGTGTATTTGCGCACAGCTTTTGTGCTGGCCCCTGGACAGAAATAATGATGGGGACATGCAGATACAATTGCAAGCCAGCCTACAGTTTAGCTGATTGGATTAGCCTTTCCCCCTTTTCATTTGCAAAGCTTCAAAGCACAATCTGCAGAGTCCGCTTGGAGAGAGGGAGAAACCCTCCAAACTAAACATAAAGCAAAACCAGGGTGGGGGCATATTAGACATCAAAGGAGATGAAGTGCTTTTGACTCAAAGTCTCTTGCCTCCATACAAAAAGCTTCAAAGTGTAGCACGGAGGAGCCTCTAATGCCCCCATAATCAACTTGTTTTTTAAAACCTCCAGACTAAGCATAAAACCAAAACTGAGGTGGGAGAGGGAGGGTCAAAAGGAAAAACACAGCAAAAGGATCCCGCCCCCCTCATATTTACTATTAATGATTTTATTAGAAGTTTAGAGCACTGGCTATGTGCAGAATGAGAGGTGAAGCTAACTCTAAAAGATCATAGTAGGGAGAGTGCCCAGTAACACTACATTCCAAGCAAAGTCATATTTAACTCTGAACGGTTAATAAATCAATTAGGATCAGATTTTGGTGGAATGAAATTCAGTTCAAAACATGCTTCTTTCTGCTCATGCCATTGCCGTTTTTCATACCTTCCTGCGCATTATGGCAGAGGATGATTATTAGATTTACTTGTGCTAAAAAGAAGGCTAGGCTTCATATTGTTATGAGTTTTTAATTCAGCAAGTGGTAGCATTTAAGCAAAGATTCAAATTCCTGGAACAGCTAGGCCTAGCTTCTCCACTGAGGTGATTGCCTGGGTAATGGGCCATTAAGGAAACAAAGGAAGTGGATCTGTGCCACACAGCAAACCCCTCCCTCAACTCACTGGTAGTGAGAAAGACAAAGGTCAGAGTGGCTACGGTAGTGTTAAGGCTGTGAGCCCCTCCATCAGGTTGTATATATGTGTAAATAAACTATATATCATAAAGACACCACAGACTCCACTGTGCCACATTCCAAAGGAAACACGAACCTTGGCATCTTGCACCGCTCAGAGACTAGGGTGGCATGTATAACAATATTAATGGCTTGGAACTGAAGATAAGTGAAGCAAGTATAGAACAGGAAAGTTTCCCCTTCTCCCCTCTGAAGCCATCTGTGCCCCCTGCCGTCAATGCTTTTGTGTGGAGGGTCAGGAGCCCTTCCTGAGCAATGTAAGATGGGCTGTTGGGGGAGGGGAAATTGCCAGGCGGTCAGCTGCCTCTGCAGTCCTCTGTGCTCTCATCTCACATTCTTCAGAAGGATCTCTAAACCTCTGCAGAGGCTTTTCGGGGAGCACAGGTGACTGCAGATGGGAGGAAGAGATGGGGAACTTTCCCTCTATGTATTTTCTTCTGTTCACTTACTGTAGAATATGTTGCTTAAGAAACCTCAGAAAAGGGTTAGATGGAGTTGAAACAGGGCCAGAATGTCTACGGAGAAAGATACAGCAGAGACTTCCTTGGCTGCTGAAAAAGGAGCAATAAAACATGTTTAAATATTGCACAGATACACAAGCAAATGCCATTCTTTTGGAATAAATTCAATAAATAATAATAAAATTCTTTTCCCACTTGTTTTAATGTATCTTATGTGTGTGTCTGTTGGTTTGGTTGATTGTAAATCACTTTGGAATGCCCAGGGCAGTGCTATTTTTCTAGAAAAAGAGGTACCAGAGCTCACCGTGAACTTCTCTTAGAATGGCAGTGGTACCCACCTGAGAGATGCCAGAACTGAGCTCTAGTGATTTCCAGCTGGAAAAAAAAAGTTCTGGCTCTTGGCAGGATAAAGCAACTAATCAATTCAAATCATAACAATAGCAGCAGTAGTAATAGTAGTAGTAGTAGTAGTAAATACAGGGGTGGAATCACAGCCAGCCCAATATATTTTGCTGCCTGAGGGGAAAAAAGAAAGTGGTGCCTTCTCATGTACAAAAGCTGACCAGACCAGCAACTGAAACCTACTTCAAGACTGACAACAGGACAACTTTATTTACTGCACCTGAGGACAGCACATTAGCTTTGGAGGTACAAGGAAGGTCATGCGCCACTCACAGCTCTGCCCCTCAGCATTTGTTGCCTGATGTAGTCACTTCACTCTGCCTAATGGTAGAGCCGGCCCTGGCTGGGATCCAAATTGTGACATTAGGTGCACTAAGAGCTCGACTACACTCAGTGGTGTTTCCCCCATCTTTAATATCAGTTCACCTTTGCTTTCTCACAAACTCCTTTTGAAAGCCTTGTGGGTTTCAAAAGCAGCTTACGATGCAGCGCAAGGAATTACTATTCAAGAAATACAAGCACAATGATCCCTTGGGTAGCTTGTGTGGTTCTGTGGAACACAGTCAGCGGTGAACATTCTCCAGATGTTGTCCTTCTGCCTTAGGTTTCTCCCTTTTTAATCTTAATAAGAGATTGGGAAGTTTTAGGTGTTGGGGGGAATTTATTGAATAGAAGTTCAAACAATAGACAAAATAAGGTTATACGACTGGGAGATGTAGTAAGAAAAATACTGCGTCAGCACCTGCCTTGTTTTGAGAATTTTCAGATCCACTTCTTTCCATTGCAAAAATGTATAGGTCATGTTTTGTTGCACTACATTAACAGTGGCTGAAAAAATAATTGGAGAAGCTAATGAATCTAAAGGATGACTATATATAGTACAATTGTGGAGTTGCTATCTAAGCTGGATGCCTAAAGGCTAAATGGGGACAGGATTTAGGATTCACTATTATTTCAGCAAATAAGAAAATAATTTGTTGATGTTGTATTCAATATAGATGTTCTCTCTCAAAGCTTTAGGAAAGCTCAGTGTATGGTAACTGTCTCCTGAGAGACAGAACAAGATATATAAATATGGTACCTCTGGATCAGAGGTTGGCAAATTAAGGCCTGGGGGCCAGATGCTGCCCCCCAGGCTCGTAAATCCAGCGCATTGACCCTGCCGCCTGCTCGGCCAGTCCCCTTACGCTGTGGTCGCCTTGCTGCACAGGGACTGATTTCCGTGGTGCTGACACGGTTTTTGGGCGGGCAGCAGCACTGGCATGGCTTTGGCTTGGCTGCAGGACGACGGGCCACAACACATGGTGCACACCACCTGGGAGCTCTGCAGGGATGGGCCGATGGAGCAGCTGCAGCCCAACTACAACACCAGTGAGCGGGTGGCGCCAAGATGAACTCCTGAGTGCATGCAGAGTGCGTTCCTTCTCCAGGTCCGGAGGCAGCTGCGGGACCGGGTTGCAAGGTATTTATATTTTTCAAAATATAGTCCGGCCCCCCACAAGGTCTGAGGGACAGTGGACTGGCCCCCTGATGAAAAAGTTTGCTGACCCCTGCTCTAGATGTTAGAAATGTAATGTATCAAATGAAAAATCGATACCTATTTGGTGGAAATGTAAACAGATAGGCTTCACAGAATAAAAATCATTGGTGTAATTTATAGGATGACTAAACTTTGGCAGAATTTGGATTCCTCTGTAATTTTGTTCAACACACTTAATAATGGGGTTGTAGTCAAGGATTGATTCCTCTTGGAGAAGATCCTGGCAGCTGTCAAAGTTGCCTTAGCAAGTTGACACTGTAAATCAGGAAACCTACCAACAGCTACTGAATTGCTGAGGAAGGCTCAGGATGTAGCAAAAATAAATCTCTATGAAGTTACACAAATGGTTTCAGTTATCAATGCTCTTCATTTGTTAAACTTTGGTCTTATTTATTATTAGTATTAATGTCCAAAGTCAACTTGTCAGATTCAAAAATGCCCTGACATGTACCAAGCCTTGCTCTATATTTAACCAACTGAAATATTCTCATAATTCAAACCAATATTGATTATGAGGTAATATTACACATTGTGCTTAAGCAGTAGTTGCCACCATCTTTGCACATCCTATTTTTAATGCACATGGAATGCTACTCTAACCCTTTTGTAACTCTAACTCACAGAAGAACTAGGTAAATAGAAGAAGAAGAAGAGTTTGGATTTGATATCCCACCTTTCACTCCCTTTAAGGAGTCTCAAAGCGGCTAACATTCTCCTTTCCCTTCCTCCCCCACAACAAACACTCTGTGAGGTGAGTGGGGCTGAGAGACTTCAAAGAAGTGTGACTGGCCCAAGGTCACCCAGCAGCTGCATGTGGAGCAGCGGGGACGTGAACCCGGTTCCCCAGATTACGAGACTACTGCTCTTAACCACTACACCACACTGATAAATGTTCACCCACAAAATGACAAATGTTCAACACTTGCATGCAGTTGTATGCATACCTACTCAGAATAGACAAACATATGCCTGTCTACTCAGATGCAAGTTTTGCTGTGTTCATTGGGGGTTACTGCCTAGTGAGCAGGTTTAGGATTTAATTCCTAGCGTACAGTCCATTCAAATCAATGGGCAATTTACCACCGATGCCAATAGAGTGCTAATTGTGCCCCCCAGCATCAAATACTGAGTGCAACAAACGATTCTAGAAAATGCATGTTTACCTTGTACACTTTGCTGTATTTCTGCAAGGAGTCTGCACTTGCTTGACCAGCAAATGGCATGATGAATAAAATGACTTGCCGCTCTCCTTGAACTTTTGCTTTTCTGCAGAAAACTAGAAGCAGCATATCGGGGTGATGTGATGTGCTAAAACCACCGTGGAAAAGCACGAGTATTTCTTTAGTAGTTCTTAAGGCTTCTGTTAAAAAATACATTCCAGGTGAGTATGTGCACAAAGCTTTATAACCTGAGATACACAGGGCCATGTGATCAGCCTAGCCTGCAGCTGTACAAGTGTTAATTAACTAAAAAATAAGTGGTAGGAGTGTATTTCTGATCTTTCATGTAATGGAGTTGGCACAACCCCTCTGGCATATTGCCAGATCTCCTCAGAAGTGTAATGATAGTATTTTACTACTAAAATAGCAGGTGGAGGGAAGGAGGAACAGCAAAGGTTTGTTAATAATGATTTTATGCCTTACACAAGTTCACAATTTTCCTATATCTCTCTAAATGTATTTGTGTCTCCCAGAGAGCTTTGATCCGAGGTGAAGGCTTTTAAGTATTTTAATTGGCCTAATAATGTATCTCGACAGGAGCCCAGCTTCTGGTACGGTGGTAAACCAAGAAAAGTCAACATTCGTAATTGGCATGGCATGTTTGAAATGGAGGACTTAGAGGAAATATTCCTCCCCACATTGGCTGTTGTGAGTATTTGTCATTAGAAACTGTGTAGCCAGGACAAAGCAAAGGTAAAGGGACCCCTGAACATTAGGTCCAGTCACGGACGACTCTGGGGTTGGGGCGCTCATCTCACTTTACTGGCCGAGGGAGCCAGCGTACAGCTTCTGGGTCATGACTAAGCCGCTTCTGGCGAACCAGAGCAGCACACGGAAACATCGTTTACCTTCCTGCCAGAGCAGTACCTATTTATCTACTTGCACTTTGACGTGCTTTCGAACTGCTAGGTTGGCAGAAGCTGGGACCGAGCAATGGGAGCTCACCCTGTCATGGGGATTTGAACCGCCGACCTTCTGATCGGGACTGATCATTATAAAACCAATTAGAATCCCTGGTACTCTAGATTTGTGAGTTATGAGGAGGTGACAAAGCCTAGAGCTTACAGAAGGTCTATGGTAAGGATGAGGGAGGAATTCAGTTCAGTTCTCATTTAAATTGTGTTTTGTGAAATAATACTAATAATTCTAAAGCACAGCCATCCTCTGAAATTTGCACTTCTCTGAATTTTACAATGCAGCTCTCTAGCCAAGTCCCATTAAAAGCCAAGTCCCATTAAAAGAAATGAAATTTAAGTGTTTGACTCTGTACATTGGTTCTAGAAAAATTGAATCTATTTTTGCTTTTCTGTATGTTTAGATTCATAGAGAATGGGAAAGTCTTGCATGCTGTGTCAGCATTATTCCTGCTGTAATCAAGTGTGAAGTGCATGAATGGCAGAATTTTGCAGAAGGAATACACACACACACACACACACACACCCCTGTAGGTATGTGTGTACTACGTATATACAACCACATAGGAAACAATGCATGCTGAAATCTCAAAGGGTTTCAGGTGTACCTTTTATTATAAAGCAATAACCTTCAAAGGGAGAAGAACCCAGGTATCTGGCATATTTGATCAAAACAAACACCAAAGTGGAAAGAAGTGATTCACACTCAGTCAAAAGCCTGTGAAAACCTCAACAATCAGCAAGAAAACAGAAACGCTGTCAAAATCAGGCTCTCTTTAGCAGGCTACAGTGAGCATCTTCACCTGTACAGTATACATAATGGTCTAGACGTTACTTTGTGTCACGGACTGAAGGATGTTCAGTGCTAGAGGTTTTGACAGGCTAAAGGATTTGGAGCTCAAACTGAGGAGTCAAGAAAATGTATCAAGTGCCTACTAAGACGCTAATCTAAGGGGCGGGTCATCATTTCCATGCTGGCTGCTTCTCTCAGCGGCATATACGGGGAGGGAGTGACAGTTCTTACAGACGAAGAAAATGATCATATTAGTTCATTATAGAGGGACTGGTCTTAACAGATTTTATTTTGAAAGGCACTGCGCTGGTTGTCCAGAGAAACTTAAAGCATTTGCATTATATGATATGCAAAGACTCCAGGCGGCTATACTGTATTTATGATCCAGGAAAGTCTGCCACCATACCTCATCAAGTTCCTATAATATTCACTCATTCATTCCTGAAGCTCAATGTGTGGCATGGTTAGCCTGTCTCACAGGAGTGTTGTGGGAAATTCCTTGGAAGTGACCGCGTTGACACACAGGAGATATTTGTGCTGAAGCACAGGAGAAGGCTTTGTGCATGCATAGCCCTCAAATAAATTATAAGAAATGAAATATCTGCCAAAATGGTGGTGGTGTTACTCTAAGTGAAGGTGTATCCGATTGGTAGCTTCCCATGTTACTGCATCAGCAACCTGCTTCCCCGACTCATTCATCCTCAGATCCTTTGCCCAATAATGTAGGGCAGGGGTCGGCAAAGTTTTTGTGGCTTGGGCCGGTTGACGGTCCCGCAGATGCAGCGGTGGGCCAGAGTGTGCACACGCACACACTCATGCGCAAACACTATTTCCGGCTCTCCTTCCGGCGTGGAGGAGGCGTGAGCAGCTTCCCATTGGCTGCAGGAGCTTCCTTCAGCCAATGGGAAGCCGGCCAGCGTCGCAGAAGGCGCTCCCTGCTCTGCTCTGCACACGGGAGCCAACCGAGTGGATGGCAGGGGTCCATGGGCCGGTTAAAGGACCCCCATGGGCTGCTTGTGGCCCATGGGCCTTAGGTTGCCGACCCCTGATGTAGGGGTCCATGTCACACCCTGGCAGAAGAGGAGCAAATGAGCTCCATTTTCTGGAACCTTTACTCCTTGAAAAAATTCAATTGGCTGTCATCTTAGTGGCAATCTTTCCCATGACTCTAATATACATGAATGCTGACTAATATCCTATGAGTGCATACACAACCTCAGTAAAAATAAATGTGCATTGCCTTATACACTGATTTTTAATTCACAAGGTAGTGGTCAAAATTATTGTTTTTTTTACTGGGGGGGTAGAGTGGAGCGTTAACCATAGTTCATTGCCCAAAGCTACTCTCCACCCACTTTGCATCCCCCCCCCCACAGAATCACTGAATAAAGCAAAAGTTTTTAATATATATTTTTATTGCAAGTATAGCAGAAAGAATGGAGAAATAGTTGATGATTGTGGCTGTTTTTCCTTCCGAATTTAAAGTACAAATCGTTTTGTAACCATAACAGCTCACAGGATCCACTTGTGTTGTTGGTCTGCTAGTCCCCCCCCCCCCCCCCATCACAGCAATATAATTGAAAAGCTCTTCGAATCAAACCAAAATGGCAAAACAAGGGCCTAGCACTTCTCTTGTGTGATGAAGAAATCTTCCTGAACATTAATTTTCAATAAAATGCATATTGTTTATTCATTTTCTGCCAATGTGTATCAGTTTCTAAGGAACTTTGTACTAAAAGCTTTTAAAAAGAGACAAAATAATGTGGAGTAAGATAGAATTTCTTTCCCAGATTTCCATATAACATCAAATAGCATCCTACAAAAGGCACCTGAAGTAAGCCATGAATTCTGAATGTGACATGAGATTAGCTGAGTTTCCTAGAGGCTCATTGCTTATTCTGTTTTGAAATAAGTTTTGAAAGATTTCTTTAAAAGGACAAGGGCTTGTGGTTCAGATGGGAGAAGAATAGTTGGTCAAAACCTTTGACCGAATAGATAGAGAAGCAAAGCTACTGTTCCTGCTAATTAATCCCATGGTTCAAGTGGCCTTATTGCAGAGTAACAGAGTTGAATCTTTTACTGTTACTTTCTGTGTTTTAATTTTCAACTGATTTTCTGTCACATTTTGGGAGCAAGTTGAACAGCTTTTGCATTGTTATAAGAATTGTGATATCTGTCTTCACTGCCCCCCTTTGTGATAAATCTGAATAAGGTTGCCTCCAGGCCGTCAGTGTTTTGTGTGAGTGATTGAAGTACATACCTCTGTTGCCCTGGTACAACAAATCCACTTTTGAAAACCGCAGTGGATTTTTTTTGAGGCTAAGAAAGTGACAGGAACTGCACTGAAAAGGTGCCGGATGATCTTATGAGTAACAGGAAGACATATAACCACCCTACAAGCAAAGCCTCTTTTTTGCCTCCTTTTCAACCTACCTTCCCAGCTGTAGAGTGCAGTTGCACAACTAGTTTAGCATGCTTGCTAACTTGCCACATGTTGAAGCTCTTGTTTGAGCACTATGTCTGCGAAATATTACCTCAGCAAGTGCCATACCATGGAGTCCAGGGCAGGGCAGGGGGGCACCTATGTATGCTTTTCAATTGCATGCTTCTTTTGAATTAGCTGTCTTGTTAGGAGTCAAGTGCACTGAGGCATGCGTGACACTGTTGTCCTCCAGGCACTTTGAGATTACAGACTAGAAGGTCTATTTTGCTCTTAATATTTTGGTCGGTAATTGCACTTTGTGGTTAGGGCACTGTTCTAGAAATCAATGGGAGATCTCCGCTACTGGAGAGATCATTAGGGGAAGTACACAGGGACTGCCAGACTCTCAAGTCTTTAATGAAACTGAGGGAGCTAACAAAAGAAATCTCCTTTTCCTTCATCTGAGTCTCGCAGAAACAGGAACTTGAAGTCCCATGGCCATGGCAGTTAGCCTGTCTGGCTCAGAAGGATGAGGATGTTCTCCCTGAAAGGAGCAGGCTCACAGCCTCAGGATCCCATACAGCATTATAATTGGAGGTCCAGGTGGGATCCATAGCATGCAGTGCTTTTTCATCACCTTAGTGATGGTGCCTCAGCTGTGACACTTCCTATGACACCTCTCCAGGAGCACACGGGCGCATTCACACATGGTTTGGCTTTGTGTGCAATATATGCGCCAGGCCAGTAAGGTCAGGAAAGAAAGATAAAAAGAAAGTAATTCTACTCACACAAAATGAATGGCATTAACTGCCACAGTTGGAAACAGGGAGCCAGAACAGATGGACCCCTGGTCTGATCCAGTAGGACAATAAGTAGATAGCCCAACTACTGCAACTTGCTACATATGGAGCTGCCTTTGAAGAATTCCCAGAAAATTCAGTAAGTGCAAAATCCAGCTACTTAGTTAGTAACTGGGGCTAATAATAGAATCATAGAGATGGAAGATGAAGTTGTCCCTGCGAACAACCACCATAATAAGAGGACACTCCTGTGACTCTGCACAAGGGTGTACTGTACTATCTTGGGTTAAATTTGGTTTGTTTTCCCCCAGCAAAAACAAACAAAACAAAACAACCCAGAGCCCTGCTGGACAACAGCAGGGATAAGCAAGACTCTTAGGTGGTGTACAATAAGATTAATAAAGCCAATGTAATGCAACACCATATAAAATCAATAGAAATTGCAGGTGCAGCAGCCAATCAGTAGTGGGTAAATCAATAAATTTATAAAATCCAGCAAGGTTGTTTTTTTCTAAAACCCACACTGCTAATGCATTGGATATTTTAAAGGTATTTACTTGGCCCAGAAAGCATGCTACGGATGATTATGATAAGGCACTGAGGTTGACACCAGGAGTGCTTTTTTTCTGGGGAGAACATACCATATAAAGGGCACCACCACTGCGGAAGCCCACTCCCCCATTACCACCAACCAAATTGCAGATGGTGAAGACAAAGAGTTGAGGTCCTTAAGGGTGGGGCAACAGCTCAGTTGTAGAGCATATGCTTTGCATGCAGAAGGTCCCTTCAGGTAGAGTTGGGAGAGACCTCTGTCTGAGCTCCTGAAGGGTAGAAGACACTGAGCTAGATGGACCAAGTGGTTTGCTTCCTGTGTACCTGTGATTCAACTGAACACAATTATGTATGTAAGTCCCAGGCTGCTGAGGGCTTTCCTTTAGTTTTAATTGGTCTAGAAATGGATGGAAAGTTAGTTGTTTGCAATTTGTTACTCATAACAACAAGCAACTATCCGAGATGCTAACACAGAGTCTTCAATTTCATTTGAGCTTGAACCCTGGTGTCCCTTGCAATATCCTAGACCTATCTGCTGGCAATGTGTATTGATTTGACTGACAGTCTTTTCCGCAAGAAATACTTGGACTTTATACTTGTAACGATCATAGCCCAAATCCTTGACAACTGCTAATAAATCTTCTGTGGGGACTGTACATAGCTTGGAGTTATCAATACCATTATATTTACAATCTTGAAGAGTGTTCTTTTTCAGAGAGCCTCACATTCTCTATAGGGTTCCATTCTGTATGTGTTGACATATTTTGGTTTTGTGAAACTAGTCCTGAATGCCAAGAGCAAAACCTGTGATAGACTCGTCATCTCCTGGAATATCATTGCTTGAAACTCCTCATCTCCAGGAATATCATTGCTTGAAACTCTGTGTCTACCATTCTGTAAAGGAGTGCAGGTGAAATGCAGGGCATGTTCATTATAAAGAGCAAAGGAGAGCCCAGCAAGGCTATTTTTTTGCCCTTTTGATGTAAGTAGAACAACCTTTGAATCATTACAGCAGGGGTGAGGAACCTTGGGCTCTCCAGAAGTTGTTGAACTCCAGTTCCCATCAGCCCCAGTCAACATAGCCAATGGTCAAGATGATGAGAGCTGTAGTTCAGCAACATCTGGAGGGACCTCACCTCTGGATTACAATTAACACATTATTCACAAAAATAGGTAGGCAGGCTAACTTTCAAATGTGGAATATAGACTGAAGTTCTGAATGTATGTACCAAGTTTTATTACTCTGTTGGTCTTTTTCAACAGAGGTATCAAATTATAAACATGATATCTATGTGTGTTAAACCAACACCACACTTCCTTTGGCCAGCAAGAACTTTTAAAAGGTATGTGTGTGCTCTTGAATTTATATCTGGACCACAGAACCAACTAATTAAGCCATAAAATATATCAAAGGGCAAATTTCCCCTCAGACCTTTGCCTCCGCCTTGGGAGAGTTTGATTCTCAGTGTAGAAATTAATGTAAATGCCATACTTATTTGACTAATCATGGCTGCGTGTTAGGTAATTAATGAGAGGAGGAGCACTCACATTGGACATAGCACATATCTGGCCCATCTTATGATTTATAATTAACTGGCAGAACCTGAATTCCTTTAATTATTCACTAAAATGATAAATACAGCCTTGTTGCTTTCTGTCATTGAAAAATTGCTCCTGGCTTCACACATGCAACCACAGAGCTCTTTGGTAGAGGGTTGTAGTTCTGTCTCAAGTCACTTCCTATGATTGCCCTGGCAAAGTTTCTGACGGATATAAAAGTCTAGAAATCAGTCAATCAATAAATCCCACCTGACCTCAAGGGTCCGGGGTAGGGACCAGAAGTTTAATTGCACAGGTGGGGCTGAGTCCCTTCAAAGGCTCACAGTGAAAATAGATTACTTTAATCGTCCCAAGCAGTATAGAGACAGCAGGAGAAATAGGGGGGGGGGAGCAAATAAAACAACATTAAAAAAATACTGAATGCAGTTTTTAAAACCTTTGTATTTACTTGATCCTGTTCGGAACAGGCCTGGCTGCATAAACAGCACTCCTTGCACATTGTGAAGGTTCATCTGGATGAACACCTGAGCTCTAAGAACCAGCTGGATGCATCTTTTGATACAAGCAAGAATGCACATCTATAGCCAGGCTCATTGGTTGCTACATGTGACCTGTTGTTGGTGACTATTGCAGCTAGGTCACATCTACTGAGGACAATTTGTTCCCTCTGTCTCTCTCTGGTCCAGCATCCTGTTTCACAAAGCAGCTAAGCAAATGCTTCTGGGAAGCCAAGAATCAGGTCATGAGGGTAATAGCCCTCTCTTGTGCTTCTTAGCAATTGGTAGTCAGAGGAATACCACCTCCAAGGAACACAGCACAGCAAGCAAGGCCAGGCAGCTTTGTCAAAGCATGGGATCAAACCCAGGGATCTTTGGATATTTGGTCCAGGGGTTCATTTAAACATGGGGATTATAATTGTTACAAAAGCCTGCCCCCTCTTTCTGTCAAACAGTGGCCAGAGCACATGGGGTCTGTGTCCCTTTGGAGACAAAAGACGAACATGTGAAATCATCAATGATAAATTGGGCAATAGATATTGGTCACAATATAGAAATGGAGACATGGGAACAATTGTGGAATATAGATATAAAATTTATGTTATGATTTAAGAAAAAAGCATGTTATGATTTAAGAAAAAATTACATGAAAATGCTATATAGATGGTATCTAACACCTACCAGATTGGCAAAAATGTATAAATTGAAATCGAATAAGTGTTGGAATTGCAAATAGAAAGAAGGTATCTTTTTCATATGTGGTGGCCTTATAATAAAGCTAAAGCCTTAAATATAATGAATTGAAAAAAGATGCTTAAGATAACATTTGTAAAAAACAACAACCCAGAAGCCTTTCTTCTGGGAATTATGGGATCAGAGAGACCTAAACAATATAGAAATTTATTTATGTATACAATCACAGCTGCAAGAAAGGTATTTGCCCGAAGATGGAAAGAATGAAAAGTCCTGACTAGACAAGAATGGCTATGGAGAAATGGCAAAACTTACCAGAAGAATAAGAAAATAAGAAATCAAGACAACAAACTCTTTAATAGGGAATGGAAATCATTTATTGAAAATTACGAACAAATTGTTAACAAATTAAGACATTAACAGAATTATTGTAAAAATGCGCACTTGCTAAAACTTATATGAAATAGATGAGAAAAAGTATAAATAGATTTAATTTGGAAATGCAGGAAAAGGAGAAAGTAAATTTAAGGAACCGCAGAAAGAGAAGGAGAGGAGTTGAGGTTTTACTGTTTGATTTTTATTGTTATAAATGAAAATTACAAATATTTTTTAAAAATAAAATGGATACACAAATAACCTAATAAAACCCATTTTGTAATCTCTGACTCATAAAATGAATAATATACATTAAATATTAGTATTTGTGTATTAAATATTAGCATTATGAAAATACAATCACTGGCCTCATAAATTCACAAAATAATTCCTGTGACTTCTGTTGACATGAAACATAAACTTGTCCCTTATGACATTTAGCCAATTCTAAATATGTGCTTAGCAAGCAACATTAAAATTTGGAAGATTGTTGCAGCCCAGTTGCAACATGCATTGAATTCAGTGGACTTACTTGTAAGCATGTTTAAAGAGGCATTGTTCCTCAGCTGCAGCTTTCAGCTGCTAAGCAAAAAGACAGCTTTGGGCTAAAGATTTAAACTAGAACTTTAAAAATATCTGAAGATGATTGTGCACAATTATTTTCTGGTAGGCAAACAGAACAAGGAGTTCTTCCTCTTTCATTCTCCCGTGACATTTCCCCTGTTGGAGGTGCCCCCATGTGGCCACATTTATATTTCACTCACATTTTAAAGTAACTTTCTGGTGAAATTCCTTTTTGATCATGTGCGGACAAGAGATCACCCAGGGTTGCTGCCTTTTTTTCTGGCAGAGCTCCTTTGCCTTGAGCATCTGTACATTCAGCAAGTATAGCTTTCCCCCCAGTATGGTGAGGCAGTGATTGGGAAAAGCTGTATCTGTGAAATAGTTCCTGCGGTCTGCATACCTACCATACATTTAAAGCACATTTAAAGAACAAGACTTCCCCCAGAGAAACCTGGGAACTGTAGTTTATTAAGAGCTTGGAACTGTAGCTCTGCAAGGGGTCACTATGGTTCCCAGGAGTTTTTGGTGGGAAGGAATGTGCTTTCAGTGTTTGGTGTCTACATGGCTAAAAGTCTCTTTGAGACACATGAGTAATTTACAGGCCAATCCTCCATGTCAACATTAGAAAAACTTGTTTGGGGTTTACTCCTGAGCCATTTCTTCTCCTGATTTCCCTTTATGCAGCTGTTAAAAGTTAAACCTTTAAGGAAGAGCCAAAGCTCAATTGCAGAACATCTGCTTTAGTTGCAGGTTCAATCACTGGTATCTCCTGTTAGGCCTGGGAAAGATTCCTATCTGAAATCTCAGAGGACTCCTGCCAACTCACTACTGAACTAGCTGTGCCAGTGCTGTAACTTGGTCTAAAGCAGCTCCCTATGTTCCTACAACTGCCCAGCCACAAAAAGTGCCAATCAAGCTGCCATTTGCATCCCCTAACTTTGCCCTTGGCTTCATGTTCTTCACAGCTATGTGCATATCACTAAAAGGGCCAAGTAAAAGATGAGTTGTAAGATGACAAAGCACAAATTTAACAAAAGTGTGGTTTCTTTAAAAAACACACTTTACAATAGATTTACAACTGCTGGCAGAAAGTTTCTACCTGGTTTGATCTAGTGCGCATATGACCAAAGGAAATCAAATATTATCACTTGCTTGTCGCTTACCTTGCTTGTTGAGCAAGCCATGTTTAATTAACAAGGCTTGATCATCATTGCCAAATCTTGATAACCAGAAGTATTGCCATTAAGTTGCTCAAACAGGAGTTAGGAAAGGCAGTTATGCATGCTAAATAGCCTGGAAGCACAAAAATAAGGAACCCGCTGTATAAAAACATACAAATAGAAAAAAAACAGGTGTTCAGGCCAGCCTACAAAGACACAATATATGGCAAGAAAAGTACAACAAATGTATTTGTCACAATGTACTCGCTATTGCAAGGGACGCAGGTGGCGCTGTGGGTTAAAGCCTCAGCGCCTAGGACTTGCCGATCGAAAGGTTGGCGGTTCGAATCCCTGCGGCGGGGTGCGCTCCCGCTGCTCGGTCACAGCGCCTGCCAACCAGCAGTTCAAAAGCACCTCCGGGTGCAAGTAGATAAATAGGGACCGCTTACCAGCGGGAAGGTAAACGGCGTTTCCGTGTGCGGCTCTGGCTCTGGCTCTGGCTCTGGCCAGAGCAGCGATGTCACGCTGGCCACGTGACCCGGAAGTGTCTCCGGACAGCGCTGGCCCCTGGCCTCTTAAGTGAGATGGGCGCACAACCCCAGAGTCTGTCAAGACTGGCCCGTACGGGCAGGGGTACCTTTACCTTTACCTTACTCGCTATTGCAAAACAATGTAGTACATACAAGCTGTACTCCAGAATAATCAAAATATAATGATATATTTTCATTATCTCTGATGCAAGAAAATTCTTGGAAGCGGCAGAGTAGCTGTAACAAACTGGACTGGAGCCCATTGATCACAGTTTTGAAGAGAAATTCCTTCTTACTGTGAAGTTAACAAGGTCCCACTTTGGGTACAAGTTGAGGCAACTGCTGCATGCTGGCCCCCGCTTGTGTGTACTACATGCCTTGTAATAGAGGGTATATTGTGATGAATACATTTGCTGTGCATTGCTTGCCATATATTGTGTCTTTGTATGCTGGCCTGAACACCTGTTTTTTCTATTTCTGTATGCTAGATAGCCTGGGCCTGACAGCATCAAGGTGAGAATGTGCTGGTGGACTACTTTACATTTACAGTGTGTGCTGCTGCCTGTGTTGAACTAAAAAGAGAGGGCAATCGAAATAAAAAGAGTGGAAGTGTTCACCTTTCACTCATCATTGCTCTGCATCAGTTCTATTTGCCCTCACTTCTTCAATAGTTAGGATTCCCTATAAATAATTGCTGGAAGTATTACCCTCACTCTAAATTGGCTTTTTCTTTAAACCTCCCCCCCCCCAAGTACAGCCAAATCTGGCTATGCAGTGTTATGATGTTATATTATCTACATGATAGATTCCTGATTGGTTGGAATCCATTAGTGAAAAAGGCAGAAGCCCTAAGCAAGGACAAATAATGGTACCAAAGCAATGGTCATTCCGGATAATGGTTGCAAACCATTTTTGTTCCTAGGGCAAGAATTTTGGGGCCCCTAAAACACAACTTTCATTCTAAAAACCAAGAGGTGGAATTCAGTGCACCCCTACCTACAACGTGTTAGAAATATAACTTTAATGTGCATAAAATGTACTGTTTATACGCATTGAACTTTTTTTATATAAAAAAACCTCATATAAAGGGTTGCATTCACAAAGTAGAGAAATTTGCACTAGACAGGACGTTTCACTCTGGCGAATGCAGTGGAAAAGGTTGGATGTTTCCATTTCATCCTTTAGGTTAATTGAGGACTCATCCTGCAGAGATCTCTCAAAGCTGGAGATATAACCTGAAAAGCAGCATCTCGGTCAGTGATTGAAACAGTAACAGTAGCAGTAGAAGCTAAGCACCCCAGTGATGAACAAGCTAGGATCTCCTTCTCTGGTACCAAAGTAAAGAAAGTTTATTGAACTGTATTAAGGACTAAAAAAGGATGGGACCACACTGCTTGCTTGTTTAAGAGCAATGTGCCACTTTGTATCTTGTAACATATATTTGTAACTATTTTACAATAGGCTCAGGAGTAAACCTTGCACAAATCCAGAGTGCAGTCCCTAGGACAGTTGAGCGGTGCCTTGTATGCCTCCTTCTGGCAACTCTTGCAGCCAAGCTGGTTGCTCTGCTTTCTTTTGTATTGCCCTGCCAAGAGGCAGGTATTGACGTCTGGACAGCCCAGTACCTCCATACATATTGCCCAGGCTTGCAAAAGAGTTTTCTTTTGATGTTGCTAATGCAGCAAAAACAGCACAGGAGGCAGCACTTACAAGTTACTGGTCTCTGCAGCCACAACGGGCGCTGTGATTCTTTGATGGTTTGACTTCACCCCCAGAAGGCACACTCCATTGTCTCTCGAGACAAACGGATGCCAACAAATGGGAAATCTTTCCATTATTAAAGTTTTCCCCTCCCCAGTCATCACTACATTTCCACGCTCGGAACATCTTGCCCCTTCAGTATGTCTGCCTTTAGACATACTGAAACTGTGGAGTAGAATTTAAATAATTGGCAACAACCACATTGAACTTGAGACAATTTGTGCAAAGGCATTTTAAGGAAACGCTTTACTGGGGATATTCTAATGTTTTAAATTCTCCGATGGTGGCTGTTCAAGGAAAGAAATAAGAATTCCACACACCAGTAATTACTGAACAAATAGGCTTGTTCTCTTACAGCCTTTGATACTGAAAGTAATGCTGTCACAATGAGGGCAGATACATTGCCCGAAAATCACCATGTTCGTTGCAACTGTGTGCATTATACCTGATGCACTCAGCCAACCAAACAGCGTGTTTATATAGTGATAATCAAATCACTGGAGTGCATTATTACAGCTGAGTGTGTTATTGCAGTTATTAAATAGCTTCTCTTGCGTTTATAAAAAAAGAAGCTATTTTTCAATATCATTTTTCATTATCCCTCCATGAAAAAGAGTTCATGAGGATTTTTAAAAGGTCTGTTAGCACTGTGCCAATTTAGTTAAGCATTATAATTTTGTAAAAGAATTCAGAAAGTCATGAATAAAACATGAAATAGATTCAGCAAGATGAATGGGATGTTAAGAAGGAGAAGACTCAAAAATCTGTTTTGGCTAATAGGCAGTGCATTTGTTCTTTTCAAATAGCCTGTGTGCACTGTGCTCGTTTTTAAGGCTTCCACATAATTTCCTTTTAAATTTTCAACATTGTCCTGGACCATATGCTAGAATCTTCATGATGAATTTGCTCTTAGCTCTGATACATCATCTCTTTTCCAGCTTATCATTAAATACCAGAAAAGTACAGACTTCCCTGCTTAAGTACCATGCTTTCTAGGACTGTGTTTATTCAAAACTAGTGAAAGGCCTATCACTTAGACAGGCCATATTGAAAGCCGGGATGATTAAAGGGTATTAAGGGCCAATTACTCTGCATGATCTGAAGTGTACATTGTAAGTCAATTCCACTTTCACCCTATTATTACCACCATATCCCCAGTAATCTCGGTGCAGTGGTCTCTTTTCTCATTCCTGTTGTACAGATAGGCAAGTTCAACAAAGTGTGTGATGCTTTTGAAGGAAATTCAAAACTGTTGTAAAGTTTAGGGGTTGTTGCTGTTGTTGCTGTTGTTTTTTTGCTGTTGTTTCACATGCAGTCCCCTAAACCTGCATTGAGCACTGAGCTATCTAACACGGGATTATTTACTTTTGACCCTCCAATGCCATTAGCTTTCAAAATACCACATTATTTCAGTCCACGCATTGTCAGCCAGGATGCAACGTCAAAAGAGCAGTTTTAAAAGGACTGAGCGAATACACAGAAACTGGACAATGCTCAGGTGCAGTCTTAACCAATCTGATAGCTGCCAGAACTGGGACTGGTGGGAGTTGCAGCCCATCTCAAGAGCATTCACATGGTTTCATGCTAAAGAAGAAGAAATAATTGCACTGAAGAAATCAATAGGTCAGATTTCTTAAAATAAATAAATACTTAGGACACTTCTGCTGCAAGAATCTCTGTGGGGAGCAACATTTCAAGATGCTGAAACCTTGGTCACAAGTCACACCTGTTGTGGAACTCCTTCCTCATGGAGGTGTGTTTGGTGCCTTCATTATACAGCTTGTGGTGAATGCTGGAGATGCACATCTTTACCTGGTCTTGTAACACTTGAGGTATATTTTTAGGGCCAACATTATTTCTGTGATTGCAACATTTTTAATATTGTGTTTTAATGTTGTAACCTGCCCTGGGACTTTATAGTGTGGAGGGTGGGTAATGATCATGATGGTGGTGGTGATGATGAAATTGTTGTTGTTGTTGATGATGATGATGATGATTATCTGTAGAGAATTAAAGCAGAGACTAGCTACCCAATCTGATTTGTTTTAATTAGGCTTGCCTTTTAGAAATTTCCAAAGTCTCACCATTGGTTTAAACAAGGGTTCTTATTTTTTTGCTCTTTCTTATTTTAGTTTCCACACAATGTAAGTACATTTTTATTTTTATTTTATCTTATTTTTTTAAGAAATGTTCTGATGGACAGTTATAATGATGGAATAAAAAATTTCCCCTCTGAAGCTGTGAGGATTCTGAAGAACAATAACCTTTCACTTCTGTACATGTCAAAAAGACCAGATCATTAGTAACTATCTAACAAGCTCTTTCTAGTATGTTTCTGTACAAGGAAATCTAGGTCTACTTTGCAGTGTGTATTTGATTTGCCTATTTATTTCTGTACCAGCAGTACCTCATATCTCTTTTCAGGAGCCCAGATGTTAGCCAATTATGTCCTGCTTAATTGCTTCATATAGTATTCTTTCTTTCCCACCAGCTTTCTTGAGAATTAAAGTGGGGGACCCGATACATAGCAAGATGCCAGCTGCTGTTTTCCATGGGCAATACTGATCAGGCACCTGGTCTTAACTTTATCTAGGACTCCCCTCTCTTTCCTTTGTCACCCAAATTCTCTCTTTAGCTGAGTTGTCTTACTTCTCCCTTTTCACTAACGCAAAGATCTGGCCCTTCCTCTCTGTCCCCTGAGCAAAAATTCTGCTCCATGCCTTGGCCTTTCTCAGCTGGACTGCTTCAGTCTTCTCTACTCTCCTTGCCTTGGTCCCCTCATGTCAATCCAGCACTCTGTTGCCAGAATAAATCGCCAATCATGTCCTCCTTAAATCTACACTAGCTTATTGTCCTTTGTAAGGTACAGCCCCTTGAAAGTCCTCCATGCCCTTGCTCTTTCCCATTTTATCACTCTTATATCTCAAGACATCTCTGCTTGTGACCTTCACCCTCATGCTCTCCCATCTGAAGGTCTCTTGCTCCTTCAAAATACTCTTCCCTCCCTCTGTTGCTGCTCTGCATGCTTGAATTACTTCCCAGACCACCTTATTTCTTATTTCCTTCAAATGGCTGCTCAAACCCCACCTTCCCCACAAAGCCACCACCTGGTTGCTGTGCTCAGCCTGTACTTCAGCTTAGGTATGTGCCACTGAAACAGCTACTTGTCGTTTTCATGTTCACTTCCACCTGTTGTTTCCTGTATCATTTTTTATACTGTAAGCTCCTCGGGACGGAGACCTGTCCCCTTTTCTCTGTAAGATGCCACATTCACTAATGGCACTATAGAACCCATTGTTTTATTTTGATGCTGTTGATCATCCTAATAAAAATCCAAGCTTCTATGACATAGTTTAAAATGATGCTCGTATCCTAAAGTGACTCAGTGCATCTTTGTATCATGCTGATAAGTTATTTCAGAGATGTGGAACTGTGGCTAACATTCAGTGGCGTAGCATGGGTTGTCAGCACCTGGGGCAAGGCAAGTAATTTGCGCCCCCTAACCCATGGATTTGTGCCCCCTAACCCTAACCCCCAGATGTTGCACCCGGTGCGGCCGGCCCCCCCTGCACCCCCCACGCTACGCCACTGCTAACATTCTAAAATTCAGGTATGAAAGGGGAAAACTCACATAATGGGTTTAATCACCCAGACCCATTGGTCACATTTCGACAGAACACATTCCTGCCTCTTTCTCACAGGGAATAAATGAAAACAGAGTTTCTGAGAGACTGAGCAGCATCCTATTCTGAAGGGTCCGGGTGAGGTCAGGGGGATGTCTCCCAGGTAAATGCGCAAGGGATTGTTGTTGCCTTTAAACACAAGGGCAATTTGAGGCCAGCTGCAGCATTTGCCGTGCAACTGATACTTTTGAAACATGGAACTTAGAGCATTGATTGTGGAGCTCATACCAATTCTGAAGGTCAAAATCCGATTCCCAATCAGTATATGAATTATGCAAGTGTATAATGAAATATTAATCTTCAAACATCACAGTTTAGAATCTTTCTCAGATAGGATGTTAATGGTATGCTTGCGTCCATTTTACTTTGATACAACTGAACCAGGACAGGGTTGGGTCTTTTGAATTATGGGTACAAGGTTGTTCCTAAAAATCATACGGGTCATCAGGGATGAAATTGTGGTCCTTTGGTTCCAGTAAGTTAATAATAATCCTTAGTGTTGCATCCAAAGCAGCACCAGAGATGTTCCCCTGGTGCGGCAGGAGTTCTGTTTCATCTCCTCCCCCTGTGACCCCCCCCCAATCTATTTTTGTTATGTATTGAAGTTCTCACCCTGGCCACCAGGAGTATCGTGTATATAGTTTTCACTCAGGTCCACATCAGTTACTTTAGGCAGGAAACCCTGGGTTGTTGTTGCTACAATGTTGACAGCCGGCTGCCTATAAAAGCAGGCCGGCTGAGTTGTTTGCTGTTCAGTTCTGTTCCAGCTTACAAATAAAGAGCTGCTTTGGAGAAATTGCTGCGTCGTCTGCTATGCCTACCCACTATTTAAGAATTTTGGATGGTCCACCAACACTCCAAAGCTGACATGGGGGGCTTGTCAGGGTCTGCTGGGGAGAGGAGAGCTCAAGACAAAAGCTGTGTTCAGCTAGCAGAGCAGGAGCAGTGGACAGCCCCCTTAGCCTTTATATAGCATATCTCATAGATTGTCTCAACAATCCTTCCCACAATCATATAATGAAAGTTAGCATTATTATCCAAGTTTTGCAGATGAGGGCTAAGGCAGAAAAATACAGTGGTACCTCGGATTAAGTACTTAATTTGTTCTTAACCTGAAACTGTTCTTAACCTGAAGCACCACTTTAGCTAATGGGGCCTCCTGCTGCTGCCGCACCGCCAGAGCACGATTTCTGTTTTCATCCTGAAGCAAAGTTCTTAACCCGAGGTACTAGTTCTGGGTTAGCAGGGTCTGTAACCTGAAGCGTCTGTAACCTGAAGCGTATGTAACCCGAGGTACCACTGTAGTTGGTGGCCTAAGGCGACCTGTTGGGTTCAAACCAGAGGTGACAGTTGAACTAGGGACTGATTGGTTCATAGCCACTAAGCAGAAAGTGTCACTGCCATAGCCAAAAATACTTTGTGTCGTTCATGTTCCATGACAAGTATTTTGGATTTTCATGTTGCCATAGCACTAAAAGGTGCATCACGTCTGCCTGAATAGCTCAGTTGGTTACAGCGTGGTGTTGATAATGCCAAGGTTGTAAGTTCAATCCCCATATGGGACTGCTGCATATTCCTGCATTGCAGGGGGTCGGACTAAATGATCCTTAGGGTGCTTCCAGCTCTATGATTCTACAAGAATATACTGCAGTGGCTGAAGAACAAACACTCTCTTAAAAGGTATGCATGGTGATAGCAGCCCTGGGCATTGTTAGCCCAGTTCATTCAATCTCCTTTCGCAGGTATAATGGCGGTAAGAGAAATAACAGAAACCTCTGTGTTTTGGTGCACAGTTCTGAAACTTTTAGGGATGACATGACATGAGGAGGGGAAACAAAATGTGAAAGCAAGGCAGGCAGTTTCTCCAAAAGTTAAAACTGCCCAGCAAGAGAACTGGGATTACTTCTTAACCACAAGTGGGACTGTTTAGTGAGACATCAAGCAGGACACCCAGCTTCACACATATTATACAGAGGTGGATTGACTGCTGCAAGATAGCCACTGAGCCAAGTTGAAGGTGGTGATGTTGATAACTTGGGGACAGTCCAGCCAGAATACTTTTCAGACTGCCTCCCCTGGTACTGACCAAGCTGATCTTCTAAGGAGATTGTCAGTGGATTACCACTTGTCAATAATGTTGAAGACGACCTCCTAGGCGATAGCACTCACCCTCTGAAACACCTTCTCTTGGATAATTTGTCGGGCAGACACAAAAATGACCTTTAAATGGTTCTTTAAAATGTGTATGTTTACCCAAGCTTTCCTGGACTCTGACAATTACATTTTCAGTTTTGGTTTGTATTCTGCTGAGTTTTATTTGCGACACACAGTTGTGTTTGTTTGTTTTTTAATCCAGTTTTTAAGGTGATTTTATTGAAAGGTTGTTTTACATTTGTCTTTTTATTGTACTCTCTGATAACTTTGTAAACATAGCAACTTCTGCACAACAGGTGGCCCAGAATGGGTGCAGCAATAAGAGGCAAAGTACACGCTATGTATGTGCCCCATAATATCTTGCCCAAACTGACATTCCTGAAGCATGTTCTTCCCCTCTCACATTTAGGAATGCTGGCATTCCATTACAGGCTATCAGCCCAATGTATACACCAGTTTGGTCAAAGTATCTGAGCTCCATGCATTTTAATCAATGCAACTGAACTGGCATAAATCCAGGTAGTTTGGTTGAAGCAGGTTGTGGATCAAATCTGCCCATGTGATGTCAAGCAGAGAAGAATTGCACCATGTATAAGTCATGTTTCCTATTCTATTTTCTTTTTCAGCTAACAGATTTTTCCCCCCAGCAGACCCAAACCACGACTGTACTCCCACCACCAATTATTTGCTGAATACCTGTAGTCTAGAAGCACTGTTGATAGAGAGATTTCATTTGACCTTTCTTGGCTCCCTGTTGCTTTTCACTCCCTCCTTGCAGTCAACCTTTCAGAGCTGATGACTAAATCCAATTACTTAACTTTTGTCCATTTTTCTTAAATACATTTTAAATGGCACGAACAAAACCTTCATTTTCCTCTTTTAATTAAAAAGGGCACTGGTATGGCTAAATAGTCAGATGCCACTTAAAATAACACCCTACAAAAATAAATGAAGCATGCAGCCAGTATGCGCAAAATTATTACACAATGCATGTTCAATTTCTCTTTGGTTCACATCAGTGTGGGACTCAAGAGATTATTTAGGACTTTTGTACAATGGATTTAAATAGCCACATTTCCCACTGTATTTCAAAATATAACAATTGGTGGTGGGGGGGGGGGGATTTTGCCTACTGCTTCCTCCAAGCAGATGCATGAATTATTTTCTTGTTTCCTTCACTCATTGGGCAGAAATCTTAGACACTCAACAAATGAATAGTTGTGCCAGAAGAAGCAGCATCCTATGGAGACTTGGAGCTTTACACAGCAATTCTACTATAGGGCCAAGGCAACTGGTCTAAAGTGGAACTGCATTTCGAACTCACACAATCCAGATTAAAGCAGCTACACTGGTTGCCGGTTTGTTTCCAGGCCCAATTCAGGGTGCTCACATTAGTGTTTAAATTTCTAAACAATTTAGGCCCAAAATATATGAAAGACAGCCTCCTTCTCTACATACCCACTTAGGTATTAAGAATAGCAGAGGGGGCTCTCTTAATCTTTCCACCTCCCTCAGAGGTTTCATGGTACAATTTCCCCTCGAAAAAAACAATTCTTAGGGGCTGCAATCTTCTGCAGTGCTCCAAAACACATATTTTTGCACGCTGTGCCACCCAAAACATTTGGGAGGGGAAACCACAGTGCAAAATTGCACAAAATCATGGCATCCAAAATGGCCCCCGTGCAAACAACAGGAAGATGACATTCCAGATTTTGGCTTCAAAGTGTCAGAGGCTATGCATTCCCATTTGAGCGACCTTCTGTAGACCACATGTCAGTGACAGATGAGGCCAGAGGCAAAAAGTAGGCAACAAATGCAGATTTTACCTTTTTAGTTTCCACACTCTCTCTCACACACACCCTTCTATTCTTTATCCAGGCAACCAAGAGGTTCTGTCAGAATTCAATGACATATTCCCGTTAGGAATAGCATATGAGGGTGATTGATGGTTTTTTAAAAAAAAAAAAACCATTAAGATGGAAATCCTATACATACTAACCTGAGAATCTCATTGAATAAGTCTTGATTGGGCTCAGTTTATTATTTCTCCATCACTAAGTCCATTTCAGGGTGACTCTTGGCATCAGGATCGAAGCACCTGTGACAGTAAAACTGCTGTGGCTGTTTTTATGCAGTTGAAAGAAGTTTATTCTCCGCCTTCCTTGTATCTGTTCTCTGCGTAAAGCCTCTTACTCGGGTTTTGTAATGTTAGGATATTTCTCCTTTTGTTCGAAGACATGTTATTGTCCTGATTCCTTGACAACCTATTTCACATAAGTGTGTGTGTTTTTGTGTTTAATATGTAGCAGAAACATCTTATATATATTCTGAAGAGAAGAGCCCGCAAGAAACTTAAGGAGATACAAACCTGAAAAGGAGTAGGGGGGGAAATCCAAGGATGGTAGCCCTGTAAAGGGAAACCCCTTATTTATTTAGGTCTGTCTGTTATTCTCTTTCTTTTTCATTTCAAAATAAAGAACAAACGACGGGTAAAATAATTGCTTGGCTGGGTGATACAACTAAAGAAAGAGACTTTGAAGTGCCATTAAAATTCTAGCCTTGCAATCATTATGGAACCAATCAACTAAGCTCTGGAGCTCAAAATCTGACTGCAAGAACAAATAATCAGAACCTTGCTGCTTCCCCACAAACGACAAGCGAGCATCTTCATTGCTGCATGTCAAGCTGCTGCTCTAGGAAGTACTATAGAGCCAGGAATAATGCTTAGGTGGCTGCTGGAAGGTCAGAATAATATCTGCTGCTGAAGACAATGATTATGCTGTGCCAGTTGCTCCTCCCTTGGAAGTGCTTATTCTGCAGCAGAGGCACTGCCTGTACTCTGCTGCTCACACACTGTACGTGCAGCGACGACTTAACAGCATTCCTGCTCCTCCAGTGCACACAATAACCATTTTGAGCCACTCCACACTCTCATTAGACAAGTGGCAGTGCAGCCACTGGGTCTGCACGCATGACCCTGAGCTACAGCAAGCATTTGGGGCATATATATATATATATTACAGACATCCGCACACACTTCTTTCCTCTGGGGGCATTTCCAGAAACAAAGTCCAAATTCAAAAGGGGCGGTGGCAGCGGCAAATTTCTCTCCTCTTTCAACCACAGCCAAACCTCTTGTTGCTTTTTGGGATGCCGGTCTAGGCAGGCTATTAAAGAAAGATCCTTGGAGCTCGATGCTATCTATGCCACATTACACTGTGCATGGCTTTGTTATATAATGCTGCCGCTCATAGCAATAAACCAGCAAGCCAGCAGAATGCTTAAACAACTACAGCGACAGAGAGGCAAGAAACAGGCACCAGTGGGGAAGACTCACACATTTCCCAGAGCTGACTGAAGTTCCACCAAGCTGTTCATTATGATCTGGCCCATCTTGCACAGGGAGGGAATTGACCACTGAAGTGGTATCTATCAGAGACAAGTTGAGGATGTGAAGGGCGGACTAAGATGGGCTACCCAGATCCGGACCTGGAGTTTGTGGTTCTGGACCTTGTTTACTGGAGCAGGGGGACAAGGGTCTGAAGTTCAAGAAGGTGCTTTTTCTGTTGACCAGGCAAAGGCAGAAGACCAGGAAGCATTTATACTATGCCTGGCAAATCCAGATGCTTCATATTGCCAGCCAGCCACAGAATATAGTATCCCTATTCTTTTCTCTGTCTGGAAAGCATTCTAAAAGCTGAGTACTCACAGTTCATGGCAGCTCAGACTATTACGTTCCTAGGGCAAATATCAGAGCCCCTGAGAGTGGACTAAGTGCAATGGAGATTTAATTTGGCAAAACAAACCCCTTTTTCCAAGAGATCAGTCTTGAGTGATGTTTCCTTGTGGGTGAGTAGAGAGATGGGGATGCAATTCCCTTTAGCAGGTTTGTGATCTCATTGGAGATGTCCAGAAGAGGCCTTTCTTAATTCCCGTATTCCAAGAACTCTGCATCTGGCAGAAGACACCTGTTAGCTGAAGAGAGACCAACCTTTCCTTGATATGCTTTGAATAAAACATTTACTCGTAACACCAAACTTTTCTCAAAGGGAAGTGTTCCCCGGGGTGAAGTCGCTTGCACATATCTGTCAAAAAGCCAAAACTGCTTTCCGAAAGTAGTGCATGCATTAACTGTGCTCAGGTGACATCATGCACACATTATTTCCAAAGGTGTGATGCGAATGCATATGAGCTGCTGAAGGTGCCCAGGTCAGATTACAAACTCTCACACAGAAGCGCTTGGGTTCCTCAGGTTGCATTCACTAGGCGTTTATTCCGCCCATCCCCCATCCCCTCCACTGTTACTTTCTACATTTGAGCTTTCACACAACATAAAAGACATTTATGGCAACATAGCAGAATACAGCGCAAATTTAGCACTCGTGTCCATGTTATTTCCACATGGATATTTTCCGGAAGCAGATAACACAGAAAATTTAACGGTGCAGGACCACAATACCTCAAGGACTGCCTATTCCCATATGAACCTACCCGGTCCCTGAGATCATCTTCGTGTGCCTCCTCCTAGAGAGGTCCAGAGGGTGGCAACACGAGAACGGGCCTTCTCTGCAGTGGCTTCCCATCTATGGAATGCTCTCCCCAGGGAAGATCGCCTGGCGCCTCCATTATACACCTTTAGGTGCCAGGCAAAAAGTTCATTTTTAACCAGGCCTTTGGTTGATCTTATTGACATCCAACACACTTCTAGAATGTGGCTTGGGGGGGGGGGTGTTATTGGGTTATTGCTTTTGGTTTGATTTTATATGTTGTGTTCTTGTTGTGAACAATGTATAAGTTGAATAAATAAAATAAATATAAATAAATAAAATTCCGCTATATTTCTGAAAGCGGTTCTTGCATTGTTTGAAAGCTCAAATATAATGTGGGGATTAACTGTTTGGGAAATGGCAGGAAAACGGAATAAACTGTGGTGCGAATGCAGCCTCAGTACCCTTCACTGCCTCTTATATGTAGTTTCCCTGCACTGTTCTGAAGCAGATGGTACCCATTTCAACCAATAGATGGTCTCGGGTTCTACATTTAAACCAGTACTATCCTCCCACACATGCCAAATTCTCCCACATTAAAAATCTAAACTGAGCATTTGCTGTCTTGTAGCGACACTTGCTTAGCTTAATTTCATGTGTTCAATTTATATTGATGGTTTATTGCAGCTTTCTTTTGGCAGAATTAGTCGGGAAATGGAAGTGCTTGGGTACAGGAGACAATGGGCTCGTGTGCAGCCAGGAAGACCGTGGTGTGCTGGGTTATGGAGAGACAGCACTGCAGGGCAGAAACATCCTGTTTTCTGACCACTAAAGAACCCCACCCTTCCCTTTTCTGTTTTCTGAGGCTTTTCACACACATCACTCACTGGTTTCATTTTACTCCTTTCAACAATTGATAGCAAAAAAAAAAAAAAAAAAAGCAAGCTCGTTCCTTTACACAGAGATGGATGGATTTCTTGGGGTCATATTTTAAAAAGCCTGAATCATGACTAGAAACTTTGGCTCGGCCTAACCTACCTCACAGGGTTGCTGTGGGGATTAAATGAGGAGAGGGAGAGCCACATGTGCCACTTGGACCTCCACGGAGAAAAAGGTGGGATATGAACACAATAAATAAATTGTAGAAAATAAAAGGCTGAGATCCAAGGCAGGTGCAGATTCCAGCTTAGTCTCCTTATCCGCTCAATTTTTCTATGCTGAAGTCCTACTATTTTAATTCTTTTTTTTTTCCATATGACCTTGTAAAGGAGTAAAAATCCTTATAGTGCTTGGTGCACACAAAAACTTATTTAATTTTGTCATTTCTGTTGTTTCCAAAACAATTTTATTGGGTTATGCCTGACTAAGTGGGAAGGGGGTTATCCTGTTGGTTTTGTTTTAACTACTTATTTATGCTTTTATCTTGCATTTTTATCTTGCAAACCATCTTGAGATCTTTTTATGTACAATAGTATATAAATCTATTTAATAATAAGAATAAGTTATACTCAAAATACACTCACAGAAATCAACTACTAACTTTAGTTCATTGATTTCAACAGGTTATCTCCAAGCATGACTGACTTGCATACAACCCATTGCTATTTACATATAGACCTGATAATGTTTTCCAGCCACCTGTACCTGAACAGTAGGAAGTTCATCTCACTACCTTTGGAATAACAAGTTTTGGACACTTAAGGGAACAGTGGAACAATCACTATAGCAACTTCCTTAGCTTAAAAAGGAAATTGGGGGGGGGGCAATTTCCAGATATGGGGAACAAAGAAACAGGATGAAAAACTGATTTGGTAGCTTTGAAGATTTCTTATGTATTGAGTTAAACTAGTTGGCAAGACACACTTATCGGGTAACATCAAATAAGCTGATGATTTAAGCAATGTCTAACAATAGTCCTTCAAGGAATGAAGAGAGATCTAGACTTTCAATCAAATGCTGTGAAGTTACAAGAGAAACTGCATATTAAAAATCCTTAGCAAGAGGTTTTGGGACAGGATGTATTGAATAAATACATTTAAATGATTCATTAGACTTTCCAGAGTAACATACTGAACACAAGCTTATGATATATTCCATGCAATAGTATGTGCATGACTAGCTTTATGCTATTTTATACAATCTAACTTTCATAAAATACAATAATTTCACTTGTTGATTTTCCAATTGGATGTTATTAGCATTAAAGAAGGATTCTGGAGCAGATGGATGTTATCCGCCTATGCATTTTAACATCCAGAAGGAAGAGTCCAAACCTCAAAGCATCTGCATCAGCAAGAATCCCAATGATTTCATTTTAGTTGTGTCATCACTAAACGGGCTTTGAGGATCCAACTCAAACTCATCTCTAGAAATCAACATTTGTTGTGGTGGCAAAAAACGGTGGCTAAAGGAGTGACCGGAGCCATCAACCTGTTCTAGCGCTACCCAAGGAAATCCTCATCCCCTGAAGAAAAACTGAATCTTTTCTCCACATCAGACCCCACCTTCTCCTCTTCCTAAGTGACAACTCTGTCCGTGCGGCATTCCAGCATTTAAGGCATTGCTCTTAATTGGGCACCCAGTCCTAAGCACTCTGGTAGTTTTTGCGGCAATCTAGATTGTCAGGTGTAATGCCCCCTGTGGCTTCGGGGGCTTAAGACTGCAGTCTAAATAAGTTGTTGTTTGTTACATTCTTGAGACAGAACTATCCTGGCGTCTGTCAGTTCCACTGGTTTCTGCAAGCAGACCTAAGAAGCCAGCTCACCACAGTGATTCCCTGCTTGGTTTGCTGCTGTTGCACCTCCAGTCCTTGAAATGGAGGTTGTTCTGCATGTGACAGAGGTGCACATTTGTGTGTGTGTGTGTGTGTGTGTGTGTGTGTGTGTGTGTGTGTGTGTACCACCTTTATCTTCCAAGGAGCTCAAGATGGTGTACATGGTTCCCTCCCCATTTCACGCTCACAAGAACCCTGTGAGATGCTGGATGACCCAAAGTCGCCCAGTGAACTACATGGCTGGGTGGGGATTCTAACCCTGATCTCCCAAGTCATAGTCCAATGCTATAACCATTACGCCACACTGGAAGCAGTAGGAAAAAGGCGGGCTACATGGTATTCTTGTATGAGGCTGCTTCATTAACCCAGCATGAAGGACTGCAGCTTTCAGCCCATGTTACACCAGCACTGATCCTTTCTTCACTGCCAGGTAACTCAAGAGGTACAAGACCATGTGGGCTGATCCATAACCAGCCATCCAGTTTCTCAAAGGTTGACAGCGTTGTGTCATAGCTTGACCTTCTCCCATGTGGTGTGGGGTTTCTTAAGTTGCCCCATTGGTGTTGCACCAGAAGCTCCCACACCACCATCTTCTATGGGTCCACACCTGACCAAGGGGGCCAAACAATGCACATCTGGCATTCTGGAAGGATGGATTTATTTCATGGATGTTGCTTCCCATTATTTCCCAGGTTACTGTCTAGCGCTACTGTCAGGAGCACAGTCCTTCTGTACGCCCCCTTCTCTTGGGCTACCTGTGCTCTTGGCCACGACAGGCTGAAGTCCAGGAGTTCTGCAGCTTCCTGTGGAGGAAGGGGGCTGGGTACATCTGGAATATAGCTATTCTCTCCTTGGCCCCACCCAATGAGGCCTAGGGAAAGAGCCTGAAGATGGCCTCTGGCAGGGGAGTAAGGGCCAGGGTTATATGAATACTGGGTCTTTGGGTCTCAACAGCTTTCTTATCATAAGACTGACTTTAATGAGCACTGTTATCTTAAGACCAATTTGAAAGTACAACTGCAGTAAGTTGGTTGAAGAATACTTAAGATTTCCTGTCCCTCCTCAGCCAGAAATACTGACCATGAGCAAAAAAAGAGCATGTTATCTTATAAAGGAAAGGCCTCATTAATACAAGCAAAAGACCAAAGCTTTTGTGGGTGTTCTGTTATCTAATGTACTTAAGGCCTGCAGAGTTAAGAGAAATGAGATACTTTCTAGTCACTTAAAATAATTAGCTCAGCTAATCAGCTTCTGCTAAATATGTTCTTCACAGCCTTGAAAAAAGAACATTTGGTGTATTTCCAGAGAAGTCTTTGTGTTCAGTTTTACTGAAGAGATCACAACTTGTTAGCATTAATGAAGAGAAAAGGGAATGAAAATTGCCAAGTGAGCATCTGCAGTATTTTCAAAAAAGTGGGGGTGGGTGGGGGAGTTTGCACAAAAAGGGCATGCCTTATTTTGATAATTCGGGTGAATTTAAATTGTATCCATGGAGGAGGTACATGCGCTGGCCCCACTCCTCCACACTCTTGACCTTCCCATGATGACTGGGAAAATCTGAAGGTAGCTTATAAGTGTGTTTTGACTGAATACACTTGGGCAGGATTTCCTGATTGTGGGAGGATTGTAATCACATTCAGTTGAATAAGCTTACAATCGTTTTTTCAGACTTCAACCCTCAAATGAAGATTTGGAATGCAGGGAAGTTGAACCAGCACACACTGCTCCATCAGAGACATCTGAAGGCAGCCCTGTATAGGGAAGTTTTTAATGTTTGATGTTTTGCTGTGCTTAATTTACTGTGTTTAATGTGTTTAATTTGTTGGAAGCCACCCAGAGTGACTGAGGCAACCCAGTCAGATGGACGGCATATAAATAAATTATTATTATTATTATTATTATTATTATTATTATTATTATTGACACAATTTAAGAGCTACTCAATGGGGCTTTTGTTCAAAGGGCTACACTACAACACACTTCTGTGCATGTCTACTCAGAAGTTTGTCCTGAGTTCAATGGGCTTTCTTTTGAGGTTTGTTGTAGGATTGTAGCCTTAATTGGAAGGGGAGGAGGTTGGGAGAAATTAAAAGTCAAGAATAATATGAGAGTGAGAATTACGTAAGAACATTTCACTTTGAAGTAGTGAAGCTTGTTCACAGTGTACTGCTTATAGTGATTTGAAGTGCTGTTCTCCAGCTGACTGCCAATTCATAGATTTGCATTAAAAGCTTGACTGCAGTGATTATGTAAAACGCAATTGTTCTTTAATAATTTTAAATTGGAACCAGTGACCACGGGAGTGTTACATCTACAAGAGTACAATGGTACTTTTCCAGTTAGGAGAGCCTCCTTTTGTGGATTTGTGATTTATTTATTTTTTGGTGGGGGTGGGGGTTGTGTTGTTCAGAATGCCTTAAAAGAAAACAACCCAGGAAAGACTGGAAGTGCAGTTTAAGATATTCTTGCAGTCTCAGCCTTATACACGTTTCCTAGAAAGATCCGCTGGGTTCAAAGGAGCTTTCTCTCAAGGAAGCGAGCATGGGATTGCGGCCTTAAATACTATACTCCGGGATGCTCCGTTCATTCGTTTTCCTTACAACGCATATGAAGGGACCACCCTCTAGCGGTCCGACGAGGCATTTCCCTTCCTAAAGTTGCTCGCCTCTTCTTTTTTTCTTTAGGCAGAGAATTTCATGCAGACTGTAGCGCACTTTTGGCTTAGGAGGAGGCAGACTCGGAAGATGATCTAGCTCGTTCGCTGTCAGTCCTTGTAAGGAGCGCAGTCTTCGTTCCTCAGGTCGACTTCGTCTTAAGTTCGGTCAGTGCAAAAATACGAGAAGCCCCAAACGGAAGAAGAAACCACCATATATACGTCTCTCTCTTGAACGGATTTTACATAGGTTTTGCACGATTGAAAATTACCAATAAATCCGATACGATCGTTTCTTCAAAACACGGTAGATGCCACATCTTCACGACCCAAGTCGCGATATCTTTTAATCCTTTTAATTATTTGCAGAGCCCCCCCCCCCCCGCTTGTCCGCAGTTGCATCGCTCAGCATTTTCGTTGGAAGCGGGGGGAATTATTCCAAGGGGAGGTGCAGGCAGCTGGTCAGATCTGAGCTGTAGCGCGAAGATTTCCCTGCGCTGGGTTTTATTATTCGCCTCCGCGTTCGACATGCCTTCTTCCTGTCTGGAAATCTCGCAGTGTTTGGCATTTCTATATCTTTCTCGGCGCATCCCTTTCGTTTCCACCCAAGCCCGGCGACGCCGATCGCTCCTCGAGTTCCAGATGACTTTTCCGCACGCTGATCGCTTATCCCCGTATGCTGTCAACTGGTGTCTGCGACGCACCGAGCAGGCGGCGTGTACAGCATGAGCCATTAAATCCCGGCACGCCAAGGGACGCGTGCGTGTGGATGGAACGGGTTAAAGGAGGGGGAAGTGGAGTAGATACAAGCCAGAGATCTACAGTAAAAAAGCGTTTTGAGCCTATGCGAAAATCGGAGGGGGGCGGGCGGCGGCGGCGGCGGCGATGGTTTGCTGCCTGAGGAAGGCGCGAACGCGGAGGATCCTGGAAACTAGATCCCTGTCCCCACCCCCTCCTCCAAAGCGAGGTTCTTGCAAGGATCCAGTTGGCTCCATCGGTATCGCTCTTTCGCCTCCTGTCGCCTTTAAGCTGCGTGAAACTCGCTCGCTTTTATTACTCTTCTCTGATTGCACCGACGCGTGGTCATGAGGTTCTCGGTGTTGCACAATCCTGCTCCTTTCTTTCCCCATTTATTCCCCCCCCCGCCACAACTCCACCTCCCTCCCCGTCTTCAGATTTTAATTTCGGTTGTGTTTTAATTTATCCCGCCGTTAAATGTCTCAACAGCTGCAGCCACCCAGCCGCCTCCTTTGCCGCCATCCTCTCCTCCAGCGTGCACGCACTTGGGCCGCGCTTCCGTCCTACATCTTCGGCAGGGGGAGGGGAGCGGGGGGGGATGGCGTGGAGGGAGGGAGGCCAAAGGGGCGCAGGATCCTCAGAAAACGGCAGCGGTGCCGGGATCGAGAGATCTTCACGAAAAAGCAAGGCAGGGGTTACGATAGTGTCAGGAAACCCACGGCGCCGGCCTTTCTGGGCCAAACGCACACAAAAAACGGGGAGGGGGCGGGTAGAAGAAAGGAAGTCGCGAGTTCTCGAGAAAAAAATATATTTAAAAAATGAACTTGGCTCTCCAAGGAGAAGGCATGACTCCGCCGGTGTATTTATGGCACTTGAAAGCAGCCGGGCGCTGCAGCTTGAGTGCGAGGGAGCAGGCTCAAGTAGTTGCTAGCTCGCCAGGCCAGCGCGCTGGATGGAGAGCTAAGCTGACAGCGCCTGCCTGTCTCGCGCAAAGCCCCTCCAGCTGCCTCTCCCGCTTCATTCCAGCACACGCGAGGCTGGGGCTCTTTTTCGCTCGCTCGCTCGCTCGCCCCCGCCCCCCACTCGAGCTCGAGCCGCCGCGCAGCCTCCCCAATTGCGCGCCCAACAACTTGAGGCAGGTGCGCGCCCCGCGGGAAATCCTCGGGGACGGGGCGGCGCTGCGACGGGCGGAGGCGGGGGCTCGCGCCGCCGCCTCTCCCGGCGCCCCGAAGTGCTGGAGGAGCAAGTTTGGTTCTGGGGCGGCGGCGGCGGCGGCTCGGCTCGGGCAGGGGGGGATCCCGACTGAGCCTTTGCGCGGACGCCCGTCCGTCCCCAGCCGCCGGCCGGCGCCAGGGCTCGGCGCGCCCGAGCGCGAGGGGCGCGGGAGTGCGTTGCGAGCGCCCAAAAAGCCTCCGGAGCGAGGGGAGGGGAGCGGGGAGGGAGACGGCGGGCGCATGCGCCTGGGCCGATCGAGCCATATTGGATATGAGGCGGTGAGCGGAGCGCCGGCGAGCCTTGCCCGAGCCCCGGCAGCGGCGCGGGGCTGGAAAAACTCCCCGCAGGTAAGGCGGGCGCGGGATGCGGGGCCTCGCGGGTCGGGGGGCGCCCGCCGCAGCTGCTGGGCGCGTTTTGCTGCCTGCGCGGCCGCCGGAAAGGCTTTTTTCCGGCTCCTGAAGTTTGATGCGGGAGACGGCGAGGGAGGGCGGTAGCAGCAGCAGCAGCAGCAGCAGCCAGGCGAGCGGGAGGGGGAGCGAGCGAGTGGCGAGCGCTTCGCTCGGATGTGCAGCCGGGAGACGCCGCCGCCGCCGCCGCAGCAGCAGCAGCAGTACGAGCGCCAACTCCGCTAGCGCTTCTCGCGCGCCGCGCAAGTTCCCGCGACGCGGGAGAAAGGCGCTCTGCGCCCGCGCACCTCCGGGCCCGAAAGGGGGCGCCTGCCCGCCTGCCGTTTCCCTTCGCATTTGTTTTCCTGCTGTACTTGTAAAAAGTTCCTAGGCGCAGAGCACTGGAAGGTGCTCCTTCTCCCTCTTTTGGGGGGTGGGGTGGGGGGTGTTTGCCCGTTATTGTGTGCCCAAGGAAAGCCAAGCCTCTCCTTCCCTCGCCTTGGTTTCTGCAGTCTCTGGCTGGGCGACTGAACGTTGTGGATGCACTTTCTTTTTCTAACTTGGGTGGGTTGGAGGAAAAGTCATTTCAAGGGAACTTCTGAACTTTTCGGGCCATGTGTTTTGTCCTTGCCGAAGTGGCGTTTGACATGGTGATGGTGATGATGATAAAAGCATTATTATGATTCCTAATCTTCTCTAAAATGGCTTCATTTGGAAAAGATGAGGCCTTCTTAAACAATTGGGCTGTGGTTCTCCCCCCCCCCCCCTTAGCGGCGAAGTGATCTTTCAACCCAAGCGCCGGGGAACTCCGTCGGGAGCGCACACTTTCTCTGAAGACCGCTACGCGGTTTGCTACCCATCTGCGATGTTGATGGCAGTTGCGAACTCCTCGCATCAACCTGGCCCCATAAATCGCGACTTTTTTTGTGGGTGGGGGAGGAAGGTGGGTCGGATCGGCAGCTGGTGTCCGCCGTTGTTTTGATTGCGCGTGATTACAGTGCCACCAAATTACACTCCGCGGAGCCCCTTTGCCCGTGCTACTGATGCCTCCTCCTGTGGGACTCTACTTTCAGTTGAAAAACAACTCTACTCCTGTTCCCTTCGCTTTCTTAGTTTCCATTCTCTGCTCTTCTGCCCTCCCTCTTAAGACTCAAGAAGGCAGAGGCTTCATTGCCCTGTAGCTGAGGATGCACCTGAACCCATAAATCCTAAATGAGGGATGCACACTACAGTTGGCTGCAGTGGAAAGGAGGAGGCCTTGACAAATTTGAGTCAAGTTGGGGAAATGCTCTTACAGTCAAAGAGGGTCTTGTGCAGGAAAGACAGTTTGGGAATTGACTCCATTTAGATGCATTTCTGTGCATCAAACTGTGGAATCATCTTACTTAATGAAAAAGAAAGAGGAGTCCAGAACTTAGACTTTTACAATTTCTCTCTTGCAGGGACAAGCAGTTAATCCGCTCTTAAAAAGCAGCTCTATTACTAGGCCTCTCCTAGGCCAGAGTGATGTCTATTTAATGGTCTCACATGGGTTTCGTGGAATGATTATATCTGCTTTGGAGAGAAATTTGCTGTCATAAAAAGTGTGTAAGAATCTGTAACATTTAGGATTCATAGCTTTGCCTCTACTTTTATCCACTTGGAAGTAAAACTCTGATATAAAACTCTTTACTGATAAGACTGTGGCGCTAGTTTGGTCCTGCTTCTTCTGCCTCTTTCTCTGGGCTTACTACTGCTGGGAGGGAGGCAGAGGTTACCGTGGCAAACATTTCAGTAAAATAGAATGTAAGGTGCACAACTCTAACATTCATGTAAGAACTGATACGTTCTGCCCACTGACTTATAGTAATAGCTGTTACTGTTATTCATCAGGCTAAGCTATTTGTACTGTACATGCTGGTGAGAACAACGCTAAGCTTTTTAAAAAATACAGTTTATCTTAGTTCAACACAGTACCTCTCATAGATGGAGGCTTTTAAAAAACCCATTTTCCTATAACAAAAATACACATTTAATATTTGAGCAACATGCAGTTACGAAATATGGACATCACCCAAGTTGGTTTAGGCTTGGCATCTTAGAGTAATGTCACATGTTACTGACAGCACACCAAATGTGTAGTGTTGTGTAGTGGTTAGTGTCTGACTGGGTGTGGCAAACCAGGGTTCTAATCCCCATTCAGCAATGAAGCTCACTGGGGTGACTTTGGGCCAGTCACTGTCTCTGTCTAACCTACCTGACAGGGCTGTTGTGAGGATAAAATGAAAAGGGGAGGTCATGTACAGCACATTGAGCTCCTTGGAGGAATAGGTGGTATAGAAATGTAACCAGTAAATAACTTTGTTTCACTAAACACAGATGTACACTGGCCACAAAAAGCAGGGCACTCAGTTCCCTGTTATATTCACACACAGTGCAGTAGACACCTGTAGCTTTGTGTTAACATTAATTTGTGATACACACGAAGAAACTGTAAAACTTCAAACCACATTACAGTTCATGGAAATTGTCCAAATGTCTTTAAAGGGAATTTGTCTCTGGATACTGTGTTTAGTCTGGGACTTAACAAGAAAAGTTTAGATTGGTTCTTGAACTCTTTGGGCAGCAATGACTCATCCATGAGTAGTTTATATTTTCAGGATTGACTATAGTAGAGGCAGTAACCAGACTAGGATTCCTGCAAAACTGTTGTCTTATACCATGATAGTTCAATCAAGTCAGGTGTAGCGCTCTGTGTAGGCCTCATTCCTAAATGCATCTATATACATCATGGGATCATACATAAAAGTCATTCCACATGTGCGGTACAGCTCTTCCTGGATTGTGTCATTTCAGACTGGAAGTGTAGGAATTGCATGTTTCCTCTTGTGTTTTTTCCCCAAAGCCAAAACAAAACATTTTAATGTTGAGAATGACTTTAAACTTTGCCTTTCCACAGCAAGTCCAGGAATGTGTTTTATTTTGGCTGTGGGTATGGTGTGCTCTTCCCTCTCCCATTTGGTGAAAAGACTTGTAGCACAGGAAGAGCTGGATTAAATATTATCCCTGCAGAATAGTGTTATTCCTGTATGCTCATGTCTCAATTAGGACCCATGGACAGCAGAGGCATATGAGGCAGTTAAGAAGTGAGGTGACAGCATTGTTGAAATCTTAACTTGAATGCTAGAAAGCTGTCAACTCCTTCACCTACAGGAAGGGCTGCACTATCTGTAATCTGTGCACATTTGGGTTGTCACTTAAAAGGTAAAGGTACCGCTGACCGTTTGGTTCAGTCATGGACGACTCTGGGGTTGCGACACTCATCTCACTCTATAGGCCGAGGGAGCTGGTGTTTGTTCTCAGACAGCTTCTGGGTCATGTGGCCAGCATGACTAAGCCACTTCTGGCGAACCAGAGCAGTGCACGGAAATGCCATTTACCTTCCCGCTGGAGTGGTACCTATTTATCTACTTGCACTTTGATGTGCTTTTGAACTGCTAGGTGGGCAGGAGCTGGGACCGAGCAACGGGAGCTCACCCCATCACAGGGATTCGAACCGCCGACCTTCCGATCGACAAGCCCAAGCCTCTGTGGTTTAGGCCACAGCACCACCCACATCCTGGGTTGTATCTAACTGGGGTGAAAATATGCCTTCAGATAGGGAACAGATTTAACTATTGCACCTATGCCAAGTATGTGTGAATTTTATGAAGTGAGTTTAGAATAAAAATAAGAGTTCAGATTCAGTTTCTCCTATTTATGGAATTAATCTACTTTTAGGGTAGTGTTCATGCTTTACCATGAGAATTCTTGTAATTCAGATTGAACAATAGGCATATAATCTTATTTCTCAGTACTTCTGTGACCTGGTTCACAGACATCACATTAAGCCACAGGTAAAATAAGCTATGGTTTATGGTGAATGAGCAGTAGTTTGTTTGGGGAAAAACAAACTATGAGTCTGGGTTTTAAAGCAAGCCAAACCATGGCTTGTGTCCTGGCACGGATGGGAGAGGAGTGAAGAGCCTGTGATTTCAGCAATGCTGTTTCACATTATGTGTGAACCAGGCCTTAGAGAACAGCAGAGGGATGCTGTACAGGGGATATAAAGCAGCTTCTGCTTCAGCCTGAAGTGAAGTGCAGAAGGCAGTTCATTTCAATTTCAGGCTTTCCTGATGGATTAATTAGTATACTAAAAGGTGAAAAGGAATTGAATTTATTCTCATTGATTCTGTGTATTTGTGTGTTGGGTGACACTATGTTTATGTGACAGAACAACTTCAGGAGTGGGAATGACTCTGAAGCTTACACTGGATTTCTCTACAAGGCAAACCTTGCTTAAAAATGAGATGAGCTGGGTAAACAAGGGCACCTAACTTAGTAACTGATCCATAATACTTCCTTTCAAATTGCAGTGTGGAATTATCTTCTTTTTTATCATTATTAATCCTTAGCAAAAAATTGTTTGAATAGTTCTACTACATGTGGAAGACATGCTGAAGAAAGGATATAGAACGTATTTTTACAAGAAAATGAAAATTAATCTATTTTCCATAGGAAGGTACCAGTTTTATTCAATATTAGGGGGGGGGACAAGTTTTTTTAATCAAAAGGTAGAACCTTACCAAGTTTTGAACGGGAAAGCTTTATGCCATATATAGGCCCAGTTCATATGGCTTAGTGCGAATGAGCAAACACGCAGGTCCTCATAGAGGAGATTGCAGCCACTTTGTAGTGCTGCACTGCACTAAGCAATGGTTAAACTTAGTGTGTTGTCTGCTGCGCTCCAGGCAAACCATAGCCAAGGTTTGCAGCTTGTGGTTTGTCTGGAGCTGTGGATGACACACTAGGCCACTAGGGCAAAACTGTGGCTCAGTGCAGCTGTGAAACAATCAGGGAGAGGAAGAAAGCAGCCATAATCTCTCCTGGAGACCGCACATTTGCTTACATATTTGTACTATGTCATGTTTTGGCTTCAGGAATGATGACATGGAAAGAGTTTAGTTTTATTCTGAAATTGATTTCTCCATTGGTTTAAAAATAAACATGTGCTAAACTGTTGCTATTGTTAATTCCTTGCATTTTCATAGCTTGTTCAGTTTGAAATTGCAGCTCTTTAGACTATCATAATACTTGTCTGCATCAGAAAAAGTAGTGCTGTTGCTAGCTATTATTCAGCAGCTTCATGGCAGATCTGGGAATAAAAACGAAACTCTTTATTTTAATCCTCAAATAAGACTTTTAAAATGAATTGAGCTAAACAGATCTATTTCTTCCAGGTGGCTTGAGAGGCGCACAGTGATGATTATTTATTACAAATATCTACTATGATAATCCATTGTAATGAATAATTTGCATTGCCTCAGAGTAGAACTCCAGCTCATGAAGGACAAAGAAAAATAAAATTCAGGAAACTGTACTTTCATTGTATGTACTTGAATGCTAGGAAGCTCCCATATGCTATGACCTTGCTACAGAATGGACATAAAAGATAGAAATCTTCATGATTATTCAGTCTTCTAGTCAATATAAAAATGCTGTTATTCCAATCCTTGGGTATTGTCAGTGCATTTACCAGTACTTCCATAGGAGAAAGTTGAAGCTGCTTCATGTGTTTTTTCCCCTGTCAGAGGAGAAAAGGGGATGTATTGTGATAGCATAAAAGTCTGCAGGGTCCTTGAATTATGTTTACTACAGCATGTACCGACTCCCTGGGGTCTTTCAGGCAATTACACTAGCGCAAAGTCCCTTGTCTGAATGTAACTGTTTCTTTGCCCAAGCTCTCTTCGTTTTTTCACTTTGCCTCCAGGGAGTTTCCCCCCCTTTACAATGGGAACCTCACCTGTGCAAGAACAGGTCAAAAGGCATTCAGTGAAGATAGCCGTACATAATCTTATGTATACTGACTTGTTGAATAGTGTGCAGCTTCATCATTAAAGCAGTTATCATTGGCTTAAGGGTGTCTTTTTCTAACTTGAGAGAGAACTGGAGGTTTTTAGCGGCTCTGCCATTTCTTTCAGAAATATGTTTCTACTTCAGTATTCTGTACCTAAAGTTTTGACAAAGATCAATGGCTAGAAGAACACACGGTAGCTTCTGTAATATGTGCATTCCACACTTCTGACTTGCAGTCTAGGAGCAAGCTGATCTTACTTTATGGATGATAAATTGTAGGGGGAAGTTTAGTGTTGTCTTCCATGAAATTAAATTATGTGAACAATTAAAGAGAATATTTTGTGCCAGCCCTAAAAGCATAGAAGGTGTTCAGGTATTGTGCAGATGAGAAATGATGGCTCAGGTTGCCCAATAAATGAAAGCAAGTGTCTGATAAGAACCAGCATTGTCCATTAGATGGCTTTTTAAACTTGGACCTGGCTGTACGCATTTAGATCTCTGCAAGATGTGCTTATGTAGTGAAGAAGAAGAAGAGTTTGGATTTGATATCCTGCCTTTCACTCCCTTTAAGGAGTTCTCCTTTCCCTTCCTCCCCCACAACAAACACTCTGTGAGGTGAGTGGGGCTGAGAGACTTCAAAGAAGTGTGACTAGCCCAAGGTCACCCAGCAGCTGCATGTGGAGGAGCGGGGAATCGAACCCAGTTCCCCAGATTATGAGACTACCGCTCTTAACCACTACACCACACTGGCTCTCATGAATGGGAAGAATAATAAAATCATAGAATTGTTGACTTGGAAGGGGTCCCAAAAGTCATCTTGTTCAACCCCCTGCAATGCAGGAATATTTTGCCCCAAATGGGGCTCAAACGCACAACGACCCTGAGATTAAGTGTTTTATGCTCTACCTGCGGAGCTATGGGCATCTTAGGTGAGTTTGAACAAGTCACCCATCTTTCAGCCTTAATTTGTTAAGCATAAAAAAGCTCATATATTTTTGTTGCAAGAATGAAAAATATTAGCTGTACTTCTAGGAGAAAAGTAGTGCTGTAGGACCTTAATTAGATAGGTCCAGGAATGGGATGCAGGGCTTAGTCGGAATTAAATTTGGCTCAAATTAAGAGTGGATTTGTACTTTATAAGTACATAACTTGTTATTTTTCAAAGTCAGAAGTGACATATAAACCATGCACACACAGAGAATGTTAGAGAGAATATGATTTTAATACAGTACTAGGGTTCCTTTTCCTCTGTTAACTAAACTGTTCAATATAAGTGGCAATAGTCAATGCAAGCAATCCCTGCTGGGCGATTGGCACTTCATTCTGATTAGACTGTTAAACTATAGCTCTGCACCCACTTATTTTTGTAGAAATCTCTCATTTCAGTGGATTTGTAGGCCTACTACTGGGTACCGTATTAAATCTACTACACACTGCTACTTAACTTCTGTTAGTTTCAATGGAGCTTACAACCCACCCCCACCCCCCATTGAACTGAATGGAGGCTGAACGGCTGCAGTATCTGGTGGATTGATTCCTTGATTGTTAATGGTTGGCACTAGAGTCCTGAATTAATCTTGGCAGTTTATTGTGGTGAAATGGATCATTGCTATTCCTTTGCATTCTGGGCCACCCTTGATAAGATCTTGCTGGTTTAGAAGATTAATAGTTTCTCCTTGTTCACTTACTCTGTTTTCATTTATTTGCTGTTTATTCTTTAGGACACTCCTTTTCCTTTATGGAGCTGAATAAACCATTTTTCATTAGCGAAATCGCTTATAAGGAATTCCCATTATAGCAAATAGCTGAAACTGATAGTATCTCAAAATGATGTGGCTATTAAAAATGCTTTGATATTTTCTTTGTGTTTTGGTGATGAAAGATAGAGGAGATGAATTCTTGATGATCTAATGAAACACTATATGCAGTGCTGGGCAAGCCTTAACGAGTATTTTGGTAAATTTGAAGTGATGCTGCTCAGATCCTTCCAGGATGGATCTTTCAGGATCCAGAAAATTTATAGCAAATAAATACAGCTGTTCCTGAATAGTTGAACTTAGTTTTTTTTTTTTAATAATCCTTTGCTTCGTCTCCCTGTGTGTATCCCCAAGGCAGATAATGGGGTTGTCTGATCTGGGTACGTGCAGTGAATTGAGCACTCAGGGCCCAAACTACATGTTAATGTTAGCCTAGTTCCCCCCAGATGCTTTGGGCTCAAGTTCCTCTCAGTTCCCTTTTGTGTGCTTCATACTGGGAGTGTTTTTTTCCTGACAGAAGTCAGCAATTGCAGGTACAGTGGTACCTCAGGTTAAGTATTTAATTCGTTCCAGAGGTCCGTACTTAACCTGAAACTGTTCTTAATCTGAAGCACCACTTTAGCTAATGGGGCCTCCTGAAGCAAAGTTCTTAACCTGAAACACTATATCTGGGTTAGCGGAGTCTGTAATCTGAAGCGTATGTAACCTGAAGCATATGTAACCCGAGGCACCACTGTAGTGGTATGGTTTGTATTGGGACCTGTAGCATTGGGATCTATAGCCAGTGTTAGAAACTCAGGTATATAAGCTAGGCGCCAAGTGGCACCTTAAACCTAGATTACGGTCGCCACAGCAGAATGTCTGTTTGCCAGGGGGTTGGACTAGATGGCCCTCGGGGTCCCTTCCAACACTACGATTCTGTGATCTCAACTACATTGCCTGACTGTAGTTTCCTCTTACAACAATTCCCTTGCCCCAGTATGCAAGAAGGAGAAACACACACAGAGGAAATGGAAATGGTATTAACTATGGACTAAGGCAGTGATTTTTAAACTCTGGTCGCCAATCTGGGCCCCAGAAATTCCTACATAGTCATAGTTGGACCCGCGATAGTAGCAAAATGCACCCAGCACCCGGCTTGTTTTGAACACTGGCTATAGCAGCTTTGTGGGGGAAGTGATCTTCAGTGGAGAAAAGGACATGGGAAGGGCCATAGTTTAGTGGTTCATTGCCCATGTGGACAATTCAAATCTGGATTGACCAATGACCTGATTCGGTATAAGGAAACTTCCTGTGTTCGTCCCTAAAATTTTAGCTTTGTTTCCCTCAAGAGGAACTTGAGCCCAAAGCATCTGGGGGGAACTAGGCTAACATTAACATTAACATTATGCTGATGCATAATGCTCCCCTGCTCCCTGTAGCTATTGTTTTTATCAAGGAAGAACATGCCCAGTGCTATTTATTTTCTTATATTTATATCTTGGCTTTCTTGCATCATAGAACCCAAGGCAGTGAGCATGTGGTTTTCCACTGGTCACTCATCCACACACCGACCAGACTCACTTACCTTCAGCAAGGCTGTGGTCTCCTGTGCCTCCCTCAGACCATACCTTGAGAGCACTAACACAGCATGCAATTTAACCCTTACAATGCCTTTCATAAGTGGCGATGCACACACTTTCTTTAGTATCTCCATTTCATGTTAAGCTGTTGGGACATGTTGTTGTCGGTTTTTATTAAAAAAAAAATACATCCTATCAGGCCTACTTTGTGTTCAAACTTATAAGATGACCGAGTACTTTCAGTGCACTGATCATCTCCACGAGCTCATTCATTGTTGTGCAACTAACAGTATTTTAAATACGGACATCAAAGAGGATATGTTCTTGTTGCCTGATGGGAAATTATGGTTACTGCAAAAAGCAGCAACAAAACTGAATGTTTATGTGTAGCATATCACATCGTACAAACAACTCCTGAGGAGGTCAGTAGCACAACTTGATACACAGACCAGCTGCCACATTTGGATTTCTACCGCAGTAGCAAAATAACGAAGATTTAGAGTATTGTATTCAAAGTACAGTACTCCAATTTAGCTTGTTTGAGGAGTACAGCCTCGGTAGGCATTTAGAAGAATAGAAATGAACTACACAAACTGTCTACAGATCACTCGGCGTTTAACTGAAGAAGTGGTTCTGCAGTTAATAGTACTTTTAAACTGAAATATTTATTACATATTGAATTTCAATAAATTTGCACGAAAACTCTGCGTCATAGTGTAGTATAAAGACATAAAAGCTTAATATAACCCTTAAGTATATATAAATGAGTGGCCATCTAAGTGTTTACTAGGGTTTACTTTGCTGAGCTTCAGCTGTTACTGCATGGCAACATCACATAAATCTCAGTAGAAAAAAAATCATCATTGCAGAAGCATTCCCTTTAGAGTTTGGTATATAATAATACATTACCAAGAAGGTTAAATATAATTGCCTAGCAAATAATGGAGCAAGTGATAGTGAATAAATAACTTCTTGCTTGGCATTCACTGTCCAATTGAACAAGGGGAGTGGGGTGTCACTAAATGCTGTTACTATATGTTGTCCTGATCTCATAATGAGTAATTTGTACTAAAGTGGGGAGAGGGAGCTGGGTTGGGACATAGTAAACCCACACAGGCTTCCTGATCCCCTGGAACAGTGAGGTGTTCTGCATGTCTGTCAGCACCCAGAAGGAGAAGTGGGCTTTGTTAATCCCTACTGCGAGCCTTTTGTGTGAGGGTATCTGGTCCATGCACAGATGGAACATGCCCTTGTTTGCAACTAAACAGGGCCTTCTGCAGTTTTGCTACCTTGGAGACAATCTAAAACCTTGGACCGTGTAGCCCACATGCCTGTTGCATTGCAGAGTTTTTATCTGCATAGATATGAAGGGCAATCGCAAAACAGATTAGACATTTTTGAGGGTCTTTTTTGTGCAGATGCCATGACACCAAAAGATGTAAAACTAGGATTCAGAGAATTATGAAACTAGTTCTGGGAAATGAAGGGTACTGGGTTAGGGTGTTGCTGTTTTTATTAGTAGCTCTCATACCACATCAAAAACTTATCTCTTAAAACTCTGAGGGGAATTCTCAGAGCAGGTTGTGCTATGACATGGCATTCTGCTGAGAGGAGAAGAAAAATCCACTGGGCTAATGGAAGACAATTATGTTAGCCTAGGACTGCAATTTCAATTGCCTGACAGTAAACACCATGGAACTCAAGTGTATACATGTCAAAAGATGGTGCTGTAAATACAGCTCTTGGATCCAGGCCTACTTGTTGTTCGGAACTTGCAGGTATAGGGGCTAGGAATTACAGGGCATTGCAATGTTTCTCTGAGATGGAAAGTTAATGTACAATCTTTTTGGTTAGTCATAAGTATCCATACTTCTCAACAACAATAAATACATTGGGTCATACCTTTAATGTTTGACTTCAATATTTGGTTATATTATCCTGTTGTCTTATATAGAAAGTAGGCTAAAACTTAATGTAATTCATAGTTTCATTCAGGGATACGCTAAATTCAAATTTAATTTGAAAGCATTTTTAAAGATTAATATAATGACTTTTAAAATTATATAAATGGCTTAGGATTTGGGTTATCTTGGAAGAAAAAAATAATGGTCTGGGATCTAAAGCAGTGTGTGCACATAATGAATTTTCAGCTGCTCCCTTTATCCTGTCCCCTTCTCCGTGTTTTGTGTGTGTGTGTATAGGGGCTAGAAAAAAACAGCAGTTTCCTAATATGCATACACGCTTATCTGGATCCTAGTGTATGCATCTATATCAGCACAAGCAGAGTACACTCTGTGCCTAGACCTTTCAGAAAAGCTGATGTGTTGCCTTTTTTTCCCCTCCTCCCCATTTGTGTACAGATTCCTTCCTCCACATCCTGGTTCACACTAACCACAGCCTGCTCCATCTGGCATCTGAATTGGGCAAACCAGAATCGGAAGTTCACTTTAAATAATTGTATTGAATGGTAACCACAGTAGGTATCCACAAGGAGAGGAGGGAGTTTTTAAGCACATTCCCAACTTTGCTTTGACTTCATTGATACTTGGACTGGGCCAAAGTGTACCGCCTTTTAAGTGAATACTCATAGGTTTTAGAGTGCGAGCCACGCAGGACTTGATGCCACTCAGTTGTGACTGCGGAGCTTGGATGTGTCAACCATGCAGTCTAATCCCATTGTGTTTATGTAATTCCCTGAGTAGCATAGCTGCTGGTAAAAAAAAAAAGGTTGTCGCTATCGATATTCTGCTACCCAAAGGGCACTTCGATGATAGTCCATGTCTCATGTACCTCGACTTAATAATGCACTGGGCGGCTGTTTGTGGTAGTGACTAAGGTCTTAAACTGAGACTTCTCAGAATTCAACAAAGTTAACCAGTTACTGACACCCACTGTTGAATAATCTGTTTAAAATTAAACAGTGAAAATGGGCAACACTGCCTGCTGCAGGAAGGCAGTGGGGTTGGCAAAGTTGTGTTGTTACTCACAGGTGCTTTTTATTGCCACTCAAGCAGAGACGTGGTGTTGTCTGAATTACATATTTGAATACACTTATCTAAGCAATTCAGATTAGGTATTGCACTGATTGCTTTTTAAACCCTTATATAAACTATATATATTTGATACCCGGATGCTTCTACCAATTGGCTTGCATTGGAGTAAATTTTGTGACAATTAGGATTTGTTTTGCTTCCTTCTTTGCTTTTGTTTTGCTGCCTATTTTGTTCTTGTTTCCAGTCTTTGTAAACATTTTATCATATTTGTGGAATGCGAACTGCATTTTTTCATATTTCCGATAGTGTTGGGGTACAGTAGCTTTGGACTAAATAGACACATACATTCTATTCAGTATAACAGTGATGGAGAGTACTAATTTGTGTCTCATGGTTATTTTTGGCAGCAGGTTTAATGTACTTTGAGTGAGATGAGCCATGCTGATGGTCTAATTGTATAGAAAAGTATGCATGTAGGATGGAATAGGGAACCTTCTTCTCACAGGGCCCAGGCATGTATGCTGTAAATATGCAGTATGTACCCTGGACAAGTGAAAAAGTTCATGCATTGAGCTTGTTGCAGCTGGATTTAGGATCACCTCTAGGTTGTATGACTGATCCTTATGGGGTAGATTAGCCCTATCCAGAATAGAGGTGGCAGGTTTTAAGGCATTTTTTTCTGGTTGCTTATTTTTATGTGGTTGATTTGTCGGTATTGTAATCTCTGAGTGCTCTAAAAAAATTGTTATTTTAAATAACTATTCTAATGGAAGAAATTCATTCACTTATACCATACAATTAATCACTTTTACAGAGGAAACTTTTGATTCTGTCCATATTTTAGGTATTGTAGCATTGTGCTATTTTCATAAGGTAAAAAAGGGACCTACAAATCCACATAATATCCTATTACCATAAAATTTATGGTTAGACCGGCAGATGCATTTATGGGTGCTTTTGCACTAGCAATGAAATGGGAAGTATTTTTAAGCTACGGTGTTTAAAATGCTCCAGTGAGTAATTTTTACTGCAGGACTCATGTGAACAGACCCAAAGTAGGGGTGTGTCCTCTAGTAAATGCCACAGGAAGTCCAGCAGTTGCTAACATAAATATAGCTTTAGGCTGCTGTTGTACCTTAAATTGGGTACATATGAATGCATGCTGGGGTGTATTACATCTTGTTACACATACACAGTGATTGCATTGGAAGAAAATACAGTGCTTAAACTCTGCTTAAATTAAGGGCTTTGATGGGTTTGCCATGCAGCATTGGTTATTAAAGGTAAATGTCACTGATTAGATATTAGAGAGCATCTTTTAGGTTCAGAAAACTGGGACACTCAAAAAATGTAGTCACACGCACCCTGGTTTATTAGCTTAATCATCATAAAAAGCAGTGATTTAATCACTAGACATAATTAATCAGCCAAATTAAAAAGACAGGTAGAACTAAATAGATGATTGCAAATTACTGCTTTTCCCACACAGTTCATCTTGCTGTTCTCCAAAATCTTTTTGGACTTTTGACCATGCTCAAAATAGCTGTAAATACAAACTCTCCATGAGGAGAGAGAAGTCATCTGGTAGTTGCCATGTAAAAAATAATAACGAGCATTTATTTATTTATTGAGGTGATCTAAAGTGTCAACACCAACATATGCTATATTTTATAGATAAGACTGCAGGAAAGCCAATCACTTGTTTTTCAGGCTAATTGGCAACCTGGGAGCAAGGAATCATTTTTGCCCGCACCCTAAACATTTGGGGTAAAGATGCAACACAAATGTATTGGCTTCTGTGCAACAGTGAAGGTGTAGAATATTTTGTGAGGTGTATAAATCATTAACAGGCTGCAGATTAAATTAATTACAGTATGCTTATTATGAAACCTGCCCTCTTATACTTGTTTGAATAGTAGTACAGTCATACCCCGTGTTGCGTTCCGCTCTTGTTAAGGACTTTCAGCTTATGAAAGCGGCAAACCTGGGAGTGTTTACTTTTGGGTTCGGTGCATGCGCAGAAGCGCTCGATCGCACCGCGCACATGCGCAGAAGAGGCACTCTAGTTGCAGACTTTCAGGGTTCGAATGGCACCCCTAAATGGATTAAGTCCGCAACTAGAGGTACCACCGTAACCACTTACGGTAATTTTGAGAAGATGGTTTAAATAAGTAGTTCGGTAATACGAGAAAGGAGATTCCCACTAAGTACCTGGAATAACTTTCTGACAGTAAGAGCTGTTTAACAGTGGAACAGATTTCCATGAGAGGTGGTGGACTGTCCTTCCTTGGGGGTTTTTAAGCAGAGGTTGGATGACTGTCATGCATTATCTAGTTGAGATTCCTGCCTTGCAGGGGGTGGGACTAGATGGTCCTCAGGGTCCCTTCCAACTCTGATTCTATCGTGGGAATGGGATAAACAAGGTGTGCCAAAGGCAAATATGTTTGAGAACAAAATTCCTCAGATCGTGGATGCTTACGGGTTGAGACCCATGATGCTTCCAAATGAAAAAAATATCACTTTTACTGCTTGGATTGCTACATACCATTATTCCACTTGCCACATGGCTGGACTCTTTTACCACTGAAGGTGGAGATGGGATTCTGTAGAATGCAGTAGTAGTCATTAATGTTCCTGCTCCTTTTTGTTCTAACAAAGGCACCGTTTTCATTGGCCTGCAGGTTTGTCAATTTTTGAGGAATGGTAGGGGTACTGTGGACTTTATTTGGGAACCCAGTGAGGCCTCAGGGCCTACGTTTGACATCCCTATTCAGAAGAGATAGAACATTGTGTTTTGTGGAGTTGCGAGGATTCTAACTTCTATTCAGTCCTAAAAAGACTTAACTTGAGAAACTGTGGCAAGAAAGATCCCCCACACTGCTAATCACCAAAATACTCAAAGCTACCAAACGTTCCCTTTCAGCTTCCAATGAAAAACATACCACAGGAAATTACCAAGGAAACAACTCCACCTGTACACAATTCTAATAATCAGTAAGCATCTTCAGAAAGCCCAACCAGATAGTCGCATCACCCCTCCTCTTCCCAGCTAAACTGTACTCACTGCCTCCGAAATCACATGCTTTGATTTAATGATCAAATTTTATTGATTTACAAAACGAGAAGAATTTTAGGAGAAAGCAAGCAGCAATCCATGTGATTGAATTACAAAAGGAAGGAGTGCTGTGGGACTCCAGTAGATTCAGAATGGGGAGTGAATCTTGTGGTGCCTCCCGATGGTATGAGCAAAGACATGTCAGTAGCAGCTAGAACTTCTGGGAAACTGGAGGTGATGGTCCCAAATGAACTGGGATCTCATGTTCCTAATTACCCCAGCCTGAAGATGGCTCTGCTGTTCACACTTGCTGGCAACTGAATGACTGAGGAGGAGGATTACACTGCTTTCCAGTCTATGGACCCTGCATCCCTCCCCTCATCAAGGTAGGTCTGGATACTGCTCCAGTTGGATGTCATCTAGCAGATGTTGTGGAGAGTACACCAAACCAAAGATGACATCAGCAACAAGGACATCAGCAACTTGCTCTATGACTAGCAAGTTGTAAATGGATCTCCACTCCTCCAGAATAGCCCTGCTCTACTCTATGGTGGTTTTTGAAGTTCCCTTCAATGCCAGTTCTTGAAGACTTTTAGGGAGGCAACAGCCACGATTACAAAGCAAATGCCTGGTCTACATGGATAAGAGAACACACAGGAACTTTATTGTGTAATCCCACCAACCTAAAGAAGATGATGCCTATCTCATGCTTATCTGCAAGGGTGGAGAATGTCCAAGAAATGTCAGTGTTGTGGTTTCTCCCAGAAACACTAAAGTATGTATCCATGAATTATCATTTGCTGTCCAGCACTGCCTGCAGGACCATGCTATAGAAGTACTTGCATTTGTAGTATTCCACACACACTTCCCAGGCCAAAATGCTAAAGTGGGATGAATCCAAGGCCGCCTCCGCCCTACCGATGCCCTTCCCATGAAGCCAAGCTCATGGAAGGATAAGGTGATTTTTGTTGCTGTTCTTCATTCCCCACATTTGTGGGGGACAGTTTCTTCAGGATACAGAGAGTTCTTCTGAAGATCTCACAAATCATGGATAAATCCAGAAGGTAAAGCTGAGAAGCACGTAACCCACATTAAAGACCAGTTTGTAGAATGTCAGCACCTGTCTCTTCTTCCCAAGCACTGCTTGGTGTCCAGCCTTTCCAGGACTGGAATGCTATCTTTATTCATTCCACAAAGTCATCTTTAATTTCTCCAGCTTCACCAATTCTCCCTCATTGATTTCTGTGTCCTCTCCATGATGGCCATTACGACAGGTACCACCGCTCACTCTTGGGGAACGTTCCCTTGCCTAACCATAGGCTGCCTTCTCCCTGGTGTTTTGCATAACTCTTTATCTCCATTATTCGTACCCCCTTCAGTTAAGTAACTATATTCCCATCTAGAGTTGAGGTGTGCAGCTTCTAGCGTGCACATCCTAGAAACACCAGGTCACTAAGATCAAGGATTGTTTCTGGGTTTATAACAGTCAAACTGAGACTTCAGGGCACATGTGGATTGTACATTAGGTCTTTGCACCGGGGGTTTCGAGTTAAATGGAAGCTGCAAGTTGGAAATTGCAGGCAAAGGTTTTATGGGCAGTGTTGAGTGCTGATTGAAAACTCATTTGAGTTTTTCACCCCCTTAAAAGTATTTTGGCACTGTTAGTACCAAGTTATTAAACCTTGCTACTTTTACCTATGAATGCTTTCAAGGTTTTTTTACAACAGTTAAGAAACAGTTAAGAATTCAATTGTATGTGAATTCAATTGTATGTGAATTCATATAAGTTAAATTAGAGTATCATGGTACCCAGTTCCTTTAACTCCTCTGCTTCCTTCTTCATCCGATTCTAGATGTTACTATGGACTCACTAGGCTGTGGTCACTTTAAATTTTCCTTTATTTGTAGCAGCGGCAAAGCTGTCTGCCTTTGAGGGGAGGAGTTTTAGTAGTGGAAGAGTAGGGTGAGAAAAGAAGCCTGTTACCAGGCAAAGTTAGGGCCTAGATCTTTGGGCAATAAGCCAGCAAGAGCCACTTATCCTTGGGAGAAGATTCCTTTTTGTTCCACTCTTGATGCATGACTCTGCAATCTGCCCAGTGTCTGGAACAGGCATACAAACCATACTTAGCAAACAGTGCTGGGTTCCAATGTAATGGGATGCCATAGTTTGAGAAAGCCAAGTTTCATAAATTAACAACAATAAAAGGCTTAAGATTGTGGTTTATTGGGAATAAGCAAAGCATGGTTAAGCTACTGGGCTCAGTTTGCGTGGTGAAACAAACCATGGTTATGCTAAACAAACCATGGCTTAGTGTTCCATTTAAAGCAAGCCTGTGTCTGTTTACAAGGAACAGTCCTTGGCATTGACCTGCTTTCATTTCACAAGCCACAGTCTCAGGCATTGTCCAATTACTTCCTCTTTCTACACACAGGCCTATAATATAACTCTTGTGTATCACGTAATACCGTCACAAGGCCAGGTTTCTAACTGATTTTACACATATCTATTGAGAAATATGTCCCACTAAGTCCTTGTCTCTAGTTGTATAGGATTGCCAAGGAATAGCAGGACACTGGATGCTCTTAAGGTGAGATGAGATGTTCTGTTCTCCATAAATTGCCTGGCATATTATGATGCGCCAGAACAGTGGATACACATACATAAAAACCCAGCACTGAATAGGGGAGGTCTTAAGAGAAAAAATGTCTTATATTTTTGTCTAGGGATGTGTCCTAAATTTACTTGAGGTAAGTATCTTATAAATCAGTGATTAAATGTCTTCCATAACAGTTACTGATACAATAGAGTTGAAGGGCATGAAAGATATAATAAATTGTTTCTGTTCGGGAAAGCCACCTACAATATTTTCTAGTCTCTTGAGAGGTTTCAAACTTGTTTTCTTTTCTCATTTTTTTTAAAGGTATTTAGTTAATTGGGGAAAATAAGAGGAGCAGCATGTTCTAATGAGCAACATGATCATCATATATACATTAGTAGCAAACTCAGGTGCTGAATTACAGTGTTCGTGTAGCCAAAATGGGGCTGATAAGGAAGAGAAGAGGTATCAGTGTGCCTGGGGAAACCACAAAGTTTGCAGAAAGTGGCAGATACCGCAGAGGTCAAACTTATTTAGGTATGCTTGTCCCTACCACCACTGCACTGGTGGCTGCCACAGCTCTTGTTATTTTACAGCTGATAAGCCAGGGGTAGTTAACATGGCATCCTCCATATGTTCTGGGGCTCCAGCTCTCATTGGCCACAGTCAGCAGGGCCAGTGGTTGAGGGTGATGGGAATTATAATACAACAGCATCTGGAAGGGTAACATGATGCACAAGAACTGCCCAATCCCATATTGAAACTGGCGGCCTTATGTGAGGATGAATGTGAGAGTCAGACTAGTTTTATTCTGAGTAACTTCGCAGGACTGGAAATGGCCAAGATAGAACTTGGGATCCTAGTTTGTGCCCTTCTTTCAGAATGGGAAGCATGTACAGTGGTACCTCTGGTTACGCACGCTTCTGGTTACGAGCTCCGCTAACCCGGAAGTAGTTGCTCCTGGTTGCAAACTTTGCCCCAGGATGCGAGCGGAAGTCGTGTGCCGGAGGCCCCATTAGCGAAAGCGCGCCTCAGGAGAAAAACAGTTTCAGCTTAAGAACAGACCTCCGGAATGAATTAAGTTCGTAACCAGAGGTACCACTGTAGACCTAGAAACACATTTTTTCCAGCCATCTAAAAATGTCCTCTTTCTGTTTCAATTTCCTTTAATTGTGTTTACTGAGAATGATGAACATGCTGCTAAAATTAGAGCTCCAAAGAATAATTATTTGGAGATGATTCTTTTGGCACCAGCACATGTAAGAGAGAAAGACAAAGAGAGGCTGATGGTGGGGAAGGGCAGGAGAAGCGGAGGGCAGTCACGAGGGCCACCTCTTTGAAAGGGGCACAGTATGCTTAACGGCTTTTATCTTGGTGAAGGGGGCGTCTCCTTTTTTTCTTCATAGAGTCTCTAAATCCTCAAGGGAAGTCTTGGGTGAGGGTGGCAATAACTTTTTTCTGTCCTCCCTAATTTCATTGAAAGTGTATGCAAGCATATTTTTTCAATTATAAATCTTCACTCTTCCATTTTTGCTTTTTTTTTTTTGAAAAGAGAGAGCTTGCTGTCTTGTGTTCTTGATTTTACAGTTTCAAGAGTAAGGTAAAGGTAAAGGTAAAGGTACCCCTGCCCGTACGGGCCAGTCTTGACAGACTCTGGGGTTGTGCGCCCATCTCACTTAAGAGGCCAGGGGCCAGCGCTGTCCGGAGACACTTCCGGGTCACGTGGCCAGCGTGACATCGCTGCTCTGGCGAGCCAGAGCCGCACACGGAAACGCCGTTTACCTTCCCGCTGGTAAGCGGTCCCTATTTATCTACTTGCACCCGGAGGTGCTTTCGAACTGCTAGGTTGGCAGGCGCTGGGACCGAGCAGCGGGAGCGCACCCCGCCGCAGGGATTCGAACCGCCGACCTTTCGATCGGCAAGCCCTAGGCGCTGAGGCTTTAACCCACAGCGCCACCTGCGTCCCCCAGTTTCAAGAGTACAGACAGTCAATTAACAAAGTGATAATTTAGCACCACGAGTATGTAAATAGTAGGTAAGTTGGTTTACCTGTAAGGAAAATTTTATCACACCTTCATACCTGGTCATCTTGGCATTTGTAGCAGGATGTTAACAGTGACTGCCTTCAGTATACTGTATTTGCTGTGATGGTGAGTTACCAATACTGGATAGCTCAGTCAGTAAAGCATGAGATTTTTAATCTCAGGGTTGTGGGTTCAAGCCCCACATTGGGCAAAAAGATTCCTGCATTGCAGGTTTTTGGACTAGATAGTCCTTTCCAATTCTAGAAATCTATGTGTGTTCACACTCCAAAGAAAACAGAATTAGGATAATTGTGGAAAAACATGTTCTGTGATTACCGCAGAAGTAGCTTTGTGTTTCCTGTAATTCTTTTAAATGAGTTACCTCTATCAGAATTGAGTTGGAAGGGACGCAATGGGTCACCTAGTTCAACCCCTGCAGGGTAGGAATATGAATAAGCCTAGGTAACAATTTTGAAGGCTAAAGGTAGCATAGAGCCCTGCGGTCCCACCTGAAATTGCTAATTCATTAATATACCAGGGATTCCTATTTTAACTTGCTTAAAAATATATGGGTATTTTAAATAGCTGCTGGTGGTTTGGACTTCCACAGTAAAAAAGAAAAGAAAAGCACATTGCTTGTGAGAACAGATGTCAGCAGTAAGTGTAGCTGCAAATGATCGAAGTTCAAATGTAAACTGTGTTACTTTTTAATCACTGGCTTTGTATGTGATGTTAAATTCTGGCGGATGAGGAAGCCTCGCCTGTCATTGTGCCATTGTTGGTAGAGGAGCTTCTAACACTGCTGTTTCCATTTGATCTCTCTTCATCTGTAAAAATTGCATCTTTTGATGCACTGTTTTCACTCTGTACTTGGGTATGGATATGAGCCTCTCTCCCTGTCACATGGGTGAGCATGAAGGAAGATGTGTCAAATTTGCTGAGTTGAAATATTGGGATTTTTAAATTGTAGCTGTCGGTCTTATATTTACTTGCAGTTTGGGTTTCCTTTTTTATCATGTAATTTTAGGTGCTGAATTGTAAGTCTTCTCAAGTTGTGAAGACACACACACACATGTACGTATTGATAAGTAGTGATTATTTTAACATAGCACTGTCAGCATTACTACCAGAAATCTGTCTGCACTTGTGGGAAGAGTGCACAAAGAACTTGGGAGGAAGAACATGAAAGGACATACTGTGGTATTGGCTTCCTGTACAAATTCGGACGATTGTGACACCACTAACATCTTTATACACATGTGCCAATAGTCATAACACTTAAGAAAGGTGAAAATACTGGTCTGTTGTCACTTGCAGTAGAGACTGGCTACCTTTTTAATGGTTATTTAATGATTAATTAGATTGTCATTTCTAAGTAACAAATATGGAGGTACACATATGTCGCCTACGCTTGGTGGCTAACCAAAAAAAAATATGCCTACCCATATGTGGGTCTTGTCTCTGACTTTGTCCTGCATCTCCAAAACACAGCATGAGACCAGAGACTAACCCCTGCTCCCTTCTCTAGTCTGATAAGATGAGAAGTAGTAGATTTGATGCAATTTGTAAAAAAAGTCCCAATTCCCCTCCATCTTAAAGCTGGAAGGAGTGTAGAGACTTGCTTTGGTTCTGGGTTTGGCAGAACCCATAAGCAAATCCTAGGCTTCCTTACCACAACTTTGGGGCCAGAGACAAATTGAATCCCCACCCCCACCCCCGGCTAGAGTTGGGAAGAAGCCGAAGACTAAGTACTTGCCACAGCAAGAAAATTGCAGACCAAAAATATACTTTAGGGACAGGTGTGCTTCATGCATGACTTGGCTTAGTATGATGTGTAAACCAGGCCATTGAATAAGATGGAGTGGTTATACAGCAAAAGTGCTTTGAGAATAGTTCTTTGCTAGTCTAATTTAGTTTCATTTATAATATAACTCTAGTTCCTTCTCTCATTTTATAGCTATATTTTCCCAAACCAGAGGAATATACTTCCAATATATTAATGCTAAACATCTGAAACTCCTTTTATAGTATGATGGTTAGGGACTTTTGTTCTTTCACACCAGTAGCTGACAATTGCAGGAGGGCTCCTGTCCTCCTCATTGTAGGGTTTGCATGTAAGGATCTGTTTAAGCAATTGTTAATTAAACTAGTACAGTGGTACCTTGGTTCCCGAACGGCTTAGTTGAACATATCAGCTCCCGAATGTGCAAACCTGGAAGTAAGTGGTCCGGTTTGCGAACAATTTTCGAAAGCCAAACATCCAATGCTCCTGCAGCCAATCAGAAGCCGCGCCTTGATTTTTGAACTGTTTCAGGAGTTGAATGGACTCCTGGAATGGATTAAGTTTGAGAACCAGGGTACCACTGTAGTTCAGAATTGCCTTGTGAACAAGCAGCCCATGTTTTTACAATGGTGGAGAATCCTAGGGTGTTGGTTGCATAAGCATGGTTGCTCTCATGATGTATTCACAGTTCACTGTGCCCTTATGCTGGATCTCATCATTGTACATGGCTGTGGCTGGTGGGATGAAATGAATTAATTAAGGGATTGTACAATAACCTGTTTTACTGGTGAGGCTGCTAGAAGCACTAGGCTGTGCTCATCAAGCTAATGGTTTCTGTTGTTGTTGGGACAATGCTAAAACTTTGCTTATCTCAAGAGGAGGAAGAGTTGACTTGAGGCCCTCACTAACTTGCAACTTCCCTCCTTTAATTAAACAAACCAGCAGCTAAAGTGCTGTAAAGGGATTGTTACTCTAGGACAGGGATGGCCAACTCCCAAGAAACTGCAATCTACTCACAGAGTTAAAAACTGGCAGTGATCTGCTCCCTTTTTTGGGGTTCGGGTCAAAGTTCTTGAGTTTTTTCAGGGAGGAGGTAAAATGTTGAGCTTTCTTTAGGGGAGCCACAGTTGTTCAGCTTCTTTGGGGGGAACCAATGATCTACCAGTGATCTACCACAGATGTCCAGTATCTACCAGTAGATCACGATCTATCTGTTGGACATGCCTGCTCTAGGACAATGGTGCATTATAGATAATCCATAACTCATTGGTTGGAAGCTACTAAAGCTGGAAGCTCATTTTGAGGAGTCAGTGCAAAGTTGTGTGCAGAGTTCCACGCCTGCACCACCAAAATCAACTGCACTCTTTCCATGCCCTGCACGTACAGAAACCAGACAATAGCCAGCTTTTATTAGATTTGCTGCATCTCCCATCCTATATCCACATCTCTTTTTTTACCTCCTCATTCCTTGATGGAACAGTAAACGGAGGGCAGTTCCAATGTATTTCTAGTTTTGATAAAGCAAGTCCCCACGGAGGACCCCATACAGCTGAAAGAAAATTGCAGAGCTGTTGGTGGATGGCTTGTTGGCTGCTGAAAGGCAGGAGGCAAAGGATACAAATTCTGCTGCCTTCTATCTGAAGTACTCTACTTTATTAATTGGTGCGATTGGGAGCAACTCCAGCTTTGTCATATTGAGCCGAGACTTTATTTCTTGGCTCTTGCACATCTTAAAGATTCCAATTTTAAGGCAGCTCTATGGCTGTTGCAGTTTACAGATCAGAAGACTTATTTTAGTCACACAACTTTAAACAAACTACAGCGTGTCACTCAAAGTCATTTAATGCTTAGGCAGTACTTCATTTCTCAATTATGCTTCTTAGACTTAATGCACAGGCTGTACAGAGAGCCATACATAAAGCCTTCTCTGTGTGTGTGTGTTAAGAAACACAAGCAACCTCATTTTTTAAAGTTTTGTGAGGAATTGATCATGTTAACCAGTGCCATTTTTGTACAAGTGTATAGCAGGAACGATGGGGAAATATCCATTGTGCTGCTGCTGCTGCTTTTTTCTGCTTTTTCAAAAAATAGTAATAGCTTCATTTAACAGGAGCTGCTATTTCTGGCATTTATTATTGTCAGAACAACTGCACAATATATCACTAACAACTTCCCGAAGAATTTTTAAAATGTTCTTTTTCTTTTTTTCCTGTAATTTGGTAAAATTATAAATAAAACATTTTAAAAAATCACTAACAATGTGGAAATAGTTGTTCTAGTCTCTGGATGGGTAGTAAAGTTTGTAAGCTATAGATCCTGTAATGCAGTGGTGGCTCTTCACTGCAGTGCCCAAAAAAGTGTAGTCTTCAGGCTTGTTTTCTTTAAAAAAAACCCCTAGGGGTTTGGTTTTTTAACTGACGGGTTCCATGGATACTCCACTGTGAAACCAAAATACAGTGGTACCTCAGGTTAAGTACTTAATTCATTCCGGAGGTCTGTTCTTAACCTGAAACTGTTCTTAACCTGAAGCACCACTTTAGCTAATGGGACCTCCTGCTGCTGCTGCGCCGCCGGAGCACGATTTCTGTTCTCATCCTGAAGCAAAGTTCTTAACCTGAAGCACTATTTCTGGGTTAGTGGAGTCTGTAACCTGAAGCGTATATAACCTGAAGCGTTTGTAATCCGAGGTACCACTGTATTGTGTGTGTCTCCCAGCCCCGCCCCCATTTGTCTTTTTTATTATTATTATTTTAAAAATTGGCCATGCCTGTTTTGACATTCAGCACCTTGACATTCCCTCCATGTGGCCCTTGGCCTGAGAAAGGTTAAGCTTGCCTGCCGTGATGCTTAATCACTCATGTGGTGCCTGATCAGGCAAATGGACAACTGATAGGCAGCACATGCACATGTTGTGTAAGGGATCAGAGCTGTTTATAGACTGTGTGGAACCCTTCCCTCAGTATCTTCCTTTCCCCACTCCATTGAAAATGATGAAAAGAGATCTCTGGATGCATTGCATTTTCTGTTCATTGTAGATTTCTACTAACCAGAGAGGAGATGAAGCTTTTCTTGAGCTTTGAGGATTGACCCATCTCAACATAACATTGATAAAGGACATTTAAAATGCTTTGTTATTCTGAGCATTGCAGTTAACAAACTGTAATAAAAAGAAGTGAGTGCTGCTGATCTGGATCTAGTGGGGCACAGTGCAAAACGTTGAAAATCAGCCTATACTTTTGCACCAGCATAAATGAGTGTCTGCCCAGCTAGCTCCGCTAGTAAATGTCTGCATGGCATTTTCAGGTTTGCTGTACCTGACAGAGGAATGCACTCTATATCAACCCTAACACTGAGTATAGAACATTCACTCTTAAAATACCTCTTTGATAGAACAAGGTGCACTGTGGCCAAGGAAGCACAACCCCCTGCCATTCAAGTGTCTCCCCCAGCACCTTGCTTCCAAATGTCTCCAGTTTGTCTGGAAAGGAAAGCTAGTACTGGACTACGTAGTCAGAAAGGTCTGGAAAGCAGCAAGCTTCCACTGGCTGTTAAACACAGACCACGAGAGTGTTTCCTATTTAGCAGGTTTGGGGTCTCTGGAATATGTACACCCTCTACTATCTGCCCGGTTGCAATCTAATTAAGCCTTTCTTGTGAATTGCTTAGAGACTGTGGTAATTAAACAATATATAAACTGTTGAAGTAAATACAAATAAATGAAAACACACCTATCGATTGGCTTTCTAGGAGCCTAAAGAGGGACAGCATCATGGAAGAAGCAATGTACTGGTAAAATAATATATTAAATACAAACCATTAAGGTTTGGGACACGCACTCAAAAAGATGCCACAACATTGTGCACCCCACTTGCCCCCCACCTATGCTAGGGAAAGGACAATCTTACCAACTCTGTTGCTACTAGTCTTGTCTGCATCAAGCCAGTACTCGTGCTCCTGTTTCATAGCCTTCACCCAGGAAAGTTCCATATCATATGGGGCTTAAGCCTGCCCTCATCCCATCTTTTCCAACGTTATCTCTTACTTTGCCACCTTTTGGAGGAACTGTGTTTAACCTCAGAAGTTTATATTGGCAAGTCTAGTAATCATGACTTCACAATGAATTATTTTCAGGCTTTAGGTAGGCTTTCACTTCTCTTCCAGTATTTGGTGTTCCACTCTTTGCCATTGTATATTTGCGGGGTGAGGGTGGGGGGAATTGCAAGTGTAGGCATTAAGATGTTGACATGAATGGCAGTTGAAAGCCTGCAGCCTGGGTTGAGGTGGTCATGTGAACATTGCACTCTTCCTAACACTTGCCTGACAATTTAATGACGACAGCTCTTAAGAGTGTTCATAAAAGTGTCAGAAGCATGTCATAGAAAGGAATAATGCTCATCTGATGTCGATGTGAGTGTTTCGGATTGAAACACTCCCAACAGCATGAGTGTGAAAGTGCCTCAAAAGTTGCAGTATCTGCCAGGCTGGAGTATACGTGACGTAGATCTTGCTGCAGAGCCAACTGAGTACATCTTCAGGCTCATAATCAAGCCTACTAAGTGGCTGTGGGAGGCTGTGTCTCCATAGCATTCTCAAGGAACTGCTTGGTGGAGTTGCATTGTGTGGCTGGGACATTGCTTACCTTGACCCAGGGGGCAAAACCCCTGGAGCACATGGTGACTAACTGTAACCAAATGGCTAAACTCTTTCAGGATACAGACACTCGACTCTGCAGTGATTTAGATGCTGGTGTTGTGGCAGTGCCAGCCAAGGTCGAATGCAATGTTGAGGCCATTATTGTGGGATCAGTTCCAGTTAATGTGCCCTGATGATGTGAACGGGATACTTGATCACCTGCTAGTGATGTACTTGACCACCTGCTAGTTAGACCCTTGTCCATCTTGCCTTATGAAAGCTAGCCAGAGTGGGGTGACAGAATGGGTGATAAACACAGCCTTGCATGATGGGAGTGTTGCCTTTGTCCTTAAAGAGGCTGTGTAGTGTTCACTTCTTTAAAAGCTCACTCTAGATCAGGCTTCCTCAACCTTGGCCCTCCAGATGTTTTTGGCCTACAACTCCCATGATCCCTAGCTAGCAGGACCAGTGGTCAGGGATGCTGGGAATTGTAGTCTCAAAACATCTGGAAGGCCGAGTTTGAGGAAGTCTGCTCTAGACCCAGTGGAGTGTAATTACTGTAGGCTGGTCACCAACACCCCTTCCTTGGTGAAAGGGTGGAAAGGATGGTTATGAAGCAACAGCAAGTATTCTTGGATGAGGCTGATTACCTAGGTCCACTACAATATGGGAACAGACCCGGCATTGGTCCACCAGATGGATGAGCTTTATTGAGAAAGAGAGAGCCAGGGAGTGCAACCGTATTATTTCTGCTTGACCCCTCAAGTGGCTTTTAACATCATTGACCATGGTATCCTCCTGGACCAACTCTGTGGGATGGGACTCTTACTCTTATCTTTAGCGTCATGACCCAGAATGCACCTCTCCCGGTTACTATAGTACTGACCAGTAGCTATATGTCATGTTGTTGCACCTTTAATTTTTCTTCCTTCAATATTACGGAATAGTTGATGGCCAAACTACTCTTTGAAAAGCTTGCTGAAAACATTTGTTTTAGCTGTCCTATCCAGACACGTGATTACACTTGTTTTTAAATTTGTTTTAAGTGCTTAATTGTATTTAGGTGTATCCTTAACAGCTTTTAAATGTTTTAAATACATTTTTATACTTTTTAATTGTTTGCTTTGTTGTTTTTTAATCAAAGAATTGTTTGTTGCCCTAGGCTCCCTTGGAAGAAAGGGCAGGATATAATTTTATTTATTTATTTTAAAAACGGTAAGGATAACACTGATCATTTTGACCTTTCTTAGTTTGTTGACATGTTGTATGGTTGATAAAAAATGAATGTGCCCAGAAGTAGTTTGCATTCACTTTCTCTTGTACTGACACAATGCATAAAATTGCAAGTGCTGCAGAATTAAAATTCAGGTGAAGAATGGGGGTGGGGGAGGGTGTGCAGATTGCCTTATTTGAATATTATTTAAATCCAGCTTTTGATACTGCTGTCTCATTGTGCATCTCTCACACGTGCACACAGTGGTGCTCATTTGCAGCCTTTACTAATCAGTTATTATGGAGCAAATACCACATCTATAAATAAAGGGCAGAGCTTTGTAAATCAAATGACAGAAATGATTGCGCTGGGGGCGGGGTGGAATTCCTGTGACTTACTTGGAGCTTTTCAGAACCACTAAGGCAGCTAACAAAAATAGTTTTCTGTCTTTTCAACTTTCTTTCAGTAAATTTAGAACATTTGAGTACACGTTTCACATGTTTGCTTTCAACATGGTCATGTCACTATCAGATGACTGTAATGTATCTGTTTTTGTGTGGTGAATGGGTATTTTTGAATGCCCCTTATATGGTGCCAGCTGTTTTCCAGCAGCTTGGAAGAAGTTTATTGATTTCAGTGTGTCTACTCTGAGTATGACTAACATCAGTTACTATCCAACTTGTTAATTTGGGGGAGGAGATCTTTTTTTAACCGAAGTGCTTGCAATCTTGTGATAAGTGGTGATGTAAATAGACCCTGAAGCTAAACAGAACTAGGGAATGGAAGTAGGCAAGCCAAATATAATGACGAGGGGGATTCCCATGTTAGGTCAGTTTGAAAGTAAATCAAGGTGTCCTGAACAAGTTGGAAAAGGAATTCTTTATTATCTGCCTATACTTCTAACTTGTGATGATAAAAATGCATGTCCACTGCTTTCTACTGAGATGTGACAATCCTTTGAGTAGAAGGTTCTATGCATGCCTTGCCAACTTTCTGAATGACTAGGTGGGCCGACAAGAAGGTCACACTCTGTTGTCTCCAGCCCAGCTCATGGTTAAACTTAACAGTCACCATGCAGTCAGTTAAAAACGCTCTGGCCTTTTTAAAGGGGATTTCCAGTAGTACAGATCTCAACTGTTTCTTCTCTCTTCGCCTATTTTCCTATGACACTGTATCAGTTAAAATCTACTCAGCCCCCTATTTCCAAGTTTACCCAGTAATTATTTACACGAGTAACAGAGCTTGTCTTCAGGGGGACTAACTTGATAGGCTAAAGTCTAGCTTCGGTTGTAAGAAGCAATGAAAAATTTATATCATATCTAAAGTTAAAAATGCAGGGTAGAGGGAGTGATCGAATACTGCAGTCAGAATGGATTGCCCACAGAATTTCATCAGCTGCAGGGAAAATGTGAAGCCATTTAATCTTTGGTTCCAGATACTCTGCACAGTTACAGAACCAAATGACATCAAATTGAGTTCAAGTTCCCTGGAACTGGAACTCCCCCCCGCCCCAAATACAACAGACCTGAATCCCTTTCAAGTATTTGGTCCTTTCCCTCATTTCTGCTGCTGCTTATGTTTTCCATTCAAATCAGCATAACCTTTCACATTTTTAGAAGGCCTGTCTGTTACGGTGTTTCCATGCGGTCGCTACCTCCTTCCACTTGTATATCTGGTTATAATTTGCTGTGATAAAACTGACTGCAATCTTTGCCATTTTGATTTCTAAAGTGCTTACTGTTGTATTTGCTGGAACCTATCTTTTATACAAAATATGTGTCTGGTAGTAAATGCAGCAACGACAGAGTTGCCAGCCCCATTAAAAACCTTCAGAGAGCACCTTGTTTTGCAAGGGTTTTATCTAACATTTGTTCTTCCCGATTCCATTTTAGCTATGAGTAATGGAATTGCTTGCCTAACAAGTTCTTTGGCGATTTCCTTCCCTAAATTATTTTTGCAGTGTTGCAGCATTTTCATAGCAGCAGGGTTACACCTGAGTGGTGCCTTAGTGCTGTAGGAATAAATAGGAGAATGAGATGAGGATATAATTTGAAGAACATTTCCTGTTCAGGAACATCAATTTGAAATAAACACTAAAACTGCAGAAATGGACCATAAATGTACTCAGTATTTTTCCCCCTTCATTGTTGAGGAACATGTGTTCAAAAACAGGGAGCCTGGCATTTAAAATCTGAAGCCAGCATTTAGCTGGCTAAATGAATGTTCAGATATCTGACTGTAAAACACTCAGCAGAAGCTGCTTAAATTATCTGAAAGTCTTGAAAGTTTTGAAAATCTAGTCATTCATTTTAAGTCTTTTTAAAGAAGTGCTTCAATTTATCCATTGCTCTTATGTTTAGAATGGGTTTAAATAAAGGGATGGGGAAGTTGAATCTTGCAAACAGTAAACCAAGAATACATTGCAGTCCATGGACAGTACAATGGTTTTCTTCCATGGGATAAGCTTCTTCCAACTTGCAGTGTAAATAAAAGCTATACATACTAAGGAATAAAATAATGCCTCGGTTTTTAATCTTGAGTCTCCTCCTTTTCCTTCTTTTATTTTACATTTATTGCATTAAAAAAATCCTAAATAAGGAATTCTATTTTTGGGTTGCGTTCCTGCTCAGAGTAACTGCAAATCAGGACTTGTGAGTCTAAGAGCTGAAAATTGCATAGAAACCTTAGGCATAGTATTAAAATCACAATAGCATACCAGGACATCTTTGAGTAAGTTAGCAACACTCAGGCATTTTATTCCTCAGAGTTGTACAGAAAAAGCAATGTCAAATTGCTTAAAGTAAGCATAATTCGGTGACAGCAGCCACGAAATTAAGAGACGCCTGCTTCTTGGGAGGAAAGCAATGACAAACCTAGACAGCATCTTAAAAAGTAGAGACATCACCTTGCCAACAAAGGTCCGTATAGTAAAAGCTATGGTTTTCCCAGTAGTGATGTATGGAAGCGAGAGCTGGACCATAAAGAAGGCAGATCGCCGAAGAATTGATTCCTTTGAATTATGGTGCTGGAGGAGACTCTTGAGAGTCCCATGGACTGCAAGAAGAACAAACCGATCCATTCTTAAGGAAATCAGCCCTGAGTGCTCACTGGAAGGACAGATCGTGAAGCTGAGGCTCCAATACTTTGGCCACCTCATGAGAAGAGAAGACTCCCTGGAAAAGACCCTGATGTTGGGAAAGATGGAGGGCACAAGGAGAAGGGGACGACAGAGGACGAGATGGTTGGATAGTGTCTTCGAAGCTACAAACATGAGTCTGACCAAACTGCGGGAGGCAGTGGAAGACAGGAGGGCCTGGCGTGCTCTGGTCCATGGGGTCACGAAGAGTCGGACACGACTAAACGACTAAACAACAACAACAACAAGCATAATTCAATCAGGGATGGTGAGAGGGGTGGATACAGATCTACTGGTAGATGTCTGGGTGATATGCAGGAGATAAACAAGGATTTCTAGCTATAGAACTTGATTATTTAACAATAGCAGCAGCAGAATTACTCCCCTACCCCGCCCTGAATTATCCTGCTGAAATTAAGAAAGGTTTTTCTCTGAAAAAACTTTGAGCTCTAGTAGTTATGATCAACACAAATTCCTGGGCTTAAATGCTAAGGGGTGTCTTCTGCATAAGAATCTTCTTTTTAATACTTATTTCATTTTTTAATTACTTCCCAGAAGCCATCCCTAAGCAATTTACAATAAAAACATACACAGAACAATCGCACATAGAAAAGCAGCTAAAACATTTCTCTATATAAAAACAATTTGGATAAGCACACACACATATATAACAATTTTTAAAACAGCAACACACATATATAAAATCAATTCAGATCCAAAGCAGATCCAACTAAATGGGGTAGTTGGTAGATCTCTGGGTTCTACTAAAGAACAAAGTCGGCCATGCAAGCTTGCAGTCTCCCCATCTCTACCTTATGAAATGTGGACAATTGAAACAGCATCTGAGCTGGTTAGTAAACATGAGGTGCCCACGTTTTAGACTATACGACTGTGTTTTTAAAGGCTTAAATTGATCAAGGCTTAAATTACAACCAAAGGGGTTTGATTTGTTCAGGCAAGGCTGGGTTTATTTGTACCAGGGCCTGATTACTAGGGCACTGAAAATAAGCTGGATTTTAGCCACATCCGCCAGGCTCCTAGCCAGATGCCCCTCCCCCATTCCTGGCCTCCGTCAACTGTCACAGAACATTCTAGCTCTTCCTTTCTGGGGAATTCCAGCATCCCAAGTAAATGCACTACTCTTAAGCCTTTGACTTGCCTTCGCCCTGATCTGTCGAATCATTTGCAAGGAGAGAGACTGGATTTGCATTGTATGAAGAGCCGTTTGCCTTTGGCGAACATCTGGAGGACTTCAGAGATAGAAAGTTGCTTCTCATGGTATCTTTCCACATTATACCTACTCCTGTTCTTTTGTCTCCACCTCTTAAGAGTCCATATTTCAGATTCCATCCTGCTTTCCCTACTGATTAACTGGACTTCTCTCTACCGCCTAATATTTTTTAAAAATATATATTAATATACAAAGCCCTTTACAACTTGGGGCCAGTTTACGTGTAAGCTCTCTTTACCCAATTAATATATGCCCAATATATCAACTGCTTTGATCTGCGGAACTGGAACTGTTATAGGTGCCACATAATACTTGTTTCTCTGCCCAGGTGGCGTCACTATATTCTGTTTGTGTTTAGACAGGATTATGCAGGTATCTAGAATGCAGGTGTGTATTTAGTTTATTGCTGGTTTTGTTTGAATGCTTTGTTTCTACTAATTTTTATTTTTATTCTTTTTGTAAACATCATGAGCTTTTTTGACAAGTGGGATATAGATTTTATGAAATAAGTAAGAGTAGCTAATATAAAGTATTCTGCGTGCTTTTTGAGATACCACTCTGGTTTTAGGATTATGTCTGCTTCCTTATTGTGGCAAAAAAACGTGTGTAACATTTCTGACAACCAAACATGATGATGTGGTGTTCATGTCATTTGGCCCTGTCAGCTAGTATATTGTGTGTGTTTTTAATCATTCGTGTGGGGAGAGGCACATTGGGATCTTAGGTGAGGAGGGGCTTTAACTATATGCCCCTTCTGTGCCCCTAATCTGAATCAGGGATTTAGCTTGGGACCATGGCATGGGCCAAGGGATAAAGTCCCCTTGCCCCCATGCTCCTCTCACAGTCTTGTTGCTCTGCTTCTTCTGTTCTTTTCAGGACTCAACTTCTGTTTAAAGAGAGAGAGAGAAAGACAGCTTTCGGATGATAACCTAACTCCAAAATAGCACTTTTTAAAAAAGTTCTTTTTATTAATGCATTTTACATGGCTTTACAAATCTCATTTTCAAAATGTATTTCAAATACAAATGATAAACTAGAACTCTTTCAAATTGTATGGGAACAGAGGACTCAACACGAACTATTGCCATCGTAAAATGCAGGCATCTTTCCAGATTCGTTGAGGCCCAACTGTTTAAATGGCCAATTTTAATTTTAATAGTAGAAAACCCAGAACCCTTCTATTAATGTTTTGTTCACAAATATACCATATAACCAGTCTCATATTTTTCTTTCTTTCTTTCAAAAGATTATGAAGCTAATGTAAACTCTAGTTGAGACTCACAGTGGAACACTCAAAATGTGTTTTAACTTTCCCATCAAGTGATCATCCAGCAACTTGTATATGGAGACACCTGGTGTAAAATTATATGGGTTTGAGTATGCAGAACAGTGTAGTGGGAAGTTGTTGTTGCTGTATTAATGTCCTACATTTAGGTGCAAACACTATAAAATAATCATATTATCTGCTGATGTACGTAGGAGATGAATCTACAAGATATGTATTGTGAGTAACAGGAAAACAGATCAATTTTGCTTTTTGCCTTGGTGGAAAAAAACCCATTCCTAGAATCTTTGGCTATGTCTTTTGGAACATAGACCTGTTTCCATGTAATACCTCTAGGTTGAGTTTTTTAGCCTTGTTGTCGTTCATGGTAATTAATGATTATCTTGCTATGCAACAAGAATGTGCACAATAATATACATTCCAAATAAATATTTTTCTTTTCTTTTTTACCTAGACTAGCATGTGTTTTATCGGGGTTAACTTTTCAACGACTCTAGTCAGAGTCTCACAGCACGACACTTTGTTATGAAAAAACCTATAATTTCATTCATACTTACAGTGGCATGTAAATATCAAAGTGACATTATTGTCGGTGTTAAGATTTAGAACTTAAAAACACATTTGGTCAAGTCTTGCTTTTAAGTACTTTTAAATCCATTCTGCTTTCTTGAAGTTCACTCTTGAAAAGAGAGAGGTTACTTTTTATTATTGCCACTGTAATTACTTCCCATGTTTGCTCTATGATCAGCCTAACACAGAACTGTCTCGGGAAACTTGAATTCATTTATTCAGTTGGGCTGACAATTAGGTAGTTAAGTTCAAGCAGAAGAGGGAAAAAATCAAAGCAACCTGGTTTTTCAGGTATATAGATAGTTGCAAAGATGAAAGAGTACCTTGTGTGGTTGGAAACATCTTTCGAATTCTAGGCACTGACATTGTATTTTTAGTTGTAAGCGATGCTTCTGGGAATGGATATGCTTTCCATACCTTTTCCTTTGCTGTATTAGGTGCTGTGTGCAGGGCTGCAAAATACCTGCACCCGTGTATGTTCAGTGATAATCAAAGCTGTTGTGCTCAGGGCAATGAAGGCATCATTGTGAATGTTGCATTGCTGCAGTAGGTCCTACATCCAATCCTGCATGTTGCTTTGCTTATAAGATTGAGCATTTAGCCACATACTCAGTTGCCCTTTTGCTATACCAAAGTTGTGAATCAGAAAATAAGAAAACGCTAGACTAGAGGCAGTATTCAACTTTTTTTAAAGTGTGAGTGGAACAACTTCTGCTTGTGCAATGTGACTTTCGCCCTCCTTCTCCCCCTTGCATGGCCTGCTCTATCCCCAAATCTGCCTCTCAGAAGGCTGTGGGGAGCCCAGAACAGATATAGGGGGCACATGGGGAAGGGAGGGAAAGTTCCATTGTGCAGCAGAAGCCATAGCACTACTTAACTCTATGGTGAATATCACCCTAGATATTTCCATCTTCAGCTGAGTTGAGACCAAAATAGGCACAATTAGGGAGTAAATTTTGGGTAGTCTATACCAAGCATAGGGAAACTCCGGCCCTCCAGCTGTTTTGGGACTACAACTCCCATCATCCCTAGCTAACAGGACCAGTGGTCAGGGATGATGGGAATTGTAGTCTCAAAACATCTGGAGGGCTGGAGTTTGCCTATGCCTGCTCTATACTGTATAAACAATTTTTAATGTTGGCTCTATTGACATGAAAACAGAAACCACTTCTGGTGCCATGCCTTTTCTTTAGCCAGTGCTTCCAGGCCTTACTTGCTTCAGGGTTCTGAATATCATATCCAAATTTGTATTCTGCTCTTCTGGAATCTGTAGGCAGCTAACAACAGTCATAAAATGAATGGCAATAAAGCAATATAAAACCAAATTAACAAACAATACAAAGAGCAGTAGAAAGAATCCAGCAGCAGAAAATCTACTTAATGGAAACCAAAACTGAAAGCAGTAGCTTTTATGAAAGTATGGATTATAAATCAGAGGAACTTAGAGTTGGAAGGGACCCAAGGGTCATCTAGTCCAACCCTCTGCAATGCAAGAATCTCAGCTAAAGCATCCATGACAGATGGCCGTCCAATCTCTGCTTAAAAACCTTCAATGAAGGAGAGTCCACAACCTCCCAAAGGAGTCTGTTTAAACAAATAAATAAAATAAAATAAAATAAAATCCCTTATATAATGCATTCTAGAACCTGGATGCAAGGAACTTGTGACTCTCCATAGATTGTAGGACTCAAACACCTATCTGCCACATCTGGAGATCCCCTGCTTTAAAATAACATGCTTGTTGGTGCAGTGCTTTAGTCTTTTGGATGCTGAGCCTTCCATAAGCTTCTGCGAAGATATTTAGGATGGTTTGGAGGTTATCCTCTGAGTGTGCACACACTATTTTGTCATCAGCATATTGAAGCTCTGTGACGAAAGTTGTGGTACCCTTACTCTTTGCTTTTAACCTACTCAAGTTAAAGAGCTTTCCATCTGTTTGATATATGATTTCCTTTGACAATGTGTAGGATCATGGCAATGAAAATAAATAGAGTTGGGCTGATAACACATCCCTGTTTAATACCTGGTTCTACTGTGAATGGTTCACTTTGAAAGCCATTGTTATCCGCGATTGTTGCTGTCATATTATCGTGGAGGAGCCAAAGGATGTTCACTAATTTATCTGGGCAGTCAATTTTCAGAAGGACAGTCCACAGGGCAGTATGATTTACAGTGTTGAAGGCCTTAGTCAGGTCAATAAATGCCCTATACAGGTGTTGGTTTTGCTCTCTGCATTTTTCCTAAAGCTGTTGAGAAGTGAAAATCATGTCCACTGTCCCCTAGAAGATCAAAAATCATTTTGGGATTCAGGAAGGGTAGCCTCAGATATAGTTAGGAGATGGTTTGCTAAGATCCTTTCAAGAATTTTGCCAGCTGCAGCTAATAAAGAGATGCCTCAATAGTTTCTGCAATCCGTTCTATCACGTTTTTAAAAAGAGATTGATAATCTTGGCATCCCTAAAGTCTGCTGGGATCTCCTGTCTCTCCTAGATTTTTTTTAATGAGATTGTATGGTTGTTGTGTAAGTTCAATTCCACCCACTTTGAAGACTTCAGCAGGTATCCCATCAGGTCTACTGGCTTTGTTGTTTTTCATTTGGTTAATAGCTGTACACAACTCTCCCAGATTTAAGATACTGCAAGCTCATCTCTAATTTGTTTTTGCGGGATTTGTGAGAAGACCTCGGCAGCTATGGGGGAGTTGCAGTTAAGGAGATGCTAGTAATGTTCTTTCCAACGCAGTGCAATAGCTTCTTTATCTTTTTGAAGTGTGGTACCATCTGTTGAGCGTAGGGGGCATATGCTATGATTTATTGGCCCATAGATGGTCTTTGTGGCTTTAAAGAAACTCTGTGCATCATGAGTGTTGGCTAAGTGCTGGATCTCTCAAACTTTTTTATCCAATGGGAGTTCTTTAGTTCTCTGGTTCTTCTTTGAACCTCAGACTTAGTGTTGGCATTGTTTTTTTCTTCGTGGCACAGTTTCTATCTCTTTGCCAGTCTGAAAGGCCTTCCTCTTCTTGTCAATAAGGCGTTCAGTCTCACTGTCATTCTCATCAAACCAGTCCTGGTGTTTCTTGGTTTGGTATCCAATAGTTTGTTCACAGGCTGCAGTAATGGATGTTTTAGCTTGGTCCAGTGTTCCTTGATGTTATCAGGGAACTCCAAAAGCAGGTGGTGCTTAAGAGTCATTTGGAGGCAATCCCACTTAATAGGATCTTGAAGGATAATTTGAGAGTAGCAGAGATTAATATGATGTTGTACCTGTCATAGCATTCCAGATTTCTATATCTTACATTTTTGTTATGATGGGGCTTGAATGCATAATTAAAAGAGCAGAATAAAAGCAAGTTGAGTATTTCTGTTCCAGGTGTTGAAACTATAAATTCATTGGGTTAAGAGAGTTTGGCTCTTTAAATATGTATTAATTTTATGGCTATTAGCAGCTATTAGCACAATATGAATTTCATGAAGAATTCAGCAACAAAAAACAATTTGCAGGATTCTACAACTCAGAAGACCTGTCTAAAAAGAGAGGGCTTAACACCCTCTCTCTGAAAAGGGCTAACTGAGCAGTTCTGGCATATCTCTGCCAAGAGAAATGCACACAGTTTTGCAAAAGGCCTTATTGCCAGGAAAGTATCATTGGCAAAGTATTCTTTATTGCTAATAACCACACTACTTGTATATTGCTGAAAATATACATGCTGTTTTACAGAGCAAATTAAAGCCATTTCTCTATACCAAAGGCATTAGAATTATTTTCAGATTTCCTCCTACAAAAATTTGACAGATATTAAAGATACAGTGGATGTTGCTCACGTAAAAAGCACTTTATTTGTACCACCACTTGAGTTCTGTCTATAATAAAACTGCTTTATACAATCTAGTCAGAACTCTAGTGGCACATGAAAATTCAGAATAGATGTGAGATGTTATTTATGTACAGTAGGCAAGAGAAAGATGTATGTAAGTGAAATGATTCCTGTACACAGCAATAATCAACTTGTTTTAACCCTGCTTTTTTGCCATTTTCAGGCATGGGCAATATATCACAGCATGTCTATAAAGATAATTCTACATTATATTTAAAACTGGAGGCCTTTTGGAAGTGGAATAGATGTGGCCTCTGTTTTTTTCCTAAAATGTGTTCTTATTCCACAAATGTAAGAAGGAGACGTTTAGTTGTTCCGGAGTTAATAAACAAACAAAAACGTGTTTTATTTTTTCCTCTGCAGCGTTTGTCTGATCATCCTGGAAGCCTGTAGAAGCGAAGACACTGAGAGCAGATGAGATCAAGGCAGTGACTGGTTGGCTTTCTCTACTTCCTGCTCCCAGGGATTATTGCCAGATTGCTGTGGAGATGAATGGAGAACAGCAGCATGAGACAGGTACTGCATTTATGGCACCTGGGGTTCCAACAGGTATCTTCTCAGTTGTAAATCTATTCTGGACAAATTAACCTTGTTTTGCATACTTGCGACACAGATGATTAAAAAGATAAGCCATGGGTAAAGTTGCTTTAAAGTTCAAAGGCAGGGGCTATGAAGACCATTGCTGAAGTTCCTCTTCAGTAATGTATGTTCTGCACTTGTGTTAACATTGCAGTGTGCCTATAGCTCTCAAAAGCATCTTTCTGCAGCAGCTGATCTAAACAGCTTCTCATCTCATGCAGAGTTTCTTTGTGCCTCACCTCTGGCTTGCTGTGACTATATGGCCACATTTCGGTACAGCATAATAAAGGCTTATCATTAAAAGAATGAGCCCATCCTCTGGGCTCACATACTTCTTCCTTTACCACTTTTCCTCCACGATGACTTGGAGGGTGAGTTTGGAAGCTTTGATTCTGATGTAGACTAGCCAGTTTATCATCCAGTCAGAAGCCAAACAAATGTGGTTCATCCTAATTATAGGTATTTGAAGCAAGCCATCTTCTAACCATGGGTTGCAAATCAAATCAAATTTTATTAAACGGTCACAGACCAGATTAACTCGTACAGCTAGTCAGCAAAAGATAACACCGGAGAAACAAAGGACAATTTCAATACAGATTAGGCCATAACAGCAATTTAAAATTAGACAGCATAAATAAAATTAAGTATTTGCCTTCGCCTGCATATTGACATTGGAAAGCTCTTGTTTCCTGCGCCTAATAGCGGCTACACAGAATTTGGCAACATTGATCGTAATTTCAGGGACCTTATCTTCTACCAAGGCTCTCATACATAGGATTTCTGGTTCATTTTTAAGCTTTTGTAGAACTGGGGCAATAAAGGTCAGGCGTAGGTCCTCGTAATAACTACAGTGCAGCAATACATGCAGACTTGTTTCCACTTCCGATGAGCCACATGGGCAAACACGTGACTCATATGGTTTGCCCTCATATCTGCCTAACAACAGGGCAGAGGGCAGAACGTTGAATCTGGCCAGGGTAAAGGAGTGTCTGTACTTAGGTATTTGTAAATCAGCCAGATAATTTGCGGGTGAGAACCCTCTCCCAAAGTCTCTAATTGTGGCATGTTTATCCATTTTGCCCATATGACATTGCAGCTCTATGTCCCTAATACGTTGGAGCACTTGACTTCTGGCACTCTCATATCCTGCCGCTATCAAGATCTGCGGGGAGAATCCCAAGCTTCTTATCTTTTCAAACAGGGAAGCTTTCCAGGTAGAATGAAAGGTGTCTAAGAGTGTTAAGGGAGCCAAACCGGCCGGGGAAAAAATAAGTTTTAACCAGTAGTGTATCTTTAGAATCCACAGCCGTGCGTTAACGGGTGGTTGTCCAACTTCTAAGCGGACAGCTATATTAGATACACAAGGGGGGATCCCCAATAAACACCGATAGAATTTTGTTTGAAATGCCTCCATAGGCGCAAAATTTTTAAAACTGCAGACCTGGGATCCATAAGTGAGTTGTGGGAGTATTTTTGCAGCAAAAACCTGGGAGGCCGCCGGAACGTATTTTCCCCCTTTCCCATGAAAGAATCTTGTAAGGGCTTTATTGGCCCTTCCTGCGTTGGCAATGGCGTTTTTCATCTGTTGGTGCCACGAGACCCTTTCCTGAAAAGTTATTCCCAGGTATTTGAAAGTTGCTACCTGGTCAATAGGTTGACCATTAATTCTCCATTTGTGTTTCCTTCTTTTTTTTTGAGATCACCATAATTTTAGATTTGCTGTAATTTATAGTTGTTCCGCTTGACAATAGTCAGCAAGTGATCTCAAAAGCTTCCTCAAGCCAACGCAGGAAAAGGAGAGTAGGACTGCGTCGTCCGCATACAGAAGCACCGGGAGGGGCATACCTGCCAGTTTGGGAGGGTGGGCATTTTCTTTCGCCATATTTACTGCTAGAGAGTTGATATAAAAATTAAATAGCGTTGGCGCGAGGACACATCCTTGTTTAACCCCATAGTGCGTTTGAATTTCTTTAGTTAGATGGCCTGACCGATCGCATCTTACCCTCACCCTGGTGTTTTCGTATAGACCACGGATAAGGCGTAATAAGCGTTTATCTATGTTTGTAGCGCCAAGCTTTTCCCAGAGTCTGTCCCTTGGTATTAGATCAAAAGCCGATTTAAAATCGACAAAAGCTGCATATAAAGACCCCCCTTTTCTAGAGTATTTGTCTGCCAGGTGTTGAAGGATAAGGGCCTGGTCTATAGTTGAACGCTTTGCTCTAAAACCAGCTTGAGCTTCTTATAGAATATGCTCTCTTTCCATCCACTCCACCAATTTAGATGGGTTGCAAAGGATGTGAGGGCGATCTGGCTGCGACATCTGTCACCCCATTGATCGCCAGGGTTGATTCGGCTGATCTGGCTGGCTAGGCGGGTGTCCCCTTCCTCCCTCACCGCTCCATGTGCTTCCCTCCCGAAGCTGCGCGCTCGGTGGAAGAGGACGACCATCCCAGATAGAAGGAGTGTACCGTTCTTCGGTCAAGGGTATACGATAGCTGCGCTCCCCTGCTAGAACCTCCAAACAAGCTCATGGGTTGCAAAGCTGGCTTGCCTCAACTAACCATAGTTGTGATAAACCAGAGTTTAGGGTTTAGAGATAATTTGTGTTTCTGCAAGTGGAAGCAAAAGCTTATCTCCTCACACTAGAGCGGAACAGGGAGGGGATGGGCGCACAAGCCCAAGGCTTGTGCATAAACCACAACTCATTGTTCTATCATGTCTAAACCCAGCCAGTGTGTTTTCGTTTTCATTTCTTTCCTCCTGCTGCCGCATTTTAAACAAGTATAGAGTTTACAGCTATCGCTTCTTTGAATTTGCAGAAATTATTCTTAAAGTTTATGCCCACTTCACAGAACTTGTTTAGATGGAGCATAGGTGATGAGCTCTCTCACATAAGAGCTTGAATTGTGTGATTCTTCTTGATATAATCACAAACCACACGTAAGTACAGAATGTGGAACTTTGCTAATGCTTATTGTGGTTTCATATTCTGTGGCCTCAAATGCTGTGAGCTGTACATTTTGAGAGTGTGTGGCCTTTTCTCTTTCAAGGAATAAATATGCTGACAAAGCGAGTAACATTGCATGCAGTATATTGAAAGTGGGTGATGCAATCTGCCATAAATAGAGTCTTGGAAGTGTTAGAATCTTTCATTAATGTTGAAATTTGGCTTTTTCCTTACCCACTTCACTTCCTATGAGAGGAAGAGTTAGTCCTTAACGAATTGAGTACGGCATTGGCAGTACTATTGCTGTTCTGCATTTCATAGCCAGCCCAACCCAGTGTTTACTGCCCAGCTATTATAAATAATAACATGCAGCTTAATTTCTTACTACAACATGCCTTTGAATTTGCAAACTTGACAGAGAGTTTCCTGAAATTCTTCTCTGACAAGTATGCATATTTTCCAGTTACATAAGATGCAATTAAGGAGACTTCAAGATACACAAAGGAATTATATGTGAAGCTGGTTATGTACTAACAGAGCAATCCTATACTCTCATTATGTCAGGACAGGAGATACGCTACTGCTACATCAGCTGCGCAGTTTCCAGTGTATGCTCAGCCCAGGAAGAGAGCGGGGAGACACAAAATGAGAAAGTACAAAAAAGCATAAAAGCGAGAAACGTTCATTGCCTCTGGAAATGCCGCCATAGCCCACCCATCAGTGCCTATGCTGGCAATGATGCCCACATGCTACCCATCCAGAAGCAGAGCATGAACTCTCAACGATGGGGTTACACCCTCTGCATGCTCATACGCGGCATACAGTATGACTCCCAAGGCCTTACCTTCCATCCACCTCAGTGGCACAGCTACAACAACACCTCTCCTGCCAATCTTCAGACACACCTCCAAGCAGGACCCGCTTATACATAAAATAGTCACTATTTTATGAGCACAAGTTGCTCAAAGGGACAGGAGAAGTCACACAGTGCAGGGTAATGTTAGAGAATGCTCATAGGCCCACCTGGTCCCTATAGGTGTCTGTGGGGGAGCAGTTGCCACCCACATGAGCCACGACTCTCAGACTCCATTAAACAAAATGTTTCTAGCATTTATGGAGGTGAAGCAAAACGTATAGTCTCATTTGTTTGTGAAAAGCTGGCCTACTCCTGTCTTCTCAGCGTTGATAACCAATGAATGAAGTCATAGAGGTGACTGACATTTAGGAAAGCAGCTCTAGCCAGTTATGCAAAGCGAAGTCTAGAGTGAAACTCCCTCTGTTTAGAGAAGGAGCTTCTTGGTTTGTTTTTAAGCCTTTTATGTTGGTCTTCCCTAATGGGGAAGTGATTGGCGCCCCATAGAAATCAATTCAGGTAACCAGAATGTTAGTGTAATACTGATTGGGGACTAGTGTGTTGGCTCAAAAACAAAAGGAATAAGCAAAAGCATGAGTTTATGATCTCTCAAATTCAGATCTGATTTCATATAACAAAATGTATTTTTTTTTAAAAAAAATGAGTTCTGTTAAGGGTTGGGGGTGTAAGATTGTGCTGTAAAATACCACCCATCTTTCCCATATAGACATCTCAGCACACACCTGACCTGCTGTATATAAGGTGTCTACGTACATTTAAAATCATGACAGAAGTTGTTCTTTGGTGAAAGCAAACTAGCTACACAAATTGAAATGGTAACTGCAAAATCTGACACCAACTGTATAGTCAGTCTGAGCTTAGCTAATGAAGCCCATCTACTCATCCGTGAGGCATTACTTTTGGAGTGGAGAGTGTTACATATAGCTGTTAAGGAAAGAGAGCCCAGCCAGGCCTCATGAGCTATATATCTGTTTAAGGATTGATCCTGTCACATATTAAATCAAGGGTGTACTACTTACAGACATAAGTCACAAATCAAATGTGTTTGTGAAGGAGCTGCTGCCCTCTCCTCATGTATTTGCAAGTTGCTTAGTGACCACCACCTAAGCTTTTACTGTAATGTTCTTTTTTTTTTCTCCTGCCATTTTCTTGATTGCTGTTCCTTGTTTTTGGCTGAGCTTTCAGCCAATTTAACATGCAGATAGTTCCTATTTTTCACAGAATTCCAATTACTTTTGATACGTGTTGTACCTCTTCAAGTGGTATTTCTTACCGAAGTACCCTCAGTACATCTTGGGTGTCAAGGACACCGAATCAACATGGGGACTTCAGTAATTCACACTGGCTGCTAACTTAAGTGGCTTGGATCAGGACAGGTGGCATCTGTAGCGTCAAATTTCTCACTGTACTTTGTACAATCTTAAGTAGTCTCCCACTCCCAGTATTCTGGAATTTGTTGACATCCTTATCTCTGGTTGCATTATACATCAGAATATTTGCATAGTTTTATTAGGTTCCCTAAACCTGTATTAACAAACAAGGTGTCCATCTGGCTTTTTAATATACTCATTTAGTGTATTTCCAAAGCAACCCCTTCACAAGTAAGGAATTTAAAGTAGCAAACCGGTGTTTCTCCTAAAAGCTACTGTGTGTTTTTTCTGGCTTATTACAGATGCAGGATCAGGTGTGGAAGAAGCAGAATTCAATTGGGAGGAGTATTTGGAAGATACAGGAGCGACAGCAGCACCTCATGGCTCATTTAAACACGTAAGTGAGCATCTGGTCAGCCTCTCCTCTCTTTTTTTATGCATTATTTGAGCTCTAATCCCCAGAGAACCATAATGTGAAGAAGCTCTTTTGGTTTCGTATGCTTGAGAAATCAAAATGCAGCTGTTTAGGTTTTCTGCTCCTATATTTGGCCTTCTGAAATGTCTTCACAAGTCCCATTAGGGGGATATGGCATTAGTGGGAAGCTTCTGTCCTTTGCCTTACAAGGCAGCCCTTGTGTTTCAGTTGGTGGTAGAGATCAATCCAAATAATGGCTAATGTTCATACTTTCAAAGAGAGTGGCCATTGATTCTTTGTCGCTCTGTGATTTGGTGCGGAATAAGATCTCTTGCAGTCGGTACAAATGCCCTATACGGGCAACAGGTTGTATCCAGCACTAGTCATTCTGTGCCACTTTCTCTGCTGGGATACAAAACTAGTAGCTCCTTATATATGCAAATAACAATGGTTGAGGTCGTATAGTCAAACCTCAGTTGTGGAATGTAATCCATTCCGGAAGCTCGTTCGGCTTCTGAAACGTTCGACAACCGAGGCACAGCTTCCGATTGGTTTCAGGAGTTTCCTGCACCCAAGCGGAAGCTGCGTCGGACATTCGGCTTCTGAAAAACGTTCTAAAACTGGAGCATTTATTTCCGGGTTTTTGGCATTCGGGAGCTGAAACGTTCCAAAACGGAGGCATTCAGGATCCGAGGTTTGACTGTAGAAGCTATATTAGGCAGCTTAACAAGTCGCCCAGGTACAGGGTTATTTTACAAAAAGTTTAAAGATATTTTAGTTCCCCACCTGCATCACTTTTTCAATGACACCCTGAACAGTGACTTGTTACCGGAGACATGGTTCTATTCTGAATCCTTAATTCTGGCTTCAAACCAGTTGGCGATCTGCTGCTCTCTTTTGTCAAAAGAAGGCATAGCCATGTTATAGCTTGCCTCTTTGATGTGGCTCCACCTTGCTTTGACACTGGGACAGTTCAGTAGAGCTTGTTCAACGGAATCAGAGAACCATTCAAGTTTAGGTATGGCTGTTCTGGCAGTGTTGATTTGAGGCCACCCTTTCTGCTTTGTGCTGTGGGCCCTCTGGCTGGAGAAGGATTTTGCTCGCCACCAGGAAGTGATCTGTGGCAATAAAAGTATAAGGTCATCCAAACATTTAAATACAGTGCAGGGTAAGGGACATTAATATATATATTACTATACACTGATTATATTGATATAACCACAGCGATACCGCTAGAAGCCATGTAACCATTGCTTGCTGAATTAGAAGCATTTAAAATGGTGGCAGGACTTGAATAAATTCTAAGAAATCAGAGTTTGAGTTTTCATGGAGCCCTGAAGACGAAAACATTTGTTAAATATCCCCATATGCCATCATAATTTTAGATATTTTGGCATCCAAAATATTAAAAACCTTAATAAACCTCTTTTTTCAAAATTTTGGCCCTATTTGGTATAAAATTACAAAATAGAGTGTTAGCCAGAAGAAACTTTCATTGATGGATAGACTCATAGCTAAAAGCTATGAAATGATGGTGACATATCTGATCCAATAATTACCCATTTGGATCCTTCTGGAACAGCTCTGCCTATGGCAGAGAAAATTAAAATACTATATATTTCAATATAAGAAACCCTGGCTTAAAAGACCATTGTTATATAAGCAGTCCTTGCATGGTGAATGTATAATCCCGAATATTCCCCTGTATTATGAGACACATCACTTTAAACATCTGGTCCTATACATCAGTGATGATAACACTAAACAGTGGGTGTACTGAGAACTGTATGAAATAGACAGAATTCCCTTAAAGGTTCATCCATTTTCAGAAACTAAACTTATGAACATACAGTGTATTACAAGCAGATTTATATCAACAGTTTTTAAAATCTAGTAGAGTAAGGTGACAGTATTAATGCCAGCATATTCCCCTATGATCCCTATGATTTACTACTTCCTTTTAATAATAAAGATATTTAATAATAAAGATATATTTATGGTATATTGTGAAGTGGAAAAGTTTTGTGGAATGTGCAGTTTTTATGAAAAATAATATTCCATTGACCAAAGAAATTGGTAGTGACCATTCTGCAAGAAATCACAAATGGTTATTTTGAATGAAATTTCATAATTCATAGCTAAAGCAACTGTAAAAGCAGCTGCAACCAGACAGTTAACTGCTTGGGAACAGTTATTAAGGAAGGTGCCAGATATCTTCTAATAAATATTGATACATGTATAACACAGGGTTTAAAGGATGCCTGAGAACAGGATTTTAAAATACAAACAGATAATTAGGCTTGGAGAGACATCTGGATAAAATCACCCTTCAAATCAGTATCAGCACAGAATAAATAGAAGATAAAATGCTGGAGGGACTGCACCTGAATTGGAACTTATTTCCATATGTGGTGGGACTGTAAGAAAATTAAGGATTTCTGGGGGGTGGGGATACTAATATTCAAATAACACCTCAGTTCGCCTTCCTAAACTTCTGTATGGAACATAACTTGGGTTTAATTAATAAGGACCTAATAAGCCATTTGCTCACGATTGGCGATTATAGCCTGGACTTAGAAAGAGTTATTGGGAGCCACATTAGGCACATGGTATTATCAAGTGTCTCCTGCCCACCTAGCAGTTCGAAAGCACCCGTAAGTGCAAGCAGATAAATAGGTACCGCTTTATAGCGGGAAGGTAAACGGCGTTTCCGTGTGCGGCGCTGGTGCTGGCTTGCCAGAGCAGCTTCGTCATGCTGGCCACGTGACCCGGAAGTGTCTTCGGACAGCGCTGGCCCCCGGCCTCTTAAGCGAGGTGGGCGCGCAACCCCAGAGTCGGACACGACTGGCCCATACGGGCAGGGGTACCTTTACCTTTACTTTTATTATCAAGTGTGGCATACTGTATAGCAATATTGGAAAAGCTAACTCATAAACTAAGGCTTATAAATGAAGTAGGCACGAGGCATTTATGGTCAAACAGCATGGTTTTATTTTTCCCTACAAATATACAAAAACCGGGCAGGCTCCACCAGCAGCCTGTATCTGTGACATGTGAATCGGGTAGCTCTTGATTCAATGAAATTTGTTAGCATCCACTTGATCCAGGTGCGCTGAGGAAAGTAGATAATGAAATAGTAGTCAACACTTTCTCTTTAGAAATAATACTGAAGAAACTGGTCAGATACTCTTAAAGGACCCCCTTCCAAATATAATTGTAAAAACTGTATTTTTTATTTCATTTAAAATATTCATATATATATATATTCCTTCGTTTCTCCTCTGTTTTCTGTATTCCCTGGTAAAATATTCTTGCTGCTATTTTGATTTTATAACATAAAAATGTATTTTTTCAAATTAAACGTTTTCTAAGGAGGTATTTGGGACGCGGGTGGCGCTGTGGGTTAAACCACAGAGCCTAGGACTTGCTGATCAGAAGGTTGGTGGTTTGAATCCCTGCGATGGGGTGAGCTCCCGTTGCTTGGTCTCTGCTCCTGCCCACCTAGCAGTTCGAAAGCACATCAAAGTGCAAGTAGATAAATAGGTACCGCTCCGGCGGGAAGGTAAACGGCATTTCCGTGCACTGCTCTGGTTCGCCAGAAGCGGCTTAGTCATGCTGGCCACATGACCTGGTAGCTGTACACCGGCTCCCTGGGCCAATAAAGCGAGATGAGTGCCGCAACCCCAGAGTCGGCCACGACTGGACCTAATGATCAGGGGTTCCTTTACCTTTAAGGAGGTATTTGGAGGAGAAACCTGATTGCTGCTGTTATTAACTGTTGCTTAATAATTTTATTGTTGTTCTAATGGATTGTATTCTCAAATAAAATTTTAAAAAGCTAGTTCACGCCTTTGTGACTTTAGTCCATCCTCATCTAGTATGCCACTGTTTTCCTTTAGTGAACTTGCAAAGCTTCATTGTCAGCGCTACCTCCACAGTCATTTCAACCCATCTAAGTTGGTTTGGCTGCTATAAAATTTATCAGATGTTTTTTATTGTAGCTTTTGGAAATTATAGGGGGCAAAAGTGTTTGAGCAAAGTGCTGGATTTTGGGACAGTGCTTGGTTTGTTCCTACTTCTCTAGGTGCTCTTGATTGGACAGTTTCAAAATGGGTAGTGGAAGAAGGAAGCAGCTTGTTGGGACAAAAGAGCCCCCATATTGGTTGGCACATACAATGGTACCTTGGTTGTCAAACAGCTTGGCTCCCAAACAAATCGGCTCCCGAGCACTGCAAACCCAGAAGTTTTTCGGAAGCCGAGCATCTGGCGCAGCTTCCAATTGAGTGCAGGAAGCTCCTGCAGCCAATCGGAAGCTGCACCTTGGTTTTTGTTCCGGGAGTCGAATAGACTCCCAGAACGGATTATGTTCGACAACCAAGGTACCACTGTGCGTTTATCATATACCTTATGAATTTCTCATCATAGTCTGCAGTAAGCCCAGTAGAGTTGCTGAGACATCCATGTGTGGCTCAGCAGAAGTGGCGTGTACCAGGGACAAGGCTTTTTTAAAGAAGCTGTTGAAACTCAAAGAAGTTTTGGAAATGGGTGTGGCCCCATGTCATCCCTGAAAGAAGGGCCTGCAGAAGAGACTAATAAATAAAGGGCTTTAGTCCTGTGGAAGATGGGAGTTGAAGAATGGGCAGAAAGCTAGAAGCAAGTATTCTGTGGTTGCCCAGCAATATAGAGCTTTGTTCTTGGCATGGCTTTTTAAATTTTATTTTTATTTTATTTATTTTTTACTTTCCGTAGTAAATATTTAAATATATTTCACTTGGGAAGTATGCTGAAGTAGCTTCTGACGTCAGATTCTGGCTGGGTTGCTCTTTCGTTTTGTTGTTTAAAAGTCCATCACAACTGCAGACTATCCAAGGGAGTATTAAAAAGAAAAATTAAAGTTGGCAAAGTTCAAGCTGGGATATCACTCGCAATTTTACTCAGCTAAACTGTTGCTTTACAGATTTAAAGCCTTTGCTGCTTCAAGGATTTAAGCCAAATTGGAACACTGTTTCTCCATGTTCACAAATTATTCGGTATCTATACCGGCACCTTTTTGCTTCATCCTTACAGAACTAAGGTTGCCCTCTTGTGGTTAAATCAATGCCTTTTGTGAACCTGTGCAAACTATACTTGCCCTGTAATTAACCTGTGGCAGCTTAACGTAATACTTTTGCAGTCTTCTATGCAACTGGGGTTGCAATTCTATTAGGGCTGTATTCTGAAGATATTTTTTTCCCTTAATCAATTTGCTTTTCCACTTGCTTAACAGTAAGCCAATAAGTTTAGTTTAATAAGCCACAGTACTGTGCATGTGCTGTGTGCTGGTGCGTGTAGCTTGATTGCTTCTGCTTTGCTCCCCCCCCCCCCCGGCATGAACATACATAGAAACTGAGAGGGTGTGTGCTTAGTGTAATATCTGAACCTGGGATTGTAGTTTGCAGTTAGCAAGCCTTGATGAGCAAGGCAACAACAAGTCGGATTAACAGTCATGGTTTGTTGAGAAAGACACCATGATCCTGAGCGCAGGTGCAAAATTAAGCTTCCTGGTACAGAATTAAGCCTCTTCCCTCTAGGGGAGGAGTGAAATGGGAGTAACTATGCACAATACAGTTTATTAAGCACATTTCTTCATTTACAATTACATGTGAACATGGTCACTATAAAGTAATATGCAGATAGATAGATAAATAGCTACACACACAGTTGTCTAAATCGCCACACTTTAAATCAGGAAGTTATTTTTAGTCTTATTTACATATGTCTTCTGGTCTGAAGTTTGCAACCATTAGAAGCCAGGGGAAAGAGGTGTGCTTAATTAACTATATTTAAAGAGTTATAAATAGTTAAATTATAAATCTATCAATTAATTAATCTATCAGTATTATAATTGCTGCAGTCACATCTACAGATTATATTTTGGATGCCTGCATTCCTAGACAGCTGGTTACCTGCAACTATTTTTTTTCATAGTGAGTGCCCTCACAAATAAAAAAGAACGAAATTACGTAGTTCCCTTCACTCTTCATCCCACTGCAATCTTACCAGACTACCATAAGAGGGTGCTGTTTGAGCATGAGTGACAAGTTTATAATAAGTACTGTATCTTGTTTCTAATCCACAAATATTCCAGCCACAAATATTTGTACCAAATAAGATGTGAATCCTGTTTTGTGTGTGCTTGTAATTGTTTCTTTTTCTTTCTCTTGCTGTTGATTGTTCCTACCATGTTTGCCACATAGATGTCCTCAGAAGAAAGGGGTTCATTCTCTCTTTCCTTTCTTGCATTGTAGTGGGTGACATATTAGGAAACAGATTCTGCCTCAACTGCTTGATGCATCTCATGCCATGCTTGCAGGAAAGAAGGGGAGGGCAATATATGTTAGCAGGCACACTTCTCCTTTAACACAGTGTAAAATACAACAGTAGAATGGGTTTGAAGCTAACTTGATACATATGACATGCTGCAAAGTAATTTCATTTGCTTATCTAATGGAAAGGGACACCAGCTTTGGTTCTGTTTTGAGGAGAGGATTACATGCTGTTTTTACTCCTGATGCAAATAGTTATTTTATTGAATGTGCTATCCTGTTAAGGATCAGCGCATAGCAATTTTTCTTTCCTATACAGAGGAAAGTAGGATTTACAAGTGTAAATTTTTAATTCAAGTTGGGGGCGATCATGTGGTGGTATGTTGTACTGTGGCACACAGAGAAATAAAAATAGGATTTCGAAAAGGGATTGTCTGGTAAGGAAAGGGAGGTTATATTTTGTGCTGAGAAAGCATTGAAGTTTTTATGCCAAACTTAAAAGCGTCAGAATTTTATATTCTATTACTGTTCTGTTATTTAACCCAGTAATGGAATCAAATTTAGTTAATAATGGCTTCCTTATTACACATATTGTATGCGAAGAGAGAGGTTTGAATGCTTGACACTGAAATGCATGGGAAAACTTCTCTTTTCTTCCTACTCTCCCCCCCCCCCCCCGCCAAAGAAATGAGATTAAAGTGCTGGAGCTGGTTATGTACATATGATTGGCCTTGTTAATGTCAGCTGAAGAGGAAAGTAACTCATGTGATATGATCATTTAAAATTAATTCACTTTGGCTTTAAGCAACATATTATCTGTTGCATGCTTATAAATCAAATTGTGTAATATGGTCTGCTATGCTATGTATTCTTTATTGGCTGTAGGTTTAAGGTGGGGGGTTTTTTTTAACATTGTCCTGCTTTATTATAGGATGTAAATTACTCTTCTCAGTCTCCTTTACTTTTTATGCAATATCTAAACTCAAGGACTGATAGGTTTTCATCATAAGCTGCAGGCTTGAATTTTTCTGACAATTTTCCACAGTTGCCTTCTAAGTCACCAGTTATGTTTGTCATCTAACCTTAATCACCTTTCTCTTGGGATAGGCTTGAAACTCCTTATTTCTGATGTTCCTTCCTAATCCACATTTGTTTGGTTTTGTCTTGAGAAGCAGATTCCTTTGTTACCAATCCTTAGTAACACCTTTCTATCCATTTTATACAATTTTCACTTGGTCACCAGATCACTAAAAAGCTTTTTCTGCACTCTTATTGGTCTGTTAAATTTAATCTGTTCTCCTGAGTTTTGATAGCACACAATGGATATTTTAGAATTATTTTTTAAATTGCCCACTCCTGTCATTGGTGTTAGCTTACCTTTGGGTGTTGAGATAAAATCTTCTGAAATAAGTAAATGTTACTTCTGCTTTGCCATTTATCATTGTGTCCAGATCTTGTGGCCAATTTTTCCCAAGGTACCCCATTGTCAGTTGGTTCTTCATTGACCAAAAGCAAATAAAAAAAAAAGTTTGTTCCTTGGTTTCTACATCATTGTGTTTTTTTAAAAAAGTTGTTCCAGATCCATGCAGAATGTTTTTAAAATTAAGTGATCAAATTGTAACCAGGGAGCCATGCATTGATGTGTTGGTTGCTCTCTCTTTTTAGGTGGACACAAGCCTGCAAAATGGCTTTGCACCAGGCATGAAACTAGAGGTTGCTGTCAAACCTGGCCCTGATACATACTGGATTGCTACAATCATTACCACTTGTGGGCCATTACTGCTATTGCGATATGATGGGTATGGAGAGGACAGGAAGGCAGACTTTTGGTTTGACATCATGACAGCTGACTTGCATCCAATTGGGTGGTGTGAGCAGAACAAGAAGACTCTCAAAGTGCCTGAAGGTAACAGTCCACCATGGGGAGAAGAATGTTTCAATAACGTAAACCTACAGGTGATATGTATTGCAGGAGACAAAGCCCTGTTTTAAGATTTTTGCATAATCTTCTGTTCTCAGCTGTCCATAGACTTCTACTAAGAATCGCTTTGTGTCGATTACACCTGCCCTATCATCACTTGGCTGAAACAGCTGTAGATGAATTTGTTTTCACTTGGCTATTTGTTAATGTACCTGTTGGACCCATTCATATCTGTCTCTGTGCTTGTGATAGTTCAATTCCTCTGCTTGACCTCTAGGAAAATGATGGTTGAGATCACACACACAAAATGTTACTAACTTCAAGTTCTGCTGCTGAGCAATGCAAAAGTTGCAAATATTCTTAGGATTGGACATAGGGCCTGCTGTTGACTTTCCTCAACATAAATGTGGTACGTTATTATAAGATAGGAAGAGTAAATACTGAACAACATTTTTTTCCCCTTTTAGGCATCAAAGATAAAATTTCTAACCAGGAGGAATTCCTTCAGCAGACTCTGAAAGGAGCATGCAGTGCTCCTGCCACTCTTCTAGAAGGTGTAAGTGTTCACATGGATTGGCAGCAATAAAAATATTTCACCCTTATTACGTCTTTACATGCTGTCCTGACTCATTTGGAGAAGCAAGGGAACTATGCGAGATTGTTATTTGTAGACTTTAGTTCTGCATTTAATACTATTCTTCCGCATAGATTGGTGCCCAAATTATTAGACCTGGGACTTCCACCATGTTTGTGCAGGTGGATATTAGACTTTCTATCAAACCGTTCCCAAAGGGTCAGGTTGGGTTCCCACATCTTTGCGGATCTCATCACGAATACGGGGACGCCGCAGGGGTGCGTGTTGAGCCCGCTTTTATACACACTCTATACAGCTGACTGTGCCCCCAAATACCCCAGTAATAAGATCATTAAGTTCACAGGTGATACAACGGTGGTTGGTTTAATTACGGCTGGAGAGGGGGAGACGGCCTATAGGAAGGAAGTTGAGCAGTTTGGGAAGTGGTGCAGGAAAAACAACTTACTGCTTAACTTAAAGAAAACAAAAGAGATCATTGTGGACTTTAGGAAATGTAAAGTGAATATTCAGCCACTTATTATTGAGGGGAAGTGCGTGGAACAGGTCTCAGTGTTTCGATTTCTGGGAATGGAGTTGAGAGACGACCTAACCTGGGGAGAGAACAGCAAAGACCTGGTGAAGAGAGCACAGCAGAGGTTATATTTTCTGAGAATCCTCCGGAAAAACAATCTCTCAAAGGACCTGTTGATGGCATTCTACCATTGCACTGTGGAGAGTGTACTAACTTATGGTCTGTGCGTGTGGTTTGGGAGCTGCACGGCCAGGGAAAAAACAATGCTATCCAGGGTTGTAAAGACTGCAGAGAGAATTATTGGGTGCACTCTTCCCACCTTAGATCAAATCTATGCTGCCAGGTGCCATAAGAAAGCGGCAGAGATAGCACATGATAGTACGCACCCCGGAAATGATCTCTTTCAGCTTCTGCCTTCTGGAAGAAGGTATAGGGTTATAAAGGCCAGGACTAGCCGCCTGAAAAACAGTTTCTACGCTAATGCAATTCTGGTTCTAAACGCAGCATAAGGGGTCTCTGTAGTATAGTGTATTTTAAAATGGGGTTTTAGAGTTTTTAGGGGTTTTTGAATGTTTTATGTAGTTTTTATGTAGTTTTATGTAGTTTCATGTAGTTTTTATGTAGTTTTTCAATTTCATTGTTCCGCAAGGGACAATGACAATAAAGATATTGTATCGTATTGTATTGATTTAAACCAATACCTATATTAAAGCCTTTTGTGTTAGACTTTGCGGCTACAATAGTCTTCTGGTACAACTTCATTTTTCCCTATACAAAGTGAATGTTCTGACAGCTGAGGATTCACATTTAAAAGGGCACAATAAAATGTAAACATATAATTTAAGCAGCATTCCTAACCATGTCTGCTCAGAACTAAATTATGTTAAATTCAATGGGACATGGCCCTTCTTAGAATATACTTTAATGATTTTTTATTTATTTATTTTTTAAAAAACTACACACTTTCAAAATGGTATTTTTCCTCCAGTGAAGGTCTTTTGATGTAGCCGACCTATTTTGCTTTCCTGCTTTTATGTAAAAGAAAAACATTTTGTTCTGGTAAAACTGGAAATATCTTCCCCCATGCTTCCAAAGATAGCCAGAGATCAGATGTCAAGGAAACAACTATCTGACTTTTAGAAGACATCTGAAGGCAGTCCTGTTTAGGGAGGTTTTTAATGTTTGATGTTTTATCGTGTTTTTAATATTCTGTTGGGAGCCACCCAGAGTGGCTGGGGAAACCCAGCCAGATGGGCGGGGTATAAATAAATTATTATTATTATTTATTTATTTGTGATTATGTGGGCTAATTAGTGAATTCAGATTCCATTGCTAGGTTTTCTTATACTTTTTTTTGCTGTTTGGGAAGCTAATCTTTCAGCAAAACAGCCTAGCAGTGGTATCTAGTGAAATAATACAAGTATTAAAACATAATAATTTGTTTAAAACACAAGACACTCAGCCTAGCCCCTGGAAGAGAGGAAACTGGTGAAACACCAATGAGTTCCAGTTCAAAAAGGTACATGCTTAAAGAGAAGGTTGATAACCCAGGTAACCAACCATTCTACCAATAACCACCGACATGATTTCAAGGTCTCAATGGGAAGGATGGTAGGAAATGGCAGATTCCTTGTCCTTCCACAGTAATCACAAACCTGGCAGAGGGTACACCTGTGTCATAGGCACTAGCATCACAAAGACAAAAGGCTGAGAAAGTAGATCTGACTGTATGGATAGAGTGCATAACAATATATTTATCGAGAGTCAATATGGCGGAGGTGGGCTTCCTAAAACAAATGCAACCAATAGTATTTGCTAATCTTTCCCTTATAAATAAAGATGCATAAGCATTTTTAAAGGAAACAGTAGGTCATTTTTTCCAGCCCCAAATTGTTTTTGAAATCGCTTGATAAGAAAGCATGAAGACAAATGCTGGTTCCTACTCTCTATATGAATTACAAATTACCATCATCTTAACTGTGTGCCTATATATGAATTACAAATTACCATCATCTTAACTGTGTGCCTATCAAGCCTTTAAGTGGAAGTTGCAGTGCCGTGAATAGGAAATAGGACTACATTTCCACCTCTTGCCAGAATTCCTGATAACTCATTATCTGACCCAACAGTATTCATAGTTGATGTCTGCGTATAACTCAGCATAAGCAATGAAGATGGATATTTTGTCTTGATAGCTTTTCAAGGCAGGTGACTGGACAGCTTACCATTTATCTTCCTTTTTCCACTTTCCTCCACAGCTCCATCGAGGGAATAATCCCCTGGACCTCATTGCTCCCGGTTCAAGACTAGAATGTCAGCACTTGAATGATTCTCTAGGAGCTTGGATAGTCAATGTTTTGGAAAATATTGGTGGAAGGCTCAAACTACGTTATGAAGGACTCGGAGATTTAGATCAGTATGACTTATGGATGTTCTATTTGGATCCCTTTCTCCATCCAGTGGGCTGGGCAACTCAACAAGGATACATCCTTGAACCTCCACTAGGTATAAAACTGCATTTTCAATTTGGAGTGCAAGGTTTGAAGAAGAAAAGCTTTTGTTGTTTTGACACACACACATACATATAGTGGTTCCTCAGTTTTCGAATGTAATCCGTTCCGGAAGACCGTTTGAAAATTGGAAACTCAATACGGAAGCCTCAAAACGTATGGAAAACTCAAACAGGAAGCCGCCTCAGAAGTTCAATTTCTGAGGCGCAGTCGGAAATGGGGGTTGGACTCGATGGCCCTTCTGGTCTCTTCCAACTCTATGATTCTATGATTCATTTACTTTCGGATTTTCGGCATTCGAAAACCGAAACGTTCAGCCTCTGAGACGCTCAAAAACTGAGGTACACACACTTGTACTTGCTTTTGGAATTGCCAGCAAGACTCATCTGCTCAGAGCAGCTATTTTAAAAGAATAGAAAAACACGTAAATTTCCCTATATTGTACCCCTGTCTCTTGTTTGGGGTATATTGACAAGACAAAACAGAGAATCTCTGGGATTTGGCATTTGCTAGTATGCTATGCTACACAGAGCTATACAGTAAGGAAAAATAGCAGGCACAGGAAAGAGAGAGAATGCATGCATACATGAATTTGTCTTTGTCTTCCCTTGGGCTTGTTTTCATTAGCCTCGAACAGTATTCTGTGGTCTCAATTTAAGGAACTTTCAGTCTAGTCAGAAATCATACTATGTCTTCACCGACATCACATGAATAGCATGGGACTGTTCCAAACCTGGAGGCTTTGCATTTTCTTCTTAAAGTTTATCTGAGCTGCAGACACAATTGCCATGAAAATTGCTCTAGATACATAGAGTCTGGTCGTTCTTTTGTTGTCTGTGAATAAACTTGGAGCAATACACATGCTCAGCTCTGCTCACACTCTGGGCATGGAGATGCACTTTTAGGCCCGCAACCCAAGGGCACACATAAATAGTGCAACTGGAGATAAGTTTAAGGATTCCTTATCAGCAATTTGCCCTCCCCTCCAACTCCATTTTAATTCATTTTTATAATGTTTTATAATGTCATACTGTTTTAGTGTTGTTAGCCGCCCTGAGCCCGGCTTCGGCTGGGGAGGGCGGGATATAAATAAAATTTATTATTATTATTATTATCCATCTCCAAATTGCTTACCGTAATTTTTGCTCCAAAACACACACTTTTTTGCTCCTAGAAAGTAAGGGGAAATGCCTGTGCGTGTTACGGAGCGAATGCACTCGACCGGAGCCATGGCTGCCGTCAGTCAAGCAAAGCGGGAGCCGCTTGCAGGGCTTTGCGTGGCTCTAGCTTTGCTTGCTTTACAGCCAGGAGGACGGGGAGGAGCCGAGGAGGAGGGAGGGAAGGAGAACCATGGCAGCAAAGCGGCCAGCAGCCGCTTACACGGGAGGAGGGACAGACGGGAGCCATAGCGAGCCGGAAAAAGCGCCGCGTAGCCAGCAACAGCTGCTGCTGCCTCAGCTAGCAAAGGTCCGTGCGCTTTCTATATGGAGCAGTGAGGCTGCAGAGGGACGGCAGGGCACAGGAGGGCTCTGAGCCACGAGCGCAGTGAAAACCAGTAAAAAAGTTTTTAAAAAGGCTGCTGGGGACAGGAGGGCACGGGATGAGGGAGAGGGGGAAATTACGATTCTCCCAGCGTCTCAGCTGATCCGCTGAGCAGGACTTGGGTTGCAGGGGATTCGCCATTAGCTGCTTAAAGCAGCAAAGAGGGAGAGAAGGAGGAAAGCAGGAGAGGAAATGAGCTGTTTACACTGCTGTAAGTGGCTGCTGTCCGGTTGGCTCCTTTAAAGCAACAGTGCTCTTTCCCTCCCCGCTCAGCTCGCTGAAAAGTTCCTTTTCCACACACCCCACGCGAGCTCCTTCTCCCCTTAACCCCCTCTCCTGCATCATTAGCCGCATCCTTCTCTACACACCCCACGCATGTTCCTTCTCCCCTTAAACCCCTCTCCTGCATCATTAGCAGCATCCTTCTCTACACACCCCATGCGTGTTCCTTCTCCCTTTAGACCCCTTGCCTGCATCATTAGCAGCATCCTTCTCCACACACCCCATGCGTGTTCCTTCTCCCCTTAAACCCCTCTCCTGCATCATTAGCAGCATCCTTCTCCACACACCCCACGCATGTTCCTTCTCCCCTTAAACCCCTCGCCTGCATTATTAGCCGCATCCTTCTCCACACACCCCACGCGTGTTCCTTCTCCCCTTAAACCCCTCTTCTGCATTATTAGCAGCATCCTTCTCCACACACCCCACGCGTGTTCCTTCTTCCCTTAAACCCCTCTTCTGCATTATTAGCAGCATCCTCCACACACCCCATGCGTGCTCCTTGTCCCTTGAATGCTTTTCCTTCCCTCCCCACTTAAAACGTGGTTACAAAGCACGGATCCACATGGATCCTCAGGATTTTTGCACTGGGTCACCCCAAGTTAACCATCAGATCACATCTGTGGCCACAGAATGAACCACAAAAATCATACATCCACTGTTTCGTTTAGAATATTTTTTTCTTGTTTTCCTAATCTAAAAACTACGTGCGTGTTATGGTCAGGTGCGTGTTATAGAATGAAAAATACGGTATGTAAAAAAGCAATTAAAAGATTTTGCATAAGAACTATTAAAAGGAAGTCTCAGTGGAAAATGCAAGCATGCATTGCGGGCAGTTTAAAAACCATTCAATGTAGGGCTCATAGGGAGTGTTCAGTGGGGGAGGGGAAATGGCACCCTCTCTAACTTTTGAGTTGATTTTAAGATCGTTGACTTAGTCATGTAGTGTAATGGACTCATTTTTAAAAGTGTGGCACTTTACTCAGACTAACATTCTTTTATTGAAGCTGTTAGGCATTTGAAGACTGAAGCAGAATGGCAGGATATCCTAGAAAAAATAAAAGAGGAGGAAGAAGAATCCTTGGTTCCCACTGATCTATTTAAGGTACAAGAGCTGGAATTTGCTATCGGATCACTACCCCCGGCCTGAGTGCTTTTAACAAATGGTATGGTTAAATATAAAGACCTAGATGCAGAGTTCGCATCAGTTGAACTCCACCCACAAAACGCTCCTGCTGGAGGAAAGCAGGGAAGGATGGTGATTTTCAGAGTCATTTGTTGTGCGCCTGCTGAGAAGCTGTTCTGGGTGGTTGGGGCATAGCTGTCAACTTTTCTCTTTGCTTGCGAGGAATCCTATTTGGAATAAGGGAATTTCGCTTTAAAAAAGGAAAACATTGACAGCTATGGGTTGGGGTCCCTTTTGGAATAGTATGGGAGGGGGCAAGGGAAGTGGGAATCAGTGAAAATCATCACCTTTCCTCTATCAGTAGGCTCCATTGGGTTTTGGTTCCTTCTGTTGCGCAAGCTGCATGAAGTTCTTTGCACATTGGGTCTTATAAAGTAAAGGCAAAGGGACCCCTGATCATTAGGTCCAGTCATGACCGACTCTGGGGTTGTGGTGCTCATCTCACTTTATTGGCCGAGGGAGCCGGCGTACAGCTTCCAGGTCACGTGGCCAGCATGACTAAGCCGCTTCTGGCGAACCAGAGCAGCTCACGGAAATGCCATTTACCTTCCCGCCGGAGCGGTACCTATTTATCTACTAGCACTTCATGCTTTCGAACTGCTAGGTTGGCAGGAGCAGTGGGCAGGAGCAATGGGAGCTCACCCCGTCACGGGGATTCGAACCGCCGACCTTCTGATCGGCAAGTCCTAGGCTCTGTGGTTTAACCCACAGCGCCACCCGTGTCCCATTGGGTCTTATAGGCTGAGGTAAACGAGCACCTGAAATATACATGACATATTCAAATCAAATAAAATGGGTACATTGTTGATTCCTTCAGCTACAGACACAAAACTCCAAACCAAATAAGAGTTTTGCAACACTTTCTTAAAGGTGTTTTGACTTTGTCATGTTTTTCAGAGGCACCACACTCCATAACTGTGGAGAGAGGTAGTACCACTGCATGCTCTTTATGTCTTAACTTGGTTTCTAGGTGGCACAGTACAGATGACACTCTAGGTTTGTCTTAGTTTGCTAGGTCAAAGGGGAAAAGGAAGTCTATGATTTGGTCCTTTGACTAGAAGGCAGTATATAGAGCTAATGCGGTTTCTGTGGTATATTTTCCCATTAACCTACGTTTGCCTTAAGTGATCTCCCACATTTTCGAAAACATCATCAATTGCAGGCCTCTCAGAAATAAGATTAACCCAACCAAGCAAAGTTACGCTTGATTGCCTGTGACATTATACTTATTTTATTCTGTGCTAGAGATTAGTTCATTTTGTTCAGTTTCAAGTGACAAGAGTTTCCTGGACTGGTTTTTTGTTTTTACATTAAATGGCCTCTCTGCAAACCAGGAGAGTTTTCTAAATGCCTTCATTATGCTGCAGATTAGAAATTCCTGGGTGAAAAGTATTATGTCAAATCCCAGTCTTGCTGAACTGAAAATGTAATGTCCATTTTAGTAAGAGAGCAATTGCTGCCAACTTTCATTTGCTGGCTTCCTGTAAGTGAAATAACTTTGGAAATGCCAGGATGAACTAGTGTGATACTTGTTGAAATATTAAAGGTTATGTCATCTCTTGTGCTAGTGGAAGATACTAGGCATCTCTTCTACTTTGAAGATTTTTCCGTTTCAATGATAAAGGACCTCAATGATAATTTAAAATTTTTGTGTTGTCAATTTTTAGGACAAACCTGTTGTTGGAATTCATTCATTCTCTGTCAACATGAAGTTAGAAGCTGTTGATCCCAAAGCTCCTTTCGTCATCTCGCCAGCCACAGTTACAAAGGTACCCAATTATATTCTGAAGTTCTCTGGCTCCAAGATGTAACATTTTAAACATATTCTATTTTTTCATCTTCCCATTTGGCATCAGCAAGGTAACTTTCTGGTCCTGTTCGCTTTAATATAATTTTGTGTACACTCAGTGCTCTTAGGAAATAAATACATGTTTCCTTGAGTTCCTTAATGAGGTCCCCACTTTTGAGTCTTCTATTCTTCCATGATTTATTGCAATGAATGACCCATATGCAGTACTCACTATAAATTAAATAGGTCCATAGGCAATCCCCCTCGGGTTTTTTGTTGTAAAAGTAACCTTCTTTTCAGTTCAAAACTCTTACAAGTCTAGGTGTCATGACAATGTCTGGAATAGATGCACAATTCTTGTCATTTTCTCAGCAGTAAACTGTCAGAGCAGCTATAAGTTCTGTCAACAGTATCAACCTTTCTTTTTCTGCCTACCCAACATTCCCTTTATCTTACATGCTTTACGTTTCTATATCTTATTCCTTCTAAGATGGCTCATCAGAATTTTCACATAAAATAGCTTATCTGTTTGAGAAATTCAGATGGCATTCTCACAGTCCCATTCCTGTTGAGGTACATTTTTCTCCACCTTCTAATCAACTACACATTTAACACAGTCCCTCTGCTGCCCACAATCTAATCAACTTCAGCAGCTCATTATTGTGTTTATCTTGTTTAATTACAGTTCATATGAGTCATCCTTGTCATGGGATGAGTCCTTGGAATTATAGGATCAAGTGTACTTTTCCACCTTCTTAATTTTACTTTATATAGCTAGAGCAGGGGGACTTCCTTGTTTTAATCAGCCCATTTTTATTTATTTCCTTATTCTATTTCTATAAAACGGTGTTAATTTCTGTTTATTAAACTTTCTTGGTGTCTTAGTGATTTGACTTTTCCATACATAATACAGTTCAAATTCTTGATTTTTCTGACTTTATTTCTTGAGAAGCCTAAGATCTCCTGTTGCCCTTTTTGTCTTGCTTCTTCCTATATAAATGTGGAATGTTTGTCCTGAGCGTGTTCCCACTTCACTATATCCTCCTTTTAAAACGCTTCAAGGTTCTGATCATGTTTGAGGTACTTTACAAGCATGAGGCTCCGCATGCTCAAAGAGCTTTTCAGGGTTTTATTTCTCCCATTCCTCATGACAGATTACTTTTGAAATTGACGTGACTTTCAAAAGTAGTGTGTAGTATTTCATGTGGGCAGGTGGGCTGTTCAAAGAAAACTAGTTAACTCCCCATTGAGCATGATCAGTCCTTGGGCACATTGAACACAGCTCTGTATCCTAGCCAATAAATAACAAAGAATTGTATCCAACTAGACCAGCATGAGTCTGACCAAACTGCGGGAGGCAGTGGAAGACAGGAGTGCCTGGCGTGCTCTGGTCCATGGGGTCATGAAGAGTCGGACATGACTAAACAACTAAACAACAAAAGGTCCTCCTCAGAGTAGACCTGCTGAAATTAATTAATGAACCTTAATTAGTCATGGTCATTCATTCCAATGTGTCTGCTCTTAATAAGACTAACATTTGATACAACCCACTATTAGCAGTAGGACAGTGACTCAGAAAGTTTTATATGTTAGTAAAGTGAACTTCGTTTCAAAGTCATTCCTTTGTCTTTTTGCAGGTGTTTAATGATAAATACTTTTTGGTAGAAATAGATGATTTGCGACCAGAATATACCACAAGCCGGTCTTACGTCTGTCATGTCAACAGTCCTGGTATTTTCCCTGTGCAATGGAGTCTAAAAAATGGCTTGCATCTCAGCCCTCCACCAGGTGTGTAGCCTATGCAGTCTATTTGCCTTCTCTCATACGAGCAGTTGAACTGGGAGCATTATACTTTTATCTCTGAAAACACTTCTATTCCGCGTATTGCAGAGACTGGGACAATTTAACAGCAAGATTTCTTAAAATGACTTTAAAAGTGGTGTGGGAAAGACATTGGGCCTAGGCTTCTCAAGTAGTGTGAAAAGCCTAGTTTGAGAATGTGAAAGCATTTGTGTGTCCTCAGGAACTACTCATATCATTCTCAAACTTACTTAAGCCAGTATGGGATAGACAAATGTTGAACAAGGAGAGCTCCTAGCATAAATCCCACACAACTGTGAATGCTCAGTCGGTGTCTTTTGGCAGACTGCCTCTCACTTTAACTTACCTAAGAGGGTGACTGTGAGGATAAAATGGAGGAGAGGATCATGGCTACTATGCTGACCTCTTTGTAGGAAGGATAAGATAAAAATGCATTAATAAATAAGAGTCATTTGTTTGCTCATTCATAGGTTATCCTGGGCAAGACTTTGACTGGGCAGATTATCTCAAGCAGTGTGGAGCAGAGGCTGCTCCCCAAAGCTGTTTTCCCTCGGTAAGCATTCACAATATAATGTGTTTATTCAGCGGTGAATATTTTACTTAGTTTGTAAAGCTTGTTAACCACACCACATAGTGGAAAAAAGAATTAAAGTAACTGGTGTTTTGAGGGCAAAGCGTCCCAAAATAGTCTAAAGAGATGTTTAATATTCAACTTATTCTGCAAGAATTGATGGTATCTCAAGGCTTGGAAGTCGAACAATGGCATTATGCATCTTGGGCCACAAACAGGATGTGAAGTGTTTGAAGTGTAGGTTCACCTGATGAAATGTTTCTGGGAGGTGGGCTGAATTCAGCCCCTAGAATATCGGGGAGATGGCTCAACTAGTATCCTTCTCCCCGAAATCTAGTCTTTGAGGTTCCGGGATTCTTACTGCTTTTTTTACTGCACACATGGGAAGCACTTTGGCGGGGAGGGTAAGTGAATTTTGCTTTCTGACAGCAAGCCCTTCAAGCCATGTGGTATTTTGTTCTAGAGAGTCATCAGCCTGTCGGAGCAATTTTTTGGTAAGGGATACTGATGGGAGGGGGAAGCCTGGTGCATGCATGGAACATTTCATGCAGCCTTTTGGATCCTCACTCAAGGTATGGAAGAGTAAACCATGTAGGTTCCCACTTTAGTTTGAAGTGGCACAGCCCAGACACAAGTGTACCACCTTGTTGGCTCTTTGTGAGAATTAATTTATCCTTTGTGCAGGAAGTAGGTTTCTTATTTTGTGTATGCTTATCTTATTTTGTGTATGCTTACCTCCACTCTTGCAGTTTAATTTTGATCTTGAGTATTACAAGATGTGGGCTTGAAGCACAGTCTCTTGCATGTTCTACTGTAAATTCAATTATTTTTTCTTCTTTTAATGCTTTTTTTGAATGCCAGGTTGAAATTCCCTTGGTGATCTACAAGAAGCCGCTTGCTGATTATTGTTTTGAACTTACCATTTCAATCCCTGGTGATTCCCTTCAATGGTCTATGTTTACCGTATTTTTCGCCCCATAGGGCGCACCGGCCCATAGGGTGCAACTAGTTTTTTGGGGGAGAATAAAGGGGGGGAAATTATTTTTCCCCCCCCAGGCGCGGGGCTTCCCCCGACCCCAGCCCCCAAAACAGGCTGCTATCCGCAAGCCTTCCCCCAGCAGCCCCGACAAGCTCTGGGAGTATTCCCCACCTCCCTGAAAAGCCCGCAGGCTGCCATCCGCAAGCCTTGGGAGCCCGGCAGGATGTCGCACCGGGCTCCCACGGCTTGCGAAGAGCTGCGCGAAGCCCAGGGCGTGCTCCGCTTTGCGCCCCGGGTTTCGGGATGCAGGCTGCTATCCGCAAGCCTAGGGAGCCTGGCGGGAACTCCCGCGGGCTCCCAAGGCTTGCGATTAGCTTCCTGAATCCTGGAGAGCGAGAGAGGTTGGTGCACACCGACCCCTCTCGCTCTCCAGGCTTCAGCGAAAGCCTGCATTCGCCCCATAGGATGCACACACATTTCCCCTTCATTTTTGGAGGGGGAAAAGTGCGTCTTATAGGGCGAAAAATACGGTAATTTGTTCTGAACGTTTTTCCTGTTTGGTATATGAATTGGGTGCCCTTAAAATTGCATGTTCCACCTAAGTGTTTTTTTTTCTTATTTTTTCTTCTTTTTTAGCTGACTTCTGACCATGGCTTTAAGGAGAACATGAAACTTGAGGCAGTAAACTCACAAGATCCTGAAGAAATTTGTGTAGCTACTGTTACAAAGGTGAAGGATTCCTATCTCTGGCTACAGCTGGAAAGTAAGTTATATTTTGAAAGGTAGATGTTTTGAATTTTGTTCGCCTTCCCCATGTAGCATGTTAATGCCACTGCCTTATCTGAACATTATAAATCTTTACCAGCACGCAGTCTTACTCCTAAAAATGGCTCTGAAAACAGCTGTTCCAGCCCATGATTTTGTTTTATTTTTTTGCAACTCATGATAAAAGCAACAATCAAAGGCTTGTTTCCTGACAGATTCCTTTTTTGAGGGCCTGTCATGCTACTTATGTCTGATTCAAATGTGCAGGTACACAGATATGTATTATAGCAAGTGTTCTGTTCTGTTGCGAGTCCAGTTGCAATAACCATTGATTTGGGCTATGTGTTCCATTTGTCTCCTAACAGGTTCTAAAATGCAAGTCCCTGAATGCATAGTGAGTGTGGAATCTATGAATATATTTCCAGTAGGCTGGTGCGAAACAAATGGATATCAGCTTAGACCTCCTCGCAGGGCAGTAGGTATGACTAATACAATTACTATACTACAAGATGGAGTGGAATGTATTGCAGAATTGATTGTAGTACTTCAGAGTACTATGGTATATATGCATTTCTTACATAAAAATGGTAAAACAATCGCTCTGTAGCTCTGTCAAACAGCACAAGAGCAAGTCCCTAGAGAGGAAGGACTGTGGAAGATTTTAAGACATTTTTTTTTTTTATAATAATAATTTTTATTAGTTTTCCAATTTTAAAACAAAACAACAGCAACAACATAAAAACGTCAACAAATACAAACAAACACACAAATATAAGTTCTTAACCTCATTTTCATAAACCTCCTTTCTCGGACTTCCCCATACCTCACCCTTTTTGCATCCTTATTTTGCAGTTTTTCAGCAACCCTTTTAGCCTATTAAATTTAAATTTATTAAATTTCTCAATTTCACCTTAAGTCATCAAACATTTTCAGCTGTAATTCTGCATCTTCCTTCCCCTTGACATTTTAACACTGATCAATATTGTAACAGTTCTTAAGATAAGCTTTAAACTTCTTCCAGTCTTCCTCCACCGTCTCTTTCTCTTGGTCACGGATTCTGCCAGTCATTTCTGCCAATCCCATAAAGTCAATCACTTTCGTCTGCCATTCTTCCAGTGTGGGGAGTTCTTGTGTCTTCCAATACTTTGCTAGAAGGATCCTTGCTGCTGTAGTGGCGTACATAAAAAAGTCCTATCCTTCCTTGACACCAATTGGCCGACCATGCCCAAGAGAAATGCCTCTGGTTTCTTGTGAAAAGTACATTTAAGTACCTTCTTAATTTCATTATAAATCATTTCCCAGAAGGCTTTAATCTTTGGGCAGGTCCACCAAAGGTGAAAGAAGGTACCTTCAGTTTCATTACATTTCCAACATTTATTATTGGGCAGATGATAAATCTTCGCAAGCTTAACTGGGGTCATGTACTTAAGACATTTTTAATTGATACATTGAGAATCTAGCACTAGAACTTAGTAGCAAGGCAGCCTTTTGGGAATACTTGGAGCAGCAGTAGATGGGCAGTGTGCAAGCCCTTGCATGTAGATTTAGAGTATCCTTCAAGTTGGAGAAATGCCTGTTTGTAAGCTTAGGAAACTGAAAAGCCTGTGTGTTTGCACTTGAAAGTTCAGGGATTTTCCCGTGATTGGTTCTTTGTTCATCTCTTCATGTTTCACAAGAAAGTTGGGTCTCAATTCCCCAGGCGGTGATGAAACATGACTATTATCTGTAGCCTGACTATGTAAATGTTGAAATTCTGCTTACAGAAGATTATAAAATAAAAAGTGTGTGTTATCACTGGAAAACTTTTTTAATGATACACTGGTTATTCATTGACTTTCACCTTGGCTTACAGTGAACAAGGAAAAGAAAATTGCAGTGGTCCAACCAGAGAAACCGTAAGCACTGAACTTATTTCACATTGCTAGCAATGGACTGTTTTTTGAGAAGCTTGAATGCAGTTAACTAGAGCTCACTTACTTAGTAGTTGGAAGTATTATGCATGTTTGTGGCTCTGTCATGCTATGATACTCTCTGGATATACCATAACTACTTTTCTTCTAAATCAGCTGCATTTTTGTGAACTGTTCTCAGGTCATATTGGAGGTGTGCACTTTTCCGTTAGTTAGGACGGCGTTGGGTATTACTTTTTTAAATTCACCCTCATGTCCCTTTCATAAGTGCTGCTTGAAAGGTTGTTACTTAATTCTTTTTCACTTCAGGTCCTCAAATGTTCCACGTGTCACGTAGGTGGTTAGCCTCACAAATCTGCATTTGGATTGCAATAGCAGAAGATGAACTCTGTTAGAAAAGTAGATGGAAGTCCAGCTAATTCAGAAGAAATAATTCCATACTTTGCTTGATACACAACAGTTCTGTGGAAGTGACCTGCCATCAGTGGATCTTCCTGTCATATAATAGTTGGATTGAGATGTTAATATCTATACCAGGGGTAGTCAACCTTTTTATACCTACCGCCCACTAATGCATCTTTCTTGATGGTCAAATTTCCTTACCGTCCACCAGTGCTCGATGGAAGGAGGATTCAGCTTGTGCCGTAGAACCCCCTACCACCCACCTAGAACCCCAAAACACCCACTAGTGGGCAGTAGGGGCCAGGTTGACAACACCTGATCTATACTATAGACACAGCAGATGCTATAGATGTTATGCTATAGAGTCTATAGCACAAACACACTTTGGGGTAGTTCCTTAAGGAAGTTCTCTGTCCTCCAGTTCTTGGAAGCCATTGCCAGCTTTGCTTTCCATCTTCTGGTGCATTTTTCTCACACGCATGCAACATGTCGGACAGGGTGGGAGGGATATTGCTCCCTTTTCACTTGGCATTATTTCACCTGACATGTTGCTGCTGTTCTTTAGCAGTGCTTACATCTCTGGCCACCCTGTTGGTTTTATAGAGTTGGGGGGCCTTTTTCAGCAGCCTGGGGGCCACATTCACTAGTGGGCAACCTTCCAAGGACCATATGCCAGTGGTGGGTAAGGCCATGAATGTGACTCTTATTTTTGTACAGCCGCACAAAAATCAGAGGTCTCTGCACATTTATCTCTCTATCTGGGTAAGAAAGGGACACTATTCCAGTTCAAGGATACATTCCAACTAGCAGAGCGTGTGCATCAGGGTCTGTGATGTGGGTGCCGAGGAGGAGTCATGGGTTATAGAAAATCCTGAGGATCAAAGGCCTGAGAATCCCCACCCCTTTTACACACAGTTAATACATTAGTTTAAAAACTCCTGTTCTTTAACTCACTTGGCGGGTCCCATGTTGTAGTAGTTGTCATTCGTTATGCCACCTATGTGCATACTGCTTTATAAAGAACAGATATGACTTGCCCTGGGAGGTTTACAGTCTAAAATAGACAGAGGTAAACAATGGATGCAGGGCTGGGCAGGGGAAGAATATGTTATTTTTTCCCCAATTTTGTGTGCTTTGATTTAATTATAATAGGGCTTGGGCACTAAGGAGGGAATGAAGGAACGGCAATTCCAGAGGGGGCAAGAGGAGAGAAGCGGGGGAAGGGAGACAATGAATATGAAACCTTTGCTAGAGGCACAAGTCCCTTCTACTGTAGAAACAAAAACAAAAGCCCAAACGGGATGAGGAGCTCAAGAGCCCAAATAATGAATAATGCCATATCTCTCTCTCTCTCTCTCTCTCTCTCTCTCTCTCTCTCTCTCTCTCTCTCTCTCTCTTGCTTTGCTCTCTTCCTTGGTCAGAATATTATCCTCAAGAACTGTCCATGAGGGACTAAAGAGCCAGGAACTGAACTCCGCTGATACCGGTAAGAAAGAAGTGTCTTTGTGTCTGTAGTAGTTGGAGAATGAGGCTAAATGCCATGGTGTGTACATGTCATGTTTCCCTCACGCGCTTAGCTTTCTAGAACTATCCTGCTGGGGTGAGGCTCTTCCTCACAAACACTTCCTACTTTTCCTTTGAACTTTTATCCGTTCTGCAGTGAGTTTCCATGTTCTGCTTTGCAGGGAACTCAGGCAACTCTATAGACAAAAGGCCATTTGACAGTAGAATTCCATATGTGCCAGATGGTGAAATCTAATCATTTGTTAAACTGTTGAATGGATGAATGTTGAATAAGTGCATCTGCTGCTGAACAAATCAGTTAATACTCTCTAAAATCTTACTGCATGACTTGCAATGCAACAAAATGTGTGTTTGAGGTGCTACCTAATGTCAGCTTTGCAGAAGTGGCTGCTTCTCATTCTGGGATTTAATTGGTTTTTAAATGGAGAGATGTTATATCAATACAATACAATCTCTATATGTGCCAATTATAAACCCCTGGAATTAGGGCTTTAAGAGAAAGCGGCTCTTAGTCCAAACATAGCTGGAATGAAATGACTATTGGTATATTGATATCTTTAACTATCTTGCATCACGGAGGATACTAACTTATTTTGTACGCTAAAGCAAATAACCATAAACTTTGCTTCAGCGTTAACACATAATAAATTGTATCCCAAAAAAGTCTGCATAACAGGATGGCAGAAGTTGACTTTCCCTCTCTCTGCTCCCCCAGCAGCTTCTCAAAGGGGTCCTCTGAGGGCACCCCAATCACACTGCAGAATGGGATAAACTAGAACAGAGTTGGGGCAGGGAGGAGTCCAGAAAATCAGGTATTGGCAGTGGCCACAAGCCCTTGCTTTCTGTTTGATTGGGCTTTGTGACACTGTGACATAGCTGATTCTGGCCCAGTTTTTAGTGATTTAGATCCAAACCTGTGTTTGCTACTCAAAAGGGTTTTGTGCTAGCGAAAAGGCCCTTGTGCAGATGAGCTCCCTGAATTTTGGGCAAGTTCCCCCATCCCTCAGGTCCAGCTTTGGGTGAGTTGCAGGAGGCTATCAAAAATAAATGTGCATATATGTGAAACTCTGGATTGTATCCAGAGTTTTGTGTGTGTGGTTCCACTGGTGCATTGGGACTTCTCTTTCCCTCTCCTCTGCCCAGGCTCTTCCAGAAAACATCTACACCAGAGGGTCCCTCAAGTCCCCTCCCCCGAGTTGATTTTACAGGCACACAGAGATCAGAGGGGACAAGAGAGGGAGAGCAGTTGCATGCATGGAAGAGTGTTGCACCAGAGGAGCTGCAGTGTTGGATGGGGCCCTGTATTTATTGGTTTAATTTCTATAGTTTAAATATTTCTAAATGCTAGCTCAGTGGTACCTTGGCTCTCGAACTTAATCCGTTCCGGGAGTCCGTTCGACTCCCGAAACTGTTTGAAAACCAAGGCGCAGCTTCTGATTGGCTGCAGGAGCTTCCTGCACTCCAACAGAAGCCACATCGAACGCTCAGCTTCTGAAAAAGGTTTGTAAACCAGAACACTTCCGGGTTTGCGGAGTTCCGGAGCCGATTTGTTCGGCAACTAAGCCGTCCGGGAACCAAGGTTCCACTGTATTTAGAGCACATGTTTGCACAGAGTGTTCTGATTATTATTCTTATTTTTTCTAGTTGTAACCAATGGTAAATACTGCTGTCCAAAGATCTACTTTAATCATCGCTGCTTCTCAGGGCCATATCTTAACAAAGGTAGAATTGCAGAACTGCCACAGTCTGTGGGACCAGGAAACTGTGTCCTTGTTCTTAAAGAGGTAAGGGCATCTGGAAAACATGGCTATATACTTGTGGCACAATTTCTCTGTCAAAGCACACCCTTTGTATCATTGTAGGCTAGGAATACATTAATGCAGCGTTCAACGTAAGTATGGAAAAGTGTAGACCTATAAAATAATGTATTAGGTTGGAAAGTTGAAATCATAATCAGGATATTGGTGGGTTTGGCAGCATTAAGTCGCACAGCATAATTCTCAATCACTAAAACATGAAATAATGACCCGTGCTGTGGGGAAGACTTGTCTGAACCAGATTTCTCAATCTGCATTTCATGAAACAAATTCAGCTATAGAGTAGCAAGATGGTTTCTTCTGTGTCATAGGGATGGTGGTGTGATCAGCTTGTATTGTTGCATGGTATGCCAGAGGCTTCCTGGTAAGTTTGGAAAGCAGTTTTGTCTAGGGTAATCTGGAACCCATGGGACATGGCGGTATATTCTGGTGAATCAAGAGTCCAGTTCTGCAAGGAGAAGTCCATACTCACCATAAAAAACTGGCTGCAAACAAGTTTCTGCCCCTTCCAGCTAGCTGGAGGGCATTACTCTGATTTTTCAGCTATCAAAGAACGCTATAATTCTTTTATAAGGGGCCCATTCACATTAGCAAGACAGGTGAAACTCATAATGGTATAAACCTCTGCAAAAGGACATATACATACTAACTTCTTCCGATTGTAAGGCAGTACCAGATAGAACAACAGAAATATAAGCCATTATTATAGGGTGTAGAGTTTGTTTTTTACTCATGGTTCTTCACAGTCTAATTCAGGGGTTGTCAACCTGGTCCCCACCACTTACTAGTGGGCGTTTCAGGATTCTAGGTGGGCAGTAGGGGGTTCTACGGCACAAGCTGAATCCTCCTTCCATCAAGCACTGGTGGACGGTAAGGAAATTTGACCATCAAGAAAGATGCATTAGTGGGCGGTAGGTATAAAAAGGTTGACTACCCCGGTCTAATTCATTGTCTTTTACTTTTTTTAAGCTATTTGTTTTTAATGTATTATGTTCCCTGCCTTGAGTGCATTTTTGAAGTGGAAAGGCAAGAATGGACATCCAGTGACAAATGAAAAGGCTTTAGGGCAAATTAGATATCTGTAGAGCTCTGTATTTTTTGTTGTATTACAGAAATGCCTAAGTGGCATTATGGAGAAGGGAATATACACCTGTCACTAAGCAGCAGTAGAAACTGTCCATGACAGAATACTAGAGTTGATGAATCAGTCATTTGATCTGTTGTGACAAATCTATAGTCCTTTGAGAACATTCTAGATTATAGGAGTTGCCTCTGGGGGTCTTTGCTGCATGTTAAACGCCATGGGTTATTCTTCATAGTGGCAGCTTTGTCAGATACTGTGCAGTATCCATGGTCTAACAGTGCAAAATACTTTTTGTATGAGTTTTTTTTTAATAAGGTTCACTATTCTGGGTTATTTGCTCATTAAATTGATGTATGTTTCTTACATGGCTGTCTTACTTCTCGGAATAAATTGAATGGGGCAATTATCACTCAGCATTTTTTCCCAGATATTTGAATGCAAGGATAAATATTTACTTTGAAAGCAAGTTGGCTCAAAGCTCGTTATCAAACCTCTTGTATTTGATCAAAATCTGGCTCATTTTTAATGTATCCTTGGGCATTTATTTCAAATGAGACCACCCCGTAAACGTGTTAAACTTGATACTGGCATTTTTGTTTCCTCTGGTGCCTGCTTTTTAGCTCATTGTTCCACTTTGTTTAGCCATTGTGATAAACCTTCCTAGCACTCCTCTTTACCTCCTTCCCGTAGTAAATATTCCCTCCTGAATGGAATGCTGTGAAATCTTATTCCATGCTCCCTTTGTTTGGTACGTTAGTGGTGTCTCTTTTGCCATTCTCCATCTATCCTTCCTTAAGAATCCTCTTTCTTGACTGGGAGCTGGAGGGAGAAAATGAATAATCTCAGAAATGAAGTCCGGGGGGGGGGGTATTCTCCAAAATAAAGTAGCAACATTTGCTAGATAACATTACTTTACCCTGAACAACATTGAGGGAAATGTGGAAAGACAGTTAGGCTATACTGAACATTGAATTGGGAATCCTAGGCAGTCAGATAAATCCTTACTTGTTGTCTGTTTTTGGTTCACAGGTACTGTCCTTTCTAAACATATTATGCTGATACATTTTAGTTTAATGCTCAATCTCTCAAGTTGCTAACTCAGATGAATAGAACTAATCTACTAAGTCATATTAACATGTTAGAAGAAATTTACTTGCCTACTGCTTTCATAACACTCTCTCCTCATTTCCATTTTCAGGTTCTTTCTTTGCTGATCAATGCTGCCTATAAACCTAGCCGTGTCCTTAGAGAAATACAGCTGGATGAGGAAGCTGCATGGCAAGGATACGGAGAGACCCTGAAAGCAAAGTAAATGGACTCTGCTCTGTAGTGTGTGTTGGTCCTTTGCTCTTAGGCCAAATTAGACATTGCCAAGGAAGGATTTCTCGGCCTTTGTGATGCTAACCCCCTGAGCTTGCCTGCAAATGCTGCCCTGCGTTCCCAAACACCCTTACCTGGCTGTCTTGGTTTGAGAATGGTGATGCACAACATTTCCTCACCCTAAAATGTTTTCTGTAAACCTAAGAAATTCCATGGCATCCAGAATATTGTCTTTGTAAAAATGATGATCAAATCACATGTTGTTGTTGTTTTCCTCCTTGCTTCAGGTATAAAGGAAAGAGCTACCGTGCAACAGTGGAAGTTGTAAGAACAGCTGATCGAGTCGCAGAGTTCTGCAGGCAGACCTGTATCAAACTTGAATGTTGTCCAAATCTCTTTGGCCCGCAAATGGTGCTAGACAAGTGTTCAGAGAACTGCTCTGTTCTGACAAAAACCAAATACAGTGAGTAATTGCGGTGGTTGGCCCTACAAGGGAATTTTCTGGTTCACTACTGAGCTAATTCTACAGTGTAGGTCAGTGGCTGCAAAGCACAACTTCCAGTAAATGCAGTTTCCTTAAAGCTGCTGATCATGCTCATCTTAGTTTATATATGCTCAAAGCACCACTGGACTGTGACCATATCATCAACATTTAATCTTGCCCTTGGTCGAAAAGTGTCCATTGAGTCCTTCTTCAGTTAGTTTAGCAGTGCAGAAAACTCATGCTGTATTAGTAAACCCAACCTGTGATTGTACTGGGGTTCCTATTGGTCTCCGGACAAACCTACCTATTATGTGAGTGATACATCACCTTTCCTGACCTTTCTATCTTCATTTGGAGGAGCCATATGGGATTTGAAATTAAATCTAAACTACCCTCTGGGAAGCTGTTGATCGCCCCATGGGAAGCAATTCTGATATATTTTTGTGTGTGTGTCGGGCGGGATTCATTTGCAGGTTGGTCACCACTTAACATGTTGAGAAACTGGACTCTTGATGGTTGTAGAGCAGTTTGATGTGCAAAATTGTTGCCACTCCAACCCTTTGAATCACTGTGCTGTTTGTTGGGTTACTAGATTCCAATAGCCAGTACAAGTTTAATTTATGTACCGCAGAATATGACATCTTTCTTCTAAGGCACATACCCATAGGTATCAAACAGCAGCAATAGGTCATATAGATGGACATCATTTATCCCCTGTTGGTGGTGCATAAATATCATAAATAAAATATGGTGATAAAAGGAGATTTTAGAGGCACTCTTGATACATGTAGGGCTAGCAAAAGATGAATCATCCTGACATTTCACAGTCAGAATCCTTTTTCTATTAATTTCTCATAGCCCATTATTATGGGAAGCGAAGAAACAAAAGGATTGGCCGTCCACCAGGTATCCACAGCAACACAGAGACAAGCATGAAGAAGGCAAGCAGGAAAAGAAAGAAACGGAAAAACTTCTTTGTTCATAAGAAGAAACGCTCTTCTACCTCTGTAGATAACACACCTGCTGGCTCACCCCAGGTATGATAACGCATACAATTTATTTAATGCACTCTGTGTTCCATAGGTATTAGATGAATGGGCTTTTTGGTATTTTGCTACATACAGTCTTCACTGTCTACCTCTGAGTCTCCCCGTCTCCTTTCCATACCATTTCAGGGCAGTGGGGGTGAAGAGGATGATGATCAGGATGACATAGATGAAGAGTCCCTTACGGAAGACAGCACCTCTGAGCACCAGGAGGAACTGCTTGAAGAGTCTGAAGTGTCAGAAAAGAAATCACGGTCATCCTCCCCCACACAGAGCGAGCGATCCCATTTTGGAGCTCAGGACCGGGACAAACGGAAAAGGAAACTACGCGCCTTTTCTTTCTCAGATGATGAAAATAAGCCTCCTTCACCAAAGGTAGGTCTTGGAATTTTTTTTTTTAAGAATACCTTAGCAGCGAGCATCTAGTGTTCAGAAATAGAGATTTTGTTCACCGGGGGTTATCTCTAACTAAATCTCTGGGAATCCCCAGAGCAGATATGGGGTGTGCACAGGGGGAGGAGAGGAAGGGAAGGTTGGGCTCACAGAAGTCTTTCCATGTGCACAATGGTTTAGCTGGATGCAACCCAAGGTCATTAAGCCATCTAATGATGAGCCTTGAAGGCTGAGGCCTTTCCCCCCATTTGTTATTAAATGGAAATAAATGCTCATATTTGTCAGGTCTACCTAATACTAAAATCAAAAAGGGCAAAATAATTGCTGCAATAAGCAGGTGAGGAAATATATGTACTGACTTGTGACCTAGCAAAGAAGAAACAGACCCTGTTAAGGAAGAATTATTAAGAGTAGTTTTGAGATTTTCTTTAGAAGCAAAATAATCCATTTCCCTGCATTCTAATTATATACATTTCTGATACTTGTTATTTAAATAACAATTCCAGAATATAGGTTGGGAGAGTGCAGGGATGGCCGGTTTACCCCCTCTCTTGCTGCTCTGGGGAAGGAAGTTGCATCAGTAGAAATTTCCCTCCCAGGACTCTAGGGAAGACTCAAAACCTCCTTCCTGGTATATCATGCATCCAGAGCATGAACTCTACTGAAATAGCAACAATCAGTTGTGTTAAATGCATATACACAATTTAACCTATTGTATAATTCAACATATAAACTTGCATATAATTTGCACTTAGTGCAACCTGTTGCATACCTAACTCACCACAACAGCAACACTGCAGTGATTAGGGTGAGGAAATCCAACCAGATGGGTGGGGTAAATAATAATAATAATAATATTAATAATAATAATTATTATTATTATTATTATTATTATTATTATTATTATTATTATTATTAAAAATATACAGTTGTACCTCAGAAGTTGAACGGAATCTGTTCTGGAAGTCCATTTGACTTCCAAAACGTTTGGAAACCAAGGCACTCCTGCAGCAAATCGGAAGCCGCATCAGATGTTCGGGTTCCAAAGAACATTTGCAAACCAGAACATATACTTCCAGGTTTGTGGCATTCGGGACCCAAAACATTCGAGTCACAAGGCATTTGACTTCTGAGGTATGACTGTATACACATTCCACCTGTTCTTGCTAGAAGCTCCATGTATAGATCTCATCTAGTTGCTGGGATTTGGGGATTTCCCCTCCAAGTGCTGCCCTGTCAACATTTTTTTGCTACAATCTCAAGAATATACAACTTGGGGGTGGGGCAGAGAGAGGGGATGGTTTGTGGATTCTGTTCATGAGTACATGGTTCACACTTTATGAATTAAATTTGATCGGCACACACACAAAATCCCTAACACCGAGAATCCAAAATGGCATGATCTGTGGCTCTTTTCAGGTGATAACTCGGGTGGAATTGGTGGGAATATACAAAAAGAGTAAATATGCTTGAGCAGGGCAAATGTAATATTTTTGCTTTGTTTTGGGACTTGTGGGATAGGAAATAAAGATAGACGTTGGAGAAAAGCTGCAGCTGGACAGCAACCCTCTGGAGTGGAGTGTAGCTGATGTTGTGCGGTTCCTCAAATCTACAGACTGTGCCCCATTAGCTAGAATATTTCTGGATCAGGTATTCTATTGTTTTACTGTTGGCAATTGTTAACTGAGCACATGAAATCTCTAGTCTTTGTCTCAATAACTTTCTAGCATTGCAAATAGTTTGGCTTTTTTGGATCCTTATACTTTGTCGAGGGATGTATTCCCATTTGATTTGTTAGCTTTCAGTCGGACCATTTAATGCATCTTAATGGCATTTTTTTCATCAGTTCTGAACCCTGTTCTCTCTCTATCTCTCAACAGGAAATAGATGGTCAGGCGCTTCTCCTGCTAACTCTCCCCACTGTTCAGGAGTGTATGGACTTGAAACTTGGCCCAGCCATTAAACTTTGCCATCACATTGAAAGGGTTAAATTTGCCTTCTACCAACAGTTTGCTAACTAAAGGGAGGGGGTGATAAGTTGGAAAATGATTTTTTAAAGCACAACTGCAGCATCCTACTCTTCCTTCAACAGGGTGAGGCAAGGAAGGTCAGACGGAAACTGCTTATAAACTGGCGTTTGCAGTCTTGCACTTTGAGGGGCGGGGAAAAAATACTTGGAGCAAAACATTAATGCAATCCCAGCTATTTTCACAGCTGTCTATTGGCTTAAGAATGTAGTAGTCGCTTGTTCTGTACATCAGGACTTTTTTGATGAATAAAGGTGGTTGTAATCTCTCCTCTAAGGGGAGAAAAAATTCCTGTAGTTCTGGTCTGAAATGGACAGACTTGGCAGCACATGGAAGGGAATGCCAATTGATGGAAATCTCCTTGCCATTTGCAGAACTACTTCATTTTCTTTGTCTTAAACATAATTTTTTAAACATTAATATCGCTGATTGCCAAGATAAGTGGTGTGGCCAAAAGCTTGAAAACTGAAGTGCAGCCAGATGTTTTTTGTTTGTGATTTTTATTTTGGAACTTGCTTTCTACCTCTACAGCCTGGGGAAAAAAAGCTATGAGGGAATTACATTTTTCGGGGAAGGTCATATATGGCTATGCAATATGTGCTTTTCTGCAGTCAAAATAGGAATGCCAACATTTTTTCAACTGACAGAGGTCCTGGGCCTCCAAACGTTATCTGAAAGTCACAGATTTAAAAAGTTAGAGCTGTTTGTCATGGAGAGGGAGTGGTGGTGAAGTTTGTGCCTGACAGAATTTCTGCCTGCCATGCTGCTGGTCAAGACACAGAGAGGACAAGTTTTGGGAATTGTAGAACAGGAGGTTTGAATGTTAACATATGGCTCTGCTTTACAGATAAGCTGCAACCTAATTTTTTATTATTATTTTTATTTTTTACTGAAAGCTGCACAGAAATATTGACACTTTAGTATCATTTCTCTTTTTGAAAATATTTACTAGAATATTGCATGGTATGAGATTGGGATTAAGTCTTCTCGTATTCTCATTTGTTTTTGGAAATTGACCTTGCATCTGTAGAGGAACAGACAGAAATGTCGAGCTCCTATCAATTCTCCAATGTTTAAAGGGTTTCTCCAGAAAATTGTAGTTGTTTTGTAAATGCATGGGTAAAATGTCGTCTTCCCTCTTCTATCTTAAGTATATAACAGAAATGATTTGTAATGTCCTTTTTGTTGGACAGTTCATGCAGCCTGTACTGTGTGTACACCTTAAGAGATGGGGTCCATAGTTCTCTACATAACTTTGTGGGTTTATGTAGAGGCAATTCAACTATGGTCAACTTAATAATGTGCTAGCTAATGCTTATCTATACAGCAACTTCCCACAACTGCAACAACTAACTGTTGGTGCACATTGCTGAACAATTACAGGTTTTGATTTCTGCATAGTGAATCCAGCTTCGTTGGGATCCAGCCATGCACCAAATGGGCTTCTGCACCCATTATATGTGTCTGTTAAATATGAATTATATCCGCATCACTGGATCTTTTTGATCTTCACAGTTTGAAACATTGTCTTCCTGCAGAGTCACGTTCCAGGATATATATGAGTGCTGTTTAGGAAGAGGGTTGTATGGTGTCTTAAAAGAAACGAATAACCTTCCTAGCTTTATGAGACCCTAGATAAGAGTGTGGATGCAGTGAATGATTACTCAGAGCTTTCATACTTCAGGTTTCAACCAAAGTAGGTTTAGTACATTAAATGCTGTGTAAATGAGCATATGGGCCAAGTTTGCAATTACATTTATATATTGAAATGAGTGCTATTCAACTGGTCCATTTATTTATGAGAAATGCACTTGTATGTGTTGGTTTGAATGCCTCTCTCTGGCATTGGGCGGGTGGGGTGGATCCAGGTTTTTTCATTATCCAGCTTCAGTGCATCTTTTGCTTTATTAAAAAGGTAACTATTGGGTACCTTCTGGGGGGGGGAATCAAAAATCATAAGAATGGCATATGTACAAAACTTGTATGTCTTGAGATTTTCAGAGTTTTTAAAGTAAAACTTTCATACTCCATGCATTGCTGTAAATAAGCCAACTTACGTTTCTGAAGCCAATGGAGTAGGTGCTGGCTATCTGTGATATATTTATAAGCTAATATTTCTGCCCTACTTTAGGAGTTTGATCCCAGTGGGATCCATTTAGGGGCTGTCAGAAAGAGAGCTGCTTTCCATTGTTTGTTACTTTAAGTCATTTCTATGCAACACATGAGTAGTTGTACACTTCATTTCTTGAGGCAATTCCAGCGTATCTTGTGGGCTGAATTTGAAGCCGTCTGCAAAGCATTCATCCCCTAAGTAGCCCTGGAATATTTTCCAACTTCAGGGAAATGTAACCTCATCTACAAACCCTTCATTTCTTTCCATTTATTGCCCAAATCAGTTGAATTGGAAGCTTATCTGACTTAATGCTGTTAAAACTTCAAAAGGTTCTTGTGCATAGATATCATTATGCATTTTAACTATGCTAATGACATTCTTACTAGGATAAAGTTGTTGTTGTTTAGTCGTTTAGTCGTGTCCGACTCTTCGTGACCCCATGGACCAGAGAACGCCAGGCACTCCTGTCCTCCACTGCCCCCCGCAGCCTGGTCAGACCCATGCTGGTAACCTCGAAAACACTATCCAACCATCTCGTCCTCTGTCGCCCCCTTCTCCTCGTGCCCTCCATCTTTCCCAACATCAGGGTCTTCTCCAGGGAGTCTTCTCTTCTCATGAGGTGGCCAAAGTACTGGAGCCTCAGCTTCACAATCTGTCCTTCCAGTGAGCACTCAGGGCTGATTTCCTTCAGAATGGAGAGGTTTGATCTTCTTGCAGTCCATGGGACTCTCAAGAGTCTCCTCCAGCACCATAATTCAAAAGCATCAATTCTTCGGCGATCAGCCTTCTTTATGGTCCAGCTCTCACTTCCATACATCACTACTGGGAAAACCATAGCTTTAACTATACGGACCTTTGTTGGCAAGGTGATGTCTCTACTTCTCAAGATGCTGTCTAGGCCTGTCATTGCCCTTCTCCCAAGAAGCAGGCGTCTTTTAATTTCGTGGCTGCTGTCACCATCTGCAGTGATCATGGAGCCCAAGAAAGTAAAATCTCTCACTGCCTCCATTTCTTCCCCTTCTATTTGCCAGGAGGTGATGGGACCAGTAGCCATGATTTTCGTTTTTTTGATGTTGAGCTTCAGACCATATTTTGCACTCTCCTCTTTCACCCTCAATAAAAGGTTCTTTAATTCCTCCTCACTTTCTGCCATCAAGGTTGTGTCATCTGCATATCTGAGGTTGTTGATATTTCTTCCGGCAATCTTAATTCCGGCTAGGGATTCATCCAGCCCAGCCTTTCGCATGATGAATTCTGCATATAAGTTAAATAAGCAGGGAGACAAAATGCAGCCTTGTCGTACTCCTTTCCCAATTTTGAACCAGTCAGTTGTTCCATATCCAGTTCTAACTGTAGCTTCTTGTCCCACATAGAGATTTCTCAGGAGACAGATGAGGTGATCAGGCACTCCCATTTCTTTAAGAACTTGCCATAGTTTGCCATGGTCGACACAGTCAAAGGCTTTTGCATAGTCAATGAAGCAGAAGTAGATGTCTTTCTGGAACTCTCTAGCTTTCTCCATAATCCAGCGCATGTTTGCAATTTGGTCTCTGGTTCCTCTGCCTCTTCTAAATCCAGCTTGCACTTCTGGGAGTTCTCGGTCCACATACTGCTTGAGCCTTCCTTGTAGAATTTTAAGCATAACCTTGCTAGCGTGAGAAATTAGTGCAATTGTGCGATAGTTGGAGCATTCTTTGGCACTGCCCTTCTTTGGGATTGGGATGTAGACTGATCTTCTCCAATCTTCTGGCCACTGCTGAGTTTTCCATGTACTTTATCCTGCTCGGCATAGTTCATAGAAGAACTCAGAGAAGCTATGAACTATGCCGAGCAGGATAAAGTACATGTGTCCAAAGCAGAGAGTGAGAAAAGATAAACATAATTGTTAGATCTCTGGGGGCTAGTTGCTATACAATGACTACATGAAAATAAATTTATAGGTACTTTTATTAAACAACATAGGTTTTCCACTTGATTGGCTTTTGGGGGTGGGAAACAGCAGCTTATAAAGCTATTGTCAAAAGAAATTCAGTACATAATTTGGTTTACACTCAAAGGTTCTAAGTTGCATCCTGTTAACTGGCACAGCTATCTAATAAAACGTGAGATAGTTGAGATAGTTCTGGTCTAATTTTACTTGGCATAGCTACCACTTCTATAATGCTAGAAACTTGAAAGGAGGTGGGAAGCCTGTGCCATGAAGGGCTTATTCCAGACTCTGAAAGAGACAGGTGTTGGGGTGGGGATTGACAGTGCTTTAAAATTTATGTACCTGCCATGCAACTGCCAATCCTGTTAAGTAATGGAAACCTTGTTAGTCCTTTCACAAACCCACCTCTGAAAGGACTAACCAGAGGTGGGTTTTTAGCTACCCTTGATCTAGCTAGCATGCCCATGCTGGGTGTGGCCACCCCACGCTGTCTTGCACAAATCTGCATGCAAGCACAAAGGGCAAACTCACAAACCTCTACAGCCATCCATCAATGTGTCTAATTTATAAATGTTTCCCTTTTTTCTGCCACAGCCATAAAATTGCCTTGATGGAGCTGGTGAGACACCTGGACCCAGAGGTTAGCCACGAATGCTTTACAGTAAGGTAGAATAAGTTGAATACTAAATCTATAGCAGTGTGTCAATTAGGGTACAATACCAGGAGCAAAGGATTTTGCAGTCCTCCCTATCTACAGGCTAAGAAGGAAGTCAGCATTTGGAACCTCTCTACCAGCTGCCACAGGTAGGATTGGCATCTTTGCCTCTCTACCATTGGTGCTTCAGCATCGGGGGGAAACAGGATGGATCAGGATCCAAGGTTCTCCTGTTTTCCCAACACACCCCTTGGATGCAGTATGGTCCTGGAGCATCTGATTCTAGTGAGACCAGCAGGGCTTGGCATCTGGCAGTGCTGCTGCCAGAGACCCTTCTCTCCCCCCTCCTCCATTCTCATTGGATGACTCTACCCTTTAGTGAAATGAGCACACACTTTTTGTCTGATTTGCAGATACTTTTTACGTATTACTAGCCAAAGCCTAATCAGCTCAAAAGTTTGTCTTGTTGGAGAATTTTGCATGCCAGATTACCTAGGCAGTGCACATCTTTACATCAGCCGCTTTCTTTCTGCACACATTGTGAAGCTTTATGAATTCATACCAGAGTGTTGCCAAAAGTAAAACAATGTTTTAAATAAGGCTTTTGTTGCGATTTTCAGTTTTGTCTAAGATTTTGTCTACTGTGAAAGTAGTATCTGAAATACCAAGATTTGCTAAGCACAAAGGGACTTGCCTGAAAACCTCATGAGTGTAAATTTGACTGTGTGCTGAGAACTCACGCTGGTATTAACTTTCCCTAAATCATTCATATATGAACTTTGTTGTCAAAGGTAGCCTTTTAACCATGAGGCTAGAATGGGGTTTGAGCATGCAATTTTAAAAGCTCATTATATAATCCATTATATAAACCATAGATCCAAACCCAAAAGCGGGTAGGTGGGAGTAACTTTTTCCCACCCCTCTTCTCTCCAGAGGAGCCCCATTGAAAATGTACTAGGAATGCTGCAGAATTGGGGTATGATGTGCTGAAAGGGGAAGTAATAGAATAATAGAAAAAAAGATGCTCCAAGCAGATGCTACCATTATAGGTGTGTCTGCCCATTTTTTTCCGCAGAAAGAAAGGAAGTCTCCTTCTGCCCAGCGCTACCCACTGCAGGCTGGATTAGTAGCTGATGAGATCTGTAGTGAACCTTGCTAGTGTGAATTCCTTTTTGAAAAGGATCAAAATTGGAGACACTAGAAGTACAGCAGTTATTTATATTAGTTACTTGCTTGTTAGAAGTTAGACTTAATTATTGCACTGCTGCTGACCAGATTAAATTACTTAAAAGAATAAAATCAAGATTGAACCATGGAATGCAGCACATTACTTCCTCCAGACTCTAGAATGAAATGCAATGTTCCACTGACTTGTCTTAAACTTCAGGAGTGTGGAAACTGGATTTACCAGAACTTTGGAACTTCAAGTAATGAATTGATTTTTTAAAAAAAATAATCTGTGAAGAACTTACTCCTTTAACTGCAACTCCTAAGAAACCTTAAGTGCTATCTGTATATCACAGAGGCTTCATGTTTGTCAGCTTCTGCTGTTGTTACCTAATCACCCAGTCCACTCTCATACAGGACTGCACACAGATTTTTCCATTGACTTCTGAACCAGTTCTGTTAGTGTTTATAGACAATCAGAAATCTCTTGAAAGAGCCTTCTAGGGCAGGTACTGCCAGCATATATGTAGATCTGTTTTGTTGTAATAAATCATTGAACATGCACTTTCCCTGCTTTGTTCTTTCTTTTTTTAAAAAAAATTAAAGATGTATATTGTGTTGTTCCTCCTGCTTGCTGTATTTTTCTTTGATTTAATATATATAAATTATATGTGTGAACTGAGGGTAAAATTCAAAAATGGAGAAATATGCACATAAAATATGCCTATTGAAGATCCTCCTTTACTGGATAGATGTATCAGTTAAAGGGTTAAAATATTTTAAATGGATTATTTTGCTTGTTTTTTTCCCTGTAAATGAATGTACATAATTTTGTGGTACTTCATGACCGTTTAAAGTGATTGTAAGTAAATTTTAAAAAATACTTAAGTTGCTGCTGGTCTACTTTTGTGTCAATAAGCTGAGTATTGCTTGAGTGCTCAGAATTCCATGTTACATGTGTCATTGAGGGGAAACTGGATTACATTACTATTACATAAACAAGCACTTGAGGGTTCATAGGCACAAAGGTGAATTTCCAAGTGTCTTACAATTATGGTTCAAGAAACATTATCATATGCTCTTAGTGCTGGGCTTATTTGCCTGTGACCCTCTTAGGAAAGAACTTTTGCAAACAGTTTTCCCTAGAAAAATCTGCTGGTAAAAATGCTGCTGGGTAGACCAAAAGCTTTTCTTGTCTAATATTCTGTTGTCCACATGGCCAATCCAGTGCCTCAGTTAAGAAATGAACAGGAACTGAGTCCAGTAGTAACTCTCATGTGTTCAACAGCATATAGGCTCTGTCAGTGGAGGCAATATACCAATAGTGGTTTTTTTACTGTTTTATTGGTTTATCAATACAAATACGGAGACATATATATTTTCAGTTTAAACAAAGTGAACCATCGTTGGAAATCTTTATATTTGGACCCCCTTCTTGCAAAAAAACATTTCCCATGTCCACTTCGGTTTGTAAAGGGATATTGAAGTAGATTTCAGAACCTTCTTACTTGATTTTTCTTTTCCTGGTGGTTCCTAGAGAAGAGTTGATTAAAGTAACACCAGAACCAAATTAGATAGTGTTGCTGGCATATAATGAATCAATTTGTATTCTGGCCTGCAAAACTAAGATTGTTCTCTTAGACACTTTTATCTGTTGAACACAATAGATGAATCTTATTTCTGAACAGGCATGCATAGATAGAATTAACCTACAAGCAATTTTTTTCTCCGGCCAAACTCCATACTTTGTAGTGATCTTAGAAATAAGAAAATGTTTATTGCATTAATGTTTAAATATGTAAAAATAATTACCAGCAATCACCTTATCACAAAGCGCAAGATGAAACCTGATATTTTAATTAGGTTTGATAAATCTGGTTCTGATAAATCTCATAAGTGAGCTGCTAGGAAAAGAGAAGGGGCTTGTCTGACTAGGTGCTCTCAGAAACACACCATACTGAAGAAATCTTATTCTTCCTGAAGCTTTATGATTGTGTTGGAGACACACAGTGTGCCTTGGAAAATCTATACATTTCTCCCCTAGCCACTTCATCTAAGAAAGTCAGGCAGCAGTCTAGGTTTTCTGACTGACAGCTCACTTTGCTGTCAAACTGACAGAAAACAGTTTTTCATTACATTTATTTCCCTAACCTATGCACCTATTCATCTTATACAGATTACTTAAATTAAGGGCATCTCTACAATGTAAGCTATTTCCATAAATACCCCCCACTCCAGAATGTGGTAAGCAAATTCTTTCCACCCAAATTTGAACGGATTCCCTTGCATACACAAAGCTGCGTATATATTTAAAATGTGACAGACATCCTCTATGGGGGGGAGGAGGATAGGTCAATGGGAAGACATATGAAACATGGAATATACATGGAAGACAACTTCAAGATTTGGAATTTAAAATGTTTGTTTTTTCTAGATTGCCTCCTGCTAGAGTTAAACTCTTGTCCTGCATTTGAGCTACAAGAAACAAAAAAATTGTAATAATATAAAACTGTTCTTTGCTCAAGAGTGTTACTACTGTATCCCTGAAGACAAGTCTACTTCTCAATGTCAATTACATGTACAGTAAAGCCTTTTAAGAAGAGTTGTAGAACCTTGCATGTTTTAAGCATAGATTGACATGTAGTGTTAAAGTTCTGCCATTTACATTACAATCCTATACAAATCTACTCAGATGTAAACCTAGTTTGAGTTCAGAAGGACTTCACTTGGGGGTAAATGAATATAGGATTGCAGCCTAAAGCAGAAAACTAGCTCAGTACAAACTCACAAGTAAATATTGTGCTGCATACAATTACACATTCTTTAGTTGAAAACAGTGAAAAGAAAAGAAAAAACACTTCAATCCACATTCTCCAGCCTGAAAGCACATGAAACTGAATGTATTGATTGTGCACTCAAACCATTCTCATTATACATTTAAAACATTTTATTTCCTTCTTGGGTAGAGAAAAATAATCAGTCATGGCTCAGACATGTCACATGGGTTGATATCCAATGGCCTGGTAGAAGTTTATCTTCTAGTATGCAACAAGATAAATATTTGCTCTCAGGTATTGATAAGCCTTCATTGTACAAATCAATACAGCAGATATTTTATTACATACAGTACTGAGATCAGTGTGATGTTAATAAATATCCCTGTTCACAATTACAGCTATAAATCATCATGAGAAAACAGTTTGTTACAGACACAAGACACAAACTAGTTTTGTGACATATCCTCTATCAAAAGAAAATTCGACCCATTCTAAGTATACTTGACTCCTGGCATAAATATATTTTTGCTGGCATCCATTTATTACTAAATGTGTTATATAAAATTGGAGTACACAAGTCACCAAAAATTGGAATGTCTTTCTGCAATCTTAACCATTTCTACTCAAGAAAATCACTGAGTTCTATAGGGGTTTGCCCCCAGGTTGGTAGGTAGGATTAGGATTGCATCCTAAATGCGAGATTTAAAAAATCCATGACATTGTAGCAAGTACAAAACGGTAACAGTAAGGATCCTGTGCTGTGAGGATAGTTTCCACCATTAGGGGGCGTCAAACTAGTCCTCAGAGTCTAATACCGTACAGTAATTAGCAGGCACCCGTGTTTCTCAGTGCTATTTGCACAGTACAGTATCTAGCTTTGAGCCTTAAGATCAGCTCAGAATTGAGACAAAAGTCTTGAGCTCAAGTCCCTGTGCCAAAGTTTTAGCTATCTCCAAAGCATCCTGAAAGCTGCCACTTCTAAACCCCAACCTAGACATTGTTTCTCAAACCAATGGCATGTGTTGCACTTATGCAGCTGTAAAAAGGTGGTCTCAGGTTTGGTACAAGGCTGGATTTATTGCTTCTTGATTTTATTGTTTTGCCTCTCCCCCCCCCCGGTAAACCGCTTCGAGGTGGTTTTTACAATCTAGCGGTATATAAATCTTACGAAACAGATAAAATAATAAATGAGCCTGTGGATTAAATGGTTTTTAAACAGGCCAAAAACAGCATTAGAGCTTTTTTTTATAACACACAATAACAGCAACAGCTAGCTTCCTACAGGCGCTTACTTTTCATAGCACCAGATCCATTAGGCTGGGAGACGGGAAGTGGCAGTCGTTTCCCGCTCGAGGTCCTGCCATTCCCCACAGCGGCAGGCGTCGGGTTGCCGAATGGCCACGGGCGACCCGGGCAGGCGCGTCTCCTCAGAAGTAAAGCTGCCTCCTCGGTGGCTTGGGGTGCGGCGGCAGGAGCTCGGAGGGTGAAGGCTTCCTCCTTCACCCGCGGGGAGAAGCGAAGCTCCTCCTCGGAAGAAAGCCCAACCTCCGTCCTCGGCGAAGAAACAGACCGGGCCGAAACCTTAGCCCCGGGGCGCGGAGGGGAGGACGAGGGCTCGCCCAGCCTCCTCTTCCCTCCTCAGACGACGAAGAGAACATCCGCCCAGACCCGCATCCCGCCTCACTTGACGGACAGAGAGCCGCGGCCGCGACACCGCCGCCCCTTGGCCCCGCCCTCCCCCGAGGCTCCCGGCGCAGCCAATCCACGGCGCCTGACGTCACGCGCTGCCGGTGACGCGGCGCGTGGGGTTCCTCCCCCGTCCCCAGGAAGCGCCGCGGAGCCTGCGAGCGACCCTCCCTCTCCTTCCCTCTGGCCGGCGCACCTGCTCCGCGGCGCGCTCAGTCCGCCATGGGGGGCTCCCTGGCCCCCAACAGCTCCTTCCTCGCCACGCCCAGGTCGGGCTCTCCGCAGGGCGGCGGCGGCGGCGCTGCTGGCGGGCCCGGCGCTGCTTCCTCTCCGTCCGGGGCCGGGCCGGGCTACCGTGGCTGCGAGAACGGGGCCCTGATGGACAGCTTCGGCATCTTCCTGCAGGGGCTGCTCGGGGTCGTGGCCTTCAGCCTCCTCATGCGTGAGTCCCTGGCCGGCGCTCCTCGCCGCCTGCCTGCGCCCTTCTCCCCGGGGAGCCCCGGGGCCAGAGAGAGAGAGAGAGACCCCCACCCCCGCCGCCTTCCCTGCCTCGCAAGGCGGCAACCCGGCCCCAGGCAGCCTCTCCCTCCTGCTTCCCTGGGGCGCCCCAGCCCCACCTCCGCGCCCCTCCCTCCTTCCCTTTCCTTGCTCTCCTTCCCTGCAACTTCCTGCGAGTTTCGCTTTTCGTAGCCCGTCGTCTTCGAGATGTAGCATGACTGCCTCTCTCTCTCTGGGACCGGCTCTCCTTTCTGTGCTTGTGGCCGAGCGGGTCTCTCTCGTGCTCAGCTGTGCGCTTCCCTCCCGCCCCCTACAACCCCCATCGCTCCTGGTCTCCCTCCTCCTCCTCCTCCTTGGCTTCCCTCGAACAATGTGCTCAGGAAAACCCTGTGGCTTTGTTCTGCCTCCAGCTGCATCCCCGACTTGGTAGCGGAGTCCCCTTCTGCCTCCCACTCCTTGCATCCTCAGATGTGCTTTCAACACTGATTCAACTCCGTATTAGAATATGAAGTACTGTAATAAAGAGTGCCGCGGAGCATGGGCGTTTTTCTTACTGGTGTCCAGGTAGATAGATGGGTGTGGGTTTCTTTAAATGCACTTCACTAAGTTGCCAAAATCGCTCTGCCCAAGGGCCCTTTTAACTTCCCCTGTATCAGCTGTATGACTCCTCCTGACAAGTTTGCTTAAGGCTCACTGACCCTTCAAAATGGAGTTATGGATTGCCAAAATTTGCCTTCCCATGATGTGACCCCATGCCCACTGTATTGACATGATGGTCGTCATTCTTTAAGTTTGTCACATTTGTAGATGAATCCTGTTCAAGCTGTCTTTACTAAGTGCTTTTCTCATCTTTTGGAGTAAATTACTTCTGATACTATGTTTTATTTGAGGCTGCATGTTCACTTTGTTAGTGGGAATGGAGACAAGTGGACCTTCTGTTTCTTTTCATTTTCAGCTTCCTGCCTATCAAGCATGAGTTTGTGGAGCACGTCGCTCTAAACTTTAGCTGCTTAAAATCCTTGGGAAAGTATGTTTAAAAAATGAAAGCTCTAGTGTGTTCTAGCGCTTATTCTGCAAGAATAGATATAGCAACTTGTCTTATGAATTGGCTTTCTGAGAAGTGTGGTTGCAATAGCTGTCTGCCTTCTGCAGCTGCTGTGTGCAGGAAACATGTTAATTTGTTTTGAGATTCCAAATGCTGTGAATCTCACAGAGTGGCTCATGTTTACCAACTAGATCATAGTGTTTTTTTAATGGCTTATGCACTATTGCCTGTGTTTAGCTCTTCAGAGAAGAGTTGCACCCTCCAATGTCAACCAGGTTCCGTTCCTCCTGTGTTTAGCCTGGTAAAAAAAGTTTCAGAACTTGCATGCTATTTTTTCATATTTTGGTTGGCTTAATAAAGGTGGTGTTCTGTTGCAGATTTTGGAACCCTCCCATATTTGATTCTCAATATGTGTATTCTTTATGCCATTGACAGTCATCTTCTCTATTCAAGTGCTACTCTTATTATCACTCCGATCTGTCTTGCAAAGTGTTGTGTTAATCCTTTGCACAGTATCGCTTAGAGACCCGTGAGCTGGCTGTTCACCATTGGAAGAAGCATTATGTAAACTTCTGCTCTCTTTAGCAAAGTAGGTTTACAAATTTTATGGCACTCATCTTTAGCCCAAACATATATTTGGTGACCTCTTGGTGTGTGTACTTTTGCCATACATTTGGATATTGGATGCCCCTTTTATGATCCACCTTATGTCAGACTAATGCTCGACTGCAGGTCCCAACTCTCCAGTTGAAGACCAGAGTGTCTACTCTGACCACTTGAATACTTCAAACCTTTCCCAGGTCTGCTGTTTGGGATCCTCAAGGGTGGCTGCATAAGGACCTTACAGATGAGCTGAGATTTAACATGTTTAAGAAATGGAAGAAAGGGAAAATCACGAAAGAATATATACGAGTAGTAAACAGTTGCAGGGAGAAGGTCATTCTGAACTCAGACATGCAAGAGAGGTTAAAAATAAATTTAAAGGTTTCTTCTGCTTCTTCTGCTATGTTAAGGGACGCAGGTGGCGCTGTGGGTTAAAGCCTCAGCGCCTAGGACTTGCCGATCGAAAGGTCGGCGGTTCGAATCCCTGCGGCGGGGTGCGCTCCCGCTGCTCGGTCCCAGCGCCTGCCAACCTAGCAGTTCGAAAGCACCTCCGGGTGCAAGTAGATAAATAGGGACCGCTTACCAGCGGGAAGGTAAACGGCGTTTCCGTGTGCGGCTCTGGCTCGCCAGAGCAGCGATGTCACGCTGGCCACGTGACCCGGAAGTGTCTCCGGACAGCGCTGGCCCCTGGCCTCTTAAGTGAGATGGGTGCACAACCCCAGAGTCTGTCAAGACTGGCCCGTACGGGCAGGGGTACCTTTACCTTTACCTTTACTCTGCTATGTTTGAAGCAAGAGGAAGAACAAGCCAGTAGTAGGTCCCTTCTTGGAGAAGATGGAGAAATGCTGTTGAGTGACAGAGATGTGGGAACTGCTCAACACTTACTTTTCCTTTGTCTTCACCCAAAAGGAAAGCAGTGCCCAACCTGATGATAACAGAGTAAAACTATGCAAGGAGGGAGCTGCAGGCCAAGATAAGAAAAGAGGTGGTAATAGAAAACCTAGCTACTTTCAATGAATTCACATATCCAGGGCCTGATGAGCTACACCCAAGGGTACTAAAGGAGTTTGCAGATGTAATCTCAGAGCCTCTGTCTATAATCTTTGAGAATTATTGGAGAATAGATAAGGTCCCTGCAGATTGGGCAAATGTCCCCATCTTCAAAAGGGGGGGGAGAAGACCCAGGTAAATGCCAACCGGTGAGCTTGATATTAATACCAGGAAAGGTCCTAGAATGGATGAACAGTCAGTCTGCAGCACTTAGGAAAGGATGCTGTGATTACTAACACCCAGCATGGGTTTCTCAAAACCAAGTCATACCAGACAAATCTCATTTCTTTTTTTGATAGTTACAGGCTTGGTGGGTCAGTAAGACTTTTGACAAAGTTCCCCATGATATTTTTGTGGAGAAGCTGGAAAAACGGACTGGGTGAGGTAACGGTTAGGTGGATTTATAGCTGGTTGACTGACCAAACCGAAAGAGTACTCATCAATGGTTCATCGTTATCCTGTAAAAATGTGACAAGTTGGGTGCTGTAGGGTTCTGTCCTGGGCTGGTTGTTCAACATATTTATAAACGCCTTGGGTGAAAGAACTGAGGGGATGCTCATCAAATTAGGAGATGCCACCAGACTGGGAGGATGCCGCTGAAGACAGAATCAGAATTCAAGATGACCTTAACAAATTGGAGAACTGGGCCCAAACTAACAGCATGAAATTCAATAGGGACACATTTAAGGTTCTACACTTTGGCAGGAATAACCAGCTGCACAAATATAAGATTGCCAGCAGTACATGTGAAAAGGATCTAGGGGTCTTAGTAGACCACAAGCTTAACATGAATCAACAAGTGTGATGCAGTGGCTTCACATTAAAAAAAAAGGAGATTCCAACTGAACATCAGGAAGATTTTTCTATCAGCAAGAGCTGTTTGACAGTGGAGCACACTCCCTCAGAAGGTGGTGAGCTCTCCTCCATTGGAAGTTTTTAAGTAGAGTTTGGGTGGCCATGTGTCTTGGATGCTTTAATAGATATTCCTTCGTTGCAGGAAGTGGGACTGGATAACCCTCGGGGTCCCTTCCAAATCAACAATTCTATGATTCTGTGTGTGTGTTTGGAAAGGTACAGTCATATCTATGTTGTGCACCTGAAATAGCTTGGAAGGAAGAATGAATAGGCTCACTCACGTTCTTAAGTGTTATCTTTTATGAGTGTGCAGTAAGCATAGTCTGGAAAATAGTAGACATTTTTTCTCTTCCCGTTTAAAAATAAATGAGTACAGCTCATTTTCCATTGTTTGAAAACAGCCAAACTTGCTGTAGCTTTCAGAACTCTTATCCTTTCTGTTGTGATGCAGTTAGAATGCATTAAGGCAAAGGCAGTGAATGTGTGTCCTCCATATATTGTTGGACTACAAATCACTTCCTGAACAAGGTGGCAGGGAATCACTAAAAAAACCATGTGGTTCCACAATCAAATTTCCATCATAACAGGACTCTTTCCACCATAACAGTTCCTGTTTTTCCAGTCACCTGAAAGCTGTTTATATGTGTATTATATGTAACATTTTTTCTCCTTCACTTTCCCTTTACTGCCACCAGCCCATAGATTTAAATGGACACTCATGCATTCAGGTGTAGCAGATACCTTTAAGTGAGCCCACCCTTGAGTGTGACTGTCAGATTCTGGGACAACTTGCAGTGAGACTGGATAGTGCAGGCTTTTATTTGATGCTGAGATTGGGGGCTGCTCTTTGACTCCAGGTGTGCCGTTACCTTCCCACTGGGAACTGAGTCATTCATTATAACAAAGCAATCCTGGGATGGAAGCTGATATACCCTTATTACAGCAACCATCCTGTTCTATGTCAGCGCTGCTTCTTTCAAGACTGATTGGGGCAATTGTGAGCCTTTGCTCATCTTGCTTCCCTTATTTGTTCCAGTGGGAAGCAGAGGATTCTTTTCAGCTCTAGCTTGTTTGTTGTTTTCTTCCAGCTGTTCCTCTCCATGGATGGAAGGAAAATAGACTGGTTCAGGGGCTGGTTCAGCTATTAAATTGGGAAGACACCCTACGAGTATACCTGAAGCCAAGTCTGTGTTTTCTTTCTTTTTAGAGTTGGTTAGATGTAATTGGAGAAACTATTAGTCTGCAAATTTAAATCTAACATTCTTTCATTTGAGATTATATCATATCTTACTTACATCAGATGCCATAGGAAGGCATATTTGTAGGATCTCAGACATCCTTATTGCTATATAGATCTTTTGGAACCTATTATGTGATCAAGTTATGCAACAGATTTCAGGCACATCCTTGCCTTTTGTTTTTAAATGGAGGTGAGGGGAATTACAGTGGTACCTTGGTTCCCGAACGGCATAGTTGTCACACAAATCAGCTCCCGAACTCCGCAAACCCGGAAGCAAGTGTTCTGGTTTGCGAACATTTTTCGGAAGCCAAATGTCTTCCGCGGCTTCTGATTGAGTGCAGGAAGCTCCTGCAGCCAATCGGAAGCCGCGCCTTGGTTGTTGAACAGACTCCCAGAACGGATTAAGTTTGAGAACCAAGGTACCAATGTACTCTATCTTTCTGACATAGTGATATTTGAGCTTCCCCTCCCCCTCCTTTCTTCATTTCAGATCATACATAGTTTTCATTTTTGCTTGTTAACATCTCTTCCTCACTTGTAAATATCTTTTTATCTTATATTCCGGACAGGGTTGCCAAATCATAAATATATAAAAGAAGCTTACAATAAACAAACCATGGGCTTCTCTCCCCAACCAACTCTCACGCCGAAGAAAATCTTATCTCAATTCAAACCTTTGATCCATGTATCTAGTATATTCCGCAGTATGTTGTTGCAACCCTTTCCCATCACATGTCAGTATGGCAGTGTAGGAGGGTTTTTGCCAGGCAAAGCACTTTTGCACTCAGTGCCTCCCACATTCCATGCCGAAGGGAGAGCCAGGTACTGAGACAAACTGCGAAAGTTCGAAAGTTTTTTTTAAAAAAATTATTTATTTCCTTTCTATGCCACTTAATTTTTTAAGAAAAACATCTCACTGTGGTTTACAACCTATATTAAAACATCAAATAAAACCATTGAGAATAAAAGGTTACTGAAGAAAGTCAAATATAAAGTTTACATTCATAGCAGCATAATTAACAGGAAACTAAAATGTTCTCAAAAATTTCTAAATAAAACATTACAAAGGAGGCAAACTACATAATGCACACTTAACGCAGCAAAGTGAACAAAAAAATTATCTGAAACATTTCAAAAGAAAAGATTACTAAAGGAAGACAAATGCAAAACACAGTTGAAAACCAAGTACTGTAATTAACAAGAGAGTAAAATATTATCATAAGCATAGAATGTATCTGCTGCTGTTGCTACCAGTCCTGCCAATGGTGGCTCATGGTGGGCAGAGGCTATGGAAACTCAGGCTCAATGATCTGGGTCTGCACTAAGAGACAACCCCCTTAAACAAAACCTATAGTGATATGTCACAGAAAGGCTCCACTTTTTCTCAAAAACCTGTAGTTGCCTGAAAACAGTTACTGTTAAGATAAATATTCTTTCATTCCTAGTGGGCCAATAAAAATGGCTGGTGTATGTAACTGCCGTTATTTTTAATTTTAGAATGAATGACAGGTGGAGTAGATGCAGAACCTTCTTCATGTCTGTAGTTCTGTTACCCAAAGCTTGGAGCAGGCCCCAGAACTCGGACAGGTTTGAAAAGATTTAATGCTTAAATGTGTGGTATGTTGTAAAATTTGTTTGAGTTTTGCCATCTTATTAAAAAAATGCTATAGATTTTTTTTCAAGTAGTATTTTTAAGGGATATTGATTAATTTTATAGATTCAAATTGATATGCTAGGAAATAAGGTACAGTATTTAGTCTATTGGGCTGTGGATTTTTCAAGCTTATTCCTTTTCTTTTTTCATGCCTGTGGAGCAGCAGAACACTGAAATCAAAGGAGGATAGAATACTATTCATACTGGAGGATCTTAATAATTATAGGAGGTTTTAGAGGTCTCCAAACTGCACCTCCAAAGTGGTCCCCTTTCCCCAATATCTCCATCTTTTATAGGCAGTGTGATCTTACCTCAGAGGTAGTTTTGGATATGACCAACAATTGTAGTCCACCCAACATGGAAGTGACCACGAAATATACTCACTGTACTTTTTTATCATTTCTGAAGCTATTTTTTGTTGCTTAGGAAAGCCTGAGTAGTTGGTTTTGTTGTTAGGATTGGTCCCATCAACCAACAATTTGGGACTCCTTTCAGTTTCAAAGAGAAAAGTGACAAAATGAGTAAAAAAGTTGGATAATTTGATTGAGGTAAGCGTGGTTGTTTTTGTCCCTAGCAAAAACTTACAGGAAATTTGTTTTGTCTTTGAATCTCAAATTCAGCACTTGGAGCACTAATCTAAAAACTTCTTATTGGAGTAACTGCTAAACTCTTAAGTTTTTCTTGGGTCCCTAAATGATAATACGGTTTAGTGTGTCAAAAGCCAATTAATCACAGTATCATTTAGCAGTCTTGCTTAAAAGTACCTGCACAATACAGTTGTGAAATCCCCTGCTGTGGAACCATGCTTGATCCTATTAGATGGAGAGGCATCTCCAGGAGTCTTTTATGGTGTAGAAAGGACAAGAATTAAATTTATCTTGTGTCTCCCAACTACAAAGTACTATTGTATTTAAATAGCAAAGTGGGGGAAAATACAATAATAGAAGTGGGGAAAATTTATTTCTGCCTCTAGCTGCTTTTCAGTTGCAAGGTAGTTGCTGATAAATTCTGAAACAAATCTAGCAGATTGCTGGAAATACCTTTCAGCTTTTTCTGAAATGGGATCAGCAGTGTTGATTCTTCTTGCCACTATTACATAAATTAGACAGAATCTCTTTAGGCTTTGAACTTAATGCTTAAAGGGCTGTTTATCATGAGCAGATTTTTAGAAATCGTTCATCTAAGAATATTGAACTCGAACTCTTAATCAGCTGCTTGTAACAGATTAAAACGTTCTTTGTAGCGCATTGTGTGCATATCTTTAAAAGTGTGGAGTACTTTATTATTACTCATTTCAGAGTTAGAGAGGCCCCCATTCTTCCTTACCTGGAGAGATGGGGGAGAAGGGGAATTTTTTTTTATATCGAATATTTATTAAAGTTTTCAAAAAATAATACAATATAAAAGAAAAAGAAAAAGTAACAAAAATACAAAAACAACAACAATTAAAAACGCATAGAATTTCCATTACTTATTTTCTTTTAACTTATTTTCCAGACTTCCTCATACCTCCCTTTCTTGTATTCCAATTCAAATTGTTAGTTCAGCAAATCCTCACCATTAGTTTTTACTTATTTCTAGACCTTTTTTTTCATATCTCTTACAGCTGGAAACCACTTAATTTCTGTCCAACATCATTCTAACATTCATTAATTTTACAGTATTTCTGTAAGTAGTCTTTAAATTTTTTCCAGTCTTCTTCCGCCGACTCTTTTCCCTGGTCTCGGATTCTGCCAGTCATTTCTGCCAGTCCCATATAGTCCATCACCTTCATCTGCCATTCTTCCAGAGTGGGTAAATCTTGTGTCTTCCAGTATTTTGCAATAAGTATTCTTGCTGCTGTTGTGGCATACATAAAAAAAGTTCTGTCCTTCTTTGGCACCAATTGGCCGACCATGCCCAGGAGAAAGGCCTCTGGTTTCTTCAGAAAGGTGAGAAGGGGAATTATTCCTGATGCAACACTGATTTCAGAAACAGAAGAGAATGGGAGAGGCCTCTTCCTGATTCTGCACTGAACCTAGATCCTTAGAAAGCAATGCGGCTTCTTGCACATCCCTCTTCTTGGCTGTGCAGGAGAAGGCCTCTCCTCCTCCCAGAGGGGAGGGGTTGTGAGCGGGAGCAGCTTCCCGCTGGGACAGGGAGGCGTACCCGGCTCCCTGTTCCTGATTGCTTCTGCTGCCGCAGCTAAGCCTTCCAGCCAACCAATAGGGCTGGCTGGTGGGTGGGGCTAGCCGCATTTAAACAGCCGCGGCAGCGCTCAGCTCCCAGTCTATTCCTGCTTTTTTCGGATCTCCCGCCCTCCCTCCCTCTTAGGTCAGCTTCTTTTGCATATTGACTTAGCTATGGACTTCGGTTGGTTGCCTTGGTTGCCCAAGGGGCCTGGTAGGACTTTTTATCCATTTGGCAAATTGGCACCAGCCTCTTGGTTTTTTTGCCTACCTCGTAGCAATTCGTCACAACTTTCTGGTATTGGCGGTTAGGCATTGGAATATGTGTGCTGTGTTGGAGGATTGGGTATGGGCCATCATCTACCCCTCCTCTTTTGGGTATTCCGTTAAAGGAATCCGGCGGTCGTGGATCCTGTCCAATGCCCTGCTGGTGGCTATGTGTTGTGAGGAATAATTCCCTTAGGGGGTTTTTTTTCTGAATTTAGGCGCCAGTCACTTCATTGGGGGACCCAGGGTTCTAAAAGAAAGAGAAAAATCCCTTCTGAATATCCTTCTTTATATTATAAAACCTGTCTCCCTTCATTCTGAAGTAATTTTTCTAAACTACAAAGGTGATGGTGTACCCATTTCAGGAAGCTGCAACCCATTCGTGCCTCATTTTTCAAAAAATAAGTTTTATCAAGGTTTTTTTGTGTTACATAGCAAACAGATAAACAAGGAGCAGTACATCTGTAGTCTCCACTTTCAATTGTGCTTCATTTTTTAAAGACTCAGTACTTAGGGTGTGCCAGAGGAGTGTGGTTAAATAAATCATAACAGTTTAAGAAATAAAATGCAGCGTAAGAGGACCATAAAGCAACAGTGACATTTAAAAATGCATCAAAGGCACAGTGGGATACGTTTCCTGCCTTCCTAAATTTCAAGGGGGGGGGCAACCTCTTTTGGGAAGGCGTTTCTCACCATCCGGCTGCTCTGCTGAGAAGTCTTGCTCTCTAGACCCTGCCAAGCACACCTCCCAAGGTGGTGAAACACAGAGCAAGACCTTAGATGTTGACAGTAGAGCATGAGCAGGTTCATGCAAGGAGGGAGGGCAGTCATTTAGATCATCTGCTCCCAAGCCATTTAGGGCTTAATGAGTAATAAAAAGCTTTGCCTTGTTCAAATTATAGAAAACATATGCCAATTAAAGAAATGGCTTAAGTGCATGATAGTGAAAAGTGTAATCTCCTGGCTGATCCTTGTTACTGTTCTGGAGACTCCCCCACCCCCACCCCGCACTTCCAGGACTTTATGCTATCAGTTTCCTGCTAGATGTATTGCAAGCTGGTGTCTCTTTAAACAGCTTTCTGCAATTTTCTTGGATTCTTTTCTCCAAATGAAGCAGCATTACAGAGCTGGAATAGACTCAATATTTGTTCTCTCCAGGGGGGAAAAAGAGAATCTTTTCCAACTTGCAGATTATATTTTCTAATTCCTTTTCAGTTGACAGCCTACAGTTTGCCAGTTGGCAAATCTCAGCTTCAATTTCCTCTTACTACTTTGAAGAATTCTGGTGCTCTGTATGCAAACAACATTTTTTAGTGTCTGCCAGTGAATTGATACCGTGCTTCAAAATTAGTCATTTTAAAAACCCATTATGAAAATAATGTCTGGTCACTACCAGTATTTTGCAGGAAGAATCCAACTGCATACTGTAGGTTTCGGTTTGCTGTAGGTTTCGGTTTGCGCAATTAAAGTGGATTAAAGCACTCTGGCACAACAAATCCACGTTGTTGTTGTTGTTGTTGTTGTTGTTGTTTGTCTAAAACAGAGACTTTTGCAGTTAGGAAAGGAACAGGGACATGTGCTGAAAAGAGTTGGTTAACAATCATATGCCCTCCCTGCTAACAAACCTGAAAGAATCCTCATTGTCGTGTAACCTTCCTGCAGACAAATCTGAATATACTCTCAATAAAGTCTGGGCTCACATAACCTCTCTGTGCAAGTTGTGTGCAAACAAATCAGGACGACTAAACAGATAAATTAGAGGGGGGCTAAGTGTTACACATGATGTAGCATTTTAAATTTAATCACTTCCTAGGCAGTGATATATCACAGTCAGAATCCAAAAGGCCGTTTGCACTGCCTCTGTGTGGTTTTTTTCAGCCTCACCCTTCCAGTGTATCCTTTGGCAACCTGTCCCCAAAGTCGGAAGACCTTCCAGATCCTTCTGTGAGATGTTAGCAGCTGCTGTCAGCAGAGCTGCACTCATCCAGCAGGGCTTCCCCTTCCTCTTCTCCACGTGAGGCCTTCACACTCCCCCCCCCCCCCCGTGGCTCTGGAGGGTCCTCCAACCATCCAGAGCAGATGCTGGGGTCAAGTGATGGGGTGGGCTTCAGAGGGAGGCAAGAAAAGTCCCATGCCATCTTAAAGGCTAACAGATTTGTTGTGGCACAGACTTCTTGAACATTAGATCCAACTTCATCAGATCATGAAATTCCTTACGTTTTCTTTTTTCAATAATTGAACCCCTGAGAGCTCTGAAAGGTAGCACTACCTTAAATTGTCTCTAAAACAGTCATATAAAGCCAACGAACCAGATAAAACATTACAGCTATGACTTCAGCACCTCAGTTAATACTCTACCACCTGCTTTCCCTCTATCCTCATCACAGAATGTCTGCTTAATAACATGTTCATGCTGGTTCTTCCACCATAGAAATTTGACCCATCTTTTATTATGGCATCTTAATAAATGCTGCCACAAAAATGATTGTTTCATAAGGGCGTGTAATTTGTTGTTTTCCTTTATGGCCTGCTGCCCTCCATGTGAAGTTGGACCCTAATTCCCACCAGCTCCAGGCAAGCTAGCCAATAATCAAGGATGCTAGGAGTTGTAGTCCAGACAATTTCTGGAAGTCACCACTTTGGTTGCCCCTGGTATACAGCTTCCATGCCCACCTTTGGCCTGTTACAAGAGGCAAAGTATAATTATGCAGTGAGATGTGTTGCCTTTGTTTCTGTGTAACCTTGCATTCTGTCAAGCTGTTGTGCAATTCCTTGCATGTTGGCTTTTCATCATTGTTTACTGGCGCTTTCCGCTTTTAATTGCAGTATTTATCTCCATATATAGCTCAAGGAAACCATTCACCCCTGCAATTCTCTCTTTTTTTTTTTAAAGAGCTGGCTGCACAAATTCCTCATCCTTTCCTTAATTCCCTTCTGTTGTAAGGAGCATGAGGACTCTGAATTACCTAGATTACTTTTTTTAACTGTAAAAGTTAATACTGTAGCATGAGTTATAGTTGCCTAATTGTAGCTTGTATTTTGGTAAGCTTACGTAAACTGACAGTATTTCTAAGCTGGTGGAAAATAGCATTAAGGCAAATCTTCCTTCTCCCTAGGCTTTCACTTGCAAAGCAAGTTGAGTTCATTGCTCTCATTTTCATGCTACTATTTCAAGCTATAACCATAATGGCCGCATGTCCCCAATAAAATGAACACACCACTTCAAGCAATAAGTACACTGCCTTTGTTTTAGCTTTTATTGTGACCTTTCCATTTTTCTCTCAGCAAATGGCCTTAAATTGTTCAGTCGTTTTAAATTACCTAAGTATTTCCTTGTTTGTTTTTTTAACAGGAATGACTTAGTTCAGCAATTTTGCACCGCCCTAAATGGGCTATGCAACTCTGGATTTGAAGACTATCATATTTACTGGGTTGCTTGAGTCAAGTCTTTAATGTAAAGGGGAGGGCAGAAGAAAGGGGTGCATGTTACCAGACGGTAAAATATATAGTGGATAAGTACCAACGAAACCTTGGAACTGAACGTAGATGCCAATCTACGAAGAGTGTTCAAAGTGGTCAATTGCAGTTTGCTCTTGAATATAGTGGTCTAGATTTAATAAGATGTGAGTATGAAATCAACCCTACTATTCATGAGCAACTTTGCATTCAGATTCAGCTGAACAGGGTGGAGGACTTTGGTTGGTACAGCTTTGCCAGTCCACTGATAATCTTCAATTCTCTTTTCAGTGAAACGCTTCAGAGAACCAAAGCATGAAAGGCGTCCTTGGAGAATTTGGTAAGTGCATTGTATTGTTCCTAGAGTGCCTTACCTTTCCTAGATGTTCAGCTCATGGACCTTGGGCGATGCATTACAAAGGGCAGGCAGTTGCAACCTGACTACCATGCGTCGGATTACGTTTTGTTTTTTTCCAGTCTATAGGAACACCAAGGCAGGGATGTCTGAGAATGTTGCACTCGATTCTGTGTCCTTATAAAAGAAGATTGTAGTTGCATTACAGGGTCTTCCTGTGCCAGGCAAAGCTGAGGCAAATAATATCAAACTGCAGGAGCAGCAGGTCATTTTGAAATTTAAATCAATTTAAATTTAAAACCTGTTCGCTAGAACAAAGTACATCAATCTGCATTTCCCTCGACTTCCCCTCCCCTCCTGTCTGTGGTTACGTAGTGTATATCTTTTTGTTACTGTATATCCAGCTCAAGCCTATTCACTGATTTCCCCTTTGTATTCCCTTTCCCTTATTTCTTAGCTCACGTGTTTATTCTGCTGATGTTTTAAGTTGTTTACATCTTCCTGATAGTCAAAAATTTTTCCCCATTCTGTTTTTAAAAAGTCTCTCTTCTTAGTTTCTTATTCTTCTGGTAAATTCCACCATTTCTGCATACTCCCATCAATTTTAATTGCCCATGACATCTTTCTCATACTGCAGACAAATCTTCTGAGTTTGAAAGTCAGTGCCCTTAGTAGGATTTATTTAGCACTGGCTGTTTCTTCCTGCCTCTCCCAGATTAGGAACTCACTGCCTATTGACATCAGATTGCTGAGTGTACACTTTTCAGTGCCTGCTAGAAACATTTTTGCTCGGGCCGTCCTATCCAGGCAAGCAAGAGTTGGCAGGTGTTTTGATCTGTTTTTAGCTTACAGTTGATTTTAATTATATTTTTATTTGTCTTAAATAATGTGTTTTAAACTTGACCCTTTATTGACAGTTTTTCATTTTTGCAAATCCCTTAGAGATGTTTTTCGTTTTTTTCCATTTTTGCAAATCACTTAGAGAGGTTCAATTTACCGTCAAGTGGTATATAAATTTTGTGACATAAATTAGCAGTGCAGGGGTCAAGGTGTGTGGAAACAGAAGTGCAGAGTGCAGTTATCCAGTATCAGTAGCCAATCCAGAGAGGTGTGGAATGGGTGCTGGCCTGCAGAGACTTAAGTGACAAGGGAAGTTCAGCTGGCAGGAATGGGGGGAAAGGTGCAGTATATGGGAACAAGGCTTACTGGCAGAGAAGAGAAGAGCTGGCGGCTTGAGGCAGTGGTGGTGCTCATGAGGAGTTTGGAGAAAACAAGATGTGGAAAGGAGGCAAATTGGGGCTGGATAAGCCCATTAGCTCCATAATTTTGAGTGAACCCAGGCATCTGTTAGATAGGAAATTTCACTCTCCAGCTCATTTAAGTTTGACACATGGGTCTAGAAAACAGAGGAATATATCGGAATGTCTAATAAAAAATGAAACTTGCCTGCTAATGACCCTTATGAATGAAGAGCACTTGCACTTCATTCCCTCTCACCCAGTCAAGTTATACAGTGGTACCTCGCAAGACAAATGCCTCGCAAGACGAAAAACGCGCAAGACGAAAGAGTTTTCCATTTTTTGAGTTGTTCTGCAAGACGAATTTCCCTATGGGCTTGCTTCGCAAGACGAAACGTCTTGCGAGTTTGTTTCCTTTTTCTTAAAGCCGCTAAGCCGTTAATAGCCGCTAAGCCACTAATAGCCGTGCTTCGCAAGACGAAAAAACCGCAAGACGAAGAGACTCGTGGAACGGATTAATTTTGTCTTGCGAGGCACCACTGTATATAGAATGAGAAATGTTAGTTTGTTGTTGGGTTGGTTGGTTGGTTAGTGAAAGCTGGTAGTGTTGATGTGTATACAGTAGTGCCTCGCAAGACGAAATTAATCTGTTCCATGAGGCTCTTCGTATAGCGGTTGCTTCGTCTTGCGAAGCAAGCCCACTGACAGCTTAGCGGATTAGCACTATTAGCGGTTTAGCGACTTTTAGCGGATCAGCTGATAAGCGGCTTATCAGCAGATCAGCTGATAAGCGGCTTAGGAAAAGGGGAAAAAAGGGGGGGGAACCCGCAGGAACTCGCAAGACATTTCGTCTTGCGAAGCAAGCCCATAGGGAAATTCGTTTTGCCAAGCGCCTCCAAAACGGAAAACCCTTTCGTCTAGCGGGTTTTCCGTCTTGCGAGGCGTTCGTCTTGCGGGGCACCACTGTACTTGTGAATTTAATAGACTGGACTTTGCCAGGCAAGCAGGAAATTTAAAAAGTGATGAGGGTTCTCATGGCTGAGGCAAAATGCAGCCCCCCAGGACTCTTTCTGGCCGTCACTGGCTGTGCTCTATACTCTCCAGAGCTTTCCTCTGTTGCAATATGTAACTATTTCACCTTGATGGAGGATGGAAGGGGGGGATTTCTAGAGAAACCTGTGTCTTTTCGTGTTGCTGGGACATAGTTCTCAAACTTGCCAGTCTCCACTTTTGCCACCACCCCACCTTATTAGCATGCCGCCCCCTGGAAGGTTCCCCATGAAGAAATGCAGTATTTGGGCTGAAAAGGGTCTCTCGCCTCCAGGATAAAATGTTCAAAACTTATTGTGCACCCTTGGTATCTTTCCTTTCTAAGAACTTGCAGTTTTAGATAAGGAGATCTGTATGGTCTGTGTTTCATGTGATGACTATTTTTTTAACTTCCTGTAGGTTTTTGGATACTTCCAAACAAGCCATAGGGATGTTGTTCATCCACTTTGCCAATGTGTATTTATCAGACCTTACTGAAGAGGACCCTTGTTCACTGTAAGTAGTGTGTGTGTGTGTGTGTGTATACACAACACTTTATAGAACCATCCTGCGTGCTGTTTTAGAATAATAGCCAACAAGGTTTAGAAATATTGCTCCAACAAAGTTTAAATTTAGATCCCTGCCCAACAAACTAAGTTAGAAATCAGTGAAGTAGGGTCCTGCTTGGTCAGGCCAGCAAGTCAGATGCTTCATAAACATCCTTATAGTGCAGAACAGCATCAAACTTCTTCTTTCCTGCAGTGCACAATTCCCTTCAAATGATAAACCCTGACTTTGAAACGCTGGTATTCCTCCAGATGGAGCAATTCTGTCAAAAAAGCTGGGAAATAGAGATAATCAGTCACAGCTTGATTGTTTTCCAGGACAATAGTGACCTCTGGTGGGCTCAAGTATAATAATAGCTCAAATTTATGCATCCAGGTTGATCGATCCAAATGTCTTAATCCATCTAGCCTCTCATTCTACAGTAATGTATTCATATAGTGTTTTTTTAAAAAGACACCAAAAAAATCCACTTCAAACAGAACTTCTATTGACTTTTTGCTTGCGCTTTTGCATTTGAGCATAATAATAATAATAATAATAATAATAATAATAATAATAATTTATTATTTGTACCCCGCCCATCTGGCTGGGTTTCCCCAGCCACTCTGGGCGGCTTCCAACAAGGATGAAAAATACACTAAAATGTCACATATTAAAAACTTCCCTGAACAGGGCTGCCTTCAGATGTCTTCTGAATGTCAGGTAGTTGTTTATTGCTTTGACATCTGATGGGAGGGCATTCCACAGGGTGGGCGCCACTACCGAGAAGGCCCTCTGCCTGGTTCCCTGTAACTTGACCTCTCGCAGTGAGGGAACCGCCAGAAGGCCCTCGGAGCTGGACCTCAGTGTCCGGGCAGAACGATGGGGGAGGAGACGCTCCTTCAGGTATACTGGACCGAGGCCATTTAGGGCTTTAAAGGTCAGCACCAACACTTTGAATTGTGCTCGGAAACGTACTGGGAGCCAATGTAGGTCTTTCAAGACCGGTGTTATATGGTCTTGGCGGCCGCTCCCAGTCACCAGTCTAGCTGCCGCATTCTGGATTAGTTGTAGTTTCCGGGTCACCTTCAAAGGTAGCCCCACGTAGAGCGCATTGCAGTAGTCCAAGCGGGAGATAACCAGAGCATGTACCACTCTGGCGAGACAGTCTGCAGGCAGATAGGGTCTCAGCCTACGTACCAGATGGAGCTGGTAAACAGCTGCCCTGGATACAGATTTGACCTGTGCCTCCATGGACAGCTGTGAGTCCAAAATGACTCCCAGGCTGCGCACCTGGTCCTTCAGGGGCACAGTTACCCCATTCAGGACCAGGGAATCCTCCACACCTGCCCGCCTCCTGTCCCCCAAAAACAGTACTTCTACATGCATGTAGATTTTTATCTTAGCAACTGCTCTATGAGGAAGACTAAAGCTCAAAATGAGTGACTGGGCCAAGCATGTTTAGCATGCCTAATGACCAAGCAGGGATTTGAATCTGGATTGCCCTGGTTCTAGTCCAACATGGTAACCACTGTACTGCACTAGCCCTTGAGTGTGACCCTGCCTACCTATGCTTGCTGCTTGACCACTAAAAATGAAGAATGAAGAGTAGCATATCTTACAATTACTGTGTGACTAAGTTGCTAGGCATCTTGAATAGGTGACAGCGCTGTCAAGGGCAAAGATCTAGGTGGTGGTGATGGCTGAGAGTCATATGGATTGGAATTTTGATTATGGCAGCTGCATAGGCCTCAGATATGTCCTATTTCTTTTGTGTATTTTTCTTATCCCTTTAGGTACCTTATCAACTTTCTGCTGGATGCCACCTTGGGAATGCTGCTAATTTACGCTGGTGTGCGGGCAGTAAACACCATTGTTGAATGGCAGCAGTGGGAGTCCCTTCGCTTTGGTGAATATGGTAAGGATTTTGATGCCTTAGAAAGGAATTCTTTTGGGGCTGAGCTGCTTTAATAACTTACTAGATGGGCAGTTTTAATGTATTTGGCATATTAGCACCTGCAACTGTGTAGCATGTTTCTTTTCCAAAGGTGCAGATATTTGATCACTACACATTGCCAAGATGCAAGCTGGAGTGAATCTCCTAACAAAACAGTATTGTTTCGCAATCAGAAAGCAGCACATCAGCTGGCTGAGAATGATGGCTGTGGTCTGCAACAGATCTGGGGTTTTTTCCAGCTTTGAGACATAAGGACTTTAGTCTTCTGCTCTCTCAGATGACTCCACCTTTTGTCCCTTACGATTGGAACTACCTCCCAGAATCAGATAAACATTAGGGGGGCCACCAGGTGGCGCATTGGAAGATGGCCGACAATAACATCTCTCTGATCCACACGAGGTAATTAAGAGGCTGCTATGGGAAGTATGCAGTCTTCCCCCCCCCAAGGATATGGGGGGGACTGCCTTGCCAGCAGTGGCCACAATGCACCCCCAGATTCGAGAGAAGGGGGTGCGCCGGTCACTTGGCTCAGCCCTCGGTGTGGTCGGCTCTTCTCAGACGCCGTCTCCAATCTGCACGTGCTGGTTTGCTTTAACATGAAAATATAATTGGAAATATATACAATGGTGCCTCGCAAGACGAAATTAATCCGTTCCGTGAGGCTCTTCGTATAGCGGTTTTTTCGTCTTGCGAAGCAAGCCCATTGACAGCTTAGTGGATTAGCGCTATTAGCGATTTAGCGGCTTCTAGCGGATCAGCTGATAAGCGGCTTATCAGCGGATCAGCTGATAAGCGGCTTAGGGCTTAGGAAAAGGGAAAAAAGGAAAAAAAACCTGCAGGAACTCGCAAGACATTTTCGTCTTGCGAAGCAAGCCCATAGGGAAATTCGTTTTGCGAAGCGCCTCCAAAACGGAAAACCCTTTCGTCTAGCGGGTTTTCCGTCTTGCGAGGCGTTCGTCTTGCGGGGCACCACTGTAATTGGAAGATGTTAAAGCACATACGTCAAGCAAAGGTCGGGAGGTAAGACTGCTGATTAATGGATTTCTGGGATCGGAGCGGCGGGCAAAGACAAATAAATCAGGAGATGAAGCGCCATTAAGAGATGGGTATGTCTGGAGCTAAGAAGGTGGGGTGGAGGAAAAAACTTTTCTTCTTTGTCTTATTTGAGTATAAATAACTCTCCACCCCAAAGAAAAAAGAACCGCCGTATTTTACTACACAAGCAGGAATTTAAAAACTGTGTGGGATGAATTAATGATGAATGAAGAGAGGATTCGTAAAGATCGGAGAATGGAAAAATTTTATGACGCAGTTTTAAAATGGCGTCTCGCAAGACAGGCTTGTTTAAGAAAGACGGGGGGAGGAGAACCAGGACTATTTGAAAGTGAACGATGTTTGGAATTTGATCTTTAACCTAGCAGAGCCCTCTAGGAGATATTTTACAAGCCTGGGAAAGCTAAAGGGCAGACCGAAGATAAATTTTCTAAGGAGGAGCGAAAAGGTGGCTGTCCCTATGAGATATGACTTGTGGAGTGTGTAAAACCCACGCAGATGATGTTTGTTCTTAACCTGCCTGTGAAGATTATCAGAGATCGCAAAGAAAGGAATATATTGCAACAACAGGAAGATGAAGAAAGTAAAAAAAGAGACTATCGGGATAGAACTGGATAGAACTGTTTAATTAAAGCAGTAATAGAAGTGATGTTAGAATTCTCATCCGGAGCTTGATGTATGGGTATCCCCAACAAAATTGAAAAATTTGGCTGTTTAATTTGGAATCAATGTGATATGAAATACAGTGGTGCCTCGCAAGACGAAAAGAATCCGTTTCGCGAGTCTCTTCATCTTGCGGTTTTTTCGTCTTGCGAAGCAAGCCCATTAGCGGATTAGCGCTATTAGCGGCTTAGCGGATCAGCTGATAAGCGGCTTAGCAGATCAGCTGATAAGCGGTTTAGCGGATCAGCTTATAAGCGGCTTAGCGGCTTAGAAAAAGGGAGGGGAGGGGAAAAAAACCCGCAGGAACTCGCAAGACATTTTCGCCTTGCGAAGCAAGCCCATAGGAAATTTGTTTTGCGAAGCACCTCCAAAACGGAAAACCCTTTCGTCTAGCGGGTTTTCCGTCTTGCGAGGCATTCGTCTTGGGGGCACCACTGATATGATTGGCCTGTTAATAAAAATTATGTTTTAAAAAAAACCAGAATCAGATAAACATTAATGCCCCTTCTCTTACTTCCTTCAGATACCTTCTCACAACCCACCTGCTGTGTGAAGCCTTCACCCCCTAGTCCCCAGCCCCTAGTGTCATTTAGACTATGTAATTGAAATAGTAAATATTTTTCTTTTGTTTTCCCCTGCATCCATTTCCCTTCCTTTGTCTCCTACATCAAATTTTAGATTGAAAGACCTGTCCTCTTGTGTTTTTGTAAAACACCACTCACGTTAAAGCATGAAATATGTAATAATTTGGACCTGGAGTAATACACAGTAAAGCCCTATTCACGGGTTCTCCCCCTCTGTCTCATCTCCATACCCATCTGCAGTAGGAGACTTGCTGTATCTGTTAAAGCATCCTGTACAATTTAGAACTCAAAATGCACAAGATTCTAAATTCTAGTCCACAAACACAACAGGCTCCCTGCTGCAGGTGGGGAAGAACTACCCAGCACATCCCCATTCTTCCCCGTATTGGATAAAGAAAAAGAGAACACTATCACAGGCTCATGTGAAGCCTCTCCCTGCCTTGGTGGAAATATTTCAATGCTGAATCATGTCTAAATTGAATTTCTTACTAGCCACCCTCACAGCATCCTGCATCTAGGAGGATCCTAGCAAGTCCTTTTTTACTTAACCCAATAGGGAGTCTTAAGCTCATGGATGTGCTTGAGCTCGGGTGAAATGGCTTTGTACAGTTACTGGGTTTATCTTTGTCTAAGATTTTCCTGAGCCCAGTATTCATTTCTTCCCCCACTACTTTTGGTTGGGTAGTGGATTCAGGGAGACTCCAGATGCAAAAAAAAAAAAAAATTCCACTATTATGCCAGATTGGATAACTCTTCCTCCTTGCAAAGAGATTTGCTCCCCGCTCATATTAGATTCAGAAATAAACGTCTTTGCACTTAAGTCCTGAAAGTGTTTAGGATGCCTTGGAGAAAGGTTGTTTTCTGCTGCCCCAGAGAAGCGGACATGGAGCAATGGCTCCAAACTACAAGAAAGAAGATTCCACCTAAACATTAGGAAGAACTTCCTGACAGTAAGAGCTGTTCGACAGTGGAATTTGCTGCCAAGGAGTGTGGTGGAGTCTCCTTCTTTGGAGGTCTTTAAGCAGAGGCTTGACAACCATATGTCAGGAGTGCTCTGATGGTGTTTCCTGCTTGGCAGGGGGTTGGACTCCATGGCCCTTGTGGTCTCTTCCAACTCTATGATTCTATGAGATCATAAGTCAGAATTACTGAGGTTCAGCAGTGCAGTTTTGGCCAAGTTCCAGAGATGAACTTTAGGCATGCCCAGTGGGATTTCTGACTCTGCGCAGAAATCTCTTGTAATATCACAAACTGCTCTGCAAAGCTTCCTCTGTTTCAAAAGTGCCAGGTGGGAAGTAGACTAAAGGAAGAGAGTATTTTAATTCATGCTTAGGATTAGGAAAATGAGCATTCTTTTTCCCCCTGAATTAACTAATGAAACACTCCCTGACCTTTCTTGCATTTTCAGATTGCCTCTTATGAGCTCATTCACTTTCCTAGATGTATCATTTGATCCCTAGTGATAGCTTGATATTACTTCAGTAGGACAGACAACAACTCTGTTCTCATATTAAAAGCCTGTCTTTTTATGGATTTAATTTGATAGTGTCTTGGGAGGAGAATTGATACCTCAACATATGCAGGAGGAGCTGCTGGTGATATGGCAGATTGAGTTGCATGGGGAGAGTGAGGGAAGTCTGAGTCTAAACGCTGGCACTTGTATTTCTTTCACAGCCTCCTTTGATTGATAGTTATATTACATATGGGTGCTACTATTTCAACAGAGAACAAAACTAACATAATAGGTAAGAACCAAGAAACTGCTAAAATGCATGTGTGCATTTTCTGACCTGTGGTCAGGAATGATGGCAAGTGTAGTTTGCATCACATTGTCCACCCTTGGGCTGTAGCCTTGCAAGCTTCCTACTCTCTTCCATGTAAATTCAGCTCTCCTTTATTTTGTCAGCGTTAGCTACGGTGCAGCATTGCTTCTATACTGATCAGTCCGCTTTCAAACAGAGCTTAACACTTGAAGTTGATCCTCCAGTACTCCAGGGGTTGGTGCAGATGTAATGCTTATACAACGGTTAACACCATCACACGAGCTTTATATCTACATGTAATAAGCATAAGAGGTGGAAGTGTGCAATCCTCTTCCAATCGCTTAACCTTATTTAAAAGAGTGGCAGCATTATGTCTGCATTCATCATCATCATCATCATCATTTTATTTGTATGCCGCCTTTTCATAGTTAAAACAGTGCTCAAGGCGGCTTACAGCATAACAAGATTTACATAATTACCAACATAACAGAAGTCATAAGCAGTAAATAAAAAACAACCAAAAGTACACAACCAAATGGAAAACAATTTCCACATAAATCATAAAATCTAAAACTAAGACTAAGACTACAGCATTAATATCAATCACAATATAAAATGACACAGATAAAAAATAAAAGCAATTAAAAAAACAAAAACAGAGCCCTCTCTGCCCAGCAGCAGCAGCAGCAGCAGTCCTTTATGGAGCCTGTCAGGCCCCGCCCTAAGCCAGATGGAGAGAAGCAGGGCAGGGCCCTTCAGGCTCCCAGCAGGTCAGTCCTTGCAATGCTTGCAGTTGAGCAATGCTTTGAATGGAAAGGCAGCATCCGCCAGATTATCGGTTGTTGTCTTTTCTTCTTGGCCTCCTGTCATTCAATTAAGGTACACTTGGGCTGTGCAAAATGGATTTTGTACAGCAACTGCTAAGCTGTTCTAAAACGGAGGCTACTAAATTTGTGTTCCGGTCTTGAAACGTTTATTGGGGGAGGGAAATACTTTTATTTGTTTGAAAGTCTTACTACTATTCTACTTTAACCTGAGACTAAGCAGTGCAACAATGACTTTTGCATTTATCTTTTGTACACAGGTCCATTCATACTTGTATGTATCTGTAATGAGGAAGTTGGGCATATAAGTGAGGGTTTTCTATACTGACGCCAGCATCGAGAAACTAATTCCTGCTTTGGCTTCCCTACCTGTTTATCAGGACACTTCTCTGGTGGGGGAATTCCTGCGGTAAGGGAGACATGCAGTGTAGAATGTAGTGTAGAAAGAGAAACAGCCCTTGAGTTTTGGTTCCCTTCCCATGATATTTAAGTAAAGCTGTTTATTTCCTCTGAAAATGGTGGAATAGCTTTCAACCAGTATTTGATATACAGATAATGAGTTTCTCGTGACTGATTAATAATAATTTTATTTCACAAGCACCTGGATAAATCCTAAGATCTCTATACAATATAAAACAGATAAAACACAACCCGCTTCCCACCAGGCTTGTAGTGTGAGTGAGCAGAAGGGAAGGGGCCACGAAACACAATTTTGAAAGCCTGAGCTCTGCCAAAGCAAAATACATAAACTTGCTTCTTCTTTTTTAATGGCAGCTGGAATCCCTTGTAACTTGCAAGTTGCCAAAATGCGTCTTTAGTACATGTGAAGAAAAGAAGGGAAAAGAGGCTAAGGAAAGGCAGCTTAGTGTGTTCTTTAAGTGTGCCCCTTCTTCTTGCTTCACACTTTGCTTAGTTCTATACAGTGGACCCTCGGGTAATGTAACTTTTGGGTTGTGAACACGGCAAACCTGGAAGTGTATACTTCCGGGTTTCACTGCATGCACAGAAGCGCTCTATCATGCCGTGCGCAGAAGCAGCACCTCACGTTGTGGACATTTTGGGGTACATAAGGACCCCCGGAACAAATAAAGTTTGTATCCGGAGGGTCCACTGTATAGGAATTGTGAGATGTGTGCATCTGAAGGTACTGTGGAATAATGAGATTTGCTACATTGGTGACAGGAGGCACCCATAAATTTATACATGACAGTACATGCATGTAATTTAACATGGGTCTTGTTGACTCCAGGAAAATATACAAAGGATTGCTGTCTTTATGTGGGAGAATTTCAAGGTTTGCAGGAATACACAGAATTCCTCACTACCCCATGAGAAAAGAGCATGCTCAGTTGCATCCAGTAACCACTAAGAATATTGATTTGGAAAAGAAAATTGAGTTTGGGAGTGAGTTGGTCTGCATCTTGTATATCATTCTGACTGACTTCTTTTCTGGCAAGATGCTCCAAAAACGGACCTGAAGGATCTTGAGCAGGAGGGTATTTGGAGCCACATAGAAATGTTTGTCTCTTCCGGTGTCTCTGTGGGGAACAGCAATAGCAAAAGGGAACTATGCTGCATTGGGGGGGGGGGGATGAGAGAAATCCTATACAAAGATTTTATATTTTAAATGTTACTATTAAAGCATTAAGATATATTAAAATTGCATGTGTTAACCTGCAAATAGAGAGCTCGGTATATTTCAAATTCCACTGAACAAAGAGAGATGGTTCCCTATATACCAATTTAAAATCTGGACTGGAGAAAGAGGCTTGAATTTTTATTGCTGAAACGTTTATTAATAATCTGTAATTAACTCTAGACAGAGTTATATATTTAATTGGCGGTGCATGGGATATACTTCAGTAACACTCTTTATTAGAAATTTGCAGACTTCGAAGCGTTAAGTGCTCAAATGTTATATAGCACTGACATAAAAAAAGATTATAAACATCAAGACCAGCAAGTAAAATATCTGGTGCATGTCTTTCAAAGCCATGCCAGAAAAGGAAATGACCAGGGCCCATTCCACATTACAGCTGTTTGAAGGTATTCGAGTTTCCATTGCAGCGTTCTCAGGCTCAGCTGTTAGTCTGTATTTGAAGATACCATGAAACTGACTTGAAAGCAGAGAGGAAAATATCATAAGAAATAGCTGCATTCTAGTTGTGCTGACACTGCTTATTGAGAACCATTACAGCAAATCAGATCATGTGCAGAAGCTTTTTAAAACTCATATTTTAGCTAGTGCTTCGTCCTCTTATCCAATTCTCATATGTGAGTAAACAGGAAGACTCAACTCCACCGGGTTTGTTTGCTTTTTAAAAAAAACTCACATTTGTACTAGCCTCTTTTAGGTAGTCCATTTCCCTCCAGAGCAGTAAGATAATTAAAAACTCCAAAGAATCCTATTGCAGCTTCGGCTAAACAATTGTAAATAGTATTGAGAAAGTGATGGGTTGTACAGCAGCTATATTTGAGAAATTAATATGATCCTAGTAGACTAGAGAGGAGTGAATAGTGTCAATCTTAACAAGCTTGTCTTCTGTACATGGGAAAACAACCACGCACATAAGGAAGCTGCTTGGGCATACTACGAGCAAAATTTGTCGCAGTTAATATGGGTTAATTAAAACTGAATATGTCATAGTCTAGTTCACTTATTTTGCCAAAACTCCTAGTTGGTATAGAAAGGACTTAGACAAGGCATTTGATTCGGGGGCAGTCCGATGGAGCGTAATGGAGCCGCAGGATCACTGTTACAATCACAGTCCTGCCAAGCATGTCGGCCGGAGCAGTAAGGGGGAACAGTCAGATCACCGTGGCAACCTGGAGTTGGTGCAACAACTGGGCCCACTGTAGACATGTGGCAGCAAGGGGGCCTGTTTGTGATCCAGTGGCTCAGGCTGCTTAGCCCCACCCCTGAACCTCCTTGGCGCTGGGCTGGGGGAGTTGGATTGGGCAGAGGTTTTTCTCGACTGAGCCCCTCTGGCCTCTATCTGCAGAGTGGCATCAGCCACTGGATCAGCATGGAGTTCCTTAGCCCCACCCACATGCTTGTCAACACTTTCAAAGAACTCTATATGTTTAGTGAGACAGGACCTTACCTTTGCAAAACCATATTGATTCTTCAGCAATATTTTGTTCAATTTGCTGTATGGCCTATAAATACCCTCCCCTGCGCCACCTTCAAGTCTTCAGGTATAGAAGATTAGCCGTTTCACTTAAAAAAGAAGAATTCTTGGGTGGATACCATCTCAGTTCAGTCCTGATTTGTTAATTTAAATTAATATATGAAGCTTAGAACTTCATATACCCTTCTCAGCTGTGGTTCCACTAGGTTTCTGAACTAAAGTCAGAAGAGGACAGTATTGCCTTCTCATGCCAGAGAAGTACTGGGGGAAACAGGGGCTGACCCTGAGGTAAATGTCCTCTGCCATTCGGAATCCTTGGCCTCGTCCCCAGAAGTTTGAACATCAGGGCCATGACACCTTTAGCATACCTTCATTGTTTGGTGGTCCAGCTGTCATCCTAGCTGATTTCCTGCTTCTGGTATTTATTTAGATAAAGTATTATTGCTCTTAATGCTTTTTAGTAATATGCTTCTAAAAAACACAGTTATTTTTTTCTTTTTTTGAAAAAAAACCTTTTATTTATGCAATTTTAACAGCTTTTATATACACATCGTACAGCATGCATCGCTTATCTCTTTTCCTAAGACTTCCCAACCCATCTCTCTGTGGCATTCTATGGAAATCTTGATCTTGATGTTTCACCCATTACCATTTCAGGTCTTCCTTTTTGATGTTACCTGGTGCTCATATGTTAACTCCTACTTGTAGGTTAAATTGTATATTGTACCCTCTAAGATAATCTCCAAAACACCTCCACTCTTCTCTTACTTTTGTTGTTGATTTAGTCATTTCATCGAATCTGACTCTTTGTGACCCCATAAAGCAGAGGACGCCAGGCACTCCTGTCTTCCACTGCCTCCTGCAGTTTGGTCAAACTCATGCTGGCAGCTTCGAGAACACTGTCCAGCCATCTCGTCCTCTGTCGTCCCCTTCTCCTTGTGCCCTCAGTCTTTCCCAACATGAGGGTCTTTTCCAGGGAGTCTTCTCTTCTCATGAGGTGGCCAAAGTATTGGAGCCTCAGCTTCAGGATCTGTCCTTCCAGTGAGCACTCAGGGCTGATTTCCTTAAGAATGGATCGGTTTAATCTTCTTGCAGTCCATGGGACTCTCAAGAGTCTCCTCCAGCACCATAATTCAAAAGCATCCATTCTTTGGCGATCAGCCTTCTTTATGGTCCAGCTCTCACTTCCATACATCACTACTGGGAAAACCATAGCTTTAACTATACTGACCTTAAACTCATCCTTATTCCTTAGTTTATCAGTCATAGTTACTATTTCTATGTATTATATCAATTTGTTCTGCCAAATTTCCTTGGTGAGTATCTCTTCTTCTTTCCATTTTTTCCTTCTTTCCCATTTTTTGTTTGATAGCATTTCTTCTTGCGTTCCTTTTTCTTCTCATTGCGTCAAGGCTTCCATTTTTCTGGGGGAATGCCCTCTGGTATATTTGACGCTGCTCATTCACTATGCTGCTGTCTTCCTGAGCTTGATGGCACTTTCCACATCTAGGGCATACATTGCAGCTGAGCTTCAATTATTATGCATAGCTGTCAACTTTTCCCTTTTCTTGCAAGGAATCCTATTGGAATAATGGAATTTCCCTTAAAAAGGGGGAAAGTTGACAGCTATGTTATTATGGATTTGAATAACCTTCAAGTATTCTAGAGAGCTTTGACTCTTTTGAACTTTCTTTTTACTAGTCTCCTCATTTCTTATAAGCCTTCTTTTTTGAAGTCATGGCTGCGAATCCCGGATTTGACCTCCATAGAGGAAGAATAGTGACTCATTTGTATGGGCACTAAACTGTGAAAAGCTACCCAGTGACATTTTGCAGAAGTTTAGTGAAGGGTCCATTACCTTTCAGTATTTTTGCTAACAACTTTGAAGGAATAGGCAGCACCCTTGATGATTTGGTGAAAGGTTTCAGGATTAGGCTGAACATGCACGTGTCGTAAGAAGGCACAGACAACGTGAAGAGTCTTTTTTCAAAAAATTGTTATAAGTGCTATTGCAGTTAGCTGTTTGGTGTTTTGTAACAGTGGTTATTCACTATTACAGGAGGTTAGTTTTTCGTTTGCTCAGTCCAGAGACAGTGTATATATAACATTTTAAGTTTTGATTAGAAGATGCAGCCATTTGCCACACACGACACAAAATGAAAGGTGGTGGGGTTTTTTGTTTAGGGGTAGGTTCATTTTGTAAACACAGAATATTAGAGGAGCCCTCAGGGCACATGAGAAATGAATGCTTCCACCTTTGTGTGTGTTCAGTTTCAACTTTCGAAATCGTGTAAATCTGTCTTAGAATGAGATTAAACAGTTTTGTTTTCAAATAAGGGACAACCAAGAATCAAGATTTCTTAGTGTCTTCCTAGCTACTCAGATGCGATTTAAGCTTGCTTGCTAACCATTTGTGTTTTGTTTTGTAGGTGACCCCCTTCAGTGCAGTGCTTGGGTGGGCCAGTGTGCATTGTACATAGTCATCATGATGTTTGAGAAAACCATCATCATCATAGTTCTCCTAATACCTCAGTGGAAAGAGGTTTGAGTCTTGATATACATATGTTTAATAGATAGAGAGACAGTTAGACAGACCATATAGTAACCAGTACTTTAATTTAATTCAATGAGACTAGTCCAGTGCTAACAACTGACCTAATGAAAATATTTGTGGTGGCTAAGCCTTAATAGTAAGATACCATATTGCATTTGTAGAGTATGAATAACCATTTATTCAAAAACCTTCCTTCTGTCCTGCTGAGTAGATGCTTCAGTTACACTTTATTATCTTGGGTTCTTTCAACTAAGTCGTATTCTGAGTAGACTACTTGAAATCAATGGCAGGCTTAAGTCCGTTGACTTCAATGGGACTTCTCTGGGTATGACATTGTCAGCTAAAATCTGTATATGTGATGGTAGACTCCCAAATAGAGAGTAGGATCTTATCATAGACTCTAGGGCAGTGCCAAGCGTCTAAATATTAAAGTGCTGAAAAATTAATAGATCACTTGGTAATCTAGAAGCAGGTGACATGCCTATGTGTTCTGCAACTACATACAGTTTCCACCACCCCTCTTTTTCCAGTTTTATCCTTTTTCTGAATTCTGCTTTCATGAGGCTGACTAGAAAATTGCAAGGTCTGCAACCATAATATTAATGTGCTTCTTTCTCTCTTTGCAGGTAGCTGTATTGAATCCTATAAAGAATCCTCAGTTGGAGCTGGCTATTGTCATGCTAATAGTCCCCTTCTTTGTAAATGTTGGTATAAACAAACGTTTTCTGGATATTTAGTGTGTTTTAAAATATTTATACTTGGGAGTGCAAATACATTGCAGTGGCACTTGACGGAACATAAATGTAAAAGGTTAATTGGCTTTGAACATAGCATTTAGTTGTAGGACAGGTATCAATTTTTTCATCATTTCTAAATCCTCTTCAAAGAAATAGTGATTTCTCTTCCATTATGGTGATTGTAAGAACATTAATGGATAAGTGGGAAGCCAACCCCCCCCCAACAACATACACACACTCTTTGCTTTCAAAAGTAGGGAATAATCAGAAATCATTTTTAAAATTAGTTTTAATCCTATTCATATTGAGGCACATAAATTGATTTGAGCTGCTTGTCTGTTCTTTGACTGTGGTCAACTACTCCATGAAGCTAAGCGTGCTGATTTTATAGGGGCATTTTTCTTACACAAGTAAAGGCTCCTGAAGATCTGCACATGTTCCATTGGAAGTATGTGCAGATGCACACTAAACAATAACCACATTGCTAAGTGTAGGACTATTTGCTTTTTGTGCCAAACAGTATGTTTCTGTCCATAGTCGAGACTCAATAATAATAATAATAATAATAATAATAATAATAATAATAAATTTATACCCCGCCCATCTGGCTGAGTTTCCCCAGCCACTCTGGGCGACTCCCAATCGAGTGTTAAAAACAATACAGCATTAAATATTCTTGCCATACTGCTAATATGCACTTATATTTACACAACATTGGGAGCTATGAATAATTACGATACTTTGTTATTTAATGCCATTATTTCATAAGTTAACTAGCTGTATTTTGTATTTCATGTGCTTCTCCATTACAATTACAGTTTTAAAGTACTTGACTACCATTTGACTTTTCAAGTGGCCCAAGGGAACAACTGTGTACAGTGTAGTTAGACATGGGGCTTTTCGCTCTTGAAATATTTTAAAAGAGGAAGCAGTTTTGCACCAGGCACAAATTGAATAAGGTTTCGTATGTCAAAATTAAGATCTTGCCTCAAGTCAGGAGAACAACAGGGTGCTTTTACACACCACTGTGTTCCCATTGCTGCACTCAGATAAATAACTTTCATAAATGAAATATGTGCAGCCTTGTGCAGCTGATCTTTTCAGAAGCAGCATTTATAATAGATGGGTCACCATCTCATGTATCTCACGTCTGATAACATGTGTGACTAAAACATTTAAAGGATAATCTAATCAATATTCAGCAAAACACTTCAAAGTGCAGCAAAGTCCTAACTCAGAGTCTTCAGTGAATACCAAATCTGAAGCACATATTCCAGTCAATCTGTCTGCCACTCTTTATTTTTTCAATCATGAGCCACATCAGAGGGCACACAATTTAAATAAATGTTTGCTAAATGTAAAAGTGGATAGTTTTTTAGTCCTTCTGTTGTCTTGGTAGCACTCTGGGTTTTTTCTTTGCATTATCTTACCTGCTGAGTAATTATACAGGAGAAATGTGAACATTCACTGCGAGAATAAGAATTCTTATATAGAAATGAGTTTTTGTTGTATATGCTAATCCACTAAAACCAATTTTTTATTTTCTAAGCAAGTAGGGAAATGTGCTACACCTGGGTTGCCAATGAGGTACCTTCCCGATGTTGCTGGACTATAGCTCCCATCATCCCTAGCCATCAACCAGGAAAGCTGAGGTTGATGGGATTTGGAATCCAACGACATCTGAGAGGGCACTAAGTTGACTACTCCTGTTTGAAACATCTCCTTCATGTTTTCTTTATAATTGAAGCTGCTGAACACAAGTGTAAGGTGCTCAGCATTCTTGGTGGCCCATTTAACTGTGTGTATGTGTGTGTGTGTGTGTGTGTGTGTGTGTGTAGATAGATGATAGATAGATAGATAGATAGATAGATAGATAGATAGATAGATAGATAGATGATAGATAGATAGATAGATAGATAGAGAGTCCTTACTGTAAGTCCCTTAAATATGACTGCTGTCTTATAGATTGAATGACAGATGGCACTTAACATTGACTTCTCCATCGTAACAGGCATTCATGTTCTGGGTAGTTGATAACTTCCTTATGAAGAAAGGGAAAACAAAAGCTAAACTTGAAGAAAAAGAAGCTGGGCAGGATTCAAGGAATGGAAGCAAAGTTCGATACAGGAGAGCAGCCTCACACGAAGAGTCTGAGTCAGAGGCAAGTTCTGCATTTGCTATTCCTATAGTTTACAGTAAGCAAATGAGAAGGGAGTGATGGTGCAACCTTAAGTAACTTTAGTTTTTGCTTTTATTCCACTCCTTTTTGCGGTGTTGATAAAGGGCAAGGTTAACAGTTACTTAAAGACCCAAGTGAGTCATACATACTACAGTGGTGCCCCGCAAGACGAACGCCTCGCAAGACGGAAAACCCGCTAGACGAAAGGGTTTTCTGTTTTGGAGGCGCTTCGCAAAACGAATTTCCCTATGGGCTTGCTTCGCAAGACGAAAATGTCTTGCGAGTTCCTGCGGGGTTTTTTCCCCTTCCCCCCCCCTTTTTCTAAGCCCTAAGCCGCTTATCAGCTGATCCGCTAAAAGCCGCTAAACCGCTAATAGCGCTAGTCCGCTAAGCTGTCAATGGGCTTGCTTCGCTGGACGAAAAAACCGCTATACGAAGAGCCTCACGGAACGGATTAATTTCGTCTTGCGAGGCACCACTGTACTTGTTTAGCTTGCAACACTTCCCTCTCCCCCTTATAAAAGTGTGTTTGCATTTGAAGATACTTTTGGGTGAGTGAGGGAAAATAAATACGAGTTCTGTCTAATTGCATGTCAAAATTTTGCCTATAGATCCTAATTTCAGCAGACGATGAAATGGAAGAATCAGATGTTGAAGAGGATCTTCGGAGACTGACTAACTTAAAGTCTGTAAAGAAAAAGAAGCATCGATTTGGTCTGCCTGTATGACAGATTCTGTGGCCTGCACATTTGCAGGTTTTATGACAGATGCTTGTATGGACAGTGGATTTTTCACTTGGCAACACTATGCTTATTGCCTGGAAACTGACTCAGAAGAAACAGAACATGGATAGTGGGGGAAGCTACCTGTTCAGTTGCACTATGGAAACACTGACCAAATATGCAAGAGTACCTTTTCATCATGGGTGGAAAAATTCTTGTTACCAAGGTGATTTGTACGCGACCCTTTTGAAAAAGGCGCCATAGAGCACCATTGTTTCTGCTATGGTTCCTGAACGATATTATGAGAGAGTCGTCGGATTAACAACATTTGAATCAGTATGTTTTATTACTTAAAAAAAAAAGGCTTTTGCAACATATTCCTAGGACAGAATAGTTTTGCAGTTACAAATCGTAACTTAATATTCTTATGTAACTTTACTTCTTAAGGGTACTTTTGGCTGTCAAAGTTGCCCCACCTCCCTACCCCAAAGCTCCTCTAACCTATTTGAACTTTTATATTTAAGTTATATTTTCATACTGGGATATTTAAGGATTTTGTTTGTCAAAGAATATTATGTTGTTACTTTCTGTGTGTGGTGAAAAGGTCAAAAACTTGCAGCAAAAAAAAAAAAAATTGTGTCTGTCATATAAAGGAGAGTCATGTGACAAAGGGAAATGGTGGCCAAGTGGCTACTAGTTACACATGGCCTCGAATGGGAGTTCTGCGCAAGCCTGGCTAAACCAAAACACAGTGAAAGGCAGCAAGATGTTGGCAGATTAAATCCCTGGTCACTTCTGTGACCTGAAGACCATTTGGTGTATACATGGTCCTGTGCACTTTAGCATAAAAGCAACAATAATTGGCAATTCTATTTGTCGCTGAACATTTTAGAGACTTCAGTAATGTTGGTTTCTTAAGTGCTTGCAAGTCTTCTGAGCCCATATCTCAACTATTCCAAATCTGAAGCAACATTCCTTTTCTATATATATGATATTACAATCTTTCCTTGAAACGATAACAGTTGGGCCTTCATGTGATCGACAGTTATGAATAGTGATGTAACAGGATTTGTAATTCTGTTCTTCCTTAGAGTGTTTCTTACTGTTACTAAGTGTGCTGATCACTTTTAGCAGTAACTCATTCCTCAATTTCCTAAGAACAAAATAAGGCCAGAGGTAACAGCACCTAATGCATATATTCACCCATTAACAACATCGTGGTAGTTGCCGCTTTCGTTGTTTTGCTGTCCTATGGTAACTGAGAATATCTCTCTTGTCAATGGAATACTTGCCTACCTGATTTGGTGCCCACGACTTATTTTGATTCTAGTTACAGTTTGGCAGTTTTCCATGCTCATTTAAATCTTTGATACAACAAAACAGCAAAAGTGTTTTCAGAATAAGAAAGGGGGGGGGGATGCAAATCTGTAATTTATGGTATCTGAATATCAGACTGTATTTCAAGCCTTACAACACTTTCAACGACAGGAGCTCAGACTTTTCAGATATATTTTTTTACAGTTTTTATATGTGTAATGCAAGGCTCCATTGTTGCTTTTTGCTAGCTTAACGGCGGTAGTTCTGAGGGGAGTGACATTTGCCTCACTTGCCCAGCTGCCCATAAGAAGCATCTTAATGGGTGATGCATTTCGGAACTACATAATGAATGGTGGGGGTTGTTTCTTTACCACAGCATCATATCTGCAATACGTTGTTACATGTTGGTGTTCAGGCTGAAAACAAAGGGAAATGATGCTTTTCTCAAAATAAAGTTAAGCGAAGCCTCTATTAGGAGGCGGGAAAATGCCTGTTCTGTCAAGAATCACACCTGAAGGCAGGTTCCATCACACCTTTGTGAGATTCTTGGGGACAAATTAGATGTTTATGGGAGGCCTTCTCCCCAATACATCCACATCCTTATCCTTAGTAAGATTTATATGCAAAAAACATGTATGGGCCTCCTCTGGATTGGTGCCACAGCAGAGGGGAAAGGATTAAAGCACCTCTCCCTCATGCTTGGGTCCCCGTGCCGATGGGGTGGTCCATACCTGTAATCTATTTTTAAAAGTTCATTCAGGGACTCAAAATTGTGTGGATGGCATCTCATTTCTGCAGAATGGCAGATACGGATATAATTTGTCAATTTAACTTACTTTACCTGAGGTAGTGAAACAAACCGAGATGAAACTGTAGGCCGTTTATTTATTTTTCAGTTTAATAATACCTAGCTGACTAAATCCAAAAGCTTAACTTTATTCATTTCTTCCTGTGGCTTCAGTTACATGAAATGTCTGTTTTAAACAGTGTTGGGATGGGGAATTGTAAAAAATGAACCCAAAGCCTTAATTGAGACCTCAGATTTACCATTTTATTGAATAGCATGAGGCATTGGTAAAGGTAAAGGTAAAGGTACCCCTGCCCATACGGGCCAGTCTTGACAGACTCTGGGGTTGTGCGCCCATCTCACTCAAGAGGCCAGGGGCCAGCGCTGTCCGGAGACACTTCCGGGTCACGTGGCCAGCGTGACATCGCTGCTCTGGCAAGCCAGAGCCGCACACGGAAACGCCGTTTACCTTCCCGCTGGTAAGCGGTCCCTATTTATCTACTTGCACCCGGAGGTGCTTTCGAACTGCTAGGTTGGCAGGCGCTGGGACCGAGCAGCGGGAGCGCACCCCGCCGCAGGGATTCGAACCGCCGACCTTTCGATCGACAAGTCCTAGGCGCTGAGGCTTTAACCCACAGCGCCACCTGCGTCCCTATGAGGCATTGGAGAGCCGCTTAATTAAAAAACCTAAAGAATAAAGGGTATTCTGTTCATCTTTTTTGCTGCATTGTTGTATTTCACAGTGCTTTTTGTGTCTTGCAGCTTGACATGATGAAGCAGTACTGGCCAAAGATGGGTTTAAAATGCTCAGATGTCAATAAGTGTGCATGGACCACATTTAAGAACAATAAAAATTGCCTTTGTGGGTCGCATCTAGATCTATGTTTCCCACAGCAGTCAGATTCCTCTAGGCCAGCCTTTCTCAACCTTGGCTTCCCATTTGTTGTTGGGCTACAACTCCCATAATCCCTGACCACAGGCCCTGCTGGCTAGGGATGCTGGGAGTTGTAGTCCAACAATGTCTGAGGACCCAAGGTTGAGAAAGGCTGCTCTAGCTGTTACGCGGGACATCAAATTAATGGCCTTCTGCTGTCAAGTCCCCAGTAGCTGGTATTTAGAGGTACACACTGCTTCTATACAGAGGTCCCGCATGGTTGTCACAGCTGTTAAATCAGTTGTCTGTAAACGTCCATAAAGCTGTCAAAGCTAGTGGTCATTGCTACATCACGTCAAAGTTAACATGTGAAGAAGTTGGAGAATGGCTTGAATTTTGCTCTAAGCTCTTCTGTAAAACAAACTAATTACTTTTGGAAAGGTGCAATAGAATAAAGGAACAATAATTTTGAATGGGGGCAGGGGCAGGATACAGCCTAGCTGAAATTGCCTATGTTTTGTTCTTTACAGTGCTGCATTTTTGCTTGCACTTAAATTGATTTGGGGTGTATTGGCTTGCTCTTCAGTGAGTTGTGGCAGTTTGAAGAGGGCAGAGGAAGTAGGCAAAACCTAAGTGGAACTCTGAAGGTCAATTTGTAAAGATCTTGTCAAAAAAAGTGTACTTCAGTCTGTGCTTGAGAAACCTGATTCTAATGTGAGTAATGTGGTCCAGTTCTTTCTACGCTTAAAACAAAAATAGTACCGTGTGCTGAATTCAATGGAGAGACTATCAGTTTCCCCTTGCCAAATGGACGAGATCCAAAAATGAAACAGACCATGATTTGCCTCATTGACTGTGCATGATATCATGTGCCCGACATAATTATTTGGGACATCCTGTGGTGGTTATGTAGTCATCATTTTCTGTTTTTAAACATATTAGTGTCTCCCATACTATCTTTAAATGAAATGCTGTGTGTTAATGTTACTGGGAAAAAAATGTGTTACAAGCTTCTCTTCAGGGAAAAGACCTCATACTCGTTGATGTGTGAACCGAACTACAGCAATGCAAAGTGTTCCAAAGGCATTCCCCTCACAAGCATGTGCTTGGTTTCCAGCTATGCCTTGCTGGAAGGAAAGCGGTGGGAGGAGGGCTGTTCAGCCTTAACATTTCCAATTTTGAAATCTGGGCATCTTCGCCCCTGTGCATGGCTAATTGCAGATTGCAGCATCCGTACAAAAGCAGTGTGGTGGTGGACGCAACAAAACCAGCCACATCGGCCGATAGGAAACTTGCAATACATCAAAACTTTTGTAAAAGTTTCCAGTTAAATGACAGGAAATTACTATGGTTTTACAAAGCAAATGTGTTTTTGTTTTTTTAAGGGATACTCTTTGCAATTAGGATTTTTGGGTGCATCTGGGATTCGAAATAAAAAGTAGGTCCCTTGAAGTTAAAAATGCAAGTCAAGATGTCCTCCGGATCATGTTTAACTTATGGTGTTTCATTAAAATGGAAAGAATGTTATGTACCTAAATCATGGTTTACAATAAAGTTTTGACTTAATAAAAAAAAGTCCCTAGGTCTCTTCACTTCATTACCTGCATATTGGATTTATTTAAGATACAGTTAACTGGCGGTAGCAGATACTGCAAAGGGGTTGAATCTGGTAACCCAATGGTCATTTCTTAACTATTTTATTGAAGATGGCCCCACATGAAGAGCGCTGACGGGGTCCAATGTAAATGGACTCAGTGCATGAGTTACACCTGAGACCTGGTTCCCTTTCTCTAGGTAGGGTTGCTGCAGTTAGCAAAGCAGTTGAAGCTGGCAAAGGTATTCCCAACCACTGATACCATGTGTGTACACAGAGATAGTGCCAGTTTGTAGGATAACCCCCAAAGCTGTACAGTGGTACCTTGGGTTACATACGCTTCAGGTTACATATGCTTCAGGTTACAGACTCCGCTAACCCAGAAATATTACCTCAGGTTAAGAACTTTGCTTCAGGATAAGAACAGAAATTGGGCGGCGGCGGCAGCAGGAGGCCCCATTAGCTAAAGTGGTGCTTCAGTTTAAGAACAGTTTGAGGTTAAGAACAGACCTCCGGAACGAATTAAGTACTTAACCCGAGGTACCACTGTACTAGGTACTTCAGGAAAGGTATAACATCATCTAAGACAGGTTAAATATCTCCATCCAGTATTAGAGTTCCAAATCAACAGCTTGTCTAGCTAAAGTTTTGGCTTGTTTGCCTTCATCCATATCCCCTTCCCCTCAGCTATACTTATCTCAGCAAGGCCTACTTCTTGCTTTTGGAATTCAGCTGGAGAGAGTAGTGGAAATTGATATTAAAATGGCCCAGAAGATTGACTTTTTGCTGAGGAGAATTAGCAACTGGGAAGTTCAAGCACCTCATTTTCCCCACTTAAATTTTCTCCACAGTGAGTGTTCCTACCCCAACATTATGGAGCAGTGGGGGAAAGACTCCTTTTTACCCTCATTACAACTAGTTCTGCCCTACTGGCTTTCCATGAGATTTATGTATGTATGGTTAATACTGCAGCCTAAATTGAGCATCTGCAACACAAAGCACTGCCCTTTAAGGCTATAAATAGAGGCTCAGAGGGTTCCCTTGGAACAAGTACTTGTTCAAGCAGAAAGGACAAGACTTCCACATAGTTCTGCTGGCCCAGCTGTCTTTTCTTGTCACTTGTGTGGTTCTTCTCGCTTCAGCCACACAGCTCAGTAAATGCTGTGAATCTCAGTCACCGCTAAGAATAAACCTCTCAACATCAAGGCTGTGTCAACCTCAAACACTCCAGGAACTAGATTTAGGAAGATGACCCAGTAGACTGACCTCGCACAAGAGTCTATAAAAGTTAGAGAAAGCCGACTACTTCAGCCTTTGGATTTTAAACAAGGAGACTACTGGTACTCTTAGTGCAAGTGCTGCAGCGATGTCACAGGTATAACTAGCTTTTATTTTTTACTTTGTTTTTCTAGCATTAATACTGGTTAGCATTGTGCTTATCTGCAGCTCTGTCAATGCTATAGCTGCAAACTGAATCAGCAAAGTTGGTGCTGCACAGCTTTGGGATCTTGGGTTCAGCAATGAACTATTCTAGCAAGTTTTGGGGACTAAGAAAAATGTGTTTTTAGCTTTCTCCTGCTATCCTGCTTTCCCCCTTCCAGTATCAATGAATACATTTAAGGATATAGGGCTAGTGTTTTAATACATGCTAATATTTTTATAGAATTCTTGAATCTTGGGGTTATGTACGTGTTCAGCTTTGCTTGAGCAATGATAGCTCAGTCTTAATGACATAACGTTCTGCTAACTTCTGACAACAGAATAAAGTTTGCTGTTGAGGCAAATGTTTTACAATACTTGCGTTAACAGTTGGTTGGACAATTTGTAAAGCTGAACTTTTCTTCCTATCCATCTTTCAAGATGAGGTGGGCGTTTTTTGCAGGGGAACATTATGCTAACAAGGCTCAGTGTAGAGCTGCCTTGTATGTCGGATTGCCACGTGTTCTCTTTTTCCAGGACGCATCCCCTTTTTCAAGAGCAGAATTTGAGACAAATTGCACTTACTTGCTTTGATTGGCCGTCATAGCATCCTCTTTTTGCTCTTCAAAATATGGCAAGATAGGGATTTTCATCATATGGAGGCAAACCATGCTTTCCTAATGGAACCAATTATGTCACGGCTAGGACGAAAGGGAGTTTTGGAGCAGATTAGGCACACAGGCAGCAACTATTCAGAAGCTGCTTTAGGAGGCTGTGCATAGGAATTTTGTTCTGCTTAGTGTCTGTTCAAAGTAAATATTCAGTGAAGGAATACTAAAGATCTTCTAAACAAGCACTCATTTCCCTGCCACAGTTTCAGATAAATAGTAGGATAGATTGTTGGTACAGCAAGCACAGGAATGGTTGCTGGCTGAAAGCTTTGCCCATGACTAAATTTGTCACTTCATTAACACTGGAAATAATGTGTTCACTGGCAGGAATCGTATTATGGTCTTGATGCCAGCAGAGCTGCTGATCTCTCTGGTCTGTAGTGCTTGTTGACTGCTTTTCTATCATGGGGGAAAGGAGGCAGGGCTAGGTCTGAAAGTTCCCTGACCTCATGGGGCCTGCTTTTAACTCATTTGGTTGTTTATAACATGGTGAGTTGCTCCTGTGGAATGGCCGTGCCAGCATGACAAACAGCCAGGTGTTGGCTGATCTGCAGAAAAGTACTTCAGTTATAGGCATTATCAATCTGTGGGGACGCTGGTGGCACTGTGGTCTAAACCACTGAGCCTCTTGGGCTTGCCAATCAGAAGGTTGGTGGTTCGAATCCCTGCAACAGGGTGAGCTCCCATTGCTCTGTCCCAGCTCCTGCCAACCTAGCAGTTTGAAAGCACACCAGTGCAAGTAGATAAACAGGTACCACTGCAGCGGGAAGGTAAACTACGTTTCTGTGTGCTCTGGTTTCCATCACAGTGTTCTGTTGTGCCAGAAGCACTTTAGTCACGCTGGCCACATGACCCGGAAAGCTGTCTGTGGACAAACGCCGGCTCCCTCTGCCTGAAAGCGAGAGGAGTGCCACAACGCCATGGGTCATTTACTTTTACCTTTACCTTTTATAAATCTGTGGTAGCAAAAACAGCAAAGAGTCTCATGGCATGTTTAAAAGACACACTTTTTATTATTATGCATGCAGTGGCGTGCAGTGAATTTTTTTGTAGGGGGACAGTTACGGCCAGAGGCCCCAGCTTCTAAGGGCAATGGGGGGTGGGAATATGTCCTGTTGTCCTGCATGTGGGCATCGTGCCTCCCTCCCTAATCCGGGCAGAAGCTTCCTGGGCTTTGGAAAGGAGGAGCCAGACTTTAATATTCTGATTTACCAGGAACATTTAGGAGACTAGCCAATCCCCCTAGTCCATTGATTGCACACTATTGGATGCATGCATTTGTTAACTAGCAACTGAGGATCCCACTTCATGCACCTGGTGAAGTGGACTCTAGGGCAATTCCAGAATGTCACTATTTTGGGGGTTCAGCCACATACTGGCAAATTCACTTTCCACAATTATTGGTAGGTCTTCTGCCACAATCTCACTTCCCTGAAAGAGCAAGCTTTTGCAATAAGGTGGCTGGAAAATGCCCGGAGAACTGTGAGAAAATACTTGTTTTGATACAGCATTGTCTAACCTCCCCACAACCACATCAGAATAAATGCTCATTAAACAGCCAACATTGTCTAACCTTTCTGCAAACAGATCAGGATGAATACTCAGTAAACTGACCATCTGAAAGCACAGAAGCTTATACAATGATTTACCGTATTTTTCGGCCCATAGGGCGCACCGGCCCATAGGGCGCACCTAGTTTGAGGGGGGGAATAAAGAAAAAAAAATTATTTTCCCCTCCCAGGCGCTGGGCTGGGGCGAGGGAAACCCGAGCTTCCCCCAACCCCAGCCCCCAGAACAGGCTCCCAAGGCTTGCAGATAGCTTCCTGAAGCCTGGAGGGCAAGAGGGGTCATTGCACACCGACCCCTCTCGCTCTCCAGGCTTCAGCGAAAGCCTGCATTCGCCCCACAGGATGCACACACATTTCCCTTTCATTTTTGGAGGGGGGGAAATGCGTCCTATAGGGCGAAAAATACTGTATTCATCTTTAAGGTGCCACAAGACTCTACAGTAATGGCCGGTCACATGATAATTGTCACACCGAGTGCTTTGAAAATAGACACCATTTGGCAACTTTAAAGGGCAGACTAGACCTGAGTCAGAGCACTGGTTCATCGAGCTCAGTACACTTTCTACACTGGCCAGCAGTGGTTGTCCAGGGTTTCTGGCAGTGAAAATTCCCAGCCCCACCTGCAGATGCTGGGACTTGAACCTCGGACCTTCTGCATGCAAAACAAATTGTCTACCACTGAGCTACAGCCATAGTGTGAAATAGGCTGTTCCCCATTCTGGGCCAGATTCAACTAAATAGACACACTAGCAGAAGCCATGAACTGGGTCTTGCTAGTGCAACAAGGCTTCCTCTTCTCCTCCCCCTATGTGCCCCCACAAATTGGCTTGCATGTGGGTCAGGAGAACCCCTAGAACAGCATGTGGGAGAGGAAAGGGGAAATGATTCTCTTAGCCTAAGCATTTCTGCTTGCCAGATGGAACTATCCTACTAGCGTGACAACGTATTCCTCCCCAAGTGTTCAGGCCTTCAATAGGTCCTCCTGGTTCAGGGGAACACAAAATATTTGAATGCCGACACTGTCTGCCCATTGCTGCTGGACAGTTTTTGAAAAGCAAGCTTTTAAAAGTCAGCCTTTAATTTGTTCTTTGCCTGGCGCTGTTCTTTGCTTCCCTAGGGGTCTGATTTCTTTTTTCTTTTTTTATTTGGTTCCCACAGTAAACTGGAAGCAAGCTATTCCCACACATTCTTTAAATATGTAGACATCTTCATTGCTACAAATCTTTTGATTTAAAGGGCTTTATTGTGTAAGCCAATTAATTTGAGGGTTTTTGTGCCCATATCAATTTATGTCTACTCTATACCAAGATGAACATGCCAGCCTTATTGTTGATTTAGCAAAAAGAGTACCTCGCACTTATTATGGGCAAAGAGAAATGATTTTGCGTTCGAGAAAATCTCAGAGTGGATATGTTCAAGACCACCAAGTTAAACAAAACCAAAAATAGAATTTACTTCCAAAAAATGTGCACACAAAGTGGTGGCACCTCTCTTCTGTTTTCCAAAGCAATTACACTAGAAAGCTGAACTGGGGCAAGTTAAAATGCATCAAGTTTATTTTTATATTCGGTGCTTCCCAGTGTGTAGAACACAGTGTCCAATCTGTACACACATCCTTAAGGACAGGACATGGGCAACAGCTACTCTTATGCATTGACATCACCTTCTCCTCATTACACAGCACCATCAATTGACATAGTCCCCCAAATTTACATAAAGTTCCTTGCCCAATGAGCTTAAATCTATTATTATTATTATTATTATTATTATTATTATTAGTGCTAGTATTCATTTAATTTCTATACCACTTTATATTATAAGGGGGAAGGAATCTCAAAGTGGTTTACAACCTACATTAAAACATCAAATAAATCAAGAATAAAACATTACTGAATAATGTATACGGTATACATCCAAAGCAACATAACTAACAGGAAACTAAAATGTTATCTTAAAGATTTCTAAATAAAACATTACAAAGGTGGTCAACTACAGAATGCACATTTAATGCACATTAAATGCAAAAAAAAAAAAATCTTAAGCATTTCATGTGGTTACCTGAAGGAATGTGGCCAGGTGATAGGATGGTGATAGCTTAAAATGGATAAGGCAGCAAGTTACCTCTGTTGCAGTTATGCTGCTCCATCTTTTTATACAAATGTATTCCTTTTTAGCCAGCTCCTGTGAAGAAGAAGCGCCCTCCAGTAAAGGAAGAAGATCTCAAAGGGGCTAGAGGGAAGCTTTCTGGCAACCAGGAAATCAAATCCAAAACCTACCAAGTCATGAAGCAATGTGGTGAGTGTCTACTGCGATCCTTTCTGCGATATAATGTAACCTGAGAGCTGGAAGAATGGATGCTTGAATAGTCCTTTAAACAGCAGATTACTCAACATCCAACGCTAAGTAGATACTAGGGGCACATGTTTCCAACTGCATGTAAATCAAAGTTTTGCTTACAACTGGCCTTTCATGTTGGTGAAGCACCTTTTAGACATCCATCATTTCGTGATAGAGTAATTCAGTTTTACTACAAACAGGAGGTTAAGCTAACCCCTTTCCAGCCCCGGGAGGAGCGCAGGGAGCGTTCGCACGACACACCTACACACTACAGCTGACACACTCACGTGTTACAACACACAGTTTGGAAAGCCAAGCTGTATCCCATCAGAAATGAAACATAGACCATGAATGGGTGCCCCTTTTATGCAACAATGTCTTGCGCTTACAAAAACATTTTTCTTTCTCTCTCTCCATTTTCTCCAGAACATGTGCCAACTGAGTATAGGCCTTCTCTTTCCCCATTAAAAGAAACATCCCCTACCCCACACAAGGTCTTTCTTTCCTAGCAGATATTGCCATGACAGCAAGATTCTCCCCTCCCTGATAGGTTTTATACTGTGATCATAATGCTGTTTGCAGGATTACGCTACTTTTGCCATAACACTATGCTCCCAGGGCACTCACAACCCAAAAAAACTACAGCTGTTCATGTACATTAAACACTAAATGGTAAATATTCCTGCCTTATCTTCTCAGGGGAAGCTTTTCAAGATGGAGAGGATAGGTCACTTCTCTAGATAAATGTATTGTATTTTTTAAAAAAGTGCATCTGTCAATGAGATCCAAGTATCCAGCACTTCTGTGCACACTGACCCCCTGGGTGTGTGACATTATGTATATTTCAGGGAACCTTTTTACAGCTGCTGTTGAGTGTGAAGCATTCTTGCTGCGGTATTGATTGTCTCCGGTTCTTTTTCCAGAGCAAGCTGGCTCTGCTGCACCATCCATATTCAGCCGAGACCGCACAGGGGGGGAAACGGTATTTGATAAACCCAAAGAAGAGCCTCCGAAGAGTGTCTTTGGCTGACTGCCAGTTTCAAGATCTGCAGCAAATATACATGGAATACTAAACCCCTTATTTTGCTTTCACATGCACCGGTCTTATTCCTTGCGCTGTTAATTCCTTTAATTCCTAATTAACAAGAGAACTTGTCTTGAAAGAAAGGCACTTATTTTTATATGGGGGGGCTTGTTTGCTTTTTAACCTTTCTTAGCTGCGTAGTGGATGATTCGAGTAGAGCAGTAGTTATTGGGCGCAGGCTGGTATTATTATGACCAATTTTGTTACAAACATACATGGATCTCTTCTATTTTATGTTCCAGAACAGTGTCTCAGTTCCAAATGTGGTTATAATTCTGAGCTGTAAAACCAATAAAGCATGGCGGTTCTGGTTTTGGCTAAGTACCTTTTTTCCCTTACAGAAAAACAACTTCCTCCCACAAATAACTGGAGGAATTTGTGTTTTCACCCATTGGTGCCCAGCGTGAAAATTACCTTAATTCTAGGTGGAAGCTCTATAGTCTTATCTGCCCCAGACTCGGCTTTTGGACAGAGACTTCCACTTAGACCCCTCTAACATGGTACCCTGATATTGCACCTGCTTTAGGTTGGGATGATGCACCAATTCACCCCAAACCCTTCAATGGGTTACCATCCCACCCAATGCCTTATCTGACTGCACCGAGTGGCAAGAGCACAGCCAGCATTTTTTCCCAGGCAGTGGAATGGAATGAAGACTTCCTGACTCTGGTCCATCTTCTAGACTCCAGCTCCTTGCCTGCTCCTGGTTGGGCAGTTCGATTTGTGTGTGTGTTGGAAATCTATCCTGCCATCCAAAGCAGGCAGCTGGGAGAGGACCCAAAGGTCGGCTGTGAAGAGGCGACTCTTACCCCTCTCCTCAGGGGTGGAGGAAAAGGCTGCGATGGGCCGAAACCACTGTCCACCCCCAGCAGGGTAAGCAGCCATTCCAAGTCAACACTAACAGGCAGACTAGTCCTGGCTATTGTTCTCCTCCTTACAAGATGGTGTCACCTCCAGTCAAGTGAGGAGGTGGGAAAAATGCCTCCCCTTTCCTGAAGGACCTAATCCCTCAGTTGTCTCCATGGAACATGGTCACCTCTCCATGGAGCTGGTAATGCAAATGGGGATACTTAGCCGGGCCAGCTAGGGCCATCATATTACAAGGAAGCTGGTTTCCTCTTGTATAGGCCCCAGTTTTGTAGACGGTTGAGACTCCCAGGCACAATGAACCCCCCAATTCTATAACAATAGAAGAATATTTGATGAACTACATAGTGGCACATACAGTTCAGAATGTTGTATGCTGCAAAGCAATTCAGTTGAACAATTATCCTAACATTATTGTTTGTTGAGCATTTAACCTCCCTGTGGCTTATTTATTATTTCCCTTGCCTCCTTGCAACCCAACACCACCTCCCAAGCTATTTTGAAGGATCTCCTGACCCTCCATTGCAGACCAGGATGGGGTGGGGGCTGCAGGAGAAATTGTGTATTGGAGGGTGTATTGGAGAGTCTTCCATCAGTTGAGGGACGCTAACTACATATAATCCACTGCTTTCAAATGCAAGGGGTGAAAAAAGAGCATGGGGCCACAAAGGGTGATGCTGTCATGTTATTGACTTGTCATGTTACTGAACTCCGAAGTTAGGTAATGCTGGGGCTTACATAATCAGAAATTGAGTAAGTTACACAGGCACTCCAGTTGCCACCTAAGCCTCCCTCCAAAAATTAATATTTCCCAATCAAGAGATTGTGGCTTCCAATAGATATTGGCCCTTAAATCAACATTTAAGAAAGTATTGCATGCTGCTACAACCTCCCACGCTTGTCAAGGGTCGCTACAGTTTGAAATATGATGAAACAGAGGACAAACATTCCTTTACAATTTTAATAGTTATCACTGAAATGAAATGTAATAGTTACACTTAATACAAAAGATGGACATTTTTACTGCTTTAAATGCTGTTCTTCAAGGAGTTATATCCAGTGACCAGCAGGTAAAATTGACATTGGCTCCCTGTTCAATCCTGTAATCTTTCTTGTTTTGCCTTTAAAATGAAAGAAAAAAGATCAATGAGTTCCCATTGAAAGTAAAAGCCCCCTTGAAAGTCATATGGTCTTCTCAGTTACTCCCCTGCAAATGATTTTTGTTTTAATGTAACTGCATTTACAGCCTTTCCCCCAATTTTTGCTAGCAAAAACCTTTCCTTTGCAAATGGGAAGAGCTAGGAATGAAAAGATCTGCCAGTTTCACTTCTCTCCATTTCTCATTTTTTTCCATCTTAAATTCAGCCCTCCACATTTGTGCAGCAATTCACAGTATAAAAATGAAAAATCCTCATGAAGATTCATCAACATTCAATGCAAATTTCTCCTAATAAACACATTTTGGGATGTGTTTCTTACACATTTTTGAAAGCAATTTCCTCTAATATATTTCCCCATCATTCTGCCCGGATGCTGAGGTCCAGCGCCGAGGGCCTTCTGGTGGTTCCCTCATTGCGAGAAGCAAAGCTACAGGGAACCAGGCAGAGGGCCTTCTTGGTAGTGGCGCCCGCCCTGTGGAACGCCCTTCCAGCAGATGTCAAAGCAATAAACAACTACCTGACATTCAGAAGACATCTTAAGGCAGCCCTGTTTAGGGAAGTTTTTAACGTGTGATATTTTACTGTATTTTTGGTTTTTATGGAAGCCGCCCAGAGTGGCTGGGGAGGCCCAGCCAGATGGGCGGGGTATAAATAAATTATTATTATTATTATTATTATTATTATTATTATTATTATGCATTCTGTATGTCATTTTCACTAACATTTGTATGCACATTTCCCCCTAATATATGCATTTTTGTAAATATTGGTTGGTTGGAGAACTGCATAGCAAAATTCATTTGCCCAGGCAGGCACATTATGTGACCCATGAGAGCAGCAAAACAAGAAGTCTGTACAATGGTGATGGGATAAAACCAGGCCAAATCTTTATTGACAGCAGCAGGCAGGGTAAGGGTTGGCATGACATTGGGTCCAAGGACTCAATAAGCACTCCCCATTGATGTTAACCCCCCGCTCCTTCACAAAGGGCAATTTTTTTCGTTGGCAAAGACTGGGGGAACTGGCCGAGGAAAGCTAGTAACAAGGGAGAGGTTAATGAATGTGCTGAAGACCTGAAAGGCATGGGGATGACTCAAAATTTTTGAGTGGGGGGAAAGTTGCATTTCAAGCATAAAATAATTTTTTTAATGTTCATAGAAAAGATGTGGGTTATTCCTTGAAGAGTTTGGATTTGATATCCCGCTTTATCACTACCCGAAGGAGTCTCAAAGCGGCTAACATTCTCCTTTCCCTTCCTCCCCCACAACAAACACTCTGTGAGGTGAGTGGGGCTGAGAGACTTCAGAGAAGTGTGACTGGCCCAAGGTCACCCAGCAGCTGCATGTGGAAGAGTGGAGACGCGAACCCGGTTCCCCAGATTACAAGTCTACCGCTCTTAACCACTACACCACACTGGCTCTCTCTTGAGGGTCCTAAGGGGCCACAAATACTTTGCTGATATGAAAATTCATAGCAACACTGTTCTGAGCTGCGTTTGCAGAGAAACACTTCCAATTTACTATATTTTATTACCACTTTAATCATTCTTCATGTAAAATACTGGGCCCTCCCAAACTGAAGAACAGTGTAGGGTATGTGGTGAGAAATGCCCGGTCTATGGACGTCAGGCCTCCTTATTTGACCTGCCAGGCCATTTTAGGCAAGCCATACCTACCTTCCCAACCCATGATGTTATATAAAATCTGGCTCAGCTGAAAGTGTGTTTGCAGATATATCTCCAAAACAACTTTCAAAGCACTGCCCAAAACAAGGTCTACAATGAGTGTTTTTCTGTGCCTTTTACCTTGTGAAACTATATGATTGTTCTCCTACAGTCAGTGTCTTCGTTCTGTTGCTGTGTATCTGAAGACTTTGATTAGAGTAAAACTGACCTGGGGAACACAAATAAAAACACAGGAAAATAACTGCAGTTCTCAAAGCTATGCTGGAGCAGCTGCAATACGCGTCTCACCCCCCCCCTTCCAATAAAGGCTAATTCTTGTTTGATTTTAGAATACATTTGACTACTGTCTAGTCTAGTATTTATCTTGATGGAAGTATTTTTTTTTGGGGGGGGCAGCTCACCATGGCCTTTGACAGGCCTATAGCAAACAAAATGGATAGACTGCAGAACACTTGCGCCTACTATGAATAATAATCAATAATTAAACATGAGAAGGTAGTTTTACTCATAAAACAACAAGCTCAGTGTTTCTCCAAGTTTTCTCTAGACATTTATTCAACACTTGTCCTCTTTTCTGAGGTGGATCTGCCTTGTACGTGAGGAACGGTGAGCCCCAAGGAGGAGGCAGCCATGGCCAAGAGGCTGACATGGGTTCCCTCTCCAAAAATAGGAGTAAGAACATCAGGTTGGGGCTGGAAACTGAGGAAGATCTTCGGTGGCTCTCCTGACAATCATGTCAGCACCACCCCCCCAATTCTCACAAGTATTGGTGTAGTGACGGAGATTTTGAGCTGTGAACCAGCCAGTTGCCAGTTAAACATAACTTAAGGTGTCATGAACTGACTAGGTGACTTAGGAAAGCCACTAAACCAGGGCTCCCCTTCTCATCCCCACTCCATCTGAAATGTAGAGACATTCATGCTCATTTCCTTTCAGCGTTGTTCCAAGGATATACAATATTAAGTTATAGTGCTACATCAAAACCAAGCTTACTGGTAAATAGCATGAGGATTGTTACTTCATTGCAAAATCTGAATACATACCAAAAAGTCCAGCAATGTTGTTAGAAAAAAGTTCACTATTCTTGAAGTGCAATCCAAGGAAATTAAGAGGGTTCTTCATATAGTAAACTTGTATTGTGATACCGTCTGGTCCTGATAGTGAAAGACTCCTTTCCTTTTCAATAAGAAAGCTCAACCTAGGAAGGAAGTGATGCTGTTATTTCTAAATATATACATGTTGAAATAAATGAATAAATATTAATATATAGAAATATATACATTATTACTATAGAATGTCAAATGCTTGTAGAGTTGTATCACTACAGTGGTACCACAAGCTTGGCTGGGCTTGTGGTGGCCGCACTCCCAGGTGAGGGAGACTGGGGCGGGCCTAGCCTAGCCTGCGCTGGGAGGGATGGCTTTTACTTTTACCTCATTTATCTCTCCCCCCCCCCCTCAGTGCGGCAGTTTATTAGTATTTTGCAAAGTAGCAAACAAGAAAATGGAACATCACAATAAATCAAACAAGGTTATACTCAACATAGACAATTTTCTCCACATTGTGAAGTATTTCCCCCTTCTTCATGAAGCTGAGTAAGACCAGGGGAAGACTCTTTGGTAATCTTGCATCACTTGCTACAACGAGCAGTGACCAATATGGAGCTGGATATTGACCATCTCATTAGCCAAAAGCAGGCCCATATTTCCCACTGAAATACTTATAAGTTTATGTTGATTAAAATCATTTTTCATTTTAAATATTGGATTGTTTTTCCTTTTTTTGCACACCACAAATAAAATATGTGCAGTGTGCATAGGAATTTGTTAATATTTTTTTCAAACTATAGTCTGGCCCCCAACAGTGCCTGAGGGACAGTGAACTGGCCCCGTTTAAAAAGTTTGAGGACCCCTGTCCCAGGCAGCAGCAGCAGCGGCGGCGGCAACAGTCTTATGAGGCCCTAGGGCAGATGGTGAGTGGCAGGAACAGGGCCCTTAGGTGCTCCTCAGGGGAGTTCTCCTGGACCTACTGAGTTAATTTCATTATTTTCTGGCCAACTAACTGCTTCTTGCCAGTCTAAGCTAACATATATTATGAAGCTTCTACCTCAATTCATAGGAAATTAAAATGCTTTGTTCAAAGAGAAAACCAATATTTTTTAAAGTCCCAAAATAAGGGAATCCACTGAATTTCACATTACTGCTGTTATTTGGATGCATGAACAGTTCGGCTTGCACTTTGAAAAATTATGTAAGTTTAGGAGTTCAAGAATGTAAAAGTAGCATTAGGTATAGCCTCAAAGTCAAACCAACCAACACTGAAAAGAAACTGAAAATATCAAATTTTACCCTCTAGTTGTTAAAGATGCATTCTTTGTCCATGGGAAAGAGTTCACATTGCCCTGATCATTCAGTATAATTTCTCCCATTGATACGTTGATTTGCACATTGGGTGTCTGATAGATTACGTTGAACTCCACAAACTTTCTGTTTTCTCCAAGCTTACCAGTCACTTGGATCCCTGAAAATATATTAGTCAAAATAAATATGAGGATCATATACAAGAAACATATTATTGTTTACTAAGCAACATTTGAATATAAATAAAACTGTGATATAAGCTCAAGAGCAACAAAATCCATGTGTTACACCCATTTCTAGTCCCCTTTTTCAAATGCCTACTAAAATCACACAACTGACCAGAATTGCAAGGGCTACAGCGAGAACCAGATGACGTGACTAGCCTGTATTTATAGCTATCTATTCATCTCTCCAAGGGACGCGGGGGCGCTGTGGGTTAAACCACAGAGCCTAGAACTTGCTGATCAGAAGGTCGGGGGTTCAAATCCCCGTGACGGGGTGAGCTCCCGTTGCTTGGTCCCTGCTCCTGCCAACCTAGCAGATCAAAAAGCACGTCAAAGTGCAAGTAGATAAATAGGTACCGCTCCGGTGGGAAGGTAAAGGGCTTTTCTGTGTGCTGCTCTGGTTTGCCAGAAGTGGCTTAGTCATGCTGGTCACATGACCCCGAAACTGTACGCCGGCTCCCTCAGCCAATAAAGCGAGATGAGCGCCACAACTCCAGAGTTGCAAATTGTGTGGCAAATTGGCACTGCCATTTGGTTTTCGCCTACCTAGTAGCTATTGTCACAACTTTTTTGAGGTTAGGCACTGGGTAAGCCTTTGTTTGGTTGGAGGGGAGGTTGTTGCTTCACCTGCCCCTCCTCAGTAAGGGTCGCCGGTTAAAGGGATCCGGGGTGTGAATACTGTCTGAAGCCTAGGCATGGACTAGGGCAATGTCACAGCCTACGGGGACCCCTCGGGGTGCCGCTATCTGACATACGTTATAGGGCACCTCCTGTCAGTGGTTTATCCTTCTGTGGACTTCCTGCAGATGGGCAGGAGTCAAGATGTAGCCTGGCTTCACCTCAATGCCTAAGCCATACCACTCACATCTGTAACCAATAAAGTTGTGGCCTATTTGAACCCATAAACCAAATATTCTGTGTCAGAGTGATTTATTGATCTCCTGGGAACTTTGTGGTTTGGGTACCTTGGCATGCAAGTAAATTATGAAGTTGGACCTTCAACTTTTAAAACAAATAGTGCTATTTTGACCTACGGACCACGAAATCATAATAAATAGGAATAAATAAAAATATTAAAAAGTGAGACATTTGAGTCAATGTGCAGGAAGGATTCCTACAATGAAATATGTGAAACACTTTGAACAACTGGAATGAGACATGTAAAACCACGTATTCTGACTAATGCATGATATTAGCAACAGAAAACCATGTCACAACATTTTTCAGTGTAAGCTCTACAAGACCAATAGTGTTGAGAATTCCCTGGTCAGTAGTTGTGATGTATTTCATTGTCAAATAAAATGCACTCACACAGATTTCTGGAAACAACCAAAATGCTTGACATGAAAGTTGGGGAGTTGACAGCAGCTTACATTAGAAGGCTTACCTTTGTCTGTGTCAGTTAGCAGGGTTATGGGTGTTTGCAGCTGTCCATTGATATTTAAACAAATGGGATTTTTTTCATGAGTCAGTTGAAGAATAAAACTTGGATACTCATTAACAGCGTCCGGGAGAGACTGAACATTGCCTAGGAATCAGTAGAAACCAAAAAATATTGTCATTTTCAAAAGGATAGTGAAATTTGTGAGTTTGGACCTTTCTTGCCAAACCTTCAGTGAAGTCATGCCAAAACTGCATTTGGGTCTTCCATACTGATTCCAAATGGTGGCTGGTGGCCCAAAGTTATCTTGCTCACATATGACAAAGCCCTCATAGAGTGGACTTAAAATTAAGCGATAGAGACAGGACAAGCACTAAGGAAGGTGACACCTTGAGTTTTCTCAATTCCCAATTCACACATGCTACATATTACACACACACTCTTAACAAACCTGAAAAGATTGTGTGTGGGGGGTTTTTTTGATATAAAAAAGAACAGCAACCTCAGAAGGCTGCGAATTTAGGAAGAGAGGAGCTGCTTTATACTGAGTCAGACCACTGATCTATCTGTCTCAGGACTGTCTACACTGACTGCAGATGTTCTCCAGGGTTCCAGGCAGAAGTCCTTCCATGTCCCACCTGGGGATGTTGGGGGATTGAATTTGTTCTGAGGAGTGGCCTGGGGTCTGCTTAACCTGTTCCTCACCAAACATTTCCCCACCTGCTCCCCTCCACCTTACCAATGGGATTCCAAATACATGTACCCATATCTGGAATACCTTGTGGAGGGGAAAATATATTAATAGAGAATAAAGTGTGCTGGGGTGTCTGAATAATAATAATCTAAATAACCCAGAAAAATATATCAATTGTTAATTTTCTGCTGTCCGTATGGACTGGGGTTCTGTTTTTTGCTTTTGTTTTTCTTATTTTTTATTTAACAGGATTTGTAATTTTTATTTAGCAGGATTCGTATTTTTTATTTAACATGTCCCATTTAAGGTATAGGGACACATTGCTACCCCTAAATTGTTTTCCTAATATATTTTTTAAATCACAATCACTATGCAGCAAACAATACTGCCAAGTGGCTTTTAAATACTGTATATCAATTGCCAACTACATTTGGCTGAAAGATTCATCTAGGAGAAATGCCACTTGATGTCCCTGAAACAGGGCAAAATCTGCCAGGCAAAAACACTCAGAAATTGAACATTGGCAGCTTCATGCATATTTATTCTCAAGGGGGAAAAAATAAGCATTCCTCCTTTCCCAAGAACACTGAACTTAACATTTTGTGGGTGTCATGCAATTTCACACTGACAAATTCAAGTTGCACAACTAAAGCATATTTGATGCTCTTGCACACACAGAGAGACTTTTTGCAGTAAAGAATGTGGCAGGAAAAAGCACTGGAAATTATGAGATAACAAATTTTTGATGCAGCACTGTACAACCTCCCTGCAAACAAATCAGAGTAAATCTTCAGTAAACCAGAGTCATTATATAACCTCCCTGAAAACATTCTGCAAACAAATGAGGATGAATGCTCAATAACTTATCACCTGGAAGCAACACTAAGCCAATTATAAAGCAGCTATCCACAATCCCTTACCCATGAAGGGAAAGCAAAAACCTGGAGGCTGTAGTTGGGAGCAAGGACCTCAGGACCCCATATAGAGACCCTCCCCACATTCAATCTTTCCCAAGGCTATCTCTGCCTCAAGTTGCGACTAAGAAAATTACAGAAAAACCAGAGTCTCACAAAACTGATTAATCATAGAATCATAGAGCTGGAAGGAACCCCAAGGGTCATCTAGTCCAACTCTCTGCAAAGCAGGAATCTTTTGCCCAACACAGGGCTCAAACCCATGACCAAGAGATTAAGAAAGAGAAAAGGGATTATTGAATTAGTGGTAGTTTTCCTCTGCCTCGCATACCCAGCTGTGGGGAGCAGGGAGAGGAAAACGGTGAGTGTAGCACTCCTCCAAGAAAACAAAAAACAAATAATCTTTAATTGTTAAATATTGTGCATTGAGTGTGCTAAGAGTGTGTATTCCATTGATTTGAGAGGAAAGATCCATCCAATTCTTTGCAATCACCAAATTACAAGAACACTGAAGTTGTCCTGTCTGCATACTTGGGGCCAGACCCATAGCACTGGCACAGAGAGGCTCATACATGCAAGTGCTGTACTTAAAAGAAGAGGCGGGCCCAACCATCTGTGGAAACAGAAAGCTGTGATTTTTACGTCCATTATAATATGCCACCATTGGCTCCCAGGGACCAACTATTTTACAATGGCTGCAGAAGAAGGAACACAGAGTACAAGATAAGCCTAAATCATACAAGAATGTGATGGAGCATTACCGGTATCTTGAAAATCGGTTAGAAGAAATTGTGGATGGAAATCGAAACCGTTACCTATTTGTGCTGACCAAGATGTTCCTACTGAAAAAGAAGGAAGTGTTTCAATATGCGTAAGTATGGAAGCAAAGCACATTGTACCCTAATACAATTTGTGTCCATACTATCCCTGACATAAATATAATTCTTCTAGTTCCCTCCCCTCCTTTTTCCAACGGCACACATTGTGTTTCCAACTTCACATGGCTGTGTCCAATGGCTCACGAAGAGAAACCCTGCTTCTGGCTCCGCATCTCCAGAGAGAAACAGAGCCACTCTAACCCCATACGACTTCAACATTGCTGTTGGCGGATTTTTAGTGACTCTGCAACTTCTGTACAGGAGAGAGATAAGTGCCTCAATTCTCAACACTCCAGAAAACAGACTGTGGAGCTGTAGCTGTAAATTCGTGAAGATTTAATCTTCATACCGTAACTCCCGGAGTTGTCAAGAGGATCGCTACCTCCTATGATTCTAGAAGATTTCATGATGCCTATGAGAGAGTCTCATGGTTAGATCATTTTTCTCACAGTATAGAAATTCTTAGGAATAAGTTACTGGTATTTAATTGTTGAATTAGATTACATACCAAACGTTCGATGTGAAGCAGTGTTTACATTCTCATTATCTGGTCAAAGAAACAAAGACAGCTTCAATGGACTGTAAGCTCCATCTCAATTTTTATTTCTCCTGTGTTTGCCCCCTCGAATTATGCCATAGCCTTTGGGTGCTATTGGGAAGTAATGTGTGCTAATCTGTCACCTTTCTCGACTGACCTTTTTGAGAAAACTATTTCACAACAATAGTACGATTTCACAGTTTGGGGGTACCTAAATTTCTTGGTGGAAACCCAAAAAGATATGTCACCAACGTTCTTCATACTCATTGTAGATCCATAAAAATCAATAGACTTAAGTTACTTATTACTGAAGTTATTGGATTTTAATGGGTCTCACCAAATTCTATTGCTGAAAACCACAAACCAGATCAGGAATAATGCCAAAGTCTTGCCTATTATATCATTCTAAGCATTTCACACTATTTTCTATTGTCAGACCAAGGGAAGTAATAAAGGTAAAGGGACCCCTGACCATTAGGTCCAGTTGTGACCAACTCTGGGGTTGCGGCACTCATCTCGCTTTACTGGCCGAGGGAGCCGGCATACAGCTTCCAGGTCATATGGGCAGCCTGACTAAGCCGCTTCTGGCGAACCAGAGCAGCACACAGAAAAGCCCTTTACCTTCCCACCGGAGAGGTACCTATTTATCTACTTGCACTTTGACGTGCTTTTTGATCTGCTAGGTTGGCAGGAGCAGGGACTGAGCAACGGGAGCTCACCCCATTGTGGGGATTAGAACCGCCGACCTTCTGATCAGCAAGTCCTAGGCTCTGTGGTTTAACCTACAGCACCACCCATGTCCTCAAGGGGAAGTAATAGTCCTACTCTATTCTGCCTTGGTCAGACCACACCTGGAGTCCTGTGTCCAATTCTGGGCATCACAGTTTAAGAAGGATATTAGCAAGCTGGAACATGTGCAGAGGAGGGTAACCAAGATGATCAAGGGTCTGGCCACCAAGCCTTATGAGAAATGATTGAGGCTATTGGGTGTTAAGATGGGAGAAGAGAAGACTAAGAGGTGATTTGACAACCATTTTCAACTATCTGAAGGGCTGTCACGTGGAAGATGGAGTAAGCTTGTTTTCTGCAGCTCCAGAAACCAATGAACCAATGGATTCAAATGACAGTAAAGGAGATTCCAAATAAACATCAGCAAGAACTTCTGACAGAAGTGGAATGGACTCCCTTCGAAAGTGGTTGACGTTCCTTCATTGGAAGTTTTTAAACATAGGTTAGATGGGCATCTGCCAGGGATTCTTTAGTTGTGTTTTCTGGTATCCCTTCAAACTCTACAGTTTTATGATTCTATGAAAGGTATATTCAGCACCAGTAAGATACCAGTGCTATCACATCAGTGACGTCACCTTTCTTCACATAATTATAAGCTACATTTATCATTATCCTTGTCTCAATAGTTCTACTTCTATCTGACTGTTTTACCACTCTCCCAACACACCCACATAACCAGAGCTCTCAACTCATTCTTCCAGAACTGAACTTGAAGGAGATTCAAAAGATAAATGCATGTGCAAACTGTTTGTATCACTTCCGTTTGACATGGGAGCAATTTTTTCTGATTTACCTGCCTCTGTAGGCTTGTTTGCCACCTCTTGAGCATCAGGTTTGGTGACCACCATGGAAGTGAGAGGTGTAACAAATCCAAACTTCAAGGAGATGTTCAAAACTTGAGCTTCCAGGTTTTCCTGCTGTTTTCCATCAGCTGAAGCACTAGGATACAGAGGCAAAATCTGCACTGTCTGCTTTCTACACATGATCTAGTGAAACAAACTACAGAGGCTTATATATACTTCTGGTTTTATGTTAGGAATGTTGGCTTGTATCCAACTAGATAACTGCACACACAGAACAACACCCACAAGTGTAATAGGGCTTCCCCTCCTTCTCCTACCCCCATGGGCCCCCTACACCAGCCTCTAACCTGCTCTGAAGGGTTTGGGTGGGGGAACCCAGAATAGATTTGGGGAACAAGCAAGGGGAGAAGATGGAAAGGAGTTGTGCTGTGCTTGCAGACATTGTTTCATGTGCACAGTAATTTAGTTTGATACAACCTGCTATGATTTACACCCTCTCACTGAAACAGACATAGCCACACAATACATTTAAAGCACATTTATACAGTCATGGCTTCTCCCAAAGAATTCTGTGAATGTAATTTTCCTCACAATTCCCAGAAGCTATAACAAACTATATTCCTGGGATTCTGTGGAGGAACTTATGTGCTTTAAATATATATTTACATTAGTATTAGGATAACAATATCAAATATATAAAATAATGTATTGGTTAGGGTATTTTTGTATGTATTCATATAATGTTTTTTCTCTCCTTCACACAGTTGTGTGTTCTTTGTTCTTTTCCCCCTTTTGCATCACTTTATTGTTTTGTAATTGAAAAATTTTCAATAAAATATCAATTTTTAATATATGGTATGGATGTGACTGCAATAATGAAAGCCAAGGGATTATCAGCATGAGCCTAGATCTTGCAGAAAGAAGTGTTTCTCAAGTCACAAAGCAACTATTACTCACTTTGTGTTATGAGCTGCGATGGAGTAGGCTGTATGCCAATTCCCCTCTAATCCCTGGATCCAGCAAGTGTTAAAAATGAATCAAGGATTCAAATTCCTGGAATAGCCAGGCTAGCTTCCTGGTGAGGTCATGGACTGTTAAGGTAACAAAAGAAGTGGATATGTGCCAGACAGCAAATGGGTGCCCCCCCCAACTTGCTGGTAGTTAGAAAGATAAAGGCCATGGTTGGGAGTTAAGTTATGGGAGCTAGAATCTGGAAGCAAAGCTGTGGGCCGGGTAGCCAGAGAGAGAGAGAGCCATGCCTGATTTCTGTTGGGATCCAAGGTTGTGGCTATAGGAGAAGAATAATCCTCTTGAGGAGTTAATGCTGTGAACCCCTCCATCTGTATGTGTCTGTATGTACGTGTAAATAAACCATATACAGTCATACCTTGGATCCCGAATGCTTCTGTAGCCGAATGTTTTGGCTCCCAAACGCTACAAACCCAGAAGTGCTCCTGCAGCCAACTGGAAGCTGTACTTTGGTTGTTGAACATTTTCAGAAGTCGAACAGATTTCTGGAACTGATTCCATTTGACAACCAAGGTATGACTGTATCATAAAGACACCACAGCCTCATTCCAAGGGGAACATGAACCCTAGATAAGCACATAGAACCCCTGGAATCACAAATGCTTCAGAGCTTGCAACACTATTATTAGCTTACGATTTTTCTAGCAGCTGCTGAATTGTCAAGTAGGCCCACAATCTCTCAATGAAATTTCCAAAGATGTATTTCTGATGCTGAAATACTTGCTCCTTTTCTCTTATATTTGCCTCTTCTTTAAGAGTAAGTTCACTGGCATGCTGGAAAGCAAGCGGGGAGTGCGAGTTATTCAAAGTAACACTCAATCTGAATATAAGCAACACATACTGTTTTCTGCACAAACTGATGTTAGAGGGGAAAACCTATTTATGCAAACTTTTAAGATTGGAGGGAAGAGAGAAGAGTAGGCATCTACTGCATTCATGAAAACAACAAATTATGAATATAACAATAAAAACAAGACAATTGTGAGCTCATGTTTTTGCTGGAGATGCTGAGATCCAAGGGTGCATGGCTGCCATGTCCCCCTCATGCTGCCCTCCCCGAGTGGTCTTGCAAAGCAGTTCAGGGCTGGCTCAGGGAGGGTGGCTGGAGTAGCCCGACCCCCAATGTGCCTGGAGCACCCTGTCAGCCCCCTCCCTGCTACGCCCCTGGTTGCATACATTTAGGCTCCAGGCAAAACTGTTTCTTTTCAACATACATTTGGCAGATTAACCTTCTATGGCTTCTTAAATGTGTTTGTGGGAGGGAGCGTCATTGGTTTGTTTTGGTAGCAATGCGCTCTATGTGGGGCTACCTTCGAAGTTGACCCAGAAACTACAACTAATCCAGAATTCGGCAGCTAGACTGGTGACTGGGAGCGGCCACTGAGACCATATAACACCGGTCTTGTAGACCTTCATTGGTTCCCAATACGTTTCCGAGCACAATTCAAAGTGTTGGTGCTGACCTTTAAAGCCCTAAACGGCCTCGGTCCAGTATATCTGAAGGAGCGTCTCCACCCCCATCTTTCTACCCGGACACTGAGGTCCAGCACCGAGGGCCTTCTGGCGGTTCCCTCACTGCGAGAAGCCAAGTTACAGGGAACCAGGCGGAGGGCCTTCTCGGTAGTGGCACCCTCCCTGTGGAATGCCCTCCCACCAGATGCCAAAGAGAACAACAACTACCAGACTTTTAGAAGACATCTGAAGGCGACCCTGTTTAGGGAGGCTTTTAATGTTTGATGTAGTACAGTACTTTAATATTTTTTGGGAAGCTGCCCAGAGTGGTTGGGGAAGCCCAGCCAGATGGGCGGGGTATAAATAAATAAATAAATAAATAAATAAATAAATAATTGTTTTTATATCTGTTTTATTATGTATTATGTATTTTGTATTCTCATTTTGTATTTTTCTATTGTGAACCTCCCTGGGATATTTGGATGAAGGATTTCCCCCCTTAAATTTCAAATACTTTAAAAAATCATAAAAGGAAAAGCAGAGTTTTAGTTTCAAAGCAGAATGTACCACAGAATGTTGGGGAAAGAAAAATGACTACGCAGCCCAAAGTTGTTCATACAAAAGAAGCAATTTACTTACTCCTTTAGCCTTAATTTCCACAGGAAGATCATCAACGTCATTGCCGAGCTTTCCAGCTACAACAATTTCAGAGCCATCAAAGAGCAACTTGAAATTATTCTGAGTTATTTCCAGTACGGCATTGTCTGGGTACTTCATTTCAATCTCTTTCAGGATAGGCGTAGCTACCTCTTGATAAAAGCCCTTGAATGAGACAGACAGAAAATGTAACCATAGGAACAAATCCCATTGGCAGAAGCCTGCACAAATATTTCTGTTAATGCAATGAGACTCTCCCCCACTCTCCTTCCTCCATGTGCCCCCACACCCTCCAAAATTGGCTCTGGGGTGGTCAGGAGAACCCCAAGAACAGCATGCATAGGAAGCAGAAAGGGAAAGGCTCCGTGCTGACGGAACGTTTTCCATAGCACAACAAGGGACGCAGTGGCGCCATGGTCTAAACCACTGAGCCTCTTGGGCTTGCCAAGCAGAAGGTTGGCGGTTCGAATCCCTGCAACAGGGTGAGCTCCCGTTGCTCTGTCCCAGCTCCTGCCAACCTAGCAGTTCGAAAGCACGCCAGTGCAAGTAGATAAATAGGTTCCGCTGCAGTGGGAAGGTAAACAGTGTTTTCGTGTGCTCTGGTTTCCGTCACGGTGCTCTGTTGTGCCAGAAGCGGTTTAGTCATGCTGGCCACATGACCTGGAAAGCTGTTTGTGGACAAACGCTGGTCCCTCGGCCTGAAAGTGAGATGAGCGCTGCTCCCCATAGTCGCCTCTGACTGGACTTAACTATCCAGGGGTCCTTTACCTACCTTTTAACTTATAGCACAACACTGAATTCCTTTCCATAGGGAAATATTTTGGCCTACCTGAAGACAGTTTTGAGATTCTTCATTTAAAACATATGTATATGTTTTGATTGTTGTTTCTCCCCTACCTGGAGCTGCAAGGCTGCATCTGAGTCCTCGTAGATACGGCGAGCCACTCCCCCATTTTCTAAAGCCATCTTCTCCAAAAATGTGTAGCTGACGTCAAATCCAAAGCCAAGGCAGTAGAGGAAGTACTTCCCCTCATTAGCTTCTCGTATGTTTCTTTGAATCTTATCAATGTTTGTTTCACCTGTCATATATGGGTATAAAATGTGAACACACCCTGCCACCGACAAAATAATTAAATATGCTGCATTTTGCAAGAAAGAAGCAGATGTTGGGAGTATGAAAAATATTAATGAGTTTACAAACACCCACTGACTTTTCAATTAAAGAAAAAACTTAGAAACAAATATTGGATATTTGTGTTCAACTATAATACATATTTCTGCTGTACCAAGAAAAATGTTTTGTATTTAGGATATCCTATTTCTTATTGAGAAACTGCAGAAGTACTATATTGTAGCCAGATAAACGCTACATTGTTTTTTCCCCATCTGGCACTCATACAATCTAGTGAGTCCGAAGGAAATGAAGGTGTGAAAGAGAGTTATAAAACATGAGGAAATTTTGTAGACTTATACGGCAAGCTGATGTCTGGAGGATATTCTGTGTTCCCACTTAGGCTGTAACTGCTTGAAGAAAGTTCTGCTGAGGATCAGTCTGTGTGTGATTCTTCAACTCCTCTCTGTTTAGCATCCCCCTCCCTCTGTTTAGACTTTTTTGCTTATTTGATTATCTGTTTGTCAATTGTATGGATATGTTGAATGTTTAAGAGGCTCGTAAAAACCAAACCCAAAGATATTGGGAGAAACTTTACTGGAAGGTTTGAAACGGCCAATTGTTGAAGAGAAAGAGAAGCTTGAAAGGGGGTCACACACACAGAGAGAGAAAATGTCTGATTAAAGTAATTGTTGATAAGTATGCATTAAAAATAAAAAACATAAATGAAAATAATAGCAGAATGTGTGGCTTTGCTGTTTCTAACTCACCAGTAGTAGGTTGACCGTCTGTCAGCAAAATTATCATGGAAATGCTTTGGTCTGGCAATAGCTCAGCTGTGGTGTCTTTGTCCAGTGAGTGTATTGCCTTCTGAAGAGCACCATTAATATCTGTTGCTGTAATGGGAAAGAAAACAGGTCAGTGGATTTGACCAGAGATTTATATTGTTCTTCAGAGATCTAGTGAGGATGCTTCAAAGGTATGGAGGGAGAGAGACAGCCAGGGCCATCCCAACAGTTAGACAGTCTTGAAAAGGCAGCCAGTTAATGGTTATTTCATTTCTTATTTGCAATATTGTGAAATCCAGTCCATGAGTTTTGAACATACAAAGAAGACAAACACAAAAGAAATAAATGCAAAGTTACTGAAATCACTGGGTACAGTCAATAGTTTCACAACTGAATTAAGAGAAACAGGCAAATTAATTTCATTCAATCTTAATGTTGCTGTTAAAGAAAGAAAGAAAGAAAGAAAGAAAGAAAGAAAGAAAGGCTTTATTTTCACCCAGCCCATGTTTTATGTGTGTTCCAGTTTGCCAAGGTCTGGCGGAGTTTTAACCCAGGCCTTAGAAAAATGCTCTAGAAACTAGGCGCTAGGGTGGATAATGCTATAGATTTCTGATGGGCCTTTTCTCATGCCTAAGGGTTGTTTGAGTTCTTAATAAAGTGCTTTGGCATGTCTTGCATTATTACTGCAATGTTTAATTGCTGGGGTGGGAGGAGAGGCCCTTGTGGGATATTCTATTTCTTGTGCCAAAATATCTTGACTTGGCACCTTGGTGGGCATTTGCTCCTGCATCGGAGGCCAGATGTTGCCCTGGGGATATGGGGAAAGAAAGCAAAAAGACCTAGACTAGTAGAAATCTATGGCTTAAAGAAAATAAAATAGCACTAAGTCCATGAAGAAGCAAGTTTAGACATACAGTATGCAAATGGGAGTTAATACACTGAACAATTATAGAGGAGGAATATGGTCATATTTCTGAGCATAAAAAATAAGAAGCTGTTGAATGAAAAACCGAACACCTGAGAATTAGGTATGGACTTTTAAAATATACTGCAGTGAGCATTTCTGATTAAAACTCTGCTGAAAAACTTGACAAGTCTGTTCAGTTGACAAACTTACTTCCTCCAGGAGAAATGGTCTCAACATGTCGTTTAGCCCGTTCCACGTTGTCCTCTGTAGCTTGCAACAAAGATGAAGTCCATACCCTCACAGTTCTACTAAAGAGAACTAAGCTAAAGTAATCTTCAGGATTAAGGTCTTCCAAAATCCTTTTCATTGCCTCTTTTGTCTATAAAAAGTAATAAAGCAATGTAATTTCCAGTCCCAGAATCAGAATGGAACTTATTCACCAGTAAGTGGACACAGAACTGCAGCCAAACAACTATGTATTTTTCTCCCCCCCACCCCCAATATGGAAGTGGTTTTGTGCAGAAAAAAATTTAGCCCATGAAGCCGGTTGAAGGACCCTGCATGTAGAAGTTGCTGTGGGCAAGGTGTGTCCCAGAACAACTGCTTTGGTCTGTGTTGTAACTGATTTGGTTCCCATTTTAAATTTCATTCTAGACCATTAACATCCCTCTTTAATATCATTTGCTAAGGTCTAGAAAAAAAAGACAAGACAAGGGACTATGTCCTCTTTAAACAGCATGCTTGTAGCCTTCTCTTAAGTAAATTGACTTGACAGAAAGCAACTTATCCAGGAAATTTACTCGAAGAGGTGGTACTATGTGGCTGGTTTCAGACTGTAGTAGAATTTACATGCTCTGCAGCTGGTCTTCTAAAGTAAATTCAGTCAAGAGAAGGTGTGGCAATGTGTCGTTACACATCATGCACTGCTGTATCTCTCTTGCCCCTTGAGATTCCTCCCAGAAAGGCAATTCTAGGGTTGTAGCAATAGGGGTGATGCATCTCCAGTGCTTTATGCACACACAGACCCAACTGATTTCCAAAATATGGCCTAGCTTTTCCTGGGAGATGCTTGAGGTGCTACAAAAGCCAGCAAAACCTATTGTACCAGTGAGAGAACAACGGAATGTGTGGACCCTGGGAATTGGCAGTCCTACAATACTGCTTTCCTTACTTTAAAGGCTATCTTTCATAAACAGCCAAGGAGACAGTGGGCTTGAAAAATAGGGCAGGGACTAAGTCCAAACTACTGTAAATGAGCAAGGCTCTAAGGAGCTAAAACACTTGTTCTTATGTGCCTCAGCTCTCAAATCTCAAGGAGAGGAGCAGTCTGGTCCTGCTGTGGGATAGCAGACTCAATAAAGATTCATTGTGACTGTCAAAGAGATACTGCTATTGTCACTGGTAATTAACATACCGTTGGCATAGCATGGCACAAACACTAGAACATTTTCTATTTAGAAAAACATTACCTGCTGTATTTTCTTCCCCCCCATAGATCCACTCGTGTCTATGACAAAGACCACGTTTTTGGGAAATGCTGGCATTTGACTGGGTGCAAAATAATGCACAAAATATCCATTAACAATCTGAAAACAAAATAAGTGGTATTAAGGTATTACACATTCATATCACAACACAGCAGTGTATAAAATAACTCAAACTATGGAACTTGCTCACACCGGTAGCCTTGATGGCCACCACCTTGGATGCTTTTAAAAGAGGATTTAAATTCATAGACAAATTCATAGAGGATAAGGCTACTGATGGCCACAATGGCTATTTTCTGCCTCCACAGCTTCTGAATGCCAGAAACCACAGGAGGCAAGAGTGTTCTTGTGCTCAGATCCTGCTTACTGGTTTCCCATAGGCAACTGTTCAGCCACCGTGAGAACAGAAAGCTAGGCTACATGGGCCATTGGCTTTCTCCACCAGGTTTTTCTTATGCTCTTGCTTTCTTATGACCACATGTCAATTCAACTATATCATGTGCACAAAAACCCACTGTATGAGCAGTACAACCAGCCCTTTAAATGTAGGCTAATCCAGCCTCATATAACCAGCATGCTTGAATCTAATTACCGTATTTTTCGCCCTATAGGACGCATATTCCCCCTCCAAAAATGATGGGGAAATGTGTGTGCGTCCTATGGGGCGAATTCAGGCTTTCGCTGAAGCCTGGAGAGGGATAGCAGCCTGTTCTGGGGGCTGGGGTTGGGAGAAGCTCAGGCTTCCCCCACCCCAGCCCCGCACCTGGGGGGGAAATAATTTATTCCCTTTATTTCCCCCCAAAAAAACCTAGGTGCGCCCTATGGGGCGAAAAATACAGTAATGCATGTTAAGGGGTTAAGGTCATAGAGTAACCTGTCCCAGCAGGTTTAGCCTTTGTAATTTCCCCTCACCCTGGAAGGAAATAGGTAACCAAGCTTTTGTTCCTTCAGTCTACATGTGAACATGGGTGTGTGAGGAGCTTTGAGCAGCAGCCTCTTTTGTTTGAAACAAGTATGGAGTCTGAAACAAACGTTTTCCTATACCAATAGTTTAGGACAGGCATAGGCAAACTCGGCCCTCCAGATGTTTTTGGCCTACAACTCCCATGATCCCCAGCTAACAGGACCAGTGGTCAGGGATGATGGGAAATGTAGTCCCAAAACATTTGGAGGGCCAAGTTTGCCTATGCCTGGTTTAAGAGCTTTTAGCATTTTGTAAACAAGCTACATTTTGCTGCCTCTCCAACTTTTCTGAATGTTTTATAGTAAGGCACATTTATCTGACCCAAGGAGAGTTTGTAAGTACAGTGGTACCTTGGGTTAAGAACTTAATTCGTTCTGGAGGTTTGTTCTTAACCTGAAACTGTTCTTAACCTGAGGTACCACTTTAGCTAATGGGGCCTCCCATTGCTGCCGATATCTGTTCTCATCCTGAAGCAAAGTTCTTAACCCGAGGTACTATTTCTGGGTTCGCGGAGTCTGTAACTTGAAGCATCTGTAACTTGAAGCGTCTGTAACCCGAGGTACCACTGTAAACCATTTTTATAATTTACCAGATGTGGTCTTTTTCTATGCGAGGGGAAATGGAAAAAATTGGAAGGACATTTTAAAGGGAGACATTTTGGAATTCGCGGAAAAGGGCACATTTTAAGGATTTACATCCTATATTTTTACACTTTGCTTTACTGCATGTTTTGCCATGTTAAATCTCTGCTGGAGTTCTCTCTTGTCCCAAACTTCGATCTTGACTTTCAGGAATTTTTTAGCAGATGAATTGAAGACAAAGCAACTAGCAGGGGAAACCTACATAGGTCTACTGAAAAGTAAGTCCCATTGAGTTCAACAGGGCTTTCTCCCAGGTAAGTGAGCATAGAATTTCAGCTTAAACCAGCCTTTTAGATAAACACATCCACTTTAGTGCTATGTCAACAGGGTTTGTGTTCCTAGAGATACAATATTTGTCTTTTAAACTGAGATTAGAGACCCTTTGCCTTTGCAGAAGAAGAAGAAGAAGAGTTTGGATTTGATATCCCGCCTTTCACTCCCTTTAAGGAGTCTCAAAGCGGCTAACATTCTCCTTTCCCTTCCTCCCCCACAACAAACACTCTGTGAGGTGAGTGAGGCTGAGAGACTTCAAAGAAGTGTGACTGGCCCAAGGTCACCCAGCAGCTGGAGGAGCGGAGACGCGAACCCGGTTCCCCAGATTAGCAGACTACCGCTCTTAACCACTACACCACACTAACTGCAGTTAGTTTTCTGTGGTGAAATTACTGTAGGGATGTCCTTAGATTACATGAAGACTAGGAAAATGAGAAGCCAACAACTGTTTGTCTAAAGGAAGTTGCTGTTCTCTTTCTTACTAAAGAACCTGGAAAACTGACTGGAATATCTAAATCTCAGGAAGAAGATTATGGTACAATTGAGTTCTGGTTCTTTTTCAAACAAAAGTTTAGGGGTTGCTGCCTGAAACTAAGATTATACAATTTGTAAATAGGCCTTTTCCTATGCCCCCCCCCCTGAATTTAGCTAAGTGATGCCTATTACTCTGAATTCTCAGTATTTTTTTACCTGTATATCACCTGCAGTCTCACTCCTTTTAACATCATAACGTATGAGAAAATCTCCATCGAGCAGTGTGTCATCCAGTCCAGGGGTTTTTCTTTGTTGATCTATGGTTGGTTTAAATGAAATGTGGGCCTAAATAAGAGTCACAAAAGCAAACAATCAGTCAAACAAGCATAGGAGGGCCGGTGATTTTTCTTTTTTTAAAAAAGCATGCTAAGTCTTGTAGTCCCTATAATGCATACCTTTGTCTCATTCTGCACCTTTGTTAGAGCATTGTTCAGTTCATTGGTGATGAAAGTGCTCTCAGTTTCCAATGCACTTATACCTTGTGGTTCAAATATGTGGGTGTCAATCTGAAGAAAATAAAAAGATGCTTCAGAGTCATAACCTTCAGCTACAACATGGGGCCAGCAATTGGTGTCATTTATAGTAAGAGCCTCTTCCAAGAATTTACCTGAAAGTGTTTAACAAGTTGTTTGGGCTTGACCTTGATCAGCAGTTCGTACTTTCCCAGCTTTCGCTTTAGAAGTTCCTCGTATGTGAGTTCAAAGTTAACTTTGGCAGCTGCTGCAACATTGACTGAAACACGAAACTGTTCTAGTTTTCTTCCAGTTGATCTGAAGGGAAATGAGGAATTTAGGCTTTGTGCAAGAATTTGGCAGCTCATGCTCAAGTTTGTCTGGGAAATGAACTCTTGAGTGATATTAAGTTGTGGACATCCACTAGCAGAATGGACTTCCGCGTGCCACGAGATGTTTCCTTCATCTCCTTCCCCTGCAGATGCTGTTTGTTTCCCACAAATCTTTTCCTGAAGAAGAATGAGAAGTCCCACTACATGAGTAGAAGTCAACTCATGTGGTACTGGATTTCGAAGTAGTGTACTGGCCCATGATAAAATGTTGCCCAAAGACTTAAGCCAACCATGTAATTGGTTGTTCTGGTTTTTAAAACCCATTTGCCACTCTATCTAATTCTTTTAAGTTAAATCTCAACAAGCCAAAGAATGGAAGAAAGCATATCTAAACAATTGTACACATTTGTGCTGAATGTTTTTGTTGATCTGAAAGGGATGATCTAAACAGAGGATACTGAACAAAACAGGATATACTAAACAAACACACTAGAGAGAGAAATTCTTCAAAGTTCAGTGTCACTTATTGTTTCAGGCAAAAGGAAACAGCTCACTGAATCACTGATCATGATGGGGCAAGAGTAGGGTTTAAAGATTCGACACTGGTATCAACATTGCAGGCCAATTAGTGTAGTATACTTGTACTGATACTGGAGTGTAGATATTGAAGACATGCCTCTTATACTTTTAATAGTTGTGTGTAAGAGGGAATTCTGACAGGTGTAGTTTGTCTTGTAGAGGTAAATGGAATCAATGGTTTCCTTCATTCATCCATGGAGTGCTGAAACAGCAGCAGCCAAAGCACCACGGTTTCATGGAAATTTGACTGTTCTAGAGCACCTGAATAGGGATGTTAAGAGCTCTGCAAGCTACCTGTCCCTGGTCTTCTCATGGATAGGACGCTGCTGAACTTCCAAAAACTTGGGACATGACATTTCTAGAACACCTTGTGTCTTTTCTGAATACTAAAAGCCTCTCAAGAAGTGACAGTCTCCAAGAATCCCTGCTGGGGGGAAACTTCTCAGGGAAGCAACAGTCAATTCATGATGCAGCTGAACATTATCATTTGTAAAGTTCATATTTGAAATATTTGAACTTCAGTGACATCACTATGCAATACAAGTGAGGGTTTGATATGGTATCTGTAACCCTTAGCGGGTCTACTTCATGAAAGCCACCAATAGCTCTTTTAGATCGATTATAATCCAGTCAAATCTACACTCTCTAGAATATTATAATTTGGGCATACTGTGGGACTGTAAAATGGAGATAGAGTGAATTGAGACTTAGGTTCTAAGAATATTGGGTTGGATCTGCAACTGTGTGAGCATAATGCCACTTGCATGATGGGATCTTTCACTTCCTTTGCTCTGAAGCCCCTGAAAGCCCTTTCTGGGATGTGAGGAGACCGTTGTAAACAGTACAGCTGCTACACAGTAAACTGCAGTGGGAAATGGAGCCCTGTTCTCGCAAGGTCCCTTCACTTTATTTTCACAATCCAGCCTTTCATTGCTGCTGTCCCAAGCCACAGCTTACACTGAGGGCACCTGACATTTAGGAGAGGTTTCTGAGCAGGTGCAAGGCAAGAGAGACAGAGGCAGAAGAGACCTAGTAAATCAGCAGAACTTTGGCTCCAACCCATCTTGTCCTTAATGTTTTGCTTAATGATCACAGTTGGCCTGCATTTAGGGACAATTTTTGCTCACAACATCAGGTTTGGTGCCTTTTTCTTTTCGCCTTTCCCTTTGGTATTGTTGTGTGATTATTTGATCAACCCATTTGGTCTAGTGTGCATTTACTTGACCCGCTTCAGCTTTGGGGAATGATGTCAGCGGTGCTAAGAAGTAGTGGCAATGTCTAGTAAAGCAGTTGGTGTAAGCCACTTTCCAAATATTCCTATACACTTCTATCCTCTCTATGGCTTTACCCATGACTGCAATGGTGGCAGCGGGGGGAGTTGCTTACTTGACCAGTCCAGCACTCTGTCCTTGTGAAACCGCAGCGTCATACTGATCTTGTGCAGATTTCTTCTCCTTGATTATTCCAGGATATGTTTCTCCATCTATTGTCCTTAAAAAACAGTGTTTTGAACAGTTAAAGTCATTAGAAAGAGGTAATGTCCTCTTATGCCCCTGTCCTCTTCTGCAGCCCATCTATTCCTCCCAAAAAACTGCTCTGGAGTTGGGGGGACCCTTCAGAACCATGTGGGAGGTGATGTTGGGGGAAGGTGAATTCAGTTTCAGTAAGACTCTGCTTTTATATATTAAAAGGTGAAAATTGACCCCCCCCTTCCACTCATTGGGACGTTTGGTTGATGGCACTGGAACAGCTTACTGGTTGCAACTCACTTCCTCAGCTGGAAGAAGCCCTTCCATTCACAGAATAGCTGGGCTGGAGCAATCTTTCTAACTTTTAAGAGGCCCCAGACATGAGCTTACAAAGCCTTACATGCTAAAGTTTGTGATGAAAGCTGACTTGGGTAACTCCACTTCAAAAAGAGCCTCCTTGGATTCATTTGCTCTGTTGACAACTCTGCTGGTGATTACTGTGTGGGCATATCGTGAGGTAACTTTGCAGTCCACATGCAGGCTGTAGATTTCGATGGCATTCTGGAGAAGAAGAGGAAAAGATTCTCTGAATTCTGACAAACTTCTTCCACACCAAATGTATTATTGTATGGCAAGATTTCATCAGCTCATTTAGTTGTCAGAGCAAGGAGAGAGTGCATTCATTAGGCTTCCACTCTGGCAGATGATGTTCATGCTCCTGCCCTAAAAAATTGCCCCCTCCACTATGCCACTGGTCAGGTCATAAGTCCACCTAGCTCACTGTTGTCCTACACTGACTGGCAGGCTCTAGAAAACCTGGAACCCCTGGCATGCAAAACAGATACTCTTAACACGGAGTTATTATAAATTAAATTAGTAGTTTATATACTCCCATCAGTATTTAAGACAACCAGTTCAATTGCAGTATTAACTAAATTAAGGTTAAAATCATATAATTACCTCAGGTGCCACAGGTTCCACAAATACTTGCAGTGAAGAAAAAAACAGCCAAGCGACAAAAAAATGCCTGTCCATTTTGGATGTGACAAATCCACAGAAGTGAAGTCTTTTATACAAAAGAGTTAATGAACAACTAACATCTTAGGGACTTTGTGGACTGATGAAGCCTAATATTTACCCACTGAATCAGAACAATATTCTTGAAACAGAACATCCTCCATCCTGCCAATGTCACCAATCTTGTCAAGCAAGTGAATGGAAAATCTGTGTTCTACCCAATATTTACCCACTGAATCAGAACAATATTCTTGAAACAGAACATCCCCCATCTTGCCGATGTCACCAACCTTGTCAAGCAAGTGAATGGAAAATCTGTGTTCTACCCAATATGTCTGCAATACCAAAAATATATGAGTGGCTTCCCCCTTTCCTGTGGTTTTAAGAAAGTCTGGTTCTATAAAAATTTGCAGAATATAAATCACAGAATATAATAATGGTTTTTAAAATAATAATAATTGCGTGTTGAGTCCCACAATGCCACCCACCAAAAAATTCACACTTCACACATGATTATTTGTTTAAGGTTTTTGGCATAATTTTGGCCACAACTTTATTAAAATACAAAAAATGTGAGTGGTTGCTTAGGCATTGGTTATGACTATCTGTCCTTGCCCTCAAGGACAGAGCTGGCCCTTCCGGACACCAACGGAAGCCAGCATGGGAAACAAGTATTGGGTGAGAAAATGAGGCTGGGACACAGACCATCACCTCTCACCCTCATGTTCCGGTGGGGCTTGCACGGCCCAAGTCCGACTCCGGGGACAAGGACGAAAAGAATGGCAAGCCCCTGGATTCCTTTAACGGAATTCCCTTCGCATCATTTGGAGGGATAGGCACTTACCCCTCCAAGCACCAATTTAACCAATGCCTAACCGCCATGGAGCCCTCAGCTCACCGCCAAACCACTCACAGCCCCAACCAAGACCTCAGCTTGGTTACCACCGTACCAATCCAAGCCTCATTCCCTGCAGCAGAAAGGTGCACACCATCAGCTCTGAAAAGGATGGCCTCTGAAAAAGAATCTCTGAAAAAGGGGTGGGAAATCACATCACCACCCAGCTCCAAAACCTTTTTGACCACCGCAGCATTGATGAGTTTTCTGGCCCTTTCAGTGGCGGCCGGGCAACGACTGCCCCTCCAAACGCAGCGTTGCAAGAGCTTTGACCAAAAGATTCTTGCTGTTGGCACCATTGCCCGCAGCGTCTCCAGGTCACCCAAAATTGCAGCACGTAGTGACAAGCAGTCCATGGTCACCATGTCGTTCTCGCCCAGCTGCACCACAATAGCAGCTGGCGGCCCCTCCAGGAGCAACTGCCTCCGGATACTTGGCAGGAACTCTGACCAGCGCATTCCTCGTCTGGACAGCCAGGACAACCGAACGTGTGGAGGAAGGCCGAGATCTGGACCCCATCCAGATTGCCGTGCTGCGACACCAGCTCAATGGACGATACTGTGCCCCACCATCCAAATGCAGACCACCACTAAACCTAATAAAACTATAAAATAAAAGCAGTGTAAGATACCAATTGTCAGCGAACATAACCTTTGAACGCATTTGATTTCCAGCGACCCAAATCCTTTATTCTGGCAGCTGACAAGCCCCAGTGGGCAGCTGTCATGGCAGCCCCTATCCTAAAAGAATGGGGGGCGAAACCTTGTGCTGTGCCGCCACAAGCCAGAATCGCCTTACGCATCACCTTTGCAAACTGGTGTCTTGACAGGGGCAAACCATTCTCATGCCTTAGCAGAGGCCTCATTGGTTCACGACTAGCAGCACCTGACCTCAGCAGGGCAGCACTGATGACTGGGCCCCACCATATCGTCAGTACCAGCAAACATTGTGGGGGAGCAAAGAATCCCAAGGCAATCGCATCCCGCCAGGTGTCGTTCCCCTTAGGGGAAAGATGCACCCCATCTGCCCTAAAGAGGGCAACAGCCTTGAAGAAAATAGCAGGGTGCAATATTACAGAACCACCTAAAGCAAGGACCTATTTTATTTTATTTGTTATTTTATTTTATTATATTTACTTTATTTTATTCTATTGTCCACCGCCTTATTAACATGCTTTCTGGCCTGCTCAGTGGTAGTTTGTCTAGGCATTGGTTCCCGACTAGCTGCACCTGACCTTAGCAGGGCAGCACTGACGACTGGGCCCCACCATATCGTCAGTACAAATAAACAGCGTGGGGGAGCAATGAAACAGGATCAGACTCAAGCTCACCCCCAAATGCTCCCAGGGACTCTTGTGTGGCCCTACCCCTCGAAAAGGGTCGACAAAAGCATAGCGAATCCTAGGATTCCCTTAATGGAATATCTTTGTGCATTGGAGGGGACATGTGCTCCAACCCCCCCTCCAGACCACCTTGAACCAATGCCTTAAATTATTTTGAGTCCAGGGAGAGCTGCCATCAACTCAATCCAAGCCCTCTTGCATGCAGGAATGCAAACTTATGCTGGATGAAGACAGCAAACATTCTCGCCCAGCTGTACCACCAGCACTGCGGGAGGACCTGCACAGGTCACACTCGACTACACCAAAGGAAGGATCTCCTCCCAAAGCATTCCCCATCTGGACATCCAGTAAATGTTCACATGGGCAGGAAGACTGAGATGGCGCCCCAGTCCAAACTCGTCAACCTGCTTGCCAGCCTAGTGTACGATGCTGTGACCCAAATGTGCACAGCTGCTCCTATGAAAAAAGGAAATAACAGACAAGCATCAGCACAGACATCATTTGACACTTCTTGATATAACCCTTGTCAGCGTAAGACTTCCAATGACCCGTATTCACAATCCTGTCTACTGACAGGCCCCCAGTCTGCAGCCTTTTCAGCAGTCCTATTCGAAAGGAATGAGGCATGTTCAGCGGTAAGCAAGCCGCAGGCCGTAATAACTGGTGCACGACGTAAGCACATTGATGCCTGGCTAACGGGAACCCATTTTCATGCACTAGGGGCGGGCCAGCCCCCAGGGAATAAAAAGCCAAATATTCTGTTATCCATAACTGGGCAAGGGCCCTCCTCACTTGTGGCGGGAACCCTGATTGTGGCACTCCTGCCCACTAAGTCTGTTTTAGAGTTCCCGATTCTAAAGACAAGCTCCAAAGGATCAAGAAAAGTCCTGAAGCAATAAGCCTCCAGACTCTCAGCCCCATGCTGGCACCAACAACCATTTTCCCATCCCTCAGTGCGAAAATGCAATGGACTACTGAAAGGAATCTCGCCTTGATCTTAACCAGCAGACAAGTTTTAACTTGTTGCAGATACTACATAGGTAAAATTGACAAACTTCCTGCCCGCTGTCCTATGAGGTTGGAGCCTATTCCAACCTTCCAAGGCCCTGCGCACTATAAACTTTATACAAGGGTCTCTGAAAATTAAAGCTTCAGAGTAACAGACATTGCAGCGGACTGAATTCTGATAGTTATAACAGCACGCCCAATCTGCAGCAGGTGGACCAAATACTGCAGGATCTGCTCAGAGGATGGGGGCTAATTCATCTGAATGGCCGAGGACTGCCAGCTTAAGGCTAAGAAATCCATCCAGGCCATCCCATAAGAGCTAAAAGCAGAAGGGGAAATGGAAGCTGCTGCTCTCTGTAAATACTAATTGTTGTCAAAATGCCACAGGTGGTCTGGAAAAGTCTGGCAACAGCTGAGTCTGGAGCCCAGGATCTGAAGCGCTTCATCTGAAAATGGGATAGAGTGTCAGCAACATCATTAGAGGATCTAGTAATTTGGAGAGTAGAAAGCACAATATTAAACCTTAAGCGGCGCAGCTCAAAAGCGTGAGCGGAGGGGTGGAGAATCTGCTGGAGCGTGAGGACTGTTTTGCCAAGACGCTCACCACTACCTGGTTATCAGACCAAAAGCAGATCCGATGGTCACTGAACTCCTCGGGCCACGTGTGAACTGCTACTACAATGGGGGGAAACTCAAGAAAAGTTATGTCACATAATTGCCTCACCACACCGGGCTTGAGGCCATAGCTTTGCACACCAGCGGCCCTTGAAATAAAACCAAAGGGCAAAGATCCAGCAGCACCAGCATGAACCTGAAAATCCTTGTGCGGGTTCAAGGTATCCTGCCATGCTGAACTACTATTGCATCCATTCAGGAATTGCTACCATCGCCCGATATCTGCCTTCACCACACTTGGTAGGCATACACAAAGGTAAGGGGACCTCAGGCCGCAGGCAGCCTGGCCTAGTGGGAAGATTAATTAAGTGACCCAGCAAGATCGGATCTGATGAAGCATCACTTGCTACAGAGGAAGTATTACAAAATAACTTCCTTCAAGGCAGACAGCTTCTCCATAGGCAAGTGGTTTGTTTTAGCAACGATATCCACTGGATCCCTAAATAAAATGGGAATAAGGGCAAAAGGTATTGAGCTATTGCTTGCCAGCTTCCAGCCCCCGCTTGGGCAGGGGGCATCTTGTGCTGCCATCATGATATGTAAATTTACAAGGCCGACGCTGGCCAGAACCCCTAAAGAAGTCCTGACAAAGCTGCCGCCGAGCCAGCTTCCTTTTCCGACACACACTCTGTGCAATGCAACTACACACTCCGTGCAATGCAAAACACGCTCCGTGCAATGCACACACAAACCCTCCATGCAATGCAACTACATACTCCGTTCAATGCAACTACACACTCCGTGCAATGCAAAAAACACGCTCTGTGCAATGCAAATACACACTCCGTGCAATGCACACACAAGCCCTCCATGCAATGCAACTACACAGTCTGTTCAATGGAACTACACTCCATGCAATGCAACTACACACTCTGTGCACTGCAACTACACACTCCGTGCACTGCACACACCCTCCGTTCAATGCAACTACACACTCCGTGCAATGCACACACACTCCGTGCAACGCAAAAAACAGACTCTGTGCAATGCAACTACACCCTCCATGCGATGCACACACATTCCGTGCAATGCAACTACACACTCCGTGCAATGCACACACACACACACACCCTGTGCAATGCAACCGCACCTTCCGTACTTTGCAACAACACACTCCGTGCAATGCAACAACACACTCCGTGCAATGCAAACACACTCTCCGTGCAATGCACACACACCCGTGCAATGCAACTGCAAATCTCTCACGCAATGCAATGCAATTGCAGCCCGTGCAGCGCCGTGCCCTGCAACGCACAGAGCAAACTGCAATGCGGGCACGCAAAGGTACTTTCTCCCACTTGCATATTGCAAATGTGGCGCCCATTACATCCCTCGCAGTGAGGTAACCACCAAAAGGACCTAAGTGTCCAGGTAGAGCAATGGGGGAGCATGCAGCTGTCCCATACAGGGACCAATCCTGCAACCTGGGCATTACCGGCACTATGCGCTGACCCAGTGAAACCAATGCTTATAGACCACATGGGGACACAATTCAGGCCGGAAACGCTTCCAGGCCATCAAATTCTAGGGCAAAGCCCTAGGATCACCTGCTAGGCCAGGCATAAATGTTTCCAGTGAAATAGGAGAGTTGAGGTAGCCCACAGCTTGTCCAGGTGCCCCTGCTTGCCCTTTTAGAGGGAAGCACCTCTTCACGAAAACCCAAAGTTCTTTTATCTCAAATGGGCAGAACTACCCAGCAACAGAATAGCCTAAAAGGAGCAGTTAGTTTTGTTTTGTTATAACAATGGCTAAGAGGGGGATATGAACCCTGTCTCCCAGGTCCTAGTCTTACACTTTAGCCAGTAGGCCACAATGGCTCGTCTCTAAAATGGCATTCGCCACTATCAGGGCAAAACAAACTTAAAGAAAATAAACTTGTTCAGAAATGGCATAGTTCAAGAGCATATACAGAGTGCTCTAATCATTGGAGGCACAGAGAGCCTCTGGGGCCCTCTGTCTGCCTCAGATATACATTAGAAGTGACTGGGCCTGCAAGCAGATACATTCCTATAGCGAGAATGAGTCACGTGTCAGAGACTTAACAATTAACTGCTACCTGTAGCAGACTTAGGCTTGGAAGTTAATGTGCAGGCCGAATAGGCCTCCCTGTTTCTGCTCTTGAGAATCTTAGTCTCATAGCAATATTAAAGGAAGCCAAATTAGTGCTCCCACCCAAGGCTAGCTTAAAATTTGGCCAACAGCGCTGCACACACTCAAATTAAAGCCAACCTTCGGGGATACTATAAACGAAAGTGATTCCAGCTAAGCTGGGAACAGCCCTGACTAGCCCCACAATTTCAACGAGAGAAATGGGGGAAACCTTTTGCGAAAGAAAGCCCCTAACGGGGGCTCTTTCCCTATTGGGAAAGGCAAGCCACGGCTATAGGGAGAATCTTCCCACAGGGCAGGGTAAGGGGTGGGGTGGGAAATCGAACAGGAAAAGGGGGGGAGTTAGATTATTTAAGGGACTAGAGAGGATTAAAAGAAAGGGGAAATAAAGAAATAAAGAAATGTAACCAGACAATGAGAAGATTGTCCAAGTGCTCCATGTGATCCGGTGCAAAAATGGCCAAGAGGACGTCCTACGTCTGGCCCCTGTATTTAAAGACTCTGACCCCTCCTCCAAATTGGCAACAATCAAAACTCCCCAGCAACCCAAAGTTAACCACTTAAAGGCTTGGGTTCCTCACCAAATTTGCCTAGTCACTGCAGGGTGGCCTGTTTCCCCAACCGCAACACGTGCTCTCTGTTATGGAGAACATGCTTTCCAGAAAGAAAATTTGATAACACATGTACAGTATACAGTCAAACCTTGGTTCTCAAATGGCTCCATTTTCGAATGTTTCAGCTCCTGAACGTCAAAAACCCAGAAGTAAATGCTCCGGTTTTTAAATGTTTTATGGAACACGAACATCCAATGCGGCTTCCGCTTGAATGTAAGAAGCTCTTGCAACCAATCGGAAGCTGCGCCTTTTTTGTCGAATGTTTTGGAAGTCGAACGGTCTTCCGGAACGGATTACGTTCAACAACCGAGGTTTGACTATACAGGAAATTTAATCCTTGGATCTTGGCAAGATGTCTTTCACTGTGCTGCTGTGTGAGCTAAGTCAGTCTCCTATCCCAGACAACAATAGCACTGGCAACCAGGAAATCAAATCCAAAACCTATCAAGTCATGAAGCAATGTGGTAAGTGTCTACTGCTATCCTTTCAGTGATATAATGTAACCTTGAGCTGAGAGCTGAGAGAATAGGTGCTTGACCTTTAAACAGCAGATTGCCTGGGCCAGCTAGGGCCATCATATTACAAGGGGACTGGTTTCCTCTTGTATAGGCCCCAGTTTTGTAGACGGTTGAGACTCCCAGGCACAATGAACCCCTCAGTTCTATAACAATAGAAGGGATTTGATTAACTACACAGTGGAACATTGTACTCTGTAAAGAAATTCAGAACAATTATCCTAGCATTAATTGTTTGTTGAGCGCTTGACATTCCGGTGGCTTTTTTATTATTTCCCTTGCCTCCTTGCAACCCAACCCCACCTCCCAAGCTATTTTGAAGGATCTCCTGACCCTCCAACGCAGACCAGGGGAGTGGGGTGGGGGCTGCAGGAGAGACTGCGTATTGGAGGGTGTTCCACTCTCGGAAGGCTCAGTCTTCCATCAGTAGTGGGACGCTAACTGTATATAATTCGCTGCTTTCAAATGCAAGGGGTGAAAAAAGAGCATGGGGCCACAAAGGGATGATGCTGTCATGTTATTGACTTGTCATTCACGCTGTCAGCTTGGGACCAACATAAAATCCGGGCCTGGATTCTTACAAGAGACGAGGCCATGGACCGGGCACAGTCCACCACAGCTCGCCTCTCCATGTGGCTCCCTAAAGTGAAAGGGGTAAGATCACTTGCCAACTACTTGATAGACCTGACGGAGCCCAATTTGAGAAGAGCGTTCACCATGGCCCGTTTCCATTCTATACCCACGGCCTTCCTGCAGGGGATTTATTCTAAGACCCCTATTACTCAGCGTCTATGTCCATGCACAATGAATGAAGTAGAGGACTTCATACATTTCTTTTTCTACTGCCCTATTTATGAGCTAATAAGAACTAAGCTCCTCCGCTTGATCCCGTCCACCATTACATCTAAGGAAGACTGTTTGAAATCGCTTCTTGTGGACGCAAATCCCCAAGTTTCACGTGGGATGGCAATCTTTATAGTGCAGGCCTTGAAATTCAGATCTACTCTGACTGGGTAGTGTGTCCTAGACCTGGACCTGTTTTAATTCTCTCATTACCTTTTTAACCTAATATGCCGAGCCTATTTTGGGGCCATTTTATGCTTTATATACATCCGCATTCTAGTTTCCCGGCCCTGGCAACTAAATCTTTATATTATTGTCTTAGGGTAATTTAAATGTCATAACCCCAGTAATATCGCTTTGAATTTTGTTCGGTTGCTTGTCTATAGCATTTTTGTTTCATCCTGCTATGGCTGTATGCTAATGCAATAAAGGTTTGATTGATTGATTGACTTGTCATGTTACTGAACTCAGCAATGTTACTGAACTTGTCATGTTACTGAACTCCGGAGTTAGGTAATTCTGGGGCTTACATAATCGGAAATTGAGTAAGTTACACAGATACATTTAAGAAAGTCCTGCATGCTGCTACAACCTCCCACGCTTGTCAAGGGTCACTACATTTTGAAATATGATGAAACAGAGGACAAACATCCCTTGTAGTCAGTAAATGTCAACCCTTCCCCCAAAATCATGTTTTTATCAATGAAGGCGGAAGTTCTATCAGTGACCATGTTCAGTGTCTGGGGCAAAGGATGGCATCAGTCCTAGAGGATGTTAGACTTGCCAGCCACTATGTGTACCCTGACAACTCCTGCAACATTATTTAGCAGATATATTTCTATCCCACCTGTCAATGAACATTTTTTGGAGTTGCTTAGAAAACAAGCAAAGCGTTAGCAGAAATGAAACAGTGAAAGTTAGGGTTCCTTAAAAGGATGGGATGCACACACCCCAAATAAGAATGGTTTTGACATGGCACCTAAATCTCATAGGAAGGATGCGCCTGGTAAACTGCCCTGGAGTGGGCATTCCAAAAGCAAGCCACTAGTAACAAGCAGGTCCAGCATTTAGTCACTGCCAGCAGGACAACAGAAGAAGAGACTTTCCCTATGACTTCAATTACCTGGTGGGTCTTTATGTAAGCAAGTGGTCCTTGTGATGCAATGTCTTTCAAGGATGAAACTAGCACTTTCAAGTGTGCCCAGAAATATGCTAGGGATTCTATTTTAAAGCTGGTGATGTTCTGAGAACAACATATGCCCTTTCATTTTTCTATTACAGAATAAATTTGTACATGGTGTGGATGTCAGTTGTTCACTGTCCTGAAATGTTGGTTGTGAGTCGAGGCCCCGCTCCCTGCTTTGTGATGAAATAAGACACATGGGATTTGATTCAGATTGTATCTTACCAACCCAGTGGTTTTTCCTACTTTCTTCAGTTTAAGCTTGAATTTTGCTATAAGAAGCTGATGATCTGAGCCACAGTCAGCTCCAGGTCTTGTTTTTGCTGACTGTATAGAGCTTCTCCATCTTTGGCTTCTGCCCATCTGGTGAGGTCCATGTGTAGAGTCATCTCTTGTGTTGTTGGAGAAGAGTGTTTGTGATGACCAGCTTGTTCTCTTGGCAGAACTCTATTAGCCTTTGCCCTGCTTCGTTTTGAACTCCATGGCCAAACTTGCCAGTTGTTCCTTTTATCTCTTGACTCCCTACTTTAGCATTCCAATCCCCCATTATGAGAAGAACATCCTTCTTTGATGTCATTTCTATAAGGTGTTGTAAGTCTTCATAGAATTGGCCAATTTCAGTTTCTTCAGCACCAGCGGTTGGTGCATAAACTTGGATTACTGTGATGTTAAAAGGTCTGCCTTGGATTCGTATCGAGATCATTCTATCATTTTTGAGATTGCATCCCAGTACAGCTTTCGCCACTCTTTTGTTGACTATGAGGGCCACTCCATTTCTTTTACGGGTTTCTTGCCCACAGAAGGAGATATGATGGTCATCTGAACCGAATTCACCCATTCCTGTCCATTTTAGTTCACTGATGCCCAGGATGTCAATATTTATTCTTGCCATCTCATTTTTGACCACCTCCAATTTACCAAGGTTCATGGTTCTTACATTCCAGGTTCCTAAGCAATATTTTTCTTTACAGCATTGGACTTTCCTTTCATTTCCAGGCATATAAACTTATGAATACACAGTGGAAGTGAGGAACAGGTTTAAGGATTTAGATTTGGTGGACAAAGTGCCTGAAGAACTATGGATGGAGGCTCGTAACATTATACAGGAGGCAGCAACTAAAACCAACCCAATGAAAAGGAAATGCCAGAAAGCAAAGTGGCTGTCCAACGAAGGGAGAGAAGGCAAGCAAGATGCGAGGGAGATACTGAAAGATACAGGAAATTGAATGCAGATTTCCAAAAAAGAGCAAGGAGAGACAAGAAGGCCTTCTTAAATGAGCAATGCAAAGAAATAGAGGGAAACAACAGAATGGGAAGAACCAGAGATCTGTTCAAGAAAATTGGAGATATGAAAGGAACATTTCGTTCAAAGATTGCCATAATAAAGGACAAAAGTGGTAAGGACCTAACAGAAGCAGAAGACATCAAGAAGAGGTGGCAAGAATACACAGAGGAATTATACCAGAAAGAAACGGATGTCTCATATACCCCAGATAGTATGGTTGCTGACCTTGAGCCAGAAATCCTGGAGAGTGAAGTCAAATGGGCCTTAGAAAGCATTGCTAATAACAAGGCCAGTGGAAGTGATGATATTCCAGCTGAGCTATTTAAAATTTTAAAATATGATGTTGTTAAGGTGCTACACTCAAAATGCCAGCAAATTTGGAAAACTCAGCAGTGGCCAGAGGATTGGAGAAGATTAGTCTACATCCCAATCCCAAAGAAGGGCAGTGCCAAAGAATCCTCCAACTACCCCACAATTGCACTCATTTCACACACTAGCAAGGTTATGCTTAAAATTCTACAATGAAGCTTAAGCAGTAAGTGGACTGAGAATTCCCAAAAGTGCAAGCTGGATTTCGAAGGGGCAGAGGAACCAGAGACCAAATTGCAAACATGCGCTGGATTATGGAGAAAGCTAGAGAGTTCCAGAAACACATCTTCTTCTCTTTCATTGACTACGGAAATGCATTTCACTGCATTGACCACAGCAAACTATGGCAAGTTCTTAAAGAAATGGGAGTGCCTGATCACCTCATCTGTCTCCTGAGAAATCTCTATGTGGGAAAGGAAGCTATGGATATGGAACAACTGATTGATTAAAAATTGGGAAAGGAGTACGACAAGGCTATATATTGTCTCCCTGCTTATTTAATTTATATACAGAATTCATCATGCGAAAGGCTGGACTGGATGAATCCCAAGCCGGAATTAAGATTGCCGGAAGAAATATCAACAACCTCAGATATGCAGATGACATAGATTGCCGGAAGAAATATCAACAACCTCAGATATGCAGATGACACAACCTTGATGGCAGAAAGTGAGGAGGAATTAAAGAACCTTTTAATGAGGGTGAAAGAGGAGAGCGCAAAATATGGTCTGAAGCTCAACATCAAAAAAACAAACATCACGGCCACTGGTCCCATCACCTCCTGGCAAATAGAAGGGGAAGAAATGGAGGCAGTGAGAGATTTTACTTTCTTGGGCTCCATGATCACTGCCGATGACAGCAGTCATGAAATTAAAAGACGCCTGGTTCTTGGGAGAAAAGCAATGACAAACCTAGACAGCATCTTAAAAAGCAGAGCCATCACCTTGCCAACAAAAGTCCGTATAGTTAAAGCCATGGTTTTCCCAGTAGTGATATATGGAAGTGAGAGCTGGACCATAAAGAAGGCTGATCGCCGAAGAAATGATGCTTTTGAATTATGGTGCTGGAGGAGACTCTTGAGAGTCCCATGGACTGCAAGAAGATCAAACCTATCCATTCTTAAGGAAATAAGCCCTGAGTGCTCACTGGAAGGACAGATCGTGAAGCTGAGGCTCCAATACTTTGGCCACCTCATGAGAAGAGAAGACTCCCTGGAAAAGACCCTGATGTTGGGAAAGATTGAAGGCACAAGGAGAAGGGGACAACAGAGGATGAGATGGTTGGACAGTGTTCTCGAAGCGACTAACATGAGTCTGACCAAACTGCGGGAGGCAGTGGAAGACAGGAGTGCCTGGCGTGCTCTGGTCCATGGGGTCATGAAGAGTCGGACATGACTAATCGACTAAACAACAACAACAACGACAAGACACATGGGATAAGTATTTTAGGTTAATGGGCTAAAAAAGGCCACAACTTTATTGGTTACAGAATGTGACTGGTGCTGGCTTAGGCACTGGGTCCGAACAGACTATACTTGACTCCTGTCCACCCTGCAGGGAGTCACACAAGGGTTAACAACCTGTAGGGGGAGCTTGTTGATGGAAATCAACTGGAAGCTTTCCCCTAGAGTCACCAGAGGGTTGTTCCATGGCCCTAGCCACTACCTGGGCATCGGACAGGAACCACGACCACCAGATTCCTTTAACAGAATACCCTTTAAGGGATGGGTAGGTGATGGCCACAACCTCCCCTCCTGCTGTTCTTGAGTATTTTTGCTAGGAGATGTCCTTGACCTGTGTACCATGCCTCTTGCTTGCCTAGATGGAAAGATGTGGTTGGAACGTTGCCTTCGAGGGAATGTGGCCCGTGGCCTGCAAAAGGTTCTCCTCCCCTGCTATACACATTTACCTGGGAGTATGTCACATGAGCTCAACAGGGATTACTTGTGAGTAGACATGTATACAATTGCACTGTGACTGATGCAATCATGATGCGGTTGGTCACATGCTGCCTAGTGCTTCGTTTACTTCCTTGTCAGTCTGCTGGGTGAATGTTCTACAGGTGGTGGGCAGATCTTCATTTAATGTGGACATTTGGACACACTTGTTAATTTGAGTGCTATTGTTGTCTGGGATAGGAGACTGACTTAGCCCACATAGGATCCAGGATCCAAGGATCAAATTTCCTGTGCAGTCAAACCTCGGTTGTCGAACGTAATCCGTTCTGGAAGACCATTCGACTTCCAAAATGTTTGACAACCAAGGCGCAGCTTCCGATTGGTTGCAAGAGATTCTTGTACTCAAGTGGAAGCCGTGTCGGACGTTCGGGTTGCCAAAAAAATGGAAAACCGGAGCATTTACTTCCGGGTTTTTGGCGTTTAGGAGCTGAAATGGTAAAAAATCGAGCCGTTTGAGAACTGTGGTTTGACTGTATACTGCACAAATTTTCTTTATGGAATTATTATTATTTTAAAAACCATTATTATATTCTGTGATTTATATTCTGCAAATTTTTATAGAACTGGACTTTCTTAAAACCATAGGAAAGGGGGAAGTCACTCATATATTTTTGGTAATGCAGACATATTGGGTAGAACACAGATTTTCCATTCACTTGCTTGACAAGATTGGCGACATCGGCATGATGGGGGATGTTCTGTTTCAAGAATATTGTTCTGATTCAGTGGGTAAATATTGGGTAGAACACAGATTTTCCATTCACTTGCTTGACAAGATTGGTGACATTGGCAGGATGGGGGATGTTCTGTTTCAAGAATATTGTTCTGATTCAGTGGGTAAATATTAGGCTTCATCAGTCCACAAAGTCCCTCAGACGTTAGTCGTTCATTAACTCTTTTGTATAAAAGACTTCACTTCTGTGGATTTGTCACATCCAAAATGGACAGGCATTTTTTTGTCGCTTGGCTGTTTTTTTCTTCACTACAAGTATTTGTGGAACCTGCGGCACCTGAGGTAATTGTCCCTTTTTCTGAATTAGAGATGTCTCATTTGTCTTTAGAATATTGGGGAAATGTACATAAATTTGCAATATCCATATTTTTTAAAGAACTTAATTTCATGTGGGGTTTGGGGTGATGGCACGTATTGGGAAGTCCTTATTCTTGGGTAGCAGATTTCCATGACTACTTTCCCTGACCTTAAAATATTCACATCAGTAGACTACTCATGAATTAGATCCCCCTCCCCCTCTTTTTATCATGTTACCGAATGCAGTTCGGAAACATGAAAAAAGAGGGGGTTGGGAATCTAATTCATGTATGATTTTAACCCTAATTTAGTTAATATTGCTATTAAACTGGTTGTGTTAAATACTGATGGGAGTATATAAACTACTAATTTAATTTATAATAACTCCGTGTTAAGAGTATCTGCTATGCATGCCAGGGGTTCCAGGTTTTCTAGAGCCTGCCAATCAGTGTAGGACAACAGTGAGCTAGGTGGACTTCTGACCTGACCAGTGGCATAGTAGAGGGGGCAATTTTTTAGGGCAGGAGCATGAACATCATCTGCCAGAGTGGAAGCCTAATGAATGCACTCTCTCCTTGCTCTGACAACTAAATGAGCTGATGAAATCTTGCCATACAATAATACATTTGGTGTGGAAGAAGTTTGTCAGAATTCAGAGAATCTTTTCCTCTTCTTCTCCAGAATGCCATCGAAATCTACAGCCTGCATGTGGACTGCAAAGTTACCTCACGATATGCCCACACAGTAATCACCAGCAGAGTTGTCAACAGAGCAAATGAATCCAAGGAGGCTCTTTTTGAAGTGGAGTTACCCAAGTCAGCTTTCATCACAAACTTTAGCATGTAAGGCTTTGTAAGCTCATGTCTGGGGCCTCTTAAAAGTTAGAAAGATTGCTCCAGCCCAGCTATTCTGTGAATGGAAGGGCTTCTTCCAGCTGAGGAAGTGAGTTGCAACCAATAAGCTGTTCCAGTGCCATCAACAGAACGTCCCAATGAGTGGAAGGGGGGGGCAATTTTCACCTTTTAATATATAAAAGCAGAGTCTTACTGAAACTGAATTCACCTTCCCCCAACATCACCTCCCACATGGTTCTGAAGGGTCCCCCCAACTCCAGAGCAGTTTTTTGGGAGGAATAGATGGGCTGCAGAAGAGGACAGGGGCATAAGAGGACATTACCTCTTTCTAATGACTTTAACTGTTCAAAACACTGTTTTTTAAGGACAATAGATGGAGAAACATATCCTGGAATAATCAAGGAGAAGAAATCTGCACAAGATCAGTATGATGCTGCGGTTTCACAAGGACAGAGTGCTGGACTGGTCAAGTAAGCAACTCCCCCCGCTGCCACCATTGCAGTCATGGGTAAAGCCATAGAGAGGATAGAAGTGTATAGGAATATTTGGAAAGTGGCTTACACCAACTGCTTTACTAGACATTGCCACTACTTCTTAGCACCGCTGACATCATTCCCCAAAGCTGAAGCGGGTCAAGTAAATGCACACTAGACCAAACATGTTGATCAAATAATCACACAACAATACCAAAGGGAAAGACGAAAAGAAATAGTCACCAAACCTGATGTTGTGAGCAAAATTGTCCCTAAATGCAGGCCAACTGTGATCATTCAGCAAAACATTATGGACAAGATGGGTTGGAGCCAAAGTTCTGCTGATATACTAGGTCTCTTCTGCCTCTGTCTCTCTTGCCTTGCACCTGCTCAGAAACCTCTCCTAAATGTCAGGTGCCCTCAGTGTAAGCTGTGGCTTGGGACAGCAGCAATGAAAGGCTGGATTGTGAAAATAAAGTGAAGGGACCTTGCGAGAACAGGGCTCCATTTCCCACTGCAGTTTACTGTGTAGCAGCTGTACTGTTTACAACGGTCTCCTCACATCCCAGAAAGGGCTTTCAGGGGCTTCAGAGCAAAGGAGGTGAAAGATCCCATCATGCAAGTGGCATTATGCTCACACAGTTGCAGATCCAACCCAATATTCTTAGAACCTAAGTCTCAATTCACTCTATCTCCATTTTACAGTCCCAGCACTATGCCCAAATTATAATATTCTAGACAGTGTAGATTTGACTAGATTATAATCGATCTAAAAGAGCTGTTGGTGGCTTTCATGAAGTAGACCCGCTAAGGGTTACAGACACCATATCAAACCCTCACTTGTATTGCATAGTGATGTCACTGAAGTTCAAATATTTCAAATATGAACTTTACAAATGATAATGTTCAGCTGCATCGTGAATTGACTGTTGTTTCCCTGAGAAGTTTTCCCCCAGCAAGGATCCTTGGAGACTGTCATTTCTGAGAGGCTCTTATTATTCCAAAAAGACACAAGGTGTTCTAGAAATGTCATGTCCCAAGTTTTTGGAAGTTCAGCAGTGTCTTATCCACAGGGTGACCAGGGACAGGTAGCATGCAGAGCTCTTAACATCCCTATTCAGGTGCTCTAGAAAAGTCAATTTCCATGGATCCCTGGTGCTTTGGATCCTGCTGTTTCAGCACTCCGTGGAGGAATGAAAGACACCACTGGTGCCATTTTCCTCTACAAGATAAACTACACCTGTCAGAATTCCCTCTTATACACAACTATTAAAAGTATAAGAGCCCTGCCTTCAGCATCTCCACTCCCATATCAGTACAAGTATACTACACTACTTCGAAATCCAGTACCACGTGAGTTGACTTCTACTCATGTAGTGGGACTTCTCATTCTTCTTCAGGAAAAGATTTGTGGGAAACAAACAGCATCTGCAGGGGAAGGAGATAAAGGAAACATCTCGTGGCACGCGGAAGTCCATTCTGCTAGTGGATGTCCACAACTTAATATCACTCAAGAGTTCATTTCCCAGACAAACTTGAGCATGAGCTGCCAAATTCTTGCATAAAGCCTAAATTCCTCATTTCCCTTCAGATCAACTGGAAGAAAACTAGAACAGTTTCGTGTTTCAGTCAATGTTGCAGCAGCTGCCAAAGTTAACTTTGAACTCACATACGAGGAACTTCTAAAGCGAAAGCTGGGAAAGTACGAACTGCTGATCAAGGTCAAGCCCAAACAACTTGTTAAACACTTTCAGGTAAATTCTTGGAAGAGGCTCTTACTATAAATGACACCAATTGCTGGCCCCATGTTGTAGCTGAAGGTTATGACTCTGAAGAATCTTTTTATTTTCTTCAGATTGACACCCACATATTTGAACCACAAGGTATAAGTGCATTGGAAACTGAGAGCACTTTCATCACCAATGAACTGAACAATGCTCTAACAAAGGTGCAGAATGAGACAAAGGTATGCATTATAGGGACTACAAGACTTAGCATGCTTTTTTAAAAAAAGAAAAATCACCGGCCCTCCTATTCTTGTTTGACTGATTGTTTGCTTTTGTGGCTCTTATTTAGGCCCACATTTCATTTAAACCAACCATAGATCAACAAAGAAAAACCCCTGGACTGGATGACACACTGCTCGATGGAGATTTTCTCATACGTTATGATGTTAAAAGGAGTGAGACTGCAGGTGATATACAGGTAAAAAAATACTGAGAATTCAGAGTAATAGGCATCACTTAGCTAAATTCAGGGGGGGGGGGCATAGGAAAAGGCCTATTTACAAATTGTATAATCTTAGTTTCAGGCAGCAACCCCTAAACTTTTGTTTGAAAAAGAACCAGAACTGAATTGTACCATAATCTTCTTCCTGAGATTTAGATATTCCAGTCAGTTTTCCAGGTTCTTTAGTAAGAAAGAGAACAGCAACTTCCTTTAGACAAACAGTTGTTGGCTTCTCATTTTCCTAGTCTTCATGTAATCTAAGGACATCCCTACAGTAATTTCACCACAGAAAACTAACTGCAAAGGCAAAGGGTCTCTAATCTCAGTTTAAAAGACAAATATTGTATCTCTAGGAACACAAACCCTGTTGACATAGCACTAAAGTGGATGTGTTTATCTAAAAGGCTGGTTTAAGCTGAAATTCTATGCTCACTTACCTGGGAGAAAGCCCTGTTGAACTCAATGGGACTTACTTTTCAGTAGACCTATGTAGGTTTCCCCTGCTAATTGCTTTGTCTTCAATTCATCTGCTAAAAAATTCCTGAAAGTCAAGATCGAAGTTTGGGACAAGAGAGAACTCCAGCAGAGATTTAACATGGCAAAACATGCAGTAAAGCAAAGTGTAAAAATATAGGATGTAAATCCTTAAAACGTGCCCTTTTCCGCGAATTCCGAAATGTCCTTTAAAATGTCCTTTTTTTCCACTTCCCTTGGCATAGAAAAAGACCACATTTGGTAAATTATAAAAATGGTTGACAGTGGTACCTCGGGTTACAGACGCTTCAGGTTACATACGCTTCAGGTTACAGACTCCGCAAACCCAGAAATAGTACCTCGGGTTAAGAACTTTGCTTCAGGATGAGAAAAGAAATTGTGCGGCAGCGGCGCAGCAGAAGTGGGAGGCCCCATTAGCTAAAGTGGTACCTCAGGTTGAGAACAGTTTCAGGTTAAGAATGAACCTCCAGAACGAATTAAGTTCTTAACCCAAGGTACCACTGTACTTACAAACTCTCCTTGGGTCAGATAAATGTGCCTTACTATAAAGCATTCAGAAAAGACGCAGAGGCAGCAAAATGTAGCTTGGTTACAAAATGGTAAAAGTTCCTAAACCAGGCATAGGCAAACTTAGCCCTCCAAATGTTTTGGAACTACATTTCCCATCATCCCGGACCACTGGTCCTGTTAGCTGGGGATCATGGGAGTTGTAGGCCAAAAACATCTGGAGGGCTAAGTTTGCCTATGCCTGTCCTGAACTATTGGTATAGGAAAATGTTTGTTTCAGACTCCATACTTGTCTCAAACAAAAGAGGCTGCAGCTCAAAGCTCCTCACACACCCATGTTCACATGTAGACAGACGGAACAAAAGCTTGGTTACGTATTTCCTTCCAATGTGAGGGGGTTACATAGGCTAAACCTGCAAGGTTACTCTATGACCTTAACCCCTTCTTGCATTGATTAGATTCAAGCATGCTGGTTATATGAGGCTGGATTAGCCTACATTTAAAGGGTTGGTTGTACTGCTCATACAGTGGGTTTTTGTGCGCATGATATAGTTGAATTGACATGTGGTCATAAGAAAGCAAGAGCATAAGAAAAACCTGGTGGAGAAAGCCAATGGCCCCTGTAGCCTAGCTTTCTGTTTCTCACAGTGGCTGAACAGTTGCCTATGGGAAACCAGTAAGCAGGATCTGAGCACAAGAACACTCTTTCCTCCTGTGGTTTCTGGCATTCAGAAGCTGTGGAGGCAGAAAATAGCCATTGTGGCCATCAGTAGCCTTATCCTCTATGAATTTGTCTAATCCTCTTTTAAAAGCATCCAAGGTGGTGGCCATCATGGCTACCGGTGTGAGCAAGTTCCATAGTTTGAGTTATTTTATACACTGCTGTGTTGTGATATGAATGTGTAATACCTTAATACCACTTATTTTGTTTTCAGATTGTTAATGGATATTTTGTGCATTATTTTGCACCCAGTCAAATGTCAGCATTTCCCAAAAACGTGGTCTTTGTCATAGACACGAGTGGATCTATGGGGGGGAAGAAAATGCAGCAGGTAATGTTTTTCTAAATAGAAAATGTTCTAGTGTTTGTGCCATGCTATGCCAACGGTATGTTAATTACCAGTGACAATAGCAGTATCTCTTTGACAGTCACAATGAATCTTTATTGAGTCTGCTATCCCACAGCAGGACCAAACTGCTCCTCTCTTTGAGATTTGAGAGCTGAGGCACATAAGAACAAGTGTTTTAGCTCCTTAGAGCCTTGCTCATTTACAGTAGTTTGGACTTAGTCCCTGTCCTATTTTTCAAGCCCACTGCCTCCTTGGCTGTTTATGCAAGATAGCCTTTAAAGTAAGGAAAGCAGTATTGTAGGACTGCCAATTCCCAGGGTCCACACATTCCGTTGTTCTCTCACTGGTACAATAGGTTTTGCTGGCTTTTGTAGCACCTCAAGCATCTCCCAGGAAAAGCTAGGCCACATTCTGGAAATCAGTTGGGTCTGTGTGTGCATAAAGCACTGGAGATGCAACACCCCTATTGCTACAACCCTAGAATTGCCTTTCTGGGAGGAATCTCAAGGGGCAAGAGAGGTACAGCAGTACATGATGTGTAATGACACATTGCCAAACCTTCTCTTGACTGAATTTACTTTAGAAGACCAGCTGCAGAGCATGTAAATTCTACTACAGTCTGAAACCAGCCACACATTGCTTTATTACTTTTTATAGACAAAAGAGGCAATGAAAAAGATTTTGGAAGACCTTAATCCTGAAGATTACTTTAGTTTAGTTCTCTTTAGTGGAACTGTGAGGTTATGGACTTCATCTTTGTTGCAAGCTACAGAGGAGAACGTGGAACGGGCTAAACGACATGTTGAGACCATTTCTCCTGGAGGAAGTAAGTTTGTCAACTGAACAGACTTGTCAAGTTTTTCAGCAGAGTTTTAATCAGAAATGCTCACTGCATTATCCACCCTAGCGCCTAGTTTCTAGAGCATTTTTCTAAGGCCTGGGTTAAAGCTCTGCCAGACCTTGGCAAACTGGAACACACATAAAACATTGGCTGGGTGAAAATAAAGCCTTTATTTATTTATTTATTTATTTATTTAAGAGCAACATTAAGATTGAATGAAATTAATTTGCCTGTTTCTCTTAATTCAGTTGTGAAACTATTGACTGTACCCAGTGATTTCAGTAACTTTGCATTTATTTCTTTTGTGTTTGTCTTCTTTGTATGTTCAAAACTCATGGACTGGATTTCACAATATTGCAAATAAGAAATGAAATAACCATTAACTGGCTGCCTTTTCAAGACTGTCTAACTGTTGGGATGGCCCTGGCTGTCTCTCTCCCTCCATACCTTTGAAGCATCCTCACTAGATCTCTGAAGAACAATATAAATCTCTGGTCAAATCCACTGACCTGTTTTCTTTCCCATTACAGCAACAGATATTAATGGTGCTCTTCAGAAGGCTATACACTCACTGGACAAAGACACCACAGCTGAGCTATTGCCAGACCAAAGCATTTCCATGATAATTTTGCTGACAGACGGTCAACCTACTACTGGTGAGTTAGAAACAGCAAAGCCACACATTCTGCTATTATTTTCATTTATATTTTTTATTTTTAATGCATACTTATCAACAATTACTTTAATCAGACATTTTCTCTCTCTCTGTGTGACCCCCTTTCAAGCTTCTCTTTCTCTTCAACAATTGGCCGTTTCAAACCTTCCAGTAAAGTTTCTCCCAATATCTTTGGGTTTGGTTTTTACGAGCCTCTTAAACATTCAACATATCCATACAATTGACAAACAGATAATCAAATAAGCAAAAAAGTCTAAACAGAGGGAGGGGGATGCTAAACAGAGAGGAGTTGAAGAATCACACACAGACTGATCCTCAGCAGAACTTTCTTCAAGCAGTTACAGCCTAAGTGGGAACACAGAATATCCTCCAGACATCAGCTTGCTGTATAAGTCTACAAAATTTCCTCATGTTTTATAACTCTCTTTCACACCTTCATTTCCTTCGGACTCACTAGATTGTATGAGTGCCAGATGGGGAAAAAACAATATAGCGTTTATCTGGCTACAATATAGTACTTCTGCAGTTTCTCAATAAGAAATAGGATATCCTAAATACAAAACATTTTTCTTGGTACAGAAGAAATATGTATTATAGTTGAACACAAATATCCAATATTTGTTTCTAAGTTTTTTCTTTAATTGAAAAGTCAGTGGGTGTTTGTAAACTCATTAATATTTTTCATACTCCCAACATCTGCTTCTTTCTTGCAAAATGCAGCATATTTAATTATTTTGTCGGTGGCAGGGTGTGTTCACATTTTATACCCATATATGACAGGTGAAACAAACATTGATAAGATTCAAAGAAACATACGAGAAGCTAATGAGGGGAAGTACTTCCTCTACTGCCTTGGCTTTGGATTTGACGTCAGCTACACATTTTTGGAGAAGATGGCTTTAGAAAATGGGGGAGTGGCTCGCCGTATCTACGAGGACTCAGATGCAGCCTTGCAGCTCCAGGTAGGGGAGAAACAACAATCAAAACATATACATATGTTTTAAATGAAGAATCTCAAAACTGTCTTCAGGTAGGCCAAAATATTTCTCTATGGAAAGGAATTCAGTGTTGTGCTATAAGTTAAAAGGTAGGTAAAGGACCCCTGGATAGTTAAGTCCAGTCAGAGGCAACTATGGGGAGCAGCGCTCATCTCACTTTCAGGCCGAGGGACCAGCGTTTGTCCACAAACAGCTTTCCAGGTCATGTGGCCAGCATGACTAAACCGCTTCTGGCACAACAGAGCACCGTGACGGAAACCAGAGCACACGAAAACACTGTTTACCTTCCCACTGCAGCGGAACCTATTTATCTACTTGCACTGGCGTGCTTTCGAACTGCTGGGTTGGCAGGAGCTGGGACAGAGCAACGGGAGCTCACCCTGTTGCAGGGATTCGAACCGCCAACCTTCTGCTTGGCAAGCCCAAGAGGCTCAGTGGTTTAGACCATGGCGCCACTGTGTCCCTTGTTGTGCTATGGAAAACGTTCCGTCAACACGGAGCCTTCCCCTTTCTGCTTCCTATGCATGCTGTTCTTGGGGTTCTCCTGACCACCCCAGAGCCAATTTTGGAGGGTGTGGGGGCACATGGAGGAAGGAGAGTGGGGGAGAGTCTCATTGCATTAACAGAAATATTTGTGCAGGCTTCTGCCAATGGGATTTGTTCCTATGGTTACATTTTCTGTCTGTCTCATTCAAGGGCTTTTATCAAGAGGTAGCTACGCCTATCCTGAAAGAGATTGAAATGAAGTACCCAGACAATGCCGTACTGGAAATAACTCAGAATAATTTCAAGTTGCTCTTTGATGGCTCTGAAATTGTTGTAGCTGGAAAGCTCAGCAATGACGTTGATGATCTTCCTGTGGAAATTAAGGCTAAAGGAGTAAGTAAATTGCTTCTTTTGTATGAACAACTTTGGGCTGCGTAGTCATTTTTCTTTCCCCAACATTCTGTGGTACATTCTGCTTTGAAACTAAAACTCTGCTTTTCCTTTTATGATTTTTTAAAGTATTTGAAATTTAAGGGGGGAAATCCTTCATCCAAATATCCCAGGGAGGTTCACAATAGAAAAATACAAAATGAGAATACAAAATACATAATACATAATAAAACAGATATAAAAACAATTATTTATTTATTTATTTATTTATTTATACCCCGCCCATCTGGCTGGGCTTCCCCAACCACTCTGGGCAGCTTCCAAAAAAATATTAAAGTACTGTACTACATCAAACATTAAAAGCCTCCCTAAACAGGGTCGCCTTCAGATGTCTTCTAAAAGTCTGGTAGTTGTTGTTCTCTTTGGCATCTGGTGGGAGGGCATTCCACAGGGAGGGTGCCACTACCGAGAAGGCCCTCCGCCTGGTTCCCTGTAACTTGGCTTCTCGCAGTGAGGGAACCGCCAGAAGGCCCTCGGTGCTGGACCTCAGTGTCCGGGTAGAAAGATGGGGGTGGAGACGCTCCTTCAGATATACTGGACCGAGGCCGTTTAGGGCTTTAAAGGTCAGCACCAACACTTTGAATTGTGCTCGGAAACGTATTGGGAACCAATGAAGGTCTTTCAAGACCGGTGTTATATGGTCTCAGTGGCCGCTCCCAGTCACCAGTCTAGCTGCCGAATTCTGGATTAGTTGTAGTTTCTGGGTCAACTTCGAAGGTAGCCCCACATAGAGCGCATTGCTACCAAAACAAACCAATGACGCTCCCTCCCACAAACACATTTAAGAAGCCATAGAAGGTTAATCTGCCAAATGTATGTTGAAAAGAAACAGTTTTGCCTGGAGCCTAAATGTATGCAACCAGGGGCGTAGCAGGGAGGGGGCTGACAGGGTGCTCCAGGCACATTGGGGGTCGGGCTACTCCAGCCACCCTCCCTGAGCCAGCCCTGAACTGCTTTGCAAGACCACTCGGGGAGGGCAGCATGAGGGGGACATGGCAGCCATGCACCCTTGGATCTCAGCATCTCCAGCAAAAACATGAGCTCACAATTGTCTTGTTTTTATTGTTATATTCATAATTTGTTGTTTTCATGAATGCAGTAGATGCCTACTCTTCTCTCTTCCCTCCAATCTTAAAAGTTTGCATAAATAGGTTTTCCCCTCTAACATCAGTTTGTGCAGAAAACAGTATGTGTTGCTTATATTCAGACTGAGTGTTACTTTGAATAACTTGCACTCCCCGCTTGCTTTCCAGCATGCCAGTGAACTTACTCTTAAAGAAGAGGCAAATATAAGAGAAAAGGAGCAAGTATTTCAGCATCAGAAATACATCTTTGGAAATTTCATTGAGAGATTATGGGCCTACTTGACAATTCAGCAGCTGCTAGAAAAATCGTAAGCTAATAATAGTGTTGCAAGCTCTGAAGCATGTGAGATTCCAGGGGTTCTATGTGCTTATCTAGGGTTCATGTTCCCCTTGGAATGAGGCTGTGGTGTCTTTATGATACAGTCATACCTTGGTTGTCAAATGGAATCAGTTCCAGAAATCTGTTCGACTTCTGAAAATGTTCACCAACCAAAGTACAGCTTCCAGTTGGCTGCAGGAGCATCCTGAACTCAATTGAAAGCCACGTCAGATGTTCAGGTTCCAAAGAATGTCGCAAACCAGAACACTCACTTCTGGGCTTGCAGCGTTTGGGAGCCAAAACATTCGGCTACAGAAACGTTCAGGATCCAAGGTATGACTGTATATGGTTTATTTACACATACATACAAACACAGCCTCTGATGGAGGGGTTCACAGCATGAACTCCTCGAGAGGATCATTATTCTCCTATAGCCACAACCTTGGATCCCAACAGAAATCAGGCATGGCTCTCTCTCTCTCTGGCTACCCGGCCCACAGCTTTGCTTCCAGATTCTAACTCCCAGAACTTAACTCCCAACCATGGCCTTTATCTTTATAACTACCAGCAAGTTGGGGGGGGGCACCCATTTGCTGTCTGGCACATATCACCTTCTTTTGTTACCTTAACAGTACATGACCTCACCAGGAAGCTAGCCTGGCTATTCCAGGAATTTGAATCCTTGATTCATTTTTAACACTTGCTGGATCCAGGGATTAGAAGGGAATTGGCATACAGCCTACTCCCTCGCAACTCATAACACAATGTAAAGTGAATAATAGTTGCTTAGTGACTTGAGAAACACTTTCTTCTGCAAGATCTAGGCTGATGCTGACAATCCCTTGGCTTTCATTATTGTAGTCACATCCACACCATATATTTAAAATTGATATTTTATTGAATTTTTTTCAACTACGAAGCAATAAAGTGGTGCAAAAAGGGGAAAAAGAACAAAGAACATACAACTGTGTAAAGGAGGGGGGGAAACTATACGAATATATACAAAAATACTCTAACCCATACATTCTTTTATATATTTGATACTGTTATCCTAATACTAATGTAAATATATATTTAAAGCACATAAGATCCTCAACAGAATCCCAGGAATATAGTTTGTTATAGCTTCTGGGAATTGTGAGGAAAATTACATTCACAGAATTCTTTGGGAGAAGCCATCACTGTATAAATGTGGGTGTTGTTCTGTGTGTGGGTTCCCCCACCCAAACCCTTCAGAGCAGGTTAGAGGCTGGTGTAGGGGGCCCATGGGGGTAGGAGAAGGAGGGGAAGCCCTATTACACTTGTGGGTGTTGTTCTGTGTGTGCAGTTATCTAGTGGGATACAAGCCAGCATTCCTAACATAAAACCCAACGCGTATACGTAAGTCTCTGTATTTTGTTTCACTGGATCATGTGTAGAAAGCAGACAGTGCAGATTTTGCCTCTGTATCCTAGTGCTTCAGCTGATGGAGAACAGCGGGAAAACCTGGAAGCTCAAGTTTTGAACATCTCCTTGAAGTTTGGATTTGTTACACCTCTCACTTCCATGGTGGTCACCAAACCTGATGCTCAAGAGGTGGCAAACAAGCCTACAGAGGCAGGTAAATCAGAAAAATTGCTCCCATCTCAAACTGAAGTGATAAAAACAGTTTGCACATGCATTTATCTTTTGAATCTCCTTCAGGTTCAGTGCTAGAAGAATGAGTTGAGAGCTCTGGTTATGTGGGTGTGTTGAGATAGTGATAAAACAGTCAGATAGAAGTAGAACTATTGAGACAAGGATAATGATAAATGTAGCTTATAATTATGTGAAGAAAGGTGAAGTCACTGATGTGATAGCACTGGTATCTTACTGGTGCTGAATATACCTTTCATAGCATCATAGAACTGTAGAGTGGGAAGGGATACCAGAAAACACAACTAAAGAATCCCTGGCAGATGCCCATCTAACCTATGTTTAAAAACTTCCAATGAAGGAAAGTCAACCACTTTCGAAGGGAGTCCATTCCACTTCTGTCAGAAGTTCTTGCTGATGTTTATTTGGAATCTCCTTTATTGTCATTTGAATCCATTGGTTCATTGGTTTCTGGAGCTGCAGAAAACAAGCTTGCTGCATCTTCCACGTGACAGCCCTTCAGATAGTTGAAAATGGCTGTCAAATCACCTCTTAGTCTTCTCTTCTCCCGTCTTAACACCCAATAGCCTCAATCATTTCTCATAAGGCTTGGTGGCCAGACCCTTGATCATCTTGGTTACCCTCCTCTGCACATGTTCCAGCTTGCCAATATCCTTCTTAAACTGTGATGCCCAGAACTGGACACAGGACTCCAGGTGTGGTCTGACCAAGGCAGAATAAAGTGCTACTATTGCTTCCCTTGGTCTGACAATAGAAAATAGTGTGAAATGCTTAGAATGATATAATAGGCAGACTCTTTGGCATTATTCCTGAACTGGTTTGTGGTTTTCAGCAATAGAATTTGGTGAGTGATTGTCTGTTAAGCCATACTGAGACCCATTAAAATCCAATAACTTCAGTAATAAGTAACTTAAGTCTATTGATTTCTATGGATCTACAATGAGTATGAGGAATGTTGGTGACATATCTTTTCTGGTTTCCACTGAGCAATTTAGGTACCCCAAAACTGTGAAATTGTACTATTGTTGTGAAATAGTTTTCTCAAAAAGGTCAATCGAGAAAGGTGACAGATTAGCACACATTACTTCCCAATAGCACCCAAAGACTATGGCATAATTCAGTGGGCGCAAACACAGGATAAATAAAAATTGAGATGGAGCTTATAGTCCATTGAAGCTGTCTTTGTTTCTTTGACCAGATAATGAGAATGTAAACACTGCTGCAGATCGAACGTTTGGTATGTAATCTAATTCAACAATTAAAAACCAGTAACTTATTCCTAAGAATTTCTGTACTGTGAGAAAAATGATCTAACCATGAGACTCTCTCATAGGCATGATGAAATCTTCTAGAATCATAGGAGGTAGCGATCCTCTTGACAACTCCGGGAGTTATGGTATGAAATCTTCACAAATTTACTGCTACAGCTCCACAGTCTGTTTTCTGGAGTGTTGAGAATTGAGGCACTTATCGCTCTCCTGTACAGAAGTTGCAGAGTCACTAAGAATCCGCCAACAGCAATGCTGAAGTCGTATGGGGTTAGAGTGGCTCTGTTTCTCTCTGGAGATGCAGAGCCAGAAGCAGGGTTTCTCTTTGTGAGCCATTGGACACAGCCATGTGAAGTTGGAAACACAATGTGTGCCGTTGGAAAAAGGAGGGGAGGGAACTAGAAGAATTATATTTATGTCAGGGATAGTATGGACACAAATTGTATTAGGGTAGAATGTGCTTTGCTTCTGTACTTACACATACTGAAACACTTCCTTCTTTTTCAGTAGGACCATCTAGGCGTTACTATGACCGTCCCCAAACCGATTTTTTTATTACTGCTGCGCAAAGTAATGCTCCATCACATTCTTGTATGGTTTAAGCCAGGCATGTCCAAAGTCCGATTCAGTGGCCTAATCCATCCCACCAGTTGATTTAATCTGGCTCCCATGGCAGTACATCCTAAATCCTAAAAAAAAAGCTCAAAAATCCTTTAAAAATCTCAACAACTGTGGTCGGCCCTCACGCATGTTCACTTCATCAAATCTGGCCCTCTTTGAAAAAAGTTTGGACCCCCCTGGTTTAGGCTTATCTTCCACTCTGTGTTCCTTCTTCTGCAGCCATTGTAAAACAGTTGGTCCCTGGGAGCCGATGGTGGCATATTATAATGGACGTAAAAATTACAGCTTTCTCTTTCCACAGATGGTTGGGCCCGCCTCCTACTTTTAAGTACATCACTTGCATGTATGAGCCTCTCTGCGCCAGTGCTATGGGTTTGGCCACAAGTATGCAGACAGGACAACATTAGTGTTCTTGTAATTTGGTGATTGCAAAGAATTGGACCTTTCCTCTCAAATCAATGGAGTATACACTCTTAGCACACTCAATGCACAATATTTAAGAATTAAAGATTATCTGGGTTTTTTTGTTTTCTTGGAGGAGTGCTACACTCACCATTTTCCTCTCCCTGCTCCCCACAGCTGGGTATGCAAGCTACTACTGATTTGATAATCCCTTTTCTCTTTCTTAATCTCATGGTGGTGAGTTTGATTCCTGCTTTGCAGAGAGTTGGACTAGATGACCCTTGGGGTTCCTTCCAGCTCTATGATTCTATGATTAATCAGTTTTGTGAGACTCTGGTTTTCTGTAATTTTCTTAGTCGCAACTTGAGGCAGAAATAGCCTTGGGAAGGAGTGCAAGTGGGGAGGGTCTTTATATGAGGTCCTGAGGTCCTTGCTCCCAACTAGAGCTTCCAGGTTTTTGTTTTCCCTTCATGAATAAGGGACTGTGAATAGCTGCTTTATAATTGGCTTAGCGTTGCTTCCAGGTGATAAGTTATTGAGCATTCATCCTCATTTGTTTGCAGAATGTTTTCAGGGAGGTTATATAATGGCTCTGGTTTATTGAAGATTTACTCTGATTTGTTTGCAGGGAGGTTGTACAGTGCTGCATCAAAAATTTGTTATCTCACAATTTCCAGTGCTTTTTCCTGCCACATTCTTTACTGCAAAAAGTCTCTCTGTGTGTGCAAGAGCATCAAATATGCTTTAGTTGTGCAACCTGAATTTGTCAGTGTGAAATTGCATGACACCCACAAAATGTTAAGTTCAGTGTTCTTGGGAAAGGAGGAATGCTTATTTTTTTACCTTGAGAATAAATATGCATGAAGCTGCCAGTGTTCACTTTCTGAGTGTTTTTGCCTAGCAGATTTTGCCCTGTTTCAGGGACATCAAGTGGCATTTCTCCTAGATGAATCTTTCAGCCAAATGTAGTTGGCAATTGATATACAGTATTTAAAAGCCACTTGGCAGTATTGTTTGCTGCATAGTGATTGTGATTTAAAAAATATATTAGGAAAACAATTTAGGGGTAGCAATGTGTCCCTATACCTTAAATGGGACATGTTAAATAAAAAATAAGAATCCTGCTAAATAAAAAATACGAATCCTGTTAAATAAAAAATAAGAAAAACAAAAACAAAAAACAGAATCCCAGTCCATATGACCAGCGATGAGACATGATGGGAATCATAGTCCAAAATCTCTGGAGGACACCAGGGTATGGAAGTTTGATCTAGTACCTATGTAGTATAACAGCAGAAAATTAACAATTTATATATTTTTGGGTTATTTAGATTATGCGGATTATTCATACACGTTGCTGGGGAGTCACCCTGGTGAGTAATTCACACTTTATTCTCTATTAATATATTTTCCCCTCCATGAGGTGCTTCTGATATGGGTACATGTATTTGGAATCCCATTGGTAAGGTGGAGGGGAGCAACATTCAAGACTAAGTGGGGAAATGTTTGGTGAGGAACAGGTTAAGCAGCACCGAGGCCACTCCTCAGAACAAATTCAATCCCCCAACTTCCCCAGGTAGGACTTGGAAGGACTTCTGCCTGGAACCCTGCAGTCAGTGTAGACAGTCCTGAGACAGATAGATCAATGACCTGACTCAGTATAAAGCAGCCACTCTCTTCCTAAATTCGCAGCCTTCTGAGGTTGCTATTCTTTTTTATATAAAAAACCCCCCATACACAACCTTTTCAGGTTTGTTAAGAGTGTGTGTGTAATATGTAGCATGTGTGAATTGGGAATTGAGAAAACTCAAGGTGTCACCTTCCTTAGTGCTTGTCCTGTCTCTATCGCTTAATTTTAAGTCTACTCTACGGGGCCTTTGTCATATGTGAGCAGGATGACTTTGGGCCACCAGCCACCATTTGGAATCAGTATGGAAGACCCAAACGCAGTTTTGGCATGACTTCACTGAAGGTTTGGCAAGGCAGGTCCAAACTCACAAATTGCACTATTAAAAATGACAATATTTTTTGGTTTCTACTGATTCCTAGGCAACGTTCAGTCTCTCCCAGACGCTGTTAATGAGTATCCAAGTTTCATTCTTCAACTGACTCATGAAAAAAATCCCATTTGTTTAAATATCAATGGACAGTTGCAAACACCCATAACCCTGCTAACTGACACAGACAAAGGTAAGGCTTCTAATGTAAGCTGCTGTCAACTCCCTAACTTTCATGTCAAGCATTTTGGTTGTTTCCAGAAATCTGTGTGAGTGCATTTTATTTGACAATGAAATATATTAAAACCGCTGACCCGGAAAATCTCAACACTATTGGTCTTGTAGATCTAGAGCTTACACTGAAAAATGTTGTGACATGGTTTTCTGTTGCTAATATCATGCATTAGTCAGAATACGTGGTTTTACATGTCTCATTCCAGTTGTTCAAAGTGTTTCACATATTTCATTGTAGAAATCCTTCCTGCAACATTGAATCACATGTCTCACTTTTTAATATTGTTATTTATTGTTATTATTTCATGGTCCATAGGCCAACATAGTACTTGATCAGTACTATTTGTTTTAAAGGTTGAGGGTCCAATTTCAGAGTTTACTTCTTTTATACCTGCCTGTATCTTCTCTCTATCTGTCATCACATGTCTTACTTTGGTAAGTTATGTACATTTGTCAATACTAACCAACAAATACAAGCTAGTTGTGTCATCTGGTTCTAGCTGTAGCTCTTGCAGTTCTGGCCAACTGTGTTATTTCAGGAGGCATTCAAAAAAGGTGACAAGAAGTGGTGGCAACACATGGAATTTGTTGCTCTTGAGCTTATAACAGTTTTATTTATATTAAATTGTTGCTTAGTAAACAGCAATATGTTTCTTGTGTATGATCCTCATATTTATTTTGACTATTATATTTTCAGGGATCCAAGTGACTGGAAAGCTTGGAGAAAACAGAAAGTTTGTGGAGTTCAACGTAATCTATCAGACACCCAATGTGCAAATCAACATGTCAATGGGAGAAATTATACTGAATGATCAGGGCAATGTGAACTCTTTCCCATGGACAAAGAATGCATCTTTAACAACTAGAGGGTAATATTTGATATTTTCAGTTTCTTTTCAGTGTTGGTTGGTCTGACTTTAAGGCTATACTTAATGCTACTTTTACATTCTTTAACTCCTAAACTTACATAATTTTCCAAAGCACAAGCCTTTGTTGTTCATGCATCCAAATAACAGCTTTCATGTGAAATTCAGTGGATTCCCTCATTTTGGGACTCTAAAAAATATTGGTTTTCTCTTTGAACAAAGCATTTTAATTTCCTATGAACTGAGGTAGGTGCTTCATAATATATGTTAGCTTAGACTGGCGAGAAGCAGTTAATTGGCCAGAAAATAATGAAATTTACTCAGTAGCTCAAGCTGAAATGTTTCAGTGAATTGTGCCCACTGAGCTTTGTTCTGGTTCACTTTGTGGCTTGGATGTCACAGCATCCAGATACAATTGGCAGTGGTGCCGTTTTGGACAGCCGTTACTGGAGGGGGTGTTGGGGGCATAGAGTTAGAGTGGCACCGATCATGAGATTATATCTTGCCCCCCCCCCATACTTTTTAACACCAATGCGAAACAGCTGAAGCTAATCTTAGGAAGACAGGAAGACAGTGGAACCCTGAATTGGTGTCTGGAGAGTGTCCTAATCAAAATCAAACGATTTCAATTTCAGGAGCTGATTTTACCTTTAAATGTAAAGCCCTAAATAGTTTAGGGTCAAGTTATTTGCAGGAACCCTATAAACGTGCTAAAGCAAGATGGTAGCCCCCTGGGACAGAATCTTTTCAATAGTGGCCCCACATCAGTGGAATCTCCTCCTCAAAGATCTTTGTAAGACACCTTTTTTGGTTGTTTTTACATGGTCTCTTAATATTTTTACCTGTTGCTGGTAACTATTGTGTCATAAGAAGAGTGTAAATATTTTTTAAAAATAAGAAATGCAACAAGAACCAAATGCAGAAATGCCTATTAAATTATGCCACCTTGAAACTGGGATTGCAGATCAAGAGCTAATTCAGGGAATATTGAATTGTTACAATACATATAGTGCCACAACTCTACAAACATTTGGTATTCTATAGTAATAATGTATATATTTCTATATATTAATATTTATTCATTTATTTCAACACGTATATATTTAGAAATAACAGCATCACTTCCTTCCTAGGTTGAGCTTTCTTATTGAAAAGGAAAGGAGTCTTTCACTATCAGGACCAGATGGTATCACAATACAAGTTTACTATATGAAGAACCCTCTTAATTTCCTTGGATTGCACTTCAAGAATAGTGAACTTTTTTCTAACAACATTGCTGGACTTTTTGGTACGTATTCAGATTTTGCAATGAAGTAACAATCCTCATGCTATTTACCATTAAGTTTGATTTTGATGTAGCACTATAACTTAACACTGTATACCTTATATCCTTGGAACAATTCTGAAAGGAAATGAGCATGAATGTCTCTACATTTCAGATGGAGTGGGGATGAGAAGGGGAGCCCTGATTTAGTGGCTTTCCTAAGTCACCTAGTCAGTTCATGACACCTTAAGTTATGTTTAACTGGCAACTGGCTGGTTCACAGCTCAATCTCTCCGTCACTACACCAATACTTGTGAGAATTGGGGGGGGGGGGTGCTGACATGATTGTCAGGAGAGCCACCGAAGATCTTCCTCAGTTTCCAGGCCCAACCTGATGTTCTTACTCCTATCTTTGGAGAGGGAACCCATGTCAGCCTCTTGGCCATGGCTGCCTCCTCCTTGGGGCTCACCGTTCCTCACGTACAAGGCAGATCCACCTCAGAAAAGAGGACAAGTGTTGAATAAATGTCTAGAGAAAACTTGGAGAAACACTGAGCTTGTTGTTTTATGAGTAAAACTACCTTCTCATGTTTAATTATTGATTATTATTCATAGTAGGCGCAAGTGTTCTGCAGTCTATCCATTTTGTTTGCTATAGGCCTGTCAAAGGCCATGGTGAGCTGCCCCCCCAAAAAAAATACTTCCATCAAGATAAATACTAGACTAGACAGTAGTCAAATGTATCCTAAAATCAAGCAGGAATTAGCCTTTATTGGAAGGGGGGGGGGGTGAGACGCGTATTGCAGCTGCTCCAGCATAGCTTCGAGAACTGCAGTTATTTTCCTGTGTTTTTCTTTGTGTTCCCCAGGTCAGTTTTACTCTAATAAACGTCTTCAAAGACATAGCAATAGAAAGAAGATGTTGACTGTACGAGGACAATCATATAGTTTCACAAGGTAAAAGGCACAGAAAAACACTTGTAGACTATATGAATGTGTGTGTGTGTGTGTGTGTGTGTGTGTGTATGAGAAACTTGTTAAGATATCCGTACTTTGTCTTCTTTTCTCTAGCTAAAAATGCCCAGGTACCCTGAGCTTCTCTTTTACCACATACCTTACACTGCTCTGCAATTTGGGAGGGGGCAGTATTTTACATGAAGAAGAATGTTGAAAGTGATAATAAAATATAGAAAATTGGAAGTGTTGTTCTGCAAATGCAGCTCAAAACAGTGTTGTCATGAATTTTCATATCAGCAAAGTATTTGTGGCCCTTTAGGAGCCTCAAAGAACAACCCACACCTTTTCTATGCACATAAAAATATATACGGTATTTTATGCTTGAAATGCAACTTTCCCCCCCACTCAAAAATTTTGAGTCATCCCCATGCCTTTCAGGTCTTCAGTACATTCATTAACCTCTCCCTTGTTACTAGCTTTCCTCGGCCAGTTCCCCCAGTCTTTGCCAACGAAAAAAATTGCCCTTTGTGAAGGAGCGGGGGGTTAACATCAGTGGGGAGGGCTTATTGGGTCCTTGGACCCAATGTCATGCCAACCCTTACCCTGCCTGCTGCTGTCAAGAAAGATTTGCCCTGGTTTTATCCCATCACCATTGTACAATCTTGTTGTTTTGCTGCTCTCATGGGTCACATAATGCGCCTGCCTGGGCAAATGAATTTTGCTATACAGTTCTCCAACCAACCAATGTTTACAAAAATACATATATTAGGGGGAAATGTGCATACAAATGTTAGTGAAAATGAGATACAGAATGCATTATATTAGAGGAAATTGCTTTCAAAAATGTGTTCATTAGTAAAAAAACACATCCCAAAATGTGTTTATTAGGAGAAATTTGCACTGAATGTTGATGAATCTTCATGAGGATTTTTCGTTTTTATACTGTGAATTGCTGCATAAATGTGGAAGGCTGAATTTAAGATGGGAAAAAATGAGAAATAGAGATAAGTGAAATTGGCAGATCCTTTCATCCCATTTGCAAAGGAAAGGGGTTTGCTAGCAAAAATCAGGGGAATGGCTACAAATGCAGTCATGTTAAAACAAAAATCTTTTGCAGGGGGATAACTGAGAAGCTCATGTGACTTTCAAGGGGGCTTTTACTTTCAATGGGCACTTATTGTTCTTTTCTCTTTCATTTTTAAGGCAAAACAAGAAAGATTACAGGATTGAACAGGGAGCCAATGTCAGTTTTACCTGCTGGTCACTGAATATAACTCCTTGAAGAACAGCATTTAAAGCAGTAAAAATGTCCACCTTTTGTATTAAGTGTAACTATTACATTTCATTTCAGTGATAACTATTAAAATTGTAAATGTTTAATGCAGAATTTTAAATGTGGAGCCATTAAATCTAATCATCTAATTGGACAAATTTCAGGGCAGGCTTTTGTTTTGTTTTTTGCTAATTTGGCAACACAGACAAGGAACAAAAAATTATCATTTATGGTTACTAAAAGGGAGGGAACCAGTTTGACAAAGACACTGTGTGGGGTGGGGTTGTACACGATCTATAATACAGTTACTAAAAATATTCTGAAATCTACTGCTGTTCAGGCTCTTGTTTTCACCTTTATTTCACACAAAAAACACCATCTCCTAAGGAAGAAAGTGCTGTAGAAAGTCCCCTTCACTTAATGTGCCATTATATCATTATATGGTGGTACAGAGATTCTAGATGGATTTTGGAACAAACAAATCACGGTGTAAACACCTGCCATGTATATATGATTAATGCTATTTTTAAACAACATTTCAGGAATCCTTAGGTTTCCAGCAGGAGGGTCACCCTGCTACCACTGGGGGAAATGGGCTTTTTCACTAGCATGGGCCATGCTATCCTGATGATGCCATGTCCTATCAGCTCCCATACCACCAGTGTAACATGAGAAGGGGACTAGAGACAGAAATCCTGTATTCCTATTCCATTATGAGGGGTTAAACATTGCTCCATTAACTCAAATACACTCACAGTCCACTTTGTGATTAGGGTGCCTAGCTTACTTCAATAACAGTATTGCAACATTCCTCTCAGAAATGCCCCAACAGTCTTTCTAAGTTCCAGTTTCATGCACCCTGTATTTAAAGAGGATAAGAAACAGTTGACTTAAACTTCATTTTTACCATACCATTTCACCCCAAAGGGCCTTCAAATTCACATTACCAGTATTGTCCATTCATTTCCAAAAGTATAGACTTAGAAATATGGAAATCTGTTTTTTAGATTAGGTCATAATAATATTCATCCATCTAGTTCTGTAATGGCTACTCCAGCTAGCAATGTCTTTCCAGGGTCTCTGGAAGAAGGTCTGATCCATTTAGTTGCAGGTATCAGAGATTGGAGGGACGCAGGTGGCGCTGTGGGTTAAAGCCTCAGCGCCTAGGGCTTGCCGATCGAAAGGTCGGCGGTTCGAATCCCTGCGGCGGGGTGCGCTCCCGCTGCTCGGTCCCAGCGCCTGCCAACCTAGCAGTTCGAAAGCACCTCCGGGTGCAAGTAGATAAATAGGGACCGCTTACCAGCGGGAAGGTAAACGGCGTTTCCGTGTGCGGCTCTGGCTCTGGCTCTGGCCAGAGCAGCGATGTCACGCTGGCCACGTGACCCGGAAGTGTCTCCGGACAGCGCTGGCCCCTGGCCTCTTAAGTGAGATGGGCGCACAACCCCAGAGTCTGTCAAGACTGGCCCGTACGTGCAGGGGTACCTTTACCTTTACCTTTATCAGAGATTGGACTTGGGACATTCTACAAAGCAGGCACTCTGCCACCAAGCTACAGTCATTCATGGGTGCCAAATGAGCCATTAAATCAACATTTAAGAAAGACTTTGCCCTAACCCATTGGAACAGCTTCAAAGCATTAGGCTTGCAAAACTACATATACAAAAGAGTCGTCCTCATCCAAGACTGTACTCACATAGAGTTCCAAACAATCCCCACACAGCTCCTCTTCCGAAGCACACTTCTGATCAATGGTATTTTTGAAAAGCTATACGTGAAGACCTTTGTGCTTCTCTTAAAGGAACATTGAGGAGGTCAAATGTCTGTTTATCTAAAGCCAATAGATAATCCGAAGATAGTACATTTGCAATATGTTTGCCTGCCAAATGTGTGTGCAGTGCTGGTCATTTCACCTCAGAGTAGTTGGAAAAGGTTCAGAAAAGGGCAACCAAAAAGATTGTGGGGATGGAGTGAGTCCCCCATGAGGAAAGTTTGCAACGTTTGGGACTTACTTGATTATAGAAAAGGTAAGAGGTGACATGGTAGACCTTTATATAATTATGCATGGCCTGGAGAAAGTGGCTAGAGAAAAGTTTATCTCCCTCATATCACTAGAACCTGTGGGTATCCAATGAAGCAGAACATTTAAAGCTTCAGGACAGATATTTTAAAAAGTACTTCTTCATGCAGCTCAAAGTCATGTGGAACTCACTCCCACAGGAGGCAGTGATGGCCATAAACTTGGATGGACACAGACAGCTTTCAGTGTCATGTGGCCAGCATGACTAAACTGCTTCTGGTGCTACGGAACACCATGACAGAAGCCGGAGCGCACAGAAATGCCGTTTACCTTCCCGCCGCAGCAGTAACTATTTATCTACTTGCACTGGCATGCTTTCAAACTGCTAGGTTGGCAGGTGCAGAGATATCGCAAGGTGGGTGCGGTGTGCCCCGGGTGCCACCTCTGAGGGGGGTGACAAAATGATGTGCGGCAGTCAACGGTTGTGATAGACGCTGTTGCTTTGGTGCGCACAGGCTTCCCGCTGCCAAAACGGTCCGCCCAGCGGCTCTCCCTCAGGTGTATGGTGGCCGGCAGGCGCCTCGCCACAGGGCACGCGATGTCCCCCCCCCCAAAAAAAGGTTGGCTCTGCAAAAGCTCAACAACTTAACCCCCCTCCCCAATGAAATAAAGTCAACCCATTGTTGCAGGCAAATAATAATTCACTGTGGGGGGGGGGTGACAATAATTTTTCCACACTGGGTACCACCTGACCTTGCTCCGCCACTCGGCAGGATCTGGGACAGAGCAACGGGAGTTTACCCTGTCGCGGGGATTCGAACCACCGACCTTCTGATCAGCAAGCCCAAGAGCCACAGTGGTTTAGACCACAGCACCACCCACGCCTCCCATGAAAGATAAAGCAATAAATGGCTACTAGCCAAAATAGTTATGTTTCCCCTCCTGGCTTTTCTTTTTCTTCTCTCTAGCAATCTTGTGTTCTTTATCACACAAACACAAACTTTCTTCCCCATTGTCCCCTTTCTTTTCCAGAGAACACACGCACACACACACTTTAATTTCCATTGTCCATAGACCTTTAAAAAACTGTCCATAGAAATCAAAGGACAAATCTAAAATTTCTCTTCTTTTGTGATTTGGCAACAGATTCCCTCCCTCAACCCCCCCCCCAAAAAAAACCCCACCCCACAATGGCAGCAAAGAGAGGGACCTCTGCCCTTTCTAGTTTCCACTGGTTTATTTAACGAACAAAATGGGGGGGGGGGCAAAGTGGGTGGAGTTTCTGAAAAGCAGAACCTATTTGAATGCAAGTCAGTGGAATATGAGACCTTCTGATACTAGTGAGGGTGGGAAACCTAAGCTAGTCTCAGCCGCCCCTCTGACCTGTCATATTCAGAGTGGTTGCAGAACTGCTATAAGTCTCTCTCTCTCTCTCTCTCTCTCTCTCTCTCTCTCTCTCTCTCCTCCTTCCCAAGTTGTAATAAATGTAAACCAGTGAACCACATTACAGTATTCATGAATGTCACAATCCAATGCCGACATGTAACATGGAGGTAACAGCACTACAGTACAGGGTTGTTATAAACTACTCTCTTAGCCTGACCCCTCAACCTACAGTATTCAGCCTACACTGCAGGGCTGTCATAAGCCACTCCAACCTGAAATATGAGGCCAGAGCTACTTTCCAACCTGAAGTCTGCAGTATGCAGATGATATGCCCAGAAAATATAGCAACCTTGTCATTATTAGGTGTGAATATATGTGACAGTTTTTAAATGTTTTTGATGTTCTTATTTAGGCATTTACTGAATTCCATTTATGAATTGCTTCCTATGAAACACCGCAAAGTGATTAACAATAATAACATCAAAAATTAAAACAATTTCATATATTAAGCCATCCAAATTCCATGCAGTTACTGGGATAAAAATCCCCAGTTGAAAAAGTTATTCAGAAAATTGTTTGGAGGGAAAGTTCTTCAATAGACACTGAAAAGACGATGGAGATGTTTAGATGTCCTTAATGTTTAACAATATTTTATTTTAACTGCATCAGACCAGACATGAGTCTGAGCGATCTGGACAGAGTAGGGCAGTATTCCTGCATTTGAGGAATTTCTCGCTCTTTTTTCATGAAGAAACTAGAATGCCAGGATCAGATTGTTTTTTCCTCTCCCCTCCAAGACCTGAAGGCAGGGGCATATCGTGGGGGGCTGTCAGGGCAATTGCCCCAAACACATATTTTGGGGGCGCTGCTCACACCGCCCTCACTGAGTCTCTCCTGCACCACCTTGCAAGGATCACAAAGTGGCTCAGGGAGGCCGGCGTGACAATGCCATGTGTACTTCGATCCCAGCTTCTCAAGGGTGAGGCTGGGTTCACAGGGCATCAAGAAATGCTTTCAGCAATTGCCACCAGCTGCATAGAGAGCAGACCGCTAACCATACTTTTATCCAAACATCCTGCAGGGACCCCAAATGACACCTAACACAAGAGAGGGAAACACATGGGACACCCAATGAAAACACTGGTGAACTCACAGTGAGCTGGCTAATGTGACAGACAGGGGCACCCAGGACACAGCCACATGGCCCTCAGCTCCCTGTGGTAAAATGGCTGCCTACAGAAGGGAACATCTAGGTGAGATCCCAGGGTAGCTGTTGAAAATGTGTCTAACAGCCTTGTCCAGTGGGCCTGTGGCAAAGAGGGCATCATGTATGCAGCCCAAGTCATCAACCAGTGAGCCCCACTGTCCTCTCCACAGCTCACTCTGCAGCTAGGTTCAACTACCTCCCTCAGCCAGGGAGCAAACAAGAATACCAAAGGTACAGGCACTTGCCTCCCCTTTGGCTTTTCTTCATTTTCCCTGCTTCATTTTGTGGGGTTGAGCTGGAAAGACAGCCAAAATTTGACACGTGTGGGCACAGCCCAAAAATCTGCACTGAAAAGACACCTCAAAATCCTACACTTAAGAAGAAGAAGAGTTTGGATTTGATATCCTGCTTTATCACCACCCGAAGGAGTCTCAAAGCGGCTAACAATCTCCTTTCCCTGAGAGACTTCAGAGAAGTGTGACTAGCCCAAGGTCACCCAGCAGCTGCAGATGGAGGAGCAGAGACGCGAACCCAGTTCCCCAGATTACGAGTCCACCGCTCTTAACCACTACACCACACTGGCACACTTAAATTTTGTCTCAACACCAGCTCAAATTTTTGCCTTTGTCAGCTTCAGGACATGAACCTCTGACCTTGCGATGCTGGAGACCCAGCAATCCTTGACAAAGCCGTATATAAATATTTGCGGCTTTGGTTACCTATTAACTTGTTGCAAAATGGATTATAAGGCTGCTCATCCTTCCTGCTTTCTTATTCATTCTTTGACCATGGGGAACCAGCTCCTGTTTTGTACTCTGTTGGCACTGATTCCTGCACTTGGAACATCCGATTTTTTAATCTCTAATATCAGAAACATCAAGGTAAGAATACAAAGAAGCAGCGATTGAAATCATAGGATTGATACAAGCAATCCCGTTTTGGCATTGAAATGCCATCGAAAGTCTTCGGGGCAGGGCTCTGCAAGTGTAAATGTATTTCTTCCAGTGCATGAACATCCCTAGGACAAAAACAGAGTGATGTATGGATTATTTCTCGTATCAAAGTAGACTCCTAGATATCCTAGATATTATCTCTTGTACTCAAAGGATCCCTAGATGCCAGGTGTGTCCATTGGCATTATAAGTATCTAGGACTGAAATGCTATACAGTGGTACCTCGGGTTAAGTACTTAATTCGTTCCGGAAGTCCGTTCTTAACCTGAAACTGTTCTTAACCTGAAGCACCACTTGAGCTAATGGGGCCTCCTGCTGCTGTCATGCTGCTGGAGCACGATTTCTGTTCTCATCCTGAAGCAAAGTTCTTAACCCGAGGTAATGCTTCTGGGTTAGCGGAGTCTGTAACCTGAAGCATATGTAACCTGAAGCGTATGTAGCCCGAGGTACCACTGTACACACTTCTGTGCGAGTAAGGCCCATTGAATTCCATGGGACTTATCTCTGAGAAGATAGGGTTGCACTGTAGGTTACAATTCAGATAATGGGTAAGTCAGATCAGTAGAGGCCCCACTGCTAGTCTTGTAATGCCCATGTTCCATCTTGAGTGGTGAAAGGTGGGGAGACACTGCTGTCTGAACCCATGCAGACCTGTTCCCAGTAAGGTTAGACGATACTGAGCTAAATGGACCAATGGTCTGGCTTGGTATAAGACAGCTTCCTATTTTCCCCATCTCTTCTGCACCTAGTCTCCAGAATGATCAGAACGAACCCTCAGAATATAGTGGACAAATGCTTGGAGTCAGTGATGGGCTTGATGAGGGCTAATAAACTGAAATGCACCTATTAGTGTGAGCATTTCCAAATGAATATGGTAATAATGAAACCTATTATTTTGTTTTTTCTTTACAGAAAAGAAATGTTGCAAATACTGTAAGTACTCGTCTCATTTTTAAACTTAGGTTGTTCTTGGCGTATAGGGGAGGATAGCCTGAGGGGAGATAACGTGCTCTGCCTGGTTTTTAGTGTTTAATTTCCCAGTCTCAGCACTGAAATCAGGACACAAAATCTCTCTGCCTTTCCACAGACCATTTGGTTGTGACCCCACCACCACCACCTTCAGTATCTGGTGTGAAGATAATATGTTTAATATTTTCTTGTATTTTGTACTGCTTGTCAATCAATGATATGTCCTAGGATGCAAGTCTGAAAATCAATAAAAAGTTTTTTAAAAAATAAAATAAAAATATCCACCTGCACACTCCTTAGAAATCCTCTGTAATGAGCAAGCAAAGGGGTTCCCAGCTCAGCACTAAGCACCACAGTGCTTAGATCAGAGAGAAGCCCTCTGCTTGATCTTTACCACCACCCCACTGAGAGTGGGGGAGATGCTGCCTTTTACTCTTAAAGAGCAAGCAGTGGGATTTTGTCTCCTGATCTCAGTGCTAAGCAGCACAGCACTCTTATTGGAGACAAACCCTCTGCTTGCCCTTGGCAGCATTTTTCAGCCATCTCCACCCCAGTAGGGACGGCAGAAAATGCTGGTTGTTTGTATGTGCATGTATGTTTGTGTGCAAAGTATATGTATAAGTGTGTGTTGTGAGAGAGTGGAGTGCTCTATGCCTGCATGCCTCTTGAGTTTGTGTGTTGTATGTGTGCTGAGTGTCTGTGGTCTGCATGTATGTGGCATGTGTCGTGCATGTATGTGGAGATACTCCCATTGCTGGCATTGCGGCCCTTGAACAAAGAAAGGCTAGTTAACCCCTTAGTTATAGGTACATCCCATTAATGACAAAACCTTTTATTATTACATTGGTTCTGTTTTAAATATAAATGCTCTTAGCCCTGCTAATTATTTCAAGATATGGAATTTGCAATGCAAGATAGGAAAGTTTCATGGTCAGTGGTCAAGGATGATGACAGCTGTAGTCCAACAGTATCTAGAGATTGGGAATCAATGCCTTCAGTCAATTTGGGTTTCCCTGAATTGTAGAAAGAATGCATGTTTTTGAAATGTAATGCTGCGATCAAACTTTGTTCAGCATATTTGCCTAAGTTGCTTAATAAATCAAGGACAGGGGAAAGGGTATGTAGAAATAAGGGGTTAAATAAACAAGCAGGAATAGCAAACAAAAAATCAGTTCCTTTTTCTTTTGGGGATAGGTTGGGGGTTTGCTGCATGTACAGGACCCAAAGGACACATGTGTATTATGCCTATTGGGCAACTGGGAAGTGATGAAAGGTTAACAACAACCCCCTTTCTTATCAAAATCTGAGCCACTACAATGGTTTTGAAGTAACAAAAATAAAAATAAAATGGAGTGGAGTGGGGGGAATCAAATGAAGGATCTGCTATACTAGGAGAGTTTTTCTCCTTAGATAGAATAAGCACTCAAGAGCAAGGTTAAGCTTGTCACTTGACTCCTGGTAGTCTCTACAATTCCTCTCTGAAGTAATAGTTAGCAATATTGACAATCAAGAAATACCTCTCCTCCTCAGAGCTACTTCACACTGTAATGTTTCTGTGTGGGTCCAATAACAGGCACCAATAATGACTCACTCACTGGATCATCAACTTGTTGTGGTGAGTGGGATTGCCCATTCCTACGACCCGTGTGAGTGAAGCTGTCAAGAGTCTTGTACTCCCAGCAGGGTCACCCAAGGCAGTAAGGTCAAAGGGAAAGAGCTAGACAAAGAATGATCCAAGAAGTCCTCAACAATAGCAAGTGGTATGTTACAATGGCTGTGAAGGTGGATAAAGGCTGCAGCAGATAAGAATCTACCAGTCATTGTGACACTGCAAAGACTGTGTGTTGGTCAACTGATCTACACACATAAAACAAATTCACGCACAGGTGTCTTCCAAAAACCCATCCTAAACCCCAATCCATGAAATCTGGAAGCCCCTAGTCATGAACCAGCACATGGTCAGTGGATACAGATTCAGTTGTTCTGATTCAAGGAATGAGGCAGTTGAGTACCTCAGCAGGATCCACTCTGTTCACCCTGAAAAGGGGGAGGGGCTAGACTGGCTTGGGAAGACAGGTGAACTAATGCCAGTGTGCTGGAAGAAGCAAAGATCACTAGTGCTGAAGCAAGGATTCTTCAGCATCAACTTTATTGGACTGGTCATGTTGTTTGGTTGCCTGATTATCATCTTCCAAAGCAACTACTCTGTTCTGAACATAAAAATGGAAAGCGTAATGCTAGTGGTCAACAAAGGAGGTTTAAAGACTCCTTGAGATCTAGGGGTATAGGGTGGTATACAAATTTAATAAATAAAAATATAAATATAACAGTAGCACTTTGCCAATATAGTAGTGAGGATAATGTTATTCCATCTTTTGTATCAAAAATATCAAGAAAATGAGTGATAATTATATCTGCTGTTTCATTTCTGTTCCACGTTGAGGGATTAAAACGGTGTACTGAAATAAATATTTGATTTATACATATCTTGCTCATTCAAATTCTGATTGGTTATTGTTTCACTATTGCATCAAACAAATGGTGGTGATTTTTAGTTTCTCTGTCTCTCCAGATCACTGATGGAATAGATATTTACAGCCTGAAAATTGAGTGCTTCGTTACCTCCCGATTTTCCCACAATGTCATCACTAGTCGAGCTGTCAATCGTGCAAATGTGTCCAAGGAAGCCTTATTTGATGTGGAGCTTCCAAAGACGGCTTTCATCACCAACTTCACCATGTGAGTACAACTTACTTTCTAAACAACTGTCTTGGGGAATTGAGCACAATACAACTCAGTCTTCGGAGACTTAAAATACTTGGTGTTTCATTATTTTCTTTGCTTTCCATCTGATTTCTTTAGTTAAAGGGTGATGGTTAGTTTACAAATAGGCTCCGTGGCCCTGAAAATATATCTGTGATGTTTCTCCCCTCACAATGACTGGTCAAGGCACGTTGCAACTTGGATTTCACATGTGATAGGAAAATTGTTGCAGTAAATGTGTTGAGTGAATGTCTGCAGTTGCTCAGCTGGTGGGTTAAATTTTCCTCCTCTGCACTTTTCTTTCAACTTGTCCAATACTTGACCCAACACTGTTTTAACAACGAGCCCTCTATGTGGAATGAGTTTTCCTCATGACTGCATATTTGGTAAAAACTACAGTTTCCTCATACAATACTTAGCCTAACATTTACCAACCTGGTGACAATGATCCAATATGATGGAAGTTGTAGTCAAAAAAACCTCTGAAGGGCACCAGCTTAGAGAAGGCAGCTCTACCTCAAGCTTCCTGTGAACAAAGGCACTTATGCGCAATAACAGAACAATGCATTTTATTGTTTCAGCTGCAAAGCTCTGCCACTGTGCTATCTTGCACTGTTCAGGAGAGCTGTGCCAGTGCCAGTGTTAGGAGGGTGGATCTGTGGGTTTGTCACACCAGCTGCTACTGCTCAGCTACACTGGCACATGAGTTCATCAAAAGTCTTCTTTGGGGTAATAGCCATCCCTTCCTTCTCAGAGGAACCCAAGAAGCTTCTTTCCATCTAGCCCAGTGTTGTCTACTAACTGGTAGGAGCTTTCTAGGGTTTCAGACAGGACTTTTTCTCAGTGCCAGGGATTGAGCCTAGGGTTTAAGCATGGAAAGCAAGTACTCTGAGCTCAGACCCTTCCTCTTTGACTGCAAAACAATTGATATTCCAGTACATGGTATTTAATACACCTAACCCAGGGGTGTTGGGTGTATTAACAGCATTGTTGTTGGTCTCAGCCTCCAATCAGACTTCAACAACATGGCCAAAGGTCAGGAATGATGACACCTGGCATCCAACAACATTGAAAAGTCACCACACTGGATGCCCCCGGCTTAAGACAGTTGAAAACATTCATCGTTTAAACAAATGTACAATGTACCCAGAAAAAGACGAAGTCCTGTAAACTGTAATGTGGAGGGAGGCAATGTGATTTAGTTGATAAGTCATGAAGAAGGCCAATGAAATTATTTTCAGATATCTGCATAGAAGTTCAGATATTTACAGTACCTGCTGTTTCTTCTCTAGGACTATTGATGGTGTCACCTACCCTGGAACAATAAAGGAAAAAGAGGCTGCCCAGCAACAGTATCAAAAGGCAGTTTCAAGAGGACAGACTGCAGGTCTTGTAAAGTGAGAGTGAGACCCTTCCATATCCTGATAGTTTATTTACACTCATAGAATCATAGTATTATAGAGTGGGGAGGGACCCTGAGGGTCATCTATGTGGTTTTTGTGTTTATATTTTTCATTCTTATTTTGTGAACCTCCTTGAGATCTATGTCCACAGCATTCTCCTAATCCACCAAGCTTGTAGCTCGACTCAAAAAAAGGAATTGGATTTGTCTGGCACAAGTTGTTTTTGAGAAACCCATGCTGGGCTTTAGCGATCACTGCATCCTTTTCTAAGTGATCACAGACTCACTGTTTAATTATCTGTTTTTGGACCTTTCCTGATATTGATGTCAAACTGACTGATTGATAGTCTTCTCCTCCCCCCCGTCAACTTTCTAAAGAGAGGTACAACATTTGACCATCTCCAGGGTTAAGGTTAGGACCTCACTTGTTCTCCAGGAATTATCCAAGAAGATTATAGACAGAGCCTCTGTGTTAACACCCACAAGCTCCTTTAGTACCCTTCGGTGAAGCTCATCAGGCCCTGGAGATTTGGATTTTTTAAAAAAAGTTTAGAGATCTAAGGGTTTCAATGGGATTGTTACTTTTGTAACATTAATGCTGTTAATCTTGTAACAAACTTCTTTTTAACCTGTGAAGGGCTTCTGGGAGAAAAACTGAAAAATTCAGTGTTTCAGTCAACATTGCAGCAGCCAGCAAAGTCACTTTTCAGTTGCAATATGAGGAGCTATTGAAGAGATCCTTTGGAAAATATGAATTGTTTCTAAAAGTAAACCCGAAGCAGCTTGTCAATAATTTTGAGGTAATGTACCTATTATATTAAATGGAACTGTTGTAAAAGTTTGCCAAAATTATATTGAATGAGTGACAAAAGCTCAAAGAACTGGATTAATCTTGTTAAAGAAGATAGGTGATTGGTTCTGAGTTACCTCTCCTTGCTGCAAGGGTGTTTGCTGTAGATAAGATGCTTAATTCCCTCTGAACTGTAGTATCTGTGACTTTGTCAATTACAGCATTATTCAAATTAACATTTCAGATCGAGGCAAACATATTCGAGCCCCAGGGCATCAGCTTTCTGGACGCAGAAGGATCTTTCATCACCAATGACTTGTTACCAGTCATACATAAGTCTTTCTCAGGGAAAAAGGTATGTTTTACAATGATACATAAGGACAGTTCCACAGCACTAAAAATGTTCACTAAACTTGGGACAGCAATAATTAATTGGGAGGTCTGGGCTAGATGTTTATTTGTGGCTTTGCCTTGTACTTTCAGAGTATTTAATCTTCAATGTACTTATTCTCTTGCAATGTTATTGTTCATGTTTTCAACAATAATGCCAGGTGAAGAACAAAAAACCTTTCATAACTGTTTGTTAAAATTTCACATGGATGGATGCTTGTGCTTTCAGGGTCATGTTTCTTTCAAGCCTACCATGGACCAACAGCGAACTTGTGTAGATTGTCAAACAACACTGTTGAGTGGAGATTTTGTCATAAAATACGATGTGAACAGAGAAACCCCAGGCAATTTACAGGTAAACAGAACCGATGTGAACTGATGTGCCAGTGGATGTGATTGCAATGTCATCCAACACTTGTTTTTGTTTTTGTTTTGCAGATGGTCAACGGGTACTTTGTACATTTCTTTGCACCACAAAATGTTTCACATTTGCCCAAGAATGTTGTTTTCATTATAGATATCAGTGGCTCAATGTCCGGACGAAAACTAGATCAGGTAACCAAGTACTCTAAAATCAACTCGAAATGTAACCAACACTTAAGTTAATGGAGAGAGGGTGTCTCATAATCATTTATTCCAAGCAGTTTAGACAGAATGCCTGCAGAGTTTAGTGGATGCTTTTGCTGAGTATATACTTAAGTCATTTAGAGCCTGGCTGCACGATTATTTAAGGTTTTGTGATTAGGGCAGTTAGCGAAATTGCTAGTAGACAACTCACCTTATTTGAGAAACCATTGTTTTCTGGAGAAACCGTAGAAAAGGTATTCTATTACTAATTTGTAAACTATTACTGTCTCCTTTTAACTGTCCCCTATAGACACTGTGAAATAGCAGTGGGACAACATTATGAAAGATGAACAGTCTTTGGACAAAACCTCCTTTCCATTCAACTTTGGCAAGGAATTGGGAGATATTCTTTAAAAATTACATAGATTTTATTTAACTCCCAGAAGACTGCTGATGATGCACCCTAATTGTCAGGAGGTCCTACACATGAGTAGGAGTCCGGCAGAGACACATGCTCGACTGGCATGTTCTCTCCTTCCTGGTTGGTCTTTCGGGAGATTCAAAAGCTTTCTCCAGCCCGAACATCACAGCGACTAATACCAAGAGGCATCCGCACACTTCAGGATCAGCAGAGTATAGACAGTCAGTGTTCAGACTCAGTAGCGCAGCAATTTGGCTAATCTACGTTTATTTACATATATACACTCAGAGAATCGTAACTCAGCTCCTTCCTCTTCAGCATCAGACAGCAAAGAGAAAGAACAGAGGACAAAAATCCTACATCATGGAAACACAGTAATAAAAACATCCTGTCTCTGTCACTTCCCACAATGTGGAATGAAAACCTACACCGTCATGCGATATAAACAATCCCATGACTGCAACACAGTGAATGAATCCTAACATCCCTCACTAATAAGTTGGAGAGGGTGTCAGTTAACTGGTACCTATTATCATTTGGAGAGGGAGACTACCCCTTAATACAGCAATTTTGGTTCTTCATCTTTGTGGAAATTGGCAAAATTACTTTAACACTTTGTCCACATTAATAATGACCTGATATGATTGCTTATGCAAGCAGCGAGTGCTATTATAGTAAGACACTGGAAGAATCTAGAAGGAGTAAATGTTATAAATTGGTATAGAAAGGTATGGCATACTGCACTATTAGAAAAAATTGACAAATAGATTGAGACTTCCACGGGGACAAATTTAAAAAGACAATTTTACTGCAACTTGAGTTGACTTTATAGATTTTATGAGCACAGCCACAATTGGTAATTTTATGGCAGCAGCTTTTCATATTGTATAACCTCCCCTTCCTTTGGTGAACTGGGGGAAAGGAAAAGATTTCTTTTATAAAACCTCTTTATCATAACATCACTTATACTACTGGTGCTCTAGCTGTATTACTATTTTGAATTAAGGTTTAATCATTTCTATTACTTCCATTAATCTCAAAGTATTATTTATTTTAAGATTTTGCACTATATTTTGGGTTGGTTTTTTTCATTTTATGTGAATCATGATTCACTATATATTAGTTGTAGTTTGATTAGTTTGTTGCATTCTTCTTCTTCTTCTTTTGGTATGTTATACTGGTGTAACACCAAATCAGTTATTGAGCACGCTACTCTTATGGAAATTCCAATCTTGGTGTTTTATAACTCTTATTGTGGAAAAATATTTGTTGTTCTTATTGTTAAAGATGTGATAAGCATTTTTTTATTTTTAAAAAATCACTGATTGTCCAGTAGAGGTGGAAAGAAGGGAATTCCCCACTGCAACTCTCCCTTGCCCATGAGCTCAATGCTCACAGAAGATGCCCAGCAGTTTCCCACCAAGGACTCTATATAAGAGTCCAGGGTATCCAGAGCTCCCACAGAACCCTTGAGAGCTCCCAGGGTCATGCCTTGCAAGCTGTTGTCTCTGCAAGCACTGAGCTCCAAATGAAGCCTTATATGTTTTCTGGACCTGGAGTTCCATAAACGCCACCTCTCCAAAAGGGCTAACCGATATTAGCTTAAACAAAATAAAAAAATTCCTTCCAGTAGCACCTTAAAGACCAACTAGGTTAGTACCGTATTTTTTGCCCTATAGGCCCTCCAAAAATGAAGGGGAAATGTGTGTGCGTCCTATGAGGTGAATGCAGGCTTTCGCTGAAGCCTGGAGAGCGAGAGGCGTCGGTGCGCACCGACACCTCTCGCTCTCCAGGCTCCAGGAAGCTATCCGCAAGCCTTGCGCGCCCGGGGGAACTCCCCCCAGTGCGCAGGGCTTGCGGGCAGCAGCTGGCAGCGCGGAGCACGGGGCGCCCTTTGGAGGAAGCCCCGTGCGTCGCGCAGGTGTCCGCAGCCTGCCGCCCAGCGGGCGGGGCGCCCTGAAGCAGAGCGCCCCGCGCGCCGGACAGACATCCGCAGTGTGGGGACCCCTGCAGGAGTTCCCCGCAGGGCTCCCCACCCTGCGGATAGCAGCCTGCCGCCCGGCGCGCAGGGCGCCCTGAAGCAGAGCGCCCCGCGCGCCGGACAGACATCCGCAGTGTGGGGAGCCCTGCAGGAGTTCCCTGCAGGGCTCCCCACCCTGCAGATAGCAGCCTGCCACCCGGCGGGTGGGGCGCCCTGAAGCAGAGTGCCCCGCACGCCGGACAGACATCCGCAGCATGGGGAGCCCTGCAGGAGTTCACCGCAGGGCTCCCCACGCTGCGGATAGCAGCCTGCCGCCCGGCGCGCGGGGCGCCCTGAAGCAGAGCGCCTCGCGCGCCGGACAGACATCGGCCAGCCCCACAAGCTCGGGGGACAGCGGGGAGGCGCAGCGCTGCCATCCCACTGTTCCCCGACCTGGTTTTAGGGGGGAAATAAAGGAAAAAAAATTTCCTTTATCCCCCCCCCCCAAAAAGTAGGTGCGTCCTATGGGACGGAGCGTCCTATGGGACGAAAAATACGGTACTTGGTATGAGCTTTCGTGTGCATGCACACGAAAGCTCATACCAAGTACTAACCTAGTTGGTCTTTAAGGTGCTACTGGAAGGAATTTTTTTATTTTGTTTTGACTATGGCAGACCAACACGGCTACCTATCTGTAACTGATATTAGCTTGTTATGCAGCCTTTGGGGGCTGGGGAAACATGAGAGACTCCTCTTCTGATTCAGAGGAGGGAGGCAAGCCTGAGTCCTCCAGTTGAGGGAGTCCCATTCTATATCTGTATACAGGTTCAAAAGTGCCAGGTGGGAAGAGGGAGTAATAGTTTGTTTAGTTACCAAAGAGATCTCAGCAATCAGCTTACTCCAAAATTCAGCCACCTTTGAACAATCCCTTCATATGTGCTTATATGTACCAACTACATGACAGTCCCTCCAACACAGTGAAGATGTATCAGGATAGAGAAAACAGAGCAGTCACAGAGTAGGGTACCTGTCATGTACTAACTTTTGAGAGAGCTCTCAAGTTTGAGGTGAATGGAGACTTGGCCCACAGACCTTTCTTCTGCTCGTCATCCATCTGTATGTCCCAGTTACATTCCTACAAGGGCTTTTGACTCTGAGCCCCTTTAGGTTCTGTTTCTTCATCAGTGCTCTGGCTTTAATTGTTTGTCCTTCATTATTTGTACTTTAGACAAAGGAGGCATTGTTAAAAATATTAGAAGACATAAAGGAAGAAGACCACTTCAATATTGTGTTGTTTGGGAGTGATGTAGAGAAATGGAACGATACCTTAATACAAGCTACTCCTGAAAACCTGGCTGAAGCAAGACGCTATGTTCAGAGTATTAATACTCGTGGAAGTAAGTTGCAGGAGGAATGGGGTTTTATTTATTTAACAAATGTAATATTCCGCCCTTCCCTTTGAAGAACTTCAGAGCAGCTTGTAGTTAAAATAAAAATAAAACAATATTTGGAAATAAAACACTAAAATAATTATTCTACAGCAGGACAATATTTCTATCAGCAGTTCTATTAGCTGTATTATAATCAAAAATATAACATTTTTAAAAAACCTAAGTAAATGAAAATATCATTACATGGTTTAAAAGGTTGTAATATTTGGTGTAAGATCAACCTCCATGCTGACAATATTCCAGAGATAGGTTGCCACAACAAAAAGTCTATAGTTGCCTAATCTATGCCAGCACAGAGAAGGGTTATGGAGGCTCTGAACTGCTTAAAAAAAACACACCCTCTGCTGAAAAGCAGGTCACTGACACAATAGTGATGGGTAGGCTTTTCTTAAGTTTTTATTCCCATTTTTTCCGTGAATGGCCCTGCTGCTCTTCCCCTGCCTGTAATGTATGCATTTACTTGCAATTTACATAACATTTTCAGGTATTCTGCTACCCATCCCTGTGAGATGTCTGCTTACCTTAAACAGTCAGGCAGCTTTGTGGCCTGGCCTTAGCCCACATCAGAGATTTGGCAGCCAGCTGGGGAGGACTGTAGGCCTGCCTGCAGATTTGCCAACAGCAGGCAGGCCTAGGTCTGGGGATTTCCCACAGGGTGGGCCCAACCGGCCAATGGGTATCACTTGGGTCCTTCCCTGGGGAAAATAAATTGAGGCTGCCCGACACTCCTCTGTTTCTCCATTGGGTCTACCACCCTTTTTTCAAATGCTGCTTCTTTTATGCTGAGACCTTGCTATGAACATTGTTGGCCTCCATATTTGGAGGTCAGGCAGGAATTTTTCCACTTGGCAAATTGGCACTGGCCACTTGATTTTCACCTACCTCATAACAATCACCACAACTTTCTGAGGTTGGGCACTGAGTAAGCCTTAGTCTTGGTTGGAGGGAAGGTTGTAGCTTCTGCCTACCCCTCCTTGGTTAATGGTATCCATGTTGCTTCTGCCCAACCCCCAGGCAGGGGCTAGAGCCATTAATAAATGGCTTCACCGAGTGCCTATGCCAAACCTTTCACAACTGTAACCAATAAAGTTGTGGCCTATTTGAACCCCAAAACTCTATAGCATCTGGTTATTTCATTACATAGGGAGCGACTGGGTAACAGGGTCTTGGCACGTGACACACATGCCACATTTCAGGCAATCATTGGAGTACTGAGTTTGATTTTCATCGTAGAAAGGCAAGGAACAAATGGCTAAATAAAATACTGGCCCCATAAGCATCCTCCAAGACAACAATGCCCACTTACCCCACAAAGAACTCCCAGTACGTTTCCGAGCACAATTCAAAGTGTTGGTGCTGACCTTTAAAGCCCTAACCAGCCTTTGTCCAGTATACCTGAAGGAGTGTCTCCACCTCCATCGTTCTGCCCGGACACTGAGGTCCAGCTCCGAGGGCCTTCTGGCAGTTCCCTCGATGCAAGAAGCCAAGTTACAGGGAACCAGGCAGAGGGCCTTCTTGGTAGTAGCAGCCGCCCTGCGGAACGCCCTCCCACCAGATGTGAAAGAGAAAAATAACTACCAAGCTTTTAGAAGACATCTGAAGGTAGCCCTGTTTAGGGAAGCTTTTAATGTTTAATAGGTTATTGCATTTTAGTGTCTTGTTGGAAGCCGCCCAGAGTGGCTGGGAAAACCCAGCCAGATGGGGGGGTACAAATATATTATTATTATTATTATTATTATTATTATTATTATTATTACCTACCTGCTCTCAGCAGCCAGAAACATCATAACCAGACACTGGAGAGACCTGTCAGGAGTAAGCATGGACCAGCGGTATCAAATAGTATGGGAAACAGCCTTACTAGCAAAATTAACCAATAAACTGAAATTGACACGGGGACAAATAGAAGAAGATGCCTTCACCCCGGTATGGCTCCCCTTTATCACATACACAGCTCAACAAAACAACGACAAGAACCCACCAACAGCATACAAATCAATATGGCTAACCTGATTCAAAAACACTCACCCACCCCACTCAAACATGAAAACAAAGTTCACCACAGCCGATCACAAACAAGCACAAGGAACACAAGCGAATAGCAAAGAGAACCTGCACAAGCGACGTTGACACAAAACCCCACACATACATTAAGTAAAATAGAAACATCGCCACCCGACCCCACCACACTCCCATGGCCCTCTCCACTTCTTCCCTTTTCTTCCTAATGTAATACTAATGTCTCAACAAATGAAACTGACCTGTAGAAAATGTAACAAGAAAAAAGAGATGTTGCACAATAAATCTTTAATAAAAAATACATTAAAAAGAACCATTCTGCAGTTTGAAATCCATTTAATAAAACAGTTGCCTGAAACCCAAATGTCCTCTTGAAAAGTAAGGTTTTGCATAATGTCTGGAAGGCAAGAAGAAGTGAGCTGTGCCTCATTGGGGTAGAGTTTCACAGCCTGCCACAGAAAAAGTCCTCTCCATATTCCCAAAGAAGTGTATTTCAGATGTTACACTATCCAGATTATCTGAAGAGGTAGACAGGTACAGGAAATGTGATCCTTCAGCTAATGTAATATTCATTCTAAAAGTCTATTTGGCTCTGGCATATTACTGTGGCTTCTCTTTCATCCCACAGAAGAAAATCCACAGTTAGTGATCAAAAGAGCTTTCTAGTCACACTCTGTTTTTACAATTTACTCCTCTATGTTCCAGCGACAAATCTTTTTGGTGGATTAATAACTGGAATTGAAATGCTGAAGGAAGCTCAGGAAGCTGGAACTTTGCCCGAAAGGAGTGCTTCTTTAATTATGATATTATCCGATGGCCAACCCAATAAAGGTATGTTTCCTGACAAGCAAATAACTTTGACATGTGATAAGATTGCTATGGAAAATGATAAATCTTCACAGAAATTTATAGCAGAGGTGTTATTTCAAATTTCAATTGCTGCAGATTGGAGGAGTAAGGAATTTTCAGTAGAAAGGTCAAGATTCACAACATTCAAAGGCCTGCTCTTTGATACATTCAATACTGCATTGTGAAAACATGTGTATTTCTAAATGATTTTTAATGGTTATTTTCTGTCTGATACTTTGTTGAAACTATGTCAATATTATTAGTGTGAGTCCAAAATTAAGCCTTTCTTCATTTGTCAGGGAGAGGCAAACGGGAAAAGATGAAAGGACAGAAACCAGCAGTTATAGAGAGCCTAAAGAGATTATCAGCAGCTTGTCGTCTGACAGTCAGTCTGACGTAGAGGGGGAGGAGGATGAGCCTGGGACAAGTCATGCTGTACACAGAGGAAGTAAGGGGAGGAGTTTTCGCAGACTTGCATGCTGGGTGCGGAAAAGGAGGAAGTAACATTAGAGGGAGCAACTGCGCACAAGGGGAAGGAGGTTAATGGAAACGCTGGAGATGTACGTTTGAACTTTGTCAAATAAATCAATTGTTTGGAACTGGCTGGGAGCCCGGAGTCTTATCTATGGCCAGCTGGACAGCACTAAGCCTCTGACAGCTTGCTCCCTCTCAACTATTTTTTCTGCTGGAAAGCTGGTGGAATAAGGAAACAGCTTCGACATGGAGAAGGAACTGTTGGAATTGAAAAAGCGAAATGTTGCTCTGGAACAAAGATCCCAAGACCTGCAGAGTCATTTGGAGGAAGCCCGGACTGCTCAGAGAGGAACCCAAGGTGGGCTATTGGCAGATGGGGGCAGGTGTGTGGGGGTGGAACGGTTCCAGGGAGACACTGAAAGTTACTTGGATTTCAAAACAGAGATGAAATATTTTCTGGAACTGGAAGGAGATAAGTTTCAGAACGATGCAGCAAAGGTTGCTCACATCATTAGACATCTGGGAGGAGGGGCTCGAAGCTGGATCAGGCCATTAATAGCCTCGGGGAATGAAGCCCTCAGAAATGAAGCCAAATTTTGGCAAGCAATGGATTTTATCTATGCAGAGCAGAGTTTAATTGACAGAACGCAGGAGGAGCTGCTGGCTTTGAGACAAGGCAAATCCACCGTACGCAGTTACTGGTCTGAGTTTGCTATGCTTGTACAGAAACTGGGGTGGGATTTAGAGGCTGACCCAGTACAAGCGATATTTAAAAGTGGACTTAATCCAGAAATTAAGGACGAGCTGGCAAGGGGGCCACGATCTAAAAATATGGACAAATTAACAAAGGCTGCTCTTGGGGTGGGTTTGAGAGAAGATGTGATGGCCTGGGAATCTGATTCAGAGGCTGAACTGGAGGAATCCCAGCCTGCACAGGAGTCCCCGCCTCCAGGGCCGGCTGAACTGGGGCAGGGCCTTGATTCTGAAGCGCCTGCACCTGTGCCGGATCCTCAGGAGCAGGAACCAGGTGAATCCACTCTGGCTCCAGAGGTGGTTGAGGACTCAGTGCCTACAGGTGAGTCTCCCCCTGGGCCCAGTAACCCTTCAGCCTCTCCTGAACTGCAGAGGCTCAGGGCAGAGAGGCGAACGGAACTGGTTTCTCCCAGGAGGAGTGCTCGCCTTAAGGCCAGGAGAGGCGGGTCTCCTGGGGGCCGGGACCACCCCTGGCCTCAGAGAAGATAAAGGCCAGTCAGCCCGGTCCCAGGTTGCGGGAGCAACGTCGTTGATGAGCTGTTTTGGCCAGCATCCAGTCCTGTTTCCCCCAGAGTTCCTGTCCTTGCCCAGCTTCCCGCTGTGGACCCTGCTTCGCCCGAGGAGGACTGTCTGCCGACCCTCAACTCAGGTCCTGGACCTCGCCCCACGGTAACCTCCCCCCTGGACCAGCACACAAGAAGCCAGATGGAGGGAGAGGAAGCAAGGCAGAGAGCGGAGTTTCCATGGTGACCGCATTCCTGAGATGCCAGCAGCTGCCTCGGAATGTCAACAAGCGCCAGAGCCTATGGAGATAGGCACAGCCAGGGCGCGGGAGAGTTTGAAAGCCCAACGGTCTGGCGGGAAGAAAAAAAAAAGACTGGCAAGCGGGAAAAAGATGTTTTGTGTGTCAGAAGACTGGGCACTTTGCCAGAGTGTGCCCAGAGCATCGTAACTGGCAGGGGATGGTGGGGGCCACCCAGCGGGCAGAGGGAGAGGAGCCCCAGCATTCAGGAAACGAAGACGCCTGGCTGGTGGGGAACTGGGGCAACAGCCAGGTGGGAGCAGCACAGAAAGTCCCCAGCTTGGACACCCCAAAGCAAGCATATTGTTGAAGGTGGTCTAGAACTCCCAAATGGACAGACGGTGGAGGAGTTGGTGCTAATTGATTCTGGGGCCTCAGCATCCTTTTTCAGCAAGGAGTTTGCGGTGCGACACCAACTGAACCTGAGTCCTTTGGGTTTTCCGCTGCAAGTGACAATTGATGGAAGAGAACTGCTGGGGGGTGAAGTGACACATCAAACACCCCCAATGCGAATGCGGGTGGCCACACACTCTGAGGTCATCACTTTTCACGTGGCCACACTGGCGGGGCCGCCTATCATATTGGGCATGAGCTGATTGGCGTTGCATGATCCGATGGTTTCCTGGCACCAACGGTCCCTGACGTTTGGCTCGACGCACTGCATGGAGAACTGCCTAGCCCAAGGGCTAGATCGTCAAAGCGAGGGCAGGAGGGCAGCAGCATGCAGAGCAGGGAAGAGCGAGATTCCGTCGTGTTACAGGGATCTACAGGAGGTGTTCAGCGAGAAAAAGGCGGATGCGTTGCCAACCCATCGGCCGTATGACTGTCAGATCAACCTGGTACCGGGGGCCACGTTGCCGTGGGGAAAACCTATCCCATGTCGGAGGGAGAGCTCAAGGACCTAAAAGAGTTTATTGAGAAAAACCTGAGAAGGGGTTTTATCAGGGAGTCCAAGGCTGCAGGCGGGAGTACCGTGTTTTTCATCGACAAGAGAGCGACAAAAGAGCGACGCCTAGTGGTGGACTTTAGAATTTTGAACAGCCAGATGGAACCAGTGGCCTTCCCGATGCCGAGAATCGACGACGTTTTGGCACGGGTGCGGAAGGGGAAGATTTTCACCAAACTGGATCTCTGAGGGGCCTTATCAGAGTACGAGAAGGCGATGAGTGGAAGACCACCATGTTCACCCCGATGGGGGCGTTTGAGTATTTAGTCATGCCCTTCGGTTTGCAGTGCGGAAGTCACTGTTTCCAAGCCTTCATGCACCACGTGTTAGGACCCTTGCTCTAAAAAACTGCGCCTGCTTTTTAGAGGATCTTCTTGTGTTCTCGGAAGACGAACAACAGCACGTGAAGGATGTACGTCAGGTCCTGAGCAAACTCAAGGAGAATCGCTTGTGGGTCAAGCTGGAGAAGTGTCAGTTCCATGCAAAGCAAGTCGAATTCCTGGGGTACCGGCTGTCGGACCAGGGGTTGGCTATGGACCCGGGGAAGGTGAAGGCAGCGGTGGAATGGGAGAGTCCCAAAACCAGGAAAAATGTTCAGCATTTCCTGGGTTTCAGCAATTTCTACAGGAAATTCATAAAGAATTTTGCAGAATTGACGGCACCAATCACGGACTGTTTCAGTGTTAAGAAGAAGTTTCAGTGGACGCAGGCGGCCCAAGAGGGGTTTGAGAAACTAAAGAGGGCTTTTGCTTCAGAGGAGCAACTGATCCACGTCGACCCGGCTCAACCACTATGGGTGGAAACAGATGTGTCAGATCGGGCGATAGGGGCGGTGCTGCTGCAGCCAGATCGAAAAGGGTAATGGCGTCCGTGTGCCTTCTTTTCACGGAAGCTCAACAAATCAGAGCAGAACTACACCATCTACGATAAGGAATTGCTTTCACTCGTGGCTGCTTTTAAACAATGGTGGCACTTCCTGGTTGGGGCAAAGCACCAAATTTTGGTGTGCACTGACCACAAAAACTTGGAGTATTGGTGTACGGCACGGGTGTTGTGCCAGAGACAGATAAGATGGGCAGAGTTCTTTGCCAACTTCAACTTCAAGATCCAATACGTGCTGGGAGAGCAGAATGTGAGGGCGGATGCGCTCTCCCGGAAACCCGAGTATATGATGGGGGAAGGGCCACCTGTAGCAAGACTGATGTTCCTGGAGAGCAAATGGTTGTGCGGGGGGACGTTGGTCAAGGACAACGAACTGATGCAAATGCTCAGAGACGATGCCTTTGCCAGACAAAAGATGGGGGAGTTAAGAGGAAGAGGGGGTGCCGAGGGTGGTTTTGAGGTGAAAGGGGGGTTACTGTACCATAAAGGGGCCTTGTATATTCCAGGAGAAGACCTTCGGGGCCGAATCCTCAAGCAACTCCATGACAGTTGTACGGCGGGGCATTTTGGACAGCATAAGACCATGCTACTGGTCACGAGGGAATTTTGGTGGCCAAGGGTGAGAGAGGATGTAAAGGAATATGTGCAAGGATGTGACACATGTCAGAGGGCCAAAGGTGAAAGGACGGCACCAGCAGGGTTGCTGGAACCATTGCCCACACCTGGGAAGCCGTGGGAGGTGGTGGGTGTAGATTTTATCACTGATCTGCCCAGATGTAAGGGGAAGACAGCGGTCATGGTGGTGATTGATCACTTGACCAAAATGTGCCATTTCGTGCCCTGTTCGCACGCCATAACGGCAGAGGAAACAGCTAGGCTGTTCGTAGAGCATGTGTTTAGGTTACATGGGTTTAGGTTACAAGGGTGGTGTCGGACCGGGGGGCTCAATTTACCTCACGATTTTGGCGCAAGCTCATGGGGCTGCTCCAGGTGGAAGTGAGCTTTACAACGGCGAGACACCCCGAGACCAATGGGCAAGTGGAGAGGACGAATGCTGTTTTACAACAGTATTTGAGGTGTTACGTAAGTCAGAAGCAGAACGATTGGGTGGACAAACTAGCCCTGGCAGAGTTTGCTTACAACAATGCGGAGAATGTATCCACAGGGATGACACCATTGTTTGCCAATCATGGGCTTCATCCAAGGGCCTTCACCAGGAGGGGAGAGGAGTTGTGGAGTGTTCCAGCGGCCGAACAGTTTGTGGAGGAAATGGAAGCGATCCACAGACAGCTGCAGTTAAATTTGGAAAGGGCTAAGGAGTTATACAAGAAGGAAGCCGACAAACATTGGCGATCAGGGGAGGTCATCAGGATTGGGGACAAGGTGTGGTTGTCCACGCAAGGATTGCCTTGGAAAGGGGGCTGTAAGAAACTCAAGCCCAGGAAGGTGGGGCCCTCTGAGGTTATCCAGCAAATAAATCCGGTGGCGTTTAAGCTCAGGTTGCCAGAAAGCATGAGAATCCATCCGGTGTTCCATAGGTCACTGCTGTTCCCCTACAGGGAGGGGGAAAGGAGAGCGGGTAGTGGGGGGGTGGAAGGCTCACCACCCGAAATGGAGGAAAGGGAGCAGTGCAACGAGGTCACGGAAATACTGGACTCTCGTTGGAGAGGGGGGAATGTGGAATATTTGGTGGCTTGGGAAGGAGCCCCAGCATCGGAGAATACCTGGGTCCCGGAAGATAGTATGTCTAACAATGAGCTGGTAGAAGAGTTCCACAATTTCTTCCCGGACAAACCAAAAGGCAAGGTGAGGTCCTTACAAGAGGTGTTCGAAACAACAGACGATGAAGAAGAATTCGAAGGTTTCCCAGCATCGGATGAGGAGGAGGAAGAAGACAAAGGCGTAGACTGGGGAACACCAGGACTGGGGGGTTGGAGGAGTGTGTTCGAAGAGACAGATGAGGAAGAGGGTAGTTTTGCGGGGTTCTCCCCGACCACCTCTGAGGAAAGAGAAGGGGACGTAGTCGGGTCTCCTGAGTGGGAGGGGGCCTTTGAGGAGGGGGTGGATGTCAGGGAGAGGCAAACGGGAAAAGATGAAAGGACAGAAACCAGCAGTTATAGAGAGCCTAAAGAGATTATCAGCAGCTTGTCGTCTGACAGTCAGTCTGACGTAGAGGGGGAGGAGGATGAGCCTGGGACAAGTCATGCTGTACACAGAGGAAGTAAGGGGAGGAGTTTTCGCAGACTTGCATGCTGGGTGCAGAAAAGGAGGAAGTAACATTAGAGGGAGCAACTGCGCACAAGGGGAAGGAGGTTAATGGAAACGCTGGAGATGTACGTTTGAACTTTGTCAAATAAATCAATTGTTTGGAACTGGCTGGGAGCCCGGAGTCTTATCTATGGCCAGCTGGACAGCACCAAGCCTCTGACATCATTGAAGGGATTTTCTCTAGGGCAGTGGTTCCCAATTGGCTAATTACTGAGGATCCCCTATTTTTCAAAAGCAAAGCCATGGGACTTCTGGATCGGTCGCAATCACGTTCAGGTCATGAGTTCATCCAGCGAGCTTGTTGGGACGACTCAATCATAGAAAAGGGTAAAAGGGGAGTGAAGGCAACGCAATACCCATAAAAAGGCTCAGAAAAGGGTTCTGAGCTCTGACCCAGCCAAGCTGCACAAAAAGGAGTTTCCCAACAGCTCCTGCACTTAGTAAAGTGGCAGGGAGAGAGGGAGAACTCCAGCGCTAAGTACAGTGCCTTCCCTTTCTATGAGATGCCTCGAAAGCCTGAGTGATTCAGCGACAGAACTCTCCATAATCTGAGACTAAAATAATAAGACTGCTGGCTGGCAAACAAAGAAGAAAGACCTACAAAGGTATGTACAATGATCGGCAGACAATTTGATAGCAAAAAAGGAGTCTAATGTTACGAGGGGGAGGAAGAAGGTGACCCTCAAACACAGTTTAAAAAGACACTGTGCTCTAAAATATTGCAAAAAGAAGAACTTAAGGACTTAATTGCTAATTTGTGAATCAAGGATATTGAACTACAGAAAATTGGAACCTGTTGGAGAGATCTCTGAGACGGGCAGGAAGAAGTGACTGACATGCAAAAAACTGGAAAAGTGAAACAGTACCAACAAAAAAAAGAGTGGCAAGAGAGATTATTTGATTACCTGGAATTGGCAAAAATGACAGATAAAAAGGACTTCCGGGTTAGCGCCAACGACTAATGGTGGACTCCCTCTGAGCTCCGGAGGGATCAGCTCCGCGGGATCGGGTCTTACCGCTCCGGCGAAGCGGGGACCCTAAAAAATCACAGGCGGGTGAAGCCTGTGAGTGTGGGACTCGGCGGGCACCATTTGCTCCCCCCCCCAAACTGCGAAGGAGCCTTTTTAAAGGCTCTGGAACGGGACGGGGTGAGCGGCGCGGTGCTGAGAGTCGATTGCTTCTCCCGCGGAGTAAAGCCGCATGGCCGTTTGTCGGAGAGCGCTGACTTCTTTCTGTGAACAATTGGACCCCAAAGCAACAACCCGTGAGTAGTACGGAAATTGGAACTTTAAAGAAAAAATTTTAAATTCGGTACGATCGGGGAAGGTTTAAACAGGAAGTCCGCCTTCCCTCTCTGTAAACAACTTAAAGCAAAGGACCTGTTAACTAAGGTCGAGGAGAACTCTTCTTTTTTTTTTTTCTTGCAAAAGATCTTAATTTCACGGTTTGGCATTATAAGAATTATATTGGAAGCAGGGGAACCTGCAGAAAAAGAACCAAATTTGGGAGCTGAAGTGCCACCCACCCCCCCCCCGGACCCGGGAGTGTTTTGTGAGAGCCTGGTGATGAGGTAAAGAAGATCTTGACAGCTGTCAAGTTAGCTGTCAAGACGTAAAAAGAGGACTTTGTTTCTGTTGCTTCTGCTGGTTATATTTTGTTACATTCTGTTACAACCTGCTTCGGAAAAAGGAAGGGCTGATACAAATTAACTGGACTTTTGGATTTGTGCTGAAAGGAACATTATGGAACTAAAACTCCCCTAGAGGGGGTTTTGGGACATTACAGGAATGGCTGGTGGAGGAAAAATACAAGCTGAACTGAACAGAGCATTTGTTCTCTTGGGAAAGTTGCAAGGTCAAATTGATGTTTTGGCTACAAATGCTACAGTGAATTTAACAGTGGATTTAACAGTGAATACTTTTATTGAATGTGATAAGGACAAGGATCTGACGCAGGAAGCCTACTCAACTGGACAAAGAGAGAAACTTGAGAGTTTTGAGAATCTAGAGAAGGAGATATATGTTGTCCCTGAGGAAAAGGAAGGGGGAGCCGTAATTTTGCAGATGTTAAAGGAGAACGGTAATTTGAGGCCCGACATGATGGCAACAAAGGAAAACAAAAATTTGATGTGGAAAGTCCGGCCTGAATTGGAGAGTGAAAAGTGGAGAGATCTCCTTATGTGGAGATCTGAAGACCTAAGGATTACAAATTTGATTAAGGTGGAAGATGGAGCTTTGGGGACATTTGGATTTGAAAGGAGTATGAAACAAGATCTGGAATACCCCATAGGCTTAGTTTTTAAGTATGAAGGCTTGGATGGAAGAAAAGTGGATCCTGTTGGGCCGGAGCTTCTCCGTGATTTGTTTCTTAATATTAAGGACTATCAAAAAGACCGGCTGAGAGGAAGTGAGAGAGATTTAAGAGCCTCGGACTTAAGATCTCCAGGCTGACTTTATATTGAGACTGATGGACATATGTTGGGGACCGAAACCGGGAAGAGGGTGGGTGGAATAGAAATTGGGAATTCAAAGGATATATAATTACAATTTATTTTTCTTTTTGTATTGTTATCTGTATGAAAATTGGGAAAATCGTGGAAGGGAATTTTGGTCGACCTTAGAGAAATGGTTTAAGAATAAGTATTGAAGCATAAGTATGGATGAAAGTTAAGATTGGATAAAGTAAAAGTGGTTTTTAAAATAAATGAAATGAAATGAAAATAAGGTTGGAAGGATATATAGAGAAAATGATTAGAATAGAAGATTAAGCAAAAATGAATTGAGGAAATAGATGAAAGAGAGAAAGTAAAATAATAACATATTGAAAAAATTATTAAGTTAAAAAATAAGGTTGAAAGGACTTGCTGAAATAAAAATCTGAATTTGAATACAGAAATGGGAGGTGTGGGGAGGTCAAGAAAATAAGTAAAAGGGAAGTGGTTATATAAAGGATTTAAATTGTTTTTTTAATTTTTATTTTTAATAACTGTATTTTTTCTTTGTATTTTTTCGTTTTTGTGTTGTATTGTGTATTTCTTTTTGTTTTCTGTTCTTTGCATGTTTTCTTTGTAATCTTTAAAATTTTTTGAATAAATATTATTAAAAAAAAAGAAGCTAGGAGAGGATAAAAAAAAATGACAGATAAGAAAAACAACAGTGCCCTCAAATTAAAACCTGGACATGCTTCAAATAATTTTTGCAAAAACAAAGTATGGTTTACGAATACAACATATGGAGAAGAGTAGAAAAGACGAAATGAGAAAGAAACAGTTTATCAAGTTTAAAATCAGACCTGCGTTAAGCAGGAAGGAAGTCTATTAGAACAGAATAAGAACTAAAGCTTGGATAACATAAGTCCATGTGCAGAAACTTGCGGATTTATGGATCATTTATTTTGATCCAGTTTATCGTTTATTTTATGTTTTCTTTTGTAGTTTGTTTTTTAAGTGTTGTGTGTGTGTGTGCTGTAATAATAAGTTAATAAAAAGCATTTATATAAAAAAGGCTAAGCCATGGACCTCCTACTTTTGAACATTTTGACAACTCTGCGCTAGTTACTTCTGGAAAGCAATTTTTTGAACTAAATGTGGGGTAGCCCATAATAAGCAAAATATTTTAAGTACTGTATACTAAAAAAACAGACTAGGGCTGAGCGATTTCTGGTTTTCAACATTGTGATATATCAGCAGCTAAACATTGCGATATTCTGATATATCACAATGTCTTAAATTGGAGATCAGGCGTGGGGATGAGGGAAAGAGCAGTCACAGAGATTGGGTGGGGGGGAGAGGAAGTGGACTCACCTCCTCTGCATGGTTTGAGTGAGAGGGGATGGGGATGGAGGGTGCATCAGCAGAGCAACCAGTGAAGATCCACATCCACTGTGGCTGGTGCTGCTTTCTTGCTGACTGGGAAAGGCTGCTCTGCCTCAGTGCCCAGGCAAGGTAATGCCACGGTGCCTTGAAGTGAGGGCAATTGACTGCCCTGTTCTGCGTCAGCATGAGAGGAAGGCAGCTCAGATCAGCGCTGTTATCAGCTGAGGTCACCGTGCGATATCAGCAGTACCTTGAAATTGGTTGCCCTGCTCTCCCTTATGTGAGGAGCGATATATTGCTGCGTATTGCTGGGTCAAAATCGTTATTGCGGTGTGATTTCAAATCTGATCTTGGCCAATATATCAAAAAACCTCACAGTGCTGAAACAGTCCATATATCTGTGATATTACCATGCAAAAATGACAAAAAATTAGGCAAGGGATGGGGCCGCGGACCCCCAGGGGTCTTCAGACCCCTAATTGGGAACCACTGCTTTAGGGTATCCCTGGTGTATGGGCACATTTAGTTGCTTGTTGTTATCTATACAAGTTCTGTGATGTATTATAAAAATAGTAATTCAGTGTATAGATCATGTGAGTTGGCAAGAAGTACGTTTCTATAAGTGGCCACCTTGAATTCCTATCTACAAGATGAATGATCCTGCTGAATGTGTTCTAAACTTTTTTCCTATTTGGGAAGAGAAAAACATTAATACTGGTATCTCAGAAACAAGTATAACAGGATTTTTGTTGCTTTTTTCTATAAATGTGTGTAACCATGAGAAACCTATTCAACATTAATTATTGTCTGTGTTTTCAAACAGGAGTGAGTAGCATCCAAGAAATTTTACTCAGAACCAAAAATGCAACTCAAGGGAAATTCCCCATATATAATCTTGGGTTTGGTTATGACCTTGACTATGGCTTTTTAGAAAAGTTGGCCACGGAGAACAATGGAGTGGCTCGTCGTATCTATGAAGATTCTGATTCAGCCCTACAGTTACAGGTAAAATATGATAACATTAGGTGACAATTGATTGTTTTTTTAAAAGGTTAAAACAGATAAGCTACTGTTATTTTCAGAATGAAGACTCATCCACTTTAGTACCGCAGCATGGTATTGTTACACACCACCCCAATCTCCACAAATGGTACAAGATTCCAGGGCTTGCAGGAATACTTAACCAGGGTCTGTGTTTCCTTTTGGGACAATGAGGCACAGCAGATACTGATTTAGACATGTGTACAACCTGGGACGCAGGTGGCGCTGTGGGTTAAAGCCTCAGCACCTAGGACTTGCCGATCGAAAGGTCGGCGGTTCGAATCCCTGCGGCAGGGTGCGCTCCCGCTGCTCGGTCCCAGCGCCTGCCAACCTAGCAGTTCGAAAGCACCTCCGGGTGCAAGTAGATAAATAGGGATCGCTTACCAGCGGGAAGGTAAACGGCGTTTCCGTGTGCGGCTCTGGCTCGCCAGATGCAGCTTTGTCACGCTGGCCACGTGACCCCGAAGTGTCTCTGGACAGCGCTGGCCCCTGGCCTCTTGAGTGAGATGGGCGCACAACCCCAGAGTCTGTCAAGACTGGCCCGTACGGGCAGGGGTACCTTTACCTTTACCTTTACAACCTGTGTCACAACTGAGCCAGCCCAGCCAGCTTTCAGTGGAGGAAGTAGGCAGGAAGAAACAGGATTAACTAACAGAAGAGAGGAGCCTAGCCGAGGGCCAACTTCCCCGCCCTCAGGAATGCAGGTTGCCAAGTCTGTCTTCTCAGGAAGAAGTTGGAGGGGATCCAATGAGCTCACAGAGTCGCCGCTGGGGGAAGGTGTGTGATAGGAGGCAGAAGCAGAAATGTAAGGGGCAGAAATCCCATTTAAGTTGGAGGAAGGGGAGGGACTCAGCAGAAGAGTCATCGTAATTCATGAGGGTGGCAGCTGGGTTAATGCTGTCCGGCATTATCTGTGTACTTGATCAATAAATCATTCTCTCTACTTAACTATGTTTCCTGTGTTGTCGAGCTGGAGGCTGGATTCCTGCATTTAGAATGAAAGATGGCAGAGCATTCAGAGCATCCTATGAGAGTCTGGCTTCCCCTAGATTTAAAGGACAGCAAAAAAACCACCCACTGTGTCCCTTAGTTCCATCCTGCCATCCCCATCTCACATGGAGTTCTGCCCTTCCTTCTCCCTCTCACAGCTAACTGACTCCCAGGACCACCCCACAGCCTACGTCATTCAAAGTTGAAACCCTAAACCTGGTCTTTGCCTCTGCCCACTAGCACCCCAGCAAATAAGGGCTCCCACTTCTCTTTACCTGGCAGTCTTGCCCTCTGATGGTTTCCTTGATAGGTGATCCCTGGCCTTTGTCGACTGCTAATGGGCCATCCAGCTAGACTGGTGATTGGGAGTGGCCACCGAGACCACATAACACTGGTCCTGAAAGATCTACATTGGCTCCCAGTACGTTTCCGGGCACAATGCAAAGTGTTGGTGCTGACCTTTAAAGCCCTAAATGGCCTCGGCCCAGTTTACCTGAAGGAGCATCTCTATTCCCACTGTTCAGCCCGAACACTGAGGTCCAGCTCTGAAGGCCTTCTGGCGGTTCCCTCACTGCAAGAAGTGAGGTTGCAGGAAACCAGTCAGAGGGCCTTCTTGGTGATGGCGCCCACCCTGTGGAGCGCCCTCCCACCAGATGTCAAGGAAATAAACAACTATCTGACTTTTAGAATACATCTGAAGGCAGCCTTGTTTAGGAAAGTTTTTAATGTTTGAAGTTTTATTCTGTTTAATATTCTGTTGGAAGCAGCCATTACTCATTACCAGGGGGGTTCCGTGTTTGGCAAAATTTAATCAAACCTTGATTAATTCAAACTTTTACTAAATCCAGAAATTATGAGGAGTCTGCACCGCCCCCCGCCCCCCAGCAAATTCATAACAGTATTGCTAAAACAACAACAACCCTGCTCTGCTTTGCTCAGCCCTATAGAAAGGGGCCAAACAGGAGAATAACTGTCCCTAATCTGCCCTGGCAAGGCCACCTCTCCTCAACTCTTCCTGTTCATAAGGAAAAAAGCAAAATTCAGCTAGAATGTTAGGAACAACATGTGCTTTGGAATACCAAGAATATAATGTTGTGTATTTCCTACGATTCAGTAGAGATTTTTAAGCAGAGAGAGGGTGGTTGCCTAAGAGGGATGCTCTAGTGCCTGTATGAAGAACCTTTGGCCCTCCAGATGTTGTTGAACTACAGTTTCCTTCATCCCTGGTCTTTGGCTATGCTGGTTGAGGCTGATGGGAATTGTAGGCCAGCAACATCTGGAGGGCCAAAGGCTACCCAGACCTGCTATAGTGGATTGAGCTAGATGACCATTGAGATTCCAGCTGACTCCACATTTTATGGTTTTATAGCCTTTGTTCAGCATGCAGAGGTGAAATTCTCCTACTTCTAATGTGCAGAGATTGATCAGTAGCAATCTTGTACTGGAGAGCTTGCCTTGTTCTGTGTTTGGATTTCTTTATCATTTTGCTTTTCCTCCAAGGAAATTAAAGCAGCATTTATAGCAAAACCCTCACAAGTCTATGAGTCAGATTAAGCCTATAGTTAATTTGTTTATTTTTATATAAGAGCATTTTAAACATTTCCTTCATCAATAAGTAATCTCAAAGTGGGGCACAATAAACAAAGCAGATACTACTCTGAAGCAGGCACAAAACATTTGATGGACCAAGATCACCAGGAGATAATTTTATTATCTACATGTTTGTATATGTATATATGCATTCTTTTTCTCTTTACAAAAATATGCACTGGAACTAGGCTGTGTTTAAGTGTTGGTTTATTTATTTTTATTTTCTAGGACTTTTATAATGAGGTGGCCAATCCCTTACTTACAGAAGTAGAGTTTAAGTACCCTGAAAATGCCATCTCTGACTTGACTCAAAATAATTTTAAGCACTATTATGCTGGTTCTGAAATTGTTGTGGCTGGACGTATTACAGACAATGACCTAAACAGTATTACTGCAGAGGTGAAAGCTCATGGGGTAAGTGTCTAGTTAGGTCTGGCAATTATAACATGTGTGTGTGTGTGGTTAAACTTTCTTTCCTGGCAGCGCTTGCCATTTTTAAAGGTAGGACTATAGCTCTGTAGATAAAGTTAGGAGCTTCTTGCTGTGTGTGAGTTCATGTTTGCTTGTGTGTGAGAGAAAGATGATTGTTTCTGATCCTGTAGTTGCCTATGATTCCCATTATGCCTACCCCTAACCCATTCCTGACCAACATGGAAATGAACTAGTCCAGAATTTTCACTCCGTGAGGCACTGCCGTTTAGATCCATATTCTTCAGCTTTCTGTCTGAAAACTTACCAAAATGAGAGCCAAAGGCCACTTGGCTAACCAACTCCCATAGCTGCCTTCATGAACAGCCATTCCCCATAGATACTATGCAGAGGTATGAAATATTTGGAACCCAACCTTGCTTATTTTTCACTTCCCTTCTTGCTGCTTTTTGTCTTTTGCCTTTTATTTGCAAGCTATTATTTTAAACTGTAAATTAACTTGGTTGCTTTGGGAAAAGGTAGTATACAGATGTTGCAAGCAAGCTAATGAATAAAATGAAGTATTTCTTTAAAATGCCTAACAGGCAGAACAAGACGTGACTTACGCTGAACAAGCAGATGTTGAAGAAACAGCTAAAGCTACTGAAGAACAGAAATACATATTTGGGGATTTTATTGAGAGACTTTGGGCTTATCTCACCATTCAACAGCTTCTGGAAAAACGGTATTGGGCGGTGCTTTCTGATGTCATGAATAAGATCAAAAATTTGGAGAAATATCCCACATCTAATTGAATAAGGCTGAAATCCAATGCAGAATTTCCTAGAGTGTGGACAATTGAACACAGTAGGACTGTATGTACATAGGATTGTTCTGGAATTGCCCCCATTTTTTTTAGAAGGGGCAATTTTTCAAGAAGGGCATTTGTCTTAAGTGGGATAAAAGCACCCTTCTAATGGATCAGTCTTATGCAGGCCTTTTTTTCAGCCGGACCTCAGTTCTGGCACCCAGTGGCGTAGCGTGGCTTGTCAGCACCCGGGGCAAGGCAAGTAATTTGCGCCCCCTAACCCGTGGATTTTAGCACTGATTTTAGCACTGTGAGTGCGAGCGTGCCCCCCCAGATGTTGCACCCGGTGCGGCCGGCCCCCTCCTGCACCCCCCACGCTACGCCACTGCTGGCACCTCTCAGGTGGGCACCATTGCCATTATAAGAGAACAAAGGTGAGTTCCGACACCTCTTTTTTCTATAAAAATAGCACTGGTCTTCTGCTTTGTGAAGGCATTTCAAGTACAGTGAACCTTAAACCCTAAATCTAGCTCTTCAGTTTCAGCCATTCCAACTTAAATGCTTGTGACACAGAGAGGTCTCCTCACTTGATTAAAAGTCTTCCTTTTCCGAGGTGGGAGGAAAGAGTGTCTTGACCAACAAGCTACCAAAGAGGCATCCGATAAAAGATTGTAATCTACCCTATATATCCAATGTTCTCTTGAAGCCGTTGGAATTGTGTTCTCTTTCAACTGTACTACTGTGCATGTTTCAGAATAGTTTGCCCTAATTAATGCCATGTAATCATCTTACATGGCAGTTCCCTAAAACAAAGAACTCTGCCTTCTCTGTTCTCCAACCTCAGCTGATGTTTTCAAATATATTCCCTTTTTTTGGCCCACCACATTTTTCAAAATTGTTGCCAGAGTTGGGTGCAGGATTTGCACTTTCAGCTGCTGTGCATAAGAAAGGCCCTCTGTCTCTAGCAGAGATTTATTGCAGAAGCATTGTGAATGCAGACACCCTTTAACATTTCTAGAACTATATCTTATTTCTCATCAAGGAACAAATACTTCTATGCAGTTATGTTGCATTTAAAACACAGAGGTTCTGTTTTTAGCTATTATGATGGTCAATAGCCATAAACAGACCTATCCTACATGGAGTACTCTAATTCTTTTTTAACCATCTGTGCAGTGACTGCAACACTGAGGTGGCTCAAGTGTGGCCCTCCTAATGTTTTGGACCACAACTCCCAAAATCCCTGGCTGTGCTAGATGGGGCTGATGGGAGTTGGAGTCCCAACGACATCTGGCGGGCCCCAGGCTAGCCACTTCTGATGTAATACAACATATGGGGGCAACCAATTTACTTGATGCTGTCCTTTCATCCAGCAATGTAGCAACGGGAGACGAAAAGACTAATCTGACTGCTGAAATCTTGGACATGTCTCTGAAATACAAGTTTGTGACTCCTTTAACATCTATGGTAGTTACAAAGCCAGAAGACACTGTGAATGAGACTGCAATTGCTGACAAGCCTCTGGAAGGTAGAGATATATTATACCGAATTTATTTTATTTTACCCGGGGGGTTGTGATCCTGACTCCCAATTTCATTGTTGAAGGTGAAGATAAAGTTAGAAAAGTACATGGCACTGCAGTGTAGATTTTATTCACTACAAAAATAGCAAATTGACTTGTTTTTCCAAAGGAATGAGATTTGTAAGTCCACACACACACAAATTAAAGTTTCCTGGCCAATAACTGGCAGTGGGAAAGAATATCAGCAGTATTTCTGCTTATACCCAGAAAAGAAAAGTTAATACTGGTGTTGGTATTTGAATAGGTTCTGATGTAGAAGGTCTGTCTTCACACCTTGTTTGAAAGTGGAGTAGAAGGAGTGACAAAGAACCTGTGGCAACAATCTGAGATTACATCTGGTTGCATTAAGTAGCTGATGATCGGGTGACATGACTCCTCATATTCAGAACAGCTGTATGTATAGAATATATCCATCCTAGGTGAATAACTATAAAATATTGGGTTGCATCCAGCCAGTTCACTCCTGCTGGCAGAAGGCTCTTTGATCCAGAGCAGAGATTTCCATAAGTGCAGAGGGGAAGGAGGTGCTTTTACACTTCCTAATCCCTACCACAGGTTCTGTGTGTGTGCAAAAGAGATGCAGATGGGGGGGGGGGTTTCAGCAAAAATTGCACCTCCACTTTCTACTCCATCTGCAGAAGAACACAATTGGGTATAAGCCTTAAGTGGAATGAGGAGAGAGCATTGAACAAGAACTAAATCTACCTCAGAGCAAAGGCCATTAGATTAGGAGCATGATTTATTGTTGTTATTGTCGTTTAGTCGTGTCCAACTCTTTGTGACCCCATGGACCAGAGCACGCCAGGCACTCCTGTCTTCCACTGCCTCCCACAGTTTGGTCAAACTCATTCTGGTAGCTTCGAGAACACTGTCCAACCATCTCGTCCTCTGTCGTCCCCTTCTCCCTGTGCCCTCCATCTTTCCCAACATCAGGGTCTTTTCCAGGGAGTCTTCTCTTCTCATGAGGTGGCCAAAGTATTGGAGCCTCAGCTTCAGGATCTGTCCTTCCAGTGAGCACTCAGGGCTGATTTCCTTAAGAATGGATAGGTTTGATCTTCTTGCAGTCCATGGGACTCTCAAGAGTCTCCTCCAGCACCATAATTCAAAAACATCCATTATTTGGCAATCAGCCTTCTTTATGGCCCAGCTCTCACTTCCATACATCACTACTGGGAAAACCATAGCTTTAACTATACGGACCTTTGTTGGCAAGGTGATGTCTCTACTTTTTAAGATGCTGTCTAGGTTTGTCATTGCTTTTCTCCCAAGAAACAGGCGTCTTTTAATTTCATGGCTGCTGTCACAATCTGCAGTGATCATGAAGCCCAAGAAAGTAAAATCTCTCACTGCCTCCATTTCTTCCCCTTTTATTTGCTAGGAGGTGATGGGACCAGTGGCCATGATCTTAGGTTTTTTTATGTTGAGCTTCAGACCATATTTTGCGCTCTCCTCTTGATTTATTAGATTTCTTATCCGCCCTTCAAAATAAAGCTCCAGGATGATTTACATGACAGTAGCAAAATGCAATATTAAAATCAGTGAAAACAACACAGTGTCAAAAGAATATGGCTGCTGATACATATATACACCTCAGGTGTCGTTACCATGCTTGATTCAGTCTGTAGCAGTAGAAGTCTGCTCACCCTTGTGGTACGGCGGCGTTGGTGGATGGCAGAGACTCTTTCCAGGCCCCAGCAAGGAATCCAAGGATCGGCATCCTGTTCTGATGGGTGGCATGGGTGTAAGCCCGCACCACCTATCGGGAGATGGATCCTATCCTGCACCTAGGATTGGCGAATGGGAGTGCAAGCTCAAATGTGGGCTGGGACGGGGGGCAGAGCTCTCTTCCAACCCACCCCCTCCACCCATTCAATTCTCCCACATATCATACAAAGACCCTCTATATAAAACCTTTTCTTACGAGGCAATAATCAATATTTTTATTTATGGACATATTTATGGAAACATTTTTAGCTGATTTTGCCCCCCCCCCCCATCACCTGTGCCCCTGGCGCGGGCCTTCCTCACCACCCCCTAGGTATCTAGGTATGACCCTGTTAGGAACCTCCGCTTGGATTGACCATAGCGTGACTTCCGGCAGGCGGGCCAGAAGTATTTAATTGCCAATCCTCTTTCATCTGTATTCAATATATTGTGGCCTGTTTTGATCCAATATCAGTCTTTGATTTCTTGGGATTGGGGGCTAGGGAGCATGACGCCTGGGACTGTAAGTGGTTATTCCACAATCTTTTATATATCTTGGATGTATCCAGATTCTGTTGAGAACGTTCTACTGTTCGTTTGCTTTCAAAGTACTTCAGGGCGAGCCCACCCATGAGGTAGAGTGAGACAGTTGCCTCAGGTAGCAGATCCAGCCTCTTTGTGCACTACTTGGTGCCTCATGCGCTTAGCAGCCTCTGCTGCCACCTTCTTCTCCGCTGCCTGCTCAGCTCCTGCTCCTCTATGGCCTCCTTTTACTCCCTTGCTGCGCCGGGGCTTCCTCAGGCTGTCTCAATCATCTCAGACAGCGGCTGCAGAAGAGGTGGTGGTGGCAGCAGTGGTAGGGGGCACTGAGCAAAAGAAGGAGGAGACGGCAGGTGAGGAGGGTGTATGTGGTATTTTCCGTTTTGCCTCAAGTGGCAAAATGTCCTAGGCTGAAGTAATCTATGTCAGAATGAATGTTTCTAAATGTTTAACTCTCCCTTTTCTTCTTTTTTTCTTTTTTCTTTTCATGTTGAAAACAGCTGATGGTAAGTTTTATTGCATTGATCGTTTTACTGTTAATTATTATTTTACTTTCATTATTGAGCAAGTGTATACTAAATAGCTATCATGTGGTGACCCTTGTCCCTGGCAGGGACAGATTTCACACAGTGTACCAAGTCATTTGTGTATCATGCTGTTCGTTGCTTTGGATGCTTTGGTGGTGGAAAGAAAACTGCCCCGATTTCTCTGTAAGGATTTTAAGGAAAGTTTTTGGAATTAGTAATCTAAACTGAGCACACATATGGTTAATATTGCTACTGCAATTTTAAATGTTAGTTATGTTTGCGATGTCAGATCTAGAATAATAATAATAATAATAATAATAATAATAATAAAATGTGCAAATACAATAGCCAAATGATAACTGGGCTACTATATAGGAGCTGAACAGACGAATATAAGGTGTACTTGCTTAAATCACACTGCTACAAAACTGTTAAAGGTACAGAAGCTATGCACTCCTTTGTATCTGTCCACCCTAAGGACAGAATGAATCCAGTAACATTTTTTCGTAGGTACAACTTTAACGGGACAGCAGTACATATCTATTATGGTCCATGCCACTCTGACACAATTTCCCCCATATTTATGTTTCATTTCCATGAGAATTTTTGAAAGAATTCTTCTTAAATACATATTTAAATGCTTGATGAAATACATTTTTAAATGTGCATTTCTCTAAAAACACATATAAAATACTTATTTTGCTCAAAATATGTATCTAAATGCATGTTTTCTCTCACAACACACATTTAAACATTTACTTTCATTCAGGATACATATTATATTGCACAGTTGACAAGTTTAAACTGCAAAAACTGTGTCACAACATTTAAAGAACTGCAAAACAAGAGTAGCTATCTTTTGATCTGCACATTGATCCAAAATGTCATTTCAGTATAGGAAGTCACGTAAACATCCCTATGTTCTGATAACCATTTAGAAGACAATTAGAGAAGATACCATAGGGAAAATAGGGTGCAATGTTTCAGAGCCCCAGAACATGAGCCCAGCAAGAGAACAGTGTGCAGGGTGGGGACCAAAGGTTGGCAAGCTACCCCAGAAGGAGTAGGAAGTGTCTCCCACAAGAGGTACTACCCTTCCCCTAATACCCCATAGACTCCAAGAACTCCAGCTACCATTCAGAAATCTAGTAAGACCTGTATTTAACCAACTGCACATTACAAAGACTGACATCTGTGGTACATAGGAACATAGACTTGACTTTATACAACATCAGGCCTTCTAATTCAGTCTTGTCAACAACACTTGCTGGCACCAGCTCTCCTGGGTGGTATGCCACTAAGTTTTACTGAGAGTAAACCTGCTGAAATTAATGAACACTATTAAGCTACGGCCATTGATTTCAATAGGTCTGCTCTGAGTAAAGCTTAGTAGAGTACCACCCAGATTTGCTCTGGAGGATTGGGGAAACTCCCACAACACATGGGTGCTGAGAGGGGGGTGACCCCTCAGTGCATGAAATGGAATATTGTCCATAATAATCTGTGTTTATTTTATTGCCTGTATCATGGTTATTTCACCTCTTTTGTTTATTCCGTAATAACAGCAACATTTTTTCAATGAAACTGTGAAGTAGCATAAGATTCACTGAACCTTTACTTTTGTCTGTTCTGATCAGGAACAGTACATAATCAAGTTACGTTTATTTAAAATTGGTATGAAAATTCATCTCTCTCTCTCTGACTCTCTCTCTCTCTATATATATATGCATTTTGTTTTGCCTCTAATGTAACATTTTCTTATTTCTACATAGCATCACGTCCTGTTATTCCAGCATATAGTGCACCACAACACTATCACAGATATACCAGCGGTGAGTTTTGTTTTGAATTGTTACAGATAATGGATAGTGAGATCTGTGGTCTGAAACACTTAGGTTCTACAGTCTCCGCGACAGCATTCCATATTGTGACCAATTTCCATCATAACACAGAGACGTATCGGTATTTCCAGTTCAGATTTCATGATGAGCCAGGGTTTGAAGAGTTAGGAATGTTCTGGAAGGCTCCTGCTCTCCCTCTTCTCCTCTCGTATTCAAGTTTCCTTCTTTACTTTCTGGTTTTCTCTAACCTTGGTATGCCATGACATTCAAATTGGACAGCATTGCCATAAAGCCATAGTTTGGATAAAGGGCAGGATAGAAATTTAATAAATAAATAAAGTAGCAGCCCTGTTAGACCCCCATAGGCATTAACGCTTGGGTCGTTATAGGCATCCGATATCATCCCTGCATACCCTGTACACTCATACACAATAGTTCATAATTCATGTAGTAATTAAATCAATAACTCTTAAATCATTATTACATCACATTAAAATCATTGTCAAATGCAACTCTCTTTCTTAAGCTATGACTATGTTGGGGTGTGTGTGAATGTGTTTGATCCCAATTAGTAAAGCTATTTTTGTGAGCATAGGTGGTTCTAGCATGCTTAAGGCAGAATTACATACTGTACTATGAAACAAGCAAGTGGTTCCTAACTCTCTGTTTGCCTCCTAACTCTAATTGGGGAGGAGCATTTGTCAGGGAGAATTGGCAGGCGGGACAGGGTGGCGCCTAACCCTTCCAGAACTACTTTGTCCCTGCAAATCCCAACAATCCACTCCATACTCCTACTATTTCCCTTCTGCAAGGTTCTGAGGTTGGAAGTAAGACTAGTTGAGAGGAAAACATCCTAGGAGGAGAATTTATTCAGGTTAGGCACCCAAGTATCAGTTTAGTTTTGCCCTACAAAGATTCTACCCCCAGCCCCACCAATGTTCATGTTACTAAGGCAAACAGAGTTGTGAGGAACCACATCTGCTGCAGGAACATGTAGTTCCATCCAAACTTTGTAATGGATTGTGAACTTTTTCTGGAGCACAGTAAGGGCATTACAGGCAGAGATAATTTCTTTCCGCATTTCTGGAGTCTTTCTGTATTCTTTAAATGTGAAATGAACTTGTGCTTTCAGAGAATGATCAGTGATCTAATTGTAAATATCCATTTGCAGTCGATGCAGATCCACACTTCATTATTGATGTGCCCCAAAAAGAAGATGCTCTTTGCTTTAACATTAATGAAGAGCCAGGCGTTGTGTTAAACCTAATCAGAGACCCAACTACAGGTAAGCTTTTATCACACATGCTGAGCGCCACTTGCCACTCTCTGAGTGCACAGCCTGCAGCCTTGAGCCCCATGTAGCTATGAAAGTCCTCAGTAACACCCTTGCATAAGGACATGGGCTGCTCCTCCTCACCTCTTGGTTGCTGTGCTGTCCCATCCAACTGGTCCTTACAGCTACCCACCCTCACATACACACACACATGCACCAGCATTGTTTTCAGCCAGTGTGGTGTAGTGGTTAAGAGCGGTAGACTCGTAATCTGGAGAACTGAGTTCGCTTCCCCGCTCCTCCACATGCAGCAGCTGGGTGACCTTGGGCTAGTCACACTTCTTGAAGTCTCTCAGCCTCACTCACCTCACTTAGTGTTTGTTGTGGGAGAGGAAGGGAAAAGAGATTGTTAGCCACTTTGAGACTCCTTAGGGTAGTGATAAAGCGGGATATCAAATCCAAACTCCTCTTCTTCTACTTTCCAATAGCTAGATTCACTTGGAGCCTGTTATCTCTGTTTACACTACAAGAGGGAACCTGCAGGATCTGACAGATGCCTAAAGGTGGCTTGGGTGGAAAGTCAGTAAGGCCAGGCTAGAATAAAAGGATCTTGGACAGGTTCAAACTGAGACTTTTCTCCAACAGCAATCTGGGGTACAGCTAAGGCCTTTTATCCTGCCCCCTTCCAGAAAAGTGGAGTTCCTTAGAAAGGTAGTCCTCTGGCAGTTTTTTATATTGTATAATTAGTTGTCCATAGAAAACTGCTCTTTTAGCTACCAAGGCTTATTTTTCTGAAGAATTTTTATTTACTTATGCCCCTCCTTCTCTTTTTAGGTATTACTGTCAATGGGCAACTTATTGGCGAAAAGAAGAGCAGTAATGATGTAGGGTCAATACACAATACCTATATTGGAAGACTTGGGATTCTAAATACACAGTTGAATGTAAAGCTTGAAATAACTCCTGAGAGTATCACTCTTCACAATGGCACAAAGCAAATGATGTTCACATGGCTTGATGAAGTTACCTTACTACATCCTAGGTAAAATTCACACATCAAGCATGTTTAAAAATATATATTTTTTCTTAAGCAAAGAAACACAGATAACAGAAGATGTAAAAGATAAGGAAGGACTGTAGCTCAGTGGCAAAGCATCTGCTTGGCATGCAGACTCAGCTTCAAGCCCCAGTATGTATGGGTAGGGCTGAGAATATACCTGCCTAAAATCCTGGAGAAATGCTGCCAGTCAGTGTTGACCAGCCTTTTTCAACCTCGGGTCCCTAGATGATGTTGGACTACAACTCCCATCATTCCTTGCTAGCAAGACCAGTGGTCAAGGATGATGGGAGTTGTAATCCAACAACATCTGGGGACCCAATGTTAAGAAAGGCTGATGTAGACAATACTGAGCTATATGGACCACAGGCCTGACTCAACACAAGGCAGCTTCCTATTCTTAAATACCGGTACACTTCCCCAAAGTCTTTTATTCGAGTTGCTGTAGCGATTTGTGGTGTTAACCATTGAATGCACCTGTTCATACTGTATTTCTTTATCCAAACTAGTTTGACTTTGAAAATCATTCGGAAAAAGAGCCTGGAATTTTCAATGGGAGAAGGAGCAACATTTATAGTGGTTTTGCATCAGTCATGGAGCAAACATGCAGTACATCCGAATTTTCTAGGATTTTACACGTTGGATAGTCACAGGTTGTCTGCGCATACCCATGGTTTATTAGGTATGAATTTGTGAAATGACTGATATGCTGAACATGAAAAGCAATATTCATTTTCCAGAAGTATGGAAACCTTATTTGAGTTGAAAACCTTTGGGGCAAGGAGTAAACCACAATGTGCAAATATTTAAACAAAGGAGAAAAGTAACAAGTTTGATAGATGGGAGGGGGAGAAGGATGGGGGAAATAAGATATTTGCTTCTTAGTAAGTTCTGCTGAGGAAAATAAAGTACCCTTTTCAGTAAACTTAATAAGATTAGGCTGTACATTTGTTTGTTTTGAAGTTTGGGGCCTCTTATGTGGATGTAATGCAGCTTCTGAACGTTAAAAATGTAAACAGTGCAGTGTTTTTCCTTAATCTTCCCCCTCTCAAGTGTCTTATAAGGATTGGAAATTTTTGCCTTGCCATCATTTTGCAAGCTAGGAAACAAGAGCTTAAATGTGCATAATGACCAGGTTTTCCTATCATTATGCCATTCATAGTGATAGTTACACAATTTTAGACCCTGGACATAATGGTCTGGAAGTGACTCTTTAAGATGTAATGTGTATTCTTTCACTTACTAGTAATTCAGTTCCGCCATGGCTAGGGGCCTCCTACTCATTCTTCAGAGCGGGACCCTGGCCTTCTGCTTCCCAGTCCTGCCCTAATAGCACCACTGGACATCCATATATTTGGCCTCATTCCATGAAAAACATCCCAGTGGATACCTATATCTCTTATCAGTCCATAATGTTACAGCTACCACAAGAGCAATTATATTTGACCAGTCTACAAACTAAATAAAACTAAGAAAGAGACCGTGTTCCTAACTGGGGATGTTTGAGAAATTTGTTATTTGTAGATTCTGATATAAACTGACCTGATCTGTAGCTCCAGCTCTAATGGAGACTGGAATTTAGTTATGCATCAGCTTTCCTGCTTTCTGAATGTCCCTGTCATGGTTCCCACTTTTGCATTTTTATTTTAACAAAATGAGTTTAAAAGTCCATGTTTTAAGAGAAAATGTATTTCGGCAACAATGCTATTCACACATACTTTGGATGAATCAAGCTGCACTGTACTCAGTGGGACTTAGATTAGTCCTATAAATCTATAGGACTTAGTCCTATAGATTTATAGGACTGCACTATAGATAGATCTGTCTATGCACTAGACATACAATGCATATTTTGAGGAAAAAATGCATTTAAAAACACAAATTTAAATACATTTTTGGTGCAGAATCTAGTATTACATTAAGTGCCATGAGGAACTACTATTTTAATTCCAGTTCTAGATGACTGTGAAAGAACAATTGCCTCAGCACCGCTGAAAGATCTTAGTGTGGAAGCAACTCAAACCCATAGTGATAATTGCTATTGCTTTTTTTACCCTTTAGGGCAGTTTTTCCACCCAATTGACTTTAATATACTTGAAGTCCACCCTGGGTCTGATCCTCAGAAACCAGATGCTACAATGATTGTGAAAAATAACCAGCTGACAGTAACCAGGTAAACAGCAATTCGGGTATCTGAGAAATAGTATTTTGCCTGCATGAAGCTCTGGCTTTTAATTTTAATACTATGTATTTTTTCTTTTCTTTTTAGGGGATGGCAGAAAGATTACACAGAAGATGTAAAGCATGGTACAAATGTCCCTTGTTGGTTTATTCATAACAACGGAGAAGGTCTAATTGATGGCATATACACAGACTACATTGTTCCTAGCTTGTTTTAGAACAAGATATATTCATCTTTGGCTGCAACACTTTGAAGTGACAGAATATTTCAATATTATACCACTAATTACCACCCCCACCCTAAAAATGTCACCACAGATCAAGGTTTTTTGTGATTCCTGCTTGCATACAACACAGGCACCCTAAATTTCTACAAAATATTATCAAAAGTAGGATGTGTACTCTACAAAGCTAGGGGCTGCTGTTTTCTCTTATTAGTAGAGACTGCTTTGGTGGGTAGTACAATCATTTCTTTTATGAGCACTCATTCTGATTTCTTCTCTTCATATTAAATGCAGCCATGATTTGCATCATTTAAATGTAGTGTTGATAGGAAGAAGTTCAAAGCAAAGGTATCAAAGCACTTCATTTTGTATAATCATTCCAACTGAGATTAAAACTGTGATTAAAATTTCAGTTTCAAGGTCATGATTCTTTTTGTGGAAAAGCAGCATACCATTAAAGCTATGAATGAATGAATGAATGAATGAATGTGTGTTTTCTCTAGCCTCTAGCTAGTATAACAGCATGCTTGCAATCCCCTCTGCCAAAAAAATGCTCCAGGGGGTTCCCCAACCCTCTGGAGCAGACTCTGAAGGCACACAGGGTGCTGGAGAGAAGGGGGAAAGATCCGTTGTACAAACGGAAATCTGTTGCACAAGTGGAATGGCAGTGTTGGATACAACCCATAAACTTTTTTTTCCTTTGGTACAAATGGAAGGTTGCACTGCTGCATGTTCTATCTGCTGAACATGTTGTATGTTTATTGGTCAAGCGATTGGTGCATCATGTAAAAATATATATGTACCAAATAGCTGAAGCAGATTCCACATTTATCCCTTTCAGCAGATACCAGGTCAAAAGATACTGGATTTTCAGCTTGTAGTGTCCTAATCAACCCTCAGTGCTGGTTTTTTGCATGCCCAATGGTGCCTTTGGCATCACATACTACTCTCACAGCTATGTGGATAGCCGTAGTTGACATTCTGACATTGCAAAAGCATGTTAAGAAGCTCTCATTTTCAGGCATACTTAATGCACATGAGACATACTGTTTTTTGTATAAAATACCCCTATAATTCACATTATAGGGAAACTATTGGAGGCATTGATGGGTTAAGGAAGTACCTGAGAATACAGACAGGGATAAGCGCCACTGTACACAAAATTAAACTAAAGTAATTATTTAATATTCTAGTACACTTCTAGCTCTGACTGGTTTGGACCTCTGTATCTCCTCTCAGAGAATTATGATTCCTTTTTCAAAGTATTTATGAACCTAAGGTTTATGCTGAGGTAAACTAGGTATTCCCCAAGGACACATGGGCAGCAAAGTTCCTGGGTATACTTTGAAAAATCATTTAAAAGAAATCCATATTAAAGTAGTGACTCAATGTCTGCATCATATTTCCCGTTACTCATGGAGCAGTAAGTTAAAACTGAACGTGCCTGTACAGTGGAGTATTCTAGATTTACACTATTGCTTACAAGTCCCACCTAGTAAAGACATAGAATTTTGATGTAACTGTAGGTTAATCCCAAATAAATTTACGAAGCATTTGGATGCACGTCCTACTGAACGCAGCAAAATTTACTTCGAAGTAAACATTATGCAGGATTGGAGTGTAATCCATTGCACACAAGAATCTAAAGGCACGCAGCAGGACGTCAAAGCAGAAGAGAGCAACCCTTTCAAAGCAGGAGACATCTGCCCTGAACTTAAAAAATAAATAAATCAGGCTCCAAATTAATCCCATCCCCCTCACCAAGGTTCAGGTTAAGGCAGTGGTTCCCAAACTGGTCCGCACTAATATTAAAATTTCAATGTGGTGGTCTGTGACACGTCCACATTATATATCCATGTTGATTTTTAAAGCTACACTTTTATTGCTTCTTATATTGTATTTTTACTACATTACAATTTGAATTCTACGGAATTAAAGTTGTAATGCAATAAAATAGCAAAAGCAGCAATGAAAACAATTGAGAATCGTCGCAATCGAAGAAGCCGTTACACTCCATCGCTACCAAAAGCAACGTCAAACAAATTAGTTCAGTAGAACTGAAGCCAAGACTCTCGGCTACTTTCAAGTGGTCCGTGAGAAACAAAAGCTTGGGAACCCCTGATCTGCCGGAATCAGAGACAGCAGCGGCACCTCAGACTTTCGGCGAGACGAAAGCGGGTTCAACCCACCCGCGCGAGACAGGCGCCAACGAATTGAAAAGAGGAGCATGCGCAAGTCAAGGAATGTTGCCCGGGCCCAAGATGGCCGCCGCAGCGACCAGGATCACTACCATAGACAGCAAGGCGCTCTTTTTTGTCTTTTCCTTTCCCTTCCCCACCGAACGAGGGTGCTCTCTATGGTCTCTGGAGGTTTTGTAGCTCTATCTCTATGGCATCGGCTGCCGCGTCCTTGCGGTTGGCGGGCGGGGGGCGGCTTCCGTAGGCGCCCCCCCTCCCGTGCCGGCCGCGGGACCCTGCGAGGATGCCCGTCGGCGAGTACGCTTTCGTGAGGGCCGTGGGGAAGGGCAGCTACGGGGAAGTGAGCCTGGTGAGGCACCGGCAGGACAACAAACAGGTACGGAGGGTCTGCCTGCCTGCCTGCCTGCCTGCCTGCCTGCTTGGAGAGGAGGGGGTCTGAAATGGGGTCGGGCAGCATTGACGAGCCTTTGCTATGACTTTGCGAAAGCCGCGCAACGGGCGGGAGTTGGGAGCCCAACACACCTGAAGGGCCGCAGGTTTCCCACCCGTCAGGCACAGGTGGAAAAAGAATCTTTATTTGCATCAGCCACAGCAATAAAATGAAATAAAACGTACAGTGAAGATAGTGGTAAAAGCTTAACAATAGAAAATACATTAGATCTTATTCTAATTGCTCCCTCTAAAAAACAACACCTTGCAGATTTTGCTGTCATTTTGATCAGCTAAAAGAAAGGACACGGTAGCAATGGTTGAGCGACCTGGTAGAGAGGTAATAACCTCACTCCTCAATCAGGCAAAAGATAGTTGCTGAGCAAGAGGGGCAGTAAGGGAGGGGAAACCCCAGTGAAGAGGGTTGTTGTGTTAGGGTGAAATTGAGCGTTTGCGGTTCATTATTTCGTAGGAGTTAAGCAGCTGAAAATCTGACAGTTGTTGCATTTAGAGGATGCTGCGTTGACTTTTTTTATACAGTGGTACATCGGGTTACATATGCTTCAGGTTACATACGCTTCAGGTTACAGACTCCACTAACCCAGAAATAGTGCTTCAGGTTAAGAACTTTGCTTCAGGATGAGAACAGGAATCGGGCTCCGGCGGTGCGGCGGCAGCAGGAGGCCCCATTAGCTAAAGTGGTGCTTCAGGTTAAGAACAGTTTCAGGTTAAGAACAGACCTCCGGAACGAATTAAGTACTTATCCTGTACTTTCATTTCCATCTTGCACCTTTCGGTTAAGTTGCAAAAACCTCTCCTCAGCATAAGCTGCATTTGGGGACCTTTTTGGATCTGATGATACCACAGAGAGTTGGTCCCTTACCTTTCCCGCCCCAACCTGGCCACAGTGATCCATGCGACGGGCACCTCCAGGCTTGACTACTGTAATTCGCTCTACGCGGGGCTGCCCTTGAAGCTGTCCCAGAAACTCCAGCGGGTGCAGAATGCTGCAGTGAAGCTCCTCACGGGGTCTCTGCCATGGGAGCATATTCACCCAGTGCTTTTCCAGCTGCACTGGCTCCCGGTGGAGTACAGGGTCAGATTTAAGGTGCTGGTTTTGACCTTTAAAGCCCTTCACAGCCTAGGACCCTCGTACCTATGGGACCGCCTCTCCCAGTGTGCCCCACAGAGGACCTTAAGGTCCATAAATAGCAACACCCTAGAGGTCCTGGGCCCTAAGGAAGTTAGATTAGCCTCAACCAGAGCCAGGACTTTTTCAACACTGGCCTGGTGGAAAGCTCTGTCTCATGAGACCAGGGCCCTGCAGGATCTGATTTCTTTCCGCAAGGCCTGTAAGACAGAGTTGTTCCGCCTGGCCTTTGGCTTGGAGTCAATTTGATTCCCTCCCCCTCTTTCTTCTTCCTTTTTTCCTTTCTCCTCCTGTGATGAGGCTGCATTTTAATGTTTTAATGTTTTAAAGTTTCAATGTTTTAATGTTGTATTTTAATCTTGTTTTTAAGTTGTATTCATTCAACTTATTTTTATTATTGCTTGTTAGCCTCTCTGAGCCCGGCCTTGGCTGGGGAGGGCGGCGTATAAATAAAATTATTATTATTATTTATTAAATGAATGCAGCATTCATTTATAACATATTCTAAGTCAGTTACAAAAATATATTTTTCCCCCTGAAATGCCCAGCCTATGGAACAATTGCATGGATTCTAACAGTGCGATCCTATGCATGTCTATTCAGAGGCAAGTCTGACTGTATTCAGTGGGGCTTCATCACAAAGGGCATGAGAATTCAGCCTATGTTAGAGCTGGTACAGCTGGATTGGGGCCAATGCCTTCAGCCTTGGGATCAGAGGGTACAAACATATTTATAAACATTCGGATCCAAAACACTTTGGCCTCAATCCAGAAAAAGTTAGCAGTGCTTCAAGTTTTGTTGACAGTTGGAGAACTTAGTTGCAGTTAGCTTAAACTGTTGATTATAACAGTACAAGTAATTGGATTCTCTGGATTGAGGCCAGTATGATGATAAAAGTTCAATTAAAATTAGTTGGACTTTTACACAGTAGGCTTATATGCTGGATTTTTAAACCTACTAAATATACTTGTGATTGTTTATAACTTCATTTTTTTTTCCATTTCTGCAGTATGTTATCAAAAGGCTGAACCTTAAACATGCCTCGAGTCGTGAGAGAAAATCAGCAGAACAAGAAGCCCAGCTGCTGTCTCAGCTAAAGCATCCTAATATAGTCACCTATAGGGAGTCCTGGGAAGGGGAAGATGGCCTCCTATACATTGTCATGGGCTTCTGTGAAGGAGGGGACCTATATCATAAGCTGAAAGAACAGAAGGGAAAGCTTTTGCCTGAAAGTCAGGTGGTGGAATGGTTTGTTCAGATTGCTATGGCTTTGCAGGTAATAATAATAATTTTATCATTTATACCTCACCCTTCTGGCTGGGTTTCCCCAGTCACTGTGGGTGGCTTACAGCATATCTAAAAACTTAATAAAAATATCAAGCGTTAAAAGCCTCTCAATACAGGACTGCCTTCAGATCATAGCTGTCAACCTTCCCTTCTTTTGCGGGAAATTCCCTTATTCCAGTGCCATTTCCCGCTGCTTCCCACTGCTATCCTGGATTGTTAGATATCCCGTAGACTGTCCCCGGGGCAGGTGAGGCTGCGGATCCCTTATTTTCGAGGCTGCTGATCCCTTATTTTCAAATCTGAAAGTTGACAGCTATGCTTCAGATGTCTTCAAAAAGTTGTGTAATTCTTCATTTCCTTGGCATCTGAAGCGAGGGCGTTCCATAGGGAGGGTGCCACTACCGAGAAGGCCCTCTGCCTGGTTCCCTGTAACTTTGCTTCTCACAGTAAGGGAACCAGCAGAAGCCCCTCAGAGGTAACATAACTTTGCATCTGAAACAGTTGATTCTTACTTAGTCTCTTAAATTTAAATAAACCTTTCCTAGAATTTTGGCATGACTTGAACCTCTTTTAGACTGTAATCCTTTAATAAGATATAGCAACGTAGTAGGTAAATGTATTATTGCCACCTATGCATGCTTCTAATCAATCTAGAATCTATCTTTTCTAACATCCTAGCTTTTCTGTGTAGAACAGAAAAGTGTGGAGTCTTTCAAATATTCTTGGATAGTCTTGATCCAGTTAGACCAGGTGTAGCTAACTTTTTTTTTTACTTGAGGTCCACATCCAGCCTTTGTCAACCCTCTGAGGGCCACAAGCCATCATTAGGTTGAGCCACCTCCAGGCACATGCACATATTCTCTTCTCAGTTGATCCATGCAGATTAGCTGAGGAAGGAGCCTATTGTTCCCTCCCCACTCATCAAATGATGGGCCTGATGACCAGTGGGGAAGCATTTTGCCTCTACACTAGGGAGCTGAGTTGTGCAAAGGTGTTGAAACCTCGCCACCCACTTCAGTGCTGCGTCTACTTTAAATTATTTTCCAGATGTTGGACTCCCATTAACCTCAGCCAGCATGGTCAGTCATCTAGACCATGCAAAAATTTTTGGCCGTGCATCACTTTTTCTCTTTTTTTAAGCTGACACAGCACTGAAGGGGGTGAGAGCCACACTCACTGGTGGGGATGAGAAAGGATGGGGCAATAACTCCTTCCTCATCAGACCTGCAGAGGTCAGCTGAAGAGAGAGTTGTGGTTTAAAGCATCTGGAGACACCCAGTTGTGGAAGGCTGATTTAATGTACCCTGCTTTCCCCCCCTGAAGAACTCAAGAGTGGTGTGCACAAGAGAATTTCTTTTTATGCATGCAGTACTGTAACTCTGTGAGGTAACCTAGGTTGTGAGTTAGAGATTTGTAAATACTGTTATGTTATTTTTCAGTATTTGCACGAAAGGCACATTCTGCACAGAGATCTCAAAACTCAGAATGTATTCCTGACACGTTCAAATATCATCAAAGTGGGAGATCTGGGAATAGCTAGAGTGTTGGAAAATCAGTATGACATGGCTAGTACTCTCATTGGCACACCTTACTACATGAGCCCTGAGTTGTTCTCTAACAAGCCTTACAATTATAAGGTAAAGTATATTATGTGTTGTGAACTCCTTTTCCAAGCTGCAACATGGTTTTAAGTTTGCTCAGAAGTAGACCAATGAATTCAATGATGCTTGCTTCTACTTTTGGATTTGACAGCAAGCTAAGAGATGTAATTGAAAACCAACTTAGTTCTTCTATTGAGTGGCTATTAAAACCACAGGAATTCTAAGTCTTTACATCTATATTGATGAATGTGAGCTTGAATTAAGGTTCAAGGTAGTATACTAATTGCCTTTTATATTTGTATGAGAAATACTGTACAGTTCAGGCAAAGCGTTTAGCTGTCTAAAACTTTTACATGCCATTTAAAAAATTGCTGATGTATTCGTCATGTGTTCACAAGAATCCAGTGTCCTTTCCCAGCTAAGCAAAAGCAATTCCTTCCTCCACTATCTATTTTCTTTGATAAAACAAAGATCCCATTTGTCCATAAGCTGTATGCCTCTGTTAGAAGAAACCTTAGTGAAACAAATTGACCACAATCCAGAAGCCTATGTGTGCTTGTGGCTCCCTTTCCAAGTTGTGAAATGGCCTGCTAATGTGTTGTCTGATTCTGTTTTAAAGAACCTCTAGAACACATGTTTTTTCTGCTTTTGCTTTCAGTCTGATGTTTGGGCTTTGGGCTGTTGTGCCTATGAAATGGCCACACTGAAGCACGCCTTCAATGCTAAAGATATGAACTCCTTAGTATATCGAATTATTGAAGGAAAGGTAACATTCCTTTATCATTTTTGTTACGCTAATTGTGGGCCATTATTCATACTTGCTGAAGTATCCATATGTGCAAGAATTTTCCTGTCGCCTTGTATGTTGCAAAAAACTGTGTGTAGACTAGGTAATAGGCTATTATCTAAGGACATAATGGATATAAACTGTACTGCTGAAGAAAGGAAAATGCTTTCCTTTTCAGTGTAGAATCCCTGGGATATCCTCAAGCACCACATGTGCAGTAAGTTCTCAGCATGATTTAAAAACCCAGTCTTAAGTGTAAGGATAGAGTGTGTGTGCTTTCTTGTTGTTTGGTGTGTGATATGAATGCATGCTGATATTAAGGGAACCTGAAAATTAATGTCTTTTTAAATACACCAGTAGTGTTATGTTAACTGGTCTATTAAACTTATTCTAAGACGTGCTGCGGGTGGAAACTGTGGCTCTCTAGATATTCAAAACAAAATAATAATAATAAAAAAATTCCTTCCAGTAGCACCTTAAAGACCAACTAAGTTAGTTCTTGGTATGAGCTTTCGTGTGCATGCACACTTCTTCAGATACCATGGCTTAGCTCAGAGTAGCACAGCAGCACCAGGACCAGGAGACAAGTGAAGCAGCTACAATTTTTGTACTGGGGACCTATGCACACGAAAGCTCATACCAAGAGCTAACTTAGTTGGTCTTTAAGGTGCTACTGGAAGGAATTTTTTTATTTTGTTTTGACTATGGCAGACCAACACGGCTACCTATCTGTCTCTAGATATTGTTAGCCTGCAGCTCCCATCATGCTTGGCTGTTGGCCATGCTGGCTGGGATTGATGATAGTTTTCAAGAGCATCTAGAGGGCCACAGGTTCCCCATCCCTGCTTTAAAACATTAATTTAGTGGTAGTCATTCTATCAGGCTGCAGTGCAGAGAAAGAGGAGCAAAGGCACTATTGCTTCTGTTGCAATACCAGCTGCCTTTGACTGTAATTGAGGAGTCCAGCCAGCACAGTAATGATTCTGCTCACCCTCACTGCCTGTGGTACCATGAGAATGTCTGCTAAGAGCAGGAATGTTCTCAGGGAAGCTGTACAAGGAGTCTAGCTCTTGTTATTAAGCCACATTCAGTAATAATTCTTTTTCAGTGACTCGCCTAACTATTCATGTGTGACACAGATCATGTGAATAAGCAGGAAAGATTGAACCTTTTAGAACACAGATGGTTTTCTTAAGTGATGCCAGTCACCTGAGGCAACCCACATATACCAAAGTTACCTTGCTAGCATGAAAGCGATAAGCATAAGAACATAATTTTTAAGATTTTAATGATAAATAGTAATAGAAGCAATAGTCTGTGCATTAAAATGTGTGTCATGTCAAATTGTGGCTTAGTGAGAAGAAGCAAGTGCATAGGTCCCCAGAACAAAAATTGTAGCTGCTTCACTTGTCTCCTGGTCCTGTTGCTGCTGTGCTACTCTGAGCTAAGCCATGGTTTGGCTTATCATTAGGTGCATACCCAGGTTCCTGGTTTGTCTCCCTCAAACAAACTACAAGCATCAAATGTGACAAGCCAAGAGCATGGGTTTGCACATGATGCAAACCATGGCTTAGCCTGGGTAGCATAGCAGCACCAAGAGAGGAGTGTAGCAACTCTGGTTTTCACGGTGAATATTCACTGGAACCATTGTAAAAACTCCCATTTACACTCTAGACCTCTCCTTCATGCTCTGCTTACTCCACTAGGCACAACCATCCAGAAGCTTGCTTACCTGCAGTTTTGTGGTAGGAGACCAACAACACAGTTTTCTCCTAGACTGGCTGTTTTCTCTCTCAATACATACTCTGGCCATCAAATATCATTGAGGAATAATGGAGAATAGCCAGCCAGATCTGCTTTGGAAGGCTGAACGGCTGCCTTGGGCTACTCTGGTCTTTTGCCATGCAGCTCCCCAGATCTTGCATCTTGGCAGTGCATATTTCAAATGCATGTGCTCCTCCCTGCTCCAATATTTTTGTAATGTGACACACTAAAAGGTGTGGCCCACACCATGCAAAGGATAAGTGCCACATGAGCACAATAATACAGTACACTTTGTACCCCAGTAGAGAGAGAAGTACGAAAGAGCAGCCTACAGGCAGTGACAGAAGCAGCAGTAATCCATGTGCATGTGAGAGTGAACTTTGACGTTTCCTACCCTAAGAAACAAGTTGAATGGTTGCTACAGCCAGCTGGAGCGTTCCAGCCCTGCTTTGCAGGTTGCCTGATGCATGTGATGTGCATTTTCTGAAGAAACGCTGCCTTTTAGAAAAACATATCCAAGGCTTGAGTTATATCTGAATGACTGATGTAATGCCATGAATGGACGTTCATCATGGGGGGTTTCCCATCATGACTTTATAGCCAGCCAAAGAAGTCCCATAAAGTTAGTTTTGCTTCTCTTAACAGCTGCCACCCATGCCAAAAGATTACAGCATGCACTTGAAAGAGCTAATAAGAACGATGCTTAGTAAAAAGCCAGAGGAGAGGCCCAGTGTGAGAAGCATCCTAAGGCAACCCTACATCAAGCACCAAATCTCTCTGTTTTTGGAAGCTACAAAGGCGTAAGAAATGTTTAAATGACAAATTACGTTGTGCAAGGAGTTCAGTGCAGTTGTTGGAATAGCTGTTTTTTTTTGTTGATTAATGGGTTTCTGTAATGTGTAGCACAGGGTAATGTGTAATCTGTAATGTGTAGCAATGTGGCTGCAATGAACAGAAATATTCATAGATGATAGATGCGTCAAAGGATATTAGAAATGACAAGCCAAATGTATTTGTGACTGGTTCTGATTGCTTCTGATAGCTGGATGTCAGGAACAAACAAGCCATGTCCTTTGATGCATGGCATCTATTTGGCCACTGTTGGGGTGTTAGGCTGGTTGCAGTCTTGATCCAGCAAGGCAATTCTTTCATTCTTATAGGTGGGCTACCTAAAGCTTATCTACACCCATATATTGATATGGATATACAGCAAGAAGTATAGGTGTTTGTTGCATGTGTCGTTCTTTCAGAAAGTACTCTAAAAGCATACATAGGGACCGGAGGCAACCTTGATTTGTTGCAAAACAATACTTGCTCAAATCTTTTAATTCTGTAGTTTCCTTAATGTTTGCATTTCCTACCTTTGCCTTGAAGGAAAACAGCCAAAAATCGTAAGAAAATGTCTGAAGTCAAACCCCAGAGCTCCTCAGGAGATGCTGAATTGAAAAATGGAAATGTAACACCCCAGAAGATTCCTAATGAACATTCCAGGAAATCTAAAAGGGTGAGTTAGATTTTAGTTCTTAACTCGACTTAGAGCGCTGGATCCAGAGTTAAATGGAGACACTGCTGGATGGGATGAGTTATGGTGCAGGGGGCTGAATATAAAGGGGGGGGGGCTGCAGCTTGAAAATTGGACAAAGGCATCTTTCAGCAGCTGGAGCAGGCTCTCCTGTCGTCTTCAGGCATTTCTGAATCCAGCCATTTTGCATGGGATAAAAAAAAAAATGGGCTCTTGAAATTCCATTTGAATAAAATGTTTAATGGGATTGGTATATTAATTCTATTCCCCCCCCCCCCTCATTTTAATTACAGAATGAAGAGAAATGTTTAATCCATAATAAAACCTTTCAGGTTTCTTCCTCGAACAAACTGGCACCTGAGCCTGAAAAAAGCGCAAACACAAATGGGTTGAACAGCGCGGACATGTCAGTGGCAACAATGAGCAAAGTGGACATAGTTATTGTTCCATTGGAAAAGAGGAACTCTGAAAGCAAACAGACACTTGCAGGAACGTTCACAGGGGATAAAAAGCCCCGTAGCTCAAGTATTCCCAGTGAAGCAGAGTCTGAAATAGGAATAACCGCACCACAGTGTAAGGAAGAAAGGTTGCAGAGCATTACAAATCCATGTCTGGAAACTGTAGCTATTAAAAAGGGTGTTATTGATACCACAGCTGATGGTGATGATACCATGAAACTTATGCAACCTGTTTCAGAGATTCCACACACGAGTGATAAAGTAATTATTTTATCTTATAATACAGAGGAATGTAATAGAAGCTGCAAAGTTTTTGGAAATAGGACCAACAACTAATGGCACTGGGTTTTTATTGGTAATTGATCTAGGACGTAGCTACACTAGCTCTTTGTTTCAGATAAAGCAGCTGCAGAGCTCTTGCACAGCACAAGGGTGGTTGGAGGAAGGGTGGAACTGAGGACAAAATGTTTTAGTGACCATGAATGACTTTACATTTCTGCTACAATTTATTATCATCATTTTATATACCCTTTCTCACTAATCTGATGCCCGCCCCCTTTTGAAAAGGCGATTGCTTTTTTCAAGACAGCCCCCCCATAATACAGTGCACTGTTCTGTTTATTCACATTTCATTGTCATTGTTACACACATACTTAGGCATTATTTTGAAGAGGATTGAAGCCGTCAGATATACAAACCAGCCGTGTCATCAGACTTGAGGGTTCAGATCCAAGGGCCGAATGACCTTTATATTGGGCCTCAGTCCAAAGCCTTACATACAGAACTAGCAGAAAAGAGGTTGCTATGTTTAGTTTGTTATTCTTTTGGTCATGTAGGGATGTATCCAGTGCCACTATTCCAAAATTTGCTCCAGAGCATTGGGGAACTCTCCAGGGCAGATTTTGAAGGTGCATGGGGAGAGGAGGAAGTCCCACGTTGTGATGAAACAGCATCAGATACAACTAATCAACATGACCCAAGCTATAAACAGCTCTTTTAGGTGACCATAAGGACTTGGACATACCTCATATGGTCTTTATTTTTTACTCTTTGTCCTCCTCCCTTGAACATCAGCTCATCCCCAATTTCTGGGGTTCAAGCATGTATGGAGGGAGGAGGGAGGAGACACTTCCCCTGGAACTGGATATCCCAGAGTGCCTTGGCTTGGGCCACTGGAAAACAATGAAGTGAAATGGTTTATGTTGTCTGAGGATGTTTTTGCACACCTATTTCCCTGTCTCTATGCAGGGTGTCCCTGTCTTGTGAGACTCACTGGTGCTAATTGGAAGCAGTGTTAGAACAGAACAAGCCAGGTCCCTATCTAGCCAAGGTGGGGAAGAAGACAGAGCAGTGATATCAGTGTTTTTCCTGGGCTCAGAGAAGTGACACTTGGATACTATGTAGCCAGCCACTCCTCCTACCCTTTCTATTTTACAGTAATGGGACATTTCAAATAATTTGCTCATTTGTTTTGCTAATGTTTACACTACACTTTTAGCTAGTATCATGATTGGTAAAAGTTAATGAAAATGCAGTAAATTCTCTTTCCAGAGTCTGGATTCTACTGACAAACTTCTAGCACCATTTGTGCCTGTAGAAATTCTGGTAAGTAGACAATTTTTTTGGTTTTGCAAGGCATGTGAAATTAAACTGGTGGCTTCTTTTGGGAAATTGTCCTACAAATGAATGTAAAATGTCTGGGTGGCTACATAAATGCTGTTGACTACATAAATGAATTGTGTAGGTTTGGTGATGAGGATGAGAAAAAGGTGATAGTTATGGGTCCCTGATAGCACTTTTCAAACATGTGTATACTTTGGATTGTAAGAAGAACCCTTCTGGGTTAGGTCAGTTGCCCATCTGCTCGAGCATCCTCATGCAGGACCTGAGTGCAACAGCGCTCTCTCTCCTTGCAATTCCTAGCAACTGGTATTCAGAGATACATGCTGTATTTGGCAGTGGAGCCAGAATATACTTGTCATAGTTAGTAGTCCTTGATAGCTGTGTCCTCACTTTGAATCTGGAAAGCATATACAAAGAATTTTGGGTTTATTCTTAGGCTGAAGCCTCCTTCAGAAGTTTGGGAGAAGCTAACAGTGCAGTTCAAAACGAAAGCACCCCCCGTTTTCAGCCCCAGGGATCTGTTCACGAGCCTTCCCTGTCACGACAGCAACGGCAGAAGAAAAGAGAGCAATTTGAGGTATGTTCAGAGAGGGTGAAAAAGAGAAAACACTCCTTAATTAAAATGCAGCATCTTTCTATTTTCTATTGGCACCTCTAGATTCATTATGTTTTAAGAGTATGCTTTTTCAAAGGGCAAAGAAGTGTCTCAACTTTTTTAGAAGTGTTGCTATGGACAACTGGGTAACAGAATACCCATGCTGATAATATACAGTAAATAATATTATGCTTTCTGCAATGTACAGAATTAGCGTGGGTGTGCAAAAAGTGGAGCTGAAGTACCTGCCTGATTATTTGTACTGACTTGGTGTTGGTAGTATAGAAGGATTGTATTGAGGTAGTATTGAAGGATGAGTGCTTTTATAGCTAACCTCTTAGCAGAAAAAATGTTTTTTACATAGCTGCTTTTTCTCCCTTTAAGGATACAGGTCCTCGACCATTGCCTGCTGTTCCTGACATGAATGCAAAGACAAGAGGAGACAACACAGACAAGCAGGATGCTGCAGTTACAAGGGCTATAAACAGATCTGGAAGTACCGAAGTGGCAGTTTCTAAGGTTTGCTGCAGACACATTTTTAGCGTATTAATGTTATCAGTTTTTCTTTGAAGCCTCAGATTCAGCATTGTTTCAATGCATAGACTAAAGTGTACTTACTTTGCCATCATAGATCTGTAAACCTACTTAGTACAGGGTTGGCAAACTTATTTTATAGTAAAGAAGGTGGGGGATTCTTTTCCTGAAGGCCTATATCAACCTTGTAGAATAAGTCAGTGGAGAAAAGGTAGTGAAGTATTGACTGTCTTGGAAACTTCAGTTTTCAGTTACGTTTTACATATCGACGGGTCAATTATGACAGACTACAAAGCCACATATCTTGGTTCTGATATCACTGTTACTTATTTTAAAGGATCGACCACTGTCGGCACGAGAGAGGAGGAGACTAAAGCAATCTCAGGAAGACATGCTTCCTTTTGGTAACTAACTTCTTTGCCCCTTTTAAGCATATGGTGCAATTTCTTAGCTATAACACATTTTCATTGCAATCACTGCCCAAAGTGTATCTTCACAAATAACAAATGGCTGTAACTGAGACAGAACACTCATCCACCAAATTTTCATGGCTGCTCAAAGTTATAAGTACGGTATGTTTTTAAAGGTAGAGAGGTCAGGTCATAATTGGCAGGGATGGGGATCAAACATCCAAATTTGCATTTGGTCAAAGGATAAATGACAGAGGTGCAGCTATGTCAGTCTGTTTGCAGCAGAAAGGGAAGGAAGAAAAAAGTCAGGTGGCATTTTTAAAAGACTAGCAAATTTGTTGTGGCATGGTGGACTAGAACCACTTTGTCAGATGCAGGAAGTGTGTCCAAGAGTTTAGCTTCTTAAATCAGTAAATGGTGGTGATTTTGAAAGACTCTGAACTAGGCTCTGTTGCATATCATCAATATGAAATCCAGGCAAATGTCTGTGAAGACTTGGGACTGTAATAATTAAGCAGGTTCAGGCTCAGAATTTAACATAACTGGCCATAACTACTCAGGTATGAAATTCCCTACCTTTTGAAGTCCAGTGGTCTACCTTGCTTGCCTCTTTTTAAAGAAATGGGCTGATTTGCTTTACAGCCTCCCAGGTTTTCTTAAGTTAACATCATTGTGCTGTGTATTTTGCCTTCTAAGTATGCTGCTGTCTTATTTTAACTTTTTATTTTCCATTTTTCTTATGAACCACTTTGAGTGTGTTTGGCAGAGATAGCATGTGAATGAATGTGAACAATCAAAATAAGAGTAGATTCTGAATGCTTTTAATTTACCCCTTTTCAGGGCCTGCTGCAAGAAGAGCTTCTCACAGTGCAGCCACAGAAACAAAAGTTCCAGAAGATGATCATGTCCAAATTGCTCACTTTTCATCAGATCTTGCAATCTGTGAGGTAAGCAGAAATCATGCATTTGCAACATTCAAAGTTACTAGCTTTCAAAGCTGTCACTCACATGCTTTACAGCGCTACAATGTCCTTCACATGGAGATATTTCCAAACAGACTGGATTGTATTAGAAAGCATTTCCTGCTAGGAATGTTGAATTCTATTGCCATTGACTGCTGTCAAACTGACTTTTAAAAACCTGTGCAAAACAACCTTATCCTGAAAAATACACTAGATGATTTGGCACATGCGACTTGTGACACAGTTTGGCCCAATCGGTTTTGGAAAAGTCAATGCAACTCAAAGAAGAAACCTTGCTCTTGTAGCAGTAGCATCTACAAAAATGAGAAGCCTTTTCCATTATCACAATGATTTTGTGCACCTGCTTTGAAAAGCTTTCCACAAATGTATATTGTTATTAGCATCTAAATAGGTTCCAAGCCAGTGTTACTTTACGGAATATGGCAAGAATTGTATACACACCCCCTGAAATCAATGCCCTTTTGCAAGAAGAGATATTGGGGGACTGTGCTACTGTTTTGTCTATAGTTTTTTGTGCTTGAAATACATGTTTTGCCTTCAACAGACAAAGAGCTTAATTGGTTGCTCTACTGAAGATGAACTAAGCTCTTCCACCAGCTCCACAGAGAGATCAGATGGAGACAGTAAAGAAGGGTAAGGCTTCTCCCTTAACCGTAGGCATTCAGTGTATTTCTGCCAGTTTGTATTTCTCAGTGCAGAAAATATTGATCTGATGTGTAGAGATCTTTCCTATTCTAATTAATTCAAGAGGGTTCTGAAAACTTCTCTGTGTGAAATAAACAAGCAGAAGGTTCATGTTTGGGTTATACCTTCAGAGAAACTGAGTACAGCTGGCTTAAACTAGTTGTTATCTCTTTCTGTCAGGGTCATGCTGACTATAATAATAAGCCAGAAGGAGCCTGGATTTTCACTTTCTCTATCTCTTTTCCTTCTGGTGTGGCCATAGTATGCTTAGTGTTAAGGTTTAGACCAGGCATCCTCATCCTCAGCCCTCCAGATGTTTTTGGCCTACAACTCCCATGATCCCTAGCTAGCAGGACAAGTGGTCAGGGATGATGGGAACTGTGGTCTCAAAACATCTGGAGGGCCGAAGTTGAGGAAGCCTGGTTTAGACTTATTATAAGTTATTGTAAGTTTAAATTAAGTCTGCTGCAACTAGATTTCTTATGGACAGTGCAAATCCTGAATTTATTGGATTATGCACATTTGCCTTCAATAGCAGTAAAGCTCTGCTGGATGAAATACAATTGCCTTTGGTCTATTTTTTTGGAATCTTGCAATGTGTTTAAGTTGTTGCTCTGCTAACTATACATTGGAAGCTACTCTGGATCAATATTGAGTAGAATTTCACAGCAATTTGTGCATCTGCATACCACGGCCACACAGATGGCAGATCATCCTGCCCTTCAAGACTCAGGGAAATGTTTCTCTGAATTAGCTTCAGGAAGCATTAAAGATTCTTCAATATAAAATGGTTTTTAAAAAAGATTTTTAGATCATTCTTTTTGCTGTTCTTTAAATAAGAATTCCAATGCTTATCACACAGCTCCTGATCATGCGCGTCAGTGTTTTACAAGGACTGACCCACTTCTTGCAGCCATTCACCTACTTCTCAAAAAATGCTTTTGAACACATTTCAAGTGTTGTTTTTTTAAACAAAAAGACAAAAAAGTTGTACAATATAAGTGAGATACATACATTAAAGAAAATACATGCCCTGATTTAATAGCATAATTTTGCGTATTGCTAGTCGAATTAAGACCCTTCTTGCCAATGTACTTTCTTCTGCTGATTAATTTTAAAAAATTGGTATTAAAATGTTTTTGAGATTATTAATTTTATTAACTCAATCTGCCTTGGTAATCTTTGCCTTAAACACAACCCTCTTAATCCTGGGAAAACCCTTTCCCCAGTATGACACTCCATCAAACGCATCTCTGGGATCTAGGATTAGACAGCTCAAACTGGTGTTATTAAAGCAGTTGTGAATTTCCTGTTTTAAATCTCATCTTCCCTATAAAGTCATTAGGCAGCCTTAAGCAAGTCATTCTTTCCTCTTTGCTGCCAACACTCCCTATCCCCTTATCTGCTTTTCCCTACATCTGCTATATTGTTTGACCTTTATATAAGGTTGCAAGCATTACTAGCAGTGTATGTGAAGTGCTTTGAACTTTAAAAAAGCATTAGAGAAATGTTAAGTAGTACTTCCTCAATCAGGAAAAAAACAGCCTTTCATAAAGGCTATCATAGTTCATGCAAGCCAAATCTATTTTCACAGAAATAACGTTCTGGTACATTCCATTTATTCAGTATCCTTTTTCTTTCCATGTCCTACTTAACTGTTACACTCTCTCTGCATCTAGGCTTACTGAGCAAATAATTTCCCATGGGTTTGACACACTCTGCATTTCCGCAGATATCCTCTCTTTAAGATACTGGCCCCATTTACATGCCACAGTAAAACCAGGGGTGGGAACACTTTGCGGCTTGAGGGCCATATGCCATTGGTGGCTGGGACCTGAGGCAAAAGTGTGCAGAGCAGCAAGTGTGCAGCAAGCCAGAGGGAAGATAGCTCCCATTTCGCTCCTCCTTATATGAGCAGCAAAGTATGACTTAGCGTTATGTCTAAACTGGAGCCAAGGCTTGCACTTGGCTTCCCAACTGTTGTTTGGTTGAGTTAAATAACCCATGATTCTGCCCGTTTGCATTTCTTAGTGCAGAAAGTTTTGCTCTGATGTGTAGAGATCTTTCCTATTCTAATTAACAGCTGCCCTGTGTGAAAGAAACTTCATGATGTTTGGGTTATTCCTTCAGAGCAGCTGAGTACAGCTGGCTTAAACTGGCTCTGTTATCTCTTCTTTAAGGTCATGCTGAGTATAATAAGAGGCCAGAAGGAGCCTTTCTCTATCTCACTTTCTCTATCTCTTTTTCTTCTGGTGTGGTGTTCTGCACATAGTATGTTTAGTGTTAAGGCTTAGACTTATAAGTTATTGTAAGTTTAAGTTAAGTCTGCTGCAACTGGATTTCTTATGGACAGTGCCAATCCTGAATGTATTGGATTAGTGATCATTATGCTCATTTGCTTTCAGTAGCAGTAAAGCTCTGCTGGATGAAATCTAATTGCCTCTGGTCTGTTTTCTGGAAATTCTGCAACATGTTTAAGTTTTTACTCTAACTATATGTTGGAGTTCTGCTCTGGATCAATACTGAGTAGAATTTCAATGACAGATTCCACTTCAGAAGTAATGCTAAGCCAATGATCAGGGTGTGTTGTTCCTGCTCACTGGGGGTGGGGTGAGGGACTGGTATCCTCAAAGTTTGATGTGGGCTTCTTAAAGGAGGGGCTTTCTAAGGTGGGGAGAAGAAGAAATAAGGACAAATTAAGGAAAAAGGAGGACGACCAGAATAGAAACAGATCAAGGAAACAAGCAACCTATAAGAATTGTCCATTACAATAACCTAATACCCCATCAGTATTAAAGAGTTCTTTGTGTAGCCTTAAACCCACTGTAAGTTCCCATAAATTGTGCATTAAAAACTTAAGATTTTTATACCTTTTGCAGAAAAACAAATGAGATGCATGACTTAGTGCAGCTAATGACCCAAACGCTAAAAATGGATAATAAAGAAAATTGTTCACAATCTGCAATACTAGCTCCCGAATCGCAGTTCCGGCTTAATAGGAAATACAAAGACACCCTTAAATTACATGGAAAAGCATCAGAAGAACCAGATGAATTCCAGTTGCAGGAGTTTCCTTCAGGTCTGTATCATGTTTGAAAGGAATCATTCCCAGATTAGGTATTCTGCTGTACAATTGAATTGCAGGAACATTATTTCAATTAAAAATGTTTGCTTATAAAGAGGGGAAATAGGGCTGTTTGCTCCACCTCTTCTGTCTAGAAGCGCACAATTGAGCCCTCTAATCCATCCCCTTATTTTAAATGGCAAAAAGCTATGCCCTCTTTAGCAAGACTATAAACTCCAAGCCTCATGTGAGAATAGGGTACTGATGCTGGACTGGGAAAAGTTGTTTGTATAGTGAAGCAGGAAATTTGAGATTTGAAGTCTGGGAAGTCCTTCAGATGGATATTTGTTTGCACCAGAATAAAAGGAAAAGTGTTTCACCAGGACTCCTACAATTACAATTTAGATTTCTGGCAACTAAAACAAAATAATAAACAGAGAATTAAGGATATCTAATATGTTTCTGCTTATTATTTTAGATGTTCTCTCTGGTCATGAAAAGGTTAGGAGATTGGTAGAGATCTTAAGAGCAGATGTGGTTCAAGGACTTGGAGTGAAGCTTCTAGAGAAGGTGTATGATGTCATGGATGAGGAAGATGAACAGAAAAGAGAAGTATGTCTTTCATATTGCACACTTGGCAACTCTCTTCAACACTGTTTTTTTCTCGTCTAGCATTTAAAACAGCTAGTCCAGGTATTTCCCAATAACCACCATATATTTCCTTGCACAACTCCAAATAATGTACTATTTTGAAAACAAGCCTGTTTGTCCTACAATTCTTATGCAGATCAACTCCTAATCCAGATAACATTAGTCATTATTAAATTCCAGTGATTGAAATTCACTGTGTAATCTTACACAGTGTAATCTTATTTCCTCTTACCTTTTACGGTAACTCAATGGAGCTTCCTTCTGAATAAACTGCAAATTAATAGCGAAAGAGTCCTATTTATTGCAAAGGGGCTTTGCAGATAACCTCTGGAACAGGCTTCACTCTCTGCCACCATTTTAAAGTTTGAATACTTTCCATCTACGTGCACTTCAGAGAAGTGCCACTACTTGAAATTAGATGCTATACATAAACCAATGTAATTAAACATGTTTAACCTCACTGTAACTGACGGGCTAAAGTACCCATAACTAACTGAATGTCAGACATGAATTGACTGTTACTCTAAATTTGTGCAATTTCCAAAAATTCACTTTGGGATGTTCTGCCTAACTATCTGATCCTGTTTCAGTGTTAGGAATTCCTGAACCTATGGATATCTATGTTTAGGAAGTTATTTAACTTTACATAGGACTGTAGCCTGAATATTTCACACTAGAATCATTTGTGTTTTGAATTACAACACAGAAAAGCCTTTTTTTTCCTCCTACCCTGAACAGCTGCATTTGCGGAAGCTCATGGGAGAAAAGTATACTTCTTACAGCATAAAGGCCCGCCATTTAAAATTCTTGGAAGAAAATGTGAAGCTTTGACAGAAACCTCAATTCAGCTATTTCTTTATGAAGAAAAGAGCAAGACTTTATTCAACAATTTTTACCCCAGTGGATTTTTATTTTCCTGTACACAACTGATTTGTGGGGTACAATTTTTACTTTACTGATTTGTTACCTGCTGTAGAGCTTGTTTAGCTTTACAAATAGCAACATGTTTCTTCCAGGTAAGTGAGTAACAGTGTTTAGGGATTTTTTTATACAGGTAGTACATCTTAATATTTTCAGTTTTTTACATATTAAATTATTACTATAAATATCAAACATCATCAATGATGTTTTTTAAGGTTGCAATCCTGCCGAATCACAAATAGCCATCCCCACTGATTTGACCAGGTCTTGCATGTCGTTAATCCCGGCTTTTGATGCAAGTGTAGTAAGAGTAGGAAAATGCCAAAAATGTTTAGTCAACACCAGAGTAAGCCTGTTGTATCCCATATTTTGAATCAGCCATCTAAGGAACAGGTTCTTTATATGTAGATACTGGAAGCATTTACTATTGTTGCAACCGTAATTATTAAAATTCAGATTAAAAACAAACACCCAGCTTTTGTAGCTACAATATTTTCTATGCACTCTAAGCAAAATGTCCTTAAACATGGCCTCTTTGCTCGTTTTTAGTGCTCAACTGCAGTGAGTTAGGATTTATTTGAAAGAATAGGGCCAAGAAAGAGAAGACTCTTGCTGCTTTTCAGTTTTATCTATGAGAGGAACATAGGAAGCTGCTTTATACTGAGTCAGACCATTGGTCCATCTAGCTCAGTATTGGCTACACTGGCTGGCAGTGGCTCTCCAGCATTTCAGGGAGGAATCTCACCCAGCCCTGTCTGGAGATGCTAGGGAATGAACCTGGGACCTTCTGCTTGAAAGACAAGTGCTACCACTCAGCTCCAGGCCTTCCTGGAGATGCTAGGGAATGAACCTGGGACCTTCTGCTTGAAAGACAAGTGCTACCACTCAGCTCCAGGCCTTCCTCAAGGATGTTGTATGATGGGCTATACTCAAGAGATTTGCCCACCAAGGGGGATGGGCATAAGAAAACTTCTCCACCTCCTCCTTTCCCCATTAAGTCACAAAAGCATTTCCTGACAAAAGATTACTCTGCCCAATTCTCTATGATCTGCCCCTTCCCCACCCCATTCAAACTTTCTTTAGGGACCAGCCCTGCCCTTCATTTTATGTGGACAGATTTCTGGATACAACCCAATTTAGATTGGTATAAGCAAGCTTCTAAGTTCCAGAGAACTCAAGTAGAATGAATTGCCATAAAATGTCCTACAACTGATGAAACCTAGGAATTCTGATGAAGTCTAGGAAGCTACCTGTGGTTGATCCATTGCCCCGCTTGCTTTTTGCTGCAACAGCATAAATTGGGTCTTGCAAAATGATAATCTCCATTGGGACCAACAAGACAGAATATAACCCTTTACTGCTACTGTATTGTTGCTTTATGTGTGAATATTTAACTTTAAAAAAGTGAGGCTAACTTTTGGTAAAATAAACTACTTTTATCAAAATATTTTCCTTGCTTAGGAAAAACCCAGCTGGTTTTCATCCTGCTATCAATTAAAGAAAAGAAAATTTCATATGGTACTTTCCTTCAGCCATAATTACACAGCATATGTGTCTTGAAGGACCCCTGGCTAGATAAAGCCATGGGCTAATAATTTGGCTACAAGTTTAGTACCTTAGTATGACATGGAAGATAGATGTACCTTGAGTACATTACATAGCTGTTTTGTACACAGTCAAATCAGTTGCTTGCTTTTCTTTTGGCTCCATTTTTGTCCTTTTCAATAGAGACACTATCCTTTTCAATACACACACTATTCACAGTACATGCTTGTGCTAGTCTACTTTTTTTTTCATTTCTAAAGTTTTTCATAACCTTTCACATGACTGACTTGTATACTCAATGTAGAGTTAGCAAAACCTGGAATAAATTGGGGTTAGGAAAAGACAATAAAAAGTCTCCATGTGGAAAAAGGATGGAAGAGTTTTCTCAAGCATTCAAAGAGTCATTCAAAGAAAAAAAATCTTTGCTTTTGGATAATTTAAACAAGGTACCTCAGACCTATTTGGAAACCATGGTAATTTTAACCCTCAGGAGCTGTAGGTATGTACAATGGCTAAAGGGTTAAATAGAAAAAAAATAAAGACATGTTTCAATGTTTAACATTTCCAATACTACCACCACTTCAGGCTCAGAATTACACTACAGGATGTTACATTGTCTCTAACAGGCTGCTAAATCTACTTATCTTGGGCCACAGTGAAAATAGATAAAAACCTGAAGTTTTCCATGTTTAAAAGCAGTGTCTGTAAATTACTAATTACGCCACACCCTGCTGTGATCTTCCTAAAGCATCAAGCTGGCAATGGATAAAATAAAATGCTGGATTAGAATCTTATGATTCTATCTCTATCAAAGATAGGCCACTCTAGCATTTTAATAGTAATAACTCCATTTTAAACATCTGTTTTCCAGGCTGCTGTTAAGTCAAAAGCACTATCACATTGTTAAAACTCAAACTGTGCAAGGCCAATTTTAGAATACTGTCAAGGTATTCTCAAATAGCAAACCAAGTAAAAGGAAGAGGAATAAGAGATTTTAAATCAAATTTAATGACAGAAAATGATACAAGATATGTATTTTTTCAGTTTTTAGTGTGCCTTTTTACTTTTCTGTCTGCTGGCTTCTTATCATCTACTGCAGATTCCTGGACAGGTAGCCACTTCAGAGGATTGCGACGGTAAATGGGCCACGGAGGAAGTGTGAGCTGAAACGAAAAATACAAACTTCCTTGGCAATGTTTTTGTAAAAGTTTGAGCTTTGCCTATATTAACTTTTAGAGTATATACAAAGCAAAAGAGCAGTGTTTCTGTTTCTAGTAGGGGCGCCATATTTCAAAAAGTAAAAACCAGGATTTTTTTTAGGAAGACCCCAAAAACTACAATAAGTTTTGTGTTTTGGAGCTTTTTAAGGCATTTTTGGTATGATTTAACCCCAGTTGCCAGTTTTCCAGGACATCTGCACAATTTCCAAAAAATAATCCAGGGTGCCATTTTCGAAGGCAAATTCCAGGACATGTCCTAGAAAATAGGACGTAAAGCAACCCTATTCTAGTGCAGCTATTTCAAACATAAGCAAAAAACAAACAAACAAACAAACAAAAAACAAAAAAAAAACAAAAAAACAAGAGCAGCATAAAAAGCACAAAGGAAAACAGAGTATCAAGCTAATGGTACTGTTGAAGATTAGAATCACATTAACACACTGTCCTAAAGAAACACATATTTTACTTATCTTGTATGGTGTGAGCTTTCATTACATCACCATTCTATCACAAGCTTCGCTGAATTCACTTTTTTGCTACACACACAAAAATAAGCAATATTCTTACCAAGCATGATAAAGCAAATCCAGCCATTACAATGTAAACTGTCCAGCCAAACTGTTCAGTGATGTACCCATAAATAAAGCCAATTACCTGCAAGAAACAATAGGTCAATGAGAATTCCAATCACTCTCCAAACCCAGAATGGAGAGAATTTTAAATGAGCATTTTAGCAGACATTTTAACTCATTTAGGGGGTTAATATAGGGAATTGATAGCAGGAGAACATTGGGCTCTTAACCGTCATTCATTTGGACTTGGCCCACTGCAATATTATTATTAATTCAACTTATACAATATAAACATATACAAGATAAATCACTAAAACTAAGCAAGATTAATGTTACTGTGACATACTGACCTACTTACTCAAGAGCTATTTTTTACAGTACTTAAAACAAAAGGCTGCAGCCCTAAGCATACTAAGGCCACTAACTGCAGTAGAACTTAGTTCTGTAGGAATGTGCACAATCATTAACTTAGCCTCAGTATGCTACATACAGGTTGTGATCCAAATGAACACAATGGGTCTGGCTTCTGAGTTGCACTATTGCTATACATATGCTTTACTTTCAGATATTATGTATTTATTGCCTTCTGTTACTTTAAAAAATAATACTAAAATATATCGCATTTTTGTTTACTTATACTTACAGCAGAGAAAAGAATGATTCCCTGAAAAATCTGCTCTGCTAGTTTTTGGCCTTTATAGTCCTGTGAGGATGGAAAAAAGATTTGTGAGCACCAGTATTTCCCCCCATGCTTCTTACAGTTTCTGTAATGGTGGCATATAGATATAAGAAGATCCTGATATAGTTTCCTGTGCTATCACTGCCATAGCAGCTTTGTAGGAATATTCATTGTTTTGTTTGCTGTCATATTTCCATGGCTTCACTTATGTTAATATTCTGAAAAAAATGTCCTAACAACATGGAAGCATCAGAAAATGTTTCCACACAGTTGGGTGAACGTGTTGTGCTGGCACTGAGATTCTGCATTAAATAGGTGCAGAACAGTCGTGCGGGAAGCAATTATCCACGTCACAGCAATCAAGGCAAAATCATTCCTTGGGCAGCTTCCACATGGCTGCTGTTAGCACTTTACTGTACAGTGGTACCTCGGGTTACATACGCTTCAGGTTACAGACTCCGCTAACCCAGAAATAGTACCTCGGATTAAGAACTTTGCTTCAGGATGAGAACAGAAATTGTGCCCCGCCGGCGCGGTGGTAGCAAGAGGCCCCATTAGTAAAGGGGTGCTTCAGGTTAAGAACAGTTTCAGGTTAAGAACGGACCTCCGGAACGAATTAAGTACTTAACCTGAGGTACCACTGTACTTATGTCAAATATGAGGCCCTACTGATCCCTAAACTCAATATATGCTTTGACTATACATGCCAAATATTAAGCTCCGACTTCAACCTCAAGACTACAATTCTCAGCACGCTTTAGCTTACTTGGAAGTCAAGGCGAACCAAAATCTAAGGGGCTGGGCTTTTAAGTAAACACGAGATCGGGGGTTTACAATTGGTCGGTTCAACAGCCCCAAGTGTTTTTAGGAGTTCTGGCTCTTCTCTTTTCCTCCAAGCCCCCAGGGACGAAGAAGAAAAGAGTCGCCCCCCCCCATCAAAGCCACCCGCGCTCCGCTTAGGACACGTCTGCTTTATTGTGGCAGGTGGCCAGCAAGCTCCCCCATCCCCACTTCCTGCCCGGCAGAGAAGAAAGCTCTCACTAATGGTGCTTTGGGGGGGGGGGGTTCCGCAGGAGAGTCTCCCCAAAAGCCCCCTCCTTCCCCGCCTGACCCACCATCTGTGTCGGGATGGATCGGAATACGCCGAACATGATGTCCGCCTGCAAGGCCACGTCTTGCGTTCCGCAGCCGTCGCAGACTCTCTCCCGGGGCAAAGGAGGCTCGCTGGTTTCGGGCTGCACCACAGGCGAGGAGGCCGAGTCCGCGCCGGGCAGGCGGCGTTCCTTAGCCCAGCCGGGGGTCCCCTTGCTCTCGGGCAGCAGAAGAGGGTCGCCCTGCGAAGCGGAAGAGCCCAGGGAGCAGGAGGCGGCGGCAGCAGCAGCAGCAAAAGGCGCTTCCGGATCCTCAGACGAGGCAGCTCTGCGCCGTAAGGCGGGGGCCACAGAGCTCACCGGAATTGCCGCTTTCTTGCCCCGCCTCATCCTGCTCGCACTTCCGGGGCGGGAACCGCGTCGCGCAGTTGACCGGTCCCTCAAACGCGCTTAAAAAACCCAATAACCACAACATAAACGCGCCCGCGACCCGAACCACCCGCCTCTTGGTCCGGCGACAACCTCTTTATGACAGCCGCAGGCTTCTTCGCGGCCTACGGAGCGCTCCGCCGACGCCGCGTCTCCATGGCAACAGAGCCGCGAGGACCCCAACATTCCCCACCCGCGCGCGGAGGAGGGGACCTCGAGCGCTCCGAAGGGTCTTAACCGACTGCCTGTCCGCGCTTTTTCTTCCCCGATCGAGGGCAGAACTTGTCGTTTCAGCGCATCGGGTGAACAAGGCTGCCCTGCGCGGCGCTGTGCGGCTGCGCCTGTTTTGCGCATTTGCTTGTTTCCGATCAGGCACCGCGTGGGGCAGCTACTTGAGCTGCTGACAACTTTGCGCTGTTGAGTTGGCATTTCTCTCGCGGGTGCCAGACTGCGCGGAGGGAAGCAGGAGCGGGAGGCTCGCTCGCTTTCTGGAGAAGAAGCAGGGAAAGAGGTACGGTAACAACAGTCTCGGTCGCGTCGATCAACCAGTCCGCGCAATCCCCCACGCGCCATCCTTTCTGGCCGTCCACTTTCCTGGAGGAGCAGATCCCCTCGGATGCGCCGCTTTTCCGCTGGTGTCTGAGGATTCGGGCTGCTCCCGTTTGGGAGGGTGCAAAATAACTGGTGTGTGAGCCGGGATGGGGTGGGTGGGACGGGACCCATCCCTGGACTTCAACTGCACCGTGAGAAAGCGAATGGGCAGGATATTATTATTATTATTATTATTGCCAGTGGGCAGAACCAAGCAGATCCAAGGTTAGAAATAACGCGCGAGACAAAACGAATTAAATGTCAGTTTCTTTAAAAGGTCTGGAAAGGCTGCAGGCCACGCACGTAGGTGACAGAACAGCGAACAGCCAACGGAGCGCTGCAAAAGCAGTTGCCTGCCTTTAATTCTTCAGAATTAAATCTCTTTTCAAGCCAAGGGCTACATTCTCTCCTCATGGCTGATCTTCCAGGGTCCATAGAATAATAGAATTGTAGAGTTGGAAGGGACCACGGTGGTCATCTAGTCCAACCCCCTGCAATGCAGAGGTCTTTTGCCCAGCGTGGGGCTCGAATCCACAACCCTGAGATTCAGGGTCTCCTGCCTTATTGACAGAGCTGCCCATTGCATGGAGCATATGTTGAGGGCATATGTTAGAGGTGGATGTGGCTCCTGCTAGCCCATGCACACTCATTCTCATTTGCACACCCTACCCATTCGTACTTGTCTGTTTTGCTGCCCAATGCACACCCATTGGCTTGAGGTATGGAGGGAGGGGGTGAACTTTAGTGAACTTGCAGCTGTGTAGGGAAGGGGCTAACAAAGATTGGCACCAATAGAAGGTGGTTTCAAGGCTAATTGCTGCAGGGTGGTGGTGGTTGCAGTACACAGGGAGGGGAGAGTTAACCCTTCCTTCGCCAGCTGTGATCTCCACTCCATATGTGTATTATGACGTTCTGGCTACAAACTAGGCAGAGTGGAGGTAGATAGAGAAGGGTATACCCTGAATACAGGCACCCAGGCTGTGCTCTGTGAAAGCAAAGTTTACACTGCTGTCTCCTAATTGTGAGCTGTACTGGAAGGCGCTGCTTTTCTTATAGGGACCCAGCCTTCTCCATTACAGTCATACCCCATGTTATGGATGCTTCAGGTTACGTGTTTTCAGGTTGCGGACCACTGGAAACCCGGAAGTTACTTCCGGGTTTCGCCACATGCGCAGAAGCGCCAAATTGGGCAGACAGGCGCTTCAGGATGCGAACGCTGTGGGTTGCGGACATGCCTCCGTCACGGATTACGTCTACAACCCGAGTACAGGGTTTTTCTTACAGGGACCCAGCTCCTCTTCCATCTTCCTGTGATGGAAAGCTCTGGCCGCGCTGAGCCTTCCATGGAGTCCAAATATGGTAGCGCCACTTCATAGCCCTTGAAGGCTTATTGGGTGGCAAGGCTTGTGGGGCATGCCCTGCGTGCCTTCCCCTTTTTGTTTCAGAGTCCTCTGCTTCATCACCTGGGGAAAATGTGGATGCCTGGACACTGGCAACCCATCTCCCCGGCAGTTAGACTTGCAAACAACCCTACATGGGGTTTCAAGAATGATTGCACTCTCTCTGTGTGTGGATTTTTTTATGCTTGAAAACATCCTCCTGTTGACTCCATTGTGAAGTTTTTTTCAAGCCTAGTTGCTTTGAATTGAAGGGATGAGGAGCAAGGGAGAGGAAGCCTCATGGACTGGCAGTTCCCCAGCCCTGGTCTTGATATCCTTGGATGATAAATCCAAAATGGGGACCAATTATTTGAAGGATGGTCAAGTTGTATAAAAATGTTCAAGTCTGGTGGGCACATATCGATAATTGATGAAGTATGAAATGAAGTTATTTATTTATTTGAACCCCGCCTTTTTCCCCTGACAGGGACTTAAAATGGATTACAGATAGAATAGGAATAGCTAAAAACTTTTTTATTATTACTAGTCTTTAAATTACTAGTTTTACTGTGAAACAACAGATTGACTCTGATTATCAAGAAGTCTGTTCACAGGAATCTTCTTTGACGCCTTAAGCAGCTTGCATCTCTTTGCTTTTTGCAAGAGTAGGAGAAGCAGGAGTATAGATGACTAGAAGGCAGGTGGAGCTCAGCTCACATGAAAACTGACAGAATGTTGGTTATGTCTTAAAGAAGACAGTGTAGCGACAAGCAATGAAAATTTCTTACTGTGGAACAAACCAGACAGTGAAAATATTCTAGGAGGTGAATGGGTTTAGTAAACCTGGACTGTCTGAATGCCAAGTCATCTGTCCTTAACTGGATTGCAGCCTGCTTTGTAGACAAAAATGCTTTGTATTTGTCTCACTTTGCAGATGGGTGGTTTAGTGAGGGTCTAAGAGCTGGGAGAGATGAGGCTTTCAGCACTGCCATTGGTTTTGCCCCTGCGAGCAAACCTATCCCTGTCACTTCAGTTTTTGAATTGCTAAAATTCTAATTCTAATAATAATTATTCTACCCCGCCCATCTGCCTGGGTTTCCCCAGCCACTCTGGGCGGCTTCCAACAAAAGATTAAAAATACATTAAAATATTGGTTATTAAAAACTTCCCTAAAGAGGGCTGCCTTCAGATGTCTTCTAAAAGTCAGATAGTTGTTTATTTCCTTGACATCTGACGGGAGGGCATTCAACAGGGCGGACGCCACCACCGAGAAGGTCCTCTGCCTGGTTCCCTGTAACTTGGCTTCTTGCAGTGAGGGAACCGCCAGAAGGCCCTTGGTGTTGGACCTCAGTTTCCGGGTAGAACGATGGGGGTGGAGACGCTCCTTCAGATATACTGGACCGAGGCCATTTAGGGCTTTAAAGGTCAGCACCAACACTTTGAATTGTGCTCGGAAACGTACTGGGAGCCAACATAGGTCTTTCAGGACCAGTGTTATATGGTCTCAGTGGCCGCTCCCAGTCACCAGTCTAGCTGCTGCATTCTGTTAGCTTATGTATAGATGTTAGCTTATTGTGTGGTACTCTTCTAAGGAAAACACGTGCAAGTCTACTCTTTTACTCTCTCCATAAATAGCTTTCAGCATATCGGATAAACGGTATGAGCTGGCAAAATGCCATGACAAAGATGTCTGGGAAATTATATCTGAAGATGCTCCTTGTTGTGTGCATGGTGGAATCCTAGGTGGATATTTACTTGAAATCTTTGTTCACAACTCAGAACAATACTTTTTATATTTGAATGTGGTACTCTCAGTTATGCCTTTTTGTAAGTTTGCAGAATGGTTCTCTATTGTGTGTTTTTCTTGTAGACATTTGAAGAGGCTCAACACTTCATCCAGAGTGAAAGGAAAAAATGACGTTCAGAAAAGGTATTATTTCCCCAAATGGCACATTTTAAAAATCAGTATACTTGAGTCATACTTGGCCATTATTATTATTCTAATCATGTTTTTATTTGTTCCCTTTCAGTAAACATTTTCATTTTGGTGCTTGCTGTTGTTATATTTTTGCTAGTGTTGCATCACAACATACTGGGTCTCAGTGATCTCTTGAAAAGGGAATTATCAGGTATGATCTCTCTCTCTTATTTTTATGAGTCTGGGCTTCAGTAATAATGTTTATTTGGGAGGTAACAAATCATTGCGTTGGTGAAATTATGTCCTTCACATAGATTGTTTTTGTAATATATATTTGCATCTCGGTTATTTCACAGAAATATCAAACCATTTGAAGTGCGGCTTTCATGTCAAGAGTAATTTTATTTCTTTATAAAGATATACTGCTTAATATAATAAAAAACCTCTAAGTGATTTGCATAAAAACAATAAATAGAACAACATTTGATAACTCAAAATATACCTGTAGGTAGATTAAAAACAAAACATAGCTGCATATCCCAAATAAACTAATCAAGCCATATGATTTAAGGGTCATCTTACTTGAAAGAAACTTTAATCTCATTGCAATATCACAGTCAATCATTAGGAAGAGATAAAAAGTTTGATTTGAAGGGATGGCTCACCAGTGATCACCTAGACATATTAGACTACAGCTCACATTATCCCTGACCTTTAGCCATGGTACCATATTTTTTGCTCTATAAGACTCACATTTTCTCTCCTAAAAAGTAAGGGGAAATGTGTGTGCGTCTTATGGAGCGAATGCAGGCTGCGCAGCTATCCCAGAAGCCAGAACAGCAAGAGGGATCACTGCTTTCGCTGCACAGCGATTCCTCTTGTTGTTCTGGCTTCTGAGATTCAGAATATTTTTTTCCTTGTTTTCCTCCTCCAAAAACTAGGTGCGTCTTATGGTCTGGTGCGTCTTATAGGGTGAAAAATATGGTAACTAGGGCTAATGACAGTTGACATTCATCTGCATCTGGAGTGCCACAGATTAGCCACCCAATTTAAAGTCTGGTAAAATACCCTTGGCTGCTACTGTTCACCACATGGCCCATCCTGTCCACCACGTAAGGCCTCCCCCTCCAAAGCCTCACTTATTGGGGTGCCTGAGGCAGCTGCTTCAGTTTGCCTCATGGTTGGGCTGGCCCTGCTAATGGAAGTAACTTGAGGAATTAAAGAAATGTGGAAAAATTATGTAAGGCGTATCTAGCAAAAATTAAGCTCTTCAAAGCGTGCAATTAACTTTGTCCTTGATATTTAACAGGACTTAAGAGTGAGTGACATTAGATTGGCATTCCCAGAATGCTGTTTAAATAATAAACCTGTGCACATCATGCCCTTATTTTGCAGATTCAAGTCCATTAGGCCTCCAGCCAATAGATTTTATACCTGAGGCACCTCAAAGGTTGACAGAGGACTGGAATGACAAGGAGATTCCTGTGGTCATTACAGCATCTGATGATAGGCTTGGTGGGGTAATTGCAGCTGTGAACAGTATTCAGCAGAACACCAAGTCCAATGTGGCCTTCCATATTGTCACCTTGAATGACACAGTGGACCATCTGAGGTAAAGTATGTTTGAGAAATTTTCTTCCTTGGTTTTCGTTTGCGAAAGGTTTCCAGGCTTAGTAATGCTTACTTTGAAGAAGCAAACATACTCTGTCCTCTGTTTTGTAATCCTGTATTCTCTGCAATACAGGACGCAGGTGGCGCTGTGGGTTAAAGCCTCAGCGCCTAGGGCTTGCCGATCGAAAGGTTGGCGGTTCGAATCCCTGCGGCGGGGTGCGCTCCCGCTGCTCGGTCCCAGCGCCTGCCAACCTAGCAGTTTGAAAGCACCTCCGGGTGCAAGTAGATAAATAGGGACCGCTTACCAGCGGGAAGGTAAACGGCGTTTCCGTGTGCGGCTCTGGCTCGCCAGAGCAGCGATGTCACGCTGGCCACGTGACCCGGAAGTGTCTCCGGACAGCACTGGCCCCTGGCCTCTTAAGTGAGATGGGCGCACAACCCCAGAGTCTGTCAAGACTGGCCCGTACGGGCAGGGGTACCTTTACCTTTACCTTTTATTCTCTGCAAGAAGCTATAGATAATAAAGTACTGCTTATATATAGCCAAGCAGAACGTTCATATAGCCAAACTGAAATAGGATTGATCAAGAAGAGACATCTCAGAGAATTACTCTTGCAGATGCTGCTCGCTGTTACCAGTTTCAGAACCGACTTGCAGGGTATTGAAAACTAAATATTCTTCTTTCACAATCCTCATCTAGGTCCTCTGAAAAATAGAAGATGTGGTCGTTCAAACGGTGCTTTTTTCTTAAATGTTTAGGGGTATGCATACCCCTGCATACCCCCAGAAAAAAGCACTGCCTTCAAGTATTTGGGCCCCAAATCATTTTTGGAGTTGGAATTACCGTATATAAGACGCATATAAGACGACTTTTTAACCCCAGAAAATCCTCTAAAAAGTCGGGGGTTGTCTTGTATGTCGGGTATGGGTTCGCTGGGCAGCGGGCTCCGCGCTGGGAGGAAGCTGCCCAGCGAAGCTAAGCCAGCTTTGCTGGGCAGCTTCCTGCCAGCACGGAGTGGAGCCCGCCACCCAGTGCTGCTGCGGTGGCAGCTTCGGCAGCTTTGCTGGGCAGCAGCAATGGGCTGCAGGCTCCGCGCCGGGAGGAGCTGCCAATTTGGGGGGTCGTCTTATACGCCCAGTTGCGTAATACGCCGGAATCTACGGTATAATTTAACATCAATCATTTGAACTGAGCCTGGAAGCTTATGGGCAGCCTGTGGAGATAATGGACCATAGGTGTAATGTGACTCCAACTTGATATGCCACACAGTAATCTGGCAGTAGCATTTTGCACCAGTTACAGCTTCTGTACTGTCTTCAATGGTAGCCTCACATAAAACAAATTACAGCAGTCTAGATGTGAGATTACAATAGCATGGATCACTGGAAAGGCTATCCCAGTCTGTAGCTGGCAAACCAACTGGAGCTGGAAATAGGCACTGCAGCCACCTGTGACATTTTTACTGCTCTTTTCCCTGTACAGATCATGGCTTAGTAAAACTAGTCTGAAAAATGTGAAATACCAAATACTGGATTTTGACCCTCGTATGCTGGATGGAAAAGTGCAGGTTAAGTCTGAAATGCCAGACTCGATTAAACCTGTGAGTACTTGCACTGATTTATATTATTTTAACTTCCTTTCAGGTTGCAGATAATATATACTTAGATATGGCAGTCTTGAAAAATCTGACTTGTAACTACTGATGCTATTAGAGAAGAACTCTAATAGAAGAACTTGAGAAGAACTTGATTGTATTCATCAAATTAAGTTGGGACGGTTGAAAATTCTACCAGCATCTTAAGTTTCAATAAATTGTTTATTTACTATAAGCTTTGTTAACGATCAAAATATATTGTTAAGAGAGATTATGGTTATTTGAAACCAGTGTCTGGCATGTCAGATTTTCTTTCTTTCTTTCGTTCATTCATTCATTCATTCATTCATCTTCTTCTTCTTCCCTTTTGTTTCTACCTAGCTAACCTTTGCAAGATTCTATCTGCCTACTTGGGTCCCTAATGCAGAAAAGGCCATTTACTTGGATGATGATGTGGTTGTTCAAGGTACTTTTCTTCCTGCAAATATTTTCAGAGATGGAAACGTCTTTCTGTAGACCTATCCTGTCTCAGGGCAGGGGACAGATTTTAGCCCACCTAAAGAAATGGGATGAAGTCATAGAATTATAGAGTTGGAAGGTACCTCCAAGGATATTCTAGTCCAACCTCCTGTAATGTAGGAAACACATTACGTTAGAATTCCAAGGAAGTTATACTGGTTTTAGGAGGGGAAATACAGTTTCACAAAATTAATTAGTGCAGTATCTTCTTAGTGCAATTAAAACTGCTGTTTTAACTTGAAATATGAAATTGACTTATGAACTCTGCACCCTGATTTGAGCTTTCCATGAAATCTGTACTCTTCCCAGCTTTAGAGACTGAAGTAAGGCTTCTCTAGAGCATGTTGGAATGAATTTGGCATTTTAAATAATAAAGTATTTGTAGATGAAATGGTTTATATTTGCAAAATATGTATTTAAGCTCCACACTGCTCTTCACTTCTGTGCATACATGAGAATAAAGCCCTGTTTTTAATGAAATGAAGTTCTCAGAGGCAAGACTGTGTCTGGGATCTAAAGAGCTGCTTTAGGCAGGTTTCGGGGTTTTCTTATCAAATGAGATTTTTTTGTGTGGCATATGCCCATATAACCATCATAATCAGAAAAATAACACTTGTTTCCAGTATTTGCAGCTATTGAAAATGATTGTGGTGGGCAGGGGCGGAATGGCAGGCGGGGTTTTAAAATTTGTTTTGAACTACCATTTCTTCTTTGCTTGGATTGCTTTTTCAGATGATATCTTTGAACTTTACAACACTCCACTGCAACAGGGTCATGCAGCTGCATTCTCAGATGACTGCGACTCTACCTCAAATAAGTTTGCAGTTCGTGGAGCAGGAAACCAGGTGCAAATAATTGTAAAAGAAGAAAGTGAATGTTACAGGCCCCAGTTCTTAGAGGCTGCCTCTACCCTTGTGGTTGCGTTTGTTTTACAGGAGTTCTTTATGCCTTTTGGTTTTCCAAAGCATTGAATGAAGCCAAGTGCCCCCTTTTTACCTGTATTATAGGACTGGGAACCTTAGCTTCTTCCTGGGCATGCTATATATTCCTGGCCCTTATCAGTCAGTAGTCTGTATAATTTTCAGGGAATGGTTAATGCCTGTACCTGTCTGCATGGGAAGGCTACAAAATGTGGTGGAGTGGTCTTAGGATACCAGGGACTGTGGTCTTCTTCCTCATGTCTTCAGGAGATCTGCTTCTCCCTTATGGTAATCTGAAGCAACGCTTTCAACTTCCTGTTCTAAGCACCGAGGAGGAGCAGGTTGTCCTCTCTGGTATGCTGAACAGCCAGGAAGAGGAGGCTATCTTTGAATAAATGTAGATGGTTCCTTACTTCTCAGAATCTGTATGCTGCATAGGAAGGGAGCCTCCATTCCCCCCCACCCAAATGGGCAATGGAACATAATGGCCATAAGCAAAATGTGGCTGATTCAGAAAGGCGCAGATGGCTTTTTGTATTTAACTCAACTTGCCTCAGTATAGTTATTTCAAGGTATTTGAAATGTAATAGCTAATAAACAAAAACAAATAAAACTGCTAAATATCATCACATTTTGGTGAAGCTAGCATCTCCATTTGGGGTATCTTTTCCTCTGCAAATAGAGGGGTTGGGCAGTGAAACTTTCTGTAGAGAGAGATGTGTATAACCAGTAAAGACTTCCGGGGATTCTTGTAACTGAAACAGAGACCCAGTTTCTATTAATTTTCAGTACAATTACATTGGATTTCTCGATTATAAAAAAGAAGCAATTCGGAAGCTGTCCATGAAAGCAAGTACCTGCTCTTTCAATCCGGGCGTCTTTGTTGCAAATCTAACTGAATGGAAACGACAGAACATCACTCAGCAACTGGAGAAATGGATGGCGCTTAATGTTGTGTGAGTGTGCCCATATTTCTGCTTAGCACTGCCACTTGGGGGACTGAGCCTAACACAGCATTGTGTGTGCCAGTGGGGGTGGAGAGTGATGAACAGCCAGAAGTATTTCTCAGGTCTTTCTACCATGTTGATGATAATCTTTCTCTATGCATGGATCATCTTTGCACTGACACCAGGCTACTTTCTGAATCTACTTCAGCGTACTAGCCCTGAATATAAATTGTTTTCAGGTCTGTCACCTTTCAGTTAAAATCCCTTCAGCTATCTTGTTCTTTAAACATGCCGCTGCCCCAATCTCAGACCATGAAAACCACCTTTATTTATTTCTACCAACACAGTTCCAAAGGTTGTCCTGAATGATCACCTTAACCATCTGCTATTAGGTGGTCCACCCACATTTCTTTCTCAGGCTTTTCCTTCTGCTCCTATTCTGCCTGTTACTTTTTGAGCCTTTTGCGTAGGAAATAGTATTCAGTACTCTCGATACTGAGCTTTTTGAATAGCCAAACATGTCACACATTCTGAAATCCTTGTTACTATTGCCTTGCAAATGTTTTCCTTATATTGCAAGTGGTGGACAATGCCTGAGAGAAGGTACATACTCATTTGCAGCTGAGTTTCTTAGGTGGGCTACACTAACACTCGGATGATTCCTCCATTTATTTTTCTGGCTCATTACAAAGTATGTCAGTTGCTTTTGCTGTACAGTGCCTAACACTGCTGTAAACAAAATGTTTTATAAAACGTACAAAAACAGAAGCATTCTGTTCATTAATAAGATGATTAATGATTGAAAAGAGAAGCACTCAATTGGATTAATGAATATTTACCCTATTTAAGAATTGTGTTTCTATCTTTAGCTGGTTAAATTTTCTTTCTTATCTCTGACTAGAGAGGAAATATACAGTCGGACTCTCGCAGGCAGTATCACTACACCCCCTCTGCTCATTGCATTTTACAAGAGACATTCAAACCTTGATCCTATGTGGAATGTGCGCCATCTTGGTAAGTATAATGGAAGAGGATGTGATACCTTTGCGAGACTTAAGCTGGTTGAAATGGTTGCTTCAATAGGCCTCATTTTCTCCTTTACAAGTCCTTGGTAAGTGTGGTAATGAAGCTGTGGATTTGTCTGCCCGAAATTCTTTAATTTCCTCTTCCTTTACAACATTTTGAGAAGTTTGACCTTGATGTGAAATGGCTCTGGAAACATGGTGTTTCAGTGGTCAGTTAAATGTGGACACAGGAAGATTTCTAGGTACAGTGGTACCTCTAGTTGCGGACACGATCTGTTCCGGTGTGCCGTTCACACCCTGAAAAGTCTGCAACTAGAGTGGCGCTTCTGCGCATGTGTGAAGCACGCAGAATGCTTCTGCGCACGCGGCGAAACCCAGAAGTATGCACTTCCAGGATTGCCACGTTCGCAAGCTGAAAAGACGAAACGTGAATCTAACGCAACACGAGGTATGACTGTATACTTTGGTGATGGCTATTCAGGCATCCTTGCTGCATTCTCCCATCCATCCCAGTTGCAATGGGGGTAAGAAAGGATATTTGAAAGATAAATCAGTGTTTTGACAATGGTTGAAAATTAAGAGTCAGCTGCGAACTTTGAGTATGTGACTTGCTAGCTTTTAATAGAATCCAGCTAGATGGTCAGGGGTCCCTTTACCTTTAGTCTTTTGAGAGAAGACAGGATAGGAATCTAAATCCACTCATTTCTTACTCAATTCAAAGGTTCAAGTGCTGGCAAAAGATACTCTCCACAGTTTGTGAAAGCTGCCAAACTACTCCATTGGAACGGACACTTCAAGCCCTGGGGAAGGACCGCATCCTACGCAGATGTTTGGGAAAAATGGTACATTCCTGACCCTAGTGGCAAATTCAACTTGATTCGGAGGCACACTGACACTTACGAGGCAAAATAAGACGAAGTGACACACTCCATATTCTTCTCAGGAACCAGACAAGACCATTGAGTGAAGTTGGTAATGCTACGTCCATTCAGATTGTTTTAAAATGGAGACACACTTAAGTACTTGAAATGCATGCTTACAGAGGAAGCCTCTTCAAGCAGAGGAACCTCCACGAAACTAGCATTTTCAACCAGATGGGATATTAAAGAATGACCTCCTAGGGATAAAATGTTTCAGTAGATGCTGCACCCAAGACTTTATGACAGCTGGTGCTGGGGGAGCGTCTCATGTGTTGCACAGCAACTTGATGTACTAAAAAGCTGCTACCACTTTTTACTGTTACTTAACCTGTGAATATAAGCTTTTTGCTGGATCCCTCCTATTGCTTGAAGATCCAGTCAGACTCTTACAGCTAATTTTAAGTTTGATTGTGGATTTTTTAAAAAAAAATCTGCGTTCCAAAACCTATTTTTTATAGTAAAGTTTCTTTTAATAAAACTACCCATCAACAGTAAAGCAGCCCTTATTTCTTAAAAAATGAGGAAATTTATGAATTCATGTATATTCAGTTTTATGATTGTGTGCAGGCAACTGAAATGTGAATGGTAACTTGTGCTTCACAATATATCACTCCCTCTAATAAATTAATTGTGCCTGAGTTCCTATCAATTTGGAAGCGAAATCCCACCCCGCAAAAGTTAGTGGTTTTCATGTGTTCAGTGCATATGCTGATCTATAAACACCTGTAAATCTAAAGGGGGGGGGGAATGCCCACTGCCACCAGGCCAAAGATCTGTGAGTTTCCAGGACTTGAGGTTGATAGTGAGCCAACAGATACAAAAAAACCTAACACATTCATATTAAATACTAAACAATAGGAACTTGTGTCATTTTGCTGCTACCTTTAGCAGGTTGAGAACAGTTTTTGTGTGATTGCAGTTAGGATAAAAATGGGAAATTCATTATTATGTGGGTAATTCCCACATCTACTCCCAGAACAAATTTAGGGGACATGCAGGGAGAGAACGCTCTATGGTACAATGAGAAATCCTTGCACCTGATGGAACATTTACATCAACGCTACGAGTACAACCCAATGTGTTTTTAAAATTAGTAAATCCTAGGACCACCACATTTTGGAAAGTACAGTGGTACCTCTGGTTGCAGACGGGATCCGTTTCGGAGCTCCGGTTGGATCCCAAGGTTTCCGCAACCTGAGGGACTGCTTCTGCGCATGCGCGCTTGGCGGTAGAGCACTTCTGCGCATGCGTGCGTGGCAAAAACCTGGAAACATACTTCCGGGTTTGCCGCTTACGTATCCCGAAGCTACAATTGTACAGATTAACATCACCATGAAACTTGTGTTTAAGTAATTTTAAGGTGCTTCATTCCAGCATGTGTAAGCTATATATCTTAAAACACAATAAACTGCCACCCCAAACATAGTGTTTTAACTTCTTGAAAACTGAGCAAGGGCCCATTGGTGTAAAAGGCTGAAAGTATTACGGGACCTGCATCCCTTCTTCGTCCTTGGACCTTTTAAATTTTCTTTTTTTTTTGCACCTGTGCTACCTGTATGTGCACATTCTAAGCTTGGAAGCCCATGAGCTTGGTGGTCATGAGCCTAAGACTAAATGATCATCGTTCCTCTGTCATTGTTTCAGTTGTATGTGGGATTACAAGCTGTGGCAAGATAGCTGCCTGCTTCGCTGGAATGAAAAAAAACATGGAGGTTTATGAACAGCATTACTAATTGTATAATGCCTTCCTGGTAGACAGGTTGAATAAAAAACCCTTGCTGCTTTTGTATATAATTGAAGAACCACACATTTCAGTTAAAAGCATATTAAAAAGTGAGGTTTTCTGCGTGTCTGTAGTTTTCTTGATACTAATCCTTTCTCTGTATGCCCTTCCACCTTCTTCTGGACTATTTTGCTGGCCAGGGAAGGTATTCTCCGGAAACTCAGATGAAGGGGAGATTTAATAAGCTGTGTTTTGAGCCTGTCTGTGCTCTTTTACCCAGTTGTCCAAATACCAGTAAAAAGTATATGATGTGTATGCTTTCCCCCCTAACATCAGGGTTGGAGAAATGGTAGTATTCATAATCTTAAGCAGGAGACATATTCTTCATGTATCGCATCTGTCCTTAAAGGGGTGCTTTGTGTGAGCCTAATGGTCACTGCACTGAAGTAAGAGCAGCACATCTTTCTCAGTACTGTACCACCCTTCCTACATAGCCCACTGCTGCTCCATCAAAAAAGGGAACATATGATTCTATTATTGTAAATCAGCACATAACCCTTTATCCTCAGCATGCCACTTAAAGTGTTCTGCTTTAGTTCATTTATATATAACAGAGGCAAGGAAGGGCCTTTTCAGCTGACAAGTGGGACCCAAGTAAGTAAGGAAGGTAAAAAAAATTATCATTATTATTCAATACGATTTACAAAGTTGAAAACAAAATCTTTTCTTTACTATTTTTACTGAATTATTTAATAGTCCTGTACAATATTCACATGGCCTGAACTTGAGGGCCTCCAAAAAGTCCTGGTATTGGTCCCAGAAATCAAAGCAGCACTCAAGTCATTTTGATATTCTCTTCACATATAATCTGTATTGAAGTCATATGCATCATCCAGGTCACTAGTCTTCTCTATGTTGGGTTGCTTACCTTCAGAAGGGGAAAAAAAAAAGTCAGGCTGAAATGCTTGCTCAAGGTGACATTAGTCTTTTGAAATTCATTAATTTTAATAAATGTACCTGTGGGTAACTTCCCCAAGTCTGCATTGTTTGCTTTTAGCTCTTCAGAGGTTGTTTTGCCGCTTGCTGTTCTGTTGCTTTCCTGAAACAAGGTGACAGGAATTCAAAAAGTCAACATGATCGCACTGCTGGTAATTAAACATTTTTCTAAAAGCCAAAGGCACTGCATATTACAGTGGTGCCTCGGGTTACGAACGCTTCTGGTTACGAGCTCTGCTAACCCGGAAGTAGCTGCTCCTGGTTGCAAACTTTGCCCCAGGATACGAACGGAAAACGCGTGCCTGAGGCGTGCGAGCAGCGGGAGGCCCCATTAGCGAAAGTGCGCCTCAGGATAAGAACAGTTTCAGCTTAAGAATGGACCTCCAGAACAAATTAAGTTTGTAAGCAGAGGTACCACTGAATTTCCAACAGGAAGCTATTTGCCTGTTTAGGCAACACATGCAAATTCAAAAATAACCTACAAGTGTAGGTTGTACTGTCTCGACAGTGTACCCTTTTCTTCATGGATAAGGACTGAGGCCAAGAACTCCACCCTCTCCACACGACTCTCAATATATTATTAATCTTGGTGCTCACAGATGTACCTCTTCAATATCACTTTCTATTTCATCCTCCTCTTCATCTTCTCCGTCAGTTAATTCCTCCTCATCTTCACTCGCTTCTGTCTTCTCCAAGTCCACTACTTCCTCTGGCAGTTCACTCTCTTCTATTATGCCCTCGGTGAAGCCAAGAGATTGAAAGGCGATGCTGCTTGCCTCATTAGGATATTTGCTACCTGTAAAAGAAATGTCCATTTATGCTATATGGGCAGAACTGTTGAAAGTGCTTTCCCAAAAGACAAATGCTCTGGTCCAATTTCTACCAAAACGGTTTCACATTTTAAGTGAACTGCATCAGAAAACATCAAAGGTGCAAGATGCTCAATTCATTTCCTAGCTTCAGTTGTATATATTTGTCAGCACAGCACACTCAGGAGAATTAAGTTTACATCTCTCACTATAATCAAGATTCCATGGCACCTAAGACAGTGATGCCACTGTTTGTTTGGATGCACAGAACTCAGTGGTAGCCCCTGAAAACTGAGCCACCTCTCAACTGCATAGCTCTGTCTGGCCACTCATGCTAGAAGCTTAATAAGCTTCAGGAGATGTCTCTTAGGTGTATAAAATAATGCTGCCCACTAACAAACTAAGTAGCATAACATAGCAAAACAACAACTGTTCTGAAACTCACATCTTAAGACCCAAGATTATTTGGTATACCAGCATCACCTTTTATGGTACTTTTGTTATCTTCTTCCAGATCCTGAAGATTAAAAGCCTGTTGTGCTGCTGCTACGATTTCACGGGAAAGGTGTGGCGACAGAGTCCATGCTGGAGGAGGCCGTGAATAGTAACTCACTTTAGCCCTAAGAGGGGGGTGGGGAAGAAAATTGTTTACAAAGGATCTAAAAACCAGGAATTTGCCCTATTTATTCAGGAGAAGCAGAGGGCTGGAGAGCTGGCTTTACACTGTGTAAATTGCAAGGGGCTGGCTAGCAGACAAGGCACTCTGGTCCTGCCTCCCAGGAGTTAGCATTTAATTGTACACTCCCAATTTTCCACCTTGTTTCTGGGGCTGTAGCTGACCCCAACGGCGTTTCCATGCGCTGCTCTGGCTCGCCAGTAGCGGCTTAGTCATGCTGGCCGCATGACCTGGAAGCTGTACGCCGGCTCCCTCGGCCAATAAAGCAAGATGAGCGCCGCAACCCCAGAGTCGGTCACGACTTGACCTAATGGTCAGGGGTCCCTTTACCTTTAGCTGACCCCAAAAAAGGGAGGGGAGGTGGCAACTAGCAGAGAGAAAGACTCAAGTAGCAGCACTGCAGGGAAGTGCAGAAGTTGGGCAAGGAGGGGTGAGAGAGAGGTTCTCCTTCACCACACCATGTTCTTTTAAGCACAGCACCTACTTCTCAGCAGCAAATCTTTCATGCAGACAAATGAGAACATATTTACCCTGTCCAATCGTACAGAAATAGTTTGGCTGCACTTTCTGTATCAGGAAGACCTCCTTTCTTCAGCATTCCTCTCTTTTGAGCAAGCAGAGTTAAGAACTCCAGAGAGTTTCTGTAGTCTGGGATGTTGTAGTGCAGCATAATCTGAAATAATAATAAAAAGAGAGCCTCGGGTGTACACCAGATTCTCCAACATCACTCGTAAGCCCAAGCCTTTTAATGGCAAGAACAGCATTTTCTTGCTCCAGTTTACATATCTAGACCACGGCAGAAAGCAGAAGTGGGTCAAAGCTCCTTAGGAAGCACCATTAAGCACAAAGCAAGATCAGAGTTGGATCTGATGTCTTCACTGGAACAGTAAGACATAACAAATATCCTCATTTCTCACTTGGCTAATACAGTAATAAGCATGAATCTGTTCAATGATGGGGCATATAAAACTTGAAATTCATATTTTATAACCCAACCAAATTATCAGTTGTGATCGGTTTAAACTTTTTAAAGATTGCACTTTTAAATAATTACAGTATGTGTTGGGACCTCATAGTGAAGAGCAGGTAAGGAATAAAGTAAACGAGCATTAACTTGCTGAATCTTATCTGATTTAATCTAAGGAGTCTGACATGATTGGCAAACATAGACGGTTTTATCTGTGTGAACTTGATGCTACACAACTGCTACTGACCCTTGCCAGAAAGCAAACCAAGAGCTATTTTATCAATACAATTAATAAAATAGATGGAGAGAACCTGTGGCATTTTGGGTGCTAGTGGATGTCAACTCCAATTAGTTCCAGCTAGCATGGCCAATGAACAGGGATGGTGGCAGTTTTAGTCCAACTACACTAGGAGGGCCACTGGTTCCCCATAAGTGCAACAAATGTGCAAGCTAAACACACCCGAGGCCAATAAATTACTGGGAAACTATACAATAGCTTTACCTGCTGTTTGCAGCAATGCTTCAGAATAGCATCTACTGAACCAACTAAGTTTTCAGCATCAATGTCTGCAGTACTTCTCAGTGCCAAAGCAAGAGCAGAGTTGGAAGGCGCTGCAATGATACATGGACTATCTAACATCCTGATCTGTTTGTCGATGTGAACTATTTGTAGACACCTTTAAAAGAACACACACACAATGAGCATGGGGGAGGGGGTTATAGAAAAAACAAACTCCAGGAAATATTCGACAAATACGCAAATCATAAAGCAGGAGTGGAAAAGGTGTGGCGCTCCCAAACTCCCATCATTATCAGCCAGCAATGCTGAGGGATGATGGGAGTTGTAGTTCAGCAATGTCTGGAAAACCAAAGGTTCCCCATCCTTGCCATACAGAATCAAAGCATTAGGCCTGGGCTAAATGGGAGTCTTTCCAGAAAGCAAAACGTTAAACACTGAAGATAGCAAAATCTGCATGTCAGGTTGCAATTACTGGGATATGCATGGTTATTCTCCACTATGTACCTGTTTACTCTTGATTCAATTCCCATGATCTCTTCTGACAGGTCTGGTCCAATGAAGTCAAAACAACAGGTCTAGTTTCACAACTAGCAAAGCTGACACAATTTAATTAAACATTTTATAGCACTCTGCTTAACAATAGTAAAGGCAAAGGGACCCCTGACCATTAGGTCCAGCCGTGGCCGACTCTGGGGTTGCGGCGCTCATCTCGCTTTATTGGCTGAGGGAGCCAGTGTACAGCTTCCAGGTCATGAGGCCAGCATGACTAAGCCGCTTCTGGCGAACCAGAGCAGCGCACGGAAACGCTGTTTATCTTCCCGCCAGAGCGGTACCTATTTATCTACTTGCACTTTGACGTGCTTTCAAACTGCTAGGTTGGCAGGAGCAGGGACCGAGCAACGGGAGCTCATCCCGTCACGGGGATTCGAACCGCCAACCTTTTGATCAGCAAGTCCTAGGCTCTGTGGTTTAACCCAGAGCGCCACCCGCGTCCCTCCTGATTAACAATAAGGAAGATTATATCCATTTGATTGCCAATTTGAAAATCGCTATGCAATGGGAAAGCTGAAAATGAAATATGTCATTGTTAGAATGGTTCCTCACCCCGTCCTAACAATACATCTCCCTAATGGGATCTCTTTTGTGTAAGTGGAGAGAAGAAGTCGAACCACAGGAGGGAGCTTAGTGAAGTTGAATGGCAATGCTTGAAAAACGTTGTACCATGAAAGGAAACTAACTTAGTGAGGCCTCTGACTGGTCCCACGTCGCAGGCATGCACCTCTTTCAGACTATTGATTACGCTGCTTTTCCCTGTGTTAGGAAAACCTGAAGGCCAAGATACAAAATAAAAACAAAGGTGCATTAGTAACCAAATGTGGCATGCTAGGTATTATCTGAAGAGGAAAGTTTGCATTTTCTTGGGAAAGAAATCTGCTCATGCTACCATACCAGCATTTGCCCAGTGGAGGTAGAACCCCAATCACATAACTTGCACTGCATCATAGCTCTTTTCTTCCCCATCTGTACGATTCACAATTTCCATGAAGACATTGCTTAAGCTCTTTGTTCCCAGTGAAGTCTAAGTGTGTTCAGCTGCAGCTCCTCGCATGAATCCCTTGCCCTCTCCTCTACCAGTTCTCTCTGCACCCAACTTTGGATTGTAAGTATCTTGGGAAGAGATGACTGTTCATGCTGTTAGTACAAATAATTCTAAGAGCAACCTTCCTTTCCATTCATCGATCCCAGAAGAAATGGCCAGAGCAAGTGTGAGCCAGAACATTTCACACATACTCCCCCCCCCCCAAAGTGCAGTTGGAAAGATTAAATGTAAAGATGGTTCCTTCCCCTTCTTGGTGGAGTGAGTGTCAATAGAACTCTCCCACCCCCACATGAGATGTTTGTTTAGGTGGGATTCTATCCCAAGTTCAAAACACACCCGGGAGTAAAAACATCATCTTCAAGTTAAATTATCCTCCAGGAAGACTGCTTACTTGGGAGGAATATCGTGGTATATATTCAATCTCCACTTCGTTTTCTTTGCCCACCCTTGCAATATTGCTGAGGGAGCCATGAGGGCCGTGGCATGCAGACCGCAAGAGAAATGTTTGTAGGTGGCACTGCCACCTTCTGATTTTTGGCGCCAATTTGTTCTCTAAAAATATTTCACCTACAGGTGTGTGAGATACACCCATTTCAAAGCTGCCTGCGGAGCGAGATCAGAGTTGGATCTGAAGTCTTCACAATAATCTAAGACAAAAGCATATATCCTCATTTCTCACTCCAGTGACAACAACAGTATAATCTCTAGGATCCTGGCCATGCACATGGTGTTTGGAGCTCATACTGGGGCTTTTCAAGTACATCATTCCCACCGCACGTCCCTGAAAGGCTACAGCTAAAGGTAGGGGGCCTTTTTTGAATTGCCACCATGTGATACCACATAACCACTAAAACTGCTGCAGTGCTCAGACAGATTATTACTGCAACCCAAGGAACTCCATGTAGACCAAAAAATGGGGCACTTACCCACCACACCAACCTGAATAACTCTCTCTTTAGTTACACTGTGCTCTCGAAGGAGTTTTAGCAGGCACTCACTCCCAAAACATAAGCTGGATCTCGATAAATCAAGATATGCACTACGTCTCTTTGTGTGCTTCTTTTCTTGCTGTAGATTTAAATTAAGATGGGGTACGTCAGCATCAGAGGAAATGATTTCATAAGGCAATGTGTTTAAAACAGGAACACATTTAAAAAACGCAGATCCTGTGCACCAAATGGGGGAAAACACCTTTTTCATACCACCCTTCATCTGAGGATCACTTTACATTATAAAAACACAGAAGCCCATACCACAGTAACAAACAAGAGCAATACCCCTCTAAGTTTAAAAGGCCACAGAATTTTGTAAAGGCCTGGAAGAAGAGGAATGTTTTTGCCTGGCACCTAAAGATATGTAATGAAGGCGCCAGACGAGCCTCTCTTGAAGAGAGCATTCCACAATCAGGGAGCCATTGCAGAGAAGGCCCGTTCTCGAGTTGCTGCCCACCAGACTTCTCATGGAGGGGAAACACGAATTTTTAAAATAATAACAATAATAAAACAAAAGACAAAAGACCCACCAAAGACAATGGAGTTAAGCTATCCACAACTAATCAAAATCCAGGGCAGTGGGAACACCGTTCCCACACTGATGTATTAATGGGAGCATGTTTGTTGCGGGAAAAGAACAGCGCCAGCGCATGTAAATCTGCATCCACACAACCCCCCCCCCCAGTCAAGAACACCAATTGGCTAAAGGGTCTTGACCAGGCATACACATAGAAGGTAAATATACTGTTACAACCTGTTAGAATGGAGGGAATGCAGTTTTGTATTAGGATTTTCTCTCTCTCTCCCTCTCGCCCCCATAACATTCCATGCAAGCAACACATAGTCCAGCACTGTCGAAAAGAGGACGGGCTGCTCTTACCACAGTTTTGTCTTTTTGCTGCATCGCAGATTTAAAAGCAACGGTTGGCAGTTCCTGGTTTAAATAATCCAGCCATTTCTCCAAGTTCTCTTTCGGTATTAGGTCTGAAAGATAACATCACCACAAACCACAATGTGCAAAAATTAGGCAGTGATTACATTGCTGGTGATAAAATGGTTTCAAGGAACGGCAGCTGCGTTAAGTCTGTTCAGTGGATTTGTTAGGTACTGATGCAATGGATGAAGCATATTCCAACCCATGAAAACATGCCACAAGATACTTTGCAAATTCAAAGATGACTGTATCCCATCCCCTTTAGATGTGAGGAACTGCTTTATTTCCCTTGGTTTAGAGGAAAATCCAAATGCTAAAAAAACAACCCAATACAGTCACCCATTTGTGCACATTTAATTCACATGCGACTGTGCATACGAACCGCCCAGGAAACCTAGAAGTTGGGGGACAGTCCTGAATAGCCCCAGCAAAGCCCCTCTTTGGGCTGCAGGGAAGGTCTCTTTGAGAACCACAGCGGAGCTTTGCTGAGGCTCCCGGTGAACAGCTGACATGTGGGGAAATGGCTGCTGTGGCTGTTGCTAAAACTACCCTATTGCAACCAGAACAGTGAGCTCAGAGTTGGATCTGACAGTCTTCAGAGCTACATCAGTATCATTTTGTATCTTCCTCATAGCTCACATTCCACTGGAATGTTATTTAACTGGTTGCCTGTACAAGTCCGCTAGGTAGTGAAACTTGGATTTAAGTTAATCCCACCCTACTGATGCCAGATGAAAAGTATCTTGATACCAAACAAAAGCCATTACTTGTGATATAGCTTATTATTAAACACAGAAGGGCATACTTCTAAGTAAACACATTTACTTCCATTCCTAGGCATCACACATTATAATGAAACCACTAATCATTTGGGCTTAACTAAACTAATAGGTATTTGTAGGATTAAAAAAAAGGTTATTTGCACTTACCAATTTTATTTAAAACTAGCAGTATTTTTTTCTCTCCTTCCATCTGACTAACAAGTTGCTCCACCTGTGGGCACCTGCTGCCTAGAGGGTCTCTAGCATCTAAGACTTCCAGCACTACGTCAGAAGCTTCAATCACCTAAACAGCAACAGGGGAAGGGTGCACATTCCAGAGTCAAAATCTGCACAGAAATGTTGTCACCATGCGCATTTGTAAGGAGTAGTTAAGATAAGGGCACTTTCTCTCATATAACTGAATCTTAACATCTGTTTGAAAGCAGCCATCTCATTATTTTCAGAACCGTACAAAACCAATGACATCTTTCTTTGCGATGGTCAAAATACAAAGAGAGAAACACAACCATTTTCAAAACCAGTTGGGACCACTTGGAAAACAGGGCAATGATGGAGTCCCCAGTAAAAGAGAATGTCACACAGCTGAAATGAAGGCATTAGGTTCCCTGGATGGTAAATAGCCACAGTGAAAGAGTTTTTCACATGACTGTAAAAAAATTACCTTTTTAAGCTCCTTGCAAAAGAATTTCCGTGACTTTTTCTCTAACTGCCGGCTTGCCTTTGCTTTTTGTTTAGCGGCTGATTTCTAAGATAAAGTAGATACAGATATGAAAGTTTAGTATACAGGAATCTAACATCACTTAGAACCGAAAAACTGATCATCAGGACTTCAATCTTTTAAAGCAACAAGAACACAAAATTACATGACACGTTACCGCACTGGCCCATATATAAGCCGCACCTGCAAATAAGCCACACCTTTAAAATTGAAAAGGGGGGGGGGAGAGAGAAAAAAAGACAATACCTGGGCTGCTCTCGGGGGTGGGGGGGGGGGCGGAGCCACACCACTTTGCTGGCAGCGGGTGGGCAACACGCCATTGCCCTGCACTCCCAGGCTGGCAGTGTAAGGTCACGAATATAAGCCGCACTTTACTTTTCACAGTCAGATTTTTTTTGGGGGGGGGAGGTGCGGCTTTTATTCAGGCCAATATGGTAAGTGCTCTGTGCAAGTATTTGGAAGAGACTCCTTTCAGCCCTACAAAACGTCATACCTGGAATGGGGGAAAATTAAAATTTATATATAAATAAATAAATTCCCAAGTATTAGCCTACATTTTGGGGAAAAGTTCAGTTGGATCTGTCTGAATAAAACAAACTTCTGCTCATGCAGTGGGACTTCTCTTTCCTTCCCTCCTCCTGAGGCCTCCCCCATCTACTCTGTTTCAAAGCATACCATGTAGGGTGTGCTTGTGGTGGGGGGTGGCCCACAATTGGAAGGCTCTGGGTGGATTTGGCGTCTGGCCATTTTAGGCAAATGGAGGGGAATGTTGCCAAACTAGAAAGCAAGGGAACTGCAAAAGCCTCAACTGGCACAGATGTTTGGCACAGTATTGGGATGCCATTATTCCAAATGTCACAAATGATTTTTTTCATGTTTTGTGGAGTATTTCTGATTTAAGTGAAATGCATACCTTTTCAGAAAGCTTTACTTTAGCAGCATCCTTTTTATTAGCTTCTTGTTTGCGTTTCTTTTCTAGCCCCTTTTGCCGATCAAGCTTCTGTTGTTTCTTTAGTTCTTCACGCTGCTCACATGCACAAACACACAAAGGCACCAAGTTATATGCAGGATCTCCTACTGTATTCAGAAAAGCACTACAGCTACCCAGAATTCGACTGTGTTTTGTGTTGCAAACACCACCTTACAATCTTGAAAATGAAGCATATTAATAAAGGACAGTGGGAGAACGCCATGTCAGTGCTGAACCAGTTGCTAAGTTCCACTTTCCCTCTGTTTGAGAGCTTGTGAAGTCACACAGAAGCAAATGCCAAAGCGTTTCAACACTTTGTGCTGAAAGTGCAGCAGAAATGCCAGTGCTGCAGCCCAGGTTAATTACTCAAATTAGAATATTAACCACAAATGTTGCTGGACTAATTGAACACACTAAGAAATCAAAGCTAGCAAGTACTAGGTAGGTCAGAAGTGGGGAATCTGTTTTAGCCCAACCTCTGCACGGTGTCTTTATACAGTAGGATAGTTCATACAGATACCTCTCTTTATCCTCTGCCCAGAAAAGAGAGGCATTCTCAGAGTTCAAGGACACATCCCAGCCAGGCAAAAACACTAGGGGTATGAAACAGGGCTTGTCAGGGAAGTGGCCTGGGAAGTTTTCCAAGAACTGGGCAGAGAGGCCTGGAGGTCAGTATTTGTTCCCTGGACCCAAGGCTCTTCATCCTGTTACAGGTGAACCACTGACTGCTGAAAGTAGACAGTGATTCACCACAGAGTTCCATGACAATACAGTGGTACCTCGGGTTAAGTACTTAATTCGTTCTGGAGGTCCGTACTTAACCTGAAGCTGTTCTTAACCTGAAGCACCACTTTAGCTAATGGGGCCTCCCACTGCTGCCACGCCGCTGCCACATGATTTCTGTTCTCATCCTGAAGCAAAGTTCTTAACCTGAAGCACTATTTCTGGGTTAGCGGAGTCTGTTACCTGAAATGTATGTAACCCGAGGTACCACTGTATTCCATGAATATGCAAGTTGTTTTACCCTTTGTTTTCTTTGTTCTGCTTCCCGAAGAACCTGCTCCTTGAAAGGTGCTGCATTGGGAACTCCGAGATCTTTCTTTGGCTTTTTGTGCCCACGTTTCTTGGCTTCCTTCCGGACTTTTCTGTTGTGTTCTCGCACCTGTAACCAACAATGGGCAGATTTTTCTATTAAAAGATGCTAACGTTTGTTCACTATAGCTGTTCACCCATATAGATTCTTCATTACACTGTGATCTGTGTTTTGTATACAGGTAACTCACAACTTACATGCATTTAGCTTTATACGCTTGGTTAATAATAATAATAATAATAATAATAATAACAACAACAATAATACGGGCAGGCGTTCAGGAAAAAAGACTCCTGCAGCCAACCAGAAGCTGCGTTGGACATTCGGGTTCCAAAGAACGTTCGCAAACCGGAACACTCACTTCCAGGGCTGTGGCGTTCAGGAGCCAAAACGTTTGACTCGCAATGCGTTCGAGATTCAAGGTACGACTGTAGTAGATTGCACACTGCTAACTTACCTTTTTCTGTATTTTAAACCGTTTGTGGCAGGTCATACGCTTACTAGCTTTCTTCAACTCTGAAATATAAAAAGTCCAAAGGTAAATAAATGTCTGCAGATCCAAGCCAACAATAACGGGTTAAATGCATGCCGCAACCTTCTCCTCCACAAATATGATCCGAAACACCATAAAATACACATAATACAGTATAAAATCATACCACTTATAGACAGCAGGTGGAGGATTACATTTCTAACACCACCCTCCCAAAAAATCATTCCAAATATGAAACCAGCATACCAGGCAAAGGGCTGTTCCTTCCCGGTATGCAATTCTATCCACAAGTTTTGTTTTTAAGGTGGAAGTGCATTCAGAAGTGGCATCTCCACCTGCAGCCTTAAGTATATACTCAGTGTTCTGTGCTACACATGCATGTGTAGCACAGCCTTAGATTGCACTACAGGAGCAGAAATCAAAGACTTCAACCTCCATTGCCATATCCATCGCATCCGCAGAAACTGCTTTGTCATGACCCAACACTACCAGTATTGATTCAACCCTATGCCAATCTCTATAGTGTTCAGTGAGACATGCTTTCTAAGGGAGGCATAGGCAAACTCCGGCCCTCCAGATGTTTGGGACTACAATTCCCACCATCCCTACCTAACAGGACCAGTGGTCAGGGATGATGGGAATTGTAGTCCCAAACATCTGGAGGGCCAGAGTTTGCCTGTGCATGTTCTAAGGGCATAGGAAGCTTCCCAAAAAAATAGTGTACAATCAGGTGTGCCAGACCGGGGGGGGGGGGGCAGGGGTCTTCTACTAACGAAAAAAGAATTAATATAATTATACAATGAAATGAGTCAGTACATATGCAGAAGAGCAGAGACATCTGCCTAATAGTGTCAGCCTTCCTTAACCTTGGGTCCCTAGATATTGTTGAACTACAAATGCCAACATCCCTGACCGACTGCCATGCTGGCTGGAGATGATGGAAGTTATACAGTGGTGCCTCGCAAGACGAAAAGAATCCGTTCCGCGATTCTCTTCGTCTAGCGGTTTTTTCGTCTTGCAAAGCAAGCCCATTGACGGCTTAGCGGATTAGCGCTATTAGCGGCTTTGAAAAAGGGGAAAAAACCCGCAGGCCCATAGGAAATTCGTTTTGCGAAGCACCTCCAAAACGGAAAACCCTTTCGTCTAGCGGGTTTTCCGTCTTGCGAGGCACCACTGTAATCTAACAACATCTACAGACCCCAGCCTGGGAAAGGCTGATATACCTAGGTAGAGTTAAACAACCTGCAGGCCAATGAAAGGGTCCTCCATCTCTAGAACTTACCTCCTGGAAGCTGTGTTTATGGCTACAGCCTTTGCTGTGCATGTTTACTCAGATGCTAAGTTTGGTTGATTTCATTGGGAGTTAAAAGTGTGCAAAGGACTGCAGGCTAAACATACACTGAAGTAAAAGCAGGAAAGGTGTTTGGATGGTACATGCCCAAGATCTTGAAATCCTTGCATGGGAAGGTTTTGTCCTTCACTATTCAGCTTCTTGCTGTTGAGAACCTTTCCGGGTTTACAAGCATACATTTTAAACAGCCGGAAGTCTTCGCCAAAAGTGGAAAGACAGCTAACCCCTCCCTCTCTTATAGATTAAGAGCAAAGACAGACAGACCAGTTCATCTTCAGTAGCAGCCACAATTTGCCATGTCTTTAGGATTGTTACAAGGGAGCCTTATAGCCTCCAAATGTTGCAGCCTTCAACTCCCATTAGCTCCAGCCAGTGTAAGTCAGCCAAAAATTCTCTGAGATATCAGTTGCCCCCTTCTGCCCAGTCTTTCCCAAACACCTGGGGGGGGGGTTGGTGCTCTATATAGGGGAGCATCAACAGTCCGTTTTGAGAGGGCAAAACTTAGCAGTGAGTGAGGTTTCAGACGGCGAAAAGGACACGGAAAGATTGGAAGCAAGGGAAAAAAACACTGGGAGACCAAAACATTACAAGAAAAACGGGCCCGTGGACTGGAGAAAGGTGGAAAAACGGCCCGAGGAGCGAGGTGGGAAGCACCCGAAGGAGAAGCAAGGGAACAGCCAAGGGGATCCTCTTCACGTTGCTTGACCTTTTAATGGAAGGCCAAAAGCGGGTTAGGGGTTTGCAGAGGCCCAGCAAGAGGATGGGTGCATCACTGCTTTAAAAAAATGTTTAGGGGCACTCTTATTCTCCTACTGATATTGAAATACTGCCCCTCAATGAGGCCAAACTTAGATTCACAAAATGTTCAGGGGTCTGCGTCCCCCACTGGGCGCAGTTCTCAAATCCCGCTGGCGAGTTTCGCCGCGCGGGCACGTGGCCTGTCACTGTAGGCGGAGATCGCGGGGGGCTGGATGGACCTTTGGCCTGATCCAGGCAGGCCTTTTCTGAGTTAGGAAACCTAAGTTCCTGAGTTAGACCCAGAAGCGCCTCTCCAATACAGGAAGCACCTCGCGTCCTGAGACCCCGCGGCCGAAGAGCCCAGGCCACTTTCCCGCCTCCATGGAGGCCGCGGTTCGCAAGAGGGGCTGCAAAGAACTGGCCCGCCAAGGCGCACATTGGCCTGGCCGCCCACGGGAGAGGCTGCGAGGCGACCTTTCCACCTCCAGCCCGCAGCCCTTAAGCAGCGGCAGAAGCAGCAGCCGCCCCTCTCCCCCTCCCCAGCAGCGCTTACTGGGTCGCCTCATGGCTGCCGCGCAGAAGCTGCTCCTCGCTCGTCTCCGTCCTCCGCCTCGTCTGCGCGGCTCTCCACGTGGAAGGAGGAACACCCGAGGCTCGGCCGTAAAGCGCCGCCCGCTCTCTTCCCCCCTCCCTGTCGCGCTCCCGGCCGGCGCTTGGCGGCCGAGGCTGGCTGCTTTTGCGACAGCGGCGGGCTCCCCTGCGAGCGAGTGAGCGAGCGAGGCTGAGCGGCAACAGTGGCGGCGACGCCGACAGCGCGGGGGGCCGTGGCGGCGACGGGGGCTGAGCGCGGCCGCGGCTGCAGGAGGCGGGGGAGCGGCGTCGGCGGCGGCTGGGTAAGGCGAGGCGGCGGGCGAGCGAGCGAGCGAGGCGGCGCTGGGCAGGGCGCTCGCGGGGAGGGCAGGGCAGGCAGGAGGCCGCGGCGGGTTTCCCTTTGTGTGGCTGCGGAGCTGCTGGCGGGTCGCTTTCGCCCCTGACCCTCTGCCCGCCCTGCCTCACCGCCTCCTCATTTCCCCCTTCGCCCACCCACCCGCTCGCTCCCCACACGCATCCCCAGTCGCCCCCCAGATGGAACAAGAGCTTGGCCCTCGGAAGACCCTGAATGAACTCCTAACCCTCTTTCCCCCCACTCTGAATTCACACGCCTCTCTCACACGCGACATCACTTTGCTTGTTTCTTGTTCGCAGCTGGTTTTCCTTCTCCTCTTAAACCTTACCCCCTCCCCACCCACCCCCATTTATATATTGGCTTGGTTTGTTTTGTTTTCCTTCAACGGCGATTTTGGAAAACTTTTAATTTTTCCCTCTCGAAATTGCAAGCATGAACTTCCGCATGTGAGAAAATGATCTGAAGTTTTCACAGTGGTACGGGAGCAGGACGCACTGCACTTGTCAAAAGCGACACTGGTCTCTTCTCTGAGAGATCTACCCCGCCTTACATTTTAAGCATATGGAGGTGGCTGGCCCCCCCATTTCCCATATTAATACCGTCTAGAAAAATAAAGTTAGTACTTCGGGTGGTCACTGCATGTCCTTTAAGACCATGACTTAAAGCGTAAAGTGGAGTGCTGCTCCTTTCTAAAAAGTTACACTGTTGAGAAAGTGACAAACAGGATGAATGAAAAATGTTGGAATTGTGCACATGGTACTTCAGCAAATATAGATAGTGCTACTATCTGATGTAAGGGCTATTGCATTTCTAAGGGCTGGTTTTCTGTGTTTAAATTTCAGAAAGGCTTACATTTAGGTGGAACATATATTTTAGAAAGATATCAAATACAGTGTTTCCTACATAAGAAGTGCTATGTTTCTCATTGCTAGGGAAGCATTCCTTGGTGCGTTTGTTTGAAACTAACTGTAAAAGCCTTAAGAGACTACTATCAGGTGGTATTTCCATATATTATCTAACTTACTGACAAATTCTGAAATGGGCTGGATCTCTTGTTGACAGCCTGGGCTGGCAGGCTGCTGAAAACATTCTTGCTTAGACAAGCCTACCCAGATGATTAGAAAGCTATATAAATTTTAATCTGTTTTAGTATTTTAACTTTTGATATGGTTTAAACTATTGTTGTATAATTTTATTATTTTATCTTTTTGTAAATCACTATGAGGGTTTTTTGTTTTTGTTTTGTTTCCCTAACACTTTTTTTTCTGCTGAAAATTTTCATCCCTTAGCTATCTGCAGGTAGGTGTGAAAGTTAAGCAAGAAAATGACACAAAGGAAAGAATTTCTCCCAGCCTGATCTGGGTCGGGTCATTCCGATTTGGCTTAGGGAAGCGGGCACATTTGCTTTGGGTTAAAAAAAAGTGAGGAATTCTAAAAAAGGGGTTCATTGATGTAAAGGTAACATCTAGTTAACCTGAAGGGATACAGAGTAAGCTGCACATAGACTGTCTTATAATAATCCTATATTCAGTTTACCAATTCATGACTGACAGTAGGAAGATATATATTACAAGGAAAACACTGTAGATGATTCACAAAATTAAAGTTGGTATTCAAAGCAACACTAAGGGAAACATTTCATCAGTGCTTGGATTTCTCCTTGTGTGACAGAACATTGTCTTGCTCTTCTCCCCAGAGGCCCTCTAAATCTGTTCTGGAGGTTTCACCAACACTCTAGAGCATAATTTGGGGTGGGGTAGATGGAGAAGTGGGGGAAACCCCATTTAATACTGCCCTAAGTTTCCAATCTTGGACTCTACTTAGAAAATCAGGTTTCAGTTCTCTCTACTCATTGATTGCTACTTCTGAATAAGCAGGTATATAGGATTAAACTGAAAGTCCCATTTACGTTTGTGTGATGAACTTCTGAAAAAACATAGATAGGATTATGCTGTGTGATGGTAAATAGCATTCCTGACTACTGCTGCCCTCCAGAAAACCAGGAGCAAAACAGGTCCTGGAGTACCTCTATACTGCATACCTGCTCTCTCAGGAGGTGTGATACAACAGGTAAATCCCAGATCATTTGAATCTTCAAGCATCAGTTCCTCTGGGTTCATTTCATTTGTCAGTATCAGTCTATAACTTCATCTGAGCATTGGCTCATGGAATCCACACCTGGCTTGGATGTACAATAAAAACAAAGTTGGGTGTTGCCAATATAGTAATCATTCAAAACTATGAGTGATATGTCTCAGTACTCCATATAGATGCTAAGTGGTTGATATGTAGGCGTGTTTGTATAGTTTTTGCATTTTCAAAATAAATACAATTATTGACGTTGTAATAAAACATAGATGCATGTTTCTGATGATGCGGACAGTACTAGACTTTTCTATTTTTGATCACACTATGCTGTGGATACCAATCAACATATTCTTTATAATGAAGTATTTAAAAATATTTAAACTATTATGATTTGTGAACTGCTTATGCTATATGGGCAGTGAATCCCATACAATTATAGCCTCATTCTTGGAATTATGTGACTTGATTATTGCAGTTCTGCCCTATGAAAAACAATAGGAGTTTTAAGATCGTAATCTAATACTGCGCATGGGGAGTTTCATGTGCTCAACAGGAGTTCCTCTTTCTCTTCTCTCATTTGAGTGCCTTCCAGATTTTCTCTGGAGGATCCCCCAACCCTCTTGCTCAAATTTTGAAGGGGGGGGGCTGCAGAGGAGAGGAAGGGGAAGTTCCATTGTGCTAGTGGAAGTCTGTTGCGATATTGGAACAGTGGCATTGAATATGACCCTTCCAGTTTTTGTCGGAATAGGACTGTACCCTTTGTTTACATGATAAAAGAATGCACTTTTAGTTCTGAGCTTAAAATAGGGCTCAGGAACCCATGTACCTCCAAATGTTGTTGAACTTCAATTTGTAGGTATGATGGGATTTGTAATGCAACAATATCTAGGCAGCCTTTCTCAACATGTGGATCTCCAGAAGTTGTTAAACTACAACTCCCATCACCCCTAGCTAGCAAGGCCAGAGCTCAGGGATAATGGGAGTTGTAGTCCAACAACATCTGGGGACCCACAGGTTGAGAACCACTGATAGAGGGTCACAGTTTCCCCAGCCCTGGAATGTTATGTGAATGGGGTCTTTGTGAAATGGCAATGGCCTAATATAGCTACTGCATTTTCTCTGTTTTGTGTATATCTTTCCTTAACCATTCTTCTTGATTCCTTAATTTACCTATTCTTCCCTTTGTTTTCCCTTTGTTTTTCTTTCCTTTTGTTGTCTTCTCTTTCAGTTTTGCCTGTACTAATACAACTGCTGAATTGGTGCTTTAAGGATTTGCCTTTTCTCAGTTTCTTTACTTGCCTATCAGACATAATGAGGAGACTGGCTTTTCGTGGTGCTGGTTGTACTCTGGTAAATCTGGTAATTTACTGATAATGTGTGTGCCATTTTGTCCTCTTTCACACATCTCAGGCATTTTTGTTTCGTATTTGGCATGACAGATCATACTTGTTCATTTACCTCGTTCATGAGTTTTTAATTAATCTTGCTCTCGGGGGGGGGGGGGAATGCAAATTTTTAACAAAATTACTCTAGAGTAGTGATCATGAGCGGTATCCAACTAAGTTCTAATTAGAGTAGACTCACTGGGAGAAATTTAGCATTGTGCTGCAGCAATAGCTCTCTCAATGCAAGTCTTTCTGCTTGTCAGATAGAACAATCGCCCCTTCCCTGCACACTTTTCTGTGGTGTTCTCCCAACTACCACAAAACAAATTTCTGGCGGAAGAGACAGATGGAAGTCCTGGTGTGGGCTTTTGCTAGTGGCACTTGTTAGTTGAATCCTGTCCATTGAAACTAGTGGACCCAAGTTAGTCATGCCTATCAATTTCAATGGATCTACTCTGAGTAGGTCTAACCGTGACTAGAGCCCAATATTTTCTTTTTCTTTTTTAAAAGGAGTGGATAATGTAGTTAGGGGGGTGTTGTAGGTCTGAATGTGCAGCCTATTTTGTGTTAGTTACCACTTTGGAAACCAGTTAGATTTTATTTTATTTTATTTTTCATTTCCAAAATTAGTGATTAGAGTTAGAATAGCACTGTGCATTAAGAGTGCTGCTATTTGTTTTTTAATGAATGAATATGGAATAATGCTTCTGGATCCTTTGTTGATTGCTTGTTTAAGGCTGGATTTGGTATTTTATGGAGTATCAAAATAGCATTTATACGTTGCAGAAGTAAAAACATTGGGTTAAGTTCATTGTAGTCTGAATGATTTTCATGCTATCTGTTCTTCAGACTCTTTGACCAGTTCAGGGAAATTAGTTCTATATGTATTGTGTCCGCAGTTTGATCAAAAGACTACAAAAGAATAGTTGAATAGAGTTTGCTTTCTTTAAATGTGGAGGTTGTTCCTTCTGTTTCAACTGCGCATTCTTCATGTTAAACATTAATACTCTTTGAAAAAGTAGTTGTTTTAGCATTTGGAGGAAGTTAAGAAGGAAATGTGTATGGATAGACCCTTCCAACATTGTTTTGAACATCAGGCCACAATGCTTCTATTTTTAAAAACCTTGTCTGTTAGGCAAATTTGTGGGCTAGTCATGCCCATAAGTCCTGAAGGCATATTATTTTCAGTATTGGAGGCAGTAAATAGGCCTTTGAATTTCTATTGTTGGTGATCAGAAGTGGGATAGTGTTACTGTGCTCATGTCCTACTTTGTCTGGTTGGCCACTGTGAGAACAAAATTCTGCACTAAATAGGCAGGGTTCTCCTGACTGGTGCACTCTCCAGGAAATTTCCATTTCACGTGGCTTTCTGTGGCATGTCTGACATAATTATTCCAATCCAGAGAAAGTTAGTAATACTTGTCAGCACAATCCTAACCATGTCTTCTCAGAAGTACTGTATGTTCTGTTGAATTCAGTGGGCCTTAATCAGTGTTAGAAAATCCCCCAGGCCTGGGTCCAGTTCCAACCACATGGAGATCTCTGGATACCAGGTTGGTGACTGACATCTCCATCTGGCTAGCTTCTCCAGCTTTCTTAAGCAGGTAAGCATAAGAGATTATTTATGGCATTTATATCCCACCCTTTTCTCCAAGGAGTACATGGTTCACCTCGCTCCTCAGTTAATCCCTACAATGACCCTGTGAGGTAGGTTAAGAGGCTGTGAGATGGCCCAAGGTTATCCAGTGAGCTTCATGACTGAGTGGGGATTTGAACCCTGATCTCCCATGTCCAACACACTAACCACTACACCACACTGGCTTCTACTTTTGCTAAAGGACAGCTATATAAATTAAGTAGGTAAATAAGTATAGGGAAAGCAAAATGTCACTTAGAGAATGATCTGAAATATTTTCCTTGAAGCTTGAATTTGTTTTATTCTGGATTATTTTTTTTCCTGCGTTGTTTTATTGGATGTTTTGATGTGTTGTAAAACACTTTGAGATTCTTTCTTTAAAATATAAAGTAGTATAGAAATGAAATTAATAACAACAGAAGCAGCAGCAACCACAAATCCCACCGCAAAAAAGGTGCCTAGCTATTCTGTTGTAGCGACTGTAACCCAGGTTTAAGGTGCCATTTAGCAATTAGCTGATATATCTGAGTTTCTAACCCTGGTCTTAATCCCAGGTAAACAGAATTAGAATTGCAGCCTAAATCTTGTTGAAATCAATAGTGTGAGATAATTATGACTCACTTGTCCTCTGTTGATTTTATAGGATCTTAAGTGCTTTTTCTAGATCAGGACTTATGTGAGAAATAGTCCTGAGGGACGGGTTACATGTTGTTTGGGCTTACCTTGGTAAGACCTGCTTCCTCCTGCAGTAACATTTAGAAGTTCTTACTATGTGACACATTCTCACGTTTCTCTATCCCAAGTCCATATAACTGACTATATTTGGTGGGTGAGGGAAACGTGCCGTTTGATGTGGTTTCGTGTGGTAAGCGCTTTAGACATTACTGAAAGGATGGGAAAGGCCATGGGGGTGCAGTTTTGGTGTAGCATGTCATCTTATTCTCCGTTATTCCACTACCACTAACTAAAGTAACAATACTAGAGATTTTGAATAATATTTTCTTTTCAAGATCTTGAGAGAGCTTTTTGTAAGTACTAGATTAGTTTAGATCAGGCACGTCCAACTCCAAAGAGACTGCGATCTACTCCCACTATAAAAAAAACTGGCAGTGATCTACCCATTGCCATTGCCAAGAGTTGTTGAACTTTTTTGCAGAGGGAGGTCAGAGTTGTTGAGATTTGGGGGGGAATCAGGAGAACCACAGAAACCGCATCAATTGATCCCACGATTGACCTAGAAACCCCCCCCCCCAATTGAACAGCACATTGTGATTGACCTTTTGGACATTCCAGGTTTAGATAATGGATTATGTCCAACCCTCCAGAACAGATTTAGGCAGGGGCGTGCAGAAGGGTGGAGAGGAGGGCGACATTGTTGGATGTCACTCAGTATTTTTTAAATTCATTGTAAATTTTCTGATTTTTTACACTTGTAGCTGTAAAAGTTGTGCTCCTTAAAGTCACAGTCATGTACTGTGGTCAGAGACACCTGCCTGGACCTGCAAAAATAGATTAATTGCACCTGCCAGATTGAGATGATGCCTAGTGACTCACAAACTGGGTATATTCACTTTACAGTCAGATTATTATTATTATTTTTAAAAAATGTCTAAACAGAATTGGGCCATAATGTAGTTGTTTAGAAAAAAATTGTTTGAACTAATAATTGTGGACCATAATATAGTTGTTTAGAAAAAATTGTTTGCACTAATAATTGTGGTAGTATAGTCGTACCTTGGTTCTTGAACGTAATCCGTTCCGGAAGTCTGTTTGATTCCGGAAACGTTCAAAAACCAAGGAGCGGTTTCCAATTGACTGCAGGAGCTTCCTGCACTCAATCGGAAGCCGTGTTGGACGTTCAGGTTCCAAAGAACATTCGAAAACCAAAACATTTCTGGGTTTTCGGCGTTCAGGAGCCAAAATGTATGAGTATCAAGGCGTTCAGTAACCAAGGTACGACTGTCTAGGTTTTACACATTTTCTTACATTCTTTTTAAGTTGGGGGGGGGGGGAGAGGACATCTTTCATTCAGAACTGATGCTGTCATTGGATCACTAACCAAGAAGAGAGAGGTTTTGTTGTGACTACCCTATGAGCTATTTGGTCTTGGGACTCGTAGCAGGTGGCATGGTGCAAAGTGAATCAATCATTTTGCTGCCTTGCACCTCTCCCTCCAGATAAGCAGTAGTGACTCACTTGCCAGGAGGTTAGGTAAGTGCCTCTGCTTTTGCCCCAGCGCACTGCGTGCTACTGCTTGGAACCATTCTCTAGTATAGAGATATGAAAGTCCAGCGGTTGGGGCAGGGGGAAATAGAGGAGCTGGATTTCCCTCCGTGTTCTGTACTTTTTCTGGGCCTTCACATCTTCTCTAGCATTCTCAAAGGCTGCAGGCCACAGTAAAATTTGTAATGGACTTTGCAGCCTTGTCTGAACTGTGGGCAGATGTTAGATTTTTCTGCTTAGACTATCAGCAATACATGCAATAAAATCTGTATGATATATAGGAACGCTGCATCAGAATTGGTACTCTCACATATGTCTTGACTTTAATACTCATTACTTCATTATGTTTTTGTCATCCATACACCTTGATATTACAGTGATGACTTGGCTTAAGTAAAACCACACTAAATGGATTGCTTTGTTGGGCAAGCTTGCAGAATGTTGGTCAAGAGTTTAGCTGTGTAGCATCAGAAAGTGTCACTATTTCAATTATGTAGAATTCAGAGGAAATTTAGGTTCCACTTCTTGTCACCCTGTGAGTTACAGGATAGAAAGCCTCATGTTTAAGAGCGCTTTTTTTAATTATAGAAGAAGTTGGATTCCATGGGTTCCAAGAGGCGAAGGGCTACCTCTCCTTCCAGCAGTGCCAGTGGAGATTTTGATGATGGCCACCACTCCACAACTACACCAGGCCCAAGCAGGAAGAGGAGAAGACTCTCCAACCTCCCTACAGTCGATCCTGTAAGTATTTTTTAAATGTCATGCTACCATGCAAATAGACTGAATACACGACTGCTATTCTTTTACAAAGAAGTTGAAATATCACTTAACTCCTAGATTTTTCTAGGAGCCCAAAGCAAGTGGAGTGGCTAAGAACATGTGCTGTAAGACTAGCGCTACCACTTAAAATCTTAGCTCAGTTTTGAATTCAACAGGTAGTTTAATCCAAGTTGTTGCCCTTCATCCTCAGCCTCTCATCTATAATATGGAGAATCTAATGCAGTCCGTATAGGGTTCTTGTAAGGAGACCAAGAATGCATATTAAGCATTTTTACCACTTCGGAAAAAGCATTATATCAATATTTAGTTTTACTGCAATTTGGGTCTTGTTGAGAGCTGCCCAGAGTGGCTGTGGCAACCCAGTCAATTGGGCAGCATATAAATATATTGTTATTATTATTATTATTCATTGGCTTTGTGTTTTAGATCGCTGTATGCCATGAATTATACAACACAATCAGAGATTACAAAGATGAACAAGGGAGGCTTCTATGTGAGCTTTTCATTAGGGCCCCCAAACGAAGGTAAGCGTGTAAGATTTGTTGATAAGAAAGCTAAGGTACGGCTGCCATTGCAAGAGCTATTGAGTTGTAATCTGTGCAAGTACAATAATATGCTTAGAAGTGTGGAAATGCCTACCCCATCCTCCCCAGTGCGCCCCCCTGCTCCCCAGAAGACCTTTTACACTAGCTGCCTCCACTCCACATCCCAGGTCATTTCTGTCATCGTTTAGCATACCATATAGTAATATGTTTAACTCTTTGTTGTGTGCTTCAAAGCTTCTGATGTACAGCTGAACTTAGATTTTGTTTCTTTTGTGGTTTCAGCTTTTTTGACATTGCAATATTTTTTTAGGGTATTGAGCAAAACATTAACGACATAGCTGAGCAATGTTACCCTCAAGAATTCATTGGATTAGGGGCAGCTAACCTCTGGCTCTCCAGATGCTGTTGGACTCCCCAGTCTGCATAGTCAGTGGTTGGAGATGATAGAAGTTGTGGTCCAACAATGTGTGGAGGGCTTCAGATTAGCCACACTAGCATTAGAGAAAAAGTTGGCTTTTGTGACTGTGTTAACTTTGAATTTTTGCATAAAACCTTAAGGTGTATTATGACAGAGTTGCATTGCTGTGAAAAATATAGGGTAATGGCCAGATATGCTTAGAATAAAGCTCTTATCAGCCCCAGGATGCACGGCCAGTGGTCAGGGTTTATAGACCAACAATATCTCGAGGGCCACAAGTTGGCCACCCTGGAGTGAAGTATTGTTTGTTTAACTGTATTTTAATGTTTTTCAAATTGTGTTCATAGTGTATTTAACTATCCATTTGCAGTAGTGTGTATGAAAGTTTGGGTATTGCTAGATGCTGCACATTTGCTTACATTAACTGCATTTTCAATAACTTTGTTCTTACAATAGAAACCAGCCAGATTACTATGAAGTGGTTTCTCAGCCTATTGATTTAATGAAAATCCAACAGAAGCTAAAAATGGAGGAATATGATGATGTGAACGTGCTAACTGCTGACTTCCAGCTGTTATTTAATAATGCAAAATCATATTATAAGGTGACAAAATCTTTTGTTTTGAAAGTCATCATTTGCACATTGTGTCGCTCAGTTGTGTTTTAATGGAGTCCAAAACTCATTTACCTTCTCTACTTTACTGCTGATTCTGTGAAGTTTCCCCATAGTGCATACCATATATACTTTACGGAAATTATTTTTAAGTTCTGCCTTTGTTCTCATTTGTAGCATAGTTTTAATTGATGGAATTGTTCTTTCATTTGATAAATGTTAAAAGTGACATAAAAATTATCGATTAACAAACAGGTTCTTTTGGGTTTTTTAACACAGCCAGACTCCCCTGAATATAAGGCTGCCTGTAAATTGTGGGATTTATATATACGCACAAAAAACGAGTTTGTTCAGAAGGGAGATCCTGACGATGATGATGACGACGACGAGGGCCATGACAATCAAGGGACAATTTCTGAAATAGTAAGTGTGAGCTTTACCAGCTACGTATAAGCATTTCAAATGCAAAAGGGTAGAAAGTGCACCTGCCCTATTGCAATTAAACCTGTAACAATACTTAAATGTAGCATAACTGAAATAATAACAAATTGCTTCCCTTATTTCCCTGTTTGCCCCTGCCATTCCCCTGGTATTTCATCCATGCAAGTATTTTAGTTTGTAAACTCCCTGACTGGGTATTCAGTAATCTGTTATGAACACTGGTGGCACTGCATCAGTAATAAGAGAGCTATGCTGTAAGTACCATATTGTTTTTTCCTCAGTTACTAAATTGTCCACCAAAAGGATTATGTTATACAGTATATGTTTATATATTTATTTTTATTAATCTCTTCCATTTATATCCTGGTCTTCAGTGACCAGCTGTAAATGCAATCATATATTAAAGCATGCTGCCAGATAGTTTCCTTTCGCATGCACAGTATAAGTTAAAACATGAAAGTACTTTTTTTTGGTAAACATTTAAGTATTAAAACATTATTAAACCTGGTTGAAAACACATTGCGATCCTGTTTTATTTCTTCTAAAATGTATGCCCCCGCCAGACTAGCTAACAGCAGATTAGTAACTGTTTATACTGCTTTTCCTTAATTTGTAAAAGGAAAAAACCTGTATTTCTTCAACCAGTACCAGTAGAAGCCAGCAGCAAACACCCGGTCCTAATCTTTTCTCAAATCATTTTACAATATCATTTTTGTGCCAGTCTTCTCCAGGTTATTTAAAAGAAATTCTGGAACAGCTTCTTGGAGCCGTAGTTGTAGCCACAAACCCATCAGGCCATCTCATCAGTGAGCTTTTTCAGAAGCTTCCCTCTAAAGTGGTGAGTGATAATGCTGAACTTTGAATGCAAACTGAAGGCTTTTCCCATTCAAATTAAAGTTGGACAGTAGTTCTGTTTGGGCTGCACCATCAAGCTCATTAATCTTATATACTTGATGATATAGACTAGTCGTAAAACAGTCTATGCCAGCAAAACCAGAGTAACACACTGTCAACTCATAATACCAGTTCAAGAAATCATTACTGTACAGAGGCTGTGTATCCCAGGTACAGGATCTTGCAAGGAGGTTTCACTGGGACTGCCAAGTAAAAGTGTTGGGATCAGAGATGAGAAACTGTGTATATGTGTATACACACATATATAATCTTAGATTCATAGAATCTTAGAGTTGGAAGGGACCCAAAGGTAATCTTGTCCAACCCCCTGCAATGGAGGAATCCAGGAGAGTCCACCACCTCTCGTAGGAGACTATTCCACTGCCGAACAGCTCTTACAGTCATAATTTTTTTTTCAAATGTTTAGTCAGAATCTCCTTTCTTGTAACTTGAAGCCATTGATTCGAGTCCTACCCTCAAGGGCAGGAGAAAACAAGCTTGCCCCCTCTTCCATGGGACAGCCCTTAAGATATGTGAAGATGGCTAATCATATCGCACACACAAACTCTTTAAATGATACTCTATGCTGTACAGGAACTATTACCTACACATACAGTGGTGCCCCGCAAGACGAATGCCTCGCAAGACGGAAAACCCGCTAGACGAAAGAGTTTTCCATTTTGGAGGTGCTTCGCAAAACGAATTTCCTATGGGCTTGCTTTGCAAGACAAAAATGTCTTGCGAGTTCCTGCGGGTTTTTTTTCCTCCCCCCCCCCCTTTTCTAAGCCGCTAAGCCGCTTATCAGCTGATCCGCTAAGCCGCTTATCAGCTGATCCGCTAAGCCGCTAATAGCGCTAAGCCGCTAATGGGCTTGCTTCACAAGACGAAAAAACCTCAAGACGAAGAGACTCGCGGAACGGATTCTTTTCGTCTTGCGAGGCACCACTGTATAGTAGTTCAGATTGTGTGCCTACACTGTTTTTAGGAAACCCCTTTCTTACAATATAATACTAAGTCTTTTGCTTTTAAAAAATCTATTGAAGTGTGATTTACTTTCTAGTAAATGTCTTTAGGATTGTAGCTGTCAGGAGGTGTAGTGGTTGCTCACAAGTAACCAGGCAGGACTCCAACCTGTCTCTGGCAGGTTTTTATTGGTACAAACTATTTACAGTGCAGGACCAGAAAGTTCATGTCTATCTCAATCACTTGGAGATTCCGGTAGTGGCCCCTTCTAGTTTCCCCTCCAGCATAAGAACTTAGACACCCCAAATCTCCGCCTCCCCTCCTTGTGTTTCACCCCTCGGCGTAAACTGAGCGACGGTGGCCGGCTGGGCTAGGTGAGGCGCTTAGGCTCTCAGTAGCATCTTTGAGCCCTCCCCTCGCTCAGCTTTCCCATTCTGCCTCTGCTCCACTGGAGGTGTGGCTTTCCCCATTGTTGGACAAGGAGCAGCTTCTCAGAAGCGTCAGCGGCTCTCTGTATTCCCATTCCTCACTCCCCTGTTCTGATGTCAGCTCCCTGACAGTAGCCCTAGTTGGGAAGGTTCTGTTGAAACTGGTGATAGGATGGTTGATAGATCACTGTTTATGCTTATTTCAGATGGAATTAATTTTGTTTTTCAGCAATATCCTGACTATTATGCAATAATTAAAGAGCCCATAGATCTGAAGACTATTGCCCAGCGAATACAGGTGCCGTACAACTTTTGGGGTCACTTTTATAAAAGCGATTTAGCAAATTTAAAAGTAAATATATATGGAAATGAATGTTAAAGCAATATTTTGGTTTTCTGGGGGCAAAAGTATGTTTAGGTTAATGGTATTACTTGTGCATTTTGGGACTTAATTGAAATTATTCATTTATGTCACTACAGTAGTGACAATCACTGATCAAGTAGGCTGGTTTAGACTAAGCAGTATAGGTTTAATAGACCATTGTTTATTTAAGCTGAGAAGGAATGTTTTGTCCACGTGATCATTGTCCTTTACTCATTTTATGAAGTTGGTGCTTCTAGCATAGCTTCTTTTTTTTTTTACACCACTGTTTTGCATTCCTTTTTAACTCATTTAATCTTTATTTACTAACCAGGATAGCTGGTGTTAAACCACAGTTTCCCAGTATTTGGCATCGCACAGAGTAGGAAACTATGGTTTAAACAAGCTGCAATAGACACCCTGAAAATTGTACACAAGCGGAATGAGGTTTGCGAGCATGACACTCATTTTCTCGTTAAATTAACCATTACTTATTAAGCCAAGGTCATTACATCTGAACTGGTTTTGGTACAACAGTTCATTTATGGCTGCTTCAGACAGTAGTCATTTCATGTGATTTATTGGACCTAATCTATGCGCTGCTTTCTGTACCATGATTTCCCACACAGTAGTTGCTCCCATGTGAAAATGACGACAAACTTGACAGAACTACGAAGAGGTTGAACTGCAACCTTTTACTATAATAAATAAAATTAATGCATACATAATATGTTCCATTTTTTGTTCTTAGAATGGAAGTTATAAAAGCATTCATGCAATGGCCAAGGACATAGACCTGTTAGTTAAGAATGCCAAAACTTACAACGAACCTGGGTCTCAAGTATTCAAGGTAAAGTAACTTAGCATTTTAATATGAAGTGTTTTATTCAAATGCATTTATCAGGTTTTGGAAAAGTAAGATATGTAATGATCAGTGCAGTTCTAAGTTAGGGACAGGGGAGGATATGAAATGGTGGATTCGCTGCCATTTCCAAAATCATGGTGCCATGCACCAGCCAGGCTGAAATGCAGGGGGTGGATTTTTACCTCTGTTTTGTCCCCATGCAGCACTTAATTTTTTTATCTCACTCCACTCTCCAAAACTTAGTTCCAAAGGGGAAAATTTTTGAATGCCAATTTCAAGTCTGTAGGGATGTGGGAGACATTTCTGGGCTTCTCTGGAGATTGAAGGGGTTGCATCCGGCAGATCCAAGGCTTCCTCTGCACCACACATGGCTTGCCCCATTTGGGGGGGGGGGTTAATGTCACCTATAGCTGGCAAGGATACTGCTAGTGGAAGATTCATGCCATGGAAGAATCATGCTGTGGAATTTTCTGTCGACCTAACAGGAGCCGGTACTGTAGATGTGGCCTTTCCCACAACAGAGAAGCTCCTCCATGAACCTGGGGTTTAGATTGCTTTGTATACAGTCGTACCTTGGAAGTCAAACAGCTTAGTTCCCGAATGTTTTGGCTCCCGAACATCACAAACTGTTCCAGTTTGCAAACTATTTTTGGAAGCCGAACGTCTGACAAGGCTTCCGCGGCTTCTGATTGGCTACAGGAGCTTCCTGCAGCCAATCAGAAGCCGCGCTTTGGTTTTGGGACATTTTGGAAGTCGAACGGACTTCTGGAACGGGTTCCGTTTGACTTCCAAGGTACAATTGTATTGTGTCCTGTACTGTTTAATACAGCATAAATATTGATATTTTTCCTTTACTTTATGAGAAGTTTTTATCTAAATGAATTTATGTTACATATTGTTTAAATACACTTTCAAGGCGCATTCGTCTGTAAATACTGATGATGTCATCTTTAGCCTTTAAAAATAAATAAAATACATTTTCAATTCATTAACAGGATGCAAATGCAATAAAGAAAATATTTAATATGAAGAAAGCAGAAATTGAGCATTCCGAACTGACCAAATCAAGTCTCCGAATCAGGTACCGTGGGCAGAATGAAAGTTACTCAAGTTTTCTCTTTACTTTAGAAAAACAATCTACAGATAAATATTAGCTCACATTAACTTATGTTATATGTTATAGTATTTGGTTTCAAATATCTCTGACCCTAACTTGTGGAGAAACAGCTGGATCTGGAAATCATACAGCCAGTTTCTTCATTTGTTAATGAACATAGATTTTCACAACAGTCTGAGCCATTGGAAAGATTTGCTTTGGGACTCTGCTGAACAGGCCAGACATCAAATGCCCCATAATCAACTTATCTTGACCTTATAAATAAAAAAAATGTCCAGTTGCACCTTATAGACCAGCTAAGTTTGTTCTGGGTACAAGCTTTCGTGTGCATTCACACTTCTTCAGATACACTGAAACCGAAGTCACCAGACCCTTATATATAGTGGGAGGGTGGGTGGGGCTTTGGTCATCTGCATACTATCTCATTCTTTTTCCTGTAGGATTAATTGTAGTCGTTAACAGTCCTCAACAGGTTTACCCATTGAGTCAATCACCCAGCTCCTACTACCCTACTGAGAAAGAGCTTATACTGCACACAAAAGCTTATACCCAGAACAAACTTAGTTGGTCTCTAAGGTGCTACTGGACAGTTTATTTATTTATTTAGACTGTGTCAGACCAACAGAGCTACCCACCTGAATCTTATCTTAACCTTGTTTGCAGTTGATGCTACTGGGGAACATCTGTGCCTCCTCTTTCCAAAGGATTATATTTTTGCCTAGGCCTAGACTTTCCACAACCATAGAAATTCAGCCTGTGCTATCTAGAGCCAGTTTAGCCTGACCTCCATCTTTGTGGCGATAAGTCAGTTCAGTTAATCTCAGTCAGAAGTTTGGTGACCACCATGACAAAATCTTCATGGTGCATTACAGTAGAGGACGTATTCCCATGTTTCCACAAATACAGTGTGATGTCCTGTGAATACTTGGTAGAAAATTCAATTGATACTGGTAAGACTTTCAAGAAAACATACAGAATATTGGGCTACAATGCTGCTGGTGCAGAAATTTCTGACATAGCTCACTTTTGTAATTCCCTTCTGCTTCAAAACTGTCCATTTGAAATTTTTAATATGAATTTATTTTTGTTGCAAAATTTTGAAGTGAGAGCATGAAGGCCCCAAAGCTCCTGTACCTCAAGAGTAGAACTTGTGGTTCAAATTCTTTAACATCCCTCTTTATTAATGCTATGCAGTTGCTTGGTTTTTGAGTCTATGGTAATGACAGGAATTTTCTTCAGTTTTTCTTGTATATTTTTCTTCTTTGTGTCTCCTGCATATATTTCAGAGCTTAAAATACTGTACTTTTTAACTACTTATTGTGTTTATGAACCTAGAGACCTTCTCTTATTGCTTTTCTGCAATGCAGGTTGCTTGAGAATTGACCTTGACATGGCTTTTTGCCTCTAACACAGGTGCTTTTATTTGGTAATACATTGCACTTGGATGTGTAATTCCTTCCAGTTTGAAAATAGCACAGTTTTAGACGACTTTGCTTCTACTGTATGTTGGACTAAAAATGGAGGCTGCAGTTTTCACTGTATCTGCTTTGTGCGAAATTAATGGGAATAACCTCATAGTACAGATAAAGAAACACTTTTAGCATTAGATAGTGGCTCCTAAAATGCATTACTCTCACCTTATATGAAGTTCAGTAACATTTAGCATAACCCTTTTCACTAAAATGTAATGGCACAACCCTTTTTAACTTATATTTCAATACTTATTCTGTAAAAAAAAACTTCATCCTAACTGTATATCATCTTGGCTGTCTGGTGGATTTCTTTTTTTCACTTTCTCTGGCTTGTTCATGCTTCATAAAGGACTGCAAATTTGGCTGCTTCCAAGCTGACAGGTCCTTCCTCACAGGGTAAAGGCAGTGTTGTCGATGACAGAAATGCTGCTAATAAATATTATCGGTGAGTACTTATCTCTGGATGTGATTCAGTTCATCCACTTTTTATAATAGATTATGTTGGTTGTTTTCCTCCAGTCTCTAAATCAGAATGGTCCATTTCACTTACACGTGGAAGAAAATTTTAAAAAATTAAAAATAAGTAATTAGCTTGCCAACCTAGCAGTTCGAAAGCACCTTCGGGTGCAAGTAGATAAATAGGGACTGCTTACCAGCGGGAAGGTAAACGGCGTTTCCGTGTGCGGCTCTGGCTCGCCAGAGCAGCGATGTCACGCTGGCCACGTGACCCGGAAGTGTCTCCGGACAGCGCTGGCCCCTGGCCTCTTAAGTGAGATGGGCGCACAACCCCAGAGTCTGTCAAGACTGGCCCGTACGGGCAGGGGTACCTTTACCTTTACCTTTTAATGAGCTTGTTTGGTTCCTGGAAATATTACAGCAACCTCTTTGTTTTCCTAAAATGGAATTACGTAGAATAGTTCTGTAGATGAAAATACTCAGTTGCCAAAATATACTTCCACAAGTCAAAACAAGAAAGAGTTTTGTGACTCCTTAAAAGAGTAGCAAAATATACCGTGCCATAAACTTTCATGGGCTAGCACCCAGTTCATCAAATACATAAAGTGTAATCCTCAAGTGTATGTGTGTACATGTGTATGTGTGTGTGTGTGTGCGCGCACACACACACACACACACACAGAGACACTGGTAGTAGTGGTTGTAAGCAGTGAAGGAGAGAGCAGTGAAATGCAAAAAGAACTGTCAGTGACAAATTCATTTAAAGCAAGGATGGGGAACCTGTTTCCAGATGTTTCTGAACTACAGCTCCCATCATGCCTGACCATAGACCATGCTGACTGAAGCTGATGGGAGTTAGAGGCCAACAACACCCAGAGAGTCAAAGGTTCGGGGGGCCACTAGGTGGCGCATCGGAAGATGGCTGACAATAACATCTCTCCGACCCACACGAGGTAATTTGGAGGCTATGATGGGGGTAATTAGCCTCCTTAACCCCCCCAGGATTCCCCATCCCTGAATTAGAAGCAAAATGTTTGTAAAATAAGTACAACGACCCTTCTCAACAGGCAGTGATTTTTGATTACCCAAGCGCATAAGAGCTTTGTTTTATCAGACCAGAGACCTTTCTATTCCAGCATTCTGTCTCCCACAGTGACTAACCCATAAGCAGGACTTGGGGCAAAGAGCCCTTTCCTGATTTATTCTTAAGGAATTATTGTTTTATTTGTATGCAATGTTAAGCAAATTTCTTTCTTCAATTAAACAAGATTTCATTATTTGGGTAAAACTCCTAGTAGAGAACCTTGGCAACTCAGCAGAGCCTAATAGTTTCAATTTCTCTCTCTCTCTCTGTGTGTGTGTATGTTTTTGAATGATTTTGAGCGGGGAGAGGGGGTTTCCTTTACATAATTTCATTTTATTTATTTCATTAGATTTATATACCACCCTTTGTCAAAAGATCTGGGGATGGTTCATAAGATAAAGGCACAAATAAATAGTCAAAACAGAAGCAACAAAACAATAACACCCCCAAACGCATTTCAAAGCCTGTAGAACATTAATTGGCCAAAGGCCTGGTTGAAGACGAATGTTTTCGCCTGGTGCCTAAAAATATATAAGGAAGGTGCCAGGTGAGCCTCCCCAGGGAGAGCATTCCTCAAATGGGGAGCAACTGCAGGAAAGGCCTGTTCTCCTGTTGCCACCCTCCAGACCTCTCTGGGAGGAGACATATGAAGAAGGGCCTCAGATGATGAACTCAGAGTCCAGGTTGGCTTATATGGGGAGAGGCACTCCTTGAGGTATTGCAGTCCTGGGCATTTAATGCCAATAGTATTGTTGTAAGAGATCAGCATTGCGCATCTCAAACATTTGAGTTTCAAAATATTTTCTTACTTTAAATAATTCATAAGTCACAGCGTATGGAATGTATAATAAGCTTAAAATATCACTTCTTTGAGAAAACAGTGTATCAGCTGAAAGCAAGACAGTTCTTCCCATATAAAGCGTTTCATTAAGTTGACATGCTTACAAAGCTGGAGTCTTGTAATCTGCCTACTGCTGAGCCTAGTTCCGCAGCACGAATGCATGATAATTAAACTGCTTTACTCGTTTAATTATCAACTGCACTTTTAATCACAATTAAAATTAGCTTGAGTTTATTTTCAGAAGAACTCATGGGCTATAAATCTGAAACATTAGCTGGAAGAAAGCCGGTTCATAAATTAAAATTCTATCACCAAATTCATATAATGTAAAACACACACACACATCCCTTCTTCTGTATGTTTATTTTTATTGTATCACTTAGATAAAAGCTCCTGTTTTAAATGTAGATTTATTCTTCCTCTCCCTAGGGAATTTTTCATTCAATAGCTGTTTTGTTTTAAATTCACAGTAACAAAAGAGCTGTCCAAGGAGATCGTTTATCAGCAATAACCATGGCACTGCAATATGGATCTGAAAGCGATGAAGATGCTGTTTTGGCTGGTAGGTCAATATCTTTAGGAAAAGGTCATTTGTGGAGTTCCTAGCCCTCCTGTCCTTTCAGATTAAAATGGGTGACAACCTTTTAGGTTAGTATCTAATAAAAGTGCATGTTGGACAGCCCTCCACATGTTGTTGGACTAGAACGCCTATACTGTGGTACCTCAGGTTAAGAACTTAATTTGTTCCAGAGGTCCATTCTTAACCTGAAACTGTTCTTAACCTGAAGCACCGCTTTAGCTAATGGGGCCTCCTGCTGCTGCTGCGCCGCCGGAGAACGATTTTTGTTCTCATCCTGAAGCAAAGTTCTTAACCAGAGGTAATATTTCTGGGTTAGTGGAGTGTAACCTGAAGCGTATGTAACCTGAAGTGTATGTAACCCGAGGTACCACTGTAATCCCTGACCATTAGTCATGCTGACTGGGGCTGATGGGAGATGTAGTTCAGTAACAAGTGGAGGGCACCACATTGGCTGTCCCTAAACTACATTAATCCCGGGTCTATTTTGAACAATCTAGTGCATATTAAATTTAAATCTTACATTGCTTTGCAGGAAATACCTACGTAGACACTTTCTCATCTCAGGAATGAGAGAGCACTTATTTAACCATGTCTCTTGTTCTCTTTAGAGTAAATATGGTAATCTATCCCCCTCTCACCCAATTGTTCTGCTAGTGTCTCAGTGCCAGGGCTGGATTTAGGTTTGATGAGGCCCTAAGCTACTGAAGGTAATGGGGCCCTTTATAGGTCCAGCTGTCCTTTGTCAACAACAAATTGTCACTGTCTTTTGTGTTGAATATATGCTATATGGTAATTTATGGACCTAATAGCTATCTAAAGCCATTTGCACATAACAAAGTATGTATTTTATCAAAGTAATTGTTGAAAAGTCCATGCAGAATGTAAAGTCCATGCAGAATGTAGGCACCCTATATATAGAAATGAGCAAACCAGTGATATTTTAGGGAGCAGGCTAGCAGGCAGGGCCCATTACTTACATCATAGGAGCCTACACAAAACAAAACACTGTTGCTGTATGTGGATTTTATTTTATTTGTTTTTTATCTTATATTTTGGAAATGTACATCCAGGGTTTTTTTCCTTTAAATTTTTTTGGGCCCCCCAAGAGAGTGGGGCCCTAAGCTATAGCTTGTTTAGCTTATACATAAATCCAGCACTGCTCTGTACTGACTCTTTTCATTCTTCTTTGTCAGTTTCAAAATTTTTGTTCCTGTATTTCAGCTTTATGGAGCTGAGAGGTATATAATTTTCACAGAACGCAGAATAAAAAATAACTCTTCCCTAATTTGCTTATATTATTGATATTCCCGTATCGATGGTCATACAGTGGCTGTTTATATTTTGCTTCTCTTATGGCCATAGCCTTTTCTTCCACATGAGTTTACGTTTTTTAATTTTGATTAGGGCCAGCAAAGACAAATGTGGGTAATGTGGCAGGTCCTTTTTGCATTTCTTTCATCATGGTTTCCTGCCTGGTTTCTTGAAGCTGCCACATTAGTAGATTTAAGGTTGTTTCCACATTTCCTGGATTTGCCTGTATTGGTCCTTTAATGTCCAATCCTACCTGTAGATAGTGAATGAATAAGTAACTACCTGATTCTTCCAGCCAACTGCAGATACTGTAAAACTGTTTTGAAGCTGGAGAATCAGCAGCATATAGCATAGAAAACCTGTAAGGTCTCAGTCTCTTATTAGAACTAGGAAACCAGCCAGGTAGCAGAAAGTAGTTGCATTCTTCTTTGAACGATCCAATATTACTTCATTTACTATTTAAAACAGATAAAATGATGCTGAAATTGTGTAATTGTTTTTCCTCGTTTCTAGCTGCTGCCCGTTATGAAGAAGGGGAGTCTGAAGCCGAGAGCATCACTTCATTTATGGATACTTCCAACCCTCTCTATCAGCTTTATGATATAGTTAGGAACTGCAGGAACAACCAGGGTCAGCTCATATCAGAACCCTTTTTTCATTTGCCTTCGAAGAAAAAGTATCCTGACTATTACCAACAAATCAAAATGCCTATTTCATTGCAGCAAATCAGGTAAAACTGGCGCGGCATAATGTTTGATGGTTTCAAGAACAGTTTCTTTACCAATCTTAAACCATGAGTCAGCTCTTCTAATGACTGTACTGTATTTGATAGATTGTATGATTTTACCTAACTCCTGTATGTGTGTATGTACAAGATTTTAAGCTCCTTGTTTTAGCAGTTGAGAGTGAAGAGTCTCTTTACATATTAAACCCTTGGAATGCCAGCATAATATCATATATAAGCTTTAAGGTGATCCAAATAAAGGTAGATGATTAATTCATAAGTAATCACATGGCCCTTCTTTCACTTTAGCCTTAATTATGCTTTAATCTACATATGAACGATTGAGATTTGATAAACCGAAATATCTCTAGAAGTACAATTCACCTGATTCTTTTTCTAATACGTTTGTTTCATGTTTGATCGCAGTAAGGATCTGACTGTTTATTTTCAAGTAAAGCACTAGTGTTAATATACAGTTAACATGCCCATTCTTCTTTAGTTTTCATGAGACATTCAAAGCAAGCACGTGAAGAGGGCTGTGGGGTTGTGAATAGGGCTGGACGATACCAGCTTTTCAACATTGCAGTGTATCACCAACCAAACATTGTGATACAGTAAAACATCGCAATGTTGAAAAGTGGAGGGAGGAACAAGCTGCGTCAGGCCCTGTCCCACGAGGTGCCAGGGTGAAACCATCGCCACTCAGGAGCAGCGGTGGTTTCACCCATGATATACCACTGGGTGAAGGCGCCATCATGCTTTGGACCTCAAACCAGTCCTGGGTGATATATTGATAGATCACCCAGGCCGAGTTGTGAACCATGGTCAAGTGATCTCAGCTAGAAGTCTCAGTGTGATCTGAAACCCTGCACTGTCCGGTTCCTGATCACCCTAAGTTTTCTAAGCATACTCCTCCAAAATATACTTGGGAAGACTGGGGCGAAACATCCAGGATGGGAGCATGAGAGGCAGGGGCGGTGTGTACATCCTCATGACAGGTTGTTCCCTCACCCCCATGCAGGGCATTTAAAATCACATTTCAAGCCTTCTAGTGTCATATGAGAGATGTTCCTGTATCTTGATTTTGGCATGTGCTTGGGAAACATTAGAATTATTTCTTTTTCTTTTCTAACTCCTCCGACACTAGCTGAGGGGGGGAGGGGGGGAGCTGGGGAGGATATTAATTCAGCACTTTTAAGTTAGTAGATTATGTTTTATTTAAAAAGTAGCAGGAATTGTTGCACCAATGAAATGGAACTGATTATCTCTTCTACAGAACAAAACTAAAGAACCATGAATATGAAACTCTGGACCATTTGGAATGCGATTTAAACTTGATGTTTGAAAATGCCAAACGTTATAATGTCCCAAATTCTGCCATTTACAAGAGAGTACTGAAAATGCAGCAGGTTATGCAGGTAAAACTTCACACTCAAATAGCTACGTCTCGGGGGTTATTTTTGTAGGAGCTAGTATTTGGTGCATTTATATCTGCATTGGCACACTGCTGTGATAGTAATTCTTCTTGGTGCTATTTCTGTGTTTAAACTCTAAGCATTATTCTATATGTTTCCGAATGAGAGTTTTTAACTGATAGCCATATGGCTGGAAAATTAAATGAATATTCTAGATGAGGAATGAATCATGCTAAATTAATTTTCTGCACTGGTAATCTGAAATCAGGTTTTTGAAGAAGACATTGTATACAGCTTTCAAGATATATGTATTTAGAGTAACTGATAGCTAGTAAGACATTTTGCAATAGAAGCTTAGATGGAAGGCTTGCTGTTCTGGAATAAGCTTGATTATTTAGATATTCTGTTTACAGTATTTAATATTTTGCTTTATACATGTAACTTGAACGGCTAAAAAAAATCTTATTGCTTTCTATTGATGCTACTACTATATTTCTGCATTTCAGAATGAACATTATCTCTGGAGCTGTTAAATATTCATGCATTCAGGGGACATTCAGTGGATTGAATTTAACTCTAGGGATTTGTTTTCTTCCAGGCAAAGAAGAAGGAGCTAGCCAGAAGAGATGATATCGAGGATGGAGACAGTATGATCTCTTCTGCAACATCTGATGCTGGAAGTTCAAAAAGAAAAAGGTATGCACTCACTGTTAATAATAATTAGTGATTATTTGATTTAATTTTCAGTTATTTAAAGCCAGTTATGAGCTGTGTCTTTATTGACAAGGTGATCTATCAAATATGTAAATATACAGTTCACCAAAAAATAATAATATTATACCCTGGTCCATATGCTGAGGTGATAAGAAATTTTAAATGTGATATTTGACATAGGTATTTTATCTGAATATTCTTATTTTCTGTTAAAAGGTACAATACCATATAGATGGATAAGACTGCAATCAGTCCTATGCACTTAGCTGGGAATATGCCCTATTGAACACAGTTCTTACTTTCAAGTAAACTGTTGAATCAGAAAGAAAAGTGTATCTATTAAGGGGTTAAGTGTGGTTGGAAAAATGCTTTACTTGATTGTTCAAGAAACCTCTAAATGTTGTGCTCCTTTGAAGACCCTAGAAGGTGGGACAGAAGGCTTCATATTTCCATTTTACTCTCTTTTCAGATAATACTGGGAAAGGTTCTCTGAATAATATGACTGTGAATGAAACATCACAGTTCACTGTTGAGATTAGTTTCACCACCATTGCTTTGACCTCGTTAGTTTAGCAGTTCCTTATACCCAGTGTTTTTTTTCTAGGGGGACGCATAACCCTAAACATTTTGTGAATCTAAGTTTGGCCTCATTGAGGGGCAGTATTTCAATATGAGTAAGAAAATGAGAGTACCCCTGAACATTTTCTTTAGAAAAAAAGCACTGCTTATACCAGATCATTGTGCTTGAGGGAGGGAGAGGAAATTCATTATATTAAATCAGGCTTCCTCAACCTCAGCCCTCCAGATGTTTTTGGCCTACAACTCCCATGATCCCTAGCTAGCAGGACCAGTGGTCAGGGATGATGGGAATTGTAGTCTCAAAACATTTGGAGGGCTGAGGTTGAGGAAGCCTGTATTAAATCTTTCAGAGCATGATTTTTAAAAGTGTTCAGTATTAATCTTCACAGTATTAATAGTTTTTCTATTTGTAGCACCAACCAGCCTGGTACCTGGGTCGTCATGAAGCAGAGAAATTGTAACTCGCCCACCTCGTCACCTGTGCCCTCCCCGGTTGCCATAACCCCTTTTAAAGGAGAGGAGAGCTTCAGAGATTGCTTTTTTGAAGTGTCGCCGCCCTCTGCGAAACTTCACTGCAGTCTTCTATAACCAGGGTGGAGGTAGGCACATCACAGAGTGATTTAGGAAACCTCTCTGTGAAGTGCCTCTCCCCCATGTTACATCTTGCTGCACCTGCATTTAACAGAGCAGTGGTCTGTTTCACAGCAGCAGTGATCAACAAGGAGGCGGTGGCACTCATCTGACCTCCTGTCGCCTGTGTCACTGCTGCTTACTCCGAGGTGGAAGGGGGAGGTTGATGTTCTGCAAGCGCTCCTGTGCAACCAATCCCGTGCTCCTGTTTGCGCTGTGCTGACCTTGCACCTCCCCCTCTACCTCCCAGTGAACAGGAGGTCATGTGAGTGCCACCAGCTGCCACTGTGTAGTGGCTTGAGGCCAGGCTGCTTGAAGGAACACCTTTCCCCAGGTATTCCCACCAAGACTTTGAAGATCTTCATCTGATACCTTTCTCCAGGTTCCCCTGCTTAATGTGGTAATGCAGGCGTCTGCCAGGGAGAGGGCCTTTTCAGTGGTGGCACTTCATGTATTCCATGCCCTCCCCAAAGACACTTTCCTGGTGCCTGTGCACCAGGTGAAAAGCTTCCTGTCCATCCCTCCCACCGATACCTTTATAATAGCCTTTTAATGGTACAGTGGTGCCTCGCAAGACGAAAAGAATCCGTTCCGCGAGTCTCTTCGTCTTGCGGTTTTTTCATCTTGCGAAGCAAGCCCATTAGCGGATTAGCGCTATTAGGGGCTTAGCGGATCAGCTGATAAGCGGCTTAGCGGATCAGCTGATAAGCGGCTTAGCGGCTTAGAAAAAGTGGGGTGGAAACCCGCAGGAACTCGCAAGACATTTTCGTCTTGCGAAGCAAGCCCATAGGAAATTCGTTTTGCGGAGCACCTCCAAAACGGAAAACCCTTTCGTCTAGCGGGTTTTCCGTCTTGTGAGGCATTCGTCTTGCAGGGCACCACTGTAGTTTTGGTGGTAATTTAGCTCTCTCAGTCAAGTTACCCCTTCTGGTTTTGTGCTGGTGTAAAGTTTAAGCTGCTGTTCTATACCAGGCATGTCCAACCAGTAGATCACAATCTATCAGTAGATCCCCAGCTGATCTGGTAGATCGCGGGACCCTTATCACTCATGGAATTATATAAAGTTTACCAAAAGCTAACAAATAAAAATTGAAGAGCTCTGTGCAATATTACCCCCAAAAAGCTCAACAACTCTGGCTAATCCACCCACCTCACGCGCGCTCCTCCTCCCCCAATGACAAAGGGTAGATCACTGCCAGTTTTTTTTAATACTGGGAGTAGATTGCAGTCTCTTGGGAGTTGGATGTGCCTGTTCTATACAGTTTTAAATGTTTTCTAATGGATTGTTGTTGTTGGTATTATTGGATTTATTATTATTGGTAAACTTGATTCGATTTTGAATTTAAGAGGCTGTGAACCCCTAGAGAACATAGGTGGTAAAATTAATAAATAAGTATTCCCCTCCCCCCTTTCAAATCTAACAGCAAAAAGAACATAAAGAAGCAGCGAATGAAAATTTTGTACAATGTTGTTCTTGAGGCACGAGAGCCTGGCACTGGCCGAAGACTTTGTGAGCTGTTCATGGTGAAACCTTCCAAAAAAGACTATCCAGATTATTACAAAATCATCTTGGAGCCAATGGATTTAAAAACAATAGAGCACAATATCCGCAGTGACAAGTACGTTGGGGAAGAGTCTATGATAGAAGATATGAGGTTAATGTTTCGAAACGCAAGGCATTATAATGAAGAAGGCTCACAGGTACGTTCTCAAGAAAGTTCAAACCAGATTTGTATAGCTGTCACTCATGCTATACTTATGCTGATATTTCATTAACTGAATTTCACAGTATGTTTTGGTTTTCTAAAAGTATGAGCTGTGAAATTTCTTTATAGCAGTTTATATGCATGCTCCTTGCTTACCTTGTAGAATATGTCCATCTCCACATACAAAAGAGCAAAAATGAATATCTGTCCTTAGCCTTTGGGTAAAGCAGCCTCCAAATATTATTCAGACTCACCTTTGGGTGGCAAAGGAAACCATAAAAAACATACCATGATCAATATGAGACCTTGAGATGGAGTGGATTATGAGACCAGAGAAATGCCTTTGCATAATTTGCGAACTATCAATTAGTGGTTTCCATATTGTGGGTTGGAGATATTTTGTGTGTAGTTTTGCCAGGACGCTAAACAATATTGAGAAAGTGGAGCACCAGGAGCTAATAAAATAACTTTTTATACTGATGAACTAACAATACTGGGATCTGGCATGCCAGAGATAAACTCTTCCCTGCCTTTGCATATATAACCTTATGGTTAATCCATGGAGCTTCCCATGCCTTTAAGAGAGGCGTATGGAAGAGAGGGTTGTGCCCCACTTAGGTGGCTCATTACATATTCCGGAATCCAGTGCATTTATGGATGACCTTCTGCCTAATGGCAAAGATAGCCCTGATCCTACATCTTCTTTGTGCAGGGATAGAGCTTTCCCTGCTGCTATGTGAATGTTGTAGCTCATTCTAGGTAGGCGCTTTGGGTCATGTTAACAAGATTACCAAATGCACTTCCTCATTCTTAATTAGAACAAAAAGTAAAATCCTAATAGCCATTTGCTGTTTGTTATTTATAAATATTTTCATGATGAATAGGTTTACAATGATGCTCATATCTTGGAGAAGATTCTTAAAGAAAAGAGGAAAGAGCTGGGACCTCTGCTTGAAGATGATGAGGTTGCTTCCCCTAAATTGAAATTAAGTAAGGAACTGTTGTAAATTCCCAAGCCTGATAAATGAAATATAAAATGTTAACAGATTGCAGTCTTATTAAGCTGAGTAGTTTGCAACATTTCATCTGCTTCTGAAATACAGACTGAATTTGCTGAAATATTTTTTAGATTTTAAAATATAATTGAGTCCTGAGCAAAGGTGTCCTAAACTGAACTTGGCATTTATGCCAAGAAAGAGACAGTCTGCCCTGAATAGGGTAGAAGTGTTAAAGCACTGTTCTAAGCTTTTGTAACATGAGAAACAGTAAAAGCTGAAATGTTGTTAGATTTGGGGAACAGCATGAGAAGTTAATATATATTTCCCACATATGCCTCTTGCAACATATCTTCTTTTTCTCCCCAGTTTCTAGATTGGTACTGAGCCATGTGATATTAATAGATGTAAAGTGCTTTGTGATCCTCAGCAAAAGTTGCTGCAGAAATATCATGTTGTTTTCTAAAAACAACCACACAGAACTAGTCATAGAGCAAAGGCCCTTACCATTACCACTAGAGGCGCACTGATTTTGTGCAGGAAGGTTTTCATTTTGTATTTTTGCACAGTGCAGGGCCCAAATCATTATGTTTTATTACTCCACTACTGGAGATCATATGGTCGGTGGGATTATTTTTTGCAGATTTTTTTTGTGCTTCTTTGTTTTAAAAGACAAACTGTATATCAAAGAAAAAAGAACCGAGAATGCTTGGCTTACTATGTATTGTTGACTATGGGTTGTAAGAATAGTAAGAAGTATAGAAGCATCTAAGACCAGCACATATTCAGTTTTTGAAACTGAGATATGAAAGCTAGGAGCTGAATGGTACCTTAAACCTAGGTTATGGGTGCAAAAACGGAATGTCTAGGCACGCTTTTTTAATAATAAGAACGCAAAGCTGAAAATGAATGAACTGCAGCTTAAATATTATGTTCATTTTTCACATATTCTTCCCTTGCCCACCCCCTAATATTCTTAAGAGAGTCTCTTCTCTAGTCTTCAGAGAGTAGCTGGAAGTGGGGAGGCAGAAAAAGGTCCTCCTTTCCTTCCACTCTGCAGTCATAATCTGAAATCTTAAGCGCAGTACTGCACCCAGAGCTCAGAAACTGCTTGCGCTAATGAAATTCCCTGTCACAAAATGCACCTAAAACAATGGGAGTTTCTAACACTGCTCATGTCCTGTAAACCATTATTACTGTAACCTCTTGCAATTGGTAGCCCTGTTAGCTTCTGGGGCTGTTTTGCTAAAAACCGAAATGGTTTTGCTGTGCAAGATGTTTATTCTGGGATTTGAAAACTACTTTAAATAAATGAAGAATGTTTTATATGCAGAAAAGTTTTTTGTGCTGGGACTAGCAGTCACTGGCCATGATCCAGGGTTTCCAGTGTATCTACGAGGCAGTGAGGAAAAGAGGCTTCAGCATTCTTTTCTGTGTAGTGCTCTGTGTAAGGTTATTATAAGGAATCTCCCGGTGCACACACAATTCTCTTCGTTAAAGCCCTGTTCCAACAAAGCTTTGAGAGTGTGCCTTTTGATTTTGACATAAGCAATATGAATATGTTACGTTCTGCTTGGGAGGATCTGTAAAAGGTAAAAGTACCCCTGCCCATACAGGCCAGTCGTGTCCGACTCTAGGGTTGCGTGCTCATCTCACTCTAGAGGCTGTGAGCCGGCGCCGTCCAAAGACACTTCCGGGTCACATGGCCAGCGTGACGAAGCTGCAGCTGGCGAGTCGGCACCAGCTCAGCACACGGAAACGCCATTTACCTTCCCGCTATAAAGCGGTCCCTATTTATCTACTTGCATTTAAGAGTGCTTTCGAACTACTAGGTTGGCAGGTGCTCGGACCGAGCAACGGGAGCTCACCCCGCCGCAGGGATTCGAACCGCCGACCATACGATCGGCAAGTCCTAGGCACTGAGGTTTTACTCACAGCGCCACCCGCGTCCCTGTAGGGAGGACCTGTAGCCTGGCCTTATTTCACATGACTCTCCAGATGCTCCGAGTCCACTGTTGCCCTCCAGATTCCTTCTGCAAAACACTTCCTTTTCCATGGTGTGTGAGTGTGTGTGAGAGAGAGAGAGGTGCAGACAGAGAAATTCTGATGTTTTCATATTGTTACGAGAGAAAATAAAAAGCACAAAAGTCTTGAGAAGGAGCTATGATGTGAAAGACACCAAATTGCATGTGTCTAATGTTACATGATATACCCAGATTAGTATTTGAGTAACTGAAGCCACAAGAATGTTGGCTTTTTTTGTCTAGCTTTAAATTTTGTTCCTCTAGGTAGAAAGACTGGCATCTCCCCTAAAAAATCAAAATATATGACTCCAATGCAACAGAAACTTAATGAAGTATACGAAGCGGTGAAGAACTATACAGATAAGCGAGGGAGAAGGCTTAGTGCAATTTTCCTGCGGCTTCCATCTCGATCGGAGCTTCCTGACTACTACCTGACAATTAAAAAGCCGGTTGATATGGAGAAGATCAGAAGTCACATGATGGCCAACAAGTATCAGGACATTGATGCCATGGTTGAAGATTTTGTAATGATGTTCAATAATGCCTGCACTTATAATGAGCCAGAATCCTTGATTTACAAAGATGCTCTGGTGCTGCACAAAGTTTTGCTAGAAACTAGAAGAGACATAGAAGGAGATGAAGATTCTCATGTCCCAAATGTAACACTGCTGATCCAGGAACTTATACATAACCTTTTTGTCTCTGTAATGAGTCATCAGGATGATGAAGGCAGGTGCTACAGTGACTCCTTAGCTGAAATTCCTGGTGTTGATCCTAATTTCCCAAACAAGCCACCCCTGACTTTTGATATCATACGAAAGAATGTGGAAAATAACCGCTACCGGAGATTGGATTTGTTCCAAGAGCATATGTTTGAAGTGCTGGAGCGGGCAAGGAGAATGAACCGGTGAGTAAAACTTTACCTTTATCAACCTCACTAGTAACTTAAGTTACTAGTGCTTGATTCAGGTAGTTAGCCATGCTGGTCTGACGCAGTTGAAATAAAAAAATAAAAAATTGTCCAGTAGCACCTTAGAGACCAACTGAGAAGTGTGCATGCACACGAAAGCTTATACCAGAACAAACTTAGTTGGTCTCTAAGGTGCTACTGGACATTTTTTTATTTGTTATTTTTATTATTAGTGCTTGTGACACACCCCTATTACAGTGATCACTGTTGTCAGTGATACTAATACAAGAGTCTGTAAGTTACTAGTGCGGGATTGGACTCTTATTCCCGGGGCAAGCATGAAACCACTTTCCATTAACTTTCCATAAATAGCTTTTGCTTCTTACCTTCAATGTTTAGTACCTTTAATGTCTCAGAAAGGTACCTTCATTGATTTTGCAATATGTAAGTTTGTTTTAGTTAGTTAAAAGCCAGATGATTATCTAACATATATATACATATATATACATATACATATACATATACATATACATACATATATATACACATACATACTAAAAAGTGCTACAAGTTTTAGAGAAGCGTAAAAAAGCAACTTATACTACTGCATGATATGAGAACTGCAGATTTTGAGATGATATAGCAAGCATAGGCAAACTCGGCCCTCCAAATGTTTTGGGACTACAACTCCCATCATCCCTGACCACTTGTCCTGTTAGCTAGGGATGATGGGAGTTGTAGTCCCAAAACATCTGGAGGGCCGAGTTTGCCTGCGCCTGTGATATAGCAAGACTTTGGTCCAGTAGAATTGTCACAATCTCTAGCCAATTAAACCATTGTTTATTGTCCAGAGAATGAGCCTTGTGCCCCTACACTTTCAGCTTGCCTTTCCCTCCTCTCCTTCTGCACTTCTACCCTGGCTTACTAAATCACACTTTTCCATGACATCCAAACCAGGGTCAGGGGGGAAAAAAGCAGTTGCAAACAATGAAATTTCTTTTTTTTTTCCATGACACATTCATGCTTCAGCTACAGTAATCTTGTGTATGTTGTCATTTCATGCAGTTTCTCTTTTCTTTAAAGGACGGATTCAGAGATTTATGAGGATGCAGTGGAACTTCAACAGTTCTTTATCAAAATCCGTGACGAACTCTGCAAGAATGGTGAGATCCTGTTGTCACCAGCCCTCAGCTACACTACCAAGCATCTTCATAATGATGTCGAAAAAGAGAAGAAGGAAAAGCTTCCTAAGGAAATGGAAGAAGACAAACTCAAAAGAGAAGAAGAGAAGAGAGGTAATTGTACTTAATTTAAATGGCTGCACATTGTCACTCTTCATTTAGCAGATACTCACTGAAAGGAGACGTAGGTGAACCTTCTCCAGCATTATCAACATTGCTTGAGAGAGGATGGGCAGTATAAGATGAATTCGTAAATGAGGTGATTTGTACATTTGTGTCATTCAGCTCTCTTGTTCACCTTGACACTCTGATGGAAGACAAGGAAAATGCCACATTTACAATCTACCCTTCTGGGTCATCTTCCCCAGTAAGATACCGTCAAATATAGAAAAGTAATTGGTCAGATGGTTGTCAACATGTGTATTTCCTACACAGCCTTCACTGAACTATTCAGATGTGCTTGCCCCTACATGTAATTCAGTCATGAGGGAAGTACTGTTCAGCAGAGCTCAAAACTGCCAACTCAGCTGGTAAATTGCAAGTCTTGCACATGGTAAATATATTGTGAGTGTAGTGATTGTATTAGTATCACTGGCAACAGTGATCACTGTAATAGGGGAATGTCACAAGCACTAGTAACTTATATACGCTTGGTATTATATGTATGTGAGCTGGGAGCTTTTTAAACAGTAATATGCATTACTTCATTTCAAAATGTGGTAAGCCAGACCTGCTGCACCTGGGGACCCTTACACTCGTGTTGCTATGTGGGGCCTTAGACGTCTGCCCAAAGTCCTGATGGTACAACTGGCCACAGGCCCCCTTCCCACCTTGCCACACCATTTTGAATACACTGCCAAGTCTGAAATGCTTTCTTCCTGTTCATTCTCCCCTCCTCACCCCTCTTCGGAGGCCCATTTCAGTGATCAGGGCATGCTTCTTGCAAAAACATTCCTCTTTAACCAGGCCTTTGGCTAATTAACATCCAATACCCTTTTAAATGCCTTGTGGGAGGGTTGTTTATTGGTTTGTTATGTTATGTTTTCTATCTTGTATTTTTGTGTTGTGAACTTCCCTGAGAGCTACAGATGAAGGACAGAATACAAATTTAATAAAATTATTATTATTATTATTATTATTATTATTATTATTATTATTTGGGGGGTGGAATCTGTCTTACCCCTTGTGTGGCAAGAATAGCGCCTCTCCCTTGCATTGCATGATGATGGGGGGATATTGCTTGATATGGCTGGTGCCAGGAATTCTTTCTAAGAGGAAATGGTCACCCTTTACAGGAAAAATCATTGGTGTTTAAAGTGTTACAAGGCGAGCAGTCCCGTGTTTTTTAACTGACTGTAAATCATTCCCACTGTTTTCTTTTATGTTGAATAAGAAGCTGAAAAGAGTGAAGATTCTTCTGGAGGATCAGGACTATCTAGTTTACACAGGACATACAGCCAGGATTGCAGCTTTAAGAACAGCATGTATCATGTTGGGGATTATGTGTATGTTGAACCCGCAGAAGCCAATTTGCAACCTCACATAGTCTGCATTGAACGACTGTGGGAAGATTCGGCTGGTAAGAAAGACTGTCTTCTTAATGCTGGTGGTTGCAGCTGTCCTATGCCCTGTCTTATATCCAGATACCAGCTCCTGTAAACACAATACATATTTCATTAAGTGGCAATAGAACCACTACCATGAGATTTCCCTAACAAACTGATAGATTATTGAAATAATTCAATGCAGGACAGCACTGGCTGATTGTAGGGTGATCCCTAACAATTCATTTTATGGGGCACTGTAGCCAATAACACAGGTCACGTGTCGTCAGCTGACACAGGTAAGAGTAAAACATGTAGGAGCAGGTCCATTTCCCTGAGTTTTTCCTCCTGCCTTATGCAGCTGTATGAGTGGATCTGAGAGGAGACAGCTCTGCTTCATTCTGACTAGCTTCGCCCCCAGGACAACTAGTGGAAATCTGATGGAGGAACACCGGTGGTGGTTGTGGCTGAGCTACAAGCACAGAGCCATGCTATGCCCAAATGCCTCAAGGCCACATCTGCACCTCAAGCATAGTGCGACACCTCTCACTAAGAACAAAGAGTCACGTTTCTCTCCCCCCACAGCACTGCTGTTGTGATTGCCATGTTAACTGGTGGGACAGTCACCATTCTGTTCTGTGCAGCATGAATGACAACCAGCATCTCATCCTTTCTCAAATGTCTTATTTTGTGAACTTCAGTTTTCAAAAAATTAAGGGTTACGGTCTGTCTTTGATTTGTGCAATCACAATATGCAAAGAGAAACTGTCCCACAGTTTTGCAGGTCTAGACTTTAAAATGCACTTTCCCTGAACAAAGATTCAGACACAAACTAGTACTGTCTCAGCCATTTTATCGCCACAGAAGATCCGCGGATCAGTTTATAACTTGTTATAGTTGTTTTGTATCACAAAACTTTCTTGTTTTTAGGAGAAAAATGGTTGTACGGCTGCTGGTTTTATCGACCAAATGAAACATTCCATCTTGCAACCCGAAAGTTTTTGGAGAAAGAAGTATTTAAAAGTGATTATTACAACAAAGTCCCCGTTAACAAAATTCTTGGCAAATGTGTGGTCATGTTTGTTAAGGTGAGAATAGGCTAGATGTTCTGTTACGTATCTGGATGAACACTATGCTGATCAAATATTAGCGTTTTGTTGTGGTAGAGATCGTTTTTCTGTTTTGTTAAATTTCTCCCCATCATGTCCTCTTCAAGTAGTCAAATGCTTATCAGTTGGGAAATGAAATGAGGCCGCTGAAAGATAAGGGAATGATTTCTGTACCCTTGGGAGACTACCTAGGTCTGCAGGTCTATAGAGCATATATAGTAGGGAGGAAAGGCATTTGTTTAAGAACCTCAGAGCAACCTGGTAGGAGCTTGTGGGCTTCCATATTTACAGTACATTGGTGGCCATTTGAGCCTGGACACTGCTCCAGAAAACACCACAAACAATGGCTTTTGAACTAACGTGTTTCTGCAAAATGAGCTATTTTTTTCTGAATGATTATTTTCCTCCATTGACTAGGAGTATTTTAAGCTATGCCCAGAAAACTTTAGAGATGAAGACGTTTACGTTTGCGAATCACGTTATTCTGCGAAGACCAAGTCCTTTAAGAAGATTAAATTATGGACCATGCCAATTAGCTCTGTACGATTTGTTCCTCGAGACGTGCCCTTGCCTGTGGTTCGTGTTGCCTCGGTATTTGCGAATACAGACAAAATTGATGAGGAAAAGCACACTGAAATGTCTGAGGATATCAAAGTGGGAGACCACGCCCTTAGCCTTGAAAAGGTATACACATTTGAAGAGCTGGCCATTAAATGCTTTGACTTTTGTGCTTGTCTGTAGGTCTTTTAAATGGTTTATCAGTTTAGGAATGAATAGCTGATGCTTTTACCTGCTTCAGTTCTGATTTGTACATGGGTCTCCCATATACACATCTAACAGCCACATGAAATTACATTGGGAAGTCATTTGGAGATTTGGACTAAAGCGTCACCAGTATGACACTCTGCTCTACTTCTCATATTCAGGAGAATCCCCAGAACTGTGAGGGAGGGAAAGGAGTCAGGATTGTTCTGTCTGGCAAGCTGAAAAGTTTGCACCCCACTGACCAAACAGCGGCCATATTGCTATGCTGAATGGCATATTAAAGGAGATCCGGGGGTCTGGAGGTCACAGTCCCTGCTTATGCAAGTAGCTTCTGGATGAGGCTGAGTACCTAAGGTACCATTTTATTTAAGAAGAGTTGCACAACTTTCCCCATTTCTCAAGTCTGCCTTTATTTTACAGGACAAAGAAGATGTTCCAGTAGAAATGGCAAATGGAGAACCTGGGTGTCACTACTATGAACAGCTTTGTTACAATGATATGTGGCTGAAGGTTGGGGATTGCGTCTTCATAAAATCACACGGTCTAGTCCGACCGCGAGTTGGCAGGTACCCTTTTTCTCTATAAATATAGTTGCATCATTGAAAACTGATTTAAGTCTTTCATGTACAAAAGCAAAAGATGAATAAAACCGCAAAGTAATTGGGGGGAATGGCTCAATTTTTGACTTGGCGATTATCTTGGGATACTCTGAAGCAAATCTTTTTCTGTTTTTCAGAATAGAAAAAATGTGGGTAAGAGATGGAGCTGCCTATTTCTTTGGTCCGATCTTTATACACCCAGAGGAAACTGAACATGAGCCAACTAAAATGTTCTACAAGAAGGAAGTGTTTTTGAGTAACTTAGAAGAGACCTGTCCCATGACATGCATTCTAGGTAACCAAATAGTATTGATGTTTTTTGCTATAACCTTTGTGTTTTGAATGAGCAGTACAGTTGGGGGCTGGGGGAATCACTCCAATTCTATCATTTCCATTTCTTTTTCATGTTTTTGCTATGTTTCATGTTAGGATGTGGTATACATAACTCATTAAACCTGAGTATCTAGTACATAATAAATTCTGTATGATAAATTTATTTGGGTTTTTTTTTTTAAGCCCTTTTCATTCTTCTAGAACTAGTAACAGAGCAAAATAAATGTGCTTTGAAATATAGTAGGTTGTTTACTAGATAAGGGCATTCTCATTGTGTTGTGTATGACCCTTGGCAACACTATGGTCATCCTAAACAGCTGCTGCTGCTGCTGCTGCTGACTCAATCTACCTGTATCACATTATTGCCTACTTTACTAGAAGTATAAAGGCTTTTGAACAAAATAATCAACTAGTCTTGAATGGTCCATACAGTTATTTTAAATTTTCTTAAGTGAATGGTTTTCTTGTTCGTGTGAAATTAAATTGGCTCTGTTAAGGGGAGGAGAAGCTGTTCGACTTCCAAAATGTTCGAAAACCAAATCGCGGCTTCTGATTGGCTGCAGGAAGCTCCTGCAGCCAATCAGAAGCCGTGGAACCCCCGTGGGACATTCGGCTTCCAAAAGAACGTTCAAAAACCGGAACAGTCACTTCCAGGTTTTGATCATTCGGGAGAACTAGGCTGTTCGAAAACCAAGGTACGACTGTATTTGTCATGAAGAGATCCAGCAAGAAAGCACTGTCCTAATCCAGCAAAGGAGATCCATGTATGAATGCTGTCATCATATCCATTTAACTTCCTGGATGTTTAACTTCATTCAATGTGCATAGGAGATGCAGTCCCTGCAGGAGTCCCTAGTTACATGCAATATGTGAACTGGAATGAGGCTTAGGTGTTCCATTGTAGGCTATGTGTCAGTATATTGTCACGAACTTTTGGGTGGTTTAAAATATGCAGGCCTGTTAACAAAAATTCACTTTCAAACTGTCAGTGTGGAAAACTGCTGCTACTTTATTTTTCTCTCTTTCAGGAAAGTGTGCTGTGTTGTCTTTCAAAGACTTCCTCTCCTGTAGGCCAACTGAGATTTCTGAAAATGATGTTCTCCTCTGTGAAAGCCGCTATAATGAAAGTGACAAACAGATGAAGAAATTTAAGGGATTGAAAAGGTTTTCTCTTTCAGCAAAAGTAGTAGATGATGAAATTTACTACTTTAGGTACGATGTTTTTGCTTTTAAAGCATTATGGGAGATAATGGGGGTAGAGATCTTTAAGTTGATTTGACTGTAGGAAAAAATGTCCTTTATAAAACAGTGGTATAAACTGAAGCATATTAAGATCCATTGAACATAGAGGGCCATTAGCTCACCAGGAAGCTAGCTTGGCTATTCCAGAAATCGAATTTCTATTGGGTCCAGGAATTAGAAGGGTCTCAGGCATACTGCCTGCCATCTTCCTCCCCACCCACCCCCCGGCCAAAACAACAACAGTATTTTAAATAGGCAATGGTGAACTTGAATATAGTCATTTATTTTCTGCCAAGATGTATTTCTTACTTAAAATATCACTGCACAAAAATAGGCATATTATCATTTTAGATAAGGGCTGTAGAGAACGACATCCTTTTCATTGAAGGATTTGCAATTAGAAAAATTGATTTCATTTCTAGAAAAGTTTAACATTAGCAAACGTCTTAGAGTTGGCTACCAAAGCCATTCTGTTTTTTGTGGTGTGCACCTAGTGCATGGAAGATTTCTAAATAATTATTCTGTGCAGTTTCAAAAAACTGTTGTTCAAACAACAGTTGCTTACCTTTTTCAAACATGCCACTTATTTTTTTAATATGTTCCTACTTCTTCCTGATATAACACTTACTGTAAAGCAGAATTAGGAATTATGGCCATTTTCAACTAAGCTGTCACCCTAACGGAAACCAGCACAAGTCCCACTAGTGCAACAGGATATTCTTTCCTCTCCTCTCCACCACTCTCCCCAAATCTCAGCAGGGTCAGGAGACCCCCCCCCCCAGAACAGGGTACAGTGGGGGGAGAGGAGAGCTTGTTCCAACAGCACAGGTGTTTTTGCTTGGCATACAAATGGATCCCCCTTAGTGTGGCGTTGAATTCTATCCTATGTTGTGCAGAGAGGGGTTTTATTCATATGGAATACTTTCTTAGGAAACCCATAATTCCTCAGAAGGAGCCATCTCCCCTTCTGGAAAAGAAAATTCAGCAGCTAGAAGCCAAATTTGCTGAGCTGGAAGGAGGTGATGAAGAGATTGAAGAGATTGCAGAAGAGGAAGGTGAAGTTACAGAAGCGCCAACGATGCCTCAACTTCAGAGTCCGCTTTCTAATGAATTGGATATAATGCCATACACTCCTCCACAGGTAACGTCTTTTACAAAATCACATAGTTGAGACCTTTCCCTCCTCCTCTTCCTCCTCTGCTGAAAAGATGTGTGCTTTGGCTGTAGTGAGCTATATACCAGAAATGCAATTTTCAATGTTACTTTGTCAATATACAATTTATTTTCTTTTGTAAAATGAATTAAAATATACTGAGAACAAATAATTTTTGTAACTCGTGTGATTTCAAGTTACATCTTTCATTTAATGCTGGGGAAATTGTGATTTGTGGTGCAGCAACTCATGTAAATAAAAATTTTTGGGTAACCAAATAAGAAATAAGTCGCTTTTGGATTGTTTGCAGTTTCTAGAAAGTTCTAATAGTAATTTGGAAGAATATTAATTAATGGCAGATATACTGCAGTGCTACCCAGGTTTTGTAAACCGTAGAGGCAACCACCAATTCCTAGGTATGGCAGCCATCTTCCCAGATTTGCCCACCCAAATACTCTTGCCTCATTGAAAATGATCCAATACTGTCATACCTTGGTTTTCGAACAGCTTAGTTTACGAACAACTTAGAACTCAAACGTCGCAAACCCAGAAGTAGGTGTTCCAGTTTGCGAACTTTGCCTCAGAAGCCGAACGTGCGGCACGGCTTCCGCGGCTTCCAATTGGGAATCGGAAGCTGTGCCTTGGTTTCCAAACGTTTCAGAAATTGAATGGACTTCTGGAATGCATTCTGTTCGAGAACCAAGGTATGACTGTACCATTATCAGCTTAAAAATATGATCATGAAGACAAAAAGGTCAGAAATTGAGGATTAGATTCTCTAGCCTTCACTTTCTAACTTGAGAATTTTCTGTGATGCATTTATGACCATAGGTGTGTTTTTTCTCCATAGTCCACTCCCAAGTCTGCCAAGGGCAGTGTAAAGAAGGAAGGATCGAAGAGGAAGATCAACATGAGTGGTTACATTCTATTTAGTAGTGAGATGAGAGCGGTTATTAAAGCTCAGCACCCAGATTATTCATTTGGAGAGCTCAGTAGACTTGTTGGAACAGAGTGGAGAAACTTGGAAGCAACCAAGAAAGCAGAGTATGAAGGTAAATTAAAGGTGCAATGATGTGAAACCTTTTTGCCCTTTCAGGAAAGACTCAGTGTCCTTTTGAGGGCAGGCAACTTATATTTCTGTCTTTGGAGCTTTAAATACATAAGCACTCACTCCATAGAAACTTATAATGCGCTAAGACAGGGGTTCCCAAACTATGGGCCGCAAGCTTCATTCAGGTGACCCATGGCATGTTGACGCTAAATATTCCTACTGATTTTTAATGGTATTTTATTGCTTCTTTTCTTTTTCTTTTATTTTATTTCATTGCATTGAAGTTCTATGGAATGCAAATTATAAGGCAGTAAAATACAGCATAAAGATACGCTACAATTAAAAATCATTGCGGCATTTAGCACACCACATTGAAATTACCGCAAGAGGCAGTAAAATCATAAAGTGGTCCATCAACAATTTTCAGGTGGTCATTGGGGGGGTGGGAAGTTTGAGAACCACTGTACTTAAGGGAATTGGTAGTGGTGATGATGCCTCTGGAACAGACCGACTGAGCTGCCTGCTAGGGAGGAGGCAAGGGCCCAAGAAGAAAGTCATCTCAGGTAGGTATCTTCAACCTGTTCAGACCCAGACCCACATCTAACCCAAACATCCATTTCTTAATTTTTTACCATATGTTTCAATGACAGTAGTGCTCCTGTTTGCAACCTACCTTGGACCAGACTGCGACCCACTAGTGGGTCCCAACTCACCAGTTGAAGGCCAGTGATCTAAAGGAAGTGAGTGGGCTTAAAGTAGATTGAGAGAGGAATAGGAAGAAGGAGAAAAACTGGAAAGGAGAAGTAGCAGAGTGAAAAGTTGAGCAATGGATGGGAATTGTAGAGAAGCAGGTTTTGACTAATATTACCAGTGCAAGCTGCTCAAGAGTGGAACAAGCTGCTCAACAGTGGAACAGGAGGAGTGACCAGCTCTCGCCTTTTCTGGAGGTATTTAAGCAGAGGCTGGACAGGCATCTGCCAGGAAAGTTGTAGCCAAGGAGTTGCACTAGATGACCGCCAAGGGCCCTTCCAATTCTATGATTCCCATAGCCAGGAGCTGCAACAGTGAAGTTCAAATACTGGTTTCAGATAACTAGCCCAGCATTTAACATCAGGGCACTAGTACATGCTGAATAGTGAAGATACGTAGAAGCAAAATGAAAGGACTACAGAGAGTACAAAGCAATGAAAGAAGTTTAAAGCAGAGCAGAGAAACATGTAGTTTGTCCTTAATAAATCAACTAAAATACATTTATTAGAATGTCTTCGCCTACTTAACCCAAACAGATGTGCTTTTGTTTTCCTATCTCAAATTGTTATTCTGCTCCCTGAGCAGCATAATAATATAGTCAGCTTATAATAATCAAGCTCTTTCATGTACTCACAGGTAGGTTTTCATTAAAGCCTGCACGTCTTTTGTAGGATGCATGTTTCCAAATGTTATCATCCTAAATTCGTAGGCTAGAATGTTTTTCAGGTATTTATTGCAGCATTAGAAAAGAAAATTTAGGAATACTTATTAAGCTCTGAAGATGATACTAAGTCATTTTTAAGCAAGTTTGATATTCAGACTAAATGCTGTTAGTCATTGGATCTCACTTTCCTTTACTGTGGACTTGCTCTATCATTTCTTTGCGGAGCTAGAATGATAGATGGTTCCATTTCATTTTCTTTTTTTCAAACTCGTTCCTTCCTACACGTACTGACACATAGAAATGTGGACACGTTCAGGCAATCATATCTTAGTTTAATAAGCCAAGACATGAACAAGTTGTTTGGCTGTTCCTGCAGTCCTTTTCCACGAATGTGCAAGCCAGAAAGTCTCCTTGACTGAAGTTTCACAGCATGCTTGTATTGGAAAACCATGTTTAATGGGTTCAGAACAAGCTAGAAGATAATGCCATGGTTCATTTTGAAGCTATTAACCATTGTTTCCCATTTAAGCTACAGTGAATGGAATAATTCTTTGTTTGTTCATTCAAACTGCAAAGGAGCTGATTATGCACCCATGAGCTTGTTCATACCTCAGTTTATTAAGCTGAAATACAATTTTTTTGAGCCAGTGCAATGTCTCTGACATTTTTCAAAGCAATAACGTTGAGTTTCTCTTTAAACTATGCCGTTTTGAAGTTCTATCCATTATAATTATATCCCTTTTTATTTTGCTTGGGACTACACTATGGTATTGACATCCGTGCTAAAGTTTTCTTAAGTATTTCTACTTTGGTCCTTTATAATTTGATTACAAATTTCTGTTCTCAGACTGACATTTTATCAGCCATTTTTGTCAAAAGGCAGATTTTTCTTTCTTTGTAGATGAGGGCATTTTGCTTTGTATGTTTTGTTTAAATAGATTTATGGACAAAAGGGAAAGTATCTGGTATGAAGCTGCATTAAAAATTAGAAGGAATTTTATTTCCTTAAGTGCTTTTAATGAGCATCTTAGAATAAACTCATACAGGGTTTATGTCCTGAATAAGTGCCATTCAGTAAGCAATGAAAATGGATTTTAATGGAACTTTGAGCTTTAAACCACCACAAATTCAAAACAGAATGTTTAAGCACTAAACAGTCAAAAGCTGTGCATGACAAACTTCCCTGATAAGCAAAGTAATTAATAAATATGCACAATCAAGAATTTTTTCGACATGAGAAATTAAGGTTCATGTCTTAATATTTCACTGTACCCAGTGATTGCAAGGTGAGGTTTGAAGGTTTGGGGGCTGGGTTTGCTAGATTTGACAGTGAAATTCCAAATCTCAGCTCCTGTGTCTGCTTGGTACTGTTGAATTGCTCTGTCAATATCACAAGTTTTTGTTCTCTTGTCTGCTAGCATCTGACACAAACCATTTAGAATAAAACCATTGCTGAAAGATTGGCTCCTGTTTTGCTGAACGTAGTCCTAATTCAAGTCTCTAGAATTTACGTGATAAAAGAAATATTAATCCAATGTTTTCTTTTTGAATTTACTATGAATAATCAAAATTCATTTTGATAATCAAAATGTCTTTTTCATAGTTAAAACAGAAGACGATATAGTAACTCCTTGCCTTTTGATCTCTTTTAAGGAATTTGTGTTATGAAATTAATCATATATTGTATGCTTAAAACTTTATACATATGCACACACACAGGAATCTATGACATAGCCTTCATTTGTAATCTAGATTGGTCCTTACTAGTAGACATACTACAGTAGACATAATTTGTGTCTACTGCAGTTGCATATCTTTGTGTATTTTCTCTTGTGCTCTTTGATCATGCCTGTAATTTCACGTCCCCCAAATATAAGTTTGGATGCATTATTTCTGTTCCTAAATCAAAGAAGGTGCAAAAAGAATCATGCTTTTCTTGTTTGTCTACATAAAATATTAAGTCTGTTGGGCAACTGGGATATATGAAATGCTGTGCTAGGAAACTAGTCTTTTGATGGGACAAATTGTGCAATTGTCTCATTCTTGTTGTTTTCTAACAAAATTTACATTTTTGATCTGGGAAGCAACTTGGAAAGGGATGCTGTATTTGTTCGATAGTTTCCCCCAGGAGTTCAGGATAAACCATTATGCTTGCCAAGCCTCTTGAGCATACATTTAGAACAATTCCTTTATAGATGGAAAAAATGCCTTCCAAACAGATTTTGTTACGTTTAGCAAATGTATTGTTCTCATGGTAGCTGAAGAAGCTTGTTTGGAAGAACCAAGGTGGGTGGAAAATAGAATTTCCCTCCTCCTAAACACTGGGCTTTATGTTAAAGATGGAGGTAAAAATTGGGACAACACTGGCCCTATTAAAGTCTAACTGGATACAGTGGTGCCTCGCAAGACGAAAAGAATCCGTTCCGCGAGTCTCTTCGTCTTGCGGTTTTTTCGTCTTGCGAACCAAGCCCATTAACGGCTTAGCGGATTAGCGCTATTAGCGGCTTAGGGGCTTAGCGGATCAGCTGATAAGCGGCTTAGCGGATCAGCTGATAAGCAGCTTAGCGGCTTAGAAAAAGGAGGGGGGAAGGGGAAAAAACCCGCAGGAACTCGCAAGACATTTTCATCTTGCGAAGCAAGCCCATAGGAAATTCGTTTTGCGAAGCACCTCCAAAACTGAAAACCCTTTCGTCTAGCGGGTTTTCCGTCTTGCGAGGCATTCGTCTTGCGGGGCACCACTGTACTTGTTTTGGATCAGAGCAAATCCGTTGACATGTACTGTACTCTGTAGCTCACCTACTCTGGAACAGGCCCACTGGCATGTACAGAATGAATCTAGACCTAACAGGCTGTGAATTGCAAATATGGTACGTAGTATCTTATGCCAAGCTGTCCTGGCATGCGTATTTCTTACTCCTGAGCTGCTACTATCTGATGGTACCATTGGACTTTTAAATGGACTGATGGACTTTTAAAAAGGTCACCAGCTCTAAAACCGCATAGCTTGGATTCTGAGAACCACCAATGGAAAGTAGTTTGCGGAAGGAGACTGTCCCATTCCACCCTTCCCTCCTTTGCGTCCTCCTCGAAAACCTTCACCTCTTTGGGGGCAACTTCCTCCTGTAGCCCCCTGCATCACATCTGTTCTGATCAGAGGGTCCCCCGACCCTCAGCAGAAGCTTTTAGGGGGCACAGAGGACTGCAGGCTGGAGGAAGCCTTGGTTCTCGGGATCTGGGCCCACATTTCGTTGACTCTTCTGAAGCCCTTTCATCGTAGATTCTTTAATCGTCTTTTTGTTGGCAGCCAAACTAAGACAAAATTATGTATTGCATTTTCAAAAATAGCCTGTATTTCCCCCACCCACCCACCCACAACTGAAGCCTAAACTTGTTGCCAATGTTGACTAGTCCTTTTTCAGTGATTAGAGAATATATTTTTTAAAAATTCTGGGTTAACGAAACAGAACTGAAAGTCTAAAATCTAAAACTTTTGCAGAGCGGGCAGCTAAGGTTGCTGAGCAGCAGGAGAGAGAACGAGCAGCACAGCAACAGCAGCAGAATTCCTCCCCCCGGGCAGGCACTCCTGTCGGGGCTCTAATGGGGGTGGTGCCGCCACCAACACCAATGGGGATGCTCAATCCGCAGTTGACACCTGTTGCAGGTAAAAAACAAATAGGGGCTCTGACCATTTTTTTCCCTTCATCCACTTTACCAAACTCCTTCATAACTCTGAACGCTATTCTTGGGTCACTTTATTTGTAGTGAAAAAGAAAAAAAAACTATTAAACTTTACCTCATAAAACCTTAAGTTCAAAGCAAACACGGATGTTTCCCTCACTGGTAGAAGTAGCACCCCTTAATCCTAAGCATGCCGTCTTATCCCGATGAAGTCTCTGCCAGCTCATTCCCTGGTCAGCAAACTTGCTCCTGGTTTGTACTGTTAATTCTATTTTGTTTCCTCTGAATGCTGCAGAATCTGGACACTTGGGAAAGAGTGGATGGTTTTCTCAGGTGGCACGTCATCCGTAACATTAGACATGTTCCGACTGTGAGAAAATGTAATATGATGCCTTAACGTGAGGGTAAACTTGAGAACTGATTTTATCCATCAGTTGAACTGGCTAGGGTTCTTGGAAGCAGTGCTTAGTGAGAATCGGAAAACATTTATTTATTTCATAAAATGCATATACCGCTTGATTGTAGAAAACCTCAAAGCGGTTTTCTTTTCTTTTGCAGGATTTTGGGTTTGTGTGAATTGAGCAGCAAGCCCTTCCATGCCACACTGCAATCCACTTTCATAACTGTGATATTTCAAAAGCAATTATATTGTTCAGGCATAATGCTGAACCACACAGTTTAGTATTTTGTGCATGAGTGTCAAGCTTATGCTGTCTCCCCTCCTCCTCCTCTTCCTAAGGCATAGCCTTGAGGAGGAGCTGGGAAGCTTTCATTTCCATCTTAAATTCTAGCTGTTTTTATTAGATAATTTTACATATAGGACTTGATTATCAAACCATGTAACCTAGTTTTGTGTATTCAAATCCGTCAAGGCTCTATCAGTATTAAGCATCCAAGCTTATCTAGTTCTGTAACTGAGCAAAGCAGATACAAGAACAGGAATAAATATTTTGCATTAGGGTGTATGTAGATTTGGTTTAGTTTAGGTCTCCATATGTTCTGAATCTGTATTTGAAAATAAATACATTAACTTCACCAGGATCTAAATACGTGTTTTCTGAGGCACCCTGCATTTCATTACATGCAAACAAATTGCAAGGCATTTTATTCTGATAATATTTAATGCGGCAGAATTGTCTGTTAATAGGACCTAGCATATAATCTATTAAATTTATTTTTCTTTTAGTATCACCATCTCATTAAAAAACCCAATATTCCGTTTTATATCCAGTTTTTCTCACCACGTGATCTTAACTTACACCTCACTTTGATCCAGATCTGTTTATAAACAGCTTTTCTTGAAACACTTATTTTGTCTGAAGAATATCTTCAAAAATCAGCAACTAATGTAATTCTCTGGGAATAATTGCAACATTTCCGCAGGGCAATGTAATGTAAGTGCAGCAAAAGGGGGGGGGCAGCTTTGGGACGCACTCAGAGGTTTGAGAGTGGCGTTCTGCTCATGAAACAGGGATCTGTAAGATTTTGGTTTCACTTTCCCTTGCACTCTGCAAAAACCTGTTCCAGGGGATTGAAGGACCCCCCTGAAACAGGCCGGGAAGTGGTAAGGAGACTGCAAAGGAAAGGAGAATAAGTGGCAGGGAACTATTCGTCTTTAATAGAAAGTTGTCCCACTGATTTACATGATATGATGAATAGTTTGCTAAACATGTTTCACTGCACCTCTTGTTTTCTTGAGTGAAGTTTATCAGTTGAAGAAAGAGCTGGAGCAGCATTTTGTCTAGTGAGCTTTTGGCTGTGAGCCAAAGTCCCCGGTTCAAATCTCCCATCAACCATGGAAGGATGGGAGAAGGAAGCCACTCCTTCTCATCCTCTGCTCACAGCCCCATTCTGCATATACTATCCTACTTACTTGGCTGCTATAAACATTACTGGCACAATGTTTGCAACATGCTTTGAACAGTTGAAGTGTGTGATATAAATGCTAAATATAGTCACTAGTATCATTGTGATTGAATGGCAGCCAGTGTTGTTTTCACCTGATCATTCAACACGGAATCTCAATTTACAGTAGAATGTTTCCAAATAAATAAATTTTACACAGCTTGGTTCTTAGTTTTTAATTTGTTGCTGTGAATTTGATTCGTCACGGCTGCTGAGAATCTAGTCCAAAAATGTTGCATTTTATCTCAGCTCCATTTGTAAAAAAATAAATAAATTCCTTTTCAGTTCAGTTTTTGTTGCATACGTTGTGTAGAGATTGAATATTAAGCCATTTCAAAGTTTTTAGAAAGCAATATGTATTTTTTAGTGGTTCACTGAGAATCCAGATCTCCGCTTTGCTGTTGGGTGGATTGCCAGCACCATTGTAGAAGAAAATCTGTCTCTCTGGTGTTGATTCAAGGAGATGCCCATTCTTTCCTATAACAGGGCAGCAGCATTCCATAAACCTATTTTTGTGACATATCTCCACTTGGGTTGATATTATTCTTGTTCGTTTTACTAGTTTTATGTTAAATTTTCTTAGGTAAGGTTACACAGGCATAAAATTAGAGCTATTACTTCCAAACTTAACTTTCCTTCAGTAGGTAGGTCTGAATATGTATAAATCATTACCTGAAATTATCCACAATATTGGTTCCAGCCTTGCAAATAATCAAGTGATGCTTGAAAAAGTATTTCTTCACCACCTTTGACCTCATATAGAGCCCCCAAAGCAACTCACAGACATAACTGCCATATTTTTCTCAGAATACCTTCAGTGATTTTCCATTATTCTCCCCCAAAACCCACCAACCCACCCACACAGGGCACTGACCCATATCTCTTGGAACTCTTCTCCATCAATCCTTCTTTTCCTCTCTCTCCATAATATCTCAGAATACTTCTTTCAGTCACCTTCATTGTCCCCCTCGCCCAACAATCCCCATTTTTTCCAGTCAAAGACAACCGCCACATTTCCCTCATTAACCACCCACCAACATTTATCTCTCATATTACCTCTTATTCTACCTCCTATCTCTTCCCTTTCCCAATTTTCTATGTTGAAGACCCTACATATACCCCGCCCCCCGGTTAACTCTCCTTGATTATTCTAAAGGCACCCGAACACAGCAATCCTTACTTTCTTTTCCTGTGCCCTTGATTCTCTTCTGTCAAGAGACTTGTCCATTTTGCCTTCTGTTCAGTACAATACATGATTCCTTGTTTACATTGCTATAGTATGCTAAAATTAACATGCCTTGAAGGTGAAGAATTGTACTGTGCAATACATTGCTTTTTATAGTTACCAGTAGTGTAACTTGCAGCAATATATAAGCTATGTGAGCACTTAAGATGATTGTGCAGTGAATATTCCCTGATGAAAACGTCCATGAAGTTTTTTCTGTCATGGCACATGAAAGATAAGGTCTCTCTCTCTCTAATATACCTTCTGTTTTAGTAGTCTTTTGGCCTTAATGAAGGTGAGAGATGGGAAGCAGCTCAATCTATGCAGTATTGTTAAATTAATTTCCCATATGTGTAAGTGGTTAACATCCTGTGTAAGTGAAAAAGCCATAAACAACCTGAATGCCTGGTATCCATACATCTTCTGTTAAGCTACATTGCTGTCCCATGAATTTTTGAATGTGCATGTCGCAATGTGATATATACTTCCGTATGACTGACAAAACATTTTGCATTTGCTTGTAATAATAACCACTTAATGATTCTAAATGCTCAGTTGGTTTCCTCCTGAAGAAAATGCCAAAAGGCTAAATACTAATCAGTTCCGAATACGGTATCTGGCACTGTAACAATGTTCATTTTTGCAAGGTACTAATTGTAGTGTTGTATGGCAGTACCGAAGGTGCATATATGTGGGTAGTGCATGTAATTATTATTTTGATCATTTTGCATGTCATTGATGCATGTTTGAAATTTGTTGTGTCCTTCAAGGCATGCTAGGTGGCTATCCACCAGGGCTGCCAACTTTACAGGGCCCAGTTGATGGCATTATTAGCATGGGCAGCATGCCGCCACTTCACCCTGGGGTGCCTCCACCCCACCAACTTCCACCAGGCATGCCAGGCATCCCACCACCGGGTAAGAATGACCTCATTCACTCATTATCTCGCCTCTCTGTTCTCACCCCATTTAACCAGTTGCCGTAGGAAATGTTTGCAGCTTGTGCATTTGTAGCTTAACTGCTTGACTCCTGTCGAATGCTCCAGGTATGTCTAGCTCTCTAGATGTGCAAGGTGCATTGAGAAATATACAAAGTATATTTGCCAAACATCTTGGCATGTATGATACATGTTGGCAGAGCAACAAATGTGACTGATCCAGCAGCAAAGGAGTTGACCATGGAAATACCCTTGTCTTTTTAGCATGAGTTTTTTAAAAAAGTGTCAAATAGATCTGGCTTGAACGGTTACATAGAGTATTGAAGACACATAATTCCTAGTCCTTCTGAAACTGTTGAAGGTGATGTTGTTTGTTGAACCGGACAATTTCACTACCAGACATGGATCTTAAACCAGTATACTGTTAGTTTTTTATTTCTTTGTGCACCATTAGTTCAAATATACACATCCTGATTTCAAACAACTTCATTTAACAGCAAATCATTTTTAAAAAATGAAACCCTGTAGCCTGATTTTTAAACAAAGCAAACTGAAGCTTCAGCCAAGGGGAATATTAGTGTCTGGAGAGGTTGAAATGTGGGTACAGGCTTGTTCTTTAACATACAGTTCATCCAGGTTTGATAAATACTTAAAAGTAAATGTTCTCTTGTGATGTGGATCAATATTTATCCAAAACCATGAATAAAACATTAACTAAGAGAAACAGATATTTTGTTTCCAATTATTAAACTTCTATTTATAGGGAGACAGGGGCTGTTATGGAACCCTTGTTCATTGCCCCCTTCTCCTTTTTGCTGCTGCAAATTTTTCTTTCACTTTTACATGGTATATCATACTCCTTTTCTGCATGCAGTGGATAAGCTCAGCTGTTAATCTGTGGGCAAAAACTAATGTGATTTGCCTGCTTTATTTCTAAGTATGTATTTCACAGTAGTGTTCCCCTAAAATCTGTGAACATGAATAATTGCCTTTAAGATCCCTTTTTTCTTCAAGCCTGCTAGGGTATACAGTTAACATCCAGCATTCAAGAATTTGAGGATTTGCAGTGAGAAATTAACTATAGCTTTGGAATATAGATGTGTGCCATAGTTTCTTTATGGCTTGTCGTGCTGTTGAACTTTGAACAGCCATAAAGTGCTTGTGGATGTTCACTATCATTGACAGGTTTCTCTATTTTAAAAACACCTTGTCTCCTTAGCTGCAGAAACAGTGTTACTATGATTATCATGGATGTATTAATCGCCTTCTAAGCAACCATCTCAAGGCTATTTGCATGTAAAAGATTTTTAAAAATAGTTAAAAGCACAAAAAGAGATACATTTAAAAGCAATACTAAAACCCCAACAAAGTAGACCCATTTATTCAACAAGGAAAGCCTGTCATTGTCGGATAGAAATGACTGCATATCTGATCAAAATTCCAAACTGTATCCTTATAATCCCCAGGAAGGCTGGTTCTGAATAAATTGTAAACATGAAGAAACAGCCACCAACACAATAAGCTAGCATGCCTGCACAACTTCACTAGTTCATTTGTGATGTAGCAGCAGTCTTTGTGAGGTTATTCTCAGAGCCTACAGAAGAGATTATTACTAGATGAAATAATTTTGGCTGGAAGCCCCCCAAACACCACAAACTGTCAGTCAACACAAGTTACTACTTCTAATAAGAATACTTAGGGGATCATATTTTAATACCTGTAATACTCCTTTTTCTTTTTCTTTTTCATTTTGAAATATAGGTGTTATAGGTCAAAGCGTTTCCTCCATGGTAGGAGCCCCCTCAGCAGGAAGTCCTTTTGGACAGCAGGTAAGTGATTTAGATAGGCATAGGAAAATCCTATAAATCATACTCTCAAAGGGTTTGTTTTTTAATAAATTGACCTCCCACAACCTAGTGAGTTTATTGCTCCTCTTATTTTCTGATACTGCTTCCTTACTACATCTGGCATGTGATTTAATGATGTAGGAGTTAGAGGATATAAACTATCCCCTCAGATAGTAAAAGCTAAGTAAGGCAACAGGTGCTGGTGAGGGAGAATAGGTGGGAGGACAGCATCCTTCTCCAGCCCTCCAAATACTTTGTACTACAACCAATGTTAAGGGATTATAGGAGTTTTGGTTCAAAGCATATGGAAGACACCACATTGGGGAAAGCTGCTCCAAACAATTCCTTGTTCTTTTTTTCATGACTATTGATTTCTTGCCCTGCTTTCTTCCTTTTGCTCTCAATACCATTCCCTGTAATCTTCGCCAAAAATCAATAAGTAAGATTCCAGATAGCCAAACAGTTAAAACTATGATATGTATGAATGTGTTGTGCATGGAAGTGACATTTGTTTTGTGGAGATTTCAGACTGTCTTGATATAACAACGTGAAACAGGTTTTGTTTAGATTTATTTTTTTGGCACAGGCACATTTCTCACCACACCTGAGGGTAATCGTTATTCCCTTAAGGATGTTTCAGATGCTTTTGCTGTTATACCCTTTCCTTTCATGGAACCATCTCTAGAAACACAGTGTTCGCCACTTATCTTTGGTTCAATGAGATACTACAGTCGTCAGGCTATGTTTGATCTTTTAAGATATTGTTCTTTACTATTCCAGATGGGTATCCTTGGTCCACCAGGTCAGCAGGCCCCACCTCCCTATCCTGGACAAAATCCAGCAGCCCAGCAAGTTATGCAGCAGCCAACAACTCCTATGTTTGTCTCCCCTCCACCAAAGACGCAAAGACTTCTTCATTCTGAGGCTTATCTGAAATACATTGAGGGTCTAAGTGCTGATTCGAGTAGTATTAGCAAGTGGGACCAGACCCTTTCAGGTAAGTCTACTTGCAGTAAACACAGAGACCCTAGAAAAAAATTTTTTTTGAGGCTGGCCTTTTAATTCTACCATTACTGTACAGTACTATACTGTATGAGTGGCTTGCCCAGTGTGGCGGAGCTGTAGCTGCCATTTACTGGGAGGAGGGACAAAGTGGATATAAGATTGGGTTACACAAGTGGGGGTGCTGGATTGTCTTTGCTGGTGTGCTGTGCAGCTCCGACCTGTGCTTGTGCCTCCCCATCCCTTAAAGTGGAAGTAGCATATCTGTGTATAAAGCCCTTCATCCATCATTCCCAACCATTGGTCATGTTGACTGATATCGCCACCTCTCCTTTCTCCGGCTTTTAAAAGAGCTGAAATGAGAATGTTTTATGCATTCAGGAATCTGCACTCCTCCATGAGAAGGGAGTTCTATAATTGTGGAGCGTCCATTGAAAGCCTGTTTCAGCAAATGCTGTATAGTAAGTCCACAGGGAGGGGGAAGACAGCTCCTTCACCCCTGTTGGTAGTCACTAATGCAGATAAGTTATTCACAATGCCTTTTAGCAATCTGTTGAAATCACTAAGGAAGTTCACTATTACCCTGCACAAGGGCTTCTGCTTATAAAATGGAGCTTCTCCCCACTCTATTCTTACCACACGCTCCCCAAAATTAACTTGCAGTGGGGCAGGAGAATCCCAGAATATTGCAGGAGGGGGCAGTGTTGAATTCAATGCAATGTTGAATTCCACCCATTGCTTTTAACCCTTTGTATGAATATTTGAATACAGTGGACCCTCCAGATACAAATTAAATTCGTTCCAGGGGTCCGTCCACAACCCGAAAAGTCTGTAGGCGCTGCTTCTGCACATGCATGCAGTGTGATTGAGCGCTTCTGTGCACGCCTGTGTGGCGAAACCCAGAAGTATACACTTCTGGGTCTGCCATGTTCGTAACCCGAAAGATACATATCCAGAGCGGTACATAACTAGAGGGTCCACTGTATTAGTTTTTATTTCAGTTTATGGATTTATCTGAAATTTCATGTAGTTGGGCTTTTAAGTGATTATTTTAAAAACTGATCAGAAGTGTGCATGTTTTTTTCAGCAGAAAGTTTTTAAAAGATTCTATCAGCTAGCTCTGTCAAATCCTTTTGATTTCTGTGATTTTGTGTTCATAATTGAGAGTGCATTCTCCCGCTGAAGTCCATGCTGTCGATTTTACTTATGAACTTTATTCCATTCATATTGACAAGCTGTACGGAAATGTAACCGAATGCCCTTTTCCTACTTCAGCACGAAGACGTGATGTCCATCTCTCAAAAGAACAAGAGAGCCGTCTTCCTACACACTGGTTGAAAAGCAAAGGCGCTCACACCACAATGGCAGATGCCTTATGGCGCCTTCGAGACTTGATGCTGAGAGATACTCTTAATATCCGTCAAGCATACAACATAGAAAATGTTTAATCCTCTTTCGATACCAACATATAAATTTTTTGTGGAACAATAGCTGTTTTAGTTATTGCTGGGGGAGGGCAAACTGGTTTTATTGCATCTTACTGTACATTGCAAGATTGTTTTTTATATAAGGACACTTTTAATAAGCATATTTCACTTTTTGTTATATTATGTTGACTTTTTTAAAAAATATACAGACTTGTGCATATGGTTCTTTAACATGGAAGATGATCTCACACTTTTGTTATAAATGCAAAATAAGGTTATATCATTTGGCCTTACACAGAGGTTCTCATGCCTTCTTTTTTTTTTTTTTAAAGCAGCAAGAGTGTGTAGCGAAGAGAAATGTGAAGTTAATCCCAATTTGCATCTTAGCAGCATGAGCATCCATGTGCTTGTGTGGTAGTGACTTTTGGCAGATACATCACAAGAACTTAAAGCCTTCCTTTAAATAAAGCTACTAGGGTAGGGAGAAGATGGAATCAACTTGGTAAATGTAAGGCCTTTTTTATTTGTTCCCATAACTTGATAAAAGGAAATAAGCAAGACTGTATCTTTTGATTAGACCACCTTTTGTTGGCACATATAAGTTCAAAGTGGGGCTTGTATTGATGAGTCTGCTTTAAGAGATCTGCAGACATGAAGGCTTGCATGTGATGCCAGTTGACATTGGCCTGATGAGTGTGTGCTACCTAATTTATTTCTCCAGGATGAGACCTGTGCTCATCACCACCAGCACCACCTCCTTGGGGAAATACTTGAGTAAGCTTAAGTATAAAGGGGGAGGGATTTCTACTTTGCTGTCCTAATATGAAGGATGCATAATATCTTTGAATTCTCAGATCAGAACATTTATACATGTGTATTTTTAAAGGTGCAAAGCTTTAGTTTCCAATACCTTCACTTCGAAATCAGAATTGGATGTTTTGTTTCTTGTAGTTTAAGGTTCCCACTGCAAATTTAATGCAGTTTATAACTGATATTGGAAGGTAAGTAACAGAGCATGCAAAATGAGCATATGTATTTTAACAGCTTAAAATAAGTGCTCTATTCAGGACTTGGTATTTTGACACTTTTTATTTAAAGGTTGCTCTGATGAAAGCACTGCAGTCCTAATTTTGATAATTTTTATACGCATAGTCCTAGCTGTACAGCACTGCTTATAAGCCCAACACAGCAGATCATCATATGTAGGAATTTGTGTCCTGAACCTGCATAAATTTATTTAGAAAGTTAATCTAATTTTTGTTCCCCCAGTTATAGGACAATACAGCATTTGTCTTTACTAGTAACAGCAGTTACAAAGCAGAGAGCTCCTTAAGGCATGTAAAAAGTCCTAGGTGAAACCAGTTGGGAGTTGTTAGTTGTGTAGTTCTGTTTTGTTGTCTGAGGGCCAGACTACCAATGGCATTAATTGCATAGCCTGCTTTTCACTGCACACTTTTTCTTCCATAAAACAGGGTGCGGGGGCAGGGGTAGTGAATTCAAGAGCTTTTTCTCCAGTGCAAATTGTAGGCATGGGCCCCTCAAATCAAGGGTAGAACCCTGTCCCCGCTACTAGTCATTTTTCAGAGAAGTTGGCACATAAACTCTGATAAACATCATGTGTAATAGTGTAGCCCCGATACTAGGATTTTCTAGTTCAACAGCCTTCCTTGTTTGGGTGACATCCATCATAGAACAAGGGAGCATCCACTTGTACAAAGAGGACAACCTCCTTCATGTGCATCCCCAAAATATGCTCCATAGGGTTGGGGGACTGGAGGGGAAGGATGGAGCCCTGTTGCAAAGATGGGCTGCCACAATTAGATCTCCCTCTTCACCTTTAAAGTTAGATTTGTAAGTTTAGAAAAAACAGCTTTGAATGTTGACAAGTAATGGAATGCTTATCAAGAATGGATTCAAAGAAATAATTCAGGAGGCAACCACCTGACAAAGCTTGCACAAGTATCAGTTAGGAGGCACGTTAGAAGTCATGTTTAATTACGAGGTTGATTTTAACAAAGAATTGTTGCCATGTTGGCTTCAGAGAATGAGTGGTTCACCAGGATAAGTAACTGTCTTATTGGACCAACTTTAGTTCACTCAATGAAAATTACATTCCATTACTTATTTTGACACACATCCAGAAAAAAGTATATTTAGTTGATGTTTCTGGATCTGTTTCAGTGATACAATGCATTATGAAGATGACAGCAAGTAGCCTGTGAAAAATATACTATTAAAGTTTTGGTTCTTCAGATGAGATACTAATGCAAAATACAATATTAATATTACAGAGATTTTTGTATCATCATTCTATCATATGTGGCACACATCTTAGTATATGGCCTTTGCAATTTTTAAAAACCTCACAAATCTCTGCATGCACCCAGGAGTTTTCCTTAGGTGACTTAGCAGAAGCTGCCAATGCCAAATCAGCTCAGCACTGGGAGCTACTGAGGCGAGTGCATGGGTGCTCTTCTGGATCGTGGCCAGTGTGTTTGAAATTACCTCCCACATTTCAGTTTCAATGTCAAAAGGAGGCAGCAAGTCCTAGATCTTTAGTACTTGGAAACACCATAGACTTTTACTAATTCAATCACTTTTTGTTTTAGGTATTGCAAAAACTACACCAAAGAACCTGGAATTTATTTATTTTTATTTATTTAAAAAATAAACAGGATGAGACACCCTTTGAATGCTGTATAATTCAGGAGGATCAGTGTTGAATAATATGCAGCATTGTCTTTTCCAGACATTGAAGAGGGCAGCTTCACTATTTCTAATAACCCAGGAGTAAACAATTAGAACTGTAAATGAGGCCTTTGCCTTTTCTATGGCAGTGCAGAGCACTCCTCCTAGACCATTAGGCTGGCCCTAATTATTTTAAATTTAATTTATTCCAAAATCATGTCTCTCTTTACTGGGGGCATTTCAGTAACATGTAGGATTAAAGTTTGATGGCTACAATCCAGTATTGCACAACCAGCTAACTAAACTTTTCTAACTATAAATTGTTGAGAAGGAGAGCAAACCATGTCTTTTTTTTACCATTTGAACCCATTATTTGTTTTTTTCTACAGCCATGCACTGTATTAGAATAAAAGGACATTGAATATTCAAATAAGAGTATGGGAAATGGTTGGCTTGAGTGGAAAAAATATTTTTCAGTGAACCAGTTTGGAAGTGATCAGCAGTTCATCTCCTATTCCATATTCCCCACTCTTCCCTTAGAGCAAATGTGTTTATGTAATAATTCAAGTTGATGTTTTATAATACTTTTCAGCATATATGCTTTTTGGACCTGGTTAATCCATGCCTCATTTTTTACTCCTGGTTGTATACTCCATTGAGTAAAGTGATAACTAGTCAATGTGCATGTACTATCAGTTTGTCTGAGGCTTTTTAATTTGAATAAAAATAGCTTGCAGTTTGGATTAGCCAGGTTTGATGTCTTATTCTTAGTTTTCCTGGAAATCTAGACGTGTCCTATAAAGAAACCACAGGGATAAGCAAGCTATACATGTCACAGTTTCCCCAAAAAGCAATCCTAGGATAATATGAAACAATCTGAACTGTCCTAATATAGAACTGTATCAAATCAATACACAGATCCACTGGATCTCAGGTGTATGATGGTGGTCACACATTTTGCCTGTCTGGAAAATCACTGTTGAATTCACTTAACGCTTAATTCCTACGTACATGTACGGCTTATATAGTATGTGACCTATAGAAGGAATGTTAAATGTCCTTAATTTCATCAGATCTACTTGTACCATAATCAATACCAGCAAAGTGCACTCTACATCTCAAAACACTATTTTTACAAATTATAGGATAGAGCACACCTGGTATCATAGAGCTATATAAGCAACAGGAACGTTTTTCAGTGTTCTCCCCATTTTGAGGAGTGTAACTCCTCTGAAGCTGAATTATATGCACCTGTGTATTCATGCATTAGGACTTTGATGTGAGTAACGCGTAAGTTTATACAGGCTTGAGGTCTATTTCTTGGGGCATATTGTGGTTAACTTAGGTTAAATTACCCCCAAAAGTACCGGTAATTTGTCCTAAATACTAAAGACTATACAATACAATTTCAAACCCTTAAAGCAGGTGTGGCTAATGTGCAGGCTGCGTCCAGTTCCAGGAGACTGGGGATGGGGGGTGCATGACACTCACACACACACACTTTATTATTTAAATAATAAAGCCACTTCTATACTTGGCCATGACATGCAGCCCTCTGAAGACTGACCCTGGATCAATGTGGTCGTTGGCTCAAGAAACATTAGCCAACCCTGCAAAGGCTAATAATAGATGAACCACTCACTGCTTCCCTTGATTCAGCAGCTGTTTAGAGCGACTGGAACAAGCTGAAAAGGGGGAAATGTACTAAAGCATTCCAGAGCAAAGCTTCCAGAATTCTCTGCGGCCACGCATGGACAAGGCTCATGATTGCTTGCTACATCTGAACCAGCCCAGTGTCATGCCAAACAGGTTCCCTAAAATGAAAAGAGAAGCAGTACTACAAGTTGTATTTGTGGAAGAGTTTATAAAAACAGGTGATTAATCAATAAACCAATGATGAAATGTTTTAGATGTACAATTAATTACAGCTTCTGAAATAAATATAAGTATTGTAACCGGTCTTTACTGTTCAGTTCCTGGGTAGCTGTGACTACAATAAGACAACTACAGCATCTTCCAGCAACCTGGGTAGCAAAAACTTCATGGGACTCGAAACAGTCATCGTTCATTCTGAACACTTGTAATTTTCTTAATTTAGATGTGAAAGGCAAGTAGGATTTAGAAGTTCAGATTTCACTTCATCTAAATTATTCAGCGTCAAAGTCATCATTCTTCCAAATTTTGCTCATGCTGTCTCTCAGACCTTTTTCTACGGTAAACGTCATCTGTAAAATATTTATTTCTCAAAATACTGTGGTGGAAACATCCTTTAAATGCATCTTACATTTATTACGTCACTTCATGAGACAGCTATCCCCCCCCCCCGCCCCCCACAATGTAAACAATCAACTGAATGGGCTGATTCATGCCAAACCAGTTCACAGCACCAAATATCGTATTTTGAAGAATATACCATGGCAATGAGTGATTTATAGAAGCAAAGCTTGTTAGAACAAGGATGGGGAATGTGATCTCACCAAAGCACTGGATCTAGAACTGACCCACCAGTAGACCCTATTTAATAGGCGAGTGGGACCATCCACTTATCAATCACCTGATATATATATGGTGAATCAAAGTTTAAGCTGTGGTAGAAGTGTTAGGCTTATCTCTGATCTTAATACTTTTTGTCCCACAGCACTAAGATTGGAGATAAGCCTCTCCCACTGCCTTTCACTACCAAGCAGCAAGTAGAGGCACATCTAGTGCAGTAGGACAAGAGAACCAAGAGAAGAGACAAGCCTCTGCTTGTTCTTTGATGGTAAAAGACAGTAGAGTCTTAGTTATCTCTGATCTTGTGCTGTAATTCCACAGCACTGTGATCAGAATGGCTGCCTGCTCTGGCAGTTTACTGTCAAAGAGCAGGCAGAGGCTTATCTGATCTTAGCAATAAGTTTCAAAGACTAGAGAGAAGAGATCCCTCATCTCCAAGGTTAGATCAAAGGTAACAGATCCAGCCATGTTCCAATTCAGAATACCAGAAATTATATAACCAGGCATCATAAAACAGGTGAATATGGTTTAACCAAAATAGCCTCATGGGAGAAACTAGCCAGGCTACTGCTGACTTAAGTCTGCTACCTATTTCATGAGATGATACTGCTGGTACTTACCCGTGAAGGGTTGCTTTTCATGCATGTAAGATGACAGCCAATGGTTGACAGAAGAAATTGATGTTCAAATCAAAGTCTTCTGGCACTCTAAGGCATCCATTGCCAGTTTAATTATTACAAGCCTAGCAAAGTGGAATAAGCCAAAGGCAGAACAGTGACAGAAAAGTATAAGACATAAGACTCCCTGCCAAAAGAACTGAGAAGTGTGAAGATATGGAACAAAAATTAAATAACAAGTAGTTTGAGAGAGGCGGACCCCATAGCCAACAAGAGTGAGGCCCTGATGTCGTCTTACATGCACAAAAAATGATGTATCAGAGGTTAGGTATCAATGGACTGCTTAAAGAGACTGTAGACCAAATCGTATTCAGGGCAGGGAAATAGGTGTGGAATAAACAAGAGGGTCCTCTCTTAATTGATTTTTAACTTTTTCATCAGACTATAGAGGAAGGTAGATTGAGAGAAAGGCAGGCAAAGATGGCTGAGGAGAGGGAAGGGCAGGTGGCTTTGGGGGTGGGAGAGAAGGAAGGAGACGGAGAACATCAGGGTGGCAAAGCACGGAAAAAGTCAGAAAAAAACAATTGCCAGCAGCACAGAAGGGACAACAAGGGTCCCACAAATAGCCACACACCAAGTACAGAGAAAAAAATGAAAGAAAGACTGCCCTGAACAAACAATATGAGGCAGAGAGTGAAGTGACAACTGAGGCAGAAAAATAAAACTGGCTATGGATGCCTCAGAGCACAGTTCTTCAACTGGTCCACTGGTCAACTGGTCAAAGCCTGATCCAACAGTATGGGGACCCATTTCTTAATCTTTTACCACAAATACATGTTTGGGTTAAAAATGGGTCCTGGATCTGAAAAGGTTGAAGATAGCTGCCTTAGCATGCCAAAATTATCTTTGATATGAGCAGTGATTCCCACTGTCAGCCATCTGGGGAGCTCTTCCCCCCAACCTAACTTCACCTACATGCACAAGAAAATTATTAGATTATTTGACCAGGGCCGTGTTGCTTAAGGCTATTTGAATTAGCTTCAGTTTGCCTCACCGTTTGATAGGGAGAATGATGCATGAGAAAGAACCACCTGGGTGTAGTACCAACACTCAACAAAGCTGGTAAAACCATTTTGAGAAAAACAACTTCCTTGGTGGCTGTGGCTAAGGATCATTCATTCACAGAGAACAATATACTACCACTGCCTTAAATTTCTAGACGCTCATCCCTCCTCAAAAACCTATTTAAATGTGGATTTTCCAGGTAGCTATCAGTTCATCTCTAACTTTTTCAAGGGAGGGGGAAGATCACTGAGCATATACAGTAGCTGACTAAACCATCAACTTCTTAAATGACCAGTCTAGGTATTGAATTGGGCATAGCACTGAAATTGTACTTTGTGAAATATGTCACTTGTCTCTTAGAAGAGCAGCAAGGGCAACTGCATCCCATTAAAGAGTTCTGAGACCTTTGATACCATTAGCCATAAAGTCTTAAGTTACCCATATTGTGGTTACCTGTTTGAGATCATATTGGGCTATTTCTCCATTTAATAAAAACTGAACATAAAGCAAAGCAAATCTTCAGGTATGATTATTCAAGCAATTATGAACTTATTTTAGAGGTAGTAATGGGTTACACAAACTAGGAAATATCTGTTCTAGGCTTTTAACAATGACTGTAGATATATCTGCTAAGAGAAAAATATTAGATAACTTTATGAAAATACTTACAAAAAGTCTCTTTCCCAATTCGGACTCTGATCATAAACCATTCCATAGCACCTCCAAGGATAAAAAAGAAAGGGAGAAATCTATATACTCCAAAGCGTTGCTTTCCAGGCACCATGTTCAAGAGTAGTCTTATTTTATGTTTGACAAGCATTTTACATAGGAACTTATAATCCTTGCAAGTGAGCGGTTGATCCTAGAAAATGTAAAAAATTGATAAGAATGATTAATAAACCTATATGGAGAGTAGCTAATGAAACCAACTGGGTTTCATATCGTTCTTGTACAGTACACAACTTGACCCTGTGCAATAAACATTCAAAACTCAAATAATAAAGAGCTATGCAGACTGATCTATGCATGCTTTCTCATTAGTAAATTCTACTTAATTGGCAATTATTCCTAGGACAGCGTGCATATGAATGTATTCTTGAATTTATATGCATTCTATAATTTTCACATTCATTTATAGAATCACTCATATACAGCACTATGACAGTATTTTAATCCACACAAGCTTTTCAGCTTCCAGATGAAATGATCCCCCCCTCTCCTCCCCCATGCACTAATATGAGGGTTCTCCTGAATTACTCACCAAAAAACCCTGGAAACCACTTTTCCGACAGTAGAACATAATTATGCTTCTATTAAACATTTATTTAGCACTAGCTGTCAGGTATACTTTACAGTTTGAAATGCAAGGACCCCTAACAATAATTAACAGAATAAATTTAGCACACTGACCTTGCAACTTTCTATTTGTGTTTCTATGTCTGGGATGCAACCTAGTCAGGTTCACGTCAACAAGTGAGAAATAAAGACTCCACTGCAATATCAAATCATTTCTGCAGCATTCAGTGTATAAACAGAATCTTCAGCATCTAACCACACACAAGGAAAAGAGAAATACTGAGAAGTAAAAACAAGAGCCAAGCTTCGACATGAAACTTGCAAAAGTTCATTAAAGTTAACAGAGCTTCTGTGTGAATATTTAGCTCCATTTGTTTTACTGAATAATGAAAAAAAAATCACCCAGTACTCTGACTGGTAAATAAATGCCAGTTTTCTTGTTTATCGCTTTGCTAACATGTAAAAAGTTTTGCAAGTTTCCTGAACTACCTTATGTAAAGTTAGCTGATTATAGTAGTATACATATTTAACATACTTAAGAATAAGTACAGTGTTCATTCTTATTCATAGGGAGCTCACTGGAAAAAATATGGAAAGCCACTGCAAGTTTTACTTTCAATGGGACTTATTTCAGAGTAAACATGCATAGGATTAGGAGGGCTATTAATTAAATCTGATTAAAACTTTCAGTCCTATATTTTACATTTGCCATTTTCTCCAGGTGTCCCTAAGTATATTTGGAACATTACCTATTTTCTTGTACCTGCCCCTTGTAAATCACTGCCCCTATTGGCTGTTGGAACAGGCTACCGATCCCTGTTTTATACAGATTGTATATTTGAGGTACCTGCAGAATTTTATAGTGTGTATCAGTCAATAGGCCCAGTAGACCCTTCATGAAACTTAATCACTACTTCAGCCTACTATTTACAGCTGCTTTCTCTTTGCATTTAAGACAAATAGCTACCTATTCTCAACAAACATGCAACTAGATGCTTGTTTATCAGGTGGCCCTGTTCCTGGAGGAAAAAAGGGCTAAATTAATACCTTAGTCATGACTCGTTTTAGTCTTGTTTTCAGTTTGTTAGCCCATCTAGTCCTTCATCCAGGACAGGATGGAAGCTGGGCATAAACACAGCAGCATTTCTTCCTTTTGTAAAAAGGTAAAGGTACCACTGCCCGTACGGGCCAGTCTTGACAGACTCTGGGGTTGTGCGCCCATCTCACTCAAGAGGCCGGGGGCCAGCGCTGTCCGGAGACACTTCCGGGTCACGTGGCCAGCATGACATCGCTGCTCTGGCGAGCCAGAGCCGCACACGGAAACGCCGTTTACCTTCCCGCTGGTAAGCGGTCCCTATTTATCTACTTGCACCCGGAGGTGCTTTCGAACTGCTAGGTTGGCAGGCGCTGGGACCGAGCAGCGGGAGCGCACCCCGCCGCGGGGATTCAAACCGCCGACCTTTCGATCGGCAAGCCCTAGGCGCTGAGGCTTTTACCCACAGCGCCACCCGCGTCCCTTTCCTCCTTTTGTAATTCCCAGTAACTAGTATTCAGAGAGTGGGACGCAGGTGGCGCTGTGGGTTAAAGCCTCAGCGCCTAGGGCTTGCCGATCGAAAGGTCGGCGGTTCGAATCCCTGCGGCGGGGTGCGCTCCCGCTGCTCGGTCCCAGCGCCTGCCAACCTAGCAGTTCGAAAGCACCTCCGGGTGCAAGTAGATAAATAGGGACCGCTTACCAGCGGGAAGGTAAACGGCGTTTCCGTGTGCGGCTCTGGCTCTGGCCAGAGCAGCGATGTCATGTTGGCCACGTGACCCGGAAGTGTCTCCGGACAGCGCTGGCCCCTGGCCTCTTAAGTGAGATGGGCGCACAACCCCAGAGTCTGTCAAGACTGGCCCGTACGGGCAGGGGTACCTTTACCTTTAGTATTCAGAGGCTATCAATTTCCAATAACCATCGTGACTAGCAGCCTTTCCCTCCATGAATTTTGTCTAAACCCAGGGCCAGCCCATGCATGAGACAAGGCGAGGCGACTGCCTCAGGTGGAAGGATCCATAGGGGCAGCAGACTCCCTTGTTATCTTTATGCCCGCCCCTGTTCCTGATGCAGCTCTTCACCCACTCCTCCTTCCCTGGCGGGGAGGAAGGGGGCCGCCATTCAGTGGTTTGCCTCAGGCGGCAAAATGTCTTGGGCGGACCCTGTCCAAGCCCCTTTTGAAGCCGCCCACTGTTTCATCTTGCAGTACAAAACTCCACAGCTTAACTATTAAGCTTCCTTAGGCGACCCTTAGTTTCCGCACTATGAGAACGGGCGGGTGACTTTCTCCGCAAGGTGCATCATTTTATTCACCTCTTAGCCCTATGTTCCACCACCATCACCCGCGTCTTTTATTCGCCACTCCATTGACACCTTCCAGTCTCTTGTGGGCCCGAGTTTGGAGCGCTTATTGCAGCAGCTCCTCCACCCCGACCACCCCACCCCTCGCAGGTTCAACGGTCATAACGGCAAATACCCCCACTCTGCGTTTTCGAATTCACCCAATCACTGAGCCGCCCTGAAGACTCTGCCGCAGGCGCGGCAGGCCCTCACCTTGGAGCCTAAAGAGCAGACCTGTGCGAGGCGGCAGACTTACCCCTTGTGGGCAAGAGACGACGGAAGAGGAAAATTCGCTCCGCCTCCTCCTGACGCGCTAAGGGAAATAGCCGGATCCCATTGGCTCGCTGCGCTAGAGGGCGTGGCTTGCGGAACAGATGAGGAATAGGCGGGAGGAGATGGGTTTTTTGCTCTCGCTGAGGAACTCGAGCGCTAATGGTGGGCCCGAGAGCACAAGGGAGCAAGGTGGCAGCCAGCTCCTAGCGATATTAAAGGCACGCTGGGTTCAGTGGGAGTACTCCCGAGTAAGGGGCACAGGATTTCAGGTCTCCGCCATAAGCTTCCAGATGTCCCCTTGTTGCTTTTCTCTAAACTACAAAACAGGAAGGTCTAGTGTTTCAGGGAATACTCGTAGGGGCGGGGACAAGACTCGTGCTGAAGATACAGGATCCAGAAAAAAGCCGTGTTGTACATGTTGGCTATATTAGCGCTGCGTTGTGCAACTTGGATGCATATTCGGCTGGCTGTTACTTCCCTTCAAAATAATTCCAATGCGTCATTTCCTGACAGTGGAACTATTAGTCTGCATGGCGGGGAAAAGAACTGCCATGTGGCATCTTAAAAGCCAACATTTATTATGGCATGTTTAATAATTTATTAACCGCCGAAGATCACGCCAAATCTCACTGGGCTCACAGAAGCCCTGTGGCGCTTATTCCTTGGTAAGAATTCATAGGAGTAAGCCCCGCTGAAAGCAATGGAACTTATTTCTGAATAAATAGGCTTAGCGTGGAGAAGCAATTCCCTTCTCTCTTTTCCCTCCATCCATTTATTTCACTGAGAGCTCCTCTAACGAATAGCCGTCCCCTCTTTCTCCAGACTGGCAGAAACAACTAAGCGAGGAAAAGCAGACGACAAATAGAAACGGTAGCCCAAACCTCCCTCTTCCCCACGGCAAGAACCGCAGCGCAACACAATCATCAAGCGCGCAGTCTTTTGGAAAACATCCCCGCACTGAATGATTTAAATGCCTTCTAACTGGGCGGGCGAAAAGGCTCACGGGTGTGGTAGTCCTTGGCTCCTCGAATACTCGGAGAGAGGCCGCTAGGAAAAGATTCGCTCAGCCTACAAATCCCAAGTCGCCACGCAGCGCCTGGGTTCGGGGACCCCGCCGCCTGCTCCTCCTCGCAAGGGGTCTCTCCTGATGGGGCGCCAGGGATTGGCCAGCTTGGCTGCGCTTCCATTGGCTGGCTGGCTCTTGCGCGGCGGCGGCGGCGGCTGGAGAAGTCGCGTCGCGCGGCCAGTGGCCGGAGCAGAGAGCAGGGGACTGCGAGGGGCTGAGGTGGCCTCTTCGTGCTTCTCTGAGGTTATGGCCTTTTAACCCCCCACGGAAGAGGTGTCCTGCCGCCCCGGAGAGGCTCCATGGCTGCCGCGGGACTCAAGGCTGCAGGCGGCAGCGTGTGGAAGAGCGGCGGAGTCGGTCTGCAGCTGGTGGCCGCTGCCGCTTCCACTCACAGCTGCGCCTCCAAAGGCAGCGGAGACGGGCGCGCTGGCTGCTGCCAGCCGAGGGCCCACCAGCACCAGTCGGCGGGACACTCGCCACCGCCACCGCCGCCGCCCTCCTTGAACGGCAAAGTCAAGAGAGCCGGGGACTCCAGCCATGCAGCCACTGCCCCTTTGGGCAGCCCCGTCGAAGGGGTCGACACCAAGTCCTATCTCTGGGCCAGGTACCACGAGATGAAAAAGCTGGTTTACGGTAACCACAATATTATTATTATTATTATTATTATTAGCCTTCCCACGCGGGGTGGGAGCTTTGACTGTGTGCCTGATGCATTTGTGGAAGTGGAAGCTGATGGTGATAAATTGCAATGCTGCCTCCCCCAGCTGCCCCACTGCAAATCGTTAGCTCCGTTGGGAGCCATCAGATTAAGCTGTTCGCAGCCTGGTTTTATATGAAAAGGAGTTCAGTACCGTAGCTGTGTTCTAATTTCGCCAGGGAGCTGTGTGGCCAGAATCCCATCTGATTGCTTTTGTTGGTTTGTCCAACATGTTTCATCAGATATTCATTTACAGATAGGTAGCCGTGTTGGTCTGCCATAGTCAAAACAAAATAAAAAAAACCCTTCCAGTAGCACCTTAAAGACCAACTAAGTTAGTTCTTGGTATGAGCTTTCGTGTGCATGCACACTTCTTCAGATACAGTGTGCATGCACACGAAAGCTCATACCAAGAACTAACTTAGTTGGTCTTTAAGGTGCTACTGGAAGGGATTTTTTTATTTTGTTCAGATATTCATTTCTCACTGTAGAGAGCAAGCAGGAGTTTCTAGATCCGCAGCCCTCCAAAGTTAGAATGGCTTCAAATACTCTTTTGAGAATAGATGTCTGCTCAGATGAGAAGGGCATAAACCAAGTTAGATCATATGGGACACATGTTAATATACAGCTGAGTTCCTTCAATCACTTAGATATCAGTATCTAGTGTACTGTATTCTTGTAATAGATAGATAAGATTATTATTAAGTTCTCATCTGCCCACTTTAGGGCCTTTCATATCCTATATGATGTATTGTTAACATCTACATCTGAAACCATTTTGTATTTCTAGTATGCCCTCAGTGAGTAGTTTACCATTGCCAAGTATGTTAAATGCTAGTGGAAGAAACTAGCAGGGACAACAATTTCAAGATAACAGATGTAAAAAAATACCAGATTCATTTACTCTAAAACCCAGTGATATGGGGTGGAAAATTTTACAGTGCTATATTTTTCTATAGAAAATCTGCAGTCTAAAAATGCATGTTCATAAAAATAAATAACGTAATGAGCTGATCAGTCATGTTGGGCAGTTTCAAATTTGTAATTAATAGACTATCACCATCTATTAAATAATGGGCATGCAGCTCTTCAGATTGCTAAAAGCGGTATGTTAAGATTTTTTCAATACCTTCATTCCCCCCCCCATAAAATTTAAACAACGGAAGTCTATGTTACTGAGTTGTCATGAATTAAAATATTTACAAATGTTCTAATCTTAAAAATCCAAGTAAGCTCTTGAGTTTATTTGTATATTTGATACTTGTTGCACCCTGCAGCATAATTGTATCTCTGTCACCTGGCAATAACCTAGTACTGTTCTCAGGAACCTACCCCACAAGTTGGAAGAGAATGAATACAGTACAGTGCCTTCAACTACCACCCCATGGTCATCAGCTGAAAGTTGTTGAGGGATCAAGCAAAAGTAACAGAGCTGCAATTCTCCCTTTCCCTCTCCCAATAAAGGTCACGACGCTGTGGGTTAAAGCCTCAGCGCCTAGGACTTGCCGATCAAAAGGTCGGCGGTTCGAATCCCTGCGGCGGGGTGCGCTCCCGCTGCTCGGTCCCAGCGCCTGCCAACCTAGCAGTTCGAAAGCACCTCCGGGTGCAAGTAGATAAATAGGGACCGCTTACCAGCGGGAAGGTAAACGGCGTTTCCGTGTGCGGCTCTGGCTCTGGCCAGAGCAGCAATGTCACGCTGGCCACGTGACCCGGAAGTGTTTCCGGACAGCGCTGGCCCCCGGCCTCTTGAGTGAGATGGGCGCACAACCCCAGAGTCTGTCAAGACTGGCCTGTACGGGCAGGGGTACCTTTACCTTTATCAGGAGGGCCCACCCATAAAGCAAGGTGAGCCAACTGGCTCAGGTGGCAGGATCCATAGGAGCAGCAAATCCCAATGTATGTATTTATTTCCTCCCTTGTTCCTGGTGGAAATCTTCACCCCTTTTTCCCTGGTGGGGAGAGGGCACCTTTTTGTGAGTCACCAAAGGTGTCAAAATCATGTAGTGGGTTGGCCCTGCCTGTCAGGGTGACCAAAGCCAATTCTGTCCTGGAACCAGACCAGAACCTGGAATGAAAAGGTTCGAGATAATAGTTTCATTCAGTTTGGTGGTGAGCTGGATAAGCGCAAAACAAGCTGAAACTCGGGTCAGATGTTCTGATCCCTTTGGGAGAGACTTTGTAAATGGGGTTACATACCTCCTTAAGACAGAGTTGGACAGTTCTCTGGGTGATCTGAAGCAGGTTATCAAGGATTTCTCGCTCATAGTTGTTTAACTAAGAATGACCCTACATTATAAGTAAGAATGACCCTAAATTATACTCCTCAAATGAATAGTTTGGGGATGTGGGTAGACCATTCCCAAACTGTAGAATAAATGAGTTCCATTCAGTTCTGGTATCCAAAGCAAACTGCTGAACTGAGAATTCTTTACACCTGGCTCCAGTTAGTAGAGCTAGTAAAAACAAGCTAGTTCCCTAAGCCTGAAGTCTGCCTGAACGTGCTGGTATGGTGGAGTGGAAGCAGTGGTCTGGAGACTTTTTTTTTACCAGCTTTAGCTGATTTCCAAACTTTGGGAACTCATGGGGAATAGTTCCCTGACCATTGTTTTGCATGCTTGTAACTTCTAGATTAGGGACGCAGGTGGCGCTGTGGGTTAAAGCCTCAGCGCCTAGGGCTTGCCGATCGAAAGGTCGGCGGTTCGAATCCCTGCGGTGGGGTGCGCTCCCGCTGCTCGGTCCCAGCGCCTGCCAACCTAGCAGTTCGAAAGCACCTCCGGGTGCAAGTAGATAAATAGGGACCGCTTACCAGCGGGAAGGTAAACAGCGTTTCCGTGTGCGGCTCTGGCTCGCCAGAGCAGCGATGTCACGCTGGCCACGTGACCCGGAAGTGTCTCCGGACAGCGCTGGCCCCTGGCCTCTTAAGTGAGATGGGCGCACAACCCCAGAGTCTGTCAAGACTGGCCCGTACGGGCAGGGGTACCTTTACCTTTACCTTTAACTTCTAGATTGGGTTTCTGCTTCAGGCTGCTCCTGAAGTACTTTTGCAAACTTCAGCTGAGGGAATTCAGAATGTGACAGCCAGATTATTGACAAGTATCAGGGAGCAGATAGCATCTATTTTGAAACAGCTCCCCTGGTTCCTGGGTGGTTTCTGAGTGCAATTCAAAACATTTACCTTTCTTGCTCTAAGCAGACTAGTCAGCATTTTAAAGTAGTGGCCAGAGGTCACCAGTGGCCCTCAGCACTTCAGCTTGCCCTGCCCCCCAACAGCATTTTAGTTGAATGGACGCTAACAGCAGTTCTCCACATGCATAGTTCAGAGGTGCCTGTGGGAGTTGGTTAAAGAGGGAGGGAGGGAGGGAGGTAGGAAGGAAGGAGCCTGTAAGGTTCAAACTGGAGGGAGGAAAAGAGAAAGAAAGGGAGGAAATGGATGTGGAACCAAGCATGAGCTATGGGAAGGAGGGTAGTGAAAGGCATAAATGTGACTAAGGGGAGAAGAAAATGAAAAGCTCCCTGTGCTCCTGCTGAGCCTTCCATGGCTTATGATAAGTCTGATTTGCTGGAGCCTTTGTTTTCCCCACAATGGACCTGGCTTCTTATATTAAAAACGTAAGACAATATGCTAAAACATCAGTTAACAAAACAAGCTTTGTCTTAATCCTTTTTAACCTGGGTGCTGTGTGACTTAAGGATCAACTGCAAATCTGTAGTGATGGGTTTGGGAAGTTAGTTGTTTTGTGGTGTTTCCATTTGCATATTAATGGTAGCAACATCTTCGGAAGCTAACTTGTTCCCACTTGGGTGTTTTCTCATTAGATAGCAGTAGTCCTGAGCAATCAAGCAGGGCCACTTAGAATAAATTGCTGGAGAGCAAATATTTTTTTAGGGCACTAGGAATGTGAAGCTGATGTGTTGTGTTAAATCTTGTGTGATGAAGTGTTTGCTTCCTTCAGTCCTCAGTGTTGCTTAAGCTTAGCTGCTTTCACAGCATTTTGTTTTCCCTTCTTTGGGAAACTAAATGCTGCATTTAGCATGGTGTTTTGAGGAAATAGCTTCTTTGTATCATGCAACCTATATTTATTTGGACATTGTCATACTTTTAGCTTCAGTAGTAATTGAAGTGGTTCATTAGTATTCAAAATCTTGCATAATTCTATCCAAAACAATAGAGCATTGTTATCATTTCATGAGAGAGGTATATAGAATAGGAAAGCAGGGCTGTAGCTAGAGGGTGGCGAGGTGGGCCCCCGCAGGGGCGCAGGCGATGCCCCCCCCCCCGGCAAAATCGGCTAAAAATATGTCTATAAATATAAATTATTGCCTCATAAGAAATGGTTTTAACTAGAGGATGAAATGAATGGGTGGAAAGGGGTGTGTGGAGGAGAGGTAGAAAGAAGAGCTAATTTGTCCATGGCTAGGGGGTGCAATCTGAATGGTTCTGGCAGGGGCACAAGATCACCTAGCTACGGCTCAGTAAGAAAGCACATATTAAGTGGCTTTGGGTTGGTGATGGTCAAAATTTTCAGACTAATACGTGATTGAGAGAAGAAAATTTTTACTGTTTCTAAAGATTTGTTATTCCAAACAATATTTAATTTTTCACACTGAAATTAGTGATCCTTTGGGTGATTCCATAAGTACTACACACATCTTTAGGGCTCTTGGAAATCCAGATTTTCCCTTCAAATTCAGAGAGATATTCCACATTGCATCATGGAAACATTAAACATAAAAAATGTGAATGTGATTTCTTCCACCAGCGTAAAACAAGTTGGAAATTCATCAAGCAGTCTACTACAGTTTTGTTTTGTTTTGTTTTAAAAAAAACTTTTATGAAGCCTACTACAGTTGTTACGTGAATTCTATTCATCCTATCTTAGAGCATTGTAATATGTATTCAAATATGCAGTGAAATAAGCAATTTCTCAAGATAATTCAGCAAGCGAACTCACTGTTCTTCAACAAAAACCAGCAAAGCCATTTCATACCATAAACAATGACATGAATTTCTAGGCTTGTACTGCTTAATCTTCATATGCACATAGTCTTTAAGAGTTCAAAATCAATGTTAATTCCTCTCATCTAAGATGAATTCCTGTCATCAACCATTTGTTTCTATCAAAAGGCATCTCTAACAAATGTGTTAAACATCTTTCAACTATGCATTACATTTCCAACTCCCAAGTGTTGTGAGTTTTTCTAACTTGGGGCTGGTTCAAACATTTGTCTGTGGAGCCTCCTATTGTCCCTGGGAACAATGAACGGGAGGCAGTGGAAGACAGGAGTACCTGGTGTGCTCTGGTCCATGGGGTCACGAAGAGTCGGACGTGACTAAACGACTAAACGACAACATCAGTAATTCTTAATTTCCCAGGTTAAGCTCTACTGTGATGCCAAAGAGGTGCTAACACTATCTCAGAAAAGAGAAGAACACAATTCTGAATATAAACATACAGGAGCATCTCTGAAAACTGAAGTGGCAGGTACTTCATAGTTCAGGGCAGCATCCTCACTCCACATGGTATTCAGATCAAAAGCTTAAAGGCTATTTTTTCTTGCTTTTTCCCTTCTTTATTTTATTCCAGATCTCCTCCCACCAGGGGTCTGCAGTCTTCTTAACCCAGCGGCTATTTATGCAAATAATGAGATCAGTCTGGGAGATGTGGAGATCTATGGCTTTGATTATGATTACACATTAGCACAATATTCAAATTTGTTACATTCTATGATATTCAACACTGCCAGAGACATCTTGATTGAACAGTTTAAGGTAACGTACCTTAATCTTGCTGTTTATTGCCTAACTACCAAATGCTGATTTTATCCACTTGATTTGTAGCAGGGCATGACGGGACAGTATGGAAACGATCCTTAGACCAGCATGTACATAATTCTCTACTTATTTGCTTGGGGCTTATAAAATAAATAGCAAGAAAAGATCCTTCCACACCTTTTGTATGATAATAGCCTAGTTCACAAATAATAATAAACATGTGTTAACTATTATATTTGCAAGCCTTGAGTCCCTGCACCGACCCCCCCCCATGTCCTCTGACACAGCCAAAAGGAGACTGGAAACATTTGCTGGTTTTTTTAAAAACTAACTAGTGTTTGTTTTGACCACACTTGAACAAACTGCAGCTAGTGTTGACTATGATTAAGGATTATTAACCATGGTTTGAAGATTGTTTGTTAACCCTAACCACAGTTGATCCAGATTAATTCATAGGAGCAAATGTAGTTAGCTGAACATGTAAATAAATGCTTCCACTCTTCCCCTTGTAGCCATTCCCAAAAATGGATTATGATTTTAATTTATTGCCCACCCTTTGGCCCAAATCATGTTGCTATAATTAAAAAGTATGACATTAAAAACAGTTTTTAAAGCTTAACAATTACAGAACATGCAGTCACAAAAAATAGAGTTGATCCTGATAATATAGATCTCAGGTGTCAAAGGTCTATACATACTCAAGGTTTATTCACATAAGGCTAAGCTCCCCCACCCTACAGTCACAACTAGGTGTTTAAAAGCTTTCACTTCCATTTTAAATTAATTGCCACTTGCCATGGCATCTGAATCCAGACACACTGTAATTAATCTTACTACGGTTAGTTAAAGCCAACTCCAAACCATAGTTTGTGGAGGCTCTCCCCAGGGAGGCTTGCCTGGCACCTGCATTATGTTAATTAGTCTTTGGCTAATCGAACAATCTGTGGACTTTTAAACTGTAAGGGGTTTTGTTTTTGTTATGTATTTTTGTGTTTTCAGATAGTAAACCTCCCTCTGATCCTCGGGTGAAGGACGGTATAATAAATAATAATCTCTCTTATTTCAGCTAACTGTAGTTAGGTTAAACCACAGTATAGTGTTTGGTTGGCACATTAAACTCTGGGTAATCTAAAGCAGAAACTTCCAAAGTCGTCCACACAGTCACACTAGAGGGCAGAGTGCACAAGTCCAGGCTCATTGAGAATAATTTTTGTAATGCTAATTTAACCATGTGTTAATATTTTATTCAAACAGAGCCATTGTCTCCTGTTTTATTTTAATTTTAATTGTGTTATTTGCATCCTACCTTTCTGCAAGGTGCTAAAAATGATGTACATAGTTTCCCCAATTTTCATATTATCATCACAACAATGCTGTGAGTGATGCAGAATGAGTGGCAATAACTGTTTCAAGATCATCCTTTGAGTTTTGTAACTGAGCTTGAATTTGAACCTTAGCCCATGTTGTAGTCCAACATTCTGGGTCTTCTGGGTTTCTACTGGTCTTTGGATAAACAAAAAAAAAACCCTGAATATAATGTAGTACACACCCCTGTGAGACAAAACATACTAATGCTTTCTAGTGGAATATTTTGTAGTACCCAGAAGGACTCAGAAAATATGAATACATTCCTGGATTTGCCATAAGAGGGCTTCACTATGATGTCCACAAGGTAAGATATACAACTTCAGTCTTTGTTCATGTGTTAGCTTGCTATATTCATAGAGACGAACAAGGGAGCTTGTGAGTTGTATACCCACTGGAAATATCTGTGTGCATGGTGAGCTAATGACTGCTGAATAATCATGGCTACCCTTAGAATAAGAAGTGTAATTAACAATGACTTTGAGTGTTTGGGCAGGCAGCCCTTTGGGTGACTTGACCAATCACACATTGACTTGGGAGCATTGCCAGAGTGCACTTCATTGTCAAGGAGGTGAAGCTGGGTGTTGGTACAGGCTCTTTCACATCTTTGTCAGCAAAATACATGAGGAAGATTAAGGGATTTGTTTTGTTTGCTGTGCAACACTGCTAATAGTATATAAGACACTACTGTATTATGTTGTAGTGATGCTAGAAATCATATACGGTAATTGTAAAGATGGGAGGGACCCTGAGGATCATCTAGTCCAAACCCCCTGACATGCAGGGATATGCAGCTGTCCCATAAGGGGATTAATCCTGCAACCTTGGTGTGTTAGCACCACACTCTAACCAACTGAGCTATCAAGGCTCCTCAGACTTTGTCTTGTAGCTACAGGTAATTTGCAACTTGTGTGCATTTAACTTGCGCACATTAGTGCTTCATGCACTTGGCATATATAAATGTGTGTGTGTGTGTGTGTGTGTGTGTGTGTGTGTGTTTTAAAGGGGGAGGGTGTCTTTCCACACATACATAACAGAAGAGAAACTTGGGCAATTTTATGAGGTTGGGAGTTTTAGTCTTTAATCCAGTGGAATGTGAAGCATGAGTGTCTGCATAGATGAAAACAAGATAAACAGGGCAGCCCCATTATATAGCAAGCAAATTTACAATTGCTCCTACAATTCTACAGTGCTGTTCTAGTTTCCCATGGAAGTTCCTCATATGCACCCTAAACAAGTGATATATGTGTGCTGTGCTCAACTGTGTTCTTAATGGGACAGCAAGATTAAAAAATAAACATATCATAAAAGCCTGGTTAATATAACTGTATGGTGTTCCTATGGGGCCAGGATTATTCAGGTGTAATTTCCTTCCCTCATCCTTTTGGCTTCTGCATACAAGGCATTAGTTTCAACTTAACAAGCATTGGACTGGGGCCAGACAGCTAGCTTGTCAAATACATAGAACACAATAATATATGAAACCCATATGATATTTGCACAGAACTATCAATCACCCTCAGCTGAGGAGTCTTGGGGCTAGAGAAGATGACTTTTAAAAAAGGATTTGGAAAGTATTTTATAGCTTCCAAACTACCAAGGTGAGAGATTTAACACTGAACATACTTCTTTTTTAAAAACTTGAAGTTCAGTATTGTAAGGAATTGCCATAGAACACTTTTTCTGCTTATATCACATTCTCTCCTCCTCCTCCCCCTCCATCCAGCAAGGAAAAATAAGTCATGCATGTCTGGTCCTCAGTGAGAAAAGACAGAATAAAGTGCCCAGAGTTCACCAACAGAGATCCCTGTGCTCCCAGTGTCCTTCGCTGATAATTGCATAGTATATGTTTGAGTATTGAGGGAGTTGTTGCAAACAGGAGCCCTCTTAGCTAACATGCAGTTATGTGCCAACCTGCTGAGTACGAAAAGTTTATTTAGCAAGTACACTGTTCAAACTTGTGGGGGAACCTGAAGCACGTAAGTGTTTTGAATGTTCTGCATGCCCATTTATTTTCATGTTGTGATCAGTGGGGAGGAATGGATGGTGCCTTTAGAGTTATGCTTTGAGACATGGTTTCCCCCTCGGTTTCCCCTTCCCTTGCTTACATGTGTGGACTGCCTTGCCCTTTCACTCATAATTGCAGAAGTGGAATTAAAGTTCCCGGTGGCTGTGTGTAATTCTGAAGCAAAGTTCCTCCTTAAGGGGGATGAGAAGACAAATGATCCTCACCTACCTGTCTCCTCCCTGCCCTTAAGCTGCTGGGTATGCCAAGTTCTCCATAACCAAATTCCCATATGTGTGCTCTTTGCTCTCTAGCCATGAGTCCAGTGTGGCTTCATGCTGCGTGTCTTATGTGAGCTGTCTCTTTGTTCCCTGGCTGGGGCTCAGATTGGTCCTTGAATTAGTTGGAATCCTGTTGGCTGTTGTGACTTTGGAGGCGGAGCACAGCTAGGCTGCCAATCAAGACACTCTGTTGAAAGTGTGTTTACTTGCGCTGTCTCTTTTGCAAATGTTACATTATACCATCAGGACCAGGGTTGTCACCAAGCAACTGTAGGATTCTTCTGAATAACTTCTACAACACCTCCAAATTCACCCTCTTTCCCCTTCCCTCCATGCCCAATGCTAACCAGTAGAAGGCTCTTGCTATATATCTTGCCATATGTGCTTGGTGTGGTGGTGGTTGTGTTCTGCAGGGACAGAGGGGTTTAGTAGCACTCCCTCTCCAGTGCACCTTAACGCATGAGTAGCAATCTGTGAGTGGAATTTAAGAATGCATTACAATAGAAGGATCAGTTTAGGTAGGACTTACTTCTTCTAATGTTAGGTTCTGCAGAATGAGTAAAATATACAAAGGATCTTCTCAGTAAAGGTCTGCTTATATTTCAGAGCCTTCTGATGAAGATTGATGCTTTCCACTATGTTCAGTTGGGTACTGCATATCAGTGAGTTGAATATCATCTCTTTTAAAATATATGCGAATATAAGGCAAATTAAAATGCAAACTCTGTACATGTACATTCTCTTTCTGGATCTGTTGCCTTTTGCTTGCTCTTATTAAAGCTTGTTGCTTTGATGCAGCATTTTAATGGCCACATGTAGTAGGAGTGAAAACCTAATTATATTTTATTGGCAGAGATTAAACTCTTGTTTACACAATTGAATTCCAGGTCCGTGACTTAAGTCAGTGCAGGCGGAACACGCTGGCAAGACTTACTGAAGTCGGATGTTCTCTTTATCTCACTGTCCCTCTTTTTTTTTTTATAAAAAATTTTATTGGGTTTTTACATTTTATAAAGACACACACACATAAAAAGACAAAGACAACACATATACATTTTCATACCCTTACTTTCTTTACCCTATTTCCCGGACTTCCCCCCACCTCCTCTTCATACATCCCAATTCCAATAATTAGTTCAGCAAGTTCTTGTCTATCATCTTAAACATATTGTTATTATTTTTAAAACTTAGCTCTTTTTAGTTGTCCACATTTAACTTATCCAATTCTCTTATAAACATTAAATCCTTTTTCTAAGGTCGACCTAACTTCCCTTCCATGAATTTCTCCCATTCTTATACTAATTATAGATCACAATAGCCAAATACAAAAATCATAAAATTTTGAAATTCAATTCTCCCCGGTCTCCATCCCTTCCCAAGCAAATGTCCACAAAAACAGTTCCTAGCCCGGACTCCTCACATCCGAGGCCCTCAACTCTCTGTTAGTCTCTCTCTGCCGATTTTGTTGGTAATCCTTTTTGTTGGTCCTCAGGTCTCGAAGGAGTTCTGTCACAGTCACAACAAATTTTCTTCCATCCGAAATATTTAGAAGCAGTTGCTGCAAAAGGTCAGCTGTTCTCCCATACTCAAAAAGGAAGTCCCAATCATGTTTCTTTATTCTTTTAAATTCCAGTGTTCCAAGTACTCCAGGGACTTCCTTCTTCATCTTTCGCAGATTTATAATCCGAAGATCTTCTTCTTTCTTTTCTGACAATATAAATTTCTGGTTGGTATTTTCCGCCTGTACTTTCTCCACTTCTTCTTTCCTCTCCATCGGTTCCAAAGATGTCATTTCTGGTTCAGCCACAGATTCTTTATCAGTTGAATCCTTTATGCATTCAGCAGAGTTGTTTGTTTTAGAATTCAAGGTCAAAAGTTCTTTATTCATAGCCGTGCTCTGCTCTTGCAAAATTCCCACGAGAAAAAACATTTTTTCTATCTCTGCCAGTAATTTTCCCTCTGCAGCCATTGTAATGTCTCTAGTTCCCCCTAGGGGGGTTCCAATTGCTTAATAGTCCTTTTCCAACAAACCGTCACTTTGTTGTTTATTACTACTTTGTTTCCAACCACCTCTATTCAAATGTAACACCTTTAGTTCAGAGAGTTATTAAGTAGCAAAGTTCTTAACTTTAACCGCCCGTTTGACAGCTCCTTTGACAGCTGTCAAACTCCTTATTCTTTTCCTCCGGCACCCACACAGGACGCTCCCGGGTTTGGGGGGGGGTTTACCCAAACACTTCCAAGAGTCCTCCCTTTCTCTCCCGCACAAAAACTTCTTCTGTCAAATTCATGGAAATATCTTTATCTAACACCACAAAAACAATAATCTTTCCACCTTAGTTCTCCGGTTCTTGCTTTAAATCATTTGTAGGTAGGGGGGGGTGCGGACTTCCCTTTAGCGCATCCCCCGGTCGTGCCAAATTCCAAGGTAAAAAAAATTTTTAAAGTCCAAATTCCATTTTACTCACGGGTTGTTTGTTTTCCAGTCCAAATTTTGGGGAAAAAGTAAGCGCTCTCCGGCCATGGCTCGCGGCTTCGCTCCACTGAAGTAGCGGTCTACTCCCAGCACCACGCCACTCTCCGTACCCTCTCCGTAGCCTTTAAAAAGGCTCTTCGTGGGTCGGGGAGGGCGCTTAAAGGTGCCCACCGAGTCACCAAGTCCGCAGGCTTCCGCGCCTGTGGTTTCTAAGGGTCCCCGCATCGCCGGCGCGGTAAGACCCGTCTTCAGCAGAGCCGATTCCCTCCGGAGCTCGGAGGGAATCCGCCATTAACCGATCGCGCTAACCCGGAAGTCCCTATCTCACTGTCCCTCACTAAGAAATTGAAATGTGCACAAGTTGCATCAACGGTTTAAAAAAGGAAGCTGGCGTCCTGCCCTGATAAATATGCTTAACCGCCACATTCATTAGTGAAGTTGTGTGGAAAGATCCTTTCTGAGCATAAAAAAACAAAACCCAGTAGCAGTCAATTAAGAGCGGAGTCAAAAGTTCAGAACATGATGTTCGAAGTGAAAGTTTAATCATTTATTTATTTATCAAAAGTAACTGATTGTAGTTATTGCTTTGCAAAATGCACAAAAATGATGTCCTGTTGTGCATGCATATCTGCCAGTTAGATTGAATAGGTTTTAATTTTGCGAGTAATGCAGAGATAGGGGACAGGCAGCAGGTACCAGCTATGCCATCTTTGAACCAGAGTCTAGTGGAAATTCTCCCCTGGAGAAGCAATTATTGTCGTTGTGCCCGGGCTCCACTGACACTTATTCTCCTTTCTCTTGCAACTGTCATGGTATCCCATTACTTTGCCCAGCTGTCTCAACCACATAACTGTCCAATCCAACTGAATAACTTCTTAAGATACAATACCAAGAACACTGGCTTAGCCGAGGAGAGTTTAAATTCCTTTTGCATCCTATAGACTCACATGGGTTTGGACTCAGTTCTTCGTTTAGTCAACTTTTGTTTTGTTAATAACTTTGGTGTGTGTAGATTCTCTGGTTCCTTTTATTAGCTTCATATACCTTGTCCTTTTCAATGTCACTTTTGATACAATTGTAATAAAAGCATTCCAGCTGAAAAACAATGAAACATGAAGCTGTCTTGCATGATTCAGAAGCTACTTTTTTGTTTTTTTGTTTTAAAAAAATTATAAATCTTTATTAAACATTCAACACATATTTACACAACAATTTGCCATATTACAGTTTATGCATATTACAGTTTAACACTACACAAGAAAAAGAAAAATACAACAAAAAATAAATAAAAAGGAAATAAAAAATGACAGTAAGAAGGATAAAATAAACTTCCGATTGTTCTCAAAAAACTAAGTCTCATTTGTTATTTTTTACACAGTATCATATTATATTTTGTTTCCTTAATTTCCTTCAGAGAAATATTATTTAGTTTGTTGTCTATACATTACATGAAGCTGTCCTGCATGATTCAGAAGCTACTTCAAAAGATGCTTGATAATATTCAGACACTACTGTTTTATGCAGTGAGTTGAATCATTGAAGGATCTTGGGTCAATGCTGAAGCACCTGAAATTTAACACTCCCCATAAAAAAATACAGTGAACCTTTATTAACATGGTGATAAAACCAAGAGGAGCTATGTTGGTTGATTTGCACTTCCAAAGTACATACCCATTATATAACTTTTTAAAAAACGTTGCACAGAATAACCAATCAGAAATGATTCTCAGTGAAGTGAACACAGCTGGCTACCAATTTACAAATGACCTGTGAAAAGTTTAATCTCTGCTTTCTTTGATTCTGGGGCAGCTGAAAGGCCCATGCTGTGATAGAAATAGACTTTCATTCCAGTCTGTCCTTTTTCTCCTTTCTGGCATTTATCTCACTTGAGGTTGACATTCACTCTTTGAACTTGCTTATAGAGGGCTGAAACCAGTGCCTGATGAAGAGGTTATTGAGATGTATGGCGGGACCCAGCATATTCCATTATACCAGATGAGTGACTTTTACGGCAAGGTACCATAAGCTTCGTTCTTGACCATTTAATAAAATGGGGCGTTGGCTCTGAGAAATCCAATATCTAAGGAATTAAGTGTAAATGCCAGTGATTTCTTCCAAGTGTGAAAAGGTAGTGCTTGCCAGTTTAAACATACTGTTTCTTCAGGAGCTTTATGAACAATTTGTCAGGGAGACGGTGAGTCTGGTTGACTTTTGTAAAATAATAATAAATTTGTTGGCTGACTGGATGACTCCAGATATGACCACCAAGGGAGCACTTTAATTATTATTACTAGCAATGCTGAATAATTATTCATATTTTTGCATAGTACTTATGCATCTGTTCATCTTTCTTGGGAGTGGTCGTCTCTGGGGCTGTGCTGTTCCAATGGGTATCCCAGAAGTCTGGGTGTCTGTCAGCATATTTATACAAACCCCAACAGCCATGGTGTTAATATGTAGATTAGATCTCTTGCATTTTTTTACAACCATTTCAACCCTTCAAATCTAAGTTTGTTGTTGTTTTTCAACACTATTGCAATTTAGTAGCACTGCAGAGGACTAGATGAAGTTGTTCAATGGCCAGATAGGATCGGTAAGCTACCAGATAGCCACCCCAACTCACTGTATAGTGTTCCTTTTCAAAGGACTTAACAGCAACTTATTAAAAGAAAATATTTTTCTCTAGACTTGTAATTTGACGCTCTGCATTTATTCAGAAATAGTGTTACTCTCAGAGACAGTTCAGACACTACGTCACTCTCTGAATCTCTGTGCACAGCTAAATCATGAGCAAATCTCAGGCTTGTGTACTCATTCCTCAAGGTCAATGAGATAGTGCATTCAGATAAACATAGGCTTTTCTGGTGCAAGTGTTGCCTTACTCTCCTTCTTGTCATTTTTTATGCATTAAGGTTCACAGATAAAGTAACATTTGAACAATTCCCTAGTTCCAATTTTTGAAATACATTGTCCTTCTCCCATTGGACAGGGAGACGTGCAATACACGCCTTTAGAACAGAAGTAATACTTGTATGTAACACACTGGGTTGTACTCAGCAAATTCATCCAAGAAGGACTCCTCCTGTCTTCCCATGTCCCCCTCTCCACAGTTGATCCAGAAGGTTGGAAGGACCCCAGAACAAGATTTTGGGTAAAGGGGCTCAAGGGGTGTAGAGGAAGTTCCTTTGCGTAGGCAGAAGTTTTTCCATTAATGGGGTGACTTGGTTGGATACAATATGTTACATTTTAGTGGAGTCTAGAAGTAGTTTTGTGACAGTAAAACGCTCCTCAGCTGGATTCCTTCTCATTTGTAGAAGATTGTGAAATGCCAGAAACCTGTCTTTAAGCAGCTGACTTAAATCCGTTTTCCTGACCTGAGCTGGACTAGTACCCTGTTCCTCACTTCATGAGAGTATGTAATCTCTCGTGAATTTTGGGAGAGGGGGTGTGTGCCTACCTGTCTGTAGAGATTCATAGCCTACCTGTCTGTAGAGATGTGTAAGCTGTTGTTTGCTGCCAATTGAGCTGCAGAACAGCCGCCTTTTCTAGAGAAGTTTTTCTGTTTCTGTGAGGTTCCTTCAACAGTGTAGTCATGTCTTCATGTTTCCTTGCCCTCATTGGGTACAGGTCTGTGGGAAAGGCCGGTAAATGGTGTGTGTATTCATCCATTAACAATCTCCTAAAGGTTGGTACAAATTATTCCTGCATACTAGCTTCCATTCAGTTTTATTTCTATCTTCGTGGGAGCAGGGCCTAATATGTGTTTTACATGATCATACTGTACAATCAAGAGATGTACAGTATTCACCATCCTGTAAATTGTAATGTCATTAAAAAATAGCTGTGGAGATATGCTTTAATGGGAGCGATGTTCAGTGAAATCTTAAAAGATAGAAAGCATAGTTGCAGTAGACAGATTTTTGGTGCTTTATATAGCTTTTTGCAACACCAAAAAACCAAAACCCATTACACACTATGGTTAAACATGACTTATTTGTCCTTCATGACAGCTCTGTGAGTTAGGAAAGTTTTGAGAGAGAATTGTTTGCTCAATGGTAGATTAACCATATATAAAGCAAACACTGTTGTCTCATACACCATGGATATATGATGTGATGACAAAAAAGGGAAATTCTGACCCATGAGGTTTTTTTATAATTGCTTGAAGAAAGAACTAAATTACATTGATTTTTAAAAAGACCTTTTAACTATACGGTACATTTTTTCTTTGCATTTGGATTGAGTAAGAAACATCTATTCCTAGGCAGTATTTGTCTGTTTTTAATCTAAAACCTTGTAGGTGGTGGTATGCTGGTGGGGAGAATCCCTTCTGTTTTAACAAAGATCATTCTAGCTTCTTTGGCTTCTCCCAACACTTTTTTATTTCCCTGACCTCTTCCTCCATTAAGATAATATGCAGTTACCTTATAGCAGATATTCCATGTTCTGCTATACTTTAAAGTAACCTCTAGGTCTGCAGTTCTGGCTCCCACTAGTGCAACTATTCATTGGCCTTTCTTATTTAAAATAATTATCTCCCCTCCTGGGGTCCTTTAAGGCTGCTTATTACATTGTTTTAAAACAAATGTCAGGGTTTCATCAAGAAATTAAAAGTATCCGATTAAAATATGGGAAGCATTGGAGATGATACATGTATTAAAAAAACACATGATATTGATAGAATAATGTTAGCTTAGCAAGTCAGACGCCTAAAAAGAAGGAAGGTAGGTCTTGAATGGTCTGATAACATGGTATTGATTAGTTTATTGCTCTAGTGTGTGCATTGACAGTGTACATAAGTCCCTTCCAACTGACAGACCAGAAATAATTTGTTGATGTCATTATAGTTGGAAGGTGAGTTCTGTTGAATTAGGTCTTGACTAGTTAAGGTCATTATGGTGTAGCTGTTTTGCTCAATCAGCAGCGATACCAGCCCCCTGGCCATATGGCAGTTAGTATCTGATTTCTCTTTAATAAAAGTGTTTCTTAGCATAATCTGTATTATAAAGCAGATTATTCCTTTAGTCAGATGAAAGGAAAGGTCATATTTCAATAATTTTCAGTTGTTAACAGACTGCCACATACGGCTTTAATTTGTAGTTCAGTCTTGGCTTTTTGTTTTTGTTTTTTGTTTCGTACTGTTCAGCTGCTAAAAGAGAACAGATTTTTGTCTGTGTCATTGTTGCCATTTCTAGAGACTCTCATTTCTTTAAAGACCTGAGAAATTGGGAAGTACTTCTTGAAATAAACAAATCAACCAAGTACAGTAGTATCCTACTATTTACTATACCCTTTTAGTGACCAGAAAATTTACTGACCAGAATAGGCACTGGAGGTACAGAGTTTGAGATCACTGATATTTTCTCATATTCTGCATGTCAGTGCAGTTCAATCTAGGGTACTTGTATTTATTTTATTTTTATTTCATTTAGCTTATTTTAATACAGCTAAATCCAAATGCTTCAAATAGACTTGGGCTGTATTGCCTCAAAAGATTGGGGGGGGGAATACTTTTTTGTTGTTGTTCTATACAATAACACATATACATTCCTGACCATTACCAATCTGTCCCCACAATGGTCCCATGCAAATCAAAAGCTAACCAATGATTTATCCCTCTATCTACTATGTTTTTTCCATGTCTAATAGCATGTGAATACCATGCAATAGGTTTATCCCCTTGCATCATGACAAAGATTTGCTGTACCTATGTGTGTGCAATCTCTCTGTTTCTATAGTGAAATGGTGAACACGTGAGCGCAGTCTGTCCAGTCACCTTTCTGTACGGAAGTGACTATATAAACTGATTATACAGTTAAAAATATATAGCAACCCAAACCCAATCCAATTTTGAATATAATTTGTAGATCATAGGTTAATGGGTCAATGAAATTCCTTTAAAGAGGTATATTAATATTAAGGAATGAATCTGTATACATAATTATTTACAATGTTGCAGTTTTTAATAACTTGAATGATCTTGTTTCCTGCGTGGAATTTTTAATTCATTTACTTTGGTAAATTTGGTAATGTTATTTGTTTTTGTATTCCTTGGCCATATGAAGTTGCTGCTGAAGCAGTTTTTTCATGTGTGTGTATGTTATATCCCATCTTTTGAGACCATTAGGTGAGCGAAAGGCATCTCAAGTAAAACCCAAGACAGCAGTAGAACAGCCTCAACAACGTAATAGTAGCTTAAAAAAGCAGACATCAGTAGATGGGTGTTTCTTTACGTCAGTCCCAAAGCTGATGGGAAAAGAGGGGGCTTGCTAATCTTTCACAAATCCTGATAGAATTAGATGCATGCCAGTTAAGTATCCATGTTCCCAGTGTTGTTTACCAGAATCTCTAAAATCATCTCATACTTGCCTAGTTACAGTAAGTCTCTGACTCCTGTACATGCATGCCACGTTTGATTCGTTGCTTTGGAGAGGAAAACCACAGCTGCTGATTCAAAAACTTCCGTAACTCTCTATTATTGCATTCGCAGAGGGTACGCTGTGTTCAGCTGAAATGTGAGACACTGTGTCCAACCTCCCACTTCATATAGAAGTACATTATGTTAAACAGCAGTTTTTATATTGCGTTTCCTCTTTTGGACAGGGTCCATCAATTAAGCAGTTTATGGACATCTTCTCCCTTCCTGAAATGACTCTGCTTTCATCCGTGACTGACTATTTCATGACTCACAATATTGAGTATGACCAAGTTCATCTTTACAAGGATATAAGTGTGAGTACAGCTGTTTTAGGGTATAGGTGAAAACTCTGCCTTTGGCAGTCCCGTGTCTTATATGAGAGTTGCGTTGTGCAAGCATAATGTATCATTGTCAAATAGTAATAAATAAATAAAGGAGACCAAAAAAAAAATCAAGCAATCATTAATTATTATTTTAATTAGCATGAAGTATAGTGAATCTCTATATTGCATTTTCCAGAGGGGCAGCCATGTTATTCTGTTGCAGCAAAAGCACCTGTCTTGTGGTACCTTAAAGACTTAACATGTTTTATTGTGGCATATGCTTTGGTGGACTGGATTCCACTTCATCTTTAAGGTGTCATGACTCTGCTTTGCACATTGCTTTTGTCATTTGTCATCTTCAGTAATACTCCTAAGGTGCTTTTTTTCAACACCTATAAGAAGCTGACCACGCAAGCAGAAGTCTGCTTATACATCTTGAGCATCGCAGTTGCTTTGGACTGTAAATTTAAATATACCCATGTATCAGTGACTTTAGTGGATTCATGGAAATTACTTATCATTTGGTTTCTCTGTGTTACACACACACACACACACACACAGAGAGAGAGAGAGAGAGAGAGAGAGAGAGAGCGCCAGCCCTCAAAGTCCACTGATACACAGACTGTGTTAGTGCTTTGGGTGCAGATTTCCTACATCATATGTCAAGTTCCTGACAGTTTTCTCTTTTGATGATTACTTTATAAAGCTGTGTATACATTGATGGTGCTGTATAATACAATACAAGGTTTAAGACTTATGCATAACTACTCATTGCTGTTTTAGGATGCCATTAAAGATGTTCATGTGAAAGGAATGATGTACAAATGGATTGAAAAGGACATGGGTCAGTTAAGTTCTAAACTTTGATTAAGGTTTTTTTTTTGAATAGTAATGAATGCTGTCTAGCATCTAATGGCTTTAGATTAATGGTTTTGAACCACCAAACTGAAATTTGCCTAAATGTTTTCTTCTTTTTTGTCATAGTGTTGTGTACTTCTACATTATGCTTAGCTTAATCTGTTTCTTGCAGAAAAATATATTCTTCATGGAGATGAAACTTATGCTGTCCTAAATCGACTGGTTAACCATAACAAAAAACTATTTCTTATCACAAACAGTCCTTTTAGCTTTGTGTGAGTATCATCTCTTATGCATCTTGATGAAATGGTTGCTTATGTGCAAATGTTAAATGACAGTAGTAACTGTTCAGTGTAGGCCATCTGGATAGCAGCTTTCTTATGTAAACATTTTTAATTGCTGTAAGATAAGATTTTATTATTGTTATAATAACATGAGGATCTATTTGTGTATTTGATTTGTTACCCTGCTTTCACCATCAGGTGATGGTGGCGTTCAGTTAACAACGTAATCATACCATTACAAACAAGTACAGCAAGTTTTAGCAAAGTATTGTACATGACTGTGAAACTGGAGAAACTGCATTGCTAGTTCTGTGGTTGCAAAGTTAAATTTGAAAAGTGATTGTAATCATTCCTAGGGGCACAGTTCTGTCCTGGTACATGCGCAAGGTCTGTTTCGTTGTCCCACCTTGGTATGCATTGGTGCATGTGGACTAAACTCTATGGTCTGTGTGCCTCTGATATTTCCAACTCACCCTCCCTTTTTGCCTGCTGTGAGTGACTCATGCTATGGATCTGAATTACTGGAACAAAGGAAAGGGCTGGCTGGGGATAGAGAAGGTAAATACAGGCACCCTGTTTTCTATAATGTCCTGGGGGTGTGTGGTGCTTCCACACGTGCCAAAGTGAGAAGCAACTGGGCTCTGATGGGATCTCTGGATGCACCCCATCTTCATGTAGGGAAGGATTGTGCAATAAAATAGAACATTGTATGCATTATAGGTAACCTAATGAATAGATGGTAATGGGCCAAAGCCTTCAGATTCTATAGTAAACTCCTTTTTAAGAAAATCAACTCTCCCATAATAGGTGTTTTTTGTAGACTTTGGTAATGGAACATGTTCTCCATCCGTGCCTTTGCAGAACTGAAGGTGCTATTCTGTTGTTGATCTAGGTTGGAAATGACTTGGAGCCATTTATCTCACGAATTAAGTACCAAGTGCCTCTCTAAGAAACCTCCGCAGAAGCCCTCAAAATGCTGAAGCCTTCTTCACATGTAATATGGTGGCAAATGCATGTTTGCCGCTGCATGTGTTATGCAGCAAGTGACACCCGTCCTGGCTTCCTAGCCTAGTTCACGAATGGACTAGCCAGTATGAACCTTTTAGCCTAAAGGCATGGTTGAGGTCTTGTCAAGCTGAACTCAGAAGCCATGGGGAACTTCAGGCAGGGAAGGATTGGAGAATAATTTAATTCACAGGGCCTTAACAACTTGGGGACCACCTGATTCCTTAACTATCCTGTCTGATCACCCAGGTCTTCAGGGGAGTTGCTGTTAGTTGGCCCTTGTGGCTCTGATACATGGAGTGGAATTCAACATAGGGACAACAAGACTTTTCTCCTATGGGGCCCTCACACACTCCCTAAGTCTGTTCTGGGTTTTCCTCCAGGACATATTTGGGGGATGCAGGGCAGGGAAGAGGGAGAAGACGGCCCATTGCGCTAGCAGACCTTGTTCTGTGCACACGACAACTTAGTTGAATTCTGCTCTTGGCTTGCATGCACCAGAGGTTGTGTGCTCAGAACTGTGGGCCCAGTTCTCTGGAATGCCTCTGAGATCTGACAGGGGTCTACCCTGTCAGACTTGAGGTGCTTGGTGAACAGTTTTAAAAGCATTAAAACTTTACTGATTTTCATAGTTAATATTTTTCTCTTTTGTAACCTCCTTATACACTGCTACGTCAATTGCTTAAATAAATAAATAAAGTTGCAGAACATTAAGAACAGTGTATGTATTGAAGACAGCCTAATGAACACATGTAAATGGACTGAAGCTTTCTTACTTTTTGACTGCTTCTGAAGCCTAGCACAGTACTGAGGGCAAAACCCCAACCCTTTCCTGAGCATGGAGAAAGGCTCCCTTCTGGGATTGGTCTGCATTTTGGAGGTACCCAGAGAAGAAGTAAGAAGGCTTGGGGCAGTATCCAGTACATTTGTTCAATTAATTCAAGGATTTACACTTGCACAATGGAATAATGGCCTCCCCAAAACATTCTAGACCGTTGGGAAGCTCCACCAGAACAATTTTAGAGGGCACAGAGGAGGAGAGCAGATAAGAGTTTCATTGCACACACAAAAGTCCTTGTGCTAATGACATTAATTTTATATTATTGCCTTGACTGCTTCTGGAATTCAGAGTAAAGGGAGGAAAAATCATTTTGTGGACCCCATCTTTGTTTAGACGAACAGTAAGCCCTAAGAAAACTCAGCTCCTGCTGTGCTGTTAGGAAGGCAGGTTAGAATTATTTTTTTTAAAAGAAAAAATCTTGGCAGATAATCCATGTCTTTCATCAGATCAAAATGAAATCTTTCTCTAGAGTACCATGCACTGGATTAAACGAAATAACCTTTCCCTGTTTTTGTCTGCAGTGATAAAGGAATGAAGCACATGGTTGGCAAGAACTGGCGAGACCTTTTCGACATGGTCATTGTTCAAGCAGATAAGCCGAATTTCTTCACTGATAGACGCAAGTATGTTTTGTGATTGTAGTATACTAGACCTACATATTACATTTAACTTTGCAGCTGTTAGACAAAATGGCAACTGCAGATTCGGTGCTTCTCTGCCCCACATCCTTAGTTGATGATAAAGGGGGGCAGAGCCAGGAATGTGGAACATCCTGAAGTCAGGCTATGGGCAGGAATCCTGACTGGTGGGGTGAGGGACGAGAGGAATTAAGTATGCAGTTGCCATGTTTTGACAGCAGCTGTTCGTTAGCAGTACCGGGTTTCCTTTCAAGATGCCAAATTACTTTTTTGCATTTTCAAATTCTGGCCAGATCAACCCAAGCTCCTTCTTCTAAAACTGCTTGTTTGTCAAATTGTACAGAAATGTATTATGTTAATTCCCTGCCCTTTTGCAGAGTATTTGAAGTCTTTAATATTGTGTGTAATGCAAGCCATTGACGTCAAGCATCCATGTACAATAAGTCAAATAACTATTTTTAGGACACCTTTTCCTCTATCCCAGCTGCCATGTGTGCTGAAGTGGTTATATATATTGAGTCCCTAACATCCTAGAAAAAGAAAGCATGCAGTGGCTGTTTTTTTCTCTTAAAACAGACCATACATTTTCATTATGCAAACTGTTGTGAATAAATGGGCCAATTTCTTTCCTCCTGCTGCTTTCATTAACAAACTTTTGAACAGTTCACATAATAAAACTAATGATGATTTAACACAAAGTGACTTAAGGAATCACTTCCCATTTGTCATCTTAATTCAAGTTTCCATAGCAAGATTCGCTCGTTTGCAGGCCTGTAACAGCAGTTGTTTGACTTTTGTAGACCCTTCAGGAAAATGGATGAAAAAGGTTCACTTCACTGGGATAAAATAAGCAAACTGGAAAAGGGGAAAATTTACAAACAGGTAAGACTACTTAACAGTATCTTATCACTTCATGGCTTAGCTTAAGGATACTAGAACTTTTTTGAGTCACTTTGAAGTATGTGAGCAAGCATGAAATAGGTATTTGCTACTCTTCTTCAAAAGCTTCAAATTTTATACTTTTTTCATAGCTTCTTTATTTCCATTTTCTTAGAATCTCCCATTCTTAGAACTGTGATGCAAATATGTCATAAGATAAAAGCTGAGGTGGATAATTACCCTTCTGAAGTCATGAACATATTTGTCCTGTTCTTTTGAAATGATTTCATCCCATTGTTTCTGAAGGAAAACAGTCGAGCAAGATTTTGTTTTCCTATCTTAATATGTAGATGAGGTTGTCTTGTTCCACAGGTAGACTAGGAGTTAGCAGGGTCTTGAAAAATCTTTTGAGGAAGGCTAGAAGATTATTGATCAGTAGAAGATATCACAAAAAATTGTTAGTAACCCACTTTATGTGATTCGCAGTTGAGCTCTCTAAAATTCAGAAATGGTTCTGAGGCAGTGCTGTGATCAAATCAGGCCTTCAGAATTATAATGTCAAAGTATTTCATTGCTGAGTCAATGATTTCGGACATAACAATATGGTGCCAATTGGACAATGGCTGTAGCATCATCCAAACAAACATAATATGGCTAAATATCTTCAGGATTTGTTAATAGAATGCTGTGTGGATGAGACTAGGAAGATGAGGAAGGCTCTGTATATTCATACCATATGTGACCTAATACATGGGTAAAAGTGTCCCAGTAGGGAAATCATTTTGACCCACAGTTTCCTAGTTATGTTTTTCCCAGATGTCTTTATTACCAGACTCTTGTCTTAGAATCCGATATGTTAAAACCTTCCCAGCACAAACATTTGAATGGTTGTCATAGTTAGGGAGATGATTATTGGTGTGTGCATATGTGGTTGACAACAAATTCCCTCTGAAATTAACACATTTCTCCATTCTTACTAGGCATGCCAATGTTGGGAAAGTTTCCTAAAGTTGGAATTGGGATGATCTTTTAAACAGCAAAAAATGTCATTCATTCATCCTGCGTGAATTTGAATGTGATGGGTTGGGATTGACGTCAGTGATGATGGAAGTCTAGTTCTGGTCATGTCAGGAGTCATTAGGAAGCATGAGTAATAGTGGAGGGAACCCAGCAGCCTGTGTTTTGCTGCTAGGATATCTGAGGACAGATCTGCCTTGCAGCCCAGTCAAAACATACAGAAGTTGGGCCAGTGGGAGAAGCTTAGGAACAGATAATGGTTACTGCAAAAAAGTAAGTGTACCTTTATAAGGTAGCCTGTGTCCCACTTTGAGGGCCCTGGGAATAGCATATTGAAATTGGGCCTAGACTATCTTGAAATTAATGTTCAGCACATAGCAAATCACTAACATGAATCATGACTTAGCTATGCTTTAAAGCAGACCCATTTAAGGTAATGGGACCAAAATTAATCATTACTAACATCAGTCCCATTGCTTTCGGGATACAACCCCTTTTTGTTTGTAGTTTTTCAACTGTGGTATTGGAGTAGCAGTGGATTGTCGTACAAAGCTACAGTGAGGCTAAATTAGATAAGAACTTAACTCACCACACTTAGGGATCAGTTAGTCTATAAATTTAGGAATGGTTCCTTGAATACAACCAATGTGCAAGATATGAATTTGTAGGAATGATGAGATTATAAATCTAGCGTTCCAAAGTCGCCATTTCCCCTAATTTGACAAAGTTCCCGTGAGAACTCCTTAAGCTTTTACCCATGGATGTTTTTTTTAATAAGCAGCTTATTCTGAACAAATATTTTCTCTTTGTTTCCTTGGCTCTGTAGAAAAATCAAAGTAATGAGAGACTTATTTTTTTGACCTTTTCAAGACCGGCACACACTGTTTTTCTTTGCAAGAAGAAACCAGATATTTAAGTTTATTCTCACATTCTTTTGTTCCTCTTATGTTTCAAGGGCAATCTGTTTGATTTTCTGCGGCTAACAGGCTGGCGTGGGTCCAAGGTCCTTTATTTTGGTGACCATTTGTACAGCGACCTTGCAGTAAGTACTCCAGTCCCACTTGGAATTTTATCTCAGTGCTACTTAGTGGCCTCTGCTTGCTACCAAAATCCAAGGACAGCTTCATTCTTCAGTATTGTTGCTCTGGGATATATTTGTGGAAGACACCCACACTATGGCTTTGATTCTTCAATGTTCAGCATGATCAACTCCCATTGCATAGGTGGTTCCTTTTTAGCCAGTCCTGATTTGAAACCCATACCAGCATCAGGTTTATTGCAAAAGGTCCAATATTTTCTTCTTCTAGTCTGCCATTTTAAGGCACATAACCATTTTTAAGAATAACAGTTTAAAAAGTAACTGTTGGATCTCTCCCCCCCCCCCCCGCCCGTGTCAACTTTGTCTACTATTTTTAACTTTATTTTTCTAAAGGCAACTTGCAAAATGAGAGATTTTTCCTCCCACCACTTCTTGCCTTTCTGCTTGGCCAAGATCTGCCTTATACTTTATGAGCAGAGAGGCACTATTTCCTTCTGGCAGCAACCCCTTGCACCTTGCAAGAACCATTCCAGAAAATTGGATGGGGCGGAGGGATGCAGGGTGTTTCTGTTGGACAGGCGCCCATTGCTATGCATGCTTAGTCAAAAATACTAGGGCCCACTGATGTCAGTAGAACTTGTTCTGTAATAACGATGCATAGGATTCTATTCTGCTATATCTCTTTACATGTACATCTGAAGAGCTCCAGCCTGCCAGCTGACATTGTGCACTGGCTCAGTTATACTCAAGCTGATTTCCTTGCCGAGGCTGCTGTTAGGAAAAACTCTGCAGAGCTTTTATTGAATGGTTTTATTGGGTACTTTTATCGTATCTGACATCATAGTTTTTGGAGTATATTGTATCTTTTGTATGCTATCTTCATGTTTTGGTAGGCAGGGTATATATATTTTTCATTAAGGGGAATAAAACCAAGTCTGCATGAGTGGTTGACTGCTTTTGGGAATGATCTGGCCTTGAGTAGACTCCCTAGCCTGCAGTTGCAGATGCTGTCATCTACAAACATATTTCAACTAAATGGTGTGAGAAAGAAAAGAGTAGACTATAGGATAAAGAGAAAAGCTAACAACGAATAGTGGCATTCCTGCTTTTTGTTGGCGAGTAAGAACTGGATGAAAAACTGTTTCCTTCAGGCTATGAACTGATTTATCAGTATGCCAGGGTTATTAAAATGTGTATTGTGGGCTTATTTACAAGGCTGCATCACAGTATCGTATGCTATGCCCTTCCCTCCCTCTTTCTTAGGATCTCATGCTGCGGCATGGTTGGAGGACAGGTGCCATTGTTCCAGAACTTGAGACGGAAATCCGAATCATTAATACAGAACAATATATGCACTCTTTGACTTGGCAGCAGGCTCTTACAGGACTTTTGGAGAGAATGCAGGTAAAATAGACCAAATGGTGATTTTATTAGGTAGTTGCCTAGCATGATTATGGTTAGGCTTGCCATCACCCTAACCTTAGCTAAGCCAACTTCCTGGCTATATTTCCTTGTTTGTATTTCTTTTCTCTGAAGAAAGGAGATGTAAAACTGCAACCTTCATAAGTATTAAATCATGTATTTAGCCTGATATTCAGATATGTTCAATATTCAAACATCTTGGTTTTTGTTTTTTGTTTTTTTACTTTTAGATGTATCAAGATGCAGAATCTAGGCAGGTGCTACTGGAATGGATGAAAGAACGACAGGAAATTAGGTGGGTCTTGATATTTTTTTATTGTCGTCTGTTCCTCCCCGCCTCAAAAAAAGAGAAAACTGTCATTGCATTATTACATAAATTCCAAACACAAATCTCGCACTTAATTAGGAACTAGTTGTCACTTAAAAAGGCATTTTCATAGTATGCTAATCCCCAAATATTGCTTTGCTTCTATACTGAACACAGTTCAGGGGTGCAGGTGGCCTACTTAAGGGCAGGTGAAGTAGCAAGACAAACATGTCAGGCACTCCTCATCTGTCTCTCAGAACTTAAAGAGGTGCAGGAAAAGCTTTTAGCAAGCTCTGAAGAGGATGCTGGGTGCTCCCTTAAACAGACTAATCTACTGGCCAAACACAGCAGAGGAATTCTGAGTAGCTAACCCAATGACCGCTCCCCACATCAAATGCGTGGTCGTATGCAGCCCCTCCCCCCGATCCCATGCAGCTTCCAGCAGTATAGCTTGGATTCGCCCCCCCCCCCCGCCGGGCTGGACACCTGGAGGTAGCCGCCTACCTCTGCCAGTTACCCAATCCCAGGAGAGAGTTGGCCAGAAGGGATCGCCCTGCCCACACAATAATGGGTGGAACTTACCTGGGAGTTCTCAGTCGGCTTCAGAGCTTCTCCCACCCTGCCCTCCCTCAGTTAAGCCTTCTTTTGCAGGTTAACCTCTTCTTTACACTGCGCTGCTACATTATGGTCACTGTTGGATAGCCGGAAAGGAATTTTCCTGCATTGGCAGGTTTTGCCTTCCCCGTAGCAAAACGTCACAACTTTGGCGGTTTCAGGCATTGGGCGGAATCCTTTAGTCTATCTTCCCTAAATGGGAGGGGTGTGAAGCGGTGACCCACGCCCCTCCTGCAGTGGCGATCCCAGGATTCCCCGTTAAAGGGGTTGTTTTGAGGGGAGGCATTGGCCATACGCCAATAGGTTGCCATTGCTCTCCCCTGCGACAGCGGCAAAATGGGAGGCGGGCTCGCTGCTTGAACAAACGTTCTCCAGAGCCAGCCCAATTCCCACACATTCTGGATAACCCTGATGTTCCCCAGATCCCCGACCAGGGACTGGGAGGGATAAACGCCCAATGCCTAAGCCAAGGTCTCCCTACATCTGAAGCTTTAATAAAGTTGTGGCCAAAATTTTAATCCCATAACACATTGTCTTGAATCATTATTCCACTCGGGTGTCGCCTGGGGTTGGGGGGGGGGGTTCTCCGCCTGTCTGTGCAAACCCCCAGACGTTTTCAAGGGTTTCTGTTCTCATGGCTTAATAGCAAATAATTTCCTTCCAGGTCACTTTCGAAGAATCTTTTTAACCCCCAATTTGGAAGCATCTTTCGAACCTTCCACAACCCGACCTACTTTTCTCGAAGACTGATCCGTTTCTCTGACATCTACATGGCATCCATCAGTTGCCTGCTGAACTATGATGTCAACTTCACCTTCTACCCCCGGCGCACTCCTCTGCAGCATGAAGCTCCCCTCTGGATGGACCAGCTCTGCACTGGTTGCATGAAGACTCCATTCTTGGAGGAAATGGTGCACATCCGGTGAAAGGATGTGTATGTCCCACTGCTGCAATACAGCTGTTGTATAGGAAGGGCCCAGCAGCTTAGCCTTAGATTGCAACCTGGTTACAGTGTGTGCCTATTGCTGTCCTTTGCCTCCCAGCACTTCCTAATAGATACTCAAGATGAACGAGTGAAAAGGCTGTGCAAATTATGTCTTAGAAATGCTTCACTGATAAGAAGTCCAAAGGTGAATTAGGTTCCTGTGCACTGTCTCCATAAAGTAGTTCCTTCTACATCGAGATTCTACCCAAAACGTTTGTGTAGATCCAGAGTTTGTGCGCTGTGTAGCCGTGATCCGATGATATTCTCAGAACTTGTTGATACTATAAAGCCCTATTTGTCCATGTCTCTACCCAGACTTTAGATGTGACTTAGCTGTGATTATATTGGCAAATAGCTCTGGATGTATTCCTACTAAAATGTGGACACATTTATATTCTTAAGACCTAAGCCAGAATTACTTTTGGTTCACTAGCACTGAGATGCACTCTAAATCCTTGGCAAAAGAATTTTAAACTTTAATAACTGCCAGCAGCTCAGAATGTGCTAGATTAACACTTGATTAGGTTATAAATTCAAAGGTGCTAGCTTGTGTATCTTTGCACAACTGAGCACAGTATAATAAACAACATATAGCCAATTCAGTTTTATGTACAAATGTAGTGATCAACAGAGCTTATTGTGAGCATGACCCAGAAGGGCTAAACAAGCAAAGTTTCTCACCCGGTAGATCAATGACTGCTGCTGGGAGCATAGTGAGATTTCACAATAAGTAGTGTGCATTTCTGCTAGAACGTGGACTGGTCCACATGTACCACTTGATTACACTTTGACTCATAGCACAATGTGTGACCTGACCATTGGAAAGCACTGTGTTTGTGGTCAGCTGATGTGGTAGCTTTGCAATGGCTCAACAATGAACGTAGCTGCTGCACTCGTCACATGATGTGCATGCATGTTTCAATCAGCCCTATTAAATATACCATCCCATATATTTCTAAAAACTACTTTTCACCATTGTATAAGTGTCGCTTGAATTTCAAACCTATTTCTTAACTTGAGATCAAAATATGGAAACAAATGGGTATTATTTAAGCATCTGCTACTTTTTAGCCTGACACAGATGAAGGACACAATCTATCACCAGCATGCTGCAAAAGGTGAGCCTAGGGTTCAATGGCTGAAGCCACGGGTGCTTTCTCCTTCGTGTGAGATGTAAACCTGGGTCTCTTTCACTGTGCAATAGGTGGAGCTGCCATTGAAAGACTACTCAGAAGAAGCATCAGCTAATACAAGTGGTGAGTTATCAGGACCATGTTAACTGAAGTGTTCCAGTGTTTGCACTTGCTCTGCATATAAAAAGCCTCATGTTCAAGCTCTCTGTATGTTTAGGAATGTCCCATCTAAAATCCTGCAACTGGTCTGACTTAATAGAAGGCTGTTTCCTATATATTGGTAAAGGCAAACATTTTGGGCCGAAGCTAGTTTGGCAACACATCTTTTCTATATTTCATCATAATGGAGCCCCCTGACCCTCAACTTAATACCTGTTTTTGTACCCAGCTACTGCAGATCAGAAACATACCATTTAATAAAACATCTTTCCCTGGAAGACTCACCAAAGTCCATTTGGGCTGGCTCTGATAAGCATTGCAGGTGTATAAATTAAAAGCTGGGCAGGGGACCTGTGTTTATTTTTTAAGTATTGCAATATGATTGAATTCTATAATGGGTTTTATGCTGGCTAATTTAGGTATGGCTATAAATAAATAAAGCTCCTCCAAATGATTCCCGCACAATTTTTTTAAAAATCTAATCAAGAACTATTTTGTCTTACAAATGGCAGTTCAAAACTGGAATTAAGCTGAACTGTGCATTGACATGGTAAATTGCATTCTCACGATGCCAAAGCAACCTTACTGTCAAGCTATAGAAATTGTTTTCACTGTAGTTGATGCTTTAGGAGATGTTTTGTTGCTCTTTCTCATGTATATGGTACCAAAGTGATGTCGTTTAAGACTAGGATACTGGCCTTTGTGTACTGTATCTTATATTTTACTCTTTTAGGGATTTATATTAGGATTCTACGTATTAGTCAAACACACTGAGCTGGTTTATAAAATGTGTTTTGATAAATTATTCTGTAGCTATAATAGGCTTAAGTTTAGTTGTGCAAAAAAAAAAAATCACTTTATCATTCACATCTTAAGTAAGGAAACAAACATACCTTAAAATGGCCTCTCTGAAGTTTTCTACTACAGTGGTACCTCGGGTTACATACGCTTCAGGTTACAGACTCCGCTAACCCAGAAATAGTACTTCGGGTTAAGAACTTTGCTTCAGGATGAGAACAGAAATCGCCCAGCGGCAGCACAATGGCAGCAGGAGGCCCCATTAGCTAAAGTGGTGCTTCAGGTTAAGAACAGTTTCAGGTTAAGAACAGACCTCTGGAAGGAATTAAGTACTTAACCCGAGGTACCACTGTATTTAATGACAACTATAGTTATATGCATGTGTCCTGCAAGCTCATATATTATGTAGGGCTGTTATTTATTTATTGTTATTTCTTCTCTTTTGACATGTTCTCAACTATGTCAAGTCTGTCTTCAAACATGATGACTTTTAAAAACAGATAAGCACTGTGTAGGCAAACACATAACACTGTGGAATGCCTACAGGGGTGTCAACCAGAATGAAATTTGGGGGGGGGGGGGAATAAGCCCTGCCCAACATAGAATTTCTGGAAAGGCTGGGCATTCCCATTCAAAGTGATGTCACCTCATTTCCTTATTAATGACTTGATGTCACCTCATTTCCTTATTAATGTTGCCTGCTTTAAATGTGCCAATTAACTTTATACTGCACAGAAGAGATAACATGAATAACTAACATAACCATAACCATTCCTGCATCATAAAGCCATCTGTGACCTAGCTTTTGAACATGAAATATATTAAACAGCTAGTTTTCCTAAGTGATATAATATCAGTTTGGCTCGATGTTTAGGTGAAGGAAATGAGCATTTGAATAAAAAGCTGTAAGATTGAAATGGCAGAGAAACCAATTAACTTGCTATACTGTTTCCATTGTATTTACTGTATTCCGCAGAAAAAGTGATACTGGATTACTTGTCAGACATTGTTCTATCTAAATTATTCTTAGGTTGGGTTTCAAAAATGCTACAAGAAAATTCTAAGGTTCTGTGTCATAAGGTGCTCAAGTTAGCATTATCCTCATTCTATTACAAGTAGGCTACTATGTATAATGTCAAATGGCTCAGAACTTGAAGAACTGAAATAATGATTTGGTCAAATTTTGTCCGAGCTAGGTAAAATAGTTTTGGCTCACAGGTCTGCTCACCAAGCATCCTATTGTCACCTGCATGCCTACTTCATAACAATCTGCACAAACATTCATTCTTCTTTCCCACACTACACAGAATTTGTGGTTTGTTCTAAGTGACCTTGCAAGTGTAGAATGTTTCTTTTGTTGGTTATATACTATTTTTACAAAAATAAAGTATTGCATCATGGGATAATGACTTTCTCTTGACATTGTCTTCTCTTAGGCAGTGTGGGGATTACTAAATAATGGCTCTCAATCCTAAAGCAGAACATACCTTTTCACCATTATGTATCCTTACTAAGTGTTGAATAACTACCTTCAGGTTCAAAATAACCAAACACTTAATGAAGGTTGACAACATTTGCTTGTTCCCATTCATTTACAAACATCTGTCATTCTCGGAACAGTACATAAATTCAGTAGGATTATAAACAAAGATGGGCCTACAGTTTTCAGGCAGTATTATTTCAAACTGCCTTTTAAGTAACATTTTTAAAAAGGGATCGGCAGAAGGCTCCATAGTGCAGTTTCAGAGTAAAGTTATCTAACTGAACTCAGATTTTATTGGCCCACTGAAGATTCTCCACAGCATCCACCGATCCAAACACATTCAAGAGTCATCATATTCTCTAAGTTTCAGCCTGAAGTTTTAGGAGCAGAATCCAAAGAACACAACATGACTTTCCATCCTCACCTTCCTACTGCCACTCCTTATGACATCCAAAGACTCATTCCTGACACCCAAAACAGCACAAGGGGGCTACATTCAAACAGAAAATTGCCAAAGTCCCTGTGTGCATGCAAGGGCAATGAGCTCTATGGGCCCCCGTTTCCTGCACATGTATTTGAGAAGAGGAATGGAACTGAGGTATGTTAAACATTTACAATTCAAGCCGCTTGTTAATTTGTCACCATTGAAAGGGCAGGCAAGGCTTCTTAGCAGTCCATAGCAACCATATTCTGCTCATTCTGAATTACATAGCTTCTGGAAAAGTGTTGTTTCCAGCTTACTGGTCACCTTGAATTCCAAAGGCATCTGAAAAATCTTCTCCGGTGAGAGAATCCTGAAACATTCAAATACATATTAGGCCAGTTAATCTGACAAGAGTTCTGTAGAGAACAAGCTTGACTTTTGCAAACTTACTGTAGTACAAGCAAACCGGTCACTACAATATCAATTCTCCACTACAAATATGCCATGTGGACCATCTGTTTCTTGGTGCGCATTGCAAGAGCAAAGGAAGCAATCATTTTGGGCAGCCTTAAATTCACCATTTTAGATCTTTTATTGAAGATTAATCAACGGCACTATGCCAATATACTAAGTACCAGTACTGCCAATCCCAGTTTGGTGATCGCCTTCTGAAAGATGAATGGAAAGCAAAACTTTGCTTGTATTCAGATGCCATGATAGGCTATGGTTTGTGATCACAGGAATCAACCTAGCTTTCCCACAAACTTGCATGCTCCCCTCTCTTTTCTGCTGAGACTGCAAGGAGAGCAGAAGTATTTGTTTCCGGTTTGAATTAATCATATTTTAACATTAGTCTGAACCCTAAACTGTAGCTAATCTTGAAGAAGCTGGCTTAGTTCTACAAACCATAGTTGTTGGTTTCCTTCAAATAGAGCGTTGTTAAGGTTTGCCACAGTTTTGGGGGGGCTCTTGCAAAAAGTTTAACTGCAGTTTATTGAAAAGGGAATGGAAAGCTTCCAAAGTTGCAGCTGTGCTGCAAGGGAGTGGCCAAGTCCAGAAGGAGGGTAGAATTTTCCTGTCATTATAAATGCTGATTTATTGTGATACTCAGTTACAGCCACTAGACTGGGGGAGCAATGCCTCTTCAGATTGCCTGAAAATCAAGGCGGCTTCTAAATGATTCAATTAAGAGACTAATGAGAAATGCTTTCTTAATTAATTTTGATTATATATGGACAGTAAATGTAGAAAAGGTTGAAATTAGAAAAACTTCACTACACTTTGTATAAATATATCAACAAAATATAAAGACCAGTTGTCTTACCTCAAATGGCTCATAGATTGAGATGTCTGCTCCATAAATGGGATTTGGAATGGACACCAAGTGTGGGCTTCTTTCCTCCCAGGGAGAAGGCTCGTCATCTTCCAGCTCAGCCTACAGGCAAAGTAGAAATAGGCTAAGCATGTCTCTGCCCTTCTAACTGCAAAGCTGATTAATTAATTACAAAAGGCACAAACCACTGGCATCAATTTGGTCTATAACTTTAATAATTAGTATTGATATAGTGCTCTTTCATTAGTGTTCAAAGGGATTCCCTCATCCCATATACACCTGCAGCATGGCCGGCCAAATGACCCGATAGCTAGAGTTGTCCTGCCTATGCATAACTGAAGCTACAATGTGAGTAGGATGTGAGGAATTATGAAACTTTTAATCAAACTAATTATTTTCCTGAAAAAAAAAGAGTAGTTGCTAAAAAAAAAAATCTTTACTTGTTTTTATCCTGTATTTTATTCTGTGAACTGCCCTGAGATCTTAGGATGAAGGGCGGGATATAAATCTCGTAAAAATAAAAAAAACAAAAGCTGGTTGCGCAACTGGTTGAGCAACAGGAAGTATCAGGGCTAGATAAAATCTGTTGCGCATCCAACTGTACTGGCTTCCTGTGCAAGCCATTCCACTAGCACAATTAGTACACCCTTAAGGGACTTTAAGTGCTATGTTGAATTCCTCCCAATACTTGGCATGGATGCAATGTTACAGGTGCCTGTGAGCAGAAATGAGAATGCAACAAATTAGAAGATATTTCCCCACTTAATCCATATAATTGAAGGTGGAAAGTCTGTGGGAGTAATGAATGAAGAGCTGACACTTTGCAGGACTTGTAAACCGTTTAGAGACTATGATAGGTGGTATATTAATGGTTTAAATAAACAAAATGCATGACGAAGATACCTTGAAATAGCGAAACTGGAATCCTTGGTTCTTCCTTTTGAGGTAGATGTAGGACACACCAGCCACCATTGCACACAGTACTAGGGAGACTACAATGGATACACTGATGGTCACAGCAGCAGGTGATTTCACAGCACCAACAACCTGTGAAAAGCAATTTTGTTCGTATTTCAAAATGTTGGATTAGAGTCCTGCCTTAGTTAAAGGCAGCTATTGTTTTTTTAAGTGCCACGCTGTTCTACAGCAAATCCGAAAACTCTTATCATTATGATAACAGCCACCAGAGCAAGAGGTGAGTTGGCATGCTTCCTGCTGTGAAGCTGTAGAAAACTGCCGGAGAAGTTGGACAGGAAGCAGCAACCAATAAAGAAGAGGTGACGCTGTGAGTTAAACCACAGAGCCTAGGACTTGCCGATCAGAAGGTCGGCGGTTCAAATCCCCGCAACGGGGTGAGCTCCCGTTGCTCGGTCCCTGCTCCTGCCAACCTAGCGGTTCGAAAGCACATCAAAGTGCAAGTAGATAAATAGGTACCGCTCCGGCGGGAAGGTAAAAGGTGTTTCCATGCGCTGCTCTGGTTCGCCAGAAGCGGCTTAGTCATGCTAGCCACATGACCCGGAAGCTGTACGCCGGCTCCCTCGGCCAATAAAGCGAGATGAGCGCTGCAACCCCAGAGTCTGTCACGACTGGACCTAATGGTCAGGGGTCACTTTACTTTACCTTTACTTCTGACCAACCCCCAAGTAGCCCTGCAGCTTTCCTTCTCTTCAATCAATATAATGTTGCATCTTGATCATAATTTTGGTTATCCTGTTACTGCTGGGTAGCTAATCGGATAGTTATAGTATCATTTATAGTATCATTTTGGCCTTGAACATAAGAAACTAGGTAATTTTTATGGCTTAGTTTTGGGGTGAATTTTCGTTTAAAGGTTTTGTGAAATTGGATATGGTTTATTTTGTTGTTCAGGATCTTCGTCTGTAAAATGAGTAACTGCACAATCTTAAAAAGCTGAAATGTTATGGAAAAAAGGAATTACAATCAGATCCATGTTAATTAAACAACATGGCCTCCATATATAGATTTGGGAACACACAGAGTCAAATCTGCTGATCATTATTTGCAAAGCACATCACTTCTTAAAAGATTAAATTTAAATCCTACTTATGTAGTAAAGCAGAGATGAATGGGATGCAAACTGGATTATTCTGCAGCAGGATAGTTCTGAAAGATTAATACAAACCAACTAATAACCAACCTGGTCAAGTTGCCCGAGTTGAGGTGCCATCAGAGGTGCTTCAATAGCATGAATGATCCCATTGGAGGCCAGAATATCCCATTCAACTATCACTGAGTTATTAATCATCTTACAACCCTGGTGCAATAAAAGTGAAGAAAATCAAATTACTAAACCACTGAATTACAATTTAAAGACTTTAAGGATTGCAAATAAAATTTGCTGCATGTGGTGCAAAGCATTTTACACAGTCAAATCCATAAAGGTAAAGCTGATTCTGTTGTTATCCATGTGAGATACTTACAGGAAAGCGGGTGTTATTCGTGGAATCTGCAATGGAAAGGTTGAATCCGGCTTGCGAAGGTATAATGGCACCAGACGTGAGATTGAAGCTCATCAGAGCCACGTCTCTCGCAGATGAATGAAGCTTTAGATCATTCAGTGTTAGAGACTGGTAAGACAAAGAAGAGTTTCAGTTCCATTCAAAGTTATGATGTTGGTGAGAAAAAGAGGAGAGACAAAACCATAGTCAACTTCATTGCAACCTTCAGTTCAACCTCTCTGCATGACAACAAAATATATACACACAACAGAAGCACAGCTGGGGCAGAGCCATTGGAAAGGATTGAACAGAGATATTGAATTGTATCTCTCCTCTCGTAGAAGGTTTGTCTATCATTTGGAAGCCTCTGTGAGCAGAATGGAGGGGGAAAGCAATTTTCACTAATTCCCCCTTTCGCTGCCCCTGAGCCTGCCCCCCCTCCAGTTTGTTCCCTAGGATTGAGAAGGATTTTTTAAAATGGTGTCCTTCTATTCATGGAACCCTTCACTGAGCAAAGAGCCATCTGTTATATAACTCCTGGTGCTTGGCCATGTAGTTACAGCAAATTCTGCATTCCTTCACAAGTTGACTATGTTACTTTCTGTTCAAGTGAGGTCAGTTTAGTGATATAAAACTAGCTATGTTATCTTCATTGTTTGGACCCCAGTTAGGGTCTCTTTGTCCTACCACACTTCACGGACTGGGTTGCCAGTCTCCTCTGCTGTGAGGATGTTTCACATTCTGAAACTTAAAACATGAAAAGAAACTCATTCTTTTTTCAACACCTCCTTGAAAATACCTTCTGCCATCAGATCAAAGAGTTTATTTTTAAACCTCAGTAAATAAATTTGGAGCTCAGCTCAGAGGACATTCTTCAAAGCTATTCTGCTGCAAAGCTTTCATTTACATTTAAATGACACAAGAACAGGGAGTCTGTGGCTAGTTGATGTCACTGGCTTTACTTGGGTATGGAATGCAGGTCTCCTCCTCTAAAATAGAAACCTTGTTTCAGAACTACTTTGAGGCCATTATCAATGCAACAAATTAGATTTATGGTTTAGCTGCCATGGCTTTCCCAAAATAATTCTAACATAATTTGGCCAAAACAAAAAAAAATTCCTTCCAGTAGCACCTTAAAGACCAACTAAGTTAGTTCTTGGTATGAGCTTTCGTGTGCATGCACACGAAAGCTCATACCAAGAACTAACTTAGTTGGTCTTTAAGGTGCTACTGGAAATAATTTGGCCAAGGTGCTACAAACTTCTATTCCCTGAGACCGCAGAAATTCTCAGGACTCCATGGGAAAAAGGAATAAACATTTAATCTAGTCTTTTCTTTTGGAGGTCATTTGCTTTATGGGAATCTGATTTGAATGTATTTTGATACAACGGTTTACTTCAGTGATCTTATATTTGACCAGTTATTGTAGACAGTGATGACCATTGGTTAAATAAGCCATACAATTATTCATGCATTCATTCAACCAAAACTAAACCACTTTAAGGCTGCAGTGCAAGTACAAAATAATAATATCGCAAAGTCCTGTTTTGCATTTCTTACTGCATTTTTTCGAAAGCCGGAGTTCAGGGGTACAAAAAGAGTTTTGTAAGTCATGTCTGTGGAGAGGAAATTAAAAAATTCCCATCCTTCTTGGGTGGCATTGGCATAATCCAGTACCATCTGAAACAGAGAAAGGAACGTGGTGGTCAGCCTAAAAGAATAGCTCTGTTCTTGGAAGCAGCAGCCACCCCCCCTTCTCCTTTAAACATCGAGCGAGCAGAAGGGTAGAATACCTTCTTCATGAACCTCTTGGGACAAGTCCATGGCTCCCTAAGCTGGGAGCCCCTGCTCTCAGATACACATAGCAGCAAGAATACATAGAGAAAGTCACCTCCCGAGGCCTCCCTGCTCCATACTAGCCAAAAGAAGCATTAATGTACTTACAGAATAGTAGAGTGAAAAATTTGCCTTCTGGGCCAGCACTGCCACAAGACTCCCTGTGCATGTGTAGCCATCTCCCACAAACCCATCCCTACAGACACACTGCACATCTGAAAGAGGGGGGAAAGGAGGAAGAGATGGTGTAAACTTTCGTATGCCATGATTTGGCATGCAAATCAGTTTCAGGCAACAGAGCTTCCATCCCACTTAGCTTCACTTCTCTATTCCATCTCCAATTCAGCTTGGGGCACTCGCTAGCTTCAATATCCCCATCTAGCCAAACTTGAGGTATCCCTAGTTTGAACTCATACTGATCAAGCCGTACTTTCTCACCTTGAGCTCTGTAGCAGTAAGCATCCCATTTCTCACTGGCGTTACTTCGAAAGCCGTAGTCCACAATTCCAACATGGTGACCGCCACACTTCAAACTCGGGTACACAGTTGGGTAGCCTGCAGACCTATTATAAAGCCAACCTACTATGCACCGGTGGAAACCCATCTGGAGAAAGAAAAGAAACACAGGCTTCTCTTAACGTCCTGTATTTCAGTCAGACCATGACCTTGAAAAGGTTCTCTCCCTGAGAACCAACTTGCTCTTATACACCATGTACTTGTCTCACTCAGACTGCCATGCCTGGGCTGGAGGGGGCAGTATTTCATTTCATTCACATGTTATAGGCAAGATGCTCATTTACCAAATGTTGCTATTGAGTGGAGTGCGGGAGTGTGTGGGGAAGGGGAGGAACCCACCTAGGAGCATTTACCTTCCATGCTTGTTCATTCACGGCCTATTTCATCACAGAAAGAGCAGGTCAACACCTATAGTAGGCCCACCTTATGAAATAGTTTGAGTGTGTTAGGCAACTGCTGGGAAACAACACCCAATAGGAATGTCGAGGGCTTCTTGAGGCACATGTGTGCACAAACACGTTCTTAGCAACTTGGTGTGAGAAGAACTGAACTCCTCAGACCAACTGTGAAGGGAAATGAGCGAAGCAATGGCTGCACTGTTACCTGTTGTGCCGCAGACAGCTGCTTAAGAGTAGCCACCGTCGCTCCCTCAGCAGCACAAGCCGCTTCAGCCTCTTGATAAGTAAATCTGTACTTTCCCTGGGGAGACTGCAGGTGGAAGACGCCGACTGTTTTTTCTGGAAAACAAGCATACAATATTGTGCCCCTTTAGACATTGCTGTGGGTCAGATCTGGAAAAGTGCCCTTTGGTGTGCCCAGCACAAATGACTGTGGGCCCATCTCTGAGGGAAATGGTGTGCAAATCAGGGCTAACGCTTCCCATCCCCCATTTTCTTCTCCAGACTCACAGCCTGCAACCCAAACGCAAAAGGTGACCTGCTGAAGATTGAGCTGCAATTGTATTTTCTGATTGCGAGGCCTTTTTCATTTTCAAGGAAAGCGTTGTCTCAGAGACAGGGGAGATCATGGAAAAGAAAGCTGAGTGATAGCTTTTGGGTAGGCTTTCCATGGTAGTGCCAAGGAAACAAGTGTGCCCCTGGGGGATGATATCCTCTGATCTAATAGATAATGTATCAAAATAGTCAAGGAAAGAGGTAGTAGATGTCTGCAGGCAAAAGAGGCCACCAATAAATTTCAAGAGGGGCAGTAGAGGAAAGCTCATCAAACTGGATGAGTGTTCATGGGAAAGAGGAAGATGGACCTGAATGGGTATATTTCTAGCTTTGCCAAGATGGGGTCTGGGGTTCCCCCTCTGCTGCACACACACATTACAAGGAAGAGAATGAGGCGGAGGAGGGTTTATTTCCCACCCTTCCCTCTAAGGTCCTGGGGGGCAGGTTACAACTGTGTATAATACAACACTAAAAACTATTTAAAATCTTACAGGTACAAAGCATACATCTTATAAAACAAGGATTGTTCCATGAAAATTATAGAATGGTAACAGGGACCTGTACCTTCGAAATGCAGGTCACTACAGAGAGCCTCAGAGTGGCACTGCCCATTATTTTCCAAGCAACGGTCTATGGGTGGGATAGCTTCCTCCAAGCACTGGATTCCATTTCCAACGTAACCGGCATGGCACTCACACCGCCGGGAATTCTGCATGGCAAAGGAACCCACATTATCATTGCAATCTTATAGCCAAACACAGGACGATGCAGAAGGCAAGGACCATTGGGGGGAAAGACAACTGAACACCAAGCCAAAGGGGAAATGTCGTGCTAAGTCTCCTGATAACTTTACATGTTGGAAGGGTCAAAGAGGGGTTAATTCTTAGGTGACACTTTTCACTGAATTGCATTTCCAAATCCAAACAGAAATCTTTCGCCTGCATCACTGTGCTTTGTATTTTGCATGCATTCTCATGAGCTGAAAATGATGGTGACCTGCTCATGATTTTTTTTCAGGAGGCTGAAGAAATGTGTGAGTTTCCCTGCTCTCACAAATGTGGTTTCAAGTCATCCAACTAGGCAGTGCTTTGCCTTGATTTTGCTAAAAGTGCAATGCAAGGGTGTGGCGGGGGGGGGTTATTTCCTATATGCAGCACTCTGACAAGCAAACTAAATATGAGATCTCCTTCCCCATCTCCTAGCTACAACTGTATAGCACAGAAAATTCCACATTCCTTTACTGAAGCTTAGGTTTGCAAGCGGACAACAAGAATACAAGTGGTAATGTGAAGAACCTCAGAGTTTCTATAGCCACTGTCCATTTTCATCCCAAAATTTTCCTAGGATTTCTATGCTCTGTATTATACCAAGAGTCATACTTACAGGACCTGTGTTGATGCAAGTGGCATGCTCGCTGCAATCTCCATTCATGCCATCTGCACACCTGTCAATAGGGCTGCAGATGTAGCCATCACCTTCGTAGTCTGGGAAACAGCTGCAGGAAACATCAATCCCAATCTGTGTGCAGTTGGCATAGTCACTGCAGTCACCGTTGTCTTTCGCACACCGGTCAATCACTGTATGAAAAAGAGACTTTTCAGTAAAGCCTCACTTCTGGCTCTCTAATCCTCCTGCTACCAATTGGGGAACAAGACTCACCTGGTACTTCTTTTGCCATTTAATAAGAATAAGACTATTAATTTATTACTTGCACACTGCCCATCTGATTGGGTTGCCCCGATCACTATAGGTGGCTTCCAACAAAATATAAAAACACAGGGAAGTAGGGATGAGCAGAGTCCTTCAGTTCCACAACTGTTCTGAGAGATGCCACCATCCCACTGACATTGAATTTTAGCAGGATTGCCAGGTTTTGGAATGTGGAAACAAGTTTTATACATGTACTCAGAATTGGTGGGGGAAATTAAAAGCAACATCAACTCACCATTCATTCTTTTTAGTTTTAAAAAACATACTTGTACAATTGTGCTTCTACACTACTATGGAACTGCCCATATTATGATGGAAAGACAGCTCATTTTTAAGATTTACCTTTGATGAGTTTCTAATACAAAGAGTGCAAAAAAAGGAAGCAGCTTGGAAAATTCGAAAAAGTACCTTCACAACAATGTGTTCTGGTATAGAGGAAACCAATCATCCAGCTTGGAATCTGACAGAAGTGATTCTATAAACATCTCTATTCAGAAAGTACTTTAGAAGAGCAGTTCCAGATGACCCTAATGTCCAAGGACCTTCTGAATTGACCAAACCAGTACCAGCAGGTAGATTACATTTTATTTTATGTATACTACAAGTATACTGCATTGTCAGGGCTCTGCAATGTTTGAAAACGAATAATAAAAAATAACTTGAGAATCCAAACATTTGATTGTTATCAACTTTTTAGAATCATGACCAGTGCTCTGTCTCTAAGTTTCAATAACTAGAGTAGTTTGGGATGGATTTCAATTCAGGGAAGCATGCTTTAAAGTAACCCTCTCAGAAACAATTCTCCTTAGCAGTTTTCCATCTGTAAATCTAGAATAACAATTCTCTTCAGAGGCTAAGAATCCTCCCAAATATTCCTTTGGGGAGGGTTGTTTGTAATGAGATATGGCCTTTGAGCTTTCCAAAGTCCACACCTCATTACAAACCTTCCCCAAAGGAATATCTGAGAGGATTCGTAAGAGTTCTATGGTGGTGATCCTCAGTTCAAAGGAGTGACAAATAAACCAGTCTCTAAATTTATCCACACTAACCTTTCTTCTCTTTTCCAGGCACGGTCTGCACTTTATAACTCCATGTCCGAACACCCCTTCTTCTTCTTTTTTGGTCCAAACCCTTCCTTTTCAAAACCTGCTTTTTAAAGCTCAATCAGAGCAAATGACAATCCGTGGGAAACCCAAATTGACATTTGTTCCGATCGAGCACTAAAGAGCAGGGTTTTCAGGAGGAAATCTTGGGGGCAAAGAAAAAAACAAACCACTTGGACATGGAGCTTTTAAGTGTGGATCTGTGCCTCGAAAGAGCAGAGCAAAAGGTAAGCATGGATAAGCCCTCTGTTTGTAAGACCATGGTCACAGTATCTTGCAACATTACTGGGGGAAAACCAAAACCCATGCAGACTCGATATAGTCACTTGGAGAATGCAACCTTGCATCCAAGGATGCAGCATAAATGGTCTTAGGATGGTTCACAATCTAAATTTGTTGCTATTTGCAATACCACTGTATTATTGAAAGCTTTTCTGATACTACCCCAACATGACAAGAGTCTTACTGACTGATTAAACATGGTTCTTAAATGCTAGATTCATTCAATACCTTTGCATGTCCATCCGTCTCCCTCATAATGTAGGCTACATTCGCATGTATTATTGGGCCGGCACACAGCATTACGATGGCAGGCTGGGGAACACACAGGCACCGCAGCTAGATATAAAAGAAGTCAGGCTCATTAGTCAATTCCATTCCATTTTCAGACACATTTCAGGGCTTATTTCACAGCACACTGCTCTTCCAGCTAGAGATGATGTGGGAAGTCCACAAACTGGAAAATTTCCTCATGTCCAGGGGGAAAGTTTTGTTTGAAAAACCATTTCATCTGCCAAAATTTCTCATAGGAACAAAAATGCAAGTGACCAAAACACATCTAACACATCTCAAATCAGTTTATTTCAAGAGATTGCACCTCTCTTCTCCCACAACCCCCCCCCCCCAAACCATGCCATTATTGTGTACAGTGAGGCTGGTCAAACCTAATCTTCTTTTGCTCAGTTTATAGACATCAAAGGCACTCTGGGCTAGTGTACAGTGGACTGTGTGTGTTGAGCTTGCACAGGGGTAGCTGCAATTTCTCATTCAGCGTCAAAGCTTCCTTGGGCAGGTCACTTGCTTCTCAGGGAGAAAGTAAACATTACAAGAAATGTAAATGACTAGGGTGCTCTTCAGATCAGAACTATGGCATGCAGAAAGGCAATGACAGCTTCCCACATCAAATGGGGGGCGTCTTTTGTGTGGTCGTGAGCAGCCCCCCCCCCCCCGATCCCAGTGCGGCTCCTGGTAGTACAGGCTGGCTTCGCCCTCCCCAGGCTGGATACCTGGAGGTCTCCACCTACCTCAGCCAATCGCCCAATCCTGCCTGGGGAGGCGTTGCCAGGGGATTGGCCAGGTAGGGGGAGGGACCGCCCTGCCCACACAACAGGTGAATCTTACTTGCCAAGCATCAGTTGGCTCCAGAGCTTCTCCCACCCTGCCCTCCCTCAGTTAAGCCTTCTTTTGCAGGTTAACTTCTTCTCCACAGGTACACAGGCACTGCTACGTCATAGACGCTGTTAAAGGGCCGGAAAGGAATTTTCCTGAATTGGCAGGTTTTGCCTCCCCCGTAACAAAACATCACAACTTTGGCAGTTTCAGGCCTTTGGCAGAATCCTTTAGTCTAGCTTCCTAAATGGGGGGGGGGGTGAAGCGGTGACCCACGCCCCCCCCCCCGTGGCGATGATCCCAGGGTTCCCCATTAAAGGAATCTTGAGGGGAGGAATTGGCCATATGCCAAGAGGTTGTCATTGCTCTCTCGCGGCGAAACGGGGTGGGGTGGGGGGCTCTCTGGAGAACATATGTTCTCCGAGCCAGCCCAATCTCCACACATTCTGGATAACCCTGCTGTCTCCCAGATCCCCAGCTGGGGACTGGGAAGGATAAACGTCCAATGCCTGAGCCAAGGTCTCCCTACATCTGAAACTTAATAAAGTTTTTTCCAGTTTTAATCCCACAGCACGTTGTCTTGAGTCATTATTCCACTCGGGAGTCGCCTGGGGTTGGGGGGACTCCGCCTGTCCACACAAATGTCACCTCCACCTCTAAATCCTGACAAAAAAATCTCACCAAGAGCAACGTCCTTCCCAGGATAAATAGCGGTGAGGGAGGTTGTGGTCAGGGCTGCAGCATGGAAAGAAACCCCCTCTACATGTTGTTGTTTATCCCTGCCCCCCACAGTGTATATGATAATTATTCTTATGAATGTGCAAAAAGATGTAATTACAGCATAATGGGACATTTGGCTTCCAGGCTCACTTTCTTAAGCAATTTCCCATTATGCTGAGAAAACCGGTTCAGAGAGCAATATAAATCCCTTGTGCTTGTGGAAAAAAAGAAGGAGAGTAGAATTGCCTGTGACATAAGTTGAGCAGACAGAGGGAAGGAAGAGGTTACTTGATGACACTGCCATTGTCTCCAGTTCTCTGGATTTGTTTATTACAGGTCATACCCGTATTTAGCATTTCATTATCTTGTCATTCAAGTCTCACATTCCTGAACTGATCCAATTATTTGAGAATCTCTGTATTTGTTTATCCCTTTAACCCTCCCCATACTTGCCAAAAACACTTTGCTAACTAGATTTCCTGGGCTGGGCTGGGGGCACATGATCCAGAGTGGGGGAAGGGCAAGCTATGGATTTGGAAGGCCTGCCATCCCTATACATACCTATGGCGTCTGCACTTGGTGCTTTTTCATCTCCTCCTTGTTGCTACAAACTTTTAAAGCTTTTGAAGCACCCCAAAAACTTCCAAAAAGATTTTTTTTGCACAATAATAGGATAAGAACAAGACAAAAAATCAGGGAAGCACCCAGGAACTGTGTAACATGATCCTTTCCCTAGAATGTCTATCAAGACAGTGGGAAGAATGCTGCTTAGGGATTTAGCTGGGGTCTACTTTACCGAGTTCAGTCTCGCAGCGCTCTCCTGTCCACCCTGCACTGCAAAAGCAGAAGCCATCTCCGTGCAGCCCCTCATCACAGATCCCATTACTGGTACAATTGCACTCTGCAAAGGAAAAAAAGCAATAGTCACTGTCTTGGGCTAGTGTCAAAGCAATGATTCTTCCACATCAACTTTGTTGGACTGGTCATGTGGTGCAAATGCCCGATTATCGTCTTCCAAAGCAACTAGTCTATTCCGAACTTAAAAATGGAAAGCGTAATGCTGGTGGTCAACAAAAGAGGTTTAAAGACTCTCTCAAGGCAGATCTAAAAAAAATGCAATATAAACACCAACAACTGGGAAACACTGGCCTGCGAGTGCTCCAGTTGGAGAACAGCCTTTACCAAAGGTGTCGTGGGCTTTGAAGACACTCGAACTCAGGACAAAAGGGAGAAATGTGCCAAGAGGAAGGCACACTTGGCAAACCCTCACCATGATCAACTCCTGCCCAGAAACCTATGTCCCCACTGTGGAAGGACGTGTGGATCCAGAATTGGCCTCCACAGTCACTTACAGACTCACTGCTAAAACCCTGTTTTGGAAGACAATCTTACTTGGCTACGAGTGATCGCCAAAGAAGAAAAAGAATAAGCTAGATACGAAGAAGCTGACTAATATTAAAGGGCTATTTTTGTACACAGTGGTATGTGCACAGGCTTAGGTTATGTGCCAGCTGATTTTGAGTAGGTATCTCACTTCCTTGCTTTTAAAGTACTTATTACTCAAGTATTAACACACGTCACAAACAAAACTGTAAGGAAAGAAAACACCCCTTTCCAGCTAAAAGCATCGTAAGGCTGCACCCAGGCAGACCTTCCCGACATGTGCACAAGATGGAGGAGGGTGGAGGTGAAGACAGCCACCTATCTTCAAATGTGGTACTGAACAAAGCTGGCCGTGCATTGTTTTAGCGCTCTCCATGCCCACCTGGTGTAGGAAAACATCTATAAAGCAATCCTCAGGTACCAGATATGACAACCCGACTCATAGCATATTACCAGTCAACTTGCTGAGATCAAACTGGAGCAGGAAGACTCAAGCTACTGGTTCTTGCTGTCTTTGAAAACAAAGATGTACCTTTGCACTCTGGTCCATAGTGGCCTGGGGCACAGTTCTCGCAAGCTGTCCCAATGAAGGCCTTGTTGCAGGAGCACCATCCTGAGCCTTGCTGCCCATCGTTACAGGTACCATGATTGCTGCATGGTTCCTTAAGCCCTCCAGGACACACTGAAAGGCAGGACGCACTGAATGTTATCCAACAGAAGGAGTTCTTATTAAACAGCCATAACCATTTTGGCAATCACTCTTGAACAGAAACCTTATTGCTTAAGTTAGCAGCCTCCTTAAAAAGACATCAGCCTAATTAGCAAACCATTAACTTTTCTCTAATGTCTTAGAACAGTAGAAGCACATCCATATGCAATCAAACTGCAAGGTGAAAGTAGTGGGACTCACCTTCCTTGCATTTTACTCCCCTTTCCTTTCCTCAGTGTCTCTTGGTCTTTATCTTTGGACTTGTAACTCTAAAGGCATGATCTGTTTGGTTTTAACATTTTGTGCAGTGCTGAACAATTATTTTGGGCAATTAAATAATAATGATCAAGATCTAATAAGCCTATCGTTTGCCAGTGAATGTACTGTATAATGTGATCACTACGGATTACTATGGATGCATACACATCATTGGCTTAAAATGCAGCTAGGTCGTTTTTTCTCTCAATTCTGCTCAAAGTTGGAATGGGGGAGGAGACACATCAAAATGCAGTATTTCATAAGAAATGACAGGAGAGATACAAATTGTAACGAATGACATCCGTACACTGCTTCCCAAACCAGCGGTGGAATAAACAGGAGTGTGTACACAGCTTTATGTTCCTCAAAATAATTTGTATCATACTGTTACATGATGAAGCTAGGAAAAAATCAAAGAAATCTAACTATGCCTTTTTTTCTACATATAGTGGAACAAGCAGCGATCTTAGGTTTTCAAGTCTTCTCCAGCTGGGTCAACTTTCTGTCATCAGAAAATAATGTTTAATAAGCTAAAGGTATGTTCAGGGCTACCATACCTGAAGCACACTAATTAGGGAATAAGTCCCATTTAACTCATTGGGACTTGCTTCTGAATATACAGGCTTAAGATTTTGCTGCAAGTAAGAGTCATTTGCCTTCACTCATTTAAATCAAACATGGCCCATGGCGCTCCAGCATTTATTCATTGCCAGGTGGCCGATTAGAAGAAATTCCTGAATTGTTGATTATGATGATGATAAAATAATAATAATAATAATAATAATAATAATAATAATAATAATAATTTATTTCTACCCCGCCCATCTGGCTGGGTTTCCCCAGCCACTCTGGGCAGCTTCCAACAGACGCTTAAAAATACATTAAAACATCAGTCATTAAAAACTTCCTTAAACAGGGCTGCCTTCAGATGTCTTCTAAATGTCACATAGTTGTTTATTTCTTTGACATCTGATGGGAGGGTGTTCCACAGGGCAGACGCCACTACCAAGAAGGCCCTCTGCCTGGTTCCCTGTAACCTCACTTCTCGCAGGGAGGGAACCGTCAGAAGGCCCTCAGCGCTGGATCTCAGTGTCCGGGCTGAACGATGGGGGTGGAGACGCTCCATCAGGTATACGTGTTATGGCCAAGTGGAACGTACACTAAGTCACTTAAAAAGGAAGTCTATCATTTTGAAAGGGATGGTGGGGGACACAGACGATTCAAGGCAAAGAAGTATGTTGGAAGGGTTGTTGGAATAAAGGAAATTTTTCAACATTTGTAAGTGGGACAAAGCAAGTGAATCCATCATACTACACAAACGGGTTGCAAAGAAGTATCTGAAGCGGCTCCTGCTTGAAGTTATGAGGGCTACTTCCTAAGACATGTAAATCTAAAAAGAGCTCAACAGGAAACTATGGGGAATCTTCCCCATATAAAAATGAAAACTATGATGAACAGTCTGGAGTTGTTTTTATTGGCTGAAATAATCACTATGATCACCAGGAAAGAGAAAAACACACACAAGTATACAGTTCCCCTGTGGACACACAACGAAGATCTCTTACCCTGACAATCTTTCCCATAGTGGTTTGGACAGCACTGAGGCACCCACTCAACGACAAAGCATGTTCTCCTGCACCCCTTCATCAAGGACCTTGAAAGTGGACGCCATCTGTTCAGCCCATATGAACGATATCGCCAGGGAGACCTTCTTTCAGAAAGGGAGTACCATGGACGAGTGAACAATCCATCTTCATAATAGTAACAAGACTGGGTCTCCCCCTGTAAGGAAAAACAACAAACTTTTATTTGCCCTTGATTGACATCTATTCCTTAGGGTAGAAATGCATGCCAAATATCTACTGTAATATATATCACAGGCTTAGTACATTTTTATTTAGATGGAACCTTCATGTTCAACTTACCCCGTCTTTTGCGACACCGGAACAACGAGGCGGATTACCACAGGAACCGCAAGCAGCAGCCTGAGAGGAAGAGAAGCAGGAAGAGGAGAAAAGGTCCACAAAAATTATAATTAAAAGTCGCCAGTCTGATTCTATTAAGCAGAGCTCGTCTCACCAGCAATGACCGCAGGCATAACAGCCAGTATGGCCCTTTTTCCAGTTCACCAGTGGTTTATTTTTCATGGAAAATCTTTCCATTTCATCAGCTCATTATGGGACCTCATGGTGAAGGGCAGGTAAGAAATATAATGATAATAAAAATATACATTAAGAAATGAAGGCCAATTGCAAACACAATATTAGACAACACTGGAAGCTTTGAGTTGTGTTTACTTAACACAAGTAAAACAAACATGCCAAATTATATCACTCTAGGGAAGGCATACAGCGCCTAGGGCTTGCCGATCGAAAGGTCGGCGGTACGAATCCCTGCGGCGGGGTGCGCTCCCGCTGCTCGGTCCCAGCGCCTGCCAACCTAGCAGTTCGAAAGCACCTCCGGGTGCAAGTAGATAAATAGGGACCGCTTACCAGCGGGAAGGTAAACGGCGTTTCCGTGTGCGGCTCTGGCTCGCCAGAGCAGCGATGTCATGCTGGCCACGTGACCCGGAAGTGTCTCCGGACAGCGCTGGCCCTTGGCCTCTTAAGTGAGATGGGCGCACAACCCCCAACCCCAGAGTCTGTCAAGACTGGCCCGTACGGGCAGGGGTACCTTTACCTTTAGGGAAGGCATATACAATAGGTCGATCGCCTTGGTGTCTATGGTCGATCGCAGTATAAAATAAAGTGATCACCTGGGTGGTCGTTATCAATCCCCCCAAAAAGCTCAATAACTCCGGTGAACCCTCCCCTAAAACTCATGGCAATGACAATGGGTAGATCACAGCCTCTTTGGAGTTGGACGTGCCTGCTCAAGGGCATCTGGAAATTTTGTGGTGCAATTTACCCTAATTTGGATAAAAAATATCCAATTCAAAATTGGGGTAAAAGTGAAGCTATACATTCCTTTGTTGCATAAATCTATGCCAGGTTCTTCCCGTGGAGGGATGCCCAAAATCCTCAAAGGAAGGGAAACAGAAGGCTCAAAATGGCTTGTTTTCAATTGAATAGGTCTGATGAAGTAATCAGTGGGCAGAACGGAGGTGGAATTCAACATTATGCCCTTCCAGTCATTCCATCTGCGCAAACATTGCAGCTTCCCAGGTGGAAGCTCCTCTCCTCCCCCTGTGAGCTGTTCTGGGGATTCTCCTGACTCCCCTGGAGCCATTGGGGGGGGGTTGTTGCGCAAGCAGAAGTCCGTGTGCAGTACTTCCACTGACAGAGCTGGTTAGGTGAATTTCACCTGATGTGTTTAATCCACCACACATCTGGCAATTCTCTCCTCAAAGACCTTTCCCCCCAGTCTGCTGGGCTTCTGGCTTCCAAGCTCAGCTGAGGGGGTGGGGACCAAGCTTAAAATGGCTGGCAGGGTGGCCTTTGCAAACAGGGGGTGAGTTAAGCACTTTCTAATAAATTCTCAGCTGCAAATTTCTCTTCCTCCTGCCACACACACACACACACACACACACACACACAATTGTTGGGCTGAGAACACTTTGGCATATGAATGAACACTGGCATTCATATGGCAGTTTATTCCATTTTCATGACTTCCCCCTGTTTTGTTCTGCATTATAACTGAGCTTTCATATAACATAAAATGACATTTCTAGAATTGCTGTGGAATATAGGGCAGATTTCCATGTTATTTGCTTCCAGAAAAAATTCATTTCCAAACAATATGGAAAAGACTGCTAAACATGCACTGTATGCCACGATAGTTCTGGAAGTGGCTTTTACATTGTGCGAAACTTGCCATATATCCTCTTGTGTTCCTTTTAAAAATGAGAGTCATCATGGCGATCCATAGTTAAAAGTAGAAGTCGGCAAATGTGTCCTTTTTTTGCCCTTCAAAATATGGCAACTCTAAATATAATGTGGAAATTAACAGTTATCATAAAGATGGAAGAAACTGCCATGTGAACACAGTCCTTCTTTGCCTTGTAGCTCCTCCCTGAGGACTGGGTGTGTAATGTTAGGGAATCCAATCTGTGTTTTTTGTGTTCCAGTCCATCAGGGTCTGGAGCTGTTCCATTCCAGGTTTTACCCAAAGCTCAGGAGCTCTAGGGACCAGGCCATAGGCAGCTGATTTCTGGTGGGCTTTTATCATGTGTTTGAGTCTGTTCTAAAGTATTTTGGTCACGAACCTTTGTGCAAAGAGCATACTTTACAGGGAGATGTTATAGTTAGTATTTACGCAATATTGTTTTCCTTTTATTTTCATTTGTGCTAAAACAGTGGGGTGAGGGAGGGAGAATATAGGATCCTACTTGTATTGTTCTATTCTATTCTGTTCTGCTCATTGGGGTCTCCACAGATTAATTATCTCTTTTGCTATCTCGTAGTACATTTAGCTGATCATAAGAGTAGGATTATAATTACTGAGTGTTAAAATGTAATTTTGAATCTTAAAACCAAATAAAATATTAAAAAACAGCGGAACCTTGGTTGGTCAAACGCTTCAAAAGCTGAACAATTCGGAACCTGAACGCCAACAACCCGGAAGTGAGTGCTTTTGTTTTTGAAAGGCTTCTGAGACACATTTATTCAATTTTTCAATGGATTTTGCCGACCAGCAATTGTGCCTCAGTTGTCAAATGTTTCGGGAGTTGAACGATCTTCCAGAATGGATTACGTTCGACAACTGAGGTTCCACTGTAATTTTCCCAGGAGAGACTCTTAACTTCTTTGGGGATTTGTAAAGGAGGAAGGTTATAGAAATCAACAAGCATGTGCATATTAAGACACTCACCGATGGCCGCTCAACATCGCGAAACTCATCACAGCGGGATCCCAAGTCTGGAGGTTCCAGCACCTGGTCAATACCATAAGCAATCCCACCATTAAATTTCATTAACTGCTGTACAATCCTTGCATTGCCATTGTTCACCAGAATTTCCCCCTGCAAGGAAGGAAAACGAGAAGCATATCAGGAAGTGCTCGGTTCAAACCACTATGTGAAATTCATCCCTGCCTCCATCCACTTCTTGAAACTTACTGGCACCTTAGGCTTGCTTGCCTGATCACATGCCAAGGCAAAAAAATTAACTGAAAAATTCCCCTTCTATGCAAAAAAAAAAAAAAAAAAAAAAAAAAAAGGTACAGCAGCCATATCACGATCTAGACCAGGGTCAGCTAACCTTTGGCCCTCCAGATGTTTGAGGACTGCAATTCCCATCACCCCTGACTATCAGCTATGCTGGTCTGGCACTGATGACAGTTGGAGTCTAACAACATCTTGAAAGCTGCCAATGGGGAGTAGAAGAGGGGAGACAGGAGAAGAGGACCTCTCCAACTCATTCTCTTCCTGATGTTTTACCTACTCAGAATTGCCACACACACACACACACACACACACACACACACACACACACTGCTTGTTGACAGGAAAGCACTTAGTGGGGAGACCTGAAAGACTAAATCTCTTGCGGGGGCTCAATTAGTGCCAGCGCCATCTGTCAAGAGCTTGGGTGTAACCTTCGATGCTTCCCTTCCCATGGAGGTGCAGGTTGCAGCCACAGCAAAGGTGGCATTTTTCCATCTCCACCGTATTAAACAGTTGGTCCCTTACCTTTCTCGCCCTGATCTGGCCACAGTGATCCATGCGACCGTCACCTCCAGACTTGATTATTGTAACTCGCTCTACGCGGGACTGCCCTTGAAGCTGACCCAGAAACTCCAGCGGGTGCAAATGCCATGGCGAGGCTCCTTACGGGGTCCTTGCCGCAGGATCACATTCACCCAGTGCTTTACCAACTGCACTGGCTCCCAGTGGAGTACAGGGTCAGGTTTAAGGTGCTGGTTTTGACCTTTAAAACCCTATGCGGCCTAGGACAGCCTTTCCTGGTATGCCTCGCGGAGGACCTTAAGGTCCACAAATGACAACATTTTGGAGGTCCCAAGTCGCAATGTGGTTAGATTGGTCTCAACTAGGGCCAGGGCCTTTTCAGTACTGGCCCCAACTTGGTGGAACGCTTTGTCACAAGAGACTAGGGCCCTGCGGGACTTGATATCTTTCTGCAGGGCCTGCAAGACAGAGCTGTACTGCCTAGCCTTTGGTTTGGACTCAGTCTGAGCCTTATGTTTTCCTCCACTTATGGTTGTGATCTATGGGCTACTATTAAAATGAGGCTGCATTTTAAATTGTATTTTTAACCTGTATTTTAAATTGGTCCCCCCCCCCCATTATGTTTTTATTGTAATTTTACTGGTGTTAGCTGCCCTGAGCCCAGCTCTGGCCGGGGAGGGAGGGGTATAAATAAAAAATTATTATTATTATTATTATTAAGTCACCAATTCAATCCCTAGCTGACCCACTCAAGCAGTACAATAATCACTCCACCCCTACATACACAACATTTAGTTCAGATAAACATTGACTTACGGCACTTGTCTTGCTGCAGCCAAATGAGATGAGTGATCCATGCATCGTTCTTAAACCATGAGTATTCATCAGACTGGAACCCGATAACTAGACACACACAAAAGTAATGATTCTGAGACAACTTCAAAAATAAATTCAGAAGGGTGTTTTTTTTAAAACAACAACAACAACACTATCAACTTACCAGCGTGTCCCTGATCATGTGTCCTTTGAGATAAGCAGCCAACTTGCTCCGGTGTTCTCTATGATACAACCATTTTTGCATATCCTCAGGGAGAGAATTAAATGCTGCATCTGTAGGCCACAACATTGTGAAGGGCTGGTGCAAGGTACTGTTAACCAGATTAAGAAGTCCCGCCTCCTACACAGAGACAATACAGCAAAGTGTATACACATCAAAATACCGTACATGCAGTATCAATCATAAATTACTTGTGTGCAACTAGCCGTCAGAAACAAAAAAATGTTTTGAAGTGTAGGTGGGTTCCCACAAGGCAAGACACAGTGATAACAGCAAGAACCTTTACTGAACTACGTAACTGGGAAACAGGGGGAAAGCAACTGCTTATATGCATTTCTGAAGGCCTGGGCCATGCCCACTTCCAACGAGATTGGCTGTCTAAACATCCAAACTGCGAATCACGACTCAGATTTTAAGGGCCAATGGCAGAGGCCCAATTCCTGAAATGTTCTGTGATTGGATATCATGTATCAAATCAGAACACAGGGACCAGAATCCTTAGTCCAGACTCAAATTCAGGCAAACACAGACAACTGAATACATAACATGTTCCATATTTAAAAGTAAGAAATATACTGCACAATCCTTTGAATGTAACACGTAGCCCAGATTGGAGGGAGTATACTCTGAAATGAATTCTGAACTGAATCTGAAAGTTTTTTTGGGTTTTTTGTATTTTTATTAGAGATTAATGTTTCATTTTAAAGACTACAAATTACCACTAGGAGCTTGCTGTAGATTTTGTATCCATAAGCATCTGCAACTTCTGTGATGGTTTTCTGGAAAGCAACAAAAAGATGCAGTTATTAGAAACCAAGTCTCTGTATCATGGAAGAGGAAACCCAAATGCATTGCCACTCCCAGGGGATCGCTTTGTGTCCATTATAATGAAGATTGAAGAGAAATTGCCCAATACACAGACACTCATACTCCTTAAAACAGCAGCAAGTCATGATTTCTGCCAATCATCAATGCAGTTAATCAATATACTACTATTCTGGTCAGACATACTAATTGTGAAATGCCTCATTCCAATATTTATAAAACGTTCTTCCACCAGGTAAGAGATTTCATATGCAAAGCTAGAAATGCTTCTGTACAACATAGGAATGCAAACCAAACAACTGTGTAACACCAAGGGGCAAGATGGGCTCACATACATTGCCAATGCATACAAATTACCTTGGGTGTGCCTTTGACAGATTTACGTCACTGCTGGTATTTATTTATTTTTTTTTATATTAAAGCAAGTGCAAGGTTTTATGTTTAACCATAAAAACCATAGTGTTGTGTTTGTTTGTTTTTTTAAAAAAATACAGAGTTGAGTATAAAAATTAATGAGTCATTTCAGCCCTTCATAATTTTAGACATACCTGTGCTAGGTTGGATGAAATGTTTATATTCTGCAGGTCATATGGGATTAAGATCTTGTCAATGAAATGTAGGACACCATTGCTTCCCATAATGTCACTCTCAATTATCTTTGCTTCATCATTTAAATACACGTTGTTCTGAGAAAAAGGGACATAATACACATTCCCAGTAAGACACACCTTCTCATGGACAAAGCCTTTTTGTTCTTGAGTGATGATCACCAGTGAGGGATGGGCTACAGTAGCAAGATGGAGTAAGTTATTGTAGGTTTGTCTTGATAGATGTTTTAGGCTTGATGCCTTATCATGACTATTGGTCCATTTAACCCAGCACTGTCTACACTGACTGGCAGCAGCTCTTCAGGGTTTCCGACGGAGTCTTTCCCAACCCTACCTGGACACACCAGGGACCTTCAGCATGCAAAGCATATGCTCTAACCACTGGGTTATGGACCTTCCATTGAATATATACAGCCGTGTTCTCACAGTCCCCGCCTTCCACTACTCAAGCTGGGTACAGTGGAATCTCGCATTAAGAACTTAATTCTTAGAGAAAGGAGGGATTTCCACACTCACTGAGTTTGTGGTTCCTGTCTCCCAAATCAACTACAGTGGTACCTTGGGTTAAGTACTTAATTCGTTCTGGAGGTCCATTCTTAACCTGAAACTGTTCTTAACCTGAAGCACCACTTTAGCTAATGGGGCCTCCTGCTGCTGCCGTACTGCTGGAGCACGATTTCTGTTCTCATCCTGAAGCAAAGTTCTTAACCCGAGGTACTATTTCTGTAACCTGAAGCACCTGTAACCTGAAGCGTCTGTAACCCGAGGTACCACTGTATAGCTAAAAACTTTTCAGAAATTTATGGGCAACATTGTGAAGCAGTAGTGGGGAACCTTTCTCCCATGGGATGAAGGGATGGATTTAAAAGAGGATTGAATTCATGGAGGAGAAGGCTATCAGGTTTCCCCCAGGCATCTGCTTGGCCACAATAGGATGTTGGACTAGATGGGCCATTGGCCTGATCTAGCAGGTTCTTCTTATGTTCTTACAATTGCAGGCCTAGGGGCCAAATATGATCCTCCAGGCCTCTCTTATCAGGCCCCCAGGACTCTTCCCAGGCCATACTGGTCCCACTTTGCACCCTCAAGTATTTTTGCCTGGTTGGAAAGTGTCCATAACCCCCTAGTCCCTGGCCTCCATCCTTCTGAAATGTTACATGTTACTTCCCTAGGGACCCTTCTTCAATGCATGCCATTTTCATACTAATATAATTGTAAACAAAACACACAAGGATCAACTTCAACAGTGCCCCAAAACAAAAAACCCTGCACCCATCTTTCTGAAGTTTGTTAGGTTTCTTACTAAGAGGCACCTTTATTAAAAGAATAGGGACCAGGGGGCATCAAATGAGACCCTTCAGACCTTTCTATCCAACCCTTGGGATTCTACTTAAACCCTACTCCACACTCACGTTGTGTCTTGCCTGCCTGGGATGTGTCCTTGATTTACACGAATGCCTCTTGCCTGGATGGATGTGAGAACGTGTATAGGAAGCACTTACATGGCGGGAAGGTAGCTCGTTGTACAAAGGGTAAGAGGCACACCCATTGCTCTGCCCACGTACTGAATAACATGGCACATACCTCTTTCATGGAAACCTTTATTTTGAGTCCAGATAGAGATGTGATGGAATTTTTCAACTGCAAGTCTTCTGACTGTAACTGGTGGCAGATGACTATGTGATAGTTAAGCAAATCCTTGATGAAACCCTCCTCTTCCCATTCTGAAAACTGAAGAAACTGGGATTATACAAGTCAGGCCACGGGCTCAGCACCTTTCCAAAGAAGTGAAACTAGCTGAGGAGAATGAGATGCCCCAGAGTCAAATATCAATTTGACACTTCACCTACTGAGAAAACTTGTTCTCATTCAAGAAAGAGAAGAATGAAGAATTATGGAACAATTCCCCATTATCTATTATACTTAATTGAAAAATTAGGGAAGACAGCCAATCACAATATAATCACTAATACATTGAAGAGAACTGAAACAAACCTACACATGCAGCAGAAATTCAGATTCATACAAATGAGTTGAAAGTTGCTTAGATTAGATACACTCAGGTTTAACTGAAGCTTTCTTAGGATTTAACCTTTTCTAGTTAGAAGGGGTGATTTTAATGCTGGGGAGGGAGGGAGGGGGGGAGGGAGGAAGGTAGGTTGGGCTTTGGGCACTGTTGGCATGCAATGCCTGAGGGCCACATTGCCTATCCCTGTATTAAGCTAGCTCTAAAGAAACCCAGAGAAGACTTGCACAGACTGATAAACAGAACTATAGGCTTTCAAATGCAACCAGAAAAGTGTTTCTTACCGTGGTGCTGTTCTTTATGTAATCAGCATGTGGGACAAAAACAGTGAACGGTCCAGATCCCGTCAATTCAACAGTGCTAAAGCGCTATGGCACAAAAACATGTCCAGAGATTAACACACACACAGCAGCACAACATGATTTATGCAAGAAAACACTGCTCAGAAAAGATGAAGAAGGACTCTGCTCATGTCACTGGACATTTCCAATGTTCTTCATGCTGATGCAGCTCCTTTTACCACTACCCACCCCAAAGTCCACTCCTGAAGTGAAGGAGACTCTCTAGAATGGAGTAGGGTGGGAGTGAGAATTGGCAGAAATCTAAGGTAACTTCGAATAGCCCCCTGTATATGGATTGCTCTCCCCAGGGAGTCCTGCCCATCTGCAATCTTGTCATCCTTTTGGTGCCAGCCATTTTGGTGTACCTGAGCATTTGGACGCCACCAATGACATGTTATTACACTGATGAATCTGTTTTTAATCACATTTATGTCATTATGTGATTATGTTCATCATTATATTTTGTTAATTTTGGCTGTAAGTTGCTTTGAGACTTTTTTTTTTTAGTGGGAAGCAATACACACACACACACACACACACACACACTTAATAAACCTAAACCTGCATGAGTGGAAGTGACACAAGGGACTCTCTAAATTCAAGGCTAACTCCCTTTCAGAGGATGTTGATGCTTACTTTGAATTGATTAACGAATTTAGATGCAGCTTCTCTTGTGCTGAGCTCCTAAAAAAATGAAAGAAATTAAAAACCATCTAATATTAATGACAAAGCTCTGCTTTTTTCATTTTTTTTAAAAAACAGCCTTATCCTTCATATCCAAATGAAGAAAGAACGTTTATACCCTACTTCACACAATAACGGCAGTACAATAATGAATAATGAAATGGGAATGGTTTGTGAAAATAATCCCATTATAAGACTTGTGACATACATTCTGGGCTTGAATTTTCCAGTTGCCTTGAATTGTTTGGCCAGAGAATTGATTAAGGATGTCCCACTGACATTAAGGATGTCCCACTGACATTAAGGATGTCCCACTGACATCTGATAAGCAAAAATGAACCGCAGTGTCCTCTGCCTTCAGAGTGAACTTACTCTCAACTCCAAGTCCTCCAAAGGCTCTACTAGTCCAAAGAGGTATTTGGAAGACAATTCCATCCCTTTTGCAGAAGAGAAAAGCCTTTTGGGTATGTTATGTACTAAGCTTGGATCCTAGAACAATAGGTAAGTAGGATCCTAGAATGCAACAACTGATTGGCTTGCAGGAGAAGACCAATGAGGCTCCAGGAGGGAATCAGAATCAGCCAATCAGACGGGACACATTGTGTAAATAATGTATATAAAAGCCTGAGGTTTGGGGGACAATTTAATCACTGTTTTACAAGCTGCAATAAAGAGCATGAAATCACTACAGGACTCTGAGTATATTTCAGGATAGTATTTCTAATGGTAGCATTTGAACAATTCTAGGTAATATCTGTATTTTAACTGCAAGCTCCTCAACCAGCAATCTTTTTCTTCACTTTCTTTTAAATTAATCCCCAACTAATCGATGGCCAGAACTGTTACTGTACTGCTATATTTAATTTATGGGACCTTTTGTAACTTTCTCACCTCCTCTGAAATATCCGCTTGGCATTTAAAAAAAAATCTTAGTTTGCTTCTTCTTCAGAAAGAGGAGTGATGGTGTAAGGAGCCTGATGTCAATAATATATTATTGCTGGTATAATGCTGCCCGGTGGGAACTTAAGAGTAGGTTGAGATAAAAGAAATCGTGGCAGCCCCTTTCCAACAGAATGTCTTGTACCTGCCACACAGTGCCTGTGCATTTAAATCCATCGCCGGTACCAAATAAACAAATGCAGATTCGATCCCCACTTTTAGAGAGACAGAGAGCATGCGGACTGCAGCCTCCATTATCCTGGGAAGAAAAGTTGAAACATATTAGTCCGTAAGAAAGCTGAAATACTGCCTACTTGGAAATGCGTAAAACACACAGTGCTTGGAACTCACATAACTACTTCTTCTTTTTAAAAATGTTTTTATTGAGCAATTTCAACATAACAAATTGTCAAACCGTATAATCACAGACATAATTCCCCCCTTTCCTCCCTCCCTTCCCCCCTAGGGCCTCCCTCAGCTCCTCTCTCTGATTTCTCTGCACATGCTATTTTCTGCATGTTATAAAACTCACATAACTTCTTGAACAAACCTCTATAATCAAGGTGGGCTCTAGATTTTTAATGCTTCTTATCTGCATTACACACTTATGCCAAATTACACACTACACAGGATATTCACGGTTGGTTTCCCCAAACACACACTTTTTTTTTAACATTTCAAGATTCTACCCATAATTTGTCTGATAATGGACAGAAAGGAGATCAGTGTAAATCATTTGTTAATCTTTTGACGAGAGAATCAGATGAGTGCCAACAAACCTCCTTGCAAGGATCAGTGCGCTCACACTTGTTAACACCATCGCCAGTGAACCCAGGAAGACAGTTACAGGCAACCTATGTAAAAGAAAACAAAAGCAACAATGTATAGTCAACATTATATAATTCGGACCTACAAACAAAACTGCAGACAACAGTAGCAATAGATTGATTTTCTACAATGAAAATTAAAATCACAGGACCTTCCTCAGTCTAGAAACCTGCAGCTGTCTTTGTCATCTTATTTCTGCTGTTGTGTGTAAGCATGCAACAAATCACTTCTACCTGGGCAATGGAACTTCTCCTCTGTCTTCTCCTTCTATGTGCACCCTGTATCTGCTCTGGGCTTCTCCCCCAACCCTGCTAATTATAGGGGGGCTGGAGGATAAAAAGGGGAAAGTCCCACTGAACAAGTGGAAAGTGTTCCCTACGCACCATGACCTTGCAGGATTCAAATGATTGTCTAACAGAGGAGAGCATAACAGAAAGAGAGAGCACATGCATAGCCACCAGAGTGTGCCACTGTGTTTTCCCAGTGAGAAACAGTGCAATCAGCTGCAAGAATTTTAAATAGTCTTCTGAGCTAGTGAGACCCAATCCCTTACGGTCACCAAACTCAGCAGCTGGAGATGCATTGCAGCGCATTAACACTGTTCCTTCATTGTGATGAGATTTCAGTCTTAGATAATATAGATATGCGCTCATGGAGTGACTTGTGCAATGGAGCTCCCACAAAATCTGCTCCAGAAGGTGGGTTTTGTGGAACCCTCAGGGTAGATCTGGGAGGGGGACATGGGGAGGAGAAATATGTTGCATGTGTTGATGTTGCTACACAGGCTCAATGATTTCATTGGATACTACCCTTAGGGTGGTACTCTTCCCCCCCCCCCAGGGAGAAATGTACTGTTAGAAAGCCCCAAAAATAAAGGGAAAAGGAGTTGCTTACGAGGCCTGGTCCTGTTTTAACACACTCAGCAAACTGGTGACATCCTCCGTTCTTGTCTAAGCATAGATCAATTTCTGTATGTAGGAGAGATGTAGGAGAAAGGATTGTATGCACCAAAATTTTGCTTCCACTGTAAAACTGCACCTGCCTAACAAAACAAGTTCCTAGTATGCTAGGAGGCATGAACAGAGATGTTCTATATGAAGCTGTCTGCCAAGAGGAGAAGTGAGCAAGAGTGAACCAGTAGAAAAAAGGTTACATTTTTGGTCTTAAGGACAACATTTTTGACCCACTCACTCTCCACCCCCAAATAAAGCCCTTTCCATGCTAAAAATTAAACACAGCTCTGTGAAGGAAAGACAGAACCCCATAGGAAAAACCACGGCCACAGCATGTCTTGGGCAAAAATTGGGATTTGTTCAAACTGCAAGAAGTCCTATTGTCCTAGTAGCAGGTAGATGAGCACAGTTCCCATTTCCTAACAACCACAACTTTATTACTCTGCCTAGGCATGGAACAGAAGGATATCTGCTGTAGAGAAGGGGTGGTTGAACCATGCATGAGATAATTAAGGCGGTGTGAGATGCCATGTCTGCAAGGGAGACAGGGTGACTGTAAGTTCTCAAACTCATTTTAATGATACCATAAATATTTACTTGAGTTAAATGTCACCAGTATGCTCACTCATGCATCTACATATATACTGGCCTTTGCAGTTAGCATCTATTTTCAAAAACAGAATTGCTCAGCAGTTCATGTGCTTCAAGCAGCATGGGTGCTCACCCCGGCATAGAGTCCCGTCTCCAGCATAGCCTTCTTTACAAGAGCAAGTTCTTTGACCAGGCCCAACTTTTGTACAGCTGGCATGTGGGGAGCAGCCACCATTGCCCACCGCACAGGGATCAATTTCTGTGTTACAAAAGAAAAGAAATTAAGAACAGGGTTGTCCTTTTTCTCGCTTCCCTCTGCAGCTTCCTGAAAACCTGCAAGGGTGACCCTTGTGATCAGTATGGAATATGTTGGGGGGGGGGAGGTCAGATGGGGAGGGGAGTTAACAGAAATTTCCTCCTTATGTGAACAGATGATCAAGGCAGGATTGCAAGTCTGTTTTGCTCATGCTTCTTAACCAAATTGCCGAGGGAACATCAGAATCACTCAGAGAGGTGTACTATTTGCGTGGTCAGGCACATCAAGCCTGTTGCCTCCCTCCACAGACAGATTCATTGTGCAGTGTTCTTGGATCGAAGCAGGCCACAACTTTATTGATTACAGATGTATGCAATTTGGCTCAGGCATTGGGTGATTTCTCACTCAGTCAGCCCACCTGCTGACTGCTTCCCAAAGGGTTGAATCTGAGAAAGGATTGCCCTGTGACTTACAACAAATAGAATTGCTGCCTTGGGGAGTGCTATGGTCCTTAGCCCCATCTAGGCTTATGGACAAAGCACTACCCCAGGATCCCTTTAACGGGGTACCCCAATTCCGGCTCCGGTGGCAGTTAAGACATTGGGGATCATTTATAGAGTTTAACTGCAGGGGATGTATGGCTTTGCCTCCTCCTTCAAAGAAGGGAGAACATGCCTGCTTCTTTTCTGCCTCTCTGATTTTGTGGCAGGTCCACTGTGCTCGCACACACACACACACACACACACACACACACACACACAGCCAGTCAGGGATGGAATAACTATCAGGATACATGAACAGGTGATAACAAGCCACAACTGGCTTGCTGAGGTAAGTGGGGTTGGGATGGCATGGGGTCAAGATCCATTATTTCACAAGACTGCCAGTCTGAAGCCCAATACACCACCCAAGCACAGGGAACACTTTGGGACTTGACCAGCATGTAAGAACCTAGTGTGCTGCATGCCATGGAGCTGGAATCTTGCTGGTAACATGAGGTGAGTGGGGCCAGAGCCAGTCTGCTCTAAACTGAGGCTATAAAATAGATATCATCATGGTTTCATCTGGTTCTGGCTACGTGGTTTGATTAATATGACCAATAAAGATTGTTCAATTGCATTGCCAATTTTGATTAAATCACTATATATGTGGGGGGGGAGGGGTCGGCTGATGCTTAACAAAATTCTTGTTGAGGTAAAATGCAGGATTCATAGCCTGCATCTGATCAGTTTCTGGCTGATTGCTTTGAAATACCTGTCTTGTAAGAAGTTCCGCGTTAATCCATAAAAATAAGGATGCTTGATTAAATGAAAGTGGGTTTGTTCCTGATTGCAGATTTCAAAATGATTACTGTAGAGATTACTATAGAGGAGCTATTTAAGCTGTTATACACCAAGGTGGCATAATAATTTGATTAGCCTGGTACTAAGCACTTGAAGTGCTAGCTGTTTTCATAATTGTGGCAGAATGGGGGACAAAGCAGGGAGGGGTTAGGAGAGCAAAGCTATTTTGCTGTAGCTTTACTTTTAATTTTTGTACCTTAGTTCTTATAGATTTGCCTTATCCTCTGCAATAACTTGAACATTTCTGTTTCTAGTTAAATTGCAACCAAATGCACCTAAATGAAGAGTCAATATTAAATGATCGGCCAAAAGGTATCTTAAAGGGCCATAGGAAATGACCCTTTGAAAACCTGTCCCATAGGATTCTCAAGAAACAGAAAGCAGAATCACAGAGATGGAGGGAATCTCAAAGGTCATGTACTCCAATGCAGTCAATTGCCCCTCAACTGATGGCCATCCAGCCTCTGCTTAAAAACCTCTGATGGTGGTGCATACACCAGCTTCTGCAGCAGTCCTTTCCATTGTCAGACAACTTCTGCCATAGGAATGACTGGTTTAAACCCTTTTTCTTTTAATGTGGGCACTCCAGAGGAATAAAAACAGACCTGCTCCATTATCTATGTGACAGCATTTCAAGTATTTGAAGATGGCTACTCCCTAAAGAAGCCATAAAGAAGGCTGGTCACTGAAGAATTGATGCTTTTGAATTATGGTGCTGGAGGAGACTCTTGAGAGTCCCATGGACTGTAAGAAGATCAAACCTCTCCATTCTGAAGGAAATCAGCCCTGAGTGCTCACTGGAAGGACAGATCCTGAAACTGAGGCTCCAATACTTTGGCCACCTCATGAGAAGAGAAGACTCCCTGGAAAAGACCCTGATGTTGGGAAAGGATGAGATGGTTGGATAGCGTTCTCAAAGCTACCAGCATGAGTTTGACCAAACTGCGGGAGGCAGTGGAAGACAGGAGTGCCTGGCGTGCTCTGGTCCACGGGGTCACGAAGAGTCGGACACGACTAAATGACTAAACAACAACAACAACAACAACACTCCATCGCAACTCACTCATATTTTTTTCCAGGCAAAACACACCCAACTCATTCAACTTTTCCTTACAGGACTTTGTATGCAGGCTTCTCACCAACTTTGCCACCCTCTTCTGGACACATTCCAGTTTGTCAATATCCTTCTGAAGCTGCAGTTCACAGAGCTGGACAGCAATGGTCAGAAAAGGTCATATGTTCTCTTTTACCCACAGAATTTTCATTTTTGAAAAGGTTGGGGCTGGCTCATATATGCATGTTCATCACTTGATAAATGAAAGCTATTGTTTAAATCAAATATCCACATTCTGTTGCTTACTCAGTTCATTATCCAGACTTTTCTGTGCAGGATGGGTTATGATTTTACCATATATGCAACATGATTGCAGACATTTGCCAGAAGTACCTGTGCAAGAGGTTCCGTTCCCATTGTATCCAGCAGAACACAAGCAAGTGGGCTGGGAAGTGGTAGAGTCATTGACGCAACTGAAATGGAAGAAGGAAGCACTGAGAAGGTATGTACGTACCCAAATTCACCAACATGTTCAAGGATGCTATTCTGTGGTCATGACCAGTCTAAAACTCCAGCATTATTGGATCTCTATAAACAGATAAACCGGTTGATCCTGGTTTCCTTTGCCCAAGTAAATGCAATTAAGAACTATGAGAGTGACATTACATCATGCAGGGTTGAACGAAGCTCAAGCAATGCATTTTTGCTTTTCCTTGTGCAAAATAAATGGAAGTTTTGCATCTCAGTGACATGTGCATCACAGGATCCCAGTTGATCATAAGTGAAAGCCACTGCCAAAAGGCTATTGCTGACAAAAGATTTAGGTGGTCTCATAGTTATTGGCAGACCAATTTCCATCTATATCAAAATTACTTCTCCTTGATAGGTACATCTTTAGCTCTACAGCTGTTGATAATACCTAATACAAAGCAACAGAATGGGTAAATGCCTTACCTATTCACACTTCATTTTCAAAAAAGGAATATGCATTTTGAATTTGCATTTTAAATTAAACAATATATTGTTTAAATTAAACAATATATTGTTTAAATTAAACAATATATTGTTTAAATTAAACAATATATTGATGAGCAGAAGCCATCCTTTTATAATCTTTGCTTATGAAGGTCTTTCTCTCATGCACAAACTGCGCAGGGTGACATTAAAGGATGGTTCAACTGAAAATGCAAAATGTTGAATTAAAACATCAGCTTCCATTATTATTATTAATAATTATATTCATTAGTCAGTTTTAAAAAATGAACTCACAGTGACTTATAAACATTGAAAGCAAATATAAAGAGAAAAAACAACAACCTAAAATACAATAATATGCATAAAAGAGCAAATCCAGCTCAACCCCATCCCACTACGAAAGTCCTGTCATGGTTCCATATTTCAAATACTCATTTGATACATGCATAGCATCACATGTTTTAAACTGTGCCTTCCAATTGTACTCACTTTGCATGTTCATCACAAGTGCCATTACAGAAATCCTTTTTAACTTCTGAGAGAGAGGAAAAAAAAAGTTTTTACAACATTATTCCTGCATTGCAGGTAGATGACTCTTGGCACCCCTTCCACTCTACAATTCTATGATTCTATGACTCATCAAGTAATTGAGATCTGTCTAAAAACAATGACAGCAGGACCTTGAACCAGATCAGTCTTTGCAGCGATACTTTTTATGTTGTGATCTCAAGTCAGCAGCTTCTCTGTACTGCATCAGAAGCTGCTTCTGCAATGTGACTATTTGGGTGACAGAAGAAGCAGAGTTGCTACTGTGGAAACAAAGTTAAAAAGCCTTACTGCACGCACACACACACACACACACACACACACACACACACACAAACACACGGCTGCCTGCACACAGATATCAGTAATGGCCTCACTAAATCAGAGTTCTGACTTTTCCCCAAATCCTCCTGTGGTGGAATGCTGAGATACAAGCAGACCCCATTGCAGGGGTAAAAGAAAAGGAAAATAATCTAAGTTATCACAGCAGTAATACCAAGGTTCCTGTTCGGTCTAAACTTGGCTATCCCAAATCTTGGACAATCCATAGTTTTGGGGACCCAAGATTAATTACTGACCCGAGAAGAAGTGCTTGACTGTGTTTCAACAACTGTGCAGCGTTCATATTTGATGCTCCAGCAAATACTTAATTTATGTATTGTATTCATGTTCGGCACCTGTGGCACTCCAGATATACTTTTATGTTTATCCTGTTTATTACGTTTATCCCCCAGAGTATCTCTATGTGTGCATAATCCTATGACTGTCTATCATTCCATTTCTATCACTGCCAGTACGACATTAATTTTTGCTGTTACTCAACCTTACGTAACTGCTTTTTCTTAAATCGGTCTCACTTTTAAGATTTCGTTTTTTAATTCACTGAGTTCAGCAACATCATGACTGCATATCCACAAAGACAGTTGCTTTCATTCACTTACCTATGTCACAGCTAACCCCTTTAAAGCCTGCCGCACAGGTGCAGCTTCCATCCCCCAGCAATCCATCGTTGCATATCCCATGTGCGCAGTTGCATTCTGAGGATAAATATTAAGCTTCTATCAAGGATACATACAGAAGCCCACATTAAGGCATGCTGAGTTTTCCACAAATTCATAATCAGCTGTATGTGACTGTAGCATGTTAAAATAAATGATGACTCATCATGAAATATGAGTACAAAGCAAGCTATATAGAATATAAATACAAATCCTTCATATACAATCTATTTTTTTAAAAAAATATACAAAGTACATACATTTTCAAATGGTTGATTATGAAGTTGTAAAACTGAGTGTGTATTAAAGTTCAACACCAATTTTTTTTATGCCAATAGCCAATCAAGGGACTCCAGCCCACAGCAAATTTGGGATTCTGCTGTCTACAATCTATTGATCTTACTAATTCATCTATTAATCTTACTTTTATTTTTAAATAATTGTATTAATTAGCAAAACTTTTTCATCCACTCCCTCGATTTTATTATTTTTGCATTTCCCCTGCACTTTGCTATGATTCACTTTGAAGATCATTGGTTGAGGTTTTTTAATATACACACATGGAAAAGTTCTAACACCGCAATTTTAGTAGCAAAGGTTTAATCTTTTGATATACCCACTGGATGCTCTCTCAGACAATAGACAAAAGTTAAATGGGACCGCACCTATGAATTTGTTATAGCTAATGACCGCATTGGACCCTAGGAACCAAATGTGGAACAAAACATATGAGTAATTCACAAGGAGTATGTCGAATAACGTTGTAGAATAATATTCCCTCCCTGTCAATATCACAGAAGTTCCACACATCACTCTAGCCATGAATCACCTGATTTACAGTTGGCTCCATATCTTCCTGGCTGACACATTTCACAGGCAGTTCCATGGTAACCTTCATGGCATTGGCACTCGCCATTGCCATCAATGCCATCTTGGCACACTCCGTTTCCAGAACACCAACGGTCTGGTTTTCCCGGGCACATCTCACACATATGGCCATAGTAACCTGAACAGCAGACAGAGACCTCAGGAAAAAAAACAAAAAACAGTCAGACACATTATACTGGAGGAAATGTGAAACATCATGTAGTCCAAATATTATTTTTAAAACTGCTTTTCGGTTGTTAGTTGTTGTTATATTTATTTAGTGCTTGAGATGGTGCCATAATAGCATTACTCCGTGGTCACCAAGCAAGGCTTTGCTAGTGCTTCCTCTTGCTCCCGACGTCAACACCACATTAATTCCAAACAGGAACCTGGCCAAAGGATTGATCCAGCCAATCATACTATTAATTTATGTGTGAACTGTATAACTTTAAAAAATATTGTTTTATTGTATACTGATGTTTTAAATTCTTGTATATTGCTTTTAAAATTTTCTGAATACGGTAATAATGTGACTAATAAATTCTTGTAAATACAATACGCAGCTTAACATCTCTAAAGTGGTGCTGACATTGTGACATGTTTTTATGTAGATAAGAGGATGGAGTTTGTGTTCAGCATGGACAGCAGCATTACGGTCATATCATGGGACAGAGACCTCCCCTTCAAATATTTTGGATGGTATTGGGGGTTGACAGGTCAGGAAATAAAAATTTGATACTGTGCTTACAGAGAAATAAGTCAGCTGGGGATCTGTGGGGAGGGTGCTATAGAACCCAAGGCCAGCTTGTGGGTTTTCCCAAGGCATATGATCAACTAGTAAAAGAACAGAATTCTGGGCTAGATGAGCTCTTACATCCTTCTGGGCAACACAACTTTCTGAGTGATGGCACAAAGGTCTCTGAAGCATCTTTCCATTTTATGATGGAAGTGGTGTTATTTCATCCAAGGGCTCTAAATCATCACTAGCCAACTGCATGGGAAGTAGATCTATAGAATGGGAAGTAGATCTATAGAAGCTGGCTTTCGCAGCTCTCATGCAAACACTTTTGTGCCAGCCATAATGAAATGAGTATGAATTCCATGTGTGGGGCAGGAATAAACAATTCTCTATGTGGTCATCATGCATTTGTATACAATAAAGCTTGCTTACTAAGGAAACTTTGATGCAGGTGAAATGACAGCCAACTGATCTGCGGCCTTGAGACCTTAATACACAGTGAGGAAAACTCCCATTCGCTGGTGCTCCCTGTCGATTATAAAAAAGTCATTACCAATCACATCATAAACAGATATTTATTCCAAGCAGACAACACTCAGCTTTAACCAGCAAATGTATTTAACTCTCATTCAGCTGCCTCAATATAAAAGTATTATTGGCCAAAGGGTTTTGCTCATGCAGAGAATCAAGGGTTAAGTTCGTGTAAAAAGCTTAAAGCAGGGGTTGGCAAGGTTTACCTTGCCTGGGCCGGTTCACTCCAGCGGAGATGTCTCCGTGGACTGGATTGCACGCACGCTTGTGATTTCCGGCATCTGCGTCTGCGCAGACGCGATTTCCAGTGCCACAGAAGCGAGTCCCCACACAGTGCTGCACCGTTTTAGTGCAGTGTGCGGGGACTTGCTGAGCAGGCAGCTTAGTTTGGGGGTGGCATGTGGGCCAGTTAAATGACCCCCGTGGGCCACTTTGGCCCATGGGCCTTAGGTTGCCGACCCCTGGCTTAGAGAAATCCGTTAGGGAGATGACTGGTGCCCATTTCAAATATTGGAGGTAAAGAGGAGGGATTATTTTGACTCTTAAGGCATTTTAAAAAGACAAAAACAAATACTGGATGAACAAAGCAACTTGTTCCAATTATCTGTGTGTGTGTGTCCCCAATTAAGTGCTAGTCAGAGTACACCCATTAAAATTAATGGGCCAAGTTAGTCATATTCATTTCAATGGGTCTACTCTGAGTAGGACTGAATTGGATATAGCCCTATCAATGAAGGTTAGGTGGAAAATGCTGCAAATAGGAACTGGGAGAATTTCAATTCAGTTTGCATTTAAAAACAAACCTTTCAAACTTGAACTTTCTGAAACAATTCAAGAACCGCCACACAGCTATCCTTCATAGTTGACACGCAAAGTTTGTCACACAGTTCTCCAACCAACTAATGTTTACAAAACTACACATATCAGGGGAATGTGTGTATAAAACAGGTACATTTATGAAAGCAGTATACAAAAATACACTGTATAAAGTGAAACTGCTTGTAAAAATGAAAATAAAAATATGCTTATTGGGAGAAATTTGCACTAAATTGTTGAATAATTTTCACAAGGATTGTTTTACAAAAAATTGCTACAGAAATGTGGAGAAATGAATTTACGTTTGGCTAAATTAGAAACTGAGAGGACTGATACTAACATATATTTCCATCCCTAGCAGCAGGGTAAAGGAGTAAGTAAGAAAATACATAAATTCTGTGAGGAAAAATATTCAAAATAAAAATCACGACTTACAGCAAGCACTGATCCGTTTGGGCACCTGATTTTTTTGTCACACTTCGCACATCTTGTCTAGGGTACAGAGGATTTTTTTTAAAAAAGGAGAGAAGTCAGTTTCATGTTCACAGCATGTTAACAATTATCAGTCTCAGCTACAGGGATGCAGAGCATACAAGGTAGAAGATGAAGTATACAGCCAACTAACTGCCATTTCCCAAAAGCTAAGATGGTAGAGTACATTCTTAATGGCTTTGCTGAAATTTTAAAAAATTATGTGAAGCCCCATTATTCCTCCTAATATCCAGTGTTGTGGTCACAGGACTCTTCCATTGTGAAATGTCAATCCCTTCAAATGGCAACTTTTTGTGTGTGACTTTCTAATTTGTTTTAACAACCTATGGATCCCTAGACTATGAGACCTTTGGTAACTGAAATCTAACTCTTCAATTTATATTATAACTACATAATTCTCTGGAATTGGCAATGTGGCAAAACAATACCTCTAAAATAAATAAAAGCAATGGTTTTGGCACTCTTGGGTCTGCTCATTGAGCAGCAATGCCAAGATATAACACCTCTTTTCTTTTCTTTTTTTCAAAATAATATTTATTAAAATTTTCAAGAATTACAAAAAGCAAAAGTAAAAGCAATAACACCATACCAAACAAAAACAAAACAACACATCACAACGAGAAAAGAGAAAAAAAGAACAAAAAACAAAAAAACATTCGCTTATTTCCTTGAGCTCCTCACACCTCCTTTTTTTGTATTCTAATTCGATTATCTATTTCAGCAAATCCTTTCCATCTTTTCCAATTTTTGTTCTGTAATTTATCTCAATATAATGTAACTTTACTTTCCCTCCTTTCACCAATTTTTTTTAACCTTATTTTAACATTAAAACTAAAATACTTGTATATGTTTAACTCCTTATAACATTTCTGCTAAATCCATAAAATATCAATCCACCATTTTTCTATCACTCATTAATTTTGCGATATTTCTATATATAAACTTTAAGTTTTCCAATCTTCTTCCATCAACTCCTCTCCCTGGTTTCGGATTCTTCCAGTCCTTTCCGTCAATTCCATATAGTCCATCAACCTGGAGATCTTATGTCCGAGGCTCTTAACTCTTTTCCAGGTCCCTTCTGCAGATCCTCTTCATATTCTTTAATGCTAGAGAGCAAGTCTCGAGAGAAATCCATCCTAACATTACTTTTATTCCTTCTGGACAGTTCAGCCAAATTTCCATAGTTGAAGCTAGGGTCTATACAGTGTTTCAGGACGTATTTCAAGATTCCTCCAAATCCAAAGGCCCCCAAAACTTCAATCTCCTTCAAATCCAAGTCCATGTCCCAAAAGTCAATTAATCCCTGGATAGAGAGATCTTTCCAACTTTCCTTCTTCAGTCTAAGCCGGGATCCAATCCTCAAAATCTGGCTTTTTCTAGATTCAATCATAAAAGGCCTCAATTTATAGTCCTCAATTTGCTTCTGTAGAACTAAGAATCCCGCTTGTGTTATTTTAGGTTCAAAAACAACGACTTTCTCCTTTTCCTCCACCAATTGTTCTGCCAAGGTAGGTTCCTGTGCCAGGTCCTGAATTATTTCTGTGTTGGTGCTCGCTTTTTGTCCCATATTAGTCACTTTCTGTTCCAAATTATCCATTTTAAAAGTCATGTCATCCATCTTTTTATGAATCTCTTCCAGCAAATAGTTTGTCTTGCATAATGCAGTCAAAATAACTTCTCCTATCAACATTTTGAATGGTCCAAGGTCAATCTCTGGTTCTCAGAATCTTTATCTTGCAGCTGGAGACCTCCCAGTTACACTCCTATAACAATTTCAAAGGCTCCTTCTAGAGGGAAACAGTCTCCACTTGTATCAGTTCTTTCAAGCACAACTCAGGCAATAATCATAGTTTCAATTTTCAGTTACTTTTTCCTCCATTGTAAATGCAGAAGAGGACAATGGAAACAGTATCTTGCTCTTATTTTAGCTAGCTGTCAAATCTGTTCTGTCAATAAACTTTCCCCAAGCGTCATCTGGCAGCCCATTCCCAGGTTCAGAGCTGTGGTAATTTGATTTTCCCCTCACTCCTGCAGGCTTACTAGGTTCAAAATTTCCCCCCTCTTCACCTGCTTCCAAGGGGGGTTTTGTATTTTTAACCAATGGAGATTTAATCCTTTATCAAAAGCTTTCAAAGACTTTAGCTTGTAACGTCTTTGCTTCAGTCTATTTACAAAAGCGGAAGGCGGACTTCCTGTTTATGACCTTCCCGCTTCGGCGCCAAATTAAGGTACTTAAAGATGCAATTTTCCGTTCTACTCACGGGTAGTTGTTTAAAATCCAATTGTCCGCAGGAAAAAGTCAGCGCTCTCCAGCAACAGCAATGCGGCTTCACTCCGTGAAAGAAGCAGTCGATTCAAAGCACCGCGCCGCTCACCCCATGTCACTCCGGATCCCCTAAACAGGGTTTCCCCGCAAGTAGGGGAGGCGCAAAAGGTGCCAGCCGAATCCCAGGTTCACAGGCTTCTTCCGCCTGTGATTTCAGTGGGTCTCCGCCTTCGCCATGGCGGTCAGACCCTGTTTTTCCACGGAGTAAGTTCCTCCCGATCGGAGGAGCTCAGCCATTGCCGGAGGCGCCAACCCGGAAGTCAATATAACACCTCATTTCATGAAGATTATTGACGAGCAGCCATCAGATATTTAGTTCCCAGACATTAGGGTCTGTGTTTTTGCTGTTCTCCTTTTATATGAATTCATCTGGCAGAAAGAATTGGCTTTAGAAAGATATACCCTCATTCATTCATTCATTTTCTTTGGCAAATTAAGTTGCTTCTCAGTGTGGGTTCCTACAGCTCAAGACCAGGCAAAGCAATGTAGCAGCATGCATTATGATTATTGGGGAAGGGACTTTACAGTTAGTGGTGTCCCCCCATCCCAAATGGGTTAGAAGGTCAAATACCCCCCTCAGATCCACAATTGGAGGCAGTGTGCTTCGACAACCTGCTCCAACTGAATTCAGTCCCACCAGCACTTCAGTGCACCATGCTGCACTTTACTCTCTTCAATATTTGACACACAACTTCTAATTTAAAGGTAACAGGAAGTGAGCTGTAGGGCCGCTGGCTTCTGGTCCCAGTCCACTAAGAGTGATTTTATGGAAAGTGAAAGTGGCACTAGGGGCCATACAGGAGATGCCGAGCATGTCTGATAATGTCTATGGGCTCTTTTGAGTGTCTTGGGGTAACAAGAGGTTTTTTTTAAAAAAAAATGTGAGCACTTCCAGGGACTGCAAACATTGCTCATCAGTACAGAAAGTTGAGAGCACCAACTGAAAGGAATGTGAGCCACTCAGTAAATAGATGTCCAATAAGAGGCGTCAGAAAAGAATTTGCGTCTCCTGATGTAAAAAGCTTGGGTCATATATGTCTATTCAGAAGGGTAAATGAGTATAGCATTGCTGCCTGAATTCCAAGACACTGGAGCTTATGTAAAATATTGTCAGGCAATAATTGTTACAAGTGAAGAAGTGGATGCAGCTGGGGATTTAGGGGCAGAAATTTTTCTGAATACCAGCTGCTAGAAACCACAGGAGGAGAATGCTCTTGTGCTCAGGTCCTGCTTATTGGTTTCCCAGAGGCATTTGGTTGGCCACTGTGAGACCCGCATGCTAGACTAGGTGGGCCATTGGACTGGCCCAGCAGACTGCTCTTATAGGTATAAAACCAAATCGATCATTTTAGCCTTGTCACCGGTATCAAATTTAGCTTTCCATAAACATGCTAAACACAAGGAGTGACTTTAGGCATATTCACGGTGGCATGGCTATGAGAATTCCCTGGAGGATACCTTATCAGGCAAGCATTAAACACGTTCAGTCTTGAAAGGTGCAATATATCAGAGCTCAAAAGGAACAGCCGATTCTCAGTAAAAGAGGACAGCCTGTACAGGCAGTGCGCAGCTTTGCAGCAAATGCCCACCCCCCTCCCAGAGCCCCAAGTGAGCAGATATTCTCAATGAATGACCCAAACCAATTGGCAAAGAAACCTATCATGCCCAATTAATTAGTTCTAAAGTAACCATCAACAAACATGTAAATATAGTACAAAACAAGAAATTACAGGTCTCTAACACTTTACCTTTTGCACTGTTGTGCTGTTGATACTACAACGGTTCTTTTGAACTTGCAGGACTTCAGAAACCCCAATCAACATCCCATTTGTTGTTTCAACAAACTGGCCATTCAGGAGGACTTTGTTTACATATGCCTGCAGTAAGAAAGGATGGCAAGTAATGAAATCTAGGTATGCTCCGGAAAAGCTCAATGGCTCCAACATTAATTTCTAATAGGGCATAGAATGAATAGTTTATCATGTTGTCCTGCCAGCATTATTAAGTCTTAGAAGAAAAAATCATTCCAGAGGCAAAAGTACAATTCAGTAGCCCATGTGATCACACTGCAGGTACAAAGAAGTCAGTCAGCTGCACTGATGAGCAAAGACCAATGTATTAATCACTGGTCTACAATTCTTTCACAAAGGTCACTGAGAAAACTTTAGCAGGTAAACTGTGCTGCTTGTGACCAAGTGGTTTTAAGGATGCAGCCACAATCCACGAGCAACCCCATCATTTGAACATGTGACTGAATTAGTGGATTCCTATAAAACCATACATTGTAGAGTGGAAGCATAATTCACCTCTCATTCTCACCTGAGTAGTGTTTTTGTAAAACATCAGCCAGTATGAGAATCCTAGCATTGATGTTTTGTGAACTCCGCTTTTCAGGTCGGTGGCCAACAGTTTAACTCCAAGAACAACATGGTATTGTACAGTGTCCATGTCCTAGAAACCAAGGTGTACAGGAAACAAAATATTTGGTTATTTTAAATAAATGAACAAAAGCAGAGAGATAACAGCTGGAGATAGGTAAAGATAAGAAGCACATGCCATTGTGGTAATCAGTGATTCTGTTTGATAACCAGGCCTGTATCTAGTAATGAATCTTTCACTGTTGCTTTGCTCCATCAAATATTTTACCTGGGCACCTTTATTACCATTATTTAATTAAAATGTTAATGTAGAGGAATCTACATTCCTCAGCTGAGTCACCCTCTTCACAACCTGAGAAGTAAGTAGTTATTATTCTTATTACATAGGTTGTGGAACACTGGCAGAAACACAGCCCTTTGCCAAATCCATTCTGCGAATTTGGCGGAATTTAAAGCCAGATTCCTTACCAACAATGGAGCATACTGAGGTTCATAGAATACTTGTATACTGAAGGAGAATGCTAAAGCTATTCTCAACCAATAAATAAATGGGCAATGTTTTACAAGTGACTGGTTATTAGTGAGATATTAATTTGGATGATTATTAAAATAACTCTGAAGAATTTCCAGCTTCTGTTTGATGAATTGCATCATTACCTCTATCTTGCTATATAATATATATATATATATATATATATAAATCTTGCCTTAGATGTTTGAATGAGTTAGAGGTGCCTTGCAGGGTACGGAATTTCTAAATGGAAGACAAGTGTTATGCTAACCTGTGTATGAATGGCTTTACATGTGAATTTTTCACCTGCTCTGGAAGTGGAGCCATTTACAATGCATGCAGTAGGAAGTTCATGTGTAAAGAACATGAGATACAATATGCCTTCCATTTAGAAATTTTGCAATGCATGAATCAGCCTTTACTCATTCATTCAAAGCATGACTTCACAAGGTAGTATACAAAATCTGATTCAGTGATGATGTGGCATTACCCCCAAAGAATAAGTACAGAGGCTTGTAAAAATAAGTAAATGCATGCATACATAGATACATAGTTCTTACCAGCTGTGTAATATTAGCATCTTGGCAATACTTCTCAATTGAACTATTTCCTGGGACAAAAATAGTGTATTTTTCAGATGACTCAATCTTTGCAATCAGATGGTATTGCTGAAAGTTTCAGAAGAATACAATTAACAAGCAAATGTGATCAGCAAAGATTATAGAGAAAGCAAAAGAAAACGTGGGGGGAAACCAAACAACTCTGCCAATTATATGTTCAGATACATTTAGGAGAGTTTCAAGGTAAGATGATTTAGAGAAAGAAAGGCATGCTCTCTGTTTTTAATAGGGCCAAACAACACACTGTGCTTATTGTGCAACGTACAAGTAAATCCTAGATTTTCTTTAATTAACTCCAGGCATGGGGTGTCAGTCTTAGTACTGTGGCAAACAATGAGAGGAGGTTTATCCCTTTCCCCATCAGTTTCTGGACAAATTTTGGGGCTGCTGCATGGCTATGGGTTAGAAAAAAATCGCATAGGCACAATGAGTTCTGCATTTCACAACAGTTTTCCACTGTTCCCTTACATAGATAAAGTAGTTAAACTGATGCCCTCCTAAAGTTGTGGACTACAACTCCCATCATCTCTGACCATTGGCAATGCTGATTGGGGCTGCTGGGAGTTGTAGAACATAACATCTGTAGTTCTCCATGTCAGCTCCCCCATTATAAACATTTGTGTTTTGAAGATGAGCAGGGGGAAATGGAAACATTTTTCTAGTGTTTCATCAGATGCCCTTGGCAGTGACAGGATTACAACACTATTAGCCATCACTTTCTGGGTTTATCAAAATGTACTCCCTTCGTTTCCTTTCACTTCCCCCCACCAAGACAATGCAGATTGTTTTAGAACTGGTCTTCCTCCATACACCAACAGAAGACACTTCCTGTATCTAGGCAGACTAGTACAACAATTAATGGGTTCAAAGTATGCGTTTAAATGCAACACAGCTGACATACTCACCTCTAGCAGCTCCTTGAACCTAGTGAAGGAGGGTGTCGCATTAAGTTGCTGCTGCAGACCTGGAGCTCTTGGAGGGATGTCATCCAAGGTGGGCAACAAAACCTGAGCAGAGGAAGACATGAAAACAAAATGAGATTCAGTGGTGTAGGGCAGCACAAATATAGGGAGAGTACAGCTCTGGAAGTTTTTCCACAGCAAAAACTGTAGTATACTTCTCTTTTTTGTGTGCGTGTGGGGCAGGGGACTCCCATTGTTAGATAGGCTAGGCTCAGAGATTCCTAGCTCCAGATCACCCATTTAACTTCATGGCTGATCAGCGATGTGAGATCAGCTGTCCCCAGTCAAAATCAAATGTGTTAATTGCCACACCAGTCTACTGCCACCTCTTTAATAGGTATTATATGCTGGTTGGAAATGTTTGCTAAGTGTGTGGATCAATCTAAGGAGAAATACCAACCTTTAGAAGTCAATAAATAAACTCTGCAGCTTGGTTGCTATCTACCCAGTGATAGATACCCAGTGATAGATAATCTCAGTATCACTATGGCTTTGGGGCTGATGCATTTCTGTTCAGACCTTATAAATCCTTTTAACCAGAAATAGAAAGAAACATGTCCAATGCAATCTGTCAATGTACCTTGTTGATGATATAAATAGTGCTGTTAATAGCAGGGATGTCACCCAAAACAATACTTGCATTCTGAATCGTTATGGCCTGGAAAGCAAGCAGAATCAAACTTCATAAATTTGCATTAGGCTGCCAAGAATTAATGGATAATGCATATTTACACAAAAGTGCTGCATCAGACACACACCTTAAATTGTGTACCATTTGTCTTGGAACACTCTAGTTCTGTTCCACAAAATCTACTCACTACCAGTACTGATGTTCTCTAACCATGGGATTTTATCCTTAGTTTCTGTGGGACCTCCTATCGCCTTTTTAAAAATACACAGAGAACTCTCCCCCCCCCCACACCACAGTCAGTCTCCCAGTCAGTCTCCCAGTAGCAGAGGCTCACTTATTCTGCTTACCAATAACCCAGCTGCATACACACTATACATTTAAAGTACACTGAAAGCACATTATAATCCATGTAATCCTGGGAATTGAACAACATGTCCCACCAGCCTAAACACACTACAATTCCAAGAAAGTAATGTGCTTTCAGTGCATGGTGTGTCTGCAGCCAGAGTCATGAAATATGTCCATATGTAGAACTTTACCAGCAGTCTCAAGCCCACGGTTGGCTACAGTTTAGCCACTCCTCCTCTAGACAGGAGACCTCAGTGTGTGGATTAGCCATACCTTGATGACTTCATCAAACCCTGTCATCAGATATTCTATCTGCTTAAAAGCATGAACAAAGGATGGCCTCACAACCACTACAGTGTGGGATTTGATGGAGCTGTGCCATTGGAAGTGGGTCTCAACTTAAAATGAACTTCATGTGGGGTAGAAAATAGATATAGATATTTCACCCATGTGGGGTTATTAATAATAGACTTGGATGGATCCCTAGATCCAGGGCTTTTTTTCAGCTAGAACTCACCAGAACTCAGTTCTGGCACCTCTCAGGTGGGCACCATTATAAGCTAACAAGGGAGGCATTCATCGTGAGTTCTGATACCTTTTTCTAGAAAAATAGCACTACCTAGATCCAAATACACTATCCAGTTAGGGAGTCCCAGCAGAGTTTAAAAGTCACAAAATGTGTAACCTCGGTAAAATGATAGGAATATAGGCTGTCAGACCTTTTTAATATCTAGTTTAGTCCACTTACAGTACTTCCCCGTTTCTGCCCCCTCATAATGAACAAGCCACAGCGTTTAGTGAGCTTAAATGCTTTACTTACAAACGCCAAAGGTCAAATTCATGTGTTACTCCATGCAGCAGCAAGAAGAACATAGGTAGAAAATTCTTGGGTTACAAAATACAGAAATACTTTTGAGCATGCAGTCTGGGCTTGAAGCAGTCAAGCCCAAAAGTGTTGCCTGGTCGGTTTCACATGGTGGAAGAAAGTGAACAAAGGAAGCTTCATTTCCTTCTTCACTGGAGATGATGGGGTGACCCGAGTCTAGGAATATCGTTCTATGGTCTTAACTGCTTCATGCATTAACTATCCCTATGCTTGCTAATTATATTTGACTGCAATTTCCCACACTTCATAGAACTAAACCTACAGTTTTAACTTTTGATGGTCACCCTCATGACTAACCATGATTTAGACCGCAGGTCTAAATTCAGTACACCCATTCCAGACTTAATTCCAACTGGGCTTTGGCAATGAAGTGGCCACGGTGTCTCTGACTGATGGCCTTTACTGAAAAAGAGAGATAATAGGAGGAGTGTGGCACTTTTACTCCTTACTCTTGCTCAGTCTCTTCCTCATCTAACCCTCATGTAAAATTATCTGAGGGCCAATCCGTAGGGTGTGTTATATAAATACATTAAAAATGTTAAAATTATTTTTTAGAAATCTCTTACCCCACTGCTGTTGTTAATTTTCCACCTGATCCGTGGGCTAAGGGTGGGCAGCTCCTGGCCCACGTATTTCTTGAGTTGCTCAGTTGTGAAAGAACCCAGAAGGAAGTGGCCCCTGCAATTGAGTAAGGAAAGAGCATTCAGAATATTATTTCCTCGCGAGTTAATGGCCAGAAGAAACCTTTCAGTTCAACTAGGTTGCATTTCCCTATATTTCCCAGTTATTTTCTACCAGCAAACAAACTTCACCTCCTGTAAATATTTCAAGAGTTATGTTTGAGGTCTTTTCTTTCCATCTTAATCCAGGACATGAAAGACCAAACTGTCTCCAGTGACTCATATCTCTTTTGCTGATTCTATAATCTATTGTCCAATTTGGAACAGTTTTACTTGCTTTATAATGGTAATGGTTTTATCTGTTTTTATAACTGTATACTGTAGTGTTGTAACCCATCCTTATGGGACGATGCCAAGGGTGCATTAAGAAAGCTTATAAACAAACAAGCAAACAAACAGCTTCTCAGTTGAGAACTGAGAGCGTCCTTAATGGTAAGAGAGGCTCTGGCTATTCTTGTATGAAGAGCACTGTACATTATACAGTAATTGTTTGCTAAATGCAGGGGTCAAGATCCTTTGAACAATGGGCCAAAACTGATCCATCAGGGATCCCAATTTGTTCCACAAGGCTATTTCCCCTAAATCACACTGGCCCGTCAAATTTGTCCCACCAAGGTTGCATATGCTATTCTTTGCAAATATGGTGTGTGTTTTGTTTTGTTTTGTTTAAAGCTGCATGTACACTTTTATTATCACCACCACAGAAATTGTTCAACGTGCCTGCCTACCAAGGTCCGGCTACAGCTGTGCTGCCTGTCTTTGCTTCTTTGATTTTCTGGGCCTCGTGCTGGATGTGCACAGAGAGAGAACAGTGGGTGGGCAGGCACACATACTGCTGCTGAATGCCATAAACTCACTCAACTCACTTATGAAATGTGCACACGCACACACCATTATATACAGTGCCTGGGCAGCAATGAGACAGAAAGCAGGAAAAGGCAGCTACAGTGGTACCTCGGGTTAAGTACTTAATTTGTTCTGGAGGCCTGTTCTTAACCTGAAACTGTTCTTAACCTGAAGCACCACTTTAGCTAATGGGGCCTCCTGCTGCCACCGCGCTACTGGAGCCCGATTTCTGTTCTTAACCTGAAGCACTATTTCTGGGTTAGCGGCGTATGTAACCTGAAGCGTATGTAACCCGAGCTACCACTGTATATACATTTTTTAGCTCTGCCTGGTGATGTCCAAAAAGATCACTTGTGAATCACAGCTCTGATTTTCTCCATTAGCTAAAACCCTGCAAGTTGGGGACTACCACCCAGGCTAGTTCATTTCACAAAAAATGTTGGTTAGGGGCAGAGTTCACATTTTGACTTATATCTTTTCATGTAGAGCACACAGAAACCCACTTTTTTAAAAAAAGAAGCTAAAATTCCTGAGCCCCTGCTGACTTTGATCCCCCACCCCAAATCCAACCCTTTCTACCAGCCTGTGGGAGGCTCCAGTTCTGTAACTCTTGGAGCAATCGTAACTATATTGCAACTCTGTGCCCTTGCCTGCGGTATTTTCTGACCATCTTAGATCAAGAGAATAGTCATATATAGTCACACCAAAACAATTTAGGTAAGTAAGTAAGCCCAAAGGGTCAATGGTACCTGACAAGTAATAATAGCATGTCTGGCTGTAGCCAGAAATCTTTTTCATCTTTGCTCAGGTTTTGGATGGCTTCTTTCACTGGTACCAAAACAGTCAAGTTGGTTCCTTCAGGGATGCTGAAGAGGGATTTCTTTTGTCCAAAGGAAAAAAACACACATTTATTATTGCTTTATTAGCCTCCTTTGCCAATTTGAATGAAAAGATAGGGAAGAGATTATTTACTATCCATATTGCCATCTCCCAACAAATGGATTCAACTTAACCAAGGGTGGACACTTCCCAGAGCCACTAAAACTATCTTTAAATGCAACATCTTTAGCAATTTTAATGAAACTGTGCATATTCCAATAAAAGGTAAAGGGACCCCTGACCATTAGGTCCAGTCGTGGATGACTCTGGGGTTGCAGCTCATCTCGCTCTATTGGCCGAGGGAGCCAGTGTACAGCTTCCGGGTCATGTGGCCAGCATGACTAAGCAGCTTCTGGCGAACCAGAGCAACACACGGAAATGCCGTTTACCTTCCCGCCGGAGCGCTACCTATTTATCTACTTGCACTTTGACGTGCTTTCGAACTGCTAGGTTGGCAGGAGCAGAGACCAAGCAACGGGAGCTGACCCCGTCACCGGGATTCGAACCACCGACCTTCTGATAGGCAAGCCCTAGGCTCTGTGGTTTAGACCAAAGCGCCACCTGCGTCCCGCCTATTCCAGTAAGCAGGTCTCAAAGCGGTAGTAGTATCTTGTCTGACTGACAACATGATCTTCATATTCATCAGCAAAGGAGGGCAAAACTATGAAGCTCTATCCTCTTCTTTATGGAAATCAGTTTTGTAATAGTATAGACAGAAAAGAATGAACACAGGAGGCCAGGGCAGTGCCTATCCATAAGGCTGTCTGAAATATACTCAGAGTCGCAAGGTGATTTCATGCTCTTTATTCAGCTCATAGTGGTGAGGAGGAATGAATGAAAGTCCCCTCAAGGTATCTGCTTTATATACATTATTTACACAATGGGCTGCACATGATTGGCTAATTCCGGAATTCTACTGTAAGCCAATCAGGTTGTGGATTCACTTCTATCTGGAGCATGATTGGGTGTTTCCTGCCAACCAATCATACTGCTGCATTGTTCTAGGACCAATCAGACTGCTGCATTCTGAATCCTATTGTTCTAGGACCAATCAGGCTGCTGCCTTTTGGATCCTATTGTTCTAGGGCCAATCAGACTGCTGCAGTTTGGATCCTATTCAACCCAGTACATAACACCCCTCCCCTCTAAGTTCCAGTCCTGCCCGGGAGGTCGCATTCATAGTCCTCGAGGTACGCCGGCGGCCTACGTGTGCGTTGCGGCCTGGGGTGTTCCCTGGTCCGGGGTTCAGGTTCTGGCTCGTGTTCCAAGGATGCTGGCTGTGATGGGGCTGTTTGGTCTGGCGCAACCGGCTCGCTCAGTCGTGGTTCTGGTTCCGGTGTCCTTTCGGCCTCACGGGTCCTCTCTGTATTTACTGATTCTGCCTCTCCTGCTGGCCCCTGCTGCTCTATGGGCCTCACTGCCCCTCTGTTCCCTTGGGACTCCTCTGCCCTTTCCTCCTCCTGGTTTTCTCCTGGGAATCGTCGCCGTATCTGGTCGCAGTGGCGGCGCCAGCATTGCCCCCCATCCGTTAGCACCTCATACGACACGGGGCCAGTGACCCTGGTGACTGTGGCGGGTACCCATGCTGGGCCTGCCCCAAAATTCTTTGCGTACACTGGGTCCTGAGCCTCGAAGGTCCGGGGGTTCTTGCCTTCCCCCACCACTGCCTCATCCTGAGCTCTATCGGGGTGAAGGCGGTCCAATCTGATTGCAAGGCGCCGACCCATTAGTAGTTCAGCGGGGCTCCGGCCAGTCGTTGAGCTGGGGGTGCTGTGCTGTGCTAGAAGGAATGTGGCAAGGCGGTACTCCCAATCCCCTTGTGTCATACGGCGAAGGGTGTCCTTGGTGGTCCGCACCATGCGTTCTGCTTGGCCATTGGTGGCAGGGTGGAATGGCGCCGAACGGATGTGGCGGATGGCGTTCTGCGTTGTGAAGGTTTGGAATTCTCCTGACGTAAATGCAGTCCCGTTGTCTGAGACGAGAGTGTCAGGGAGCCCGTGGGTTGCAAACAGCCTGCGTAGTACCCGGATGGCTGCGGACGTAGAAGTGGACGGTACCAGTGCGACTTCCAGCCATTTGGTGTAGGAGTCCACCACTATGAAGAATGTTTTCCCCTGAAAGGGGCCAGCGAAGTCCACATGCAGGCGTGACCATGGTGCTCGGGCGGACTCCCAGGACTGGACTGGGGCCCTTGGGGGATCTGGGCGGGATTCTTGGCAGGCCTGGCAGTGTTTGACCCAGGCCTCTATCTCTCCGTCGATCCCTGGCCACCACACATAACTCCTGGCAAGGGCCTTCATTCTTACTACCCCTGGGTGTGTCTCGTGTAGGGCTGTGAGGACCCTTTTGCGGAGGGGCTGGGGAACAACGACCCTGCTTCCCCATAACAGGCACCCCTTGTGGGCCGACAGTTCATGTTTGCGGGTTGTGTAGCCGGCGAATTCTGGCCCGGGGCTGCTGCTGGGCCATCCCCTCCACACCCAGTCCAGGACCCGGGAGATGACCCTATCTTTCTTGGAATGGTGTGCAACTTCTTGTGCCTGAATGGGGCGGTCAGGAAGCAGCTCCAGGCTCATAACCTCTTGTGCAGGTGCTGGGTCGGGGCCTGTTTCCGGTAGTGGTAGCCTGCTGAGGGCGTCCGCATGGCCCATCGCCTTCCCTGGACGGTGAATCAGTGCATACTGGTAGCTGGCAAGGAAAATTGACCACCTGAGGACGCGAGGAGACAGCACTTGGGGGGTCTGCTTTTCAGGGGCAAACAAGCCAAGCAACGGCTTGTGGTCAGTCACCACGGTGAAGGGCCGCCCGTACAAGAAATCATGGAATTTTTTTACTCCCTTCACGATTGCCAGACCCTCCTTGTCGATTTGCGAGTAGTTCCGCTCGGTTGCGTTGAGTGTCTGGGAAAAGTATGCCACTGGTACCTCTCTTCCATCCGGGAGTTGGTGTCCCAGGACAGCGCCAATTCCATAGGGCGAGGCGTCGCATGCTAGCACCACCGGCAGCCTCTCGTCGAAGTGTGCCAAGACCGAGTTTGAGACAAGCAAGTCCTTGACTGCCTGGAATGCGACCTCCTGGCGCTGGCCCCACACCCAAGGGGCCCGCTTGTCCAGGAGTCTGTGTAGGGGCTCCGCTACCGCCGCCTTGTGGGGAAGGAAGGAATGGTAAAAGTTCAATAGTCCCAAGAAGGCCTGAAGTTCAGTCTTGTTCTTGGGCGCTGGGGCATCACAAATGGCCCGTACCTTGTCCCCAGTCGGGTGGACCCCTTCTGCGTCCACCATAAATCCCAGAAAGTCCACCTGAGGCACTCCTAGTAGACATTTTTCCCGCTTCACCTTGAGACCCGCCGTCTGGAAACGGTGCAGAACGGTGCGGAGGCGGTCCTCAAACTCCTCTGGTGTGGGCCCGGCAATCAACACATCATCGAAGAAGGGGGTGACGCCAGGAATCCCTTTAAGTAGAGAGTCCATTAGATTCTGGAATATGCCTGGTGCCACGCTGATACCGAATTGCAGCCGCTTTACCCTGAATGCTCCTCACGAAGAGGGGAGGGGTGGGGCAACTGGTATACCTGGAAGTCCGTGAGCTCAGTCGAGTTGCCTTGGTGCGTTGGGCCCCGGGACCTGGGGCTCTTGGATTGGTCATCTGATGCCTGGCGTCGGGTGGGCCGAGCCCGACACACCCGGGCGATGTGTCCCGATTTTCTGCACTGCCTGCACTCTGCGTTGCGGAAACGGCAGGTCCTCCTCTCGTGACTTTCTCCACAGCTTGCGCAGTTCCCTCCTTCTCGTCGAGGCAGCTGTGGTATGTGGGCTGCTTGAGTGCGCTGCTGTACTCGGTGCACCTCCTCCCTGTTGGATCCTGAGTCGTCGGTGAGGTCTTCATGGTGGACCCTCGGTTGGGATGGCTGGCTCGGCCGTGCCTCTTGCGTCGACCTCTTGGCAGCTTCCATTGCCAGGGCCTCCTCCAGAGCGACCTGGAACGTTAGGTCCTTCTTAGCGTAGAGGCGTCGTTGCAGCTTCTCATCCCTCAGGCCACCGACGAGGCGGTCACGAAGCATGTTCTCCAGCTCTGAGAAGTTGCAGAACCGGGCGGCTTGGCGGAGAGAGGTCACAAACCCAGTTATGGTTTCCCCAGGGGCTTGCCGCTTTGCGTAGAAGGCATTTCGACGAGCCACCACTGAGGGCTGCGGCGAAAAGTGCCCCTTCAGCTGTTCCATTATTGTTTTGTATGGAACAGTAGCGACGTCTTCAGGCGCAAGGAGAGCCCGGGCGATTTCAAACGTCTCCTCTCCGCAGACGCTGAAGAATATTGCCCTCTTCTTGGCGTCTTCTTCATCGGTGACCCCTTTGGCTTCTAGGAGGAAGGTGAAACGGGAGGCGTATGCTTCCCAGTCTCCAGATGCTGGGTTGAACGGCGAAAAGCTGCTGTTGGTTGCCATTCTGAGTTCCTTGTGTCCCGGAGCTGAAGCCTGGATACACGGTGCGAGGCAGCGATGCGGCAGGTGGCGGTGCTGCGGTGCTGTGTGTGGCAGTCAGCTCAGCGGGATCCCACCTTCGTCGCCAGTGAAATATACTCAGAGTCGCAAGGTGATTTCATGCTCTTTATTCAGCTCATAGTGGTGAGGAGGAATGAATGAAAGTCCCCTCAAGGTATCTGCTTTATATACATTATTTACACAATGGGCTGCACATGATTGGCTAATTCCGGAATTCTACTGTAAGCCAATCAGGTTGTGGATTCACTTCTATCTGGAGCATGATTGGGTGTTTCCTGCCAACCAATCATACTGCTGCATTGTTCTAGGACCAATCAGACTGCTGCATTCTGAATCCTATTGTTCTAGGACCAATCAGGCTGCTGCCTTTTGGATCCTATTGTTCTAGGGCCAATCAGACTGCTGCAGTTTGGATCCTATTCAACCCAGTACATAACACTGTCCCATCCTCATTAATGTATGTTGGCTGATTAACTACTCATCAGAAAAGTATGTTAAATGAAACACAGATGATGCCCAGATAGTTTTCAAGTATCAAAATGCTTGGATGCCCCAAGCATCTTTCCTAATTATATGGCACATGCACTGACTGAGTCTTAGCCAGAAATAAACACCCAGTTTCTTTGTTTTGCACCTTGTTGTAAAATGCAAATAGAATACTTCTATGAGTTGGACAGTATGCTTAACCCCTCAGTAGTTTTAGGTTGTTATACAATTTCTCTCCCACCAACAAACAAACTTAATTACTTTGAACAGTAAACGTCTTACCTTAATCCACCCATAGAAGTCAGAAAAGTGGTAATTCCTTACTAACTCCTTCAAAAAGAGAAGACAACAGATTTTTTAAAAATAAAACAAATAAACAAGTGCAGCACCAAGTAGACACATGAAAAGGTATACAGATAAAAGGTGGATGTTAAATTCAGGCGTGAACCTTGATTAAGTGACAGGTCAAAAATGAATACAGATGCATTTTGCCTATTGAATTTAGAATCCTGGTCCCTCAAGTCAAGGTTCCAATATCCTGATGTAAATAGGAACTAGCCAGGTGCCTTTGATAAGCTTACAAGCTAGATGTCAGGAGGACACAAGAGCCGCAGTTCAAGTTTCCTCCTATCATGGAAAAATATATGAAAATAATAATAAGAGATGTGGAAAATAACAAGAAAGGATTGGATAGAATGGTGAACACTATTTGGACAGATTTGTGGACATTAAAGGAGCAGCAACAACAAGAGGATTGGATCCCTTTCGGAACTTGAAATATGGGCACCCCCAACAAAAAATTTAAAATTCGGCTTTGTAATTTGGAATTTATGTGATTTGATTTGATTGGTCTGTTAATAAAAATTATTTTTTTAAAAAAAGTTTCCTCCTATCACTTTCTTATCCTATCTCCCTTGAATGAAAGCACAGGTGAGCTGGGAGAGGACAGAAGCAGGAGTAGAGCATTAATAATCAGATGCCCAGAGTGGTTACATAAAGGGCAAGGTGTGGGAGCATTGGAGGAAGGGTGCCCAGAAATTTATGAATGGAAGGGAACAGACTCTGGAAGAGGCTAGAAAACAAGGCAAGGAATGTAGGAAGAAAACTAAACTGGCTGTAAGTAGAAGCAAAGAAGAAAGATATTAATTCTGGAGGTAAAGTCCAGCAAGAATTAAAGCCATCCAGAATTTTAAAGCTGCAGAAATAAAAATGATGAGTTTGGGAATTGCCCTCCTCCTCTTCTCTCCTCCTCTCAATGTCCTCCTTCTCCCCTGTTTCAACTCTATCATGCCCACAAGAAAGCCATTTTAAGCTTCCTCACAAAAACATATTTTGCTACGGTTCCTGGATTACAATGGGAAATGTGGCGAGAGCAGTTAGTAGATTGTCTTTGATGGGAAAGCTATTGGTAGAATGCTATTTTTCCGTACAGCAGCACTTGATAAATTATCTGTCTACTTTTCATCTTTTACTTGTGGGTATTACAACAAAACCAGAACAGAAGATTTAAGAACAGAAGTACTCATCTGTTCATGTCTCTATGAAGCAGTACTCCAGGATTTCAGAGAGGGTTATTCCCAACCCAACCTGGAGAGGATAGGCATTGAATCTGGGACCTTCTGTTTGCAAAGCACGTGCACTGTCACTGAGCTAGATGGCCCTTACCATGTATGAATTCACTTTGCTTTCTCACCTCTTAGGATAGAATAGAATGTGTATTTTTACCTTCATTATATTTCCATAACATAGAACTCCATCTCCCATGTATCCATCAGAGCAACGGCAAGCCTTCTCTCCAGTACTAAGAGACTGGCATGTAGCCTGTTGGGTTTTTAAAAAGCAACAAAGCAAAACAACTCTCAGCAGGATAATTCTCTAATAAAAGAAACATGGTTCAGTGTTGTGCACACAGGAAGTTTGTGGTTAAGCAATGACATAAACCCTGGTCTCCTGTGACACAGGCTAGGGCTTTTGCTACAATAAACATTTTCCATCTTCAGTGATCATGTGTTGGAGAAGCTTATTTTCTCTGTACACAAGCTAAATTGCCTGACAATAAAAATATATACGCTGTGCAAAGCACCTATTCCCAGCAGACATTGCATACTTAGCACAATCCATGAACCCCCACATATTCGCGTGATAATGATACACCTGAAACAGTTTTATGAGCAGCCCTCGTGGTTCTATCAATTAGCAGTTTTCACAAAGAAAAAGCAGTTTTCACAAAGAAGCATTTCTTGGACTTTTCCAGTTTCTTACCAGTTCATGGCAGCCACCATTGTCCACAGAGCAAGGAGCAACAGGGTCACAGCTGTAACCATCGCCATTGTAATTTGTCTTGCATATACAACTGCTCTGAAAGCAGAAACAACAAGAACTATGGTTATCAATTGTTACTAAAATTTCTTCTCCAGAACATTGCTAATTTTTTTTAAATAAAAAAATGTCCCTTTTTAAAAGTCTCCTCAACAGCTCCTTGAAATATAGAAACAAAAATTGAATGCTGCTATGGGAATATTTGGCTAGCACTACACTGAACAAAACAATGTTGAACATAACAAAGGTACACTGAGGTTGTTAAATTCAGTGCACTTGCGTACAATTGTTCTTCGTTGGGTGATTGTAGTACAGATACTGCTAGATACACAGAACCAGAAACATCCTGGAATTTCAGGATGAATAAATCCTGCCAGTGAAAGCCCTGCACAAGGACTGGATTGCACTAGTATCAAACTACCATCTATTGGAGAAAGAGAGCAACAAAGATAATGGGAAAGACATAGAGGAAAGAAAATATTTAAACAGACTACAATATACAAAGTGAGAGATGGGACCCAAATATTGGTTATTATTGTTATTACTGTTATCATAACTTTTATTACCCTCCCTTCACCAGCAGGTGCCAGGGCAGATTACAATAACATAAATTTCAGAAATTAAAAACAGTTAGAGCAGATTACTGTCAGAGGCTGGGTCCACAGCTGCAAAGTTTGTAGACTAGTTTACATACAATCAAACCTATGTTATCTAGAATCACACAAAATGCTCAGCTTCCAGGTTGACTGGACATCATATTATGGTTGTCCTAGGGCAAAAGTGATAGCTGCCCATAGAAAAAGGATTTTAGCATAGCTGTGAGTAGGCTGCAGCATATTAGCTACCAAAAGGGAAATAAAGGCTAATGATAGCAGCGAAATCAATTTGTTCTAAGTCAGGTCTTGCTTCATGTGTATTTTTCTTTTAGAGATTTTAAATGGTTAAAGGTGCAATGTGGCTACACATAAATCAATGGAACACAAGTCCGCTCACCTCTCTTGGTGCAGCGGCATTGCTGGATGGAAGAGGCTTCACTGGGGCCCCGAAGGTGGAATTCATACTGCAGTGCCCTTCCTGATAGGTGGAGGAGGCATAAGCCCCCGCCGCCTATCAGGAGCCAGATCTTAGGCAGCACTTTGCATTGGCGAATGGGGATGCAGACTGGCTATGCCTGGGGGGTGGAGCCGATGGTGGGCCTCGCTCGGATCTGCCCCTGGCAGTTGGGCATTGGGGCAATCCCTTGTTTTGGACAGAGGGGAGGTTGTAGTCCCCGCCTGCCCCTCCAAACGCTGGAGTATCCCGTTAAAGGGATCTGGGAGAAGTGGCCATATCCGCGTACCCAGGGGGGCCAAGCCCGAAGGCACTCCCCCAGATGGCGGTTCCTGCGGGGGGAGGGTCACCCTATTTGATGTAAGTCTTAGGAACCCCTGCCTGGATTGACCACGCGTCAGTTCCAGTGGGCGGGCCAGAAGTATTTCTATTGCCCCATGTCCAAGCCAAACCTCTTTCATCTGTATTCAATAAAGTTGTGGCCTGTTTTTACCCAAAACCCAGTGTTATTGGTCTCTTATTTATATGGGTTGGGGTATGGGAAGTCCGATGCCTTGTCCTGCAAGTCTTCTGAATGCAATGCAGTGCTGTATTCAGCACTGGGCAGGAGTCTGAGCTGGGGAGGTTTATACACATAGGTCTTTGTGGCTTGTAACTAAAGTGTGGATTTCAGAGGCTAGGCCAGAAGCACAGTCCCAAGAGCCTCTTAAATATGTGATTATACCAGATCACATGTTAAAGTATGAAGGGCACTTATGTCATCTTCACAGTAAAATGTACCAGGTATCCACCAATATTTTTCAGCAAGACAGCAAAGGATGCCAACTACACCTGTCCAGGCCCAATATAGATGCAGTCAGCATTGACGTGGCAGCCTCCTCTGGTTTCCATTGCACAGTTGTCTACAGCAATACAGTCCTTTCCATCCCCGGTCCAGCCTTTGTTACATTGGCAGGTTGCTGTTCCAGGGCCTGTACTGGTACACATGGCCTGATCAGAAATAGGAAAAGAGCAAATAAAGAAGGGATTACAACCATGCCTAGCAAAACAGAACAAGAGAAGGACATTTTCCCATCCAAGTAATTTTTTTTTATTTTCCAAATTGCTTAGAAAGTCTTGATAGAAATAGAATTGCTTTGTTGCAAATCAGTTTACAGAGAGAAATGGCTTGAGAACATGCCATCATGTTAGCAATTAGCTGCCCAACTTAGGTCCAAACTACATGAGGTATTGGACATTTCTTCAACCCCTTTTTGCTGTTAACAGAGCAGCAAGGAAGGCTGGGGGTTGGATTTGGATTGAACTGTGCTGTGGTGCTGGGGGAAGAGGTTCTGACATTCCCCCCTGTGTGACAAACAAACCTTAATCTAAATTGACTTCCTAAAGCTGCTATTAGCTGTGGAGCAGAAAATATACAGGCAAAATATGAGAGTGCCCTATTCCATCAAAAAGGAGCTCTGGTTCCTGACCTGTCTCCATTCTTGGCCATTGTCAAGAAACTCATCAACTTTAAGATGTGGAAAAAGAAAACTCTGCATCATGAGATATGCATTCCCTGTTTATGCTTTCAAAGAAATTTCAATTTTCCTTTGACTATCAAAATTAAAGTTTTTTTTTTTTTTGGGGGGGGGATATCCAAAAACTGAAATAGGATAGCACAGAACTTTCTTGAAAAGATTGGCTTCAGCTTTTCCAAGGTTTGTGGTAACTGCTTTTGTCTCACTTCAAAGCTGTCACACTAAATTCACATCTAGTCTCTTCTTGCAGACCTCACCCACACTAGAGATTATTAAAAACAACATAGCGTCCTTCTGTATGCATCCTTTGGCAGTACAGTGGTACCTCAGGTTAAGAACTTAATTAGTTCTGGAGGTCTGTTCTTAACCTGAAGCTGTTCTTAACCTGAAGCACTACTTTAGCTAATAGGGCCTCCCACTACCGCCGCGCCACTGCTGCGCGATTTCTGTTCTCATCCTGAAGCAAAGTTCTTAACCCGAAGTAATATTTCCGGGTTAGCGGAGTCTGTAACCTGAAGCGTATGTAACCCGAGGTACCACTGTAGTATGCAAAAATGCTCTAGAAGTAACAGAAATAGGACCAAACTACCCCTAAAGATCAGTTATATTTAACTTTTTTCTTCCATTTTATTTCTACAAAAAGCAGCCACAGGAGGCTGTTAGAACAGGCTGCTGCTTAACCCTTTCTTGGGCTGTTTTTCTTCCCAAAATTGCTCCTTGCAGAAGAGCAAAAGATACAGGGCCTTAGATATTTTCAATTGCAGGGCAAAAATTATGGTGGGGGATCCAATTTCAAACAGGAAAATAACCAAATGAGAAATGGTTAGGCTTCTCTCCCCACCTGCCCAACCAACCACTACCAGTATTTTGTTCAGGTTTTCTGTTAAAATAATAAGTCAAGACAAATGGGTATGAAATATTGTTTGCCCCTTTGGTCCACACTAAAAAACATTGCAACATATGTTTTTTACTCAGTTTCCTATCACTTGTACATTTAAAAATAAGACAAAACTATTCAACACACATAAAGTTTTCAAAACATTATGAACAAATCATTAATGTTCATGCCATGACTCTAACGATAGCATCATTTCAATCCTACGACTTGATAGCCAGTTTGAGTGAAAGCCAGGAAAAACCCTGATCCTTGGCTCTAGGCGCTAGTGATTTATTCTAAAGTATCTTTCTCAGGGCACACTCTTCGGAAGAAGCAGACTAAAGATGAACAAAAATTAGTCAATCAGTACAAAAAGCTTTACCAACATACATTTTTTGAACATCCTCCCTGTTCTGGCTTGCTGCAGACATCAATAGGCTCACATGAAAACCCATCCCCTTCATATCCATCAAGACAGACGCACCTTGGAAATAAACAAAGGCAACTGTTAAATCACAAAGCAGGAATGTCTATTGACATCTTGTCATTCAGTTTAAGCAAATACTGTTCAGAGGAACGGTTGCAAGCATGTACATTCCTGTGTACCATACTTAGGAAACAAACTCTGAATCCTGATTGTTTAAAAATACCTCTTTTCTCCTTTTTCCCTAGCCTTAAAGTCATTAAAAAACTTGGGTGCTTTTCTCAGGCATGGGGAGGGTGAGGGCAAATAATATATCAGTTTACATCACTCTGAATCTCTCTTCTCTGACTCTTTGGAAAATTGCTTCTCAAAGGGCAGAATATAACTGATGATATTTTCTCTAGACTTGCCCAATAAGTGTTCAGGAGAGAGGACATGACTGGCAAGGCAGGGGGAGGTGGTGGAAGGAAAAGTGATACACATCTCCCACAATTCAAATTGAGGAAGGGTTCTAATCCCTAGTCTAGCTGCCCATCCCTATAGAAGAAAGAAGCCACCACCAAAGAAGATGAAGGAGATTGGCAAAACAAACTAATGAACTGTGCTGGACATATTAGACAATTTGAAACCCTAGAAAGAAAAAAGGACACTGTTTTTCTTTCTTTTCTTTCTTTTCTTTTTTAAAAAGGGGAAATGTTCAAGGCATAATTAGCAAGCTTTGTGTATTGGCTTTTACATTAGTTGGACTTTTAAAGGTCACTTGTAATAACATGCATAAGGTTTTAAAATTGGATAGTTAAGGGTATAAGATTTTGTGGACGTGTATAAGTAAGTATAAAATAATGGAACCAGGAGGGGGAGTTGGAGGAAAGTCAATTAAGATGTATGATTTTGATTGTGATGTGTGTGTTTTTGGTTTTTGGTTATTATAAAATTAATAAATGGTAATAATAATAATTGGGCCGCAGGTGGCGCTGTGGGTTAAAGCCTCAGCGCCTAGGACTTGCCGATCGAAAGGTCGGCAGTTCGAATCCCTGCGGCGGGGTGCGCTCCCGCTGCTCGGTCCCAGCGCCTGCCAACCTAGCAGTTCGAAAGCACCTCCGGGTGCAAGTAGATAAATAGGGACCGCTTACCAGCGGGAAGGTAAACGGCGTTTCCGTGTGCGGCTCTGGCCACGTGACCCGGAAGTGTCTCCGGACAGCGCTGGCCCCTGGCCTCTTAAGTGAGATGGGCGCACAACCCCAGAGTCTCTCAAGACTGGCCCGTACGGGCAGGGGTACCTTTACCTTTACCTTTAATAATAATAATAATAATAATAATAATAATAATAATAATAATGCCCGAAGAAACAGGCTACATCAGTGAAGAGGCATACCTTACAGTATCGTTCCGGATGCAGACTGCATTCAAATGGCAATTCAGAGGGGCATCGTTGGAAGAAGCACACTTCTGAGAGCTCCTGTCACAAAATTCCCCGCTGTAGCCAGCTTTACATGACCCAGGCTGGCACACGCCCTTGCTTCCAGGTCTGTTATCACAAACTCCATGGACACAGCCACAATCTGCCAGACAGAGAGAGAATAAGTTCAGCTGCTAAACCACCATGACAACTTTTACTTTTGTATTTCTACCACATACTTTCTTAAATAACTGTAAATTCTGTCAAGCCACTTTGGTCACCACAAGGAGATGCCAGACAGGAAGTCTTTTATAGCTTTTCCTATCCAGAATGGCTTACTGGCACAGTCCAAGTGGGCACCATTCTATGGCCAGTTGGGAGTCTGAAAATACTTGACCAACAGGAAGGTGTTCCAAGTGAAGTTCTGGCAGCTTACCACACAGTGTTGCTACACACAGAACAGAAGCTACCCAGTTCTATACAGTATTAATAGCTCCCAAAATGTAGAATGTCTACAATGGCTGCTTACCACTCTTCACATTAGGCAGTGGTTGCTGCCTGACAGAGTGCCTCCTCTCCTTCCAAGTGTGCCGCACCATCTTTGGTTGCCTCCCCCCCCCCAGCCACCACAGAGGGTTACGGGGTTCCTACCAAAACCCGTTTATTCAAATGGGCCAATCCATGGCGGCTCCAGGGGGTGTGTGGTGTGGCGAGCGGACCTGAGGGAGGCCCGGGGGTGTGTGCTGTGGCTTCCCTCAGGTCCACCCACCATCTACTTAGCCCAGCCGACCCCTGAGTGGGGCAGCAAATTGGCCGGGAGTGTCACCCACCCTTTCCCTCCCTGCATTAATAGTCTATTACATTTTCCTTTCAGCTAGGAGGGCTTTGCTGTGGTCTTTTGACGGTCGCTGTATTTGAGGCTGAATAAAAGGTTTCACCTTCCCCATAGCAGTAGTCACAACTATGGCAGTTTAGACCTTGCACGGAATCCTATAGTCTTTTATCCCATCAGGATGTGGTGAAGTGGTGACTCACCCACCCCATTTGCTGCAGCATCAGTAACAGGGTACCTCGTTATAGGGGTCTGGAGGGAAGTCTGTGTCCAAAGAGCCAGTTGCGTAAGGCTAGCAGGGTCACAGAGCTTCCCTCAGTATTTGGGAGCCATTCATGTAAACCCGTGTTTTGCAACAGATCCACCCCCAAATAAACCCTGTCATGCCTCAGTCCCCAGCAGGGAAGCTGATACACACCCAATACCTATGACAAGGCTTCCTACATCTGAAATCAATAAAATGGTGGCCATTTTTAAATCCTGGACAGTTGTATCCATTCATTTACTACTCAGTAGTCAGGCGCACTAGGTGGGGGGACTCTGCAGCTGGGCACCCAAGTACGGAATACTGGAAACTGCCTTATACAGAGTCAGACCATTGGTCCACACTCTCTGCTATCCGCTCTCAAGTTTCATGAGGTCACTCATTGCAAGAAAGTTAAAGACTCCCCGAGTTAAAGGTTATGGCTTCTAGGTAGGCGAGAGAGGCCTCAGAACTCTCAGTTTAGCACTGGCTGTATCAGAACATGCCAGCAAGAAACTGGATTCCTCCTCTCACTGGCACCTTCAGATCTCCATGTCCAAGAGAGCCCTGAGGATAGCTGCTATCAGAATATTCCAACCCCCCCCAAAAAACCCCACCCCTTTGCATCCCTATGTAAAAATAAATTACAGAACTCTAACATCTAAAAACTGTCCTTTTGCCACTATACTAGTGCTGTTCTCAAGGGGAAAAGTCCTGATCACAGTCTCAAATATCCCCAGCCTTGATTTACCCTGCCTGAGGTTTCCCGTCACCCATCAGGGTTGCTTTCCTGCAGAGTCAGAGTCACAGACCTTCATCACAGTTCTCTCCGTGCTTGTTTGGGTTTGAACAAATGTGGCAGGCAATTCCTCTGAAATTCTCATGGCAGTGGCACTGGCCATTCCCACGAATCCCATCGTTGCACTGGAGAGAAAAAAATGGATTTCAGTGTGCTAAATGGGATATGATGTCGTAAGACAAAACACAGAATATTGTAACTGTAGGGTACTATGCAATGGTTTAGGAGCTGGGAGATCCTCTTGGAAACTATAGGCACGTCAGCCTCATCTGCACAATACATTTGCAGCTGTGTCATAACACTTTAAGCAGTTGCAGCTTTCGCCAAAGGATCCTAGGAACTGAGATCTGCTAAGGGTACTGTGAGTTGTTGGGAGATCCCTAATCCCCTAATACAGAAAAAAAACCACCAGAGTCATTTAATAATCAATACCTCTTCCCAGGGAGCTCTGAGAATCAGAGCTCTATGAGGGAAATAGGGGTCTCCTAACAGCACATTTAACAAACTACAACTCCCAGGACTCTTTGCAGGAAGCTCTGATTGCTTAGCTGAAGTCTTTTCAATGTTGGTGGAATGCCCTCCTGAGTGAGATGGGCCTCTTTCTGCCACTAACTTTCATGAGGCATTTGAAAACATTCTTGATTGCACTTTATTTATAGCTTTGGTTTCTTTTGGAAGTTCCTGATGTTACTAGGTTAACACCTGGATCAAAATGGATTACAAAGGGGCATGGCTCAAACACATGTCCCTTCAGATAAATTAGCTGAAGACTATACAGTAGTAAGGGATCTGATGACAAGTTAATAACCAATCTTTCCAACAACCCAGGAGAGTCTTTGCTACTTACAGTTCCTTTGCCATAGCACGGATTGGTAAATCCGCTAGGACATGGGGTGCAGGAAGAACCAAAGAACCCTTTGCAGCATCCAGGTACCTAGCAAGACATTAATTACATCACTTGAACGATGTTCAAGTTCACTTACACTCATCAGCCCTGATGATTAAACAGACTGCACACATTTGATAGCAGTTTCAACTTCTAACCCAGGGGCAGGCAACCTAAGGCCCGTGGGCCGGATGTGGCCTAATCGCCTTCTCAATCCAGCCCACAGACAGTCTGGGAATCAGCATGTTTTTACATGAGTAGAATGTTTGTTTTTATTTAAAATGCATCTCTGGGTTATTTGTGGGGCATAGGAATTCGTTCATTTTTTTCCTTCAAAATATAGTCCGGCCTACCACATGGTCTGAGGGACGGTGGACTGGCCGACAGCAGAAAAAGGTTGCTGACCCCTGTTCTAACATCTTGCTTCATTTTAATTCCAGGGAACTACAGGACACTGCTTTGCTGGCTGCTTCCAAACAATTGGTTCAGCGAGTACTTATCTTGATTTATTTGCAGGGAGGTTGGATGGCATTGGCTATTTAATGAACATTCATTCTGATTTGTTTGTGGGAAAGTTAGTTGATGTTGATCATCACCACCACCTTGTATGCCACCTTCCCATAGTTAAAACCATGCTCAAGGCACCTTACAGCATGAAAAGATTTACACCAGGCTTCCTCAACCTCAGCCCTCCAGATGTTTTTGCCCTATAACTCCCATGATCCCTAGTTAGCAGGACCAGTGGTCAGGGATGAGGGGAATTGTAGTCTCAAAACATTTGGAAGGCTGAGTTTGAGGAAGCCTGATTTACATAATTACAAATGTAACAAAAGTAATCCTAAACAATAAATAAAACATATCAAAAACACAACCAAATTTGAACAATTTGCACATCTAAAAATAAAGATTTTTAAAAATTGCATTAAAGCAAGTGTGATGTGGAATGCTCTCCCCAGGGAGGTTCACTTGGCACCTTTGTTTTATGTATCTTTAGGTGCTGGGCAAAAAACATTCCTCTTCTCTCAGGCCTTTGGCAAAAAGAACAATCTATGTGGCCTTTTAAACTGTTGTGTGGGGGTTATTGTTTGTTATTATGGTATGTATTTTTGTGTTTTTATTTTGTAAACTGCCCTGTGATCTTCGGACAAAGGGTGGTATAGAAATTTCATAAATCATAATACCCCACACTTTCCAGTCAACTTCCCCATTACTTTCCTTATTGCAAGATTTTGGTGAAGTGGGCTTCCTGTGTAACACTTCCCAGCCAACTGTAACTGCACAACATGAATTTGCCAGTGAATCCCACTCAAAAATAGCAACCATTTGGAATCACCCAGCAATTGTGAAAAGGGACGTGCACAAGCTTGGACTGTCCAGTGCCCTTCCCCCTATTCTTCACCCCTTCCTAAGGAAGATCTTCGCCATATATTCCATAAAAGAACTGACTCTCCTCATGAGAGAGACAGAGAGAGATTGGTCTTTGTTCATTTGTTTGTTTATTGTCTTAATAAAGAGGCCTGTGTTCCCTGCCAAATAGCCGTATAAATGATGAAGGGGATTCTTTGTCCAGCCCTCACCAGGGAACTGATGCCGTTTGCCACTGGGAGCACAAGCAAGCAAGAAAACTTTGCCTCCAGTGCCCACAAAGCCAGCCTCTGGAACTCTGTGGGCCGACAGGCATAACAACATCTCTGGCAACTTTTTGCAAATATTTCATAGAAAAGATGAGGCCTTCCTCAGACATGGCAACTCTCTTTTCCTATGGCTTTTCTGCTATGAACTCAGCACTGTCCAGTAGGCCTGCTAGAAATGTGTTGCACAACAGCACCTTACCTTCTAATAACAAACCCATTCTCCAAAATGGAACCAGCCATGCACAGGAGGTGGCCTGGGGTGCGCCCAGGTTTCGCAGAACCACAAAAGAAGTATTTAGCAGGGGAAACAACCTCAGACGCAGGAAAACCCAAAACAATCCAGTGAGGACTGAGCATACCCAGCAAGCACAGAATGCTGGTTGACTGTTGCGGTGGGAAAAGGAAAACCAGGAATATCCTAGATGAGAGCATGGCTGGCTCACAAAATCATGAACAGGAGCAAATCACACTGCAACAATTAGTTCTGTGCCTTATACTTACCACCACAGTTTGGTTGCAGTTTCTTTTGCAACCCTTCTTCATAATGTTCAAGCCTAATGGGTCATGAATGTACACACACTCCCCTGGAAAGATCCCCTCGGCCTTTGGAAATGAAACAGATTGTGAGTACAAAGAGCACTTTTCACACATGTTTGATGTATATCCATCATGTCGTGCTAGCCAGAGGAAGTTCACTGGGGGGAAGTCAAGGTGAACTGGACCGTCAGCATGTCTGTCAGGAAAAGGCAGGAAAACCACTTCCTCTCTTGACAGTCAATACAGATCATGTCCTCCGAGATAGCTCTCTGGTTCACCTCATGATAAGGAAGAACAATGAAGATACAGCAGAAACCGTGTCACAAACAAGTTTCTTTGGTTAAAAGCCAGAACGTCACATGGTATTTTCCTACTTTAGAAAGAGAAAGGAAGTAAAACACAATTCTGTAAGCAGCTTTTAATAAGCTTTGTTTCGTGAGGACCAAAACCCACCATAACCATAAACAAAACTAAGAATTGTTTACCATAACTGTGCTTTCAGGTGGGCAGACACTGGTATTAAGGGCACTACAGTCCACACAAGATCCCTGAAACAGAAATCAAGAGTAGGAATTCTTACTGCATGAAAAAAGTTTACTGTGCTGTCAAACACACACCTGAGTTCATAAACGGCTCAGGACCACAGTACTTCAAGGACAGCCTCTCCCCATATGGACCTACCTGGACCCTGCAATCATAATTGGAAGCCCTTCTTTGTGTGCCTCCTTCATGAGAGGTCCAGAGGGTGGCAACACGAGGATGGGCCTTTTCTGCAGTGTGTCTCTGTTTGTGGAACACTCTCCCCAGGGTGGTTCTCCAACACCTTCATTATACACCTTTAAGTGCCAGGCCAAAACATTCCTCTTCAACCAGGCTTTGGGCTGATTAACATACCATATCCTTTTAAATGTTTGTGGGATCAGGGGTGGTGATGGTTATTGCTTTGTGGGATGGGGGTGGTATTGTTCTTGTTTTTTATTATGTACTTTGCGTTTTTATCTTGAATAAACCTGTGTGAACCGCCCTGGGATTTTTGGATGAAGGGAGGTATACAAATTTGATACAAATAAATGTCACCACAGATAGTGGAAGGAGGAGATATAATATTATTATTACTGTTGTTTATTAAATTTAGATATCACCCTGGAGGTTTACAATTTGAAAATACAAACATGTGTGACATAGTAACAAACAAAAATGATAAAAAAGAAAGCCACATACACAGTTTAAAAGGGCATATATTGTTGAAGACACAAGATTTGCACACTCTGGAAGAATGGCAGATGCAAGTGATAGACTATATGGAATTGGCAGAAATGACTGGCAGAATCCGAGACCGGGGAGAAGAGAAGAGTCGGTGGAAGAGGACTGGAAGAAGTTCAAAGAATATCTCCAAAAACATTGTAAAATGTTTGAATGTTAAAATGATGTTGGATATAAAGATAACATGGCATTAGTGACATAGTTATGGCGGATTCCCTCCGAGCTCCGGAGGGAATCGGCTCCGCAGGATCGGGTCTTGTCCGCGCCGGCGACGCGGGGACCCTTAAAAATCACAGGCGCTGATGCCTGTGAACGTGGTGACTCGGCGGGCACCATTTGCGCCCCCCCAAACCGCGAAGGAGCCTTTTTAAAGGCTCAGGAACGGGGACGGGGGACGGCGCGGTGCTGTGAGTCGATTGCTCCTTCTGCGGAGCGAAGCCGCATGCCATTGTCGGAGAAGCGCTGACTTTTTCCTTGGAACATTCGGACTTAAAAACAAGAACCCGTGAGTAAATATGGAATTTGGATCTTAAACAAATTTTTTCTGAATTGGGAACGAGCGGGGAAGGGTCAAAAAGGAAGTCGCCCCCCCCCTTTGAGTAGATATTCTAACGCAAAGAGCTTGCAACTTAAGGTCGAGAGAACTCTTTTTTTAAAAAAAAAAACAACCTTCATGGCTTGACGCTATAAACTTTACTGGAGGATAAACTCAACGCTTGGAGCTAAAGTTTCACCCCCCCAGAACCCGGGGGCGCCCCGTGAGAGAACCTGTTGAGGAACTATTGAAGATTTTGACAGCTGTCAAAATAGCTGTCAAAAGGAAAGGATAAAGGGAACTTTGTCTTTGTTGCATCTGCTGGCTATATTTGTTGCAACTTCTAGAAAATAAGGGAGAGCAGCTACAAATTAACTTACTGACTGTTTTTTAAACTGAGAGACACTGCAAAAATGGCTGAAAGAAGCAATAATCAGACTAAACTCAACAAAATACTGGCTCTCCTGGGAAAGTTACAAGATCAGACAGATGTTTTGACTACAAATGCGAACACTCTGGCCCTGGCAGTAAACAACATTGTTGAAGCTGACAGGGAGTGGAGGCAGGAAGTTTATATACATCAACAACAAGAGGAATTTGAGAGCCATGAGACTGTGGATTTTGAAGAAAAGGAAGGTGGACTGGTAATTTTGCAGATGTCAAGGGAGAATTACAGTTTGGGGCCTGGCATGCAGACAACAAAGGAGAATAAAAATTTGAGGTGGAAAGTTTGGACTGAGCTGGAAATTGCAAATTTGAGAGTGGAGCACCTCATTAGTATTAATCTTAAATATGGAGGGCCAACTGGAAAAATCATGGATCTTGTTGGGTCAGAGCCCCTTCGAGCCTTGGGGCTTAACCTAAAGGACTATCCAAGAGGCCGGCAGAGAGGAACTGAGGGTGACTTGAGAGCCTCGGACGTGAGATCTCCAGGTTAAACAGTATTGATTGATGAACATTTATTGGGGACCAAACCGGGAAAGGGGGGTTGGAGTTTGGTAATCCAAAGGGTACAGAATTCTTAACTACCTACTTTTAATTTGTTTTGATATTTGTATGGAAGTTGGGAAAGCCATGGAAGGGAAATATTGACTTTAAGAAATATGTTAAAGAATAAGAAATGATGTATAAGATGTTTAAGATTAGATAAGCTAAAATTGGTGTCTAAAATGGTTAAAATGAAATGAAAATGAGGAATGCAATAATAATTTTATGGAAGAATGAGGAAAGATAAAATTACAGTATGTTAAAATTATTAAGTTTAAGGTTGAGAATTAAGTAATAAGGATTTGCAGGACTAATAACTTGAACTGGAATACAAGAAGGGGAGGGGAGAGGAGGTCTAAGAAAGAAGTTATATGAAAATAAGCAATTGAATTTTCATTTGTTTTTAATTGTTTTCTTTTTCTAAATTTTTGTATTTTTTGTTATTTTTTCTTTTTTTGTGTGTGTGTTTATGTGTATTATTGAAATGCTAATAAATATTTAATAAAAAAAAAGTGACATAGTTAAAAGGAATATGCAAAAATGTTTTAAAATGGAAAGGGTGAAAAGAACAGAGTAATATTATGTCAAATCTAAACAAAATGATACAAGAGATTAAGTTATAAAGAATATGTAAAATTGGATTTAAAAAGAAAGGAAAATCGAAGACATAATAGGTTGAAATGTATAATATTAAATAAGATTGGAAAGAGGGTAAGGAATTGCTGAATTTGATTGTGTAAAGGGGAACACAGAAAAGGGAGATGTGAGGAAGTCAGGAAAGAGGGTTATGAAGATGGTTAGTAAAAAACTGGATTTTTATGTTTTTTCTGTTTGTTTTTTCTGTTATGCCTTTTATTGTGTTTAAATGTCTATGTTGAATATTTGTTTTATTATGTAAAATTTTAATAAATATTTCATAAAAAAAATATAAAAGGGCATACATTGTTTAATTAGCCAAAGGTCTGGGAGGAGAAGAATGTCTTTGCCTGGTGTGTGTGCACACTGCTAATACCAAAATGTTTTAAGCAAAAGATGTATTTACTAACAGATTGTACCCAGTATATTGACTGAGCAGTAACAATAGCAGCAATGAAGGCAGACCAGTCACCTACTAAGAATATACCCCATATGTGATACACATTTTCTCTGTGCTGCTTGGTAGCAAACATCTCAAAAAGTCTCCTCTCCCTGTGGAAGTCATTTACAAAGCCAGGGGAGAGCTTTTCCAATGGACTTAATTTTAAAACAAACAAATAAAATGCAGCTTGAAGCCCCTCTTAAAGTATCTGCTTTTTGCAGCTGCCGCAACTACAGTAAGGAGCAATGTAAAGTCCGTGCCTAGAAGCCCTGTCTGCTTCTCCATCTAGGCAACAGGAAGCAGATGTTCCAAGCGCATGATGAAACATCATCATCAGACCCGTTGGCAGAGGCTGTGTCAACAGGAAGGGCCAGCTCTCAAAGGAATCGCAAGGGGATGGCCTCTGAAAAGCCAAACTGCTTTCTGAGTCAGAAATATTGTGGGTTATAATGTGGAAGATTAAAACCACAGACACAACCAAAAACTTGACTCTCGAGTTAAAATGAGGAACACGCTAAGGAAAACTGCTGAACTTTGCAGGAAAGCTGTGCTGAGATGATTGTAGGGGTTGTACTGGCCACAAGCAAGCAACTTGCACTGCGGGGGCCATGATGGAAAATGAAATTCACATTGCAAAAATACGCAGTCTTTTCCCATCAGCCCAGAATAAAGGCAAAGTCTAGATAGACTTAATTACTTACCGCTACAACTTTATAATCCTTTTCGTTGCATCTATGCGGCAGAATGGGGATGATTGATGGAGGGATGAAGATGCCATCTAAGGTATGAATGATACCATTTGATGCAAAAATATTCCTTGTGTTTAAGGCAACATCAGAGTCACCTAACAGAATTCTTCCCTGTGTAAAAAGAAACAATTTGGAAGTTAATGGCCAAAACAGAGCTTTGCAAAGCAGATAGGTCAGTAAACTGACCTTTGCTTACACTCCACACATTTAACTTCCAAAGGATCCCGGGAACTTCAGTACACCCCTTACAGAGCTACAATTCATAGTACTCTTAATAAACTACAGTTTGATAGAGGAAGGATTTAGAAAATTAACCGTTTTACACAAACCTGTTTTAATGTCTCTGGAATGAAGCTAAAACCAAGTCAAAATCCTATGCATTTATCTAAGCAGTTCCCCACCAAATGAATTAACAACAGTTAATTCCAACTGTTATGAAACACTTACCTCCTCACTGAAATGGATTGTCAGAACCTGATTTGCCATGGTCAAAATCTGTGGCAAGGTAATCAGCGTTTCCACGTCTACCTGGAAAATATTGTTCATATTTTATTTACACCATCAGGAGCTTTCTGAACCAACACTTTCTGCTCATTAACTACTTCCATGTGGCAACCAAAACACAGGGGCACAAAAACCAAACAGGTAATGCAGTGCATGTTGGCTGAAGACACCCCCACTCCCATTTTAACATGTACAACAGCATGCAAATGCGACTTGGAATGCAGGGGGACGGGAATAACCTTGCTGCATTTTAAGCTGCAATGTGTACATAGCCTAAGAAGGGGGCAGGGAGAGGATTTTTTGTTCTTGTGGATGCTAAGTAATTAGGAGTCAGAATCCTTGCAGAACTCCAGAAAACCACGCAGCTCTACTGGTAAATCCCTCGTTCTAGATTGCACTTCATTTTAGCTCAAGATTGGTTTTCTCTCTCATGTATCTATTTCCTTGGACAGATCCATTGGGTTGTAATTTCAGAGACCTTCACCCTGCATCACCACAAATCTAAAATCTGATATGCAGGCCATTCAAGACATCCTGCCTACTGCTACCAGCATCTGATCATCAGTAATTCTCTCTATCAAAAAGGCGGGGGGAGGGAGGGACAAAAATAGCTAAAGTACTTCCTCTTCGCAGAACATGCAGCCTCCCAAAACCTCCTAAACTATCCTGAGAGCAAGACATTTGTATCTCCTTGCACAAAATGATATAGGGGACACAAAATGGTTGAGGTACGTTTAAGTTAGACAGAATGCTGGAGTTTAATACTGTTCAGTTTTAGACATCATGATTAATAGAAATTATATATGCTCCCCAGTCTGGCATATTATTATTTATGAATAAACATCCAAGCTTTGTAGTTCAAGCAACAGGCTGATCAAGCAAGATCATATTTCCTCATAGCAAGTGTCCCAGACCTTTGTTAATCCAAACTATGTAGAGTTATTCCCTTCTTGTCAGTTTCCAAATGCTCAGTTGAATTTGTTTCTGGTAACTGTCCCCTTTTCCTGACATAGAAGTCCTGGCAATTTATAGCTCCAAGACCATCTCCTATCGTTGGCTTCTCTCAGTGTTCTTATGGCAACATATCCAGTGTTACACATATTGGCATACTTATTAGTGCCTTAAATAAAATACCAACAAATCTGATTTGGGGCAGTGGGGTGATTTTTGTTCCCCTGTGTGGGCATTTTCTTCCCCATTTTCATTTTTTATTTAGCAAGAATCTCGTGATGAAGTTTCATACCAAGCCCTGGATCAACCACCTAGAGAGGAAGAATTTTGCTCAGTGACCAAGCCAGTCATTGGCAGATTTGCAGATAGGTCCATGATACACACATAGCAGCTGCTGGGTGTTTTTGAAAGGGAAAGGGCTGCAGGAGACAGAGTGAGGGAGCATATTTTGAATATTTCAAAATCAATATACAGGACTTCCTGTTATTAAAATGACATCAGTACTTAAAAGAGCTTCATGTAACACCTGCAGGATAGACATATGGCCGAAAGAGCTCCAACTTTTCAAAATAAATTTCATGTGCAGTGAATAAAACACAAAGAGATTTAAAGATTCCTATGCATTTACAGTCCATACCAGCGTAAAGACAAGTTAATGTTCGGCTATGGTAAACTAATGCCTAGTTCACGCCTTCAGCAGTTGTGATGGTAAAACTGTTCCTGGACTGTACCACTTAAGATAGCAAGAATGCAATTGCATGGCTGAATGTTCCCACTCATATCTCATTGAACAGGCTCATGCAGGGGGGTGGGGGCAGCCGGGTACCCTTGCCCTAGGCCTTGGAGGGCTACACTGGATGGGGTCCATGCCAAGGACCTGCAAGACTTAATGCTCTCAGGTCAAGAACACCTTGTGCCACCTAGCTGACAGAGGACACCCTCCCCAAGCCTCAAATAAGCTCTGCATGGGCCTATCCTAGACATTAAATTTTCGGCATGCAAGAAAATTCAAGAGAAGTAAATTCACCTATGCAGCCTTTTCCTTGCCTCCTCCAGTAGGACATGGTACAGTCCAGATAAAGCTTAAGATAAGATTTACCAGCTTAATCCTCTCGCATGCCGTTTGTGTGTGAACTAGGCCTACAGGATCTCTTTACAACAGGGATGGGGAACCTGTGGTCATCCAGATGTTGCTGGAACTATCACCAGCCCCAGCGTATTTAATAAAAAATAGTTTGTGTCATTGAAGGAAAAAGTCAAGCGATAGCAAAAGCATCCATGTTGGGAAATAGCAAACGTTTTAACAGAAGTTTCACTTCTCCTTAGTCTGGACAATGCAGAAATGAAAGCCAAATAACTAAGCATTTTGTTTTAAGAACTAGTAATATAGAAGGCTGCCTTAATTTCATTCTACCTCACAGATGTAGTGGGGAAAACACACACACAAGCTGGAAACAGATATGCCTTACCGCTGCTTTTGTGTAGATATGATGCTTCACAAGTTCCTGGAGCTTGTTTATTCCCTAAAGCAGGAAGAAAGCAATTACACACTCTCCCTAGACATTTTGCAGAACTACAATAATGGGCACCTGATTGCTAATGTAAATACCAAATGCTTGTGCCTGCAGATTATACTGTGCATCTTTTTTAAAAAATCAGTTTCTTACTGCATTACAAAAGGATGGACAACAGAGTTTTCACTACAAATATGTCAAGGGGAACTTTGTACCCTAGAAAAGTTCACATTTCACATACCAGGAGGTTGACATTTTGCACAGTAGACAGCTTTCTACGGATGCTTCAAGCAGACTTCCTTTTAATAGCATGCTTGCATTTTTTTGCAAATTCAGAACATTCAAGCAAGACTAAGGGGCCAAATAGCAAGGACGGAAGATGCTGACTAACAAGGACTAAAGGATGATAGGAAGGAAGTCTGTTGGACACAAAAAGTTTACTCCTTGATCTCTACTCTGTGTGCCGCAACAATGCAAAAGAGAATCTGGCTTTCCCCACCTTCCACATTTTTAAAACCAGAAGGTTATATTTTGAAACTGGCTTCAGATTCTGGGTTGAATGACCTAAGAATAGCTGTACTTGAGATTAAGGGCAGAACCACACCATACATTTTAAGGCACACCCAACACACCTTTAAAGCACATAACTTGCCCACAAAATCCTGGAAACTGTACTTTGTTTATGGGTACTGGGATTTGTAGGTCTGAGTGGGAAACTAAAGTTCCCAGGGTCCTTTGGGGGACCTCATGGACCAGATTCAACTAACCGGCTCTGTTAGTGGAAGCTACGCAAGGACTTCCCCTAGAGCAACAAGGCTTTTCCCATCGCCTCTTCCTGCACTCCTTGCCCCAAGTTGGCCCAGGGGGTTGAGAGAACCCTTAAAACAGCACACGGGGGAAGAGGAGAGGGGATTTTTTTCACTAGGCAAGCAGAAATGCTTACGCTGACCAAGCCATCTCTTTTAGTTCTATGCTGAATTCCTCTGCATGTGCTTTAAATGTGCATTGAATGCTATTTAAAGGGATGGTGTGTGTCTGCCCTATAGCAGCAAGGCAGGATGCAGATGAAGCAGTGAGTTACCACAGTGCTAAGCAACACTCTGCATGAGTGGAATGACTTTTGTATTCTCAGCAGGACCTTGTCTCCCCTTGCTCCTACCATGTGCTCCCTAAATCTATTCTGGGAGGGGGGGGGTCCCCCAACTCTCCAGAGCAGATATGGAGATGGTGTGGTGCATGCTCTGGGAAATGGGTGTGGGGGTGTTGAAATCTTGTTGCACTAGCAGGAATTTTTGCACTGGCTCCCACTGGCAAAACAGTTTAGTTGAATCTTCCCCTTTCTGCAAAACCATGATTCACTGGAACATCTTGTTTGTGGAATTTGCCTGCCGATTCCTATAAGGAAGTGCCTTCTTTTGAGATGAAACCAGTCTCTCTCTCACGAAAACCAGTCACAAGATACCTGATGTGATGACACTCCCATTTCCTCTGAAGCATCTAATACTGGTTAAAGCAGAACCACATGGATCTCCATGAGGTGATGGAAATATCCTTAGGATAGTTCTAAAGCTGCAGCACCTCCCCCCCCCCCACCCGCATAATTAGTGAAGATGGCCTCACCTCCGTGAAGAGATAAATTAGCCTTCCATCTCTTAATTTGTCCACTGCTTCATTGCTTGGTACAAACACAGTGAAAGGTCCTGGGCCATCCAGAAATGAAGGCAGACCACAGTTCTGCAGAAATATTAAGCACCACCACAATATATCAGTCTAGTCTAAAACAATCATGGCTTAGAAATATAGACTATATTGACTGTACACTACCAGGAACCACTGAATCATAGAGGCTAATGACTGGTGAAGATGGATTTCCCTCTGCATTTGGTGCTAAAATACACACGCAGCTCAAATTTTATATATTGGTCCTAATCCAAGTAAAGTTCAAGTATCACTTAAGTCCTACTGAATTGTTTGTAACTAACTTAAAGGCTTATTTATTTTAATATGACTTGGTGTGGTTAACTATAACAGGATCAGGCCCAATGTATGGGTGGGGTCAAGAAAAACAGTTAATAGGTTTTATAAACAACTGGCCCTCTAAACAGAAGAAACTCTTCTGGAACTATTTCAAGAGCGATCATAAGGAGGAATAGGATAGCATTAAGATATCTCTCTCCTGGTTGCAATTAAAATCACTGGACAGGGATGAGTAATTCAAGAGGTGTTATTATCATCTGATACCTGTTTATTTTTTTATATGCGCCTGTATCATAACCAGGCATAAACCAGGTGCAAACCAACAACAATATTATTTATTTATGTTGGCTACATATTGGCATATTATCTAGATGGCTCACAAAGCTAAAATGCAATATATATATATATATATATATATATATATATATATAAACAACTGCAATGTGTGTGGGAAAACTCCAGTTGAGAGAAAGCAAGGTCTAAAATCAACCTCACAGTATAACTAAAAATACATAATATATAATCTGTGGGATAAAATATATATATTTTAAATTCACAGATTTGTCATTTTGGAGAACTTCCCTACATTAACAGCCATAAAGGATAAAAAAACAATTCATTTTGGAAATGAAAATATTTTTCTTTTCATGAATGCAATCTAAATGTTGGTTGGATTTTCAAGTTTTGCATTCAATGTCTTGTAAGAAGGCAGAGAAGAGCTATCACATTGCTCCTGTATTTTATTTATTTTTCAATAGGCAACCTTTTCCTAGAAGGGAAAGCTCCTAGGATCAGGGATAGCTGCTGTATGTGGTGCCCTCCAGAAGCTGTTGTGCTCCAACTCCCAGCAGCCCCAGCCAGCATGGCCATTGGCCAGCAATGCTAGCAGTTGAATTCCAACATCTGGAAAGCACTGTGATGGCTACCCCTGATTTAAGAGAGTGGGATTATTCTAGGGCTCTCATTTTCCACAACAAAGATTTAATAAAAATGCTTGTTTTGTTTATCTTTTGCATTAATAATTCTAATTGCGACTAGCCCCTTTTCTTTTTGTGACTTCTGTTTCCCCCTAAAGCTCCCTCTGCATTTTTGTTTTCTTAATGGAAAAGAAACTCCAGCCTTGAGCCTCTCAGTTGACTTCTCTAGCTTACTTACTTACTTCCCCAAACCTTTATTAGGTATTAGAAATATAGGCCATCATAAAACATCCATATTTAAAATTCTAAAATATAAACAAAAAGTCATGTAAAATATGTAATACTGAGGATTTTCATTGGAGTTTCTTACCACTAAATAGTACCATTCACCACTCTACGAGATACTACTGACAAAAACTCAGCCACCCTTGCAGTTACTTCTGGGTTAACGTCAAACAGATAGAATCTGATATTTTCATTGTGCCGTGATGTTAAAGGTAAAGGTAAAGGGACCCCTGACCGTTAGGTCCAGTCGCAGACGACTCTGGGGTTACGGTGCTCATCTCGCTTTACTGGCCGAGGGAGCCAGCGTACAGCTTCCGGGTCATGTGGCCAGCATGACTAAGCCGCTTCTGGCGAACCAGAGCAGCACACGGAAATGCTGTCTACCTTCCCACCAGAGCGGTACCTATTTATCTATGTGCACTTTGACGTGCTTTCAAACTGCTAGGTTGGCAAGACCAGGGACCGAGCAATGGGAGCTCACCCCGTCGCAGGGATTCGAACCGCCAACATTCTGATTGGCAAGCCCTAGGCTCTGTGGTTCAGACCACAGCGCCACCCATGTCCCTGACTTGATGCTAGACTACCCAAAAATGGGGATCGCACACATTTGCGTAACTGGTTGTACAATGGATAGTAGAAAATAATATGTTCTACAGTGTCTGGCACATTCACACTTCACTAGCACCCTAATGCCACTCATATATAAAATATATGAAAAACAAAAGCTGCACTGTCGAAACAAACATGTGCCCAGGTCAACTTCAAGTCCTGGGTGGGAAGTGTCTTACTTCCAATATGGTTTCAAATCGGCTGGCAATCTCCATTGAAACAAGAATTTCTCCAATTGTTTTCTGCAAAGAGAGAGAGAGAGAGAGATGGCAGAATGAGACAGAGAAACAGACAACATGCTATGAAAATATGCACAAGCTAACAGATAATAACATTTACCTCCCCCTTTCACTCATTGCTAGGACAAATGTTATTTTGTACAGTAGTACTCCAAACTTCACCCACTGCCAGTGGCGGAGCTTCATGCTCCGGCACCGGGGGGCGGAGAGCAGGTGGGGCGGGCCTGGCGCATGTTCCGGGGCCTGGCATGCCACCCGCAGGGGTGTGACATGCGTCCAGGGGGCGTCACATGATGCCTGTGGGGGCGTGGCACCCATGTGGGTGGGGGAACAGCCGCAATGGCACCCCACCAGGATCACACCGCCGGGTGTGGTGTGCTCCCACCTCGCTCCTCTTCCTCCACCAGTGCCCACTGCTATCAACACAATCCCAAGAATATTTACTCAGAGTTCTCATATCTTACCCTCCTGCCCTTTCTATTAGGAAAAGAAACATTTAACATGCCTGAGAATTGCTAAGGTTGTCCAAGACGGGGTTTTTCCTTAACATGCTGACAATATGTATGATCCCATTAGCAGCTGGCACGTTTTGTTCTCTAAGAAAATATCGTTGTGCTGGTTCATCTGAGTACCTGTAGTTCTTTGTAGGTGACCCCTGGGAAAGTAATACAGGATCATTCTATGGTGAACATTTCAATACAGTATGAATTCAGCTAATAGATTCGGATATCTGTACTTTATTGACAGGCAGGACTGATTTGTTCCTTACATTCCAGGACTGTGCAAGTCTGAATGCAAGCTCAGGGGGGGAAAAGTTTATTGCTATATAGGCAGACACACACACACACACACACACACACACACGGCTGCAACCCTGCTCATTCCACTCGCCACTCCCCCAACACTGGAGCTTCACCTTCCCAACCCCATTTCTGAAACCACTTCTCTCTTTGTTTCTGCTGCACAACTTTCCACCCATTTTCACCGTTACCCAAACGTCCATGCAGCTCCCTTTTGTGCAACTCCCCTTGTATAGAGACCAGCCCTTGGAAACCTCCTGCATCTTCCTCTCCCCACACATTGCAACTACTATGCACCTTTTCCACCTTCTACCCAATTATGAAGCCACCATCCCCTCCTATTCTGCAGCCCCTTTTGCATTCTCCTCTTTACCCTCATTCTCATGCATCCTACTCCCTCATTTTTTTGAAATGTTTCATTTCCAGCCCCCAGTTTCTCCCTTTCCCCTCCCTCTTCCTCCTTCCTTTTCCGCACACTCTCCCTTTGCACACAAACCATCCCTATTCCCATGAGTCTTTTTGCAGCCCAAGAAGAAGTAGGGGGGAAGAAGGCCTGCCTGCCTCAGGCATCTCAATGCCTTGTGCCAGCCACAGATGGAAAGACTGAAGAAAAGCAAAAAGAACATCCAGGAATTGTTGATTTAAAGGTAAAGGTAAAGGTACCCCTGCCCGTTCGGGCCAGTCTTGCCAGACTCTAGGGTTGTGCGCTCATCTCACTCTATAGGCCGGGAGCCAGCGCTGTCCGCAGACACTTCCGGGTCACGTGGCCAGCGTGATGAAGCTGCTCCAGCGAACCGGCACCAGAGCAGCACACGGAACGCCGTTTACCTTCCCGCTGGTAAGCGGTCCCTATTTATCTACTTGCACCCGGAGGTGCTTTCGAACAGCTAGGTTGGCAGGCGCTGGGACCGAACGACGGGAGCACACCCCGCCACGGGGATTCGAACCGCCGACCATGTGATCGGCAAATCCTAGGCGCTGAGGTTTTACCCACAGCGCCACCCGCGTCCCTAATTGTTGATTTACACAGGGGAAAATGCTGCATCTGAAAACAATCCAAAAGCCAAGGTAATAAAATACTTTGCACTAAACCTATGAGAAGTGGCAAATATACTGAGCAAAATAGGAAGCTACACTTGGACAATTCCAGAGGAATGCATCTGAAGGCATTTAAAACAGAGTGTAAGACTTGAAGCATGACAGAAATAACTGGGTGGAGGGGGTGGAATGAAGCAATGTCAGGATAGACCTACAGTCCAGTTTTTAGAATTTCAAACCAGGATTAGAAATAACCTTCCCATTATCTTATTTTACCTGACTGGAGAATGTCACTTTCGGACCAGCTAATGTCCACAGGTCCTTTTCGGTATTATCCATTAAATGCTGCCCAGGGATTATGTGCAGTTTGCATAAATTATTTGCAAGGGTTTCCTTTGAGGAGACAAAATAGGATATAAAAAACCAGAACTGTTTATGTTTACTCATGCTGTTTTTTATAATAGCATTTCCAATTCCACAGTACAAAAAGTGTTTTGTTTGGACCAAAACAGAGTTGACTGCCAAGTGTTGACTTCTTTTCTTCAATCAAAATGATTTGGGGAATGTTGCAGTTTTAAGTTCTGATAATTTGGAGTTCTGAAAATTGACATGACAGGTTTTAACTTACTCTTAGCTTGTCCTGTTTTCTTGAGATTTATATTGTAATACTTATTGGCTACAAATAATAAACATTTGACTGACTAATTCACAGTGCAATCCTAACGTCTACTCAGAGGTCCCACTGAGTTCAATGGAATTTACTCCCAGATAAGTGGGGTTAGGGTTGCAGCCCCAAAATTACTTTTAGTTTTCACTGCAAGAGACCAAGAGGAGAGACCAGGTTGATGGACTAGAGTCTGATCTAGCAGACTCTTCATATGTTCCTAATTGCAGCATCACTACTAATGTGGGCAGAGTTCTACTGAGGTGCTGAGGATTTTAAGGGCTCTATCTTCCTCTTTCCAGATTCAGCACATTTTATTGCTGTCTGATGAGGGAGGGGGTATTTTTATCACCTCTTGAACTGCCTCTCTTATTTGCCCTAATATCCATTTACATTTCTGGGCTTGGAGGGTTAAAAAACAAATAAGAAGGAATGATTAACTTTTATGTTTTAAGTAGCTAAAACTATATTCACCATAATTTTATTCCTCTTCAGGATGGCAAAAAGCAAACAAACAAGCCAAATGTAGAAGGAGGAACTTTTAATATCACTGGGTATGTTTGTTGAATGGATTGTATTTAGAATTTGAAAAAGCTTTAGGTAAAGTCCCTCAGTCGTGGCTTAGCAGTCGTGGAATACAGGTAAAGACCAATAAACGTGCGTACAAAAGACAAACAATTGTGCACACACCGAACCCAGAAGTGAGCAAAAATGTCACTCAACAACACATCATGAACAGGGCATAACGGTGGCAGGTATAACAGGGCGGGGCAAACTTACACGCGCTCCACCAGGGCATGGTGGTGGTTGGGCAAGAAATGGAACCCTCGCGTGAAATTGTCATGGACTGTAAAAGGAGATGTCCTCTTGCAGATCAGTTAAGCGGTTTAGAAACAGGAAGCAGAGTTGGAATAAATAGGTAGCGCTCCTGATGAAGGGTGGTAAAAAGCAGAGTCCTCAAAGGACTAGCACTGAGGGCTGTGCTTTTCAACTTGATGATATATAGTAAAGTGCTGACGATACCAAATTGTTCAGGGTGGTTGAAGCAAAAAGAGATTGTGAGAAGCTCCAAAAGAATCTCTACAAACAAAGCAAATGAGAAGTGAAATGGCAAATTCAATTAACTGTCTGAACTGGCAGTGTCCAACTAGGAACACAAACTTGGGGTTAGTAGGTTGATGAAGATGTCACTGAGGGCTGGAGGACCTTAAGGAAAAGATTGAAAATAAAATCGCCAATACCATAACGCGCTTAAACAAATCTATGGTGTGACCGCACTTGGAATACTGCGTAGATTTCTAGTCTTCACAAGGCAAAAAGGATTTGTAAGGTTGGAAAAGGCATCTAAAATGATCGAGGGAGTTGAGCAAGTCCCCTATGAGGAAAGGGCCTTTTTAAGTTTAAAAGAAAGGTGAGTAACAGGAGACCTGATAAAAGTGTTGAAGATTATGCATGGTTTGGAGAAACCTCTCCCATAGTATTGGAACTTGGGGGCATCCAAAAAAGCTGAATGTTGGACAATCCAGGACAGAAAAAATAAAGTACTTCTTCACATGGCCCAACAACTTGCATGGCTTTAAAACAGGATGAGATGAGTTCATGGAGGATAAGGCTCTCAGTGGCTACTCGCCATGATGGCTATGTTTTGCCTCCACTGTCAGTGGCAGAACACCTCTGGACACCAGTTACTGGCATCCCAAGCGGGGAGAGTGCTTTGCCCATGGGTGCAGCTTTCAGGCTTCCCATGGGCCTCTGGCTGGCCACTCTGAGAACAAACTGCTGGGTTAGGCATGATATTGGCCTGAACCAAAACAAGGAAAAAGTGTGGATGACCGTCCCCCTTTTCCGTAAAGACCAATTTCAGAAGTAGCAATATTTACCAACAGACACCAGTGCTTACATTTAACTCCATTCTGTCATAGTAAAGATTGGCTGGCACAAGCACAGTTAAAGGCCCATGGTTTTCCAGGAGAAACGAACAACCCATCTCTGTAAAAGACAACGCCCCCCCCCCCAAGAAAAACAATTAGTATAAAAATTGTGACAGACCTGATTAGATTTGGCAGAATATTTATGCTAAACTGTATCTTCAGGCAGAGGTGAACAACTTTCACTTTTTTTAGTACTAAAGAGAGATCCCATTATAGATTGCCTCACATTCCTTTTTGTTTTCTTAAAAGCAGCCGCCCCCATCACTACCCCGAAGAACAATGGAGAATGTTTTCACCTGTGCCATTTTCCCAGTTTAAATTTTCTTTATTTGAGCTTATTTTATACATTTCTACCCCACTTCTCTGTCTAAAGCACCTACAGCTGCATACATAATAAAAAAATAAATCTGTAAAGCGGCAACATAATCAACAAATATTATAATACTATAATGCTTATTATAAATAATTAAAATATAATATTGTAAATAAGATAAATAATAACTATGATAATAGCATCTGAAGAAGTGTGCATGCACACAAAAGCTCACACCAAGAACTAACTTAGTTGGTCTTTAAGGTGCTACTGGAAGAAATTTTTTTATTTTGTTTTGACTATGATAATAGCAGTTGATCATAATTTGGCCCATCTACCGAAGAGTCACCCACATAACTGTCTTGGTTCCCCATCATTGCTGCTGACAGGACCTGTTTGGTGAAATGAACCTGAAATGGCCACCAAAAAATATTTTAATTATGTTCTGAAATACATAATTAAAATACTTCCAGATGCATAATCAAACCAACACTGAAGAAACTTACCAAACATTTTGATTGCATTGCTCATTGCCCTGGCGTGTCTCCCTACCACATTCTGAGAAGAGATCTCCCCCAGGAAGGTTTTGTAACACTTCCTGCCATCTCCAATTTCTCCATCTTTGCAGGTACATCTGATCAATATAAGAGAAGAATGAGAATGGTCCCCCCCACTGCTGCAAGCTGCTCAGTTACCAAGCCTGGTTGTAACTAAGTCACACAGATTTATAGCAATGCCGGAGCCACATGCACCATGGGACGGACAATGGACATTTTGATAGTGTTGTGAGTTTGGGGGGGGGGATTAAGCTGTATGCCTGAGTCCCTTCCAATTCCTGGATCCAGCAAGGTTTAAATTGCTGGACTAGCCAGGCCTAAGTTTGGGTTGCTAAGGAAGTGGTTCTGTGCCAGATTACAAATGGGTGCCCCCCCCCTCACCTGGTTGTGGGTGAGAAGGACAAAGGCCGGAGTTCAGAGTACTGTAGAGTTTTATGTTACGTAGAAGCTGGAAGCAAGGCAGCAGGCTAGGAAGGCAGAAGGTCAGAGCCATGTTTGATTTCTACTTGAATCCAAGACCATGGCCATGGGAGAGGCAAGACCCCCTTTGAGTTTGAATGTTGGAGAACTCCTCCATCTCAGGCTCAGATTGCATAAATGTTTAAATAAACCAAATATCCTAAAGACACTACCGTCTCCACTGTCCCTCATTCTGAGAAAGCTGAACGCTGGGTAAGCAGCAGGAACCCCTGGAATTTCACATGGCTCAGAGATAGGGGTAGCATTCAACACTTAACAGAAATAATTAAATTAAACATTGCTTATCAATCTTTAAATGTTCACAGTAGATTGTGACATCATTTAACTTACTACGCAACAATAATATGATAACAGATGCAATAAATATAGCCAGTGTCAATTAAAAGCTGCAGTAAAATCAAGATAATCCTAGGGTTCCATTCACATTAATGTTCTTTTGTTGCTTCTTGCTTGCTTATAAATCACACAGCACATTAGCAAAACTGTAGTTACTTTGTTCCTTTTGCCTTTATTCCTTTTATTCTGGAATTTTTCAAGACTCTTTAGATAATGGTTGTTTTTCTTTGTTCTTATTGCATTGTCCTTGTATTGTTGATTTCTGTGAGTTATTGTTATTGGTGGGAGTGGTTTTGAACCTGCAGAATCTTTTGGGAAAACTTCCCCCCACCTTCCTCCCCTCCTGATCATTAGCCTTTAACCTCTATTCTTCCTTTTATCCTATATGCATGCCTTTTCTCCAGCAGTTAAAATTGAGCAAAGGAACACTATAGCTACAGAACAGTTTCCCCCACCTCAACCTTCATAATGTGTTCCTGAAAAGCTTACCTTATTGAAGCATCTGGGTCAATCTCACACTTTGCAGATCTGTCACAGTTATGCGGCTGACATGAAAGGGTGCTGAAGCAATCTTTATCACCATGCCTGATGAATCCTGGCTTACACAGACAACGTGCCTAAGGAAAGAGACACCAGAGGAGCAATTTTGTTGGGCTGGATGAATCCCTAGCCGGAATTAAGATTGCCGGAAGAAATATCAACAACCTCAGATATGCAGATGACACAACCTTGATGGCAGAAAGTGAGGAGGAATTAAAGAACCTTTTATTGAAGGTGAAAGAGGAAAGCGCAAAATATGGTCTGAAGCTCAACATCAAAAAAAGAAGATCATGGCCACTGGTCCCATCACCTCCTGGCAAATAGAAGGGGAAGAAATGGAGGCAGTGAGAGATTTTACTTTCTTGGGCTCCATGATCACTGTAGATGGTGACAGCAGCCACAAAATTAAAAGACGCCTGCTTCTTGGGAGAAAAGCAATGACAAACCTAGACAGCATCTTAAAAAGTAGAGACATCACCATGCCAACAAAGGTCCATATAGTAAAAGCTATGGTTTTCCCAGTAGTGATGTATGGAAGTGAAAGCTGGACCATAAAGAAGGCTGATCGCCGAAGAATTGAAGCTTTTGAATTATGGTGCTGGAGGAGACTCTTGAGAGTCCCATGGACTGCAAGAAGATCAAACCTATCCATTCTTAAGGAAATCAGTCCAGGGTGCTCACTGGAAGGACAGATCCTGAAACTGAGGCTCCAATACTTTGGCCACCTCATGAGAAGAGAAGACTCCCTGGAAAAGACCCTGATGTTGGGAAAGATGGAGGGCACAAGGAGAAGGGGACGACAGAGGACGAGATGGCTGGACAGTGTTCTCGAAGCTACCAGCAAACTGCGGGAGGCAGTGGAAGACAGGAGTGCCCGGCGTGCTCTGGTCCATGGGGTCACGAAGAGTCGGACACGACTAAACAACTAAACAACAACACATGATATCTTTGAGGGAGCATTTGCATAAGGCTCCTTCAGCATCTCTTCCTTGCAGTTCACAAGGAACTAGCCCTACGCAATTGGCTCTTTGGACAGAGACTTCCCTTCGGACCCTTCTAACGGGGTAGCCTGTTATCACCATCACAGGGAACAAGGGGTGGGTGATTCACCACTTCACCACACCCCTATTGGATGGAAGACTCTAGGATTCTGCCCAAGGCCTAAACCGTCAAAGTTGTGACTAGTGCTATGGGAAAGGTGAAACCTGCAGAGCAGGGGAAATTCCTTTCTGGCTCTGAATATGGCAACTGCCAAAAGACCACAGCAAAGCGCTCCTAGCTGAAAAGAAATGGTGAGAGCAGTAATCAACTATTAATGAAGGGACGGGAAGGGTGAGTGATGCTCCTAGCCGCCGGGCTAAGTAAATGGCCATGCCCCACCCCACTGCAGATTGGCTCGTTTGAAGGATGAGTTTGGCGGGAACCCGTGAGCCTTCGTGGCAGCTGGAGAGGACGGAAAGAACATTCTAAAATGGCGTCGCACGTCCGAGCTGCAACTGCCACTCACCAGCAAGATGGTAAGTGGCCAATATCAATAAAAGCATCCATAAAATATCACTGATACTCCGTGAACGTATTTCAACTTTGGGATACTATTATTAAAAGTACAAGCTAATAGTCCATTGTGTAATGGGGCACATGGCAGCAGCTGGTGGTCCTGAGTAACGATTTTGAACCTCAAAAGACCATTCTGACTGCCATCTGAAAACATACTTACTAGGGATGAAGCCCCAATAAACACAGTGGGACTAACTTCCAAACCAACATGCACTTCAGTATGAAATAAACATGTATGTCAATGCAAGTGTTTCAAACAAGTGCTTATGATGCTTTCCCCCCCCTTTTTTTTCTTTTTTGCAGACAAACCTATGCTTGAGAACATACCATAAGAAATTACGCCAAAGACACGTAGAGTGGGCTACCTGCAGCTTTCCCAACAATGGCGCCAAGAGATGGTCTTGGCTGGGTCTAGTTTCACTCCCACCTTTCTCTGGAAACTTTCTGCACTTTGGAACATGCAAACTTAAAAGATCCCTTATTGCAAGCTGACTACTCTTTGTTGCACAGAGTGTGACTCTCTAGTAATCTGTACTATAGAGTGTGACCACTGAAGTAATCCACAATGACTTATTCTCCGCTGATAAATTATTCAGCTTTCAAGTGGTTTTATAAGTTTTATCCCTTCCATTTCTAGGAAGTATCATCTACAGGCATTTTGAAAACTATCTAGAAAACTGCACACAGTGTCATTTGCTTTTAGGGCAGAACAGTAACAGCTGAACCTGTGTGGTCTTGTGGTAGCCAATATATCTGACTGTATGGGGTCTCTGCCATGGGAGTATATTCACCCAGTGCTTTTCCAGCTGCACTGGCTCCCGGTGGAATACAGGGTCAGATTTAAGGTGCTGGTTTTGACCTTTAAAGCCCTTCACGGCCTAGGACCCTTGTACCTACGGAACTGCCTCTCCTGGTATGCCCCACAGAGAGCCTCAAGGTCCATAAATAGCAACACCCTAGTGGTCCCGGGCCCTAAGGAAGTTAGATTAGCTTCAACCAGAGCCAGGGCCTTTTCAACACTGGCTCAGGCCTGGTGGAACGCTCTGCCTCATGAGACCAGGGCCCTGCAGGATCTGATTTCTTTCCACAGGGCCTGTAAGACAGAGTTGTTCCGCCTGGCCTTTGGCTTGGAGCCACTTTGATTCCCTCCCCCTCTTTCTTTTTTCTTTTTCCTTTCTCCTCCTGTGATGAGGCAGCATGTTTAATGTTTAATGTTTCAATATTTTAATGTTGTATTTTAATCTTGTTTTTAAGTTGTATTCATTCAACTTGTTTTTATTATTGCTTGTTAGCTGCCCTGAGCCCAGCCTTGGGTGGGGAGGGCGGGGTATAAATAAAAATTATTATTATTATTATTATTATTATTATTATTATTATTATTATTACTGCTGCACATTATTAGCAAACCTAACTGCAATCAATCAGCTTACCTCTCCTGGTCTTATATAGCTACACAAGGAAGAATTTCTAGGGCAGCCTCCATTATCAGTGAGACAAGGATTTATGGGTTGGCAAATCTTCCCATTTCCGAGGTACCCAGCTTTGCAAGTACACTCATACTTGTTTGGCCCAAGAGTCTTGCAAGTTGCAAACGAGGAGCATGGGTAGGAGCTGCAAGGATCCTGGTCTGAAAAAAAAGGTAAATGAAGGATATTATGGGTAAATGATAGACTGGATAAAGATGCCTAACCCCCAGACCTTAAAGGCTGTGCAGTATAGTTACACAGTCAACGAATGGAAGGGGTAGCATCTACTTGGATAATTTTTTTGCTGAAAATCAGTAGACGTGATCTAATTTGAAAGCGTCTCCTTCATCTGTGCAACATGTACCTCACCAAAGCTAATATCAACCAGGTCAAGATCTTGGCACTGCAGTCACTGATTTGGCCAATGACATCACTTTCTGGTGGTTCTATCAGGCCTCAGCGGCAGTGCTAGGGAACTGATGCCTTGGTCCCAAGGGATTTATACAATGATCTTCAGAAAGCTTTGAACTTGACCCCATGCCTTTCAACATCTACATGAATGTAGGGAGCAGCTGTCTAGCTGTTTTGGGATGACACCCAGTTCTGCTTCCTTTTAACAAGGCTGGGTGAGTGGAAGTTCTGAATAAGTGACTGGAGTCAATGAGGGAGTGAATGAGGGTGAATAAGCTAAAGCTCAATCCCAAAGGGGAGGTTACCTAACAGAAGCCTAAATAAAGATTGGGTGCATTGCTTTGGAGTGCTGTTCCAGGCCTTGCTCCTGGATCCACAGGTAGTATTTGAGGCAACTGTTTATCCTGGTCATTCCTTGATACATGCCAGACTGGACTACAATGATATCCTCTAAATGAGAAAATTGTTCAACTTCAGTTAGTTCAAGATGTGGAGACTGGGTTAATTTTCATGGATGAGCCAAAGGAAACACATCAGCACTAGTGTTTTAACAACTGCATTGGTTCCAAACGTATTTTTCCAAGCACAATTCATAGTGATTTTGTTGAGTTTACAGCCCTAAATGGTCTGGGCCCTGATTCCTTATGGCAACACTTCTCTCTTACTAGCTCCCCTTCTTTTGGGATCTTTTGAATAAGTTTCTGCCCTGAGGTCCTTCCTTGCCTCAAGTTAGATTGGTGAGAATGAGGAGGAAGGACTTTTTCAGTAGTAGCATTCACACTTTAGAACTTTCCTCACGGAAATTTGGGGAGGTTATTTGATACTCAGCTTCCTGAAAGCTGTTTAGACATTGTTATTTCAGTAGGCCTACAGAACAGGTGGTTGGCTTGTTTTTTTTTAATTATTATTATTCAACTGCATTATCATTTTACTGCATATATACTGTTGAAGCTGTCATAGGTTTAATTAGTATACATTTGCTATAGATGCATGTGAAGGGCTTTGAACACTATAAAGTGCTACTCAAATACCACACATTTCCTCTCACCTTGACAGTAAATTCCATTTTTCTTGTACCCTGGCAGACATTCACACCTCGACTGCCCGCCCTTCACCACACAAATGGAATTGGCTTCGCAGATTACACCTCCGCAGTTGAGAAGTTCTGAAATATTTAAAACAGAGATATTTTAAACTGGGCATCCAAGGAAAATATGTGGCTTTCAGCCCCTTGGGTACACTGACGTGTAAGGAAGCCTCAGTGTGTTCACTCACAACTAAGGGCTCACAAGAGTCTGGTCTGCATGAGTATCTAGCATATCTAAGGGCACATCTAGGCCCAAGATCCACAGCTGCATGTTATGTTGCTATGTTATGTTTGTGTTGTGTTGTGTTGTGTTGTGTTGTGTTGTGTTGTGTTGTGTTGTGTTGTGTTGTGATCGCACCTCAGTATCTTTTTCCAGCTTGTTCATTCTTAATTCCCCATGCTTGAGCTGTGTTTTTTTTAAAAAAAGAACACTAGCTATTTACACATAGACACAATCAGTAGAATAGACACAATTTTTATTGGGTCTGAAAAGGGAGGGAGGGCCCTGAGACAGTTTAGTTCTATTAGGTAGAGTAGTCAATAAAAGCCAAATGAAAAAACAACAAACAAAAATACACAGCTCTTGCCTGTGATGTGAAGGCCTTAGCTTGGGCTCCATGGCCAAAGAGAAATTATAAAGTGTCAGGGCGGGGGGAGAAGGATTAAGTGTGCAACATTAGCAGTACAATATTTTTAATAAGAAATTGTAAACATAATTTTTTTTTTTTTACTGAACAGTGGTATATACATATTTTTCTAAATAAATGAATAAAATGATGGCATAGGCAGGACCACGACATTGTAAGATGTTTGTCTAGGCATAAATTCACATGACAGTTAGTACTTGATTACTAAGGAACTGCCTGTGACAGTCAAGCCAGGTCATGTAATAAATGTGGACGCATCAGCCACATTTATGACATTTCCAAGCATAAATAAGTTCCTGGCCTGAATACATGTTACGACTATGTTAAGACCTGCTTAGTTGCCCTTGCTTACCCAGTTATTGGGGTGTGTGTGTGTTTCTGCAGTTCTCACAAGCAAAGGAATGTGCCAATGGAATAGAAAAAAAACACCAGACAGTTCTAGGTAGTGTGAGTTCTTTTACTGGCAGCATAATGCAGTTTTCCAAAGCTTAGAAGCTACATACAGTCTACGGCAGGCATAGGCAAACCCCGGCCCTCCAGATGTTTGGGACTACAATTCCCATCATCCCTGACCACTGGTCCTGTTAGCTAGGGATGATGGTAATTGTACTCCCAAACATCTGGAGGGCCGGAGTTTGCCTATACCTGGTCTACAGTCTTTCCGGCAACATACAGTCTCCTTGAAGTTCCGACCAGGCTCTGGCCAAGGGCAGAGGCCAAGAGCAAGCTTGCTTCAAACTGAAGTGTATTTAGATTGTCCTGAGTCCCTCTCACATGCTTAACTAGTTGCAGGTGCAGAACAAACACACCCCCAAAATTAGCCTAACGTAACCCTTTCTTGTCCCTTTCCTCTGCATCCACAAACTCCTCACACCTCACACCAGAAATTACTGGTCAAGAAGCAAGGTGTGCTTCATTGTGGATAGTAGGTCTACTTGCAGGCAGGCACCTCAATATTTTAAGTTTCAAATGGCAAGTTCTGGCAAATTCTTTGTTAAGCAGATCCGATTAAAGAGGGGGCAAAACAACTGCCCCTTGCATCATTCTGCCATTTTAGCAAGTTTGCAAAGGTGAACATTCCTCACAAAGCCTGTCCAGAATTATTGTAGAGAAAGTAAATCTTCGACGAGATACTCATCATCCAGAGAGAGAGAACCAGACATAGATCCATAATTTATGGACCTCACCCCAGATACAGCTAGAGGTCTAGTTCTGGTCTATGTCAGTTTCACATGCATTCATTCATAAGTCTATACTGACCCATTTCCATAACAATCTATGATTTAAATATGTCACAAACATTCACATTATTTTTGCACACGTTTTATCCCAAAATGCATATTTTTGTATGCATTTTGATACCTTTTTTGCAGTGACAAAATTTGCATCACAAAATTTACGACAGTATTAGTTCATAAAATGCCAGAAAAGCCACCTCACTTAAAACACAGACCAAATGAAATCCTTGAACATCCCTAAGTGTAGCACAACTATATTATATATTCTTGGGACATATTATTTGAAAACAAACACAAGAAAAATCCCAACTGAGAAGCACTACCATTCTATTCATTTAGCTTAAATTGGTTCTTTTGTACACATCCCAATTGTGTAGAATTCCCAGTTAAGACGACAGTTCTGAGACTCCAACATTATGATCCACACTATTAAATATAAATATATGTAGTCCAATCCTGGAAGCTATTCAACAGTATTTTTAAAAATAAATAAATAAATGCAATACAATATTTGCAAAAGCAGCAAGATGGCATAAAGTGTTTATTTTTCCTACATTTGTTCTGTGTGGAGTTTTTCTTTAAGGAATCTTGTGAGAAAGGACATGTGGAAAGTACACACCTTGGTCACACTTTGGGCCAGTATAGCCAGCATAGCAGGTACAGCTTCCATCTCCAGAAGGTCCATTGTTGCAGATCCCGTGTTGACACTCACATACTATGCGAGAGAAAATGATGATGAAGGAACATTGTCTGGAGAATATGGGGTAGGGGGTCCCAAAGCTATTACATATATATAGTAGCTTTTGCACATAGGAAAATAGCTAAAAGTATATTTGTGTCCCATCCAGGGCATTACTAAGCAACCTGACACAGAGAAGAGAAAGGAGGGATTTCCACACTCACTGAGTTTGTGGTTCCTGTCTCCCAAATCAACTAAGATGATCCTACCCAAAAATATTGCAGTCATTTCCTGTCCACATGGATCTCCTCTGCCTACCCCAGCAGTTATCCTACAGCTGAAAATGGGTCACTCATTACAGTTAAATAATTTCACTTTTAAGTCAAGAAGCTTACCAGATTGACAGTCAGGGCCAAAACGTGTTTCATCCAGGCAGTCTTGGCATGCATAGCCACTATACTTCTCCTAAATGAATTAAAAAGAACAACGTTTTACATTGGCACTTCCATGATCCTTACATTGCAACAGCCTTGCTTGACATCCAGATGTAAAAGTCACCTTGGACTTGTCACATACACAAAGGGAATGAGAGATTCTATCTATACGTGTTGTCAATCACCTGTTTGCACACTTAGTGATTCCAAAATTGTGCCAATTAGTTTGTTTTTCTTGAGAAGAAGGCACTGTTATTAGTATAATTTTTCTTGTGTCTGACAAACATTTTATGAATGGGAAGTTAGCCCCAAGGGGCTGCCATGCCACTTGAAGCCAGTGACCTACACATTGGTTTGGCTTGGTTCTCTTAGTTTTTATCCTTTGTGTTGTTTTTATGACATGGATGCCTGACTCGAGCAATTATGGAAAGGCAGGATGAAAATGTTTTTGTTAAAGAAAATAAATAGAATAAATACAGGATGCACATGAGACAAAAAAAGGGGGGGGCAAATCTATGAAAGTAACATTTCTCCTGAAGTAAGCAGAAACAGATAAAAGGAAGTGCATTTTTTTGTTTCCATACAAATAAGGAATGATTCAAATGACCCATTTTAGGCTTGTATTCAGATTGAAGCTCATTCTTTGGAAGTGCACAAATCTATCAAGGCCAACCTGGAAATTTTTGTTCACAGTAAGAACATAATACTTTGGCCACCTCATGAGAAGAGAAGACTCCCTGGAAAAGACCCTGATGATGGGAAAGGTTGAGGGCACAAGGAGAAGGGGACGACAGAGGACAAGATGATTGGACAGTGTTCTCGAAGCTACAAACATGAGTCTGACCAAACTGCGGGAGGCAGTGGAAGACAGGAGTGCCTGGAGTGCTCTGGTCCATGGGGTCACGAAGAGTCGGACACGACTAAATGACTAAACAACAACAAGAACATAATAAGTCCTTGTTGAATCAGGCCAATGGCCCAGCTGGTCTAGCATCCTCTTCTCACAGTGGCCACCCAGATGCCTGTGGGGAACATGCAAGCAGGACCCAGTCACAAGAGCACTCTCCCTTCCTGTGGTTTCCAGCAACTGGGATTCAGAAGCATTGCTGCCTCCAGCTGCGGAATTTGGCAGCCATTGACAGTGTGCCTGATCAGAGAATAAGTTTGCCATACAGAAATGAAAACCATGATTTGAAGGGAATTCCAAATATACAGGGTGTGTATGTTGATTCGTAGCCATTTCTCTTTGGGCTGCAAACATTAAAATTAATACACGTGTGTGCCAGTGTGTGAAGATTAGGGTAGAGGGGAAATTCAATTAAGTTCACCTTTCAAGGCAAATCTATCAGAGTCACACTTTCTGAAGCAATATGAGAATTGTTCAAAATCTGCACTTACCTAATTTTCGCAATGCAAAAATGCAGATATTAGGAGAAAGCATTCACATAAATGAATTTATTAATGACAATAACAAAAAAGGCATTGTGTTAGATAAAATTTCTTGCACAAATGTGTACATAAGTCAAAGCTGCATACAAAAATATATTCATGAGGAGAAACTCACAGTAAAAAGCTGAGGGATTGCCATAAACTTTTTTTTTTAATCACAGAAATGTGCAGAAATGTGGAGAACAGAATTCAAGACTGGGAAAATGATAAATTGAGGGAAATTGCTATCCTGAAATTAAGAGCCAGTATTTTTCATATATTGTTAAAATGCTATGTCACAAACAAGAGGCAAACCATCCCCCTTTGCTGATGAGGAAGCAGCAAATGACAATTCATTTCATTAGCAGTATCTGTGCTAGGGTGACATTTTCTTACTTAAAGAATGCACATACAATGCAGTAAGGAAACCTGAGAAGTTGTAGAATGGAATCACTGTTTTTAAAGGAAATTTTAAGAGAGACTATGCATATTTCAGGGGTTATTTCATTGTAATGAACGTTGCCATGCTTCAGTGGTTAGAAACAAGACTACGCTGATCATCTGCTCCAATTCTAATGACTTATCATGAACTGAACTGAACACAGTCATGATCTGAGCTTTCTGCATCACCAATATAGCCTAGACCATATGAAAGGAAGCAGATCCTTCCCTAATTCAATGCTCATAATATATGCAAGAAAATGTGATATGTGGTCTGAAGCTCAGGGATGGGGGAACCTATAACCCTCCATATGTTGTTGAACTCTATGTCAAATCAGCCCCCAGCCAGCAGGCCAAACAGTAAGGGGTGACTGGAATAGAAGTCCACCAACATCTGGAGGGCCACATGTTCTTCATTCCTACTGTAGGTGTATTTAATCCAAATGGAGAAATAAATACTGTGCTACTGTTACATAAATGTGGTCTTTTTAAAGGGGGAAGTATAAATACCTAGAGACACACAGATTGTGAATGTGTGATAGTCCATTCTTTGAAACCTCATCTTAAAAAATAAAACCCTTCTGCCCAACAAAAATTATTTCCTCTGTGTAAGAAATTTCCAATATATTTGAAATTTTCTCTCAATAGCATACAACAACCTATTAGATCTGGTTAGGTGCATTTTGAGCTCTTTTGTAGTACCCTTTTCAAAGCCTGCTTAAAATGTGAGGAATGCCTTACCAGTGAAAAAAGCCACCGTTAATATACAGGCATTGCCTCAGCCAAAAGCAATGGGGTTTTTTTTTAGCTGAATAACAGGAAGGAAATCTCGGCGGGCTGGGGCAAGATTTTCAGTAAGAGACATTGTGGAGCGACTGAGCTCTAAAGGGATTCTGAGGATCTGACTGAGACATTATTTTCAAGAGAACCAGCTATATTGAAGTGGAATAAACACAAAACTTAAAAACCCCAGAAAGCCTGACAAATTTAAGGAGGCCCTTGGTTCCCTAACCATATGACTGTGCTACTGCTACTTTTTTGTCAAAATGTCCCTTACCTGCCCCATCTGAAGCCCTTGTTTATTAGCCTTTGTAGATGAAGATGCTTTCTTTGTAGTTGCCCTAGCTTTGTTCCTTTGCAATGTTTTTCACCTTGCAAACATCTTTTCCCAGAAGACCATCGTTCTCTGGTTTATCCTGACTGGATGTACAACCATAGCCCCAGGAAATACGCAACAACCATTGCTAATTGCAAACAGCCCCGCTTTTACCTCACAGATGCAAGTTCCGTTCTGTGCTGAACCTTCCAAACAAGTCCCCCGACCACTGCATACGTTTCCAGATACAACAGGGCATTCTGGAAAACAAAAACATAGTTGCAGACCAGTTTCAGTTACTAAAATCAGTGTTGGTTTCTCCTCACACCCACCCCTTTATTATCTAGAGTTGTCATATTTCAAAAAGTGAAAACCAGGTCACCCCCCAAAAAGACCTCAAAGTTGTTGAGCTTTTATAAAAATGCCAAAAAACATGTTTTTTCGATTGACCATTCGGGGGGGGGGTTCAGAAATTCCCCCTGGGTGTCAATTCTGCCTTTGAAATCCCAGTAACATCCGGATGTATGGCAGCCCTATTATTTACATTATTATGGAGCCTATTACTGGTACTTATGGTATACTATGGCCCGCACCCCACTTCTATTAAAGCAACTGAGTTGTTAAGCTTATTCAAACAATGTAGGCCAAGCTCTTCATAGTGAACTGGAATGGAGGGGAAGTCTCCACTCCTGCATGTAGAAGGGTATACCCAGGACCATTCTGGGCAACTGTTCTTAAAGCTGTGTCTGGATAGGAGCAGAAAAGTAGGCCGCAGTGGAGCCTGAAGTGCAGCCCGCCCTGCTCTGTTCTGCCAACCTGGCAGAGCAGAAGGTCTGTCTGTCTGGCTCCCAGTTTTTATAGTAGGTTGGACCAATCCAGAGTTTTCAGTCTACCCACAGGGGCCAGTATTTTACACTCCTGTCTCCCTTCTGTGTTTCAAGAGGGCTGCAGAGCTTGAGCATACAGAGCCAGGTGCCTGCCCTAACCATGGTTTAAGCTCCAGGATCCCTAACTGTTTGGAATCTAATGCACTTAATTTAAAGCCTTACCGTAGCAAGCAGGACCCCAAAAACCAGGACAGCAGCGCTTCTCCTCAAATTCCTGCTTACATATTTGAGCACAACCAGGGATTAAAAGAGTAGTCTCGCCTAGCTTGAGTGTATACCTGAAAGAGCAACGACAGCAGTCTGGCAGAGGAGAAAACAAGGGGTGCATTCAAAAACACCACTGGAGCAGCATCTAAATTTGTCCCCTGCCCCTGATGAACCCAGACAGTCAGCATCAAATCTCCCCCTCCTATTTGCATATAGCCCAACCCTGCATTATGCTTCTTTGTCATACTAGAGCTTGAAAAAAATGTTGTGGATTGGCTCTTTCAGTGTCAGTGAGCAGAAAGCTTCAGGGGAACAGCAAGCAATGGTTCGACATCATGTTACCCTGAAAATAAAATAAGAAAGAAAGAAAGAAAGAAAGAAAGAAAGAAAGAAAGAAAGGAAGAAAAGAGCAGCAAAGGCCTCACCTGCAGTTCTTCTGCCCTTCCTTTCCAAGTAATTTTGACCACCTTTTTGGGCATGGCATCCTGGAAATCACGGTACAAGAGGTACAAGGTGTATCGTGTGTATATGTAAACTTCTGGTCACATCGCTTAGACTTTAACTGGAAAGTGGGAAGAGCATTCACCATTATTCTTAAGCGCGTAACACCACTGCAATATGGTAGCCATTAAATGAAACCGATTTTCAAGCACTGTCTTTCAGATTTCTCATCCCCAGTCTAGAAAAAGAGCCAACTGATAGACTTGTGGGATCAACGCTGATTGAGCCATACGAAATCTATGCAAATGAACCATTTAGGAGGCACAATTTCCTCCCTTTTTTTGCACACGTGAACAGAAGCAGTTAGACAGATGCAGGCACACTTACCTATCTCTGCAACATTTCACAGAAAATAAAATGTGGTGGAACACACAGACTGCTTGTCCCTGCACTGTGACACTTTATATGGTGCTTGCTTGTTAATGTGATCAGGCAGCGGCTACTATATCTCTGTCCCGAGATCATTAAAAGTCCACTGACAATAGCAGGGGCCCCCGATTATCCACATGCAGGTGCTTTCATTCAGCCTGCAATCCTATAGAGTTATCACTTTTGTGTCAGTAGTTCCATTAATCTCAGTGGGGCCTACTTTGGAGTGGCATGTACAGGTTTGCACCAACAGATAGCTACACTGCAGCTGGGAATGCTAACTATAAGCGGTCCAAGAGCAGGCAGCAGAGCTCCAGCGCAATTAAAACACTTTGGGGTGGGGGTATTTGGAGTAGAGAAATCTGCTGAAGATGGAACGATGGTATTTATCCTTTTCTCTGCCTGATGTTTCTCCAATTTCAATTATCCACCCCCGCAAAGTGGCATTTAAAATTCAGGTTACCCCTTGCATAAAACTTTCAGACACCCACCCACCTGTCCTGTCCAGATTACCCACTCCCATGGCTGTATTTCTTTCAAGAAAAACATGCCAGGGGTCTCTCATACATGTTTGCCCATATAGCTTATTCCCAGGGGCTCTCCTTCGTGACAAAATGTAAATGTGCTAAGGAACGTAATCCTTTAGCACATGCAAACCATCTTACTTGTTATGACCAAGCAGTTCAGTTTTCTATCTAGCTCAGCCATCTGTTTCCTACAGTGACCAGCCAGAATATTATACCTCACTTTTCAACAAGTGCAAAGTCCAGGCAAACCTTCATATTCTTTTTTTTTGTGTACAATACACTGTAGATATGTGCAAGTGTACAATTCAAATGAAATCAAAGGAAATATGTACGCCTAAGCAAAATACACATACCAGCCAGGGAGACTAAACTGTTCACCTTATTAAGTTTTCTGATTCTGGCAGTAGCCTACTTCAGAAATACACGTTGTGTCATTGATTCATAACTTCAGGTAATTCCTCAGCATTGGCTGATATAAACGGACTGCAATACCTCTTCACAATATTCACCAAAAGTCAATGACGTGCCTATCTACCCCTCAGGAACTTAAAACCCAATATTCAGATTGCGAGAGAATTCTCAGGACTGAATATTGTTATTTACAAAATCCCACAGATTAAAATCAATGTTAGCGTACACGGGGAAGCCACTTCTTTTGATTCACTGGAAATGGCTGGCCTTCTCTTTCTCTCATTGTTTGCTGATCTGTAGCACAGCAGATTCAGTTCTTGGGGTGATTATTGTTCAGGGATATAGAGAGGATGGAGCTATTGATTTGCTATAATTATCAGCCACCTAATGTGGTGATTCTTTTTAATTTTTTGAATGAGCTATGATTTATTTTGAGTTGCATGTATAAAATCAATTTCCAGAAGTGTGTGATATGAAAAAAATAAATGGAAGTTTATGAGGTTTTCACTTCACAATGGACAAGCTAAAGTCTATTCTGCGTACAGATAAGCATGCAAAGGTCCTTGATTAGTTTTTCCTACTTACAGAAAAGACCAAATCATTATCAATTCTGATTCTTCTTGTTCTATGTACTCAATTTAGTTTTCTCTCCACTATCGGTGCTGAGGCAAATGCCTTCCTGAATATGTATCTCACTCATATCTATGTGCCCCTCAATTGCATCCAGAAGTCCCTTCCATGAATCGATGGGCTCCTTGCGTTTGTGGAAGGGACTCCAACCTAACAGGGTCCTGCTAGAAGACGAGGTGCATTTGTGTAGACAGTTTCCATCAATTCCCCTTGCAAATCCCCATTCATGCCATCTCCCATATGGTTCCAGAGAGCTCCCCAACCACCTAGAGCAGCTTTTAGGAGGCTGCAGGTAGACATGGGGAGCAATCTGCAAAAATTGCCTTCTCCTCCCTTCCATCCCTGGGAGCATCCCATGAACTTAACCGTGCTCATGGCTAGTCTGGATCTAACCCAACTTATCAAACTATTTTTTCATACACAAGAATGCAGACACACACAAACACTCAAGCAGTTGACACCAAGTTAAATAAATCTTAATCTACCATCTATCACACTGTAATAAATTACATAGTCAGAAGTGCACATGCAAATTTAATATAGTTTTTAAGGAAAGCGTTTACCGTCTTAGAAGAGGCATTCTCACCTGTGTGAGAAAGCAAGCACTGTCGCAGAGAAGACTGTTTCTATCTGTGGCTGTGATTAATACAAATTAAAAATAACCAACTTATTTTAAGAGCCAACTTAACCTGGGCAGGGCACTTTTTAAACTGAGTAATTGGCCACAGCCACAAAGCCTTATTACAGAGGTGATTTAATGGTTTCAAATATAAAACTTCACAGCAATATACTAGACATGCTGTTGTCTATTTCACTGCAGGCTGATCCCAGGAAGTTCAACGGTGCTTGCTTCCAACTAAGTGCCTATATAATAGCACCTTCTAATACCCAAGGCTGCTGCAGCAGCAAACTTACCTGCTGGCTTTTCTCTTCAGCTGTAGAAATCAAGCAAGCTGCATAGAATAAAAAGAAGAAGCCAGAAGTTTTCATGGCCATGCCTTGATTGAAAAGACCCCAGTGCTTAAAGGGAGATGTGGAAGATGCTGTTTCTTCAAGATAACACCGCCTACTAAGAATCAGATCCAAGAAAACCAGAAGTTAAACGTAAACAGAGAAAAAGATTTGCATGCTGCGAGTCTCTTATTCCGAAGTATACAAAAGCAGCATTGCTTTGACTGAGCATGAATTGTCAGTCAGCAGATATTTTAAAGTGGGGAGAAAGCAGAGGTACAAAAATGATCCTGAGGGGGAAAAAGTTTGCTCAAAACAGAAACGTCTATGGATTTCCTCTCACATATCAGTTCAAAACAGAAGGAAGGAAATCCTTCGTTTTCAGCGGTATGGAAAGGAGTATGCTAATCATATTCTTGTGAAGTAAAGCTGAAGGCTGAACTAAATTGGATGTTGAATCAGATGGGAAATTAATATAGTATGATCAAATTGTTTCAGGGTTTTGTGTTTTTACTGCCATTTAATAGGCTTCCACTGTTCAAAAAATAAAGAAACTACATGCCATATTTGAGAAATATTGGGGGGGGGTATTTTAAAAATGTCTGGGATCATCTTCACAAAAATCTTAGTAAGATAGCTGAGGCACTTTAGAGGGAAACTATTTCTAAGATGTGTTAGTGACAGCTAGATTAATCCCTATAGTGTTTTCCCCAAATATGTGGAGTAATAAAATATATGTTGTCTTGGGCCAGTTTTGAAATGGACCTTTCTGCCAAAGACAACACACATAGTCTCCCCCGACATTCAACTGACCTAATATATCTGAACCTCTTTTTAGTTGATTTCTATATAGAATATTCCTATCCCATCACAATTATAACATTGGAGAGAACAATAGCAAAGCAAAATGGCTGAATTATGTTTTTACATTATAGTTAGAATGTACACCTCATGAACATAATGACCAGGGTCCAAAAAGCCTCACAGCTAGTTCTGAACACCCAAGAGGGCTACAGATGTGTTAAATGAACAGTAGCTCCTCTGTGAATGACTTTTAGAAGCAGTTTATGGAATACTGTGGGAGTCTACAAAAGAAAAGAAAATAGGTTTTTTAAATGTATTTAACTGGTTCCCCACCTTTTGTCCAGCATGGATCTCTAGGTATGATACATGCCTAGATTTCTCAGAAGATCTGCCATTTGGACACTGACCAGACTAGTTTCCAAGCATCATCATGTACATTTCAACCATGCTCTGGGACCATTAGTGTTAGATCATTAGTGGTATACCTGTGGCCCTCCAGATAATGGAGTCCAACTCCCATTAACCCCAACCAGCATGGTCAATGGTCAGAGATGACCAGAGTTGGAAAACCAACATCTGAGAGGTCACAAGTTCCTTGCCACTGCTTTAGATTTCAGCCTTCATTTTATATGTCCGTATATTCACTTCAGCAGCCTATTTAATACTTAATACAATTCAACAGCATGGATGGGGAACCTATGTCCCTCCACAACTTTCATCATCCCTGACCATGCTGGATGGGGCTGATGGAAGGAAGGAGATAACATCTGGGTCTCACATTCCCACCCCACCTTCACATATGCACAAACTTGCATAGGGCAGTACGTCAAGCGATAAAGCCGTATTTGTTGTAGTGAATTTTCTAGTGTAATCCCTGAATTTAAATAATTAACAGACCTAAACTGCCTACTGTATATCCACAAAAGTGTATAGTGCAGGCACTTCTCTCATCTTGCAATGGTGGAAACAGTACAGGAGTGGCATTATATATTTTACAGTAACAACAAAGTGCACTATCTACGGGCTGTATAAATTCTATGAACCCAGGTCTCATTGTTGCCACCTTGGTCTAAGATGTGCTTTAATATTTATGACAAATGGCAGTATCTTGTCATTCTTTGCACAGCAGAGCAGGGGGTTGACAGGAATGGATCAAGATATGCAGGAAACGCAACAGAGGAGAGTGTCAACTTTGCACACATAGCTGGAATGTTATTTGATACTGCCACCACCACAGTATTTCTACAGCCCAAGACAAGCCGCTGGTTCAATGTTAGTGGCTTGTCTCTTCAGCAGTGATGGTGTAGAAACAGAAAGCAAAGCTCTGGCTTTAGGCACTGTTTACCCCCCCCCCCCCCCGTGTATGTAGTTGTTGGATCTTGGTCCTCTCCCTCCTTCATACACAACAGCACTTTCCTTTTTCAAGCACTTGGAGAAAGCGCTGGGCTAGAAAACCATTATTTTGTGAAGCATTTGCAATCTCCAATTAGCTTTGGCAGTTTCCTGCAATTGAAACCTTGTGTTTATGTAGTCTTGACAAAAATTAAAGACTTAAGGTATACCATAAAACGTACATTATCCTGTGTGGGATTTCTGAGGTCTACAAATTCCTAAGGTCAGCTGAGAAAGATTGTTAAAATCCCATATTTTAAATTTGAGAAAACATTTCTATTCAGTTCATAATAGTCTGATTGCATAAGTTATCTGAGGCAGGGAAAGAAAAGGATATAATTAAGAATAAACCAACTAAATTATAGCTCAGTTTCATTAGCAAAAAACAGAACCTTGTGAGGAAGGTTATTGTGTGAACGACTGCATGTGACTTTGAGCTCTTGAGCCAGTAGTCAGAACTCATCTAGGACAGCAAACCTCTAAAAGGGTATGATTTGTGAGAGAGAAGTCCAGCTCTCAATTCTTTTAACCTATTACCAAGTGTTGTAGGGAGACGTGATCCTTTCAAGTAGTTGAAAAGCACTGAAAGTATTAACACTATACAGTACTGGCAAGTGGCTTGGCATAACATGGACAGTATTCACTAATACCCTGTACTCCATTGTTCCCGAGTTCCAGTAAACTCATTCAGGGCCACCCAAAGGCTGCACTTGTGGAACTAAAGATGTTGAATTCTGTCGTGGATATCCTACTATTCTCTGTGGGCCGAAGAGCTGCTAACCTCATCTGGAGATTTGTGATTACGGTATATAAAAGAAGCAATTCTATGATAACTTGCATCCCCTAGAATTCAAGTGTGCTAGAAACAATTGGCCAGTTTCCTGCTATCTAGAGTGGAAGAGTTCCCCCCACTCCCAAATTCTATTTAAATATATTATGGGAGATCCAAAATAATGTTAGCACAAGAACTTTTAGAGAACTGACATTGCACAAGTGGTAGTGTGCAAGCTTAATTATCAGAGTATAATCATAACAGCAGTTGTGCCATGTGTTGCACAACCTTTCAGAATTGCAAGACACTTGTATTTAGCTGTTGCACTATCCTAAGAATGATGGCAGTGGAATGGCCGTTGTGCAAGGTCGCTACAACTGGGTATCAACTATTCTTTTTGTAAGCATTATTTCAAGATTTACTTTTGGAAAAGTTCTACATTCCTCTCCACACAAAATAAAAGAGAGTTTAATGAACACTTAAGCAGTTAGTTGTCCCTAATATTGCCCATTTCAACTACAGTGGTACCTTGGGTTACAGATGCTTCAGGTTACAGACACTTCAGGTTACAGACTCCGCTAACCCAGAAATAGTACCTCGGGTTAAGGTACCTCGGGTTCAGGATGAGAACAAAAATCGTGTGGCAGCAGCGCAAGGCCTCATTAGCTAAAGTGATGCCTCAGGTTAAGAACAGTTTCATGTAAAGAACGAACCTCCAGAACAAATTAAGTTCTTAACCCGAGTTACCACTGTATACAGAATTATAATTTCACTCGAGGGAACATTTCCCTTCTTTTATTTCCCATTATGAAATATGTGCCTAATAACGTTTGGCATAATTAGTATATCTGCCAGATTATGCAAGAGAAAGGTGGATACCAAAGGAATCATTCTGATCTTGAAAGAATGCAAATTGGCAAAGTCCAAGCATTTTGCAATGGGTTTTTATTGTGTATGCAAGATAGACAAAATAATCATACAGGCTCAGTCCCTTTTATGAAAGCTTCCCCTGGAAGGAACTGCCCATGACTTGGATTATTTGATATGATGGTCTCTTCAGAAATTTTTCTTTTCCTTTGAGGCTTCCTATACAGGGCTAAAGGCTTATTAGAAAGACAAATGCACAACTGACCTGCACTGTGAGCAAAATCATGGAAAGTCAGAAACACAAATTTTGGTTTATTTGTATTGAGAAACTTGGCAACAGACAAACACAGTGCTCTGAACTACAAGTATCCTTTGATTTGTTGGCAACAGGGCAATTATTGTCAATCCTGGCCAACCTTTGTCTGCATTAGTGAACTGAAATTGATAACTTTTCTCAACTGTTTTAAAGTGTCCATCGGATGTAACAGTAACTTTCAGTTATAGGTGAATTCTTCCATCATGTTCATGATTAGCAAACAAAATTAAATTTGACACATCATAAAAGAATGAAATGTAAAATTATAAGGATTATTAAATAATTGTTAGCAGCATAGGCAATAAAATACATCTTGAACAAAGAACATTGCACTTTGACATAGCTCAAGCATTTTTAGTTACCATTATTTACATATCTTGTATAGAATAGCAAGACTGATATATATGTACAAAAACCACAGTGGAAACATAACAGTCCTAATGAAAGTATGCCAAGTATTGACTCCTTTTGTTCCATACAGTTGCCTGGGATGCTTAATAAGGAATCTGAATGTGTACTGTTACATAAAAATATAGTTTAGAAAATTCCAGTTTAAATGTTTTAGCAGATTGGTTGTACTATTAAAACCTCTTCACTGCACAAGGAACTATAACAGCAACACACAGCAAACTTCAATGTAATATCATGTTGCTGTGAAGAGAGTGCCAATCCCTGCTTAATTCAATCAATGCTGTGCTTTAAGTCATAGTCTTCGGCCTGATCTCTCAGCTCTGCAGTAACTAAAATATTTGAAAAAAACAAAACTACCCAGTGAGCTCCAAAGGTAGCTCTCGACCACATAAGATCTCCCACTGCCTAGCAAGGAGAGATATTAGTTTCTCGCGGCTTTCTGGACTTGGGATGAAGACACACCACAGGACCTCTCGACTGCTGCTGCCTTCCTGGGTGACCTGCCCTTTAGGAAAACTGAGAACATTGTCAAAGTGATCAAGGGTCAGGTTCTGCATGAGATCTTGATTCTGAATGTCATCAAAAACAAACGTGAGCGCCTGCGGATACGTCTGATATCCCATGAGCACTCTGTCTAAATCACGGATCCTTCTTCCATCTGCAAGTTGATATTTGTCTTTCTTTGGCGGTTCTTTAGCAAATTCAGGAAGTGGATAACTGATGTAATCCTCATTGAAAAGAAACATATCCGAGCTGGTTAAGATCAGCGTTTTAGGTTGAAGTGAGCTGTTGGATTGAGCAGTCCCTTCTGTAGCATTCACTTGAAACGCTAGCACATAGAGAAGTATATTCAGAGACTGGAAGTTAATCACACAGTTCATCTTCTCTGCTACTAGAAAGGCAAGGTCCCCAATTTCTTCTTCATTGGGATATATGAACTTCACTCTACTAGAATGAATCAGTTCATAATTCTCCATTTTCCCTGTAAGCAGAAATACACAATTTATAGTCTGCACTTATTAAAATAATTCTACCAAGGAAGCAACTAAAAAGTTAGGCTAAAACTCACACAGCATGTTTTTATCTGTAATATTAACAGCAGGCTTTCAAAGTGAAACTTGGAGTGATAAGTGGATACTCTGGCAAATATTAAAATAGGCAGCAGTGAACCAGAAGTCACTGATTCAAATCTCACCTCTGCCATGCATTCATTAGATGTCTTAGGCAAGTCATTCCCTCTCAGCCTCAGTCCCCCACATGTAATATGATGGTAATCACATCAAGCAGGCCAGTACTATTTTAAGGACCATTGAAATAATGTATGGGAAGCACTTTGAACATACTAAATTACATCACTTTTAAGATTGCAGTTTAGTCCCTGCCCCTTTCTCCAGGATGCTTAGGGTAGTATACATGGTTATTCCCTTGCTCACTGTATCCTCACAGCAAGTCTGTGAGGTCAGACTGAAAGGTAGCAACTGGTCCAAGGCCACCCAGTGTGAGCTTCATGGCTGAGTGGGGATCTGATTTACAATTTTCCCAGGCCTAGTCAGACAAACTAAGCACCACACCGGCTCATGCTAAGTATCAATAAATTGTATATAACACTTTCTGAAAGAAGTTAACTGCTGATGGTAAACATTTTTGTTGGCCTAACTTTTCAACTTCCTCTTTCATTCTTGGAATTTACTCACGAGGGGTTGAGGGAGAGTGCTAAAAATGCAGTTGTCAGCATAATCTCATATGCTCCCCTCTCCCCAGTATTTTTTTGTGCTTTTCAGTTAAGTTCTATACTTGTTTAGCATTGCCAGAAACACTATTCATACCCTCTTTATACATGCAAAGAAATCACATGGTGCAGGAGTCACAGGATTGTACTACTTGAGCCAGCAGGTGGGGGAAAGCTTCTTGCACATAGAAAAGTACTGCGTCAGAAGGCTGGAATCTATCCATCCTGTTAATTTTGTATATGTAATAAGTTGGGCTTTTTGCATGGCAGGGACGGAGAAGGAGGAAAATCTAAATGGGTACAGTGTTTAGATCAGCAAAAAGAAAAAGAAAACTCAAGACAATTAAGGCTATTCATTTCCATCTGCTTTTGCATCTTCCCTTTTCTAACCCTCCAGACTCTACCAAATCACAATTTCCCTAAATCCTTAGAACAGGATTGTCAGAAATGTTCTTCACCATGAGCTTAAATTTTGCTACCCCCCCCCCCCCATTCTCTCAGTGACTCACATTAGAGGTAATTTTATGTACATGATGTACTGATGGGTGGAATACCCTTTTGTAGTTTAACATAATACACCTGTATCTGTTCTTTTTAACTCTATTTTCATTCAGGTAAAGGAAAAGATCAACAATCAGTGCTTAATGAATACACCTGTTTAGGCTGAACTTCCATACTGATTTCAGGGTCACTGACTGCACTGCCCAAAGGATTCCCAGCTGAATTCTGATTTACTATAAGACAGGGATGATGTAACCAACAGGACAAATGGCTTAATATGTGGCAGGAGGTTGAGTTCTGAACTGGATTTTACAGTGAAGATCTAAATAGTTTGAATACTATTCACACTGGATTTTCAAAATTCAGATTTTCATGCTGCAATTGTCTGGATTTCCAAGTCAAATTAGGGACAAATTAAAACTGTATTGCAAAAGAAGGAAAGCTTTGTCAAAGCTACTGCTATGTAGGCATGCCAAGAGTTCAATCCCCTGGCTAAACAATTTGTGTCCATCTGAAGTCACCCCAGACTTACTGAGGAGCATCCAGCAGCTCTTTCTTCTCCAAGTCCACTGCACTCAGGCTACTCTCAGGAAAAGGAAGGGTACAACTGCATGCAAGAACTTGGGAAAGTACAAGATGCCAGACCTCCCTAGCTAAGGAAAAGCGGGCCTGAAGTGAACCTGCCTAGACATGTCAGAATACACTAGCTACCAAATGTAATGGCTTCACAGAAGACTGAAAGCTTAGAATGGGTCTGTCTGTGGGAATTGTTCCACATTTGCCACACTTCATATTCAGGTCTACAGCCCATATGTGTATACTTGGAAGCCAGCACCACTGAGTTCAAAGGGACTTACTCCCTAGTAACTGTGCATGGATTGAAGCCTGAGCCTACAATTCTAACAAAAGCTGCAGGTGTTGCCTCCTTTTACATATGTTTTTTTACAAAGATCTATGAAATTTACTGATAAAGAGTTGTCTCCTCCTTGGTCTCAAATTACAAGTTCCATTATTGGCCAAATAATGTGCTAAACACACTGCATTTTCCTTAAAAGGAAGGATCTTAACACATCGAATGTATAATGCATACTCTAGAACAGTATGGCGAAATATATTTATAGGTCCTATTAAGTAAAACGTTTCCAAAAAAAATTACCTGTATTTTTCTTTCCAAATTCAGAGTAGAAGTCTTTGTCCACTGGCTCTGGGGATGGTGTCCTTGCCAGTAGTGAGAGCACTGCCATAAGGTGCTGAATAAAAGCATGAGTGCTATAACTGTCTCTGGTTAGACAAGTTAATATATGTTCAGCTGAACGCCCTGAAAACAAGACAGAATCAAATGTGCTTCAAGTCCTATTACAATTTTGCAACATTTTGTGTAGGTTTCTTTCTGTTTAACAGAGGCTATATGTCCACTGGGCCAAATCTTAGGTTTCTATTAGCAGGGTTTGTCTGTTTCCTTCCTAAACATTCAATACCAAACCTCTGATGGGCACTGCCCACTGTACAGGCAATACAGCAACAATTCTTTGAAAATCACACTTTTACCGGCAAGATGTCTCTACTAAAACTAGACATTTTCAGTAAAATGTGCCAGTGTTTGAAAATGTGCAGAACTTTAGCTGTGCCAATGCTAAACTAATGCCAGGCATGCTATAGATAAATCTCATTAACTGAGTATATAAGACCAAATGGTTATGATAAACTGGAACTACAGTATGCAATACTAAATGGTTATGATAAACTGGACTTACAGGCACTATCAGTGCACTGATACTTTTCAGGAACCCCCCCCCCCCCGGTGGGAGGGGAACAGAAGGAGGAAAGAGAAAGGGAAATGGAAAATAAATTTACTTACCAGCAAGTCGAAAATACTGATCAAAAAGTCCAATGTTCACTGAGTGGAGATCATTTAATTTTAGGACCAAGCAGTAAGAGAGATGGAAAGAACTGAATTCATAGTCCAATTGTCCATTGCTCCAAAAATCTGTTAAATTGATTATTGGATAGTATTTAAGAAATTTGGTAATTTTATGAGAAGAAATGTGAAGATCATTTTAAGATCTCAGAAGGGAAGGTTCACTAGTCAGTGCAACTTTTTTTTTTTTTTTACAAAAAATAGAAATAACCCCCTACTAAAGGTGGAACTTTGTATTGCCCTAGCAAAAATGGGTTCCCTACCCATGTTTGCTGAGGTTTGCTGAGGTAATTGAATTAATTTTGTAATGAATGATTTTAGAGTGTTGTTTGTGCTGTACTTTTGTACTATTTTATTGTTGTTAGCTGCCCTGAGCCTGGCTTCGGCTGGGGAGGGCGGGATATAAATAAAATTTATTATTATTATTATTATTATTATTATTATTATTATTGGAGTACAGTGGTACCTCGGGTTACAGACACTTCAGGTTACATACGCTTCAGGTTACAGACTCTGCTAACCCAGAAATAGTACCTCGGGTTAAGAACTTTGCTTCAGGATGAGAACAGAAATCGCGCAGCAGCGGCGCAGCGGCAGCAGGAGGCCCCATTAGCTAAAGTGGTGCTTCAGGTTAAGAACAGTTTCAGGTTAAGAACGGACCTCCAGAACGAATTAAGTACTTAACCGAGGTACCACTGTAATAGCATTTGTAAAGGAAAATAAACAAGCAGCAACCATTGATGCACTCCCTGCTCTCCCCTGCAGACCACTCCCCAATTCTATTTTGCCCTTGCAGCTAGCTGCTGCTGCTGCTGGTGGTGGAGATAGCTGAATACAGTCTTGTGGGAAGGGTTATGGGGAGAATTCACAGCTCAGCAAACTTAAGAAATGTATTTCCACCTGCCAGTTCTCTTTTGCAAATGCCTCTTTATCCCCCCTGCATTAGCGTTACAAGAAAAACACAGTGTTCCCAAACCTCCTTGCCTCATGGCATGCAGTTCTGTTCCAAGAGTGGCCTTAAATAATTATTCAACATTGAAAAAAGGTAATGAATCTCCTTTTTGTATCTTCTAACCCCAATGCCATTTTTCTGCACTCGTGGAAAATCATGGCACACACAGAGCTTTTTCTGGGGGAGCGGGGATCCTTCCAAAGGATACCACCCATTCTAATTCATTAGTCAAAATGGTTCATCATACAATGAACGTCAAGAATATGGAAGTTGCTCCAATCTAAAATCACTTGTCCTTGAGAACATTATTAGAAGCCAGGGATTATATATTCTGCCTTACCAAAGTGGCGTTCGTTAGAATGACTCACGGAATCGTCTAACAAGAAGTAAATAGCTTTAGTTGAGAGCAGAACACAAGCTGTCGCTTCCATATCAGGAGCTTTATAAAACAGAACAGATGACCACATGAGATGCCTCAGCTCTTCGTTTTCCACCTAAAATATTGACAACACAATTAATCAACTATTTTAAGTGTCTGAATGCAGTTTCTTCGTCAATAGTTATAAAATGCGAGTCCTTTCTAACCCACTTCATATTCAATTGCTGGAGAGTATAGCTTCAGTTCGGGAAGAAATTCATACAATCGTAGAGTTGGGATGCCTGTTTGCCACTGGAAATCTTCCCTAGTGATATAACAAACTGAGGACTGATTAAACATGTGGAGCAAGAATTCCTGTGGATCCACATTTTCCTATTGTTTGTGGCTTTGGTTTGCATCCATCAGTATTATGAAATACTCTTTAACATCCAGAGTTACCACCACTGGACCCAAGAGTGTTCCCATTTTCAGACTTTTAAAGTAACTGAGGTGCCCATTAGTTAATACATATACTGTAACAAAGTTTAGCTCTCACTATTGGTGGAAGCGGAATAACAATTTTGATGCTGCTGTAATGAGTGAACCCAGATGGTCAAATCATCATCATCATCATCATCAACAACAACAGAATATTCACAACCACAATTTAGTTTTAAAGAACTAAAATGCAACTTGTAAATATGATAAATTTATTGTCCTTGCTGTTGCCTGGTCTATTTGATTTTAGAGCAAAAAAAAATCCAATCTATTGCCATATGACCATATAATATTAATGATAGTAAAATCAGAAGTCATCAGCACTATTTCTATTTTCTCCCTCCACAGAAAAAACTATTATGTAAGACAAAATATATCCTGAACATATATTGCGCATGAAAATTCATGCCACCATAAACCAGTTAGTTTTCAAGGTGCTAGAGGACAATTTAGCTTTTTTGCAGCAGAATATTATGGCTAGACTTCTGGAACCTCTACCATCAGGAATGTCCCTTCCCTGTGTATTGTACAATACCTCAGCAATGCTGCTGTGGAAAAATTCCATAATGGATTTTCCCTTTAGCCCAGCCACATACTGAAGAGATGAAGAGACTGGAAGGTGCACAGGTATTTGGTTCTCTTCAGTAATTTTCTGCACCAGAAATTCAGATGGATACAGAGATGAGAATGGCAAATGTGGCTTGCATAAGCTGGGAACAAAGAGAGATGAATATACACTGTCAGAGGCAAACCCAAATGAATGAAACACAATTTCATTCAAACTTACAGACTCAGATTTGAAAGGAACCTTGGTGGTCAACTAGTCCAATTTCCTGCTTAGTGCAGGATGCAACTACAGACTCACTGAAAGATGATTGTCCCGCCTCTGCTTAAAATACTTCCTATCAAGATCTCAGGATCATGACCCTTAATCCAAGCTGAAAAGTTTATGTTAAAGCATCCTAGGTGTCTTAGCTGATCATAGCTGAACAGGAGCCAACAGTGTGATGCAGTTGCTTAAAGACTAAACAAATCACAAGCTTACCCTTAAACCCATCCCTTTGCCTCCTGCACTTTTATACGAATGACCATACATTAATTGTGCAGTTTTAACATCCTTACACATCTTAACTGTTTTACTTATTGGAACTCTTCCCAAGATGTACACCTCCTCTGTAATATTGTGCAGCATTTTGTAAACCGCAAGAGACAGAGGTCATCAAACTGGCAATTTATAGAATACTCGTTGCTCACTTCACTGCAAGCCTTCTTCACGGACAAGAAGTTCTCACTAGCTCTTTTTCAGCACGTGATTACAATGACACAACAGGGAGGAAGGTGACCAACTTGTTGGCCCAGTCCTCTCCATCACATTTCTGTCAATTAGCTCTGCAGCCCGCTATGCATTTGAGGGCTAAGTTTTGAACTGGGGAGCCTGCCACACCAGAGTAGGCTCCCTGTGTGATTTAGAAGCTTCATCTTCCAGGAGTCTAAATCATACAGAGAACCTGCACGAGTAGAAGAGCAGCAGAAGTCCAGACCCTGGCATGCAGCTGAAAAACAAAAATATGCCAGAAGGCTGGGGCCTACAAGTTTGTTCCCATCTTCCCATACTGCAATATATGGCTAAATTTTTGGAGATGGCTAGTATAAACAGTTATCCTCACCTTGCAGTTTGGCCATGTCTCTTGGAGTCCCAGAGAGGGTTTCTTTCAGATTCTGCTTTGAAAATAATTATAGTTTTGATGTCTTGTAAAAGTGTCCTCAGAAGACCGTAGATTCTTAGAAAACGGAATTTTTCATGAGGTAGGACAAATACAGCTGTGACAAATCTGTAGCCAACGAGCAATTCAAGCACATGGCCATCTGAAAACGAACCTTCTTGCTGAATAGAATGGCTGACAGGGTGCAAGAGAACAGAAGCTAGTGGAATCCTGCTCAGCTTGAATATGCTCCTTGCGTTCTCAGAGTCTATGTATTTACCTGGCAGTACATTAAAGTCAACTTGAACGATGTGTAGGTGTTGGGGTGTTAGAAATATCCAACAGGGATGGAACATGCAGTGGCCCTCTTCAGCAGATTTATGAAATGTTGAATAAAGTGCAGAACAACCGATGTGTTTAGAGGAAGTTTTGCCATCACTGGCAGATTCTAGCTGACACAAGACTTTCTGAGCATCAGCTTTATTACGGCAGAAAAGGTAGGCAGGGAAACATCCCTTTATCTCTGTGTTTTCAGATGAAATGTGATAAAATCCCATAAGCTGGTAGACAAATTCTTGCAAACTTGCTTTGCCACAGTACAGTACAGAACTTGTTAAAGCAGGCATACAGCTCTGAGAGCGAGACATATGTAAACAGGAATAGAAATCTTGCAGATTCTGAGAGTCCGAAACAACAAACAAGCAGGTATCACCATTATTTACCTTGAGTGTCAAACATATTTCTGGTATTAAAAAGCCAAATTCTGTAAGGTCAGAATATGGAAAGCACAGTGCTAATTTCAAGGCAGAAAGAATATTCTGGCAGTTTCCTTTGGGATCTTGAGGGATTTCAAATACAGCTACCACACTATTGGTCAAAACCAAACAGGAAGCAAACTGCTTGAGTCCTTTATGAACCTGAATACAAAAGCTCCAGAGAACTTTGACTATGTCATCCAGCTCTGTTTTTGTGCTGTCAGAAGCTATTTGCACAATATCTGATGTAGGGATGAACTCAAATACATTGTCCCCTTCATGAAGCCCCATTTCAAAATAGCCATCTTCAGTATCTGCAACTCTGGAATCACTCAAAAGGTTCCCTGTATTTTGAGTTTCCACTGAGAAAGAGGGTGCACTTTCCACAGCATCTGCTATCAAAGCAGAGAGATGTTGCACAAAATCCTGATTTGTGGCAGTGTACGACATACAGGTGAAAGGCAGGATGACAGTATTAAGAGAGTCGGGCAAGGCATCAGGTTCTTCTTTTGAATGGCCCAAGCTTTATTAAAAAATAGAAAACTATATTAATCCAAGTTCAAAAATAATCATCCTATTTCCAAGTCTCACTCTGGTGTCTCTTCATTACTAAAATATTTAAAATACAAGTATATGTATTATTGTTGTTAATTATTATTATATGTAATGAGGGAATGGCATTTGAGATAAAAGTAGACGGTTGGTGAACATAAGCACAGGTATGCATTCATTCAGCTGGTCCTTACAAACCATTTTGAGTGTGTACAGTGTCCATCCTGACCTCAACTTGCCCCATCTGCATTTTGTGGAGCTGCTTCCTGTACTTCCTGTTTCACACTTCTGCTTTAAACAGGAAGTACAGGGAGCTCCCAGGCAGATGAACCCCCTTAAGTCTTCACAACTTTATTTCTCCTCTCTTTATAGTGATCTCTAGCAGCTACAAGTTTTGAATGCACGTAAATGTTCAACAGGTAGAAGTGGAAATCAAAATGAAACATCACTCTCACCACATGTGATGGGCATTTTCATATTTGCTGGAAGAGTCCAACTGAGAAGCAGGTACCTTGAAAGAGAAAGGAATCAGAATAAATAAGTCACACTCTGATGCCTCTGGTACTGCACAACTGAAGGACAGTACATTCTTGCATTTGCCATCGGCCAGGGGACTAAGGGCCGCTGGGAGGCTGCTCCTACTGACTCCCAAGTAGAGAGTAATGGACAGGAGGGAGATCAGACGGTCCCCATGCATTGCATGCAGCTGCAGGGAGCTTGCTTTGCCAGTGCTTGCTGGAAAGAACACTTACAAGAACTTTGTAACTAAGAAGTGGGGTCTCTTTGCACCTCCCTTCCAATCACTTTTCTTTTTGTGTTTTTAAGATTGTAAGCCTGAATCATTGATTGCTTTAAGAGCAGGAAAAAATATTAAAGTGAAGAAACAAACATACAAAAGGAGACACGATAATCTAGTAAAATGTGGGCCTAGTCACATAACAACCTTAACATAGTTCAAAAGGTTAATATGGCTCAATAACTAGCTGAACTGTGGGCTATAATATGGTTGCCATACGTTCTGATTATCCCAGACATTACTGGGATTTCAATGGTTTTTTTGTGTTGTCGCCGAAAATGGACAATGCGTCAAGTTCTTTGGCATTATTATTATTTTTAAAAAAATGTTAATTTGTTTGTGTCCGGATTTTCACTTCTTGAAATATGGCAACCCTAGATAACCTGTTTAACTTTAAAATGACTTTAATAAGCATCACTTGGCTATCTGGAGTAGTTAGTGATTGCTCTGAATGGTGCTTTCCCCCTTTAAAGCAGAATGGCATGTATAGGCTTTGTTGTTCTTCAGTGCAACATAGCAAGTCAACAGGTAGCTCTTTGCAATTCCTGATAATTAGCTGATCATCCACATAGGGACCTGCAGTCATTGTGATGCCAGGATACTGACAACTGGGTGCATCGGCTACCTACTTAACTTTGCCTATGAGGGAAGTTGAGAGAAGATAGTTTCTGGCCCACCAAGCAGATATAGTTCCCCACCCTTGCTATAGGTAGAAGACATGCCTGCTGAATTGCTTATAATTCAGTGAATACATCCGATTTCCTTGTATCAGGAGTTTATAAGCAAACCTCAGGAAAAGAAAAATTGTTTGCTTTTTTAAAAAAGCCATGGTATTGTTTCCTCATGTCATTTTTTGCATCTGTCTGTCTGTCTGTCTGTCTGTCTCTCTCTCTCTCTCTCTCTCTCTCTCACACACACACACACACACACAATTACAAATTCACTAAAGCAGAAAGATTATCTAACATATGGACAGCTATTTGAAATACGTTTCCAGTCAGCCATCTTGCTGAAATTTTATTCCAGTTTTCTCAGACATGGCATTCAGCTTTGAGTGGGCTACAGACTTAGCTGGTTTATGACAAAAACTACCTGATTTCTGCTTCCCAGGCCGGGTGTTTCAGAGCATCTTTGAGTAACTGTATGGCTTGTAGGAGTCAAACTACTTGATGAGAAACTGCTGGCTAGGACTGTTTTTCTAAAAGTTATTTCTAGAACAGATAAAAAAACAGTTCTTGAACACCACTGATGTAAAAACAAGTAAATGTGATTTAAAATATACTAAATCGTATTAACTTTCACATGCTCTGAGAAAGAAAATGCATTGTATTTCAAGCACACATTTATACAATGTCATCCTGTGCTTGAGATTACTTAAGAGAAACGCACATCCATCAACTAACATGCCTATTTGACATACTGATAATTTAACAATAATTACTGAATACGCAGGTTCATCAGAAGCATGGAATCTTATTACTTCCCACCCAGGCGGCTGCATTTATGCTTGACAGAAGCAAATTATCTCAATGGAGCCGCAGTCTTCCACTGAAATAACTGGGCTGCTGAAATGTGTGAAAGGCTTGGACTGCAGTTCAGATTGTTTCAGATTTGAAGTCATTTAAATAATTTTAGGTCATTCAGATCAAAATTAGGGAGGCATCCATTTGTCCACTGCATTCATCCTTTTCCCTATTGCATATGTGAGCCCATGTTTGGAACTTTCCATCACCCCCCAACTGTCCCATGACTGGCCAGCTGGACTCCCAGGAGGACTGTGAGTGGAGAGTGCGCTCAGGGAAGGAATTCATGTACTGAACAAGGCTAACTGGACTGGGTATTATATATATTTCTTTGCAGTTCTCTTCTATATATAACCTCAAGCACTCAAGAGAACAATAATTGTTAAAATCAGAAGACAAATGGAAATATTTTTAGCTGTCAATGTTTTTATAGTAATCGTGGCCATACATTCATGTGAAATGATCCTTGGTTATGGTATGAAGTAAGGCTAACAGCCCAATTCTGTGTTTGCTCAGAAGTGAGAACAAATTATTACAGTGGAATGCGGTAGCTTACTCCTGTCTTAACAGAATAATCATAAGCACGTTTATTCAGAAGCAAGTCCTGCTGAAGACTGCTTCTCTAGTAAATGTACTTAGGATGGCAGTCTAGAAGTGTCATGTAATTTAGTTTCAGAATTTCTTTTGTATTTCCTATTAATTTGCAACCAAAAAAATTAGGTTTTCAAACCCCTTAAAATTTTGAATGTGTAACATCACACATTGATAATTTCTTCAACAGAAGACCCCTACAGTTTACCTGTTCATTATGAAAGAAAAAAACTATCTACTGAATTCTGACAGTAGTTAAGGAAGCTGAAGAAATATTTGTGCTTTTCTGTTTCCTATAAAAAATATTTAAATCTTGGATTTCCTGCAAAAAGGCAGTTTTCCTGTACCACTTGATATGATTAATACTTTATGGAAACAGATGGTGTCACAAAAACATCAGCAGTTGTTTCAGAAAATAAAATGGCAGAACACATGTCCATCCTTGGAAGTTTCAACCCGAAAGACTGTTACAAACAGGGCCTCCGGTTTTCATGAAGAGATCTCTCCCAGCTCCAGCTAGAGATGCCAGGGACCTCCTGTGTGCAGAGCAGAGGCAGGTCACTGAGATATGACCTATTCCATATATATATGTCCATGACTTTGAATTTTGGCTACATTGATATTTGAAAAAGAACCTGTGAAAACTAGCAACATTAAAAAAAAAATCCAAATGCACATAATTTTGGAGGAAATGTCTTGTACTGATAGAGGATAGAAAACAAGGAAAGATATTGCAACGACTTGCACATACAACATTTGGATATTTCCAAATTCCTACCACAATCTTCTTAGTGTTTGAAGAAATGTGGTAAAATGTTTTCTACTTTATATTTTATTTGCTTGCAATAGCCTATATAAATAAATTGAAGTATATGCCTCATTTACTGCTTATGTAGTATTCTCAGCACGAGTAAGGTAAAGGTAAGGTAAATGTAAAGGACGCCTGGACATTTAAGTCCAGTCAAAGGTGACTATGGGGTTGTGGTGCTCATCTCGCTTTTCAGGCCGAGGGAGCCAGCGTTTGTCCACAAACAGCTTTCTGGGTCATGTGGCTAGCATGACTAAACCACTTCTGGCACAACGGGACACTGTGACGGAAACAAGAGCGCACGGAAACACCGTTTACCTTCCTGCTGCAGCGGTACCTATTTATTTACTTGCACTGGCATGCTTTCAAACTTCTAGGTTGGCAGGAGCTGGGACAGAGCAATGGGAGCACAGCCCATCACAGGGGTTTGAACTGCCGACCCTTCCGATCAGCAAGCCCAAGATGCTCAGTGGTTTAGACCACAGCGGCACCTGCGTCCCTTTCACCACCAGTAGAGAGTTACGGGCTGATGAGAACACACAAAAGAGCCTGGTGGATCAGGCCGATGGCCTATCTAGTCCAGCATTCTGTTCTCACAGTGACCACCCAGATGTCTGTGAGAAATCAGCAAGCATGACTTGAGCACAAGTGCACTCTTCTCCCTGTGGCTTCCAGTGACTGGTATTCAGAAGCAATACTGCCTCCCATCCATGGGTATTTGATCATTTGCCTTTGTGCTTCCACTGATGTTGCCAAACCCCATTTCCCTGTAAAGAAATTCATGTATATCAATGCAGCCTAGAAAGGCAGAACCAAAAGGCCTGGCCATGCAGCATGATACATACATGATTACCTTGACTGGAGCTGACAGGACGAGGCAGAGAAGGAGAGGGAGGATGTACAGAAAGAGAAGAACAGTTTGATTTTGAACTGGCAGCAGAAAGCTTGGGATCTTCAGGGATCTGAGAAAGAAAAAATGAAGGGCTGGGAACAAAGGCTACAAAGCATCCCTATCTTGAATGAAAACAAAGACAGATTTGTTAGCAAGCAGTAGGGCTCTGATAAATTAGATAATTTTAAAACACAGCTTCTTCGCCATAATACTGGATGTTGGCAATACTGCATTAACAGCACTTAAGATAAATTTAAAAAGTCAAGTGTATGAACACAAGCAAATTATCCACCTTTCAATGGACCAATTAACTTGAGTACCAGAAAGAAAACGTTAGGAATGTTTTCCCAAGAAACTCCAAAGTAAAACCCAAGAGTGAGAATAAACCCATCAGTAACTGTTTCTTCCTATGGGCAATAATCCAACGTTACTCATACTCAAAGCAGACCTAGTGAAATTCAGGAATGCCAACAAGATTCCCTGTGTATGGAACACTGGATGTGGATTGGGCCCCCTGCATACACACAACATGAATGCAGCCTACTGAAAATAACTGCTGCTTATGTGTGTACATATATAAACTTAGCCTATCCTACCTCACAGGGCTATTGCAAAGATAGAAAGGGTTGGGAGGGGAATGTACACAACCATGAGTTCCCGGGATGAAAAGCAAGATACAAATATGCAAAAAAAAGAAGAAGCAACCAATACTCTAAGCATGTGCAGTTTCACAACTCCCAAAAAACACAAAACATTTTGACAACCTCGAGGAACAAAAAAAACGTATCCATGTGTGCTAATAGTACAATCCATAGGAATTCTAACTTGCTGAAGCTGTGACGTTCTGGATGATTTTATAGTTGTACCTGCAGATTCATTTTGTATATTCTATATTGTTGTTTTATGGTTACTGTATATTAATAAGCAACAGCCCAGGCAAAACAAGCAGACCAGTTGTGGTTGCGTGGAGGGACGTGGAAAATCAGGAGGCAGGGGAGAAGAGAATGACAACGACGACCTTGCAATATCACAATTTTTTCCCAGTAGAGAGTAGTTTGATGTGGGTTTTATAATATAACCAAGACCACAGCCTGCTGCACATGGAGGATCAATACTTAGGGTTTAAAATAATATTTACCACTAAGCAGATAAATAAAGAACCTGTGTACTTTACATGTAGATCCCTAGAGATTTACATCCCACTGAAATATGTTTAATACCCATTGTTCAATATTTTTATTATTCTTTATTTGTATTTCATTTCCTAACCACCTTCATCTGTATAGATCACAGGGGCACTCCTTCATGTGTGTCGCTCCCAAGCCAGTCAAAGCTTTATACACCAATGTAAGCAGCATGGTAGCCAATAGGCGCAAGTGAAGCTCCCAGAGAACTTGTGTTCTATGATTCATCCTTCTAGGAATAGCATGCAGCAAACCTGCTATGGCATTCTTCACCAGTGGCATATTCTGGATCAGATTCTGGGCAGCCCCACTATAATCTAGTTGTGCTAGAAGTTGCAATATTGCATGCTGATCACATTCTATGAAAGTTTCCCATCTCCTCATAGCTGTGCCAGTGGGGCAGGAAATATGCAAGCCCTCAGGGAGTCATTCTCATAACTCTAAACCATTATTTTGCATTATGTCCAAACACTATCAAGGAAAGTCAGCGAAGTGAGGGAGAAGATATTGTCTAAATGGAAATTTCAGTATAGTGCACAAAGAAATGTCTTCAAACAGGCCACCACTTCCACATAATTTGATACATCATCTTGCCTCCTTCCTAAAAAAAGTTTAAAAGCATCCTATTGAACAGGTTTCATTATCCATCCATCTCTCACCTTTTTATCAGAGTTGTTCATTCTGCATTTTGCATCTTTTGCTTTTTGAATAGCCTTCAACACTTCCACAGTGTCAAGTTCTTTTTCAGTGGTCACAGTATAATCCAAACAGACCTGAAAAACCAAGGGACCAATCATAATAAATCTTCTACAATAAAGCAATTTGAATCCCATTAGCTTACCCAGACAATATTAAATCAATGCAAAAGTTAAAACAAAGCCTTTAGAACTCAAGTACATATAGACAGACATCTCAACTTAAGATTCCTGCTTATCATATGAACTACCAGTAGTTAAAATTGGCAAAGCATATTTTAAACACTGGAATAGCTAGCCCAGTACTGTCAATCCTGAGTGGTAGCACCCTTTTAAAGTCTCTCACACAGGTCTCTCCTACCACTGCTACTTGATAGTATAGTTAATTGGAGATACTGGGGATTGAATTTAGGACCTTTTTCATGAAAAGCTTGGGCTCTATCACTAAATTTTCATGTTGTGGGTCCTACTCGTTTTATCAAGAAATTTTATCATATGTCACACTGCTTCTCAAAAAAATGTGCTGCTTTCACACTGTATTATACAAAAGAAAATCCCATCAAATGTATGAGAACATTTACCTCTGAGGCTCTGTCCCCAAACTGAGCTAGCACTTTGGTCCTGTAATCGGGAATAATACTCAAAGGATTGTTGGATAAGACAACTTTTTCCAAGCATGGAAGACCGCCTATATTCTTTATTTCATCAATCTGAAAAGCACAGGAATAAAAAATAAATTCTTCCATATATTATTTTCTGATTGTTCTCTTTATAGTGATAGGCTGCAGATTGTAACTCTAAAACAGTTTATTAAAAATACTATTCTGTGACAATAATAAATCAGAAGATATTTGCTGGTTCTGCACCAAAAGCGTGCAGATTTTTGACTATGAGGGGCTAGGGAGACTGGAGGAATGGGTGGAAACAGGACTGAAGATTCCATCCAAACAAAATGAGCTTTTTACAAAAGGAAGGAAGGAAGGGCATACATTTCAATAACATACAATAATAAAGAAATAAATAAAGTGAAACAATACAACTGAAGTAAAATTAAAATTAAACATACTGTGCACACAAAAGCTAATTTGGGTGGTTTCATTCAAAATCCCAGAAAATAGTTGATTATTGGGGATAGTAACATCCCTCCCATAAATTTTCCTTATTTTATTTTATTACATAATACAAATGTTTGAAAGATACAGGACACAAACAATGGCTTGTCTGTTTGACATCATGTGGTCCACAAAGGAGTGGAGAAATTGCCATTGCAGAGAGATATAAGCTGAGCTTTTTAGTAGTCGGAAGCTACACAATAAGGTTAGAAATTTGCTCTCTTATTTAGAAAGGGGAAATAAAGATGCTCAGGATTCCATGGAGATGAACAGGAATCAGATTGCACGATTTGCAGTATGAGACCATGCTGATTTCTAGACCCCCAAAATAGTTACACATATTGTTTAACACTACTTTTTTCACTCAGTAAGACTTCTGAGTAAACATGTATATGATTGTGCTGCATAATACCTGGTCCACTTTGTTGTTGCTAAGATCCAGGTTGACTAATGAATAGAGTTTGTTGAGGCCATTAAGTCTTTCCAGATGATTCCCTGCTAAGTTCAGTGTTTTGATATTCCCAATTTTGGTATGAATACCTTCTAGTGTTGCAAGTTTATTGTAGGATAGATCCAGATGAATGAGGTTGTACAGATGCTACAACAGAAAACAAGCAGATTACATGTTAATTTAATAGCATTTGTGCCATAAATTGACACCCTGAGGCTTTATAAAGTTGCTATTCATACACAGCATTTAAAGCGTTAATTCTATACAATTAACTTAATGGGCCTTATTTCTGAGCAGACATGCATACAATTGCAATGCTCACTTCCAAAACTGCACTGAAGACAGACTTACCAAGAGAAAGGTAATCAAGCAGGTTCAATATCAAATCATAAGCAAACATTTAAGGAACTAAACAAAAATACACACTATAATATTACCAAAGATGTCAAAGCTAACCTGTAAGTTTTCCACTAGTGGTACATCGTTGTGGCTTAAATCAAGAAATTCTATCTTCGGCATAAGTTTCTAAAATAAAGGAAGAGTAACCTTTCAGTGCGAATACTGAACACTGTTTGGAATCAGAACAACGACATGATTAGTGCTATGTTCCCAAAGGAATTTAGGAGTTCAATTTCTCAAGCAGAGCTCGAAGGCCACAAGGCACACCTCTTTTGAAAGTAAGGGAAATTTCAAAAGCAGTTTGCAATATAGTATAGCTCTCTGCAGTTCAACGGGGAAAATACAATTAGGCACGATCTTTGGCAAAGGTGTTCAGAAGCCTTGATCATTTTATAGCATACTATGAAATGATCAAGGCTTTTGGGCATCCCTGACAATGTTCAAAAGCCTTGATCATTTCACAATATGCTAGCATCAATAAGTAAAACACATATATCACTCACTTTCTTTTAAAATTTGTCTGAATACATTTTTAAAAATATGGTCTTACCACAGATTCATCAATTCGAGCTATGCTGTTGTGACTCATATCTAAGGTTGTTAAAGTTCTCCATGTTGGAATAACTGCGGTCACGGGACAACTGGAAGGTGCACCCTCTGGCTCCCACTGGTCAAATTCATAGGCCTCAGGAACTAGGACCTCCTGTTCAAAACACAGAGGAGAACGTTGAATGAAATTCTTTTTATTTCGACTTTTCTCCCTCCCCCAAAGAAGTTTTAGCCTTGTAAACCATTTCCCCTCAAGAATTATTATATGCAGAGATAAATTAAGCCTACATTTTAAAAGCCTGAGTTGTAAGATATTTCACCCAGAGTACTGTATGCAGTCACACTGCATCACACTGATTTTGGTGGGGTTACAAGTATAAATGCTTAGGGCTGAGCTGTAAAACCATCTCAATAAGACATCTCACAAAAACGTGCTTACATTCATGCATTCAAATTCTGAATATAACTTTGTTACTTTGTGAACAGTCAAAAGCTGTAAACAACCGCCACAATATAATTGCAAATGGTTAATGTTTCAGTCTTACCATCATTGATGTTGCTGAGAACTGAACACTCAGTGTAGCCAAAGTGTGCTTTGAGGAGGTCAGTCCTTTAATAACCTTTGCGCCACAGTGATTTATCTGTTTGTTTTTTATCAAAAAGGGTATATAAAGCAAAATGAAGATCATCAGAGAAAAGCAAAATTCCATTTTTTATTACTGTACTACTACAGCTACTTCTTTATTACTGTACTACTACAGCTACTTCTTTAGTTCTAGCACACCCAGTACCAATCTACCATGTTGGGATAAAATCAGCACCACAACATATAAACAATAAAAATCGCATTACTCCGTAAAAATTATAACCCAATACTACAAAATCCAATATTCAACAGCAAACATCAACCTAAGCGGATAAAGTACTGAAATGAAGTTAATACAGTCCAGGTGTTTGTGTAAATAGCTGGGTCTGTGATGAAAACATCTCAGCCAACAAGGACTGAAACTGATGCCAATTAACCTAAACAGACTGGACACCGTGCCACACACTGCTTCAAATGCAGCATCATAGTACAAGCAGATATGGGCAACTTTTTTCTCTAAGTGCAGGTGGTTAAAAGTTCCACTTCACTTCTAAGCCTGATCTCAATAAGCTCTTTATCACTTGGAACAACTTTGCTAGATGACATCTCAAATGCTGCAATGGAGAAAGCAAAATAAGATTTTAATTGCCTCTCAACAACATGTTTGGTTGGATATTCACTATGTGACTTGTGCTCCCTGCACTCCAGCTGCTGTCTGGCCTTCTGAAAATTAAAGAGGCTTATGGGCTCCATAGCACTGAGAGTGAGTAGGCCAATAAACCCCTCCATCTCCAGGTTAATATTCAAGTAAGCAACTCTATCAGTTTTCAGGACAATTAATGAAGGTTTTGCAATATTTCAAAGCTGGGACCAAAAAACTCAGACATACATTGCATGCACAAAGGCCCAGTTTTGGTCCTTGGCTTCACCAAACTCTTTTTCAACTATACCTGTATCTGATGAAGAGATTTAAATATTGATAGGTCAAAAGGCAAAAGATGTTCCTGAATGTTACTGGTTCCCAAAGGTCCACTTGTGCCTGTTATCTAAAGACAAAAATTAAGATATTGCTAAATTAAGTACAAATTATGATGAATAATCCACAAGTGGCAAAAATAAAAAGGCGAATTTTACTGCTCCCGGGACCTATATTCAATGTAATATCATGTGACAACCATCTAAAGATGCAGCACACATATGCAGCTAAAACAACACTGCCACCTTGTGTTTATATTTTGTACCATATGGTGTTTGAGTTAAAAGACTCTTCTTCATGGGCAAACAGACTCAATATTTTTAAGGAGTAGCTAAAACAATATCCTGTGCTGGCCAATACAATCACTCAAAATATATTGGATCTTCATATATTTTTCTTTGAGGACTCTTCATTCCTGGTGATAAAATGTTTATATTAGAACATATTTACCTGCAGATACCAAGAGAAAAACTGGGCAAATATATCAAAGTGACAGTGAAACCAAATATATTTGGTTTGCACACAATTAAACATTTAATGAATGGGCAAAATATAATATCATCTGAAGCAGTTGCATAAGTCATGGCAAGACCACCAATATTTCAATACGCCCAGGTGGTCCTGTCCCTGCATAGGAAATATAGTGAATCAAGGGAAGGTAACTACAGTGAGGCACTTATCAACAGCCAGACAGGAATACTATGCATTTTGATACTAGAGTTTAAGAGATCTATCATGTACTTTTACAAGGAAATAATGGGCAAGATATGCAGATCAAGAATTGGACATTAAGAAATGGCAATGGATTTGTATTAAGGAACTATCAAGTTTGATTTTTTTAATATACTTTTTTGTAAACTACTTTGAGGTTTGTTTTTACAACCAAGCAGTATATAAATTTTATGAAAGAAATAATAAATGTACTATCAACACACTTAAAAGAAAAGTATTTTAAAACTCAGAACCGATGGAATTTGACACCATATAGATTGAGCCAGATTTGTCTGTCAGCATGAATAAATTGTTGGGACATATAAAGCAGCATGGACAGACTTTCTAAATATATTTTGGGACTGTCCTATAATCCAGATTGTTTGGATTACAATCTGGAGCCTAGACAGGGAAATGATATATATTACCATTAGAACCAAAGCTGTTACTATTGGGTTATTTAAAGGAATCCATTATTGATGTTGACTTGGAAATGGTAATTCTTCTCCTTACAACTAGCAATACTTGTAAAGAAGCAAACGAGGGGGAAATATCACTCCACCATTTTCAGAATGGCTTAACATAATATGGAACATAGCAATACTATCCAAATTAAAATACTGCATTACAGAAGAATGAGTAGAAAGATGATGTGTGATGTTTTGGAACAATCTTCAGGACATTATTCAATCTTTGCTTATTGCAATTATCAGCATGTAGAATTTATTTCAAAATAAAAAAATGGAAAAGAACACATTTACCTTTAAATATTTGAGTCTACACGTGAAATCCAGAATGTGACCAAGATCAGTTTTGGCATCTCCATTTGCACATGTTGGCTTTCCCCGACGAAGTTGTTGAGTAATAGCATATAACTGCAAGGGTCTGATATTAAAGACCTCACCAGCCATAAGTAACTGCTCTCCTGAGAAACAAAAATAAGAGATTTGGCAAGCATTCACCAATATTACTGGGAGAACAATAAAACAGAAATGCTACAATTTGCCTTATAGATGATTGCAATCTTCTAAGTCTTTTTCCATTTCTGACCAGAATTTGCAAAGTTTAACCGGGATTTCTATATATCATAATAGTACCAAGCACCCACTGCATATGTAAGCACTTAGACAAAGTTGAAAAAGCTTTTTAAAACATGTAATTTATTTTATTTTAGCTGTGTTTAAAGCTGTCCAGGGTCCCCCAGGAGCAGATTCTGAGGGTTATCTTGGGGCTGCAGGGAAGAGGAGAGGAAGGTGAAGTCTCACTGAGCAAGTGCAAGTCTGCTAAAGCAACAGTGGATTTTGCTGTACATCCCTTACTTTTGGCAAGAGCCCCACCTCTGCTAACCAATATAAGATGTGATGTGACACACCACTGTAGAAAAAGAATCACCTAACACACATAAAGTTACTGAGGAAGACAGTTATTATATGTGCTTGATGGCATGTTACATACAAACATGCACATCTGCTTTGGCTAGCTTCAAATCTAAGAGCACAGTTCTACATGTGTCAGTTCTGATGACAGCCACAGTGATTTCAATAGATTCACTCCCAGGTATGTCCCTAAATTAGCTATAGAGAAACAGCACACATGCTAAGAATTATATCATGTTTAGAGGAATTACAGTTTTTTTCAGCACCAATGAAAGATTATTTATTCACTCAAGCCTTTAAAATAACATGTATTTTTATAATCTGGGATTTTCAATTTTATGATTAGATTTTTATTGTATGCATGCCAAAAATGAACATTTATTTATGCTGCTCTTGCTGCTTTGTATTTTTAATACCATATTCTATTTTGTGAGTGATCCAGTGAATATATGTTACTGGGTGGTCATACAAAATAAAAAATAAATAAAAAATACCTTTGTGAAAGAGTTCTTCAGCCAATGCAGCTGTGATCCCAATGATTTCCTATAAAGAACAAGCAAATGGAAGAAAAAGTCACAAACTTTTCTGCTTGAACATTTTTTAAAAAAACATAAAACAAGATCCAATATATCTTAAAAAATAATACAGAATTAAAATAATCCAAACACTGAGTGAGTGCCTGAGGGCCCTGCTGAGGACTCCCCTGAGTGAGTGCCTGAGGGCCCTGCTCCTTCCTGCCACTTACCACCTGGCCTGGGGCGGGGCCTGAAGCCTCAAAAGGACTGCTTGGTGCTTGCTGCCTGCTGCCCAGGAGGACTCCCCTGAGTGAGTGCCCTGCTCCTTCCTGCCACTTACCACCTGGCCTGGGGCGGGGCCTGAAGCCTCACAAGGACTGCTTGGTGCTTGCTGCCGCTGCCCAGGAGGACTCCCCTGAGTGAGTGACTGAGGGCCCTGCTCCTTCCTGCCACTTACCACCTGGCCCAGGGCAGGGCCTGATAGGCCTCACTAGGACAGTTGTTGTTACTGCCGGAGGGGCAGAGTGTTTTTAAAATGTTTTAAAAAAATTTTTGTATGTGGGGGGTGGGGGCGGGATGGATGTTTGGTTGGGCTTGGGGATTTATTGTTTTTTTTTAATTATTATTTTGATGTTTTGTAATTTTTACATTTTTTTGTTTGTATTGTTTTATTGGTTTTGTTTGTTTAAGGTCTTATTTTGTTCTTAAGGGGAGGGTTCAGGGCTGCCGGGGAGTGGGCCCCAGCCCACAAAATGGCTGGGGCATGTTCCACAGGGGGGGAGGCACTGGGACAACCGATCTCAGTGATCACGGGTAGGAGGCGGAGTTACGCTAAGACTAGACCATGTCATTACAGAGGAGGCAGGTTTAGTCGTTGTCTGAGGACTATTCCTGCCTCCGGGTCTGGTCCTGACCGGATGGATACTAGAATCAGCAAGGGATACCTACATGACCTGAAGGTGCTGCTGTGCAATGCCAGGTCAATGATTCATAAGACTACTGCCATCCATGACTTGATCATGGATGGAGGACTTGACCTGGCATGTGTAACAGAGACTTGGTTGGATGAAGCAGATGGGCCTGTCCTTGCCGCTGCTTGCCCACCAGGTTTCTCTTAGGCACAGCAACCCAGGTCATGTGGGCGGGGAGGGGGGGTTGCAGTGATTTTTAGGAAGTCATTAGTTTGCACCAGGCGTCCTATTGGGAAGACCCAGTTTTCCGAGTGCATGTTCTGGAAGTTGGGCAATAGGGGCAGTACAGGATTCCTTTTGGTGTACCGACCTCCCCGCTGCACCAAGGATTCCCTGCCCGAGCTGCTTCAGGTTGTGGTCGATGTTCTCCTGGAGACACCTAGCTTGGTCGTCCTAAGGGATTTTAACATCCATGCCGACACGACCTTACAAGGGGCCGCTCGGGACTTCGTGGAAAGCATGGCCTCCATGGGGCTGTCCCTGAATAACTCTGGCCCAACCCATAGCCGCGGACATGCCTTGGACCTGGTGTTTACCTCTATGGATGTTGGTGATCTGACACTAAGTAAAAGCGAAACGAAAGAAGTGCCATGGTCAGATCACTTCCTGGTGCAACTGGACTTCTCTGCGACCCATCCCCTCTGCAGGGAGGTGGGACCAATTCGGATGGTCCGCCCCCGCCACTTAATGGATCCAAATGGTTTCCAGAGAGTGGTAGGGGATGCTTTATCCCATGTTGATGGCCTTTCAGCCGATTCCCTGGTGGCCTGCTGGAATGTGGAGTTAACCAGGGCTATTGACTGTTTGGCTCCGTAGCGCCCTCTCCGATTGCATGGAGCCCGGACAGCGCCGTGGTTTTCCACGGATCTGAGGGCAATGAAACAATCGTTGAGACGGCTAGAGCGCCGGTGGCGGATAACTCATTCCGAATCTGACCGGACACAGGTTAGAGCTCAACGTCGAGCCTACCAAGTGGCGATAGCGACGGCGAAGAAGAATTTCTTCACCGCCTCTATTGCATCTGCAGAAAACAGCAGCAGGAGACTTTTTCAGGTGGTTCACAATTTAGCAGAACCACCTGTTCTCCTGCGATGATTTTGCAAAGTTTTTTGCAGATAAAATCGCTCAGATTCGGGAAGAAGTAGACTCCACCGTGGGAGCAGGGCCGGGGCAGGAGAGTGCTAGAGTTCTGTCTAGTCAAGTTGAGTGGGATCAATTCCAACCTGTTACCTCCGAGGATGTGGACAGGCTGCTTGGACGAGTGAAGCCAACCACCTGTCTCCTGGATCCTTGCCCAACCTGGCTTATAAAAGCTAGCCGGGAAGGACTGGGCGATGGGCTTCGTGGGGTGGTGAATGCTTCCCTCCATGAGGGAGCCTTCCCAGACCCGCTGAAAGAGGCGGTTATTAAACAGCTTCTTAAAAAACCATCTTTAGATGCGGCCACGATGGCCAACTATCACCCAGTTTCAAATCTTCCATTCTTGGGCAAGGTGATTGAGCGAGCGGTGGCCGAACAACTCCAGGCACGCCTGGAAGAAGCGGACCATTTGGATCCCTTCCAGTCGGGATTCAGGCCTCATCATGGGACTGAAACTGCCTTGGTCGCACTGGTTGATGATCTTCGGCGGGCTAGGGACAAAGGTGAGAGCTGTTTCCTGGTTCTGCTGGATCTCTCAGCGGCGTTTGATACCATCGACCATAACATCCTTCTGGACCGTCTTGAGGGGCTGGGAGCTAGGAGCACTGTCATACAGTGGTTCCGCTCCTTCCTCCTGGGCTGTGTTCAGAAAGTGGTGGGGGGGGATGAATGTTCAGACCCCTGGGCACTCACTTGTGGGGTGCCTCAGGGTTCTGTCCTCTCCCCCATGCTTTTCAACATTTACATGCAGCCGCTGGGAGAGATCATCAGGAGGTTTGGGCTGGGTGTTCATCAGTATGCGGATGATACCCAGCTCTACCTCTCTTTTAAATCAGAACCAGTGAAGGCGGTGAAGGTCCTGTGTGAGTGTCTGGAGGCGGTTGGAGGATGGATGGCGGCTAACAGACTGAGGTTGAATCCTGACAAGACAGAAGTGCTGTTTTTGGGGGACAGGAGGCGGGCAGGTGTGGAGGATTCCCTGGTCCTGAATGGGGTAACTGTGCCCCTGAAGGACCAGGTGCGCAGCCTGGGAGTCATTTTGGACTCACAGCTGTCCATGGAGGCACAGGTCAAATCTGTGTCCAGGGCAGCTGTTTACCAGCTCCATCTGGTACGTAGGCTGAGACCCTATCTGCCTGCGGACTGTCTCGCCAGAGTGGTGCATGCTCTGGTTATCTCCCGCTTGGACTACTGCAATGCACTCTACGTGGGGCTACCTTTGAAGGTGACTCGGAAACTACAACTAATCCAGAATGCGGCAGCTAGACTGGTGACTGGGGGCGGCCGCCGAGACAATATAACACCGGTCTTGAAAGACCTACATTGGCTCCCAGTACGTTTCCGAGCACAATTCAAAGTGCTGGTGCTGACCTTTAAAGCCCTAAACGGCCTCGGTCCAGTATACCTGAAGGAGCGTCTCCACCCCCATCATTCTGCCCGGACGCTGAGGTCCAGCGCCGAGGGCCTTCTGGCGGTTCCCTCATTTCGAGAAGCAAAGCTACAGGGAACCAGGCAGAGGGCCTTCTCGGTAGTGGCGCCCGCCCTGTGGAACGCCCTTCCAGCAGATGTCAAAGCGATAAACAACTACCTGACATTCAGAAGACATCTTAAGGCAGCCCTGTTCAGGGAAGTTTTTAATGTGTGATATTTTACTGTAATTTTGCTTTCTATGGAAGCCGCCCAGAGTGGCTGGGGAGGCCCAGCCAGATGGGCGGGGTATAAATAATAAATTATGATTATGATTATGATTATGATTATTATTATTATTATGTTCAGTGCTGGCTGTACTCAGGAAATTAAGTCAATTAAGTGAGAGGCTATTTTATCCCTTATATACCCAGTACATCACAGCACTCTGCAGAAGACATTAGTTCAACTCATTAGCTGCTCGGCCAATAAGGGAGAAAAAGTGTCTGAAATTATTCCCCAGTGGAGATGAAGGCTGTGTGTTCATTTTTCTTTTTTTAAAAAAAATTCTTTTTAATGAACTAAGCTACTGCTGGGGAAAAGATCCACAAGACAGGGAAGAATCTATTTCCTTTTACTGCAGTTCTAATTGCACAAGTTACAACCACTTCATTTCCTCAATGGTACAATAATTAAAACTGCTGTATCAGATGCAGATGGTGTGTATCAATGAAGAACTTGAGAGAGGAAGCTATTTCAAAATAGGAAGATTACTTTTGGTAATCTTCCTATTAAAGAAGAAATCCGTGAAGAAGAAAAGAAAGGGAAATACGTAAGGAATGACATTTGTTTCCCTGTGACATTATCCTGATAATCACTCAATATTTGGAGCTAAATGCAATTAAGAAAATTCAGCAAGAATGAACTATAAATGCATAATCAGAAATTGCTGTATGAAATCATTAAACATCAAAATATGCATCTAATATATAAATGGCAATGAAATGTAATCATTTAGCACCTGTGCCTTAGTCTTCGATGGGACATACTCTGGTCACAGTTCAAATAATATGTAAAAGGGTTTGAAAAAAGACCAACAAATTCTTGTGCTGCAAGATTTTTTTAAAAAGGTGACTACAAATACAGAAGAGAAAGTGTGCTGAAAGGTTTTCTGAAACTCAAGCTATGAAAAGCAATAGATGAAAGGCACAAACACCCTAAATTCACACTGGTCATTTCAAGGCATATTTCTGAGAAGACAAGTTGTCAACATAGTGGACTACAATTCTCATCAGCCCCATGCCATTTAAGATAAGAAATTTAAAATAAGAACTGAACTCAGAATATTTGACAATAAACCATAGTGAAGAATGGCAGAATGCAACTTACGTATAAGTGAAAATGTAAGAACTGGGACAATACTTTGGGTGCAGCCAAGGGAAATGTAAGAAGGAGAGTTTGTAGATAGACTTCCAATTCTTTTTGTCTTTTTTCTACCAAACTTTTGGAATTCTTGCCAATAATCTTCTTAGGAGGTAACAGATTCTTATCTATTCTCTTTTCTGAAACAAGCTGTAAGACAAAGAGTTAAGATTGTTCCTAAATGAATCAGAGTTTTCAGAAATTAGCATTTACTGCTTACACTAAAAATTAGGGCCAAACTGAAATAAAATATCTATTTTGTCAGTAATTACCTGAAGGGACGTTATCTTTCTGTGGCATTATGGGAAACACTGTGGCATTCTGGGAAACTATTGCTAGCTTCTTTTCTTTGGCTTTATAATATTTCTCTCCTTCCTTCTCTCCTTCCTGCACACTGTGCAAAACTGTTCCAGGCACCAAAACTCTCATTCCTTAAATTCCATTCCTGCTCAGTTCACCTCAAGGTTCACAATGATCTGTTCTTCTTCAATGCATAATTGATTATGTGCTTTAATGTTATGATCATAACATTAGTAATTGCTTTAGTCATATTATAATCAATTTTTAGTTATAAGTTGATTAGGAGCTTTCATACCTGTCTAGTTTCACCTCGTTTCTCAGCCTTTGAACTATTAAAGATTAATGATCATATGTAATCCCACCTTGTACCCGCCTTATAATTATGTTAACCAACCAGCAATGAGTTTCTTTGTCTCTGTATTAACCAATCAGCCACAGGCACATTTGTGCCAATGTGTGTGTTATTCAATAAAGGAAGGCGCCCGGGGCGAAATGCGAAGGAGACGCTCTCTAAACACCACCTACTCGTCTGTCTTGATTCTCCATTCCTACAATTACCAATATAGTTTTTGAAAACTCAGGGTAATATAAAGTGAGATCTTTTTTAAAAGCTTTTACATACTGCTTTGCATGCCTTCCAAACCAGTTTTTAAAAATGGGGGGACAGGGACGGGACTAAGGTCTCAAAAAAGATTTGTACAATACAAACAGCAACAATGCAAATCAAACAGACAAACAAACAGACAAACTTCCTTAAAGGTCTTGCAGAATAACCGAGATAGTGCCAGGAGAGCAGGTTCTTAATATTGATGAAATGAATAACATTGGCTTGGATCCAGAGATACCTTACAGTTGTGAAATAGCACTTCATTTGGGTAAGACTGCTTTGCTGAATTCACCCAACTTCCTGTCCTGCTGCATCTGATCCTATGCTATACCAGAAGATCTGCTGATCTTCAGGAATGGTCTTTGGGGAGAGGAGGGCAAGTCAGAAAAGCTTCACTGCATGAGCAGAGTTCCACTCCAACCTAATTTTTAACATAATGAAGTGAATGCCTTTCTCTTTGAGGGGCGGGGGAGAGGTTATAGTCTACATTATGGTTCAACAATTCTGAACTTTAAAGTCAGCAAATGTTCTTCATTATTGAGCTCAGGAACCAAATGACGACATATTACCACTCACAAGGCTCGAACACCACTAAGGATAGAAAACTAGCAGGTACCAGAAATTAAGTAATGACCAGGTTCATACTATGACCATGTAAATAAATGAACTTGGATATTCATAAACAGATCAGTTATTTTCCATAGGCAATGGTTAAAAAAAACCAAGCAGATTTTACCTAATATAATTTGCTCTCAGTGCAATCCCATACATTTCTACTCATAAGTAAGCCCTACTGTGTTCGATAGAATTTGCTCATGTGTGTGTAGGTAACAGCTTACTGGCCCATTAAATGTTAACCATGCCTTGAATCCTATGATTGGTACTTTCTTTTCTTTTCTTTTTTCTTTTCTTCTCTTTTCAGCAATAGCTCTCACTCAATTGTGTGTGTGTAGGGGTCTGGATTCTGACTGCCGCATAGCAAGGAGGGAGGTTTTAGCTCTTTCTGTGTGAAATTTTCATCAACGAAAATTGGGTGTAAGATTCTTGCATTGCTGGGAGTTCAAGTAGATGACCTTCATGGTCCCTTCCAACTCTAGCATTCTGTCACAAAGCCATATGCTGGGGGAGAGGGGAACTCCCTCCCTCTCATGGTGCGGTCTCCCATATGGCTTTCCTTTCTTTTTAAAGAGAATCTCAATGTGGGGTATCTTTTGTTTCTGTGTTTTCACTGCTTTTAATTATTTTATATATAAAATGTATGGAGACACTGGGTTAGAAGAAGAGTAATAAATCAATGTTAATAAAACAGTAACAGATTCATTACAACAAACATTTTAAATATGAGGATATTTACCTTTTCATGAAGTTCATGGAAGTCACTGTATCGATGTTTGACCACCCACTGATGGTTGCCGATGCTCACTTGAATGATGTACACCTAAATAAAATAGAACTCTTAGCTGATCAAGGAACCTAAGATGGCCAATGTTTACACATTCAGAGACACAAAATCCCTCCAGTGTTTGTGTAACATTAAATAAAGGCTGCCAGTTAAGTTCTGAGCTTCTGCACATCCCAATAATACCTAAACATGTGCAAGTACAGCATACTGACACACAAAGCAAAGGCCTGTTACCAGCAATATTCAGGTACCAGTTATTGGTTTAATCTGAAGAACACACACACATCTTCCTTCAGCAAAAATGATATCCTGTATCAAGCAAGCCATTGTGATTTGCCAACAAGAAACCAGCACAGTTATGAATCGCAATGCTTCCATCACATTTATGCTGTGCTCCCTGATAAGCTGGGCATAATACTGAAAGGACAAGTAAGGAAAGAGGAGCAGACAGAAATAACTGAACAGAGGTAACTGCGACAAGCAGACCTCCCTCTCCTCAAAGCCCTTCTTGCACCAAAAGCATTTGTCCAGTGACAGCCTATTGACATTCTTCAGCCACTAGGAAGTGTCATGAGATACTCTGGGATCTGTATTGCTTTCTATCGAAAACAAGGCCAAGACTGTATCTGGTGTTAGTGACTGAGCTTAGATGTGAGAGATAATGATAAAAACGTTTATCCGAAAAACATATAAAACTTCACATAGTATTACAGAATTGCCAGCATAGTGGAAAGATATTTGCATTGATTTTGGAGAGACACACTAGAGTCCAATACCATCTAAGTTTTGTTTTTAGAGTGGATTCCTGAATCCTAGAAGTTATAGTTTTTAATGGAGCATTTACCCATATTTTATCTCATTTATGTTCATGAATCTGACATTTAAGGTCATCCTCCCAAGATATGCTAAGATCCTGGGGAGGAGCCCATAGCCGGCCTTATTAATAACTGTAAATATTGGATACCTTTAGAATTCAGATATATTGTACATATTTGACTGTAAGGCAGACAGCTGGGTGGTCCAATATAGGAATTAAAGGGGATGTAGATGGAGCTAAGTGTGAGCCCATCTCTTCCATACCCTAAAAGTCAATTGAAAAAAGGGATCGTGTATTTTCCCAATACACACTCAATAAGGATTTTTTAAAAGACAGAGCATTAACTGAAGGGGTGGTGCAGAATAATTCCATTTGAACCCACAAGATCTCCAGCAAATCAGTAATAATATGCATTATTTGTGCAAGTTGAAAGGAATCATAATATAATTTAAGATAAGGCACTCCCAATCCTCTTTTGTCTCTAGGATGATACAAAATTTGGAGGGTTATTCTACTACTAAGTACTGTATTAATAACAAAGGTTATTGATAATTACTTATTCAGTATTTTAATGAAGTAGGATTTTAGGCTTTGTATTCTGTGACCTAACATACAGAGTTTTTGAGCAATACTTTCTCTCTCATCACATCTCTCTTTCCCAAAATTTATATGGATGCTACTCTATTAGAACAAGCAATGCCGGGTGTTTTTCTAGGAGCATGATATTTAAAGCAGCCATTTTGGTCATAGCTTAACATTCTGGCTTGTTGGGAAGTCATTAATTATCGTTTCTCAAGTTGTATGTTATGGGAAGGTATAGTTAAGTGGACACTTCCTGCTTTCTTCACAGGAAGGCAAGGCAAAGGAGCTGCATTTAAGTTCATCGGGTTTGGTCATAGTACGGCTTAAGCAGTCAGCCTGTATGCTTCATTTCAATTATAGTATAATCATATAATCATGCATTAGTCCCTGCATTAGCAACTAAGGAAGAAGGTTGTGAATCACTAATTCTGAAATGATAACCAGATCTATGATTAGCATTTCCTCTATATTAGGATTTTTAATACTGCATGTTACAAACAAGACACTACAAGAGTGCTTTAAAATTGCTGCATTTTCAAATCTCATGCAGAACTAAGCATATATTCAGGGTTGTCTCTATCTCATTCACAGCTTGTCCTATTTTAATATTGATATAGGAAATTGATGGGGGTGCAGATTAACATACCATTATGTTGTACTATGTTGATAACATAATTCTATTACTAAAAGAGGCTACCTGATTTTCAGCAATTTTCAGCTCTCACAGGCAAACAACGCTGCAGAGTAAAACCCTGTTGCATGAGTAAGACGTCCACTCGTGCAAAGTCTGAATGTAATTCAAATTATCTCCCTCTGATCACACTAAAATGCTTAGTAAAAGTCATTAAGGTGTATATCAGAAAATAATAATAATAATAATAATAATAATAATAATAATAATAATGCTGCTCAGGACTCAAACATTTTATCATAAAACAAGGGAGTCTTAAAAGCAAAAGTTAGAAAAGTAACAGAATACTGTTTTGCTATATCTACAGTATTCCCCATTTTAAAAACTTAGTCCAAAGTACAAATATTTTTTCCTGCCAATGCATGCAAATAATTTAACTGGCATGAGACATCATGAATGGCATTTTCACCACATCACTGTCAGAAATCTGTTGGTCTTGGCATTAGTTAGGTGGTTACCTTTATACTCTTAAGCTGGAATCCAATGCATCTTTATCTAGAAGCATGCCTCACTCAACCCAGACTTATGTCTAAGGAAACATGTAGGGGACTTAACGTTAAATTAGATTACAGTGGTGGCTCGCAAGACGAAATTAATCTGTTCCGCGAGTCTCTTCGTCTTGCAGTTTTTTCGTCTTGCGAAGCACAGCTATTAGCGGCTTAGCGGCTATTAGCGGCTTAGCAGCTATTAACGGCTTAGCGGCTTTAAGAAAAAGGAAACAACCTCGCAAGAACTCGCAAGACGTTTCGTCTTGCGAAGCAAGCCCATAGGGAAATTTGTCTTGCGAAGCACCTCAAAAAAACGGAACTCTTTCGTCTAGCGAGTTTTTCGTCTTGCGGGGCACCACTGTAGATTAATAAATACTGTTTAAAATACTTCACTGATATAGGGAATAGAAAAGAGTGTGTACTCTTGTATTCTGAAGGTTGATGAATACATGCCTATTTCTAGAATGAGACTCCACTACCTGAAATCAATTATTTTCACTGCTTATTTCTATGGAACAATACAAATGGAATAATATGGAGCTACCTAGCTACAATAGTGGTGGCAATCTACAGAGGCTCCATGTGCATTTGGAGGAGGGGGAACCATGCACACAGCAGGAGGTTTCTTTGAAGTTCTCACTGCAGCAGCTCTGGCTGTTGAGGCAGCAAGCTGTTTTGCAAATTGAACCATGGCAGTAGGAGCTGCTGCAGCAAATACTTCAAAGGAAGCTCAGGCTGTGCACTCAGTTCTTCTCTGTGCAAACACTTTTCTGGATTGTGTCTCTAGAATCACAATAATCAGCATGTATTTACACACAAGAGAAGACAGGGTTGTTTTTACATTTCTCACAGCACAATCCTTTTGTAAATGAAGCTTCAAAGCCTGTACACGTCATCATCAATGTCACTTATCTTGCTATTGCTTTGTATTATCTAGTAATAATCGAAAGATCTGCAGTTACAAAGGGCAATGTTATTACCCAAGTTGATAGGTAAGCTATGTGTTTTGAGCTTGCAGATTTCATTAGGGGCACTAAATACAAAGTAGAGTATATACAAAATCTCTCATAAAAAACAATTTTGCACATTTTCATTTCGGATTGGCTCTTAAAAAGGAAGCTTGGAAAAGGGAATCTTTGCACTGTCTTGTCTGCAGCCCACCAAAAGCCGCTCCTGAGGATGAAGGAACTCTCTGGAATAGGATGGGGCAGGACACAGGGGCTGCAGGGGGAATTACTTTGTCCCCTTACTAAGGCATTGTATCTCCCTTTGATTTCAGGCAGCCTCCCACACCTTCAGGAGCAGCTTTTCAAGGGGTGCAGGAAGCTGTCGTGGAGAGATAAGGGTGGGAAAGGCTCCTAAGGGCTTCTTGCTGTTCATAATTCTGAGAAACAAAGAAAAAATACAGGCAGAACCGTGGGCACAATCCAGTCAAAGTTGGGGAGGGGGAGGGGGAATCACTTCATCTGAAATAAGTGCAACTCAAATGTGCTTACCTTCAGCTGTTTAAGAATTCTTAATTTTATTAAGTCCCCCCCCCCCATATAACATGACTTAAAAATACATTTTTAATGAGTACAACCTAATTCCTATGAAGAGATACTAGTGAGTTGTTCACTAAATGGTGAGAATGTGTATTGCCAAGTAGGCTGATGGGAACATATATTTGCATAATATAAATGGGGTTTTGGCTATCCCCAATTGCACCAAAGCATGGAGAATGTGTCCCTGACTTCCCATAGGGAGGAATGTCAGGGGACCAGGAGGACTTTTGGAACTGCCCTGTTTTTGGCCCACGGTGTTGGACAGTGGCGTAGCAGGGGGGAGGGGCACCAGGGTGATTGCCCTGGGTTCAAAAATTTATAGGGATGTGCTTCTGAGCACATGCAAAATACTCCTTCCCTCTGAGGCTGCAGCTGCTGCCCTGACCAAAGGCACTCCCTGTCCCACCTGCCCGCTTCACCTGAACAGGACACCAAACAGGAGCTAAGATAGGAGAGGCCCTTGTATTCCTCAGCTGTCTGGCGTCTCCTGATGGTGGGAGAGGTGGATGGACGGCGAGACTTGAGGCAGTGGCAATGCCCCAACCTGAGGAGGTGTGCACATATATCCTGCACTGCTCCATCTGGCAACAGCAGAAGCACTGCATGGAGGCACTGCGATGGCTGAGCAATGGCCAACAACCCTGTCCTGCCTACCGATGGCTTCCTCTGCCCATTGCCCTGAGCCTCGGCAGAGATGCTCCCACTCATTTCAGCCTGCCCTGCAGCAGAGAGGGTCATGTGCCCACTCAACGACAGCCCCGACAGCGCAGCACTCTGTTGCCACGCGCTGTTCTTCAAAACCAAATCCCCCGCCACCTTTTTCTCCAAGCGTGGAGAAAGGTGCGCAAAAGGGAAGGAGCCACAGAGGTTGTGCAAAGTGCAAGCCAATGATGGCAAAGGTTTGCACCATCGGAGTGCTCCCATCCCATCAGAAGGGTTACTCTGTGCTCACCATAAACTCAGATGTCAGCGGTTGGTTCCAGATGGTCCCAGTCCCTGAAGAGCAGACTCTTGCATGGTGGGCTCCTCAAACCTTTCCTTGACTGTGATATATGGATGTCAGAAGTAGCTCTGACAAGGGGCCATGGGGCTGCACCCTTAGTGAACTGTGTTACTAGGCATGAAAGTAGATCTGAGAGAGGGTAGGGATTGATGTAATGGCTGCCAGATACTGCTGATTCTTAAGCAGGGAAAAGTATCGCTTACTTTGCTTACTTATATAGTTGTGTAAGGATATTCATTGGTGGCTCTCACAAATAAAAATGCAGCAAGTTTCCCCAACCTTTCCCATCATCACAAGTTTCCTGGGACACTGTAAGTCCATTACAGTCATACTTCGTGTTGCGTTTGCTTCAGGTTGAGCGTTTTCAGGTTGCGTCCCATGGCGACCCGGAAGTACCAGAAAGGGTTACTTCCGGGTTTTGCCGCTCGCGCAGACGCTCAAAATGACATCACATGCATGCACAGAAGTGGCGAATCGCAACCCACGCAGGTTGCATTCTGCTCAGGATGCAAACGGGGCTCCGGAACGGATCCCGTCCGCAACCAGAGGTACCACTGTATCTTACAAAAGTGGAGCGCTGCCACCCAGTTACTAATTTTTTAGAGGGAGATCTTATTATGAGAGTGAAATTTTTAGAGGGGTAGGCGTTAAGTCTATAGCAGCAGCAGCAGCAGCAGCAACAATAACAAAACCCAAAAGGAATCTTATAGCTCCTGAAAGGCTAACCAAGTTATTATGGCATATGATCTTTTGGACTACAGTCTACTTCATCAGTAAACATATTTCTTGTCTATGGTTTTCTTATTATTATCATGAGGTTGCTGTGGTAGGCGACCTACCATGCTGTCTTCGTTTTACATTGGGTAGAACCAACAAATAAAAGTATTCACTAACAAAACAAGGCGCAAGCCAAAATTAGCACTGTGAGGGGGACTGTTTGCCTAATTTTGGCTGGATTAGTCACTATAATATCATTATCTGCTCTGCACACAGATCAAAAGAATTACATTTTGAAAGTACTTTATCTAGACTGCTTTTTCCCCCTTCTCTCTTATTTTAGCTAGCCTGTGTACTCAAGGGGGAAAATATTTTCAAAACTCCTCACACTGCAGTTCTATCTCTACCAAGTATCTCACATTATGTAAATCGTTTCCATTATACCCTGATTTTTTTTACACTTTACGTATTAAAAATGCAATCAATGAGGCATGCATCTATGCAGCATTAGAAATGGAACATATATATCACTTTTAAACCAATGTGGTGCCAAGTATTCTCACCCCTTCATACTATTAAAATAGGCATAAACAGGTTTAGAAATGTGTTTTCACACTACAAAATTCATTGATGATAATGGCTCAGAGTTCATCTAAGAGAATGGCTTAGCTAAAACAAAACTAGGAGACACACCCATTTTCATTTATGTAACCAAGTAGTTTGAGATGTTTCAATGGTAAGATTCTGGGTTGGCTTCTAAAGCTGCTAGGTAACTGTAATGTACTTGTCCACATGGACAACTCTGTATAAAAAGTTACTGGTATTGATAAGAGCATTACTACAACTAGTGTAATGCAAATCAAAGCATCTTCCTTTCCTCTAACCCCACCATTCAAAAAGAGAAGCATTTCATAGTTTTAACAGTTGCGTAAGATTATCATGCACTGAATTTGATCCAGACTGGAAAAATGTCCCTTGCCCATTGCCACATCCCTTCTGCATATTATTTTAAAAAACAACATACCAAATGTATTATATGTTAGGTCATGTGTTTGGGCCAGTTTCTAAAGGATGCTTTGTATCTGTTTACCATGAAGTGAGAGGGCAGAATAAAATGAAGCTCATACCAGAACTTGGTCTTTGATTTGGCATGCCCATTTCGAAGGCAAGTATTTTAAACCTCAACCTGAAGAGAGAAAACAACATCTATGGCCTCCCTCACATGGGTGCCAAAGGAATTTTTTGGGGGGCGGGGGGGGGGGCGGGGATGTAAAACACTAAAAAGCGGAAGAGAGGGCTAATTTCTCACAAAAAAGAACCTATAAGCACATTTTGCCTCCTTTCTCTGGTTCTACAAATGCTAGAAAGATGAGACTCGGGAGATGATGTTTCATGGCTGGAGTGCCTTCCCTGCCCCAACACCACCTTTGCTCTCTCATATGCATCTTATTTCTTTGCATTCGGAGTTTGTGTTCCCGCCCAAGGAAATCCAGCCCAAGGAAGAGTTCTGTGTATCTCGGAAGCGCACAAGCATAACACGGACCCGGTGAAGCCTGCAATCGTTTCCCAACAGGGCAATAACGGATCTGGATGCATCAGGAAGGCGTCTCTTTAGCAGGTTTTCTCCGACCCGCTCCCCATTTTTCCCCGCATCGTTATCCCCCCTGCCCACGATAGTGCGTGTGTACGTGTACCACGATCAGAAGATTCCCGTCCTTTTCCCCCGAGAGAGGGATGAGGGACCCAGGAGAAAGACTTGAACCCTTCCCTTTGAGAAAAAGAAACCCACCACCGCCCTGACCTCGCCTCCCCTTCCTCGCCCCTCCTGCCGCCGCCGCTGCCTCACCGTGTAGGTCTCCACCAGCTCCGAGCCAAGGATCCGGACCCCTTTCGGGGGCTCCTCGCCCTCCTCCCCGGCCCCGACCACCTCCATCTCGGCCGCTCCTCAGGCAAGAAGAGGGCAGGGCAGGGCGCGAGGGACGCGGGGAGGGAAGGCGCCGCTGGGGCGGAGGAGCTGCGCTCACTCGGCCGCTCTCCTCAGGCGAGCTCCGCCGGCCGCTGCTGCTGCTGTTGTTGTTGTGGCGGCCGCTGCTGCTGCTGCTGCTGCGCTGCCCCCTCCCCACGGGCCGCTGCCAGCGCAGCACCCGCCGCCGTCACAGCCGCCATGTTCGGCTTCACTCCGCCCGCCTGCCCGCCTCCCTAACTCGGCTGGCTCCGGCGGGGGCGGGGCAAGGAGGAGGAGGAGGAGGAGGCCTCGAGAGACGCCGCCGCGCGACAACTGTCATTCGCAGCCTGCGGAAGGGCCGAGGAAGCCCCGGGCGTAGGGGGCGGGGCTAAAGCGCGGGAGAGCGAGGGGGGGGGGAAGGAAGAAACATGGACTTTCGAAAGAAGTAGAGTCGCAGTTCCTTCAGCTGGAGGACGGAGCTTCCGGGTTACTTTCGACCCCGTCTTCCTCCTAAAAGAAAAAAAGAGGCAGCTCCTCAGAGGAGAGGTAATGGAGTGCAATGTGGCCAGAGTGTTCACTGCATTTTGCCCCATCTGTTGCTTGTTCCCATCTGCTTGGAACCAGTCTGTTGACTTGCAGCTTCACCCCTGAGTTTCTTTTGGAAAGAAGGTGTTGCAGTTCGGATACGGTGCTGACATAAGATGCCAGATCTCAAGCCGGTTGCTCCGCCAGCCACAGAATCCACCACTCTTGACTAGTGAGTCCTTGGCCTGTGCTGCTGAGCCACCAGCATCTATTACTACAAGTTATCCCAGACAACACCACTGTTTCGTTATATTGCAAATCACCCCTACAATCTTGCTTTTGCTGTTATAATGGTAGCCTGCACCTGTGAAGGAGGCTCCATTTTTGCCTGGAGAGGCACGGAAAGAACCTTCATTATGCAACGTAGATATGTCCAGGCAAATACTGTTTATGCAACAAATTGCTTCACCTCATGAGTACACCCATGGACGTAAATCTTTGTCATCCTGTTATCCTTTGCTATCACTTACAAAATTCAAAGGTAAACAAAAGAGATTTAGATGGAAGAATCCTCATGGAATGTTAAGCTAATAAATAATCAGCTGAAACGCTAATAGAAAACTTGCCCTTCCTTCTCCCTCACCGGAGCAACTATCCAGCAAGGCCCAAAGGATGTGGCAATCTTTCTGTCCTCGCTAGCTCTCAGCTGGCTCATTAACCAACTATTTTTCTCTGCCTCTTAACCACAGTCTGTCTTGCTCTTCAAAATGCCTATTTTTTTAAAACTCCTGTGGCTCCAGGGAGACATTACCAAAAACAGAATAAGAGCTTTTAAGTTCTGCACTCATTTTTTTCTTTCCTAGCTACTGTATGAGTCCCAAGCAAGTTTTGTCTCTCTTTTCTGAACATGACTTTAAATTTTAAAAAATGTAATTTATGACAACTGTCTGGGGCATGCGTTTTAAGGATTATTTTTGGACTTGTCTACGTTAACCTTTATGGTAGGATTTAGATCTCTAATAATTTATGTAACCTCTTTAAGAATTACTGTGTTAATAGTGTCTGTTGTTTTGCTTATAGCTCCTGAAAAATGCTTTATTATTTTACTTCTGAATGCACTGAGCTACAAGAACAAGCTTTGCAGCAGTGTGAACCAGAGCCTGTTCACCTTTTTGGCTCATTCATCAAGTAGAGCCAGCCAGTACCAGCCTAAGACAGTTTGCTATAAGTGGCGAAGGACAAAATGGTCCCTTCCCTACCCACATTCCATGTTCAGAAACACACCAGACTGGCAAGCAAACACCAGGGCTGGCGCAGCATTCTCCACTGTGCCTGAAGGCAGCAAGCTAATTTAGAGGGCACAGGGCAGCTCGGTTCTCCACCACCTCACAGCTATTTTCCTGGCCACCTCCTGGCCACATCACACTGCTTAATGATAGGGTGCCCCAGAGCCATCCATTACCTGAGAATACAAGTGCAGAGGATGAAGAATTTAGAATGCCAACTCTTAGCATTGGAAGAATGGAGAAAAACCTCTCCCTTTGACCAGGAGGATATTTAACATTTGTTATAATTATATACAGTGGTACCTCTGGTTACGAACTTAATTTGTTCTGGAAGTCCTTTCTTAACCTGAAACTGTTCTTAACCTGAGGTACCACTTTAGCTAATGGGGCCTCCTGCTGCCACCGCACGATTTTTGTTCTCATCCTGGGGCAAAGTTCTTAACCCGAGGTACTACTTCCGGGTTAGCGGAGTCTGTAACCCAAAGTGTTTGTAACCCAAGGTACCACTGTATTAGTCTTATTGATCTTATGTTAGCTGCTTCATGAGCATTGTTGGCTGATGTGGGGGTAAAACACAATATGACTGAACAAATAAATATAGGAAATAAATCCATGTTAAGTGATCCTGACTATTGTAGTGCCATTCTTACGTACCTCTACTCATTCAAAGTAAAGCCCACTTGCAAATTCTTCACATAAGTTTCCATTTACAGATGAATTAGTTTCTTGCCAGCTCTACCTACCTGTGTGCAAACACAGTTGGACAGAGGGGGGAGCTCTGAATCAGTGGAGAGAGAGATTGTTCACTCTAGCATATGTATAACCTCAATACCAATGCATGTCCCTAAACAAGCTAAGTGAATGATGGAACAAATTGTTTTGCCAAGGGTCGACATGAGTTAAGGATTTAACCAGCTTGCCCCACAGATGCAGATGCTTGCAGAGAATTTGGTAAGAGTCAGTTCAAACATTTGGACTATTGTGTGGTACAGTTATTCATAGAATCATAGAATCATAGAGTTGGAAGAGACCACAAGGGCCATCGAGTCCAACCCCCTGCCAAGCAGGAAACACCATCAGAGCACTCCTGACATATGGTTGTCAAGCCTCTGCTTAAAGACCTCCAAAGAAGCAGACTCCACCACATTCCTTGGCAGCAAATTCCACTGTCGAACAGCTCTTACTGTCAGGAAGTTCTTCCTAATGTTTAGGTGGAATCTTTTTTCTTGTAGTTTGGAACCATTGCTCCGTGTCCGCTTCTCTGGAGCAGCAGAAAACAACCTTTCTCCCTCCTCTATGTGACATCCTTTTATATATTTGAACATGGCTATCATATCACCCCTTAACCTCCTCTTCTCCAGGCTAAACATGCCCAGCTCCCTTAGCTGTTCTTCATAAGGCATCGTTTCCAGGCCTTTGACCATTTTGGTTGCCCTCCTCTGGACACGTTCCAGTTTGTCAGTGTCCTTCTTGAACTGTGGTGCCCAGAACTGGACACAGTACTCCAGGTGAGGTCTGACCAGAGCAGAATACAGTGGCACTATTACTTCCCTTGATCTAGATGCAATACTCCTATTGATGCAGCCCAGAATTGCATTGGCTCTTTTAGCTGCCGCGTCACACTGTTGGCTCATGTCAAGTTTGTGGTCAACCAAGACTCCTAGATCCTTTTCACATGTACTGCTCTCAAGCATCTTGTATTTGTGCCTCTCATTTTATTCTCTCCTTCACTACTTAAAAGGAAACAGAAGTGGTTCCATTGGGTGGAGTGAAGGACTGTGCCATAAACCTGCATGTGAAAGGTTTATATTTGAATTGTTTCTCAATTGTCACAGAGTGTACAGCTAGACCACCACAGGCTCATGTTCTTGCCCCTGACATTGTGATACACGTGTGGAATCTGGAAAAGGCTTCCTTTGGAAAGGACAGGTCTTCCAATAGGATACTCATGTTCTGTTGGTAGAAAATCAGCTGTGCATAGTATACAAAGCACTGGTTTTGCTGTCAGTAAGCCATATGGATAAATTTGAGCGCGGAAAACTAAAGCACCCCCAAAATGTGGAACCATCATTCCGTACGTGTGCCATCTGATCCCTGAAAGAAGCATAAGTGTAGCAAAGATCAGGTTGCACTTTAGTTCTGAAGTATAAAACAAACAAAGTAAGCATCAGTGGAATTAGGATCATGTTTTAGAAATGTCAGCTGTAACAAACTTTGCATGCTTCCCATTGAGACAAGGTGAAGAGTCTTGCTTAGAATGGATAGGATGGCTTTATATGCCGGGCTGTGTAGCGATCAGCAGTCCCTGGCTGACACATTTAGGGCTGACAGCCTACTATATAAGCAGAGCTTCAAGGGACAGGGAGCTGGCAGAGACCTTAATTTTGTCTCTGTACAGTTTGTCATCTCCATCCAGCACTGGGCCAACAGTAACAAACCATGGATGATATTTACAAGGCAGCAGTAAGTAATATTTTCATACATGATGATATAAAGCTGAGGCTGGGACTTGCTTCTGCATAAGCAAGCACAGGATTATGCTCCACATGTCTTAACAAGGTGCAAATATTAATGTTCTGGTTAATGCTAGTGATGATGTTAGATTCATTTTTATCATTAATGTTAAATGTAATAATGGAGATCCTTCAACTTGTTGATATGATAAAGAGATTTGCCATTCAGCTTAAGTTCCCTAAAAACAAACAAACAAAAAACTTGGACAAATGCATTGTTGCTTAATTTAATGAAACTTACTGTGTTTTATGTGAAAGTCTGTTTTCATTGTAGCCCAGCTCTAAATAGAGTATATATTTTAGGTTTTTGTTTAATGGATTAGGGATGCCTAACTGCATAAGGCTGTTGTTGACTACTTTATCTTTGTACTATTATAGCCAATATGTTTTACAGAAAATGCAGATAGCAGTGAAACAATTTATTATTTAGATATGCAAATATAGTTTTTACCAGAAGTTCACAAGCTGAAGGGTTTTTGTTGGTTTGTTTAATTCGGAATTCATCTATAATTTCCCCTTCTGCTCGTAGTTGTGAACTACAAGGGGGCCTGAGAAGTAATGTGGTTATAATTTTTTGCGCCTATGGTTTTGACCACTGCTCTGCAAGACAAATTTTGAATGAAAATGCTCACTCTGTTCAATGAAGAAGAGGACACCAGATCACAATTGCCTAAATTTCAGGAGAGTTAGATTAGTTATTATTTTTAGCTTGGAAAGTAAGTCAAAGGGGTAAGGAGAGAAACTAATGACAATAACAGAAATACTCTCACTAATTCCATTTTAATCGGGGGAAGAACAGTTCTGGTTATATTTGTAGTCTAACTGGGCTTATGTTCTGCTGTGGTTAAGATTGTTAATAAGAAACCCTAATAAGACAGATGGAAGAAGGGATGATTCCTGCCTGAGCATATCCTGGTGATGGCTAAGCTCCTACAAGTAGGTTTAAACAGCTGCTATGTGCTGTAAATAAATAATCCACTGAGGCAAAAGAATGTATCTGGGCTGTGGACACATTTCTGTCTAAAATACAGAAGATTCTTTTTCCAATATGGGACAACACTGGGCTATCTGGGTTCTGCATGTTTTGCATTTTCTTACTAATAAAAGGGTCTGCAGTCTGCAAGTTGGTAGTCAACCCCAGACAGCACTGTCTGCTTTCTGAGCAACACTGTTGAGACTAGGCTCATCAAAGCATTGAGGGAAATTTATTTATAGCAAAATTTACTTTACATTTAGTACAGTGGTTCTACACCCCTTGTCATAGCCTTTAACTTATTTGCCTTTACAACAATTATAGAGGAAGTCACTGGTTTTCCCATGTTGTAGGAATAGAATTACAGCCACTTAAGAGAGTTCTTCATCCTTGTCCATTTGGGGATCCTGGACAACAAGATGATCCTTTATGTGTTGCCTTAGCTTAAGCCTTGTACATGTTTATCTTACGACATTTGTATCCTACTCTTTGCCCAATGAACTCAATGCTGATTTCTTTCCCCATTTTATGCTCACAACAAACCTATAAGGGAGGTTTGGTTGAGAGATGTGACTTGCCAGAGGCCGAATGGCTGAGGCTGTATTTGACCCCAGGTCTCTCTCTTGTCCAATCCTCTAACAAGTTAACATAAAAAGGCAGCAACTGGGGTGCCAAGCTGGAAACGAAAGAATGTTACATTAGTCCGTCATTTACTGCAAAGTACAATCATCTTTACATGCATGCAACTGCTCCTGTAACACATGTAATTTTGCAACCACTTGTTCAAAGGAATCCAGCGGATTTATCACATTGCCCGCTCACATCTCTTCTGCAGAGCTAAGTTTGGAATGCTTTCCAGATGCCAGTGTATACGAAGAACATTTTCAGGGCCATGGGTTGAGATAAAAGCCTCCAGTGATAAATACCAATGTCAGTCAGCTTCTGTGAACAATCAGAAGGGTTATCTTTCTTAACAGCATCTCAGTCACTAGGGCATAAAAATAGCCAGTGTGCCAAAATAGTCAAGTTATGTGGAGCACACAAAAGTGACAGGAGGCGTTTGTTTGCTGTCTCCAACTGTCTTGGGTTGTCGGGGGTTTTTTTCTTTTTCTTTTTGGTCATCACAATAAAAGAGCATCTCACAGCTGCTCTACTTCCATCACAGAGGCTTATATAAGCGGGTTCAGGTTTCACTATGAAATTTTGAACTGGCATCTTGCTGCTATTGTTATCTGTTTCCATAGATTATCCCCCTCCCCCATCTTGTCATTCGTTTTCTGCAGCCTTCCAACGCAATACAAGCAAGGCTGATGGATGGGAGACCAGTATTTCTATGGGGTGGTTCTGACCTCATAGGTAATTGGAAAAGATTTTACAGGTTGATCCATGTGTGTCAGTTTACTCTGAAAAGATTCTCCAGACGCAAACAGGACTGGTCAGGAATAAGGGATTGTTTCTCAACAGCCATCTTTACACAAAGGTGTGTAAGGGGGACAGGGCAGAAGGTGTATGTGTATCTTGGAGATGCTGACATGAAGCAGGTGGTATCTGTTTGTATGTATGTAGGAGGAGTACAGCAGAGTTGGAGTCCAAGATTGGAGTCCAATGGCCCAGTCGGAAGAATAATGAGCTGGAGGGGGGGCGTGTTCCTGGGTCTGAACCTGAATTTAGAGCCAACACTCTCACCCCACCAGCAGCTTTCAGAAGAACCTGGAAGTCTATTCTGCAAACCATAAGCACTTAGGCCTGCTCACCAAAGGCAACAGAGAGGATAAATCAGAAGTACAAGGCCCAGATCATAAGCATGGATATTTTGAGGGGACACTCCTACAGTGGTATCTCAGGTTACATACGCTTCAGGTTACATACGCTTCAGGTTACAGACTCCGCTAACCCAGAAATAGTACCTCAGGGTAAGAACTTTGCTTCAGGATGAGAACAGAAATTGTGCTCCGGCGGCATGGCGGCAGGAGGAGGCCCCATTAGCTAAAGTGGTACCTCAGGTTAAGAACAGTTTCAGGTTAAGTACGGACTTCCAGAACAAATTAAGTACTTAACCCGAGGTACCACTGTATTATGTATTAACTTGAACACATAGCAACTAAATGGTACAAATTAGCATTTAGTATCATTAAAGGAGATGCTGGCTAAATCCCACGAGGAAACAACCAGGCAAATTAGATGTGCATATTTGAGATAGGTGAAGATGTTATGTTGCCTATTAAATACAATGTTAATGAGAAGGGATGCATCAAGAGGAGAATTCACAATCAAGTCAACACTAATTTTGGGGAGAGACAGAGACAGACAGACAGAGAGAGAGAGAGAGAGAGAGACTTTAATTCATGTCAGAGCAGGTGAAGGTGGAGGATACGGAAACATTTTACTTTAAGAAATTAATATATCTGTTTTGTTAGCCTGTAATGTCTTGCTACTGGAAGACTATATTTGACTGAAGTACAAGGATGATATATATACAAATAGTTATACTGTATGATTGAACTGAGTCTTTATTTTAATAACAGGTTGAGCAGTTGACAGAAGAACAGAAAAATGGTAAGCTTGTGCCATTTATCTTCCCATTTATTTCACAAGAAGGCTGTTTGCCGCATTGTCAACTTGTAATTGGGGTGGTTGGCTAACCAATTAGCCACCAGCGCTGACAAGTAATCAATATGTAAAATAAAGAGCTTGGATCCAGAGCTGGTGGAAGATGACGATTTGTGAAGTTCAGCCTATTACCACTTCACTCTAATCTTAAGAGGCGATTTCCTGCTTATGCTTCCCAACCCTTTATTGGCAGATGCAGGATATAAAGAAATTCCAGAGATGTTTTTAAAAGGGGTCATATAGACCTATGAAGCTGCCTGATGATGTTAGATCAACTGGGCCATTATATGACATGTACTGTTGACTCTGTCTATCAGGGGCTTCCCACAGTAAGGACTTCTTGCTACCCAAGAGATTGACCCCGGTCTGTATGTGCATGGACCATGTGGTCTATTACTGAGCTATGGGCCCTCCACAGATTGCATTTGGCATATTTTTGAATTAAAATATAAACTAACAGAGTACATCTGTGAAATGCTAGGAGGCTGAATGTCCTTGAAACTCTTTTAAGCCTTTTAACGTTTTGAGCTTAGCTGGTCCCATTCATGAAAGGGAAGGGATGAGAGACAATCAATCTGGCATAATTTTGAAGGCAGGAGTAGAAAGCTGCCAGCTATTTTCTGTCAGTCACAGCTGGAAAGTGCTGTAGGCTTTGAAGCCTCCTTGTTGAATTCAATGTGGCAAACCCTGACTTCATTTCTTCCTCCAGAATTCAAGGCTGCTTTTGATATATTTGTCCTGGGTGCAGAGGATGGGTGTATCAGCACAAAGGAGCTGGGGAAGGTGATGAGAATGCTGGGGCAGAATCCTACCCCGGAGGAGCTGCAGGAGATGATTGATGAAGTAGACGAAGATGGTGAGCTATTTTTTTCTGGGTGGTTATAAGGATCTGGAAAGGAAAGTTTAAAAATAGTAAAACATTTTTTTTTCTTGAGAGCTGTGTGGAGGAGGAATGAAGAGGAGTTGAACCAGATGTCCTTTGGCATATTCTGCATTTTTATCTTGTGAACTGCCCGGAGATCTTTGGATGAAGGGTCGTATATAAATTTAATGAATTAATAGCAACAACATTATTTTTATTTATAGCCCATGCATCTGGCTGGGTTTATATATGGAATTCTAGATGGAAATCATCATATTGAAATAATTCATGACACCTCCTTGAATGTTTATGGATTCAAAGAATGGATGAAACAAGAAGAACAACTAACAACACGAGCAACAACAATTTGGGAAAAAACAACAACCACCATTTAAATTTGAAGGAAAAACAAACTTCTGTCAACTGCTACAGCATATACAATATTAACTGGCTTTTTTTATTACCATGTTCGGAATATTTAAATGGAAATGCTCAAGGTGAGAGATAAGTTACCTTTGTTGTTTTCTTTTTCATTGACAGGCAGTGGCACTGTAGATTTTGATGAGTTCTTAGTTATGATGGTCAGGTGTATGAAAGATGACAGCAAAGGAAAATCAGAAGAAGAACTTTCCGATCTCTTCAGAATGTTTGACAAGTAAGTACCTTGTGGACCTAGACAGTGATCAAGTGGAGACAGAACGTTTCTAACACTCATACCTAGTCCCGGGTGACTAGTAATATGCAAGAAGAGGATAACTAGCTTTCATAGACTTCCTTCACTGTGATAGCTGCCACTACGAGGATGGGGGAGAAATCATTTCAGCTCACATTTCAAGGTAATATGCAAACCGAGACACAACCAGCCTGCAAAATTCACATTTCTCTGAATATTGCAATTCTTTTTATTACTTAATATATTGACACCCTGCCATTCTCCCAGGTTGGGATTCATTGTAGTCCTCCAGCCAAGTAATGCACAGAAAAATGCATATACTAGGGTGAAGTGTTTATAAAATGCATAATTTAGTAAAAAAAAAACAAAAAAAACCCATACAAAAATGTATTAGGGGAAAGTGCATTGCAAAGGTGGATATATTAGGCAAAATTAGGCGTAGAAACATTAGAAGAATGTCACGACATAATGATACCATGTGATTATTGTCCTACCCACCTGACAAAGTTGGCCTGCAGGGGGAAGGCTAGATAAAAATCTGACCCCCAGGGGCAAGAAGGTTCCAGAACTTTCTCTTCATCATCATTATCTTGACAGGTTGGATGGCCATCTGTCATGGATGCTTTAGTGGAGTCCCCTGCATTGCAGGGGGTTGGACTAGATGACCCTTGGTTCCCTCCCAACTCTACAATTCTATGATTCAACACGTTTGGATTTTTTCCCTCTTTCACATTGGCCAACCATTAAGAAAGACCCAAAACTTCAGGGCCAATATTTAGATGGGTACGAATGTTGCATTTGCACATGTGCATTTAACAGCTCCACTAGATTATCACTTAGCTGTTTGCAAGTCCTTTCTTTGTCAAATTCAGATCTCTGAGAAACTGCGCATGATCATACTGAAATACAAATATTAATGCCAAACAATGCCTTTTGGGTTGTTTGGTTGATCTTGTGGTGTATCGCATAGAATACAGTGTTCAAATAAACGCTCGGCCGCAATGCAATGCTTGATGAGAATGAAGAAATATACAGGAATGGAATTCTTCCTTTTTTGAGCTCTCCCATCTCTTCACAGAAATACAGATGGATACATAGACCTAGACGAACTAAAACTCATGTTGCAAGCTACAGGAGAAACGATCACTGAAGATGACATTGAAGAACTTATGAAAGATGGAGACAAAAATAACGATGGCAAGATTGACTATGATGGTAAATGACTGTGTGTAACTTTGCATATAAATCACAGCAAGAATTGCAGTGCTCTTAGATGGTAACCACTATAAAGAAAAAGAGGGTGGACACACACACACACACACACGACCTAATCTTAAAAACTCAGAGTCATCCTTACTTAAAGACCAAAGGTACTCCTTTCAGTTAAATCCTTCCAGCTTGGGACCAGCTGACTTGAAACATCACCTTACCCTATAAATGTCCACTTGACTGCTTTGATCTGTGGATCTGGGAGTGCCACATAGTGTTCATTCCACACTTGCAAGGAATCCTTCAGTATAGCCACACCTGCACTTTTGAATTCCCTGCCGATCCCCTGCAGCACGGCAAAACTAGGCTTTCTTTCACCTGGGTAGAAGACTCACATCGACCAGCCCTATGCGCATTTCCATACACATGCACACGTGTACACACGCACACTCCTCTGCTCTTTTCTGATATCTAGCTCCTGAGGGTTTCTTTGACATTGTGCCCATTATAGCAGGGGCAGCTTCCAGAGGCTTCACTTGAACGGACTACGGCTTCCTCTTGAACTTGGTGATTCTTACTTCTGAGTAGAGCATGCTTAGACATTGCACTAGTCACCAGGGCTTACTTCTGAACTCAGTGGTCCTTACTTATGAGTAAATATGCATAAACGTTAACACTGCAAGTCATTTCCCAGTAATATAAAGAATTATCTCACTTCATTTCCCAAAGCACAGGGCCATTTACTTCTCTGTCTGGTTTTAGTTCTTTGTGTCTTAATTTCCCTCTTCTCCCCCAACCCCACCCCACGAAAAACAGCAAGGGGACCGAGATCTGAATTGTGAAAAAGCTAACCCCCATATTTACAACCTTATCACAGGATTGTGGGAAAGAAGGTTCTCGTGTCTCTTTAAAGACTTACAGATCAGAGCAGGTACATTTGGGGTGGGGTGGGGGAGAGAAAAACAGCTGTCCCAGCTGGGGAGCTCTGGTGGGACAAGGGAGCCACCTGGCACCAAGGAGTGTAGAGACACACGAGGGAGAGAGGGGCTGGCGCTGCAGCCCAATGCAGCTGTCCTGGGCACCCCACATGTGCGGAGGGGGCTCTTCCCTCTGGAACAGGCAAAGTGAGTGGGGAGAGAAGGAAGGGGCTTCTGACTCAGAGGGTAGGATGGGATGAGGCAACAAAGGCAATAGCAAAACCACTTTGGACCTATGGGGTGGAGTGGGTGGTGGTCAGGCAGCCCCAGCTCATCGTAGATTGGCTAACAGGCTGAGAGCATCAATGGCGCCCTCTGGAGGCTTCACCTTGGGCAGAATTCCTGGCTAAAAGCCCTTAGTTTTGGCACTGTAGGCAAGCACTTTCACTGTAATGTTTTCAGACCTGCTAAAAACTTTTTTATAAGCAAGCGTGCCCAAACATATAAATTTGACATGTGTTTTATAATGGATTTTTAAAATAGCTGATTTTATTTTGAACAAAAATTACCCTAACTTGTTTTTAAATTTTGATGTGATCAGAAATTTTAATGTACATTTTATGTAAACTGCTTAGAGGTTTTGATGATTAAGTGGTATATAAATCCTGTTACCTAAATAAAGGAGGAAAAGCCTTGGCTGTATTGCTGTATGCAATAGTCTCTGGGTCAGAATACATTAACTTGCATTCACGGCCCCGCCACTGCATTGTCAATTCTTAATAGCTCATATTTAAGCTGTTGGTATCATTTTCCGTACACAAAATCATTTTTTGATTATCCTTTCAAAAAAAGGACAAGACAAATTGAGATATCTCATAGCCATGGTCACAGTCTAATGAAGAGTTAAGCTTGCTTTGGGCCATTGAAATAAATAGTCCTAAGTGTGCTTAACTGTCTTGGACTATAGCCATTGTTTGCTTGAAAAATGTTTGAGGAATGATAATAGGGTGGTTTTGCCTCGGGGAAAGTAATGGGTACAACAAACTCAAATGGCAAAATGCATGCCTTATGCGCAACAATTGATACATACAGTCAGTGCTTTCCCCCCCCCTAAAAAAATGTTTAGGGGTACTCTCATTTTCCTACTCATATTTAAATACTGCCCCTTAATGAGGCCAAACTTAGATTCACAAAACTTTTAGGGGTATGCATACCCCTGTATACAGTCCTTGCATGAGTACAGCTCATCATGTGGGGCAGGAGGTCTATGGGAAAGGAGAATCACACTTGTGGAGCTGGGGAGGGGGGAAGAGGTGTCAAGAAACATCCCCTGCTTCTCCAACCATCATCTTATTAAACAAACATCTTGGATTTCCTTTCTTTGGCAGAATTTCTGGAGTTTATGAAAGGCGTTGAATAAGCATGAGATCTCTGGAAAAGCAGCCTCGGACACCTCCAGTTCTCTTTTCCTTACTACTTGCATGATGTCATGTACTGAAGATGGTGAACATCAGGAAAGTCTGACCCATATCTTAAGTGCCTCAGATAGTCATCCTATGGAATATTTATTGAGTCAGGTTGTGGTCCTGTTTACTTGTTATTGCTTTCCATGATTATAATGTGCCCTTTAATGTATGAATGGGTTGTGCAGGTGACAATGAAAAATGAGGCTTAAATGACTATTGAGACATTTAGTAATTCACTACAAACTCTGATTTAACAGTGGAGCAACAGCTCATCCTCCACCAGTGTCAAGCGGAATGTAAAAGTACAGTGTGTACAGAAATAAAAATTTCTTTTTGAAATGCTAATAAAATTATTTTAAAACTAAAGTTGTTGGTGGTTTTGCAGAAGACTTTCACTGCCAAAAGGTGCTAGGGATGCTTATCAACATTTCAGGTTTGGGTTTATACTGGAGTGTCCTCATCAAACATGTCATGTGCTGTATTCTCTGAACATATTTTTGTCAAGGTCTGTTTCTTTATTTCAAGAATTTTTACCCAGCTTTTCAGCCAAAAACATTAGGTAACCATCCTCAATATACTCCTTTAAATGCTTGTGAAAAACTTTGATTTCAGCAAGCACAAGATTTAGTCATATGCATACAGTATTTGTTTTTAATATTTGCTGATTTTATCTATTGATAATTGATGTATGTACACTGTTTAAAGGTATATCATCACATCGCCACTATCACGCTGTAAAAAAAAAATGCTCCCAATGCATCTTACTGATCAATTAAAAAGCGCACACACACCAGATAATTCCTGCTCTCAAGATTACAGTCTAAAAGGCATGTAGCAACAGGAATAAGGGATGAGGAAGAAAGATGGGGGGGGGGGATCAATCTCAAGCACCAAAGTTATAGCTCTAAAAAGAGCAGCTGGGATGGAAGTGTTCAGTCAGAGTGAATGAAAGGCTTCTGCTAAGTGACAATTGACTATCCATCAAAGGCAGCTGGTTTCTCAGCAGAGCTGGCTGGATAAGCCACCTTCCCTGCTTTGCCTTCTGTTCTGCAGCCTGGTGAAATGGATTGCATGATCTGAGATTCTTAGGATGCCCAATTTTTCACCTGCTATTAGCTTCTGCACCAAAGCTGGCTATTAACATACTTTCAGAAATGTAACACTTGAAGACCTTTATTTATTAGAGAGCATTTCTTCAGATGCTTAAAAGATACTGATCCATGGGTTGTTTCGACTCTTAGGTTTTGAGCCAAGGGGTCCTTGGTGGACTTGTCCTCCTCTGCCATGTACTCCTGCCCACTTGCATAACTACCATTCTCATGGGCTTCAAAGCAACTCGCAATTATTTATCATTTATCTAGATCTGAAATGACAACAAGCACTAAAGATGAGTGCTACACTGCAGAGAGGCACAACAGATACACAATTAAGTGGTTTCCAAGAGAGGTGTTTTTCTAATAGTTTGGGCCCAGGGCTTTCAAACATGCTATATATCCATTCCCCAGGCATAAAAACAAGAATGGATTCAAACCCAAAAGGGATAATGTATTATTGCATCTTTCAGAGAGCGTCTTTTGTGAGAGACATAATAGGAGAATTACGAGAGCTCATTATCCTTTGCACAGGGATCACTTCTTGCAAACAAAATGGAAAGATGAATCATTCTCTGTTTTCCTCCAATGCTTCAACATCCCTTGGACCCAATGTGACGTGTAACGCCATCACCTGCTTGGATCAGGTCAGGGAAAGGAAATACAAGTTTGGTCTTGGGGTGCTTATGATCCTTGGCACGCTTCTGGGTATTTGGTTCAACGGAACCATCATTCTACTAACCATCAAGCACAAATTTCTCAGGGTTCCTATTAATTACGCTGTGGTGAACTTGTCGGTTGCAGACATGGGCAGTATAGTCATTGGACTCTGCCCCACGACGGATGCTAATCTGCATGGGTATTACTTTGAAAACAAGTCTTTCTGCATCTTCCAGGGCTTCTCCGTTGCTCTGTTTGGTAAGTGATTCCCACCTACCCACCTTTCTAGATTTATGTGTGTCATTGCTAATGGAAGTTCTGCTGCATACATAGTAGTCTATACATGCATTTATACAACCCATGTTGCATGCGCAGATAGAAATCTGTGGGGAATCACTGTCAGACATAGGATAATGTGAGCACAACTATAGTGAAGAAACAACTATTAAGTCAGAATGGAGATAATAATTGCTTGGGGTTTTTTCCTTGAATAAATTGATGGTGAACATCAGTTTGGGGCTTGTTCCAATTTGACGTTTCAGATGGTTAAAAAAAAAAAATGTTGACCTTTCCAATTTCCAATTTGAGGAATCCTCAGTATGTAAGTAGAATTTGAGGAATTCTCAGTATGTAAGTAAACACTTTGTTAAGCTCTAGTCACTACAGTCTAGTGAAAATGTAACTCAGTACCTGAACTGCATATCATATATTGAGGGAAGGCATCTGAACTGGAAACCCACATCTGAACCATATTTGTGAATCTTCAGGGAATTCAATATATAAGCTTCATCTACCACTGGAGTGAAAATTTGGACAGCTGCCTGGAGAGTTTTAAGTTAGTCATCACATAGATGGAAAGGTGGGAAGCTCACAGCACCCATCTCCTTCCTTTCTGCAGCCACCTCCTGGACATACCTGCTAGTATGTGGATGAATGCTAGCTCAGAAGTAAAATGTCCTCTTGCTGTGGTGTGAGATGGAAAACAGGAGGGAGTCCCACCAACTGGGTGGGAAACCCCAGGCCCAGTGATCATTCAATAGCAACCAAGCAAGCAAACCACCCACCCACATATTCTTCAAATTCCTGTGGTTTCTCTTGTGGGGAGGCCTAGAATTTTACACCTTCTTCTCATTCTGGACAAGCTGCTAGCAGAGGCAGATTTAGGGCAGTATGACAGGTTTCCCTGCACTGGATGCTGAGCTGTGTGTGTGTGTGTGCTGCAGGGTGTCACAGCTATGACGTAGTGCACATGCAGAATAGAAGGCGAGAGGGGTGAGAGGGGTGAATTTTGGCCTTGCACAGGGCGCTGCTGAAATTTGAAAGACCAAGGGACCTCCCTGTTGCTAGCTTTACAACCATTACAGACACTCCAGAAAAGACCACCTAATGTGGTTTTCTCATTCAGGTTTATGAAGCATGATACAGTGGTGCCTCAGGTTAAGTACTTAATTCGTCCCGGAGGTCTGTTCGTAACCTGAAACTGTTCTTAACCTGAAGCACCACTTTAGCTAATGGGGCCTCCCACAGCTGCCGCGCTGCCAGAGCACGATTTCTGTTCTCATCCTGAAGCAAAGTTCTTAACCCGAGGTACTATTTCTGGGTTAGCGGAGTCTGTAACCTGAAGAGTATGTAACCTGAAGCGTAAGTAACCCGAGGTACCACTGTACTTAGTATGGTTAGGGTTGCTTCTTATGCATCACCAAGAAACAGCAAATGTTTCAACAAAAAAAAGGGACCAACACAGAGCACAGATTTGCATAAAAGTTGCATATATACTAATTTAGAAATAATTACAATACTTTATAGAATTACATCTTACTGTATTGGGGTCGACTTTGATCAGGTGACCTGTGTGGTTGCTCATTTGACTGTCTGGGGACTAACTGTTGATGGTCAACTTCAAGGTCTCTTTAAACTGGACTTGTCCTGGACAGCCCTTTGAACAGAGGATGCTTTTGCATAAAGGCCTGTCCCCTGTAAAATAGGGTACATGCGGACTGCTGGGTCCACATTTCATCTCCATGGTGAGCTTATTAGGTGGTTTTGAGCGAGCAGCTTGTTTCTCGGCCTCAGTCTAGGCCCTTTGTCTGAATCATCATCATCACCACCACCATCAGTAGTAGTTCTATTATTGTTTTTTATTACCTGCCCTTAACCAGCAGAGGATGGGTTGCAACAATTTAAAATTCAGTATTAAAAACAGTTAAAACAAATTGCAGTCGCAGGAACAGGGTGGATCCCGAAAACATGTATTTCAGGTGTCAAAGGCCGGAGTAAAGAAATGTATCTTCAGCATTTGCTGAAAGCTGTATAGTATACGTGCCAGATGCACCTCTGTGGGAAGCAAATCCCACAATTTAGGGGCTGCCACAAAGAATCCTCTCCCCCAGGACACCTCCCCCAACTTCTGAGGGTGGTGGAAGGGAAGGCCCTTTCTTGGTATTTCCCCTCAGCCTGCCTAATAAGGAAGTGAAATATTAGTGAAATGGTACTTGTGAAGGGATTTGAACCCTGAAAGTTCTATACGAATGACAACAGGAGTAATAGTAAAGGGTCCCTGTGGACCAGTCAGGAGGGCTTGGAAAAAGTCATTACCTCTTACACTTAATTTTCCTGAGTCCAGTGAGGCAAGAACCTGACCTAAATAAACATTAATTTCCTATACCAGGGTCACACCCACACCATACACCATACACACAAAGTCCATTGAAAGCATGTGGCTTCCCCCAAAGAAACCTGAGAACTGTAGTTTGTCCAGGGTGCTGGAAACTGTAGCTCTCTGAGGGGTAGACTACTGTTCCCAGGATTCTTTGGGGCAAGCCCTGTGCTTTAAATGTATGGGATGGATGCAGGCCCGTGCAGAGCTTGTCTGAGGCATGGGCTGAGAGTCTGGAAGGCCCCTGGCAAGTTCCCCCTAGCCTGCTTAGCTCTCTGAGACTGGGGGCAAGTGTACCTGGCTGCCTCCCTCCCTCTGCAGCAGCCTGTGTGGATGTGACCTGAGTGGATGCTTACACGGCCAGCAAGGGAACGTGCTGGGAAAAGGGTTGGCAAGGCTTCCTGCAGCTACTTTCATCTTTTGCCACCATTATGGCAGCATCCTAGCCAGGTTTCTGGAGAAGCTTTCCCCCCTGAGAACAGCATGCATTAATCCTTCCTCTTCCTGCTGTAGGGTTGGTGGCCCTTTGGTCTGTTGTGGTGTGTGCTGTGGAGAGGTACCTGGTGGTTTGCAGGCCATTCAAAGGCATCCAGTTTGGGAAGAAGCATGCCCTCCTGGCGCTCCTGTTTACCTGGCTCTGGTGTATCATGTGGACTCTGCCACCGCTTTTTGGTTGGAGTAGCTACGATGTGGAAGGCATTGCCTCAAACTGCGCTCTGGCCTGGCACAGAGAAGACTGGAACAGCCGCAGTTACCACTTGTCTCTCTTCGTGTGCTGCTTCCTGCTTCCTTTGGCCCTTATCCTCTGGTCCTACGGCAAGCTCATTTACGTCCTCAGACAGGTGAGTCACCCACCCTGCTTCCACATAGCAGAGGAAATCATTCACTAGTTCTGTTAAGAGTCTGGAATGCATGTTCCAAAGGGGTTTTTGCAACTGATTTCCACAATTGGGTAGTCTGAGGCCTAGAAGAAAACGAAAATGTCTGCTTTGTACCATATTCAGGACGCTTGCAGCCCTTGCTACTTTCAGGTGAGGTTCGATCACATAATGGCAAATTCAAGTTGTGCAAATAAAGTTGATTTGGAGCTCTGGCCCAACAAACCCACGCCCTCCCAAAACTGGTTGCAATAAGGCAAGCAATGGGAAAATGCACTGCAAAGAGTGGGATAACTTTTGTTTGACGTAATACCATCTAACCTGCAAGTAAATGGGGATGAAGGCTCAGTAAGTAGCTGGTGCTGTCTAACACCCCGCACACTTTGTGCTAACAAATCGGGATGAAGGCTCCATAGACAGGTTGTCTTCTGATTGTTCCATTAGTATAAGCATTTCCGCTTCCCAGATGGAACAATCTAGCCTTCCCTTCCTTTACGCTTGTTCTCCCTGTCCAGACTGGATTTGAGGGAGGAGGTGGGGGAAGTCCCATTATGGTATTGGGAGACCTTGCTCCGGCTTCCAGTTACAGGACAGCTCGGTTTAATCCAGCCCTGAGTTTTTAAATGGAGGGTGAGGAACATTTTTTCTCAATCTGAGGGCTGCGTTCCTTCCCAGGCAACCTTCTTCCTTTCAAAGTACACACACAGAGAGAAAACCTTGCAAAGCCTTTCCATGCATTTAAATGGAGAGATATTTCAATGAGTGCAAAAGGTTTGTGAGCAGGGCCGGATTTACCGTAGGTTTGATGAGGCCCTAAGCTACTGAAGGTAATGGGGCCCTTATCTGGCTGTCCTTTGCCAACAACAAATTGTTACTGTTTTTTGTGTTGAATATATGCTATATGGTAATTTATGGACCTAACAGGTATCTAAAGCCATTTGCACATAACAAAATATGTATTTTATCAAAGTAATTGTTGAATTGAAATACAACAAAGAAGAAGTATATTAATAGTGAAATACAATTAAGAAGAAGTATATTAATAGTATATTATATAGTATATTAATAGGAACGCGGGTGGCGCTGTGGTCTAAACCACAAAGCCTAGGGCTTGCTGATCAGAAGGTCAGCGGTTCAAATCCCCATGATGAGGTGAGCTCCCGTTTCTCGGTCCCTGCTCCTGCCAACTTAGAGGTTCGAAAGCACGTCAAAGTGCAAGTAGATAAATAGGTACCGCTCTGGCGGGAAGGTAAACGGTGTTTCCATGCACTGCTCTGGTTTGCCAGAAGCGGCTTAGTCATGCTGGCCACATGACCCAGAAGCTGTACGCCGGCTCCCTCGGCCAGTAAAGTGAGATGAGCGCCGCAACCCCAGAGTCGGTCACGACTGGACCTAATGGTCAGAGGTCCCTGTACCCTAACCCATATCAACAGTGAAATAATTATTAAGCTCTAACTTAAAATGATTTTTATTCATAACAAACTTAATAATGCAAAAACATTTTTTCCTTTAATTTTTTTGGGGGGCCCCAAGAGAGTGGAGCCCTAAGCTATAGCTTGTTTAGCTTATACGTGAATCTGGCACAAATTGCAAGCCTGGAGCTGAGTCTTCCACCGATGTGAATGGAGACAGAACCTCCTTGCACAGCATCCCTTCATGTATCTGAGCTCTGGATCAGATTAGGAACAGAGGAAGCTGCTTTACTCTGAGTCAGGTCATTGGTATCATCTAGCTCAGTATTGTCTACAGTGATGGCAGCAACTCATTGATTTCAAGTGGGGTCTTTCTTAGCCCTACCTGGAGCTGCTGGGGATTGAATGAGGGGCCTTCTCTATGCAAGGCAGGAGCTCTGTCACTGAGCCACAGATTTTAGGATCGGACCAACACTGAAGAAATCTAGGCAAAATTCCATGATGTTTCAACTTATGTTTAACTTGAAAAGGTGCCTGTGGGTGGGTGTGAAATGGCAAAAGAAAAAGAAAGAAAGAGCAACAACCGATCGTGCAGTCTTGGGGAGACAATACATACTTAGGCTCCAGTAACAACTGTCTGACCTTAAGGCATTTGAAGGAGGCATGTCCTTTGCACTAATATGACTTGCAGCTATTTATAGGCACATTATTTCAGGGCATGCTGGGAATACTTAGCACAAGCATTGTTTAGCAGCTGCCACCGCTTTCCATCCTTTATTGTTGTCTCTGGAGTCCCTCCTCTTTGACTCGTTTGCATCCATGGATGGCTGCCGTTGTTTTAGTTGAAGCATTTAAACTGCTGCAAAAAGCAGAGAAAGCAGTGTATTCATTTCTGTGAGCCACTGGGAGAGTCCACAAAGTCTTAAGATGCAGAAGATGAAAAGAAGAAATCGCCCTGTAGCCCTAAATCTTTATCTGACCATTTCAGCAGTTCCTTCTGCTACCAGCCCCCAATCTTATAACAATACATTGCATTTCATTCTCTCTCTTCTTAGGTGGCAAAAAGTGGCATAGCCCAGAGCAATTCGACTCAGCGGGCTGAGACTCAGGTGACCAAGACGGTTGTCATTATGATCCTGGCCTTTCTTCTCAGCTGGGTGCCTTATGCTGCCTTTGCCCTGACCAGAGTGGTGAATCCAGATGTGATCATGGGTCCCCAAATCCAGAGCATCCCTATGTATATGGCTAAAACAGGCACTGTATACAATCCAGTCATTTACATATGTCTGAATAAGCAGGTAAATCTCTAGTCTACCTTGCTGTGTTGCAAATTAAGCATGGGTGCTTTGTTGTTTATGTAGGAAGAATAATATGACCTCATTGTGATTAGTTTAAAGGCAAAATGTTCTGGATTATGGCACTGATTATATTCACCAAGTCAGTTAATAGCTCACGCCCTGCTTTTCCTAGTTGTTGCTGCTGGTATCCGTCTGTCTCAAGAGACATTGGAGTGTGCCTCCAGGGATGAAGTCAAACTGTTGCGCTAGCAACACCGGTGACCTCCCCAGGGTGCAAGTCTGAGCAATGTGTATGGAGGTCCTGGGCTTGCCAGATGACAAGAACTCCCTCCGGGCCTCACTGACATGGTCCAAAGAAAAACAGAGCAATACGTTTGACACGAGCTGGGCCACAGGAGTTGCTGGAAGGAGGGCATACAAGGCACCATCCAACCATCTTAGGGACTCCACTCTGGATTTGTGTGGGGTGTACTTCTTAGCCTTTTCTTCTCCCGAAGATATCCCAAAAGGGATAGCAGCACTGAAGTGACCTCCCTGGAGTGCAAACTACCCCAGAAGGAGCACAGTATGTCCCCCACCAGAGGTACCACCCCTTTCAAGCTGTAGAACAGAGATAATATTTGACGGCATGACTTGCAAATTTGAAATGTGAATACATTTCTAGTAGGCCTCAGATGGTCCAGCCTGTTAAACAGAATCATAATCAAGTTTATTTACATGCTCCTTTTATGAATAATGCTAAAAATGGCTCACAAGAACACTAAACTAATTGAGATTGCTTTAACGCTGCTTATCTGACCTCCTGGCTGGATTAGTAGCATTCTAGCCAAATTGCCATTGAGAAACAGGATAACTTCAAGGAAGTTTATTGTATTTCTTTCCTTAGCAAAGTGGACCGATGCCAAGATGAAGCATTCAGTTTAAAAGATGTGCTTGTGAGAACATTAAGAAAGAGTAGAGAAGGTATAAGATTGCCATTGAACCAGATTTAAAGCTGCCCCACTGATAATATCTGTCAAAAGCCTGCTTTTCTTTTATTAAAGTAGCCTCAGTTGTAGCCAGTTGTTCAGCTGCATACAGTCACATGTTATAAAATACAATTTAGAGGATATAAAAATAATAACAATGCTGGTATTTCTTCTCTACTTCTGTGAGAGGGGGCAGTCCTGGAGAACTCTCCATGATCACATTAGTATCTAGGTTGGGTGAACTGATATAGTAGCTTTATGGCTCTGAATCAAGACTGTGTTTTAAAACTGCTGCAGTGGAAGTATCTAAGGCTCTGCTTGTGTATTCTCCCTCCCTTCCTTTCAGTATCGAGAGAAAGTTGTGACCTCCTTAGCATGCCTACAGAAGTGTTCAATCAGTAAGTACAGTAGGTCAAGATCTCTGGCTACAGCTCTGAAGAGACTGCAAGGGAACCAGGTCAGCTGCAACACGAACAGGGTAGCCCCTGAGGGTGGACTGAACATCAGCAAGAACCTCCTCTTGCCAAACATAAACTACTGTAGTGACGAATCCTTCTCTGAATAGCCTCATATGCCACTGTTTGTTCTGCTGCTAGCATCTGGCACAAGAAGTGGCTCTCTAACTTCACTGACCCACACTAGGATGGGTACCGCATGTGGATAACAGTTAACACTTGGGTGGAAGGTGGAGTTGGGCTATAGCAAAAATGGAAGTCACTGCCAAGACAGATCTGCAATTGAAAGCTTGATCGCACCAGGTTTTTCTGTTGATTGACTGGATGCACTGTCTCCAGTGTAATAGTGGAGAAGCATGCATACGTTTCTGTTCAGTATTGCTGCAGTTAGATTGTACACCAGAGTAGCAAGGTGTAGTTTCCCTACTCCTGGCCGCCACATATCTGGAAGTCGCTGAAAGCTGGTAGCGAAGAGTATGGAATGTTGCTCTTTCAGAACATCTAACTTATCATCCCAGAATAATAGAAGGCATGGCAAAGCACAACGAATTTGATAACATTCGGCTTCCCTTTGTAAGTTTTATTCATAGGTCAAGTGCAACTCAAACCTTTCAGTGTTTCTCTGTAAAAATGACTGATATCTTGCTGCATTGTGACTGCAGGTCATGTTTTTGCTGTCAATGTTGCATCTTCAATCACTGATCCTGTGTTACCTGTTTTATTGTTTCTGTTAAAACCAATAAAATATTAAAAAACAAACAAACCGCAGCATGACATCTTTTAGCTCAAAGGGATTTAGATGATGTTCTCATGCCAAGGTTATTCTACGAGTCAGAAGTGTCCAGAATTACAAGTGGGCAGAGGGCAACCTGATCCCTTTGGATTGCCAAAGCTAGCAAGCCGCCTTCTCTTTTCACACAATGAAGCTCTGGCTTTAGAGTGCATTATTCCATGTTGCATTGTGTCACACGAGGCTATTTTGAGCTGGAAGCTGTTGAGACCATATTTGGGAAAGTCTTGCACGGCAGGACAGAGCTGAAGGTCAGTGATGACAAAAGCCTTCCAATAAAGGCAGTTTCCCAATTGCAAATGGAAGCAGGGACACAAACCCATTTGAGTCCTCTACTGGCACTCACTTCAAAAAATGCTATTCAGTGTCACTGTTTAATTTTCAAGAACTTAGAAAATATTCAACTGATTGGAGGGGAAAAGGAGGATTAAGCCTTTATGTGTAGTTAGCTTGTTAACAGCTGGGTTCTCCGTCTCCAGCTTGAATGGAATTCTAGCTAACTCCATCACCATTTTATTACCCATGCCCCCTATTTTTTAAATCACAGAATTTAAAAATGGCCCAGCACATGTACAAATGAAGAACATACAGTAAGAGAAAGGAGAGCAGAAAACACAGGATTTGAAATGTACAGCTTAATATGTTACTAGTTAGTGTAATAAGAGAGTATTAGCTGAGCAATTTATGGCACAAAGACAGCTACCACATAATGCATATAGTTTGCAAATAGTAAAAAATAATTAGTAATTAAATGATAGAAAAATATCAGCCTAGGTGCTATGCATCATGATTAGGGGTTATGTTATGGATGGGGAAACTGCCCTTCCACATGCTGTTACTCCAACTCCCATCATCCCTAACCATTGGCCATGCTGGCTGGCACCAAAAGGAGCTGACCCACTAACATCTGGAGGGCTGTAGGTTCCACAGTCTCTGGTCCTTTTGTGACACAAGGGAAGGAGAAAGTTTGTAAGCTTGAGGCACATTCTTGTAATGCAGGCCAATGATCACAGATGATGGTGTTGCAACTCGCCTTCATCTGGACGGCCATAAGTTAACAATCTTCAATATACGGTAATTCCAGATCACAGCATTACATCTGAATTAAGCCAGCTATCTCAAAGCTCAGTTGAGAACAATGAAGTGGTCACATGTACGTAAGTTTATTTTTGTCACAGGAGTGGGACATCCCTTAAAAGTATAGAATTCTAGAACCCTACTTAGTGTCATTCAGCTAAAGCATGGGTAGGCAACCTAAGGCCGGGGGCCAGATCTGGCCCAATCTCCTTCTAAATCCAGCCTGTGGACAGTCCGGGAATCAACGTGTTTTTACATGAGTAGAATGTGTGCTTTTATTTAAAATGCATCTCTGGGTTTTTTGTGGGGCATAGGAATTTGTTCATTTTTTTTTCTTTCCAAAATATAGTCTGGCCCCGCACAAGGTCTGAGGGACAGTGGACCTGCCTCCTGCTGAAAAAGTTTGCTGACCCCTGAGCTAAAGGGTGGAACTTGGGCTTTATCCTAAGATTATTAGGAGTCAACATGGTATCTGAAGATCCCATAAAGCAGTGATTACTATGTATAGTCACTTCAGGGGCAGATAGGATCTATAGGGCTGAGGTATTGTTTAGGGGCATTTGTTGCTGTCACTGATATTTATTTTTTAGACCTTTATTTTTCAGCTCTTATCATGACATATGGAAATATGGATTTTGTAGTGTACTTTTTGATGTGCTTTATTATGACTACTTCTGTAACTGTGTACCGTAAATCTTTTCATCTTGTTAGCTGCCTTGAGCATTGGTTTAACTATGGAAATGTGGCGTACAAATGACAGAAAGAAATGAAAAGCAGTATTATATAGCTTTGTCCCTAAATAGCTCCTCTGTTTATGTTAGGGAGTGGGCTGCTTTCTGCTAAACTCCCCTTCAATATATTCCTTTGTTCCCACCTAGACCTTCAAACTGCAGATTTTCAGGAGTGGACTGAGGAAAGCCCCATTTATTCCTGAATCAAGCCTGGGAACCAAGCCTGCCTTAGATTACATGCTACAAGTAATCAAACCTTCTTTATTGTATTTCAGACATAAAAGGTAGTTCATACTTAGTTGTCAATACTTTCCATCAGAAATTCTCATATTCCCATTTTAAGTTGGATGGCATTGCTCATATGCTGAAGGCACCACCTTCTGGACAAATGGCATTATAGCAACACACACCCTGCTTATAGCTCATGCATGTCTCTAGGGAATAGAGGCTATTCTATTCAAATGTTTACTCAACTTATTGTTGGTATATTCTTCCATATTGAACAGTAGCAAGGGGATCTCATACTGGAAATTAATTCTGTAGGCTCAATAGTTGCTTTAGTAACTTGTGGGCACTAGACACTGTGCACACAGTGTGTAAAACCAAATTGTTACCTGCAGGCCAAAAGGGTATAAAATGCTAGAAGTACAAACTGACAATTCCACATGAAGCTTAAATGAATGATGACATTCACAACATCATGTATGGTCACTGCACTTACCTTGTGTACTTCTAAATTTCATATATAATTGTCACACTATAGCCGTTTTGGTCCAACTGTTTACATTTTCAATAAAAATAGAAAAGGGACAAATGTGTTCTCAAAAAGCAGCAACAATTTTTGTCAGTATATTCCATGACAAAGGTTCCTTTTTCAGGCGCCACCTTAAAATTCCAAGTACCAAAAATATACAAAATACATGAGGAAAAGAATAGTTAATTTAATTATGCAAAAGAAAAAAGAGGGTAAATTTTTGGAACTGCTGAAAGATGGGAAGGGAAGTAGAAGTTTGATATCTGATAATTGTTTAATGTTTTGTTGTTGAAATGTTTGTAATAAATGAAAATTATAAACATATATGAAAAAATAAAATCCCAAGTGCCATATAGTAGCTGAAGCAGTTTGGACACACAAGCAGCCTGGTGTTGCCTTCGTAGCATCATGAAATGTTCTGAAATGCACAGAGCTACAATAAAGCTTAGCTGGCACTTGTTGAGGGTACGTTTGTCCTTTTTGCATTCTCTCATTTCTTGGCCTCCCTCTCTGTATGCTTTTATATGTGATACATGTACATAACTGTCAACAGAGTTGTAACAGTTCATGAATCAGATGAAGTCAATTATACAAGAGCATCAGCTTTTAAGGTGCTACATTGTTTTTGCTGTAGCACACTGATACAGCTACTCTTTAGGACGTTGTTACCATGTGAAATTCAGCACTCCTATCGCTTCCCACCAACTGCACAAGGTCCCAAGAAACTATGTAAATTCTTTCACTACCATCTGTGTAACTGGGCTCCCCTATCCCAATGGTTTTGTAGGGCTCAGGATTTCCACTTCCCCAGTCTCCTGGCAGCATGCAACCCTTTGTGCTAAGGCTAAGGCCTGCACTACCTGAGGTTTTCTCCTCCCCTGTTTTGGCCCACCCACCCCACCCCCTCCAATTTCCTATGGCATACCCCACAATATGAAGCAACCCCTGAGCAATTTTAATAAGGGAAAATAAAGTGGGACACTTCCCCCCCCCCCCCAAGGAATAAAATCACCTTCAGAAGGTATCATATCTTGCAGGGTCAAAACAGAAAGCACAACATCAACACATTACACTCAATTTTATTTATACAAAACTCCTTGAGTGAAAAGATGAAAACAACTGCTAGTCAGTTGCCAAGCAAGTCAGTCCCTTTTGCCATCTGGAGGCAAGCTGGTTACTTGGCATTCTTAGCGTTGTTGGCCCGCATTTTCTTCAGCCCTTTCTTGTTGTGTTTCTTTGCAAAACGCATGTTCCGCAGGAACTTGGGATCAACCTAGAAAATGGGGGGTGGGGAGAGATATAATTTGCTTAGCAACTCATATAGCTGGGTACAAGTCCTAGTATTTATGGTGGGACAACTGACTGAGGTATAATACTACTGTACAGTCCTGTTCTTCAATAAAGCAGCCCTTTGGCCACGTCAGGCTCACCAACCTACTCTGTCTGGCTCAAACCTGCCGGCTTTTCCAGTAGTCTTATGCATCTCTGTCTCTGACATCTTGTTATGGTACTGTGATCAACCACATAAAGAACCATGGTTATGGCTATAATTTAAGTGGCTATTGGTAACAGCTGGCAAACAAAAAGACAAGTTTCCAAACAAAATGTAGGTGAGCAGCCCATCTAGCAAGAAGGGCAAATAAGAATATATCTCCTATATAGGCATATGTTCACAATCTCCAGACAATACTTGCTTCAAGAGAGACATTAGAAAAGCGCTGTTCCAGGTTCTAAAAACTGCCAAGCAGGATAGTTTCCAACATTGGTGAGCAATGAAGAAACAGATGAAACAGGAGTGTTATCAGACTGGTTCTTTCACTGTGAGAAGACCCCTTTTCCATTGCACCGAGGCTATTCTGTATCACTGATTTCTATCCAAATAAGAATTTCAAAGCCAACTTGTAGTAAGAGGTTCCTCAACAATGGCCAAATAAGAAAAAGGATATAACAAAACACCAGTAATATTCAAACTCAGGCCCCCTCTGCACTATACATTTAAAGCAATCACCATACCACTTTATGTAGTCATGGCTTTCCCCAAAGATTCCTGGGAAGAGGTATTGATTGTTAAACCACTCTGAGATCTGTAGCTCTGTGAGGTGAACAGGCGTCTCCCAGCAACTCTTGGCACTTAGGAAACTACACTTCCCAGGAGTCTTTGGGGGAAAACATGACTATTCAAAGTGGTATGATACTGCTTTAAAAGTATAGTGTGGATGGAGCCTCAAGTGTACAAAGTGCAGGTTGTATTTTGCAAGATTCACTGAATATGACACAGACTTTATTTATCTATTTACAGAATTTACAGTGTTCTCAATTCTACAGTGAGGAACATCGTAATGAAAATAAATAGAGAAAAACAATATACCACAATTGCAAAATCATACAAAAGGACCAATAAATAACTAAATAAGTCTATCATAAATTAATCAAGCAAAATTATGACATAAAATTTCCAAATAAAGTGACACTTAATGTCATTCTCTGTTATCATACAATCTTAGCATGCAAAGCCTCTACAAGCCCACTAGTAATGGGTGAAAAGGAAAAGGGTGCTGATGAGGAAAAATGCACTTACCCCCTTCAGAGATTCGTATCTATTTGATCTGGGTTTCTTAATGCCATTTCTGTGCCACTTGCGAGCTGTTAAGAGATACCATTTTCACATTAAGGATAAAGGCTGTTGATATTGTCCATCACCCTTTGCCAGCTTGGTGCCCTTCAGATATTTTGGGCTACCAACTCCCATCAGCTCCAGTGAGCATGACCATTCCAGGCTAGCTTTATCTGCCTCTGTCACACATGTGGGCTTTCAAAGTCCTGTGAGCTAGTGTAGAAGTCCCTAGTTAAAATCCTGAATCTGGCCAGTCCCTAGTAAGCACCAGTTTTGGCTATCTATCAAGGATGGCCAAAATTGGTGGGCTCTTGATACGTGAAGCACTCAATGTCCATACAAACAAATGCTATTGGATCTTGTTTTCGAAGCATGTGCTTTCTCTGTATAACTTTCCCTTTGAGGCATGAGATTGCATTGGGAGGCAGGAAATGTCAACGTACTGTCAAATGTTCTCTGTTGCCACCCTTACAAATACCATCCTGCAGCACTCTTAAAAGGTGCATTCCTGCCTACTTTTTACTTGAAATCTGTTTTAAAGGAATGAGTGTCACTCCAATGTGTATGCAGTTAGGACTAAACTGTAAATCTTCTATTCTTTCCCCAACTTCTGACAACACCTACATTGAATTAAACCCACAAGCACAGTGGCCAATGAAGCCCATGCTCTTCTATTACTCCAAATGGATACTACTCATGTAATATTATTAGTGGGAGAAAAACATGCTTGCCTACCACTGTTGGAGACCATTACATTCAAGGACGGTTTCCAAATGAGGATCATCTGGAAGCCCTGAAAGAGCTAAACTGGGGATTATTCTGGTTATGCTATGATAAACACCAGAAATGTGGGCAATTTGGGGGCCAGGCATTGACATTTATAATTGCCATGGCAAGGATGAAGCTGTTGCATGATCAGCTTTCCTCCATCAGTTGAAGATGGCAGACTCCCTGACTGACTTTCCTGAATGAAAGTGGTTTTCTGAAGCCTCCTTGGGATGTGTTTACCTCCATCAAGGCAACGGGGGAGGGGAAAGGACCAGACAACAATTGCTTGGCTAGCAGGACCAGCCAAAACTTAAGAGTGCCCTATATGAGACTGTTTACCCACTACAATTTCAGTTAGATTGCAAACTAAATATAGGATACAGATATTCAGTCTTATTAAACTTGAATCTAGATTTCATGTATATTAATGTTTGCTTATAGTTATTTTGGATCAGACCAGTTATTCCTAGCACACTATGCAAGTCAAATGAAAAACATGATAGCGAAAACAATGAATTATATTTCAGCACCCAGTTATTTGGAATTGTTAGTAAAGGGATGTGGATCCCCTCACTTATAAATACTGAAAGTTTAATAAAGATATATGTTGTTTCAAGAGGTCAACTACAGTTACCATTACTTAAAACTCTTCTGCATGCTCTGAGTTGCTAACTACATGCATCCAACTATACCTTGATAAACAATTACTGACCACTATTCACTCCCTGACCTCTATGCGAACTTACACTGGTTGTGTGTGGTGTGGTTCTTGGACTTGGCCATGGCTTAAACCTGTGAAAAAGAATAAGAATCAGAAGTGTTCCTTTCAAACACAGAATAGCAGAAAGCCGAAAGCTCCTCAGGAACAAGTTTATGTAGAAAAACTTTAAAACCAATATCCATCTAACATCCTAAACACCTTTCTAAGATCTGCTTTGCTGAATCAGACCAAAAGGCCACCTAGTTCAGTATTATGCATCCATGCAGTTAAATGTCCCTGGGAAGTCATGAAGACAACCAGACTCCACAGATACCTGGCAATTAATTGAGACTACAGCTGCCATCCAAAACACACCAATAGGTTTGGCTGACCTCAGTGTAGACATGCACACTGTCACAGGTCCGTAGCCGCAGAAGATGAAGCTCGCACGGCACAAAATGCTGATATTTCTCCACGCATTAGTATAATCTCTAGTGGCCGCAATATCACATGTGATAGGGATTGTTACACAGGAGCGAACTTCATATAAACTTGGATGCTGGATCCAATATCCTGCCAAGATACAAGGTCCAGACACCCCACAGGACGACCAAGCGGGACCCCGACCGTACCGGGGGCGCTTCAGCCACCCTTTCTTCCCATCTTTTCATCCACCCACCCACTCCACCTTTCAGACGCTCCAAGCTTATCTCATTCCCATCCCTCGGGCACAGAGCACGAAACGGCCTCTTAGGAAGGCGTCCCACCCCTCCTGCGCCGGCCATTCGCCGCTCTGGGGCATCCCTCGGGAAGGATGGAACCGGATCGAGAGATGGAAAGCTCACCTGAAGCTCCGCCACAGTTCAGACCAAAACCGGAAGAGAAGCGGCACTCGTAAGGCACTCTGGGAAGCCACAAAGCCCGGTCATAGAGGCAGAACGGGCTGCGTTATTGTGTTTCCGACTGGAAACACGAGCCTCCGTTAAAATGGTTCCGCAGGAGAACATCCTCGCCTTCCGTTCCTTCCGCTGTTTATTTCCTTTTCTGAAATAAAGAGTGGACGAGCTTTGGCAGGATTTTCGCGGAGTTGAGTGTGTTCCGATTTGAGATAACAGGGCGTTCCGATAAAAAGCTTCGTTGCTTCTCTGGGCAGGTTTCTTTCCTTATGGTTTATCAATGCATTGTTGCCTATCGTAAGATCCACCGCAGCCCATTATAGCGTCAGATCAAGGGCGAAAAAAAGCATTTTTCTTTCTTTCTGTGGACAGAAACTGGTTTACCAGAGGCAAACCCACGACTGCAATCTCCCATGTTTTCAGAATCAGAGAAGGTTTCGCTCTGAACTCACACCTTTAAAATTTTTGCCTCCCCCGTCTAATAATGGTGTTTTATTTTAATTTTCAATTTGAACGTTTTAAAATACATTTCGGTAACCTTTTTCTTGTGATCAGGAAGGCATGCAGGCATTTGACTCCTCGAGTTGGCGTTTTAGGAAAGCTATCCGATACTGTAAATGTTGGCACGTTTCGAAAAACATTCCCTGACGTTGTGTTTTTTGTATTGCAAATTTATGTCTGAAAGGAAGTCATTTTCATTAACTCAGAGTACACAAATGTGGTGGCATTGGGGTGTTTATTCTCACAGTAACCCTAAGCAGTAATGCTAGTGAGTTGTTCAATTCACTAAAGACTCGACTTTCCTACAGTGTTCCTTGTACAGTAATACCATTCAACAGCATAGTCCTGCAAGATTGTCAGTTTAAACAGCGTACTCGGTTATTACTAGAACCGGTATGGTATAATGCAGGGTCTGTAATGGTAAGCTTGAATGTGTGAAATGCAGCTTTATTTCCTGCCTCAGCTGTGATATTCATTGTGCCAACCTGAGGCCCATGTATTCTCTCACCTGGGGGCACTATTTGATCACAATAGTTAAGGGAGGCTGCTAAATTTTATAACTGGTTGGACATATTAATAGATTATTGTTTCTGATGTTCTGTTTTAGTGTGTGTGTGGGGGGGGCAGAACATCAGATTTGTATTGGCTTTTATTGATTTAAGGGGGCAACTGTCCCCCTTCACTTTAAGCTGTCACATGTTCTAAGCTGTGTGCCTCAATCTGTGCTCCACCTGTATATTTTCTGTAACAACCTCCTTCCAAAGGGATGCAAACCTGGGTACGTGCTGCACCCCTGGAACTACTCACCATCTGTAGAAACCAAGGAAGATTATCACCACAATGCCTTTTTGAAACTCCCAGGGCATCTGGCTAGCCACTATTGACAGGAGAATGCTGAACTAAATACAGTGGTACCTCGAGTTAAGTACTTAATTCATTCTTGAGGTCCGTACTTAACCTGAAACTGTTCTTAACCTGAAGCACCACTTTAGCTAATGGGGCCTCCTGCTGCTGCTGCGCCGCCGCAGCACGATTTCTGTTCTCATCCTGAAGCAAAGTTCTTAACCTGAGGTACTATTTCTGGGTTAGTGGAGTCTGTAACCTGAAGTGTCTGTAACCTGAAGCATATATAACACGAGGTACCACTGTAGACCTTAGGTCTGATATAGTAAGACAGTTCATGTACTGTACTGTATCTGTATTATTATCTCCCCTCAAAATGTAACAATATGTCCTGCTTCATGCCCAACACATACAGAAAGAGACTCTTACTTTTAAATAAGAAAGCAATTTTTCTTCAAGCAAGTAATGGCATAGGCTTGGCAGCAGACACAGAGTTCAGGAATCAGGCAAGACGGTCACAACTGGATGGAAGCATCTAAGGTATCTCAGCAGTTTCCATTTCCCCCATGTTTGTCTTTCAAAGAGGGGGCTCACACACAAAATTCACTCAGTTTGCAAGTATATCAGGTTTGAAAATGTGTGTTGCTCTGGGATGCATTGGTCTGCTTGCATCTCTAGAGATGGCACCTGGTCCTAGGTAACATCCTCCTGTTCAGGCTCCTGATCACTGCCTCCCCCACCTACAGCTGCCTACAGCCCTCGCCAGTCTCCACTGAGACTCTCTGCTGTGCTGGGAGATTAGGGGAAGTTGTCTGCATGTCTGCTCCCCCTTCAGAAGCATCAGAAGTTAAGGCACACTGGGGAGAGCTTCCCTCCTCTGACTCTGATTCCCATCTTTCCCCTCCTCCCCCCGTTTCCTCCTCCTCTTGTGTTGGGGCCTGCCAACCCAGGCCCGATCCTGACAGTGCCATGGGACTCAAGACATAATGGAATGACAGCATAAAGCTGTAAATATGTCTGCTTTGCCTGCCATCTCGTAAGTGGTCCTACTGAAACCAAGCAGGGTTCTGAACATTTAACATAAATTGTGAGTGCAAATATTTGCAGGTTTGAGAGGCGTTTAAGGGAAGTGTTTGCTAATATCATTTACACAGCACTTTGCAGATGAGCATGGATTGAACACACCGTTTTAGGAGTATGACTGGAAAGTTAAGAAATGTCCTAATATGCATGTATGTTAGGGACAGTTTGTTAAGATGTTTCTTGTCCTCCCAGATAGCACTGTTGTCCGAGTTATTTCTCACAAGCACACACTGCAATTTTTCATGCTGCCACAATCCTAATTCTAATTCTGGGCTGCATCAATAGGAGTATAGCATCTAGATCGAGGGAAGTAATAGTGCCACTGCATTCTGCTCTGGTCAGACCTCACCTGGAGTACTGTGTCCAGTTCTGGGCACCACAGTTCAAGAAGGACACTGACAAACTGGAACGTGTCCAGAGGAGGGCAACCAAAATGGTCAAAGGCCTGGAAACGATGCCTTATGAGGAACGGCTAAGGGAGCTGGGCATGTTTAGCCTGGAGAAGAGGAGGTTAAGGGGTGATATGATAGCCATGTTCAAATATATAAAAGGATGTCACATAGAGGAGGGAGAAAGGTTGTTTTCTGCTGCTCTAGAGAAGCGGACATGGAGCAATGGATCCAAACTACAAGAAAGAAGATTCCACCTAAACATTAGGAAGAACTTCCTGACAGTAAGAGCTGTTCGACAGTGGAATTTGCTGCCAAGGAGTGTGGTGGAGTCTCCTTCTTTGGAGGTCTTTAAGCAGAGGCTTGACAGCCATATGTCAGGAGTGCTCTGATGGTGTTTCCTGCTTGGCATTGGACTCGATGGCCCTTGTGGTCTCTTCCAACTCTATGATTCTATGATCTTCCTCAATGTGGATTGAGTGATAGTGAGCAAAATTTGTTTTTGTACTTGAAAGATTCAGACATCATGATTGCCATGAGCACAAAGCACTCCAGTTGTTGTTTTTGCTCCTCCCGCTGCTGTTTTTTTAAATTGTTAATGGTTTATTGTTTGATTATATTGATACTGATACTGGTCATGTTTTGTTCTTTAATCAATCTAAGATATTGGTCTAGTTTGCAAGCTATGGTTTGCCCACAGCAGACTGTGGTTTGTTTCCTAGCAACAACCCATGATATAAAGCCATGGCTTCTTGTTTGCTCCCAAACTTTTAACTGCGGTTTGGTGTTATGGCTGAACCCAAAAGTCTTGCTTAACTATTGTTTATTTTGTCACCCTACACCAGACACTTCCCAAGCTACAGAGGCAAGAAACAAGCCATGACTAGAGGATTGAGGTTGAATCTCAACAAGAGAAAAGTACTGTTTCTGGGAGGCAGGGGGCTGGCAAATGTGGGGGATGCCCTGGTCCTGAATGGGGTAACTGTGCCACTAAAGAACCAGATGTGCAGCCTTGGGGTCATTTTGGATTCATAGCTGTCCAGGGAGGCACAGGTCAATTCTGTGTCCAGGACAGCTGTCTACCAGCTCCACCTGGTGCAACGGCTGAGACCCTACTTGCCTGCGCGCTGTCTCACCAGAGTTGTACATCATCTGGTTATCTCCCACTTGGACTTCTGCAATGTATTCTATGTAGGCCTACTTTGAAGGTGACTAGGAAACTACAACTAATCCAGAATGCAGCAGCTAGACTGATGACTGGGAGCAGCCGCCGTGGACCATATAACACTGGTCCTAAAAGATCTACATTGCCTCCCAGTATGTTTCCGAGCACAATTCAAAGTGTTGGTGTTGACCTTTAAAGCCCTAAACGGCCTCAGCCCAGTATACCTGAAGGAGCATCTCCACCCCCATTGCTCAGCCTGGACACTGATGTCCATCTCCGAGGACCTTTTGGGGTTCCCTCACTGTGAGAAGTGAAATTACAGGGAACCCGGCAGAGGGCCTTTTCAGTAGCAGCACTTGACTTGTAGAAAGCCCTCCTATCAGATGTCAGGGAAATAAACAACTATTTTACTTTTAGATAACATCTGAAGGCAGCCCTGTATAGGGAAGTTTTTGCTTGATGTTTTATTGTGTTTTTAATATTTTGCTGGGAGCTGTCCAAAATGGCTGAGGCAACCCAGTCAGATGGGCAGCATAATAATAATAATAATAATAATAATAATAATTGAGATGACTCATGATTTGTTGAACACAGCATGGTTAAAACAAACCATGGCATATGTATGAATGCAGCCTTTGTGAATGCCATTTTGCCTACAAATATGGGACGACAATTTTCTGTTAATAATGAGATCTAAAATGTGGGTAGAAGGAAAGGGTAGCTGCCTATGCAAAGCTATTCGCCAGCCTTCAAAAGAGTAGTGCAACCATTTTATTAGTTTAGGGGACAATACCGAGAAAATGAGGACACCTTTTCAAGGAAAACGAATCTGAAAAAACGCACCTTGTTCGCAGAAAGTACAATCTCAGGGACTTTCCAGACAAATGCCATTACTCAGCTGTTGTGGGAAGTCCAGATGTCCTTCTCTCAGCTTGCTCATTCAATGTGTGTTGTGTGTATATATCTCAGCTAGCCTGTGAACTGAGAGCTAATCAGATTTGTGGCATTGGAGAAATGTGATTCTATGGGCTGCCATTCTTCTAGCATAAGAGTGTGATAGAAAAAGTTTCACCTGCTATATTTATGTGAATCAGGCTGCTCTTAAAACCACAGGGTCAGTAGGGCTACTCTCTCCACAAAGCTGCAATCCTAGTGATCGCTCTCCTATATTCACCATAATTCATATCCCCCAGCAGTACTTTAATTGCGAAGTCAGCACCTATTGGTTTGTTCCCATTTCATACAACTTCTATTTTTTTCATGAGTGCTGGATGCTCCCCATACTGCTCCAGCAGTGTGTTTGCTTGTGTGGTGTGTGATGAGGAACTGAGCAAATACAAGCAAGATAATTCTTCTAATGTGCTGTCATTTGGTGAACTTTCTGGGTTTCTTTTTCTTTTCAAAGGCTACTTCATTCCCAGTTCCACTTCTTCATTCCCAGTTCCACTTACCCACTTCTTCTGAGAGCAAGTGAAATTGACAAATTCCCTATGCAAATCAGACTGTGGGAACTGACTATAATGCTGTGGGTGTTTCTGAGAGAACTGTAGACAGAAAAACACATGGGCGCCTTGCCCTTTGTACGATTCTGTGAACAACCTCCCTTCCCCTGAACAATATTATCCCCAGCCTACTACCCTACAGTGTCAATTAAGAACTCAAAAGGTCCAAACCAGGGCTGGTCTTTAATGAACTCAGATCATGGGCCATATCAGCCTCAGTCAATAGAGCATGAGGTTTTCAATCTCAAGGTAGTCCAGGAGCACCTTAGAGACCAACTAAGTTTGTTCTGGGTATAAGCTTTCATGTACATGTACACTTCTTTAGACACACATGCACACGAAAGCTTATACCCAGAACAAACTTAGTTGGTCTCTAAGGTGCTACTGGGCAATTTTTAATTTGTATATATATATTTCAACTACGTCAGATCAACACGGCTACCTACCTGAATCTCAGGGTTGTGGGTTTGAGCCCCACATTGCGCAAAATATTCCTGCATTGTAGAGGATTGTGGTCCCTTCCAATTCTACAATTCTATGATTCTTTGATTCACAGTTCTGTGATTCCATCTCTCCTTCTAGCAGGGTTATTCCAGACTTCTTCACCAGAGTAAGATGAGAGGGTGAAGGCACATAAACAGAGCAGCTAAGTAATTTTGGACCTGAAGTAAAGAGTCTTCTGGGAGCCCCTTTAGGTGGTCATATGTATTACTTAAATTGTAAGACACACAATTAGCACCCCCCATTGCTCTCATTCCCAATTTTACAACTGCTTCTACATTTATAATACATTAAAGCCAACAAACAAACAAAAGATTGCCAACCCTATAAAGGAAGAAGAAATACCCTGAAAATGTGCATTTTAAACTCACTTAAATCTCAGCACCATTCCTGAATACAGGAATAAACTGGGGGTTGCTTCTGTTGCCCTGATGCTAAGCACGTTTACTTGGAAATAAGCACCATTTGTTGTAGAAAAGGATAATGCATTTGCTTATGATGGAGAACTCAATCAGTAGAGCACAAGACTCTTAATCTCAGTGTTATGGGTTTGAGATTCCTGCGTTGCAAGGGCGTTGGGCTAGATAATCCTCATGATCCTTTCTATGATTTTAAGTCAAAAAAATAAAAAAAAAAGAATCCTTAATAGTGTACATGGCTGCCCGGCTGCCCCTTGACTATGTTTTTATTTTTTTAAAAATATGGAGGAGGAAAGAATGATGCTGGATCTGTTTGCTCCTCATCTCAAATTGCCACTTTCTGAGTGGTCATTTGAGTGGGGTGGGGTGGGGAAGGTAGCAGCAGGGGTCCCCGGACTGTGTGACTCTGATATTTGGCCCAGAGGTCCATTCCTATCTGTTCCACTGGCCCTATAGTGGCAGCAGTGACAGTGAACTTTCTGCTTGGCTCTTTCTGGGTCCTCAAATTCAATACAGAATGGAATGCAGTAGCCTTTATCAGGTGTGCTCAAAGGCAATATATCTGGCACAGCTCCAGGTTGCGTGGCACTGGGTCACTCTTCCTCCACCCCAGTCCTAAGCACATTGGCTTGGAAATTAAGTCTCGCTTGCTTCTAGAGACTCTTATTCAAGTGTAGTAATAGCTGCTGAAGCAAGTCGTTGGAGGCTCACCACCTACATTAATAATAGCCTGCTTGCTCTTTTGTAGCACATTTCACTCAAGAACTCCCACCATGCTTTACTAATGTAATTATAGAGGCACCAACAATTTTAGACACAGAATTTCCAAAGAAAATATAAAGGTGGGCTTTAGAACAATGGGCTGAAGCCAGACTAAGCTAGCTGAAGTCTGTTTTCATTAAAATCAACTGGAATTGAGTCACGGATAACTTGAATTCAGGGAGTAGACATAGTTAGGCTCGCAGCCTCAGTTTTGCTCTAACCCTACGCCTGCCCTTTCCACTTTTTGCTTTTTCGAAACCACACATTCCTAAATGCTTTTCTCTCCTCTGTTGTTTGGTCAGCTATGCACGAAAAAGAACCAGGTGCTGCACTGACTAACTGCCTATATAGAGGAGCAATGAATGTGTTCGCTGGCATAGAGCTGCTAAGTGCAGAGATGCAACACTTTGAACTGCAGAGCCACATCCCCCCCTTTTAATCTCTCTCAATTATAGTAATTTTAGGTGTTATTTGTAACTGCAGGAGGCATGAGCTTTCTGCAGGGCAATTTTTCTGTTGATGCTTTCTCTTTGAAGGCCTGTCCTCAGGTATCCACTCCAGAAAGGGTCTAATGGTGTTTTTCCAAGTGATGTGTAAATTGGTTCCTGTGTTTCTCACATCTGTAATTTGAAGGCAATCAGATGTACGCTTGATTTAAAATGATCTGTTTTCTGCCTCGCATTAACAATGTTTACCAGTGACACATTCGGATCTAAGGCTGCAGTCTTGCACGCTTACGCGGCAGAAGGTTCTATTGAACCCATCAGGATTTACTTCGGAGCAGACATGCAGAGGGTGACACTTCAAAAGTATTAGTAGCATCAAAAATTTCCTTCAACCTGGAGATATACTCAGAAGTCCTATTTATTTCAGTAGGACTTTGGGCCTAGGAAAAAGGGATAGATTCTCCACCAACCAAAACCTTTGTGTATTCACATATATCACTGATGATCATTTATACTTCCAAACCACCCATCAGTCCTTAAAATCACAGAGTGGTGTACAAATAAAGTACAGTTCACAACAATCTAGCAATAAACTAAAAACAATAAAAAGCAACAATTATTAAGTGATTCAGGCACCACCTTCCTGCCCCAAATGCCTGTGTAATGAGATGCACTTTAAGTCAGCAGTGAGGGGACAACTATTTTTCCACAATAGTTCCATAGCCACAGAGAAGGCCGTGTCCCACTCTGCAACAGAAGATACACTACCCATCAACCATGCAACATGACCACTTTGTCTAAAAGGGTGATATTGGCCATTGGGAGGTATCAGTCAAATACTGCAGGGTCAAAGGGGTGCATTTTGAGGAGGAACCATGCCATCACTTCTGTCAAGGTGGGTGGCACCACGACCATCCTGTTCCTCAAAGACTACCCCCTGGAATCATCCTCGGCCATACTAGCTGGTCCCATTACTGTTCACAGTTGCACCAATCTGGACCAAACCAAGCAGTTTTCTCCAACCGGGTGCTCTCCAAATGTATGTTGGACCACAACTCCCATGATCCTTGGCCAATGGTCATGCTGCCTAGGACTGGTGGAAGCTGTAAAAGCACTAGGTTGGAGATGAGTGGAAGTCTATCTTATCACCTATCTATCTATCATCTATATCTATCTATCAATCATCTATCTATATCATCTATCTATCATCTATCATCTATCTATATCTATCTATCTATCTATCTATCTATCTATCATCTATCTATCTATCTATCTATCTATCTATCTATCTATTCATCATCTATCTATCTATCTATCATCTATCTATCTATCTATCATCTATCTATCATCTATCTATATCATCTATCTATCTATCTATCTATCTATCTATCTATCTATCATCTATCTAATCTATCTACCATCTAATCTATCATCTAATCTAATCTAATCTAATCTATATATCATCTAGAGCGGGTTGGGACATGTTGGTAGAGGTGTGGCATATATATGGTAGTATGTGGGTCAATCTGCTTGTATCGTTGCTACAAAGCCATGGCTTGCAATGCTAACGGAGCAATACAAAGACCTAGCTGTAAATCAATTAACATTCATGGAATATGTATTCATATTTTTTGACAAGCACTTACCGAATATTCCCAAGAAAGTATGGAAATCATTTTTAGCTTGTTAGAGTTCATCTGCAAGGATGTATGAGCTGTGTATGGCATAAGGCAAAGGACAGGCCAAGGTCTCAGATTGTTTTAAGACTAAATGAGAGTAAGAAGTTAATCTTGATGGACACTTGATTGCATAAGTGCACCTTGTACCTCCAGCTTAACTCTTGCACAAACAATGGCTTTTGTTTCTAAATATCTGGAAGTGATAAGCAGGCAATATTACATAAAGGCAAGGTTTTATGTTGCATAAGATATTAAGAGGGCTAACAAACCGCTGATTTTTTAAAAACAAATCATGTGCCAAGCTAAATATTTTCTTTTAAGGCATTGGATTTCTCTCTCTTTAGAATGGCCCACATTTGATTTCTTTAGCATGAACTTCTAATCTTAGGAGGGACGCAGGTGGCGCTGTGGGTTAAAGCCTCAGCGCCTAGGACTTGCCAATCGAAAGGTCGGCGGTTCGAATACCTGCGGCGGGGTGCGCTCCCGCTGCTCGGTCCCAGCGCCTGCCAACCTAGCAGTTCGAAAGCACCTCCGGGTGCAAGTAGATAAATAGGGACCGCTTACCAGCGGGAAGGTAAACGGCGTTTCTGTGTGCGGCTCTGGCTCGCCAGATGCAGCTTTGTCACGCTGGCCACGTGACCCGGAAGTGTCTCCGGACAGCGCTGGCCCCTGGCCTCTTAAGTGAGATGGGCGCACAACCCCAGAGTCTGTCAAGACTGGCCCGTACGGGCAGGGGTACCTTTACCTTTACCTCTAATCTTAGGAGTTTGCCTTTTTTTTAAAAGAAAACACAGAGGCAACCATTTCTGCCATTCGCCTCTTTTTTGACAAACAGAATAATAAGGATGGACAGGAAAACCTTGTAGTTTGCCTACTGCTTTGTAAAGGTAAAGGTAAAGGTACCCCTGCCCGTACGGGCCAGTCTTGACAGACTCTGGGGTTGTGCGCCCATCTCACTTAAGAGGCCAGGGGCCAGCGCTGTCCGGAGACACTTCCGGGTCACGTGGCCAGCGTGACATCGCTGCTCTGGCGAGCCAGAGCCGCACACGGAAACGCCGTTTACCTTCCCGCTGGTAAGCGGTCCCTATTTATCTACTTGCACCCGGAGGTGCTTTCGAACTGCTAGGTTGGCAGGCGCTGGGACCGAGCAGCGGGAGCGCACCCCGCCGCAGGGATTTGAACCGCCGACCTTTCGATCGGCCAGCCCTAGGCGCTGAGGCTTTAACCCACAGCGCCACCTGCGTCCCTCAACTGCTTTGTAGTCACAGAAAAGATTTCACTATCTTCCTATGTCTTCCATTTATTATAGTTCTACCACTCTTTACAAATATTTATTTAGCCATTCAGAATTTTCCACTGGAAGAAATTTCAAACTCTTCTTGACAGTTTACTCTGCTACTTTTCAGGTAATAAACAGGTATGAAATCATCTAACTGAATATATCTGAGTTAAACCCATTGCCCTTTCCTTAGTAGCAAGGTAAAAAAAATATTTTGGGTAACCTTCTTTTAGACATCTAAAAGGTTATGGTTATGTCTCACCATAATCTTGTTTCCTTTGGGCTGAGGTTACACTGTAACCTGCATAGCCTCTTTACAAGTTTAAGCAAGATGGCAAAAAAGTTGGCTAGCTTTAAAAGAGGATTAGACAAGTTCAAGACTAACAATGGCTACTAACCATAATGTCTGTGTTCTGCTTCCACTTGTTGGAGGCCTCATGCTTCTGAATAAGAGTTTATGGAAACCATGGAGGTGGGTGGGGGTTCTGATTATGAGCTTCCCATAAAAGATAAAGGTAAAGGGACCCCTGACTGCATAGGCAGCTGGTTAACCACGGTGATAACAATGCTGGTTTAGATGGGCCACTGGTCTGGTGTAGCAGACCTTATGTTCATCTTCATTTGCATGCCACCTTTCCAAGGTTGAACCATGCTTAAGGCAGCTTGCAACTTCAAAACATTTACATAATTACAAAAATCTAGCAAAATTCAAGTAGTCATAAACCATAAATGAAAACAATTCAGTAGGTATACAATAAAATCCAACAACCCCCAAAGAATTCATAATAAGGTCTAACAAGAAAGATACAAAAACCAATCACAGCAAACATTAAGCACCTTCCAATAAAACCTTGTCCCCAATAAAAACTCTTGAACAATACTTCACCCCAATAATCTTTAGAAAAGCAGTTCTCGCAGGTCAGATGCTCTGAGGCCCATTCAGCAGCTTTTGTAAATGGAGTTCTTAAGCAAGAGAACCAGAATGTGGAAGAAACTGTAAGTGCAAGTAAACTGTTACTATTGTATTTCAGACAAGTGCTAACAATTCAGTCATAGCCTTCATTTCCATCCACTGTACAAAGACAGGGTACAAACTAAAGCCCTCTTCAGCTGTCCCCTACATATGATTATCATCAGGGGAGGGGGAAGAGTGGGACTGTGCTCCCGGGCCAGTGGCGTAGCGTGGGTTGTCAGCACCCGGGGCAAGGCAAGTAATTTGCGCCCCCTAACCCGTGGATTTGCGCCCCCTAACCCGTGGATTTGCGCCCCCTAACCAGTGGATTTGCGCCCCCTAACCCCCAGATGTTGCGCCCGGTGCGGCCAGCCCCCCCTGCACCCCCACGCTACGCCACTGTCCCTGGCCCACCCTCTCCCCTCATCACCATAGGCACCTGCAGCTCTCCACATGTTGGGGGCTGAACTGCACAACAGAGCCTGCTCTACTCATGCCATCTCCCTGTAAGAGCCCTGGAAGATCAGGGTTCTGTGACTCCAACACATTGAAGGCAGTTAGGATGGCAATGGGTGGCTGAAGCAAGTGCACTTGTCCCCTCCCTCCCTCATTTGCATGAGAGATTAAACCACCTGAATGGGACTTAGATGAACTGGTGTACAGGATGTAAGGTAAAAGGTAAAGGTAAAGGTAAAGGACCCCTGGACAGTTAAATCCAGTCAAAGGCAATTATGGGGTTGCGGCGCTCATCTTGCTTTCAGGCTGAGGGAGAAGGCGTTTGTCCACAGACAGCTTTCCGGGTCATGTGGCCAGCAGGACTAAACTGCTTCTGGTGCAATGGGACACCGTGATGGAAACCAGAGCGCATGGAAATGCCATTTACCTTCCTGCCACAGTGCTACCTATTTATCTACTTGCACTGGAGTGGTTTTAAACTAGTAGGTTGGCAGGAGCTGGGACAGAGCAATGGGAGCTCGCCCCATTGCAGGGATTCAAACTGCTGACCTTCTGTTCAGCAAGCCCAAAAGGCTCAGTGGTTTAGACCACAGCGCCACCCGCATCCCTGTACAGGATGTAACACAACAGTTACACTGCTGAAACCTTTAATTTATCTCTTAATACTAAAATGGGCTTCTAAGCAGTTTACGAAGCATAAAAAACAGTTTTACACAGACCTTGGAATGTAAATATCCATAATGCAAATGCACAATAAAGCAATCCCATTTAAATAAGAAGAAGATATAAACATAGACAATGAAAATATGCAATAAGATAAGACAATCCTATTAAAACAACACTGCCATTAAAGCAGGAGGCTCATTGGGCCAGAGCAGCCGCAACACAGATGTAGGACAGCTAGTTTAAGGGCCAGAAAAGTGGGTTCTGCCAAGGATGCTGTGAGGGAGGAGCAGGACCAGGTCAGCGTCCAGTGCTCAGTCAGAAATCGGCCAGATCCCCTGTGACCTTTTGGGGTGCGTGTATCTGTGGGCTCCTCCCAGCCCTTTCTGCTGGGTGGCCACATCTAACACTTAAACCAGAAAAAACAACACCTGTGGCTTGCCAACTAATCCTGAGGAGCTGCTTTGGATTTGCCAACATAAGAATAAATCGGCAACTCAAGCAGTGTCCTGCATATGCCAAATGAGATGGGGCCATGCAGATGTCCCACCGCCCCGTCCGACCTTTGGGGTGTGGCTCAATCTGCTGGCTGGAGACATCTGGGTTTTTGTTATTAAGGATGATCACAGCCTATTATGCATACCTGATTTCACCACCATCTATCTGCATTCCTATTTGTTTGTCACGCTCGAGCCTCTCCTCAGACCTTTACTCTTGCAGTTTGTAATAATGTACGTTATACCTTAATTATGGCAATTGGCAGGATTCATGATTATATATAAAGTCTGCCTCTGCACTACAATACCTTTTAATCTCTCTTAAAATTGGAGAGTCTTTTTATGAAACAATACGCTGGGAGAGTTTGCACACTCAATGAAAATGATAAAAGGCCAAGAAGCTGACTGAAGATGTCCTAGGTAGGTTGCATTTTATGAAGGAGACCTCTGAGAAGAGGATTTTCTCCAATTTCTTCCCACTATACACCCCCTAAATCTGTTCGGGGTCCCCCCCCCAACACTCCAGAGCAGATTTTTTTTGGGGGGGGGTGTGTGTAGAGTGTGTGTGCATTAGTAGTAATCCTTGCACTAACAAGTAAGTTAGTTGATTGCTGCCCTGTGCGTTCTTTTGTGAATATACATCTACATACAAGTCTTTTCAGTTGAACTGTATTGCAATACAGTGGTACCTCAGGTTAAGAACTTAATTCGTTCCAGAGGTCCATTCTTAACCTGAAACCGTTCTTAACCTGAGGTACCACTTTAGCTAATGGGGCCTCCCGCTGCCGCCACATGATTTCTGTTCTCATCCTGAGGTAAAGTTCTTAACCTGAGGTACTACTTCCGGGTTAGCGGAGTCTGTAACCCGAAGTGTTTGTAACCCAAGGTGTTTGTTGTTAAGTTGTGCGTGAACATATCAGACGACACAGCTATTCTTCAAACAGCTCTTTATTTGTAAGCTGGAACAGAATTGAACAGCAAACAGCTCAGCCGGCCTGCTTTTATAGGCAGCCCGCTGTCAACATTGTAGCAACAACAACCCAGGGTTTCCTGCCTAAAGTAACTGACGTGGACCTGAGTGAAAACTATATACATGATACTCCTGGTGGCCAGGGTGAGAACTTCAATACATAACATTTGTAACCCAAGATACCACTGTCTTTCCCAGCCACAGTAGCAGACATTCCTTGATGGGATGTATCCACACTGTGTTATTGTTCCCTGCCCTCAAACAGTCCTTCCTCACATTCCCAGGAAAACTGAGGGCTATTATGGACATGTACACAGGATGGCTGGCTATTATTATTTTTAATAGAGACACCAGTGTTCCTATATATCAGACTTCCACAAAACAGCGAGTTAAAAAAGAATCTTGAGAAACAGCCATGTGTGCCATAGCTGGCTGCACCAGCAGCCGACCGAAGAGCATCTTGTGAGTGCAAGTAGCCGGTGTGTGGTGGCAGATGGCAGCAGCAAAATGACACTACACATTAAAACAAAACATGAACCCACACACAGAATGGGCTTCAGTACATCCACAGCTGGTGGACATGCACGTTAATGTTGATTCCCACCCTGCCCCGCTTTGCTGTATTATTTGCAGATTGGAAAAATCTTAATTAAATGCGGGGGTGGGGAGGGGAGGTGTTGTGCTATCACCTGGACGTGGGCAGTGTCATGGGGACAATATCAAAAATATGCACATGTGGAATGCATGAAATCCACTTTTAAGTGCCGTGGGTACACAGCCCTGATTGCAGATGTAAGATAGAATGTGGGCAGAAGTATATTTGAAGCTCAAATGAGGCCAGTGTGGTGTAGTGGTTAAGAGTGGTAGACTCGTAATCTGGGGAACTGGGTTTGCATCTCCGTTCCTCCATATGCAGCTGCTGGGTGACCTTGGGCCAGTCACACTCCTCTGAAGTCTCTCAGCCCCACTCACCTCACAGAGTGTTTGTTGTGGGGGAGGAAGGGAAAGGAGAATGTTAGCCGCTTTGAGACTTCTTCAGGTAGTGATAAAGTGGGATCTCAAATCCAAACTCTTCTTCTTCTTCTTATCATCTCTTAGGTGTTGTGTAGGTGTGAGGATGCCTCTACGGCTGTTGGGAAGAAAGAACACACAGTGGTCAATAACCACATATTTTTTAAAAAATTAAAATAAATCTCTTAACTAGGCCTGTCTTTATCCTTAGGTGAAACTGCAAGTAAGTAAGTAACTGCAGATCCCTGTCCAAAAAGTGAGAGCTAATAGTAGGTGGTCATGTGTAGAAATAATACTGCCAGTAGAAGGAGCTCTTGTGTAGTGAATAAAAAAATGCAGAGCTGTGGAATTAATAGTTTTAAAACATGTTGGAGAAGCCCAGTGCGCGCTCTCTCTCTCTCTCTCTCTCTCTCTCTCTCTCACACACACACACACACACGATCTTCATGTTTTTATTGCACATTGCCTCTGGCATGTTTTCGTAGTGAAGATGCAATTCATAAACACTATAAATAGTTTCAAGAAGTTGCATACACACACACACACACACACACACACACATATACACACACACATACATACATACATACATACATACATACACACATTCTATGAAAAAACAGAGTCTGGTTTAACAGAGTTACGGATGCAACAGAACTTTTGAAAAATGATTTATTGTTTATAATTTATTAATCTATATCCCATTCCACACTAAAATTTATATAAACTTATTCTTTTACATGCCTCATGGCTTAATTTGAAAGTTTCCTCCTTCTTTTTGAATACCTCACAGTTTCAAAGAACACAATGGATGGTAAAAAGGTAAAGGTACCCCTGCCCGTACGGGCCAGTCGTGACCGACTCTAGGGCTGCGCACTCATCTCGCTCAAGAGGCCGGGAGCCGGCGCCGTCCGAAGACACTTCCGGGTCACGTGGCCAGCGTGATGAAGCTGCAACTGGCGAGCCAGCACCAGTGCCGCACACAGAAACACTGTGGATGGTACACATTTCAAAATATGAAACAGATTCAGATGTCTAGTACAGTGCTCATCATTTTCGAGAATTAAATGTCACATCCTGTAGCCATTGTGGTTTAAATGTACTATCACTTCTGTACATAATGGTACTGAGTATTCATTGCAGTGTCTCCAATAGTTCTTAACGGTGCAGCACCATCCCCAAACGTCTGAGAGTAAATCTCATTGAACTCAACAAGGCTTACTTCTGAGTAAACATGCATAGTATGGTGCTCTAAGTCATGCTGCAGTGAAGAAAGTTGGAAGCAGTGTTGGAAAGGGCCATCACTCAGTGGCAGATCATAGCTTTGCATGTTGAGCATCCCTGGTTCAGTCCTTGATGTCTCCTGCTAAAGGATCTGAGATAGCAGTGTTGAAAAAGGCCTGTGTTTGAGGCTCTGGCAAGGTAGTGCCAATCAGAATAGGTGATAGTAGTTTAGATGGACCGAGTGGTTTAGATGGATTCAGTGGGACAGCTTATTTTACCCTAATCCTGAAAGTCAGAGCTGCTTTACACATTCTGGCATTCATGTGGAGGCTACTTCAAATAGCTCCAAATGGAAACTGTCACATCTACTTTTGAGCAGTTTGTTCGTGAATCAGATGATTTTATCTGTCCCACTGACCTTTCCGTGGCATCATAGAGAAAGCTGTCTGATCCACATGGAGAACTGCCGCGCGCAAAGAGCTAACTATGTGATAACAGCCCCAATGCAATGCATTTTATGATAGCCTCCATATGGACACTGAAATATATAAACGAACCTTCCTATATCACGAGAAAGTAAACATGTAAGTTGAGCTGCTGGATCATGCCAATGGCCCATCTAGTCCATCATCCTGTGAGAAGTCTGCAAGCTGGACATGAGCACAACCACACCCTGTCCACCTGTGACCCCAAATCCAATAGGCTCGGAAGAAATCTAGAACCACTTACTAAATCTGGTTCTTCAGCCTCAGGGAAGGGTGCCTTTGAAGGTCCAGACTGTTATGTATTCAGTGGTCTTTGTTTGCCTGAGCTTGAGTCTGGACTAAGGATTCTGAGCCCCTGTGTTCTGATTTGATACATGATATCCAATCACAGAACATTTCAGGAATTGGGCCTCTGCCATTGGCCCTTAAAATCTGAGTCGTGATTCGAAGCTTGGAAATTTAGACAGCCAATCACGTTGGGCGTGGGCGTGGCCCAGGCCTTTAGAAATGTATATAAGCGGTTGCTTTGCCCCTGCTGTCCAGTTCTGTTAGTTCAATAAAGGTTCTTGCTGTTATCACTGTGTCTTGCCTCGTTGGAACCCACCTACACTTCACAGGCTCTGGCCCTACATGCCCTGGTAGTCTGGGAGGTTCCTCTGGGAATTCACACCCAAAGCCCTCAGGTGCAATGACCTGATCATGACCTGAGTCTCCATCTGGTGCCCTTGAAACCTCTGACTCTGGACCAATGCTAGATTCAAGGAACATGATAAATTCCTTTTTTCTTATATTGCCCAAAGTGCTAATGTTTTTTATTCACACTCTCACTCATTAGTATTTGTATGGCCTGTGGGTTGCATGTAGCCCTTACAGGTCTTCTGGATCCACCAAATTTTCTTAAATACCTTGACTGAAACTTACCAGCAGCCAAATAAATTTGTTTTAGAGCTGAGGGGCCATTTAACACATCACCCTCTCCACCCCAAAATAGAGGACAGAAGGCACAGATTTACATAAAAATGTGCACATATCAATTCTATATGAATGAATGCAAATTTAGTAATTAATTACTAAAGCTTAAATCAAATCAAATCAAATCTCACTATAGTGTGTGTTTGCTCAGTCTGTAATATAGGTGCTAACAGTTTCATTTTTATAGTTCTTAAGTCTTTAAAACAAACTTGGACTAGACAACGTTTCAAACAGTGAATGTCTTCAAACAAAGAACCTCTGACTGCTATCCAAACAGAGGACTATCCTCTGTGAAGTAGGACACACTGCTGCTCTTAATATAGGGATGGATGGCTCCAATCCACAAGTTTCCAGTTTGCAACCATTCCCAGCACTGGGAGCTGAAAATCACAGAAGGTATCCCTTTGGTGTGGCCTGAAGCACATTTGCCAGTAGGAAGATATCACTGATGAAGCAGCTTCGGCTTCAGAGATGAGAAGTGCAATGCTGCCTGTAGCTATTGAAAGTCACTAACAGAGAGCTGTTAAAAGGACTAGGTGTTCACAGCACAGTGGAGAGCACCTACAAAAGAGAAAAACAGAAAGAAACTCCAGCTGCTGCTGCTCTTTCGGAGGCAGCTCCTGCAGAGACAAAGAAACCAGGAAGTGGAGAGTGTGGCGCCAACTCTTCAGCTGATATAAATCAAAGAGCTTCATGGAGATAACTGGAAGCTCTGTTGATTTAACCCATCTGAGTAGTTCTCCTGGAATTACCAATGAAGGCCCAAAGGGGTGCTGAAGAATCTGGACAGGAAATGTTTATTTCCAGTCTGAGCCTTTCCTTGTCTATATGTTCTGCAGATTCTTATATTACTAAGAGCACATTGCCACCAGCCCCCTTTCATGGCTTTGAATCAAACCATGAGCATCTTGAGACGTTTCTATGGAGCTTCCAGACTTCCAATAGAATTCTGAGATGGTTCTCTTCCAACTTTAGAATGGCAACAAAATGGGGAATGTGTATAGCCCTTGTTGCTTGCAAAGCTCTTTGGAGTGTCAACGCCTCCTCTCTCACTGATGGGAGGAAAAAGCTCCGCTTGCTTCTAGAAAGGACAGCTTCTATCCTGCTGACAGATCCAATGCAGGCACAGCCAGAAATAGTGAAGGAGCTGTATGGTAAAGTGATGGGTCCAAAAGTAAATTATGATAAATCGGAGCTACTTTATATAAATCTGGAGCTGGTTGTTTAAGCCCAGATAAAGCAAATGTTTGAAATCTCACCTACATTTAAGCCAAGCGGATACTTGAACCAACTCTGTTTGTTGAACTATAAAAATAGAATTGTTATGGGTTTTCAGGGGACAAGGGTCCCCTAAAATTCCTGGATGCCAGGTTCTCCACATCATTCCCGAAATTAGTAAATGTGGGGTTTGAAGTCAAGCCAGATTCCTCAGGAGTTGAGCTTAGAGAGGAGCCATCCAACAACAGAAACAAGCAATAGCAGAGTCATTACCATGAGAAAAGGTGAGACATTCAGCATCAGACAAGAGAGGGAGAGGTTGCCAGGTAACAAGGGGGCATGATGTCACTGCAGGAAAAGAGGGTGTCCTTTGCACCCAAGCTTGCTGAAGTCCAATTCTCATGTGTTATTGTGTGTGTGTGTGTGTTATATATACACATCAATCTCTAACTTTTGTCTTCTGGGTTTCTGGGGTTTTTCCTGTTGTTATTCTGTCTCTCACAGCTACAATAAACCTACCATTAAAATTATGGACTGGTCATTTCTTCGTCAGAGGGCAAATGGGCAAATTTAGCAGGGGATCAAATACTCCCCCCCCCTCTGTGTGTGTATGTGTATATATATATATATATATATATATATATATATATATCTTATACCCTGCCCACCTGGCTGGGCCTCCCCAGCCACTCTGGGCAGCTTCCAACAAGTTATTAAAAACGCAATAAAAGATCAAACATTAAAAACTTCCCTAAACAGTGTCTGCACATATTTTATGCATTTTTGTACATATTACTTGGCTGGAGCATTGCCTACTTCAGACAAATGCAACTTTTGAAGGGCAATGTTTAGGTTCATGTATTGCTTTAGGTAAAGGTAAAGTTGCCCCTGACCATTAGGTCCACTTGCGGACGACTCTGGGGTTGCCTGCTCATCTTGCTCTATAGGCTGAGGGAGCTGGCATTTGTCTGCAGACAGCTTATGTCTGGGTCATGTGGCCAGCATGACTAAGCCACTTCTGGTGAACCAGAGCAGCACACGGAAAGGCCGTTTACCTTCCTGCCAGAGCAGTACCTATTTATCTACTTGCACTTTGATGTGTTTTTGAACTGCTAGGTGGGCAGGAGCTGGGACCAAATGGGAGCTCACCCTGTCGCGGGGATTCAAACTGCCGACCTTCCAATCGGCAAGCCCTAGGCTCTGTGGTTTAGACCACAGCGTCACCCGCATCCCTTATGTATTGTTTTAGAAAGGACAAATTAGGTGGGTTCACCTTTAAATGAAAACTGAAGCAAATTTGTCTCCCACCCTTGCAATGCTCTCTTGTCTTTCTGCTTCTTTACTTTCCTTCACAAGGAATCCAGTGCTGAGGGCATCTATATGAGTGACTCATGACCTGAGGTTCATAGATGGCAGCTTAGCTGCCAAACCTAGCAATCTAGGATTTTTCTATTGCATCTTTTGTGGACGTTTCCTGATGTGGTCTATGGTTCTTCTCTGGAATCCCTTCCACAGCTGCTTGCGGGGTCAGCAAAGGGCTGGAAAGGGACTAATTAAATAATTGTTCTTAGAAGTCTTGGCAAACAAAGATCCAGTCTGAGAAAGAGTCTCCTTTGATGCTGCTAAATTCTTTCGCAATGAATTTCTTCCAGATTTCACTGAGATCAACAAACCACAATTTGTCTGGGGCCTCAGTCAGGGAGCACTCGGTGGTAAAATGTCAGGGAAGGATGGCTTTATAGATTTAGGCAAAGTCTCGGGATGCAATAAATGGTGCCTCCGGATCCTTGTCACACACTTCTTATGTGTCCCTGGAAAAGCAACTGGTGTGTTGGTCTTGCAGACTCACATTTCTGAGTAAATCTCAGAGAGGTACACAACCAGGGGGATGCACTTAGATTTGCAGCTATAGGTGGCTCTTACATGAATCAAGCAACAAACAACCCAACACTACGTCCTTCTGTAAGGAATATTCAGGAGGCGGTGCTTTACCATTATCAAATTCGTACATGCTTTATGTACAAAATTATTTCTCTTGCTTCTTCCACTCATGGAGGGTCATTGGCAGGAAGACACCATCCTTTCGTTTGTTCTTTCACACTCTGTTTTCTAGAGAGGAGGCTTTCTCTTGCAAACAGAATGACAACAGACAGTAGTGGAAGAAGGTTGGTCCCACACTTGGTCCCACACTCTCCCCCTTCACTGGAATTTCCATCTGTTGCTCACTCCCTTCTTCTAGAGCAGCCTTTCTCATCCTGTGGGTCCCCAGATGTTGTTGAACTACAACTCCCATCACCCTTAGCTAGCAAGGCCAGAGCTCAGGGATGATGGGAGTTGTAGTCCAACAACATTTGGAGATCCACAGGTTGAGAACCGCTGTTCTAGAGGATCCAGATGATGTTCCTGTCAGAACATTGCGTTCCAGTGTTTTCTATTATTTTCTTTCAATATTTTTTTAAGATCTAATACATGGCAATAGATATTTGCAATGAAATGCCATTGCAGCGCTGGTCTGTCCTATATGGACTGGCAAAGTATTATCAGAGCTGAGGATAAAATGGAGAAGGGAGAACCACCTACTGTATGTTTCTTTGCGCTCCTGGGAGGAAAGGCAGGCTATGAATGTGGCAAATAAGTAAGAAGAGTAACAAAGCACTATGTTGTTCAAACAGAAAACGAAGGACGTAGTGTTGTTGCTTGATTCATGTAAGAGCGACCTATACTCTGGTTTCTCTTCAGATCGTATAAATCTTTCGCCTTTTACAAACAGAAAACAATAGAAGTGGCAGAATCTGCAAGGAGAAAGATGCTAATTAGTATTACAAGGGATCTTGGCTGAATAGGATATACTTGTGAGTAAACAATATAGAATATTGGCAGTATGGGGTTGGCATCACAGACTGATATTAGGCTATATGAAGTGCTGTGTAGAACAGCCATTCTGCTTTCATTTGATGGTGAAAAAGTAATGCCTGAGCAACATTAAGCGGGTGTTATTGTTTCTGTTTCTTACTATGTTATGTAGCTTTGTGTTTTTATATTGTAAACTGACAGTGGTCTTCAGATGCAGTACAGCTGTACCTTGGTTGTCAAATGCCTTGGTACTCAGACATTCTGGCTCCTGAACACCGCAAACCTGCAAGTAAGTCAAAATAAAAAATTCCTTCCAGTAGGACCTTAGAGACCAACTAAGTTTGTTATTGGTATGAGCTTTCATGTGCATGCACACTTCTTCAGATACACACCTGTAACTGGAAGTAAGTGTTCCAGTTTTTGGGAAGCCGAACATCCGTTTTGGCTGTTGGCGTTGTTTCGGGGGCCAATCCAGACAATCAAAAGCTGTGCCTTGGTTTGCAAACGTTTTGGAAGTCGAACAGACTCCTGGAATGGATTCTGTTCAACAACCAAAGTACAACTGTATAGAAATTAAATAATTCAATACGGGCTCCTAGAGTGGAAGGAATTCTGGTTAGTGGTATCACATGCAATAGATTTCCTTCCTGAAATTTCCTTCCTGGAATGTCCTTTCCAATGTTTTTTTTTTTTAAAGAAAAGTATGCTGTCCCCTTTCCTTCAGTTGTGTGCCACGTGGAAACACCACTTTAATTCCACTTCTAGCAATGCCTTTAGATTTCTGAAGATTCCTCATGTGGAGACAACCACAGAAAGAGCCTATGCTGGAAAGCTTCACCTGAACCGTCATTTCAAGGAGTCGGAATGACCGCTCCCCGCTTAATACGGGGGGCGCCCTTTGTGTGGACGCGCGCAGCCCCTAGATCTGAAGTGGCTCCAACAGCATAGGCTTGGCTTTGCCTCCCTCAGGTGGGATACCTAGAGGTCTCCGCCTACCTCAGTCAATTGTCCAATCCCACCTGGGGGAGGTGTTGCCAAGGAGACCAGGCCAGGTAGGGGAGGGATTACCTGCCCACACAATAGAGGGAGGATCTTACCTGGGAATCCTCACATCTCACATTAATCCCTTTTCAGAGCTCAAACACGGATTTACTCAATTTGCCCTTACTTCACACATGAATGCATTAATAGTCACCATTACTATGTAGTACGTTTGAGGTTGACATCCAGTGATATTAAAAACTCCACACATGATGTTTTACCTTTGTAAGATAATTAATCATGGATAAGAAGAACGAGTGTGTGTTTGTGTGACACACTGATATAAAATAGTTTTTAATTTGGCTTAATTATAATGTATATTTAATTGCTTTGATTATCTATCTGTCTCATTTGTGTGTTCTATTTTGGTTTGTACATTGTTGTAAGTTAATAGAATGTGATTATTGCAAATGAAGACACATGGCCAGATCAGTCTTTTTTTTCTATTCTGTCTGCAGTTTCTTTTGAAATTGTCTCAGTACAAGGGTTCTGAACAAGTCTAACGCTAAGGAGGTTCTGCTGCCATCCGTCTCTCTCGGGAGACAATGGAGGAGTGCTCCTTTGGGGGTGAGGTCAAGCTGTTGGAAGGTCACAGCGCCTGCTGTGGCTGTAGAGACCAATGTGGGAGAGAAGCTCTCCCAGGACATGATCACGATTTCATGCATCTGGCGAGGAGAGCTTGTTTACTTCAGCATTTTGGCAGCCCCAAGATAGAGACAAAAAGTGTTTCCCCAGCATTTGCACTTGGATCACACTTCTCCGGGGTGTCTAAATCTGGCATCTACAGCCTGTTCTGCTAAGCAGCAGGACCGATTGCTGGCAGCTTGACTTTACAGCAAGGAGCTGGGCAAAGGGCAGCTTTCAGTTTTTACGTTTTATGGACTGACGGCACCTTGCTTTTGGGCTGTCTTGTGTGCTTGTATGCCAGGATACTCCAGCTAGTTCTGGCAATGGAATTTGAGGACCTTTTGCTGCAGTGCTGCATGTGGCAGCCTTTAGTTCTTCTCGTCATTATCTCCTTTTGGGCAGGTGCCAACTGCAGATTGAAGCTCTGCGGTACTACAGGTTTTTCGAGGAGAAACCTCTTGTGTGTGCCTCAGCTTACAGACAGGCTCCTCTGGTTCTCTGCAATTCTCTGGCAGGAATAAATGCAAGCTTCATGTGTGCTTTAAAATTAGGTTAGCCTATTTGTATTGTTTAAATACAATGTTGCACGGATCTCTCTTTTTCTGTATGTACTCATAATTATGAATATTTATAATTGTTTCTAACAGGTTTTGAATGGTTATACTTGATACCTTGTGAGCCACTTTGGTCACAATTTTGTGGCATACAAATAAACAGATGTTGATGATACTTCCTATTTGCAATTTCTTGGGGCTTTGCTCCATTTTCTGAGTTTTAAAAATGATACCATTTTGTGCACCTTCAGCCAAGTTCTGATCACAGTGGTGTTTGGCAATTATATTTAGCTTCTGTGGGCTCCTTCATATTATCTCTTTACTGAACATCCATCCTGTTTTGCTTGCTGGTCTTCTTCATATCACCTTGGGAGGGAGGGCAGAGCAGCCTTTGTGGGGCAAAGCTCTTTAATTTTCTGTAGTTTTCTGTCAAAGGTCTAAGTCAATCCCAGTCTTGGAAGGAAGACAAGTAACTTTAACACCCAATTGCATGTTTACATCACTACCCCTCTGACCTAAGGAGGAAAGTGATCCGTCCATTCATTCAAAACATTGGTGTTCAACTGTTTTTGTCAGGACCCACAAATAGATCGTGCCCAACCTATTTCGTTTGCACCAGTGCAATGGTGTTACTGCCATTTTTCTTTCTTGTTCCTTTTTATAAAGTTGTCAAAGAGAAGGGAAAGAAATAGGCGAGGAAGAGAGATAGAAAGACACAGAAGAAATTTAAAAATAGGGAGAATAGGGGGAAAGCCTATATACAATTAAAAATGGGTCCATTACAGTGGTACCTCAGGTTACATACGCTTCAGGTTACATACGCTTCAGGTTACAGACTCTGCTAACCCAGAAATAGTGCTTCAGGTTAAGAACTTTGCTTCAGGATGAGAACAGAAATTGTGCTTTGGTGGCGCAGCGGCAGCAGGAAGCCCCTAAAGTGGTGCTTCAGGTTAAGAACAGTTTCAGGTTAAGAACAGACCTCCGGAACGAATTAAGTACTTAACCCAAGCTACCACTGTATTGCATATTGGGAAGATTGCCCTGGGTTTAAAGAAGATTAAGAATACTGATTTGGGACAGTATGTGATGGCTTCCTATTCATGGCAGATTGTCATGCAACACAGTGATCATCAGCGTAAGCTGCCTGGTTTGTGATCCACTGCAAGTCACCTCAGTATGGAAATCCACTTCATATGCTTAGCAGTCAAGGGTTGGTGGGACTGCACTGCTGGCCCCACCCCTGAGGTTGTATGACTTAATCCTTCCCAGCATGTACTGTATGCTTTGCATGGATAAAGCCTGTGTGAATTGACATCTGTACATTTGGCTGCAGTTGATCATGCCTAATGTGTGAATGTCAGAGGTGGGAGAAGCCAAAGAACATCCAGGGACTTCTCTTCATGGAATACATGAACAGGGCTGAATTAGTGGTAGTAGGTAAAAAGGAGAAATACAATGCAAAAAACTCCTGATATTTTGTTGGCATGAAGAAAAGGACTACTTGTAGAATGGTTTAAGTTTTATGTAGATAGCAGGAATTATTGCCAATTGCTTATGTAGCTCTCAATTTTATTTTATATTTTAGTTCCAAACAGTTTGTGTGATGATGAATATTTCTCTGAATCACCCTATTGCACAAAGCCTCCCTTTAAGCTTCAGAATGGGATGGTCATTGATAAGGGAACAATGAATGAATGGGGCATTTGGAAGTATTTTTGACTGTATCTAATGGTACATCTTGTCATGCAGCTTGAGCAAAAGGGAGTGAAAACTGGTATTGCCTGTTTGACTGTGGGCGGTGTGACCAAGGAGAGCTAAAAACTGAGTAGCTTTGGAGTTAGATTTGGACGGACACTGATTTGAAACAAGCACTGTCTGCCCAGGTCTGTGCCTCCTGAATTGTTGCAATGCGCTCTGCATGGGACTGCCCTTGGAAGCAGTCGTGGAGCTGCAGCTGGTGCAAAATTCAACCGCTTGGCTGGAGATGCCAGAAGAGGGCACATCACTCCAGTTTTGAGAGCACGGCGTTGTCTGCCAGTGAGCTACCACACCCAATTCAAAGTGCTGATACTAATGTCTAAAGCCCTAAATGACTTGGTCCCCAGTCTCCATAAAGACCACCACGGCGGATACCCAGACCCTCCAAGTGTCCCTATTTTCCAGGGACAGTCCCGGATTTACAGGATGCCGTCCCAGTTTCTGATTTGATCCCATAATGTTCCTGCTTTTTCTTAGGATGTCCCTATTTTCATTGGAGAAATGTAGGAGAGTATGGAGTTATAGGACCACCAACATATGAAGACAGCCCTGTATAGGGAAATTTTTTAATGTTTAATGTTTTATTATGTTTTTGTATATGTTGGAAGTTGCCCAGACAACCCAGTTAGATGGGTGGGGTATAAAAAATAATAATGTTGTAGTAGTAGTAGTAGTAGTAGTAGTATAGGATATCCCTATTTTCACTGGAGAAATGCTGGAGGGTATGGATACCACTGCTGAGGATGGCAAGGACAATGGGAATGTGCAGGAAGGGTTCTCTTCATGGTGGCACCCGGTTTCTGGAGCTTTCTCCTGGGACAGGTATATTTGTTCGGGCCTTTGGAAGGCGACAGGCAGTATTAGACTCTTTTTACGACTCTCATTTTGGTTGTTGTATACTGGGTATTGCTTTATTTGAATTTATGTTGCTAATTGCCATGGGCACTCTTTGGAGAGGAAGGGCAGGCTATAAATTTGATGGATAATTAAACAAATGCTATGTTCCCAGTCTGTCCATTTGTACATAGAGTTTGCTACAAAAAGGACCTGACTTTGTAAAGGCTGCCCTGAAGATCCTGCTCGTTGGAACGGGAAACCTGAGCAACATGCTGATAACAACAAGGGGCCTAAACGAGAAGACTGTTTTGACACAGTCTAAGGTGCTTTAGGATCTGTACCTCATTTCCAAAGACAACTATAGAGCCTGGTATTTTACTCCTATGTACATATCACCATCAGCGATGGGGCCAGCCGGGGTAGGACCTGCTGTGGGGCCTCCGAGGAGTCTGCCTGCCTCCTCCCCTGTGGGAATGCCACCCGGCATTTTTGTCACCCCCCTCAGTGATGACACCTGGGGCACACCACTCCTGCTGCACACCCTTCCTCTGCCCCTGATCACCATATCTCCCTGTATCCTCAGCCCTCCACATAATAGCTCATTCTGAACATATAAGGCACACATTATTTATTTCAGAAAATATACTGGTAACCCTGCCTTGGGGTGAATTTATTGTTAGTTAGCATTTTATTTTTTAAAACCTAACATTGTGGGCACATTTATCTATGTTCCAAGGCTATACTTTTGTCCCTTCTGTCTTATCTGTTGAACCTTGACTGTTAAATTCAGCTTCACATTCATGTTGGTAATGTAGCAGCTTTATTAAGAGAGTTACGTACAGCTCCCTAGCAGAGATCCTAACACACACACTTGCAGCAAAATTTCTCCTGGTCTAGAGGAATAAAATATTGTGGGTGGGGGGAGAAGGTGATTTTAGGGATGTTCTTAAGGGGACAATTCATGGACGTTTACAGTGCCTGAATACAAAGCCTTATAATCCTTCTCACAGTGGAACTAACAACAGCAGCACATTTGGTCATTGGCACACATGATTATCTGCTAGTCCCCATCTTCCCAATATAAAATATAGCGCTGGCAGCAATGAAAGAAGCTGAATTCATTTTTCCGATGCTAGTTTGATTTTTGGCAGGTCTGACATTTAGGGAACAAAAATCATTATTTGTCTTGTAAGAAGATTGGAGGACTTTGAGGGTATATACGTGAAAAACACAGAATTGTGAGCCTCAAGGAAGTGGTACTCATCATTTTTCCAGCTGTAACAGCAATATAATCACATCTGCAATCTTTCCCTGTTTTAACAATTGTTTCTGTTTAGGGTCTGCATGGCTCCTCTCTCCAACCCTGGTGGCTATATATTCAGCTGAAACCTACAAGGGATTCCTTCTGAAAGTCCCCAGTCTGCCCCTCTGTTGTCTCTTCTGCATATCCTTCCTTGCATCATCTATATGTTCAGAAAATATATTTTAAAAATGTGTGTGTGTGTGTGTGTGTGTGTGTGTGTGTGTATGTGCGCGTGCGTGCAGGGGAAATGAAAACAAGTAAATACTTTGATTTGGATGTGTGTGATTCTGAGATTTGTGTGCAAAAAATTTAATTTGAGTTATTACAAATTTAATTTGTATAATTAAATTGTATAACTAGTGTTGATTACCACTGAATTTGTTGCTCTATCGTTTTTGTAAAATGTATCAATTAAAAATACTTTTCTTGTACCAAATCTCACAGCAAAACTCAACTCCCAAAATTAGACTTGCTGAAGCTTTTCTTTCTTTCTCTTTCTTTCTTTCTTTCTTTCTTTCTTTCTTTCTTTCTTTCTTCCCCCACTCATAGGATATCAGTACTTGTTGTCTTGACATCATAATTGTGGAGCTTTTATCTAACACATTTTATAAGAAGGTTCACATCTCTTTCCAAAGGTACAAAGCCCACTCCACTTCCTCCTGGCAGTAATGAAATCAGCAGAAAAAGTATTCGGATTTGAATTTGGCCAGAGGCAGGTATACCTAGCATATGGTTTTCTTTCATACTGTTCAAATGGAGCATGTGGCCCAGTTTCAACTAAACCAGCACACTATCAAGGGTCAGCACAAAGACTTCGACTAGCGCCACAGGGTTCAACCCTGCCCCCCTGAAATTGTTTCTTTTTTGGGGGGATAACCCCCAGAACAGACTGTGGGAGGAGGAGATCATTCTGTCTGGCAAGCAGACTTGCTTGTGCTGATGGAATGATCAGAAAAGTGTGATGTTCATCACCACACTTTTGTGTATGCTAAAATATACCCCTGGTCTGATCCAGCATGGTTTTAAAACATAGCTGTTCCTGATAGATATACCAAAGCAATGACTCTTCAGGAGGCAAATAAAAATTCCACAAAATATACTTCCAATCTGCTCTTACCCATGTATTTTTAATTTTGCTGTAGCTATTTTGGCCAAAGGCTTCTTTCCTTTTCTTTGGGGAGATCTGAGCTCTGTAGATGTACAATATATAACTTAAAGTGCATTTTCTATAGATTGCCTGCCTGGTCATTAACTAATCAACTTCCTATTCACTTCCTCTTATCCATTTTGTGGGATGTAAACACAGGAGCAGTCAATGACAACATTCCTAGAGTGTACATGTTAGAACATGGGGAGGGATGTCTGTCCAGCAAGCAGGTAAACTTCCTGGGGACGGACTTCCTCCGCATGTGACCAGAGGTGGGTGTGGCCTCACCTGTGCAGGTAATGATAAAAGCACAGGGCAGGCAGCCACTCTCTCTCTTCTCTCTTGCCTCTTGCCTCTCTCTGCCATCTTCCTTCGATGAGGAAACATCTAAGGATGCCCTCTTGGCTCTCAGCCAAGAGAGGACAGTACTATCTTCCTATAAGATAGTTTCTAAGTGTATGTAACCTTTTTAAGCCTGCCTACCTTCTGGGATCATATTGTGAACAGAACGTGAGTAAACTCTTTTATACTTTTATAAAGACTGTGTCGTGTCTTGTATTTTAAGAGGGAACAAAAGGGGAAATTACCAGAGTAATTATTATAGAGGTTCTAGCGAACCTGTGCAAGCGTTACCGTTGCGAACTTAAAGGGGAATGTCTATAAACTCTGCTGATATTTTGGGAACTTGTTAGCACAAGTAGGATAAGGATATAATTAGTCAATATATCCTCTCCTGCACCCCAGATCATTCTCACAAAGGGTTATTGGCCCCAGTATTGCATATTTCTGCGTATTTTTGAAGGATTGCATTGGATTGTGATTTTAAGTTGAGTAGTATTTTTCTGAGTTAACTTCCTGGTAAGCACATGGTCCTTTGTTCCATTGTGCAGTGGGGATTAAGCAATCCCCCCTTCCCTCAGAGTTCACAGTGACCCAAGGCAGTGAAGAATTGTTTTGTATTTTGAGATTTTTGAGATTTTGATTTTAAAATTTTGAGAAATTTTGAAATTTTGAAGAATTTTCAAATTTTTGGATTTTAAGATGGCTAGAGCAGCTTTTGATAGTGATGCAAAGCTAGGAATGCCTGTGCTGAATGAACACAATTTCATACACTGGAAGCAGCGCTTGATACCATGTTTAGATTATAAGCACATTTTGGAAGCTTTAAACCCTCAGCCTACAGGATCGTCTGAGGTGGATTTAGCCAAGATAAATGCTTGGAAACGCATGAACAGCGAAGCTAGACACATAATTTTGAGTGGACTTTGTGATGAGCAGCTATCATTAATAAATAGTACAGATGATGCATCTCAAATCTTAAGAGATATTGAGCGCGTGTATGGAGAATCTAGCATAAACTGCTTCAGAAACTTGGTGTGTAAATTAACCAGAGTGAGGATGAATTCAAAAGAGGAATTCACAGAGCACATCAACAAGTTTACTGAGATTATTCAAAGAATTGATTTGACTCCCAAAGCTTTTGATGAAGATACAAAGATAGCATTTTTGTTATCATCACTTGGACCACGCTTTAGCGCATTTGTAAGTTTGATGGATCATAGACAAGGTCTGACTTTTAAAGACTTGATTGGTTATTTAAAAGAAGAATGTAGAGATAGAGCTGAATCTCCAGTGAGAAATGCTAGAAGCAAAGACAGCAGTTATGCATCTAGGCAATTTACAAAGTCGAAAGAGATGCCTAAGAAAGTGATTTGTTTCAATTGTAACAAAGAAGGACACATTGCAAAGAATTGCAGGGCTCCTAAAGCCAAGAAACCCCACCCCTTTCAGCCAAAAGGAGAAAAGAAGGGGAAATGTGAATGCACATGGCTACTGCAAGAAAGGAATTTAACTGTCCAGAATCGTGAAAATAGACGTAATAAATGGATAATTGATTCTGGAGCGAGTTCGCATTTTTCATATAAAAAGGACTATTTTAATGAGATAAATGATGAAGAAGGATCTGAAATTGAGATTGCAGATGGCAACATTGTTAAAGCAAAAGGTGCAGGTTCCATGAGTCTGAAATGCAATATAAACAATGAATGCATTGAGAACACAATCTCTAGAGTTTTGTATGTTCCAGAGCTGAGTTGCAATTTAATCAGTGTGTCCACATTGGACAAGAAAGGTTTCCAGATCACATTTGGAAATGGAGAATGTAAAGTGACTAGAAATGGCAAAGTGTTTGCTCAAGCAAAGCTAATCAATGGTGTATATGAGCTTGATCTTTCAGAGAACCAGTCTGCAAAGGTGGCACATTCCAGCCAGAAGGATGAAGCAGATCTGGACCTGTGGCACAGAAGGCTTGGACATAGAGACACCAACGTCATTCTGGATCTACAGAAAAGAGATCTTGTAAGAGGTTTGCAGGTAAAGCAGAGCAACAAAGCTCCAGCAAAGTGCATAAGCTGTATTACTGAGAAGGCTGTAAAACCTTCATTTCCACGTTGTGCAGAACAAAGAAGCAACAAAGTGCTTGACATAGTGCACACTGACATATGTGGACCCATGAATGTTCCCTCACTGGGAAATAATAGATACATTTTAATATTTCTGGATGACTTTTCAAGATTTTGTGTTGTATATTTCCTCAAAGAGAAGAGTGAGACAGTGGACAAGCTCCAGGAATACATTGCCATGGTCAAGAACAAATTCCAGAGAGCTCCAGCTGTGCTAATGAGCGACAATGGAGGTGAGTACTGCTCAAATGAAATGCAGGCTCTCCTGGCCAAGGAAGGAATTGCACACGTAACCACAATTCCTTACACTCCACAGCAGAATGCCATAGCTGAGAGAAAGTTTAGGTCCATTATGGACATGACAAGGTGCATGCTAAAGGATGCATGTTTGCCACAGAAGCTGTGGGCCGAAGGAGTGTACACGTCAGTCTATTTGCAGAATAGACTGCCAACTAAAGGTGCAGAGCGCACACCATTTGAACTTTGGCATGGGAAAGCTCCCAATCTGTCGCACATACGTGTGTTTGGAAGTCCGTGTTACTTCCACGTGCCCAAGGAACACAGACACAAGCTTGACTCCAGGGCAAAAGCAGGTATCCTTGTGGGATTATGCCTCTGGAGGCAAAGGATACAGAATTATGGACTTACAAACTGGTAAGACAAATGCATACCATGCGGTTTATTTTGATGAATATGGAAAAGTAGACACTAGGAACACTGTTGTGGATTCTTCAGATGAGTCAGAAAGGACTCAAGAATTTGTATATTTCCCTTTTGAGACCCCACAAAGTAATAATCTGCCTTCAAGTGTTACAGCGCCCCCTACAGGCAACGCACCAGAAGACGCAGAGGACCAGAACCCTGGCGGCACCAGAGACGAAGATGAGGACTCAGATGGGGACATGCCTGCGTTGGAGGAGGATGAGGAAGCTGATGCGGTCGCAGAACCAGAGGTCAGGCGCTCGTCCAGAACCAACAAAGGTGTCCCACCATTACGGTTGTCCTACTTTGCAGGGTTGGCGTTTCCACAGGAACCTTCCACTTGGGAAGAGATACAGGAGATGCCAGCTGCAGAAGCCAGTCTCTGGAGGAAGGCCGCGCAGGAAGAGATGGATGCACTGCATCAGAACAAGACCTGGACACTCACTGAGCTGCCTCCCGGTAAGAAGGCCATTGGCAGTAAATGGGTTTTCAAGGTTAAGAAGGGGTCAGAAGGAGAAGTGCAGCGCTACAAAGCTAGACTTGTAGCACAGGGATTTTCACAGCGTTTTGGTGAAGACTATGATGAAGTTTTTGCACCAACCGTGAGGTACAGCAGCGTAAGAATGCTTTTAAGCATTGCAGCCTCCAAGAAAATGAGAGTGAAACACATAGACATTGCAACCGCTTTTCTACATGGGCAGATTTCTGAGGAAATTTATATGAAACAGCCTAAAGGTTTTGTGAAACCACATGAGGCACATCTAGTGTGCAAACTCGAGAAAGGACTTTATGGACTTAAACAGGCTGCTAGAGCCTGGAACCAGAAGTTGCATAAAATGCTGACGCAACTTGGGTACAAGCAAGGCGACGCTGACAAGTGCTTGTACAGTAAGTCAAATAATGGACAATTCTCATATATCTTAGCATTTGTTGATGACCTGATTATTGCCACAGCAAGTGAGAAAGACTATACACAGATAGTAAAACACCTTAGCAAAGAGGTGGAGGTCAAGGAGCTAGGAGATGTCCAGTACTACCTCGGGATCCAGGTGGAAAGAGAAGAGGACGGCTCATTTCTTCTCAGCCAAAGACAGAAGATCCACGAGCTGATTGAGCACATGCAGATGCAAGACGCACATCCAGTTGCTACACCGATGGCTACTGACTTCCTGAAGAATCAGCAGGATTCGAAGCAGTTGCCAGACAACAATGACTACAGGTCGGCGATTGGTAAACTTTTGTATTTAGTTACCACATGTAGACCTGACTTAGCTAATGCTGTGGGGATTCTTAGCAGAAAAGTGAATTCTCCCACTGAGCATGATTGGGCAGGTGTAAAGAGGGTGGTGCGTTATTTGAAGGGTACCATGAATTGTAAATTAAGGTTACCAGCCGTCAGAGACCCTAAGTTGGTTGGGTATACTGATGCGGATTGGGCTGGGGATAATGCTGATTATAAATCAACAAGTGGTCATGTTTTCATGTTTGGTGATGGCCCTGTTTCATGGGGCAGTTATAAACAGAGCTGTGTAGCATTATCTTCCACAGAATCAGAATACGTTGCAGCAACAGAAGCCTGCAGAGAGATCGCCTGGTTTGATCAACTCATAAAGGACTTTGGGTTGGTGAGAAAAGGGCCTGTCAGCTTGCTAGAGGACAATCAAAGTTGCCTGAAGCTGACGCAGAGTGAGAAGTTCCTGGCCAGAACAAAACACATTGGGGTTAAATACCACTACATACGCCAGATGATCCAGGATGGACTTGTGGAACTATCCTACTGCAGCACCCAAGAGATGACTGCTGACATCCTGACGAAACCCCTACCAAGAGAGAGTTTCCAGAATCTACGTGTCAAGCTGGGACTCTGGGTGGTTGAATAAAAGTTGTTTATGTTTTGTGTATGTTGTATTGCCTGAGAAGGGGTATGTGGGATGTAAACACAGGAGCAGTCAATGACAATATTCCTAGAGTGTACATGTTAGAACATGGGGAGGGATGTCTGTCCAGCAAGCAGGTAAACTTCCTGGGGACGGACTTCCTCCGCATGTGACCAGAGGTGGGTGTGGCCTCACCTGTGCAGGTAATGATAAAAGCACAGGGCAGGCAGCCACTCTCTCTCTTCTCTCTTGCCTCTTGCCTCTCTCTGCCATCTTCCTTCGATGAGGAAACATCTAAGGATGCCCTCTTGGCTCTCAGCCAAGAGAGGACAGTACTATCTTCCTATAAGATAGTTTCTAAGTGTATGTAACCTTTTTAAGCCTGCCTACCTTCTGGGATCATATTGTGAACAGAACGTGAGTAAACTCTTTTATACTTTTATAAAGACTGTGTCGTGTCTTGTATTTTAAGAGGGAACAAAAGGGGAAATTACCAGAGTAATTATTATAGAGGTTCTAGCGAACCTGTGCAAGCGTTACCGTTGCGAACTTAAAGGGGAATGTCTATAAACTCTGCTGATATTTTGGGAACTTGTTAGCACAAGTAGGATAAGGATATAATTAGTCAATATATCCTCTCCTGCACCCCAGAACATTCTCACACATTTGCCTTACTGTGTTGTCACTGACTTCAACCTCAATGGAAATATTTATAAAGTAATGGGATCGAGATAACTACTGTTCTACGGAGCAGACAATTAGTTGAGCATACAGTGGTTGTTGTTTAGTCGCTTAGTCGTGTCCGACCCTTCGCGACCCCATGGACCAGAGCACGCCAGGCACTCCTGTCTTCCACTGCCTCCCGCAGTTTGGTCAGACTCATGTTTGTAGCTTCGAGAACACTGTCCAACCATCTCGTCCTCTGTCGTCCCCTTCTCCTTGTGCCCTCAATCTTTCCCAACATCAGGGTCTTTTCCAGGGAGTCTTCTCTTCTCATGAGGTGGCCAAAGTATTGGAGCCTCAGCTTCACAATCTGTCCGTCCAGTGAGCACTCAGGGCTGATTTCCTTAAGAATGGATACGTTTGATCTTCTTGCAGTCCATGGGACTCTCAAGAGTCTCCTCCAGCACCATAATTCAAAAGCATCGATTTTTTGGCGATCAGCCTTCTTTATGGTCCAGCTCTCACTTCCATACATCACTACTGGGAAAACCATGGCTTTAACTATACGGACCTTTGTTGGCAAGGTGATGTCTCTGCTTTTTAAGATGCTGTCTAGGTTTGCCATCGCCTTTTCCCCAAGGAGCAGGCGTCTTTTAATTTCGTGACTCCCTTCATGGATCACTGCCTTGCTGTGGCGAAGGGGCTTGAATAACTCAGAGAAGCTATGAGCTATGCCGTGCAGGGCCACCCAAGATGGACAGGTCATAGTGGAGAGTTTTGACCAAACGTGATCCACCTGGAGCAGGAACCGGCAAGCCACTCCAGTATCCCTGCCAAGAAAACTCCATTGACAAAGACAACAGGCATACAGTGGTACCTCGGGTTAAGTACTTAATTCGTTCTGGAGGTCCGTACTTAACCTGAAACTGTTCTTAAGCTGAAGCACCACTGTTCCCGGGACTTGTGGTGGGAGGAGGGTTTTTCAGAACAGCCTTCTGAATGTTGGCGGTGGGGAGGAAAGCCCTCCTCCCACCTCAAGCCTTCAGGACAGGTCTGGGAACAGAGGGGAAGGTGCGCAGCGCTTCTCCTCTGTTCCCGGACCTGTCTTGAAGACTTGCGGTGGGAGGAAGGTTTTCCTCCCCACCGCCAACATTCAGAAGGCTGTTCTGAAGGCTAGCGGTGGGAAGAAAAGCCCTTCTCCCCCGCCAGCCTTCAGAAGAGTTCCCGCCTAGGCTGCGGATAGCAGCCTGCTGCCCCGCGCGAGGGGCGCTCTTAAGCAGAGCGCCCCTCACACGGGGCAGACATTCGCTGCTTGGGGAGCCCTGCTATCCGCAGCTTGGAGAGCCCTCTGGACCTCTTCTGAAGGCGGGCGGGGGGCAAAAGTCTTTGTCCCCCCTGCCTGCCTTCCCGGGGGAGAATTCATCCGCTGTCCCGGGGCGATTTTAAAATGCTGGCGGGTGGCAGCGAAGGCTTCGCTGTCCCGGGAAGGCAGGCGGGGGGAAGCAAAGACTTTCTCCCCCCCGCCGGCCTTCAGAAGAGGTCGGGGGACAGACTGTCCCCGGACCTGGTCTGAAGGCGGTTTCCATAGGAACGCATTGATTGATTTTCAATGCATTCCTATGGGAAACCGTGTTTCGCAAGACGAAAAGACTTGCGGAACGAATTAATTTCGTCTTGCGAGGCACCACTGTACTGTAAACTCGGGGAAATAATAGGATGTGATTCAGGCTCCTTTATCAAATTGTCTAGCCCAGGAATGCATGCAGACTGAGGGATTAGCCAATATGAGAGATTAGTGGGTGGTTCCCTCCCCCCAACCTGCTATCCAATAACTTCCTAGTTTGTCAGAGGCTAAGCAGGACAAGAGGATGAGTGCCAGGAGAGGAAACATCACCATTCATTATTATTGGTGTGGTACAATGGTACGAGAAAGAAAGGAAGCCATACAAAACTTACAGTCTCCGCGTTCTGCACAAAGGCAAAGCCTTTCAACACAGGCCAAGGGTCGCTCTGGTGCACAGGAAGGGGAAACATCACGGCCAAAAGATGAAGGAAATTAGTAATTTGGTCTCTTTTCATGTGTGTAGAACAGAACAGAGAAGACTGTTCCTCACAGTTCATTGTAGCAGTGGACCCAGCTTTGGAGTTCTTACCGGGTCACCATTTTCTTTTCACATCTTTTCATTAGCGCCTCACTGTCAATCTACTTCCCTGCACCCTCAATAAAAGAGCAGGAAAAGAGCAGATGAGAAAAGAAAACCAGGCTAATTCTGGGTCATGCTCAACTTCCCTTTTACACTGGTTGTGAGGTAAGCATTATTTCTGTGAGATGGTTCCTTGAATTCATGGTGGAGATACGCAGTTCTGATACCAAACATCAAAGGACCATCTCACAGAAACAGTCCTGATTCCACCCTCAAGGCACAACACATAATAACTGCTATTTTTGTTAGCACCTGGGGGTGCTAATAAAAATACACCCACCCATATGAACCTGTCTTAAGAGCATCCTCAGAAGTTGATGTTGACAAGATAATTGACAGGCTCCAGAGATGGCTGTTTTTGAGTTGAAGAAACCAGAAAAGTAAAAAAAGTACTCCAAATGTGGTTACATAATAGATTTGATGATATTGGGAGTTTTATTTTCAATTCCTTTCCTAATGATCCCTAGCATGGAATTGGCCTTTTTCATGGCTGCCCCACACTGGGTTGTTTGATTGTTCAAATTGTTTTAATCTTTTTTATTGGATATGTTTGGCTGTATCGTGTTTTTAGACTGCTGTTTTAGCGTTGTGGAGATAATAGATTATTTTAGTTGCACTTTATGTTTTTAATTATGTAGGTGAGTTGCTTTGAGTTGTGGAGGGGGGCGGGGAAGCTTTGCCCTGAAATGCGGCATATAAGTGTTGCACACAAATAAATACACACATATTCCATGTGTAGGAAGCTATCAGAAACCGGCCCCTTGATTGTGTTATGTAACCTTGGAGATGAGCAGAAGAACACCAGTGTCATGGCAACAAGGCACCACTTACCTATCTGTCTCAGAAATGTTTACAGAGGGGATATTAAGCAAAGTCCCCCCGCACCCCAGATATAAAGTCCAGCCAGCCATATTATCAAGGAAGGTCATTCGCGCCAAACTGAACAAATTAGGCTGTCATCTTAATCTCACAGAGATGTTTAGGGATACTTTGTGCTTATTAGTAAGGTGGAGTATCACTGAGGGTCTCTGCTAAAAGCCCATTTTCAGGAGGTGGCAAGTATTTCAAAGCCTTGCTATCTCCTCCTGCCTTTTCTCCCTCCTGCTTCACCCACTAGTGATCTAGTGTGACTTGGATCTTCTGACAGCTCACACACTAGACCTGGTGGCTGAACAAGCCTGGAGAATCCAGCACAGGAAACGACAATACCTGTGGGGAATTCTGTGACAGGCGGAGAAGGAGGCGGAATAGCTTTTTGCTCTTTGAGGCCTGCCTTGATTCAAGTATGTAGTGAATGAGATCATATTGACCTGGAAACTGAAGGCTTGTCAGTATGTATCAGAGTCACTCTCTACCGTAGCTTATGTGGAGAACGGCTCATCCTTGAGCTTGCTGGAGCGTAAGCTACAGGCAGGAGGGAAACACAAAGCTAGTGAGAGCGAAGGAGACAAAAAATAAATGAGAGAGGGATCATGTGCAAAGGCTGCCTTGCAGCTCATGATCGGTGTGTGTATATATATATATATATATGTATGGCCTTTTCTGAGTCGCCTCTGAAAGGTTGTCATAGCAACAGCTGTGTGTGCTCATGAGCCTCACGTTTTCCTGGCTATAGGCAGCGTGAGCTTGTTAGGCACAACAATTGTTCGGGGATTTTCATGGAGGAGGATCTCCAGAACAAGGAATATGTGGCCACAAAGCCAAATGGATAGAAAGCCAAGAACATCTCTACTCTTGTTGACGACAGTGTACTGCCAATCAATTCCACTCCTTTATCCTGAGTCCTGAGTGGCGGCAGTTCAAGTTAGACGAAAGGCGATGGTTTTTCACACAATGCATCAGCTTATATAATTTGTTCTCATAAGATTGTTAAATAACTTTTAAATGCTTGTTAAATAACTTTTAAAAGGGCTAGACCAGTGGTGGGAAATAACTGGGCCTAACTGGATCTACCATGTCATTTTGGGCAAACCAAGCCCACCTTTCCCTGGCCTGATGTCATCTAGGACACCAGGCATGGGGAAGGTCAAGTTGCGTCTAAAAGGAAGAAGATAGGGAGACGTCTCTAAGTGCATGCCCAACTATTTATCTGCATTTAAAAAGTCGTAGAATCATAGAATTGTAAGGGACCTCAAGGATCATCTAGTTCACTTCGCTGGGAAAAGCAGCCATCCGGTTTGTCTTACACGTCTGCATAGAACTGGCGTGCCCTGTAAGGTTGCTGCACCATTCATTTTACATTCAAGAAAGTGGCGGTTTGGGGTATGTGACAAAAAGTTTCCAAAGGTTTCCCTGAAAAATGTTCAACAACACCCATTACACTTGATTTGAGCCTTAACTACAACCTTTGACATATGGTGTATATGTGGTTCAAAAGACAAGAGTACTGGTGTTTTCAGTTACAATAATTAATGTTCATGGCTTTGCCCGCATTTTTAAAAGTGCATTTTCAGCTCCTCAGCTTCTCTCTCACTCATCTTTTTGGCAATGTGCATAAACTTTATTTAAAATATTTTGGTGTCATTTCTTCATATTAAAGAAGATGTAGGCAGACTGGGTTTCATTGTGCTTGTCGGTTCTTTTTAATTTTTTTTAATTATACATTAAATGCAGGTATTCTGTCTACATAAAAGGATGGGCAAACATGGGGCAGGATTCAGCTAAGTAGTTGTGTGCATGGAGCAAGCTCCCCTTGTACAATAGGACATCTTCCTCTCCTCCCCCCCACCCCCCCTAAATCTGCCCTGGAGAACTGGGTGAAACGCGCCCCGCTCAGAACAGGTTTAAGGGCACACAGGGGAAGGAGAGGAGGGAACAGTCAAGTTGCGTGAGCGGACCTCATTTTGAGTATGCACACCTTACTTAGTGCTACACTGAATTCCACCCACTATTTCTTTTTTATTATTATTATCCTTTCCATTAGCAATCCCCACCTCCTCTGCCCAGCTGCATTGTAGAAAAGCAGTCAAAGATCAATTGAATCCATTGCAATTGATTATAAATGGAGCACATCGAAGGACTTGTCTAGATGTAATCTAGCCATTTATCATTTCATGTAGAATATTCATTTCCTTTAGTCAAGCTTTCCCCAAACATATGCCCTCTGGTTTTTGGGGGGGACTACAATTCCCATGCTTGGGATGCGGGTGGCGCTGTGGGTAAAAGCCTCAGCGCCTAGGGCTTGCCGATCGAAAGGTCGGCGGTTCGAATCCCCGCGGCGGGGTGCGCTCCCGCTGCTCGGTCCCAGCGCCTGCCAACCTAGCAGTTCGAAAGCACCCCCGGGTGCAAGTAGATAAATAGGGACCACTTACTGGTGGGAAGGTAAACGGCGTTTCCGTGTGCTGCGCTGGCTCGCCAGATGCAGCTTTGTCACGCTGGCCACGTGACCCGGAAGTGTCTCCGGACAGCGCTGGCCCCTGGCCTCTTAAGTGAGATGGGCGCACAACCCCAGAGTCTGTCAAGACTGGCCCGTACGGGCAGGGGTACCTTTACCTTTACCTTTACAATTCCCATCTTTCCTGACAATTGGCCATGCTGGTTGGGCACCTGGAGGACACCACATTGTAGAAGGCTGCCTAAGCCAAATAATTTTAAAATACAGTATTTGAAAAAGAAAGAACAATGTATAGGGTCAGCGGTGGTGGCTTCTCCCACTTCTGTCACCTGCCTGCTCTTTCCCCCACCTTGAGCAAACAGGCCTCTGGGCTGAGCCCAGACCAGGTAGGAAGGGAGGACTGGTGATGAGAAAGAGTGAAATGTCACAAAAAGGCCCAGCTCTAACCTTTTTACATCTGCAAGGTTGTCAAAGGAGAAGCGCAATTCTGGTTGTATTGTTCTATGTAACTTGAAAATATCTCTACCTTTCCAGTCAAAGTTATTTCACTAAAAGATATCTGCGCCAAAAATTTCTATAGCTAGGGTGAAAAGTAAAGATGTGCCACACGCTGTCATGCAATCAGTGTTGTTTAAACAGTTCATAAGTTGCTTCACACACCCTGCGTGGATGTGAAAATTGTTAATATGCACACTGAAAGGGCTTGAAGCTTCATTCTTGTATGAATAAGCAAAGTTTTCTTAGGACATATAGATCCTCCTCGGTAACACGCCAAGCAATTCAATACTATGGCCAGACCAGAGAGCATTCCGCAGTCGCACAGTCTCTATACACTGCACAGTTACCTGAGGCAGGTTTTTCGGTGTCAGAAATGTGCTGTAGTCAAGTAAGAGCTGATGTGGAGTTCTGAAACATCAAAACAAGTTTTGTTCCAGTGTGAATTCCTCTTCAGACTTCACAAAGTAGCACCTAGCCGTGAGCACTATCTCACATCTATGTTCATTTTTGCACAGGCTCCTTTGATTAAAACATTTCCCCCCTATAAATATCAAAACAGGCTAGGGAAGGATCTTTACTGCTCGCAGGTTGGTAGCAGAGTTGGAAACCTTGTCAAGGGGAAATTTCCATATCAAGGCAATAGCAAATCATAGAGAGCGATAGAAGTTTGCTTCACTTAAGCATGTGCTCCGGTGAGGTAGCACCAGAGTTTTGATCAGGTAAGAGCACAGGAAGCAGGATCAAAGAAGGAACTATGGCACTGCACAAAAAGCAATGGGAATTTACAGGTCACAGGGTCTAGCTTAAGCTGTTTGGTGACTCAGCTGTCAATGTCTCTCAGGCATGTGTAACAACAAAAGGATTTATGTTGCTACTCCATTCGTTTTCCTTCTTTATTCTTTCTGGGCTTTTTTATTTTCTTCCACGGCAAATTCTGCCCACCTCCATCGCTCTTGTCCGTTTTCATTTAGCATCAGAGTTTGCAAGGGTACTAGCCTCCTCTCTTGGATTTACCTGTGTGTCATGTCCCCTAAATCTTCAGGGTCCCAGTGTCGGCCTGAGGATGTCATAGGGTTCTGAAGGAGGGAGCACAGGCAGGTAAGGCTGCAAATTGCCAAGAGGTGATTGTACAGTGGTACCTCGGGTTAAGAACTTAATTCGTTCTGGAGGTCCATTCTTAACCTGAAACTGTTCTTAACCTGAAGACCACTTTAGCTAATGCGGCTTACTGCTGCTGCTGTGCCGCCGCCACACGATTTCTGTTCTTATCCTGAAGCAAAGTTCTTAACCTGAAGCACTATTTCTGTGTTAGCAGAGTCTGTAACCTGAAGCGTCTGTAACCTGAGGTACCACTGTATAATGGAAGAGGTCACTCACTCACCCACCTCGTAAGTCACTGCCGACTCTGCTACAATGAATATATAAAACAATTTCTTAAACATCCCGAGAAATAACCAGGAAAAGCCAGACTCTTTTGCATGGGGCAAAGATTATCTAGAACTATGAGGGTGAGATTCAGCACAGCTGCAGTTTGTACTTGTGATACAGGGTCTTTTCAAGTAACCAACTACATGAGCAGAAGGCAGGGCAGAGGCTACTGCCACAATCCTACCAAATGTTCTGCTGTGCATTGCTTACTGGTTTCTGCTGCTGCTGTTTTGCTGGATCAATGATTTTATTGAAATGTATTCTTCTTTTGATCTCATGATATGCCTTTGGCACTTATTCCTGTAAGGCATTTAGAGCCTTTTTTGTACTGAGCAATTAATAAGTCAGATAAATAATAACCACACTGGTGGTTGCATGAACAGGGCTATTGTCATGGCTCCCTGCCACTTTGGTTCCCTGTGGAACTTAATAATAATTCTCAGCACCGTCACAATACTACAAATCCCAGTATGCAATGCACCAAGCCAATAGTTGAGCTGGTTTAAAACTCTCATATTTTACTTAGCCGCTGGTTACTTCTGGCAGGTCAAAGTGAAAGGAGAATGACCTGTTTGGCTCTGATGACTTGCTCTTCTTCCAACCCCACTGAAATAGGTCTTATGCATCACTTGGATAAAGTTCCCCCTAAGCTTAGGGTACATTATGCTCCTGATCCGCCCGTGCTGTTTACAGGAAGTTTCATCTGAAAGCATGGAATTAGAAAGACCACAAGGAAGTGAGAGATTATTTACTGGCGATTAAAGGCCTGAGAAAAACCACAAGATAAATCAGTCAGGTTGAGGGAACAGTAGCTGTTATTTTTGACTTGCAGCTGCTGGCACTTGCGCCAGTTGTGTTGCAAGAGGAAAAGAATTTGACAGGAATTCTGCTCTCCCCAGTGCTTTGCTACCAGATGAAGGGCTGCTGTGAGGAGCACAGCATTCCACCAACATGGGTCTCATGTCAAGACACAGTGACTTTCCTACCGGAAAGTCAGCCTTTGGATAGAAGAACAACATTTGTAAAGAAGTGTAGCTACATTTGTGGAGAAATCTGCCTTGCTCCTTGCCTTAATTCACTCTGGATTTCTAGCCTGCCTTTCCAAACATATTGAGGCAAACCAGGCTGGAAGGTGGGTGGGTGGAATCAATAACAACATTAAACAAGGACCATTAGTCATGCCTTGTAATATTGGCTGGCAATGCTCTCCCTTTTCTAGGGACATTGGAAGTGGCCATATAATAAGATGGTCCACCTAACTCAATATTGTCTACAGTGACTGGTAGCAGCTCCCCATGTTTTCAGACCTGGGTCTCTCCCAGCCTGACCTGGAGATGCCAGGGACTGAACCTTCTTCTTCTTTTTAAATAATAATTTTTATTAAACATTTTCCTGGTTTACAAAAGTACGTGCATTGTCTCTTTTTGCAGGTTGTAAAATCTTTTCTACAGATCAGTTACATTTGTTATGAGACATTAGTGTTGAGTACAGTATAAGGTCAGGGAAGAAGAGTGGGGGAGAGGAGAGTTGGGGCTGTGAAACATATTCTTTTTTATAGTGTACGTGTGCCGTTTTGTGTCAGCGTCAATTGGATACGTTCTCTTTCTATTCGCTTGGTATATTTGAACCTGGAACCTTCTGTCTGCAAAGTGGATGTTCTCCCATTGAGTTGTGGCTCTTCCCCAACACTGGGCACACCTGTAGTCTTTAACAAATTTCTCCCCTATTTCCCAGTGGTGTCTACACACACAAACTCCAGCTCCCAGCCAAAGCACATATTGGAGTCAGTGGTTGTCTGCTGCAATATCAAATCTTCTGTCCCAGAATAACGTAAGGACAGGACTGCTTAGTTTACAGCAGGGGCCAGCAAACTTTTTCAGCATGGGGCCAGTCCACTGTCCCTCAGACCTTGTGGGGGACCGGACTATATTTTGGGGAAAAAAATAAACAAATTCCTATGCCCCACAAATAATCCAGAGATGCATTTTAAATAAAAGCACACATTCTATTCATGTAAAAACACCAGGCAGGCCCCACAAATAACCCAGAGATGCATTTTAAATAAAAGGGCACATTCTAGTCATGTAAAAACACCCTGATTCCCGGACTGTCCATGGGCCGGATTTAGACGGCGATTGGGCCAAATCTGGCCCCCGGGCCTTAGTTTGCCTACCCATGGTTTACAGTATAGCATAGCTTACAGTACATTTGGATTTTGCCTAGTGTGCATGTTGCTGTTTTTTTAAAAAAGCCACATAGGATACGGTTTTCTTTCTTTAACAACTTGAAAACTATCTGTTGGAACAGGGCATATTTACTGAAAAAGCCGCAACAGCTAAGGAGAAATAAAGATGGAACGCTCCTTTGCTCTGGGAGATCTTTTTTCTCTATTCACTGGCCAAATCTTTTCAGCCATACTTTAGAACATGGTAATAAGGTATTTCCATATCTTAATATCTGACAGGGTGGGGTCGGCAGTGTGTGTGTGTCTAGTACCGCTGCCTTCTCCGTTCAGTTGTTTTGAAAAGGAGAAGGAGAGATTGTACAGGGGCTGGGTGGCCTGACCTGAATTGCATTCATTATTTCATTGATTCCTGCATAATGAATGGGAGAGGTCACATGACTCCCTGAAGCAAGGAAGCTCTTGGAGCTATTCCTAACCTCATTATAGTAGCAAGCAAGCTACTAGCTTTGTGACAGGGAGGTTGTTCGGCTGCAGATAAAATGGCTTAACGGAAACTGGATCAAACCAGTCCAGCCTTGTGGGGCTTTTTATTTAAATTGCAGTTTTGAGGTGTGATTAAAAGCAAGGAGATTCTGCTTATTGAGTTCATATATGAATTGCATAATACCCTGTTTCTGCTTCCCGTAACCTTTAAAATGGAATAGTGGAAAATCTTTTTCAGTCAGCCTATTTATTATATGGGGACCTGACTTGACAGGGTTAATTCCTTGCTGTATGTTTCTTCATATGAGCGATCCGCCCCTCCCCCACAAGCAATGTACAACATTCCCTGAATTAAGGAAATCTATCTTCGCATGGACTGTATTTGTGCAAAGGATTTCTGGATGTGAAAGAGTGGCTAACTTCTTGTACATTGCATTCTTTTTCATGAATGGCTGCATACACACATTTCTTACCTCAAAGAATCATGGGAACTGTAGTTTGTTATGGGTGCTGGGAATCGTGGGGCAGGTCATGTGCTTTCAATGGTCTTAGCCTTATTTTGTATTTCTTTTCGTCATCTTGGGTTCACTGAAACAAAAAGTTATATGTCTTCCTTACAACTTGGTTCTTGGAATTACTGGAAAGCAATTCAAATGCAGACATCTATCGGATTTCTTCATCTAGGAATCTGCGTCCACCAGCTAGCTCAAGTGCCAGGGGCTCACAGTCCTGTGGTGGAGCACATGAGCTCCTTGTAGAACTGAGCATAATCTCTCTTGAATGCCAACATTTTTCCTATTAAGTACTTTGTTTAAAACTTGGTTACGGGCCAACTGTACTGCGTAGGGAACAGAAATCTCTTAGGTGAAGGCATTGACATACGAACGATACGGCGTCATTTGGACAGGATATTAGTAAACGATGTCTGACCAGGCGTGCGATGGCATCAGAACGGTGATTTAATTAGGGTCTTATGCAACTTACATTTCCCGTGTTTTGTGGAATTAAAAATAAATATCAAATATTCTGAATCCACACTTTAATAAATGGTGGGGGAAATGTGTGTCTTGATGATTTAGCAGAAGCTTCAAAATGCCATACATTGGTATTTATATTCAACAATATGTTGTGTGTTTTATTCCTAGACATTTCTGCCTGACTGTCCCAAAGGAGACCAGGATGGCTAAAGTGTTTCTACAACAATCCAGTGCAGACTGAAAGGCACTTAAATCTTTCCGTACCAGTGGATTTGAGGCTGCAATCCTATTTCCTATTGCCCTGGGAGTAAACCTCATTGAACAGAATGAGCAGGTATGTGTAGTATTGCACTGTAAAGTGCCCTTAGGCCTGCCTTGACTTGTGGCCTTTATTTATACACTTGGTACGTTCTGGGACACAAATGATTTGGCCACTGTGCTCCATGCTCTGGTAACTTCCACAATGGATTACTACAATGCACTCCACTGGCACTCTACGTCGCCAGTTTGTTTCCGATTCAAGGTGCTCATATCAGTGTTTAAATCCCGAAATGACTTGGGGCCCAAATACCTGAAAGGCCCCTTCCTTCCCTACAGCCCCCCCCCCCGGGTGCTAAGGTTGCCAGAAGGAACGCTCTTGGCAGCGCCTAAACTGTGGAAGTCCCTCCCCACAAAGGTGCATTTGGCACCTTTGTTATACAGCTTCCGGAAAATGCTAAAGACGCACCTCTTTACCTTGGCTTTTGACAATTGTATATTTTCAGCACCCACTTCATTTCTATGATGGTAAGTTGTTTTAAACTGTTTTTAATATTGTGTTTTAATACTGTAACCCAACCTGGAACCTTAGAGTGAAGGGTGGGTTATGGATTCACTGTTAAGACCGTGTTCATGGAAGACAATCTTACTTGATTAAGAGTGATCACTGAAGAAGAAGAGGAAGAAGAAGAAGAACCGTAAAACTACAGACCCCTTCTAAAAAAGATTACTTACTTCTTTTTTTAAAAAAATATATCCTGAAATGTTGATATGCTGCCCTTTTCTCTTTCTATACCAACATTTGCATCCCACCAACCCATTTCTGCAACAATTCTACTACCAACAAAGGAACAGTGTATAAGAACATCAGATCACCAAAACAGCCCTGGTGTATCAGACCAACGGCCCACCCCATTCTCACAGTGGCAAAATCCAATGCGCTGGAGGATGCTTCCCAAACTGTGAGGTAAAAACCATCTAGCTCCAATCTGAAAAGGAAACTTCAGATCCAGCCATCTTTCTATTGCTCCTCCCCCACCCTTTTGCATCTAAAAAGGCTATGGATTCCATCTTCCCTGCTTTTCTTCCTGTCTCACTCAGATCAGGGGCATCAGACACCCACTCCTAATTAACTTGACAGGTAAGTCAGCAAGCATGGCTCACCTCAGTTTACCTTGGCCACAGACCACACAACATACTTCCACAATACAGCATCTCGGCAAGAATGACTAAACCTGTAATTGCTGAGAGGAGGGAATACTTCAGCAGCGGCTGGTGAAAGCAGCCATTCAGAAATAATAACTGAGAGAGCAGAAACAATGGGAGAGGGTATTGTATGAAAGGGCTTGGAACGTATTTGTGACAGTCCCCATTAGGGAAGGAGGGCTGGCTTGTCTCCCTGTTTGATGAATCCTGAATGTAATTAAAGGTTTCAATTGATTAATCATCTGGCTTTTAAACAAATACACTGGAATATATTTGCATATAGGTAAAACTTTACTATGGGTGCTGTTTTGAGGAAAGGCATAGGTCCTCTTAAGGGAATTATAATGTACTATTTAGCAAATGCCACTCAGGGCAAAAGCCATTCATTGTTAGAGTGGAAAGTTCATATTTAGTATGTTCTTTTTCCATCACTGTGGAAATTTGGGACAGACAACATTCCCTTAGTGCCATACCAGAGCCTCTATTTTTTTAAAGTAAACAAGTTGTATAGCACTTCCAAATGTTCAAAGCATGCATTATTTCAACAAACCTTGCAACAACATTGTAATATAGGTGAACATTATATATTCATTACTTTGATGTTGCAGATAGTGGTACTGATAGGAGTGGAAGTTGACGTTATGAGACAGCGGTTTGCCTAAAGACACAAAGTAGAATTTATTGGGTGCTACTGCTGATTTTGCTGGCCAAAAGAGGAGCACAAACATTCTGCAACTCAACATGAGCACATGGCCCTTTAAGGCAGCTGTCACATCTCAGAAGAGAGCTGGCCTATAGAGGGAGAGAGCTCAGTAGGAGCCTTGATAAAGCAGGGAACTAAGCGCGGCTCATTAAACCAGAGGGAAAATATGAATGGAAAGGACAGTTGAATGACTGGAGGAAGAAAGCAATGAATGAAAAAATAAATCAATGAAAATTACAATGATTCAGGGCTTTTCAATTCAGGCTGTTGTATCAGAAGGGAGAATCCCAGATAGTCCAATATGCTCTGATGATATGTTTCTATGTTGTACTATCTGCAAGGCTGTCTTCTTTTGTTCCATCTTTGTAGGATTTGTAGGATCTTGTTTTATTTTTTGTAACAGGCTTTCGGTTTAAAAGCAAAACACCAATATCCCATTAATCAAATTTCCATTACACTGGGGCTTATTGCAGTGCCAGCTCCCTTGTAATTTCCATGGCAACTACATCTCTCATCCATCACCAGACTTTGCTTAACCTCTGCCACTTAACCTGTCACATCCATTCATCATTCATGAGCCATACAGTGGGATCCCTAGAGGAGGTGCCTCCTGGGGTTAAATGCTTACCAACTACAAGTGCTTTTTATAGACTGAGGGCTCGAGTGAGAGAGGCCCTCTCTGTTCAGTGGGAGCCTTTCCAGATGTTGGGCATGGAATACAACAGTGGTGAACAGGAATAAATGCTCCTTTCATAGCCACCTGTGGCAGGAGCCTGGGCTGCAAGCACATATTTCCTTTAGAGATGCATCCACCCACAACTACCAGCTGCGGGATCTGGATTGCTTATGTACATTGGATCCCTGCAGACAGCTTCAGTCCAGGCTCACTCCCTGCCCGCACAATCTGGGATGTGCCCAACTGAATACAACCATCCCCTCCTAATTTCTGTAGCTTGAGGCAAGCAAAAGAACTGGTTCGCTGAGCCCTTAGTGTGTGCAGGTGCTAGGCAACATTGGGCTTGGTGGGTCTGGATGCGACATTTTTAAAAGCACTTTGACAAACTGGAGCATGTCTGGGGAGGTCAAACAGAATGGTGAAGGGTTTTGCAAACCAAGTCCTGTGAAGATCAGTTGGGTCTGCTCAAGCTGGAGAAGAGAAGATTAAGAGGAGACACAATGGCGGTCTTCAAATATCGGAAGAGCTATTATGCAGGTGGAACAGGAAGGGCCGTAGCTTAGTGGCAGAGAATCTGCTTTGTATACAGAAGGCTTCAGGTTCAATTCCCAGGTGGGAAGGGAGAGACCCTTGCCTGAAACCCATGAGAGCCAATGCCAGCTACCGTAGAAAATATTAAATTAGATGCACCAAAGAACCGGGCAGCTTCCTATGTTCCTAGACTTGTTCCCTATTGATCCAGATGGCACAACTAGAACCAATGGATGAAATTTATTGGAGAGCAGATGCTGGCCAAATGTTAAGAGAAGCTTCCTAGTTATCAGCTTGATTGCGGAACAGGCTAAGGAAGTGGTGGGGTCTCGGCTGGAGGAATTGAAGCAGAGGCTGGACACTGATGTGTCAGGGATACTGCGGCTTCAGCTTGGCTCCTCACACCCCTCCATTAACCAGGCACAGATATTTCCAGTCTCACTGTGATGGATGAGCTCTACCCACTGAGTGCTTTTTAAATATTACAGCCTGAGTGGTTGAGCATCATTCCCAACAGAGAGTCCATTTTCAGCAGTATTACCATGGCAACTATACGGTATGCTCTGGCCTTAAAAGGAGTCCCAGGCCCTAAAGTGCAGAGGGTATTCAGGAAGCAAGATAAATCTTATTTTATGCGGCTGTCTCCTCTCAAACTGGACAATCCAGGATTGTCTGATCTGACTGCTCCCCAGGCAGAGATCTTTTACAGCACTGCTACTTGTGTTGCTGCTCCTTAACCTGGCACCCACTTTAGGGCTGATGGTGCAGAACATCTAGAAGGCGCCAACTGGGAAAAGCTGCTTTAACTGGAAGTGCCAGGGAATGAACGTGAGAGCCCTCTACCATTAGTAGGGATTGACACTTCTTGACAATTTCCATTTCTCATTTGTCCAGTCTTCAGTTCCAACAGTACTCAGAACTCCCTGTTTCACATCTGACCATTCTAAAAGAAACAGTGGCAGCTTTGTGGATCTTACATTGCAGATTTGGGTCAAAGGTGAATCCTGCTCTTCGAAAGGTTGACCACAATTGCTACATAGAACAGGGAAGTATTGTGGTTCCACTATGGAGAAATGATCCTTGGACAAAGCCTCATGAAAGCATTCCTCCAAGTTACGTGGGCTCATCTCTCGTATTTTACTCTAGAGCAGAGTTGGGGAACCTGTGTCTCTCCAGAGATTGTTGGACTACAACTCCCATCATCCCTATTTGTTGGTTGTGCTGCTAGGGGTTCATGGGAACTGGAATACCATCTGGAGGGCTCCCCAGATGCACGTGGTGGGGTGAGAAGGGAGAGAGAAATCTGAAGCGCCTCCACACTCTCTGTCTTGCAGGAAGCCACCAGCCCATAATCCCTTATCCATGAAGGAGGCGTAAGTGCCGGTCCCCTTAGCTTTTCTGGCTTTGTGAAGGAATGAGAACACAGAGCATGAGGCTCAGGTAGGCGGCTTCCTATGTCCTGACCCACAGAGGTTGTGTCATCTGAACTCCCCATTCCCAGTGACTCACGCCGTGCCAGCCCTCGTACTTTGCTGTGGCTTTGCCTTTTTGGAACTCGGGCCTCGGCTTCATCAGCCCACACAGATGCTATTTGAAAAAGCAAAACACCATTCAGCATCCGCAGCAATTTATTCTGTCCTGACCCCCAATGCAGTTCCTCTCCTTTGTTTCCATTGTGTTCCCCCCTCCTAGTCTTGCCGAGCAAGATTGGGAAGGTAGGAGGCAGCTGCTTCCAGTCACGACACAGCAGCAAAGCATTTAATGACTGTCATTTGGGGATGACTGCGGCAGGCTTGCCTCCGGGGCTTGCCTTTTCATGGGGTTTGCCAGGCAGAAAACACCCCCGCCTTGTCATCTGTCAGCCTCCCGCCCCACTTTCACTTGCCATGCTTCCCTCCTGACTATTAATAGGCAACGTTGCTTCAAACTGCGGCTGCTTATAAGAGTAAATCTTTGGGAATGGCTGTCCCCTCACTAACAACACTTGCCAATGTTTCTACAGCTCTGCTCGATGCATCCTTGGCGATCTCCCCAGACCCACACTTTGATGCCCGGGGTTTAAAGGAAATTGGTTTGGGTTGGAGACAATAGAGGCCAGTCTGGTGAGGCAGAGCTACCTTCCCAACACTGGTGATGTTCACAACAGTGGGACGATGAGAGCAGAGTGGGCTGAGGTGGATGCTGTGTGGATTCATTGGTGGAAGTTCTGGGTTGGTTCCGTTTGTGCATCTGCACTGTCCCAACCCTATCCAGGTGAGCTGCGAAGATGACAGTGTTGGGAAGGTGACCCCGTGGCTTCTGCCCCACCACACTGACTGCTACTGGCTGGAGAATGAAAGGCACAATGAGTGACATGTCATGCACTCACATGTCATTTTCTCCACCATTTTTGTTTGTTTAAACAATCAAAAGCAGTTTTGGGAGGCTACTTGTCTGAGTGCAGAGAAGGCGAGGGAAGGGGCCACATTCTCTCCTCCTTCTGATAGCTTTTCTGCTTAAATGACCCACCAGCTGAGAAAAGAGATCACAAGTGGGACAACAATCTCTGGTGCCCATTGAAATTGGTTCTAGTAATGTGGTCATGTGCCGGTACATTAAGGCAACATTAGGTTGTATCCAATAAACTTTCACATGGAGTAAACCCATTGAAACCAATAAATTTAAATTATTTATTCCCATGAATTTCCAGAGGGTCTACATTGTCTATGACTAACACTGGATACAAGTCACAAGGCTGATATTTAGTATAAAAAGAGAGGAATCAGATGCGACATAATGGTGAGAAAAAAGGCACTGATACAGGAATAGTCTAGTCACTACAGGAACATTTGAGTGATTTTAGATGAAAGGTGGAGAGGAGAAGAAATAGCCATATAATGAACCTATGACCGGCTTAATCTTATTGTACAATAGCCTCCAAGGGACCAAAGTGATGACTGATTAGAGAGGGAGTGAACCCTAAAGTCGGTCTCACAGGCCCCAGTGATTAGTAATGAGATTAACATAAGCTTTTAATAAGCTCCTTGCTTCCTCTTTCTCACCTAGGATGCCAACACTTTCCTCAAACCAAAACCATAGAACAATAACAGAATGAAAATGAACCCAGTACACTCACCAGCTTGCCTGTAAGTTTCACCCTTTGAACCCCAAGGCAACAGAAACCAATTTACGTGCCGGTTTGGTTCTGACACTTCCCCTTCCAGCATGGTCTGGGTGGTCAAAGAAAGATGGAAGTGTGTTTTGTGGCACAGCTTCTGTTTTGCCTGCAAAAAATGAAATTACAATTAAAAAGCTGGTCTACTGTGGGTGACACAATAAGGGAATAAATGCATTTGCCTTCCTATGGTAATGATGTGCCAAATGCTTACAAAAGAAATGCTTGCTGACTTTCAAGATCAACAAATCAAAGATCAGTGTTCTACAGGGTACATGTTCCCTCTGAAGGAGCGGGTCTGCAGCTTGGGGGTACTCCTGGGACCTTTGCTGCTGCTTGAAGCTCAGGTGGCGTCAGTGGTCAGCATTGGCTGGTGGCCCAGCTGTGCCCCTATCTGGACAGGGATAAAGCCTTCAAGAAGCCCAGGACTGCAGTACCTCAAGGACTGCTTCTCCCCATGTGAACCGACTTGGACCTGAGATCATCATCTGAGGCCCTTCTTCGTGTGCCTCTTCCATGAGAGGTCTGGTGGGTAGCAACCTGAGAACAGGCCTTTTTTTGCTGTGGCTCTCTGCTTGGGGAATGCTCTCCCCGGGAGGGTCGCCTGGTGCCTTCGTTACATATCTTTAAAAGTAAAGGTACCCTTGACAGTTAAGTCCAGTTGCGAACGATTCTGGGGTTGCGGCACTCATCTCGCTTTACTGGCTGAGGTAGCCGATGTTTGTCCGCAGACAGTTTTTCCGGGTCATGTGGCCAGCATGACTAAGCCGCTTCTGGTGAACCAGAGCAGTGCATGGAAACGCCGTTTACCTTCCCACCAGAGCGGTACCTATTTATCTACTTGCACTTTGACGTGCTTTTGAACTGCTAGGTCGGCAGGAGCAGGGACCGAGCAATGGGAGCTCACCCCGTTGCAGGGATTTGAACCGCCAACCTTCCAAATGGCAAACTCTAGGCTCAGTGGTTTAGACCACAGTGCCACCCACGTCCCCTCTACATATCTTTAGGTGCCTGTCAAAAACATTCCTCTTCTCCTAGGCCTTTGTGCTAACTGAACAATCTATGGCCTTTAAATTGTGTGTATGAGGGGGAATTGTTTTCGTTTGTTACTATGGTATGTATTTTTGTGTTTTTATATTGTAAACTGCCCTGTGATCCTCAGATGAATGGCGGTAAAAAAGATAGATAGATAGATGATAGATAGATAGATAGATAGATAGATAGATAGGAAGTTAATCTTACTGGATTTTTGCATGAAGATATTGTCTTATATTGAGACATTTGCTAGGAATGAGATTGTCCATTGATCTGTAGCTCATCTTATTCATGCAAGGAGAGTGCAGCATTTTGCCCTGTGTGCAGTTCAGTCAACACTGAACATAACATCGCACAAGATAAGAGACAACCTAATGCTTGCCCATTGGTCTATCCACTATCAGCTTTAAAAAGGGGGAAATGAAACCTATTAAAATCTCTTAGGCCTCTTTGAACAAACAGACTGGAGCTGGATGGAAACCATAAGATTTATGTTCTTGCCCGTGGCCATGGTTCTGCTGAACGGATGAAAAGGAGCAGAGATAAGGGCCAGCAAATTCCCATTTCATTTAAGAAATCAAAGGTTTGTTCACATTCCCATTCAAACTATGAGAAGGATAACCTGTAGGCAGGAAGAAGGATTGTATAAATTGGGCAGGCATTTGCAGCAGTGTAGTTCTGCCAAGGGACGCAGGTGGCGCTGTGGGTTAAAGCCTCAGCGCCTAGGGCTTGCCGATCGAAAGGTCGGCGGTTCGAATCCCTGCGGCGGGGTGCGCTCCCGCTGCTCGGTCCCAGCGCCTGCCAACCTAGCAGTTCGAAAGCACCTCCGGGTGCAAGTAGATAAATAGGGACCGCTTACCAGCGGGAAGGTAAACGGCGTTTCCGTGTGCAGCTCTGGCTCTGGCTCTGGCTCTGGCCAGAGCAGCGATGTCACACTGGCCACGTGACCCGGAAGTGTCTCCGGACAGCGCTGGCCCCTGGCCTCTTAAGTGAGATGGCCGCACAACCCCAGAGTCTGTCAAGACTGGCCCGTACGGGCAGGGGTACCTTTACCTTTACCTTTACTAGTTCTGCCAAAGTTAATTGTTGTAATTTTGAAATTAATCTGGTGTTGTGAACATACCAGCCAGCTGAGTACCCTATATTTTATTGTCCGTTACCATACCCATTCCCATGTTTATTCCAGTTATCACTTACATAGCAGTCAAATTTTATGCTGGTTAAGGCTGAGATGTACTTTCCATGTTACTTCCGCAGAATATATAGATTTAAAGGTAGATTCTGTAAATTTATACCCTCGCTAAAAGAAAAAAATGACACTGGGCTATTATTTATTTAGGTGCTAATAATTTCATGTCAGGAATGGATGGGCAATCCTTGTAGATTGTTTAGATGCTAATGGGCAAAAATAGTACATTTCCTTGCATAGAAGGGAAATCCCACAGAATGGTACTTTAGAAGCCGATGTCCGCTTCTTTAATAAATAGATTATTTCAGGGAGTATGGTGGGTTTTTATGGTGCTAAAAAGTAAAAAAAGAAAACAGGCAGCCCAATGCTTCTTGGCTGCTGCTTCTGCTGCTACATGGAATTAGCCAATACATGTAGACTAGGGTAATGCCACCTGGCAGCCATTTGGAATATGCTTCAGCCTGGTGATCTAACCTGGCAACAGTTGTCTTTCTTGTTATTAGATCATTCGCAGCCTTTAAGACTCACAGAGACACATTTTGTTAAACAGCAAAAACAACAAAAGAGTCTTGTGGCACCTAGAAGTCTAACAAATTTATTGTGGCATAAGCTTTTGTAAACTACATTCAACAGTCCACTCCATAAGACGTACCCCTTCACTTCAGTTGTTTACAGGTGGACCAACATTGTCCCAACCTTGCTAGCCCAGAACTGATACGGTGTTTGGGGTTTTTTTGCGCTGTATTATTAATACAGAGATCATCTAATAAAGTTTCTGCTGCATATTTATGCCTTCATATGCCATACAAATTTAGATCAGTTTTTTCCCTACTATCAAAAATGCTCTTTGAAGAAGTTAAAGAGTCCACTATTGATGTTTGGAACAGAGATGGGGAACCTGCTGCCCTCCATATCTTGCTGGGTAACAGCTTCCTTCAGCCTCAGTCAATGCAGCCAATAGTCAGGGATGAGTGAATTTCTAATCCGATACCTCTGGAGAGCCACAGGTTTCCATCCCTGGTCTGGTGGGACAAACAGTCATAGTTTGTCAGGTATGTTTTAGTACTTGAAATATAAGATAGCAAGACTACCACTAAGGCAGAATAGTCAGAGCTTCATGTTGCCTCTATTATGTATGTAGTCATTTTAACACAAACACAGATGAATGTTGTATGTTCGAGGGGGTTGACTTTATGAAATTGTATTTCTTCCTTTCTCTGGAAGCCTAGCCTGTTTTCTTCCAATATATTTAAATTTGGTTGGTTGCAGGGAGAAGGGAGGAGAGACTTTGTCAGCAAACATGAATACGGACTTGCTAAAAGAAACATTTCATAGATGTTGGCCAGTGTCCTTGCTTGGGTTGCCAAGCATTAGGCAACTGGTAGGCTTAATGTGCCCCTCCACCCTCCAGATATTAAAAGCAGAAGGGAAACTCAGTTCCAAGTTTATTTTGTGGTTTTGCCCTCATTTCCCTCTGATTTTAATTAATTTAACATAGAAATGGGGAACCTGTGGCCCTTCTCCTAGATGATCTCGAACTTCCATGGGCCCTGGGTAGCATAGCCAATGGTCAGGGATGATAGGAGTTGCTGTCCAAGAACACATAGGGTGCTACAGGTGCCCCATCCCAGATTTAACAGATCTGGCTTGTCTGGCATATTCCTCCCATCTCCCATGTTCAGAGCTTGGAATCCAGAGTTAGGTGCTAAATGAATATCTTTTTCAACTCTAGATTCCAAGATCTGAACTCAAAAGTGTCCATAATCCAAACCAATTACAGTGCAATCTTCTATATGTTTACTCAAATCAAAGTACCACTTTGCTCACTAGGACATACTCCCAAGTAAATGGTCATAATACTGAACTCAATTGGCTGCCTTCTGAGTAAACACACATCCATCAGCAGTTCACAGATGAAAAGAGGGACCATGGCTTGACACCCTCCACCTCACTCGTATGTATGGGGGGGGGAGGTTTTCCTCCAAATGTGGCATGTTTGATCAAGTTGTTTAATTGCTCAATGGATCAAATTGTGCTTATTATGAAACAGTTGCCATTTACACACTGTCTTCAACTTTTTATATGTGAGTTTGGAAGTTAAGCAGAACTTAACTTAATTTTTTTGGTCCATGTACACACATGTATATGTAAGATTTATGTACATCCTTCCCTTCATACATTTAATTTCTAGAGACCTGGGACTGGGGACTGAAAAACTCAAGTGCCTATATGTGTGCACACATACACTTTTAAAAAGTGTATTCAATGTCTCCCAAGAGGACAAGAGGAGCATTTACCAGGAAAAACTGTCCCTGGAAAGAGAATTGTAGCATACATACAGATACATTGGACTGGACTGTGCCACTCTCAGCAGAAAACAGATGTTTTATTTGATATTTATCGAAGATGGGCGTTGATTCATTGTTTTATAGTTTGGTGGCATCTAACCCACTCAGAATCAATAGCCGACTCCCATGCAGCTGAACAATGAATCTTCACCATGATGCAACAGTACCTAGCATTTTCTGAGTGTGTTTTGGTGTGCAGAGAATATTTTTTAATGGAAGATCACTGTAGACAATCTTTCTAGAGCATGCACACATGGCCACAGAACTTAATGAGTTCCTTTTCTGAGACAGCATCTTAAAAAGCAGAGATATCACCTTGCCGACAAAGCTATGGTTTTCCCCGTAGTGATGTATGGAAGTGAGAGCTGGACCATAAAGTAGGCTGTTCACTGAAGAATTGATGCTTTTGAATTATGGTGCTGGAGGAGACTCTTGAGAGTCCCATGGACTGCAAGAAGATCAAACCTCTCCATTCTCAAGGAAATCAGCCCTGAGTGCTCACTGGAAGGACAGATCGTGAAGCTGAGGCTCCAATACTTTGGCCACCTCATGAGAAGAGAAGACTCCCTGGAAAAGACCCTGGTGTTGGGAAAGATGGAGGGCACAAGGAGAAGGGGATGACAGAGGACGAGATGGTTGGACAGTGTTCTCAAAGCTACGAACCTGAGTTTGACAAAACTGCGGGAGGCAGTGGAAGACAGGAGTGCCTGGCGTGCTCTGGTCCATGGGGTCACGAAGAGTCGGACACGACTAAACGACTAAGCAACAACAACAACGCTCTCAGAAAGCCAGCAAGGGCAATCGCCTTTGGACAACAGAGTCTAGATTCAGTTCTTAATCCAGCTCTGGTCACACAACAGAAGTTTCCTTTTCCACCACCCATCAATGCCATTTACTCTCTCTCATTCAGGAAATCCTAATTACACCTTTTCCAGCAACCCAGGAAACGCAGGAGAACTGAGTAGGATGCCAAGTAAACAAGGATTAGTAGGTAGCAACCTCCCACCGCCCCCAAAAGCACACCATGTCCCAGGCCTCTACTTAAACTGGATAATATACAAATCCCCGTGGCTCTCATTTGCAGCCCTGCACTAGGGACAAAGAAGCCATTGGGATCCTAATGGGATGTTTATTGAAAATAACTGTGGGAAAGGGATAACCTAATTAATTGCTGACCCAGCAACAGGCACACACCCCCAATCCCACCCTGCCAATAAAAATCTGTTACCTTAGCAGTTTTGGGTGACTGCAAAGATTTCCCATTAGAGCTAACAAGATAAGCAGTCTGAGGCTGTGTCCTTGTGGAAGCGGAAAGCTTTTAAGAGCCATTAACACTTTAACTCTCTCTCACACACATAAGCTTTGACTAATGACCCAATCCCCTTTTATCCTCCTGGGAAAAGACCCTTCAGCAGGGTGAAGCCTAGCATAACCTTCAGGCCTCTCCTTGGGTAATTTGCATACCCTCCAACATTTTTCTGGTGAAAATAGGGATGTCCCATTCCATAATGATAATTTTACTATTTATACCCCACACATCCTAATGGGTTCCCCAGCCACTCTGGGCAGCTTCCAAAATATATAATAACATAATAAAACATTAAACTTTTAAAAAGGGTTGTGAGAATGAAAGGGAGACAGGGGAGAGCAAAGCACATCACATTCATTCCTTGGAAGAAAAGTGGAGTATAAATATCAACATCATCAGATATTATTTATTCTTGCTTTCCCCCACAGAGAGAATTCGAAGGGGATTATAAAGGGAATACACATTTAAAGGTGTAAAAACAACCTAAAATGCTCATCTGTAAAATGTAAAATGTATAAAAACAACAACTCTAACTCAACCCCACTGAATTAAGTTACAGTTTATCGGCTCTCTCACCTAGTCCATTATCAAGGTCATCAATCTAGCCAGACTGTATAGCAGATGTATAGGAGAAATAGAGTTGTGTATCATCAGCATGTTGCTGACAATGCACCCCAAACACAAACCCACTCATTAGTTTCTTGCATTTGTTCAACAGCATGGGACTCCTGTGGAACCCCACAAGCAGGGGCGTAGGAAGGGGGATGCAGGCGGTGCGGGCCACCCTGGGTATCATCCTGAAGGGGGGGTGTGACATTCAGCCCCCCCACGACTCCCCCATTCCAGTGAGCAGCAAAGCAGCTGCTGCGGCTCTTCCCCTTCCCTGGCTCGCTGTAGGCTTGGGAGTCCCGGGGGGGGGGCGCAGAATGCCGCCCCCTTCAGGCTGAAGGGGGGGTGACATTCGGCACCCCCAGCGAGAAGCAAAGTGGCGAGTGGCAAAGCTGCGGAGCAGATGCAGCGGCTCTCCCCCTCCCCCTAGCTCGCTGTAGGCTTGGGAGTCGCTGTGGGGGGGGGCGCACACTGAATGTCACCCCCTTCAACTTGAAGGGGGGTGACATTTGGCCCCCCCGGCCCTGGGAAGGATCACGGCACCACGCCGAGATCGGCCTCCGGGGAGGATCACAGCACAGCGCCAAGATCAGCTTCTAGGGCGGATCGCACAGCTGCGCCGATCGGCCCCATGGGCAGATTGCCCCGCCCCTGGGTGCACGGCATGTGTGCCGCTGCGGGTGCCAGAGCACCCAGCTCTGCCACTGCCCACAAGGAATGCTTCATGGGACACTACCGTATGGCCATCCAAGTAGGATCAAAACCACCACAAAGCATTGCTGCCCATTCCCAACTCAGAGAGCTGCTCCAGAAGAATACCATGGTTGATGATGTCAAAAGCCACTGAGAAACCTAGGAATATTAACAGGGACACACACACCCTGCTTCTCTCCTGACAAAGGGCATCATACAGGGTGACCAGGGCAATTCCAGGCCTAAACTCCAGTTGAAATGGAACTAGAAAATCCAGTTTCATCCAAGGAAACCTGGATCCTGCCTACAACCATGTCTGGTTGTTTGTTTGTAATAAACAAGTAAGCGTATCAAAGTAATAGTGGTGGAGAGGAAATGTAAGCAGTTAAAACTTTTCATATTTCCCAGATGACAAGCTACACCTGCCAGAATTCCTTCTACACAGGGTGGTTGAACCTGCGGCCCACAGGCCACATGCAGCCCACAAGGCCTTTTCAGCAGCCCTCAGCAACATTCAAGAAAAAAACAACTTTAAGCTTTAAAAGCAATTTCTTGTGTCGTACATGGTTAATGAAAGCACATCTGCATGTGTATTAAATTTGTTTAATAATTAAATATGTTAGTTATTAAATGTGTACTTAATTATATAGATGCAATTTACTATATTAATTGTGTATATTAAATAATGGGACGCAGGTGGCGCTGTGGGTTAAAGCCTCAGCGCCTAGGACTTGCCGATCGAAAGGTCGGCTGTTCGAATCCCTGCGGCGGGGTGCGCTCCCGCTGCTCGGTCCCAGCGCCTGCCAACCTAGCAGTTCGAAAGCACCTCCAGGTGCAAGTAGATAAATAGGGACCGCTTACCAGCGGGAAGGTAAACAGCGTTTCCGTGTGCGGCTCTGGCTCGCCTCCGTGTGCGGCTCTGGCTCGCCAGAGCAGCGATGTCACGCTGGCCACGTGACCTGGAAGTGTCTCCGGACAGCGCTGGCCCCTGGCCTCTTAAGTGAGATGGGCGCACAACCCCAGAGTCTGTCAAGACTGGCCCGTACGGGCAGGGGTACCTTTACCTTTACCTTTATATTAAATAATATTAAATATATTGCAAACACTTTAATTTACGATGTGAAAATTTAATTCCGTGTGTGGCCCTGGGTCCTGTGCTTCTTGAGGCCTACTTGGAATGAAAAGTTGGGTCACCCTGGTCTATAGAGTTAACGACTTCCATTTATTTTAAAAGAAGATAAGAGAGAGCTAGAGACAGAGGCTGCCCAGAATCCTGAGCTGGTACCCTCTTGCTTGTGGCTGTGTGTTACTATAGCAACTAGCGGGATCCCTCTGTCTGAAAAATTAGAGCTAAAAATAATGTATGCCAGTTTTCACCTTGATTGCTACGTCTCCCTCTCTTTGCTTTTCCAAGGCTTATTTTCACTGCATGTTCTTTGCCTGGCAAAATTAACCTTTAAGCTACATATGTGTTAACAGTAGGGCAATGGTGGCTAGTGCATGACCCTCTAGATCTTGCTAGACTGCCACTCCCATCATCTCTGACCGTTGATTGTGCTGGTTGGGACTCATAGGAATTGGAGTCCAGCAACACCTGATGTTAGCCACTCATGGGAGTAGGGAACCCAGCCACTGGCCCTGTGAACTTCACTAAGCGATGCTTGGACTATGAAGAAACTTTGCCTTGGTTCACACATAACATTATACTATGGCTTATTAAACCATGGTTTACTGTTGTGCACGAACTCTGCGCAGCAGTGTAACTATAGTGTGCTTACTGTCAGCAAACCACAGTCAGAACCCATGGTTTGACTTAGGAAGCTTGGTTTACTTTAATTATAGCTTGGTATTATATATGAACTCAGCACCCTTCTTTATTTATTTATTTTTAAATAATATTTATTAAAGATTTTCAAATATAACAGAAAAAGAAAAACATCCAAATTTAAAACCTAATTTTCATTGGCATCCTTCCAGGACTTCCCCTCCCCTCCCCCTCTTGTATTCCAATTCTTTCAAATAGATTCAACAAATTCTTACCCCAAATTTTAAAATTATTTATCATTGACCCAATTTAAAAAATATTTTCCCATCCCCTAAAATCGACCTGTTCCCTTCCACGAGTTCCCCTCTTTAATATGCAATACAGATTAAAATAAACAGAAAAATAGAAAAAAGAATAAGATGTAATTTAACACCCTTTGGATTCCAAATTTCCCTCCCCCGTTTCCCGGTTGCGTTCCCAATGTCCGTCAATATCTACTGTCATCCTGGAGCTCCCACATCTAAACCACAGTCCTTCACCAGTCCGCTTTGCCGTCTTTTTATTAGTCTTTGCCATCTTTTGGTCATCTTTGATTTCACATGTCCAATCTTGGAAGGAGTCTATCTTCCAACTTTGTCCAGTTCTTGTTATTCTTGTTGTTCTTGTTGTCCTCTCTCCTCCTCTTTTTTTTTCCCCCTGCTCTCCTGCACAAATGTTCTAATTCCAAAAAGCTTCTAATTCCTCTGCAGAGGCTTTGTTATTCAGGAACAAAACATTACGTCAAGTCCCTTCCATTCTTCAATAGATAAATCTATTGTCTCCTTTAGTGTGTAGACCTCTGTAGACAAAATAGTGTTCCATTTCTGCAGTTTCCCAGGAGATAAAAAGTCCTATTCAAATTCGATGCCAACAATACTTGTAGTGTCCCACAGCTCCTCTAGAGGGATTATAGTAACTCAGTTTCCTTCCCGATCACACCCAACAGTCAAAGTAACTTATTGTTCCTTGTTTTAAACAATTTATATCCAATTTGTAACAAATGTGACCAGCAAAGTCCTCGTAACAAAGTTCTCTTTTTGTTCTTCCGCTTTGACAGCTCCTTTGACAGCTGTCAAAACCTCTATTTCTCCTCTCCCGGCGCTCTTACGGATCGCTCCCGGGGTTTCTGGGGGGGGGGGTTGCCTTTTAATTCACATTCCACTTTTCTCCTCCAGCCCAGTCTTATAATTTTCCATCGCGAAGTTAATAATTTTATCAAAAAAAGGTTGCACTTGATCTTAGTTGTCAAATCCTTTGCTTTAGCTCCTCTACAACAGGGGGGAGGCTGACTTCCTTTTTGCACCTCCCCCGCTCGCTCCGAATTTAAAAAGAATTTTTCCCCTTTTTTAATCCAAGTTCCAATTACTCACGGGTTATTCTTTTAAAGTCCAAATTTTCAATGGAAGAAGTCAGCGCTCTCCGTCGAATGGCATGCGGCTTCGCTCGGCAGGGGAAGCGGAGGACTCACAGCACCACCACCCCCCGTCACCCGCTCCGCGGCCTTTAAAAAGGCTCCTTCGCGGGTCGGGGGGGACGCAAACGGTGCCCGCCGAGTCACCATGCCCATGGGTTTCAGCGCCCATGGTTTTTGAGGGTCCCCGCGTCGCCGGCGCGGTAGAACCCAGCCCCTGCTGAGCAGGCTCCCTCCGAAGCTCGGAGGGAGTCCGCCATTCTGCGATGGCGCCAACCCGGAAGTCCCTCAGCACCCTTCTTTAATCATGATTGGCTTGATCACCCCACCCTAAACACTCACTAGCTACAAAGGCACAAGGCAAGAACTGTTGGAAAACAAGCCAAATTTTGGAGAAACAAGCCATGGTTTGTTTGACTGCCTGTGGGACAACTTGTGGTTAATTGGTAGTATCTTAAACCATGGCTTAAACGAACCACGGTTTAGGGTTATGCGCAAACCAAGTTACAGTCATACCTTGTGTTGCATTAGGTTCATGTTATGTCTTTTTGGCTTGTGAACACGGCAAACCCGGAAGTGTATACTTCCAGGTTTTGCTGCACGTGCACACGCAGAAGCGTTCTGCACACTTCATGCACGCGCAGAAGTGTTTTGCATGCTTCATGCATGCGCAGAAGCACCACTCTAGTTGCAGACTTTTTGGGGTGTGAACGGCCCCCCGGAATGGATCGTGTCCACAACTAGAGGTACCACTGTATTGTCAGCTTTCATTATATAAAATCAGCACTTCATAAAAATCGTAGAATTGTAGAATTGGAAGTATAGTCCATGGATATCATTTAAATGTAATGATTAAATTCCATAGTATTTAAGCAAAAGAAGTGGAACAATGTCTGTCTCACAAGTTTGGTTTTGGCTACTGATTTCTGAACATTTCTGTAAATGTTTGTGTATTATCAAATAGGCAGCCAGCATCACCTACCATTGCACGGTTTTAATACAGTGGTTTAGCCTAAAATGGTCACTTCATAACTGGAAGAAACAGCTTTGGTCTTTCTCTCTTGATAGCTCCCCTCCCCGGCACACCTGTTTTGTATGAGTCTGTAGCACAAGGTCCCTTGAATTGGATTGTGTTCTCTGTTCTGCATGCGATAAATTTAACTGATCAGAGCATTGACTACCACACTCCGCTTAGCAGTTCAAAGCAGGTGTTTTAGATCTGAAATGTTACACATGGCCTATGTCTTTTGATCGCCGGCAGCTCCTTTCTCAAGAAATGTGTGCTCAGCATTCCAGCACCAACCATTTTGGAAAAGGACTTAGAAAAACCCAACAACTAATAACCATCAACAACACACCCTTTGCACAGCTGGCACTATATTAACATTCTGTTTGGATTTTTTAGGGTCTGGCCGGAATTCCTGGTGTTTGCTTCCTTAGCTTGCCCTCAGACTAGCATTGAGCGCTGCATGCTTACCAGCACAGGAGCTTCATGGAGGCAGGGCAGTGGGCAGGGTTAGGTGGCAGCAGATTGGACAGTAGATACCCATTTTAAGTTCCATGCCTTCGTTGTAGCACCCAAAGTGGAAGGAAAGAGAACAGAGGCATGAGGAATAGGTTGTCAGCATGTAGGAAAGCTGAAGGTGAGAGCTCTTCCTAGCAACTTATTCTGAACCCAGTGAAATTAATGGGGATTGGCTGCATGGAGTACAGAAGACAAGGACTGGGGATGGGGGAGAAAAAATGTTTTCTCTCCTTCTTGGGGGCAGCATGCAGGGAGGAGAGAGAGAGAGAGAGAGAGAGAGGAATGAACCTTTGAGGCAAATAAAAATGGTAAGTGGTTCATTGGAGGGCAGGGGCATGTTATAGAATCAAAAAGACACAGTAGAGTAATGTTTTTACAAAGACCAGGGATGGATGCACCTGTCAATTTTTATTTTTCTCAATTTTTCATTTTTCCATTCTTTAAATTCAGTTTGGCACACCTCCATATCAGTTTGCATTTTTCCTTACAAACCAATCCTCACAAAAATTCACCAGCATTTTGACGCATGTTTCTCCCAATACATACGTTTCTGCAAAGCAGTTTCCCCCCCCCAAACAATGCATTTTTGTATTTTATTTACACTAATATATTCAGTTTTGTATGCACACTTTTGTATGCACATGTTTGTTTGTTTGTTTGTTTGTTTTGTTAGCGAACTGAATTGCAAAATTCAGAGAAGGGGAAATTTTGAAAGATAGTTGCATTAAATTTAGGTAGCTGCAAATTTCTTCGGGATAACCAGCTTTCTTCATCAGGCTGAATGTTAAGCAAAACAATGGGGGGGGGAAGGCTTTCATTAATTAATTGAATTCATTCATTCATGTAGGAAAACGAATTGGGAGGAGTTGGAATCACACTGCTTATTCCCTATATATAATGAACTTCCTACATATGACATCATGTCACATTTGGGAGAAGGATCTTTCCATAATGTTTGTGAGCAGGCAACAAAATATGATAATGATGATTACATTTATACCCTACCTTTCTTCCATGGACCTCAAAGTAGCATATGGTTCCATTCCATTATCCTCACAACAACCCTGTGAGGTAGCTTAGGCTGAGAGGCAGCGACTGGCTTGAGTTCACCCAGTGAGCTTCATGGCTGAGCTGGGATTTGAACCCTGGTCCCCCAAGCCAGGTGCCAATTTAAAATTATTCCAAACAAGATGTTGGGTCCTTTGCCAAAGGAAAGGCCAAGAATGCAGTTGTATAGAGCAGGCATAGGCAAACTCGGCCCTCCAGATGTTTTGGGACTACAACTCCCATCATCCCTAGCTAACAGGACCAGTGGTCAGGGATGATGGGAATTGTAGTCCCAAAACATCTGGAGGGCCGAGTTTGCCTATGCCTGGTATAGAGCCACCACGGCCAATCAATTATGCACTTTTCGTTCTTGGCTTCAGTACTTTGATGGTTGTCGTGCCCAACCTGTTAATTAATCAGAACATTGAGGAAACCTGATGGTAATGAGGCTCTTCAGACTTCAAAGAGATTTAAGTTCATTAGTTCACAGCTGTTTTTAAAAGTTACTCTTATCTAAAGCACTCTGATTCCCCATATTCCGCTCTCCTTTTACCTGTATCAGGCTGCTTGTTGTGGCAGTCTGCTGTGGCGTTCCTGGTTTTCCTTCAGTTATTCTATTAAAAAAAACAAAAAACCAGAAGGTTAGGCAGAAAAGTTGCTGAGATTATTCCAACTTTTGGACACTTACCTTTGAAATTTTTCTCTTAGCTACATTTCTGATTCTATTCATGATAGCAACTAAATCCCTATGGCTGTATGATCTTATACAATAATTAGTTTGTCCGTGGCATCCTTGATTCAAGACAGTAAAAGAGAATTTTGCTGTGCCTGACAGCAATAACGTAATCTCCACGTGGCCAGGCTATTTGCCCATCTGGCCTAGCATTGTCTTCTCTGACTGGCAGAGGCTCTCCAGGGTTTCAGACAGAGGTCTGATACCCTTTTTATTTTATTTTATTTTATTTTTATTTATTTGCTGGTCTGTAGGATTTCCTTTTTATTATTTTTATTATTTTTTATTGAACAAGAAAAACCTTAAAATACATACAGTACCGACATACAGACATTCAGTGAATTGTAAAGAGTATAAGTAGAAAAAAGAAAGAGAAGAAGAAAAAAGAAAGAGAAGAAAAAGAGATGAACGCGTGAATAGAAAAAGAACATAATTATATCTGATGTGCAAATCAGCGAAGGAAAGAAACTTCCAAGTAAGCCCATTGTACTGATTTACAATTAAACTGTTATGTACACAGTTACATAAAGTTGTTTTTCTTTGACTTAATATGACATTTCCCAGCAAATATTTTATATTGCATGGCACATTATTTTAACTGGAGATCCTAACAATTGAACCAAGGACTTTCCCATCCTGAAACTGTCTTCATGTCGAGCATGTTCTCCACCACCGAGAAATGCAGCCTCTCACAAGCCATAAGGTTTTGTCTCCACCACTGCTTCCTCACTTAAATGAAAACTTTGCACTAAGAGAACAAGGGAGATAGGGCTCTGTTTTACTCCCTGTGACCATTACACCCACCACCCAACACACATTTACATGCACTTATTTCCCACTAAAATCAGTGTGACTCTCGCCCTGTGTTGCGTTCTGGCTGACCATGTCTTACGGTCTCCTCCCTGGTAGTTTACAACGTGTCTGAATCTGAAAATTAAATAGATGGATATTGTTCTCTGACAGCAGTTTGCAGTGCTTCACATTTTCTCTTTCCCTTTTAAAGGGTGACATGATGATGAGACATTTGCCTCTGTGGGTCACAGAAAGTGCTGATGGCAACCATTTCAATAGCCTTAGGGGATTGCGGGGGGACGGGAGAGTTAAGTGGATGAGGGTAGATTGCATTTCCCATTCTGCCGATTCTCAAAACAATCCATTAAGCAATGATTCAAAGGCCCACTGATATTAGTGCTCTTCTGACCTTAAAAGAAAAGAAACGTGAAAGAAGCAGTCAAGGAAGGAGTGCAGTGCCCCACGGCAGCCTCGGGACTGTGCTAGTGTCAAACAAGGGGATGCCAATGCACTAGTCTGAAGTGGGCCTAGCATGTCCAATAATATTAGTCCCTGGGTGGGCTGGAGATGCCCAAGGCTTCCCCATGGCAGCTTCTAAGATGCAGTCAAGGTTTCCCCCATCAACGCTGCTATAGCATGCCCGAGACAGTGTGGAATCAAAATCTTAAACGTATTGCTTTTTCAAAAAGCAGGGAGAGGAACACTGAGAAATCGAGGGCGAAGTGCAGTGTTTTTCATCAGCCAAGAGAAATTGTTAAATGTTCACCCTCTGGAGCATGGGTAGGCAAACTAAGGCCCGGGGCTGGATCCGGCCCAGTTGCCTTCTGGATCTGGCCTGCGGATGGGCCAGGAATCACCACGTGGATCAGTGTGGATCTGATTGTTTGGGCTGTGCCAGCACATTCAGTGGCGCCTCCTCCCTCCCTCCTCCCGGCTTCTCCCCATCCTGCCTAGAGCAGAGAGGAAGGGAGCTGGGCTTTTTTGGTGCTAGCAGGAGCAGCGTTAGCGCTCGAGCGGCCGCCATTGTAAGCAGGCTCAATTCGGGCTTTGTTGCTGCCAGCCCCTCTCCGGAGCCCTTTCGTGCGCCACTCATCATCCTGCCACCGCCAGCTACTGCCACTCGCAAGACACAGGTAAGCAGCCACCAGGACTCGTCTGGTGCTGTGGAGAAGGGAGGGGAGAGTAGGTGGGGTGTGTGTGGCCGACTGTTAGAATTCCTGCTCCATGATTGCAGTCATGGGATTTTTGTCTATCACATGATGTTATATGTTTTGACTCCACAGAGTGGAAAGTGACGGAGACAGGATGTTTGTGTTACTGTGTTCCCTGAAGTAGGACTATTGTCCTTTGTTCTTTTTCTCTTTGCTGTCTGATGCTAGAGAGAGAGGGAGCCATGTTGCAGTGCTCTGTATGTGTTTATATGTAAATAAAGTAGATTAGCCAAAATGCTGAGTTGCTGAGGTCTGTTACGCAAGCTGCAAAGACTCTGCGGATCCCTAAGTGTGCCGGTGTCAGTTGGCATCGGTCGCTGTGATGTTCAGGCTGAAGAAAGCTTTCGAAGCTCCCGAACGATTGACTAGGAGAGAGGGAACATGCCAGTCGGGCATGTGTCTCTGCCAGGGTCCTACTCGAGTGTAGGACAAGCTCCTGACACTTACCTGAGTAGAATGTGTCCTTTTATTTAAAATGCATCTCTGGATTATTTGTGGGAATTTGTTCACCCCCCCAAAAAAAAAAATATAGTACGGCCCCCCACAAGGTCTGAGGGACAGTGGAATGGCCCCCTGTGGGAAAAGTTTGCTGACCCCTGCTCTGGAGGAAGCTCATCTTAACAAGCAACAAAGTGGCTTGTGAATATATGCTGGGGTGGCACATCCTGTTTTGCTGCTTCTGGGAAAATGGGAAGTGCCGCCCCATTCTGCCGTGCTGCCTCCACACCTATGCCACCCACCTTCACCCACATTGCCACTGCACCACTGGTGGAGAACTGGCACTGGCACTGATTTCTAGCGAGATTACGTCAAAATCTCATGAGTTCTCTCTCGATCTGTGAGACCTTGCAAGATTTCAGCAAGATCTCGCAGGAAATCAGTCTGGGAAATTCCAGACATGTGGCAACCCTACTTTAGCTGAGCGTTCGCTTTCCTAAAATACGAGCTCCATTCCAAAACTGTGTCAAGCAAGTTGGTTGCCCAACATTTCCCCAACATTCGGCCAACCTTAAGTGAGCAAAACTGCAAAGTCCTTCTTCACAGAAAATCAGGAAAGATTTATTTGAGAATGCCTGCAACAAATCCAGCTGAAAAAGGTAATATGAAAGAAGTAATTTCTGGCTCCACTTCAGAATCATACATACAACACTGTTTTAATTAATAAACCTGTCACCTTTATAGTGTTCAAACAAAGGCGCAGAAGGAAGACATATTCCAGTCACACTGGCACCTGGGGAAATGAAGCAATCTCTTTAATGTTTAGAGGCCTAATTATGAGGCTTTTGGAAACTGTTCTCTGCTAGGAATTAGATGAACTGTTACCACAGGAGGTCACTTTGAAGCTGAGCTGGAATAATATTTAAAACAAAGAATCACACTTCGCCTCTTCTTCTGGTGCTGCAGATTTAACACTTTCCATGTCTCTCAGGCCAATTTGCTGGAATTGCCTATTGATCTTAAGGATGTTACAAAACCGGTTCAAGTAGCCTGCCCTTGTGAATGATGCAACACAAATATTCTTCTGAAAAGCATTGAGTGACTTTTAGGAGGCAGTTCTAACCCACCCACCAGAGCAGGACTTGTCACAGCAGCCACAGCAGAAGCAAGGCAGGATGAGTGGACCCAATCCCTGCATTAGCTCCAGGCTGGGGGAACAATCTGGTCTGGATCAGGCCCAATGCTCACCAGTGATGGTTGTGAGACCAGCTGGAGATCCAGTGGATTACATCATTTTCACTTGGTACAGTGCCATGTTGTTGTTACACAGCACCCAATTTCTGCCAAGATCCTAGGAGTTGACTCAGGGTCACGCTTCCATGTTGTGAATTCAGAGCACGACAGAGGCTGTAGATATATGGTTTATTTTACTCCTGCATACACCTGGATATACACAGAGAAGAAGTGAGTTCACAGCATGACATCTCCAGAGTGTCTCTTCTCGCTTCTCCCACAGCTTCAGCCAGCTTGAGTTTGGAGCAGCCAGCCATGCTCCCCACTCTGGGTTTCAGCAGCTCCAATCTGCAGCCAAGATGGTTCTGGCCTTCATTTTCCTTCTCCTTTGCAGGACACCCCTCACCAAAACCCAAACTTCTGTCCTGTCACCTCTGTTTCAAAAGCCTCCTTCAAAAGGCCTTTCTCTAACCCTGCCCCTGTCACCTTGGCAACCTGCCCATTCTCCTGTCGCTCTCCACTCCTCAGAGCAGACTGTATTGTTTCTTAATGGCTCTGCACTGGCCAGGCTGGTTTGCATGAGTTGGCCCTTGTCTGGCACAGTTCTGCAGCTTGCATCTCCTCTTCCTGTCCCAAATATTAGCTAGATTCTAATGTTCATTAATTTATTGGGTTTGGGGTGCGTGTGTCCCGACAACTTACGACATTATTTTTGTGCTGTTGGCATCTGTTAAAAGGCTGAATATTGTTAATGTATCAATCTGAATGCAGATCACGCTTGCTTTATTCTGTTTTTATTACTGACTGTTAACTGTCCTGAGTCTCATTGGAAAAATAGGCAGGATCGATTTATTTTTTTAAGTAAATAAATAAAGGGAAGGAAAAAAGGAACCTCTCTTCTGAAGTAACTATTTGAAGCCTCTTCAAGCTTTGATGCTAATGAAAGCTTCCCTCCACAAACTAAAGGGTGTGTGTGTGTGGATTTTCCATTAGGACTGTGGTAGAGAGAAAATGTAACCCCCCTGCTCCAAACAACACAGTCTGGATGAAAATCACCCCTCCCTCCACATGCAATTAATAGTAAAAACCATAAAGCGATGCATTTAGTGGCACATCTGGTTTGGGGCAGGGGTAATATTGGGGGCAGAGAGAAGATAGAGTGGAACTAGGGAACAACAAGCTATCAAAGGAGAGTTGTATCAGAGAAACAAGTTTTTTTTAAAAAAAGCATTGGTGTAGAGACTTCAATTGCAGCTGAAATCACAGACAAGGAAATAAACACCCGAAGTTGCTGCACTGTTCACACACCTGTAAGGCTGATTCTGAAACGAGATACAAACCTAATCATAAAAAGCACTCTGCCAACATAAGCGCCTATTCTCAGGCTGTCAGTGCTAATGTACTGCTGAATGCTGAGATATCAAGAATGAGAGATGCTATAACATCTCCTGCCTTCAACCTGCATCAGGGGAAATCATTACTGCATCAGCAGTATGTCAAAACTGCTACTTGGCTTCTGCTGCTACAGTTCTGTCGGAGAGCCAGCGTGAAGTGGTGCTTTTCCATACTTGCAGGTCACCCATGTTACTTGAATATTTGTTGATAGCAGGCAGTGATGCCCAGGAGAGGCTTGCAGAAAAACCCACCAATGTAAGAAACAACATTTTTCAAACTCCAAGCTTTTCTCATTGCACCACAAATTAAATACCAGACTGCTAAAAGAGAGAGAGAGAGAGAGAGAGGTGAAATAGCAGTTTAGCTCTCTTTCTTTTTTGTTTCACTTAAAAAAAAACTACTACTAGAGTTATGGAGTGCCTGCTCATGGCATTTTGTTGCCTGAAATGGGGCCCAATTGCCCACTCCTTCTGGGGTCAACGTTTTAAAGGGACATTCTGATTTCAAATCCTGTCTTCATTTATCCCCCTCTCACACAGCTGCCTGAAGCACATTGCTTCCCCTGGTACTATGGAGGCAAAGAGGTTTTGAACATCTGGCTTCATGAAAAGGACAATCCTGTGTTGTAAGGATTAAGGCTGCCATGTGCCCTATTTTACAGAGGGGAGTCCTCTGTCCGAAGGTGTCTCTAGTTGAAGAGCTGTGTGGTTTGGTTTAACGATAAATAACCAACACCATTAAGAAAAAATGCATCACTAAAAAAAAGAGGAGAAAAGGAGACACAGATATGCATAAAAGTTGCACATGCTAATTTAAATCTATGGATGCAGAAATGCAGCATGTTGGAGTGGGAGGGCGCCCCACTCTTTGGCTGCCTGGGTATCCCACCCCACTGGCATTCTCACAGGCATAGGAACAGCCTGAGTCCTCGGCGGGGTCTCTCTTTGTGATGGTCCCACACAAGTGGGCTCTCCTTCACTGGAGAGGTTGGATGGACACCTGTCAGGGATGATTTCACTGTGGTTCCTGCATTGCAGGGGTTGGACTAGATCACCCTTGGGGTCCCTTCCAACTCTACAATTCTATGATTCTGTGAAAGGGAAACAATTACTATAATTGAACTAGAAATACAATGCATCTCACCATAGGCTATGACCAGGTGACCTATGTGTTTGTTCAACCTGCAGTCCAGGGGCTAACGCTTGACAGGAAACTTCAAAGCCCTCACTCTGCTTTCTTCCAGTTCTTTACCTTTAAAGTGGATGTGGAACATGCAACCCTTCAGGTGGAGGACTGTCCACTGGCAGACTTCCAACGCAAAGGCTGTCTATTGAGAAGTAGAGCACATGCCCCCGCACCCGACTCAGTGTGGGAGACTAAAGGACCTAGAAGATGCTGTATTCACTGTCCTAATATACTTGTGCAGCTTGGGTAAATATTCTTTTTTCAACAGGGCTTTCTTCCTTAGTAGAATTTGTGGTTTTGATTGTTCACACTTCCGGTCTGATTCACATGATCAAGTGTTGGCTTGAAGTGCGTTTTCAAGTCTCAACAGAGAACTGTTTCAATTTACACCATGGAACACCGTGATCCTTCCTGGATGTAGTAGCTCTGCCACAACACTGTGTGGAACATTCTCCCCAGGGTTGGGATATCACTTGAATCTCTGACTTTAATAAAGGAAGATCACTATTTTTTAATGTAACTTCTAAGGCATTTCTCAGGTTGAGAAAGCTAAATGGCAGACGAGTGCTTTATGTTCCTGAGACCCAAAGCACTCTTTGTCTCCTTATAATTGGTCAGTTAAACATTATTATCCCCTTTCCACCATTTATCAAACTTCACAGTGGTCATTAACTGGCAGGAGAGGCATAGTCTCTCTTGGTCCCTCTCCCCCTCCTGTTTTGTTTTGTTTTTGTTTTCCATACCAAAAGATATTGTTATTTTCTGGGACTCGCCATACTCCTTGATGAGGAGGCCATTAACCTGGGCTTAAAGTGGGCCAAACCTCTGCCCCAGTTCCAGATGTGGTGCATGGTCTCTGCCACATCTGGTGTGATGCCTGAGAAGGCAGTGAGTGAGTTCATCTTCACCTTCTTGGTGAAGCACTCCTTGTCTCCTTAAGCTGTCACACTTGCATATTCCCTCTCTGCACAGTGATGGAAGAACCATATTGCTTCTTGTAATTACATCAGAAACAAAGCAGCAGTTCAAGATGTTCAAGCATATTATATAGAATTCATAAGGTGGGAGGGAGGGGGAAGGAACAAGAAGAGCTCAAAAATCAAGACATTTGCTGCTCAGAAAAAAAAACTAGCTTAAATGGTTCACAAACAAAAAATGATAGAGAAGGGAAGAGAGCCAATTATTCTTACACTGTCCTGGTGTGAGTTGCTAAAATTTTAATGTGGCTTAACATGGCTGGTGCCAAATGAGGTCTGATGGGCCTGTGCAAATGACAGGAGCTTATGCAGTCAGATTCTGTATGGCGCCTCAGGGAGAGATGATGGCAAAACAAAAACAAAAATCTAGGCTGACATTTCTGTAATAGTGCTAAAGATAGTGGCTGCACTTAACATTTCAGGTAAAACTGCTCTATGGAGCACTATATTTTAGCTTATGAGTACCCCATGAAGAAAAGTAAACTGCTAGATGCAAATGTGCTAACATATTGTAAAGAGAGTAACTTGTGATTGAGACTGGCCCTACATGGTCATCTTTGGGACTGTGCAGGACCACCTGTGGCCTTGGCACCTAGTAGGGATACCAATAAATCTGGCTTCCACAATAAGCGTGATCATTGCAGTTCAACCATAGGAGGCATATGATACCTGTCATTTCCTCCACAGTGTTAATAGCAGCTGAGGTGGGGTTGCAGTGATTTAGACTGGGGAAATAGGAGAAGGGTTAACTTCCTCTTCCCCACTGCTGCTTCCTTGATCTTCATTGCTGTGCTATGAGGATGCTTATTAGTCAAACAAAACAAAACAAAAGCCTGTAGGAGATCTGTGTCTAGACTGGCCCTCAGTCTGTGAAGGGACCGTGATAAGAAAGTAAAAGTCATAGTAAGATATGTTGGTTTTCAAATTCATCCACAGTGATAAAAACAGTAAAAGGTAAAGGACCCCTGAATGGTTAAGTCTAGTCAAAGGCGATTATGGGGTTGTGGCGCTCATTTTGCTTTCAGGCCAAGGAGCCAGCGTTTGTTCACAGACAGCTTTCTGGATCATGTGGCCAGCATGGCTAAACTGCTTCTGGTGCAACGGGACACCGTGACGCAAGCCAGAGAGCACAGAAACACTGTTTATCTTCCCACCACAGCGGTACTTATTTATCTACTTGCACTGGTATGCTTTCAAACTGAAAGGTTGACGGAGCAATGGGCACTCACTCCATTGCAGGGATTTGAACTGCTGACCTTCTGATCAGCAAGTCCAAGGGGCTCAGTGGTTTAGACCACAGGGCCACCCGTCTCCCCTTTTACCTTTTTTTTAACCTTTCTTCCAGTGATACCCAACAACTAAAGAGATGGAGTCCACACAAGTAAGCTAAAAAAATAGCTGTTTAAATTGGGAGCATCTCACATGATGAAAGCCTATTCTGGCGACTCGTAGGAGTATCATCTTTATCCACTGCTGGAATGGAAAGGAACCAGCATTTTCTGAAGCATCTTGCACATCTGGGTAGGTAGATAGAGATCTGTGTATCAACTCCCCCAAGTTAAAGTCACCTGGATTTAATCCATGGCCCCTCTCACAGAAGAACATTTCTGTGTTTTTTATGTTTATATATTTTTGAGATTATGCCATTAGTAGCAGTAACAGTAGTAACAGATCCATTGTGAGAAATGCAGAAGGTTACAATGCAACTTACAAAGTTAAGGGATGCGCAGTGGGAAGCTGGTTGTCTCTATGTCATCTGTTCAAACAGTCAGGAGACTAATTCTATCACTTCCTTGGATTTCTGATCTTTTGTGGTCTTTGATAAATTCTCACCACTGCATGGGAAGATACTGCTATTGATAAGCTTCCAAGCATGGTACGTTCCTGTTGTATCATTGGTAATCTATATTCACCTGTTTAGCTGTTTTGCATTTTGTTTTTCTTGCATGTTTATAAATGATGCTGCTTTGCTTAAATCTTTGAAATGCACATTTGAATAAAGCACCTAAAAACAACAACCCTAACTCATTTGTATTCCTCAGCTAAGTTTTGAGTGCTTTTGCTCATATTGCCATTGTCTACAAAACAATGCTTAAGTGTATTAAATGTCCTGTCTTGTCAGTCCATGATAATGAGGAAATATGAACAAGCTGTTCCCAAAATCTGATCATTATCTGAAAAAATTAAATGGAAAGCTCAAAACAGCCATCCGACAATAATCAGAGAGCGCTTCTTAAGCTGCAATTCTCAGTGTACTTCCTTGAAAGTAAATGTCACTGAAATCAGTGTGATTCAGATCAGCTTCTCAATCTATTTAACTCTTTTCTAAGTAAAGGTAAAGGTAAAGGTACCCCTGCCCGTACGGGCCAGCCTTGACCGACTCTGGGGTTGTGCGCCCATCTCACTTAAGAGGCCAGGGGCCAGCGCTGTCCGGAGACACTTCCGGGTCACGTGGCCAGCGTGACATCGCTGCTCTGGCGAGCCAGAGCTGCACACGGAAACACCGTTTACCTTCCCGCTGGTAAGCGGTCCCTATTTATCTACTTGCACCCGGAGGTGCTTTCGAACTGCTAGGTTGGCAGGCACTGGGACCGAGCAGCGGGAGCGCACCCCGCCGCAGGGATTCGAACCGCCGACCTTTCGATCGGCAAGCCCTAGGCGCTGAGGCTTTAACCCACAGCGCCACCTGCGTCCCCTTTTCTAAGTGGGGAACAGTAAATACAAAGACACAACACACTGGAATCTGGAATCCCTTCCTGGATTTCTACACAGCTATGTGCCAGCTTCTATAGTCGCTTGTCTCTGTGATATATATAAAATTAGATTTATTTTTTAAAAAGAAAGAAATATAGTATATTACCACAGAGCGCAAAGGCCAAAGCAAAATCCAGGGTGGAAGGAATTCCAAAATGATAGTAGGATGGTCTGTATAGGATGATGTAGCAAAATGTCAGTTCAACTCTTTCCTACTGCTGATGGGTTTTAGTGGCAAGGCGTTTCTGTTTTCTAAGGTAAAAAGCATGAAAGTAGAATACAAATGGTGTCAGAACTTGAGAACAATTCAGTAATGGATATAGACAGCCAAAGGGCATGTGGTATATAAAAAGGACATAAACGCAACAGGTATGTGAAAAGGAAGCGACTGGTGTAAACAGTAGGTTCAATAGTTGTGTGGAAGGCTACCCAGCTGGGATGTTATTTAAAAATGTGAAAGGATACAACTAAGGAGTTCATAGAACGGCTATGATATGATTCTCTTGAGCTACTTCACTACAATTTCTGCTTGGCTTACAAGTATATTTCTTCATTTCCTTTGCATCCATAGAGTTGCCTTCAGTATAATTACCTCTGCTGGCATAATTAAGATGTTAAAAGAGCAGTGTAGCTACTTGGGAGTATCACCACCTCTTTCCCTTCTGTCTTCTGGTGAAAGTTAAATTTAATTTGGGGTCGGCTGATTGTAGTGATTGTGTGGATACTTCAATGAGCGCTTCATTACCCTCCAGCATTTCTTCTGTCACACTGCATTGATGGGGTTCTGTTTATCACTGGAGCAGAGTGACAAGGATAAGTTTAATAGCCGTTATGAGGCACTGAAGCTAACAAATAGCTCATTAAACTGGGAGTCGAGATACCAGGGCTTCAAAAGATTAGCCTGATTTATTTAAGAGACGTGTCTATAAAAGCAACCATGCCATACCTGCAATTATCTACTTGAATGTGTAGCTCACATGGTTTTGGTCACTCATCTTTTGCTCCGAGATAGAGTGGGGTCACTGAAGTGTGTACTCTCTAGCACCAAGGTGGGCAACTCTATAGCCCTACAGTCCACACTTCTGCTTGCCTCACCACTTTAACCCTAGGAAACTCACAGTGGAATGCCTTTTGTTCCAATTTAGTGCTAAAGAGTGGATTTCCAAGGGGAAAGCAAGAGAGTGGAGCGAAGGCAAAACTGCTTGGACCCAAGCCTGGAAAACATGGACAAAAGGAAAGCCACTTGTGCTTTCTAGGCACAGGACAAGGGTGTGAACTCCAACAGTGCATTGCTGATTTGCGTACTGATAGAAAGTCAGGTGCCAAAATCTCTGAGGAAACTCTAGATCCCTCTTTCCCCTTGTCCTTTGACCAGGTCACATGGTGCCAGAAACACTCATTGAAGGACAGTGCCAGATTTACGTGTAAGCCAGGCATAGGCAAACTCCAGCCCTTCAGATTTTTTTGAGACTACAATTTCCATCATCCCTGACCCCTGGTCCTGTTAGCTAGGGATGATGGGAATTGTAGTTCCAAAACATCTGGAGGGGCGGAGTTTGCCTATGCCTGGTATAAGCTAAACAAGCTATAGCTTAGGGCCCCATTCTCTTGGGGCCCCCCAAAAAATCAAAGAAAAAGAAACTGGATGTATATTTCCAAAATATAAGATAAAAAACAAATAAATAAAACCTACATACAGCAACAGTGTTTTGTGTTGTGTAGGCTCCTATTTGTTATGTGCAAATGGCTTTAGATACCTATTAGGTCCATGAATTACCATATAACATATATTCAACACAAAAACCAGTGACAATTTGTTGTTGGCAAAGGACAGCTGGACATATAAAAGGCCGCATTACCGTCAGTAGCTTAGGGCCTCATCAAACCTAAATCCGGCCCTGTTGAAGGAAGAGGAACAAGCACCTCACATTCCTGGTTCTATAAGATGCCACAACCAGGTCTGTGCATTCAAGACAAAAGTGTGTGACTGCACAGAGAGCCACTTGAAGAACAGCAATGACAGGTAAGCGCTTCTTGTGGGGAAATGTCCCCATCTATTTTCAGCCCTCATTAGTGTTCTGCTCTGCCATGGGTGTCACTTCTCTAGTAAGTTGTTGCTGGTATTATTCACATGTATTTAGCACCAGAACGGTGTTAGGTGCAATACAGTGTACAGAAACAAATATTTGCTTTGGCTGATTGTCTAGTTTAGTGAATGAAGGGCAAGGACAGAGGGAGGGAAGTATTAGCGTGTAGCAACATCACAAAACTGATTAGTCGATAGTGGTTGTTAAAGAAAAGCGTTGTGGAACACACAGCCTTTTAAAGGTATGAAAGAAAGGCACAACAGGCTTTCGGCAAAAGAGGGGGAACATGAACTTGGCAGTGGGGTTTTAAATTGGCATGTAATGTGAACGAAAAGTGTATTTGTCACTTAACACCGCCAACGCATGCCACAGATCTACTGGCATATTCCGGGATCCAATCAGAATCCAGGATGGCTTCTGTAATTCCAGGATGCCCTGCTTAAATTGGAGTGGAGGAGCGGCATGTTTAGAGCATCTGCATTTCACATGTACTGATTCTGCAGCGGCAGGCAGCATGTGTTGGTATCTGCAATATTTGACATATGGAAGCAGTCAGCATTTGATGGCAGTAGCAGCCAGTGAGTAAGTGCAAAGGGGGCTCCGTCGCTCTCACTGCTTCCCAACAGTGTGGGTTGCTGTGACTTGCAGAGAGCAGGCAGAGTGAGGCATGTGGAGCTCAGTGTGGTGTGGTGCGCAGTGGCAGCAGTGTCAGTTTGGCTCCTTCGCCATGCTCCGCACCATGCTGAGCTTCTTCAGTGGTGGAGCTTCATGCTCTGGCACCGCGGGACGGAGAGCAGGCGGGGGCAGGGCTGTTGCGCATCCTGGGGGTGTGGCACGCTGCCCACAGGGGCGTGGTGCATGTCCTGGGGGTGGGGCATGCTGCCTGCAGGGGCGTGGCATGATGGCACCCCACCAGGATCATGCTGCCGGGGGCGGTACGCTCCCCCCACACTCCTCTTCCTCTGCCAGTGAGCTCCTTCCCCCTTTCTCCTTCTGCTCTCGATAGGGACAGCAACCCACACTTTGAGGAAGCTAGGAGAGCCCCGTCTGTGTTTGATAGTATGAAACATACAGCAGTCTTTCCCTTGACAGTATCTGGAAGCCTAACGAACAAATAAACAAAAACACAAGAGGGGAGATGGAGTCTAAGTAATAGATTATTACATGCAAATGTATTGTTACATGCCCAACACCATTTCATTTACATTACCACCTTCTTTGGGAGCATTATAAATGAATAATTTATATGGAAACAAGACATTAAAATGAATGTAAAATGCTAAAGGAAATCAATAAATGTCCTCATAGAATTAGGAGATATATATGGTATCCTACCACATGAACAAGTAGAATATATAATAATTTGGCTGAAAATACTTAATCAACCATTTGCTTAGAGCTCAGTTGGTTAGAGTGTGGTTAGATCATGCCAAGGTTGCAGGTTCAATCCCCGTAAGGGACAGATGTGAATTTCTGCATTGTAGGGGGTTGGACTAGATGATCCTCGGGGTCCCTTCCAACTCTATGATTCTATGATTCTAATTGAATTGAGAAACTTTTGTTCAAATGATAAGATTATTCTTTTTAAAAGGGCAACATATTTTAATGCAAGCACTTACTGACATTTGTGTGAGTGAAATCCATCCTGCTTTTTAAACTTGTGCTAAAAATAAGAAAGGATCTATGTAAAGGTACGTATTTTGAAAGAACTTTAATGCTTTTTGCTTGCTTCAAATAAAAGATAATTGTTACTGACACTACCATAAAGGAAGGGATCTTTATGGGTTGTATGAATGCACGTGACAAGGAGACATCCCCTTTGTGATTCTCGAATGAGGCCTGCAAGGAGCTTGTCAACGATGTATAAAAATAGCTACCAGAATCTTCAAAGGGAGAGAGACTTAATGGCCCCATTGGCTGTTTGATGAATAATGCAGCACTAAACAGCGAAGTTCTAACCAAGGCCTTTCTTTTGGTACAGAAAAACTTCTCTCCAGCTTTGGGTCTTCAAATCAAGGAAATACATGCTGATCTGTATAAACCAACATCATTAGAAAAATCTAGAGGGAAATGTACTTGGATAAATTGGTGCAGGCTGCATGACAAGCAGGGAAATTGTACATGGCTTTCAAAGATTGTGTACTTTGTTAAAAACGCAACTTTGGTTAAGGAGACTGTTAGTGAAGACCACATGAGGTTTAGTGAAGACCACATGAGGCATGTAAGGACCCCCACCATAACGTATGAGAGTGTCCTCTTTCACCACCACCCTGCTTTTCTCTGCCATCTATAGGCACACCAGGATGTTACAGGGAATGAGACAAGGCTTTTTGCATGCCCTTATATCTCCATCAAGTACTCCATGCCCTGTTGGGTCAAGGAAGATGAACTCAGTGGGCAGGTTCTTTGACTAAGCAGAGGAAGGAGGGCTGGAGGGGAATACTGGATCCATGGACAGATCTCCCATTCCCTGTAGTGGCCTGGCACACTGCCTTCGTGTACAGCCTTGTGGATGTGCTGCTACAGGAGATGTGAGGAAACAATGTTCTATTTGGCCTCTTGGTTTCATTGCTTGCAGCCTTTCCTTTGCTGTTCATCAATGAGAAAAAGTCCAAATCTCTTAGATCCATCTTTTTCAGTAGAATTGCCAAAATATATGAACTACAATTATTCACATTCCATACCCCCTTGTGCCATCTTTCTTACATTTGCAGATTGGACAAATGTTTGGGTTGGAGAAGGCTTTCAAGGCATCCATAAATGAGTGCAGCCCACATATGGCCACATATAATTTGTCGTGTCAACTCCCCTGTTCTTAGTACGCTATAATTGGTCAGTTAAATATTATTATCCCCTTTCCACCATTTATCAAAGCTTCACACTGGTCATTAACTGGCAGGAGAGGCATAGTCTCTCTTGGTCCCTCTCCCCCTCCTGTTTTGTTTTGTTTTTGCTTTCCATACCAAAAGATATTGTTATTTTCTGGGACTCACCATACTCCTTGATGAGGAAGCCATTAACCTGGGCCTGAAGTGGGCAAAACCTCTGCCCCAGTTCCAGGTGTGGTGCATGGTCTCTGCCACATCTGGTGTGGTGCCTGAGAAGGCAGTGAGTGAGTTCATCTTCACCTTCTTGGTGGTGCTCTTAAGTTTCTCATGCTGCTCTGGCGTTTGTTATTTCCCACACTTCCTTCCTTTTCAAGCATATGCCTCTTTATGTGGTTCCACAGGCTCCTGCGAAAACTTCTGCTACCTGTGTGTTTTCAGTGGGAATATGAGTAACAATGTTGACTATTCCTCATAGCTTTATTGTTTTGTTGAATGTAGTCTGAAGCCAGTTCTGCCTTTGATCACAGCCTCCCTTTCAACAATATTATTTTCTTACAAATTACAGTTTCCTTTAAACTTTACATCCCTTCAACTATGTGTGTGCTAATTTCCCCATTTTTCTTCGCTCTCTTTGTCACTGTTTCTCAGAAATAGTCGGTGTGGCCTTTATTTCAGTAGCCCCATGCGGTGAAACTATTCTAATTTATACTTGTTCCTGCCATCTTATCAGTTTCCCATTTCCAGAAACTGAGAATAAATTCACGGATGTTGCTTAAGAATCACTTTCTGTCAAATCCATAATCTTCCCTCCTGCCACCACCAAAAGTAGGAGGGGGAACCAGCAGAGATGAACAGAGGCAACCTGAATTCACAGGGCAGATTTCACAGAAAAGACCCTGTCCCAGTTCACATATTTGCCAAACACACATTAGTGACTGAAGGATCTGAAACAACACTTACTGTGTTCTCATATAACATGTAGCCTGTCTTAGGTAAGTGTGTTCTTTACGGTTGAATGATGTCTGGTTTTAGACATCATGATATATCATCAGCTAAACATTGCAATATACCACTATATCACAATAACTGAAATAAAGATGGAACTATGTAGAGGCAGACAGGGTAACGTCCAGGCAACTGCTACTAATTAGAGGTCTAAAACTGGTACATTTTTATGTATCTTTAACGTATTGTTACAACTGTTATTTTACAGTACAGAGCAGGCATAGGCATACGCGGCCCTCCAGATGTTTTGGGACTACAACTCCCATCATCCCTGACCATTGGTCCTGTTAGCTAGGGATGATGGGAGTTGTAGTCCCAAAACATCTGGAGGGCCGAGTTTGCCTATGCCTGGTACAGAGCAACTGGGGTGGCAAGAATCATGAGAGAAGTGGTGGTTGGCTTCATGGTTTTTAACCACATCACAATTTTTTTTACATAGCACATGCACACATTGTGATTTGTGATATATCGCCATGTTGAATGCTATGAAACCGTTACCACAATGTGGACTTCAAACCGATTTTGGACAATGTATCAATACATCGCCCAGCCCTAGTGTTCTTTAATGTAAACAGAGCCCAGGCTATAAATGTGAAATGCAGATGGTGGAGGGGCTTGAAGGGAGTGGGGAAGGAAGTGTGAATTGGCAATTAAATGACTCTGAGGTTGGGAGGCCATCCTCAACTTTTACGAGCTCATTTCCTCATCTCCATACAAATGTTTGGCCCAAAGCCCAGCTGCCGCAACTGTGCTTTGTTCGCCACCAATTTTAATTAACAGGAATAGTCCTGTGCAGTGCTCCCAATAAATTAATGACAAAATATTAGCCTTTGGCAGATTCTCCATTCTACCAGAGGGCCTTTTTCTTCATCCTCTTGATCTCTGTTTCCAGGAAATCTTTATGAAATGCACACCATATTCCCGAGTGAGAGAAACAAATGTTTCCATCAATGGCAGTTCTTTATTCACCCTTTATTAATTTTGGTAAGTTTAAGGGAAAGGAGAATGAAATCTGAACAGCTGATGTTTTTCAATATCTTTTATAAGGGTTATGGTTGCAGTTCTGTCAAGATACATTTTATTCTGCTTTGCCTAGAGGCAGGGCTGGTCCACCCATGAGACAAGGTGAGGCAACTGCCTCAGGTGGCAGGATCTACAGGGGCAGCAAATCCAAATGTAGATCTTTATTCAAGGCCAGCCCACCCATGAGGCAAGGTGAGGCAACTGCCTCAGGCAGCAGGATCCACGAGGGCAGCAGATCCTGATCTTGATCTTTCTTATTTTCTAGTTACCAATGTAGATCTTCTCTCCTGGCACCATTTTGGGGTCTACCTCAGGTGCTAAAATGTCTTGGGCCAGCCTGTCCAGAGACTTTAAATGAGCGTTCCCTTTTTCCCTCCCTGCAACTCCTTAAAATAAAGAGGACCATCACTTTGCTTGGATTGCTTTTTAGCACAGAAGCTTTTAAGTTATACCAAACTATTTGCCACGTACTGTAAAGGTATCAAAGGATCTGTTCAAAGGTTGCAAAAAATGCTAGCATTGGCTTTCATGCATTTAACAAGCCTGGTGGGGAGAGATCAGGGCCACATCTGCTGGCCCCATTTCTGGAGAATCCTACTCCCGCTATCCACATGTTAGGGGGACATATCTGCAGAGGGGAATATGTTCTACATGCACTAACTGTATGCACGATCAGGGTTTTAAAACATGCAGGAGCTATGCACACAGAGAGCTGGTTTCTCTCTGCAGATGTGCTGCCCAATACATGGGCAGTAGGTAACAGAGTCAGTGGTGAAACAACAGAGGGGGCAGGTCCAAAGGGGGCAGCTCTAGTCTCCCCCTTACATGATTGTTAACAGTGCCTTTTTTTTTTTTAGGGGAATGCCCAGTAGGGCTAGTAAGTTGTCATATGTACCCCTAGTGTGCCCCATAATGAACCTTTTTGTTGGTGTTGTTTAGTCGTTTAGTCGTGTCCGACTCTTCGTGACCCCATGGACCAGGCCAGGCACTCCTGTCTTCCATTGCCTCCCGCAGTTTGGTCAGACTCATGTTTGTAGCTTCGAGAACACTGTCCAACCATCTCATCTTCTGTCATCCCCTTCTCCTTGTGCCCTCCATCTTTCCCAACATCAGGGTCTTTTCCAGGGAGTCTTCTCTTCCCATCAGGTGGCCAAAGTATTGGAGCCTCAGTTTCACAATCTGTCCTTCCAGTGAGCACTCAGGGCTGATTTCCTTGAGAATGGAGAGGTTTGATCTTCTTGCAGTCCATGGGACTCTCAAGAGTCTCCTCCAGCACCATAATTCAAAAGCATCAATTCTTCAGTGATCAGCCTTCTTAATGGTCCAGCTCTCACTTCCATACATCACTATTGGGAAAACCATGGCTTTAACTATACGGACCTTTGTTGGTAAGGTGATGTCTCTGCTTTTTAAGATGCTGTCTAGGTTTGTCATTGCTTTTCTCCCAAGAAGCAGGTGTCTTTTAATTTTGTGACTGTTGTCACCATCTGCAGTGATCATGGAACCCAAGAAAGTAAAATCTCTCGTTGCCTCCATTTCGTCCCCTTCTGTTTGCCAGGAGGTGATGGGACCAGTGGCCATGATCTTCGTTTTTTTGATGTTGAGTTTCAGACCATATTTTGCACTCTCCTCTTTCACCCTCATTAAAAGGTTCTTTAATTCCTCCTCACTTTCTGCCATCAAGGTTGTGTCATCTGCATTTCTGAGGTTGTTGATATTTTTTCCGGCAATCTTAATTCCTGCTTGGGATTCATCCAGTCCAGCCTTTCACATAATGAACCTTTTACTGTATTTACCATGTACTTGTTCAACTGGGAGCTGTCGCTGTTCATAGCTTTTTGGGATGTGTAAATCTCTCTCTCTCTCTCTCTCTCTGTATGTGTACACACACACACACACTTACTTCCATTCATATAGTTTCAGGAATTTAAACAGAAAATACATTTAATCAGGAGGGGCTTATAGGCTGTTCTAATAACTCTAATAATATTAATAATATTATTATTATTAATAATAATAACCATAATAATAATAAACAAGAGGTTTTTTCATGCATATCCTCACTAATTAGGAGAATTAATGAATGTCACACAACTATAATATATGCAGATGAACTCTCTTACTCTGAATCTTGGTTATGCACATTTCCACACTCCCTCTTGAGACTGTCTGCTCCCTGTGCAGCCGTCTTTGCAAGTGCTGTAGTATGATCCTGATTCCCAGTTTACACCTGCTGAGTGAGGGCAGGATTGCTTTAAATCCTCCTGTGCTGCCAGAAAACGCCGGCATAGTGAATCTCTGCTGGGGTAGTGATGCTGTGGCACTTGCAGTCAGCTATTTATGGCAGAATACCACCAGAACAAAGGGAAATGTTGTGTAAAGCTGGGGGCATAATGCAGGAGGAGCAGGCTGAATCCAGACTCTCTGATCACTCTGAGGCCAGGCCAGTCCCATGTGCTGGCTTCATGGTACACCTGCAAAAGAGGTGGCATAAAACACTCCCATTGGATCCCATGAGGGTCTCAAGCAATGGTCCCTCCCCACTTTCTCACCAAAGAAGGAGACGAGAGTAGCCACCACATCCCACCAGAATGATACAAGTCCTTCCATGGAAACACAGCTCAAGACACGCAGCATGGAGTGATGTAATTTTGTCTGGAGAACTCTCAGTGAGAGTTCAAATGGCCAAGAGGGAGTTGTGTTGATAAGGAATCTTGGTGAAAGGAAGCACCGTGGACAAACAACAAAACATTTCCCCATCTCAGTCCCCCAAAGTTCCAGAAACTCCAACATCCATATAAACATTCTCCCTCAATGAGGACACGCAGCTGACCACCACTCGTAGACAAGAGCACAGCCACCAGCATTGTTTTCCAGTGTAGCGTAGTGGTTAGAATGTTGGACTAGAACCTGGGAAACCAGGGTTCAAATCCCCACTCAGCCACAAAGCTCACTGGGGGACCTTGGGGCAATGGGGGAACAGAGTGGAAGCGGTGCCCTGATATTTTATGTTTGAACAACCAAGGAAGACTCAAGTTAGCCACGGCCTGGGTCTTGCCACATGCCATGAAAGCAAAAAGATGCTTATTCCCAATGAATCTCACTAGCTGCTCCATGTAAATGTGCATTTAGCAAGGACTGGAAGCCCAGCCAAAAATGAAGATCCCAAATATCTTACTGAGGACTTCTGGCTCATAAAGTTTTGGGGCCTCCTGAAGCCAGTGTGGTGGATCAAGTGTGGGGTCCTGGTTAGAGTCTTGGACTAGCACCCGGGAGACCAGGGTTCAAATCCCCACTCAGCTATGAGGCTCACCCACTCACCTTGGGCCAGTCATTCTGTCTCTTAGACTAACCTACCTCACTGGGTTGTTGTGGGGATTAAATGAGATGGAGAAGACCTATGTAGGCCACCTTGAACTCCTTGGAGAAAAGGGTTGGATAGAAATGCAATAAACAAATTTGTAAGCCAGGATAATAGTACTGCCACACCTTTCAGGATTGTTGGGAGGACTGCTGCTGAGAAAATATATGAAGTGATTCGAACACCTAGGAAAGGTGCTACAAACTACTGCTGCTACTGCCACCAATGAAGATACTGATCAGCATAGTCTAGATGGATGAAGGAAGCAAATGTTTTATCACTTCAGAGAAGGACTCTTCAGAATAATGATCATGGGAAATAGGTGAGATATGCATAAAGGTGGGTACTGCTTGAGGATGGGAGAGGCGAAATGCATTTAGTTCACATTTCCACTTTCCAAACCAAAAATCAAGCCAAAACACAAATAACACTTCTCCGAATTTTGTGATGTGGCCCTCCAGCCAAAAAGTGTGTGCAAAACTGTACATATTAGTGAAAATAATGTACAAAACTATGTTATGTTAGGGATTGGGGGAAATGGCTTGCAAAAATGTGTGTGTATGCAAAACTGTGTATGTCACAGAATTGTGCATGAAAATGCTTATTAATGGCTGTGCTAATAGAAAAAATGCAAATTGATTCAGAAATGGGGCAAACTGAACCAAAGGCTGGAAACACAAGAAGCTGAGAGAAACTGAAATCAGAAGATCCATCCATCCTTAGTGCCGCTGTAAGACTTGTGTTGTTTTGTACTGCAATGGTAACCATAAAACCCTTAGAGGGAAGAGGGAATATCAGCTTCTCTATTGTGGCCCCAGCAATACAGAATCCAGTTCTGAGAGAGATCCTGCCTGGATGTGTTTAGAAAATGCCAAACCATGAAAGCAGGGCTGAAGTCAGAAAGGATTAACATTTTAAGTTAACATTTAAGCATCGTATCGAGAGATGACAATACACACCCCATGCTCTTGTGTGCAGTTGCCAAGGTGATCCCAGTGGATTCAGACAGCAAATGTGATGCGCAGTTCCATAACAGATACCAATATAAGGATGGCTGGCATGAATGCAGTCCTAATACAAAATCAGAAACCAGCCAGGTTTCCGCACTTACCATTGACAGTGGACTAGCATTGCTTGATCCGATGTTTTTAAGCATGAATTTGCAGCTGACTGTCTGCACCTTTGGTCACATGTCACTGTCAATAGACAGTGAGTGCAGGGTTTTCCGTTCTCCAGTATTGGCAGATTGTGCCTGAATTCAGAAAAGTTTTGTGCTTGTGGTCACAATCCTAACATAACCTATCATATGGATAAATATGATAACATTTGGAATGAGTTTATACAAAATATAGTAGGCTATTAGCATTTACATAAGCACCAGGACAATAACACTATACCGATTTATACAAGAATGTATGGGAATATTGTATATTGCTCTCTCTTTCTCTTTTGCATATTTTTGCTTTTATATGAATCTTTGTTGTCATTGTTTTTCTCCCTCTCACTTTTCCTTCTTTTTTTCCCTGTATCACTTTCTTTCTTTTAACTGGAATCACCTTAATAAAATATAAATATTAACCTAACCTAGTGTTCCAGAAGTAAATGTTGGACTTTTGAGCATGTGCATGGGGATAGCCATTTTGCAGCTTTTTTCTGCACTAGACTCCTAGTATTCTGGAATTCTAATTTCATGGAAGTAAAGAAGATAAGAGAAGGAACTACGTGTCCACTTGAGCCATGGCAAACCTAGTTATTGTGATGCAATTTTGTCTGCAGCTAATGACTGGTGTCACAGGCAATACCCTAGTGTTTAACTTTTCTGAACATAAGATTTCTCTTTACTGTTTGTACGAATTCACTATAACTCATTTTGAAAGTACTGTATAAAGTTATACTTTTGAATTGGATGTGGCTGAATTTTTCAGACTGGATATATGGAAATCATTTTTTTTAAAAAGTTGCTGGTTGATTCTGTACTAGTTTTGGCTTCTCTTCTCATTTACTTACTTTATTGTTGCTGCATGTTTACTAAACTGTTGTAGATTTTAACATTGCTAGCTGCCCTGGGGTGTCAACTGAACCACGTGACTATCCATTTGAAGAATCTAAATCAATGAATGCATATATTCAAAACGCAGTGAACTTTAATGACAAACCAGCCTGTAAGATGTATTTGTGCTAATTGTTTTCTTTCTAGAAGAGTGTCTGGAAGCCTGAATTCACTAATTCTTTTCAACCATCAACACACTAATTTCCTAGGGTTTGCTGCTCCCAATTAAGCCTATCCGTCTAAACATCAATTTAGCCTTAATGGAACTAGCTCTAGGCATTAACTGCTGACTAGCTCTTGGCATCTCTTCTGCAGATTCTCCTTAAGAGTGATCTCCTATGTTATCCCAGTTGCATGGGAGCTTCTGTAGCCCTGCTCCTTACTCTATCTAGGAATTGGTCTTATACTGTGTTAGCCAGTGTAGCTCAGACTGAGTTAGATCATTGCTCCGCCTATTTGGTCTGAGCCAGCAAGATCATCTTTATATCCATTACGAGATGTTCAGCATGACCATGTGGCTTGGAATCTAGATGCTGATCTGTGGGTGCTTGTGAAGAATCCACAAGCTAGTCCCCTTCAGGTAGCAGGTTCTGGAAACTCAAGAGAATTTCTAAGAAACTCCAACCTGAGTTGGAGTTCAGGCCAAAATAGATGAGATGGCTGTGACAAAGGAACCAGGAGACACCCCACTTCAGTGGAAGGTGTGAAAGGCAGAGCCATGCTGTGGAACAAATAATATGCAAGTATGGAGGGAAGCTTGTACATTTCTCCTCCATTGAAAATGGCTCTGCTTGTTTGTGATCTCCTCCACTGAAAATGGCCAATCAATTATGAATAGCTGTAAGGGTCATCAAGAGGCTTCAAATCAGATGACACTGAAAGGAAGTGCATCAGTATGGAGCCTTGTTTCACTGTGACATTATTTAGCTGCAGTTGGCAACATTAGCTGAGAAGTTAATATCCACTAAAGACTTTTATAAAAATAGCCAGGTTCCCCTGAGAGCCAGTAAGCACAGAAGAGAGTTGGAACAGTGTGAGGCTTTAATTAGTGCCAAGCTAAGTTCAAGGATGTGGGAAGTGCTTATCTCCACTGGAAGCATCAAGGCAGGACTTGGAACTGAGCCCACAGGTGTGCACGTTCAGTTAGCAAGAACAGTAGGTAGCCCCAGCTGAAGCCACCATGGTGACAGTGCCAGTCTATGGCCTTATCTCAACAGCCCAGGGCACAGTAGCTCATTCCGGGGAAGTAACAATTATGGAATATTTATAGGTTGCCTTTCATGCACGACGTATCAGAAGAACTTGAGTTCTTGCAAAGAAGAATAACTTCTTATACAGGGAATATTATTTATTTATATCAATAACAGTAATCCTATGCTGCCGCATCATAAAATATCAGGGTGGTTTTCAATAACCAAAAAGGCACATTTTTAACATAAAGAACATAGAAGTGCAATCAAGGAATATGAAAGTGCAATTAATGATAACTAACTTCTAATGCTTGCTCAGGCTGGTAAGTCATTTCTTGTCGGCTATCATCATCAGAACCCACAAGGTAGGTGAAGTTTAGAAATCAAACATCCTTGCTGAATTCCTGTCAAAAGATGCCACATGGAATCCCTGGAGCCTAGTTCATCCTACGTCCACCTGAAGACTTGGTTGAATAGGACTTTGTCAGTAAAATTGTCTCAGAGTCAATAACTGGAATTAGAAAGCGGTGTTGAGTTTAGGTTTAAGGATACAGCAAGGTCTGGGGCGAAAGGAAATGACAGCTAATAGTAGCAATATACACTCTTGCCCCTTAGAAATGGAGGCATGGTGTGCATTGTGTTCCTATTGGTCAAGGGAGGAGGTGGTTATATGGGGACGGTTGTGCCAGTAGGTGGGAGGAGGCCCACCATCAACATGTGCCCAAAATGCACCCCCTGATTAGCATTATGGGTCCTGCTTCTATAGGGCAAGCGTGCTGGGCTGTTCATACCCCATATTCCCATTGGTTGGGCAGGGACACCCCTAGGAGCCTCAAAATTACTTAACACATTAGGGAATTTTGAATATGAGTCTATAAATCATGGGGACATTACCTTGTATTGGTCTTGGAAAGACCAGATGTACAATAAGAAGAAGAGAAGAAGAAGAGTTTGGATTTGATATCCCGCTTTATCACTACCCAAAGGAGTCTCAAAGCGGCTAACATTCTCCTTTCCCTTCCTCCCCCACAACAAACACTCTGTGAGGTGAGTGAGGCTGAGAGACTTCAAAGAAGTGTGACTGGCCCAAGGTCACCCAGCAGCTGCAGGTGGAGGAGCGGAGACTCGAACCCGGTTCACCAGATTACGAGACTACCGCTCCTAACCACTACACCACAAGGATTCAAAACCTGTCCCTTAGCCTCAGGGATGAAGGGACAGGCATATAGAGGATTTATATGCCAAACCAGACAGACAGACAGACAGACAGACAGACAGACAGGTCAGGCATCCATAGTAGTGACCAGAGGAGGAATGATTGCTGGGAAGAGTGCAGAGAGAAGAAACACCATGGTACACCTGAATTAGCACAACCAGACACCTTCATCTGCCCCAGCTGCAACAAAACATGCCTCTACCACATTGGTCTCTACAGCCACAGCAGGAGCTGTAATTCTCCAGTGGGTTGACTTCACCCTTGAATGCAGATTCCTCCGTTGTCTCCCAAGACAGATAAATGCTAATGACTCCAAACCATCGGCACCCTGGAGATCTTATGGACTTATGGAAGGTTGGACGGGACACAGATTCTGTCCCTTCAGAGTGGAGGCGCTGAAATGATTCACATAAAAAGTTTCCACAATACCCAAAAATGATATTTTATGCCCCATAAGTTCTGAGGTCTCATGGAACATCGGGGGGAGTCACTTTCATACAGTCAGGGACAATGAGATGGCCATGTGGAGGGGTCACAAGCCACCTCTAAAACTAAGTGGAAGGTTGGTACCTCCAAATAGCACTTTTGGGAGAAGCCTAAAAGAAGGCAGGGCTTCTGGTGGGAAGTAGGTGCGGCACCTATCTCTTTTTTAAAAAATAGAATGATAGATGGTAGCTCCTCTCTTCTTACTATACAGTAATTCAGGTGGAAAAGGTTACATCAAAATCAGTCGTCCCAGGCCTATGAGCAGGATACAACTTCACTGTGGGTTTCTGGTCACAGACCTTTCCTGGAAAATGTCCATACTTGACCAAACTGGTGTTAACGTTTTTATTGTGTTTTCCTTCACGGGCATTCATCCAAAAGCAGTCCTGTGGAGGAAAACTTTGGCCTGGGAGACGTTCTCAACAAGTGAAAACTGAACTATGCAGGGAGAAGGTTGACAGCCTTTGCCCACAGTCAGATTGTGGCATGACTGTGCAATAAGCCGGCTTTACCTCACAATCTAAAATAAATATTAATGGCAGTTTGCTGCCAAGCGCCTGAGTCTAGACGGCGATTGTAATCTTTAAAGAGCAGAACAATTCTTGCTTTATAAAAGTAAAACTTAGAATGACAGTGTATAAGAATTGATGGCTTAGTATAATACTTGGCTATGAAACGAGTGCTCCATCGGTTTGACGTTGCCATTACATTCAAGGGAGATCTGCCAAAAACCAATACAGGGGGAAAGTGGGGTGATTCTGACCCACTGTGCTAATGAAGTCCTGACATTCATACAATCATAGGGTTGTAGAGTTGGAAGGGACCCTGAGGGACATCTAGTCCAAGCCCCTGCAATGCAAGAATATTTTTTTCCTTTGTGTGTTTCCCAAGAGGCAAGACATCCCAGAGGCCAGGCTCCTTGGGTTTTGGTTGCCTTTGGCTGAAAGGGCACTGGAGACTTAAGAATGTTTTTTTTAAAAAATATTTGATTTATTACCTTTACAACCATGCAAGCTGAAGGGGAAGAAAGCAGCAGCAGCAGAGTTTGGATTTGATATCCCGCTTTATCACTACCTGAAGGAGTCTCAAAGCGGCTAACATTCTCCTTTCCCTTCCTCCCCCACAACAAACACTCTGTGAGGTGAGTGGGGCTGAGAGACTTCAGAGAAGTGTGACTAGCTGAAGGTCGCCCAGCAGCTGCATGTGGAGGAGCGGAGACGCGAACCCGGTTCACCAGATTATGAGTCCACCGCTCTTAACCACTACACCACACTGGCTCTCTGTAAAAGCAGGCCTTCCTATATAAGGCAATACAGTGGTACCTTGGGTTAAGTACTTAATTCGTTCCGGAGGTCCGTTCTTAACCTGAAGCACCACTTAGCTAATGGGGCCTCCTGCTGCCGCCGCGCTGCCGGAACACGATTTCTGTTCTCATCCTGAAGCAAAGTTCTTAATCTGAGGTAATATTTCTGGGTTAGCAGAGTCTGTAACCTGAAGCGTATGTAACCTGAAGTGTATGTAACCCGAGGTACCACTGTAGTGCTCCCACTGCATATCAGATCGTCAGAGTGGGATGCTTTGAACCCCAAGGTACTTCCAGCCTTCTACTAATTTAAATCTCTCTCTATCTCTCCTTCCAGATATCTTGTTGAACATTCACTCAGATTGGTTTGAGGGTAGTTAGATGATGTTGCATCAAGCAAACCTTACCCCACACTCTCTCCTGCAAGTTAGAAAAAGACAGATATAGAGGTGGAATGAGGTTTGTAACACAAGACCTCCAAACCAATTTTAATTGTGCAACCTGAATTAGCTGGCATGTGATCGAATCCCACCTGAAAACAGCCACAGCCTTTGCCAAGCTGTCACCCTCTGGATATTGCAGGACTGCAGTTCCCATCATCTCTCATCATTGGCCATGCTGGCTGGGGCTGATGGGAGTTGGAGTCCAACAACACCTTGGGGGCACTAGGTTAGCTCAGTTGGTCAAAGCATGGTGCCAATAACACCACAATGGCAGTTTTGATCTCCCTAAGGGACAGCTGAACATTCCTGCATTGCAGGGGCTTGGACTAGAGGATCCTCAGGGTCCTTTCCAGCTCTATGGTTCTATATTCTGTGCTGAATATGTTGGCAAAGACTGCTCTATATTCTGCATGCAACACTGGTCACACCCACACCATACATCTGAAACACTCTTATGCCCTATTAATGGTCACACAGAATACTGGGAACTATAGTTTAAGAGTGCTGGGAATTGTAGCTCTGTGAGGTCAGCACCATTACCAAACCACAGCTCCCATGAGTCATTGAAGAAGCCATGACTATTCATCTATAGGAGTGCTTTAAATTTGTGATGCGGATGTGGGCATTAATTTCTATGTGGTGGAATACACAAAATCCAGGCTGCTTCTATGCCACTACAAATATCATTTTAATTTTATTACCCAATCCTCTGTTCACGGTCTCTTTCCCCGCCTCCCCCCTGCCAGTATTTTGTGATACTTCAAGAACTCCAGGAACCATTTCATGCTGCGGCCAAAGACTTTAGGCCATTATTGCTATGGCAAATGCAAAAGCTAGCTACGGAGGTGAGAAAATGTGCAAGCTACTGAAACATCTGCAAGCCATAGCTGGCACACTGGAACTTCCTGTATGTTTTCATGGAATTGTTCACTCCAATACGGTTGCAATCTTAATCACCGCCTGAGCTTATGGAGAATCAAGAGATAAATCAATGTCTGCAGGAAATTCCATTATTGTTTCAGCTTCATGGGGGAAATATGCCTCCATAAGGATATGTTGTGTCTCCAAAAATCTGACAGATGTTAATGGAACCTTTTTTAACCTCAGCTGGAGCCCAGTTTTGCATGGTGATAGTGTATAGTCTCTCTTGCAAAGTTTCCTGTCGTCTAAGAATTTACTAGGCAACTCAAAGAACCACCTATATGTGTGTGCTTGTGTGTGTGTATCTCCATGCATGCATGAACACAACACACACACAATCACACCCATATATCTGTAGAGAAATAAGGGCTAGGTGCATGCTGCACAATTTGTTTGCACCCAGAGATGGCATGGTTGGCAACTCCCCGCCCCTCAACCAAATGAAAACCTTAGCTTACTGTTATGTTCTGAAGTTCTCACTCTGGGCCAGCAGGGGGATACTGTAGATAGTTATGCAAATGAAGGATCGAAAGTGACTTCAGTGATTGGATAGTCTGTATGCAGATGAAGGATTGAAAGTGACATTCAGTGATTGGATAGTTTTAGAAAGTTGCAACAGTTACTTGTTCTGGAGCTTTATATAAGCAGGCTGACTGAGCTCTTCAGTTCAGTTCTATTCTGGCCTCTGAATAAACAAGAGCTGTTGAAGAATCGCTGTGTCGTCTGATATGTTCACCCACAACTTAACACTTATGGTGTCAGCTGACAGTCTCTGAAAGGCAAAAAACTGAAACGCCATTGTATTTTGCTTTACTTATTTCTGAAATATTATATATCCTGTCTCATAGATGCCAAAGAGTGCACAAAAAAGGATAGCGGTATTAAAAACTATTTCATGCCTTCTCCAAGAGTAGCTGGTGACAAAGAAATCTAAACCGGTAATCCATGATACAAGTAGACCAACAAATTGTAAGGGAGAAAAATGTGAAAGCGTCAACAGCATAAGAGTCCTTCTGCCACGAATGCCATTCTTGACATTTTAGCAAAATAATTTTTGAAACCTAGAATAATCTGTATAAGAAGGTTTTTAATGACAGGCTATAAGAGCCACACCTGCCAGATCATCTCAACAGGATGAGAAGAGTTTCAAGAACTACACACAAATTATGTAGTAGTAACTCATTTATACAAATCTGAGCAGTATTCCTAAGTATGGGTGACCGCCCATGATCTGGGAACATTTCCAGCATTCATGTGCTCACATCTGCTCTGTGACTATGGACAGATCATTCTCTCTCATTCGTTTCTTTCACTGCTGAAACTGGAGTATTAATTACATATTAATTTCTCACACTCCTTCCAAGTGTTTTGTCCCATCAGAGGAACTTTGTTTTATTTTCAGGCATGCATATAAAAGGTGCCGCATGTAGGCTTGCTGGTTGTGCAGGCCAGTTTGCAAAATCTCCCCCAAATCGTAGGAAACGCAGATGGTGTACGCACACTATTTATGGGCTGGTGGGGAGAGCTACTTTTGCTAGCATTCATACTTCCCAGCGGAGGTATGTCAGAGGAAAAGCATACAGGAATATCAGATGGTTCCCAACAGTTAACTTGTTCAATATTCTCACACTGCAAGCATGGAGGTGAGTTCCTAATGACTCCTGCAACCAGCATGGCCCAATGCTGTCATCATTAAGTGGCTGCTCCAGTTGCTGAGGACCTAAGAGTCTCTCTGCATATCCATCCCCCTCCCTTGCTTGCCTGCAAACCTAGAATATTTAGTAAATGCTAGTGGGAACAATTTGTTTTCCCAATGTGCCTGGTGTGCACCATTGGCATGAGTCAACAGCTAAGTAACAAGTATAAATTTGTTAGCTAGGCTTTAAAAAAAAGGGATCAAGTGTGCCATTCTGAGGGAGATGGAGGTATAGGAAATGACAATACATTTGGGAAGCACTTGGCCAGAGCTAAAAGCTGCTGTTGCTGTATAGCAACTGGGTATTTTCCTGTAAAAAAGGAACGTTACTAGGAAGCGTTGCATGTCTCATGTTAACATTCAAACCCTGCAGCAGAGGGCTAGATGCTGATAGCCACCAGTGTTGGTTGTCTAAAATGTGTGGACCACTACTTCTAACCAAAAACTGTGAAGCCAGTTGTGGTTTTTCAGAAAAGACTCTAAAGGCATATTCATATGTAATCCAATCAAACACATTACCATTTTCATACATCCAAGGGGAAAATACATATATTGAGTGCATGCCTAGACTAATGCAGATTTTAGAACTCAACGTAAAACTCTGGAACTCCCTGCCTATTAATATCAGGCAGGGGTCTTCACTGTATTCCTGTTGGCACCTGCTGAAGATATTCTTATTTAGATGAGCCTACCCAGATGTTTAGAAAAATTGTAGGCGTTTTAATTTGTTTTAGTGTGTTTTACTGCATTTTTAACTTCTGTATGTTTTATATGACCGCTGTAACTTTTTTAGTGCTGGTTCTAGCATTTTATCTTTTTTTATAAGCCGCTTTGAGGTTTGTTCCCTTAGTGGTAGTGATGGCCATCAAACAACAACAACAACAACAACAACAACAACAACAACAGGTTAGCCATGCTTGGTTTAGTGCCTTTAAAATTGATTTTGACCAATGACCACCCTTGGTTTTTTATGAGTTCTGAGGAAAGAATGTGCTTGTTTTAGCCAATAATGCCATATCCACAGTAGCAAAGATTTCTTTGTATAATGATGATGATGATGGTAATGATAATGATAATAAAAATAAAATAAATCACCTCGCCTTGTTAAAAATGTAAGCTACCATGAGTTACAGCACACAGAAATATGGCTGTGTACCACAAAGTAGGGCAATGTGTCTCAGCTGCAAGTAGGTAGCCTTATCCCTCGATCTTCCATGGATGAAGAGGGAAGTTGTTCCTGGGGGGTTGTGGGCCTTGAGGATGAAGTGTGCATTGCCCATTGTTTGCCTAAGGCTCTAATTATGCAGGAGTCCCTGTTGTGAAGGCACAGAACCAAAAGCAGTTTCGGGAAGGGGAGATGGCTGGTTAAAAGACTCAGCTTTTCCCAGTTCTATGTTCATGTCAAAGCTCATGAGAAAAGGAAACAGAAGACACCAGGGGAAAAAGGAGCGGAAAGAGGCAGGAAACCTGCCATCGAGACTGCTGTGTTGCTTGCTGACTCCTTGGCTGACACAGGGCAAATTAATCAGGGACTCCAGATCTTCCCAAAAGAAATAATAATGATTGTTGTCACCTGTTTGGTCCAATGCTGCAAGATCAACAAAATCTCACAACATCAATCCATAGAAAGAAAAACTTGATGCTGAAAATTGTGGTCTCGAACGTCAGCGAGAAAAACAGCTTTTTGTGTTACCTTGAAATACCATTCATGAAGCCCTGTCATTCATGGAGAATGCAGCTTTGTAGTAATGTCAATAAGTGCTGGAGGCTACTTCCTGCTTCTCACACTGTGAAGGAACTCAGTCATAGATTCCTTCCCTGTACAGTCTGTATTTCAGTCATCACTGCCTAGAGGGACTGATATCTATTTTGAACTGAATCAACAACCTCCTAGGGGCGTGGGAAGTGCTCGTCAAAGTCACCTTACTGAAGGTTCAAGTAGCACAAAGCGATCAACATTTTGTGACCTTCTCTGAACATCAGTTTCCCTCTGTGCAAAATGGAAGACTGTATTGTTTGCTGTTGAGAGGTGGGAAGATTCAGGCTTCACGGGATAAATCTCCCCCCCCCCCCCACCAATCCAACTGCACGTTTCCCATAAGAACAGCCTGTTTAAATGAAATGGGCTTTTGTTTGCACATGCATTTTCAGACATGGAGCTGATTTAAATCACGAATAGAGAACCTGTGGCCCTCTAGATAGTAGGACTACCAAAACCAACTATCCTTGACAATGCTGATGGGCATGGGTTCCCCACCCCTGCTTTTAAGGGATGATCATTCAGGACAGATTAACATTTCTTCAAGATAATCTTTAGGGAAATCTACTTGGAATTCATGCCTGTGAATGGGTCTAACCTACATTCAGTTCCCAGAGAACTCAGGGGTGGCCAACTCCCAAGAGACTGCGATCTACTCACAGAGTTAAAAACTGTCAGTGATCTACCCCCTTTTTAGGGGTTCAGGTCAAAGTTGTTGAGCTTTTTATAGGGGAGCAAAAGTTGTTGAGCTTCTTTGGGGGGAGCCAGTGATCTACCAATGATCTACCACAGATGTCCAGTGATCTTCTAGTAGATAGCGATCTACCTGTTGGACGTGCCTGATATACAGTATATGGCAAATGCCCCCCATCCTTGTTTTTTGGAATTTGGTAAAGGTGTTCATATGTGGGAAAACATGATTGTTGTTGAACTCTTTGATAAAACTACTTTCCACAGGGACCTCACCATGAGGTCATTCCAACGTTACCACGCAGAAGAGAAAAATCATTAAAACATGAATCAGCATGAATGTTTTAAAAACCTTCTCTGAGCTCAGGCTTACATTGCTTCTCTACAGAATGGTAATGGTATACAGGCCACACACTTTGCACCCAAACATCTAAATCATCGTGTTGATGAAGTTCTGTCAGGCAGACAAGCAGTCTCTAGGATCTGATGAGCTGGGTTTTTTGTTTTGTTTTTCTGTTTTGGCATTGCAGCACATGCAAGTAATTCTCATAGGGCTAAACATGTGCAATACGTTAGTTTCTCAAATGTGAGGGATGCTGTTGTACTTGTGCGGGACTTCAGCATGCTCTTTGCAGGACTCTGACACAAATCCAAGTGTCAATCAGTGACAACACGGGAGCTTAACCTTTCTGAGAGTAATATGCATTTCTCCCTTGTAAGCAGAATGTATGAGTGCCTAGTTCAACCAAGAAAGTCAACCAATGCAATCTGCCCACAATTGTTAATGTATAGTTTCAAGTCTTCTCCCGAGAGTTGGGAGGAGGTCACAAGTGCCTCCTATTCACCAAGGGATTTCTTTGGAGGTGGCAATGGGAGAAGAAGGCAGCTCCAGCTTCCAAGGAACACACCAGTCATTGCTTTTACCATGGCAGCAGCAGCAGCAGCAGCAGCAGCAGCAGCAGCAAGTGAGGCATTCATTGGAGGCTGGATCAGCTGCTCCTGTGGATCCTGCCACCAGAGGCGGTCGCCTCACCTTGCCTCAAGGGTGGGCCAGCCCTGAGTTAAACACAACGCTACTGAGGAACTGGAGTGTAGAAAGGCAAAGGATCTGCCCCCAGACACAGGTGCCCATCAGGATGTGAACCCTCAAAATGAATGCATTCCAGGAGGGACTCAAATAAACCTTTTGGTTTTACTACCAGTCTAGGAACTCCAAAAAAACAGGGTGGTTCTCAAGCATTTGGCATCCTATAGTAGATGGCTGACGTTTTGCATTTCACTTGATAAGTCACACTTTTCATAGACCTGAGTTGGGAGAACCTTCTTTGGTTCAGGTTTCAACCTGATTCATTACATACCTGAGTGGTGTGGGAACCAGTGTGCCATTCCAGTAACATGTTAAGGTTGTGATGATTTTGGAGGGGAGCAATGACTAACATCATTATCGTATTTCCCTTGCCAAGTCATTCCATGTTGCAGACTTATGTTGACATCTGTGGAGCTCTTGATTCTTGACAACCAACCTGATGCCAAATCTGAAATCCAGTTGTTAGCCACATTTCAGGTTCTCGAATCCAAAGTTGAGAGGAACATATTTCATCCATCTTACTTAACCCACTCCAATTTATTATAGTTGGTTAAATGCTTGTTATTTATCAATTTTCATTGCAGTGGGCCAAACCTAATGGGTAGATACAGATTAAATTTCAGAGAACACCACAGACCACTGAAGTGTTTTCAAATGCATCCAAGCGTACAAAAGCAAGCTTCCAGGGCAGGAGATACAGCACTATTATCTCCTTAACTCTTACAAGGATCAGCAGTTTATATGGTTTATATTTAAGCTTGTGGCTGCAAGAGAAAGGAGTAGAGTTAGCTGACTGAGAGGACTGATGAAAGCTTGGTTTTGGTTGTGCTGAGAGTTGACCGTTTACGAATGACAATTGAACTATCAAGTCCTTTTTCTGAGGGGAAATGAGTAGTTCGTTTTTTCTGACACAGATGGTGTTTTCTCATACTTTCTGATGAACAAGGAAAGAGAATGGTCTCATTTTCTTCTTACATGCCTCCCAACACCAGTGCAATGAGGAAAACAGGCACATGTATTTTACATTAAAGGGTTTCAGGGAAGAACCCTTCCCAGATGGAGAGGAAAGGTTTTGTGAACAAAACATGTTTCCTTTGGCCTTCATGCCTGGTTATCTGACCCCGCTTCACATTTGAAATGTACTAGGTGGTAGTCTCCTAAGGTTTATTCAGAGTTGACCCACTGAAACTAATGAACATGACAAAGATAGGTCTATTCATTCTAGTAGGTCTACTGTGAGTAAAACTACGGCCCAACCTGCTATACGTATAAAGCAATACCATATCATTTTAAACCATCATGGCTTCCCCCAAAGAATCATGGGAACTGTGGTTTACTAAGAGTACTGGGAGTTGTTAGGAGACCCTCCATTCCCCTCACAGAGCTACAATTGCCAGAGAGGTTTAACAGCCAATCTTTCTTTCCAGGAAACTTCTAACAACTCTCAGCACCCTGAACAAACTACAGTTCCCAGGGTTCTTTGGGGATAGCTATGACTGTTTAAAGTGGTATGACACTGCTTTAAATGTAGAGTGCAAATGGGACCTTAGTTGAATACCACTGTTTCCTTAACTGTTTCTGAGGGTGGCTTTCAGCTTTGGTACAAAAGTGGTACAAAAGCGTTGTCTCAACAATTTCTTTAAGCACATTTCCATGTCTTGGTCCAAATTTGGACCAGATGCAGAAAGGACCAACATTGAAAGGAAACTGAGTCACTACTGCTGCTGAAAATGACTACTTTTTAAAGACCAGTCAGCAAATATAGTTCACAAATATGGCGTACTTACTACCACATCTTTAGATCTGCTACTGGAGCAAAGTGCAAAATACAAATCTGATATTCTTGAAGCTGAGTAAGTACATCTGAGGTCTGGTATACCTAAACAACTGGTACATATAGGGAGAGGGAAAATATTTTATTCAATATGTATTTTATATATTTGCATACTATGTGGGTTAAAGCCTCAGCGCCTAGGGCTTGCCGATCGAAAGGTCGGCAGTTCGAATCCCTGCGGCGGGGTGCGCTCCCGCTGCTCGGTCCCAGCGCCTGCCAACCTAGCAGTTCGAAAGCACCTCCGGGTGCAAGTAGATAAATAGGGACCGCTTACCAGCGGGAAGGTAAACAGCGTTTCCGTGTGCGGCTCTGGCTCGCCAGAGCAGCGATGTCACGCTGGCCACGTGACCCGGAAGTGTCTCCGGACAGCGCTGGCCCCTGGCCTCTTAAGTGAGATGGGCGCACAACCCCAGAGTCTGTCAAGACTGGCCCGTACGGGCAGGGGTACCTTTACCTTTACCTTTAATACCAAGATGATCCCTAAGTGGTTTGTGTGCATACTCTTGACTCCCCACTCTCAATCAGCTTGAGACACAGTTCAGTGTAAAGCACAATCAATAGCATGAGACACTTTTATTTCTACTTGCCAATGGAAAACACTGCAAGACGGCACCCTTCTTCGCGGCCACGTCTCACTCATTTCAAACTTTCTTGAGGTGGCTTGGTGCCACACATGCATGCACACACATCTAGACCTTCCTGAGCTGCCACCAGCGTTACAATGAGATTCTGTGTGTATTTAACTCTTTGCATCCCAGACGGGTAGCCTGTGACCCCCAAGATAGTGTTGGGCTCCAATTCCCATGAGCCCCTGCCAGCACGACCACTTGTCAGGGCCAATGGAAGTTGTAGTTCAATGATTTGGAGAGACACAGCTTCCCTATATCCCTGCCCTATGTAATCTATATAAGGCCGAGTCCCCAGTCTCGTTTGTTTTCAGTCAAAGCAGTGCATTGCTCCATCGCTAACTCAGGGTGGGAGCTGACATGAGACTGGAAAAGGGCAGGGAAAACCAGGCATATCCCTCAGGCTGCAATTAAGGGAACCTTCTGAGCCAAAGATGGCTGCCACAGTCCAAATGACAGTGATTATTTCTCTGAGCATCCCTGCCTCAAATATCTGTTTATTCCTCACCATATCTGATAGGTGTGTTATCTGTTTTCAAAAATCTGCATTGGTGAAGGTTTTACACCCTGTACAAATACAGTGGTACCTCAGGTTACATACGCTTCAGGTTACAGGCGCTTCAGGTTACAGACTCCGCTAACCCAGAAATAGTACCTCGAGTTAAGAACTTTACCTCAGGATGAGAACAGAAATCACACAACGGCAGCGCAGTGGCAGCGGGAGGCCCCATTAGCTAAAGTGGTACCTCAGGTTAAGAACAGTATCAGGTTAAGAACGGACCTCCAGAACGAATTAAGTTCTTAACCCGAGGTAGCACTGTAAATGTCATATTAAGCTAAAATTGAATGCCAGTCAGCTTCACAACCATTGCCTAAACTGCATCAGTGTTATGGGATGTTCACAAGCATTCCTGGAAGGTCATCAGCAATAAAAGGTTGACACAAGCACTGCAAGTTCTGTGAGTAAAATGAAAAGAGGATGGGGGATTTCACACATGGCCTGTAGTGAGTATATATGCTCTTGATAGAAAGTGGATGAGCAGATAAGGACCATTTGCAGGTGTGTGTGTGTGCTGAAGCCAGGAGGCTGCAATTATAACATTAACTTACTTTTGAAAGCCAATTTGTGGCATTTACTTCCAAGCAGTACATTTAGAAATAGGACCAGAGAGAAAAATCAGATGACTGCTGTTTACATGAGCTTATAATATGGGAAAGGCAGAGATGCATGACACAGGCATATATGATCTCTAGCCAGAACCATAAAATAAAGTTAGGCAAAGATTAGACTTACCCACACTCCCATGTTACATGACTGGAACTGAACAGGGGAGAAAACCACAGGCTCCACAATCACTCAGACAGGGATGACTTAAGAGCCACACAAAATATGCCACAGCGGAGATATGTGGTTCTACAGGCTTGCCGTCATAGGTTACTGAGAACATAAGACAAATAAGAATTTGAAGCTCAGGCGCATTGTCTACAACCCTTTTTGAGAGAGGGAGGGGGATTGTGTGGAATCCATAGTTCCTCTGCTAACTTTATGGCAGAAAGAAAGCTATCCTTGTCTAGGGTATAAATCACACAGGTAACAGTCACTTCAATCCTGCGGGTATAGGGCAGTATATAAATTCAATAATAATAATAATAATAATAATAATAATAATAATAATAATACAACCCACCTTTCTCTACTTCTTTCTCAGTGTGATCCAGCTAGTACTGTACAGTTCACTTGGGAAATTTAGCAATGATCAATACAGTGGTACCTTGGGTTAAGTACTTAATTTGTTCTGGAGGTCCGTTCTTAACCTGAAACTGTTCTTAACCTGAGGTACCACTTTAGCTAATGGGGCCTCCCGCTGCTGGAGCTCTCATCCTGAAGCAAAGTTCTTAACCTGAAGCACTATTTCTGGGTTAGCGGAGTCTGTAACCTGAAGCATATGTAACCTGAAGCGTATGTAACCCGAGGTACCACTGTATATATTTGTGAGTAAGGCCTGCTTAAGGTTTTCTTTCTCCCCTTTTTAAAATAACCACACTGTGATAGTAACAACAATATTTATTGGGGAAATAGCAATGGCCAGCATCATTTGGTATATATGTGGTGGAGCAGGTAAACTAGTGCAACATTTTGTACATCACAATATACATTTTTAAGCATTGTTACAAGCACATATACATTTATTTAGCTGTTCAAAATGTTGTACAACAGTTTGACATGAAAATGGCAGGAGTAAAGCAAGAGGGGATGGGTTCAGTCTGGTTAGGAATTTGGGATATCGAAACATGGAAAACTGACGTGGCTAATTTAGCAAATTTCTCTAATGTCACTAAGCCCGGAAAAGAAAAAGCAGATGAATGACCAAACACAATATACCCAACCTTCCTGTATGCTGGTGGTCTCCATATGTTGCTCATCAGCCCCAACCAGCTTAAAACAAGAAGGAAAAAATAATAAATGCATACCATCCAACGTGACGTGGCCCAAATCCAGGACACCATCTTCCGGATCCACAATCCTGCATGAGTCATGTGACCTGCACAAGATCACAGACCCAGAAAATGTATTTTTTGGGGGGTATGGTGTCCCCAAACACACATTTTTGGGTGCTGCGCAAGATTGCAACCCCCCAAAAAATGCTTTCTTCCGGGTGAGATTTTGATGTGAGACTGTGCTAGTGTAAGGCGCCCCAAATGGCTGCTGTGCTCTTGTGGGGGGGGGGGGAATGGGATGTCCCATTTTTTTCTGGGGCAGTAAATGTAATTTCATGAAATATGTAAAGTAATAACCCTTATAACAGAATCATTTAAATCAAACAGCAGTGTGTGAGTGGGAAAGGGGGGAACCACACTGATGCTTTCAACTTGAACTGAAACCAGAAACAATTTTTTTTGTAACACCAGCTACGCTGGTTTCCTATAGTTGTGTTGGTGAACAGAACCTATTTTTATATGCTCCCCTCTCCCCGCTTCTTCTTCCCTTCTGAAAGGAGGCCTGCACAGCACTCCTTGTTGTCTCCGTGCAGGAACAGTTGTGAAACGAGTCCTTCTTCTGACCTCTGCTCTGCTCCCAGGCCTTTTGTGTGCGCTGGCCAGGCATTGATGCTCTGTTCCTGTGGCGCTTCTGATTGAAGGGAACCCGGCTGGAGGCTGGAGTTTCTGCTGCTTACAGACTGTGAACGGCGGAGTCCCCGGGTGCTGCCATTGTCTCAAGGTGTTTGAGCGCAAAGCTCTTTGACAATTGTCAGTTTCCAGAGATGTCAAGTGGAAAGAAAAAAAACCCCACCTCTTTTGATATTTGCCAGCCCTGCATGGAGTAGGAAACCTTCAGGTGTCCGTGCTGATCTTTCAGCTGAATTTATTCATTTTGTACCAATCCCAGATTACTCCTTGTAGTCAGAAGAAAAGCTCGGACAATAAATACACAGTGGCTGATATTCTCAACCATTCACCGAGTCTCCTGGTGTCTTTAGTAGGTGGCTCAGTTTTCCACTGTCTTTGTAAATGGTAGACTTTGTAAATGGTAGACTAATCTGAAGAGAAAGAAAAGAGAAGCTTTCATCGTTTCCCTCGTTGGGAGGCAAAAGAACATTTGACAATTGTAGCGTAAGTTTTGCCTCACTGCCGCTAAACTGCTTCTACAAACATCAAACTCTAACATATACATGCACATTTGTTTCCTCTGTTTTCCCACACATTGTGTGTTTGCCTCCCACAAGCGCTCCTACAGGAAAGATTTTTACGGCGTCGATAGTGGGGTTGTTTGGTGACTTTTATGATCAGGGGAACAAAGGGCCTTCATGTCAGCCGACACAACACAGGCTTAGCAAAGACAACAGAAAGATTTCAACCGATGACAAAGGATGCAGGGTAGGAATTTGGCTTGGCCATGCTAGGAACAAAATGGACGTGGTATTGCTCACACGCTGAATCCTAATAAACAAGCTCTCTGTTTTGAAGGGAATGGAGAAGTGTGAAAGAAGATGAATGAAAAGAACCCCATTGAAAAGGTGAGACCACATAGAAGCAAATTCAGTCTTAATCAGTATAATTCATTTTTTAATAATGAGAACAATGTACATGGAAAATAGACTGGCTCTTGTCTCGGGGAACTTCCATTCTCTATGCCACCTTTTAAATTCTTTCATGAGCAATTAAAGCTGCTTTTGCTTATTGAGCATTGCTGGTCTTTGTTTTTAGCCTGTTCTTGGTGAGTAGAAAATCACTCCCGCGCTGTGCTTCGTTTTATTCCTGTAGGCTTGGCTTGATTTCTATTGTAGTCAGTTATAAATGGCTGCACATTGTTTTGGGTTTGGAAATGAAAGCAGTGTTGACAACTTCAACTAGATCAGCTGTGAGTGTGGACAATATACAGGGATTTAGTAACGATAAGAGTTACTAATGATAATAATGACTGTGGAGCAAGAGGAAGCATCTGCCCAGGCAAAGGCTTTGGGCTGCCGAGAATGTTGTGCTTTCAGTTCATTTATATGCATCGGTTTGCAATGGCCAAAGACGGCTTCCCAGCTGGCAGGGCAGGCAGGGTGGCAGCAAGGATACCTTAGACGGAAGCAGGCTAGATGCACCAAGAGTGCTAAGCGGCATCTCCCAGTGCTAAGGTGACCACAGTGAAGAACGTCATCAGATGTCTGAACCTTTTATAATTCTCAGTAACACCTGATTTGGCCTTCAGCTCACCTGACTTCTGAGACAGAGAGTGTCATGGGCAGTGCCAGATACACAGAGCTTCTAGTTTGAGATTTGTAGCAGCTGACATCAGGTTACAGGTCTCTGAGCCTCACCAGTTTGCCCCTTCCCCCACGGAGCCCTGACTCCACCTACCATTGGTTCCACCTATTGTGATCTCTGGCTGCACCAGCTCTTGACTTTGTGTGCCATTACTTGCCCTTGGCTTTATCCTACCAACCCTAACTGTCAGCAGCTACTATTTCCCCTTTGCACCAGGAAGCACAATATATCAAAGCATAGCCATGAATCTTCTCTTGAACTAGTTTTGCAGTTCAGGTAAATCCTGTTTGTTTGCAAGGAAAGGCCTTGAGAAAACATAGCTATGTACAGTGGTACCTTGGTTCCCAAATGCTGAAAACCCGGAAGTAAGTGTTCTGGTTTTTGAACGTTTTTTGGAAGCCGAATGTCCGCTATGGCTGTCTGCGATTGTTTCCGGGGCACCTGCACCAATCAGAAGCTGTGCCTTGGTTTTCGAACCTTTTGGAAGTCAAACAGACTTCCGGAATGGATTCAGTTTGGCGCTTTTGTTTTTGCTATTTATTTTGCGTTTTGTTTTTGAGGCTTTTTAGTTTAATTTGTTTTTGTGACTGTGTAGAACCCAGTTCAGCTACTGATTGATTGATTGATTGATTGATTGTGTGACTGCAGAAATGGATTAAAGCCCCCCATCCAAACAATGACTATCACTAGTGCAGGTAAGAAAAAAAATAATTTTTATTTTCATCATCTTATTTATTTTATAGTACAGTACATTGATTATTGCTTTCCTTTTATGGATCAATGGTCTCATTAGATAGTAAAATTCATGTTAAATTGCTGTTTTAGGGGTTGTTTTTAAAAGTCTGGAATGGATTAATCCATTTTGCATTACTTTCTTTGGGAAAGCGTGCTTTGGTTTTGGAACACTTTGGTTTTGGAACAGACTTCTGGAACGGATTAAGTTTGAGAATGAAGGTACCACTGTATGCATTAATGTAAACTCAGGGAATACAATGGCTGTGCCTGATTTTGGTGGTTCCCTGACTCCAAATTTAGAGGGGTGTGTGTTAAATATGCCCACCATAGAGCACTCACTTCTCCATTACAGGTAAGTGAATACTAGTTTTAAGGATGTTGTTGTCTTGGTTCTGGTGGTTGGACAGTGGAAAGACCAAAGTAGCAAAAACCTGTTTCACAAGGTTGGCTGTTGTAAAGTCAAGGTCACAAGGAAGTCTTGCTTCATCACAGATGATGTCTGCAACTTGCTGTCAATGATTAGAACAGCTAATCTTCTCATCAGATTCTGAACAACCACACTTTTGTTTCCTAACTTGTTGAACAAGTACATCTATATGGCACAGAACTCACCTCAGGCAGGTAAATAAGCCACAATGATTTTCCAGTTCATAGTTTTATTGCAACTGAAAACAAGTCAGTTGTGTCATGAATCAGGACATTCACCACTGCACAAATCAGATAATATGGTGCTATTCAGTGCACAGATTACAAGAGAAAACCTTGTCAGTTATTCTTGACAGCCTATAAATAAAATAGGCTAAGTAATAAATGCAGCTTATTGATGTGAGCAGCCCCGGATCAATGCATGTAGAATCGTTAAACAAACTCCTCCGGCTACAGATTCTAATTTATGGCCCTGTATCCTTAGTTTCCATTTATATACACACAAAAATGATGCTATCTCCACCATCCAAATAACCAATTTGTTTTTAAGAAGAAAATAGGGGAGTGGTTGGAAGCTCTTTGTTCAGGTAAGAAAAAGAGCTGTGTATATTGTCAATGTGAATGAGCTATAACGATGCAGAGAAACAACTAATTAAGAGTGATGTTTTGGAGGTTAATATAAAGACCATTAACTACTGGATGAGAAAAGTGTTGGTCATTGTTGAAGGGAGAGAGGGGGAAAAGAATACTGCAACAGGAAATTAAAGTTCCCTTGGGAAAACTCAGGGTGTGTTCCTGTGTTTGCTCATTGATAAGGCACATACTGTATATGAAATGCTACATTCAGCAGTGGTCAGGACAGGCCCTACCATTGGGCAGAGTGAGGCAATCACCTTTGGTGGCAGATGTGGAGAGACAGCAATGGCAGCCCCCTGACTATTCCTCTTGAGCCTCTCTGCCAGCTGTTCTTCTCTGCTGGGTGACAGAACTGTGTGCCACACTGTCCTGCCCCATCTCCCCAACTAGCTTGTTGCCCGAGATGTGGCAGACTACTATCCCATTGTCAGTGTTTAGTATTCTGATGCCAGGCCAGTTAGCTTCTGTACACGAAATGGAGAAGAAGCTACTATCTTGGTTTTTGCCTCAAGAAAAAAACATGTCTTGTGCCAGCCCTACCTGTGGTAGACATAAGTTCCAACAGCAGTTGCTGTTGTGTCTCTCCCCAGCATTTTACCTTCATTCATAGGCTGTGCATTGTCTCAACTGACTAACTCTGGAGCCTGAGGGTCCTCAGTTTGTCCACAGTAAGAATCCCCTCACAGCAACAGTTACTTAGTCCGAGCTTCCTTAGGATGAAATTTAGGAGGTAGAGATTATGCAGATGCTGTGAAAAGCAGAAGCCTCTCCTCTCCTCCCTCTTCTCCGAGGTCTAGTAAACTTCGAAGCGCGATAGATGTACATACTTTGTGAGTTTCCCTCTCTTGCTTCACTTCACATAATGAGTTTTAGGAAGTTCGGAGCTACTGCTTTGGTGGTAGTCCATGGAATCAGAGATGTGAATTTTACACCAGATTCATTTGAAATTACTGAATGGTTACAGCCATCTTATATAAATTCGATTTATTAAAAAAGAAATTGACGATCTTTTCAAAGCAAATGATTTTTAAATTGCATTTCAAAAGCAATAAATATTAATCTCTAAGGGCATACGAAGCTGCTCTCATGATCACAGCTGTTCTATTCTGTGTCAGTGTGCTATTAACTATGGGCTTGTTTGTATGACTTCCTTGAGCCCTACAACAGGAGTAGGCAATGTGGTGCCTTTCAGATGTTGTCAATTACATCTGCTCCAGCCACCATGGCCAATAGTCAAGGATGGTGGGAGCTGTGGTCCAAAACAGGAGGGCAACACGTTAGATACTCTTGCCCTACAACAAGGTCAAGCTAACATTATATATCAGTCCATGCTGGAACGCATCCTGCCTGCCAGACCCACATAACCGCCGGAAACAGAGCCAGCAAGACTCCAAACTGGAGGCAACCTGCAGCGTAATTCAGGTGGAGCGTTCATCAATGATTTACACTTTGCCTTGCAGGCATCAATGGGAAAAGGAAATGTCTGGTTTCCTTTTTGACAGAGCAGCTGGTATTGGCGATACCCTTCTCAAGCGACAGGGTGCCGATCAATATGGAATTACTTAGATGGCCTAACCGATTGCAAAGAGCCTTGAAAGGAGAAGAAACCTCTTTCTTCCTCACCCACTGCCCTCACTCTCTGAGAGCAAAGTAATTGGAAGAAGGCGTTCCACAATTAGATACTGATTATGTACCACAGCAATATGCCATTTTGAGCAGCCAGAGAGCAGGCAGGCTGTCCCCGCTTGTATTAAACACATCTCCGCTGCTGCACTTTCACGCTTCATTATCGCTGTTATTTTAAAATCTGCTTCGCAGCGCGTCTGATATGCACAGAAAATTAAGCTCAAGGCCCAAAGGGAGGCTATTATAATGCCTTTGGTGGCAGCGGCCCTGTTATTAGAGTTTAGTAATAGTAATCGCTCCACACCTCTCTTGCACCAGAGATCAAAGGGCTTCATTTTGGTGCATGAACCATCCTGAATATCCTTAACAAGGACTGCTAATTGGGATCCCATTCCGTTCTGCCAGCGCAGCAATGAGTAGCCGCAAATAGACACAGTCCTACGTGGGTTGTTTCCACATTAGAGCCCTTTAGGACTGCTGAATCGTGGCTTTTCTTCAGTCATCTGAAGGCAAGATTAAGGTGGTGGTTCCACGCTGGACTTGATATACAGCTATATTATCAAATGATGCCAGTTTCCATGATCAGGATCCCAGATTTGGCTCCAGTCAGCAACCGGGTCTGGACCAATTGTAGACCCCACTGGATTGTATTCATTGTAAGTACTACTCAAAGTAGAGTCGTTGAAATCAACTAATAACTTAGGACCATTAAGCTTAATGGGTCAGATTCAACTCACGAGCTTTGCTAATGGAAACCTGCATGGTGACTTCTGCTAATGCAACAGGACTTTCTCCCCCTCTTCACCTCCTGCATGTTCTCCAGGCCTCCCAAATTGGTTCACAGGGGTCAGGAGAACTCCCAGAGCACCACACAGGGGAGGAGAGGGGGGAATTGTTCCATTAGGCAAGTTGAAATGCTTGAGCTGATAAAACAATTGGCAGAACAACACAGGGTCTTCTTGGTAGTGGTGACCTCCCATCAGATGTCAAGAAATAAACAACTCTTTGACTTTTAGAAGATATCTGAAAGCAGCCCTGCATAGGCAAGCTGTTAATATTTGATGCTTTATTGTTTTGTTTTTTTAATATTCTGCTGGGGGTGACCCAGAATGGCTGGTGCAACCCAGTCAGATTGGCAGGAAGGGCGGGGTATAAATTTAATAAAGAATTAAATTTAAAAAATTGGCCATGGAATGGTTCTTCTCCCACAAGAAACGTCAGGAACCTTTTTTCTGTTATTTAGAGCAATAAACAATACATTATTCAAGGCTGAACACCATAATATTTTAATGGCATGATTTTTTTTTGCATGTCCCTTTTATCATGTCATAAAACTGTAAAAAGAACTAAACAGAGTTAAAAGAAACACAGCAGCAATAATAGCAAATAACAGGAGCATAATATGAATGGCAGCATATCTGTACAACTCAATGTATGGCTGAAACTGGCCATTTTTTATTTTATTTTATTTTATTTTACTAAGGAGAATGTAATGTCTACTATTTTCATTATACGGAGTGCTGTGTCAACACTACAGACATATTGCATTTGGTTTTTCCTTCTCTTTATAAAATAGCTCTGTGGTATAATAAGTTTTAATGAGTTCTTGCTCACAGATGTGAAAAATCTGAAACACCCACAGCCCAGGAAAAAGAAAATTCTGGAATACTTTCCACAAAAATATGGTATGGGGTGTTTTCTTGTTTAATGTCCAGAAGAGCAAAGTGTACCCTAGAGGTCACAGATTCTCTTTGATAAGGATGCCTGGACATTAGGTTTGAATTTTGCCTGTATGGTTGCATAATGTATTTTCCTTTTTTCTCCCCTTTTTGTTGTTGGCTGACTCCAGATTTTTGTAGAGCCTGGAGACTACATATTTCACTGTGAAAACTTTGGCTCATATAACATTGCAAAACCTTATTTCCTGCCACAATTCTGCATTTTAGCAGATGCGGGGGTGGTGGTGGGGGAAAGAATCTTATTTTAACTCCCTTTTCATTTTTCCATATTCCTCTCAGGCTGGCACCTTAACCCCCTCAAGAAACAGTGGAATGTTCATTTACGGGAAAGGCCTCGTGAATCGGGAGCACTCTATAAATCCGTTTAAAATAATATGAAAGCTGGCTAAACAATAACACCAAGGGACTTGACACCCCAATGCCCCTCAGCCCAGTGTTCAGCTGCGGAATGTACTCTTGGATTCTTAATCCATCCAGAGCAAATAAAAATATTTAAAACATAACTTAATCATAAAACAAAGATTCCCTTTTGTTGTGACCCCAGGCCCCAGCTGGTATACATCAAATGAAATTCAGCTTTGAGGCCCCATTTACAAAATGGTAAAAGCTCTAAAGCAGTATTTTAAAAGTTCAAGAAGAACGTCAAAGGTAGTAGACAGGATGGATATGAGTGACTTGGTGCTCAACCAACCTGGGTTCAGCTGTAGTTACACACGCACAAAGGGACGCGGGTGGCACTGTGGTCTAAACCACTGAGCCTCTTGGGCTTGCTGATCAGAAGGTCGACAGTTTGAATCCCTGTGACAGGGTGAGCTCCTATGCTCTGTCCCAGCTCCTGCCAACCTAGCAGTTCAAAAGCACACCAGTGCAAGTAGATAAATAGGTACAGTGGTACCTCAGGTTAAGTACTTAATGCGTTCTGGAGATCCGTTCTTAACCTGAAGCACCACTTTAGCTAATGGGGCCTCCTGCTTCTGCCGTGCCACTGGAGCAAGATTTCTCTTCTCATCCTGAAGTAAAGTTCTTAACCCGAGGTACTATTTCTGGGTTAGCGGAGTCTGTAACCTGAAGCGTATGTAAACTGAAGCGTATGTAACCCGAGGTACCACTGTACTGCTAAATAGGTAAACAGCATTTCCATGTGCCCTGGTTTCTGTCACGGTGTTCTGTTGCACCAGAAGTGGTTTAGTTATGCTGGCCACATGACCTGGAAAGCTGTCTGTGGACAAACGGCGGCTCCCTCAGACTGAAAGCAAGATGGGTGCCGCAACCCCATAGTCGCCTTTGACTAGACTTAACTGTCCAGGGGTCCTTTACCTTTACTTTTTACACATGCACATTGACTCGTAGTGGAAAAATCTGACTGTTATACAGGCCTTACTCTCAGGTCTGCTGCAAAGGTAAAAGCCATGCATGGTGGTAAGATGGTGAGATGTTCTTCTAGTGATGAGAGTCCAGGGTTGGCAGTTTCCAACTCAAAAGCAATGTCTGCTTACTTTACTTTTCCAGGTATTATCCAGGAAATGGCAATCCCTCTTCAGATGACCTTTCCTCCATTCTCCTCCCTCTCCCTCTCCTCCCACAGATGGCAGGTGAGAATAATGGACTGCCTCAGAGCCACTAGAGATGCCATTTCTTCTTATTGTGTTCTTATTGTGTCTTATTGTGTTCAAACACATTTCAAGCACATAACTCCACTCATAGAATCCCACAAACTGTTGCTTGCTAAGGGTGATGGGGACTGCAGCTCTGTGAGGGGGTGAACTACAGCACCCAGCATCCTTTGGGGGGAACCATGTGCTTTAAATGCAGATGTGACCAAAATCTGATCGCATGCTGAGGCAGCTGCCTTACTTTTCCAGTTTGCCTCGCAGTGTGACCACCTCATACATCAACTTGTTTGTATGGCACTGTGGTGCACATGCTATACATTTTAAGCACCTTCAGCCCCAAGAATCCTTGGGACTGTAGTTTATCCCTCACAAAGCTACAGTCCCCAGCACCCTTAACAAACTACAGTTCCCAGAATTCTTGGGGGGGGGGTTTACATGTTTTTTACACATATGATGTGTATGCAGCCCATAAAATAGTTGATCAAGGTTTGCAACAGGAGTCAAAATGTTAGGAATCATCTTACATCTGGTTGATTTAGAAGAAGAAAAATGCTACAAGTCAGCCACATCCCATTCCATACAAATGAGGACACTGACCCTCTGAGGATATGCAACACTCACCCTAATTACCTCAGAGACACTCCTGTGCTGCAAGTTTCATGGCACCCAGGTTGCCACGGGTGCTGCTCTGAACATGAAAGTACCACTCATTAGGCAGGGAGAATAGCACTGGAGTTGGACCGGCTTTATGCAGTACCAAAATCATGGTGAGTGATTAAATGCCAGATGTCCAGATTTTCAGCTGGTATCAATCACCAATACCCTATTAACCGTAACTGAGCTATGTTGATTTACGTCAGCTGATAAAATTATTCCACTGGGTTGTTCCAGATTTCATTCTTGGATAGGAACAAAGGCAGATGTTGCTCTGGAATATGTTTCCTATTTTATTTTCACTGTTTAATAGAAAGCCATTCACAAAAAAGTTCATATTCATGTCTGCTACACAAGGGGGAATGATAGAAATGAGGCATTTTCAGAATAACTTGCATTGTATGAACAGGAACTCATTGCAGTCCCATAGCCATTCACAGGGTGGGAATACGTCCAGGAAAGCACTGTTTGCATTCAGTCTTTCTAGAAGGAAGAAGTTAGGCATTTTTCTGAGTACCTGAAATGCATCTGTTGCAGTGCAATGTCTCTACTCTCTGTAATTATCTTCTGGATTTCTATAAACGTGCTCTGTAACAAAAACTTTCCAGAAGCAGCAAAGTTCCCTTAATATTTCTCTCAAAGACAATATTATCTAAGGAGTGCAAACGGAAGCATCCATTCACACACACACACACACACACACACACACACACAGTAACACTGAGGTGGTTTCTAATATGAAAATGACATTTTATGTGTTGGAAAGTCACACTCTGACACTAAACACATTTGCCCACAGGCAAATTTTAATCACTTTCAATTGAACTTACAGATTGAATTTAAATCAAATAAATTGCTTCCCAAGTACGTGAATTTTCAATCTAGGGTTCTGCTGTTGGCTTCTGCACATTTAGGGAATGTTCACATTTTGGGAACGTCCCACTTTTCCTTGGCACATACATTTTTTCACATGTTCCTTAACTGGAGGACTGCACTGCAAAATTCAGAGCGGTGCGAATCTTGAAGGATAGCTGTGTTTCAGTTCCTGTATTGTTGAAAATGTGTATGAGGGCTAGTCACCTTTCATTGCAAACTGAATGAAATCCCCATCCCACAATCCTTATTCTGAACCCATATGAAACATTTAGCAGCTGGGTTAAAGCCTCAGCGCCTAGGACTTGCCGATCGAAAGGTCGGCGGTTCGAATCCCTGCGGCGGGGTGCGCTCCCGCTGCTCGGTCCCAGCGCCTGCCAACCTAGCAGTTCGAAAGCACCTCCGGGTGCAAGTAGATAAATAGGGACCGCTTACCAGCGGGAAGGTAAACGGCGTTTCCGTGTGCGGCTCTGGCTCTGGCTCTGGCTCTGGCTCTGGCCAGAGCAGCGATGTCACGCTGGCCACGTGACCCGGAAGTGTCTCCGGACAGCGCTGGCCCCTGGCCTCTTAAGTGAGATGGGCGCACAACCCCAGAGTCTGTCAAGACTGGCCCGTACGGGCAGGGGTACCTTTACCTTTAACATTGCAGAGCCTTCCCTGCCACTACTACAGTGGTACCTTGGGTTACAAACACCTCGAGTTACAAGCACTTTGGGTTACCGACTCTGCTAACCTGGAAGTAGTGCTTCAGGTTAAGAACTTTACCTCAGGATGAGAACAGAAATTGTGTGGCAGCAGGAAGCCCCATTAGCTAAAATGGTACCTCACGTTAAGAATGGTTTCAGGATAAGAACAGACCTCCGGAATGAATTAAGTTCGTAACCAGAGGTACCACTGTATTTCCTTTTCCTTTTGAATTTGGAAAGTCAGCTGGCAGTGAGTCCCTCTCATGGGAGATGAAGTCTGCCTGCCTAGCGCTGCCAAGCATGGCACACCTCTGAAGGAAGGATGATGCATGTCATTTTTGTAGATGCCGCCACAGAGAGAGAGGGAGAAAGTTACTCTTCAGTGGAGCAGAGGCCAAGTTATCCACAAGCAGAGCTCAGGACCACAGACAGGAAGACTCCACTTGTTTCACCTCTATTGGCTCTCTACCCTCATCTCCCCTTGCACACCTGGCACCTCCTCTGTCCTCTTGATGTATCTGATAAAGCAGGTGATTGCAAAGAGAAGCTCATGCCGAAATAAATGAAATTTTGAGCGTGCCACAGCTAGTCTTCTGGAAGGAGTCCCATAAATCCTGGACGAGGTCAGCATCTGGAAGTCATGCTTCCTTTCAGGAGAGAGGCTGTTGATTCTGCAGTTGTTTCTCTTGGGGACAGAGGCAGACAGACGAGTCTTTGTGGGACATGCCAGATCTCTTTCACTTATTTATTTATATCTCTGGGCTTTGAATATTGATCCTGCCTGACATATCTCCCCCTCTCCCAGTTGGACTGGCCTCCTTCCATCTGTCCATCCATCGTAGCACTAACTTACCTTGTGTCTTTTGCTCTTTCTTTCTTGCTTACTGCTCTTGCCCAAATATACCCGTATAATTCAAAACCTGATAAAAGTTATTGCAGTGCTTAGTCATCTCTCTCCTTTAAAGCAAAGTTCCCACAGAATAAAGCATTAATAGTGGGCTGTCACTTAGCAGGCCACAATAATGTCTTCTTCTTCATCAGAAACTTCCTGCTTATGGCTGTCTCTTCACAGCTCGGGCAAGACCACCAATTTTCTTCTGAAGCCAATAAAGTCCTTTTTTCCAAGGTTGCTTTTTCACTGAGCTTTACAATGAGGTGTTATAAATTTAGACCTTAAAGGCTGGCCTCCTTTCCATGCCTCTTGGTTATCTTTTGGATCCATTCTCACAAACCATCGCAGGACACATCAACATGTTAGTTTAACGCATGAAGCTATTCGATTATGCATATTTTGGCAATAGCTCGTGTTACCTATATATTTTAAAATAAATTTTAGCAATTAATTTTGTCAGGAACACTTTATATTCCATGTAAAGCACTTGAAGGTTATGGATGATATAGCTATGTATAAATTCTGCTAAAGAAATAAATGGGAAATGTGTTTCTCAGCACATATGCAACAGCTGTACAACAATGTAGAAACCAAAAGAATTAAAGATATGACAAAATAGGCATTCTAAAGGGCCAAACTGCACATACTAGTTTTCAGCCAAAAACTGCACTCTCTGGGGATAAGTTTTGGCAGGAACCCTGATCCAGACTGGGGCTCTGCAAAGCTTTTTCACCTTCAAAAGAATAGTGTCAGTATTATTATTTTTGAAGCATGCATAAAATAATGTGTAACTTGGCATAGAAGTACCCATCCTTTCATCATCAGGGGTTGTAATATCTGGCAAAACCAAGCAAAATTGAGACATATCTTTTTTAGAATGACATTACTAACCTGCTTGAAAGGATCGTGTTTTCGCATTTCTTTCTTCTTGTTGTTACCTGCAAAGATTCCTGTCATGAAACTATGTACACCTAATAGATATGAAGCTCTGTTGTGATTCATATTAAAGTAAGCCTGGAACACAGATCCACGAACAGTAAGATACATTCACTGGAAGCCGTGATTCCAGAAACTTTTTTTTGTGTAGAAGGCAATTTATGAAAAGTGGAACTCTGATAATAACCCCCCCCCAAAAAAAAAAAATAAAAAAAATTGATGAGGACTTGTGTTTGAACCAGGCCTGGAGGAGTATTTTAAGATTGAATTACCATTAATGAGAACATATTTCAAAGCGCCAAAGCTCTTTTTGGAGTTCAATAATGCATGGAGAAAAATACTAAAATGTGGAACTTCTGTCAGAGAGAAGTACTTGGGCTGGGGGAGTTTGGACCCCAGAGGCAAGCGATCCAATAGGTTAAAGGTCAGTGGAGAAGCCAGTGGCTAGACAACCCTCTCTCCTGCCCCACATCCCTACCCTTCTCATTAAAACCATTATCCAGCATTCCAAATCCTCCTGCCTGTGCTAGCAATAATACTTGAGCTTCTGGCACTGAGAGAACCGACATAAAATGTGTGCTCAAAGAAGCGAGGCAGCTTCGAGAACCATCACCCAGCTTTATTAACTTCTTTAAATGTTAATGCAGTGGTGTTGAGAGGTGCTGGATGTAAAAAAAGAAAAAGGGAAAAAATGCATTTAGCGAGAATTAACCATAAAAAGGAATTTTGAATCCATAATAAGTAACACTATGCTGCCACTAGAATGGTCTTGCCCCGGCACCAAACCAAATCTCCCCATTCCTTCATCAAGTGTTGATACACTTCCTGGCTACTCCAACGTTGTCTGGAATATTCTTCAAATATTGAGTACCGTATTTTTCTGTGTATAAGATGACCCTATTTTGGGGGACCCCAAATTTAGAAAATGAACATATGCACTATCTGTCTATAAGACACCCCCAGATTTTTAACCTTATTTTGAAGTAAAAAAATGAAGTCTTATACACAGAAAAGTATGGTATCTGCATTCATTCATTTATCTCAAGCGTTTTCATATCCTGCCCCTCCTGCAGATCACACCACCTGGCTATATTTGATTGAAATACCTGCTATCTATTATTATTATTACTATTGTTGTTGTTATTTTGAAGCACAGCACGTTCCTAGATCCAATCCTGTCATGGGAGGCTCAGGCTGGCTCAGTGACTAGGACTGCTCTGGCTGGTTCATAAGCTATGGCTACTTTTGATTGGTGATGATTTGGTCACTGTACTCTATGCCTTGGTAACTTCCAGATTATATTATATCATTGCAACACTACTAGTTTCACCTGGATCAGGGCTATAGAGTAATTAACTATCCATCCATCCATTAAAACACCTATATTTACAATTCTGTCTTCAATTGCTGCCTACAATTTCACCTGTAGGTGAAGCCTGTGCTGAGCAGAGGTGTCAAAACCTATGCTTGGTTTTACAGTGGTACCTCAGGTTAAGAACTTAATTTGTTCTGGAGCTCCGTTCTTAACCTGAAGCTGTTCTTAACCTGAGGTACCACTTTAGCTAATGGGGCCTCCTGCTGCTGCCGCGCCGCCAGAACACGATTTCTGTTCTCATCCTGAAGCAAAGTTCTTAACCCAAGGTACTATGTCTGGGTTAGCGAAGTCTGTAACCTGAAGCACCTGTAACCTGAAGCGTCTGTAACCCGAGGTACCACTGTATTGTAAAAATCAAAGACTTTTCTTAGTACACTGTCTTTTTAAATGACCCCTGAACAACCTCGACCTGAAACTCTTTATTTTGATTTAGAGAGCATCTTCTGAAACCTGGAGCAGAACAAATTGTGTATGATTTTTGCTTGAAGCTACAATAGATAATTTGCTGGTGGCTGTGGGATAAACAAATAATTTTTAGAAGAGAATATTATCTCGACACCAAAACTGCTATTTAAGTCCATGAGCAAAAGCTAATGCAATTTACTGAAGATTTGTGGCTGTTTGCCAACAAGTCAGAATTAGTTATTAAAAAGATCGTAATAAATCACTTTTCCAAAGGCACACAATCTGAAATGCAGCCAGATTCAATCTAGCGGCACCACTGCTTGGACAATGCTAACAACACAAAAACAAGACAAATAAAATATTCATTGTTAAAACCAAAATGGTAATGTCAGGGAACTGCCATCGGAGCCAGAGGGAGAGAGAGGGCTCCAGAGGGATTCTGGAGAGCGTCCCGGGATGAGGAGAAGCAGCCCATCTTCTGGGGAAGGAAATCAGCGTAGCACCAGTGGAGAAGGGGGGCAGATGGGGGAATTGGCGAGGCGGTCCCATGACTCCTCGCCGGGGACCAGCGGGGAGAGCACGGGTCCTCCGCTGCCCACACCCTCCTTGTGCAGAAGGCTTCCGCACAGGGAGAGTAGGAGGAGACTAGGCGTCAAAGAGCTTCTTTGCTGGAAGAAGTTCCAGAAACACCCACTGACGGATTCTGCCAGCGATTGAGACAGCCACGGGTGAGTGGCTGTCCGGACAGAAAAGGTTCACTCAGGCAACCCAGCCAGGTGTGGCGCCGGTTTACGCATGAGCAACCCCTAGAACCATCACAGGTAACAGAGTCTGTTTTCTTTTTTTGCAATCAGTAAATTTGCCGTCTGGTTGTAAATTTGTCCTGACTGATGCAGGGCCCAAAATGTGGATGGATTTTGCTCCCCCTGTAAAACAACCATGTCCACCTGGTTATTTTTCCCCCACACTACTTTGTGAAAGGTGTTGGGGGATGAGAGAACATGCGCCCTGTTGCCTCAGCGATCAGGCTAATGCTTGCTCCCTCTGATTGGTTATTTAGGGAAGAAGTGCATCTCAGTAAGGGCATCTGCATTCATGTGGACATCCACATGTGGAAATGCAACACCCCCCCCACTGTTTTATTCTATGGAATGTGCATTTGGCTCAAAGATGCACATCCTGCCCCTTTAAGTCTGTATTAAAGCTGTAGCAGGCAAAAAAATTTGCCCTCTAGTACTGGCGAACAATGGAATAGCCACTACAGTGGCAATGGAAGTATCAGCTGGGTTATCCGAACAACAGAGAAGCCTTCTCGCTTCTTTCCTTTCCCATTCAGAGTGAGGCAATGGGGGCTTCATTTGCCCTCAGTGACAACACCACATAGCCCAGTATCGTTGGTGATATGACGCTGTAACATCATCATGTGCATTCTATAGACCCTGATTGGCTGGGATTTTCCAAAGGAAAAACCTTTGTCTTGTTTTGTTTTGAAAGGCCAGTAAAGCAGCAGGAAATAGGGAGCCATAGCACTGCAGCAAATGCAAAAATGCGCAAAATAATTGGGGGCTTCTGCAAAAGATAGGTGTGCAGCTGGGCCACCAGCCAAATTTGACAGAAGTCACTCCACACCATTGAGGCCACCTGAGCCTTGAGTGACAGCAAAGGATCCAGGAGTACCCCAAGCTACGTACTCACTTCTTCAGAGGGAGTGTAACACCATCAAAGAGCAGATAACCTCCCATTTATCTGGTCTAGGGAACCACCCACTAACAGTGCCTCAGTCTTTTTTGGGTTGAGCTTCATTTTACAGTGGTCCCTCGGGTTACAAACACTTCGGGTTACAAACACTTCGGGTTACAGACTCTGCTAACCCAGAAATAGTACCTTGGGTTAAGAACTTTGCTTCGGGATGAGAACAGAGATCGTGCTCCAGTGGTGCGGCAGCAGTGGGAGGCTCCGTTAGCTAAAGTGGTACCTCAGGTTAAGAATGGTTTCAGGTTAAGAATGGACTTCCAGAACGAATTAAGTTCTTAACCAGAGGTACCACTGTATTGGCTCTTATCCAGTCCATTAAATGAACAATACATTTCCATTCACCATATTTCTTTGATCTTGGAAAGTGCTTATAGTCCCAAACCTCCTGATTTGACAGCTGCTTTTACTGACAGAAATTTCTCAGAAACATGAAGGGGGAAGGGGGAAATAACAATAGTGGATTAACCTTTGTATGACTCACTTCTTCTGCTACTTTATTTCCTTTGTATAATTACACATTTCTGATATAGACACACATACAACAGTATGGTAATTAAAGTTCCAGTTGTTCTGTTAATCTCCCATTTACTTTTAACAAAAGAAAAATAAAACACACATGTAATTAGCTTAACTTTGTGCAATTAGTTCTGGGGAAAAATGGTAGCCTCTTAACAATTTATATAAATCAATAAAGCTGTGAAAAGTTGCCAGAAATTGATAGTACTCACTTTGAAATGATAATACTTGTTTTTTGCACATGCTTCCTATGCATGTAATGGCTTTTATGCAGATGAGGTATATGTGAATTCTGCAGTATTACTGGGCATTTTCCAGTGAAGTAAAGTTCTTGAATAGCCTTTTCACTTTCCTCAACTTTTTATTTATGTACTCTACTCTAATGCATGCTTTGTTTTGTGATAAATCTAACATCTGCTTTCTCAATTATATTTATTTTTTAAAAAACCAAAAACACCATAGTGATTGCTTTTCAGAATAATGCTACTTTAGGACCAAGCTGTAAAATATGCACTAGAGGAGTTTTGCATCCCCCCCCCTTCATATTCTTGCTAGCAATTCCTGCTTGGCTATAATTTCATTTCATTTTTTTCTGTATTGTCCTCCATTGGCAACCATTAAATAACTAGAAAAATCTTGCTGGATAATAGTTAAAAAAATTATTGTTTGTATCCCACTCTCCTACTAAATGTACACAGAGTGGCATGTGGCATAAGAATAAGACCATATAATATAATCACACTAACACAAGTACAGCTAACAACCCATTTCTAAAAGCAATCATAAGATATACTGTAACTTAGCCTTTCTCCAACTTGCATCCCTAAGTGTTGCTGGACTACAAGTCCCATCACTCCTAGTCAGCAGGCGATGTTGGCAGGGATGACAGAAGCTGTAGTCCAACAATATTTGGGGACCCAAGGTTGGAAAGTCAGTGATAGCCTAAAGCTGAGCTATCTGTCCTCACCTCATATTCATGGGACCTTTCATACCCTTAGAGCTGATGACTTGGTCAATAATCCATAATGAGACAGGTGGTGAGATGTTAACGGATGGAAGTGCTACTAAAAAGGTGGGAAGGAATGGCACAACTGATCTGCATTTGCAAGATATTCCAGGCCAGAAGCACAACGGTTTTCAAGATGTCCTGTCTGCAGACAGTCTCTAACTTGATGGATTTAGCAGTTCTGTTGCCAGATAAAGATCTCTTTTTGCTTGCATCTTGATTAATAAATGACAATCATCTAGCTATTGATCTCTGACATGAAAACAAATCAATCCTCAATGTGTAAGATACCAGAAGGCATGGAAGTGACACTGTTCCTTGCCTGGTTGAGGCACCATGCCCTCAGCCAGCATGAGGGATGGGGGAGGAATGCAGTTCAGCTTGCATTGAAAAGTGAAGCTGCCCAGATTGAATTCTAACTGTTGGCACTGTAAACTAGCCAAGGGATGGTTTTCCCATATGTACCGGGAATGCCCAGAGGTAAAGGAATTCTGGAATAAAATCCTAAAGGTTATTAATGAGCTGTTTAAAGTGAAGCTTTCAATAGACTTTGATTTCATGACAATGGGTATACTTGGAAAGACGGCTACAGAGAAAGGTGACCAGCTTACCTTCAAAGCTATGATATTAGCAGGAAAGGCAACGATAGATCTAGGTTGGAAAGACAGAGAAAAATGTGGAAGGTCAAGTCCACCACAAGGAACAGATGAAACCCCTATCTTCAATGGATAGAAACTACTGGAACAAAAGACATTTAGTGGAAACTAAAAACGCTATGCCAGTGGCTGAGGATAATTGTTTGAATCCTTCCAATGGATATGGGGGTGGGGGGTGGGAAGGGAGGGGAAGGAAAAAACTGTACGGGAAATTTAAAAATTGGAAGGAGATAATATAATGTATGTAAAAATCCCAAAAAAAATAAAAGGAAAAAGAAAGGTGAACCTGCCTTAATGCCAGACTTCAGGCAATCCAATCCCCCTCCCTCATGGCTGGCAGCCAGAAAAGGGAAAACAAGAAGTTCTTACCATGGTATTTTATTCAATATTCGGAGAGAGAGAGAGAGAGAGAGAGAGAGAGAGAGAGAGAGATATGATGCTGACTCTCAGATAATGGCATTGCTCCGAGTAAAGTCCCACCCCTCTGTCTCTCCTATTTTACATCATCCCTGTGCCAGCTGATCTGTGCTTTCTGCCTCTGAGCTTTCTGTTCTACTACTCTCAATGCACTCCGGGTCCTGGGAGCAGGGTGGGGTCAGGAATGCTTTCCAAAGACACTGTGTCTGCCAGCTGTCTCTCCCCTGGTGCTTCTTCTTCCTGCTGCTCTCCCAATATTTCCCAGCTTCTCCCCTCTGCACCCTCTGAACTATGACCTTCTGCAAACCACTGTTCTAAATCTATACTGTTCTCCTCTTCTTGGGCAGGTTCAGGAAGATGGTGGTGGTGGTCCTCATTCCTCCTCAGTCCAGTCTCTGACACTTAATCACACCTCCCCAAAGAAAACATGAACTGAAATGCAGCCATCCTCCCAAAATTGCACTTTTACAATGCAATTCTCCAGCCAAGTAATGTGTATAAAAAACCATATATTAGGGTAAAATGAGAAAAAAATTGCACCTAATGATAATAATAAGATACAAAAATGCATTCTATTAGGGAGGTAATATTGGCAAAATTGTGTCTAAGAGGCAAGATTGCATGCAAAACTGTGTATATTGGAGAAATCTGATACTGATGAAATTTCATGAGAACTTTTAAAAAACAAATTTGCAAACTAATGAGAAAATGTGGAGAACTGAACTTAAGACCGGCGGGGGGGGGGGGGGGATGAGAAAAGCTGAAACTGATAGATTTGCCCATCCCTCACAGCCACTCAAACCACACAGCTTTATTTCTCCTTGTTCAATCAGCTGATGAGCAAATGCCACATTCTGGATCTTGGGCTCTGCAGCAGCAGCAACAGGAATTCTGGAGCTGAAACTCTCTGCTAAGCGTGGCCAGGAATTATCATTAAAAACATATGGGCTAGGAAGTTTCATGTGTCCTGCCTGCCAATTTGCTTGAATAGCAAGTAGTGTAAGTCCTCCCTCTCCTTGGTGGGAGGTGACGCCAAAAATAGCAAACCAGGAATTTGCTCATGTTATTTCTGGGATTGCACCACGGACCGACAGCAAAAGAGCAGCATAGAAACAAAGGAGGCCGGCGATGGTGGAGAGCACTGCTGGGGCAGGTCCAAGTTTTGCATTATATATTTTTAGGAGACCAATGCAGTTGCCAGCTGTTAAGAGAAGCACTTTCAAAAGAATAAAAAATAAATCTAAGATGAACACACAAAGCCAACAGCAGACATCTGTACGCGATGGGGGATGTGACAGACAGGCAGGATAACTAAATATTATCAGCAACTTGAAAAATATTATTAATATCTTCACAATTCCAGGCATTTTCCACAGTGACCTAATAAATGCAGACATATAAGTGAAATTGGACCATTTATTGAAGGCACTTGTTTAAAAGAAATCACATCAGTACTAGATGAGAATTTTATTGTACTGCAAGGCTGGGTGGGATGGGGGGAAGGGTTTTACTAATGTACCTGAATAAATCCTGACATTTGACAGGGAATTTTGGAAATGAGCATAATATTTGGCCATTGTGGCTGTACTTCTGCCTCTTCCCCTCCTTTTTAACATGTAGCATCCTACACATTCAGCAGCCTCTGGGAATATGTAGCATCTTACTCGTGATGTGGTAGCTGGACAACCTTTTGGGACCACACTATGGTTTTTTGAAATGTATTACATATTATGGGGTAGTTTTCTTCCTGATCACACACATATATTACATAAGTTGGCCTTCTTAAAATATATTTTTACATAACAAATTTAAATTCAAACATTAAACATCAACACCGTCATTTATGATCCCCTGAATCCTTCGACTCCCCTCCGCCCTTCCATGGTTACCATTATCAATCTTTTTTCAACTGCTTCCCTTATTTTCTGTATATATTTTTAAAAAGGATTCATTGTTACCATAGTTTTTCATACATTACAAGCATTACTCAAATCCTGCCAAAGATTTTTTATTGTTTACAGTGTTCTCTTAGATACATTATAATCCCCCCCCCCATTCCTTCTTAAAGTTCTTCTCTTCCTGGTTTCTGATTTTCCTGGTCAATTTTGCATAGTCCATCACCTTCATCAGCCATTCGTCTCTGGTCGGGACTTTATCTTCTTTCCATCTCTGGGCCAGTAATATCCTCGCTGCAGTCGTCGCGTACATAAATAATCGTTTCTGCTCTTTCGAAATCTCTGCACCTAAAATGCCTAGTAAAAAAGCCTCTGGTGGGTTTGGGTTTTTTTTACATATGTTGGTCTTGTTAATAAAGAACCCTCAAAAGGCTTCTGAAAGGCTCCAGGTTTCCTCAAATGGTTTGAAATCACGGCTGTGAAAGATCAGTTTGCTACACACATCTCAGATGCACCTAGTAACAACGGCTGTAGTTACCATTTCCATTACACTGTGAAGGATCCAAATACACACAACATGCTGAAACATTTATCTTTCGAGCTTAAAATATTTACACTTTGTCTGTGCCAAAGTTGATTTTTTAATTTTTTAAAGTGTCAGAGCAAAACCCGCAATTGTGCTTTGTTTTCTGTCATTAAGAGTGCCGGAGCGGAAGGAGAGAAGAACCTTCCAATTCTCCTTATACAAAAACAAAGCTCTTTATTTGGCAATGCCAGAACAGTACACAAGCTGGCAACACTTTGTGTTGAAACCTAAAGAATGCCATGTGACTAGTTCCCATGCTCTACTAAGTTTGGAAGAACTGCGGTCGGGGAAAAAAACAAACTGTGAAGACTTGCAGACATGCCATGCATAGTAGAAAAATCTGCCGAAGCCGAAACTGTGATGTTAATCCAGATGTGCAGTGTTTATGTGTGCTAAGTGTGACGCTTTGGTTTTGACTAAGGACTGAATGAAGAACTCCATACAGTAACCAAGGGTGATAGTGAAGTGTTGGAAAAGACTCAATAATGGGGTATGGAGAAGCACAGCTACTGCGTTGGAGGGAGGTTCTTCATGGACAACTATCAGTTTTTTTGGCCACCTAGGAAAATGATCCATGGCTTAAGGGGCTGTACATGTTTTTAGGCTCATGATTTTGGGAGTTCATCTTGAGCTGTGTTTTGTGTGTGTGTGTGTGTTTCCAACTTTCCCTTTCTTTGGCAGTTTCATTCCCTGTCTGGAAAAGCACCCACTAACAGAAAGCGCACCATTCTGTTAGTCTTCTTTATCACCCGATTTATTTGCAAAGCAAATGGCAAAAATGAGCAGGAAAACCACCTACAGGAGTCGAAAAAGATGAGTGTGTAAAGATTGCCATGGTGATCACTGTGTGTAAATATTCATAGCCTGATCAAAATGACTTTTCCTGCTTAGCCCAGGCCCCCTAAATCTGTATAAAAACGTGCTTCTGTGTCAGCTTATTTTAAGAGTAATCTGCTATCCTAACAGCTATATTCTTATTTTCTAATTAATTTAAACCACAAGGGGATAGGAAAAGTAAGCTAGCATCAAGGTACATGCATGGCGGAAACAGATGGCCACCCGATAGCTCATTTCCACCCAGAGGCGTACAATCCGTTGGAATCAGAATTTTGCAAGAGGGGTGATTATAACCAGATGTGATTAGCTGTAAGTGATACCCAGGGAATCTTGGCAGCAGGAAAGTGGGCTCCGCCATTTTGAGCTTAAGGTGCCCTTGTCAAGGCCAAGTGCTGGCTACACACACTTCTTCTCAGCTACCAGACAGAGAGATGCAATTAACTGTTCTGAAGTATATCCCTTCACTTGGGAGATATTGTGTTGCTCCCTCAGACAAGTACATAGAATGGGCCTGAATAAAACCAAGGCTGTATTAAGACACACAGGGCTGGATTCAACTAACCTGGTGCACTATAGCAATGGGGTTTTCCTTCACCGCTCCTCATACTATGCACCCCTGCACCTCCCCCAAATCTGCTCTGGAGGGTTGGGAGAACCCTAGAACAGCACATGAGGCAGATTGCTTTCTTGGGCAAACAGATGTTTATGGTGATGGAACAATCTTCTTAGCGCTATGTTGAATTCCACGCACAATACCTTATAGGCACAAGGAACTGGAAGAAGCACCTTGGGAACTGATTTATACATGTGTTAATTGCAGCTAGAACTGAAGGGGAAAATCTCCAAGCCACCACCATAACTTTAGGAATTGCTCTATTCCACAGGCCACGGAACCCACCTTGGATGTTGGGTGGGGACCTGGACAATGGATATGGAGTAGATGTTGTCATCAACCATGTCTAGAACATCACAAAAGCATGTAGGCAGGACAACAACAGGGTATACTTAAGGCCAGATCTTTGGGCGTTTATGACCTATTAGCTGTTAAATACTACATTGTGTCTCAGTTCTAGTGCCTTCAAAATGCAAAATAGCTAGGTCTTGATGATAAGTAAAATAATGGACTCAACAGTCATGAAATGAATGAGACATCCATCCCATGAGAACTGGCTGATCTTTTTACACCAGAGAAAAGAAAACTGTATCCATATCAGGTCACCTTGCCCCAATTTTATTAAAGGAATAGATTTTTTTGTTATAGAATCTGGTCATTGCACGAACCTCAAAAATTGCTTTCTAGCATGGTGATGGTTGGGATACCTGAGCTGGATGGAGTCAAAGGAAGAAAATTCATAGCAATTTTCCTCCAGCTGGTCCTGAAACTCCACCTCTCTACATTCTCCTGGCTGGGGCCCTGAGCAGCACAAGACATCTGCACTTTTTGATCTCCAGCCCCAGTCTATTGCAGAGTTACATGTTACAGTGTGGCAGCTCTTGTCAGCAGCCCTTCCCTTCTTGATGGTCCTTGGTCTGGCTGCCCACAGTGGCTTCATACTTGACTTCTTTTGTATGGCAGGTAGCTCAGTGACAGTGGGGGAAAGCAGCATCCCTCAATGGAGCAGAAAGGAAGGGGAGGCTGGTTTTTCCATGCTTCAAGGTAAGTGCTAGGCATTTGTTCTGCTTTTGGGTGTGGCTGCCGGCAAACCTGCTACAGCCAGCCCCTTACAATGGGTCTGGAAACAAACCAGCAGCCTGTAGAACATGGGAGTAAATTGCTCTGTGAAGGGGATCCCACCCAACACCTCAGCTGTGGCATTTTGCACTAGCTAAAGTTTCCAAACACTTTTCAAGGGCTGCCATATGCTGAGTGCATTGCAGCAAACGAACCTGGATGTGGCCGAAGCATGCGCAGCCAGATCTTCTCCCCCCCCCCCCCGGAAAGGGCTGGTGCGTTAATCAAAACTGTTCGGACATCTTGCCACAGTTAGCAACCTGAGCATTGAGGACCAAAGCTGGACAAAGAAACACCCCCCATTCCAACTGCAAACCAGATCCTTCAAGGGGAGTGCAAGCCCAGTCAAACGAAGCTGCACTCCTAACTCCAGATTAGCTTTCATTTTAACAGAACCTCTGTTTGGTCTGGATAAAGCCTCAGTTTATTTTGCCCACATCCAACCTATAACTTTTCAGGATTGCTACAACCTCTCCGGCATTAGATGAAAGTATTGTCTGCATATTGGTGATACACAAACCTACATCCCTTGAAACTTCCACCAGGGCCTTCATGTAGATATTTTGCTCTGGTATGGATTGAAGTTTAGTGATTTTAATCCACTGCTTAATGTTGATTATGATCAACTAAACATGAACTCTGTACCATGAATTGAAAAAAATGTTTAAAATAACTTTTGTAAAAACAAACAAACCCAGAAGCCTTTTATTAGGAATTGTAGGTACCGACATTCCAAAGGAACAGAAAAGACTTTTCCTGTATGTGATAACAGCAATGCGGATGCTACTAGCCCAGAGATGGGAAGAAGACAAAGTCCCTACCAGAGAGGAATGGCAAACCAAGCTGTTGGACTATGCCAAAATGATAAAACTGACTGGAAGGCTAAGGAACCAAGACCAAAGCTCCAATGAAGAATGGGGAAAATTTATATTTTATCTAGGAGACCACTGTAAGCAGATGAAAACCTTAGCAGGATTTTAATAACACTTGTAATGTAGCGAATATTATGGATAGTATGGAAAGATATAAAATGTGGACTATGAAATAATATGCAGTTGAGAAGGTGGACAATAGCATCCATGGAGAAGAAGGTGGGAAGTCCAGAGATTTGGAGAAATCTCTAAATAGGGATATGTAATTTGGATTGTTATAATTCTATATTTGTAAAATCAAATAAAAATTATTATATATGTAAAAAGGGAGGCTTGGGAGGTGATGAGTTGGGGCGGCACCTTTCCATTTCATATCAGGTGATGAAACAGGATGGCACTGTCCTTGCCCGTCCCTCAAAAATGCCATCTAAGAAGAGGAAAGGAATTCCTGCAGCAGGGCACTTCCCCTCCCCTCCCCTTCTTGAATGTGGTGAAATTCTCAGCATGTTGTACGCTGAAAGAAAATTATGTACCGGTGGTATTTGACTCCTAGTAAGCTTGCAAAAATGTATAAGACAAGTGCAAATATCTGCTGGAAATGTAAGCAAAAGGAAGGCACCTTCTATCATATGTGGTGGACCTGTAAGATTCTAAAAGCATTCTGGGAAATTATATACCAGTAAATCTCTGTCCACACTGTAACTTTCATCTGTGACCAAAATATGGGCCATGAGTATATGGAAAGTTTTATTAAGTGTTAAAAAGTAAACCCTAACTCCAAAAGGATTGACTTGGTGGGCAAAGACTATTTAGCTCCTTGGAGAATAGGCTTTTGAAAAGTCACCAGGCTCAAGGTATCGTCCTTCTTTCCATCATTCTGCATTTTTGTAGCTACAGTCTGGATTTTGTTACTGAGCGCTGAAATTTATCAGGTTTAGTCCACCCCATAGGTACAACTGAGCCTTTGGAGCCATGCCAGACCATCCATTAGCATCCCCTTGGCAAACAGAGTCTTGTACAGTCCTTTAATAAAAAGAAAGTTAATCCAAATATAAGTAAGGGAAGGGCTTAATTACTATTGGTCATGACACTGCAAAGATTGGAATCGGTTGGATTTTAGATTTGTTGCACACTCTTAAGTGACACGTTGTACTTCTCCAGGCTGTTTTGCTCCACAACGCTGAACTTTGCATGCTGAATTTTTGTGCTGGAATCTATTTAATTGTTCTGTGATTGTTATTGCATTTTAATGCCTTATTGTTTGCAGATTGCCCAGAGTGCACTAGTATTGCGTGGCATATAAATGTTGTTAATAAAGAAACAAATGAATTAACCAAATGAATTAACCAGTTTTCTTCTGATCAGCATAAATTAGCGAAGCACTGGTGGAGAGCTAAAAGTATGAAAAGTATGAAGACAACAGACTTATAGGCCAGGGATAGCGAAGCTGATGCTCTTGAGATGTTGGACTGCATCTCTCATCTTTACTAACTATTGGCCATGTTGCCCAGGGATGCTGGGAGTTGGAGTTCCATAGCTTCTGGACAGCTGAGCCATTCCTGATACAGGCTCTAGGTTGCATAATCCCATGCACTAGATTCCTGGCTCTGGAAATGTTCGAGGCTTTATAATATCCAGCTGCACCCTGTAACCGACAGTGCGGCAGCCAACAGCAGACCATTTGCTAGGTCAACAAATAATAAGTAATGGGCTGTGATCTAAGCCTGTTTATTCTTGTCATCAGAATTTACAGGACACATCCAGAGGCCTTTGTTTTGTGTTTTAAAAAGACGGCCGGCTGGAACACAAAGTCCAACCATAAATTTCACTGGTGACAATGCATGTCTTAAATGGAGGACAGCAAATCCAAAGGAAGAACACCAGAAAAGCAAGGTATCCAGCACATAGCACATTTTTAGGCAGCAACTTGGTTACTGCTCACTGATAATATGATGGCTGCAAGTTGTTTTTTTTAAGTATGCAAGTTCTTAGGTGATTGTGATTTTCATGTGTCCAGTGCCTTCGCCACCAGTTGATGCTCCCCTGCCTTCCAGCATCTCTGGAATGGGACTTGTTCCCTCTGCCAGTGCCCAGCCCCCTGCCCCTTAAGGGGGGGGAGCAGGGGGACGATGGACACCTCCAGGAATGGCTGTGGAACTCACTCCCAGAGAAGCTTCATTCTAGAGCAGGGGTGGGGACCCTCTTCCAGTCTATGAGCCACATCCCTTCTGGCAACCTTCTGAGGGTCACATGCAAGCAGTGGGTGGGGCCAGAAACAAAACTGGGCACAGTAATCAATGTAGAAATTGCCTTTGCAAGGCAGGCACATTTTACACACGCTCATACACCCCTCTCTGTCCTCCTTCCAGGCAGGCAAGAGACATTATTAGAAGTCAAAGACACATTCCAGCCAGGCAAAAACATTCAAGGAAGGTACCACGAAGCACAGGGGAAGGTTGTGGCAAGCAATGGGCAAATCTGACAATTTCAGTTTCTCCTCTTTTCCACATTTCCACATCAATTTGCTTTTTTTAAAAAAGGGCTTCATAAAAATTCATTGGCATTTTATTGCAAATTTCTCCTAATGTGCACATTTTTGTATGCAATTTTTCCCAATCTAGACATTTTTGCAGAGCAATTTCCCCCTAACATAATGCATTTTATGTATGATTTTCACTAATACATGCATTAACACACACACACATGCATTTTTGTACATATTACTTGCACATGTTGACGCATTGTTCGCATATTGTTTTGGGAAGTGCAAATTAGGTATGCCTGCCTTTATATGCAAACCGAGCTGAAATTCTCCTGCATCCCTAGTTCTGGCTGAGGGGGACAGTAGCCCAAGGAGAGCCCCAAAGGCCAGACCGTGAGGCTTGGTGGGCTGCATTTGGCTACCTAGGTTTGTGGTTCCCTACCCTGTTCTAGGAAGACACCATTTTGGACAAAGGAAACATTCTCTGGATGAGGAGGCCTGCTGCCATTTTGGAGGTACTGTAGTAACAATGCTTCAGGCTGCCTCATGATCAAACCAGCCTTGCCGAAATACGAAGTTGGTGATAAGAAGGCGTTTTAAAGCAGCATGGCACTCAAAGAGCTTCACGTGAGTTAAATTAACTGCAACATAGCATATGTATTTAAAACAATTGTTCAAAGAGGAAAAGGTGGCGAGGCAGACAACAAAGATTGTTTGAATTTGATGGTTGTTTGTAAAATTATGCAAACTCAAACTAAGTCTTCCTTCAAAAGTCTACCCAAGGAACCTCTGCAGCCTAAAGAAAATATATTCCAGGGATTTATTTGAGCTCCATTGCTTACTGTCATGTGGCTTTCAGGCTCTCATACAGGCTGCTGAATCTGGCCATATGATTTCTCCATTATAGCAAATCCCTCACTTCCTTTGACAAAAGTAATAAAAACCCAGACAAGGAAACTTCTTATGCTGTGCTATTTAGTCAATTAACTTTCCGCTGTCCTCCCCCATTCATCTCCCCAGTGTATATTCTCCAGGGTTTGCCCAGACTGGGGTTAAATTACCGAAGCAATGGATTTTCCATTTACTTTTCAGAGAGGCAAGTAAAAACAATTTAGTTTCTCATTCTTAGGTATCACTCTCACATTCAGTTCCCAGACCATTGTTTTACCTAGTCGCTTTAATTTTGCTACTAAGTGAAGCTTTCCAAATAATTACCCTCATATTTTTTAGGTTGTTCACATAGCCCATACTTAGAAGTGGGAGCATTTTTATTTATTATTAAGATTTCAGGGACTCACAAAAAGGTAGCAGCGTAATCTGGAACAGGGTGGGGAACTGATTTCAGACTGAGGACCACCCTCCCTTCTGGGCAGCCTTCCAGGGCCACATGCGTCAGAGCCAGAGGGGAAAGTGGGCAGGGCAATGAACGCTGCTTTCCCCTTTGTCCAGTAGGGCAGTTCCTCCACACACTCATTTCTACCCTCCATGCAGGCAAGCGGGAAGTAGTAGCATCAGAGTTCAAGGACAAATTCCAACTAGGCAAAGAGGGCAGTGAATGATGTGACCCGAGCAGAGGAGGATGGCTGAGGAAGGCATGGGTCCTGAGAGGAATCCTTGGGCCCATATAAAAGGGCCCAGAGAGCTGCATTTGTCCCCTAGGCCTGAGGTTACTCATTCCTGGCTTAGATAGGCATTCCTTCTTAAATGTTATTGGTCTTCTTGAATGTTATTGGTCCAGAAAGCACATTCTGGATAGTCTGGACCAGCAGGAAGGCATTCTGTGCACAGCAGTCTAGATTACAGCTGTGCTAGGCTGTCAACTGCCCAACAATAACAGACCCTTCAAGTGTTCCTAGTTTCCAGGGATAGTCCTGGATTTACAGGAGCCATCCCAGTTTCTGATTTGATCCCGGAATGTCCTGCTTTTCCTTAGGACATCCCTATTTTCACTGGAGAAATGTTGGAGGGTATGCAATAATCCTGGAAGGTGCTAGCCACAGGAACATAATTTGCATTCGTATTCCACTTGTCCTCGCAAGTGCTCAAAGTGATGTGAATTGTTATTTCTGATCCCATTTTATCTGCATAACAACATAATTAGGTGCGGCTGATAGGGACCAGGCCAAGGTCAGCTGGTGGGCTTCATAGCCAAGCTATGATTTTAAGCCTGATTTTAAACCTGGCCCTCACCTGATAGGCAATGACCCTCTAAGGATTGTGGGAAGTAAGCAGCCAACCAACTCAGGGGTTGGTGAGCATCTCCTAGCAGTTCCAATAAAGACTATTGATCACGGCATCTGCATCCTCTTAAACAGAAAAAAATAGACATAACCTTCCACAAAACCGCCAGTTAGTTGCTAATGCACACTCCAGTCCACTGGGAATCATAATGAGCCTATTATCATTGTTTGCATTGCAACAAAATTGAAAAACTCTAGTGTAAATAAGGGCCTGCTATGCTAGTAGGGAAGATGCGGGTGGCACTGTGGGTTAAACCACAGAGTCTAGGGCTTGCCGATCAGAAGGTCGGCGGTTCAAATCCCCTCGATGGAGTGAGCTCCCATTGTTCAGTCCCAGCTCCTGCCAACCTAGCAGTTCAAAAGCACGTCAAAAGTGCAAGTAGATAAATAGAGCACCGCAACCCCAAAGTCGTCCGTGACTGGATCTAATGGTCAGGGGTCCCTTTACCTTTATGCTAGTAGGCACTGACTAGGCAAGTCATAGCAACAACATGGTCCCTGCTCCCTCTTCTTATGGCTCTTTAAAGCAGGCCTGCAGCAGACTGCCCTTCACACAGTGTGCGTTTCTGAAGCAGGGAGCCTCCTGTGGTTGTGGAGGCTCATCTCAGGTTTTCGAACCCTTCTTTTATTGAAGTTGCCATACTGATATCTCAACTAAAGGGTTTTTTCCATTCCTTGAGGCAGAACAGCAAAAGGTGCCCCCACTTCACTTCAGGGTCAAGGCACAGAAGATTCAAGGCTGGTCAAGATATTTTGGAACCTGAGGCAGAAAAGCCCACAAGGGCTTCTGCCCCATCATGGTAGTAAAATAATAATAATATAACAACGATCAATCACATAACTAAGAATCTGTCACCATTTCATGTCACCCAAAATCAGCTGTCAAACACAGCTGCCTCCCCACTGCCATTGCATCCAATGGGAAGGAAAGTCTTTTTAACATTAAACTGAAGGAATTAAAAAGGAAATGGAAAACACAGCTGACCGACCTCTACCCTGGTAGCCACCCCACCTTCCAACCTGGTTTTGGATTTGGTGGTCCATCTTCAACAACCACTCCCTTCCCTGATCATATGTGATTGCTTTGCCCAGATGCAATCCTATATATATTTTCCAGTGACTGTAAGCCCTACTGAGCACAGTGCAACTTAATTCTGAGTAAGGATGCGAAGGATTGCCCTTTTTAATATGCACTGAGTTAGGATGCATAAGGTTGCATTCTGTATTCTCAAAGCTTCCTTTCCTTTCCTTTTTTTATCATGAAAAATACATGAAACTTTGCCTCCAAACTCAGAGCTTTTCGGTACCATCACCGCAACTTCCTGGAGACAGATGCCAAAGCTGACCCACCAGTGGGTGCCAAGAACTTCAACAGCTGTCTGTGACTCTGCCTTGTTCCCCAGACAGATCACAATCACAAGATTCCTTTTTCATTTTGGTGGAAGCAAGAACGCACACACGGGAGATTGCCCCTTTGATTGAATATTACAGTGTTCGGTCTGGAAAGGCTTCATGCTAATCAGCAGCCTTTAAGAGCCTCTCTTTACTCCACCAAAGCAAGACTTGTACTTTTGGTCTTTGGTCATCAGCCACATCTGGAAGTGACACAATGTTCCTTGATTGGAGCCTTGAATGTTGGCTGTGTGCATTTTGCCCTCCTGTCAAAATGGGTCATTGTTCTTCTGATCACTTTCTCTTAGAAGCAGTAGGTGGAACACAATAATGAAACTGCCTAGGCTGAATAGCCCTTCTGTGTGTGCACTCTCTGCAGTCGGCAGCCATTAATCATCGACTACTCTGGGCTGCCATTGTGTCCATAACATGTTATTATCTGTGCCGAGGAAAAAGAATAAGAGGGAAGCTCCTGCAACGTTTCAAATTATATACTCTCCCCACCCCACCCTACCCTCCGTTTCTAGCATTATGGGAATAAATTATCCTTTGCTAGCCTTCCCCAAACTGGTGCCCTCCAGATGTTTTGGAGTGCAATTCTCATCAGCCCCAGCCAGCATAGACTGGGACTTGTGGAATGGGAATTGTGCCAGCAAACATCTGGAGGGCACCAGGCTGGGGAAGGCTGTTTAGGATGTGTCAGAAACTACTTGGTGTTGGTGGGAAGTACAACAGAATGTGGAAAGTTCAGAGGAGACATAGTGAGTCCTTCACTTCTTTTTCAGAGTTCAGGCAGAGCACATCATAGGACAATACCAGATAAGCCATTTGTTATGTACTGGGTTGAATAGGATCCAAACTGCAGCAGTCTGATTGGCCCTAGAACAATAGGATCCAAAAGGCAGCAGCCTGATTGGTCCTAGAACAATAGGATTCAGAATGCAGCAGTCTGATTGGTCCTAGAACAATGCAGCAGTATGATTGGTTGGCAGGAACTACCCAATCATGCTCCAGATAGAAGTGAATCCACAACCTGATTGGCTTACAGTAGAATTCCGGAATTAGCCAATCATGTTCAGCCCATTGTGTAAATAATGTATATAAAGCAGATACCTTGAGGGGACATTCATTCATTCCTCCTCACCACTATGAGCTGAATAAAGAGCATGAAATCACTTTGCGACTCTGAGTATATTTCACTGGCGACGAAGGTGGGATCCCGCTGAGCTGACTGCCACACACAGCACCGCAGCACCGCCACCTGCCGCACCGCTGCCTCGCACCGTGTATCCAGGCTTCAGCTCCGGGACACAAGGAACTCAGAATGGCAACCGACAGCAGCTTCTCACCGTTCAACCCAGCATCCGGAGACTGGGAAGCGTACGCCTCCCGTTTCACCTTCCTCCTAGAAGCCAAAGGGGTCACCGATGAAGAAGACGCCAAGAAGAGGGCAATATTCTTCAGCGTTTGCGGAGAGGAGACATTTGAAATTGCCCGGGCTCTCCTTGCGCCTGAAGACGTTGCTACTGTTCCATACAAAACAATAATGGAACAGCTGAAGGGGCACTTTTCGCCACAGCCCTCAGTGGTGGCTCGTCAAAATGCCTTCTATGCAAAGCGGCAAGCCCCTGGGGAAACCATAACTGGGTTTGTGACCTCTCTCCGCCAAGCCGCCCGGTTCTGCAACTTCTCAGAGCTGGAGAACATGCTTCGTGACCGCCTCGTCGGTGGCCTGAGGGATGAGAAGCTGCAACGACGCCTCTACGCTAAGAAGGACCTAACGTTCCAGGTCGCTCTGGAGGAGGCCCTGGCAACGGAAGCTGCCGAGAGGTCGACGCAAGAGGCACGGCCGAGCCAGCCATCCCAACCGAGGGTCCACCATGAAGACCTCACCGACGACTCAGGATCCAACAGGGAGGAGGTGCACCGAGTACAGCAGCGCACTCAAGCAGCCCACATACCACAGCTGCCTCGACGAGAAGGAGGGAACTGCGCAAGTTGCGGAGAAAGTCACGAGAGGAGGACCTGCCGTTTCCGCAACGCAGAGTGCAGGCAGTGCAGAAAATCGGGACACATCGCCCGGGTGTGTCGGGCTCGGCCCACCCGACGCCAGGCATCAGATGACCAATCCAAGAGCCCCAGGTCCCGGGGCCCAACGCACCAAGGCAACTCGACGGAGCTCACGGACTTCCAGGTATACCAGTTGCCCCACCCCAACGTAGAGAAAATTTATGTTGACGTACAGATAGAGGGGGCCCCATGCCGCATGGAGCTTGACACGGGTTCAACTCTATCCATAATCTCGGCAAGGACCTTAAGGAAACTGTGTCCTACTGGGGGTCCCAAACTCAGGCCGGCCCCATTCACCCTCCGGGACTTCCAGAAACGTAAGGTCCCCACAATGGGGGTGGGGACCTTCAGGGTGCAATACCGAGGGCGGACGCGGCAACTGGAATTGCTGGTGGTCAAGGGCCCCTACATTAGCTTACTGGGATTGGCATGGTTTGGACCACTGGGGCTAGCCGTCACCGGGGTGAACCACACTAGCTTACAAGTGGACGTGGACGCCATATGCAAGGAATTTCCGGGGGTTTTTGATGGGAAATTGGGACAGTATACGGGCCCCCCAATTGCTCTACAGCTTGACCCCGCAGTACGACCGGTCAGGCTCAAGGCCCGCCGGGTCCCGTTTGCCCTGAAACCCCGTATAGACGAGGAATTGGACCGGCTTGTGGAGCAAGGAGTGCTGGAGCCAGTGCCTAATGCCCCCTGGGAAACCCCAATTGTCACACCCGTCAAGCCTAATGGTTCAGTCCGCATCTGCGCAGACTACAAATGTACCATAAACAAGGCCCTTACGGCCCATGCATACCCAGTGCCAGTGGTCAGCCATGTTCTTGCCACCCTGGCTGGGTCGAAAATTTTTGGCAAGCTGGACTTGGCCCAAGCATATCAACAGCTGCCAGTAGATGAGGCCACAGCAGAGGCACAGACGATTGTGACGCACAGAGGAGCATTCAGGGTAAAGCGGCTGCAATTCGGTATCAGCGTGGCACCAGGCATATTCCAGAATCTAATGGACTCTCTACTTAAAGGGATTCCTGGCGTCACCCCCTTCTTCGATGATGTGTTGATTGCCGGGCCCACACCAGAGGAGTTTGAGGACCGCCTCCGCACCGTTCTGCACCGTTTCCAGACGGCGGGTCTCAAGGTGAAGCGGGAAAAATGTCTACTAGGAGTGCCTCAGGTGGACTTTCTTGGATTTATGGTGGACGCAGAAGGGGTCCACCCGACTGGGGACAAGGTACGGGCCATTTGTGATGCCCCAGCACCCAAGAACAAGACTGAACTTCAGGCCTTCTTGGGACTATTGAACTTTTACCATTCCTTCCTTCCCCACAAGGCGGCGGTAGCGGAGCCCCTACACAGACTCCTGGACAAGCGGGCCCCTTGGGTGTGGGGCCAGCGCCAGGAGGCCGCATTCCAGGCAGTCAAGGACTTGCTTGTCTCAAACTCGGTCTTGGCACACTTCGACGAGAGGCTGCCGGTGGTGCTAGCATGCGACGCCTCGCCCTATGGAATTGGCGCTGTCCTGGGACACCAACTCCCGGATGGAAGAGAGGTACCAGTGGCATACTTTTCCCAGACACTCAACGCAACCGAGCGGAACTACTCGCAAATCGACAAGGAGGGTCTGGCAATCGTGAAGGGAGTAAAAAAATTCCATGATTTCTTGTACGGGCGGCCCTTCACCGTGGTGACTGACCACAAGCCGTTGCTTGGCTTGTTTGCCCCTGAAAAGCAGACCCCCCAAGTGCTGTCTCCTCGCGTCCTCAGGTGGTCAATTTTCCTTGCCAGCTACCAGTATGCACTGATTCACCGTCCGGGGAAGGCGATGGGCCATGCGGACGCCCTCAGCAGGCTACCACTACCGGAAACAGGCCCCGACCCAGCACCTGCACAAGAGGTTATGAGCCTGGAGCTGCTTCCTGACCGCCCCACTCAGGCACAAGAAGTTGCACACCATTCCAAGAAAGATAGGGTCATCTCCCGGGTCCTGGACTGGGTGTGGAGGGGATGGCCCAGCAGCAGCCCCGGGCCAGAATTCGCCGGCTACACAACCCGCAAACATGAACTGTCAGCCCACAAGGGGTGCCTGTTATGGGGAAGCAGGGTCGTTGTTCCCCAGCCCCTCCGCAAAAGGGTCCTCACAGCCCTACACGAGACACACCCAGGGGTAGTAAGAATGAAGGCCCTTGCCAGGAGTTATGTGTGGTGGCCGGGGATCGACGGAGAGATAGAGGCCTGGGTCAAACACTGCCAGGCCTGCCAAGAATCCCGCCCAGATCCCCCAAGGGCCCCAGTCCAGTCCTGGGAGTCCGCCCGAGCACCATGGTCACGCCTGCATGTGGACTTCGCTGGCCCCTTTCAGGGGAAAACATTCTTCATAGTGGTGGACTCCTACACCAAATGGCTGGAAGTCGCACTGGTACCGTCCACTTCTACGTCCGCAGCCATCCGGGTACTACGCAGGCTGTTTGCAACCCACGGGCTCCCTGACACTCTCGTCTCAGACAACGGGACTGCATTTACGTCAGGAGAATTCCAAACCTTCACAACGCAGAACGCCATCCGCCACATCCGTTCGGCGCCATTCCACCCTGCCACCAATGGCCAAGCAGAACGCATGGTGCGGACCACCAAGGACACCCTTCGCCGTATGACACAAGGGGATTGGGAGTACCGCCTTGCCACATTCCTTCTAGCACAGCACAGCACCCCCAGCTCAACGACTGGCCGGAGCCCCGCTGAACTACTAATGGGTCGGCGCCTTGCAATCAGATTGGACCGCCTTCACCCCGATAGAGCTCAGGATGAGGCAGTGGTGGGGGAAGGCAAGAACCCCCGGACCTTCGAGGCTCAGGACCCAGTGTACGCAAAGAATTTTGGGGCAGGCCCAGCATGGGTACCCGCCACAGTCACCAGGGTCACTGGCCCCGTGTCGTATGAGGTGCTAACGGATGGGGGGCAATGCTGGCGCCGCCACTGCGACCAGATACGGCGACGATTCCCAGGAGAAAACCAGGAGGAGGAAAGGGCAGAGGAGTCCCAAGGGAACAGAGGGGCAGTGAGGCCCATAGAGCACGAGGGGCCAGCAGGAGAGGCAGAATCAGTAAATACAGAGAGGACCTGCGAGGCCGAAAGGACACCGGAACCAGAACCACGACTGAGTGAGCCGGTTGCGCCAGACCAAACAGCCCCATCACAGCCAGCATCCTTGGAACACGAGCCAGAACCTGAACCCCGGACCAGGGAACACCCCAGGCCGCAACGCACACGTAGGCCGCCAGCGTACCTTGAGGACTATGAATGCGACCTCCCGGGCAGGACTGGAACTTAGAGGGGAGGGGTGTTATGTACTGGGTTGAATAGGATCCAAACTGCAGCAGTCTGATTGGCCCTAGAACAATAGGATCCAAAAGGCAGCAGCCTGATTGGTCCTAGAACAATAGGATTCAGAATGCAGCAGTCTGATTGGTCCTAGAACAATGCAGCAGTATGATTGGTTGGCAGGAACTACCCAATCATGCTCCAGATAGAAGTGAATCCACAACCTGATTGGCTTACAGTAGAATTCCGGAATTAGCCAATCATGTTCAGCCCATTGTGTAAATAATGTATATAAAGCAGATACCTTGAGGGGACATTCATTCATTCCTCCTCACCACTATGAGCTGAATAAAGAGCATGAAATCACTTTGCGACTCTGAGTATATTTCACCATTCAAGCCAAGTTTCTCTTTCCATGTGCTTTATGGTCTGCAGCCCCCATTCCCCATATAGGACTCTCCAAGTCCAACTCACCGCTGACAATCATGACTTTCCTCACTCCTGATTCTGCTCATCTTCTGCGCTCTACATCAGCCTTCTGTGTCCAGGGCAGCCGTGTACGAGCTCCATCTGGTACTGTAAAAGTGGAGAATTACTCTCCACCAACCCTTCCCATGGTGTGCTACTTATGCTTTGGATAAGGTAGATCAGGTTGAACCAGCCCTTAAATTCTGGACTAACAGACGATGGCTGCCCTTCTTTCCATAATAAGAGCAAAAAGTAGTATAAATATAAGCAGAATACACAATATTCCCAAATGAGAAATAGAAGGCTGGACACAACTTATCAACCACTTTCAAGGTGTATACAAAAATTAAAACAACTCTGTCCCTATCAGTGGATGTAAGCCACTTTGAGTCCTGTTGGAGGGAAAGAAGAAGAAGACTGGCTCATGCTATCCAAGAGAATAAATAGCAAAGTGGCATATCATCTAGATCAGGGTTTCCCAAACTTGGGTCTCCAGCTGTTTTTGGACTACAACTCCCATCATTCCTAGCTAGCAGGACCAGTGGTCAGGAATGATGAGAGTTGTAGTCCAAAAATAGCTGGAGACTCAAGTTTGGGAAACCCTGACCTAGATCCACAGTCAATGCACTATCTATGGAAGCTTCTTCTATTTAGGCTTGCTATGCTTATATCCAGGGACGCAGGTGGCGCTGTGGGTTAAAGCCTCAGTGCCTAGGGCTTGCCGATCGAAAGGTCAGCGGTTCGAATCCCTGCGGCGGGGTGCGCTCCCGCTGCTCGGTCCCAGCGCCTGCCAACCTAGCAGTTCGAAAGCAGTTCGAAAGGCAGGGGTACCTTTACCTTTACCTTTACATGCTTTTGTATGCAATTTTACCTCACACCCATTTTTGCAAGCAATTTCCCCTAAAACGGTATGACACATTTTCATATTTCATTTGCACCAATATTTCAATATTCATTTGCACATCAGAGACAGAAGTGCCAGCAGCCCCCCCAAATTATAATAATAGTAACAACCCAAGCTTGGCGGGTAGTCCACCCTGTCTTTCCTCTCCCCCTCTCTCCTAATTCCTGGGTCCCCTTCCTTTTATGTCACAGGTCTTCACCAGCATGGCCAAATCTCCCACCCAAAGGCCAGGCCCCATTTCTAACCATGTCTCTTTCAACCACAACCCACCACAACCAAGGGAGACGTCAGATCTGGACAATGGAGTCAAGAAGCTCTCATCCAATCACATTATGAGAATGAGGCCTACTTAACTCACAGATTTCTTAACCATTTCCTCATAAATTGCGAGTGGGGCTACCTTTCTCCATCCATCTACTTGTGCAAATAGGGCAATAATTCTGATTCATGAGTATGCGTACCTCAAACGTCGTCTATTTGACAATCTGTGTCCCCAGGCCCTAGCAGAATTAGGAAACAGCTGACTCGTATTGCGAACCTGCCATGGCATTTCCTAATTTTGCAACAACAGTTTATGGAGTGTCAGAGACGAGTCAGGTGCTGGTAACATGTCTGAAAATCCCGAGAGGCCTAACAAATTCCTCACAGGCTGTGGAATGAAGATCATGTGCAGAGATGGCTTTGTGTGAATAGTTGTGGTCTGGAGGGATTTCAAGAACAATGTACACATGGCCACCCCACCCCAGTAGCCACTTGTTCCATGACGAGCAGTACATGGTCTCTGAATTCCTTCATTATTGCAAACAGCACTATAATGTGGGGTGTGTGTGTTGGGATTTATCAAGGAAAGCAGACAAGTCTTATATGGGGAAACTGCAGAGAAGACCCAGTGGGTTTTGCTTAAATAAGTTACCTTGCTCCAGTGTACTTCCCAGTGCATAACCATAGCAACAAATAACAGCTTTATTGAAAGATTCCCCAAATAGGAACAGATTGAGTCAGAACTTTGGACTGCCTAGCTGAGTATTTGCCTACACTGACTGGCAGCTGCTTTCCAAGGTTTCAGACAAGGGATACTCTCAGCCCTCCCTGCAGATGCCAGGATTGAACATGGGGTCTCCTACGGACAAATGCAGTTGCTCTGCTGATGAGCCACCCCCATCCCTACAGCATAATGAGTTTCTGATACCATCCTCAGCTCTGCGGAACAGACTGCTTGAATCACATTGGGTGAGAGGGCAATGACAGAGGACCCCGTTCACGAAAAGTTTTCTGTAAGAGCAAGCCTCCTCCAGCTCCACATAAACCTCCAGCTCCTTGGAGGAAAAGCTGGATATAAACATAAAGGTAAAGGTAAAGGTACCCCTGCCCGTACGGGCCAGTCTTGACAGACTCTGGGGTTGTGCGCCCATCTCACTCAAGAGGCCAGGGGCCAGCGCTGTCCGGAGACACTTCCGGGTCACGTGGCCAGCGTGACATCGCTGCTCTGGCAAGCCAGAGCCGCACACGGAAACGCCGTTTACCTTCCCACTGGTAAGCGGTCCCTATTTATCTACTTGCACCCGGAGGTGCTTTCGAACTGCTAGGTTGGCAGGCGCTGGGACCGAGCAGCGGGAGCGCACCCCGCCGCAGGGATTCAAACCGCCGACCTTTCGATCGGCAAGTCCTAGGCGCTGAGGCCACCTGCGTATATTAGGATAAATGCACACTATTACTAAACTAAACTAAACTGCATGTATATTAGGATAAATGCACACTAAATGCTGATGGAGTTTTGTGAGGACTTCTTTTTTTTAAGGAAGATCACAAAGTGATGCAGAATGTGGCAAATAGAACTTAAAATTGGGAAGAACAAGAAACTGAAATGGACAGATTTGCTCATCCATATGCAGCTGCAACCCAGAAGTCAAGGAAATACTCTTCGTTGAAGTACAATTTATGAAGACTGTTTTCATTTTTTTTTAAAATGTGGGCATAAAAGGATCTTGACTCTTTCCAACGGTTGAATAAGGCTTTTAAAACACACACACACACACACACACACACACACACACACACACACAAACACTTTTACTAAAAAGGGTGGTAATCACCTAAGACTTACTCAGAGTATACCCATTTAAATTAATGGGTTTAATTTAAGTCATGCATGTTGATTTAAATAGGTTTACTCTGAGTAGCACTAGTGTTGAATACCACCCATAATATTCCCTCTCAAAGGTAATCCAGTGGGGTGGGAGGGGGGGCGGGGGCGGAAATAACATCATGTTATTGGATTGGGGTTGGTCTTCTAGGAACCCCTTCCAACTTGGTTTTGATTTGAAGAGGGAAACTAGGCTTAAAACCTGCCAGACAGGGCTGTGCCTTAGCACATCATCTGGCCTGGCAAATTTTATTGTTATGAAAACTGAGGTGATAAATTGCTTGGAATCCTCCAGCTGCTAAGGGGATTGGTTTTAACAAAAGCCAAGGAAACAGGCAGATATTCCTTCTAGGAGAATTGTACATGCGTAAAGAAACAGAACCGTTACAAAACAGCAGTAGAGCTCTGGTCGCATCCTTCCAAATGAGAGCAAGGCCTCAGCTATACAGCTGCAAATAAAAAATTTTAAGTGTGTTGTAAAGTGCGATATACAAATGTGACACTAGATGGCGACAGTGAGTTATGGGAAATTCAATATATTTTTCAAAACTTTTTTTAAAAGCATTTTCACAGCATTTTTTTTATATATGTGTAGATTCCACCCAAGCCTGGGAAGAGATGCAACCCTGCAGGCTCCCCACCTAGAGAATTAGGGTGAGCGTAACCATACATTAACAACACATGGAGGAATGGGGAGGAAGTTAAATGAAATTAAATCTAATTCCATTTAACAAAAATTGGACAAGCTACTTTCAAGCAATTTCCAGCGGTTTGAATTCTATGAAAATGTACAAGTAGCGCCTTTACTTCCCCTGTTTCTCTTGGATAGTTTAGGTTTTATCTACCCCCCCCCCTTCCCTACACAAGTGGTGAAAAGTGAGCAGGAATAGATAGATATGGAGTGCTAAGATTAGAGTCCCACTGTGGGAGTTATGGAAAAACATGCAATTCAGTGTCTCTCTCTCTCTCTCTCTCTCTCTCTCTCTCTCTCTGTGTGTGTGCGCGCGTGCGCGTCAACTGCAGTCAAGTAAATACCAAGAACTTCGTGACCGTTGCTTTGGCAGAAAGCTGGACCTCAGTTTTAAGAATGTCCTTACTACAGCTGTGTAGGAGGTTCCCTTAAACATGTGGAATGTTTACTGCATACCAAAAGCAAGAGATTATGCAGACACGGGCATACGAAACACCTACTATTTCTCAACCGCATCTGGTGTCTGTGGATTTCCTTGTGCCGGTTCACATGGAAACACAAACACAGGCAGCTTTTCTTTCTTTCTTTTCTAGGAAATATCTATGAGTGCAGCCCCTCAAAAACAATGAAAAAGGACTTCCTACTGTTTTGTCAATTACAGGAGGCCTAGGCTGCGGCTGTCAAGTGCTGCTGCTGCTTTTGGGTTGGAGGCTGTGGGAGCAGCATGCCAAAGCTTATGACTCATTTACCCCCGCCAAACACCTTCCCCCCCCCCCGTCTGACTTTCCAGGAAGACTAGTTTCAAATTTAGAGGTTTCAAGAGCATTGTAGGGAAATGATGGAGAGGGTCTGCTCTGGTTTATCGGTTCCGACAAATTCCAGAGGTTCCCACCTGGGGAAACTGCCAGGAGATTCACGACTGGCAAGGAGCGAGCCTGCACTGTGTCAGTGGCAGCCGGGTAGAAGTCAACATCTCACTGAAGGAAGGCCAAACAGGCTGATAAGATACAAGTGATGACCGTGGGGCAGGGCGATGCCTGGGGAAATTAATTCACACTTGTCCAATACATGGGAAAGAACACCTAAAGATTAGCTACCGTGTTTTGAAGACTAGACCCCTGTGGCCCCACATGCCCTATACATGCAAAGCAGTATTACACTGCTTCAAACAGTCATGTCTCCCCTCCACAAGAATCCTGAGAACTGTCACGTTTCTTTCAGGGCGCTGAGAATTGTTAGGAGACCTCGACCCCCCTGACAATGCTGCGCTTCCTACATAGTTGGGAAGAGGGGTTGATTGTTAAACCATTCTGGGAACTGTAGCTCTCTGAGGGAACTACTCTCAAAGCAGCAGGACCTATTTTTCAACAACAACAACAACAACTTTATTACTTATACCCCATCCATCTGACTGGGTTGCCCCAGCTGCTCTGGGTGGCATTAAACATTTAAAATGCTATTATGCCACCTGAAGCAGTCATTGCTTCCCCCAGAGAATCCTGGGAAGTTTAGTTAAGGCTGCTGAGAGTTAAAATTCTCAGAGTGTTTTAACAACCAATCCCTCTTCCGAGGGAACTCTGAAAATTGTATCTCTGTGAGGGGCACAGAAGCCTCCTAGCAACTCTTAGCACATTAACAGACTACACTTCTCAGGATTCTCTGAGGGAAGCCATGACTGCCTAAAACTGGTGTGATAGTGCTTTAAATGTATAGCGTAGATAGGACCTGTTGCTCTAAGGCTATCAGTTGGGCTTGGTGCTCATTTTCTAAGAGCACCCATTCAAGATATGATCATTTGGCTGTAAGGCAGTTTCACTGTGGCCCATCACTTTTCCGCGAATGACACTGTGGCTGCCATTTGGGTAGTCATTGTCATTAGGATTCCCATTTATACAAGGCGCCAGAAGTGTGCTGGTTTAAAAAAGAAGTTGCTAAGCGAGACTGCAATTTGATCGTGAAAATGCAGTAATTACCATTAATTTACCTATGTAAAGGCAGGGGGGTGAACTTGTCAGCCTCCCCCCTCCTCCTGTGTCCCCCCGTCTTACATAATAAAGTGCAAGTGACACATTATCCTGTGATTACAAATTCAAGCTAATCTAGGTTTCTTTTGAAAAGGGGGGGGACCCATTTTGCTCTAAATTAGGCTGTACAATAGACTACAGATTCAAGGCTCAGCATTTGCAAGTGTTTTTGGCTGTGCACTGAAAGACAAACTTTTCAGTGATGGATTTTATTATTATTTTTCTTAGCTCTTGTGTCCCTGAGGGCACATCCCATCACACACACATACGCACACACTTCCTTGCTTTTAAAACATTAAAAATACTCCAACTTAGGCTGATTCAGACATGCATATGCTTGAATTATTTCCACTGAAAAGCACCCTTCCTAGTGGCTGGACTGCCCTTTGGTTAATAACTTTTGGTTGGGAGAAGTCACAAAGTGCCATCGAAGACATTACCCAGTTTCACTGCCCTTACTATCGCAAGATTGTCATGAGAGTGCTTGGACTAAAATTGTCAACCAAAAGTTTTACTTTTATGGCTTATCATCTCAACAGTTATTAACACTGGGCTTCAGCAAAACAAATAATTTAATTAGATAATTATTCTCCCGTGAACGCCCTCCTTTTTATGGTTTCTTCTTCCTTTTGCTCATACCTGTCTCTCCTTCCTGACTGATGCTTCACCCGCTTCAGATGGCTCTGGGCCACTCAACCTGACCTGGAGCTGTTGCAGCCCAACTCAAATCCAACCTTCTAAGCTAACTAACTGTGTTGGAGAAACGAAGGCGACCAGGCTTGTCCCTTTGTTCTCTGGAGAGGCAGGTCCAAGATGACCTCATGGTTTGAGGTTCAACGGAGAAGTGAGGAGAGGGAAATGGAAGGAAAGGAGAAACAACCTAATTTCAAATGATAGATCAGCGCAGAGATAAAAAAGACAGAGGATGGTTTAGGAATGCAGAGGAAACCTGCTCTATCCCTTTCTAACCGCATGCAAACACTTCTTTCAGCAACTTGAGCTACACCTACCTGCAACAGTTATATACAATGTACACAACATATACCTCCTTATGTTGTTTTGATTATTAGTTGTATTTTATTGCATCTCTTTGTTGCGTGAATATGATATTCACAATTGGGGGGGGGAGGGGTTTTAGGCCAAAAAGTGGTATAAATAAAGCATAGCATAATTTGCCCGCACCATTACCACCACTAGACACATAGATCCATCTGACATCTATGTTTTGATATGGAGAGAGTTATTGAACACAGACTCAGTTCACAGGCGCACATTCACACACACAACACTGGGTACTTTTAAAGCATTGTTCATATCAGGTTTCTAAAATAACAACTTTCTTCCCAACCTATCAGGCTCATCTCTATATTTCATTTTAACAAAGAAGTCTCCGCAAAGTCTGCAATGAATTGTTCCTTGTCAAAGTACATGGCAGACATAATAAAGAGACCCACTCTGAGAATGCAACAAGATGAAGGTGGTTTTTAGGAATACTCAAATGCCTTGATGTAAAAAGATCACAGGAGAAGTTACCTGAAGCCTTAGGCTCTTGCATTTCAGTGCTGGAATAACTTTATATCCCATCTAATTGTCCACAGGACAATTTCAGTTTTGAATTTTGAAATTAATAGGCTTAGGATTATCTAATAAAACCAACTCAATACATTTCTGAAATTTCCCAGTTCATTTACCAGTCATAATTGTTGCTAAGTGAAGAGGCACCTAAACTTTGATGTGATCTTATGTGATCTGTGACAGTGGTCATGTTTGGATGCAACACTAAATCATAGTTTAGTGATACATGAATGACTTGGGGGAAGTGCCACTGGGCAAGTGTAAATCCTTGTGTTGATGAGCTGTATTAGTTGGATACCACCCATATTAAGAATGAGGAGAGGTCCTGTGCTGATGAAAGAACAAGAAGGAAGAAACATCTTCATTGGGCAAGTTGTCTAGAGATCAACACCTGCTGTGGATCCAGTACATTGCTGTAACTGAAAGAATCAGAAAATTACTGGGACCAGGCACAGACACTTTAAGGGACCCAATGCTTGAGAGCCAGCATCACCAACTCAGTATTCTCAGCACAGGATATGGTCCTTTCAGAGCCTCTCATCTGGTGAGGCCCTATGACAAGTTAATATTTTCTTAGCTCTGGTTACCTTTCAGTGGGAAGATTTGCTCTAAGGTGGGTAGAAGTGGAAACTCTGTAACCCACCAGATAGAATCATAGAGTTGGAAGAGACCACAAGGGCCATCGAGTCCAACCCCCTGCCAAGCAGTCCAGATGCTACTGGACTCCAACTCCCATCAGCCCCAACTCCCATAGCCATCTGGCAGGGATGATGAGAACATTTGAAGGACCACAGTTTCCCCACCTGGGGGTCTAGTGACTTTGCTTCTGAGTGGGATGTTGGCGGACTTCATTCTGCCCTACAGGCAACTAACTCTCTTTAGAGTTATTAGAATGAAAGGTTGGTTTTCCCACAACTTATGAGAACCTTTTTCATTTCAACTGTTTTGTTTATTACATCAACAGGCTTGTAGTACTCAAACATCCTCTTTCCACTTCCCACTATTATTTATTAAGGCTCCATTCATTTTTTCTCAGTCTTCTGCTGGAGTTAAAAAAAAAAAAAAGTTACCCTCAGAAATTGCCACCAGCCCAGGAAGTTGAATTGAGCACGCCCTTGTATGCCAACATTCACTGACACCGTGACAGCTAGGAGCGGCAAATAGTTGTAAGTCACAGCCAATGCATGATTAATTGAGTGAGACTCTAAGGATAAGAGCACACTAATCACTTTAGATAATGGCTCTCCTTCTACCAAGGTGATCAATCCATGCCCAAAATGGGTGGCGCAGTCCCAGTGCTAGCTAGATAACAGAGGAGTGACTTATCAGCACAATGGTAGCTGATATTCCATGTCACAGTCTGCGCTGAGCTACGTTTAAAGTAGAAGCAAACCATCATAAATGCAGTGATAGATCTATGGAAGTTGCATGTCTTTGCATCTGGTGGAAGTCCAATATGACAAACATGGGGAGATTGGCTGGGTGCTATATGACATCTGAAATTATTCAGAAGTATTTAGCATGAATAAGAATAAATGTGCATGCAGCCACATGTAGGTCAAAATCCTAACATCACATAGACACTGATGGGGTCTGAGCTGACCGTGATTGACCAAGAAAGAGATTGCAGGGTCACTGTAGATAACTCAGTGAAGTTCCTAACCCAGTGTATGTCAGTTGTAAAAGAAAAGAAAGTTAATTGTACATTAGGAATCGTCAGGAAATGGATCAAGTAATAAAACTGTTGGTACCGTAATGTCATAATAATAATAATAATAATAATAATAATAATAATAATAAAATTTATTTATACCCCACCCATCTGACTGGGATTCCCCAGCCACTATGGCAGCTTCCAACAAAGCATTAAAATACATGGTCTGTTAAACATCAAAAGCTTCCCTAAAGAGGGCTGCCTTCAGATGTCTTCAAAAAGTCTAGTAGTTCTTCTTCTCCTTGACATCTGGTGGGAGGGCATTCCACAGGGCGGGTGCCACTACCGAGAAGGCCCTCTGCCTGGTTCCCTGTAACTTGGCTTATCGCAGTGAGGGAACCGCCAGGGTCCGGGCAGAATGATGGGGGCGGAGACGCTCCTTCAGGAAGGATGCTTTAGAGCTGGAAAAGTTGCAGAAAAAGGCAATCAAAATGATCAGGGACTGGAACTACTCCACATAGTTGAATTTGCTGCCACAAGGTGTAGTGATATCCATCAACTGGGACAGCCTTAAAAGGGATTAAACAGATTAATTGAGGCAAAGGCTATCAGTGGCTACTAGTCATTATGGTTGCATGCTATGTCACAGCATTATAGACAGCCTCAGATTGTACAGTTTATTGGAGGGCTGTAGAGGCCTGTCAGAGGACACAAACTAGCTCCAGAAAGAAAGTGCAAAGCTGAAAAGTTTTTAAAATACGTACAAGAAAGAATGCACACCACCCAGTCACTTAATTGTTTTAAGGTCACAGGGATAGCCACTTCTCTTATGTGGGATTACACAGTAGGGTTGGAACTTCCAGGACATATCTGGGATACTGCAGTCGGCAGCAGTGTCTGGGCGGAAATCAGGAAAATGTCTGGAAAATTCCGGGTGCATGACAGCCCGTGTCGGCAGTGCCTTTTTTGACATTCCCCCCCACCCCCCGCGATTTTGCCAAAAAAGCTCAACAACTTTTCTGTCCGGATTTTCACTGTTTGAAATATGGTAACCCTATTACAGAGGAAGGTCCATATAGTAAAAGCTATGGTTTTCCCAGTAGTGATGTATGGAAGTGACAGCTGGCCCATAAAGAAGGCTGATGGCCGAAGAATTGATGCTTTTGAATTATGGTGCTGGAGGAGACTCTTGAGAGTCCTGTGGACTGCAAGAAGATCAAACCTCTCCATTCTGAAGGAAATCAGCCCTGAGTGCTCACTGGAAGGACACATCCTGAAGCTGAGGCTCCAATACTTTGGCCACCTCGGGAGAAGAGAAGACTCCCTGGAAAAGACCCTGATGTTGGGAAAGATGGAGGGCACAAGGAGAAGGGGACGACAGAGGACGAGATGGTTGGACAGTGTTCTCGAAGCTACTAAAATGTGTTTAACCAAACTACGGGAGGCGGTGGAAGACAGGAGTGCCTGGCGTGCTCTGGTCCAGGGGGTCACGAAGAGTTGGACACGACTAAATGACTAAACAACAACAACAAATTACAGAGGAAAGTGGTACCTCTTTCCTTCCGCCACACAAAGCCCCTGGACAGTTCAGTGGGCTTAATCCTCTCTGGAAGAGCTCCTACATTTCATCCACTTTGGCCAAAAGAGGAAAAATTATAGCTGTTTAAATTCCCCATTATAATGAATGGGGAAACACAGAGCTTTGTTTATGCAGAGTGACTTGGAACCAGAAACAGAGATCAAAGCAGAAAGAGAGCAGAGCAGCTCAAAAGCAGATTTTTTAAAAATGCACAGATGCAGAGTAAATCTTGGGGGCCATGTACATGCCTAATACATTGCAGTAACATCAAGGGATTTTATGGGGCTCTCTGCACAGAGGCAACAATGTTATCTTTCCAGGAGTACACTGCAGATATGTTCACAGGCAAACCCAAGGTATTACATTCCGGAGAGAAGAGGCAGCGGATGAACAGGAACCCATTCTTCTGGAACTGGCGTCATTTCATTGCAAATAATTGCAGCTCCATCGGTTAAAAGATTAAAGAGATAACATTTTCATGGCTAATTACAGAACAAGCCTTAACTCAGGCCGACACAAGTGATGTTAAACAGGTTGTTGTACTGGAGGAAACCCTCTTTTATATCCACCTACACAATATACTGGCTTCTAAAATTATATCTCCTCTGACCATATAGTAATTTTCCCAGGTTATGCAATGTGGGTTTCCCTGAAAATTGAAAGTTATGGGCATCATTAAGTTGCTTCTGCTCTTCTGTTCTCTCTGCTGCAATTAACATGCAGGAAAGTCTCAAAAGATTTTTATTGTAATGAACCAAAATGTTCTCCTCTGAGAGGTGTCAGCTGTGACGAGTTTTAGACCCGCTCCTATCCAAAACTTGCTTGTTAGTTCAGGAGTTTCCAGACTGTTAATTCTTAAAATGCACTGCTTCATGTTTTCTTTTGATGGTGGATATTTTATGGACAGTACACTTTTTCATTTTATTTGTATTCTAGTCTTGTAGTTTTATAGAGGTTTCTTGCTTTGTAAACTCCCATAATTAATTCAACAGCCTGTGAATTAATTAATTAAACTAAATAATAAAATCATTTTTCATTTACTTCATATATGGACCATATAATTTGCAAGGTGACATGTTAATATTATAGAGAGAGATAGAGAGTTTGTTGTTTTCCAATATTTCAGCAATTCTTATAGAATACTAGTACTTTGCTGCTGGTTTCCACTAGGTTTGCAGGGAGAATATCAGCACAGATTGAAGGGAATTGGCAGTGTGCTATTAAGTAGCAAATTGCAGTCTTCTAAAGCAAAGTGGAAAGGATGATGAAATTATTGTACAATATATTGTACATCTCTTCTTCATAGAATGGCAGTGAGGGAATGTATGGATGGTTGCATATAATTGCACAGCTGCATGGTCTAGACAGAGGACACAAACCACAGATTTTATCCCCTTGCTAACTATGCTGTTCCAAATGGGCATTTTATATTTGACTTCCTTTAGTAATGTTTCCTTTTGAAATGTTTCCGATAAAATTATTTTTGTTAACTTTCCTGCATTCAATGCACATTCTGTAGCTGACCTCCTTTGTAAAGTTTGTTGTTGCTGTTGTTGTTGAAATCTTTAAGGTAATATGTTAGTTACCTGTTAATTATGTTGCTCTGAATGTATACTTTATTTTTCACTTTCTTCAGTAATGTTTTATTTTGGATTGGTTCATTTGATGTTTTAATTCAGGTTACAAATCACAATGAGATTTTCTTTCTTTAAAAAGTGGTATAGAACGGAAATGATTAATAGTAATAATCGCCCGAAAGGCTATCTCCCCCCCCCCGTGATTCCCCCTCCCCTTTGTACTGTGATCTTTAACCAAAGTCAAAGAGGTTTCTTTGTTGTCTCCCAATTGATGTTTGTTCTGACTGAGTGGCAAACAGTGGGTTTTCCTGGGGAAAGTGGTGGGACAAAAAAAAGAACCTCTCCATCTTGTGAATAAAAATCATGGGGCAAACAGAAATGTGGATGAGGGAGTACAGTGGTACCTCGGGTTACATACGCTTCAGGTTACATATGCTTCAGGTTACAGACTCCGCTAACCCAGAAATATTACCTCGGGTTAAGAACTTTACCTCAGGATGAGAACAGAAATCGCACGGCGGCGGCATGGCGGCAGCGGGAGGCCCCATTCAGGTTAAGAACAGTTTCAGGTTAAGAACAGACCTCCAGAATGAATTAAGTTCTTAACCCGAGGTACCACTGTCGTAGTCTTATAGAGCAGGGATGGGGGAATCTGTGGTCCTTCAGATGCTGTTGGACTCCAACTTCCATCAGCTCCAACTAGCATGGCCAATGGTCAGGGATGATGGAAGTTGTAGCCTAACAGCATCTGGAGGGCCACGAGTTACTTGAAATGGAGCCCCCCCCCACAGATGCCAAGTGGAAAGTGTTCAGTTCTTGTTTCAGTTGTTTAAAACCTGAGAATTCAGGGGTTAAGAATGTTCTACCAACCTCTAAAAACAGTGGCAGACACCCTTATGTACTCATAATCCTGCCCACCTGCTTGCAGCAACTTCAGCTCCATGTTGGGCATTTCTGAAGCCTGTAACTTAGAGCAAGAAAATTGATATAATAACTGGTTTGTGGAAAACAGAAGTAAATTTGGATCTCAAATGAGGGCTCATTAAGAGGTGTGTTGTCAGAGGAGATCTTCATTCTGGGGGCATGTGGTAGACCTACATGATGGTTACGTCTTCTGACTTTGGGTTTGAGGCACCAAATATGGGTTTCCCTTGGTTAAATGAATGAATCACCGCCACTTAAACTTCCTGCAGCTTTACTGGAAAGATAAAGGAAGAAACCAGAGATCTTCCCCCTTTTTCTTTGTGTCTTTATGTGCTCTCCTCTGCCACATGACTTCATCCTCTTCACTAGGAAATAGTCACAAAATGACGGGTGTGCAATATAATGGGGGGTGCAGGGTGGAGACGGATTTTTGGTACAGAAGCGTAACGCTGCTTTGCCCTCAGAGTGAATGAACAACAGCAGTGCAGAACCTACAGAATGAATCACAGGACTGTAGGATTTTCAAGGGTTAACTGGTTAACCCCTTGCTCAGTGCAAGATGTCACTACCACTGCATCCCAGAATGGTGGTTGCCCAGCCTTTGCTTAAATGCCTCCTGGGATGTGGGGTCCACCACCCTCTGAGGCAGCTTGATAACTCATCCCATTCTCCTAAGGTTTAAAAAGGTAAAGGTAAAGGACCCCTGACAGTTAAGTCCAGTCACAGATGACTCTGGGGCTGCGGTGCTCATCTCGCTTTACTGGCCGAGGGAGCCAGCGTTTGTCTGCAGACTGTTTTTCCGGGTCATGTGGCCAGCATGACTAAGCCGCTTCTGGCGAAACCAGAGCAGCACACAGAAACGCTGTTTACCTTCCCGCCAGAGCGATACCTATTTATCTACAGTGGTACCTCGGGTTACATATGCTTCAGGTTACATACACTTCAGGTTACAGACTCCGCTAACCCAGAAATAGTACCTCAGGTTAAGAACTTTGCTTCAGGATGAGAACAGAAATCGTGCTCCGGCGGCATGGCAGCAGCAGGAGGCCCCATTAGCTAAAGTGGTGCTTCAGGTTAAGAACAGTTTGAGGTTAAGAACAGACCTCCGGAACGAATTAAGTACTTAACCCAAGGTACCACTGTACTTGCACTTTGATGCGCTTTCGAACTGCTAGGTTGGCAGCAGCTGGGACCGAGCAATGGGAGCTCACCCCATCGCGGGGATTCGAACCGCCAACCTTCCGATCGGCAAGCCCTAGGCTCAGTGGTTTAGACCACAGCGCCACCCACGTCTCTTCTCCTAAGGTTTAGCCAGCATCTAGTCCTGCCTTCTGAAGCAGCAGAGAACATCTCTATTTCACCTTCTGCATGACAGCCCTTCAAGTGTTTGAAGACAGCTCTCACGTCTCCATCGCCTCTTCTTCAGACTAAACATACCCAGCTCTTTCAACTGTTCCTCAAAGAACCTGATTTAATGGTGGCCCAAATATCTGCAATGCCCCTCTTTTCCCTCCCTTTTGCTTTGTCAAAAGAAATCAGTAACATATGCTTGCCAACAAGTTTCTTTCAATTAAATAATAATAGTTTGACGTTCAAGATAGAATTTAGAGGTTGATTTAAGTGAAATTATATTGTAAAGGGAGGGAATGGTACCTCTAACCCTTACATGCATTTGGCATGATGTCTGATGGAGTCAATGTGATTGGAATCCCTATGAAAAGAGCCACTCACCATGGGAAGGGAGCCTCTCCAGCAACAGTTTGTGCATGCCTCCTCTCTTTCACTGAACATACACAGAAGAAGAGTAGAAGAGTTTGGATTTGATATCCCGCTTTATCACTACCCTATGGAGTCTCAAAGCAGCTAACAATCCCCTTTCCCTTTCATCTGGGGGGGGGAGGGAAAAGGGACAGATGAAAAATAACATAAGAAACATAATAAATATATTGGAATATCTGAATGCCAGGAATGAAAAACAAGCTATCTTAATCTTTGTGGATGCTGAAAAGGCCTTCGATAATATATCATGGAACTTTATGTTAAAAAATCTAGAGTATATGGAAGTGGGTAAGGAATTCTATAATGGGATAAAGGCAATATATACAGAACAGAAAGCGAAGCTGATAGTAAATAACTACATTACAGAGGACATTAAAATAACCAAGGGTACAAGGCAGGGATGCCCACTGTCGCCACTATTATTCATTATGGTGCTGGAAGTTTTGTTAAAATCATTAAGAAAAAATGAAGATATAAAAGGGGTGTCTATAGGGAAAAATGGATACAAAGTTAAAGCATTCGCGGATGACTTGGTAATGATGATAGAAGAACCAGTGGAAAGCATTAAAAGAATCTTAGAAGAAATAGAGCAATTTGGTCGAGTTGCAGGATTCTATCTCAACAAAAAAAAAAAGACGAAAATTATTGCTAAAAACATGAATCAAGAATTAATTGAGGAAATACAACAAGGGACAGAGATAGAAGTGGTGAACAAAGTGAAGTATTTAGGAATATGGTTAACCCCCAAGAACATTGATTTGTTTCAAAACAACTATTTACCTATGTGGAATCAAATAAAAAGGGATTTGGAGGTGTGGGGAAGATTGAAACTGTCCTTTTGGGGGAGAATATCCACGATAAAAATGAGTGTGCTACCAAAGATGTTATTCCTTTTCCAATCACTGCCGATAATCAAGGGGGCATCAATTTTTAAAGAATGGCAAAAAATAATTTCAAGATATATCTGGCAGGGTAAGAAGCCAAGGATTCAGTTTAAGTTGCTAACAGATGCGAAAGAAAGAGGTGGCTTCGCCCTGCCAGATCTGAAATTATATTACGAAGCATCATGCCTCTGTTGGATAAAGGAATGGATTAAATTAGAGAATAGAGAGCTGTTATGTTGAATAATTGGCGTGACGTGGCTAATTGCTTTACGAACCCAATTAGCCCCAGCTGCTTACAGCGATCTTGGTCTGGCACGTTTCCCTCTCAGCTGTGCCGATCCTTCCATTCGCCACTAGTGCAGAGTAAAAACACAGCGGAGCTGTTGCCTTCCGGTGTAAAAGATTCAAACACACCCAGTCTTGTGTGTTTATTTATCAGTCCTTTATTACAGCAATTAGACAACAAAACGGCACTTCAGACATTTCCTGGGCTTCTAACGCTCATGGCGACCACCGTCTCTCTCAAAAACAAAGAGACTGGCAGTGAGGAATAACTCCTCCCTCCTTCCAAATCACACGTCAGAATGGACAGACGTCATGCAGAACTCCTTAACCCTGTGAGTTCTGCAAACCCTAACACCCCCTCTTCTGTCCATTCCTGAGGTGACTTGGGTGTTTACCTTTACAGACCTTTTGTGCCCCTTCCTGGCATTCTTGTCAGGCACCTGTGAAACCTCCTCACAACTCCCAGGTTCACACTTTGCGAAACCAACCCACACACCTGTGGCCTGATACCTCTCAGGTGGCATGCCCTTCGTTGTGCGACTGGACCGCCTGGGCACAAACTCAGGAACTTCCTCTGACTCACTGTGGTCAGTAGGTGTGTCCTCTGCATCACGGGATTCCCCCTCTGACTTAAAGCGTCTTCGAATTCTCTGCATCATGCTAACAGGAGACGTAGGCTCACTCTTGGGCTCTCTTTTAACAACCTGTGGAGACGCCCCATCCTGTTCTTGACCTTGGTCAGTGACCTGGTCGTCAGCAGGTACAGCCTCTGGCTCTCCTTCATCCTCATCCTCAGACAGACATTCTGAGAGAACGTCACGCCTTGCAGGAGTCTTTGACCAACCTCCCTGCTCATAGAACTCAGCGTGTTTACTGATCAGAAGCTTACTCTGATCACCTTCTGGATATGCAAACCGCCATGCTTTAGAAGCTGGTTCATACCCACAGAAGATCATTTTCTGGAACTTGGGTCCATCTGGCCTTTGCAAAGCCTTTGGCACCGGCACCAAGGCTGGTGACCCAAACGAACGGAGGAAATGAATCTGAGGTTTCCTCCCGTGAAGCATGAAAAACGGGGTGTCTCCTACCACTGAATTGTAGGACCTGTTCCAGGTGAAATTCACATTCTTAATTGCCTCCATCCAAAAGCTTGGAGGTAACCCAGAATCTGACAGCAACACCTGTGTAGCCTTAACCAGAGCTTCACTTCTAAGCTCTGCCACCCCCCTCTCTTGAGGAGAAGTCACCTTGTGATGTATCCCTTTCTGGTGAAAGAACTTCTGCAGAGCAGAAAGAAAGAAAGAGGTGGCTTCGCCCTGCCAGATCTGAAATTATATTATGAAGCATCATGCCTCTGTTGGATAAAGGAATGGATTAAATTAGAGAATAGAGAGCTGTTAGATTTAGAAGGATTTGATAACAGATTTGGTTGGCATGCTTATCTATGGTATGAGAAGAAGAAAAATCACAAAGGTTTCGAAAACCACATCTTCTGAAGATCACTGATAGAGGTGTGGGAGAGGTACAAAAATTTGTTGGAACCTAGACTCCCCCACTGGATTTCACCATTAGAAGTGATGAGTGTGAAAAAAATCAATATGAGGGGGAGGTGGATAACATATGGAGAATTGGTAATAAGAGAGGAGGGGAAATGGAAAATGAAAACTTATGAAGAGGTGAAAGAATTTGTTTATGACTGGTTACATTATTTTCAGATCAATGAAATGTTTAAAAAAGATTGTAAAATGTGTGGGTATGAAGGTAAAGAATCAAAATTCCAAGTGGAGGTATTGAATAATGAGTATAAAAATCTGTCTAAAATGTATAAAATGTTGCTGGAGTGGCTACAAAAGATGAAGAGGTAAAAGCAGTAATGATACATTGGGCAAGAGATTTTGGTTATAATATACAATATGATGATTGGATAAAATTATGGAATGAAAGGTTAAAATTCACGGCATGTACTGCATTGAAAGAAAATGTAATGAAAATGGTTTACAGATGGTATATAACGCCAGATAAACTGGCTAAAATGTATAAAACATGCAATAAGTGTTGGAAATGTAAAGAAAAAGAAGGTATTTTCTATCATATGTGGTGGGAGTGTAAAAGGGTGAAAGACTTCTGGGAAAGGATATACAATGAATTGAAAAAGATGCTGAAATATGCGTTTGTTAAAAAACCAGAGGCCTTTCTATTAGGAATGGTAGGAAACAAAATTAATAAGAGAGACTGTAAACTGTTTCAACATGCAGTGACTGCTGTAAGGATACTTCTGGGCCAAAGATGGAAACAGGAAGAAATTCCAACAGTGGAAGAATGGAGAAGGAAATTGACTGAATATGCAGAATTGGACAAATTGACTGGGAAGATTCGATATCAGAAAGACCAAAAGTTTATCGAGGACTGGGGGAAATTTACAGAATATCTGAAAAATATATGTGATGTACAGACAACGCTTGTTGGTTTTGAAGAGACTCCGTGAGATAGTAAGAAATACTGCAAAAAAGAGAGTAAGAGGAAAAGGAGTTTGGAAAGGCAATATTATGTTTAGAAATGCATTAACAAAAAAGAAACTTTATGAAAGATTGACAGAGAAATTGAAGAATGAGTGCAAAATAATTTGTTGACTGTATAAAATTTGTTTGGAAAATGAATAAAAATTATTCTTTTAAAAAAACAATCTCCTTTCCCTTCCTCCCCCACAACAAACACTCTGTGAGATGAGTGGGGCTGAGAGACTTCAGGGAAATGTGACTAGCCCAAGGTCACCCAGCAGCTGCATGTGGAGGAGCGGGGACGCAAACCCGGTTCACCAGATTACAAGTCCACCACTCTTAACCACTACACCACACCGGAGTGGGTACTATCCACTTCCTCCTCCTTCATGTTTAGGCGTATATCTAAATGTGGCCACCCCAAAGGAAAAGAGGGTGCACTTTCTAGTGAAACGAAAACAGTCACAGAGTTCTGAAACGTTTGAAAACCAAAAACTCAACAGCTGACAGCTAGGCCTCAGGATCTTGCACTCAGCAGAAGCCACGTGGCATGTTTGACTTCCAAGGTGTGTTCGAAAACCAAAGCATTCACTTCGGCATTCGAAAACCACAGAGACATTTGAAAACCGAGGTACCACTGTACTGTGTTCATATGACAGTCCACAGCCCTAGATCAGGGTCAGTGACATTATCAACCATATTAATATCACATTATTTGCTATGGATGTTATTTACTTTTTGGATAAATTATCACCTTTTGGAATATTACGCTTTGACTCTTGGGTGCTTTTTCTTTTTCGGCGTGATGTATTAAAAATATATAAACTATTTTAAGTACGTGGCAAAATAAAAGTTTAACAACAAAAATACTAGTTTCGGGAAAGATGAAAAAGGGAAAGCGAGCACTGAAAACGTCAAAGATGAGACTGCACAAAACTCTCCAGCATCTCACACATTTGTTGTTCACATATGCAGCTCTCCCTGGCATTGAGAGTTTATAAGAATTAGACCCATGGCATCTCAAGCAAGCTAGGAGTGTTGCTTCCAGGGGAGAGATCTCATTCCATTACATAAGAGGGCAAGAGATGGGCCACCCTCTACGCAGTGTGTTACACTATTGATTGAGGTAGTGCATTTTTGCTCTGCCCTTTTGAGGCAGGCAGTGCCTCATGAACCATACGTTAATACAAATGGTACTGATCAAACAGATTTTCAGGTGTGCTTTGAAAACAACCTCCTTTGAAGTGTGTGAGGATGGAAAGCTTTAAAATAACCACCAAATGTCATAAATCCTTATTGAAATGCTGTAGCGCATGTGACTGTAATCCAGCACCATGTCAGGCACATGTCAGTCAACTGATTTCAGTGCGTCTAAGCATGCCTAATTCAGCGCAGGATTCTATAAACTACATTTGCAATTGACCCTTTTCTGCTGGTTTACATTATCTGAAGTATTTGACCCACTCCAGGGTTTTGCACGGATGCATCTCTCAGAAAGAGCTAACGAGATTCAGTTCAGGCTGACTTAAGTTTCCCAGCCCAGGGGTGGGAAATGCTTGGCCCTCCAGATGTTGTTGGACTCCCAACACCTATCAGCAAGCACGGCCATTGGCCAGGAAAGATTCATTTACATGCTAGGTAAAAATTCACTTTTTGGGGGGTCAGCCTTTTGGAAGATGATGGGTTAAGACATTTTTAAGTTCTGATACAGTGGTACCTCTAGATGCGAACAGGATCCGTTCCAGAGTCCCGTTCGCATCCAGAGCAGAATGCAACCTGCGTGTGTGTGGGTGGCGATGCACCGCTTCTGCGCATGACATCATTTTGAGCGTCTGTGCATGCGTGAGCGGTGAAACCCAGAAATAACGCGTTCCGTTACTTCCGGGTCACCGCAGAGTGCAACCTGAAAATGCTAAACCTGAAGTGACTTTAACCCGAGGTATGACTGTATTTCAAATTATGCTCTTCATGTATTTTATAAAAATTGTTTTTAACATTCTTGCTTAGTATGTATTGTTTTCTATTGCCTTATTTTTTTGTCATCATTTTTGTGTGAAGGTGGTATAGAAACCATTTAATCAACACAACACAACACAACACAACACAACACAACACAGGGATGGCCAAGGAGCTCTCATTCCTGTCTTGGTCCTGCTAGGTGTTACTGCCAGTACGTCTCCAAACCTCACACAGCAACTTCATGGGGCACATGTAAGAGAGAGATACAACTGTCAGAATATGTGTAGGTAGAAGCATGTGGCAGCAAACCTTTCCTCCATCTGAACCCCGTTGCAGAGACCTATGCCACATACATGTTTTTCTGGAATTGAAGTTGTACTGGGAGACCTCAATGTTCCTTTCAACATAGTGGTTGAAAGGTTGCAAGGCTGTGGTTGCAAGGCTGTGGTCTGGATAGCAGAAAGGCTGCTTATGAGGTCAAACCTGCCAAACCAGTCTGGATTTGTTCAGCAAAATAGTTGGCCAAGTACAGGTGATTTCCTGTCATAGGAACAAATTATTGCAGTCGCTTTTGGGAGGAAAGAGCCATTTAGCAAGAGCTCTCTTCTTGTGGGAGATGATGTCATCAAACTGTTCTTTAGAAAACTGGATCTCCAATAATTAGTTCCAATGACACAAAAGTTTAGAATGGCAAGCTTAGAAAAATGATGGGATGAGTTGGATCTGAGAAAAGGACAATGTTGCTCTTTGTGAGAAATCTTATGGCACAGTTGGAGAAGTCTGATGGGGAGCAGCAAACTCCGGAGCATCTGTTGAGGGAGTTAATGCTACAAATTTCCACCTGTCCTCAAGCCTGTGCATTTGTAAATAGATGCAAAAGCAGTCTGTGCCTGAAGTGGTCTGAGTCATATAGGCCTGCTTTCCAAAGCAGGGTCTTAAGAGAGGCTTGTATTCAGTGCGCACATTGGTTCCTACCAGATTTGATTTGATTTGTTTTGTTTGTGCTCTGATTCATCCTTCACAGCTAGGCCCCAATCATTCTGAAACTCTGAACGTTTCTGGAGTTATCCTGCTAATCAGAGCAGCCCATAGCGTACAAATCAAGATCAGTTGTACAGAATTTGCTTGGTATGCAGAAGGCCTCAGGTCCAGTCCTTGGCATCTCCAGGTAGGACTGGGAGAGACCCCAGTCTGAAGCCCTGCAATACTGGTACTGGCCAATGTAGACAATACTGAGCCAGCTGGACCACTAAGATAGCTTCTTATGCTTCTAGATGTGACCAGAGCAGTAGGACATGGTGTGAGAGCATGTGATACAGCCACCTGATTGAAGCTAAGCAGGTCTAGGTCTTGCCTGGTTGCTGCATGTTCACCAACTCGAGCTGCATGATGGAATAAAGGTGGGATATAAATGTTCTAAATACAAATTTTAATGCATCCAATTATATATCCTTGCTCTTCTGTACCAAGAAGATGCAATTGCCCAAAGCTCAGTAGTCATACAGAGCAACAGAAATGACCTCCCCACACGCTTTGAGCAAAGCATCTGGGTTCATGCTTGCTTGCAGCTCGCTGACATCAGCAGAGCTCCCCAGCCTGCTTAGTATGCAACACATTTCACAGGCCATGATGGGAATGCTCAAAGTCAAGCGCATGTTGTTTTATGCATCCTATTGAACCAGGGACCTTTATGTCCAGCCTTCTTGACCACAATTCACAGTCTCATGTTTGTCAAAGGAGATCTCTCTGCCTTTGTTTGCAGCGCGCACACTCTTCAAAAATAAAAGATCCAGACTGCCTAATTCCTTAATATTTTAACAGCACAGTCTTTGCATCTGTCACATACTGATGAGTCATCATGAGGAATTAAGTCCCCCTTTCGGGATTTCCAAGCTGCACTGCAGCTAGGAAGCCACTTGCCATTGTCTGTCTTATCTGTTATTCACTCAACCTGTGAATGAAGCTCAGCCCCTCATTCATATAAGCGAGACCTTATTTCTTGAATTAAAAAGGGGAGAAGGAGGGAGGGAAGGATCTCCCGCCCTGAGCTTCTGTCAGCTCTTTCTCACTCCACTCTGTGCTGGGAGAATCACTGCCACAATGATCCTCCTGGCTTTGTTGTGTTTTTTGAATATATAGAGGGGGGAATTCCTTTAAAACTGCAAGTATGGACAAACAAGCTCTCCCCTGCAACAGACAGAAATGACAGCTAGCCTAAATAACAATAATAATAAAATGAAGCCGTACCCAGCAAAGCGATAAAATCTTGATTATGGTGAGCTACAAAAAGATAAACATGAGCTGCTGTTTATGCTAAAGAGGGCTGCTGTGTGAGTCATTGCTTTCATGATTCTATAACAAAGGCAAAGGAGGTTCAGATGATGGGGAGAAGACTTTTTTCCAGCTTAAAAAAAAAAAAAGAACCCATGGATTTCTTTGGCACCGAGGGAAAAAATGGATTAGGTTGCATGTATACATGGTGGGTTTTTTGGGGGTGGGGGAGTGGGAGAGACCTTGAAAATGTAAATAGTATAGAACTGTATTTCTGAAAGGTTTATTGTTTTGTTTTGAGAGTGAGGATAAGGCTCACAATGCAAACATCCATTTTTAGCCGTTGTGAACCCAATGCTTACAAAACAAGCTTCAAGTTGGCTAAAAATGGGTGTTTGCGTTGCGAGCATTGTCTGTGTGTTTTAATTGTAAATGTCTGATAAAAACATTGTTGGTTTTATCCAGCACCTGAAACAAACATTTCCAAATAATTTAGCATACAGTTGGCAGAGGGTGAGAATGAGGGACAGTGGAAATGAAACACAGTGGCTGGAATTTGCTGGCTGATAGGGACAGGATAGTTAAAGCTATGGTTTTCCCAGTAGTGATGTATGGAAGTGAGAGCTGGACCATAAAGAAGGCTGACTGCTGAAGAATTGATGCTTTTGAATTATGATGCTGGAGGAAACTCTTGAGAGTCCCATGGACTGCAAGAAGAACAAACCTATCCATTCTGAAGGAAAACAGCCCTGAGTGCTCACTGGAAGGACAGATCCTGAAGCTGAGGTTCCAATACTTTGGCCACCTCCTGAGAAGAGAAGACTCCCTGGAAAAGACCCTGATGTTGGGAAAGATTGAGGGCACAATGAGAAGGGGACGACAGAGGACGAGATGGTTGGACAGTGTTCTCGAAGCTACCAGCATGAGTTTGACCAAACTGCGGGAGGCAGTGGAAGACAGGAGTGCCTGGCGTGCTCTGGTCCATGGGGTCACGAAGCTTCGGACACGACTAAACAACAACAAAGGGATAGGATGGGGAGCAGTGGTAGTAGTGGAAGAGCGACAGAGAAGTATTCAGACCCCCCTAGTGCCCCTATTTCCCAGGGACACCCCTGATTTAGAAAAGCCACCTCAGTTTCTGATTTGATCTCGGAATGTCCCACTTTTCCTTAGAATGTCCCTATTTTCATTGGAGAAATGTTGGAGGGTATGGGGATCTGCCCCTGGGATTTGGCTTGGGGAGACAAAGCAAGTCTGCATCTTATACTGAGTGCTGTTTAATGACTATGTCCAACTGCTGAGAAAGAACATTTGATAATTTGGGGATATGCTGTCATCTCCTCTCTTTTTCTTTTTCATAAAATCCAGGAGCAGCAAGGATTCCTTTAACTAGTGACTGGGAGTGGGCTGGAGAAGCAGGGCTGACCTTGTCCTTGGCCAGAGTGAGTCAACCACACCTGCATCAGCACAACCAGATACCTTCATTTACCCCAACTACAGCAAGACATGTCTCTCCTGTATTGGTATCTACAGCCACAGCAGGCGCTGTAAGTCTCCAACTGTTTGACTTGGTCCCCGAAGGCGCACTCTTCCATCGTTTCCCGAGGCAGACAGATGCCAACCAACTGCATCACTACATTTCCCTATGTCATTGGTGGCAAAACACACCACAACCAATGGCTCCTGCCCAGCCCTGTTTAGCAGGCTATCTAAATGACATGTGACATCCACAGTCTCCACACCAGGCAGGCAAGTCTCCATGTCGTCTGCAGCCCTGTCACAAACCAAGGTAACTATATCACTGATTTAGGGTCAAGCTGCACACTACCAGTACAATTCTGTTCGGCAATTTTGATCACAGTACAGATTTGGGTGGGAAAATATTACCAATGCACTCACACACAGAACCAACAACGAACTTTCAAGCCCACATTTCCAGTGTTTGGGGAAGTATCAAAAGTTGTTTTGGCCCCAGTCAGCTCTAAGCTTCTGCAGTATTTCCAGCCACTACTTTTAAATAAGCCTCATTTACGGTGTTGGGTGTAGGCAGACATAGGTGCTATGAAGTAAAATATTAATTGTGGTTCCTTGGGGGCATGAAACCTTTGGTGACTGACTGAGCAGTTCCATTCACATTCAAGTCTTTCATTAACACAGCCAGACCTCTCCACCTCCTCCACCCCCTGCTTGCATCTGCTCTTCTAATGTTTGCCTTGCACATAATAACAGGTCCTTGCATGTAAGATACTTATATGCTTCATCAAAGGTATATCTCAGCTGGAAAATATAGAACTATAATTTAGGAAAGCTTTTTTACCTTTTATTTTACAAAGGCCTTCCAGCTGGCCTCCCATTGTTACACCTGTAACATCCATTATAAGACTTGAAGTCAAATCATCCAATGTGTTGGGAAGAATTCAGCGTCGCACAAAAACAAATGTTCCATCAGTGAAAGCATTTCTGCTTCCCCAACAAAATGGTCTTCCTTCTCTTCCCCCTTCCAGTCCAACTTTGGGGAGAGGGTGGGAAAAGCCCTGTTGTGCTAGGGGAATCTGGCCCAGCAGATCAGATCCAGTCAAAGTTCCATTTCTAACTGTAGCACTCTTAGGAATATGTGTGGAAACCTGTTGTTCAATTCCAACTCCCATCAACCCTGACTACTTTTCATGCTGACAACATCTGGAGGGCCCCAGGTTCCCCAGCGGTGCTTTAGAGGCCCATGAGCAAAGCATGGGATGACAATGGATATTCCATTTAGGTCCCATGGCTGACAGCTGTTGATAGACTTGAGAGCAGCAAAGGTGTTGAAGGACCTAGAGACAAAGTCCTTTGCAGAAAGGTATAAGGTCTCAGGAAGAGATGATTAAGAAGCGAGATGATGGACATCGTTTTAAAAACTTGTTTTATTTTTCTGATACGACAGGGATGGCCAGTGCAGCATTCACAGCTGTCAGTGTGACCACCCATACCTCCTTTTAGCCCCCTTGAAAGGTCTCAATAAACATCTCCTCAAAAGTACACAAAGACAGTTACATCTGAGTATGACAACAATTTCTGACTTCACCGGGTGACAGTCCCAGGATAATTCTGTTGTCTCTATAAGTTTCCACTCTGAGATTAATCAGAAATGGAGAACTGATTGGGCTTTTGAGGAGGTTATACAAATTGCCAAACCCTTAATAACAAACAGCAACAACAACATTTACATATTACATGCCCAAATCTCTAAAGCAGGTGTGGGGAACCTCTGGGTGGTATTCAACTAAATTTTACTCAGAGAAGAATCATTGAAACTAATGCACCAAACTTAGTCATGTTCATTAATTTCAGTGGATCTACTCTTAAGTAAAATATAGTTGAATACTACCCTTTCCAGATGTTACTGAATTAAAAACCCCATCAGACCCAGCTAGCATGTCCAATAATAGAACAGGATGGAGTTCTCCAATATCTGGAGCAAAAAAGTTTTCACCACACTTGCCCTAAAGGTAACCTAGTTGCCCTTAAGTATGTGGACTCAGAAAAGACATTGTTGTTTTTCGGACACCTAAAAGGGGTTTGACAGAGACATCACTACGTACTTGTGACAAAATTCACTTTTGCCGTTTTCTTCTTTTGTTTGTGGACAGATTTTTTTTTATAATTATTATTATTAATAATAATAATCCTGAAAAACCTGACTGACCAGAAGAAACAGTGGGATAAAAGAATTACATGTACTGCTGCATGGATGGAAACTGATGCCTCTCAGCCTCAAAACCACTTTCTGCCTTCAAAATGATTGCCTGGACCCCAATCATATTGAGTATGGAAGATTAGCTGACCTTGAGTATGGAAGATTAGCTGACCTTTCGCAGCAGCTGGTACCAAGTACTTTGGACGGAAGAAAATCTGATGAGACTGAGCTAGAACTCCTTCGAGACCCGATGACCAACAAAGAGGGCTACCAACAAAATCGGCAGAGAGAGACTGACAGAGATTTAAAGGCCTCAGATGTGAGGAATCCAGGCTAAAAACTGTTTTTGTGGACATTGGGACATTGGGAAGGGACAGAAACCGGGGCGGGGGGGGGAAGAATTTTTTAGAAAAAAATGTTTATGACCTTTGTGTTTGATTATTATGACCTATTTTTAAGATAAAAGGGAAATTCGTGGAAGGAATTTGAGTCGACCTTAGAAAAGGATTTAATATTTATAAGAAAATTGGATAAGTAAAATTTGGCCAAGTAATAAGAATTAAGTATTTCTTTAAAAATATATATATAATAATAATATGTAAAGGATGAGAGATATGAACTTGCTGAGCTAATTTAATTGAATTAGGATGTATGAAGGGGGGGTGGGGGGAGGTCAAGAACTGGGGTTAGGAAAGTAAGGATATGAAACTTTATATGTGTTGTCTTTGTCTGTGTGTGTGTGTCTGTGTATATAAAATGTGAAAACTCAATAAAAATTTTATAAAAAAAAACACAAAAAAAAACAAAATGATTGCCTGGACCCAGCCTAGTCTCAAGATTTGTAAGCAGGGGGTAGAGCACACAGCTCAGGAGAAACACAATAAGAATCAACACAGCAATCAAAGGAAAGGAAGTAACCTGCAGTACAAGCAGACCCTTGTTCCCTATCAAAAGATAGTATTTTATCTTTGTGCTGAGATAGAAGGCATTGCCAATTACAGTGAAGGCCTTTCAGCTGCAGTTCCCATAATAACAATCCATAACAGTCACTGAAGCGTCCTAGATTTATTATCTTCTTTTGCCACGACTTAGTGCCTTCCCTGAAACCAAGAAGATGTGATGATTGCCCGTGAGAAATTGCTAATGAAATTATCCCCAACGCTGATCTACCTTTTCTCAGGGAAGATCCTAACAGCGAGGCAATCTGCGCTGGAGACATCGTTCAGTCATCAGAGCAGAAGCACTTTGTAGGAAAGTACGACAAATTGCAGACAATTTGCTCTCTACTCTTTGAATATTCTGAGACGATTTCAAATACAGGAAAAGTCTGCAGAGAGGACATTGGTGCTTCTACTCAAACACACATGGCAACACTCTGTGGTGAGAGAATCGAGAATCGAGACCAGGGTGTTTCTTTCCACATGATCAGTCCCACAACACCTTGTCACTTTCGTCCCGTACCCTTCCAAGTCCCTTTTTAATGACAATAGTGAGAGACAGCAATTGTTTTGCTGTCTCCATAGCATTTGTTTTTCTGTGGGGCAATCAATATCTATGACATGGAGCACTCACTTCCCTTAAAAAAAATCTAGCCAACACACTCCCAACATAAGAGGTGCTCCTGGAGATCAATGGTGGTGACTTAAGTAATTTTGCCATATGTAGCACAGCCCAAATAGCAGGCCTGTGCAAGGACCCTCTGATCCAATGCAAGGCCTGATTCAGTGATCTGGTTTTGGCCCTGATTCAGTTTGAATCGATCTGGAGCCAGATCCAGAAATTCAAATCTTGTACTGTACTCCCATTCACTTGCATTGGGAAATAGAAATGGCCACAATTTTTTTGTTTGTCCTCCTAGGTGCAAGGAATTTGGAGGCATGGTAGCCCACCAAGAGGGGATTAAAAGGTAAAGGGAACCCTGACCATTAGGTCCAGTCATGGCCAACTCTGGGGTTGCGGCACTCATCTCGCTTTATTGACCAAGGGAGCCGGTGTACAGCTTCCGGGTCATGTGGCCAGTATGACTAAGCAGCTTCTGGCGAACCAGAGCAGCACATGGAAATGCCATTTACCTTCCTGCCGGAGTGGTACCTATTTATCTACTTGCACTTTGACGTGCTTTTGAACTGCTAGGTTGGTAGGAGCGGGGACCGAGCAAAGGGAGCTCACCCTGTTGCGGGGATTCAAACTGCCGACCTTCTGATCGGCAAGTTCTAGGTTCTGTGGTTTAACCCACAGTGCCACCCGTGCCCCTAAGAGGGGATTAATACTGCCCAATTTCATATAAGTATCTCCAGAGAGAGGCTCAGGCAACCCAGTCAGATGGACAGCATATAAATAACAAAATAATAATAATGAACAGTTCCTTCAAGCAAGTGATGAACTGTACACACACAGGGCCTACAGATACAGTCTATTGCACCCCTCAAAAAGCTGGGCTTTAGTTGAGATGGACAGCGAGAATTCATATAAGGCAAGAGTGAACGCATGAGGAACAAGTTCAGGTGTGAGACTCAGATGCTTTTGTGATTACCTGGGAAATCACCTAAAGAATTGCAGACTGCCAATCTCAGTAACCCCTTAGGTCCTCAAGAATTATGTGCTCATCACTGGGAAAATGTGGCTGTCTTTACTCTTGCCTCTGTTTTTCTGTTTTTTAACCAAGTGGCAGCTGTATGTCTTATCCACACCCCTGGAGTGGAAGCACCTCTGAGAGCCTGGTGAAGTCTTGTTTGTGTTGTGCTGGTTGAATAAAGCTGGTATTGTTATCTGTTTCTTTATATCCGCTGCTGAGATGGGCTGGCAGCATTAATAGGTTCTGCAATGATTCATGGGCTTAAACTCCTAATCCCCTCAAGAACAGGAAATGAAAGCCAAGAAGAACAATACACACTGGGAGATAATACATTTAACAGTTACGTGCTCTGTTCCTTTGAAAAGCTCAGAAGCATATTTAGCTTCCTCCTGTGGGATTGCCTCAGCATTGTTCAACGGCAGTGGCTAGCATCTGAAAACAGGGTCAGGCAGAACAAAGTGACTGAGGTTGCATGTACACCATACATTTAAAGCACCCCTGCAAGGAATCATGGGAACCCCTCTCAGAGCTACAGTTCCCAGCACTCCTAACAAACTATAGTTCCAAAGATTCTTTGGAGGGGACAATATGCTTCAAATGTATGGTGTGTACACAGCTGGAGCTAGTGAAATCAAATTTATTTGTTAAAACCATTGGTGCAATCAGTCAAACAGAGATACATTTTAATATAGCTGATCCACAGCACACTGAATCCCATTTTGTGTGGTAAAATGTTTGCCATGGAGTTGCTAAAGGAAATACCCACACCTTATGGATGTATCTGAAGAAGTGTGCATGCACACAAAAGCTCATACCAATAACAAATAGTTGGTCTCTAAGGTGCTACTGGAAGGAATTTTTTTAAAATTTTGTTTCGACCTTATGGATAATGTATTTATCTCTATCAACCAGCAAGTAACAGATTTTCTTCCTACTGTTCAAAAAAGGAAACTGGACAGATTTTCTTCCTACTGTTCAAAAAAGGAAACTGGACAATCTCTATCAAAAACCTTTTCCCGGGGTTTAATACACAATGAACACTATTTTCTCATTCTCCCTGGCCACATATTTGGGAATGAAATTTACAGGTGTTCTAGCATATCTCCCACCCAGAAATACTGTAGCCAATTTATGGTATGTCATTTTAAGAGTGAAACTTAATTTTAGCAAATTTCTTCAGTCTTAAAAATATGCTTTTGGGTATGAGGAATTCAAATCTGCTATTATTTTTGTGGACTGGACAACAATTAGCTCGGTAAGTCTACATTTGATTAATAGTAATAGTAGTAGTAACACCTGGGACGCAGGTGGCGCTGTGGGTTAAAGCCTCAGCGCCTAGGGCTTGCCGATCGAAAGGTCGGCGGTTCGAATCACTGCGGCGGGGTGCGCTCCCGCTGCTCGGTCCCAGCGCCTGCCAACCTAGCAGTTCGAAAGCACCTCCGGGTGCAAGTAGATAAATAGGGACCGCTTACCAGCGGGAAGGTAAACGGCGTTTCCGTGTGCGGCTCTGGCTCTGGCTCTGGCCAGAGCAGCGATGTCACGCTGGCCACGTGACCCGGACAGCGCTGGCCCCTGGCCTCTTAAGTGAGATGGGCGCACAACCCCAGAGTCTGTCAAGACTGGCCCGTACGGGCAGGGGTACCTTTACCTTTACCTTTTAGTAGTAACAACAACAACAACAACAACAACAACAACAACAACAACAACAACAACAACATTTATACCCCACCTATGTGGCTGGGTTGCTACAACTACTCTGAAGACTGTTTTCAGAAAACCTTTTTTAAAAATAGATTTTACCTTTTGAAAACGTCAGGTAATACTGAATAAGAATAATATATAAATAATAAAAATAATATTAATATACAATATAACTGCAAGTGGGATAGCTGAGTCAGTAGAGCATGAGACTCTTCATCTCAGAGTTGCAGGTTCAAGCAACACCTTGAGCAAAAAGATTCCTGCATTGCAGGGGTTGGACTAGATGACCCTCATGGTCCCCTCCAATTCTACGATTCTGTGATGCTATGATTCTACCTGGCAATCATTTTTAATTATTTCTATGCAATTTTACATGTTATTTTAATTTAACCAAAATATCTTTTGAATTCCCAAGTTGTGTTGCAACATTTTAGCAACCCTCATTTTTGGAATTTGAAAGTTGACAAATTCAACAGACCCTGCTGGCTTTCAGCAAGGTGAGCTCCTGTCACGATGGCATACAGTAATTATTCTTTGTAACTTGATTATCCCAGAAATCCTAGCATGCAAACCCCAGCTTCCTTTTGTATGTTCCTTCTTTCTGTGCTCTCAGTAATATAATATTCAAGCACTGGGTGCCTGATGCATAAACTCTGGCATCCAACAATCTGGTCTCTCCTCCCCCCCCCCCATTACAGCCATGATTGTGCACTATTATTTTGCATAGACCCTATTGTAAAATTTTATCCATTGAATATGCATCTTGACAGCCTTTGGAAAAGCAACCTCATGGCTACCACTGTTTAGGAGATAACAGACTGAAATGGAGGGGGCACTGGAGGCATTGACAGCTAGGTGACACCTTTGCCAAGCATGAACATTTGGATCTGTGTGGTAATTACATTCCAGCAATAACTCTGGAAGAGCCATGAGGCCAGCAGGCAGGGCTGGAGAATAAGGCACAAACGCCAAGAGCGGACCGGAAAAAGTGTTACTAGGAAACGAGTGAGGATTGCGCTCATAGTGATTCAGTTGGGCTCTTCAGAGAAGTACCAAATGACTAAAGCCAAGGGATTCTTCGAAATATATGTTTGGGTTATAAACATTTCCGGCAATTTAATTAACAGGAACATTATAAGGACATTTAAAGCAAACACAGCAGGGCCATCTGAAAGAGGGTTTCAGATTCTTCCCAGCTTCACCAGATGTCTAAATCGGTGCCTGCTAAGAGAGGATGTGACAGTACCACTTAAAAAACGGAATAAAGGCAGTGGCTAGGAAAGAGAAGGATGGAGATCCCACACACAAGGAGAACCCGTCCCTGCAGAGGGGTAATCTTTCAGGGGCTGCATGCTGACAGTGGGTAGGGCAGAATTCAAGAGTAGGTGGGGTGAGGAATTACCTTTATTCCTGCCACCCTCGCCTTTTCTGCCACCCCCTTCCCCTCATTGCGCTCTATGTGGGGCTGCCTTTGAAGGTGACCTGGAAACTACAACTAATCCAGAATGCGGAAGCTAAATTGGTGACCGGGAGTGGCTGCCACAACCATATAACACTGGTCCTGAAAAGCCTACTCTGGCTCCCAGTACGTTTCTGAGTGTTGGTACTGACTTTTAAAGCCCTAAATGGCCTCGGCCCAGTATACTTGAAGGAGTGTCTCCACCCCCATCATTCAGCCCGGACACTGAGGTCCAGCGCCGAGGGCCTTCTGGCAGTTCCCTCGCTGCAACAAGTGAAGTTACAGGGAACCAGGCAAAGGGCCTTCTCGGTAGTGGTGCCCACCCTGGGGAACGCCCTCCCATCAGATGTCAAGGAAATAAACAACTATCTGACTTTTAGAAAGCAGCTGAAGCAACCCTGTTTAGAGAAGTTTTTAATGTTTGATGTTTTATTGTGTTTTTAATATTCTGTTGGGAGCCGCCCAGAGTGGCTGAGGAAACCCAGCCACATGGGCGAGGTATAAATAATAAATTGTTACTGTTATTGTTATTGTGATTGCTATTTCCCCCTACTTGCCACTCACATGAAATGAGGCCGAAGGGTCAAGTGTTGCAGGATACCAACCTGTTGTGACACAATGCCTTATTACACAGGGTAGATCTCCATATAATGCAACCCTGCTTCAGCCAGTGTGTGTGTGTGTGTGTGTGTTTAAGCTGGAAACTGCTCAGGATTGATGTCAAAGACGGGGGAGGGGAAACACTTCTCAGTCAGCACTACTGACTTGGGGCCTTGCCTACGGATCTCTTGAGAGATGTGCCTTGTTAACATTCCACCTATTCCATCTCATCACCACACTCCCCTTCCTCCATCCTGTCCCCCTCCCTCCTGTTTACTTTCCAGCTGTGCATATATCACACACATGCAAACACACACACACACACACGCTCTCTGCACATTCCTTCCCTGACACAGTGTACACAAGGTCTCCTCCCAGAATGAACAAAACAAACGCACCCTTCCTGCAAACAACACTGTTGGAACAGAGCTGTAAGGCCTCCGGTGACAAGGCTTAGACAGAGGCCACTTGACTGCTTATTCAGGAGGTTTGTCAGGAGTCAGAAGGCATTGGTTAACAATCCTTTTCTTCCTTGAGTCTTGAGTCAATGAGAAAGAAGCGGAGCTGTGGAATGTTCCATTACTTCTGTCCAGAATGGTGACTGTAGAAACTGTTAAATCGTTTCTACACTGTGACAATTATAGTGGACGCTCGGGTTGCAACTGTGATCCATGCGGGATGCACGTTCTCAACCCGCAGCATTTGCAACCTGCGTCTGTGTACGTGCAGGTTGCAATTCGGTGCTTCTGCACATGCCCAAGCATGATTTAGAGCTTCTACGCATGTGTGACCGCCGAAACCCGGAAGTAACCTGCTCCGGTACTTCCAGGTTTCGGCGGTCCACAACCCGAAAAAACCTGCCTGGAGAGCTGCTGCCTGCCAATGTCAATAATACTGAGATATATGGATTGACTAATGATCTGACTTGGTATAAGGCAGGCTTTTATGTTCTTAAGATCATTATCTGTGGTTTTTCATTTAGGACTCATCATTTGGGTGACTTGGGTTTGGACTTGCCCAACCTCTCTGCTGCTTACTGTTACTTGATGGATTTCCATCTGATCTAATATAGATTGATGGATTCTCATCAAGTTATATTTTGATACAGACCAGAAACACAATAAAATTTATTACATTTATATTGCACCTTTCCTCCAGCAAGGAACTTGAGGTACTCCTCCTCATTTTATCTCCACAACCCTTTGAAGTGGATTAGGCAGAGACTGATCTATGGTCACCCAATGAGCTTCATAGCTGAGTGGGGATTTGAACCCTGGTCTCCCAGGTCCTAGTCTAAAACTCCAACCACTATGACAAACTGTCTCTAATTCCACAAGGAGACATGGCAGTAGAGTTGGAGTAGACCTGGGACTCCCTACTTTCCAGATTTATAAGGAGCTTCAGGGGAGCCATTTATAGGATGTGTTTGTTTGTTTGTTTGTTTGTTTGTTTGTTTGTTTGTTTGTTATGGGACTTTATACCTCACTCTTCAGCAAGTTCCCAGGGTGGCTTAGAAAGAATCACAATAACAAGAACAACAGTTAAAAACACAAAAAGTTGAAAAACAACAAGGTTTAAAAGAGTTAAAAGCAACTAGCAGAGATAAAATAAGCTTTGTGTCAAAAGGTGGGATATCTCAGTTGGTAGAGCACAAGACTCTTAATCTCAGGGTTGTGGGTTTGAGTCCCACAATGGACAAAAGATTTCTGCATTGCAGGGGGGTGGACTAGATGACCCTTGTGGTCCCTTCCAGTGCTACAGTTCTATGATTCTATGAAATAAAAAGGTCTTTCCCTAACACTGAAATGACATCAAAGTAGGCAACAAGCAGGTCTTCCTGGGGAAAGCTTTCCACAGTCAGGAAGCCATCACTAAGGAAGCCATTTCCTTAGTAACACTCAGGGACAACCAAAGAAGAGTCTTGTTTAAGATCTTAAAGTTTAAGCCGGTAAATAGTCCTTCAGGTGCCCTAATCCCAAGTCGCAAAGGCTTTTAAATGTCAATATGAGCACCTTTGCCCCTGGAGGCTCAAGCAGTCTTGGGGTGACAGAGTTCCACTGTGGGCACAGACTTGTGGAAACAAAGTTAATTTAGGAAACAAAGTTAATTTACAAATGTTCATGGTAAGCTGAGGGGAAGTAATTGTACACACATAGGCAGTTCTAGTCTATAAACAAGGACTACTCTTTTTGAGTGCAAGGAAGTCAGAACCACTATTAATATCAAGGAGCTGCTGTTGTTCTTCTAACGGCCAGAATCTGCCTAGATAGAACGATATAATTGTGTTATAAGAACTTTAAATTGAAGAACATGAGCATTTTTCTTCCTCTTCCTTCCCTTCCCTTTTTCCTTGTGTGTAGCTTTTTAGATTGTGAGCCTGAGGGCCGGCACTGTCTTAGTACTGTTTTTTTGTAAGCTGCTTTGAGAGACCTTTTGACTAAAGGGTGGGGTACAAATGCTCTGAGTGACTGAATGCATGAATAATATCAATTAAGCTGGCTACTTCCAGTCAGGCTGCTCTTTGCAGCCTTTTCCAGCAAGTTCCAGAATATGGTTATTTTCTCCTTACATTCAAACAGCAGAAGCGGAGGTGGGTGGGAAGAGAGGAGGGAGAGATTCTACCTAGTTGGGGAGCATGTTTACAATATTTACTTTCCTTCAAGGAAACACAATCTGATTCTGACCAGCAGCTTGCTGAGATTTCAATCAGGAAATTATTGCTCTATCCCCAGATGCATGAAGTGGATTTCCACTCATATGCAGAACAAATCATTCATATATATTGAGGAATTTGAAAAGTTGTTTGTGTAACATAAAGCCAGTCATTTAAGAAAGAGAATAAAGGAAACCACAGCACTTTACATGGAGGAGAGGAAATGAACAGCAGTCAGATCTCAAGTGCTTAGGACTTGCACAGCCATATGTAAATTTAGCTCAGTACTGAAACTGAAGCCCCCTTCATATGCTATCTGTGTGAAGCAGGCTCCCCACACAGAAAGAGCTGTGGGGCCACATTACTAGCTCCACTGTCACTGTTGTTGGACTCTCTCCAACCCACCACCCAGGTATGGCACATCTTTGTATAGGAAAAGCCTTTGTACATACAGATCTATCTGTTTCCCTTATGAAAACCTCCATGCATGATGCATGAGCTAGGAATGGACTGAGCAGCCTCATTCAATCCCATTTCAGTTTCATCGACATTTTACCATTCATCCTATTTCCTACAGATTTTTTGAAAGAACACATGCAAAGTCCACATTTAAATGATACATATTTTGTGCGTGCCCTTTTCAATACTCCCTCCACAAAATATTCATTTTAAATGTAAAATAAATTCTTTTTGTGCCAACCTTTGGCACACTAAAATTTCATAATGCAAAATCCAACTGGGAGTTGCATTCCAGTTCACAAGCAAGGTTGGGACTGTAGTATTGGGTCACTCCACCTCAAATATCTGCTCCATTTCTGGTATGGGTATTTGGGAGTAGAGCTTCAGAGTCATGTGATATCAGGGGCAGGCCTAACAGCCACACTCCCCACTCTTCAATCTATGCAGGGAGTCCCCTTCATGTGATTAATATGTGAAGCAGGGTAATGTGTCTGGAATACCTAGTTAATCCATTCATTCCAACCTCATTCTTTAAGATTCAGAAGCATCAATTTTAGGAATGTCTAATTTCTGAGTCCATTTCTTCTGCTGTACTGTAAATGACTTTTTCATTCATCCTGGTATCACAGCACATGTGAATGTTCACTGCAAGGTAAAGAAAAGGCTTACTTTGTGGTTTAGGGAAAGGTCAGATATGGCATGCATGCGAAGGATCAATGTTAGTGCAACTTTTGTTTGACTAACATATGGTGTTGTTTGACGAACATAATGCTCCCCATCTCCCACCCCCGCCAACTCCTGAAATGAAATAGAGACAAGCAAAATGGGAATTGGCAGATATTAAGAAGGCTTCCGTGAATTAACAAATTACGGTAATGAAAGCAGTAATTTTGGGAGAGATCACCCAAGGAAGAAAGTATAAACCGATCCATTCTATTGTCGTAGCTTTATAGTCCAAGGAAATTAGCAACTGACCCCTAACAATTAAAATAAAAAGCTGAAAATTGTTCCTTTGATAAGTGCCAAGCCTAGTGTCAGAGTTCAGAAAGACAGGTTGGGCATTCCAGGACCACGGATAGCTACAAGTGAGCAACATGCTCTGGCAGAGGTTGAGAGTACAGTGGTGCCTCGCAAGACGAAAAGAATCCGTTCCGCGATTCTCTTTGTCTAGCGGTTTTTTCGTCTTGCGAAGCAAGCCCATTGACGGCTTAGCGGATTAGCGCTATTAGCGGCTTTTAGCGGCTTATCGGCTTATCGGATCAGCTGATAAGCGGCTTAGCAGCTTAGGAAAAGGGGGGGGAAAGGGGGAAAAACCCGCAGGAACTCGCAAGACATTTTCGTCTTGCGAAGCAAGCCCATAGGGAAATTCGTTTTGTGAAGCACCTCCAAAACGGAAAACCCTTTCGTCTAGCGGGCTTTCCGTCTTGCGAGGTGTTCATCTTGCGGGGCACCACTGTAGTTTGAGGCGTTTTGAGCCTTAAACTCCAGAGTATGTCTTCTAGGTATTTTAAAGACCTGAAGATGGGCACTCCCCCCCTCCATGCCATTGGAGCAGTGAGGTACTGGGAGAGACATTTGGTTCTTCAGGCTCAGGGGCCTATGACTGTCCTGGCTCTGGTCCTATAGGCCCTGGTGGCACAGGAGGCTCTTCTGGGGGCTCAGGTACAGCACTGGTCTCATTGAAAACCAGTCTTTTCAATAGCCTTCCAATAGTCCCTGACTACTGACCATGCTAGCTGATGATGGGAGTAGTAATTCAAGATATCTGGAGGGCACCAGATTGCTGTAAGGTGTCTCCTTGAAGCCTAATTCTCTATGCAGATACACCTTACACATCTCACCACAGTGAGGAGACATAGTGGAAGTTCCACTTCTGATATGAGAGAAGTCTAAGTTTCCCCTCATTTTTTGGTTATGTGTAAATTCATTCAAATGGATATCTTTTCCAAGATAAGGTGGTGATTATGGAGGCAACAGTTCAGACAGATTTCCCATAGTTAATACTGAGCAGCTCACCAAATCTTCCTCTCAATTATGTTAGCTCACACCAGGGCAGGACAGTATAGCATTCCTACTGACTGACTCATCGCCTAAACTCAGTTTACATGAGAGAAGGAGAGAAAGGGGTGTGTGTGTCACTATGGCAACAACAGTGACAGTTCAAGTGACAAAAGGAGGAGGCAGCCAGGGTTGCCTTTTCCTTGTCACTGCAATATTTATTTTCAGAGTGCTATAGACTTATATTTAAAAAATGAGCATCTTATGTTTCCTTTTGGGGTTATTATAAAGCACTGCGGCCTGGGATAACACCAACTTCTGCTCCTGTCTTAGTAAAGCAATGCTTGAACAGAGTCTCTTTGGAATTCCTGTCATCAAGTGCTTCACGATTCCCACCCACCCACCTGCCCCTTGACCACCAATGTACAATGCTGGATTATGATTTTTAAATGAATTCATGTGTTAGAACCAAAAACAACCAAATGGTATTGCTACACCACTACCCATGGTTACATGGAAATGTCAGAATAGCAGGAACAAAAAAAGTTAATCTATTGTTTCAAAAGCACAAGGCTCCTTTCAGTCAGAGGAATGTCTTGTAGTCACTGTCAGAAATCCAGAGAGAACCACTTCCATAAAATTGAGCCACGTTTATTGTTTCCAAAGAAGTTGGTGGTAACTGTATACTTCTATCTTTCTTAACCAGTAAGATAAAAGCTGGATGATACAATGAGTAAAACAGAAGTCAACATTACAGGGACAGGCAACCTTGGTAGCTACAGGGTTGCCACACAGGCAGAGGGTGGGTCATTTGCTACCTTTCCACCCCTCATGTCTTCAACCAATCAACTCCACGGCTGCCCTCAGTGCCATGAGTGGAAAGGGAAATAGAAAAGAGCATACTCTGTCACTTTTACCACCATTCCCCTAGCTCCCATACTTGCGAAAGAGATGGTATTAGCAGCAGATCTGACAGGATGGAAGGGGGTGGAAACCATTGTCTCAGCCATCTCTGAGGCTGCCTGCTGCTATGAGTGGGAGGGAGCTGCCAAGCTGGGGCCTTCCCTCACGGCTTCCCCGCACATCATACTAGATTAATTCCATAAATTAACATGAGCTATTAGGTAAGTAATCAAGGAGTTGGTCCCGAGAGTGTAAAGAAAACCAAAAATTAAAGAAAACATGTCCCACCACAGTGATACTCTCACTCCCTAGCAGTTAAAGAAATGAAAACCAGGATGTCAAATGGAAAGGGGGCAGGGAGTATGGAAAAGGTGATTAATAGGGAAATGTTGAACCTCCAAAAAACCAATAGTTCTTTCCCACTATTACCTGAGAAACAGAGCCCAAATTTTGTTATTTTGAGCACACCATGGACACAGATGGATTTGTCCATACCAGTTCCAAAATGTAGGAATTATGAGAAGTGTTATGCTCCATTGATACACACACGTACATCAGATATCCCTTTCCAACCATACCTACTCTGAGAATCCATGCTGTTTGTAAGAATTCTGGGAGTTTAAAAGATGGCATGTGTGAGACAGGGACCCCAGGACAACTGGCTCTTCCAAATGTCTGGCACAGTCAAATGTTAGGTGCATTGAGGTATTCCTGAAATTAATGCTCTACTTGTGCTCTGCTGTGTTTTTAAATTCCTCTCACTTGAGTGGGAAGTAGGTGTGCAGAACTTTCCCTAGACTGTCCCTTCCATGAACATTGTAAAGAGCCCTGACTTTAATAGAATCATTTTCAATAGTCTTATCTAGACATATTGAGGCTGCATGAGCACTTTGCATCTTGGAATCCATACAGGTCAGTGCTCAGTGTGAGAACTAGCCAATACTGAGTTGGAAGGAGTTCTTTCGGCATTCTTTCAGTGCTTAGTGGCAGTGGACTCCAAATGGCTGAGCGTTATGAGTAGTCGAAAAAGGTAGACGAAAAAGAACAAGAGTCTCTTTCAGGGCTTCTTTTCATGCTGCAATTTCATGTGCCTTGGGTTGTGGCTGACAGTCAGCGTAACCTGAATCTGTGGAATGTTTTGCAAATAGACTTTTGAAAGCTTATAGAAAGGACGTTCTGTCTCTGATCCAAGAGCTGAGTGATCACTGGAGTTGCGCTTATCTCAACAGGTGCACTTCGGTTTAAGGACAGACCAGATGGACCAGGCTTTCCACTTCCCTTTCAAATTCAACAAAGGCTAAGTCCTAATTCTGTCCGTCCCCCCCCCCCCCGGTAACAAATTTGTCCTTTACAACACTAATGGGAATGGGAATGTCTTGCATTTGCTGCTCTTTTCATTACGAAGGATGATAGAGCTGTGTACGTCTGCATGTTTCATTACTGTATATGTCACGTGTATGGGCTGTATCATTTGAGCTGGCAGAGGCATTTCAAGAAAAGCAGAGTACATTAGGTGAAAAAGAACACAGGGGTTGATGGCATTTGGATTTGGGTTGGTTCTTAGGTGGAGAAGGTTAATAAGCCTGTTTAGAGAGTTGTGTTATCACAACTGAAAAATTGGAGGCACAGAAACATTCAAAAAATAAAGCAACATTTTGATTCAGAAAATGAAAACAACATTTTATTTTCTTTGCCAGTCATAATGGTTAAAGTAGGTCCAAATCAATAGAAGAATCTTCTGCACAAACTCATTGAGGCAGAGGGTGGGACCCAGAAGTTACATGAAAGAGCAGCTGAAAGTTAGGATGGAGGAAGGCCAAGAAGGTGTTTGAAACTTACTCTGTGAAAAGGCCACAGAAGCAGTAAAGAGAAAGAACAATAACCTTAATATGTTCAGATCAATAAGCAAGAAGGATTAGGGTGGGACAAAAAAGAACAAAGCTTTGAAACCCACCTTTGGCCTTTCTTTTGATGGATCCAAAGTGCCTCGATAATGTGACTTTACTGTTTATGTTAAGCTGGACACAGTTTGCTCATTGGGAAGGTGGGCAATGAGCAATTGGCTGCTGAAAAGCCATAACTGCTTGCCAGACTGGAAGCTACACCAGGAGGGCATGGCTTCAGAGAAGACAGGAAATGGAACTGGAACTTGAAAGAGACCATAGAAGTTTTATTTAGGTTGGGCAACTGATTTTAAGATTTCAGAGTGATGCACTATGTTGCTTTGGGACTCGCACTGCCTGCACTTCCTTCTCTTTGGCTATTTAACCCAAACACACAAGGACCAAGTGTTCCCATGCACACTATGTGCACCTGCTCTATCCCTGACTTTCCCATGTTGAGTGAGAAGGTCTAAAGGTTACTTTGAAGTGCATTTTGCCTGACCACCAACAGAGCCAGGTGCAAAACAGAGGCTCTGTGAATAGGGTGCCTCTGAACACATGCTCAGTCCAAGTTACAAGAAAGGAGATTCCAACTAAATACCCATATGAACTTCCTGATGCACAGAAGACTACTTCTCTAGTTATATCTGAATCACTCAGGAAGAATCCACATACCTTTACTTGGACCACAAAATTGTCACCAAATATTAAGAAAGTTTTAAGTTCTCCAGAACTTGTTTCACGATGGATTTTAAGCAAAATCTATCATCTATCTATCTATCTATCTATCTATCTATCTATCTATTATCTATCTATCTATCTATCTATCTATCTATCTATCTATCTGTATATAGTGTGTATGCGCTGGGTTGAACATGATGTTGAAGTCCAAAAATCTACACTTTGAAATGTAACTGTGTTATAATTAATGTCCTGGCTCCTGCCCAAAACTAGTAACAGGTTCAATTGCTTGCAAGTAAAGAACTTTTATCATAGCATTCTAATTGTACACACTCATAAGCTAGAAAATAGAAGAATTTAATCCAGGTGCTTTTACAAGGCAAAGGGTAACAGAAATAAGTCTGGCCCAGGAGCGAGGGCCAAGGTTCAGGAGTCCTAGATTAGTGACTTCCAAGACTGCAAGAGAGCTATGAAGTTGTTCCAACAAGTTTCCCCACCTATGCACCAAACTTTTAAGTTTTAACTTTTAAGTTTTAACTTTTGAAGGCCAGACTACTCACTAGTGTCTCCATCCCTATGGGGATTCCTGGGCTGCAGGCAGGCACCCCACTCAGGAGGTTGAATCTCTTCGTTTATCTTGATGAACTGCCTCTCCTGGGAGACAGTGCTGCGCCCACCTGTCCCTCTGAACCCTCACCCTCTGTCAGAGCAGGTTATACCCCTGACCCCTCCTTATCTACCACAGGTGGGAAAGAGGCAGTCTCTGGGTCTCCCACATCCTCAGTTGATCTGGTGATGTCTGGGGGCTGTTGGGGGGGGAGAGAACTTGATCAAGAAGTCTCTGCTGAGTACCCCCATATTGTCCTACTCCCATGCCAAGTCCTCATCTTCAAGTGCCTCCCACTCTTGGTCTGAATCAGAGAACTCAGAGAGGGAACCATGGCAATTAAGTGCAGGAGATGTTACACAGACAGAATTAAATTAATCTTTGTGAGGTTGAAAGCAGATTTCAGGAAGTGTTGAGAGCTGATGGGAGGGGGGGAAGGATAGTGGTTGCTACCACATTTTTAATAAATGAAATCCAGCAATTACTTGAGACAGTCTTCAGGACTGATTTTGGAACATATAGGTCCTTTGTGAAGCAGGGTAGAATCTGTACAGAGGCAGCAGTCTACGGATACATGCTGGACCAGATCTTGTCATTCATATGAGACGGTGGCATATTTCCACATCCGGAATGAGGGAGAAATTCATCTCAATTTGCATTTAAAGGTGAACATACTTCATCCATGAAGTTTTCCAAAACAGCATGTGAACAGAAACACAGCCACACTTCACAGCCACAGTTCTCCACATTTTGCAATGCAGTTTTCTCCAGCCAAGTGATGCATACAAAATTATTAGGCAAAATTCCACACACAAAAATGTGTACATTGAGAGAAATTCACACTGGAATGCCCGAGAATTTTCATGATAGCTTTAATCCCTGCCCCTGCCAAACTGATATGGAAATGTGGAGAAATAAACTTAAGAGTGGAAAAATGAGAAACCAGTAATGACAGATTCACCTAACACATTCCAAATACAAAAGTATCTCAAGAGAGTCACCCTGCCTTGTTAAAACTGATCATAGAATTACTGGACTCAAAAATCTATTTTATATGCTTAAAGTCTTTATTAATAAGCACCGAGTAGCCAGAAGGAAAGGGGGTGGGTGAGAAAGAACACAGAAATCACAAGGTGTCAGAAAAAGCCCAAAGACCATCAAACTACTGTATTTGTCCTTAAGCGGCCTGCTATAGACATTACACAACCTCCAGAAAAACAAAAACAAAATAAATCTAGATTATAGTGCGCTACAAGCAGGGAGCAGGAGGCAACCATCACACAGAAGCCTTCTGCACAACAGGTATAAGCCCATAATCATATGACGATACATGGTGTTTACCACTGGAACCAGAATGCCGGCCTTGATCTCGGGCTATGAAATTATCACAGTAAAAACACACAGCTTCTGTTCCAAAGTATCTCTCTTGTTACTCCTATTACTTTTTAAAGGTCTCTGTTGAACTGACACTGTCAAAGCTATTCCTATGGTTATCACACCAGCAAATGGAAAATTTCCATACAGTTATACATATTGGTGGCTTTTGTGATAGCTCACTTCTAAACTACCACCTCCAGAGTTTTGCAGTGCTAGTAGCAGGACAGAGGCCAACTCTGTGAGGCTTCTGTTAGGAGTTATCAGGCTTCTCACTTGTTTCAGAGACCTAGTTCAAACTAAGGACCATGGTGCTGCACAACAGTAAATTAATCAATGCAGAGTCTTCTTTATAAACAAAATAAAACTTTTACTTGAGAAAATAAAGTTGTTCATAAACAGCATAGTTAAAGAGCATACACAGAGTGCTCATAGCAGCTGTCTGACTCTTCACAGAGGCACAGTCTTACTTAGTGATTTACTAGAGTCCTGGAGCCACTCTGTCTGCCTTAGCTTTACATAACAGCAACAACAGCTCTATTCCACAGACTACTCCATACTTGTTTTTAATATTTGATTGGGAGCCGCCCAGAGTGGCTGGGGAGACTCAGCCATATGGGTGGGGTATAAATAATAAATTATTGTTGTTATTATTATTATTATTATTATTATTATTATTATTATTATTATTATCATCACACAATCCATACAGCTCCCTGACTGAGGCCCATAGAGAGGCTGGCTACTTTTTATAGGGAGAATGAGTCATCGCCCAAGATGAGTCACAAGTCACAGTAACTTAGCAGTTTGCTGTTAACAGTTAGCAGTTAGCAGGCTTGAATGACTGTGTAGGCCTTGTAGGCCTTACTGCTTCTGCTCTCTAGAACCTTTGTCTCATGGCACATAAAGTCCCCATGTCCCTCTGGAGGCAACCTCATTTCTTTGAAACAGGATCAGAGGGGAGAGTGTAGGAATTAACTCCCTACTGGCTGGACAAGATGTCCACATACGTCCCTGCCCCTAAAGTCCAAAAGTTGTGCAAAACAGCAGCAAGTAACAGTTGGCTATGCATCATCCAGACCTAGCAGGGTCAGAGGAAAATGACACAATGCAGGGCAGGCTCAGGTCAAGTCTGAAAACAGCAGCTGAGAGTTTGAAGGGACAAACTTTTAAGGGAGTGACATGCTTATGTTCACTCATTTTAGGCACCAATCAAGAAAATGTAGCCCAAACAAGATGTTAAGAATAATCCTCCAATCAAATTGCTTTCTTTGAAATTATTTGAATACTAGTTGTCAGGATCTCTCTCTCTTTCAATGCACTTGCAAAATTCTGCTTGTCAGCTCTGTCTGGATGAATACAATATTAGCTATTCATTCACAGTCTCCTACACTTGTTTGATATCACCATGAGAAATAAAATTGGGGATCTATGCTGACATGTTCTTTGGCGCTATTTTTATCAAAGTTTAGCTGTACATTTTTAGCATTGCCCAAAAACCCCCACATGATGCGATGTGGAATTTCCACAGCTTCCTTTGGTTTCACTGCTCTTTCTTATTGAGTGGTTTCAACAGTGATGGCTAATGTGGTACTTGCAGGTGCCAATCTTGGCATAATTATGGGGTCACCAACCCAGCACCCACGAGCACCAGTGTGACTGCCAGTACTTCCTTTGGCACCTGCAAAATGTTTCAGTAAATTTCCCATCAAAAAATCACAATCAACCAGAGATTGTTTGCTCGTCCTGCTGTTTATACTCATTTGGAATCTTAAACATGCCTTCATTTTGTTGGATGCCAAGATTGGACAGCACTCATCAATTCTGTACAGAGAAGTGTTGCAAAGTATGAGTGATTGCAGTGGTGGCTAATATAAGTGCCCTTTTTCTCATTGATGAGTACCATTTTGTGATCTTATCTCTTTTTCTGCTTTTTAAAAATAGTTTGCAGCCATTTGGGGTTGCACCACCCCATGACAGCCTTTTTGCAATGGGAACCTACATGACTTTATCAAGTTTCTAACTGTGCCCACTGGCCCAAAATTACGTATTCTCAAAAGAGCCGCCCATCAGTCACTTTAATAGCAATGATTTCTATAATGGGAGAAGCCATACCCATGGGACTTCTGCTTCCCTCAGAGCTCCTAAAGGGACACAACCTCTATCCCCTCTCTGCTAAGAGATGAATGGCAAGTGACTTGCACTGCAACCTCCCCCTTTTCTATTTTGTCACCCTTTTTCAAAACTCCTTCAGGGAATTGCAATGATGTCTTGATGTATACGGTCAGGGTTTGATTGTTGCTGTCACATTGTTAGGCAGCAATTGGTAACTACTGGTGTTGGGTGGGTCACATGCTACGTTTTCACCCAGGGAGGTAGAGCAGTAGCATGGGGATTTACCCCTACGCCATGGGACCTGACCACAGGGAAGCAGCGGCAGTATGCGTGAACTGCGCCTGAGTTTCAGTAGTTTACCATTCTGCCTCCTTCACCACAGGAAAATAACAAGGGTTTAATAAAACTAAGGAAGAGTCTAAAGAAGAAGCAATCATTGTATCCAAAGGAAAATAAGCAAAGGATATGCATGTTCCAACTACAACAAATAGTGTCATGTAGACGCCTAGTAAAATCAACTTGAAATGCAGCAACAAATCCACCCCTGCAGGGAGAGGGCAGGAGAAGTCATTTAAGCTCTACTAGTTACCAAGTCATGTAACAATCAACACATTTCCCTGCTTTCATGAAATTGTTTGTGAGCTTTTCCTGCAGCATGAAGTTGCTTGGAAGTCATTTGTGGGAAGAAGCATCCTCCATTCACATCTGGTTTCAGTTCAGATTGGAACCAAATTCCTGTACCAACTAAGAGGCCCATCCCAGTTCTGATTCAAAGCTGTTTACTACACACACACCCCTCAAGAGTTGAAAGTGGTCTACAATAGGAAGCTCCTAGTCAACTCTGGTGGACTGAACACAATGCGCTGTTTTGCTTGTGATGTTTTAATATATCCATAAGCTATTGAGCCAGGGTATTCTACTAGATAAAAGTATAACAGCCAGGCCTATCACCCTCTCATAAATAGAATGGAGAAATCACAGCAGCCCATTGTCTTCCTCTTGTCTTGGCCAAGGTCTTTCACAGTCTTATTACTTTATCATTTATTTAAGTCACCCTTTATCAAATCAGATTTCAAGTCCATGTGTAACACACTATCCTTCCATAGAGAAACATAGCACCCACTGATTTCTATGGGAAATGTTTATGGTGTTTGGGACAGGAATGGGCTTCAATGACTACTAGCTATCAGTGGCAACCAGACACTATGGCTATATACGACTTCCACTCTTGGAGACTCTGAATTCTGGTTGCTGGGAATCACTCCCAATAGAATGCGTACAACCCATTTTCTCACACTGACTTCTTAGTGATGATTCCACATCAGGCCAGCCTTTCTATTTTTCATTACTTTATAGTCCTTCCCATTATTAATTAATTATCCATTCATTTCATCCAGCTCAATGTTCCCAGAGCTTTTACCATAGAAGCAAAACTTTCCCCAAGCAATTTACCTTCGCATCTTCTTTTCTTGTTCTTCGTTGACTATGTTAACCTAAACTACATTAAATTTCCCAGTTAGTAATCTATGTTGTTTCTGCCTTTTCTCACTCTTGAGCTACCAATATTCTTGCTGCTGTAACGTATTAATTCATTTCCTGAATCTGATCCAATGCCTTCCAGATAAGTCAATAAGATTCTTATTGGTTCAATGGAACTTCTATTCCTTTCATTCTTTGGTGACAATGACAATGTAGCCGTCATATTTGGCTGCACAGTGATATCATAAAGGGTGAATAAATTCATCCCACTACTCAAGCTGAACAAGAACTGAACTTATTTATTCTCTGAGTTGCATACAATAAAGATAAAAAGGTAAAGGACCCCGACAGTTAAGTCCAGTCATGAACGAATCTGGAGTTGCAGCGCTCATCTCGCTTTACTGGCCGAGGGAGTCAATGTTTGTCCGCAGACAGTTTTTCCAGGTCATGTGGCCAGCACGACTAAGCCGCTTCTGGTGAAAACAGAGCAGCGCACGAAAACACCGTTTACCTTCCTGCTGGAGTGGTACCTATTTATCTACTTGCACTTTGAAGTGCTTTCAAACTGCTAGGTTGGCAGGAGCTGGGACCGAGCAACAAGAACTCACCCTGTTGCAGGGATTTGAACTGTTGACCTTCCGCTACAATAAAGGTAGAAAAGCTATAATGCAGATAAATTTAGGATGGATAAGGCTATCAGCAGCTACTAGACACAATGGCTATGTTTTATCCCAACATCAGCGGGTGTATGCACCTGAATGGCAGGTTCTGGGAATCACAAAGGTGGAGAGTGCCGTTATGCTCAGGTTATGCTTCAAGGGTTTCCACAGGCATTGGCCACTGTGAGAACAGGATGCTGGACTAGAAGGGCAATTGGCTTGATTCAACAAGCTCCTCTTATGGTTTTTGTTAAAATTAACTATAAAATTAGAAAACTTGCTTAAAATGCCTGCTGAATGAAGAAGGCTGCAAGTTCAACGGGGAGGGGCTTGTCTGGGAGAGAGTTCCTCAGAATTGGGCCCACAATATGGAAAACACAGCTCCTGTTGGCTATAAGCTGTGCATCTGGGCCATAAGGGATTACTAACAGTGACTCACTTGGAGGCCTCAGTGATAGGGTAGGGATAGAAGGAATCAAGTGATATCAGTGCTCCCTGCCTTGTCAAATGTCAGGCGGCAGAGAAACCAACCCCTACAACAGGAATGGATAAGACAAGGAAAAGTCCTTACTATCTGCTTTTATTCAATATTTACAGAAAGACGCTTGGGAATGTAGCCTCTTGGAATAATGGTGTTGCTCCAAGTGACTCTCAACCCCCTTTTCTCCAACGTCCCCATTCGTCACCTTCTCCCCTACGGATGGCACTGAGGGCCCTTTGATTCTGAGCCCTTTGCTCTACTACTTTCAGTGCTCACCGGGTTCTGCGAGAAGGGGGTTCTGGAATGCTTTCTAAGGACACTGTGTCCATCGGCTGTTGCCTTCCTGGTTCTTCCTCCTCCTCTTCTCCCATTATTTCCCAGCTTTCCCCCTCATCTGCCTCTGAGCTGTGACTTCCCTCACACCCTTGTTGTAATTCTGCACTGTCTTCTTCTTCTATGGAGGGGTCAGGCTGGGGAGGTGGTCTCCACCATTCCTCTTCTGCCCAGTCCCTGACATCAAATGACACAATAACAGTTTAATTGTCTGTCAGCATAAGATTTTTGTCCCAATCTCACCGTAGTCACACACGCATGACTAGTTCTTCGGACAAAATGGGGATGGGGGTGTGCATGAGGGTGAACATCTGAATGTGTACCTTCATCCACATTTTTCACCCCCTAATCAATGAAACGTGACTGAATTGGGGTCAAGGAGTGTCATCTTCACTGCGTTCGCAATGAGGACATGTTTCCCTCTTTCTTGAGGAGCGTATTTTGTGCAACACAAAAAATGTTTGCAAAGCACGACCTGTCACTGCGGTGTTTACATTCCAGAGACTTCCTCCAATTACTTAAATTGCTTAAATTTTTCCTTGTCTTCCAGATCTTAGCACTTTCCTTGCTGATAGGCATATCCAATAAACCGTCGGCACAGAATGACAGCTGGTACTGCCGCTTAACCTGCTCCGTAACCCCAGCACTAATACTTTCTTCCTCTAGAAATTCCAGACAGAAGCATCAGCTGTCCTGACAGCACAGTTAACCTCATTTGAAAGCTTACTTCCTCTTGCTCATGCAATCTCTAGCGGCAGCATCATATTTGGGTGGCTTTGTTTGAACAGGGCACATGTCTCCTGTCCTTCCCCTGAGGAGGTCTGTCTTGGAATGTGTTGCTGAACTGTCTTTCAGCAATGTGCTGGCATGTCAACAGCAGTTGAGGAGTCCTTTTTACGTGGAGGAGGGATACAGAACCTGTGGCCCTACAGACTCCAACTCCCATCAGCCTCGGTCAGTGTGGCCAATGGCCAAGGATGACGGGGGCTGTAGTTCAGCAACATCCAGAGAGCCACTGGCTCCTCTCACTCCTGCTGTAGAATCTCAGATTCCAAGAGCACATGGTCCAACTCATCCTTAGCAGTGAGCAAACCTCGTAACCATTGGAATTTGGTTTTCATCACAATAGCAACCAAATATTTGCTATGTTACTAGAAACAGCAGGCATGGTTCCAGGGGTCTGATTTCTTGGAAATGCATTTGTCGTAACCATTTGAACTTAGGGTGTATCCACTCTGCAGACTTAAGACTGGTATAACAACCCTTTACTTTCCCCAAGGGATCCTGGGAAATGGAGTTCTACTTGGACTGCTCACAATTTTCAGCATAATTCTCGGCACCATCACCAGTGTATGGTTCCCACAAAGCTTTTGGGGAAAGACCAGATAGCAAACCAGTTAAATCTCTCTCTCTCTCTCTCTCTCTCTCTCTCTCTCTCTCTCTCTCACACACACACACACACACACACACACACACACGCACCTGCTTAGTATGTATGTACAAGGAGCATTGCTCACCAACCCCACGGATTCCTTAACCCCTGGCCAACCCCAAACACTATTTCAACCCCAAACTACTCCATCCTTTCACAGCTCCAAGCACCCCATATCCTCAAAGTGCCTTCAAACCCTGCATATCCTCACAGGTCCTTCGTATCCTTCCACCACTTCTTTCCCCCTGCCCCCAATGTCTGCTGTTGTTTAAAGCTGTCATTTAAAAACCTAGCTTCTCCTTTGCTCCCCTCCCCTGCCTCCTGACTTCCTGCAAATCCAAGATGGCGATGTGGGGATCATCCCCAGTGGGAATGTGCAATGAGAACCTTACACACATGTATGCACACATGTGCACACGCACACATCTCATGCCTTTTGTTCTGTGAGGTTTAAGAGGGATGGAGGTAGGCCTTCTATCTGGCTGGCATTTTATCAACTGGCCTGAACGCGCAGTAGTGAGGAATGTGCTGAACCTGAATTAGTCCTATCATTACCTTCCTCCTGTGTAATGCAACATGGGATATTCCTGGATCGTAGTGCTGATCTAGTGTGTGGGGTGAGAACCGCCAGCAACAGGGAAATGTGGGAGGGGAAGGAAGGTCTGGAGGTAGCTGAGCTATTTGAAAGGAAAAGGTAGCAGCCCCAAATATATAGAGGCTGTTGAAAAGATAGTATTGTGATTGCTTTGGACAGAAACAATATACCTGAATGAACTGAAGTTAGAATAATCCGTGCTTTGGGACTCTGCATAAGAGAAAAATCTTTAAAACAAAATTGAACCCTATCCAGGGCAGCAAACAGTCATAGCCTGATAAATTAAGACTGATTCTGCTTCCTAACTTTGCTTTTATTCCCTGATTCCCCATCCTGTTCCATTCTCTGTCTACTATAAATTTCTTGAAAAAACGCAGCCAGTGTCCTTCCCTGTATATATCCACCCCATACCTAACATGGTGGGTGCCTGCCTGTAGGAGCTGCTGTAACACAAACAATAGTTAAACTTGTGAATGACAAATGGGAAAAGTGCAGTGAGGATGGATTATGCGGTGATTTGTTTTCTCTGGATTGCCATTCTTTCCCCTAGAACAAATTTGTACATACTGCCCTCCCCTCCCAAGAAAGGGGGGGGGGAGAGAGAGAGAGAGAGAGAGAAGGAAACAATTAAGATTTGCTGCCCCAATACTTGCCAAGTGGCAAAGCACTTTGGATTCCTGTCTCAGCTGGCTTCGAGCCCAAATGGAAGCCATTCCTTGCAGACAATGATGTCCTGCCAGCTTCACAATCTCGCAGCAGGAAAACACACTAAGTCTAAAGAAAATTGATGATTTTGTGCTTGTACTTGCAAAAGCTCCATTTCAGGAGACGGCGGGCTCTGAAGAATCCCACGTAAACGGCTTGAACTTAGGCTTGCATACCAGTGCACAAAAAGGAAATGACAACTGCTTACAGTCACTACTGGAGGAATGAGGATCCCGCTCTGCTCCTCGCTTTGTTTGCATTGCTGTTGTGCTTTGTTTGCAGAGCATGACCAAATGGGGTGTGCCGTCAGCCAGCAGAGAACAGCCTAGAAGAGGTCAAGCATGTGCAATTTGCACTACCAACTAAAAGCCAACTCACAGGGCCAGGGCCTGTATTTTAACCCTCACCTTGCTGATTTGCACAATACCCACTAGTCTGCCACTTGCCATTACTTGAACACTTTGTGAAAATCAGCGAGCTGTTATGATAGACAGCGACAGGTGCATTCAGGTGCATAGCAGGGATGTTCCACCCAGCCTTTGCAGCAACAGCAGTGATTTGTTTAGAAGGGTGAACAATTGAGGAATATGTCGCAAAGGTGAGAAAGCCTCAGTAACTTTTTTACAGCTCGAACAACAGCGTTGACTTGCTCAAGAGAGACATTATTCTTGAGCAAATGGAGGCCACCCATTTCTCTTTGAATTGTAGCACAGCAGCCACCATAGGTGAGGTGAAATTTGCTCTGTTGGGGAAGGGGTGCATAATTTCTTGCAATATTTCCCCCCCCCTCAAGCTGTCTTTTCCAGAATTTAGAGAAGGTGTGTTTTAATTCCTAACATATTTCTCCCCCCCCCCCAAGATTAGCATATTCCACTGCTTACTGCGCAGGAGACATAGCTGTCAAGTGTCCCTTATTTGAAGGGACAGTCCCTTATTCCAGCGCCATGTCCCGCTGCTGTCCCTTATTGATGGATGTCCCTTAAATGTCCCTTAAATGATGTCCCTTAAATTTCAAAGGAAGCAGCTCCTCTCCTTCCCTCCCTGCTGGCCAGGGAGGAGGGAGGCTCCAACTGTGTTGCTTGGCTGTGTTGCTCACCCAATAAGAAGTCTAAGAATGACTGGGGGGTGGAGCTTGCATGCCTTGTGTGGCTAGTTAATGCAAGCTGAGGGAGTTTTTGAATGCTGGATGCCATTTTGTTGCACATGCTGCTGCAAACTTTGCAGTGCAAAGCCAGGCTGGGGAGCCATCTTAAGTTGAGGCTACATAGGCCTTGTGGTGCATGTGATTCAGATTCTATTCAGTTGAACCTCTGGTTACAAAGTTGGTTGAACAGTGTTCTCGAAGCTACCAGCATGAGTTTGACCAGACTGCAGGAGGACAGGAAGACTGGAGTGCCTGGAACAGGTGAGGCTGCAGGTCCCTTATTTTGGCTGCTGGTCCCTTATTTTCAAGGCTGCTGGTCCCTTATTTTCAAATCTGTAAGTTGACAGCTATGGCAGGAGACTACGGACATTTGTTTGTCATCATTACCATTATTATTTTATTTATACCCTGCCCATCTGGCTGTGTTGCCCCAGCCACTCTGGGCGGCTTCCAACACACACAAAATTAATAATAATACATCAAACATTAATACTAACAATCAAATCCTTTACAAAAAAATCACAATAACTTTAAAATAAACAACTTAAACTAAATAAAGCGATATGCAATAATGCATTAGAATCCAACAGTAAACACTAAAATTAAACATCAGCAAGTAATAACACTGGTCAACAACAAATTTGTTGTCTGCGTTTTTTCAGCTGATTTAGGACGAATCTGATGCGCTGAATCCAAAAATCACATTGGTTTTGCTCACTCGGGTCACGTTTTTGAGTTATGGCCACATGTCGTTTTTTTACATTCTTGTTCACATGTACGCTTGTGTGGAGCATTTTAGAAGAAGTTGGTGGGGGTAAAATGCCATGTCGAATAATTGTTTTGATTGGAAATGATTATTTTAATGACAAGAAGTATTCAGGTTCGATAGTTCTGGGTGATTATGTCGAAAAGGGATCAGTTTGAAGTCATAAAACCTCGAAATCTTCCATAAATTGGTGCGGCAAAGCATAAAGTTGGGGGATCAAAACCCCTGGCTCACTCGAGTACACTGAAGGAGAACTATGAAGGGGTGAAGTATGTGCTGGGGAAAATTGGTTATGATCAGCATAAGTGGTTTATTTGTGCTGACCTGAAGATGGTGAACTTTTTGTTGGGACAACAGTCTGGCTTCACCAAGTACCCATGTTTTCTGTGCATGTGGGATAGTAGGGACCGTGCTCAGCATTACACGAAGAAGGACTGGCCTGTGCGGGAGGAACTGGTGCCTTGCAGAAAAAGGAACGTCATCAACGACCCTCTGGTTGACAGAGGCAGAATACTCTTCCCACTGCTGCACATCAAGCTCGGCTTAATCAAGCAGGCTCTGGACAAGGATGGTGACTGCTTCACTTACTTATGCCAGGCTTTTCCAGGATTGACCATGGAGAAGTTGAAAGCTGGCATCTTTGACGGTCCTCAGATCCGTCAGCTCATCAGAGATCCAGAGTTCGGAAACTCAATGAACGAAGTGGAACTGGAAGCATGGAAGGCATTTGTTCTGGTAGTGAAGAACTTTCTTGGCAACAATAAGGCCAGAAACTACGCAGAACTTGTCAACAACATGCTGACTGCTTTCAGAAACCTGGGCTGCAACATGAGCGTCAAGATGCACTACCTATTTTCACATATGGACCGGTTTCCTGAGAACCTGGGTTCAATGAGTGACAAGCAGGGGGAGAGATTCCACCAGGACATGAAAGAGATGGAGACCAGGTATCAGGGTCGCTGGGACGCAGTCATGATGGCTGACTACTGTTGGACTCTGAAGAGAGACCTCCCTGCTGCTGAGCATTCCAGGAGTTCCAAGAAATGGAAGTTCAAGCCCTGAAGTTTGAAAAATGGTGAAGCAACATGCAATTTATGTGTACTTACCTTTATCAATGCCCACCATTCAGTTTACAGTAATCGATCTTTCTATCAGGTAATCAATATATGTTGTTTGAAAAGCATTTTTTTCTCTTAAAAACATATTTAGGATGATAAGTGTTGACAAAAATCAGCTGATAATGCCACAAAAATGTAATCGATTTTGTCACAAGATCTGATTTTTTTCAAATCAACATAGCACAAAAACCTGACCCGATGGAGAGAAACAGATGCCATTTCCTGATTCAGCAGTGCAAACATACCCTAAATCAGTTGTAGAAATCTAGACAACATTCAAAAAGTAAAAAATTGTTGCCCAGTGTAATTAAACAGTTTCTGCTTATCAATTACAATAAAGAATTAATCGATAAAAATAGCAGCAAATCACAATACATAAAATACCGCAAATCATACAAAATGATGTAAAAGGATTAGATTAAGAAACAAGGACAGACAACTTATAAAATTATTTAAAACAAAACAAAACAAAACAAAACAAAACAAAACAAAACAAAACAAAACAAAACAAAACAAAACACTACCCCTGAACTCTCCTCTGCTGTTCTCAAAGTCATGGTCTGGGAAAGGCTCCCGGGGGTGGGGCAAGGCAGGTGGAAGCCATTGCCTGCAGACAGTCGCTCTCCCCTCAGTTCTTCCTCTGGAGCAGAGCAGGTCAATGATGTTAAATGAATGTGTGTGTTTGTCATAAGTGAGTATGCAAGTGAATGACCATTCCCTAGAGCTCTTAGGATAAATGTCATCAGAAGAACTTGAAAACAGAACCTCTATGCAGTTTCTCACATTCTTGGAAGTGGGTGCTCTTATAGAGACTCTCTGTTCAAGTAGGTAGCCATGTTGGTCTGATGCAGTGTGTATCTGAAGAAGTGTGCATGCATACGAAAGCTTATACCCAGAACAAACTTAGTTGTTCTCTAAGCTGCTACTGGACAATTTTTTAATTTTTTAAATTTATTATAGAGACTCTCTGTGTCATTGGGCTGGCACACTCATAGTGAGATTTAAAAACATTAGCAGCACAGTCCTGTACATGTTTACTCAGAGGTAGGAATGGAGAGATCAGTGGGTATCTGGTTCATGTAACTTTCTCAAGCATTCTTCTACACACAGTACATAATGACTAGAGATGGATGAATCTATCAGTTTTGGTTTCTCTCCATTTCTCCATTTTCCAACCGTAAGTTCACTTCACATTTCCATATCAGTTTGCATGAAACAAAGAGCATTCATGAAAATTCATCAGCATTTCAGTGCAAATTTCTCTCAACAGACATGTTTGCAAGCAATTTTTCTTGATATAATGCATTTTTGTATGCTATTTTCACTAATATACCCCAGTACAGTGGTACCTCAGAACTTGAACGTAATCTGTTCTGGAAGACCGTTTGACTTCCGAAACGTCTGAGTTCTAAGACGTGGCTTCCGACTGGCCAACAACTAGGTTTTTACACAACAGAAGCTGCGCTAGACGTTCATGTTCCAAGGAACGTTCGAAAACCAGAGGACTTACTTTTGGGTTTTCGGCATTCAGGAGCTGAAGCATTTGAGAACAGAGCCATTCGAGTTCCAAGGTACCACTGTATTTGCATTTTTGTATACATTACTTGACTGAAGAACTGCACTTCAACATTTGGAGAAGTTTGAATTTTGAAGAATGGCCATTTCAGTTCACATATTGCTTCAAGGCAGTCTTTCCCAACCTTGGGTCCCCAGATGTTGTTGGACTACCACTCCCATCATCCCTGACTGCTGCCCCTGCTGCTTAGGATGATGGGAGTGGTAGCCCAACAACATCTGGGGACCCAAGGTTGGGAAAGGCTGTTTCAGGGAGCGCAAATTAGGTTGGTTATCCTTAAATGTGAACTACACCAAATTTCTCCCCCATCTCTAAAATTTCACATGTGGACTTGGCTTCTTCCTGATCTGGTAACTCCCATGAACTTAAATGACTTTAAAGCGGAATTAGACAAATCCATGGCAGATATAGTATGTGGCTGCATACAATCTCCAGCACAATAGCCTTTTCCTGTTCAAATGGCTTCTGGGTTTAATCTGAAGATGTACCTGTCAAACAAGCACTGAGGGGATGCTTAGTTGAAAAGTCAGAACGTATTCATTAAGTTTTCTAATCTCTGTGGTAGTAAATATAGTACAGTTATGCAGAAACTGCATGTGCTTCTGAATGCACCACTTTCTGCTTTTCAGTGACTTTTGTAGTACTAATATTAATACTAATTTTAATATTATGACCCTTGCTATTGTCCATGGCTTTAGTATCTGAACTTTGCAGTGTGGCCGAATAAACTATGATGTACTATCCCACACTGTGCGAATGCAGTTTTATGTGGCAGTCCATAAAGTTTCTCATTATCCCCTAGCTTTTTCTATCGTTAGATGCCAACAGTTTTATGTGGCAGTCCATAAAGTTTCTCATTATCCCCTAGCTTTTTCTATCGTTAGATGCCAAAGTCTGCATGAAGACTGGCCGTTTTGTTCATCACACCAAAGTGGATCTTGCCAAGGGCAACTTGGGCTATTGCCACTGGAAGTGCTGCTTTGCCTGCTCAGAAATCAACATGGTATGTTAGATAAGCAAGATATTACTCTGACCTACTTCTATGAAAGGTACTTTGGTTCCTTTAAAGAAAACGATAATTACAGAGTGCAATGCAGTGCCTTTTCAAAGAGCTCTTGTTGTTGTTGTTGTTTTATAAAGACCACATAGACAGCAAGATCAGATCAATGTATACAGACAAAAACGGTATTTTGTCAGTTACATCAATTTGATGTTACCAAAGAGACGGAACATTAACAGGAGCAGGAGCAGGAGCGCTGGAGAGGCTGGCAAAGAAAGGGGGGAGCACAGTGGACACAGGAATTGCATATCTCGCATCCTAAAGGAACAACTGTAATTGTAGCAAACAGGGTGAGATGAGACGGTTAAAGATGAAGCTACCTTTAAGTTTCAACACAACTACATAAGAGTAGAAACATGTTAGAGAAAGCTGGGCACTTTGCTGTCGCAGCTGATCTCTGTCTCAGGAAGTTTATATTCCCTCTTCAGTTACCCATCTCTGGACTCTTGGTGAATCCCAATTGGCTCAAATCTAGCATTGATATAAACACTTTGCAGAGACAGTTCCAAACATCTGTAGGCCCTAAATTTGGTTCAGGCAATACTTACGCCCATGGGAAGAAGGGATGGAGCTGCCCAAGATCTTCCCTGTTAACCTATTGCTCAGAGTGAAAAACAGCCTCAAAGGAGGTGATTGGTTATTCCAGTTCACATGGCTTCCTAATTTGAAAAGGTTCCAGCTGGAAATTTCAGTTGATTATTTGTATGAGATTTTAGTTGATTAATTGATCAAGGAAACGAAAATGCATGTAAGAACAATGTTTCTGGATTCAAAAGTATCATTCTCCTGTTTTTAGGTGACACAAACAGGGGTCATAGCAGTAATCACCTGATGCGGCAGGAAAAAATTATGTGGGTTGCGCTGTTTAAGATGGTTCTTGCTGTCTGCAGTCTGTATAAATACCTGTATTAAAAAAAAAATCCCGTCTGAATAACTGTGACACTATTTGGTCAAATCAATATTTTTAACTCTCTAATTTAAACATTGCATCCCCTCATTAACAATGCCAAATGAATTGCATTGCTCATACATATAAGCATTTGTGCAATTTCTCCTATAATATAGATTTTGATAGAAGCCCATCAAGAACATCAAAAGTGGGGCTGTTTACACATTTATTCCACTACAGCAGTAAGATCACTGTTGTACAATTCTCACACGTCAGACTTTGTGCTGCCATGACATTCATTTGTAGTGTCACTGCAAAAAGTTGTTGCTGAAGCAGTGTGCAATAAAATGAAAGACAATAAAACAGAAAATACAAAAAAGGAACAGCTCAATAAGTTAAAGACAATTAAAGAATGTCTAAAATTGTGCAGTTATTAATCCATAAAATGGCTGGGGCACACTTCGGGAAAAGGCAGAGAAGAGGAAGTTCAAGTCGACTGCATGCCCTTTTCTTGCTCTTTCTGCAGAACAGGTATGTATGCAGAACAGGTATGTAGCGAAACCCATATAATCTCACTACAGGGGTGCTGCAGGTGTTCCTGTTGTGGAAGTGGCACTGGAATCTGGCAAAAAGCAGGAATGTATGTAAACAGCTTATATCATTAGCAGGATTGACATAAAAATGTGCAGTAACCTAACCTAAATAGAATATATAGGACAACCACGAAATAGATTTGAATTGGATATGCAGTGATAAAAGATATAAGTAACCTCAGAAAGGGGGTTACTTATAATATCCTAATGAAGGGGGAGTCTCATGGAGCAGGCTGACGTAAACAAGGGTACAATGGATCCATGAGACCATGAGAGAAAGGTCTTACAGTTTCTCCACAGAAATTCATAGATGACACGAGGCCCCTTAGCGTTTGCTTATTCATATATAGCATGAAAGCCCACCAAAATGTAAAAAAATCCTCAGGGTCTGCCATGCCCTTCAGAACTTAACTACCATCTATATTTGACATCAGAATCAGCACGTTAAGGTTTTATATCTCTAAAATTGAAATGCCAACTCTCCACCCTCAAAAAACCCTTTTCAGTAGTATGTTGAAATAATCTGCAATGTGTAGCACTCCTGCAGTCCTTCTGAATTAGGAACCTCTTTTCATGTTCAACAACTAATATAAATATCGAATACAAAGTGAAATAAAATGTTTACACATTAATGACTAACTGTATTCAGGTTATTGTGAAAGTTGTCATATTGTCTTCTTTTTTCCCCTGCTGTTCCTGGAAGCAGATTAAGTTATGAGAGTATCAAAAGTAATTTATTCCAGAGAGAGAACAGATAATGGCAAAGAGTCTTGACTACAGCATTGTTGACCGTAATTCATTTTTAATGATGGATAATTTGGAGAACGTTCTTTCTCCTTTCACAATTTGAAATAGGCAGAGTTAGATAAAGGCACAAAGCTAAGGGAACATTTGGGAAAGCTTCAACCAATTCTACATTGTCCATTATTATTTCTCATTAAACAAAATACTTAAAAGTACTGTGTCCAGTAATCCCAGATCCAGCACATCTGTGAAATTCAGTAGATTATTCCTTACAGCAAGGCAAAAAGAGGAAAGGTCTTGTTGCTTTGGTGGTGTTCATTATTAGGAGAGTAGCTGATTTCACTTCAGAAACATTATTTACCTAGTGATGGAACTTAGGAAACTGCCTTGTTTATACAGGTACTGAGTCAGGCCATTGGTCCATCTAGCTTTGTATTGTCAACACTGATTGTCAGTGGATTTCCAAGGTCTCAGGCAAGAGAGATTCATAGCCCTGAACCTGGGATCTTCTGCATGCATAGCACACACATTACCACTGCCTCGACCAACAACTACAATTTGTGTTTCTAAAGCGTGTGTAATTTAGCTCTGTGGAGCACAGGTTGGGGCTCTGTGGCTTGAGTGTCAGACAGTTTATCGAATGGCAGCGAGGGGAGGAGGGTCCTACATAGTTTATGACCTATTGGAGAATGGCTGGGGCAGGGTGAGAAGCGGTCCTTGGACCAATCAGGGAAGTAAGGTCACTCACTGGTTTCAAGCCTTGGAGGTTGAGACTGAATCCCGCTCACTGACTGGAAGGGTGGAATTCATGACATTCAGAACAACATCATGGAGCCATGACGGTTAACATTGTTTCCCTCATGTCCTGGTTAAAACAGAACACTTTGAGAGTATTGTGTAGCGTTAAATTTGATAGATGATAGATAGATAGATAGATAGATAGATAGATAGATAGCTTTGACATACGTTTTGACCTAGGGACATAGGAAGCGGCCTTATCCCAATTTAGTCCACTAGACCATTTAGTTTTTCAGTACCAGAGAGGGAGAGTCGATGCCTGAGCCTCTTATCCACGTCTGCCAGCTCCTCTGAAGCCTTGACCCTACTGACATTGAAGGTGTGATATTCATAGGGACAAAAAGGGTGTGTGCTGTGGGCATTCTGGTCCATGGCTTGAATCCAAAGGACCCCAAACCTCTCTGGTCCCACAACATGCCCACAAACTGGAGGTGAGGACTGGGCGGGTTTGAACACACTTCTGAGGAATTCTAAATCTCTTTTTTTAAAAAAAAAGAAAAATCAGCAGGAAACAGATGGACAAATACAAAAGTGTCCCTCTACCCTCACTTCCATTCTGCTATTTTGAGCCTGGTGGGGTTTTGGATAAGGCAGTAGAACTCATTTTGGATTTCACCCCGCCTCCTCATTTTAGGATCACATCGTTGGTGTCTTAAACTTTGAGCTGCCGTTGAGAGAACTTAAGCCCTATTAGTGAAACGAATAGACCAGGGGTAGGCAACCTAAGGCCCGTGGACCGGATGCAGCCCAATCGCCTTCTCAATCCGGCCCACGGACGGTCCAGGAATCAGCGTGTTTTTACATGAGTAGAATGTGTGCTTTTATTTAAAATGCATCTCTGGGTTGTTTGTGGGGCCTGCCTGGTGTTTTTACATGAGTAGAATGTGTGCTTTTATTTAAAATGCATCTCTGGGTTATTTGTGGGGCATAGTAATTTGTTCATTCCTCCCCCCCCCAAAAAAAAAATAGTCTGACCCACCACATGGTCTGAGGGACGGTGGACCGGTCCACAGCTGAAAAAGGTTGCTGACCCCTGGAATAGACAGAAGCATAAGAAGAGACCTGCTGGATCAGGCCAATGGCCCATCTAGTCTGGCATCCTGTTCTCAGTGGCCAACCAGATGCCTATGGGAAGCCCACAAACAGGACGCAAGCACAATTGCAACTTCCCTTCCTGTGGTTTGCAGCAGCTGGTATCTAGAAGGACACAGTGCAGAAAGAGTTCAACCATTATGGCTAGTAGTCATGAATAGCCCTGAAGAAGCAAAGGCAGACTAGCCTAGCCCACTTGTACAGGAAAAAGGAAGTAGGGGCTTAATTTACAGCAGGCCGGTGGAGTGTGTAACAATCCATTAATAAACCCGGCTGATTTTGTCTGTTTACAAAACCAGCTTATAACGGGCTTTCTGTAAATAAATGTATGCATGGTACACTGGAAACAAGTAAATGTTTTGCTGTCTCCCAGTACACACCGCAAAAAGCCATGGCAGCACTTCACTGCCTCTTTATAAATAAGACTTCTCTGTGTCTCATGGACACAGTGTTCTACTGAAGCAATTAAGGGTAGCCAAATGTCTTTGAAACAAACCTAAACAGTTTTACCTGCAAATAAGATGGCCACAGAAAAGCAAACACACTTTCTCTTTTCTTTTTTCTTTTTTAGTACGTCCATCTCTAGGGCCTAGGCTTTAACTGAAACTTGTAATCACTTATGTACTGAGAGCATCCCCCCCCCCACCCCAAACAGGACTCGACTCATACATCCCTCCTGCAATTCTCTAAGCAGTGAGAAATTTCAGGTGTTCAGCCTGGCCTGGGTTCAGTTTTTTATGGAAGTAAGTGACATGGGGTTTTTTTGAGTTTATTTGCAAATATACTGGTTGAGCATAGGTGAGGTGCGACTTTAACACACTGACACACCACCAACACCCACTGTTCTGACACCAGACCTCTGCTCTCAGACCATAGCTGTCAACGTTTCCCTTTTTTAAAGGGAAATTCCCTTATTCCGAATAGGATTCCTCGCAAGAAAAGGGAAAAGTTGACAGCTATGTCTCAGACTCTTTTCAGCTTTTATCCAAAACTACCATTTCTTTGCTTGATAACATTATTCCCAGCCAAAGGAGGGAGGTGAAGGTGAAGGGGGGGGGGGGACAGCAGTTCCTGCTATTTCCTTTTCATTATAGGGTACCTGACACTTATCTGTTGCCATTAAGCTGAAAATATGGTCATCCTATGCCACATTCATGAGGAGACATATCCCTAGCAATGACAGCTGGTGAGAACGTCCATCTACTCTGAAGTCCTTTGGGTGGCCAGAGTAGCCCAAGCTTGTTGTTCTAATTGTAGAGCATCTCCAGGTATAGCTGGGAGACATTTCATGTCTGGAATCCTGGAAAAGAAGTACCAGTCAGTTTAGACCAGGGTTTCCCAAACTTGGGTCTCCAGCTGTTTTTTGATTACAATTCCCATCTTCCCTAGCTAGAAGGACCAGTGGTCAGGGATGATGGGGACTGTAGTCCAAAAACAGCTGGAGACCCAAGTTTGGGAAACCCTGGTTTAGACAATAGATGGACCAATGGCCTGACTCTGTTCAAGGCGTCTTCCTAAGTTCTAACGAAATAACCATACTCTTGACATGACTGTACCATCAGCATTTATTGTTTTCTGCATGTGTTAATTTCAAAAACAGAAAAGTACAAAATTACAAAGTCACACATAGGAGGATAACATTGTGGTAAAGCATGAAAGCCAGTTTACAGAGTGTTGAGCCATGCAGATTTATCAAAAAATGAGAAATGTTGTGGATAACTCTATAGCAGCACTGCACTGGACCCTGTATTTAATGAGAGAATAGTTCCCCATTGCTTTTTTAAACCATTCCTTCTTTAAACAGCTCGTGAAATTTCCAAGGCATAGGGGGGGAAACCCCCATTCAGGCTGTGACAAGTGAGTACAGGTCTACTTAGCGCACTTTAACAGAGTTGACGTATGAGACATAGTTAAGCAGACAAAAAGTAGACAGCATGCATTGTTAAGAGAATTAACAGGAAAAGGCAAGCTGTTTTAAATTTACTTCTGATGGCCATGTCTCATTTTCTATAAAACGACTTTCACAGATCTACCTTGATGAGCCAGCCTGTTAATATCTACGGGCGGAAATGTTGCCTAATTTTGCTTGAAGGAATTTCCCCCCCTCTCCTTTTAAAGTCCAATTTCCTTCTATTGGTCTTTCCTCTATTTACATTTTTCTGCAAGAGTTTTCATTTGTGGTCTCTTAATTATGTTACAGAATCCCCATCAACATTCCTTGCAGATCTTTTGTGTTGCCTCAGAGTCAGGACCAGGATTCCTCAAAGCAAACATCTGGGCAGATGTTGGCGCTTCCTGCAACACCGACTGACCCTGTTGTCTATGTTTTGGAATCAAATGGTTTTGGTCATCTTTAGAGCCTCAATTTGACCCTTGGTTCATATATTCTGGGATGTGAGCCAGACAAACTAACCATGTTGCTAGTGACACAATAAAACAGCCTTGTGTGGCCTCTGGAAGTGCAGTTCCCATCTATTTTGTTTTTCTCATCATTACTGCAGCAGTTATGTATGCAGTTTGGTGAACTTATTCCCAGTGTATGCAGATGGCAACCTAACACCTTTTATGGTCATGATATCAGATTATTTTGACACACCATCTATATATGCTGGAATAATTTCCTCCAAAAATACTTTCTCTCAGTGTGGTGCAGAGAAACAGCTGCAGTGGTGAAATCAGTTTTTGCTCTGTTCATTGTGTCAACTGCTTTGGTGAATGTCCTGGCATGTGGCTGGAATACATCATCTCACAGATCAGCTAGAATTTCATTAGTTTTCTAGGGAGAGGTGAGCTGTCATCTAATTTCTTCCCTGTGGTTTGTCAGGGCATTCACACAATTGGTCACTAGCAACACCCTTAACTAAAGGTGAGTCACCACTTCAGGCGTCTACCTGGCATCACTAAACATGGGCATTCACTGGTTTTCATTTCCCAAGAGTAATAGTAGCCTGAAGTAACAACAGTCATAGTAGTGGTAGTTGTAGTAGGATAAAGTAGATTTTATGCATATGAGCTGGTGAAAAAATTAATATACCAGAGGTACCATAAACTGGATGATTGGTTGGTTGTTGTTGTTGTCCAACCAGTTTTCGGCAACGATCCCCCCAAAAGGTAAAACAATGAATGTACAATAGTACAATAAAAAATAACAATGTGAGGGAGAAGAAATGGCAAGAAAGGAGAATATGCCCTCTGTTTCTCTCGTTGGCAATCTTCATTAGGAAATGGCTTGCTTGTTTGAGACAGAAATGCTTCTGAAAAGCAGTTGCTGCACTCCGGTCCTAGTTGTTCCCTCTGAGAACAGAATGCTGGACTAGATGGACCATTGCCCTGATCCAGCCGGCACTTCTTATATTCTTATCTATGGTCTAATGTGGGACATGGGTGGTGCTGTGGGTTAAACCACAGAGCCTAGGACTTGCCGATCAGAAGGTCAGCGGTTCGAATCCCTGCGATGGGGTGAGCTCCTGTTGCTCAGTCCCTGCTCCTGCCAACCTAGCAGTTCGAAAGCACGTCAAAGTGCAAGTAGATAAATAGGTACCGCTCTGGCAAGAAGGTAAATGGTGTTTCCGTCTGCTGCTCTGGTTTTGCCAGAAGCGGCTTAGTCATGCCGGCCACATGACCCAGAAGCTGTATGCCGGCTCCCTCGGCCAATAAAGCGAGATGAGCACCGCAATCCCAGAGTCAGTCACGACTGGACCTAATGGTCAGGGGTCACTTTACCTTTACCTTTATGGTCTAATGTGGACAAATTCCTAGCAGTAATCATCACACATGTTCAAAAACTGTTGGACATTCCCACCAGAAGTTATTCATTTTACCTTAAAACACTAACACTCACCTTACAGATGAGAAAATGATCAATAATCAGCAGCAGCACAAAATATACTATAAAATGTACAAAACGTAACTCTAAAATATAAATTGCATGCATTGCTTTTTATAAATTTTGTAAGTTGCATACTTTGGGTTTTGTCACCCATGATTTTCAGGTAACCTAGATTGTACTTCCAGATTTTGTTGGGCCACAACTCCCATCATTCCTGATCATGCTGCCCAGGACTAAATGGGGGTTGGGGTCCAATAACATTTGCAGGGCCAGAAGCTCCCCTCAGGGCTACTCTTGACTCTCTAAGACTTGTGTAATGCAATAGAAGTTAATGTTGCTACTAGAGGTTAAGGCTGCTTTCCTAAACACACTCAACAGCACAATCCTAACCATGTCTACTCAGATGTCATTCCTACTGACTTCATTGTCAGGCTGCAGTCCTAACCACACTTACCTGGGAAAGGCCAGTCTAAAGGGTGGGCAAGCTAGGCGGTTACCTGGGGCACAGAGCTGAGAGGGGGCACCAAGCTCAATTCAGTAGCTCTGCTTTTTAATATATAATTTTATTTATAGTTTTCATTTGTATACATTTCAATAATTTTACAAAAATTATGACATGTCAAACAATTTAACTTCCTCCTCTTTCTGCAGTTCCTTAAATTTGTTTTATCATTTCCTGCATTTTCTAAATTGGCTTAACTTATGCTTTTATTTATTAATTTTAATTCTCTATTCTTTTTTAAAACTGCAGGTTATTACAATAATCCTGCCCATGTCTTTATCTCTTTACAATTTGTTTGTAAATAGTCAATAAACCATGCCCATTCTTTTATTTTAAAAAGTTATCTTGATTTCTTATAGTTCCGGTAAGTTCCGTCATTTCTGCATATTCCAAAAGTTTTTATATCCATTCTTCTCTCATCGGGACCCCTTCTTCTTTCCATGTCTGGGCAAGTAACATTCTTACACTTGTGGTTGCATACATAAATAGGTTTCTGTACTGTTTAGGTAGTTCTACCCCTATAATTCCCAAGAGGAAAGGAAGAAAGGAAGGAATTACAGTCATACCTCGGGTTGAATGTGCTTTGGGTTGAGCGCTTTCGGGTTGTGCTCCGGCAACCCAGAAGTAATGGAGTGCGTTACTTCTGGGTTTCACCGCTCACGCAGATGCTCAAAATGACGTCACGTGCATGCGCAGAAGTGGTGAAACATGAACTGCAGATGCGCAGACGCACACAGATCCTGTTCGCATCCCGAGGTACCACTGTATAGGGAAACTCTGCTTTTTTTAAAGTACAGTGGTAGGTACCTCGGGTTACATACTCTTCAGGTTACAGACTCCGCTAACCAAGAAATAGTACCTCGGGTTAAGAACTTTGCTTCAGGATAAGAACAGAAATCGCGCAGCGGCAGCACAGTGGCAGTGGGAGGCCCCATTAGCTAAAGTGGTGCTTCAGGTTAAGAACAGTTTCAGGTTAAGAACAGACCTCCAGAATGAATTAAGTACATGACCAGAGGTGTACTGTACTGTACTGTACTGTACTGTCTGCAGTGATCTAGGGTAGCAAAAGGCAAGTGTAAGTTGGTTCCCCCCCCCCCATGTTCTACAGTCTGTTTGGACACTAACTACAGAAATGATATCCCTTCTATTAGCTTTAAAGTGTGTTTCTTTTTCAATTTCCACTTTGATGCCATTTGTGTGAGGTAAAAATTGGTGGAATACATCTTTACTTTGAGGCAATGTTACCAAGCACTCAGCGCCTCAGACACTATCCACGTTGTAAGCACTATATGAATTAAAATAAAATAAATTGATAAGCTGTAAAAGTTCACCTAGACACCCTTTTTATTTATAACTTTTCTTTATTAATGATAAAAAATATTAAAAATGACATTCTAAAATAAAGAATGCTTACCAAAAGATAGGGACTGCTTCAAAACCAAAAACATTAAAAGTAAAACATGGCAGTTGCTAGGCTTGGTCACGTGGTTGCGACGGCTCTATATTTTGGGGCAATTGTAATTTTCAAATTTAAGAAATCAGGAAGGGAAGGAGACTGAAGAAGATGCTACAGTCAGGAAGACTGTAGTATCTGGTTATACCATCCTTTATGACCATTTATGCTACTTCTTGTAGCTGAGGAGGGAGCTCAAGGAGGATAGCTGGCATCCTAGGATGTGATTTATCTTACCTGGGAGTAAGCTACATGAAGCTCAATGGGACAATATTCCTAACGAACATGCATAAGATTCTGCTGCATGTGGCCAGCAATTGTCTCCCCTGGGATACCATCCTTCTGCCATGCAAGCTGGTCAACATGCAATATTTAAAATGCTTTGTTCATCCTGTGCCTGCATGGGGTGACGAGTAACAGGAGAAGAAAACCAACAGCCATTTGCTATTGAACATTCACATTATTTCCCCCCTCCTTTCTCTTCCCGGTAATGTGATGTCACAGGAATAAACATGCATTATGGTGTGTGTGTGTGTTTAAGTTTTCAATTTTATTTTTTTAAAAAGGGAATTCAAAACCACTGAGCAAACAGGGAATTCTAAACGGAACAAGCCCGAGGCAGGGTTATATTGACATTACTTAACCCTGGCAGATATGACTCAGAGCTGACTCAGCAAGTGGCAGATAACAGGAGAATTTAGAAACAGATTCCAAAGGTTTTCAGAACTTTCAGAACCTCCCTTCTGGGTGGCGTCAAAAGAAAAGCAGATGGTTGTTATCAGAGCTCTCAAGAGCAGAGAACAGATCAGGAAATGTTGGACCCTGAGCAAAACCGTACAAAAATATTACTAAGTCTGCTGTGTGTGGGCATGCGCGCACACCCACACACTCCATATGGTGCTATGGCTGTGCTGTGATATGAAATGAATGAGGAAGTATGTTTGGGTGTACGGCGTGTGAATGGCTGCCATCCAGAGGCATCATGTGGCAGTGTGTGACTCAAAACAGCAGCTCTAGACATGAAGTACTAGGTAGGCAGTCAACGGAAGCATGTTCTAAGAGAGCAACAGGCTCTGGGTCACATCCCGCAGCTCCTTCTCGGAAAGGGGTCTTCTTCAAGTCTGAATGTGCTCTTGTGATTCAAGCTGTGTGAATCAGCAGGAACATGTGGGTTCATGGAGTCTCAGGGGGAAATAATAATACCTGGAAGAAAAAGAGACCACCTGGCTCTACCGAATGATTTAGTGAAGCCTTCACCAAGGTTTCATGCATGAGGAAAGGCTGAGTTAGAGCTTCAAGATTTGACCTGTCCATTGAAGCTTTCTGGAGCTACTGACCACTACCATCAGACTGAAAAGCATGAACAGCAGGTATGCACTGAAGCTCTGGAAGAAAAAACTGCAATCCTGTGCACGCTTAGCATACCTGGGAGCAAACCCCAGTTGATATAGCGGCATTTGCTTCAGAGAAATATTGCCCAAGATAGCACTATTTATCCTCCAGAATGTGCAGACCCAAGTCACTTTTTTTTAATTCAAAGCTCGAAAAGACATTCAGTTTGCAGTCACAAAATATTTATTTATTGACTCAGTATACTTTTATACCACCATTCATCTTGGAACCTCAGGCTGGTTGCAAATTAGTTAAAAAAACAAATGCAGCCTAAGAAACAGGCGTAGCAGATGAAACATACCTAAAATCAACTGAAGATCAATCATGAAAACATCTTATGGTGCCATCCCAGCTCCTTACAACAACGGAAACAAATGCTAGCAACTCAAAAAGGTCTGGGCAAATAGGAGGGTCTTAACCAAGCATCGAAATATAAGCAGAGTTGGCAGGAGGGATCATTCTATAACTGGAGCTCCATTGCATAGAAGGCTCTCTCTCATGGTCCTCACCAGATGTATCTCTCCCAATGGTGACACCAAGAGAAGGCCATCTCCCTCACATCAAGGACAAAGGAAAGCCTTGTGTTCTTTCTTTAAAATCTTTTCTATTTACCTAGATCTTTGACACTTAATTTGTAGGGTAATTAGTTAGGTTTGTGGTTGGTGTTTTGTTTTTATTGCTCATCCTTTTAGTGAGATGGGTTCGAACCATCCTTCTTATATTTCTGTATGGATGGCCATTTTAGGTCCTTGTTTTATTGCTGTTCCTTGTATTTGGTTGTGATGTTTCTTGTCATTTCTAGTCTTATTTCGCAGGCTCCTTTGAGACACTTTGGTGTAGAAAGCAATGAATAAATATATCAAATCATCATCAGGTAAAGGTAAAGGACCCCTGGATGGTCCAGTCAAAGGCGACTATGGGGTTGCGGTGCTCATCTCACTTTCAGGCTGAGGGAGCTGGCATTTGTCCACAGACAGCTTTCCGGGTCAAGTAAACCCCTTCTGCCACAATGGAACACCATGACAAGTCAGAGCGCACAGAAACACCGTTTTCCTTCATGCCACAGTGGTACCTATTTATCTACTTGCACTGGTGTGCTTTTGAACTGCTAGGTTGACAGGAGCTGGGACAGAGCAACGGGAGCTCACTCTGTCGCGGGGGTTCAAACTGCCAACCTTACGATCGGCAAGCCCAAGAGGCTCAGTGGTTTAGACCACAGCGCCACCGTGTCCCTCATTCCTCTCTCATTCCTCTCCTCCTCCTCATGGGTTAGTAAACTCCAGCAGTCCTAGCCATGTTGTGGTATGTGATCCTTCCTATCTTGGTTCCCACTGAGTAGTATGTGATGTGACTGGTATGTATGTATTTAAATATTTGAATGAATGGATGCATGTGCATATGTCCATCTTCATGTTTTTGAACTGTAAAGGTCATGGGTAATGAATATAAATGCATCATGTACTTCCTGAAGTGTAGACTTAGGGCATGGCTGGCATTCATCTGTCTCTGGAGGCAATGGAGGAGTGCGCCTTTGGGGTGAGGTCAAACTGTTGGGAGCTTGCAGCGCCTGCTGTGGCTGTAGAGACTAATGCAGTCCAGTTTCTTCTTTTCTCTGCACTCCTCCCAGCGGTCATTCCTCCTCTGATCACTGCTATGGATGCACAACCTGACTGTCTCCAGGCACTGTGGTCACCTCTAAAGGATTCCCGCACAGCGATGTTAATGTTGCCAGCCCTCATGCCATGTTTGCAGACATCTTTGTAAGGTAGAGTTGGTCTGCCAACAGGCCTAGTGCCTGAAGCCAGCTCCTTGTAGAGCACGTCCTCAGGGATCCTGCCATCTTCCATTCTGTGGACACGAACAAGCCTGCATAGACTTCGCTGAGACAGGAGTGTGAAAATGCTGGGAATTTGGGCTTGGGAGAGCACATCTTTGTTTGAGATTCTGTCTTGCCATGTGATACCCAAAATCCTCCTAATCCAGCGCATGTGGAAGGCGTTGAGGCTTCACTCCTGACAGCTGTAAGTACACACTGGCATGTCACATATTATGCTCTATGTTTCGTGGCAGGCATGTGTGGGCTCATGCTCCACTGCGGACTCAGCTATGCAGCTGCAAATGAAATGTTTCAAGTGTATTTTAAGTGCAGTATACAATGTGACACTAGATGGCGATGGTGAGCCTTATGGAAAATTCAACGTATTTTTTTAAAGAACCGCTTAAAAACAAAAAGCATTTTCGACCTTGCAAGAGCCAGACACTAGTACCAAAAGAGCTCTAGAACTAATTCAAGTATTCGGCCAGGTCGCAGGATTTAAGTTGAACAAACAAAAAACCAAGGTACTGGAAAAAAACTTAACAAATGTTGAAAGAGAGAGATTCCAAGAGGAAACTGGGTTAGTGGTGGCAAAGAGTGTAAAATACCTGGGGATTAACATGACATCTAAGAATGTAAACTTATTTAAGGATAACTATGATAAGTGCTGGACTGAGATAAAGAAAGATTTAGAAATATGGTCAAACCTGAAGCTTTCCTTGTTAGGTCGAATCGCAGTAATCAAAATGAATGTATTGCCTAGAATGTTATTTTTGTTTCAGACATTACAAATTGTTGATAAACTGGACTGTTTCAAGAAGTGGCAGAAAGATATATCTAAATTTGTCTGGCAGGGCAAAAAGCCCAGAATTAAGTTTAAGATACTTACCGATTCTAAAGAAAGAGGGGGGTTTGCCCTGCCGGACTTAAGACTCTACTATGAATCGGCAGCTTTCTGCTGGTTAAAAGATTGGCTACTTCTTGAAAACGCAGACATTCTAGATTTGGAAGGATTTGATAATAACTTTGGTTGGCATGCATATATCTGGTATGACAAGGTTAAAGTGTATAAGGGTTTTAAAAATCACATTGTCAGGAAAGCACTATATAATGTTTGGATACGGTACAAAGATTTATTGGAAAATAAAACTCCCAGGTGGCTCTCACCTATGGAGGCCAAGGAGGTAAAGAAACTTAATATGAGAACTAATTGGCCGAAATATTCTGAAATTTTAGAACAAGAAGGTGGTGAATTTAAATTACAAAGTTATGAGAAAATAAAGTCCAAGGTACGAGATTGGCTCCATTATTTTCAAATAATGGAGGCCTACAAACAAGACAGGAAAATTGGTTTCCAGGTGGAGAACTCGAAACTAGAAACAGAACTGTTAGAACCCAATACTAAGAATTTATCAAGAATGTATAACTTGCTGTTGAAGTGGAATACATTAGATGAGACAGTGAAGCCAGCTATGGTTAAATGGGCACAGGACATAGGTCATGACATTATGTTTGCTGACTGGGAGCAGTTATGGACCACAGGTATTAAATTCACGGCATGTAATGCCTTACGAGAAAACATTATGAAAATGATTTACAGGTGGTACATGACCCCAGCCAAGCTTGCGAAGATTTATCATCTGCCCAATAACAAATGTTGGAAATGTAAAGAGACTGAAGGTACCTTTTTCCACCTTTGGTGGACCTGCCCAAAGATTAAGGCCTTCTGGGAAATGATTTATAATGAAATTAAGAAAGTGCTTAAGTGCACCTTTAACAAGAAACCAGAGGCATTTCTCTTGGGTATGGTCGGCCAGTTGGTGCCGAAGAAGGATAAGAATTTTTTTTTGTACGCTACTACGGCAGCAAGGATTCTTCTAGCAAAGTATTGGAAGACACAAGAGCTACCCACGCTGGAGGAATGGCAGGCGAAAGTGATTGACTTTATGGGATTGGCAGAAATGACCGGCAGAATCCGCGACCAAGAGAAAGAGACTGTGGAAGAAGATTGGAAGAAATTTAAGATGTATCTTAAGAACTATTATAAAATTGAGGAGTGCTAAAATGCTGAGGGAAAAGAAGACGTAGAATTGCAGCGGAAAATTGTGTTTAATTTTAGGGTGGAATTGAAAAGGAGAATGAATTTACATTTAATTGGTTAAGAAGGGTTGCTGAATAATGGTTTAAAATTAAGGATGCAAAAAGGGAAAGGTATGGGGAAGTCCGGGAAAAGAGGGTTATGGAAATAAGGTTAAGAAAATATGACTCTTTGTGTTTGTTTTTATGTTGTTTTTGTTTATCTTAAAAAAATTGGAAATTAATAAAAATTTTATTTAAAAAAACAAAAAAACAAAAAGCATTTTCAGAACATTTTTAAATATGTTTGTAGATTCCACCTGTATGTATAATATAACCCGAATACATTTAAAATATGCACCACACTCCAAATTCTACATTTGTTTCAGATACATCACAGCTGTTAGTGGAGGAATCTACATTTAGAGAAGCCCTGTTCTCTAACAAAACATAGGAACCCTTCCAGGAGTAAATGGGCATTGAATTGCTCTGCTATAGTGTAGCAGATGCTACCAGTCATTCTGATTCCCTGGTGTGTATTTATTCTGTCAGTTTTAATGACATCTTTGTTGCCTGGTGGGTCTTCAAACAGGAAATCCCAGCAATGCCTCATCTTTCATGAGAATGGAGGCGACTATCTTAGTCAAGCCCCTATTTTACCCACTGTGTAGCCAACTGAGTAAGAGAAATTGTAGCGATGCAGCCCACATTATGGTCACAAAACTGGAACTGACGGCGTTTCCTGAATGTTACTACTGTCAAAAAATGGTTTTGGAATACGGTGACAATTTGGAGCTGTGGGAGGCCCTTCTAAAGATGTTCCTTGTCTTTCCCTTCATATTTCAAATAACATCTGAAGTGGGGACTCACAAAAGATTGCAGTGGCCATTTCCTTGATTAGAAAAATTACTTCTAATCATGGAAACAGCCACTGCAATCTTACTTGAGGCAGACTTTACACTGCTCACATGAGTAGACCACTCCTATGAGCAATTCTTCCTTGGGCATAAGCCAGGTTCTACAATAAGGTTACCAGATTTTTTTCAATGAATCCAGGGAAACTTTTCAACTTCCTACTAAATAGATGGATTTTGTCAGGGGACTGATTTGTAAATCCGGGAACTGTCCCCAGGAAACAGGGATGTCTGGTAACCTTATTCTACAATATTATCTGCATTGATGCTAAGATGGTTGAACAAAGAATTTTAGACCTTAAGAAAACAATATAATTAGTTTCTAATTGAGGCGACATTTTCCAGCAGTGGTACTCTCAATGCTCAGGCTTTTTTCTACTAACTTCCAGGACTGTTTTATTTTCTGAAGGATCTCTTTTGTTAGCCAATTGATGGCTTAAATTTGAAGGTGGGAGTATCACCTCAGTTTTGCTGTCAATGATGTTTTCAGAGGTTTGTAACAGGTAATTTCATATTAGCACTGCAATCTTACTTCAAGAACCTTTTAAATGGAAGAGTTCACAAATAATGGAGAAGCAAGGTTAGTCACAGTCATGTTTTGAACACTTCTCCTGTAGTGCAATTCTGCAGCCAAGTAAGGAGTACAAAAATGCATACATCGGGGTAAAGTGTCCATAGAAATTGATATATTAGTGAAAATAACATACAAAAATGCTTCAGATTAGGGGGACTTGGGTTCAGATATGGGTATATTAGGCAAAACTGCACACTAAAAGCTGTAAATTAGGAGACATTGCACTAAAATGCTAGTGGAATTTGATGAGGACTTTAAAAACCAACAACACAAAGTTACGTGGAAATGTGGAATACTGAACTTCAGAATGGAAAAAAGGGGCAACCGCTAAATCAAAATTCGTGCATTTGCCTATCACTATCTGTGCCTAGGAGTGCTTATGCCCAGCATAGGCTGGTCCACCAGTTACAGAAGTTCCTACACCAGGATAGCCTGGCCCTACTGATGCACTGGTCTTCAACTGGGGGATTGGGACCCATTACTGGGACACAGCCTGATCCAAGCTGGGTTGCAACATTAACACTACCACCATGCAAATATTTGGTAAAAAGATCAAGAAATGGGTCCCCAAATGCATGTGTGAGTTAAAAGTGGGTTCTGAGTCTGGAAAGGCTGAAGGTACTTGCTCTAATGAGCTTCCATCTGGACTACTGCAATGATCACTATGTGGGGCTGCCCTTGAAGACAGCCTGAAAGCTGCAGTTAGTTAGTGCATAACTCAGCTGCCAGTCCTGAAAGACTCCACCAGCTACTAGTGAGTTACCAGGACCAATTCAAAAACACATACAAAAATGTGTAAAATATAAAATACAGCAGCACTAAGGAAAACAAAATAATGGAAAACGCAGCAGAAATCACTGTTAAAATGCCTTTTGGAATAAAAAATAAATAGCTGTTTTAGAACAGGAAAGGAGGGAGCTTGTTGGACTTTTCCAAGTTATACCAAAATCTAGAAAGGCAATCAAATGCAGCAATGACTTCATAAACAATGATGGGCTTATTTTGCTGATCTTCTTCATTAAAATTTACTTCTTCAGATAAAAAATGTACAGAGGAGCTGACACAGTCAAAGCTTGGAAAGACAACTCCTCTAGATGCGTCTTATCAGAAAGAGATGTAGGATGTGTCTTACCAATTCTCCTGAGGAAGATGGGTGAAACATGTCAGAGGTTGTGTAATAACTGCAGCACCTTATTGGTATTTGAAAAAGTGGAACCGTGATATCCTTCTGTCAAAGATAAAGGCCGTGCTTCACCTCAGTACATTTACATCAAACAACCTTTGATGAAACAATCACTGAGATGGCTAGAGCTAGAGCTGAGATGGCTAGTAGAGGAAAATTCATTCTGAATCAGACCAACCACGGGTTAGACCTCAATGTCGAACCTACCAAGTAGCGAAAGTGATGGCAAAGAGGAACTTCTTCACTGCCTCTATTGCATCTGCAGAAAATAACAGTAGGAGACTCTTTCAGATGGTTCACAATCTAATGGAACCACCGTCACCATCGGGGCCTGTTGAGGACCCCAAGATCTCCTGCAGTGATTTTGGAAATTTTTTTGCAGATAAAGTCACTCAGATTCGGAAAGAGGTAGACTCCATCGTGGGAGCAGGGCTGGGGTGGGAGAGTGCTAGAGTCCTGTCTAGTCAAGTTGCGTGGGATCAGTTTCAATCTGTTACCTCCAATGATGTGGGCAGGCTGCTTGGAGGAGTGAAACTGACCACCTGTCTCCTTGATCCTTGCCCATCCTGGCTCATAAAAGGAAGCCAGGAAGATCTGGTGATGGGCTCTGTGGGGTGGTAAATGCCTCCTTCTGTGAGGGATCCTCCCTAAACCTGCTTAAAGGAGTGGTTATTAAACTGCTTCTTAAAAAACCATCTTTGGACCCGTTAGTTGGCCGATATGGCCAACTATCACCCAGTCTCAAATCTTCTAGTCTTGGGCAAGGTGATTGAGTGGGTGGTCGCTGAACAACTCCAGGCATGCCTGGAGGATGCGGATCATTTGGATCCCTTCCAATCAGGATTCAGGCCTTAGCATGGGACTGAAACTACCTTGGTCATGCTGGTTGATTATCTTCGGTAGGCTAGGGACAATGGTGAAAGCTGTGTCCTGCTGGATTTGACACCATTGATCATGACATCCTTCTGGACCAGGCTTCCTCAACCTTGGCCCTCCAGATGTTTTTGGCCTACAACTCCCATGATCCCTAGCTAGCAGGACCAGTGGTCAGGGATGATGTAGTCTCAAAACATCTGGAGGGCTGAGGTTGAGGAAGCCTGTTCTGAACCATCTAGAGGAGTTGGGAGCTGGGGGCACTGTTATACAGTGGTTCCACTCATTTCTCCTGGGCTGTGTCCAGAAAGTGATGTCGGGGGATGAGTGTTCAGATCCTCAGGGCTCTGTCCTCTCCCCAATGCTTTTCAGCATTATATGAAGCCACTGGAAGAGATCATCAGGGGGTTTGGAATGGGTGTTCACCAGTATGCAGATGAGACCCAGCTCTACCTCTCCTTCAAATCGGAACCAGTGAAGGCAGTGAAGGTCCTGTGTGAGTGTCTGGAGGCAGTTGGAGGATAAAGGTAAAGGTAAAGGTACCCCTGCCCATACGGGCCAGTCTTGACAGACTCTAGGGTTGTGCGCCCATCTCACTTAAGAGGCCGAGGGCCAGCGCTGTCCGGAGACACTTCCGGGTCACGTGGCCAGCGTGACAAAGCTGCATCTGGTGAGCCAGCGCAGCACACGGAACCCGTTTACCTTCCCGCCAGTAAGCGGTCCCTATTTATCTACTTGCACCCGGGGGTGCTTTCGAACTGCTAGGTTGGCAGGCGCTGGGACCGAGCAGTGGGAGCGCACCCCACCGCGGGGATTCGAACCGCCGACCTTTCGATCGGCAAGCCCTAGGCGCTGAGGCTTTTACCCACAGCGCCACCTGTGTCCCTCAGTTGGAGGATGGATGGTGGCTAATAGATTGCGGCTGAATCCTGACAAGGCAGAAGTACTGTTTCTGGGGTACAGGGGACGGGCAGGTGTCGAGTACTTCCTGGTCCTGAATGGGGCAACTGTGGCCCTGAAGGAGCAGGTGCACAGCCTGGGAGTCATTTTGGACTCACAGCTGTCCATGGAGGCACAGGTCAATTCTGTGCCTGGGGCAGCGGTCTACCAGCTCCACCTGGTATGCCGGCTGAGACCCTACCTGCCCACGAACTGTCTCACCAGAGTTGTGCATGCTCTGGTTATCTCCCGCTTGGACTACTGCAATGAGTTCTATGTGGGGCTAACTTTGCAGGTGACTCGCAAACTACAACTAACGCAGAATGCGGCAGCTAGACTGGTGACTGGGAGTGGCCACCAGGACCATATAATACCAGTCCTATAGGATCTTCATTGGCTCCCAAAGCATTTCTGAGCACAATTCAAAGTATTGGTGCTCACCTTTAAAGCCATAAATGGCTTTGGTCCAATATACCCAAAGAAGCGTCTCCACCCCCATCATTCAGACACTGGGGTCCTCCACCAAGGGTCCTCTGCTTGTTCCCTCACTGCGAGAAGCTAAGTTACATGGCCTTCTCAGTAGTTTCGCCCTCCCTGTGAAGCACCCTCCCTTCAGATGCCAAGGAGATAAAGAACTATACAACTTCTAGAAGACATCTGAAGGAAGATCTGTATCAGGAAGTTTTTAATGTTTGATACTTTATTATGTTTTCTTTATTCTGTAAGCCTCCCAGAGCAGCTGGGGAAACCCAGGCAGATGGGCAGGGTATAAATAATAAAATGATGATGATGGTGTACTGGCCCCTATCCTGTTAGAGAACAATCTTTTTTTACCACCTTTCTGGATCCAGAGTGTGGCGTTTCATCTGCTGTGCCTTAAAAAAAAAAAAAAAAAAAAAAAAGCAGGTCTCATAAGATTGCCAAGGGACATGCCACAATCATTTGAGTGTTTCATTTGATTAGGACCATTTTATGAGATGAGCCAGTGACACTGCCAAGGCTAATTTCCCCCATTAACGTTCATTTTGGCAGCTGATGCATGTTCGAAAAGAATAACTGCTGCGATCGATGCTTCCATGCTGAATCTCTGGAGCTATCTACACAGGAACTACTGAATTTTCCAAAGAACCAGCATTTGTTTGAAATGGGATTCTTTCTCTATTCCCGCAATTATCAATATTGCACTTTATCCCCTGCAGGAATGGCGTGATTTCATGCTACTTAGCAATGTTTAGTGTGGGTGGTTCATGAGAAGTGGATGGTGCTTTTCAGGTCATTGGGATATTCTGCGCATGTGCTTTTTCTCTTGGGTTGATACACCTGCACACATGTGTAGAAGATTTGTGGGAATTATCACTGAAGTCTCTTTCACGGGTATGTTCGTCTTTCTCAAAGTCGATGCATGTACAACTGGGCACATGCCTAGCGATTTTCTCCCTATGCAGGTTTTTTTTGGTCTTGTTTGCTGCTTTGAACATTCATCATGGGTCCTATGGAGATTGCTCCGACAGCAGCAAAGACAAGCTTTGACTCCTGTAAACACTGTGCTCATATCTTGATCTTCAAGTATCAGGTATTGCAGACACCTGTCAAAAACCCATAAGCTAATGAAGAGACATCAGAAGCACCACCAGATCTCCACGGTTTCTCATGCTTTCTATGATACCATGGTGGCTCATATCTAATCTCAGAGATATGATAGACACCCACAATGCCTTAAGTGATATTTGTATTGTATATTGTCAGTAGGGTTGGATATCCAGCCAGTGTTTTTGTCAGCCTAATTTCATCACAGTGTCTACTGCCGTTCAGCATTCTTGGTTTGCTGCTATATAAACCCTTTCTTACTCTTTGGTACAGTCCTCCAATCTGCTCCAGGACTAATTCTGATGTATCAATTTGCAGCTATGGGCCACTTTCCCCACTTACTCCCATGAATAAAAAGCTCTGCATACATTTCATAGGAATGTGTCATTTATTTTTGTTCAAGGGTAACTGGTCCCATGAATGGGATTTTGGATTCCTGCTGGACCCAACTCATGGTACTGCCTCTGAACAAGTCACATGAAAGACTCGTTCTGGTGTAACATGGCCACGTGTGTGCAGCCAAGGGATTTATTCCAAAAGTCATCCAGTGAATGCAGAATGTTGCACTTGAAATGGTTCCCAGATTCTGATTTTGGCTCAACCTTCAAGCCCTTTCAATAGGCAGTGGGCTGTTTGTGTTTTTGACCATTGATGTTTCTGGCAACCCTGATCCTGTTGAGACTAATTGACTGGGCTCCGATCCTGTGAAGACTTCTTGCATCCCAACCAGCTGATATAGAGATTGAGAGAGCATGCCCAGAGGCTTTACATAGTTTTCTGTTAACCTATACTGGAACTAATCCTGCCCCAGATCTCCCCATGAGCTTCTCATTGCTGAGAACTCAATAGCCAATAGCTGATTTCAGGATCTGCAACACAAACTGGTTTTTTAAAGGGCTTGGAGCATTCTATTGCACAGGAATCATAGATGATTCATCAAGGAAGTGACTTTTCTAAATACTGTTTTAGCCTCTTATTTGAAGCAGGACTAAGTTCCAAGAAAACAGTCAATTTCTTTTTTCCTTCATGCTTACACTTTCCCGGTAGTTTTTCACGGCAAAACGAACAGATGTGTCTAGCAGGGTATGGTGAAGGGTGATTCAGGATTTCAAAAGCAGAGCAGAGTTGAGTGCAAACAAAACCTTTGAAATGCATGAGTTGCACTTAAGAGTCACACAGCTTTGGACAAACATGGGTGTGTAGTGAAGAAAAAGTCACCATTATGCCTTTGAGGAGGAATCATTCTTAGAATTCTGTGAGATAAATATCCACCCATAGCAGAGGGGGAGCTGCTTCGCTAGGGTTCTATATACAATAATTTCTTACAGATCCCACACAACCAGTATATGTGTACAGTGGTACCTCGGGTTAAGTACTTAATTCGTTCCGGAGGTCCGTACTTAACCTGAAACTGTTCTTAACCTGAAGCACCACTTTAGCTAATGGGGCCTCCTGCTGCTGCTGCGCCGCTGGAGCACGATTTCTGTTCTCATCCTGAAGCAAAGTTCTTAACCCGAGGTACTATTTCTGGGTTAGCGGAGTCTGTAACCTGAAGCATATGTAACCTGAAGTGTATGTAACCCGAGGTACCACTGTACGATGATTGGGGAGGCCTGGGGATGCAGCAACTGCAAGCTCAGAAACCAGTCTACTTCAACAGACTCATTTGTCAACATTTCCCCTGAAATTTGTAGGGAATTTTCCCACTAAAATGGGACCTGCTATGTAAGTACAGAAATGTCACTGAAGGAGGGAGCAAACAGCAGCAGTCACAGATAAAAGCAATTGAGACAGAGGATGCCCAGATTTTCTTGGGTCTCGCTTGTTCTTTACGGCAGCAAAAAGAAATCACCCGCAAGGCTCCAGATGCATCAAAGTCTGAAACATCACAGCACAAGCTACAAATGCATCATGTGAGCTACATAAGTGATGGAAAGTGTCTAAATCGGGGGGGGGGCAGTCTTTGAACTTATTCCTTTCAACAAAATACTGTGAAATTAAGGTTGGCCACACAGCAAGGCTGTCTCACACAAAATTGTTTAGACCTACTTATGACTAAGAGCAGATGTCAAGACAGTGTGAAGTGGTGCACTATTTGAAAACGTGTATAAATTGTGGTGCTTCACTAATAATCAGTGGCTGAGATCATAGCACTGCTTTGAGGAAGTTTGTTGTTGATGTTTTGTATTTCTGGACTGTGGTTAATGGAAGCTCTTTCCTTTGCCCAGGAAGCCAATAGTGATGAATTACGAGAACTGGAAAATGCAAATAAGGGTAATATCCATTCTGAATCAAGCCGATCAGAATTAGACTGTTATGTACTGAGTTGAATAGGATCCAAAATGCAGCAGTCTGATTGGTCCTAGAACAATAGGATTCAGAATGCAGCAGTCTGATTGGTCCTAGAACAATAGGATCCAGAATGCAGCAGTCTGATTGGTCCTAGAACAATAGGATCCAGAATGCAGCAGTTTGATTGGTCCTAGAACAATAGGATCCAGAATGCAGCAGTCTGATTGTTCCACAGGAGCCACCCAATCCAGCTCCAGGTGGAAGTGAATCCACAACCTGATTGGCCTACAGGAGAATCCGGGAATTAGCCAATCACATGCAGCCCATTGTGTAAATAATGTATATAAAGCAGATATTTTGGGGGAATATTCATTCCTCCTCACCACTATGAGCTGAATAAAGAGGATGAAATTCACTCTCGACTCCAAGTATATTTCATAGACTAATGATAATTTCAAAGTCATCTACCACATGCATGTTTAGAACCTAAGAAAAGCCCTCCGGGATCCAACCAAAGCCCTGATCTATTTCAGTGACTTGGGTTTCCCCCAGTGGCCAAACAGATGCCTCTGAAGAAGCACACAAGCAGGCATCACACAAACACTGTTCTCTCTCCCCCCCCCCCCCGCCCAGCAACTTGTATTCAGCCCAGTGCTGCTTCTGAACCTGAAAGCTGCATACTGCTGTAACAACCAGCAACAGCCTTATCATCCATTAATTTGTCTAATCTGCTTTTAAAGCCATTTATGCTTAGGGGCCATTGCCACAATGTGTACTTCTTTTATAGGTAGGCTGACCTATCTAAAGAATTATCTTCTAGGTGGAATTCAGTGCAGCACTATGTGGGTTACAATAGGGCTTCCCCCCACAGCACAGCACACCCTCTAAACTTGTTCTGGGTCCTTCTCTCCCCCCCCCCCCAATCTTACAGACAAGATTTAGAGATGAGGTGCAGCAGGAGGAGAGGGAGTAAAGTTCCATTGCATGAGCAGATCTTATTCTGTGAACACAACTTAGTTGAGTCCCACCCTCAGTTTCCCAAAGATAATCCAGGCAGCCCTGTGGTTTATTGGGGAATGACAGAAAACAGAAAAATATGACATAGTCCACAGACTGCCAATGTGGTACCCTCCAGATAGGCAACAACTGCCATCAGCTGAGCCTCTTGGCGGTTTGAATCCCCGCGATGGGGTGCGCGCCCGTTGCTCTGTCTCAGTTCCTGCCAACCTAGTTCGAAATCGTACCACTGCAAGTAGATAAATAGGTGCCACTGCGGCAGGAAGATAGATGCGCTCTGGCCTCCATCCTGGTGTTCTGTTGTGGCAGAAGCGGTTTAGTCATGCTGGCCACAAGACCCAGAAAGCTGTCTGTGAACAAACGCCGGCTCCCTTGGCTTGAAGCGAGATGAGCGTCGCACCTCATAGTTGGCTTTGACTGGACTTAACCGTCCAGGGATCCTTACCTACCTTTTACCTTACAACTGCCATCAGCTCCAGCTGGCATGACCAACCGAAAGGGATGATGCAAGCTGAAGTACAGCAACATCTGGAGAGCACCATGTTGGCTACTCCAAGACCAGGGTTGGCCCACCCATGAAGCAAGGTGAGGCCGTGGCCTCAGGCAGCAGATCCTCCTCAGGGCCTGAGCGGCCCCCTCCTATGCAGCTGCACCACCTCCTCCGCTGCAGCCACACCCTGACACTGCCCTGCCACCACCTCCTCCTTCGTGGGTGCTCTGCTTATGTGCCACAGGTGGTGGTGCAATGGCAGTGGGCCTCAAGCAGCAAAATGTCCCAGGCCGCCCCCATCCAACACAGTCGATTCTAACAAAAGTTGTAATTGAGAGTACACATTAAATGCAATGGCTTTAGAGAGCCACATACACACACCTTCCCAATTGGATGAAGCAGTTGGGGAGACATATACTGTGGTTCTCCTACGTGTCTGGAGTAAAAATTAAAGTCTGTGCAATCCTAAACAACCTTACATAGAAGTAAGTTCTATGTTGTGGACTCCAGTCTGTAAAACCTCCTACTATACTAAATTTGTGACTTACTGTTAGAAATGAATGAGAACAATTTGAGAACAGAATCAAAGCTCATGGTCAGCTCAAAGTATTCCTATATTTAAATTAAATCCAATAAGGAAAAATGAGCAATGCCTACATTCCCACCCACCCACCCACCCACCCACCTCAACTACAGGAAAAAAGATGAAATCCTAGTGTTGTGCGAGGGCGTTTCTTGCCCTAGACTGCCAAACATTTCAACACTAATTAGGCAAAACTATCTTGAGGAAAGAACTGAGAGGTGTGCGGCATCTTGCTGCCGATACCAATGTTGTCCCTGAACGCACCAGACCTGCATCTTGAATCATCCTTGGTGACCGTAGCAGGTGGCTGTCGAATTTCAGCTGGAATTCAATTTGGAAACAATGGCCCCCTGATTCTAATTAACTCGTTTCCTCTTGGCGCTTTACGAGATGGGGCAGTCAGATATTAAAAGAGACACATTAACCAGACTGGGCCTGGCACGTGTCCTGCGTCTCCCCACCCTCATGTGTCTGTTCACACACGTCACGTTATTATAGCCACATCAGTGCTGCTCTCCTCGCTCCAGTTAATGCTTTATGGCCTACTTCGGCGCTCCCTGGCAACAGTATCCATAACCTGAAGGGAACTGCCGGAGAAATGAATCACATTCCCTCTTCTCCCTTTCTTACCTCCTCGCCACCCTGCTCTGTGTCAGTTTGCTGAGGGCTTCCTTCAGATAATGAGCCCACGAGTTGGTTGGATGAATCATAGAACCTGCACTAACCAGCTTGCCTTGGCAGGCGCTTTGGCTTTCCACTTTTAGAAAGGCAGTTTAATGTTTGATCGGGCCGTAGAAAGGATTAGGCTTTAACTCTGTGCCTTTTATATATATATATATATATATATATATATATATCCAGAAAATATTTTTAACCTGAGGGAAGATTCCCATAAAAAGGTCTTCAGCTATTTTCCCATGGAATGATCACTTCCAGACACACACTGCCTCAGGCTACATCCTCCCCATGCATTTAAAGTATTATACCACCCTAACTGTCATGGCTTCCTTCAAAGGATTCTGGGAAGTGCGGTTGTTAAGGGTGATGAGTTTCGTTAGGAGTCCCCTATTCCCCTCACAAAGCTATAATTCCCAGAGTTGCAGGGGAAGAGGGCTTGATTGTTAGTTTATGTTTGTGTTGGTTGAATCACTGTTATTAAAGTGAGCCAAACAGGCTTTCCTTGTAATCTGAATTCAAATTTATTGCTTATAATGAGGTTTGGGAACTTGTGCCCCCCCCCAGGTGTCTCAACTCCAACTCCCATCAGCCCCAGTCAGCATGGTCAATAGTAAGGGAAGATGGGAGGTGCAGTCCCTCAACATCTGGAGGGGGGCATGCTGACAAATAACTATAATTCATCAAAATAAAGCATGGGAGATAGGCATTACTGTATATAATGAATGACATAAGGAATAACACAAATTAATTAAGCACAGTTCAATAAAAAACTAATTAATTAAAAGCTGGAAGTCAACTAAGTCAAGCTCAGTCAGTTACAAATCTGCATTTAAAATTCTATTCTACCAGATGTGGTTTTATAACTGTTCATCATAACAAATAAAACACACAAAAATAAACATGAAGTTACCAAGCTTCTCCAGTGAAGTCTTTTATATTGGCTATATAAAATTGGCTCATACCTTGACTAGTGCCAATATGAAGCGAGCAATTCTTCTCTGTATCTTGATATCCTTATTTGAAAACCAAAAAAGAAGAAGAAGGGAAGTTCTGCATTTGTGAAATTCAATTGCTATCAAGCCTCTCTCCCTCTTCCTTCATGTGCTTAAGTCCCATTTTGTAAAGCCTACCATTCTGCCTTTTCATTGTACTCTGGCACTGCTGCGATTTCTCCAAATTCCAACCAACAATCGAGGATTGACTGTGGCAACACATAACACGGAGCTGCCCTTAAAAAGATGCAGCTCGTGCAAAGCATGGCAACTGCATCCTTCCTGGGCTCCACCAGCTGCGCTGCCTGCCTGCTGACTTCTGTACCCAGACTCTGCATCAGTGGAGGCTGGTTTTTTGAGTGAAAATGAGGCACTGACCCACCAACTTCAGTCCGCCTACAATTGTTCCACTCCTGCCACGTCCCTTCTTTCTTACAACCATGGATCAAGCCAACCAAATGCCTGTAGGAAAACTGTACATAGGATCTAAGCTCAAGAGCATTCTCCCTCCCTGCAGTTTCCAGTAACTGTTATTCAGAAACATTCTCTGTAGGCGGAGCATAGCCATCATGGCTAGGAAACATCCATAGCTTTGTCCTCCATGTATATGTCTGATCCTTGTTAAAAGGTATCTGTGCAGGTGGTCATCACTGCTAAGGCTGGGCGATATCTGGTTTTCAACATTGTGATATATCACCAGCTAAATATCACAATATACTGATATATCATGATGTCTGAAATAAGGATGGAGCTATGCAAAGGGTGCTGTGGTCTAAACCACTGAGCCTCTTGGGCTTGCCGCTCAGAAGGTTGGCGATTCGAATCCCTGCGATGGGGTGAGCTCCTGTTGCTCTGTCCCAGCTCCTGCCAACCTAGCAGTTCAAAAGCATGCCAGTGCAAGTAGATGAATAGGTACCACTGTGGTGGGAAGGTAAACGGTATTTCTGTGCTCTCTGGCACTTGTCACAGTCCTCCGTGTGCCAGTAGCAGTTTAGTTATGTGGCTTGGTGCCAGTAGTGGTTTAGTGGCTACATGACCCAGAAAGCTGTCTTTGGACACATGCCAGCTCCCTTGGCCTAAAGTGAGATGAGCGCTGCAACCCCACAGTCACCTTTGACTGGACTTAACCATCCGGGGTCCTTTACCTTTTACCTTTACTTTATTGGCTGGCTTCACAGTGATTGTGATTTTTCCACAGCACACAAACACAGATGCATGCGTACACACACACACACACACACACACACACACACTGATTTGCAATATATTGCCAGGTCAAAAATTATGAACCCGATATCATGATATAGACTTTGAGCTGGTTTTGGATGATATATTGATATATCGCCCAGTCCTAATCACTGCCTCCTTTGGTAGTGAGTTCCAACAATGCGCTGTGTGAATAACCAGTTCTGAGAAGCTGCCTATCAGCTTTATCCTCCTTGGTCTTGCCCTTGAAGAACACAGCAGTGAAGGGGGCAAAATTAGAATTTGTTGCTCTGCTTCCATTTATTGTTTGCCTCTGCCCACCAGCCCCAATGGGCACAGCCACCACTGCAAAGGGAGCACCAAAAGGGCTTCTCACCTCCACCTGACTTGCTGCTTATTAACAGCTGCAGTCCAAATCTTTGCCCAGGCTGTATCTGCCTCTATGAGGATGAAGACAGAGAGCAGAAACTTCCCGGTGGGGGAATTTCCTCTCAGGAGAAACCTGTCAGAGCCCCGCCTGGCAAGTGTTTAGAATTAAAATAAAAATACACCATGCTTGTTTGTTCGGACAGTTTTACTTCACTCTCCGAAGGGTTCTCACAGAGGCTAAAAACCAGAATTAGATAAACCAGAGTTAAATATATGTATATATAAAGAGCATGAAAAGCCAAAGGGCGACAAAATAGAAGCTAAACAAGTTGAAACCAGAGCTGAGCAGGGATAAAACACCTGTTGACACTTGCCGCCCTCATACTAACTTTCTCACAACACACCCGGTGGACCCATTATCAGGGACACAAGGGAGTGCGGACTGTATCAGTTGCTTCTGGTATGTATTGGGTCACATCATGCAGGGAGGGGGGGCAGAACAGCTGGCCTAGTGGACACACCTTTGTTTGTCTGCCTAAAGGCTGAGAAACCCCATATTCTCCAAACTAGTCCTGGAACAGACATTGGAATTAAAATGTCATGGAGACAGTCAAAATGTATGAACCAGCTGTGCATTTTTGGAGCCATCTGTGAGGGTGGCAAAGATAGAAAGGCAGGCTGGTAACTGCCAAAGCAAAGCTTTCTGTCGAAAGGGTACAGGCACAATTTCCGCATTTTATTGCCTCTGTATTTTTCCAAGGAAAATTGTGTTTCTAGAGTAAACTAGTTTGCCAGTCATTTATCTATTATTGATTTATTATTTCTATTGGTTAATCATCACTCTGTCATATGGTTCTTGAGCATGGCCTGCTATGGAAAGGTGAAATACACATGAATGATGCTGATGATGTGCAATGAAAGTTTAATAAAATCTGATAAGATAAAAGCAATGCAAAGTGAAAATAAATAAATCTAATGGTACCCATATCCATCTTTTCGTGTGGAGAGTAGCTTTGTCCAGAAACTTATATATTTCCTTGCTGCTTTCCTCCATTTTAGTTTCTTTTTTAAAAGCATGTTTTACAACTGGATAGAATCAGGCATGAGTCATCATCAAACAGTTGCTCCACCTTACAGTTAAGATAAGGCACTAAACGCCAGCATGGCATGGTACAAAATAAGCAGGGGGGCAGATCAATATTCATTTGTATCTCGTTTCAAACAATAACTCAATTTAGTTACACACCAGATGGCAGACAGCTAACATCGGGCCCACATTTTATCTGAGGGGGACGTTGCCACTGCTTCAACAAAAACAAGAAACTAGGTCTTTTATTTATGTCATTAGCCCTTGAGTTTCTGAGCCTTTCAAAATGAATAGCAGATGCAGGGGAACCCCAACTGCAGCTTCAACTCCTTACCCCCACTGTGGTCCTCCCCTTGCTACTCACCAGTAATGGATGTGGTGGCAGAGTGGCACTATTCACCTGACTGCCTGGCAGGTAGGTCACTGGGAAGGTGAGAGGGAGTTTAGCACAATGCAAACGCACAAGCAGGATCATTGGATTGTCTCCGCCAGGGGTTTGCACTGCCACGACTTCCCTGCTACCTTGTCCCTCCCTGTCTTCTTCTTGGTAAGCAACGAGGACTCAGCTGTCAGGAGGTCAGGTGAGCAACGCCATCCCTGGCCATCTGCTGCTGATCTTCACAATGGGGAGAAAGCTTCCATTGGTGTCAAAGACCAACAGGTTACTTTGTAAATTTACCACCCAGGTAAAGAAGCTTAGCTCTGCTTATATTGGATGAATCTAGCAGTTACTAGCATAAGAAGGCATCTCTCTCCATGCCACCCTCTATTTGTAACATGCAGCAATGCTTCCGTTCTGCTGCAGTTCATCTTCCACCAAAAACTACGTCATCTCAGAGTTCATAGAGGGTTTATGTAATTAATTGTATACGTTACATAAATTATGCTGTTGTTGCACTATTCCACCCCATTCATTTCATTTTAATGCAAAGGAAACACAATGCAAAGAATAATTAATTACTTACCATTAGCAGACTGAAAGCAACGACAACAGCAAATGCTGATTGTATTCACTGAATTGATTTACATACTGGACATGGGATGAATCAGCAAATGCCAGCAATTTCCACTCCAATTTCCATTTTTGGTAGAATTCTCCAACATTCCTACTAGCAGCTAAAGTAAGTAAAATTTATCTTGCAAAGCAGAGCACACCTGCAGAAGTCAGCTTTCCAGAGCCAGAGGTGAGCTCTTTGGGAGCTGAGGTTTAGCAAAGTGTGTCTTAATTAACCTTCAAATGAGCTGATGTCTTGTGAGGATCTTTGATTTTCTCTAGGCCCTCAAGCACTTTAAAGCTACTCCAATTGACTTGAAAATGCTCTGCAGAGCGCTGAAAAAAATGGTCAGTAATAATGGGCAACCAGGCAGAGTAACCCAGGGGAGCAGCAGAGCTCAACAGAGCTCAGCTTTGTGGCAAATCCACTGCCATGTTCAAAGTGCTGTTGCTTCCTGTCATTTGTTGTGACACAGCAGAGCAGCCAGAATTGTCCCTCTCTCTGGAGAATGCAGTGGCTTAGGGCCTGCAGATTTAAGAATGGGCCTGCTGAGCCCTTCCCCCATAAGGCCCTGTTTCAGGACCCTGTGCCAGCACTAGAGCCCACACTAAAATACTAACCCTTTCCAGCCCCGAGGATGGGGGAGGGGGTTAGGACTGCAGCCTTCACGAAACTTTCAGGCGCCCGCACATGAAAACGTCTGCCTTTTATGTAATTTTGCACATACCCCGTGACAAGAAGGCATTTCTAAACAAGCAGTGAGTAGTTGTTTGGGTATAAATGCATGCCATTTGTATTTGAGTTGCACAACCGTGGTCAACATGAATGGCATGCCAAGTGTGAAGTGTCGCTTAGCAGAACCACAACTTAAGATTTCAAATTCCAAAGGAGGCACCAAGTGCAGCTCTCCTTCAAGAGGTCAAAGAGATTTCTATCACATACAAAAGCTAGGCTTCTGGTACAACACTGACCTCCTGAACCGTTGCTTGGAGATTCCTGGTGGTTCTCTCCCATTGCGGCAATGGGCATAATTTGGTTAAGGCCAGATAATTATCATCTCGGAGTATTGGGTTTTAAGCCTTGAGATATAAAGGTCTCAGGCTCATTTTATCCAGTTTAAAAATGTATCTAGTCCACCATTTTTCTGTTCACCATACAGAACTGGCAGATGTGATCTCAGAACCACTGGCAGTCATCTTTGAGAATTCCTGGAAAACAGGCGAAGTCCCGGCAGACTGGAGGAGGGCAAATGTTGTCCCTATTTTCAAAAAGGGGAAAAGAGAGGACCCAAATAATTACCGCCCAGTCAGTCTGACATCAATACCAGGGAAGATTCTGGAGCAGATCATTAAGCAAGCAGTCTGTGAGCACCTAGAAAGGAATACTGTGATCACCAATAGTCAGCATGGATTTCTGAAAAATAAGTCATGGCAGACTAACCTGATCTCGTTTTTTGACAGAATTACAAGCCTGGTAGATGAAGGGAACGCAGTGGGTGTAGCCTACCTTGATTTCAAAAAGGCATTTGACAAGGTGCCCCATGATATTCTTGTAAAGAAGCTGGTAAAATGCGGACTTCACTATGCTACCACTCAGTGGATTTGTAACTGGCTGACTGACCGAACCCAAAGGGTGCTCATCAATGGTTCCTCTTCATCCTGTAGAAGAGTGACTAGTGGGGTGCCACAGGGTTCTGTCTTGGGCCCGGTCTTATTCAACATCTTTATCAACGACTTGGATGATGGACTCAAGGGCATCCTGATCAAATTTGCAGATGACATCAAACTGGGAGGGGTGGCTAACACCCCAGAGGACAGGATCACACTTCAAAACGACCTTGACAGATTAGAGAACTGGGCCAAAACAAACAAGATGAATTTTAACAGGGAGAAATGTAAAGTATTGCACTTGGGCAAAAAAAATGAGAGGCACAAATACAAGATGGGTGACACCTGGCTTGAGAGCAGTACATGTGAAAAGGATCTAGGAGTCTTGGTTGACCACAAACTTGACATGAGCCAACAGTGTGACGTGGCAGCTAAAAAAGCCAATGCAATTCTGGGCTGCATCAATAGGAGTATAGCATCTAGATCAAGGAAGTAATAGTGCCACTGTATTCTGCTCTGGTCAGACCTTACCTGGAGTACTGTGTCCAGTTCTGGGCACCACAGTTCAAGAAGGACACTGACAAACTGGAACGTGTCCAGAGGAGGGCAACCAAAATGGTCAAAGGCCTGGAAACGATGCCTTATGAGGAACGGCTAAGGGAGCTGGGCATGTTTAGCCTGGAGAAGAGGAGGTTAAGGGGTGATATGATAGCCATGTTCAAATATATAAAAGGATGTCACATAGAGGAGGGAGAAAGGTTGTTTTCTGCTGCTCCAGAGAAGCGGACACGGAGCAATGGTTCCAAACTACAAGAAAGAAGATTCCACCTAAACATTAGGAAGAACTTCCTGACAGTAAGAGCTGTTCGACAGTGGAATTTGCTGCCAAGGAGTGTGGTGGAGTCTCCTTCTTTGGAGGTCCTTAAGCAGAGGCTTGACAACCATATGTCAGGAGTGCTCTGATGGTGTTTCCTGCTTGGCAGGGGGTTGGACTCGATGGCCCTTGTGGTCTCTTCCAACTCTATGATTCTATGATTCTATGATTTAATGTTTCTGCTCTCTCTTTGGACACTAGGATGAGGTACTGACAAAGCGAAGCCTGGTGGCAGAACTTTGCTGTGGATGCAGATGTACTAATTGTCATTACACACCATAACTGTTATTTACTCCTACATGAGCACCCCTTCGTATTGCCAGAAGAGATTTTCTTGTCCAAATAGCATATTATAGGAATACATCTCAGATTGGACGTGTTCTTTTTCTGCAGCCTTTTGTTTCCCTCCCATGTTGGCACCGTGGCAGCTGTTTTTGTTGTATTTTAAAAAGAAAGAAAGAAAGAAAGAAAGAAAGAAAGAAAGAAAGAAAGAAAGAAAGAAATCACACTAAAGTGACATGTTTGAAATATTTATAGCGCCAGCTGAAGTTCCAATTTCGATCCTACAAGGTTGTGTGGGAGAACATTTCCTAACAAAGTTGCACTGAAGCAATTTGCAGCTCTGGCAAAGCATCAAAAATGAGCAGTTTGTGGCAGAAGCAGCAGCATTAAAGAAGCCATAGAAATCTGTGTATCAGATGTTTGTTAACAGCATGCTGCTTTAAAGGGTTGCCGCCTCCCCTCTTTTTATGCTTCCTACGTTTACATATTTCTTGATCCCTCCAATTGGCAGCTTGGATGAGAAGGAGGGAAACCCTCAACACTGCTTTGCATTGTTTTCATATGCCTTAAAAAGAACCACATCAAGCTGGATTCACAGGCAGCTTCAGATTTCTTTCCCTTTTTTCCGGGAAACTTACAGCCGGGCTTTGTGTGTGCTGTGTGGAAGTGCAGAATGTGACGCTGAGCAAAGCTATCATCTTCGTGGGGATCTCATCTTTGGTGTTTTAAAAAGGCGGGCTTCTAGTTCTTATGGCTGTGGGCAATTCTCCTGCAATCTCCGAAGACAGAAAGGTGGTTGGACAAGACAGTGGGGCTTCAGTGTGCTACCTGCCTCCTCATGCAAAGGTGGGGAACCTGCCCTCCTGATCTCGCTGGAAGCCAGCTCCCAGACAGCTTGGTTAGGAATGATAGGAGTTGGAGTCTACCAACCCCTCATTGCTAGCAGAAGTCATATATTTATGCAGGTGTATAATTTCTACAGGCCACAAACCCAGCCTTTTCTCATTCAGGATACAAACTGAACTTAAACAGAATCTCCGATATTATTATTTTTGTTGGCATCCATCTGCCTCAAGAGACAATGGGTTGTGCCTCTGGGAAGGAAGCCAAACCACCATGTTAGCAGTACTGAAGTGACCTCCCTGGGGTGCAAGCATGGGCCGTGCATATGGAGGTCCTGGGCTCCCCAAATGACAAGACACCCCCCCCAGCCTTGCTGATGTGGCCCAAAGGAAAGCAGAGCAGTGTGTTTGGCACCAGCTTGGCTGCAGGAGTTGCTGGAAGGGGGCATACAAATCACCATCCAATAGTCTTAGGGCCTCCACTTCGGATTTGCGTAGGGTTTAATCCTTAGCCTTTTCTTCTCCCAAAGATATCCCACAAGGCAGCGGAGGTTTAGGATCAGAGTTTTCTTCCCAGGTTGGCAAGCCCCATCTGCCTCTCACTTCCCTCTACAGCATGTGCAGAAACCACCTTCTTGACTGTAATGGTTGTAAGGGGTTACTTGTGTGTAAGTTGCCTTCAGTTTTGGTTAGATTGCCTGGCCAACCATGCTTTGGCTGACAGCTCTCACTCCGTGGCCGGTCAGTCACTTGCAGAATCCGTCAGTGGGCGTTTCTTGAACCTCTTCCAGCATAAGAGCTGTTTGACGCCAAGTCTCCTCCTACTCTCCCTGCACGGAACTCGTCTGCGCAAGTAAGGGGAAGGCAGAGGCGTGTCCGCGCTCTCCCCGCTAGTCTCGGGTGAAGGGTATTGGACCTCTCTCCGAATCCTCCATTTCCCTCCCTTCCCTACCGGTGTTACGCTGAATTCCTTCCCCCCTGCTGGTCCCCTCTCCTGCATCGCTGTGGAGCCCTGCCTCCACCTCTCGATCTGATGTCAGTTCCCTGACATTGACCATTGGACCCACTATTGGTATTGTCTGCTCAATCTGCCGGAGCCTGTCTAGACATGGAGGGAAAGTCCCTAACTCACTGGGGATCTGAGATATTATTATTATTAGTGCTAGTAGTAGTAGTGATGGACACCTACAGTAGCTCTGCATTATCATTATCATCATCATCATCATTATTATTATTTATATACTGCCCTATACCCGGGGGTCTCAGGGCAGTTCACAGAATAAAATCAAGATATAAAACCACAAAATACATAATAAAAATGAAAACAACAGCCCAGTAGCTCCCTCCCCACTAAAAACACATTTTAAAAGGGCATAGGATGTAAATCAGATCAAACAAAGGCCTGGTTAAAAAGGAACATTTTTGCCTGGTGCCTAAAGGTGTATAATGAAGGCGCCAGGCGAACCTCCCTGGGGAGAGCATTCCATAGAAGGGGAGCCATCAAGGGATTGTCTGCAATCGAACTTGTGACATCATTTTATGAAGTGGTTGGTCTGAGATTACCATGAGCAGGATATATAGGATTTCGTGCAAAGGCTATTCACAGGGCTTCTTGGATGCAAGGATTTGCACTGATTCTGCTCTGGGAATACCATGGTCAGAGTGAGTTGTGACTCCTGCTCCCTCATCATCCCAAGCTCACCTGTAAATCTGGAAAGAAAACTTTTCTTCAAAGATGCCAAAAAAGGCGCATACTGTTTTCTTCCTTGAGAGGCTGAGCCTGCACAACAAAAGAAATGCACAAGCCCCTTAGTAACCTGCCCACTTTACAATGAGTATGTGGAACGGTAATAGTTCACACACAGAATCTTAATTCTTTTTTAAAACGTTGGTCTAGAGTTGGGATGAGCAAATCTGTCAATTTCATTTTCTATCTGTTTCTCACTCTCCCAATCTTACATTCAGTTCTTCATATTTCCATATCAGTTTACTTCTTTTTTAAGGGCCTCGTTAAAATTCACCAGCCTTTTAGTGTGATGCCCTCCCAATTACACTTTTTTTTTTGCATGCAGTTTGCCTCATACACATTTTTGCAAGGCAATTGCCCTTCATGTAATGCATTTTTATGTGTTATTTTCACTAATATATGCATTTTTATGCATATGTAACCCCATACATGCATTTTCCCACACATTACTTGTACAGTGGTACCTCAGTTTAAGAAGAGCCCGGTTTAAAACAGATCTGGTTTACAAACTCTGCAAAACCTGAAATAGTCTTGGTTTGAGAACTTTACCTCGGTCTATGAATGGAAGCTGAACGGTGGAAGGACCCCAGCGGTAGGAGGCCTCATTAGGGAAAGCACACCTCGGTTTAAGAATGGCTTTGGTTTAAGAATGGAGGCACCAAGGTACAGAGGTATTGGAAAACCGCATTGCAAAATTCCGGGAAGTGCAAATGTGAAAGGATGGCTGTGTTTCTGTCTGTGTTTTGTTTTGAAAAGTGCAGATTCGGTAGGTTCGTCTTTAAATGAGAACTGAACTGAATCCCTCACATCCCTTTTCCAGAGTATGAGCAGTCTGTGTGATACACATCTGCTGGATAACTGATGTATGTAAATAAACTCTGCAAAGTGTGTACAGTAGATCGTGTACAGTAGATTGCTAGGACCTGCTCAACACATTTTGGCACCTGAGGCAAACCATGGCATCTACCACCCCTCTCCAGGAAAGAAACAGTGAGTGAAGATCTACATCAGGAACAAAGGGGGAATAAAGATCCACATCAGCATCTGCTGCCCTTGTGGATCCTGCCACCTGAGGCAGTCTCCTCACCTTGCCTCATGGGTGGGCCGGCCCTGCTGATTGCCGTGTGAAGTGTGAAAAGCGAAACCATGTCTATGATGAAAAACTTGCAACCCCGCTGATTCTAATAAGAACCTGGGCTTCTGTGTAATGTTTCCTGAAAGAGCTTATTGTCTTGCTAAATCAATGATCATGATTAAAGAATGTCAGAACATATGAGAAGTCCACACAAATTTCCAGGTATTATGTCCCATCGACATAACATAAATTGTGTGTTAATTTAATGTTTCAGTTCCTCTGACTCAAATCAGTGTTAATCACATGACTCAGGGACACACGGTGCTGGCAGCAGACCAAACTTCAAATTATGGTTTCCTTCTTTAAAAAGAGGAAGCTGTAGCTGTTTCGGTTTCCTTCAGTAGGACCACAATGTGCCTGATAGAATCGCAACTATTGGCTCGGTCCCTCTCGCCTCAGGCTCACTTCAGACAAGGGTTCTTCTCATGTTGTGCTCGAAGAGAGCTAATTTTGTGTTCAGCAGCAGCAATGCTGCGAGAGATGAAGGCGCTTGCCTGCCTCCTGCTAGTTCCTTTCCTGGTCCTTCTGCTCAGTCTCTTTCCCCACCTACTAGAGTGGCCACTAGCGTTTCACTGAAAAGGAAAGCAAAAGGGACTCCAATTTGCATAAAAGGTACATGCGTTAATCTTATGTGTAGACGCCATGATAGAAATACAGTGCATCTCAACTCCAGCTGCAGTGAGTCTTCACCACTTATCTGGACAGCAGGGGGCAGTGAGGTCAGAGCTGCATGGGCAAACCAGGAGAGGCAATTTGGTGCCCTGCTGGGGTGCCGCCATAGCATAGGAGCCAACTCCTAGGGGCCGAGGTCCCTTCGGGCCCCCATAAAGTATTTGAGAGGGCTGCCCCCCCAAAGTTGATGGACATTGCCATTCAAATGGTGTATGTGTGCCATATCATGTGATCGATTATGTGGGTTGGGGCTTATCTACCCCCCCCAATATTCTATTCAAGTTGGCGCCCCTGCACCACAGCTTTAACCTCATTGCCACCTTGTCCTGCCACCTCACTATCCCAGAAAGTGGTAGTAACCCCAGTGTTGCTCTGCAGCATGACCCTAACACCCTGGATAGCTGCTCCTGCTTTGAGTGCTTTCAATTCCTGCGTTGCAGGGGGTTGGACTAGATGACCCTTGGGGTCCCTTCCAGCTCTACAATTCTATGATTCTATGAATCGAAGTGCCCTGCCCTCCCTTCATGGTTCTTTATTTTTGAACCAGGCTGGGGCAGCTTTTTGAGTAGAGGACTCCTTCAAACAGAGGAGTGGCTTGCGCAAAGCGGGACATGTGGCCACCACATCACCTTCTGGGAGAGGCACTTCTTGTTATTTTATTTTTTTATATCCCAGCTTTCCTCCAAGGAGCTGGCGGTACATAGCTCTCCTTCCCATTCTATCTTCACAAAACCCTGTGAGGTAGATTAGGCTCAGAGGTGGTGGCTGGCCAAAGGTCACTCAGTGAGTTGCATGGCAGAGTGGGGATTTGAACCCAGGTCTCAGTCCAGCATTCAAACCACCACACTACACCACACTGGCTCTCCATGGATCAGTGTGTCTGGCTGTTAACCAGAAGGTTGGTGGTCGAGCCCACCCAGAGACGGCTGTGGGCAGGATTCCTGCATTACAGGGGTTTGGGAAAGATGGTCCTCAGGTTCCCTTCCAACTATGATTCTATGATATTTCTATGATATATTTCCACCTTGCCACAGCAGGCAGAGAAGGGTGAGTACAAGTTCTGGGGAGAGTGCTGGCCGGAAGCAGAGCCTTGCTCAAGCTCTTGGGGCATGGCTGTGAAACCGAAAGGTAATGCAGTTCTCCAGGTTGCAACTGGTCAGCCTTGATCCTACAGCTTCAGCAAGCGCCCTCCATGTATCTTCAGAGTGTGATTAGGATCATGAAGAAGCTAACCATGAAGACACCATGCGATTCTCCAGCCCCCTCAGCTTGCAATCAAACAGAAAGAGATTATGGGGAACGGAGTAACTTAGCATAAATGTTAACGAGCTGCTTCTCTGCCCAGGCGCATTTTAAAACAGGCCAATTATTTTGCTCAAACCTCTGAAGCTGTCGTGTAGCTTTTGATATAAGCCTTCCCTTTTATTTCTGAGCGGTGGAAAAGTGCTAAGCTAAATATTTCATTCTCCCTTAGTTCTTTTCCAAACAGCTGAAACATTTGGCCACAGCAATAGGGAGAAGCTGAGCATGCTTAACTCCACGTGAAAAATCAATGGGGTAGATGGTGCACCATTAAGCACCTCAGTTCCATTCATTTCAAAATGATCGGTGTGGCTAGCTTTCTTTGGAAGGGTTTCCAGATACCCTTCTTTTAAGGGAGATGAGGGCTGCAACTTGTTCCAGGGCACATATTCATTTATTTGGAGATCAAGTCTACATTCTGTTCTCCTGTATATTGTATTACATCATGCCAATGGGTAGTTTAATAAGGGGGTGTTCTTTATTAGCAGAAAACTGCAGGACTGCTGGATTTCACAGAATAGCTAGAGATGGTCCAAGTGCTTCTTGTTTTGGGTTTCTTCTAGGCCTGTCTGGAGAGAGGCTGAAAGACCTTATCTTTGCTTTACAGAATAAAATTGTAGCGTGGGTGGGTTACATAAATGGCTTGTTTTCTCACCTTGTCAAGCCAACATCTTAAGAGTGGAGACTCACATGGTTTAATAGGCCACCTTCGGAGTAAATTGAGACAGTGGGCAGCCAGCATGGATGGGAGTCGAGTTTGCCTACCAGTTAAAATGGGCACTGCCACCTGTCCACTGCTGAAACGCTGCCTGGGGCCCCACCCAGGATGGCTCTGAGCAGTGCCGCTGCTGCAAATGAAAATACTGTGCAGTCATGGGGACGGGCACCATCAGCATTGGGTCAAGGGCCCCTGAAGTCTGGTGCCAGCCCTCACATTAGAGATCCTGGAGAGGTTATAAACTGGAATCCAGTTTATCCATCCCATGTTTATTTTTATTATGTTAGTATTAGTTGGATAGGGATGTGGGTGGCGCTGCGGGTTAAACCACAGAGCCTAGGACTTGCCAATCAGAAGGTTGGTGGTTCGAATCCCCGCGACAGGGTGAGCTCCTGTTGCTCAGTCCCTGCTCCTGCCAACCTAGCAGTTTGAAAGCATGTCAAAGTGCAAGTAGATAAATAGGTACCGCTCCAGTGGGAAACGGTGTTTCCGTGCACTGCTCTGGTTCGCCAGAAGTGGCTTAGTCATGCTGGCCACATGACCTGGAAGCTATACGCCGGCTTCCTCGGCCAATAAAGCGAGATGAGCGCCGCAACTCCAGAGTCGGCCACGACTGGACCTAATGGTCAGGGGTCCCTTTACCTTTACCTTTATTAGTTGGATGACTAATAAAGCTTTTCTGTACAGGCCCCAATGAAATGAAGGGAGGTTTTGCAGGAGAATTTCTTGCTGAATTAGACCCAATCCCCCACCCCCACCCTGGTAGAAATTAGTGAAAACTAGCATCTTTATAAGGGAAACGCTTTTAGATCCTGGATTTCATTTTCTTTGTCAAATTAGTTTCAATCAAAGGACATGAATGAAAAAATTCCCTGATGTTTCAATTCAGAGATTACACACACCCTACTGTTCCCCACCACCAATTTTCCAATTTTCATTCCAGTTTTGAGATACAACAGTAATTTTATTTTTAGAGGCATTGTTGGTTACATTTAAATCTCGCACGCCACTTAACATTTACAAGCAACTGCATTGTTCCATGGCTGATATCAGCACCATCTGCAGTGCTAAAAATACAGCGCCTTCTCGGATATGTGATCAGAAGGAAGCCCAATACAAGGATCTGTCTTGTACCGAATAAGACCAATGAACCATTTAGTGAAGTAATATCTGCCTGTGCCAAACACAGTTCTACAGAGTCACAGGCAGATGATCTCCCTGTGCTTGAGATCTTGTAATCAGAGATTCCTTTAAACTCAACTCTGCTGTACATGTCAACATTTTCAAAATAAAGCAAACCAGAAACACTGAGGCTTGTGTGGACACTGCTTGCATTGCACAGTTCAGCTTTCCCGAAGCTGTCCCTTGAAGATTGCTCAGTCTTCCCAGTCCTCCGTCATCTGTAAATGGAGGAGTCATTTCCAAGAGCTGAGAAAAAGCTGCTGTTCTGCACCTAGAATGCCCATCTCCAGCCCATTGCCACCTGGATGGCCCATCTCCAACCTACTGCCATTTTGAGTGCTTCTGTTTCCAGTCCCTAGACATTCTCCTGGCTACATGGCTGTCTTGTGATTGCCAGTTGGGAGTCAAGATCCACCTGAGTCAGAAACTCATACAGCCCCTTATCCCTTGGATGTTGGCATTCAGGAATTCTCTCTCTCTCTCTCTCTCTCTCTCTCTCTCTCTCTCTCTCACACACACACACACACACACACACACTGCACCAACAAACCCGACCTCACACATGCTTAGTCAGTCAGTTCATGCTCTGTGTAACAGTGGAGTCTGATAGAGAAAAGCAAGCTGCTTGGGTCTCCAGGGAGAGAGACAGGGAAGCTGGATGCTCTCTCTGCTTCCGCTTGCAAGTATTTGCTTCGAACCCCTAGAAATCACTCCTGTCTTGGGTTAAAGGGAACATACTTGGCTGACTAGGGTGACCTGCTTTACAGACTGCAGTCCTCTAGTTGAAGGGCTATCGGAAGGCAATCCTCTGTTTGAAGGGCCTCTCTATTTAAAGGGCTGTCCATCCAGGTTTGGTCTCAAGGCAAAGAACCACAAGAAAGGGAGCTGTCCAACAAGCTGCCTGGTCAATGGACTGAGCTGGCACAAGGTCACATAGACAAAATCTTCCCTGCCGTGGTGAGATTTGTTGCATTTCGTATTTATATTATTTATAAGTTTCCAACTACGCGTACAAATTAGCATGTGCATGTTTTATGCAAATCTGTGTCCTCTTTCGCCCTCTTTCTTGATGATGCCTGACCTCATCTTTGGCAAGACGTAGACCTAACTTAGATTCTGCGCAGAAGTTATACTGAACATACGTAGCAGGTGGATGGGACCAGCAGGTAGAATTCCTCTTCGACCACCCAGTGGAGGTATAGGCAAACTCGGCCTCCAGATGTTTTGGGACTACAACACCCATCATTCCTAGCTTACAGGACCAGTGGTCAGGAACGATGGGAGCTGTAGTCCCAAAAATCTGGAGGGCTGAGTTTGCCTATGCCTGACCCAGTGCATGCATCCTTGTATCCTTCCACACATCAGGTGAAACTCTGGAAACAGTTGGGGTTGGCGTGCCCACGTTCCAGGCATCAGTAAGGCATCTGTTGGGGGGTGATGAATGAACACGGCAACAGCCAGATGCTCTCATTGGTGTTAAGTCTGGAATGGCAGCATTACGAAAATGTGACTCATTGCTGGCATGTACGGCCAACGTCTGGTATGGGCAACAGTCTGTCTCGTACTTCTCCGTATCCCCCCAGGTCAGATGATGGTATTTTTATATAACTAATTGTCATAGCAGAATTTCCATTTAAAAGGTGTGAGTCTGACTTCAGGACAAAAAACAACAACAAACCTGCATTGAAATCCATGAAATTACGCCAACATAATACTGGCATTTGCTGAGACATGCTTCGGCAGTACAAACAAAATCTAGTTTCATGCTCTTTGGGGCAGAAAGGTTAAGAGAGGTCTCATATCTGGCAGCCTCCTGCATGTCTTTTAGCTCCAAATTTGCAAACAAACAAAATACCCAGTGCATTTTAAGATTTCCTTTTTGTTTCATTGCATAACAACTATGGCCATATTGTTATCAGACACCTCTTTTCCTTCTTCACTTGTTGTTATTATTTATTATTTAAAACTTATAAAGCACCTAAGTTCTATACAGATGTTAAAAGACAAGACAGCCCCTGCCTGCAGGCTCATAATTGAAAAGACATGATACAAAAGGAAAAAGGAATGGGGAGGGCAGAGGGAAGCAAACACAGTAGCTGTGATTGTTAAAGTGGGTATTTGGTGCCCTCCAGATTTTGCTGGACTCCAACTCCCATCATCCTGACTGGGGCTGTTGGGAGTTGAAATGTGGAAGGCAAGACTGCCTTAGGCCTTGGACAGCTATTTCAGGATACAATTCCTACCCTAGAAGCTTATGAGCTGATTTGTGCAAAGAAAATGTATCCTGCTCCTAAATGCAATGTCATTATCAAACTCCACCACCATCACCTATTAAGGAGCAAGATGAAAAGGGTGACAGGAGGCTAGGCCTGAGGTAAACAAAGGTCATTTGGACTCAGGCCTGCCTGGTGTTTGCTCTTCCATTGAATCGTTGTTTGCTCATTTCCTCACTTCCTCATCCCATCGATCCCCTGAATTTTGCTGTTGAAATTTTTGTTTAAGTCTATAAGCTCTCATGCACTTTCTTTAAAATAAAAATAAATAAATAAATCTTTATGGGGAACTGAGAGGGATAAAGTTTAAGCCGTACAGTGAAGCACAGTATGAATATTGCAGAACACAGACAGCAAGATATATTTACAACCGGTTAAAGCCTCAGCGCCTAGGGCTTGCCGATCGAAAGGTTGGCGGTTCGAATCCCTGCAGCGGGGTGCGCTCCCGCTGCTCGGTCCCAGCGCCTGCCAACCTAGCAGTTCGAAAGCACCTCCGGGTGCAAGTAGATAAATAGGGACCGCTTACCAGCGGGAAGGTAAATGGCGTTTCCGTGTGCGGCTCTGGCTCTGGCTCTGGCCAGAGCAGCGATGTCACGCTGGCCACGTGACCCGGAAGTGTCTCCAGACAGCGCTGGCCCCTGGCCTCTTAAGTGAGATGGGCGCACAACCCCAGAGTCTGTCAAGACTGGCCCGTACGGGCAGGGGTACCTTTACCTTTACTTTTTTTAAGTACGATGGATGGATCGGTCCATTGCAGCCCTCTCCATTTTCCATTTTTCCAATCTTAAATTCAGTTCTCCACATTTCTGCAGTAATTCATGGTTTTTAAAGTCCTCGTGAATATTAAGCAGCACATTCTTCCTCATACTCAAGTTTTTGTGTGCCATTTGTCCTAGTTTATACATTTTTTCAAACAGCTTTACTTATTAACATTTCTTAAACACCCTTCACCATAAGGTTCCAGCGTAGGTTGCAGCCATGTCAAATGCAATACTGAAATCAGTTAAAACAACTTACAATTAAAAGAATAGGTCCTAAAAAACATATGCCAGGGTAGCTTCAGCGTTATTGCATAAAGTAATGCATTTTTGGAGGCACACATTTTCAACCAAAAAATTGCACTGCAGAATTCAGAAATGAACAAATTTCTAAGGTATTTTCAGTTCACATGCTGTTGTGGGAAATTCAAATTCAGTAGGTTTGTCTTGAAATACAAACCAAACTGAATCAGTCCACATGTAGCGACACTAGCTTGCATTCTGAGGAAATGAGCAGAAAATTTAGGATTATCCTTTTTCTTCTGTAAGATGTATGGAGTAGCTGCAAGATAATAATAATAATAATAATAATAATAATAATAATAATAATAATAGAGACCAAAGGGGGGCCTCAGGAGAGAACAGGGGAACACGAAAACAATTGAACCACAAGTCACAAATGGAGCTTTTCCTCTACACAGGCCTTTATTGGATCCCAGATCACTCTATTATGTGTGGTTTGTCAAACAAAGGGTTATATCCACTTGTCTCCCTCTGTTCCTGGATGGCAGTTTGCTCCAGTGGAAAAATGGAATGGGGGAAGGCAATTTTTGCTGATTCCCTGTTCCCTTTGCGGCCTAGAGGGTCAGGTGGGACAAGCATAGGAGGTGGTGTGGGAGGGCTTCGTAAGAAAGGGAAGATTTGAAGGGAGTCTCCCTCGCCCTTCCACTCCCGGAATCCCACATTAGGGCAAGGAATCTTCCATGAGCCGAGGGACACAAGTGAATACAACCCAGAGATCAGAAACCTTTGCCCCACCTGCGCTGTGCCAACCAGCAAGGCATCCTTGGAGGGCAGGGGCATCAAATCTGAAGATCAGATTCGCTGGCATCATTAAGAAATAAGGACTGTTTTCCTTTCAACCTTCTCCCACTTCCGTTCAGGTTTCGGCTTGCCATAAGCGCAGTTTGCCATGCGACAGTTTTTAATGAATCAGTTTAAGATGTACTCCATTGCTGTACCTGCCAGTTAATGATCTGCACTAATGATTGACTGTCTAGGTAATCATTTCCTACAAGCTGCCGAAATAAAGTCTAATCGGTGACTGGCTGAGGAAGTGACCTTGTCTGATCTGTGGTGCAAGGCAGGAAATGACAAAGAAGCAACTTTTTCACAACCAACGGGCAGAAACAAATGAATCAGCATTTTGGATAAAAAGCAACAACTGTGTTCCATAGGTTGGCCCGGCTCTCAGACTTGTTACACACTTGGGCCTTCTATATGGTGAAACCTCTGTGGGCATCCCCAGCCGAGAAGTCTTCTTCAGAGCAGTTAAAGCATGTGAAGGAAGTGAGCCAATGTGTCTTGAAATGTTTACAAACATTCCAAGAAAAATAATTTAAAAATAAAGCACTGGCTTTGTTTCTGCTATTGCGCCATGAAAATTTAGGGGGAGAGCCAGAGCACAGGTGATACCCTTAAGGAGAAACCCAGACCCAAGATCCACCAAGATGAGTGGAAAATGGAATAGGCAGATATCTGGCTGAGGTTGTGCCAGCTCAGCCAAGGTTACATCAACTGAAATCCCTCATTCCAATTTAGCGGGAGTTACGTCCTCTATCCTGGATCAGCTGGGGCTGAGTGTGAATGAGTGTGATGTCTCCTAATATTTTTGTATGCAATTTTGACTAAAGCACACATCTGCAGAGCAATTTTCCCTACTGTAACATGTTTTGCATGTTATTTTCACAAATATATGGCTTTTATGCACATTTCAATTTATGCATTCTTGGGCACCTTACTTGGCTGGAGAATTGCAAAATTTGAAGAAGTGCAGATTCCAAAGGATGGCTGTGTTTTGCTTCATGTATTGTTTCAGAAATTGTGAATTATTAAATTTCACCTTTAAATGCAAGCTATTTCTCCCCAATTCCTACCACTCCCATAGATCGATGGCAGCATTCATATTGTTCTCCTTAGAAATTGCCCAGGAGTGGGTAGAACATTATAATGTGCTAAACGCTGGATAAACCCAGAAACAAACAAGCAACTATTAAGGAAAATAACAATTCATTTCAGAAAACCTCCCATAAAATTCAGGCATGTGAAAAAGAAACCTAAAGTAGCATGTGTGCAGGACTTTCAATTTTCAGAATTTGATGGTAGATGTCGATATTTCTTGTTCATAGATGTGTATCATTTTTTTCCAAAGGTAACATATTGTTTCAGAGAAAATGGCAAAATAGGAGAGAGAGACAGAGACGGGGGGGGGGGGGGGAATACAGTTGTCATTGTCTCTAGGCAACATGCTTCATGCCAAGTTCCTGGAATTCAGTCTCTACTCTTGATTGTAGATACATTGAAGTGCAAAAAGTGCTCATCTTAAATCCACAAATGTAAGTCAGACAATGCTATTACGATAAATGTCAGTATTACTGCTGCAAACGTTATTTATCTCTTTTTGCAAGCACTTTTGCCTGCTATGAAAAATCACATGCCATCTTTTGCTGGTATTTCGGGGAAGGTGTTTTCAGGTGATGTGAAAGTGCTTTCAGTGCAGTGGTTAAGTATTGCTTGGTGGCTACATTTCTCCCTCCTTACACCCATGGGCACTCATGCAGGCGGCTACCGCAAAACTCTCCTCACCATACACTGTCGGCTCTAGGATGTGCTTCTGACACTCATTGTGTGGTGCAGAAAGCATCACCCACCCTCTGAATTGGCTTCATGACATTGTCATGTGGCTGAATCTGATTGGCAAGATGACATTATGACATCATACTCATGATATGATCTCTGATTGCCTAGCACCCATTTCCAGCAGTAACACTGGGTGGAATTTTGGCTTCCTGGAAGCACTGATTTCATGCTGAGAATTCTGCCCATTTTCTAACATCCCTTTCACACCGCAGTACCTGTTGTGATAGGGAACTGTGACCTTTCGGGCGATATTCTGCCATTTCATACGAAATTTCATTCATACTGGTAGGCATGGTATGACACAACCGCGAATGTCCTTGGACAACATTGCTACTCGGTCACCCTATCTGCTCATGCATGGCTTCCTTCCCCTCACAATTCTCCCCTGAAAACAGCAGGAAAGATTTGTGCGCTGGTATAATATTTGTCACTTTGCTACCATGACTTTTCAGGTTAAAGGGGCTGCAAAAGAATTCTTACTGGGATCAAATGAGCGCTAAATATGCTCTGTATTCTATGAGTTTTCTGGAAGTGGCTTTCACGTCATGTGAAAGCTTCAAATATAATGCAGAAATTAACACTCAGGGAAATGTCAAGGAATAAACTACTATGGGAATGCCACCAATGTTTGTGTAGAAACATTCAGTAAATCATTAAAATGGTGATGGGGAAACGAGTCACTGTGATATAAGAGAGAGAGAAGGGGGAAGGTGGGCAAGCAATGATCTAGCCATTTCTTAAAATTCCCTCTTACTGGATATCTGATAACATCCATCATACCTTGTTGTTGTTCCTTGTACTTTCCAGTCATAGTTCACTTACATACAACAGGATATACTGAAGACATTGCCTAATTTCCCAAAGGATGCAATATTTATCCCATAAGTGAGGATTAGCTTAATAACTTGTTAGCTTTGTGTCAGGGCTTGTAAGAAGCAGTGACTAATCTTTGCTATTGGCGATTAACAATGTTTGCTGAGGAATATCTGCCAGCGTTTTCAATTATATTTTGTCCTATGCACCAGCCTTTTCTACAGATGCAACTAACAGTCAGTGGGTATTTTTGAACCACTTTTAAATCTTAAATTTCAGAGTGAGATGAATATGGATGGGCAACTCAGTTCTGTTCATTTTTCAAGTGTTCATTCATAAGTCCATCCCGCCTCATTTCTGCATCACACTTAAGCACATGAAAATTAGCATTTTTATGTATTTCCCACCATAAAACACACATTTTGGTATGCATTTTACTGTAAAATATGCTACGCTACCCCAAGTTCCTTGGAGGAAGAGCAGGATAGGAATGTGTTGGTATTCTTCTGGTGAAGGTTTCTGGAGACTTCTCAGTAACAAAATTGTTTCTTTATACTTTCCTTCCATTCTGTGGGTTAAGCAGCAGTTTCTTCTTGAAGAGCTTCAAATTCACTTGCAGACTTTGTTGAAAATTTAGCAAGCACTCTACCATGCCAGATCACGCTGACTTAAAAAAACAAAAAGCACATGATTCATCCGTAGACCATATGCTCGCTTTTAGTCATTCACCAAATGAAATTAAAGTGGCAGTGCACTGATCCTAGGTCAAAGCACTATGGTTCAAGGCTCCTTGCTTTTGGGTGGGTGTGTTTTATCCCTAATCTGAAAGATCTCTACATCTGCTGCAATCAGAAATCACATCTTTGCAGATTTTGGCATGAGTGGCCAGCAGGTAACCGTGGAACTAGCAGATTCATGAAGCCTTAACCACACTAAAGGTGACTTGTAAGAATAGAGTTGTGTGGCACCTTAAAGTATAACAAATATATAATTATTACATGACACTGAGTCAGGGCTGCTGGTCTAGAGGCAGGAGTTTTGCTTTTGGTGCACGAAATCCCAGGCAAGCCCTACTCACTGGACTGATGGTGGAGTAGAGGCCTGCATGTTAGAGCTTTCAAAAGGGAGAAGCCCTATGTAAATATTAGAGCCCACAAGTGGGACCTGCAACAAAACCTTGCAGTATGGAATGCTTTTTTTCCAGGGTCTCAGCTAGCCAGCCATGCTTTACTTTGAGAGACTCCATTCTATATCTCCTACCACATTTGTTTTTGCCCTCAACCATCAGTTTGTATTCTGTGACCACTGAGCATGCATGGTCTGCACTGGTCTATTTTTGGGTTTCCCTTGTCTTTAGAAATCTTTTGTTGTTGTTTAGTCGTTTAGTCATGTCCGACTCTTTGTGACCCCATGGACCAGAGCACGCCAGGCACTCCTGTCTTCCACTGCCTCCCGCAGTTTGGTCAAACTCATGCTGGTAACTTCAAGAACACTGTCCAACCATCTCGTCCTCTGTCGTCCCCTTCTACTTGTGCCCTCCATCTTTCCCAACATCAGGGTCTTTTCCAGGGAGTCTTCTCTTCTCATGAGGTGGCCAACGTATTGGGGCCTCAGCTTCAGGATCTGTCCTTCCAGTGAGCACTCAGGACTGATTTCCTTCAGAATGGATAGGTTTTATCTTCTTGCAGTCCATGGGACTCTTGAGTCTCCTCCAGCATCATAATTCAAAAGCATCAATTCTTCAGCGATCAGCCTTCTTTATGGTCCAGCTCTCACTTCCATACATCACTACTGGGAAAACCATAGCTTTAACTATGTGGACCTTTGTTGGCAAGGTGATGTCTCTGCTTTTTAAGATGCTGCCTAGGTTTGTCATTGCTTTTCTTAGAAATCTTTACACTATTGAAAATTCAGGGGTTTCCCGAAGCTCTGTACTTGCATGGGATGGTGCCATTTTGACTCCATGAGAATCCGCACTCTGGCTTAACAGAGGGTAGCTCAACAGAGGTGTTTGCAAAGCATGATCTAAGGAAACTTAGTTTTCCTCTTCTTCCATTAGCTTCAAGCCTGTACAGCTTAGGCCAATTATATAATGTCATTTGAACAAATTCTCCCCACATATAGTCTTGTCCTCTTCCAGAAGCCCTCATTCAAGGTGTGGCTGAGGGGCAGGTTCCTACTGGTATACGGCTGAGTGCAAACAAGTCCATGAAAAGGAAGACGGTGTAGCTGTCAGGTTCTTTGATGTCAACAGGCACTCGCAAGATGTGCAAGGAAACATGGCTCATACTTGCCCAGCCTCAAGCTATTATCTGTCAGTTCACAAAAGCGGGACTCCTCTTTGCGGTAATCGGAAGTGGTTTGTAAGAAGGTCGTGGAATTCCACTTTCAACGTGCCATCTCTTGCTCCCGGGCAGGAGAGTGCATCACACAAACAGTAAACATGTGGAGCTGCTTTTAAGACCAATTTGTGTGGACATGGAGATGATCTGAAAATTTCTGCCTGTGCTGCAATTTGTCTGTCTGTCTGTTTGTTTCATAACATTTATACACTTCTTAACTGTAAAAAAAACAAACCAAACCCATCAAAATGGTTTACAAAAAGATATTTTTGCTCATTCATATCTGGCCATGGTGCGACGTGCATTAGTTACATTTCAGACAAACTACTGAAATGCACTCTATGTGGAGCTGTCCTGGAAAAATGCTCAAAACTTCAACTGGGGCTGAATGTTGCTACTAAAATCTTGATTGGGGCAACAAGCTGGGGTCATGTGTGTCTGTGTGTGCATGTGCCTTCCCATTGTTGTATCAACAGCTCTGGCTTCCAGTCCATTTCTGGGTGCAAGTCAAGGTGCTGGGCTATTATCAATAAACTATTTGAAGGGCCATCTTATGTGGACCAGCCTCCCCTTTAAGAGCAACGGCTGTGCCAGTCTTGCATGTGTCACCATGACAACTTAAGAGAGGGCTTCCTCTGTGGTGGCCCCCTGCAGGGAGAACTCCCTGCTCCAAAGGGTTAGGGGATGTAGCCAAGTTATTTCTGCTCACAGCAGGTTCATAGAAATTAATGAGCCTATGTTAGTCATGTCTGTTTACTTCAGCAGGACTAGCATTGGAGACAACCCTAGGCCACCTTCCTTCTTATATTCCACTCACAATAAATAAAAAAATCATTTTAAAACAAGCTTTTGATTCTTTTGCTGCCTAACACATTGAATGTGAGTGCTCCTTTTAAACTTTGTGTTTTTACTGCTGCTGCTTTTAGTTTCATTAGTTGTGCTTTAATGGTTGGATTATTTTTTTAAAAAAATGTCTCCATGTATTTATTAATTCAGCTTGTATATTGCTTTTCCATATAAATATGTCCAAAGTAGATCACACACACACACAACAAATCAACACGTCTATTTATAAGCCACTTTGAGGAATTCTTTTGGTCGAAGGCAAAAGTGGATCTACTTTAAAAATGAACAAACAAACAAACAAACAATATAAATCACCATCAGTTGATGCTGTGTTAATCAGCTGATATGATGAACCAGCTCAATATCTTCCTACACACCAGTGAGATAGTTTCTAGTAAACACCAAATATTAGGTTTGTGATATTTTTTGAGCATGCTCATCAGCTGTTGTTAACATACGTGGAAAGGAAATTATCTGTGCATGGCCAGTGGCATTTTATTTCATGTGGGTTAGGACTGTGCCAAGGCACTGAAATCAGGTCCTAAGGGAGAGTTGTGGCTCAACAATATACGGTAGCTCTGAAAGTTTCTTACACTGCTGCGCTGAGCTTTTAAGGAAGACTGGTTCTTGCTTCCTTGTTAATATTCTGTAACAGGTCCCTGATTTTTTTTTTTATGTTAATGTTTGAAGCTGCCACGGTACTGACTTTGATCCAACCGGAGCTAAGCACTTTTACTTCTGTTAATTTTAACCAAAAGGGTTTTGAGCATGTGGTGTGAGTCCCCAATGGAATTGCAGAATACATAAGTGCTCCATTTTGTCTGTATTTTTATGCCACTTTCTTGTAGGTTGTACCAGGGTATGGTATTGAGTGTTTTAGAGTTGGGCAGACATTAACCCCCTTGTTATTGACATGTTTCATCAGGTAATGGTATCAATTAGATTGATGTTATCAAGGAACAGAGATGCCTGTCAAGCCTGTTCTGCTTTTACGTTCAGAAAGTTAGATTTTTTTTTCTTGTTTCAGCAGGCCTTAAGGTGAGTGGGGTGGGGCTTGAGGTGGCCTTAAGAGCCAAGTTCTAACGTGCTACACTAAGCTTGCTGCTTTGTATAATGGTTTCGTTTGATACAAATCTGGGAATGCATTTTAATTCAATATTGATTTATTCTGTTTTTATTCTAAACACGTTGATATGTGCTCTGGGGGATCTGTGGAGCCATGTTTAGTGGGAGCTTTCTTGAAGAAGCAAATTTAAGTTTTGCTGGATCAGGCCAATGGCCCTGTTCTTGCGGCGGCCAACTAGATGCCTGTGGGAAGCCTGAAAGCTAGACATGAGTGTGACAGCCCAGCTGTGACTCCCAGCATCTGGTATTCAGAGGCATCTGCCTCTGACAGTGGATGCAAAGCACAACAGTTGTGGCTAGTAGCCAGTGATAGAAAAAGACTGACAGCTAACAAGGCCAGCTGAAGAACGTCTGCTTCTTGGAGTGAAGGAAAAGATGGTGCCGCCCTGTGCAAGGCCATTTGACATCCTCCCCACAGCCCTCACGGCACCAACTTAAGTATTGGAAAGGAGGTGTGAGGCTCTGGCAGGGTCCTAGAGCCCACCTTCTTTCTTCCCAAAGCCCAGTAAGCATTTGCCAGGCTCTGGGGAGGAGGCAGGAGGACTCCAGGACCGTGTCAGAGCCCTCACACCTCTTTCCAGACACAAAGGGTTGACTCTCCCATCAGGCATTTATATATAAGATGAAAATATTTTAATTATAATATCCAAGAGTCATGAGCCCTGTGTGCATGACATTGTGTACAGTGAGCATGTGGCACTGGAGGTTAGGATTGTATCCACTGGCCCCACTCCATATATTTCACAAGAACTTCTGAATGCATAATTTCTACATAGAATCATAGAATTTTAGAGTTGGAAGGGACCCTGACAATCAGCTAGTCCAACCCCTGCATGCAGGAATATGCAGCTATGCGATACAGGGATCGAACCTGCAACCTTGCTGTTATCAGCATCACACTCTAACCAACTGAGCCAGCCAGGCTTGTGATTGTGTGGCTCTGTTCAGAAATTCTAATCTTAAAGATCTCTTCTATCCCTGCCTGATCTCTAAGATCTTTGGGGAAGTCTTTGAAGAGAGCCAGTGTGGTGGTGTAGTGGTTAAGAGCGATAGACTCCTAATCTGGGGAACTGGGTTCGCGTCTCCACTCCTCCACATGCAGCTGTTGGGTGACCCTGGGCTAGTCACACTTCTCTGAAGTCTCTCAGCCCCACTCACCTCACAGAGTGTTTGCTGTGGGGGAGGAAGGGAAAGGAGAATGTTAGCTGCTTTGAGACTCCTTAGGGTAGTGATAAAGCGGGATATCAAATCCAAACTCTTCTTCTTCTTCTTCTCTTTTTTGGTGGTGGTCCCCTATGGCTCAGACACACAGATCAAAATGACTAGATACAGTGCATTCTGATCCTTCCCAGAAACTATATATCACCCATCTAGGTTCCTTAAGCACTCCTGGTCTCCTGGGTTCTTGTGACTTGTACCACTGTGGTGACAGCTTGTGTATATGCTTCATAGTCCTCCTGAACCTGACTGCGTTTAGAGCTTGACACTGAAACAACTTTAGACTGAACTACATGGGATGTTAATGCCTCTTGTGTTTAACGTTCTGGTTTCTAGAAGTCCAAATAGCATCAGCTGTGGGGATTGGCAGTTATCAAGATCACAGCAATTTGAGGGAAATCCCTCCTTTGAGGCTGTTATTTATCCTGGGAGGAAATTCCCCATCGACCTATGAGAGCCTTCCACATTATATCCTGATTCAGCTAGCACAATACAGTCTACTCTGCTGTGACTCATATTGGCTCTCCATGGCCTCAAGAAATGGTATTTCCCAGCCCTGATACATGAGTTCAATGAACTAGAGATGATGGGTCTGAAGAGCTTAGAACATCCTACAAGCATGTTTTACATATAAGAACATAAGAAGTGTTCTGATCCATCCAGCCCAGCACCCTGTTTGCCACTCCTGAGGGACAGGGAGAAGGAGAGAGGTAGGGGAGAGGGAGAGAAGTTACATGTTCAAAGTACACATCTAAGGAAACAAAAACAGATGATTGGGAAGTGGGTGAGGTGTAACCTGATTGGCCAAGGATAAAGTCCACTTCTGGGAGGAAATTGCAGCTTATGATTTTAACGTAAATAGGGGCAATTGCTTCCCAAGCACATAAGAACAGCCCTGTTGGAGCAGGTCATAGGCTCATCTCATTCAACAGCCGCAATGTACTTGCTCATAAGTGGAAAAGGCAGCAGATGAGCAGGACATGGGTGTCACATACATATGACTCAGATGTGTAGGTCTCTGGACTTCCCATATTCTTGAAAATCAAAACTCCTAGAAGGAAAAGGCTGTTCCAAATTTCCTTGAGTGGCATAGATCCATTCGACAGATCTTAGCGACACTTTCCATCCTCTTCTTGAGGTTTTGGATCAAGCAGCAAGGAAGTTTTGTGTTCCACTTGATGACTGGTCAGTACCCAAAGTAACCTATTTCATTTCTAAAGTGACTTTGTCCTTAAACATGCTCCATGGAATAACTTCAAGTGGGAACAAAATTGACTCAGTGGGGAAGGGAAGGTCTCCAAAAGAGAGAGTGATTCAGCTCCCCCCTTGTCTCTGACCTAGTCACATCCCTGGATAAGCACTGGAGATACCGGCATTTCCTCCCCTGTAGATACGGACATTCTTTCGCCTTGCACTGGAGTTTACAGAGGCAAGGCATAGCAGAATCTCATGCAGATGCTCAGTTCATTCTGTATCTATGCTGTGAGATGGTTCATTCACCACAGACCTGCCCAATGTGATCTATCCAATCAAACATATCAACAACCAAACTTCAACATATTGTTGCTGATCCCACTTGTAGTAGTAGTAAGGGAACCCTGACCATTAGGTCCAGTCGTGACCGACTCTGGGGTTGCGCGCTCATCTCGATCTATAGGCCGAGGGAGCCGGTGTTTGCCCACAGACAGCTTCCGGGTCATGTGGCCAGCATGACTAAGCCACTTCCGGCAAACCAGAGCAGCACATGGAAACGCCGTTTACCTTCCCGCAGGAGTGGTACCTATTTATCTACTTACATATGACGTGCGTTCGAACTGCTAGGTTGGCAGGAGCAGGGACCGAGCAACGGGAGCTCACTCCATCATGGGGATTCGAACCGCCGACCTTCTGATCGGCAAGTCCTAGGCTCTGTGGTTTAACCCACAGCGCCACCCGCGTCCCTATAGTAGTAGTAGTGGTGTTTATTAGTAGAAATAGACTATGGCTTGGCAGAAAAAAGTAGGCACATTTATAAGCCCAGAGAATTGTGCTCCAGAGATATACAGTGGTACCTCGGGTTACATACGCTTCAGGTTACAGACTCCGCTAACCCAGAAATAGTGCTTCAGGTTAAGAACTTTGCTTCAGGATGAGAACAGAAATCGTGCTCCAGCGGCGCGGCGGCAGCGGGAGGCCCCATTAGCTAAAGTGGTGCTTCAGTTTAAGAACAGTTTCAGGTTAAGAACAGACCTCTGGAAGTACTTAACCCGAGGTACCACTGTACTTAAAATTTCAGCGCACTCATTATCCATCACAATTCTTAGCCTACTGCCCTGCTTAACAATGATTAGGCTCTGATGCTAGGTGCTGCTTGCTAGGGCCTGCTAAGTTGCATTGCAGCACATAGTGCTGCCAAGTCACTGGTTTAAAAGTCACCCTCTTGTCGACCCACACAGCCGGCCTGTTTGTGCTCACACAAGAAACGTGCCAACACACATGCCCATCGCATAAACCAACAGTGTTGTTGCCAGCCCAGGGCAGGAAGGAACTAACTTACAGTGTGATAAGAGGGCAAGGTTATCTGCTTGACTGCCGTTCACTGAACAGGGTTACAAAGTCTAGGGTTACAAAGTTCTTTACAGACCTTGCCTTTTCCATTACATAACTCAAAATGGGGCTAGGCGGTGTGGTTTAACCAGTGATTTACTTCTTCAAGTTACCCTACATTTGCTCCGTAAGTCTTCAACTGGAACAGAAGTGAGAAGAAATCCAGCAGTTGAAGAAAATGTAGTGAAGAGACCTAACACTTTCTGTTTAACCTAGGATCAGAGCCGGATCATTGTTAAACGGCACTTACTTCCAGGAAAGAGTGTATAGGGTTGAGGCCTAGTCGGCATACAAACTGTACATTTAAGATGTGAAGACCTGGGGAAAATGTGGGGAGGTCCCATAAAAATGGGGAGGAGGGGAAAAGGGTTTCCCATTTCTTCATTCTCCCCCAGGCCTTCATATCTCTACATTTAAAGTGCATTCTCCCACAAAAGAATCTTGGGAACTGTAGTTTGTTAAATGTGCTAGGAATTGTAGCTCTCCAAGGATTCATGGGTGGGGTCTGTGCGTGCTTTAAATGTATGGTGTGTGGACAGCCTTTAAAAAAAAAAAATTTCAGCAAGTTATATACCACTTGATTGTAAAAAAGGTGGTTTTACAAAAAGAATAAAACACTAATATTATCAGTTCAAAACAGCTATTTAATAATAATAATAATAATAATAAATTTTATTTATATCCCGCCCTCCCCAGCTCAGGGCTCAGGGCGGCTAACAACAATAAAACAGTACAAAAGTACAACACAAACAACACTCTAAAATCATTCATTATAAAATTAATTCAAATCAAGCCACTGGCAACCATTGGGCCAGGGGTCCGCGAAGATTGCCGAGGGAGGGAGTCAGGCTGTGCTCTGGCCAAAGGCCAGGTGGAACAGCTCTGTCTTGCAGGCCCTGCGGAAAGATGTCAAGTCCCGCAGGGCCCTAGTCTCTTGTGACAGAGTGTTCCACCAGATCGGAGCCACAGCCGAAAAAGCCATGGCTCTAGTTGAGGCCAACCTAACCTCTCTGTGGCCTGGGACCTTCAAGATGCTTTTATTTGAAGACCGTAAGTTTCTCTGTGGGACATACCAGGAGAGGCGGTCCCGTAGGTACGAGGGTCCTAGGCCGTATAGGGCTTTAAAGGTTAAAACCAGCACCTTAAACCTGATCCTGTACTCCACCGGGAGCCAGTGCAGCTGGTATAGCACCGGGTGAATGTGATCTCGCAGCGAAGACCCCGTAAGGAGTCTCGCTGCGGCATTCTGCACCCGCTGGAGTTTCTGGGTCAGTCTCAAGGGCAGCCCCATGTAGAGCGAGTTACAATAATCCAGTCTGGAGGTGACCGTCGCGTGGATCACAGTGGCTAGGTCAGGGCGAGAGAGGTAAGGAGCCAACTGCTTAGCTTGGCGGAGATGGAAAAATGCCGCCTTTGTTATAGCTGCAATCTGCGCCTCCATGGAAAGGGAGGTGTCGAAGATTACACCCAAACTCTTAACGGACGGTGCTGGCACTAATTGTGCCCCCGCAAGAGATGAGAGTTGCCCCCCCATTCAAAAACATTCAAAAATTACTGAAAATCAACAATAAGCTAAAAATCAGATTAAAACACATGTCAACATTCCACATGCCTGGATGGGCTTGCCTAAGCAGAAATGTTTTTAGCATGTTTTTGAACATTAATCTGGTCACTGTTATGTAGTGAAGTTTCACCCTGGGCCAGCAGGGGGATACTGTATATAGTTTTCACTCAGGTCTGTAGATAGTTTTCACTCAGGTCCACGTCAGTTATTTTAGGCGGGAAACGCTGGGCTGTTGTTGCTACAATGTTGACAGCCTGCTGCCTATAAAAGCAGGCCGGCTGAGCTGTTTGCAGTCAGTTCTATTCCAGCTTACAAAATAAAGAGCTACTTGGAGAAATCGCTGTGTCGTCTGCTATGTCAACCCACAACCTAACACTGGCTACGAGGATGGGATCGATGGACATCAGAGCACAGCCAGATGCGGCCAGCCTCTGAACTGAGTTGAATCACTGAACTGAATCACAGAGCGAAATCACTGAGCGAAATCACTGGACAGAACCAATTCAGAGCTGACTGTTCTGGCTAAGAGCACTGTGTTCCATCCATCGCCCTTCACGCCGGCATCGGAATCATGGCTTCACTTGTGCCTCTACCGCCGTTTGCGCCAGCCTCTGAATCATGGGACTCCTACCTCGCTCGGTTCGACTGCTACCTCCAAGCCAACGAGCTGACAGCAGTATCAAAGGATCGGAAGCGGGGCCTATTCCTCAGCCTCTGTGGGCCTGAGGTGTTTGAGACGGCCCGAGCATTGGTTGCGCCTGAGGCAGTCCAGGCAACACCATGGGACACGATCCAAGAGAAGCTCCGCAACCACTACGCACCAAAGCCGTCCAAGATTGCTGCCCGCCATGTGTTCTACCACCGGAACCAGGCAGAGGTGAGTTCCGAGACTTAGACGATGCCCTGATGGATCGAATCGTCTGCGGGGTCCGGGACATCCATCTGCAACGGCGTCTCCTCGCCAAGCCAGACCTCACGCTACAGAAAGCCATTGAGGAGACTGTGGCCTCAGAAGCTGCTGAACGCTCCGCCCAGGAGATCCGCAAGTCCAGCAGCGTCTTGCTCGGGAGCCAGTTCCGGTGCATCATGAAGAGACCAGCAGTGATGAGGCATCCTCCAGTGAAGACGATGACGTGCACCAGACAAACAGAAGTCCAAGGGCCAACCGGAATGTGCCGGCTGCGGAGGCAACCATTCCCGTGCCAAGTGTCGATTCAGAGACGCCATCTGTAGGAAGTGTTCCAGAAGGGGCCACATCGCTAAGGTCTGCCGATCGGCTCCGTCTGACACCCCCCCTTCATCGACTCGCAAGTCCAAGTCTTCACTCCAGTCTGCCAAGGAAAGTTGTTTCGCTCTCACCAACTGCCGCTGCCCGTCTGGAACCACGATTGGCCAAACCGACTCGCCTACGCGACGCAAGCTGAACGTCACAGTGCTCATTGAAGGAGCTCCATGTGACATGGAGATCGACACCGGGTCTGCCCTGTCCATCGTGTCATGGAGCACCATCAAAAGACTGGTACCCAGAGTGTCCAAAAGGCAACTCGACTCTCACCGCGTACACCTGAGAGACTACCAGGGAAACGACATTCCCGTGGTAGGCGTTGGCCGGTTCCGGATTGCCTTCAAGGATTTTTCGGGCCTGCTCCGGTTGGTGGTGGTCGAAGGTCAGCGGCCAAGCCTCCTAGGGCTAGACTGGTTTGATGCCCTCGGCCTGGAAGTCACCGGCATCAACTGCATCTCTAACGCAGAGACTGAGAGTCTGGTCAAAGACTTTGCCGAGGTTTTCGATGGCACCTTGGGGCAATATACAGGTACGCCCATCTCCTTTAGCCTTGATCCACAAGTCGCCCCCATCAAGCTAAAGCCATGCCGGGTTCCCTTTGCTCTCAAGGCTAAGGTGGACGAACAACTGGACAAACTGATCGCCCAAGGAGTTTTGGAGCCGGTTGACCACGCCAAGTGGGAAACCCCCATCGTCACGCCTGTCAAGCCAGATGGGTCAGTGAGAATCTGCGCTGACTACAAGTGCACAATCAACAAGGCACTTCAGCAGCACGCTTATCCGGTTCCTGTTGTCCAACACCTGCTGCATTCCCTGGGTGAGGGTAAGGTCTTCGCTAAGCTGGACCTTGCCCAAGCCTATCAACAACTGCCCGTCGATGATGCCAGTGCTGAAGCCCAGACGATCGTCACCCACCGGGGGGCATTCCGTTGCTGCCGGTTGCAGTTCGGGGTGAGTGTGGCTCCTGGCATCTTCCAAAGCCTTATGGAGCATCTCCTGCAAAGGCTTCCGGGCGTGTTACCATATTTTGATGACGTCTTGGTGTCTGCAGACTCACACCAGCAGCTGTTCGAGCGCCTCCGTGCCATGCTGACCAGGTTCCAAGAGGCTGGGCTCAAGGTAAAGAGGGAAAAGTGCCAGATCGCCGTTCCACAGGTAGAGTTCCTGGGCTATCTTATCGATGCCTCCGGCCTTCACCCGACCACATCCAAGATCCGCGCTATCCAGAAGGCCCCCACCCCAAAGAACAAGACGGAGTTGCAGGCGTTCCTGGGGCTGCTGAACTTTTATAACATGTTCCTGCCCCACAAAGCCACAGTGGCTGAGCCTCTTCACCGACTCCTTAGCACAAAGACGCCTTGGGCCTGGGGTCATCGGGAGACGGCGGCCTTCAACGCGGTCAAGGCTCTCCTTTCATCAGACAGTGTGCTGGTACAGTACAGTGAATCCAGGCCGCTGGTCCTTGCCTGCGACGCCTCACCTTTTGGCATCGGTGCTGTCCTTAGTCACCGTTTTCCAGACGGAAGAGAAGCACCGCTCGCCTACTTTTCCAGGACGCTATCTCCGACGGAACGGAATTACAGCCAGCTCGACAAGGAGGCACTGGCACTTGTGGCTGGAGTGAAGAGGTTCCATGAATACCTCTATGGCAGGACTTTTGACCTCATCACTGACCACAAGCCACTCCTGGGCCTCCTCGCCGGTGATCGTCCAACTCCACCTGTCCTCTCGCCACGCATGCTGCGATGGACTGTTTTCCTGGCTGCCTACCACTACCGGCTCATCCATCGCCCCGGGAAATCGATGGGCCATGCCGACGCCCTCAGCCGTTGCCCTCTTCCAGCATTTGTGGAAGACCCAGCTCCAGCTTCATCGCTCCTTCTGATTGAGGATCTTCCGGCAGCGCCTGTATCGGCTGCCACTGTGGCCTCCGCGTCTGCCCAGGATCGCACCATCAGCCGAGTGCTCAACTGGGTGTGGAGGGGGTGGCCACAAGGGCCTTTTGCATCGGAGTTCCAGCCCTTCATAACCAGACAACATGAACTCTCAGCTCATCGTGGCTGTCTGCTGTGGGGAGACCGCGTCGTGATTCCCCAGGGACTCCGTCAGCGCGTCCTGGAGGCTCTGCACGTTGGCCACCCGGGAATTGTCAAAATGAAGGCGTTGGCTCGGTGTTACGTCTGGTGGCCTAATATGGACGATGCCATCACTGCCTGGCAGACGGTCATTTGCCCCAGGAAACCAGGTCTTTGCCCGGAACTATGTGGGGGACATTCCTTGGGTGCCTGTCAAGCGTGCTAAGAGTCAAGGCCTGCACCACCGGCAGCTAAGGGACACACCTGGGAGATGCCAAAGACACCCTGGTCGAGGATGCACATCGATCTGGCTGGCCCCTTTCACGGCCGGACCTTTATGGTAGTGGTGGACGCCTATTCCAAATGGCTGGAGGTCGCCCTGATGCCCTCCACCACTACCGAAGCCGTCATCCGGGTGCTGCGAGGCCTGTTTGCAACGCATGGGTGTCCTGATGTCCTTGTCTCTGACAACGGACCGCAGTTCACGTCAGGCACGTTTGAGTGGTATCTTTTGGGACTGGGCATCCGCCATGCCCTAACGGCACCTTTTCATCCATCCAGCAACGGGCAAGCGGAAAGAATGGTGCGCTTGGCAAAAGAGGCACTGGCGCGCCTGGACCGGGGAGACTGGCATGAGCGGGTCGCCGAATACTTGTTCGTGCAACACATCACCCCTCATGCGGCCACAGGGCGGAGTCCTGCTGAACTGCTTATGGGCCGCCGCCTCAGGTCACCGCTCGACCGGCTGCACCCGGACTTTGCCATGGCTGAACCCCCAGGCTGTGCCAACGCACCACGGTCATTTGTCCCAGGAAACCAGGTCTTTGCCCGGAACTATGTGAGGGACATTCCTTGGGTGCCAGCCACAGTAGTGGGAGTCACTGGACCTTACTCGTACCAGGTGGCACTCGGAAGACGGACGCTTGTGGCGACGGCACATAGACCAGCTTAGGCGCAGGGTTGGGGACTTGGACACTACCGTGGTGCCCCCAACTGCGCTTGCGGCTCAAGAAGAGACACGTACAGATGGCGAGGCCCCACCTACACCTCCCTCGCAAACTGCCAGCGTGGAGCCGAACCAAGCCGCTTCAGAGGGTCTGCCAGACTTACCACAGACTCAGACCACTCCACTTGCGGAGGCTCCACCCACAGCAGCGGATCCAGGGGAGTTGGTTCCAACGCCACCTAGGGTCGAATCACAGCCTCAGCAAGAACTGTGTGGCCCTCTGGACTTGGCTACCAGTCCCCGGCGGTCTGGCAGAGTTTCTAAGCGCCCAACTTATTTAAAGGACTATGTTGTTGGACATGTATCACTGTTGGTCTAAGTATGCTTTTGTGCCTAATTGAACCATTATGCGTAGTGCTGTATATAAGGAAACCATTACGATTGTAACTAACGCCTTATCTCGGTGGGGAGGGGTGTTATGTAGTGAAGTTTCACCCTGGGCCAGCAGGGGGATACTGTATATAGTTTTCACTCAGGCCTGTAGATAGTTTTCACTCAGGTCCACGTCAGTTATTTTGGGCAGGAAACGCTGGGCTGTTGTTGCTACAATGTTGACAGCCGGCTGCCTATAAAAGCAGGCCGGCTGAGCTGTTTGCAGTCAGTTCTATTCCAGCTTACAAAATAAAGAGCTACTTGGAGAAATCGCTGTGTCGTCTGCTATGTCAACCCACAACCTAACAGTCACAATATCTTAAACTCCATCCCTGACAGCTACAACATCCGAAGCCACTACTCAGTCTGATCTGGCTATCAGAATGAGGAAGTAGTAGTAAATATTTTGGCTAACATTTGAAATGTAAGAAAAATTGTAGCTGGCCTTGGCTTTTCAGAAAGGAATGGACCAGAAGGCCAGCTGCTGCTTGTTTACATATGTAAATCCCTTGAAATACATGCCCATTTTACATGGTAGCAAGCACCAGAGCTCTGCTACATTGGTACAGCTGACTGGAACACATTATATAATTTTAAAGCAACACTGATGAAGAGTGTGCCAGCTTGAGACTGGCCAGGTGGCAACTTTATGCCTGGATTATGTCCTTTCTTATCAGGAGGGCCATGGTGGCACAATGCGCTTGGCTCCCGTCCACCAGCCCTTTGCCTCTTTCTCCTATGCGCTGTTTGTTCAAGTGACTTTCCCAACACTCAACCTAATATGATAAAGGTCAGCACGATGAAAAGGAGAAAAAAAAAAAATGCAGAAAGAAATTACACAAAGCTGCAGTGCTTGGCAGAGAGAGGCAATGGTCTGGCCAGGAAAAGTAATAATTGGAAATCTGTAATGTGGTTCATTAAAAGAAAGCCAAGGGAGATGAACAGCTCGAGGCCATTGTCTGCTAAAAGTCACTTGAGCAGGGTGAGAGAGCACATGCGTCTCCGTGCACCAGCGCAATGCAAATAGCCGCTGCTTTGCTGCCCAGAAGCTGCATTAGATGCAGCATGTGATGGGAGCTGCTCTGCTGAAACAGTTGCATGATGCAAGACTGAAACTAGGCAGCAAACAGTAGAAGGCAGGCCACACTACCTGGCCTCATGTCTGCTATTTCAGGATCATAACATAAGAAGAGGCCGCTAGATCAGGCCAATGGCCCATCTAGTCCAGCATCCTGTGGGAAACCAGCAAGCAGGATTTGAGCACAAGAGCCCTCTCCCCTCCCGTGGCTTCCAGCAACTGGTATTCAGAAGCATCACTGCCTCCAGCTGTGGAGGCAGAGCATAACCATCATACTAGTAGCCATCAGTGGCTCTCCTCCATGAATTTGGCTAGTCCTCTTTTAAAGATGTCTAGGTTGGGACGCAGGTGGCGCTGTGGGTTAAAGCCTCAGCACCTAGGGCTTGCCGATCGAAAGGTCGGCGGTTCGAATCCCTGCGGCGGGGTGCGCTCCCGCTGCTCGGTCCCAGCGCCTGCCAACCTAGCAGTTCGAAAGCACCTCCGGGTGCAAGTAGATAAATAGGGACCGCTTACCAGCGGGAAGGTAAACGGTGTTTCCGTGTGCGGCTCTGGCTCGCCAGAGCAGCGATGTCACACTGGCCACGTGACCCGGAAGTGTCTCCGGACAGCGCTGGCCCCTGGCCTCTTAAGTGAGATGGGCGCACAACCCCAGAGTCTGTCAAGACTGGCCCGTACGGGCAGGGGTACCTTTACCTTTACCTTTAGGTTGGGGGCCATCACTGCCGCCTGTGGGAGAGAGTTTCATAGATTAACTATGTGCTGCATGAAGAAGCTTCGTACTCTTGGACCTCTACAGTGCTCTGCCCAGGAGACTTGGTTGACAAGTAGGAACATGCCACAACCCAGTAGCAGCCAGTCAGGTCAGCATGGTGGGGACTGTGTTGTTCCCTCAGCTCCCTGACACCGTACATTGCTACCGCTTACCAAGAGGTGAAGCACAGGGAACTCAGTGTGGTGCAGAAACAGTGCATTGTGTACTCAGTGTTGTGTATTGAGTCAAAGGATTTTATATCTGTATTATTATTGTCTGTACTTGCATTAGGGTAAAGTAACTGCCTTTTGGTTCCAGAGGGTACAGCTACTATTGGTTCATTTAAGCTGCTGTATTTGGATCCTCTGTCTTATTGGTTGCCTCCAAAAGGCAGGACTGTGATTGCCTGATATTGTTCCCTCCAAAATGTATCCTTTCTAGCTAGTTCCCTGTCCCTATAAATGTAGCTCTCCCCTTCTCAAGTCTCAGTCTTGTTGCTTTAATAAAGAAGTGTTACTAGAGAGCTGTCTCCAGCATATTATGTCAAGAGAGCTGAAATCACAAACCCCACGTCACAACACTCAGGACCACTGCAGGAAATCAAAATGGCTGCCTTTTCTGGCTTTGGAAGCGGGCTCTGCCAGGGTGCTGAGGCCCAGACAACTGACATTCATTCTGGGGCCTCTAAGCCAGGCATTCATTCTGGGAACCATTTCTTGGACAAAGGGCTACATTCCCTCCTGGACAATTTTCTGGGGACCATCGGCTAGTGGTAAGCAGGAAGGGGAGGGGAAATTGACACAACAGGTATGACTCAGTAGGCTACATTCCAGCCACACAGAAGGCAGGATTTCCCCCTCCACACACCTCTCCATCTTCTATTAAGGCAAGCAAGAGACACAGCTCAGCCAGGCAAAAGTGTTTGAGGAGGGTACAGAGCTGGATTGTGGCCTGGGAAGAAGGCCAGATAACTAGGCCGGGTGGGCTGCAATTGTCCCTGGCCTGAGGTCCCCCCCTCTAAACCCTCATGCCCATCAAAGGGGGCTACTTCCACTGAAAAGGGCATTTGGTTCTGCACAGTTTACAGCAAGACAACTTCATGGGGAAGGGAACAATCTTTCCTAGAAGCCACGACTTTGTCGCTCAAATCTAACTGGCTTACATAGGGCATAGAAGGGACTCGGCCCATTCATGATTAAAGTACTTGGCCTTGAAAAGCCTGAGTAAACACACCAGGTTTTCCATCATGTTTGTTCCTGCACATGGCAGTCATTGGCACGGCGCTCTGTTTCCAACTTGTCTATGATTGTTAAACCATGACAGTAAACAGAACTTAAGGAATTAGTCATTATATTGCTTTTTACTGCTGTAAGGTTGGATTCATTAAAGTGATTCATTAAAATAAGATACTCTAGGCAGTGAAAGAAGTGGGTGAGGTGCCTAACTGCAAGAGTCTGGCTATTTCAGATTATTTATTTTTTTAATGTACACAGCAGGCAGATAAGTCCAATGTCAGGTGTGCAATTAAGGGGAAAAACAACCTTAACAAAGGTGATTGTCCAGGTGGCTTGTGACACACTGAGCAGGCAAAGGTGGCAGCAGGAGGAAACCAGAGCACCCAAGACTCTGTTCACACTCCTGTTTATTGTTCACTCATGGTGTTTCCGGTGCTGGGATTTTAATTCATGTTCACAACACGGTGTTATCCAAAATGCATGAGGATTTCTGATAAAGGCTAATGGAGTGAAGAGATCTAGGCCCGGACAGGAGTTCTGGAAAGCGGGGGATGGGGGTGGGTAATGGGGGGGGGACCACTCCTCACTATTTAGTGGGGTGCTACTAATGCACGTAACCAATAAATTACATCATGCTGTGGTAATTCACCACTTGGTAGATGGCAGTCTGCATCTACCTACATTTTATACTGTACCAACAATATGATTGCATGCAGTGCCTTTTTTTCTAGAAAAAAAGGTGGTGGTGCCTAGTGCCACCAGCGAGAAGACCAGGGTGCACATGACCAGTAGCAGAGTGCAGGTCACATTCTGCACTGCCCACTCTCATACTCCTTGGGGAGCGGGACTCGTGTGGTCCAGCCAGCCTTGAGGGGTGGCAGCAGCGGCCAGGCCCTGGCAGGGCTTTGCTCAGGTCCCGGCTCCCCATGCAGTTTAGCCTCTCAGGGCGGGAAGGGGGAGTGCAGGTACTGCATACTGTACCACCAGAAAAAAGCACAGATTGTATGCATGGTATCAAGTGAGATGGTGTTTTCTCTAGTCTTTTGCTGAAGCAAAAGCTGGGGAAGTTTCAGTGTTGTTACATAAGATCCCAGCTTCAAAACCAACACCAAAAACAGGTCAACTAAACAGAACTTTAAAAGGAGGCAGTGCCAGTCATGTTCCAGTGAGAAATTTGGAGCACTCCCCCTACCTGACCCTGCATTTTGTGGCCTCTTGACACCCATTTCTCCCAAACCACACATGTATGTCTCTATCAGTTCCTGCCTCCTGATCTGTAGGAATGGCCAGTGAGGAGAGGCAGGGCTACAGACCTGGCCTGTAGCGGCCATATGCCAGGATAATGCGTTGACAGGGCAACAGTGAGGTTGGGGTTGTTTGAGCATACCGACATGGCCAATCCAGTGCTACTGGTTGCCTGAACCACCCTGACTTGCCACAGCCGTGTCCTGCCCCCACAGCACACCACTACACAGCAGTGACACCACCGCTAGGTGCCCACTCCTGAACATCAGTGGAAATGGGCTGTGGTCAACAAATGTTTGTGCCACAGTAAAATTGTGAGGATTTACTGCTGGATCATTGGTTGGTTGTGCAGTCCAAAGGTATTCATCCACCCACCCACCTCTGTGCAGTTGTTCAATAATTAGCCTCCAGGGTTGGGTTGTATAAGTCTGATATTTCTCATCTAAACTGAATAGGTGGAGTCTCTTTGCTGCTTTCTATGCTGGAGCAGCTATTCCAGAAGCACTGCCAGTGTTTTGGGATCATGTAGCCCTGGAATACAATGCCCTCTGCCATTATGAAAGCCAGTGTGGTATAGTGGTTACAGTGTTGGACTATGACCTGGGAGAATGGGGTTCGAATCTCCACTCAACCATAAAACTTACTGAGTGACCTCTAGCCAGTCACCGCCTCTCAGCCTAACTTACTTCTCAGGGTTGTTGTGAAGTTAAAATGGGATGGAGAGGGGAAGAACCATGTATACCACACTGAGCTCCTTAAAGGAAAGATGTATAATTGTAATAATAAAAATGTAACCTACAAAATCCTTGGTTTCATTTCCCAGGTGGCACAGCTTTGAGAAGAGAAAAAGAAAACTATGGAACTTAACCATAAAGATTGGCCACCCTGTGATGTCCTTAGACCCTCTTCCAAGAAGGTTCTAGAGCTCGACTGCCTCAGGCCTACATCTTCCAACTTTGCATAATTGTTTTCTTGAAAACAGCTTGGTTATCTTGTGCCATCACCATAAATGCAGCATGGAAACAGTTGGGACAGATTTATAGCAGATAGCAGTTAGAGCTATCTATGATTCACAGCACCAATGTGTTTTGCCCAGAGGAGATAAGATATCCTCTGGTAGATCATTGACGGCTATTTGGCAGCATGGATTTCCTGGGCTGCCTGGTTATACTGAAAGTAAATCTAACCTTTAGAAACCCTGATGTGACAGACTGCGAGTATATGTCTGCCTGGGAATCTCCATTTGGGGATGAGTCAGTCAATGGCAACAACTTAAACACACACAAAATGATGGGTGAAAAAGGAGACGCTTCATGCATGCCAATGTTTGCATGAAAGTGCTTTTGCTTTCCTGGAAGATGAATGTATTGTTGTGAGCCGAGAGAGCAAAGTTCCAGATATTTATTTGCTGTCCCCTCCATTCATCAAAACATTTTCTCAATGGTTGTTGCCAGCCATAATAGCTAGGAGATGACAAACCCAACTAGCAGATTGATAAGTCTTAGTCAGGAGTTCACAAACATGTGAAGATAAGCAACTGAGGGGTCAGGCACACTCTCTCACCATCCCACATTGGCTCTCCCCACAACATTAACTATGGACATAGGCCATATTTGCAGTGGGGCAAGTTGCTGGATGTGGGGACCCAGATTGCAGGGGCAGGCTGGTGAATGCATATCATGGGGCAAGCATGTGCAACCCTGCTCTCCATCCTCCTATGACTTGTCCAAACTAAGTGTGCACCCTGACTCTACAGCATGTGGGTGATTCTGACCGCTAGGAGAAGAGGTAGTGGCCAGGCCTCACTAAGGAGTACACATAGCGCTTCAACAAATGGAGGATTGACTAAGGCCTGATTCATGCTTTCCAGGAGCAATGTGGGAAGCTGCTTAAGTGCGACTTCTTCTTATGCTACTTAATCAATGTCTGGAAGGGGAAGCCACCAGAGAGCTTTGGGTTCCCATGGGAAGACAGTGCAAACACCACAGCCACACCACCTGACCTGGTTCCTTAAGCTTACATGTTTCATCCTGTCTGATTCCTGCCTTCCCACGTGGCTCCCCTATTAGCACTTCTCTGAAAGAAGCCCTAGGGGAGCTGCTTCCACGTGGGAATTAAGCCTTAAGCTCCGCCTTGTTTTTACAACATCTGTGTATCACTATCTACCAGACATCCGCTATCTGGCTTTGGACCCATTCTGCTTCCCTGTCTTGCTAACTGGGTTGTCTATTCTCTGCCGTAGCCTGTGTGGTCTACAGGAGCTGCAGCCAACTGCCACGCTGAGCAAGCCCTGTGTGCTGTCAGATGTTTGCCTCTCCCTCGTGTAACAGGGTGAGGAAACTCCATTGGCTCCTGTTGCTGAACCCCAAACAGGGCACAATTGTTCCAAGTTCTTCCAGTAACCATTTGTTTCCTTCTTCTTACCAATAATATCCCACATGCCTCTCAGCACTATTAATCATCTGTGCTTTGTTTTGTTTCTATGCCTTATTCAACATGAGTCATATCCCGTTGCGCTTGTGAACCTGGTCCTAAACACACTCGTTTCTAAGTTCTGCTGGTCCAGAATCTCATCTTGCATCTGTCAAGTTTGTGGCTGTGGTTTGACTGAAATAAATCTTATTAAACACACACACACACACACACACACACACACACACACACCAATATTGCTTAGAGTGCTGCTCCAGTGCACTTTATCGCTAAATAGATTTGGCCATAACACATTTGTTTACAATATGACTCAAAAATCCACAGTCCGATCAGGTGGAATCTCCCAAACATTCCTTCTATAAATCTCCCATCCATTTCCATAGGAGGGTGTGCACATATGAAGAACGTCATACAGTGGTACCTCGGGTTAAGTACTTAATTCGTTCCGGACGTCCGTTCTTAACCTGAAACTTTCTTAACCTGAAGCACCTGAAGCACCACTTTAGCTAATGGGGCCTCCTGCTGCTGCCGCGCTGCTGGAGCATGATTTCTGTTCTCATCCTGAAGCAAAGTTCTTAACCCGAGGTACTATTTCTGGGTTAGCGGAGTCTGTAACCTGAAGCGTATGTAACCCAGGTACCACTGTATTTGTTAATAACTTCAGTTGTAGCTTGGAAACCAAATGGAAGCGGTTCTGGAAGTCCGTTTGACTTCCAAAACATTCGGAAACCAAGGCGCAGCTTCCGATTGGCTGCAGGAAGCTCCTTCAGTCAATCAGAAGCCGCAGAAGCTGCGCCAGATGTTCGGATTCCAAAAGAACGCTCGTAAACCAGAACACTCACTTCCGGATTTGCAGCGTTTGGGAGCCGAAATGTTCGATTCGCAAGTCATTTGTCAACCAAGGTACGACTGTACTTGAAACCTCAAAGGTCTGGATTCATAATATTTTAACTTAGGAAATGTGATCACAAGAATACAGGAATATGAATTAATATTGTTATTATTTATTAAATCTACAAGTCACTTTTTCGCTACAGCAAATCAAAGCGACTTACAATATTTTAAGCAAAAACAAAAAAAGACACATACATATATTAAAATGGGGGGGGGGGAGATACCCACTACTGGGGGGGTAATCCCACCCATGCAACAAGGCCATAAATAGTCACTGTCCCTGCAATCTCGCCTTTTACACCTTTATAATGGTCCCTTGTTTGTGGAACTCCCTCCCTCTGAAAATAAGCCTGTCCCTCCCACAGATGGTTTTCAGGCAACAACTTGGGATATAGCTGTTGGCACACAGGCACTGTGACACAGATGCTAAATTCTTTTTATTGGTTTGATGTCATTTTCATTATGCTTTAACTCCTGTCATTTTATCATATTTGTTCTGGGATCCTGGGGGTGGTTTGTGAATGCAAGTAAGTAATAAATAAAGTTGTGATTTACCACAAGGGGCAGTTGACCATTTTGACTGAGAAAAACAGGCTGGTCTGCATGTTATCACTGAGGATGGTAAGAGGATTGAGCCCTTAAAAAAAAAAAAACCCAACCCTTTTGAACTTTTCAGCCATAGTAGCTGTGGCTCTATCAGGCAGAAAATGTCAGAGGACCTTATCTGGCACAAGCGAGGGTGTTGATGTGCTTCCCATGGAATGCTGATATCTTCCATAGGCAAAAGCAGTCGATGACAGGTTGGAACGCCAAAAAACGCTGCGGCCCTGATACATTCCGGGCCTTGGCCTTCTTCCCAAAGACAAGAGCTGCTCCAAGTCCTCCTATCTGAGCTCTAACTCCTCTTCTGAAGGAGCAGATAACAACTTCTAGGAATAAACAGAAAGTGCCAAGCCTGTGCCATACATGCCTTCTTCCCTATATATGTTCCTCGGGCCTTTTTTTTTGGGGGGGGGGTCCGCCTTTGTTTCCACTTTGCTGCTCCACGGTGGAAGTTGTCACTAGGAAGTGCTGTAATGACCAGAGCACACAGTCAAATAGGCAGGAATCAGCCACACAGCAACAATATCCTCCTCATCTGTCCTTCCAAGGAGCTCAAGATGCCATATACGGTTCTTCCCCTCCCCATTTTATCCTCACAAGATGTCTATGAGGTAAGTTAGCCTAAGAGACAGTGACAAAATTAGAATACAGGCCTTTGTTCCTTTAAAGGTTCCAACATGAGGAAAACCATCTTTACTGTGCCACTTGGATATGAGCATGTTCACTGAGTCTTAGAAGAATTGAGGTAACACTTTTAACAAGAAAATCTAAGCTGGATGAAAACATTAGAACATTAAGCAAGACCTTATGCTGACGTAGATATAATTCTATAGTGTGGGGAATACACATAGTGCCATAATAACAAAATACAGCCATCAAATATCGTTGCAAGCATCCTTTTTTGAATAGGAGATGTGACCTTTTCTCTAGGCGTCAGTTCAGCTTAATAGCAAATGATGCTTCCGCAATTGGCGAGAAAATGCTTGCTTAAATTAGCATTGGTGGGGTTTTTTGCTGGGTTGCAGCAACTGAACACATCATCCCTGCTTGGGTGGCAGCCGGAGGGAAACCTTTTGCCAGTTTCCAATGTAGCCAAGGGAAGAAGAAAGCTTTGCATATGCCTGGCAAGGAGCAGCATTGCGGGTGGGGATCAAAGTTTGGAAGAAGTGATAAAGCTTTAGAAGCTCTCAATCTGTCTGGGTGCTTGCCTCCTTCCCTGTGGGCTCAACACATACTAGAAAAAACAGCAGAAGGGGCCAGTAAAAAGCAGCCACTGAAACTTCCTAGCACATGGGCAAGTAGGGAATACAAAACTGTTTGGGGTTTTTTAATGGCTAATACTAGCCAAGGATTTCCCCTTTCCTGCCTATCTCATAAAAAGAGGGGTGTCTGCAGACTAAGCCATTTCCCTCCCCAATGCTAGAGCAGGTACCATCTACCCATGCTTATGGTGACTGTGTTTGTATTCATGGAGAGAGGATAAGAGGCACCAGTGTCTTTAACCATCCTGTTGAATAAAGGAGCTTGTGCAGCTTGTGAGGCCTAGATGAGAAAGGCTGAACCTGCTGAAACTCCTTCATGTGAGCAGCTACTGAAAGTATACAGTGGTGCCTTGCAAGACGGAAAGAATCCGTTCCGTGAGTCTCTTCGTCTAGCGGTTTTTTCGTCTTGCGAAGCAAGCCCATTGACGGCTTAGCGGATTAGCGCTATTAACGGCTTTTAGCGGCTTTTAGCGGCTTATCGGCTTATCGGATCAGCTGATAAGCGGCTTAGCGGCTTAGAAAAAGGGGGGGGAGGGAAAAAACCCCGCAGGAACTTGCAAGACATTTTCGTCTTGCGAAGCAAGCCCATAGGGAAATTCGTTTTGCAAAGCGCCTCCAAAATGGAAAACCCTTTCGTCTAGCGGGTTTTCCGTCTTGTGAGACATTTGTCTTGCGGGGCACCACTGTAGGAGTATTTGGACCCATTTCAACCTGGCTTCAGGTCTGGCCCTGGCAGTGACCTTGTTCATTTGGTGATGCGGTTCTCACCCCAAACAATGTTTGCAAAAAATGCATATATGTTAGAGGAAAGTGTGCACAAAAAATAAGGTATTCGTGGAAAGGACGTACAAAAATCACATTTTATCAGGGAAAAGTACTTGCGGAGATATGTAGATTTTATATACAAAACTGCATATAGAAATGTGTTCGTCAGGAGAAATTCACATTAAAATGCTGGTGAATTTTCAGGAAGATTTTTTAAAATAAAAAACCACAAATCACTGCAAAAATGTGAAGAAGAGTAGGAAAGCCAGAAATGGAAAGAACTGAAATGGGCAGGTCTTTCCATTCCTAGCAGTGACTTTTACTAGGCATTGCTCTTCTCTTGCAAGCTACATGTGAAATTTAAACTGACTTTCCACATGTCTGTGTACATTCCACTCCATTCAAACCATTAGGTGGTTTGGCGTAACCATGTGGACAGGGGAGGGGCAATGCATATAAGATGACCTTCTGAGCAGCTTTTACATTTTTTATCAAAACTTTACAAATTGCGCTAAATCACTTTTCCGGCTGCATTTGAAAATATTCTTGCAACAGCACTTCAATGTAATTGATTACTGTAAGTGGTTTTTTAAAAATTATTTCATTCCAAAAGCTGGAAACAATTGCGACTTGAAGACCACATATTCCCCAACAGAGTCTGTTGTTTCCAGCCTTTCCCGAGTAAATTAAACAAACCTGTGATCAATTACCGTTGCAAAAAATATTTCACTTCATTTCCCCTGTATTTTTAAAACTAGGTGAAAAAGCATCATAGCACTAAAAATAAAAATAGATTAACATAAACATGGAACATAACTTCAGAATATTGGTGTCAAGTCCAAATTCAGTATTGTGCCCCATCAAAATGTGGGACCGTCAGATGCTGTGTAACTCACTCTCGTTTCTGGGAGCTTCCTCAATTCTAATTTTGTAAATCCTCAGAGACAAATTACATATTGAACACAGAATTTGCCCTTGTGTCTTTATTTTTTTAACCGTTTAAATAACAGCTGTGGCAGGATCAGGAAGCAATCAAAGCAAAATGGCTGTGTGATCCAGGGGAAGCAGCCTTATCTAGGTTTTCCCCTCCCCTCTTCAGCAAGGGCTCATGGAACAGCTTTTTCCCATGAGCCCATCACACAGAGCAAACACTGGGCGAAACCTTGCCCAGTATTTTGCTGCAATCTATGAGCCACAGTGCTGCCGGGCAAAGGCTTATTGGTTACGGAATGTGGCTTACAGGTCACAAACACCCTGGAGCTGCTTTTGGGGAAGAAAGATGCCATTTGTACCCAAGGCAACTTTCCTCCAAATAAAAAATAGCAGCTTGGTGTGAGGGTATTTTCACTAGGTCCATAGCTTGGGGTTAAAGGACTAAAACCCTCTCCCTTGCACTGTGGTCCTGATCCTGATTGGGCCTCCCAACAACTGCTGTTTGAAGTTTAAGAAACTGACAAACAAGTCCAAACGTCACTTTGGCTTCCCCCAAAGAATCCTGGGAACTGTAGTTTGCTAAAGGCGCTGGGAATGGCGTCAAGGTAAACTGTAGTTCCCAGGGTTCTTTGGTGGAAGCCATGTACTTTAAATGTATGGTGTGCATGTGACTGTAATCATTATATATCACCTTAAGGCTTAATGTACAGTTTGCCGGAGTAAGGCAGTAAATTGATATTCTTCCTCTAGCCATGGTGAAGCCTCCTTTTTGCCTCAGGCTGACAGAGCATTTCCTTTTTACACATTTTCCTGTGAGTTCCTTTAGATTCATTTATGTAAACCTCTTTCCAGTGTGTTGTGACCTGCCTGACATCGTGCAGAGATGAGCCCTTTATGACTCAAGCAGTCTATGGGACAATCGACGTCTGGGCACAGAATGAAGTCAAACGCTTGCCTCCTTGTTTGAGAATAATGCAAAAAGGGTGAGAATCCCAAGATTTCGCAAAGATCTTACAGAACGGATTGCATCAGGGTTTGGCCAACTCATTTCTGAGCAGAATCCAGAGTCTCATTTCTCATTGCTTTGTTTGGATCGAGGGATTTTTGGCACCATTTATAAATTCCATATTGACAGTTTGTCACCACATTTGTCATCACAAATAATCTACAAAACAGGGATTGTGATATTATTATTCAGTGGTTCAACATCTGTTATGATTACTTGCACATGCAAGTATTTATAAAATGCTTCACTGGTTTCCATAGGATCATAGAATTGAAGGGTTGGAAGGGACCCCAAGGGTGATCTAGTCCAACCCCTGCATTGCAGGAATCACAGCTAAAGAATGCCTGACAGATGGCCAGCCAACCTCTGTCTAAAAACCTCCAATGAGAGTCCAGCACCTTCCAAGGTAGTCTGGACTTTTTATGTGACACACATTCCACAGAAACCAGTCCAATATTCCCATACTGTATCTGAGAGCTGATTTTTAAATTACTAGAACAGTGTGGGTATTGCTACCTCATGACACTGGCAATGCAGTGAAATCCGATACCTGCATAGTAAGAGTGGATCGTGCAGAACACGACAGCACCAACCATGGTGGGAGATAGGACAGCAGCATCCTTGCTTATCACACTGATCTGCATGCAAAGTGGATTCAGATGTTACTAAAGCAGCCTAGGAAAGAGTTCTGTGATCTTTGCCATATATTTCATTGTTTCTTCAACTTGTAAACCACCTTGTGCATATAGTAATATTGAAAGGCTGTTTACAAAGTAAAAGGGAAATGAAATTTAGAAGTTACCGGGAAGCAGCAACCCTGTCACTCTCCTAACGCTCTGAGAGTTTGTTCGTGGAGAGGGTTGCCACCACTGTAGACCAAGGGCAGCTCTTCCTCTCTCTGCTATACAAAGGAATGGTGATACCAATGTGCATATGGTATGTGCAAATAGATGCTTGGGGATTTGAATTGTGCAGGGATGCCACATGGTTCACCTCCATAATAAATTGTGGGTTGTGGTAGTGCAGTGATAATAACAGCAGCATAAACTGCATTTCATCTCCAGCACAGAACACTCAGAGAGTGTTTTGCGGGTGACACTGAGTATAGATCAACCTGGCTTCCTCACTTTCAAGGTCAGCAGCAGCAGCAGCAGCAGCAAGAACACAGGGCTGCTAATGTTTGGTGTTGCCAGCTTACTTTCATTGGAAGCATTCTGCCGTCGTATCATCCTCTTGAAACAAATGGTAGGTCCTGCCAGGCATCGTTACCACAGTTTTGTCTGTGTCCAACTCCAGGTGACTCGGGAAAAGGGGCGTAGCTCAAAGGCAGTAATGCTTCTGAATACCAGTTGCTGGAAATTGCAGGCAGGCAGAGTCCTCAGGTTCTGCTTGTGGGATTCCCACAGAATGGCCACTGTGAGAACAGGATGCGTGAGTAGAGGGGCCATTGGCCTTGATCCAACAGGCGCCTCTTATGTTCCTGTGATCACATGTATTGAGTCCCCAATTATGGCCATAGCTATGTTTTGCTGTGAAACAGTTAACAGCATCCAGCCCAGCATAATAGCTTAGTGATTTCATGCGAATATGAAAAAAACAGTTTGTGGTTGGGTCTAAAACCAAGCCAAACCCGGTGGTTTGGGGAGAGCTTGATTTGGGTTAATTGGTTTGTTTGAGCATGAAAGCCAAAATAAACTCCAGGGCTTCTGAAACCATGCTAATAAAGCAAACAGTCTTTGAGGGGGTCTTAGAAGCTAGAGTCACCTGGAGATGTGCATCTCAATTCATATTTCAATTCGCATTTCAGAATTCAGAAATGTGTTCAGAAGCAACCGTCAGGTTCTGGTAACTGCTTCAATATGAAATAATCGGGTTACACCGTTCCAGCTTTCCTTCTCCAGACCAATTTGGTACTGCTATAAAAAGAAGAACACAACCCTTGACAACCCAGTGCTGTAGTGAATTATATCCAGCCAGTGAGCCAAACTGTAATCTCCCCCACCCCTCGTGGGGTGAATTTAGCAGGTGGGCGGATCCACCCACCGGTTAGTCACCTGACGTAATGATACCATGTGACCTTTTTCGCCCACATGGGTCTTGCAGAGCACTCCACAAGATGGTGTTTTGCAGGGGGCTTAGCAAGGCCCCACCCCACCTGATAGACTGGAAGGATAAGCCTTTCTTTGAAACAGGGCTATAATCAGTGCTTTTTTATGGGGGAACGCAGTGGTATGCACACCCCGAAACATTTTGTGGATCTAAATTTGAAATTTGGCCTCACTGAGGGGCAGTATTTCAATAGGAGTAGGAAAAAGAGTGCCCCTAAACATTTTTTTAGGGGGAAAAACAAAACAAAACTGGCTATAATTGAGGGAGCATGTCTGAGCCCAATACGGCTTCCCATTGCTATAACCCTATTGTGAAACCAATGCATTTTAAAAGCTCATCTGAATCACGCCAGTAATAAAGTTGCAATAACAAGAGTGAGCAGAAAGGAGAACAAAACAAGCAAAAAAACAACAACCCCAAAACAAAACAAAAGGTAAGTGGTGGGATGGCTTTATGAAACATTTGTTCATGTGGAAACTTCCATTTGTTTCCATGGGGATGGTCAGGAAAGTAAGGATTACTCACCAAAAAGGCTTTCAGGATCTGTCTCACCATTAAGGTTATTTTGAAAAGCACGAGCTTTAAAACAGCATGATTCGTTCAGCTGGAAGCACTGAATAGTCAGTCAAAAGGAACATTTGGCTTTTAATTTTTGTATTTATGGTCAATGGGTATTGGGGTTTTTAATAGCATTAGCTGCCTTAGGTACCGCATTTAAAGTAGAAGAACGAAATTTAAAAATACAGGTGGACCTGAAATTTTAATCATGGGCATTCTTAAGAAGCAGCTTGCTGTCTGAGACCATAAAAAAGCTAACATTATTTCAACACAACTTCACCAAAGATGCAAATTTTCAGAAAGATGCAAATCTATTTTTGAGGTAGAATGAAAAAATGCATATCATCACACTTTGTATAGGTTTCATTAGAACCATAGTCAACCCAGTGTGTCAAGGCAAGCTTCCGTTTTCTCTTCTTTTGTTTATTTATTTTTTTCAAATTATTGGAATGTTGCAAAATCCACACATCTGCACATTACAATTCATGCATGGTAGTAATTCCTAAGCCCCCTTCCTATTTTCATATACACACTTTCTTTATTGGCCAATTACTTCTTCCATATAAAGGAACCATGGCAAATCCAAGAAGAGAGCTGTGATGAGACAGATCTTTGACAGTGCTTTCCCCGACTTCTGACTTAAACTGATCTGCAGAGTGCTGTGCATGGCCTAGAGACACTGCTGAAGAAATTGTTCTCTCAACATAGGCAAAGAGGGTTGTTAGCACTAGATTGCTCTGTAACACGCCACCCCCCCAAAAAAACACCCCTGGTTTTCTGGGTGTGTGATGTGGAAGCCAAAACATTTAGCTGCCAGACGTGAAGGCAAAGATGGCGTACCCTTCCCATTCCACGTACAGAAACCACCTGGACTGATTGTTAGTAATAGTAAACTCTATTGCACCTGAAACAGCAGGACAGATTGGTGGCAGAGGCAGGGCAGGCTAAGTGGCAACAGAGCAGAATGGTGGGGAGTGGGGCAGCTCAAGGGGAATAGCTGGGGGCTGCCCTTCCTCAGCAACTGCCACCTCAGGCAGCTGCTTCCCTCTGCCTAATAGTAGGGCCAGCCCTGTACAGTGGTACCTTGGGTTAAGAACTTAATTCGTTCCAGAGGTCCGTTCTTAACCTGAAACTGTTCTTAACCTGAAGCACCACTTTAGCTAATGGGGCCTCCCGCTGCTGCTGCGCCGCCGGAGCATGATTTCTGTTCTCACCCTGAAACAAAGTTCTTAACCCGAGGTACTATTTCTGGGTTAGCGGAGTCTGTAACCTAAAGCGTCTGTAACCCAAAGTATCACTGTATATAAGTTTGCAATGGTATCATATTTTGTCCCAAAAGGGAACCATCCCACACTCCTTTGCCCAGCTCCATTTGCTAGGAGGGAAGGAGGGTGTGAGAAGTCAGGAGCTAGTCCCATACAGAACACAGTGGCAATGCATGGCTAATTGTTACACACCTATAGCTGTAGGGCACAGCAGCCCTGGGAACCTGCACATATAGGGAACAATAGCAATAGCCAGGAGAGTGGCTGGAGGCCTCATGCACGTCCCTCCCACCCCGGCATTCAAGAATCCCATCAGCGTGGTTTTAAAATGTGAAAGCTGCACTACAGGAAAACTATGTGCAAAGCCTAAGTGGGTGTCACTCTGGCTCTTACCTTGACGGCATGAGCTCCGCTGAGTCATACAGCCAATTGGACTACTCCGAGACAGATTAAAGGGTGCTGTCATCATAAAGTTGTGAGGTAATTAAAAAAAAGAATATAGATATCTTTTGAGGGTGTCTTGGTGTCGACATGACCCACTGATGACTTGCTGCAAATGAAGTTCACGCCTAAACAATTTGCTGAAACGGGTTTGGTCAAAGCCCTTAAGACTTAATGCTGGAACAAGCAAGATTCACTTATCAGGCCTGCGGTGTTTGAGCAGAAGAGAAGAAAGGTTAGCATATAAGTTGCGAGCCGCTCTGTGATCTTCGGATGAAGGGTGGTATACAAATTTAATAAGTAATAGTCCAGCATTCAGGTCCATATTTAGCTAGGTTTCAAACAAAGCTGATAGGTCATATCAATGATCAATTTTGAAAATTCTTCTATAAATGCTGGTACAGTTTTGATATAACAGACTACAGGTGTGTTGCTTTGTATCCATCTTTCGGGAGCTTCCTGGCTATTCGTTTGTAGTTTTCTTCTGAATATTACATTCTAGAAAATGTGTGCTATAGGATTAAAATGAGTAAGGAAAACACAAACCACTCTGTGGACACCTATTCATATGCATCGGGGTGGGGAACCTGCAACCCCCCAGATGCTGCTGGACTACAATTCCCATCATGCCTGACAAAAGCAATGCTGATTGGGGCTGATGGGAGTTGGAGTCCTACGTCACCAGGTTCTCCACTCCAGGTATATATCAATGGCAAGCAGTGGTTGAGCCAACTTTCATAGTTATAGACTTGGTTTCCCTCCATAGTTCTACAGAACATTCACTGTGTATAAACATGGCCACACCTTCTTCCTGTGTTAACTCAGCCACACAGGCATAGGGGAGGCCATAAAAGGTGAGGCATGGTGATATCATAGCTGGCGTGGCTTCGTGTTTCATTCTGCTGCCTGTTTAAACTTGTGAAGGGTTCCGCCTCCCCTGCCCTTGGGTTCTGATGCTCCCAGTTTAGAGAGCTCACCTGGAGTACAGGAGTGGCAACACTTAACACAGACTCAGGGAGCCAATCAGATAATTTGGAACCTTAGCAAGGAGCCAATGTGTGAGAAGGTTCATTGACTCCCATTCATCTGTTACACAACTGAAGATAAACGTATTCATGGCAGGCGGCAGTGAAAGATGAAAGGGTTGGATGGCACCAGGGTGTCTTGAAGAGATGGGAAAGGAAATGAGAACAAAAGCAATTAACGTATTTGACGTTTCATGCAGCAATTGCAGTTCACATGTGAAGTTTTCACAACACAAACATGCTTCTCCCAAGTCAAGCTGACATAGTACGTGCTGTTTCTATGCTTTCCTTCAGACCTGAAACGAAAACAAAGTTTGGTGTGATTCATCAGGTGAGCTCCAGATAGATTGAACTATTGATATCAGTCCCTTTTTCATAACTTTATGAAAAAGGAAGCCTGATCTTATGGTTCCACTATGATGGTGTGTTACATTGCAGTGTAATATACCGTATTTTTCGCTCCATAGGGCGCACCGGACCATAGGATGCACCTAGTTTTTAGGGGGGGAGAAAAAAAATTATTTCCCCCCCCCAGCCCCAAAGAGCAAAGAAGCCAAGACAGCTAGCGGGAACTCCTGCTGGGCTCCGCAGCCTGGCGGATAGCTTCCCGAAGCCCGGGGTGTGCAGTGCTGCGCTCCCCGGGCTTTGGGTTGCAGGCAGCTATCCACAAGCCTGCGGAGCGTGGCAGGAGTTCCCGCTGCGCTCCGAAGGCGTGCGGATAGCTTCCTGAAGCCTTCATTCGCTCCATAGGATGCACACACATTTCCCCTTCATGTTTGGAGGGGGAAAAGTGTGTCCTATAGAGCGAAAAATACAGTAATGCTTGTTCACAGGTTACACAAGACATAGGTACAAACTGCCTTTACCCAAGTACAGTCAAACCTTGGTTGTCAAACGTAATCCTTTTTGAAGACCATTCAACTTCCAAAAAGTTTGACAAGCAAGGATCAAAGTGTGGTCAACGAAGTCAATGGAGAAAAAAGAAGAAAAAATTCCCTGGAAGCCATTCAGCTTCTGAAAATCATTTGAAAACTGGAGCAGTTACTTGTGGGTTTTTGGCATTCGTGAGCCGAAACATTCCAAAATGGAGGCATTTGCGAGCCGAGGTTTGACTGTACAGGTGTCAGTGTGTACAAGTGTTGGTGTGAAAGAGTGTGCACAGGTACACAAACTAGACATTTGTTGAACATTACCTGTACACGTGTACAGTTCAACTCTTTGTGTACATGCGCAAGGGTGGTTTCAAATGTACACACCTCAGCTTAACCATGGCTTAATTTTTCAAATCAGATGAAAGCTGCTTTGATAGGAAAACACAACAAATAGCAAAAACGGCCAGATACATATGGAATGTGGCTCATGTCATGTGCACTCAGCCTCGACACCAGTGGTGGGAGCACACTAGAGCCGGAGTAAACAGTAATGTGTACACAAGCTAAGAGTTTTGGGGGATATGCAATGAGCTCTGAGTGGAAGTGAAAACCAACCATTTAAGAACTGAAGAGCTTTCTTGGTGCTACCAAGGGGAAATAAACCCCTTTCAATGTGTGGTGCTTACGGCAGAATGGGCGGAGGAAGAGAACTATTAATGCTGCAAAGGCAAACAAAAACACACCAAAAAAACCAACGTGTCCCTTGTTAACTCTGAACATGCATTAATGTGCACTACATTAATTAGGCAATATTGTTTGTTAATTAATCAGCAACGCATGCACCAAAGGGGATCACTCTCGCTTCATAACAAGGGGGCAAGAAGCAACTCGCATATTCAATTTATTGTTGACTCTCGTAATAAATTAATTACAGAGTCTCCTTCACATCTACACAATGAAGCCTATGAAGCTCCCTAGTTAATTAAAAAACTAGTTCAGCAAAATAGCAAACATTTATTTTAAGCCATTTGTGTGTGGCAAACAAAGATGGTGGTGCCTTTTTCTTTCAGTCCTGAGAATGGTTAGGGCTGCGTCTTGTAGGCCTTCCCTGCCTTAACCAGGAAAATATGTTCCACTCTGCTTCCAGGAGAATGATACACCAGACAAGCGCCTTGTTTCCAAGCGACCTAATATTGCATCCAGTCAGCATTGTGTTGCTGTTTGGCGCCAGCTGTGTCCCCCCAGAGTGCAGATTCTGTTCGATGCAGAGTTTTGAGTGCCTGCAAAAAAAGGGTTAGGAAGCTTCTCTCCTTTGCCTGCATTTTATTTCCCTGTTCTCTCCAGGGCCTCAAGTCTCCAGTCAGATGGGCATTGGGATCAGGGGCGGAGGAAGGGGGCGGTCCTCCCCAGGTGTCATCACTGAGGGGAGTGACGTTCGGTGCCCACCCACCTGCCCGCAACTCCCAAACCTACTCCGAGCTGTCGGGGGAATAATAAAATAATAACAATAATAAATTTTATTTATATCTCGCCCTCCCCAGCCGAAGCCGGGCTCAGGGCGGCTAACAACACTAAAACAGTGCAACATTATAAAAACATTATAAAAATTAATTAAAATCAAAATTGATGACAACCATAAACTAAAGTTTTGTAAAGATTGCCAAAGGAGGGAGTCAGGCTGCGCCCTGGCCAAAGGCCTGGTGGAACAGCTCTGTCTTGCAGGCCCTGCGGAAAGATGTCAAGTCCTGCAGGGCCCTTGTCTCTTGTGACAGAGCGTTCTACCAGGTTGAAGCCGCAGCCAAAAAAGCCCTGGCTCTAGTTGAGGCCAGCCTAACCTCTCTGTGGCCTGGGACCTTCAAGATGTTTTTATTTGAAGACCGTAAGTTCCTCTGTGGGGCATACCAGGAGAGGCGGTCCCGTAGGTACAAGGGTCCTAGGCCGTATAGGGCTTTAAAGGTTAAAACCAGCACCTTAAACCTGATCCTGTACTCCACCGGGAGCCAGTGCAGCTGGTATAGCACCGGGTGAATGTGATCTCGCAGCGAAGACCCCGTAAGGAGTCTCGCTGCGGCATTCTGCACCCGCTGGAGTTTCTGGGTCGGGAAGGGGCGGAGCTGTGCTGCCTTGCTGGCAGGCAGGAAGGAAAACGCTGGTGGTTCCACAGAAGACTAGGTGCAGAAGAAGGATGTCCTAAACTTTGGAACACTTGCCAATCACATCCAGGGGGAAGGCAGAAGCACAGTACAGTGGTACCTCAGGTTAAGTACTTCGTTCTGGAGGTCCGTACTTAACCTGAAACTGTTCTTAACCTGAAGAACCTCTTTAGCTAATGGGGCCTCCTGCTGCCATTGCGCTGCCGGAGCACAATTTCTGTTCTCATCCTGAAGCAAAGTTCTTAACCCAAGGTACTATTTCTGGGTTAGCGGAGTCTGTAACCTGAAGCGTATGTAACCTGAGGTACCACTGTATATATCAGGGCAGCCAATGTGCTGCCCTCCAGATGTTATGGGCTACAACTCCCATCACCCCGACCATTGGCCATAATGAGTTGATGGGAGTTGTAGTCCAAAACATCTTAAGATGTTGGCTACCTTTGGGGGCTACCCCTGCTGTAAATGTGAAGCAACTATGGGCCACAGCTTCTATGTGTTCATGGTTAGAAGGCTTCAAGAAAACCAGTATGGGCTTCTTCTTTCATTCTGAATGAAAGCAGTTATACTTGCCAAGAGTACACTGATGTTCTACTAGGTTTCCAAATGCTTGTCAGGAGGCTTATCTGCTACAAGCCTCTGAAGTTCACTGATATTCAGTGGTTGTCAAAAACTGACGTTATTTATTGCTCAAGTCTTCCCACTGAAGGGATCAAAAAAAGCTGAAGAACTAAAATTAAATGCTACTTGATGCCATCTCTTAGCCTAAAGGCTGAAAACACAAAACCACTGACCTGATGCATATGTGACAAATGAATCATCTTTTGTTTGAACCTTGCCTCATTTCTCGGTAATCTAAGCTCTTACCTATACCGTTAAACCTTCAGCAGTGGTCCTATATCTCATCAACACTGTTAAGAATCAGATGGGGTCCCATTTATCATTCTTATGATCTGATCCTTCCAGCAGAGCCTGTTTTTTTATAATAAGAAAAACAACAACAATAATAGAAGTTCTGTTATCTCCAGGTTCATCAAGTGCTTAATGCTTTGTTGCTGCTACCTGCACATTGTCTTTGGCTTGACATTGGAGGTTTTCCTTTCTTATTCCCATTGCTACTGGATTGCAGTTTCTCATAAATAAGAAATCAAGGGGTAATCCTGTACACACTTACCTGGGACTGACCTCATTTTAACTCAGTGGGGCATACTTCTGAGTAGACATGTATGCGCTGTTAGGACCAGAATGGGTTCTGTATTTTCCGTTTTGCAAAACTGCATCAAAGACTTATAACAGGTAGTGAATTGGTTTAATCTGTAGATCAAATGCCTGAAAGTTTAGAGAAATAATCAGGGCAATTTTAATTGGCAGGGCTGCAACTGAAGTTTTGTTTGTAACAGGCCAAAAAAAGGAAGAAGAAGAAATTGAAGGTGCCCTTTCCATCAGGTAGTGAGTGATAACTTCCACTTTTTAAGAGGTAATTTGGCTTATTATTCTTCAATGTCACAAAAAGGCAGAATTTTGATGCATTCGTAGTATGCAAAATTATTTAAACAAAAGGCAGGTGATCAATCAACTAAAAGCTCTTTTATCAGCTGTTATAATGTTACATTAAGCAGCTTTGTATACAGCAAGGAACTAGATAAGTAGTAGTAGATCAAAGTGATGGAGGACTGAAGACAGTGATAGAGCTTCATTCCTGCAAGTATTGTAGTGTGCTAACTAAAGTAACAGTGCAGCAAGATCCTACATGGTTTCTAATACTTTAGACAGAATTACAATAGGCTGCAAACAAGTTCCATGGACTTCAATTCTACTAAAGGACTACAGAGTGAAGACGACAAGGAATTCTGCAAGAACAGGAGCCACCTTTGACAAAGGATCTGGGTTGCCCTTCACAGTGAAATTTGGCTGTATGTGCCAATGATGCCATATGATCAATATGAGTGCACACATATAACACAACTTATTGGAAATTAGGTGGTTTAATAGAGTGAGTAGGTGTACACCTAAATGTACATTTCATGATGACCACAACATCAAGCCTTGTGGGCATGGATCATTACAGATATGATGTACCATTTTTGTCTCCTGGTATCACCTTGAACATGATGCTTTTTAGTGAAATGTATTCACACTTTTAGCTGTGACTCATGAAGTGCAAAGACATTTGCTACATTTGCATGCATGCACACACCCCAACATAAAGTTCTTTGGATGGATTTCAGTAAATAAATGGGGGGAATTGAAATGCAAAGTAAAACAAATATAATCAAGAAATTTTATCATAAATGTAGCTGCCATCTTATGCACAGTTATCTGGGGGTAAGCACCATTGAAGATGGAACACAATTAAGTTTTCCTTGTGAGAAACATGTACAGAATTTCTCTCTGTGTTAGCTGGGCCTCACGTGAGACAAGCATTTGGCTACTAAAATTCAGTTAGCTTTTGCAAAGTGGCTTGCCTTCTATTCACTCTCTCTTTGGGTAATTAGAGCCGCATACCAGTTGACTTATGGTGTTGGAGGAGACTCTTGAGAGTCCCATGGACTGCTAGAAGATCAAACCTCTCTATTCTGAAGGAAATCAGCCCTGAGTGCTCACTGGAAGGACAGATCCTGAAGCTGAGGCTCCAATGCTTTGGCCACCTCATGAGAAGAGAAGACTCCCTGGAAAAGACCCTGATGTTGGGAAAGATTGAGGGCACAAGGAGAAGGGGATGACAGAGGACAAGATGGTTGGATAGTGTTCTCGAAGCTACCAGCATGAGTTTGACCAAACTGCGGGAGGCAGTGGAAGACAGGAGTGCTTGGCATGCTCTGGTCCATGGGGTCATGAAGAGTTGGACACGACTAAACGACTAAGCAACAACAACCAGTTGACACGTGCACTACACAAAAAGCTTCTGTACTTTCTTTTTGAGGCACCAATACATTATTATTGGCCTGCAATTAAGAATACATGTTCCAATGTGTTGTGCAACAGGACTGAAGCATGTTCACCAGCAAAGGAGATTAGTCTCAAAAGATAGCCAGGCTATGAAACCTTTCAAATCTAGAGATATTATCTCTAAATGAGAATTCAATCATACTGCATTAGGCAGGTGTGTTCAAAGTCAGGTGTTTTTGCTTCCTCCCTGTGCCCCTGCCTCCCACTCCCATCTTTGGTTGTTGCCATTCAGCAAGCAATTCACTCAGGTCAAAAGTATTTCAAGCCTCGCTAGCATAATAGCAACAATTTAGAGTAATTTTCTGTAGGCTAGACGGATCTCATCTGTCTAGGGTGAAAGTTTCTTGAATGCAAATTCCAAGGTCAAGTAGCACCTTCAGAATTATTTTATGCAGGACACCAGAGAAAGGTTGGCAGAAATGTTTAACCTTAGGCCTGGCATCAGCACACAGTGTCACAGGGCAAATGAGGGCATCAGTCTCCCATTTTTAAAATTAAAATTAAAATTAAAAATACCAGTATCATATGGCCATTTTAAGTCTGCCTTGTGAGCCAATGGTACACCATTGAAATTACACCAAGGAAAGGGTTTTCTGGAGCAACAGCCTTTATGACTCATATGAAGTCTGTTAGTGCAAATAGAACAAAGCCAGAACAAATTTCTTCATTGCAATTAGCTACTGAGCCTGGCTGGGAGGAATCATACATGTAAAAGTGAGGCTTTGCATTTGTTGAAACCTCAGGCCTGTACTCAGGAGACCAAAACCCTCCCATTAACACCCACTCTTTCCAAAAGTGATTATTCAGACACATAGCTGTCAACTTTCAGATTTGAAAATAAGGGATCAGCAGCCTCATCTGTCCCGGGGACAATCTATGGGATATCTAACAATCCGAGATAGCAGCGGGAAGCAGCAGGAAACGTCGCTGGAATAAGGGAATTTCCCACAAAAAAGGGAAGGTTGACAACTATGTTCAGACAACACTCTTGTGACTTCTTTGTGGGAGGGTGGAGCAGTCATTTGTTGCATCGTTTTCCCCTTAGTGCAGATTACTCAGGACAAATACTAACAATTGTACTGTGGTCACAAAGGACCTCTTCCTATCTCTCCAGTTCAGTCTTGTTGATGCTTTGCTTCCATAAATGTTCTCCTGAGCCGTGTAATGAAACTGGTGGTTTTCGTCAAGGACAGGAGGGTTGCTGGATAGCCAGTCCATCCCAGGCTCCTTGTGCTGCTCAGATGCTGCTACAGACTGGCTTACTACAGAAGGGAAATTTAATGAAGTGGTACCACTGAGTTAATTTATTGAGATGTTTTCTCCCAAGAGGAGGACAGAGAGGACAGACTGTCTTCAGAAGCTAGAAGTGATCCTGTATGCAGAAGAGTCATTCCTAGTTTCAATAGGTTACAATTAATTAAAGGTTCCTTCAACAGACACACAGTCTGGGACATTCTAAGAAGATAATTAGCTGACAGATCTTTTAAATAATTGCTCAGCGATTCCTCCAAGTCATTACTCTATCCAACCTCCATCATACAAGGAATGAGTAACAAAGAAGCTTAATGCACTTTTGGAAAATGGAAGATGATTGTGTTAAATGTCTTGGGCTTATCAACAAAAAGAGGCCAACACCCTGATTTACACAGTGATAATAAAGATACGTTGGAATATACAAATTTGTTCAAGCCAAGACTCCTAAAATGCTTTTGAACTCCCTCTCCTCTATCTCTTCTTATCTCATCCTTCCTTTCTCCTACTCCATCAACTCAGCACAAACCCACCCACCCCTGTCTACAGTCTGCAACTGGCTCGTGCTCTGACAAGATAATTTATCTGAGTGGCACCACACTTGTGGATTTGATCTCTGCCCGGCACATGAGAATCTATTTTACCAAGTATAAGCATGCTTATGCTTCCCTTTTCCAAGGATGGTGCCTGTTTGGTCTACATAATGAAGGTCAGACAACCATCCCAAGGTTCACTATTAAAAGAAATTATGCATCATCTGAGTCTACACAAAGCATATTCTCATTCTGAAGCCTGTTTAATATAAATGATGCCATTCATGCCTATCAGACTGATGTGTACTTTTTGATGACTTTTCTTTGTTTATGACTACTTTCGTCATTATGTAAATCCTTTCATGTTGTAAGCCACCTTGAAGATGCTTATAACTATGGAAAGGCAACAGACAAGTACAGCCGTGGTGGTATTCTCTCACTCAAAATAAAACCAAAGTCAGGTAGAGTTGCCCCTTAAACCTCACTTGTGGTATGGAATGGTATTTATCTGAAAGACTTCTCATCTAATATTTTTACCCGATAATATCCCCAAAGAGGCTTAAAATTTAAAATGGAGACCGTTTAACCAATGTGAAACCAAAATACAAAACTGAAACAATAAACTGCAATAGCACAAAATATAAAGAACCACCATCGAACTTTAAAGTAAGAGGAAGAAAAATCACTCACCATTCTTTTAAAATATCAGGCAAATATGATATTTATGAAGAAGAGTCTAAAACCTAGCAGTGTTTTTAAACTGATATATAGCTGGTGCAATTACACGACTAAACAACAACAAAAATAGCTGGTGGCCATTTCCATTGGAGTGATAATTTTTGATAAATTGTATGGCACCACGTTCTACATCATCTAAACCAAATGTATCATCATTAAATGATGTTTTGGAAGATACATGTTGAATAGCTCTTGAGTAAAGCAAATAGCAAATTAAAGCTTGTGGTTTTGCAAAAAAAAAAAAAGTGCTATTAAAAAGACATTTGTGGTGTAATTTAGTTTTTCTTGGACACAAACCCAGATTTTCCCTTTTGAGTTAGGCTAGGATCCAAAATACTTTGCAAGAAGCTTTTACATACTTTGGGCTCTCTTGCCTTCCATCTTGCAACCGGAGCCTTCTTGCTTTAGTCCATGAGAAGACAATCCAGTCCTGCTGGATCAGACAAAAGATCAATTTAATCCAGCATTCTATTCTCATGGTGATTTACCAGATCCCTGTGTGAAGCCCACAAGCAGAACATGAACATAATAGCCTTCTTCTATCCATATTTGACTGGAAAGAAAAAAAAAAGAGGAGACATTTGGTGTATGTACAAAAGTATTATGGGTACTGTCTAAGAAGCCCTTTGCATCTGAGCCCTAAAAACATAGCAAAGCATTCTACCATTGCAGTGAACCCATCAGTCAAGCGACTTATATTTTCATTCGAAATAAATGGGAAAGCAGAACTTCTAAGGTTATCAAATCTTTGATTGTGAGCTAGGCACACAGGAGAGTTCTGATAGGAAATCAGACCCCTGGTCCATCTACACCAACCAGGACCGGCTCTTCCAAGACTGTATACAAACTTCTCATTTGTGCTTGTTACTGACAATTGGTTTGTTCAAATACTTAGTAGGTATCTTATAATTTGGGGGAAAGTGCAAGATAGCATTTAACAATCTGTGTGGATGAAATACTTTTAAGCGATGAAAATGAACCTGTTTATTTCTGCAATTGGTAATTTTATTTTATGATGGGAAACCCACACTTGCCACTTGAATTCAACCCCCACATTGCTGCAGTATTTATTCTCATATATAATCTCTCATGTGGACAGATAAGGCCTCTCCTCCTCCCAGAGGGGAGGGGTTGTGAGTGGGAGCAGCTTCCCGCTGGGACAGGGAGGCGTACTCGGCTCCCTGGTCCTGATTGCTTCTGCTGCTGTGGCCAAGCTTTCCAGCTGACCAATAGGGCTGGCTGGTGGGTGGGGCTAGCCACATTTAAACAGCCGCGGCAGCGCTCAGCTCCCAGTCTATTCCTGCTTTTTTCGGATCTCCCGCCCTCCCTCCCTCTTAGGTCAGCTTCTTTTGCATATTGACTTTGCTATGGACTTCGGTTGGTTGCCTTGGTTGCCCAAGGGGCCTGGTAGGACTTTTTTATCCATTTGGCAAATTGGCACCAGCCTCTTGGTTTGTTTGCCTACCTCGTAGCAATTCGTCACAACTTTCTGGTATTGGCGGTTAGGCATTGGAATATGTGTGCTGTGTTGGAGGATTGGGTATGGGCCATCATCTACCCCTCCTCTTTTGGGTATTCCGTTAAAGGAATCCGGCGGTCGTGGATCCTGTCCGATGCCCTGCTGGTGGCTAGGGCCATGGCACGACCCCCGGTGACGTCATGGGGGAACTTCCAGTTGTATTTGCATCAACAACTCGCATTGGTTGTTAACCCTGATATGACTCCCAGCTGTGCAGGGTGGAGTCTTGTATTGCTGTTTCATCTAATGCCTAAGCCAATACTACTCACATGCTGTAACCAATAAAAGTTGTGGCCTAATTTTGCCCATTAACCTAAAATAATGTGTCTTTGTGTCTTATTATACTCCTATGCAGGTGGTGGGTCCTCGACTCACAATGAGATGCTTTGAGGACAGGAGACAATTGCAGAGAAAAATAAACCAGATCCAAGAATGCAAAGAAATCCCTAGTTGCCTCGCTCAGCATTTCATTCAGCTTCAGGAGTAGATGGTGTATGTGTGTGTGGGGGGGGGGGGGAATCCAACATTTGAATTTCCTACGGAAACATCTAGGGGCAAGTAATCTCCAGCTTTCATGAGACAAAGGGTTTACCATTACTGCTGACTTGTCAAGCACACTCCAGCATTTAAAAAGCCAGATTAAAAAACAAAACAAAAACACCAGTGAATCAGTGCTCTTAAATGGCCGAAACAAATTATTAGGAAGAGGTTTTTAAAAACCCAACAACAGAAAACTTTCTGGTGATGTTGTACTATATCAAGCTATGACACATACATAAAAAGCTCTCTCCATAATGTTAGCGGGATTGTGGTATGCTGGAGTGCCCTCCTTTATAATCATTCTAGCTAATGCTGTCCAACAATAATATGTTAGGCAATGTAAGCCAATCCAAACCCAGAGAGAGCCATGTTACCAATATTTTTTGAGCTATGAAGATCGCACATCATTAAAGGTTCCAGATCTCTTTCATAGATTGGGGTTTGAGAGCAGCTGGTATTGCAGAGAAGCTAACTCAACGAAAGAGGGTCCTGTGGCAAAGGGTACAGCAAAATCATGTTGTTGATACTTGGCTCTCTTTTTATGAATGACAGCACACATAGTAAATGGCCCTCTGGAACCTCAGAAAGTCTTTGGCATGGTGCGAGGGCTGGAGGGGTGTGCCAAATTTTGGCCTTGCTCAGGGTGCCATAGAACCAAAGTCCACCCCTGCTAGCAGTAGCACAATGGAGATGGACTGAAACCCCAGTGAATGCATCTCAGTCTTGCCCTTTCAACAGAAAGGGATGGGAAATAAATTTCCTGCTCCACACAAATGACTGATTTTCATCTTTGGTTATTATTCATGTTTAAGGGAGGAGCGCTTTTGTTCTGGGTGACGGGATTTTTACCTGGCATTCAGACGCAAGCAAGGCATCTAATTGAGATGCCCACCAATAAGAATCAGATAAAGGTTTGCATTCTATTGCTCGGCTTTATCTTTTCCTGGGTTCTTTTGGAGATGGGAACATGGAGAAAGATTTAATGAAGTCCATACAGTGCTTGGTAACCCTGCTGCCCGGGGGGTACTGAGGAGCAGAGGAGGATGAAAAAGCAAGCACATTTTCAAAAGGGATAGGGGGGATTTTTTTTTCCCAGCAGAGAGACTGGGACATATTATAAACCTTCCTATTGTTGGCCTTTTGCTTCTTTCCTTGCAGGCAAAATAACTAGCTCCTCATACCGAGGGGCCAGGAAAAGGTCTGTGCTCTGCAGCTGCACAAGCTTTTCTGCAAAGGTCCCACTTGTATTGCCTTGGCTTGTTCGCCTAGCTCAGAAGAGAGGTTAAGTTGATGTCACCTCCTCCCCAGTTCCCTTAGCATGTAGCATTGCCAGCAAAAGAATACTCTGTTCCCTACCAAAAAAGCAGACATTGGCTCAAGCTATAGATTTATAGAAGCATTTCTTTAAAAAACTAAATAAATGAAGGAGAGAGGAGAAAACTGAAAGGAGTGTGGTGTGTTGAAGGAAATGATACAGATGTCACATTTTTTGCTGATGTTGAGTCCCACAAAACAGATAAGTATGTAAGAAGAGCCTGCTGGATCAGGCCAGTGGCCAACTAGATGCCTATAAGAAACAAGCAGGATTTGAACACAAGAGCTCTCTCGCCTCCTGTGGCTTCCAGCGAGGACTTTCTTTTTCCAGCATTCAGTTCCATGTATCTGTTAGTTTCTCCAGCATTTGTTAAAGTCTGCTCATTCATCTACCCAGTGTTCATCCCAAAAGTGTTTCATCCCCATTTTGTCCCAGTTTTTAATTTAATTTTAATTAATTGTGAGAGTCCTCTGCCTTCCAAGGTAGTATGGTCCATGGTCAAACAGCTGCTGTGGTCAGAAGGTTTTTCCTAATGTTTAGTCGAAATCTCCTTTCTCATAATTTGACTCCATTGTCCCAGGTCTTACCCTCTGGAGCAGAAAACAAGCTTGTTCCATCCTCCATCTTCCAGCCTTCCCTTCCCTGGGCTCATTTCTTCTGCCATGTCTTATGTCTTAACCAAGCCTTCTTAAGCTCCATGGGAATCTGCACCTCCTCTGCCTCCCATGAGGAGCATTGTGGCCAGAGGGAGACCAGCCTGGCCTCATCCATCAGCTGCTTGAGTGCTTGCTTCCCTCTTTTGAATTGTGCCTATGAGCCCATGGAGCAGGGAATGGCTTATCTTTTAACATATGCAGAGCACCTGGAAAATTTTAGACGCATTCTAAGCCTTATAAGAGCCACAGGAACTCCCAGACAACAATGCAAAGTGGGATGCAACTGTGGATCTCCGAAGGATGTGCTGTCAGGGACAGGCAGGGGTACCAAGGGTGGGCAGAGGAGGCAGGGGGCAGGAGGATGATCCAAGTGAAAGGGCCAGTGATTTATGAGGTTCTGTGCCACCCGTGAAGCAGGGGAAAGAGGAAGAGTCCAGGCAGTGAGAGACAAGTGAAGAAGAGATGGAAGAAGAATTGCAGGAAGTCACAAAGAGAGTTGAGCTGTTGGAATCTTCTCTGTCCTCTCCTCTACTATCTCCAAGGATGAGCAGAGGCTAAAAGCAGCAGGAGCAGCTGGAGCTGCCGCCCAGGAGAAGTCACTGGTTCCTTGAGCACACTATGTCAGAAGAGGGGGTGTAAGTGCGCTGATTCAGTTGTAGTCGCACTGTTGCGCCAACTGTCCAGTTTGGATGCCAAGTGTAAAGAAGGAGCTGTTTAGCCTGTGATTCTTGCACCTTAGGAGCTGATGCAATTGAGTGCTTTGCCCATAAAGAACTAAACTCCCCATCACGTGTTCTCATTGGGGGACTGGGTACACAGGGACAGTCATGCCTGCATTATTTAAGGCTGACTTCCCTCCCCTCCTTTAAAACTCCCAATTTGGATGTACCTTGATATTTCTTCAGCAGCTCATGGTTATTAAAAGCAGCCTTAGAAACTTCGTGACCCCTGGCCTCTCTTCCATCTGCATGCATTTGTAGGCCTTGTATAATAACTGGCTTGCTGGCGGGCTGTTTGCAGTTGCGCAGGTTTAAAAAGCCAAAGAAATTCTATACTGCGAGGCATGAGGTTCTTGTGCACATACAGGTGCCTCCTATATAGCATTGGCGTTAATCCAAACAGTAAGCAGCAGCTCAAGCAAACCTCACAAAGTCAAAACAATAAATCACTGCTGAGAGATTCTTGGGGGGCGGGGGGGGGTGGTCATCCTTCACATCTTTATCGTTTTCTCTGCAACATTTTCATAAGACTCCTTTGCAACCGTAGCCAGGTCTAGAATGGAAAATTCCTATACAAATGAACACAGGGTGCTTTTGATCTTGTATCTGTTAAGGGTGTACATCTGAATAGGGTGGGGACTGAATGAGGGAAAATTGGGTGATTTGTGGATCTACCCCTTCCTGAACCACAGTGCAACGTCAACAACCCACCCCCAAGTTGGATTGGGGACCCCACAAATTCTTCTGCCACTGTGCTATATTTCCTATATATCTCTACGTTTCTCTAGGTCCCTGTGTTTTGTAAGAAGTGAGGCTCTCCAAAATATTGCCCGCAGAGCGCTAAAGAGCTCTACATTTGTCAGTTAGTTTTTAAGCACAGCAGATTTGTTAAGACTCCAGCAAGCATTGTTTGTGTGCATGTCTTCCTCATTTCCCATGATGCACCCTGGTGGCACCATTGCTGCACGGCTGCAGCATTTGTTTGAGCAGGCAGCGAGCAGAATCTTTTTCACAGCAGTGAGGAAGCAGCAGGGCGTCAGGCGACAGAGCTGTGTGCCACGCGGCCTGCTCTGTGTCCTCTAAGCTGGCATGCTGCCTTAAGGTGTGGTGGGGGACGCTAACTTGATTCCAGCGTTAAAGGAAGATTCAGCTGACAGCCAGGCCAGCTTCTATACGCAGAATAGGGGCAGGGAGGGCACCCCCTTGGCATTTGCTTCAGGCAGCAACATGTCTTGGGCCAACCACTGAGCCAGTGTGGTGTAGTGGTTAAGAGTGGTAGTCTCATAATCTGGGGAACCGGGTTCGCGTCTCCGCTCCTCCACATGCAGCTGCTGGGTGACCTTGGGAAAGGAGAATGTTAGCCACTTTGAGACTCCTTCGGGTAGTGATAAAGTGGGATATCAAATCCAGACTACTACTCCTCCTCCTCCTCCTCCTCCTCCTCCTCCTCCTCCTCCTCCTCTTCTTCTTGTTCTTCTAAATGCAACTAAGTTGTGCACACTTCCTCAGGCACAAACTTCACTTAACATGCAGTAGGGCTTTATTCCAAATGAATATATATAGGGCTGTGGTGTTAGTCTCTGAAATATGAAAGAGAGGCAAAGCAAAAAATGGGTTTTGGGTTGTTTCTGTTTTTTTAAAAACTTCTTCTTTAGACTGCTGAGTGCTGCTTGTACATCCTCAACAGCACCACTTCCATATTAGATCATCTGGGTTTAAATGCTTGTTTGGGTTATCTCCCTGTTTGGTATTGCTGGGAACCTTGGGCAACAGTGGATTCATGGCGCCAGGGTTGCCATCTTGCTGGCTTCGATCAAATGGAGAGACCTTTCTTTTCTTTTTCGCAACCAACATTTTAGTTTAAAATTAATCAATAAACTCATTCTTCGTACTAAGCAGTGGTCAAGTTGAATACATTTTAAGACCAGGACCCTCCTCCCCATAAATAGCACGTCTGTCAAATCTGACAGGCGACTAAAAGACACTTGAATGTATTAACGTAAGTCTCCTGCCCTCAGCAGTAGTGGCTGGTGGAGCAGGGTAGGGCAGCATTGCTCACCTGGTTTCCCAATGTGAAGGCTGCTGCTGGTAACCAAATGAGGCAGCGCAGAGGTCAGCGCAGGGCGGAAACAGCAGCAGAACTGTCAGATTGGGTCTGTTGCTGTGTCTGCACCGTGTCAACATTGCTCCTGCCACCCCCTCCCAGTTCCCAGCAGTGACTTTCACACTGGGTAGCCAAGTGAGCAATGCTGACCCATGAGCTGCTACTGACTCTTAGCAAAAGGAGTGTAAGAAAAAAATTTCTGAGGAACATTGGGGAAATAGTGTAGGAAAGAAAATCCACACAGTCCCACTCTTTTAGCTTCTTTCTCTCTGCCAGTCTCACTCCCCCTGCCCTTCCCCACCTCTGTCTACCTTTCTCTCCCTATCTCAGCTTCACACAGATCTTTATTGAAAAAGATGCCTCATGTTTCCTAACCTCCTCTCTGACAGAGAACCTGTCTGATTGCCTGAATTTCTGAAGCAAGATTGATAAGACTTAAGAAAACCATTTCACCTACGGCAAGCTTCTTAGGCTAAAACAGCTGCCTTTGTGCTGGGCTGCTGCTTATGGCTTGTTTGTTTGTTTTGGCTTGCTGTGCTATGTGTGATCCAACATTAAGAGCTGTTGAATCCAGCAACGCTTTACCAAGCTCAGCTTCCTCCGGATTGTACTCATTGCTTCTGCTGCATCACCACGTGTAAGTTGCTGTCCTGGAGGAGATTGTCTTGTTCCTGGGCCTCACTTCGGGGGAAGTGCCTCAGGGTGCAATTGAGGAAGTTTGGCGGAGAGCTACAAACTAAACCAGATTGCCACTCTGCATCGCTCTACCACCACCCTTCTTTAATGCGTATCATGGTGGTGCAATGATCTCTTGAAAAGAGAGCATTCCTTAGATAAGTGGACCCTTATCACGAGTGTTCTCTTAGGGAAATATTATTATTAAATCGAGGTGAAGCTCATTTTTTAGCACTTACAGTGTTCCAGCCCATGAAAGCATATTTTTGTTAGCCTTCAAGGTGCCACACAAACGGTGTGTGTTTCCCTCCCCACCCCCTGCAACAGACAAACACAGCTGCCTCTTTGGAATTTGTCAATTTCAGATAATTATTGTAGTTGGAAAGAGGAAAAGCTTACGGTATGTATCAGGACATTTGGAGACGGAAAAGAAAGGGGTGCAGAGTGAACTGGCACAATCTGGAAGCAAATACAAAAAACCCATATGAATTGAAGAAGAAGAAGAAGAAGAAGAAGAAGAAGAAGAAGAAGAAGAAGAAGAAGAGTTTGGATATGATATCCCACTTTATCACTACCCGAAGGAGTCTCAAAGCGGCTAACATTCTCCTTTCCCTCCCTCCCCCACAACAAACACTCTGTAAGGTGAGTGGGGCTGAGAGACTTCAAAGAAGTGTGACTGGCCCAAGGTCACCCAGCAGCTGCAGGTGGAGGAGCGGAGACACGAACCCGGTTCTCCAGATTACGAGTCTACTGCTCTTAACCACTACACCACACTGGCTCTGGTACAGACAAGTCCTTGAAAGTGTCGTGTTTGCTGAGCAGTCATTGTCAGATTTCACTGTATTTCAAAAAAACCCTGTAAATCCACAACCAAGATTTCATGATTGTAAATAAGGATGTACCAATTATTTCACCTTAAGCTCCAGTGGCAAATTCACCAGGTGGTGTCTTTGCCATTATATTGAATCACCTTAAAAATATCATGCGTTGTGTCCTGGTAATTGCACAACATGAAGAAATTCCCTCTTCCCACCTGGCTCTTTCAGGTCTGCACGATTCACATCAGCTAAGATTACTAGTCGCTCTATAGGAAATGGCATCTCTACTTTACGCAATCTCGGGGAGTTGAGATATCTGATTGTAAACTTCCACGTTTAAGTGCCTGGTATGCATTTAGAAGTCTGCTTCCCCTTCCCTGCCAGCCCTATAAATATCGCTTCTGGTTACTTGTGCAATCTTTCCAGCCAGGATGAGTTTCCTAATCCTTCTACAAAGAACGGCATACCCTCCCCCAGAGGTATATCTCTCGCTGGGTGGGTGTGCGCACAATTGGCTCCAAAGCGAGGCTTGCTGGAGTCTCTCAAGGAGATTGCTCACCCTCAGAAGAAGGAATCAGATGGCCATTGACACACAGCAAGGAATCCCAGAGGAATATTTACCAGCCAGAAAGAAAAAAGACATTCAAAACAGAGAACCACTGCACCAGATATGGAGACTTTATTGCTGAACTGGTGTCCTAATAAGAGAGAAGAAGGGCATTCAGATGTTTTGAAAAAAAGAAAATAAAACATCTTCCTCACCTAAAAATAGCAGTGCAAAGTTTTACGGATATAATTCATCACAGCCGTTTGATAAACCACAGAGATCCACTCCCCACCCCCAATTGATGCATACCTCATCATTATATTCGATCAAAACTTGATCTGCTGATATCAAACCTAGGAGAATAGGTGTATAATGACTCATGGTTGCTGAAAATGGACTCAGTGCTTTCCCTGCAACTTTGGTTTAAATTAAAAGCGTATGGTGCTGTGGTTTCAGTAAGACACTCCGAAATGTCAAATGAATAAAGGATTTATAAAGAATAAATAAACAACAGTTTGGATGTACAGTCACAAAAAGGAGCCACAGAATAATGTTCTATCATCTCTCTACAGCACTTGCATTGGATCATGCAACCATATTGCTCAATCATCTAATGCCAGAAGCCTTCTAATCAAAGCAAATGGGACTGTTCAGGAGCAACTGACTCACAATGCACGGCATAAAGATTGTTTTCTTAAAGCTTTATCGGGGGGAAATATAAAGAGCCAGATAAATTAGTCTGCAGCGGCTCGCGGTATTTGTTGGGCTTTGTTTGCATTTGACAGAATCATAGGCTGCATATAAACCATACACTTAAAGCAGTGGAAGACAGGAGTGCCCGGCGTGCTCTGGTCCATGGGGTCATGAAGAGTCAGACACGACTAAACGACTAAACAACAACAACAAAAGCACACTTAAAGCACACAGGTAACCCCTGCGTTACCATTCTCAGCACCTTTAACAAATGACAGTTTTCAGGATTCCTTGGGGGTAGTCATGAGCTTTAACTGCATGGTTGTGTGTGCAGCCATAGAGTTGGGTGGGATCTTTTAGGTCATCTAGTCAATGTCAGAGATTGTGTGCGCGTGTGCATAATGTGTGCCAATGTGAAGTGTGTAGCTGGGAAATAATAGTGGGGGGTGGTGGTTCTGGCCCTCATGTCTTGCTTGTGGGGGTTCCCTTAGGCCATGGGTAGGCAAACTAAGGCCCGGGGGCCGGATGTGGCCCAGTCGCCTTCTAAATCCGGCCCTCAGATTTTCTGGGAATCAGCGTGTTTTTACATGAGTAGAATGTGTCCTTTTATTTAAAATGCATCTCTGGGTTATTTGTGGGGCATAGGAATTCGTTCTTTTCTTTTTTCCCCAAAATATAGTCCAGCCCCCCTCCCCCCACAAGGTCTGAGGGAGAGTGGACCGGCCCCCTGCTGAAAAAGTTTGCTGACCCCTGCATTAGGCAACTGATTGGCCACAGTGGAAAACCAGGCTTAGGATGAGATAGGCCTCTGCTCTTCTGATGTTCTTATGATTCATGCATCAACCCAAAGGAGCATTTCTGGAAGTCTCTCTCTCAGAAACCACCCTGTGGGAAAACCTTTATCCCCTACACACACACACACACACACACACACACACACACACTGAATGATTTTCAAACTTTAAAAAGCAGACTGAAGACTTGGCACAAGAGATACTTAAAGAAAGACTCTGGAAACAGGCATGAAGAGTCTCTGTGGTCCTGTCGATATAGAGCAATATAGCCCATGGGACACAGTGGGTGGCCTCAGGCAAATCCCTCTCTCGGCCTCAGCTCCTCATGGGAACAACATGAATGCACCACCAAGTTGCTGGGAGGCAAAAGCAATAAAGGCTATAAAGCACTTAAATGATTATTTGCAGTAAAGGCAAGGGAAGGAGCACGTGCACACTGGGAAGCTCTTGCCCTTTCAACTGTTTTCGTACCAATCCGCTATTAACTTTCCAAATACCAAGATACTTGGGCCTCACTTATGCCATTTCGGAGACCTCAGAATTCTTACGGGGACTTCCACAAAAAAAAGACTGGCAGCTGAAAGGTGGCAAACAGGCACTTTGGTTCCATCAGATGAAAATAAAAATGGGACACTTGGCCTAAAATTGCCTGGTTGGGAAAACCCTTCTTTGAGCAAATAGACAACATCTGGGGCAGATGGGACACCTGCATATACAGGTCTTTATGTGGGGCATCTGTATTATTATTATTATTATTACTACTACTAATAATAATAATGACTGATGATATTTGTATATAGGGAAAGTGAAATCTATCAAGTTTTGGTTTCTCTCCATTTCTTGTTTTTCCACTCCTAAGTTCAGTTTGCCACATTTCCAAATTGTATTTTTTAAGTCCTCAGGAAAATTCATCTGCATTGTAGAGCAGTATATTCTCCTAATATACACATTTTGGGAGCAATTTTGCTAGTACATATATTTTTACAAAGCGATTTCCACAAATATAATGCATTTTTCTGGGTATCTCCCCCACTATTATGTACATTTTAGTGCACATTTTACCTTAATATATGCATTTTTGTACACATTACTTGACTTGAGAACTGCGTTGCAAAATTCAGGGAAATGCAAAAAAATTAAGCATTACAGAGAATGCAGTTTAGGTAAATCTTCCTATAACTGAATTGAAATTCTCTCTCATTCCTGTTTGTTTACCCCCTTATAACATGGGATTCTCTGAGTAGCTTACAATAAACAAACAAACAAACAAACAAACAACTGAAATACAAAGCAAAACAACAACAACAAAACAATAACAAGGAAACAGAACTCACCACCCCTCCCACAGATTCATGAAACAGAAGCCCAGACTATTTAAGGTACAAGGCCTGAGTGAATAGAAAGGTCTTCATTGGATGCAGAAAGGATGACAAAGATGGCACCAGCTGAGCCTCCTGTGGAAGGCTACTCCATAACTGGAGTGCCACTACTGAAAATGCCCTATCCCTAGTGGCTATGCCTTACATAATTTGTTAGGAGCGCTTGGAGCAGAGCCTCTGAATTGGACCTTCAGGCTTAGATAGGTGTGTATGGCAGAAGGTAGTCTTTCAGGTAGCTTAGTCTCAAGGCATTTAGGGCTTTAAAGGTTGAAACCAGCGACTCGGGTCCTTCAACCTCTCCTCTTTATGCACGTGAAGAACTACAGTGTCTATCTTCTCATCAGGAGAAACTATGGCATGTATACTGCTCTACAGTGCTGCCTTGCCAGGCTGTGCCTTTGCCCTGAGTTCATTCATCACTGGTGTTGCTCAAATGGAAGTGAAGAGTAGGTTGCTACAACTTCTTCCCCCACATTTGACAAAGCAGATGTGTGTTGAGCTCACAGCTACAATATCCTGTTAGGTCATGCTCTTTCTCATTGCAACATTAGAAGCCACATCTGGAAAACTCTTGTGTTGCAGGCCAATGACAGAACCATAGGAGCATCAATGCACAGAGAGGAAAATGTGTCTCATAAAGAGAAGTTGTGATTTCGAGGACCCGTCCCCCGCTTGGAAATAATAAAGACACGTGGATATAACGTTAATGGGCAAGAAAAGGCCACAACTTTATTGATTTCAGCATGTGAGAAGTTATTGGCTTAGGCATTGGACAACTCCAAATTTGACTCAACCCACTCGGAGAGGGGTGAGTCTGACGAGGGGTTAACCACCAGTAGGGGGAGCCTGTTGATGCAAATACAACTATAAGCTCTCCCCTGATGTCACCGGGGGTTGTGCCATGGCCCCCCGCCACACAGGACATTGGACAGGATCCACAACCGCCAGATTCCTTTAACGGAATACCCATAAGTGAAGGGGTAGGCGATGGCCACACCTTACCCTTCCATACACCAACAACACATTCCAATGCATAACCGCCAAATACCAAGAAAGTTGTGATGATTGCTACGAGGTAGGCGAAAAAAACCAAGAGGCCGGTGACTCGTGAAGATCAGTAGCGCAATGGCGGGAAGAACTGCCGCGGCCGCATTTGAGTGGCTAAACCACACCCCCGCAGTGTCACCTGATTGGGTGCCCTACTGGGAGGTGTGGCACGCCAGCAATGAGGACAGGGCAGGGGGCAGAACGCCCCCTGCGTGACGCGGGGATCGGCTCCCGCTCACAACCCCTCCCCTCTGGGAGGAGGAGAGGCTTTGTAAGAATAAGCTTTGATGTTTTCGGGTGTACACAAACTATTGGCTACCAAAATTATTAGGATTGATTTCTACCTGACAGGTCAAATAGAAAATTCTTCCTTGAGCAACCAAGAGCTACAAAAAGTATAAGTCAACCAGATTTAAAATTCTGTCTGAGATTGACTTTGTGGCCACTTCAGAGAATAATCTGACAGTCTGAGGCAAACATACAGAGAAAGACACTGAGGGCCTGATTTATTTCTGCCTTGAGATCAGTACATCTCTATGGAACACTACCACATCACTAAGACATATCTTCCATTATTATTATTATTATTTTTAAAAAGGCCTCTGGGATTTAAATACTTATTTTTTCTAGACCAGGGGTGAAGCACTTGTGTCCCTACAGTTGTTGCTGGATTGTGGCTGGACCCATAGCCGTGCTGGCTTGGGCCTGTTGGAAATGGTCCAAAAAAACATCTGGAGGGACACAGGTTTCCAATCCCCTGTGCTAGACTATCAGTGTTTTTCACACAACAACTTCAGGGAGACTAGTTCATTCTTTAATATCATAGGTTTTAAGATCTACTGAGAAGATTCTCTTAACAGAACTAAGCTAAACTTGCTTTTTGATTGTTGCCATGATTGTGGGAAAGTGTTTCTCATTTTCAGCGATTTTCAGCAGTTATTGCAAACATTTGCATTTTTTCAGTGATATTCTTGTTAATACAATTTCCTCCTCCTCCTTCCTCCTCCTCCTCCTCCTCCTCCTCCTGCAACCTCTTTGACTTCTGGGTACTTGGCCCACACTGACAAGCCAAGGAAATAAACAACTATCTGACTTTTAGAAGACAGTTGTAGGCAGCCCTGAGAAGTTTGGTTGTTTTGGTTTGTTGGAAGCCTCCTAGAGTGGCTGGGGGAACCCAGTCAGATGGGTGACATATAAATAAATAAATTGTTGTTGTTGTTGTCATCATCATCATTAAATCCTATTGCAAATTGATAACTTCAAGGAGGAGTTTTGCAGCATGATCTCTCCCCCTCTTTGGACAAAGCACTTGCAAATTGCCTGGTAGGGGAAAAGACAGCACTCAGCATTTACACCCATGTTTCCAGTGACCACCCCTAACAAACCTAGGATTCTTTTTGGGGGGGGGGAGAAGATGCTTTAAATACATGGTGCCTACACAATCAGGGATGCGGATTTCAGAGGCTGACAACAGAAGCCACATAGACATCTTTCCCCCAGGGTCTCAAATTTCTCTCTGGGGATCTCAGCAGTTAATCCCTGAGCAGAATACTATTGTTTTGTTAAAATGACATCTCCATACTGGTGGAAGATGCACAAGTAGTATTTATGGCTGCCATGTAGCCCTGACAGATAAAAATAAAACAAAAAATGGTGTTCCTCATGAAGAGGCAAGGACAACAGGCTGTTCCTTTATTGCATTTGCCCACTGGGAGTTTCAGCTTGGGGACCACCACTAGCACCCAGCTTTCCAAAGCAGTAGACACCCGTGCTGTGACTCTTGAAGTTGTGCATTAGCTTGGTTGCCATGTTATATAGGTCAGTTATGACCATTCCAAATTACTGGTAGTTTCCATGGCAGTAACACTGCTAGTGCTTGCCATCTGCAATGCTATCCTCATTCCTTCATGGAAGAAGATTGGACTGTTCTTGCCAACAAGGAAGACAGCCTCCTGTTCTAGATTGCTTTCTTTAAAAAATTCTAGAGAAATATGCTGGAGTGCTCATAGCACATGTGAGCACACTGCATCTAGGAAAAAATATGAGAGAGATGAGCAAAAAGTTGGAGGGGGTAGTTCCTAACTGACCGAAAAATTGCAACCAGACAGGAGGAGGAGAAATGATGTACCTCTGGATCAACATCACACAGACACCATCGAGCAAGGAGCCAGTGACTTTTGTGAATGTGCCCCCCCACCAAAACATCTGGAAGGATTTTGCCTGCTGGCTTCAAAATTGCTATTATCAACCAGCAGGTTCAGATAAGTGCTGCTGATGGTCCTAGTGAAAAGTTCAGGAGCACCTAATTTGGCTTCACTGCTGAGGTTTGGTGTGAAGCCCCATCTGAGGGTGAGAGGCAAGTACAAAAGTGTGAACCAAAAAGTTGCGAAAACCTGTGGTTAACCAGGTGGGCTGGAAGCAGTTGCTGTGGTCACAGATGGGACAGACGCCTGGCACTAGATCAAGCAGGCAAAGCCAGCAACAAGTTTCTCAGTCTGAGGGGAAGGTTTCAAAGGAAATATCTGGTGTGTCTCTATTGGCTTGAGAGGTCAGCTGACAACCTTTGGGCTGTCAGATCAGCTGACACTCACTCAGGCCAGTCCTGTAGCCCAGAGGGCACCTTTGCCTTGACTCACAAGACTTTATTTGGCTAGCTAACTGAGGAGACCAGAATACTGGTGGAGCAGAAAGCAAGGCGCAAGAGGCTAGTTGCTGAAGGTCCTGGTTCACCTTACTCTAGGCACAAAAATTAGCATTGTAGGTGTTAAGACCATAGTTGTCAACTTTTCCCTTTTCTTGTGAGGAATCCTATTCGGAATAAGAGAATTTCCCTTTAAAAGGGGGAAATGTTGACAGCTATGGTTAAGACACCCTAAATTCCTGGGTCCAATAGGTGCTAGAATTTAATTAGGGCTTAGGGTGTCAAAAGCTAATTAAGCTAGGCTAATCCTCTGTGTGAGGTGATAGCCTGGGGTAATGGGCATTTAGGATTATAGGAGCTCGGTGTGAGGTAGCAAATGAGTGGGGCCTCTCTCTACAGATAAATAGAGCTTAGTGTAGAGGGAGTTAGACGCAGTGCCAGAAAGAACCTTAGACTAGGGAGTCAGGGATGTGCTAATAAAGCAGTGAGCTGGAGAGAGAGGCAGACAGCATGATGCTAATATTGGTTTAAGTCCAGGGCTGTGGCTATGGGAGAAGCGAAGCCCGCTTTGAGTGTGAATGCTGGAAACCCCTCCATTGTAGGCTCAGGTTTTATGTATGTGCAGATAAACCATATACCATAAAGACACCACAGCCTCCTCTGTGCCTCCTTTCCAAAAGGAAACATGGACCCTGGGTAAGTGGGCCTGGGCCTTCCTGGAATCTCGCACCTCTTGGAGATTGGGGGTGGCATGCAACATCATATAGCAAGGGGCAAGCTTGCTTGGGGAAACAAAGCAGGATGAATCTCAAAGCTCATATAAAGAACCTTCAACTGCAAAGATGGCAATATAGTTTTAGAAACAGGGCCAGGTCCCTTATTTTTGGTTTTTTTCTTCTTTTTCTAAATGGATGCCTTTGAAAAATGTTCTGCTGATACATCTCTTAGAGAGAACAATATTTTTTAAAAAATCCAGTGGCTGTAAACTGACAGCTTATTATTACCAAAGCTCTGCAATAATTGAGAAACGGTAACTATTTACACAGATGTCACATAGAGAATGATTTCATCCATGAATTACATTGGTGCAGTTAATTCTTGCCATTTTAATTACAGTTTTCACAACAGTCATTACTGGATTAATTGGCAGTCCTAAAATCTGGTATTATTTTGTGAGAAATTAAATTTATGGAAAACAAAGCCAGTTGTATGGAAATTTTCCAATTTAGGAAAATTAAGCCAGTTGAATTTATGGAAAACAAATTAAGTTGTGTGTGTGGTGCAGGGATGTGCAAATGTGCCTCAATCCATCCCAACATGCATTTGCACTTCCATATGGTGTTTTTCTTTCTGTAGAAACTGGCTTATTTTGCACAAATCTTTCTTCCATTTCATTGTCTGCTGGTGCGGAAAGATACATGATTCTTACATATATCATAGGTGCATGATAGAAATGCATATCTCAGCCATCAAACAGATGTTTACAAATCTGTATTGTAAAGCCTTTTATACTTCAACAAAAAGAACTCTTCAGTGCTCCATAGGCATCATTTTGGACAGCTTCACTTCTTGCAAAGCCCATGGACCCAGAGAAATATTGAAATATATAAGAATTACAGCACTTGCAGCAGGAGGGCAGTGGGGCAAGGAAAACGTGGAGCTGCCTCACAGCCCTTTTAATCATGCGAAGCCCTTCTAACACATGGCGGGAGAATGTGATGAAGGCAAACATATTGGGGTAGGGATGATCTCCAGTAACTGCTGTTATATGCAAGGTTCTCAAAATGTGAGGAAGCCATGTGGTCAGATTGAAAGGTGCTAACTTGCTATACTAAAGAAGAGGAGGCCCTTCACAGGCTACCAAGAAATGCTATTGCTGCTGCTGAAGTCATCAAACCGCTATGAAGTCAGGCTGATCACTCACTGGCAAGCAGGACATGGAAGTCCCCAACTTGCATGCTTTTTGCTATATGATGGCCATCTTCCAATATCTCAAGGGCTTGTCACACCGAAGAGGGAGCAAGCTTGGTTTCCCCTGCACCAGAGGAGAGAACCCAAACCAATGGCTTCAAATTGCAAGAAATGAGATTCCGGAACATCAGGAAGAGCTTTCCAGCAGTAAGAGCTGTTCAGCAGTGGAACGGGCTTCCTTGGGAGTTGGTGGACTCTCCTTCCTTGGAGGTTTTTAAGAAGAGGTTGGATGGCCATCTGTCATGGCTACTTTAGTTGAGATTCCTGCATTTAGTTGAGATTCCTCAGGGTCCCTTCCAACTCTACAATATATGATTCTATGATTTATTTGCAGCGCTGAACTCCTGGCTGTTCTGTTACTGGTCACCCATCACCATGGTTAGGTTTGGAGAACTGACTTTGCCGCCCTGAGTCCTTGCTAACAAGTCCACATATTGAACAAGTCCAGCATTGATTGTGGAAGAACTTTTTCACCGTTCCACCACACAAACCTGTCATTGTCTGACAGCCAAAAGGCAGAGGGAGAGAGAGAGAGAGAGAGCGCACTCTATATTTAACTGTGGCTGGGTCATCACAAATCTTCCCATGTCATCTGCAGTCTTGTTTTATGGGAAGCATGAAGGTGACAAAGTGCCATTACATAAAAAGGGAGGGAGGGAGAGAGGTGATTCTGAAAATTAATCGACAGAGGAGAAATCACATTAATGGCTAGTAATACTAGGCTGCAGAACTGTTATAAAAAAGGCATTAAAAGAGAGCTCAGTAATTGGAACTATTACACAGGTCCACTCAGATGCCTTCCCGCCCCCCTTTCCCTTTTTGAGAGGGGGGCAATGATGAATGCCACTTTCAATGGGAATAATAACATTAAAACATCCATGTTAAGGCAGGTTACATTAACTTTTCGATAGGCATAATTTACTGTGCAGTGACTTCTGAGAGCTGATTATGATCAAATGGTAGGCCCATCTTCTGGAGGCTAATAATACCTTGCAGGCTGCCTTACTGGGGTAGTGAGGGTGGAAGGTATTTGAAGCATCTAAATTATGCATTAAATAGTATTTTTAAATGGACATTACTCTTGTTCACAGAATAGGAGCACAGCAAGAGGGACAAAATATGCAGCAAACAGAGCTCATTTGCTGTGCCTCTGCTGGTCAACATCTTGGACTGGTCTCAGCAAAGCAGAGTGGCTACTAAGTCTGAATGGTCCAGTGAGAAGGTCTTTGGGTTCACTGCCATGTCTCATCATTGGCTATTCTAATGTGATAGAATCGCTCAGACCTATTAAGAAAGATTAGCACTTGCAGATGGGAATAGATATACATCTACTAGGGATATGCAGTGACTCTGCTGAAGGGTGCTGAAAGCACATGGACTACTTTGGCAGGATTAATCCACTCTGAGGTGCTTCTGTGTCTGCACATTTTACCCACTTTGGCCAAAAGACATCACCATTTAAGATTTAGGTGCGGAGCATGGAGTTTCATTTTATACACAGTGGCAGAGAACTTGAATTACAGATTGAAGAAGAGAGAGTGCAGAACTCCGGAATAGACCAGTTCTTAGAAAATGCCCACAGCTTGCTGACTGGTCCCACAAAAGGGAAGAGAGTCTACTCATTCTTAGTTTAATTCTCCATTCAGTTATGAAACTCCTGGTGTAATCTTGGGCCACTCACTGTCTCTTAGCCTAACCTGTGGGGCTTGCTGTGAAGATAAAAGGGGCAAGAAGCATGCACATAAGCTCTGTCTACCACCACTGTTTCACACCTGGCTCCACCTCCAGAACAAAGTTGATGCACAATCCTGAACTTCACCTGCTGGTGTGTACTGTGCCACCATGTTGGCTTTCTAAGTTAGCCATCCAAAGCACTCACTGAAACTGCCAGAGGGTGTTCCATAGTCTGGATGCACAGTCAAGCTACTTTTTTCCCCACCAGAAAGGAAAGTAAAACCAGGGCAGTCATTTGCATTGGATCAAGTTCTATTAAAAAAAATAGTTCAATATATTTTGGCTTGATTATATTTTTAGAGATATTGCACTCCAGAATGTGAGAATACTTGAAGCCACAGCAAAAGGTATGACTCATGCATAAATGAGTCGGCAGCCAGACTAAATTATATTCTGCCCTATCTAGGTACTTATACATGATAAGTGAAGAATGACAAAGGTGATTTTCTATGCACACAGTCTGTGGGTGTTTACTAGATCACTTTGATTTTTTTTTTGACAAATGGAACCAGAACAAATACCAATTCTTCTTCTGCATTCACAGTCACTAATGAAGATTAGAATGATCAGGGGGCCCCCAACCCCAACCCCCTGCACTTTGGTCAAGATCACTTAATGCAGATTAGTTACCCCTTAACAGTCTTAAACCAAACAATTATTCACACAATCAGGGAGGCTAAAAGTTAAGCCAAAGTGAGAGTACTTTTCTACTGTTTCAATGGATATTTATGGCATCATTCTTTGTAATCCTGTGTCAATGCTTTTATGTCCAATTAATTATTTGGGGGTATTTTCAAAATCACCAGTGGGATTCAATTTAAAACTTTTACACAGCTTTTAAACCTTCTTTGGATGGAATGGAAACCATGGGCCCTCTCCTCCGCCTTAACCATTCTGACTGAGTAAACTAACGGGTGGCTAAGTTTGTCAAAGGGGAGGAAGTTCCCTTTAAGGTCCTATGCAGATGTCACCTTCCTGCACACCGAGGGCCTTTGCAGATGGTGCGAGCTGCCAGGAGGGACTAGGCAGCCATAATTGAATTGCACAGGTGTCACCACCCCTAGAAGCACTTCTCTTTTAGCAGGGAACCTTTTAGCAGTGGAATCTTTTTAGCAGGGAACCTTTTAGCAGTGGAATCTTTTTAGCAGGGAACCTTTTAGCAGTGGAACCTGCAACAAAATGTTGCAATCTGGAGTGCCCCTGAGCATTATTCCAGCTGGCCGTATCCTTTTCTAGGATATTCCAGCCACTCTCTCTCCCACTTGATTTTTCATTTTCTTCCACCCTATAGTCAACTGGCATTCCATGGCCACTGAGCATTCAGTCCTTCATTGGATGTTATTAATGGCCGTCTTCTTCCTCTTCTTCCTCTTCCTCTTCTTCTTCTTCTTCTTCTTCTTCTTCTTCCTCTTCCTCTTCCTCTTCACTGCACATTTAATACTTCTGCAAAACCAGAAGTTACCCTAATCCTGCCGACTGAACATTTTGCATACAAAGCTTGTGCACTGAGCAAATGCCCTCCCCAAATGTTATTCCTCAAATAAAATCAGCAGGCCTAGCTATATTACTTTGGGAATATCCCTCCACATCTCTGCTTGCTTGCTTTCCTTCTTGGCTCTGTTTAACTGCTTGAATGCTATTTTCCAATATACAATAGATCAGAGTCTTATTCAGGTGTGATGTCACTCCAGTTATTTCCTCACTACTTGAGTAAAATCAGCATCAATGGTTTCTTTCCTTCTGTTAGACCATTGGCGACTAGCCAGGATGGCTGTGTTTGACCTCCACTGTTGCAGACTTGCCTCTGAATGCCAGTGGCTGGGAATCACAAGTGGGGAGAGTGCTGTTGCACTAAGGGGCTTCTTTTGGGTTTCCCATGGGCATCTGCTTGGTGAACGTGAGAATAGGATGGTGGATTAGATGTGCCTTTGGCATAATCCATCAGACCTCTTTTTACGTTCTGAGACAGTTCCAATTCCACATAATCAAGTGCTGCAGGAGTCCTTCCAATATAGGTTTTTTGCATACCTTATACAACTGTGAGGTAAATCATACTTTATATGGAGAGGGTAACCAAGAGGTCAGCCCTGGGCACAGATGGAAAACAATGGGTGACAGGAGGGAGGGTAGCAGAGGGCCATTTCCTTCCCTGAAGCAAATGTCTTTCTCCAGAAGGTCCTCCTTACTTCAAAGGTATCAACTATGTTGAGGAAAGCTTTGGTAACTCTGAAGAAACCCTTCACAATAATTTCAGGTCTTCCATTCAGATCCTCTATTGTTTCTTTCCTTGGAGGTTAAGCTGTTTGAGATAAAGAGGCATATTAGTATGGGGCCAGAAAGAGTGTTTGCTCTGCTTAAGCAACAGTCAACTTGACTGGTTGAATTATGTCAAATGGCTGCACCTTTTTTAAAAAAACAAAAAACAGTAGGGGGTGAAACAGAGGTGAGTCAGCATGCCAGCAAGACAAAAGCCTTCTGAACCAATATATTAGAGAGCCTGTGAATTCTCTCTTCAGAAAGTGTGCAAATGCAAAGTTCAAAAGAGAAAATGCTTTACTGTTGCCCTTGAAAAGACTTCCTTCACCACTTCCTTGTTTAACTTCCTGTGAGGAACCATTGCTATTTCTCAACAGGAAATGTGGGGGTGGCAGGGAGGACATGTGGGTAGCAAAACAGGAAGATTAATTTCCTGTATCCCCAAGGGTTATTAACACCATTTAAAATACAAAAAAAAACCCTTTCCTGTGTCTTTCAAAGAACTTCACAGAGGTGGCAATTGTGTAAATACACTGCTTAGAGCTGGGCAGACTTTGCTGTTCTGTTCCACCTATGGAAAATTCAATTTATCATTGAGAACAAAAAACAAACATTCATAGCAGCCAAGAGATCAGAAGCTCTGGTGAGTTGCTGAATAATGCTCATAATGCAAAATGTGATTTTTAAAAAACAATTTTATTAGTTTCTAAACTAATGCAAATAAATAAATAAATAAATAAATAAATAAATAAATGGTTTCTATTGAGAGCTCTTTTAAGCATTGACATATGGAAAGAAAAGGAGACTGCACTTTATTCACCCTTCTGTTTTTTGCTGCACATTGTCTTCTCTGACAGTTTCAGTTCCAAATGCATGTGAAATTTGTACATTTCCCCACATTGGGAGGTAAGTGCCATGGGCCCTGTCCCCAGCCTAGTGACCTGTAAATCTTGGTTTATCTCAGTTTCTCGTTTGTCCATCCTTAAGTTCAGTTCTCCACACTTCCACATCAGTGTGTACTACACACACACACACACACACACACAGAGAGAGAGAGAGAGAGAGAGAGATCATTTGAATGTGGATTTCTCCTAATGTACACATTTTAATGCAATTTTTGCACAGCAGTTTCCCCCTAAAATATTTATGTTATTTTAATTAACATGCATTAGTTAGGATATACATTTTTGCAGAACTGTTTTTTTGTACAAATTACTTGGCTGGAGAACTGAATCACAAAATTCAGAGAACTACGAGTTTCAAAAGACAGGAGTGGAACCCTGGGATATGCATATTTTTTTTTGTACAAACTACTTGGCTGGAGAACTGCATTACAAAATTCAGAAAAGAACAGATTTCAAAAGACGGCTGTGTTTTGCTTTTCATATTGTTTCAGGAAGTGTGAACTAAGTAGGCTTGCCTTTAAATGTGAACTGAATCAAATTTCTCCCCATCCCTCTGCCCACCTCCTCATGCTCAAGGGTCCCACATGCACAGATTCATTTCCTCCACATTGTGGGTTATGGATCGTGTGCATGGGGGGCGGGGCTTATACAAGTTTGCGTACAGGCTCTGTGCACATGGAGGCCAGGGGCAAGTCCAGCAGTCTTGATGCTGCCCCAGCCATGCATTCATTTCCAGATAAATGAACTATTGGACGCCTGTTGTAATATGCAAAACAGCACCGTGTTTGAGATAATTTTGCTGGCTAAATTGCCAGAGTAACAATTTCATGCACAGCCCCTTGAAGAGAAACAGTTGTGACCCAGGAGGAGGCTGGCTCCTGGAGAGGTGATTCAGAGCTGCGGCTTGGATGCAGAAGTTAGCTACTACTCTTTGCAGGCTCCCAGGCCTCATCATAAATCAAGTTTGTTCAGCCATTAACTTTTAGTGAGTCCCTGCATAAGCAACAGAAGATAATGCAGTGGCCAGTTACAGAGAGAGGACAGACACACAGAGAGACAGACACACAGAAATACATTAGAGCTGTGTGTGCTAATTTATGTGTTTAGATGCAAATTTAGAAATAAGTACAATAGTTATAATTTAAACAGAAATACAGTATACCCTTCCATCTGAGGAAGACTGTGACCAGGTGACCCATCTGCTGCTCAGACTGTGGTTGGTGGGCAAATACAAGACCCCTGCTCTCCCTTCTTATGGTTCCTTCTCTTTAAACTGGGATTGAACTGAATAGATTTTCAGAGATTCCTTCAAATAGAGGACCACCCTCTGTAAAATAGACCACATGGCCATCCTAAATTTCAACGACAGGTTCTAATGCTAACCCCACTGACCCGGGCGTAAGAGCAATTGAACTCAGTAGGACTTCCTTCTGAGTTGGCATGGTTAGGGCTGTAGCCGAAGGCTGTAATTCCAGACAGAAAGATCCACTGCGCTCCTTAGGACATGAATAAACATGCTTAGGACAGCGCTGTAACACATAGCAGCTCAGTGCACAAGATGGGCCCTTTGCTCTACTGGCCAAAGGCCACTGTCTACCCAGCCACTTGATTTATCTGATGTTTCTAATAAAAGTCCCAGGCTGCTCGTTGGCTTAAGGCTTTCTGTCTAAGGATCTCACAGTGTTTAGTAAGAGCAACAGGAAAATATTTCTGCCTTATGGTTACAATAAGAACGTGATTGTTCACATGGGACTGCTGGGTTCTAAATTTATCCCGTCTCTGATTTGTCTAGATCTCTCTCTCTCTCTTAACTCAAAATGTGCATGTGTGTGCATTTAAACTAAATGTGCATTAACGGTGCACACTCAGCCAGGATCTGAAGCACCCACAGCTGTTTGGTTTTGCATCAGATTGCCATAAGAAAGACATTATGAAACTCGGCACAAACCAGGACCAATTCCCTCCCACAGAGCTGCATTCAGTTTCAGCGTGGAAAGAAGAGGCATTGGCGGTCCGAGAAGGGAGGTTAGAGAAGGCTTTCGCAGTTGTCTTCCATTTTGCCTCTCACTCCTGCTCCAAGGAGCTAAAGATGATGCACAGGATTCTTCCTCCTCCTCCATGTTATCCTCACAACAACCTTGTGAGGAAGGTTAGGCTGATAAGAGAGAGCGATTGGCACTAGGTCACCCAGTGAACTTCATGGCTAAGTGAGGATTTGAAAGCTAGCTCTCCCCAGTCTTAGCACAGTTTCTAACCACTACACCACACTGACTTTCAATATTATATATTTTCCCTCAGGACAGGGGTGGGAGATTGTCTCATCCTAGGTAGGGAGAGAGTGCAGTGAGTGGGAGAGAGAGAGAGAGAGGAGGAAAAAACCTCAAGTGCACAAAAACATATTTTATTTGCTCCCTGTTTCAAATTAGAAACTTCTTCAGGACCGCTATGCAACTAGGTCACAATATACTTCTGATCGTCATTCCTGAAGGATTCATAGGTTTGGCAACTTTTCTCCTCATGGAGGCTCTCTTTCTTTAACAACTGCATCACAGGCAGAAGGCCAACAGAGGCAGAAGAAGCTCTGCCTGTTGTTCAACTATTAAAGGATGGGCCCTCCATTGACCAGCAGTGGTGGTGGTGGGAGAGGTGGCAGTCTGAAATGTAGACGACTGGATTCTAATTAAGCCTCACAGCTGGGGTTGGGTGCAGGAAGGAATGGGCAAAGTTTTTGTCGTTATTTAACTTTCTTGCCTGCTATTCCTCCCAAAGGAGCCCAGGGCAGCAAACAACAAAGCAGCAAAGCTCCAGCAAGAACTTGGGAGGCCTTGCTGCATCACTGCCATGGAATGCTTAAAATTGCCACCAGTTTTGGGTTGGCAACCCTTCCTGTAAGCCATGTTAGCTGGGGCCATATCATTCCCATGTTCTCTTCTGCGATCAGCCCACAGTAGGCTCTAAATGGGGTGGTGTGCAAGCGGGAATCGTGCTTAGTTGTGTCTGCACAGCCCATGGTGGCTGTGATCTTGGCTCTACCTCAATAAGTGATGTATTCTGTTTGATTTCTACTTCCAGTCATTCCCACAGAGTTTTGGCTGCGCAAAGGGCCATCTGTGTAGCAGGCCAAGAACACCCAGGTCTAGTCAACATGAGTAAGCTTCACAAAGATTGCCTTGAAACCCACCACAGACCCTTTAGTGTTTGCTTAGTATTCTGGCTTCACTGCTTTTAGTCTCCTGTGGACAGGTAGGTTCAATTCCTTCTTGGCACTGCGGAGAACTATTTTAGAATGCCTATTTGGCAGCACAACCCTAACCATGTCTACTCAAAAGTAAGACCTATTGAATTCAGGGCTTACTCCCATGTAACAGTATCTTAAGGGCAAACAGACAAATCTCTAACCTACCCAAAATAGAGTAGATTTGTAAAAGTACCCAGAATTTAGATCTTGGGGAGGGGAAAGTGAATCTACTTTGTAAAACATTGTCTTTATTAGGCCCAACTAGATATTGAGCTAGACTTTGAGCTTGGCAGAACTCTTTCTCAGGCTGGATATTAACCCTACACACAAAAGTGGAAGGAGGAGAAACATGCTGTGAAAAGATTGTGCAATCTGAAGAGATTGTATGAGATTCAGAATGGATCACCTCTCTCTCTTTTTTTCTTAAAAAAAGTAGCAGGCTCATCCAGGTTAGAGGGAGCCAACTTAGACATGTTAGTGGGTGAGGATGAGTTCATTTCTGTCTCCCTTCACAGGTACCCATACAGCCTCCATATGTTTGGCCTTTTCATTTCTCCAATGAAAATAGAGATGTCCTATTCCATGGGCGTAGCCAGGGGATGGGGAGGCAGCTTCCCCCTCCCAAATCAAGTAAATAAATAAAAAATACTTAACTAAATGACCAATTGTGTCACAGATAACTTGGTTCTGCCTCCCCAACATAAAGCCTGCCTCCCTAAAATAAATCCTGGCTGTGTCCATGCCCTATTCCATCATCATCATCATCATCATCATCATCATCGTTTTATTATTTATACCCTGCCCATCTGACTGGGTTGCCACAGCCACTCTGGGCAGTTTCCAACATATATAAAAACATAACAAAGCATTAAACATATTTTTTTTAATCCCCTATACAAGTCTGCCTTCAGATGTCTTCTAAAGATTATATAGCTACTTATCTCCTTGGCTCAGGGGGTCGCATAACTCCATACCGTCCAACATTTCTCCAATGAAAATAGGAAAAGAAGGAAAAGAAGGACGCTCCAGGATCAAATCAGAAACCAGGATGACTTCTGTAAATCCAGGGCTGTCCTTGGAAAACAGGGACACTTAGATGATCTGTGGCTGCAGCAAGATTGTTAAGAAGGCAGCCTGACTTGTGACAGAAGTTTTCTTTTTGGCCTTGGGCAAGTCACAGGTTAATGGCTTCACTTCACTTCTAAAGGGGTGCTTTGAAGCTCAGTTCAAAGCTCTGAAATGTTTGGATGAAGGTGCTGAGGCTGTGCAATTAGGGGCAACTTTACTAACTGAATAGCTGCTTTTGTGATCTTCGCTTCTGTTCTTCCACACTGATCAATCGATACTCTGCAGGCTCTGGTTCTTGTTGTGGATCTATAGGGCAGCGAAAGGGAGAGGGGGGGTGGAGGGCCCTCCCTCTTCTAGTGGCTTTTCATCTCGATCAGCAAAGCCTAGACTTTATCCTCATCTGGCAAAGGGGAGCGCAGGACGGGCTTTCAGGAGAACTGTAAATATCACACACTAGCAAACTGTAAACTTGTCCTGCGTGTCTAACAAGTTGAAAAGGAACTGAATGCATTCCAGCTGGCATCCCCACCAGCCTTCAGACGGCACTTATTTATTCAAGGTAAAAAAGAAAAGGAGGGAAGGGGAGAAGCAGCCTGGGGTTTCCACTGGAGGATGCTGGCAGGCAAGCCGATCTCCAGGGCTCGCACAGCCAATAAAGCCCTTAATAAAAATCATGCCTTCTTGCTTCAGAGCCAAAGTTTTTCATGCTGTGTACCTCTGAGGAACCAAATCCAGACCATGCCTGTAGCCTGAGGCAACCGGAGCTCACGAAAAGTGGTGTGCTGGACTAAAAGGGGCGGCGCTTGGGTTTCTCAGATAAGTCCAGATCAGCTTTAAGCTGCATACATAACCATTTCCAAGACTATTCCTTTCTCACTCACAAACACACACACACACACACACACACACACACACCATGCAATGAAATAGCTCAGGGAGATGAAGGAAACATCTCCCAGGTGTCAGAGAAGGGACCCTCTGCCCTACAATGGAAGAATGAGGGGACTTCTCTTAACCTTCAGCCTGCTGCATTAATCAGGAGATTGCTTTTGATGTTGTCCAAGCCTAAAAAGAAAGTTCCGGTACTCAGGCTTACATATATACAGGAAATGTAGGCATTAATTACCCATGGAATTTTTTAACCACAATACCACACTTTTTCCTTATAAAGAAAGAAACCCCAGGCTAGGAGAGAGAGAGAGGCTGCCGGCATCCCAAGGAAAAGTTATTTACAAGGATAGGTGGAGAGGTTTCTCTAAAACTAGGAGACATGTGGATGAAATCTGTGGATGTGAACAAAAGCAAGAACAGATATGGAACTTGTGTAACCCTTTTCATGCCAAACGTTTTGCACACGGCACTTTCCTTTCTGTCATACAGCCTGTGTAACATTTTGCAGATCTTTTCTCTGCTGCGGAAGAACCTCTCTTGCCTCAAACCTCCAGTGAAATCCCTAGGCCATCGCTGTTTATGTGGTCCTCTTTTCTCAAAAGATCACAGCCGTGTACAGTAAGCAGTGCCCTGCATTTGCCAGAGGACATGTCTGGCTCCTGCAGTCCAGCCACTTGGTGCACTAGGAAAGCCATATGGCTAAAAGATAGTTGTACCACGGGCAGTAATTCATTTCTGCCATCACAGTGTAGCTGCTATGTATTGTAGCTGAGCACTGGCGAGGCTGGCCCAGCTTAGCACAACTTCTGCTAGTTTTCAAGCTAACTTTCAGTTACTTGAGCTATAGCGTATGTTACAATGTCCCTTAAAGAGGCTGAATCAGTTGAAATGTGCTGGGCCTCAATACAATGTTCTCAGCGTGTCTCTGAGGTGTCCCCTCTCTCTATTGCTTCCACCAGTGAGAACATAAAAAGAGCTCTGCTGGATGAGACCAAAGATCCATCGAGTCCAGCATCCTTTTTTCTGACAGTGGTGAACCAGAAGCCTGTGGGAGACCTGCAAGGAGGAGCTGAGCCCAAGGGAACTCTCCCCATGTATGGTTCCCAACAACTGGTGTTCGGCCACCTCTGACTGTGGATTTTATAAGGCTGCATGTTACCACCAGGAACTTTCTGTGCCTCTGGAATTTAGTCATCTAGTGTAAAACCAGAAGGTGGCGGGGAGGGAAGGAAACAGCATTACAAAAGAGAACTACGATGTTGTGAGTGGCGGTTTGCTTGTTTGCATGCTTGTTTTACAACCACCAATGGTTGCTTGTCAACCCTTCATCACCGGGATTGCACTTCCCAACCCTCAAGTCTGCTCTACATGTGCTAGTTCCCAAGCTCGCTGTAGCGACTGTGAGAGAACGGTTGGGGAATTGGCCTACTCCCCACATCATTTATGGCTTTCAGAATGACGCACTCAATCAGAATTCGAAAAACCTTCCATGAATTGTGTTTTCTCACTGCAGGCAGTGGGGTCTGGTTACTTTTTAAAACAGCAACACAGAGATATGTACACATTCATGGAAGTTGGGTTCATCAGTGACTGTATTAACCAGGGCCGACGATTATGATGATTATTACATTTGTAACTCTCCTTTCTCCCATGAGTCAGAGCAGGTTATGTGGTGTTGTAGGCTGAGAATGTTCCTGCCATTCCCAGTAACCTTCATGACTGAATGGGAAATGAGCCTAGGTTTCTCCTCTGGATATATGCAGAGTTACAATCAATGACACTGAATTAGCATCCCGGAACTGACCTTTAGAATCCCTGAGCACACCTTTTGTATGGTGTAAACAGTATACATTACAAATTGATACACTCTGTTCTCATGAGTACATTCCCTGTTTGAGGCCCTTTAACATCAGAACTGATGGGCACAGGCTATTCCTGACATGAGGACGGAGGAGCAAAAGGTCTTCTTGTCAGCATACAGAAGGTTATATCTACGCACAGAATCTGAACAATTCCACTGTTTTGCCCACTACTCCCCTTCCTCCGAAATACCAGACTTGTTTTTGATGGAAAGAAAGGATATATTGTCCACCATTGGCATTTTCAGCCAGACCATCTCTGACTATCTCACAAAGCCGCAGTTTATGTCTCTGTAGTAGGGCTGACGTCTGTGGATCAATGCATTTTGAACAGCAGTGCTCCGAGGGAGAATTACAGCATTGTGAAAGGGAAGTGCGGCGTTGCAGTTAAAACGGATGTCACGATTAGACTGAAGAAAGTTCTGGAATTTCAACGCAGCTGGCAAATCTGTCTGTAGCGCTACAGCATAGGGTCGCTTGAACAGAGCAAACGGGAAGCAGAGCTGTGATGTTGTACTCCAGCTACATGAAGGACAATGATAACAATTCCCTGAACCCTGAATTGTAACCCTGAAACAATGAAGGGTGTGAGTCTCTCTTTCCAGGTGTGAGTCAAGCTGCTGGGCACTACCTATCGTATTTTTTGCTCTATAAGACGCACTTTTCCCTCTCCAAAAACTAAGGGGAAATGTGTGTGCGTCTTATGGAGTGCAGGCTCCATGGCTTCAGCGATAGCAATGCAAAGCCCCCAAAGCGCAGTGGGAGCGCTCCCGCCATGCTCCGGAGGCTTTGGGTTGCTTTCGCTGAAGCCTGGAGAGCGAGAGGGGTCGGTGCGCACCAACACCTCTCGCTCTCCTGGCGCTGCACAGAGAGGGAGAGCTGCGCAGCGCCCCTTCAGCGAAGCGGTAGGAGAAATGGAAGGGGCTCTGTTTCTCCTGTCGCTTCACTGAAGGGGCACTGCGCAGAGAGGGGGAGATTTTTTTCTTGTTCTCCCCGTCTAAAACAAGGTGCGTCCTATGGTCGGGTGCGTCCTATAGAGCGAAAAATACGATATTTAAAGCAAAGATGTACATTGTTGTGCACCCACTCTCTAGCTTGCCCACTAAGTGCTCTTTGGGGCTTTTGGGGTGCTCTGGATTTTCAAGAAGCCTCAACGGGCATTTTAAGAGCTCAGCTGAAACATCCAGAAAGCCCTGGTTTGGCTGCTCACCCATTCCTTGGGTGGTGTGGGTACTGAATTTAGCGAAGGCAGTGGAGGAGATGGAAGCAGAGGGAGAAGGTGCTTCTATTCATGTGCAGGGAATCTCTTTCCGACTGAGAGCCAGGGACATGACTTTAAGTACCAGGGTCCCCAGCCAATAAAAGACACTCTGCCTTTCAGTTCCATCCAGGGAGTGTCTTTGCCCACCAGAGATCCTGGGATGTGTACCCCCCTCTTAGATCCCAGTAAGGGAGAAAACTAATCTGCACATGAATGGGAAAGTCTATCACGTCCACCATATCTTTTTGTCTTGGGGGAGATGGCCATTCCTATATCTCTTTTAAAAAGGGGAAAGGGTATGCTAATTTTATTCAGAGATGCAATTTTAGAAATAATGAGACAAATTAAAATTGCAGAGTTTTGAGAAACTAAAAAACAAAGTGCGAGACTGGCTTCATTATTATCAGATAATGGAGGCTTATAAATTGGACAAAAAAATAGGATTCCAGGTGGAAAAATCAAAATTAGAAACAGAATTGTTAGAACCAAAAACCAAGACTTTGTCAAAAATGTATAACTTGCTGCTGAAATGGAACACCCAGGATGAAACAGTGAAGTCTGCTATGATTAAATGGGCACAGGATGTTGGACATAATATTAAGTTTGCTGACTGGGAACAGTTATGGACCACCGGTTTGAAATTTATGGCATGTAATGCCTTAAGAGAGAATATAATGAAAATGATATATAGGTGGTACATAACCCCAGTCAAGCTTGCAAAAATTTATCACTTGCCCGATAACAAATGCTGGAAATGTAAAGAGACTGAAGGTACATTCTTTCACCTTTGGTGGACGTGCCCAAAGATTAAGGCTTTCTGGGAAATGATCTATAATGAACTGAAAAAGGTATTTAAATATACCTTCCTTAAGAAACCAGAGGCCTTTCTCCTGGGCATGGTCAGCCAATTGGTGTTAAAGAAAGATAGAAATTTTTTTATGTATGCAACAACAGCAGCAAGAATACTCATCGCGAAGTATTGGAAGACACAAGTTTTACCCACTCTGGAAGAATGGCAGATGAAGGTGATAGACTACATGGGACTAGCAGAAATGACCGGCAGAATCCGAGACCTGGGAAAAGAGTCGGCGGAAGAAGACTGGAAGAAATTTAAAGACTATTTGCAGCGGCATTGTAAAATCAATGGACATTAGAGGGATGTTGGACAGAAATTAAGTGGTTACCAGCTGTAACGTAAAGGTTGAGTAATAAGTTATAATAAGTGATAATAAGTGATAATAAGGATTTCCTGAGTTAAGAATTTAAACTGGAATACAAAAGGGGGAGGTGAGAGGAGGTCTGGGAAACAAGTTAATGGAAATAAGTAATGGAAATTATATTTGTTTTAACTGTTTTTTAATTTTGTATTTGTTAAGTTGTGGGTTGACATAGCAGACGACACAGCGATTTCTCCAAAGCAGCTCTTTATTTTGTAAGCTGGAATAGAACTGACTAGCAAACAGCTCAACCGGCCTGCTTTTATAGGCAGCCGGCTGTCAACATTGTAGCAACAACAACCCAGAGTTTCCTGCCTAAAATAACTGACGTGGACCTGAGTGAAAACTATCTACAGACCTGAGTGAAAACTATCTACAGTATCCCCCTGCTGGCCCAGGGTGAAACTTCACTACATAACACCCCTCCCCACCGAGATAAGGCATTAGTTACAATCGTAATGGTTTCCTTATATACAGCACTACGCGTAATGGTTCAATTAGGCACAAAAGCATATCGGTTACATTTCCCATACTTAGACCAACAGTGATACATGTCCAACAACATAGTCCTTTAAATAAGTTGGGCGCTTGGAAACTCTGCCAGACCGCCGGGGACTGGTAGCCAAGTCCAGAGGGCCACACAGTTCTTGCTGAGGCTGTGGTGCGACCCTAGGTGGGGTTGAAACCAAATCCCCTGGATCCACTGCTGTGGGTGGAGCCTCCGCAAGTGGAGTGGTCTGAGTCTGTGGTAAGTCTGGCAGACCCTCTGAAGTGGCTTGGTTCGGCTCCACGCTGGCAGTTTGCGAGGGAGGTGTAGGTGGAGCCTCGCCATCTGTAAGTGTCTCTTCTGGAGCCACAGGTGCAGTTGGGGGCACCACAGTAGTGTCCAAGTCCCCAACCCTGCGCCTAAGCTGGTCTATATGCCGTCGCCACAAGCGTCCGTCTTCGAGTGCCACCTGGTACGAGCGAGGTCCAGTGACTCCCACTACTGTGGCTGGCACCCAAGGAATGTCCCCCACATAGTTCCGGGCAAAGACCTGGTTTCCTGGGACAAATGACCGTGGCGCGTTGGCACAGCCTGGGGGTTCAGCCATGGCAAAGTCCGGGTGCAGCCGGTCGAGTGGTGACCTGAGGTGGCGGCCCATAAGCAGTTCAGCAGGACTCCGCCCTGTGGCCGCATGAGGGGTGATGTGTTGCACGAACAAGTATTCGGCGACCCGCTCATGCCAGTCTCCCCGGTCCAGGCGCGCCAGTGCCTCTTTTGCCGAGCGCACCATTCTCTCCGCTTGCCCGTTGCTGGATGGATGAAAGGGTGCCGTTAGGGCATGGCGGATGCCCAGTCCCAAAATATACCGCTCAAACGTGCCTGACGTGAACTGCGGTCCGTTGTCGGAGACAAGGACTTCAGGACACCCATGCGTTGCAAACAGGCCTCGCAGCACCCGGATGACGGCTTCGGTAGTGGTGGAGGGCATCAGGGCCATTTCCAGCCATTTGAAATAGGCGTCCACCACTACCATAAAGGTCCGGCCGTGAAAGGGGCCAGCCAGATCGATGTGCACCCTCGACCAGGGTGTCTTTGGCGTCTCCCAGGTGTGTCCCTTACTTGCCGGTGGTGCAGGCCTCGACTCTTGGCACGCTTGACAGGCGGACACCCAGGCAGTGATGGCATCGTCCATATTAGGCCACCAGACGTAACACTGAGCCAACGCCTTCATTTTGACAATTCCCGGGTGGCCAACGTGCAGAGCCTCCAGGACGGGCTGACGGAGTCCCTGGGGAATCACAACGCGGTCTCCCCACAGCAGACAGCCGCGATGAGCCGAGAGTTCATGTTGTCTGGTTGTGAAGGGCTGGAACTCCGATGCAAAAGGCCCTTGTGGCCACCCCCTCCACACCCAGTTGATCACCCGGCTGATGGTGCGATCCTGGGCAAACGCAGAGGCCACAGTGGCAGCCGATACAGGCCCTGCCGGAAGATCCTCAATCAGGATGATGCAACCGGCGGCAACGGAATGCCCCTCGGTGGGTGACGATCGTCTGGGCTTCAGCAGTGGCATCATCGACGGGCTGTTGTTGATAGGCTTGGGCAAGGTCCAGCTTAGTGAAGACCTTACCCTCACCCAGGGAATGCAGCAGGTGTTGGACAACAGGAACCGGATAAGCGTGCTGCTGAAGTGTCTTGTTGATCGTGCACTTGTCGTCAGCGCAGATTCTCACCGACCCGTCTAGCTTGACAGGCGTGACGATGGGGGTTTCCCACTTGGCGTGGTCAACCGGCTCCAAAACTCCTTGGGCGATCAGTTTGTCCAGTTGTTTGTCCACCTTAGCTTTGAGAGCAAAGGGAACCCGGCATGGCTTTAGCTTGATGGGGGCGACTTGTGGTTCAAGGCTAAAGGAGATGGGCGTACCTGTTATTGCCCCAAGGTGCCGTCAAAAACCTCGGCAAAGTCTTTGACCAGACCCTCAGTCTCTGCATTAGAGATGCAGTTGATGCCGCTGACTTCCAGGCCGAGGGCATCAAACCAGTCTAGCCCTAGGAGGCTTGGCCGCTGACCTTCAACCACCACCAACCGGAGCAGGCCCGAAAAATCCTTGAAGGCGATCCGGAACCAGCCAACGCCTACCACAGGAATGTCGTTTCCCTGGTAGTCTCTCAGGTGTATGCGGTGAGAGTCGAGTTGCCTTTTGGACACTCTGGGTACCAGTCTTTTGATGGTGCTCCAAGACACGATGGACAGGGCAGACCCGGTGTCGATCTCCATGTCACATGGAGCTCCTTCAATGAGCACCGTGACGTTCAGCTTGCGTCGCGTAGGCGAGTCGGTTTGGCCAATCGTGGTTCCAGACGGGCAGCGGCAGTTGGTGAGAGCGAAACAACTTTCCTTGGCAGACTGGAGTGAAGACTTGGACTTGCGAGTCGGTGAAGGGGGGGTGTCAGACGGAGCCAATCGGCAGACCTTAGCGATGTGGCCCCTTCTGGAACACTTCCTACAGATGGCGTCTCTGAATCGACACTTGGCATGGGAATGGTTGCCTCCGCAGCCGGCACATTCTGGTTGGCCCTTGGACTTCTGTTGGAACTTCCTGCGCTCCCGCTTTGTCTGGTGCACGTCATCGTCTTCACTGGAGGATGCCTCATCACTGCTGGCCTCTTCATGATGCACCGGAACTGGCTCCCTAGCAAGACGCGGGCTGCTGGACTTGCGGATCTCCTGGGCGGAGCATTCAGCAGCTTCTGAGGCCACAGCCTCCTCAATGGCTTTTTGTAGCGTGAGGTCTGGCTTGGCAAGGAGACGCCGTTGCAGATGGATGTCCCGGACCCCGCAGACGATTCGATCCATCAGGGCATCGTCTAAGTCTCGGAACTCGCAGTGCATTGCAGCCTGTCGCAGGGCGGTGGTGTAGTTGTTGATTGACTCCCCCTCTGCCTGGTTCCGGTGGTAGAACGCATGGCGGGCAGCAATCTTGGATGGCTTTGGTGTGTAGTGGTTGCGGAGCTTCTCTTGGATCGTGTCCCACGGTGTTGCCTGGACTGCTTCAGGCGCAACCAATGCTCGGGCCGTCTCAAACACCTCAGGCCCACAGAGGCTGAGGAATAGGCCCTGCTTCTGCTCCTTTGATACTTCTGTCAGCTCGTTGGCTTGGAGGTAGCAGTCGAACCGAGCGAGGTAGGAGTCCCATGATTCAGAGGCTGGCGCAAACGGCGGTAGAGGCACAAGTGAAGCCATGATTCCGATGCCAGCGTGAAGGGCGATGGATGGAACACAGTGCTCTAGTCAGAACAGTCAACTCTGAATTGGTTCTGTCCAGTGATTTCGCTCAGTGATTTCGCTCTGTGATTCAGCTCAGTGATTCAGCTCAGTTCAGAGGCTGGCCACATCTGGCTGTGCTCTGATGTCCATCTATCCCACCTTCGTCGCCAGTGTTAAGTTGTGGGTTGACATAGCAGACGACACAGCGATTTCTCCAAAGCAGCTCTTTATTTTGTAAGCTGGAATAGAACTGACTAGCAAACAGCTCAGCTGGCCTGCTTTTATAGGCAGCCGGCTGTCAACATTGTAGCAACAACAACCCAGAGTTTCCCGCCTAAAATAACTGACGTGGACCTGAGTGAAAACTATCTACAGACCTGAGTGAAAACTATCTACAGTATCCCCCTGCTGGCCCAGGGTGAAACTTCACTACATAACACCATTTTTGTATTTTTGTCATTTTTTGTGTATTTTTGTGTGTTGCTTTTTGTTTTTTGTATTAATTTGGAAACTCTAATAAATATTTATTAAAAAAAATAAAAATTTAGAAATAATGATTATAATTCAAATAAGCCCTCAATACATCTCACCATGGTGGGGAAGACTGTGACCTGGGTGTGTGCCTGTCTGGGGGCTGCTGTTGTTGGACAACTTCAAGGCCCCTTCTGCTCTCCTCTCATAAGGTTCTTTATCTTTGAATCAGATTTTATCTGTAAGCCGTCTTCCAAATAGAGGACTCCTCTGACAGGGTGGGGTGCAAGCACAAATGAGGCTCAGGCTGCCTCGATTCAGCTCACAGTCATTCATGCAGGGAAGCTTCCTTCTTCTAGCATCCCACCTTCAGGTGTTCACCCCACCCCCTGCTCCTGCCTCTAAGGCAATGATAGCCAATGGGGTGCCCTCTGCATTACCTGGATTGCAGTTCCCATCAGTCCTAGCCAGCATGGCCAATGATCAGGGTTGATGGGAGTTGTAGTCCAACAGCATCTGGAAAGCACCACATTGGCTGCCCTGGCTCTAAGGTCAACGAGAGAGACCTTCTTGTGCATGAGGGGGCTTTCTCAGTTGTGGCGTCTGCTTTGTAGAACTCCCATACCAGGAGATCTGGAATAGTATATTATTTACAGAAGCCCATGAGGTGCCAATAAAACCCTGCTGGCCTCTCAGCGGCTTTGCTGTATGTCTACAGAGCAATCTCAAAGGACAAGTACATGGGAGGAGGCTGCAGGGCTGGGATTTATTACAGAATGGAATTGTCTTCCTCTCGGCTTCAGCAGCAATCACCAGTCCTTCTCAAGCTATAGACAAATATGGCTCCAGTTAAAATGAGAGCTGTACTCAAGGCAGGCTTGTGTGCCAAGGATCCAGGTCCAGATTCCTGTTATCCATTACTTCTTCTCACTTTGTGACTTCGGTTCACACGACAGCCCTCAGTGCTCCAACACACATATGTACCCGGCACCTCCTCAATCCACGGCTTGCGTCTGGTGAAATATACTATGCTCTGCCTCCCAGCCGTTCAAGTTGCTTAACATAGGGTTCTTCCCAGTGCTATTTTTCTAGAAAAAGAGATGCTGGAACTCACCATTAATGCCTCCCTCATTCTCTCATAATGGCGCCCACCTGAGAGGTGCCGAAACTCAGTTCCGGCTGGGGGAAAAGCCCTGGTTACTCCAGTAGGGAAGGTTCCCCCTCACAGCAAACCTGTGAGACAAGTCAGGATGAGAGGGACTGAGTCAAGGTCTATGGCAGCTCATGCCACAGCAAACCTGTCAGTCTCTTTGGTGCCACAGGAGGATTTGTTGATCGGTTTTAGGGAAAGGACTGTAGAGCAGTGGTAGAGCATCTGTTTTACCAGGTTCAATGCCTGGCATTTCCAGCTAAGGCTGGGAGGGAATCCTGTCTGAAATCCTGGGGAGGCGCTGCCAGTCAGTCAAAAATTTTGCGCCAGATGGACCAATGGTCTGGCAGGTTCCTGTGCTGTTATTATACACTGCTAACAGCTAAACATGGCTCTTTTCCCCCCTGGAACTCATAGCTGACATTGTTTCACAATCACATTTCAGCAACTACAGGCCTCATTTATCTGGCTTTCCAGGGTATCTTCAGCCTGGGGTGGGAGGGCCATAGCACAAGGAGAGGGTCAAGGGGAATTGGTCTGTTGCCTTTGGGAAAGTTCAGGCATTCTTTTGGGGAAGGGAGCCCTGTGAGAGCTGTCCAGAGTGGCTTGAATGAATCGTGCTGCGAAGTCTGAGTTGGTATTTTGATTCCAGTCCTACAGCAAGGCCAAGTGGGGGCAGATGACACGCTCCTTCAAAGATGCCTTTCACTTCAGCACAACGCGGCCTCTGTGTGTCCGGAGAGCCTTTCTGGAATGAATGAAATGACCCTCTTCATTGTGCCCCGAGCACAAACAAAACGGCAGCAGGGCGGATAGTTACTCTATCCATACTTCCGCAAGGAAGAAACTTCGGCGTGAGAGGTAACGTGGAAAGTGGGCCAAACTGAGGGTGGGAGGAAGGTGGCCGTCCTAATGTACAGATCTAGAAAATGCACAAGAAAATGCTTCTGGATACAAGATGATGGGGAGAGTTTATTGAACTCATTTATTGAAACATTTGGCTGTCTAAGGCAAAAGAAAAGATTCTCCTATCAGTCTGGATTAGAAGTTCAACAGGAACAGAGCTGTGTCGTCCATTGCAGCTGAGAGCAGCAGGACAGCTTAGGGGGTTCGTGAGAGGCTGTGAGGCACACCCAGCTCTGATATCCAACAGAGGGAAATGGCCAGGGGGCTTGGGACAATTGGTTAGGGAGGAGGCCGCCTCAGGCAACTGCCTCACACTCTGACTAATGGTAGGGCCGGCCTTGTGGACCAAAGTACTGGTGAAGAATGAATTACCTATTTTTGTGTACACTATAGCTACAGGTCTCCTGGCAGCTCTTACAGTTTTCATCCTTATATAAGAAGCAGCATAACCGCTCCAGCCAAATACAAACAGGCATTGTGATCTGCATTTGGCAGCGGTGCATATCTTTCATACAAAAGATTATCATTTCCTTTCCTTTCCTTTTTCCTTTTCCTTTAACAGGCAGGCCTGTAAGGCCTGAATGTAGAGGGTTGTGGTATCTCCTTTGTCTGGTCTCCGTCCACCAGCCCTTTGTGCTTGGCTCATGGAGTTCACATGACCCCATGCCGTGCCTCCACCGCCAGCGTTTCAGGGCACCAAAGAGCAGAAGCAACTTTTAACCTACAATCCAGTAACAAATGCAAAAAGACTTCATGATACTAAAGGTGGGGGGAGGCGAGAGAGAGAGAGAGAGCACACACCATAAAAGCAGGAAACACAGGTTTGTCACCAAATGTATACTAGACCCAGGAGCTCAGGCCGCTGCTGGCTCTTTGCTAAGCAGACCTGTGTGTCATGAACATATTTGTAAACATGCTCACTCAGCTTTAGCCATACATGCACTAAAATATAATGCGTAAAGGGTTCTTGAAACTGAGTAGACTGGGAACTGGAGGATATTTACCATTTCCTGTGTTTATCACTACTGAGTCATATGTGTATGATAGTGAGACAGATATATTCAATACCTTTTCCCCAACCAGAAATAAATGACATATGGTACAGGAGTAGCTCATTTATACGGAAGTAAGTATTATTATTAGGGGACACGGGTGGCGCTGTGGGTAAAACCTCAGCGCCTAGGACTTGCCGATCGTCAGGTCGGCAGTTCGAATCCCCGCGACGGGGTGAGCTCCCGTTGCTCGGTCCCAGCGCCTGCCAACCTAGCAGTTCGAAAGCACCCCCGGGTGCAAGTAGATAAATAGGGACCGCTTACCAGCGGGAAGGTAAACGGTGTTTTCGTGTGCTGCGCTGGCTCGCCAGATGCAGCTTGTCACACTGGCCACGTGACCCGGAAGTGTCTTCAGACAGCGCTGGCCCCCGGCCTCTTAAGCGAGATGGGCGTGCAACCCCAGAGTCGGACACGACTGGCCTTAAAAATACCTTTTAAGTATTATTATTATTTTTACAGTGGTACCTCTGGATACGAACGGGATCCGTTCCGGAGCCCCGTTTGCATCCTGAAGCGAACACAACCCATGCCTGTGCGAATCGCGATTCACCACTTCTGCGCATGCGCATGACGTCATTTTGACCGTCTGCGCATGTGCGAGCGGCAAAACCCGAAAGTAACGCATCCGGTTACTTCCGGGTCACCGCGGTGCGCAACCCAAAAGCGCTCAACCTGAAGAAACTTCAACCCAAGGTATGACTGTATTATTCTTATTCTTATTCTTATTACATTTATACCCCGCCTTTTCCTCCAAGGAGTTTAAGGTGGCATACACGAATCTCCCTCTTCCAGTTTTATGCTCAAAATAAGCCTGTGGGTTAGGTTAGGCTGAGAGATGTTCGCCCAGTGAGCTTCATGGCCAAGTGGTGATGTGAACCCTGGTCTCCCAAGGTCCTCAGTCCAGCACGCCAGTCACTACACCACACTGGGCCTGCTCATTGGCTGTCATAGACACATGACAAGAAGGCTCCCATCTGTTAACATAAAATTATATGTGCAGGCCCACTGCCTGCCTGCACATCTAAGAGATACAGGAGGAGAAGCCTGGATCAAGCATGTGGACAGTCAAAGCCAATTTTCATCAGCACTACCTAACATTTAGCTGGATAACTTGGCAAATTCCACAAGTGAATCGCCACTGGCCCTTTTGGGGGGGCATGCATATAACCCTTTTTGTATCTCATGCTCCCAGTAAGAATCTAAAGAGTGGGGGAAGCAAAAAATATATATTTACTAATAAAGCTGTATTCGGTGGATGAAAGGACATATGATTTTTGACATGATTGAGAATCGCATAGCCAGGGACAGAGAGCCTTAAAGCGTTAAGACCAGAAGGCGGAAAATATGAAAACAACGAGAAGAGGTAGGACTGAAGATTTGGAGATATACTTCAAAGGTCCAGACTATGGGGAGCCCGCAAAAATTAATTATTACAATTTGGATTACAATTTGGTCTTTTTTATTTTAGTTTCTTGTTTTTAACTGGATTATGATGTGGATATGTTGATTGGCTGTTTTTATTGGAAAACAATAAAAATGATTTTTTTAAAAAAAGAATGGGAAGCAGAACAGGCTCTGTAATACCGTAATACCTAGAGTCTAAAATTACCTAAATGCACCAATGCCATGTGTTTATGAGTGCACCTTACTTAGATGCAATGTAGGACAGTCTCTTGCTGAAAAGATTATTCAGCAACTAGGGACAGGGCTCTGAGGCAGCACCTCCTGGTCGTAGAAAAGGAATGGTATAAATGCACAAAGGTATCCTTAACACCACCTATGAAATGCTAGAAGGTATGTGTTCGTACTGTGAGGTTCCATAGCCAAACACTTCAGTGCTGCAAATAAGAGAATTCTGAAGTAGCTACGCTAAGAACCTGTTGCAGTTTTACACCAAGCAAACTGCTATGATTTCCCCCAAATAATTCTGGTAATTATAGTATGGCAAAGGAACAGGTTATGGGAATTCTCTGTTCCTGTCACAAACTACAGCTCCAAGAGCTCCCTGCTGAGAGGTTATTAAACTAATTTAAGTAAATTGTGTGGTGGTCACATACCATGTGACACAACTTGAAGCCAGACATGAGCAAATTTGTCAATTTTGATTTCTCTCAGTTTCTCATTTTTCCAGTCTTAAGCACCATTTCCCACATTTCCACATCAGTTTGCTATTTTTTTAAAAAAGAAAAACCTCGCAAAATTTCACCGCTACTTTAGCGCTGATTTCTCCTATTAGGCACATTTTTATATGGCGTTTGCATAATGTGCACAATTTTGCAAAGCAATTTTCCCTGCTCTAAAGCATGTGTGTATGCTGTTTTCACTAACAAATGCATTTTTACCTGCACTGTGTTTTTCTACATATTGCTTGCCTGGAGAAGAGCACTGCAAAATTCAGTTCGGCTTGCGCATTGTTTCAGTAGGTGCGAATTAGGTTCATCTTTAAATGTGAAGTGAATGTTGTTAGCCCCAAAATGGAAACAACATGAAGTACCAACAAAAGAAGAGTGGCAGATGAAAATGATGGACTTTGCAGAACTGGCGAAACTGGCGGGAAGAATCTGGAACCAGCGAGACCAAGACTTCCAAAAAGACTGGAATAAATTTATATTATATTTGAAAGACAACTGTAAGCAATTAACATCACTAGCAGGGTTATCTGAAGACTTGTAAGATGAAATTGCTACCTATTCAGGTTGAGTAATTTAATATTTTAGGTAATGATAGAACAAGAATAGGAAAAGAAGTGAAATGAAAAGAAGCAAAATTTAATTTTGTAAACCATTAGGTGGGAGGGAGGAAAGTCATCAGGCTCAGTTGAGCCAAAGAGATTTAATAAGAGGATATGATGTTACGCAATGTGATTATATGTAAAACTGATAAAAAAATTATTTTAAAAAATGTGAAGTGAATGGAACTTATTCCCCAGCCCTGCTGGACACCAGTGTAAGTTTTCCCCCAGTCAATCTGTGGTAGCTAGCTGGGAGAAAGAGAGACCTGAGCGGATCTGCTCAGATAGAACAAGTGACACCCCCCCAAAGAAAAACCCAATACAACTGGAAGAGCCAAGGCAAACATCTGAGACACAAACATCCATATGCGCACATAAATAGTTCCTTTGACTGTTTATCAAACTCAGGAAGGAAGTGGGATCAGACAGAGAGATCAGAAGTTGCTGACCCATCATATGACACTCCCTCTCAGAAACAAAAAAAAAACCCCACAGCACGCCCACACAGGAAACAACAAGGGAAGCCTTGAAAAGAGCTGAGGACACCACAGTCACACCCCGGAGGTGGCCAATCTATCAAAATTCCTAAACCAGAGATTAATAGAAGGCACACATGGACCACAATTCAGAGCCGGGGATAGGACTTCTCTCCTTTGTAGCAGATGTTTGTGGCTTGCTGCCATACAGCAAGCGAAATCTTTCCCAACGCATTCGTTTAACAAGTTTTTTTTTTTAAAAAACTATTTATAGATGAAAGGTTATTTACGCGTACTTATGCAATGCTTTAAACTCATTTGGACTCTGCGTTCAATCAGCATCTTTCTGGATGCAAACAAAAGAACCCTCAGATAATTCCAATAGACACATTCACTTGCACGCACGCACACCCTCCAACAGCATCCGTTCCTAAATGCATAAGGTGCATTAGGTTGGGAAGGGAAGCCACAACTTCTGCTTCTGGCAGATGAATCAGGTTGCCCACTTGCCTTGTGCAGGAAGCTGTCATGTTAAAGGAGAAGAGACAATCACCACAAGTCAGGTGACCTATGGCTAACAATCACTGAGAACTTTAGGGACACTCATTGTCACGAGCGTCTGTTCACCTGGCTGTCCTGACGAATTGCCATGAGGACAATCTGATGTGGCTTTTGTAGGTCAAAAGTGAAGCTATATGTGGAAAAGAAAAGACTTGCCGGATAATGCATAATTCCTGGAAGGGGGGAGTGTTCGCTCTGTACAGCTCAACAAATATTAGTCCAGTGGGTACCTTGTATTTATTTTACCTGTGGGCAAGTTTATTCACCTTGTTTATGACTACTGAGACAAACGGCTTTGGAACAATGGCTGTGATTGCAGGGGTGCAATGAAAAGGCTTTACAGAGGACAGGAGCACATCTCTTAAGTTCTGGGAGGAAGATGCTGTGCCTTCTCAAAAGCTCACCACTGGAACCTGACTCTTGTCTTGTGACTTTAGTTTCTCATTCATACTCTACCACCCAGTTCTCACAAACTGACAGGGCCTTTAAAAAATAAATATAAAAGTGGAAGAACAAAGATGTGCAGCTCAGCCTTGAAGAACAGAACAGACGTCCCAACCCTGACTGAAGGAAAGAAAGCTCTTGTAGAATTATATCTAGGGCTAATACATACATTCAGTTTCTGGCATGGTACAGTCTTCTCAAGTGACTCTACCAATTCAAACTTTACATAGGCTTTGCATATTGTAAAACGTTTTCCCACATCAAAACTGTGTCCCATATGAAAGTAGATTCAGGTAGGTAGCCCTGTTGGTCTGACACAGTCAAAGTAAATTTAAAAATTGTCCAGTAGCACCTTAGAGACCAACTAAGTTTGTTCTGGGTATAAGCTTCCGTGTACATGCACACTTCTTCAGATACACATGCACACAAAAACTTATACCCAGAACAAATTTTGTTTGTCTCTAAGGTACTACTGGACAATTTTTATTTTTTATTTTTTTTTATTCCATATGAAAGTGTTACGTTCCAGAAAGAAGGCTTTGGGCCTAATGCATCAGAAATGCAAATATTTCATGTGGGGCATGGCATTTCCCCCACAAGAAATCTGAGGGGATACGGTTGTGTTTTGAGGACTGTACCATTCCAGGAACTGGCATTCTGAAGCAGCCCTTAAGCTGGGTCTCCAGTAACTTAGGGAGACATTTATTGCTTATGTTATTTATATCCAAGCTTTCAAATAAACTATAACAGGATAGCTACGATCTTATATCTGGGTCTGACTGAATGTCAGATAGTGGTGATCCTATCCATTTTGTGGCATTACTGACAGTTTTGGATGCACACAGTTAAACCCTTCTTGGCTACTATCAAAGGCTCAGGACAGTAGCACGACTGATGCAATTGCAACTAGTACAAATCCAAGAGGGGCTGCCGCAATTGTGAATGCCTCTGAACTGTTTGGGATGGTGATTGGATGACTGGGGACAATAGCATGCACCAGCCAATCAGCCCAAAGGGTAGGGAGCAATAAAGGGCATGAGAATTCAGAAGCACAATTTCCCAATAATCTATTATGGGCTGATAGCTGCCCTGGGAATATTTATAGTTTACCAGGATCAAGACATCCCATCAACACATAGGCAGGAGGGACGGGGCTTCCCTCTGACTTTGATACTAGAGCAAAGCCACCCACAGGTGTGCATCATCATGGTTTTCATGGTAGTTTGCACAAATGGTAGGATCTGAATTAACCTGGCGCTGCCATTTCATAGGTAATTCCATGAACAAAATCCCCATGGCAGAGGTAGGTGAACTTTGTCCATTCTCCAAAAGGTAACATAAATCCAGGACCTCTTACAGAGTTTGATGCTGTCTCTGTAGCTTCCGAGCTTTCCCCCATCACACACATGGCTTCCAGATGGAATACCATCCCTCCAAGCAAGAAGCTGTGGCTGAGGCAATTCATGGCTCATTTTGGTCTTATCATGTGCTGCCCAGGCATGTTGGACCTGATCCAGCTTCTCTTTATTTCAGTGGGCTGCTGGTGTAGCCCTTTCATCAGAAGGCAGCATCCATCCTTAGATATTTTTTTGCCTAGATGATATGTTCATTGCCTCCATATGATCCATGCTACGCCTGGAACAAAGCTGAGAGCTGCTTTCTTGTTATTTGGGCTCCCAGGCAGGATGGAGCCTGAAGGCTTTTGACTCTTATTATGCACAGGAAAAGCCAATATAGCACCCTGTTGTTTAACCAGCTTTATTAGTCACTTTATTCAAAGAGCTTTCTTTGTCAGCTTTTTTTTTTGATTGAAGCTTTTTTGTGGTTACCCATCAGTTCAACCAGGGAGCGGGGGGACACAAGACTTATAAATCCAGGAGTGCCTACAATTATATCATGAGCAATGCAGTATACCCAGTTTACAGGTCAGGCTACATGTTACACCTAGGCCCCATCTGCACTGTGCATTTAAAATAGCATCATGCCATTTTAAACGGTTGTGGCTTCATCCAAAAATTCCTGGGAAGTGTCACTTCTTAAGGGGGTTGAGAGTTGCCAGGAGACCCTCTATTCCCCTCACAGAACTACAATTCTCAGAGTGGTTTAACAGTCAATCCCTCATCCCAGGGAACCCAGTGAGCACTAGGAAGGCCTCTGCAGGAGCCTGTGAGTCCTACATGGACAATCCCTGGAGTATGCTTGGCCAGCCTTATGTAGAAGACATTTAGTCCGCAGTACTGGTGCAAGAGCGTAGTTTCAAATACAGTGGTACCTTGGTTTTCAAACGTCTCCGTTGACGAACATTTCGGTTTTCAAACGCCATAAACCCGGAAGTAAATAAATGCTTCGGTTTTCATATGTGCCTCAGAAGTCAAATCAGAAACACGGCTTCCGTACTGTTTTCCATATTGAGTTTTCCATTCTGAGGCTTCTGTACTGAGTTTTCGGTTTTCAAATGTTTCAGAACTCGAACGGTCTTCCAGAATGGATTACATTTGAAAAACAAGGTACCACTGTACGTTTTATTGCTCTTGGAAAAGCTACATGTTAAACTTAATGCATAAGTTGTTTGTTCATATTTGATATTTGCCTGACTGTTGGAAGAATGACCATGAATATTTGTCTAGTATAAACTGTATATGTTATTCCATGCAGATGCAGCCCATTGGCCTAAATTATAACCCATCATGTTTTGCATCCAGGCCAAGTAATATATTAATATATTAAATATGAATCAGTTTCTGAATGTGTCTTGTAAATCGCATCATACAGAGACATGGCTTTGACAGAACCTTGCATAACCTCCAAGGCAGTGATTGCCAGACCAGATGAACTACCCTTGTGGGAAGGAATTTCTGCAGGACACAGTGAAGCCCTTAAGCTCCCCCTTCTGGAAGGGCCTTTGGGAGAAGGAGCATGTGTTGTAGCCTACCATCTGGTCTCTGTGACAAAAAGCCTTGTACAATTCTCACCGTGGTATCTGGCAGCCCTGTTCTGCATGCACAGGCTATGAGGATGCTTGGCTCACCACAGTGAGGTAAGGAGGGGGGGTGAGGGATTCTGCAACAATCTGGCACCCTGTGCTGATATGAAATTCCTTCATGGGCTTTCACCCGGTGGCGTAGCGTGGGGAGTGCAGGGGGGGGCCAGCCGCACCGGGTGCAACATCTGGGGGTTAGGGTTAGGGGGCGCAAATTACTTGCCTTGCCCCGGGTGCTGATAACCCACGCTACGCCACTGCTTTCACCACCCCTTGATTTGCAGCAGGAGGTTCCTTTAGACGCCTGTCACACAAACACAAACAGTAGCAAAGCGGCCGTGGTTCTCTTCCGAAGAATTATGTCACTCCCAACACTTCCACCCTCCCCATCCCGTGGTTATCTGCAACTCATAGCAGGTACTTTTTTATTCTTTAAATGAGATAGACAAGGAGACCTCCCAGCTAGTGTGAAATGACAGGTAGAAGCAAAGAGTAACTGGCACATGTGATCTCGCCTGCCCTGGTTCACAGTAATTTTGCAAATCGACTGAGATCAGCATTTTCTGAACTCTCTCAGCTAATAACCAAGTGAGAGATAGATGCCCCAGACGTATTTTATTGTGATGGGGGTCAAAATGTTCACAATGAAGCTTGTCTGCATTTGCTAAAGTTCAGTCACACTGGGAGCAAAGCCTTGGGGGCAGTACAGCAGGCACAGCAGCTATGATGTAGAATGGAAGAGGAGAGGTAGAGGGGGGTGTGCCAAATTTTGGTGTCGCACAGGGTGCCGCTGAAATTTGAGACCCCAAGGTCCATCTCTGCAAGTGCTCAGGCAGCAATCCTATCTCCATTTACTGAAAAAGAAGTCCCATGGAACAAAATGGGGCATGTGCATAGGTGGTTTATTATTTGTGGCTTTCCAAATACTAAAACAAACAAACACACTCAATGTATTTGGCCAGGATTTGACGGACTGGTTTACCTGAGAAGGAAATGATGTTTAGAAGACCAAATCCCAAAGACAGTTTCACATCTGTTGTTTATTAGCCTCATGTTCACGATCCAAGATTCCAGTCAGAACCATGAAGCATTGCGTGTGAGAGGCTGTAGCTCAGGGTGGAAAACTGGTGAGGCTAAGAGAGACTACCAGAGATTTTTTCCTCTCTCCTCTCTCTCTGCTACACAGGTGAATTTTGCTTAGTCCACTGTAGGTAAACTTAAGGAAGCAAATGCCATTGAAATTAATGGCAATTCATTGTATATATCTTAGTGCAAACCACCATATGGAGGTTCTTGGATTTCCTTCATTTCAAAGCATCCCACTCTTTCTTGCTGGGAGAGCCACTTCAGCTGAATTATTTTTTATGCCTAGCAAAGTGCCCAAAGCCAAAACGTTCCATGGTTCTGGTGAACATGTGATTCTAGACTGAAGCACAAGGAAATTGATTTAATGGAGTGAGAGTATTTCTACATTTACTGCAACTCCATGAATGTGATGTGTTGTTGTCTTCCAGCGTGAGAGGCAGGGTGGAAATATGTCAAGTCACCAGGTATTCATTTCCTCCCTCACTTCAAACACAGACCATAACAGGCCGTGAAATAAACGTGGAAGCGATAAAACTCCAGATCTTGGAGTAAACACATGGATAGTGTTTTGTCTACAGGTGGAGTTTATTGCATTCCTGCAAACGGTTTATAGCCTTGAGACGCTGCCGTCATCCCCCGCCTCCCTTGCCTCCTGTTCTTTCATCCATCGGCCTTGTTCTGCTATTGTCTGCTAGATCATCTCAAACCGGTTTCCCGTGGAAAATAAATTTGCATCAGAGAAACAGGGAAGGGGGCATGGGAATAAGTGAGCAGGCAGCACCAGCCTTTCAAACCAGGGCTACTCAAACTGCGACTGACCAGGCCAAATGGAGCCCACCAGCCATGTATGGTGGCTACAGAGGCTTGATACTCTGTTTTTGTTCCCTGCTTGGAGTGGTCTGCAGGGAGTGGTATGCAGATCCCAGCATATGAATGCTGATGGACAATGCTCACCTTGGCAGATCAAAAGTCATGAGGTCCTGGTTTGAACCAATTCCATGCCACTTTGGGGTCAGGTAAGCTACAGTATCCAGGGCTTTTTTCCGAAGTGAGTGCCAATGCCATTCTCAGAGAACAAGGGAGGAGCTCATGGTGATCTCTGACAGCTCTTTTTCTAGGAATACAGCACTGGCAAAGACCAGTCCTTTGTGGGCAGGAAAATGACTCTTTTGGTGGTGTTGAGTCATTGTCCACTTAGTATTTGGTGTCTTTCTTGAACAATTGCATTTTGAAGGGTCAAAAGGGTGTTCTGTATCACAAGAGGAACTAACTGGTGTGAAAATCAAGCTGCAACTTATGGTCCCCAAAGAGTTCCTTTTTTGGTGACACTGCTGCTTTTTACCAACTTTGCCACATAAAGTATGCCCAGTTTGCAATTGTGAGTGACAAAGAGATGGGACTAAACCAGATGGCCCCACTTCTGATTCCATGTGAATTAGAAAAATTGTATCTTTATAAATACCCCGTTGTTAGCTTGCACGTAGGAATATTATTTCTTTCAATCTTATTTGTTTGTTAAAAGCAATTACATCCTACCTCTCTGAGAAATATTGCCCAAGGTGGCTAACAATGAATAATTCATTGAAAGGTAAAAGATATATTTTAAAAAAATACACAGAAGAATCAGAAAAGAAAAGAAAGTAATATGAAGTAGAGACAGAACAAAGCAATATATATATGGCAGCAGAGATTAAAGCTATCCAGTTAAAATCAGCCAACGGATAGGCCAAGTGCCAGCCAAAAGTAGAAATAAACGGGGCGGGGGGATTCGCTTGGAAAGTGACAGCAAAGAGGAAGGAGAGAGAGAGAGAACCTGATTCCTCAAGGGCAGTACTATCCCATCTAAAACAGGTTGAACATCCACTCTCTGAGCCACAGGTATATGGGCCATGAGCATCTCTGTTTTGTCTGTATTAAGTTTCATTTCCTTTTCCTTCATCCATTCTATTCCCAACTCCAAGCACCGATTCCTTAACACCACTCTTGGAACACAATGGCAAGGAAAACTAGAGTGAGATAGGAAGAAAGGGCAAGAGCAACCATTTGCCCCTTCTGCCCCCGCCCTCAGGCCTAAGATGAGGAGAACACGGCTGCACCACATCATTGATCTTAGTTACTGGGGGAAGTCATGGCTTTCCCCCGAGAATCCTGGGAAGTGTAGTTTGTTAAGGCATGCTGAGAGCTGTTAGGAGGCCCCTATTCCCCTCACAGAGCTACAATCCCAAAAGTTCCCCAGGAAAAGGGACTGGTGGTTTCCTTGGCTGCCCTGATGACTTTGTTGAAAGGGGAAATGCCAAAAGCAAAGGACGAACAGATCTGCTCTGATGGTGACAACTATGAACTGTTTTTGCTGGGGTAGCTAGAAGCTCCAGATGTTTTCCAGCTGTTTCAAAAATGTTGACTGCTGTGGTCATTTTAACTAGGCTCTACCCATTAAGATCAGAAGTGAACAAGCTTAGGTTTCCCCAAGGCTTTGCCATTTCAGGCTGTTTGGTATAGTTTGAACGCAGGACTAACCAGTGGAGAGTGTGCCCAGATAAATGATAATGCATCTTTCACATTGAGGAAGTCAGTGTAAACACCACTTATCGTGCACATGCACATGTGCTCTGGGTTGAGTTTTCTTCCTCTTTCCAACGTCTTCATACTGTTTAGACCCAGATAAATTCTTTTTTTTAAAAAAAGCATGCAGCATATTTTTAAAAAATGGTTTCGAAGATTACGAAATTGCCCTGTATGCAAGTGACAACCCAATGTTGTCGTTCTGTAAATTGCCTCATTCAGACAGGCTTACATTGCATAGATTTTACTGGTGATTAAGCCAGTGCTTCTGTCCTGATCTAAGGTTCCTTTTTCGCTGCAGGACCTGTTGCATCTGGAAGTGGGGCTTTTTGACGAACGTAGTAAGCTCATGGCAACTTCATGGCCAACCAGTGATGTGAGCCCAGCTCTCCCCAGCCCAAATCTAACATGCTAACTGCGACACCCCTCCTTTGCCAGCTCACTATTCTATAACCAGGCCTAGCACCAGAAGTCAACAAAGCCAGGCACTGCCCAAGGACCCCCCAGCAGCTCAGAAGGGCCCCCCAGGAACCCAACCTGGCTGTGCCACTTTCCCACCCTCCATTGTATCAAGCACTGGGTGGGCTGTGGCGCCACTTTTGAATGGGAGCATTTTACAGATCAAGAGCAGGGTATTGCATTTTGGACAAATTAAAATGGCAGGCGGTTACAGAGGACAGGAATAAAAAATGAAACTGCCACCTATCCAATGTTAAAACGCTGCCCTGGGGCCAGCAAGGAGGGTGGTAAGTGTGTTGCTGACGCTGCAAAAGCAACAGCGGGTGAGTGAATGGCAGGGGGCATCTGTGGCACCTTGCCATGGGTCTCCTGAAGCTTGGCACTATCCTTGTCTGTAACTGCCAGCTGATTCTAATAGATTCGGCATTGTGCTGTGTACTGCTACTGCTACAGTGGTACCTCGTGTTACATACGCTTCAGGTTACAGACTCCGCTAACCCGGAAGTAGTACCTCGGATTAAGAACTTTGCTTCGGGATGAGAACAGAAATTGTGCTCTGGTGGTGTGGCACCGGCAGGAGGCCCCATTAGCTAAAGTGGTGCTTCAGGTTAAGAACAGTTTCAGGTTAAGAACGGACCTCCGTAATGAATTAAGTACTTAACCCGAGGTACCACTGTACACACATACAGATGTTTAGATTCTTAGATTCATTTTTGGGGCACGGCTATGGGGCTGCCACGATTATCTCCTGCATCTCAGAATTGATTGATATGCATTGGATTGGCAGGAAACAAGGGGTGCAAGACAAAATCCATGGGGCACCTCAGATTGTTTCTTGGGATGCGATAACAGCAGTCTTCAGAAACAAACAGCCACACAGGTCTTTCTGTACAAATTATTGACAAGGTACTTGCAGTGGGAGCTTTAAGTCTCTCTCTTTTCTCAGGATCCATTCAACATAAGCACACTAACATGCTAGGGAAAACAGGATGGAATAATATTAGTGGGGTGCAATCCTATGGATAGAGTACGCATTTAAGGTCATAGATAAACCATAATAGAGGAATAATTATCTGGATTTATGTGGTCTCATTAGCTCTGATAGTGCAGCACATCGGACCGCAAAGTAATTAGTGCTGTTGTACAGAAGGATTTAGAGAGCCTTTTACATTAAATACTGTCATCATCGTTAATCAGCCCAACTAAAGTTCCTGCCATTATTAGTGCACTTAACATCTCGAAACGTCCTTCTGTTCTGGAGAAGAAATAGAGCCACAGAACACACCAGACTCTGAATGATCCAGGCTGAACCCGAGCCAAATCCCTCCGTGGAAAAGTTTCCATTGTCACCACAGTCATAGGATAATTGAAAATTTATTTTTGACTTTATTTAAAACACTTCTGTTCCACCTCTCAGTTACGAAAACACAAACCCACAAATGTCTGCAGCAGCTAACAGAGAAGTGAAGAAGAATCAGTTTAAAATATACACAGTAAATAATAAAAACCAAATGAGCAATAGAGAAAGGAGCCAAACAATGGAACAATCAATCAGCAGCCATAAAGCAATATAAAGGGATAATGTGCAGTTGTTTGGGAGAGGTAATGGAATTCAGCAACCTCTTCCTACTTGTTCAGAAAAGCTCACATTGACTTTATTGTTCTGGCAGCCAGTGCCTATTGGTGATTATGGCTCAAGATACAAGGAAAATGGAGGGTGCTTGACATCCCTTTCCAAGAAAACTGTTCCATATCAGCTTCTGGGAAGTCATGAAGAGAGGCTTCTGGCTGAGATAAAGAAAGAGTTTCTGTTTGCAACAAATACTAGGAACTCATTGGAAGCTGCCTTTACTCAGTCAGGCTATTTAAGCCACCTAGCCAGTAGTACCAACTGTACTTTGATTGACAGTGACTTCCTAGGGACCTGCTACCTGATCCTTTTAACTGGAAGTGCCTGGGTCTGAACCTGGGATCTACTGCATGCAATGCATGAGCAACATCACTGAGCTACGGCCCCATGGCCACAACCCACAATGCTTAGGGAGATGCAGGGTCATCCATGCTTGCTTGTCCCAGCCCCCCCCCCCATATTAAGGGGGCTGCCACCCCCCACTGCCACCGGGTGCCCTCCGCATGCCCCTGCAACCTGCAGCCTCCCTCGCTGGCTGCACTTCCTGATCTGTTTCTTCACAAGTTCTTCTGGGCTTAAATTGAAATGTGGACACCCAGGAAGGCTGCAGGGTACAGACGACTGGCAATATGGTTTGCAGTTTCTATCCCCTTTGAAAATTTTGAAATGTAACTTGTTTTCTTATCAATGGAGAATGGTTATTAAAAAAAAAATCAGGAGCAATTTTCAGCACAGCACATGTCTAAACCATCATCACCTCTTAGGACAGTGAGTTCCTTACATTCATTATGCTTTGTGGGACAATGCACTTGCTTTTTTTCTGCCCTAAGTTCACACAAGCTCCTCTTTCCCCTAGAACACCCTACCCTTTATTTTTCATTCCCTTTCTCCCAAACAGTGGACAACACAAAGAACTAAACAGTATATACCGATGCTGGGCATTGACATGTAGACTAAGTGTCCCAATATCTTTCCATGCGTCATACTCACATGGTTTTATAGCCACCCACCCACTTGCCCTCCTCTTGGTTATAGTGCCCCATTTCCTTCTCACCACCCACATGCACTTACTTTTTCTCTCCGTCCTCCACCTGTCTTGGCAGCAAAGCCAAGGGCACCACACCTCAGTTCTGTGGCGGCCGTGATCTGTTTCCTTCCCTTCCAAGGGTATTCCCATAGCTGCTACTGCAGAGGTCTTACTCTTCCTTGACTCTTTACAACCAATGAGCTTGCTTCCCCTGTCCACACACATGAGCAGTCCCAGTCGCCCCCGGATGTACACTTGCTTGGACCCATCCAACGTGTGAACCAGGAGTCGAGGACGAACCAAAATCTAACCTGCTTTGCAGGATTGTTATTGTTGCGGAGGTGAGATTGAGGTTCTTGCAACTGCCCTGAGGCCTTGAAGGTCGTGTTGGAACAGAGAGAGAAACAAATCAGCTAGGAAGGCACAGCCTTTGAGAGGCCTCCTTCACTGTCCTGGCTCACTTGAAAATGGATATGGAGACTGGGCAGGTGTCAAAGGTCAAAGGCAAAGTTGGGCATCTGCCAAGGTCTCACACACCAACAGGAGGTGCACAGGCAAGAGCTCTTCCTCTGCAGCTCAGCATCTTCCTTCTTCATATGTCTCTTGTTCTGCCCCAGAAAATGGCGGTGGTAAAAAGGACAAGGGATAGGGGCCACTTATTGATTTAACTTTTATTTAGAGTTAAATCAAAGCTTCCCAAGGCAGCTGACATCATTAAAGATTTCAAACTACAACAGCAATACAAAATAGAAATGGAAAAGTACCTCAGTGCTATTAACCATCAGCAGTAAACCAGATAACAGATAAACCATCCCAACCTGGTTTCACAATTTACAGAGCAATTATTTAAGTTACCAGACCCTTTCTAGAATACTGAAGTGTAGTGATCTTCCTGAGGCTCAGAGTTCCACATTCCACAGCTGCGGGGTCACCACTGAAAAGGCCCTCTCCCTTTCGCCTGCCAATTCTACTTTCCTAGGTAGCAGGCAAATGAAGTGTGGGATCAATTGTTGATCTTAATGTGTGGGTAGGTTGGCAGGGGTACAGGCAGCCCTTCAAACAACTTCAGGATTTTCAAGGTTAAAGCCCGCAATTTAAATTGGGCTCAGAAACTCACCAGCAACCAATACAACAAGCGTAATAAGGGCGTTACAAGATCTGACCACCTTGCTCCCATCTTGGCAGCCACATCTTGAATCAGATGAAGTTTCCAAGCCATCTTTAAAGGCAGCCACACATAGACCACATTGGGCAGAGCGGTCCCTCCCCCTACCTGGCCGATCCCTTGGCAACACCTCCCCAGGCGGGATTGGGCGATTGGCTGAGGTAGGCGGAGACCTCCAGGTATCCAGCCTGGGGAGGGCGAAGCCAGCCCATACTACCAGGAGCTGCACTGGGATCTGGGGGGCTGTGCGCGACCACGCAAAAGGCGCCCCCCATTTGATGTGGGGAGCGGTCATTACAGTAGTCAAGCCTAGACATGACTGGGTATAGTTTACTGTGGCTCAGTTTGACTGATGCTGAAGCTGAAGAAATGAACTCCTGCTCACCACTGCCACAAGTTAGTGCAGAGTTCAAGAGAAATCCCTAACCGCATACTTGTTCTTTCAGAGAAAGTGCCACGCCATCCTAGACTAGATGTAAACTTCCTTCTGGAACACGCAACCCTGCCTCCACCCACAGAACTTCCATCTGGACTAGAATTTGTTTCCTCGGTTTAGGAGTTCTGTGGCCTCCCTGGGATTGGAAAACAGAAATGAGAGATAGAACTGACTGTCAACCATATACAGGTGGTACTGCAGCCCAGACCTCCAGATGGTTTCCCCCAGTGGTTTCATGTAGATCAGGGGTTGGCAGCCTAAGGCCCATGTGCCAGGAAGTGGCCCACGGAGGCTGTTTAACCAGCCCACGAACCACCCCTGAACCGAGCCTCCCGCTTGGTGAGTCCCCGCGCATTGCACTAAACTGGCGCAGGGACTCGAATCTTCTGCAGCTCTGGAAATCGCTTCTGCGCATGCGCAGACACCGGAAATCGCTTCTGCATAGGCATGGTTTTCTGCATCTGGGCATGCGCAGAAGCGATTTCCGCCGCCACGGACATGCGCAGACGCGATTTCCAGTGTCACGCTGCACCGGGCGGGCCCATGGAGGATCTCCATAGGAGTGATCTGGCCCATGCTCGGTAAGCCTTGCCGACCCCTGATGTAGATGTTCAAAGGCATGGTGGGCAATACCAGCCCCTGTTGAACCTCTTACGTCAATTGTCACAGGGTAGAGCTGAAGAATGCTCATCTAGGAAGATACAGCTCCACCACAAAATGGTGTCTCCTATGCCCATCCCTGACAACCAACCCGGAACGATGCCCTGGTTAATGGGATCATATGCTCCTGAGAGCTCCAGGGGAACTAGCAGCATAGCACTCCCGGTGGTGAGGAGGTTGACTCCCTGAGGGAGGGGGGCCCACGGAGGGTGTCTTGTCTTCTTCTTGCCCAGAGGCACTTCCAAAGGTGGATTCGTCACTATGTGGAGGATGAGCTCAGGATTGAACATGAAATTTGGAATGGTGCTTGGAACACATACATGCATGTGCGCACAGAACACACCCCAACTTTCCTTCCACATCTCAGACTCTTAAGACAGCTGTCATATTGCAGTCTATTTTATCTTTGGCTTCCCTTTGAAAATGGCGATGCTGAGATTCGTACTTGAAACATAGTGTGTAGCCAACTGGCATTCTGGTTGTCTTCAAGGGAGATGTCACCAATGACAGGCTGGCTTTTGCACTGAATGGCTGGTGTTTGCTTATCCGTCCCACGGAACGGAACTCAATCCAGTAAATACAATCGACATTCACTGTGTTGCTGCTTTCATTCCAAGATGATATGTAATTTATTATGTTTCCCCCCATCTGTATTGTGTTTTCTTTGCATTCAGATGAATGGGGTAGAATAGTGTGACGACAATGTAATTCATTACATTATGCAATTTTGCCACAGTGGACAAATAATGTAGTTTTCAGTGGAAGACGAACTATGGAAAAAGTGATGCATGTGATGAATACAGGGCAGAGCAGAGAACAGCGCCTTCTTACATCCCTTTTCCTGACGATCATTAGGATTTCTTTCTCCTTCTCTTTTATTCTTCCCTGCCACCTCTAGAAATATTTGGAAGTGCCACATCCAGCCCTCCCTCCCTTTCATCACAGTAATGATGTAGAGCCTCTTCCTTTGATCACAAACATGAAGACAGAACAAACGGTGCCTCCAGAGATCCTGCTCACTGCCAGCAGTTGGCAGGTGTTGCTTGGGCTGCCGCCAAAACACCACCACAGGCTACCTGGCAGAGCGCGGATGCAGCACCTGCACCTCTTTCTTTGAAACCCAAAAGTGAGAAGGCAGAGCAGGTCACCAGGTGGAGGATGCCACTCTATCAAAGAATGGAAAAAAAGCCCTGTAACAATACAGCAATTTGACCTCATTACTCATTTGGCTCCTGAAAGAAAGAAAAAAGGATACAGGAATCCAAGGTGCACTATGATTCTTCAACCTGCTAAGCAAAAGACCAGCGTCAAACTCTTATCCAGGCTGGAAAACCAGGGCTGAGGGAGAACTAAAAAAGCAATCTTTTTTAAAAAAACAAACAAACCCAAGGCAGCTTGCAGACATGGCACCAGGAAAATACCAATATCCATCCATTAACTTCTTGGGTGTTTGAGATCAGCAGAGGGGGGTGCTTTTGGTAGTTCCTCTGCTCTCAGAAGCTCAGGGTGGGCAGAGATGGCATTCTCTGTGACCACTGGTGGAGAAAGGGGGGAGCGCACCGCCCCTGGCAGCACGATCCCAGTGGGGTGCCATCGCGGCTGCCCCCCTGCCCATGCTGGGCGCCACACCCCCCAGGACACGTGCCAGCCCCGGCCCCACCCCCGCCTGCTCTCCGCCACCCCCACCCCCAGGTGCCGGAGCCTGAAGCTCTGCCACTGTCTGTGGCAGCCCCTAAGTTGTAGGAATCCCTCCCCACAGAGGTGAGTCTGGCCCCTTCACTATACAGCTTTCATTGTATGCTGAAAATACAACTCTTCACCCTGATCTTTGACGCTTGGGATGCATTTTTCAAGATGCTCTTGTGACTATCATTTGTTTTAAACTGTTTTATTGTTGTGTATTATTGTGACAACAATAGATTGTTGTGTTGTGACCCTAGGGTGAATGTTTTTATTGGTTATTGCCCACCCAAACAACAACAGCAAGCCATGCACAGTATTTACATACACCCAGTTCAACCTGGTACACCAGAAACAGTCCAACAGCACTTTACTAAGAAAATTTAAGGAATGTGTGAAAACTATTACTGCTTTAAAAAAAAAAAAAAAACCAACCTAGCGGCTTTTATAAGATATTTCCAGCTTTGGCAGAAGACTCCATGGAAGTACTCACAAAAATCACCAGCATATGCTATCCTTCTTATTATAAATCCTTGCACAGAATTCCTTGCAATGTCCCTTTATTTGGCTCCAGCTGAAGCTTCTTCCTTCCCAGCGGCATCCAAACTATGTAAAGGCCCCACTTGAGTATGTGCATTGAAATCTGGTGGATCAAAGTTTCCCATTCATGCCAGATTACCATTCAGTCTCCCTTGCAGAAATCAAAGAGATGTTGCAGTTTATGTCCCGTTTAATCTCCTTTTGCAAACAAGGGATCTAGCTCCTCTCTAACTGATTTTATTGTTGTAAATTTCTGATCACACACTGAAAGAAATGAGCCAGTAAAATCTCAGCTACATTTGTTGATCAAAACTCAGATGCACCATATAAAGAAATGTTATCAACGCTGTTAGCTAACAGCAAGAAATTGGAAAAGTGAAGATGGAGGATGAATGGGAAAATTTAACACAGCAATATGCCTTGATGGAAAGATTGGCAAAGCAACCAGAAAAACCAACATAGAGGATGAGTTCATTAGATGGTGGCACAGGTTCATTCTACATTCCAGAATCAGTGAAAATGGGACTTCACCAGCAGCTTCCTAAGAACTTTCCTGGAGAGACTTGATAGGTTGAGATGAAACAATGTACTGCCCTTCACATTCTCCCTATGCATTATGAAAATAAGCTTAATGACACAAAAGGGAATATTGTACATCAAAGAAACCAAACCAAATATGATGTGATATTTTTGCATGATATTGGTATATAAAGTGGGGGGGGTGAATATGTGTACAGTGGTACCTCAGGTTACATACGCTTCAGGTTACATAAGCTTCAGGTTAAAGACTCTGCTAACCCAGAAAAAGTGCTTCAGGTTAAGAACTTCGATGAGAACAGAAATCAGGCTCCGGTGGCGTGGCAGCAGCAGGAGGCCCCATTAGCTAAAGTGGTGCTTCAGGTTAAGAACGGTTTCAGGTTAAGTACGGATCTCCGGAACGAATTAAGTACTTAACCTGAGGTACCACTGCACTGCCATTCTGGAGGGAGGGAGCTGAATACTGTCCAAAACTAAATTCAACAGGGGAAACAAACAAATGAAATGGTGGGTCATTGCTATGAAGAAGGCAGCCCTGCAAGTTTTCACTACTTGGTTCAATGAAGGTCTGTTTACTCTTGGGTAAAGAAACGGAATGCAATAAAAAGTTTATATATAATACGTGCTTGGTAACAAATGACAAGAAGGGTATTTGTATATGCTGTCAAGCCTATGAGGCCATGTCCACTGTGCCCAGCGAGTTGCAACAGGAATGAAAAAGCTTTTTGCATTTTAAAACTTAAGCCCCAAATCAGTAACATTTTAAAGAATGAAAAATGCTACAGACTCATAGAGAGATGCATTGCCTATCCATAGAATCAGAGTGTTGTTCTGAGGAAATGGAGCTGGATTCTTTACATAAAAGTGAGTGAGAGTTTCCTTCTAACCATGTAATAAAATCTCTGAAGCTGTTGTTTCTCCTCCTCCTCCCTTTCATTAGTTTACACTTGCTTCATTTTCTGAAGTTCTCTTCAGCTGAAAGGGGAAGATCAGTGTACTACTTAAAAATATAAATGAGGAGGGGAAGCCCATGGGCACAGGAATCATAATACATATTCCAAACCCAGGGGATCAAGACATGTTTCCAAAACATGCTGTGGGGAGAGAGTTATGCAAAGTTCTCTCAAAACTTCTCCAGGGCATGGTGTGGGGGAGACAAACACAAGATGAACTCATTCACAAGAGTTATGGGATGTTTCTCTGTGCAGATCGTGGTCAAGTGAGGAATGCAGAAAGTCTGCCTTGCAACGGAAACAGCACTTGCAAAGAAATCCAGGCTGAAATATCTCTACAAGAGTGGTGTCAGATTAGACAAGGGGGAGAAATTCTGTCCTGTTCACATTTAAAGGCTACCTGATTTGCACTTTCCAAATCAATATGTGAACTGAAACACAGCCATCAAATGCAGTTCTCCAGCTAAGTAATGTATAGAAAAACTCATATAGGTAAAGGTAAAGGGACCCCTGACCATTAGGTCCATTCGTGGCTGACTCTGGGGTTGCGGCGCTCATCTCGCTTGATTGGCCGAGGGAGCCGGCGTACAGCTTCCGGGTCATGTGGCCAGCATGACTAAGCCGCTTCTGGCGAACCAGAGCAGTGCACAGAAACACCGTTTACCTTCCCGCCGGAGCGGTGCCTATTTATCTGCTTGCACTTTGACGTGCTTTCGAACTGCTAGGTTGGCAGGAGAAGGGACTGAGCAACGGGAGCTTACCCCGTCGCGGGGATTCGAACCGCTGATCTTCTGATCTGCAATTCCTAGGCTCTGTGGTTTTTGTACATAATTAGTGAACATAACATACGGAAATGCATTATATTAAGGGAAATAGCTTGCAAAAGCATGCACATTGGGGGAAATGACATGTAAAAATATATTCGCTCTAAAATTCTGGTGAATTTCCCACCAGGATGTTTTAAAGGCAGATTGGCAAACTGATGAGAACTAAACTTAAGATTGGGAAAATGACAAATGGAAAAACCGAAATGGATTCATCCATCCCCGTCAGATGTATCTCTTTCTAGCCATTTCTTTTTGCTTTGAGTCAGTGACACACTTCCTTGTGCCTGGCTTCAGAAGAGGTCAGCTCCTTCTAGCATGCAACTCTTACATATTCCAAACATCTTCCCTTCCCCGCAGGCATCTTTAAGCATATTTCAAGTTTCCTCACCCAATGACCTACTTGATGTTATTACAATAAATGATTGTCCCAGCAGCAGATCCAAACAACCCAGAATAATGAGTAATGTTATTCTGCTGGGTAGGTTCATGTGCCATGTATCGTATACATGCAATGAGCGGCTTTAATATTAGTTTTCATTGAATGAACTTACTGGATGGGTGGGTACTGTTTTGGAATGAGCCTCTACTGGCAGATGCTAACCCTGAAGTGCTAGTCCCATTTTGTCTCACACATTAGCAACATCTAGCATAAAACTGAGAGAAGAGAGTGACTTTTCACAGGGACCAGCCAAAGAGAACACACTGCACAAATCATAACTCATCTGCATTGGCCTCCATTTTGCTTCTGGGCCAACTCAAACCACACTGCTGGTACTGTCAGTCACTTGGCTACTGGAAAAAGCTGGTGTTCTTCCAACTAATAAGCATTTTCTGAAGGTGTCAGAGAAGTACTCAAGAACTATGTTTAAAGCAACTTCACCTTCTGAAGTGTGATTCTTTTTAAAAGCAATAAACAACAAGTTTTCTTAATTATCCATTGGCACTGGACAACTCAACTGAAACAACTCACCGCCACCCCTTCTCTCTCGTAGAAGTGGAACCAGAACTGGTTCAACTGCTCGCACCAAGTGATTTATTAAACAGCTTTATCCATTTGCTTTTTCCATTCATAAATTTACTAAGAGAATCTGCACTTTTTTAATGACTTTGTTCATCATGTTCAATTATTCAGCGACTGATTTTAGAGAGCCTGTAAATAATTCACAAACTGTTCCTGTGATTCTTTTTTTGATCCCTGGAGTTCTTCATTCACGTGGCTGATCACACATGAATTCCAGGCTCCAGCGTCAGACATTTCAGTGAGCTTACTAGTAATTTATAGGGAAAGGCTCCCCAAACCTTCCCAAAAAATCCTCATTAAATGGTCCTTTAAAGCAATACAGTCCCCTTACGAATGTAGGGTAAAAAATCTCCTGCAACACACCTCAAACCAATGCAGGGCTTTATATTGGGACGCAAAAGCTACTCTTCCTTCTTGCTGGTTGTACCTGCAAGCTCTACACTTCATTCAACAATTGTGCTCACAATGGGGTGATGCTTCCCAAAGCAAGCTGGAAGTATGAATGGCAGAGGCACATCATTCACATGCACTAGAGATCTGTGGCCCAAACAGAGCTCATAAGCACATTTATCATGGGTATTCAATAAGGCACGGCTGCCACTCACATTTTACACTCTTACTGCAGAAGGGAGAAAAAAACATTGTAATGCATTGCCACATAAAATATAGGCTCACTCCAATACTTTTTCAGTATGTATGCAGGGGGAGAAAGTGTGCATGTAATATACATTGCCAGGTGTGAAATTTGTTGTGTGTATTTGTTCTGGAGAAGGAACACAAATTAGAAAGGACCAGCCTAGGGCACTCAGCTGCCTGAGGCAGACCAGCAAATGGGGCCCACACACACACACACACACACACACACACACACACCGGGGGGGGGCGGTTATAGTCCTAAAGGCCAGCAAACTGATTTGGGCACCTGAGACAGAAATAAAATCCACAAACACTTCCCCAACAGTATAAAAAAAATACCTAATAATTTTCATCTCTTTTGTGACACCCAAAATCAGCTGCTTGAGGTGGCTGCCTCACCCTCATTCTGCCTAACGCCAGGAGCAAAACCTGAAGGCACTATTGACAGTGAATGTCCAACAAGCCATACATGCAACAGAAGGACCCTTGACGTGATGATGTTCACCAGCATACGCAGGGTTGTGGGTTGATTTTTCCTACACCAGTGTGTACCTTCCTAAAGAGTGCAGTGCATTTGAAATGACTGAAAGTGGTGATCCCAGTTAAGAAATGGAACATGAGCCTGGCTACAGGCACACCTGCTTGATTTATTCATTTGGAAGTTTTATACTACTCTGGCTTTCTGAACTGAACCAACAAGGCAGACTGAAACAGTACAAAACAGAGAAAACACACGCAAGCAGAACTACACACGTACACACACAGCAGCCCTTAGTCCTCTGCTGATGGCAAAGGCCAGAGCGAGCTTCTCATCTGCTGTGCAATCCCAGGGCAGTTGGCAGATGGAGCAGACCTTCCCTGGGCAATGGGTAGGGTGCCAGGTTGGTTTTCCCTTTGATGTGACATTCTTCCTGGGAGTTAGGAAGTGCAAGTTCCCAATGACCCTTTGTCCTCTGACCGAAGGTGTTCATGGAGCAGTGCCAAATGAAGGCTAACCAGGAGACTCACAGGAGCAGGAGTAATTCTCCCTTTTGTATTTCTTCTGGGTTCTTCTTTTTCTTTTTTTCTGTGTAAGGTGTCAAAACCTTACGCCTCAATTCTAATGAAGTTTCATCCATTTACATCTCAGAAGAAGCTTCTCCTGGATTTACAAATTCAGGACTCTGCTGATTTTCTTACAATGCATTCCACAGCTGAAGACTAGTTTCAGTTTAAAACTAAATTGCTAGCTTCTGCAAACAGTGCTGTGAGGAAATCATTCATAGGAACAGGAAGTTATATAATTAGGAACGTACATTAGTTTTTAAAGCACAAAGATAAAATGCTATTCTGCAATAGGAGCTATGGCTTAGTCCACAACACATTTTATTGTTGCCAGTTATGCAAAACGGGAGAGCTACATATTAGAGAACTCCTTGCATAAGGCGAACCCAGTATTAAAGGTTATCACAATGAAAGAGAGCAGAAATAAATATAATGTCATTATCAAAGAAATCTACAGCGCAGAAAAATTAGAGTAGTGTACGTTTCTGGTTATTTTGTTCCAAAAGGTACCAAAAAGTGGGCTTGGTGATAGAGCCCTGTGCATAAGGCCCTGTGTTCATTCCCAGACTTCTCCAGGTAAAGAGCTACAGGGCTAAGAAAGAACTTTGGATCTTGGAAAGGTACAGATGATCAAAAGAGAACACTGGACAATAGACTAATAGACTGATACAGCTTCATAGGCATTCAAAAGTTACAGAGAGGGCAACTGAAAGGATCAAGGGCACCGTGAAGCATCATCTCAACATGCGCCAGCTAAAGCCTTTGGGTCATTATATAACCATGAAAAGAAATGACAGAAAATATAGCAGAAGTCAGGGGCATCAACCAAATCAGTAAAATGACGTGAGACTAGGAAAACTAGTTTGGAGAAAAAAGGTGAACAAATCTTTAATTCGGGCTATGCATTTAATTTAAATTTATATAGCTGCCCATCAATAAATATTCCTTAGAGAGAGGGAGGGGGAAGCTTTCATAATAGATAAAGCATAAGCCCAGTTTTAAAGCACAGCTAAATCTGCTGTTACTGAAAGTTGAACTTGCAAATAGTGCAGTGTGAAATATGGAGTGGGGGGGCGACACTGTTATTCTAAAGCAGCAATGCTGCAGCAAGCAAAGGCTACAGCAGCTCAGTCAGCTGCTTGTGGCTGCAAAGCCAAACAGGAAGTATGTGACTGTTGCCATGGAAACAAAGGGGCAGTCCATTCTGTACTGAGCACCGGACGTTAGCTCAGTGTGTGTGTCATATGACCTGTACAGGATGTACATGGGTGGAGTCTGGAGTCTCTCTCTGTTTGTTGAAGAGAGCAGACATTTTTTCTCTTTTACTGTATGACTGCTGAAGACAGGAATAAAAACATGTAGATACGTTTCTGTCTGAGTCTGATTCCCCTCCCTGGGGATATGCTGGAGAGCAGGGAGGAGGAGAGCAGTTGGTGTGTTTTCCTCACAGCCTGAGGAAAATCGCCGGAACGGACCTCGTGTGTTTTTCCTACCGGGAGTCGCCGGAGGGAGGTCAAAAGAATTCAGCCGGTGCCTGGAGAGATAGGCACATACCTCTGACCGGCCCTGAATTCTGACATTGGTAGCAGTTGACGGTTGCTACGATCCATGGGAGTCTGCATCAAGGAGACTGTATTCATCCCTCTCCATGGAAGCCTGAGATGGATGCTGATTCTCTGCAGCTAGAAGCTGACCAGAAGAAGCTGAAAGCCAAGCTACGGAGCCCAGGTATGAGATTTTCGGGCTTAAGAGTGTGAATGCAGATTGATTAATTCTCTGCTTCATGGGAGCAACGTTTGGGAAAAACAGCTCCGAGAGAGAAGAGTCTGCATTCCAAACATTCCTGTGGTTTTTCCTGTCCAAGGAAAGGAATGTGGTTGCTAAGCAACGCAGATAAGGGCTGGAAGTCAGGCTATGCCCAGAGTGGCTAAAACAGCTCTGTTTTGACTAGCCCTTACAAAGGAACTGTTGGAAAGGGACTTTCCAAGCGGCCAGTGTTAGAGCTGCCAGGTGCACAGAGTGTAAACAAGCCAGCTATTGGATTTTAGAGGCTTGTGTTTGAGAGTCAATGCAAGGACTCAAAATGGATGCCAAGAAGGGGGGAGGCCTGCCTTCTCCAACCCTTTTGACCAGTGACAATTATGCATCTTGGTCTATTAAGATGAAGGCCTTGCTGCAGAATCAGAGACCGTTTAGGGTGATTGAGAACCCCATCCCTGCAGCACCAACGCCTGTTTGGGAGTCACAGGATGTGAAGGCCAGAACCGCTATAATTCTGTGCGTGTCAGACTCTCAGCTTGTTCATATACAAGATTTAGAGCACGCGAAAGATGTTTGGGACACGCTGAGAAGGACACATCAGAGAGATGCAGGTTCTTCAGCGTTGTTGTATTTTGAAAAGTTGACTAACCTGAGGCTTGCGCCTGATGGAGATGTTCAAGCGCACCTGACGGAAATGAAATTTCTGCGTCAGCAGATGGTGGAACGCAATTTCCGTCTGCAGGAGGAAGTATTTTGCTTCATGGTGATCAACAGCCTGAATCGGACTTACAAAACGGTTGCCAGTCAGCTGGGGTCTCTCCCAGCGCAAGATTTGACTTCGGACAGGGTCTTTGCCGTGGTTCTGAACGAACATGACAGACTTGCCGCCCTGGAAGTCAAGGACAGGGGGAGTCAAGAACGGAGTTCTAACACCCCCACTGCTGTAGCTACTGGAGGAGACGCTGTAGCTTTGAACGTTGTCCGATGCCACAATTGTGGGCAGACTGGGCATCTTCAGCGGAACTGCAGGAAGCCACGTCAGAACAAAGGAGCCAAGGGAAGCTCCACGAAGTCTGAGGCGTCAGGCAGAAGCCATGCCAAGTCACAGGCGAAGCCCGCAAAGGCTTTGATGTCCCTAAAAGCCACACCACAAGCGGGGAATTTCTTTGCCCTAGACACCGGGTGTACGCAGCATATGTGTCGACACAGAGGACTATTTTCGTCGTTTAAGAAGCAAAGCTTCGTTGTACAACAAGCCAACGGTCAAGAGCTGGAAGCCACCGGAATTGGGACTGTGTATCTTAAAAGTCTGAACTTGACTATAAACAATGTTTATTTGGTTCCAGAGTTGAAGTACAATCTGCTCAGCGTTTCGCAGATCGCCAAGAAGGGACTAAAACTGTCCTATGATGATCAACACTGTGAGATCTACAAAGATGGAGAGTTGTATCTTTCTGCCAAAGAGAAAGATGGACTGTATTTGTTGACTTTTAATCAAAGTGATTACATGGAATGTAATTCTTGTGATTCTAACATGATTTCTTTTGCAGGTGTAGCTGAAAAGAACACCAAGCAGGTCACCTCGAGGGTCGACAAGGCATTTCAGCGGGTGTATGCTGATGTGATTGGTCCTTTAGCACCATCTAGAGGCAATGCAAAGTATTACCTAATATGTGTTGATTCTTTCACAGGTTTTGTCTGGATTTATCTTTTGGAGAGACCGAAAGAAGCCTTAGAAAGGTTTAAAGAGTTTTGTGACAAGGTTAAAAATATGCATGATGCTGACATAGATTGTTTTTGCACAGATGAGAAGCCAATTTTTCTCTTACAGGATTTCCAGAGGTTCCTGAAGAAGAAAGGGATAAGACACAAAATTGCAGCTTCCGAAGAAGCTTGGAACAGATGTGTCTGTGGTAGAGTGAACAAAGAATTGCAAAAGGGAATGCATGCGCAATTGCTTAGTTCACATCTGCCACATGAGTACTGGGCTGAGTCGCTAATGTCATATTGTTACACGTGGTTGAGAAAGGTTTCAAAAGACTTGGGATGTTCTCCTTTTGAGAAACTCTTCCACAGAAAACCTTCTGTTGCCCATTTCAAGGTTTTTGGGTCTCATGTGAGGACAGAAGCTCCAGGTGGAGTAAAGAATGCCAGAGGCATTTTTGTGGGTTATGAAAAGGGTCTCTACAGAGTAATTTTGTCTGAATCTGGTAAGGTGATTCTCACAAAATTTCTAGAGAGTGCTCCTGAACAGGAGAGAGTGATTGTTCACACATTTCCCACAGGTGATGATGATGATTCTGATGATGATGATGATGAGTTTGATCTTATTGAGTTCAGTAGTACTGATGATGACAGCGATAGCTCAGACAGCTCAGTCGTCACAGTCATTGAGAGGAAATCTCACATAATGACTAGACCCTCAGAAGAGGAGGATGAACCACTGATTAAGCTTAGTACTGGTTCTTCAGAGAGTTCAGAAGCTGAACCAGAAAGCAAGGGAGAGCAGCACCTCTTACGTAGGTCTGAGAGAGCAACGAAGGGTGTACCACCCAAGAGGTATTCAAAAGAGTTTGCAAACCAAGCCATTGCATGTGTTGCTGTTGTAAACGACCAAGGTCGAATTGAAGCTGTGTCTGAGTCAGAGACAAAGGCACAACAGAGAGTTGCTAACCAAGGTAATGCAGAAGCACTCATTCCTTGGAAGTCACACAACCAGAGAGGTACATTGGTAAAACCAGTGGCGGGTAGTTCCAAGGGTGGAACTGAAACAACAGGGGAGTGTTATAAGTATAACAACTGTTTGTTTTCTTCTCTGGATGACGCTTTGCTCGCAGCACGCATTGATACTTTAGGGGGAGTATGTTATTCTAAAGCAGCAATGCTGCAGCAAGCAAAGGCTACAGCAGCTCAGTCAGCTGCTTGTGGCTGCAAAGCCAAACAGGAAGTATGTGACTGTTGCCATGGAAACAAAGGGGCAGTCCATTCTGTACTGAGCACCGGACGTTAGCTCAGTGTGTGTGTCATATGACCTGTACAGGATGTACATGGGTGGAGTCTGGAGTCTCTCTCTGTTTGTTGAAGAGAGCAGACATTTTTTCTCTTTTACTGTATGACTGCTGAAGACAGGAATAAAAACATGTAGATACGTTTCTGTCTGAGTCTGATTCCCCTCCCTGGGGATATGCTGGAGAGCAGGGAGGAGGAGAGCAGTTGGTGTGTTTTCCTCACAGCCTGAGGAAAATCGCCGGAACGGACCTCGTGTGTTTTTCCTACCGGGAGTCGCCGGAGGGAGGTCAAAAGAATTCAGCCGGTGCCTGGAGAGATAGGCACATACCTCTGACCGGCCCTGAATTCTGACAGACACAAGAGAACAGATAGGGAAGCAGTTGGACCCTTGGATGACAAGGGAGTCAAATATGTGCTAACAGAAGATAAGGGGATTGCAGAAAACCTAAATAAATTATTTGTGTCTGTCTTCACTGCAGAAGATATATGGCAGAATGCTGTGCCTAACTAAACTTTGCAGGAAGGGAGTATGAGGAACTGAGGCAAATAGTGGCGATAAGAAACAAAGCTCTAGGTCTAATAGACAAAATAAAAACTGCCAAGTCTCCGGTTCCAGGCGGCATCCACTTGAGATTTCTCAAAAAAAACCCTCAAATGTGGAATTTGATATATGTACAAAAATATGTAACATGTCACTCAGATTAGTCTTCATACCAGAGGACTGGAAAATGGCCAATCTAACATCATTTTTTTTTAAAGGGATCCAGAGGGGTTCCTGGAAATTACAGGAAGCTAGCTTAATAACTGTCACATATATGTTCATGGGGTCTGAACAGGCAATGTCTGACCAGGAACAAGACTATGGGATCATGGTGGACAACTCTATGAAGATGTCCATCCACACTTGGAGTACAGTGCGTAATTCATAGAATCATAGAATCTTAGAGCTGGAAGGGACCGTAAGGCTCATCTAGTCCAACTCCCTGCAATGCAGGAATCTCAGCTAAAGCATCCATGACAGATGGCCATCCAACCTCTGCTTAAAAACTTCCAAGGAAGGAGAGCCCACAACCTCCCAAGGGAGACTGTTCCACTGTCACACAGCTCTTACTGTCAGAGAGCTTTTTCTGAGTGTTTAGTTGGAATCTCCTTTCTTGTAATTTGAAGCCATTGGCTCTGGTACCTTCCAGAGCAGAAGAAAACAAGCATGTTCCCTCTTCCATGTGACAGCCCTTGAGATATTTGAAGATGGCTATCATATCTCCTCTCGTCTTCTCTTTTCCATGCTAAACATACCCAGCTCCTTCAACCGTTCCTCATAAGGCTTGGCTTCTAGACTCTTCATCATCCTAGTTGCACACGTTCCAGCTTGTCCGCATCCTGAAATTGTGGCACCCAGAATTGGACGCTGTATTCCAGGTGTGGTCTGACTAAGGCAAAATAGAGGCAGTCCAGGAGGACTCTGCCAGGAGTCACGTAGGATTGGGGATGCTGCACGCGGGCTCACAAAGGGCGCCCTCCATTTGATGCAGAGAGCGGTCATTACTTCCCTTGATCTGGACACTACAGTTCAGTTGATGCAGCCTTGAAGTGTCAGCTTTTTTTTTTTTTTTCTGCTGTATCACACTGTTGACTCACATTGAGCTTGTGGTCCACCAAGACCCCTAGATCCTTTTCACAAGTGCTGCTAGTAAGCCAGGTGTCCCCTGGTTTATTACCATAGTACTCCTATACGTTGCTCATGAAGATCCCAGAGGAATCCAGCTGTCCATTGCTGGAGACAAAATGCTGAGCGAAATGGTGTGCTCCCACAAAGCAGTTCTTGTTATCTTAAATATTTGTGCCAGGAAATCAGTCCCTTGCTAATAACTTTATAATTTTTGCCCTTATTTTGGTGCAGTAGCCGGTATACCTTATTCTAAGCAGTCATTTGCTTGATCAAACAATGGGGTCAGGCCATTACTGTCATCGCCAGTCCAAATCTTCACATTAAGAAACTTCCAAACAAGCTATGTCGTAATTTACAACACTAAATTCTCTGTTTTGTTTTCTTAATCATCACTAATGTGACAGCTTAAGGAAACAGAAAAACAGTCTGGAAAGGCAATAAAATATATGGAACCTAACCATCAAGTGGGTCACTAAACATGTTCTCATGGGCCAAAGAGACAGGAGGAGGATGGTATTTTAACAAGTATAAACATGTGTGGACATGCTGGCCAGACATTGCTAGTTCTCAAGAACTTGCAACATTACTTCGGGGTGTGGTATTATACTTTGCTTAAGTAAAATAATAGGAGCACACACCCTAATTGTTCAACTGTGTTAGAGCATTAGCTCAATAACCATTGCATTGCAGAATTTATCCCCTTATAACCCTACAGAAACTTAATTACATTGACTCCTACTCTTACCGTACACTTATTTATTTAGACTTTTCAACCTTGCTCGTCTTCGGGTGATATGAATAGTTCACAACCATCTTTAAACCAACTGACAAAAAAAGTAGGAACTCAGGTGGCACCAGTATGGGCTAAAGTGTTGACATGATCCTACCCCAAACACTAATTGCAAACAATTCCATGTCTTTTTCAAAAGAGTGCTAAGGCATCACCACCAGAAATCAGAGAATCAATGACATACAACAGGAGTGGGGAACCTCAGTGCTAAGCCCAAATATGGACCTCCAAACCTCTATCTGACCCTTGGAACAATTCCCAGGCCTCATCCTGCACTGACCCTGCTTCTCACCCCAAGTGTTTTTGCCTGATTGAAATGTGTACCTGAACTCTGATATGCCTCTTGCTTGTCTAGATGGGGGACAGAGAGGTGCGAGTAGGGGGGGCCCTTGGGCTGAAAAATGCTCAGCACCCCTGATATAAGGGGACTCTTCCACACAACCCTCCAAGGTGTTCTCCTACAAAGAAGTCCTCTCAAAATGAACAGATTCATGGGAGCTTCCCAGCAGATAAATAGAGATGATGTTAAAGGCCATCCTATATTATAATTTTCATGCAAGAACTGTGTTAACAGCACTTTGCCACAACATTACAATATAGTAAAAGGAACTGGTCCCTCTATGGAACTGAGAGATATTGATAAACACAACCATTCAGGCCTAGGTGTGTTTAAATTTGACTGAAATTGTTTCCAGTTACAATTAACAATTTGTATGGGAGGGGGCTGAAAACCAATGGCGTATTTTCATAGAGTCATAGACTTGTAGAGTTGGAAGGATTTAAAACGATTAATTAAAGTATAGATGGATCTTATCTTTGGCACCTCTATACTAAGAACATGTACACAGCATGTACAAAGCACCAGTTGGGTTCAGGCAAGGCTGAATTTGGTGGTCCTGACTGGGCCTCGATTCAGGCCTGATGCTCCAAGCCTCAAACTAAATTTGGACCTTATACAACCTTGGGATCAGGCAGGGTGGAGGCAAAGTAATCTATGATGCAGACAGAGAGTCTCACCTGTGTCATCTTCTTCTCCTTGCTCACCGCCCCACTGCATGTTTAATATCTTCCCCCCTCCTTTTTTCCAAGGTGATCCAGGACTGCCAATCCACAAGAGCCCCAATTCAGTCCAAATTATTCCAATTTGGTTTGGAATTCAGCCTGATTGGTTGCACAGCCCAAAACATACACCTGTAGGTTATTTAAAACAAACTTTTCTCACGCACATCTACTGCTAAGATGTGTGCTTTCTGTGAATCCCAAGAGACCAACCAGAGTGCAGTATTATCATCAGCAGTAAACCACAATGATCTCATGCCCAGTTTCAAAAAGTGTCTGCCTGAGCAGCTACCACAAATGGAAGTTTTATTCTTCCAGTTCTCTCCTGCAAGTTAAATGCAAAAACAATGAAGAGTCTTGTGTTATCTTAAAGACTCACAAATGTATTATGGGACATGTTTTTTTAGAATGGAGTCTACTTTAGTAGATACATGAAGTAATACTAGTTTATTGATTTACACAATAAGCAAGAGTTGCAGTGAGCATGCTTATTACCCAAGGAATAACGATTCAATAAAGTGGTTTCACACCCTCCTTCCTTCCTTTCATTGAAAGACTACCTTCTCCTCTTGTTCCTCTTCCTTGTCAACACCCTCAGGCCTTGCTAGGAGCATGATCAGATCTTCTTTCGAGGTGGCTCCCCAATGATAAGAAGTATCTAGCACATGCAAGGCCAAATAGAGATGGGCAAACTGTGCATCTGGCTCATGACATTGCATCCATAGATGAGAAATGTATTGTGAACTCACTACACAAGCTCATCAGATACAAATATCATAACCTCCTCCTTTTCTGACAGTGTGATATATGAACAGCAAAGTCAAGAAGCCTTTTTTATATAAAGAAATTGGAAGCCTTGTTCAAATGGAGAAAAGGACAAATTTTGACACACACAAAATGGAAGGTGACAATAAGGCAAGGAGGGAAGCAAATGCCCCCCTTTAAATATCTCAGAAGCAAGAAAGCAGAATTTTGCCTCCGTGTGTCCTTCCGTGTGCTGCCATTTGCATTTTTGCTGCTGCCCTTTTCCGTATTATCATCATCATCCTCATAATCTGGTATCTAATGTTAGTCAGAGTAGATCCAGTGAAATTAGTGGGCATGACTAACTTAAGTCTGCTCAGATCAGAACTTTGTTGGATGCAACCCAATCACTCCAGGAAGAGAAGAAACAGATGCAGGGCTACCATCAGCTCTGCTGGGGAACCAGGATCTTCCCTCCAGCAGCTGTATACCATCAGGATGTAGCAAAGGAAGGAAAGGAACGGATGCAGGTCCACTCAGAAACAGTGTGGCACTAAAATTTGGTGCCCCTCCACCTCTCGCACTCCATTCTAAATAATAGTTGTGGCGTCCCTGGCAGCACCCCCAAACCTCTATGCCCCCTAAATCTGCCTCTGTCATTAATGCTGCCTCCTATGATGGTGCCCATCTTTTAGTGGGGTGGGTAGGTAGGTCTAAGGCCTGGGGGTAGGCAAACTAAGGCCTGGGGGCCGGATCCGGCCAAATTGCCTTCTAAATCCCGCCCGCGGACAGTCTGGGAATCAGCATGTTTTTGCATGAGTAGAATGTGTGCTTTTATTTAAAATGCATCTCTCGGTTATTTGTGGGGCATAGGAATTTGTTCTTTTCTCTATTTTCAAAATATAGTCTGAGGTCTGAGGGACAGTGGACCGGCCCTGTGCTGAAAAAGTTTGCTGACCCCTGGTCTTGGTCCTTATTAATATATTGGTGGATGAGGATTTTATGTTAATCTGTCATCATTTTGAATTTTCCTGGCTTTAACATGTTTTTGTATGCTGCATTTTATATTGTCAAGTCGTTCTGATACCTTTTTAAAAAAATAAAAGTGAGAGGCAGATGAAATTTAGTATTAAAAGAAGAAGGATTTGTAACAAGAAACTGGTACCTGAGTTTGCTTATTTTTTCTTCCTTCCCAATCCATTTTCCTTTTGTGTCATTTATTTTAGACTGTAAAACTGTGGGTAGAGGTTGCCCTGCTTTTATTGATTAGTAAGCTACTCCGAGAGGGCCCCCCCTTCCTTCTTCTTTTTCTTTTCCTGAAGAGCCAGGGTAAAAATTCCTGAAACAAATAAAATGGTATTGCATGTTTGTTATGTGTCAGTCGGTTGTAGATCTATGACGACAGCAGCTAAGCAGAAGAGAAAGCCTTTCTTGTTCTGCCCTGAAGGGTGTGCCCAGTCACTCAACTGGTTAGATCATGTTACCTAAAACTTGGAGAGGAAGTTAGTTCCCATGAAGACAAGGCACTAATGATGGTGGTGAAAGCCAGGTAATGTGTGGGCAGGAGCTATTCAGTCTCATAATGAGAAGCATCATAATTTGGCTTTTGCTCTCAGCACTCATTCCTCCGCTTTCACTGCTGATAGACTTGGATAATAGCACTCATCTAGCTTAACAAGCATGTGTCTTCATTGACCTACAAGTAAAAGAGGCCTCTCCCTTGGAGAAAGTGTTCCGGCTAAGATAGCAGCTTTGCATAGCTTCCAAGAGCATTAGTGGAGGAAAAGTACCTTCATGAGGAACAGAATCTTGTTTCATGTAAATAATAATAATGTCAGTTTGTACATCCTGAAAATAACATTCTTAGGTCACATGGATTATATCTCCAGCATGTTAAAACAGCCTCAGGGTGGGGTGGGGGTGGGGGCTTTGCAATGTAAGATTTTTGAATACACACACACACACACACACACACACACATTTTTTAAAATACATTGATTTAAAAATTCAGAATGTGATGATTCAAATGTAAATTCAAAAAGTCATGAGCTTTGGGTGGTTTCTTGGTTAGATCATTATTATAAACCATTTAAGACAACATTTCCTGGTTGTTTAACAATGTTGCCACCCATTTAATGTCTAATTAAAAGAGACTCAAGCAGATTCACATCCCACATTTAAAGCACGATAGATGCAGATTTAACACAGGTGTCTCCTCCAAAGAATCCTGGGAATTGTAGTTCACATAGCCACACTTCCCAGCACCCTTAATGAACAGAAGATTCTTTGGGAGAAGCCATGTGCTTTAAATGTGTGTTGAATCATAGAGTTGGGAGAGACCCTGAGGGTCATCTATTCCATCCCCTGCAATGCAGGAACATCAACTAAAGCACGCATGACAGATGGCCTTCCAGCCTCTGCTTTACAGCCTCCAAGAAGGAGAGACCACCACCTTTGAAGGGAGTCAATCCCACTGTCAAACAGTTCTTATTGTCAGAAAGTTTTCCCAGTGTTATTTTTTTAGAAAACAAGGCATTGGAAATCACCATGAACGCCTCCCTTGTTATCTTATAATGCCACCTGAGAGATGCTAGAATTGAGTTCTGGTGAGTTCCAGCTGAAAAAAAGTCCTGTTTAAACACCATACTATTTTGGTTGACAGATTTGTTTCATTGATTCTTGTGTAAACCACTTCGTGACTATCTATGATGAAAAGTGTTCTATAAATAAGAATAAATAAAATTTCCTCATCCCCACTCTGTAGCTGCCGCACAACACGTTTCTAAGGAGAGTCTTTTCAGTGTGTGCAGGTGGAAGGAGACGGTGGGAAATCCAATATCTGGAAGCGCCCCAAGTCCCAGATATTCAGACCTGGGGGGGATTTTACCTTTTTCGTCTGCCTCTATTTGAAACTTGGCTATCTTTCACAAAAGAGTGGCCAGTCTTTCCTTGTTTCAAATATCTGCAACATAGACCATTGGTTGTGGTTTTTTGGGTGTCCCCCCTTCCTCTTTCAGATTCATTTCCCAGTGACAAACTCAGCCCCAGGAAACGCAATGTCTTTTCTGAGAAATGCTCCATACTTGACATATTGTATATTATGCAGTAACTTGAGTCAGCTTTTGGATGAAAATGAAAAAACCGTTGCTTCATCTGCCTTAAATAACAGCCCCCACTCCACACCCTTCAGATGTCTGTATGCTTCCATTAACAACAACAACAACAACAAAGACATCTCGGTGCATAAATAATCGCAGGAGAGTTTGAGTCCTAAAGTGGGTTATCAGTACATGTTTGGGCACACACTAAAGTTAAGAAAGACGAACACCTCCTACGCAAACTGGAGACAGAGAGGAAGCAGCAGTAAGTTTGCGCCAGATGAAGAGACCTGTCAGAACAGGACTGGACAAACTCAGTGGGCGGAAGCCATCCAATGAGCCAACATGAGCCAACATTGTCAGCAGTATGCTGATGACACTCAGCTCTATTTCTCCTTTACATCTGCAGGTGGGGCAGTGGAACTGCTGGACCAGTATCTTGCCTCAGTAATGGACTGGATGAGAGCCAACAAACTGAAGCTCAATCCCGATAAGACTGAGGCACTGTTAGTGGGTAGTTCCCTAGACCTGATGGGTGGGAGGTCGCCTGCTCTTGATGGGGTTACACTTCCTCTGAAGGAGCAAGTTCATAGCTTGCAGGTACTCTTGAATCCTTTGCTGACACTCAAGGGCTCAGGTGGCATCAGTGGCCCAGAGTGCCTTCCATCAGCTTCGGATGGTGGCCCAGCTATGCCCCTATCTGGACAGGGATAGTCTAACTACTGTTGTCTATGCTCTGGCTTATTATGGCAATGTGTTATACATTGGGCTGCCTCTGAAGACGGTTTGGAAACTTCAGCTAGTGCAGAATTCAGCGGCAAGGTTGCTTACCGGAGCAAGATGGTTTGAGCATATTACACCAATCCTGGTTTGACTGCACAAGCCCGGACCCCATTCAAAGTGCTGGTTTTGACTATAAAGCCTTAAACAGCACGGGACCACAATACCTCAAGGAGCGCCTCTTTCCATGCCCGGACCCTGACATCATCTTCTGAGGCCCTTCTTTGTGTGCGGAGGTCTGAAGGGTGGCAGCATGACAACGGGCCTTCTCTGCAGTGGCTCCCCGTCTGTGGAATGCTCTCTCCGGGGAAGTTCGCCTGGCACCTTCATTATGCACCTTTATGTGCCAGGCAAAAATGTTCCTTTTTAACCAGGGTTGGGGGGGTTAATAGGTTGTTGTTTTTATTTTGATTATGTATTCTGTGGTTTTATATTTTGATTTTATTCTGTGAACCGCCCCAATATAGGGCGGTATATAAACTCAATTAATAATTAATAATAAGTGGGGAAAGAGTTAATGGCTACCAAGTGCTGTACTTTGTTGTTGTTGTTGTTTAGTTATTTAGTCGTGTCCGACTCTTCATGACCCCATGGACCAGAGCACGCCAGGCACTCCTGTCTTCCACTGCCTCCCGCAGTTTGGTCAAACTCATGCTGGTAGCTTCGAGAACACTGTCCAACCATCTCGTCCTCTGCCGTCCCCTTCTCCTTGTGCCTTCCATCTTTCCCAACATCAGGGTCTTTTCCAGGGAGTCTTCTCGTCTCATGAGGTGGCCATAGTACTGGAGTCTCAGCTTCAGGATCTGTCCTTCCAGTGAGCACTCAGGGCTGATTTCCTTCAGAATGGATAGGTTTGATCTTCTTGCAGTCCACGGGACTCTCAAGAGTCTCCTCCGGCACCATAGTGCTGTACTTAAAAACTCCTAATGTCACAGACTCAAACGTTTTCTCCCAAAACATTCAAGGGCACAAACATTAAAGGAGTCCTTTGTGACCTGCAATGCAGGATGGCTGATGAATGACATACATGTTGATTATCTAAGCATGGACATCAGTGGAGAAAGTAAAGAATTTAAAGTAGCTGAGTGTGTCTCCCCAACCCCCCAGAGAAAAGCTAGAAGCAGAAAGAGGAGTTCCTACTCCGACCAGCTTGACACAGCAGGCCTGAGGTCAGTCTGACCAGGATTGCCCTACACAATATTTCAAAAACAGTGGACCATGGCAAATTACAGACAACTTCCCAAACTCTGATCAGGTTTCAAAGAATCAGTCTGAGTACCTTCTATTGTAAGCACTGCAGTTTACCTCTCACAGAATTCCCACCAATCCTGAACAAACTACAGTGCCCAGAATTCTGGGTGGGTGGGTGTGGGTGTGCTTTGAATGTAATTTAAAGGTATCATATGTATGCAAGCTCAACTGTACCTTGATTTTCAAAAGAGTTGATTGTGCAAGGCAATTATAAGTTTAAAAAAGCATTATAGCATGGGGGAAAGACAGTGGGGTGTCTGCAGAAATAGAGGCTAAGGAAACAGGCTGCAATTTTCAGGAAGAGGGGGGGAGGGAAATAAAGCCCAGCTGATAAACTGGTCATAGTGTCTCTCTGTTGACAAGTAAAATAACCTAAGCTATGACCAACAGAAACCCAGGAAGAGGAGTTTATATGACCAGTTCATATGCTACAATAAGGGAGGAATTCGATGTCACACTGTTCTGATTGTTTTATCAGCACAAGCATCCCAGCTGGCGAGACAAAAGAATCCCACCTTTCCTCCATCTGTGTGCTGTTCTGGGGGTTCTCCTGAGCCTTCCTAGAGCCAGTTTCAGCGGAAAAGGGGAGCATGCAGGGAAAGGAGAGGGGGGAACTCGTTGCACCAGGACAGATGTGACACAGATTTCCTTCATATTCACATATGCTGATTCAACATGCACAGGCACAAATGATAAAATAATGAATTTGGGTCAGTTTCAGCCCTAGTGGGAGCCGGCACAATGCAATGGACCTTTCTTCCCAATTCCCCCTGAGCTCTTGAGGCGTCAGGAGAATGGGGGAAGGAGAGGGAAGACAGAACAATCACAACAGTGCAACGCTAAATTCCTCCATATAATTTGAATGGAAATACAACTCACCATGGTGGGAAGACTGTGACCAGGTGGCCTCCCTCCTTCTTGTCTTTCATCATTACATTGGACTTTGGCTGGACGGGCCTTCAAACAGAGGGCTCCTTCAAATACTGGTAAGTGTTGTCTACCACCATAAATGTAAAAATTAATCAGATCCTCTGTGTTCTGGTGAATGATTGAAGGTGTTCATATCTTCCAACTCTGAAAAATTAGCCGGATATGACATGTATCTTGGTTCTGTATGATAGGAATGCCAGTGTTTAATAGGGTTGCAGCTCGCACGTGAAAAGACAACATGATTCTAAAATTCAAACATACACTCCACACCCAAAGCACACACTGCTGGGTAATTCAACATCAAGTGCCCTAAAGTACTTTCTTGATGACCACACTGCCAGTATGGGAGGGGGCAGAATTCTTAGCCTCTGGGGCATCCAGTGGTTTTTGAACAGCTGTTGTATTAATCTGGTTTCATAGATCTGATATATAGCAAAGAGAAGTTTTCTGTTTTCCACACTTCACTGGATATTCTCTTTGTTTCTCTTCCTGTCTTGGCAATTGTACGACAGGTTGGGAGTTTAGTGGAAAATTTCTTATAGAAGATAACCGTAACCTGCGATGTATGGTATGCGCTTTTGAAGAATTCTAGGCCTTTGAGTTGAGGTGTCAGGCACCGAGCCAGCTTTTCAGGGAAGGTAGTAGCCTCACCTAATCAGATTATCATTCCAAAAGTGAAAACAAAGGAATAGAGACAGGAACTAGCCAAACCCTTCTATTAAGTGTAGCTGCTCTATAAAGCTCATTCCAAAGGACTGTCATTTAGATGTATTATGAATGCAGGGCAGGGAGGGACATGTCAAACCAAAACAAAGACTCTGAGGATTGACTCTGAATTATGCTCTTGCACTCACAGTCTCCTCTTACTTTATGATAAACCAGAAATGCATCGGACACAGTAAACATCAAAATAATTTAGAATTTGGCACTAGAGTTTGTACCCTCTTAGGTGGGTTTTCCACAGCTAATTTTTACTAGTTTTTTTGGATTAGGTATAATCCCTTATTGCTGTCACTTTACACTTGCATCTGATGAAAAGGACTCTATGGTGTCATCAGGAAGGGACATCATCGTGGGTTAATATAGGGAAATTTTCAATGTTTGATGTCTCACTGTGTTTTTAATACTTTGTTGGAAGCCGCCCAGAATGACTGGGGCAACCCAGTCAGATGGGCGGGGTACAAATAATAAAAATTAGTAGTAGTCGTCGTTGTCTCAGCTCTGTTAATAATCCACAAATGTATTGCAGGGTTGCCATATGTCTGGAATTTCCTGGACATATCTGGAATACTGCAGCCTTAAGCAGTGTCTGGGCAGATGTAAGGAAAAGGAAGGAACATTTTATTTATCATCTGTGCTGGGAATGCAAATGCATTAAAAAAAATATTGGGGAATGATATACAATGAATTGAAAAAAATGTTTAAAATGAATTTTGTTAAACATCCTGAAGCCTTTTTGTTAGGTATCTCAAATCAACAGTTACCAAAAGAAAAATGGACATTATTTATGTATGCTACAACAGGAACAAGAATCTTGATTGCCCAATACTGGAAGACAGAAGAAATACCATCAAAGGAACAATGGCAAGAAAAACTGATGAACTATGCAGAATTGGCTAAGCTAACAGACAAACTATGAGAGAAGGGCAAAAAGGACTTCAAAAGAGTCTGGGAACTATTTACAGTATTTTTGCAGAAACAACAGAATGGACTGGATTCACTGGCAGGATTTGAATAAATGTTCACAACATTCACAATTTCATATTTTAGAGAAATGATAAGGGATTTTATTTTTGTGTAGGAAAAGCAGGATACAATAAAGAAAACTAAATAACTCAGCAGAGGGGGAGTTGAGGGAGGTCCAGAGGAGGGGAGAGAGAATAATTGTATAAAACATGATGAATGAGATTTGTATCATTATTTGTTATAAAATTCAATAAATAGTCATATATAAAAAAAACAAGCAGTGTCCGGGCAGAAAATGTCCTGGAAAATCTGGATGTATGATGGCAGTGTCGTTTTTGCCAATTTTCCTCTGGAATGGCTCAAAAACATCTAATTTCTTTTTCAAAAAACACACACCAAAAAACCCAAAAAACAACACTCAGCAACTTTTCTGTCCAGATTTTCACTTTTTGAAATATGGGAACCCTAGTACTGGGGGCTTTAGTAAACTGAAAATATACTGTTGTTTAGCAGCTATATGCAAAAAGCAAATCATGTTACAGCTATAACTATCCTGCTATGTTCATTTCAAGCTACTCATACATTTTTACGAGGGCTGGCCTACCCATGAGGCAAAGTGAGGCGATCACCTCGGGCGGCAGGATTCACAGGGGCGACAGATCTTGCCTCAAAGAAACGCATCACATGCTTCTTGGAAGTCAGATCTGCCATCACCTTGGTAACGCCCACCCAATGCCGCCTCTACTGCTGGTTTCCTCCCACACTCTAGAGAGGAAATGGCAGGCAGGGACTGCCCTCTGGGGTCTTCTGCACCAGCCAAATGTGATCCAGAGTGGGCTCCTTTCCTCCAATAATGGCCTTGAATCCCAATTCAATTGTCAGGTAAGGTTGACTTGATTCTCCCCATTGTTCCCAGTGTAGATCTTCACTCACCAAAATTGGGAGGGGCCACCATTTTGTAGGTGCCAAAATGTATTGCATCAGCCCTAACTTTTACCCCTTGTTTACTTCTTCAGTTAACATGGCTGTATCAACCCCATTTTTTCAGTAGATGCCTTATACCACATTCTTCCACAAACCATAATTCTCTGTTCAATTTACACAGTTTCAAGAGGACGCAGTCCTTAAAGTATTTCCTTTCACTTTTCCAACTAATAAACGGATTAAAGTTTATATCCATTTTGCAAGGAAAATGTGTCTGGAGCCCTACTAAAATATTTATCACTCACTTTTCTTTTCTATTTTACAGCCGCTTTATTTTTAATGCAAGACTCATGGGAATTGGGTCACGTGAAATTCAGCTGCAGATTCCCCTGCATGATATAGTATTACCAGATTTGGTTCTATAATCTTTGAGAGTGCTAGCTGGATTAGCAAGCCGCTGCACTGCTTAGCCCCTTTTCAGAGCTGCAAGCTAGCAGATACTTTTGGCGACACTTGGGTATGTGAAAATGCAACTCGGCCACATCCTCACACAGGCAGGTGTAGAGCCCTTGGCCTATTCTAGACAACCTCCTGTAGCCATAGAGGTAGCTTGCAGCTTCAAACAGGAGGCTTTTGCTTAGAAAACACGAGAACGACAAATACATTCTGTCTTTTGCCTGGCCCTCCCCCTGCCATCCTCTCTGCCTTCTGTTCCTGGTCTCTTCCACTATTCCATCAAGGTCATGTAATCTTCTGCCTGGCTCTTTGAAGGGAAATTATTAAGACCCAGAGCCAACCCCCAGCTATCATCAGACGATGGGTTTGCTTCTAGGTTGGGAGAGAATCCTCTAAGGCAATGTGTATGTGTGTGTGTGTCTCCTGCTTTGATCTTAACAGAGTACTAACATTCAAGTCATACCACTTGTGTATTGCATTGTTCTGTATTGTGGCTGGCTATGATTCTGCTTCACTGAGAAGTAAGCATGTGCAGCAAATATGCTGCATTCTGTTAACCTCTGTACATTTTGTTTATAGTATGAAAAGGAAGCAGGCTGTGAAAGCTGTGACGACCAAATGCATAGGGTGAGTGAAGAAGGAAGGCAGGAATCTATGCCTGAGCTGTCCCTGGACAGATTCCTCTGCTTATTTTTCTGGTTCCCCCCTTGTTGGTTCCATGCTGCAAAGGAGAGGAAAGAATTGTTTGTTTGCATGCTCTGCCCATGCATACAGCAATCTTGCAGAAAATAAATAGGTCTAGTCTTAGTCAGTGCCTGGATATGAGACCACCTTGGAATAGTGACCATATTGCGCTCAATGGAGGAAAGGAGAGATATAAGTAATAAATAGTATTTATCGTGCAAACTGAAGTAAACAGGAATACAATGGAAATACATTATCTCATAGCACCAAAAGAAATTAAACTGCAACATCCAAAATAACAACCCCCAAATGCAAAGGAATATAATAGCAAACTTATCACACCAGAGGAAATACAGTGCCTTCACCTGGTGGTTACAAGTTGCCACAGAAGGGAGACCACGTTCCCAAGGGTGTTTACAAAAGGCCTTAAAATACATAAGTTGAAGATCTTGACAGAGAGGGTGCCAGCCCCAGATAAACTGTATTTTTAATATAAAAAACGTAAGTAGAAAAGCAATCAAATGTTTGGCATTCCATGAATCCTACCCAACAGCTTCACTTCGTACCTCTTCCCTAGTTATCATAAATTATGATGCCATTGCTGTAGCACTGGAACATCTCAACAATTTATCAACACTCACTGTGTGTACTATTCCCCACCACCACCGCTGCTTGTCAACTCTCCAGCAGAAGAACTGGTGCCCGTAGAGCGGTTATCACAGTGACATGCTGTGAAACTGGCAGAGGAATGCAACTCCTACCAGAGTTGGCCCATGCCATTTTACTGCCCTCAGAGGCGGCGTGTGCGGCAAGAGTCACATCCCAGAATAGTGAGGGGCTGGGAGGCACACATCTCGAAGCATGCACCGTTTCAGCAGCAACCCCTAAAACATTGTACCGGCCCTAGCAATTGGTCGTGTTGCTTGCACTTAGGCCCTTTTGACCATGCGTACATCTCATCCAGGGATGGGGCACCTCATGGCCCTTCCAGCCTTCTCTACTTGGTCCTCAGGACTCTCCCAAATCCATACACCCTCCTGAACTACACCCCTCACCAGCTCTACTTTGCACCTTCCTTGAGTGTTTTCATCTGTCCTTGAACTCTGATAATGCTTCCCGCTTGCCTGGATGGAGGACAGAGAGCAGGTGTGGATGTACAGCCAACAGTACAAAGGCAAAACCTGTGTTTATTTGCCTCACCCACCACTGACATGTGGCCCCGGAAGGTCGCAGAGAAGGGAGAGTGGCCCTCAAGCTGATAAGAGTTCCCACATCTCTCCCGCATAACCCAATTTACTAGAGCCCAAGTTACTCATCATTTGCAAAGCTTGCCTGAGGCCCAGGGCAGGAGTCCCATCAGAATAAAGTTATAAACTCAAACAAAAAAGCAGCCGGTCTGGTTACATAAGGTGGCAGAACCTCTCGGCCAGCTTAGGCCTCCAAGGCCCAGGGCAAATGTACCTGGCTGCCTCAACCGCTCTGCATGGGCCTGATGACGCCTGTATCTTTCTCTGGGAACTCCCTAGGCTGCATTGTTCCCAGCGGTCACAGCAGACATCCTGGCGACCCACCCACCTAAGGGATGTGCGGCCCACCGGCAGGTCCTGATCCCGCCCTCGGGAATCCTCGCTACGGCCTAGGCAGCAGCACGTGCAATATTGCTCGGCAGAGGCAGCGTTATCTGCATCAAAATGTCATCCCTTCGGGGATGTAGTGAATAATTATCCGAGTAACAACAATACAAAGAACAAACAAGAGACAGCAGGAGGAAGCGGAGCGGAAGAGTAAATGCCACAGCCTGATAAGGCTTCCTGCGACATGCACGTTTCCCACATGGGCACCGCAAGCCACGCTGCTTTTCAGGATGGCCTGCTTACCCATTTGCTACAGCAATAGAGATTAAGAGATAGGTCTGAAAGGGAGGGCAAGTGTAGGAATGAAGGGCTGCCCGTCACCCTCACGTAGCACAGCCTGCCTTCCTCACTATCTGCTCGCTGCCAGGAGCTATCTTGACAATCATCTCCTCCAACATCCTGAAGGGAGCTAAGATTAGGATGTCATATTGGGGCTGCGAAATCAAAGAGTGACGCTGGGAGGGGAGACAACAAAGCAGCGTATCGTAAGCTTAAAAGGTACCAGGGAGTCGGTGAGAATAACGTCGAGGAAGGAAGGAGACAAACCTTTTCAAAACATCCATGGCAGGCAGGCAGGCAAGAGGTGAAGGGCACAGGGAACGAGTTGGTAAGGCGGGTAGGGAGCCCCATAATAATCCCAGTGAAAGCAAGGGGTGGGTTCTCTGGATGAAAGAAATGGGGATTTCTGAATGAGAAGTTACATTTGCCCCATTGGATGCCACAGTGACTAATTATACTGGGATTAGAGGAGGAAGCCTTGTGGAAATGAAAATAAGTGTCACTGGCTAGAATGATTTTTCACTTTAGATTGTGTTCTCTGTGGCTCCTTTCCAGGACCAGGGAATTGCCCTGCAGTCAAACCACCTTGGGCTGTTATCCTATTATCTCTTATAGGCTAGGCAGGGTCAGGCCAGGCCAGGTAAGGAGGCCAGCAAATTACTCCCAGATAGAAAGAATGCCATGCTGGTTGTACAAATGGGGGAAAAAATTCTTAGCGGAATACATTTGCGGGTTCAGACCCAGAGATCTCCCCCTAAATAAATTCACACTTGACTCAAATTTTAGTTTTGGTTTTTGGCAGAATTTAGGCCACAAATTTATTGATTACAGAAGGTGAGTGGTTGCATAGGCTCTGGTTCGACTAGCTCCCTGCACCCTTGCAGGCAGCGCTGACCCAGGGCACCATTGTAGGTCAGCCAAGGGTGAACACTTGGGTAGGCGAAAAGCTGGGAACAGACTATGTTCACCACCCAGATGCCCAACTGGACTCAGGCACGGGCACAACCCCCTCTTGGGGGTTGACCAAACCAGTTGAGTCCCTGGATTCCTTAATGGAATACCCTTCACATAGGGATGGTGAGACCTCTCTCCAATCACCTGAACCAATGCCTATCCGCCACACGAGCACCATGCTCACCGCCAACCACTCACACCTGTAACTAATCCCTTAACCCCACTGACACGGAGGTATAGAGCAGCCCATTGGCATGGCCTTATCCACATAATAGGCTCCATCCAGTTGGAAGCCAAGCAACTTAAAATCAAGTGGATGGACAGGAAGTAAGCGGAACGCAGATTCCACATCACACTTTGCCAAAAGTGCACCTTTCCCATAGCTCCTGATCAGCTTGACCGCTTGGTCGAAGGTGGCATACTTGACAGAACACAACACAGGAGGGATAGCATCATTTACTGATATACCCTGTGGGTAAGATAAAAATTATTTTTTGGGTGAAAAATTAAGGCTTTACTGCAAATTCAAAAAAGAGAGAAGACTTTTCCATATCAAAAAGAGGGCATCTGGTTGCTGGAAGGGGGCAGACAGTCGGAAATGGTCACCTTGCTATGTTGCAGTGCCAATCTCAGCCAGGAAAGGAGACAGTTGCCGTTATTCGCCGCTCACATTCACCCATTGGTCCTGGGAGTTGTCACTGGAGGTCATCTCAGCACTGGGGTCGTGGGATGGCAGGAGCATTCTGCTCTCTGGAGCAGGGCTGGTGGGATTCACACCCGGTTGTCCCCGCCACTGTCAGGCACCTCCTTGTCTGGCTGCTCACTCCCGTCCCCAGAGCAGCGGGGGTCCAGGGCCTCCTCCTCAGCACCATTTTCCTTCCTTGGATCCTCCTGCTGAGCTGAGTTTTCCTTCAGCATCAAGAATCCATCTTTCTCCTCCACCTCCAAATTGACATTGGTGTCATTCTGAGATTTGTATTCTTCGCTGTCCATCTCAGAGATGGTAGACTCATAAGTCAGGTCCTGGGGATCATCTTCATCCGGTAGTTCTTTCTGGAGAAGCTCAGCCCAGGAGAGTTCCTCCTCTAGATTAACACCGTCCTTTTTCCTTTTGTTCCCTTTGCCTGGTGGGTGGACGGGGGCTTCAAATGTCTCTTTGGGGACCAAATCCCATTCCATGACGTTCAGATATCCGAAAGCACACTGGAACCTCAGAGGGGCAAAGGCAAGGGTGACACGCGCTATGGTCCCCAGCCGCTTCTTGGCACGGTGCACAGGTCAATCCAGAGACTGTGCCAGGGATCCTTGGCCAGTGGGGGTCCCTGCAGGGATGGCGAGGCGAGCCCAGGGGAGGAACTTGTGAAGGAACTGGAACAGATAGGTCAGCAGACGACAAGGACTTCTTGCAAACCAGACTGTCCCCGGCACAGAAGTCTGTGCCGGACTCCTTGATTCCTTCTGCTCCATTGCATGGAAAGCAATGGGGACAAACTCTGATTCAATTCGTGGGTAAGATAAATTGTGAATTAAATGAAATTCCCCAGGGCCTTCTTGGGCACCACACCCAACGGGGAAAGGTGTAAATCTGGGTAAGGAGGGCACTCAAATGGTCCAGCCATCCTTCCCAATGCTAGTTCCTTCCTGATCTTTTTCCTGGCTATATCAGGCATCTCTCTCACTGATTTTTGATTTTCAACTTTCGTGGACCTGGGCTGGAATGAAAAGAAGGAGGTTTCCCACCCTCAAACAAATACCCAACCAGCCTTTCCTCAAAAGGGCACACGGAAATCAATATTGCAACGGAGAGGGAACTCTCGAAGCAGTAAAATTAGTCAAAGCGCTGAATGAAATCACCCAGAGAGCGACAAACGCAAATTGCCCAAGTCACGTTAGCTGAAAAAACCCCCAAGCTGCAGCCTCAGCCAAATTACAGGGACACCAGCCGCTGTAAGAGTGAGGCGGCAAGCTCCTCAACCGGGAGCGCTCAGGGGCTGAGCCCCAATGGGGCAAAGCCCCGCTAGAAAGGAGAAGGGGTGGAAGAAGACAACTGAAAAGGGGGGAAATAATGAAAAGATTAACAAAAGAGAAAGAATAATGGAAAGAAATCACCAAGGTAAGTCTCTCGGCTGCACAGAGGACACGCTGTTAGCTTGTTCCAAATGCACGAGCCGAAAGAGGAAGCTCTGGGTCACATGCATAGGTCCCTCGATCCATTTAGACTGCGCCCCATTGGCCAGATTGAACCCAACATCAAGGGACCTACCAATCAGGTGTTGTGGCTAACCAATTCAACCCACCCACAACACAGGAGGTCAGTCTCCAGGTCTCACCTCAACACATGCCCTCTTTTAGGGAGGACACAATTTATTATGCCAATTAAAATATCACGAAATAGTGCTCAGGTTTTAAGAGTTCTCCCGCACTCTTCATCAGAGCAATGGGAGGGAGTGGGGAGAGAGAGGTTTTGTTTTTGTTTTTTTTTTGCCTGAGAGTGAAGCCATGAAGTCTGTATCTGGCCACAGTTTAAAAAAATGGATCCAATTTCACTGATGCCATGTCCCTCTCTCTGCACCAGCCAGGTAAGCTGTAGTGACACTGGTGTTGGGAGACCAGCTCCACAGTGCTGCCCTACCATGCTGGGTGCTACTGGGTGCTAGGCAGGTATCAGGTTGCCCCGAGGCCTGCTGAAAACAAGAAGCACAAGAATGACTCCGATTCCCTATCACTTTTAGTGTTTTTTAAAGAACTGGCTGTTATCCAGGTCTGTTTCCATGCTTATTGTAGGTAAGACACACAGGTTCCTGGAGAGCTGGAAAACAGGTAACAAGAGAAATTTAGGTAAAGGTACCCCTGCCCGTACGGGCCAGTCTTGACAGACTCTGGGGTTGTGCGCCCATCTCACTTAAGAGGCCAGGGGCCAGCGCTGTCCGGAGACACTTCCGGGTCACGTGGCCAGCGTGACATCGCTGCTCTGGCGAGCCAGAGCCGCACACGGAAACGCCGTTTACCTTCCCGCTGGTAAGCGGTCCCTATTTATCTACTTGCACCCGGAGGTGCTTTCGAACTGCTAGGTTGGCAGGCGCTGGGACCGAGCAGCGGGAGCGCACCCCGCCGCAGGGATTCGAACCGCCGACCTTTCGATCGGCAAGTCCTAGGCGCTGAGGCTTTAACCCACAGCGCCACAAGAGAAATTAGGTAGTCCTTTATACTATCAGGGCTGGCTGAGACAGAACAGCAAATGGTGTGCCCTCCCCAAAAAAGCACCCCAAAGATGACCAGACAATCTGCATTGCCAAGACCAAAAATCCCATGAGCACCATTCCCTGGGACCTCAAATACTGCCAAAATAAACTCAGTCTGCATATACCCCATACATTTAAAGCATATGACTTACCCAAAAGAATCCCAGAAACTGTAGTTGCTTCTCAAGGAGCTATAATTCCCAGCACCCTTAACAAACTACAATCCCCATCCTTCTCTGGGGAAAATCATGTGCTTTAAATGCACATGTAGCCTAAGAGTTTCCTGCCCTTTCATAGTTAAAATCAACCACCTGAGGCAGCCATCTCTGTCTGCCTAACAGCAGGGCCCACTTCTTAATTCTGCAGACCAGATCCCCTCATACAAGGCGCATGTCACCTACATGCAGTTCAGGCTGATTTTCCCCATCTTCAAAATGTCTACACAGCAACTCCAGAATTTGACTACTGTTATATAAGTGTATGATGGTGTTGTCTATTCAGAGGAAGGTGTTCAAAACCCACACTTTGCAAACCTCATTTTCTCAAGCACATTTTCCTGCACAAAGAGAGTTTGCCACATATTTTTCAGACGTGTCTCCACGAGAGGCAGAAATTCAACAGCCACGGCTTTTTTCTACCATAGAGACTCACTGTTGTGTGGCATACAATAGAATGATGATGATGATGATGACGACGACAATGATGTGATCAAAGCTTCAGCTATTGAATTTCTGCCTGTCATATGGTTCTACGTTGCCAGAAGCTGGGTGGGTAAAATAGCTGCCAACTAGTGTCAAATCAGGAGCAGATATGCCCTGAGAAGTGGACCTGACATGCAGAGGACTTCACAGGAAAGAGATGTGCAAGATCAATTTCAGGGGAACTGCAGAGGAACAGGAATTGCAATCCCACATCCTGTCAGCCTCCGCCTCTGGCTTGCATCACATCTGAAAAGCATAGCTGCATACATACCAAACATTTAAGGCACATTTATAGCACTTTAAGAGTCATGGCTTCCCCCAAAGAATCATGGGTACTGTAGTTCGTGCCTCACAGGGTTAGAATTTCAAGCACCCTTAACAAACTACAGCTCCCAAGATTCTTTGGGGGAAGTCATGTACTGTAAATGTATGGTTTGTACATAGCGTAAGTTAAGACTGCCGCATGACCACTCTTCCAACAGTAGCCTAACACGGGTCTATTTATGGTGTTCTCAGCCATGTCCCTGTCTACCAAGCAAAGCTGGGAGGGGGGGCAAGGGGCAAGAAGCGTCGAAGTAACCAAGAGAGCCTGTGATCTCAACCCAGCACCTTCACGTGCAGCACTTCACAACAAGCATGTGCCAGTCTCCTATAAATACAATGTGTTGATTAGCAGAACTATTTACATGCTCTCATGTTTTCAAGGCTACAAATGTGTGCGTGTGTGTGGGAGGTGGAGGAAACCAGGCCTGCTACCTTAGAAAACCAAGAATTGAAATGTAGTGTTCATATTAAGATTGTACTTCCTATACAGTATTCGTTTCCCCTCAGCTACAGCTACAACGTGGAAGGCAGGCTCAAAGTCATGTTTTGGCAATCAACATTTCTGTGTTACATGTCAAATAGCTAGATGCTTCTGCATGTTGGAAACACTCAAATAGTGACTGCCATCATGTCAGCTTTCAGAGAATTCCAATTCTGAATGCTACTGCATGTCAGGCTGCGTCATCTATTGGTGTCAGCTATTGTCAAAAGCCGACTTCCATGTCAAATAGTAAGCTATAGCATGCCAGCTACCGAGACAGACTGCTTCTCAACAAATACTATTGCATGTTTACTGCATTTCTCTTTTCTCCTGCCCCATTGGTCTCTCCTTACCCTCATTTCTCAGCCACCCTTTCGTTTTTTTCTTTCCTCACAAATAAGCTTCTCTGCATCCCATCATCACCTTTTCTCTAGTTGCCCCATATAATCTTCACTCTCTTTCCTCCTCTCTGCACCATTATAGGTTTAGGCTGTTTTTTATTAGTTTAGTTTAATTTACTCTATATGCCGCTTTTGGATGGTAGGCCGTGCCCAATAAGACTCATGTTAGACAAAAATCAAAACAGAACACAGTTAAAAATAATTTTTGCCAAAATATAAAAACAAATAAGGCATCATCAACAAGTCACACTTAGTACTGCAATAACAGAATCAAATGTAAAATCAGGATCAATATTAACAATTTAAATAAATAAATCTCTAACCCACCCACCTGACTATCCAAGTGTCCGAGGCCCAGCCTAACATTAGCAAGCATGAACAGTAAAAGGCCTCCAACACATAATCAATAACACATGAAATGTCCTGATTTAATGAAAACTGAAGTACCGCAGCCAGAAATCCTGCAAACCCTCTTTTAGCCTTCAAGGCCCATGTCATATTTCCCAGGAGTGACTTAAGCATGCAGAATTTCACTTCCTCTTCTCAGGGGTAAATTGAGCAGCCCTTGCTCACCCTCATTTTACCCCAATAAGGAAAACTCACCCACCCTGCAGAAAATACCCCACCCATTGATAGGTCCCAGGGTCACCAAGGTCTCAGCTCCATCACCCTCTCTTCTCTTACCCATTTTTCTGTTCCCCATCTCTCAGCTACCAAACCCCGTTTTTCCTGCTTCAGCCTTTATTGCCTGTTTCTCTCCACCGCCCCCCCCCCCGGCCCCGCAAACTTCCTTCTCACTAAACATGGCAACATGTACTGTATACACAAAACATTCACAATACCAGCAATTCCTACACAGTGAGGGACACTCAGACAGAGGCGAGCCATTCATGCAACTTGGCTGGCTACCGTAGGCCAGAAAAACCAGGGCCACAAAACGCTCTTCCCTGTGACTGCTAGGGCGATACCACTCAACTCCAAAGGTAAGGATCGTGAATGAGATCTAGCCACGTCAAAAATCCTTTCCTTTGAGTCACAAGCACAACAAACGTGTAACGTGGTTATTGCAGGGTCCTCATCAGATCAAACCATTTTGAAGCGATGCAGCCTCTCTCGCACAGAATGTTAAGTTTATGCTTATTTCTTCCAGTTAGAGAGCTAAAAATAGCTGCTGTACTGTTCCAGAAAGACACAAGCTACTGCGAGGGGGAAAGAAACACTCTTACACACAGTTGATGCTAAATGCTATTATTAACCTGAATCCTGTCCAAGCATGTCAAGCAAAAACCAGGGAAGCATACCTGATTGAGGAGAGAAAGTCTTACCACAGCCAGTGAGACCAGCTGGAAATATATGTTTGTACTAATATGTGCTTTTTGAAAGTGTCCTCAAAACCCCTGTATTTTGTAATCTAGCAAGAAAGGCATGGAAGTAGTTTACCCTCCTCTTCTCATTGGTTTGCATCCTTCAAAATACATCTGCGCCCTAAGCTGCCTGTGGTGAAGTCAGTTTTGCACGCACACAGTTGCCAGTCCTTGCTTTAAGCACAGCCACACTGCAGGATAGTGAACCAATGTTAACATTTGTGTGAAATTAAATTATTTCATATACGACTTTAGAATCATAATCCCTGGAGATCAAACATTAATATAAAATGATGTATGCATTAAAAGATGCTTCATCTAGAATGCTAAATTCATCCTCCAAACTAGTCAAAGAATTTTTTTAGGAACTACCGTTGCAATGTCCTCAAGATAGAAGGCACATGTGCTGCTGTATAACATGCTGGGTTCCTCCAGAACACCTGTCTATTGAACATTTATCCTGATTTGCTTATGTGGTTTAGATTAAACATGGTCTTTATTGAGCATCCATTTTATTTGTGTAGGGGTTATGTGCCAATGAGCATTCATCCTCCCGATTTATTTGTGGGAAGGTTATCTATTGTCCCATCTATTTATTTGTATCCCACACTTGTTAGTATATTTCCTCATCACTGTTCTAAATGCAACAAGCCTAATGGGTGGTGTATTTTATGTGGATTTGTTACACCCGAGTGCTTTTATACACTTTAATTGTGCAAACCTTAATTTCCAGTATGTGACTGAATCCCTCCCACAAAATTGTGGCAACCTGGAGGCATCCTCAATGTGGGAAATGGTCAACACTCCAGCTCCCCCCCTCAGAAAAAACACATCCTATTCTTAAGTTTCTGACTGGGCCTTAGAACAAACAGAATTACACTATCTTTTTTGAAATAATCATATTTTTAGCTGGCTGGTGAGGCTTGTGTTGGGCAGCTATATCCAGGAGCACCCACTTATTTATTCTTATTTCCACCCTCAAGTTGACTGACTGCTACCCTTCCCATGTTACACAGAGGCTACACAAATGACCACTTCACATTTGCCTACCACGTAAACTTATTATGGTATACAACTAGCCAAATAGGAAGCCAGAAATCCAGAAATCTGGATTGCCTGAACAAATGTTGGGGGAACTTTTACCACCTCTGGAAGAAACTGAAATCTAGATTCCCTTTTAAAAAAATAAAACAAAGGCTGTCATTTGTGTGTTAAAATTCTCACCACCTGTCCAAACACTAGCTCCCTCAATGAATGCGTGTGATGCTGCAAGTTTACAAACAGCTACTGTGATCAAGCTGTCCCAGTCCAGAAACTGGGACAGATGAGGCATAGCAGGTGTAGCCAAAGCTGGATCCATAAGCACCTGCAGATTGTGTATGTCCTCATTCAGAAAGTGTGCAGACAATTTCTCAGCCACAGTGCCTTCACCTTTCTAAGATTTAAGCTTACCTTGTTTTCCCATATCCATCCCACCACTGCATCCAGGCACTGGTCCGTTGTTTACTACTGTATTTTGTTTCCTCAATTTGTTAGATGCCCCTTGCCTGCCTCTGCTCCATAATGGGTGTATGGTATGGCCAGCATGACGAAACCGCTACTGGCGCCCAGAGGACCGTGTTGAGTGCCAGAGCACACGGAAACGCCGTTTACCTTCCCGCCACAGTGGGACCTATTTGTCTACTTGCACTGGCATGCTTTCGAACTGCTAGGTTGGCAGGAGCTGGGATAGAAAGCAGAAAAAATTAACAGGCATAGACCTTTTCCCAGCCTAAAAATGCAGTGGAAATAGCCGCCTTTTCCCTCCAAAGTAAGCACCAAACCTCCACTGGCAGGGAACGAAGTAGGGAGCAAAGTGGCTGTCATTTTGTCAAATCCAACAGTTAAATTACAGTGTAAGGTGAACCCACGGGGTGTTCAGAGCATTTCTGACAGGAATCAGCACATAAGGCGGACAGGTAAAGCCTTGGCAAGGACTTAAGCCGCCCTTCATCCCAGTCTGATTCCCAGGTGACATTCAAAATAAAACTCACCCTGCCACATGAAGCAAAGGGAGACATGGCCCTGTCATAGTTCAAGAGCAACCATTACTTTCAAGAAAGCTGATTCCTGTCAGGAACTCAGCATGTCTGTAAGGATCAGGCACCAGAAAAGCAGGATTAACCAAGGTGCCAGCTGCCCAAAAAGGTCCTATTAACTCATGTGTAAATTTTAGGTATCAAACATCTTAAAATCTAGGCGCTGGCTGATTTACAGATGTAGGCCTTCCATATCCGCCATTGAAGTAGCTGACAGGATCCCAATAAACAGAAACCTGCGACACACGACTCCTGCCAGCCAGTGAGATGAGGTCAAGTCTTTCAGAATGGTTCTTTATGCTTTTTTTGGTTTAATCCAGCCCCTTTCCCCCCAGACTTTCACCACAGGACTGTCAAAATTATAAACGGCGCGTGTAACCAAATGCCATGCAAACACCAACCAGCAAACACCAGTCACGGTTGAAGCAGTGTGTTAAAGGCAAAAGGAATAAAGAGGCAGAAAGCCAGAGTGGCATTTGTGACACAGAGACATGGTTTTAAAGAAAAAATAATATTTATTTGCAATATAAACAAAGTCCCAATATTGGGTTCAGGATATATAGGGTCACACATTTTTCCTTCATAAACACAGAAAGCAAAACTGTCCCTCGCTAACAAATTCTCATTTATACAAAGAGGATGCATCTTTCTTTTATCTTTCTTTATTTTTAAAAAGACCACCATTGGCACAGGAAGCCTTTATACAAATCAGCTTAACAAGATACAGATGCACTGTCTAAATCCCTGAAAAAATAAAAATTCCTCCTTGAGGTAAGATTCAGTTAGGAGATTCCGCATTTGCTTGCTCATCCACACACAAAGCACTCCACGCTTCCTGCCCCGATGACCCAGCAACCCCAACATTGCTAACATAAAAAAGGAACAAAAACGAACAAAACCACCAACAACAAAAAAGACAAAAATCATTCCAATATTCTGGTAATGTTTCTTTAAAAAATAAAATACACGCACACATGCACACATACCAATTCTGTGATGCAACAGCATTAAAACATTCTTCCACATAGAGCTTTATTTATTGGGGGGTGGGGAGTATAAAAACTGAATATTTTGAGGGGGGGAACTCCGTGGCTTTTAAAAAGTTACTTTCAGGGTGAAAGTGGAAAGGGAGATGAGAAGAAGGGAGGGGCTACATTGCAGGCAATGAAGTTTTCCCATGCCCGTCATGCCCTCTTCCTGGGGGTGGGGGAAATAAGCACCACTTCTCCCTCTTCCAGTATAATACATTAGTGAGAAATATAAACAAGTCTTCTTGTTGTAGAAGGCACAGCAAAGAAGTTACCCAGAAAAAAGGTTCACCAGAGAGCTCAAATGGGCTAAAAAAAAATCCACGTTTCCATGCCCCTTTTCTAAACAGCATAATTCCATGCCCTCCTGTGGTTCATATGAGAGTTGTCCACTGGTTACGCACCAAAATGTCTCTGCTCTGCTCAAGTCTTTTAAAATAGCAGAATCAGCTGATTCTTCTCACACCTCTCAGCTGTGCTCCTCCCTACACACACACACAAATTCACACACAAATTCACACACACAGAGACACAGAATTAAGTGCGCTGGATAAATGCCAACATCATTGAAAGTATTTTCATTGCTTCAGAAACTGGAATGATTTCAGGCCAGCTGGGTGATGTTAACAGTCATAATATGCTGCACAGAGCAGCTAAGAGCCTCGAAACATGCCTCTACCAGCTCAGATGGAGGAGACTCAGGTAGCATCAAACTGCGGCCAGAGGGCAACGGGTGTAGGGTAGGGGCGAGTTGTTTTTTTGGCAAAAGGTGGTGTTTTTAAGAAAGCACAATGGCGCTTAGTCACCTTGGCTGATTCAGTGCAGAAGAGATTGTGAATGTGGGCATGGCAGAGAGTGGTATTATCACCAACTGGCCCTCACAAGTCATGAAAACACCAACCGGATGCTAACAAGCAGCAGCAACAGGTGCCCTCTCTCTCTCTCTCACTCACTTACTCTCTCTCGCTCACTCCCAGGTACCCAGTAACATGCCAGAATATATCAAGGCTTTACAAAGTGTGCAAAATGCATTTGGTCAATAGAAACATTTTGATTTTTTCCCCGTCTTTTATCTAAAAACATGAACTCGAACAAGAACAGAATAAAATACTGGTTTTGCAACCTTGTCTGTACAAACTGTCAGGTACATACACATTTAAAAAGAGCTTGAACCCAAGAAGGAGTAAAGATTACCTCCTTTTCTTTAAAAAAAAAAAAGTAAACTGGGTTTTAAAACAACAGTCTCAGGCCAACACTTATTGATCAAAGGTTGCCAAGTGCATGAGTTTCCTTTGCTTTCCACACCGAGCAAACACACACAAGTCGTTCTTAACGTGTGCGTGTGTAATACATGTATGTGTGTGTTTGCATGTGTGTGTGCGGTGTGTATCATGTCAGTCTCTACACACCCAGGAAAGCAGCTATTGCCAGTAACAGCTGTGTTCAGAATGCCAGGCCATCCCCCACATTAAGTAACTCTGATAAGGTAACTCCTCCGAACCCATTTTGATTTAGCATCAGAATACTAATAAATGGCACAAGCCTTTTCAGTAAAGCAGCAATTCAGACAGCTCTGCTTGGAGAAACCAGTTCTTTCAAGGCTGGCTGGAAAGACTTTCCGCTTAATGGATTTGAAATGCTCAAAGAGAAGCGATTCAAGGCTTTGGGGGGTGTCCCCCAGAGAAAATCCACTTCATGTAGACTCCAAAGTGTTCAGTGGAAACAAGTTGTGATTGGTTGGAGTGGTGAAGTAGAGTTGTTCGGTGGGGGAACGGTTGTCACATGGGCTGTTGAGCCCCAAAGTTCTTTCAAAGTCCAGGAGCTGGCCCATGAAGTTAAAGTTTGGAGAAATGTTGGACTTTTTCCTTTTTACAAAGTCATAGGCATCATTGAGAGACAAGTTGAGCTTTTGCATTAAATAGGCAACAGTTACCGTTACAGACCTGCTGATGCCGGCTAGGCAGTGAACCAGAATGCCACATTTCTTAGAACGGGCCTCATCTGAAAGAGACAAAAAAGGGAGAGGTTGAACATGCTGGACCACAAGAAGCTGCCTCTCTTTAAACCAGGGCGAGATGGAAGCCCGCATCAAACAGCTTAGGTCAATTATTGCAACGGATTTGTTATTCATCATCATCATCATAATACATGGATTTCAATATCCATGTATTGCTGGATAACTGGTAGTTTTCACCCACAATTCTTTGTATTTCCTCACAACTATATGCTTTCCTCAAGTCTCACATGATGACTAGTTGCGTGAACAGTGGCAATCAGCACTGTGTAGTCAGAACAGTTTACAAATATTAGTTCATTAAATCTTGGCACATAAAGATGATGTAAGCATGGAAGTGTCAAAAAACGGAGAAGATAAGGAAGCAAGTCTCTTGAGGAAGGAAGACAGAATTGTATTTCTGTCTCTGAAGTTCCCTGACTCTTCTTAAGATGTAGTTCAGGCCATTCTCACTTCAAATTTAATTCTGGTATTAAGCAACAGCTAGGTGCCCAGCTGCAACTAGTCAAACTTGGCAGCACTGACATGTGTCAAAATACAACCACTAAGGCTAACTTTTTGAGGTCCCTTTTATTTTCAGAATCAGCTTCAGATGCTGCTGAGAAACGGAAGTTTGCTAAATAGTTGTGGGGCGTTTTTTTGGAAGCAATATAGCAGCAGAGCTCCACACACAAAGTTATCATCGATTAATAATTATATTCAAGCAGACGGCAGCAGGGAAAGGAAGGTGAGATGCTGTTTAGTGGCAGACACAAACAGCTTTCACAAGCTAAAAATCGGTGACTGACTGCAGCATGTATTTAAGGTGCATGCCTACACCTAACTGACACTGGCCAGTGACTCTTCCTACAGCAGTCAGTTTGAGGCTGCAATCCTATGTTTGTTTCTCTGGGGTTAAACCCTGCTGAACTCAGAAGGACTTGCACACACACACACCACTGCACAGTGAATATGCATGTTGACCCATAACAAAGGCCACACAGCCCTAAAGCACATTTATGCAGAACTTCATTCCACTGATGCCAAAGAGACTTACTTCAAAAGTACATGTTAAGGCTTGGCTGTTAAGCCCGGAAAAGTTTACAGCCTAACTACCTTAGCCTGAGACGGAAAGATGAGATAGCCAATGATAGCAGGGAAATAAAGAATGAACAAGTTTGACTTCTTAGCCCGCATTATTGAACAAGTCACGAAGCAGTGCCAGGTGACAAGGACTGCTTTAACACAGCCTCTTTTCAAGCAAAATAAATTTCCCAGAGGTCTTCTGGTGTCCTATTTGAACACTGGTTCTTTCCCCCTCTATTTAGTCTTATAGTGAATGAATGAGGTAAGCATTTCCTGTCATAAAAACCAAAGCAGAGTGTGGTTTTCACAGAAAGGGTGTTTTTTTTTGACTGAGCCGGTGTCTAAATACCATGCTCCCCTCACATGCCTTTAAGCAAAAGCAAAATGATCTACTGATAAGAGCAATAGAAGAAATAGACTTTTTCATATTGAGGTTTTGGGACAGTGCAAACCAACTAAGCTTGTACTTTCCCCCAGAGTATACTGGTTTAGAGAACACAGAACAGAAGCAAGCAACTTTAGCAGCACTGAGGTTTTCAAGCCTACAGTGCAGTCAAGCAGACCAGAACTTGTCCACTATCTCAACGAAACAGCTCTCTGGTTTGTATCCAATTAAGTCATATTTGCAGTACACCTACTGAAATCAGTGGACAAGCAGGTTTAGTCATGACTAACTTTAGTTCAATGATTTCAGTGGGTGTATTCTGAGTAGTGGGTGTGCATTCTGACTTAGCCAGAAACAAACTCCTGGACTGTTGTATTTTCAACTTTAGGGCACACAACTTTGTTAGGTAAATATGAGCCATTACCTGGCAGCCATATATCTATTCCTGCATCACAATAACAATTCTGGAAAGCTAGAACAATCCTAGAAAGGATCCATTTGGACACTGTGTTTCCAAGCACAATTCAAAATGCAAAGCCAATAATGTCCTACATACTTCTTGAGACCAATGTTTTAAAAAAACCAATAAAAATGTTATTTCTCTGGTGCTGAAGAGACACTAAGGTTTTCTCCCTGGGGAGAATACTACAAAGGCAGGGTGCCACAACTGAAAAGACCCTTTTTCCAATTGTCATCTGCCTCACCTTAGAAGCCAAGTGCATTGAAAGAAGGACTTCTGAAGATGACACTTGTGAACAGGCATGTTCATATCAGAGAAGGCACTCCCTAAATGACTGTGTTTTTATCTTGCTCATTCTTGTCATATTAATTGGCTGAATTTAATTTATTTAGATGTGCCCATTCTCATAGCATCTGTGAGCTGCCATGGAAGCAGAAACGCTGACGGGCAGGATCCAAAGTTTTAAATAAAATAAGTTTTAGGTCCTTTAGGAGTTATGATCAGCATAGGGATTTTCTCTCCAAATAGCAATCATAAACCCCTGTTCAGGGCCTAGCTACTTCACACATGCACACCCATCATTTTATGACTTCAGCAGCCAGAGGTAATTTGAACGCGTTTCTAACACAGAACTTTCATCTTTGTTCACATGTTTAGCTTTATCTTTAGGAATCAAGGAACATACACAACATGAGCAAAACAGCTCTTTCTTTTTCTCAGTGGTTTTCTAAATGTGCCCCATTAAATTTTGGGGTTCACAATGATGTGAAGACTAGGAATGGCAGGCAGCTTTCTCTGAAAGGCAGATTGCCCGGTTCTACTGATCTTCCCCCTGCCATCTCCTGGAGCAGGTAAGTGCTGTGTGCCCCCCAAGGCAAGGATGGAGAGTTTCTGGCCCTTCAGATGTTTTGGACTACCAACCACCACCAACCCCATCCATCAGCCATGCTAGCTGGAATCAAGCAGTGTCCGGCAGTCCAGCCATTCCCCATCTTTGTCCTAGGGAAAGGTGTCAGAAGGAGTGGTTTGCCAGGTGAGGCAGAGCTGCTGCAGCAGCACTGTCACTCAGTGAGAAGGGAGAGGCAGGGGTGGGATGCTCAGGTTCCACCCACCCACAGCCTCACTGCCCCCTCACTGCCTGGCAACGCTGCCAGGAGACTATTGCCGCAGCTTGCCTCCAATGGGTAAGCGGATCCTGGTTCTCAGGTGGCACATGGTGATGGGGGGGGGCAATAGGCAATACTCCCTGTGTACGCACTGCAGAACATGTCTGTAAACATTTGCAGCACACAGGGGCTTCCACAACAGATGCTTAGCAGATACTTCCTTGTGAAAAGTCTTTCCCCAAAGTCTAAAGCTTAAAAATGCCTGCTTTATCTACTTCCCAAAACAAAGGAGCTTTCAGAAAGGTATTCCGTTTTCAGAATTATTGGACCCTCAAATTTACTCATAAACAACATGAATAGGAAATCAGGGACATATAGTAACATAACATTTAAACAAAAATAGACCATTTACAGGGCAACCCTACATGTGTCTACTTAGCCAGAATCCCCAGGGACTTCAATGGAACCAACTCCCAGGTAAGAGTTTACAAGATTTCAGCCTCAAAACACCAGCATGTAGTTTGTTAAACAACATTTAAAATTTCTGCAATGTAACTTAGTTTCGCGGCAAATATAATGCCCACAAAGGTGGAAATTATAATTTAAAGCACAGCTCTGAAGCCCCAGACAAAAAACAAGCCATCTTTAAAACTGTTCCACCACAGCCAACTGAAGCAAAGCTTTTTGATTTTGAAGTAAAGTCTGAAGTAGGGAAAATCAGTGTCTGACACTGGCACAATCACTAGCTACCAAAATTAGGAGGTGTAACATGTATTGCATGGAACCTAACAGTGAGCAGGTACTGAACCCCCAGGACTAGTTATGGAAAACTACTGATTGCTAAAGGGGCTGGTCCGCCGAGAACAGGATGTCCAACACCTACCAATGAAAGCAATGGCCTCGGGAAAGAATTGGGAGAGATTCTGACTCCAGTGATCCGAGATGGGAATCTGTTTGTACTTGAATTCTCCGTCGTGCTCAAACATGTTGGGGAGGTTGGGAGTAACATTCAGAATGTACTTGATGCCGTATTTGCCCAAGACATCCAAGTTGGTGGAATCTTTGGCACAACCCAGGTACAAATAGGGAAGAATCTGGACAGGAAAGGCCGGCTGGTTGTTTGGGACCGGGCTCCCATCGGATTCCGTGGCACTGCTAGGCTCCCTGTCCGATTCCCCATCCGAACAATCGGAGCTGATCCTCAGGCCTCCCAGACCAAGGACCGATGTAGGAGGAGAGTTGGTAGGAGATGAAGTGTCAAGATTGGTTTCACAATGCTCCGAGTATTCTGTCTGAAATTTGTTGAATCCACCTGCAGAGGGGAAGAGAAGGCGCACTTTAATATCACTTGCATCCTAAAGCTACCAATACCTGAATACTTATTCATTACCAGGAAAAGCCACATATTTTAGCCATCTGTTTCCTCCTTAGCTAAACGCACCCTGAAAAGTCCATTTACCTAAATTCTTTGCTTCAAGCGTATGGTCTGAATTAGGCCCAGATTGGTAGCATGCTGCTCTGTGTACAGCCACGTGGGGAGGAAAGACAATGGCTCCTAGCATTGCATCCTGTGCGAGGGGAAGGATAGCTCAGTTGGTTAGAGTGTGGTGCTGATAATGTCAAGGTTGCAGGTTCGATATCCGTTTGGGACAGCTGCATATTCCTGCATTGTAGGGGTTTGGACTAAATGATCCTCAGGGTCCCTTCCAACTCTACAATTCCAACCAAGGGCTCAAAAAAGCACTGGCACTGCCATCCTATACATGCCTCCTCAGAAGTAAGTCCCACTGGGTTTCATGGGACTTACTTCTTAGCAGGGGCCCGGTTTTCGCACCCTCCTCTTCAGTGGTAATTACAGTTGCCAGCTCACCACAGCACAATCCTAGCCTGTTCATGTGTGACTTTACACAGCAATTTAATATCCGGGAAGCAGCCAGTGAAAGTTTTCATAGCATGGAGATGTTTTAGGAACTGCTAACGCCTGCAGACCAAGGTGCTGTTGAAGCACAGGAGCAGGGGCTCAGGAAAAAAGTTGGCAGCCTCAACAGAAGTGCCAAGACAGCAGGAAATTTCAGGTGACTGCTGCAGTTTTCACTTGATCACACATCAGTTACACTAGTATTACTGAAATGTGCTGTATGGCTCCACCTTTTCGTTTTGCCATGCCAGGAAAATGCTCTGAGGTGAGAAATCTGTGCCTCAGTGTAATCTTTCGAGATGTAATGAGGATTACATGACGAAATGTTCGTCAGTTTAAAAACCAATTCCTGCATATCAGAAAACTAGACTATCAGGGAGAAGAGTAAGCTTCAACCTTCTCCCAGACATTTAGCTTTCTACATGTAGGGTTGTTGCTGCTTTGCTGTTGTTGCTGCTGTTGTTATTTGCTAAGGGGAGACATTCAGTCATGAAAAAAACACTTCACCTATAGTCTGAAGAAATTAAATCCACAAAAACTAGTATCTGACTACCTGCTTCTTAAGGAAGAATATCCTAAGCACATATTCAACATATGCCATGCATGCTTGACTTGAGAAAGAAAAAAGTGGGTGGCAATATTAACATTTAATAAAATTATAGAAATGATGTCTGCCATTTTTCTTCTCCCACCCCCTCCCCCAGAGGGCTCCTGCGCATTTAAGATGAGCAGAAAATCAGCAGCTGCCACTTCCTAGCATGAAAATGCAGTGACAAGAAAAGCTTCACCTGTTGAATAACTAACTGCCTGTCATGTAAATGGCTAAAAGCAAAGGGGGCGCTGTTGGGCGGCGGGGCTGGCTGGGTGTGCATGTGACAACTCTCACAGCAACTCGGCTTGAAAACAAAAGTTCATTTCCAAGCAATGAAAACTTCATTAAGGAGAGCCGGTTCAAATAGAAGGCATTGTAAGATCTAGTCTCGAAGATATTGCTCAACATGTGCGGAAGGTATTAAGATATGCTGGGGCCAGTGAGGGTGAGGAGGAGACAGGAACAGAAGTTTCCTTTTTCAAAATTATAGAGTGTTTGGCCGCTGCCCGCTTATCACTTGGAACAGCAGCACAACTGGAGAGCTCAGAAAACAACCCGTCACCGAGTTGAGCAACTTGCTCCAATATTGTTTAAGTAAACTCAAGGATCTATTGAATGTGCAAGTAAAGGTCAGGAGTAAAACCATTCCTTCTAATCATTTCTCTTTTGGCGCCTCTTTCCGACAGAGCAATTAGGCAAGAAGAAATTTAATTTGCTCCTTCGTGTACATTAAGGAGGCATTTAGCAGTCATTACGTGGATCTGATAAACAGTGTCATTACGAAAAGTCTCCTGGAAATTCCAGGGGTTTGGCATAGTTGTGGCAAGGTCACTGAGCAGCATACACATCCCCTGCCATATTCATTCATGAAGGGAAGAGAGGGAGAGAGAGAAGGTTCCCTTTTTTTCCCTCCTCAAGGAGAAAGACAATATGGAGAAGCCATTTTGGAATTTTAATTGGAAACATTTCCCACTGAGGCCCCAGAAAAAAAGCTAAGCGAAGGGAAAGCAGCAGCAGCTTAACTCCTCCTTTTCTCCATTGCATGCGAGTTTAAAGGAACTAGGGGGGAGTTAAGAAAGGAGGGAGATGCCAGGAGTACAGAATTCAGTTTAAATAATGCAGAACCCTCATGAGAACTACGGTATTTAGGATCTTGAGAAAGGAATGGGAAGCACCAGTGCATTTCTGTCCTCAAGAGAAGCTGAAGAAGTTAACATGGCAGCATGAGTTCAGCTACTAAAAAGAGCCCTGAAACCTATAGTAGGAAAGAAGAGGATCCAGCATCCCCAATAACAGTTTCATTCTCCTCTGCACCTCACGTATACTGCCCTCCTACCATCAGAAATCCCATAATCAATCTACCAGTCTATCCATCCGCCTTGTTGCAAGTGACAATATTGATTTGGTGTTGCCTACTGTTCCTGCCTCAATCCTGCCGCCCAGTGACCACAGCAGTGTTGTGGTGTGTGTGTGTGTGTGTGTGTGTGTGTGTGTTTTGGGGGAAGCAAAGTTATTATCTTCATCCTGGTAGGCTCACTCAGAATGACTGTTTCGACTGCTTCGCAATGCCCCTCTTTTTTTGGGGGGGGGGTTGTTTTAGGAGATCTGAATGGAGACTTTATAGTGGACTAATATCTCAATTCAAAATGCACTTCATTCAGAGATTGAGAGGCATAACAGAAGCATGGCACAGAATGGCACCAGAGAGGTAATTTAATTCAACCCATTGCCCAAAGGCAAGCACATCCCTTCACCAGAAACACACACACCAGGAAGCACTGCTAAAGCACCTGGATCTAGTCTCAATGCACAAGATCAAACTTGGGGAGGAGGGTGCAAAAAGAGATGGAGAACTGCATATGATCAATACACCCACCCTTCCCACAGTTGTGGTTACTGGCCTCAAATAACCGCATGTTGTGAAAGAAGTCTTTTAGGGGAGATTGTTACCACTGTGTGAGAAGTTAGATCCTTATTTAATTTTCTCCGTCTGTATAGAGGAGATCTCCTAAAGGGCAACTAAGGAGGGAAGATCATAGATCCACACCAGGTGGGTGGACAAGGTGGGAAAACTAGGGATGGTGGTCAGGAAGAGGGAGGAGGGACTATTCCAAAACAGATGCTCACAAACCGGATTTCAGAATGAAGAGGCATGGAGGATTCACTCGGTGAATAGACCCTTTCTGCCCCATTCACAGATATGGAAGAATCGGGCAGGAATAAGACCTTCCGTCGCTGGAACAAGGGAGATGGGAGGGCATAGTGTCTCCCACGCGAGAGATTTGTACCGCGCGGGGAGGGAGGAAGGGCGGCCGGCCGGCGGGAAGAGGTGCAACAAGAAGGGGAATCCGAGGGTTCAGCGGCCAATATCTGCCCGTACTCGGCACATGAGACCATTTTGAAAGGCGAAAGAGCAGGAGCACAATCCTTCGCCAAAACGAGAAAGCTATAATGGCCTTTAAAGGGTGGGAAAAGTGCAACAACAGACCAGAAGTTTCCTTCCATTATTATCCCTGATTTCTTAAGGGCGGCATTCCCAAAACACACTACAACGGGAGGCGAATCCTCAGGAACTACGGAAGGGGGGGAAAGCTGCGATCCGGATCCGGATCCAGTCTGCATGGTGGTGAGAGATTAGGGGCGGGGTGTGGGATTGCTGTTAGGCGGGAACCACGCCGGTCGCTCCGAAGGGGGGGGGGTGTACTGCTAGCTAGCAGACCAGAGCTATCCGGGTGGGGAGCTTCCCCGCGCTGCTCAAATCGATCCGACCCCTGCCCGTCTCCCTGCCAGCCCCGTCCACAGTCCCGCGCCCCCGGTACCTTTCAGGTAGAACGCCTTGCAGCCGTCGTCGCGCAGCTTCTGCAGCAGGAGCCCGAGGACGGAGCTGGGGGCGCCGCTGTCCTGCTGCCACTCGGCCGTGGCCTCGTCGTAGAGCAGGACGGTGTCCGCCTTGCAGCGCTTGGCGAAGCGCTCCTTGTCCTCGTTGTTGGGGATGATGGAGCGGATGGGCAGGTTGCCCTTCTTGAGGCGCCGGAGCATCAGGCTCGGGATGGCCAGGTTGATGGCGGTCTCGATGTGCGACGACTCGAAGAGCTCGTGCGGGCGGCAGTCGAGCAGCAGCAGCGAGCTGCCCCCGCTCGACTCCAGCTCCTCCTGCAGCCACTCCGCGCTCTTCCACGGCATCGCCGCAGCCATGGGAGCCCGCGGGGTGCTGCCCCAGATCTGATTTTTCATGAGGATCGCAAGGGAGGGGGGAGGGCAAAATCGCGGGGAGGGGGAGCGGAGGAGGAGAGCGGCCGCGCGTGGAAAACAAATCACTGGCGCGGCGCGGGGGGGGGGGGGGAGAGGGAGAGAGGAATGCCCTCTGCAGCCTACTGTCCAAATCACCGAAGAAGCAAAAGAGTTAGTTCAAAAAAACAGGATCGTTGTTTTAAAGGGAGAGAGAGAGAGATCCGGCCAAGGAGCCCGCGCTGCTTTGGAGATCCAAGCGCTCCAAGCGGATCGGCGTCCGCGTTCCCCTCGATTTCCTCGCCCGCAGCAGAGAGACGTTTCCTTCCACTTGCAGGAGCAGAAGGCGGGAGGGAGCGGGGGAGAAGAGCCTGGCTCTGCTCGTGCTTCTGGGATGGGGGAGGCGAGGAAGGCGCTGGCCAGGCTCTCGGGGCTGCTGCTCCGCCTCCTCCCCGGGAAAGGCTGCTTTCACTTGGTTCGGTTTAAGGCGCTGCTGCTGCTGCTGCTGCTGCTGCTGCTGCTGCTGCTGCTGCTAGAAGCGCCGCGTCGTCCCGCTCGCTCCATCGCGGGCTCAACCTGACAGCCTCAATTAAAAAGGGGCTTCGCCATCGGATCGGCGTGTCATGCTCTGGGAGGCGGGACTCGGCGCAGAGGGAGGGGCCAGCGGGGCGGAGAGGCCCGCCTTAAAGGGAAAGCGGCGCTCTTGCGCTCGGGCAGATGGCTACAAATGTCCACTTGCAACTAGCCGGCCAAGACGTGTGTCCCGCCCCCGGTCTCCCTGACTCGGCATCTTTAGAAGCACGTTTCTTTCTTGCTCCGTTCTCCAGTGTGTGTGTGCCAAGTTTATTTCAATGACGCTGAAATAGGAAGCCCCGTTGAGCTCCGTGAAATTTTCCTCCGGGAATAAAGGGGGGGGGGCTCTGGAATGGGGGGCGGACGGCGGACCCATAGGATCTCACTCACATCTGGTCCAATCGATTCCACCAGAAAGGAATGCTTTTCTTTTTCCTTACATTTGTTTAGAAAAGTCCATAGAAGATTGCCTCGCTTTAAAAGGAGGAACAAGAAGGGATCGTGGCTGAACCACGTAAAGTGTTCCTACCTTAATGCAACAGTGTTTATGGACTAGTTATTATCATTCAGGGAGAACCATAATAATACTTGTGGCCAAGAAAATAAGTATTCAGTCCCTAGTCCTAGAGACATTTCAACGCCACCGCTTCAGCTTCAAGTGATTTATGACAACAACCAGCCTTCCCACATCAATAGACTGGGGCTGCTGTGAGGTTTCTTTTTCATGTGATTTGAGGACTAGTACCATGAGCCAACTCCGCCAGAGATTATCATGCTTGCCTCTGTGGGACAAATAGGATTCCGTCGGGAGCTTCGGTGCGCCTCTACACAACGTCAGGTTATAATGAGCGGGATAGTCCACGATGCGTGCAAGGGCTTAAATATAATATACGGCTTCAAACCTGGGAAAGGCAGGCGCTGCTCGCCCCAGGAAACGACCAAAATTGTCCCCAGAGAGCTGGATGCTGGAAAGAGAATGATCGCATTATTCAGACAAAATAAATAGTAATAAAAAGGAAATAAAATATAAGCGGGGGAATAGAACGACTCGGCTTTCAGTGTTATTGACCGGATTATGATTCTACATTCATACTGAGTACTTGATTGACAACCTGCTCCTCATGCCTTACTGCTTTATTTAAATAATAATAATAATTTCCTTCTTGACTTTCGCCTTTTAACGGGCGCCAATGAGCCGCTTAGGTAGGCGGTGCTGAAATGTCAGAGGCCTATCAGGGGAGGGAGGCGGGGCTTTTAGAATCTTGTGTATCAAGTCGCTAAGCGCGGGAAGGGGGACCGAAGGAAGTGAATGGAGCAGCGAAGCTAGAGCGGGCTTGCGAAGAAGGCCAGCGGTTAGCCTTCCTGGGATTATCGTGCGGTTGATTCTAAGGCATTGTGAAAAGCGAGGCGATGCTCCTCCGCCCTTTGCCTTTGCTTTCTTGCATGCTGATGCTATTCAAGGCGTGCAGGCTTCGGCATGCCCCGATGGGCAACTCGGGGCCTCCTCTCACAGAAGCTTTTGGTGATCAAGGTGTTTTTAGTGCACACCTGTAAATGTTAGGTATGCAAGAAACGCGTGTTTACTAAAGTGCATAAAATAGGCAGATGAGTCACGCAAGACGCTGGGGTTGGCTGCAGCTGCCGGTTTTGTAAAAAAAAAAACACCAACAACTTGCTGGCAAGGCTGAGTTTGAATGGGGTGTGAAATGGCCCTTAGGCCTTTTGACTTTTATAGGTTGTTATGCAAATCAACACTCTAAAGCAAAATGAGTAATTTCTCTTCAAAGAAGGCCCATCTTTTCCAGCATCCTGTTCACACAGTGGCCAGTCAGGTGCAATAGAAAACCCCCGCACGCAGGATCTGAGCACAGGAGCACTCCCCACTCTTGTTTTTTTCCAGCAACTGGCATCCAGAAACATTGTTGTCTCAGTAACTGTGGAGGCAGAACATAGCCATCATGCCTTGTAGCCATAATAGAATTGCAGAGTTGTAAGGACGCGGGTGGTGCTGTGGGTTAAACCACAGAGCCTAGGACTTGCTGATCAGAAGGTTGGTGGTTTGAATCCCCACGATGGGGTGAGCTCCTGTTCCTTGGTCCCTGTTCCTGCCAACCTAGCAGTTCAAAAGCACGTCAAAGTGCAAGCAGATACATAGGTACCGCTCCGGCGGGAAGGTAAACGGTGTTTCCATGCGCTTCTCTGGTTCGCTAGAAGCGGCTTAGTCATGCTGGCCACATGACCCGGAAGCTGCACGCTGGCTCCCTTGGCTCCCTTGGCCAGCAAAGCGAGATGAGCGCCGCAACCCCAGAGTCGGCCACGACTGGACCTAATGGTCAGGGGTCCCTTTACCTTTACCTAAGGAGCCATGAGGGTCACCTAATCCAACCCTCCGATGGAGGAATCTTTTGCCCAACAGGGCTCAAACCCATGACCCATTAATAGTCCCATGCTCTACTGACTGAGCTATCCATAGCCCTCTCCTCCACGAATCTCTTTGAAAGACATCTAAATTGGTGGTCATCACTGCCTCCTGTGGGAGAGCGTTCCATAGTTTAACTATGCACTGTGTGAAGAACTACTTGCCTGTCCTTAATCTCCCAGCATTCAACTTCATTGGATATCTGTGATTTCTAGTATTACGAGTAAGGAAGGAAAATGTTCCTCTTTCCACTTTCTCCAGCCCATGAATAATTTTGTACACTTCTATCATGTTGCCTCTTCCTCACCTTTTCTCTACCTATTCTGGTGCCACAGAGCAAGGAAACACAGGTGAGGTTTGTTCCTTTATTTATTTCAGTGTCAAATGGTTGAAGGCAGAGGGAACACCTTGTAAATAAACAAGCAACACTCCTACAGATATGGGAGAACTGAATAAACATTTTGACGTTCTTTGACATCATCCAACCCGTGGAGGATCAGAAGGTTGCCCCACCCCCCAACTGGTACTATAAAAAGCATTGACAGGCTTTGTGCTTCTACTGCTGTTGCTTGCAATTTCTAAAGACACTGTGAGATGCAAAAACATGCGGCTTGTTAGGCCACATTGGGCAAAACGTGGCATAGATTTGCATCCAGTATTGCAGAAGTGGAAGGCAGCTCACTCAGAGTATTTGCTCCTCCCTTCCCCCACCCCCTGCATTGCTCCCCCACCAAACAAACAAACAAACAAACAAACAAAAAACTCCACAGGGTTAGGTGGACTACCAAACATTGTGGACTGTGTCTTATGGGACTGTATTAGGTGAGTGGGTGCGGGAGTAATTGCCCCAAACTGGGCATAAAATTATTGTACCACTTTGCACAAACCTCCCAAGTTTATGTGATTTCCCCATACAGGAGAAAGGAGAGAAAGATGCATTGTGCAGGCTTGCCTTTTGCTCACACGACATTGAATACAACCTATAGCAATTCAGTCTTCCTAATCCCCGCAACGGGTTGAGCTCCCGTTGCTCGGTCCCTGTTCCTGCCAACCTAGCAGTTCGAAAGCACTTCAAAGTGCAAGTAGATAAATAGGTAGGTAAGGTAAGGTAAACAGCGTTTCCGTGTGCTGCTCTGGTTCGCCAGAAGTGGCTTAGTCATGCTGGCCACATGACCCAGAAGCTGTACACCAGCTCCATCGGCCAGTGAAGCGAGATGAGCGCCGCAACCCCAGAGTCGGTCACAACTGGACCTAATGGCCAGGGGTCCCTTTACCTTTAGCTATGATTAAAACTTGTTGGCTTGCTCCCTAACAAAGAATTCAGAGAGCAAATATGAATGTGGGGAGGGGGGTACTGTCCCCATTTGTTGTTGCTTCTGATGCTGGATGCTTGCCATTTTTGCATTTGCTGTTTCCTATTCTTGAACTAAATAAAATATACCCCCTTCCCCCTCATTGTCCCGAGTGTACACGTCAGGGTGGTGATTATATCACTCCAGTGCAGGTGTTGGCTTTCCAGATTTGGAACTTAGTACATAAACTACAGTCCAAGAGCATGGGACGCTTCCATCTGGATACATACCGGTACTTTTTTTTTTTTTTTAAAAAAAGGTTTGCTTGGAAGCACTCTTACTTGTGCAGAGCTCAGGCACAAACCTGTCAGACTAGTATGCACAAGGCAAACCATCTCCACTTCACCCAGATAACATTCCTGGTCTTTGCAGGAGATTGTATATCCCTGGAAATGCATAAATACTGCAAAATGCTGGAAGGGAGCACCGCGATCATTTATGAAAGAAGCAGTGTGTATTTAGTAATTCAAAGCAAGTGTCAAAATCAAAACACACACATAGAATTTGGTATAGAATTCAACATCCTAAGTATGGCAGGGTTCCACAAAAACACTTTCTTTTCAAAATCAGCATTGATTATCTGTAAGGAGGAGACATGTATGGTATATTTCTTTGACAATGCACATGCTACAGCGGAAGATGGAATCCAGCCCAGGTGGGGGAAACCAGTGGCCTGAAGAGTTGGTCTCTGTTGGATTTGATAGTGCTGAACAAGCTGGACCAAAGGTTTTTGACACCTTTGTCTTAATTTTAGTTACTGTTTTTCTCCATCCATTCTCAATACAAGCAGGTTTTACAGAGCATCCTCAGTCTGCGGCTTCTTTCCCTCCAGGGCAGAGGAAATTATTGTTGCTCTAAGTGTTTAACCCCAGAAAAGAACTTTTTTTACATTGCTGTACTAGCTATACTGGCAGGTAAAATACCCAGGAATCAATACTTCGTAGCTTGTGTGATGAGTCAATAATTTTTCAGAGGATGTTATTTAACTTTTCCTCTGTATTTTCACTTAAACTTGCTTTCCTTTGATGGAAACTTTACTTCTCATGCTGGGTCTTCCATAGGAACAAAACATTTAAGAACAACTGAGGGGAAAGTACGGCAGAAATGTCATTAAATGTGAACTTACCCTCATTTGAAACCCTGGAGAGATTTAACATTTGGAATATATTTTTCTCAGTTTCTCTGCTACACAAACCTTCCAAAAGTAGTTTTGTATACATGTATCACTGCCCTGCCCTCTGCTGGACAGAATAAGTGAGGCAGGATCAAAGCCTGGAATGTTTATGGTAGCAAAACTGGTCATGAAAACAATCACAGTCAGTTAAGGTGCTCATCACAGGAAAACTCTTCTCTCCTTGAGGTCCCAGGGACTTAGAAAGTAATCTGACTGTTTGAAATAGCAAATGGACATACATACCTCTGCAGAGACATATTGGACCTTGAGGAAGTCAGCTTTCCAGTCATTCTCCTCTGATGTCACAATCACTCCCCACTTCTGTCTCAGAGTCTTCATGGAAGAGGAAAGACAAGAAAAAGAGAAAGGGGGAGGGCGAAATTGGATCCCTTGGACTGAAGATCATACTTCACACACACCTCCAAGCCTCTTTTCCTTCCCTGTCACACTGCTAAGGAAGGAGTGGCCAAGTTCTTCAGTGAAAATAGCAAGGGGACTGAGGGATGAGGCTTTGGTACACGAAAGGACGCCACCTTGGCCTGCTCCAGAGTACATCTTAGGAGTTGCCATGGAGATGCTACCAGAAACGGCCTGTGATGAATCATCCCAGCCCAGGTGCTATGATATGAGTATTCATGCCATGTACCAGAGCCATCATTCGTGAGCCTCCTCCGTACCTTATCATGTCATAGCCAAGGACATATTCAGCACAGAGTGGCTGCTTCCTAAGGCAATTCTGTGGCAACCTGTAACGCATGCCTTTCAGTTTTGGGGCCAGGATGATGATGTCCCCTATATGCATATCTGAGGAGGTGCTTTCTGAAACCTCTCTTTGTACAGGATGGTGGGCTCCCTCCCAACGGAGATGCTTCTGTGGTTGTTGAGTGACAACAATGCATTGGTGACTCATAAGGTGGCCCTTTTTTTGCTCTGGCGGCCAAAAAGATCAGGAAGAAGCCATAAAGCAGGCATAGGCAAACTTGGCCCTCCAGATGTTTTGAGACTACAGTTCTCATCATCTCTGACCACTGGTCCTGTTAGCTAGGGATAATGGGAGTTGTAGTCCCAAAACATCTGGAGGGCCAAGTTTGCCTATGCCTGCCATAAACTGTGCAGAGTACTAAATTGAAACTCAGTGCAGATGTGGAGGCATTCCTGTTTTCAAGTATCTCACTTTATATGTGTCTGAGTTATATTTTAAACTGATTGTGATTGGACTGAATTGTCATGGCCTTCGGCTAGTACAATAAACTTATTTTGAAAATGATGGTGATGAACCTCAGCCATGGATTTAGGGTGGGGTTTAGGTCTGCAGAACTCTAGGAGTGGTGATTTTGTGGCAGCCACGTGAGCACAGATTGGGGCAAAGAGTCTGGGGTTTCACCAGGTGGGCACTCGCGTAGCATTTTCTCATTTTCTCCTTGACAACAACAACATTTCTGACCTGCATACAGGAGCAGCTTGCCTGGTAGGGTGAAGCTGTAGCAATAGTTTCCTAGTAAGGGACGTCACTATGACTTACCAGGAATTGGCAGTGATGTTGAGGTTGCACCGGCGCAGCTAATCTGGTGCCACTGCTGGTGCACCTGTGCAACCTGGACCTCACTGCTCCTCCACCCTTTGCAGGAAAGACCGGCAACAGCCCTGCCAGGAGGCTATTACTGTGGCTCTTCCCCTATGCTCAAGACAAGTGTAGAACTGGGTGCTTGTGCCTACACCATATTCGACTGCAGAAGCATTCTGCTGCATTGAAGTCCTCTAGCTAGCTGTGTGCTCAGGACCAGAGACAGGGAGCCTGTGGCCCTCCATATTTTGTTGGACTGCCATTCCTACAACCCATGACCTTTCGCCATACCACCTGGGAGCTGGTGGGAGTTGGAGGTCAACAGCACCCCTCCATTCCACAGGTTCCACGCTCCTGCTCAAGACTAGGCCTGGTAGTCCAACCTATTAGAAAGAAGGGACCTAAGGCAGTCATTTTGATTTGACATTTCAACAGGTCTACGCTGAGTAAAACTTTCCTGGATACCCCCTTGTCTTTTTTTAGTCTTCAGTCCAGGTGGCCAATAATGCCGGGTTGGGTGCAGCAAGGATGACAAAGCAGCAGCCTAAAGGGACCAAAGCTGGCTGAATGAGGCAGCTGAATGGTGAAGCCACTCACTGCTGAAGCCAGACCTGCTTCAACTGCTGGAAAGACCCCACCCCTCAACTGCCTCTGTGGGAACAGGACCCCACATTCCATGTGCCACCTGATTCCATACTATTTACACTGTTGCATGCCACCCCAATCTCTGAGCGGTGTAAGATCCTAGTGGTTCCAGGCTCTTACCCAGATTCAGTTTCCTCAGGAGGAGAGGCAGTAGAGGCTGTGGTGTCTTTATGATACATGGTTTAGTTACACATATATGCAACCTGAGGCTACGATGGAGGGGCTCACAGCATTAACACACCAATAAGGCCTTGCTTCTCCCATTGCCACAGCCTTGGATTCCAGCAGAAATCAAGCATGGATCTCAGTCTCTGGCTTCCGCCTGCTTCTAACCCTGGTTCTCATGCACTCTGGCTATTGCCTTTCTCACTACCAGCCAGGTGAGGAAGGGGGTCCACCCATTTGCCCCCCAGCACAGAGCAACCTGTTATACTCTGGCAACGAAGGCCATTCTCTCACAAAGGGACTTGCCTGACCTGTTCAACAGTGGACTCCTCCAAAAACACAACAATACTATAGTGAGGAGCTGCACTATATACAAGGCCCATAGTGCTCATCTTTCTGTTGTACATAAAGTGGGCCGATTTATTCCCACTTAAGGATCAAGCCCTTATTGAGGGTAGGAGGGTTCTGATATGGCAAGGCAAGTGGGAATGTCAAGAACTTGGAATGAACACATTCTTGCTAATGTGTGCAAAAGGCTAAGCTTCTCCAGAAAAAAAAGTGTGTGGGGTGAGGATGTATTCAGAGTTTTTATGCCAGCCTTTCAGCTCCTGCACTAATTTGTGCTATTTTTATCAATGCTAATGTTGTGCTATGATAATAAGGTTCCACAGGAAAGTTTAGAATTCACGTTTTCTTTTATAAGCCACTCAGCAGAAAGTTAGCTCTGCAGCCTGCGCAGTGCCTAATCTCGCTTCATTAGCTTCTTCCACCCCCATGAAACTGTCAGGTGGCTTTGGCCAGGCAAGTTGCCTCTCAGAGCTGCCGTGTCAAAGGAGTGGCGGGTGAACGTGAGAAGCCTTTTAACTCAGCTCATGACATACACAGCTAATCCATCTCCTTCATTATGCCATTTCGCTCCTTTATTGACAGTCCCATAAGACATCAAACCCTAACCAAACAGAAGAGTCTTCGCCACTCCATATATACTAACAGCAAATCCATTCTCCCAAGTCTGAATCTGTATGTGGTCAAAATGGCACCATCCATGCACATGAGGGAGGTAGCAGCAGGTTTGGAAAAATACCCCCTTAAAAAAAACAAGGCTTTATACAGAAAAACGGTGTTGGGGTACCAAAATTCTGCTTGTCCCATGAGGAGAAAGCAGTGGGTCTGAACTGTTTTCTATTTACCCCACCCCTTTCCCTGGGAAAACCCCCTTTTTACTACTGGATCAGAGCAAACACCAATTCAATGGTAAAGAGCAGGTTTTTCTGTAGGAAAGTGGCGGAACAAACAGAAATGTAGACAAGTCCAGAGTTGGGGCAATAATGGAGTGCATTATTGTGATGGGGGAGAAATTCACAGTTCCCCAAACAATATGCAAATCACAACGCAGCTATCCTTTGAAATTTGTGCTTGTCTGAATTTTGTGGTGAAGTTCTCCAGCAATACACACATGCACACACAAGACACAGGGCTGCCATCCTTGCACACTCCACTCACCAACTCTGGCCTACCCAGCAACCCCTGTTCTCCCACTCCTGGCCAACCCCTCCTCCCTTTACATGTCCTTCATCCCCATGCCTATTCCCTCAGCTTTTCCGACCCTCTCCTCCCCCACCTGCTCACATTTATCCCCAGTCCCTCCCTTGGAGTCATCTCACAGTAAAGGAGTTATGGAGCGCATGTATTCAGGAACAGATATAGGGACAGGGATGTGTGTATACATTTAACTTGTGCATCCAATTAAAGCTGTAGGCCATCATTTTGCAACATATACTCCTTGCATGCCCCCATCAATTAGGGATGGCTTCACCACTCCCAGAATAATTTTCTCTGGCCACGGCATGGCAACCCCCCCAAATTTAAATCAAGGTATGCTAAGAAACACTGTCTTTGCTTTGGGCTGTAATATTGAGGTGGAAAAAAATATCCGTCTTCTCTGTGCATCTGTTTCAGATTTTCATCTTCAGAAGAACAGGGAAAGGAAAACAACCCAAAGCTGTGGGATGGGGGGAGGTTCTTCACAAAGGCAGCTTTTGGCAAATAAGGGGAAGCAGGGCCCTTTCAAAACAGCCTTGTTCAACAGCAGGTTAGTCTGCCTGTTCACCACTTAGCAAGGTCCCCTAAATGAATAGGGCAGGAAATCTGCTAGTCAACCTAACTAGCTGAAGAAGGCTGCAAGGTTGAAACACATCTAGCAGCTGGAATAGTTATATGCCATGTTTATCGGGGATGAGATCTATTTCTCTCTGTTCTCCCTGATCTCAATGTGTTTAGACTTTTTATATTTTTAAACTTATTAGTTATGTTTTTAAACGTGTTTATGCATAAGTAGTGGCAAACTGAGTAAATTCTCTTGCATCGTAGGACTTCTGGCCCTATTTTATTAAGTTTTGACTGGAATCAAACAAAAAAGAGAAATTCCTGCCAATGGCATGGTCGAAACATGAAATATTTTTCATCTGTAAGAGGCTGTCTATGGTGGTAACTGAAAGTTTCGTTTATCTGAACTATGATGCTAGATAGATATAGATACAGTGGTACCTCGGTTTAAGAACAGTCCTGTTTATGAACGATTCGGTTTATGAACTCTGCAAAACCGGATGTAGTGTCCCGGTTTGCTAACTTTACCTCGGTCTAAGAATGGAATCCGAACGGTGGAAGGGCACCGATGGCGGGAGGCCTCATTAGGGAAAGCGCGCCTTGGTTTAATAACAGTTTCGGTTTAAGAATGGACTTCCGAAACGGATTAAGTTCGTAAACAGAGGTACCACTGTATAGAGATAGAGATAGAGATAGAGATAGAGATAGAGATAGAGATAGAGATAGAGATAGAGATAGAGATAGAGATGTGTTAGTTAGAAGCTGGCTTATCTTAATATTTAGCACTTGAAAGCACTGTTTCATCACATTAGGCTGTTATATTCATCTCTATTTTATTGTTGTGTTGCTATTTTTGTACATAAGGATACTTTTAGTAAAACCTGTAGGGTTTTTGTCCTGACTTTGTATACTATCTCTTAGTTTTGATTAGTCTGGGGTTCCCCTTTGTTGACTGTAGCAAGTGCATTGATAGTGGAAGAAGGATAAGAAATATCTGCTTCTCTAATTAATATCACATTTATTTATTTTATTCATATGATCATTTTACAGGACAGTCTTCTCAAGGTGGCTTACAAAACATAAAACTTCACAAGACCACAATTCCAGTAATATGACACAATGGCCATGTCTGCACAGCATAAACCATAGACAAGCCATAAACCATAGACAAGCTTGTCACACCCACTTTGCCTCTCCCCACTAGCACTGGGAAACAAATCACAATCCCTGGCTTAGCAGTACATCCAGATTTAGGATTGTGATCTGTTTCTTTCCAAACAAACTGTGATCTGAAGCCAGGAACTGGTTGTTGGAGCAAACAAACCATGACCCCTGGTTCAAAAGTAACACAAAACCTAAGATTGTGGTTCCTATTTTCAATGCACTAGCAGAGAAGAGCAAAACTGCCCAGATAGGCGTGTTAATTAACAATGGTTCACCAGGACATGCAAACTGGGCCAACATTAAAAATTTTTGAAGGCAAAACCATTGCATAACTACCAGAGGTTCAGGCATCTTGAGCTAGTATATTTTCTGCACTAGAAGGGTGTTTGTAACAAAGGAAAACATAAGCAATAGAGCAGACTATTCAGAAGGACCTGGATGAGTGGTTTATAGATTTATGAATGAGCTAAAAGTGATTTTTAGTTTCAGACATTTGTTGTTTGCAAGGATTAAGTGCTTGTTGCCATTGGAAATATATGTTAATTATGCTTCCAGCCCAGTGTCTACAGTAGACTCTACAAATTAATATAATCTGCGCCAGAACAGGTTGCTTAACAAAACAAAGAAAACAACTTGGAAATAGGGTTCTTCCTTTGCCTTTGGGGAATTTAATTATGCTCTTGTGTCATAACTTCTGCCAGTGTTTAGTGCATGAATGACACCTATCAAAGGAGACATCGTGACTCCTATATATATATATATATATATATATATATATATATATATATATGAGTCATTCCAGCACTAGAATATTCTACTTTGATCTGGACTGAGGCAAGAGGAATTATTAAGAAAAGAATCCCACTGAGAAGAAATAAGGAGACTGGGAGAGGTGTGTCTGAACCATTAAATGTTGTGATGTTGTTGTATTGTGTGTTGAAGGGCAAAGTAATTCCAACCATCACATGGATCTAAAGAAAAGTTTGATTGCAGCTGTGTCACTAGAAGTCGCTGCCTTTTCCAGTCCAAACAGAGGAGATCTCAGCCCACCAAACAGAGAAGAAAAGGTGTGTCAGATGGAGGTGACTTCTAGTGTGGGCGGGAGAAGTAAAAATAATCATCATGTGTCTACTTTCTTGTTTCCTTAGCAACCCAAGTAACGGATCTTCCAGGAATATTACAGGGTTGCTTACAACCTCCTATGCCATTTAGTGCACTTAAAACAATTGATCCACTTTTATATCTTGGCGCATTGTCAGTTCTAATCACAACAAAGCAAAATCGCCCTCTTCCACTTCTTCATATTTCTGTACCCTCTCTGGAAGCAGTGGGAAGTCCAGAGAGAGACATCTGGTCTCAGTTGCAGCAAGTCTGAATCTCAACTAAAGCTACATGGGCTTTGGGATATTTGCAAGGCTGGGACAAGACATTCTGGCAGAAAATCCTAATGGATTATTTTTTGGTAAACAATAAAGTTAGCTGGGAATTTTCTGCGCTTTAACAATATCCAGAATCTTCCAGCCTACTCCACTCTGCCTAACAGTAGGGCCAGCACTTGGCTCCTTAGTGCAGAGGACCCTACCACAGTACAAAAGGATGACTTGATGACATTCAGATCCTTACAGCCTCTGCTGTTTTATTAGTTTGTGAAACTGTAATCCATAAACTGCAGAAGTAGTATTAGCATGAGCACAACCTTCAGCCAAGCCCCCGCCGCATGACAACTCCTTTCATGCAATCTATTCTCCCATGAAAAGGGCAGGAATAATCTACACAAGGACTGTCTGCATAGGAGTAATTGTTCATTTATTAATCACATAGAAGTGAATAGGGTTCATGTGATCTGGCCACAGGCCATTTCCCACAATGCACCCCTTCCATTCCTTGGCTCAAGGGGCCCTATTGAGTGGTCTTTCTGCTAGAGATTAGTTCGGTCCCAACAGCAACTGCCTGTCATATTTTTCAGCTGGCTTTAGGTTTCCTATTGTCTGCCTGTTTATATTTCTAGGCAGAATTTGACCAGACATCTGTAGTTGGTTAAACTAACGCCGTAGCGCACATAGCACGCTGAATCACACGGTAGAAGAAAAGGGGGGACGTTGTCTTGAAAGTCTGCTCATTCCTGAGACCTGCTTGTCCACTATGTCAGCTGAAGAAAATGTGTCTCAGGTGTAGGAGGAAACCACATGCTCATGACTTAGCCTGTCTGCTTTGTTTTACTTCAGTGCCACTCCCGTTCTTCTCCTGCTGCCATGTCTCCAGCGCGTTCCATTCACAAACCAACCTAGTCCTTTACTGAGGTATGAATGCCGAGTTGTTTTAATAGCTAGAGGCCAAAGTCAATAATGGAGCAAAGCAGGCACACAACTCTATCAAAGCCATTCAGTTGCTGCTTCTGCTTCCACCACAGCTGGGCTTAGGCCCCCTTTTTATGTTTCCAGGCCGTTTGAAGAGCTTAGCTCGATCTAATGCATCAGTCACCCTGGATTTCATAACATTCGACTCCACAAAGAGAGTGACTCATCCCTTCTTGAAGTGCCTTATGTTGTTTGACTGATGATCAACTTTTGCTGAATGGGATGATAATCGGTATTAATTAGCACAAGGCTCACACTTTCGCCAACTGCTTTGCTGACCCACTTTCTCACTTCAAAACCACACAGATTCTTCAAGCAGGTGGCTTACATGGTCTATGCTAGGGTGGGGGCGTCTTAAGGCTAGCAGGATTGACTTTATTCACTAGCCATCGAGAGCCAAAATAGTGGCTCAGGAAGGGTGGGCATAAGCTGAGAAATAATTAATGACATATGTTCAGCCCAGGTGCGGGGAGGGAAACCACTCCTGGTTTTCCCATAAGATTCCCTTGTTTTAGCAGAGAGTGGGGAACCTTTTATTTATTGCTATTGTTAGACAACCAGAAACACTTGCTGATCCATTGCGAATTGTCTATCAGTAGATCTTCCTTCCTCCTCTCTAGACTTGACACCGTGAAAAAATAGTATTTCAGTTTACGAGAGGACAAAAGAGAAATCCATAAGTTGTGTTCCATATTGTTTACAGACACATAATCTTACTGGAAAATCTCATAGGGCAGTAGCCAATCTTTTCTGGGTCCGCCCCCTCCCCTCCAGCCTCTAAACCAGACTAGGATGTGCATAAGAACTTACCACTGATCCCTTGACGAGCCTTAAATATTATTGGGAGAAAGATTTAAATGTTCAGCTAGAGGAATCTGAATGGAAATTGCTATGGCTGGTTAAACCTTATAAATCTGTTTTGGCATATGTAAGGGAATATTCCTTCAAAGTTCTGCATAGATGGCGTCGTACTGCCTGGCAATCAACACAAGATTGCTGGTGGGTTTGTGAGCTCCAAGGGGCATTCTTCCTGTCTTTGGTGGGAATGCCCTCAGGTTTCATCAATCTAGTCCCAGATATATCAAGAAATGTCTAAAACAATTAAATCACCTGTTTAGGCTTCCACACAACTGTCATTACTGAATATGAGGGTGGACAACATGAAAGGTCGCTCTAAAGAACTTTTGACCACAACTGTCAACGTTTCCCTTTTTTAAAAGGGAAATTCTCTTATTCCAAATAGGATTCCTCTCAAGAAAAGGGAAAAGTTGACAGCTATGCTTTGGACATGGATGTAAACTGCAGCAATGATTTCAATAGCTCAGCGATGGAAAACTTTGAAAAATCTGCATTTGGCTGTGTGGTCTAAAAATCTATGGAATTTGGCTATTGCGGGTGAGGCGGGGTGGGTGGGAATCCACATAAACTGTGTGTTTTCTAGGGGTTTTGAGGATCCAGGACACTTTTATGACAATCGGTGGGATTATATTTCCTGTGCTTTGGATTTAGAAGCTCAGCATTCACTATCCACACCAGCTCGTGAAATATGGGTGCCTTGTTTTCTATCGGTGTGTCATCTTTTCTTTCTCTTATTATTTATTGTTCATTTGCTTTTTATATGGTATGCTGTAAAACCTGCTACTGTACTCTTGGTTTGTTAATAATGTTAATAAAGGTGGTTGTTGTTGTTTAAAAAAAATAAGATTCAGCTGCCAGTCTGGGAAGATTCTGTAGGTGGCGGTGACCCATCCTGCTTCAGGCAGCAAAAGGTCAAGTTGCCCTTGCTTTTTCACATTACATGTACTGCAATTTGTTCAAAGGATTCCACAAGACTTCATAGGTACCTGGTTGGAACAAGAAAAGAGGAAAACAGAAGTTAAGGTTTTGTCCTGAAAACATCATTTCAAGTCCATTGTGAGAAATATAATTCTTCTAACTAATTACCAATCCAAACGTTAAATGGGGATTAGGCTTTCTTTCGTTCATGGCCACTTAAATCCAGCAGCAGCTGGCAGGGAGGAAGGGGTCGCTTTGCTCACCTGGCTTGCCAACGTGGAGGTCTCTGCCAGTAACCAAGAGCGGCAAGGTTGTTGTGCGGTTGATGTGGGACCAGTGCCAGCAGTGGCAGAATGGCTTCGCTGCTATGCCTGCCCTGCACCTATCTCCCTGCCAGCCTCATTCCTCTCCCTCTGAGTTACCAGCAGCAACATCCATATTAAGAAGCCAGCTGAACAACAAGGACACCATGCCTCACCTTGCCGGTCGCTATGACCTAAATCAACTTGTGCACAACAAAACCAGGCCTATCATCCAGCAGCCTGGCCCTGGCAGTGATTGCTAGAAGGACACATCCACCAAGTGAAGACTGAATAACACGGGCAATAAATCAAACAACACTCATTTATGAAGAGAAATCTATTTAGATTATTTATAAAAATAATGCACAATAACCTTCCTTGACGTGCTGAGGAGAAAAACTCAAGGTAAAAGGAAATGTAAAGCAACAGCAGATGCCTTTTTAAATATATATTCAAGAACCAAGGATAGCACAGTCTGGAAGCCACATTTTTTTGAGCCACTGTATGATTTACTGTCAAGATGCTTGCAAGTTAATAAGCAGAAATGGGCACATTTGAGGCACACACGAATCATTATTTTGTCCTACACAAATCACTGCAATTTGTTTTTCAGAAGTGCTTTACATTTGCTCTAAATTAAACGTGTATAGAAGTTGCTAAAGTGCAAAGGACTTTATAACCACAAGAAAGAAGTCGTTTTGTTTGCCAATAAGTTGGCCAACTAGTCTCTTGCTGGCTCAGTTCCATGCATTTACACTTCTGTCAAAGGGGGCTGATGATAAATGCCTCTCTCCTTGCAAAAGATCTCACTTCCCCCACCACTCCAGGTTGTTTTACAATAAACGGTTTTGAGCAACGCGTTTCATTACCTTACTTCCCCAAATACACTAACCGCTGCACATTTATTCTTGCTCAACCAGTGTGGGCGACTCACCCGAGAGCACTCACATCATGCTCAATTAATTGCACATAGGGCGCTAATGTCGTGGACTCTGCTTTATGCTTGAGACGGGAGTGAAGTGGATTTCCTTCCTCTTGTAATCACTGTGAAGTCATCTCACTAGTCTGAAGCACTCTGTATGCCTTACTCCCTATGTACAGAGAACACAGGGAGAAGCACCATTTCAGATTTTACTGGAAATGGGAAGAAACTTCTGGGGAGAAAAATATTCAGCAAGGCCTGAAACTCCCTGGGGTCTTGGGGACACCAGACCCTCCAAGTGTCCTTATTTCCCAGGGACAGTCCCGGATTTACAGAAGCTGTCCTGGGTTCTAATTTGAAACCAGAATATCCTGCTTTTCCTTAGGGCATCCCTATTTTCATGGGAGAAATGCTGAAGAGTATGGGGTTATAAGACACCCCCCCACACACACCCCGAACCAATGAGATAAGTAACTATGCAACCTTGAGAAGATATATTCATGGTTAATGTTTTATTATGTTTTTATATATATTGGAAGCCACCCAGAGCCACCCATCCAGATGGGCGGGGTATAAATAATAAAACTGTTGTTCTTGTTGGAATAAGACACCCCTATTTTCATCGGATAAATGTTGAAGGGTATGGGACACTCATCAAAACAACAACAGATCATTACACTTCATAATAACTCTAGCAAAGTTATCTGAAGAGGGCAAAAAGTGACTGCCTTTTTCAGCATGTGGAGCTAGTGAAACTGGTCCTGAAAACAACTACTGTGTCACATTGAGCTCCTTGGAGGGAAAGGTGGCATAAATATGTAAGAAATAAACAAATAACCCCTTTGGGTAACAAGCAACTAGCAAGTCTAATAAATCAATAAAAATAAATGACAGATATATGACTCAAGCTGGGCACTTTCCAGTTCACTGCCCAGTACCTTGGACATTACCCACATTAGCTCTCAGCCGGCGTTTATGTACGGGTATATTCTGCCTTTTGTTGTGCGTTCGCAAACTTGGTGGGCAGATTGCTCCATGCGGCCTGGCATTGAGTGGCTGGTGCTCCTTGTGCTTGCTTGTTCTTCCCCTGCATTGGCACAGCGTTCAAGGCCATACTGTCCCTCACATCTGATTTAAGAAAGACTCTTTCATGAGCCAAGTACGTGTTGTCTGCCTTTCATTAGTGTAAATCAAGGACAGTAGAAAGGATGACTCATATTGTTAAGTTGTGGGTTGACATAGCAGACGACACAGCGATTTCTCCAAGTAGCTCTTTATTTTGTAAGCTGGAATAGAACTGACTGCAAACAGTTCAGCCGGCCTGCTTTTATAGGCAGCCGGCTGTCAACATTGTAGCAACAACAGCCCAGCGTTTCCCGCCTAAAATAACTGACGTGGACCTGAGTGAAAACTATCTACAGACCTGAGTGAAAACTATCTACAGTATCCCCCTGCTGGCCCAGGGTGAAACTTCACTACATAACACCCCTCCCCACCGAGATAAGGCATTAGTTACAATCGTAATGGTTTCCTTATATACAGCACTACGCGTAATGGTTCAATTAGGCACAAAAGCATATCGATTACATTTCCCATACTTAGACCAACAGTGATACATGTCCAACAACATAGTCCTTTAAATAAGTTGGGCGCTTGGAAACTCTGCCAGACCGCCGGGGACTGGTAGCCAAGTCCAGAGGGCCACACAGTTCTTGCTGAGGCTGTGGTGCGACCCTAGGTGGCGTTGGAACCAACTCCCCTGGATCTGCTGCTGTGGGTGGAGCCTCCGCAAGTGGAGTGGTCTGAGTCTGTGGTAAGTCTGGCAGACCCTCTGAAGCGGCTTGGTTCGGCTCCACGCTGGCAGTTTGCGAGGGAGGTGTAGGTGGGGCCTCGCCATCTGTACATGTCTCTTCTTGAGCCGCAAGCGCAGTTGGGGGCACCACGGTAGTGTCCAAGTCCCCGACCCTGCGCCTAAGCTGGTCTATGTGCCGTCGCCACAAGCGTCCGTCTTCGAGTGCCACCTGGTACGAGCGAGGTCCAGTGACTCCCACTACTGTGGCTGGCACCCAAGGAATGTCCCCCACATAGTTCCGGGCAAAGACCTGGTTTCCTGGGACAAATGACCGTGGCGCGTTGGCACAGCCTGGGGGTTCAGCCACGGCAAAGTCCGGGTGCAGCCGGTTGAGCGGTGACCTGAGGTGGCGGCCCATAAGCAGTTCAGCAGGACTCCGCCCTGTGGCCGCATGAGGGGTGATGTGTTGCACGAACAAGTATTCGGCGACCCGCTCATGCCAGTCTCCCCGGTCCAGGCGCGCCAGTGCCTCTTTTGCCAAGCGCACCATTCTTTCCGCTTGCCCGTTGCTGGATGGATGAAAGGGTGCCGTTAGGGCATGGCGGATGCCCAGTCCCAAAAGATACCGCTCAAACATGCCTGACGTGAACTGCGGTCCGTTGTCAGAGACAAGGACATCAGGACACCCATGCGTTGCAAACAGGCCTCGCAGCACCCGGATGACGGCTTCGGTAGTGGTGGAGGGCATCAGGGCGACCTCCAGCCATTTGGAATATGCGTCCACCACTACCATAAAGGTCCGGCCGTGAAAGGGGCCAGCCAGATCGATGTGCACCCTCGACCAGGGTGTCTTTGGCGTCTCCCAGGTGTGTCCCTTACTTGCCGGTGGTGCAGGCCTCGACTCTTGGCACGCTTGACAGGCGGACACCCAGGCAGTGATGGCATCGTCCATATTAGGCCACCAGACGTAACACCGAGCCAACGCCTTCATTTTGACAATTCCCGGGTGGCCAACGTGCAGAGCCTCCAGGACGCGCTGACGGAGTCCCTGGGGAATCACGACGCGGTCTCCCCACAGCAGACAGCCACGATGAGCTGAGAGTTCATGTTGTCTGGTTGCGAAGGGCTGGAACTCCGATGCAAAAGGCCCTTGTGGCCACCCCCTCCACACCCAGTTGAGCACCCGGCTGATGGTGCGATCCTGGGCAGACGCGGAGGCCACAGTGGCAGCCGATACAGGCGCTGCCGGAAGATCCTCAATCAGAAGGAGCGATGAAGCTGGAGCCGGGTCTTCCACAAATGCTGGAAGAGGGCAACGGCTGAGGGCGTCGGCATGGCCCATTGATTTCCCGGGGCGATGGATGAGCCGGTAGTAGTAGGCAGCCAGGAAAACAGTCCATCGCAGCATGCGTGGCGAGAGGACCGGTGGAGTTGGACGATCACCGGCGAGGAGGCCCAGGAGTGGCTTGTGGTCAGTGATGAGGTCAAAAATCCTGCCATAGAGGTATTCATGGAACCTCTTCACTCCAGCCACAAGTGCCAGTGCCTCCTTGTCGAGCTGGCTGTAATTCCGTTCCGTCGGAGATAGCGTCCTGGAAAAGTAGGCAAGCGGTGCTTCTCTTCCAGGGGTTCTAGTGACTGAGTTAATTAAGAGCACAAAGGGAGGGACCAAGAATCAAAATGAACAAAATTGAGCTTGCTGAACTAATTATTACATAGAATACAAGATCGGGAGGCGGGTGGAAGTAAGGAAAATAAGGTTTTGAAGGGTATAATTGGAAAGTGAGTTTATATTTATGTCAAAATTTCCTTTTTCTTTTTTCTTTTTTTCTTATTTTTTGTCTATGTTTTGCTTTTTTTGCTTTTTTGTATAATGTTTGTGAAAATTTTTCTTTTTGTAATGTTTGTGAAAATATGCTTTTTTGTTCTTTTTTGTGGAAAATGTAATAAAAATTATTATATATAAAAAAAAGCAGTGCTTCTCTTCCGTCTGGAAAACGGTGACTAAGGACAGCACCGATGCCAAAAGGTGAGGCGTCGCAGGCAAGGACCAGCGGCCTGGATTCACTGTACTGTACCAGCACACGGTCTGATGAAAGGAGAGCCTTGACCGCGTTGAAGGCCGCCGTCTCCCAATGACCCCAGGCCCAAGGCGTCTTTGTGCTAAGGAGTCGGTGAAGAGGCTCAGCCACTGTGGCTTTGTGGGGCAGGAACATGTTATAAAAGTTCAGCAGCCCCAGGAACACCTGCAACTCCGTCTTGTTCTTTGGGGTGGGGGCCTGCTGGATAGCGTGGATCTTGGATGTGGTCGGGTGAAGGCCGGAGGCATCGATAAGATAGCCCAGGAACTCTACCTGTGGAACGGCGATCTGGCACTTCTCCCTCTTTACCTTGAGCCCGGCCTCTTGGAACCTGGTCAGCACGGCACGGAGGCGCTCGAACAGCTGCTGGTGTGAGTCTGCAGACACCAAGACGTCATCAAAATATGGTACCACGCCCGGAAGCCCTTGCAGGAGACGCTCCATAAGGCTTTGGAAGATGCCAGGAGCCACACTCACCCCGAACTGCAACCGGCGGCAACGGAATGCCCCCGGTGGGTGACGATCGTCTGGGCTTCAGCAGTGGCATCATCGACGGGCAGTTGTTCATAGGCTTGGGCAAGGTCCAGCTTAGCGAAGACCTTACCCTCACCCAGGGAATGCAGCAGGTGTTGGACAACAGGAACCGGATAAGCGTGCTGCTGAAGTGCCTTGTTGATCGTGCACTTGTAGTCAGCGCAGATTCTCACCGACCCATCTGGCTTGACAGGCGTGACGATGGGGGTTTCCCACTTGGTGTGGTCAACCGGCTCCAAAACTCCTTGGGCGATCAGTTTGTCCAGTTGTTCGTCCACCTTAGCCTTGAGAGCAAAGGGAACCCGGCGTGGCTTTAGCTTGATGGGGGCGACTTGTGGATCAAGGCTAAAGGAGATGGGCGTACCTGTATATTGCCCCAAGGTGCCGTCGAAAACCTCAGCAAAGTCTTTGACCAGACCCTCAGTCTCTGCGTTAGAGATGCAGTTGATGCCGGTGACTTCCAGGCCGAGGGCATCAAACCAGTCTAGCCCTAGGAGGCTTGGCCGCTGACCTTCGACCACCACCAACCGGAGCAGGCCCGAAAAATCCTTGAAGGCAATCCGGAACCGGCCGACGCCTACCACGGGAATGTCGTTTCCCTGGTAGTCTCTCAGGTGTACGCGGTGAGAGTCGAGTTGCCTTTTGGACACTCTGGGTACCAGTCTTTTGATGGTGCTCCATGACACGATGGACAGGGCAGACCCGGTGTCGATCTCCATGTCACATGGAGCTCCTTCAATGAGCACCGTGACGTTCAGCTTGCGTCGCGTAGGCGAGTCGGTTTGGCCAATCGTGGTTCCAGACGGGCAGCGGCAGTTGGTGAGAGCGAAACAACTTTCCTTGGCAGACTGGAGTGAAGACTTGGACTTGCGAGTCGATGAAGGGGGGGTGTCAGACGGAGCCGATCGGCAGACCTTAGCGATGTGGCCCCTTCTGGAACATTTCCTACAGATGGCGTCTCTGAATCGACACTTGGCACGGGAATGGTTGCCTCCGCAGCCGGCACATTCCGGTTGGCCCTTGGACTTCTGTTGGAACTTCCTGCGCTCCCGCTTTGTCTGGTGCACGTCATCGTCTTCACTGGAGGATGCCTCATCACTGCTGGCCTCTTCATGATGCACCGGAACTGGCTCCCTAGCAAGACGGGGCTGCTGGACTTGCGGATCTCCTGGGCGGAGCGTTCAGCAGCTTCTGAGGCCACAGCCTCCTCAGTGGCTTTCTGTAGCGTGAGATCTGGCTTGGCGAGGAGACGCCGTTGCAGATGGATGTCCCGGACCCCGCAGACGATTCGATCCATCAGGGCATCGTCTAAGTCTCGGAACTCACAGTGCATTGCAGCCTGTCGCAGGGCGGTGGTGTAGTTGTTGATTGACTCCCCCTCTGCCTGGTTCCGGTGGTAGAACGCATGGCGGGCAGCAATCTTGGACGGCTTTGGTGCGTAGTGGTTGCGGAGCTTCTCTTGGATCGTGTCCCATGGTGTTGCCTGGACTGCTTCAGGCGCAACCAATGCTCGGGCCGTCTGAAACACCTCAGGCCCACAGAGGCTGAGGAATAGGCCCCGCTTCCGATCCTTTGATACTGCTGTCAGCTCGTTGGCTTGGAGGTAGCAGTCGAACCGAGCGAGGTAGGAGTCCCATGATTCAGAGGCTGGCGCAAACGGCGGTAGAGGCACAAGTGAAGCCATGATTCCGATGCCGGCGTGAAGGGCGATGGATGGAACACAGTGCTCTAGCCAGAACAGTCAGCTCTGAATTGGTTCTGTCCAGTGATTTCGCTCAGTGATTTCGCTCTGTGATTCAGCTCAGTGATTCAGCTCAGTTCAGAGGCTGGCCGCATCTGGCTGTGCTCTGATGTCCATCCATCCCATCCTCGTCGCCAGTGTTAAGTTGTGGGTTGACATAGCAGACGACACAGCGATTTTTCCAAGTAGCTCTTTATTTTGTAAGCTGGAATAGAACTGACTGCAAACAGCTCAGCCGGCCTGCTTTTATAGGCAGCCGGCTGTCAACATTGTAGGCAACAACAGCCCAGCGTTCCCCGCCTAAAATAACTGACGTGGACCTGAGTGAAAACTATCTACAGACCTGAGTGAAAACTATATACAGTATCCCCCTGCTGGCCCAGGGTGAAACTTCACTACATAACACATATGCCATCTACAGAAAACCGAGCTTGCTCGCTGCAAAAACTCGGTCATTTTTAGCTCTCCCCAGAACTATTCTTGTTTTGAAAACCTTCATCCCAGACCCTCTGCATGCATTGGGTTTTAATGTCTAAAAAGGGTAATTCCCATGTCAGATAATGAGTTGAGTTGCCCCTTCTTAGCAGTCCAATCAGGGGTTTAAATGCCTTGTCAAGATGGCAGGCTGAGGAGAGAAGCATGTTTCCACTTGCGAGTGTGTGTTTGTGTTTTGTGGACAATAAGTTTAAAAATTCCACAAGATTAAAAGCAGGTGTGCATTTGATTTCTCTAGCAAAAGAAGAAGTCTTTGAGCACCATACAAGCGGATCCAGGTGCAGATAAAAGATAAGTAAGAAGTGGGGAAATTCCTCCTCTCATCCTATTATTACAGGGACATATTTATAGCTTTTCAAGAGCAGCTGCTCTTGAAGCTCAGTTAGCATCTCAGAGCACAGTGAACCTGTATGGCCATGAATTATCTCTGGCTGGTGCCAAAGTCTCTCTTTTTTGATCTCCACCCCTTTGTATCCATGAGTCACAGAGACTTCTTCCCTGACAGCTCTCAGTAAGAGAGGGAAATCAGAGCAAACTAGGGGGTGGAATCCTTTCCAAGGGGTAAAGGAATGCTGAGCACTTGAGGGGAGAAAACTCTGTCTTGTTTTTGCTTCAGTGTGCACATATGGGACAGGGAACCCGTGAGCCTCCAACTGTTGCTAGACTCCAAGTCCCATCAGCCCCAGCCTCAGAGACCAGTGCTCAGGGGTTATGGGTGTTGTAGTCTAGCAACATAAGTCTTCATTTTTCTTCAGTTGTATTTCTAACACCTCTTTGACCAGAATGCTAGTAGATCTGATGGTTTCACAACGAGAGATGTAGGGTGCAATCAAACAGGGTTATTTGTATACATCAGACATAAAAACAACTTCCCTATATAGTGGTACCTCGGGTTAAGAACTTAATTCGTTCCAGAGGTCCATTCTTAACCTGAAACTGATCTTAACCTGAAGCACCACTTTAGCTAATAGGGCCTCCCGCTGCCGCCACACGATTTCTGTTCTCAACCTGAAGCAAAGTTCTTAACCCGAGGTACTATTTCTGGGTTAGCGGAGTCTGTAACCTGAAGTGTCTGTAACCTGAAGCGTATGTAATCCGAGGTACCACTGTACCTTCAGATGGCTTGGGGGTCAGAAAACTCAGTACCCTTCAACATTTATCCGATGAAAATAGGAACATCCTAAGGAAAAGGATCAAATCAGAAACTGGGATGGTGTCTGTAAATTCAGGACTGTCCCTGAAAAAGAGGGACACTTGGAGGGTCTGCGATTGGTCTCATCAGCTCAGTCCACCGGAGCCTGTCTTCACATGCAGGGGAAGTCCCTAAATCGCCCATGAGAAAGGCTTCGGGAGTAAGGTTACCAGATGTTTTTCAATGAGTCCGAGGACACTTTAATAAATTAATTAATTAAATAAATACTACACGTTCGGGGCGTTGATGCTGCAGCAATGGCGGTGGCAGAGGGGTGGCCACCGCCTTGACCTCAACCGCCACGTTTTCCCTTCCTCCGCCACGTTTTCCCTTCCTCCGAGGCTTCTATCTCCTTTCTCCATGAGCCTGGGCAGCCCCTGAGTTGTTAGTTCTTCCGTGGTGGTGGGGACATGGTGTGTGGTGGGTCAGGCATGGAAGGCGGAGAAGGAGGACCGAGAGCGGTGGCAGTGAGGCCATCAGAGCAGCCCCAATCCCATTCCTACTTGCATGCAAGCAGGAGGGGGCAGGGATCCCTCAGCTGGGAAGGGCTGCTTCCCATTGCCTAACTGAGAGATCCCTGCCCCCTCCTGCTTGCACGAAGGAGAAGTTGGGAGGCTGCGCCAATAGGCAGCATGAAGCCTCCCTTCACAGCTTAGTTGCCGGGGTCAGGGAAGGTGGAGGCAGCCTGGAAGCTGCATCTTAGAGCCCCTCCACCACCATCATATGGGGACTTCAGAGCAGCTCCTGAAGCCAGCTAGAACCAACTGCTCTGGGCTGCTGAGACTGCCGCTGCTGCATTTCCCGGGGACGTTAGAAGAAATCCGGGGACATTCCGGGGATGGAATTTGTCTGAGGACTTATTTGCAAATCCGGGGGCTGTCCCGGGGAAACGGGGACGTCTGGTAACCCTAGAGTAAGCCCAAGAAAAAAATCTGTACCCGCTGCCTTGCAGGACATCTTCAGGAGAAGACAAGGCTAAGGAGTAAACCCTATGCAAATCTGGAAAGAAAGCCCTGCTCATAACCCTTTAAACCATTTCGTTTCAGTCATTATCCTCATTATATCAGCATCAGAAGCATTAACGTCAGTGAGCGAGGACTGCTTGGGGGATGGGGGAGAGACAATCCTAACTTTGCTCCCTGAATGCCTCCTCTTACACATAAATCCTCGCTGGGGGAGATGTGAAGCAAAAATGGAAGTTAGAATTCCGCTTGTGGGACTCAGTGAATGCCATCAGAGAGCAAGTGCCACACGTGACAGAGCTTTCTTGAGGCCCACGATTATAAAATAAATAAACGGGGGAGAAAGGGCGCATTTATTTTCATTGCAGCTGTGCTCCCCAGGACAGAAGGATTTCTGTGATAAGACAATAATGCTTTATATGGTGGCATTAACTTTCAGCTCCTTGAAACTATCAGCCCTTCTGTCTTGTGAGTCATCTTGTATCCTCCACAATGACAGGAGGCTTTCCCAGCGGTAACTATTAGGTCATGCTGTTAAATCTGACACAAAGGCTAAGCTGTGATGGATTGAAAGGGGTGGAAAGGGCGGGGGAAACAGACAGGGGCTGGCTTTGGTGCCCCTCAGGTAGGTTCCCTCCTTTCTTAAAAGCCTGCTGATCTTCTGTGTGATCTCAGGAACAGAGGAAGCTGCTTAATGTCAGGTCAAACTCTCTGTCCATCTCACCCAGCATTCACCGGGTGGGGAGAACGCCAAGCCCAGAGGCCAAATACCAGGCCTCTGGCCACTGTTCCACACCTTCAAGCGCTTTTGCCTCATTGGAATGTGGCCTTGACCTGCAATAACATCTCTTTCTTGTGGTGTGTGGTGACAGCAGTGTAAAAACCTCTGGCCTTTTGTGTGGCTGGAATGTGGGTGGTTGCTCTGCTCACTTTTGCCACCGTCCCCGCCCCACTGCAAAATGCGCACGCACTTGCACACACCAAAGCTTTCCCATGAAGGATTGTGGCCATCAAGGTAAAAAAGATTCCTCACCCCTGCTTTGCAGTGAGTAGTGTAGTGGACAAATTCAGAAGTGCAGGGCCCCCTCATGATAGCCACAGCCACACACCTCCTTAATTCATGCCCCTTGCATATAACAACAACAACAACAATAATAATAATTTATTACTTATACCCCGCCCATCTGGCCAGGCCTCCCCAGCCACTCTGGGCGGCTTCCAACAGAACATTAAAAACACAATAAAACATCAGACATTAAGAACTTCCCTAAACAGGGCTGCCTTCAGATGTCTTCCACAAGTCAGATAGTTGTTTATTTCTTTGACATCTCATGGGAGGGCATTCCACAGGGCAGGCTCCACTACCAAGAAGGCCCTCTGCCTGGTTCCCTGTAACCTCTCATCTCGCAGTGAGGGAACCACCAGAAGGCCCTCAGAGCTGGACCTCAGGGTCTGGGATGAATGATGGGGGTGGAGACGCTACTTCAGGTATATGGGGCCAAGACCATAAGAGGAGCCTTATAGCATTAGGCCAATGGCCCATCTTGTCCAGCACCCTGTTCTCACAGTGGTCAACCTGTAGAAACCTGAAAGCCAGACATGGGCACAACTGCTGTCTCCCCACCTGCAGTTCCCAGCCACTTGTATTCAGAAGCATTACTGCCTCCAACTGCCTTGTGGGAAACCTGTAAGCAAGATCCAAGCACAAGAGTGCTCTCCTCTCCTGTGGTTTCTGGCAATTGGTGTTCAAAAGCATTGCTGCGTCTGACCTGTTCCCAACAGCAACCCGATTTGTCCCCAAAGCCGGAAGCAATTGAGCAGTTGCAGTCATAGCTTTTGGAATGGGTTGTTTAGACGAACCTCAAAAGTGCATTCAAGTCTACATCTCCTTCCATTGCAGCTGATTCAAGAAGCTTGGAGGGAGGTTGTTAGAGGAGAGAGTAGACACCCCACCATGGATTGGGGATAAAGGGGACATTGCAACCCTCCCACTCAGAACGGCTCCAACCCATACGCATGATCTAAATTTGTGCATCCGTGCCAAAGCAAAACTATTTCAAGGCTGCGCTTTCATGGCCCACGATAGGCAAAATGACAGCACGGCCTGTCTCTGTAACAAAGCGTTAACAGTCAGACAAGAGAGCACATCCTTGTGAAACATGAATAGGCAACGTTGATTGCAGTACCAAAGGGAGCAAGGAAGGGAAGCCGTCCGGCCGAAGGCACACAGTTGTCTGGGCACACAGCAATGATGTCAGCACCACATGTACTGGGAATTGTTTCAGGAAGTTGCAGCCACTGAGAAAAAGGCAGCATGCTGAGCTGAGCAAAAGATGCCTTTCCCCCCCTTTAAAAGTAGAGTTGGTGAATTGTCCCCATTTAAAAATTCCAAAGTCCATATGAGGACAATACTTTTGTCTTTCCCCCATCCACCTTGGGTTTCTTAGCATGGGGCCCGATGAAGACTTCCTTGAAACGCAAAGGTCTGCACACTATTTAATGATGTTTCGTTCGGCCTAATAAGGGCATTGCCCTCATATGGATGTGAGGATGTTTTTAATGGACCAAATAGTAATGGACCAAATAGGTAGTACAGCTACCTTTCTTCTTTGTATGACTTGGAAAGTACTGGATTTAACTCTACAACAGCAAGAGCCTACAACCTGAAGATGGGTTATTATCTTACCTCCAACTACTAGGTAAAGGTAAAGGTAAAGGTACCCCTGCCCGTACGGGCCAGTCGTGTCCGACTCTAGGGTTGTGCGCCCATCTCACTTAAGAGGCCAGGGGGCCAGTGCTGTCCGGAGACACTTCCGGGTCACGTGGCCAGTGTGACGAAGCTGCTCTGGCGAGCCGGCACCAGCGCAGCACACGGAGACGCCGTTTACCTTCCCGCTATAAAGTGGTACCTATTTATCTACTTGCACTTAGGGGTGCTTTCAAACTGCTAGGTGGGCAGGAGCTGGGACCGAAAGACGGGAGCTCACCCCGCCGCGGGATTTTGAACCACCGACCATGCGATCGGCAAGCCCTAGGCATTAAGGTTTTACCCACAGCGCCACCCACATCCCTATCCAACTACTAGGTAAAGCTACCCAATTTCGCTTTGACTGACTTTTTCATGCAGTGCAATGCCTATAATTAACTCATATAAGGACTATCCAGATTCTCTCTTGTTACGGTTCCCCACCTACCAAAGAAATGCCTAAGGATAGTGGCAGAACTGTGTAACAGCTGGTTGTTGTATGTGCAGAGACAGGGGCTCAGTTATTATGGGTTTCTTCTGCCCACACCATCTTAAAACTTGCCAAATGCAGACATGGATGGCTTGACTAATACAAATAGCCTTCTGGCCACATTCACCCCATACATTTAAAGTGCTATGAAACAACTTTAAACAGTTGTGGCTTCCCCCAAAGTATTCTTGGAGTTTGTTAAGGGTGCTGAGAATTCTTAGGAGACCCTTCTGTTCCCCTCACAGAATGACAACTCCCGGAGTAGTTTAACCATTAACCACAGGGAACTCTGAAAACTGTAGCTCTGTGAGAGGAATAGGGCTCTCCTAACTACTTTCAGCACTTTTAACAACCTACAGCTCCCAGAATTCTCTGGGGGAAGCCATGACCAGTGGCATAGCGTGGGTTGCCAGCACGGAGGGGAGGAGGGAGGGAAACAGATGTGCATGCAACTGCCTAATGGCAGCTGTGTCACCCAGGAGATCGCAGTTGCAGAGATAATAAAAGAAGAGTCATTTCGTTGTCTGCAGGTCACTTCCTGGTTTGCATGGAGAAGCCGCTTCTAACAGAGCCCAATCATGGAAGTTCACAGCTGTATTGAGGCAGCACCAGGTGTTGAAATTTTGCACCCCTAACAATTTTACTCCTGGGACAACCATCCCTGTGCCTCCCCAAGCTATGTCACTGGCCATGACTGTTTATAGTGCTTTGAAAGTATGGTATGAATGTGACCTCTCACTTCCTCTCAACCTCCATCTTGGTTTTGGTTTTGGTTTTTACAACTATTGTGACACAAATTTCTGGGGAGCTCAAAAGCTTGCACACTGTTTTATGACATTTTGATTGGCCTAATGAAGGTATTGCCCTAATATGGACTTTTTCTTTTCTTAGTGGCTCTAAAGGATGCACTGACACAACAAAGCCATCAATCTAAAAAAAGGAAGTAATGGTAAAAGGTTTTCATCAGCTTCCCCCACTGCCAGCAGGCCTTGACAATGGTGCAGAGGGGAAAAGAAGAACGGACTGGAAGACATATTGTGCTCAGAGTAGAGATTAATTTGTGTCAGGAGTAACCAGAGTTCAGCCAAGGAACCTGCTCTTTGTGTTAAATCTCAGCCCTATAAAATGCCAAGTGGAATATTAATTTTCAGGAGTTATCTGCCACAAGAGAACAATTTCCTTGCCCCCAAGTACACAAGGATGTCATGACATACCAAACAGAGAGTCTGTAATCTGCAAGTTGGTTCTGACCTAGGGAAACTTTTGGAAAGAAACAGCCCTTTTCAGGGCATAAACAAGAGAATAAGTGTGTCAAGCATCAATCTGGTCTTAGGCTCTAGTGCCTTACATATCACATTCCAGCTGAAATAATATTTCTATGCATCTGTCTTTACTCATGCTGCAAACAGAGCTTTAATTTCTATTAATTCTCACTTCCTGCAACAAAGCATGGACCGAAATGCAGTCACCCTTTGAAATTCACATTTCTCTGCATTTTGAACTGCAATTCTAGGCAGGTTTGGGTATAATGTATGCATATAATAGGATAAAGTGTGCAAAACGTGCATATATTAATGGAAACAGCAAGGCAAAATGCATTATATTGGGGAGAATTGCTTTGCAAATATGTGTCTATCGGGAGAAATTCACGATAAAAATGGATGAATTTTCATGAGGATTTCTTTTTTAAAAATCATAAACTAATGTGGAAATGTTGGGACACAGGTGGCGCTGTGGGTTAAAGCCTCAGCGCCTAGGACTTGCCGATCGAAAGGTCGGCGGTTCGAATCCCTGCGGCGGGGTGCGCTCCCGCTGCTTGGTCCCAGCGCCTGCCAACCTAGCAGTTCGAAAGCACCTCCGGGTGCAAGTAGATAAATAGGGACCGCTTACCAGCGGGAAGGTAAACGGCGTTTCCGTGTGCGGCTCTGGCTCGCCAGAGCAGCGATGTCACGCTGGCCACGTGACCCGGAAGTGTCTCCGGACAGCGCTGGCCCCGGGCCTCTTAAGTGAGATGGGCGCACAACCCCAGAGTCTGTCAAGACTGGCCCGTACGGGCAGGGGTACCTTTACCTTTACCTTTACTAATGTGGAAATGTGGGGAACTGAACTGAGGTTGGGAAAATGAGAAACTGAGAGAATCCAAATTTGATAGATTCGCCTATCCCTAGGGTAAAAGGTAAAGTCCAGTCGTGACCGACTCTGGGGTTGCGGCGCTCATCTCACTTTATTGGCCGAGGGAGCCGGTGTACAGCTTCCGGGTCATGTGGCCAGCATGACTAAGCCGCTTCTGGCGAACCAGAGCGGCGCACGGAAACACCGTTTACCTTCCCGCTGGAGCAGTACCTATTTATCTACTTGCACTTTGAAGTGCTTTCGAACTGCTAGGTTGGCAGGAGCAGGGAGAGCAGTCATCTATAAATTGTGCATGCTGAGTCATACTCATCCCCACTAGAGGACTTCTGAGCATGTGCAAATACCTCTCCATCATTCCAATTACTGCATAAAACTTGGGTGATGTTTAAGGGGCTATTTACTCCAGGCTGCTTCTCTGCATTCCTTTAGAAACTGAGACAAGGTTGGGTGTCAGCCAGCATCCAGAATAATCAAAATACCTCTCACTTCTTTATGATTACTGCAACCAGACAGCCCAAGGGGGAAACAAGACACCTGAAAAATTGACCGGCACCTTGCATAGCTGATGCCAAAGAGAAAGAAAATCAGCTGTCAGTCATTTAGCTTGATGAATAAAGTCACACACCTAGTGGTACAGCAATAAAACTGCTAGCGCAGTTGCAAAGCTAAGCAGGGTCTAGTGTGGTTGCAAATTGGATGGGCAACCACATGTTGAGATTCCTGCAATGTAAAGGATTGGACTATAGATGACCCTCAGTTGCCTTTCCAACTCTACAATTGTATGATTTTAAGTTGAATGGGGGGAAAAATGGCAGGGGATGGGTGAATTTCCTATGAGAGGCATGTGGGAGTGGGAAGGGGAACATCATAAATGAATGCTTTCCCTGCTCAGAGCCTCAGGGTCAGCATATTTTGCCCATGATGGGGAGACAGTCACAATCCCTCCAGAGAAAATATCTGAGCTATGGACCTACACCACAAACATTTTTCTAAAATGCAAGATTTTCTAACATGCTTAAGAGACGTTGTTGCATGTGTCACATTTATACCTAGAAATGCAACCTCTTGCATTTTTACCCAAAAAACATGTCCCTTGATCAATTAATTAATTGCAAGTCTTTAATTAATTGCCTTAAGCACCAAAATATCTTTTCACAGGTATTCAGCAGGATCCTGGGAGAACAGCAGCAGTTTATGGCTTAGAATGAAACAGGATTTGTGTGGAGATAGGTAAAGCTAATGTCCAATGATTTAATTAGGGCTATAATGTGGAAGGTGATCACAGAGCCTAGGGCTTGCCGATCAGAAGGTCAGCGGTTCGTATCCCTGCGATGGGGTGAGCTCCCATTGCTCGGTCCCTGCTCCTGCCAACCTAGCAGTTCGAAAGCACATCAAAGTGCAAGTAGATAAATAGGTACCACTCCGGAGGGAAGGTAAACGGCATTTCTGTGCACTGCTCTGGTTCACCAGAAGTGGCTTAGTCATACTGGCTACTTACCCGGAATCTGTATGCTGGCTCCCTTGGCCAGTAAAGCGAGATGAGCGCCGCAACCCCAGAGTCGTCCGCGACTGGACCTAATGGTCAGGGGTGCCTTTACCTTTATAATGTGGAAAGTGTTTGGTGCAGATGGAGGAAAGAAACACATTTGAGACCACCTACTTATTTCAGCCCCCAAATATAAAAAATGAGTAAATTAGACACAGTCTTTGTGTCCTTTTTTATTTATTTTTGCTTTGATGTAGTCAAATTGCTTTCCAGCCCAGTCCCCCGCCCAGCCTAGCAAGGTTGTTTTATAATAGCTGCAGTGAGTGTCAGTGAAATCAATTAAATACTTAAGCAATAACTACTCCGAGATGATCAATTACCAACAGCCGCTGGCTTTTTTGTAGCTAATGAAGCACAGCCCTTTTTTGGTTTTAGGCCACCTCGTCGCTGCTCAGTCAAGGGCATATAATTGCATTTTAAGTTTTGAAACAATGGCTTCCACACCTTCCTTGGGTCACAGCTGCTACACACTGAGGGGGAAAATCAAGAGAAGGAGAAGTTAGCCTAAATACTGTTTGTTATTTCTGCATGATGAAAACCTTGGGCATCATTAGCAATGGGTATGGCCGGAGACAGGGCAGGACTGATGTAAACACTGTTTTGTTTTTTTAAAAAAATTGTGATATAGCTCTCCCAGGACTGTACCATTTCAAAATGAGGGCAGGGGTAAGGATGGGGTGGGGGATTTGACTTGCTTTGTGTCTTGACTTGTTTTTCACTTTCTGAAACAATACAAGAACTGAAACATAGTCATTTTCCAATAGCCACAATCTGATCAAAAGTAAGTATTTGTGTTGGTAAATAAATGGATTCCTGCCCCCGCCCCCATACTTATAAGCACTGCTATTGTTCTAGAAAAAGAGGTGCCAGAATTCACCATGAACACCTTCTTTTTTCTCTTAGAATGGCAATGGCACCCAAATAAGAGGTTCTAGAACGTATCTGAGAGGTGCCGGACCTGAGTTCCAGCGATTTCCTCCTGAAAAAAAGCCGTGCTTACAAGTCCTGTTTCATCAAAGTCAGTCAGTAAGGCTTCAATTGGGCTTCCTGCCAGAATTCCATTTTGAGGGGGAATTAATTTGATTCACCCGGTGGCTTTGTGAAGTCATTTGATTCTCTTCTGATTCCTCCGCTCCTCCCGTAACATCGAATGTGGATCATGAAAACAATAGTGGTAGTTTGCTGCTTCAGATTCGCTTGCCAGAACCAAGGATGCTCTCCTGATTGGCTACTGTACCAGCCCTTTCACAAAAGGTGCCACAGATGCAACAGCAAGCCTGACTGCTTGATGCAGCTGCCAATGAGAGCGAGAGAGCGAGGAAGCTGACCCGCCTACTTGGAAATATCCCAAGAACCTTAGCTGCACTGTGGGGAACCCACTGGTGATGAAAGAGACATCCTTAGAGGAGAGAGAGAAAGGCAGTTTGGCAGAGTCCTGGAAAGGTTGAAATATCTGGCAAAGCAGAATGCATTGAGAAGAGTATTTCAGAACAGTTCTCTGCAGTCGCCCTTCCGTCTGCGGTGTAGCAAAGTCAAAGGAAACTATTGGAGTATTACCAAGGAAAAGTTAGTGGTTGGGTGGCCAAGAGAGTAGTGCTAAGACAGAACAGGGGCCAAAAAGTGATGCAAGAAAGGCGAGGGGGCAGCTTCCCCCAATGACTATATTTTCAAAAGGGCGGAAAGAACGGCCATGGAAATACGGAAATAAACAAAACAATTTACTCACTGTGGATTGGCTGCCAGTTTTAAAAGGTGCAACTTTCCATGACCTCAGCAGAAAATACGACCCAATTTTTTATCCCAGCGGTCAGTAAGTAGGGCTGTCTCTCCCTCCCTCCTTCCCTCTCTCTCTTTGCAGTGGAAAGCCAAGAATGCCACACATTACTAGCTAGCAAGGAGGAACTTTATGACCATTAGGACAGTTGCAGCTAGTAACTTACTTGGTCAAAAAGAATATGCACAAAAGGATTTGCTGGTGCCAGAGTGGGCAAAGAGCAGAGTGGCTGGGTGAAGTCTAAGACAGAATTTGGAACCGGGAAAGTGACTAGAGCAGACCCAAGTCCAAAGCCCTCCAATAGCCATCAGGAAAGAAACCAGAAATCAAGGAGAGCTGCCAAAGAACAGCAGTGCACCTGCTTATGCAGAAGGTCCCGGGTTCATTCCCTGGACTCTCCAGGTAGGGCTGGACAAGACGCCCATCTGAAACCCTGGTGCAAACCAGGTATGGGCAGTGGCGGAGAGCAGGTGGGGTGGGGGCATGGTGCTCAGCGCAGGCAGGGGGGCAGCCGCGATGGCGCCCCACCGGGATCACGCTGCCGGGGGCGGTACGCTCCTCCCACACTCCTCTTCCTCCGCCAGTGGGTGTGGGGAACCTTTGTCCCTCCAGACATTGCTAAACCACAACTCTGATCATGCCATGCTGGCTGGGGCTGATGGGAGTTGTAGTCCGTCAACCTCTGGAGGGCCAAAGGTTCACCACACCTGGTGTAGACTGACCAAGATCTTTCCATTGACCTGGTACGAAGCAGATTCCTGGGTTCCTCACATTGGTGCATCTAGTTAACCCAGCCAGGTGGGCAAGATATAAATAAAATTATTATTATTATTATTATTATTATTATTATTATTATTATTATTGCCACTTCTATTGATTTCAGTGTGGCTTGTACCTATGAGACTGGTTGTGTGGGTTCTTTCTATGCTTACAGTTGAAACTTGTCTGAAAGGTTGAGCAGATCAAAAGAGAATAATTTTATTGAAATTAAAAAGCCAGGTTAAAAGGTTCATGCATATAAAGTTACAAAATACAAACCACAGATAAAACACAAAAGCAGCTGCAAAGGCAGGTAAAAGCCTGCAAGGATAAAAGTGTCTTGGTTATGCTGGTTGTGCTTCACAAAGGCAAAGTGTTTGACAATATCAGTGCAGCCACAGAGAAGACCCTGTCTCTTGTTGCCATCAGGTGGCACACAATAAAGGGCCTCTCCTGATCAGGCACACCAGCTCTAGGGGGCTGAAAGGTCTTTGGACCCCTCAGTATTTGTTGGAAAGGAGTTGGGTCCCCTCAATGTAGAGGGGACCTGGTGCATACAGTGTCACACACATAGTGCAGCTTCCTCAGCCGGCTCCTCCAGAGGACACGATGATGTGCACATGTGGGACACACACCGGACCCCCTCGGTCTTGGGGACAACCTGGCGTCTCTTCTCCTGATAATGGGGAACAGTGAGAAAAGCCCTATGGCATCCTGGACCTAAGCCATTTGTGGCTTTAAGGCAAATGACCAACACACTGAATTATGCCTAGAAGCAAATTAGCAATCACCACAAAATATGTCACTTTCCTGACTTGATCATTGCTAGCATCCTTTGTTCCAAAGAGGCCATGAGAAGGAAGAGAAAATAAATTTGAAGAGAGCCTTCTCCAAAGGTAGAAACCCTCTACCGTAGGTCAGAATCCTCTCCTACTCTGCTCATGGCACCATCTGCAACCTTCAGTTGAAAAAGGGGCAGGCTAGTTCAACCAGCAGCCATTTTCTCTAATCAACTTCTGAACCATTTCTTCATAGCTTCCATTTTGCCACGAAAAAGAACATAAGAAGAGCCTGTTGGATCAGGCCAAGGGCCCATCTAGTCCATATACATCCATACTTCCGTTTATCCCCTGTGCTTTCTAGGCAGGAGTCCAAGCAGCTTTTCATTTGCCCCACTGTTTTTCCCGGGAAAACCCTCTGCTTACCATGGAATCAGAACATCAATCTGAAGCAAACCCATTTGACATTTGTTTTCGATTCAGCGCCAAACGGTGGTTTTTCTCAGGGGGAAGCAGCAGGACAAATGGGACGAGGCCAATTTCTTCTATTTCTATTTCTATATTGCTTCGCCACCGGAGGCATCCTAGAAGGATTTACAATAATGAAATGCAATTTAATAATAATAATAATAATAATAATAATAATAATAACCAATGCTATACATGCTACTAAGCATGTTCATACAAGGAAAAGCTAAAACAGATTTAATTAATTAATTAATAACAACAAGAATGAAACAGCACCAAATTTCCACCCACTCTACACAGGATGTTGCACCAGCAGCCAATCCCAAAAGCTATTGCAACATTACAGAGAAAATTTGGGGTGAGTTCCACTCCTGCATATCCCGCAAAGCAGACAAAAGCTGGAACTCCAGCTCTCGAGTTTTGTTTTCTTGCTCTCTGCATATTACTATTCCTGAAGCACAATGCAGCAGGGAGCAATTTGGAGGGGAGGGGAGGGAATCCCACAGTCTGTCATCCAAGCCAAAATGAAATGGAACCCCGAGAAACATCTGATACCTGTGAAACAGGCACTCACAACTAAGCCAGTCTTCTCGCTCAGATTGCTTCTGGGTTTTGCGTGGGGGGTTTTATGTGTGTGTGCTTTTACCTAAATAAAAAAATAGGAAGCCCCATGAGTCAGGGAGTGTTACCCAGGTGCTGTATGGAAAACACAAAAACACAGAGAGGCTGCAGAGCAGAAAGAAGAGGACGGGGAATCTTCCCTAACTGCACGTCCTGCGGGATAATTCTAGCAGTGTCTTCACACTGGAGTCGAAGAGCCGCAGTTTCCTGCTGTGCTTCTCATTCTTTAGCTTGGCTTAACACATCTGCTTAGAATTTCCTCCAGCGATCAAGTGGGCATTAGACAGTAATCATGTGCAGTGAACCTGGATTAGCAGGGCATTTCTCTAGCTCAGTAATTCCAATACTGTGCGCCAGGGCATCCTGCTGCTACCCTGCAAGTCCGAAGGGGGATTGTTCTGATAAGAAATCTACACTTAAACAATTCAGCACTCCAGAAGAGTCTAGCTGTTGCACCTCTGTACAAGTAACTGCTCTGCCGTTGCTTCCATCCAATCAGCCTCTTCTGGAGGTCATCCCAACCACTTGTCGTCATCCCACCACCGCTCCCCTGGCTCTGAGTCTTCTTCCCCTGGGGGTTTCCTTGGGGGTTCCCTGGCTGCACCACTCTTCTGCATCCAGCCAGCCCATGACATCCGGGCACCTAAGAATACATTCAGACTGGTTGTCATTGCAGAGATACTTTAGGGATGTGTGAATACTTCTGACTGTAGTACTTTTGCTGTCAAATTCTTGGAATGTATCAAGAGTTCTTGCTCTGTGGCAAAGGAGGCTAAATCAAACCAACCCATAGATAAGAAGAAGAAACATACAAGGTAGGCGAGTGCTTTGCCCTTTGCATCCTATGAAAGACACCATCCCTCTGGAACCTGTGCAAATAGCTCTGTCCCCGAGTGCCTGAGCCATTGCAACAGAAATCACACTTCCCTGATGGTGCTTACCGCAGATCTGCCACAACCTGACATTCCTGCAGCAGGGCACGTGCGGTTGCTATAGAAATCTCCGTGATGCTATGACTCTACTGCATGTCGAGACAAAGGGAAGGAATCAGTTACAGCTTGGGGAAGGCTTTGAGAGTTTTGCGTAAGAACCTTTCGGATAGGTAACTTTGAAAAAGCAGGTGAAATGGAAAAAGGACCCAACCTTCCACGAAACCATGAGTGTGGTCGTGCCATTGCCCAAATACACACATGAAAATTCATGGGCAGTCATTTTCCACCTTTTCATGCTTAGCTATCCACAGAAGCACCTAATCACACTCAGCATCTGGTTTTATTACTTGTTTATAGAACTGTGCCTGGTTGATCCATACATTCAGATAAATCATACTGTGTGGAGTCCCTGGGAGTCTATTCCAGACTCGGGGGGGGGGGGTTTCGTGTATTAAATATCATGTTAAAATTCCACTGGCCATGTAAAACTCGAGCCTAATCCTATATGGTGATGGCGAACTCGTTCTCTGAGTATTGATCCATATGTAACCGAAACAGAAACACCGACATACTAAAGGAAAGTATAGATGAGATTCCTGGAACCCAAGTTTTGCAGAAGTACTGGGTGAGGAACTGGAAACAGCCTAATGAGGAGTGAGCATGCTCAGTAGCCACAGAACACTGAGTGTCCTTTGGGAGGGAGTGAAATTCATCGGGAGCAGGAAAGAAAGGGATGGAGTACTCTGAAAACCTGACCAGGAGTACTACATACACTGCAACATTTTCTTACAGGTCTCATTTGTCTAGGGGAGTTTTTTGTGTGCCGGGAGTTTGTGTAACTCATTCATAAGAGCAGAATGGCAGCGGTGAGTCCGCCATTCAAGTAGCAAGGTTCCCCAAAAGTGGCCAGAGTACAACAGCAGAGATCATTCAATCAGTAATCTGTTATTGGACGGCTGGCAGCAGTCTCTCTGATTGGCTGGAGGCTTAAGTCAGTTGGGAGTTAGCTGTCAGTGAGGAAGGAGACTGAGATTTGACAATGGAAAGAATTGGGGAAAGTGGCTCTGAATGAGTTTCTCCTCCTGCGTAAGCCTGACCTAAGAGAGATAAAGCTCTCTGTTTTGTTTCTCTTCAAGTTATTGTTCTGTTGTTATCAGAGAAATATTACCAGTTTCTTTTTCTGTCTGGACGGCCTGCTTTATTCCACTCATGCTGCTAACAAGAGGGACTGTTTTAACGCAGCTCCAGAGAGCTGCACGGTCCAGCTCCATCTGTACGCAACAAGGAAGCCAACTCACGCTGCAAGCAGACAGGCACCAGGCTCACCTGACGTGCAAAGGGAAATCTGCTGCAGACACATCTTAAGGAGTTGCAACTCTTCCTGCCTCTCCACTGCATATTTCAACTGCTTGGCAGTGCTTGTCTCCTCTTCATTCTTTATGCGTTTCCCACAGGAGGAATGGTGTTAATATGACAAACATGCCAGCCTCTGTAAAGTGTGAATTGCCTCTCGGTCTCCTCTTGCAGAAGCTCAGAAAAGCTGCTCGAGCAGAACCTGCTAGCTGTTCTTCAAGACTATGTCCTTATCACATGTGCAAAGAGCATTGAAGGGTCATTATTTATTTGCCCTAGCAAACAAAGCCAGATCGCCTGTCTCCTGCTTCTGGGATAAAGAAGCTGCTTGATACCCAAGCAGACTGTGGTTTATCTAGATAGGCATTGCCTACCTTGCTCTAAGGGATGCGGGTGGCACTGTGGGTTAAATCACAGAGCCTAGGACTTGCCGATCAGAAGGTTGGCGGTTCAAATCCCCACAATGGGGTGAGCTCCTGTTACTCGGTCCCACTCCTGCCAACCTAGCAGTTTGAAAGCACATCAAAGTGCAAGTAGATAAATAGGTACCACTCTGGCAGGAAGGTAAACAGCGTTTCTGTGCGCTGCTCTGGTTTGCCAGAAGCGCTTAGTCATGCTGGCCACATGACCAGCTGTACACCGGCTCCCTCAGCCAATAAAGTGAGATGAGCACCGCAACCCCAGAGTCATCCACAACTGGACCTAATGGTCAGGGGTCCCTTTACCTTTTTACCATGCTCTAACTGGCTGTAACTCTCCAAGCAGAGATTGCTCCTCTTCCCTGCTCCCTTATAACCATTTCAAAAGGAGATGGCAAAGAACAAGCTGGGGACTTTCTATACCCTAAGCAAAGATCAGTGGCAGAGCATCTTGCTTTCCTGTAGAAGGTCCCACATTCAATCCCTGGCACCTCCAGGTCGGGACTGGGATTGTCCCGTCTGAAACCCTGGAAAGCCTCTGCCAGTCAGTGCAGACAATACTGAGCTAGATGGGCTAATGGTCTCAGTATAAAGCAGCCCCCTCTGTCCCAGTGTACCTCTTCCCTCCCCATGTTCCTTCCCACCCACTGGCCCAAAAGTCTGCCTACAACAAATTGCCATAGGCTTGCCACAATGCACCTCAACCAGGCAATGTCCGCATTGTACTCATGCTTTGCTGGATGCTAGTGCTGGTACATACAGGTGAGCAATGCCCCCAAACTTGGTATTCTTCTGCTGGATCCAATGAATTGCCTGCAGCTCACAGAAACTGTGCGCATGGGATTGGAAACGCACATTCCAATGCTCTTTTTAAAAGAGAGCAGGAGAACAACTTGCGTGAAATGGCTACAGGTACTTCTCTGAGAAGAACAAAACCGACAAGGACAGAGAAGGGAGATGGCTGCGAGAAAGAAAGGAATGCATTCGCCCCCTTCAACTATATTTGTTTCTAAGAGGAGCCGTGACTAAGAAGAGCGGTGTCTATTTTAGTATCACTTCAGCTGCTTCCAGACAGAGGTGTTTGCAAGTGTTGGGCATGCTAAATCAGGGCGCTGAAGACCTGCAAGGCCTCTGGGTCCCACTAGTCCAAATGAATCAACAGAACAGAGCAGAAGAGAGGGGCTTGGGTGGAGAGAGCAGATGTCCTTGCTATGATCAGCATAGATGTTGGCAGGACAGCCTCGGGGAGGGATCAGAAGAGGCAGCGGGGAGGGAGACGGATGCGTGGCCTTGCATGGTAGATGATGTGGTCAGATGCTGACTTGTGAGTGAATAAGTGGCATAAAAGTGATGGTGGAAGCCATGAACAAGAAAAATTGCCTGGAGACAGTGGGTGGAATTCAAAGTAGCGCTAAGGAGATTGCTCCATCAGTACAAGTATTTCATATTGACTGAACGAATGATCTCCCCTCTTCTCTCCTTGCATGCTGCATGAGGGGCAGTTTCTCCCGACCCCCAATGAGGGCGCAGGGGAGCAGAGCAGGGGAAGCCCCATTGCACTAGTGGGGCCTGTCATGCAGGTTTCCTCTAGCACAACTCTACGCTGAATCCAGCCCAGCATATAGATGAAAAGCTTGGGAACGTTCCCAGTGGAATATATGAGGTCACCAATGGAGATTGTTAGAGAATGGTCAAAGAGATAAGAGGAAAAGCCAAGAGAGGGTAGTCTCAAAAGCTCAAGATGGGCTAGGAATTGGTGAAGCAGCAGGTAGTGTTACTGAGAAGCTCGGTTCAAATGAACTCTGCACGTGCCCCAAGTCTATGTGTCTGTTTTGGCTTTGTTTTGACTAATTAGCACAGTGCCATTTCAAGTACCGTACTTGGGGAAAGCAGCAGTGGTACAGCTAAGTATTACTCCACTGGGGAAATTCTAGTGGTTTCCGCCCAATGGCCTCTGCATAATAACTGCTATACAGGGGAATTTCCATGTAAACATTGATATGCATAAGGGATCTTGTGTGTGGGAACTTAATTAGTCTCTGAAACCTTTGTCATACTTAATACAAGTAGATATGCGGATGTAGCAATAATTAATTCTGGACAGTAACAATAAAGCTGGTTCCCGCAAGCACCTTACATCAGTAGTTGGATTAAGTCTAAATTTACATACCCTGGGAAACAACTCGGCCTTTCTCACTTGGCTTCTCATGACCAATTCTGCCACTATGTGTTGATATTTCTGTAGCAACTCTGTATTTGAATGGATGTTGAGCCCTCTCCTTAATAAGATCATCCTTTGGGTTAGAGATAACGGTTATCAGAAAATCTCCTTCATACAACTAGGCAGTTCTCAGTCTTCACTTTGTTCAGCCTTTTGGATGTCCCAGCAGGCTGCTCCATGTCCCTCTGGCTCACTCTTTCCTTATCACAGTATTCGATACCACACAATTCTCTCTAGTCTTCTGCCTCAGAGATGTCTTCACTTCATTCGTTTTGGAATACATCAGGAGGCTGTTCTACACTGCTCTTCTTGAAGCCTGTTCCAACCTCATGGATGACCGCAATAACAAGTCCGCTCAACCTCATTGGTGGGCGGGGTTGCGGCCAGGACCCACAAGTAATCCAACAAATAGCAGGCCAGATCACCCGGGCTGGCAGCTATTGGCCAATGCCAGCAGCTCTTGCTCAGGCATGTCCCCAGCAGTGGGCCCAACCAACCAATTGGGATGCTTTGGCCCACTCTGCCTGCCCCTCCTTGGAAAAAGGGTATCCTGGTAAACTGATCCAGGAGGAGTGGTTTCTGTTTGACACTCAGGCAGGGCCTAGGACCATACTATTCCTCCAATGGGGACCCTGCAGAGGGTACCCCTATTTGATGTAAGTCATAAGGCATAACCCCATGGTTGTGGTTTACCCTTAGATGTACTTCCAGCAGACAGGCTGAAGTGGAACAGCAATGGCTTTATCCAATCCCTACGCCAAACCATTCTCTACTGTAACCAATAAAGTTGTGGCCATATTCAAGCCCCCAACCCAAAATGCTGTTCTCCTGTGTGGTTATTCATTTTCCCTAGGGAGCTCTGGGGTTACGGGGTCTTGGCATGCAAATCACCTTCTTCTGCTTAGCTAGATCCTTTAGCCTCACCTCCTCTCCCTGTCCCTTTGCTCCTCAGCCACATCTGGAATTTCTTTCTCAAAATTAGTCAGGATCTTTGTAGGAAGCACAGGCCAGTGTCATCCGCACCCAAAAAGTGCTTTCCCCCTTATTTGGGGGAGCCGCCTCAGAAACCCAGGGTGGATTTGAATGTTGGCTCATGTGCTACCCACAAAGGCATATCTACCCCATTGTGGCTGAAGCCTGCTAGTATCCTTTCAGAAGGCAGAGGCAGCTAGCTGTCCCTGCTAGTAAAAGGACTGACCACCATAAAATGTATAGAACTGCTACAGATACATGTTGGAGGTGTAAAGAGAAAGAAGGCACATTTTACCACATGTGGTGGACATGTAAAAAAGCAAAGGTATATTGGGAAATGATTTAGAATGAGTTGAAAAAAATGTTTTATATTACCGTATTTTTCCGTCTATAAGACGCCCCCGTGTATAAGACGCCCCCTATTTTGGGGGGCTCTGATTTAAGAAAATGGGGGAAGATGTATCCGTGTATAAGATGCCCCCAAATTTTCGACATTATTTTTTAGGGGGGGAACCTAGTCTTATACACAGAAAAATACGGTGCTTTCGTAAAAAACACACAGAAAAACACCCTGAAGCTTTCTTCCTAGGAATTTTTGGTCTAGAAATATCTATGGATCAGAAGAAACTATTTATGTGTGCTACAACAGCTGCGCTGATACTGCTTGCCCAAAGATGGAAGGACAATTTACCTATAAAAGGAGAATGGCAGATAAAGATGATGGACTATGCTGAATTGGCGAAAATGATCGGGAAAATCAGAGATCAAGAGGACAATAAATTTAATAAAGAATGTGGGATTTTTTAAAAAAGTGTTTGAAAGAACACTGAAAACAGTATCAGAATTTGGAAAACACTTGCAATGAAGAGAGAACTATGATAAAAAAATTGAGTTTTAAGAATATAGGGAGAATATGATACGATGCAGTTTGAAAAGAATATCTGGGAAAACCATGGAGAGGTGGCGGGAAGTTTGGAAATTCTGAGAACCCTATTTGTAAAATGATTATGATTTAGGTATGATGATAAATGTTAAAAGTGAAAATGAATTTAAAAATGTTAAAAATAAAAGGACCACCCACCCTCTTTTGTATCACCTCCAGAGAATCTCTGGGTCCAGCCATGACCCTGCACCTGCAAGTCACTGCCAAGCAGGCAGCTTCTATTTGTGGTGTTCCCTTCCCCAGGACAGGATATGATTAGCAACCTTGGGAACCTTCCCTCTCTTCACATGCCTTATTTCCCTAATCTCACTGTCTCTGAAGAACTCTCGCGTTTGTCCAAAGCCCAGTCATCTTCATTCAAGCTTTCTAGCCATCGTATTTAGTCTTTCATTGTATTTGGCCTGATTCCCCAATGGCCGCCTTCACTCCATATAAGGCAATATCTCTGCCTGTCTCTATCTCTGTAATACAAACTGGTTCAAGCTTTATGGTCTTTTGTAACTATCTCAGTGTTTTATATTTCAAGCCTCAAACCGCCAGCCGGTTGATAAAAAGGAATGTTTCTTCTCCATTTGGATTGGCGTTCATTCACTTTGGATAATCTCCCCCAAAGTAAGCAAAGTAATTGTGCCCACTGCAACAACATCTGCGGTGCACGATCACCTCTAGCAAAGTTCACCCGAAGTGATAGCTCTGTGAACATGCATATAAGGTACAGGTTCAAATGTGCATGTGTACAGACACCCCAAAGGTCAAGGAGAAGAGGCCAGAGAAGGTCCCTGAAAACACTGTGAGCAGGAAAAGTGAACATCAGATTGGAGAAGTCTGAGAGAAAGACAAAACTTCAACATGTACATGGCGTAATGGATTACAGTCATACCTTGGTTCTCGAACATAATCTGTTCCGGAAGTCCATTCGACTTCTGAAAATGTTCGAAAACCAAGGTATGGCTTCCTTTTGGCTGTAGGAGCTTCTTGCACTCAAGCGGAAGTTGCGTCGGATGTTTGGCTTCAAAAAAAATGTTCAAAAACTGGAACACTTATTTCCGGGTTTTCGGCATTCGGGAACCAAAACATACAAGTACCAAGGTGTTTGAGAACCAAGGTACGACTGTATAGGGAAATGTGTACAGTGGTACCTTGGGTTAAGAACTTAATTCGTTCTGGAGGTCCGTTCTTAACCTGAAACTGTTCTTAACCTGAGGTACCACTTTATCTAATGGAGCCTCCCTCTGCTGCCACATGATTTCTGTTCTCATCCTAAAGCAAAGTTCTTAACCCAAGGTACTACTTCCAGGTTAGCAGAGTCTGTAACCTGAAGCATCTGTAACCTGAGATACCACTGTATTCATAATTTAATATTTCAGATATTCTCTCTCTCTCTCTTTCTCTCTGACAGTATACCCCTAGAAAGCAGCAGACTTTTAATTCTGAACACCAGTTGCTGAGAGAATGCTCTTGCCCTCAGGTCCCGCTTGTGACCTTCCCCCAGAATGCCAGACTAGATGGGCCTTTGAGCTGAGCCAGCAGGACTCATCTTCTTGCGGGATCCCTGTTTTCTCTAGCCGATATTGGACAGTATGAAACATGTGGGCGCAGTCTGCAAACAGTGCACTGCAGTGTGCACCTCAGGATAAGAGGCCTGCAGAGTCAGTGGTCCCTATTTACTTGTGGGTGGTTTGTAGTAACTGAACAACAGGTGTCATCTGTCCCAGAGGGAAAATAAGTGGTTTCAGGAATGAATATCTGAAGGGAGAAGGAAAGGAGAAGGATTGGGAACAGGGGCAGGAAACAGATTCAGAAATATGAAAGCAAAATTTAAGAAACATCAGGAGTAGAAAAGACGGCAGGAAGGAGCGAGGGGCACACAAACCAATCAATCTGACACACAGCATCCTGCAACACTTCTCACATTCTTAAACAGTGGGGGGAGACTTTATGAGGGCCAAAAAAGCAGATATTTGCTTAATACATAGCATATGGTTATGTATCTTGTTTCTCCTCAAACTGCATGTGTGTGGGAGCCTGATTGTCACTGCAAAGAATGTGGATGGGGACAGGAACTTATCTCTTCATTTCCCCACAATGTTCAGAACAGATATTCTCTTCTCCTCACTCCTAGCTGTATGGGGAGGGGGCCTGGTTTCTGATCCTGGTGGGGAGTGAAGAGAAAAGCCACCCCTCCCTATACACTGCCTTTTCTGATAGGAATGAGGCTAACCTGCACCTGTAATTGTTTTAGGGAAAGCAAGATATGTAGTTGCATACTATTAAGTAAATGTCTAAGCTTGGCCCATAGCAAATACTCCTGACTATCTTTATTGGAAGTAACACTTGAAGGAAGCCTGAGGCATAAGGTAGGAAACCAGCAACAGGAAGAACTAGAGGAGGGGGAGAAGGTTGGAAGTGATGCGGGGAGAGAATAATACTGATTCCATTTGTACGTGAGTGAATTATTCTGAAGCCAGGCAAATTATCATGGGAGTTAAAACCAGAAATATTTATAGCAGGTTATGTGCAAATGCCACTACTGGGACTGATAAGAGGAGGAAAATGTCAGCGAGAAGAATAGAGGATTCAGAATTGCCTTATTGTTATGGAGATTGACTGCCACAAAGAGCATGACTTAAAATCTGGAATGAAAACGAGACATCTAAATAGAGCAAGAGAGGACAGAATGAAAGAGAGGGACCAAATCAAAAGAGCAAGGAGGGGGTGCTGGTGGCAGGGAGGAAAGGGACATGATTGCTAACTTGCCATCATTCGAAGCTTGAGGCCGCGGGGAGGGTGGTGCAGAGCATCAGAGTGGCCCCACGGTGCTGAGCTCCCCAACCGCCTCTCCCTCCCAGTGAGCAAAAGCGACCCACCTGCTGGGAAGCTAGCATGGTTGCCCCGCCCCACATGACCAGCGGCTTCTGCTTCTATTCACACTCCAAAATGAACCAGAAAAGCAGCACTGTGGCTTCCCTGGTACATGGCAACCATCCCACAGTCGCCACCGTTCCGGGGCAGCAGCTGATCAATGCAGTTCCCCATCACTCAGAGCACATCACTGCTGGTGGTTCGTCCCTGCGTAGGATGGAGTTTGGTGCAAGTCCATATTAGATAACCTGGGGAGCAGGGGTGGGAGGCAGAAAGCCTATATGGGAGGACGTGCACGAGTCCATAAAGTGCTCTGCACCCAAGCTGGGCAGGGCGTTGGAGATTAACATCAGCACATTGAATTGCTATCAAGAACTGAACTGCCAGCCAGTTTGAAAGTGCTCTTTCCAAGTAGTGTTACAAAGAGACTAACACAGAAGTCCTATCTGGGGCTGAGGAGTGGAGCAATGGATTCTTTGTGGGATACACAGTCCTGTTGCTTCCTGCCAGCCAGGAGGCAGAAAATTGGTGGTGCTGGGGCATTTCCAGGCTGGCCCAGACTGGATCCCTCTCCAGGAACTGGATCCAGCTGATCTGGTCCAACCTGAACCAACCTGCACCAAGGCCTTGCATATCAGTTGTGTGCACTTGTTCTGACTTTTGGTGGTTACAATGAAGAGCCCCCCCCCTCCATCAGCAGCATAGATCAGGGCCAGGGTTGCTCTGTAAGCCTTAATTCATGTGACTTTTAACGTTCTGTTTTATTAAGCAACTGTTTAAAGAAATTCAGAGCTGACCTCAGAGCAGTGGGAAGCTGCTGTGCATCCACTGGCCGCCGTCCTCAGCAGTTTCAGAGCTTCCAGCTTCCACCCTGAGGACACTCTTGCTGCTGACGTGTTTGTTTGGTTTTCACTTGTAGCTCAGAAATAATCATTTGCTTGATCTCTGAGATTGTGGGGTTCCTCATACAATTGGCTCCGCCTCATTTTCTAGGGAAAGAGGAGTTGCGAACGTGATGCTAGATTGCCTCAGATACGGTTTGGGAAAGCCCACAGGGTGGAGGAAATGGCTTGGAAGGCTATTCCTTACAAAGACAGATTTGCAAATGAGCCTGCCCACTCCAGCACAACCGCCTCAGACTCGCTAGGCAAACCCTGTCTTTCAGGAATGGCCAACTTCACTGTTTTAAATGCAGGGAGGTTTCCAGAGGAAAGGAAACTCCCTGGTGAGCGCAAGTCAACACCCAGCTCAAGTGGTGGCAACCTCTGGCCTGCCTCTCCAGGTGTCACACAGATCCCAGATAAAGGCAGCAGGGACAAGTGTGCGCCATTTCTCTGCCTCTTGCAACATGCGAAGATGGGAAGATCCAACACACATCTAGACTCCAGTGTCAACAAAAACGGAACATGAGCAAGTTGGAACTTCTCCTTCTTGGGAACTCCACCCTCTACCCCAGCATAGGGCATCTTACTAGTGTGGACAAGGGGTGGGGGAATTTGGTTCAATTCACATCTAAAGGTGAACCTGCCTAATCCACACTGCTCAAAAGAAGAAGTGAACCAAAACACCAACTGTCCTCTGAAATTTGCAGTTATCTGAATTTTGCAGGGCAGTCCTCCAGCCAAGAAAGGTGTCCAAAAATATGTACATTTGGGGAAAGTGTGCATGAGATTATGTATATTACTGAAAATAACATACAAAAATGTGTTATATCCATGGGAAATGCTTGCCAAAAAAAAATGGGGATGCTAAGCAAAACTGCACACCAAATTGTGCATATTAGGAGAAATTCACACTAAAATTATGACTTTTCACGAGGGCTTTTTAAAAAATTGCAAGTTGATGTGGCATGTGGAGAATTGAACTGGGAAAATGAGACAAACAAACCAAAATGGACAAATTTGCCCATCCCTAGTGAGGACAAATGCTGGGTGCCATTTGGAGAAGTGGTGCACTCCAGGCTGCAAGTAAGTGCATAAGCTGAATCTCTGGATAATGCCTGTGCCTTAGAGATAATGTCTCCAAGAAACCCATTGCATTTTATTTCCTTGCCAAGAAGAAAATAGTTAGCAGCTTTGCAAAGTTTCATTTCCCTGGGGGTGAAGCAGTTGGCAGAGAAGCTAAATAAAGACGATTCGTTCCATAATGATAGTTGAGCACCTGGTCACCTTTTTGCAGCTTTGTAAGAGATACAATATAACATCTTGCGATTTCAAAACTGGTCTCCCTGCAGGGACATCAGAGCCCAGGGATTATCAGTGGTATGGTATGTGTGTGTTTAAATGAGTCAGAAGCCACCTAGCTCTGAGCGCCAACCATTTCCTTCTGTCCATCTCCCTACATTCTGGTGTGTGCTTAATGCTCATGTTCAAGCTCGCTTGCTTTCTTACACAACAAAGATCATGTTCTCAACAAGAAGATAGAAGCAATGAGCCAGTTCTGAACAGCACCTCATGCTTTTGACAGCTCCCCTGGTTCCCATTCTCACTTCCGTCAGCAAATTCACTTTTGTCCCGGTATCTCAGCCTGCCTGCACCCACAGCCTAATGGTCAGGTTGCAAATCTTCCGGGTCTTTCGCAGAATGTTCAAATATGCTTAGAGTAATATGCTCATGCAACCAGGGTGCAGGAATAGCAAGGAGATGGAACGTCTCTCGAGAGGCCCTGCTAAATATCCACAGAAATTGAGTCTAGGCGAACCCTCGCATTTCCACCTGGGAACGTGCCCTTTGGCTTGATGTGAACAGCAAAGAGATTAAAAGCAAATATTTATGTTATCAAATGCTGGCAACCTCTGATGTGGAAATGGATAGATAGGTTTATAGCTGAAAAAGTCCCATGATGTGACCATGTTTCTCAATAGTCTGAAAACATACAATAATACTAACAGCCTCATCCACAACGTTACTTAGGAATTCTAAAACACACACACACACACACAATCAATTTTAAAATCAGGACAGTTTTGAAAGGTCAGCCCAACATCTTGATTCAGAATAGCCCCCAAATGTATCAAAAAGTAGATGGAAATCTGCTCCTTGTTCTCAATAACCACCACACAACATTTGGTTACACTATCTTGAGAGCTGTCCAGATGCATAGCGAACAAGCAAACAACTCCCCAAAATATATAATAGATGTAAGAAGAATAGCACGTGCCATTCACATATGCTATATGCATGGAGCTATGCCAAAACCGATAATAGCGAAACAAAATACAAAACACAAAATACAATACAAAACAAAACAACCCCCAAAGATACTTCTGTGTTCTACATGAACATTCAGAATTTGAAAATGATGTCCTTCAAGCAGGGCTTTTTTTAGCGGGAACTCACAGGAAATCAGTTCTGGGACCTCTCAGCTGGGTGCCATTGTCATTCTAAGAGAACGAGGAAAGTGTTCATGGTTCTTTCCCCCCCCCCCAAAAAAAAAAATAGCACTGCCTTCAAGCAATGACCAGACTAGAATTTTCATCAGGGAGCAAGTTGGACCCGCAACTGGCTTACTTCTGCCAGAACTAAGGCACTGCAAACTTGGGCCAGGCCCCAGTTCGGTGGCAACACTCTCATGATGGCGCCATGACACAATGAGTGTGGGCTACCATATATGTGGCTGCTTCCCCCTCTGTTTTATGGGCCAGTGTGGTGAGATGAGGGCTAAGGAAGTTCACCTTGGCCACACCAGGCAGCAAGCAGGCCGTCTGTTTAGCCTTCCTGTAACATAAGGAAACTTGTTTCAGACAGATACACCAAAGGATGAGCTCTGGTGGTTTTCCAAAGGCAATTGGTTGGTCTTGAGATTTAATGGTAAATGCTGGAAATATCTGGATTCTTGTTTTGGATGTGTTCAAACCAGAGTAGAAAAAATATTCTTTTCGTAAACTGTGCGGAGGTTTTATTACAACCAAGAAGTACAAAAATCTTGTGAAATTTTAAAAAATGTGATAAAAAGTGGATGAAATACTCTTTACCAAAATACTTATTTAAATATATATATATTCAAACCAACCATCTTAAGAACATAGCTGCATTATATCAAGTCAGACTATTTATCTGTCTAGCTTAGTGGTGCTTACTCTGACTGACAGAACCTCTTCAAGGCCTTTCATATCACTGGCTACCTGAGATTCTTTCTTAACTGGAGATGCCAGAGATTGAAACTGGAACTGTCTGCACACAAAGCAAGTGCTCTACTTCCCCCAAAGTCCAGGCATTTACTGTAACCTACACACACCCTCATATTTGTATCGCTTGCCTGAGACACAAAACTAAGATAGCCCTGCCATAGACCACAAAGCCAAACGTTGCAATTTGTGACAGCTGACCCTGGTGTCCGTGAGTCAGTGCCTTACCTCTAACCCAGATCCTCAAGTGCTTTCCCCTGCTCCTTGGGGATTTAATTGTTTTGATCACACCCAAAGCCATTCTGGGAAAAGGCGAGAGCAATTAGCAAGCAGTAAAAGTGTGTGCATCATTCCAAAAAACGTCACAGGAGGAAGTGAACTGAGTCGGAGCTGAGTATTTTGTGACACTCGGCTCGCAGCATGGCACAAATAGCCAGGGTGGAGCCTACCCAGTGACTCAGTTGTTATGTGATTATTGTCCGCTAAGCATGGCTGGCAACGGCCCCCAGAAAAGGTTCCTCGTACTGGCACGACCAGTTAAGCTGCACATGCATGAGTAAAGCTGCAAAATGTATTCCAAAGCTGTAAAATTAAACATCAGGGCACAAGTGCCGGCTTTCACATGGACGCCCTGCTTAATGACTTGAAGTTGTTCCTGTTGCTGAAGGAGGCTGATGGGTCTTTCTGCCAGACAGCATCATGTTGATTTCTAGTTCTGCTACTCTTCTGGCACGTATAGAGTGTGGCAGTACACCATGCAGTCTATAGAAGGAGAAAGATATTTTGCAATCTAAAGAGCTCACCTGCACTGTGATTAGCTGTGAGGTGGGGTAGGATATGACTTATCGTCTATGTGAATTATTGCCTATGGTGGCTCCAGGGTCAGTCTCCTCATGTTTGGGAATGACATCATGAGGTAATGGTGCGGGGGAAGGAATTACCCTTGGTACTAACCCCAGACAACCTCACACCCCCAGAAGTCCCAGCGCCCAAGGAGGCCATCTTGCCATCAGCTCTCCAGCCTGAGAAGGTTGTGCTGCTGTTGCCATCAGAGTCTGAGGGCTCCAGCCCAGAAACCACAGTGGAACCACACAACCATCTGTGTTGTCAACACCAATGGCTGCTAAAGCAGGCAACCATAAGAAGTTTCTTCTTCTCCCAGCAAAGGTGGAGGTAGCCCAATCTACTGTAAGCCTTTGTCTTCTGCCTCTTGCTGAAACAAGATTTGGGTTGTTTTCTCGGTGAGTCTCCAGCCTAAGTGTCACTTGGAGTTGTCTAAGATCCTGCCTGGAACTAGCAGCCTGTTCTGGAACCCCCAGTTTGAGTTTGAACCACCACCTAGAACAGTGCACCAGAAAGGAGTCCCACAAGCTTCCTGAACAATTTGGAGTCCTGCAAAATCAGGGTTCTGAATTGTGCAGGATGCTTCCACTAGTAGAAGAGGCTTCCCATGGCAGATTTTGTCCTATGAGTAGTACACCTGAAGAGGGCTATTCTAGCCACTATGCCACATCAACTCTGCCAGCGAAGCCTGCTCCACATGTCATCAGTTGTGGATGCTAAACTGCCTTTAACAAGGAGCAGAGCTTTCTCTGTGATGGCCCCTGACCTTTGGAATGCCCTCTCCTCTTCCTCTCTGTTTGGAGAGAGGGTGTGATACTTTTCTTTCTTTTTTGCTGTTTCTTCAGAGACTGGTGTGAGCATGTTATTTTGTTGCTGTTTTGCATATTCTGATGCTTTGCTTTCATTGGCCTGCTTTCGCTGCTCTACAGTTGAGCTATTGGTTTTTCTTCTTGAATTGTTTTAATTGCAAATTGTTTTTAAATTTGCATTTGTCATAAACTGCCTGGGGAGCCATTAAAGGTCAAATACGGAAGAAGGGAAGCATGTTATGTGTATGTTCCATTAAAAGCAATGGCAAAAATCAATGACAACCAATTTATGGTAATTCCCATTGATTTCAGCCAGCTAACATTCTCTGGGTTAAAATCTGGGTGTTTTTTCAGCCAGAACTCAGTTCTGGCATCTCCCAGGTGGACTCCATTGTCATGGTAAGAAAACAAGGGAGGTGATCATGGTGAGTTCTGGCACCTCTTTTTTCTAGAAAAATAGCACTGGCTAGAATCAGAAAGTAGGGTGGGGTTGTCTGATCCATCTCCTTCCCCTATGATACTCTGGGCCTATACAAATTTGTACCTGGCATTCCTTGACACTTCCATGGAAGGATATTCTTCCACCTCTGCATGCAGCCTCCTTCCTAACAGAATTGCTCTGAGATATACAATGTTCTCCCCAAACCTGTCCTCCTCTCCTGCAACCAGCTGCTTTCCCTCTGCGTTTTGTATAAGCAGACAACTTTAGCACATGATGTCCAGACTAAACATTTTGACCCTACATGCTTTTGTTGCAATATATCAGGCTGTGCTCTGGCCAATCCATGCACAATGACAAATCATGCCTTGACACAAGAATGATAACGTACAAAGTGCGTACCATGGTACAGTGTCAACATTTCAGAACTCTTGCTCCAGGACCAGAACAGCCCAGCCACCTGTTGTGCAACCTCTTTCCCCAGATATTTTCAAGGAATGTTGGATAGGCATCCGTCTTATCTTAAGCCAGATGACTGGAGAAAAGATGAATGAAGTTCCAGCTCTGTTAATCATAATAAAGATGCAAGATAGTTTTTGTGCCAGGGGTGAGTCTACATGCTAGGTCTAATCTAAGAAACACCATTTAAAATGAAAACATAACCCCAAGGTTCCATACCGTGCTTATTAAGGGTGATCTAAGAGTATACCCAAGTTGAATCTAATCTTTGATATGGAATCCATATAAAAATATGCAGCAGAAATGAAACAAAGTCAAAACTGACCAAGTCATATCTTTCCAGGTGAAAGCAATCTTTAAAGCAATAATTTACAAGTCATACAGTACCAAATTTGGCACCAAGACAAGTATCAAAAGGGGGAGTGTGAAAAGTGGAGTGCTTAACTTATGCAGGTGTGATTCTTGCATTTTTGAATGTTTGCTTTGCTGTTCAGTTTTAAATTAATTATTTGTATTTTACGCATTGTGACCAGTTGTGACAGCTTGTAGCTTTTAGCAATAAAGATTTCATTCAGTTTTGTTGTACAGTCATACCTCGGGTTACAGATGCTTCAGGTTGTGTTTTTTTGGGTTACGGACCCGCCGAAACCCGGAAGTACCAGAACGGGTTACTTCCGGGTTTCGGCGGTCGGGCTTTGTGCATGGGCAGAAGCGCTGAATTGCAACCTGCGCTTGTGCAGACGTGCTACTGCGAGTTGTGAACGCTGCTGGTTGCGAACGTGCATCCCACACGGATCACGTTCGCAACCCGAGTGTCCAATGTATGTGTCATCTTGATCCCATTACAAGTACTGCTGAAGCAAAAAGTTGGTTGCAAATCAAACAGCCCCTCGTTTTAATCTCAGAAGCCCGCTTGATCTAATGAGACCTGCCAAACATGTTTCAAATTGCCTTGTGGCTTTTTAAAGACTTTTGCAGTGTACCGTATTTTTTGCCCCATAGGACGCACCGGCCCATAGGACGCACCAAGTTTTTTGGGGGGGAAATAAAGAAAAATTTATTTCCCCCCCAGGCACTTGTGGGGCTGGCAGCGGGGAGAAGCGCTCTTCTCCCCGCCGCCCGCCTGCAGATCAGGTCTGGGGACAGAGGGAGGACGCGCTGCGCCTCCCAGCTGTCCCCGGATCTTGCGGGGCAGGCAGCGGGGAGAAGCGCTCTTCTCCCCACCGCCCGCCTGCAGATCAGGTTTGGGGACAGCTGGAGGACGCGCTGCGCCTCCCAGCTGTCCCCGGAGCTTGCGGGGCAGGCAGCGGGGAGAAGCACGCGTCTCCCCGCCGTCAGCCTCCAAACCACATCGGGAGACAGCGGGATGGCGGCGTTCCGCCTCCCCGCTGTCCCCCAACCTTGTGGGACTGGCGCTGCGGCTCTCCTGAAGCCTGGAGAGCGAGAGGGGTCGGTGCGAACCGACCCCTCTCGCTCTCCAGGCTGCAGCGAAAGCCTGCACACGCATTTCCCCTTCATTTTTGGAGGGGAAAAAGTGCGTCCTATAGGGCGAAAAATACGGTACATGTTTCTCTGTTGGGCTCTGACACTGCAGTGCTAAAATTACATTCTAGGTTTGGTTGCCATCTTGGGATTAGCATGCAGGAATGCCTCAGTGACATGCCCTTCCATGCACTGTACACATCTGACTTTGCCTGTAGGGTTCATTGCTCTCCCACTCACTGTTTACCTGTGCATGTTACCTCCCACACCTTGCTATGCAGGATTGAGCATGTAATACTCAGCTTCACTGCAAGAGATCAAATCTTTTAGAAATACACTTTACCCCCAGCCCGTAAGAGTAGTGGAAGACTCTGCTGTGCCACCTCATCAAGCTTGTGAAATTGGGGCAATATGCTGATTATCCAAGATTTAAGCCAGTGCTGGCACCTTAATCTGAAATAACTCCTTAAAAACAGGGTTACAACTTGTTTTGCACGAATTCTATTACTTCATAAAGAGCCCCGAGCTGCTTGGAGAGCAGCCTGACATCAGTGCTAGGTGGGATAAGGTTATCCAATTAGGCATCCTGTCAGAATGTGTTTTTGAAGCATAATTATGAAGAATCATTTCTGAAGTAGAGAATCTGGGGCCTTGTTAGGGGGTGAGCCCCAGATCTTTTGCAATAAGCTCCAGCAGGGCCGTCTTTATCAGATGTGGTGCCGGGGTGCAAATATCCAGCCAGCGCCCCCAAATTTCCACAGATAGTGGAGGGGCAAAGCTGCACACTGCCAGCTATCGGGGGGCACAACTCTACCCCATGCCACTGAGGGAGAACAATCCCCACAGAGGCTTGGGAGGGAAGCTGCACACCCACCAGCCTTATGGTTGGCGGGGTGCAGCTGGCGGGTATGCAGGGAAAGGGAAGCCGCTGTCAAAGCCGTGCAGCTCCCCCACTCGCTGGGGCACCCCTGAGAGGCCAACGCCCTGGCACAATGCACCACTAAGCCCTATGGGAAAGACAGCTCTGATCTTCAGGTCTCCTTTCACCCTTTTACAACTATTTCCCCCACCCCCCTTTCTTCCTTTGCTCTCAGGGCGTCTGGGTGCATGGCATATCCTCCAACGTGACATCTTCCGGTTCACATTCCCACGGGAGTCACATGACCTGAGCAAGATCGTGGCTCTGAAAAAAGCACTTTTTCCAGGCATGGCATATTATCCAAAAACGTGGACTCAGAAAATCCCATTTTTTTCAGGGGGAGATCTTGGTCTGAAATTGTGAGACAGCACAGTGCCCAAAATGCTCAGTGCTCTGGCAGGAAAAAAGCAACGTCCTTGGTTTTTGGGGACTCCTATTCCTTATGTAGACAAAACTGAGATAGCTGGGCCAATGGTCAGACTTGGTAGTCTGTAGAAAGCAGTCTCCTAGTGCAATCTCTCAGTACCTCAAATGGGAATATCAGTGCTTGATGAATCATGGTATATATGTGTCATCGAGCAGCCGTGGGTGTCCACAAAACTATACCAAGCTGGACAAAAAAGAATGCCACTTGGTGCAAGGGTTTATAGGGAAGCTGCATAAACATTTCATAGAAAAACAAACAGGCCAAAAGGGATTGGAATGGGAATGATTTTTTTTCTGGCCAATCCCAATTCCCAAGACATCAGGTTTATTTAGGCACTGCTTTTGTGGGTCTTCACAATGTATTACTGCCTTCTTAGCATTATTTCAGTAACTGTGGAATGAATGCTACTAGCCCATGTCTGCTTACAGAGTTCTGATAGCAAAAATGTGAATTTAGGCAAAATTGTGCTCACAAAAAATGTATATCTAAGAGAAAGGTGTACAAAAACGTGTGTCGATTTTCATACAGACTTTCTTAAAAAATCACAAACCGAACTTAAAATTGAAAAAAGAGAGAGAGAGAAACAGGAATTGATAGATTGTCCAATCCAATTACTACGCTGAATGGCAGAGATTTTCGCTGATTTTCACACAGGAATCTTTTCCAGCCCTATCTCGAGATGTTGGGGATTGAACTTGGGACTTTCTGCAAACAGACCGTGTGGTCTTCCACTGTGCTATAACCCCTTCCCCAAATCTGGTGAGGTGCATCATTATTTAGAGATGGCGAGATGGAAGCTAACAGAGAACGTATTGTCCTGAAGTGAATCCACAGGAGGAGGAGAGAAACTCAGGCATCATAGATCCAACTCCTTGTATGTGTGAAAGAGTTGGCAAAGGCTGCTTGCTCTTCAGTATCTACCATCTACATTTGCTGGGTGGGAGACAGAAAGAGTTAACCCAACAGTTTTGCCCAGTTCTACATTGCCATGAAATAGGGGGACCTCAGTGCAGTCTTTAAAGCCACCCACTCTTTGTACATGAGCATATTTCTCCGGCTGGAGCATTTGCAGACTGGCAAATCATGATAATGACATCTAATAAGCCAATAGTAATGGGAGCACTTCTGGCTGGAACCACCGTCCCCAACCTGGAATAATTAGCCTGCACTACGCACATCATCAGAGTTTTCTGGGCAATAATCCTTGCTTGATACGGTTGGCTGTTACATAAGGCCCTGTTGGAATGACATCTTTTTTCATCACACGAGCCTTAAAGAAAATGATTATGATTGAGCTCATTATGCAATTTCTTTACCTGATTAGGGAAATTGCTCACAGTCAGTTTTCTTACATAATATGCTTGGCACTCCAGAGTAGCTCGTTAAGGAGAAACAACATTGGCTGCCTTCTCCTCAGAATATGCTGCTGCAGAGGAACAAGTCAAGAGCTCCTCTTACAAGGGCTGCCGCTTGACATTTTAGTCCCTTAGGCACCTCCGTTCCTGGAAGTTATGGACCTCTCCTCTCCCATCACACCCAGTTTCTGTGACCTGCCAAATTCTGTGCCTTTGAGTATGTGCAGAGTGCCATGATTCTTCTATTAGATAGCCACAGCTGGCCAGTATGTACCGGAGACTAGGCCAAAGGGACCGCCCTTTAGAAGAAGCCTGCATGGGAGTGCCACTAGGGGCGCATTGGAAGATGGCAGACAATAACATCTCTCCGACCCACACGAGGTAATTATGAGGCTGTTATGGGAGTATGCAGCCTCCCTCACCCCCCCAAGGGAATGGGGGGGACTGCCCTTGCCTGCTGTGCCCATAAATCACCCCTGAACTCGAGGGGGTGGAGGCACTAGGCAGAAAGCCCTTGTGTGGATTTCGGCTCTCCTGGATGCTGTCTCTGATCGCGCCACTAGCTGCAGCAACTTGATAATAAACAATTAGGAAGAAGCAAATGCACATATTTCAAGTGAAGAATGGGGAGTAAAGACTGCTAATTGAAGGGACCTCTGTGAAAGAAGAGTGGCGGGTTGGATCAACAGGAATATATCATGAGAAGACACATCAAGGCTCGGTATGTCGGCAGCGGGACTGGATGGGGGGGACTTTTCTTTCTTTCTTCTATATGATTAACCAATAATCCCCACCCCCACAAGACAGAAACGTCGCTTAAATGACCTAAGCTGAATGATTTAAGACTGTGTGGAAATGAATTCTAACCAAAAGCATGTTTTAAGGAGATCGAGGAAAGTACAAGAGCTTTTGGGATGACGCAGTAAAAAATAGCGTCGCCATTTTGGCAAGTTCTGTTGAAAGATTTACGACTCGGGAGGAGGAATGGACTTGTTTTCATACTGCGGGCGAACCTCCTCAGAGGACTAAAGAAGGCGACAGATTTGTGATATATGGAAACCATCTCGATATGGTTCTTGGACGAACGGAAAAATTCACACAGGATTACAATTGGTTTTTACCTGCTTATGGAGATTATAAGAAGAGGTCACAATGAGAAAGGAAAAATATATGAAAATAACAAGATGAGATGTGGGAAACAGCAAGATAGGACTGGATAGAATTATGAACATTATTTGGACAGATTTGTGGACATTAACGCAGCAGCAAGAAGATGATTGGATCCCCTTCGGAACTTGAAATATGGGTACCCCCAACAAAAATTTAAAATTCAGCTTTGTAATTTGGAATTTATATGATGTGATTTGATTTGATTTGATTGGTCGGTTAATAAAAATTATTTATATAAAAAATAAAAATAGAAGAAGCCTGCATAACTTGTGATCCACCACACCAAAAACTTCCCACCTGCCTGGTATGGCAGTATATCAGTGCCTTTGGAGGGTTGTGTGTGTGTGTGTCTACTGCAGACAGCAGTAGATCACCAGTGTCGAAGCAATGATACTTCAACATCAACTTCACTGGACTGGTCATGTTGTTTGGAAGCTTGATTATCATCTTCCAAAGCAACTATTCCATTTCCAACTTAAGAATGGAAAGTGAAATACTGGTGGACAACAAAAGAGGCTTAAAGATGCTCTCAAGGAGATTTTTTTAAAAAATGCAGTATAAGCACAGACACTGGCAAACACTGGCCTGCAAGCGCTCCAACTGGAGAACAGCTTTTACCAAAGGTGTCGTGGACTTTGAAGAAGCACAAACTCAGGATGAAAGGGAAAAACAAGCTAAGAGAAAAGCACGGAAACCTATGTCCCCACTGTGGAAGGACGTGTGGATCCAGAATTGGCCTCCACAGTCACTTATGGACACACCGTTCATGGAAGACAATCTTACTCAGCTACGAGTGATTGCCAAAGACTGCAGGCGGCAAAAACAGGAGGATTGGCAGGCCCTTGACGGACCACAATATGCAGATGGATGATACAGGATGGATGTTTTGAAACAGAAGCGATCACTAGCAGAAATGAGGTGACCAAAATGTCAGAACATTACAACTGAGTATATTTATTTCACTTAAGCCATTTATACACATAATGCTGTGTGAGAAAAGGGTGGGAAGGGGTCCTTCCTTATATTTAGTAGTGGAAGTGAGCAGGTACAAAGGTACTCCAATCAAGAGATTTACCCCACATAGACACACCTGTTTATTCTGCCACTGCCTCTTGAAATCCTTTGCAGCATGCTTTCAGTCTAAGAATACATGCTTCTTCCTGTGATCTGGCCTCTTACATGCCACATTGGCAAGAATGCGCATGGACACCTCCTGAGTTGGGCCTCAGGGTCTGTTTCATTAACTGAAGGAACGTGCAGGCTTTACGGATCAGAACTTTATTCAGTTCTTGCTGTGCTCACACAAGTCCGCTCTCAGTAAGCTGCGGTAAGGAGGAAGACCACCCTCGCCCCAATTTCTAGTCCCAGTACTTCCTGTTCTCTTTATGGATCCTGAGTTAGTTCCATTTGCTCTTGATACAGGGCTGGTCAGCCCGAGGCATTTCGTTCCCTGAGGTGGAGCGGAAAATCAGCCCCATCCCTTCCAAGCCAAGATGTTTCTGCACACGAGGCAGAAAATTTCAGAAGAGCCATTTCCCCTCCACAGCAGTGAAAATGCAACAAAACCACACAAAGTATGATTATTAAATTAACTACCTACCTTTCACCCTAGGGCCCCAAGGCAAGTTACAACAATTAAAACACAATATTACAAACAGTTTGGAACAACTTACAATCACAAAAATAGGGTGGGTCCTAAAAAAAGTAATCTTAGGTGTCAAAAGCTGAGGTAAAGAGCATTTGCCAAAAGCTGTATAAGGAAGATGCCAGATGAAGCTCTGTGGGGAGTTCCACCGTTTAGGGGCTGCTCTCTCTCTCTGACCACTACCACCCCTGAACTTCTGAGGGTGGTGGGACTATAGAGGGCCCCCTCTGCTGAGGATGTGGGTAGAGAAAGAGGGGCGCTTTGAGGTATTTGGGGCCTGAGTTGCTTAGGGCTTTCAACAGCGGTCAGTTTGCTGCCTTGTCATGACCCTGACCCTAACAGGGCCAGCCCCCCAAAAGCCTGCAGTTTAACCTGACACACACAGCAAACACAGACCAGTGAGGGCAGCTCTCAGGATGTCATACAAGGAAATGCAAGCAGCTTTTCTCATCAAGCCTGAAAAATAGACAAAGATGTGATTGGAACAGACCTGTATTGCATGGAGCTAATGCATAAAAAAGGCATTCCGCTGCTGCCTCCACATACGCAAATGGCTTACATCTGAACTCCTAATCGCAGATGATAACCTTAGAAGGGGCCTCTGGAGTTTTCCAATCCAATTCCTGGATCAAAAGGCTCTCTGCACAATTTCCATATATGTATCTGATCTCAGCCCCAGTGCAGTAAACATTCCATGCAGTGAAGACGGACTCTGCCGCACATTTTGTGTCGAAGTTAATGGGAAAGTGCATCTTTATGATTCACACAGATTCACACTCTCAAAGACCCCTGTGCTGCTAATTCATTAATCCTTGTATTGTGAGCTAAATTAATTTAACACTCCTCTACCGGGTGTGTATAGTTTTAAGCTTTAGTTTTAAGTTTTAAGTTTTTTAATCAAGGGCTGAATAGCAGCTTTGGGGATCCACCTTGAAAAGGTCATTGCCATTCACAAGCAGTTCTCAACATACCAAAACAGTGCTTTCCACTGGGCTGGTAGGGCATCAAGCTGTCAGAAGCAGGGTTAAAATGGAGCAAAAAGATACAGAAAATGTCTGTCTTTGGACATCTGTCCAAATAACGTCTGTCTTTGGACGTCACCACATAATACAGTTTCTCATGTTGTGAATGAAATTAGTTTCTCCATGAGCTCACAAGCTCCCCAATCCATCTCTAGCACAGCCATGAGAAGGAACTTTCTTTTTGTTTAACAACAGCTTGCCATATCATCTAATCTCCAGCTGTGGTTAATCTTTTGGCTTTTTTGAAGCAAGCAAACTTCAAACAGTGGTTGATAAAGCTGGCTTGTTTCAGCAAACCATTGTTAAGGCTAGAGATGTAAGAACACAGCAATTTCCATTCCTATCTGTATTTATCACAGTCATCACTGTCTCCCTTCCGCTGCAGTTTGGTTTCTGCCAAATGGTACATTATTCACCTCACTGTCCACTATTTAACTTAAATTACATAAGTTGTGTAACATGTGGCTTACGCTAATTTCAATGTAAAGGAAACAACAACTCAATGTAAAAAAGACTAATTATGTGTAGTCGAAACAAAATAAAAAAATTCCTTCCAGTAGCACCTTAGAGACCAACTAAGTTTGTTATTGGTATGAGCTTTCGTGTGCATGCACACTTCTTCAGATACACTGAAACAGAAGTCACCAGACCCTTATATATAGTGAGAGGGTGGGGAGGGGTATTACTCAGAAGGGTGGTGGGAATGGGTGATTGGCTGATAGGTGTGGTAAACCTGTTGATGACTGTTAATGACTGCAATTGGTCTTACAGGAATAAACCATAGTTTATCATGATGCCAACCACTGGCATACCCAAGTGAGGTGCTGAGATTATCCATCCACAGTTCATTTTTCTTGGTCCTAATAAAGGTATTACCCAATTGTGGACTTTGGAGATTTCCCACCCTAATGGATTAACATGAGTACCTTTGCTTTTGCAGGGATTATCAGGCAAGGCCAAAAATAGATCACTGGTAAAATTTACCAGATACAAGTTTGGGAATCACTGCATTTCAATTCTTTTGTGAATTCAGCATCAAAGTTGTAAAGGGGGGGGGGAGTGCTTCTGAAATACTCTTTGCTCCCCGTTACAGTGACCGCTGAGGCAGACCTCTGAAGCATCACACACAAAAAGGAATCTCTGATGTGTTTGTTACTTGAACAGCATGATGAGTTTTCATCAACTGGAGTTTCATGGTGTCCGTAACCAATTCTGCCTTTTAGAGGTTGCACGCAAAGTGTGCATCAGCATCAGTGCCTATTCTCAATGGAAGGGAGTGACGCATCCCCACTGAATGTTTGGAGGTTTACAAGATCACCCGAGGCATGTTGCAAACAGCAAGGAGGGGCACTATCATCCCTGATGGGAAAACCAGGCCTTGGTGGACAGGCTGACTCCAACTACCACGTGAGTCAGAATGGATGACTAAAAGACAGCAACACACTGATGCAGGCAAAACAGTTACTAAGCAGCTGGTCCAGAATAGTTTCCACCTTCCAAAAGCCTAAATCCGGAAACCTTTGCAGTGCCAGAAATTTAGACGCTGACAACTGAACCTGCTGGAACCTATGCAAGGCAGAGCAAACAAGTGAGCAATGATAAAAATCAGTGAGTAAGACCAAGCCCAGACCAGCAGATTTAGTTTTTTGTATTATTTTTCCAGAATTGGTTACCAATATGCACGCCAAGTCTGAACTGTTACTGCACTCCTCCTGCTCCTGGCTTTCTCACACTGCACCATTAAACTGGGCCCAGGCTTCTGAGCCCTTCGTCTGAAGAATCAAAGCACCATCATGCTCTGCTAAAATACAGTGGTACCTTGGTTCTCAAATGTAATCCGTTCCAGAAGCCTGTTCGACTTCTGAAAACGTTTAACAACCAAGGTGTGGCTTCTGATTGGCTGCAGGAGCTTCCTGCACTCAGTCGGAAGTCATGGAAGCCACGTCAGATGTTTGGCTTCCAAAGAATGTTTGCAAACTGGAACACTCACTTCCGGGTTTGTGGCATTTGGGAGCCAAAATGTCCGACTCACAAGGTGTTTGGGATCCAAAGTACAACTGCATCCCCGTTTGAAGATTGTCCCTAAAAACAACCAATGGTTTCCAATATTCTGATTTTAAGGTGCGCCTTAAGACATCCAGGGTGGTATTCAATGGACCTAATTTAGCAGTGTTCATTAATTTCCCTGGGCCTACTCTGAGTAAAACTTAGGTGACTACTATATCCAATGATTCCCTGTGGCTATTCAGAAAGAAACAATGCACTGAAATGGCCATTCAGTGTCCATCTTGCTAATACGGGCTAATACTTGCTAAAACAGAACCTGCCCCAAAACTTTGAGAGTTTTGGGGCAGGTTCTGTTTAATATAATTTAGTGGTTTTTATGCAGCAATTCATCGTGGTAGGCATCATTATCTCCAGTGGTGAACTCCTACAGAGAGAATGTATGATCTGTATCACCCATGCGCAAATCATTTTAGACATTGCAATGGGAATGCAAAGAGCAGACCGCCTAGGTACCTGTGCATCCATCGTCAGTGATTCTCGTGCGGCGACCATTTTGTTGTGGACACACACTAAGGTCATCATCACACATGAGGATTGAATCAGTTCCATTGCAAATGTCAAGCCAGCGTTGACCAAGATGTATATCTTCTGTGTCTTCTATTTCATCCTCTGCATGAATAATACGCCAGCCACATGAGAGCTATTTAAATGCATTTTTTCACGATACACATGAAAATACCTTAAGAGCCAGTTTGCACATTACACAGGAATGGAGAAGCAGCAGTACGAGTGACAGTCTGCTCCTATGGGTTTTCACTCAGGAATAAGGTCCATTAATGGTGTTTACTTCCAAGTAAGTACGCATAGGTTTGTAGCCAGAGGTGTACCATTTCCCCTTTCTTCCAAGTAAGGGATGAACCGACTCTGAGCAATGGATTGAAATAAAATACATCAGAGTGAATTATGGGTTAAGATTCTGGTTTTTATTTCCTGGCCCAGATGCAGCTTATATTTATTATCAGATGGTGGTATGGCTTCAGAATGTTTCATTATACAACCTTAATCTTCCCCCTGCCTGCACAAAAAGAGATTATCAGGGTTTGTTTCATGTATACTCAGATTGGATAATTGGGGTCTCTGAGCGTATATTGGGGGGGAATCTCTTTAAAGCTGCATGCAAGAGCAGTATTTGAGTGCTCAGAAGACCATAAATTCTGCTATTTTATTTCCATAATCAGTTTGACCTTGTAGTGAATGGGAGCAACATTTGAAGTTCCCTCAGATTGAAAGTGGGGGAGGGGGCAACCACTTGTGTAGATGAGTCGAAAGGGGCAGAAAATTGCTTTCCAAAATGTCCAGATGAAATAAATATGAGGTTTTGGTTTTTTTAAGCTTAGGAATGACTCTGAAAGTTGGCTTCCATCCCTATGACTTTACTGTGGCATTCAGCTTTGACCAAACTGTCAGATACAGCAGGTACTCATGAGCACATCCTCTTGTTATCAACTGCTGCCATTTTCCTACTACATGGGGATTTTAAAAGCTCATGGGCCAGATCTGAGACTGCTCTTCTGGGACACATTAATGGCAATACAATTCATTTTTGCCCTTGGCTAACCATTTCAATATGCGAACAATTGCATGCTATTTGCAGGAATTCCTTGCGACCGAAGGAGTGAGTGCCATTTCACCGTGTCTTTAATGAGAAGGCATAGATACAATCTTTTGCAGGTAACACTGGTTATTTTTCCTTCACTTTCCTCGCTCTGCATTAAGGTGACATCTGCTGGGAGATGTGGGTATGAAAGGTACGCATTCACGTTCCGTTGAGATGCCTGTCTCTAGAGATTCCCTAGAGATGCTTGCTTGCTGGTCAAGCAAGCATTTCTTGACCATTGTTGTATAAAATGGCAGTCCCAACATCTACTCGGATGGAGAACAATACAGCTGGAGTTGCTTGTGCCTTTCCCCATCCTTGTTGATGGCAGGCAACTATGTATCCAAAGGAGATATTTCTCTGCCATTTGATCAAACGATGAGCCATACTTTCCTACATCCTTTAAGGCAAAAGCAGCATCAAACTTCTTCAGCAGAAGACAAATGCTTCAACTATTGACCTGGGACTATCTGTATTTTCTGGTACCTGCCCCTGGTAAATTGCGTCCCCTAGTGTAGTTTGCGTTTGGGGAAATTTGACATTTTTAATCCTTTAACTGTGGCTCATGTGTGAATGCATGTACTAGAGTTGCCATTTATGGGGGTTTTGGTTCTCTCCTCAGCGCCTCTAGAGCTACAGTTAAATCATAGAATCATAGAATCATAGAGTTGGAAGAGACCACAAGGGCCATCGAGTCCAACCCCCTGCCAAGCAGGAAACACCATCAGAGCACTCCTGACATATGGTTGTCAAGCCTCTGCTTAAAGACCTCCAAAGAAGGAGACTCCACCACACTCCTTGGCATCAAATTCCACTGTCGAACAGCTCTTACTGCCAGGAAGTTCTTCCTAATGTTTAGGTGGAATCTTCTTTCTTGTAGTTTGGAACCATTGCTCCGTGTCCGCTTCTCTGGAGCAGCAGAAAACAACCTTTCTCCCTCCTCTATGTGACATCCTTTTATATATTTGAACATGGCTATCATATCACCCCTTAACCTCCTCTTCTCCAGGCTAAACATGCCCAGCTCCCTTAGCCGTTCCTCATAAGGCATCGTTTCCAGGCCTTTGACCATTTTGGTTGCCCTCCTCTGGACACGTTCCAGTTTGTCAGTGTCCTTCTTGAACTGTGGTGCCCAGAACTGGACACAGTACTCCAGGTGAGGTCTGACCAGAGCAGAATATAGTGGCACTATTACTTCCCTTGATCTTGATGCTATACTCCTATTGATGCAGCCCAGAATTGCATTGGCTTTTTTAGCTGCCGCGTCACACTGTTGGCTCATGTCAAGTTTGCGGTCAACCAAGACTCCTAGATCCTTTTCACATGTACTGCTCTCAAGCCAGGTGGCACCCATCTTGTATTTGTGCCTCTCATTTTTTTTGCCCAAGTGCAATACTTTACATTTCTCCCTGTTAAAATTCATCTTGTTTGTTTTGGCCCAGTTCTCTAATCTGTCAAGGTCGTTTTGAAGTGTGATCCTGTCCTCTGGGGTGTTTGCCACCCCACCCAGTTTGGTGTCATCTGCAAATTTGATCAGGATGCCCTTGAGTCCATCATCCAAGTCATTGATAAAGATGTTGAATAAGACCGGGCCCAAGACAGAACCCTGTGGCACCCCACTAGTCACTCTTCTCCAGGATGAAGAGGAACCATTGATGAGCACCCTTTGGGTTCGGTCAGACAGCCAGTTACAAATCCACTGAGTGGTAGCATAGTCAAATCCGCATTTTACCAGCTTCTTTACAAGAATATCATGGGGCACCTTGTCAAATGCCTTGCTGAAATCAAGGTAGACTACATCCACTGCGTTCCCTTCATCTACCAGGCTTGTAATTCTGTCAAAAAACGAGATCAGGTTAGTTTGACACGACTTATTTTTCAGAAATCCATGCTGACTATTGGTGATCACAGTATTCCTTTCTAGGTGCTCACAGACTGTTTGCTTAATGATCTGCTCCAGAATCTTCCCTGGTATTGATGTCAGACTGACTGGGCGGTAATTATTTGGGTCCTCTCTTTTCCCCTTTTTGAAAATAGGGACAACATTTGCCCTCCTCCAGTCTGCCGGGACTTCGCCTGTTCTCCAGGAATTCTCAAAGATGACTGCCAGTGGTTCTGAGAACACATCTGCCAGTTCTTTTAATACTCTTGGATGCAGTTCATCTGGCCCTGGAGACTTGAATACATCTAAACTAGCCAAGTATTCTTGTACTATCTCCTTAGTTATTCTGGGCTGTGTTTCCTCTGCTGAATCATTTGCTCCAAATTCTTCAGGTCAGGCATTGTTTTCTTTATTGGAGAAGACTGAGGCAAAGAAGGCATTGAGGAGTTCAGCCCTTTCTGTGTCCCCTGTTTGCATTTCACCATCTTCTCCTCTGAGTGACCCCACTGTTTCTTTGTTCTTCCTTTTGCTATGAACATACCCATAAAAGCCTTTTTTGTTGCTTTTAACCTCTCTAGCAAGCCTGAGTTCATTCTGTGCTTTAGCTTTTCTGACTTTGTGTCTACACGTGCTGGCTATTTGTTTGAATTCCTCTTTGGTGGTTTCCCCCCTTTTCCATTTTTTGTACACATCCTTTTTTAATCTTAACTCAGTTAAAAGTTCTTTAGATAGCCACCCTGGCTTCTTTAGGCACCTTCCATGTTTCCGTCTCATTGGTATTGCCTGAAGTTGTGCTTTTACTATCTCCCTCTTAACAAACTCCCAGCCATCATGAACTCCCTTTCCCTTTAGTATTACTGTCCATGGGATCTCACCCAGCACTTCCCTAAGTTTTATGAAGTCGGCTTTCTTAAAGTAAAGAAATTGAGTCCTAGTATGCTTGGCTGCTCCTTTCCGCTGTATAGTAAACTTCAGAAGAGCATGATCACTCGCACCTAATGATCCTTCCACTTCTACCCCACTAACCAGGTCATCAACATTGGTTAGGACCAGATCTAAAATGGCTGTTCCTCTTGTTGCTTCTCCCACTTTCTGGACAACGAAGTTGTCTGCAAGGCCAGTGAGGAATCTGTTTGACCTTATGCTCTTGGCTGAGTTTGACATCCAGCAAATATCCGGGTAATTGAAGTCCCCCATTACTACTATCTCCCTTCCTTTGGCATGCTTGGCCATCTGTTCCAGGAAGGCATCATCTATGTCCTCCGTTTGGCTTGGGGATCTATAGTAAACTCCCACAATGAGGTCCCTGTTATTCTTCTCTCCCTTAATTTTGACCCAAATGCTCTCACTTTGGCTTCGAGGTTCTAAATCTTGGATCTCTTCACAGGTATACACATCCCTGACATATAGCGCCACTCCTCCTCCTTTCTTGTCTGGTCTGTTTCTCTGAAATAGATTGTATCCCTCCATTATTACATTCCAGTCATGGGACTTATCCCACCAGGTTTCAGTGATGCCTATTATGTCATATTTAGTTTGCTGTACCAAGAGCTCAAGCTCATCTTGTTTATTTCCCATGCTTTGCGCATTAGTGTACAGACATTGAAGTCCATTAATCATTCCCCCGTGTCTCTTATTTAAGGATTTTTTCCTCCCACCACTAGGTCTGCGTGCTGTTTGCTCCATTTGGTCTATGACATTTGGATGATCATCTTCATCAATTGATAGACTCCTACCTTCAGGAGCACTGTCTCCCTCCCCCACATTAGTCAGTTTAAAGCCCTCCTGATGAGGTTTCTGAGATTTTTGGCAAAAACATTCCTCCCAACCGTTGTGAGGTGCAGCCCATCACTTGCCAGAAGTCCATCTTCAAGAAACTGCAGTCCGTGATCTAAGAATCCAAACCGTTCCTGTTTACACCATTTGCGAAGCCAGCTGTTCACTTCCACTATTTTTCTCTCTCTCCCTGGGCCATGTCGTTCAACTGGGAGGACAGATGAGATGACAATTTGTGCATTTAATTGCTTCAATTTCCTGCCCAGGGCCTCATAGTCTCTTTTGATCTTCTGGAGGCTATTGCTTGCAGTGTCATTGGTTCCCACATGAACCAAGAGGAAGGGGTATTTGTCAGTGGGTTTTATGATTCCTTGCAGTCGTTCAGTTACATCTTGGATCTTAGCCCCGGGGAGACAGCACACTTCCCGAGACATCTTGTCAGGCCCACAGATCACTGCTTCTGTTCCCCTCAGTAGGGAATCCCCTATCACCACTACACGCCTCCTCTTAGGTTTGGTCAGGGTTCTTCCGTGAGCTGTCCGTTCCAAGGTCGCCTGCACATTCCCTGAGGACTGACTTTGCTGCTCGTCTTCATATACCTGATCGACTGTAATGAGGGAGAGATCCTCAAATGGAGTCTGCTCTTCATCTTCCATGCTAGGGGAGAGGACCTCAAAGCGATTGTGTATTTCTAAACAATCAGAGCGAACCCTGGGCTTCCTACTTCTTTGAGTCACGTTTCTCCATATATTTGGCTCCTGTGTTGGTGAACTAGCCTCCTTCTCAGGGGAGTCCCCTGTCTCCTCCTTGGTGGAGACGGTGCGCTCTGTTGCTTCCAAGAAGAGCTCCAGCTCTCTAGTTCTTTGGAGCGTAGCTACACGTTCCTCCAGTTGCTGGACTTTGTCTTTTAAGAGGGCAATCAGCATGCAGTTGCTGCAGGTAAAGCTGCCTGCAACCTTTGGCAAGATGGCTAACATTGTGCAGGAACCGCAGGCGACTGCAGCTGTTCCCTCACTCTCCATCTTGAGAACGTGTCGTTGGGGGTGGCTACAGCGGTCCTCCATCATAGAAAGCGTGCAAACAGGACAAATAACTCCCCCCAAAAAAACACTAGGTCTCCCCCAACAAACGATTGGGGAGATGGATCAAACTAAGAGATGGATCAAACTGCGCGCGGCGCTAGGCGCGCGCCGCTGCCCTGCAAGCTCTGATAAGCTTCTCCCACAGCTAATCACCTGCCTCAACAGAAACCCTGCCCCCTCTGACCTTTGCACAGGGAGAGCAGCTAATCAGCCACAAAACACACACACACAAGAAAACCTTTTTTGCTCCTTCTTCAGCTGCTGCCCTGCAAGCTCTGATGCAAAGCCTACAGCAAAGGGGCTGACTGCATATGAAATGACACAGGGCCCAGCAAATGTGGGGAGAAGGACAATTGAGGAGGACATTTTGAAAGGCTAGTCCATGCATTAGGCAGCTGCCTCAAACAGCTGGCATTGGCTGTCATGAAAGGGCAGGAGAATGTGAGTTACTTAATTTATTGTTGCTTATTTATACTCCTGGGGGTGAGGGGTAGCAAGGCTTTGTGGGGTTTGTGCCACAAGTGCCAAAATCACTTGGCTGGCCTTGGGTACTCTTAGAAAGTAAGAAAAGCTCTGTTGGGCCAATCAAAGACCAATCTCAGGCATAGGCAAACAGATGTTTTGGGACTACAGCTCCCATCATCCGTAGCTAACAGGACCAGTGGTCAGGGATGATGGGAGTTGTAGTCCCAAAACATCTGGAGGGCTGAGTTTGCCTATGCTTGACCTATCTAGTCCATCACCATGTGCCAAATGCCCACAAGCAGGTCCTATTCACCTTGGGGTTGAAGGTGGAAATGATATGCTATTCTACCTCAGCCAGCAAAATGTCTTAGGCCAGCCTGCCTCCCATTTCCCATAGCGTCCAACCAGAGCCTTTTGGAAAGGCCACTAGCAGGACTGTCTGCTGCTGCTGCTATTCTCCAGTGAAATCCTTCCTCTGAACTTGGAGTCGACAGAGCCACCATCCATGACTAACACCCATATTCTCCATATGGGGAAAGCTACACCTGTTCCATTTCTGTCTTTCGTGAACCTGTTAACAGCCTAGAAGCCTTGCCCCTCAAAGAGCTGTGAGTTGGATAAATCCAGTTCCTCCTTATCCCATTCCCAATTCTGAAGCAGCTGTCTTAAACACTTTTGCCACGGTGATTTGGGATAAATACGCTCAGACCAGCCCATTAAATGTGCCGTGATGCCCGTGACTCAGCGTCTTTGGAGCAAAATGCTTCCCAGGGCTACTCCTCGGGTGGGGCATTTACGCACCATCCCTTGCTCAGAGCTGTAGCCAACGACAGGATCTACCCTATGGTTTTTAATTAAGTAACTGCTAGGATGCAGGCAGCCTTTCATCAGCATCTCCTCCTCAAGACGGAGCGCCAGCGTGCCAATAATTATAAGCCCCTTAAGGAGAATGTGTTCCCCTTCAGGACTTATAATCATTTTTACAGTGGCGCTTGTAGACTCTTGCACTTTAATGAAACTATAAGCACAATTACTCTGCCTGACAGTGGACAGGGCATCGTGCTTCAAAAGCAGTAGAGCAGGTACACTAAAGCTTCAGGGAAATAATCAGCTTCCTCTCGCTCATTCCACGTCTCTTGGAGCATGACCCAAAGTTAAGAATTAGAAGCAATGCAGAAGTCACACTTGCCCTTGTGTTTTAAAGCACAAAATGGAGGAGGGGCATATCCCTATCCTTTACTCTCTTTGCATCCCCTTCTCCCAGCCTGGCAATCTGCTCCCAGTGAGCTGTGGGGAAAGCCAAACTTTCGTCCTGTCGGAAGATTCAAGAGCCCTGCTGCTCCTTATTCAGGTGTGCTAAGAGCCCAGCTGCCTGCCTTGCCACGGGCTGCCCTCTCCCAATTTACATTTGCCATTCAGAAAATTACTCCCAGATGCGGAGTGAACTGCTTGACACGTCCATCCCAGCCCCATGTGTAACTGCAGAATGTTGTGTGCTTGGCCAATCTACGTGGCTGGTGAGAACTAATAAGACGTGTTGTCGCCGACATCTGTGGCGATGACAAAACCCATTAAAACGCATGGTGCATTGTGGAATTTTGTAAGCTGAACGCTTCCTGTGTCATTGAGTTTTATTGTATTCACTATTCAGCAGAGGGAGAGGCACGGGTAAGAAGGGATGAATGTGCTGGGTTGGGCACCACTGAGGGGTAGAATCAGACTCTGGAGAATTAAAGAGTGCTAATGAACGGCCGCTTTGTGCTCCAAGGTGGGGAGGTGCTGTTCCTCCTTTGTGATGTTGGGCTCTGTGTGTGTGTGTGTAAGGTGTAAGTTGACCACGCCCACTTTGCATCATTCATACCCACCACTGACCTTACGGCCCTCCAAGGGTTGTTCAACAGGTAATGTGGCCCTTGGACCAAAAAGGGTTAGCTGCTCTTGGGTTCAGCCAAAACCTTCATGGCCTGTCATTCTTTTATAAAAAGGAAAACTTTGATAAAGAAAACAGAAGACCTATCTTCTCCTAAAGTTAAGTCTGCCTTCCCTTGTTTCATGAGCCAGTACAATGTTCGACTAGAGCCAGAGGGGCATGGATTCAAATTCCCACTCAGCTTACTGGGTGACCTTTGGGCAAGCCACACTCTCTCTACCTCACAGGGTTGTTGTTGGGATAAAAGGTTAGAGGGGACAGATCATGTACGCTGCCTTGAATTCTTTGGAAGAAAGGCAGGATGTAGATGTAACAAAGAAGATTTCGGGCATAGGGAGAGGGACAGTCCAAACTGAGTACATAGATGACGGGGGTGTTGACTCCTTCACTCCTCCGCTGCAGTCAAAATGGAAATCCCACCCACCCTCAGCTATTGCCCCAAGAGGAACAAACAACATGCCTCACCTGGAATGTGACACGTGTTAAGGGGTTTCTAATGGTCCCTTAGATAAGGAAACAAGATCCAGGTACCTGGAATTCCTCCTGAAGCAAAGAAGAGAAAAGCTTCATACAGACAGCATACGAAAGTAGCCTGCTATGCTAAGGCAAAGCACAAGGAAATGTATTTGAGCATGCTCGCATTTAGCTGTCAGGTGCTTTCCAACATTCCTTTCTCATCAATGTTAATTACCAGGGCATTTGCATTTAAAAGAAAGTTGTTGTCCTTCACAGAAATTCTGCCCCTCCCACCTTATTCATGCAGCAGCACCAGAAGCCAGAATGTTGTACACGGTCTTGCATTTGGCCCCATTGGAGGGTGGAGGTGTGGATTAGGAAAGGTTCACTGCTGGGCACAACGAGATATGCTAGCATCCAGAATCCCCCCCCCCCAAAAAAAAATACTTTGGCATGTCACCTTTGTCCAGATTTATATAAAATAAAATAAAAAGCCTAAAACATAATCATCACAAAAAACAATTATGAGACACAGAGGTGCCAGAGACATCAGTAATACATGCCAGACTTTTTATAAAATAGAAATTAATAAAAAGCCTATAAAAATAAGGACACAATTGCCATGGAAACCCCTTATTTTCCAGTGGGATGAGATGCTTTTCCAGATAACCTTAGTTTGTAAAGTTCTGTGCACAGTCCTACTTTTTTTTATTTACTTTTTTAAAAATCCACAGCCATTATTCACATAAACAACAAACTCATACCAAACAGAAATAAATTTGTCCATACTTGTTGGACCTCTAGAGGTTTTCAGTTTATATGTCAATTGTTCTAGTACAGCTGATTCCCATACCTTCCTGTCACAGTTTTGCATTTTAATTCCCCCCCCCCTTAATTTTAAAATTGTTTAAAAAATTAAAGTAATAAAATACAGAGCATACACACCAAAAATAAAGTTCCTTTGTGGAATGGTATAAACATTTTTTAAACAGCTTTTGAGAGTTTTACAGGAAAAGCAACCCACCCCACCCCACTTCCCATGTATGCAGTTGGTGAGACAGTTAATAACCCATCCCACTGGAAAATATGGTGAACCCAGTGTCCTCTAGCTGTTGGACTACATCCCCCATCAACCCTGACCATTGGCTGGCTGAAGCTGATGGAGCTGGAGTCCATCACCATCTAGAGGGCCACATGGTGTTGATGGTACAGAGCAGGGATGGAAAACCTGTGGTCCACTAGGTCTTGCCAGAATGCGATTCCCACCATCCATGGTTCTGGGGCTGTTAGGAGTTGGTGTCCAACAACAACATCTGGAGGGCTGCAGGTGAGTTGTGCAAGCAGGAGGAACCTGGCTTCGAGTTCAAAGATATATTCCAGTCTCTTCCTACTTGGCACCTTCCAGACATTTTGAACTGTGGTGTCCCTCAACCCCAGCCAGAAGGCTGAGCTATAGCTTTAAGAAACCAGTGGCAAAATAAATGACACACATACACACATCATTGTGCAATGTCCAGTGGGACTTAGTATTCTAATCTCCCTCCACTCTTTAATCTTTGCCTCTTGCCTGGAACCTTGCAGCGAAAGGGCAATCCCGAGAGGCAAAGGGACGGGTAATTGCTGCGAAGAATGCAACCTCCCTGACGTGTTGTCGGGAAGATCTTCTCAATGGCTGCTTCCAAAGGTCAAAGAGAACAAGGATACCTGCAGGCCGCAGGAAGGAGACGGAGAACATCCACTTCCCAAGGCTGCTTGCTCAGCAGCCGCTGCATTGCAGCTTATTCTGGTCAAGGGGGGGGCAGGATACCATCGAAGCTGAGTTAATAATGCTAAAAGGCAGCATCAGACTTCCTGCCCCGGTAGAGATGTTTTATTTGGTAAGGCAAAAACCCAGGGCTGATTCACACACACACATATATCACATGATGTCACATCACTCGATGACTTGCAGCTGAGTGTGCAAACTGTCTTTGTTGAAGAAACATTGTGGGTAAGGTGAGAGCTGCGCTGCTCAGGAATGGCTTCTTTCAGGCACTTGAGGGTGCAGTCGCCAAGTGGTGATAAACAGCCAGATGGCTCTTATTGATGAGGATGAATAATGCTTGCTATTTTCCGCTTCACGTATTATTATCTCAGTGATCCTGGCAGTGTTATACAACAAGCATCAGGAATGGCAGGCCCAGCAGCCAGAGGTGGCCCTCCAGAACTCTTCTGTCAGGCCCTTTGGCCGCTCTGACCCTTCCCACGCCACACCCCTTGCCACCCCTGAACTAACATCTCCTCAGCTGTTGACCTGGCTGAAATAATGTGATTGTGGAGGACGGGAAGTGGTGTGTGGCATGACCTCTGACCTTTGTGTGACTGGAATGTAACTTCCTGTGGAAGGGGAAGAGCCATGTTCACTGCTCCACACACATCACTGGCATGTGGCTCCCTAAATGTTCCCCACGGGACAAAGTGGTCCTTGAGGAGAGGTGAAAAAGATTTTCCATCTGATATGTAAGAAGGGCACTGCATTTTCCTTAAGGGCTTCCTTCTTTCCCAGTTGCACAAGCATACTGTTTGGAATTGTAGGAAGGAGCATCCTAGGCTAAGAGACCTGGGTTCAAATCCCCGTTCTGCCATGAAATTCACTGTGCGGCATCTAACTGAACAATAAATAAAATACACTCTGACACCATACATTGTAGATTCAGGTTGGTAGCCATGTTGGTCTGACGCAGTCGAAATAAATTTTAAAAATTAAAAAACTGTCCGGTAGCACCTTAGAGACCAACTAAGTTTGTTCTGGGTATAAGCTTTCATATCTGAAGATGTGTGCATGCACACGAAAGCTTATACAGTGGTACCTTGGGTTAAGTACTTACCGGTAATTCGTTCCGGAGGTCTGTTCTTAACCTGAAACTGTTCTTAACCTGAAGCACCACTTTAGCTAATGGGGCCTCCTGCTGCTGCCGCGCCGCCGGAGCATGATTTCTGTTCTCATTCTGAAGCAAAGTTCTTAACCCGAGGTAATATTTCTGGGTTAGCGGAGTCTGTAACCTGAAACGTACGTAACCTGAAGCGTATGTAACCCAAGGTACCACTGTACCCAGAACAAACTTAGTTGGTCTCTAAGGTGCTATTGGACAATTTTGTATTTTTTAAATTTATTTCAACCATTCATTGTGCTTGGGTTTCTAAACCCAGGGTTGTATCTAATGCTAGTCCCACTCAGAGTAGACCTGTTAAAGTTAACAGACTAATGTAGGTTCGTTAATTTCAGTGGGTCTACTCTGAGTGGGACCTAACTGAATGTAAGCCACCTGGTCATGGAATAGTGATGCACAAGGAATCAAGGGATATAGCAACGGCCTGTAGCTTTTCGACCTGTCCATAGAAGCAGTGCTTGTGTGGCAATGAAATACCTGAAGCAGAGTCCAAGTCGTCTCCCATTCCTTCCTCTGCTATGGTCAAAGATTTTGAAGGTTTTGCCACATGATTTCTGTCATTTTTGTCTTCATCTACCACCACCACCACCCCAACTGCTACATGCCAGGGTTGCATGACTACTAGGCATCAGAAGAATGCTCCTCTAGCTCCTCACAAACTCAGTTTCGTAGTGGTGGTTGATGCAATATCACTCTTGTCACTGTCTCTGACCACTTCATAAGGAGACAAACATTCAAATACAAGGACTTCTGAGGCAATTTGATGGAAAGGGGGATAAACTATTCCACTGGAGACTTCTCTGCACAGCTGAAGGACATGGCAGAATAAGCCAGCCAAGGCATACAATGGTCTTGCAACTATGAGGTAATTAAATGAGTTTAACAATTAGAATGAAGGTTAATTGAATTATGGAAGTTAAAAGGGAAAGTTAATTATGGAGTGCAAGAGGCAGAATGATCAAAGCAGCTTTTCCCAGGGTTTTGTAAAGTTTTATTACCCTCTGCTTCAGTCGTATCAAAACTTTTCCCTGCTGAAGCTCAAACCGACTGCTTCTTTCTCTAGGGTGGTAGAGACAGGAGGAGGTGGAGCTTCAGAGATATCCCAGGTTCCTCTTCTGAATTTTCAGCTCTGCAGACAGCAAATTAGAAAAGGGGAAAAAAATGTGGCTGTTTGGTGCTAGATGCCTGCATGCAAGTCTCCCCCAAGTGGTTAAACCACAACTTTCAAATCTGGACATCTTCCAAGCATTCTTCATGTGGTTAGACCATGATGAGGGCTATTTAGGGTACAAATGTTAAGCCCATGTCAGAATGACCCTCGGGGTCCCTTCCAAAACCACAATTCTATGATTCTATGTTCTGAACTGTTCATTAGTATGGTATTTTGTAATGTATGCCAATCTTTTTACTCCAGCCTCTGACATCCCCAATAGCCACTTCCCTAAGGAATAGGAACCTTCCCCTCTTCCTAGGAGCAGAGTGTTGGAAGTGCACACTGAGCCCTGCCTAGCCTTTATAAGCCATGTCCCCATATTTGTCTGCAACTTTGTTTTCATTTTAATTGAAAATATGAATATCCTAGATAAGCTGTACTGTGGGATTTCCTTTATTAACTAGGGATCCACATATATCTGTGTACCCTCACATACACATTGATTCTAGGCTACTGCCCGTTATGTAGCAGTGTTATTAAAAGTCCAGCATCATATTAGGGAGAAGATCCTACTGGTGTTCCACAAATTTGCTTCAGTTCTTTAAGGGAAGTGCTGGTTATTTAGTCATATTGCTTTCTCGAGCTATTTAATCTGCTGCTTTACTGACTAAAGCAGCCACTTGAGGAGGACCACTATTAATATTTCTGCAATGTTCAAGAAAATGGAAACTGAAACGTCTCTCTCTTCTATTATGGAGCATTTCCTACAGGGCGCCATTTGCAATCTTGCAGCTGCATGGCCAAAGGATCCAGTGGAAGTCCTGCTACAAAGGTGGAATGCAAGACATGCCCCCTCCATGATAAGAAGGCTTACCACAGATATGCCAGCAGAACACTGTCAGGGCAGCCGTTCTGTCAGTGAAGATATGTGGGTGAAGCAGCCAAAATGGGGTTGAGTCATGGAGGTGGCAAGGGGATAAAGACAGGGGAGGAATTCAATTCAGTTCACATTTAAAGGCGAACCTAACTAATTTGCACTTTTTGAAACAACCCAACAAGACAAGGCTGTCCTTCAAAATCTGCATTTCTCTGAATCTTACCATGCCCATTTATGTATATAAACAAGTGGATATACTGGAGGTAAAGTGCCCATAAAAATTCAAATATTAGTGAAAATAGCATGCAAAAAATGCCTTTTTTAAGAGGAAATTACCTTCCCAAAATATGTATATTACGCAAAATTGCACACAAAGTATTACAAGAAATGTGCTCTAAAATGTGAGCAAATTTTCACGAGGACTTATTAAAAAAAAATCACACACTGATGTGAAAATGTGGAGGACTGACCTTAAGGTTGGAAAAACGAGAAACTGAGAGGAACTAAAATGGGTAGTTTGCCCACCTCTACACAGTGGAGGAGCACAGCTAAATCCTACACTCCTCCAAACCACAGCCATGTGTCCCCATGAGAAGCAGAACTTCGCCGCAGTCCCAGATCCCACACAAAGCATTGGCCTCCCATTGACCAGCGTGTTTGCTAGGCCTGCTTTAAGAGGGAGTGTCAGGGAGCTTGCTCGGCTGGGCACCTCTAGCTGGTGCCTGTTTTCTCTGTGTTCCTTGCATGCTGCTGAAATGCCAAACACAACCCTGACTCAACTTGCACTGGTTGGCTGTCTCCATATGGATAATTTGGGCATTATCACCAGCACAATCCCTGATGGGGGGGCTCGTAGTATTTCCAGGGTTGCTGGGGGATATATCTGCTGTTTTAAATGCCATTTTTAAATTCTTCCAGACTCTCTTCCCAGTCTGAACACACATTGCATACGATGGCTGGTTGGCCAGTGTAGTGGTGATGGCATGGTTGGTACAGAGAACTGCTTTGCCATTAAAAATATATATATTACATGCATTTAATTTGCAGTTCTGTGTTGGGAATGCGTCGCTGGAATTAGTTACTCCAACATAGGAACATCACAACATAGGAAGCAGCCTTTGGTTCATCCAGTAAAATGTTGCCTTAACTGACTGTCAATGGCTGTCCTGGTTTCGGTTGAGGGACATTCCAAGCTCCAACTGCAGATGCCGGGAATTGAATCAGGAACTTTCTGTATGCAAAGCAGATGTTCTACCACTGAGCTGCAGACCTTCCTCCCATAACGGAGAACACTAATGGCTATTCCCATCCAGTTTATCATTCCTTTTTTTATTATTGGTGCGAAATCAACTCAAAAATCTTCATTTTCTGATGCATTAGAATTCTTACATACCCTTAACCAGAAGTGAAGCAACTGCCACAAATATTAATCTTAACTTTGTGACTGCTAAGCACTTCCAACAGTTTGTTCTGATATTGCATTGCTACGTCTATGGAGCAAAAGGAAGTCCTTCAAATGCTTCTCTTCTGAGATTGGGGCGGGGGAGGTTGGCTCTGAAACTGTCCTTCTGGCATTTCTTTTCAATTCCTCATGAAGCGAAAGGAATTCACTTCGATATTTGTGTGACTGACAAGCTTTTGTGGAACCTCATGAAACCATTTCGTAAGGATGTTCCCTATTCTGCCTTTCAGGGAACTCAAAACTTTTGGGTCTTCTTTTCCCTTCGAGGAGGTAACCCTGAAAACAGAAGTGTTGTATCTGATTAAGTACAGGCACATTCAATTTCTCAAATGCAAAGAGAACCTCCCCTTTTGAGGGGTGACTATACCTCTGGAATCAGACACATAGGTTTGTATGAGCAAAATAAAAGTACATATCTAGAAGTACGTATAGACATAATTGCATTTCAAAAACAACACATACTAAGCAATGTTTTGCAAAGATCAGTTTCTGCAGTAAATTGCACCACCTTGAAAAGTGAATAATCCACAAAGTGTAATAATAATAATAATAATAATAATAATAATAATAATAATAAATTTATACCCCACCCATCTGGCTGGGTTTCCCCAGCCACTCTGGGCAGCTTCCAACAGAGTATTAAAATACAATAGTCTATTAAACATTAAAAGCTTCCCTAAACTCTAGCTGCAAATATGTTCCTGCTGTGGAATAGACAAATATCAGTTATAAATTGAATTTCAACATGTTGGCACCTGTTTTGAGGAAATGGCCAGGGGGAATCCAGTAACAATACTTTTTCATTGATATTCTTGAGCAGCTTCCCATAATTGCCTTTTTCCTTCAGTAGAAGGAGATGGGCCATCTTGTCTAGTGATGACCGATTATGGGAATGACTTGTCATCATTGCTGGTGTTTGACAGATTGGCAATACATTTTGTATTTGCAGGCTGAATGGTGCAGCTATTACTGACAGGCCTGCATATCCCATAACTGTTGGAGTTAGGCTGCACAGAGCTGCAGTTACCAACAGGCCAGAAATTGCCCTTGGAATTAAGTTTCATCAGCTACTGACAGAGCTGGAGTTTCCATAACTTTCCTGAATTAAGTTGCATGGTGCCGTAATTAGTGGTATGGAAGGAATTTCCCTGAGAATGAGGTTTCTACTCTTGCAGTCAGGACAGACGTTTTCCTGAACAGACTTGCCAGAGAAAGCTAATGTGTTGTGTTACACCTGTGACCCTGTAGAGCTACGTGGAGTGATGGAATTGGAAACGAATTTATGAGTTGTTTTGCGGGAGCAGCAACAGAGTCAGTGACTGCCTCTGTTGGGGAAGACTGGCACTTAGTTCGTCACCTCAAACACTGGCCAACGTTATTTATCCGAGACCCTTGTCAGGTGTGTCACCACTTTCTCATGCCGTTCCCGTTCTTTCTCCCTTCCTCTGCATGAATTCAGTTTCTATACACTCTCTGTGCTTCTTAAATGATTGTGAAATGATACTTCCTGAAGACTTAAGGTTTCTGTTTATGGTCTGCACATGATTTAAACGTTGGTTCTTCCATTGTACATGCAACTCATTCTGCTGCCTTTTGTCACAGAGTTCATACTTTGTATTACAGGCAGCTCTCAACTTATGCAAGAGTTACACTCCAGGGTTAGTCCGTAAAGCCAAAATCACATATAGTTAATACATGTTGGGTTCAAAGGCAGGTGGGATTGTCAAAGTATTTTTTGCCAGACACCTGCCTTACTATTATTATTATTATTATTACTACTACTACTACTATTATTATTATCAAGTGTGTAAAGCTGAACGTGCACAAGTTAAGTGCACATAAGTTGTGCGTCACCTGTATTTTGTACCATACGTTATTGCAGCATTTCATTCTTATTGTAAACCACCCTGAGATAAACGTTAAATATCATGGAACTATAACATATGCAATCATTAAATGAACTACTGTTTTAGAATTAGTGCCTGAGTTTGCCTTTTTCCTCTTCCCTTCCTGTCCTTTTTCCTTTGTGCATGTCTTTTTTTTCTTTTTCTTTTTAAATAGGTGAGCAGGGACTGTCTTAATAAGTTGTATACAACCTAAATAGGTTGTATGAAGAGAGGGATATAAATGCTCTAAATAAATAAATAAATAAACTGACAAATTATGTTTTGGTTTAGGGAGTGATTTCTCTCCAGTCCCTGCATGAAGATAGTTCTTAAGTTTCCCTATAGGAAGAGTGATGACTCTGCTTGCTTGAGTAACTTTGCCCCTATGGAGTAGGCTGCTGTTTATGGTCTATCAAGCCTGTTAAATTACACACTGAAAGAAAACCCAACATCAGTGTACAGTCAAATGATATCTCCCATAGGATGCTTGAAGTGGTGTCTTTTAAAAAGCCTCCCATTAAATGGATTATTAAGCAAAGTGATTTCCGTAACTGGCTTCTTAAATCAACTGAATTAAATCAATATCCAAACCCTGAAGGTTTCTAGATCCAGGTCCATCCACGCCCCCCCCCCCCCAGCTTCTAATTGTGGAGGTTTCACTTACATAAAGTAGCAGCAGGTTTAATGGGCTGTGCAGCCCATGTTTCCAAATAAAGACAAGAGGGGAGGGGAGGGGAGAGGTTGCTAAGTCTCCTGCAGTCCTTAACAATCTAATGCGAACAGTTGCTGTGGGAGTTCAGGTTGGCCTGCTAATTGCTTGGAATCGTTTAACACGACACACACGCTGTTAAACATCCCCACCTCTTGTTCCAGACAGAATATGCCTCACTTGTCCCTATTGTTCTTTGACATTTCATCACACAATTACCAACATTGGAGGGGACGGGAAGTCAAACTATGACTGTAGCCCTCTCCTACCATGTTGAGCAGGAAGGGATTTCAAGGAGAGAGCCTTGTACAGTGGGTGGTGCTGTGGTCTAAACTACTGAGTCTTTTGGGCTTGCCAATCAGAAGGTTGGAGGTTCGAATCCCCGCAATGGGGTGAGCTCCCATTGCTTGGTCCCTGCTCCTGCCAACCTAGCAGTTCGAAAGCACACCAGTGCAAGTAGATAAATAGGTACCGCTGCAGCAGGAAGGTAAATGGCGTTTCCGTGTGCTCTGACTTGTCATGGATGCTAGCTCCAGGGGGGTGAGCCATTTTGAGGGGGGCCCTACGGTTTTAGGCCCCCCATTGTCTGAAAAGTGTGGAGGCTCTTCCTCCTGCTGCTGCTGTCGCAGAGGCGAAAGAGGGTCAGAGCAGCAACAAGAGGAGGAGGAGGAGGAGCCACTAGCCATTAAAGCCATGCAGCTGCCATGTTCAGCTCCGCCCCCAGGTCCTCCCAAAGTCCTGATGTCATGTGTGCAACATTGCCCCCATCCCTCTTAAGTTGACACCCCTGGGTACTGCCAATGCAGGGGCCAAATGCTCTAAATGAATAAAATGAGTCCAGCAGGACAGCTTGGAACTGTAGTCTTTCTCCCAACACAAGCACAGTCCACAAACAGACCTCAAAGGGGCACCTAATAATATTTTTTTTAAGCTGTGGCTCCAGGTGAATCAGAATTGAGGAAACGGCCGCTTTGCATGCAGAGGGTCCCTGGGAGAAATGGGAGAGTCCTGCATTAAACCCCAAAGAGACCCTGCCCATCAGGGCTGGAAACCAGGGAGGGCAAACTCTAGTTTTGCCGGACTCCAGTTCCCATTACAGCATGGCTGATGATCAGAGGTGATGAGAGATGTCGTCCAGAAGCATATGAAAGGGTCCAGGTCTCCCATCCATGGTGTAGGTAATACAGAGCTAGGTAGACCAGTGGTCCATCTAGTGTCTTCCTATGACCATGGAAATAACACAGGGGGGAAGGAATGCATCTGTTTTCAAGAGGCTGCCTGAGAGACTTCCATAAATGACCTGAGGATAGCAACAGCATACCTTTCCCCCAGAAGCTGATGCTTGCTGCTCTTCCTTTCAGTACAAACATGGGATCCAAAGCCATGTAGTGAATAGATTGCCTTGAGTGTCGAAAGGCAAGATATAAAGGCAAATAAAGAAATAAAAGAGGGAGCATGGTAGTTTCTACGTTCTACAGGGGGCATCTCGCTGGAGGCTACAGCTGAACCTGTAGTCAGTGGGTAAAGTTTGTGAAGTGGGTAAAGTCTGTGTCATGTCTGCGGACCGCAGTGTTTGTGTTGCGCCAGCTCTGTCTCGGAGGGCCCCTTGACATGCAACTGTAGCACAAAGAGAGTACCCATTGTCCAAAACTTTATTATTACTATCCAAATCGCTTGGGTTATCTGCAATCACTGGCTGTCCCCAAAATAGGTCCATATCAAAATAATCTTATAAAAGCAGCTGACTGAGAGATCGTGTCAGATGCTATCCAAACCGTTAGGACAAACACTGTTCTGCTTACAGGTCCTAAACTGCTTTTCGGCAGTAAAAGCTGAAAAGTGAAAGTGCAGTACATATCTGTTGGAAGGAGAATTTACTCAGGCTAGTCTGTTCTTTAGCACTTTTGACATATTAGCAGACCGTTCCTATATATCTAAAAAAGAACAACACATGGTGTTTTCATGCCAGAGTTCCATCAGTTTAGGTTATAAACTTCTATCCTTTGTAGAAACCTTCTCAGACAGAAACAAGAGAGGCAGTAAAGGACAGATGAAACCCAAAATCCTACTGAAGTCAATGGCAGATGACTGGCTTCTTCTTCTTCTTCTTCTTCACATATGAATTGTATGCATTCTTCTTTACCATCCTCATCTCAGAATGAATAGATGGGCATAATCAGAGATCAAGGTCCAGATTAAACCAAGCAGTTCCTTGGGCAGAAGCTTTTGCTGGTGCAACAGGGTTTCCCCCTTCTCTCTTCCTCTGTGTTCCCCCACCCAAAAAAAAATTTCCTCAGGGGTGTGGTGGATGGAACATTGCACAGAGTGGGGAGGGGGATGAGAGGGTAGATCTTTCTATCAGGAAAGCAGAAATGCCAGCACAGCTATCTGCTTAAAGCTATGTCGAATGCTGGGACCTGGGAATCAAATGACCAAATAACAAAACACCCCAGTCAGAATGGATCAAAGTGAAATATGGTGCCATTAATCCAACTCCTTGTCCCTGCCATTAAAAATGGTTGGTTTGAATGGCATTGACATCTGATTGCCAACCTACAAATGATAAGCTGGTGGACAGAAGACCTAACTTAAATTTTGCAATACAGTTCTCCAGTAAATGTATCTATTGAAAAAAAATGCATGTATTTGGTGGATGTCAGCATAAAAATGCATATATTGGTAAAACAGCATATTAAAATGCATTATTCAAGGCAAATGCACATTCAGAAATGTGTACGGTATATTAGAGCAGCACTTAACAATGTCAAACAATTTTTATAAGGATTTTGTTTTTGTTTTTTAAAAAGTTGCAAGTTGGTAGAGAAGTGTGATGAACAGAACGTAAGAATGGAATAATGAGAAGCCAAAGTGGACAGATTCATGTACTTCAGGTCTTTTAACAAGTACATGAAAAGAACAAATGTAACAGATATTACAGTTCCTTGCATGGAGACGAACTGATTGGTAAATTCTGTAGCAGTATTTTTAAAAAGCATATTATCTGTTAAAAAGAAAAGAAAAAAATGTGGCATGATGTTTTACCCCATATAACAGGAAAAGAGACTTCTGGCAGTTTAGATCATAAGGTCCTCAGGACAGGTACCTGGCCCCTTTTCTCTTAAATTACATTGAAAAGCACCACGTAGAGTGACAGTAATAGATTAGTACTCTAAGCACATAATGGCTTCTGCATGCTGGTGCTTATATAGCACAAATCATGCCCCCCCCTCCCCCCTATTTTACTGACAGATGCTTGGCAAATTGCAGGCTGGTGATTTTCAGACCTAAATATCCACAAACAGAATAGCACAGAGGGGAATTAACGTTCTGAATTTTGCTTACTGCCATTCCCTGAACTGGAGATAAATGAATGGTCTGGAGCTGGTCTCTCGAGCTTTATCCATTTCCATCTGTCTGGGACCTTTGGCTGGCTTGGTGACCTTCCGGACAAGTCTCTCCAATTCAGCCCTGAAGTTCACATAACACGTAGAGGATCAAGCTATCAACAGCAACACTTGCGATAGCTGTATGAAACCTCTGGGTTCAGAGGTGCCATGTCTCTGTATATTAGTTGCTGCAAGGCAACTGAGGGTGAGGGTTATTATTATGCTCATATCCTGCTTCTCAGAGGCATCTTGTTGACCATTGTGAGAATTGGGACGCTGAACTACGCCAACTTTTGGCCTGATCCAGCGGGTCTCTTGGAGAGCCAGTGTGGTGTAGTGGTTAAGAGCGGTAGTCTCGTAATCTGGGGAACCGGGTTCGCGTCTCCACTCCTCCACATGCAGCTGCTGGGTGACCCTGGGCTAGTCACACTTCTTTGAAGTCTCTCAGCCCCACTCACCTCACAGAGCGTTTGTTGTGGGGGAGGAAGGGAAAGGAGAATGTTAGCCGCTTTGAGATTCCTTAAAGGGAGTGAAAGGCGGGATATCAAATCCAAACTCTTCTTCTACTCTTCTTCTTGCTCTTACTGGGTAATTGGTCAGCGAGGCTCCATCAAACATCAGTTACAAGTGGCCATTGAGCCTTCTCAACTTTTCCTCTCATGAACCTGAATTAGAGCAATCTGTCAGCCACTGTTGTGCTTGGCTCAACTCTGCAGACTCCAGTTTCTTCTTTATGCAGGGAAATATATTACTTCACCCATCAGTATTTACTACAGATAAGGAGAGGCACAAGAAAATGTCTGTTCTGCATTAATGCTATAAATAGAACTTAACTTTCAAGGATGTGTACTTTAGGGTTATACCTAAAAGGCAAAAACGGGGTGTGTGTCCTTGTGCAAATGTACTATTTTGGAAACAGCTTACATCGGTTTTAGGAGGAGAAGTGGCTTTGCTTCTTCTCGTGAGTGACTGAAGGCAACATAGCGGCCAACTTTTTTTGGCAAGCGTTGAGCATGTCACATCAAAAGTATGAAACTGTCCCTCAAGCACTTTCCTTTGCAGCTGTGTTGATACCATTTTGCCTCAAAACTAGTCTGCTTTTCTGCAAAGAAGGCAGTGGCAGGGCACAGAAATGGCCACTATAAGAATGCAGGTCACACTCTCTGCCACAGAGATGCCCTGGTACCCTCCTGAACCTGTTCAAGTATACCACAGCCTCCTGGCACCTGCACCACACATGTGGCATCTGTGCTACAGGTTGGCTACAACTGAATCCCCAATTTGGTCTGCTAATAGACAAGGTCCTTCGGAAAAAGCACACATTTCTTCAATTAGATGGAAGAAGGTGAGTTCACATTACCCACTTCAAAGACAGGTTGTTCTTTTTCTCAATTTCAATGAGTTTTCTTACTTGTTAATTTTCACATTTTATGTGATATTTCACACGACGTAAAAGCCATTTCTGGAAATCCAGCTGAATCTAGCAGAAGTTTAGCGCTCGTTTCCATGTTGTTTGCAGAAAGAAATTTGCTTGCAGATCCTTTAACAAAGAAAATCATGCGAGTTCTGCGTTGTACTTTTCCCGTGGTTCTCATGATCACACCACCACTGTTGATGTGATGACATCTGGGGTGGTATCCTGGCACACAGTTCCTTCCCACCATTTAAAATTTAGCCCAAGATGGCAGTATTTTGATTTTTAAAATGCCACCGTTGCATAACACAACAGTATAAAAGGAATATTAGAAGTCAGGCTAGAAACACTAGCATTATAACCACTAACGCTAACACATTAAACCCCACATCTGAATGCAGACGATTTTGAAAAAAATGATTTCTAAAACACATTAATTCTGCAAATGGATTTATAGCTACTTTTTCCAACTTCACCAAGAGACAACTCTTGTCATTTTGGAGATCAGGAAAAATAAAGTGGCTTACTCAAAAACCACAAAAGGAGGTAAAGACATGGCATTCGGAGGAATTCTGTACCCTTGGGGACCTACACAGCAGCAAATACTCAACTGGTTCAGCTTCCTGGCCTGCAAATGCAATGGTGGGGAAGGCCACTGACTTTCTGCATGCCCTGCAGTTGTTTACTATTAAAAAGGCAAATACTTTCTGGTGGAATAATGGTAGCAACGGTAGCAATTCTACTTCATACTCAAAGCCCCATCTACTTACTTATTCTAAGTGCATTTCAGAAGGAGTTTCAGTTACACCCACCAGAGTGGTGAGGATGTTCAAGGATCGTAGAGGTTCTTAGATAGTGTTAGAACAGGACTGGGGGACCTGTGGCCCTTCAGACGTTACTGGACAATAACTCCCATCACTGCAGACTATTGGCCATTGGGGATGCAGGTGGCGCTGTGGTCTAAACTATTGAGTCTCTTGGGCTTGCCGATCAGAAGGTTGGCGGTTTGAATCCGCACAATGAGGTGAGCTCCCGTTGTTCTGTCCCAGCTCCTGCCTACCTAGCAGTTCGAAAGCACGCCAGTGCAAGTAGATAAATAGCTACTGCTGTGGCGGGAAGATAAACGGCGTTTCCGTGCACTCTGGTTTCCGTCACAGTGTTCAGTTGTACCAGAAGCAGTTTAGTCATGCTGGCCACATGACCCGGAAATCTGTCTGTGGAGAAACGCCGGCTCCCTCGGCCTGAAAGTGAGATGATCGCCACAACCCCAGAGTCGCCTTTGACTGGACTTAACCGTCCAGGGATCCTTTACCTTTCTTTACCTTTTATTGGCCATGCCAGCTAGTCCAATAACATCTGGAGCAGGGCGGCCCAACTTTGCAAACCAAGAGTACTTTGACAAGGAACCTGCGGGCTGCTCACTGCCTTGCCATGCGGGGTGGTGGGGAGCAAGGCCAAAATTGGACGCCCTCATGCTGCCATCCCAAAGTGGCTAAGCAAAGCACGGAGCTTGGGGAAGGAGGCGCAAAGCTCTGGCAGGGTCCTAGAGCCCTCCCACCTCCTTCCCAAAGCTAGGAAAGAGCTAACTAGGCTTTGGGAAGGAGGAAGGAGTAGTCTAGGACCTGCCAAAGCCCTCATGCCTGCTTCCCAAAGCCCAGCGCCTTGCTTTGGAAAGGCAGGGTGAGGGCTGTGGTTGAGGGTGGGGAGTGTCAAATGTTGCTGAGGGCAGCAAAAAAAGGTGTTGAGGGCCACATGCAGCCCTCAGGCCATGCTCTGGACCACCCTGTTCTGGAGGGTCACAGGTTTGTCATCATCGCATTAGACCGTGATGGGATTATCCTCTTCCATTAATCCTTTAAAAAAGGGTATTAAACGTTGCACTGTATGTTCAAACTGAAGCCCTGTGCAGTACGCTTCTCTGTCTTTCCAGTAAAGGGTGCGACAATGGAAACTTTACTGAGAGTTGCAGACTGCATGTTTTCTTAGGCCCACACTAGGGGAAGTCTGAATGGAACAGATCCCAGACAGCTGTTAAGAAAATACTCACAGAGGGAGTGTAAAAGGGAAGTGAAGCAATGCTGAACTCCGTCCAAACAACCCGCATGGCAAAAGTATTACATTAACCCTTTTTTTGCTCCTGTGACCCATTGTGGGGGTGGGGATGATGCTGATGGTTCCTGGCTGAATTGAAGAGGAGGAAGAGGAAAGTGAGGTGGATGCAGGCAGCATGGTACAATTAAGAATGATTTAAAGCGATACCTCTCCACCCCCGAGATGGATGCAGGCGTTGGAAGATAATTATTAGCTTTGGAAACAAAATAGGGTATTGCAACAGCAGTCGCGTATGTGGGCCCTAGAAGATGCATCGAGGCCAATTCATTTTCTCAGATGTAAATGTCAGGGTGAGAGAGTCCAGGGAGGCAGAAAGGAGGAAATATCCTCACCCAGGATTAGAAACCACGGATCAAAACCAAGATTTAGGAAGAAAACAGTCATGGTAGTCATCAGGGTCAGCAACAACACTATGAATCTTTACCCCACGCTGGGCCCACAACTGAGGCTTCTCCCATTCACATGTACCGTTAAGCAGGCTAGTAGTACACCTGCATGAGCCAATTATTGGCATGCTGCTAAGTGTGAATGGGCCAACTCATGTAGTACCGGTAAGTACATTTATATGTGACAGCGTTCCCAAAGAATGTGTACGCAGCCAAGGATTTATCAATGGCAGCTGCTGGAGTACTCACTCTGTCCCCATCAAAGGTGTGACAGGCTTAATGATGTCCTATGTTTGTAGAGTTGGCTTGTTCTTGCTCTTGTTTTAGTATGCATTTTGTGTTCTCGTTTTGCATTTTTATGTTGTCGACTGCTGTGATCTCCGCATGAAGGGTGGTATACAAATTTAATAACTAATAAAAAACAACTACAAGGAATTCACCCTTTGCACAGCTGCTCTACACTGGGCTGACATCTTCATCTAGCTATCCACCATGAGCCCAAGATCTCATTTGCGGTCATTCAGTGCCTGTTTAGACCCTTTTAGCATATTTGTGAAATTGGGATTTACCCTAATGTGAAACACTTTACACTTACATTAAATTGCATTTGCCATTTTGATGCCCATTCACTCAGTTTAGATTTTTCAAGCTTTTCACAATTCCCTTTAAAAATAAATAAATGAAAATGCCCCTAAACAATTTAGTATTGTCACTAAACTTGGCTACCTCACTGCTTACCCCCAACCAGAATAGACTTAATAACCAGTCTATAATTTCAAGATCCCCTTTTAAGAACTGTTACATTGGCCATTCTCTAGTCCTCCAATATGTAGCCATTTTACATGAGCAATTTCACATTCGAGTTCTTAAAGAATGGTCAGGTGGATGCCATCTGCATCTGGCAATTTGTCAGTTTTTCATTTAGCAGTAAGGCCTGGAACTTTGTTGCCTGTCATCGCTTTTTGCCTCAGTTCCTCAGATTCCCTTCTTGAGACAGTTCAGGCACAAGGAGTGCTTTATATTCTTCTGTGAGGATCTGTGCAAATAATTCATTCACCTTCTCTGCTATTTCCTTTCCCTCCATTAGCCCACCTTTGACTCAAAGGTCTATATAACCTTCCTAAGCTGAGGGCCTGTAACTAATGTATTTAAAGAATTGTTCGCTGTTGGGCTGTTTTAGGAATTTGGTCCGGATAGTCTTTTTTTTTTTTTTTTTTTTTGCACCGTTTTGTATTCTTCTTTTACTAAAGTTTGTGTTCTTTTTTTATCCTCATTTGGACAATAATTCCATTTTCTAAGGGGAGCCTTCTTACCATTCAGATTTTCTTGACTCCACTCAGGAAACCATGCTGACATCATCTTGCCCCTGGGAGCAACTTTCCTGAAATACAACATACATTCTAGCTACACTTCTACTACTGTGGTTTTGAGGAACCCCCAAGAATTCTGGAGAGATTTGACTCTTGACTTTCCCTTCCAGTTGCCTTTTTGCCAATCTCCTCCAGTTCCCTGTTCTGAAATAAAAACTGAATGTGATAGATTTTCTTGGCCATAGAGCCACTGTTATAGAGCAGCTACCAAGATCAGGCTTCCTCAGCCTCGGGCCTCCAGATGTTTTTGGCCTACAACTCCCATGATCCCTAGCTAGCAGGACTAGTGGTCAGGGATGATGGGAATTGTGGTCTCAAAACATCTGGAGGGCCGAGGTTGAGAAAGCCTGACTTACATCTAGAAGTTGTACCCTTTCTATGTGCAGATAAATGATATTATATATATGCTATAAATGTGATAAAGGGTCTTTCTAGTTATTTTTTTCCTCTTCGTTTTTCTCTATAATTGTGTTTTGCAAGGATTATGAGTATTCTATATTATCTTTTTCTGTATTCTTTTTCAATATATTTTTTATTATCTTTTTATAAATGTGTTCGGATTCTAGTGCTTAATATGTTAGAAACCTTCAACAAAATTGTCAAAAAGGGGGGGGTAGTGTGGGATCAGTACTAAATTACAGAAGAATTGAATTCATGCTCGCCTGCTTCCCCAATGCTGTCTGCTATAAACAAAACTGAATGATCCGTTGACAAGGTAGGAGTGACAGAATGTGTGTGCCTAACCCACAAACATTATTTGATACGTTTGAAAAATAGGAGAAAGCTTCCTATATGCTGGAGTTTCAGAATAGCCTGGGAAAGCTCCGCTATCTCGTAATCAGTTGTGAATGAAATCATGTCAGTGAATAACACATGATAAAAAACGTTTGTGCCATTTCAGAGGTTAATTAAAAGCAAAAACAAGATGTACAACTATCAATATTAAAAACTGTGGGTGCGTTCTACAGACTCAGGCTGCAAACCTATCCCTGGCTACTCAAAAGTCCTTTCGGATTCAGTGGGCTTATTCCCACTTAAGTGGGGTTAGGATTGGTCTTAACAAACATAGTCACTGTGAAAGAAGCCAATTTGTGCTGGACAGCTGACCTATATATAGCCCTACAGTCACTCTCATAGTGCTGCACCTTTCTGCCAATATAATTATGAATTAACCGTGATATTGCTTTAATTTAAACTCCCAGACAGGAAGAAAAGTGGGCATTGCTTAGAGACTGCTATTTTTCACAGTGTCAGAGTATGTTTTAACATGTTCCATGCCCGTAACAGCCAAAAATTCCCTTTGCTTCAGCCCTCTGGCATATGTAGCTTCCCCAGGGACCAATCTGAATAAAAAGAGCTGTTACTAAAATTTTAGTGAGGTCATATGTTTGGCAAACCTAATAGCAACATATTAAACTGCTTTTTTTAGGAACTTGGCTTAGTGATTGCCTCGCAGATCCTTAACCCTTTGTCAGCTCCTCCCGGACCAGCCACCCAGAGCAATTCCCTTAAACGATCCGCTCTCAACTCTTGGAACGTTTAACCCTGGAATTTGCAACATACACACCCTCAACCATCTATTCCATTGCTTCCTGCACCAGCCGTTTTCTGCAAGATGATCACAACAGATGTTTCATTGTCAGGAAGAAGAGCTAAATACAAGGAGTGAGAGTGTATTTATAGCTCCCCTGGATAAGAACATTCTGTTTAAAAGTTCTGCCGCAGTACATACTTGCTCTCTCTCTCCCCTACTAAACAAGGATACCAAGCACACAGGACTGCATTGCAAAAAGGTGTTTCCATACAGGGAACTCCAGAGGGAAAGATGCGAAAACCATTCCTGCAAGCAAGGCAGCTTTTTGCACATTATGCAAATGGCAAAGGAGAAAGCCTAACTCACTTTCCCCGTCGTCGTTATAAACGTACAGAGGACAAAACGCATTTGCCATGGGAAGATGCCAAGTTATTCTCACATCTGGAACTCATGCAGTCCCAAACCACCCCTGCTTCCTCCTTGACCCGCTTCCCGTAATGGGCAAGAAACCCCTGGGTAAAGTGTTTCCAAAACAACACAACAACAAAAATGGCTTTCAAAAACCAAGCAGGGAACAAATCTTCTCCCTCCCCTTTTTTATTTCAAGCCAGGAAGCAAAATAACCTGTAGTTTCTTAACAGACTTTCTGAGATGGTGGGAATGCAGTCTAATGAAAGGAGGTGTGGGGGCTTTTTGTTAATGGAATTGGATTTTTAAAATATCCTCCCACGTGGAAATGGTAAGGTTCAACTTTGAAGGTTTCAGCAAAACACAGGGCGATACAGGCTTCCATGGAAAGGGATGTGGAGAAGAGATATGGTTCTAGGAAATATAAAGAGTGGGAGTGGGAGATTTGAATTTCTATCCACAAGATCAGGTGGGGGTTGGGATAAAATGAGCACAATCAGTGCAGGTCAGTCTTTGAAACCGGCAACACTAAAGGTCCCAAAGCTAAGATGAGGGGCAAATAACCCTACATAGATTACCTTTATAGTAACAGTGAAACCGCTGACTAGTCCCTTCCTATTCTGCTTAGGTAACCATCAGACACCTAGGATCACATGAATGAAATTCACCATCAGGCTCCTTCCTATGCCAGCTTTGCCCCAACTTCTAGGAGGGGCAACAATAATCTGGCAGGGAGCCATGTCTTGGGACTCCTTTCACACGACCCAGGGCTTTTTGTGTCATCCTTGCACTATGCAAAAAAGCTGCACTGCAAGGTCTCCCACGCCACAGTTCCAATGTATGCAAAGGTGATGGGGGGGGGATATAAGTATACTCATGGCAAAAGAAATCTATGTTCATGAACATGCATGCAAAGCAGGCACGGACTACACAAATACACATGTAGAAAAATAGACAAGGCATCTGACATTACTTAGCTAATGTTCAAAAAAAATGGAAACCATTCTGGATCTGACTCTGAGTGCTTCATGTGAATTAAATGTGTTATTTTCTGGTTCAGTGAACTGTAAGAGATGTATAAAGATCCTACATAGCAGGAATGCTTTGTGCAGGTAACATTCAAATTTTAAGAAGAAGCTTTTTAGCAGTATCTCCCAGAAGTGAGTCACATTTCTGCTTGAAATGCTTGCAGAACATTTGGAGCGGAGTCCTCTTCCTCCTCTTCCTCTAGTGCTTTGGGAAATCTGTGTCTGAAGGGAAACTCCCACACTGTTCTTAGATGCGCGCGTGCACACACACACTATTTCAAGAAGTCTACGACAAAGGTTCCAGAAGCTTGTCATTTCCAAAACGAGGCTGTCTTAATTCTTAACAGAGCTGCTCTGAGAAGCAAAGCCAGTGTTACTTTAAAAATGAACAACTCCTCAACACCTGGAAATGCAAATCGGGGTAGTAAAGCCAAGCATCACAAATGGCCATCGTTAGTAAGAAAGTTTAATATGAAAAAAGTATATATTTACAGACACTATTAAGCTGTACAATTCATTCTAATAAAATAGGAAATGTTTTCACTTTACAAATTAGTCACACAGTATATGCTGAGAATGGGCGCGCGCACACAAACACACACACACTCACACTCACAATGCTGGCTGCCTTCAGTTCCCCAGCAAACTCAGTTGGATTTACTTTGAGCAATCTTCTGCTGATTCTCAAGGCACTCCTTCAGCTTGTCTTCAGTTAATGTTAATCTTTGTTCTAGAATGGAAACAGTCTGCGAAAGGAGAAAGGCAACAGCTGAAAGGTGCTGGAAGACCTTAGCATGCAAACCTACCACCTGGGACAAAGCTGAACTCTGTGGGACTTCATTCTGAGCAAATATACCCAGGATCAGGGTGTGTAGCACATCTTCTATTTATGTATTGCGGGCTGTTTTGCTGCCTTACCAAACAGCCTTCCAAAGAGAATAATAACAATCACACAAAGTTACAACAGAACTTAAAATGTCTATTTTTGAGATGTAGGATGCTGGCACAACATGGGAGCAAAGCAGCTTGTTATTTTCGATTTTAGATGCAGACCTTTTTTGGGGGGGTGATCAGGGGGAGGGAATTATTTCGCTGCGGATCATTTCCCTACTGCTCTCCACTATTTCATGCCACAATTAATTTCCGACCGAGAAAAATAACCTGAATTAAAAGGATTTGCCATAATATTGTCCTGCTGAGAAAAGTCACTGTGTGAAAGAATGTCTGGCTTTTACTGTACACTGTACACTAACTAAAGGACCACTGGGTCTGAGCCACAGGGAAGGTAGGGAGAACTCCCCCCACACACACCCAACCTGTACCCTCCCATTCATTGACATTACTGCATCGGGCACAGCGAGAGGTGAAAACACGGCTGGTGTCCTCATTCCCCAAGCAAATATAGCCTCCAGCCCTCAAGACAACAAAGCCAACAACAGATATGCCCCCATGATGAAAGGTCACGTCTTTTCATAGAATCCTAGAACTCCTAGAGTTGGAAGGGACCATGAGGGTCATCTAGTCCAACCCCTGCAATGCAGGAACCTTTTGCCCAACGTGGGGCTCAAACCCACAACCCTGAGATTCAGAGCCTCATGCTCTACCAACTGAGCTGTCAAATCTTGGATCTTTGTCTGGCATGGGGAGGTAGTTTCTTTGGCCAGGGTGGGGCGAGGAGAGAACCCTATAATGACTGAGTGACCAGGGAAGGAGGGTGGGCTCCCTTTCCACAGGCTCACCATCAGTGGGGGCCACTCCAGCCACTCCAGCCACATCAGGAGTGACTGGCAGGTTCTTCCTCCCCCTGCAACATTCCATGTGGTGCTCCAATCTGTCCCATAGGAATGAATGCTAGCAATTCAGTTATATGACAGAAAAGCAAGAGTAATAAAAAAAAATTAGAGAAATTATTAAACACTGAGATACAACCTTGGGGTGGTAATAGGGCTAGCTAGCCTTGGGTCTTGCTTGCCAGCAATCCTAGTGCTTGGATTGACAGGAGAGCTTGCCTCCTCTTAAGTGTGCCCCACACAGACTTAAAGCAGAAGAATGGGAGCAAGTGAGAATCAACCCAGATCTGCCTAGCCATTCCCTGGGTTTCGTTTCTTGGTCACAGGACACTGACACCTGGTTTTTACAGGTATCTCTATACAGTGAAAGTATTAGAAGCCAAAGAATCACCAGTCATATACAACCTAAAACTGGCTGCTGTCACCCTTCAATAGATAGCAAACTGCTACTTGTGTGTTGTAAAGCCTGGGGGAAGAATATTTTGCAAGATGAGCTGAATAATGTTTGCAGATATGTAATATTAGAAGACCAATTAAGGCATTCAGCAATAACAGCCTCCTTAATCCATCTGAAGCCTCTTATGGGTGAGAAAGGCACATATTTAAAGCAATCATATTAGAACCTGACCCTGAAGTTCAAATGTAGAAGGCACATGTATATAAAGCTAAACATATATCTTTCAGTACAGCGTGTTGGGTATTAGGGCCCTCTGCTGGTCCTTTTATGGCACTGTCCAAAGGAATGCCATAGTAAGAAATCTCTGATAAGTACCAGGTGTGAATTTGTGCAGTTAATATGGTTTTTAAAGGTTCAAAACAAAATACAAGTTGAGGCCTATATATTCACATTTAATGCCGTTGTAAGCACTGATGAAGGAACTGTAAAAGAAGTGTGAAAGATCATTTACCCAGTACGTTTAGTATTTATACAACACTTCCTTCAAGCATTGTATCATACACACTCTCAGTAATCATCAGAAACACCCTGTACGGTAGGCCAATATTATCATCCCTGTATTACAGAATGGAGAGGGAAGAGGCTGAGCTAAGGTCTGAACTGGAGACTTCCAGATCATAACTAACAATTTCAATGCACTAGCGGCTGATGGTGGTTAGAGCATGACCCAAGAAACAAGACGTTCAATTAGAAGGGAACCATTCTGCTACATTAACCTGCCAGAAGGGAATACTGTCACTCTGAGATGTCACACACAAACACCCCTACCTATCAACTTCTGTTTGTCTAAAGTCAATTCTCTGGCATCAGCAGCCTTGTTCTTTTTTGTAAAGGCAAGGTGGGACAATAGCCATTTCAAACTGCTGTCACAAATACAGTCTGAGCAACTGGGACCTGCTATTTTAGTTTCCCACAATGTTCCCCCCAACATCATGTTGTTTTCCTGGAGTGCTGCTACTGCCAGGAATGCTCAACAGAGGGCTCCTCTGGCAGGCTTCCCTAGTAGCAGCAGCAGCACTAGCAAGCTGGCTAAGGACTATAACCACTTGGAAACACTCAACTTTAATCTCTGGGCCACTGAATTTCCAGTTCCGCATTCTTCCAGGAAACTTTATCTGGACAAGCCTCCTGGTTGATAACTCCAAGCAAAAAAGATCTCATGATAATGCTACTGTATTTAGCAATTGCAGAGACCAGGACCGGGGTGGACTTAAGTCTCTTTAATGTAATCTTCCACCAACTCGCTCAATCGCTGTGGGGTTTGAGATATATGCTTGACTTGTCAGGGAGCGCCCATTCAGCAAGCTAAAACAAGGCTGAGGCTGCTGACAAAATGAACACTTCAGCTAAAGTGCAAGAAGAAGCAAGGCTGCATATGAACATCTTGCTGTGCGGGATGTAATACCACTCCAGCCTCATCATTCCTAAATAATTAGTGTCTGGCAGATGGAAGCTACTTAACAGAATAAAAACAGTCCTGCTGTTCTCATGTACACAGAAACGCCACTTGACACTTTTGTCTCAGTAGGAAGCAGACTATTCCACACTATCGCCACTGGCCGCAACTGGAGACGTCCACCACAGTGGTTTGAGAATAGGCCAGTGAATCTTAATTTAAAAACAAATTCTATCCTGCCATCCTGGTGCACAGCTCACAACACAAAAACACCACAATTAAACACACAATAAACATGAACTGAGTTCATTTTTGAAGAACTGTGCGTTCTATGTTTTGAGTATTGAATAGACCTCCCCAGATGCAGAATTCAAATAAAGCAACGGAATTAGAATAAAGCTAGCTGCATACCAATGACAACTAGATGCGGAGAGTCTTTGTCTGCCAAAGAGAGAAACTATTCTGAGCAAATATCCCATTTTATAATTTAGAGGAAGCTGGTGATACTACGAATCCATGCCTCGCAACCTTCCAAATGGGGCCAGCCACACATGATGTTTTTTTCCTTTACTAAGATAATGCCCTTATAGGAGAAAACACACAAGCTGTCATTTGTGAAGTTCAGTACAAATGTTTGGTTTGCCATGAACACTATTCCTAGGGTCTCATAGGCCATGCCTCACCATTTGGCCCCAATGCTAAATCAAATAAAACTTGGGCTAATAGGAAGCACACACATGCTGAATTATAAGATACAACATTTCCTCTCTTTATTTGCGGACTAGACAAGTAGAAAAGGACTTAAGATACATCAAAGAAGAATCGGTTGAGAATATATTTTGGGATATTCCATTTCAAGGCATCCATTTCAAGGAAAAGTCTCAAGTAGTAATTCCTTTTAATACCTGCTCTATCAACAAATAATGGGAGGAAATGTAGAAGTTTTATGACCCTATTCAAGGTTTCATAGAGACTCCTGAAAGTATTGCATACCTGAGTGAGAACATCCAGCTGTCCCACAATATGCTGGAGGGTGCTGGCAAGACCAGCCTCGTCAATTTGTTCATGTTGTCTTCTGGCGGATTCTGCTGTTTCAGTTTCTTGAATATGTTTATCTGGAACTTCTGCAAAATCCATCTCTGATTGCTAGAGGATGAAAAAAAACATTGCTTACCATATTCAATGAAAATTGGCGGAGTGGGTAGGTGGAGACTAATGGAGAGAGACATCAGCTCAAGTGAAATACACAGTTAAGGATCATGTGAATCAGAAATTCGGAGAAGGGAGGCTGCTCAAGTCACTGTACTGCAGCTGGACTGCTGACACCTTCCAATTTGTGCATGGTGGCCATGAAAGCTACTTAGTAGTGATCAGCAACACAGACATTCTGCCTGTAAGCCATCCCCACCCACCCCTTTCCCAGTGCAGCATTTATTTTTTAATTAAAGTAAGTATAGTGGTACCTCTAGTTACCGACTTGATCCATTCCGGGGTGCCGTTCGCACCCCGAAAAGTCCATAAGTAAAGTGCCACTTTTGCGCGCACAGCAAAACCCGAAAGTATACACTTCCGGGTTTGCCACGTTCGCAAGCCAAAAAGACGCAACATGAACCTAACGCAACACGAGGTATGACTGTATAAAAGTGAAATATAACCAGAGAATCAAAAGAAAGAGCAGACAACTGATATTTTTATACTCATCAAGAAATTTAGAAGCCCTTGGCTCCTCAATTTGATGTCAGGGAAGGAACATTTCTCACACCCCAAGGCACTTCAGTTGATATTTTGCACCTTTAGATGAATATAACTCAAAATACAATGTAAAGTGTGTGTTTATTAAAAAACAGCACAGTCTTTTCCTAGCCTACTGGATACTTGGCCATCCTTTCTAGCTCAATCCACATACAACATTCTCTTTCAATAATTCCTCAGTCTTTCTTGTCAGCTGCACAGGCCAGGAGAGTCCATCTACAACGAATGTGGAATTTGGCAAAATGCAGGTTCAAATCCTAGCATAGGGCTATTTCCCACAAAAGGGAAGAAGAGCATTTGCACTGTTTCCACCATAACAGGAGATGTATTCCTGCAGCAAAGGAGACATCTAGGGCCTCTAAGATTTTATTAATCACACTTGCAGGCAGAAGCCTGCCCTTCAAGTATTCTAATGTTCACTACAAGCACGCATAGGTCCGTAACTCACTGAAGGCTAAGTCATAGTTCAGCTACATGCATGGGCTACAAAGACTCATGTGCTGCCTCAGTCTTGCACAATCCCCTCTTCTCTCTTTTCCTCAATGCTAGGGGAAGACTTTGACAGTGTTTACTTTCAGTTTCCACAAATCCTGGCTTCTTGCAGCATCTGAAGCAAAGATGATGGTTCAAAACAAACCCATGGAAGTTTCAATACAGGCTAACTTCAAGCCATGGGTTATAATGTGGTTGTTTGAGAAGTTTGCTTTAAACCACTATGTCTAGGTCATAGACAATGATAGTATTTGTGGAAGCTGAAAAAAAGTCTACATAAGTCTTCCTTCTGGCTGTGTAGCAGGATAGAGAGGGGGCCATATGCAATTTTCAGGCTTTGCTTGATCTCATTCTAGCTTATGTAGGTAGTGCTAAAACCATGTCATTACATGCGAACCAGCTCAGAGCGGACATTTGATTATCATTTTCCACAGCTCACAAAGTGTGTTTCTGTCAAAGTCAGTAAGTGAGGCTGTGACAAAGCTCTGTCAAAATACTTGTGAAGGCTTGCCTCTACTCATCACAGTAACAGGAAAAATACCCTACAGAGATGTTTGGTTTCACTTACCTTTTCTTGTCTGTAAATTCCAGATTTCTGAATCTCTCTACTGCCAGTATCCATTGGTTTCTACAAGCAAGGAATCCAAGAGGGTTGTGTTATTCTGCATTACCTGAGATGTGAAACTCGATGCACCCTAAATATTCCCTTCTGTCTCTGACAGATTTTCAAAAGTTAGCTACCTGCTGACTTGAACTGCACACTTGACCTCAATGTCACAGTGCAAAGCAGTGCCCTGATGTCCAATTCGACAGCCCCCAAACCTGGGGTTCTGCCCCGAAAGATTGTTTCAAATAATGCAGTCAAAAAAATGAAGACTAAGCGCTTTCATCACTTATTCTCAAGAGTTGTGACATTAGCCACTGCTCCTCAAGATCTACAGTAAGTGGCTTTCCCCATAATTTGATCCTCAAGAATAATTTCAGTTGCCTTACTAGAACTGTGGAAAAGAGGGTGATAGAACAGCAGGGAGTTTAGTAAGCATTTCTTAGCAAGCAGCTGCACTGTGAGTAGAAGGAAAGGTCATCCAGGATTACGGTCTTAAATGCAAGGGGCCTGGCTTCTCCATAATGGGCAACAGCCCCACCATCACTTCCTTTAGTTTCCTTGAGGCTTCACATAATTTGTAGCTTAAAGGTAAAGGTAAAGGACCCCTGACAGTTAAGTCCAGTTGCAGATTCTGGGATTGCGGCGCTCATCACGAGGGATGAGCCGAGGGAGCCAGGCCGAGGGAGCCAGCGTTTGTCTGCTTCTGCAGATAGTTTTTCCAGGTCATGTAGCCAGAATGACTAAGCCGCTTCTGGCGAAACCAGAGCAGCGCATGGAAATGCCATTTACCTTCCCACCGAAGTGGTGCCTATTTATCTACTTCCATTTTTGGCGTGCTTTCGAAACTAAGTTGGCAGGAGCTGGGACCAAACAACGGGAGCTCTTCCCGTTGTGAGGATTTGAACTGCTAACCTTCTGATTGGCAAGCCCAAGAGACTCAGTGATTTAGAACACAATGCCACCCATTTCATCTGTACCTTACTGGACACAAACCTTTAAAAGGTATGACATAAAATAAAAGCAATCATAGATTGGCCAAGTGAAATGGCTCCATTTAAGAATTTTTCAACTTGCTCTGATTAAAAAATAGGATAAAACAGAACCTCCCAATAAAAAAAATCAAACGGATATTCTGAAGTTCAGCCTGAGAATAACTGCATATTGGAGCATATCACGAGTTTCTCTAACCCTGTGGTAAAAAACTAAATTTAAAGAAGGGCATGTAAAACTGACTCAAGTTCTCCATAATTACACCTATAGTTTGCACAAGGTTCAAATGGGGCTTTCCCAAGCCTTTTAAGAAGATCAGCCCCCACCCCAGAATCACAGTACCGATGATCAAAGACAAATAATGCTAGCAAACCAATATTTGGTACTATCTAGACAGCATCATAAGATCAGTGCCAAAGTCCTTAATTCCTAGCACACACTTAACGTCATTCACAACTTAGTTTTTAACTTTATTTTTTAATGAAGGAAGCTGGAGCCTTCAGACCCTTTCAGCCAAGCAAACACACATACATGTGCATGAAGACAATGGCACTCACTCATGGTTATCAAGCCACAGAAAGAAAAATTAAGCACAAGACATTTTTCAGAGCTTGTTCGCAACCAATATGCAAAATTCTAAACAGGGACTATTTAGAAGGGGTACTGTATAATTACACAAGTGCAGAGAATAATCCTATTTTAGTTCATTGTTCCTGTGCACAATTTGAAGAGCACAACAGAACAAAGGTATTTGATACTAAGTACCTACTTAACAGGTACTGGAAATATTCAAAAGAACAGAACACTGAACGGTAGGAGAGACAAGCCGTTTGTGGGACTATTATTGGCAACAACATAATTGACTAATTTATAGCTCCTACTAGATGAGAGCTGCAACTACTGTGGGTTGGGGAGGAGAATACAGTGGTACCTCGCAAGACGAAATTAATTTGTTCTGCGAGTTTTTTCGTCTTGTGATTTTTTTCGTCTTGCGAAGCACGGATTTTGGAAAAGCTTCAAAAATCACCAAAGTCTTCAAAAACCTCAAAAAGGGCTACCACACCGTGTGCTATGAGTTGCTCCTCGAAGTCAAGTCGCAACTGCACCCCCTGAATGCACGGTTTCAAGAAAAAGGAAACAAACTTGCAAGACAAAAGAAACAAACTTGCAAGACGTTTCCGTGTTGCGAAGCAAGCCCATAGGGAAATCCGTCTTGCGAAGCAACTCAAAAAATGAAAAACTCTTTCATCTTGCGAGTTTTTCGTCTTACGAGGCATTCGTCTTGCGAGGTACCACTGTAAAAGCAATCCTCTTTTGAAAATCCCTATCACACTCCCAGGCAGCAGGCTAGTCTTGCTAACTAAGGGGGTTGTCACAGCCTGGTTGGACACAGAGGAATGGTGGGAGGAACCAGCTGGGGAACCCCCAAGTGAAGAAGGCTCAGAGGGAGAAGACTGGAAGGAAGTGTCGGAAGCTGAAAAGGTAACAGTGCTTAGTGAGCTGGGAGAGTCCGTGGCAGAGAGAAGTCCAGAATTGGGGCAGAAGCTGAAGCAGGAGAGGAGGGAGGCCAAGAAAAAGAGATGAGTCCCGCTCGTGAAGAGGCAAGGGAGTCTCCCCCCTCCTGCTGTGACAAGCTCCCCTTCCCACTGGTCTCCCAGAACCAGGAGAGGAATGAAGAGGGAGGAGGTTAGCTTAGTGGGAGGCAAAGTCTTGGAGAAAACCTTGACGAAGAGGGGACTTAGGCAGCTGTGGGAAGACATGAATCTTCAGGCTCAGCAACTGCTTCATGGAGGCAACCTGCCGCAGACGAGTCACTGTCCTGTGCAGATCCTGTTTTTGTTAACAAAGAGTTAACTCCAACTTGCTCAGTGTGATTTACTGCTGGCTCGCTCCTGCCAAGTGTTTGCAAAAAAAAAAAAAAAGGTTGTTTGTCCAGCAACTTATCTGGGCCTGCAGAAGCTGAACTTTATTCACCAGGTGTTTCAATGGTGTCAGTCCATATTTATTGGGTTATAAAGAGCAGCCATCCTTCATAGAAACATAAAATTGAACAATAATTACTTGGCATTTATATATTGCTGTAATGGTTCTAGGGGTTACTCGTGCGTAAACCGGTGCAACACCTGGCTGGGTTGCCTGAGTGAACCTTTTCTGTCCAGACAGCCACTCACCCGTGGCTGTCTCAATCGCTGGCAGAATCCGTCAGTGGGCGTTTCTTGAACTTCTTCCAGCAAAGAAGCTCTTTGACGCCTAGTCTCCTCCTACTCTCCCTGCGTGGAAGCCTTCTGCGCAAGGAGGGTGTAGGCAGCGGAGGACCCTTACTCTCCCCGCTGGTCCCTGGCAAGGAGTCATGGGATCGCCTCGCCAATTCCCCCATCTGCCCCCCTTCTCCACTGGTGCTATGCCGATTCTCTTCCCCATAAGATGAGCTGTTTCTCCCCATCCCGGGACGCTCTCTGGAACCCCTCCAGAGCCCGCTCTCTCCCTCCGGCCCTGATGGCAGTTCCCTGACAATTGCTTTTGAATGTTTTAGTACTTTATATGTTATCTTATGATTAGGTTCTAATTTCCATATCACAAATTGGGGGAGATTGAGGCTGAAATCCCTCCTAGCACTACATACTGTAGCAAGTTCATGGGAAAGGTGAGATATGAACCAGGGACCTTCTGCTTCACAGCTCAAGTTTCTTTTCTCCAGCTAGCATTTCTCAAATACAAACCCATGTAAAATGACAAAGATCAAACACATACGACTCTTCCTTACTGAGTTCTCTGTAGTTTTACATTTAGGGGAATTTAGGGGAACAAGAGAAAGAAAGCAAATTGTATTCCTATCCTCCCTAGAATTTGTGTAGCCATGGTATGAACTAGAAAGTCCACTCTCACTCAGAGTAACCAAAGTTATGGAGATTGTATACAACTGAAAGTATATGGCTAGTCTAATGCATCAGATAGTCTAGTTAGGAATAGAAAGAGAAACATTAGATTTTCATTTTTAAACTAAAGAATGCTTACATCTCATGACAAAAGTCAGGTCATAATAAAAATATTTTCACCTATCAGACTAGTTATTTTAGATATGGGTAAAGGATTATTTCATCCCTAGCTGCACAGAAAAAGAGTAAAGAGTGACACCCAGTGGAATAACTCTCCTAAGAAAAAGAAAACACTGAGCATCAGATCCTCTGGGGCATGAGTTTTTGTAGAAAACTGGCAGAGTTATAAAATGCATGATAAGAAGCAAAAGGTGATAAAGTCAAGGTAACTGGAAGATAATCCAACCAGACAATAAATCTACATTCTTCCAAAAGCTTTCTTGAAACCTGAAAGCCAAACTCATCAACAGTCTGGTTCAGCTCAAAACAAAGTGTGTCAAGTATGCTCACAAACATTAGAAATAAATAATAAGCATCAAAATTAGTAAGGCGCTGTACAATCAAAATAAGCTATTTCTTTAGGCAACAATGAAAGACAATGCACAATCTGGTTTTGATTTTGGAAGTGCTGCTTAGTAGAACTAGCAAATTACTTAATGAGGAAGTGAGGACTTCCTTATTCCAACAGACTTTTGGGAACTGACTGCTATTAATGAAAAGGGCAGGTGCTGCAATGTTTTTACTGTAATTATGTGTACATATTTAATAGATCTTATAATTTTTAATTCTATTAGTGTATATTTTTTTTAAGGATTAAAAATGTATTTAGCTGTTCTTATGAGTCCTTGTCAGGGAGAAAGGCGGGATATAAATAAATAGATGAGGATGATAAACAGATGATGACAGTGATGCTCACAAGCGCTCTGCAAATATGAAGTCCTTTTAGGATTATGCCATATTATTCTAATCTAAACTAATTAAAATTGCCTCAAATATTGGAGGAGCTGGGATAAAAAAACACTTTAAAGGGGGGGAAACCCCTCAGCTTTCAATACACATCATGTCACTATTCTCTACTCTAGAGTTATTTGTGCCACCTGATAGTTTTGTTTTATTTTGTGCCATTTTAAAACTGTTTAGTGTGGGGAACGAAAAGTTGCATTCTGTCTTTTGGAACTTGGGTCAACCATAAAAATAAAAGAATGCACACGACAATAATTCCAAGTTGCATTTAGAAATATAAGCAATTTCATGGTTGCTCAGCAACGTTTTGTTGCAACTTTCTCCGTTGCTCAATAAATGCATACCAGGGTGGTGTTCATTATAGGCAGAGGGGTGGACCCAGAGCTGCTCCCCCCCCCCCCGCCAAAGAACAGAAGAGACTGCAGTCCAGTGAAGGTTCCCCACTGAAGATAGGGAACCAATTATCATTGATTCCTCCTTCCTACTCCTTTTATACACAGTCTAGGAAAAGTTGAGGGAGGGAGGCAGGAAGTCTAACCACTTTCATTTTTATTTCCCCCAAATCCAAAACATTCGTTTAATAAATAAATAAATAAGTTTTTGAAGGTGTCTTTTATATGAAGAACACTTAAATAGTTTGAATGACTGAACACTGCCATAACCTTTTGCCCTCGTTTCTTTTTCTGATACTTTAAAGACAAAAACGGGCAACAGATCAGAGCCATTCAATTCTGAGAAGGTTATGTAAGGAGCACGTCATGCATTAGACCTTGAAGCATCGCATATCCTGTGCTGCTCTAAATGGGAGCTGGAATGTGCGTGGTATCCCTGTACACACAATTGGGGTTCCAGGTTGTATGGAATCCTTCATGTATACAAATGTACCTGTGGATTATTCGACACTCACCCACACCTGTTTAGAGTGATACAGGCCAGAAGAGGACTGCAAAAGTGACTAAAGGCAGAAAAAAACCAAATCATGTGCTCAGAGGTATTCAGATCTCTCATGATTACTAACCTGGTTAATTTTTTTTGCTTTGTTTTTAAGATGAACCTTTTTATCCTACAGGGGCCACAGAGACAGGATAAACAGAAAAGATATAGCAGCAAGGGATAGGTGTAGGCTTCTAAGAGGCACAGGGAATAGTAGTCAAGAAAGACAAAGAGGAACTCTTACAAAACTCTGGGTTGATTCTTCAAGACATTCTTCCACAAGCCTCGGGATAGTATTGTTATTTATAAAATTTATATACCGCTCTTCATCCAAAGATCACAGGGTGGTTTACAACACAAAATTCAAAATGCATGACATAATAAAAACAATACCTGGTTCTCTGCAAAAAAAAAAAAAAAGGTTTGGGCTATGATCGTATAACACACCTTAGCTAGGAGTAAGTACTGCTCTACTTAGTGAGGTTAACTTCTGAACAGACATTTATAAAAGACTGCACTATGTATAGAAATTTGCTCAGAGCTTTTTTGTCAGCCGGAACTTGCCAGAACTCAGTTCCTGCACCTCTCAGGTGGATGCCATTGCCATTATAAGAGAACAAGGCTTATTATGGTGAGCTCTGGCACCCTTTTTTTCTAGAAAAATAGCACTGGAGTTGCTTTTTATGACAAATACTCAAAGAATTACATTGCGCACGATGTAAGCTATTTAATTTAATCACTTCTCCTAAGAGAAGTTCCAAGGAAATTGTTTATCCTACTCCCCCTCATCCCCTCAAAATGCATTAAAAATCTGCTGTGGGGGGAGTGAGATGAACCAATGCCCAAATTAGAATGAATTCCTAATTTGAGAGCCACGAGGTCAGAACAGAAAGCACATCTGGCATATGAGCAGTTTGAGAAGAATTTGCTTACATAAAGAATAGCTGGATGAAAAAGAACAAAATGTTATAGTCCGCAACAGAAACAGCCCAAGAGACCACTGACAAAATGCAAGAAGTGGAGTGCCTTACACAGTAACCAGATAGGTAACAATGGAACTATTGGACTTGAATGACAAGCTTTGCTTTCTTTATCATTAACACGCAATGAGAAGCTCAACCAGGATTACAAATAATCTATCCCAGAAAACTAGAACTATGGTAATGGAATTTCTTGAGAGCTATTGGTTCTACCAAAGTGTGGAATAACCAATGAACTGAAAAATCTAGAATCAAGGACATCAACTTACCACACTGTTGGAAGATCCATTCACATTCATACTGGACCTCTGTGTTCTCAGTGCATCACCATAGTCAGTGCCATTCACATTCATATTGCATTTCCGTGTTTTCAGCAGGTCGCCATAATCAGCAGCATCAAAGTTTGTTTTCCACACCATTACCTGTAAAGCCATTTCAAAACAGCTTTCAAACATACAATTTGGGTAAGAGTTTGTGTACAATTCACAGGATTAAGATTACATCTTCCCCAGAATAAATAATACCATGAAGCTTTTCCAAACTATGTTTAATTAATATTGCCTCCCCAGCAGAGTAGTTTCATTACAAGCTATTAATTTTTTTTAAAAAGCTTTTGAAAGATTGGCCCAGAGAGCACATGATGCTATTAAGTTTTTGAAGCTAGGATTCCATACTGCCACCGATGCACCGATGCAAAATAAAACTTCTTCTTCTTCTTTATTATTATTTGTACCCTGCCACTCTGGGCGGCTTCCAACAAGGATTAAAAATACATTAAAATGTCACATATTAAAAACTTCCCTAAACAGGGCTGCCTTCAGATGATCAAAAGCAACTTTGAGATTAGTAAATAAACTGGCTACTTTTTTAAAAAGTTTTCAAAAGCATGCAGACTGTTTTGGGCTGTATCTAACAAGCCTTCATTGGAAGATCCATTTATTAATGCTTTCCCATTATTTTTTTGTTTGTTTTAACAACACAGAGACAGAAAGAGAGAGAGAGAGAGCGCGCACACGCGCCACTCAGTGCAAAAATGAGAAGTTAGGTCCTTAGTAAGTTGCCCCTATATAATAAACAGGTAAGAAGCATAGATTAGATCCTTTGGGCAATGTCTGTGATTCCTATTAGTACCTCTTGGCAAGGGCAGACTACAGGGGAATACTGCTCAGGTGCAAAGACGGCTAACTAATGGTAGGTACTGGAATCCTTAGGCCCAGCACACCTTAGGGAATGCGTTCCCTCATACCTATCTCCCTGCTCTTTTAAGATCAGCTGGAAGTGTCAGCTCCAAGTTCCATCACCCCAGTGATGCCAGACATATCAGCACCAGGAGGCCAGGGCTTCCTCTCTAGCAGTGCTGCAACTTCTAGAACAAGTTCATCAAAGAACTTCCTTAATTCTGACACCAATTTGACATATTTCCACTCTTCCAGGCTTCTAAAAGGCTGCTTTTGATATCTTCTTGTTTGTTTCTAGTTGCAATACTCTTTTGTACTCTGCCTCGGGCATTTTTATGAAAAGGTAGCAATTTTTCTTTTCTAAATTGTATTCAATTGCTTTCAAATAAAAAACAAGATTTCAATATTTTAAGGCAAGTTTGCAGACACAGAGAAGAAAGTAAACAGAAGAACAGCATGGCCTTATCTAAAGCTCTCTCTCTCTCTTTCCCCATTTAGGCCTAGAAACACCACCAAAATATTTGGTCTTCCAACTGGCCCTAAAATCCCACCGTTGAGACACGACAGGGTTATATTTATCTAACTTATTGAAACTCATTTTCCTCATTTTCAGCTGGTTTATCCCGTCTTCAACTACCAGTCATGGCTAAACACTGTAACACAGCCCACAATCTTGGACTCTGATGAAAAGGAATGAAAGGGCTGGGCAATATTAACATGCTGGTGGCCTTTTATACTCAATCTCCAAACTCAGGTTGAAAACAGTTTGATGAACAAAAGTTTTCTAAAGAATCAGAGGAGACTCTTATCTGTGATGCCTGCCCTTGGCCCACTGCATTTTGTCTGTGTATATATTTTAAAATAAAATAAAATATAGGTCGTTATTGTGAAATTGCAATTGTAATTTGTTGTAATCCATCTTGAGTGATGTGTATGGATGAGAAAAAGTAGGATAAAAAATTTTACCTGTGATGCCTGCCCTTGGCCCACTGCATTTTGTCTGTGTATATATATATATATTTTAAAATAAATATATATATATATATTTATTGTGAAATTGCAATTGTAATTTGTTGTGATCCATCTTGAGTGATGTGTATGAATTAAGGGGGGGGGGGTAATAGAAAATAAACATGAAGCAGATACCTGTTCATCGAAGCCTCCAGAAGCAAAGAAATCTCCAGTTCTCGAGAAAGTAACACAGGCAGCTGGTCCCTGTAAGAGAACAACTCACATAGTATGGATTGAACAGCCAGAAACTATATATTGAAATGGGCAGTGGGAGTGGACCTGCTTTTCTCTATTATCTATTGCAATATATTTGTTGCAATCCCCATGTAGTTCAACCACAACTAAGCATTAATGTTGACTGAAAGCATACTTATATCCTGCTTTGTAGCCCCGAGAGGCTATAAAGCAAAGAGGTTCTTGCAGCAGCTTACAAAATATTCTCTGGAGTCAGGAACAGAAATAACATGGTGTCCCCATGATGCCAAGATTATTCAGGTGGCATTCCCCCTCCCACCTGCATCCCACTGAGGTCCTCTGAGGCTGCAAGGGTGTGAGGCTGAGCAGCTAGATCACACGCAACCCATGATGGCAGCATGTTTTCCCTTGCTGGCAGGCAACAACTCCCACTGACGTCCTCGGAGGCAAGGGAGTGGAGCTGAGAATGTACAGCTATGACACGCTAAATAACCTTACCCAGTGATAATATCTTGAACCTTCAATTATATTTGCACAGAACCACCCACAGCCAAGCAGAGCACGGGAAGATACAAAATTTAGAAGTGCTTACTCCCTTTTTTAAAAAAGATCTCCAAAGTGTACAATAGGTTCCAAACTACTAAAATACTAGATTTAACCTCAAAAAAAATTACTGGCTGATTAAATTATGTGAACAAAGTCATGCCATGCAAACTTTTGAGAAGTAGCTAGAATACAACTTGGTTACAATAATGTTATGCCAACCAGCGTAGTCATTCAATCCCGATATTCCAAGGTTAGTGCTTCTCCCAAGGTATTGCCAGAAATTCCCCTGAGTAAAAACTGAATCTACCCACAGATTTGTTCTGCTCTCTTCTATCCACTTAACCTGGGATTAAGCTCCACTGAACTCAATGGGACCTATTTCTGAACTCAATGAGACTTAAAACACACGTGCACAGGGCCATCTGCGCATCCCCAGATGACAAATCATGGCCACTGAATGTAAACAAGAGACTAACAATTTGTTTAGGACAGTTTTGTCACTGGTATGATTAATCTAGAAATAAGTGTATGGGAAATATAATTCCAAACGTTTATGTCCAGTATCTGCCAGATCTCATTTTGAAGGAGACATGAAATGTGCATTACTAAGCTTTACTATCAGATGATTCCTGCCTCAACAAATTATAATCCATGTAAATTTTTCACACAAGGGAGATACTGTACTTGCAATTTTACATTATCGTCAACATTATGCTTAGGGACCTTTTTATAATAATGAGCAATGCAAATTCCCACAACTATCTTCCTTGATTTGATTCAATTAAAACAAAGCAACCATGGTGAGTATATGGATTCTACTGCAAAACTAATCTTAAAACCCTATCTGCGCTATACATCTAAAGCGCTATGATACCACTTTAATCAACCATGGCTTCCCCTAAATAAACTTGCAAAGTGTAGTTTGTTAAGGATGCTGAAAGTTGTTATTTGTTATTCCACTGACAGAGCTACAATTTCCATTCTGGGAACTGTAGCTCTATGAGAATAATAGGGATCTCCTAACAACTTTCATCATCCTTAATTCCCAGGATTCTTTGGTGGAAACCACGACCATTTAAAGTGCATTTAATATATAGTTCAGATGGGACCTTAATGTGAGAAACCATAAAAAACAGTAGCATTATAGAAGCATTTTAATATTAGTCCAGATTTAATATAGACACATCCACTGGGACTTGTTCCAGATAAAACTACTCAATAAATATGCTTACATTTGCTTCTACTTGAATTATACAGTACTCTTGTGTTGTACCCACACCTATTCAGTCTTGTTAATTCTTTGAAACAGACTCTCATTTGTGGTCTATACGTTACATTCTATGGCTCCCCACTAAAAAAAAGGTTGTTTCTCTAAAGATGATTATAGCTTTGTCTGTATCAAGCCTGGTTTATCTATCCAATTACATGTCCTGAGAAGGGGTCTAACCTACTATCCCAATAATTGTTCCAGCTTTCCCTAAGCTGGTGCCCCCCAGATGTTGTTGGACTACAATTCCAATCGTCTTTGGCCATCAGCCATGCTGGGTGGGGCTAATGGAAGTTGGAGTCCAGCAACATTTGCAGGGCACCAGCTTGGGGAAGGATGAATTATTCTATCATGTAGGACAAATCAGACAGCAAGTACAGCTTTATCAAAAAACAAACAAAAATCCCACAACCCTCCAATTGACACACAAAGAGAGAGAGAGAGAGGGAGAGAGACGCTGTACTTCTGCACAGGGTTTAATGACCACCCAAGAATTGCATAGTTCTGAAACGTTCTGTTTCTGTACAAGTAAAATGTCAGCAGTGGGCCTATGTATTCATTCCAAGTCCTGTTTGTACTTCAAGAAGAATGTATTCCATAAACTGAAAGCCTTAAGACGCAATCACAGCAAACCAAATTTTGCAGCTGCAAATATCAGCAGCGAGTTAAAACACCATTTCCCCAATGATCCTTCTGGTATGAAGAGTAAGCACCATTATAATTGAAGACAGCAATGTAAACTTGGCAGCCTTCTCTATGTAAACTAGTACTAATCAGCTAGTAATGAATTCCTGGTAAACCAATAGTTGCGTCAAAGCAAAGCGCTTCTAAGGAATCCGAGGCTTCTCTCATGAGTAATTGTCCCAGAGCACCAGTCCAGTGTCAGAACAAGAACCAAATCTGAACCAGGCACTAACACGCAAATTACAAGAATTTAACAAGCTGTTCATCCAAGTAACGAATATTCCCTGTAGACTAGTCACTTGACTTACTGTCATTTCTATCAAAAGCCATTTAAAGCCTAATTATTAGTCCTATAAGATTCAGAACATCTATGCTATTAGGTCCCACAGAACTCCATCTCATCTCCCACGCTTGTTAGCACCTACATGAAACTGATGAGCAAGGTCACCCAGAGATTTTGCACTCCCTGCTCTATTTCTCTTTTACATTGGATCCAGGTGAGGCAGCAAGGCAAATGAAGAAAGGTATGGCAACGAGAGCAATGGCTTTTCTGTACTGCCAAGCAAGCATTGGTTGAAACGTACTCCATGAAATGGAGTTTCAGACTCTTTGGAAGCCAAAGAGAAGGAGAAAGGAGAAGACAAACGGAGAAGAATTCTCAGTGAACCACTCAAAGCAAAGGCAGGAACATAAGAGAGGAGACCCAAAAAGACTTTTGAGACAACTGCACTCCTGCCTTTGAGAGGAGAGGGGAGGCAAATCTACTTGAGTCCATTATAATATCACAGGAGAAGGTGTAGTGTACACAAACATGTGTGTGGAGCTTTGAAAGTTCTACAGCAATAAACGACTCATGTCTAAAGAAGTGCTCCTCACCTGATGGCCATGAAGTGTATATAGCAGTCTCCCCTCTAGTAAATCCAGTATTTTTAGAGTTGAATCGTTGGAAGCAGTAATGAGGTAGTTTCCAGAGGAGTGAAAAGACAGGCAGTTCACTGAAGCACTGTGAACTAAAAAAGAAAGAAAGAAAGACAGCGCAAGTTACCAATACAGTTTGACATTAAAAAATACAAACTGAAATAGAAAGGTGGATAAGGTCCATACATCCATACAAAAAATGGCTGAATGGCATTTTCCCCCTTCTTATGATTTTCATCCTATATCTATGTAAGTTTTCAAGGACCCTCAGAAAAATCTAGTCCTATGAAAACTGGCACTGCCTCAGAAGCTCAAGGTCTGCCATAACTGCAAGTTAAAACACATACACACTTCTTTTCCTCCAAATTTTAATTTTTAACGGAATAAACACATTAGTCCCAGTTGTAGCAATAAGCAACTCTTCAAAGATTTCTGGCCACTACACCCATCTTGAGCCCCTCTGGTTAGCTGCACTGATGTCAGATAGGGCGTGGGAAGCCATGAGAGGGCAACTACCGTATTTTTCACTCTATAGGACGCACCGGACCATAGGAGGCACCGGACCATAGGAGGGGGAGAACGGGGGGGGGGGGTGTTTCTTGTTCTCCCCCTCTAAAACAAGGTGCGTTCAAGGTGCATTCACCCGAGCCTGTGGGGCTGGCGGTGGGGGGAAGCACTGCATTCCCCCACTGCCAGCCTCAAAGATCCCTGAAGCCTTTGGAGCGCAGCGCCCCGCTGCTCTGCAGAAGCTTTGTGCGCAGCCATCCCCAAGGGCTTAGCTGTGCAGCCTGAATTCACTCTATAGGACGCACACACATTTCCCCTTAATTTTTGGAGGGGGAAAAGCGCGTCCTATAGAGCGAAAAATACGGTAAGTAGTAAGGGAGAGTTGTGGAGACAGACATCAGACCTGGAAATCCAAAGTTCATCAGCATCATCTATTAAATTAAATAGTATGTATGGCCCAGATACCATAAGCAAAGTGTAATTCAAAAGACCATGGTATGTGAAATATCTTTGGATTAAAAGCAACCTAAACCAGCTTCTGTATATTTGAAAAGGAAGAGAGAAACTGGATACAGATAGGTAGCCGTGTTGGTCTGCCATAGTCAAAACAAAAAAATTCCTTCCAGTAGCACCTTAAAGACCAACTAAGTCAGTTCTTGGTATGAGCTTTCGTGTGCATGCACACTTCTTCAGATACACAGAGAAACTGGAGTCTTCAATCCAATTTGTTTACGCAGAGGAATTCCCTACAGCTGCAGTAGCACTTTATTATGAATATTAAGCTTTATACACAAAATACCTTATTGAAACAAAAATGTCATTCCTGAAGTTTAACTAAAAACTAACGCACTCTCTCTGCATAATGGTGTGATCACATTTTATTTAATTTCTTTAGCTTTGGTACTGTGCGTTTTAGAAAAATTATCTTCTTTTAAGCCAGGTGTGGGGAAGCTTTGGTCCTCCAGATGTCGCTGAACTACAACTCGCATCAGCCTGAGCAAACATGGTCAATGGCTAAGGATGATGGGAATTGTAGTACAGCAACAGCTGGAGGGTCAACGCTTCCCTATGCCTGTCCTAAGCCAATGGTTCTAATTCAAAATTCTGCATGCAGCTCTTTCTGGTGCTTGGAAGCTATGATGGCAAAACTACCTTTTTTGTTTAATTATCCACTTCAAGAATCAAGCTACAAGTTTAGCAATGAAGACTTCTGACAGCGCATTGCTTACCTTGGTAATGCTGCAGAAGCCTATTCATCCTAACATCCCATACTTTCACTGTGTTGTCTGTGCCAGCTGCAGCAATACATGTACCACTAGGGTGGAAGTCCACATGAGGCACAAAGCTGCAAAAAGATGGGAAGACAAGATCAAATCTCTCTTCTATTCTGGAGGAAGAAAACAATATTTTAATCTAAGCAAGTAGCGAAAAATACTAGCTCCTCAAAAGTTGTTCTTACAAAACATTGTGCTACTTCATAGTAAATTTCCCCTAAAGCGTGTAGGATGGATATTAAAGGTTTTTATCAGCCAGTATTTGCTTTCCCACATGGTAAAGTCACCATGAGACTTTGCTCAGCCCATTGTATTGACTATTTCACTGCAACACTGGCTCTCTGTGCAGCAAAGAAAGCCACAGAAGGGCGAACTGCACTATCTTTCCCATGGTTTGGGGATTAGAGAAACTTCCATTAGGACGCTTATCTCTTTGGATGTGATTATAAGGAGCCCTACAGAACACTGCTCACTCCAGAGAGGTCTTGTCCTCTCTGCACAAAACTACTGAAAGCTGTAACATACAATCTCACAGGTAACACAATATTCTCTTAGTTTAGAGCCTTTAGTGATATTATATAACATGAATAAATAAAATTAGCCTAACGTGTTGAAATCAGTGATTATGAAATTACCGATTCCTGCTAAAATACTGAGGACTTAAAAAATGGAACAACATTCAGTCTCCTATAGTCTCCTGAAACATCTGAGCTGTCAGACATGGAAAAATGAACAGGAGTAATTGAAAGCTGAGAACTGCTGAGACCATTAATGGTGCAACTATTTTGACTATTAATGTTGTCAATAAATGAATTTGATAGCTTATTGAAATTTGCATCTTCAAGTTACATTAGATAAAACTTTGTTTTTGTAACTGGGTTTGTTTTGTTGTCGGATTTTTAAAACAGACATTAAAAAAAAAAGCAACGTCACCCCAAAGATTAAACATTCCTTTCTCCAATTAAGGTCCAGATGCAAGTGACTGCTGAGCCCTTGGCTGACAATCAATATTTATTATATTTTGCCTCAGTCTTCCACCAGGGAGTCAAGGTTACACTTCTCCCCACTTCTCCTGCTTTACCTTAACCAACAACCCTGTGAGATGAAGTAGGCTGGCTGAAAGACAGTGAAAGGCCCATGGTCACCCAAATAACTTCAGGGCTGAGAAGGAATCACAAAAAACCTTGCATTGCCACAGAAGAGCCTAAAAAAGAGAAGTACAGCCGCACCTTGGAAGTCGAACGGAATCCGTTCCGGAAGTCCATTCGACTTCCAAAACGTCTGGAAACCAAAGCGCAGCTTCAGAAGCCCTGTCGGACGTTCGGGTGCCAAAGAACAATCACAAACCGGAACACTCACTTCCGGGTTTGCAGCGTCCAGAAGCCAAAACGTCCAAGTACCAAGGCATCCGGGATCCAAGGTACAACTGTATCTGCTATTCCCCAGCACTCTAGAAAAGCTAGAACACTAAGACAAGTTCATGCATGACCCAATTGAATCCAACACCCTCTGCGGTATGTCCTCAAGTCCCCCATTGGGGACAAAAGTGAGCCTTATCCCAAATCCCGGGTGGGAGTGACTTTCATTGTTTTATTTCTACGTATTCCATATTATATTATGTTGTTAGCCACCTGGGGCTCAAGGAAAAGTGTGATAGAAATGTTTGAGATAAATAGGAGCTGTCCTAAGGGGCATGGCTGAGCGAAGCGAAAACAACGTCCAGAACACAGACACGTTTTAAGCATAGACTACAAATAATATTTATGGCACTAGTCTTCAACAAGACTCCCTCACAATACAAATTTCTATCACACATGGGTACATTCAAATGGGCACAGTCACCATGTAAAACCAACATTGTTTTTAAAGAAACTGTGACAACTAGTGAGCACTAGTGTGACTCAGGCTTAAAACTCATATAATAAATGTTTGCGAGTCTACAAAAAAAAAAAAAACAACCTATGCACAAATGCAATTGTTATTATCTGGCTTCTAAGCTTAGTGTGGTGTAAAACGTTATATTGAAAAATTTAGAGAATGTGACCAAATTACAGAGAATGTTCACAGAATGAAAGATACAGCAGATAAGGAGATACGTTCTTGTACATCAATATAGCAAAGCTCTAATCAAGGTTCGACAAGCTGAAGGCCAGTCCCCAGAAGCCCCAAGGAATTGCACCAATACTTGCCCACCATGTTCACAGAAAGAATGTATACATTCTCTGCTTGTTTTATCCCAAAGTTTGACAGTTTTGTCATCACTGGATGATACTATCAATCTTCCATCAGGAGAAAACCTAAAATAAATACATTCATTAAAGCAAGATTAGGAGCAATATAAGCTAGATCTGGATTGTCCTCCGTGACAACAAGATCATTATTTCAAAAGTCAATAGCTAAGAGGCACTTGTGCTAAGCAAAGAGGGTGTTATTTAACTAAGTTTTACTCAAAATAGACTTACCTTTGTCATGTTCATTAATTGCAATGGGTCTACTCTGAGTTAAAACGTAGTTGAATACCACCCATAGGCCTTTTTCAAGGACTCTTCTGATTGTAATTTGTTTTAACCAATTGTAATGTTTACTTATAGTTGGTAAGTTGCCCTGGGACTATAAAATGATGGGCAGGTAAGAAATTCAATAAATAATAAATACTGCTATTGATTAACTCTTGGGAGTTTCCTCTTTGACAATCTATCTCAACAAGATTCCATCAACTATGCATATAGTCAGAACAATGGACTTTTCTATATATGGACAATCCTTTTGAGATATTACAGTAACCAACAAAAACCATAGCATTAAAATGTAAGCTTTTCTATTAAACAATCCTACTGGACCAGTAATTAATGAAATACTGTATTAATGAAATACTGTACAAGTAAGTCCTATTTTTCCTTACAATTATTTCCCCTTTTCCCCTCTTTTTGTTATCTAACATTTAAGCCTCTTTGGCAGTAACAGTAATTATTAGAAACCATTTTAAAGAACAGTGGTTATAGTCAGTAGACTTATCAAAAACAAAGCACATAGAGAAACTGACATGGAAGATCAGAAACCAAGAAGACCAAGTATTTGTTAGAGATTGGAATAAATTCGTAGTTTATCTAAAAAACCACAGTAAGCAGTTAAAATCATTGGTAGCGTTGTAATGAAATTTGTAACGTGAAACTGATTATGGTAAATTAAGGATACACAATAGTTGGAAAAATTACAATATGGGGGGGGGGAGTTTAATTTAAGAACCCATGGGAGGGAGGGGAGGAAATCCTTGTGATTGGATATATGTAAGAGATAATATAGTATGTATAAAACTGTGAAAAAATAATAAAAAATTATTACAAAAAAGAAAGAAACCAAAGCACTTATTGAAATCTATGGATTTCAGAAAGTGCACTCAGTAGGATGAGTTAGATAATGCTGCTTGGTTATATCCAACTGACGGATTCTTCTAACAATGACAGTTCCCTTCCAACAAGACAGGAATTAGTTGGAAACACAACTGAAGCTCTGAAAGGTGGCTAACTCCTAAAGTATATTGATAGCCAGGTTAAAAGATGAGTGGGTTTATAAGTGAGTTAAGCAGAATTTCAGATCTTCCTACAGTTGTGTACTTTTGCTATACAAACTGGTTTTATGCCATATATATATCACTGCAACAATGTCAGGGGGAAAAGAATTTTACTTACTTCGCACAGCGAACCCAGTTTATGTGCTGACTTAGTGAAAATAAGAATTTTTGTCTGTGGACTGCCCAAACTTTAACTGTTTTGTCATCAGAGGCTGTAACCAATGATTGGCCATCATTAGAAAAGTGAACACTTCTGACGGTTCCTGTATGAGCCTTGAAGGTAGTCGATTCTCCCTTGCTAAGTTTAGGGGAGGAAACACAAAAGATTAACATACTGCATTCCACACAGTATGAAGCTAATGAACATTTGCCTACTGGCTTCTAATATATAAATTTACATTAGGATAAAACTGCTGGTTTAGGCCTCTGGAGCATACCAAATACAGGAAGAAAACTGTTTTACTTAAATCTAGTTACTGGAATGGCTCCTAACGCAAGACAGCCTGTGTTTGTATCTTTTACGCAGAACTAAAAAAAAAATGTTTAAAGTGGTAAACGTCAAACAGACTCGTTCCAATGATGCAATTTAAAGAAAAATCATGTAAGAACATCACATCATAGGTCTTGCTACAAAAAGGAGAAAGACGTCTAAACATGAGGGGCATACTGTGAGTCTGAGAAACTTTACAAGAGTAATTCACATTTAATTATGCACATACATCATTCCGCCCTGAACTTTTTTGCACAAATAAGTGACAAGCTACAAGCATATTTGTGTATTCCTGTATATGATTCTACTGCTTACATGAAAGTACAGAACATCAAGCTGGGAAAGGTCAGAGCCAGGGTTTAAAAAATAAAAAGGGCATTGAGTTCCCTCTTCTAAATATATTTCATAAAATTTATACACCACTTGATTGTAAAAAAACCTGGAATGTGTGTGAAACATAGGAACTGCCTTGTAGCAAGTCAGACCGCCCATCCATCTGGCTCAATATTGTCTGCAATGACTGGCAGTGACTCTCCAGGATTGCAAACACAAATATGCCCAGCTCTACCTAGACATGCAAGGATTTGAACTCAGGACCTCCTACATGGAAGCTCTTCCACTGAGCTACAGTCCTTCCCCAAAGCTCTGCCAACTGACACATACAGTGGTACTTCGGGTTACAGACGCTTCAGGTTACAGACACTTCAGGAGACAGACTCTGCTAACCCAGAAATAGTACCTTGGGTTAAGAACTTTGCTTCAGGATGAGAACAGAAATTGTGCTCCGGCGGCGCAGCAGCGGGAGGCCCCATTAGCTAAATTGGTACCTCATGTTAAGAACAGTTTCAGGTTAAGAACAGACCTCCAGAACGAATTAAGTTCTTAACCCGAGGTACCACTGTATTTTCTTCTCAAATAGTGTGTGGCTACTTTTTAAAAACTGGAGTGAAAAGCTCTTTGCCATAGTTACTGTACATACATAGAACAAGCATTAAAAACTTCTAATTCAGCATGTTTCCAAAAAAACTGAATACCGCAGAAGGAACATTTATAATATCCATATAGTTAACCTTTCCTCAAGGAAAGTGTACACCAAGGCCTTCCAATGCAACACAAACTAGATGGGATGAAGCAGTAGCTTTTTCTTGTTGAAGCAATATGCTGATCGTCAACTCATTTTTAACAGGGACCATACAGTCATACCTCGGAAGTCAAACGCAATCTGTTCTGGAAGTCTGTTTGACTTCCAAAACGTTCGGAAACCAAGGCGTGGCTTCAAATTGGCTGCAGGAAGTTCCTGCAGCCAATCAGAAGCTGCGGAAGCCCCGTCGGACATTCGGGTTCCAAAGAATGTTTGCAAACCGAAACACTCACTTCCGGGCTTCCGGTGTTCAGGAGCCAAAACGTTCGACTCGCAAGGCGTTCAAAAACCAATTTATGGCTGTATTTGGAATCAACCTACAACTAGAGGTCAGTAACGTGAATTCTGTCCAGTAAGTGTACCCACATGAGCTGACACACAAAGGGCTTCTTAACCTTGTCTTTAGTGTGAACAGCAACAGTCTTTGCCATTGTTCTTCCCTTATATACACCTGTTTTACACTGATAAAGTCGATGCACTTTATCCAGAAAAATGTCTGCCTTCATCGTTAATAAGCTGTCATATTCACTGTAACTGAACTTAATTAAAACAAAAAGCCAAATTCAAATCTTGGAAGACTTTGTAGAGAGCGACTGTAACTCAGTGGCAGAGCTCAGGCTTCACCTACTTTAGATCCCAGATTCAATCCCTGACGAGGATCCCCACGCAAGGATAGAAATAATATCCCGCTCTGAAATGCTGGAGAACCACGGACAGCCAGTGCAATGCTGAGTAAGATCAGCAAATGGTCTGGCTCTGTACAAGCAGCTTCCTGAGTTTCTAATAAGAGAAATAACACACATACAAAGCGCTCAGATAGCATATACTTACACACTTGGAACCCACAAGCGAACTGTTTTGTCTCTAGAACCGGAAGCAATCAGATGGCCGGATGGTGAAAAATGCACACTCAGCACTGCATCTTTGTGACCCACAAAGCGGTAGGCTCTCATTTGAGGTTTCATACTCCAGATCATCAGGCAGGAATCCATAGAGCCACTTACTGACAAAAAGAATATACTACCTTTCAAAATTATACTCAAAGGAAAGATCATGCACATACACACTTGGCAGGAATTTCACTCACTAGTTTCAATTTCTCTCTTCCTTTCCTTGAGTGAAAGTACAGTGGTACCTTGTTTTGAGTCTGGGATCTGTTCCGGAGCCCCAGAAGCTCAGCGAAAGGGACGCTCGACAAAGAGCCACTCTGTGCACACGCGTGGAGCGGTTTGCGCTTCTGCGCATGTGCGAGTGGCAAACCCAGAAGTAACCCGTTCCGGTACTTCTGGGTTTGCCGCAGATGTTCGCCGAAATGGACGCTCAACGGGGTGGAAATTTGCAGAGGTAGTACTGTATTCACTAATCACAGAACTGAAAGCAAGCACACAAGCTTTCCAGTTCATCCCTGTAATTGAGAGAAATGCCTCTTGAAGTATATGCAGTCTCACCTTAAAAACAGGCAAGGAAGGAAACCAAAGAATTACAAGCAACCATTTAGAGAATTTAGTATAAATGCCCTTTATTATCACATCATTTTAGCTGCCTCCACCAAGCTATTTGTTTTCAAATATTTATATACTATACAACAAAAAAAGTTCAAGGGGAATTTCAACTAAAAACGAAGATTATAATACATAAATATATGTGATGTTTTAAAAAATAATAATCAAAAACCGAATAAAACTTAACAGATCTGCATGGTTGAACCAGCCTTTCATGTTATGACTCAGTTGCTCTGCTGTAAAATCTTGGGTTTGTTGCTACTTTTCTTAATATCTGATAGCTAAAACCAAGGAGAGTACTTTAGCCAAGGCCCAATCCCACGCTGGATACTCTGTATGCTGTTAGGTCCAAACAGTTTGGGAGAACTGCTAAAAGCAGACTGAATGCTGAGTTCTGGGCACCACAGTTCAAGAAGGACACTGACAAACTGGAACGTGTCCAGAGGAGGGCAACCAAAATGGTCAAAGGCTTGGAAACGATGCCTTATGAAGAACGGCTAAGGGAGCTGGGCATGTTTAGCCTGGAGAAGAGGAGGTTAAGGAGTGATATGATAGCCATGTTCAAATATATAAAAGGATGTCACATAGAGGAGGGAGAAAGGTTGTTTTCTGCTGCTCCAGAGAAGCGGACACGGAGCAATGGCTCCAAACTACAAGAAAGAAGATTCCACCTAAACATTAGGAAGAACTTCCTGACAGTAAGAGCTGTTCGACAGTGGAATTTGCTGCCAAGGAGTGTGGTGGAGTCTCCTTCTTTGGAGGTCTGTAAGCAGAGGCTTGACAACCATATGTCAGGAGTGCTCTGATGGTGTTTCCTGCTTGGCAGGGGGTTGGACTCGATGGCCCTTGTGGTCTCTTCCAACTCTATGATTCTATGTTCTATGAAAGAAAACTATACTAAAGAAAATTCTGCTTAGCTGACAACTTACCTAGCTGTTTATTATTTAGACTGAAATCCACACTCGTTACAGCATCACGGTGCCCTTTGAAATGCCTCTCCAATGTTGGATCTTCCTGCAGGAAGAAAGAAGTTGATACTGGACTAAATTTTTGTACGGCTACAGACAGTATTTCCGAAGCAAGAAGCACACTTTATATGTTTCTGGATGCTGCACATATGCCATAGCAGGCACCGTTTTTATGGTGATTTCTTACTGGTTTTACAGTTTCGTTTTCTAATTTACTCAATCTAGTTTCAGATTGATAGCACAGCCTTTTATTGTGACTCGCCTGCTTGGAACAGGCAACAAGGAGTTCTAAGCAGCTCAGGATGCATGCTAGCAGAGAAGGGACAGACCACTCAGTTCCTCATCCGCCAGCCCACTGCATTTCCGCAATGGCCATAGGGGAAGGCAAGTCCTGCCCTCCACAGCCAGTGTAGAAACCAAGTGGGCTGGAACTGGAAGGCAGACAAGGGTTGGCGAGATCCATCTGTTCTCCACTGGCTCACTTGGTAGAAGCCAAGTAAGACAATCCTTTAGGTCAGTGGTTCTCCAAGGGTGTGGCACACCACATCGGTGTGGCAGGAGAAGATGGCAAGTGTGGCAGAAAGATTCAATGACAATCAAAAAACAATTTAACATTTCAGTGTAGCACAGTATATTACCAAAATATTTCTTTTTAAAAAATTTAAAAACATTTATTCAAATGTTACAATACATTTTCAATCAATTTCTTTCTTTTATTTGCATAATATGGATAGATATCTTTTCAAAAGGAGAGCAAGAGTGCCAAGTGATACCGAGGACAAAATCCTAGTTGTGATCCAGAATCGCTGTGCGAACCATTATACTTTCTGGATGTCCAATGATCGTATTATAAAGTAATTGTGTTCTATGTTATAAATCAAGCACTGCTAGTTGTTGTTGTTGTTTTTTTGTTTTGTTTTCCAATGCATTTCTTATCAGTAAAAAAGTTAGCAACTACAAAACACACAAAGGCAAGGAAAGTAGAGGATAAGGGAGGAATTCACACGGATATTTTTTTATTTCACAAAAATGCTGGAGCCATGTTCTTTAATGTAAGCATTTAAATACTGTACCATTTCGCATACTCTGTGGGAAGTGAAGTGGCAGAGACAAATGCCAAGCACCAAACTCACACATGTATATTCTGTACACTGAGCTTTGCAGTATACCTCTCTTCCTGGGATTCTTTTCTTCAGAATCCAGTTTAGGATGCACAAGGCCATTTTAAGCTACAGAGCTCTGCCCAAGGATTATACTTTAATACTCTGATTAGATACTCTCAACATTCAACACACAAATACTTCTTTGGAAGGATCAGTGCAGGGCTGTATATAAACTATAATTCCAAAGAAGCAGTGTTCAGAATTCAGCTTCCTAATAAAGCATGTACTCATTTAAGAAAAAAAGTTCTATCGCTTGTGACTGTGAAGATATATTTGTCTGTGTGTTATCAATTCCTGCTAAAACTGCAGAAGCCAGGTTTCTTGCATTTGTTTAGCAGTTTCAAACTGCAAATTGGTTTAACTTGAATACTCCAAACAAAATAAAAAAATTCCTTCCAGTAGCACCTTAAAGACCAACTAAGTTAGTTCTTGGTATGAGCTTTCGTGTGCATGCACACTTTTTTTTGTGTGTGCATGCACACGAAAGCTCATACCAAGAACTAACTTAGTTGGTTTTTGAGGTGCTACTGGAAGGAATTTTTTTATTTTGTTTGGACTATGGCAGACCAACACGGCTACCTATCTGTAACTTGAATACTCCAGTTCATCCTGTTACATAAACTGGATGTTCTTGTATAAAATTTTATTTTACTAAACACCATACACATAGACCTGGGATAATTTTTGGGAAGAAAGCTATCCAAAATGGATTTTAATATAAAAAAGGAAGATGAAATAGCCTTTAGCCTACAAAAGCCAACACCATCTATTGAGTTTGTTAGTCCTTAGGGTGCCCATGACAACAGTTTAATCCTGCTGAATCAAACCAAATGTCTGGATCAGACCAAACCTCTAGTCCAGTATCCTGTTCTCACACTGGCCAACCAGATGATTATGGGAAGCCCACAAGCAGGGCATGAGTGCAACTGCACCCTCTTTGATCATGATCCCCAGCAGCTGGTATTCAAAGGCATACTGTACTGCCTCTGAAACAGACATCATGGCAAGTAGCCACTGAGATAGCCTTATCCTCCATAAATTTGTCTAATCCTCTTTTAAAGGCATCAAGTTGTGGCCATCGCTAAATCTTGTGATAACTTTTTATAGAACAGTTCTAAGAATTACAGTTTATATAACATGATCACTGATATACAGTGTGCATGCAACACCAGATTACATTAATGCATATTTTCAGCCACAGGTGTACACACCTGTCTCTTTAAAATGTATTGTGAGTAGCAGCTATTACATCACAATCCTATGTATATTTCCTTGGAAACTCTCCTAGAATCAATGGAGACTTAGGGAACTTCCAGATCATCACTATTTGGAGTGGGACTCAAATCCAGCAACAGGCAAACTGAGGATCATTTGGAGCTCTCATGCAACAAACCCATTTTCTCCCCACAAATCTGACTTTTTTGGCTGTAAGGAAATTGACAAGGAAAGTCACTGGAATGTGTGGAAGTCATTTGCTTGATGCAGCGCTGTCTAACACCCACAAACACAGAACAAATGCTTGTTAAATAACCTTCCTGAAAACTTTGTGCAAACAAATCAGAATGAATACCTAGAAGCAACATTACTTCTAAGCAGCGGGATTTTTCCCTAGAAAAATCAGTACCGGTACTCACCATGAAGTTGTTACCGTAAGTGCTACACTTTTCAACAACAACAAAGAGCTGCCAGTACTGCATACCCCTGAGTTTCCCCTGAAAAAAGCACTGCTTCTAAGTAACAATAAGGGGGTTGTGATATTTGATCTAAAAACGTTTTCAGGCTTTAGGTTTTTTTACAGCACCACTAAAATGACATTAAAACAGCAATACTCAAGAATGCCTATCTCTACACGTTGTTTTTCAGGTAGTTAGTTCCTGCAAGTCAAGCAAAACAACCCTGACAAAACCCACTCAGGAGACCAATGTGAAAAACAATACAACCTAAAATTGCAAAGAAGCAAAAATGGGCAGGGTTAGCCTTAGGAAGTGATCAGAATCATTTAAATGAACTTTAGCCTATTCCAAATCTGACAAACTGTGACAACACATCCGGACCCATAGGCTTCCCCACCCCCGCCGGTGTCTTTATTCATTACAATGATGCCTGGCAGGCATTCAGGTGACGCTTTTCCCAGAAGAGGGATTCTGCAAAGCCGAAATGGTCCCTGACTTACTCTCCTGTAGCTGTTATTTAACGGGCGGCAGGACTTCCTAGACCCAGAAGGACAAACAGCTCTTCCTGCACCAAGCACAATCCAACCGACTTCAAGCCCAAAGGGCCATTTTTAAGCGTGTTACAGGCAGGAGCTTATAACATTGCGCCCAAACCACGTACTTAGCTCTCAAACCCTATTTTCTCTCCCCCCCCCCAATATATTTATGAGAAGGAAATGTTACTAAAGGTTTTTTTAAAAAAGCGCTTGCTCGCTCATCTCTTTGTGACTTTTTAGACAGCCCCAATAGAGCCATGGTTCCCACAGGGGGGGCAATTGGATTTTAAAGGGGGGCAATTCGAGAACGAGTTATGAACAGTTAATGGCCTTTTAGGCTTCCTCCACGTGAATAGGAGTTCACTTTTTGAACACTGTAATAAGAATTATATGTCGGGGGCGGGCGCTTTAGGATTTTAGAGATGCTTAGATGGGGCCTGGCCAAAAAAAGTTTGGGAACCACTGCAATAGAGAAACGTGTGGTGCTGGTCGCCGCCCCGACCCCCCCCCCCCGCCCACCGACCCCTTTTTGTCTGCTAACAGGGCGCTGCGGCTCTGCAAACTTGTGCCGACCGAGCAGCCGCGGTCTCCATCGCCCGCCCTGCTCCGAGGGGCCTCCCTCTTCCCGCCGCCTCGAAGCCCGACCCTCCTCGGCCCCTTACCAAGCAGGCGAACGCCATGGCGCTGCGGGAGCCGGAGCGGAACCGACAGGCCGCCGCTGCTGTTCGCCGCCGGAGCGATTCAGTTTGCCCGCTCCTCGGGCCGCCTTAGTAACGGCGTCGTGCGCTTAAAGGGGAGGCGGGGCAGCGAGCGGGAAAGTGTCCGCCGACTGGAAAGCGGCGTCCTTTGAATGGAGGAAGCGGCGCCTGGTTTTCAAATCGAAGGGGGCGGGGAGCTCATGCTGCACGAGAGACGCTCTCGGCGCCAGAATGTGGCTTGCAGGGGTCTCGAATAGATGGATGGATGAACTCAGGAATAAGCCTCCTTGAGTTCAGTGGTGCAAAAGTTAAGAGTGTCTTACTATAACCTGGGAGATCAGGGTTCATAATCCCAACTCAGCCGTGAAGCTCGCTAGGTGACCTTGGGCCAGGCACTCCCTCTCCACCTCACCTACAGTGCCGGATTTATGTATAAGCTAAACACGGGTGGCCCTGTGGGTTGAACCACAGAGCCTAGGACTTGCTGATCAGAAGGTCGGTGGTGTGAATCCCCACGACAGGGTGAGCTCCCTTTGCTCGCTCCCGCTCCTGCCAACCTAGCAGTTCAAAAGCACGTCAAAGTACAAGTAGATAAATAGGTACTGCTCTGGCGGAAAGGTAAACGGTGTTTCCGTGCGCTGCTCTGGTTCGCCAGAAGAGGCTTAGTCATGCTGGCCACGTGACCCGGAAGCTGTATGCCGGCTCCCTCGGCCAGTAAAGCGAGATGAGCACCGCAACCCCAGAGTCGTCCGCGACTGGACCTAATGGTCAGGGGTCCCTTTACCTTTAAAAAAGTTATAGTTTAGGGCCCCACTCTCTTGGGGGCCCCCAAAAAAATTATATTTCCAAAATATAAGATAAAAAACAAATAAAATAAAAACTACATACAGCAACAGTGGCAAATGGCTTTAGATACCTATTAGATTCATAAATTGCCATATAGCATATATTCAACACAAATGACAGCGACTGTGTTGTTGACAAGGGACTGCTGGACGTATAAAGGGCCCCATTACCTTCAGTAGCTTAGGGCCTCATCAAACCTAAATCCGGCTCTGCTCACCTACCTCACAAGGTTGTTGTGAAGATAAAATGCGGAGGAGAAGTACTATGTGCTCCTCCTTGTGCTCCTTGAAGGATATAAATGCAATAAAGGAAGAAAACCTTACTCTGAGGAAAGAGGGTACAAGATTACAGCCTAAGACCGGGGGGGGGGGGGTCAGGTTGGAAATGGCTAGATACTGAGGGCCCTACTATTTATTTAATCGGTCCAGTATACCTGAAGGAGCGTCTCCACGCCCATTGTTCAGCCCAGACACTGAGGTCCAGCGCTGAGGGCCTTCTGGCGGTTCCCTCACTGCGAGAAGCCAAGTTACAGGGAACCAGGCAGAGAGCCTTCTCACTAGTGGCACCCGTCTTGTGGAACACCTCCCAAGGAAATAAACAACTACCTGACTTTTAGAAGACATCTGAAGGCAGCCCTGTTTAGGGAAGTTTTTGATGTTTGATGTTTTATCGCTTTTTTATTATTACTAATATTCTGCTGGCAGCCGCTCAGAGTGGCTGGGGAAACCCAGCCAGATGGGTGGGGTATAAATAAATTATTGTTATTATTATTATTAAAATTCACCAAGCAGTTTACCACAAACATTGCCCAGCACTGATGTGCTGATAGAAGCTGTGGTCCAGCAACATATGAATGTGATTTTTTTAATGGAAAAGTAAGTCAGTCCTACTTCCAGTGCATTTTGATGCAAAAATAATCACCACTGATCTCATCAGTATTTTTTCCCAAGTAAGGGTGCCTAAAAGAACAGACCTATGCATGTTAGCTCAAGAAGTAAGTCTCACTGAGTGTAGCGAGATTTACTCCCAAGTAATTGTGACTTGGGAAAAGTGCAGAAAGCTCATATTCAGGAGTATGCATCACTGAACAATATAGGAGCTCAGTTGCACTGAGTTGCCTTTTCCTTGGGGTCTTGGGTTCAATCCACAGCAAAGCCCCTGCCAGTCAGTGTGGACAATGCTGAGTTAGAGGTACCAATGGTTTGATTTGATTTGATATAATGAAGCTTACTACATTCCTATGAGCTAGTCTTAACTGTGAAGAAAACTTTCTTCTCTATAAATTACATTAACTCAGGGGCACCCAAACTTTTTTCAAAGAGGGCCAGATTTGATGAAGTGAATATGCGTGAGGGCCGACCAAAGTTCTTGAGCTTTTTTTAGGATTGGAGTTGCTGAGCTTTTTTTAGGATTTTACTCCAGGACATATACTGCTACAGGAACCAGATTAGGCTCCCAAAACGGACTGCATTAACTGATCAACCCTCATTTTGGAAAACGCACATTAACATGTTCCACCAATGGTGGAAGTTGTTCCATATTGAAGCCACCAGATGGCGACTAAAATCTAGGTGTTAGAAAAGTGCAACGTAAAATGGTCTATTGAATACAATGTCTAATCTGAAATATTTGAGGGCTCGGCCACACTTCTGTTTTCCCCGCTTTCCCCTGGGAAAACCTGCTGTTTGCTGCTGAATTGTAACAAACAGTCTTTCTGAGTATTGACTGTATCACCTTTGAGTATCGCCTTTGAGTTCTTTGCTAGTGCTGTAAGAAGGGTAGAGAAAATTCCTGTAGTGCAGGTAAGGCTGGTATTTCACCACAGAGAGATGAATGATAAGTGTGCATGTTTTACATCTCTAAGATCCTAGGCTGAATCCCTGACATTGCCAGTTTCTCTCTGTATGTGTTTTAAGATCTCAAGTAGCGGTGCTGGGAACGGCCTTTGCTCTTTATTATTTGCATTTCCTGGTCTCTCTCTCTCTCTCTCTCTCTCTCTCTCTAAAAAAAAATGTTTCACTACTGGGTAGGCAATCTTGGGCTAAAAGCATCTGCTCTTCATGCAGACGGACCCAGATTTTATTCCCTGGCATGTCCAAACAGGGCTGGGAGAGATCCTTACTTGAAATCCTGGAGACCCATTGCCAGTCAGCAAAGGTTGATCAGTGCTTTGGCTCAGTATAAGACTGTGTCCTATATTCCTATGTCTGTCTCAAATTCCAGTTATCTGGGTTAATTTAATGAAATACTGACTCAGCCACTAAGTACTGTAGAAGAAAATAAAATGCCTATCAGTGTCCCCTTCCTCCATCTCTGGACACAACAGATGCAGGGGGTGGGGGTGGGAGAAGCAGAGAGAACTGTTTTCACAATAATGGACTCTTTCTTGTCATAGAAATTCAGAGAGCAAATCAGTTTGATGACCTTTTATGTAAGAAGAGATGGTATCTCTAATTCGGAAAACAGCGAGAGAGAAAGTAGGTATGGCTGAGGCAGCTTTTGTGGGGTTGTATGGCAAATGCAGAGGAGTGTGTGTGTGTGTGTGTGTGTGTGTGTGTAGCTGGGAGAGGGACTGGAAGATGGATGTTTTGGATCTTCTTAAATTGTCTGAAAATGAGTCTGACTCTGTTCCACAATTGCAGCTCTTTAAAAATATGCATCTCTTAATCCAGAATCCTCTCTTGTAAGAGTGGATCGTTACTGATGAATGTGCCTGTATTCTAATGGTGTGAGGATGTTTCCCTTCCAAGCAAGCCGGCTTTCAAACCTTTAGATGAAACCTCTTCTCACAGAAGATACACGCAAGATCTACAGGAAATGGAAAGAGGGACTTGCCTCTTCATGGCATTCTGAAGCAGGGCAGGAGAGGAACCAACGCTGGCACAAGTGACAACGTACCTAAGGAAGAGCAGAAGACCAGCTGAGCAACTGGGCTTGGAGGACATTCTGCCCATCCATCACTTGGAAAGCTCAGGAGGAATCAAGGTCTTTGAAAGAGGCAGGGATGACTGAGCAAAAACCCGAGAACAAGTGTTCTTAAACTTCTGACGCAGGAGATACTTTTAATAAACATTCCTTTAAAGAAGAGGGGAGAAATCATGACATTCATTTTGCACAAAGTTCTGGCCTTGATGTGTACTCATTCTGTTGCTGGACCACCACACACACTCCTTTGGGCTTGCATTTGCATGCGAAGGTCAACAAAGTTCACAACCTGTGCTGCACTCAGGGACACATTGATACAAATAGGCCGGATGCCAAGATTAGTATCAGGTGAACGCCACTGGAGTTCATGGAAGTTCACCTCCTCCCTGCTCCCTCTGATTACCTTCAAGGTCTAATTGCTGAGTCATTCTGAACACCCAAAGGACTGGGAGAATTATAGGTGTGTGGGTAACAGGCACCCCTTTGCAGCCCATATGTTGGCCCAACTTTCTCTTCACAATATAACCCTGTGTATGTATTACCTATACCTGGAGAATGTTTCATATAGAGGTGGTGTGTAGAAACCTCTAGACGAGATTCAGCTAAGTTGTGTGCACAGAACAAGGTTTGCTCACACAGTGGGACCCCCCTCCTCAATTCTCCTCCCTCTGGTCTCCCTAAATGTGCTCTGGATGGGGGTGGAACCCAAAACAGTTTCAGGGAGGTGGGTAGAAGAGAGGTGGGAATCTTCTCCTTGCGCAAGCGGACTTCATTCTGTGTACTCATGTTTCCTACCCCATTTGAATGCTGATTTATTTTGTTATTCCTGGAATGGAAAGAGCTGGCCAAGCTTTGCTACATTTATGAGAGCCAGGCCTAACTTTGGCCTATCCTAACTCAAAAGGTGGTTTTGGTGAGACTGAGACTGACAAACCCATAGCTATTTAGAGCTCCCTCAAGGAAGGGCAAGATGTAGATGAAATAAATAAGAAGAGAAACAGAGCACACACACACACACACACACACACTGTTTATTTCTGCTTTATGCCTTGCCAAGAACCCTGTTGGCAAAGGATGAGTAACACTGATGTACTGTAGCATTGAACGGAATCCAGAATTCTTATCTTTTATCACCAGCCCTTTTTCTGCCCTGCTCTTCTCATTCTGCAAATTTTTCAATCTGAAAGGTTGGCTTCATGACACAGAGCCAGCTGGTTCATACAAGTTCAATGAGAGATTGCCTAGTTTAGATAAAAACTTGCTGAATGCCACGTGTAATGATTTGGAATTCTAGATCTTGGTGTTTAAAACACTGGTGCTTGCCCCAGTCGGAAGGAACCACCTCACTCACTTTGTTGGGCCAGCAGCAGTAGCAGCAATAAAAAAAAGGGTGGTGGTTGCGGGGAGACTTCAAGATTCACATCTGGGTTCTTCTCCAAGGCAAGCTATACTGTCACTCTTCTGGACAGCTCAGTGTATGCTATACGTTATCACTTGATCCCCGCAATTTCAAATGACGTCCTGCATGTCTGAATCTTCACAGACAACTTCAAGGCTTGCTTTGCAGGTACAGCAGTGGGTGGGAGCCTTTGTTTAGAGCCTCCATTCCCACGGGGCTGCTGTAGTCCTAGCACAATATGGGCAGAATAACTCACACTGTTCCTTTCCCTCCAACAATCATTACTTGATCCCTGCAGGCTGGTGACTGTGTGGAAAAGGCTTGCACAATTGGCCCTGCACAGTTGGTTCCAAGCCTTAGAACATTACAGGAGTCTTGTGGGGTGAATCTCCAGAAAAGCAGCTCTCATACTTCTTTCCTAGCCCGAACTGCAGGTGCTGAGAATTGAACCAAGGGCCTTTTGTATACACTGAGCATAGGAAGTTGATGCTCATTTGCTTAGGAACTCATTGGGGCTTACTTTTTATCAAGCATGGTCAGCATGCACTCACTTATTTTATTGCTTATTTATTCAGTATTGCCATGCAGGGTGATTTTGTTTCAACAAGCATTTGGGCATCTTATGTTGTGTCATTTATTAACTATGGGAAATATGTATGTCACTTTTCTACAACAGGAAGAGGTTGTGCAATTAAATGAATGCAATGGTTCAAAGTACAGAGAGCCAGTGTGGTGTAGTGGTTAAGAGTGGTAGACTCGTAATCTGGGGAACTGGGTCTGCATCTCCGTTCCTCCACATGCAGCTGCTGGGCTAGTCCTTGGGCTAGTCACACGTCTCTGAAGTCTCTCAGCCTCACTCACCTCACAGAGTGTTTGTTGTGGGGGAGGAAGGGAAAGGAGAATGTTAGCCACTTTGAGACTCCTTCAGGTAGTGATAAAGCGGGATCTCAAATCCAAACTCTTCTTCTACAGAACCTTTGAATTAATTTAATTGCAGCGAGCCTGTGAATCCTTACAGCTCACTGTCTAAATGTATGGCTTTTTACTGCTTGCTTATTTATCTGCTCATATCATAATTTTTAAGATTATACATAGCTATGTTTATCGCATTAGATGATATTAACGTTTTGTGTCATTCAGGGTGCGGGGGACTTAACTACCGAGTGGATATGCGTAGGATTGTACCGTAAGTGTCTTGAAAGTTGCCATACATTTTATAGAAAAGCATGACTAAAAACTGATAGATGAACAAACAAACAAATAAGAATATTTAAAGTTCTCATGGGTAATTCAGACCTTACGAAATATCTCCAAGACTATTGCCCAACCTTCTACTTTCATTGAAACATTAAAGAGCATGTGCCTCTCTGTGTGGGAGTCAAGCAGATGACCTGGAAAGTTTGCCATTGCTGTTTTGTTGGCAGCTAATTGGCAGGATGTCTGTAAAGGACTTGAATCTGGATGCAGGACACACAGGCTTATTTATAAATGTGTCTTTACCGAAGGCTCTTGCACTGTACAGGGCAGAACAAAGAAAAACCGGTTGTACCCAGCTTCAATCCTCCTGTTGCACGTTTCCTCTTTATTTCCTTTCTCCATTGCCTGTGATTTGGGAATCTGCTTCTCTGCACTTGTCCAGTTCATTTGTGGCTGCTCTCTCATTACATTTTATGTTTATGGATTCTGCCATTGAAAGGGGGGGGGGAGGAATGCTTAATCATTTACAAGAGTCCAAGCAGCCTAGGAGAAGAAGTAGAAAGGGGGTTTCCTTGCCTGTGCATTCCCACTGAGAACACAGAAGAGGGAAACACATGAGTGGTGTTCTGTTGTCTTCTGGGAACCAGGCAGAGGGCCTTCTCGGTAGTGGCACCCGCCCTGTGGAACACCCTCCCACCAGATGTCAAAGAGAACAACAACTACTAGACTTTTAGAAGACATCTAAAGGCAGCCCTGTTTAGGGAAGCTTTTAATGTTTGATGCATTAAAGGTAAAGGTACCCCTGCCTGTACGGGCCAGTCGTGTCCGACTCTAGGGTTGCGTGCTCATCTCGCTCGAGGCCGTGAGCCGGCGCCGTCCGAAGACACTTCCGGGTCACGTGGCCAGCGTGACGAAGCTGCAGCTGGCGAGCCAACACCAGCGCAGCATATGGAAACGCCGTTTACCTTCCCGCTATAAAGCGGTACCTATTTATCTACTTGCACTTAAGGGTGCTTTCGAACTGCTAGGTGGACAGGAGCTGGGACTGAACGACGGGAGCTCACTCCGCCGTGGGGATTCGAACCGCCGACCATGCGATCAGCAAGTCCTAGGCACTGAGGTTTTACCCACAGCGCCACCCGCGTCCCTTTGATGCATTTTTTTTGGAGGCCGCCCAGAGTAATAATTTATTATTATTATTAGTAGTAGTAGTAGTATTATTAGTATTATTATCATTATTATTATTCTGTTGGCTCCACCATTGTGAATTAAGACACATTGCAAACATCTCAGCTCCTCAAAACATTTGTTTTATATCTTCATCTCCCACCACATTTCTTTGGTGACCAACTCAGCCAGATCTCCACATATAACTGCTGAAAGTTGCCCAATTAGCTTAAAGCCAGTCTTAGTAAGCACTGTTATTTGTGAGTGTCTGCAACACTGCTTTTGACCACTGATTTCCCTCAGTGTATAAGTATTGTCTGCAGCAGCTTTCCAGGTGGACCTTTTCCCAGTCCTACTTTGAGATGTCAGAAACTAAACATACTGTATATGCATTGCAGCTGCCCTCCCCATCAACATCTGCCACCTGAGGCAGCTGCCACACTCTTCGTAATGGTAGGGCCGGCCCTGTAAATTACAGAGCAGGGATGGATGCATTACTAGAGACCTGGGGCTAATCCATCTTCCTGATCTTGCCCTACAAACCCCTAATTTGAAGGACTTCCCCATTCTTCCTTGTGCTTGCTAGATTGCTTTTTGTTGTGTGTTTTAAGTAACATAATTCCATGTGACACATTTAGCATCATGTCTAGTTTGGCTCAGGAATCACAATCATGTGTGAGCTGCCAATGAAATGCACAAGGATAATTCCATGAGGATTAGAAGGCCAAAGTAGACATAGAATTAATTGTTTAACCTCCCCCACCCCCATGATTCTGGCAAAACTCATGCCGCCATGTCCCCCCTCCCTGCACAAGTTACTATTTGCACTGAGAGCAAAAACTCCAATGGAAAAGCTCAGATAAATACAGATAGCAAGGGCTTTGTTTTTAAAACACGCACATACAATAAGGGATTTATTCAATAAGACAAGACCTTTCATAAAAATGTAGTTTAGATGTGTATGGAGCATAATAGAAAAGATGAAGAGCCTGTCAATTTTGTAGATAACAACAGGGATATTGATAGATGGACCCACGAGATCATCCAATCAGTCATATCCTTCAGAGAGTAAAAGGCACAAAGTGATACAACAGGGAACAGAACTGCTCTCAGATGTTTGCACCAAAGTCAGCCAAGTGTCTCGGGACTTACAAGATCATCTAAAGGAAATCAGCATTGAGGAGGCAAAATGTGAAGCATTTGTTGAGTAGTGATCTTACAGATCTGATTGGGCGTGCCTAACTAGAAAGGTGCCAATTGTACCAACCAAGCAGGTAGCAGAACCTCCTTTGATAAGGCTATTCCAATAGACTAGGAGTCGAATGGTGCCTTAAAATAACAACCCTTTTGGTCACTAGGGTGCAGGTTAGCATGGTATGCAATGAATCCATATGGGCGTTTCCTGAGTGATTCACCATATAGATTGTCATTTTTACCAAGCCATTGCAAACATTCTAAAAGTCAATTGAATGAAGATGTGATGATCATGTGCTCCATATTTGTGGAGAATAAAATTAGCACGCTTGTGCAGATTGTGGGCTCAGCCATCTGAACCATAACCTGCATCCATACCAGAGGATCACCATAACTTGGTATTACTCTGGATGTTTCCATGACTTGGTCTGGTGAACCACACTGGCCATGATAAGTTCATGGCTTCAAACCTGTTTTGGACAAGGCCTAACACACATCACGATTCGCGATATGGTCAAAAATTATGAAACTAATATCACAATACGGACTTCAAACCAGTTTTGGACAATACATCGATATATCACCCAGACCTAATCTCTACCACGAAACTTCAAGACTGAATGCAAATATGAATGGTACTGTTGGTATCTCTAACCAAGAAGGACTATTATTTGACTAATCAATAGATAATACAAGAGAGAAACTTGCCTTACATGTCTCATGCATGAAAGAATGCTTTTGAGCGTGGAACAGAGCAGCAAATCTTGGAAGTAGGTGCAAAATAGATGTGCCAAGATTACAGAACAGCTTTTGGCTGTTGTGCAACATTGGGTGGGTGGGGGAGTTCTGTAAGCACCATCTTTACTTCAAACAAAATCGTGTTTTAGAGACAGTGATTTCACCACCAACAACAACTGGCATGTATCTTTATGACTTGTCTACTTCAGTGCCTCAGAAATGGTAGAAGGAATTACTGTGATGCAAGAGCAGCCTTTGCTTGAGCAACTTAAAAATATCCATATGTTTGCTTGCCACATGGCCTTTTTTTAAAAAAAAAAACAGCCTGGGCAGACTTTTATCTGTGCCAGGCTTTTGTTGTTGTTGTTGTTGTTGTTGTTTAGGTCAACTTTATGAGTCATTGTTTTGAAAGACTCTTGCCTCCTTGGAGTTGCTTCCGAAAATTAGGGCTGCGATCTTACCTGCACTCACCCAGGAGAGAACCCCATTGAAATAAATGAAATGTGCTTAGATGTGCATAAGATTGCCCTGTAAATATTTGGAATGTCTGTCTCTTACTAGGGAGGGGCTTGAACTTTGTAGAATAATGTTTTAATAGTCCATATCCTTGCTTCATAATCTGGAGCCTCTGAACCTGTACAAGAATAAGGATGCTTTCTAACGCTTGGGAGGGTACAGTGCATAATACAAACCACAGCAGTTGCAGTCAGTGATGTTATGCAGACCCATGGGAAGGCCTACTTTGCTTTTTACTAGAACCCAGAGTCAAAGAATTATTCTGAGTACCAGAACTAACCGAGCACTCAATCCTCCCATACTAAAAGTCCATCCACTGTAGAGCTTTCATTTCAGGAGTATAATTTGGAGGGGGGAAAGTCGTTTTGTTGTGCCATTGGGAGTCACAAATCCTCCTTGATCTGCTTTAAACCACCCATAAATCTACCAGTATATCCCTACCTGCACCCCTAGTGTAGACTATCCTATTTATTCTTTTTTAAGTAATTGACTTTATCAACATATTATTCTAAATTATAATGAAATATAATTACATGTTTGATTCTGGTAGCACCTGAGGTGTAAGACTCAGGGATATCTTCTCTCTCTCTCTGGCTGTCTCAAGCAAGGGTACGAGCCCCTCTCAAGATGATGCTGAGCAATCAGTAGTAACTACCTGCGCTTGCTTTCTTGGTAGAGAGGAGGCCTGGCAAAGTGGAGATTTTGCAAGGACAGTCAGCTGCATAAGAACTGCCATGTGCCTTTTATATTCACCCACAGCAATTATTAAGAGTCCACTGTAGAGTGCATCAGCTTTCACTCGCCACATGAGCCTCATTATAGCCCGCCACACAAAGAAGTCAAGCTGTTTTGTCTCCTTGCTGCGGCTGCCGAAGTCTTTGCCGCAGGAGTTCGGTATTATATAAATCTCAGAGGCACATGTGCACTAAGCCCACAACATCCATTGTGCTCTGGCATTTAGAAGGTTTTGATTTGATTTGCTGGCCAGCGCTACCTCACATGCCTGTCTGTTAGCAGTTACAGGTGTCTGTGTTTGTGTTTGATTGTGCTTTCCCTCTTTTTCATACAGCAGCTTTGAAATAAATATTTGTTTATATTTATTTATTTAAGCAATTTATGTACCACTTAACTGCAACTGTCGCTAAGCAGTATACAGAAAATATTACACAGAAAAGTTAAAAACCGGTTAGAACTATGAAACCAGATATTCAACAGGGAGGGGTGCTTGTCTGATCTCAGCTGTAAGGGTCCTTCGAAGGCAAAAACTGGGGCACCATGTTCTGGGATGCCAAACCCTTATATATAGTGGGAAGGACCCTATATATAAGGGTCTGGTGACTTTTGTTTCAGTGTATAAGTGTGCACGCACACGAAAGCTTATACCCAGAACAAACTTAGTTGGTCTCTAAGGTGCTACTGGACAATTTATTTATTTTTTATTTTTTATTTTGTCTGTGTCAGACCAACACGGCTACCTACCTGATGCAAGAAGTGAGGTTACAGGGAACTAGGCAGAGGGCCTTATCGGTAGTGGCGCCCACCCTGTGGAATGCACTCCCATCAGATGTCAAGGAAATAAACAACTATATGACTTCTAGAAGACATCTGAAGGCAGCCCTGTTTAGGGAAGTTTTTAATGTTTGGTGTTTTTAATATTCTGTTGGGAGCCGCCCAGAGTGGCTGGGGAAACGCAGCCAGATGGGTGGGGTAAAAATAATAAAATTATTATTATTATTATAAAGGCATTGTAAATTGATACATGAGCCTTGAAGCTTGCTCAGCAGCGTATGGGCAGCTAACACATGCTTTCGAGCACTGGAGTTATATGTTAGCAATCATCTGCCCCATCAACAGTCTAGCTGCTGCATTTTGCACTAGCTGGAACTTCTAGACCAGACCCAAGACCATGCTTAAATAATCAAATCTTAAGGTTACTGATGTAGGGCTCTATCCCTGTCCAAGAACAGCTGTAGTTGATGTACTGGCCATAGCTAGTAAAGGACACTCCTAGCCACTGAGGCTACCTGTGCTTCTAGCAGCAAAAGTGGATCCACAAGCATCCAGTAAATCCCAGCCTGTTCTTTCAGAGGGAACATACCCATCTTGGCTCAAGAACAGCTGTGTCCTTACTCATCACTCTGTTGTTCTGTTGCAAGAGTCAGATATGACATGCAGGGAGTCAAGTGACACATATGAAAGCAGACTTTAGACCAGAAGTGGCATAGCACTTTCTCTAAAGTCAGGGTCCAGTTTGTGTTTTAAAAGAAAGATCCTAATCACTGATAAAGAACACAACAAATTAGCTACTTTTGAAGCATGGTCTAAAAAGAGAGAGAGAACTGAGTCACATTCTGCAAGTTGGATTTATTTCTCAATGACAGAATTTCCCAAGTCTTCCCTCAAGAGGTTTGCTTCCTTTGTACAAAACTTTGAAGTCATTGTGGTGTTCTATCGCATGCTTCCCTATCAGTCTGTGGACACAGATGTGCGTTTTGCTCCTAGCCTTCAATTCGGCATCAGACCATTTCTCAGCCTGGGTGACAGAACAGAAACAAGCACTTTCAGAACAAGAACATTCATGACGGCTTATCACCCTGCCTTGATCACCTTGCACAGCACTGTATTTTAAAATACAGCACTGGAAGAGACTCAGCTGAAACCCCAGAGCCTTGAGAGGTGGGAGATAGCATGCTGCTAATTTCCACAGGAACATCAAAGCCAATTTTAAACATTTAAATGCTACGTGACGCAACCAGCCCACAGAACCTTGAGCAGCTTCAGAGGCAGCAACTGCAGATGATGGAAAGCGACATTGCTAAATAAAAATATCCCTCAAGTCACAAATGGAGGGCTAGGTTCACTTGGCTGGGACGTGGCCTTGCTCTTTATCTACCTATTATGGCACATGTTCAGGGAAATTAATGGAGCAAACATACTTTTTTAGTCAGAGAAAAGTCGTTTTCTTTCCAGAAATAGTAAACAACAAGGCAACAAGAGAGTCAGTGTGACTGGAATAACAGTTAGGGTGTTGGACTAGGACCTTGGAGACCAGGGTTCAATTCCTCACTTGGTCGTGAAGCTCACTGGGTGACTTGGGGCCTATCACTGCCTCTCAGCCTAATCTACCTCACAGGGTTGTTATGGGGATTAAATGAGGAGGGGAAGGCATTGAACTTCTTGGAGGAAAAGGTGAGATATAAATGCAATAACTATAAATAAATAAATACAGGGTAATGTCCAGATTACATCCTCCCAAAGTTCCCAGAGCGTCACAGTATTAGACAGCGTTAACACTTTGGCCACACCTACCAGAAACAGATTATTGTTTAGCATTACATGATGTAATTTTACAAATGTTATAAATCATCATCATAACATTATACAACTACAACCAATGTATACACTGTGTACATCATATTCAGATAGCATAACTAATCATTTTATTGGTGTAGGGTTTCGGTTATCTTTGTGTAGTTAATAATGATGGTGGTTTAGCATGGAGATTAGTACCAGCAAGCAGATAATTAAAATATCTCTTTTAAAAGTGCTGACTGAAACTTCAGCCCATCTCACCCTTTGGTCTTGAAGAGAGGTTTGACCCAGAAGGAAAAATGTGTCATACAATCCAACTGATCCCAATGAATTGGCTTCTAAATGGCATATTAGAAATAAACACCCCCAGAAAGAATGAAATGCACACCCAGCAGATTTCATTTCATCCCACATGATGCTGCCACCTGAGGAAAATTTAGCACTTAGAAGCAAATGTGCTTCAGGATGATGGGCACTTGAGGTAAAATCTTGGAGTGTAACCAAAGGGATGTCAAAACCATGAGTTGTTGATAGCACAGGGAGTGTATTCTGAAAGAAACACAACAAAACACACCTGTCAAGAACAGTGAGCTGAGGGATGATGGGTGAGTCTTTTCAGAGCACAACCAGGATGTGCTGTGCAGCAGCCATGCCAAAGGGAACATAAACCACTTAAAGCGTAAATAATTGCAGAACGACCACATTGGCCTATTATGAGTTATTGTGGTGGTGTATTGCAGCATTATTATGCTGTTCCTTTCCTCTTCTGTGGAAAAAGGCCCTGAATCACCCAAGATGAAGAGAGCTGGATAATGATTATGACAGAAAAATACAAGATGCTGCAACCTCCATATCTCTGGCTCAATCAGCCTATTCTAAATGCATAATGTCTGTTTAACATTTTTTTCATGTCCTTCCTCCAATAGCCCTATAGAATATATGGGATTATTGCATTTCACCTTCACAACAACCCTGCAAAGCAGCCTGAGGCATCAGAGTCATAAACATATTGTTAAATGTGTCCGTCCCCCCCAAAACCTTGAGGTCCACCAGTGGTAGTCATGCACAAAACAGTAACTTGGGTCAGCTGTGTGGGGAGCCAGATGCAATATGCTCAGGGGACAATAATAATCACCTACAACTTTTACTCAAGTGAAACCACCATGTCGCAACACAGCACATGACCGGTAGTCATATGCTTCACTCTCCATCTTATTGTTGCCAGAGGCCATGCCTGCACTGCAGTATTTCCTGCTAATACTATGCATGATTTTGTTTCACAGCGCATAAAGCACATTTGGTTTGTCATCGTCTGATCTCTCTCTGATCCCAGATACTGCACACATTTCGGTTACATGATACCCTGTGTGCTTATGCTTTTGTTGGTGTTTTTAATGTGATGCTGTTGCATCATTGTTCATTTACTGCATTTTGTGGATTTTTTTATTGCTTTATATTGTGGTATTGTATATTATTTTACTGTTTTACAGTTTCCTGTTTGAATTCAGACTATAAGCTGTCTGTGGAACTCCCCGTTCTTCCCGCTATTGAAAGCATGTGGTATCCAGTACATTATTTAAATAATATGTAAATCAACAGTCAAATAAATGGAAAAATTGCCTTCACACATTTTCAAGGCATGGGTTAATCATACTGGGTACTGTACTGAACAGTGCCAAGCACCACACAACTCTGACATACATTCTCACTTCCGTGTGCTAACACAAATAACTACATGAGCTCACACTCAGTGAGGGGAAAGGAAATTATTTTTCTAGTGATGGAGACAATGCATGCCAGGTAAAGGCTTCAAAACAGGATCTGCCCTGTGGACTTATGAACAGTGGAAAGAATTTCCCACAGGCCAAGTTAACACAACATGTGAGGAGGAAGGGTGACTACAAAGCTCATCTGTGGTGCTATTGCAGTCCATCTGATCCCTGGCAGTCCACCCAGCATAGGCTTCCTGGATAGATTCCCATTTGAGGAAAAAGAGCCTGAAAGGGAGAAAGTCTGAAATTTCCAGAGTTCTAGCTCTTCCTGGTTCCTGGAGAGAATGAGGAAGTGGCAAGCAGAAATAACTAAAGGAGTGCCTCAACCGCAACCTGAGAGGGGGCATTTCATGACTCTGAAACAGCATGGAATAATTCACAGCTGAATTATTATTCTATGCCACTTCTTTCTTTCAAAAACAACAAAGAGTTTTGAGTACTTTGAGGACAACTTATGGTGCCTCAAAATTCTTTGCTGTTTTTGCTGCAACCATGGCTATGTACGTATTACCAACTCAAAACGTGGCCAGGTCTTTCTCTTTCTCGATTCGGATCAATGCTGATTGAGGAGGGAGACTCGGTACTGTATTTCATAAGAAACACAAGGATATATAAGGATTGTAGCTAATATTGTGTGTACACCACTTCCCAATGCACCAGTGAGAACACACAGAATGTAGAGTGAATGGAAGTGTGTACACATAGCCAGACTAGCATGTCTACCCCTCTGGAAATCCTTCCAGTCACACTAACATTTATGTTTCCCCCCAGGACATCTGCCCTGCTGCCAGAAGCATAAACAGCTGCCGCCTGGATATGCATTCTCTCATAGCTGGATCATGTGAGTTTATCTTTTGCTCTTTGTTCCATCCCCACAGGGCCTTCTGGTTTAGTTGGAGTATGAGTGCTTCCAGACTGTTCAGGTGGGATTCACATACCCACAAACATTCGCAGTGGTTCCACTCTCTCTCTCTCTCTCTCTTTTTAATAATTTTTATTAACCAACCAATCAAATCAAATCAAATCACATCACATAAATTCCGAATTACAAAGCCAAATTTTAATTTTTTTGTTGGGGGGACCCATATTTCAAGTTCTGAAGGGGATTCCAATCATCTTCTTGCTTCTGCGTTAATATCCACAAATCTGTCCAAATAATGTTCATAATTCTATCCAGTCCCATCTTGCTGTTCCCACATCTCATCTTATTCATATATTTTTATTTTTTCCTTATGATCTCTTCTGATAATCTCCTTAAGCAGGTAAACACCAGTTATAATCCTGTGTGAATTTTTCCGTTCGTCCAATCACCATATCAAGATGGATTCCATATATCATCACTTCCATAAATTAAAGCACTCTTTCCATCATTAATCTTAGCAAATCTGTCGCCTTCTTTAGTCCCTCTGAGGAGGCTCGCCCACAATATGAAAACAGATCCATTCCTCCTCCCAGACAAGTCTTTTGACAGAACTTGCCAAAATGGCAACGCTATTTTTTACTGCGTCATCGCAAAGCTCTTATACTTTCTACGATCTTCTTAAAACATGCTTTTGGTTAGAAAATTATCTCCACACAGTCTTAAATCATCAGCTTAGTTCATTTAAATGGCATTTCTGACTTGTCGGGGGGGGGATTCTTGGTTAATCAGATAGAGAAAAGAAAGGAAAGTCCCCCCCCCCATCCAGTCCCGTTGCCAACATACCGAGCCTTGGTGTGTCTTCTCATGATATATTCCTGTTTATCCAACCCGTCTTTTTTCTCAGAGATCTCTTCAATTAGCAGTCTTTACTCCCCCTTCTTCCTTGAAATATGTGCATTAGCTTCCTCCTAATTGTTTCTTTTGAAGTTGCTGCAGCTAGAGGCGCGAATCAGAGACAGCGTCCAGGAGTGCCGAAGTCCACACAAGGGCTTTCTGCCTAGTGCCCCCACCCCCTCAAATTCGGGGGTGGTATAGGGCACAGCAGGCAAGGGCAGTCCCCCCCACTCGCTTGGGGGGGGCCCGGGAGGCTGTTTACTCCCATCACAGCCTCTTAATTACCTCGTGTGGGTCAGAGAGATGTTATTGTCAGCCATCTTCCAATGCGCCCCTAGTGCCCCCCCCCCACAGTGGTTCCACTCTCACCTCTACTTCATCAGATGAAACCCCCTCTCCCCAGCCTGATGTTGGTCTCTCATCAACACCCATCATCCCTAGCCGGCATTAGAAAAATGTGGTCATTGCTGCTTCTCTCAACACCCTAGACAAATTCATGCTTGCCATAGGAAATCAGCCATGTCCTGCTGGTCCTGATTGTGGAGATAGAGCTGTTCATGGCACAATAACCTTCTCCCCCCCCCCCATGCCATCCTGTTCCCATTACCTGGAAATAAGCCCCATTAAACACAAAGAGACTCACTTCTAAGTTGACATTGTACTATAAGGTAACTAACTACACAGTGAATTTTTATTGAGTGTCTGGCTCTAGGTCCTGCCAAAACATCTGTGCATAATTTTCACATCTTGCACCTGTCATTTGGGGAGGGGATTCTTCAGCATCCACCTTCACTTATCACATAACAGCATTTACAAAATATAACTTCTAGGGAGCACCTGATAAACACACCCAGGAAAGATGCATTCTGGTTGCAAGGGGGGGGGGGAGGAAGGGCAAATGCTGGAGATTCCAAGGACTACTGGACAAAAGCAGGAAAAGTGCTATAAATGGAAGAGGAAAAATAAAACTCTTTAGGACTCCAGGGATTCCTACTTACTGGTGTCCAAACAATGCACTTATCAATCAAAACTCATTATTTAAAAATCATGACAGGCTGGCTTTTTTCGCAGAAATGGCTTAGAAGGGCACCTGCACACTTTGCTTCTTAACTTTCTTTCTCGGTGGGATAGAGACTTACTTCTTTCTTTAAATATAAGCTCAGAGTCAAAGTTGCCTGACTGGGAGTGCCAATAGAGGCCTTTAGCAACACAGTATGGCTCAGATACAGATGTGGGTGGCGCTGTGGGTAAAACCTCAGTGCCTAGGACTTGCCGATCGTATGGTCGGTGGTTCGAATCCCCGCGGCGGGGTGAGCTCCCGTCGTTCGGTCCCAGCTCCTGCCCACCTAACAGTTCAAAAGCATGTCAAAGTGCAAGTAGATAAATAGGGACCGCTTTCTAGCGGGAAGGTAAACGGCGTTTCCGTGTGCTGCGCTGGTGCTGGCTTGCCAGCTGCAGCTTCATCACGCTGGCCACGTGACCCGGAAGTGTCTTCAGACGGCGCCGGCTCACGGCCTCTAGAGCGAGATGAGCACGCAACCCTAGAGTCGGACACGACTGGTCCGTACGGGCAGGGGTACCTTTACCTTTTACCTTTACCTATGGCTCAGATGCTTCATAAGGCAATATAGAATTAGTACAGTGTGGTTCCAGGCACTCGACCCTCTGCATATGGATTTGAGTGCATGGCACTTAAGTTGTAAGCAAACACAGTTTATGACATTGCAAATCATTACTGATCATGGGACACATCTGTTATGCAATTAGCCTTAGCTTCCAATTTCCTGGCTTTATGGCATTTGAGCCAACATGAAGTAGTTTTAACTCTGGTCTTAAACTGGCAGATTTTTTAAATCAGTGAATCTTTTAGATTTTTGAACATAGCTGTCAACGTTTCCCTTTTTTTAAAGTGAAATTCCCTTATTCCGAATAGGATTCCTCACAAGAAAAGGGAAAAGCTGACAGCTATGTTTTTGAAATGTTAGCAATCTGACCTTTTCCCATCCAATTCATCTGCAGCCATTAATGAAACAGCTTACATGAGTCTCCTCCTTTCCCTGTATATCCTCATAATGACCCTGTAGTAGAGGCTCAGAGGAAAAGACTGGCCCAAAGTCACCCAATGAGCTTCACAGCTGAGCAGGGATTTGAACTCTAGCCTGCCTCTCCCCACTCTCTACCACACTAGCTCTTTTAAGATTTGTTCATTTTCACCCACCTCCCTCTCTTCAGCAGCAGCAACGGTGTCATTTAATTAGCCATCTGTTCTAATGTTTAGGTAATTTGAAAGGGTTTTTAACATTCTTCGAAAGCTGCTCAATCCCCTGCAAAGCTCACTACTGCAAAAGCAGATTTAGCATTGTTGTTTTTTCCAAAGGGAGAGGGAAGGAAATAGCAGCATAACTGCTCCTTTACAACAAAGCTCTCTGACCCTTAGCTAAATATCTGCCCCATAAATAATCCGCCTGCATTTTTCACTGGCAAAATGTTGGAGGGGGACGGAGTATGATGCAAGGGCTAAGCTGCACTTTAACTTGTTGGGAGGGACATGCTCTCCGTGGCCATGCCAAAAGGCCCTTTCAGTGCTTATCACTTTGTTTGCTTATTATCCTGCTGCTGCTTATTTTAAAAAAATCTTTAAAAGAGGGGAAGGAAAGGGAGGTGACCATACTCTTTCCAAAAATCAGTTAAGTTTGTGAAGCAGTTTCAGAAAACATACTTTCTAATTGTGCTTGTCTTCAGCTTTCATATGACCTACATACAATGTCACTGAAGCACAGTTGGTGTTTTTTCTTCCCTCCCCTGTGGCACAGGAGGAAAAAAAGCACTGAAGACTTTTCCTACTGCACTGTTCTGAGAACAATCAAAACAATCTTGTTTCTGCAGTCCCACCCTGTGCAGTCTGTAAACAGCTCTCCTGGATACGAATGGGAGCGATGGCCCCATGAGGAGAAAGCACTCAGCATTCTGAGTTTCTGACAGAAAAGAGAACAAACACGAATTCAAGAACCCTCAGCTGCAATTTCAGCCCTCTGAAGAATTACAAAATGGTGTTCATGTGGCTGCAGGTTCTGTCAGGAATCACAGGGCTCTGGTTAACCTTTCCTCTGGCTGGCTGGCAGCTCTCTGCAATGGTGCTCCATCACTTGAGTCTAATTACAATGGCAAGTTCCACCACCATAGCATTTCATCGCCTTATCATGCGGTAAGAGAGGAAGGAAGGAAAGGAAAAATCAAGAGTCTTTTACAAAGACACATTATGCTGTCCTACTTCTGGATCCTTTGCTGTCACTTGAGGCTCAGGTGGCCTCAGTGGTGCAGAGTGGCTTCCATCTACTTCGGTTGGTGGCCCAGTTCAGCTCCTATCTGTACAAGTATAGCCTGATTTCTGTCGTCAATGCTCTGGTAGCTTCTAGGTTAGATTACTACAACACGATATATGTGGGGCTGCCTCCGGAGGCGGTTTGGAAACTTCAGCTGGTGCAGAATTCGGCAGCTAGGTTGCTGACTGCGGCAAGACGGTTTGAGCATATTACATTAATGTTACACTGATCCTGGCCCGACTGCACTGGCTGTCAATTGGTTTCCAGGCCCAATTCAACGTGCTGATTTCGACCTATAAAACCTTAAATGGCTCAGGACTGCAGTATCTCAAGGACTGCCTCTCTCCATATTAATTGACCTGGACCCTACAATCACCACCTGAGGCCCTTCTTCTACATGAGGTCCAGAGGGTGGCAACACGAGAATGGGCCTTTTCTGGCGCCTTTAGGTGCCAGATGAAAACGTTTCTCTATAACCAGGATTTGGCTGATTGATATGGCCTTTGAAATGTTTTGTGGGAAGGGGTTGTTGGTTTGTTCCTGTTGTTGTTTTCTCAGTATATATTTTGTGTTCTCATTTTTCATTGTTCCAGGCCACACCAATCTCTGCCGAGAGGTAGCAAGGTTGCAGGGGTCTTGGCACTTAACCAGGGTTTGTGTTCCTTTAAGAAACATGTTTTATTCACACATATTTACACCTGAGTTTTATGGAGAGTTCACAGCGTTTACATCCCAAGAGGGGCTTGTCCTTCCTAGGATCACCATTCTCGTGTCTCTCCGTAACAGCCTGATCCAGCCAGCCAGCCAGCAGTTCTGCCTACGTCCTCCTTCCCCTTCCCAGCAGCACTTGCAGAAAGCACTCCTGTTTCAAACAGACACCTTTCTTCCTGTGGTGACATCATACACCCTTGTTACCCCTGGCAACCTCCTCCTCTCAGTTCTTTTCCTGCTAAATCATCCACCTATAGAGGCATCCAGGGAGATTTCTACTGCAACAGGAGTAATATTTTTGGCCCTGGACGAGACCTTAGAACATATGGTGGCTTGTCATTTTAACTTTCCTGAGACCAAGACCCTGGGAACAAAGAAGCAAATTATTGAGGGGGAAGCTAAAACAAAACAAAACAAAACAAAACAAAACATGTGTCTCATATACCTTTTGAGTTCTCTGAAAGAATTCTGGGTACTGTAGTTTAGGGAAGCTTTTAATGTTTAATAGATTATTGTATTTTAATATGCTGTTGGAAGCCGCCCAGAGTGGCTGGGGAAACCCAGCCAGATGGCCGGGGTATAAATAATAAATTATTATTATTATTATTATTATTATTATTATTATTATTATTACACTGTAGCTGACCTACCTCCCCCTGCAATATTTTTTTTCGTTGGAACTCCTGCATGTGTGCTCTGTCTCTTTCACAAATGTGTGTGCGCGCACATCAGCCTCAGATTATTGGTGAGTGTTCTTGAGTGAATTAGAAGATCTATTCCAGACTTGCATTATCCTTTCCAGTGTTTTGGCAGAGTGGAATAAAAACATTGTGTTCTTTTCTAAAACCCAGCGGAGCAAAACCCTTCGGTTCTGCCCAACCTTAGAAACAAATAAAAATGTTTCAGTTCACTGCAAAAAGAGCAAAGCAGAAGAGCTGTCACGGGCTCAGCAGAAACAGGCCAGTCCTGCTTGATGATTGCCAGAGACAAGAATTTAATAAAATTACTGTAACCAGATCACGGAAAGGTGAAGTCTTGGGGTATTTATAGAAAGCTGATTTGCAGATGGTTGCCAATGTCATGTTTCCCATTTACAGACTTTTTCTGTGGAACTGGAATTTGTGCTATTGTCTATTTTGCCTGTTTTGAACTTGTACCACTCTTTGAAATTTCTTTTGTAATTACCCATGATAAATACAATAAAGTCCAGGTTACCCATACCACAGCTAATCAGGAAGAAGCAAGTGTGTGGATGCACAGAGCAAAAAAATCACTGCTACTTCACTCCCCCCCCCCATCCTGCTTCTGCTGGGGAGGCAAACAAAAGCCTGGGTTCACAAGTAAAGAATGCACACCATGCTGGAGGTTGTATGCAGTCCTTTTTTCTGGGGGAACACAAGGGTACACATATCCCTAAACACTTTGTGAATCTTTGTATTTTTGTCCATTTACTGTATTTATTATTCCAGATTTGAACTATAAGATGGTGATTTTCTTGAGTCAAAATGAGAGGACCCCTAAACATTTTTTTAGAAAAAAAGCACTGATTGTATGGATAACATTTTATCACTTGTCGCATGGATTTAAGCCTTGTAGACATTCAGATGGGACACACATGGGCAAAAGTGTGCAGAGGGACAGAGGCATACATGCCAGCCCCATTCTCAATGTCACTGGACCAACAACCCCTTGTCATTTTGTTCTTCCTGCAAGATGGGTGTATGAGCAACTTCCCAGCGGTCCTGGGTCCCTTGCCTGATGGCAGAGGCCAGAATATGCATCCCATCTTTTCTACAGTCCAGGATCCATAACATATTTGAACCCAGTTCTCCCAAGTTAAGGTCAGTATTTATCACAGAGCACTTCCAGGCAATTTTCTGGTGGGATACAATACCAGCAAATGCAGCTTTTGTTGCTTCAGTTGTACAACCGTTGCTCTTGTACCACAAACCCCTCCAAAAATCAGAGTGTTTGCAATAGTTATTTATCTACCTTTATCTATTTATTAAATTTGTATACCACCCTCTATCTCGTGGTGGTTCACAGCATAAAAATACAAGATAAAAACACAAAACACATAATATAAACAAAACAGTAACACCCCCTCCGTCAAACACATTAGAAAGGATGTTAGTCAGCCAAAGGCCTGGTTGAAGAGGAACATTTTCGCCTGGTGCCTAAATGTGCCAGGTGTAGGATAACATTTACTGTACTTGGTGCAGCATTGTGTAACTTCCCCTCAAACAAGTCAGAATGAATGCTTTATAAACAGGTATTAAGTATATGCAAGAAACAGTTTCTAAAGTAGGCCGCTCACAAAAGAAATGAATGTAACATGATACAGCAAGAAGCTTGGTAATCATATTGTGTGTCTGTGTCTGTGTCTGTATGTGTGTAGCAACAACACTAAGCCAATGTAACAAGTTAACTTACTTCAGCAGAAGCTTAGATACAATCCACATGCAAAGCTTAGATAAGATCCACATATGAAGCATATAATTAATTAGGCCACAGCCAAAATAAGGCCATAGACTGAGGTAGGGGAGATACATCATCTGATCTATGTGTCACCAGATACTGTAGTTAACAGGAAGAATTTTCAAGGCACTGAAAAAAACAGTTACTGTGCAAAATGTGTCATGAGCAGGGGCACTGAAGCAAAGCAGCATACACCAATGTACTGTGGTACCTCGGGTTAAGTACTTAATTCGTTCCGGAGGTCCATACTTAACCTGAAGCACCACTTTAGCTAATGGGGCCTCCTGCTGCTGCTGTGCCGCTGGAGCACGATTTCTGTTCTCAACCTGAAGCAAAGTTCTTAACCTGAAGCACTATTTCTGGGTTAGCGGAGTATGTAACCTGCAGCGTATGTAACCTGAGGTACCACTGTGCTCTGAAATGTACCAAGCAGCTAACCAATGCCATAAGCCCATCTCCTTCTCCAGAGGTATGAACAAGCAAGAGCAAGAGGGAAATGGCATTCTTGGAGGTTCAAGAGGTGTTGGTGTACAGGCTCAGATTATGAAACCGATTCATCCAGAATATCTTTTTTTTTTTTAATTTTTTTATTAAATTTTGACATAAATATATTTCACAAACATAGAAAAGACAAAATGAAAAAGAAAAAACAGAAAAAGAGAAAAAAACAAACAAACAAAACATGAAATACATACAACTTTGATGACATTGACATTGATTGATTCATCCAGAATATCTGTTGACGCAAATGTTATCTAGAATGAAGGGGAGCAGCTGGAGGACGGAGTCTTGAGCAACTCCATTCATTTCAGTGTGGCTTCTTCAGGAGGCAGTGCCAAGAGTCTAGATTCTAATCTGCTTTGCAATGTGATCGCCTTGTACAGTCTGATCTGCTTAATGTGCTGTTCTTCTAGCGACAGGCAAGTGGCCAGTTGTGGTGATGAAAAACAATTCAAATTAAATTTCCTCAGGAGGCACCTGGTCAACTAATTAAATGTGTGACTAACATATAATAAAAGGCAAGCATGTCATAAAACAGCCGAACAAATGGAAAAAAGCATGTGAAGACATCAACACATGCCTGCTTCTGGTTCAGCTCCCCCGGACTTCACCATGTGTGGGAGCTTTATTCTGGCTTATTTTGGGGGTTTTCTGTTTTTGTGATTTTCCCCCCTCCTGTTTTTGTGATTTATCTTTTAGTTTGCTATTTTTACACTGGTTTTCAATCTGTTCTCTTCTCTCTCAATCCCTGCTTCGGATACCCTTTACTCATGAAAGCATTTTTTTCATTCTTTTAATATTTAAAGTGTGAGATTTTTAATGGAATGGTTCTGTCTGCTGAACACTGCAAACTGTTCTGGGGACTCAAGTCAAAAAGTAGCATATTGTTAATTAATTAAACAAAACACTGTAAGGAAAGGTTAATTTCAATGTTTTTAAAGGAAAGCAGCTGAAAACAAAAACCATCCCAAATCAAACCTGAAATTGTGTCCTTAAGGAAGTTAACATTTGAAAATCTGTATCAAATTCAATGAGCTGTATTAAAAAGTAATATGTATTCAGTACTCAGATGTAGTAGTCCTTTTTGAGTCAGAGTGAAATGTAGGAATCAATTCTGAGATTTTGATGTTTGGTTTTAATACCAGTATTTGACTTTTAAATGGATATTTGAATTTCAACAAAAAAATTGTTACAATGAAAAAAAAATGAGCAAATAATCTATGGCTACATACAAGTAATTAGGACATAATTTACTCCAGTGGAAGAACCTTTCACTTCCCTCACTGATGAACCTCAAATCAATAATTCCATGGTATCATCATCAAAGCTGCCTTTAAAGTTGCAAATCTATTTTGTTAACAGAGAAATCTGAGGGCTCCCTTGGACAAAAAAACAAGGACACCAGCCAGGAATACCAGAGCAGCAGCCATTAGGCTTGAAGGCTTGGTCTTTATTGAAGACTATCGCGACAGAACTCCCACCTGCCACCAGGTGAAACAAGATGGAAGCCCCATACAAAAGAAAATCCAAACTTTTATTTAGCTGCTAATCCCCATGTAGCGGGATGCGGGTGGCGCTGTGGGTTAAACCACAGAGCCTAGGACTTGCTGATCGGAAGGTCGGTGGTTCAAATCCCCGCGACAGGGTGAGCTCCCGTTGTTTGGTCCCTGCTCCTGCCAACCTAGCAGTTTGAAGGCACGTCAAAGTCCAAGTAGATATAGGTACCGCTCCGGTGGGAAGGTAAACGGCGTTTCTGTGTGCTGCTCTGGTTCACCAGAAATGGCTTAGTGATGCTGGCCACATGATCCGGAAGCTGTATGCCGGCTCCCTCGGCCAATAAAGCGAGATGAGCGCCGCAACCCCAGGGTGGTCACGACTGGACCTAATGGTCAGGGGTCCCTTTACCTTTACCTTTACTCCCCAAGTTACACCCCCCCCCAAACTACATCACTAATACATCATGGTTACATCATGAAAGGGGAGGTCTAGAGGCAGTAATCTGAGCATGCTGGACCCTGCCCCATGCCTCCCCTTGCCCTCCACCAAGCACCTATCAAGTGTAACAAAAGAGATATTTACATTTCCCTGTTTCCCTGCCAAGTTGTTGTTGTTTAGTCATTTAGTTGTGTCCCACTCTTCGTGACCCCATGAACCAATCACACCCTTTTGTCTTCATCTGGGTTTCTTATTTCTGGAATGGCTACCTGTCTGGCAATCAGGTATCAGGATGCCAGGGATAATCACTCAGGCAGAGGGGCTGCTGAGTAGCTGAACTCACATGTCTATATGAATTTCTGAAGTTTTCCCAGTGAGCCAGTACAGAGATACATTTATCAGTGAATTTTTACATTTGGTATTGTGCAGCAGAGGCCCTTTGAATACTGTAGATAGGAATAAACTGCGATGAAGTGTTTTGTGGGGACAAATAACAAAAGTCACAAAAGTGATTGTGCTGATTTTAGTAGTGGGCTGCATGTGCATGATATCTGCTGGAGGGGCAACGCCCCCCCCCCCAACCTATACATAAATTGCTGCAACAATTTCACCACAAGAAAGTATGCATGACAGCAGCCCATGACTGCAAATTCAGTCAGAATAACGATGACCAAATGAAGTGCTGTTCCAAACCAAACAGCTTACCTAGGCTCTGCATATAATGCAGCCAATTTCTGGAGACCACAGTGGGGGGAGAGTGCTCTAATGTTTGGGTCCTGCTTGTGGGTTTTCCACAGGCATTTGGTTGGCCGCTGTGTGAGGACAGGACGCTGAATTAGATGGGCCATTGGCCTGATCCAGTAGGCTATTTTTATGGTATTGTTATACTCAATGTCAACTCCAGGTTTTGGAGGATCCTTGGGCAACACCCCCTCCATGCCCGCCACCAGTGAGTCTACTTCCTCATTGTGGCTGGTCCAAGGAGCTCTTGGCTGTGGGCTCCCTAATGAGGTGCAGGTTCTCTGCGTGTTCCCACCTATGCTAACCCTCGATCCCAGCCCTGAATGGGTCAAAGAGTAGTGTGCATTTGTGCACATTGCCTTTTGTTCACCAGAAGACCAAACTGAGGCACCCTCAGCATAAATACTGAATACACAGCTGTGTACTGCAAGGGCCCACACTTATTTTTCTTGGCATGTTGACCACCTTATATTTGTTACTTTCTATATATTGTGTTGGGACGCGGGTGGCGCTGTGGGTAAAACCTCAGCGCCTAGGACTTGCCGATCGTGAGGTCGGCGGTTCGAATCCCCGTGGCGGGGTGCGCTCCAGTTGCTCGGTCCCAGCGCCTGCCAACCTAGCAGTTTGAAAGCACCCCCGGGTGCAAGTAGATAAATAGGGACCGCTTACTAGCAGGAAGGTAAACGACGTTTCCGTGTGTGCTGCGCTGGCTCGCCAGATGCAGCTTGTCACGCTGGCCACGTGACCCGGAAGTGTCTGCAGACAGCGCTGGCTCCCGGCCGATAGAGATGAGCACACAACCCTAGAGTCTGTCAAGACTGGCCCGTACAGGCAGGGGTACCTTTACCTTTACCTTATATATTGTGTATACACGCCACCAGACTGTACAACAAATCCTAACATGTACACACACCATTCTTCCCTCCATCTTTGCCCTGCCATTCAAGATTTCTCAGTTTAAGGCAGAGTCTGTTTCGTAATAAAGTGCTGTAGAAATATTAAGCCATACCCCCTCCCTTGCAGTTGCACACACTAATGAACATTAGCACATGTACCTTTGAAATGAAACGCTTAGCCTGCAGCCTAACTCAACTCAGCTCCTGCTACAACAGCCATGAGAAGTGTCTAAAATCCTTTGAGAAATGTCTGGGTGTGTATTTTAAGCACAACAGCCTACCAGCCTGCTTCAGGGAGGCATGTGACTGGAAAAAACAGGTGATGCTTATCAGCACTGCCATTTCACACCTCTGCTGCTCCTTATGGGATCAAAGCACTGAGAACTTCAGCAAGGAAGCTTTTAATGGGACTACAGCTCAGCCAGCCAGACCCCAATAGCTTCTAATATTGCAAGCGTTCCCCCCCCCCATACACTTATGCAATGGTTACATTTTGGAGCCCCATGTGCATAAATGAAATTGCATAAAGTGGGGAGCACCCTCTAAACACCCTTTAAATGCCCTCTCTGCTGCTCTCTCTTCAAACTGTACCAAAAATACTGTGTCCAAAAATATCCAAAACTAGACTTGATGCTCTGGAGCTGGCAAGAGACTGGAGGACATGGAGGAAAGTGGTGGCTGCTGCGCTACCCCACACATCAGCTGTTAGGCGGGGGCACTGCACCTACAGTCTCTTCAGGGCTTCCTCTGCCCTCACTGACATCCTCTTCGGGCTCTGGGGAGAGTCTCCTCGCAAGCCACAAGGACTCTCCAGCTCTCTCTCGCCATTTCCGGGTTTGAATTGAATTCGTTAATTATTCCCCGGCGCCACGCATATACGCTGTCGCGCACGAGTGGATTGCGCATGAGCTGGGGAACAACTGTACTGAAAATGCTAAGGCTTTTACTTATCCCCATATTCTGCTATAAAAGAGGTTTTGGTGACTTCCAGCATATATAAAAACATAATACAACCATAAAACTTAAAAAGCTTCCCTATACAGGGCTGCCTTCAGATGTTTCCTAAATGTTGTATAATTACTCATTTCCCTAACCTCTGATGGGAAGGCATTCCACAGGGTGGGAGCCACTACCAAGATATATGAATATATAGGTATTGTAGCATTGGATAGGATAGTAAAGCAATCCAAGTAAATCAGGGTCACCTTAGAGTTCTGATGTCATAATGTTTGTTATAAATCTCTAAACATAGTATCATGGATACACATAACTGAGAAGCCTGTCTGAGCTTTTATTTTTTCCAGGAGGCATTTGAGGTTGGCTGTTTGCTTGTTATTGTTACCTCTTGAAAGTGCTGCTGTTGGTGGTGTTATGCCTCTTTATTACCTGCTCTTTTTGCTCTCTAAAGAAAAAAAAAGTTTCTCTGGATATATCGAGTTGGCCTCAAGTGACAAGGGAGACTGACACAAATACTGTTCTCTCGTACTGTACTTGCGATTTCTCTCCAGACAAGCAACATAATTGGTCTACTGTTTTTATCGATTGTTGCTCAGCAAGGCTGCCTTTCTTAGAAACAGACTTCAGGTAGACTTCAAACATGAACACCTTTATTTAAGTACAGTCCAGCTTATTCCTCACTCTCCAGGCCTGCAGTGGTTTCTGCCTTCCCCTCACCTCTACAGGCATTTCCAGGAGGGAGCAGGTGGCGCTGTGGTCTAAACCACTGAGCCTCGTGGGCTTGCTGATCGAAAGGTTGGCAGTTCGAATCGCCGCAACAGGGTGAGCTCCCGTTGCTCTGTCCCAACTCCTGCTAACCTAGCAGTTCGAAAGCACACCAGTGCAAGTAGATAAATAGGTACCGCTGCAGCAGGAAGGTGTTTTCGTGCGCTCTGGCTTCCATCACAGTGTCCCGTTGCGCCAGTAGTGGTTTAGTCATGCTAGCCACATGACCCAGAAACCTGTTTGTGAACAAATGCTGGCTCCCTCGGCCTGAAAGCGAGATGAGTGCCACAACCCCGAGTCACCTTTGACTGGACTTAAATGTCCAGGGGTCCTTTACTTTTTACCTTTTACAGGCACTTCCCTCCTCTAGTGATTTTCTTTGACCCCATAATTAACTATATATACACCTTTCATCAATAGAAGTGTGATACTGGCAAGTGAGGGTGGGGTGGGTAGAGCATGCTCCACCCCATCCCTCAGCTATCTAGAGAGAAAATGTCTTCCACTTATGTATATGAACATACCTGGTGGTACAAGGGTGGACCCTCTGTTTTTATCTCATGATGTCTGAGTACATCTATATTGTATTGTTTTAAATTTTGTAAGGTGTCTTGGGGGATTCTGCCCCAAACGCAAGATACAAAATTTTAGATATAAATTAGTTCACATTAAAATAAAATAAAATAAAATAAAATAAAATAAAATAAAATAAAATAAAATAAAATAAAATAAAATAAAGGGTATAAACACCCTTGTTCAGAGCTTGTGTACCTCTGAAGCCCAGATGCTCAGCACAAACAACATGGGAGGGCTGTGGCCTTCATGCCCTGCTTATGGACATTTAGCTGCCACTGTTGGAAACAGAATACTGGGTTTTGATGGACCTTTGGTCTGACCCAATAGGCTTCCGATGTTCACATTTCCCAGGCAAGAACCTGGCACTGTGTGATGTTTTGTCCCAGCTCATGTATATGTGGCAGATTTTCCAGTTACTTCATTTGGTCTGTGGGTTAAAAGTAATATTACAGATGTGAGGAAGTGTAGCTTTAATACTGGGATGCATCTTGTTGGTAGTTTGTGGGTTGTATCCTGTAATTTGTTTTTAAGCTGTTACCTGAACTGTACCATTAGGGAGGATTGGGTAAAAATATAATCCTGTTATTTATTTATTTTTTAGAGGGCTCTTTGCCCCAATTATGTATCAACGTTGATTATATGCCTTCATATGGATTTGTGAAAAGCAACCGAATTAAGTTGCTGAATCATCTATGTCCACTAGGTCAGTCCAATGTCAAATGAGAAAATGAGAATACTGCTATATGAAGTGAATAAACTTCTATTGGGAACATAGAAATCTGCTTGTTACTGAGCCAAACCATTGTTCCATCTTGCTCAGTACTGTCTACTCACTGACAGTGGTTCTTCAGGCTTTCAGATAGGAGATTTCGATCTCCTATCTGGTGACTTGAATAATAATAATAATAATAATAATAATAATAATTTATTATTTATACCCCGCCCATCTGGCTGGCCCTCCCCAGCCACTCTGGGCGGCTTCCATAAAAACAAAAAATACAGTAAAATATCACACGTTAAAAATTTCCCTGAACAGGGCTGCCTTAAGATGTCTTCTGAATGTCAGGTAGTTGTTTATCGCTTTGACATCTGCTGGAAGGGCGTTCCACAGGGCGGGGGCCACTACCGAGAAGGCCCTCTGCCTGGTTCCCTGTAGCTTTGCTTCTCACAATGAGGGAACTGCCAGAAGGCCCTCGGCGCTGAACCTCAGCGTCCGGGCAGAATGATGGAGGTGGAGACGCTCCTTCAGGTATACTGGACCGAGGCCGTTTAGGGCTTTAAAGGTCAGCACCAACACTTTGAATTGCGTTCGGAAACATACTGGGAGCCAATGTAGGTCTTTCAAGACCGGTGTTATATGGTCTCGGCGGCCGCTCCCAGTCACCAGTCTAGCTGCCGCATTCTGGATTAGTTGTAGTTTCCGAGTCACCTTCAAAGGTAGCCCCACGTAGAGTGCATTGCAGTAGTCCAAGCGGGAGATAACCAGAGCATGCACCACTCTGGCGAGACAGTCCGCAGGCAGATAGGGTCTCAGCCTACGTACCAGATGGAGCTGGTAAACAGCTGCCCTGGACACAGATTTGACCTGTGCTTCCATGGACAGCTGTGAGTCCAAAATGACTCCCAGGCTGCACACCTGGTCCTTCAGGGGCACAGTTACCCCATTCAGGACCAGGGAATCCTCCACACCTGCCCGCCTCCTGTCCCCCAAAAACAGTACTTCTGTCTTGTCAGGATTCAACCTCAATCTGTTAGCCGCCATCCATCCTCCAACCACCTCCAGACACTCACACAGGACCTTCACCGCCCTCACTGGTTCTGATTTAAAAGAGAGGTAGAGCTGGGTATCATCCGCATACTGATGAACACCCAGCCCAAACCTCCTGATGATCTCTCCCAGTGGCTGCATGTAAATGTTGAAAAGCATGGGGGAGAGGACAGAACCCTGAGGCACCCCACAAGTGAGAGCCCAGGGGTCTGAACACTCATCCCCCACCACCACTTTCTGAACACGGCCCAGGAGGAAGGAGCGGAACCACTGTATGACAGTGCCCCCAGCTCCCAGCCCCTCAAGACGGTCCAGAAGGATGTTATGGTCGATGGTATCAAACGCCGCTGAGAGATCCAGCAGAACTAGGAAACAGCTCTCACCTTTGTTCCTAGCCCGCCGGAGATCATCAACCAGTGCGACCAAGGCAGTTTCAGTCCCATGATGAGGCCTGAATCCCGACTGGAAGGGATCCAAATGGTCCGCTTCTTCCAGGCGTGCCTGGAGTTGTTCAGCAACCACTCGCTCAATCACCTTGCCCAAGAATGGAAGATTTGAGACTGGATGATAGTTGGCCATCGTGGCCGCATCTAAAGATGGTTTTTTAAGAAGCGGTTTAATAACCGCCTCTTTCAGCGGGTCTGGGAAGGCTCCCTCACGGAGGGAAGCATTCACCACACCACGAAGCCCATCGCCCAGTCCTTCCCGGCTAGCTTTTATAAGCCAAGATGGGCAAGGATCCAGGAGACAGGTGGTTGGTTTCACTTGTCCAAGCAGCCTGTCCACATCCTCGGAGGTAACAGATTGGAATTGATCCCACTCAAATTGACCAGACAGAACTCTAGCACTCTCCCGCCCTGGTCCTGCTCCCACGGTGGAGTCTACTTCTTCCCGAATCTGAGCGATTTTATCTGCAAAAAACTTTGCAAAATCATTGCAGGAGAACATGTGGCCCGTACTGGGCCCCGATGTTGCAGGTGGTTCCGCTAAATTGTGAACCACCTGAAAAAGTCTCCTGCTGCTGTTTTCTGCAGATGCAATAGAGGCGGTGAAGAAATTCTTCTTCGCCGTCGCTATCGCCACTTGGTAGGCTCGACGTTGAGCTCTAACCTGTGTCCGGTCAGATTCGGAATGAGTTATCCGCCACCGGCGCTCTAGCCGTCTCAACGATTGTTTCATTGCCCTCAGATCCGTGGAAAACCACGGGGCTGTCCGGGCTCCATGCAATCGGAGAGGGCGCTTCGGAGCCAAACAGTCAATAGCCCTGGTTAACTCCGCATTCCAACGGGCCACCAGGGAATCGGCTGAAAGGCCATCAACATGGGATAAAGCATCCCCTACCACTCTCTGGAAACCATTTGGATCCATTAAGTGGCGGGGGCGGACCATCCGAATTGGTCCCACCTCCCTGCAGAGGGGATGGGTTGAAACTTGGACCATTTGCATACAGAGCATGTGCTATAGTCCTGAGCTACAGCACTTATGCCATTTGGCTATAGTCCTTACACATATTCAAGTCAGGCTATCTATATCTATGTTTGGGTTGCACTTTAGGAAAGGAAAGGGCACAGTAAGGCCTGTTCATGCCATCCTGAACACAAGGAACAACCAATAAGAATCTGTTACCACTGGATTTGGGTTTTAGGGGCTGTCACTGTTGTTGTTTATAAAGACAAACTTGATATCTGCAACTGCCATAAATTCCAGTGAGCACAGCTACCGCTTTTCTATGGCCCATCAGGATTTTGTTCATAGAAATCCCAGTTAATAACCAGGGGAGAGACAGTGTGTGTGTGTTTACTGCTTTCACCTGCTATGCTCTACCATCCTTTCCCGGGGGCCTTCATAATGAAAGAGCTTCCAGAAAAACTGTGATGGGAATTTTGGCCTTTAGAATCAAGTTATAAAAGCTGAGCGCTGCTAGGTATTGCCATCGGCTTTGGGTCTACTTGGCATATTCTTAATTGTCTTATTGGTAAGTTTAATGCTTTCAATTTTCTTTGGACATATTTTATTTTATTTTATTTATTTTAAATAATTTTATTAGGGTTTTTAAAACAAATTTTAACATATTCAAGAAACTCAAATTACATTTTACATACTTAATATACCGCCGCCCCCGCCCCCCCACGACTTCCCCCAACTTCCCTTTCTGGTTTAGAGTGTATTATTTTTGTTCTGCATATAGTTTTGTATGCCTTCTATGATAAAATAAACTTATTTCTTAATCTGTACTTGGTCTCTTAGTCCTTATTTTTATTTACTGTTTGTATTTGTCCATTGTAAGTGTATTACTCAAATCCTGCAAGTGAGTTCATTTCAATGTATTTTTTCTGTATATATATCTTAAAAGGTTCCCAATCCCTTTTGAAGTCATTATTGTCTTTATCTTTAAGTCTCTCAGTTAGCTTCACCATATGTCTTTGGACATATTTTAAATCAGTTGCTATTTATTGCTAGTGATGTTTGATTGCTTTATGAATACTGTATTGCACTACTGTATTTATTTTCTGTTAAAGTCTTTGAACGCAAATACAAAATGTGATATATACAAATTGATCAATGACTAGCAATTCAGGGTGCTTTCCCTCATTTTTCTGGGCATCATTTGGCTGCTATGCAATATTTTAAAAATATTTTAAAAATCAACAATAACACCATGTGCTATTCTTCCATAGTTCCATGCCTGGCTAACTAACATGGCAGCTGAACATATTACAGCAGGGGAAGGCAACCTAAGGCCCATGGGCCAGATCCGGCCAAATCGCCTTCTCAACCTGGCCCATGGATGGTCTGGGAATCAGCGTGTTTTTACATGAGTAGAACGTGCCCTTTTATTTAAAATGCATCTCTGGGTTATTTGTGGGGCATAGGAATTCATTCATTCCGCCCCCCCCCAAAAAAAATATAGTCCAGCTCACCACATGGTCTGAGGGACAGTGGACAGCCCACAGCTGAAAAAGGTTGCTGACCCCTGCATTACAGTTTCCTCACTGTATTTTTAATCTTTTGTTGGAAGCTGATCAGAGTGGCTGGGAAAACCCAGCCAGATGGGTGGGGCATAAATAATAAAGTTGTTGTTGTTGTTGTTGTTGTTGTTGTTGTTGTTGTTGTCACTGTATTGTCAGAGATCTCTTTAGAGTTTAAGTTGTCACTATATCTTTAATAATTATTCCTAAAGTCAGTTGTTTGGTATCCAGAAATAAATCAAACAGTTAAGCTGGCTGGTCATGACATTCACAAGCCCACGGAAAACAAGCAACTTGCTCCAATGTAGTGTTGAACTGAACTGAAGCCTTCTATTCCTCTGGGGAAGGGGTGGCTACTGGTTTAGGAGGCAAGGCCACACTGACTCATGGAGGGGCCTGTGACAAAGTGTGTGTGGCCAAAGTGTGGAAGTGGGCATGGCTGGGTTTTTCACTGTATTAAGGGTACACTTTAGGGTTCCGTGGGGGGGGGGTCACAAAAACCTTTCGGCATCACAGAATCACAGCAGTGGACCCCATGGGAGTGGTCAGATACAATACACTCATACACACATAGGCTACATGCTTGGGGTGCTACAAAGAACCTTTTAGTATTACGGTATCACAGCAGAGGAACCATAGAAGAGTAAAATAATAACGTCTATGAAGCACTTAAGAGACTATCTCTTTAGGACCGGTGCAGAAAGGGATCTAACCATGATTGCTTCTACCTAGAGCTCACCATGGTTCCCACTTATCAAAAGGGAGCATGCCCGAGCCAGATACCTGACAAAGCTCCCACTTGCCATATTAAGAATCACTTTTACAGAACTCCAATTCCAATTGATGCCCTCAGCGGTCTTGGATGGACAGTATGGCAAAGTACATTACGAAGAGAGACTCTGTCTGTGTGGACAACCCTGTGTTGAGGACCTGTGCCATTATTTATTGCAGTGCCCATTATATACAGACCCAAGAGACCGATTTATAAAACCTGTTTACGAATGGAACACATTTGAATAGGGTGGAAAGGGTGAAATGGCTGCTGAGCGACACCGACAACTTTGTTATTTATAAAGTAGCACTCTATGCGCTGGCAGCTAAGAAGATCAGGAGGAAGGAACTAGACAAAACAGCGGTCAACTGCAATAGGGATTCGGATATTTAATTTGGCACATCTTACCTGAGATTCTTCTGCTATTCTGTTCTATTTAATGCAACAAATAATTTTAGTAGCCGTGACCGGGGTTTTATTGTATATCTGTGCCGGATGATTTTTATGGTTATTGTTTTGTTTGTTTGTTTGTTTTTGTTCTCCTTCTGAATGATGTCATGGCTAGTGCAATAAAAAGTTTAATTGGAATTGGAATAACGTTTATGTAGAGACGGATGGCTCTTAAGGGGGTGCAGGCTCATGGACTACTGATTTAAGAGACTTCAGTGGGGTCCCTTGGCTCCAATGTCTCTGACTGATAAGTTCCACCTCAGGTCTGGTCACGATGCTGGATGAGGGACTGCACTCAACATCTCTGTCTGCAATGCCGTTGGCCCATCTGAACTGATTGGTCCCAGGTGGTTGCTCAGGATGGTAACATACGTATACGCATTATATTTTACGACAGTAATGTTTATTCCCATAATTCAGATTAATGAACTCCATTAAATAGCCTCAATGACAGCAGCAGTATGCCATTTAACTTTTACAGAGGCAATAAAGACGACACCCTTAAACCTCATAGGCATCACCTTTCTCCAAGATTATTGGCACTACTTGCAAAGACATTTTGCTGGGTGGTGATATAAGAGAGAGATTTTTAAAAGGCACTATCCAGTCAAAGTTAAGCAGTTTTTAAGTCCAACAAATACTCAACACTGGGTACTTATAAGAAAACATGTATAAAACTGAGCTGCATATTCAGAGGGATTCATTCCCAAATAAATGTGTTTAGAATTTTAGCTGAACTGCTCAGCTCCTGTTAGACCGTGCCCTATATTTCTGTGCAAAGTCAGCTTCCATTTCAGTGGAGGGGTGGGAGGAGAAAGGCAATTTTAGGAGAAACCACTTTAATGATAAGAACAGAAGATGCAACAAAGATCCTCCCAACAAAATATAGGCTAATCTAGTGTGTGCACTAAGGTCTCCTATTTCATAATTCTGTTGTACTCAAATTACATCAGGGCTGGAGCTAGAGCCAACGTAGATAAAAGCATAACTGTTAAGTCCATGGCTGAGAATCTAGGACATGGTTTAGTTACTCTCACAAGTCTCTTAAACAAGGTTAGCTTGTTTTTTTATTGTTCATCCCTTCAGCAGTCTGCTTGCACTCATGACCCTTTATTTCTGAGTACCAAAACTAGTATTTTTATGCATGAAACAAGTACAATGAAACCTATTATTAGACCAATTTGGTTAGAATCCACCAGCTTTTGATCACTGAAGTTCATTAAGTAGAAAATAGAAGGCTTGGCCTAGGGTTTCTTTATGAATAAGAGTTCTGTGTATCTGAAGCTTGAACGCATTAATTAATAGCATTATAGCCAATGAAATAAAGCACTGGGTCTTTTTTTTTTACCCTGCCTGCTGTTGCCTGGTATGTTATTAATGTTTCTTTCTTGCTGATGACATACTATATCAGATTTTTTACGTGGTCTGCAAAGTGAGCTGTTTGGCATCTTGTACTGTTTGGTTGAGGATGTAGAGATGCACATAATAAAACTATTGTACTGTACACAACAATATTTACTGTATTGTACTGTATCTTTACTTCAGGAATTCAGTTAAAGAGCCATTCATCTTTAAAATGTTATCAGTTTTGCTTATGTCCTCTAAGTCGATTTAACTCTGTAAGATATGCATCACAACTACCTTTCAATTTTTTGCTAGCTATTCTTTTGTTATTGGTGGTGGCCTGTTTCTCCATTTTTGTGCCACTAGCATGTGAGCAGCAACCATTAAATTCCATATTAACACCTTATGCTTGATTTGTTTCCCCCAATTCCCTAATAAAATTGTCATAGAAACATAGGGTTGGATGGGACCACGAGGGTCATCTAGTCCAACCCCCTACAATGCAGGAATATTTTGCCCAGTGTAGGGCTCAAACCCATGATCTTGAGATTAAGAGCCTTATGCTTCATCAACTGAGCTATCCCAGGACAGTGACTCTAAGGATAGGTCAGCTTGTTATCATCGAAACAGTTTTAACCACTTTCTCCCACAATTTTTTGATTAATAGATATGTCCACCACTTATGCTTCATGACTGCCCTTAGCATATATACCGTATTTTTCGCACTATAGGACACACTTTTTCCCCTCCAAAAATGAAGGGGAAATGTGTGTGCGTCCTATGGGGTGAATGCAGGCTTCAGGAGAGCCCCACCGCCAGCCCCACAAACTCGGGGGACAGAGGGAGGCGCAGCGCGCCTTTCCCGCTGTCCCCCGACTTGGTTAGAAGGCTGGCGGAGGGCTTCCCCCTCCTCCAGCCCCGCAAGCTCCCAGAGCGATGCCAAAGCTGCATGCAGCTTCGGCATGGCTCTGGGTCCCGTTCTGGGGGCTGGGGGAGGGGGAAGTTCGGGCTTCCCCCGCCCCAGCCCCACGCCTGGGGGGGGGGAAATAATTTTTTTCCCTTTATTTCCCCCCCCCCAAAAAAAATCTAGGTGCGTCCTATGGGCCGGTGCATCCTATAGGGCGAAAAATACGGTAGATTGCCATGTTGGTCCATGGGGTGGGGGGAGGCCAAATATTGCAGTATAGCAACTCATTTATTAGAACCCACCAAAAGGTCATGAGCAAGCTTTTGAGTTCTTCAGAACTCTACATCAGCCTGGATTTTAAACAAAACGAGGAGTAGGGGAGAAAAAGCTGGATCCGATATTCTCGCTCCAAAATCTGCAGTTTGTGTAACAGTCTTAAAATGGAATTCAGGAAGAGCTGTGCAGAAATAATTGGATTAGGCGTACAAAGAGCAAGACACATTCCAGGCTGCACCCAGGGCTACTTGGGATAAGTAAGCAATAATGGCCACTTCCACATTTTTAAAAAACAGAACACCACACCAAGTAGTTACCCAGTTTTGTCTCTAGATAACTACAAATCTATTAACAGTGCAATCCTAACCATGTCTATTCAAAAGTCATACTGAATTCAGACAGGCTTACACAAAGTAACTACCTGCATACCTGTAGGGACATCTCCATCCCCAACGTTCAGCCTGAACATTGAGGTCCAGCTCTGAGGGCCTTCTGGCAGTTCCTTCACTGCGAGAAGTGAAGTTACAGGGAACCTGGTAAAGGGCCTTTTCGGTGGTGGAGCCTGCTCAGTTGAATGCCCTCCTGCCAGAAGTCAAAGAGATAAACAACTATATGACTTTCCGAAGACATCTGAAGGCAGCCCTGTATCGAGAAGCTTTTAATGTTAGATGTTTTGCTGTGTTTTTATGATGTCAGAAGCCTCCCAGAGTGACTGGGGCAACCCAGCCAGCTGGGCGGGATATAAGTATTAAAATCATTATTTTTATTTTTATTTTTATCATCAACATCATCAAATCAAGTTAGGATTGCCGATTGTTCTACTAGAAGTTATATTGTCTGTTACAAACTGCAACCTGTGACTTTTCCCTCCAACCCCGCCTCCAGTTTTGTTTTAATAACCAACATGCTGAAGAACTCAAAAGGTTTGCTTATTACTTTGTGATTTTTTGTTTCATTCTAATGAAGTGTTACCATATTGTGGCTTTTGGGAAATGTTGTGTTATTTATTCGTTTTCTTCTGTTTCTACCCTGCTTTGTTGCCAAAACCTCTGGGTGGCTTACCACAGTATAACAAGCCAGAGAATTAAACACGAAAAGCTGAAGCATAAAAACAAAAACAATACAAGCATGTGTAATGTGCTTGTTTACATCACTGAGGTTGAAAAAGGCTTGTGTGGAATTACAGTCAAGGAATATGGAAACGAGGACTCTCCCATGCTTCCTGGGTCCCCTGAACCATCACAATTTCATTGCTCAGATGTGTTTTGGTTAAGTTTTGTAACTTGGATCTGCTGACTCACAGTGCTGAGATCACAGAGAAATTTCACACGCAAAGACCAGGAAATAAGTCCCACATCCTTTCCAGTTACTTCCCTGCCTACTTTCTCTTACTGGAGGGAAGCAGGCTTCATCTTAGCCATACTCATACTGTCTACTAGTTTGAACAGAAGAGAGCTTGGAGCAGGGACCTGACCACTCAAATAATATAAGGCACTGAGTGCAGATGTTCCCATATATAGAATACTGTAATGAAATTAGTTTCTCTCCTGGCTTGAGGATGCTGTGCATTTGACCCTTAAGATTGCCTGTTCCACTGATCCAGAGACAACCAGTATATTTGTTGCTGCTGCTGTTTTAAACCTCTTCTTGGGCTTCTGCTTTTGCAATACTTTGCAGCAAGAAGCAGCACAAGTATCTTCAATCAGAGTTTGCTCACTTTTCATTTCTGTTTCACTCCCCGCTTCCCCAAGGGCATGAGGTAACAACATTTTGAGGGAAACACAACATGTTTTCCAGTTAAATAAATTAAATGGATCTCCCCCTTCAGCTTCGTTTGTTAAATCCAGCACAAGCAGAAAAGATATTTAGGCTTTGTCCTTTCATGTTTGTCTAGAGAAGAGTTCCCCAACTGACACACACAGCTCCTCTCTAAGATGTGCCCTTGATGTTTGAACCTGGTGTACAGACGCACTTGGCTGACATTTAAAGGCCATGCCTGAAGAAATTAGAAAAGGCAGGCCTCTGAGATATACAGAGCCCAAGCCATTAAGGGATTTATTCACCAGTACAAGCACTCTGAGGGACGCAGGTGGCGCTGTGGGTTAAAGCCTCAGCGCCTAGGGCTTGCCGATCGAAAGGTCGGCGGTTCGAATCCCTGCGGCGGGGTGCGCTCCCGCTGCTCGGTCCCAGCGCCTGCCAACCTAGCAGTTCGAAAGCACCTCCGGGTGCAAGTAGATAAATAGGGACCGCTTACCAGCGGGAAGGTAAACGGTGTTTCCGTGTGCGGCTCTGGCTCTGGCTCTGGCTCTGGCCAGAGCAGCTTCGTCACGCTGGCCACGTGACCCGGAAGTGTCTCCAGACAGCGCTGGCCCCTGGCCTCTTAAGTGAGATGGGCGCACAACCCCAGAGTCTGTCAAGACTGGCCCGTCAGTCAGGGGTACCTTTACCTTTACCTTTTTACAAGCACTCTGAATTGTTATCAGACAGTAAAGGAGCCAATACATATGCTTAAGCACTGGAGCAAGATGCTCTTCACAGCTCATCCCTCTCAATAAACAAGCTTTTGCAGTATAACAATGAAGATTTCAGCAGCCTTCAAGGACTGCTCCCATTTCCAGCATCAGACCAACTCTGGAATGGGCAAAGCCACAATTAAGGAGAATGTTCCCTATAAATTGATGCAGAGTGCCTTTCCTTCTCCACTGAACTGAAGCTCAGTTAAGCAAAATCTGTCCTTGGGTTTTCCACGCATCTGATAATATCCAATTCAGTGGGCAAGATTGGATTGATTCCTGGGGGAATTAATCGGTACACAGTATGATCAAAATACAGGTCAAATGCAAGTGTGGATGTGCCCGTAGCACACAATTCCCACAACTTTGGCCCTGATATTAGAGAACAGGACTTTCAGACTAGAGAAGGTGGGAGCTTCCCAACATCGCTCTACATGCTGAGCCAAACTTGACTCAAGCAGCCACCATGCCAAACAGGAGTCCCTGGCCTGTTCCTAATAGGCACAGAAAGGGCTTTCTACACTTACCTTTCCTCTGTTCTTTCCAGGCACTGCCCCTGCTTTAAAACTCTGCACCCGAGGATCCTTTACCCCCTTCCAAAGCTTTCTTTGTGAAAATCTGTTATTTAAAGCTGAACTGGAGCGAACAGCCGTCTGTGGAAAACCCAACTGACATTTGATCTGATTGAGTGCTAAAGAGCAGGTTTTTGCAGGGAAAGAGGTTAAAGTGCATGTAAAGAGAAAGAGTGGGGTAAAAGGTAAGTATGGATAAATACTAGGGCAACAATCACAGGTGGAGTTGGACAGCATGTTTGTGTGTGTCCTTAGGGGTTGCTTTTATCTCTCTTAAGGAAAAACACTTTCCACATATAACTGGGTCATAAAGTAGAAACTGAAGGCGGGTGGGAGAGATGGTCCTTTCGAGTTCTGTGATTCTATGCAATTAAAACAAGGCACTTTTCCGCAGCCGCAGCCGGGAGACATAGAACCGTCTCGACTCTCTCCCTCCCCGCAAATAAACCCGGGAAAGGAACAGACGAGCGCGACGAGGATTTAAGCGGCTGAGGGACAGACTACGCCCCCTCGCGAGGAGGGCGAGTTGCCAATCCCGGCGCATGCGCGGCGGCAGGGCTCTTGTGGAGCGGCGGCGAAGGGAGGGGGGGTTGCCGCGGGAGAGGCGTCTTCGGGTGCGCGTGCGCGGTGGTGCCCCTTTGCTTTCGACTATATAGGCGGCGGCGGCGGCCGGAGCTGGGTTGACACTGAGCGGAAAGAGCTGGAAGGCGAGGGTTGGAGGGACGCTAATTGACGGGTAAGGGACCGGGGGGGGGGGAGGGAGGCGCATAGGATGGCGGCGGAGGGAAGGAGGCCCGGTTTCCTTCGAAAGCGGCGCTTAGCCCTCGCTTGCTCGTGTCCGAGGCGGCGGCGGCGGCGGCCCAGCCGGCACTTCTTCGCTGCTGACCTTGTCCGGCCTCGGATGGACGGAGCTGTCCGGGGCGGAGGGAGCAGGTGGCCGCTCGGGGCGCCCTTGGGCAAGATGCGGAGGGGCTTCTCCTTCCCCTGCAAAGCACGGATGCTGCCCCTGGGCGAAAGGGGCCGGGAGGGAGATCTTCGTCCCCAGGAGGGGAGAGGGAAAGCGGGGGGTGGTCTTCCTCCTCCTCCTCCTCCTGCTCCACGCCCCGATCCCTCTGTGCCCATCGCTTCGTTTCCACCGTGCTCCAGGGGAGACACGGCCCTCCTTCACTGGCAAGCTTGCGATCGGCCACAGAGGAGTCTTCACTTCGGTCCCCCGCAAAAGAATCCGAGAAGAGGAGGAGGAAGTGGCCAGATTGGGGCGATCTCGTTCAGCCCTCGGGGATGGAGCCTCCCTCGATTTTCCCCTGTCAGTTGTCTTAGGAGGCTTGGATGGGGGTTTCCGACAAGTTCCGCGTCCTCTCCACAAACGTCCCTCACTCACACCAATAAATTTCCCTGGTTTTTAAACGCCTTGCAAACAGAAGTGTTGGCGGGGTGGGGCGAGGTCTTGCAGGTTAGCGAGTTTATTGTGACATAATCTTAGGTGGGCTAAAGCTCGCTTCACTGAACACATGAAATATTGCCTGTCCAGATACTGGCATCTAGCGTTATCTGTCATTTTGGGCAAGCGCTCAAGGCTGGCTGTAGTCCACAATGCGCTATGCCGCAATAAGTCTTTGTAAGTTTTAACATGCTGCAAGACTCTTTGCAGGCAACGTTGCAACAGATCAGTAGGCTACCCTTCTGGAACTGGTGAGTCAAGATTCCTTGGACTGCCTATCCTCCCAGTTTTTCTTTCCTCCTTTTGTCAGTCAAGGGGTCATATGTGAAATTATCCACTGCTGAATTACTGTGCCAGTGGTTCGGGTATTTTGGCCTGTAGATCAATGCATGTGCAGCTATTTAATCTTTGGTGGCGCTATGTTTTTGTTTTCTGTTGTTTGCTTTTGCTTAAAGGTTGCTTCATGTATTGTAAACATCTTGAACTGGAGGACTGACCTTCGTAGGATTGAACCTGCAACTGTGTGTGTAGATCGTAATAGGTTAACAATCTTGTGTGCATCTAAAAGCTGCAAACACATTCAAAAGTCAGTAACCTATGTATGCTGGTCATCTATATGTTTGCCATATGTGAAGTGACCCCAGTAGTTCTTGAAGAGGCTTGTATACAGACTGTCTCTCTTGCATCTTTGTATGAGGTTAAACTACATTGTTTTGTTATTTTCAGCAAGACTTTTGAAAACTCTTGAAAAATGGAAGCTGTTGTTCGCCGCTGCCCGTTCCTGTCAAGGGTATCCCAGGCTTTCCTGCAAAAGGCTGGCAAATCCCTTCTTTTCTATGCCCAAAACTGCCCTAAAATGATGGAAGTTGTGACTAAGCCTGCTTCACGTGCCCTGAGTACTTCATCTGCTCACTGTCAGCAAACTGAAGAAACCACTTCTACTAGTGAGAGTAAGGCTCAACTTTGCGATTTTGCTATTTAATACTGCATAACTCGAAACTTTCTTGAAATGTTGTCCTTACTAAATTGAAATACAGCAGTGAGCATACTTCTGAAACCCAATGGAATTGCAATACCATTGGCCTGATCTTATTCATCCACAAGAGTTTTTGCAAAATACTGATAGTTAAACCTCCTAGAATTGCCTGCTTGTTTGTACCTGTTCAGCAATTTAATTTATTCTACAGTACTCTGAAACTTAGGGTGAGCTCTAGTAATGGCAGCCTGTGAGTGCAACAGCCATACAGTTGGGGAAGGTGGGGGGACATTCTTAATGTAGTGCAATGGCCAAATCCAGTGAGTGGCCAGCTTAGGGCATTAGAAACGTCAAACAGAATTAACCTGCGATATCCTGTTTTGTACTGTTATACTACTTCTGCTTGAGTAGCAAATAGCTTGCACAACAGTGCCAACTCTCCTTGATATGGGATCTTGCTTATACAGTGGTGCCCCACAAGACGAACGCCTCGCAAGACGGAAAACCCGCTAGATGAAAGGGTTTTCCGTTTTGGAGGCGCTTCGCAAAACGAATTTCCCTATGGGCTTGCTTCGCAAGACGAAAATGTCTTGCGAGTTCCTGCAGGTTTTTTTCCTTTCCCCCCCTTTTTCTAAGCTGCTAAGCCGCTTATCAGCTGATCTGCTGATCTGCTAAGCCGCTAAGCCGCTAATAGCGCTAATCCGATAAGCCATCAATGGGCTTGCTTCGCAAGACGAAAAAACCGCTAGACGAAGAGACTCGCAGAACGGATTAATTTCGTCTTGCGAGGCACCACTGTAGTGATTATAATAGAAGTGATGCATTACATTTTAAAATTAACTTTTTATTGGCAGTATGTTTGTAAATGGTTTATTTCAAGGCAATATGATGTTAGCCAAGTTCACTTTTGAGAAAGTGGTAGGCTGACTGAACTTTGAACATCCTTTTCCCAGTTACAGAGGCCAAAGTATATTGTAACTCGCTCTCTGTACAATCTAAGAACAAGGGTGAAGAACAGTATAAAAATTATTGCATACGGTGGATGACACTGATGAAGCTTTTGCAGGGCAACCTTCCAGGGCCCACATGCCAGCAGTAGGGGGGGGGGGGCAGAGACAGAACTGGGCAAAGCAACAAATGGAAATGTTACCTTTGAACAGTACCCTAGTTTCCACACACACACACACACACACACACTGTCTAGGCAAGCAAAAGGCATTATCAAAGTTCACATTCCAGCCATGCAGTAGTGTATGAAGTGGGACCGGTGAGGAGAATGGCTAGTGTGGCTGGTCACGGGGTGTGGTTTGCAAAGAGATTCAGGGGCCAGATAGGCTTGCGAGGCTGCATTTGCCCCTGAGCCTCAGGTTCCTCATTCCTGATTTAGGGCCATCTTAAATGGCAACTGACCTGGCGCCACAGTTTTGCCTTTCTTTGAACTTTGCTTTTGTTGCTAAAAGTATCTTTAATCACAGGCTTTCTACACGCTGTTGAAATATGTTTTCATCACTGCATCAGGAAGTACTAACTAAAGGCAAGAGCCTGGCAGGAGAAACTTCAGGAAGCAAGAACTTAGGAAATACTAACTGTACAAATCTATGTTTTTCATTAGAAGAAAATCCCACTTAATTAAATGAGGTTTACAGCCCTTCAAAGTGTGCATAGGACTTCAGTCTAAGGCTTTTATCCTATAAACTGTAACTTAGAAGTAAATTCCATGGATTCAGTTGGATTTCCTTTTGAGTAAATGTACATAAGAGTGTGCTGCTGGTTCTCTTGAACACTTGTCAGTTAAAACTATATGTTACACACTGTGTTATTGTGAGGCATAGCCCTGATTTTTAAAATGATTCTACAAAAGCAGACTTCTCATTAATGAAAGAAAACTGTTGTGTGTTCAGATATACTGTATGTCAAAACTAATAATGGGACTGATGTAACGATTCATCCATTTCTTCTTTGCACAATACTGGTCCATTTTTTTAGTGTTCCCCTCCACCTTATTCACACAGTTATTGGGAAAACCACAAAGAAACCCACTATTATGGACTGATTAACACACAAAATGGTTAGCAGATTTAAAACGTTTGAAATGTTTTCTGAGTATAGTTTGATACATTGCTGGGCAGGGGGCAGAGTGTAGTGTTTCCGCTCTCTGAGTATTTTTTAGTTTGGTTAGTTAAACAGCACTTCTGAATGAAAATGTTTTCAATCCTTACATATCTGGAGGTGTTCCAGGGAAGCCTTTTGTTCTTAACTGATAATATTTAATGTATTACACATAAAATATATTTTAAGACACATACAACTAGCACCCCTATCAAAATGAGTACCTCAGATACCTTTGTTGCATACTAAACACTTTTTTTTTATTCAAGAGGCCAAAAATTCACCATATGTGGTCCAACGAAACACAAGCAGACCCCAACTTCCATTGAGCCACCCACCTGCCGCTAGCCAGAGTGCTAGCCAAGCCACTGTGACTAAATGCCCATTCTTGGCAGCTCAGATGAACGAAGGGAACAGCAATGTTTTCCGCAAAGCTAGCCTCGAACTCCAGGAGGATGTGGAAGAAATGCAAGCAGTAAGAAAAGGTATCACCTCTTTGGAGGTTTAATAAAATTTGTTTCTAATCGTGCTAGGTAGGTTTTAAAGAGAGGACACAAAACTGAACAAAGTTTAGTTGAAGTTTCTCAAGCTCTTTAAATTGTGTAGCTCTTGCAGAATCCACATCGCACATCCATTGGCTTGGGTTTTTCTATCTGCTTTATTTACAGTTAGTTGTTGGTGTAATAATAATGATCATAGTTCTGAAACCTGTCTGAGCCAAAGATCTTTCTTTCTATTGGTGGTGTTTCCTGTAAGTACAGTTATGAAATAGAGGGAAACACTTTGGGACAGTTAATTCACATGCTGCTATAAATGCACTGTAAAATAACAGACTTCCACTTCCCTCTGCTCTGAAAGCATGGCTACTTTTAGGGAAACACTAATTGATTCTCAGTGACTTGGACTTTGAATAGGCCGCAGTACAAGGAAGAAAGCAAGTGGACACCAGCGTAGTGCTAAGCAGTTGTTCATGTATAACTATAAACTTTCGCTGTCTAGTTAACTAGAGTAGATTCATGCAGCTGTGTTTTATTGGTTGGATTTTTTTGGGGAAATGTGGGATAGTCCTGAGTTTGAAAATAACTAACACACATAAAACTGGGAAGATACCTATCATGAAATGAATGGTAGAGGGCTGAGAAACAGTTATCCCCTATGTGAATCCCCAGCACTGCCAGGACTTATTCTGAAGAAAAAAAGTACTTGTAATCATTAAATATACTACTTTATTCAGTTACAATAACATTTTTTAAAAATGACTGCATTGTTTATACATGAAATTTAATTTGAGCTGTCCAATCACTACTTTAATTTTCTTATGCCACCTTGCTATGTAGAATTTGCCAAAACACCAGAAAGTACTGTTGTGGTAAACACTAAGATGGATGGGGAAAAGCCAAATGATGGCTTGCTGAAGAAATTCCAAGATATGATGTTGAAACAGAGACCAGAAAGGGTGTCTCATCTGCTTCAGGAGAACTTACCGAAATGTGAGGCACAGTCTTGTTTAAACTTGATGAAAATCAAAAGCTTGTATAAACTTTGTTGGTTGTTCTAGCTGCTTACATGCACTAATGCTTTCCTCTTCTAGCTGTTTCTACTTTCCAGTATGATCAGTTCTTTGAGAAAAAAATTGATGAGAAAAGAAAAGATCATACATACCGTGTGTTCAAAACCGTGAACCGAAGAGCCCAGGTTTTTCCCATGGCAGATGACTATTCAGAATCCCATAGCAGCAAGAAAGAGGTGTCTGTCTGGTGCAGCAATGATTATCTTGGGATGAGTCGTCATCCTAGAGTTTGTGGAGCTGTTATGTAAGTGTTTTTTAATTGACAGTAAAATGTTGGCTAATTACATTGTGTCTTTTAGAAGCCTACCCAACACCATTGTTGGTTACAAGCAAATTATTAAGTTATAGGTCCTCTTTGGTTATTAGGGGACCTTTTGTCACTGTCTTTTCTTTGTAATGAGCCACCCACCTGTATCATATTGCCACATGACACCAAACTGGTTTTAAAAGATTAAATGGAGTTCCACTGTATTTCTTAATACAGAATGCTTCTCCTCTAATTACCACAAGTAGTTTGCTTATAATGAAGAATGTTTTTTAAGAAATCTCAAGCTGGTAACCTATGAAATTCCCCCCAAAATTATCCTAGTTTGTGCTTGGCTTTATCACTCAGGCCAACTATCCCCCACATGAATGGGAATGCAACTTATTTGCGAATGTGAAATTGCTTCAAGTTGTGTTTAATGACCCTGTTGGAACCTTCCTCACAGGGAAACACTGAAACAGCATGGTGCGGGAGCAGGAGGCACCAGGAATATATCAGGAACCAGTAAATTCCATGTTGATCTTGAGAAAGAATTGGCTGATCTCCATGGAAAAGATGCTGCTCTGTTGTTCTCTTCTTGCTTTGTAGCAAATGATTCAACACTCTTCACACTAGCCAAAATGTTGCCAGGTAAATCTAACATGAATATGCTGTTCTACTGTACCTTGAAGGAATTGCTAAAAAATATATTCCATGGTACATTCATTTCAAATACTGTAAAACACCAAACTGCACCAAGATTGCCCCAGATTAATTCAATACAAACACTTAAACTAGCTTGGAATTGAATGTGGCTAGCAGTTTTATCAATCCAGCCAGGTTAAGTGTATGTTAATAGTTTTTGCCACCTCATGGAAATTGTATCAAAAGCTTTGAACTGAAAAAAACTAAACTAGATGTGTGAAGACAAAAAGCAAGTACAGTGCGAGCACATAGCATGTAGGGTTTTGTTCCAAGGATTCTGTGTATACATGAAAATTGCTTATACTGAAACCCTTGGAGCTGCCCCGGCGGCTAGCAGGTGAGGAGGAGAGAGAATCCCTCATGCTCCCATAGCCTGTGCACTGGGCAGGCTTTGCCTCCCAAGTAAAAGCAGAAAACTTAGAGGTTCTTTTTATGCCAGGTAGCCCCAAGTGGACCCAGTGCAAAAAGAGCTTGCTGGGCACATCCCGCTTGGCACACTGGTTCTGGGAGGCTAGGGATGCTTAAGGGAGATCTTGCAGCAACTTGGATGGGCCCCACAAGATCGTGTGCAAAAATCCCAAAGCTGGTGCGCTGAGCACGCATTTCCCCCCGCAGGCAAGACAGGGAGCTTAAAAGCTCTTTACACACTGGGTAACCCCAAGGAGAACCAGCAAAAACATAACTTTTAACCTCTCCACCAGGCTTGGATTTAACTTGCACAGTTCCAGCCAGCTTGTTGAAACTGCGCAAGTTAAATGGGTATAAGATGCGGCTGTACGGGAGCTGAATTTGAAGGTACCACTTGGTTATTTGTTTTTTTACATATTTTTCCTATGTTCTGGGTATCTAATGACACTTCCTATATAATGTGTGGCCACAGCAGTACCAAGGCAACACTGGATCATTCCTGCCCTGCTCACTCACTGGATTTCCTGCTTAAAAGACTACCTTGTTCAGTGATGTTGCTTCCCTTCCAGAATCATAGAATGGGGTTCTCCTGGATTTGAGCAATAGCTGCCAGGAAAATTCTAAGAACAGAATTTGAAAATTAAGGTGACTTGCATATGGCAGGACCAGCTGGGTAATATCTGGGTTCAAGGTTTGAACCCACCACCTCCTTTCCCCCCCGATACAGTAGATTGCTTGACAGGTTTCCACAAGAATCTTATTGCTCTAGGTTTCTTTACATTCAGGTTGGGATAATCTGATCTCTCTCTAGCTGGATTAGTGAGTTGTCCTAATCCTATCCAGTTACTGATGATCAAGCTGTAATGTAGTATTTGATTGGCCACCTCTCTCTCTCTCTCTCTCTCTCTCTCTCTCTCTCTCTCTCTCTCTTTCCCTCCTCAGGTTGTGAAATTTACTCGGATGCAGGAAACCATGCTTCTATGATTCAGGGGATTCGAAACAGCAGAGTGCCAAAGCACATTTTTCGCCATAACGATGTTGGCCATCTCCGAGAACTGTTGAAAAAATCAGATCCATCTACTCCCAAAATTGTTGCATTTGAAACTGTTCACTCAATGGATGGTATGCTTGCTGTATTATGTTCCAGGTCCTGAAAACTGGGAAGACATGGGTTCTGAAACGCAAGAACTTGATATATTACTGTTACCTTGTTTTAGGTGCAGTTTGCCCATTGGAAGAGCTTTGTGATGTGGCTCATGAACATGGGGCAATCACCTTTGTAGATGAAGTACATGCCGTTGGGCTGTATGGAACTCACGGTGGAGGCATTGGAGACAGAGATGGGGTCATGAATAAAATGGATATCATCTCTGGAACGCTGGGTATGTGCACACTGGTGTTCATTCTAATTTTGAGTAAGAGTGACTAAGAATGAGTCATAAAACAGAATGATCATACCCTTGTAATTCCATTTGCAAGGATAATTTGTATTTGTGGTAGATCCTCCATTCCTGCATTAAATCAGTGTATGTGAAAATGTTAGTTGTTTTACAGAGTCCTCCTATCTTTACCTTGAACTTAACTCTGTAAAGTAGAACGTTCTTAATCCTGAAACCTGACGTGGGAGTTGTGTAAGGAGATTTGGTAGGAACAGAAGTAGTAAATCTATGTCGTAGCAACAAGTTTTACCAGTTAAGGCTATGCTTATTGCAATTTCAAAAGCTGCAGTAAAAACAATGTACCAGTGGAAGCACTTTACCTCCATAAATTTTAAGGAACTATGAACTGGCAGTTGGTGTTACATAACAACTGCAAAGTTGTACCCACCCCAGACTGCTTGCTCTTCTTATGCAAGTGATATATAGGAGTACCTCCCTTTGGAGGTATTGGTTTACACAAGGTATGCTTTCTCTGTAGATAGTAAGACGCTGTTAACACAAAGTAGCAAAACTAGTAGAGAGGACTGAATATTGTGCTAATCTTTCCTAATTTTTTGGTCCTAGAAGCCCTCTTGGTGGGCCAGTTAGAAAACTGCTCCTGCCACTGAAACCTGTTTGACAGTTGTTTTTAAGTGTCACCATGTGATGTCAAAATGTACTGATTCCCCAAAGATGGCTTCATGTCTGCCTTTTCAGATGTGGTCAGGGGTTTTCTTTATGTACTTTCCCTGTATACATGTGTTTGTGTGTGCACATATTTAAGCAGCTTATTTAAAACTGGGGTGGTAGTTCTGTATTGAACATACCACCTTACTCTGTTGTATGAAGACTTAAAACAGCTCTCTTCTGTAGAAGAGGGATCAAAATACTGCATTGCTTGTTAAACATCTGCTTTTTACCAAAATTAGTGGTTAGGTATCAAAAGAACTGTAAGCCAAGGATAAAATAACCTTTTGCTTGTTTTTCCTGCAGGCAAAGCTTTTGGCTGTGTTGGGGGTTACGTGGCCAGTACAAGTTCTCTGATAGACACTGTCCGTTCCTATGCTGCTGGCTTTATTTTTACAACGTCCCTGCCCCCCATGCTCTTAGCTGGCGCTCTCGAGTCTGTGAGAATCCTCAAAAGTGCAGAGGGGCAAGTCCTTCGCCGCCAACATCAACGCAATGTTAAACTCATGAGACAGATGCTGATGGATACTGGCTTCCCTGTAGTGCACTGTCCCAGTCACATCATTCCTATCAGGGTAAATATTTAAAGACTTAATCCAGTACATAAAAACTCCATTGTTCTTTTATGTCCCACAGAAATTTATTAATTAAGTCTATATGCATTTACATTCTTTATCTTGTTGAACTCTGTAGAATATGGTATCTTCCCCAATTCCCCAAGAGGCATCTTAATGGTTATGACTTCAGCAATTTCCCCCACACACTGTTTCAGTTTAAATTTATGCATAAAACACAGATTGAGAGAGTAGGAGATTGATGGCAACCTGCATTTCTTTGCTTTCCTGCCCAGGACCCACAGAATACAGCAATCTGACATTGATTAGGGAAGAGATTGTTATGAAGCCCACATGGTCTGTTGAAGGAACCCGGGATGGGGATACCCTGAGGTCTCCCTGGCAAGAGAAGTGGCACAGGAGTATATCACTGGCCTTCTTGGACCACACACATGTGCTTCGTTCTCCCTGCCTTTTCCACTTCCACCCCACCCCAAAGCACTTGCCTCCTAGTTTTAGCTTGTATCTTACTGGTTAATAGTTCATGCAACTGGCAGTGTCTAAGTACAGGTCTTTGTAACTATAACTTTTGGAGTCTGGTCATGGGAACACCTAGTTGGTCCTTGGTGGTGCAAATAATGTATTTTTACAGTCTTGGAAACGTGTCTAGAAATAATCTTTCTGCCTCAGGTTTCAGATGCTGCTAAAAATACTGAGATCTGTGACAAAATGATGAGCCAGCATAGCATCTACGTCCAAGCGATAAACTACCCCACTGTGCCACGTGGGGAAGAGCTGCTACGTATTGCCCCTACCCCACATCATACACCACAAATGATGAACTATTTTATTGGTGAGTGAACAAAGACATAAAAGCACAACAACATTTCCTAACACTTTTCTGTAAAGGTAAAGGTAAAGGTACCCCTGCCCGTACGGGCCAGTCTTGACAGACTCTGGGGTTGTGCGCCCATCTCACTTAAGAGGCCAGGGGCCAGCGCTGTCCGGAGACACTTCCGGGTCACGTGGCCAGCGTGACATCGCTGCTCTGGCGAGCCAGAGCCCCACATGGAAACGCCGTTTACCTTCCCGCTGGTAAGCGGTCCCTATTTATCTACTTGCACCCGGAGGTGCTTTCGAACTGCTAGGTTGGCAGGCGCTGGGACCGAGCAGCGGGAGCGCACCCCGCCGCAGGGATTCGAACCGCTGACCTTTTGATCGGCAAGCCCTAGGCGCTGAGGCTTTAACCCACAGCGCCACCTGCGTCCTACACTTTTCTGACTATAGTGCTAAAGAACTATTTGGGCACTTATTGCTTGCACAGTTCCAATCGTGTGTGGCAGAGAGTAGGGCTGCCGTATCCACAACACCCCTTATTCTCATTAAGGTTGAAGGCTGAAGCTAGGAGCCCACTCTACACTCAGACTCCCCCATGTGACTTTAAACCCTGATCATGCATGGGGAGCCTTTTATGTGGAGCATGGCCCTGCTGTACCCCCGCATGTAACTGGAATCCCCTAAGTAATTAATGCTCAAATAGGGTTACCCCTACAGAAAAAAATGTGCTTTGTCCCTAAGGCTGAACTATCATAAACATGAGAAGCAGGATGGGTGACTGCAAGTACCACTTCCTAAAATGTACATAAGCTTACACAGTGCAATATATAAAACTGAATTTGAGACCAGTAAAGTTTTTTTGTGATCAGGTTAGATTGCTGGGGTAAAGGTAAAGGAACCCCTGACCATAAGGTCCAGTCGTGGCCAACTCTGGGGTTGCGGCGCTCATCTCGCTTTATTGGCCGAGGGAGCCGGCATACAGCTTCCGGGTCATTGGCCAGCATGACTAAGCCACTTCTGGCGAACCAGAGCAGTGCACGGAAACGCCATTTACCTTCCTACTGGAGCGGTACCTATTTATCTACTTGCACTTTGATGTGCTTTCGAACTGCTAGGTTGGCAGGAGCAAGGACCGAGCAACGGGAGCTCACCCCATCACGGGGATTCGAACCGCCGACCTTCTGATCGGCAAGTCCTAGGCTCTGTGGTTTAACCCACAGCGCCACCTGCGTCCCTCAAGTACTGGGTTAGTGCCAGTAAATCTGCTATTTCTGTCCTAACACACACAAGCTTATTAAACAGTTGTTGGCATTCATCTGTCTCAAGAGACAATGGAGTTCACCTCTGGGGGTGAAATCAAACTGAAGTGACCTTTTTGTGGCGCAAGCCTGGGCTGCCCAGATGACAAAACCCCCTCTTGGCCTCACTGATGTGATCCAAAGGAAGGTTGAGCAATACGTTTGGCACCAGGAGTTGCTGGAAGGAGGCATACAAGGCTCCATCCAACCGTTTTAGAGACTCCATTTCAGATTTGCGTAGGGTTTTGGAGGCTTCCTCCAAAAGGGAATATTGTCTAGCAGGTAATACAAGAATTGAGATTGTCTCTCCTAGTAAACCTGTAACAGGCAAAGGGCCATGAAACCTTTGAACATAATGGGGTCATTAGGGTTTTAAAATTCAAGGCTACTGTCAGTTTATCTAGTTCAGCAAAGTCCATCAATTTCCGTCTCCATTCTTCCAATGTTGGTAATTCTTCTTGTTTCCATTTTTGAGCCATTAAAATTCTTGCCGCAGTCACCGCATATTGAAAAAGTTTATAATCACTTCTATTAATTTCTCTTCCTGTAATTCCTAACAAAAAGGCTTCTGGTTTCTTCACAAACGTGTATTTAAACATCCTTTTCAACTCATTATATATCATTTCCCAGAAGCCTTTTACTTTCTTACACTCCCACCACATATGATAAAATGTCCCTTCCCTCTCCTTACACTTCCAACATTTGTTACATGTCTTATACATTTTTGCTAATTTTACGGGAGTGATATACCATCTGTATACCATTTTCATATACCAGAAAGATCACAAGTTCACACAGGACTGGAGAAAGTTTACGATTTATCTGGAAAATATTTGTGATGAACAGACAACGCTAGTTGGATTTAAAGAGGCTTTGTGATGAGAAAGGGTATTGTGAGAGGGATAAGAGGTGTAAAGATTTACTAACTGGCAATACAATTATAAAGGAAATGTGAAATAAATATAAAATTATGAGGATTGTGGAGGGAGCGGGGGGAAGTCCAAAAGAATTTGGCATTATAGTGGATATGAATGTGTCATTTAAATTTGTAAAAGAAAATTTTTCTAAAAAATTAATAAAAAAATAAAAAATTCAAGGCTACAGTGTTAAAGAAAGCTAATAAGGATGAACCTTGTCTTAGTTGTTTTGTGTCTTCATGCTACAGATTAGCAAGAGTGTTTGCTTTGTCTCTGCAATTACCAGAATTTCCTTCTCTTGCAGAGAATCTGTTAGCTACTTGGAAGGAAGTTGGCCTGGAGCTGAAGCCGCACTCATCTGCTGAATGCAACTTCTGCAGGCGACCCCTTCACTTTGAAGTAATGAGTGAAAGGGAAAGATCCTACTTCAGTGGAATGAGCAAACTTGTGTCAGCGACTGCATAAAGCAAACTATAGTCCTATCTATGTCTAGTTGTCTAGTGTTCAAATGTTCACTGTAGCCTCTTTCCTGCATATGACATGCATTTTATTCCGTAGCTTAAGAACAGAATTCCTGAAAATAAATTTTCAGATGGTATATACTAGTTCTGTATTTTATGGTGGTGTTTTTTTCCCCCATCCTCTAATTATAATCATTGCAGATATAACAGATAGCATGTTCAGATAGCAGTAGAAACAAGCTGGGGTCCTGTTAATGAATAACTCATCTAGTCTTTCAGTTGTGCTAACAAATTGCCTTAACAGACTAGGCTAGATGTTACTAAACTGGCAAGGTTCTGAACCTGGGTATTCTTTCTACCTGTGCCAGGCCCTCTAATACCAAGAAATTTAAAAGCCAATAGGAAAGAGATGTTATCCTTTATGCAGGTTTAAGAATTTTTGGGGTGTTGGGGAATCAGTAGGTTGCATACTTGTTCTCCAGTGCCATGCATCTACCTAAAATGAAAGACTTTAACCAGTAATTGCTCAAGAAAAAATGCAGACGGGGAGAGGTAAATGCAGAAAGAAATAGCACGCATGTAATATCACTTGGGGTAGAGAGGAAATTTTATCAGAGCTAGTGGAGTTTGTCCCCAGACTGTTTTCAAGTCCCAGAACTCAAAAAATGGATTTGGGGAAGGAATAATGTATAGACACCCAGGAGTAGAGGGGATAGGATGAAACCGCTTTCCATGCACAAAGGTACCGGGGCCTTGATGAGCAAGGTTTTCCTGCAGCTTATAGTAATTTTATATCTAGTACTTTAGCCTCACCCAAACAGATGTTGTCTCAGCTGGAAAAAAAATGCTAGATTTTACATAGGTGTGCACATACCAGCATCTATATGAAAGTGAGGATGTTGGGGTTGTCAAATGCATGAATTGAGTGAATCATAAATTCTGTGAGGCGTTTCTTCAAAGTATAAGAGAGACAGTGGGATAAGTTAGAGAAACTTAGATGATTGTGTTCTTTCACTCTCTCTCTCACACACACTTAACATGGGTGTGATTATTTACAAAAAAAAGTTTCCAAAGTAATCGGACCTTGAGAAAGTATGTGGAGTTGCACTTCTCCCCTACTCCTATGTTTAGAATGACTATTCACTTCCTGTTTCAAATAAAGGCAATAGTCTCTAGTGGACTGAGAGAAGCAAACAGCACTCTCAAATTACTGGAGGTAAGAGTTATGAACACAAATCCCTTTCAAGCCAATAGAGACATAGCTAAGGATTTGGTATGTTTGAATAACTAAAAATTGCATAACAGTAGGTGAAAAAGAATTAGTAAAGGGTTTGTCAAATCTATTTAGTAGGAAAAAACATTCCAACCACACATTGTCTACTTGTATGCTGATAATCCATGCATATATTTGACCCAGTGCTCAAGGGTTGGGGGGGTGGAATCAATGGGGACATGCAGGTGGAGCTGGCACCCACAGCCCCCTCCTCCTCTCACACCCTCTCTCTGCCACCACCTTTATTTCCCCAGGTGTTCTTTTGAGAACCTGGATAAGATTATAGTCAGACTATAAACCCTATTATCCATTGCTTGGCTAATTTCCCAGCTCTATGACTGCTTCAACAGCTCAAGTTTTCAAACGTACTTACCATCCAGAGTCTTTCATTATCGCATTCCCAAATCAAATTCCTAAGTGGAGGGTGGATATTGGTTAGCAACTATTAGGACTTATATTCCTCCCCCTCCCCCCCCCCCCGCACATATTTGAATTCAAGTCAAAAAGGATGCTAGCAGCTGTTTTATAAAACCTGGGCGGATTGGTCTGAATCCAATAAACCAGATGTTATTTTAACCTTTTGTGTTTTGCCTTGGAAAAAGGAAAATCCTGTGAGAAATTAAGCTGTGTTCTGAGGGAAGATGATCACATTTCTAATGCCAACTTTCCAATGAGCTCAGAACTAAGCACTGTTTGAGCTTTATAGTGATCCTGTGAGGCAGCTTGTCTGAGGGCCATTGTGCCCTCCAGTCACGAAATGTGAGTGATAAATAGCAGGCCAAAGGACACCTGTGCTCTTTTCTTGCATTCAGTTTTCTCTGTGCTTACGAAATATAATTTGGCAATATGTCTGACCCCAGATATCAGTGATGAAAGGCCAGCGACAGCCCTGCCATTAGTGAGGCAGCCCGTTTGGGGTGTCATGAAAGGCCTGCACATTAGTAGTGATTTAACGTACTGCTTTATTCTTACTTCCTAGGCGAGATGCTTGTGGGATTTTTCTAATTCAAGCATCAAAGTAACTTGGTCAGCTTTGGGTACTATGCACCTTGCTTGGGGGGAAAGGGGCAACCATTTGCCATTCCATCTCAGGCAGAAAAATGTCTCGGGCCAGCCTTGTTAAAGGCACTCCTGAATCCAGTTTGGAAACCATGCTGATTTCAAACATGTGGTCTTGTCTATGGCATAGAGAGGACCCTCTTCAGCTGTGTTGCTCTGCAGCTCAGTACACTATAAAGGCAAAAAAGACCACATCAACAAGGCCCCAGAGTAGGTTTGTGTGCAGTATCTTATATTTCAGAGTACTGCAAACACTGGTCCCTATTGGTTTATTGGAGGTGGTAGAGAAACGGAACAATGTTCTGGCCTGACCACTGAGGGTTCTGCATAGGACCCCTATGAATACTAGTCTGGCAAACGCTGAACTTAGGAAACCAGGTAACACCCACCCCGGGGGCACACACCCCAGTATATGTATTGACAGCATGAGCCATATTTTCCTGTTAACAAAAGGAACTACAGTCTCAACTAAACCTCCTTCTGCCAGTGTCAAGCTTCGTGGGAAGAGGGGAACTGAGGGAGCGTGTATTGCGGACCTGCAACTCCCTTTGTGGAAATATTTCTTCAGTCCTGCACTCTTTAAACTTCTCTTCTGATGAAAAAGAAAAGAGCAGCTAAAACAGTTTAGATTTGTCTTCGCTATATAACCAGGCAGATGAAGGTAGAAATTAGAAGCCATTTTTTTTGGCCTGCTGTTTCTTTCCTAACATGTGTGGTGCTCCTGCCTTGCTTATGGTATATTATTTGCACTGCACCTGCCATTGGAAATTGATTGGTTCCAGAACACAAATCACTTGTCGTTCTTCATTACTAGATAAGGCACTGAACCCTACATTGTTGCAGATTACAATGGACTTTGCATCTCACAGCTGCTATAATAATAATAATAATAATAATATTTTTTGTTTGTGTGTTCTTGTTCAGAACAGTCAAACAAAGATGGGAAGGACAGATGACAACTCTGACCCCATTCCCACCCTTGTCCTCCCTCATCTTTCTGTCATAGTAGCACCAGAAGCTGCTTCTCTTCAGGAGAGGGCCTGGAATCTGGACAGCTGCCACGGTCTTCCAACAGGGCCGGCCCAAGGCATCCTCCACATTTCAGATATCAAAGCCAACCAGACTGTCACATGAATCTTACTTCGACGCTGGCAATTGGCAGAATCCTCTGCTGCCCAGCAGTCTCACTTGGGGGCAGATCATGTGACGTACAGTTCCTCCGCTCCTCAGCATCTGCTGCCATCTCACTCTGCCTAATAGTAGAGCCGGCCCTGCACTTCATGGATTTCTCATTTTCTCCTCAGGCGGCGGTGACTGCGCACTTATCAAGTGATCCTCTCACTCCTAAACTGTTTTAAAAGCGTGAAGAGTCCCACCCCTTTCTGGTCTCTTCACCCACCCAACCCACATTTTCTCTCAAAAATATTTTGTTTTTCTCCTTCCACTTTGCTTCTGCTTCGGCATGGACAGAGGACAGAAACTGCCCACACTCCACGCCTAGATGACAACTGAGGAGAAAAGAAAGGGGAAGGAAGCACCTGCTCTCTCACACTCTGCTACTGCTACTGCTACTACTACTAGGTGGCTGTTCCGGGGAGGGCTGCATGAGCCCAAAACTTTCTGTTATCCCTTGGTTGGGCAACAGCACCAATAAAATAATAAAATCAGAAATGCATCACATTGGCCAGCCTAGCGTATTCTCCCACGTACGATCTTGATTGATTCAGGGCTGACCCTATCATTAGGTCAAATGGCACAGCCATCTCAGGCAGAAGATGCTGAGCAACTTAGAGCAGAATGGGATGTTATGTGCCAGCTAGTTTGCTGAACTCAGGTATGATGGAGGTGCTGCCCATAACCTGTGCCAGAGTAACATTCAGCTGCAGTCTTGTCGACTTCTATACATGGAATAAGGAGAGAATCTTGCCTTTTGCCTTAGGCAGCATAATGTCTTAGCCGGCCTTGCTTGGACTTCTTGTTACCATGCAATGATGTACATTTAGAAGTTGAGGGCTGCAGAAGGGGCTATAGCCCTCCTCAAAATTTGTTGGGAGGTGGCTGAGCGCCCCCAGGAAAAATCAGGGAAAAAAGACTGTTGTTGCAATCAGGGTTTAAGTGATGCTCTGTAATGTTATTTTAGTTGTACTCCAATCAGTTACAAGGAACATGCTGCCATTCTTTCCTTCTGCCAATCAGCCCTTTCAAATTGACTCAGAATATTAGTTAGCCATTTATTTGATTTATAACCCCTACTGTCCCAGGGACAAGTGACGTGTTTATAATTTTTTTAAGGTAGTGATGAAACCATCCCCATTTCAACCAGAAGGGTTCAACAATCCCTCTTCCTAGGCAGCTCTGGAAAATGTAGTTGTGTGAGGGGTCTCCTAACAACTCTCAACACTCCGAACAAACTACAGCTCCCAGAATTCTTTGAGGGAAACTGTTCAAAGTGGTATCATAAGGCTTTAAATGTCTGGTGTAAATGTGGCCTTAAGTTAACCATGTGGGTGCATTGAGGAAGACTGCAACACTATGTTGTAAGAAGTGAGCTTCTCTCTTCATTACAGATTTGAAATGTGCAAATGTTTGGAATATTGTTACACTGATAAGGCTGTATCTGCTAGTCACTTATATGATATACAAAACACACACACACACACACACACACACACAAATAAATAAATAAAATAAACAACTGTGTTTACGCGAGAGCCTGGATGTTATGCATAGCTGCCTCGAGCTACAGATGTATTATTTTTGACAAAGGTATGATGAACTGGGAACAAAATTTGCAATCTGAAAGGGGGTCCCCAGGATCTTTGTCCCCCCCATAATTTGTCACTCCATTTCATAAATGAAAATACCCCTAGTGGTCATTGTGATAGCTTGATTCATCAAGAAACCACTCTTCTATTTTGCTGCTTCTTTTCTTCACAGCTTTTGCCAAAATAAAAAAATATTTTTAAAGTTCACAAAACTTAAAAGCACAAGCATCATGCGTAACGCATACCATTTCTACAGAACGGTGTTAAAAAAACAAGAACCGACGATGTTATTCTCTCTCTTGCACATTGAGCAAATACTGTACCCCAACAAAATATATTAGAAAAAATGAACTGCAGTGTAACAACCACAGTAGCACACTTTTGCAGCCTTTTCCCAACACATCAAGCCATTTCCACACATAAGGGCATCACTTTATTTGGCACACATGTTCCATCATTTGACATACATTTAAGGTGAACAGGACACTGCCCCAGCAACCTCAGTCTGCCCTTTGCCAATCTCACCTGCCAGTCTTCTTACTTAAAACCCATCCTTGGGGGGAGGGGGAGCACTGGCTGTGTGCTTTATCATTCTCCTTAATCTCAGTCCTCCTGTCCTTGTAGAACTCAGCAAGGAAGATGACGAGACAAAGGTAGAATTAGTTGGCTCTGCCTCTCAATGACTCTGGCTCCACCTACTGTTGGTTTCTCTGCCTTGCACCCTACTAGTCCCAATGGGCTGCAGCCGAACAAATACAGCTGTCTTTTGACCAAAAGTCACCTGGCTGCAGTCCTTTCATCAGAGGGATGAAAAGGAAAGCGAGACTATTCAGAAAGTCATTTTTCTGTTCTTTATGCATTTGGATACCTCTTAAGATACCATAACCAGATTCTGTGTGATAGTTCCTGAGCTCAAGAAACAGGTTTTCATCTAATTTTGGGTACAATTGGACACTACAGTGGTACCTCAGGTTACATACACTTCAGGTTACATGCGCTTCAGGTTACAGACTCCGCTAACCCAGAAATAGTACCTCAGGTTAAGAACTTTGCTTCAAGATGAGAACAGAAATCGCACGGCGGCAGCGCGACGGCAGCAGGAGGCCCCATTAGCTAAAGTGGTGCTTCAGGTTAAGAACAGTTTCAGGTTAAGAACGGACCTCCGGAATGAATTACGTACGTAACCAGAGGTACCACTGTATTGTGAATCAAGATACTGGACTGAAACTTTCTAAACTGCACTGATTTTGTTGTTTCTTAGAATACCTAAGCAATGCTGGGCATAAGGCTGCTCACTGCTTATAAAACAATACTGGAGTAAGCTGTTCCACAAAGCACCTTGTTAGTTATTTTCCCCAAATTGTCTATTAATTCTCAACAAGGCAAATACTAAGTGCTTAAGGGAAGGGTTGCCCAAATTCCCGAGGCATAAGCGCTTTGGAGAAACTCCCTAAACTGAAGGTCTAAACCTCCCTGTGGTCAGCCATTGTGGGAAACTGATAACAAGGTACGCTGTCCCTGCATTCCTTTGCCTTTGTCTATTTCTTTGTCTCTACAAAGAAAAAAGAAACGTTTTCTTGCAAAACATAGGGTTATTATTCATTTTAGTAAACTATGGAGAAGCATAATTGCCCTTTTACTCATGGCTGAGGAAATCTTAATAATTTGCATAGCAATTGTGTTGCCATGGCTACACCAGAGTTTCCTGCAGCCAGCCTGTGTAAAGTGGGGAAAGGAAGAGCACATTCCTAAGCTTCCGTTTCCACACTCCTGATATGCAGAGAGGCCTAAGGTTCATTACAGCCTTATTAAAGCAGAGTGGCACAGTGGCTGAAGTGCTGAGATGTGGATGCGGGGTGGGGTGGGGGGACTAAGGCTCAAATTTCTGCTCAGCTGTTGAGGCACAGCAGGTGGCTTGGGCAAGTTACTACCACTCAATATAAGCCACCTCACAGGGTCCATTGTGAGGATAAAATACTTCTCACAGCTTTTTGTGAGAGAGAATGGAGTATAACTATACCAAGCAAATAACCAATGCTCCTAAATTGTGTTTTTGCAACAATTTATTTCTGATAAAATGATCTGGCCCACAAGAGCCTTAAACTGACAATTTGGACTATGGCATGTGCAAGCTTCTGCCATAATAAATTTGTTAGCCTTTAAGGTGCACCAATACCTAGTTGTTGCTGTTATTTTTGCTACCACAGGCTAACATGTGGCTGCCCCTCTGGAAACTGTCAAGGTAAAAGTAAAGGGACCCCTGACCGTTAGGTCCAGTCATGGACGACTCTGGGGTTGCACGCTCATCTCGCTTTACTGGCCGAGGGAGCCGGCATACAGCTTCTGGGTCATGTGGCCAGCATAACTAAGCCGCTTCTGGTGAACTAGAGCAGCACACGGAAACGCCGTTTACCTTCCCGCCGGAGCAGTACCTATTTATCTACTTGCACTTCATGCTTTTGAACTGCTAGGTTAACAGGAGCTGGGACCGAGCAACAGGAGCTCACCCTGCCGCGGGGATTCGAACCGTTGACCTTCTGATCGGCAAGCCCTAGGCTCTGTGGTTCAACCCACAGTGCCACCCGCATCCCTGCATGCCAAAGTTCACATTTACCATAAGATGACTGTCCTGAAAAAAGGGCAACTGTCTTCAGAGCAGTCCTGTCAAAAGTAACTGACCCCGATATAAAATTACAGTACAGTATAACAAAATGTTCCATAATTTATAAAGGGCTGTGACATAACACGTCAGCAGGTGGCGCTGCAGAATCACAATATTTAGGACTCTCAAGTCAAGACCATTGATACTTTTCATTTTGAGCAGCTGAAACAAAAGTCCTTGCAGGAGCCTTTGAACTGCTCTAATATTAATCCAGTACTGTCCCTCTACTGTAACTGGTGTTTGCTTCCTGGGGGCTCAGGAAGGGAATCTTTCCCAGTGCTGCTTCTCTTCATTGGATGTGCTATGAGTTGAACCTAGGACCTTGTGAATGAAAAGCTTAGAATCATAGAATAATAGAATCATAGAGTTGGAAGAGACCACAAGGGCCATCGAGTCCAACCCCCTGCCAAGCAGGAAACACCATCAGAGCACTCCTGACATATGGTTGTCTCTGCTTAAAGACCTCCAAAGAAGGAGACTCCACCACACTCCTTGGCAGCAAATTCCACTGTTGAACAGCTCTTACTGTCAGGAAGTTCTTCCTAATGTTTAGGTGGAATCTTTTTTCTTGTAGTTTGGAACCATTGCTCTGTGTCCGCTTCTCTGGAGCAGCAGAAAACAACCTTTCTCCCTCCTCTATGTGACATCCTTTTATATATTTGAACATGGCTATCATATCACCCCTTAACCTCCTCTTCTCCAGGCTAAACATGCCCAGCTCCCTTAGCCGTTCCTCATAAGGCATCGTTTCCAGGCCTTTGACCATTTTGGTTGCCCTCCTCTGGACAGCTTACACTCTGTCACTGAGCTATGATTCAACAACTGCTTTCATTCATGTTCTTTCTGATACTTCACATTGGTTCAGGTGTGCCTGGGTGTGCGAGGCTCCTCACCCCATTTTCTAGTATGGGGTTGTTCCCTGGATTCACGTAAAACACAGGTTGCTCCATCAAGCTAGAATTCCCCCTGCCTCTTCTGTTCTCCTGGTGTCTTAGGAGGGTGCCAAATGCCCTATGGTGGGTGCAACTGCTAGCGGTTGCTGTGGCTGAGTGGCCAGTAAGTGGTTTGGAAGTGTCTGCAATGTGGGCCCGAGTCTCAGGGACTCCATCTCTTTTACCCCTGAGTTGACCTTTCCCCCCAGAGAAGCAAAAGGTGAGTGTTGCCCCCTGCCCAATTCCCCTGGTGGGGCTGAACTGTTTCCCAGACCCCTACCATGCAATGAGTCATGGTGGGGTGTGTCAGGATACCCAGATTGTCACAACACCGTGGGCTGCTTCTGCATCCATGTGTCATGGCTGTAGTGTCAGCGCTGATTCCTGGTTAGTTGGCTATGGAGCAGTTTCTTAAATTCAGTTTTGAAGCTTTCAGTGCACAACTTTCCTGGCAGGCAGCCCCATTTATTTTAGGAAGCAACCACCCCTAGCAAAAGCCATTGAGGCACCTGCAGTTGCCACCTTATTTCCCCTTGATCTTCTTCTGTGACTGCCTCCCTCCCTTTCCCCATGTCCCACCCTCGAGTTCAGGAGCCTTTTCCTGCTTACTCAGAGATGAGTCACAGGTGAAGACATCGCTGAGCTGCTCCCAGAAGCACCAACTTCTGACGACTCCCGGGCGTGAGCAGGCAGGGTTCGCGGCCAGGTGAGGCGGGGGTCGGGGCCGGTGCTGGGTGGGCGGGGCCAGCAGGTGAGGGGCGGTCCTGTGCCCTTCTCCCCCAGGTAAGAGGCGCCGGGGGATCCGGCGACAGCGGTCCAGCCCTGGGTGCCTGGACGGGGAGAGATGAGGACGCGGCAAAGGTACGTTTGCCTCGCGGCGTCTGCTGGGTTGGGAAGCCTAAGCCGGTCCTTCCTATCTGTTGGGAGCGGAAACCTCCCCGCTCCCTTCCTCTTCTCAGTGACTCCTTTGTTTGCAAAGACTTCGGGCAATACAAATACCAGCGTCCTCTTGGGAGCTGAGTTCAAATCCAGGGGGTTGCTGTTCTACCTGTTGAAATGGGTCTCGGTGGGCTTCGAGCGTTGCTTCTGGTGGGTCAACTTTTTGGAGACCTCTTCCTCTTCCTCCGCCTGCCTTTCCACTTCCTTCCTGCCTTCTCCGGGCTGCTTTTCCTAAGGAGCCCCTTCTCCCCGCGCCCCGGGTCTTTCCCTCCCTTTGATATTTGCATCTCTTAGCCCGAGAGCAGCAACTCCCTTGTCGCCTCTCAAGATCGCGGCGAGTGAGATTACCTTGCTGGAAGGGGCTGGGGTGAGGGACGGGAGAGAGAGAGACGGAGACACGAATGAAGCCCACCCCTCAGTTTGCTTCTGGAATCAACTGGCAAAATCAACGGGGGGGGGTGGGCATCGCAGCAACCTGTTGAGTCTCTGCCCTGCCCAGCAACTCCACCCTAGGTATTTTCATTATCTGTGCTTGATAGTTGGAGAGACTGCCATTCTATAGAGAAAAAATTCACCCCATCTCTTCTGAATATTGATGGTTCCCCTGACCACAGCACCTGAACCTTGGTATGTGTGTGTTTAAGTCTTGTTTTAGTGAAGACACCCTAAAGCTGTTGGGTAGGCTTTGTATGCTAGATGAATTTCAAACATGTACTGGTTGCCTGTGCATCATGTTGTACCCATTACCGAAATGACCAAGCCTACTCAATAATGTCCTGATTCAGTCAAGCAAAGATGGCCCTTGATGTCCCTTCCAACTCTGCAATTCAGTGATTCTAAGATGGGGTTTGCAGGTACCTTCTCTCATCTGGGCATTGGGCAGACCAGACCTCCTTAGCTTCAGCAAAATCATGACCTCATGCGCCTTGAGCACAGATACCTTGGGGGAAACGTGGATATGTAATACCCATTTCCCTCCCCAGAGTTCCTTCTGTGCCAATCCTTACATGCTGTCCTTGTTCAAGTGTCCTCTCTTAAAATACTTCTGTGGAGATCGCCACATATGTGAGCAAATACTCAAGGAGGAGGGGTGGGGGGAAACTTCCCTAAAAACCCGGCATTTCTTTTCCTTCATTATGCAACCCCCAGGACTGCAGATGATCTGCCAATCAGATTTTTATTTGCAGTTTACAAAAGGTTTGCAGCAGCTGTGTGGAGCTTGCTGTGTAGAAGATGCTGTTCATCAGCTGAACAGTTTGTGGTGGCTTTTGCCATCACTGAGTGCAGGGCATGGAGTAGAATGGTTTGTCTGCCCCAAAACACCATGTACACAGAGAGTGCCATTTTCAGTGAAGTGCCCAAAGCTGATCGACATGTGACATCCACAGGTATCTTGAGCTCATGCAGCTGGCCTGGACATCACCAGGAGCTGCCTGAAAAATGCTACTGCTCTAAGCACAAGGTTCTTATGTGCACTAAGGATTATGGACTGTGGAGTTCATGGAGTGTGCTGGACCAGCTTAGACAAAAGTTCCACTTCTCAGGCATGGTGATAGCTAAAGTCAGCTTCTGTTGGATATAAACTTGCTTGTTTGACTTCTCCCCATGATGATCAAAAACCCTTTCCTATCAACATAAGCAGACCTGCCAACATTCTCTCTAGCTCTTTGGGAAATGGGCGGAAATGCAAGTTTTACTGGTTAAAAAAGCATTCACTCTAATCTTAGGTATTTAGTGCTAGTAGCATTGCCTGGTAGTATACTATAATCAACTGAAAATGGTGAATATAACTGCAATGGTTATGAATGTAGATGGTTATGAACAGAAATGGTCCTGCCAAATTGAGCCTTGTTTCCATTTTGGTGCATTATTGTCAACTGGCAGCAGCTCTCCAGGGTGTTAAAGCAGAAAGGTGGTTTTGTCCTCAACATTCACCCAAATTTCTAGCCAAACTACAGCCAGAGGCAGGCGCCGCATGTGAGCTTCATGGCTGAGTGGGGATTCAAACCCTAGTCGCCGAGGTCCTAGCCATGACACCACACTGGCCGCATTTGTGGCCATAGTCTAAGTATTAAACTACAAGTGATGGCAGCAGATCATGTACTTTTACTCTGATTCCCTTCCTCAATTTGGGGCAATTTAACCACAGCTGTAGAAGCGGCCCTGCAAACATGCCCCCTTTCTTCTTCTCCCCATATAAACTCTGTGATTGGGGCAAATCCATGTTTTAAACACATGAATCTATGGCTGCCATGTGTACTTTGAGCCTTAACTGCTCTTTTGATCCATAAATACTCCTTAGTGCAGGAATGCAAACATTCACAGGCATTTTACAATATACAGTATATATAACGTTATAGTCCTTTAACAACCTCGCTAAGCCAGGTTAATGCAAGCAATTTTATCATGAATGAGAACAGGCTTACAATCTGGGTGTGCATCTGTTACTTTTCTTGTATTGGTTTAAGAGAGGAAACAAGCTGACTGTTAGATTTGTCTCCCACAAATTGCTGTACCTGTTCTGTTCTGTGAGTAATGAACACATCATTGTTTATGTTTTAAAAGAAGCCTGAAATGATAAAAATATTTACAACCCGAGTAAGAAATTAGTATTTTGGGATATGATCAAGGAAAAACCTGGTACCTTTTGAGCTCCTGCTGAAAAAATGTTTTGTGCAGTCTTCTGAAATGTAATCGGCCATCTGCCAGATGAGACCCAGACCTGGAAACTGCTAGATAACAGCAAAGCAGGCTGATTGAGCGGAGTGTTTCAACATTTGAGCTTATGAATCCAGCTGTTTAAATCATTGCAGGATTTGTTTAGCTATGAACATGAAATTATGATGTCAGTTTGCTAATCCAGAGTGAGTGCTCTTTCCTGATGCATAACCTAAATATATCTGCATGAATTCATTTTCTGGAGAAGTAGGCATGCTTAGGAGAGCTTGATATTTAAGTGAAGATCGGTTAGCAGTACCGCCTCAAGCTGGAGAATATTATTTGGAGATTAGTGTCAGCTGCTACCAAGGGCAAAACTAAACTGACTGTAGCAGCATTGTAGTCTTTGCTACATGGGTGGAAATCTACAGCAAATGAATGCTAGGCAGCTATTCCAGACTGAAACCAATTTGACCTGAAATCCAACTGAAATCTGCTGTTGTCATATCTGCTCAGAGTTGCCTCCCCGTTCTGTCCTTTGCCCGGATCCTTTAATGTTCAACGGATTCTATACCGCCTTTTATGGTTTGTTTACTTCCACGCATGTCAAAAGTGCCTTGCAGTACAATTAGAGATGTCAAAACAGTTCAGAGAATGGGGTTCATTATCGTGGTCTCCTGTGGATGGCTGCCTCTGCAACGAAGCCAAAAGAGGAGGAAGAAAGAAAAGGAGCTGTTGTACAGTACAAGCGCAGCCCATTAATTCCTCCGTGATGGTGCTAGCCAACTGAAATGTGGCCATTTTTCTTAATAGGAAATTTTGAATTGGACGCAGGACACAAAGCTACCTCTTCTAGCTGCTCTTTATATGTGGGATGCTTCACTAGAACCTAGTTGTGATGGGAAAGTTCACTGCAACAAGGGAGTTCTGCACGCGTTCCTTCGCACGTATCCACATTTTCACCTACAGTTGTTAGTCAGCTCAAGTGTTTGGCAAAGCCTTGGGCTGCTTTTCCCCTATCAACTCACAACAGGTTCTCGGGGCTGGATAGGCCAGTCCTAAACCTGTATACACAGCAGGAAGTTGTAATGAGTTCAGTGGGACGAAGTTTCTAGTAAGCATATGGTTAGGATTGCAACTTGACCCTATTGGGTAAGGACAAGGAGAAAAACAGGCTAGCTTGGGCTTGTTTATGGATTAGGGTGAAACTTTCCACTTTCTACTAATCTTGCCTTTCTAAGATAAATTAGAGCCAAACTAGACACGCCACATAGCTCGCCCTTTTACAGTTGGTTTTACAAAATAAATAGCAAGTGTGTTTCCTCTCATTGTGAATGGCAGGTGTAGTTTTTGTGTATGTGTGTGTGTGTGTGTGTGTGAGAGAGAGAGAGAGAGAGAGAGAGAGAGAGAGAGAGAGAATGAATCTATTGGATCCCATGAATCTTTGATGTGGATGGTTATCCCATTTCTGCAAGGAGGAGCTGCCAACATGTGACAAAACCTCAACAGGAAATCGTCTAACCCTGACAGCAGACTTATTTCGGCTCACACTATATGCAGATGCTTTCTCCCACACCTTGAGGCAAAGACAAAATAGAGGATTCTACGCATTGGGCCAGTAACAAATGAGAGGGCCCTATGGTTGTCATGGTTGCCATGAAGTCTCAAGTCTGCCCATCTAAGGCAGCCTTGGAGTGAATGTTGAAGACCCACAAGACAAATGTCTTACAGTTCTCCAGTATCACAACTGTTCCTTGCTAGTACTCTACCAGTTATGTTTAGTCAATGCTTGCTGATGTATATTTTGATACATCAGTGTTGCTGGCTGGTGGGCAGGAGGAAAGGCTTTGCAGAGAACCTTGTATAGTAAAGGATAAATGCATCTCTCTCTCTGTCTCTCCTTTGAAAATTGCACATAGAAAGCTTTGGGCTTCTGGTGCTGATTACTTATTCTCTGGGCCATTTCAAAATAATTTTTTTACCAGGGTGTCCACTGTCCACCTACAATGAAGCCATGTTAGATTGATAGTCAACAGATGTAGGTTCACTCACACTCTGAGGCTGGCAATACAAGGAGTGGAAGCAAGCAGCAGAGCATCATTCAGGGTCATTTTGAGCTTTTACTGCAGGAAACAACTGAGCAAGGGGAAGGTTTCTGGGCACTGCACCAGTGGCAGCCTTAGAACGCACCTGTGCAGACAGCACCAGTTTCTCTGAGGCACAGAAGTCAGTCAGGAATAGCTGCATAGAGAAGAGCTCTCCCTTTCAAGTCTCTTCCTACTCCCACCCCACTAAGAACAACTGGGGAGGATTTGGATGAGTGGAAGTACAGGATATTTCCAATGTCCCCACCAGTCAGTCAGGAATAGCTGCATAGAGAAGAGCTCTCCCTTTCAAGTCTCTTCCTACTCCCACCCCACTAAGAACAACTGGGGAGGATTTGGCTGAGGGGAAGTACAGCATGTTTCCAATGTCCCCACCAGTTCTCAAAAAATCATAACATTTCTTGGTGTGCAGTAGCACCTGGGGCACCTAGCTAATGCCACAGAAACTGTGCCCACAAACAAAGTCACACAGCAAGAAGGTCCAGCGCCAAGGGTCTTCTGGCAGATCCCTCCCTGCGAGAAGTGAGATTACAGGGAATCAGGCAGAGGGCCTTCTTGGTAGGGGCGTCTGCCCTGTGGAACACCCTCCTATCAGTTGTCAAGGAAAGAAACAACTATCTGACTTTTAGAAGACATCTGAAGGCAGCCCTGTTTAGGGAAGCTGTACACTGTATTGTGTTTTTAATATTCGGTTGGGAGTCACCCAGAGTGGCTGGGGAAACCCAGCCAGATGGGCGGGGAGGAATTGATAAATTACCATTATTGTTAATAATAATAACATTACTACTACTATTATTAGTGAATCCCACCCTTCCAATTAACATTTAAAGGTTCTCCCTAGACCTGAAAATTTAGGTTTCGTATCTAGGGTACCTTTCTCAGGTCTGCTGTTTTCAGACTAGTTTTCCTCATAACAAAAAAGGAGAACCGATTACTCCTTTTTTTAACTAACCTCAAAACTGTAAACACCATCCTCACAGGAAAACCATGGCAGTTATTCACCACCTTGGATGCCTAAAAACTCCATCAAATTCTGCCAAAAAAAAAGTACAGATGTGATGCTGATAATACCAAGGTTACAAGTTTGACTCCCCAATATGGGACAGCTCCCTCCCTCCCTCTGTGCATCTGAAGAAGGCCAGCTGAGAAAGGAACATGGGAAACAACCCTCAACCTGGGCAAACCTCAGGTTGTTTTACAATCTCTCCCTGCAATTGTGTGAAGGAGATTCCCCAGGCAGCTGCATTTCTAGGCATTTATTAGCTAGCATTCTGTATCACAAAGGGAATCATCAGGCACACAAAGGTAGTGGAGACGTCCTTGGTTGCAATCTATTTGGAGGAAATTCTTCCATTCTGCTTTGCATGACTGTGCTCTCCAGGGTGGCCTCTTTTAAGAGTTACTGGCCACAAGAAAACCCTGTAGTCCTTCCCTTTGGTATTTTTATTTGTCAGGAATCTCTAATCCTGGCTCCTTTCCTTCCTGAAGAGAACACCAGTTGCTCCTATTTTGCTGTAGCAGGGCCTGCAAAACAGGGAAGGCTAGTCTTGATTTTTCCCCCATTTAAAAATATTTATTTTATTACTTATTCCATAAAATGTATACACCGCTTGACTGTTAAAAAGCAGCAACAACCTCAAAGTGGCTTACAAAAATATAGAACCAAAAAAGTTAGGAATTTTCCCCCAGGACATTAAAACATATAAGAAGTTAAAATACTAAAAGCAGATTAAAATTCACATCAGCATTTCTAAGCATCTAGGTAGGCCAGTCTAAACAGGAATGTTTTTCGCTGTACTCCTGATGCTCCATCATCAGGGTCTAATGATGGAGTTCTTGCTATGTTCTGTTCACTTCCCTTGTTTCCCAGCCTGTGTGTGTGTGTAAGACTCTTAACTGAGACATTCTTCTGGTATACACTCATAGAATCACAGAATTGGAAAAGACCATGGGGGTCATCTAGTCCAACCCCCTGCAATACAGAAATCTTTTGCCCAAAGTGGGGGCTTGAACCTATGACCTTGAGATGAAGAGTCTAGCTAATGCCACATTCACAAGATCCAACCCTTGTACTCTGCACAATTAATTAATCTGGGGGGGGGGGAACTATCCCTGATATTGTATATTCTATCAAAAATTGAATTAAAATCTTGATGAACTTTGAGGTTAACCAAATTCCCAAATATTTAATTTTTTTAACTACTTTTATGCTCGTTTGTTGTTGCATCTTATCTACCATTTCTTTATCCATATTTTTAATTAACATTTTTGTCTTTTTTATATTTAATTTAAAACCTGCTACTTGTCCAAATTCTTCAATTTCCTCTAATCCTTTCTTAGCACTGACTAACGGTTCTTCTGTTGTTACTACCAAGTCATCGGCAAAGGCTTTAACTTTATGTTCCTTTCTTCCGACTGCAATTTTTTTAACTTCTTCTGTTTTCCTTATCTTCATCAGGAAGACTTCGAGTACCGATATGAATAGTAGTGGTGACAATGGACACCCTTCAGGGTCATCAAGTTTTAGGAATAGCTTGTCATGGCTTTGTGTAGAACTATCACACCTGTAACCTGTATTCCAGCGGCAAAGGAAAATGGCTGTGGAAAAGCTGACAAAAAGCCATCACTTTTTCTTATTTTCCAAAAGCTGGCTGTTTTTGCTTCTTTTGATCACCACATATTTTCTGATTTCCAGAGATGTCCCCCAACTCATCTAGAGCCCAGCTGGAACAACTGCATATAATTGTTGCCTTTTGAAATTTGTTAGCCAATCGTTGCCAGATACAATCAGCTTGATTTTCATTTTGCAGCTATATCCTAGAACCATCAGGCTAGAACCTCCTTTGGCTTTACTGAAACGATAGTTCAAGATGGTGGGTACCTGAATGAGGAGGAATTGCTCAGCTGCCAGTGCTGGGTATGGGACAAATGTTAACATTACAGTTTTCAAGTAGTAACCTGCATGTCAGTGCAAAAATCTATCATGCGCCAGCTCCTCTCCGCTTGGTACATGTTAATGAAAAAGCTGTAGGGGGTATTCCTGCCGCTGAACAACACATTATATGCGTGCCAAGTTAATCAAAGGGAATTGCTTTTGTTCTGATGAAGCTATAAATAAATAACGAATGCACATCTGGCCAAATTTAAATTAGGAATAGTTTTGGATCAAATATAGTTGAGTGCATTTGCCTGGGACTCCTCTGGGATGTCAAGGATTCAGTTAAGGCAGTTTTTATCACCGAGAGCTGGTGAAACGTAAGAAATCACCTTATACTGTCAGACTGTTGGTCCATTCTAGAGTAAAGGCCAAAGCCCTGAGGTCCACTAATTGGGTGCAAAGCAGTGTATTGAGGAAGGAGAGGGGAATGGCATGACTTGCACTTTGAATTAAGGCACGAAATGTGGCCTTAAGAGCAGAGGCGAGCGCACAAATTCACACAAAAATCCACTCCTGCCCCTCCACCCCAGGTCTGATGTCAGCAACCTAATTGGGGAGTGGGGTGGGGGAGGAAGCCATTTTGTTCCTGCTGTTGTGAAACCATCCAGCAACAGCTACCACAAGATGTAGTGATGGCCACCAACTTGGTTTAAAACAAATTCATGGAGGATTAATCAACCACGCATTACAAGTTCCGGTAGTTAAATATTGGCTCCCATTATCACTGTCGATATCCCTCTGAATAATGAGGAACGAGAATGGGAGAGGGGCCTATTGCATTCAGGGCAGGCTTTTTGTATCTGGATGGGTTACTATGAGAACAGAAGGCTGGCCTAGATGGGCCTTTGGTCTGATCCAACAGTCCTCCTTACATTCTTACTTGCCAATCCTACTGCAAACCACCCAGTCAATCCCAATCTATGTTCTACCCACCACTGACCAGGGCTGCAACTGAACTTCTTTTCTAGTCTTCCTGCCTGAGACTTGTCAATGGAGTGAACCTGAGACATTCAGCATCCATGACATGTGCCTCTGGCCCTGAACTCCGGCCCCTTTGTAAAGCTAGGCGTACTGAGTTAAATCTAAGCTCCCTGATTCAAATTGCACTACTGCCGCTAATGATGTGCCAAACCTCGGGGAGAGCATGATCCACAATACAGGGATGCTGCAAACCTACCTTACAGGTAGGTTGGAAGAATAACTGAGCAAATTTATGCGAAGTGTTTAGATTGCTCCAAAACACTAAATATTATCATAATCCATTAACTAAATTAATCGTACTGTTTGTATAGCAGGTGGTATTTTCCATTGTGTTTTTAAAAGGGGATAGTGGCACTATTTCCTCCCCCCCCCCTTTTTTTTTGGATTCCATTGGAGGGAAAGCAGCAGCAGCCCTGGAGTAGTTCTTGGATTCTTGCGGCTTCAAACTGCCTCTGCTGAACTTGTACTGTACATGCCTTCGCTCCCCCACTCCCGCGTCTTCCGCTATCGAAAATGTTTTGAAGTCTGTTTCACGAGAACCGCGAGCAAATCGGGTACCCAAGGGAAAAAACCAAATAGCTACCGTTTCGGTCTTGCTGGATTGTGAAACGAACCACAGCAGGTGGGATGGGACTGTATATGCTTCGGGAAATTGCAATTCCCAACGGTTCATGGGGATTCTCATTTAACTCAGCATATTCAAGAGCTGCTTTTGGAGGCAAAGCTTTGGAATGAGCACCGTCCCAGCAGAGCCAAATTATCACCAGCCCTTTAGCCTGAGTCTCGACAGCTGAGGACCAGGGGAAACTGTCTGGTGAAATGAAAGACTTTGGGATTGGCAGCAGCACTTGCTAGCCTCCAGATGTCTGCCTGTCACTTGCCAGTATTTGCGACAGTGAAGCCATCTGCACTGATAACTGTGAGAACTACAGGAAGACAACAGGAATGTAAAATGTTGACAGATCTTGCACGAGATGGGTTCTGTGCCATTTAATTGTTGCATGGGATGGAGTTTTGTAGCAGGCCTGGCTTTTCTGCCATAGTTAAGAGAAATTACATCTGTCAAAGTTCTCCTTTGTACACAACTGTTAACAGGTACAGGAGCCTTATCATATGTAGAATTGGCAACTTAAAGCATGCCTCCCCATACATCCGTAGTGAGTCTTCTAACTTGTTAGTATTAATTAGCTGGTTTAAACCAATCAGCCTTACCAACCTAACTGTTTCTGTGTTATAGTCTTGGCCCTAAATTTCTTAATACGGTTCAGGAAAAGAGCTGGTCCAAAGTGCAGATTTTTCTGTCCTTGCGCACTCATTTTAAGAACTCTCTTGATTCACCATGTTGCAATCTCTTGTGATTCTTCTGTAGAGTGTGACTCCTTGTTTTCTGATCAGAATGACCAAGAAGCCGTTTGGGTCAGGTTTCCCCAATTCTCTCATATGCTAGATATCCTTTGGGACTAGCAAACTGAGCAGGACACATCGCCGAAGTGTTGTTTCAGTTATGCCTACGCCTGGGTCCGCACCCACACACTTTTGTCACGCTCACTTTGTTTTGTTACTTGCCGTTCCAGAACAGACCACTTCCTGTTTTTCCTACATCTGCTGGAGTGGCAAGCTTGGGTTTTTAATTAAAGAGTAAATTTGAACAATTGCACGCATATACCAAACCACCGCCGCACAAGGATTTGCAGAGTATATACACGCTTTCGGAGAATAGGCACACCAGGCACACATTCACTGTTTAAGCATAAGGAATTCACCCCTTTGCATTTCCACTGAAGCATTGCACAAATATTGATGCCTAACGGGGCTGGCCCTACCATTAGGCAGAGGAAAGCGGCAGCCTTGAGCAGCTGATTTGGGTTGTGTCAGGAAAAGGCAGCAAATTGTCAGCTATTTAATTTATTATGACTGCACTTTTACTGCCAAGGAGCTTGAGAGGCACTTGTGGGATTCTCTGTCTCAGGTGCCAAAATAACTTGGCCCCTCTTTGGTGATGTGAACCTTGACCAGCGGGGAGGGGTTTCCATTTGTTGCTTCACCTCAGGCAGCAAAATGTCATGGGCTGGCCCTGATCACTAGCTGAGATATGGACTATCCTTCCTTGCGCCAACATGGCAGATTGTAGAAAAATCAGCCATTCTGGAAACTCACACTGATCTGTGTAACAACCTGTGTAACAAGAGAATATTAAACTGAGGAGGAAAGGGGGGTGGGGGAGACCCAATATTTTAAGGAGATTTAGAGATGCATGCTTATGCTCCACTATTTGGCCTGTCAATCTTTCAGCTTGGTGATGTTTGTTTCACCAATTTCCTGTGTGTAGCCACTAGGTGAAGCAAGGTAGACTAAAATGCTGTCATAATGTATTCATTCATGCTTTGGGTTGCTTTTTGGGTTGCTGTTATGCTTTGAAGAGAGGCAGCAGAGCAGTTAGGTAGCTTTAGACTCTGGACTGTATTGTCTTCCACTCTGTAAATAGTATGGTATGGTGTATTGATAAACCATCTTTTAGCCCCAAAGAAATATACAATAAAGGTATAATATGTAAAAGACATAAATGAAAACCATATAAAATAGCTGTTGTTCTCACTGAGGTTTTTTATGCATTGTATTTTTTTGTATTACTTTGCTATGGTAATGTGTATTACTTCAGAATGTCCTAAGCCAGTCCTACGCTCTGTGTGCTTTATTGGGGGGGGGGGCTACTCATTCTGCAGAGTGAGACCCTGGATTTCTGCCCCAGAGGCTCTTGCCCAATAGGCACCACTGCAGGGGAGGGATGCGCCTTTCTTCCTGTTGTGGTGGAGCAAACGTATTATGATTTGTCACTAATGCAGTATAACACCATTACATGTGCTGGGAATCTCTGGCAGAGCCGTTTGACCACTCCTCTTCCTCTATGCTGCGCTGTTCCTTCCCTCCAACCAGATGGCACCTGATGCTTCGGGGGACTGGCAATGGGCTAAGGTAGCCTTTAGTCCAAGTGCCGTTTCTCTGATCCAGGCAGCCAGTTGTGAAATATCTGGCCGTTGTTTCCTGTCAGTTTTGCTTCAGTTGCCTACTTGAAATTCATTGGAAGGTTTGGGCTTGATTCCCACCCTGCACCATTTGGTCCTCCCAGAAATGCTAAGGCATGGAGGCAGTTTTGAAACTGAACTCTGGAAAGACATTCCATTTAAGTAGGTCCCAGGGTCAGAAAGCAATATAAAAGTGGGGTTGTAGTTAGTTTTTGGTGCCAGTCTGGGACATTTTGCTCCCTGAAGCAGTGGGGGTCTTCTCCCTCACCCCCACCGCACCAGGGCCAACACTTAAAAATCTATACATTGGCTTTCTAGAGCAGAATCAGTAGCCTTTCTTGCTCTGCACCTGTGTTTAGGTGTACCTAAGAAGAGCCCTGCTAAGTCAGACAATCGATCTAGTCCTGCATCCCATTTTGCACAATGGCCAACCAGATACTACTAGGGATCCCACAAGCAGGGCATGAAGGCGACCTCTCTGGTTACCTAATCCTAACATGTGCAGTAGCTCTGACAGAATCTACCTCCAGAATATTCCTCCTTTTGGGACCATCCTATGAATGATCTACTGTTTCTAGAGAGGGTAGGGACAACCTATAAAAGACTGTCCGACACATTCCCAAGACAACCTCATTGTCGTGCAGTAGCAGAAGAGCAGTGTAAGCTTGTTTGGGCTCATGAATTCTAGACCAAGATTTTCCTTTAAAAAACATACATTCCAATTCTTATCTTAACTGATCCTGGGACTTAAAGTCTCAGACCTGTTGTCAGAGCCCACATGAGGCAAGGTGAGGCAATCGCGTAGGGTGGCAGGACCCACAGGGACTGCAGATCCTGATGTAGATCTTTATTCCTTTCTCCGTAGTTTCTGATGTAGATTTCCACTCACCCCTTCTTCCCTGGCAGGGTGTGTGTGTATGTGATTATGTAGTTTGCTTCAGGCTCCAGATGCCTTAGGCCAGGCATGTCCAACAGGTAGATCTTGATCAGATCACCAGTAGACCCCTGAATGTCCATTGTAGATCACTGGTAGATCACTGGCTTCCCCAAAGAAGCTCAAAAAGTTTGCCCTGCATGCCTAAGAAACTGTGCTTTTTCTCCTCTCAAAAAAAAAGCTCAACAACTTTGACCTGAACCCCTCAAAAGGGGGCGTGGGGTAGATCACTGCCAGTTTGAGTAGATCGCAGTCTCTTGGGAGTATGCCACCCTCTCCAAGGTTTGCAAGTTAAGACGCCTCCGAGCACTCCTGTTCCGAACTGGCAAGCGCAGCCTATTCGGTTTGGAACTTTGGAGCGACTGTCTCTCTTGGCAGCCCGCTGGGTCCCTTTGCACATCACAGCTGCTTTGGGGCTGTAAAATGCATCGGAGCAAAGGAAAACCAGGGACCTACAAAGGGCAAGGCTGTTGCCGTCTGCTCAGAGAGACTGTGAAGACAGGACAAAAGTGGCTGCCCCTGCTGCTGCCCGGCCGTCCTTTCTCACGGGGTCGAGCGCAGGCGAGCTTTCTGTTTGACTGAATGAGCACACACGGCACTCGAGCACGAGGTTAGCCTGGAGGAGGTGCTCACAATAAACACAGCTGTCCACAGAGCACACAGACATGGGCTGTACCACTTCAGATGCAGGGGAGAGCAGCCACAGGTAGTTCCCCCTCCCGTCCGGGTCCCTTGGTCTAGGGAACCACCTCCTGGGTGTCTCTGAGCACAAAACTGATGTGCAAATGCATCTGGCAGGGATGCAGGCGAGAGGCACTGAGGCACCCTGAGCAGCCTGAGAAAATAGAGGGCTTGGTCCTAGCCAGAGGGGACCCACTGAGGGCGCTGGCTTAGCAGGTGCCCTCATCTTCCAGGTCTGAGCCTGACTCTTAGGAGGCAGACAGAGCTCTGGAGGGGCCAGGAGGAGGTGGCTGGGTCCTATGGCTGCAAAACTGTTCAGGTAGGTGCCCCTTCCCCCCCCTCCCCACATGTTTTCTTTTGTTTGGCTGAGCAGTTGTTTTTGTATTGTTCTTTAGAAAAGAGGTGGGAAATCCATTAGGGCTGCGCTGGAAATTCACCTGTCAGAGCCAGCAGCAGCCAGAGAGGCTAGTCTTTAATCCAACCGCTCACATGGACATGGGGGGGGGGGAGGTTTGAAGTCATGAGTTGCAGAGATGCAAGTTTGCCACAGGCTCTTTAGTCTTCCGAAAGCCTGCCTTTTAAAATCAGAGTGGGTTCCCATTCTCTTCATTCATAAAAGTGGCTGATGGAATGAAGACACAGAAGGAGCTTGGTGAATTATAGCTTTCTGCTTCTGATGCAAGCAGCCAGGATATCTTGAAGCCTTTGGAAAATTGCTGCTTCCTTGCTTTTAAAGTATCTGTACTCTTTTTCCTCTACTCCTATAGTCTAATGATGGAACATCCAGGAAAGAGAATCTATGTCTCACTTTCTGATCGCATTCTTTCTGTGGCTCGTCCTACTGCTTATTTAATGGATAATTGTAGTTTGTAGAGCTTCTGGGATTTTATGTGACTTCCTTCCCTTTGAAATGCAATTGTTAAATGACTGAGGTAAAATAGTCTGCCTCTTATTTGCCATGAAATGCATAAGAATGAGAGAGAACAATTCTTATGTATACACGTGTGTACACACAAAGACACACGCCTGACTTGTGTCCTCCTATAAACAATTTGGTAAACAGCTCCAATTTTTAAAAGCAGTTTTGAATGTTTAAACTGTAGCATTGTTGTGAGTAAATTCCTGTTTCGTAGTGTTTATTTCTCTGCCTTTTACTTCAGAGGGAGACCAGAATCTATGAAAATAAAATACAAACTTCATGGGACCCTCATTTACAGACATGGAGATGCTTAGCATTACTTAAGTGTGCCCCCCCTCACTTTCATAGAATTCAATGCATCCCTTGCTTAAAACATTGATAATTGAATATTTGTTATTTATATTCTTGCAAGCCCAGAAAATGCTGGAAACGTGTGAAGAATAAATAGAATGTGATGGTGGTGAGAGGAGTAAACTGAGAAAGAAAGCAAAATGTTTTCAAAGGCATCAAATGTATCTTGTTTTTTCTTTATTCTTTGCATTACACCAGTGATCCTGCTCTGTTTGACATGTGTGGTTGCATGAGTCCTTAACCTTTGCTGGATCATGTCCTAATTTATTCTTTAGCAAGCAATTTCAAAGCACTCATCTGGCAGGCAGGCTGCTACCCTAGCACAGGGGGGGTTGTTTTTGTTTTTCTTACAAAGTTTCTTCACAAAGTTTTCATACCGTTCAGATGTTAACATTTTTGCTATATTCTACACCTGAGAATACTTACTGTTACCTAGTTTTCAGCATGATGTTTTTGTATTTTCAGGCACAAATGTAATATTAATTCTTTTAAAAGGATGGCTGAGGGCAATGTCCGATGAGCTAAGAGCTTTATGGAAAACGGGATCATGTGGGAGGCAGTCTTCTGTATCTGTCATAGTCTCTCCAGAAACTCCACCTGGATTTACAGCTTAAAGAATCAATAGCTGCCCCAGAGCATTGATGCTACCATTCTCTAAAGAGCAACTGATGCTGAACACACACCCTCCTATATATCATTGTATAGGATCCACTTAACGGCTATCAGAACTAAGTGCCTCAACACGAGGACCCTGAGGGTCAGTGGACCCACACAGAATTGGCAGGAATAGTTAATGGCCATTGTGACAGAGCTATTATTATGACAACCTGTAGGTTTGTGTTGTAACTATAAACTTGGCCTAGGAAGTTACATTAGCACAAAATGCTGGTTTGCTGCTATGGCACCAGTAACACAACTGCCATTCCATCACAAGGCCTCTTATTTTTCTCACAATAAATTTTCTCATTAATTTGTTTGAATGGGGAGAGTTGGCACAGGCCAGGATTTAGGGATGACTTCACCATAGACTCCTGCAACAATGGTTTTGGCACAGCCCTATGCACGTTCTGTAGAATAGCAATTTTATAATTAACGATGATTAGCATGGAACTTTCACCTCGAGATGGAAGTGCGCATGATGCTGAAACTGTCACTTGAAGGTGCATCTTTGTGCAAAACCTTAAAACAGCTGGTGGGGGGGGGACTCGCCAGGCTTGCAGCATGGTGGGCTCTATCCATGACCACCATCTACAGTTCTATGATCCCAGTGAAGGTTCTTCCTCTCCCCCAGGCTGCTGTTAGTCCCAGAAAAGTGTTCCCATGGGCGCCACTTCTGTTACACTGGGAGCAAGTCTTTCTGGCTGCTCTTGTAACTGCACACAGAGAAGGGGCCACGGCTCAGTGGTGGAACATCTGCTTTCTGTGCTGAAGGCCTCTGGTTCAATTCCCATCAACTCCACATAAGACTTGGGACTCAGCTATACAGCAGCAAATAAGGTGTTTTGAATATGTTGTAAAGTGACACAAATGTGACACAAGATGGCGACCGTGAGCTATGCCAAATTCATATTGTCACATTATCATTTAAACCTCTGTTGATTTACAAATAAATATCACAACTACGCAGCAGTGTGGTTATTGCTGGCTCTCTGGAACAAGCACATCAAGACTGGTCTGTGTTAAAAAATTACCCCTGAATTAAGCCAGGTTATCAAACAAATGCAGTTCTGTCTGCCCTCTCCAGTAAATATCCCAAGAGTAGCATCACAAATCCGTCCCCTCCCCCAAATACCTGTTTACCCGTGTAAGACATATGAACATGCATATGTATGCATTGGCACACTAGGGAGCACCATGTTATCCTGTTTATCGCTCTGCCACAAAGTTGCCTGGCATCCTTCCAGCAGCCTTCTCAGAACTTAAGTGAGCTGGCATCTACAGTAGCAAGAGCATGAATTATGAGCAGGAAATCTCCTTAAGCTCTGAGCTCACTGGGTGGCCTTAGGCATGCCCTCCTCTCAGTCTTCGCTTTCAATCTGCGAAATGGGGATAATAATGCCAGCACTTACAGGGGCGCTGTAAGGATTACTGAGATACATGAGAAGCACTTTGAACATTTCAGGGGGGAAAGCACTATAATTAAATATTAGTGCATTATTAAATAAAATTGGTGCATGGGATGTGAATCACATACGCTACCCCGGTGAGGAGAAGAAACTAGCTGGCAAGTATTTAAATGCTGTTTTCATGGCTTCCCTGGAGTAGATCCCTCTGGTAGATTTACTCACTGTTTAGGAACACTCCTGAGATGTAAATTATGTCTTGGGAGTCAAGTGGGTGAATTGCTATGCCATTGAGACCGAAGGCTAGGTAGTATTTAATTATAGTTTGTTCTCCATCCCCACTGCTTAGAGAGGAGGGGGGGGGAAGTCTTTCTTTTGGGAACAAACTCCCCCCCCCCCGCTCCCTCCCATACAATCTGCTGCACTGAGAGCTTTGACTCTCCAGAAGGAAATCTTAGCTCTGTATCCAGTGTTGCCATTTAATCTTCCCTGGAGGTCTAGTTAGTGCTTCTGAAGCTTGGGTTCAGATAAAAGCTTGGGGGGGGGAGCTTATTCTGCTCCTGGGTTGCTTGGTGAAAGTGGTGCTGCTGTCCTTAAACAGAGGGCAGCATGGCACACTACGCTGGCGCTGCTGTGAGCTTGCGATTTTTGTTGATTTCACTGTAGATCCAAGGGCTAGAGAGGTGCTGAGTGGCTTACAGGATTTATCTGGGAGATCTAAACCACAGACAGAAGCAGGAAAAAGGAAGGCCCATTTACAGGCACTCTGCTCCCCAAGTAAGTTAATTGGTGGTTTGGCTATTGCTTCCTATTTTCTGGTCATCTTCTCTGAAAAAGCCACTAAACTCCCATTGTGATTGCTTTTTTGGCATTTCCCCTTCTAAATATGCAAATACACCTTCAGGGCCTTTTCAGGTCTGGATGAAAGATCTGGTGGAGATTATGAGAAGAATAAATAGGGAGGAGACAGGAAGAGGAAAAGAAGGTATTGATTTTTCCTTCCAGGCACTATGGCATCATCACTTTTCATCCTGCCTTTCCTCCTTCTTTACAACAACCCTGTGGAGTAGTACTCAGGGAAGTGGCCACATGGCTAGCTCAGCAGTCAGGCAGGATCAGAAACCGGGACCTCCGTGAACAGCAGCGTTACCACCACCACTGCCTTTGATTTCTCTGTGCCCCCTGCCCAGCCTCCCTCCCTCCGTCCTCTGCCCATGTGCAGAGTTTCAGGCTGGGCACGCTCCGCTGGCTCCTACCCACCCAGAGGCCTCTTTCTACCCTTCATCCTGGTTGATATTCTGCCCCCCCCCCAGTCCCTCAATAAGCCTCTGATTCCCTGCTCTGCAAAAGCTCACATGGGGGCGCTTTGTTCCTCGCCCCTATCTTATCAAATGTTACGAACTTTCTGGCTTTTACGCTGCTTCTGCCCTGCCATGTTATACAAGGTTTTCTGAGAGCTCTGGACATTAGTGGGGTAATGCATTTGACGAAGAAGCGCTTCACCTCCAGGGAAATACTAGGCTTTAATGCAGGTCAGCAATGATTGAAAGCTGTAATCATCAGATGTCTGCTCTGTGGCCTATGCAGAATGAGGTTAATGTGACTACTCAGTTCCTGGTGGAATTGGCCTCACTGAGCTGGGGAGCATGAGAAGGGGAGAACGGGATGCTTGCAGTGGTAGAAGGGGGAGGGAGCACCTTGAATGTGCCAACAACAAACTGGAGCTTCTGGGGCCTTCGATTCAGAATGTATATCCATGTTATTTTATAAACCCTAAAGTTGCATCAGGATTTTGTTTTGTTTTTTGTTTTAAATCAATGGATTAAATTATAAACTGGGCTAGGGAACATAGAATCATAGAATCATAGAGTTGGAAGAGACCACAAGGGCCATCGAGTCCAACCCCCTGCCAAGCAGGAAACACCATCAGAGCACTCCTGACATATGGTTGTCATGTGGCCCTCTAGGCTGTATTCCAAAGGTGGTTGTTGGACTCAAGCTCCCATCATCCCTGACCACTAGTCATGCTGTCTGGGGCTGATGGGAGCTGGAGTCTTGCTAATGCAGGTTCCCCATCCCTGTTTTAAACAGAGAAAACTGCTAATGACAAAATAGACAAGGCTATAGCGACACAGCAAAGTGAGACCACCATTTAGGCACTTGGATAAATAGCACTGGGAGCAGATTTGTGACCCTGGAGCCGGGTGGCCTCTCAGGAGTAGCAGCAGCTCTCCTTCCCTCCCTCATGTATGCTGCAAATTGAATTACTCTGCAAATTAGCTTGAGGGAAACCTCTTGCAGCCGCGGCAATTAACAAAAAGGCAGCTTTCCTTTCAGACCTGATTTGGAGACAATGGAGGCCTTAAAAAGCCACCACTCACCCATTGTCCTGAGCTTGCCACCAGTTGTCCTTTTCCTACCCAGTCTGCTTTTGACCCCTGACCCCGGGATGTCAGACAAAAGCAAGGGAAGGGGCAAGGTTTCATTTGTGCTTTTTCCAGCTGGAGTCTTCAGAGGCTCTGTGATGCTCACAAGCGAAAGGAAGAACTTTATGATGGCAAGAGCTGTTTGACGGTGGAACAGACTCCCACAAGGGGTGGTCAGGCTCTCCTTTCTTGGAGGTTTGCATTCACTGCCTTCCAACTCTACAGTTCTATGATACTATGTAACGTGGCTGTCAAATGAAAACATTTATGATAAAGAAGGCTTTACATATATAGCACTAGTTAGTGAGGCAGGAGAGACATCACCTTGCCAACAAAGGTCCGTATAGTAAAAGCTATGGTTTTCCCAGTAGTGATGTATGGAAGTGAGAGCTGGACCATAAAGAAGGCAGATCGCCGAAGAATTGATGCTTTTGAATTATGGTGCTGGAGGAGACTCTTGAGAGTCCCATGGACTGCAAGAAGACCAAACGTATCCATTCTTAAGGAAATCAGCCCTGAGTGCTCACTGGAAGGACAGATCGTGAAGCTGAGGCTCCAATACTTTGGCCACCTCATGAGAAGAGAAGACTCCCTGGAAAAGACCCTGATGTTGGGAAAGCTGGAGGGCACAAGGAGAAGGGGATGACAGAGAACGAGATGGTTGGATAGTGTCTTCGAAGCTACAAACATGAGTCTGACCAAACTGCGGGAGGCAGTGGAAGACAGAAATGCCTGGCGTGCTCTGGTCCATGGGGTCACGAAGAGTCGGACACGACTAAACGACTAAACAACAACAACAAAGTGAGGCAGGAGGCAGGGTGGCCAACAGCAGGCTGAGCCAGGGCTGAAGACAGGCAGAGCAAACTAATTCTATTTTTGCCCCACCTTCCTCTGCTGGGTTCTAAGAGCAAGGAGGTTGCTGGCAGCCAGTGTCAACCACTAGACTGTTTGCAAATAAGGAGGCAGGCAGGCAGGCAGGCAGGCAGGCAGGCGGTGGTTAAGCGTGGTGGGGCAGTGCCCCACTTGCCCTAATGGATCAGCCTTGGGATGACTGGGGAGCAGTCACACTCTGTGCAGTGTTAGAAACTCAGTTGCGCCAAATGGCACCTTAAACTTAGGTTGCGCTTGTCTGTTTGCCAGAAGGTTGCTACAGTTCTACATTTCTGTGATCTCAACTACTTTGCTTGACTGTAGCTTGCTCTTACAACAGTTCATTTGTCCCAGTATGCAAGAAGGAGAAAGACACACACAAGGGAAATGGAAATAGTATTAACTGTGGGCTAAGGCAGAAGTTTTTAAACTGTGATCTGAGTTCCATTTGGGTGACTTGTGGAAAGGCTGCAACGCAGTCACATATATCTGCACTGACTTTCCTTGATGGGATGATGGAGGCCTAAGATGCCCAGCAAAGGGTTCATGGTTCGCATAGAGGAACAAGATGCTTGTCTTTTGCTGCACACAAGTTAGCTGGCTTGATGGAGATGTCAATTGCCAACATGGTGCCCAGAAATCTCCACGTAAAGGTAAAGGTAAAGGTACCCCTGCCCGTACGGGCCAGTCTTGACAGACTCTGGGGTTGTGCGCCCATCTCACTTAAGAGGCCAGGGACCAGCGCTGTCTGGAGACACTTCCGGGTCACGTGGCCAGCGTGACATCGCTGCTCTGGCCAGAGCCAGAGCCAGAGCCGCACACGGAAACGCCGTTTACCTTCCCGCTGGTAAGCGGTCCCTATTTATCTACTTGCACCCGGAGGTGCTTTCGAACTGCTAGGTTGGCAGGCGCTGGGACCGAGCAGCGGGAGCGCACCCCGCCGCAGGGATTCGAACCGCCAACCTTTCGATCGGCAAGCCCTAGGCACTGAGGCTTTAACCCACAGCGCCACCTGCGTCCCATGAAATCTCCACGTAGATTTCTGCAATTGGGCCTGCAATTGTGGGGGAATTAAACACCTGGGGCATTTGACCCTTTAATCACTTTGCTTTCCCCCAAAACTATACAAGACACACGCTTTTAAAGCTTAAACAACGTATAACTTTTACTTAATGTACTCGCAACTTGCAAACTAAAATATGCAACGTAGGTACGTGTTAACTTACATTGCTCATACATCTTACATATCTAAGATAAATACTATTACAGACTAACTCTGAGACAGTCAGCACAACAGTTCAGCTGCTCTCACATGAAAGACTAACTGCCATAACTGTACCAACTGAAATAACTGCCTCTGGGCGTGTGACAGCACAGATTTCTATAGCCCTTGTGAGCATTAACCCATATAATTAGCATTTTGGGTGCTTCCATCCCACAAATTGGACCCGTGGCAGTAGCAAAATGCACCTGGGGAGTTCCGAATATTGCTGCATGGGGAAACTGATTTGTTAGCTGTTAACCAAAGTTCCAAACTGGAATACAGTTGGGTTTGTTTTAGAATACCTGGCCAGTCAACATCATGCTCATGTAACTCTTTTTTTTTTTTAATTAATATTTATTGAAATTTTCCAAATAGTACAAAGACAAAAAACAAAAATTAAAAGAACAAAAAAAATATCAAAAAAGAAAACAATTAAAAAACACATAATATTTAAAAAACCTTATTTTTCTTCACCTTGTTTCTCTGACCTCCTCCCCCCTCCCCTTCTTGTATTCCAGTTTATGTTATCCGCTCAACAAGTTCTTATCTTATTTCTCAACCTTAACTTAATAATTTGTTTAAATCATGCTATTATTTTCCTTTTCTTCTTTCTTCCGTTCCTCAATTTATTTTTAAGAACCTTATATCTAATCATGCTCATGTAACTCTTGACAGGCCTCTTGTCTTTCCTGCAGCATTGCATGCGACGCAGCACCCTCGTGCCAGCCCTTCAGCCGCCATGCCCTCCTGCTGCTCCTGCTCTTGTTCCCAGACCTGCCTGTGGCATCTCCCAACCTGAAGCCGTCCTTGCCTCCCATTGTCAAAGAGAGCCCCTTTCTGGTGGCCTGGAATGCGCCCACCGCCCGGTGCTCAGCTGCCTACGGGGTGCCCCTCCGCTTGGACTCCTACAGCATCCTGGCAAATGCCCAGGAAGTCTTTGTGGGCGACAACGTCACAATCTTCTACTACGACCAGCTGGGCTTGTATCCCTACTACTTGAACACAACGGTGCTGCCCACTGCCGTCAACGGAGGCTGCCCTCAGAACGCCAGCCTGACAAGGCACTTGGAGCAGATGGAGAGGGACCTGACAGCAGCCATGCCCTCCAGCTCCTTTGCGGGCCTCTCTGTGATAGACTGGGAGAACTGGAGGCCCCTGTGGGTCAGGAACTGGGACAAGAAAAACGTCTATCGGAACATGTCTGTCCAGCTCGTCAAGCAAAAGAATCGCCATTTGTCAGACGCCCAGGCCGAAGTGCAGGCTAAGTGGGAATTTGAGACGGCCGCCCAGGAATTCATGTCTAAGACCCTGCAGCTGGCCCGCTCTCTCCGCCCCCAGGGCTGGTGGGGCTACTACCTCTTCCCAGAGTGCTACAACTACCACTATTTGGATAGCTTTGAGAACTTCACAGGGCACTGCCCTCCGCTGGAAGTGCAGCGCAACAACGAGCTGATCTGGCTCTGGGAGAACAGCAGAGCCCTCTACCCTTCCATCTACATGGAGGAGGCCCTGAGGACCTCTCCGCAAGGAAAGAAGTTTGTGTGGGCCAAAGTGGGGGAAGCCCTGAGAGTGGCGGAGCTGCCTTCTGTTCAACATTCCCTCCCTGTCTTTGCGTATGCCAGGCCGTTCTACACCTACACGCTGAAGGAGTTGTCTCAGGTGAGATACTTGCCCTCTTCCCCACCCTTGCTCCTAAACTGCACAGTGTGTGTGTGTGTGTGTGTGTGTAGTGTCCATGCTTTGAGGCCCAGTAGATTTACTGCTCAGCAATGTTGTGAACACATCTGAGTCTTAGTTAGAGCTCTTGATCAATGGTAGCCAGTGAAGGAAGGAGCCTTGTGGCAAAGAGGAATAGAAAAGAGATAAGGTGTTAGTTGATTTCTGAGTTTATCTCAGGACTGTGTGAGTTGCCACCAACTTCACTCCTGGCCATGGTGATGCAACCAAATAGAGGGTAAGAGGGCTATTGGGAGAGACCTTTGGATTAAAACACAATATTTATTGCAAACATTTCAATACCCTCTTCATCTAAAGTGACTCCATGATGAATGGCATCCTTTTTTTTTTAATGTAACTATTACAAGGGGTTGGAAGAGATGACACTTCCAATATTAACACACACACACACACACACACACACACACACACACACACTCTTCCTTCAGCATGTGAACATCCCTTCTCAACATACGCTATTAAATCTGATACACATGGCACTAATGTTGAACATTTAATACCTGCACTCAGATTTCACACCACTTTACTGGCCATGCTTGCCGTGGTTTTCTTCCCCTCAAATTACATGCCAATTAAGTGTTTCTGCATGAGCAATTCTCAAATATTTTGGGCCCTGTGGCAGGAGTAGAGATCCATTAGGAATCTTGATTTTCTATGGTGGTGTAATACTCAGTCATAAAAATGTTTAAAATGTGTGTGTGTGTGTGTGTGTGTGTGTGTGTGTGTGTGTGCTGTGTTGGGAAATGCCATTCCATCTCTCTTCAGGACTGGAAATTTTACTGTTTTACAGGATAACAAGAACTGCTTCTGTTGCACAGAAAGCAAAATGGATTAGGTTTATGGTTTGACAATAAACGTACTCATACTCATGCTCCATGAACACACACACACACACACCAGTCTTCCCTTACACTGTGCAGTGTCATTTGCATCAAGTGAGTCTGATATTCCTGTCTAGCCATTCGAGCATCAGCAGTGGCCGTATTGGGCTGTATTCAATGGTGCCATTCTGCTCATGCAACAGGCTTCTGTTTGCTCAGTCGAACTTCCTTCTCCTTTCCTCTGCAGCCCCCGTGTACCCTCAAAATCCACCCAGAGGACCTTCCAGAGCATTTTTTTTTTTTTGGGGGGGGGAGGACGTGCAGGGAGAGGATAGGATGCCCTATTGTGTTGAGCAGAGTCCCATTATTGCAGCACTGGACACAATACCCAGCTTGGGTGTTTGTTCTTGACTACAGCAGGAATAGAGGATATCCAAACTGCAAGCGAATATCAGATTCCTGGTGGTCTTTGCTTTTAATTCAAAAGGAGATGCGATCCAGAAGTCGCTTATCCATGGGGGCAGTACCAAAGAGAAGGCAGCAGTGGAATGTGGTGCCCTTGCTAAAGCTTTAGTGAATAGCTGGGAACTGCTACCAATACTCTTGGCCATTCTTTCCCAGCCCTTGCTGCCTGTACTGACTACTTCTGAAAAACATGCATTAGAGGGCTTGATTTCATACAAGTAGTGTGTGAATTGCCTGTATGTTTGTAGCCCTCATGGCTGAACAAAGAGAAATACTGGTAAATGTCTTGAAGCAGGGTGGCTAACCTGGACCTGGGCCCTCCAGACCTTATTGGATTACAGCTCTCATTATACTGACCACTGGCCATGCAGGCTGGAGCTGAAGTCCAACAATATCTAGAAGGCTTTGTCCCAAAGCTTCAGAACGAGAAGTCAAACCTGGATTTGTAACTGTGTTTATTCAGTTGAGCATCATGATTTATAAACTCATGTAGAAGCTTCCTTTCTTTATAAGCCAACTGACTCAGATCTTTGTATGTATGGGGAAAAGTTCTATGAGAAACGTTATACCAAATATATTCTGGTGCCCGACATCCACCAGAAACAGCTTAGGTATTTACCGTAAACTTGCAAATTAATGTGTGCTGGTTTCTGTTGTTCTAGACAGACTTGGTGTACACCATTGGGCAGGCTGCAGCCATGGGGGCTCACGGCATTGTACTCTGGGGGGAAGCAAAGTATTCTCGCAACCGGGTAATTTTAATAGTAGCCCTTGAGGCTGCTTTTCTTACTCATTCTTTTATTTTATCTATCTTGTTTATTTTTCTGCATCAGGTTGATGGGCAAAGGGAAGAATCAGAGGTTCTACTTTGTAAACTGGCTACTTAAAAGACTAGCAGAGAGTACCATGGGGTATTTAAAATGTTCTAACTTCACACACTGCTGCTTATTCTGAAATGTTGAGCTTGTCAGTCTTCTATATGCACATCTGCAGATGCACAAATTGCTTGCATGTTAAAAAAAATAATGTCAGGGAGAAGGTTTCTAGACTAGTCTTTTCCTTGACATCCTAGCTCCTGATATGCAAGGGGTATTTAAAAAAACCACAACCCTTTTCCTACAGTCTGAAATGATGCACCCCTGATACAGATTTGCCACTGTCCTGAGAACTTTTGGCCTAGGCATTGGTATGCAGCCAGTGTTCAGGTGCTATATTTAAGTTACAGAATGAATTACGAAACCTCTCCTGTCACAGACCCTCCCATGTAATGCTAAAGGAATAATTTTAAGGCAGAATCAACCCCTTTGTGAGAATTTTGTGGCCTCGGTCCTGTATACCTGAAGGAGCGTCCCCCCCCCCCATTGTTCAGCCCGGACACTGAGATCCAGCACTGAGGGCCTTCTGGCGGTTCCCTCGATGCAAGAAGCCAAGTTACAGGGAACCAGGCAGAGGGCCTTCTTGGTAGTAGCAGCTGCCCTGCGGAACGCACTACCACCAGATGTCAAAGAGAAAAATAATTACCAAGCTTTTAGAAGACATCTGAAGGAAGCCCTGTTTAGGGAAGTTTTTAATATTTAATGCTGTATTGTTTTTAATATTCAGTTGGGAGCCGCCCAGAGTGGCTGGGGAAACTCAGCCAGATGGGCGGGATATAAATAATAAATTATTATTATTATTATTCAATTCCACAGGACCCCAGCCTCAATTAGGACATTTTAAGCGCTAGTCAAATAGGAATAAACAAGTCCCCAATACAATTAAATTCCAGTATCTTCTAATAGATTTATTTAGTTTTGCATCACAGACTTTCTGGCATTTGTAGCTATTAACTCTTGTAATAACTGTTTCCCTCACAGACCAATTGCTTAAAGATTCAGGACTACCTGAACAGCACCTTAGGCCCTTATATTGTCAACGTGACCATGGCGACTAAACTTTGTAGCCAGAAGATCTGCAACAGCCACGGCCGCTGCATTCGCCGATGGATGGACTCGGACAGCTACTTGCACCTCAGCCCTGACACCTTCCAGATCCAAACAATAGCAGAGGGCAACCAAACCCGAGTGCTGGTGAGGGGGCAATTGAGACGTTGGCAGGAGGACAAAATGAGAGAAGAGTTTGTGTGTCACTGTTACCAGGGCTGGAATGGAGAGCGCTGCTCTGCCCGGGGGCGGGGCTTCTGGTTGCGGACAAGTGATTGGTTAATTCTTGGGGTGCTCCTGTCCACACTGTGGGGGTGTTGTTTGTGAGCCATTTGGACCAGTTGTGATACATGTGGATTTTTTGTGTGAAGCCCACAGAGGTGAAGTGAATCCCATGACCCTCTGCATAGTGGTGAGAAGGGAAGACCAAGACAAGCATGGCGTTTGGTGACAAAGGTGTTGTGAAGTGATCTGTGGCTCCCACTGATGTTCCTTCTCCAACAACTTCCATGACCTATGCAGGATTCTATTCTTCCAACACACTGAAGATTTTCTTTTAAAGTTTTGTAACTCTCTTCACCAGCATAGCTGCAGCTTTAATATTCAGCGGTGCATATTTTCCTAAACTGTGACAAGAACAGTAGTTTTCTAATTGTTTTTTCTTAAGCAAAAGTTAATTCCATCAGGATCTGATATTTATAACAGTTAAATAACGGCACAGTCACCTTTAACAGCACTGTACTGTATTTAAGCAGATTATTTATACAGAAGAAACATTTCCTACTTGAATCAGATAGAAGTCCTCCAAATGTGATTGGTACTGTTTAACTGATGTGTGTCTGTCTGTCTGTCTGTCTGTCTGTCTGTATACGTCAAGCTACCTCTCTTATTAAGCGGGGGCAAGATTAAAAAAACTTTTTAAATTAAATATTTTTCATGTGACACCGATTGACCTAGCATTTCAATATTGTCACCTACTGAAAGCCATAACCACTGCTGTTCAAGATCAGTGGCTCTCAGACCTCCCCCCTTACCACAAACCCATGGACCATGTAAAAATTGGGTGCATGGAGGTTCTTGACAGACCGTAAGAGTAGTCTTTGTTTTCCAGCTGCGATGGATGCGCCTGTTTTTCTGAGCGAAGTTCTGTAGTCTCAGGTGTCATTTTTTTCAGCTGTAATCTCAGGTCAAAAGCCTTAATCTCAGTCGCCACAAAGAATAAATCAATTGCAGAGCCAAATACAGATACTCTAAACCATTTGACAACCTGAATGGAGTTTGTGGAGCACCAGATGAGAAACTATGATCTAGACTGGGGTGGGCCACCTGCAGACCTAGCCTAATTCCAAAGGCCTTCTGCAAGAGAACCAGGTTAGACTCCTGGTAACAGCAATCTACTTCTCCAGCAGCCAGTGGTTCTTCTCCCCTGCTGGCCTCAGCCCTGCCCACAGCTGCCCTGTTTCCCTGAACAATTACCTGTAAGAGAAGGCAGCCCTCAATAGCAAATGTTCCCCATCTTTCCTTTAGGGATATGGATCGTGTGGTCCAGAAACATTTGCAGGACCACAGCTCTCATGATCCATGATCATTCGCCATGCTGGCTGGGGCTGATGAGACTTGTAGCTCATCAACATCTGTAGCACAGTTTTCAGGAGCTGCTGCCACTGCCATCACAATCTCTGTGCATGGTATTGACTCAAATCTAGAGAACAGGCACATAGCTCTAATGTTGCAGGAGAAGCACAGACACAGCTCCCTTCAGCAGGTCCTCTCCTGGTTTTATCAATTCTCCCCCTGCCCAGGCCCAGCCATTTTTGTCTGTGCTATACAGCAGGGATGGGAGCAGGAACAAAACAAAGGGTCATGAAAAGGAGGAGTGAGTAGAAGGATCTTTGCTGCCACCACCTTATCCTTTGGTCCTGGGCTGCTGCTACATATAGGAAAAGAGGCAGATGGGGTGGGCAGCAAGATGCTCCCCCAAGGATCAGCCGCAAGATTGATCTAAATCAGATAGTGGAACCTTGTGGCCTTCCAGATGATTAAAAGCTGCAACTTAGATTTACACAATATTTAATCATCCATTTAAGCCATGATGGGAGAATAGTAACACATGAAAGATGGCCTGGGAAATGTTGAGATAGCAAGCATTCACGTTCAACCCATCGCTAGCGCTTCAATTTATTTTATTTTTGGTTGGTTATACGCCATGCAATTTTCAGTATTCATTCAGACAACGTTGAAGTAGTTCCTCCGCCTGCCTTAACAAGTCAAACTTTTCTGTCCTATGCTTATGAGATCAAAAAACAAAGGATTAGAGAGGAGGTCCAATCCTAGCTTCCACTTTTAACAGGCATAGGAAGGGGAGGGGCCTACCACACCTTTTGGTCACAATCGCCAGGGAAAGTCAGGTACCGGTATTTATTTTCCAACACAAGGCCAAAAAGGTATGTTCATTTCCTTGCTGGCACTGATATACAAACATCATCAAATGAATTATTCTTCCACTTCCTGGATTTTGCAAGAATACATTGGCAAAAGCTGGGAAAGTGGAGGGGGGGACCCATTACAAGGCTGGCATTCTGGGACATGATGGTGTGCGAGTGTAAAACCTGGTCAGAATACAGAAGTTGCATTTATCCCTGCATTAGAAGACAGCAGATTCCCCCCCCCCCCCAAAGAGCATCTGTCCCCTGTAATCATGAAAAATGGTTCCAGGGCCTTATAACCAATTTATGTAATCTAAGGGGCAACATTATTTTCCACAAGATGGAATTACAATTTGTTATCTTTGCTGTCTCGTGGATAAAGTCTTCAAGCAACTAGGTCATTACCTTCAAGACCCAAAAAGACTGAGAATGGAAGGTTTTGCTAAATACCAATAGGATCAAGATGCAAACATCTGGTGTGTGTGTGTTGCTTAAAAAAAACAACAACAGGCAACATACCTGTGTCTTCAAAGTTTGAAGTCCATTCATTTGCAAAGCCACCTTACCTCCTTCCAGTGCTCCAGCTGAACTGATTGATATTCAGAGTTACCTTCAAAAGCAAGCTAAGCAGCACCAAAATCTACCCAGTAGGCAATGATTGCTATCTCCCTTTAAGCACCGAGAGACCCCAGGAGAGAGACTGAGAAAGGGTGGCAATCCCAAATGGAAAACAGAAGCTTCCATAGCTGTGTTGACAGGCAGGAATTCAGCATGTTTCGCATTCCCCATCCTTGGCAAAACCTATTTAATGCCTGGTTATCACACAGCTGCTGAAGGCATGGAGGCTCTCACGAAAAGAAGGTGGCACCCCCAGTTATAGCCAAAATACAACCAAGGCATGCAGCATCAATGAAAACAAGAGTCTGAAGCAATGGGCAGGAAGACTTGACTGCGCACAAGCCAGCACTTGCTGTTTTGTGGAACTGGCAATCACATTCCTTTGGCTCTGGCCCTCCCACAGAGTTGCAGCGAAGTTAACGATTATACACTGCTGGTTAAGTTTAGAGCAATTAGGGTGATCTTACAAGCTGCCTACAGACAATATCTCCCTTTTTATGAGGGGTCTGCATTCCTGCCTTTGCTCCGACTTGTCCCTTGCACATTCCAGAGACACAAACTTGTATTCTTGTTGTCAAGCTGGCTACCACAAACGCTTAAGGAAAAGGCTTGACTAAGTCAGTACAGTGACCTTTATCTAGAAACTGAACGCATGCTTATCAGCTGGGGTTGATTCATAATTTACACACCTGCTTGCTACACACACATTGGGGTTTGCAAGGCTGAACACCAGAAGGGGTGATGGGGAGACGTCCATTTCCATACACACAATTAGGCAAGTGGTTGGGAGTCCCAACCTACTGGCACACAGCCATGTCCTGTTCCCCCAACCGATGGGAGATGCACACTGCTGCTTCACCATAGGGAATACCAGTAGATACACATGGTTGAAGTGTAATAGGTGAGCGGACATGTTAGCTTGAAAATTAATGCCCCTGGAGGTAAAGCACACTTTTTTTTACAAGAGTAAAAGACAATTTTTTTACAACCAATATGAAAGACAACAAGAGTGCATTTTCCAATCTAGAAAACAGGCCACTATGCCACACATAATAGTTTACAGGAAGATTAAGTAAGTAGGTAAAAGTGGAGGGGATATTGCATGAATTGAGCCCTCAAAGACCCATGGCCAAACTGGGGTGGTAAGAATGTGGACTGAAAATAAGCTGAGTTGAGTTGCAATCCTAGCAAAGCAGTTGGGAGGTAGCTTTGCTATGAGACCTTGCCACTCAACCCATATTTCTTATGACCTCATCTGCCAGACTTGCTATCATGTGCAGAACATGTGAACTTCTGTGTCTTCCTCCTAGTGTCCCCCTCACTCACCTCAATGTGCCAGAATGTTACATCAAGCTTATTAAAGAAACCCACATCCTATCACACCTATGATGATGTAGACTGTGGTCTACAGTTGCCCAAAACTAGTTAGCCACAAGCTGTTCTTAGTGCTGAGAATAAAGAGATTCAGAATGAAACGGCTCTCATACAGGAACAGGATCCATAACCGTGTCCCATTATGTGCATGGCAGCTCTGGCTTGATTCTGGGAACATGAACAGGATTCATATTATGTATTTATTTATACCTCACTCCCCCCACCCACCAAATGGGACTCAGGGCAGCTTATAGATAAAAACAATAATTGCTAAAAACAAGGGGGGGGGGACTATTAAAAAACAATTAAATATTAATAGAATTAAAACTTGATAGATATATATAATTGGTTTTAAACATACAAATAATCACACACAAAAAACTACAACACCAGCCCTTTCATTAAAAGCAGTCAATTCTGCAAAACCTGTTGGAACAAGGTCTTCCATTTGCTAGTGGAAAGACCGCTAAGAGGGAGCCAGTCTACCTTCTCCAGAGTCTGGGAGCAGCCACCCAGATTACATGGGTGAATGTCTCCTTCCACTCACTTAGGAACTTATCTTACGTATTACAAAATTCACAGCAAATAGAACTACTCGTCCGCAAGATCTCTCAGAGCAGGAATACTCACCAAAATGCCAAGTTTCAGCTACTATTAAGTTAAGTACACTTGGGGTCAGGTCAAGTGTGTACATTCTATTTCACAGGAATATTCTTCCTCCTCATGCTCTTGCAAAACACCTACTCTAACTTGGGCAAGTTGCTCTCAGCCTTAAGCGCATGCTGATGATGAACAACTTTTCTATGCAGTAAATCAAAGGGATATTTTGTGATTTTTCTGAGCAGCTGCGAAACAACAAAGAAACAGATCTCACATTTCTCCGCTTGCCGTACACTCTGCTGAGCTGGAACCAGCCAAGAAAGCAGAAGAACATCAGCAACATTCTTGAAACGAGTCAGTTAACTGAGCAGTGACAGAGTTTGGGAGATGGGCTGTTAGAAGCAAGTGGAGCACCATCTTCCTTTGGTGCACGGAAATAGCCACCGGAAGTACCACCTCGGTACCACCAATGACTGAGTCTCTGCCAGGCTGCGGTCTTTGCATAGTGAACTTTCAAGTAGCCAACACAGGGCAGGCAGCTGCCTCAACCTACTAAAGAAATACACAAAAACCAACTGTTTTAAAAATACTTTTTATTTTTAGAAAATACAGCATTCAGTACAGTGTGCCCTGCCTCCCCCATAATCTAAAAATCCACATCATCACCCAGTCCAATCAGGAATGTGCATTTCCTAAGTTTCTCCAAACCTCTGGTGCTCATGTTAAGATTCTGCATGCTGTTAGTGTGAATAAGGTAGTGGTAGTTTCTGGCCTGCTTGTCACTGTGGCAAGTTACAGTCAAGTGACGGCCGTGATCACTTTTACCACGCTGTCCATTGGCCCTGCCTTTCAGCCACTACAACTAAGCACCTGCTAGAGCAGTGTGTGCACTAAACCTATCGCAGCCTCCACTGAGCATGTGCAGGAATACTCTACCGTTCTTCAGTAGTAGCATAGTCTCAACGCTCTATGGGCTCCTGCCACTTTGGGGCCCTTCAAAACATTGCCCCCGGGCTTCCATATAGCGCTAAAATGATTCAAGTCAAAACAAGTTCCAAATGAGAGAACAGCAACTACCTAGGCCACCATAATGATGCAATATTAGTGGGCCCACTAAAATAAACTGAAACATTTTAAAAGGGGAGAAACCATGTCTTCTGTTTCTCTGACGTGACTCCTAGATGGCAAAATTATGATGTTATCTTGACTCATTGATTCTGATCCAGCCTAATAAATTTGGAGACTGTTTTAGGGGTGGGAAATGATTTCCACAGGCAGAGATACCTGAGGATACCCATGGGAGGAAGGATGTCCCATGCTCTGAGTAATATTCCTCTCCAGCTTAGAAGCGTTCCAGTGCTGGGGTGTTTCCTCCAAAACAGGTAAGGAGTGTGGGGGAAGCTTTCTATTGTGCAGATTGGATGGATACTTGTGAAGGATGGGATGGGGGAAGGCTGGATATTTATGGGATTGTCACATGATTGTGATCTTCATCCAGCATGGCTGATTTTGAAAGTCATCTCGTCACCTCTGAAACAAGAGTTACCCCTCCATAAAAAAGAGAGGCTCCAGATATTTAGATCGCATAGTGGAGTAACCGCAGGCACCAGTCATGTTCATAGGTCAGTGGGTAGGCGGTGGGAGACAATGATTCTGTAACTAGTCTCTCTGAAATCCTGAGGTTTGGCCTTTAGTGTTAGTGGAGAGGAGAAAATGAGACAAGAAAGGGAGTACTGAGATGTAGGCTACCAATTCTCTCTTTTTCCTTCATGGAAGTTCTGATAGGTCCTTAAATTATAACTGATAAATCTGACCAATCTAATGGACTCCAAATATCACACAAGGCCAAGCTAGGTCTTGGTTGCTTTAGCCACCAAATTCCTTTGGGACATGTTGTGGGATAACGAACATGGGGCTAATCCATTAAACAGAACATGGCAAAGAACATGTCAACAGTGACCTTGCTAGACAAACTTAAAATGGAATGAAATCCTTATTTTATTAATCTTTGGCAGTGGTGGGGGATCCCAAAGAAATGTATCCTCTGTGACATGCTGGTTACCATCTTCCAGCTACAGAATGGAAAATGCGTCTGAGTCAGCAAATGCTCACATCTGGATGTCCCTTTGCTTGGGCCTTGGGTAGATGCTCTTAAAAATGTCTGACTTCTTGCACATTCCTGAGGGAATGGGATGACAGAGGCACCAGTATGCATTATCTCAAGACAAGAAAGCTTTTTGCTGATTCACTATGTCTCACAGTGGCAGTAAAAATGCCCACAGAGGGTGGCAACATCTAGAAGCACATGAATGAAAGCACAGGTGGGCTAGATAACCCCACACGTGCATAGCACACTCCACCTAGAATGAAGACTCGCCCCACAGGATTGTTACCGGGAGGTGGGGGGGGTTAGGGATAAGCCAAATAATGGCGGCTGGGGAGCCTAGAGCAGGGACAGCCAGTGTGGTGTGCTTCAAATGTTGTTTGAATGCAACTCCCATCATGCTAGCAGGGGCTGATGGAAATTGGGAGTTTGACATGTGGAATGCACCAGCTTGGCAACTCCTGGCCTAGAGTTGTCAACAGTTACGGTGTTCCAGGAACAAGAATTGGGGGTGGAGGAGTGAGACAACCTACCACTGCAGTCCCTGAATGTAGCTTGACAGTTTGGGTTTTGGTCACAGAAAATATAGGCAAATGAGAGAGGAAACCCCCAGTAGAGGATTTCATTATCCCTATTTGAATCTGGATCCTGCTGGCTGAACATGACATGCTGAGCTAGGCCAAACTTTGAACCTCATCAATGTCTTCTGAGCGCTACATACTGGAAGCAAGGCCTGCTGCCCGATGTGGAGGAAATTCTTAAAAGTTAGAAGAGACTGTCCTTCCAATTCCTTCCAGCATACCTCTCAGGAAAATAAAAAGATTATGGGAGAGTTAAAATCTAGGTTTCTCCTCTGAAATTATGGCATGCGCTGTTCTGTATTCTTTAAATCATTTTTTAAAAGCCAGATACTTGAAACTGCCCTAGGGCAGTGTGCTTTGAACTTGGAGAAACCTGCCCTTCCTTTCTTGAATCGTAGGCCCAAGTCCCAGCTGTTTCCACCATGGGAATGAGCGAGCTAGAGAAAACCCAGGCTCTTTCCTTCACACGTGTTGCAGCATTCTTTGCTGCTTAACTTATCTGCCTCTTCTGTAGACTTCAAAAGAATACACTGACTTCATAAAAGGGGGGTGGAGGGAGGGGCAGGGAAGAAGTCACGATTCAAAGCCATCAAGCTAACACCACACAATTGGCTATGTAAGAAAAGAAAAAAAAAGAGAAAAGGGAGAAAAAAGGCTTAGCATTTGTGTGGAGTTTTTGGGGTTTTTCTATGAGATACAAAACAGACCACTAAGAAGCTCCCCAGGGGTCATAAGGAGAAGTTTAATCATGCACGTTAAATTCAGTGACCCCCATGGAATGAACACATCGTCATCTACTACAATGGTTGTCAGAAGTCCCCAATCTGGGTCACATTGCTGGCTTGAGCTGAGTCAGGGCCTACTTCTACTCTTGCATTCAGAGCGGATCGAGAAGACTTCTTCCACCACCAACACCCCTGGCAATGCAACTGCCCTTCCATCATGAGCTGCTCCAGCCCCCCTGCACATGGGTAACACCGTCACACCAGCAGCTGCCCCTTCCTTCCACCTGGTTTACATGGATCTGCAGCAACCACTCTAGGGCACAGAACATTCCTGCCACAGTGAACAACATCTGTCATGGGGAAAGTGCATCCCATGAAGAAGACAACCCATTCAGCATCCTGTGGAAGTGCCAATATTCCCTTAGCTTGGCAAAGCTTTACTGTATAGCTAAGGATCAGCCTGGTTTTGCATCGTAACCTACAGGTGCCAGTGCAGGTGTCACGATTGAGGGAGGAGGAGGACGACGACGACACCTGAGCAAATACATCACTGGGCCAAGGAGCCCAAAGGCTTCACAGCCAACAGCCAGCTGAATGCAATATTTGGAACCATCTAGCTTGAGAAAAGGCAGTTCCTGTAAGTCAGAGCAACAGCTAGGTAAGTTGACATGGCCATTTGGCTGGGAGCCAACTGCAAGGTGAGGCGCTGGTGTGGCAACGTGTGGTAAACCATACCAGAGCTATACATGGAGGTGACACGAAAAGAAGAAGTGGCAGCCTTAAATTAAGAATGTCAAGGAGCCAACCAAGAGGAACTGGGCAGGGATTGCACTTCCTGATTTCTAATTGCTCTCATCTTCTCATGTGGCTGCAACAGTGTGAGGCAATGAGCCATCAAAGTGAGGCAGAAGAGGTTGGGGGAGAAACAGCTTTACAAAACTCATAAAAGTGGACAGTGACATCCAGGACCTGTGTGTGGATTTGTGGCGCCACAAACAAGGCTACCTGGTAAGGCCTGGAACTGGATGCCAAGCCTCTTCACTGGTGAAATGAGAGCCACTATCAGGAACTATCAGCCTCTCCTTCAGCTGCCTGGAGATGAACAGCTTTTCTACATCCAAACAACATACCTGTGTCGTTTGAGCAAATCCCACTAACCTCTAGCATCTCCCCCACCAACTCCATGGTTTTAAACAAAAAAGGGGGAGGGGAGATCCTGCTGCAGTGTTAATCCCTGGAACACACTCCTTAAACCTCAAATAGTGAGTACTGAGTCAACTCCTAGGCAAACTTGCCATCTTGGTAAAACATGACATTAATGGTATGGGAATTTCCAAAGACTATTGATGCACTGTTTTGTAACAGTAAGAGAAAAGGCATTTGGAGGGGTTTTTTGTGGGGGGTGGGGGTGGGTAGAGTTCTGCTCTTTGCGTGTGAATACCCCACCCCAGATAAGTGGTGAAGAAAATCCTTTGAGTGGTGCCGTTTCCAAGTAAACCAGGTCACAATATGAAGCAGTAAACAGGAGCATCAGTTTTAAGAGTCATTTCAATCTAGAACAGTTATGGTTTCCCCCCCATCCCAGGATTTACACAACGACAGAGCAAAAAGGAAGAGAAATGGCTTGGGGGTTCTCTCTCTTCCTCCCTGCCCCCAGATTCCTACCCTCCCTCCCCCTAATGAAACCAGGTGGAGACAACTTTGAAAGAAGAGATGGAGGAAACAGCGCTGGAGTTCGGTGGACAGGCTCAGATGCAGAGAGGTGGATTTGGTTGGAGCTGCGATTCCGGAGGCTGGTAGGCACCCGCAGCCCCTTTCCTGACCTGTCCTCCTGTCCACGAGGGTTTAACTGTCTTCACCATTCTCGCCTGGTCCTTTGATAAGTCGCTTCTGTCCCCTCTTTCCCACAGGCCCCTTGGGTTTGGCAAAGGCCTGCTTGAAGGCATGCTGCTTGGGGTGGACCTCATCATACAGGAACTCTGCTGTCAGCTCAGCTCCATCATCAATTTCAATCTGGCAAAGAGGAAAGAGGAGATGCAGTCCTCTGCCTTGGCCTCTGAAAACACCTACATCTCAGATGAGACAAGGATTGTCTTCCTCGTAATGCCACTCTTACCTCCCTCGTCCACCTCTTTCCCCAAAATCATTTCTACCATCCAGCAGCAACTCTAAAATGTTGCTTCCAACCAGATCTACTTTTCATCTCCAGAATCTGAGTATCACAGCTCCTCATCTGAGCAACGAGCTTTTCATCATTTCGTAGGTCAGCCATGCAATTTTGAAATTTCTCTTGCCCCCCCCCCACTGTGAGAACTATCCAGTTATTCCTATTCTCTGCTTCCTTTTCCTTAAGCCGTTACTCATCTAAGAGAGGACCTGTCCTCTCATCCCATGACTCTTTTTTCAGATGCTTGGTAATTCTATCCTTAATAATGGTTTCCACCAGTTTCCCCAAAACACAAGTTAAGCTAACTGGCTTGTAATCCCTTGGATCCTTTTTTTAAAAAATCAGCAATTTTCCCATCTGCAATCTGATCTTAGGGACAAGGCACAGTTTCCTTAGATGGCCAGGATCTGCCCTACATCTTCTGCTGGGAAGACAGATGCAGCTGATTCATTCAGCTTTCCTGCAGTCTCTTTTTCCTTCTTTAACACATATTTGACACCCTTGTCATCCAAAAGCCCAACTGCCTCTCTAGCTGATCTTCTGCTACTAAAGTATTTAAATATTTTTTTAATGATTGGTCTTAAGGTTTTTAAGACCAACGTCAGGACACTTCCCCAAGTTATATACAGTACTGGGTCCTGAGGAATTCCTCCGGAAGAATCTTCATCTACTGTCCCACCAGTCCTCACACCATCCACAGCTCCCAGTGTCCATATGGAAGGAGGAGGATTTCATCAAATATAAATTTAAGGGTCAAGGGGTGGCGGCAGCCTAGGCTTACCTTCTTTGCAATCTCTAGGCAGAAATCTTGTTCCACGGAGTCAAGCAGTCGGCTCTTGCAGCTGGAGTACAACATGCGCTCCTTGATGCTACATTTGTAACCAGGCATGGAGTAGATAAATACTGCAAGGAAGAGAAAACAGGGCAATCAGCCATCCCTGGGTCTGGCCATGATTAATTCCACAAAACTATAGGGAGCAAAACCATGCATGCAACAACTATAATGGAAGGAAGTGCAGAACACAAAGAGTAGGAAAAAGTTTTGCAGGCGAGCATTTTCCTTTTCATGTACTGTATTGTTTCTAAAAGCTCTAGCATTGGTTATATCAGAATTCTTTGCACTAAACCAGTGATGGCCAAACTTGACCCTCCAGCTGTTATGTGACATCATCCCTAGCTAACAGGACCAGTGGTCAAGGATGATGGGATTTGTAGTCCCAAAACAGCTGGAGGGCCAAGTTTGGCCATCACTGCACTAAACCGATGGCTTATGAGGCTTCTGGCACTGGAGAAATTGCATGAGCAAATACATATCATCAGAAAGGACTTAACAGGCACATTCTCACGGTTTCCCAGATTCATGGACAGAAGAATCTGCACTGGTGGGGAGAACCCTTTGATACATTCAGAAAATAAATTCCTATGCCTGTCTAGAGGGAGGGAAGGAAGGATGAATGAAAGAAAGAAAGGACAGGCACAGATACAGAAGCAAAATTCTGGTCTGTAAAAAAAACAAAGACAAGGCTGTAGATTTGGCCAGAGCTTACCAACTGACTCCAGATAATCTCCCTCGTGAGAATGCTTATACAGGAAGAAGTGGTAACGGGCCGAATCCTGAGGAATTCTTTTAGGCAGGTCTGCTATCTCAGTGGCGTTGGTGTGGACCAAGTCTATGGTCTCCCGTTCCAGGTCCAGCTTCTGTATAAACAAAGGCAAGAGGACACAGTTGAGAACAACATTTGGCTCGGGGGAAACCAAGAGCCTTTGAACAAGCAGGGCTTGCACAGAAGTCCAAGAGATGTTCAAAAGGCCAAACTGAATAGTGAAAAACGGACTTCTCACCAGCTGGATGTAATTGATCTTCTTCTGTTTTAGTAACTGGATGGCCTGCTGAGCTTCTGGCTGCAAAGGAAAAGCCAGTCCCTGGAGGGTCTGGTGTTTGCTTTCAACGCTGATTTCAGTCTTGACCTGTTTAACAGGGGTGGGGATGGGGGGAAAGGAACATAGGTGAAATGAAGGAAGAAAGAAAGAAACAAAGGTGACAGCAAAACACAAGCCATGCTGCTGGGACTCGGGGCGCTCAGAAGCTGATGCACCCTGGAAGGGAAAGAGCCTGTGGCAAGGGGCTGCTAGCAGCTGCCATGGCACATGGGGATGGAGCCTGTCCACAATGCTGGACCAAGGAGAGGACCAGTGGAGAAGCCTGGTGCCCTGCTCCCTAGACTTGATGCATCAGTCTGGAGGCCAGAAGAAGAATCCTGGGGCAGGATTTGCATTGAGCCACTGGCAAAGTTTGCTTTCAAAACACCACCACCAGGTTTGGTAGGCAGTTGCAAGCAGGGGCGCTTCTCAGTACCTAAAAAAAACCCTCTGGGAAATGGAATATGAAATAAATTTGCGTGTGCTCTATATATGCACAAATGTAGGTCTCTGTGCAAATTAAGACGGTGAGTGGCTGGGGTCTCGCCAGCACTGTGCTTTGCAATAAAAGCAAAGTTTAAGTTGAGGAAAGGGGCAGAAGATATGGGGCCCAGCACAAAAGACCCAGAAATCAGGCTCCCAATTAGACCAGCTGAAAAGAAAAACACATGCAATCCCTCCCCAATTTTTGGTCCAAGTGTATTCCATAGGTTCTGAATAGAAGCATTCATTGAAAACCAAATTGTACATCTGTTCCGATCTTTATCCAACCCCTCTCCACCACACACACCATATTCTTTTGTACCTGCCCATGTTTTATCTTGTTTTTAAATCAGAGAAGTTTTTTTGTGGAGGGGTGGGACAAGATTTACAGAGGAGAGAGAAAGGAAGTTTCTCATTAGATTTATGAAATTGGTTAATTGTTGCAGTTCAAATGTCACATTTTTTAAAAAAATAATAATTAAAATACAGTCTTAAGAAGGGGAAATGTGACTAATTCTGGCGACTTTGGTGCACTAACACACACACACATCCTCGCAGTCTTAGCTTAAAAATAATAATAATAAATTCATTCCAAAATAACTGCAAGTGGCTGTAGACCACAGCCTTATAAGGCTTTGCACAGTGTCACCAGAGGAAAAATCATTAGCTGTTTGCTTCCTGCTTTGTAGAAGAGCAAGAAATAGGTCACACGCTTCATTGAGTAACTATCAATATTTCACTTTCATTCTTGATAAAGGAGTGAAAGCGAGGCTTTGCTTTTTATCATGAGAGAGAAATGTCATTTTCCAGTAGATGAAAAATTATTAAAATCCCAGCTCTGCCCATATATAATTTGGAATATATTAAGTATCAGAATAAGGAACTGGTCTGTAGAAGAATCCATGAGCGACACAGTTAGAAAGCCAGAAATGTGGAATGCCTGAAAATAATACTACTTAAAATAGATCATGCTGTATTATTTCAGGAGTAGCCAGTTGGCTGGGACTGAGGAGAGCTGGAGTCTAGCAACATCTGCAGGGCACCATGTTGGCTACCCCTGTATTGCTTACTACAAAGGAGGCAGGGAACCCAAAACTACAAGACAAACTTGTGAAAACGCCGTTTAGGACAGACATAAGAAAGTAGTTCTTCATTTAAGGAACTTGTAGCCACATGAGGTGGTGGTGAATGGCAGTTTAGATGTCCTGAACAGTCCTATGTAGTATACACAGAAATTACAGATCCTGCCACAATTGGGATTCCTCCCCACTTCTGAAGTTTCAACCCCGTCCTGCGAAGGAAGCATCAACAGAAGCTTTCTTCCTGAGGGTAGCAGCAGGTGTCTGGGGGACATTTTCACTGGGACTGCAGCACAGGAGAGGGTGAAATCTCCCTCTTCACATGGTATAGTCTCAATCCTGATCACTCACTTCCATCTCCATGGTTGTTTATTCAGAAGGTGGTGGTGGTGGGGATAGATATGTTAAACACAACCACACATTTAACCTCACTTCAGTTTGCTGCTAGCTTCTAACCAAGGCCTGGAGCTTCCCCCAATCTTTTGAAAATGCTCTGAAGGCCAACATTTTGTCTCAGCCAGCCCCAGTGTTCGAATGAGGATCAGGATTTGAAATGGAAGCCAGGAGATCACATAGCAATCTGCTTGGACTTGAGACTACAGGGATGGTCTCATTCAATGCTATGCAGTAAATAAGTAAGTTAAACTCTTGCCCACGGTGTAGGGAACACTCTCCCAATCTCACCTGCACAAATCCTTACTATACAGAGGCATTATCTATGCATTTCCAAAGCAGCCTACTAAGTTTATCATCATGAGACAGAAACTGGGAGAGGTTTCCACATTCTTTGGCTGAATTGTAAGGATTGTCCTGATGTCCTTCAAATTCAAAAATAAACACCCCCTTTAACATATTTATCTTGAATTCCTGTGGTTTGTTTTTTTATCCAGGAGCACTCACTCTGTGCCACATTTATCACGATAGCATTTAAGCAATTACATGCGTTACAAGGAATCCTCCACAGAATAGGCCCTGAATTAGTGAAGATCTCTAATGCCCTATTAGCAAAACTCGCTCACCAGTATATACCAAAACCACTCCAAAAAGGAAGGCCGGGAATCAGTTTCTTTCTGTTAGAAATCCACATCTCCCATTAGGGAACTTATTTCTCTCAAGGCCATTTAGAAAAATGGGACCCACGCTCACTTGGTGAGCATCACAGGAATGGAACTCTGGTTTGTTGGGAATGTTTGTTTCTTTGAGAGAACACAGAGAAGGATGCAACCAAACTGGCAATCAAGAGAAAGAATCCCCCACCACACCCCCAGCGAGAGCAGAAAGCAAAATGCAGGCAACGCCGCCTACCTCCTCAAGGTGAGGGTATTCAACCACTGATGGGCAGCAGCAACAGCCCACTACCATCTGTCATGCAGAACGTAGGGAAACGGAGTCACATTGTGACAGAGACAAGAGAAAAGAGTTACCTGAAAGTCTTCACATATTGTGGGCTGAGCTAATAGCCAAGAAGGGCCGCTAAGCACTCCAGGAGAACACAATCCTTTAAAAGGGGGTGGAAAACATCTGCCCCATGGGTTAAAAATGCGGCCCTCTAGGCCCTTGAAACTTTCCCCCAGCTGTGCCCTCCCACCCATCTCACTGCTCTGCCTCACCACAAGAGTGCCTTTGCCTGCCTGGAATGTGTCCTTGTTTGCAGGATGATAATAATAATAATAATTTATTTATACCCCGACCATCTGGCTGGGTTTCCCCAGCCACCTGGGCAGCTTCCAACAGAATATTAAAATACAATAATCTATTAAACATTAAAAGCTTCCCTAAACAGATAGAGAGCAGTGTGGGATAGTGTCAAAACCTCTGGCTTTTGTGAGGCTGGAATCCAGCCTGCTGTTCTACCCATTGCTCAGTCTACCTTTGCCTCTGGCCTCACCCACCACTGGCATGTGCCCACCCTTCCAAGGTTGCCTGTAAGGTAACATAGTCTTCAGGCTGAAAGAGATTCCCCACTCCTGGTCTGAAATGTTGCCAACAGGTATACCACCTCAGATACAGAAGAGCTGCTTCACTAGGCACAGATGCCCATTTTTTGGAGGTGAAATTTCTGCAATGGGTTCTGCCTTGACTTTGGGGGTGGAAGAAACCAGCCAGCTTTTCAAACCCCCGCTGAACTTAAAGATGATGGCTTCAGTCCCACAGTCTTGAGCATGCACTCAGTGGGGCCAAGCAAGCGTACGTGACTGATTGCACAATGGCTGGGGAAGTGGTTTCGAGTGTTGCTTGTAGGTTTTTGTTTCGTATTGTGTGCAAAGAGGATGTGGCCATTTTTCAATGGAAAGCACACAATTAATTTTTCTGTTGACCAGTATAATAAGAGTCAAACATGGGGGGGGGGCAGGGAACGCCATCCAAAAATGTTGCCAAATGCTTTCGGTTGGACAATGGCCCTGGGAAGCCAAAGAGACTGAGGTTGTGTCTCCAAGGCTTTGCCTACATCTGCATGGTGCAGAAGTGCAACAGGAGGGCAGCATTAACATCTTCCCACAATACACACTCACACTAAACGTCACATTATGCACTTTCATAAGAATGCCATTTGCTATTCAGGTCAGCATTCCCTTTTCTAGAAAATTTCTCAGCTGATATTATAAGAAGGCAGCACTAGCAACATAATCTGTCCCACTTTCACAGGGAAAGACCAGCCAAGAAAATGTACAGGCGTTCAGCCACATATCCTCCACTTCACTGTATAAACAAAATTCCCAAGCAAATGAGAGCCAGTGTGGTATGGTGGATAGAGTGTTGAAATAGGACTGGGAGCCCAGGGTTCAAATTCCCATTCATGCACAAAGTTACTGCATGATTTGGGGCCAGTCACAATCTCTCCGCCTCCGCTACTCTACAAGTTTTGATATAGTTTGCGTTGGGGTGAAGACTATGTATACTACTTTTGAGGTGCTTGAAGTAAAATGGACTATAAATACAATCAAATGAATAAACAAACTAGGTAACTTACTATGATACTTGGTAGCTCAGAAGTGAGTTTGTACTTACTTTAAATGTAAGGTAATAAAAACAGAGGCTAAAAAGACTCTTTAGCCCTCACCTTCTTGCAATGGCACAAAAGAGAGCCAACAGGCTGAGAAATAAAGAAGCCTTAGAGTCCCACTGATTCCTGACCTCCCCACCCCCCAAATTACTCTATAGTTAAATGATAAATTAATTCCACGACTGTCAATCTTATATATACCCAACATGGCAACATCCATGCACAAGGGGGGAGTGTCAACAGGCTTGGGGAAAACTCAAGGTTTACAAAATATTTTAATGAGGCTAATTTTAAGGAGTCATATTTATATTTCAGTATTTACATTGCTCTGTGCTCCACAAAGATTGCATCAGTAATGTTTAGGATACCCCAATAAGGCATTTGGAGAGAGAAACAGAGGCACAGAGAGGGGGGTGGGGGAAGCATGCCTGAAGAGACGTTGGCTGACTTGAGACTGGAACTTCTCACCACACCATCAGGGACTACAATGGATTAACTCAACACACTGCTGAGGCAGGAAGGAGGCATTAAGTGTTTACTTTTTCTGAAAATGGTTGCATTACAAGCTGCTGGGTGAAGTGGCTTCTATAGAACGACAGTAGCTCTTCCTCTTAAAAAAAGGCTTTGAGCTTGAAGTGAGAGCTGGCACATGCAAGAGAAGGAGCTCCATAAGGAAAACATAACTGTGGGGGAGGAGGAACACACATCACCAAGCCTACCATCTTCTCAGTGTAAGACTCCTGGGAATCTGAGTACGTACTGAGGGCAAGTGAAGAGAAGAAACAGGAACGGCAAATAAATGCAGAACCATTTGAGAAAACGGTTCATTGTAGAAGACAATGGATAATGCTATATGCAGTGTATTGGGGAATTGTCACCAAAAAAAGTGAAATAGACTTTGAGGAGGACAAGGGCCTACCATCTCACTGCTGGAGGCCAGGGAATGAAGATCCTTGGAGCACGTGCAAAACAAAATGGCAACCAGGTTAGCTCTGTACTAAAGCCCTCCAGAAAGGAGGTTCACCAATACAGAAATGGATCAGAGTTTGAGCCACACTAAAGAAAGTCTTTGCGGTATCTAAACGTTTTAGCAAACCCTGACATTGTGCACAAGACAGTAAAATAGTTTCATGCATTTAGCACAGGCCTTCTAATGGAGTTCATTCACACAGGGTTACTTTCACAAAAACTAGAAGGAATGCCACACAATTCCTTCATAGAGAAATATGCAGAGAAGATGAAGAAGAAAGCAAAATACAGAATGGCCACATTCAGATTATCTTATTTGGCTTAATAACAATATTATTGAAAGGACTTGATTGCTATATGAACATATTATAATTGCTAATTCCATGAATAACTCTCTTAAATTAATGATAATGTTTGGTTTTGCTTATAATATGTGTATGGTATTTTCAGGCCTTCAGTAACCTATACTTTGTTTTGTTATATTGTTTCTTTTGGGAAAAAGGTATCATTGAAGAAAGACACAAAGAACAAATTAAAAAATAATGAGCCTTTTGGCCATGCACACAGCACTTTGCTCGTCCCTGTGAATGGACTACAATTAACCAGGAAGTCTCTACTTAACCACAGTTTCATGTTTCCTCTGATCCAAGAAACTATGTTTACCAGTTACAGAACAAGTCAGGATTATAAACCACAGGTTGCAGTTGGTTTAGAATCTTCCCTAACAGATAAGATGTGGTTAACCTGCAATGGAAAACACTGGGATCTACTCTTTGGATAATTTCCAAAGAAGACCATGTTTGATACACGGACTTGTGGACTAGCACAGTACAATAAAGTACTGACTTAAATTGAATAAGCGAAGCCATCGTGCTTTAGGGTTCAGAACCACCTGTCAGTCACAGACTCTGCAGTGGAACGAAGAGGCCCACTTGGTTCAAGTGACAGCATTTATTGACAGAATAATGTTTTTCGAGGTAACATGACTCTGAGCATCAGCCAGTTTTCCTGAACGGAGACATGGACTATGGGTCAGCGCATCAACCTCCATCTCCTAAAAAGAAATCTGCCAGCAACTTTTGTTACCATAAATGCTACTTTCTCCAGACACATTTCACGTCTAGTATGGCAAGCGGGTGAATGGGAGGCTGGTTTGGGCCCCTAGTTGTTCACAGTGTGATCCTATGTATGTCTACTCAGAAGAAAGCCCTATTGACTTTGGTGGGACATACAACCAGGTAACTGTGTCTAGAGGGTTGCAGCCTTGGACCCTGAAAAGGAAATGCTAAACTGTTCTCTCTCTGTCTCTGAAGATAAACATTACAATAAAAAGTTCTAAGAGAAACTACAATTCTGTCTTAAGAAATCACTCCTATGTTAATTTGAGCTAAAGAACTATGCAGGTTTCAGATGGGCTAAAGAACTTTCAAGTGCATTTTTATGTTCTGTTACAAGAAACCAGAATAAGATGGAAGGGTTTAATGCTGAAAGTCCGGAAATTCCCAAGTCTTAAGCCTGCCCTTGGAACTCAGCCAAATATGGTATCAATCATTTCTCTACTTCTCTTTGGTAAACATCCACAATCAGAGTAATCTTAATGGTATGCACTAAAAGCACAAAATATTGCCTCCCCAAGAGTCAGTAGCACCTTTACACCTGAGATTTCAGAAGGAAATCTGCACTGGTGTAACATTTGGATTATTTGACAGCCCATTTTTTCTAACTCTATAGAACAAGGTATACGACTGAAGTCTTCGCATTCATTCTTGGGTATTTCTGAACTAACACAAATTACTGCCATTTCAGAGACACCGTCCAGTACTGCGTGCCACACTCCAAATACCTTGCACACTTGCCTTGACACACACATTGAAGTCCCCATTTTTATTTCTATGCCTCTCCAAATTAACAAATGTTTTAAAGTGATATAATTGTCATAATTGCCAAATGATTTATTATACAGAGTAGAACATTTCAATGGTGGCCACATTCAAAAACTTTCCAACCTGGCATGCACATTCTAGCGCACAGCACAGCAGTCATTCAAAATGGTTTTTAGATACTGCATAGAGTTTTCATATTCATTGTAGAGAACGATCCCATGAAAACCTCACAGCTTTCTCTATGATGCATTTTAACCACAGCTTTTTTTTCAGAGTGAACTTGGCAGAACGCAGTTCCAGCACCTCTCAGGTGGGTGCCATTGCCATTCTAAGAGAAAGAAGGAGGCATTCATGGTGAGTTCCAGCACCTCTTTTTTGATAAAAATAGTACTGATTTTAACCAAATCCATCCTATCCAAGGCAGGGGTGCCAACTTGAATTAAATATTTGGCGGGGGGGAGGGGGGAGCTAAGCCTCACACCACATAACTGATCACAAAACACGATACATGCCCACCATCTGAATGGCAGTGCCCATCAACTTTTGGGGGGTGCCCCCCTCAATTATTTTATTGGAGGGGTGTGCAAAGGTACCTTGGTCTCTAGGAGTTGGCTCCTATGATCCATGGGCACTTCTAATTTGCAATTTACTACTGCTTTCAAAACCTTTGAAATTTGTATTATATTTAAAAGTGATGTGGGGGGAGGGAGGGGAAACCTTCTTAACGTCCTTTGGATTTGAAGAACAGGAGTGCAAAAGGATTTGGCCTTCAAGCATTTCACATGGGCAAACAGCTGTGCACAGCCAAAACGATCTTATGCAAGAAGACTGACGCCTTTTTTGCTGCACAGGGATGAAGGGATATTAAGAATAAAACCTGGGAGCAAGTTTTTAGTGAACTCAAAGGGACTTACTTCTGAGTAAACATGCACAGGGCGGTGCTGTTAAATTGTCCCATTTCCCTTAGGCTACTTACACAGCTTGCTTTTCCAACACTGATGTGACTCTGATGCAAGAACATGACAGAGTACTACGACAGAGAGCTTTTGAAAAGAACAACACTAGTTTTGAGAGCATTCAACCTGAACACTAGAAGGTTGGGAAAGAAACGCCGAGATGTGCCTAATGGGCCACCTGAATTCCGTCCTGGGAAGTCAGGCAAGTCACAGAAAAGCAACACTCCAAACACTCAGCAACCTCTCTCTTGGGGTGAAAGAGCACAGAAGCACTGCACAAACAGGCACTCATGCGTTAGGCACAGAAAGGCAAGCATGGAAGAAATACAACTCACAGCACACTGATTTCCACCACCTCCCTTTAAAGAAGCAGAGCCCCCCTTCTAGCACCAGCTAAAATCCACTGCTTGATTATGAAACCTGCAGTCAATAACGTGTGCCATTTTCCCTACTGGTCCAGAACTGTTATCACCAGCCATTTGCCTCCAGTAAACAAACAGGTCAAGGCTAGCAGAGGCTTATCAATGGGGATCTGCTAGCGTTCTTTACCTAATTGTCGAGTCTAATAAATTCTGCCCCTCAGTCTACTTAGACATGCCAAGGGCACTTGAAAACTAAGGCAGAGAGAGAAAGGGGCAATCTTAAGTTTTAAAGGGCTTAGCGAAGCCGGGGACAGGGATGGGCCCTTACATGTTAAATGCCTAACATGATGCTAGCACCTTGAGATACAAAGATTGCCCAGTTAAACCTCTCTCTGTGTGTGCGTCACTAATACTTGAGCCTATGGAAAAGATACCAGTACTAATACGTATTTCAGGCTTTTGTCGTCAGAGCTCTGCCCTTCACTCAAGGAAATTGGAAATACAGAGAAATGATAGAAAGCAAGCAACAAAAAGCACTTACCTGGGCTGTTTTACCCTGCAAGACACAGGCAAAAAGCAGCTTAAATCAAACAAAACTAAAATAAGGCTCGTAGCAAGGCAACTCTGAACAAGAACATTGCTACTTCTGTAAAACAAGACAGAAGGCACAAGCCTGCCTGGACCTGGGCTTTCTACCCAGGCACCTCTTAGGCCAGTTGTGATGGCACAGTGGCAAGAGAGAGATGTTCTGTATGTGCTCAGAAGTGCTGTCTTCTGTAATAACAAGTTAAGGAATAACAGGAGACTTGGTTTCTGGACTGAAAATCCATTCCAGAGCAAGGTTACATAGCTGTTGTCTCATTAAGCAGCAAGGCAAGAATTGTCCTTAATGAGAGGCGTCTCCATTCACTAACATGCATCAGGAGGCAATGATACCCAAGTGCATGCTGGATGGGACAATCCCTGCACCTTGACAAGGGTGCAATAAATCCTTGGCAGTGCTAGAAAAAAAGGGGCAAAATGGAGCATGAGAGGAGGGATTTAAGAGAACTGTCCCTTGGCTTTGTACCATCAGTTCCAAAATGGAAAACTGGGAGGATGGAATCAGAGCTTCTGAACCCCACAGCCCAGAAATGTGGATGCTTTAAACAATATCTTGTCCTTACAGTTGGGCCAACAGCATGAATGTCTTTCCAAATGGAGAGCATGTGGTGCAGCACAGCGCATAAGCTCCCAAGCTCAATTCCTCTCTCGAATAGAGGGTCAGCAGAGACCTTGGCTCAAGAGCTGGGAGAGAAGCTGCAAGGACTTGCTAGGCAAAACGGAGCAATGCCTCAACTCTGTACCAAGCAGCTCCTTGTGGGTTGCATCCAGTTGGTGTCCCCTCCACTAATAGAAGGCCCCTTCCCCCTGTGACCCCCTCAAGCTGGGCAACAGTTTGGGAGGTGGAAACTGCTGAGGATGGCGTTGATCCCTCTGATGCTGGCAGGAGACTCTGGAGTGTCCCAGGACAAGGGGACAGAGAGAATGTATCTGCCTGCCCAGGGAAAATTCATTTACTTCTGTTTGCGCATTATGGCATCCAACCAGGAGCACGAACAGTTGCAATCGCAGGCGAATTCTGTCTACAAAGTACTCTCTCTGTGTTGTCAGGAGATGTGAGGGAGGCAGGGAGAGAGGCCACTGTTTAGGCTTTCACCGGTGATAACCAATTCTGACATCTCTCCTGCCACAGTGACAACAGAGGCCCTGCACGTTGACCCAGGAAAAAGAAGCTCTGAACAGAGAAGGACTCTCTGTCCTAACAACTCAGCCGTGCAGGGATGGCGATGGGCAGAGGCAGAGCTGGGCGCCTGTCAGCAGAAATATCGACATGCATATTCAGAGAAGGGTGCAGAACAAGAGGTGATAACTGGGCTGGGATAATTTCGACTGACTTGCTGAACAAGGAAATGAAAGGTGGGTGGGCAGAAAGAGGCTGTAGGGCTGTATCTTTTGTACATGGGTCTGATATGTTAGGGGGCTGGTTGTGATGGAATGGTGGTGAAAGAATGGTCTTCTGCACATACTTGAAGATATTGCCTTCTGCAATATGTGGAAGTGTAATGGGCAGGGCAAGCTGATTACAAAGACAAGGGTCGAGGAAGGCAGGAACTGCTGGGGTGAGCTGCATTTTTAAAAATGGCAAACTCTAAGCTGTGTGGAGTTGATCAGATTTATCCATTCTCTGAGTGTCAGTCCTTATGCAGCCAAAACAACCCCATCTATGCACAAAAAAGGACCTAACATCAGGTCTGGGTGAACCCCAAAAGTTTGCAAATGTACAAAAAAAGGGTGCAAAACTTAAGCGGGGAAGTGAATCTCAAAAAACAGCCCAATGAAAACTAAACACGCTCAGTGGCCATGGAATGGGGAGAGGAGGGAAAGGAACTAGGGGAGAAGAGGGGGGGAATGGCACGGCCAGCATCGTTCCACGCTGCAACACTTTGCTGTGGATGTTATCTGCATATACTGTGAGCGATCTCAATTTCTCCAAGCTCAAGAGAGAAACATCAGTGGGCTTGGGGAAAAGTTTGCAGAATGACAAAATATTTGGTGGGGGGAAGGAAACCCTTGCTAGGGAAATCCCCAAACAAAATTATGCATGCTTAGTCAGCTGGAATGCTTACTCCGACTATGTGGAAGGGGGGGGTAGACAGAAAACTGGGGGCAGCGAGGGTGGAGTGGAGTGCCCTGAGAGAGCCTGTGACTAGAAAGGCTCACTCCACACCGCAACATTTGGTGCAAGCTCCAGTAGTCTACATAAAATGACACTTGGTTTCAATATTTATGGAACTTTCCCAACATACAGAACGTTGAAATCAGGTACACACAAAGCTCTAGGTAAACTCTGATTATTAGAGAAAAATGGGTGGGAGGGAGGGACATTTGTATGTTTGGTGCCTAAAATGCACACCCCCACCTCTAACTTAGAGGCAAGATTGCTACCCAACTATTAGCATCCCGGTCCTCTATGTGGTCAGTACAGATACTGAGGGGGTGTGGCAAACAAGTAACACAGACAAGAAATAAGTCACTCTTTGGAGCACTAAGTTTAGGGAGGGAGAAATTATCCTGCATTGGTTTTTTCCAGTCCACACCAGCTGAACGTCAATCCAAGTAACATCCCCCAGAACAGCAAATCCTTTTCAGCGTTTCCAGCAAAACACGATACAATTTGGTGCTTCTCTTGCACTCCTAACACCGAGCAAAAGAGGTATAATTTTTTTAATGATTTAAATTTAGACCATGACAGAAGCTTAAAGACAGAAACAAATGCAGAGGAATTTGGGAGACCTGACTTAACGAAACTAAATTTAGAGAGAATCCATTTTTGGGGTAGTTCTTCCACATCCTCCCTCCCTCGACTCCAAAGCAAGTGTTCCTTTGCCATCCTTCCTGCCTTCCCCTGTATTCCACCCACTCTAATTCTCTGCTTTTTAACAGACAGAAACCTTTTTCTTTCTTTTTTTACAAAAAAAAAAAAAAATGACTTCTCCAAACCAACTCTCTTCCCCAGTCCATGTCCCTCAATCTCACTGATGTGGTGCAGCCATTGTTGTTTTAAACACCTCTTGTCCATTCCTCTGGCTTATTCCTGGGGGGAACCACTGGCCCCACCTCAGTCCATGTCCCTCTTCTGCAGTGGGGACAGGGCGTTCCTGGCTCTTCCCTGCTTTCCCTTTTCCACCCACTCTCACCTTTATAAAAACACAATGTTAAGTCTCCCGGAAAGTGTTTGCCGCACATTTAAGTGTTTATCTTACTGCACTTATAAGCTCATTTTAGAAACAGCTGAAAGCAATTTATTTCTGCCTGTTTTCAGGCTTCTGCATTAGCCCTTCTGGGAGAGAACGATAACATCCCAAAGGCTTAAGTCGGTGCAAACGACAACACTGGCTGCTGCACCAATAGCTGCTAAATCACCATTTGAGCTGACCATCATCTGTGGCTGGGAGATCGGAGCTGTCAAGAGTCAAATCAGAAAAACTGTCTGTATACTGTATAGACATATTATACTAAAGGAGCAAGTGGCAATGGAAAACAATGCATGGAAGACTCAAATGGTGAAGGCGATAATGAAATAATACAAAGTGAGAATTCTATTATTGAATAGTTACTGCATTTGTGTAAGGTAATGGCCCATATAACTTTCTAAATCCCTGTAAAGTGCTGTGCCATCATCTTAACTTGGATAGCATTTTTTGCTTAACCTTGGAAGGCTATCTGATTCTACTCCCCACTCTCAGGCACAGAATAGGACCTCAGCTCTGAACCAATTGATAATTTATATCAACCGCAGTTCCATGAAGGTCTCAGATTGCCTTAAAGCAGAGATGGGGAAACCTGTTCCCTTCAGATGCTGTTGGACTCCAATTCCCATCAGCCCCAGCCAGCATGGCCAATGGTCAGAGATCATGGGAATTCTGCAGCAACTGGAGGGCCAGAAATTCCCTGCCCCTCTCAGGATTAATTTCTCCTTCTTCACTGCTTACCCCACAGGAGTAGGATGCCAGCATTATGGCTGTGAGAAGGGACAACTGTACGGGGAGACTACTCAGTAGAGTAGTCAGAATTAACTGATTGACTACCAAAAATGATCTTGGCCGAATAAACCCAGAAAGCCATCAGAAAGCTACAGGAGCACACTTGTCCCATGTTTGGTTCAGGCAGATTAAATGCTGTGCCCTAAATTAGTGCTGACATGATTGTTGTGTAGAATTTGGCTGCACAGTGGTTGCAAAGCTCCTACTGGACAGCGCCTGTGACGGAAACTGCACTGGTTGGGGGCACGGATTCATCTCCCCATATGGCTATGTTCTGGGACCAACAAAGGTGGGCAACTGAGAAAACACAACAGCGAGGCATGAAGCAGATAAGGAGAAACTGCAGAAACAGACTCTACAAGGGGGAAATGGCACAGGAATGGAAATTTGGAGGCCGGGAGGAGAAACTATACCCATAGTAATTTGTGCCTTGAGAAGCTTTCCAACCAATACGTATTGCAAATTTTCAGTTTCCTTAGCCAGTGTGCACAGCCCAAAGAGAGGTGGCGGAGGAGGGGACACTGTTATGGCCACCCCTCTCTGCCACCAGCAACAAGGCTTTATCCCTCAATCTAATAGAATGCACACTGGAAGTCGCTCTGCTTGCTCTATGACGCATAATAGTGCCAAGGGAAAATCATGATTAGCTGGGCAGGATCACCAAGCAATCGTTTGGATCAGTGCCATGATGTGCTGCCTCTCACCTCATTGATGCGGATCTGCTGGAGCTCTTGTTCAGCTGCAGTCAGAGGAGCCGGAGCAGAGTAGGACGACACGTGCTTCTGGTAACCGCTGAGCGAGATGTCTTCCTGTAGTCAGACAGAGGTGGTGATGTAGCAGCCACAGATATGGTTCAAAGTACAACAGAGATGAACGGGGGCGCATTTTCTTATGGGCTACATGGGTCAATGGCTGTGAACCTTACACACAAAGGCAACTCTGGTCAATGTTATCAGCTGGCTTTGGTGTGCAGGGCCAGAAATAGAAACTCACTATTAGCATCAACGCTCTTGACAAGCTCTCGTTTAAAACTGCAACATAGCACACATCGCTAAAAGGGGCCATCACCTACAGTGGTACCTCGCAAGACGAAATTAATTCGTTCTGCGAGTTTTTTCGCCTTGCGATTTTTTTCGTCTTGCGGAGCACGGATTTTGGAAAAGCTTCAAAAATCACCAAAGTCTTCAAAAACCTCAAAAAAGGCTACCACACCGCGTGCTATGAGTTGCTCCTCGAAGTCAAGTCGCAACTGCACCCCCTGAATGCAAGGTTTCAAGAAAAAGGAAACAAACTTGCAAGACAAAGGAAACAAACTTGCAAGATGTTTCCGTCTTGCGAAGCAAGCCCATAGGGAAATCCGTCTTGCAAAGCAACTCAAAAAACGAAAAACTCTTTCGTCTTGCGAGTTTTTCGTCTTACGAGGCATTCGTCTTGCAAGGTACCACTGTATTTCCAACATGGTAAAAGAGCACTTAATGCATTAACTCATGGGTAAGCAAACTAAGGCCTGGGGGCCAGATGCGGCCCAATCGCCTTCTCAATCCAGCCTGTGGACGGTCCGAAAACCAGCTTGTTTTTACATGAGTAGAATGTGTGCTTTTATTTAAAATGCATCTCTGGGTTATTTGTGGGACACAGTAATTTGTTCATCCCCCCCCCCCCAAATATAGTCCAGCCCCCCACAAGGTCTGGGGGACAGTGGACCAGCCCCCTGCTGAAAAAGTTTGCTGACCCCTGCTAACCGATGAAAGAAAAAGGAGCAGTAGTGGCTGGCAGGTGGTGAAGGCAGAATAGTGTTGCTTACCTGGCTTCCCAAATCTGTGCATGACGCCTGGTTACTGAGAGAAGAGGGGCAAGGAAGCAGGTAGCTCAGCACAGTGCGGCTGCAGCAGTGGAGTCGACTCAATGCTCTGGCCACTGCCCCTACACAGAGCTCTCCACTTCTCAGTAATTGGCAGCACCATGAGCCACTGAGAAGTCAGGTAAACAATGTCGCCCTGCCCTGACAGCTGCTACTGGAAAGGAGTTCTTCGGTCAGTTTCACTACGATTCAGAAACAAGAGCATGGAATGCATTTGTATGAAATGCTAGACCATGGTGTAGTGCAACAAGACTGAACCTGTGCAAGTCACGGGCACATGTGTTCTCCCCCCCCCCCCACAGAGCATCCATGAGAAAAAGTGCAGAAACATCTGTTCTTGATTAACCAGGGTAAGCATAGAAATCTAAATGGTGGTTCAACTTAACTATGGCTTTCTAAAACAAGCCAGCTTAATAAACCATGGTTCATCAAGCTGGTTTTATTTGGAGCAAACCATAGTTAAAATCAACCTACTGTTTGCCCAGGTTCAGACCTAATGCTAGGCTGCGCTTAGAGAAAAATGGAAGCAAAAGCTTTCCAGTTCTTCCCTGTGGCCAACCGCAGAGACTCCTCCACCGAAAGAAGATTGCAGGTGTTGGCAAAAAGCCCATACACATTTGACTCTGCTTCTGGAGGCATGGGGACCAGCCAATGCTCAAACTGGTTAACAGCATAGAATCACAATGTTTTCAATGTAAAAGGCATAGCTTAAAAGAATAAATATGCCACCACTGAGAGGAACTTGTCCAGTGTTAGCTGGTCAAGTACACTGGGCTTAGTATTAGATTTTCTGTCAAATGACAGGCATGTCTTGAGGATTTCACAGTTATATATAACTACTGAAGGTTGCAGACAAACAGAAACGCAAGATTCCTCCCACGCAATATAGTGTGATCTCATTTCGTGAGCAATGCTGCCACCTTATGGTGCTTTCCTAGAAAGCCACAGTGCCATGAAAACCATGGCTAGCAAACCAGGGTTTGCTATTGCATCGTGTGTAGAATCATGGACTACCCAAGTTTCATATCAGTACATCAGTACACCCACACAAAAGGAAGTGCTCAAACTTGATGTTAAGCCTATGCACCTCCTTTCCTTTCTGTCTTTCATCCATCTATCCATCCACCCACCTAGGAGTACTGCTCTAATTATGGAGAGGAAAGGTAGAGACAGGGCCTTATTGAAGACCATACAGCCCAAACTCTGACCCTCACCAAGTGTGGATCCAAAAGGATTAAAAATAATAATCATCACAAATTAAATAAATCTGTGGTGGGGGAAAATGGGAAACACTGACGATCTCAGTTAGTTTAAGAACTTAAGAAACCTGTTGTATCAGGCCAAAGGTCCATCATCCTGTTCACACAGTAGCTACCTTGATGCCCATGGAAAGCCCAAAAGCAGGACATGAGAGCAACAGCCAGAGGAATACTGCCATAGGTTTTTTTTACCTATGTCATTTTAAACTTTGATATGAATGGTGTATCCTTAGTTTTAGATTTTGATTTATGTGGAAATTGTTTCTCATTTGGTTGTGAATTTTTTTTTGATGTGGTTTATTTATTGTTTATGACTTTTATAGGGACGCAGGTGGTGCTGTGGGTTAAAGCCTCAGCGCCTAGGGCTTGCCGATCGAAAGGTCGGCGGTTCGAATCCCTGCGGCGGGGTGCGCTCCCGCTGCTCGGTCCCAGCGCCTGCCAACCTAGCAGTTCGAAAGCACCTCCGGGTGCAAGTAGATAAATAGGGACCGCTTACCAGCGGGAAGATAAACGGCGTTTCCGTGTGCGGCTCTGGCTCTGGCTCTGGCTCTGGCCAGAGCAGCGATGTCACGCTGGCCACGTGACCCGGAAGTGTCTCCGGACAGCGCTGGCCCCTGGCCTCTTAAGTGAGATGGGCGCACAACCCCAGAGTCTGTCAAGACTGGCCCATACGGGCAGGGGTACCTTTACCTTTACCTTTTTATGACTTTTGTAAAATACAGTTTTATACAGTTTGTATATGATGTTTGTTAATGTGTGGTGTGCTATGCCTAATAAAGGATTTTGAATTTGAATTTGAATTTGACTTTTGTAATTATGTAAATCTTGTTATGATGTAAGCCGCCTTGAGCATTGTTTTTTTAACTGTGGAAAGGCGGCATACAAATAAAAAAAAATGATGATAACAGTGGAGGTCAAACAGTGCCATCATGGCTAGTAGCCACTGATAGCTTCATCTTCCAGTTTCCCAGAAAGCTTTTATTACTACTGTTAACACACTTGATTTTCTTCTGCCTTAAAGAACTACTCAAAGGGGGTGTGGGGGAGGGGGTTAAATTGACCCAGAAAAATGCCTGCCTTCTAGATGTAAGGTTCTGAGCAACACGGTACAAGACAACAATGGCTAAGGCTCTTCCTGACGGCCCTGCTGCATATTGCCGTACCTTAACTGTTCCAAAGAGCTCGTCCTTCACATGCCCTCCTCCAAACTCTTTCTTCACTGTTGCTCTGGTTGCTGCATAGAGCATCTTCAGTCTAACCTGGACATACAGAGAGAAACATCAGTGACAAGGAAAAGTCATTCCATGACTATGAAAACAGAAGAAGAAGAAGAAGAAGAAGAAGAAGAAGAAGAAGAAGAAGAAGAAGAAGAAGAAGAAGAAGCAGCAGCAGCCTATCAGACTGGGTTGCCCCAACAACTCTGGGTGGCTCCCAACACAATATTAAAAACACAATAAAACATCGGCCATTAAAAACTTCCCTAAACAGGGCTGCCTTCAGATGTTTTCTAAAAGTCATATACTGAATTATCTGTCTGACATCTGATGGGACGGTGTTCAACAGGGCAGGCACCACTACCGAAAAGGCCCTCTGCTTGGTTCCCTTTAACTTCACAGCTCACAATGAGGGAACCGCCAGAAGGCCCTCAGAAATGGACGTTGGTGTCCAGGCTGAACGATGAGGGTGGAGATGCTCCTTTAGGGCATACAGTGCCGAGGCCATTTAGGGCTTTAAAGGTCAGCACCAACACTTTGAATTGTACTTGGAAATGTACTGGGAGCCAGTGAAGATCCTTTAGGATTGGTGTTATATGGTCCCGGCTGCCGCTCCCAGTCAATAGTCTAGCTGCCACACTCTGTATGAGTTGTAGTTTCCAAGTAACTTTCAAAGGTAGCCCTACATAGAGCACAATGCAGTAGTCTCCTAATTACAATGGTCATGGAATGCTGTAACTGCAGGGTTTTACATTTGTGGGTTCTGAGCACATTCTTTATTAGGGAATATGTCCCCTTGCTAATATTTTTAGATAGCCATCTTCAAACTACTGTTCCAAAATACATCCAGACAGACTAGAAAGTCAACCATGTGAGGGCTTGCAAGTATAAAATCTATAGGGCTGCCAATATAAGCAATTACACAGAGTCAATTGAACTGGCAGCTATTCCCCAGGAGGTATTATGGATGATCTTATCACAGAGTTCAACATCAGGACTTGGGGGATGGTTAGCAACTATTGTTCCTATTACTGTAACCTTTTTACCTTAACTGACTTCACAGCTAGCAGGGTTTTATGTTTTAATAACTGGGCAAAATATTCAAGTTTATTGATACTTGGGTTAACCTCCACCCCCGGCCGACGGGAAAAAATCCCTTGACCCTCTCTCATACTGTTGGTGGCTATGTATGAATGCTGTTAGCACAGGTAAGACACAGAAATATACGTACTGTATTTCAATATAAAAATATTTATACTCTGCCATTTGAATTAAAAATAAAAATCTTCAAAGCAGCTCAAATTTAAAATCCAAATATTTTTTAAACTATGAATAAGGCAAAATGCCACAAGCAGAACAGAAGAAAATTAGTAACTCATTAGTTAAATGGTAAAAAGAAAGTCAGCAGGACACACCTATTGTATTCCCTCAAACTCAGTCCTGCAGACCTTCTGAAAAAAGCACCTCCTTTGCTGCCTGTCTGAATGTTAGCACAGTAAAACTTCCCAGGAAGGAGTTCCACAATTCTGGCAACATTTTTGGTGCCACTGTTAAAAAGACCTTGTTCCAGAGAGTAACCATACACTACACTGAAGAGAAGAAAAGGCTCCAGATCAGAACCACCACGGAAAATCTCAAAATACAGGCAAATTCATATGGGAGCCCCAAGGATTCACAGCAACCTTCCCCAACCTGAGGCCCCCTTAGATGTTGCTGGACTCCAGCTCCCATCATCCCTGACTATTGGCTATGCTGTCTGGGTCTGATGGGAACTGGAGTCCAACAACATCTGAAGGCCACAGGTTGGGAGAGGATAATTTAGGAGTTTTATGATTTTGTATTATTAAAATATTTATCAACTTCACTTTCATAGAAAATGTAACGAGGTGGTGATTTAAACACGGGTGCCGATTTAAACATGGGCGCCATATGTTCCCCTTCAGCTAACTATAGACAGAATTCTGGCGGTGTCAATCTCCACACAACCCCTCCATATTCTAGCCATCGAAGGTTTTAACTATGCAAAAACAATTTTAGAGTAATGTGTGGTCTGTGTTTTATTTGTTTATACTGCCCTTCCTTGTGTGTGTGGTGACCAGGGTCAGGGCTTTACTTGTGGTGTTACTTCTTCAGCAGCTGTGGAACTCCTTCCCTCCTGAGATATGGCTGGTGCCACCATACGTACCTTGCTTTCTGCCACCGTCTAAAAACATACCTATTCACCCCAGGCTTTTGTAGGGGAGTGAGCTTTTAGGTGGAGTTTTGCAAACAGGTGTTTTAAAAAGGCTGTCTTATTTCAGCTGGCTCTGGTGTTTAAATTGTTGGCTTAAGTGTACAAATTGTGTTTTTACCAATTTTTATTGTAACCTGCCCTGTAATGATTTTTTGATGAAGGGTGGCATAGAAATGCATTCAATACATAAACAGAGGAGAATGTTTCCACTGATTTAGCTGATGATCCTTTAAAGAAACCTGGGGTGATCTGGGAAAGAGCTAGGGAAAAAGAATGGGAGCACTTCTCACAGAAATGACAAGCCACGTTAAAACATTGCCTCTGTTGGCCTCCAGATGGCATGCTAGTCTAATAAGAGCAGAGATTATAGGAGCAAGAATTCTGCAAGATTCTTTCAGAGTAGTTCACAACACAAATGCCTGGGAATGCAAGAATGTGTAAATGGCAGAAGTACAACCCTCCGTATTTACCCTTGTCCACAGAAATATTATATGATGAAACAATAGGATACGTTAAGTCCCTAAGGTTATCATCTCTGTTTGTAGGGGTTTTTTTTATCAAGTGATGGTCCATTTGACTGTTCTTTGAAGTCTGTTTTGAATGAATGCCTAAACATGATGAGAAAGAATCACCTCCAATTTCCACATGATATTAAACCAGGGGGAGGGAACCCCTGGCCTATGGGCTGATCATAGCCCTCTAGGCCATGTTCCCCAAACTGTGCCCGCCTGCTCATCACTGGTGACGTCAGCTGGTGGGCGGAAGGACCGTGTTCAGTCTTGCATTGGCTGCACGATCCTCTTCCCAGCAGGGAACAGGACCTGCCTTTTCACCTACAACCCACTGCATAAACCAGCTACCCATGCCACTTCAGCTCTGAGCCCTAGGAGGCGAAAGTCAAGCAGAACCAAAGCAGAGGCTTACAGGAGAGTTGTCAGGAGACCAGGAGATGAAGAGCCACTCGTAGCCCTGTGCATTCTGGGTGTCCAGGCGGTAGAGGATGTAGCATGGCTGCAGCTCATCCAGCAGCGGCAGCACAAAGGAGTCGTAGTCCTTATCCCAACGTCGAGACAGTTCTTTGTAGGCTCCAAGCACCAACTGCTCTGCAAGTTGGATGGGGCAGGGCAGAGAAAAAAAAAGAACTGTCAGCAAAAAGATGCGGCACTTAAACGCAGCATCGGTCATTTACAACCAGGGCTCAAGGAACCTTTTGCAGCCCCAGAACCACATGCAGGCAACTTTCTGGAGGTTACAGGACAGTGGAGGGCAGAGCCTTTGTCTTTGTACAGTGGGCTGTATACATCTCAGCCATGCAAGCCAAAAGTTTCTACACCTGCCTACCCACCCTGCCAAAAAGAGAGAGGAAAATTATCAAGGATGCATTCTAGCCAGGCAAAAGCACCTGAGGAGGGTGTGATGAAGAGAGCTGGAGGGAGGCTGGGAGGTCTGGGGGGCTGCAGTTGGGCCACCCAGGCCTGTTCTAAATCAAGGGTGAGGAACTTGCCACCTTCTCCCGCCAACCCAGATTCTTTGGTAAGGCCCACACATGCTTGGTTCATCATCATCATCATCATCATCATCATCATCATCATTTGTTGAAGCTATGCTCAAGGCAGCTTACAACATGACAAGATTTACATAATTACAAACATAACAGAAGTCATAAACAATAAATAAAATGCATCAAAAAGTACACAACTTAATGGAAACAATTTCCACATAAATCATAAGATCTGAAACTAAAGATACAACAACATCAATAACAGCAACAGCTGTCTCAACTCCCCGTAAACAATACTCCAGCCCAAGAATCTGTTCAACAGCCTCAGCTTTTGTAGCTGGAGTCAGTCAGCACTCCACTCTCCCAGGCCAGATGGGAAAGGAACAGTAAGGCAGGGTGCTTACAGCCAATATGGTCTCATTTAAAACAACACAGATAAAAATTAAGAACAGTTGAAAAGAGGAGTCCTCGGTGCTAAGCAGCAGCCACAGTCCTTGTGAAGTCTGTCAGGCCAAGTGGAAGGAGGCAAGGGCAGGGCAGTTCAGGCCCTAGGCAGGCAGTCCTCCTTGGTTGCAATTACAAGCATCTTGGCTTTCCTTCCTTCTGAGAACCCCTGCTCACTCTTTTTGGTCAGAGAGACAGATCTGAGCACTTTGTGGGCAAAAAGTTCTGCCACGTTCCCTATGGTTGAAAAGAGGCGATAGTTCTGTTTCATGGGTTATGGAAAAATAAAAGGAGTTGGGTGCAAAGACAGAACGTCTGCATTATGTATTGGTCTTCTTCACCCCCAAGAGCACAACTCTAGGAACACAGCAGGAATGGCAGACCTGTGATCCTAGAGCCGCTCTCCTTCACTGTTGAGAACAACACCCTTATTCTCCATCACGGAACTGAGGGGGGAAATCTGTTCATGGAAGTGCCTCTTGAACGGACTGCATAAGGTTACAGAAGAGATTGGAAGGGGCACAGAAGAGATGCAGAAAGCGCAAGGACCGTGTGCCTCCCTCTTCCCCCAACCCCAGCATGCTGCTGTCAGACTGCAACTCTGGCAGGGCAAGAGTTTTCAAAAGCGAGACCCATCCCTGCCTGTGTTTCTTCTCAGCATATATTGGAACACCCATTTTATGTTGACACAGCTGTAAGGTTATGGACAATCCCTTTTGAAATACAAAGGGCCATCTGGCAATGATAATAACCTGGCAGTCCTATAGATTACATAATGAAACCAGCTCCTATGTATGTGTATAAAAAAGAAGCCCGGCCTAGAGACTTTGCCACCGACAAAGGGAACACTAATACTCTGAGTCATGACTTGCTTTGCTACATGCAGAAAGTGTCAGGTTCAAATCTAACACCTCTACTTAAGAGTATTGGGTAGGGAAAATACCTGTGTGCCTGAGACCTTCTAATCAGGATAGACTGTCCAGTACATGGGACAACAGTTGGCTCCAATATAAGGCAGCTTCATGGGATTTTATGTTGGGGGGAAACAGAAAACCTTTCTGCTTGGGCTAGATTTCTACATCAGGGAGAAGGCAAAGCAAGATCCCAGAGGGGTAAAGGATGTGATTACTCTGAATGTACCTATCAGCCTATAATCAGAGCTACTGAGTTAGGCAGAAAATATGAAAGCACTTCAGGCCCTGAGACAGTGACCACTTGGCTGGGTAAGTGATAGCTGTCTGTTGCATCATTTGTTTTGTTTCTACTGCAGACCCATTTCCCAAGGGCTATGTTTTTCAGGAACCCTCGAGTGCCCATGTTAACTTGCTCTCCGACTCACTCATGATAAACAGAAACAAAAAAGGGGCCAAGAAGGTCACAAGGACCTCTGCCAGAACTCAACCTCATAAAAACATAACAAAATGTTTCTGTTTCAACACAGAGGTGGCCAACTTGAGGCCCAGATGTTGCTGGTCAACAGCTCCCATCATCCCTGACCACCAGCCATGCTGGCTGGGGCTAATGGGAGTTGGAGTCCTGAAACATCTGCAAGGCCTGAAGTCCCATGCCCCTAGGCTAGAGCCACCCAGGCCTTCTGCCTGCTTGCCAAATCTCCTCGACCATTCTTGTGCTTATAAAGCTATCCCCTGTAGTTTCAGGTCAGCAAAAAAAGGGGGGTGGGGAAGAGAGAAATTAGGAATGTGGGTGTCACTGTGGGTGTCACTCAGGCTGCGGAGACAGCCCCGGAAATGTCCACTTCCCTGTAGGATGCAAAACATGCCCTCAGCTAGCAGTTATTTCCTGCCCTTTCATTTACTGCTATTTATGCCACCTTAGCAAGTTTTTGCTTTTACGGAAAGTCGATTTAACCATCTGAGAGCTTTCAGTCTGCTGCTTAAAAACTGACTGAAAAGGTAAGTAAATATTGCAGTTCAATCAAAGATAAATCCTAATATGACCTCCCGAGGAATGATGCATCCAGCTACACACACACAACTTTGTGGTTCAATTATCTTTGCGAAACACTGTGTGATGCACTTCTACAGTTTCCTGTTCTGACAAGTTTGCCACAACCCTTGATCCCACAATGAAGCAGCAATGCAAACCATCAATGGCCAGCACATGATATGGTGGACCCATGTTTCTGAAATGGAAATATGTATAAAGTTGATGGTGAAATGAAAGGAGCAATTATTAATGAACTAAATGAAAATTCTAATTTGGAGTGCATCCAATCTAACCAGTTTTGTTTGTTTGTTAGGAGGTGGCTGGAGAACCTCCAATGAACAGCCATATAACTCAGCATCCCTAGTTTAATGCTCTGTTTCTAGATTTCCTTGCACACAAATTTGAACCTTCTTAAAGACCTAAAAAACTTTCCACCATTAGTTTTGATAGATAGAATTATTACCAGTCACGATGCCTCTGTCTATCCTCCTGCCTTTCTCTTTTACTCCTTAAACACACACACACACAGGTATGCAAAGGTACACATGCCCATTTAACATTATGGGAATAAACATAGATGCACTGCAGATACATTACAAATCAGGAACTGCCCACTCAAGCAAGAAATGACATCACGATGGAGAAGCAAATTGCACACTGGGAAATATGATGCATTATGGATCATCTACAACTACACCACTTGGGAATATTGGTGGCCTACCACACGACTAAAGGTTCCCAGGGAGCCACAGTCCATTGTCGCTTCCCAGTGTATGCCCACAATGCTTTTCTGTTTGTCTGGAGGTGGCCCATCCTGTTTCAAACATTTGTTTATTTGCTTACATTTCTACCCTGCCCTTTCTCCATCACAGAACCCAAGGCAGCATGCATATGGTTCCCAACCAGCCTCCCATCCAGGCATAAGCCAGGCCTGCTTGACCACAGCAAGTGGTGACCTCAAGTGCCTTCAGACCACATGTGTACAAACAATGAAACAACAAACCAGGCCTTCAAATATGTGCCTGATCTTGGCCTGTCAATGATCAGTCAATCTGAAGATGAGAAGTCAGGGAATACACTTTCAGGAATCCTCACACAAACCCTGAATTGTCTCTCTAATTCTCTGCAAACAATAGGAAAACAAGAATGTGTCACAAACAAACAATGCAACAGCTTGAACAGCAGCAGGTCAGGCAGCCAACACATGTGGCCTTTTTTAAAAAACCTGTTCGGTCATGTTACAACAGGGACCATGCCAGAATGCTGCTGACCTCCTGCAATCTGCGCAAGCCCCTTCACACAAATTCCCCTTCCACTAAGTTCCACCCTTTCGACAACATATTATTTCATCGAAAGCAGGCAGCCACCACTTTCCAGAGGAATCATTGCTGTTCAGAGTGAAAACCTATGGACTCTGCCACATGACATTGGGAATGAACCTGCCATACGCGCTGCAAGCTGCTTCATACCAAGTCAGACCATTAATCCAGCCTAGCCCTTTGCCTACTCCAACAGGAGAAGCCCTTCGAAGTCTCAGGCAGCCAGTCTTTCCCATTAACTTCTGCATGTCAAGCATATCCCTTTCCAAAAGGAATCAGAGACTGGAGTCAAGGCTGCATACACTGTGCACATATGGGCAAGCACAGAAAGATTTCCTGCCTGGAGGTAATCCTGACTCACCACAGGCAACGAGGCAAGTGGCTATTTTCAAGCCTGAGCTAAGGCTAGCTCACCTGGAGTCACAGCTACATGCTCCACTCCCTTCTAATATGCAACCATCTTTCTTTTCTAATAAGTAACCCTGTTGTTACAGAAAAGAAAAAGAGGGGTAAAAGAGGGAGGTGATCAGCAAAAGGAGGCCTTGGGTTTGAATCTGTTCTTCACTGAAACATCTTTTTTTGCATTATTGTATTTATCGACTAAAGATGCAAGTTGCATCACCAGCAAGTTCCAAGATCTAAGTCAGGAAACTGGCAAGTAACCTTGCAGAAACCGCAAGCAGACAGAGGTGTAGTTATGAAACACTTAGGCAACCCTTTTTTGTACTTTACGTCACAGGGTGTAAAGGTGCTGTGGCTGGTTGTTAACATTCAGATCTGCTGTCTTTTTTATTACCTGGCTCTTTGTTAAAAGAAGAATTGTCTTAAGCAGGATACATTAACATTTTGCTTTGCTGATTTAGAGCACAATCCCCCTCTCCTCCCGATGCTAATGACTGGAGGGAGTCAGGGTTGATACACTGGCTTCTTGTCAACAAAGAGAAGATTGTCTGGGGAAGCGAGACTTTACCATAGTGGAGACCACTGTTGTACTCAGGAGTGCAGAATGATACCATCAATGCTTATTCCACCAGTAGAAACAGATGAACTACAGTCCAACAATATATTGAGGGCACCATCTTGGTACCCCTTATTATCCATGGTAAAATCACTTTTCTTTTCATGATCTCTCAATTTACACTACAACACATTTGCTTACTGTCTGAGGCAAACGAAGAAATTGCCCAGAAATCAAGCATCTACAGGAGAGAAAGTGACTGGCTGGAGATATATAGAAATGTACAGTTGGGTACCTCTCAGCTGGCCCAACACCAATCAGAAACACTTATTGCCACTATTTTTCAACCCCACCCCACCCCAAAGAAGCAGGTATTTTTAGATTTGCCAGTGTGCCTTTGTAGTTTGGGGTTAGCCACAAGACACAGATACTCAAACGAGTTGATTAAAACCACACCTACAGTTCTGGTCCCCTCATCGCAAGGAGGATATTGTAAATCTGGAAAAGGTTCAGGAGAAGTTTTTCCCCCTCTTGTACAATACCAGAACCCAGCACCATCCAATGAAATTGAATGTTGGAATATTTAGGATGTAAAAAAAGACGTACTTCTTCACACAGTGGAATTTGCTCCCACCAGATATAATGATGGTCACTGACTTGGATGGCTTTAAAAGAGTGTGAGACAAATTTATGGAGGGTGGCTACTACCCACAATGCACTCAAGGTCTGTTTACAGACTTCCTATAGGCAACTGGATTAGGTGGCCTGATTCAGCAGGGCTCTCTCTTCTTATGCTCTTATCTGCCACCAGTCAACAGAAGGCTGCTCTGCTTCTTAAACCTGAATTAAGCTGCTCGTTGCTCTTCTGTTCTGCAAATCGAAGAATGACAGACTGAGCCAAAAGGAACTCTTACTTCCTGTATAGACTTTGGGGTGTGGAGAGCTGGTGTTCTCAGTTAACCATACTAAAATGGAAAAACGAAACACAGCAGAAGGCACTGCACTGTAAAGCCAGATTTGCTGAACACTTGATTGCTGACAGATTCAGTGTGCAAAGTAGGAAGTGGCTGTGAATCAGGGTAGAGACCCCGTCAAGTTATCATTTGTTAGGCGTGTACAAAAGGCATGAACATAGCTTGTTCAAAAAGCATAAGAACTATAGCTCATTTCGGGGGGGGGGGGAGGTGGTTCTGCAGAGATCTGAGTGTCTCTAACACTTCTGGTCACACTCAGGTTTCGGATTTAACAGCCACTACCCACATTGGTGCATTTCTTGCCATATGGCTTACTGCTTTCACAATCCGGCTTTCACCTTTGTTGTTGTTGTTGTTATTCATTTAGCCGTCTCCGACTCTTCGTGACCCCATGGACCAGAGTACGCCAGGCACTCCTGTTTTCCACTGCCTCCCGCAGTTTGGATCTCCTGCCATTTAACTTGGCACCCTGGTAGTGGCATTACCGCCCCCATCCCAACTCCCACTGCTCCCACTTTACACTTTTTAAGGTTTTTGTAAAGATTCAAAAGACTGGATTTAAGTTCTAACCTCCACTGGAACCAATACAAGCTTTTGTGACTCACTTCACTCTGCAGATACCCAGGAACTTCTTTCTCAGTTTGGAACCACAGCCCTTCCAATCTACAAGCCACAGGCAGACTTTGTTACTGTGCTAGAAGCTAAAGCTACACTGGGCACACCCTGACCTTGAGGTTCAAAGGGAAGTTAAGAGATTAATTCTTAAAAGCACCGAGATTAGAAATAACAAACATTATTCAGGGCTGTGGCAATAGGAAAGACCTGATCATTCTAGACATAAAACTGCTATAAAGAAGAATACTTTTTTAAACTACCCAGCTACATAGCTCTGGTGTGTCTGTTCTATGTGCCTCAGGAAGGATGCAAGAGCAAGTCTTCAGCTCACATGCTGCCTGCCTACCAACACCGTTCATATACAAGATGGCTTGAGGAGAGGCAGATATTTCTGCCATTCATGCCATCTCTGTACCCTAGTATGAAATAGAAGGGGACCACCCCCCACCCCCCACCCCGTTCCCTACTCAACACAAATAAAAAACCTCCCATCTCCCTCTCTACTCAGCCATCTAGCAAACAAAATAAAAACTAAATAGCTGATTAGTTAATAAAGCTTGTCAATAACTGGTCATAGCCCAACCTATATGATATCACACACATATTCTTTTTTATCATTATTAAATGCTTTATTGAAACTAAAAGGAAACAACAAACAAAAGATTTGTCCAGAAGAAAGAAAAGAAAGTGGTAATATTTGTTACATCATATCACAATAAGTTCTTCTTGCATTTCTATCCCCATCATGCATCTACCACTTAATCTATCTAGCACACTGTTTGTTTTCATTTTCTTTTGTTAATTTTCATCAGTAATATATTCTCTTCTAATTATCCATCATGCCACAAAAGTCATTCAAGGCCTGCCACTTACAATAGTCCTTAAGAAAATTTTTTTTGTACACGTCCCATTTTCTAATAAATGTTTGATCTGTGTCACACACACTCTCAGCAGATGGAAGAGTCATCAGGAGGGCAAAACTTCATCAAAATCTATAATAAGCTCCATGCTTACTCACCCCATGAGGGCCCTATGTTGTGCTGAAATCCCAAGTAATAATCTACCAGGGTCACATGAGCAAAGAACATTAACCCTAAATGCTAGCATGGCAACAACCTGACAAGTGCGACAAAACACATGGATAAAGGAGAGAAGACAGCTTTCAAGTGGGTCCTTAAAATCTAAGCTTATATTCCCAACATGCCTAAGACGTCAATCAGGACCACTGCCAAACGGCAGTAGGTCCTCGGTACATTTTGGCTGATGTCCCTCCCTGAGACCAATCTTCCTCTTTGTGGCAACAGTGCCACCAATTCTCCTCCCCGCTTTGTTACTTAAATTTTTTTTAAAAAAATTATTTGCCACCACAATAGCAGCAGCAGCGCTGGCCCCTTCTCTGCCATCAGGACCCTGGGAGAAGGCCAGGGGTCTCCCTCTCAGAGCCAGGCATTCTGGGTGAGGTAGCCAGCTGCTAAAAAGAGGCTGTTTATAAAGGCAGTGAGCAAGGGGGTTGCAGGTGAGTCCCGGCAGTGTCCAGTCTGGCTGACTGCTGGCACCAGGCCCGATATCAATTACTGTGATTCACAGTTTCATCCTCTTGTTAGGGCTCCGGGATAGTAATCCAGTAACCCAGCAGTCTAAGGTGAAGAGCACAATGGAATAAGCGGATTGTATTTTCAAGCACAGGCCTTCAGGGTGTTCTTGGCGAGACTGACTATGAGAACTATCAAAGCACAACGTTATTCTTTTCTTCAGGAGGGCAGGTCTTTAAACCAGTTGAAAGTGCAACGGAACGGCAAATGAGATTTCCTGTAAGTGATACGCATTAGGGGAAAATGCTCCTGTTGCTACATAGGCACTACTTAGGGATCTAAATTGGGTCAGCAAGAAATGAGGTATCTGGGTCATTAATGGAAAGCTCACTCGAAATATCAACCTTATGCAGAGAGACAACGGGAAAAAAATGCAACTTCCATGTTAGACTTTATTAGGTAAAAATCACTAAAAATAAAAGGAATTAATTATAAATGCTTCTATGCAACTGTACAGTACAGGCATGTTCCGTACACTATGTAAACTAAAGCCAATCACTACTCAAACGATAAAGGAAAGTTTAATTAAAGCAGTAAAAGGGATGGGACACTCTTCCTAGGAGGGAAGATTGAAAAGCCTGAAACCTTTAGGAGAGAACTAAGGGGGGGAAACCATTATAAAGTCTATAAAATTATAAACAGAGAGAAGAGGGGCACAGTTTGCACTCTCTCCAACTCAGTTTTAACTTGACAGCAGGCAAATTCAAATTGCTTATCCATGTTGCATTCTGCATAGCTACTGTCATGTTCCAACTAGGATTTCAGTCACAAACCCCTAACATGCTATCATCACTGCCTAGAATAGTAGTTAAATTAGGCCTCATAATTCAAGTTAAGTAATAAAGCTATTTGGCAGGGGTTTGAGAGAGGTGAAAGGAATCACACCTCTGCATGCAAGTGCAGAAAAGGAAGAACACACAGTGGGCAGGCTTGGATGCTCAATTCCCAGTTTGCTAAGCCATAGTTTAGCAGCTGGGAGAAAAGCAAGGGGGCCACAAGCTCCCTCCGCCCCCTTCCTCAGTGCTTGCATCCAGGTTTAATTAACAAAATGATAGCGGCTGCATCCAAAAAATGGAAGGGGTGGTGTATCCAACAAGGGGAGAAAGGAAGCAGTAGTCCTCATCCTTCATGTCACAAGCATGATCTGATCCCAGCAAATCCTGGATTTGTTTTACCCAACAAGTAAAAAAGCAAACCATATACATCAGGCATGGGGAACCTCTGGAGCGCCAGATGTTGCTGAACTACAACTCTCATCATCCCTGGCCACTAGCCATAATTGCACTGATGGGAGCAAACGTGGTAACCTCACAATTGGATTGCTGCAATGCACTGTATGTGGGGCTACCTTGGTTCTTGATCAGATGCACAGCATAGCAACTAGGTTGTTTGTGGGAGAAGACGATGTAACACTGTGCTTGCAGGATTTGCACTGGCTGCCTATCTGCTATGAGGCCCAGTTTAAGGTATAAGGCCCTACATAGCTCTGGACCAGGTTACGTGAGAGGCTGTCTTATCCCTTATCCATCCAGTAGATTGCTAAGGTCTGTGGTGAAATTTCTCCTGCAGGTTACAAAGTGCTCAGAAGCCTCCTCCACAGTAATTCAGAGCAGGGCTTTTAGCGCAGCTGCCCCTCTTCTGTGGAATGGCATCCCTGTCGAGATATAACAGTGGCCAGCTGTCTGCACTTTCTGGAATCAATTGAAGTCATTTATGTTCTGACTTTGGCTTTCCCAGCTGGATTATGAGGTTTTTACCACAAGCGTCTACTTCTTACTGTTTTTGCCTTGTTTTAACAGTGTTTGCTGCTTTTGTGTTTTCAACTGTTTTTTAATTATCTTACGTGAGATGGTGATTTAGAAGGTGTTTAGTAAATCAGTAGTAGCAATAGCAACAACATCTGAAGGACCAAAGGTTCTTCGCACCTGAAACACGTGAAATGCTCTTCTTTACCATCTTTGCTCAAAATTGCTTCCTTCTTTTTCCTTTTTTCTTTTCCTAGAAGAGATGCTTCTGAGGTAACTGGAAGGCATATTTCCCAGCTTAGCACTGTGGTTGGAGGAGAGGAGTCTTAAAGCCATACCCTTCATTTTGGAATCATTCAGTCTGCCAAGGGGAAGGCTGGCTTCTTTAGCAAACCTAAACTTTTACACCCAACGATAGTTTATGCATTTAGAGAATAAATAACTTGCCTCACAAATAGAGCGCAGGATAGGCGATGCTAGGATAGTGAGCAGGATAATTTTACACTAGCGTGAGTGTGGGATATTAGCAAGGGCAGGAAGAGAAATGCCCAAGAGAGCCTTTCCTTGTTTAGTCAAACAGCCTTCTAAGTACCTTACAGTGCAAAACTTTGGATGTCTTCCCTGAAATAAGGCTCACTGGGTTCAGTGGGTTTTACTTCCCTGCATGTAAAGAGGTTGCCGCTTCCGTTTGTCTGCAGTGACTGCTAAACTATTCCACTGGAATAAGTCTACATAGGACACAGCTGGAATACAAGCTCTACCAAAAAGATGTTCACTGTAAATGATATAAACTGTATTCCTTAACCGTCACCTGGCAAAAAAACCCCACACCACCCAGCATTGTAAGTGCTGTTCACACAGACACTTTTTGAGAGCTGCCTAAGTGTCCCTAAAAAGATTTTCCCAAAAAAAGTTTCATGTTCAATCCCTTGTGTCTCCAGGCAGGGCTGGGAAAAGCTTCTTCAGGAAACCCTGACAAGCCACTGTCAGTTGGTGTTGAGCTGGGTAGCCCAATTGGTTTAAAGGAACTTCTTACGTTCCTGTGACCTTTACTGTATCTCTGTGGCAAAAAGCTATTGCTGGACGGAAGTCCTGAATGCAAGGAGCCCAGGAGCAAATCTGCTGGGGGACAGGCAATGCCAAACAACATGGACTGGGGGTGGGGTGGGGACAGTAGATTTCACACTGAACTTTGTGGGCATCACAGAAGCTCATTACATATTTTTAAGTGCTGAAAACCAAAGATTTAAAACCATTTATTTCACAAGTGGGGTCTTCCATAAGAAACTGACATGCTATAAATACATTTGAAATGACCAAAGAGAATTGTGAAATCTGTGGCTGCTTTTAAGGAGATCATTGCACTGCCATTTAGAAAGATGCCCAAAAGATCAATCCTTCCTTCAAGCCAAGTCATAGAAAGGTCGTAAAGACTGGGACTTTCCATTCTAGAACTGGAAAAAAATATGATTGCCCCCCCCCAGCAGCCATTAAAACCTCATTTCATGCAAACCATTCTTTCAGAGCTCCTTCTCTTGTTACTAGTACATCTGCTTTTCTGCTCTGCTAAAGTACCTTTGAATATTCACATACACTCTGAGAGGAAATGTAAATTATTTCCAAAAAAATTATTTTTGCAGTGCTGCATTTCAGGGGTCATCCATAATACTCTTAATGCACACCAGGCCATTTTCAAGTTGCTTCCCAAAACCCGGAGATACCATCATTAGAAGCAGTTGCATCAAAATGAGAAGAAGAAGAAAAAAAGCAGCAGCAGCAGCGAGGACAAGAAAAGCATCAAAAAGTCTTATGTGGCTTAGGGAATGAGTCAAGAAGCACTGCGATATTGAGCAACAGGAGGCCCGAGGAATGAGAAGAGAGCCGGCGGCAGCAAAGGAGAAAGCTTCAAGTAAAATAAAAATAAAAATCTGGCATGAGTCAGTAAACAAGAAAGTTCCTGCTCTTACAAGTACACTGCAGAAAATGTTCTCATCTGTTGGGCCAGACTATTTTGCACGAAAAGAATCCTGCTGTCATGGATAGTGCAGAAGACAGGGATTTTGATGCATCCCCCACATAATGAAAGAATAGTGCAGGGGGAATGTGTCTGAACTGTGATGATGCCTCTTCTTCACCTGGATGGAAGGTAGAGAGGTGTGTGTAGGCAGAAACCTCTGGACTGTGTGGCTGGGATATAGCACAACTACACAAGAGGAAGAGTCACACCTGCTGTTCTCCCTACTTTTGCATCTGGCGCTGCCTACCACCCGTATGAGGTCCCCAGGAAGGTCCTCTGTAAAAAAATCCAACCCCTTCCCAGGCAGAAAAAAAGTTTGCTTTAAAAAAACCTTCTTCCTCTTTCCTCACTACTAAAGAGTACAGAATCTCTGAAACAAAGTTAATGATTTTATTCTCCTCTCTCCCACGGAGTCATCCTTGGTGCCCCTGGCAACTGCTCTTTACCAAATATAGAAGACGGAAAGACTCAAGAGGAAAATTCCTTTTATGCAGGCCTCCCTCAAGTTTTACAGCAACGCGTCACATATATAAATATACCTCAAGTCAGCCATGACTAAGTGTGCAGATTCCTATGCCGCATCCATCCATGAGTATTCACTAGTTCTAAAAAGCCTAACACTGAATCACCTATGCTGGGAGGAAAGAGAGGGCATGTTTCTCATATACAGAATAATTGTTAGATAAATAGATAGACAGACAGATACATAGACATGCAAGGATTCATCCTAGTAAGCTTCTTAGGAGGCATAATCTTTCTAAAGATCATGAAATTGAAGCACCGCACAGTTTTTCCACACAAAGTAATCAACCACAAGTTCCACAGTCCTCTTCTGGAAAATTCTAGAAGCAGAAGCATACTTCAGATTACCTTCCCAAGGCCAGTGACTCAAGTGGGAGCAGCAATGAAATGCTATTAACTTTCGACTAACCACAAGATCTCCATCCTGCTTGGCAGGGAGTTGGACTCGATGGCCCTTGTGGTCTCTTCCAACTCTATGATTCTATGATCTTTCCTGAACTGCTGGATAAGCTCAAGTAGATTTGGAGACTACCAAAGACAATTAGTTGGCTACATTAGTGGTACAAATTTTCATGGGAGCCATCTAACAATTCAGATATTTGGATCATGAGTATTTATTTAGCTGTAGACACAACTAGGGATGCGGGTGGCACTGTGGTCTAAACCACTGAGCCTCTTGGGCTTGCTGATCAGAAGGTTGGTGGTTCAAATCCCTGTGATGGAGTGAGCTCCTGTTGTCATGTCCCAGCTTCTACCAACCTAGCAGTTTGAAAGCATGCCAGTGTGAGTAGATTAATAGGTACTGCTGTGGTGGGAAGGTAAACAGTGTTTCCGTGCACTCTGGTTTCTGTCACGAAGTTCCATTGCACCAGAAGCAGTTTAGTCATGCTGGCCACATGACCCAGAAAGCTGTCTGTGGACAAATGCCGGTTCCCTCGGCCTGAAAGCGAGATGAGCGCCACAACCCCATAGTTTCCTTTGACTGGACTTAACCATCCAGGGGTCCTTTACCTTTTACCTTAGACATAACTAATCTTCTTGCCTGGAAAACCCCTGACCAGTCCATATTCATGCACTAATCTCACCATCCCAATTCTCATCAGCTGATGAGAGTCACCAGCATGTGAGAGTCATGGAGATAATAAAACTAAATTGGAAGAAACAGCTGGTGGGCAGTGGCAGGAAAAAGAGGAGAAGAAAATAGTGAGAGCAGAGAAGGGAATGACTTCCCATTGGAATGTAACTGATATCTAGTAAGCAAGAAGTTGCACACATCACTTGCTGGGAAAAACAAAAGCTACTTCTCGCTGAGGGATAAAACTTGTATGTGGACCATCCCACCTGAAGCTGCAAGTTCATATAAATTAACGCTTCTTCAGCCAAAATATTACCTCCATACAGTACACTAGTAAGTCACAGAGAAAGACTGTAGTCTAGCCTTGTCCTTGACAAGCTTGTATTTTAGTAAGCCAATCCAAAAACTAGCTTTTAAAAGGGAAATATTTGGAGACTGATTCTGAGCTATCTTTCCAGGAGAGTCAGCACAAAGGATGCGGAGTTTCGTAAGACTTCAGCAGCCCTGAACTTCAGGCCCTCCAACCGTTGTTGGACTCAAACTCCCATCAGCCTCCACTAGCATAGCCAATTATTGGTGCACGCATGTGGGGAATATTATATTAGTCTATCTCATGGGTAGGCAAACTAAGGCCTGGGGGCCAGATCTGGCCCAATCGCCTTCTAAATCCAGCCGGCAGATGGTCCAGGAATCAGCGTGTTTTTACATGAGTAGAATGTGTCCTTTTATTTAAAATGCATCTCTGGGGCATAGGAATTTGTTCATTTAGTTTTTCCCCAAAATATAGTCCGGCCCCCCACAAGGTCTGAGGGACAGTGGACCGGCCCCCTGCTGAAAAAGTTTGCTGACCTCTGGTCTATCTGATTATAATGCTAGTGCTTCTGTCTCATTTTCTAAGGTTCCTTCAGTACCTGTTGCATTATAGAATTGAAGCTTTTGAACAATATACTGGCCTGTTGTGCTAAATTTCATTCGCACCAGTCAGCATGGTGTGACACAACGAGAATGATTGGACATTACTATTCACTCATCCTTTCCACTCAGGCATGCTTCTATTCCCTCATGAAAAGAGCAGGAAGGAACTGTATGCTGGTATACTGCCCCAAATTTCATCACTTCCCTCCTGCAATGTTCTGAGTTAATGAAAACAGATTTTTTTCTGAAAGCAATTAACATGGAAAAGAGTGCTGAACTTCCCCTACATTCCCTTAGATTTCCAGAAGTGACTTCTATTTCATATCTGTGTCAAATTCAATGTAGAATTTAACAGTTAGGGAAACACTGAGGGAACAGAATAAACTGCCATGTGAATGCAGTCTATCAGGGATGACGGTCGATGTAGTCAAGCATCATCTGTAGGGTCAGAGGTTCTCCAACTATGGGTTAAAGAAAGAAGACGTTTTACAGGAGAAGCCTACACACTAGATGGGGATTAATCTGTAAGTGGTTCAGTTATCTACTGGCTGAGAGTTGTTCCATAGTAGCCATGCAAAACAGCAGCACCTGTAGTCATTACTAGAGAATTAGGCTGGAATCTATTGGAGGAGTCACCTAATGGAAGAACAGGGGAAACAATTTTTGCCAATCTTCCTTTCCCCTCTGCAGCCCACCAACTTCCAGACTTCTCCCACCCTGTTCTGGAGGGTCCCTCAACTTTCTTGAGTTGGCTTTCAGGAACAATAGGAGCAGGGGAAGGGGGATCAGTGCAAATTGCTTCCTGTCCTCTTCTATAAGTGGATCATAATCACTTTCACTACCACAAGGGCACCAATTACATTCCATCCCGTGCTTCTTTTGTTAGACAAGTTTTCAACTGCTACCATATCAGACACTCCAATGGCTAACATTGACTACAACCTTTTATTTACATTGTACAGGAGACAAATTTTGAAAGCACCCAGAAAATGGCTCCGGGAACAGAACAGTCTATACGGCCACCTCACTTTGGCCAGACAGCAAGTATCTTATTCCATCTAATGGGACTCCGGTCTGTTGCTTCACAAAAATATCAGCAAGCACCCTCATGGGAAAACTTGTTCAAAATATGAAGGGGTTCACAGTATGTCCCAAAGGAAGCTTCACTGGCAACCAAAAAAACCCCAAATAAGGATAAAACCTACTGTTCTTTTAAAATTAAAGTTGTGTGGATTCTTGAGGTAATGAATTCCAGAAGCTTCCACTAGAATCTTCCTCTGGGCAGCTCTAGGCCAGCCACCCACCCTGCCCAAGTTGACTGGTGGCAGCCAGATTAATGAAGTGAAGAAATATTTATTTGTTAATTTTGTATCCTGCTTTTCTACCACTGGTACACAACTGAAGAAGCTGACACCAAAAGACAACAACACAAAATCAATGTAAAACTTACCATCCTCGATGACGATTTTGATGAGGCGGACCGAACCGTTCCGGGCCTTGGCAAAAAAATCCTTTAATTCTGTTGTCGCTAAAAGAATCAGAAACATATTGATCAGGATCTAAAAAGGGAAACCCAAACTTTATTCCACTCTTCAAAACAAGGTAAAGGAAAAAGAAAAAGGAGAAAGAACTAGTACAGTTTTTTTCAAAAAGAAGAAGAAAGATTTCAGTTGCTCTGATCGACTGTGTGGTGAAGTATTAACACTCACAGAAGTTTCAGAGTTAAATACCGGCTGGGAGGGAGCGCATGTGATCGAAAGAACTTGATACTTGGCTTGGGCGAACATAATATCCCAAATTTAGCAGATAGTTTGGCTTGCAAAGGCAGGGTGGGCTCAGGTGACAGTTTATTAAATATACAGTGCATCCTGATGTATACACAGGGCAGAGGGAAAGGAGCCTGCTGGGATTAGGGGTGATGATGGGCAGAGGCAGCACTGTTTTTGCTCTTGCAATGACGATGTTTTGCTTTAGATGCCCCAACCAGAAACATGTGACACCCCCCCCCCCCAGTAAGCTGCCAAGCAAACAGCCAGCCAGACATTTATAGGAATCGGAACTGGAGCTGCTCTGGCATTCGCCCTCTGCCTGTCCTATGTCGACCCTTGAAGGATAATATGCTATGAACCCGAGAGAAGAGAAGCCAGCAAAGTTCTCGGCGAGGCCGCAGATGCTTGCCAAATGAAAAACTTGTTGGGTTGTGTGTTGCCGACAACAACAGATAATGTCACCTTTATGGACGGCAGGAAGGATTTGAGTTACTTTGGTTGAAGATGATGTCATCTGCCAAACCCTTTCATCCTGCTCACCAAACATGGATACAACCGCTCTAGGTGAGCTGGCTGGCAGGAATTGCATTTTACAGGCCATGCATTTCCCTATGAGAACAAGTGATAGTAAAAGATAAACCAGCTAAGTAGGAATTAAAGGCTCATTAGCTTCACTGTGTAATTAGAACAATTGAAATAATTGAATAAACAAGGCAGCCCTGGAAAACATCTGATTCTCTGACCTGGAGGAGGCCAAATTTTCACATAACGCTAAGCCAAACTACAACTTAGCATGGAGGCTCCCAAATATGCAATCATGCTCACTTCACTCCTTCCCAGAATTTTTAGCTCAGAGTGGCGCAGCTACTAAGCCACGGTCTGACTTGTGTGTCCTCCAAGCCAAGGGTCACACAGGTCTCCCCTCCTGAGAGCCAGGGTGGTGTAGTGGTTAAGAATGGCGGACTCGTAATCTGGTGAACCGGGTTCGCTTCCCCGCTCCTCCACATGCAGCTGCTGGGTGACCTTGGGCTAGTCACGCTTCTCTGAAGTCTCTCAGCCTCACCTCACAGAGTGTTTGTTGTGGGGGAGGAAGGGAAAGGAGAATGTTAGCCGCTTTGAGACTCCTTTGGGTAGTGATAAAGCGGGATATCAAATCCAAACTCTTCTTCTTCCTTAACCAAAAGATTTGGTCATGACTAAGGAGAAGAGACCTTAAGCATGAACCCCAGTTTGACTTACCTGCAGTTTTGCACAGTTAAAAAAGGAGTCAGCACAGTGGGCGTGAGAACCTCTTTAGGAACCAACGCTGTGCCAGTAAGTTATACTTTGGTTTACCGCAACTTGTGTACTGGACCCATAATGCTGGTTCTCTGCTAACCATGGTGTACAAATCAGCAGCTGGCTTCAGAAATGCACCCTCCCTCTACTCCTCTCCAGCATGCATTGCCCCTCCATTCCCTTCCCTAATCAAACTTAACTGTGGTTTAGTGCTATATCTGCACCAAATTTGGCTAAAGCCTACCACATTTGCATCATAATCAGCATTTGACTCAGGTTGGCAAACCCTGGTTAAGAGGGAATCTCATTAGCATGTGCTTTCTTGAAGTTGTCGTGATTTCAAAAGCAAGGTATATTTCTGCACCAGGTTACTGCATTTGTTACCAGGATTCACCATCTATGCTTCAAGATCAGCATGATGGAACTGAAACCTGTTGATCCTATTAGATTAGAGCTGGGGAACCTCTGGCCCACTGGAGTCCAATCTGGCCTGCAAGGCCATTTTCTCCAAACCATGCCCACCTGTCTGTCAGCTGATGGACAGGAGGGCAGGGTTCGATTCTACATTGGCTGTGGCTATCTGACCCTTGAAGCCAAAAAGGTTCCCTACCTCTTAATTAGATTTTTCAGGAGTCAAATACAACATAGGCAACTTTTTGTGGGATGGGACCACTTTGGAGAAGTTGACGCTGATCTTGCAGCCTTCCATGATTATATGGTACCTGGATGTATTGGCAACTGACGCAAAATCCAAACAAAACCAAAGTAATGGCAGTTTGCAGGCTCTGCCCTGGCAAGTCTTGGGAAATGATGTCTCACTGATGGTACTTGTTCACTCTGATTTTGCCAGTCACAGCCTGTCCTGGCTGAATCTTCCAGTTATGGCAGCAGCTGGGAAAGAAGGCTGCAAACCCTTGGTACAGATTAACTTGGGTGATGTTTAGCCAATACAAGATAGATAAACGTACAGCACTGATCAGCAGCGCTGATCTTAGAATCTACCTGGGGCTACAAATGGTACAGATTGCAGAGGAGTGCCTTTGGATGAGGCACCTCCTGAGGAGTCAATTGCTCCAGGATCTAAAGGTGGCTCTCAAATGCCTCCTAAATACTAATGCAATACGCTAGTATTCATTTTAACCTATGAAACTAACTCAGGGAAAGCCAACATGGTGCCCTCCAAATGCTGCTGAACTTCAAATCCCATCAGCCCCAGCCAGCATGGCTATTGGGTAGGGAACATAGGGGTTGTCTCCTAACATTTGAAGGGCACCACATTGGCTACCCTTGCTAGCTCATGCTAAATCCCTACATGATGATCTCCTTCTATGTACCCTTGCTGATCTTACTGGCCATGCAATGCACCCCTAAACAAGCATTTCACCACACAAAGCAGCAAAGTAATCCAATATACACTTTTACCAGTGCAGATTTTTCATTACTCATACAGCCTGATGCAAAGGAAAGACTATGTAAGCTTGTGTGTGACAATACCTTAAAAGGCATTGTCACTGCTTGCTCCTAACAGCTGGACTTCCCCCTTCTGGCTGTGTGCGTAAGTGAACACACACTGGTTTACTTAATCATACACAGCTTCTTCTGGTTCTCTCTCATAGTCACAGCCCACAATTAACTCGCTCCAATGCTGTTTGAGAAGGGCCATAGCTCAGTGGAAGAGCACATGCTTGGCATGTAAAAGGTCTCAGCATCTCCAAGGAGGACTGTGGAAAGACCCCTGCCTGCCTGAAAGCCTGGAGAGCTATAGTCTGTGTAGATCAGGGTTTCCCAAACTTGGGTCTCCAGCTGTTTTTGGACTACAATTCCCATCATCCGTGACCACCGGTCCTGCAAGCTAGGGATGGTGGGAGTTGTAGTCCAAAAACCGCTGGAGACCCAAGTTTGGGAAACCCCGGTGTAGACCAAGTGTCTGACTTGTGCAAGGCAGCTTCCTATACACCTCTCCCTTTTGGGTGTGACTCAAGACACATTGGCTGAGAGTTGAAGCACCACTGGCCTCTACAGCTGACACGGTTTTCCTTATTCCTCAGGTATAATGCTCTTGGACCCAGTTTGCTGGAAACAGAGCTGGAGAAGTTGTGCTTGACACAAGCCTATAGTAAGTCTCCACTTTCCTAAGACGTTGGTCTCTTACACCTGCACAGACCAAGAGTGAACCTGCTTCTTTCCACCACCACCACCCCAAAAAAACCCCAAGCTCAACAGCCCATACTGTTGTAGTAGGCACTTTGCAACTGGCGAGTCCTTGGTTTCCCTCATCCTTTCCCTGCTCCGTCTTTTGTATTTCTCTCTGCGATGCTGCAGCAATAGTACATACGCAAGCCGCAACTGCTAGTGTGCTTGAGTAGAATTAGCCATTTAATGGCCCTAGGGACATCATTGTGTGTGTGAATATATTGCTGGTGGGGGTGAGTTTTAAGAGGAGTGCTGCCTCAACCAAGCGAAACATTTTCCTGCAAAGGCTGAGAGCATCACCTTTCAAGAAATTCCTCATCCCTCTGCCTCCCACTGCTTTTAAGGATGCAGTTCCTCTCTTTGTTTTCAGGAGACAGACTTATCTTTTCACAGGACCCTACAACATGATAGTAACATGGAATGATTTTCCTTCTGGGAGCAGCCCCCCCCCCCAAACCCTAAACCTACATGCAACAACTTAAAATATTTGCCCTACAGGCAAATGTCAAATGTAATGCCCAGAACTGTGACCTTAGGAGCTTACTTCTCTAGTATGTTCTGTAGATTTGTACACTCATATCAGATGCCTATTTCTAAGGAAGATACTGCTCAGCCTGCAAGATATCTAGCACAGCATTAAACAGGGATTAATTATTTGGTCCTGACTAGATCCAAGCTTCCCAGTATTGTGCTGCCAATGCTCATTACAAGCGTCCTTTGTAATCTGGAGAGTTTTAATCAGACTTAGTAACAGAGAACCTTAACACACAATGCCAGCTGTAAAGGTGGAGAGTGAACGTTCCAAAGATACCCTTTTGAGTTGCTTTACAAAAGGAAGCCATGACAATTTCTCTTATTAATACAGAGGAACTTTGAAAGGCTGCAGGAGCCGTCACTCAGCACGGCTCAGGTTCATCAACTCCAGCCACCACCAGAGGCCATATCTATTCCATATCACAGGACATCAAAACCCTCTGTTTTAGCACAGATGTGGCCCAAGGAAAATTATTTACTCTGCTTCCAAGACCCCAAGATATGCAAGCAGTTAAAAAGTCCCACCCCCACCCCCACGCCCACGAACTACTGTGGATCAGAATAGATATCTGTAAGACTGGAAGTAGAAGATCAAAAACAGAACAGGAAGCAGACAACTATATTTTTTTTTTACTTACTTACTTACATAGAATACTTAAATCCTGCTCATGTCTTCCAGCTAGACTGCAACTCCCATCATCCCTGCCCATTGGCCATGCTGGCTGGGGCTGATGGAAGTTGGAGTTCAACATATCTGGGTGACACTGGCATAGCTACCACTGTATTTCTCAAAGAGACTTGCAAAAGTTTATTACAATAAAAATCACATTCAAGTCTTCTGTCAGGAGCAGAAATAACCTGATGCCCCTACGGTGACAGGGGGCATTTCCTGCCCTTATCCTGGGTGTTGTTCTTTAGCTTGAAAGGAATTGTGCAGCCTTAGTTTCCTTGCAGGTGAGCAGAGAGCACTAAACAAACAAAAAAAAGTCCACCGTCTGTAAGGAGATATAATTCAGCAGTTGCACATGAACTGAATGACCAAGAGTTTGGATCATGCTCACCGGTGGATTTCCTGTAATGGCTTTATTTAGTTGCTAACTGATATGTTTTCATTGTTATAGCAGCCAGTTACTACATATGCCTGTTCAGGAAGGACATGATTGTTGTTTTGTTGTGTATTTTAATTATGTATGTATTTTATAATTGATTTCATAGTTGGAAACTGCTTACAAGTCACTCTGGCATGTAAGTGATAGATAAATTAATGATAACAACATGAATTTCCAAATGAGAACCTTTATTTAAATCAAAGATGGGAAGAGTACGCAATTATTTTCATTTGGCATATTCTGCCATTGACTGTTTTTTCCTCATTATGTATTTCAACACACCTGCCTGTTGTAATCTGAACTGGGCATGAATATATCCTGACATTTATGACATATTTGCCTGAGTCTACTCCTGCTACACCAATTCACTGTTTACAACTGTGATCGCATCATATTTTCACACGTACCCCACACCAGGAGAAGAGTGGACCAAGTTTTAGTATGAGCATCTGTTCCTCCATCATCTCATGTCCCATCACCAGCTGGATCAATAATACATGAACCCTGAAATGAATGCCCTCCTGAGTATGTCAAGTCACTCTGTCCTCCTGACAGGAAATCTGAGCCTGTGGCTATCAATCTTTCATTCTCTGGACATAATCTTTATGTTAAGGAGACTTCAAGTAGCTGTTTTTGTTTCCCATTCACTGGGTTTGAGGAAATAGGTGCTACATTTGGTATTATGACTAAAACAAATCCCAGAAGGTCGTGGCCTTATAGGGTTCCCAAGTAAGGCCATCCTGACCTCCTGGCTAGCTGCTCCTCAGGTGTTCTTGTTCTGAGCATTATTTCATGGCACTCCCAACTCTCCAGATCTCCCCCAGTTGCTGCATTGACACCTGTCCTTTGTTGTACTACAGACGCCGCCCAAAAGCAAGAGCAGAAGCAGCCAAATAGATACACACAGAGAGAGCTTTGTTGGTATGAAACAATGCAAGCTCCTTAACAATGCAAGCTTCTGTAACAGCTTCTTTTGCGCGCACACCAAAAACTCTTCTTATCTGAGGCCTGCGCTAGACCTGTCTCTAATCGCAACAGCCTTGGTATGTTGGCTACTCCATGCCATGGTCATTATGGCCAAGATGAGGTTAGCATCTGGAGTGTCTGCAAGTCGCTTTGAGGTTATTTACTACAATCAAGCGGTACATAAATGTTATGAAATAAACAAATAAATACCATCATTTGGTGGAAAGCTTCCATGTCGACATACCACCAGCTTTTGTAAGGAGTACCCAGCAATGGTGTTAAAAGTTTCAACACAACATCACCACAGTAGTGAGCGCTCGCTCTCGTGCGCTCTCTCTCTCTCGCTCTCTCTCTCTCGCGCACGCTCTCTCTCTCTCTCTCTCTCTCTCACACACACACACATACACACACACACACACACACACACACACACACACAATGGCTGCCAGGCACCAGCCACTGCATGGCAAGCATCATATACAAGCTAGAAAGTTACATGAGAGAATATTAAAATAACTGTTATGCCCAAGGGAGCAGGAGTGGGTAGCAGCGCCCTCAATACCACCAGCTAAACATTGTGATATATCAACGTATCACAATGTCTGAAATAAAGATGGAACTGTGTAGAGGTGAGCGTCCCCCAAGGGATGAAAAAAAGAGTACTGTTGATATATAACTGGCGTAGAAAGCTGGGTTGAGCAATCGCTTGCTTCTAGAAGTAATTTCTCTCTAAAGATTTATAGGCCACAAGTGCAGGTCAGGCAGGCAATGAATGAAGCATGCCGCTGACTAGCTTAACTCCAGAAGGAATAGCTGAGGAATATCTATGCCACCAACCCAGGCTAGAGTCCCAATTCTACTTCTGCAGTTTTGTCATGTTTCAGTATGGCTTTTACGCACCTGCCTCAGCTTTTGGGGATGGAGGGTGGCCATGCTTCAGGCCCATCTAATTGAGACACAGTACTTCTTAAGTACCTGCTCCAAAGGCTTCCAGGACTCAGTGCGCCATGGCAAAGGTCAGCATTTCTAGGCCATGTTGTCACTCCCGGCAGGGGTCTTAAGCTTTGATTTAACTGTCATGTTTGGCTTGGATGCATTTTACTGACCTCATAAACAAGTCCCTGATATGGTCATTGAGGCAAATTCAGGACAGCTGTCCCTGCTTTCCAATGGACTCCCGATAAGAAACGGAGGGGTTACTTGCAAGACAACAAGTCCCTCCTGTCTGAAATCTAGCCCTAGTAGTTCAGCTGCACAAAGAGCCAGAGAGTTCTGCCGGTGTATAAATTACTCCCTGAACTCCAAGCCTGTAAAACAATCTCATAGCTGCTTGTCATTCACCCTCCCAAGAGTCGGGCAATGACTGGAGACGGCTGGATCAGGTGTCAGGTCCCCAGAGCCCAAAGGATGGATCCTGACAATCAGCTTATTACACTAAAAGGTTCTTAAACACACTGTTTCCAAGGGGGTTTCCTCTGCTTGGATAACTTTAAACGCTCAGCTTCACAGGGCCTTAATTATTCAGACAAAATTACAGCTCTGTATCAAGTGCAGCTCCTTTGTTTGTGTAAAAAAACCTCCTCTCCATTTTCTGAACACACTAGCCTTTAGCACTCTCCACAAAGCGACGGAAAGGACGATGAGAGCTTCTGGTATGGAACAGAGCTGGTAAGAACATTCAAAATAATAATTTGATCTGCCAACCAGATCTGCAGAATGTGCTTGTGTCTGCTCAGGTCCCATTGAAATTAACCATGTTTTGGTTTCATTGTTTTTATTCACCGGTGCCTAAGGTCCCAAGGCAGGTTACATTAAAACGCAGTAGTAAAAACTTTAGTTCGTAAAAGAAGAGCTGGAGGACCATTGGCTCTCCAGATGCTGCTGGACTCTCACCTTCCCCATCACCCCTAGCCAGCATGGCCAATGATCAGGAATGATGGGAACCCAAGAAGATCTGGAAGGCCACCATCCCTGATGCAGAGATGAAAAGAGAGTCTCTCGGAATACAACCTGCTTCATCCATGACACTACATAGCGGTGAACACACATTTGCCACCAGGGTGTAGAGAGGGCAAGAAGCTGAGGCCCAATCCTGCCTCTTTGGCAGGTGCAACTGCTGTGCTTTTGCAAAGACCTGCTTGTCATCGTGAAGGGATGCCCCTTGCCTAGATTGAGGCATCTGTGTGCTACCGTACTGTCTGCTTTTTTCTTTCAGCTGTATCTGTTATTTTATTGAATTCTAATGTTGCTCCCCGCTCTGGGATTGTGTAAAAAATGAAGAGCAGGTTATGAATGATGTAAACAAACAAACAAACTGCATTTTAATTAGAAACAGCAATGTATTGACATGTGAAAGGCAAAAAAGAAGTGTGCCCATGTAAAAATGTTAAAGGGCCCTTAAAAAATATACAATTGACCCACGAAGTCATCCAAGAACTAAGCAATGTCTTTCTTATCACAATACATAGCAAGGTTAGCGACTATTTTCCAGTTTGAGGGCCATGTTAGTGGGTGGGCAATCTTCTGGGGGCCGCATGCCAGGGATAGGCAGGGCCAGGGGCAAAAAGTAGGTAGGAATAACAGATGTGACACCTCTGCACAGCAGGGTACATTCCAGCAAGACAAAAATCAGAGTTTCTCTCTCTTATTTCCATTCACACACATTATATTATCCACTCAGGCAAGAAAGAGGCATAATCACAGTTCAAGGAACTTAAGGAGGTGGCAGAACAGGACCAGTAAGTGTTGTGGGCCAGAAAAAGGGGATATGGCCTTGGAAAAGTCCCAAGGGCCACATAGTGAGGCCTGGAGGGCCACATTTGCCCTTGAAGCCTGAGGTTCCCCATTCCTGCACTGTAATGTTTACCACTTGCAACAATACAGAACCTCCTATCTTAAATCAGAAAGGCAATACAAGAACCAAATTCCTTTTCTATTTTAAAATTCCCCTTTCCACCAGCCAGCAAACAAAAGATCTTGAGCAGCGCCACACATGCTTTCCGTTCCAAGAGAAGGCTGTCACTAGAATGTGGTGTTTAAAAATACTTCTAAGAATTTGGAAGATGGGCTGCCAATTGTTCTGTTACACCACTTTACAGCAATGCAAATAAGGTGTTTTATCTACCAGACTGGAAAAGCCAGAGGCAGCCAGATGGAGCACTGGCTACATCACAGCCTTGTGAGAATAGGCTATAGAAATTGGCAAGCCTTGACTAAAGCAGCCCACTGACCCATATGATTCAGGGCAGAGGGACTTTGATTTAATACCTAGCAAATCCATACTGAAGTCACCTTGCAGAAAGGTCTCTTTTGTATTTTCTCATTGCAAAATGTGCTGACAGCAACTGAGCTCTTAGACTGTGCATTGAAGTTCTTCTCCAAGTAAGCAACGGGTGAGTAAAGTACATTAACTACCTAGGCAGCTAAATCAGACAAGTTTATTCACCACTTAGTAATGCCCAACAGAAGATGGAAGCAAGTGGCCAATTTTCATTTTCTACCTCTTTTTAAAAACACTGCACAGTGGAAAAAAAAGCCACCAGAATTTTCTATCTAGAGAGAAGCAGTAAATACACATTCTCACTGTGTCTTGTCTTCATGCTGTCTAAAGTGCTAAGCTAGGCTTCTTTTAGAAAGCCCAAGTGTTCGAAAACAGAATCCACACCTGGTACCAATTCAAATGTGCAGTAATAGCACATGATACAGTCCTTCCTGGACTATACTATTCCAGAATACAGTAGGACAGCTGCATGATGAAATGCTCCAACATGTTAAAAAAAGAAAAGAAAAAAGGATTCCCTGCACATGGGAAATTACCATAACACGCACCCAACCATAACACGCACGTAGTTTTTAAAGGAGGAAAATCCGTAGGCATGCCACCCATAGGCATTTCCTCCATAACACGCACAGACATTTCCCCTTACTTTCTAGGAGGAAAAAAGTGAGTGTTATGGTGCAAAAAATACGGTGTCAGATCTTCCACCTTCCCAGAAAAGTGCTAAAGCAGCACACACTGTTGTGACCCTTACATTACTCAGGTACCACCTGAACTGCCCTTACCCGTCCATCTTTGATAGTTTGGTTGATGAAAACTGCCAAATACATGATGCACAGGCACCCACAAAGAGCTTATCACACACAGAATGGCCGTTGTATAGTTTAGCTTTCCAGTGGCCTTCCTCACCTAGCAGTTGGAACACATGGATCAGGTTATTTGCTCCAAAGTCATGGACTCTCCAGGTGGTGCCTCAATATCTCCAGGCAACATGGTTCGATGTCTTAATTGATTCATTCTATCAGGCTTTATCGTTTGCTTAAAAGTCAGTCTGGGAGTCGGCATTCCCATTGGATGATTCACAAGTGACAACCTACAGATTATCTCTGTCCTGCAGCAAGAGCTCTCTCCTTATACGCGCCACACCATCTGGCCAGTAGGATTATCCACCGTGTGACTTCTGTTTCAGCGTATCTGAAGACGTGTGCATGCACACGAAAGCTCATACTAATAACTAACTTAGTTGGTCTCTAAGGTGCTACTGGAAGGATTTTTTTTATTTTGTTAGTGCTGCAATGTAAGCAAAAGGGCATATTTCGCTTCAGGACAGCAGGCAATATAGCGATGAAAAGCTAGAGAGAAACAGGAGGTAAGACAAATAAAAACCCTTCACACAACAAAACCAACTTCCACATGTGGAAGTTGTGGGGAGAGGCTGTATCTCGGTGGTGTGGCTTCTGTCCAGCATGCAGAAGGTCCCAGGTTCACTTCCCAGGAACAGGAAGTACAGCTGGGAATGTCCAACAGAAATCCTGGAGAACTGATGCCTCTACATGTCAATTCTTCTGACTGCATTCAGTGGGGCTTACTCCAAAGAAAGTGGGGTTTGGATCACAGTTACCAGAGTTACCTTCCATTAATTGTCTCAACCTAACCTGCCCTCGAAAAAGGCTGCCGTGTGGGTAAAACTGAGATAACTATATAGGATTGAAAGTGGTTTGCCATAAAGGGCAGGTTGATAGAAACCTATACAGTGGTACCTTGGGTTAAGTACTTAATTTGTTCCGGAGGTCCGTTCTTAACCTGAAACTGTTCTTAACCTGAAGCACCACTTTAGCTAATGGGGCCTCCTGCTGCTGCCGCACCGCCGGAGCACGATTTCTGTTCTCATCCTGAAGCAAAGTTCTTAACCTGAGGTACTATTTCTGGGTTAGCGGAGTCTGTAACCTGAAGTGTATGTAACCTGAAACGTATGTAACCCAAGGTACCGCTGTATTAGCTAAATAAAATGGAAGGTTCCTCTGCTCTTCTCTAGTAGTTAAAAAGGGTGGAGTGCTAATCCACGTTAATGATTATGAGAACACACCAGGTAAATCGGACCTGGAACAAAAGTCATAGCTTAATTAAGCACTTTAAGAACATTCCCATAATCATGCAATGAGACTGTGGAAAAGCTGCACCATTCTTTATAACGTATAACACACACCCCACGCAAACTAGAAGGTACAGTAGGATTAGGCAATCTGTGTTCAATTATTTTTAGAACTTGCCCTACAGCAAAGAATGATGACTCTAATTAATGTTATTAGCTGTGAGACTAGAACCAGATAGTTATGCTTGGTTAATTTTGCTAAAATTCAGCAGTGCCATTTTATAGATTTTTCCTCAGGTGAGATAACCCATAGCATTTGGGATTTTTTATAATGCCTCATAATAAGCAATGATGCTTCTCTTGTATTCATCTTCAAGTTCTGCAACGCCTTGCGGAGGGTGGGAGGAGCAACCATGCAAGCAAGCCCACGACTTTGATGGATTACCAGCTGTGAAGTGAAAATAGCTTTGGAAATTTAAAGGTGGGGCAATCTGGCATAATAGTCTACTAACCACCACAAGCGATACAATTGATAGCATAAACTCAAGAACCATTTCATGGTGGGGAGGACTGTTTAAGGCATTACAAGCATTTCACTTAAGGTTTTCAGGATAAAATAATCCAGGGCAGGGCAGATCCACGGGGGGGGGGGGGCAGCAAAATACAAGAGCTGCAAGGTACCACCTAAAGAGCAATTTGGTACAAATAATAGGAGCATCTATTCAGATTTTGCAAACTGCTAAGTTCTTAATACTTGAGATATATACCTAAACAGGAGATTCTTCTCAACACAGCATGGGAGCACAGAACAATGAAGCCACATTTGGTTCTTGTTTTCTGCTCCAGTCCCCTCCCAGTTAGGGTTAGATATTAACTCTGCAAAGAATTGGGAAGAAGAAGAAGAAGAAGAAGAAGAAGAAGAAGAAGAAGAAGAAGAAGAAGAAGCAGCAGCAGCAGTAGCAGCAGCAGCGGAGGAGGAGTTTGGATTTGATATCCCGCTTTATCACTACCCGAAGGAGTCTCAAAGCGGCTAACATTCTCCTTTCTCTTCCTCCCCCACAACAAACACTCTGTGAGGTGAGTGGGGCTGAGAGACTTCAGAGAAGTGTGACTAGCCCAAGGTCACCCAGCAGCTGCATGTGGAGGAGCGGAGACGCGAACCCAGTTCACCAGATAACGAGTCTACCGCTCTTAACCACTACACCACACTGGCTCTCTTAGTCTTCATGTTTGTCTTTCACACTGTTCCTTTTCCATGTCATTCACTGCATTTATAACCTGCCCTTCAACGTAAGGTCCCATTGCAAAAACACAAATTCTAGAGGGGCAGTTGCTATTTTAGTCTGCTACAACAAAGAAACAAAAATTCATTTTAGCACTTCAATGCGCTACAGCACAATCCGAATTGTGTGGTTCAGAAATAAGTCATACTGAATTAAATGAGGCTTCGTGCAGGTAAATGTCTGGATTACTAGACATGATAGAGGGGACAAATTTGAAGACGTATCAGTGTTGAAAGTGAATCATGCTTAATGCTCCTTACTTCCTAAAAAGTATATTGGACAAAAGTAGAATGTGATTAGGAAGACAACTAAGGCTGCAAGGCTAACCTTACTGATCTGGGAGTAAGCCCCACTGAATTCAACTTGTTTCTAAGCAGACATGGTTAGGATTGCTCTGTAAAGCAGTATTATACACGTTTACCTGGAAGTCATTCATACTGAACTCAATGGGGTTTACTTCTGAAGAGGCACGCATAGGACACAGGATTAAGCTGTCCAATTTCAGCTACCCAACAGAGGAAAATTCAAGATATAACCACAATTTAAATTTTAGCTTAAAGGCATGAAAGGTTGAGTCCTGGACTCCAAAGTCTGGTGGTCTCATTTACAATCAGAAACAAAGGAAACAGAAATTATATATAGGATTGAGCATTATTAAGCACAACACGCCAGTGCTGACTCTGGTTCTTACCCCTGAGAGGCCAAAGCATGCTTTACTTGGACTTAATACATTTGTTGGAGATCATCACCATTGAACCCATGTATCCCAAAGTCCTATGGCACTTTAAATGAGAATATGAAACACGAACAAAAATGTATCAGGATAGCATTTTCTAAGGATAGTGTCATAAGGAAATCATAGCCTGTGTTCCTCATTACAGCATTTCCAACTTCTCCGATGTACTTGTTGATCAGGAAACTGATTTCCCTTGTTTGCTTCTCACGAAAACTCTTTGTGGAGCAGAGGCCAAAAGACAGTTGGCTCCATTGCCAAGTAGTAGTGGTTGAGCCACTAAGTAATAGGGACGATAAATGTAAAGTTCTTGCCAAAAGAATCTCACCAAGGTGTTTAACAGCAGGAAGCATTCAGGTATTTCAAGATCTATTGCTTTGCACAACAGACGCCTGAAGACCGCGGGGGGGGGGGGGGGACATCAGTGCATGATACACTGCAATTGAAGTGGACAAGTCCTGGAAGAATCTATAGTAGGTAACAATTCTGCATCGTCAAGAGTGGCGAAAAAGCTGACCCAGGAGGTCTTTAGCATCTCCAGCTCCTACATACTTATATTGATTATGTTACATAATTTATAGCACATTTAAAACCTCAATTGAGATTTCAAGGTAGTTAAACTATATAGGGGGAAGAGCGATCCACCATCTCTGCCTTCAGTTTGTTTACAAGGAACAAAACCTCAAATGAACCCTTCCCATACCTAGCTACATCACAGCATTCTCTTCTGTAGCAATTTAAAACAATATGCCAACTACCCTAGGAGACATTTCAGCACATAATAAACAGAGACAAGAAAAATTACTTATGTCAAAGCAAAGTCAACCTTCCCCAGGCAAAGCATCAAAGTATTTAGATAACTAAAGAAAACGAAAGCCTGTGATTTCACCAGGTCCCATTTACAAAAAATCCAGAGATGCTGTAGTTAACAGGACTATTAAATTGCAGTTCTTAATCCAAGTCAATACGCTTGCCTCAGGTTTGGTTACACAAGCAATAAATTCCAGCAGCTTGTGGGCAAACCCCTGTTCTTCCACATTTTCACCTGCTGTGGGTTTGCTTTCGGTTATGGGAAACTGCAAAATCTACTGCACAAAGTGATGAAGGTGCTGTCAAGGTGTCAGAACACCACTCAATAAAACTTTCATCATGTAAACAGACCTGTAGCAAGAGAACAAGGAAGGAGTGGATCGGAGGGTTCAAAATCAGTCCACGATCGTGCAGAAATTCTGTTTTATTCCAGAAGCAACTATAGCTGTACTGAGAGACATGATGCATCTGGCACAATATGCCAGACAGTATTTTACAAGAGCAAAGGCTCTAATTAGTTATCTCCTGAAGTCCAGTCCTGTTCTTGGGATGCTGAAATTAATAGACCACCACCTACAGTGTGTGAGGCTATGAATAATTACAGCCACGCCCAGAAAGAGCCTCTCTCAGGTTTCAGAAGGTTGATTCGTCACACCTGATGTCTGCACACTGCAGAAGGCCCATGATACTCCTGTTCTGACCCTTGCTAGTCAAAATGGCAGACCAATAACCAGTAAGATCAGTCCAAGTGGCACAGTCCAGAAAAAAATGCTCAAGGACACCACGGTAGCTGGTACCTCTTCTCAATCCACCCCTATTTTAGTATTACAGTGCTAAGCCAGGAGTAGTGGAAAACATCTTGGTGAGATGAGCAGTATCTCAGGATCTTCAGAACTAAGCTATGTATTACCAATTAATGTTATTGACAGTCATGTATCTATTTCCAAGCATGACATTGTACACAAGTGTGTAGCAGGCATGTGGTGACAGATGATGTGGTCTACTAGTCAAAGGCCTGGAGTCGAACCAATGAGATCAAGTCTCAAATCTCCACTCAGCCATGAAACCCACGGGGTGACTATGGGCCAGTTTTTCAGCCTAAGCTACCTTGCAGGGTTATTCAGAAGGTGATGTGGGAAAGGAGAGAAGTATACACACTGCCTTGAGCTTCTAGGAAAGAAACGCGGAAGAAAAATGTAATCTAGTTCATTCTGGAGTCAGCTATATGCTCCTTGGCACATATAACTAATTCAAATCCAAGGATATATTTTAATCCAAAACTAATGAAGGACCCTTAAATTACTAGTATTAACTTGTAAGCCAAATCTGCTTTAGCTGAAGAGGACTTGCTTGTTGTTGGCAGTCGTCTGTCTCAAGAGACAATGGAGTGCACCTCTGGTGGTGAGGTCAAACTGCTGGTGAATCACAGCATCTGTTGTGGCTGCAGAGGCCAATAACTTGTTACTGCTGCTAAATGAACTGAAACTGTAAGATCTCTGCAGCCACTACAGAATTACACAGGCAAAGACAACAGTTATTAAAAGAGTTTGGAAGCTACCAGTACCCATACAATTGTTCCCTACAGTAAAATCCAGATGTTTGATTCAGCCAGGTCTTCAGGTACTCCAACACCTACCTTAACAGTATTTCTACATTATAAATACGAATTAATTTTACAAATCCTGGCCATCACTTTATCACAATCCTAAGAAACATAATTTTGTGATAACCCTGAAAATCCTCTTGTCAGACATCCATCCCACCCAAAAGAATAGTTCAAGGTTAAAGATGGGTGTGTAAACATGACCTAGGAGAGCATTTGCAGAGTGCTTTCATAAGAAATTATCCTGGTTCCAATCACATTTCTTGCTGTTCTGTCATATCAAATTGTATCCTCATAGCAATCAATCCCTCTTGGATTATTGCAGCCTGCAAAGATTTTCGCAACATGAGACGTCTGCATTTTCTTTGTAGGATTAAAACTGAAACAACACTAGGTTTGGATTAGGCCTGGGGTGACATTCTGCATCCTGATTTTATCTATGGAAATTCTTCGTAAGAAGTTAAAAATAGGAGGAAAAGAGCATAGATATTTTTTTTTGCCATGGTTACCAGTAATTTGATCAGTACAATTCACATACATCATACCAAATTGTTTAATGAATTATAGTAATGTACATTCTGCATCACTTTGCCTTCTGAAGTACTGCCATCCTATGCTGCAATCCTGTGCTGCATTTCAGCAACATTGTAGCATGCATAAAGAACCTGAGAAGATTAATGTTTGTGATTATCTTTTGTGTGATCACTGGGCGAAAGCTAAAGGCAGAGACAGAGAGAAACACTGAAGCGAAGAGCTGCCTGCTACGCAGAAAGGGAAATGGTTCCTGCAATTATGATTCATGCTGCGGAGCTGAACATGTTAAGAGATAATGGAGAAGCAGAGGAAAGGCTGACACATTTCTGGTGAGAAGAGCTGCTACCTACAGATCCTTTGCAGAGAAATACAAGCTCAGGAAGCAGCCGTCTCAGGCTTGGCATCAAAACAAGTGCTGTGGGGTGCCTTTGCAGCTTTTACAGGAAAGAAGCTGCTGCACAAATATGAAAATCACATGTAAAAGAGAAGGTGCTGAAGGAATTTCAGGGCTCCCAAAGAGCCACAGTCATTCAGAACATATGCAGCTGTGGGGTCTAAGGGCTGGGTAGGAAAGATGATCCTCAGACTGGGGTTTGGTGGTGGTGTTTTTTGGAAAATCCAGGTGAGTGAAAGCCAGCAGGGGCTATGAAGAATATACCAGTTTTTACCCAGAACCAACCGCTCCAGGTAAACTGTGCAAACTCTGTAAAGGAAAACTGGTGTTCTTTACAGCCATTGGACGAGCACCTAAGAAAATGGATACTCTCAGGTGACTGCGGGCTAGTCAGGCATTTGGGAGAAATGGTGCTTCAGGGGGGCATTCATTGCCTCGGGGGGGGGGGGGTGCAAGGTCGAAACACCAGAAGCCTGCGAGACCTCCGGGCTCCAAGGCAGCCAGTTAGCCTTCATTTCAAGGCATGTCCCCCAGCCAGCCTGCCACCTTCGCACGGATGCCCCTGGGCTTCAGAAGCCTCCCCAGAACAGACGCCGCCGCTGGTGCAGCATCCCTTTCCAAACAGGCAGCGGGATTATAATAATAATAACAACAGGATCCAGCTCGTTTAACTGCTGCCTTGCAAAGGGAGATGCAAGGCTGCATCGAGCAAGGCACTGGGGCGAGGAGGGCAGAGGAAAGGCAGATACGGAGCGGGGCGCGGCTGCACGGGTGGAGGGGCAGCTGGCGTCCGGCGGGCCGCTCGGGGCAGCCTTTGGGGTCCGGGCGGGCGCCAAGGAGCTGCCCAGGCGCAGAGGAAAAAGGGGGGGGTGATCGGTTCCCGCTGTCCTTACCGTGGATGCCGGTCTGGTGAGTCATGGCTCCGGATCAGGTCCGCTGCAACAGATCCCACCCTGGCCGCTTGTCTCCCGGGCAGGAAACGGCTCCGACTCCAGCACCGCCCGCTTCCGGGTTGCTGCCGACTGAAGCAGGAGGGGCTTGAGCGGGGTCCGCCCGGAGGGAGGGCCGCTCTTCGGCGGAGGGAGCGCGGAGGGGGCAGCGGGCGGGGCGTCCCTTGTAGGCTGGCGGGGAGCGGCAGGGAGTCAAGGCCTGCCTGAGTGTCAGCCCCTCCGGGAAAACGGAATACTGTATATATATAGAGAGAGAGTGCAGTTTGCTTGAAGGCATTGCTGTGGAAATTACCTAGCACAAACTAGGCATTGTCTCATCTATTGCATTTATTAGAGCCCACCTTCCCAGTACCTCCCAGTACACGCTTCTCCCCCTCCACATCTCCTGCCTCATTTAGTCCCATAACAACCCAGTGAGGTGGGTTAGGCTGAGAGATTGTGACTGGACCAAGGTCACCCAGCGAACTTCATGGCTGAGTGGGGATTTGAACCCAGGTCTCCCAGGTCCTAGTCCAAACCGCTACCCCACATTAGTATTATTACTAATGCTAATAATAATCTGGCAGAGATAGAAACAGCACCACTAAGGGGGAAAAACTTATGCCAGCCCTAAGGCTGAGGAGAACCAGAGAACTAAAGAACTCCCAGTGTATAAAAAAGCTCAAGAGATCCCTCACTTAGCTGGCACACATGATGCACAGTTTCTTTAAAGCCACAAAGACCATCTATGGGCCAATAAAGCATGACATATGCCCCCTATGCTCAACAGACGGTAAGGTAAAGGGACCCCTGACCATTAGGTCTAGCCGTGACCGACTCTGGGGTTGCGGCGCTCCTCTCGCTTTATTGGCCGAGGGGGCTGGCTTACAGCATCCGGGTCATGTGGCCAGCATGTCTAAGCTGCTTCTGACGAACCAGAGCAGCGCACGGAAATGCCATTTACCTTCCCGCCGGAGCGGTACCTATTTATCTACTTGCACTTTGACGTGCCTTCAAACTGCTAGGTTGGCAAACCGAGCAACGGGAGCTCACCCTGTCGCGGGGATTTGAACCGCCGACCTTCTGATCAACAAGTCCTAGGCTCTGTGGTTTAACCCACAGTGCTACCCGCAAACATCCAAACATCCAAAGTACCGTACCAAAAAGCACAAAACAAACCCCTCTGCAGTGCCACAAATCCAACTCAATAGTGTAACATTGGAAACACTTCTCCTACCTGGGCAGTTATCTTTCCACAAGGGTCAGCATTGATGCCAAAATCCAGCATTGCCTGAGCTCTGCGCATGCAGCTTTTTCCAACTGAAGTGCAGAGTGTACGAGGACAGGACATTCGCAGGGAAACCAAAATGCTTGTCTACGAAGCTATTGTACTACTAACCTTACTGTATGCTTGCAAAACATGGACCACTTATAAACGCCGTCTCCAACTCCTTGAAAGATTCCATCAACGGTGCCTCTGAAAAAAATTACATATCACTTGGGAAGACAGGCGAACTAATGCCAGTATACTGCAAGAAGCAAAGATCACCAGTGTCGAAGCAATGATTCTTCGTTGGACTGGTCATATTGTTCGGATACCTGATTATCGTCTTCCAAAGCAACTACTCTATTCCAAACTTAAAAATTGAAAGCTTAATGCTGGTGGTCAACAAAAGAGGTTTAGAGTTTGGATTTGATATCCCGCTTTATCACTACCCTAAGGAGTCTCAAAGCAGCTAACAATCTCCTTTCCCTTCCTCCCCCACAACAAACACTCTGTGAGGTGAGTGAGGCTGAGAGACTTCAAAGAAGTGTGACTGGCCCAAGGTCACCCAGCAGCTGCATGTGGAGGAGCTGGACGGGAACCCAGTTCTCCAGATAAGAGTCCACTGCTCTTAACCACTACACCACACTGGTTCAAGGCAAGTCTTTAAATATGTAGCATAAACACCAACAACTGGGAAACAATGGGAGACTGCAAGTGCTCCCATTGGAGAACAGCCTTTACCAATCAAATCAGTACATTAAACACCATATTACTCAGAGGTGGGGGAGATATAAAGTAAAGGTAAAGGGACCCCTGACCATTACATCCAGTCGTGACCGACTTTGGGGTTGCGGCGCTCATCTTGCTTTATTGGCCAAGGGACCCGGCGTACAGCTTCCGGGTCATGTGGCCAGCATGACTAAGCTGCTTCTCGTGAACCAGAGCAACACACAGAAATGCCATTTACCTTCCCGCTGGAGCGGTACCTATTTATCTACTTGCACTTTGACGTGCTTTCAAACTGCTAGGTTGGCAGGAACAGGGACTGAGCAACGGGAGCTCACCCCGTCGCTGGGATTTGAACCGCCGACCTTCTGATTGGCAAGTCCTAGGCTCTGTGGTTTAACCCACAGCACCACCCGCGTCCATGTACTGTCACACTAATATAAAGTCTGAATCCTATTTCGTCAAGTGCCCGGGTGAGAAGAAAGCCTCAACCTGGCTACCAATATAGATAAGGGCACCCGGTAGGCCTCACTCACCATACAGAGAGCAAACCCAACACACCTGGCCACACAAAACAGCAGGCATCATGCAGGGGCACGTGTTGCCATTCTCATGCAATGTGTGCTGGCATGGCCACTCCTGTATTACAGCATTTGTTTGAGCAATAGCAGGCAGGTGCTGGGCAGATCAATGAGCAAGTGGTGGCAAGGGCTCAAAATACAGGGCAGTTTGTGTGTACCCTGCACCCTGTAACCAAGCCTGCTCTCTTGTGGATGACACTCCCCATGGCCTGTGCTGAAGTATGATCCATCGGCAAGGCTGCTTGGCTTCTGTATGTGGGGGAATGAAAGGAGGCTTCTCATTGGCAGGAAATGACATGCTCTCTCTCCATCTTCTTTTCTTTTCTGTTTGCTTAAAAGGAGATACCAGTAGTTCATGGAGCATTGGATTGGATATGACCCAGATTGGGTACAAGCCAACTGAAGACCACTACCCTACAGAGGAATATGCTGCAGTTTCATCTGCAATGCACAGGGTTTGCACAGCAGACGCATTGGGGTTCCTCCACAGGTACATGTGAAAAGTCTTCTCTAGGGGTAGGGAGATGCATTGGAATAGAAGCGGGAGAGCTTTGTTATCTGGGGAGTTTGCCTGATGCTCGCAATTGCCCCTTTAACGCCACAGCTTTGCACCTCACAACAGGCTTTGCCTGTATCTATTGGCTGTGGGTCCTGGAAGACCTGCTCCCTGCCTTGTCAGCCTTTTCCCATCTGGCTTGGGAGGGTGAGGCCTGGTTGATGGATTCCAACTACAAAAGCTAAGGCTGCCCATCGGACTCTTGGGTTGGAGTATTGTTTGGGGGGGGGTTGTTAATTTGTTGTTGTTGATACAGGCAGAGCCAATTTTGCATGTGTCCAATTGGCGTGCGACCGCTGATGTGCAGGTCCTTTTGAACCCGGAAAAGGGCAGGGTATAATGGGGTATAATGGGGCAAGGCAGGGTTATGTGTTCTCCACCAACGCACACGGGGCAAGGTACAGAACCCCACACAAAATATTCACTGCCTGTAATAATTATTGTATCCTTTTTTTAGCTCTTAATGTGCTTTATGTGGGAATTTTGTCTTGTGCTTTTGGATGTATTTTGTTTGTTGTTTATGACTACTTTTGTACTTATGTAAATCTTTTCATGTTGTAAGCCACTTTGAGCATGGTTTTATCTATTGAAAGGTGGCATTTTATTATTATTTTAGTTATTTCTTTCTCCACCTTTTAGGACAAGGTCTTAGAGGATGCTTTACCACTTTAGCATGTGCAATTTCAGATGTCGCATTAGTATCTTTGTCAAATATATTTTCATAAACTTGCTTTTAAAGGCTGGCTTTACTTCAGGCTATAAATTTACATCCTCTCTTCCAGTGGGTGTATCTCTAGGATTCTCTTATTGCTGTTGTTGGAAATAACAATTCTTTTCTGATACTGATAACTATTCTCTCGAGCACCAGTAGAACATATTGCCCCTAGCACCACATTCATACTAGCTGAACAACATTACTGAAAGGGGTGGCAAAGCATACTAGGAAGTTGTGCTTATTGTAAGCAACACATTATACTAATTAGATACAGACTATAAGAATAAATATATGATAAATAAATATTGATATATTTTATTTAATTAAAAAAGAGTGCACTGATTATTCTGTGCCATTGCTAGGCAAACCAAACAAGGACACTAAATCCAATCATTAGTAGTTCAAAGTTTTCCCTTGGATTTCATTATATCTTTTGCTGGACACTGAACAACTCAAGAGAATTTGAGTCTGCTTTGGGGTCTTGCTGCCATCTGGTGGACTGAGAGCACTTTGCAGCTCCTGTGATTTCAACAACCAGGTGCCAATAGGAAGTGTGCAGTTTTAACCTGAGACTTGAATGGAGTCTCGATTGAATGGAATGGATTGGGGAAAATAAAGCAGCCTTCTTTGAGATGCTGAACTGCTGTTTGCTCTTTTATAGAATAAAATCAGCGTCTGTATTTATTATTCTAACCATTATGGTCATTGTAACACAGCATCAAGGTAGTGAAGCCATCCAGTGCTGGAGAGGGGAGTATGTAAAATATAGCAAACACAGCGCATGGTTCACATTGCATGGCCCAGCCTAAGCTTTCACGATGAGCGTCTTGTCTAAAGTGGTGCCTGATTAAATCAGGAAACTTTTGTCATTAGTTTACAGCATGGGTAGGCAAACTGCCTCCTGGATCCGGCCCAACTGCCTTCTAAATCCATCCCGCAGACGGTTCGGGATCAGCATGTTTTTACATGAGTAGAATGTGTGCTTTTATTTAAAATGCATCTCTGGGTTATTTGTAGGGCATAGGAATTCATTCATTTCTCCCCCAAAAATATAGTCTGGCCCCCCACAAGGTCTGAGGAACAGTGGACTGGCCCCCTGCTGAAAGTTTGCTGGCCCCTGGTTTACAGGCTGTTGGAATAAGTAAACATTGCTTTGCAGCCCTAATTCATAGTGCTAAAAGACAGTTGGCTCTACCTACCTCCACAAGGTCAGTTTCCTTATCAAGAGATAAGGATGCTTTCAGATATGTGTTTACTTACAAATACAGAGGAGGGTGGACTCGTAAAGCAGGCAGTGCAACCTCTAATCCTGCGTCAGATTCTGCCAAAGGAATAGATAGCTGCAGCCCCCGAAAGGCTGAGCTCCAGCTCCATGAGTTAGCCTAGTCCCCTTTTAAGTCCTCTAAGCTAGTGGGCACCCCACAACATGTACCAATACCTTGAGTACTTTAAGTGTGCGAAAGACACTTGGGTCCATCCTGAACCTTCCATTCTTCAGCTTCATCAGCTGACCCCTGGTTTTAGTGAAAGCAGAGAAGGAGAGAAATGTCTCTTTCTGCACATCATGCATAATTTGGTATCATTCGTTCTTTGCCTTTTTGTTCTAAATATGCACCAGCTATGTGTGAATGCAAACACACACACACTGTCTGGCTGAAGACAGCGGCCTCCCCAAGGCTGGATATATATATATATATATATATATATATATATATATTGTTGAGTGCAACCCCAGTCTCCAAGCAATGAGTGATGCCAGGGCTTCCTGTTCTTACTCAGGGCTCAGTTATGTTGGAGTGAAGGTACTATACAGTGGTACCTCGGGTTAAATAATTCATTCCGGAGGTCCAATCTTAACCTGAAAGTGTTCTTAACCTGAGGTACCGCTTTAGCTAATGGGGCCTCCTGCTGCTGCCACACCTCTGCCGCTTGATTGCTGTTCTCATCCTGAAGCAAAGTTCTTAACCCGAGGTACTATTTCTGGGTTAGCAGAGTCTGTGACCTGAAGCGCGTGTAACTGAAGCGTCTGTAACCCGAGGTACCACTGTATATGGTTTTTATGTAAAACCTGAGCTCATAGCATTAACACTCCCCAAAGTCCAGCAGAGAGCAAGCATGTCTGTCTCTTGGACATCACAACTTTTGGATGTGTCTTTAAAAAGCTCAATGATTTCAGTGGTTTCCTAAAAGAAAGCGAAACAATTTTGAGGTGTCCTGCTTTTTACTTTTTGAAATATGGCAAGCCTATCCTAGGATGAAGGGACGCAGGTGGCGCTGTGGGTTAAAGCCTCAGCGCCTAGGGCTTGCCGATCGAAAGGTCGGCGGTTCGAATCCCTGCGGCGGGGTGCGCTCCCGCTGCTCAGTCCCAGCGCCTGCCAACCTAGCAGTTCGAAAGCACCTCCGGGTGCAAGTAGATAAATAGGGACCGCTTACCAGCGGGAAGGTAAACGGCGTTTCCGTGTGCGGCTCTGGCTCTGGCTCTGGCCAGAGCAGCGATGTCATGCTGGCCACGTGACCCGGAAGTGTCTCCGGACAGCGCTGGCCCCTGGCCTCTTAAGTGAGATGGGCGCACAACCCCAGAGTCTGTCAAGACTGGCCCGTACGGGCAGGGGTACCTTTACCTTTACCTTTATCCTAGGATGATGTGGCATCCAGCCAGGTGAGGTGAGGAAAGGCCCACCCATTTGTCTCTATGGCAACTTCTTTGGACATGTAAATTGCAGTGCTTAACTGGCCAGCTGAAGCCATTAACTTAAAGGAACTGGTTTGGCTGGTTTCTTGTTGTAGATTCTACCCCACATACAGAGAATCACATGGAAGGGACCCAGGGTTATCATCCAGGCTGACACCCCAAACTCATAACAATGTATATATAGTGATTAACAACAGTTAAGTTCTTTATTCAGTTCACAATAACAAAGGCAGGCCGGCTTTGTATCAGTGCAATGTATTTTTATCTTTTTTTTTCTACTTAAATACACTTGGTTTCATCTCTACTCACACTGGCAACTTGCTCCCAATATTCCCCTTAACTGCAAATTTATGGGCATTATTTCTTATAATGAACAGCCAGGAAAGAGTGAGAAAGCTACACTGATCACGTTTAGCACATTTACTCACACTGTTATAACGCAGACACTGACTGGCAACACAAACATTGCCAGCCTCACTTCTTCAGCACCATTACCTGCCAGACTGATTAGCCCCTAAGTTGTGAACTAATTTGTGTTACTGTGAAGCTAAGGTTAAGATGAGTCTAGACCTGCAACAAACCCAGATACCAGTTTCATCCTCATATCCACTCAGACAACTCTATTACAGCACTGAATAGCAATCACTGTCAGGGTGCCCATGAATCTCTAATGTGACATATGCTGCAGGTCAATCACAAGGTTAAAACATCAATCTTTATTTTTCAAATATAAATGGTCACACATCCAACATAAAAAACAGCAATGTTGAGGGCCAAATGAAATTTGATGAGGACCATCCAAAACCGGATACAGTGGTACCTTGGGTTAAGTACTTAATTTGTTCCGGAGGTCTGTTCTTAACCTGAAACTGTTCTTAACCTGAAGCACCACTTTAGCTAATGGGGCCTCCTGCTGCCGCTGCGCCGCTGGAGCACGATTTCTGTTCTCATCCTGAAGCAAAGTTCTTAACCTGAAGCATTATTTCTGGGTTAGCGGAGTCTGTAACCTGAAGCGTATGTAACCTGAAGTGTATGTAACCAGAGGTACCACTGTATGTGCTTATTTCTTTCCAGAAACTCACCCTGGAATAGTTTGGATTTGGGATGTGGCACTATGGGAGGGGCCTTAAATCCTACCATTGCAAGCCAGTTCCCAGATGCATATCACAATCCCCTCTGAGCTGTTATTACTCATGGAGTGCAAATCATATGAGCAGAAGACGAGTGTCCTGTTGTTAATAGTGACTATGAGGGGGTCATCTGTACAGGCATAGGTGTAGCCATGGGGGGCAGCTGCCCCCTTAGATCCACAAATATTATTGAAAAGCATTAAAGTACTCAATTATTTGAGGCTCTGCTACCCCCCACCCCCTACAGCAGAAGCCAGCCCCCCTGTAATGTCCTCTTCATAGGGTATTTTGATTTCCCAACTTTGATTTCCTAAAAGAAGCTCAACAACTTTGGCTGCCCCACCCCTCAACAAAAATCCTGGCTATGCCCATATGTACATGGAGAAATAATTAAAGCTGCTTCACTGGTGACATGGCCCTGGTCCCAGCTGGCCTCCCCATGGCTTTTAGAAAATGGAAAAGATGTTGGGGAGCCAGTCAAGATCTCTCACGTCATGTTATGCAGGACCACCAGTTTGGCCTCAGGAACCAATGAGAGAGCATGAACCTTCCGAGATCCACTTCAAAGTCATCACACTTCCCAGCACTGGAAAAAAAAATTAATGGAGATTTTCGGTGTGAAATTGATTGATCAGCAGTTTTGATTCTATTAATATAGGACCCAGTCAATCAAGACCATGGTGTTAAATTGGTATAGCAAAGCTAGGAAGATTATATTATTGCAGTTACCATTGTAAATGGCCACTGTGCTTACCTTGCAAAAAACTGAGGTGTGGATAGACAATTCAGCAAGCCTCATAGACTTACTCCCAGATTTTTATTTTCTCTATATCCATGCTGAGATCTGCCACCTGAGGATAGCACTGTATTTACCTGATTGTCAAGGCTGGAGTCAGTTGCAGGTCAGCACAAAGAAACAGAGTCAGTTGTCAGTGAAGTTAACTATTCAAGGAAACAGCAGGCAACTCAGCAACACTCCCCATTTGGTCTTGCACCTATAGAGTTGCTAGGATTGAAGGTCTCTGTCTACCATGACTTCTAAGAGTCTTCGTCTACCAGATGCTCCCCAAGTAGTCTCAAGCTGTGTCTGAGCACCTGTAGTCTAGGTTCTGCCCTCATTATCCTGTGTGTTCTTGGAGACCAGTAGGAAAGGGAGCTGGTCACAGCCAGAGAGGAAGACTCCCAGGATACTTCAGCAGCCTCTTGACCCCACCTCCTCCTTCAGCCTTGGAGTCTGGTTCCTCTTGCTGACTAAACCCTGTTGTCCCTCCAGCACCTCCTCCCAATCTTCTCCCTCTTATTGTCCCTCCACCAATCCCCAGGCTCTGAGTCTGGGGTTTCCCTTGAGGATTCCGTGGCTGGCCCTTCCAGCCATTTCTCCGCTCCCAGCCAGTCCCTGGTGAGCCAGTGTGGTGTAGTGGTTAAGAGTGGTAGTCTCATAATCTGGGGAACCGGGTTCGCATCTCCGCTCCTCCACATGCAGCTGCTCGGAGACCTTGGGCTAGTCACACTTCTCTGAAGTCTCTCAGCCCCACTCACCTCACAGAGTGTTTGTTGTGGGGGAGGAAGGGAAAGGAGAATGTTAGCCGCTTTGAGACTCCTTCGGGTGGTGATAAAGCGGGATATCAAATCCAAACTCTTCTTTTTCTTCCCAGACACTGATTGAGGTAAGCTCTATTCTAGTCTATGAAAACCTTTGCCACAAGAAATGTTTTCATTTCTAATGTGTGACAAGACACTCCTGTTTTGATGGCAATAGTCCAAAATGTCTTCTCTCTCATGATACAATTTGAGTGTTTATTTACATTGCTTCAAAACCTATCAGTTTGAAGCATGTGAAAAGCGATTCATTCACAACAAAACAAAGACAGTGTGTGCATAGCTGCTTAAGTAGCTGAAGTAATCATGTGATAATGAACTGCTAAGATTCTGTGATGTTGACTTGGAGCAGCTGGCTGGAGAGAGGCTCTTGTTCCAGGAAGAAGAAGAAGAAGAAGAGTTTGGATTTGATATCCCGCCTTTCACTCCCTTTAAGGAGTCTCAAAGCGGCTAACATTCTCCTTTCCCTTCCTCCCCCACAACAAACACTCTGTGAGGTGAGTGGGGCTGAGAGACTTCAGAGAAGTGTGACTAGCCCAAGGTCACCCAGCAGCTGCATGTGGAGGAGCGGAGACGCGAACCCGGTTCCCCAGATTACGAGACTACCACTCTTAACCACTACACCACACTACACCGCAGCTTTTATTTTCATAAAGGGTGTAATCAGAAAGCAAAATTTACACAAACCAGAATGCTCATCTGCGTTGCTAATGACCCACCTCTGCTTTCAGTTCCACATGATCAAACCTTCATAGCAAGAGGTGGGAGAATCTCAGGGGCAATCTAACCTTTGAAATACAAAAGAAAGCAAAGTAATTCCTATGTGCTGTTAGCAGAAAAATCAACTTTTCCACAGCATCTCAATCCTCTGCAGAAATTCAGTGAGGTTTATTGACTCACACGTGCATAGGGTTGCGGTCTTGGTTTATTTTCCCCTGTTTATTTTTACTCGCTTTGTTGCCACTTTTGAGGCATGGTGTACTGGTGGTCAGTTTCACTTCCCAATTCTCTCTCTTCATAGTTATTTGGGGTTTGGAACATCTAGTACTGTCTGCCCCTGTTGGTTCTACAGAAGCAGAGACATACAGACAGTGATGGAGCTTCATGCTCCGGGGGGCTTCATGCTCCGGGGGGCGGGGGCGGAGAGCAGGCGGTGGTGGGGCTGGCATATGTCCTGGGTGCGTGGTGCACTGCCTGTAGGGGCGTGGTGCCCAGCGTGCGGGGGGGGGGGGGACAGCCGCAATGTCACCCCACCAGGATTGCGCTGCTGGGGGCAGTGCGCTCCCCCAGCACTCCTCTTCCTCCACCATGTGCATACAGACTCAGAAAGATTGTGTAATGGATTGGACCAGGCAGCAATTTAAGGATTGTGGAAGCTTTAGAATTGCACCGTTGTTGTTTTTTCATCTTGGCCTTTGTGCACACATGAAGGAGGGGGAGTTTGTCCAGGTCCTTTCACTCTACTTGCTGTGCTATCTCATTTAGGGATTAGATGGTGCTGCAGAATATATTGAAAACAAAGTAAAAGTTTATGATCCAGTCCTCAAACGGTAGGATGGAAGAACTCAGATTCCTCCTCTCAGGATGGGTATTAGGGAAATAGGGGTGGTATGTGTGGGAGATTAGCAGCCAAACCTAACAAATGCCTATTATTGCTAGTTAGCATGTGAAAGGGCTAAGTCCGCAGAACTGTACTGCTGACAGGCAGACACTCTGTGTGATGTCATTTCCCCTCTGTTCCTTCTTCCCCTCCTTCCTTTCTTTGACCAACCATGAGGGCAGGTGTACCCCGTGCATGCTCCAGATTTAGGTATGTGCCTGAAACTGGTTATACTGTGAATGTAAGTATTTTGCCTGCATAGTTTTTACAGCTGCCATTGCTGTGAACCAATGCATGATTTTAAAGTAAGTAAATCTTATTTGAAACTTATTTCCCAAGTTGTTTCCTGATTCTTTGTGAAGCAGGGTGAGAAAGGGAGAGCCACTTTACTTCATAGCTGGGCTTGCTTAAAACAATATTTTACAATCTATTTCCTGTGCTTTTAATTTTTGCTGTCCACGGTGGGATTTTAAAACTCTATTTAGCCCACATATGTGGGAGCCTGGAGGGATAAATTGCAATTACCTACCTATAAAAACCCATCCCACAGTATGTGTGTGAGCGAAAGGTGTGGTGGGGAAGGAGAGGAGGAATAGTTCTGTTGCACTAGCAGGGGTCCTTGCGCTGGCTTCTGTGGGTGCAAATACATGGTTGATTCCAACTCATGGTCTTTAGAAGAGGCTCAGCTGTCGTGATTAAAATACAACTAGGAGGGTGATCTTTATTTACTGCTGTAGCAGGATTCCCCCCTCCCACCGCCACAATGAAGAGAGAAGACCCCCATCTAACAAAGGAACATACCGGTACTTTATATAGTGCTTTAAATTTAAAATACATGAAACTACACTTCCATTGGTTACATCACAATACAGTGGGAAGATCTTCCAATTAAATCCACTCTCTGTGTTACCAGCATGTTTAGCTGTACACTTATCCAAACAAAACCTTTTGCAAACTTTTGATGTTGCTCTTTCTGCCTCTCCCAAACAAGATCCTTTCAATGAGTGTAACACTGTTATTTCATGTGCAAGTGCCTCTTCCAAAGATAAGAGGACCGTGAGCGATTCAGAACATTTCTCTCATGTTCCCTTAATGCCTTGAAAACCAAGGCTCCCTAACAACACAGCTTCAGGGTTTTAGAATGGGAAGGGAAGGGTTTTTCTCTTTATAAGGGCAACCCTAAGCAGAAGCAGTAGGGCCAACTTATTTAACCGTGCAAGTTATTGTTTGTCAGAGGCCTTTTTGTTTCATATATGCATAGTTAATGCTTTTAAAACACGTCTCCAACTCTCAAATTCTATGCTATCATTTCATTATTAGTAAAGCTGTGTTTTTGAAGTTTTTGGCTTTCCGCAGGAGATTTAGCCTGGGAAAAGTTTGAGCTAACCACATTCCAGAGGTGGGAGGTGTGTAAGAGTTTGAGAGTGGTTTTAGCTTACAGGAAGGGTGAAGAAAGGTGATGCAGGCAATCTGAATTCTTCTCTACTTTAAGAAAAGTTTCTATGCATGTGGAGAGACCAGTTTGGCTGTTTCTTAGTAAAGACTCAGGTTATCGAGCCTGGGCTTCCACAGCCACTACCCACCATGAACCACCATTCGCAGGACTGGAAACAACAGCTGCAGATGTGTTCTATCTTCATGAATATTCTCTTGCTAATTATGTTGTTTTAAATGTGCATTTTATATTTGACTTCCTTTAGTCATGTTTTCTTTTGCAACGTTAAAGTATTCCCACCCCCACGTTAACATTGCTGTATTTAATGTGCATTCTGTACCTTACCTCTTTTCACAGAATCATAGATCTGCAGAGTTGGAAAAGACTCTGAGAGTCATCTAGTCCAACCCTCTACAATGCAGGAATCTCAGCTAGATCATACATGACAGATGGCTACATCTATTCTTCAGACTGCATCAATTTAATGTTTTGCTTTGAAATCTTTTAGATAATATTTTAGTATCCTGTTAATTATATTGCTTTGGGTGTACTTTATAGTTGACTTTCTTCTGTAATATTTTATTTTGGATTGCTTTGTGACATGTTTTGTGCCATGTTTTAATGTGGGTAGTAAAATTTACTTATTTTTTAAAATGAAGCAGTATAGAAATGAAATAAAAATAATAAAAATATCAAGATGATCAAAACCTGAATTTTGGCAGGGAAGAATGCTGTTTTCTCAAGCCAATTGGCATTATGGATTCTGGGCGGGGGGCGGGGAACACTTTTGTTCACCAGGAAATGTGCATGTATAAAGTCTCCCATCAATGACAATTCAGAACCAATTCACAAGAAGAAATTCTGAGAATATTGCACAGTAGACATTTCAAAAGTCAAAACTTGACCTCATTGCTTTGATCTCATGCCTGCCTTGTTTCTCCTATCTTTAGAAGACTCCCTAGCCAGGATCCTCTTTTTTGTGTGTGTATTTTTCCTTTTCTTGGTGTGTGTGTTAGGGTTAGTTTTGTTGTAGGGCAATTCCTTCATTCCAATTTCTGTTCCACTTTCCAGGTTCTCTCTTCACAACAGAAATAACATCCTAAGCTGCATAACATTTTATAAGATGATAAAGCTTTGAACTTGCATTTTTGGTCTAACCTGGTTGTTTATTCTGATATCCTTGCAACCCCCTTGCAGAGAAATATCATTCTGAGCATTTAACACCAATCCTGGTCCACACTTTGAATACTGTGTACAGTTCCAGTTGCCTCACATCCAGAAGAATGTTGTAGAGCTGCAAAACACTCAAGAAAGGTCACCCACAGTGATCAATAGCATGGAGCAACTCTCCAGCGCGGAAAGGTTACAACTTTCTGAGCTTCTCAGTTTACAGAAAAGGCAAGTAAAAGGAGACATGATAAGAGATGTACAAAATGATGCAGAAAGCAGATAAAGCGTTTCTTCCTTTCACATAAGCACTTGTGGACGTCCACAATGTTGGAATATTCGGTGCAGGCAAAAGAAAACACCGCACATAGTTAAAACTATGGAATCCGCTCCCAAAGGAGGCACCAGTGGCTTCAAGAGAGGATGGGACAAGTTCAGGGAGCATAAGTCTATCAGTGGGTACCAGCTCTGTCAGCTATGTCCTGCCTCGCCTCTGAAAGCAAGCTGCTGGGTATCACTTTTGTTTCTGGGCTTCCCACAGGGCATGCGGTTTGGCCACTGTAAGAACAGGATGCTGGACTGGGTGGGCCACTGCCCTGATCTGTTTTTTTTTTTTTTTATAATTAAAGCAGTGGTTCCGAACCATTTTTTGGCCATGCCCCACCTAAGCATCTCTAAAATCCTGACCCCCCCATATAATTCTTATTCAAAAAGTGAACTCCTATTCAGGTGGAGGAAGCCTAAACTTGGTCTAATTCATTCTCGAATTGCCCCCGTTAATAATCAAACTGCCCCCCAGTGTGTGTGGGGTGCCCCATGTTGGAAGCCACCTGCCTAACAGCATAGCTCTGGGAGACAGAGAAAAGGAGGGAGAAAATGAAAACAAGGAAGTAGAAACCAAGGAAGGTGCGTGGCGCCTGGTGACACCCGGCGGAGCAACGCCGCGCTGACTGGCTGCCGCGTGCTGGTGAGTCACGAGCGCGACGCCCATTGGCTGCGGGAACCGCTCCCTGGATCTGGAGCGGCGCTGGGCTTCTCAGTTGGCTGCGGGAGAGGCGAGGGAGCGGACCTCTCGTCTCTTTCGCTTCATGTCTTCGGACTGGTTCAAGAGGCGCTTCTTGAGCGCGGCGAGCCGAGGGAAAGGCGCTCCTCAGCAGCAGCAGCGGCCAACGGAGGAAGGAAGCACACGGCCACAGCCGCAGCTCCCCCGGTTGCCGTACAGGCGGCCCAAACTCCTGCGCGGAGCTGCCTCGGCCGGGGAGAGGCAGCCTGGCAAGCGCCCCGTCGCCTGCCCGCCGCGAGACAAGCCCCTCCAGTGGAACGCGGGCTATGCAGAGTAAGTGGGCGGCCGGGGCGCGTGACTTGGGGATGCCTCTTGCAAAGCAGCGCCTTAAAAATAAACTTAAAACAAACAAACAAACACCTCTTGAGGACTACCATGCCAAATCGACAGCGGCTGGAGGTTAAGCCTGGAGGTGTGCAAAAGCAGCAAGTAGCCCCGTAGAGCTTAAAAAGCCAGGACTTTAAAATATGGCATGATAATCCTGCTTGCCTACCTAATTTAGTGCATTTATTTTTCACGCACACGTGTGCGGACGCCCCTTTTGGCTGAGAGTCAGACCTGGCCCGCACGTTTCTGTTTGTCCCTGTAGTATCAAGGAGATCGAGAAATCTGATGCTGTTTTGAAATTTTAAAATGTTTTTTCCCTAGTCTTACATCTGGGTTCCCTGGTTCAAGTCCCTCTCTCACTATTTTGCCACGTCTCACTCTTAGTGATGGGCTGGACCGCTTTGGTTAAATCATAATTTTGTAGCCTTTGTTCTGGGCAATATTGTAAGGTTATTAAAGGTAAAGGGACCCCTGACCATAAGGTCCAGTCGTGACCGACACTGGGGTTGCGGCGCTCATCTCGCTTTATTGGCCGAGGGAGCCGGCATACAGCTTCCAGGTCATGTGGCCAGCATGACTAAGCCGCTTCTGGCGAACTAGAGCAGCGCACGGAAACCCCGTTTACCTTCCCGCCGGAGTGGTACCTATTTATCTACTTGCACTTTGATGTGCTTTTGAACTGCTAGGTTGGCAGGAGCTGGGACCAAGCAATGGGAGCTCACCCCGTCGAGGGGATTCGAACCGCCGACCTTCTGATTGGCAAGTCCTAGACTCTGTGGTTTAAACCCACAGCGCCACCCGCGTCCCTGTAAGGTTATTACAAGTTACAATAATGCACAGTCTGTAAGGGTAGGTACAGATAGCAACCACCTCAGCATAACCTGCATGTTCCTGGCTGCAAGTGGTAAAGCAAGAGATTGTAAACCACAATGGTGCAATGTGGGGCTGCTTTGAATTGCTTGATTCTCTACCAAAGAGAACATTTGTACTTTTAATAGTTGTATGGCAAGGAAATATGTGGCAAGACTGGTTTCTTCTGACACAGTGGTGCTTTGACGACAGCATCATCCATCCTGTCACACAGAATGGATAGAAAGGGGAGGCAAGTGAGAAATAAGCAATTTGCTTCCCCCTTCTTGTACCTATGTAGTAATACCAAAGACCATGATAAGGGAGCAACAACCTAAATGGTGTGACTTAGTGCCTACAAGCATCCTCCTTATTTTAATGCTTTGACTTTGTGGGCAGGATTCTGCTAAAGTGAAGCACCTGAAGTCCTATTGAGTTCAGCTGAAGGGATTTAACTCCCCAGTAAAATCAGTGGCACATACGTGAGCTTCACTTTGGCAGAATTGACCTCTGTGCTTTAGGATGAAATTTGCCCTTGGCTCTGGCCCAGTCTCTCTACTTAGACAGTCCATTCTAGAACTAGGAGATTGAGGAGTTTAGTGAGCAAAGCCAACTGGGATCAGTACATTAATACTCACTTCCAGGATCTCTCCATCTCATACCCAGTCTTCCTTTTTTGGGGTGGGGGGTGGGCGGATTGGAAGATTGCAAGTGCAGTACTCGAAGAAAGGGGGGAGAGAGAGGTTTCCGTTGATGAAATATTGGGCATTGAATGTGCCAAAAGAGTGTACTCCCTGGCTTTTATGAAAAAGGTCAAATTCTTTACAGGGTTGCCAGATTCCAAGAACGCTTGCTCATTGCAACACACCTGCCTTTAATTCAGGAATATTTGCTATGTAATAGCAGTAGCATATGGTGTGTTACTGTAAATTGCTCAGAGGTTGTTATTACTAATATTATATTTATCATAATATTATATTAATTATATTATATTATATTATATTATATTATATTATATTATATTATTACAGTGGTACCTTGGGATGCGAATGGGATCCATTTCGGAGCCCTGTTTGCGTCCTGAATAGAACGTAAGATGTGACGGCGCGTCTGTGCATACGTGGGTTGCATTTTGCCGCTTCCGCACATGCACATGCACATGACGTCATTTTGAGCATCTGCGCATGCGTGAGCGGCAAAACCCGGAAGTAATGCGCTCTGTTACTTCTGGGTTGCTGCGGAGCGCAACCCAAAAGCGCTCAACCTGAAGCACATTCAACCCAAGGTATGACTGTATATCATATCATATCATATCATATCATATCATATCATATCATATCATTATTATTCCACCATTCCTCCAAAGAACCCAATAAATAAGTAAATAAATGTTCAATTTTCCAAGAGTAAAGGAAATAAACAGCACAAATAAACACATGACTAATTAACTGCACCATGCACAGTGAACTGCTCAGTTGTGTATATTGTGCATTGCACTGGTCATGAGAGAACGCCAAACTATTGTGCACTCATGATGACGTGCACATCGTGTAATACACTGCATATGATCTTCTCACCTTCTGAACATAATACTTCATGTTTTTATATTTTAAGATTGTTAATGTTTTACTTCTAATGTACTTAAAAAAAATACTTATGCCCCTACCACCTGGTTGAGAAACACTGCTCTACAGGTAGAAAAACACATTGAATTTGAGGTTGAAACTGAAACTGAGGCCATTGTATCAAGTGCCTCTCTTTTTCTTAATGATTTGTTTGCATAAAGCTACAGGAAATCTTATGTTCTCTGCCTGTTGAAATTATAAACCTGTCCTCAGACTGAACTCTTCAGATGAATTGCATTCTGTGAGGTCAACAAATCCTCAAGGGGGTGGGGTGGGGGAGCCAAACACAGCAGGTTTTCTAACTCTATATGAACAAACACTTTCAGAGAAAATAAAGAAGCAACACCATGTGACTGACAAAAACTGCTTTCAGCGTGAAAGAAAGAAGACAAGTTGCTTATGTTGAGGTTAGTGTAGTTGTAGGAATAGAAACAAGAGCTTCCTTGTTGCAGGAGCTGCCTCAGTGATATTGGACCAAAACAAATGACAATGTTTTAGCCCACCCACCTCCTTAATGTATTAGGGGCAGACAAATTTTTAGTTGTTTCTGCTGCTTTCCAGACAATTTGGGAAATTGCTATGCAGCAGGCAGGGAAAAGACTGTATTATTACTGTCAATCAATATGACTGGACTTCAGTGTGCCAGAAAATCTTTATTGACCTGGACAAAATAGGTAGCACTTAAAATATTGCAAAAATTGTATCTCTTCCCTATATGTTTAGCCCATATTAGCTCCTCCTATTCACCAAGCTGTTGGAGAGGATGTGCAATGTTAGGCTTTATTCAACATATGCGGTGGATATGCAGGAAAGTGGCTCAGTTCTTGGGAGGAAGTATTTGGTGAAATAAAAGCAGTTCCTGGACAAAACAGCTCTAAACGTGCTCAATCTTTTTGTGGGAATAAATTAAATATATGAATCCCTATGGACCCATGTGTTTGGGTGAATAACAAAAAGAAATGGCTGGGTGCCTGGATTCAAAATGCGGGGTCAGCGCACAGAAAGCCCCCAGTAACAGAGTATTAAACTCATAAAAGTTGCACAGCAGTATAGCATTAGGAATATAGGTTGTTAAACCCTTTTATTAGCATGTAATAGCTGACCTCTTTCTATCCCTTTTGCAATGAGCAGACACAAACTGTTAAGTAAGTTTAAAATGATTTACTTACTGATTCAAGGTCTGCATTGTTTCATGCAGCAGCAAGGATAATATATGCTAAATTGGGTGGAAAATGCAGTAAGATAGCTTCAGACACTTGCTCCAAGCTTAGAGCTAGTTTAAGCATGTCTGTTCTGGTTTATTACATGATGCTGGGGGGGGGGGAGTAGAAAGGCTTCACTTCCTCCGCAAGGAGAAGGGGCATGACCTGAGTCTGTCTAGCAATATAACTCTGTGGTTCTTACCCCTTCATGCACCACTAGCAGTCAGGCATAGTTACGTTGGACTGTAATATCTTTTTATGAAAAATAACCCTAACTTACAGCTCAGAAACCCTAACAAGTTCTCTTTTACTAGTGGGCAAACTCCTAATAATAAGATACTGGAAGAATTTGGAGGGTGCTTCTTTGACATCTGGTACACTAAAGTAAGGCAAAAAGCACTTGTGAAAAAAATTACTAATAAAATTGGCACATGGTTTGATACATAAAGAGTCCTTTGCAACTGATTAGTACATCTTTTCCCATAACTTTATTGTATTAGCCAAAGGCCATGATACAGCTTTATTATGTACATGACCAAAAACGAAAACAGATTACTCCCACCACATTACAAAACTTTGTTAGCATAAAGCAGGCTTCCTCAAACTTGGCCCTCCAGATGTTTTGCGACTACAATTCCCATCATCCCTGACCACTGGTCCTGCTAGCTAGGGATCATGGGAGTTGTAGGCCAAAAACATCTGGAGGGTTGAGTTTGAGGAAGCCTGGCATAAAGTTTCTATCACACTCCATACAAATGGTAGTCTGAGATAGGAATATTATATTATTTGGGTGTAATTTTGGATGCAGTGCTTAAACTTAACTTATTCTGGGCTAATACTTTATTTTGTGTGTGAAATACTTTATTTTGTGTGTGTGTGTGTGTGTGTGTGTGTGATGTTAAAATAATATGTTGTAGGAATCTAATAAAATAAATCAATAAACTTAATGTTGAAACTGTGTGGACCCACTGCTGCAATAGATTATGGTACATAACAAGAGCACGGCAAAATAGCAAGTCTTGCCTCTTGGTGTGGGTGAATGTTGAGTCAGTCAGTGGGGCAATATCTTTTGAAAGAGGACACTTTTTGCTCAGAAAGAGGAAAGAACATTTAGAACGTCAGCCATTTCCTGTGCTAAGTCATTCTCTCCGTAATGCAGAGGTTTTCAACCTTTTTGGGTCCACGGCTCCCTTACTCTGTGGCTCCTCTCTGGGGAAACACACTCCAAGCCTTGTGGAGTGTCTCCTCAGGCCGCCCCCCCAGGGGCTGGGAATAGGATGCCCTCAGCCTTAGCAGCCTGATGGAGACATAGACATGGGAGGGCATCCAAGGAGGGAGGGAAGTAAAGAGGGACAGAGGCCAGTGTTGCTTGCGGCGCCTCTGACCATCACTCAAGGCACCCCAGGGCGTAATGAATCGGATTAATGGGAATTCTGTGGCTAAATTATATTCTTGCTGTGCCCCTGTGCTTGGAACAGCGGAAAGGTGACGGGAAAGGCACCCAGTTCAGCACCCACAGAAAAAACGTGGAGCCCCTAGAATAAACGTAGAGGACCCAGAGTGTAAAGGGATAGCTGGGCTGCTGCCCCTTCTCCATAACCACGTGCAATATGCAGGTATTTCCTATCACACCACTTGTCACTGTTTTCTCAAAGGCCTTATGAATGACTGTGGCACTTGCTTGCTCTAGGATTATGTCTGCTAGCCCTGAACTAAAGGCCTGCAGCTTGGATTTCTATAGATTCTCAGTCTTGGTGATTTGGGTGTACTCTCCTACTCACCAGTATCTTATAAGGTCTGATAAAACAGATTGCATCCTGCTTTTAGGCTCCAAGACTACAAAGCTTCTTGGCACCTGCAGGGTGTCATTTGAAGTCAATTATGTCATCAACCATAAAATGGCTAGTTTTCATTTACATTGGACCTAATAAAATGGAATGGCTTCAGTTATTCTAGTGATTTTGTTTCTTGTGCCATCAGAACCATCAATGCAGAAAAATCAGAATTCAATGAAGACCAAGCAACATGCTGTCATATCTCTATCAGAAAGAGGGAACATGGCAAAGAAGAGGACCAGGAGTGGCTGATTCTGTGCACTACTGAGGTGAGTTCAGATGTAGCGTTTCTGTCTACAGCAGGGATTAATTAGAGCCAGGACTTATCAAGGCTCAGCCTAGGGCAGAACCTGTTTTGATTCAGTTCTGAAACTTCATGAAGTCTATAGGTGAATGTCTCTGAACATATACAGAGTGCATGAGTTTAATTGCTTGGCAGTTATATTTGTCCCCAACTTTGTAACATCTTGAGATAATTTTCGAAGATTCCATATTCAGTATAGTGGCTGTCATGGACTGGCTGGAAACAGAGGAAAGGTGGGCGGCACCAACTGGGGAACCCCCAAGGGAAGAAGGCTCAGAACCCAGGGATTGGTGGTGGGACGACAATGAGTGGTCAGAGGGAGAAGATTGGGAGGAGGAGGTGTCAGAAGCTGAAGAGGCAACAGGATTTAGTGAGCAGGAAGAGGCTGTGGCAGAGAGCAGTTCCATAGTGGCCAACTTACTAATTTAACTATTGTCAGTCAGAAAATTGAAACAGGACTTACATAATCATTATATCTAGTAAGATATTTTGAGTTATTACAGAATGCTATATTCACATCCAGTCAGATGTCAGGGTAGGCATTCTTACATTGTGGGAAATGGAGGTTGTGTCATTTATTTGCATTGATCAGAGATAAAGGTCACGATGACAACGTATTTCTTCTTTTCCTCTTTGGACTGCAGATCTTTTCACAGTTCACAGACAGGGAGGTGCCAGGTGCAGTACCCATTAAAAGTGGCAGCTATGTCTATCTAGCTCCTAGCTTTGTCTTAAGTGGCTTTTGCTAACTGTTTTGCTCTCACAAGTATGACATTCTCTCCCATTTATCTGGCTTCCATTCAGTCGGCTAATTATTTCTGGACCATAGTCATGTGGGGTCAATATGAGTGAAGCACAAGTATTTCTAAACAATTAGGGCATCTTCCTATTCCTCTTGCGGCAAACGCTGAATGGCTTGGTTTGTTCTTCAATTCCTCATTCAACATTCTGAGAATCCCATGAAAGGCATGAGCTGCGGGTTTGTATCTGCCTGGCAAATCCATTTAGATAAAGGAAACAACAACAGCAAAGCTCAGAGTAAAACTTGGAATATAGAGGAAGTTTGTACGTCAGAGAGTGGGCAGCTGATGCCCTTGTGGAACTAGCAGATGCTATGGTACACTTTGGAGTACAGTGGTACCTCACGTTACAGACGCTTCAGGTTACAGACTCCGCTAACCCAGAAATAGTGCCTCAGGTTAAGAACTTTGCTTCAGGGTGAGAACAGAAATTGCACAGCAGTGGCAGCGGGAGGCCCCATTAGCTAAAGTGGTACCTCAGGCTAAGAACAGTTTGAGGTTAAAAATGGACCTCCAGAACGAATTACCGTATTTTTCGCTCTATAGGACGCACTTCCCCCCCTCCCAAAATGAAGCTGAAGCCTGGAGAGCGAGAGGGGTCGGTGCGCACCAACCACTCTCGCTCTCCAGGCTTCAGGAGGCTATCCACAAGCCTTGGGAGCCCGGCGGGAACTCCCGCTGGGCTCCACAGGCTTGCGGATAGCTGCCTGCAGCCTGAAGCCCAGGGAGCGCGGCGCTGCGCACTCCGGGCTTTGGGCAGCTAACCACAAGCCTTTGGAGCCCGTGGGAATTCCCGCCGGGCTCAGAAGGCTTGTGGATAGCAGGCAGCAGCCCGAAGCTGTTCTAGCTTCGGGATGGCTGCACAAAGTCTCCACGGGGCGGCGGAGGCTTGAAAAGCTGTCCCCGAAGCCAAAACAGCAAGATGGAGCACTGCGCAGCCTCCACCCCGCTGCCCTGCCGAGGCTACAAAGGATGTACCCGAAGCCTCAAGCCTTTTGGAGTGCAGCTGTGCTCCAAAGGCTTCAGGGATCTTTGAGGTTGGCGGTGGGGGAAAACAGCGCTTCCCCCCACCGCCAGCTCCACAAGCTCGGTGGGCAGCGGCAAGGCCTGCTCTTGAACGCACCTTGTTTTTGAGGGGGAGAACAAGAAAAAAAATTTTTTTCCCCTGTTCTCCCCCTCCTATGGTCCGGTGCGTCCTATAGAGCGAAAAATACGGTAAGTTCTTAACCCGAGGTACCACTGTATAATTGTGGCTTACAGCAAAAGAGGAAATGCTTGCTCTTGTGTGAATGAATTTCTATCCAAAGTTCCTAACAAGCAGATGTGAGGGTTGTGTTTTAGAATGTTTCAATAATAATATGAATTGATTCCTGAAGCACACACCTGTCTGCTTCAGTTTTCAGACTATAGAGTGGTTTATAATTCTAATCCTCACAACAACACTGAAGCAGGTGAGGTTGAGTGATTGGTGACTTGCTTAAGTGAGAACTGTGAGTCTGGCTCCCACATACAAAGCAAACATGCAGCCTGCTGCACCCCCAGATGTTCTGGCAACAGCATGGAAGAATGTACTAAATGATGGTAAAAGTCTCAATGCTTTGACTTTCAGTATCTGACTGGCCACTACTGGGCACTGTTTGATGGTCATGGTGGACCAGAAGCATCTATCTTGGCCTCCAACTACTTGCACTGTTGCATCAAGCAGAAATTGGAGGATGTGGTGGAAGGCATCACTCAAGACCGTCCCCCAATGCACCTCAGTGGGCAGTGCGTTTGCCAAAGTGACCCACAGTTCGTGGAAGAAAAACAAATTCGGCAGGAGGATGTGGTAATTGGAGCACTGGAGAAGGCCTTCCAGGAATGTGTGAGTGACCTTGTTCCCCCCTTTATTGTTTCTGAGGGGGTTAAGGCTCCTTATGTCACAGATGGCCGTTGGTACAAATCTTGCTCAAGATCCTGTTGTTTTCACAGCCAGGCAAACCAGCTGCTTCAGCCCTTGGAAGTTTCTGCTGATGAGGCTGTTTATGCCATGACTCATTGTCAAATGTTGTGCCGATGCAGACTTAGTACCCTATGCATTTCTGCTTGGTATATAAAGTTTACTATGACATATCTGTTCCCATGTAAGCTGCCAATTCACAAGAAACGTTTGCTGCACGATCATGTATGCGAAAACATAATCGCACGAAAAGAAAGTGGCATGTGTTTGTTTGAACTGACTTGAGTGTCCGGATGATTAGTTATCTAACGGTGGTCTTAAAGTTAGATTTCAGACTTTGCTGAGAAATACGGCACCTGCATTGCATCATCATCAGATGTTTTTCCCCAACAGGATGATGTAATTGGTCAGGAGATGGAAGCTACTGGCCAATCAGGAGGTTGTACTGCACTAGCTGCACTTTACTTGCAGGGAAAGCTCTATGTGGCAAACGCAGGTGACAGCAGGTGAGTTCACATCCAAATGCAACCTAGGATGAGACCCAACATTGTCCTTTTAGCCTAGTTATATAGCAGGATTCTTCATGTCTCTTGAGTAAGAAAGATATTCAGTTAATGTTAGTTTTCTCTGTTTAACAAAATTAGATGTTTTGTTAAGTGTTGAATATATTACATTAAGCATGCTTGTTGAAATCGGAAAAAAAGCAGCTGCCGGAGGCCTTAATCAGGGTCAGGAATGGTGTTTAACCCTTTCCTCCCTACATCAGGTTCCTAATGAAAATCCCTTCCCTGTTTCCTGTTTGAACCTTTGCGTGGAAACAGGTGTGTGTGTTTTGTGTTGATTTTCAATGCTAAACTGGTGCAGGGAGAAAAGGGTTAAACCTCTCTTCCCAGAATTTTGAAGTCCTGATCTGAAAGGAGGTCCTGTGTGGCTGTTTTTCCTTGGAAAAATATAAAGATGCTGTGAGCATGCTTTTTAAAGAAGAATTGAAATTTCACTTTTTGCCTTCAGGAGCAGAGTGTTGGGACAGCTAACAGCCGTCTTATGGATTAACTTCTTGCCACTCTTCAGGCATAGCTTGTGGAGAAATAGTCTCTTTGTTGTAATATTGATGAAAGGTGTTTCAAATGTATACTTGTAGGGTGGTGGCATACACATCTTGAGTTCTTGGGCTGGCCCAAAAAGGATCTTCTTCCCCACCTCCTGTATTACTAAAGAAGCTGGTTGTATAGCAACAATCACATACACCTGTCAACTTATTCCTATGTCTGAAAAATGTAATGAGAGAAATCCACTTGAAAGAGTTAACCTCAGTTTTTATATTATTTTATTTAGGGCACTCCTTGTTCGAAAACAAAGCATTGTCCCCCTGAGTACTGAATTCACTCCAGAAACAGAGAGGCAGAGAATCCAACATCTGGTAAGAAAAACACACACCTTTCTGCATATTTTCTAATGGCAACATGTCTGTCTTGCACTACCCATCTCTCATGAGTGGTAGGGTCATCCTGAACAGCAGATTCATTCTGAGATATCACTACTCCTCTTGCTTTGTGTTGCACTGAAGTGGTGTGAAGTACTAAGTGTCTGAATATAGCCTTATATAGAATAGATCTATATTCTGCCATTCAGAATAATGTTAATTAGACTGCACAAACAGTGGTGATTTACCAGACCTTTATTCATATCCAGTGAGGAGCAATCTCTGTAAGGAAGCAGGTTTCCCTGCAAATGTCATTCCTGTTGCTTTTATGGTTTTGGGACCCTTGTTTTAATTTTGAAATTAGAATACTATACCAGTAATTTAAGGATTTTTATTCCCATTCTCCATAGAAATAGAGTATTATGCCACTGATAATTAGGGACTTACCAGTGGCAGAATACGCAACACAAGTTTCCCCACTTTCTCTACCACATTCCCCTGAAAATGATGCTTCCACTTTAAGTATTTTTGAATGTTCTTTTTCTTCGCAGGCTTTCATGTACCCAGAGCTTCTGGCAGATGAATTCATACGGTTTGAGTTTCCAAGGAGATTGAGAGGAGATGATGTGGGCCAGAAGGTCCTTTATCGAGATTACTCAATGGAAGGCTGGTGAGTCACTCAAGCCTCTCTTGGCTTGGATAAGAGGATGCCCTGGATGAGCAGTGTTTGTGTGGTGGAATTGTGTTGGAAAGGGCATTGGAGGCCATCACTCTGCTCAGTGCAGGGTGCTCCTGTAACACCTGACAGCCACCCAGCCCCTGCTTAAATGCATCTACAATCTCATCTATTTTGCTGTCAAATAGCTCTAGTTGTTAGGAAGATAATTCTAGTCTTTAGCTGAAAATCTGCTTCCTTGCTGTTTACACTCTCCAGTCCTACACTTAATCTAGTCTTGCCCTTTGGAGCAGCAAAGTACCAGCCACCGTTTTCTGCATGGCAGTCCTTCATTTCTCTCCCCTTATTGGTCTCTAGTTGCCTATCTGCTTCAGCCATGCTATTTTCTTAACCTGGCAGGATGGCTTTCATCAGGCACAGGCAAACTCGGCCCTCCAGATGTTTTGGGACTACATTTCCCATCATCCCTGACCACTGGTCCTGTTAGCTAGGGATGATGGGAGTTTGAGTCCAAGTTTGCCTATGCCTGGCTTACATTATAGGGGGGAAAGGTGTTTGGCTTTCAAGAGGAGACAAGATCAAATTCTGAGATACAGTGGTTGTCTCACTGCTCTTGTTGCTCAATCCCTCAAAGGATTGAAGAAAAGCCTAAGCTTGCTCCCAAGAACCCATCAGTAATGTGCAGCGGGTTTTTTTTAAACATAAATGTGAGATGGAAGCTGCTCAATAATAGTGTTAATTAATGGTAGTCTGGCTTCTGGTTAGAGTATGGTGCTGATAATGCCAGGGTCGCAGGTTTGATCTCTTTGTGGGACAACTGCATATCCCTGCATTGCAGAGGGTTGGACTGGATGAGGCCCTTCCAATGCTGCAGTTCTGTGCTTTCTGGGGATCTGAGCTGCAATTCTGAATCCACCCACCTGTTAGGCTTGTGCTCTGAAATGGCTTTGGGATTGACGTCACTGATTACTTTCTTAACTGTGCTACAGGCTTCCTGTACAACCTTGTGAACCTCCTTGTGTAACGGAGTACTGCAGTTAGCAGAAAAGTTAATATGTCTGCATTAAAGGGACGTTTATATACAAAGACTGCAGCCACGGAGTAATATGTTTTACATTTAGTGTGTTTGAACATGTTTATCTTCATATTGGATTGTGGCCATGGTATTACAGAAGGACTGCAAAAATGACCTTTCTCGTTTCAGGGGATACAAGACGGTAGCAAAAGATGACCTCAAGTATCCTCTTATCCATGGACATGGAAAACAGGTGTGCCTGCAGGACCCTTGCAAGCGAAAAAAAAGGGGGGTGGGTGGGCAGGAAGAGCCAGTGTGTCCTTCCTATACTGTTTTTTATGCATGCATACATACATACATTTTAGTTGTATGCTGCCTTTCCATAGTTGGAACCATGCTCAACATGTAAAATATTGCACAGCTGCATACATACCAACAGTGTGGAGCTACCTTGTTAGTGGTGCCTCCACTATGAAACGTCCCCTTGTCAGTTTACATGTTGTCAAGTATGATTATCTTTAGGGACCAGATAAAAACAAAATTGCATTCCCAAGCTCTTGATGCTTAATGGCTTTTATGTGGCTCTTGAGAAGTGTGTTGCTGCTGGAAACATTGGTTTTTTTAGATTTAATTACATTGTTCTTTGTGTTTAAATGAGTATGGTGATCTGTTGTGAATATTACATTGAAAAGATGAATGTTTTAAATAAGTTTATACTTGATACTTGAAATTACCACTGGCTCTATGCTTGTGACACTCTTCCACTCCTTGATGCCTCATCCTTTTTTAGGCTCGCTTGCTAGGCACCCTGGCTGTTTCACGAGGCCTGGGAGATCATCAGTTGAGAGTTATTGAAACAGATGTTGAAGTCAAGCCTTTCCTGTCCTGCATTCCAAAGGTAGGAAATGGATAGGTTTTCATTTTTCATTCATAGCTTTTCAGCCATGGTTTTACCATTGTAGTTCAGCTTCTTTCCCCTTTCTGGGTCCTCTGAATATCTTCAGGTAAAGTTAATTCAGCTTTGTCACTATTTCTAGTATTTTGCCTGATTTTTATTTTTTTAAAAAAACCACCCCAAAAAATGTAGGTCCATATAGTGCTGCAGCCCTAAACAGAATGGGTAGCTAGTCATTAGGAACCCAATTAGACATGCATGTGTATACTGACTTTGAGGGTCTACTGATGTGTTTGTCAACAGGGGAGAGCTATTGCCTCCATACTATGCATCTAAGTTTCTCAGGAACATCAGGCTTCCCCCATTAGAAAAAAAATAATGCTGTGCTAGAAGATAGCCTTTGGTCCCATCCAGCAGGCCTTGTCTTGTATACCCTTATTGTAGTGACATCTATTTAAAGCATGCGTGGCAGACCTGTGGCTCTGCCCAAGTTGCTGGACTCCAGGCTCCCCATTTAAACCATTCTCTAGGGAGACTGCAAACATCCAGCTGTTTGAGGATAGCAGTTAAGAAAGCTTGCATCTTTTCGTCCATTCTGACTAGGTTGAAGTATTAGACTTTGCCAAACAAAACATCAAGGAAGGCGATGTCCTCATCATGGCAACTGACGGCCTTTGGGATGTTATGTCCAATGACGATGTGGCTCATATTGTCAGGAATTTTGTCCAGGAGAACACATCTGACCCATACAGGTAAGTTAGCAGAAAATATTTGAAGAGCATTTGTGCTAAAAGAATTGGGGAATGAAACACACTGGAAAATATTTGAATATGCACACCTCTGCTTTTGCTTATGTTGACATGTGTTCTGGCATAGCAGTGGTAGGGAAATGGCAGTCCATGGGCCAGATCTGTCCCACAAAGCCTCTCTTCTCAAGCTCCTCCTACCAGGAACTGCAGTCAGCTGTTTGATGAAAAGATTTGGGGAGCAGAGAGAATCCTCCCCCCAATCATCCTCATTGCTCAGCTGTTCAGGAAATAGCTGCATGAGAATGAAGCAGTGGCTAGCTCATCTTTGCACACTGAAAAATGAAGCCTCTGTGAGGTGTATGTTCTATGTGTATAAGAGACCATGTGGGTGCCTCTACCCACCCCCCAGGCATGTTTACTGTGAGGGAGTTTTTTTTTTTCAGGCTGAGTTATCTTGATCACCTATACAGTTGTACCTTGGTTTTCAAACAGCTTAGCTCCCGAACGTCACAAACCCGGAAGTGACTGTTCCGGTTTGCGAACTATTTTTGGAAGCTGAACGTCCTGCTTCCTGCAGCCAATCAGAAGCAGAGTTTCGGTTTTCAAACATTTTGAACATTTTCCATACTTAATTAAGTTCTCTGTAACTGTTACTGATGTACAGAGAAGCATTTTAAGCAGAGGTAAAGGCAACAAGAAGCTAACCTGTGTGGTCTCAAGTCTTCAAAATTGTTAGGAATTGCTGGTGGGCAGAGAAGTGTACTCCTGACCTGCTTGTAGCCTTCCCAGTCATTTGGTTGGACACTGTGAGAACAAGGTGCTGGACTAGATGGGCCACTAGCCTGAACCAACACCCTTTTCTTATCTTCTTAAGAGTTACTCTGACAAAATTCTATTCCTTTTACATTTAGCTGAGATTGCTTTGCTAGAGAATTAGTTTACCAGAGCTGTTGGCAGTACTCAAGACTCAAATTGGATGCTGAAGCGGTTTGCTTCCACTGTAGTGTGTGGGCAGCAGTACCAGAACAGTAAACCAAACTCTCAGTGCCTTAAGTACTGTAGTTCATCCTTCACCTGTCTTTAGGATTGGTAATCACTGCTTTGGGAGATAACAAAGTAATTGTTTTTATAGGTTTACAGAACTAGCCAAGTGCCTGGTGCAGAAAGCAAGGGGAAAGAAGGATGGATACTACTGGACTATGGGCAGTAACAGGCCTGCTTCTTATGATGACATTTCTGTGTTTGCTATTCCACTGTACAACAGTGGAATGGCAAACACAGTTCTGAACACCCCATGACTACTGAGCAAGTTAATTATGGTATGATGGTATTATTGCTATTAGTGACAACATTTCCAGGCCAACAGCTGCCATGTGGAAAAACAACAACTTTTCACTGTCCTCATTGGAAAGCAAATGCAGAAAACGCAACTTGTACAGTTTTGGTGTCATTCCCTTGGGGCAGCTGTAAAGTCCCACTTCCTTAAAGAAGCTTTTCTAACTCAGTAAGTGGAGCAAGATGGAAGCTTCCCTCTGGACTTTCTTTTGCAATAGCATTAGTATCAAAGAAATGGCCTGCTGCCACTAATGTGAACTTAATCCATTTTATTCTTAAATGGGATTTTAGCAGCAACTTTGTATATCTTACAAAATGTACCAAGCTAAACAGCTTCTATCATGGCTCACAGAAGTTACAGCAAGATGTTAAGCTACATCAATACACTGAAAACATGACCACAAACCACTAAGTGAAAGTCCCAGTGCTTTTCATGCAATAATTCTGTACAGGGGTTTGCCCAGTCTTTTAATGGAATCTGTATTAAATATAGTGTTTACCAAGTTTTACCTCAAAACTTCAAGCTGAAGCTGAGGTACTGGTACGTGGTGAGCACTTTTTAAAAAAAAATAAATCTTTTTTTAGGTCAGACAAGCTTGTATTTTGTTTATAATTTTGTATATTGTTGTGACTTAAACATGGTTATTTTTAAATGCAATAAAATATCTAGTTTTTATTTTAAAATAAATGGTACAACTTTATTCAAATTGACAGATATACCCTGCAGTAAAGTTCAGCATAAAAAACACCAAATTGAGAATCAATCTAACTGCATAATGTATTTAATTATTTCTGTTTTAACTAAAGAGATAAACAGAATCAGCTGGTCTGTCTCATACGATTGCATCCTGCTTTTTCCATTGGTGGTAAATGGGTTTTCCATCAAAAACTTTAATATGTTCTGAGTATGAAACAGCCCTAGCTAACATGGGATGGGGTTGCTATGGTAACGTGTAACATCCTCACTATGCCTCAGAACAATTCTTCATGGCACATCCATCTCAATGCAAATCCAAGCCAGATAGGTTAACCCAGGGGTTGTCAACCTGGTCCCTACCGCTCACTAGTGGGCGTTTCAGGATTCTAGGTGGGTGGTAGGGGGTTCTACGGCACAAGCTGAATCCTTCCATCAAGCACTGGTAGATGGTAAGGAAATTTTACCATCAAGAAAGATGCATTAGTGGGCAGTAGGTATAAAAAGGTTGACTACCCCCAGGTTAACTAAAGCATATTGCTACCTCCCCCCCTTACAAGCATGCCTAGAAGACAGAACATTATTTTAAAAATAACAAACCATCAATATGGGCCAATGAGGGCCAAACTACTCAGTAGCTTCTAAAACCCTACAATTTTGAGTGCCATTTAGAAAAGGAAAACTGAAGGGGGTAGAAGATGACCAGAGACAGTCTTGTCTCCTACAGGTACAATACTCTCTTCAAACAGCATACATGGTTTAACAGTAAAATCAACCTACAATATATTTTTTGTACAAACACTGTATTTAGCATTTCATGACAACTTTACACAATTCTGCTCCTTGTTAGACAAGCCAGTCAGGTTTTAATGGGATTTGTTTCTGCATGAGACTGCAGCCTTAGCTCACATACCCAGTGAAGTTCATTCTTTGATTAAAACTATAATTCCTAATGCATCCTCATTTATCTCTTTTGAAATGGGCAATACTCTCTAGAGCTATGAAGCTGAGAGTTAAACGGGCAATAGTAAGTTGTAAGCACCAAGACAGTAGCTTGCATATGGAACCACTTAACAGATATTTTTAAAAAATGAGTCCAGATGGAAGAGTAAGCAAACAGGCATACATAGTCTACCATACACCTACATGCTATAAAAGTCTAAAACCAAACTACATGTATTTTTATAGAATAGAAGCAGAAACAAATTACCCAAGTTTTTGCCCAGAATTGTTTGACCAACAGTGCTCCCATTTCTCTAATAGACTATCTGCACACAGGTGGGGAAAACTTTTTCAGCCCACGGGCCACATTCACTCATGGGCAACTTTATGGGGGTTTTAAATAGGTCAGAGCAGCAGTTGTGACTCTTCCCTTTATATATTATTCTACGTTGCAGTCTGGTTTTTATTAGCTGCACAACCCTCAGTCTTCCATCTAGGCAAGTAAGACAGATCAAGAACACATTGCAGACAGATAAAATCACTTGGGGAAATGGTGGAGGCTGGACTCTAATGAAGCTGTGTGAACTAGAAGGCCACATTTGGCCACCCAGGGATAAGGTTCCCCTTCCTTGGTGTAAAACATTTAGGGCCAATAAACCTATGTAAAAAAAAAAGTTAAGAGGTTTGAGGGTCACTTTCATAAGTGAACAGGCCTTAGAACCTTATCTCCTGGCAGTGCAGTAGATCTTCATAAAATCTTTATCTTAACATCTAGCAACTGCTTCAGAAGATGCATCTATTTTAGCTTCAGTAACTCTGGAAAAAATGATGACTTGCACACTTTGCTGGAAGGATACAGTATGTTCAAGAGTGAAGAAATACTGTAGCCAGGAAACATCCATTACATACATGGGAACACTACGTGGCAAAGTTAATGGAGGACAGCAGTGCTCCTTGTGTCTTAATACTGCAATTTATTCTTGACTTTAACGTATCTGTAAAGTCTGCAAATACAGGTTTACAAAATGCAACATGTAACTTAGGATACATAATACAGTTAGCAAATATGAGTTCATTTGCAAACAGTGCTTTTCTTTAAAAAATGGTTTGATCAAAACTAGCTCCCGGCAAAAGTAAATGCAGTACATATACACTCCACTGCCTACTGAGAACCAGCTTCAGTAGAGTAGCAGCTTACTCAAGGTAAAAAGTAAAGCACTCATTGACTTCTCTTTTTGTAGCAGAGTGGGCAGGATTTTATGATTAAAAAAATTAACTGAACTGCTCGTAGAAAAGAACATGCAGCTCAGTGCAGCACCATGCAAATGAATTACTGCCAAGAACATAATCGATGTAATAGTGCTGCCCCTGGATCTCAACACTGCATCAGACAGTCCTGCTAGTGCTGCCATACTGTGAATTAAAACAGAAGAAGCCAGGAGGTTGTGTGCTGATGCAGTTGAGGCAAATCCCTGAGCTGCGGCTACCTGCATCCTTGAACTTTGGCAGGCTCAGGAGAGATCCAGCCATTATCTCTGCAGAGTGAGCAACCGCTGGAAACAAACACAACAAAAACCCATGCAATTTAGCTAATAATAAGGCAATTGGAGTTATATACCCCAGCAGCTCAAACTTAAAATGTTACATTCCTCAGCACGGCTCCTGCGCAGCAGCTCTTTGAGGAGGATGTAGAGAATGCCTGGGATGCAGTACTCTAACATGTACCACCAGAGCATCTTCTAAATGCAGAGGAAAGTTCTCCAAAGGTGTGAACAACACTTAGCAAAGCCAGGACATAGCCAAAGGAAACATGGTTCTGTATCAAAATGCTAGTGGCTTTAAGAGTGAGGGTTTCATGGGAGTTCAAAATCACTAGAGCATGAAGCACTGAAATTGTGCTTACTTGGATGATAATTATTGAAATGTGCAGGCACTAGTTTTAAGTACTTGGTAGTGAAGACTACAAAGCAGTAGGCCCAGATGCACATCACTATAATAGAACAGCTGACCTTGATTTCATTTCCTGTTGCCACATGACATGCTTACTTACATGTCCCTTTGTTCTTCAGCAAAAGGACTCACAGGCCAAGAAAGCAAACAAACTGGAAATTCTGCAGTCCCATCAAGTTAGTTTGACAGAGTTAACTAAATTTGCACTAACAGAATGACCCCATTCACAATGGGTGGAAATATTTAGGGAAGGGGGCAGTACAAGCTGTGCCTAGCCTTGGAGGAATGGAATGGAAGTATGGAGAACAGGAAGACCGATGTGTGAAAGGCAGGTGAAGAACCAAGACTAATTCCACAATACTGTATTGGTCCAAATGCTATTTTTTAATATCTAAAAGTAAAAAAATATGCTCCATCCACCCCCTCCCCATATTTACATAATCAGTTGCAATTACACTGAAAGAAGGGGTACAGAGAATGCATTTCCATCCAGTCTGTTTTTAAATGCATTTTACAGCTGAAAACTTCTTTATTGCTTAGGATCATCCACGCCAAGTCCCTGCATGTCCTCGACACTGCCATGTCAAGGAATCCAAAATGTCTATAAAGTCTCATGGGAGTATTAGTAGCATAAGAAGCTTTCTCCAAGAATGGGGTAGTTGCTGTATATATGGCACAAAGATTTATGTGGCACAGAGAAGCACTTAAGGAGTGCAGAGTGTATTTACTGTTGATATTTCAGAACAGAGAAAACATTCTGGAAAGTTTTTTAAACAAGCCCAGAATCCTAGGAGCTTACAATTGATAACCCTCACTTAAAAACAAAAGGGACTGATGTATCAACATGTATTTGCTGTGCCAATATTAAACCAAAGCTCTGCTACAATTCGGGATGATACTTGCTAGGATCTCAAGTTCCTGAACTGGTAGGTGCGCAGCCAAATGAAAAAATCCTTTTGAAGGGATGCAGCAAAGAGCCTGGCATACCAAAATATAAATAGGATGTGCTGCATGGGAGCATTCAAGTCTGCGATGTAATCCCAGTACTTCTATTGCAGTATTCACAAATACGTTGCTGTCAGTACAATTTGAAAACTGTCCAATGGAAAAGATGAATCCGGAATTAGTCATCTATAGTGGGTAACCAAAAGGCCTGAAAGAAGAAACAAAATCAGTGTGATTCTAGTATGTCTGCCAATTTTCTAATTACAAAGAACTGTTCAATATAAATTGAGAGTTTATACTTCCTGCTTACATAGTCCATGTGCATTTTGAAGTGCACTGTTCTGTAAGTATGTTAAGGGGACAGGAGTGCACACACAAGCCTCACAGCATCATATGCACACACAGGGTCCCTGACCTTCCCCTGCAGGGGGCTTGAATGCAAGTAGATTTCTCTGCAATCAGCTCTGCTTTGACAAGGTCCTCATCCCTACCAAAAGCTGTACTCACTTTCAAACACCCATAAGGAGTGCCCCTTTGTCCGAAGCATGCACATATTCAATTTGGCTGGGGTTCTGTAGAAACATATTGTCTCCTTACCATATTGGAGCATGCACTGGCAAAGGTCATAAATCTTGGGTTGAACTGTAAACAGGTAATAGGGCCTGTGTGCTTCCCATCTAGCACTGCTACTTTCATTCCAGTCTCTCCATTCCAGACGTGGATCTTCCCATCCTCTGATCCTGTAAATTGGATTATGCAATATTAGTATGAAGCACCAACAGGAGACCAATTAATTAAGCAACCCAACCGATTTTCAACTGATGGCACGGCCAATATATACAAAACAGCCAGATACACCCCAGAAGGGCAGAAATCTTTTCAGGCCATAGGCTGCATTGGAAGTGACACTGAAATTACTTTTCAAACTTGGTGTTCTCCAGTTACATAAAGGAGTGTGGCTCTCTTACCAATCATTATAAACTGAGAGTCTGGGGTGAATGAAGCTTCCAGTGTAACAGCTTTTGTGTTGTTAAATCCCTGCAAAGAAAAAGGAAAAGTGAGTTTGGAGGCAAGAAAAGCAAGTCAATGCCTCATGCTAAGAAGCAAGAATCACTAGAGTCCAGAAGATGATACACATGAAATCCTTTAGTTACCTGGGTTAGAAAGAGTGATCGAAGATTTTGGGAAGTAAATGGCAATTAGGCAGAAACTGTAAATATTTGAAGTATACTTGAAATTAAAGGGATATTAATAAAAGAAACTGATGTGCTGACAATCTAATCCTGCCAGACATAGAGAACTACTGGGCCCTTGATGAACTACTGCAGTAAAAGCGTTTGGCTCAGCATAACCTGTGTCATACAGAAGCAGCATGTGCAACACCTTGGGCTGATAAGAGAATGAGGAAGGTCTTGTGTGGTGGGTTGGTGAATGATGAAGCCACTAAATGAGAGAAGCTAAGATGACATTACAGGAGAAAACTGGGTAAACAAAGTGGGTGGAAAAAAATTGGTCCCACCTATGATCAATATAAAAACCTATAAAGGACAGGAGTAGGGTAGGCTTACTTTGTCTCTCAAAGGGTAGAGAAAGGACCATGAGATCCACTGATATTGACGGCCACTGTTAATTATGAACTACTATGGAACTTAGAATAATCACGTCTTAAGTAGATGAACAAGAGGACTGTAGGAGGACGTTGCAATGCAATACTAAGTACTGTTATATAAAGAATTCATGCTTTATCTGCTTTCTTTATCTATTACACTTGCATTGGGTAGTCTGCTTAATAAATTACTGTTTCAGTTGCACTACTGACTCACTTGTCACTCTTATTGGTTTAAGCCTTATCTGCTGGGCTGCAATATTGAACCCTGATTTCCACCAAACAGTAATAGGTTTATGGAAGAAGTGCCTGATAGTGCCTCCTAAAAATGTCTGTAGCATAAACATTTAGACAGAATGATTGTTGAAAGATGAACAGCTGAGAAATCTTTAAAACAATACTAGTGGATCTGTGCAATACCAATTTTTTTTTGCTCTATAAGACACACCCGACCATAAGACGCACCTAGTTTTTAGAGAAGAAAAACAAGAAAAGCCAGCAAGAGCCGCAGACACGCTCGCTCGGCGCAGCTCTTTAAAGATAGAGTGGCTCTTGCTGGCTTTTTTGGGAGGTGGAAAAAGGGACTGATGGACTTCCCTCTGTCCCTTCTCCCACCTCCCTGAAAACCAGAGCAAGCTGCGCAGCTATCTCTGAAGCCAGCACAGCAAGAGGAAGAGCTGCGCAGCGCCTCTTGTTGTGCTGCCTTCCCAGCGAAGCAGGATTAGGGACGGAAGGGGTTCCGTAAGGGCTCCCTTCTGTCCCTCCTCCCGCTTTCCTGGAAAGGCAGCACAACAAGAGCTGCTGTGCAGCTCTCCCTCTTGCTGTGCTGGCTTCAGAGACAGCTGCGCAGCCTGCATTCGCTCCATAAGACGCACACATTTCCCCTTACTTTTTAGGAGGAAAAAAGTGTGTCTTATGGAGCGAAAAATACGGTACATCTAACCTATAACTAAGGAAGTTTAAGACAGAGCACCCCAGAAAGTAAGGAAAGCAGCCTCACCGCAAATGTATGAAGAACAGCTCCTTTAAAGGCATCTATGAGTCGGATGAACCCTCCATTGGTTGATATAAGAACAAGTTTACCATCACTGCTGAACTTCAAACCAGTCCACTCACAGGTTCGGTCATACTGCATCTTAAAGGTAGCAAATGGACCCTTCAAGAAAGAAAACCAAATGAGGGCATATAGCGGAACCATCTCAATCATTCTATTTATGAAAGTTAACATGAACCTGCACAAACACAGTCATACAGAATTATTTTTGTTGTGAGAAGACTGAAGAGAGCCAGTGAGAATCTCTTGGTCACTGGGACGCTGGCAAAGAATGCTGGTCTAGATAGACCCTGATCAGATAGGGCATTCTTCCAACATGAATGAAAACTCAGGACCACTTAACAAAAATTACGTTTTACTTTAATAGATCTAGAGTATGACTTTTGTTTTCTAGAGTTAAATGCATTATATCTGAATCACAGGAATTCTGCCCGTTACAGACATGTTTATAGAGATCTCTTGGGAATGTTTACAATCTCAAACGCACCTGAACATAACATACCTTATCAAATGAGCGAAGATCATAAAGCTTCACCATTTCGGAATTGACCCCAGCTGCAAAAATCAGCCCCTCTGGATCAAATGAACACACAGGCTTCCCTTGAGGATGCATCAAGCCCTATAATTTGGGAAATTAAAATAAATTACTCCACATAAAACAAAATGTGTTATTTCTATTACTGTTAAATCACAATACAAGCAAGAACGCGTGCACTCTCTCTCACAGTCAACACTATACATTATTTAATAATAATAATAATAATAGAATTCATGCCTACTATATTTCTAAACCAGAATACTGAGTTGGAATGATTAAATGTGAATCATTAACAAAGATGAATCACTAACAGGTATGCATGTAGTTTCCCCTAACTACTGTGGCAAGCAATGCCAGCATATAAATATAAAGCTATGTATTAACAATTATATCACAATATCTAGTATTGCTCTATCACAACACTGTTAAGAGATTATTTAAAATTTCCATGGTTCAACATATAATTGAAAAACCTTAGTTGTGAATTATGTCTTCTATATGATTACAGCCAAACCCACATTTTCATTGGTGCCACAGATACCTGTAAAATGCCATTCAATATATATGGGTGGCATTACTTGAGTCTAAGCTCTGTGAAGAACCAAGGAAAGTTAGTATTTATAGGTAACGTACCTCGGCATAATCTTATGAGAAACATATTATAAATTACACCATTTTTCTGGACCTCATAAACAATTGCTAAATTACAGTTTACTTGTGTTAAAGGGAGCCTTCAAAAATCTTGTGAAGCAGTTCTTCTTCTGGTGATGAGGAAAACCCCACCTCCAGTGGGGAAGAGGTAAAAGGACCAGAGGATGCTGGTGGGAGCCTCAGCACCACTTCTGGCAAAGCCGGCCAGGAGGGAAGCACGCCCCCTCTGTCGCCCACCCTGCGCATAAGTCTAAAGCGCAAAGAGGGACGGAAAAGGCTGGGCGTAACGAGGCTTTTATGCTGGAGGAGGTCCAGGAAACAGGCACTCCCAGATTCTGCTAGCGATTGAGGCAGACATGAACTTTGGGTTTCTGCACTGTAAATAGTTTGCACCAAAATAAAACCTGTAAAAGACAGGTTGGAGTCCTGCCTGCTTACTCGTGAGCAGCCACCCTTGCCATCTGACACTGACCCTTAGGTGTTCCAATGAATACAATTTAGTTAAGACATATTCATTTTGTTTAAAGGTAAAGGTAAAAGTAAAGGGACCCCTGACCGTTAGGTCCAGCTACAAAAGATAAGCTACAGTTGGATCTAAGAAGAATTGATGGTGTTCATATAGGGAGTCCTAAGATCTTTGTTTAAAATTTATTTAATTATAGTTCTGATTTTACTCCTCCCCAAAGCTCAGCCTCAAATAATAATTGAGCTAAAGCCTTGGCAGAGAAAACACTCAAAATATGAACTATCTGCTTTTGAATCTGAACAGATGTTTTGACAGCAGCTATCTGAAATTTCCCAGTTAACATTTCACCAAGAAAAAGGTCGCAGGTATCTAAATGCCTGTTTGTGTTTACACATTTGGCCATCAAGCAGCCATTTACATTTTTGGGATATTTAAGCAAACATAACCTAAGAGTGCTTGATTACTTCCTACAGTGATTCAAATTTAGACAATGTTAGTTAAGCCTACAGTGGTACCTCGGGTTACATACGCTTCAGGTTAAACACTCCACTAAGCCTGAAATAGTGCTTCAGGTTAAGAACTTTGCTTCAGGATAAGAACAGAAATCGGGCTCTGGTGGCGCGGTGGCGGTGGCAGGAGGCCCCATTAGCTAAAGTGGTACTTCAGATTAAGAACAGTTTCAGGTTAAGTACGGACCTCCGGAACGAATTAAGTACTTAACCTGAGGTAGCACTGTATCTTATTTCATGATAACAATGCTAGGTTATTGGCATAAAGCAGAGCTGAAATCTTTCATTCCACCAAAGCAGACATTTCTGCAACAATGTTGTTTATGCAAAAAATGAAAAGTAGGACCAAACTATAGCTCTCCTTTTCCTGTTTTTATCGAAACTGCTTATATTAAAACATCATTAATGCACTCTCTTAATTTAAGGGGAGTGTTCTAATGCAGAGTCTGTACAAGTCACAGTAACCTTTTGACAATATTAGTACTGGCGAACTTGTGTGCCACAGCTGGTCCTTATTTACTAAATCAAAGGCTAAGATATCAATCAAAGTTACAAATTAATGTTTATTTGTGTCCTTGATATATTTAGAAATCAAATAATGTAACAGAGATATCCAATCAGATTCCAGTGCTTCCTACAACTACCTTGCTCTTCATCAATAGAATAATTCTCTTCATCCCAGAGTTGCAGCTTTTGAGGAAGAAACTGGATACATACCCAAAGGCTGAATATTTGCTATAATTGTGTGGGTAACAACCATGCATAAGGTTTAAAAATATCACTAAGAAGTGTGTGCATGGAGGGAGAATGTTCTTTGGGACCACAACACATGGGGAGGTGAACATTTCCCTCCCCAGTTGTGATTCCAATGCTGAACCACCACAAATTCTGGCAATTAGTATTAGAGAAAAGGCTCAAACTGATGCACAGAACAGATTTATAGGCTTGTAATTCCTTTGGTAACACATCATCTTTTAGTGGAATTGAATACTATGCTCTACAGTCTATTCTACATTCTGAAGCAGCCCTCCAGTGCACCTTATGCCGACTACCCATTAACCAATACTCAATACCTGGCAATTTGGAGATCGAAGATCCCAAAGTCTGATGGTCTTATCAAGCGACCCAGAAATAAAGGTATCATCCACTGGAGACATGGACAGAGCAACAACTCTGAAGGTGAGATAAAAATAAACGACACAAAACTATTTTTTCATCTTTCATTCTTGACAATTTAAACAAGATAAAAATTCAACAAAATGCACCGTTATTCCTGCTTCTTTACCAGCAAAATTACGAGTGCACTACTCATCTTACCTTTTGCTATGTCCTGGGAAGTATCTGATGTATTTATTGTCGTGCAGAGAGAGGTATCTGATTGTATCTACAAGAAATCAACAAGGCAAACAATATTATACAGCAACCCTGCATCACCTGGCCAGTAATAACAGTTTGTTTATTTCAATAGAGACAGTTATTTTTCTTGAAACACAGTTATTGTGTGGGTTAAAACTGAAGCCATGAAGTACAGTCTTCTGGCAGAGCCTGAGCAAAATAGTACAGTACTTGCATGTCCCAGCATGAAAATGTTTTAGGTTTGAGCCAGTAGGAATAATATATTGTACTTTCTGTCTAAAAAATATAACCATTTCTCTACCTGCAGTTTGTTTAACTTTTAGCTGTGTTAAGAATTTAGCAGTCATGTAAACCTTATCCAAGTGTCAACCACCTCAGCTCAACAACTGCAGGTAAAATGAGAATTCTGGGATACTGAACTCTGAAAACTACTTCTGGATAAAAAGAAACAGAAGTAAACAAGTAAAAGACAACTAAATAGCAATACTTAAACATGTATATAAACAGGAATAGAACATTGAGATTGATCACTTGCATTATATTTGCAGTATTTCTCAATCAGTATTTTCAACATACTTTTTTGGTTTGTACTCCAGTTACAGTTAAGTAAGTTATACAGCAGATAAAACTAATCTTGTAAAATTATTTCTCAGTCTTTACTCAAAGTTATATTTATAAATGTTGATGTAAATAAGTCAGCTTCTTCAAAAGACAAACTACAGTGGGAGAGCAAATAAGATGAGAATTTCAACTCCCAAGTGGAAAGTAAGGATGCAGAACCCACACATTTTGCAGCCCTTTAATCGCATGAAAAATAATGTGCTTAAGTATTTTCCAGTGAAACTGATAAGAACATGCAGAGGGACGTAGACACATTTTGAAGAACAATTTTGCGAGCCAAAAATGAATGCCCAGGACAGACATGCTAGTCTGAAGAGCCAACTCTCTACCATGCACACTGCAATGCACAGGTTTTTTAAATTCCTGAATCTATTGTTTAAACACACACACATTTGAGAGAGACTGGTGGTCTTTAAGTAGCAACAGTTACCTGGCACCAAACGAATGCAGGGAGGAAGCGCCTTGTTTCAGCAGATAAAGCTCTGTCCCAGGCAAGGCAGTGGCCTGTACAGTTATCTCCTGTACCGGGTGGTATCATAGACCCTCAAACTGTACAAACTACTACCTCAGCCTGGAATCAGGCAGGTAGAATTAGGCTTGAAAACTGAGACATTCTTCATAGAGGAGTACATCAGCAGAGCTGGTTCAAGCAGAAATTCAGAAACACCTAAATATTAATTCAAATACACAAATTGTGGCAAGCCTCCTGTAGGAAAGGACTTTGACTTGCCTGCCTCTTCCAAGAACATGTCCATACTGTATGAGTTCTTGAAATGCTTCAGACATTCAAGATAGATACCTTTTGAAGCACATGTCAGTGATGCAAGGTAGAAAAATTTTCTAATGTTTTCCCCCCATTTGTAAAAATCCATTATTTCATAAAATTCATTAGTTACACATAAAACAGTCAAACTCTGCAGTTTCAAAGTTGTGATTAACGTTTTGTAGATCACTATCCCTCAGAAGTGTGCATGAATATGTAATAAATATAAACATATTTTTGTGTGTTTGTTTTCCTTTAAATTTCAAACCCTGAGTTGTAGCCAAGCCTAGTAATACTCAAAGTAGACCAATTGAAATTATTAAATCTAGGGTCAGTGTCAACTATTCCATACTACTAGCAGAAGTCAGAACAATGACTCCCACTAAAGCAATGGGACCCCACCCAAAGCTGCTCTGGAGGGGTGGGAGAACACTAAGAACAGCATGTCATGGGAGAAGAGGGGAGATCATTCCATAAGACAAGCAGAAAACACTAGTGCTGACAGAACAACATCCTTCATACGACAATGAATTCCTCCCCTGTTAGTAACGTCCATTAAGTTCAACAGGTCTACTCTGAAAAGGACTAGCATTGGACACAGCCCTATGTAAGGAAGTGTATGTTGCCAAGCTGTTATATCTCGAAAAGTATTTTCAAGTAAAGCTTTGGCTTGAATACAGCATTACAGCTTCAATGGCTAAGTTCGCATGCAACCCTGGTAGTGCTATGCAGATGAGCCTCAACTAGCCCAAACATGATTCACCTAATCCCCACTTCTTATTTTTACTAAAACAATCAATTATGTAAAATCAGACTCAATTGATTTAGGGTTTGGGAATTATTTATTTTTAATTTATTTGTTTATATCCCATCTTTCTTCCAAGGATCTTAAGGTACATATAGTTCTCCCCTGAACTCCCATTTTATCATCCCATCGACTTGTGAGGTAAGTTAAAGTGAGAGGCAGTAACTAGTCTAAGGGCACCCATTGAGCTTTAAGACAGAGTGGGGTTTGTACTTTGGCCCTAGTCCAACACTCTAACCAGTGCACCATGCTGGTTCTGAAAAACCCATATCACTGCATACTTTAACACTGCCAACCATAGCTGAAGACTGTTTCATAATCAAGAAATGTACACACATTCTGTTTTTTAAAAAGAAAAGTTAAGGAGCCATATCATAATTTTGTACACCCAGCAAGAGAAGGATGTGGTTAATTACTGCTGTGGTATCACCTCTATGCAGAGGCCAGAAAGACTGGCCAGTTCTGAAAATATTCTGAATTTTAAGCTTTAGATTAAAAAACCTCAAGATATTATTCATAATACTTTTATTACCCTCTATGAATGCCTACAATTCTTCTCAGATAATTTTTAGAATATTAATGCCTTGATAATAAACTTGACTATTCTTTAAAGGACACCAAATATCTTAACATCTTACTCTCAGGTTATAACTGCTGAATTTGACAAAAGTTTTATTATTTTACTCAAGATGTTACTACATTGAGCCAAAATAGATATGAGTATAAAATAAATTCCTTGTACTTACAGCTTAAAAAGGATAATTTTAGAAGCTTCCCCTACAAAGGGCGAAAAACCTCCACCCTGCGGGCACAGGACCCAATATGGCAAGCAAGGCTGCTTTCCTCAAACATGCCCGCCCACCCCACACCTGATGGCATATATATGGAGACAGGTGTGGGACAGGTAAGGATGCAGCTACAAAATAACAACTGGGAGCTTAAATCAGCACCACCATCAAGCTTTACTAGAATTGGTTGCACTAAGGCAGGCTTCAACCTCGGCCCTCCAGATGTTTTTGGCTTACAACTCCCATGATCCCTAAGCTAGCAGGACCAGTGATCAGGGATGCTGGGAATTGTAGTCGCAAAGCATCTGGATGGACAAGGCTGAGGAAGCCTGCACTAAGGGGTTCCCCACTGAGCCCAGCTTTGTCCATTTGCAGGTGCAGTGTTAAATCAAATCATACTCACAAATGGACTTTAAAGATGCTCACTGTAACTGCCAATAATTGGAGGATGGCCCACAGGGGTATGTGGGCGAGGGAATGAAGCTGGCCAACAGGGGGGTGGGGAAATAAATTTCTCACCACTTCCAGAGGATGAAAAGCAAGCTAGAAAACTTGTTCAGTGTTTTAATCAAGCATGGTTTGTTCAAATGCTTAAATGTCAACTTAAGGAGACAACATTATCAAGTTATTTTTTTTTTTTTAATATTCTTTTTTATTAAGTTTCATTTATCACACACACATAAAGAAAAAACAAAACCATCTTAGACAACAACTAATACAGAAAAGAAAAAATTTACATTATCAAGTTAAAAGTCGGAAATTAATGATTACCCACTAGATAAATGGTAGATGAGAAGCAGAAACTGCTCATCTGTATTAGAGTATGAACAGAGATATTGAATGGATGGAACAAGCCAGGTTTCGAGATGAGAGAGCTGTTGTGAGAGAGGAGCAAACATGTCAATAGTTGAGGAAAGGGTTGCACTGGTAGGATTGGGATATAAATTCAATAAATAAACTGAAGGTGGGAACTGCAGAATCTGCAGAGCAAGCACAACAGCAGAAGTGAGGAGAGTAGTTTGGGGAAATGGATGCGACTGAAAAAGAAGCAGGAAAAATGTGGGAAGGATAGAATGAGTAGGGGAAAAAAATAAAAGCCCATATTCATAAATCTCTTTCAGGTTCACGTTTCTGCTCAAGACAAGCTCAAATACTAAAAAATGTACATCTGATGTGACCAACAGAACCCAGTCTGATAAAGATAATAAACATCGTTAACCACATAGAGTCATGTCAAATGAACTGTAATGTTTTTTAGGAATGAATTTATGAATTTACAGACCCCAATATATATTCCTAAGTAAACATAACGCATTTACGGTTGGGGAAAACAAGAGATGAGGGCAAGTTCTAAGGCTGCAATTGTAACCTCACATACCTGGACGTAAGTCACACTGAACTCAATAGGACTTACCTCTAAGTAAAGGTAAAGGTAAAGGTACCCCTGCCCGTACGGGCCAGTCTTGACAGACTCTGGGGTTGTGCGCCCATCTCACTTAAGAGGCCAGGGCTGTCCGGAGACACTTCCGGGTCACGTGGCCAGCGTGACATCGCTGCTCTGGCCAGAGCCAGAGCCAGAGCCGCACACGGAAACGCCGTTTACCTTCCCGCTGGTAAGCGGTCCCTATTTATCTACTTGCACCCGGAGGTGCTTTCGAACTGCTAGGTTGGCAGGCGCTGGGACCGAGCAGCGGGAGCGCACCCCGCCGCAGGGATTCGAACCGCCGACCTTTCGATCGGCAAGTCCTAGGCGCTGAGGCTTTAACCCACAGCGCCACCTGCGTCCCTACCTCTAAGTAGACATGGTTAAAATTGCATAAGCCAGTAGCAAAGTTAAGAGACACCTGCATACATGTTTAGCTTGCATCAAATCAATGGTTCAGGCTTTCATTTCACCCTGATTAAAAGTTCAGTCAGGAATTGACTAAGGTATCTCTTTAAAATAATAATTTAGAGATTAAACATTAAGAGCAGGAAAATATTCATTTACCTTCTAAAAGCTTGAATGAATAAACCACTCAATGTAGTCAAGCCCAATCTTTTGCTCAAGTGTTTATTATCTATCCCTGCCAAAAAGCAGGTAGATATCAGAGACAATGAATAGATCACTTACCATCTATTTTATTGGAACTGTACACCACAGTGTTGGCAGCATGCGTGTATCTGATGAGATCCACTCCATACTTTTTACTGTATAGTGTTCTCTTAGGTCTGCCAGGAAGAAATACAAGAACGATTATACTTGTTCCAACATACAAGAACTCCACTTAGCCATATCAAAACCTTTAAAAAAGCAATTGAACACCTTCACTCAAAGAAGACAACTGCCATTTTAAGACTGCTGTTTCTGTCACCTTTGATTACCACAAAATGAACTGTGACTAACAAATGATTTTTTTTACATGCTAGTGTATGCCATTAAATAAAGAGATTGCGGGGCTAGAAACAGTTCCAATGAATATCTGGTCAGATTCAAAACAAGCTCACTTCAAACCATGGTGTCTGAAGCTGGTTTGTTAAACCACTCAGAGTTTATAATAAATCCTGGCCCAGATGACACAACAAGCAAAGATTCAGAGAAAAGTGAAACCAGATGCAGTCAAAAGCTTCCTTCTGTCTACACAGAGGTAGGGGAGAGGCGGTGGCAGTGCATAAGCCTTATTTCAGCTCCTTGGTATCATGTTAAACCATGGGTTAGCATGATGTGCGCACACAACCCAAATCCGAGCCCTAGATCTAATCTTCCACTACAGTAAGAAATTCCCTCACATCTGTCAAATCTTGTAACATACGCAAAAGGACTTTGCTCTTTACTTTACACATAGCCAGGCAGAAGTAGCACAACAAGTCAGCACTTATTTTGCCTGGCCCAGAGCTCAGCATGATATAGAAGACCTCTCCTATAACACATGGAGAAAACGTGGGGGAGGGGAAGGTTCAGAGGAAATCATAAACATGTTTGGCTACTGAGTCATGCCAGTATTTCTGAATCTTTACCCAGGAAATTTAAAAGCAATCATTGTAGCTTGCTGCAAGAAGAGATTTGTTATCTTTCTCATCATAAAAACTATATATTGGCCAGGAGCTTATGAACATTATGGATGAGTCAATTTTGAACTTGGGCCTTCCGCATCAAAACCCAGTCTAGATACTGCATCTCATAGGCTAAGTTACTTTGAATGTACCAGTAAACTATAGTTTAGTATTATAGGAATGAGCCATGGGATACACCAGGAAGGGGTGGTCAGAAGCATCTACAGTCGTACCTTGGTTTTCGAATGGAATCCGTTCCAGAAGTCCATTCGACGTCCGAAAATGTCAGAAAACCAAGACGCAGCTTTGGATTGGCTGCAGGAACTTCCTGCACTCAATTGGAAGCCACAGAAGACGTTTGGGTTCCAAAGAACTCACTTCGGGGTTTGCGCAGTTTGGGAGCGAAAACATTCAAGTTGCAAGGCGTTCGACAACCAAAGTATGACTGTATTTTTAATTTTAATTACGATTCCTCCTTGTCCGCACTCCAGGATCTCTGGTTTGATTCAACTGATTCATGTAAGAATCATAAACCATGGCTAGAGAGTTTAATCATAGTCCCAACTTTGGACATTATTGTAGTTAGTTTAAAATTGAAAGCAGAAGCTTTCAAGCTCATCCTTCTCACAGCAAAAGAAATGTTGGGAATGCATAAGCCCAGGTTTGTGGTTTGCTCCTGTAACACTAAACCATGGCCTATAGTGGTAGATTATAGTATTTAAGCAATAAACACAAATACATTTTATTTTCAAACTTGTTGATACTGTAACATAGGTAGGGGAATGAAAATTATGTTCTTGCTAAGTGAAAGGGTATTACATACGCTTCAGGTTACAGACTCTGCTAACCCAGAAATAGTACCTCGGGTTAAGAACTTTGCTTCGGGATGAGAACAGAAATCGTGCTCTGGCGGCACGGTGGCAGCGGGAGGCCCCATTAGCTAAAGTGGTGGTTCAGGTTAAGAACAGTTTCAGGTTAAGAACGGACCTCTGGAACGAATTAAGTACTTAACCCGAGGTACCACTATACTGTGCCACTTCTATAACATCTAGCACTCAAAAATTCATTGCGCTCTGGTATGTTATGTCCTCTTCAAACTGACAAAAGCATTAGGTGAATGTGGGACACTTAATTACAATTAGTCTATCTGTGGTCAAAGTGAGAATCAACAGAGTAGAAGAACAAATATAAAAAGAGCATGTAAACTGTGATTCAACAACAGGTGGCAAAATCCACTTTTTGTTTATTATTTATTTAAAAAATTTATATACTGCTTAACTATAACCACCTCTAAGCAGGGTACAAGAAATATAATACACAAAAAGGAATTTTTTGATGGAACTATAAAATTGGTCGGAACTATAAAAATACTTCAATTAAAATGTCTTCAGTAGTTCAACAGGGAAGGGGGCTGTCTGACCTCAGCTGGAAAGGAGTTCCATAAAATTGAGCCCACAAAGAAGTGAGAAGCTAAGGAACTCTTTTTGGCTTGATACACACTCCCCTTGGGGAAAGGGAGGGAACAAACTGTATGTGTCACCAATGCCAGCATGCAAGATCATAGGACTGCTTTCATGATAGTCAATTATTAAAAAGGCATTTATTTGGTCTAAGAACTGCCTTAAACAAGGAGAAAATAAAGCTTGCAGCTACACAACAACACATAGTCTGATTACATGTGAGTGTGCTTTTCATTGATGTCTCATTTCATAAGCTCTGGACACTCTTGCTAGGGGCAACCAATTTAACAAGTAAATGATTTTTTCCTTTGAAATTTGAAAAATTGCTTTAAACCTAAATCAGACAGATGCAAAAATAATATGGGTTTCAATAGAAGAAACTTTTTTTTAATAGAAAAGATAGCTTCATTCTTGGCAAAGATTTCACTATCCTCAAGGTTGACTGTGAAAGATTGTTTGATGCTCTCAGAATGAAAACAGAAACCATGATTCCGATTCAGCAGTAGAATGAATTGGAACTGCCCCCCCCCCGCCAATATTCTAAACTTTGCCCGGATAGGGTCAGCTAATAGAGTTAAGTACTTTAAAATACATGGAAAAGAGCAGACTCTTCAAGAGGGGAAGAAGATGAAGACGAAGAGTTTGGATTTGATATCCCGCCTTTCACTCCCTTTAAGGAGTCTCAAAGCGGCTAACATTCTCCTTTCCCTTCCTCCCCCACAACAAAGACTCTGTGAGGTGAGTGGGGCTGAGAGACTTCAAAGAAGTGTGACTGGCCCAAGGTCACCCAGCAGCTGCATGTGGAGGAGCGGAGAAGCGAACCCGGTTCACCAGATTACGAGACTACCGCTCTTAACCACTACACCACACGGGAGAGCCGCAAATATGTGAACTATGTCAACAAAAGACAAGAGTATAAATCATGGAGTAGAACTGATGACAGATTATATATCTATGTATAGTAAGAAATACTATTAATACAATTATTTTGAAAAACCCTATCTCACTGAATTTTAATAATTTATTATTATGTGTCTTTAAAAGTATTGGAAATTTTGTTTCCCTTCTTGATTCTTCAAGGTATCTAGCAGCTAATGTGAAAACAATCCTAACACAGCTGCACATTACTGATCAAAGATATACATAGAAAAACTGGAAGGTCACAGTCCAAAATGCCTAAAAATGCAACATAAATCAACATTTTACATTTGTAATGGTATCAGCAGTACCAAAGATGTGATAACACAGCTGCAAGGTGAAAATAAAAAATGACAACTGGCATCTGGCACCCTTCCCCCTAACTCTCACTCACACACAACCCAAATGTGATGTGGCCTAGGGTCTTCCATACCCATGTCATCCCTTTCCCTGTGTGGAGACTATGCACAACTTCAGTTCCCAACATCTGGTGTGTGCACATGAGGAGCACACACAAGTTGTGTGCTGGGACCACATGGATTAAATATGCAAAATGAATGTGTCTAACACCCAACCCATCCCCCAACAAAGTGAAGCAAGCTAGATACAGCAGGAAAGGGGAAAACCTCTTTGCCCCGCCTCCACGATACCACTGGTGGTTGGCTGTCAACAGAAGACAACCTCTGGCAGAGTCCCCAACCTCTGGCAGAAAAAAACCTCCCTTATAATCTACCCTCTAGCAGAGACATACCTTGAGCTGTATCCCCCGCCCCCATCAAATCTGAGCAGCAGGTGAGGTTGCCTGGACAGGAGGAACATGTCTCCTTGGGGCTGAATGGGGCAGCTGCACTGTTTTCTGCCTGGTAGCTGCTCTGAGGACCCTTTCCGTCCCCTCCTGCACCTGTAGCAGCAACAACCTTTCCTGAGATCCCATCAGCTGGCAAGGCAGGACCTGGCACTCCAAGTATAACAGGAGGATTCTGCCTGATGGGTGAATTTTGTGCCCCTAGCAAGGGCAAATGTCGCCAACCCCTAGGTACACCTCTACCCCACAGAAGCACAGATTTGGAAGTGGGGTAGGAACTACTTTATTAGTGTACCAGACTTTTAGTAGGCGAGCTGAAGAAAATTCTGTTATAGGTGTGATGCTGAAAATATCACATTCACTAGGATTTGGTAATCATTCACATTGTCTCAATGTTTTGGTCTCACATATAAAAACAAGGAAGTGGGTCAAAGAAAGGTGCTTTCTGTATCGACTTTAACAAGACACTGAGTGAGAAGGAAAGAAAACTGAACATAAACCTTTATAAATGCATTTTATTTAATTGAAACCTACTAACAGAAGCAGCAAATTGCATTTGCAAGAATACTTATAATCACCAAATCATTTAGTAGGGCAACACAAATGGAGTTGTGTCTGACCCGATTGCCGGTATAATTTCATCTTCATTTTCTCACAATGATAAAAATGAAAGGGCAGCTACTTAGCAGTCTATCTATTCTACAGCATTATATCTGGTGCTACTGACGGGACAATTAGACTCACTTCATGTTCCTCTGCTGAAACAACCATATTCCAACTTTATACATCACGCCTTTCTCCACTCAGCCCCAATACACCTACATCCCTAACACATCCATGTGCTAAAGATCCCACAATAATGCTATCTTGTTGAAGTCACCATCAACATAGAGATTTTCTCCTAAACCCCTAGGACATAGCACACTGCTTATCTGCATAGATAAATATAAAGGTTAGGGGGCACAAGTGTCAACATAGGCAGGGAGGGGAACCCAATCATAGAACTGTAGTGTTGGAAGGGACCCAGGGATCATTTAGTCCAACCCCCTGCAATGCAGCTGCCACATACCAGGATCAACCTTGGCGTTATCAGCACCACGCTCTAAGCAATCTAGGCTGACAAACCAAAGGCCCTTTAGCTGATTGCTTTAAGATGTACAACTTGCTTTTCTCTAAGGCAGGAAACACCACCAATCCTTATAGAGCACTTGCACTTTCCCAAGAATATTAGAAGATAAGACAGGCCCTACTCACAGATTTCAGTGTGATGAGGCGGCGGGATACAAATGGGGGGGGGGCTATGCCCTGGGTTCCTCCCTCCTTGGAAGTCGGGGCATCCCACCAACCCCGAGGCGCTTCTTGTCCTTCAGCCGGTCCTGCCAACAACACACCCACACCGGTCCCCAAGCCACCCTCCTCCACAAGTATCCTCAGATGCCGAGAACCGGTTTATTTTTAATGTTCTAAATTTCTCTCTTCAAGCCCCCCCCCCCGCTCCACTGGCTCCCCTTCACGTGCGAGAGGTCTGAAGGGCCTCCTCCCGGCTTCAGAGAGAGCCTCTCTCTCTGCCCCCCCCCCGCCTACCCGGGCCTGCCCGCCCCCTCCCAGTACACTCACTTGCCCTCCTGGCAGTCGTAGAGCACGATGGAGTCGTCGTCGCTGCTGGAGATGACCGTCTCGCCGTTGGGGCTGAAGTCGAAGCAGTTGATCTTGTCCGAGTTCTCGCGGAAGACTTTGGCCACGCGGAAGCTCCGCAGCACGTTGTCCGTCAGCTTCATGCCGCCGCCGGCGGGAGAGGAGGAGGAGGGAGGGAGGGAGGGAGGGAGCCGGCGGGGCCTGCGCGCCGAAGAGGGCGCGGGGAAAGCGGGAAGCGCCTGCCTGGCGGCGGAGGGAGAGGAGGAAGCCGCGGGGAGGGGACGCTGGTGGGGCGGAGAAGCTGGTCGACGGCGCCCTCAGGCGGGCTCGAGTCAAGCTGCGGGCGGCAGGAGGCGGCGGCGGCGGCGGCAGTTGCAGCAGCGGCGGAGGCTACTCATTGTGTCCGCCATTTTGCGGCTCCAGGGGGCCCTGCGAGGAGAGAGGGGAGGAGGGGAGCGCGCCGCGCGGAATTGTGGGGCAGCGGAGGGAAGCAAGGCGGAAGGAGGCGACCCTTAAAGACGCAGGTGCGCCGGCGGCAAAGGGGGAGAGCAGTGGCTCATGGGATACAAGCAAGTCTCTCTGAGAGGCGGCTTGAGGGGGGAGGGGGAGCGGCAGCGGTGCATTGTGGGAGCCGGCGTTCCAGCCGCCTTAGATGTGAAGAGGCGGGCTCGTTCGTGCGCGGCCTCTTTCCAATCGCTCAGTTCCAATCGCGTGATAGAACGGTCGAGCGGGAACGTTCTCCTCTGTGGGCAGCCAGCCAATCCCTGTTGAGTGTAGAGCCCCGCCCCCGCTCACCTTGCGGTGATGCCTTCAGGTATAGCCAAGTCTCGCGAGTCCCTCCTTAAGCCGGGAAACGGGGAGCTGCGGGAGACGAGGACCAGCTCGCGCTGTTAATTTCAGCAGGTTTTCGTCATGCACCCTCATTGTACACCGCTGAGAGGCTATGGTACTAAGCGGCATACAAATTAGAAAAGTAAAAATAAGCGAGGAAGGGGGGCTGCCCCATGAGTTGCAGTGTCGGTGGAAGAATCAGGTTCTGGCAGTGCCCTCCCCCCGCCACCGTACACACTTTAATCTGGGCCTTGCCAGTAATTGCCTTGCTAGTAATCAAGAACTGGGATCGGGCGGTAGAAGATTCTCGACACACAGCCGCCAGGCAGGGCGGGAGACGCTTTGCAAAAGAAAATAACCCCAGGCGTACTACGCGGCGTGTGGCACTCTTGGCAGTATGAAGGGTGACCTGTCTAGGATCAGACTAGAAATGTGAAAATGCGGAAAATGGGAGAGGCGGTTTCCCCATGTTTCTGAGCCCCCCCCCCCCGCCTTCACAGTTCTAGATCAGACAAGTGTCTCCAAAACCATAGTTCGTTTTTGGTGTGCGTTTGGAGGCTCACATCCAGTTATGAAGTCATATCCTGATGCCAGTGTGCCTCCAGCAGAATCACACAGAAGGCCTGTTTTGGGAGGCTGCTCAGATTATAATTAGAAAGGGTTCTCACTCAGTGGCAAAGCTTATGTTGTTTCCCAGTTTAAAGTCCCTGTAGAATGGTGAAGGTCTTCTGTCGGAAAGCCTAAAGAGCAAACGCCATTTAGTTTAAGCGAGGGGTCAGCAATATTTTTCAGCCGTGGGCCAGTCCACCGTCCCTCAGACCATGTGGTGGGCCGGACTATATTTTGAAAAAATTAATGAACGAATTCCTATGCCCCAAAAATAACCAGAGATGCATTTTAAATAAAAGCACACATTCTACTCATGTAAAAAACACCAGGCAAGCCCCACAAATAACCCAGATATGCATTTTAAATAAAAGGACGAATTTTACTCCTGTAAAAACACGCTGCTTCCCAGACCATACGTGGGCCGAATTGATAAGGCGATTGGGCCGCATCCAGCCCACGGGCCTTAGGTTCCCAACCCCTGGTTTAAGCCATGGGTCACCAACCCGTTTTGGACCAAGTGGCACATTTTGCTAGAGTGCTGTGAGTGCCAGTCACTGAGCTACAGCCCTTCCTCAAAGATAAAAGGTAATGGATATCTTGGAATTCTTGGCTATTTCTTTATAAAGTGAGGGGTGGTGAGGGGTGTGGCTTGGGAGTGTGTGTTGCCTGGAAAGGGTCTCAAGGGCTAGATCAGAAAGGCCCCTGGGCCTGAGTGTTCCCTGTTTCTGGCAAATGCAATGCTGAGCTGGATGTAGCCCTGGTCTGACTTCCTGTAAGGCAGCTTCCTTTGTTTCTGCTAACATTCCTCCTGCTGTATATCCCACACTTGACACGTTTAATGCATGATGTTCCCTGCCCGGTATGTCCCTGTGAGAGAAAGCAAGCTGCAATCCAGGTGATTGAATACAAAATGAGTAGTGCTGTGGAAGGGATGGTGAGCTCAAGTGGAGTCATAATGGAGACTGAGTCTTGCAGCTACTGATGGTGTGATTGTTCTTGTTGGTTTCTTAGGGTGTGCTTTCATAGGATGACACTGGCTGGTCAGTTGCAACTTTGAACATGAGAGATTTTGCCTTTGTGCAGAGCACCGAACTAGATTGACTTCCAAGTCTTTGTACATTTCTGCAATTTTCAATGCTACTTCATATGTCATTTTTGAAATAAAGATTCATTTCCCAAGTATGTGCCCTCTGCTCATTTGAATGGTCACATTAGTGTCTTCGTGTGTGCTGTTTGGAAGGTGGCAAGGCGAGAATGAGCCTTTTTTTGCAGTTGCTCCCCACTTGTGGTGCTTTCATTGCATTTTTTAAGGTGCCAGGCAAAAACATTTCTCTTCTCCCAGGCCTTTGGCTAATTAAACATTCTACAGCCTTTTAAACTGGGTGAAGGAGATTGCTTTTGTTTGTTTGTTATTATGGTATGTGTTTTTGTGTTTTTATATTGCAAACTGCCCTGTGATCCTTGGATGAAGGGTGGTAGAGAAATTAATATAATAATAAAAAATGATAGTGTATTTTTGTCTTGAGCGTATGCATCATTGCTCCCTCTAATAAAGAACTCAGTGTGTTGAGTGCCACTGGAAATGGCACCAAAATGCGGGACACTAAGAATGGCACCAAAATGCGGGACACTAAGAAACAAGAAGGTACCGGCATGCTTGGAGGAACCCTGGGTTTGCCAAAGTAAAAAAAAAAAGATAAGATAAAACCTGGGATTCTGGATTGTCCTGCTTGGAGAGATTGGGTGGGATTCAATTAAGTTGTTGCGCGCAAGGAGTTAGCTCTGCTCACGTATTGGAATTTCCCCCCTCTCCCTGCACCCCATAAATCTGCTCTGGAGAGTTGGGGGAACCCCCAGAAAAGGTTTAGGGGGCATGCAGGGGAGGAGAGAGGGGAAAGTCCCATTGCGTGAGCGGACCTCATTCTGCACACACATGCCCAACTTAGTACTGCATTGCATTCCTCCCATTGACTGGCTGAACAGGACCACTTCTGTTAATACATGCGGATAAATTACAACACTTTACTGCACACTTCTCTGTGAGCTGTGACCATTTGGTCCTGTTTACATCATGGCTGCTTACTTAGGCTGATTGACTGCTGTCAGTTGGGATTGTTAGTTGCTAGCATGCATATTCTGATAGCGCCATCCTGCTTGGAGATATTTTGGGTAACGTATTCTTCTTCTTTGGACAGAAGTGATTCAGTCTTTGTTAGTCACACCAAGGCTTGTGTAGGGATGATTGGCAAGAAAAGAAAAAGTCCCCATGTATAATTAAATGAACAGACGATACTGTGTCAATGAGGGAAGTCACATTTAAGAAAGTGAATGAGAAAATTCTTCCTTTGTTGGTAAATAATTCTTCCTTTGTTGGTAAAATAAAGTGCTTCACCCCAAACTGAATTAAAAATAGTGACAGTTCCACCTGATAGGTTCTTCTCTTCCCTGTCCTTGTTGTGTGACTCTGTGTTCCATCTCTGCAGGCACTTTTATCCCAGCCTCCCTCAGAATACAGAAAGCTTCTCCATGCTTGAAACAAGAGTATGGTGAGATGGGGATGGCTGGCAGAGTTGAGCTCTCTTCACCCATACAGTATATGAAAAATTGGCAGCTATGTACTGCCTGAGCGATTGAAACTCACTTTTTTCTTACCCCTTAGATATGACTGACACAAAAATGTAAATTTGGGGCTGCTCCCATATTATCTTGCTTTGCTCTCAGTTCCTTGCTGAGGGATGTTTTCTGTTTACAGTATTTCAGGTGCTTTGTTTTTAATCTTCTTCCTGGTTAACTGAAGTAAAAATGGTGATGAATTCTTGAAGGTGATTTCCATTCATCTGTCAAAACAAAACCAAAAATTAAGCCTAGGGGCACTTTAGCAAATGTATATTTTTTTTAATCTTTAAGGTGCCTCAGGATGACTCGGTTGATTTTGTAGAAGCAGGCTTCATAGCATGTTGAGGCACATGTGAAAAGCACAGTTTGCCCTGTGCAAGTTTAATCTTTTCATAATGAAATGTTGGCAAAGCCTTTCTCTCAGATTGTACTTTGACAGACCGATCTTCTATACATCTACCGTACTCAAAAGCAAGTTCCATTGAGTTAACCAAGACTTATTCCCAACAAGATATACGTATAAGGGAAGTAAAAGCGTCCATGCCAGAATGATGGCTTTAGCTCCTTGGTGAGACAGCCGTTTCATCCCTTTCACTTAGGCAGTAACTCTGCTTCCATATTCTGGTTCTGTAGGAACCAGGTGACTCTAACCAATGTTCAAAGCTCCCATAGTTCTAAGTGCATTTTGCGACAGGGAATTTCATTAGCGCGAGCGGTTTCTGAGCTCTGGGCACAGAAATCTTAAGTACTGTGCTTAAGATTTCAGATTAAGACTGCAGAGTGGAAGGAGAGGAGGACTTTTTTCTGCCTCCCCACTTTCAGGTACTCTCTACAGACTGGAGAAGAGACCCTCTTAAGAATATTAGGGGGGTGGGCAGGAGAAGGACTAGACCATGGGTAGGCAAACTAAGGCCTGGGGGCCAGATGTGGCCCAATCGCCTTCTCAGTCCAGCCCGCAGACGGTCCGGGAATCAGCATGTTTTTACATGAGTAGACTGTGTCCTTTTATTTAAAACGCATTTCTGGGTTATTTGTGGGGCGTAGGAATTCGTTCATCCCCCCCCCCCCCAAAAAAAAATATAGTCCGGCCCCCCAAAGGTCTGAGGAACAATGTACATAGTATTTTAGCTGCATTTCATTCATTTTCAGCTTTGTATTCTTGTTATAAAAAAGTACACCTAGGCATTCTGTTGTTGCGCCCATAAGCTAGGTTTATATCTCAGTTCATATCTCAGTTTCTAACACTGGCTCTAACTTCATACAGCAGCATTTCCCATCTGGCCACGTGGGAAATGATGACCCAGAATATTGTCTTTGTCACCCCAAATTCTAACTTGCCACTTTTCATTCCCCATAACATCAGGAACATTGCCACGGTACGCAGTGCTGGCATGGCATTTCCTGTGTTTCCCTCATAATAGCAGAAATGACATCCATGAAAATCTTTCCATAAAAGAAAAAACAAAACAGAAATAATATATTTCTGGGTGTGAGAAGTTTACCAAACACTTTTTCAGTTTCCTCGAGCTCTGTGTTTATATGCTTGGGGGAGGTAACTTTCTGGAAAAGGGACATGAGCCCAGATATTTGAGTCAGAAGAGGTGAAGGATCTCAGGCGAAGGAGCAGGCCAAGATCTGAATTCTGTGCAAGCAGGCAAGTTGGGTAGGAGTGTAAAGGGGTAAAAAATGGGCTTTGGGATTGTCAAGACTGGGATAGCTGAGAAGTGGCTTGCAGAGAAGAGTGGATCACTCTCCTGGGGCTTGGGGGAGTGACAGCCTTGGAGCAATGTCAGCAGCTCCTGGAATCTCAGGTTGCAGCTTTGGTACAGAAGGTTGCATATCGGTTACATCCTTTGCCGGTCCTGATGCCCTGCGAGTGAACCTGTAATTAAGTCCGCCCAGCTATGCTGATTACATTACCTCACATTAATTCTGCAGACTTCCTTGCTTTTCATCACCAGGTGGCAGCTTTCAGGGGCCTGTAATTTTTCAGAGGTTTATATTTAGGGTCCATTGTAACATCTTACATTGTGGTATGTACATGGTTGTAAACTTACACCTAAAAAAGGTAATGTGATCAATATGTGTACTATGACGTTACCACAGCTTCAAGTGGCAACCAATACAGAAAAAGCAGCCATCATAGATGGGCATTCACCTCACCTAAACTCTTCAGGGAAGCCAGATTGTGTGCTGAGGCAAGAGTCTCTGAGAGAGATGTTGTCTGATCAGACACCTTGTCAATGCACCCTCAGCTTTGCCTTGAAAAGGTACAAATAGCCAGTTGTATGAAGGTCACCATTTAGGAGTCTAAAGCAGTCTCCAAATGGGCCCCAAACTACTAACATGTAGTGCAGGGTGAGGAAACCTCTGATTCTCCAGATGTTGGTGAACTACATTAGCATGGCCTAATGGTTGGCCATGCTGTCTGGGGAATTCATAGTTGGGAGGGCCACAACCAACTGGAGGGCTACCGGTTTGCCTACCCTGATTTAAGGCTATTGCCCTTGAGTCATTGGACAGGTTCCTTATTTGTATGTGACTGGTCAGTTGGGGCTCAGAATTTAGCATGCCTAAATGCATTTTGCACCAAAGTGGCAAAAGCTGAGGGCCAAATGTAATTCTGGGGCAGCCTTTCCCAGCCTGCTGCCTTCCAGCGTCATCCTTGGCCATTGGGCATGCTGGGTGGGGATGATGGGAATTCTTGTCCAAAATACCTGGAGGGTACCAGGTTGAGAGAAGTTATTCTAGGACATCTCATGATAAAGACAATTCTCCAACCAGCACTGGTGGCCGAGAAACTGATTTTGGAGATACTGTTGACTAATTCGTGTTCATTATTGAATGTTGTGTTTCTTTCTGGTGATTTAATGGATATTATATAGATATAATTCCAGGTACAGTGAATCATTTCGGTTAATATATGCTTGTACGTCGATTTGTAATTAACTTGAACACCTCTTTACACCTCCTCCAGTGGATTTAATAAGGAAGTAGGAACTATCTCCAGTCTTGTATAGTGGAGCTCAAGCCATAGTCAGAAGCAACATTCAGAAGAACATATCAAAATGATTTATTCAAATTAATATGCAGATTAGGACCATTATTCATTAATGGCAGCTTATGAAGTTTTCATTTAAAGGAGATTAATCTAAGCCCTTCACAATCCCCAAGCAATCCTGTCACGGAAGAAGCAATTCTCAGCAGATCTCCGCCAAGATTAATGAGGGCTTCTGGACTACGTTCCAAATAGAGGCTTCAAAGTTGGAAATGAAGGAACAGGAAAACAAGGAAACTTTGTTTGCAGCCTGGCCTGGCTGGAGCTGTTGCCAAAAAGTCAAACCTTTCTCCAAGGCAACTTAAATTCAGTTTTGCCATGGCTCCTTTTCTTGCTCATGAGGGAATAGCGGTAGCAGACACAAGCAAAGGGGCGGCGGCTGTGAAAGTGCCATTCACTTCCCCGCGGGAAAACGTCAGTGGAGCTGTGAGCTGTGTTCGTTTTCGGTCTGCTAGCAAATGAGGGTTTTCCATGTTTATAGCCTGGTTTTCCTTTTGCAGACCAAAGCAGCTGACTAAATACTACAAACGTACACTCTGATAACAATAGATTTAAACAGCTAATACAGCACACACATCCAGAGTTTGGAGCAAAATTATCACAAGGCTGATGCACTGGGACTTCCATGACATTTGCCCCTTGTTACTTTTGTCTCACCTGTTCGTTCTTTCCCTTCCCTTCTTCTGTGGTCTTTTCCACTGTTGCAAGTTGATTTGCAAAAGCTCCTCAGGGCAGAGTCCAGTTGTTTTCAGCTAACTTTTATTTGGAGCAGACCCATTGCAATTAATGGCCATGGCTCATTTAGGTGTCTTTAGGTTTCAGTGAGCTGCTCTGAGTAAAAAATGGTTGAAAACAGGCATGTGCCTCTCTACTAACATTACTTAGTAAAAAGTCTTGTGGGTTGCTTTTTGGAAATGAAGCAGGCTGGTTCCTTCAGCACCTTGAGAGGTTTGCATCTTGTCTTCTGCTTGTTCTTGCACCTTGTCTTCTGCTTGTTGCTCCCACCTCTTTCCTCCCCTAGCAGATTGATAAAGCTCCCTGGTCTTCTGTGTCACTTGCTCTGTGTCACCCAAAGCAGTGCCTTCAGGATGCTGCTGGAATACACATCATCCCTCTGCGCTGGTGGAAATTAATTGAGTCTTGCTAGCCTTGAGTCTAAAAGATGTAAAAGGTATAAGCAAGAGGGGGGGGGATTGGCAGGATCGTTCCTTCCCCCATCCACTGTGGAACAACACCCACTTCTCAGTCACGTGACAACAGGTGACAGCTTGAAAAAGGGCTTGCCTTTGAGGTCCTTTTGGAAATGGACTTCAGAGTGAGGTCTTGCTGCCTATCAGCTGGTGGATGCTAAGACACATTGGCTTTGAAGTCCCTTTGCAAAACAGTTTGTGTTCAAATTGCTTTCAGGCGGACTTCAAAGACCATGCATTTCACTTCCAAGTGGCTGGTGGGAGCCAAGAAACTGAACCATACAGGGCTTTATAGCTCTAAACCTATAAAGCCTTGTATGACCTTGTGTGGCAGTTTCCCATAGCTTGGGAACACACAGCTAGTTGGTGCACTTGGCAGCACTGACTGAACACACCCCTCCCAACTCGTGCAAGAAATTGAATTTCTAAACAGTCTTCAAGGGCAGTGCACGTGAAGCACGTTGTACTTGTCCGTCCTGGAGGTTACAAAGGGACACGTGACATAGACAAGATCCTCTGTATCTAGGAGAGGGCTCAGTTGACATATCAGATGGAATCTCTTGTTGCCAAACCGGCAACCTGAGATTCCAGGAGGTATACCAGGTCAGGAAGCATGGCCACATGCAAGCCCAGTCAGTAAACAGTATCCCCCCCCTTCCTATCTGAAGCATTTTTGCCTCCTCAGAGCGCTGAGGATCCCACACCAAAGTAGTAATTGCCTTGTCTCAATTTAGTCACCATCTGTTCAACCCTGACCTCCAGACGTTGGTTTTCAGAACTGTCACTGGTGCTTCTAGATTGCCTGATGACAGAATTGGGTGTCATCCGTCTATGGATGATATCTCAGTGCTTTTGCCCTGTACACAAGGTACCTGAAGTGCAGGTTGGAGGCTGCTATTTTTAAAAATTGGATGCACTTACGAATTTCTTTTTTGGGTTGGGGCAGAATCTAGTTTTTGGAATTTATTGCCAGACAGCGTTGGGTGAGGGAAATCTGGAGTGCTTTTCTTACCTTTGGAGGCTTCTGTTGCTTAGCAGCTAGCGGGGCCTGTCTTTTTGCCACCTGTTCAACCTCTTCATTTGCAGATGGATGCTACAAAAGCAACACAAAACTATTGTTCCCTCCTGACAAGGAAACTACAACTCAGGCAAGGGGAGGAGGTACGGTTCATCTGCTTCTGAAAGGCACCCTTTAGTGTAGGGCATGGGTAGGCAAACTAAGGCCCGGGGGCCAGATGTGGCCCAATTGCCTTCTAAATCCAGCCCGCGGACGGTCCGGGAAGCAGCGTGTTTTTACATGAGTAGAATGTGCCCTTTTATTTAAAATGCATCTCTGGGTTATTTGTAGGGCGTAGGAATTCATTCATTTCTCCCCCCAAAATATAGTCTGGCCCCCCACAAGGTCTGAGGCACAGTGGACCGACCCCTTGCTGAAAAAGTTTGCTGACCCCTGCTGTAGGGGCAAGCAACCTGCCACCCTCCTGATGTTGGACTCCCAATGGAAGCGGATTTAAGGCAGTGCAACCAGTTTCATTGCACTGGGCGCTGAGCCTTGGGAGCGCTTCAGGGCGTTGCAACTATGATGAGTAGAATGAGAGGCAGAGAGAGAGGGACATGAAATTTTGGCCTAGCACAGGGCCCCACTGAAATTTGAAAGACCAAAGTCTGCCCATGCTCCCAGTCCCATCAGCCTCGGCTGGCATGGCCAATGCTCAAGAACGGTGGGAGTTGTAGTCCATTAATATTTGGAGGGCCACAGTTTTCTCACCCCTGCTTCACTGTAGGAAGACTCCGTTGTTCTACCATCATGTGTGACTCTTGGCTTCTGGACCCTGCTGAGTTACCTCCTGCCCCAGCGTTATGTTACTGTAGAGTAGCTGTGGTTACAGATCAAAACTGGGTGGGGACATTGAAGTTCCTTGCTTTTTTCCTCATTCTCCAATGACTGAGCTCCCTGGCTAGCTCAATCCTTTCCATTCCTTAGCTTGTCACTGCAGCTTCTTACTTTGCAATCCTAACATCACAGAGAAATGGCTTCGTAGCCTTCCAGTCTACCCCACTCTGCTTTTGGTGTGGGAGAAGGCAGTTTGGTATACTGTCCTTTTCTAAATATACCGTTCTGCTTAACTTGCCTCATCTAGTTTGTCTAGTTACCTAATGGAAGGCAAATGACTTTCAAGCAAGCCCTGCTCCGTAAATTATTAACTTCCTCACTTGATCCATCAAATTGGGTAGGCGAGAAGACCTCTGGACTTTCCCAGGGGGTAGTGAGTAGGCACTCCAGTTGTGGAGGCTGAGGCAAGAGTACATGCAGAGCTTCTGTGAGATGGGTAAGTTAGGAGTGGAGAGAAACCCACCACCTGTCCTCCATCTCTTTCTCGCCCCCTGATTTCATAGTGCGGCTCAAAATATTAATTTCCCCTGTCCCTTGTTGCAGGTAAACTGCAGCTGGCTAACAACTTGGGTCATGGCCTCTCTCTTTAAGGGTTGGCCTGTTGTTGGCAGAGCTTGCCGGCGCTCCACCGCTTGCTTTACTCGTGAGGTGTCTTCCCCCAACATGGCCCTCCAGGAGCATGGGCTTCATTTATTCCGCAGCGCTGTTGCCAGAGTCCTGCCGGGGCCTATGCTGAAAAGGGCCCTGGTTTTGGAGCCAGGCGAATGCCCGAGGCTTGTGTTGCACGGTCGGCCTTTTGAACTGAGGAGGAACCTGTATCTGGTCGGCTTTGGGAAGGCTGTTCTGGGCATGGCAGCTGCAGCAGAGGACATCCTTGGAGACTACCTCGCCCGGGGAGTAATTAGTGTTCCTCAAGGCATCCAAGATACTCTGCAGAACACAGGAAGGAGGTATTGGTTTGTTAAGGGCATTTCTAGTCCACGTTTTGTTAAAATAATAACAATCCTAGAGCGGGGTGTGAGGAAGCAGGGCCATGTTGGAGGGTGATTTAAATACACAACGAGGTCTGGGGGAGCAGCCTCAAGGTTCTCCCTTACTGACTTGACATAACTTCTTCCTCATTCTTGGCTGTGTACTGAACAATCTGGTCTTCACTTTTCTGTCAGAAGTATCTGCCATGTAAGCCCAGGCCCAGAGGCTTTTTCAAACAGTAGACGGTAGAGGAATGTCCCTGTTAGAAACAACAGTCCGTGCTACCATTTTGGTTGCGTGCTGTAGATCCTTTAGAGAGAAAATTTCCAGACTTTTTTCTTACTGTGGACTAACCACTTTAAACTCCTACCTAGTTTTGCTGTCAAAGGGCTGTTGTTGTTTTTTGGGATGTGTTACAGTTTTGCTACTTAGGGCTTCCTAGAGTACTGTATTTCCTAGGGAAACTAGATCTGTGATAGATCCATGATCTGTGATAGATCCAAGACAGCAGCCACATTTAGCTGAAATGCTGTGGGATCATTTGCCCCTGCAGAATGGATTGTTATGCCTGAATAGCAGCCTCTCCAGCTTCACAACCCCATTAATGCAAGCACTTTGGGCTGCACAATAGAAGTCCCCCCTTTCCCTATGTGCCCCCTAAATCTAGAGAGTTGGAGAACCCCCAGGACATATTTAGGGGTGCTCAAAAGGAGAGGGAGAGCAATTTTGATTGAGCGTTTAAAAGTGCTTGCGCCAGCAGACCTGTTTTGGTGGATACTGCCCTCTGTTGCTTTTTTGTCGCATGTGCATGGATATCTTAGGTCTGGCAGTGATGATGTTTGGCCTGCTTTTGATCACCCTGGTTGGTTGTTCAGCTGGAATCAGGCTGTAATTTCATTCATTAGGACCCCCTAGCTCTTGAGGGTATGACACTGTCAGGCCTCAGAGGCGAGCAACTGTCAGCCTACTGGGCAATGGATGTATTAAAATGATGGCATCTCACAGTCATTCAGAAGGAACTGACCTATAGCTCTTCATTTGCAGGGGTTTTCAATGGTAGGCCGAGCATGTTCCAGAAAATAACCTGTTCATCTTATGTTAACCCCTACAGGGCAATGCTGCTGAAGCCCCAGAGCTGCATCCAAGTTATGGAAGGAGCTAAGCACAACCTTCCTGACAGAGCAGCTCTGAAGGCAGCCAACGATATCCGGGATTTGGCCGAGGGCCTGACAGCTGGGGACCTTCTCCTGGTGCTGATCTCAGGTAATGCCTTGGGATTCCAGGACAGGGACTTGGGTTTTACAGAGAGAGCCTGTCCTCCATTAGCTTCCTTACCGTTCTTTTCCCCTTTTTCTGATCTGATTTATATATATTTTCTCCTCCCACTTGTGAAGGGAAGAAGCCACTGCACAAGCTTACCTAACAAACTAGGTCAATTTGTCTGTGCAAAGAAAGCAGAACTGGAGCGTAAAGTGGCTCAGAGTTGTTCCCCAGTGTGACTCCCACGCTGCTGACAGCTTCGTAGCTTGTGTGTTCAAATGTGCTCTTCTAGAAGCAGGATAATTGCATTTTCCTCTCCTCTTTCTATCTGCTTGCTTTGGAAACAGTGTCACTGTTGACCCAGGTAGTCCTGTCTGCCATCTGCCTCTGTTTCTCCATCTCAAGGAAAGCTGCATTTTCGGAATCCTGATGGTGCCTGCTGGAGTGGACAAAAGTGTAATGTGGAATGCTAACATTTAGTTTTGAGTTCTCTGCATCAATAAATTACTCTGCTGAAATAGATTTTGCTATGTGATCTTCATCAGTTGTTCTCTTTCTTTCTCTGTTTCAGTCTTCCTGCCTCACCTTTCTTGTTAAGTAGTTTGAGAACTGTGGTCTCACTTGGCGATTAATCTCTGCGTTAGATCTCTGTTCTTGCACTGATGTTTCCTGGCTCTCTCAAAGCACCACTCTTGCCTCTGTTTCTCACAACACTCGCATGCACTTTGAGGTGGCAAGGTACGCTTTCTCCAGGAGATGGCAGCCCTGAACCAGAAAACGCAAAAGCAATGCTCTTCTAAAGTGCTGTGGAATTGGCAGGGGGCACAGAGCCTACATAGAGCAGGGTTAAAGAAAGTTGTCTGGAAGCTGCTCTGAATGAGTTAAGAAGAAAATGAAATATTCTCTATTTTTATTTGCATTTGGTGTGCTGTCATGCAACTTGCCTTTTGACAAGGAGCTTAGGTGATATCAGAACAGGAAGACACTAGCTTTTCAATATTATATGGATTGTTGTCTTGCTGCATGCTGAGTGTGGTGCAGTGGGTCAGTGGGTCTGGCTGTTAACCAGAAGGTTGGTGGTTTGAGCCCAAACAGGGATGGCTGTGGGCAGGATTCCTGCATTGCAGAGGGTTGGAGTAGATGACCCTCGGGGTCCCTTCCAACTCTGCAATTCTGTGATTCACCCACAGATTGTGTTACCGCCCTGTAGATGGAAGCTGGCCTAAGAATTTGTGCTTGGCACTTCAGTCATATCTTGGATGACACTGGTTTCATACAAGGTCAGTTTCATACAAGGTTCAGGCTTGGTTTTGGCACTGAAACTGCCTTGGTTGCCTGTAAGTTCCCCTACATTTGGGAGGGAGGCGGGGGGAGTGTGTCCATGTCAACTCCTTGATTTCCTGACAGTTTTCGATTCCATTAACTATGGCTTCCTTAGTGTCTCTGAGTTGGAAGCCAGGGGAGCTGCTTGGATGGCCAGCTTCAGGAATTGGTGCTTGGGGGATGTTTTTCAGACCCATGAAGCCTCCGATGTGAGTTTTACATGGTTTGCTTTTATTCCCCCCCCCCATGCTGTTGTCCCCATGCTGATGACATGCAATTCTGCTCCCCACCCCACCCCGGTAGGTGTGGCAGTGGATGTGCTGGTCTTGGTAATAGACTCGATGAGAGCCAGCAAACCGAAGCTCAATCCAGATAAGTTTGTTAGTGGACACTTCCTCTGTCTCGATGAGTGGAATGCATCCAGTTGTTTATGAGGTTACATCTCCCTTAAAGGAACAGATGTGCAGTCCTGAGATATTTTTGGAACCAGCACTGTCATTGGAGGGACAATTGGCCTTAGTCGTGTGGAGCAACTTCTGTTAGCTGTGGCTGGTAGCCCAGCTGTGACACTACGTGAGTGAGCGTAGCCTGGCTTATGCTGTGTATGCTCTGATAACCTCCAGGTTCAAATACTGCAGTGCACTGTACACAGAGCTGCCTTTGAAGATGGTCCAGAAGCTACAGCTAGTGCAGAATGCAGCAGCGAAATTGGTAACTAGGAGGACATGAATATATTGCACTGATTCTGGTTCAACTGCACTGACTGCCAGGTTGTTGTTGTTTTTTCTGGGTGCAATTCAAAGAGCTAGTTTTGACCTTTAAAATCTTATATGGCTCAGAAGAACTGCTATACCTGCTTTCCCCGTATGAACGTTTTCAGAGTGTAGACCTACACCTACTGTGTCTGCCACCATTATGGATGCCAAATTTGTGGTAATGCAAAGCTGGTACAGAAATGGATGAGCAGGGGCAAAAGAAGGATAGAACAAGAAGCAATTTATCTGTGCATCATTCAGAATGCATTTCAACTAAATTTGTATAGCTGTACATACTTGATACTAGTGCAGTAAGTTATTTATTTTAAGCACTGATGTCTATGATATGCTATTACAGGAAAAGAAGGGGTTCTAGTGACTGAGTTAAATAAGAGCACAAAGGGAGGGATTAAGAATCAAAATGAATAAAGAATGATCTTGTTGAACTAATTATTACATAGAATACAAGATCGGGAGGCGGGTGGAAGTAAGGAAAATAAGGTTTTGAAGGTTATAATTGGAAAGTGAGTTTTTTTATGTTAAAATCCCCTTTTTCTTCTTCTTTTTTTTGTCTATGTTTTCTTTTTCTTTTGTAATGTTTGTGGAAATTTGCTTTTTTGTTCTTTTTTGTGTAAAATGCAATAAAATATTATTTAAAAGAAATATGATATGCTATTACAGTGGTACCTCTGGTTACGAACTTAATTCATTCCGGAGGGGCGTTCTTAAGCTGAGACCGTTCTTATCCTGAGGTAGGTACACTTTTGCTAATGGGGCCTCCCGCTGCGCACGTGCCTCCGGCGCATGATTTCCCTTTGCATCCTGGGGCAAAGTTTGCAACCAGGAACAACTACTTCCGGGTTAGCGGAGCTCATAACCTGTAGCGTTCGTAACCAGAAGTGTTCGTAACCAGAGGTACCACTGTATTAAAGATTAGGGCAGGTAAAAATTCAGCAATATAAAAAGTAGTAAAGCACAGATATCCACACAACCCAAACATAAACTCCAGTATTTCCTTAACACAGAGAAAGTATGGATACACTAAGTCAGAGATTTGTGGGCCTGCAGGAGGAAGAACTTCCAGTTCTGGGAGGCACCAACTAAGAATACTGGCCTGGACGCCTGATAATATTTTAATATGTGGAGGTTCAACCAGAGCAATTATTAGGGAACTTAGTGGGGAGAATGTGGCCTCCAAAATATTCTCACTGCTCATGTGCAAAAACATCCACTGATTCTTACCATGGAGAATACATGCATCTTATACATACATACATACATACATACATACATATGTTCCCATGACCACCCCTCAGTGTTTCCATAATCAACTCAACAAGGAGCTAAATTCTTCATTATCCACTGTGGGTCCTTGGCAGCTGGGTTCCTCCATTTCACAGTGTACAAGCAATCTGCCATGCTTGGGAGAGAGGATTCTGCCCTCCAAAAATGGATCTACCTGGGACTTCCGGGTTAGCGCCATCGGCAATGGCGGCGTTCCTCTGACTGAGAGGAACCCTCTCCGTGGAATTCGGGTTGTGCCGCCGCGGCGAAGACAGAGATCCTTCAGAAATCCCAGGCGGATGAAGCCTGGGAACGTGGGATTCGGCTGACACCAGGAGCGCCCCCCCTACCCACAGGGAAACCCCTTTTCGGGGGTTCCAAAGTGACGTGGGGTGAGCGATGCGGTGTTTTGAATCGACCGCTATTTTTACTGAGTGAAGCCGCGTAGCCGTTGCCGGAGAGCGCTGACTTTTTCTTGTGGACAATTGGATTTCAAACAACAACCCGTGAGTAGAACGGAAATTGGATTTTTAAAGTATTTTTAAATTGGCACCGATCGGGGAAGGTCTAAACAGGAAGTCCGCCTCCCCTTTCTGTAAATAAACTGAAGCAAAGAACCTGTTAACTAAGGTCGTGGAGAGTTTTATGTAAAGGATTTAAATTCCACTGATTGAAACTACCATCAATATTATTTTTTTTGAAGCAGGGGAGCCTGCAGGAGAAGGTTAAAATTCGGGATTTGAAGCGCCACTTCCCTAAACCCGGGAGTGGTCTGTGAGAGCCCGCTGACGGTGAATAGATAAATTTGTTAGCTGTCAAGATACAAAAGAAGGACTTTGTTTCTACTGTCCGTTTTTGTTACAAGCTTACGTTTAAAAAGAAGGAAGGAACTGTTACAACTTAACGTATGGGACCTTTGGGTCTGTGCTGGAAGGAGTGAAAAGGAACTTGAATCCCTCTAGAGGGAGCTTTGGGATATTGTCGTAAGGAGCAGCTGGGAAATTGCTGTTAAAGATAAAAGCCTTGAGAAATCAGTTTTTGACCTTGGACTGTTTTAGGATGGCAGTCGGGAAGGAAATTGAGTGTGAACTGAACAGGACATTTTATCTCTTGGGAAAGCTGCAAGACCAGATAAATGTTATGGCTACTAATGTTGTAATTTTGGGAACAAAAGTGGGTATCAGTAAAGAAGTCGATAAGAACTCTGCACAGGAACCTCTTCCAACTGAACAAATTGAAAAATTTGAGAAGGAGAATCATGTTGTGATTAAAGTGATGAAAGGGGGAGCCGTAACCCTACAGAGGCAAATGGTGGACTACAATTTGAGGCCTTACATGATGGCAACAAGGAGAAGCAAATTTTTGGAGATGGAAGCCTGGCTTGGTCTGGAAAATGAAAGATGGAGAGATCACCCTATGTGGAGATCAGATGACCTTTGGATTACAAATCTGAGCCAGGTGGAGGTTGGAGTTTCGGGGGCCTTTGGATTTGAAAGGAGTGTGAAACAAGATTTGGAATATCCTATAGGCCCTATTTTTAACTATGGAAGTTTGGCAGGAAGGAATATGATTACCGTTGGGTTGGAGCTTCCCCGAGATCTGGTTTTCAACACCAAAGACTATCAAAAAGACCGGCAGAGGGGACATGAAAGAGACTTAAGAGCCTCGGATTTAAGATCTCTGGGTTGATGGTTTTCCGAGATTGATGGACTTTTGCTAGGGCCCGAAACCGGGGAGGGGATCTGGTGGAAGAAAATTGGGAATTTAAAGTGTATATAATATAATTTGTTTCTTGTTTTTTTAATGAGAGATGGGAAAATCGTGGAATGGAATCTTTTTTGACCCTAGGGGAAGCGTCATAAGAATAAGTACAGATATATAAGTTTTGATGAGAGTTAAGATTGGATAAAGTAAAAGTGGATGGTTATTTGGTGAAAGAAAGAATGGAAAATTATAGTATAATAAGATAAGATATAAGGATAAAAATAAGATGAAGGATTTGTTGAAATATTTATATGAATTAGAATATAAAGAGGGGAATTATAGTATGCTAAGATAAATTATTGGGATTAAAACAAAGTTGGAAGAATTTGCTGGAATATCTAATTGAATTAGAATACAAAAATGGGAGGCGTGAGGAAGTCAAGGAAATAAGTGAATGTAAGTAAGTGAGTTAAAGGTTTCACTTGTTTTTTATTTCTTTATTTCTTTTTATTTCTTTTTTCGGTTTTTTTATGATGTCTTTTTTGTATATGTACTGTTTTTTTTCTTTCTTTTTTCTTCTTCGATTGTTCTCTTTTTACTCTTTTTTTTCTGTAACCTTTAAAATCTTAATAAAAAATTATTTAAAAAAACAAAACAAAAATGGATCTACCTGAATGAAAGTGTTGTATGATGGGAATCTCCTTGCCCTTTGGCTACCTTTCTATTGGCAAGTGTTCTAGACCCTCAAAGCCTACTGTAGCCAGCTCTGTGTTTTTGGAAGCTGGTTCAAAAACTCCCATTTAAGAGAACACTCCCTTCTCTGGCTACTCTTGACTGGATTGCTGGTGACTGAAGAAATGTCATGCCTACTTAGTTGTTTCTCTGGTTTGTCATATTTGCCAGATGTTGTGTCTCAAATCTCAGAGCATTTATCATTTAATGGTAGCTTTTTGAGCTGCCTCTGGTACAAGATTGCCCTCTACTCTTTTCACAATCCTCTTGATCATATCTCTCTGTGGTTGTCCTGTTAGTTGTGATCGCACATCCGTCACACGGGCTGCAAATACGTCTGGTGCTTGAGCTATTTTTCTTTCCTCCCTTTCCCATCCCCTTGTGTCACTTGCCACAAGCTTTTATCTGCAGTTCACTTCCTTTCTCTATTTTGCATAGCCTGGTGCTGTTTTTTAAGCACTCTTCGCTATGAACGAGGTCAATAAAACAACGAAGATTGCTCTGCGTGGCGATAGTGTTACTTTTGCTTGTTCTTTCCTGGCAAACTGCTTCCTTCTGTAAATCAGGGGTGGCAAATTCAAGCAGATTACAGGGCAAAGCTCTCTACCCTCCGACAGGTTCCCAGGAGCCATAACCATCCACTGAAAAGTCCCCTACTCTAATGCACGGGGAGTAGCAGGTCTGCTGGTTAACTTCTAAAAATACTGTCTGCCGTCTAGCACCAGTTTCCTTCCGACTCCATCTTGCATAACAAAATCTCTTTGCAAGCACTGCCCCCAGTTGGAATTCCTTAAACCAGACTTCAGCACCCAGCAACCCTTTTCCAAGACCCACCCCCCTGCCACCTTGCCTGTCTAAATATCCCTGTTGTCACCCGACTCCTTCTCGGCAAATTTCTCTGCTGCCTATTCCGCACCCTTGCTTCTCAGCTGCAAATGCCAGCAAGCTGTCCGTTCTGCACTCGGTTCTGCTTCATGCGTGTGCACTCTCCTGTACACGTCACCCTCCCTGACACCTGAGCTGCTAATTTAAAGGGAATAGTGGAATGGGCTGATGCAAAGCACATATGGTAACAGGCACTTGCCCTGGCAGGAGTGTTGCTCCCTAGCCCCAGAGTCTTGGATGAATAATTTGTGTGGAGTGTGGTAGGGATGCCGCAGGCCACGCTGAAGACCACAAGAAGTCTAATAAAGCCCCCAGGCCTTACGTTTGACAACCTTGTCTGGGATACTTCTTCTTTTCTCAAGTCTTTCCTGAACTAGGTTTGGTCTGGCTTGAAAGAGAAGCAAGGGGCAAGAATAACATGCAACCACACATATGTAGAGCAGGGCTCCCTCCTATCTACTGGGACATGGAGAAAATGGTATCTGGTGCGGCTTGCTTGCTTGATAGCGTTTATATCCTACCTCTCCTCCAAGAAGCTGAGGGGAGCAGACATCATTCTTCCCCACTGGCATTTATCCTCGCAACAGGTTAGGGTGAGGGAGTGACTAGCCCAAGTCCCCCCATTGAGCTTCATAGCTGAGCTGGCCTCCTCCATCCTCGTCTGATCACATGGAGCTGGTGGTACTGAAGAATTGTCAGCAGGTGGTGGTGCTTGGCTGCCTTGGTTTGCCTCATGGGTGGCTAACTTTTGGCCTTCCAGATGTTGCTCAGGGTTGGAGTCCAACAACGTCTGGAGGGCCACAGTTTAGTTCCACCTGACTTACAGAGACAGAAATGGAAAGGTGGCAACAGAGGAAATGAGCCCTGCTCGTGGCTACAAAGGAGGTCAGAGATGTGGGCACTCCCGCCATCCTTTTTACCAATATGTTTGTGCAAATGTTCTCACCGCTCATTTAGCAAACCAGTTCCCTCAAAGACGGTCAGTTCAGCTTCTTTAAAACAGCTTTGCATCTCCTCCCCCACACACAAAAAAACCCAAATCCAAAGACATGCCTTATCATCTCTGGGACCTAGGACACCCCAAATCCTTTTGCCTTCCAGCTGTCCTCCTCAGTCTCTCCCCCCACCTCCCTCCTCCAGCCACATATTTTTGGCCCATATTTTGGCTGAGTGGCAGGAGATGGTGGCCTATGCATTGGAAGGTCCTCTACAGATTCCAGGTCAGCAGTGAGTTAAGCTATCCAAAGAGGCCTCTAAGAATACGTGGAGAAGGCTCATCTTTTTTCTGGTGGTGTTACAAATGTTAGATTTCTTTCCATCACACTTTTGAATGAAGGTTCCCGTTTGTCTCACTGGAAGACTCCTCTTCGCAATGACCTGTATCATCCACCACCTTTTTTGTTTTCTCTTTTTGAACCTTGACTTCTTCTCTCATTCCCGCCTCCCCCCCCCACCTTTGTTATACCAGTGTTGCTATATCTCCCTCCTTTCTCTTTTCCCATTCACTTTCAGCCTCTGCCTCCTTGTTCCTTATCCCTGAAAGCAGCAATTTTGTTTCTCATTCACTTTCTCATCTTTCCTTTCCTGTTTCTCCCCCGCTGCGCACTCCTGTTCCCCCCAGACAATCTTTCTGCAGATTCCTGTCAATCACCACTCACCATAGCGATCCCTCTGTCCTTCAGACTGTATTGCTACCGCCATCATTTCCCAAACCCTTTCCTTTCTTACACATTACAAAACTGATTGTCCTGACGTTCATATTTAAACACCTTCCTTTGATATCAGCTGAAGGACAAAGAGCCTGTCCAGTCTTTTACAGTTTTCTCCATTAGTTGCTGGAGTTACTTATGCTGTGATTTTACAGGTTCAGAACTGTACTGAGTCGTTGATGGAACAGTGATGTATGTTCGAGAAGGAGGACTAATGCATTCAGGAGTCTTTATGCGAATCTCGGCTTCAGCCACTTGGTAAAAAGCACTCCCAGTTGTCATTCCAATAAGCTATGCGTGCAGCTGAAAAAGAATTAGGGAAAAAATGTGCTTCCAGTGCAAGGGAAAGGGGAAAGCTGCCTGCAAAATGTCTCCCATTGCTCTCTTTCTGATACAGGGCTGCTCTGTATGTGGTCATGAGAAGGAGCCCCGCTGTGTAAAAATGTACTGTGAAGTTCTCCTGCATTTTAGGAGGAGGGTCGGCACTTTTACCTGCACCCATCCCGCCAGTCACCCTGGAAGAGAAGGAAACCATCACCAGGTTACTTGCTTCAAGGGGAGCTACCATTCACGAGCTGAACACCATCCGAAAGGCCCTCTCCTTGTTGAAAGGTGGGGGGTTGGCACGGGCTGCCTATCCTGCCCAGGTGGGTATGAGATGCTGTCTGACTTTGCCCAGAAACTCTGTGGAACATTTAGAAAGGAGCATCTTTTGTAACTCTAGGTCAGATGTGGGTGGCATGGATAGACTTGAAGTGCAGAAGGAGTGGGCAAGTTGTTTGTTTGCTGTTAATGTTGCTGTTTTGCCCTCCTTAACATCAGTGAGCATAAACTTGGCCAGCTCAGTTTCAGTGAAGCTGAAGAGAAGATGGCAGGTAGTCAGAAAGCATCTGAGGAATGGTGGGCTACTGACCTTGAAAGATGACCAACATCTGTCTGCTTAGCACACATGAGAGATCTGCTTCCGGATTGCGCTCAGGACTGTGGGGACAGTGAAGTGGTAAACCCCAAATAACACGCCCAGAATGAACTATGTAATCACACACACAAATTGGAGAGGAAGTCTTTTTAAAATATGTCTGCTTTTCTTTTCTTGTTTTTTTCCCTTTCCCTTTGTGCAAGAGTGAGGCTGAGCTTGGAAAGGAAGGAGGATGGTGGGGAAATGGAAAGGCAACAGGGTATTTAAAAGCCACTAAAGTAGGACAAGCTAACGTGGTGCCTTTCAGACGTTGCTGGACTCCCAACTTCCAATCAGTTGAAGTCCTCATGGCCTAAGGTCAGGGGTGATGGGAGATGTAGTCCAGCAGCAATTAGAGTGTACCATGTTGTCTCCCAATCCCTAAAAAATGTGCCCCTCTGGAAATTAGTAGAAGCCCAACCTTGGTGAAACCTTTTTTTAAAAAAGCTCTGAAGCCATTACCAGAGGATTCTTCCATATTTTTTTACACTGCCTTTGCCTAACCATGAGAGCTCTGAAGTTTCTTTTTTAAATGAATGAATGCAAAAGAAGCAATAGATTAGGGTCTCTTTATTGAACAGACCACTTTAGCAGGATAATGGAATTCTGTGCTTAAAATCCCAAAGTATCCAATCAAAATCCCAATTTATACAGCAGTTGTGGATTATGCGAATTAATTAGATATATGCCTAGTTCTTAATTCACATTTCACACAATTTGCACATAGTTGGTTGGGGGTAAGAGGCAGGGAAGGTAGAATACTTTTAATATTTAACAACTCCAGAAGTCTTATACATTAATATATGTTTTTTTAATCATGGACTGGGAAGGGTCAGCTGTTTCTCAAAGAAAAGTGAAGGGCAGAAATCAATTCTGTCTGAGTGGTGGGAAAGAGATTGCTACTCTTGGAGTCATTTTCAAATACAGTTGCTCACCAGTGGCACGGCTGATGTATTCCGTGCAATGTTTAAAGACATGGCTGGGTCATTCACTTCCAATTTTTGCAGAAGACATGCAGGATAAATGAATGTGAATGATTGTAGACATTTGTTTTAATAGGATGAACCCTGATCAAGAGTCTTTCTACATACCGAGAAGCCCTTCTCCTCATCTAGCTTTCTCACTGCCTCCTTTCCCCCCCTCACCCTCTGCTGCTGTGATGCCTGCTTCTGCAGGACTCACTGCCACTGCTGGTACCTGCACAGCCTATGCCTTGATACCAACACTGTTAAACACTTCCTCCTACAGCAGCAACAGTGGGATTCAAAAGGCATTGCCTTTGGGTCCAGCTCCCTTGGAGAATGAAGTCCTGGGGGGCAAGCAGTCCTGCAGGAGCAGCATGCTAGCCAAGGGTGATGGTAAAAAAGCAGCTTGTCCCACTCCATAATGACTGCTGGACTGGAGCAGCAGCTGCTGGCAATATCTGTCTTCCACCTGGGCCAGGAGGAGGAGAAAGAGGCTGCTGGCTGCTCCTTGGTCAGTAAGGATGCTTGATGATAACGTAGCTCCAGCCATTTGCTTCCCCTCGCCCCCCCTCCCTTGGTGCAGCTGCAGTGGTAAGCGGAGAAAGGCAGCCAGCTCATGGCAGTGCCTCCAACTTCCTGGGAGGGGACAGGGCAGCCCACCTGAAACAGTGCTGTGGCCTCCAGGTTGAGAAACGCCAAATGAATCTATTACGTTCATCTGCGCACAGCTCTCAAGTATACTTTGTATTTAGGCAATGCGCACGTGCTGCAGCAGGCGTCACCTCAGAAGCATTCCCTCTAAAGGGAGAAATGCCTTGTTTCAAAGATGGTGCTTGCTATTTGCGGTTTTTATAAATACGCATGAATCTATTTAAACATTGCAGCCCTAATCCTCAGCATAAATCCTATGGAGTTCAGCAGGGTTGACTTCCTACGCCGTTTGGTTAGGATTGCAGGCTCTTTGACTTACAGCTGAATCTATAAAGTGCCTGCTTTGAAACCAGTTGCTTCTGAAGTGTTAGGGGATGGGAAGCCCCCTCTGTGGGCTATTTCACCCTTTGCAAGTCATCGCACGATCTTGCAGTCCCCGTGTGATCAGCATGCATGGAGGATCACACCCTCCTCCTCCTCCTCTTGCAGTTAAGACTCAAATTCATAGCAGACACAGTGGAATGTTAATGAGCCATTCCTGCCCTTCTTGCTTCTAGGTATTGAGCCTCATCCTCTCTGATGTCACTGGGGATCCTTTGGACATCATTGCAAGCGGCCCCACTGTTGCCAGTTCCCACAGCGCCCAGGACTGTTTTCACATTTTGACCAGATACAATATGCTGGACACCTTGCCGCAGTCGGTGCAGACCGTGCTGTCTGGCTCTGCCATGGGGCATAACACTCCCAAAGACTATTCCCACGTCTTCAACGTTGTCATTGGCTCGAACAGGTTAGCTTTGGAGGAAGCCCGGTGCCAGGCAGAGGAGCTGGGTTACTTGACCCTGGTTCTGACTGATGCAGTGTGTGGACAGGTTGGCACAGTGGCTCGTCTCTACAGCCTGTTGATTCAGCTCATTTGCCTGAGCACTGTGAGAGGTGCCCGGACCGACCTTTTGAAAGACAAGATGGAAGAAGCACTCTCCAGCCTGGAAGCACAGCTGGCGATCCCAGGCTTGAATTGTACGGACGCTTTGCAAGCTTTGCAAGAATCCCAAGCAGGAAGACCCATTTGCCTTCTGGCTGGGGGAGAAACCACCGTGCAGCTTCGAGGAAGTGGGAAGGGGGGACGGAACCAAGAGCTGGCTCTGCGAGTGGCTTTGGAGCTGCACAGAGCCAAGTCCACAGACGCCGGCAGCTTTCTGGAGAAATACGACATCGTGTTCCTGAGTGGCGGAACTGACGGGCAAGATGGGCCGACAGAGGCTGCCGGGGCCTTCAGCAGCCAGGAGCTGGTGCGTGAGGCTGAGCAGGAAGGCTTTGACGTGGAAACTTTTCTGAGCAATAATGATTCATACACATTCTTCACCAAGTTCCAAAGTGGGCGCCACCTTTTAATGACGGGCCTGACAGGCACAAATGTCATGGACGTTCATGCTGTTTTAATCAGAGCTAGAGGTGGTTAGCGATGCACCAGACATTCAGATTCTTCTTACTACAAAGGAAGAACTATGGGCAAGTCTAGGCTGCATGAAACAGGGAGCCTTGCTGCCCAGACTGTCAGTGTCAGGTTCCAAAGGTTGCAATTAGACACATGGTAGATGTTTCCAAGGCAAAAGATAATCATAATCCTGGATATTACGGTTGCATTAGCACCTGGTTTAAGACTACTAACGTAATTTTTTTTCTCCTGATAGGTTTTTTTTAAAAGTATCTTTTAATTGATTTTTTAAAAGAGGATAAATGCTTTAATTGGATAAATGCACTCTGTGTGGAGCGTCCCTTGCATTTGATCCAGAAGCTACAGTTAGTGAAGGACACTGCAGCACAGTTGCTGGCAGTAGTGAGACCTTGCCATAGGATTCTGCAGATACTCCACACTCCCAGCCCAGCCACCACGGAAGGGTCTGCTGCTGTTTCTCTTCTGTCCCCGGTGCTCGGATGGAGAGGCCAAAAAAGGGAGCATTCTGGGACTGGGGTTGGGAAAGGCTTTGAAGCTGCCCTCCCATTCCCCTGACTCGCTCCCAGAACAGGAGAAAAAAATACACCAACTCTGTAGTACTTCCATTAGGAACACTCCCCACTCCAAAAAAGACCGACTGAAAGAAGAGGGGAGCAGAAAAAGGATCACTGTATCAGATCTGTCTTCTGTTTCATGTATGTACAGTGGTATCTCGGGTTACAGACGCTTCAGGTTACAGACGCTTCAGGTTACAGACTCTGCTAACCCAGAAATAGTACCTTGGGTTAAGAATTTTGCTTCAGGATGAGAACAGAAATCATGCTCCAGCGGCGCAGCAGCAGCGGGAGGCCCCATTAGCTAAAGTGGTGCTTCAGGTTAAGAACAGTTTCAGGTTAAGAACAGACCTCCGGAACGAATTAAGTACTTAACCCGAGGTACCACTGTACTATAGATTCTACATCTGTTTAAGTCTGCTGTAGGCTAAACATCCTACCCAGACACCACCTACTAAGTGATACCTTCTTATTTTTAACAGGAAAACTGCCTTTCATGCTCCCTCTCTCGCAGTCACCCATGTCTAATGCACTGCCCATTATGAAATAAAAAATATATATTTGCCAATTAACTCACATGGTTATGAAGTTCTTCTTTCTATAAGAGGGATTACCTCTGACTTTTTGTCTTCACATTTTGCATGACAACTGAGCAACTCGTGACTATAGACACAAGCCTTTTGAAACTCTGAAGAAGAAAGCATTTCAATTTAGTGATGTTGGTGTATTGTAACTTCTTAATTTCATGCATTGGCCCTGAATTTGTTGTATTTACCATCACTAAAGCAAAATCGGTGTAGTGAGGTGGGACACATTCTCCTGTGTTCCTTGATTTTGTAGTATGCTTGGCTTTGTTTTGCATTTCCCAAATAAGCATTTTTCTTAGGATTCCCTGCATGGGGGTGTCAGTAGGTTAGCCTACTGTGTTAAGTTTCCCCAGCCTGAATCTGACAGAAGTTTCCACAGCCCAGCCTCTGGGTCCTTGACAAGAGCTTGGAACTGAGAATCTAATTGACCAGATTCAGGGAGCATGTGCATTTTAGCTATTGATCTTGGAGCCATTACTAACATTGAAGTGGGAGAGTGTCATCACCTGTTATGGGAAGAATGGCATGATGAATAGTCCAGATGTACCAGCACAAATGTAACCTGACCCTGTGACCTTTTGCTCACCCTTTTGAGATGGCATTTTCTTCCTGGTTGATATTTCATGGCGGAGTGCACTGTGCTACATGAATGCTGCAAGCTCTCCCATGTATTGTTTCGCATGCTGGCCAGAAAAAACAATGCAGCCTCAAGTTTGTGACCTTTTTAACAGTATAAAGTCAGAAGTCACTGTCACTCTGATTAACTCCTCTAATCCCACAGAACAAAACAAGAAAGCCTGCAGAGGCAACCGTCCTGATCCCAATTTGCTGCGCTGCAAAATGCAGGCCATTATTCGAGTGTCGCCAGCCAAGTTTGCGTGTCCACTTGAACAAAACAATGAACAAAACCAGTCTTTCATCATATTTTGTCACATAATGGGGGTTATGTGAATGGGTCATTGTCATAGACCTGGATTTTGCTCCTGTGTGATCCCTTTCCCCAGTGTGGTTGATAAATTAGTACTGCAACCCATTCCTCAGCATATTTACTTGGAAGTAAGACCCAAAATGATCCTAGTGTCACTTAGTCTACACATGAAAATGCTGAGGATCATTGTCTTAGTTACTCCAACTTTACTACTCATTCTAAAATGCTTCCAAATCATTGTTTGCTACCACCTGTTGAAATCTATATCTGCCACCTCTGATTAAAAAAAAAAAAAAAGACTCTTGGCTTTCTGAGCATGGTTAGGTTGTTAAAACCCAGCTGCATGGGTGGTGTTCATGAAAATATTTCCACACAGCTATGCAAATGTCTGAAAGGGACTCCCCACACACTATATTATATCTTCCCACTCAATTCTTGGGTGACTTAGTCTGAAAAAATCCAGCCAGTTCAGAAAAGGATACATTAAACAAGGTTGATAATTGTTTACAATATGTAAAACAGCAGGGTAAAAACATTGGTTTCTAGCTAAGACAGCATTAAATAAGGGAGCATAATCAGGTTTATTTTATACTGGAGGTTAGTAATCCCACCCCAGCCAGAAGTTCAGCTTGCATTACAGCATGGACATCTGTGTGTGGCAGAGTCAGCTTAAGAAGGCTTGTAGGCAGAAAAGCTTTACCATTATGGAAGGGTGCTCCAGCATGCGGCCCTCAATGCCTTTTTAGTGGCCCCCGGCAACCTTGGACAACACTGCCCCACAGCCCTTGCACTGCCTTCCCAAAGGCAGGTAAGGAGGCGCTAGGACAGGGTTCTAGAGTCTTCCCTTCTTCTTCCCAAAGCTAGTTAGCGCTATCCCAACTTTGGGAGGGCTCTAGGACCCTGTCAGAGCCTCAAGCCTCCTTCCCAAAGCCCAGCTCCTTGCTTAAATGGCTTTGGGAAAGCAGCATGAGCACTGTGGGGGCATCAATTTTTGTTCTTGCTCCTCCCTGCACCGCACAACAAGGCAGTGTGTGGCTTGTGGGTTCTATATTGAAGTACTCTTGTGGCCCAGTTGGTATTAAAAGTTAGGCCGCCCTGCATTGTGGGAATACTTACAGGGAGGAAGTTCTCTGCATCAAAGGCATGCAGATAGGTATCTCAATTGGAGGCTGCTTCTGTGGTTTAGCGCATGAAAGGACAAGATGTAAGACTGAATCCCAACAGGATTTAGAGTGCCCTTGTAAGCGTGGGGAAGCATCCCAAGAAGTTGTGTATCACATGAATTCCATATGGACAGAATACGGGGAGAAGAACTTCAAACTTGATTTCCTCAAAGAAATCCCCATAGCTTGGAGATCACAGTAAGAAGGGAAGCTGCTTGGTTTTATCGTTGAGGTTTACAATCAAGTGGCACATTTAGCTAGATTATGAGAATGGCTCACAATGCATGTAGCCAGAGCAACCCTTCTGGCATGTGGGACAGGGTGTGTGATCCTTGCAGGTTGTGAGCCTGGGAGAGCTCAGAGTATTCCTAACGGGTATGTGTTAACCTGGTTTATTTGGAACATTTTAAAGTACCAAGGACAAATGTGTTTTTCCTTCTTGGTACTAGTATATTTAGCTGCAGAGAAAGCATAGCACATCTGAACGATTTAGCATCATGCAGGTGTCTAATGGCAAATAAAATGTGAGCTTTTTGCTAAGAAATAATTGTGATTGCACAGCTTGTGTTTTTGGGGAAGGAAAAAAAATTAAGGGTTTTTTGTTGAAATCACTCCGAAGCATTTAAGCTAACCAAAATCTGCCTCCCTGCAAAAGGAGGGTCTGAGCCAACTGATTATCTGGCCTCGCCATGCTTTCTGCATCTCCCACAGCAGCAGCCCCAGAAAAGAAACAATTTCTTTTATATCGGCAGAGTTCTTCATTAATCCTTGAAGATGCTGCTTGCTTTCGTTTAGACAGGTTCACAAAGCTTTTGCAGCATTCACTTCTCTAGGGTAATCCCTGAGCTGTTAAGTCTGCATAGATTTCACTAGCAACATCCCTCTGCTGCTACTGCTGTTGTTGTTGTCTTTTTCTTCTTTTTAATGGAACGTTTCAGTGATGATTAAAATAAATTCCTCTTGTTAAAGGGAAAAGGCGCATTAAACAACGGTTAGATGAAAGGAGGCTGCTTTTTGAAGCACACTTCACATCAGTGTTCAGTTGGTTCCTTTTTCTCCCTGGATACTTTTTATCTTCCAGCTTCATTTTCTTTAATGAGGCAACGGCAGGAATGGGGGAAGTTGGTCAAGGACAACAAGTGTCAGAGCTGCCCCTAGGTCCCAGCTCACAGAGGACCAACGCCAGGCTGTCGTTATGTACAAAAGTCTTTATTGATGTTCAGTTTCCATTTCCAAGCCGCAGCGCGCAGCTCTACGTCTTAACCCTAGACCGGCGAAGTACCGTCTGAGTCTCCTCCCCTATGACACCAGTTTAAGATCCTAGCCCTGCTCCACCTTTTACGCTGCTCTCTCCTCCTCTGGGTCCTCCTGCCCGCTGGGGCATTGCCCTTTCTGGACTCTTCCGACGCTGAGTCGCTTAGCTCCTCCCCCTCCCTCCGGCGGGCTTTAGGACCCGGTTCCCAATCCTCATTCTCTGCTGTCCCGCGCTCCTGTACATTTGAACTTGCCTCTCGCGCCAGCCCAGTGACCTTTCTCCTAACCGTTACACTACTTCGGTCACTGCTTCCCTCTTCCGGGACACTGGCTGGATCTGACCTCTCCTCCGTTGTCTGACTCTCCGATGGAGGTGTGGTCAGCCCTGCCTTATCTTCTCTCCCTGGTGGGGAATGCACTGGCCCCGATCCTTGGGACTCTTCCCCCCCACTCTGCTCTGGTGGGGAAGCTGGTCCTGATTTCCAACTACTGCTCTGGGAGTCCCTGCTGTCCCCTTGCTCCTGGGATGTTCCCCTTGGGAACCCCCTACCCCTGGCCACTGGCGCCCCCTTCTGTGAATCTTCCGATTCGCTGGAGAGGCTCATGGAATCCCTCGGTCCACTGTCCTCTTCTCCTACGCTCCCCTCGGATTCTTCCCCTTCGCTCTCCATCTCCTCTCTTCCCTGTGCCTCTGCTCCTGAACCCCTGACAACAAGGCTTCAAGAACACTTTCACTTTTCCAATGTGCACGTGCTCCGTGTGTGTGTGTGTGTGTGATGTGTGCATGACACTTAACACTCACTGGAGGGCCATGCAAAATACAGAAAATAAAGCAAACATCTCTTAGAATTTGGTAGCTAAAGTCGTCCCACAACAACCACCAGCGGTTTTTTTTTCCTTTGGGGCAAGGGGTGAAAGAGGGAAAGAGCAGGCTTCTGAACACACGCTGTACCTAATACCATCACATGCCAAAACATGTTTTGTGAGGGATGGTCAGGTCTATGTAAGCAACAACGAAAATATTTTAGCACACTATCAAACATTTAAAATCATGTACTCAAGCAGTCAGCACCACAGAGCTTCCAGAAGTATTAATCTAGGAGAGAGGTGTTGTTGAGGCCTTCATTTGCCTCAAGTGTAACAGGGACTAACAGCACTTTTATATAGCTCCTGCAAAGAGGAAATTAACATCAAGAATGGCCATTGGTTTGGGATGCCTCTTGGGAAGTGATTCACTAACAGACATGTAGATGCCCCAGTAAAAGAGAGAGAATGCGTGTGTATACACGTAACACAGAGATTAGAAGAATGCCCACCGTTCATTTGTGCTTGTGGCCATGTGAATAAAGCAGGTCATGTTGCCTACTTTAGCTATCATAAGAGTATTATCATAAGAGCCCTCCTGTGGCTCAGTGGGTCAATGCATCTGGCTGTTAACCAGAAGGTTGGTGGTTTGAGCCTACCCAGGGACATCTATGAGCAGAATTCCTGCATTGTAGGGTGTTGGACTAAATGACCCTTGGGCAGTGTTCGAAACTCCCATGGTGCATTTCGCGACAGGGAATTTCATTAACGAGAGCAGTTTCTGAGCTCTCGGCACAGTACTTCACCTAAGATTTCAGAATAAAACTGCAGAGTGGAAGGAAAGGAAAGGAGGACCTTTTTCTGCCTCCCCACTTCCAGCTACTCTGAAGACTGGAGAAGAGACCCTCTTATGAATATTAGGGGGGTGGGCAGGAGAAGGACTAGACAGTGTGAAAAATGAACATAGTATTTTAGCTGCAGTTCATTCATTTTCATTTTTGTATTCTTGTTATAAAAAAAAAGTACACCTAGACATTCCATTGTTGTGCCCATAAGCTATGTTTAAGGTGCCATTTAACTCCTAGCTTTCATATCTCAGTTTCTAACACTGCCCTCGCGGTCCCTCCCAACTGTAGAATTCTATGATTTGTTCCAAACCAGCCCAGCAAGGGGCGAGGTGAGTATATCCCCAAGGAAAGGATTCCTCAACTGGCCCATGAACAGCTGGTGATCCAGGAGCTTCATGCAGGTAGTCCATGGTGTGTCTATAAATACAAGTAAAAACCACACAGCATCTAGCACAGCAAAGTACCATTTCTACAATGGAAAAAACACACCATTAAGTTCTCTACCAATACAATTTTCAAGTGGACTGGGAGAGCAGTTTGGGAACCTACAATTATGGAAGGGAAAAGACAAATAGGTAACAGGCTGAACTTTACTTCTGGCTTCCTGAAGAAGCCAGCATTTTCGCCATTCTGGTATGATGGAGTCCTCCATTCCTGTGTGACACTCTCCTCTCACTATGATGCAAATAGTTTTTGATAAGCTTTGTCAAGATTCAAAAATCTGCAAAACTGCTTTGACCAGAGCACAATGATGGCTCTCTCTCTTCTATCACCTTCACCCATTTGAAAAACCATTGTCAGACTCCAGCCAAAATATTTCACACTGCTAAGTAAGTCCCAGGAGCAGTAGACAGCTCATTGGCCCTTGCTAAAGCTGACTTTGTGGCATGGAAGAATATTAGAAGTGTATCTTTAGCTTTTATGGCCAGAATGTAAGGTAGTGGTGGATGAGAAGTGTCAGTCGCATGTAACATCTGAAGGCAGACCTATACAGGGAGATTTTAATTGGTGTTTTTTTTTTTGGGGGGGGGGGTTGTGTTTTAATATTTTGTTGGAAGCCACCCAGAATGGCTGGGGCAACCAGTCAGATGGGCGGCATATAAATAATAAAAGTATTACCGTCATACCTCGGGTTACGAACGCTGCGGGTTGCGTGTTTCCAGGTTGCGGACCGTGCGCAGAAGCACAAAATGACGTCACGTGCATGCGCTGAAGCACATCATGCGTGTGCACAGATGCAGCGCTTCAGGCTGCGAACGCTGCGGGTTGCGAACCTGCTTACTGCATGGATCACATTTGCAACCCAAAGTTATGACTGTATTACAGCATAGAGAGTTGTAGCTTACATTCTGAATTGGTTCTCAGTGTGGCTGGATGGCTGGCATCATATCTAGGCCTAAAAAGAAAGCAAAGCAAGGAGTGGCTTGAATGGGGATGCCAACCAGGCACACATTCAGCCCCAGGAAGTATGTAGTCAGACAGAAAAGAGGATGAGCAATGTAACAGCTGGCAAAGCACTTCCTGAGGGCTGAGCTCATTTTTGTAATAGGAACACTTGTGGCCAAACAAGTGCTAATGGTTGGGATAAGTAGCAACCTTATTAACTATGGAAGCTTTTGGAACTGAATTAAAAACCTTGGCTTCTAGCCTTACCATCGCTTGGGCCTCTTAGGAGACATTAATATCCCTGCTCCACGGCATTCCTATTACCGCTTCATTAAGGATCAGATAATGATAAGTATGGATAGTTTATTCTGCGCAGAGGCTGATTAATGGCTAATATTTCACACGGTGCTTAATGGGACCTTCTTTTATGAAGTGAGCAGAAAAGGTTCTCCTATAATCTCTTCAGCAAACTGAGTAATTCTACCCATTTGCACCAACGTGACAGATTTAACACATACTTTAAAAAAAGCCCCAAATGCCCCTTGAGAAACTTGGGAGAAAGATTATATAATCCTGATGAGGAATCAAAGTCTGTGCACCTCTTCCCTAGTTCTGTAATGCTACCTAAACCTGCATGAAGTCCGAGGCTATCAGACTGCATCGCAGGCACAATAATTTGCCAGCAGCTTCTCTCTCTCTCTCTAACAGAATGGGCCCTGCAGTAAGACATGAAGTTTTAGAAAGAAGAATGGACTCTATGACCTTAAAACTTCAACTAGAGAGCAACCTAACCTGCCATACAACAAAGGCATGTAGCAAAGACACCAGCGAGAATGTGAAAGTTTTAACCATTTCTCCTCAGCCTCACACATACCCCTAAATTTGTTAACTCTCATCCTTTCTTCATGTGTAATACCAGAGTGTGCTTGTCTTCTGGTGGTGATGGAGGAATACTTCAGAAAACTGCTTAGAAGCAGGGGCTTGAATATACTGCTCCAGGCACGCTTTCTGTAGTTAAAAAGCCAAGCTTCTTAAGGTGCACCTGTGCAGATGGCCAGATATGAGAGAATCTGACTAGAGAAGGCTCTCTTCCGAAAAGCTAACGGACAAGGCAGAAGGTTTACTATTCCCACCAGCCCTGGACAATTATCTCGGGGTAAGACAGCCAGTTTCTTCTTGGCCCCAAATGACAGGCCAAGAAGAAAATTACCCCGAGAGAGAGAAAAATAAGCATAAAAGGGATGTGACAATTCTTCCTTTGAGGGGCTGCTTCTCAATCAAACTGAACTGAGTTCTCACAATAATAATTTCAGATTTCCCCTTTTTATTTTAAGAATTGCTGCAGTAGAAGTAGCAGAACCCTAAAGCATCTTTATACATAGTACATCTTGTGACAAAATAGGTGCCCTCCAAAGTGGCTGGAGAGCACGTTGCTGCATATTAGGATTCCATTCACACACCCCACATCATGGTTCATCACATTTTTGCAGTGCCATTCAGTTTTGGAAGACAGCCCTTTATCAGAGTGTGGGCAGGTGAAAGTATTCTTCCCTCAGAGCCGGCCCATCCATGAGACGAGATGAAGTAGCTGCCTCAGGTGGTGGAAACATGAGGTGGTGCCCCTGCGAGTGCCCTGAAACGCCACTGCCGGAGAGGCAATCCAGGTAACAGAGGCTTCAATGGGGGCAGAGTAGTGCAGAACTCCACCACCCAGCTTTGCCGTTGGGTGGGAAGGGAGATTTGCCAAGGGATTCTTCATACCCTTGCCAAATCTCTTCCCACCTCCAGAAGCAGCTCTTGCAGATCCTCCCCCACCATCGCAAGGGCAGCAGCAGGACGTTTCGCCTCAGGCACCCAAATATCTTAGGCCGCCCTGTCCTCCCTGCCTCCATTCCCTCCATAGTCTTTAGGGTTCTTACTAAAGGCAAATACTGCAGCCATTCTTATGCACTTAAATAGTGGAATGCTACATGTTTGCATGCATACATAATCCAACACACACACCCCACAGCGGAAAGCAGGTCATCACTGCATATAATCATGCCCATCACTTCTAAATTGTTATCTGAAGGAGTAGGAGAATAAGGCACTGCTTGTACTTGGGCCTAGCACCACTCTTGCCCGGGCAGCATGCAAAGGGAAGCAGCTACAGCAACATCGGAGGAGGAGGAGGAATGGTCACTAGTGAATGGCTGCGTATGAGAGCTCTCCTCTTTATGAATGACACTGAGCTGTTCCAGCAGGCTTTGACTTGAACAAGGTGAGCAGCCTCTGTTGCAAACCCCCAGCGTACTGCACGGCTTCAATCCCTATATGAAATTAGCAATATAATCACATAGGAATAAAAAGCCATAGAAGACAGTGGGGCAAATGATGCATCCGGTAAGAAGATGAGCCTCTGAGAAGAAATAACCATTGTCTGAACCCTTCCTTGATGCTCTTTTCTCTTCCCAACATGAAGGTTGTAGCTACACAGACTTCACCATGCATTTCTCAATGGAGCTGATCAAAAAGGCAGGTGTAGGCTGTATTGGAAGTTGTCCAGTCAGTCACCATGGAGAATCCCTGGGCCAAAAGTGCTGTGGGGTAATGCAACCTCTTGAGTTGTGAAAGGAGAATTTGATGTAAGAAAGGATATTTGGCAAGATGGTAGAAATAAAGAGAAGACCCCTAAAAGGTAGCAAAAATTAAAAGAACAGCGGAACAGCTTTGCTGTCCTGTGACATCCCTTTCTGGATTCTATAGGAACCTTAAGGAAGGGCTTTCTCCAAAGAATCCAAGCAGACCTCTGCTTAATGTGCACCCTGGAATTGCATCATGGAGTCACTTTTTGGAGTCTTGTTACCCGGCACTCCAGAAGCCTCAAGCGCAGACATTTTAACTTGATGCGGCCAAAATAATTTGGGGCTGTCTTGACGCACCATCCATTGGCATCTCTGAAAAGGAAACAAAAAGGTCGTTATTTTGGTCTAGATAGTTTAAATACTTCATATTAATATTTCATATTAATACTTCATATTAATATTTCAGATTAATAATTTCATATATAAAAAATCACTTTCCTAAGAAAGTGTTATAGCACAATCCTAACCGTGTCTATTCAAAAGTAAGTGCTATTGAATTAAGTGGGGCTTGCTCCCAGAGCAGATAGAATACTAGAATTGTAGGATTGGAAGGGATTCCCAGGGTCATCTACTCCAGCCCCCTGCAATGCAGGAATCACAGCTAGAATTCCTGACAGACAGACACCCAACCTCTGTTCAAAAACCTCAGATGAAGGACAGTCCACCTTCTGAGGTAGCCCATTCCACTATAAAACAGTTATTACAGTGAGAAAGTTCTTCCCAATGCTTAGTCAGAATCCCTTTTATTGTAATTTTAATCCATTGGTTTAGGTCTGACCCCTTGGAGTGGCAGAAAACAAGCATGCTTCATCTTCTATGTGACAGCACTTCAGATATTTGAAAACAGCTATCATATCACCTCTCAGTTTTCTCTTCTCCAGGCTAAGCATACCTGACTCCCTCATAAGGCTTGGTTTCCAGACCCTGAGAGTCTGAGGACTGTAGCAGGGAGGGTAATAAGGTGAAGTCCTGTTGTGTGAACAGAAACCTGTTGCACCCCCAAACAGGTTCTCCCTCACCTTGACTTTGGAAAGTTCACTGTGGCTGAATACAGTAGATAGTGTCTCTAAAACAAAGAAAGCGACTTTTAAGGTTCCTAGCATCTAATAGCTTGCTGCTGCGGTGACATTAGCACAGATCTTGCATTGGTTTCTTGAGTATGTATTAATATACAGTGGTACCTCGGGTTACATACGCTTCAGGTTACATACGCTTCAGGTTACAGACTCCGCTAACCCAGAAATAGTGCTTCAGGTTAAGAACTTTGCTTCAGGATGAGAACAGAAATCGTGCTCCGGCGGCGCGGCAGCAGCAGCAGCAGGAGGCCCCATTAGCTAAAGTGGTGCTTCAGGTTAAGAACAGTTTCAGGTTAAGAACGGACCTCCAGAACAAATTAAGTTCTTAACCTGAGGTACCACTGTAATGGTTTGTGTCCTTGTTGTTGCAGGATGTGGTATTTGCTGTATTTTCCTAGGTATAAACTGCAGCTGCTCTCCCTTGTCCAATAATTAAAAAAGAAAAGTGAAACTGATTAGACCTGAGGATTTGTTCTGTGAAATACATGCAAAAGGGGAGCAGGCTCAGGCCCCATCTCTTCATCTCATTCAGCAAGGGATTATATTAACTAAATTAGCAAAACAACTCCTTACATTACAACTGAATCTAGATATTAGTTGGCTTAAAAAGGTTTTTAAAAATTAAACACTTACCAGTATTCCCACAGCCAGCAAAGCTAGAGTTACTTGCAAAATCTCTATCCACTATTCTGCTCCCACATATATGTGCATTTCCCATAAGTGTTGTTGTATATGGCTCCTGAGTGAATTTTACATGGTATTGATCCATGAGAAACAATTCCCTGAAAATAAAAGAAGAAAAAAACACACACAAAAGACTGCGGTTCAGCTCCATTTTTACATGTTTTTATTTGAGCCCTCCTATCACTTGACTATACAAGTCTCATGCTGATTGTAGCCTAGAGTGGCAATTTTCTCAGCTTTATATATAATAAGAGAGAAAAACAACCAAGGAATGTCCTGTCTGCCCTTCAGAGATATTCCAGAAGGACATTAAAGCAAACAAATTTGTATTCATTCTTGCAAAACCTTACCATCTCAAAAATAATTGAATACCAGAAATGTGGGATTTGCCAGCCATCTTAGACACCCAAACCCAGACCAATATGACATTTTTTCTTTAGACCCGAAAAGGCAACACCAGTGCTATTTTTCTAGAAAAAGAGGTGCCAGAACTCATCAAGAACACTTGAGAATGGCAATGGTACCCACCTGAGAGGTGCTGGAACTGAGTTCCAGCATGTTCTGCCGGGGGGGGGGGAGAGAGAGAGAGAGAGAGCCCTGGGCCATACCCTTGTCAGCAGTCTTGCAAATTAAGCCCACAAACATTTTAAGACAATTTTTTACTAGCTTCATTGACCATCACTTAGCCCATGATACCTTTAAAAAAGAAAGAACCTATGTGTTTTGGTTCCCTCCTTTTCACCTGGTAATGGTTCTTATTTGCTATAGACAAACACATAAGAAGCTCTTTACAAGGCTCCTCTTATCAGTAAGGTTTCTTTCGGTACATTTAAAAATCAAATTGGTGCATGTAAGGAGCTATTGGGGAGAGATTTTTTTCCCCTGTTGCGCAAGCTGACAATACCTGGCAGCCATATTTAAATGTTATGGCCCATCCACTGCTGGCCTGAGACCTTTTCCCATCCGAAAATGTTGAAAACACAAACACAAAACCTCAAGACGGGACCTTTTCTCTTTCTTTTTAAAAATGGCATGCAGAGATAGAGGAGGGATGCAGGAGAATGGCACCTGCCTCTGAATCTTGCTGCCCAAAGGGGGACTGCTTTGTGTGGCTTGATAAGGGTAACCTGAGAGCTGGCCCCTTATGACAAGAGCTGAGGTAGGGGGAGAAATGTGCTTGAGCAAATCACTGACAGGCAGAAGAAGCTTCCCATGCCCCACCTTGCACAGTAGTGGAAATCTACAGAAAGAGAGCATCCCTGCTCATCCCTCTGCTATCTACTCACTATGACAGGGTGAAAATGAGAGACCAATTTCCAATCACGCTAGCAGAGCGAGCTGCTCCAGCAAGCTGTCAGCACCTGGTACACACTCGTATCAGACTAAATCCCCTGGCAGCCCATTAGGAGCTGCTCTAGGCTGGCTGCAGGATATCTTGACAGGAAGCCAGACAACAGAGTGAACAAACACAGATATTCTGTTAAGAAGGTGTGTGTGGGAGGAATGAAATCTGGGATCTATTACTCTGTTAGAGTCCGTTTGATGTCTACTTATGGGGCTGCCTATTTTCAGGAGCAGAGCAGGGGGGAGACTCCCATGTGAGCGTACATGTTTGCACATGCACCCATATGCAAATGTACACACAGTCTTTAACAAATATATATATACAAATATGCCTTCATTCTTCCCTTTTTTGAGCTTGGGCCTCCCATTAATAGCAGGGAGAGCAGGTCATTTTCTCTCCATTTACTCAGAGGGGCCTACAGGAAACACTTGCTGGCCCCATTAGAAGAACAATGAGTTCTACAGCAGCCATTGTAGGATTCCGCTTTGTTGAGTTAACAAAGATCGGTGACTTTGGGTGAATTGGTTGGTACAGGCTAGTTTTGTGCCATCTCCAACCCCGTTTCATTTTCCTGATAAAGAATGCAAACATTTACAGGCATTTTTTGCTCCTTGTACTGGTTTTTGCTACTGCTCCTCTTTCTCCACAGACAGTGCTACACATTGCCACAGCTGTGAGAAGAAATGCCATTGTTACACCAGTGTTTCCCTCAGGAAACATGTCAAGTGTGGAAGTAATGTCTGAATACATACACGTTAAAGGCACACATATACACACCCGGGTAAATTATCTGCAATACATCACAGCAGTTATGATGTGCACGGCTGTCCTATGATCTATACTTCCTCTGATGTTACTGGCATACGTAACAAGCTCAAAGCTTAGCACAAATGTATTTTAATACTGAGCCTAATAATGAGAGGCACTGTGGTTGCTAAGCTAACCTTGAAAAGTAGTGTGTGTGGAAAGACGGTGCTATCCTCACAACTTCCAGTCAGGTTGGTTAGGCTGAGAGACAGTGATTGGCCCAAGGTCACCCAGTGAGCTTCATGGCTGAGTGGAGTTTTGAACCCTGGTCTCCCAAGTCCTAGTCCAACACTCAAACCTATACATCAATAGTGGCTCTGTGTTTGATGTTAAACTAAAAGGTGTTTAACGTTAAACCAGAATCAAATACAGAGAATTCTGAAGTAGAGTAATGGGACTGCAGATAGGGATACCATTTTTGAATACTCACCTCTGTAAAAACACGCACATACACACAAGTCTCAGTAAGCTGAAAATCAGCAGAAGAAGAGAGCATCTGAATCTTGTTTCTTTACATGCAGGCATTAAAAAAGCATGAGGGAGCATTCAAAAATGGCACCCCCTTCCTGCAGCCGGAAGCAGTCTGATGTACCACCTCAGAACTCTAGCTTGTCATTCTTCTGCCGGTGTAGACTGAGCCTTAGTCTCTTCTAAAGAGGGTCATTTTGATAGATACTGTCAAAACAAATTTGATGGATTTTGTGCTTCCAAAGGGAAGAAGCTGAAATAAACAGGCCCTTTTTTTCAGCATGGTGGGGGACACACAACAATAGCACAATTTTAAGAACCTGCTGTTAAAAATCTTAAAAGAAGTAAGGTTGCAGCTGCAAATGCAAGGCGTAAGTGTTTTTTAATGACATCTGTTTTCTGTGATAAACAGCAACAAAATATGCTACCATTCCACTCTGTATACAAAGCATGTATCAGGCAGTTTTCGTATTCATTTCCCAGTGATGTGTGACCTCCACAAGAATACATATACTGAATGAAACGTCCTCAGGCAAAAAAATAAAGTAAAAGGCAGCCTCCTCCCTCAGTAGGATATATAAAAAATATGGCCCTTGAACCCTGGGGCAGGGGCATCTCTTGAGAGTTCCCAGTGGTGCTGTGTCCAGCCTCTCTGAAAAGCTTCTCTTCTGTTCTCAGCAATATGCTTTGTCTTGTAGCATCTGGGTCTTAAGAGAACTCCCCCCTCCTCAGATTCCACCCAAGCCAATCGCCAGCACATTTGGACTACACAACAAGCATTACACACCTTAGCTAGAATTATTCTCTCCACAATATGAAAGAGATAGTCACCTTAAATGGGGTAAATAACAGCAATAGCAGCAATAAACATTTGTGTAGCATTTTCAAGTGTTCAGACCACTTCACATGCATTATATAGCCATAGTCCTTACAACAATCTTGTAAGGCATGTCAAATATTATCCTCCATATTGCAGATTTTCCTGTGTGCGTGCACATGCACACGTGTATGTGTGTTAAGGACTGAATCCGCGGGAGAGGCTTGCCTAATGGACTACTTAATGAGCTCATGGCAGAAGTGAGAGTCAACTTGGGGACTCTCTTAGAGCCGCTACACTGCACAGTCTTCCAGTTCTTTCCAAGCATCTGGCAGGGCAGGAGGGAAGGTACAGAACCGTCAGGTATTTGTTGATGCTTCATAAACCGCAAAACAATTTGCTACACTTCCCCTGCATGGACGACAGAGAGGTTACAAAGTTGGCTGCTGGCAGATGGCTGTTATGACCCTGATGCACACAAGGAACAGAGCTTGCAAGGAGAAAAGTGTCATATTGGCGCAGTGGCTTTTTCTGGCTATAACTGCATTCAAGAGTTTGTTTAGACGGGATAGGTCTCTAACACACTGGCTTGCCACCCAGGGAATTTGAAGACAGTGAAATTCAGTGGATTTGCTGCTGTCCAGGCAACCTGTTGCTCTGATACCTTTGGACGTGTTTGACTTGGCCCGGATTCAATCCACTCTTGAATGGGGAGGGGGGTACTTTGAGAAGTGTGTATCTGGGGGGGGGCAGTTCTCTGGAACCCTGCTTCTCTCTGCAGAGCAATAAGGCAGAGAAAAATAACTGTTTCAAAAGGGAGGAGGAGGGAGAACCTTGCCAAACCTCTCTTTGAAGAGAAGCTTTCAGACCAAGCAGCACCCATTTCAAAGATACTTCAAAGGCACAGGAATTCAGGCAAAGGCAGAAGTCATATGTAGATCATCGGTCTAAGATGCAAGATCTACAGGAGCCTTAGGGTGGAATAAGACATCGCCAAAAAACATAGGGGTGGTGCCAAAAACATTAACCACACAGTCTGGTTTCTTCTTTTCCCTCTGTAATATCTAGTAATGTGACTTGATGCTGTCATCTTGTGCCTTCTCATCCCATGGTTGCCAGTGATTTAGTGTGGGACAAAAGATTTATCATGCCTTTCATTATTACACATTGTAGGGAAGAGAAGGGAGGATTCCAGGCAACTGTAGTGCTGCCTAATATTTTGTTTTGGAGAATATCTATAATTGTTTCACTGGTGAATTCTGGCTTTCAATAAAGAATTCAGCCTCTGAGGAGAACAGCAGCAGCAGCAAGCAGCAGCAGCTATGAACTGCCTCACAGGAGGCAACCTGTGGCCTTTGGTCTAATTTCAAAAGGAAGTGATCAGTTCATACCTCTGACAAGGGCAATCTGGCTCTCTCCTGCAGCCTGCTAAGTGGGGAATGACAGTAAGAGCTGGAGATAGAGAAAAAAAGGGGCTGCCCTGCCCAAATGTTGACCCTGACCCCACCTACTGCTGACTTTGGCTGGCCCACCACTCATATAGGGCCATACACACACAGATTGCCCCAAAGGGAATGTCAGAAAACAGTTGCCCACCTCTGGATTATCTAAGGCAGGTATTTGCTGACATGAATTAATGGGTCAAGAGACCCATATACAGCCCCTCTCCCCAAGGTTATTGCTTCTCAAAAGAGGATCATTCCTTGACTCTACACACTCCTGTTACCCACCAGCTGTTCAATTTCTATCCATGCCTCAAATTGCTTTTAAAAATAAACAAACTGTTTAGGCTTGCTAACAGAGAAAATTAGCTGAGCTTGGTCCCTGCTCCTGCCAACCTAGCAGTTTGAAAGCACGTCAAAGTGCAAGTAGATAAATAGGTACCGCTCCAGCAGGAAGGTAAACGGCGTTTCCATCCGCTGCTCTGATTCACCAGAAGTGGCTTAGTCATGCTGGCCACATGACCCGGAAGCTGTCTGCGGACAAACGCCGGCTCCCTCGGCCTATAGAGCGAGATGAGCACCACAACCCCAGAGTCGTCCGTGACTTGGCCTAACCGTCAGGGGTCCCTTTACCTTTATTCATTCCAAACCTTGGAGTTTGTAAAGTGTGGTTCCAGAAGTTTAGGGTCCTCCCTCCCTTATTTAAAGAATATAAAACTTCCTGAATAGAAGCGGCTGCCAGCAAAAAGCTGCCCTCATACACAGAGTCAGAAGAAAGAGAGTGAACTCTGTCACTGTTGCCTGCTCAGCATTCAGCTTTTGTCTGCGCTTGACTTCAGTTCCATGTGTGTTGTGATGCACCAGGAAAAGGCACGGGCAGCTCTACATAATAATGCACCTGCCGATTAAGTGCGCTGCATACCAATAAGCACAGATGTGGCCTTGTGACACTGAACACTCATTTGTGACAGAGTGCTGCCGCATCAACAATTAGGTCAAGCTAAAACACAGTCACACAAGTTTGTAGTAGTTTGTATGAACAGGGTTTCACCTCAGAAAAAGCAAAACCAAAACTGGCCATCAAATGATATAAAAGCAACAGATCTTGTGGGTCAGGACATCAATATTGCACCGCAGGCATAAAATAAAAACTTTAAAATGCAAAACGTTCAAGCAGGTCCACTGAGACTAGCCTCGTTGAGAAACAGTGGAAGCTACACAAACAGGAGTTTAGTAGAGAAGGCTTTTGTGCATTGTTCACATGTCAAGCAGGCAAACAGCTTAAACAAACATTGGAATAATATTGAAGCTATCATGCTTGAATGTACCAAATAACAAATACCAGCTAGCCAATATTATATTGCAACACTGTTAATTTGCGAGATGTTTGGATAAGGGAAGAAATATGCAGTCCAAACCTATACGTTTTTGCATAGAAGTCAGTCCTACTAAATTCAACATAATTGACTCCCAGAGAAATGTGCAGCCAAAGTTCTCTTATGTAGTGCCTTTTGAACAATAAAGAATATGCAGCTGTGACAGTCAGCCCTGGCCAGCATGTGCCATGCTCTTTTCCAAAACATCTGAAGGATGGCACAGAAAGTACAGTACAGTAAATTCACAGGTAAAAGATTCGGCAGCGGATCTGGAGCCCCTGGGAGGGGCAGTGAACCTACCCAATGATTCTTTTACCATTGCTTCTTCCTCCTCTGTCCATCAGGCCTCTCTCATTGCTCAAGGAAGAGAAGCGGCCAATAGAAAGACACTCAAACCTGTCGGCTGGTGCTGCTTCTTCCTCTTCCTCCTCTGCATGCATGGCCTGCCCGCATTGTTTTGCCTTTTATTACAGCAGCCCAGAAAGCTGCAGTGTCTGGTTCACATCATATAAACACTTGTTTGGGATTCTAAATGAACAAGACCTCTCCCTTCCACGCACTGGAGTCCGTAGGTATAGGAGGGGGAAATCCATTATCTCCCCCCCCCCCCTTTCAAAGAACATCCACGCACTGGAGTCCGTAGGTATAGGAGGGGGAAATCCATTATCTCCCCCCCCCCCTTTCAAAGAACAACATGGTGGAGAGATCCGTACCCCTTCACTTTTTGGAAACAGGAACCTTTGTCACGAAGGAACAATTTAAATGGCAAGTTCAAAAATTAAGCACTTTGGAGTATTGCTTGCTTATAATATGTGCATTCTATGTGTGTGTTTAATTGTTTCTCCTTGTGCCCTGGTTCTGATGGAAACGCTTCCTGTCTCACATGCTGCTATTAGCTCTGGAGGAAAGATCTTACTGGTGAAAACAGAAGCTTCCTTTCAATCTTTCAAATGAACACTTTTACAAAAAAAATATTCACACATATACATCACATTTAACAACACGTGTGATTTGGCTCAGAGTCCTCATTTATTCACATCAGGATGTTGCTAATGGACTGGACATTCATGTAATGGATGTGATTCCGCCATTATTCTTAAGGTCTTGTCTGAATGGGAAGAGCACATGAATCTTACATTCCTTTGTTGCTCGATTTTCAACAGATCCACGTTTTTAGCATTGCGCTCTCCAGTTTTGTTTGGAGCATCAATTGTGCCATATTTTTCGAATAGCCAGGCTTGATAATCTTGTGAACCATTAGAACTAATTGCCGCATTAATTACTTTCAGTCTGAGGTGTTACTGGGGGGTGGGGCGGGGCGGGAGAACAAGTCAGGCTGCTGTAATAAGGGAGCAGGGGGTTGATTAAAAGAAAAAAATAGGTTCGAACAGGGAAGGGAGATTAGCTCTTTAAAAAGCAAAACATTATTAGTGTGTGATGCTGTTGCATTAATCCCCAAGAGGTGGATGCCTTTGAGTGGTATAGGCAGCAGTTTGAACAAGGAGTCAGTGAACCTTTTGAAAATGCATGTTATGATTTTGCTGGGTGAAAAGTATTATATAAATGTATGATTAGTGTTATTAACCACAGTTAGGTACAAGAGTAGGTATTAGCAATAATTGCACCTCTGCAGGTTTAAGAGACCTATGTGACATTTGCTCCACACTTTCAAGCTGTTTCCTGGTGCTGTTCAGTTTCTGAGAGCAAAATTATAGGAAACATATCAGAAGGCATGTGAGAGAGAAGTGATGTTTTCTGTGCCAGGTGCCAGAACACCAGAAAGCAAGGAGTGAAATCTTTCATTGAGCAAATCTTGCAAAATGGTTCCCCTATAAGGAAAAGTACTTCCTACAGCTGAGGAGAGGTCAAGGAACAATATTTGTGTGGTGGCAGCATGGGGACAATACAGGACAAAAATACCTCATGACTTTCTCTAATATAACATAACATAACATAACATAACATAACATAACATAACATAACAACATAACATAACATAACATAACATAACATAACATAACATAATAATATATAATAATAATCCCATTGAAGTCAATGAGGCTTCTTTAATAAAAATAGTAAATATCTCTTTCTGAATTCCTCCGAAGGTTCTGCCTCATCTTGAATGCAGGAGGGAATAGAGATTGGATCCTTACATTTCTACCTGCAGAGCTCTGAAATAATGTTACTGAGAGTGGCAGTCAGGGTGGAGGTGAACCATGAAGTTCTGAAGAGTCTGATGGAAGAAGCCCTGAGAAGGGGAGTCTTGGGTGAAAAAGGAAATGAAGAGTGAGATGAATCTCCAATTTTTTCCCACACTGTGAAAAGTCAGCCCACCAAGCCTGCAAAGCATAAGGAGGATACAGTATTTGTACCACTACAGCTGGAAGAGATAAGCATGGAGGAATAATACATGGGTGAGCCAGGATCACTAACCCCATGTTAAGACATCAGGCACCTCAGCTGAGACCAGAGTTACAGCACAGTGTATATATTTCTTAGTACATCACGTTAAAGCACCTAGGAAGATAGTAAAAACATCTTAGCAATGCAGCTGCAAAGACTGAACAACCAGTTACAGGACTGATTTGAGGAAAAATTGCCTGCAGCAATAGTTGTCTCTTACTGAAACAGCCAGAGAAAAAATACGAGGACACTAATTTGGAGCCAGTGCTGTGAAAGCACACCACTAAAAATGTGTAAAAATGGCTTGAAATTTCATGGAGTTTAGTTTCTAATGGATTTGAATGTAACTGCAAAAATAAATAAATCAGCTTTGGATTTTTGGAAGGGAAAACTGCTATAGGTTATGGGTGCTGCACAGAATGACCATTCATGCAGATGGGAGAAGAAAGCAGGGGTTGGTGTGATTGCAGGGGACAAGGAATTTTTGTGGCCACCATCTCCCATCATATCTGAAAATGCCTTATATCCAAAGGTTTGCTCAATCTGAAACCATTCCTAGGAAGAGGCATGTATATTCTATTTTACAATCTTAGGTTTTGTGTTTCCATGAAGCAAGGGGCCATCAAAGAATACAGGTTAATGTCCAGAGTCTGGCCTCACCACTGAAAACGTGGTCATTTTGAAAATACAAGTAAGCTCTGTTTCCTATGAAGCTACACATAGCTAAAATAGATTTGCCTAAGTGCTTTCTCACTATAAATATTAAACACTGAAGCTGCAGAAAATCCTTACTCATGCTGCCGATGATATAAGAACACCCACTTGGGTACCCGAAGTTACTTCTCAGTAATGCAAGGAACTTAAATTTGAGTTCAAAGAAATATACTATGTTCTGACTTTAGATTTTAAGACACAATCTTCATCAAGCATTTGCTTTCTTGCTGTGTGCATTGGTTTTGGTTTTAGCAGTCTGGTTGTGGTGATGGAGCAGCAGTTGTGGGATTACAGCACATAAGGAATAACTGTGTTAACCCTACACCCCCACCCCAATGTCTAGGGTTGCCATATGTACGGATTTTCCTGGACACATCCAGAATACTGCAGTCAGCAGCAGTGTCCGGGCAGAAATTGGAGAAATGTCCCAGAAAATCTGGACATATAGCAACAACTTTGGCTTAATAACTTTTCTGTCCGGATTTCACTGTTTGAAATATGGCAACCCTACCAATGTCATATACAGGTAGCAGCCATTTTAGTTGTGTCCAACTGATGTGCGATTGCTGACGCGCATGTCCTTTGGGGCATAATGGGAACCAGGCATAATGGGGTGTGGTGTGCTTGTGTGCACTCTGACAACGCATGCGGGGGCTGGGAACAGAACCCATGTGTGAAATGGTCGCAGCCTTCATAGAAGTTTTAACTGGAGCCATTGGCTCTGATGCAGCACAGGTAAGAAGGAAGTGTGGGTGGTGCTGTGGTTTAAACCACTGAGCCGAAGGCCGGCGGTTCAAATCCCCGTGACAGGGTGAGCTCCCGTTGCTCGGTCCCAGCTCCTGCCAACCTAGCAGTTTGAAAGCACATCAAAGTGCAAGTAGATAAATAGGTACCGCTCTGGCGGGAAGGTAAACGGCGTTTCCGTGCACTGCTCTGGTTTTGCCAGAAGCGGCTTAGTCATGACCCGGAAAAACTGTCTGTGGACAAATGTTGGATTCCTTGGCCAGTAAAATGAGATGAGCACCGCAACCCCAGAGTCATTCGCGACTGGACTTAACTGTCAGGGGTCCTTTACCTTTTAGAAGTTTATATGTGCATTCTATACTGCGATGTTTTCCATTCCTGGGGGTATGTGAAAAGGTTTCAACAGGCACACAGCAGAATTTATATTTTGCTTTATCATAGGGGTAGTTTTTTAGTTACAGAGAACAACTCAAAGCTAAAATAGTATTATTAAGAATACCGCCAAATCATCTTCGTTCAGGAAGGGGTACACTGGCAAGACAAAACTCTCAAAAGGGGTACATGATTATTCTAAGTTTTGGGAAACACTGTTCTACTGAATTGATGAGCATAAAACATACAGGGCTCTTGACCTGGGTCTCTGCATCCAGAATTCTGGGGTTGACTGGGCAGCATGATTTTCAGCATTATGGGGAAATAGAAGGGGGACAGGCCCCCTTGATTTCCCCAGTGCCCTTGTCTAACACATTCTGAAATTATCTTAATGAAAAACAAACACCCTTCGAAAACGACTGCTTCAGTGATGGGGGGCATTGGCTGAATGCCCTAATTAGAGTTAAACAAATCTGGGAAAAGCTCCCAACAGACTTACCATTCAAGTTTTTAACAATGAAGTCTGCACTTGAAAAGGGGGAAAGGGGACAGAAAGGTGTCGCAATAAACTCCATAAAACTATTACGGGTTTTTTCACATATCACTTAATTTTCATTGCTGGGACACCAAGAGCCAGTGATCATAGCTTGGCTGTGATATGCCTAAAAGGCTCAGGAGATGAGCAAGAGCACTACTCTTGAGATCTTTAGAAGCCACATCCAAAATTCTCTTGTCAGTGCCCTGGAAAACAAATCTATACAACACATGTACAGCTTGACTCTGTTTCTACATAGATTGTTCAAAGCAAAACTGACAGAATAACTCATGAAAAGGTCACAGAGTGGGCACGGCTATTGACAGCAGTACATGAAGCACAGGAGACAAGATGGACATATTTAGGACATCTTTTATGAACGCCCAATAATAGCCTACCTAAACTAGATTTTTTTTCCTGGGGAGAAAAGACATTTTTTTTCTTCAAGAGTGGGAACTGCTGCTTAAAAACAAACAAAACACCCTTTGGACAAAGGTCTTGCTGCCTGCGGTGCTCTTACTCATAAACTTATTTGGACTATGGCGAAGAACAGGATAGCACAAATAAGCTAAAATGCACAGTTTGTAAGAAGAAGCAAATTATTAAAACATTTGAATGTAAAGGACCATGAAACGTGATATACAGGTGATGATGTTCAGTGATGTCCAGTCCCTGCTTTGTGAAGCCAACAGGTTCTCTTTTCCCTTTATAGTTTTTCCTACCATACACAGTGATTTTTGCAGCTGCCACGAGACAAAATCCAAATGAAACTGAAGAATAAGTCCAAAACATGGTAGACTTCAGTGCTATTACAATCTATAAGACTAAAGGGCAAGTTCCTCATTGATGAGCCAGTTCAGTCAACCTACTTGCAAGTGAATACCTTTGTAAGGGGCTGAAAAAGTCAAATTACTAACTTGCAGCCTTGCTCTGCATGACAAATGATGGTGATGATGATGATGATGATAATGACAACAACAAATGAGCTATTACTTTATCTGAATAAAGCTTTCAAAGGTAGGGTAGTCAAGTCCAATGAGGAGCAGAAGCTGTTCAGTTTCTCAGCCTGTATGTTTCATTTCCTGATGAATGTATAAAAAGTCTCTCTCTAGTTGCACGAATTGAAGAAGATCAGCAATTGCTTCTGTAGATCAAATGGTAGAGCTTTTTTGGAAGGTCAAGTATTATTCTGGTTTATAGGATTGATTATATTTTAAGTAGGAATGCCAACTTAATTTTTCAGTCTAGCTTTATTGACAGTGGCGTATATTAAAATGCATGCTTTGAAGCTGGTAGATTAACATACAAATTTATGAGCACATGAGAATTCTAGCATTTTAAAGAAAATCAAAGTATGAGCACAGCAAGAAAATCCAAATACACTGTGTCGGTCAATGACCACTTACGCTTCTTTTTGTATGTTTCCTATCCTATTTTCATAATACATCAGCTGACATTCAAACAGTGTCATCCCATTGGAGCAATGAGACTTCCCTTAGCCTATCTGCCCCATTACAGTTCCCCACATGCCCCCACATCTCTTATACAGGATTGGAAAACTCCATGGAGCAGATCTGGGGGGCAGGGAGAGGAAGGGGAAGTACTGTACTGTCACATCTGCTGATGCAACACTGGATATTTCCAGTTGTACCTAGGATTTGAAAGTGCAAATGTACATTCACAGCGTTGGACTATTTTACATGCAATTATACATTAAGCACGGAATGCATTTTGTTCTTGACTGGATTTTCAGATACCAAGCCAGCTGTGGGTTGTTTTATGCTCGTTCATGCTCTTCTAGGCTAAGACCTAGAAGGGAACGCGGGTGGCGCTGTGGGTAAAACCTCAGCGCCTAGGACTTGCCAATCGTATGGTCGGCGGTTCGAATCCCCGCGGCGGGGTGAGCTCCCGTCGTTCAGTCCCAGCTCCTGCCCACCTAGCAGTTCGAATAGGTACCGCTTTCTAGCGGGAAGGTAAACGGCTTTCTGTGTGCTGCGCTGGTGCTGGCTCAGCAGAGCAGCTTCGTCATGCTGGCCACGTGACCCGGAAGTGTCTGCAGACAGCGCTGGCCCCCGGCCTCTTAAGTGAGATGGGCGCACAACCCTAGAGTCGGACACGACTGGCCCATATGGGCAGGGGTACCTTTACCTTTACCTTTTTAGGCTAAGACCTAAGAATCACCAGGGCATGAGATGGTTTTGGCACTTTTAAGGATTATATCCAGGACTCAGAGAAGTCGGTAGAAAGACTCACAACTCAGTATAATTCAGGAAATGATAACGGCTGTAGCAAGTGACTTCATTCAGCTGTGTTTGTAGGTTGCTAAGGAATGGCCCACAAGCCCCGAGAAATCAGCCTCAAATCCACTTTTGTAAGTAGTCATTTACTGCACCTTGTACAGCTTCACTCCTTTTGGGCTAGAATTTATGTCTTTGGTCCTGCAATTAAGTCTGTACTGTCTCCATAAAGTAATGGGATATACACACTGTACAGACGCTATCACTTTATGGTAGGATAGCTGCTGTCTGTCTCTTGGGAATCAGTGAACAATTTTTGTGTGTGAGTGTAATAGGATTTATTCTTCATCCCCTGAGGGTGAGTCATTGGGGAGTAATTGGATTTATATTGTAGGAATATCCTTGCAGTCTCTTTAGAAGGTATAATAGGATTTAAGCCATGTCTCCTGGTTTCAAGGAATGGGTTCACAGACCAGTGCAACTGACTATCTGTGCCACAGGTCAGAAATACAGCACACATTTAGATGCCACATAATGGATTAATTAAAAGTTGGACATAATGTTAGCCACCCCAGTTTGATATCAGCTATAGTAGCAGCCTTGAAGTCTTTCTGTTCAGTCTATTTTTCCTTAGAGCCTGTGTGCTGGAAGTCAATAGAATGTGAATCATACCTTTAAAGAACTAAAGCATATTTGCCCATGATGTTTTCCCTGCACAGCACTGATCATTCTTTTCCAAAAGTACCAATGCAAGTTACTACCCGTTTGCAGAATTAAATTCAGAAATAGAACTCTTGAAGGGCACTAAAATCCACTTGGAGCATTCTTTCTTCTTCACCCAATCACAGCAGCTTAGCCTCTACTCAACAGTAATTTTAATTGCTACTCTTAGTAGAGTTTCTGATTTGCAGTGCAGTGGAGGAGTGAGGACACTTTAGGCACTGAAGACAGTATTAGTGACTGCTAGATAGATTGTGATATGCAATTACAACTGTTCTGGATAGAGAGGGGCAAACTTAAAATTTGATTGCATTTATATACCATTAAGATATGACATCAGTCTGGAGCCTAAAAAAATGTGTGTTTGTTTGTGTGTACATATGTGAAAGAGAGAACTGTGCTGTAATGCATGTCTTGGATGAAGGCATTAGAAGGACTTGCCTGGAAGCCTCAATCCTACTAGAGGGGAAATTTCTCCATTTGGTGTGGGGCAAGGCCCCTCTGTGTCTCCTTCTGCTGCTGCTCTAAAGAGGCTCACATTTTAATTTTTTTGCAAAATGCTTATTAAAACCACAAAGAGTATGTGAATGCTGAATTGGGTATCTTGCTTGATCTGATACTCCACATGAAATGCCAGGAGCTAGGCAAGGAATGTGTCTGTTCAGTGTGCTAAACAGTGCACTGGGCACTGTTAACAGCAAAAACAACAGCAACAGTCCTACAGACACAGCTGAATGGAGTTCTGCAGCATAAATCAGACTCCTTTAGAACTGTTACAGTCTCCAGAAATATAGTGAGTTGTTCCAAGTCTAGCTGTTAAAGTTACTGCAAGTATTTCTATTGATTTCTAAAGACTCTCAATCTAATTTTTGCAAGTTGCCAAGTGTGACTGCTTGCAGACAATCTCAGCCTGAGCATGATGCTGGAAGCACTCCCTCCAAAAGCCCAGCATGGTATTGTCACCATCAGGAGGGGCACAACTGTTTTCGGTCAGTGCAGTGTTGTGTGGCTGACACATTCTTTGACCTGTAAATGGAGGAAATAAACTTCCAGGTCACTGCAGATCAGCATCATGTGTGGACGTGGTGTGGCAAAAGTATACTCCTCACTTTAGAACATCTTCTCTATGGTTAACACACTGGATAGAGGGGGGGGGAGAGAGAATTGCTGGTGGCTACAGATTAACATATTGAGTTTTTTGTTTTTGTTCTGCTACAGCAGCCTAACAAGGCTTCTACTCTGAAATTCATTTCCACTGAAGGAATGAAAAAATGGAAGATGCAACTAGTACATAGAATAAACATCGGGGCTCTGTGGTCTTCCCCAATTTTTGACATTCCTTTCATTACTACATTCAAAAAGGGGGTATATTAAATTTATATAAAAGCAGAGATTGAAAAGCAGTTAAAACAAAAATAAACAAAACCACCACCACCACCAAAGGACTTCCAAAAGAGAGAGGGAAGCGCTGTTCTTTCTCTTCATAATCAATTAACAAGATTCTCCATATCATTACTTGAGAGTCTCTTGACAACACTTCCATGCTGGTGACAAACTTTTACTAATTAAAACCACCCTAACCAATAATCCAGTACATTTAATCAATTTTCTACAAAGTGTGTATATAAATTAATTTTAAAGACAAACATTTGAAATGTCAAATGTAAAGGAAACATGATTACCCAAACCTTTCATTCATCTCACAGGCCAGAAACTTTTAGACTATTATTTCTTGGGTACTCAGCAGGTAATACCGCCAGCAAAACTAAAACCTCCTAACGTCCTGCAATGTTTTTGTGTTTTAATTCTCCTAGTCAGGCTGTCTGGGGAGTTCTGGCTCTCAGTGGAAGCTGAGTGACTTCAATCTTTCTTGTCTTTGAGATTTTTTGGGGGGAGGCTTGCTGCTTGGATTTTGTTTTTAATAACCTGTAATATGAGAAGACTAGCCCTTGGGAATGAAGGGATTACTGTCAAATATCTTTTCCTATTTGCTGGCCTTTTAGAGGCTTTATTCACGTTAAAACCTGGAAAAGCTGGAGGATTAGCTGGGAACTGAAGGAGGGATGTGAATCACTGGTTTGGGATTTTCAAGGACTAGAGCTTTGTAAAAAACCTTTTGTGAAGCAGGGCAGGCCCCAAATATCAACCAGCTTCAAATGAATATAATCTGGTGGGGAATGTCTATCGAATTCTAATTAGGTTTTTGAAAATTAACTAGTTGGATGCCCCCTCCTCTTTCAAGTAGGCAATCTTAGCCAGTCTCTATGCAAATGTACAATATTTTTGTTCTGTTGTTCTGGAGAGCTGGGCATCCAGCCAACAAGAGGAAGCCCTGTGTTTTAAGATTTCCTGCTTCTTCTCTAGCAATAATAGACAGCAAAACTTCAGACAGCAAGCAAGGGGAATGTGTGATGGGTCACACAGTTGGCTCACAGTTGGCTATGATTACTCCAAAATTCTCAGCAGCCTTTTGGACAGTGGAACAGAGTTATTCACCATGCTTCCACCAGGGGCAGACTTTGATCATATTTCATAATATGGTGCCCTGTGTGAGGCCAAAATCTGATGCCCCCAAATGGATCTTCTCAATTACGGATCTTCTCAATTTTGCACTCCCTTGGCTCAACGCCCTGTGTAGGGGAACCACCCACACAGCCCTAAATCTAGCATTTCTTCTACAGTGGACACCAGATGCCCCCTTTGCTGCTAACCTCGGTTCCCAAATCCCCTTCCCCCTGCCAGCTTGCCCATCCCCAAGGGCCCCCCCCCCAAAGCCTGGGCTGAGCCAACACAGTAGGTATGCATTCTCAGGGCAAAGCCCCGAGCTGAGCTCTACCAAGGGACAGAGGGCCTTTGCTTCTTTCTAGATCTGTCTGGGTTCTTCATTCCTCTCAAAAGTGATAAGTTGTGAGATAGAACATTAAGGAGCTAGTGACTGGATACTCATACGCAGCATATCTACAACAAGGTTCCCCAGCACTTTGGAACTAATTTCAGAAGGGGGCTACAGGTGGGAGGGAGTACACACCCTGCAGTTAGTAGTGCAGAATGCTGCAGTACGGTTGCTGATGGGACTGAGCCTATGTCAGCATTTGCTCTGAGATCTGTACTGGTTGCCTAGCTGCTACCAGGCCAAGTTCAATGTGCTACTTTCGGTATATAAAGCCCTTAACAGCATAGGACCAGTTGGCTTGCGGAATTGACTTAGCCAATCTGTGTCCACTTGACCACTTTGAGCTGTGGAACGGGCGCTGTGGCGGGTACAATTTATTAAGTCTCGAAGCGGATAAAATAAGAGCAGCTAATACTTGTTCCAAACTTGCAGGAAATTGGTTAGTGCAGCAGCACCCATCCTTTAGAACTTCCTACCTTCTGACATTGGTCAGGCACCTTTCACTTTTGCCACCTGCTTAACACTTATATTATTATTTTTTAGGTGATTCTATCCTGACACATAGGGGTTACATGTGTTTTGTTTCTTTTCGCTAGTGTTGCTTTCTAACCATCTCTTAAACGTTTTAAATATCTGTTTTTAATCAGGGTTTTTAAAAATCAACAGTGTTAATGTTTTATATTACGTACAGGTTTTTTAAAAAACAATTTTGTCAATTAATTAAATAATACGTGAGCAGAAGTGCCTTCTGCTCCTGTAGGATCCAAGCCACTTCCTACACCAGATGTCCAGTGTTGTTGCAGGACAGGTCATGAATCTACCTGCTGCTCAGCATAGCCCCAGCTCCAATGAATGTCTTTCTGCCCCATTCTTGCCCACAGGGATTGTGCTGCCTTGAGCAGCCCCACCCACAAATGTATTCTCTCAATTCCCCCTAGATATGAATAAGGCAGTTGACAGTCAGAGGTCATGGTGAGGCCTTAGGCAACTCCCCTCCTCTTCCTCTCCCTTCCGGGCTAAAAGGAACATAGGCACTGGTGCCAGGTAGCCAAGGCCTGCCGTCCCAAGCCTAGTGCTCTCTAGGTGTTTGGGACCATAAATGCTATCAGCCCCAACCAGGGCAATGCTAGCTGGGGCTGATGGGACTTGTACTCCAGATCATCCGGAGGGCACCAGGCCAGGGAAGGTTGGCCTATGTTACTCTGTCTGGAAGTGTTTCTCCTCCCTACCATGGGCCCTGCTACAACAAGATGATTTGACAAGATTACTTGCTCCCTTTAAGCAGCAAGGAACGCAATAGCCAGAGAGCACTGTGTGCAGATGGTAGCCATGACTTAGAAAGTTCTGCAACAGCGTATTATTCTCCAACTCTACATACACTTACCTGGGACGAAGACCCACTGAACCCAATGGGCTTACATCTGAGCAGAAAGGCATGTATACGATCGTGCAGTTAAGTCACTCTTCAGTCAGGGCTTATCCACACTGACCTTTTGCCCTGCTTTTAAAGTGTGGCAAGAGGTCCATGATTTAAAACTCTGTGTCCGAGCATTGTTTTTGTTTCGCTTTGTTTGCCTTTTGTCCCAAGCTTTCCGTTCGAAAACTCACTCTTTAAAGCTGAATCGGAGCAAATGTCAGTTCAGGTTTTTCCATGGATTGCTGCTTGCACTGATTCAGCTTTAAAGAGCAGGTTTTTGCAGAGAAAGCAACAGAGTAAAAATAAAGAAAGAAGAAAATGGGGGGGGGGTGTGCTTGCATACAGTGCTTTAAATGGCAGGTCGTGCCTGGAAACAGTGGGTGAAAGGTGAGTGTGGTTAAACCCATAGTGAGTTTCTCACAGTACTTTAAATGAGTTACATTTAAAACAAACAAAATGTTGACCTAAGACATGAAGGATAAAGGGCTTCTGGTTACAAATTCCAAACTAGTCTAATTTTGAGGAAGCGAAGTAAATAATGAAAATATGCCATTGGAAATCAGTGAACTGAAGTGCAACTATGTTTGGCTGGACTGATCCCCTTGTTTTCTGAAAATACTGCAATTGTCAGAGAGCAGCTATACAGAAATCCGACTTGAATGGGGGTAGGTGGAGGATTTGAGATTTAATTGTGATTCATTGTGTTAATTTCTGTTGTGGCTTTCTATTTAAAAAAATCCCTCCTTCCTTTGCCATGCAAGCATTGATGTCAGCCACATTTACAGCAATTATTCAACTCTTAAGTCACATAAAGAAGCTTGGCTGGTGAACTAGGACATTACAGAATCTAAGAACAGTCTGCATTTTTGTCCCTTTCCCCCTTCATCCCAACTCTAAATAGTACCTCTCCTTTTCAGATTGAAAAGCTTTGATTCCTGACAACCAGCAGAAAGCAAATCACAGGTTTTTAAATACCTTATAAATTCCTTTTATCTCCGAATCTTGTATATACTGCTGTTGATTCACAAATTCCAATTAGTAACTTGTTTGTATTGCAGCTAATGGTAGCAACAGAAAAACTAAATACATAATACATCACAAAACTAAATCACTAAACCAGGACAAAATTAATATTTTATCAACTCAGATGATTAGAGTGGGATGCAATTTAGCAGTTGCAAACAGTGCACAAGATACAGTGAACAAGGAAGGACATGCAAGAAAATACAAACTTCCATACCAACTAAACATTGGAGCAAAGCAGAATAGGGTTTTTGGCACCGTGTGAAGGGGAAAAACCACAGTATTTTGATGAAAGAATGAAGGATGTAAGAGCAATGGGAAGGAAGCAAAATACCAACATTAGGGGCAATGAATCCTCCTCCAAGTTTGGAGAGGCATATTCTAATATCACTTTTTCTTGCACATCTATTTCTTTTTATTTCCTTAATGATCTACATGTCCTCTTATCTAATATTGCAGTTTGTGGGGTCAGCTCTCTAATATCACAAGTTCAGCATCCAATTTCTCCTTTCATCTGCTACTTCCATCTAAACATGCAACAACTAATGTCTGCTTGGATTTATGTGCTGCTCAGACGTACTGGAAAAAAATCTTGCTGATGTAGTGCTATTTATCAGAAACAGTTCTCCTTTCTTAATTTGACTGTGTTTATTCCGCTTCTTTAATTGCTACTCTTCTGAAGTCAGGCAACAGAACAACAAACTCTGATGCCCTTTCATTGCACATACTAATTAATTCATTGACCATGATTCTGGACTGCTTGTTTTCCTACTGAAGCAGCATCTTTCTTTTTCTGAAAACAAAATTAATTTCTGTACAACGAAGTTTTGAAATGAATAATTCTAAGTGTGATAGGACGGCGCACCCCCCCCCCCTTTTCATGCTTGGTTCCAAAATGAGGAAATGGACTGGGCTGGAGAGAGTCCCTACAGGCAGCACAGAACCTTGAGCTATGCAGCAAAATCCTCCTTTTTAGAAATAAAAGTTAAGCAAATGGGTTAAATCTTTTGCTGCCATATTCAGCATTGGAATAAATATGAATAGCTACAGATTAATACTGTGGTGCTGAGCTAATTTATTATGTACCAGTCAGATGAGAAGAAATCCGTAATTCTGGGCATTTGCTATTCAACACAGTGTTGGGTGTGTTTGGGCAGTTTTGAGTTAAGAATCCAGTAGCCACTTTCACTAACCATAGCATTAGCAAAAGCTGACTTCTGCCACTGGCTTAAATTATGCAAATTGCATATATTTGCACATTTCGCATATGTGAAGAATGCAAATAGTTTTTGCTGGGTGGGTAAGCCCTCTCTCATGACTACTGGAAATACTGCAGAGATCCTGCAGTAAGTTTTGAGATTTCACAAAACATTTTCAAGATCACCTTTGAAATCTTAAGGACTGGAAATATGCTTTTTTCAAGATTTTTCTTTCTTTTTAATGAGAGTGGAGACTCTCAGGATGCTGAATTTTGAGCCTAATATCAGCAATGGCACTTACAGTACATTTGAAGAATCCACACATCCATGACCATGTCCTCAGATGGAGGGATGTACCACCATAACACACCAGATGCAGAATGCAATGTTTTGAAAAGCTGTTGCCAGAGTTTTATCTTTCATAGAACAAAAGACTGGTTATATTCCTCCCCCCCCCCCGCCCCGCCGAGGAATTCCAGTATGGATTTTTATCCCAAATTTGGACAAAATGTTGTCATTCCTTTTACAGCCTGACCCAGATGTTTCACTTTGCGTGGGCCGTTAATCTGAGGCTACTGCTGTGCTTACCTTATGGGGACTCAGCTGAGGCTGCAATCCTCTACCTACTTTCCTTGGAGTAAGCCCCATTGTAATGAATGGGACTTGCTTGTTAGTAGGCATGTAAAGGACTGCACTGATAGCCTGTAGTCATTCTGCAGTATGGAGCAAATAAATCAGGGGCTCTCCACCTGATCAGGAAATGCAGCTTCATCTTTAACATCCATAGCATATCCAGGATGCATATTGAAACTTGCTTTATTTTTATATTGGCACATAGTTTCTATATTGTACAGAAACAGTTTTTCTGATAATACTTTAACTAGTGAAATTGTGCAGTTTTACAAAAAAACCATTTCTAGCTTTTTTGCGCAATGCCCTGGGATATTTTTAAAAAACTTTTTGAAGGGATTTGGCCGACCTCAGTGCAATTAATTAATTAGAACTTGACAGTTAATTAAATAACCCTGGGGATTGCCTCAAAAGAAACCATCCTTCCAAACTCAAGACCTTCTCTAGGCTATGCAAAGTCCCCACTGCACCCTCTTCTTCCCTGAAGCTGTCTTCCGTATATCCCACGAGAGACAGCCATGAGTGGTAAAACCCAGGAGCATCACTGATATAAGCAGAAAGTTCCTACCTTATTTAATTAAAGACAGTTTGTTTCTCTAATGCTCTTCAGACTGCCAGAGAACTGAGATGTGCTGGCAACCACACACCTTTCCTAATGAAATCAGGGCTGGCTGAATAATGTTTTGAATCCAGGACACCTGTGCAGAGCTGAAGTCTCTTTGTGAAAGCATCTGACAAATGACAGCAACATCCCTGCAATGGCAGACAATTCCCTCCACCTCCTTTTCCCCATCTCCAGTTTATTGATTGCAAATGCAGGCACTAATCACCAAGTTCCATGTAGCTCACTAGGACAATGCCTTTCAAGCTAGCCCTTCAAAACCTGTTCATGGTCTCGAACACTTTTCATAATAATGGGGGCCCTGTCTCCTCAATCATAATGATCTGCATCTCTCACAGCTGTTCGGTCTGCTTCTCTTGCACCAGACCGGCACCTTCTGGCTGAGAGGTTCCTACATTTTTATTGCTAAGGTATCACTGCACTGCAGGGCTGGCTTCTCCTAGCAACCACTACATTCATCATGGTAGATTAATGGAAGCCAGCAAAGCTACCTGAGTATATACATACTACACGTGCATCTATGAGAGAGGTAGGTAACTAGTGCAAAAATGTCAACCCCAGGGGACAAACTGCTGATATTTGGGCAAATGCCATGTCCCAAGCCCACATTTGCCAAAAAAGCAGGGCGGGGGGAGAGGTGGCAGGGCACACTTAAGGGGAAGGGATCAGCAAGCAAGAAGACTGATTCTTAACCCCTCCTGCATCCAGCAATTCTCCTTTGCAAGTATCTGGGGGTGGTTAAAGCTGCCCTGTGGGATTTGCAGAGAACTATTAGTAGATGGAGGGACGTGGGTGGCGCAGTGGTCTAAACCACTGAGCCTCTTGGGCTTGCTGATCAGAAGGTTGGCTGTTCGAATCCCCGCGACTGGGTGAGCTCCTGTTGCTCGGCCCCAGCTCCTGCCAACCTAGCAGTTCGAAAGCATGCCCAAAAGTGCAAGTAGATAAATAGGTATCGCTCCGGTGGGAAGCTAAACGGCATTTCCGTGCGCTGCTCTGGTTTCAGTGTTCTGTTGCACGCCAGAAGCGGCTTAGTCATGCTGGCCACATGACCCGGAAAAACTCTGCAGACAAATGCTGGTTCCCTCAGTCAGTAAAGCGAGATGAGCGCTGCAACCCCAGAGTTGTCTGCAACTGAACTTACCGTAACTGTCAGGGGTCCTTTTCCTTTACCTTTTTATTAGTGGGTGGAGGAAGGTTAAGCACCCATGCCTATCCACTGATGGTTCTTAGCCTCCACAACAGCATTATTGGGATGGGAACAGGATTGAGAACCCCTTATTTCCCTTGTAATGTATAGTTTGAACCAGTGACTTTAGATCCCTGAATTTTGACTGCACATGAATCCTCAGTCATTACATTAAACAACAAAAGAACCAAGTTTTAAGATTTCAGAGGCTAAACCTAAATACCGTACCATACCATATTTTGTAAAAGTTGTCAAACAACTGCAGCAAGCAGTAAAAAAGCAAGCACATTTTATAATGAAAGCAATGATCTGCAATCTGAGAATTCTCAGTTCTAGTAGCAGATTCAGATTCATCTCAAATTTCTTTCTAATTTATGGCTATGAATTTTGAATTGTTACATTTTCAACGAGCAACTCTTGCACAAAAGGGAAAACCTCTTGGATGTTCCAGACACTACTCTTGAGTAAGGAATCTTATAGCTGCAGCTGAATATGACAGTAGTCAGTAACACTGCATGGTTACATTATGTGACTTAATTTTAGATGGTTTGCAAATAACAAATCACCATTGTCATCTGCAATGATGATAAAAACAAACACTTGAACTTTCATTATTGATGTTTCCCCCTTAGACATCTTAGCTATAGAGTTCACTGTAGCCTAAAAATTAGACTATAAATATAACATGGGGAGCAAGTAGAGAAGACATTAGGAATGAGTGGGAAACAGATTATTCTCTTTTTTCCCATCCCAAGACCTAATGGAAGTGTCTTCTTCTGTGTACTGCACTTTAAGATGAACACATCAGAATAGGTTCAGAGGAAGGCAGTGAAGATGGTCTGTGATATAGAAACAAATCCTCTGAGAAACAATCAAGGGAACTATGTTTGTTTAGCCTGGAGAAGAGAAGAATGAAGGCAAGAATTATAGCACTCTTCAAGTATCTGAAGGGCTATCACATGGCAGAGGGCAAGACTAGGTCTACTAGACTTCACAGGAAAGTAGATTTCAGTGGAATATTAGGAGAATCTTCTTAACAGAATGGATAGCTTGACAATGGAAAAATTACAGAGGGAGGAGGCTCTCCCTTGCTGGAAGTTTTCAAACACAAGCTAGACAGCCATCTACTAGGCTTTCCTAAGCCAGGAATTCCTGTATTTATTTGTTTATGGTGTCCCTAACACCATCCAGTTCTCTGGGCAACATCCTGAAATATTTTTAAAATATAATATCAACAAGAAAATGCAAATAAAATGGCCCAGATCATGCATAATGATAAGTCAAACCGTGGTTAGGTGTGAACAAATTAGGACATGGGGACCCAAAGCAAAAATTACAGCAGCTTTGCTCCTACCCTGGTCCTGTTGCTGCTGTGCTAACTGAAACTATGTTATGGCTTGGCTTTACATTAGATCTGAACCTTGTTCCATTCCAGACAAACCATGAGCTGTAACCAAAGTTTGTTCTTGGCTGACCACTTGTGGCTTGTTTTGGAGCAAAAACCATGAGCCCAGGTTCAGATGAAACCAAACTTTATTTTAGCATCAGGTAGCACGGTACCAAATTTCTTCAACCTTGGGTCCCCACAAGTTGTTGGATTACAACTCCCATGATCCCTCACCACTGTCTAAACTGGCTGGGGATGATGGGATTGTAGTCCAACAACATCTGGGGACCCAGGGCTGAAGAATTTTGCTGGTACAGGGCATTTAGTTCTGGAATGCCTAGCAATTAAGGGACCCTTTTAAAAGCAACCTGAACCAAAATTACCACCAGAAAGTAATATATTGTGGTATAAATGAATTCTGAACCAAATTGCTTGTGTTTAGAATCATGAGAAGGCACTAGGGAGCTTCACAGCCATATGTGGCTTTTGCTACTTTTACAATTTGAAGATCAGAGATTAAATTGTAATGAAAAGCAGCTCTCTTTGCCAGAAAAAAAAATTAGAACCTCAATTTGTCTGGGCCCCAGTTCACCACTTGGGTTATTCTGTTTTGTCTTTTAAGACTGCTAATTCTCTGAAACAAGGACTGTCCATACGGGTTTTCAAAGTGTCTTTTACAATAGGGCCATCAGGTGCCATTGTAATATGAGTTGCCATTGGCGGTGTATCAGAATTAATCACTCTCATAACCCTCCTATACTTGCTTCTGCAGTAGACAATGGTGTCCTTCCTACCAAGCTGTTTCGATCTCTTTGTTTCCCTACCCCGACCATGGCTCCCAACCCAGGGAGATGAAAATTGGCTCCTATCTCTTTCTGGCTTTTGGAATAAAAAGAAGTACTAATTAAGAAAATTCATTAGGAAAAGTTAATCATCTCTCTCACTGTCTTGGGTTTAACAAACCTTCCAAGCATGAAAAGGGATTGGGAGCTACTGCAGTCCCCAATTAAACCAGCCCTTCTCTGTTTTCTGTTTGGTAAAGCATGATTTGGCTTCAGCACCAGGGATAGTGAAACTGAATATTATCTGTTCCAGCCCCTCCTGAAAGCACACATACACTAATTATGCAACTGAAATATTAAAGTGTGAATTTCTGTTATTATTTTTTTAATGTACTTCTCTCTCTCTCTCTCTCTCTCTCTCTCTCCAGTTACCACAGATAAATAATTGGGTGTGTTTCACCCCTCTCCCAGTTTTAGAATTTTGAATCCAAATGTTTAATCAGGGACTGTGAAGTGTGGCTGGAACTCACAAGATGTGTATGAAAAGTGGAGAACTTGTGGTAAGGATGAGGACAACAAGACTGAGATTATGGGACTGGACTGACATCTTGCATATTGATAATTTCAGTTTTTGCCATTCAAAATAATAATAATCAAACACCAATGCACACTTACCTGGGAGTAAGAGCCACTGAACTTACTTCTGAACACACATGCATAGGACCACACTGCAAAAAATCTCATTAACTAGAAAAGGGTTGGGTGGGCTAAGCAGGGTTTACTGTGTTGCTGTGCCTCAGTTCTCTGCATTGCTCTCCTACACAACCTACCAGAATCAGGGGGCAAGTACATAGAAACAAATTTGTTTCTTTCACAGGGCACACAATTCTGTTTCTTTCGGCAAAGGAAATACAATCCTGCATGCTCCATACCAGGGGTCAGCAAACTTTCTCAGCAGGGGGCCGGCCTACTGGCCCTCACACCTTGAGGGGTGCCCGACTATATTATTTTTTTTGGGGGGGGGGGTGGAATGAACGAATTCCTATGCCCCACTAATAACCCAGAGATGCATTTTAAATAAAAGGACACATTCTACTCATGTAAAAACACGCTGATTCCCGGACCGTCTGCGGGCTGGATTTAGAAGGCGATTGGGATGGATCCGGCCCCCGGGCCTTAGTTTGCCTACCCCTGCTCCATACTGTAGATTCCACACCTTGTGAGAGTCTGATGCCTTCCAAAACCGCTCCTTGTCATGAGCAAATTGCCCTGACCACATCAGAGCTAAGAGGATTGACATTCACTCAATAATAGAGGTCACTCAAGTGGTTGCCAGGGGCAACAAGCTTCAAAGGGCGCCTTCAAGCACACACATTCCTTGTGCTTTCTTTGGAGATTTGTGGCAAAAGGCAGAAAAATGGAGTGGAAATTGCATTTGGTGAGTTAAGGGAGACAAGGAAAGAAAACCCCTTCACTTGCCCCCTCCGCTAGCTTTCAGGCATGAGTATTTGAGGTGGCGGTAGGAGTTGACATTTTACTGGTAAGTCTGCCTCTCTGAGTCTGCTGGTTTTCCTTAAGCTCCGCTTTCTCTTTTGAAAACAAGTGAGCTGTTCCACCCCACCCTAACATTCTGCCAAATTCTATGCATGTTTACTCAGAAGTAATTTCCACTGTGTTCAATAGAGCTTACTTCAGGTAGGCAGACCTAGTACTGTACTTTTAGAGAATGGGCGAGAGAACTTGTGGTATTCTAGAAGTTGCTGGACTTCAAATCCCATCATTCCTGACCACTGGTAATGCTGGCTAGGGCTAATAGGAGTTGGAGTCTAGCAACACCCAGAGGACTGCAATCACCATCCACCCCTACAAATCATTCATTCATTCATTCATTCCATCTATATACCACCTTTATCTTCCAAGGATCTCAAGGTGGTTCTCTCTCCCATTTCACCCTCACAACAGCCCTGTGAGGTAGGTTAGGGTAAGAGATGGTGACTGGCCCAAGGTCACCCAGTGAACTTCATGGCTGAATGGGGATTCAAACCCTGCTCTCCCAGATCCTAGTCCAACACTCTAACCATTAAAGTAAAGCTAAAGGTACCCCTGCCTGTACGGGCCAGTCTTGACAGACTCTGGGGTTGTGCGCCCATCTCACTCAAGAGGCCAGGGGCCAGCGCTGTCCGGAGACACTTCCGGGTCACGTGGCCAGCGTGACATCGCTGCTCTGGCCAGAGCCAGAGCCAGAGCCGCACACGGAAACGCCGTTTACCTTCCCGCTGGTAAGCGGTCCCTATTTATCTACTTGCACCCGGAGGTGCTTTCGAACTGCTAGGTTGGCAGGCGCTGGGACCGAGCAGCGGGAGCGCACCCCGCCGCAGGGATTCGAACTGCCGACCTTTCGATCGGCAAGTCCTAGGTGCTGAGGCTTTAACCCACAGCGCCACCTGCGTCCCTTTATGCCACACTAATTATTATTTGGGGGTGTCCGTTTCCCCCCTCCCTGGGAATGGGATGGAACTTGACCTGGCTAACATTTAACTTGTACGTTCAACCTGTATTATGAGAGGTATTAGCCTCTTTTAGTGGTAAGAGGGGATTGAGGAGGAGGCTGGTGCAGCAACTGATGTGTAACAAAAATACAATGTGGACTGCTCAGTTCTTTAAGGCATGTAAACAATGCTCTGTTGTGCAGTGGTGGTGATCTAGGAGAACAGTATTTGCATAAGCCAATGTTCTACTGTTCTGCATATGATATGGTTGTGGAAGGGAGTTGCAAATTTTCATCTTCCCTTCCTCTATGGTGCAAAGAATACATTGAGTTGACCTACACCCACCTGGCAAATGCAGGCAACACAATAAATATACCAACATGTTTAAACAACATACTGTACTTTTCCGTCTATAAGACGCCCCCTATTTTGGGGGACTCAAATTTATGAAAATGGGGTTAGATGGCACAGAGTTGTTGAGCTTTCTTTGTGGAGGATTGCTAAGCTTTTTTGGGGGGGACTGCCGAAAATCGCTCACCAGCACACTTCTCAAAATCCACCTCCTGTCTGTCCCATCGCCGGCAGAAGCTACCAGTCGCCCACCCAACTGCCGGAGCGTCAGCCAATCAACACCACCCATTGATGCAGCAAACAATAACACGCACAATAGCCGCTGACAACCTCAGTAGCAACCAATCAAACGTCCACCCTATGCACTACCCATGTATAAGACGACCCCCACTTTTTAGCATGATTTTTAAAAGTATGGTAGTTAAGGAGGCTGTAAAAGAGGCATTGCCAATTAAAAATAAAGTAGAAAAGAGTGCAGATTTAGGCAAATCGAGTAAAAATCTACAAAAAGATAGTCCAGGAAAGAATCTGAAGAACACATTGTTGGAAATATAAGTAACAAAAGAAGCAACATTTTTATAATATATCAAAAGCAGGAAGCTGAATAGGGAGGCAGTTGAACTGCTAAATGTCAAAGGTATAAAGAGAGCATTGAAAGAACAGGGAAAAACTGCATATAAATGAAGTGAGTTCTTTGCATCTATTACTGCTGCAGAAGATATTCCCATACCTGAACCATTTATTTTTTTTCAGGCAATACATCACATAAACTGTGCCAAACAGAAGTGACAAAAGGAAGATGCTCCAGCCAGGTTCATGTTAACATTTATTTGAGTTCAACACTCTTAGTGCAAACACGAGGAAAGCACTCTTAGATGTAATTTAAGAGGAAATTATTTTAGAGTCCACAATGAAGTAAGGTAGAAGTAGTATAAAAACAGCACTTTTTACATTCTCTGAAATATTTACACGTACTTGGGTTTTTTTTACTTCAGTTTCTGCTTATTCACTTGGTGATACTAGATTCCCCCCCCCACTCCCACCCCGTTAACATAAAATGATGTATAACCATCACTATAAATGTCTTTGAAAATTAACTCCTCACTGAGAGACAAATTTGAATGTGGAGTGCCTTTACTAGTAAACGAAGTTCTTCCCAAGCCTTTTCTACTTGGATAGCTTCTATCTGCCACCAGGAAGCAGAGCAGAGTCCAATTTGGAAACATCTCTCATAACAAAACTGAACTCTATCACGTTTGTGAAGAAAGACAGGAAATGGACTTCTGCACATAAAAGGCATATGATGAACAGTGGGGTATTGAGGCATGCTGTACAGAATAACCCCAACAGAAACACTGATCTTTATAAATTGTATGCCACCCTGGGATCCCGTGAGAGAAAGGGTGGGATATAAATTAAATAACTAAACTAAACACCCCAGGGTACACTGAATACGTGCCCTACAGAACTCATACAGAAACATTTCTGATGCATCTTCTATGGAAGCATTCATGAGAACATAATACTGTAGCTTAGCCTAATGTTTACAAAAGCATGAGGACAGACAAAGCATTTATTGGTAGGAGGTGTAGTATACATATGTACACACACAAATGCAGGTAATTTTGGACATAAAACTCTGCAGCCAGCACCCACAAAGATATGTAGATGTAGTTCAGGCATATAAATTACTACACGTAAATGGAACAATCACATGTCCCAACTATACCAAAACCATTTCCGCCTCCCTGCTCATGTGAATGCCTCCTTTTTTTTTTCTTGAGGAGTTTCTTTAAATGGTAAGTTTTATGTAGAAGGAGGGTAGAAATTAAAGGCTTGTTTTTGGAGTTGTGATTCCATCCTTTTAAGAAGGGCAGAATTAGGCAGCGTATTCAAACTCTTTCCAGATAGCAAGCCGACAGACTGTTTCAAGGGCTGCACGCTGAGCAGATACTGGCAACACTGGCCAGCTCTTGGTGTCTGCTTTGACTAGCTCTTTCACACCCAGGATCAACTTGCCAGATCTGTCTCTGTTTATATTTATGGCTTATTCTAAGTGCTGGAGTAAAAACAAGGCAAGTGCTGCTTACGGCAGGGTTCCTTTCTCAAATCTGCAACAAGCTGCCAGGGAAGCATACTTGTGTATTCTCCTGTCAAATGTGGCACAGCTCCCTAGAACCTGGAAGCAGAAGAGGAATCCATATCTATTCATTTAGATGTTGTACCATCTGTCCTTCACCTAAAGGTCCCAGAGGGAAAAACACAATGTGAAATTAACAATCTAAAACTTGGGGCGGGGGGTGGGAACACAACAACATCCATCTCACAATAAAATCAAACCACAGAACGATAAAACCACAAAGAAGCAGGGAAAGCAAAGTACTCTTAGTACCCCTTATGCCTCCCCGAAGTGAACTTGGACAAAGTGGTGAGTTTTCACCTGCTGCAAAAAAGAAAACAAGGGTGACACGAGAGACACCTCAGAGGGTTGGTCCTTCCATAAAAATGAAGCTACCACAGAGAAAGACTGGACACACCATGGAGCCTGGGGATATGCTGCTGTACTACTGCAAAGGCCACACAGTTTACTTTCATCCAACTTGTTTCCTTATACACATCTACTGAGAAGCAAGGCCCATTAAGCCCAGTAGGGTTTACTCCCAGGTATATAGGATTGCACCCTAAGATGCCTATTTTAAATCCACATAAAAACTGCTAAAATGCTAAGCCTAAAAGGAGTGATACCCAGAGGGTGGATTTAAGAATATAAGAATTGCCTTGCTGGATGCAGACTAAGAGCATGAGCTCAGTCATGTCTACTCAGAAGTAAATCCTGTTTAATTCAATAAGGCGCCCTCTCAGGTCAATGGAGTTAGCATTGCAGTCTAAAGCTACAATCCTGTACCCACTTACTTGGAAGCGATATACAGTGATCACAATAAAGTCTAAACATTTCTAGATGTGGGGAAACAATTAATTATGGAGCTACCGTATTAGCAGAGGGAAAAGAGAACATGTGTGAAGAGTTCAGGCAAAGAAGTGGGACCATGGACAGCTCCAAGTGGAGCAAAGGGGAAAAGTCAGTCTGAACACAGACATTCAAAGCAGCAGACTAGCAAATTCATTGCTCCTCCAAAGATACGTGCAGTTGGTGATTTAAATCAGCTTACCTCCACCCTCTCTAGGGAATTAGTATCTAAACAGACCATTATTGCTGAAACTTTGGTGGAGACTGGAGTGTAAGTGGCTCCTTCTTGCTCCAAAGGTTCAGAAGTAGAGTCATCAGAGCAATGTCTTGAGGCTATGGAAGTAGACACAATGCTGGTCCCTGGAGTTCTCCTTACATGGAGATCTGTGGCTAAGTGGCATCTTTCATGGTTTATTCTGCATCCAATCTCTCCCCTTCTCAGTGTCCTCAGATATTTATTCTGGTCATAAGGGGTCCAACCCCTGAGCTATGACAGGAGGTCACTAGAGGGAGCCTTTGATTTAATCCTAAAGGATGCCTAGGTTCTGATGCAAGATGAATTGCTGAACTGCTTGAGAACATGAATACTGTGCTATCAAATATATATATATAAGGAAAATTCATTGCAGTCACAATTATTTCCAGCTGGAAACATCTAAAAATGAGGGAATTAGTTAAAAGCAAGTGAAAGTTAAGGCTTACAAGATAGAGAGTCAAATCTCTTTAAGCGTTTGGCAATGTTATAATGCATGATATGACTCAAAACATTTGTGCATCAGAAGAGGATGTCTGGGGGCATCAAGAACCCTAATTAATGGAGAGCCTCCCTTAAGACAGCAAATCTGTCTTAAAGAAACTTCCTTGGATGAAGAGGAAGGAACACAGGTGACTGATGAAGAACAGCAAGCAGAGAATAGGGAGGGCTCTTACAGTTTTCTCAACATAAGGAACAGATTACCACTTTTATTGAATTTTTAAATGAATGATCTCAATTCAGGGATGAGCAATGAGGTAGTCAAGTTTGCGAATGGCACCAAGCTATTCAGGATGATCAAATCTAAAGTGGAATGTGAAGAACTCCAGAAGGATCTCTCTAAAGTAGGTGAATGGGCAACAAAATGGCAAATGAGATCTGAAGCAAGTGGGTACAGTGATATCTATTGGGACAAAACAAATCCTAATTTTTCATATACAGTATTCTGATGGGAGGTGAATTTATTGTTACTCCCCAGGAAAGAGAAGCTGCTGTGGTAATGGAGGGGTGCATTACTGGGTGTGTGACAAATTCAGTGTGCAATAGTAGTGAAAAATGGAAGCACAATGTTATGAATTATTAGGAATGGGATTGAAAATAAAGTAGCCAATATCATAGTGCCTCTATAGACATCTCTATTGCACGACCACATTCAAACTACTGTGTAGTCCAGTCTCAAAAAGAATATCCTTGAACTGGAAATGGCACAGAAAAGAGCAACCAGAATGATCAAGGGGTTGGAGCAATTTCCTTATGAAGAAAGGCTGAAGCATGGTGGGTTAGCTTTAAAACAACAGCTAAAGGATGCTAGAGATTTGCTATTTTAAGCATGATGAGAGAAAGTATGGAACAGGCTAAAGCTGCAGCCCTAAATACACTCACTAGTGAATAAGTCCAACTGAACACGGTGGGACTCTGTTTGGAGTAAATATGTAGAAGATTGCACTCAAAAGAAAGTACTTCTCCACACAACCTGCAATTAGCATGGGAAATTTGCTTCAACAAAATGTGATGGTTACTGGCTTAGATGACTTTGGGGGATTGGATAAATCCAATGATAATAGGTAGGCAAATGGGGATTGTCCATGATGACCACCTAGAACCTTCATTCTCAGATGCCTTTGAATATCCATTGTTTGAGTGCAGATGATGGGAGGGTTTCTTGATGGCTATGCGGGGAAACTGTATTCTGAAAATATACTGGACTTGTTGAAAATTTAGTCTGATCAACACAGTCCAAGATCCAGTGCTGTGGGAGAAGGAAAGGACAGTATCTATTCATTATTTCCACCCTGTTCATAATTTTCATAAATCTCAATCACAATCCCCCATAGTCAGCCTTACATTATGAAAACCTCTTTAGAAGACACAGTTCAGGCTCTGTTCATGGGCGAGTGGGGTTGGGATAAACAGGGATACTAGTTGGTTAAAGTTGTGCTAGCCACCACAAACCAGTGACAAGACTCACTGCTTGTTTTGCCAAAGGCTTTCTTTTCATGCCAGCTGCAGTGGCATAGCTGATGTGAAGGAAAACCAGGCGCCAAGCACCATCAATTAGGCTGGCACTCAAGACAGGGCTGGCATAGAACCAGCAGTTCTCTTTCAGGACCAGTGGTGAAAATGGCAGCTGGGAGAATAGGAGAAGAAAAGGAAATGATGATGCTTGAGAGGGAGCTTGCATGCCTATTTTATCTGTGCTTTCCAGGACCCCCTATCTCCTCAAGTCAGGAACATGCTCTCCCTTGTCAGCCTTGGCCTCACTATTATTGGCCATGCATCATTCCAGAGCATCGATGAAATGCCAAGCTTCAGGGTACTTTTGCAAGCTTGTTTATGTTGCAGCAATAACTAATGAATTAATTATCAAGGTGGAACAGTATGATTTCAACCCAACAGGGAAAGTCGGGTTCTCTATGGGGGGAAAAACAGAGAAGACTTTCAAGTAATTGGGGATGGGTGTGCTCTGTAGGTCAGAGAAAAAAGAACAAGTGATAGCCTAAGTACGTGAATATGTGACAAAGCTGAAGACGCTGAAATTCAAGGTTGTGGATACTCCAGAAAGTGAGAGACAGGTGACATGATTTATTTCATGGAGAAAGTGAGATGATACGCTTTACTTAAACTTTTGTCTATTTATATTTATTTATTGTTACATTTATATTCCCCCTTTGAATTAAGTGGCTCTCCACATAAAAATGTTCTGCATAAAAGCTTAAACTTTATGGAATACAATTAGAAACATATTTTTTTAACTCATAAAATACACAAGCTGTATCAGTCACACTAGCCCAACAGTATGAAGCCAATTCAAAATAAATTGAATTTATTCAATTTACCACATCCAGATACCACAACAAACCATTGTTCATTGAGATGAGAATGTAGCATGGGAGATGGGGCAGCCTCATGCTCATCCTTCAGATTCAAGGGAAGGAGGCTATTTTTTAATGTTATAGTTTATACAAACCACAGTTTCCTTTATTGGGGAGTAAAGGAGAAAACTGATTTGTTCCAAACCACAAACAAAACCTTTGAACTCTTCTCCTCTAGTTCAGAAAGGAGGGAGGCAGGGAGAGGAAGTGCATGAGCCTGAAGCCCACTCTAGGCTACATTCCTGTAATAGCAGACCATGGTTTGATGTGACATCTAAATTTGGATGTCTTTGTCCTGTTTCTGGAACGCTGATAGAAAACTGACTTCATGAGTTTCTGCAATGGTTAAGGAGCTCCACAATGAGGATGCCACTACTGAGAAAGGCCATGTAGCTAACCCTCTTGATTTAAAAATGTAAGTACACCTGGAATGAAGTTTCACACATGACCTGTGTGCGGAGAAATGTTTTATCTACAAATACCGGAAGTGAGCTTTTTAAACTACATGTACTGATCAAAATTAAATTAAATTAAATTAAATGCTATAGGGAGCAGAACAGAGACACAAAGTGGTGAGAGGCAATGGTTGTTTCCTCTGAGCCTTCATGTTTCCTTTCCAATCTGACGACACTGTAGAACGACATGAGCACCACTGCCAACCCAAATCCCTTGCTGCAGACACTTTGCACCACTGCAATCCATAGAAATCAGTGCTTCTAGATCTTTGCAGTGAAGCAAGGCATCATTATTATTTATACAGGGCTATAACCAGATTCAGAGCTGTTTAATGGGTGAACTGCGCCAAACCATTATGGCTTGCTGCTGCAGAGAGCTTAGAGACTAGTACAAAGCACATTATTCAAAGCATATTTTCCTCCCTCTTCCAGCTGGTATGCAAACAATGTAAAATTCTCCAAAGTGGGGTGGAGGCTAGGTGGAGGACCCTGTGTGAGGAATCAGAGGGCCAGGGAACAGACGAGAGAGAGGGAAAGAAAGAGAAAGAGAGTGTACTGGTGCACTGCTTTAGGGAAATGTGACTTTTGCTAATGACCACAGAACTCAAAGGATAGCTTATTTCAGTGAAATAAGTCAGCATTTAAGCATGGTTTGTCAGTAATTCACAGGCTGCCTCCCAATACTAGAACTCTTGCACTAAACAGTCAAAGGAGGGGTCATTTGTGAATATGGATAGCTAAAACAGACCAAACTGATAATGCTAAAAAGCATGATGGGTGGAAGGGCGATCAAGTGGGGAGGTGGCATGACAGATGAATCAATATTTTTCTTTCTGACAATCCATGACCTCCTACTGCAAAAGAATTTAAATGACAATGGGTTGAAAGGCTAAAGGAGGGGGGATGAATCATCATCATAACCTCCAGGGTGATCAATATGCCAAATTGGAAGGATGCTGAGCTGTGGTGGGAGTAGCATTTGGTATGCCACAAACCCTCTTGAAAGCTAAACGCTTTTAAATAAAATGGCTGTTGTCTTTTGGTTTTGGCTAACAGAAACCTAGGTTTTATGTCACATCACATGTGCCCTGTAAATAAAACAAGAACACCTTCCTTGTGTTGCATTTAAAGAGCAAACAAGCAAGAAACAGAATGATAGACCAGGTGCCATTCACACAAATAAGCCATGCTGAACAGTACACTGTTGAATTGATACTTAGGAAGCCTGATGAAAATAGAAGAATTGTTGATGTAAGGAAACCTATTAGCCCATCCTGCCAAACAAGCATTGTGCTTTGCAGCCTGCTCTCCACTTCTTTGTCCAGAGTTGTTTAAAAGATCCCCAGCAATGAAGCTGTGATCAACTCCCATGGGAAGCACATGCCACAGACAAATGGATCACATTGTTAAATGTAAGAGCTGGTACTCAGCTGCTATTAAACTGAGTTGCCCATTCAGTAGAGCTCCATCAGTCCCCTCCAGCTGAAGATCAAGTCCATTGATCTCAATTTACATCACATAAAGAGCTGCTTTGGAAAGTTTAAACAAAGGTTGCTTGGGAAGGTTTTTGCTCCTATTCCTTTCCCATTCATTTTCATAGAACAAGCGGACATTTACTTTAACAGACAGTATTTTCACCACAACAAACATTTCATTTAAATACTACATTCTGATTTCGTTTTAGTTTGCAATCCTATATAATTTACTGGGGAAAAAGCTCCACTGAGCACTATAGGAATTACTTATGAATGAGCACGCATAAGATGGTGTTAAATGCCCTATTGAATCCAATGCAACACAAATCACTAACCTGGGCTTTCTTAATTTCAATGGAATTTAACCATAAGTAATTTTAGTTGGAACAGGGCCATGTTTCATTTCTATCATATAAAAATGCAGTTTAAAGTCCAAATGCATTATAAATAATCAGACTTGGCATATTTTAAACAATACATTTTATTTTGTTCTGTGAAACCTTAAGAAACTAATACTGAGATATGATAAGGTAAAGGTAAAGGGACCCCTGACCATTAGGTCCAGTCGTGGCCGACTCTGGGGTTGCGGTGCTCATCTCGCTTTATTGGCCGAGGGAGCCGGCGTACAGCTTCCGGGTCATGTGGCCAGCATGACTAAGCCACTTCTGGTGAACCAGAGCGGCACACGGAAACGCTGTTTACCTTCCCGCCAGAGTGGTACCTATTTATCTACTTGCACTTTGACGTGCTTTCGAACTGCTGGGTGGGCAGGAATTGAGATATGATAGCCATCTTCAAATATCTAAAGGGCTGTCACATGGAAGATGGCTCAAGCTTGTTTTCTCCTGCTCTGGAGGGCAAGACTTGAACCAATGGATTCAAGTTACAATAAAGGAGTTTTGGGCTAAATATCAGGAAGAACTTTCTGACAGTAGAGCTGCTAAACAGTGGAACATACTACCTTGGTAGACTCCTTCCTTGGAGGTTTTAAAGGTGAAGTTGGGTGGCCATCTGTCATGGATGCTTCAGTTGAGATTTCTGAATTGCGGGTCATTGGGCCAGATGACCTTTAGGGTCACTTTCTACCGTACAGTACTATGATTCTATGACTTCAAGCCCCATTTTCGGGAGGGATCATCTCCACTCAGGAACTCCGATTGGGAGCTACCAAGTAGAACCAATCCCAGCAGGACTTGCATTTGGTATCAAATTTAAAAGATGCTAAATACAAGCCTTGCTTGCCAAGGAGCAATCAGGAGCACATTTTAAATACACATATGATGGCAGATGGGCATAGCTTGGGGAAAACCACAGCCTAGTGTTAACATGAAAACCAGCCCATAGTCCTTCCATACTGTGCATCATTCAAATGCATAAATAAATTGCACAAAGAAATCTATGTTGTGTTCTGCACCACCTGTTGCAAACTAAGATATGACACATCTCCATGCACAGATGGTATTCATTTCAAGATCAGCCAAATCCTGGCACTTCATTTTGATTTAACCTGGGTTTGAATAGTGGGTGTATACATTGCTGCCACAACCTGCTTAACACTTATTTTTCAGGAATGTGTGCAGCACATTCTGCTGCTTGCAGTAAGCTTGGCAACAAAAACTTAGACTGAAATGGTGGCACCAAAGGGGTGATGGTGGAGAAAAAAAATAAAAAAATTACATGTACAGGTGTTTCAAAAGTGAAATCAGGAATGAAGATAAAATATTCAAAGGAACAGATTGTTACAGAATGCAGAAAGGTGCTTAATGAAAGGGTTAATGTTTTCCTGGTGAGAAACTTGTTTTTTAAAAAAGTGCCACCCTCAAACATCATGTGGGAAATTTCATTTCTGGAAAAGCCTGAATGCTCCAACCCAGGAGATTATCTGCTACAATTTAGTAACCAGTCCAAGCCCTACATGATTGAGCCTACGCAGACAATTGACCTGAAGCTCCAATATTTGGAACAGCAGCTGCCCTTACCCCCACCCCCAAACTCCCCTAATGACATATCTCTTGAAATCATTGGTCTTGGTCAAAAGGAAACTGAAAACCACTGAACTGTTGACCTTTGCGAAAGCATCTCCGTGAGAAACTTACACCGATCAATTCACGTTTGAGTTCCCAACTTATTCAACGCTCCTGTGGCGACAAAGTTAGCCAAAGCAGGAGGAGGGGGGTTCTCAGTGCGATGGCGGGGCTTGTTGCTGAGCCCTGTCACCACGGCATGCAAGAGGTCACCAGCAGGTTAGTGCCCAAGATAAAAACGTGTTGTCTTCTCTTGTCATATTCACCTCCACTTCTTTCCTTTCTGTCACTAATCAGACATCATGTTAAGATGTTTCACAAAACCTTAATTAGAAGAGTTAGAAGAGCAGGTTTGAATAGGAACTCTGTCAAGTAGACTGAGACAAAGTTAGGAAGCTGTAAACACCCAAGTAATGATAAATGGCAGCCTTCTATAGAGCTGAGAGTATGTGTCTATGGGGGAAACCACAGGGATCACCATTAAGACTGATCTTCCTTAACAGCTTCATTAATGATTCAGAAGAGGAATTAAATAGCACAGCAATAAAGTTCCCAGATGAATGTAGCTCAAGAAGAGTTGGGTACACCGGACAACAAAATTCATACAAAAGGGGCCTGGTTTAAAAATGTGTCTCTCTCTCTGTGTGTGTGTAATACCTTGCTGAGCTTCCACTTGGGAAAATGCAGGCTAAGAACATTGCCACAATATATTACTGGGAGCAAGAGCTTACCAACATTCTGAAAAGGATTAGACATTTATATGCGTAAAAATCCAGAATTTATTAGGCAAAGTGATTTCAGATACATTTAACCTCTTTTATATTAAGGGTTACAAAACGTTCACTTAGGGACAGCCTATGCTTTAATTACCTTATGCATCCCTCTGATGTGTGAGTTGAAGAGTGAAAGAGAGAAGTACTGTACCTATTTAGGCAAAATTCTGTTGGTTTCTACTGCTGTATCTGAGGGAAATATTTTGAAATGCATATATTTGGGAATAAACAGATAAATGCAATTAGGTGCAAAGCTAGATAGAAGTCGGTTTTTGGTGGGTAGTAGCTGCAAAAAAAAAAAAAAAAAGCGATTGCAGTTTGAGTCAATGTGCACAGCAACCATTGCTGGAAAGTCTAGTTAGTGTTAAGTGTTTTGAGGTGAGATGTACAAGAGTTTAAAGGTAAAGGTAAAGGGACCCCTGACTGTTAAGTCCAGTCGCGAACAACTCTGGGAGATGCCCAACAACTTGGAAAATGTCACTGCTTATACAGCTGGAAATGTATCTAATTTTTAAATATGATACACCCAAAATTTTACTGAGCTCCATTAGAACCATCCTCCTTTGCGTTTAGCAAATTCTTTTGAAAATGTGATTCATTCTCCAAGTAGCACACGAGTCAATGCGCTGAGATAATGGTTTTAAAAAAAACCTGGTGTCAAAATGCCATCACCAGTGCAAGGGGACAGCCAATAACTCTTTCAGTGCCACTGGGAGACAGCCCCCAAACAGGTAACTTTTACATTATATTCATTTGGTCTGTCAAATTCTAAGACTATTGCAACAGCCCTGATTCTGTTACCATACACAGTGCTGTGCCAGAGGGGGTGGCCTGGTGCTGACCTAGATTTTTTTATTCTTTTTTTTTTGTTGCAAACAGTTCTTGAGGCTTTTGAAATGGAAGTGGGGCAGAGTTTCATAGCTTTGCCCCACTTTCCATGTTTTTAATGTTATTTCAGCTGAAGGGGTGTAATCCTTTTTCTGAAGCACTACATCTCGAGGCCAATCTTTAAACTCAAATGTATCTCCTTAAGAATTTTATTTTGGGTGGGAGAAACCTGTTAAACTGCCCTATTACAAATGTAGGGGGAATGTTTAGAAAAGAGCAGATCACGATGAGAAAGTAGGAAATAATTTCAGAGAACATAATGATTAAAATGCTAGCCAAATATAGGGAAGATACTTGAGGGGCACACATGCCATACAGACATACACAAATTACTATAGAGGCTAAAAAGGGGGAAACTATAATATATGGGGTGGTAATAAAAAGAGCTTTCCAACAGTGATATAATTTCTTGAGAAAATGCACAGGCGCGCCATTGCCTGGGACTTGAAACACACAGAGACAGAACGGAGTGTTAACAAAGCTGTACAATAAGCAACTCATCTGGAACAGCTGTAAAGAACCAGAATGACCTAGTGGTGGCTTCCTTCACTTTCTCCTTCCTTTCATTTTATGATCCTGTCACAATCCCAGCTCCTCTCCCAGCTTGGCTCTGTTTCTGTCATGCTGCGTAGCTTTGTATGGCAGGTACGAGATGGCTGCCCTGGGGGGAAGATAATTTTGCTGAACTGTCCATGCTTTAAAACACAAGGCTAGGAGAGCTGGAATGGCTCCAGCCATAAAACCTGAAATACCCAACCGAAGACTTCTCAGGAGAACGCCAGGCAAACGAATGGCTGTCAACATCAAAGTCTGACTCAAACCATCTAGAAGGGCATAGGGGAGGGAAAATACAGCCTCAGTGGGGCAGTTGCTGAGAATATCCTGGATGTTATCCTCTCAATAAGCCTTGCTCAGTTGTAAAGGTAAAGGTAAAGGTACCCCTGCCCGTACGGGCCAGTCTTGACAGACTCTGGGGTTGTGCGCCCATCTCACTTAAGAGGCCAGGGGCCAGCGCTGTCCGGAGACACTTCCGGGTCACGTGGCCAGCGTGACATCGCTGCTCTGGCCAGAGCCAGAGCCAGAGCCGCACACGGAAACGCCGTTTACCTTCCCGCTGGTAAGCGGTCCCTATTTATCTACTTGCACCCGGAGGTGCTTTCGAACTGCTAGGTTGGCAGGCGCTGGGACCGAGCAGCGGGAGCGCACCCCGCCGCAGGGATTCGAACCGCCGACCTTTCGATCGGCAAGCCCTAGGCGCTGAGGCTTTAACCCACAGCGCCACCTGCAGCTCATTCTAAATGTGGGTGCACTGCGTTGAAGAGGCTCAAGATCTCAGGCCAGCATCCAGGGGCTTTTCAACATATTCTTGATCTGCAGGAAGCCTGATCTCAGCAGATCTGTGATTGCAGGATGCTTTCCCACTTCCCCTTATGCAGCTCAGATGCTTCCACCTGGGTATGTTTCACACATGCGGATGAAGTGAAGCGGATGAATCCTGAGGTGGGCAGTGACGCAAAACAACTGCATTAAGGAGAAGGGCTCTAGCATGTCAAGGGAAAGGGCAATATTTTAGCCTTCTTGCCATAATTCTGTACATAATTTAGGAGTAGAGATACCTCAATAAGGTTGTACCCACACATGAGGAATAGCAAAGTATTTCTAGACTTGTAATTAAAAGATGTACAGTATGTTCATAAAACTTGGTAAAGGGTTATCTCCTGGAAATTGTAAGTGTCCTACAAGAGCTTTGGCTTAATGTTTTAAAAGAACATTTGAGGGTTTTAATATTGTGTGTGTGTGTGTGTGTGTGTTTCCCATTACTACTACAACTACTAGTACCATTCACATTCTCTGGAATCTGTGAAGACAGAAGAACCTTCTAAGTCTCCTGCGGCACCTCACACCTGTGGAGACTGCAAGAAATAATCAGCGTCAATCGATACTATAGCTGGGAGGTGTTCATCTAAGAAGTGCATGTTTTTATGATGCACATCTCCCATATGCAAAACATATAAAATGCACATCAAAGAAGTATGCACAATGAGACCTCAGATCTGGAAAGTGAACAGCAGGGATGTGGGATACTATACAGGAATCTAAAATACAACCCTCTCTCTCTCTCTCTCTCTCTCTCTCTCTCTCTCTCTGAGTTTAAGAGAAGGCTAATGTTAAAAGAACAACCCTTGACCAATGCCACATCCAAATGCAGTGGATGGGGTGCTGCTGCTGACTAAAAGCTGTTATGCACAATATGCATACTGTGGGATGCCATTTTTGAATGTACGTAGAAACCTAACACAGAAGGGTGGAAGGTTCCATCTTGGGCTATGTTACTACTTACAGGGAGGCTTTTGTTGGTTTCTGCACCAACAGTCTGAAGTGGTATAGTCCACTTTGCCACCTCAGAACTCTGGTCACCTCATTCTGTTCCTTGTGTAAGCCAGGCCTAACAAGTATTTTGATTAACAAGTACCACTGTATTCTATTGCTATTTTTGAGTGTACGCCTAGCAACAAGGAACACAATAAAAATTATCCTCAACTAGCCACACATCTTACGGCAGCTTCACCCCTCTATTATTGCAGTTAATATTTATTTATTTATTTATTTATTTATTTATTTATTTATTTATTTATTTGCCAGCCATCTGACTGGGTTGCCCCAGCAACTCTGGGTGGCTTCCTCCATAACAAAAACACAGCAAAACATCAAGCATTAATCACAGTAGTTGGTATTCAACTCAATTTTACTCAGAGAAGATCTACTGAAATTAATAGACTTAACCTGGCCATTTTTATTCAATACAATGGATCTACTGCTCTGAGTAAAACTTAGTTGAATACCATTCAAGGATACCTAATTCCCAGTGCTCAGTAGGCTCCAGGGTGTTGGTTTTTTGGGGGGTGGGGGGAGGTTGACAAGATGCCCTCTGTTCCCTCAAGATGTCCTTCACTTGTGTCATTATCAGTTTATTTATATGCCACATTTTCCGCAAGTAAATCTGTGCTCAAAGCAATTCACAGACAAAAACCAAAATCTAAATACAGTAATACAATACCTATACATAATGAGACATAAGATCTCTGCAACAGGACACTCAGAAACATAATAATCATCAGTTTGACATATATAAAAAATGCATAGAGCTTACTAATAGGTCAAGTCAAAATAGCCATTAAACAACTCCTAACAGGTGGCAGCAACCATCTCCTGATGGCAACCACAGAGTCTCTCTCCCCTCACACTTGCGGTGGCAGCCGTTCTTCACCCACGTCAGCTCACTAGCCCAGAGAGTTGGTGGATGAGAAAAAAAAAATTAGTAGAATACTCCACCATCAACTGCTCCTTCTCCTTGGGTAGTAAGGGAGGATAGGCAAGATTTTTTGCTACCATCTCTGGCCAACACAGCCATCTTCATCATGCAAGGATGCTCGCTCCTGATATCAGCTCTGCTAACTTGCTTCTGTGTGCAGAGGACAAACAATGGTGTTTTTTTTATAGAGGGGGAAAAACTGATGGAGTGGCTAAAGCAAGAAATATCAAACATGCTTCTGCAGGAGGGACAATAAAAAATAGTTAAATAGAAGGGAGGATGCCTTCATTCATTTATCTGTGATGGCCCAGCTGACTCCAACATACCAGTCAATTCCAGTGTTCAGAGAAAGGCAGGCCCAAACAACAAACTCATTAATAAACCATAATAATGTTTATTGCACCATTACCATCATACCTAAAACACTTGCTTGTATTTCCTTCCTTATAACCACGCAAGTTAAAAAGAATATTCAACTTAAAAAAAAAAAAAACCACTTCAAATGCTCATAAGGAATATTCGTGCCAAGCAATATATAAAGCATGGGTTGCTGGGGAGGTGGGGAGAGAGATTTAGTAGCTAAACTTCAGATGGTCACATCCTCAAGAGATTAGAACTGGCTGTTAAAACTACAGGTGTGATAGCAATAGAAATGGCAGTCTTAAGTGAGAATCTGGCAAGGGAGACGCTTATCTTTTGTTTATAGCCAAGATAAGAAATAACAAATGTACTTCTTCATATGGGAAAACTGCCAGCTTCTAGCATTGCTGTCTGGTTCTCACTGTCATGGGAATTAGAAGAGAGAAAAGCCAATTAGATACAGGCCATTGCTCTGCTAGGGTGGGACTGTTCTTCACTGTTACATGTGAGCAGTGCCAGCATCAGAGACCAGCACTGTGTGGCAACTACAGGAAGACCAGCGCCACTGGAAGTGACTACTCACCAATTACAGGAGCCCCAGACATTTGGGCTCTCATGGGTCAGTGCTGCTGTGGTGGTGGTTGCTCTATGCTATGCATGCCACCTCTTCCCCTCACCCTCAGACTCAGAGGGCAGGTTGGACAGGGCAGCTGCTGTCAATGAACAGATGTAGCTCAATGGTAGGAAATCTGATTTACATGCAGAAGGTCTCAGGTTCAATCTCTGATGTCTCCAGGTTAGGGCTGGGAGAAACCCCATTCTGAAACCCCAGAGAGCTGCTGCCAGTTAGTGTAGACAATACAGAGCTAGATGATCCAAGTGCCTGACTCTCTGCTTCTTACTTAAGGCTGCTTCTTCCTCTATGCTCAGGTGTCCATGAAAGTAGGCAACCTCAGTGGTGGATGTAAGGAACAGCTGCCACAGCCCCACCTGCGCTCTCGCTTGTGCAAAGTAAAGACTGACACTGGTAAGAAAGGCACCAGCTCTTCTAAACAATGCAGAGGTCACACTTTTGTATGCTCTAGCAAGTAAAATATGGCTCCCCCCATCTGCCTTCTTAAGTGTTATCCATTCTCCCACTTCACTACAGTGGTACCTCGGGTTAAGAACTTAATTCATTCCGGAGGTTCGTTCTTAACCTGAAACTGTTCTTAACCTGAAGCACCACTTTAGCTAAGGGGGCCTCCCGCTGCCACTGTTGCACAATTTATGTTCTCATCCTGAAGCAAAATTCTTACCCTGAGGTACTATTTCTGGGTTAGCGGAGTCTGTAACCTGAAGCGTCTGTAACCCGAGGTACCACTGTACTCTATGACCTCTGCCTTCTTCGTCATAGGTAGGTGAAGCTTTAGAAAATGAAAGCAACTCCACATGCATTAGTATACTTGTAGCTTACTTCTTCATGGGCTGATGAAGAAGATAAGGCAGTATGTATGAAGCAGAGCAAACAGAAGCTGGAGACACCAGTCAAACAGAACTCCTTATATGCAATGAGAGTATAGTTCTAAGGGCCTTGTTATCTCTCCCAGCGGAGACTATTACTGGGAGAGTGTGGAGCTTCTACTGGAGCATGCATAATGGAAAAACATTGTCACTTAGTCAATAAGCAGCTGGTCATAAGTACTGTCAGTTCCAGATGCTACGCTACCCTTTACTCAGCACATTCTCCTTGCTTTTCTTGTCTTCCTAAGAGCAACCAGGCAGAATTTCCAACAACCACAAGCACGGGAATGCTCCCCATTCCCTCGTGCCATACAGACCACCTGTAAGGTTTACAACAGCTGTAACAGTGACCAAAGAGAATATCCATGTTATTCCACCCTGCTGACCACATAACTCCTTTCCAGAGTATAGGACCAAAAAAACCCTTCCTGAACTACCTAGTAAAGCCGTAGCAGAAACTGCATGATTATATGACTCAGGGTTTCTGTCCATATCCAAATTGGGCACAGAGCTATGCCAGTCCAGAAGTTGACATATTTGAGTCAATGGGGGTGGAGGGTGGGTAAGAGAAAGATATATGCTGCCACTCTCACCTTCCACCCTGGCTGCAGTGAACTAGCAGGGCATTGGATATGATGGTTGCTCCATTACACATTCTCCCGCACTTCCACCATAGAAACTGTTCAGCTAATATCTTAATAAGCCAGGAAATGGAAGCCAGAGCCACTGTGTTCTGTGCAAGAACTCTAAAACTATTCAGGTCAGACCATGCTAAGGAGGAAAAACCAATTATTATGCTATGTGTGAAGCAGGCTTACTGCCATTAGCTATGTAAAACTCTGAAAAAGGACCCAGCTACATGGGGATCACAGCCCCTGCCTTCTTTCCATACCATGGTGGTAGAAAGCAGGAAGCAATTAGACAATGCACAGTGATCCATTCACATTGCCACTCCATTTCCTTGTTACAGAAAAGCCACCATGGTAATGAGCACCTTGGCAGCCTCAGGGGATATAATGGGCTCAGATTATAAACTTCCATTAGTGCACCTAAGCAACATGGCTAGGCTTTCAGTAGCACTCAGCATGTTCAATGGGAAGGGGTCACTAGTGGTCTTAAAGAAGACCATAAGCACACTGCCATTCTTTTCTGCTTCTTGAGCTGGTACTTTGGTTTTATCCCCAGAGTGGAAATTTCAGACCCAGCATTTCTAACTTAATATCACTTACATTTAAGTTACAGATAAATCAGTTATCTGTATAAGTTTATGTAATTATATATGAGTTTTTGGTTTATACAACACACACAATTTAGTTCTTAGGTGCCTTATTTGGAACAGGGTTCCTTATGCATACCTTCCAACATTTCTCTGGTGAAAATAGGGACATCCTACAGAAAAACGGGACGTTCTGGGATCAAATCAGAAACCGCGATGGATTCTGTAAATGCAGGTTGGGTGTGTGTGTATATATAGGGACATGGAGGGTCTGAGCTTGTTCCTCCTGAGGCCTCCTACCATCCTCCAACTCCCTTTTTGCCCCACCTTTTTCTATAGCAAAGTTTTCTTCCTCTGCCCCCAATGTGCCTGTGACAGGTGACAGCCACTCAGTTAGCTAATCCTAGACACTTTGGCTCAAGCTGTATGTGATGCAGTTTTTCATGTTTTCCTCTTCTGCATTTTTTGATTAAACTATAAGCTTGGGCAGGCTGTGTATGGGGTGTGTGGTAGTGGTGTTGGGGAGAGAGAAACACTGCCCCAACCTTTTCCCCCATGCCACTTTTCAGCTCAGTATTGCCCTTGCCTCAAGCTGCTTCTTCATCCACAAGAGTCAGAGTTCATATACCATCCTTTGGTCTCAATCACATCAGTTTTCTAACCATGGAAGTCAAACGAGGAACAGATGTTTCTGACCCTGTTGCTGTTTTAGAGGAATGAATATATGCATTTTAATGCAGTTTGGTTATTGTTTTTAACTAGATTGTTTTTTTATTATTCTGGGATGAATAATACACAGTGGTGTGAATGGGGTGTTAGGGGAGGGATAGTACCTCTGGTGGGGGACATGTTATGCTGCTTCTGGGGTAGTTTCCCCACCTTTGGTCCTCACCCTGCACTCAGCTTTCACCTGTGGCTCCTAGAAGCTGTCAGCATGCAACAGCAGCCACATCCTGGGGAAAAGCTTAGATTGGCCAGCTAAAACAGGTGAGGGCTGTCTCAAACCCTCAGTGAGTTAGGGACTTCCCCTGCATGCAATGACCAATAGTGAGTCCAATGGTCAAGAAGAAGACCAATAGTGGGTCCAATGGTCAAGTAGACCAATAGTGGGTCCAGTGGTCAAGAAGGTAGTATCTTCACATGCTATAGAGGAAGTGAGGGGCAGATGGGGCTCATCAACCTGGGAAGGAAGCCCATCTAGGAGAAGGAAAAAGCTGATCCTAAACCTCCGCTGCCTTGCAGGATATCTTCAGCAGAAGAGAAGGCTAAGAAGTAAACCCTACACAAATCCAGAGTAGAGTCCCTAATGTGGTTGAATGCCGCCTTGTGGGGTCTTGTCATCTGGGCAGCCCAGGCTGGTCCAGGAGAGGCTACTTCAACAGCATTAATGCAGCAGTTTGACTTCACTCCTGGAGGCATGCTCCAATGTTCCCTGAGACAGACGGATGCCAACAACAATTTTATATATGTTTTTTAATGTGGAAAACTGTATTGAATCCCAGCTTGAGAGAAAGGTGGGGCATAAATATATCAAAGGAATTAAATAAATAAATAATACTCACAGATATCCCTTTATCTACTACCCCAGACATTCATTTGTCCCTGACCATGTTTCCTGTGGACTCAGCCGAAACCTCTCTTCTCACACTTCAAGAAGTGAATTAGACATAGTACAGAAAATTATACAGCAAATCATGTTGATTCAGGAGAATACATGGGAAAGACAAGCCTATAGGTGATCAAGTTTATCTAGATTGGCTCTTCAAAAACTGGACACCACTTTCTTCTGCACTGATATAAAGAGAAGACATAAACAAATGCATTTGATGGTATGAGGAAGGGAAGAAGGAATGGAAGTAGGAAGGCAAAGAACTTTGAAGATTCTGTTACATAGCATCCAGCAGTATATGCCAATTATTGAAAAAATAGCTGCAGATCTAAATTCACAGATGTAACGGTCTACCAACAAGACATTAACTGTAGTGTGTGAACATTCACTGAGGGGGAGACGGTTCTTGGTGGCAGGCCCCACCCCCTATACAAATTCAACTGAATGCTGCATGAAGTCTACAACTGTACAACTGTACATGTGTATGGCTCTCTCATTATTGGGACCCTGGAAAACTAGTGTTCCCAATTACAAGGTAAGTATCCTGTGGGTGTGTAAAACTGAGTGTGTGCGCTGTGTAGACACTTTGCAGTTCTACAACCTGAATAGAGCTGAAGACTTTGCTCAACAGCTTATCCTGCAGGGCAGCTGAAATGATTTTACACAGAGAAATCCAGGCACCTGATCAGTGTTCTCCATAAACACGGAACAGGCGTGAGCTATTAGGTACAGTTTAATGAACAGAGTTCATTGAATTAACTGTCTGAGCAACAGTTTAAAGATGCAGAACACTGGATATTGATTTTTATTAGTATAGTAATTACTTAAAGGCCAGACACTAAGGAACTAGAGCAGAAGGTCTTCAGTTGAATGCTGAGTAAATTGCTAAATGTGGTAAATCACTGATATTTATCGGTATTGAAATATTGATATTATCCAATACTAATAGTATTGTATCCAATACTAATAGTATTGGATCTTGTTAACTGATCTATTTGTTATGTTTTATGCTCATTCAAAGTTTTGATAAGCTTTAAATGAACTGTAATTGTTAAACTGGAAATGTTACGTTTACATACTATGGTTCTTTTATTTATATTGTCTACCCTGTGCAATGCTTTGAGCACAATGTATTTGTGGAAAATGCAGTATACAAATAAACTGACTACCCAAGAAGAGCTCTTGTTGTGTTCTTTAGAGGTCAGTTTAAATGTTGCTTTACAACCATTCTAATACAGTTGTACCTCAGAAGTCGAACGCCTTGCGAGGAGAATGTTTTGGCTCCCGAACGCCGCAAACCTGGAAGTGATTGTTCTTCCTGCAGCCAATCAGAAGCCATTTTGATTCCAAAACGTTTTGGAAGTCAAACGGACTTCCAGAACGGATTCTGTTCGACTTCCAAGGTACCACTGTATTAAGCATGAGCAGCCTGTTTCCTTTTCCATTCCAGCGGAGTCGGTCAGTTCCTCAGTGCCTAAAAAAGTCCACTCCTCTTTCTAGTGCAACTATCTTATCCACACATTAAAATCTGTCAGCTCTGCCTGCCTAGCTGTCCCTGCACATGGAACAGATACAGCATTTCTGATGAAAACTACATTGAGCAGCCTGGATTTCAACATTCTACCCAAATTTTGCTTCAAGGATGGCAGAAAAATGCTTCCCAATGTGAACCATGGCCATTTATTCCTTCCTTATAGTATCTACCAGGCTATCTTTTCTATATATGATAACCACAACATTTGCATTCAACACCCACACCACAAAGTCATCTCTCTGTACTAGTAATAATTGTAGCACCCACCCCTTGCCCATCACGTCCAGGTACATATATATTCAATGCAAGTTCATCAGCCCCCAAAAGGGTCCCTTCAAAGTGTTGCTTCTCTCTTCCTGACACTGTCCTTACACAATATTTCTTTGTGACCTTGGAACCATTTGTCTAAAGTGAGATACCTCTACTACTCCCCTGGAGGTCTTGCATCTGTGTGTTCCTTTCACAAGAAGCTGGAAAAGCTGGAAGTTCTCCTCCTCTGGTGGATAAACTTATCTTTAGACATGTAAAGGCAGACATTAACCGTTATACAGTCTACTCTTCATTATTATATTACTTTCTCCACTTTGGACTAAGAAGCTTCAGCAACACAAAACCAATTTCAGAGCAACCTAAGATTTCTATGCCATAGGAGAAGTGCTCTTCAAATAAGATATTAAGCACAGGACACTTTTGTCTGACTCTGTGAATGCCCAGCTGGAATATGAGCAAGCTGGTTTTCAAAACAGAATTGGCAACAAAGCTGGCAGCCCCTCTTCAGAGTAAGCAGGTGCCAAAAGTAACAGACTGTTTTGTGGGTCTTTCTTTTCATTGCATATGCCAAGAAGAGGAGTGCACTACGCCCGCTCTTGATGTGACTAGACACAGATTGGGTGGGGAGACCTTCAAATCCATTCTCAAAGCCCCCTTAATCCACAATGCCAGCCTCCAAACTAATTTCTTTCATCTTTCAAAAGAATCCCTACTACTAATGCTGAAGTCTTTGCTCTTTACCATGGTGTTAATTATTTGCCTCTGCATCGTTTAGCTGTCTTTCAGCATGGAATAATCAGAAATTATTCCAAACCTGCTCACTCCTTACAAAACTCTTTTTTCAATAACTTCCAGGGAAGGGTGGGGGAAAAGATTATTAAGCCTATTCAGCCCTGTTGTGTTAATATCCCCTGACTAGACATTGTCAAAGGATGATTTAGGCTGAGTCTGCATGGCCAAAATACTATAAATGGAGTTTAAATTAGTTCTGATTAATGCATAATTGACTGATGTGATTGTACATCTCATGTGTGCTGATGCACAGCTGAACCACAAAATCCACACCTCAAAGTGGTGTTGGAGCTGGTGTTGTTGATTTGCTGACATCTATACAGTATATCAGGAAAGGGTTTAGCACTGAGCTGACCTGCAAAACGTTGCTGTTGGTTTAGCTATTCCTCCCAGAGCCAAATTGGGGCTCTGGTTCCAGGTGTTTGAGACATGGTTTATTTATTGAATCTATATACCGTCCTATATCCAGAGGTCTAGATAGCATCTTAAAAAGCAGAGACATCACCTTGCCAACAAAGGTCCGTATAGTTAAAGCTATGGTTTTCCCAGTAGTGATGTATGGAAGTGAGAGCTGGACCATAAAGAAGGCTGATCGCCGAAGAATTGATGCTTTTGAATTATGGTGCTGGAGGAGACTCTTGAGAGTCCCATGGACTGCAAGAAGATCAAATCTATCCATTCTTAAGGAAATCAGCCCTGAGTGCTCACTGGAAGGACAGATCGTGAAGCTGAGGTTCCAATACGTTGGCCACCTCATGAGAAGAGAAGACTCCCTGGAAAAGACCCTGATGTTGGGAAAGATGGAGGGCACAAGGAGAAGGGCACGACAGAGGGCGAGATGGTTGGACAGTGTTCTCAAAGCTACCAGCATGAGTTTGACCAAACTGCAGGAGGCAGTGGAAGACAGGAGTGCCTGGCATGCTCTGGTCCTTGGGGTCATGAAGAGTCAGACACGACTAAACAACAATACCCAGAGGTCTCAGGGTGGTTCACATAAATATAGAGATGAGGTGGGTGAATTGTCCACTGGAGGATGCAAGCAAAGAAGCAGACGTGGTGTCACTACAGATGACAACATGGAAACCCTGACAGATTCCATACTTCAGCTTTACAGGAAGTGGGAAACGGTGTAGTTAAAATGGAAATGCTCTCGCGTAGCATAAGAAACAACTGTGCATCTTAGGCAGTGTCTCTATCAAAGCTGCCCTTTGAAACTGAAGAGAAGCAACTGCACTCTAATAGAATTCCCCTTCAAAGGTCTTTTGATGACTTCTTTTTAAAAAATAAAAATAAATGAATGCACTGTGAATATGAACCTATAAATGCCCTAGGCAGGTTGTTTAAAGGACATTAAATCTCTTGGGGGATGGGGATAGGAGTTCTGCCTGTTTCTTTTGAGCAAAGAGCAGTTTAGTTTTGAGGAGGAAAGAAAAGCATTCATACCTCTCTTTATCCATTCACACCTTTTCTGTGTTGCAAACTCATAGTCAGGCCTACTTTTTTTGGTTCACCATAGTTCACTGAAAGGCCAGAGGAGAGCTCTTTGTCTACCTCGCTCAGTCTCAATTACAATTGCAAATAAAACACAATGCACAGCACTACAGATCTTCACAGACTGTGGTTGTGTTCCCAAAACCTCCTACTGGTGAGTAGAACCACATTAAATTTTAAGGCTGTACTCTCAAGTGGTTTGTGGAAGGCAGCCAATAGCTCTTGTGAGACATTTCTCTATAGTCTATATACCAATATGGATAAAAGATGCATGGAGATGCATATACTGAAAGGATGATCTATCAATCTTACCCCCACTCATCACATTTGGGTGGGCAACACTAGCAAAGTATTATAAGTCACAAAGACACAATTGCATTTATTTATTAAATTTGCTAAATCTATGCAGCCACAAAATCAAACATTTGTTTTATTAAGATGGAGTATGACTGATTCACAGATGGTAAATATATTCTGCTTTTCTGCTGATGTACCGGTAATCTGCATAATTCAGAGTTGATTCTTGGCCAGCTTTCAGCCAAATGGGGGGGGGGGACTATGGCTTTTGGAAAATGAACATCAATTCTAAGTATGTATGTATTTCAATTATAAACAAGTGATGATCGTTTCTGTGTTTTAGGAAACGTTCATACCTAGCAGTGGATGAGAAGAAGCCGCTGATTATAAAACTGTAGATATGTTCCTTAAATTACAGATACCTCAATTTATCCTTGTTGAAGTTTTAAGGATTTAATACTGGGAGAGGTTTTCCACCTAAATTAAATAATATTGACTACAAAGTTGTGACGTTGAGGATGAAGTGTCCCCCTTTCATATTACAAATACACCTTGAAATCCGTTGATTCTCTCTCTTTCTCCCATACACACAAACACTGTCCTCCATGCCCTGGTTTTAATTTACTGATGAGTTGCAGAATTGATTTGGTAGCTTGAAGCTACTTTTCATTTTGTATACCATTTTGGGTGCTCCTATCTGTAGCCAAGCAAATTATACCCAGACTTCAATTCATCATCAGGGCTTGATTAATATACATGGGTGTGATCCAAGATCCCTGTCCCTCCTTGGCATTTGGAAGTGATCCCTTTCTAGAACACGGATGGAGAAACTTTTGGGTTCTGTGGACAAGTTCCTTATCAGATTGAGCCATGTGGGCCAAGACAGGGCATGGAGGTGGTTGTGCCCACCCATGTCAATCACCTGATATCACAATGGTGGCTAAGAGCTGAACGCTTTGAAGTCCCAAAGTTGGGACTTCAAAGTGCACACAAACTTGCAAAGGAATCCTGCACATCGCTTGAAAGCACCAGAGGCTTCAATTTTTCTTCCCATCAGTTTGTTGGAAGTAGAGCCAAAGTTTCCTTTCTGTAAGCATTGCTGTACAAGTGAGTTTGCCATGGAGAAACTGCTTGTGCAGCTGATCCAGCAGGTTTCAGCTCTACCAGGCTGAAAGTGATTCTGCCTTATTCCAATTAATCAGTAATTTTAACCATCAACCCTGGCCACGGGCCATGCTAGCTGGGGCTGATGGGAATCAGTGTCCAACAACACCTTGAGAGCCACTGGATCCCTGTCGTCCAATAAACCATAGGCTGCATCCCTGGGCTAGCAACTCCATCCAACCACCCCAGGCAAATCCAAAGGCAAGCCAACCAACCAGCAAATGCACGAGGCCGCTGCTGCTTCTGAGTTGAGGCTGGGGAGCCCAGCAAGAATGAGAGAACAACTTATGACTAGCTTTTGGGATTCCCCACCCCCTCTAAGGGAACTCAACTTTTGAACTGTATTTTAATTGAAAAAAATAATTTGCTCAACAAGGGAATACATACATTCCTTGCTGTAGGGTTTCCTAAACTATCGGGAGTATTTGTTAACCACCTAGTTGATTGCTTGCATGTGCAAGCAATCAACTGTAATATATACAATTTTAATACATAACTGCAAATAGTCCTCCAAGCTGCCTCTATGTACTACTCCAAATTAGTATCTAAGCTAGTGCAGGAACTTGGAAAACTATTCACTTTCTTTCCCTGAAGTGGTTCTCTGGTTAAATCTGACCAAACTTTGACAGAATCAGCAATTGTCTTTGTCAGTATGCTTGGCTGTGAGTGTGTCCCCGTTTCTAATGAGGGAACTTTGCAGGCTGTGAATGTGAGCAGTCTGCCAATCTAAGACCATGCCAGTTTTCAAAGAACAGATAATAGCAATGGTATTGCTTTTGACGCTTGTTGCAGTAAATACTAATCTGCCACTGCAAGCTAATGTCACAAGAGAAACAGCTAAAGCTTTTAAAAGGAATGCCCCCCCCCCAAAAAAAATAATCGCAGGAGTATACATTTATTTTTTTTTTCACTCAACAATGGAGTAAATTGTTGAATTCTAGTAAATGGTGAGGGTATTTAAATACCTTTAGCAATGTGTAACAATATGAAGGAGGAGCAGAGGAAGCACAGGCAATGCTTTTGCTGTGGAAATTTTTTTTTTAAGTGTACAGAAGTGTCCCTGTTTTCAGCTGTGAAATGTTAGAAGGTATGGATAGCCTGCAGGGACATTAATTCCAGCACAAGCATAACACAGTGAGAAGAAGGGAATCTACTGCAGCACTTTGCTGGCATTACGAGTCTTTGCAGCAGCACCTTTGGCTTATCAATAAACCAGCATCTGCAAAATCCCTGTTCAGCCAGAACACGCTGATGCTTCTTGCAGGATGAGGATTGTGAACCAAGACCATCTAGGAACAGAGCATACAAGGTCTTCATTTGCCTTGCAGCTATTATTGGATTGGATGCTGCAACTCCAAGCAAAGGTTGCCAATACTTAAATAAACAAACAAAACAAAAGCCAGCTGTGTCTTGCCTATCCCAGGACATTGCCTCTTGACAGTCATCATATCTGGATGCTTCAGGAAGCTCTTTAAGTGCCATGTATTGGTGAAATAATCTAGTCCCTGTTGCAAGTGTTTCAGGGGGCAAAGGGTGAAGACAAAGACCCAACTGCTTTGGAGCTTTCGATGGAAATGTACCTTCCTTCTCCAGGATTGAGCTGTGAAAAGACAGTTCTGCAAGCAGAGGCTGACTGAGTGTGTACAGCGCTGCTTGTCTGGCCCCATGAGATATCACCAAGGAACTTCTCCTCCATCCCTAGAGCACTTTTGCATGTTTAAAAAAAGCTCTTTTAAAAAAGTGATGAATGGATAAATATCCACACAGCACTTTCAAACATTAATGAATGACATTGTCCCCGAACCATACAGAAGAGGTAAGAAAATAACTGAGCCAGCAATCAATTTACTAATATGCACACCTGTCATTTCAGATCCTAAAATGTGAGGAAGCTGGGCTTGCACTTCAGCTGAGGAATCTGTTGGAGCTCTTTTTTATTAATAATATTATATTTGTCTTCAGCCACAGGCATTTATGCAGTAGGCGAGATAACAATGAGATTCCTGACAGATAGCTGTTGTTATGCAACAAGCCTATCAGTAGCTGATATTTCTCATCTTCCAAAAAATTCTCTATCCAGTTTCTGACCTCCTATGTTTTACTGCTGGCTTTTATTGCTGCTTGCTTGAAAATATTCTTAGCTGCTTCTAAATCCCATCTGTCTGATAACTAAATGAGGTAAGTTACTAATTCGAATGGCACTGATCAGAGTTTGTATACACACTGACTGTTAGTTTAATTGGAGGCTACCTAGTTGTAGCATTATGAGAAAGAGTAAATGACTGAACCGTATTTACCTTTTAAAGATATAATTGCAGTTTTCTATATTTCAGTCATATCCCTTCTTGCAGTAAAATCCTATGAGCCACCTATGCTAACAAAGCAGCTCAAAGTATCAAGTGCAAGAGATCCTGGCGTAAGGATAAGACTGGAGTACTGGCACATGACCTTAGACTCATTGCTGACACAGAAACAGCTGGCTCCAGCCAGCTGTTGCCACCACGAGGGCATTAAAAGTGACATGGTTGGGCTCTCTCTAGTTCGCATGCACAGAATACTATGGAGGCTGGCACAAATCTATAATGCCAGTTCCTTTTCATAATGCTTCGGGTGCAAAGCTGCCAGACACTGGTGTTATGCCTGCTCCTGAGGGCATTAGAGTAAGAGTTTAATGCAGTGCATGGAGACGTGTATCCTTAGAAGCAGAAGAAGTATTTATTTAACGTCTGCTCTTTAGAACATGATCTGGGAGTTGCATGAAACAGTGAGTAGAATGAAAAGTGAAAAGTCAATATAAAAAAGGTCTGTTGATGCAGGCCAATGAGGATGACAGGAGAAAGGAGGGATGAGGAAAAACAGAAGAGGGATGAAAAGGGGGGCGTGGAGGGAAAGAGATTGGCAAAGAAGGAAAAAGGAAAGGAGGAAGTAGATGAAGGAAACTAAAGCAAGCTCTTACCAAATCAAATTACGGCTTTAGCCTGAATGAGGAGGAGTGAAGGCATCCAGAATGAAAATCATGTGGCAACTTTGCTCCTTCCTTAGTCCTATTGCTGCCATGCCACCCAGAGCAGGCGATGATTTACCTTAACATCATGTGCGAATCCAGGCTCATGGCTTTTCTTCTCCCGATAAACCACAAGGGGTAAAGCAAGAATAAACCTTGGTTACAGCTCATTGCTTGTTGAACGTAAGACAAACCACGAGCCCCCTTCACGCATAACACTAAGCCAAACTGGGAGATTAGCTTTCAGTAGTGTGGCAGGACCAGGGACTGTGATTTTCACTCGTGAGTTTCCTCCCACAATCTCATCCTCATTGCATGTGAGCAAGGCCACCATCCGATACACAGACAGCAGCAGTTATCTGAAATCAATGACTTATCTAATATCATGGACTCGTTTATCCAAAAAATTAGCTAGATTGACTTGGGGGCAGGATGGTTATTTATTTATTAAGTTTTCCTAATTTTATGAGATAAAGTAATACTTTTACATTTTTGACTCTTGAACAATTGCTGTCCCTCCTCATTCCTGCTAGCAAATACTCTGAACCATTGCTTTAGATGCAGAGGTATACAAGCCACAGCTTGTGCCGTCAGGGCTAAAGGAAATTAATACAAACAGGATGTTAGCTGTTTCTTTTACTGAACCAAGAAGTGCTAATCCTTTTAGCCTTCATTTGCGCAGAAGGCTTGCCAAGCTCCTGACAATTTTAGTTGGCCTTCCCGTTATTATTTTAGTTCTATCATCCTTTTAAAGAGGGTGCTATTAAGGTATGGATGCAGTGTTTTCAATACAACAATGTTGTGACATTTCTCTCCTTTCACAGTAATCCTTGATGTTCTGTTTCCCCTTTTTTATGGGGCTATTTTAACATGGCACCAATACCATCTCTTCGGGTAAGGGCTGGTACACCCATGAGGCAAGACGAACCACCGGCAGGGTCCACAGGGGCAGCAGAACCTGATGTAGATCTTTATTCCCCCTTGTTCCTGATGTAGATAATCACTCACCCCTTCTTCCCTTCTACTTTGTGGTCCACCTCAGGTCCTAAAATGTATTGGGCCAACCTCTGCCTTGGGCTCTAGCACTAGCCAATTCATCACCTTGAGCTGCACCATAGTGATTCTTGCTCACCCACCCAACCTGCTCAATCTACAGCATTTTGCTATGATGGGCCAGTGTAAAACTGTACAGTGATATAATGTTGTGAAATAGGGGATCGTCTCATGACTTCCTGCAAGGAGCACAGGTTTGCTATAACAGTTCAATAGGTAGGAATTAGCAGATGAAGCATTTCATGGTGTGATGGAGATAACTTTTACAAACTACTGATTGCTGCCTATCAGGCTGCAGTAAGAGGCAACTCCAATGAGGTTTTTCAGAGACTCGGAGGTGATGTGTTCAGATACAACACTAGAACAAGACTCATCACAGGTTTCACTCCTGCCTGATTAGTCCAATTGTCTGCTGTGTTCTCCGTGTAAATGGCAAAGAATGAACCACTGGTTCAATTGACATTCATGCTTCAGGAAAGCTGTCCATTTTTTTATTTCTTAAAGCCATCTATATTACGGTCATTGATCCAAATATTCACTCACCGTCACCATTTTTATATTTAAAAATACAGTAAATTTTTTTTTAAAAAAATTGCAAAGCTGCTCTAGGAATGAAGTGAATGGTTGATATGTTTTCATGACGTCATAGGTCTATGCAATCTGCACTGCGCATAGTTGCTGCTGCATACTTACAGAAATGTTTTTTATTCCAGAGATCAAACCTAGTTCACTGGGACTAAACATGGTGGTTGCTTCCAAAATCACCTGCATGCAATCTAAGTCTAATCTCCCTCCTCACTTCCTACCGGTCTGCTTCAGATATTACAGTCTAACCCTGAAGTCATACCATGACTCTGCTGGGTGTGGCAAAGTTAAATAAGAAGAGCAGGAGTGGGCAGGAAGTAGATTGGGATCTACTGCTAGATCTCTAGGTGGCTTGCAAAAGATTGGCAATGATTTCTGATTCCCCCAACTGTTTGGGAATGCAGGGGCAGATTTTAGTCTTTCAAATTTCTGTGGTGCCCTGTGTGAGGCTAAAATTTGACACACACACCCCCTACCTCTCACCTCCCATTCTGCTCAAGAACCAGTCACACTGCCCTAAATCCACCTCTGGGCAATAGTTTCTAATTCCCATATTATTTTAACAATGTCAACAACAAAAAAGCACCTTTCCCCCCTTAAATTAGGTTGCTAAAATGAATAAAACTTGGTGTTAACCAGGAATGGACTTTTGTATGAAAGGACTGTGAGCTCAGTTCCTGTCTGGTACTGAAAAAACAGCTCAAAGGCTGTTTTTCCAATTCTAACTGTATGTCTTTTGCACCTAGCTGTGGTTGGTACAACTTTGGATTCTAATTTTTTTTTTTAATCGAACAAGTCTGAAGTCTGAACCTAATAACTAAATGGCTTCAAGGACACATATAGGAAAGCCTGGAAGGATCACATAGCAAGGATGGGCAGCTGCTAAGGGCCCATGGGTGTTTCAATGATCCATGAGACAAATTCCAAATAAGGAATTCCTCCTACTGGTCAACTGAGCAATAGGAGACAAGCAATGCTCAGAACACCAGAAAAGAAGATGAAATAAGAATTACAAAAACAATGTGCTCTCTTTGGGAAACTGGGGAGAGGGAACTGCTGGTATTTTTGCCTAGAGACCCACAGAAACCTGGATTTGGCCTTGCATAGAGGATTCTGGTCTTGACAGAATAAAAGAACTACAAAGAAATGTTGACATTTCACAGCTCCCTCCTCCAAAGCAAACCAGGACATATGTATAGGGAATCAGACCTTGGACTCTCATGTTCCCTAAAGCGATGGTTTGACTGTTTTGGTACAGAACCTTTCCTCTTGGACAGGTGAACAATCATCTCATAAAACCGAGTTCTAACAATCCTAGTCCTGGCTAGTTCTAGATTGTCCGATAATAACCTGTACATGGACTGGAGTATAGCAACCTCCTGTTCCAGACTTTGGTCACTTCTCCTGCTTGGCTTCTGGCAGTACTGATATGGCATGTCTCTGACCTGCTTCTATGGACCCTTTTCCTGATATGGGTTTACTTTGTAGCATTGTTCTTATTATACAAGGGCTTAGGACAACTGTTATTCACTCCTGCCCTGTGATCATGAACGATACAAACTCTGGGTCCCTCCACATATGTACACCATATTTTTCCCCTCAAAATGAGAAGTGGAATGTTCCTGTCGTTCTATGTAGTTATCATATATAAGTTATATAACCTAAGACTAAATGATTTGTGAGATTTGTGATATAGGACATGTCACCAGTTCATTCATACCTTTGTTTCCTCATCTAGAAAAGGAGAGTAGTTAGACGCACAAAACTGCCAACCAAAGGAATTACCTTACGTATGAATCTGCTTCTCCCCACCCTCCAAAATAAGTCACCATAGAAGTGGATGGTTTTACCGTCTTTCTGGCAGGAGAGCAAACATTTATTGAATCAAAATGTCAAATTGGAAAAGACTCGCTCATGTGAAATGAACCCAAGATGAGTCCTTTCATTTCAAATCAACAACTTAACATGAATGACTTTTAAAAGAGAAATATGACTTTCTTAAACTAGCAGGCAGGCAGGCAGATTAAGGGTTTATGGCACAGCTGCAACTACGCTAAGGCTGATTTGGCTTCTGAGTTCGCATGATAACCAATGAGAATTGGCTACGTGCTACCATTTGAAGCTAAATCAGCATGAGGGCTGTGTTTCGTGCCCTCATTATGGCATCTTGTGGAAAACAAAAGTATTTTTTTTAATGGTGCCCGGCAGCAGGCAATACAACTTCTGTTGTGGTAAGATGAATACTTAGCACCTGTTTGTTGCCCCCCCACTCCCAAAAAAATCCCACATCACTGAAAGCATCTGAACAGTGGGGGCAGCTAGGATGGGCTCAGCCCTAAACTAAGCCATATCGTGCCAAAAACCAGAGCACACATTTCAGATAGCCTCTGGAAGTTTCTATTCACTTCAAATAAAACACATCAAAAGATTTAGGAATATTATTAACTAAAAGTGCTCATGCTCCTATTATTTAAGATGCTGTGTGCTTATGCATCCCAATGTGCATGTACTGGATACATGCAAACTTTACTTCCCAAGAGTAAAAGTAGGGAGAGCACTTGTTCAGCATGTACCAATGGGAACAACTGCATGTATGCTGCCTCTGAATTTTGCATCAGTATGTGGTCTGTGGATATAGCTGGCAAACATAACCTCTACCCCACAATGAATTTACTTTCGCTGCTAAAATTGTGATCACGCTAAAGCTACTCAGAGTAAACCCAATGAAACTGGGTTGTGAACTGCCCTGAGATCTAGAGATGAAAGGTGGTATACAAATTTAATAATAATAATAATAAAAATAATAATAATTAATTAACCTAACTTAGTCATGGTCATGAATTTCAATGGGTCTGCTCTGAGTAAAATTTAGTTGAATACTACCCTATGTTTCCCAGAACTGGAAGGGTTCTGAATTTGTCTAACCAAACACAGTATGTTAAAGAGTGAAGTTCCCTCACACAGTGAATCCTGAATATGAGAGCTAGGCAATGGAGGCTGGTCCACTGGGGCTACTGAGACACAGCCCTCCCAATGAAAATGTCAAGCAATTTTTATTTCCTCCTCAAAATCTCAAAGCCATGTACACATTTCTGTCCTACATACATTTTTAATATTTCCTTAAATTTAAAATTTTCCGTGAATCCCCTGTTCTCTTGCCAATCATCTCTCTTCACCACTCAGCCAATCCTAACGCCTAAGTATAGCTATGGCAAAGAGGTCTATCTCAAATCATGTGACTGATTGGGCTGCCGGAAGTTAGCCCTAATCTGTTGATATGAGGCCTTTTCCATCACAGCCACTATAGCAGATACAGGCTGCTTCAAAGACAGTCCTATGTGGTAGCAGTAGTGTATCAGTATCACACATTGACTATGAGCATGCTCAGAGCTGCTTCCCTGAAAGCCAGAGAAACAACCGGAAGTGCTTCCTACTTTGAGGAGTTCTGTTTAGCAGTTGTTTTGTTTCCATGTCGTGGAAGCAGTATATGCAAGTAGATATAATATATAACATGCGGCACAATGGGTCAGTGAATCAGGCTGTTAACCAGAAGGTTGGTGGTTCAAACCCACCCATGGACGGCAATAGGCAGGATTCCTGCATTGCAGAGGGCTGAACTAGATGACCCTCAGGGTCCCTTCCGACTCTACAATTCTATGATTCTAAGTAGAGTTCAATATGACTGAGGAATCTGTAAAGCATTAGCCACAATGAAATTCAGTCCACTGAAGCTATCTGCAACAGTGAACTGGACTCCATGGGAAAATTAGAAAGACCTCTGATGTTGGCCATAATGACTGTACATAAAGGCAATGCATCTCAGCTAGTTTAAGGTATTGTGCACAATCAATTGCTCATCAGGTGGATGTGCCCAGGCAGCTATATCACTTAGCAATTTGGTTAGTATGGTACTAGGAGGTGTATTAGCACCACCAAAAGTTGGGACTTGATCCAGTTTTACACACTTACACAAACACACACACACACACACTGGTAAGTTGTTGGATGGTGTGGTGTTGTGCATAGATGCAAGTTCTTACCTTTAGTAGACATAAAAGGCAGAAAAGGCATTGTTAATTAAAAACCTAGTGTTGGCAGTACTGTTAAAGTAAAACTAATTACAAACAAACATAATCATACCAAACTTTAAGCTTAGTAAGGGGGGGGGGACAGTTTAATGCATATTCTTCCATTCTTTGGTACAATATTTAATGACTTGCACTACATTTTTTAAAATCATAATTTTGTTCCAGTTCTTGTTGTAAATTAAAGTGTTGGTATTAAAACTAAATTTCCACATTTTAACAAAAAACTTTTTGTTGTTGTTGTTCCAGTACGCATATGAAAGAAAGAAAGGTAACCTTTTCAAATACAGGTTTGTTTTTGTTTTGTTTTTAAGCATTTTATAGCTGGGATTTTTCTTTGTTATTCTAAAATGGTAAGTTCTTGCTTTTGACCAGCTTTAACATATGCAAATACATTCCCTCTCACATACACAGAGCCTTTGTGATACTATGAAGGAGTTTAGATCTAAAGGCTAGGGGGGAGTCTGACCTGTCTACATTCCTTAGCCACTTCTCCTCCCCTGTCCTTTATTTTCCTTCTTTGAGCTATCCATGAGCAGAGAACTAGACTGCAGGAGAAAGACACCAGGTATTAGCTTGCACAGACAATGAGATGGTATCTCACAAAAGGCTCCCCACAGCAGTGACAGCTCAGCAGCTACACTTGGCACAAAGAAGAAACTAGTCTGTGTTTTGCTTTTCATCTTTAGACTCAATTCTGGACTGAAATACTAGTGCCCTTATAATCTAGGATTGATCTCCCCCACTCTCCCCTGTGAATCCAAACTATTTCATGGATGACCTCACAGAAATGGGGTGGGGTGGGAGAAAAACTGTCAGTGATTTTATACACTGGCTTCAGGAATATCCTTAGTGTCTAAACACACGGTTGCCTTGAAATACATGGCATTTAAGAAAGGAAGGGTAGCAGTAATGAATAATGGATCAGCCGTAATATTTAAGGAAACATATGAAGATAATGGACATTCTTTCTGCCACATATACACACCAACGTTGGCAATCTAGCATACTTGATTTAATTTTGAGAGCCCACGTCTCATTGTGATGACAGAAGATTCATTAAAAACTTATTGATATTCCCAACCCAGCCTCTGTATCAGATGAAGAGTAATGATAGAATTACTCATTCATTCCTCAAGTTAAAAACAAAGGGTTATTATCTTGATCTTCAGATTCCACCAGGCTTTTCTCGCACTGAATTATCTGAAGCCTCTGTCAGCTGAGAAAAATAATTCAACCCCAAACATTGAATAGTAAACCACCTAAAACTAGCCAGTGAATACAAGTATCAACCTCTAGTACTATAATCAGCATATATAACAAAGGTTATAAAGCAATTCTGATCAGACTCTTCCCCCCACCCTACATTTTCTGCATCAGACTGAAATGAGATTCCCTCTTGGGATTCAGTATCAATGTCAATACTTGCATCAGTACATGCAGAACAAACATGAATACAGAAGTACATATACACATCTGCACAAACTAAGGTTACAAAAACATCAGGATACCAAATAGACAAATAGAAACAAGCTACAGTGGACCACTAGCACAGAGAAAACTACAAGTGCAGGACAAAGAAACAAACAACATTGATATGAGCACAGCAAAAGGAGGCCATGACACCCCCCCCACCCAAAAAAACCTACTTTCCAGTATTACTTGCTTGACGTTTGCTTTTTAAGAATGCTAAACCTGTAGGGTTCTAAAGATAGGAATATCTGTCCCTTAAAATGCAAGGCAAGGCAACTTTACCTAGGTGAGCAAATAATGCTGATATAATAAAGACATTGACACAGCAACACCAATAAAAGCCTCTGGGCAGCCACACTAAAACACTGGCACAAGCACTTTAAAATGCTCAGATGTACTTAATGCAAATCAAAAATATTAATGGAACAGTGATGCAAATTGGAAAGAAATGTACCAAGAGAAACACATCCAAGGAAATATACCTGATACAAACAACCCAGGCAACAAACAACATACACATATACCTGGGTAATCCTTCACTTCTGCGTCTTTGGCTAGATGCTGTTGGTGCAGTTTTCTATTCTGTGCCCTATAATATCTAAACTCCGCCCTCTTTCCATTAGTTTCTGCTGTTTTGGGGAAAATGGCAGGTTCTACTGGGAAGACCCCATGTTTCTCCTGGGCAGAGAATCTAGACAGGAAAACAAAAGAAGACTTGCTATTGGTTCTTGCGCTAACCTTTGCAGGATGGTTCTCTGGAGAAAATACTTACCAGAATGGCTGGGAAAGGTGGGCTTTTTGTTTTTGTTTTTAAAGGGGAGCAATTTTTCAGCTGAAACAAAGAAGCAGGGTAAAGAGAATAACAGTGGAATTAAGAGACAGGAAGGGCTCCTTCAAAAAAGACAGAAGGGAATGGGGGTCTGATGAAACCAATGCCAGGGAAGAAAGAGGAAAAGCAGAGAATTCAAAGAGATGCGGATGGAAATGAAAAATGACTACTGTAAAGAAAACTTTTGGGTTTTGACTAGGCATATATAGGTAAAGTTAAAGGTAAAGGTACCCCTGCCCGTACGGGCCAGTCTTGACAGACTCTGGGGTTGTGCGCCCATCTCACTTAAGAGGCCAGGGGCCAGCGCTGTCCGGAGACACTTCCGGGTCACGTGGCCAGCGTGACATCGCTGCTCTGGCGAGCCAGAGCCGCACACGGAAACGCCGTTTACCTTCCCGCTGGTAAGCGGTCCCTATTTATCTACTTGCACCCGGAGGTGATTTCGAACTGCTAGGTTGGCAGGCGCTGGGACCGAGCAGCGGGAGCGCACCCCGCCGCAGGGATTCGAACCGCCGACCTTTTGATCGGCAAGTCCTAGGCGCTGAGGCTTTAACCCACAGCGCCACCTGCGTCCCAGGCATATATAGGTGCCACAATTAAAATGTAGCATAGGTGCACTGAGGTGACCAGAGAGCAAAAGCATTTTGTTCAACAACAGTGGCAATGCTTGAAGTCATAACACCCTTAGGATCTTCACATACTTCAACCCCCCAGACACCTGAATGGTTGTGAATCATATCAGGTTTGCAGTCCCCTTAAGTTATTGTATGCTTTTGTAATATGTATCTCTCACTGGAAACACTATCCAGTCGTGAGTATAGGCAGGAATATTGGCTGTATTCTAATCTGCCGGTACATGTGGCAGAGTCCGTACAGTGGATCGAACCCTGGGCGGGGGAAGGTCAAAGTTCACATTCCCACCTGGAGGTTTGCTGGATGACCTGGGGTCAGCCATTCTCTCTCAGTCAACTGTACCTTTAGGTTATATGTCACAATTCTTTACAGGAAAGGAAGATATAAATGTAACAGACAAAATGCAAAACTGCTCAGTAAGGTTAATGGCAATTAGCAGAGGCTTGTAAAGGAAGCTTTAGGCAGATAGGAAAGTCAGAACCATAATGGGCTAGAACCATAGTTGGCTAGGAGCTTTGATTATTTATTTGCAACGTTCAGTTAGCATAATGCGAAGGCAAATTTTAGAAATACCCTGGTTGAAAGCAAAGTCTCATACACAATTCCCTCCAGATATTATTTAGTTAAAAACCTGGAGCCATACGTGAAATAAACTTGTCCCTTTGGCTCAAAGCTAGTAATATGGACAGTTTCCCCATATTAGCCTGTACAGAAGATAGTATGGAAAAGAACTGCAGAGAGATAGCCAAGCAGTGAAACAATGTTCCATTATGCAGTGATAAGAGAATAACTGAGCACAGGTTCTCAACTAGTATGGTGAACTTCACTGAATATTCCCAGAACTATTTGTTAACTTGAAGTAATGTATGTACTGCCTTCTATTAATTGCAAGCAATGGGGGAAGAAGCATCATTCTACCTTTTAAGATAATGGTTCGTTTTCCCAATGCAACACAATGCAATGGCATAGCTACAATTTTTGCAACACCTATATATTCCACCCTCTCAACATAACTCCAATTTCTGTGGTTAGCCATCTAAAATAAAAATTTGGCTCATTCTTTCTTCATGCCTCCCACAACCACATAGATATCAGTGAGGGTTGTTACTATTTCTTGAATTCAAGATCCAAGTCTGGTGATCCAGTCCAAATGCTGAAGTGCCAAAAGAACATAATGCACACTCAGTTTGCATAACTATGTATGCATTACAATTTCTATATAATCTCTTAGAACATAGTAATAGTAGCTCTGTAGGTGTGCAAGGAGATTTCCCCCAGCCAGGGCTGTTTTCCAACTGGAAATCAGTTCTGGCACCTCTCAGGTGGGCACTGTTGCCATTATAAGAGAACAAGGGAGGCATTCATGGTGAGTTCCGGCACCTCCTTTTCTAGGAAAAATAGCACTGCCCCCAGCTATATGTAGTGCACAGGAATCCCTACTGGATAAAAGTCAGAATCACAGAGGGAGCAAAAAACCTTGAATGCCCTCAAACCTTGACATCTGATTTCTGTGACACATAGGATCAGACAGAGATCCTTGAAACACAAAGCAGGGTAGATATAGGGTCCTTGGATCTAGAAAAGAACATTAAAACTTCCATTGCCTTATTTCATCGTAATGCATTATAAGTTTATTTGTTCTTTTTTGAGTTAGTATGTTATGTTAAAGCTGCCACTGTTTTGTAAATTCAATTTTTCTTTTTACATTTAAACACACACAGAGAGAGATATACCAATGCCCTCTTGAGCAGCCCCAATCTTGGCAAGTCACTTTGAATCGCCAAATGGGAAATCAATAAAAGCTCAGGAAACATAAGGAAGGTGAGCAGGCCCTACACTACAGGGGAACACTCCTGCAGCCACCCTTTTTAAGTTTGACAAAGTTGCATTTGTGCCACTAGCCTTCAACAATCTTGGCAAGCTGCACAGCGCCAGTGACAGAACAGCTGGCTAGCATGAGGCTCAAGTGCCCAAGGTTCTTTGTTCCTCAAGGTCTCCATTTCAAACTAGTCTGAAATCACAACAAGGAGCGACCAGGGTACTTTCTGTTATTACATTTGACAAAAGCATCCATTGCTGCCTGCTCTTGATTTTCATGAGCTGGCAAATAAATGTTCAGACTTTATTCCCAACACCCCATATGGCTTCAGCATGTAATATAACAATAGCCCGAAATACACCGTTAAGAAAATGTAGCTCTACTTTAGTCAATAGATAATTATGGATGCTGCTTGGCTCACTCAAAAGGGCTGCTCCATGGTCAACTGTGGCTACTGATTTAGCATTCCACGTTAATTTTGTATCACCAGCAGAAGCAATACTCCCATCCCAAGTGCTTATTACATGGAGACAGAGATGGAGTAACGCAGCGAATGCCTCTGCTTGTGCATGCACAGACCCTAATGTTAGTGCTGGTTTCAATGGGTTTGTTATCAATAGCTAGTTTTCACATCCAGGGATAGATTATGTCAGGTTAAATAATGAAGGTTTTCACCTGCTCTTGAGACCCTACAGCACTCATGAAACTTGGAAAATGCCCCCTCTTCTTAAAATAAGAAGTAGGCACATGTCATGCTATAATTTTATTGTGTTCTAAATTGTAATCTACACTTGCCTCCCCCCCCCCCCCCCCCGCTAAGAAGCGGACAAGCCTCAAAGGAAAGAGGCAATGTGAATTAAACTGTGACTTTCTCTATGGTGTTGCAAGTGATCCTACAACACGAGAGGTCAAGTAACAGATTATATGAGCACATGAGAGCAGATGCTCCTCACTGACGGGGTGTTTTCTTTCTTCAAGATACTTATGAACCGCACACATACAAAACAGAGAGACATGAACACGTAACAAAGACAGAGAAAGAGAAAGAGGAAGGTTAATATTAGCAACAAATGCTCAGAAAGATCTCTTGGGCAAAACCTGACAGAGGGAGAAAGGAAGAGAAGGTCGGAGGAAAGGTTGCCAGATTCTGATTTCAGTTCCAAGGATTTAAATCCACTTGCTTAACCTCAACGACATAGTGATTCCTGTGTAAATGCAAACTGAGATCAGAATAAGGTCCACTGGCACCAAACCATCTACCGAACTATTGAAGAGTTCAGGAGGGAACGGGTGCATGCTCCAGATCTGAAACCATTTATGCATAGGGTTATGATGTTGTTCGTTTGCTTTGGCTTAAAAAACAAACCAACCCCAATGCAATTCAAGATTCTTGGAAGATGCAAAATTCCACTGAAATGAATGGACAGGAGAATCTCCTCACATTCAGGTGGTGATGCTGCCAGCACCCCACACCTCGGCTGCTCCTGTCCCTCCTCAGCCAAGTCTGGGGGGAAAGGCAACACGCCGGTGCTCCCGGCCACCCTCCCCAACCCTCTAGCAGCATCTACCTGCAAGCACTTCCAACGCAAGAGCAGCATCAGCTGTTACAAGTTTTCGGCTACACTTCGAAATTTGCTCTCACCCCGCCCCCCCCACTCCAACCTTCACAGTCTGCAGAAAGGAAAAGCAAAACCCAGCGAGTGGGAGCCGAATCCAAGGGAAAGAAAGTTAAGTTTGGGCATGAGGCGTCTCGATGGCTACTGGTCTTTGGTTGCCCAGGCACTTCCCTGCCCCAGCCGCCTTCCCGGTTTCCCGCTCCCCGTCCCTCCTTCCACGCCCCGGAGCGCCCTCAGTTTCCCCTCCGCTCACCTGCCAGTCCCTTTCCAGCATCTTCGCCCTACGCAGCGCAGCCTTCACCTGCCGCCGCCGCCGCCGCCGCCGCCCTCCTCGTCCTCCCGCTCAAAATCTGCCTCCGTTCTAATTCCAGCCGAGCTGGAGGCAGCAGCAGCAGCAGCAGCAGCTCCTTTCCAAGCGCCCGCCTCCCGCCCGCCAGAAGTCCTACTAAGAGCCTCTCCTCAGAGGACGGCGTGCCCCCCCCTCCGCAGCTCCGGCGGCGGGCCCGGGAGAGGGGCGCGCGCTGCTTGCCCGCCCGCCCGCCTGTCTTCCTTCCCGCCAAGAAGCTGCCCCGTCACGGTGTGCAGGGAACGGGAGCCGGGCTTCGTGGGTTTCGCCTCCCCTCTGGAGCCCCTCCGACCGGCGAGGTCGCTGGCAGCCACCTGACAAGCCTCTTCAGCGCGCGCCACGCTCTGCGCCAGAGCGAGGGCGGGAACGCAAAGTCCTACCCTGAGCGCCTTCGCGGCCAGCCCCGGTTGCTGCCGCCTCCTCCTCCTCCTCCGCCGCCGCCGCCGCCGCCTTCTGCTGCCGAGGGGAAGAAGGGAGTGCGGACCCCCCCCTCTCTCCACCTGCCCTTGCGCTGCCGCCGCTTCTGCCGGGCACTCTGGCAGGGAGAGGGAGCGGGGCCGCTCTCTGGCGCGCTCTTCCCTCCCTCCCTCCCTCCCCGCTGTTATTTTGCAGCCTGCAGTAACGAGCCCTTTCTGTCATTCCTTCTCCTCGCAACTCTCTCCGGCGCGGTGCTTCTATCTCTCTGTCTCTGTCTCTCTTTCCCTTTCACAGAGTAGAGTAGGAGCTGCTGCTGCTGCTGCTGCTGCTGCTGCTGCCGCTCAAGAGCCGCGCGGCCGGCAGGGGAACGTTCCGTCCGAGAGAACAAAGCGGCCAGTGGCAGGCACCGCCGGCCCGCCAGCCAGCCAATGAGCAGCCGCGAATGGCATCAAAGGGGAGCTTTACCTGCGCTCCATCCTTGCCAAGGGCTCTGGGCGAAGGGAGGAGGAGGAGGAGGAGGAGGGAGGAAATAAATAAATAGATAAATAAATAAATAAAAAGGAAGGAAGGAAGGAAGGAGAAGGGGGCCTTTCTTAGGAAGTAAGCGGGGGTGGAACATAGGAGGAAAGAGAGAGCGCTAGGTTTGGTGTCAATGCAAAAGTGATGCCGGATGCCCCCTAAATTATGGAAGGGGCTCCCCTCTCCCTTCCCCGCCTCCTCGCAGCCTTTATGCCCCCCTTTCCCCCTCTTCGGCTGACTCAGGCAGGGCAAGAGGAGATTGATATGGTAATAAGACCGGGGTGGCCATACTTTCTCATTACTGTGGTAACAGAGGGGGGTAAGGGAGTTCAGGACAAAGGCCGTCAGCGAGGAGAACAAAACCAATGGCTCGCCCTGGAATGTCTGCCATTTCTCTCTCTCTCTCTCTCTCCCTTCCTCCTCCTCCTCTTGCTCTAGGTTTCTTTTTTTTTTTTAATTGAAAGCGCCCATTTGCAAGCCACAAAGGGACAAGTCCGCCGCGGGAGGGGAAAGAAGAGATGAGGAGGGAGGAATCTTCTTGCCTTAACGCTGCCTGCCCTGAAAGCTTCCCCCTTCATAAAACATGTAGTAAATGTCAATACACACAAGCTCGTTAAAGTTACCCCACACGGCGTTTTAAAAGGGAAAAATGCTGTGTGTGTCTATTGAAGGGGGGTGGGTGGGTGGAATTAGGTTATTGGAAATGAGTTTCGCTTCCTACCCACCCACCCTTTGCCCATCCATTCAATCTTCCCACCCAGCTAGTAGTCCTGTGGCTCTAAAAGCCCCCCCCCCTTTTACTCATTGGAAAAGGGCCCTCCCCCCCCCATTAAATCATGGTAAACTAGAGGCAGATAAAGTGGGTGGGAAACAGGAGTAGCTATACTGGTTGTCCCAACTCAAGAGGGGAGTATTGGTGGCAAACAGGAACCTGTGGATTCACTCACGGTGGAAACTCCCTTCTAGGAAGATGTTTAAAAGAAGTTGCTTAAGTTAAAACTACCCTTCCTTAGCTGCAAAGGCAGGGGGCATCTCCTCCCCACCCTGTCACCACCACCAGCCTCTCTGATGTCCGTCCCCCACCCCCACCTTTTTACTGGATCACTGCTGCCAGGGCCAGTCTAAGGATAAGTAGCTTCTGGGAAGGAGGGTCTTTTACACACATTCATTTTTTTCATTGCTGCCAATTTGTGTCTTGTGCAAGATTGTAGAGCCTAGCAGTGTAAGAGGCCTGAATGTTCCCAGACATTCCCAGGAATGTCCACAAAAACAGTCATGAGCTGCCTCTCAACAACTTTGTGCTACTAGTCACTTCAGCTCACTCCCCAGCCCAGCCCCAAGGCTAGCCCTTTCTGCTGCAACTCTGCTGCTGCTGTCATAGCAAATGTGCCTCCCGGACATTTTAGACTACAGTTCCCAGTATCCCTGACTACCAGCTATGCTGGCTGGGGCTGATGGGACTTGTTGGCAAACAACATTTGCAGGGCACCATGTTAGCTACCCTGATGCAGCAGGGACATATCACATGTTAGGGACTCATGTAAAATCATTAATTATAAGTTTGGTTGGAAGAGTGATTTTAATTCACTCTTGCATTTCTGTTTGCTCTTTTGGTCACTTGCCTGTGACTGAGCCTAGTGCCTGGGGGCATGGATCCAGCTGCTCCCAATCTGAAGTGTAGCATTGCTGAAAGTTATTCGTGGGAATGTACTACACTGTTTAATGTTCACAATGTGGTGTTCATCATATTGGAGAGATGTGGCAAGTTTAAGCATCAGTTTGTACATCATCCTTGAAAACGCATGTGCTGAGCAATCGTAAGGATATTTACTCTGAAGAAATCCAACTGAGTTCCATGGTATCTGAAGTTCCATGGTATCTGAAGAAGTGTGCATGCACACGAAAGCTCATACCAAGAACTAACTTAGTTGGTCTTTAAGGTGCTACTGGAAGGAATTTTTTTATTTTGTTTTGAGTTCCATGGAACATTCACTGGTGTTTGGACTCAAAATTGCAAACTTAGAATGTGGTGAACAGAGAGGAGAAAAATACTATCCAAAGCCCTCATTCCTTCTTTTCCAGTTAACAGACATGCTTTAAATGCCAACATTAAATAAACTGTACTGGTCACATGAAAACTCAAGACAGCGGGTTCAAAACATAATTTGCACACCAGTGAACATTTTGTAACTATTGATTCCAGGTATTGTAACTCCTATATGGGTGCAGTTGTGATTGTTGACACAATCCACTTTTGCAGAGAGGTGTGGATCTTGTTGCACCTTCTGCTTAATCTCAGATAGGGATGCATAGGGAATGTGTCAAGTCTCTCCAGTCCTCTCTGGTGTCTCCTGCTTTCAAGAAGGTGGTATAGGGGGACTGGAGCTGCACACCTGGAGTGCATCTCCGGGTTAAAAAAAAAGTGTTCTCCTTCTGCAGCACAACCTCTCTACCCATCCCTTTATAGGTCCTCTGCTTCCACAGAATGAGTGTGAGTGAGGATCTATGTTGTGTTTTGACTCAGGGCTTGGGAAAATAGGGACCCTCGATTTCTGGCTAGGGCACCAGAAACTGTCACATATGGTGATTCAGAGACATGTCCACAAGAAAAAAAGGAGTTAACTGCAATGACTGGGTTAAGGGCTGTAATAATAATAATAATAATAAATTTTATTTGTATCCCGCCCTCCCCAGCCGAAGCCGGGCTCAGGGCGGCTAACAACATTAAAACAGTGTGACATTATAAAACATTATAAAAATGAATTAAAATCAAAATTGATGGCAACCATAAACTAAAGCTTTGTAAAGATTGCCAGAGGAGGGGGTCAGGCTGCGCCCTGACCAAATGCCAGGTGGAACAGCTCTGTCTTGCAGGCCCTGCGGAAAGATGTCAAGTCCTGTAGCTCAGTGATCTAGCATATGTTTTGCATGCAAATAGTTCTTCTAGGTTCAGTCCCTGGCATCTCCAGGTAGAGCTGAGAAAGGCTTCTCTCTGTAACTCTGTGGAGCCACTGATAGTCAGTGTCAGCAGCGGCACATAAATGGGCAGAGTGGCAGGAGCACCTTTCTGCTGGTGACACTGTGCTCACCAGGAAGGCAAAAGGCAGCTGTGAGGTCATACAAGTCATAAAATCATTGATTTTATCCAACCCCCTACAATGCAGGAATATGCAGCGGTTCCTACGGGGATCGAACCTGCAACCTTGACACTATCAGCACCATGTTCTAACCAGCTGAGCTATCCAGGCTGAGCTCTGTGAACACCTGTGGGGCTGCCACCACTCTGCATCCTGCACAGTAGATAACAGATGAATCAATGGGATGAGGCAGCTTCCTGTGCTAATCATTACCATTGATTTGCAAGTGGGAAGAACTACAATAATTATATTTTGATAAAGCCCATAACTGTTGATGAGTTCAATCGCAGAGCTTACATCTGACATACAGTATACAGGTTGCTGCTTTTAGGGACTGCACCCTTGTATCTGGGACGCCCTGTTAGCTGTGTGCCCATAGGAGAAGGGGCAGGATGAAACTAGTGCAATGCAAGCTGAAGGGAAGGGCCATACAAACCGTGCAGAAGTTAATTGTGAAGCCCTTGGGGGTATAATTGACATGCTTTGCCCCTGGGCACCATAACTCTCCTTATCTAATGATATTAGTTGGCTGCAGGCTCTCCTCTGATTCTGCCTAGAGGCTAAATCTGGCCTATATTTTTCCAGTTTTAACATGTCAGCAACTTCTCTCCTGGAGACCAAAACACTGTCCCATCAACGCTCACATGCTCCAGGCACCAGCCAGGAAACAGGGTGGGCTAGTGATGGTGACCAAATGCTAATAATAATTCTGTTTGTGCAGTACTATTAACACAATGGTCCAAGCACAATGGAGAACTTTACTTAGGTTGGTGGAGTGGGGACACTCGGGTCTGCAAGCTCACTATCACAAGGTGGAGAAATGAGGCTATATTTCAGAATATGCTTGAGGAAGTTTATACAAACCTAATTCCCCTTATCTATACCAGCATAGGGACGCAGGTGGCGCTGTGGGTTAAAGCCTCAGCGCCTAGGACTTGCCGATCGAAAGGTCGGCGGTTCGAATCCCTGCGGTGGGGTGCGCTCCCGCTGCTCGGTCCCAGCGCCTGCCATCCTAGCAGCTCGAAAGCACCTCCGGGTGCAAGTAGATAAATAGGGACTGCTTACCAGCAGGAAGGTAAACGGCGTTTCCGTGTGTGGCTCTGGCTCGCCAGATGCAGCTTTGTCACGCTGGCCACGTGACCCGGAAGTGTCTCCGGACAGCGCTGGCCCCTGGCCTCTTGAGTGAGATGGGCGCACAACCCCAGAGTCTGTCAAGACTGGCCCGTACGGGCAGCGGTACCTTTACCTTTACCTTTATACCAGCATACAGATCTTATGAGTTTTGCTGGAGCCAAACAGTTCTAAACAGTGAGTTGCTGGTTCAGGCCTTGCTCTAATACCTACAGTTCAAACAACGTACAGGTGCACCACCATTTATGACATGCACTCTGAAGAACTACAAATCCCACAGTTCCCTTTGGCAGGTAGATAGAAGCCCAAAGGGTGTGGCATTTGACTGCCAGTAGGAAGAAGTGACAGATGCCATCATAATCAGAGACGCTACGATCCCAGCCCATGCTGCTGATACGATTGAATGGCCCCAGAACATATATGAGCAAATTAGGGAGCAATCCTAACCTCTTCCCCAGCCCAGAAGGGCATTACAGAACAGCAGAGCCACCACAGGATCTGCAGCCCTTCAGCACATTTGGGTTGGGGTGAAAGGTGAGGGGGCACTGTGCCAGCCTGGAGCTGATGCAGCTCTTGCATCTGGATCTGGCTCAATTCCATCGTTTTATTAATTTGTTTTATTTATTAAATTTCTTCACCCAAGGATCACAGGGTTGTTTTACAATATAATCATCTGATGGAAGCAAGGCATGCACAGGATCCGACGGATTCTAAGCTGGCTCAGCATCATTCCTGGAAAGCCCCATTTCAGGACTTCTCAATGGTAGCAGTTCTGCCAATCCACTGACTCATTCAGAAGTGGAAGGGAGAGTACTGTACCAGCAGAGTGTCACTGGCATCACTCCACGGGCAGCAGCTGGCAGGAGGCCAGCAGGGCTGAGCAAAGGACACCTTCACCCAATCCAACACTGCTGCCCCCAGCCCAACACAATGTCTGGATTGCACCACTGCCCCTGGGCCTCTGGTCTCCAAATCGTGTAGAAAAACCGATACACTTAGGGAGAGGGAAGGCACACAAAAGGTGTTGGCATGTATATAACATACCCTACGGATGTGTCTAGGCATAAATACAAATCAGCTACTCAGAAATGCAAAGAGGCTAAACAAAGGGATCTAAAGCTGAGAAGCACAATGTAATCTTCCTTAAAACAAAAACAAAAAACACCCTATAGGCAAGCCCTTTGGGTGGGTATGATCCTTGGGTACTAGCCATCAGCAAAAGTGGCACTAAATGACAAAGCTCTGCCCCAAAGGATTTCGCAATTTGAAATCAACAAGTGGGGGAAACAACAGAAGGAGTGGAGGGTGTGATAAGGGTAGCAAGGGATGAATGCGAACAACTGATGAATGTGAACAAATGCAGTTACACGTACTTAAACTTGTTTACAGCTGGGGATGAGGATTAAAGAATTAAGCCAAAGCCCTTATGGAATAGATGAGTTTTGAAGAGGAACACGTGGAAATGAGTTACAGGCATATGGAGCAGTGTGAGACAATGGGCAGAGTCAACTGAGAGAACAGTAGACTTTAGGGCAGAGAGTCCTGGGAGAGAATATATTGGAGAACAAGCATGGGCATAGCCAAGATTTTTGTTGGGGGGGCCATAGGCCTTTTGTTGAGGGGAGGCAGAACCTCAGTTTGTGATGTATTTTTATTGATTTGTGGGGGCAGCTGTCCCTTCCTCCCCCCCTCCCCCCGACTATGCCCATGAAATAAAGGGCAAAGGCTGTGTGAAGAACCTTAAAGACAGACAATGAGTCTGTGAAGTGTGTGAAAGGAAAGGAAAAGCAGGGTAGGGATTCGAGGAGGACTGTGTGACTGGATAAGTCACAGAAAAAGCTCTCCCTATAGAGGTGAGAGGACTGAGGTGTGACATGGGGAGGCCAAAGATGTTTCAGTAGTTAAAAGCAGGAGATGAATAGGAGCATAAACCAGAGAAATGCTACAGGTATGAGGTGATGAAGGGGCAGGTAATGACCCACTGTCCTGACCCAGCAGTAGTAATGGCCTAGGAAATGCTAAGGAAAACAATGAAGCAACCACACTGGAATTTTAAAAAAGAAACCAGTGAACTTAATCACATGCCTAAGCTGCATCCTATTTGGATTACTGTAACGTGCTCTACATTGGGGCTGCTTTGAAAACTTCTCCACAACTTCAACTGGCTCAAAGAGCTGCAGCCAGATTGTTGACAAGGGTTGGTTATAGGGCGCATAAGACACCGTTTGACCAAACTGCGGGAGGCAGTGGAAGACAGAAGTGCCTGGCGTGCTTTGGTCCATGGGGTCACGAAGATTCGGACACGACTAAACGACTAAACAACTAAACAAGAAGAAGAAGAAGAAGAAGAAGAAGAAGAAGAAGAAGAAGAAGAAGAAGAAGAAGACACCATTGCTGGAACAGCTCCACTGCCTCCTGGTCTGTTTCTGGGCACAATTCACCTATAAAGCTCCACATGGCTTAGGTTCAAGCTATCTGAAAGACCATATTCCTTCATATGACCCTGCCCAGGTTTTGAGATAATCAGGGAAAGCCCTTCTCTCCATCCCGCTACCCTCATGGGCATGCTTGATGGGGACGTGGGAAACGACCTTCTCGGTAGCTGCTCCCAGACTTCGGACCTCCATCCCTACAGAAGCTAGGCTGGCTCCCTCCTTGTTGTGAAGATCTTCTTGTTCCAGCAGGCTTTTGGGAACTGACTACTTTTAATTAAAGGGCTGGTGCCATGCTGTTTTTATTGTAACTATTAGCATGTTTAAAACAGTTTTTGTTATATGTATATAGTTTTAATTCTATATACATATGGAATTTGTATTTAATGATTGATTTTTCTATGTTTTTAGTGGTTCTTGCTTTTATCTGTAATCTGCCTTGTGTCCTGCCAGGTGGTATATAAATGAATATAATAATGATGATAATGATAATAAATGAAACACCCTGGGCTAGGTTCCACAAATTTATGGCTTGGTTCAGATGTACATTTTCTGGGAACCATGGTTTAGTATAACGTAAAGGGTGATGGGTGATGACTCAAAGGAACAGGATACACAGCCTTAAATTCTGTTTATACTACTAAATGAAAGCAGAGTTGAGTTTACTAAATGGGGAACCCTTTTAACTTTTGGTTAACTAATGGGGATCTTAAACCATGTTCCAACTGTGGGAACCAAACTAACTAGGATGATCACACCAACACCCCAGGACACAAAGCAAGGAGGCGAAAGGAGAAGCATGCCATCCAAATGCTTGTTTCCAGCTTGTTAACCTATTATTTAACAAGCCAGAAAATGTATATCTGAATGGGAATCAGTTCACGGATCAGGAGACGTTGAAATTGTGGGCTGATTGGGACAACCTGCATTCTGGAGGTGAGTAATTGCGTGACTGATGGACAGTCCTATATTTATTCAAAGAAAGAAAAAAAGCTACTTTCATTGTTTTTAAACATAACTTGGAGAGAGAGAGAGAGAGATTATTCTTTTAAAAAGCTTTTAAGAAGTACATATATGTTTTGTGGACCTCACTTTTACCTACTGGCAGGCTTGGGAAAGTGGCGAGCATGAAATATATACGGTACTTTTTAAAAAGGACCTTATTTCAGGGCAGCCTTCCAGATCCAGTATCCTTGTTTGTGGGGAAAGAGTACTGGATATTTGTGGTGGTGAAATACCTGTTTATTTACAAAAATACAGCCTGAGCAGGTGGGAACCCAGAAGGCACACAGACTAGTGCTGTTAATCCAAAAGCGGTGTTATTCTAGCATCCCAAGATTCTAAAGGGAGATAAGGGAGCCAGAAACCTCTTAACAACCTTTCTCTGCTGGCTCCAAAACCCAAAATTCTTTCCCTTTGTCTGATCAAAATTCAGACTGTACATGCTGTTCCTTTCAGCTTCCACCCTGTTGGTAGGTGTGGTGCTAAAGTACTTTCAACAATGGGTTTTTAGGTAAAGATAAGGCATTAAGGAAACAACTATTGTTCAACAGCACATAGGGTAGCAAAGCCTTCCAGCGAGACAAAATTTAGAAAGTGAGGGTTATCTCTTGGCACAGTTGAGCAGCATGAGCCAAAACAGTGTAATTCTGAAAGTTATAATGTTCTTAATAAATGGATTGTGCTGAAGTTCCCTTGTCCAGTCGTCACAGCGTTTTCACCAATCCAATTCAAATTTATGAGATTCATCTCAAAAGTTTTGAGAGAAGCTTAACTGCTCATGAAGCCTGGAATTCCATACACACTTACTTGGGAGTAAGTCTCACTGACCTCAGTGGTACTTTCTTCTATGTAGGCAAACCTCATATTACACTGTAAAATGTCCTATAGAAGTTACCATAGTGGCATGCGAGCTGCTTTTCTGCGGCATCATCCAGTGGCGCTGCTATCATTTTTAAAGACCCAACTCCACTGCTAAGATTAGAGGTGACAATTGGGCAATAATGAAAGACCATAGGAAGCTACCTTATACTGAGTCAGACCATTGGTCCACCTTGCTCAGTATTGTCTACACTGATTGGCTTTAGCTCTTCAGTTTTAGGCAGGGGACATTCCAGTTCTATTTGGACGTGCCAAGGACTTAGCCTGGGACCTTTTGCATGCAAAACAGACAGAAGTGTGAGATTCTAGGGGTTCCAGGTGAGGCACAGTGGAGACTGTGGTGTCTTTATGATATGTGGCTTATTTACAGACACATACAACCTGAGCCTATGATGCAGGAGCTCACAGCATCAACACCCTAAGACATAGCTGTCCATGTTTCCCTTTTTTAAAGGGAAATTCCCTTATTCCAAATAGGATTCCTTGCAAGAAAAGGGAAAAGTTGACAGCTATGCCCTAAGAGGGCCATGCTTCCCCCATAGCTGCAGTCTTGGAGCCAAGCAGAAATCAAACACCATTCTGTCTCTCTGGCTTCCCAGTTTGCTGATTTGCTTCTAGCTCGCATCACTCCAAAATTCTTTGCTTAAAACTCTGGCTTTGTCCTTCTAACTACCCACAAGTTGTGGGAGAGGGTCTCACCCATTTGCCGTCTCACACAGAGCCCCTTCCTTTGTTCCCTTAACCATTCCCCCACCAGGAAGCTAGCCTGACTATTCCAAGAATTAGAAGGGGGGCTCAGGTATTAGAAGGGTCTCAGCATTCAACTACTCCCCCCCCCCAACAACTTGAAACAAGATAGATAGATATAGATATGGACATTGATGCATGTTCTTCCCATTACTCTTTCCACTGTCTCGATTCAGCTCCCTCGTTGTCCCATTTTTGTGGAAATTCAGACTTGCAAGGTCCTTGGGGCAGTGATATATCTTTTTTTGTTTATGTTTCTCTGGAAAGCGCCATGTACACTGGAGGTTTAAATCGGCCTCCATTTTTTCATTTCCGTGACCAAATTGCTAATCGCCAAGCATTGAAAAACTGTCTGTCTGTATGATAAATCATTACTGGAATTTTGTTTTTAAAATTCCTCTACTACTTTGGTTAATCCATAATTTCCTCTAAGCTGCACCCACTGTTATTCCCATTTCCTTTGCTACATAAGATTTTTTAAGGGTACACCCTTAGGTCTTAACTGAGGTTTTAACTTGTTCCAAGCCCACAGGATAGAATTAACAACATGGTTATGCAAAGTCACCTCTTTCTTCTGTGGTCTTAATGCCCATATGAGGGACTTCAGTGGATATCTGCAGACCTGTTATACTAGCTATTATTCCTCCTAGCTTCTAACCACACTAACATCACTACAAGTTGAGACAGCCCTGTCTTCAAAGCACTCTGCTGGCGTAAGCTCCAGGAAAAGGATTAGTTTATAGCTTCGTAGACACTGAGGCAATTATGCCTTGTGTGAGAGCTGGGAGCATCTGGATTTGGATAATTTAAGTGATTAGAGAAATCAGGGAAGCAGAAGACATTTTGGGCAAGGGCAGCTGCTTATTATGCATATATATCCGTCAAAAAGAAGAGACAGAAAAGCATGTACGCTTGTGGCAGGGTGGGGGGTGGGGAGAGATAAGAGTAGACTTGCTGAAACTGGCTTCAGGGAACAGGAAAGCCACACGAGTTTGCCAGGAATTCCGATACCATGCAGGAAGGATTTTCAAGTTGATTCTATAATAATGGTCAAAGATCCAAAGCAAATTCAAGAGTAGGCATGCAAGAGGATTTTTTGACTTTGGTTCATTGGGTAGGCATTTCAAATATGTGCTGGACAGGGAGATGAAGCAAATGTAGGTACGTAGTCTGATGAGTGTATAATAATACGTGTTTGGCTCTAAGTGTGTTATGGAAAAGTCAAGTTGGAGATAAAGAACTTATTGGTTACACAGGCCTACGTTAGCTACAGCATATCTTTACAGTGGTACCTCAGGTTACATGCGCTTCAGGTTACATATGCTTCAGGTTACAGACTCCGCTAACCCAGAAATAATGCTTCAGGTTAAAAACTTTGCTTCAGGATGAGAACAGAAATTGTGCTCCGGCGGCGGCGGCAGCAGGAGGCCCCATTAGCTAAAGTGGTGCTTCAGGTTAAGAACAGTTTCAGGTTAAGTACGGACCTCCGGAACGAATTAAGTACTTAACCCGAGGTACCACTGTAGTGGACAGTTTGCAAATCCAAAGTAATCAGACACAGTGTTGGTATAATATATCCAAATGGCTGGACAGCTTTGGTATTCTGCCAACAACAACAACATCTTAAGGTAAAATCACAGTGGAATTTTGGATTAGGCTTCTCACTGCCCACCCAGTTTAGTCGCAGGAGACCTCTTACCTTGCATTGTCTTGAATATGGGGTGTAAATTTCTTATGCTCAATGGGATGAAGACTATCTCAATACCACAGGCTGAGAAAGCCCCTTTTCTTCATCCATATGAGCCTCAACAGCTTTGCCTGCTAGACATTGCCACTTCACCTCTGCAGGTGGGGTGTTAAATGAACCAAAAGGTTTTAATGAGCCATGGAATTGGAACCAGCTTGCGGGTTCAGTAAATTGTGCGCCAGAGCTAAGGGAAGGTGCACTCAGATCCTGGCTCTCGGCAGCTGGAAGCTTTGGGAGGTGAGAAATGAATGGAAACACCAGAATGCTACTTGAGCTCCAAGGGCTCCCTTCCCACTTTGTAAGTACAAGCAAAAGGCAGAAGAACATAAAGCATGGAGCATTATGCCGATTCTCTGCCGGTGTGGCACCACCATAGATTTCAGTAGGGCTTTGCTCAGCTTCCCAGGTTCGCAAGGCTGAAGGGAGGGCTTGGCAGAGTCCATAGAAGCCCAGCTTCTGTAGTGTGCATGGCCACTTTGAACCCCCAGTGTCAAAGAAGAGAGCACAGAAGGGTCCATGAAGTTGGCCATCAACAGTGAACATTGGGAGAGCAGGCACACAGGTCACCTGATCACAGGCTTCCCCATTATGGTGAGATGTATTGCATTTCTGTCAACAATGGAAGCATATATTTTCTTTTAAAAATGTATTAGTGGTAGTTAAACCTAAATGCAATACAAAATTCTTCTCCGACGTTATAACACAATGTTACTATATAATAGTGTTAATTTATATAAATACTATGTAAAGTTATGTAAATATTTCTCTATTTAATGCAGTGTTGAAGCACAGCGGGGAAGAAGACAATCAAACAGCATATGGGATGAAACTAAAGAAGATACTAAACATTTCATTTATATCTTTTTTGCATCCTTATGTGGTTAAATTTCTTTAAATCTCAGTATTTTCATATACAATAATAAGTCAGTTTCATTTTAAAATTTCATTTATGGCAGCAAGCACTCTATACTTATATCTGTAACACCCAATTATTTTTTAATATATAAAATTGATGATGTCTATTCATTTCCTCTCTGATAATTTTATAGGCAAGCAATATCACATTTAGCTTTTTATTTCTAATTGTTTCCAGATTTTTCTAATTAGTTCAAGCTTCTTTTAAACAGCTTAACTCTGTTTCCATGTTTTAGCATATAATACATTTATAATAGTCGCTTTACACAAAAATCTGTGTTTGGCATTTTCTTATGATATTGTTTCCTTGTGTACAGTTTAATAAGCATATCAATTGTCTCACATTTAGCTCTACTTGGAACATGTCCCTGAGAGTTCCTATAACCATGTGTCAAAATGATATTGCCTTTTTGCACCTCCACTACATGGGGGGTGGGGGGAATATTGCCTTCATCTTCATGGCATATTCCACACTTTCCAGCCCCTGCTTTACTTACCATTTTGTTTCTTCCATGAAGCCTAATACCACTGAACCTCCACTTTGATGCAGTTCTCTTTGTAGGTTATTGCTATATAAATGAGAGAGAAATAAAATGGATAGACAAATACAGTGGTCCCTCGGGGTAAGTACTTAATTCGTTCCGGAGGTCCGTTCTTAACCTGAAACTGTTCTTAACCTGAAGCACCACTTTAGCTAATGGGGCCTCCTGCTGCTGCCGCACCGCTGGAGCATGATTTCTGTTCTCATCCTGAAGTAAAGTTCTTAACCCGACGTACTATTTTTGGGTTAATGGAGTGTGTAACCTGAAGAGTATGTAACCTGAAGCATATGTAACCCGAGGTACCACTGTATGTTGATCAACAAGGCAGAATTGTGATGATAAAGGTTCAGGTAATTAGCAGCAATTATTTGCTAAATTTGCATCTATTACTTTGCAATACTAGCATATGCAAATTCTATGCAAATCTGTGCCATCATTTTCCTCTTACGCTTTTTTGGGGAAAGTGTGAAGGCCAACCAACAACCCTGTGGATGCAGTCAAAATTCAATTTTTAAGTACACACTTAAACCTGAATTGCTCTTTGTTGCGATTGAGCTCTAAAGAGCGGCTTTCCTTGGGTGGAGGGGAGGGAGTGTGCACAAGCCCTCTGTTTGACCTTTGGGAAACTCTCTGGGCTCTGCTTCCTTCTCAGCCACACTCACACTCCCCAGTCTCCACACCCTCCCCCTGTGGCCTGACACTCTCCCTGAATGTTCTTGCCTGGCTGGAATGTGCCCTTGAGTTTTCACAGTGTCTCTTGCTTTATTTGACGGAGGGTAGACAGGAGCATGTGTGTGAAACTAACCAGCTTTGCCTCTGTTCCCACCCACCACTGGCATGATGTGGGCCCTCTGGAGAAGGGAATGTGGCCCTTGGTTTGGAAAGGTTTCCCACCCCTGTAATACGGCAAGGGCAGGCACAAAGGGTACTTCTAGGCAGGCGAATCCTAATAATTGCTCTCCTGCTGTAATCTACAAGGGGAATTGCAAATGACGCTTGAAATATTGAGCCTTTTCATGCATTCATCCTGTTACGTTTTGCAGACAAGAGCAGGTGTGACACAGCCCCTCTGGGTGGGGAAGGTTCATTTCACCTAACAGCTCTTTCTCAAGGTCTCCCCACCTCCCAGAGTGTCTCATTCATACACCCCCCCACACCCCCCACACCATATTTTTTCGTGTATAACATGCCCCCTTGTATAACACGACCCCTATTTTTTGGGACTCCAAATAAAGAAATCCCCCATATGCACTATCCCCCCCCCATTTCAAACTTGAAAAAATATAGTCTTATACATGGAAAAATACTGTGTATACAGTGGTACCTAGGGTTACAAACACCTCGGGTTACAAACACTTCAGGTTACAGACTCAGCTAACCCGGAAGTAGTACCTCGGGTTAAGAACTTTACCTCAGGATGAGAACAGAAATCACACGCTGGTGGAGAGGCAGCAGCAGGAGGCCCCATTAGCTAAAGTGGTACCTCAGGTTAAGAACGGTTTCAGGTTAAGAACAGACCTCCGGAACGAATTAAGTTTGTAACCAGAGGTACCACTGTATGGGAGAGAGAGAGAGAGATGCTTATTCACTTAAGTGTGATTTGTTTTAATCGGAAGTGTAGACTGTTTAATTACAGGGGAGCAGGAAAGCCACATTGTTAAAAAGAAAATGGGATGTTAAAATCAATTATTTAATTATTCCTATCACATCCTTTCCTTAAAGCATTATTGTGCAAATATGGTAATATAGCCAGGAAAGCAGTTTAGCCATAATTAAGACATGGATGGGAAGGTTAAAGAGGCGCCAACTAGAAAGGTAACTTTAGTATTAATTATATAACAATGATGCCGATTGTGGCGATCACCATCATTATGATTCACCTCATACATCAAGCTCTCAAAAGAAGCTGGGTGATTTGATGAGGACATTGTGTGGGTGCCCTGTAAAAAGTGAGTGAAGGAAAGGGGGCAATGCCACTCTAAATGCCTATATTGCCCTGATCCATCTGGAACAGCCCCCCCCCCCCCCGCTTCTATAATTGTATATGCTGTTGCTGTAATCCGCCCTGGGACCTTATGGTGAAGGGCAGGTAAGAAATATTACAAATAAGTTAGTAAGTGGAAGCCCCTGAAGGTTTCTCTCCCCCCCCCCCCCGTTAATTCCACACACCCCAAATCTACCATGGCGCAGAGACTGTTCTTTGTGCTGCACAGTGATCTGTATTTAAATATTCTCACACCTGGGACCATGACCCTTGCTCCTCAGTTGTTTAATAAGGAAACAGTTGCTGTGTTGTTCTGAGCTTTAGGGAATTCAAAAGAAGTCCCAGATAGGGAGCAGCACTGCAGGGCTGCCATCTGGGCAGGGGTTTTTTTTTTTGGGGGGGGGGCTGTTTAACTAGCCAGGCTGGTTTTGTAATGCCCTGTCTCAGGGACAGCCTGCCCCCTTTTGCTTGCTTTTCTGTGAGGAGAAAATAAAAGGGAACTGGAGATCACGCTAGATAGGAACCCCCTCCCCCCTCCCCTTATTATCGCCACCAGCATGTGCTGCCACAACAAGATTAAAATGATTGCACCATCATTTGTTTCATATTTAATAAACAATTGGGTAGCAGATTTCCCAGCAAGCCTTGCCTATCAATCAAACTCGCACAAAGTCCCCCTTCGAGCCTGCACTTCCGAAAAGAAAGAAAACAAAATTGGACTAATTTATTATTCATTCGTTCATTAAGTCTGTATTAACCAGATATATTATAAAAGAAAACAGAATTATGCCTTTTGATCAGGGAACTCTCTCTCATGAATATTCATGGCACCCCCCCTCCTTGCCCCCACCACCTCTCATTTGCACACGCTGCGTCTATTGTGAGGCACTGGTGCGTCATTCAGGCACCTCTGACAAAGCCAATATCCAGCACTGATCTACATGATATTTGGGGGTGGGGGTGGGAATAAGAATGTCTTCCCCAAGGCCAGCTCGCACCATTCAGTGTCGCCTGCACAAGCTGTTAGTCGGTTGGGAACTCTTCCTGCGGATGACACATTTGAGAGTGTCGGGCCAGAAAGAGCGGAGCAGATCTGTGGGGTGCTTTTCTTGGCCTCTTCTCTTTGTTGTTCTGTTTGATTCCTGCTGGTGCCTCACAGGTATGAAAAGCAGCAGGATTCAAATCTCACCTGTGTTTATTTGCTTCCACGGAAGGCGATGGTGGCACACAAAAAATCTCTCTTTCCTTTAGCCTGGAGCTGGCTTCCTTCAAAATGGCGCTGTACCAAGTTAAGGACACAACACAGGCTGCTTCTTTTTAGAGGTTCGCCCTCACAAAATACTACAAAATGGAATACTCTGCGCTTTTGGTCCTAAGGGACTCCAGCGTTAACCAAACAATGAAACCATTTCAAACACTGCAGTGTAGCTGCATCAGTCAAAAGAGAAAACACCACACTAAATATAAGGCTGTGCATCAGTCCAGAAGCAGAGTTAACCATGTTAACTCTCTCCAGAAGCTTTTGTGAAGAGCCGAGTTTTGAGCGCATTGAGCCAGGAGGGCCTCACTTGGTAGGGCATCCCACTAGGGGTAGTATAAGGAATCTATTTTAGATGGATTTATATTCAGAATTTTGTGATCCCACCTCAATGGAGTTTTGCCAATGAGGACTGGGCCATCTCTCACATCAATTGCCTGCTTGTTTCCACGCTGCCCATGCATTGTTGGTTTCCCTAATAAAACACCCAAGGAATTACATGCAAAATCATACATAAACATAGGGGCAAAGCTAGGCTTTATTTCACCCGGGTCAAAGACCCAGTTTGGCACACATACCCGATGCGCATTTACACACCAACACAGGCCTCAATGGCACCCCTGTGACACCTTAGGAAACCTGGAATGTACATGTGTATAATATGATATGTATAATAATGTGCATAATAGTACATTTAATATGTGAGAATTTTTCATATTTTTAGTGCAACCACTAAAAAGAGAAGAAGAAGAACACTTCACATCTCATCGAGATCAAGGGAGGAAGATGAGAATGAAAAACAACAACACACACTTGAATATACAAACTTGATGTTGAGATTTTCAGAAAATCCAGTCCCTATTCCTCACCCACTAGTGCACAAAGTTAATGATCATCAGAGAATTCACAGAGGAAACCATATGAATGCTCTCTATGTGTAGAAAAAGCTTCCTTCACTTACTTTCCATCAAGAAATTCACATGAGGCGAACTCTGTGAATCAAATAAATGCTGGGAGCGTGGAAAGAAATTCAGCTGGTACTTGCATCTTCATACCAAACAATTCAAGCTTAGAAGGCAGCCTATAAACAGCAAGCCTCAAATAACTGCTCCGTTTTAGTGAACTATTGATTGATGTGTATTTTTTGTATGGCTGTTCTTACGGATTTACCGTATTTTTCGCTCTATAACACGCACCTGACCATAACACGCACATCGTTTTTAGAGGAGGAAAACAAGGGAAAAAACATTCTGAATGAAACAGTGGATGTATCATTTTTGTGCTTCATGCTGTGGCCACAGACATGTGATCTGATGGTGAATTTGGGGTGACCCAATGCAAAAATCCTGAGAATCCCTGTGGATCCATGCTTTGTAACCACGTTTTTGCACCATTGCAGCCCCAGGCAACAGTGGGTGCGTGATTTTGGGGGGGCAGGCTGTAGCCATGGACATGCTATGTGCTCTGATGGTGAATTTGGGCTGACCCAATGCAAAGATCCTGAGGATCCATGTGGATCCGTGCTTTGTAACCACGTTTTAAGTGGGGAGGGAAGGAAAAATATAGAAGGGACAAGGAGCACGAGAGGGGTGTGCGGAGAAGCAGCTGGCTAAGAATGCAGGAGAGGGGTTTAAAGGGGGGGGGGAGGAAGGCAAAAGTCCACCCACCCACTCAAGCCAGCTCTCTCTCTCTCTCTCTCTCTTATCTGCATGTTTTCCGCTGCCTGCGAGTCCCCAGACGCAGCAGCAGCAGCAGCACCGGAGCGGACGCTCTGCTTTCCTCTCTACTTGCCTGGAGGGGAGGGGTTGCCTGGAGGGGAGGGGATTTCACTGCTCTTTGTTCCGTCTGAGCAAACAGCAACTGAAACAGAACAGGGTGGGCAGTAAGACCCTGAGGCAAAATGCAGGAAAGCAGCAGCCTTCTCTCCTCCGTGACGGCACAATATGATTTTTGCCTGATTTTTGCCATGCACTTGGGACAAACGGCTCTAGGGACCACACATTCGCTCTATAACACGCACAGACATTTCCCCTTACTTTTTAGGAGAAAAAATCTGCGTGTTATAGAGGGGAAAATACGGTAACTTTCTGGGCTTTGCTCCTCTTAGGTAATGAGGTTTTAGGATTTTTTTATTGTATCTTGATTGTGTTTTATTGTATTTTTTATTTTCCTTTCCTTCCATTCATCCAACATTTCCCCTTTTTCCATAGCTGTCAAGTGTCCCTTATTTGAAGGGACAGTCCCTTATTCCAGCACCATGTCCCGCTGCTGTCCCTTATTGATGGATGTCCCTTAAATGATGTCCCTTAAATTTCAAAGGAAGCAGCTCCTCTCCCTCCCTCCCTGCCGGCCAGGGAGGAGGGAGGCTCCAACTGTGTTGCTTGGCTGTGTTGCTCACCCAATAAGAAGTCTAAGAACGACTGGGGGGTGGAGCTTGCATGCCTTGTGTGTGGCTAGTTAGTGCAAGCTGAAAGGTTTTTTGAATGCTGGACACCATTTTGTTGCACGTGCTGCTGCAAACTTTGCAGTGCAAAGCCAGGCCGGGGAGCCATCTTAAATTGAGGCTGCATAGGCCTTGTGGTGCATGTGATTCAGATTCTATTCAGTTGAACCTCTGGTTACAAAGTTGGTTGGACAGTGTTCTCGAAGCTACCAACGTGAGTTTGACCAGACTGCAGAAGGACAGGAAGACTGGAGTGCCTGGAATAGGTGAGGCTGCAGGTCCCTTATTTTGGCTGCTGGTCCCTTATTTTCAAGGCTGCTGGTCCCTTATTTTCAAATCTGTAAGTTGACAGCTATGCCTTTTTCTTTGTTCTAAACAGTCTTGAACTTTTTGGAAGAGCAAGATATAAATGTTTTGAATAGATAAGTGGAGAAAGGCCAGCTTCAGATATCCTTGCCCGAGATTGTTTATGGCTTTATAAAGGTTAGGACTAGCACTTTTAATTTAGCCAGGAAACAAATTTGTAACCAATTCAATTAGAACAATATCCGGAGTTAATATGCTCCATGCAGTGAACCCTAGTTAGATGTCTGGCTGCTTACATTTCGGACCAATTTAAGTTTCGGGGCACATTTAAAGAACAGCGAGAGATCCATAAACATTGTCAAGCTGTAAATTTAGCAGCATGAGGAAGATGAATTAATTAATTCAGGGTGGGAGAGTGTTATGTACTGGGTTGAATAGGATCCAAACTGCAGCAGTCTGATTGGCCCTAGAACAATACGATCCAAAAGGCAGCAGCCTGATTGGTCCTAGAACAATAGGATTCAGAATGCAGCAGTCTGATTGGTCCTAGAACAATGCAGCAGTATGATTGGTCGGCAGGAACTACCCAATCATGCTCCAGATAGAAGTGAATCCACAACCTGATTGGCTTACAGTAGAATTCCGGAATTAGCCAATCATGTGCAGCCCATTGTGTAAATAATGTATATAAAGCAGATACCTTGAGGGGACTTTCATTCATTCCTCCTCACCACTATGAGCTGAATAAAGAGCATGAAATCACTTTGCGACTCTGAGTATATTTCAGAGAGTGACCTACCTGGTGACTTTTACATCCATTTGATTAGAGTTATTTTGACATTCAGTTTTGTATCTAATGCAAGTCCTACTCACAGTAAACCCATAAGAATTAATAACCATGACTAGTTTGGCCGCATTACCATCAAAGGGCCTACTCTGGGTAGGATTTAGTTAGATACAGCCCTCAAGAGTTTTTTTAACCACCTCACTATTAGGACAAAATCCATTTTAATTGTTCATGCTGCAACATAGGTCAATATTCATGTACAGTGGTACATTGGTTCTCAAACTTAATCCATTCCGGAAGTCCATTCCAAAACCAAAGTGTTCCAAAACCAAGGCGCGCTTTCCCATAGAAAGTAATGTAAAATGGATTAATCTGTTCCAGACTTTTAAAAACAACGCCTAAAACAGCAATTTAACATGAATTTTACTATCTAATGAGACCACTGATCCATAAAATGAAAGCAATAATCAATGTACTGTACTATAAAATAAATAACAGTATTGAAGATGATAAAAAATTGGTTTTCTTATTTGCACTGATGATAGTCATTATTTGGATGGGGGGCTTTTATCCATTTCCGCAGTCACACCATCAATCAATCAGTAGCTGAACTGGGTTCCACACAGTCACAAAAACAAATTAATTGAAAAAGCCTCAAAAACAAAAACTCAAAATAAATAGCCAAAAAAAAAAAAAAAGGAACAAACTTAATCTGTTCTGGAAGTCCGTTTGACTTCCGAAATGTTCAAAAACCAAGGCGCAGCTTCTGGTGTTGTAGGTGCCCTGGAAACAGTAGCCAACAGCCTCATTGGATGTTCAGCTTCCAAAAAACGTTCAAAAACCGGAACATTTCTGGTTTTTCAGCGTTTGGGAAATAAGGCATTTGAGTACCAAGGGGTTTGAGAACCAAGGTACCACTGTACCCATAAATTAAGAATGGCCATTTCCTTTCTACTGGGACTTCTGGACACCTGTTGGCCCTCTGGTGATTGATGCTAGTAAATGGGAATAAAAAATAATGTTTCTAGTAATGCCAGCCTCCAATTCAAGAGAGAAAGAAGCAGTCAGTGCATGCCCACCCCTTTAAAAAACAACCAAACGAAACCAGATTACTACCTGAAATTTCACCAGCCAGCTCTTGGGGGGTGAGGAGGGAACTGTGTCTGGGAGACTGAATTCAGTTCCGTTTCACCACTGAAAGAGCTGATTGGAAAGATTTTGGCTTATTTACAGTATAAAAGGGCTGCACATGCACAGCCCCAGCAGCTAGGATTCAATGAAATGTGTCACTGGACATGTAAAGAGCAACCTTCCCCACGACATTCCACACAATGGTTGTCTCATTTAAACTGCCTTGTCTCACTTCTTCATGCAGCATGAGCGCAGCAGGGCTTCGTGGCCCAAGTTCATGGCCACTTGGAGGAGAACGCTGCATGGGGAACACTGCATGTTCCTTATACAGAATCATAGAATTGTAGAGTTGGAAGGGACCACAAGGGTCATTGTCATCTGTTCCACACCCCTGCAATGCAGGAATCTTTTGCCCAACATGGGGCTATAACCCACGACCCTGAGAGTAAGAGTCTCGTGCTCTACCAACTGAGCATTTAAATTAAGCCCTGGATTAAGTTGGGGAATTGTAAAGCTATGTTCTATCTAACAAGAGATGCACATGTGAAAAGCCCGTCTGTCTGTTGCCTGGAGCTGGACCAAGACACACACATCTTGTGCCATTTCCCCAACTATTCAGAGACTGAGGACAATGCTAGACATAAACATATTTGTTAGACACTCTCACTGACAGGGCTGTGATCCAGTAGCCCTAGCAGACCAGCTTCCATTGATTGCAATAACATCTGGACAAGTTCTGATTTAGTGATAATAATGTCACATCTCCAACAAACATATGAACCACTCCTTTAGCACAGTCATAGCTCCCTGACAAAGTAACCTAAGAACTGTAGTTTGTTAAGGATGCTGGGAACTTTAACTCTGTATGGGGCAAACTTCAGTTCCCAAGATTCTATGGGGGAAGACCTGGTGACTGTTAAAATAGTATGAATGTCCTTTAAGTGGTGTAGATGTGGCCTAAAGTGTTACACAGAGAAAACTCAGGCCTGGAATGCTTCTTGACTGTTTGCCTGCCCCAGCAATTTTCTACCGGTTCCAGGTTCACTTTAAAATTTTTGACATGAAGTGTAGGTTGGATCCCACAAGGCAAGACACCATGATAACAGCAAGCATTTTTATTGAACTACATAACTGGGAAACAGGTGCAAAGCAACTGCTTATATACATTCTTATATTCTTATATACATTCTATACTGCTTATATACATTTTTATTGAACTACATAACTGGGAAACAGGTGCAAAGCAACTGCTTATATACATTCCTGAAAGCCTGGGCCGCTCCCACTCCCAACATGATTGGCTGTCTAAACTTCCAAGCTGCAAATCATGACTCAGAGTTCAAGGGCCAATGGCAGAGGCCCAAATCCTGAAATGTTCTGTGACTGGACATCATGTATCGAATTAGAACACAGGAGCTCAGAATCCTTAGTCCAGACTCAAGCTCAGGCAAACACAGACCACTGAATACATAACATGACAGTTTACTTTACAGGAAGTAAAAAGACGCAGGCGCCAGGAAGGTGTTGGGGGTCATGTCCATTTGGTTCTCTTCCGTCTGTTGGCACCCAATACCGCCGTGAATAGAGCAGCTTGCTGGAGCTGGCAGGGCACAGACGACTGCTCCGGGTGGAACAAAAGAGTAAACCACACAAGAGCAGAGTGGATGTCTGCGTCCTACCTGCGTTGACAAGCAAAGGAGCAGCCAACTTTGTGCAGAGAAAGTAGCGAGCCAGCTTTTACAGCTGTTCTGTAGTGACCCAGACCTGCTGCCAAACATACATACAGCCACTTTAGGATAAATGCAAGTGCAAGTAGACAACTGCCCATTTCTAAAGCGGGGAGACACTGTCCCTTCCCAGGATCCTCTCTAGCCTTCTGTGGGGAGGGGGCTTTTCTATGAACATATAATAGGGAGCATATCTGACTCCCAAATATTCATTGTAAGGTTCCACATGTACAATTGTATGCCAGTGGTGGCTGATGCCCACTGAGAGTAATAGGTTGGCAGGCAGGGAGGCCAAGGGTAGGTGGAGCCAGAGCAAATGACAGGCAGACACAACTAATTCTAGTTTTGGCCCATCTTCCGCCCTGCTGAATTCTGCAAGGGCAGCACTGAGACTATGGAGGGAGAAGCTGGGGGCAGTGCCACCCACTGGAAGGGTTGCAAAAAAGAAGGCAGGCAGGTGAGAGCAGGCTGACCGCAGGCTGGAGGGGGTGGGGCAGTGCATACAACAATGCACATAAGACTTACTGCATGCAACCAGGAATACTAGAAAAGCAGAGTTCCTGACTGCATGGAGAGGCCCCTCTGTGCATATAATCATACAGATAGGGGAATGGGGCTCCTTCTGACTTTATGGATTCATTCAGTTTATGGATTCATTCAATTTTTCCATAAATTCACGCAATTTACAGGGGGGGGGGCGGAATCTCAAAGTGCCTTTAAACAAATTAAAAATACCATGAAGTCAAAAGGAATAAAACAACAAATAGTACCAAAAGTGTATCTATAACAAGGACAGTACCCTCTCCCACCCAAAAAGAGGAATACAAAGAACTGACCAAACCACAGCAAGATCCTTGGAAAACAAGAAATTCTTTGCTGGTGCCAGGTGGGCGTCCTTCAGGAGAGAGCATTTCACGGCTAAGAGGCTACTGCAGAAAGGTTCACTTTTCCTTTGCTGCCTTCCTTTGGGGGAAGCATATGCAGAAGCAAGTCTGATGATGAGTGTAAGGCCCAGGTAGGGCTATAAGGGGCAAAGCACTCCCTGAGGTATTGCTATAATGAGCACAAGGAGGTGAGATCTGCCCAGCTCCTTTCCAGCCTTTATGCACCCATAGAACATCTGAAAACTGTTTCTCTCATGCACAGATCTGTTGTACCCATGGGCATAGCAAGGATTTTTGTCGGGCTGTGGGCAGGATTTTTTTGGGGGGGCAGGCCTTTACCTAAGTTTGTTATGTATTTTTATTGATTTTTATTGATTGGGGGGCAGCTGCCCTCCTGCCCCCTGGCTATGCCCATAGCTCTATCCTCCCCTCCATGACATGAACCATGGTTATATGTTCCTTCCTCTACAGGAGAGGAAGGGAAACGACATCATACTGAGCCCTCTCAACCAAATGCATTTCTATGGTCTGAGTAAAAGTAAAAGGTAAAGGACCTCTGGAAGGTTTAGTCCAGTCAATGGCTACTATGGGGTTGCAGCACTCATCTCGCTTTTCAGGCTGAGGGAGCCAGTGTTTGTCCACAGACAGCTTTCCGGATCATGTAGCCAGCATGACTAAGCCGCTTCTGGTGCAAGGGACACCAAGATGGAAGCCAGAGAGCAGAGAAACGCTGTTTACCTTCCTGCCACAGTGGCATCTGTTTTTCTACTTGCACTGGTATGCTTTCAAACTGCTAGGTTGGCAGGAGCTGGGACAGAGCAACGGGAGCTCACCTCATCGCCTGGATTTGAATCGCCGACCTTCTGATCAGCATACCCAAGAGGCTCAGTGGTTGAGACCACAGTGTCACCTGTGTCCCTTATGGTCTGAGTATCTGCCTATCAGCAATACAGCTCTGTGGACTTAGTTCCTAATCTCCCACAAAAAGCAAGCAAGGGAAGTGGGAAGCAGGGATGGTGAAGGACCTAGGGTATAGACATGGCTGGACAGAGAGGCTGGCTAGCAGGCTGCATTTGGCCCCTGGGACTGAAGTTATCCACTTCTAGTGTAACTCTAGTGTAACCCCACCCCACCTTCCTTGTTATTTCCCTCAACATAATCTCCTTAGAGTCTTCATAAACTACCACTGCCTTTCAGTTTTATTGTTTTTTATTGTTGTTATTTTCACTTATTGCCACCCATAAATTATAAATTATAAATATTAAAATAAATAAATTCAACAATTCTGGATAAACTCCCCCAGTGGTTTCATGTAGATGTTAAACAGCACGGCAGACAAGATTTGAGTACTCCAGGACACCATAAGCCAAAGGCCAAGACACTGAGTAGAAGTCCTCCGCCCCGTGTACCACCTTTTGGAATTTGCCTGCTAGTTGGGACCAGAGCTGCTGTCATATGCTGCCCCCAAACCCCATCCCAGCAGCTGATGCCCAAAGATGCTGAGAGGTTCAGCAGAATCAACACACTCCATCCAGCTCTATAGTGGCCCAGAAATGAAATATTAATATATGTAGTAGTTGTCCAATATGGTGGGGATTAGAGACAACTCTTTTAGCATAAGATGAGCTACTGAAGTTTTCTGACTGGATGGTGTCTCTCCCCCTCCTAAGGTAAAGGTAAAGGTACCCCTGCCCGTACGGGCCAGTCTTGACAGACTCTGGGGTTGTGCGCCCATCTCACTTAAGAGGCCAGGGGCCAGCGCTGTCCGGAGACACTTCCGGGTCACGTGGCCAGCGTGACATCGCTGCTCTGGCGAGCCAGAGCCGCACACGGAAACGCCGTTTACCTTCCCGCTGGTAAGCGGTCCCTATTTATCTACTTGCACCCGGAGGTGCTTTCGAACTGCTAGGTTGGCAGGCGCTGGGACCGAGCAGCGGGAGCGCACCCCGCCGCAGGGATTCGAACCGCCGACCTTTCGATCGGCAAGTCCTAGGCGCTGAGGCTTTAACCCCCAGCGCCACCTGCGTCCCGGTCTCCCCCTCCTAGGGAAGCATTAATAATCCTCCGTGCACATCCCCGCCGCATCTCTGGATGCTGTAAGTGGCTGAGATGGAGCAAGGGTCAAGTGCACAAGTGGTTGACTTCCAAAAAGCCTATTCACATCCACGGGCTGCATGAGCTGAAAATAATCTGTAACAGGGCAGGCAGCTGCAGAATGCATGTCAATTGGCTCTGTCAACTTGGAGTCCAAATCAGCACGGACGCGAGAGACTTTGCCTGCAAAATGTCTTAGAAATTGGTCACAGTGGGTTACCGAGGTGCAGACATAATGAGAAATATCTGTAGACATTCCTAACCATGGTTAAGGCTAGCTTAGGAAGGCTGGGTGGAATTTGCACTTGAGAGGGGAGGGCCTGGGAGATGGGTTCCCAGTAATGCAGCCTGCACCCTTAATCATCTGAAAGGAATGGGCATTATCACCTCTGCCCCTCAGTGGGGCTAGTTTCCAAGTAAACATGTCTAAGATTGGCTTGTCAGTCTGAATTTCCTTTTATACAAGAAAATAGAATTGTGCCTTTTGATAAGGAAATTCTCTGACCATGAATATTCATTCTGGCTAGTATTACCATACCGTCCAATATGGGAGACTCCTTTGCTGGAAGCTAGACATGCCATTTACGTATTAGCTAGCCTGATTTCTAACTTTCAATTGTGCTTTTTAAAAAAGCTAGCTTTTACAGTTTGAGACGTAAGGGGAGAGGTGCAATCAGTATTCTGCCTTACATGTTATTCAGTAAGAATTAGGCTTGCCTACCTTCCAGAATTCAAGTCAATGAGTGGCAGCCACGGTCATGATTGACATATGAAGAATGCAGCGATATCTTCCTATATATTTCCATGCTTTGAATGGGCTGGCCAATTATGAAGCAGGATTTGTACCTTGTCAAGAGGAAAACCATTGCTTTACCTGTTTGGCTAGAATGGTAGAGGGAACACTCTTTTGGCTTATTGTAAAAGTTCTAACCTTCTTTCCTCCTCCAATTCAGATGCTCAAAGCAGCTAACATCAAATCATATAAAACAACGCAACAATAATCAAATGATTAAAAACAGCAAAAGCATTAAGAGGGGTGACACAAATATTCTCTGCAGAGAGAGAGAGAAGTTGCTTCAGATGTATTGTAAAGACATATCTTTTGGCCAGGCTTCTGCATTATTTCATTTCTTCATTATTACATTTGCAGACTGCTATTTGTTTTTGGAAGGAGATAGGAACGGCTCATCACAAAATCTAAATCAAAACAACTATTTTGTAACCCCCCCTTTTTTTTTTACTTAGCCCAGAATGAAACATTATTTTTTTGTCAGGATTCCATGAGATGTGTCAGGTTCACAAATATGCTGAAGTCCTGGGGAAATTCCATCTGTTCCTTTAAATTGCATATTAATGACTCTAAAGCAAAATCAGGCTTACAACTAGGGTGGCAGGCGAGGCAAGTGCACCCAGTCAGGAATGCCTCATTGTGGAGCTTATCATGGGGCTGAGTCGAATCCCACCCTGAACCAGAATAGCACATGGGTGTGTCTGTGTGGAAGTGCGTTCCACCCAGGGCTGCATAAATCCTGCTTAAACTGTCCTGAGTTAAGGCTCATTTGGGCCCACCTTGGCTCACTATCATACCTCATAAAAAGCAATGGGCCCAGGTAAGGATATATTTCTTATTTCACTCTTTTCCAAACCTGTGATTGCATTTAGTTGTGCACAAGGTACAGGTTTCTATTGTATTTTGAAACTGCTGCTACGTGTTCCTACCCTGAGGAGAAAGAAAGTAGTTTTTATGTTGCAGTATACAGACATAACTAAATCCCAGCTCCTGGAAAAGTATTGGCCTGTGTCATGAGTCACATATGCCTGATTAAAATTGCATATCTATTTACTGCGTAAAAACAAAAATGAAAAAAGTTGGATTTCCTGGACTCAAGGAGGGGGATGGGGAAGGGAAGCTGAACAGGGTGAAAACATGGGAGGAGAACGCAAGTGCTTTGTAAAAAAATGAATGAATGAAGTGTGCTTGTTCCACAGTAACTGTCCGGAGTAGAAACAGCCAGGAACAAGCTCAAGAGAGCTGTGGGTGAAGCCTGCCACTTGAGCTCTGTGTGTCTATTTATGACTCCTTGCTGATCTTCCATTTACTGATATACACAGACAAGGCATCACCAGCATATATAAAAATAGTATTACTCAATTACTGCAAATTCAAGTAAGAGTGGGCAGCATACCGTGGAAAGAGTTAGCAGCTGAAGATAGCGCTGCTTGTTATGCAGCTAACAACTTGAAGTTTTGGATCAACATGTTAGAAATTTGGATTTTATCTGCATTGCAGTTCTTTATGTTGGCAAATATACCCTTTCATTCTCAATATTCCATGGTGCTGACAGCTAAATTCTAGGCTGCAATGCTAAGCCTACTTACTTGGGACTCGTTTCTGGATAAACTAGATCATAGGTGGCGCTGTGAGTTAAAGCCTCAGCGCCTAGGACTTGCCGATCGAAAGGTCGGCGGTTCGAATCCCTGCGGCGGGGTGCGCTCCCGCTGCTCGGTCCCAGCGCCTGCCAACCTAGCAGTTCGAAAGCACCTCCGGGTGCAAGTAGATAAATAGGGACCGCTTACCAGCGGGAACCCCTTCATGGATCACTGCCTTGCCGTGGCGAAGGGGCTTGAAGAACTCAGAGAAGCTATGAACTATGCCGAGCAGGGCACCCAAGATGAACAGGTCATAGTGGAGAGTTTTGACCAAACGTGATCCACCTGGAGGAGGAACCGGCAAGCCACTCCAGTATCCCTGCCAAGAAAACTCCATGGACAAAGACAACAGGCATATAAAAGTTATGACGCTGGAAGATGAGCCCCTCAGGTCGGAAGGCGTCCAACATGCTACTGGGGAAGAGCGGAGGGCAAGTACAAGTAGATCCAGAGCTGATGAAGTGACTGGGCCAAAGCCGAAAGGACGCTCAGTTGCGGATATGCCTGGAAGCGAAAGGAAAGTCCAATGCTGTAAAGAAAAATATTGCATAGGAACCTGGAATGTAAGAACCATGAACATGGGTAAGTTGGAGGTGGTCAAAAATGAGATGGCAAGAATAAATATTGACATCCTGGGCATCAGTGAACTAAAATGGACGGGAATGGGTGAATTCAGTTCGGATGACCATCATATCTACTACTGTGGGCAAGAAACCCGTAAAAGAAATGGAGTGGCCCTCATAGTCAACAAAAGAGTGGCAAAAGCTGTACTGGGATGCAATCTCAAAAATGATAGAATGATCTCGATACGAATCCAAGGCAGACCTTTTAACAGTAATCCAAGTTTATGCACCAACTACTGGTGCTGAAGAAACTGAAATTGACCAATTCTATGAAGACTTACAACACCTTATAGAAGTGACACCAAAGAAGGATGTTCTTCTCATTATAGGGGATTGGAATGCTAAAGTAGGGAGTCAAGAGATAAAAGGAACAACTGGCAAGTTTGGCCTTGGAGATCAAAACGAAGTAGGGCAAAGGCTAATAGAGTTCTGTCAAGAGAACAAGCTGGTCATCACAAACACGCTTTTCCAACAACACAAGAGACGACTCTACACATGGACATCACCAGATGGGCAGCATCGAAATCAGATTGATTATATTCTCTGCAGCCAAAGATGGAGAAGCTCTATACAGTCAGCAAAAACAAGACCTGGAGCTGACTGTGGCTCAGATCATCAGCTTCTTATAGCAAAATTCCAGCTTAAACTGAAGAAAGTAGGAAAAACCACTGGGCCGGTAAGATACAATCTAAGTCAAATCCCTTATGAATACACAGTGGAAGTGAGGAACAGGTTTAAGGATTTAGATTTGGTGGACAGAGTGCCTGAAGAACTATGGATGGAGGCTCGTAACATTATACAGGAGGCAGCAACGAAAACCATCCCAATGAAAAGGAAATGCAAGAAAGCAAAGTGGCTGTCCAATGAGGCCGTACAAATAGCGGGGGAGAGAAGGCAAGCAAAATGCAAGGGAGATCGTGAAACATACAGGAAATTGAATGCAGATTTCCAAAGAATAGCAAGGAGAGACAAGAAGACCTTCTTAAACAAGCAATGCAAAGAAATAGAGGAAAGCAATAGAATGGGAAGAACCAGAGATCTGTTCAAGAAAATTGGAGATATGAAAGGAACATTTCGTACAAAGATTTCCATAATAAAGGACAAAAGTGGAAAGGACCTAACAGAAGCAGAAGACATCAAGAAGAGGTGGCAAGAATACACAGAGGAATTATACCAGAAAGAAACGGATGTCTCATATACCCCAGGTAGTGTGGTTGCTGACCTTGAGCCAGACATCCTGGAGAGTGAAGTCAAATGGGCCTTAGAAAGCACTGCAAATAACAAGGCCAGTGGAAGTGATGGTATTCCAGCTGAACTATTTAAAATTTTAAAAGATGATGCTGTTAAGGTGATACACTCAATATGCCAGCAAGTTTGGAAAACTCAGCAGTGGCCAGAAGATTGGAGAAGATCAGTCTACATCCCAATCCCAAAGAAGGGCAGTGCCAAAGAATGCTCCAACTATCGCACAATTGCACTAATTTCTCACGCTAGCAAGGTTATGCTTAAAATTCTACAAGGAAGGCTCAAGCAGTATGTGGACCGAGAACTCCCAGAAGTGCAAGCTGGATTTAGAAGAGGCAGAGGAACCAGAGACCAAATTGCAAACATGCGCTGGATTATGGAGAAAGCTAGAGAGTTCCAGAAAGACATTTACTTCTGCTTCATTGACTATGCAAAAGCCTTTGACTGTGTCGACTATGGCAAGTTCTTAAAGAAATGGGAGTGCCTGATCACCTCATCTGTCTCCTGAGAAATCTCTATGTGGGACAAGAAGCTACAGTTAGAACTGGATATGGAACAACTGACTGGTTCAAAATTGGGAAAGGAGTACGACAAGGCTGCATTTTGTCTCCCTGCTTATTTAACTTATATGCAGAATTCATCATGCGAAAGGCTGGGCTGGATGAATCCCTAGCCGGAATTAAGATTGCCGGAAGAAATATCAACAACCTCAGATATGCAGATGACACAACCTTGATGGCAGAAAGTGAGGAGGAATTAAAGAACCTTTTATTGAGGGTGAAAGAGGAGAGTGCAAAATATGGTCTGAAGCTCAACATCAAAAAAACGAAGATCATGGCTACTGGTCCCATCACCTCCTGGCAAATAGAAGGGGAAGAAATGGAGGCAGTGAGAGATTTTACTTTCTTGGGCTCCATGATCACTGCAGATGGTGACAGCAGCCACGAAATTAAAAGACGCCTGCTTCTTGGGAGAAGGGCAATGACAGGCCTAGACAGCATCTTGAGAAGTAGAGACATCACCTTGCCAACAAAGGTCCGTATAGTTAAGGCTATGGTTTTCCCAGTAGTGATGTATGGAAGTGAGAGCTGGACCATAAAGAAGGCTGATCGCCGAAGAATTGATGCTTTTGAATTATGGTGCTGGAGGAGACTCTTGAGAGTCCCATGGACTGCAAGAAGATCAAACCTCTCCATTCTGAAGGAAATCAGCCCTGAGTGCTCACTGGAAGGACAGATTGTGAAGCTGAGGCTCCAGTACTTTGGCCACCTCATGAGAAGAGAAGACTCCCTGGAGAAGACCCTGATGTTGGGAAAGATGGAGGGCACAAGGAGAAGGGGGTGACAGAGGACGAGATGGTTGGATAGTGTTTTTGAGGTTACCAGCATGAGTCTGACCAAGCTGCGGGGGGCAGTGGAGGACAGGAGTGCCTGGCGTTCTCTGGTCCATGGGGTCACGAAGAGTCGGACACGACTAAACGACTAAACAACAACAACCAGCGGGAAGGTAAACGGCGTTTCCGTGTGCGGCTCTGGCTCTGGCTCTGGCCAGAGCAGCGATGTCACGCTGGCCACGTGACCCGGAAGTGTCTCCGGACAGCGCTGGCCCCTGGCCTCTTAAGTGAGATGGGCGCACAACCCCAGAGTCTGTCAAGACTGGCCCGTACGGGCAGGGGTACCTTTACCTTTACCTTTAACAGGCCTGTAAGATTGCAGTCCTACCCACACTTACCTCTGGAATATGATCTTGTTAAAATCCATTGGGTTTAACTCAGTTTCACCTGCTGCCTACAAGGAGGACATGACATTTCATTCTAAAGTTAAACTCTACTTGGTAACAGATGTGTGTTCCTGGACCCAACTGCCAAGGGCTCAACACTCCAGGAAAACAAGGTTCTGCTCCCCACTGTCTTCTGTTTTCACAGTAATTGGGTAGGTGAGGAAAAAATAACTTCCAGAGCTTTCCCTCTCAGCAGTGATCTCAAACAATATAAAGTAGGTAGAACAAATAATTCCACTTCTTTCAGCCATGGATAAATCAGATTAGTGCCCCTGGTCCTTCTTCGACTTTGTATGACACTTCCCAGGAGCAGTAAAACAAAACTAAAAGCCCCAACTAGTAAAAAAGAAAAAGAAAAATGGATGCCTGATTTGCAGAAATTGCACCAATATCTGTGGGTGGTCAACACTATCCAGAGTTCTTTCCTTTTGACCCTGGCATTTCAGAGCTTGATTACAGACAGATTTGGGAGCATGAGGTACGGTAACCCAAATTCTGAGAAAAGTTTATTCTTTCGACCAGTTATGCAGATACCATATGCTAATGTTGTTGTTGTTGATGATGATGATGTATATTCCAGCTTTTCCCCAGACAGGGACTCAAGGCTCACACAAATTAAAAGAAGACGGATCAATACAAACAGTTAAAAACATATAAAAGATAATCATTAAAGCAATAATAAAACTGCAATAGAATCAAAACAATATCCAAAATCTATTCAAATACAGATAATAAAACAGTAACAGGACAGCACAGAACTATTAAAAGCCCTTTCCTTAAAAAACAGTCAGTTCCCAAAGGCTTGTCAAAATAAAAGTCTTCACCTGCCAGCAGAAGGCCTACATTTTACATACTAAAAGATCTCTGAACTGAATACATATTTTCAGATTCAGACACTGCAGCCAAAACTAGAATTTGAATGGATGCATGGAAATAGGACTGCAAGGATTCAGTCACTATCATCACACCTCAGAATATGTTTTAGCACATGCTGAGAGAAGTGGATTCAGTTGTTGGTTTCATGAAGGGCTCCCCGCCACAAAATAATCCAAGCACTAAGTCACTATGGATCTACCTAAAGTTCCACACTGTGGGGAAAAACCAAACAAAAATGAGTATATAGATTTTCCTATTTCTCTTCATCTGGGGGCTACTTAGCCTGCATGGAGGCCTAGGAAATCTGCTCCCCTTATGTCTTTCTCAAGGATTTAGCTACTGAACATGTGTTGTTTCCAGAGTGTGAAAAAGCAGCATATGTTTCAAGTTTCTACAGCACGGGGAGCAGTGCTAGGAGGCAGATAACTTGCCTGGTTACTGTGTGTCAGCATATGAAAATGTGCCCTACACAGCTAGAGAGAGAGACCAAGAGGAGTGTGGTGTTGTGTGGAACAGGACTGCTGCCACATCTGACCTGCCACCTGCCTATGTATGTGCGTGATTGCCCCTCAGTAGCTGGTCCTTAGATAATAAACCAGTCCTTCTTCACCGAAACAAATAAAATGCAAACAGGGCGGGATTCGTGTGTGTGTGTGTGTGTGTGTGTGTGTGTGTGTGTGTGTGACAAATGCAGGAGAGAAGTTTAGAAAATGGCAAGGGGTGGTTCAAAGCATAAGAGGGCCTTCTCTGTGATGGCCTCAGTTTATGGCTGGTCTTCCTTCTGAGGTGAGTCTTGCACTATCATAGTGTGCCTTTTGATGGTTTATCAAGGCATTTATTCAGGTAGATGTCTTCCCTCCTACTGCTTGGCTATCCCCTGCTGTTCTGTGTAGCCGTTTTGTCATTCAGATATCAGTTGCTTTTGTGTTTTTTTGTTTTTTGTTTGTGTGGCTTTGCCTTGTACTTGCATTGTAGCTATCGTAACTGCGATATTTTTGTGATATCGTCAAGGGCGAGCTAATAAATACAAACAATAAATAAGGCAAGAGAATACAGTGGTACCTAAGGTTGAGAACTTAATTTGTTCTGGAGGTCCATTCTTAACCTGAAACCGTTCTTAACCTGAGGTACCACTTTAGCTAATGGGGCCTCCTGCTGCTGCTGCGCAGTTTCTGTTCTCATCCTGAAGCAAAGTTCTTAACCCGAGGTACTATTTCTGGGTAAGCGGAGCCTGTAACCTGAAGCATCTGTAAGCCGAGGTACCACTGTAATGCTAGTATTCTGGGTCAAGCAATGAAACCGATTGTCCATGGGGGGGGGAGGAAGCACTTCTCCACACAACTGTAATTAATGTATGGAATTCATTATTGTTAGAAGCCTTTAAAACAGGATTAGACAAACTCATAGAGGGGAGGCCTAATAGTGGCTATTAGTAATGATACCTGAATAGGCCCTCCATGCTCAGATGCAGAATACCTCAGGGTAACGTGGAGATGAACAATACAAAATAACCCTCACCTATGTTACCTTCTTGAGAGCTTTTTGTGGTATCTTGCTGGCTGCCAGAAACAATATAATGAACTAGATGAAACTGGATTGATTGACCAATTTATTTGAGAGCCAGGACCACTTAGCCATGAAACTCACTGCCTGAGCTTGCAAGCTCCCGGAGGCACCGCCACTGCATGCCACTAGCAGGCACCCACCACCCAGTGCCAAGCACTCACCACTGACAGACACTTGCCATCTTCTCCAGCAGCCATGCACCCTTGCCATGGCCACATACCTCGCTGCCATCTGCCCACTGCTGCACTTCCTCCTTTACCACCTGGAGGCAGCCTGGGGAAACCCTGGTGTGCTGGCAGTGGGGAGGCATGGTGGGGGCACGGCCAAGTGGTGGAGGAGCAGGAGAAGGTGACAGGAGAAGGTGGTGAGTGGCAGGCACCCAGAGGCAGCGAGGTGGTGGGCAGGGGGCACAGCGTGGGCAGGGGGCACCACCTGGGGTTTTGCCTTAAGTGGCAAAACGCTGTGGGCTGGCCCTGATAATAAATACATGCATTTGGGTGTGTGGTTCTACAATGAAACTAATGAATCTTAAGCTTCAGGGCCCCTAATCCCAGAGGGACTCCAGAAGCGACTTCAGTCCACGTTGCTTAACATTTCATCATTCTGTGGTGCATCATGCATGTATATAACGTTTCCCTAATTTTCACACACACACCTCATTCGAAAGGCATAGGGAATTTTTATTCACACCAGTGACTTTGACACGTGAGATAATCCAGTACAGCAATTTTAATCAAAATATAAGACGTGGTAGTTATTATTATTTTTTTGTGGTTATCTGTCGTGGAACAACCCCATTGAAGAAAATAACCTCTTCCCACATAACAGCTCAAGCTTCAGGGCCCCCAAAATGTAGGTCTGCCATTTGGTGTGTGTAAACTGAAACTGCCTAAAACTAGACACAAAAGAAGCTAGTGACAGTTTTAAATAAGGTTGCTAACCCTTGAAAATCCTGGTACCTTTGTTTGTAAAGCCTGGCAGGTCTGGGAATGGAGCCAACCACAGATACCGTCTCTATTCACTTAAGTGCACAGCTCTAAAACCCACAGGGCCTGCAAACTGGCATGGGGGTCTTTGTCCTATTGTGGTTTTTTGGGGCAACTGTCTGAAAACCAAAACAATGCCCTGCCAGACCACATTTTCCCCACCGGTCAGTTATCAACTCGAATTCTGAATCACAAATAGCATTCTCAAAGGACCTACCACATGTACTGAGATACTGGAGGCAAATGGTCAGCCCCAACTAGACGGTCTCTTGTCTTCACGCTTCACAACAGCTTTTGCATCAACACTAGCAGTATCTTGGCACTCTCTGACACTAGCAGATTTGCTGCTCCTGGCAATAAATGTGCATAGCTGCTAGAGATGAGAGAGAAATTAAATTTGGTTTGCATTTTAATGCAAGCCTCTGCTATTTGTACTTCTTCAAACAATGCATGAACCGAACGACAGGCATCCTTCGACATCCAGACTTTTCTGAATTTTGCAATGCAGCCCTACAATTGAAAAGCGGGGGGCATTATGGAGAAAAATGCACATATTTAGTGAAAGTACCATACCAAAATATGTTACATCGGGGAAAACTGCTGGCAAAAACGTGTGTATTAGCAGAAACACACAACAGAACGCTGATGAATTTTCATGAGGGCTTTTTGGGAGGGAAAAATGCACAAACTGATGGACAAATGTGGCAAACTGAGACTGGGAAAAAGAGAATATGAAATGGACAATTTCCTCTATCCCTGAATTAGCTACAGATGTAGGGCAAAGAGAGGGCAGGAACTTCTGCTATGTTTTGTTCTTTCCTACTTCCTTGTCAAATTGCATTGCCTCCTATTGGACCCTCAAAGATATCTGTTTTGCTGTTATGTCTTATCTGGAAGGCTAAAAGTGCTGTCAGCTGCATGTTTCCCTTCCTCTCCCACTTTTTTTCCATCAGCCTCTCCTGGGGTGACCAGATGAAAAAGAGGACATGGATCCTGCACCTTTAACAGGTGTGTAGGAGAAGGACTCCCAGTAGGCTGCCATCTGAAAAACCCTTTCTTTCAGGCAACAATTGAAGATGTGGGCAATCTATTCCCTTTTTCACCTGGCCTCCCTATTCATCAAACTTGTCCCAGGGAAAGTACACCTATTAATTATCCAGCTATGTATTCCCAGTGTGGGGCCAATTCACACAAGCAAACAAAAATGACAGATTGGGAATGTAGGTAGAGTGGATCAGGGGAGGGAGAGTTTGGCACATGGCAAAGCAGCCCTTGAATTGCCCTACCGCATCACTGCAGAATTTCCAAAAAGTGGGTTAAGTATTGGCTCGTGTGGAATCAGTCATTCGCAATTTCCCCCATTTGTGCAATAACGAAAAACAGATGGCAGCTTCCTCAGTTATTTTTTATTGAGCTAAATATTTTGCAAGCATTTTTACGAGGTTTGGAACTATGAGTTGTGCAGTTTAAGCCATGATTAGTCTTGCCTTGTGTGGCATTCTTTATAACTGCCTGGGTATCAGCCCGATAACCATTTCATCTTGTGCTCCTTGGTCCAGGGCAGCCATTACACTGGCAGCCTACAAATTGTGCTTTATACATTTGAAGCTGGCCTTGGGGATGTGCATGCCTTCCCCCTTTTGTCACCAGGGTAAATTCAGTCTCCGTTCCTTTGTCAGTGTTAATCGTGATTCAGAGCAATATGGGCACTGACACTAACCATGATGCATGTTTCCCTCATAAACCAGAATTTGAAATTTGGGATTGAAATGAGGTTGCAAACCATAATTACCAGTTTAGCGTTAACCATAGTTGGCAACACTTTATCAACACTTTATCAAGGTTGAAGTGGCCATGCACCCTACTTTAGAGAGAGGGCTGTCCTGTCCAAATCCAATTTAAAGATAAATATCTATAAGAGAGAAGAGCAGGAATGACATTGAAGTTGCCCATCCATAGTTAGCATCTCTGGAGAGTAGACTGAGCAGGCTTACAGGTCACCTGCTCACAGTTTTTCTGATTACAATGAGATGAAACGGATCTCTAAACTATAGCAATTATTTCTGAATTTGCAAATATAGACATAAATTAGCATATGTAATTTTTTTTTGCAAATCTGTGCCATTTTTCTAGTCCTCTTTTTTGGTGATGCAAAAGCTGCCACAGTGGCCATGGTTGTTGCTAATAAGGGAAGAAGAGAGCTCTTTCTAGGGAGAGAAGACGGATGAAGGAGGAGTGAATGTGGAGCCCTTCAAATCGCCAGACTATGGTTTGCAGAATGCCCAACCATGGCTTACCTATGCACTGAATCTTTGTTTATCTTCTCTGTTCACCCTTGAAATTCGTTGTTTCAGTACAGCAAAGGTGAGCCTGCCTACCCAGGAGACAAAATATATCTCCAGGTTGCTTAATATAGTGACCTGTTCTGCCATTTCTGCATCTGCTCACACAACTACACCATGTTTCAGCCCCAATCAACTGACCATTTTTTTATGTTGCTGTGCAAAGAATGAGGGGGGGGGGGAGCCTAGTAATCATGCAGTGCTTCCATACACACACAATAGAATTCTTCCCATCATTAACCATTTTTGTTTTGCCAGTGAAAACTATTCAGAACCAGCTTCAAGGCCAGCTGGAAATGACTGAAAAATAAAACTGTCAGTATTCTAATGCCTGTATACAAATCTGTGGTGCAGCTGTATTTTGGATAGTTTTGACAATTCTTGTTGCCCCACCTTTAAAAAAAAAGTGGGGGGGGAGGAATAGAGCAGGGAAAGGTGCAGAAAAGCAAAAGCAAAACGATCCAGGAGCTGAAACACCTTTCATAAGAGACAACACTGAAGGCCTTTTTAGTTTAGAAAAGGAGGTGACTAAAGGAGTGATCCTGTACTTGAGTTGGGGCAGGAGGGTGATCGGATTCTGCAGGCATCCTGCAGCACCAGTGGGACAGCACAGGTGTGCCACCACCAGGGCTATTTATTTATTTATTTATTTATTATCACAAGATCTCAGGGCGGTTCACAGAATAAAATACAAGATAAAAACGCAAGTAAATAATTAAACCAAAACAACAAAACAATAACCTACCATAACATTTAAAAGGCTGTAGAATAATAATCAGCCAAAGGCCGGGCTGAAGAGGGACATTTTCACCTGCCTAAAATGTATAATGAAGGAGAGCGTTCCACAAACAGGGAGCCATTGCAGAAAAGGTCCATTCTCGTGTTTCCGCTCTCCGGATGCCACATGGCGAAGGCACACAAGAAGGGCCTCAGAGGATGAACACAGAGTCCAGGACGGTTTATTTTTTTATTATTATTATATAATATTTATTCAACTTTTAAAGATTACAAAGAGAAACAACAAAAAAGAGAAAAATAAAAAATACAGAAAAAATACAAGCAATTAAAAAAACACACAAATCCAACCTTTACATAGCTTTCTTTCCTTTGCTTATTTCCTTGACCTCCTCAAACCTCCCTTTTTTGTATTCTAGTTCAATTAGATATTTCAGCAAATCCTTTCCAGCTTTGTTTTTATCCTATTAATTTATCTTAATATACTATAATTTTACATTCTCGTCTTTCACCAGTTAACAAATCCATTTTTACCTAATCCTTTATATCATTTCTGCTAAAACCACATTACTTCATTCCAACATCCTTCTAACATTCCTTAATTTTGCAATGTTTCTGTAGATAAACTTTAAATTTTTTCCAATCTTCTTCCACCAACTCTTCACCTTGGTCTCGGATTCTGCCAGTCATTTCCGCCAGTTCCATATAGTCCATCACTTTCACCTGCCATTCTTCCCGGGTGGGTAAATCTTGTGTCTTCCAATACTTCGCGATGAGTATTCTTGCTGCTGTTGTTGCATACCTAAAGAAAGTTCTGTCCTTCTTTGGCACCAATTGGCCGACCATGCCCAGGAGAAAGGCCTCAGAGTCCAGGACGGTTTATATGGGGAGAGGTGGTCCTTGAGATACTGCAGTCCTGAGCCATTTAAGGCTTTGCAGGTCAAAACCAGCCCTTTGAGCTGGGCCCAGAAGCTAATTGGCAGCCAGTGCAGTTGGGCCAGGAATGGTGTTGCATGCTTAAACCATCTTGCCCTGGTGAACAACCTGGCTGCTGAATTCTGCACCAGCTGAAGCTTCCGAACTGTCCCCAGAGTCTACATATAACTGTCTACATATAACACATTCCAGCCAGGTAATTTTGCAGAGCTGGTTGGGTTGCATGCAGCTTGAACAGAAGGTAATACCTGTTTTGCCCTGGAGTCCATACCTTGTGGCTGTGGGTAGCTTTAGAAGGAGGAGCAGATCAGCTCTCAGCTGCTGAGGAAGACCCATCTTCCCAGAGAATGCTGCTGGGGTGTGTGTGTGCCATGGGAAGACAAGGGCTGTACCATTAATGGAAAAAAGGCTTAGTCTGGGAAAGGAGTGTGATGGGTACCAAACTGCCAGATCACCCATCTGCCTCTTTCGTTTCCTCCTCCTCCTCCTCCTCCTCCATGCCAAGCATCCAAAAGGCCATTCGTCGTCATCGTCCCCCCCCCCAGGACATTGTTTCCTTTCATAGTAGAAGGTGGGATTTGTGCCTGGGATGGTCTGGGCAGGTGTCCAGGAACACCTGCATCCGAGGGTCAATCTCACCCAGACGTGGCTGCCAGGATCCCAGAGGATTCGGCTGCAATGCCCAGCGCTGCATTTCCATCTGAATGAGGCATATTATTCCACCCGGTTGGCTGGAGCTGTTTTGGGATTGTTCTGTGACCCTGCCACTCACAGCCCGCTGTTTAGAAACAGAAAAACCCAGACGCTTAATTCTGTGCACAATGGGGGAAGGAGATTAGGCAGCTCAAACACAAACAGATGAGCCCGGATTCTCCTTTTAATCAAAGAATCTTTACTTCACTTAATTGTGTTGTGTGTGTTTATTCAGCTGCACACGCAACCTCTTCCCAGGCAAGCAATCAGTCCTCCCACAGCCAGCTTCTCTCTGACACCTGCTGGACTGGATATAACTGCAGGCTCCCTCTGAATTGCTGCTATTGCCCTCCAGCCCTTTCTCGGCACCCAGCTCCAAACTCCAGCATTATAACATGGGTCATTCATCAGTCCAGCCCTTCTGACAAAGCCTTCTCACTCAGTGCAGCAATCTCTGTGTTAACTAGCACTTCCTCTTCCTTCCTCCATCTTTCGGTCCCAGCAGTAGCATTTTGCACCACTGCTAGTGGTTGTTCCAAGCCCAGAATATGGAGTATGAACAGGGACTGTTCACAAAGGATGCCAATTTGTGTTTGCCATTGTGTTTGGGTGTTGCAGCCCGGCCCAGCTTAGGGGTTCTTGGTCTGTGAACCTACACATATTGGTAGTGTACCTGCTCACTATATTTACATGCATTTTGACTGTGGAGCAGCCACACAACGTCTCTGATAGATCAGAAACAAGAAATATCAAATTCATCTCACCCATTTTTATGCCACTGACATGTAGAGCAAGGTTCTGCCCAATGGGCATACAGCGGTACCTCGGGTTAAGTACTTAATTCGTTCCGGAGGTCCGTTCTTAACCTGAAACTGTTCTTAACCTGAAGCACCACTTTAGCTAATGGGGCCTCCTGCTGCTGCCGCACCGCCGGAACACGATTTCTGTTCTCATCCTGAAGCAAAGTTCTTAACCCGAGGTACTATTTCTGGGTTAGCGGAGTCTGTAACCTGAAGCGTATGTAACCTGAAGCGTATGTAACCCGAGGTACCACTGTATTTGTAAATTTAAAAAGAACTGTCAGAGGCACGACAAAATACCCAATTCATAGAAGACAAAGGGGCGATGGTCAAACAGCTGCCCAAACACTCACAAACACCCCCACTTAAAGCAAACAAAACAGGCAGATGCAATTCTGCTCCTGATTTACATACATTCAGATAAACATCTGGACAGAGGTGAATTGGGCAGCACCCAGAATCATGTGGTTAAAGCCTGTATGTGTACAGTGAGTAAACCCATTGGGGATGGGAGTCACCTAACAAGTACTGCTAGTGGTTTTAATTAATTGTGATGTTTTGGTAACCTGTCCTGAGACTAATTTGGTGATGGGTGGGCCATAAGTACAAATGATAAATAAGCAAGTAAAGGAACTTTTGATTTGGGCTTTAGTTTTAATCTCTCAAAGGTGTAAAGCTCCCCCCCCCCTCTTTAGAGATGCTAAAATATTCAACAGGTGACATTTCCTCCTTCACTCCACCTTCAAGCCTGGAAATGCTGCATGCTGAGTTTCCTAAAGCAATGCATCTGTTAAAGGAACAAAAAAGGGACAACTGCAGTGTCAAGGTGGCTAAACTATTAGATGCTTGTAAGTATGCTACCAATAGCATGTATTGGATTTGGATATAACTATCCAATAAGCTATCCTCACAAAGTGTTACAGATTATTAGAAACAAGTCATTGGTTTCTGTAGCAATTTAGACATTGATTGTCCATTTAATAAAACATCTATTAATTTATTTATGCACACTTTATCAATGATTTATAGAGGAAACATTATGGAATTGGGTAACAGTGCTATATTATGAGCATCATCTTCTGGGCTAAGCTAATATTATCCCTAAAATCCATTTGCACTCTTTGAAATAAACAGGGTTTTTAACATAGATAGATGATTGATAGATGATAGATGATAGATGATAGATGATAGATAGATAGATAGATAGATAGATAGATAGATAGATAGATGATAGATAGATAGACAGACAGACAGATAGATGATAGAGATAGATAGATAGATGATAGATAGATAGATAGATAGATGATAGATAGATATTGTTTCAGTAACAGCCTCATTATAACAATACCAATTTTATTCAATTAATACAATTATTAATGCCAATTATTCAAATGTCAAATTATATAATTAATTAAACTGGCGCCCTCGCATGCTAGAGTTGATGAGTTCAGTCTTCTACATTTTTTCTGCATTCCCAAAATTTTAATAATTTCCATTACATTACATTCAGATATAATAATACCTTATATAACAGCTACAATCTCGAGATTTCAATTTGTGTTGGTATAACAGGTAATTTATAAAGTTTCAAGAAAGGAACGTGAGCTGTAATGCTTATTCTTTCCTACGTGTGAATTTTTTTCCACGATGTTTTCCCGTCCATATATAGTTTTGTATCCTTTATTCCTGCAATTGTTGATGGTTCCCATCATGTCTTGGGAGAAGCTGTTATCTTACTGATTCCAAAAGTCACTGCATTGCTTCGTCCCGTGATTTGGCTTCTAGTAAACAAGCCGTCTTCGCCATTTTTCCAGCCTAAGAAGAACAGTCTGAATCCAGAATGAAAATAGTTAATCCAAAAACTTCTATTCTCTCAGCTGGTAGGCTCCTTTCCTCCCTGCCACTGATTTATGGCCATTTATCCTTATCTCAAACACATTTCTTTGTGGATAATGGAGGTTAGGGAGGATTTTGCTCTATATTTTCAAAGCATAACATTTCTTCCCGCCTTCCCTCTCAGTTCCTTTCTCTCACACACGCAGTTCCAATTTTGTTAAATTCCATATTATATTCCAGTTTCCTCCATCCTTACTTATGCAAATATTTTAAAATAAAACTTGTATTCCGGGGGTGAGTGGGTTGCCATATCATAAATGTAGAGGGAAAACTTTAAGTAAACAAACTGTGGGCTCCCCTCCCTGCCATCGTCTCTTTCACCAAATGAAATCCGCTCTCAATCCAAACCTTTCACATCCTTGTAGCTGGGTTGTTTTTGCAGCTCTGGCACATGCCTGTAGTTTACTCCAATTTAAGTCCAATTAACAGGATATCCTGTGCTTCCAGGAACAAGATCGAGGGGGTTGGGTTGCAGCAGCCGGAGTGCTCCAGTGCCTTTGCCTGCCCTCACATTCCATGGGGAAGCGAGTGCCGGACTGCCAGGCAAATTGCAGATGAGTGCCTGGTCCCAACCAAAGAGGAATGCAAATAATGAAATTCCTCCATCATTATCTGATTATCTCCATCTGTTGGGAGAGACTCCATTCCAGGCGCACCGGAAACAGGAAGCCCTTTGAAATAAATTTTAATACAAGCCAACCACTTAGCCCTCAAAAGCACCTGTCTGTTACAAGCCCATGCAGATAAAGAAATGTGACTTGGCTTAATTTATACACTGATCAAACCAGTTAGGAGAGCTGGCCAAGAAAACAAACAAATAAAATGGAAATGGTACCTCGAGTTACAAACGCCTCAGGTTACAAACTCCACTAACCTGGAAGAGTTACCTCGGGTTGAGAATTTTGCCCCAGGATGAGAACGGAAATCGTGTGCCGGCAGTGCAGCGGCAGCAAGAGGCCCCATTAGGATAAGAAAAGACCTCCAGAATTAATTCAGTTCATAACCAGAGGTACCACTGTACTGTCTAACGAGGGTAAACACACACCAGCTCATCTGTGGAGGAGAGGGCAGTATATTATACCTAAAGAGTTTCTCTGTACATACCCCCAAAGTGGAAGTAAAGCCTTATGGGATGAAAGGTTAGGATAAGAGTATTATTGGACCAAGCCTCACGTAGGGACCCTCATCCCCATTCCCCCACTGCCAGCCACTTTACTATATTTCTGACACAATAGCAATCTCTTCCCTCCTATAAGAAAACTACAGCTAAATGTGCAATGCAAAAAAAAATGCACCAAAGAATCTAATTTGGCAGCAAGTATTGGAGACAGAGGAGACATTTGCCTTTGAAGACCTCAGCTAGTGTATAATGTGGCTGCTTGGGTATAGTGGTGTTGGTGGAAGTTGATTTGTGTATGTGACATGAATATTGCACCAGCAGCACTGAAAGAAAATCTAGCAGATAGGGAGCACACTTCTAAAAAGTAACACGGACCCAATTCAAAGTGCTTCAATTGTCCTTTGAAGCCCTGAGCAGTTTGGGGACAGGCTTTTTGAGAGTCTGCTCCCCCTTCCCATAAACCTGGCAGCACTTTGAGATCAGCCTCTACCTCTTCCTGCACCTGCCTATGAGAGCAATTAGGTTGGTGCCCTTGAGTCTCAGGGTCTTCCCAGCTGCGGCATTGTATCTGTGGAATTCTATCCCAACTGAGGGAAACATGATTTCATCAACTGAGGCCTTCAGCCAAGTTTTAAACACTCATTTGTTTTGAGTCACCTTCCATTAGAAGGTGCTATGGCTTTAAATTGATGTGAAAACAAACTTTTAAAACAATAAAAATGTCAGCAACAACAACAGCCCAGCGTAACAATTTTAAATTGACTAACAAAAAACAAAATAAAAAACCCCACCACAGGTAGTGAGGGGATAATAGGTATGCTTGCACTAGCACATTACATTTGGTTTCCTGCTGGGTGTGTTTCCGTCATATCGTTCCTACTTGAACAGGGTTGGGGCATGACATGTTGCATTCTGAGGCGGAATAGTAACTGTTGCCTGCTCCTAATCAAGGTGTGTAATATTAGTACCCAAGCTATTGTGGCACCTGAGGCAGAAAATCCCAAGGCGGTTCTCCCTTGGAGTAAAAATAGAACAAAACCCAGTAAAATAACTAACAATTTGCTGCCCTTTCCTGACATCCAGATTCAGCTGCCTGAGGCGGCTGTCTCACTCTGCCTAATGCAGGGGCCAGCCCAAATTGACCAGCAATTGTTCAATGTTAATGTTACTGCTGGAAGATTCGGTAGTAATTTACTGCTGTTTCCCCCCCAAAATGCAGACTGTTTGGCTGTAGGGTATAATTATTAAGCAGAAATAGTTGGGTAGAGTGATCTTTTCAACCGCATCACCCCATACTCTCTTGTTCAAGCAGTAGCTGCTACTTTTCTTCTCAGCCGGGGAACAGTAAAATGGAGAAAGACCTTTGTTTACTACCCTCTGAGGTAGCCAGGAGCACAGTGTATGCCTAATCCAAATAACACACTAATTTCAACTGGGCTGAGGCTTTCTGGCAAAGAATTAAACCTGTAGTTAGTCATGGGGAAGCCAGACAGCTGCGTGGTGGGAAATTGAGCTAGAAGAAGTACACTCTTCAGGAAAACCTTCAGAAAAACTCAGGCCACCAGCAATTGAGGGACTGTAGTGTTAGTAGTCCCCATTCAGAGCAGCCATTTGTTTTGTTTTATTCCAATCTGCTGGACTTTATGCTGGACTGCGGGTTTGTAATACTTGAACTTACCAGGCCAGTTTTATACATCTGGAATTCATTTCCCTGGTTACCTTTGGTTTATTTTGATGTCTGATATCAAAGTAAATGGCAGTGTGTTTCAGAAGTTCTCTTCAGACAGGAAATAGGCCAAAGGACAAGGGAGAACCAGAGATCAAGGCAAAAAGAAAGGGAGAATAAAGCAGAGGGTGGTTGTTTTTTTTAAGTCAGCTGAATTGAGGTGACAGATGGTTAAAAGTTGTGACAGGGAGGAGGTAAAGACTGAGGAAAGCCAACAGAGAGGAAAATTAAACTTTGATGGGAAATTAGTTGTTGTAGAAGTGGAGGCACCTGCCACCCACAGTGCCACAAGAAGAGAGTGGCACCTCTGAGCTGAAGCAGAATCGAGTGAAAGCTAATAAGCGTTATCATACAAAATGGAGGAGGCAATAAATCTTCCAAGTGAGCACTCAGAACAGTGAGGTGGCACACGCTTAGATGCCATGCTATCGAGAACTGGGGCTCTGAATTAATGCTGTTCTTGTCACCCTTCTGAAAGGCAGTGGAGTGTGGGCATGCAAAGGGAAGAGAACTCTTTGTCTTGCTATTCTGGAAGAGGCAGAACATTCAGTAAAGGTAGGCAAGTTGCTAGATCACAGTTACAAAATTAAAGGACACTGCGTACCTGTGATGGCTGCGAAATAGACTTCCATGACGAGTTGGTGCTCTGAAAAGGTAATGGCTCAGGGTGTTCTGTTGAACTAAGCTGTTTTGGAGGATTTTTTACAATGTGGGACCAAGCCATTATCCCGCTGAAGAGATACAATTTTCTAAGCAGATTGAGTTCCTGCTGTCAGCTCCATGGGAAGGGAAGAAAGAGAAAAAAGAGGCCACAAAATAAGCCACTGAATGCTCCAGAGAACTTCAGACTCACAGTTTAGGAATCATTTTTAGGCAATACGGAGGGTAGCAGAGATATGAAGCAAGCCAGCTTGGGATTCAAGAGTTTCTTAAGGCTGCTGCCCACATTATCATAAAGCTGTAACATGCATATATCAAATATGCCTTTCTAGATGCATATATCGTGTGGCTACACACACTGAGTAGTCACTATTTACCAATGCATTTTGTGAGGCACTTGGGGGATCTGCTCATAATTTGATAGAGCTACTTCAGAAAACCTGTGATGTCATATGCTGCATTCACATTCACAGACATATACCCAGCATGCTGGTAGCCAGACAGGTTTGAAGACCACATGCTTGCAAAAGACAAGCCAGGCCAATGGCCCATCTAGTTCAGCATCCTGTCCTTTTGGTGGCTGAAAAGATGCCTGCAGAAAGCCTGCAAGTTGGACATGAATGCAACAGCAGTCACCAGTTACATTAAAGGTAAAGGTAAAGGACCCCTGACAGTTAAGTTCAGTCGTGAACGACTCTGGGGTTGCGGCACTCATCTCACTTTACTGGCCGAGGGATCTGACATTTGTCCGCAGACAGTTTTTCCAGGTCATGACTAAGCCACTTCTGGCAAAACCAGAGCAGTGCACAGAAACACCGTTTACCTTCCCGCCAGAGTGGTACCTATTTATCTACTTGCACTTTGACGTGCTTTCGAACTGCTAGGTTGGCAGAAGCTGGGACCGAGCAACAGGAGCTCACCCCATTGCGGGGATTCAAACTGCCAACCTTCCGATCGGCAAGGCCTAGGCTCAGTGGATTAGACCACAGTGCCACCCCCATCCCAACCCAGTTACATTAAGATGGGTCAAATTCAGATAACTGATTAGTTACCCTTCCTCCCATATGTTTGGACAGACATATAAAGATAGTGGCAGTGAGACCTGCCACTATTTACTATATGTTTATTATTAGTAAGTACCATTTATTTACTATTTACTTTATATGTTTTTGCCATTCATGTTCAAGTAGTATCTTCTGAAGCCTGCCTTTGCCTTGAACTGCAGGGATCCAAAATGCCATGTGGGCGAGAATGGCACCTAGCAGTGGTGACCAGGGCAGACAGCCTGTGCGGGGATCTAGGTGCTGCAATGGAGGTGGCAGTGCCAGGGCAATTCCAGGGCTCCTTCCTATTGTGCCGATAAACCAAGTAAGGCAGAGAGGACAGAAAGGAGGCAGCAGGGAGGTCTCAGTAATGAGGGACACGTAGAGACCACTGGGGAAAAAACTTAATTGCACACATCTCATCTTTCTCAAGGGCTTCTTAAAGACACAAATTCAAAGTAAGCACTCCCGTTGGATTAATTCAAAGCCGGCCAGTGTCTCATCCCCACCCCTCGGCTGAAGTAAGAAGTACAGCCTACAGCCTCGTCACATGGCACTATCCTGTCATTATATCTAGGCTCCTTGCTCCTGTCTCCTGAGAGACACATTCTTCAGGTGATCTGATGCTTCTCTTTTATTCAAATACAGCCACAGCGATGAGAGTGGGAATGCCAACTTTCTTAGCAGCAAAACGAGGGGGTATTTAACCCTCATGTTGTTTTTCCTGATCTAAATGTCTTCCGCCTCCATAAGCTGCTGTTAGACTCATGGAGGGCTGTGTGGCTGTGTAGGAATGCAGTTTGCTGTATTTCCCCCTGCAGAACAAACAGCAGCTACCGTACAGTTTAGCATTAGTTCCTGGTCAAAACATACGAAGCCCTACATACATTGATCCCTTCAGCCTCTCTCTTTTGCTTTAGCTGGTTGTCTTAGAACTCATCTTGGCCAGCAGCACTTTGGCTGATCAAAACACAGACGATACAGAGGAAGAAGCGCACTCCTCCTTTAGCGCTCTGCAGGCAGCCTGGCCTCCTGTCCAATATCTGATAGCTGAAAACAAGAAATGTGTTACCTTAAGCACAGAAATGACTTAAGGTTGCACTGCTGGAGCAGAAAAGCAAGTTGCTTCCAGGAGGTCATGTTGTTACACTGAAAGAAAGAAAACCCGGAAAGACCTAATTAATAATTTCTAGGGGGAGGGGGGAGGTTTTAAAAGCCTGTTGTTTACATCTGGAAAACACACAACACATTTCCGTCTGGGATGGTAAACAGAAGACTTCCTAGGTATAATTGGGATAACCTGCAAAATGTGTGATCTTCCAAGCAGAATACCATCCATTGCAGCCTGCCATGTGATTGAGATCCACCTTCCCTCCACCCCTAGAGGTTTTGTCAGCTCCAGGCAGGCATTAAAGGCACAAAGCTGAGCCACAGTACTTGGCTGAGAGGCTGCATTCGTATGGGTGGACCGCAAGGTGTGCAGTGCATATGAGTTCGGGGGATTGTGGACATCTCCTGGCAGAGGGGAAAGCTCTCCTTCTCTGGAGGTCTTCTGTCAGAGGCCAGTGGGGATGGCCGCCATGGTGTAGTGGTTAGAGGGTTGGATGGATTAGGACATGAGATGCCAGGGTTCAAATCCCCACTCAGCCACAAAGCTCACTGGGAGACATTGGGCCGGTCACTGTCTCTCAGCCTAACCCACCTCACAGGGTTGTTTTGAGCACAGAATGGGGAAGAGGAGAACCATGTGTGCCATCTTGATCTCTTTACAACAACAACAACAACAACAACAACAACAACAACAACAACAACAACATTCAATCAGCATAATGCTGCACCCTGCATTCTCAGCACCAAGTAGGCAGCTGAAGTACATGGCCTGCAAGGATTACTTAACATGCCATGGGTGGTCCTGGGTGTGGAGGATTTGTTGCTGGAGATCAGTCTCTAAGCAGAGATCAGACTGCCGTCCATTGCAGAACATCTAGCTCTGGATTCCTTCAATCAGGGGAATTGGACACATATACATGAATGCATCTGCAGTAACATAAGCAAGAGTGTAAAAAATGGATGTCATCTGTTGCTTCAGAAAAATGTTCAGTATACATCAACAGGTGATGGTAAGTAAATGGCCTCGGTTCAGTATACAGTGGTGCCTCGCAAGACGAAATTAATCCGTTCTGCGAGTCTCTTCGTCTTGCGGTTTTTTCGTCTTGCGAAGCACGGCTATTAGCGGATTAGCGCTGTTAGCGGTTTAGCGGCTTAGCGGCTATTAGCGGTTTAGCAGCTTAGAAAAAGGGGGGGGGAGGGGAAAAACTCACAAGAACTCGCAAGACGTTTCGTCTTGCGAAGCAAGCCCATAGGGAAATTCGTCTTGCGAAGCACCTCAAAAGACGGAAAACTCTTTCGTCTAGCGAGTTTTTCGTCTTGCGAGGCATTCGTCTTGCGGGGCACCACTGTACCTGAAGGAGCGTCTCCACCCCCATCGTTCTGCCCATACACTGAGGTTCAGTGCCGAGGGCCTTCTGGCAGTTCCCTCGCTATGAGAAGCCAAGTTACAGGAAACCAGGCAGAGGGCCTTCTCAGTAGTGGCACCCACCCTGTGGAACGCCCTCCCACCAGATGTCAAAGAGAAAAACAACTACCAGACTTTTAGAAGACATCTGAAGGCAGCCCTGTTTAGGGAAGTTTTTAATGTTTAATAGACTATTGTATTTTAATATTCTGCTGGAAGCTGCCCAAAGTGGCTGGGGAAACCCAGCCAGATGGGCGGGGTATAAATAATAAATTATTATTATTATTGTTATTATTATTATTATTATTATTATTATTATTATAACACACCATGAGAAAACCATGCAATTCAGAATCACTAGGCATGCCGGCAGGGCAGGCTGGTTGTATGGACAACGGACAGGCGATAAGCACAGGGAGCTGAACAATTTGGTTGTGAGTGGGTGCTGTGATCCATAAAAGTCTGTATGAAAGTGGCCTGGTGGTGGTCGAGGTGGTGGGAGGAGTCTTGTGCCATACCAGGTGAAGAGACACAGAGCACTACCAAAATCAAAATAAAGCCAGAGGGCATGGGAGGACATTGCTGTTAAAGCAGAGGATTGCAGGAATAGTGATGAATGCTGAAAGCCATCAGCAGCTCCTCAGCCCATATTGACGTAGGCAGGAGCCTGGGAGGGAACAGCAGCAGCAACAACAGGTGCTTCTGCAAAACACCTCCCAGCCACAATCTGGACTTGCTAATGAAGGCGACTTAGTGAGCCGCAGGAGAAAAGCGGGGAAAGGGAAGAAGCATCACTTTAATGAAGACTAAGGGACACGATGTGGGACGCAGGTGGCGCTGTGGGTTAAAGCCTCAGTGCCTAGGGCTTGCCGATCGAAAGGTCGGCGGTTCGAATCCCCGCGGCGGGGTGCGCTCCCGCTGCTCGGTCCCAGCGCCTGCCAACCTAGCAGTTCGAAAGCACCTCCGGGTGCAAGTAGATAAATAGGGACCGCTTACCAGCGGGAAGGTAAACGGCGTTTCCGTGTGCGGCTCTGGCTCGCCAGAGCAGCGATGTCACGCTGGCCACGTGACCCGGAAGTGTCTCCGGACAGCGCTGGCCCCTGGCCTCTTAAGTGAGATGGGCGCACAACCCCAGAGTCTGTCAAGACTGGCCTGTACAGGCAGGGGTACCTTTACCTTTACCTAAGGGACACGATGCCCAAACACTCTCTCTCTCTCTCTCTCTCTCTCTCTCTCTCTCTCTCTCTCTGTGTGTGTGTGTGTGTGTGTGCCTTCAGCTTTCCTCTTTCTGGAGTCCCTGTTAGGAAAGCGTGGCTGGGAGCTGGTTCCACGTTAGCCATTTCTGTCTCATCTGCAGCAGCCATTAAGGAGAGCCATGGATCACTGCAGTTGCAGGCCTGACAATCACCTCTCCCTGCTCTGTGCCTTCCTGTCACACACTTGTCAAGGGGACAGCAAATTATCTGAGCTGGACTCAGCCACAGCTTATTTCAGACACCCAGGACTGATGGTTGCTCAAGCCAATCAATAGCGAGGGAAGATGGCCTTGCTCTTTGCTTTTTGTAATGGCTTGAGAGGATGGAAGGGGGATGCTGGAAGCCAGAGCAATTAACTTGTTTTTAATCACGTCGGGCCATATGTTACTCATTTATCTGTAGCTTGAGACAGGCACAGCCAGAGCAGAGAAGCGGGCTGTGGAGATCAGCACACGTCTCAAAGTAGCTGGCAGTTGTGTGTGTCTGGCATCTGGGAGGGACGTCGGCATGTTTGGAAATGTGTAGAAGGACAAGAAAGGGAGAAAAGAGGCAGCAGCTACAGCCCTGCACAAGCAATAGAGGTGAAGGGCTCCACCTGGGAACCTGTTTGTTATGGAGCATTCTTCCGGATTTGCTTGCACAAAACTTACATAGAGGTTAGACAGTCCTGTCTTTACTGAACATTCATTTTTTATTAGCTGGCAAGGAGGTTATGAAACAGTGAGCATTCATCCTGAATTCATCCTGATTTGTATGTGTGGTGGTTATACACCTTCCCATTAATCATTCATTGAACCCACACTTTTCAGGGCACTCCCCACCCCATCACTTTCTTAACTGCAAAAAGTCATTTTAAAAAAGTGATTTTTTGTGATACAACACTTTTATCCACTTCAATTGTGCAAACCTAAATTTCTGCTATGCATGTGAATCCTTCCTGCAAGACAGTCTAGAGAGGCAACCTTACTCTTTAAGGTGTTACAAAGCAGACAAACATGACTATCTCTCTGGACATTGTTCCAAGACATCAGCTGCCCTTATAGTAACAAAAGTCTCATACTGGTCTGCCTCCTGCATCATTTGCTATTTGACAAAATTGAAGTTATGCTCTTGATAAACGTGTGAGAAAGAGGGGCAAATGAAAGTACTGGGAGAAAAGAATGGCTACTAGATGGAGAGGTTGTACAGCTAAGAGTACATTGTACCATTTGTGGTGGGTATGTGGGAAGATACAGATCTTTCAGAAAACAGACCTTTAACATACCATAATTAGCCAAATTGCACCGCACTCTGTCATACCCAGTTTAGCCTTGGTACATATATAGGGATGGAGCAGCCACATGGTCCTTCATGAGTCACTCAGAGCTATCTGTGGTCTTACAGCTTCTAACCAGCCTGCCCTGCTCTACCTTGCTTCCAGCCTTACCTTATTTTCTGTTACAGATAGGTAGCCGTGTTGGTCTGCCATAGTCAAGACAAAATAAAAAAATTCCTTCCAGTGGCACCTTAAAGACCAACTAAGTTAGTTCTAGGTATGAGCTTTTGTGTGCATGCACACTTCTTCAGATACACTGAAACAGAAGTCACCAGACCCTTCTATATAGTGAGAACTAACTTAGTTGGTCTTTAAGGTGCTACTGGAAGGAATTTTTTTATTTTGTCTTGACTTATTTTCTGTGAGTCTCAAATTTCAGCAGCACCCTATGCAGTTCCAAAATTGTACACCAGTTGCGGCACCCTTGAGGCTCGGCACCCAATACAACTGAACCGGTTGCATTCCCCTAAACACGTTTCCGCCTGGTTGCTGGATGTTTGGGAAGCTCTGTTCAAAGTGCTTTGCAAGCCTTGTGCTTATTGCTTCCCAAGGCACAGCCCCTTGCGCCCAAGTTCCTAAGCACCTGATAACCAGATAGCTTTCAAGAGCATGGGAAGCATTGCAGAAGGGACCTCTGACAGGTGGGTCAGAAAGCCTACCAATTAATCATCATAATCACATCAGGTGATTTGCTGGGCAACCTGTCAAGGTTGATTGGCAGGGATGGGTACAGGTACGAATCTGGCCTGCTGGGCCAAAAATGTCCCCCACTCTAATACAGAATATGTCCTCCCACCCAACTGTGTGCTGTGCCACAGCTTTCTACAATATGACACCATAACTAGCAATGGTGGCTGCCATTGCTTTAGCATTGCTGTGCTGTTCTCTGTTGCTGCACTGCCACAAAGCACCCTTCCAGCTTTACTTGTGACCCAAGCACAGTACATATACTTACATTTTGCTGGCGCTTTAGTTGTTGTGCTCCCCATTAAACGTTTATGAGCTACTGCAGTGGCTCATACTACTGGACTGTAATAATATTTTTTTGCACATTTCCCCAAAGTCTACTTTAGTTGCATTGCACTTGGATGGCACATTAGTTCTCAGAAGAGATTTATAGCATTCCAGGTAGTTGCTAGCTTTGATGCATTATTCCCAGTGCTCACATAATCTTTATTTTAGCTGTTGTTCTTTCAGTTTGAGCATTTTTCAGTTTTGATTGTTTGCCCTGGTGGATCAGAAGGTCATTTGCAAGGGTGATAGGCACTTTTATCAGGGGTTTTTCTTGATCTTTGAAGGATTTGCAGATCAATGAGCATGCTTCCATTAAGGTGCCACCAGAAATCAAAAGTCTTTTTATATATGTTGAACAACAAACAAGATGCAACAGAATTTTGCAGGCATTGCTATATGCAGAACTGCTTGTATAAGAACTCTTTCTGTGTCTCATCTGACAGAGAGAGAAGAGGGGGAGTCAATATGAGAGTTGCTATGAATGATCTTTGCTGCTATAGCAGTCCAATATTTTCTTATGGGCATGTATTTCAATGGAAAGATGAAACACTTATTCCAGGCATTATCTTGTAGAATGTATCAGGCTGCTATTATCCTTATGGAGGACCACTGCCCTGACAATGTTATTTCAGCCCATTCATGCCTTGATAATTCACAACTTCCAAGCAAGGTAGCTTACCTCTTAGGTTCTCAAAGGCAAAATCCTGTTTGTTTGAGCTAGCTGTCATTAGTTTTCAGCTGTTTAAGCAGAGCTAACATCCATTCAAACATTCACTCATTCCATTCAGCTTATAATTGAATACATTAAAAATAGAAATATTGTAAAAGTAACAAAGGCGTGTGTATAAAGAACTGATGGTAGGTTGATGAATATGCAGGAATATTTACAAAATCTTCAGACTCACTTTGCAAAACAATATTTGATGTTATGACAACTACTGGACTATGGGGTAAGCTGCAGAGAACTGGCTCCTGAGCTGTAACATCTAAAAGGTATTGAAAGGCTTGGTGTTCTTAGGTTTACATATTTAAAAGCTCTTTTGAGATTTTAATCTCCTTGCCATGCTCTCTAGTGTGATAAAGGGGCAAAAACCATTCTACTCTAGACAAAGCATCTGTTCCCCAAACTTTGCTCACTGGAGCCTAGGGCTTGCCAATCAGAAGGTTGGCGGTTCGAATTCCCACGACAGGGTGAGTTCCCATTGCTCAGTCCCAGCTCCTGCCAACCTAGCAGTTCGAAAGCACATCAAAGTGCAAGTAGATAAATAGGTACCGCTCCGGCGGGAAGGTAAACGGTGTTTCCATGCGCTGCTCTGGTTCGCCAGAAGTGGCTTAGTTATGCTGGCCACATGACCCGGAAGCTGTACGCAGGCTCCCTCGGCCAGTAAAGCGAGATGAGCGCTGCAACCCCAGTGTCGTTCACGGCTGGACTTAACAGTCAGCTGGACTTTACCTTTACCTTTACCTTTAGGCAGTGCAAGATCCACAACCTAGAGAGCTCACCTGCATATTTCTGTCACTAAATACAGTGGGTAATTGGGAAGGCCCCTCTACCCAATTCCCTCACCTAATGAGAAAGAGAGAGAGAGAGAGAGAGAGAGAGAGAGAGAGAGAGAGAGAGAGAGAGGCAGTACTGAGAGCAAATTGACTGCTGGAGAAATGAGGTAAGAGGAAATATCTAAAGGGCTGGGGATGAAAAAGGAGCTGGGGCTCAGGAGGCAGAGATGATGACCTGTTCCAATACCCCCACACCCCAATCCACATATCAGCCTGATAAGAGTTTAGCTAGTTACTTATACCTTCTAAGTTTTCATTATTAGATTCTTCCATTGTTCTGCATTTGCTTGTTTCTCAGCAAACCACTACTTTGATAATCAATAGGTACAATTTAAACAATTCTCATGCTACAATTTAGGCACGAAAGTCTCTTTTTGATGCACAGCTCTGATTAGGGTGGAACAATGCTCAGTTGCTCTAAGGAGATTCTGCACCACTGGTCCAAGTCAGAGTCCAATTAGACCTATGGCATAGGACTGATGTGGATTGTTGTGACCACTTGTTTGGTTGTGCCACTGTCGTCCACACAGGGGCCAGCTGAGTGTCATCTTGGGACACATGGATTTCCTTGCTTGCCTCCCATTTCTTCTGCAGAAGCAGTGACAAGAGAGGAAGTCATGTCCTTCAGTGTTAAGATGGGAATTGTCCCAGGGATGAAGCACACTCTAGCCTCTGTGTGTGAAATGGTCTGTCTCCTCAGTGCCCTATTCCTGTTGATAGCTGATGACAGATTCCTGCCTAAAAGTTTGCTTCCAGCTTTTCTACTACATCTTGGCTGAACTCACAGTCACAAGTGAAAATGAATTTTGGCTCCATGTGTGTTAATCCACACACCTCTTGGTTATTTTTCTCACGTGGAGCAACTTGCAATATGTACAGAGAAGTCAGGCATGCTCTAGGCCAGAGCTTTCCAAACTTTCCATGTTGGTGACACACTTTTTAGACATGCATCATTTCGCATTCAGTTTTACTAGCAAACTGGAGGTTAAACTAACCCCTTTCCAGCCCTGGGAAGAGTTTGTGCAACATACCTACACACTGCAGCTGACACACTTTAACATGTTGCGACACACAGTTTGGAAAGCTCTGTTCTAGGAAGTTTATTGCTTGGTCTGAAGGTATGTGAGACTGCCACCTAACTGAAGCTAAACAGGTATAGACCTGGTCAGTTCCTCATTGAGAGACCACTTGAGAACCACAGGTATGCCTCTTTGAGTTCTATGATGAAAGATGGCTTATAAATGTATGGAAGCAAATTGTTGGTCCTAATTTGATTTGGGGAGGTGGGGGGTGGGGGGTGTTAGATTTTTTTTTTTTTTACATGGCTTCCTTTGCTTTTTATAAGACTAGAGACACTTCAAAGCTGTTATCAGGCTGGCCTGGCTATTCAGCAATTGAATCCTTGCTGGATCTGGGGATTCAGGGGGATTGGTGAAATTCTAACACTTACTAAATCCAGGAATTATGGGGAATCTGGCACCCACAAACCCTGGCACTCACAACTCATAACAGTATTCATGTTCCTTTGAAGAGAAATGAGTTGAGCTTCTTATTTTAAAATGGAACTAGCAGCTTGGATGAAGTGTGTGTGTGTGTGTAAGAAATATATATATGCTTATAAAGGTTGGCATGCTGATATTTTATTCATACGTCTTGGCTCTTCCCTTTGCTCTGGAAATTCCAGGCGCTCCCAGCAGCCTCTGTAGGCAGCTCAAGGCGGGAAGTGAAAGAGAAACCCTTTCAAAAATAAATTGCATATGCGAGTCACATTACTCCTCTACTCAAGCCATAGCTTGTATCCCCAGCTGATGTAAATTTGCGTGGGCTTAGCCTTGGTCATGCTAATCGCGCCAGAGCGATTTGCACCAGCTAAGGAGCCAGCCGTATCTCTGTTCTCTTCCCCTTTTCTTCCAATTAATGTCATTCTTTCTACTTTTTTCTTCTCTCTCTTTTTTTGTTCAGAATGGTTTCACGGCATCTCAGGGATAGGGAAACGAAAGGCTACTGGGCCAGGATGCACACTGGAGCAAGTGGGTGGGGAGCTGGTGAAGGCGCATCGGTTTGTGCCATCTGAGGATGTGGCTCTGTCAGTCTAATTGGAACTACTATCCAAATTAAAATCTTGGACTGAAACCTCACAGCTGTGTTTACAGATTCCCTGAGCTGGGCCTGGAATCTCATGGGTGCCAGCGCAGCACTGCTGGAGAGTGCCAGTGGAGGGGGGGGTGTGTTAAACCTGGGTGGGAGAATCGTCTGCAGAGCAGTTTTGTAATCAGACATTCAGAGAGCAGTTTGTCTGTCTCAAGGGTTTGGGTTTTGTTTTTTTAAAAAACCAGAAACAACAGCAGCTATGTAAACCTCACTCCTCTCCTCTCTGTTTGTTCTTCCTCAGAGATATGCTAGCTTTTTCTCATATCAAGAGTGAAGAATGCAGCGGTGCCTTTCAGAATATTATTATTAGTTAATAATAAATCAATAGTTTTAACATTATTTCAGCATCACCAGACAGCTACATAGTGTAGTTCTCACTGTTCTCAACACTCTGGGCCCTTCTGGACATACCGTTTATAGCAGAGGTCAGCAACCTTTTTCAGCTGTGGCCGGTCCACTGTCCCTCAGATCTTAGGGGGGCTGGACTATATTTTGAAAAAAAATAATAATGAACAAATTCCTGTGCCCCACAAATAACCTGGAGGTGCATTTTAAATAGAAGCACACATTCTACTCATGTAAAAACACCAGGCAGGCCCCACAAATAACCCACAGATGCATTTTAAATAAAAGGACACATTCTACTCATGTAAACACACGCTAATTCCTGGACCATCCATGGGCTGGATTTAGAAGGCGATTGGGCCAGATCCGGCCCATGGGCCTTAGGTTGCCTACCCCTGGTTTATAGTCTGCTTTTTGTTCCCATGTTTTCTGAAGCAAAATTGTAGCAGGTTGCCACCAGTAGCTGGTTTTTTGAAGGATGAGTATGCTTTTCCCCATGCCCACCAACGGCGGGATGTGCTCAGACTGAGAAAGGTTCTGAGCCTGTAGTTATGCTCCTTCTGATCCCTTCTTCTGCCAACCAGTAAATGTTGGTTTTATGAGCATGTGCACAGGTTACAGGATCGCCTTTCTGCGGTTTTTGCTTTTGGTATATAGCACTTGGTATTCTGACTGTGTGGGAGATAAGGAGAATAGATGGCAGGAACTACTTGAGTTCACTGTGTTGGCCAGAGTTATCCACCATTTTGGAGATTGCTGTGACAGGTCTACTGTAACAAAAAGTGGGGGAGAAGTCATACAATGGGAGTTGCTCAAACCACTTCCCCCATCTCACAAAATGGGAAATTGCACAAAATATTGTGGAAGCATTCCAGAAATTTCATGAATGTTGGAGTTCCTGCAATAGAATGAAAAGTGGTCTGATGATTGCAATATTCCAAAATTGTGATGGAATAACAATAATGCTTTTATTATTTGTACCCCACCCATCTGACTGGGTTGCCCAGTGTCCAGCTGGACAGGTTTGTCCTATTTACTACACGCAACGTCTCTTCCTGCATTATTGACAGGAGAGAATGAGACATAAGGCACAAGCACACTAGTTCCACATATGCCAGTCAATGTTTCAATCAGCCTTCATCTTATGAAGAGCAACTGTCACGTACTAGCTAGATGCAGAGGAGTGGTGAGAGGCACCCGCTGGGGAGCTGCCAAGGGAACCCCCAGTGGAAGAAGACTCAGAGGCAGGGGGGTTGGTGGTGGGATGACGATGAGTGGTCACAGGGAGAAGAAGGAACAGACCAGGAGGAGGAAGTGTTGGAAGCTGAAGAGGTAACAGGGTTTAGTGAGTAGGAAGAGGCTGTGGCAAAGGGCAGTTCAGGATCAGAGGTTGAAGTGGAGGCTGGAGAGGAGTGCTGAAGAAGCCTCCTGCTGTGACCAACTCCCCTTCCCATGGGTCTCCCAGAACATGGAGAGGAATGAAGAGGGTGGAGCAAAGAGAGACAAGATGATGGAGCCATAGGCTGCTGGGGAAGTACAGGGGAAGGAGCCTTAGAGAACGATGGGAAGACAGTCCTTACAACTGCCTCACTGGGGCAAGACCCACTGGGAAGAGTTCTTGTGATCACTAGGCCTGCGTTGTTTTGGTTTCTTAGAATAAAAAGTTGACTTCACTGACACCGGGTGCTTTGTTACTGACCTACTCCTGACTCCGGCTCCTGACAGCAACAGTCCAAAGTGAGGATCACCTTATACTTGTGGAGGTTCGCTGCTAATTTTAGAACCATGTAAAATCAGGCACCCTAAAATGCACAGGGGGCCCCATGAGTGTCAGAGGGCTCCTCACATCACACTGTCATTCTCTGCAAGTTGGAGGCTGATTGGAACAGGAGCAGAGCTAGCTTTCTCCTCCTCAGTCCCCCACCCCCTGCCCTTCCTGTGTTTACTGAACACTCATCCCTCTCTCTGGGAGTAATAAACCAAGCGCAGTTGCTGCCCTTTGCTGGTCCCACTGCAGCGAAATGAGTTGTGTTTCCCAGATTGCACCCTGCTTCCCACCCCCCACCCCCTGCTCTTTCCCCAAGATAGCATCTCTCTTTTGCTATCTATACTTATTTGTACAGCACCGAGCACAGCAGGGTTTCTATCTTGGCTGAATGTTCAGATGAATATTAATACGGACAAAAGACCCAGACTCCCCTCCATGCCTTAGACTGCAGCAGTGAATTATATTGTTCCATCTTCAAGCGGAGACATTTGCTGGCTCTCCCCCCTCCCCCTCCCTGCTTTCTTTCTTTTTTTTTTACTAGCCAATTTAATCCAGATAATAACTTTCTGGCTGAGTGCTGGTGGGGGATCGCAAAGAAACTACACAGTGGTGTTCCAAGATCTTAAGAGTAATAATCCCTGCATTCCGACTCCTGTTTCACACCTTTAATGTGTTTTTAATTGCAGCGTGGTTAGGTTTTTTTGTTTTGCTTTACAAACTGTTTATTCTATATTTAGCCGAACTCAGCATATTACGATGCGTTTAATAACTCACAGTTTTCTGTGACTGAGCCAGATGCAGGAGGGTTCGGCGTCGAGGGATGTAAATTAGGATTTAAATTAGGCTGAGCAAGAAAATTGGAGCAAGAACCAGGTGTAGTGAAAGCGTTTCCTTTTCTCACAGCACAGTACCCTGGGATCTCACAGGCACAACCTGCAGCAGAGTGAATCCGTTCATTTCCGCTGCCACAGAGTGTGATGTAACCTCCTGCATCTATTTATTCTTTTGACTCCTCCTTAGCTCATGGGAAGAGTTCTGTTCACTTTTTAAGCAAGACCAAAGCCGCACAAGATGATCACCCCACACCAGCAGGCTCCCACCACACCAATATACCATAACCACAACAATTCAGTTATGACCACTGCTACGTGCAGAGGTATATACAGGATATAAATCCCATCGGTCAGAAAGGAGCTGGTCAAGAATAGGGATAGAGGAGAAATTAAATTCAGTGCACATTTGAAGGCAAAATGACCCGATTCCCACTTTCTGCAGCAATGCACTAGCTGATGTGACAGTTTCAGGACTAATAAGCAAACATCGACAATTTCCCTTCCCATTTCTGTTCTCGTCAGAATTCTCCAGGGATGGAGAGAAATTGGATTCAGTTTCTGTTTTAAAGGCGAACTTCTCTAATTTCCCCATTCGGAAAGAATATGTGAACTAAAACACGGTCATCCTCTGAAAACCACATTTGGATGGCCATCTGTCATGTATACTTTAGCTGAGATTCCTGTATTGCCGGAGGGTTGGACTAAATGACCCTTGGGATCCCTTCTCTGGTTCTCTGATTTTTTCAGGGCTGTTCTTCAGTCAAGTGATCTGTGCAAAAATGTATATACTAGTGGGAAGTATGGATATAAATGCATATATTAGTGAAAAGAACATACAAATAATGCATTTTATTAGGGGAAATAGAAGAGGAGTGGCACACAAATCCCTCCTCTCCCCTCGTTGTGCTCCATGTATTGTGAATAGCAAGCAAACAAAGCACCCTGAGATCTCCTGCTCATGGCTGTATTTCCACTTGCACTCTTACAACACTTCCAGACGGGGCCTTAATATTGCAAACAGCACGTTGGCAACAGGTCTTTTTTTAGTTATTAGGTTTTGCGCAGAAAGGGTAGATCGGGATTAAATGGTAAAATAACACAGGCTGGCATTCTTATGCCAATGACATCGTGAGGATGCTTAAATAAATGTTTATGCATGAGGAGCACTGATCCCTACAGTAAACACCCGTCTGGGCTATGATCTAAGACTACCAGCTTTATTCAGACTACTTGCAGTCATCTAAAATCCGAATGGAACACAAATAGTGTTTATATTGTATCATGCCACCCCAATCTCCTAGTGGAGCGAGATTCCAGGGGTTCCAGGCACTTACCTGGAATGAGGTATAGCAGAGACTGTGGTGTCTTTATGATATATGGTTTATTTACACATTTATACAACCTGAGCCTGAGATGGAGGGGTTCACAGCATTTACACCCGAAAAGGGTCTTGTTTCTCCCATAGCCACAACCTTGGATTCAAGCAGAAATCAGGCATGGCTCTGACCCTCTGCCTTCCCAGTCTGCTGCCTTGCTTCCAGGTCACATAACTCTTACTCTCAACTCTGGCCTTTGTCTTTCTCACCACCAATGAGTTGAGGGAGGGGGCTAACCCATTTGCTATCTGAGTCAGAACCACTTCCTTTGTTACCTTAATGGCCCATACTTAGAGGGCCGTTAGCAAGAGACTTGTCTGGCTAGTTCAACAATTTGAATCCTTGCTTAGATTTTAACATTTGCTGGATCCAGGAATTAGAAGGGACCCAGGCATACAACCTATCTCCCCACCACCACCACCAAGCAAACTTATAACAGTATTATTTCTTTCAAGTACTCAAACAGTTCTATAGTGTGATGGGTGGTGGTGATCTTAGTTAAAGAGTAAACCAGGTGTGGGGAACCTTTGGCACTCAAGATGCTGTGAAACTACAATCCCCACTATCCCTGGCTTGCTGGGGCTGATGGGAATTGTAGTTCAGCAACATGCCCATGCCTGGAGTAAACAAAGGGCAAAAAGGGGTGCGGGCAGACATCAATCAAACTCCTGCTTGGAAGATATTCCTCCTGGGAATATTGAGCCACGCAGGGCCACGATGTCTGCCTTGCCCTATTTCTACCAGCCGTATCCATCGATCAGAATATTGCTCTTTTTGGAGCTGTCAGTCTGGCGATTCAGCAGCTGTATCGATCACCAAGGTAGATGCCTCCCACACTCTCTTCTCATGATGCAGAGAGAGGAAAAGGTGAGAGAAGCCCTCTGACGCATTTTGGAATGAAATGCCACAGGAAGTTGTTTCTGCCTTGATTTCCCTACTGCACCCCTCCCTGGCTGCCCCCAACTTTTATCACTGTTAATCTAATGTAGCCAATTTTAAATGAAGAAGCTGCCCTCCCCTGACATGAATCTCCCTGTGGCATTGAAATTAAATGTAGACTATGATTTGGCATTTGAGAAGTGAAAGGGATGGTAGCCCTAAGGGAAAAGATAACAGCTTGGCTCTTTGTGTTAAATAGCTGTCTGCAAGCCTCAAACTGCCGAATGAGATTTAAACCACTCCTGGGCACGCTGCCAAACCCACAGACCTGGCTGCAGCTATGACTCATTTATAGCAAGAATCTCTGACTGGGAGATGCAGTGCGGCACTGCATGGATTTCTTCAACAGCGTCAGGTAAAATGGATCATCCGGCTTCCTGTTCTGTGGCTAAATGAGGACATGCTCTGTGAGCGCATGCATCCCCAAACAAAGCTTCGCATCGGAGCCAAGGCTTCAGAACGAGGTCTGATTTCTGGTCTAATGCGTGGGAAGGCTGGCTGCGACAGGCTGCTGGGATTAGCTCCGGGGCGGTGGAATTTGGATCAGGCGTTTTACAAGAGAGCATTTCCACCAACACTCTTGGGTGCCCCCGCTCTGGGTGGGTGCTTTAATGCTCTTGAATGTAGTGCTTCACGATGGGGAAGGGGGGGGGGAGCGAGGAGGAGGACATAATCTCATCTGTAAAGAGGCCACAGAGGGTGGCCTTCCAGAGACCGCACCACCCAGGATGTTTTCTTATTGTTTTGGTGCTTGGGGCACCCTTATTCATTGGGCACAAGGGCATAATAGGAGGGCAAAGAATGAATGCTCTGCCCCCATCCTGGCAGCTGCATGCCCTCAGACCCCACACATTCTGTGGCTCCTTATGCCTTTGCACAGTTAAACACCTGGAACGGAAACCCATGAGGCTCAAAGCAAATCGCACAGAGGAAGGGAAGTACTGTGTGTGTGTGTGTGTGTGTGTGTGTGTGTGTGAGAGAGAGAGAGAGAGAGAGAGAGAGAGAGAGAGAGAGATCTGGTGCTCTTACCTTACAAACCCCTTCTGGCTGATACCCAAGCTGAAAATATAAAAGAGTTTTGTGGCACCTTAAAGTCTCACAAATTGACTGTGGCATAAAGTGCTCATGGACTAGAGCCCACTTTCATGTGCATGAAGTGGACTTCTTAATCCCAAGAAGTTTGCGTTATAATAAATCTGCAAATGCTGCAGGTGCCACGAGACTTGTGTGTGTGTGTGTGTGTGTGTGTGTGTGTGTTTCCTGTAACAGACTTTACATGGCTATCCTTCCCGGATCTGTAAAGACAACTTTAAATGGAGTGCCACCAGAGTGGCCGAGATTGTATGACAAGAGAGAACAGTGGAGCTGAGCACACACTCTATATTCTTCCATCCCATAAGCAGTGTCCTTAATGGAACATCATGAACAGAAGGGGGGAGTGCAGAATGGGGCAGGATCTATGGATATAAATTGACAACTATGACCACAGAGGTAGAGCGCTGATTACGATGATTAGCTTCATGGGCTCTACAGATTCTCAGTTCCACAACCATCTTGATGAATGATTACTGAATTTGAGTTTTGCTGGCTTCATACTCTGGGTAGTGGTGTAGTGGTTAAGAGTAGTAGACTCATAATCTGGTGAACCGGGTTCGCTTCCCTGCTCCTCCACATGCAGCTGTTGGGTGACCTTCAGCTAGTCACACTTCTTGAAGTCTCTCAGCCCCACTCACCTCACAGAGTGTTTGTTGTGGGGGAGGAAGGGAAAGGAGATTGTTAGCCGCTTTGAGACTCCTTTGGGTAGTGATAAAGCGGGATATCAAATCCAAACTCTTCTTCTTCTTCTTCATCACAAGCACAGCATTGTCCATTAGCACAGGCCCTACATTTTGAAACCTTGCATTCTATATGCAGGAGCTCCCAAATTCTCCCTAATCTGGGGTCCTAGAGGAAGCCACCCTGTTCTTACCAGCACTAATAAGAGTCCTGGCTCTCCTCGTCAGACTTAGTTTCTCTCAAATAATCTTTATTAGTTTTCCGGTTACATACTCCACATACACATAATGTGTTTCATTTGACATTTATACTTCTTGCTCCTAAGCGCTGACTTCCCTCCTTCCTTCTTCCGGTTTTTTATATCACATATAATTTTATCACATTATTTTCATCCATTTTGTATATTGTTATTCATTTCCCATATTTGTCCATAGTATATCCATAAACAAATAAATCCTCCTGTTTATACAATTATTGTTGTCTGTCTGTATTCATTTACAACTACTGTTAGTTGTATTAATCTCCTCAGACTCAGTTTCTCATTTCCCCAACCCACTAAAGTTTCCTTCAACTTCCCAGGCTCCTCCCATTCCTCCTCCTCCACATTGTGGGGGGATTTGCCAGCCATAACGATTGGTGCTGTCGTGGCCCTAGAGCATCAGGAATAGGCTGAGAAGGTTCAGAAGCCTTAATGATGAGAGCACAGACCTTAATACTTCACAGGCCCCCAAGTGCCTCACACAGGGCCATAATTTCATGGCCCACTTGTGTAGTGCATGCTTGAAAAAACACACAGTGGTGGGGCTGAACTTCTGGCTATGCCTTTGAGATTGGTTGTGTATTGGATGGAGGAGAAGGAGGGAGAAGGAGGGCTGAGGTTCTGGTTAACCTCCACCCCTCTCTGTATCTGAGGTTGGAGAGGGGGTTGATGGGGTGCAGTCCCAAGGACCTAGAAATGAAGTGTATTCACAGAGATCGATTGACACAGTGTTGAACTGTTGAACTTCTCACCTGTGTATGTGTGTGGATTTTTATTTTTAATAAAAACTGCGACGGGATAGATCATAGTATTCAACGGCAAGTCAACGGGAATTGTTTGATAAAGGAGGACTGTTTTTACTTTAGGTGATTCAGCTGAGCTAGAAATATTTTAACCTCTTACAAGGAAGTTCTAAAAGATCATTAATAATAAGTGAGGAGTACTCCTCAGTCTACTTGTTGCCTGAAAGGCTGTGATTCCATCATCATACAGTAGCCGCAGGTCAGGAAAAGTTCTTTGAAGAGTCACAGAGAAATCTGCTCTCCATCGAGACACCAACATCATTTCTTCCAGCCCCACAAAGTTCAGCTCATCAAGAACAGGCCTATGAAGAGGGATCCATTTGGGATTATATATCTGAAGGTGAAATAACTCCTGTCAGCCATACAAGAACTTGAGGTAAACAAAAGGAGCCTGGATAAAGGGAGGGTTGCTTTAGCTCCGCATGAGGGAGGGACTGGAGAGTGTTGTCTGAACAAACCCCCAGGTTTATTAGGCCCTGAGGAACATTTTGGGGGCAACCCAGCCTCTGCAGAAGAAATGGGCTCCAAAGAAGCAAAATTGCTGCATCTTAATGCTTGAAAGGGACACAGGTGGCGCTGTGGGTTAAGGCCTCAGCGCCTAGGACTTGCCGATTGAAAGGTCGGCGGTTCGAATCCCTGCGGCGGGGTGCGCTCCCGCTGCTCGGTCCCAGCGCCTGCCAACCTAGCAGTTCGAAAGCACCTCCGGGTGCAAGTAGATAAATAGGGACCGCTTACCAGCGGGAAGGTAAACGGCGTTTCCGTGTGCGGCTCTGGCTCTGGCCAGAGCAGCGATGTCACGCTGGCCACGTGACCCGGAAGTGTCTCCGGACAGCGCTGGCCCCTGGCCTCTTAAGTGAGATGGGTGCACAACCCCAGAGTCTGTCAAGACTGGCCCGTACGGGCAGGGGTACCTTTACCTTTACCTAATGCTTAAAAAGAGAGAGCAACATTTTGCTTTGTCGGAGGCAGCCAACAGGAGCTGCCAACAGGGGCGCCTCTACACCATCCTTTTAGAAGCATTCTCACACCCCTTTTAACAGTCATGACTTTCCCCAAAGAACCCCAGGAACTGTTGTTTGTTGAGGATGCTGAAAAATGTAGCTCTTCAAGAGGTCTCCATAAAACTCATGTTGTTCCTGCTGAGAATAAGGGGGCCTACTACTGAAATCAGGAACAGTACAGTACAGTGGTACCTCGGGTTAAGTACTTAATTCGTTCCGGAGGTCCGTTCTTAACCTGAAACTGTTCTTAACCTGAAGCACCACTTTAGCTAATGGGGCCTGCTGCTGCTGCTGCTGCGCCACCGGAGCACAATTTCTGTTCTCATCCTGAAGCAAATAGTACCTGAGGTACTATTTCTGGGTTAGCAGAGTCTGTAACCTGAAGCGTATGTAACCTGAAGCGTATGTAACCCGAGGTACCACTGTACTGGTTTGTTTTTTTAATGGCCTGTCTTCCACAGGCCCTTCCTTCTAATACTGAATTGTAGCTTCTGTTTTTTCATTTTAAATATCTCAAAAATTATCGCCTATAAAGCCCTTAGGTCCAAGCTATCTGAAATACCATATTCCCTCCTATGAATCTCCCTGGGGAGGCCCTTCTCTCAGTCCTGGTACCCTCACAGGCATGCTTGATGGTGATGGGGAGTGCGGGCGGCCTTCTCAGTGGCTCCTCCTAGACTTTGGAGCTCCCACCATGGAGAGGCTGGCCTGGCTCCCTCCTTGTCCTTCCACCAGCAAGTGAAGACCTTCTTGTTCTAACAGGCTTCTGGGAACTGGATGCTGAAGGGTTGGTGCTGTGCTCTTTTTCATTGTACAGTATTTATTTGTATATTTTAAACAGATTTTAGATATGCATATAATTTTAATTCTATCATTGTCTAATTGTATCTTGATGATTGGTTTTTCTGTTATATAGGGTTCTTGTTTTTATCTGGGAGTCATTTTGAGTCGCATCAGGGGGAAAATTGGGGTATAAATAAATTAAGGAGGAGGAGGAGGAGACACTGCTACTGAGTGTCTTGCAATATGTATATTTATTGGTATTAAAGCAAAGCAGTTATTGGTTAAAAGGCAGCTGAGGAATCAAGTGGAAGTTCTTTATTTGGTTTAAAGCTCTTTAATCAGTTGGCAGCCTAGTAGATTGTAGTTAGTTCAAGACTGTACTCATGAATTACTGTGAAGAACCTTAACTGTAATGGGCCACCAAAGGACAGAGGCATTTTTATCGTTGCTGCTAGTTTGGGGACTGAAAGTGAGCTGAGATTTAACTGTGATGCCAAAAATGGAAGAGGTATATTTAGAGATACTACCTTATCCAAGCAGAAAAATAAAGTGACAGGAACTAAGTTAATAAAGCTGCATTCAGGTGTTGCATTTTTTTTTTTTACCTTGTACTGAGGAGTCTGGGAATAGTAGAAGCTGAAAATACCATGGAGAGGCTTAAAGTACAAAGCCCTATTGTCACACAATTGGCTTGAAAACCATTTTCCACAGACATTGTGCAACACAGTGCTGGAGATGCAGAGCTCCTGGCAGGGAGTTCTCTGCAGAATTCGACACATGGCGCTTTTTAATCTTTCCAGTGTGATTATGCTCCGGCCCCAGAACAGCAGGGGACAACATCAATGCTGGCTTTTTATTGCCGGTCAAGGCAAGCAACAAGCCATTTCCATTCCTCAATCAAGGGCATTGCAAGTACAAGCACACACACACCTGTGACTAAGCCTCATGCCTTTTAATGTTAACACACCTATCTAGGTGAAAGCTAGAAGGTATGATAACACATTTACTTGTAATATTATTCATCAGCCATTAGATGTCTCTGAAAGCCGTACCCTTCAGCAACCTTTAAAAAGGTCCAGTTGCAAATCAACAAGAGAGAGAGAGAGAATACAAGATGTGTTGGAATATCTGCATCTACATCTATTTCTTCTTCCATGAACACAGTCTTAACAGTGTGTCTGCAAGTGACTGTGGAGGCCAATTCTGGATCCACACATCCTTCCACAGTGGGGACCTAGGTTTCTGGGCGGGAGTTGATCACAGTGAGGGTTTGCCAAACGTGCCTTAGTTCATTTCTTCCTTTCGTCCTGAGTTCGAGCATCTTGAAAGCCCATCTATATCTTATCTCACAGTTGTTCCTTTGTCAGCTCCCTCTATGGGATGACATCAGGTGTGTGATGCTGCAGACAGAACGTTGGACTTAGACCTGGGCTGAAATCTCCTTGTTAAGTGGCCTTGGGCCCAGCGGCGGAGGAAGGCTCTTGGGCACCTGGGGCAGCGTGCCCAGGGGCGGGGTGAACCACCCAAAGGGGCAGTGCACGGCGCCCATAGGGGTAGAACAGGGCACGCAGCGTGCCGCAACGTCCCTATGGGCGCCGCGACGCACCCTGTCCCTATGGACGCCATGCGTGCCATGCCATCCCAATGGGCACCATGGCGCACCCCATCTCTATGGACCCAGCATGCCCCATCCCTGTGGGTGCAGCGCCCATAGGGACAGGCGCGCAGTGGGGCCTCAGCTGCCCTACAACTGGGGGGGGAAGGCAGGGGGCAGACAGTGCGGAGCCTGCGGGTGCCGAGATGCGTGGCTCGTGCATGCTGCAGGCCCTTTGTTGATGAGTACCGCCCACCATTTTGTCACCTCCTGTCAGGGTGACACCCGGGGTGGACCGCAACCCCTTTGTACGCCCCTGCTTGGGTCAAGTCAATGAGACAGTACAGGTGTAACACTGAACTGCTTTTCATCCATGGAATGGTGCTATGTTCTCAACCATGGTACTATCTCTCAGCCCAACCAACATCAGGGAATGTTCTGAAGATAAAGTTGCATTGCCTGTGTGTCCTACCATGAGCACACACAGGAGATCAGGCGGTGGGCTCCCTTTCCAAACTACTTAATTGGTTTCTGCAGAACCTATAATTGGCAAGTCATGATCATGTAGTAGTTTGGAAACGACAGTGGCCCGCTGCAGCATGAATTTCCTACTAATGAAACAATTACAGGGGATGATACCAGTAATGCACCATTCATCTGCTGGGTGAAAGAATTAATAAGGAATGCAACTGGCTTGGATGCAAGGAATCATAATCGTCCTTCTAAAGGGAGTGAGCAGTATTGTAGAGATTCTTAGCACTTAGTTGTATAATCAGATCTCACCGAGAAGCTGCAAAACATTTCATTATCTTCTTAAGGCATGGAAAAACAGTAAACAGTTCTCACACAGAATATTAACCCTCCCTTGTCATGGAGCACTCTGCAAGCATTCACCTTGCAATGTGGTTAAGCGTCAGCCATGGCTCAGAGAAAAGCAGAGCCAAGAGCATCTAGCTAGCCTAACATCATGAGCTTAAACTTATGTGCCTGGCACATGCAGAGGTCTTCAAGATCTTCCACTGAAGAAGACCCAAGAATAAAGGAGTTCACAACACCTATATCTGGGTTGGCAGAGGCATAGATGGGAGAGGCTCACCAGTGGGGTGAGGACCTGGGACAAGCATGAGGCAGGTCCAGTAAGCAGGAAGCATTTCGAGATGGATTCCTGGGGGCAGTTATTGCTTTGTCCTGAGAGGGGAAGAGGTGTCAAAAGGAAGGATCTCCTCTTCGGTTCATGTGACATTTAACTAAAGAGAGATGCTATTGCCATCAAAGAAATCTGGCAGGGGAGGGAGGCGTCAGTTAACATAGAGGTGGATTTAGGGGAGCGTAACAGGTTCGGTTGCATTGGGTGCAGAGCCTCGGGGGCACTGCAGGTGGCGCCACAACTATGAGGCAGAGGATGGAGGGTGGTGAACATCTCAAAGGTGGCAGATGGTGCAGCGGCTGCAGGGTGGAGTGGTATGATTGTGGCAGGGCAAGGCAGCACTTCCTGTTTCACCTGAAGCAGCAGAACGGGACGTGCCTGTCCTGTAGGGCTACACTTCTCTCAGCTTCCCACTAACTTTTCAGGTTTTCTGTCTCTCTCTCCCCATCACGAATTCTGACGTCCTTACCACAGAGGATAAAGACCTTTTTGTTTTTCTCCCCTCTGACATTTCACAGAAATAAAGCTAACGCATATTTGCCCTCGACTTCCAACATTTCACCTTCCCACCCCCTTCACTGCCTGTGTATCATTCAGCTGGATTGCCCCCCCCCCTTTGATTAGCATTTTAATTATTTTAATTACCTTGTTTGCCGGCTTATCTCACAATTCAAACCCAACCACGTATGCACGCACAAACACAGAGACCTTTTTTTTTTTTTTATCTCAGGCCCACTACAGATGCCATTAGCATTTTCACTCTGGTGTCTCATGGCGGAAAGGAGAAATTAGCATTTGTTCATCTCTCTCTGTTTTGATTCAGGCAGGCATTGTGCCACAGGAACAATAGCTAGCCTCCGCTGCCTGCCTCTGTTCAGGGTCATTATATTCTCCCTAGAAGAATAGGGATAATTTATCTTTATTTTCCCCCTTACGTATCCATTTCAAACAATGGCTCCGAGAGATGAAAAATAATAGGAAGCTTCTGCCAAGGCCAGTACCCCCATCCAAACTGCATCCAAAAGCACCTTCCTGGTTTACCTTCAGTGCATGAACTTGGCTGATGTGGCGAAGCTTGGCATGTTCTCTAGGCACATTGGGTAATCCTGAGCAAATGTGGGAGCAGAGGAAAGAAAGCCACAGACAGGCTCCTGGGGTGGTTTAGGGGCCCCTCCAGACAACCTGTTCAATGAGCATTCATCCTGATTGACTTCTGCAGATCTTATACGGAAGTCAGATGATATCCAATCTTTATTAAGCATTTGTTCCAATTTGTTTATGGCACAGCTATTTGACAGCGTGCTTTCATCCTAAACTCATCCTTCTTTGTTTGCTGAGCCTTTATATGTCTTCCTGTGAGTCATTTATTGGTCCTCCGTCACTTTCCAAAAGGCAAAAAGTCAGACTCTTGTTAGAAGTGGATTTTACTCACCTGCTGAGAGTGGAGCTAAGTGTTTCTGCCCCTCCACGCTGCCTTCTGCTGCTCAGAATTAAGTTCCACTATGTTCAGTGGGGCTGTATGGGGTTGCAATTCTATACATAATGAGACAGGAAGGAACCCTTGCAGCCTTTCTTCATTGGCTTGCTTCTTCCTATGATTCAGTGTTTGTGCCTAGCCTACTTTCTCTGGGAGCCTTAAAGGTCCAGGAACCTGTAGCTGCCTGGCTGCAGGTGCTGGATTTATAAAGTTTTGGCATAGGCACCTGACCAGCTCTATAATTCTTAAGCCCCCAACTTCCCTACCCCCCAATTGTCAGATACCTTTCTCAAGGGGTACATGTTTGCTTAGGTGAGTGTGAATTTAATTTCCTGGGAAGGAATCCCATTTTACACAGGAGGGCCAAGTAGGACTTCTGGTTGTGTGAAGGAACCTGTATGTACATTGCTACACACGTAGGGCTTGTTCTCACTGAGGTCAAATGTAGAGCTGTTGGAGTGTAGCTGGTCAGCAGAGTCACATTACACGCACTCACAGAGAGAGAGAGAGAGAGAGAGAGAGAAGAGGGGCCTCCTGTATTGGGCCATTGGCCCATCTAGTCTAGCATCCTGTTCTCATAGTGACCAGCCAGATGCCTATGGGAAAAACACAACCAGGATCCGATCACAAGAGTACTCCCCCCACCCAAAGTTTCCAGCAACTGGTATTCAGAAGTATACCAGAGAAAATTGTGGGAGATAAATATAAGAGCTGCCTAGCAAACCAAGGAGGCAAGGGGAATTCCACTTTGTCCGGAAAGGTTCCAGTTGGAACTTGTTAATCATGAGGCAAACTTCCTGCTTTTCCTTAGAACAATATGATGGTCTCTATTTTGAAATGGCTTGAACAAAAGCACTTTTGGAAAACATGTGCATTTGTCATCCTGCCCAGACAAAATACTACACAAGGCATGTTGCCACTTTGTATGACTTTTTAAGCCGTTTTTAGGCGTTTTCGTCCTTTTAATTTTAACTGCCATGCAAATTCACATTTTCATTGCATATGGTCATACCCTCCAACATTTCTCCGGTGAAAATAGGGACATCCTAAGGAAAAGTGGGACATTCCAGGATCAAATAAGAAACTGGGATGGCTTCCCTAAATCAGGGATGTCCCTGGAAAATAGGGACACTTGGAGGTAAGTGCTTTGGGGTAAGAGTTCTGGGAACTGTAGCTCTGTAAGGGGCAAACTACAGTTCCCAATGTGCTTTCACTGTGTGGTGTGGATATCTGCCTATTCATGTCACTGCTGGGTCTGACCATGTAAATACTGGAGCCATGTTATCAGACTCGCTCCTTAGATTATACTGCAATCATTTCCATGAAAGGATTTCAAAAATACATTCTAGCTGTCTGGAAGAGTTAAATGGTGATGGCCTACTGGATAATTTTCTGAATTTTGACCCTTTGATGTTAGATAGATGGGTGAATTGCTAAGCAGAAAGGTTTTCTTTAAACAAATCTCACTGCATACCCTCCAGTCTGCCAGAGGTGATAATCTTATTTTCATGCCAGTCACAATATGCTGAACTCAGGCCTGTGCAGTTGTTTAAATGGTCCCTTGAGTAGGCCAGCCATCTGAATAGCTGCTTTGAATTGCTTTGAAAGGCTTTTACATTGTTGTGCATCGCTCTGATGAGAGGGTAGTATAGAAACACTTCTGCAAAGAAATAAATATATCAAATGTCTCAGTGGTAATTTGGTGATAGCAAATAATATTTAAGATCTTGATTGCTCTTCCTCCCCCATATGTAAGAGCAATGACCATAGCAGCTTTCTCTCTGGGCTGCATTGACCATTACAGTGGTACCTCAGGTTATATACGCTTCAGGTTACAGACTCTGCTAACCCAGAAATAGTGCTTCAGGTTAAGAACTTTGCTTCAGGATGAGAACAGAAATCATGCTCCGGCAGCGCGGCGGCAGCGGGAGGCCCCATTAGCTAAAGTGGTGCTTCAGGTTAAGAACAGTTTCAGGTTAAGAGCAGACCTCCGGAATGAATTAAGCACTTAACCTGAGGTACCACTGTACCAATATCACAAAGCTGGGGTCACAGATAGCCTCCCTGAGAGGTGTGTCTGAGAACGTGGAGCAGCAACATGTGCTGATGTCATTGCCACATTTCACCAGTGGCAGACAATGATGGAGGTTGTGGTCAAGGAGTGTGCGTGATCACATCAGGACAGAGAGTATGCAACTTAATGCATGTTAAAAGGGGGTATAGCTCAACAGGGAGGAGCTATTTTGGGCAGGAGACCCACCTTCTTTCTATTGTGTGCTTCTGCCCCCTGAATTTTTGTTCCTTGTTATTGGTAAAGCACAGTCAAATGTACCATCACACCCTTGGAGATTTTATTAGAGGTAAGAAGAAAACATTCCTCTATTAGAGTTTCAGCCCAGCAGAATGCATCAACCTCTAGTTAAAGCAATAATTCAGGCCTAGGACTTGTTCTCTTGAGGATTTGTGCTTCGGAATGAAATAAAGCTGTTTTTGTAAAGGTAGATATGGTTATTTTGTTTTATATCATCGACTTTGCATACGTTTTATTATACACATAGCCTTCATAAAATTTTCCCCAAATCCAAACTGACCCTTGACAATAATTTCCTCGTAGCAATAAAATACCTCTCTGATTACTGCAACAAACTATAAACTGTGATTGCCATTATCCACCTGTTACTAAAACATTGCATTCCTAAGTAGCCTTGCGTTTATGCAGAACTGAAAATCACCATGATTTTTTTTTACAAGTAATGCGAAAAAGAGAGCTTTTTGGTATATTTTATTGGGTGTGGGTGTGTGTAACTTTGATATAAAACCTACTAGGGTGAGAATGCACATTTATTTTTATTTTTAAAATAATCAGATTTTCCATCCTGCACATTAACATATTATTGTTTCGCGTTCAGGGCCGGTCCTGAATGCAGGTGCCTCACGCGGCAGCTACTGGTGGGGTGGCGGCAGCAGTTCCTCTACCATTCTGCCCGAGACCCCTAAGCTAGCCTACCCTGCTGCCTCTGTTGAAATAGGACGCAACTGCAAGCCCAGTGGAATTCTGTATACAGTGGTACCTCAGGTTAAGTACTTAATTCGTTCCGGAGGTCCGTTCTTAACCTGAAACTGTTCTTAACCTGAAGCACCACTTTAGCTAATGGGGCCTCCTGCTGCTGCCGCACCACTGGAGCCCGATTTCTGTTCTTATCCTGAAGCAAAGTTCTTAACCTGAAGCACTATTTCTGGGTTAGCGGAGTGTGTAACCTGAAGCGTATGTAACCTGAAGCGTATGTAACCCGAGGTACCACTGTACATGGAACAGACCCTCCAAGTGTCCCCATTTTCCAGGAACTGTCCCGGATTTACAGAAGCCACCCTGGTTCCTGATTTTATCCCTTAGGATGTCCCTATTTTCATCGAAGAAATGTTGGAGGGTATGGAGGTTTGCGACCCCTCAGCCAAGGAGATAAATAACTTCTTCTTCTTTGGCGACCACTCCTAGCCAAGTAAGATTACCTTTAGAAGATATCTGAAGCAGTGGTGTAGCGTGGGGGGTGCAGGGGGGGCCGGCCGCACCGGGCGCAACATCTGGGGCTTAGGGGGCGTAAATCCACGGGTTAGGGGGTGCAAATTACTTGCCTTGCCCCGGGTGCTGACAACCCACGCTACGCCACTGATCTGAAGGCAGCCCTGTTTAGGGAAGTTTTAAAATGTTTAATGTTTGATTATGTTTTTGTATACGTTGGAAGTTGCCCAGAGTGGCTGGGGCAACCCAGTGAGATGGGTGAGGTATGATGATTATTATTGAATAGGACGTGTCTATTTTCACTGGGGAAATGTTGGAGAGTATGCATGGAATGAGGGGGTGCCATCTTGTCCTTCACCTCAGGCAGCAAAATGTCTTGGGTCAGCCCTGATTGCAGGGGTGATGATGGTGGTGAAGCCTCTTCCATTAATTGGAGTAGCTGCTACGGTGGCCCAGAATGCTCAGTCCCTCAGGAAACAAAGCAAGTTGTTGCTGCCTGCCTGCCTGTGGAGTCTCTTGAAGTCACTGATTGTGGACTTCAGGAAAGAATAAAGTGTTATTCCTTTGGCTCCCACCAGCACGAATCTTTAGGAGTCATTAAACACACATTCCATTTCACTGAATGGAAGGAGGCTGCTCAGTTGTGCACCACCCAGCTCCCTCAGGACTGGTAAGGAAAACCATTTGTCCTTCCTTTAACAAATGATGGCACTCATCTTGGGAGGCTTGCCTTACATTCAACAGGCAACCAACCATGTGAAGCTGTTATTAAAGTAATACAGTGCTTTACATAGTAACATAATCAAAGAAAAGAAGTCCCTTCCACCAGTAGCTTACTTTCATCATTCTAACACTGGAACAATTACCGAGTATGAATGTAATGAAATGCAGCTGCACAAACATAGAGTTTCATTTCAGTTGGGGCTGAGGTTTAAGCAATAAGCTTCATGGAAAAGTTGGGTTTTAAGGATGGACTTGAGTAAAAAGAGAGTAGTGGTAGCATGTACTGAACTCATATCCTTCCCTATTATTAAGGCTTCCTGGGCACACAGTTCCTTTTCAGGGATTAAATCATGTAGAATGAACCTGTGTGGTGGACAGGCTCTGCCCTGAACTTCACACCTTCATCTCTAGGGAATGCCCTTACACACATAGATGTTCTCATAACAGTAAAAGGTAAAGCTCACCCCATCGCGTAGGGGAGGCTAAGACCATTTTACCAGCCCCCCTTTTAAGGGCTTCCTACCCACATTGGCCTAAGGGACGCAGGTGGCGCTGTGGGTTAAACCACAGAGCCTAGGACTTGCCGATCAGAAGGTCGGCGGTTTGAATCCCCGTGACAGGGTGAGCTCCCGTTGTTCAGTCCCTGCTCCTGCCAACCTAGCAGTTCGAAAGCACATCAAAGTGCAAGTAGATAAATAGGTACCGCTCCAGTGGGAAGGTAAACAGCATTTCCATGCACTGCTCTGATTTGCCAGAAGCGGCTTAGTCATACTGGCCACATGACCCAGAAGCTGTACGCCGGCGAGATGAGCGCCGCAATCCCAGAGTCAGTCACAACTGGACCTGATGGTCAGGGGTCCCTTTAGTTTTACCTTTACCCACATTGGGGTGAGTCAAAGCAGGCAACCTTTCAGCCAGGTCACATTTGCCAGGTAACCAGTGTGACATCTTTCTGGGAGCTGGGGCAGGGAAAAATGACCTTCGCTGGTAGAAATTGCTATCCAGGTTTTTCCATCCACCAACTCCTGTGCTCATTCTACATGAATGAGTGCGTGAAATGGCTATGTTTCTGAGGCAATCGATCAGTTGCAAGTTAACATAAATGTGACATTTGTGAAGCTAATGGCTATCAATAGGTCCAGGGAGAGTACTGGGAGAGGAGCTGTTCTGTGGTTGAAATTTGGGGGGAGAAATATATAAATGCACCTTCAAATTCAGGCATCTTCTGGAATGCTGTTTGAAACTGCTGCTTAAGTAAAGTGAAGGCACAAACTGGTTTAATTCAAGCATTGGCAAAGAAAACAGAGACTCTCCAGTAATTAAGGGTATGTGTGGATACCTTCCCAAGAGACCTGCATTTACATGAGGTGCCAATACTTCCCAGGACCTTTCCTTGTTTCTCTTCTTTAGGCTAGGATTTAACATTTTCATTTCACATGCTCCTAATAAACAAATTTCATGGATTTATAAAAGGAGAAGGCTGGCTTGACGATTACTGTGCTGTACAGACCTGAAATCCATGTATTTCTACTAGGAATCTTACAGGATGCTCCCATGTTAAATGTGTGAGAAGCACCATTTCTTTATTTGTCACACTGTATCTAGGGATGGGCAAGTGTGTCCATTTCGGTTTCTCCAATCTTAAGTTCAGTTCTGCACATTCCTACAGCACTTTGCTAATTCCACCCTCAGTCTTAATGAAAATGCACCAGCATTTTAATGCAAATATGAATATTTCACCTATGATACACATTTTTGTATACAATTTTGCCTAACATGCACATTTCTGTAAAGCAGTTCCCCCTAAAATAATGCACTTTTAAATGTTATTTTTTTTACTACTGTGCGTATTTTTATGGGCACCTTATCCCCAACATATGCATTTTTGTATGCATTACTTTGGTTGGAAAACTGCATCACAAAATTCTGAGAAGCGCAAATTTCAAAGAACAGCTGCATTTTAGTTCTTGTGCTTCTCGTGTTCTTGTCTTTCTCGTGTTTCGGGTTCTTGAAAGTGTGAATTAGGAAGGTTTGCCTTTAAATGTGAACTGAGTCACCTTCCTTCCCTATCCCTACCTATATCCCACCTCTTTCCTCCCAGGTGTTTTATCCTCTCAAAACTCTGTTGAGCTAAAATAGGCGAAGGGAAAGTGTGGCTACCACAGACTCTCATGATGGGTTTAATGCCTGAGTGGGGATTTGGATGAGGGTAAAGGTAAAGGGACCCCTGACCATTAGGTCCAGTCGCGGATGACTCTGGGGTTGCGGCACTCATCTCGCTTTATTGGCCGAGGGAGTCGGCGTACAGCTTCCAGGTCATGTGACCAGCATGACTAAGCCGCTTCTGGCGAACCAGAGCAGCACACGGAAACACCATTTACCTTCCCGCCGGAGCGGTACCTGTTTATCTACTTGCACTTTAACATGCTTTTGAATGGCTAGGTTGGCAGGAGCTGGGATCAAGCAACGGGAGCTCACCCCGTCGTGGGGATTCAAACCGCCGACCTTCTGATCGGCAAGTCCTAGGCTCTGTGGTTTAACCCACAGAGCGCCACCCGCATCCCCTTGGATGAGGGTACCCAAAACCAATGCTCTGGCTGCTATATGGTGCTGTCACTTCTTCTCTTACTGCGGCCAATACCTGCAGCAGGAACTGGGGTGTTTTGGGCAGCTGAAATTAAAGTGCAGCGGCAGTTTAGCATAATGTGAAGTCGATGATGCTAATGGCTTTCATTAGGGCCATCAAGACTATTGGGATTATCAAGTGGGGTGTGTGTGAGGAGGAGATGTTCTAAACTTAAAGTTAATTGAACTGCTTGCAGGTTAAAATGTAAGGAGAAGGAATAACAGATGACCCTTTTACGAAGTCTTCAGCCATTCTGGGAGGTTTTCTGTTAGAGGAACTGTGGGCAGGCTGGGCTGCCCCATCAACACCGCTTCTCCCTCACCTTCCTTGCAAGTCAATACAGGCAATTACAGCTTATTAGGTAACTGAGATACAGCAGTGGGGTTATATTAGTTAAGCAGTCATTTATTACTAGCACCACACGTGAAGAGAAAGATAGGGCATGGTTTTAGTCTTAAAACCCTACTCCCACAAGGCAGGAAAGAAAGGCATAGCATATAAAATGGTCAGAGGTGCTGTTGAATCAGCAAACATCCTCCAGTGCTCCTAATAGCTACTTTACCTTCGCAGTGTCACAGCCCATATGCCTTAGTGGTGCCTTGCACCAGGCCACAGAGGTAGGTCGGAAGTGAATCTTTCAAACCTCTTTTTATGCACCAGACCCCAAACAGTTCTCAGAATAGCGCTGTTCCAATATGTAGTGCCATGTGGATGGAGATTGTGGGGGAGGGAAATGACAGCAGCTGTAATATTCTCCTTAGGTCAGAGTAACATTCAGGGGCACATGCTAGGACCCTGCTTCTCATGGATTGGGTTTCTGGGGGCTCTGGAACTGTGTGAGTTGCAGGAGATGTTAGACTAGACCAGTGGTTCCCAACCTTTTTTTTGGCCATGCCTCACCTAAGCATCTCTAAAATCCTGACCCCCCCCCATGACATATAATTCTTATTATTCTAAAAGCGAACTCCTTTTTTTAAAAAAAACTTTATTGATTTAAAATAAAGACATAAAAGATTGTTTACAGCAGAAACAAAGAAGAAAAATGAAAGAAAAAAGAGTCAAGATAAAGAGAAAAAAGAAAAAACTGTATACAAAATGTGAACTAACTCCTGTTCATGTGGAAGAAGTCTAAAAAGCCATTAACTGTTAATAACTCATTCTCAAATTGCCCCCTTTAAAAATCAAATTGCCCCCCTGTGGGGCATGGGCCTCACTTTGGGAACCACGGGACTAGACGTTGGTCTGCTATTTGCTCCTGAGTTTGAGGTTGCCTGGCTAGCCTTCATTCTTGGGTGACTTCCATCCTGCCGTTAGCTGCTCCTGTTTGTGTTTCAAACTAATATGACCACAGCTCTGTACATGGTGCTATTTTTATCCTAGCAAGCTGCCTGATGTTTCCATGCATATCGTGCCTTGAAGACTGAACATGGTTTTGTGCTCCAGTCATAGTTAGGGTTGGGGGAGAGGTTCAAGTCAGCTGCCCTCTATTACCCATTTTCCAAAACCATATTCCAAATTATACCCTGGGGGTGGGGAGTGTGCACTGCTGCCTTCTGCCCCATCAAGAACAGCACCTGGAAGTGGGCGGAATGATGCAGGCTTTGTGTCCCATGCAGGCTTCTGTAGAAAGGTCCACCTCCTGGCCCATCCCAGGAAGAAGGCAATATAATATATTTCAGTGGTGGGTGGCAGAGTACGTAGGGGAGAAACTCTTTCTCACCTTTGTCATTGTCATCCAACTGCTTTTTCAGAAAATGTATTCATTTTTCTAATGAGTTATGGCTGATAAAAAAATGACCATCTGGAGCTCAGTACTGCAAATGAAAGGCAGAAAAGCTAAGCAGCAAGCAAAGCAGGAGCGGTACTTTTGATATACCTATGTACACAGAAAGGAGAACAAGAATATGACAATCCTCTTGTTGAAACTAGCACTGAGGGAGCTAAATGTGGTGCTCCTACTACAAACGATATAAACTCTAGGACTGAAGTTTCACAAATTGGAGATACAGTGGTACCTCAGGTTAAGTACTTAATTCGTTCTGGAGATCCGTTCTTAAGCTGAAACTGTTCTTAACCTGAAGCACCACTTTAGCTAATGGGAGCCGCCGGAGCATGATTTCTGTTCTTATCCTAAAGCAAAGTTCTTAACCTGAAGCACTATTTCTGGCTTAGCGGAGTCTGTAACCTGAAGCGTATGTAACTTGAAGCGTATGTAACCCAAGGTACCACTGTATTTATGGAAAACATCAAGGAAAGAGAGGATGTCATGAAAAGTGGAAGCTGGAGAGAAGCTGAATTGCACTTACATAAAGGAAAAACAATTGATGATATTAACTAGCAGAAAATTAGGTAAGGAGAACAATATTGGCTATAAATCTTGGAATGCTTGATTGCATTGGTCAGAGTTCCTGATATGCAAAACTTAGCATTCCATGGTACAACTGAAAAGTTGTATAGTGCTAGCAATGGATTTTTTTTGAAGTTTATATAATATCTAGCCCTTGTTGATCCTATCATGTATGAACATTTGTGCAGAGTTAAAGATCACGGAACAGTGGTTCACTACCTAGGAAAATAATATCCCAAATTAGCCTCTACAGCTTCTAGCAGGTACTAAAAGCAAAAAACTTTAGCACATGCAACCTCAGCCAAATACTACTCAATTATTCTGGACTTCACACCTGATGTTAGTTATATTGAACAACTAACAATGATTGTACATTATGTACCTTATATTGTACATTATATTGTACATTATAATGAGATGTCTGAACCTGAGAGTATCTCAAGAGAACGTTCATTTGGATTTGTTCCACTAATGGAGACTACAGGTGCCTTTATGACAGAAACTCTTCCTGAACAGCTTTAGCAAATGGTATTACCAACTGAGATTTGTGTGGTCAAGGTTATGATGATGGGAGCAGCATGAAAGGCAAAGAAAATGGTGTAGAAAAGAGTCCTAGGCATAACCTATATGTCCCTTTTTTGTGCCCTGCAATGCACACACTATAAACTTGGTCTCAATGATGCTACTAAATGTTGTCTGGAAGCATCTAGTTTCTTCAGTTTGGTTCAACAGATCTATAATTATTTCTCATCAAATTCTAACTAGCCATGTATCAGACTTAGGCATAACTGTTAAGCCATTGAGCGAAACAATATGGGAGAGTTGAATCGATGCTTCGAAACCACTGATATATCATCTTGGTAGTATATATAATGCTTTAATAGAATTTTTTGGTGAAACAAGCCTAAAAGGTTTACCTGAAAATACTTCCTGAATCAAAGCTAAGCCCCTTGCTGAAAGTTCAAGTTCATGGTATCCCTTTGTTACATGGCACAACATCCTTTTTGAAGGCAATTTTACATGCAAGTTACTACAAAATAAGGAAACTTATTTAAATTCAGCTACAAGCCAATTGCAAGTGACCAAGAAGTATATTGTGGGCTGCAGGTGTGATGAGGATTTTCGACAATTTTTATAGATGCTACTGAGATTGCAAAGGAGCCAGAAAAGAAATACTACCAAACTTTGGGACAGAACAAGTTAGAAAAAGGAGAAAGAAACAGCAGTTTGAATATGGGCCCAAGAAGAGGCACCACAAGATCCAAACCAGACTTTAAAGTAGGTTTCTTCTATGCTGTCCTAGACATGGCCATACAATCTGTTGAAGAGAGATTCCAACAGCTACAACAATATAATTTCCTACCAAAAAAAAAAAAAAAATCCTTCCAGTAGCACCTTAGAGACCAACTAAGTTTGTTATTGGTATGAGCTTTCATGTGCATGAACACTTCTTCAGATACACTGAAACAGAAGTCACCAGACCCTTATATATAGTGAGAGAGTCTGGTGACTTCTGTCTCAGTGTATCTGAAGAAGTGCATGCACACGAAAGCTCATACCTGTATCAATAACAAACTTAGTTGGTCTCTAAGGTGTTACTGGAAGGAATTTTTAAATTTTGTTTTGACTACGGCAGACCAACATGACTACCTACCTGTAAATATAATTCCCTGTTTGACTTCCTGTCCTATATAGTTTCAAAAAAACAAAAAACCCAATCCCAAACACTACTGAAGATGTACCTGAGGGCTACAAGAATCTGGAAAATGCACTGTGGAAACAAATATATTGATGCTGAAGATCTGTGATGTGAACTTATAGCAATAGCTCAAAGACTTCCAAAGTCTATGTAACCACTGTTACAATATGGATGCAATGCAGCTGCAAAGTACTAGCTTGAAAAGTAAACATGATGGGAATGTTGGGACTGCCCGTGGGAAACAGAGGGACAGTCAATTCACAGTGCGAAGCACCGGAATTAGCTCAGAGTGTAATATGAGCTCTTCCGTTTGTTTCCTGTCCAGGAAGTGTTTGTCTCTTGACTGCTGGAGCTTGAAGAGAGCAGTCATGTTTTTTGTAATGCTGCAAAGACAGAAATAAAGGCATGTAAATACGTTTCTGTCTATCTCTTTCCCCTGCCCGGGGGGGGGGGGGGCAAGAAAGAGGGGTGTGTTCTTCTCACGCTGAGAAGGATCGCCTATTGCGACCTAGCTTGGATCTTGCTGGGGAATGCAGCCAGGGAGGTCAACAGGAGATCAAGCCGGGTGCCTGGGAGAGTTGCCAGTTTCTCCTGATATGGGCTTGATTTCCGACAACCACAAGGAGTAATTCTCTTCATACTACAACAAAAACTCTTGGATAATGTGCCTAATGTTTCTGTTGCTCTGTGGATCCATCTCACACTTCCAGTGGCAAGTGGTGACTGCAATTTCTCAAAGCTCAGACTTATAAAAACTTACCTATGCTCAGCCATGTTGCAAAAGAAACTAGATGGCTTGGCAACTATCGCACCCAAGCATCAACATTTGACCTGAAGGAACTGGGGGCAAAATTTGCAAAGGAAGAGGCAGGCTAAGTGAGATTTTGATGTGCCTGAAAAGAGTCTGGCACCAGCATTGTGGGACCTGCACTGTGCCTCTCTCCTCTCTCTTCCACACAGAATGCTGTTTTGCACCCCCTGCACCCACTGCCTGGGCACATGCCCCCTCTTTCCCCTTTCAATCCAGGCCTGGGTGCCAAAGAAGACTGTTGAGAAGCAATTTATTGAAAGGCTACAGAGAATTCGTGAGGAGCAAAGAGGGAGAGGAGCCGAAGTGCTGGAAATGGGGCAGCTGATCCTGTGTGACACCTTCTTCCTCTTACTCCTTGATCAAATAAGCCTCTGCAGAGGGAAAGCATCACAGGATTTTTCTCTGGGGGAGAAGGGAAGAGGAAGGTGTGTGGTGGCGGCAGTGCCTGGGGAAGCCAATCATGCCTGCTGTATATTATCATCAACACTCTTCCTTGATGCGAAGACTTTCAAAATTAAAAAGAAGAGAGAGAGCCAGGCTGGTAGCATCTATATTTCCCAGCACATCAAACCGCTCCCCAGACGAACATCTCTGTAAATTATAGATCAAACTCTTCACGCTTTCCATCAGATGTGGAGCAGCAAAGACCGTGATCTGGTTGCAAATGGAGCATGTGTGTGACCCCGGAGTTTTGGAATGAACTATGGAGGGAGGGAGGGAGAGAGAGAGAGAGAGAGAGAGAGAGAGAGAGAGAGAGAGAGCCCTGATCACACGGAAAGGAAGATGCATCTATGCCATATCACACACAAACAGCTTGGTAAACAAAAGAAAAAAGAATGGAAGGGATGCTCAGGAAGCCTCAGGACCCTGGCACTCGCTCTATACTCCAATGACAATTTTAATTTTACTAATAGGTCCAGCTTGACAGGAAGTCTCTTCAGACTTAATTAAAGCAAACCCAAATGTCCTGATCCAGAATTAAATGGGTTGTAAATAAAACCTGCAGTGAATTATTTCAAGATAGCATGTATTACACGCTTCTCATCAAATCCCACTCAGGGGCAAGGAATAAGTTTCTACCGAAGGACCAAGATGCAAAAGGAGGGAAGGAAGTCTCATAAGTTTACTTGCCTTGGAGGTTAAAACTGCCACCATTACATCATGCTTGCTGCCCATTGAGATTTGATCATTACCATCACAAGAGTTCCGAAAGTTTGAACCTCACAATGATGCTGCAAGAATATCCACCTTTAAAAAAAGGATACATTTAAAAAAAAAAAATCTGGCAAGGAGAAGAAAAAGGTTTGAAGATATAACTGCAGAGCATAACCTCGGGGCACAAAACTCAATGAGCATTTTAAAAAGAACATTTTTCCATTTTTTAAAAAAATAAAAAACTCTTCTACCTTGTCAAAGGTAAACTCATTTTTTTTTTAAGTGAAAGCTAGTACTCATTACTTCTTTGGGGGTAAAAAAAACCAAAACCCAGTACCATATAACCTCATCCACAGCTTCCTGCAATACTATGCCTGCTAAAGGTCCCAATATTCTCCAGGTAATGCTGGAAATCACCCTGGAAAGCCACTACAGGACAATATTTAGTTATATGGACAAATTGCCTGACTCAGCAAGAGGCAGATGCATATGTTCCGATCTCTAGAAAAAGCAACTCTAAAAAGCTTTTAAAAGAAGCATTTCCAAAGAGTTTGCACCAACATGCCTATTCTCCTGGATATTTTGGCACACGCCATCATTTGACTTTCCCATCAATTACTATAGAACAGCAGGGACTTTGACTGCTGTGCTTCGAACTTTAAGAGTCCCTTATTTCTATTGAGGATGAAGAGTAGTGGCTGAACCATGCATCATTCTCTTCTTTCTTTGAAAGGTCATTAGCAAGGTCTGGTCTTCAAAAGTGGCATGCTTCAGAGACCAAATACACTTATTAAGACTGGTGAATCATAGCTGGCAGCCTTCTTGGACACAATACCTGAAACTCTCTCCTACAGAGGCTTGGCTAATGTGTATCTCTCTGTTTTAGCTGCATTTTCCATTGTTGCATGCCTGAGTGGTTCATGTTACGTAAATAGAAATCTTGGGCTTGTTTTTAGTTCGTCTAATTTCTACCTTAGATAATCTTTCTGTGAGGGCCCAAAGCAGGTTTAAGTAAGATAAGGAAATAAGTTCTTGAGACATGACATTTAAACTTGGATTGGAAATTCCCACCCCCACCCTGCTCCAAAAACTGTGAACATTGTGCTCCCAAACTTTGATTTACCTGTACAGGTATATCTTAATTTTAATGAGCTGGAAACACATTCCAGTTCACACAACCATCTTTGGGGCTTTCGCCCCCTGCTTGTGACTCGTTAACCCAAATTGAATGTGAAGGTGGTGAAGTTATTTTGAGTGCTCCACTGGTGGTGCCATGAATGGAAAATAATTCTGAAATGGTAATCTTTATGAATTATCCTTAAATTGGTTAAGAGCCAAGTATTCAAGTTTAATTAATTCATCCAGATTCTGCTGATGAGAGTTTTTATGCTTTATCTTAGCATTTTGATACTGGGTTACAGATGCATAATAATAGTACATAGTTCTATTTTTACTGGGGGTGAGAGGAGGAAGCGGCACAAAGATGTAAAACAGCTTAAAGGTAAAGGTAAAGGTACCCCTGCCCGTACGGGCCAGTCTTGACAGACTCTGGGGTTGTGCGCCCATCTCACTTAAGAGGCCAGGGGCCAGCGCTGTCCGGAGACACTTCCGGGTCACGTGGCCAGCGTGACATCGCTGCTCTGGCGAGCCAGAGCCGCACACGGAAACGCCGTTTACCTTCCCACTGGTAAGCGGTCCCTATTTATCTACTTGCACCCGGAGGTGCTTTCGAACTGCTAGGTTGGCAGGCGCTGGGACCGAGCAGCGGGAGCGCACCCCGCCGCAGGGATTCGAACCGCCGACCTTTCGATCGGCAAGTCCTAGGCGCTGAGGCTTTAACCCACAGCGCCACCTGCGTCAAACAGCTTACCCAGAGGTAAAAAACCTCACCCCAAGTTACCTAAATAGCTCAGAACTGAAAGGGAACTTGCTAACCCAGTACTAGTGGGATTCCTTTAACCTAATTCACAGATGAGCAACAGTATGACTTCAAGCACATAGGTGCCAACTCTCTGGGGCCCTGGGTGCTTGAGCACCCACAAAATTTCCCATGAAGGGGCTGGGCACCCATGAATTTTGGTTCCAGGGCCATGCATGGTTGCGGGGCCTAGTTGGCACTCCTGTTCAGTGTATGTGTGTTCCTGCACATGCAGGCTGCTCACCTATGTGGTTCCTGGTTGATTACATGCAGAACCAACATAACAAGTATGCCCAGGTGTTCATATCATCCAGGAAAGCCCTCCTTTCTATTTTGCCAGCATCTGACGTACTGCTGGTGGGAGCTCAAGCAAGGGCCTTAGTGGCTGCACCTGGATTTTGCCATGTATGTTAGTAGCCTAAATAGCAGGTCCTAGGGAAGGATGAAACACACTGGCAAATAAGACAGGGAAAAGAGAGTTTTTTTGGTTACTGAAACGTCTTGCCAACAAGTGACACTGCACTAGGAGCAGCACTCATTAAAAAGGCTCTCCTATTTTCTATCCTGCACTAACAACATTTCACAAATGATGTGTCCCAATTCAAAAGGTATCCTTCCTTAGCATCACTTGTAGAAACAAACAGCTGCCGTGTTTCCTTCCCTGTCATCCAGTGACTAGGTTAAAATGGCCCAGATGCCACCAGGCCATAAACTCTTCCCCTGCCTGCCTGCCTTGTCTGTCCAGCTTAATGGAAGAGGCTTTCAAATGAGATTATCCCACGGTGATAAGGGAGTGTAAAATAAAATACAGAGTCATTAACCAGACACAGGGCATTGTGTTCCTCTGTTCGAACCAAGCCTTGCTTTAATTTCACTTTCTTACCAAGAAAAGCAAAGGTTTTACTCCCCACTGGGGTTGTATTCTGAGTCACTGTATTTCAGCTTCCTGTTATTGGCATTTCCCTTGCCATTCGCATCGTGCTGCTGGCCTCAGAGTTTGTTTTTGCCACCGCCCCCTGAGTCCCCCTCCTGTTCATTAGTTCCTTGAGTAGATTTATTAAACAGTACAGTGCAGCATATTACCTTTCCACAGTTCCACCCCCTCCCCAGCCTTATTACCTTCAATTGCTTTTCATTTCATTGCTTTTGTAGCATTATATCCTCGTCTTAATGCTATTTTAATAGAGTTTTTGTATCTAATTTCCTTGTCATTAAGTTATTGCTGTCGAACTCATTGAAGCTGTTGTCTGATGTTTCCCACTGGGAGCATCAAGAGAGTCTCTCTGGAATTATTGTGCAAAGCAGCAGAAGAGAATGGCAGACCTGTCCAGACCATGGTTTTTTGTCTGCTAGAACTGAACCTAAATCTGTGTTTTGAACTTCCTTTCTCCTTGTTCAACCTTTTCGGCCAACCCAAGCACCAATCATCTATTCTGCAGGTAAGAGTACACGGATGCTTGCTCCCAGTTGTGCAATTACAGCTTGCTGCTGTGTGCAAGGATATTTGGGCTGAGGTATTAATTCCAACAATACTGCCTTTATTTATTTTTTTAAAGATATTTATTAAGAGTTTAAAGATTACAAAAATGAGGGGGGGAAATAAAAGATAAAAAAAATCAAGAAAAATTAACAACATATACATTGCAATATATAAAAAATAGGTAAAAAAAAGTAGAAAGAAAAATACACCAATAACAATAAAAAAGAAAGATAAAAACACACGTCCAATATTCCATCTCTTTGTCTTTCATTTACTTGTTTCATCAACCTCCTCACACCTCCCTTTTTGTATTCTAGTTTAATTATTTGTTTCAGCAAATTCTTTCCATCTTTCTCAGTTTTTATTAGATAATTTAACTTAACAGTCTGACCTATCAATTAACTCAGCAAATCCTTTTCATCTTTCACAATATTCTGTTATTCAATTTACCTTAATTTAATTTAACCTTATCTTACAATAATATACCTTAAATCCTAGAACTTAATACTTATTTATACATAACTCCTAATATCATTTCTGCTAAAGCCAAATAATTTCATTCCACCATTTTTCCTAATTCCCAAAATAAATTTTACCCTAATTCCCAAAATAAATTTTTAAAGCTTTCTTCCAATCTTCATCCAACATCTCTTCTTCCTGGTCTCGGATTATGTCAGACCTTACTGTCCATTCCACCAACAATACTGCCTTTAGACTGTCATCCAATGGCATCTGATGAAAAAGATGATTTTAAGAAGAGTACTCTGTAAAGTAGCACCACTTCCTCCTGCCCCAAAGAAACCCAAAGTCCCCTAGATACATTAACATGTTGAGCAACACTGACTCACCTGCAGCCCATAGGTTGCATGTGCCCCTCAGTATTTATTTTTTTTGCTCCCCAAGATCCCCCCCAATCCTTCCTTCCTTCCTTCCTTCCTTCCTTCCTTCCTTCCTTCCTTCCTTCCTGAATGCAAACCACTCTACATTCAAGCAATACCCAAGTGGTGTACAGAAATAAACTTTAAAGCACAAAACTGTTCATAAAACAGTACTAGAAACATGAAAACCAGCAAGAATTAAAAACTGCAAAGATAAAATAGACTCATTTGGGTAGGCTTAGGAGGAAAGGAAGATTTTCAGCCAATGCGGAAAACAATATCGGTGCCAATTTCTTGTAGTAGTAGTAGTAGCAGTTGTTGTTTGGTATTAAAAAGAGGGGTGTATGGGTATCATAGGGACTGCTCCACCCTCTTTTTTTTAAAAAAAAATAATATTTATTCAAATTTTAAAAGTTACAAAGAGGGAAAAAAAGAAAAAAGGAAAAAAGGAAAAACAGAAAAAATACAAACAATTGAAGAAAGAACAAATCAAACCTTTACATCACTTGCTTTCATTCACTTACTTCCTTGACCTCCTCACACCTCCCATTTTTGAATTCTAATTCAATTAGATATTTTAGCAAATCCTTTCCAACTTTGTTTTTATCTTAATAGTTTATCTTAATATTTTATCTTAATATATTGTAATTTTACATTCCCTTCTTTCACCATTATTTTTACTTAAACCTTTATATCTTTTCTGCTAAAACCACATAATTCTATTCCAACATCTTTCTAACATTCCTTAATTTTACAATATTTCTGTAAATAAACTTTAAATTTTTTCCAATCTTCTTCCACCGACTCTTCTCCTTGGTCTCGGATTCTGCCAGTCATCTCAGCCAGTTCCATATAGTCCATCACCTTCGTCTGCCATTCTTCCTGGGTGGGTAGATCTTGTGTTTTCCAATACTTTGCGATAAGAATTCTTGCTGCTGTTGTGGCATACATAAAGAAAGTTCTATCCTCCTTTAGCACCAATTGGCCGACCATGCCCAAGAGAAAGGCCTCTGGTTTCTTCTGAAAGGTATATTTAAATACCTTTTTCATTTCATTATAGATCATCTCCCAAAAGGTCTTAATCTTTGGGCATGTCCACCAAAGGTGAAAGAATGTATCTTCAATCTCTTTACATTTCCAACATTTGTTATCGGGCAGATGATAAATTTTTGCAAGCTTGACTGGTGTCATGTACCACCTATACATCATTTTCATTATATTCTCTCTTAAGGCATTACATGCCGTAAACTTCATGCCAGTGGTCCATAACTGTTCCCAGTCAGCCATCATAATGTTATGTCCAACATCTTGTGCCCATTTAATCATAGCAGATTTAACCGTTTCATCCTGTGTATTCCATTTCAACAGCAAGTTATACATTCTTGACAAATTCTTAGTTTTAGGATCTAACAATTCTGTTTCCAATTTTGATTTTTCCACCTGAAAACCAATTTTCTTGTCCAAATTAAAAACCTCCCTTATTTGATAGTAATGAAGCCAGTCTCGTACTTTGTTTTTTAATTTGTCAAAACTCTGCAGTTTTATTCTGTCTCCTTCTTGCTCCAAAATTTCCCAATATTTCAGCCAGTTTGCCTCCATATTGAGTTTTTTCAGAGCCTTAGCTTCCATTGGTGACAACCACCTTGGAGTTTTATTTTCAAGCAAGTCCTTATATCTTATCCATACATTAAACAGTGCTTTCCTGACAATATGGTTTTTAAAGGCTTTATGTGCTTTGACCTTGTCATACCACAAATATGCATGCCACCCAAAGACATTATTAAAACCTTCTAAGTCCAAAATGTCCGTGTTTTCAAGAAGCAGCCATTCTCTCAGCCAGTGCTCTACCCTCAATCAATGCAGCTGCATTAAAGTGTTTCTAGAGAGCTTTAGATGCCCTGGGATATATTTAGATAACTCTCTACAGCTGGCATCCTGAACCTGCGGCCCTCCAGATGTTTTGGCCTACAATTCCCATGATCCCTAGCTAACAGGACTAGTGGTCAGGGATGATGGGAATTGTAGTCCAAAACATCTGGAGGGCTGAAGGTTGGGGATGCCTGCTCTACAGTCTAAAAGAAATGTAAGTACATTGGATAGATGCCTGCTGCTTCAGTGTTGCATCCACAGCCCCTAAACGTGTTCACTGAATTTGCTAAGAAAAGTGTCATTGTAACAGCCATATGGAGCCCACAATACATGCAATTCAGACCTGGGTTGCTTCCACACATTACCCATTTTCCTGGAAGTGACACTAAGAATTTTGGATCATCCAAAGGATGTTTATACCAGGGTTTCACCTGCCATTCCATCTTCTCAAACTACCAAGCTAGTAGTAATTTTCCCGGGTTAAAAAAACTATTGCAGCACTGTTGACTGGCAAAGCACTATAGCTGCAATTGGTGGTACCTGCCAAATGGCAACCACGTAAGGTGGACTTTTGCTGATATTGCACTTTTCTGGCAACAAAACACTGTTCTAAAACACAAATCCAGTTTGTTTAACCATAATTCAGTGCCTTCTCCCTCTCCCTGCTGAGTGTTGCTTTAATGCTACTATCTGCTGAGTGTTCGTTTTTTTGAGACATAGCTTAAAATCTTTGAGCCATCCCAACACACCTGCAGTGCTGTGGGGTGACCAGAGCAGGAACTTTTCTTCCAAGCAGGCTAGGAGAATGAAAGGTGGATGTGGTCAATCTTTGCAGAGAATGAAAAGTGGGAGGAAGCAAAGAAAAGGCAGGGTTACACTGGTCCTGGCTACAAGCAGAAGAAAACTTGCACTAATTCATTGAAAAAAAGTATTCTTTCTTCCCTCACTAAACATCAATTGCCTTAATTATATAAAGCAAGCAAACATGGGCTTGCTGTGACAGCCAAGAGGAAACAAATACTGAAATGGCAAATTTGCTGGGAGGAAACAAGTCCAAATGATGGACTAAAAAGATTATGTTAATTCCAGGAGAAGCAGCAACCACTTTAAAACAAAACAAAAAATAGGAGGACCTCTGCTGATAATAGGCTGTAATTCTGAGCATGCTTTCGAAAACTTCATTCTGAGTAATAGTTTCAGAATTCCACAGTCCCTACAGGGTACTTTGACAGATGTGCGGGGCCAGCACCTATCAGTCACTTGATGTCTTATGATGTCATATGTTTTGACTTCAAAGGAAGAAGCAAGAGCGGATGCTAAGTGGGCTTCCAAGTCTTTGTAGCCTTGCTTGAACTCAAGCCAGGCTGCAAAGGGATAATTGTTTAGACCGACTGCACCACAAGCAAGATGTGGAAGCCTAGTGAGCCTAATCAGGCCTGCAGGCCAGAGGTTTTCCACTGCTGACACAGAATGTCTGATCAAGTGATTTAGGGTGTGGCAGGAGCACTTGGGCAGACAGCCATACTTCATCCTAGTTGGTTGTTTTTCCAGAGTCTTTGCATTTGCCAGACAAGTCAGCATGTTCCGTCATCTCAATAATGAAAGCTGTATTTGTCAGGGGTGACATTCCACAAATGGCCGTGTCCTATTTGTCAGCAGAGAAATGGCACACCTTGCAAGGTCTTGGGGAATATCACTCGCTCACTCCAGCCCAAGCTATCTGTTATGTACTGAGTCAAATAGGATCCAAACTGCAGCAGTCTGATTGGTCCTAGAACAATAGGATCCAAAAGGCAGCAGTCTGATTGGTCCTAGAACAATAGGATTCAGAATGCAGCAGTCTGATTGGTCCTAGAACAATGCAGCAGTATGATTGGTTGGCAGGAACCACCCAATCATGCTCCAGATTGAAGTGAATCCACAACCTGATTGGCTTACAGTAGAATTCCGGAATTAGCCAATCATGTGCAGCCCATTGTGTAAATAATGTATATAAAGCAGATACTTTGAGGGGACATTCATTCCTCCTCACCACTATGAGCTGAATAAAGAGCATGAAATCACTTTGCGACTCTGAGTATATTTCACTGGCGACGAAGGTGGGATCCCGCTGAGCTGACTGCCATACACAGCACCGCAGCACCGCCACCTGCCGCACCGCTGCCTCGCACCGTGTATCCAGGCTTCAGCTCCGGGACACAAGGAACTCAGAATGGCAACCGACAGCAGCTTCTCACCGTTCAACCCAGCATCCGGAGACTGGGAAGCGTACGCCTCCCATTTCACCTTCCTCCTAGAAGCCAAAGGGGTCACCGATGAAGAAGACGCCAAGAAGAGGGCAATATTCTTCAGCGTTTGCGGAGAGGAGACATTTGAAATCGCCCGGGCTCTCCTTGCGCCTGAAGACGTTGCTACTGTTCCATACAAAACAATAATGGAACAGCTGAAGGGGCACTTTTCGCCACAGCCCTCAGTGGTGGCTCGTCGAAATGCCTTCTATGCAAAGCGGCAAGCCCCTGGGGAAACCATAACTGGGTTTGTGACCTCTCTCCGCCAAGCCGCCCGGTTCTGCAACTTCTCAGAGCTGGAGAACATGCTTCGTGACCGCCTCGTCGGTGGCCTGAGGGATGAGAAGCTGCAACGACGCCTCTACGCTAAGAAGAACCTAACGTTCCAGGTCACTCTGGAGGAGGCCCTGGCAACGGAAGCTGCCGAGCGGTCGACGCAAGAGGCACGGCCGAGCCAGCCGTCCCAACCGAGGGTCCACCACGAAGACCTCACCGACGACTCAGGATCTGGCAGGGAGGAGGTGCACCGAGTACAGCAGCGCACTCAAGCAGCCCACATACCACAGCTGCCTCGACGAGAAGGAGGGAACTGCGCAAGCTGTGGAGAAAGTCACGAGAGGAGGACCTGCCGTTTCCGCAACGCAGTGTGCAGGCAGTGCAGAAAAGTGGGACACATCGCCCGGGTGTGTCGGGCTCGGCCCACCCGATGCCAGGCATCAGATGACCAATCCAAGAACCCCAGGTCCCGGGGCCCAACGCACCAAGGCAACTCGACGGAGCTCACGGACTTCCAGGTATACCAGTTGCCCCACCCCAACGTAGAGAAAATTTATGTAGAGGTACAGATAGAGGGGGCCCCATGCCGCATGGAACTTGACACGGGTTCAACTCTATCCATAATCTCGGCAAGGACCTTAAGGAAACTGTGTCCTAGTGGGGGTCCCAAACTCAGGCCGGCCCCATTCACCCTCCGGGACTTCCAGAAACGTAAGGTCCCCACAATGGGGGTGGGGACCTTCAGGGTGCAATACCGAGGGCGGACGCGGCAACTGGACTTACTTGTGGTCAAGGGCCCCTACATTAGCCTACTGGGATTGGCATGGTTTGGACCACTGGGGCTAGCTGTCACCGGGGTGAACCACACTAGCTTACAAGTGGACGTGGACGCCATATGCAAGGAATTTTCGGGGGTTTTCGATGGGAAATTGGGACAGTATACGGCCCCCCCCCCATTGCTCTACAGCTTGACCCCGCAGTACGACCGGTCAGGCTCAAGGCCCGCCGGGTCCCGTTCGCCCTGAAACCCCGTATAGACGAGGAATTGGACCGGCTCATGGAGCAAGGAGTGCTGGAACCGGTGCCTAATGCCCCCTGGGAAACCCCAATCGTCACACCTGTCAAGCCTAATGGTTCAGTCCACATCTGCGCAGACTACAAATGTACCATAAACAAGGCCCTCACGGCCCATGCATACCCAGTGCCAGTGGTCAGCCATGTCCTTGCCACCCTGGCTGGGTCGAAAATTTTTGGCAAGCTGGACTTGGCCCAAGCATATCAACAGCTGCCAGTAGATGAGACCACAGCAGAGGCACAGATGATTGTGACGCACAGAGGAGCATTCAGGGTAAAGCGGCTGCAATTCGGTGTCAGCGTGGCACCAGGCATATTCCAGAATCTAATGGACTCTCTCCTTAAAGGGATTCCTGGTGTCACCCCCTTCTTCGATGATGTGTTGATTGCCGGGCCCACACCAGAGGAGTTTGAGGACCGCCTCCGCACCGTTCTGCACCGTTTCCAGACAGCGGGTCTCAAGGTGAAGCGGGAAAAATGTCTACTAGGAGTGCCCCAGGTGGACTTTCTGGGATTTATGGTGGACGCAGAAGGGGTCCACCCGACTGGGGACAAGGTACGGGCCATTTGTGATGCCCCAGCGCCCAAGAACAAGACTGAACTTCAGGCCTTCTTGGGACTATTGAACTTTTACCATTCCTTCCTTCCCCACAAGGCGGCGGTAGCGGAGCCCCTACACAGACTCCTGGACAAGCGGGCCCCTTGGGTGTGGGGCCAGCGCCAGGAGGCCGCATTCCAGGCAGTCAAGGACTTGCTTGTCTCAAACTCGGTCTTGGCACACTTCGACGAGAGGCTGCCGGTGGTGCTAGCATGCGACGCCTCGCCCTATGGCATTGGCGCTGTCCTGGGACACCAACTCCCAGAAGGAAGAGAGGTACCGGTGTCATACTTTTCCCAGACACTCAACGCAACTGAGCGGAACTACTCACAAATCGACAAGGAGGGTCTGGCAATCGTGAAGGGAGTTAAAAAATTCCATGATTTCTTGTACGGGCGGCCCTTCACCGTGGTGACTGACCACAAACCGTTGCTTGGCTTGTTTGCCCCCGAAAAGCAGACCCCCCAAGTGCTGTCTCCTCGCGTCCTCAGGTGGTCAATTTTCCTTGCCAGCTACCAGTATGCACTGATTCACCGCCCTGGGAAGGCAATGGGCCATGCGGACGCCCTCAGCAGGCTGCCACTACCGGAAACAGGCCCTGACCCAGCACCTGCACAAGAGGTTATGAGCCTGGAACTGCTTCCTGACCGCCCCATTCAGGCACAAGAAGTTGCACACCATTCCAAGAAAGATAGGGTCATCTCCCGGGTCCTGGACTGGGTGTGGAGGGGATGGCCCAGCAGCAGCCCCGGGCCAGAATTCGCCGGCTACACAACCCGCAAACATGAACTGTCGGCCCACAAGGGGTGCCTGTTATGGGGAAGCAGGGTCGTTGTTCCCCAGCCCCTCCGAAAAAGGGTCCTCACAGCCCTACATGAGACACACCCAGGGGTAGTAAGAATGAAGGCCCTTGCCAGGAGTTATGTGTGGTGGCCGGGGATTGATGGAGAGATAGAGGCCTGGGTCAAACACTGCCAGGCCTGCCAAGAATCCCGCCCGGATCCCCCAAGGGCCCCAGTCCAGTCCTGGGAGTCTGCCCGAGCACCATGGTCACGACTGCATGTGGACTTCGCTGGCCCCTTTCAGGGGAAAACATTCTTCATAGTGGTGGACTCCTACACCAAATGGCTGGAAGTCGCACTGGTACCGTCCACTTCTACGTCCGCAGCCATCCGGGTACTACGCAGGCTGTTTGCTACCCACGGGCTCCCTGACACTCTCGTCTCAGACAACGGGACTGCATTTACGTCAGGAGAATTCCAAACCTTCACAGCGCAGAACGCCATCCGCCACATCCGTTCGGCGCCATTCCACCCTGCCACCAATGGCCAAGCAGAACGCATGGTGCGGACCACCAAGGAAACCCTTCGCCGCATGACGCAAGGGGATTGGGAGTACCGCCTTGCCACATTCCTTCTAGCACAGCACAGCACCCCCAGCTCAACGACTGGCAGGAGCCCCGCTGAACTACTAATGGGTCGGCGCCTTGCAATCAGATTGGACCGCCTTCACCCCGATAGAGCTCAGGATGAGGTAGTGGTGGGGGAAGGCAGGAACCCCTGGACCTTCGAGGCCCAGGACCCAGTGTACACAAAGAATTTTGGAGCAGGCCCTGCATGGGTACCCGCCACAGTCACTAGGGTCACTGGCCCCGTGTCGTACGAGGTGCTAACAGATGGGGGGCAATGCTGGCGCCGCCACTGCGACCAGATACGCCGTCGATTCCCGGGAGAAAACCAGGAGGAGGAGGACAGGTCAGAGGAGTCCCAAGGGAACAGTGGGGCAGTGAGGCCCATAGAGCAGCAGGGGCCAGCAGGAGAGGCAGAATCAGTAAATACAGAGAGGACCCGTGAGGCCGAAAGGACACCGGAACCAGAACCACGACTGAGCAAGCCGGTTGCGCCAGACCAAACAGCCCCATCACAGCCAGCATCCTTGGAACACGAGCCAGAACCTGAACCCCGGACCAGGGAACACCCCAGGCCGCAACGCACACGTAGGCCGCCAGCGTACCTTGAGGACTATGAATGCGACCTCCCGGGCAGGACTGGAACTTAGAGGGGAGGGGTGTTATGTACTGAGTCAAATAGGATCCAAACTGCAGCAGTCTGATTGGTCCTAGAACAATAGGATCCAAAAGGCAGCAGTCTGATTGGTCCTAGAACAATAGGATTCAGAATGCAGCAGTCTGATTGGTCCTAGAACAATGCAGCAGTATGATTGGTTGGCAGGAACCACCCAATCATGCTCCAGATTGAAGTGAATCCACAACCTGATTGGCTTACAGTAGAATTCCGGAATTAGCCAATCATGTGCAGCCCATTGTGTAAATAATGTATATAAAGCAGATACTTTGAGGGGACATTCATTCCTCCTCACCACTATGAGCTGAATAAAGAGCATGAAATCACTTTGCGACTCTGAGTATATTTCACTATCCTTCATCAGGTGAATGGGTGAATTGGTTGCTGGTCTGAGCAACTAGAGACATCCTTTTGTCGTATGCAGACAGCCCTTGCCTCATTCTCAGCTTGCACAGAAGCAAGTGTGTCTCCTGAGTCCCTGTCCTGCCCCATTGGACACAATCCTTCCCTGCCAACAGAGTCCCTGCCTGCTTGCTCTTCTCTCTGAAGTGGGCAGCAGCAAAGACTTACCTGCTTGCCAGCGTTACCCTTAACTGCTTTCTCCATTCCCACTTATTTGGTCCAGGGGTGTACCTAGGGGTTGGCAAGGTTGGCTCCCACCAAGGGTGCAGGCCCAGAGGGGCACCTCTCTGCTTTGGCTCAGCTCCTCTGGCAAGGGGGCAAGGGACATGTGTGTGTGTGTGTGCTGATCCAGCGCCTTGCCAAGGGTGCAAGGGAGCCTAGGTACGCCTTTGGTTTGGTCTATACGAGCATTTATTCAGGCACTGGCTACTCTACTGCAAACACAATTGAGGCTCTTCCAATACCTATTCTCAGCTATGATCAAGCACTTATGCCTCCCAACAGCATGCATTGGGGTGACTGTGCACCAGCCGTGCCATGCTACGTCTACCCTGGCTGTTAAGTTCCAGCCAAGCTGGCCATGTTGTGGAGTCACCAAGGAGCCACAAGTGTGCAGCACCCAAGTAACCAGCAGATAGTGTCTTGAGCCCCATGGAGGCATCTTGGCAGGACTGATGGGTGTGGGGGTAGCAATGGGACAAAAGTTCAGAATTGGATCCTGGGGAGGGGCCCAGTGGACTGGGAGGTGCTGGTTTTGATGTTGAAGAGGGGCTGAGTGAGTTGTCAGGGGGCAGTCCTGCCTCGATATGAGATGCCCTGCCGTGGTAGAGCTGCCTGACTTGACTCTATGACCGTTTCCTATCAGTGAAGTGTCCCCTGTGTCCAGGGAGGCACCTGAGGCTAGACTGGACTGTGAGTTGGCTGTGACAGCTCCTCCTCCATGGGCTAGAATGCAGTGGTGGCTGTGATGATGTGATCATACCTAGAAGGCACAGACTATGGATAAGAGTGCCTGCTTGCTTGCCCAGTTCCGTGGCTTGGAAGGACAACCGTGCCAGTTCACAAGGGGGAGACAGGGCACGGAGTCTTGCTGGGGTCTCGTCCAACCCTATCTGTAGATCCTAGGGACTGAACCTGGGACCTTTTGCATGCAAAACATTGCAGAGGGCTGTGGGCAGTAGAGTGTAAAGCAAGGGGGCAGGGAAAACCTGTGCCCTGCAAGGGTGGTTGGATTCCATTTCCCATCAGCCCCTGTGAGCATAGCCAAGGGGGAGGAGAGCTGAAGTCCAGCAACATCTAGAGATTTCCACAGGTTCCTCATCCCTGCTGTTAAAACATTTAAAATATCATCAATAATATCCTATGAATTTGTCTGAGTAAGGAGTGGGTGGGTGTGTTTAATGGCAAAATGTTCTTTTAAAATGCTGGTTGAGGTTTGTGCCCTGAGGACATGCTTTGCAGTTATACCTTCAGACTTTTCTTTTTCCCTTGCCAGATATGGAAATATATCCTTCTTCAAAAAAAATAAAAGAAAATTGGATATTCTAACAGCATCATTGTGAGGTTCAATATTCTGACAGGGACAAATCATGAAGTATTAACAGAATGGTAGTATCTGAGCTGGCATAATTTTCACCTAAAACAATCTGGAGCTGCCAGATTTACAGATCTGAAGGCTTGGGAAAAACTGGGGAAATGGGGAGGGGGGCCGGAAAAGGGGGGGGGGAACCTCTGAGCTTCCCCCAGCCACCCAGGGCCTTAACATCTCTAGCTAGATTATGTCAATCCAGTTTGGGCTTATGTTCTTTACAATAGAGGTGGGCAGGTCAGGATCAGTTGGGTGACTGCCATGTGATCTGAAGTGGATCAACAACAATTTCTGATTCCCAATTGCTCAACAGTGATACCAACAAAATGGCTCCCATGCTGCAGTGAAGAAAGACGTTGGGGGGAGAATCAGCTGTGAATTTTCACATGGAAGGACTGTAAGATCAGTTTGGGTACTTAAAAAAACCAAAAATAAATAATTGGGCTCGGAATTATTTATTTAAAAATGCAAGCCTTTGAACTTGGCTCCAATTGGTGGAACTTAGGCTTTTTTCTTTCTTTTTAAAAAAGTTGGTTTGCGAATCCAAAGTCTGCCCTGCCCCCAGTTTACAGCACAGTTGTCTTGGTTTGTTTTCTTCTGCTCCTTTCTTAATTTATGTATTCCTGTCTCCTGTGTCCACATGGGTTGGCTTCTATGAACTGTCAGGCAGGATGCATTGGCAGGGCTTGCTTGCCTGTCCCCAGAGTTACTTTCTATTTTTCAAAGGAAAGCTCTCACCGTAATTGCGCTAGTCTATATCTGGAGCAGCGCAATCTTGAAAAACCCTAGCAAGAGGTGAGGGCGGTGGGGACAAAAGCAAAGCTTGATAGGTAACCTAGAAGAACCCAATCTGCTCTACATCATAGGTGACAAATGTGATGTCCAATCTGCAGAATTTTTGTAGCAGCAGTAAGTCACAGTAGGGAAATTTGCCCCTCTTAAATTGTACAGCATTCAGCCGTGTACCTTCAGACAAACTCCCAAATGTTTCAGTAAAGTCAGCTCAAGTGAGTTTTAAAAACAAACATGAATCAATACTGGCGTTCGGTGAACAGTTAATGCCGACAAGGACTTATTTGTGGGACATGTCCCGGTTTTAAAGAATGGCCGCTTACTGCAGAACTTCACCGTTCCACAGAATAACTCTCTGTGTGACATCTAACTTTGGCTGCACATAGGACTACAAGGCTTCTGAGACCTGCATATTTCACACCATTAGCATATTAGGTCCTTATGGAAGAGTTTAACAAGTGCAATGGAAATTGCATTGTATCCATAAGTGAAGCAAAATGCTTTGCATGGCAGTTATTACCACTGTACTGATGATCCATACTAGGATTATTGCCTTCCATGACCAGCAACTTCCCACAAAGAGAGTAATTGTGTTTAGAAATCAACCTTTTTATTCAGGCATGGCTGTGCCTGCAGATTAAGTTGCATTACTCCATCCAAGTATAAAAGCTTATTCAATGAGTACTTTGGAGCTTGTTATTTTGTGGCTTGGCGCTCATGGTAGATTATGATGCTGGGTTTGAGTTATAGAGAATATATATAGTTATGCAGAGGATGAGATGGTTGGACAGTGTTCTCGAAGCTACGAACATGAGTTTGACCAAGCTGCGGGAGGCAGTGGAAGACAGGAGTGCCTGGCGTGCTCTGGTCCATGGGGTCGCGAAGGGTCGGACATGACTAAACAACAACAAATTGGGGCAGGGGTTAGGTTGAATGCTTGGGTCCCCTTATGGTTCTTGCAATAGCTAGCTTAGCTTCCTGATGAGGTGATAGGATAGGTAAAGGGAACAAAGGAAGGGGCTCTGTGCAATGCAGCAAATGAATGGGGGCCCCGCCCTCAGCTGGCTGGAAGTTCATAGAAGCATAGAATCTTAGAGTTGGGAGGGACCCAAGGGTCATCTAGTCCAACCCCCTGCAATGCAAGAATCTCCGCTAAAGCTTCCATGACAGATGGCCATCTAACCTCTGCTGAAAAACCTCCAGTGAAGGTCCACCACCTCTCGTAGGAATCTGTTCCACGGCTGAACAGCTCTTACTGTCAGAAAGTTTTTCCGAATACGGTATTTAATCAGAATCGGAATATTTAATCTTGTAACTTGAAGCCATTGGCTTGAATTGTACCCTCTAGAGCAGGAGAAAATAAGCATGCTCCCTTAAGATATTTAAAATGGCTATCATATCTCTTCCCAGTCTGCTCTTTTCTAGGCTAAACATACCCAGCTCCTTCAAGCACTCCTCATAAGGCTTACTTTCCAGACCCCTGATCCAGACCCCCTTCCTCTGCACACGTTCCAGCTTGTCAACATCCTTCTCAAATTGTGGTGCCCAGAATTGGACACGGTATTCCAAGTGTGGTCTGACTAAGGCAGAAGAGAGTGGTATTATTACTTCCCTTGATCTGGACACTATACTTCTGTTGATGCAGCCTAGAATAGTGTTAACTTTTTTTTGCTGCTGTATCACACTGTTGACTCATGTTGAGCTTGTGGTCCACCAAGACCCCTAGATCCTTTTCACATGTACTGCTAGTAAGCCAGGTGCCCCCCATCCTATATTTGTGCATTTGGTTATTCCTGCCTAAGTGCAGGACCTTACATTTATCCCTATTGAAATTCATTTTGTTAGCCTGGGCCCAGTTCTCCAACCTGTTAAGGTAATTTGAATTCTGATTCTGTCTTCTGTGGCATTAGCTACCCCTCCCAGTGTGGTATCATCTGCAAATTTGATGAACACCCCCTCAATTTCTTCATCCAAGTCATTTATAAAGATGTTGAACAACAATGGGCCCAGGACAGAATCCTGAGGCAACCCGCTTGTCACTTTTCCCCCAGGATGACAAGGAACCATTAATGAGTGCTATTTGGGTTCAGTCAGTCAACCAGCTACAAATCCACCTAACAGTTATCTTGTTTAGCCCACATTTTGCCAGCTTCCTCACAAGTGGCTCCAGTAGCAGGGTGTGGTATCACCTTCTCATTTTACCTCAGGCAGCAAAACGGGATGTGTTGCTCCTGTCAAGCAATACACCAGCTCCAGCAAAAACAGTCATGTTCTACTTCTGGATTTACCTCAGAGACAAATTCTGGGCCATTTGGAAAAAAGAATCCTTTGGAGCAGGAAAGGTCATTTGTTAAAGTCCAAGCTCAGCTCCCATGGGCTAGCTAACTTTGAAAACAAAGGGGCAATACTGTGTAGCTGAATGTAATGGCTGCTGCTTCATAAACCAAGAGGGGTTTTTCCAACTTTCCTGAACCCCAGTCAGAAAACGTGTCAACCAATTTTGACTTGCCCTGCCAATCACGCACCAAGAGTGTGTAATATCAACCATATGTTTACTTCAGCACTTTAAACAAAAGGAAAGCAATGTTAGAACTGAGATGCTGAATCAATCCAAGTGGTAGCTCAGGAGCCTTTGCTCTTATCCCCCAGATAATTTAGGTTAGGATGTGCTCAAGAATGCAGGCAGAGTTGCAGTCTGGAGCTTCAGACCCACTGCCTGGTTAGGATCTCAGTTTGCTGTCCACTAGTTGAGCAAAGAGAGAGGGTTCTGCTTGAGTGGTCCAGCCCACTCAATTTTCTTGACGCAAATTGGCCACCTCTGTCAGAGCTATTAGCCATGGGAGGGAGAATATACATGTGCAAATGGGTGAGTGTGTAAGTCAGAGTAATTTGTAGTGCTTTTTCAGGGGGGGGGGAGTGTACTCAAGGGTACGTAGTACTGGCACCTCTCTCCCCCCCCCCCAGAAGAAAGGTTAAAAGTGTGGCACTTGCTTTAACAACTTTTTGTTGAGTTCCGGCACCATTTTTTTTCCTAGAAGAAAAGCAGGGGTAATTTGCAATGAGGAAATGGTACATGGTAAGAAGGGTTAACCCCCCCCCCCACACACACACAATGACCCATATCCCACAGATGGGAGGAGAGCCATATCCACCATATCATTTAGTTTGGGCTTAAGTCACTGTTGGAAGATTGTCCAAGTCTCTTCCATATCTTATCCTCTGGCTGTGGTAAAGAAGCCATTGCTATCTTGGCCTACAACTGAACTGCAGTCACTTTCCTTCCGGATCAATGCTTTGTACTAGCACCAGGTCCTGAACTTATATGCTTTGGTCAAATAGCTTCTTCCAAAGCCAGGTCTATCTTATCTTCCTCTTCAAATATGTCTGCATTTTGGGTTCAGGTGAGGGCTCTGTTATCATGGTGAGGCTACCTTCTTGTATAATTTTGATCACTTGATAATCTTATACCACTAATTATTGTTCAGCTGGATTGAGTGTATGAAGAGAGACTTCTCTCAACTGAAAAGACACTGGAGAGTGTTCCTGCATTTGCACCCTCACTCACAAAGGAACAACCAAGCATACTATCTTTGATGATTCCAGGAGAATTAGAAATTTGCTTTGAAGGGAAAACCATTTATGTTAAGTTTGAAAGAAAAATATATTTCGGCTTGATTGTTTGTTGAGAGATACAGTCCGTAGAGACTTCAAGGTAAAATCTGCTGCATGTGCCTATTAAATGGAAGAGTAAAGAAAGTCCTAAACACCAAGAAACAAGCAATGTGTTGAAGAGCATCTGAATATAGATTAGAAAATGGAGTGGGGGAGAAAACCAGAGGAACATTTAAAACACACACACACAGCTGAAGAAGAGAAAAATGTGCTCTGAGTGTTCTGGATAGGAGAAGATGAATTTTAATTAGAAGGAAGCTGCAGAGAATGAAACATCAAAAATTGTTTTGTGTAGGTTTGTTTCGTTAATTAGGTAACTGTAGCTTGATCTTTTCAGCTTATAAATAGCTAAAAAGCAAGTGAGAAAATGCCCCAAAGCAGCTATTTGCACTGGAGTTAAAAATTAGTTTGCCACAAGTGTATGAATAAGCCCTTGGGTCCTGCAGTCATTTAAACACAGAACCTGTTTCACATTAATGGGTTTGGAGCCTCATTCTTCAGCCCAGTTTACTGTGATGCCTTTGCAACTGGAGTAGCACTGGGCTGGCCTGTTGCATTCCCCTGTCAGGAAACGCAAAGATTTCATTGTCTCTTGTGGCCCTGGCAAAATGGATCCCAACTCAACATGTATTTTACAAGGCAACCGCACAAAAACCACCTCCTGCATCTTTAACTGGGGCTGTCGCTAAGCAGGGCCCAAAGGGGGAGAAATAAAATTGTTTTGACAAACACATTTTCTCAAGAAACCTCTGGAGAGTTGCTGTAGCTAAACAGAACGGGGGCTGAATTGGATTGGTTGCCATGGAAACCGCAGAGAGCCAGAACCCATGAACTAAAGCATCCTAATAATACCTTCAGCTCACACACCAGCTAAGGGTGGAGGCAGCGGCAGGATCAAAAATCACTATTGCTCAGGGGCTGGGACTTAAGAAACGCTCAGAGTGCAGAAGCTGGAGGGTTGGAGGGGGAGGTTGTTAACTAATGTGCAGACCCAAACTCTGCTTCTCCCTGATCACCAGGTGCAGGGGAAAAGGGTGTGTGTGTGTGTGTGTGTGTGTGTGTGTGTGTGTGTATCTGTGCTCAATAGAGAAAGAACACAGCAGAGAAGCAGGTCATAGCAGTAAGTTCCTGCTCCCGATAATCTCTCCTTCCATCTTCCCACTCCTGTAATGCCCATCTCTCTCTCCTCTAGCCCATTTCCCTCTCCCTCGCCCTTTCCCACCTAAATCTATGGCCTTGTTCTCCCCTTCCCTGTGGTTCCCATCTGCTGCACCTCCTTTCACCCCCTATTCTTTGCTCATTTCCTCCCATCTGTCTCCTCCGCTGCTTTTCATTCCTTTCCTCCTCCTCCTCCTTCTCCTCCTTTTGTCGGGGTAGGCAGGTTCAGGCACCGTGGCCCATTCTGTCCTCGGCTTCCCCACTGAGCCTGCAACAAGGGTGCCAATTAGTGCGAATTATCTTGCTGGCATAGGTTCACCCGCGCAGCCACACAAATAACTGGGAAACCATTTCCTGTGGCTAGTGGTTCAAACTGAGAAGGCGAGTTCAGTAAATTTGACAAACCCTGTTAAAGTCACTGCTGCGTGGCGTCTCCACGACCGAACTGGCTTTTTCAAGAGAGTGCAAGGCCTACGAAAACAGCCCATGTGCTAAGGGCAACACTCATCAACGTAAGAGCTCTGTTTTCGAAAGCTGTGCGGGCACAGATGTACAAATACCTTGAGCTTAGCCATTAACCCCTGCCCAAATAAAAAGCTATATTGGCAAAGGCGGCAGCAGATGGGCATTGCTTTATGCTCATGTTCTTGACTTTCCACTTTGGTGAGGGTGCCTGAGTAAAAACATATGTGCACGTCAGTTGAGAATGGGATACACATGCTTAGACTGGTACTTTTCTTGGAAAAATACTTTATGTTAATGGCTCTTTGTTTCCTCAAATGACGAGAAGTTCTAGAGTCAGTGCCTGAGGGCTTAAGTTCCTCTGGATGAGAGCACACAGTAAGACGTAAGGTGCTTTTGAAATGTTCGTTTCATTTACAATATATGCAAGTAGACCGTAGTGGAAGCAAAGAAATTTCTGCAGCAGGCAGCAAAACAATTGATGCTCTCTCAATGATTCCCAGAGAGCAACTGAGTGGTGCCAACCGGTACTCCAAATCTTTAGCTGAAAAGCTCCCAGCAGACTGTCTATGGTTGTGTACACACCATATATTTAATACCTTATGCCTCCTATCCTCCTCAAGAGGTCCGGAGGGTGGCAACACAAGGACGGGCCTTCTCCGTTGTGGCTCCTCGTCTGTGGAATACTCTGCCCAGGGAAGTTCACCTGGCACCTTAATTATACACCTTTAGGCACCAGGCAAAAATGTTCCTTTTTAACCAGGCCTTTGGTTGATTTGATTGACATCCTATGCTCTTTTAAAATGTGGGTTGGGGGGGCGTTATTCAGTTGTTGTTTTATTTTGGTTATGTATTTTGTGGTTTTATATTTTGATTTTGTTCTGTGAACCACCCTGAGACCTCTGGGTATAGGGCAGTATAATAATAATAATAATAATAATAATAATAATAATAATAATAGGAGACTCCCGGGTTGGCGCCTCCGGCAATGGCGGAGTTCCTCCGATCAGTAGGAATTTGCTCCGTGGAAATCAGGGTCTGACCGCCACGGCGAAGGCGGAGACCCACTAAAATCACAGGCGGGAGAAGCTTGTGAACGTGGGATTTGGCTGGCACCTTTTGCGTCTCCCCTGCTCACGGGGAAACCCAGTTTTGGGGATCCGGAGCGACGTGGGGTGAGTGGCGTGGTGCTTCGAATTGACTGCTTTTTTCACGGAGGGAAGCCGCATTGCTGTTGCCGGAGAGCGCTGACTTTTTCCTGTGGACAATTTGACTCTAAACAACTACCCGTGAGTAGAACGGAAAATTGGATTTACAAACGTCTTAATTTGGTACCGAAACAGGAAGGTTTCAAACAGGAAGTCCGCCTTCCCCTTTTGTAAATAGATTGAAGCAAAGAAGCTGCAAGCTAAGGTCTTGGAAAGCCTTATGTAAAGGATTAAACTTCCATCAAGTAAAATCATTAACCCCCCCCCCCTTGGAAGCAGGAGAAGAGGGGGGAAATTTTGGATCATGTAAGCCTGCAGGAGAGAGTGATAAAAATTAAATTACCACTGCTCTGAACCTGGAAACGGGCTGCCAGTAGATTGATGTTTTGGGAGAGTTCATTGACTGTGAATAAAATGTATGTTGACAGTTAGTTAAATAAGAGAAATATATTGTTTCCATTGCCCTCTTCTGCGTTTAAAAAGGAGGAAAAGTAATTGAAAATTGAAACTAACTTTACTTTTGTAACTGTGCTTGAAAGGATTGATACAAGTGGAGACTGTTTCCCTCTAGAGGGAGCTTTTGAAACTGTTACAAGAGTGGAGCTGGGGAATCTCCAGCTGCAGGATAAGAACTGTGAGAATCAAGGATTGACCTTGGACTATTTAAGAATGTTGACAGGAGAAGCCTTAGTGACTGCATTATGCAAGATAAGCTATTCGTTGGAACAGCTTCAAAAGAAGATGGATGTTATGGCTACTAAAATTGATGACTTGGGACAAAAAGTGATTAATTTGGGACAAAAAGTGAGCACCAATACAGAAATTATTCAGGATTTGCTACAGGAATCTACTTTAGCAGAACAAAATGTGGAGAAGGAGAAGGAGAAAGTTGTTGTTGTCGAACCTAAAGTAATACAAGTGGGAGCCTCAGCCTTAAAGAGGCAAATTGAGGACTATAAGTTGAGGCCTTTTATGATTGAATCTAGAAAAAGTCAGATTTTGAGGATCGGAGCCCGGCCTGGACTGGAGAAGGAAAGCTGGAAAGATCCCTCCATGCAGGGATTAACTGACTTTTGGGACATGGACTTGGGTCAGGAGGAGACTGGAGTTCTGGGGGCCTTTGGATTTGGAGGAATCTTGAAACATGTCCTGAAATACTTCATGGATTTTAGCTTTAACTATGGAAATTTGGCTGACCTGTCGAGAAGGAACAAAAGTATTGTTAGGTCGGAGTTTCCCCGAGATCTGCTCTATAGCATCAAAGAATATGAAGAAGACCTGCAGAAGGGACTTGGAAAAGAGTTAAGAGCCTCGGACATAAGATCTCCAGGTTGATGGACTGTATGGAGTTGACGGAAGTGACTGGCAGAGTCCGAGACCGGGGAGAGGAGATGGTGGAAGAAGATTGGAAAATTTAAAGTCTATATATAGAAATATTGTAAAATTAATGAGTGATAGAAAAATGTTGGAATGGAATTTTATGGCCTTAGTAGAAATGTTATAAGGAGTTAAGCTTAAATAAGTATACTAGTTTTAATGGAAATAAGATTAAAAATATGTTAAGACATTTATATGATAGAAAATAGAGAAAGATGGAAAGGAATTGCTGAAACAATGGAAGTGGAATACAAAGAGGGAGGTGAGAGGAGGTCGATGAAACAAGGGAATGAAAGATAGAGTATGGAAAAGGTATGATGTATGCTTTTAAATTGTTTTTGTTTTGTTTTGTTTTGTTTTGTTTCTTGTGTTTAGTTGAATGTGTTAAGGTTGTGTTTTGTATTGTTTATATATTGTATTGTATTGTTTTCTCTTTTTTGTTTTCTTTCTCTTTCTTTTTTGTAAGCTTTAAAAGTAATAAATATTAAATAATAATAATAATAATAATAATAATAATAATGCAGGTTTAGAGTTCCACCACCTCCAGAATCCTAGAAACTGTAGATTACCCCTTATAGAAGTCTAATTCCCAGCACCCTTAACAAATTATGGTTCCCAGTGGGAATGTGTGTGCACAGCCTAACTCAATTCAGGCTTCTAGCTGCACCTCTGTCGCACCCCTCCACCCCAAAATGCTTAGGAGTGTCATATTCCCAAGGCTGGAGAAAGATTCCAGATCATTAAGGCACATTAAAGACCTTCTGGGACGTCCCTGCTCACCCATCAAGTTTGTCAGGCAAAACGATGGACCCATCCATGCTAATTGAGAGCGCCAAACTCATAACAACAAGCAGCACCAGGGCAGCAATCCTTCCATCAAGGAAAGTAGCAATTGAATTGCTATGTTCATGCTGTTTGCCTCTGTCAGGAGTGAATTTCACACACGATTCAAAGGGGGAAGATTACACTGCCCTGGTCTGACCCCCAAGGCCTCTGCCTACCCAGATACACTCGTCAACATTATAGCACCTTTCAGGCTCAAGTCCTAACTTAGCAAGTAATCTTAAAGCAAATCAGAGCTTTGTTCCTTCTGGTCCAGTGCTGTCTGCCCTGACCTGCAACTGCCTTCTGGACAACAGGCAAAGGTCTTTCCTATAGCGTTCCTTGCTACCTTATCCCTTTTTGACAGGAGATACCTAGGGCCTGGGCCAGAGACCTTTTCCTTACAAATCAAGTGTTCTGCTGCTAAAGGATGGGCCCTTCCACAGGCACTTGTAGACAATGACCTGCAATGAAGTGAAAGAGATCAGATAGCATATGGCCAAGAAGGGAGCAGAAGGGCTGTTATATAGGAGTTCCCAGGGCAGAAAGTTTGGGTGAGGAACAAAACGGAATAGCCTGTTCAGTTACAACAGCAACAGCTTATATCTTCTTTATTCCATCTCTGCATCCCATCCTTTGCTTCCTGGTTCAGCCTCATCTAAGGGGGTCTTAAGAGTATGCAGAGGTTTGGGATGATGCACAGCTGTGAAGGCATCTCTGCAGGTGAGTCTGCAGTACAGGGCGGCTGAGCCTATTTAACATACATTTAAACTCTAATTGAATTATCACTGATTGGCAATGAGATGCAAAAAGCACAACCCCCCACGATACATTTTCCACCTGTACATCCGTGTTTGTGTGTGGGTGTGGGTGTGTGCATCTGCCACCTAAGAGTTCACTTCATACATCTGACATAGTGGGCTTTGGTCCTTGGAAACATATGTGTCATGTTTGACGTTGGAACGGTTTCCTTTGGGAGGCTGTAGACTCTCCTTCACTGGAGGTTTTTAAGCAGAGGTTGGATGACCAACTGTCAGGGATATGTTAGCGGAGATTCCTGAATTCCACCATAAAATAGCAATAGTATGGAAGTGCCTCACATCAGACTGGCTAGGATATGGAGAAGGTGGCCAAGTGGGGGGAAAAGACAGAATTCTTGCACTTCTAATGGTTTGGAAGAACAAAGAATGTCAGCTTTCCCCCTTCTCTGCACTTATTAAAGGTGCATGAGCACTGTGCTCTTTTTTCACCTGGCTAAAGGTAAAGGTAAAGGTACCTCTGACAGCTAAGTCCAGTCACAGATGACTCTGGGGTTGCGGTGCTCATCTCGCTTTACTGGCCGAGGGAACCGGCATACGGTTTCCGGGTCATTGTGGCCAGCATGACTAAGCTGCTTCTGGCAAAACCAGAGCAGTGCATGGAAACGCCATTTACCTTCCCGCCATAGAGGTACCTATATATCTACTTGTACTTTGACGTGCTTTCAAACTGCTAGGTTGGCAGTGTTGGCTATTTGCAGTATGGTAGCGCTGCAGAGAGCTTGCTGGGGAGACCATGCATTAAAAAGAAAGGGACTCAAAAATAACTTAAACAAGGTTTTAATTACAAAAAACAAAAACTCCTTATACACTAAATACATTAACAACAAACCAGACCCAACCACCAACCCAACCCCCAGGGTAATGGGAGAGCTAGGTGCTGCTCCTTATATACTACACCCAAATGCTAACACGCCTTAATCAGTACAACTCAGCAGCACCTGCTATGTTTCACAGCTGTAAAGCTGGGTCTCGTTAGTTTGCTCTGGCCCTTGCTCTGGCCCCTTAAAGACATACACATTAGGTGGAACAATGATGAACCTTTACATTTAAAGAAACCATTCAACATTTCCCCTGCGGTTCACCATTGTGGAACAAAAACATAAAGCATACTTTGTACATGTTTTTCATGTGTAACCTTTGGAAGTGCTTTTGTAAAAATGTCCGCAATTTGATTATCACCTGGGACATATTCAAATACAATCATTTCGTCAGCAATTAGTTTCTTTACAAACTGCAAACGTAATCTTAAGACTCTAGTGCGCTGCGTATTGGTTTCTGAACATAGGATAGCAAGTCCACTCTGGGAATCAAGGTAAACTTTTACTGGTAGTGTTACTTGCATCTGTAGGTCTGCGAATACTTGCAGATACCATTCTACATCATGAGTGGCCTGAACGCATGCACATAATTCATTCTCGGTTGTGGAGAGACAAACAATGGTTTGTGTCTGGGACTTCCATTCAAAAGGACAACCGTTATAACAAAACACCATACCAGACACACCCCTGCAATTATTTTGTTCCACTGCATGAGATGCATCGCAGAAAATTTCAAAACCTTTGTCAATACTTGATGTAAACTGCAACCTATAATGTTTGGTATGTTTGAGGTACATTACCACTCTCTTAAGAGCAGAGAAACATTGTGTAGTAGGCTTTTCCACAAATTTTGCCAGAAAGTGAAAAGCATAAGTTATATCTGGTCTTGAGATTCTTTGAATGAAATTTAGCTTGCCAATAGCAGAACGATACAAAGTTTTGTTAGGGAATGGCTTATCTTCACCTGTAAAGGTGAAACCACACACCATAGGCGTTTCCTTCCCATTTGCATTCTCTAAACATAGCATTTCAACAAGGTCATCAATTTTTGCAGTTTGATGAACCAGAAAAGATCCATTTTTGCCTTTCTCAATTTGCATGGATAAGTAATTTTTAGCTATGCCTAATTCCACCACATCAAATTTCTTCTGTAACTGTGAAACTACCTCTTCATATTCCTGTTTAGTTTTTGTAGAAATTAACACGTCATCTACATACACACATATCTTTGTTACAGAGTTTGCCCTTTCCTTTATAAACACACAGTTGTCTGCCTTTCCTTGTGAAAAACCAATATCCAGCAATTCTTTTGCTAAAGTTTGGTGCCAATTCCTTCCACTTTGGTGCAGACCATAAAGGGATTTATTTAATTTGCATACCAAACCTTCATCGGTGTCTATGCCTTCAGGGACACGCATAAAAATTTGTTATTTTAAATCTGCAAACAAATATGCAGTTTTTATATCTAGGTGATAAACAGAATGTCCACGTTGTGATGCATCTTTTAACAAAAGCTTAACTGTTTCATATTTTACACTTGGTGAATAACACAAATCATAATCTTCGCCTGGAATTTGTTGAAAACCCTTAGCAACTAATCTTGCTTTGTACGTTACAACTTCATTTTTGTCATTCATTTTAACTCTATAAACCCATTTTGAATCAATAACTCTCATATCTGGGGTTTGTGGTACAAGAGACCAAGTGTTATGCTCTTTTAAAGAAGCTATCTCAGAGTTCATAGCTTTATACCAATTTGCAGCTTGGTGCTTAGGTAAATTCTGAACATCATTGTAGCTTTTTGGCTCAAAAACCGCCTTATTGGCATACACAGTATTAAAATGTTCATCTGCAAAACGTTGTGGCTTCTGCCTCTTTCTATCTGAATGTCTCAGTCCGGAAGGAGAGTCAGGCTCCTCAGACTTAATGGGACTAAGTGAACTACTAGTTTCAGGTTGTAAATCATCATTGTCAGACTGAAGAGGTGCCTGTAGGCTAAGCTCACGGTCAGAAAAATCAAGAGAATCTAACCTCCCCTCGGGTGCCTGTGACTTTAAATCATCAAACAAATTATCAGATTCAACAGGCTTTTTGTCTTTTTCCATTAATTCAGAAGCACCATTTCCTGCTGCTGCTGCTGCTTCTTCCTCTTCTTCCTCAGTACTATCTATACCGTCAGTATCTTGGAAAACAGCAACTCCATTCCAATTTACAGTTTGTATCATGCTTCTGGTAATATGAAATTTGCCAGTTGCTGGTATGTAAATTCTGTACGCCCCCTGCTGGTAGCCCATTAATTTTCCCTGAACACTACGCTCACCCAATTTTTGCTTAGCGGGATAATGCATAGTTACATCTGAACCCCAAATGCGTAGGTATTTCAGATTAGGGCATTTTTTAAACAGCTTCTCATAGGGGGTGACATCTAAACCAGAATGATAACTGCGATTTCTAACATAACAAAATGCATTAAGCGCTTCAGCCCAAAAGTCTTTGGGCAGATTAGCATCGTGCAGATAAGTTTTAACCCCTGCCTGCAGGTCACGCTGCACAACCTCAACAAGCCCATTTTGCCAGGGACTTCGGGGGCAAGATAACTCATGAGTAGTCCCCTGCGCTTCCAGGAATTTCTCAAAATCCTCAGAAACAAATTCTCCGCCCCGGTCAGAAAACAGGTTCTTAATTGGTTTGTTAAAGTGCGTTTTTACCCAGTTGCAAAAAACTTTGTACCTCTCAAATGCTTGGGACTTCTCAGCTATTGCATAAGTCCAACAATATCTACTATACTGGTCTATGAGGGTGAGCCAGTACTTTGAACCTCCTAATGATGGTGGGAGTGGCCCAACTAAGTCACAATGTACACGCTCAAATGGCTCAGTTACTTTCCTACCCTTGCGTGCAACCTTAATCTTATTCTTGCAACAGGATAAACATTGCATAAAGAATTTACATGGTTTTAAGTTGAGGCCATTAACAATATTCTTTGTCTTAATTACATCAGCAAAATTCAGGTGTCCTAGAATTCTGTGCGCCTCGTGGATACACCCGGAATGAGGCCTTACATTCCTCAACCCCTGGCTTGACTGTGCTGCTCTGCAATTTATAGGCGATTGGGAGTAGGTGTGAAAATACAGTCTATATAAACCATCAGAGTCCCGGGCATACAATAGATGTTTGCTCCCCTCAAAAAACTCACACATTGAATTTAAGAAACGCACACTTATGCCTTGACGAGCAAAACACCTTACTGATAATAAATTGTCCACTGATGGGCAGTAAATGCAGTTAGCTATTGTAATGTTTAAAGAGTCGAGTTTAACAGTACCCCTGCCAAGCGACTGCAAGACTTGTGAATTGGCTAAATGTACATTACCAATTTCCTCTTCGAAAGAAATAAACAAGCTTTGATTGTTGCAAACGTGGTGAGATGCTCCTGAGTCCACAATAAAAGAATTCCACTTGGCACCTTTAATTCTTTTAGGATCTGTAGTCCGAGCGTGAAAAGCTCGCGGCTCGTTTCTGTCTTTACGGTACGATGTCGACTGCTGGGCTGACAACCGTGACTGACGAACAGAAACAGGCTTAGGAATACTTTGCTTTCTTTTGGATCTGCAGTCCTTTGCAAAATGTCCTTGCTTATTGCAGAACCAACAACGCTTGGCAGCTTTAAATGCAGTTGTATCACCACAAGTTTGCATATGGCGTTCCTCATTCTTTCTGGAAATAGGAGTGCTTATGGCACAAGCCTCCCTTCTATCCAACTCGCCCATTAATCTTGCCGTTACCCCTTCCACAGTTAATTGTGCTGGTGGAACGGCAGATATCTGGCTAGCTATACCATCAAAGTCCTCGTTAAGGGAACAAAGAATGATAAAAACATACTGAATATCAGGTATGTCCATGTCCCTTCGAATTAATTCGCCGCGTATTGCCTCCAGACGTCTCAAGTGTGCTGCCAAATCACCACCAGGCTGCAACTTAGTCTGGTACAACTGCTTGAAAAACGTCAATGCAGACGCTGACTCTTTTCTAACATGCACTGCTGCAAGACTGTCCCACATTTCTTTGGCAGTTTTCTTATTTCTTATATAAACTACTTGCTGGTCGCTGACTGCCAAATTAATTATCGCCCTGGCTTTAGCATCTCCTTTCGACCAAGCATTTGTTACAGGGTCAGGAGGGTCATCTGTTACATAGGTCCATACTTCTCTAGAGGTCAAAAGCGCCTCCACCCAAAAAGACCATAAACTATAGTTCTCATCTGTTAGCTGTGGAAAGACCAGAGCCTTCTCAGCTTCAGGAACCCGGTCAACCATTCTGGAACTCTTCCAGACCCACAGAACTACGCTAACAGGAGAAGGAGTTTTCAAACCTTTCTCAGAGTCCAAAAATATGCAGTCATCCACTCAGCAGCTGGGCCCATAACCAAAGATGTTGGCTATCTGCAGCGCTACCATACTGCAAATAGCCAACAGGCAGGAGCAGGGACTGAGCAACAGGAGCTCACCCCATCGCAGGGATTCGAACCACCGACCTTCCAATCGGCAAGCCCTAGGCTCAGTGGTTTAGACCACAGTACCACCCATGTCCCTACTTTTCACCTGGCTACCCAGAATGGTGGGCTCTAATTTTCAACTCTTGGAGTTAACAAGGTGTGTGTTGCTTTGACTAACACAAATTCTGAGCTGCCTCTGAAAGAAGAGGCACCACTGCACTGACTCCAGATTTTTTGTGCCATGGCTACAAGTCCTAGAACCTTTTTGGATGAGGGGATGGAATAGGTATAGTTTCACACAACTAATTAACTCAAACATTAATATAACTTATAGATATTGAGGCATTTGCACCATGCTCAGTATATGTGACTGTGGCTCTGTGCTTTTCTGTCACACTTTCCAGATAGGAGCAAAGGCTTGGGTGGAACCAGTTAGTCTGCAAAGAATACATGGCAGAACCCCTGCATCTTCAAAACAGAGCCTTATGACTTAGTCTCTGAACCATACCACTTCATACCATAGGTGAAGGAATGCTTTTTCGTAATAGGATCTGCACATCAGAGAGGAAACATATGGAGCAACATCAGTCATGTAAGCCTCCAGCTGCAGTCTGCATGGTCTAGCTAGCTCATGCAGAAACTGCCCTCTTGACCGTTGGACCCACTATTGGTCTTGTCCGCTTAGTCCCCCAGAGGCTGTTTTCGTATGCAGGGGAAGTTCTTAACTCACGAAGGGTTTGAGACCCATCAGCTACACTCACCTGATTTAGCCAGCCTGTGGGAGGTGTGGCCGCTGTCACATGCTGACAGCTTCTAAGAGTCACAGGTGAGAGCTGAGTGCAGGGTGGGGACCCCATGCATTGGTTTAGTAGCTCAGTGAGAACCGTGCCTTAGAGCAGGGGTAGCCAGCATGGTGCCTTCCAGGTGTTGAACTCCCATCAGCTCCAGCCAGCCTTGCCAATGGCCAGGGATGATGGGAGTTAGAGTCCAATGGCATGTGGACAACACTATGTTGCCTACCCTCCTCCCTTAGAAAAAGGCCAGCATCTTTTAAGTAAAAACGAAAAGCACAGCCTCCAATGAACCAGACGCAAGAGTTAAACCTTCTGTGTTCTACCCACTATACCCCCAGCTCTGGATCTGAAAGTCTGGCTGCTGGGTATTTGCTTCCTGAATCTGACAGCAGCTAATACCCAAGAGACTCGAGTGGTTTGCTTTCAATTTGTGTGTTTGTGCCTGTGTTAATTTGCCCAAACATTGCATCCCACGGTGTTGGGCTTGACAAGATGACAAGCAATGGGAGCACTTCTAAAGGATCCAGACAGACAGGCAACTGGATAGACTGCTAGGCGAGCTACTCGATCTGCCTCCTTGTTAAGCGCCAATGTGCAAGTAATGATGCCAAAGTTGACGGACCTTGGAAACAGGGAACCTGCTGTCTGAAAACCCTGCAAGAATGACGTAATTGCATCCACCACTCTCCCCTCCCTCCTTCCTGATGTTTGGAGGAGCTTAGTGAGATACGCACAAAAAGTAGCCGAAGATTAACTTAGTTTACCCAGAAATGCTTTGGCGCAGCAAAAGGCAATATAATAGCATTCATTCCAGCTAATAAGCTCCGGTCTTTGCTTAGCTCTGTCAGATACTTGCTCAGGGATATTTATCAACAGAACACTGAACTGTGAAGGCCTCTGGACAGATCTGCTGCTTTCAAAATGAGAAATGCTACATTTCATATCCTAGCCACCAAAGCCCCACGTAATATCCCCCACGGAGCATGCTCTTGTTGTAGGGCTTTTCTCTCTGTGTGTTTTTGGAAAGAGGAGGGCTTGCCTTCCTGCCTCTTGACACTGGCTCCTGCCAGAAGCATCTGACATGTGTTTTTCCCCAGGAAGACATAAATCTATCAGGCACGGTTAACCAAATCTTAATTATGGAGGGAAAGAAAAATACCTTAAACATATTCATATTACTAGTTTATAATGGTCTCTTGCTCTGGATCCAGTAAACTGAATAATAATGCACTCTTGAATAAGGTGCAATCAACTGTGGTTGAGCTATGCTAATTTGCAAACGATAACAATCTTGTGAGTCTTAAGAATTGCCTTGTTCGATCAGACTCCGAGTCTGTGGTCCTGCAGTGTATCATCATAGAATCATAGAATTGTAGCGCTGGAAGGGACCCCAAGGACCATCTAGTCCAACCCCCTGCAACGCAGGAATCTTTTGCCCAATACGGGGCTCAAACCCATAACCCTGAGATTAAGAGTCTGATGCCATACTGACTGATCTATGCAGCTTTACAGCAGTGACCAGCCCTGAAGGCTTACCAGCAAGAAATCATCCCTCTGTTGCTTGACCTCAGCTTCTGGTCATTCCAAAGGTATACTGTCTCCAAATATGGAAGCTCTGTTTAACAATCAAAGGCCTTATCATTAATTGCTTTTCTAATTATTTTTAGAGCAGTGGCAGATATAAAGATAGCACTCAGGGGGGTTCCTCAGCTGCAAGGTGAGCTGTGTATACATGCATGCCTCAATCTAGGCATGCATGTATACACAGAGAGCTGCCCATTGGTCCACCCCACTCAGTATTGTCTACACTGACTGGCGGTAGCTCTCCAGAGTTTTAGGCAGGGGACATTCCAGTTCTACCTGGAGATGCCAAGGATTGAACCTGAGACCCTCTGTTTGCAAGGCAGATGCTCTACCACTGAGCTATGACCCTTCCCCATATGCAGGCCATTTAACTCAACACTGGCTCAGCTGTCCATCTTACCTTTCCCCAATGCTTCGACATGGGATATCTGCCTTTTAAAACTGTTTCACTTGCACAACTTGTTATAGAGCAGGAGCAAATCTCCTGTCAGGGGAAAAATCACAGCATTGGGGTAATCACAGGTGGGTAAAGGGAGAACATAGCAGAGGTTTGTGAAATCATGCACAGTGTAGAGAAAGTGGAAGCAGATAACATAATGGCAGCACCCAATGAAACCAAAGAGTGAGACATTCAGGAAAGGTAAGAGGAAGTTCTTCTACCCCCCTGGAGTACATAGTTAAAACTGTGGCATTTGTTTCCCATGGTGATAGCCACCAAATCAAACTACTTTTTTTAAAAAATAAGCTGGGCAAATTAGCGGAGGATAAGGCTATCAAAGGCTACTTGTCATGACAGCTACATGCTGCCTCCAGGATCAGAGGCAGAATGCCAGTTGCTGGGGAGCAACAGCAGGAAAGGACTCCTGCCCTCATGTCCTGCTTGCTGGCTTCCGAGAGGCATCTGGGGGGCCACTGTGGGAAAGAGGATGCTGGTCTAGATGGGCCTTTGTTCTGATCCAGCAGCAGCAGGGCTCTCCTCGTGTTCACTTCCTTGCTTAATCCCAGAGTTCCAGTGTTCAAAGAGAATTGTTTCACTCTCTCCATGTAGTTCATAATTTTTGTACCTTGCGTACTGCCTCCCACGCCTGCAAAAGACTCAGCTTCTCAAGCTTCCTTCCTTCCTTCCTTCCTTCCTTCCTTCCTTCCTTCCTTCCTTCCTTCCGAAGATGCTTCTTCCTTTTGGGACCCTTCCAGATGTCCTTTTTATTGTGCATTCACAATGATTTGTGCTCATGATGGTATTGGGGCAGTTATACGCCATCCCATTTGCAATACTGTTTGAGTCTGCGAAAGCGTTGGGGCAGACATAATGCTTTGTTTCCAAACAGTGCATGTCCCATAAGTTCCTTCTGAAATGCTCTAACTTTTTATACCAAACATTTTCCAGTCCCCACCCCCATTTTTGTTGCACCAGAGTGTAAGAACGCCCCTCCAGACAGCAATAACGCAACAGCACTGGGGAAAGCATTGCAGAACAACTTAGAAAGCAGAATGATGTGTGGACAATCCGGTATAAATCCAGCAATCCTTAATGACATGTTGCAGAACACATCTGCGAAAGAATGAAAAAACACCTCACCAGCCTGGAGAGGGTCTTGGATCATTTCACTTGCCTTTTAGCATGGTTTCTGCTTTCCAATATACTTTGGGAAACCACAGGCATCAACGGATCAACGCTGGATATTCACCATCTCTAGGAGGCCGATATGCAGGGCCAGCTCATAGATGTGTGCACCCTGCTGCCGCAGTCCCAGGCAATCTTACCTGGGGGCATGTCCCATTGAATTCAGAGGGACTGTCTTCAAAACAGATGAGGATTGCACTACTGATTCTTCAGCACTTGAAAGATTGCAGCTAAATCATGTTTGAGGCGATTGCTTGGGAGTTTGAACTGTGGCATTTGCTATGTCATGGGCTTATTTGCACGCTGAAGCTACCTCGAAGTGCCACCACCAGAAAATGGACATGTGCAAACCAGCCCACAGCTGGCTTTTGTCGTGATTCTGTTCACAAGATTACAAATCCAGGAGCACCTCAGAGCAAGTGGAAGCATAAGCGGGCTCCATTTTTAGACCACAATGTGTCTCTCTCCTTCTTCCCATGTGTCAAGCCAGCAGCTCTCTGTTGTGCTTTTGCTATTTTGTCACTGCCTGTCTCACAGGCTTTCTGCATTTCCCTGTGCCTACCCTCTTCTGCCTTGCCTTTCCTAGGCCCTGTGAATCAGAGTATGCCTGTCCTTCGGCGATAGACGCAGTGTGCCACCCCTCCCTCCCTCCCTCCTCCTCCAACTAGCACCAGCTGCCATTATGTGAGAGGCAGCCCAGGGCAGAGGGGGTTCTGTGTGCGGCTGGGCTGGTGCAATTTCACAGCTAGAGTCCTACCAGCAGCTTAATGCAATAAGTTTGTCACAAATTAACTTCAGGTTGCTGCGCCTCTGTTGTTTCCCCACCCCCATGTAGCTGCTGGCGAGGAAAGGGAGTGATTATTCGCATTATCCTCTTCACACCCTTCTGTAGCCCCTCATCCTTCCTGCCTTGTCTAATAATTCCCCTCCCACTTCTACGCCTGTGACACAGAGCACAAAGCCCTGTTTCTTCGGCACAATGCCAGGCAGGGAAGACTGAAGGAAGGGTACCGGTGACATCCTTCTCACCTGGGCTTTGCAGTTTGTTCACCAGCAGGCAGTGGACCGGAAATCCATTGGGCTCAGTGGGAACCATGGGCTAACCTCAGGCAAGATTTTATGTGCTTTGCAGACTTTGTACAGTGGTACCCCAGGTTACATACGCTTCAGGTTACAGACTCCACTAACCCAGAAATTGTACCTCGGGTTAAGAACTTTGCTTCAGGATGAGAACAGAAACCGTGCTCCGGCGGCGCAGCAGCAGCAGGAGGCCCCATTAGCTAAAGTGGTGCTTCAAGTTAAGAACAGTTTCAGGTTAAGAGCGGACCTCTGGAACGAATTAAGTACTTAACCCGAGGTACCACTGTAATGTCCTTTGTAGAAGTCCCTGCTTCAAGCGGACTCATGAAACTGCTTTACCAGGAGGGTGGGGGTGGAGAAGGGAGGGGCAGGGTTGTGCCAGGCTGGCCTCAAAGCAGGAAAAAAATCACTTGCCACTCTTCAGAACATGGTTCTTTCAGCTTATGCAGCTGAGCAGGATGTTCCCAGGCCATCCGGGACAACGGAAGTAAATGCAGCAGCAGAGCATGTCTCCAAGCTGCTTGGGGCATCTATGCCAGGGGTGGGGTGAGGGATGGAGGATAAATGGAGCCCACTTCCTTGTTCCACCCTCCCCCGATCTGAGCCTTGCAAGGCCACTCAGGGAGGACGGTGTAGGGATGTCAAGGTTGCAGGTTCGATCCCCATAAGGGACAGCTGCATTGCAGGGGGTTGGACCAGATGATCCTCAGGATACCTTCTTCCTCTATGATTCTAAAGGGCTGGTGTTACCTTTTAAAGCCCCACCTCCTTACAATCCTCTCTGGCTACCTCTGCCAGATGAGGTCTGACGGGTGGCTCTTAGAGAAGGACACTTTAGATTTAGCATTCCAGTTAGGGAATACCTACCTCAGTGGGAAATGGTTGAGAATTCCAGCTGGTGAGAGCATTTGTGGTCTGGTGATTTTTATTCTCATTTTATCATACGTATTGGCAAGGCTACTTTTTGTGCCAGGCCATTGTATACAGAAACACAGACAGCTTCAATATTTCAAAACAACTCAATCAGCTCCTGTCTCTCAAACAGGAAGAAGACAGTGTTGGTTATTGCAGGAGTGCGGTGCTGTTGTAATGATTTATTACTACAGCATCAAAGTACATGGCAATTTATAGAGCTGTAATGAGAGCACACCTCTGCAACTCCGGATCGTAAAATGCTTGGAGAAGAGCAGGGCAGCAAGGGAGGGGTAGAGAAAGCAAGATGAGTGTTGCACATTAACACTCTAAGGAAAATTAGTTGCCATGCAAGCTGCAGAGAGAGCTTAAGAGTAAGTGGCAGTAGTTAGAGCAGGTACGAGGCATTTTGCTTTCTGAGGCAAAGGGAAAAGGCGGCTCCTGCCATTTAAAGCTGACTGGGCTGGGGGTTTGAATCTTATTCCACCCTGGTGACAGGGCAGCATCCTCTGCCACACCTGAGGGAAGCAGCCTAGCTTAAGAGGCCCTGTGGCAAACACAGCTCTGCCCTCCCTTGACATATTGCTACAGTGATGTCATTATGAGACCCTGGAGAACAGCTGCCAGTCACTGCTGCAATGGCCTGACACAATATAAGGCAGCTTCCTATGTTCCTAAGCCAGGGCAAATGTCATGGGGCAAGTTAGCGGGGAGAGGGATACTGAAACATTGTGCTACTCAGCAAACCACTACTGAAAATCTGTCCTAAATTCAGTATACCGTATAAGCAAGAGTGTTTGTAAAAGAAAACTGGCTTATATTTATAACAGGATCCACCTCTTCAAATGGGAGCATTTCCATTTTAAATAAGCAGTGCTGTTGTAGTCAAGCTGTTCTGCCATGTAATGTGGAGAGATTATCATCTCTCCAAGGTATTATTCATCCTGGTAGCTGATGGAGATAATCAAAGTGGATTAAGGGGCAATCAGCTGCAGCGAGATCGCTTCAGCCTTGTTTGGATGTCCTAGTTCCACCTAGAATGTGCTTGGGATGTGTCTCTCCTCCCTAGAAGGGACAATAATGGGTAAAGGGATGTGTGTAAAAACCACACTTGTTCTGTGTGGCTTGTTCTGGAGACTTTGCCATTGTTTATGCCAGAATTGCTGTGCTTGTGCTCTTTCTGCTTGCCTTTCCATAATTTGCAACCTGCTTGATCTGTACATTAAAAATAAAAAAGATTATCATAAAGGTACCATCATTTGGGGGTACTTAGTCCTCCAGTGGCAATTGGTGCCACACAGGGTGCACTGAATTTCCCTGTTGCAATAGGAGGACCATCAATCATGTTGGTTGTAAAACCAGCAACAGGACCCAAGTCTTGCAGCTGTCCTGAGTTACTCTTATCAAGTACAGATATCTGAAATGCAAGAAGAAGACACTTAGAGTCCTCCCCTTTAAAAAGGTCACCCGTCCCTAGCGTTCCTCTCCCTCCCTCTGCTTCATTGCAAATTGTATTGTCAAAATCTCCTCTTCAATATAGAGGTGGGTGCTATCTGTCTCATCCAGGAAAGATAATATCTGCAGATACTGATGCTGCCAGATTGAAGTGCTTCAAACAAGCAGCTTGGGGGTGGAATCCCAATTGAGTTTATATCAACTTTTAATGACTTTGGAAATCTTGTGCAGTTTGGCAACAGCTTGGTCTACTGTGATTGCAGGAGGGAGCCTGGCCGCTGCTTATTTCATGGATGCTACTAAAATTGAGAATGAACAGAAATAGGAAGAAAATGCAAATCTCTTGCCACTCGCATTCTCTACGTTGCCTAGAAGCTGCTAAATCCCCAAGAGCAAAAAAAATCAGCAATCATTGTGCAAACCCTCAAGACAGAACTGACTAAGAGATTGAGCTGTGAATCAGGAAGAGCCTGGTTTGAGTCTTATCTCTGCCGTGAACTCACTAGGTAGCCTTAGGCAAGCGGCTCTCTTTCAGCCCCAGTTCTTCCTCACCCCAACATGCAATCGTGGGGAGACAAATATTAATATAGACTTACTGCTGGATTGTTGCAAGGATTACAACTGGATAATGCACATGGAGTGCTTTGGAACTGTGAAAGTGCTGTATGGTCAATATAGTGATGGTGGTTACTATTGTTAGTACATGCTCTTGCATGTAGTTTTAACTGGGTATAGTACACACAGTGTTAACATTTTCCATGGAATGTAGGACAAATATAGGCTTTCATGGCATGTCAGGACTGTGGTCATCTAGGTCTGCTTCTACCATTTCCACTCAGGCAGGAATTCAGTGCTCCACGTCTTTGCCATGTCACTCAGTTTAAAATGCACTATGATTGGCCAGAGTTTGGTGGTGGTGGTGGGTTAATTCTCATGATTTGAGCAAGACTTCCATTTTCTGAAGAGAGCCTTCTTTTCAACTATGTCTTCCTTGACTCTGCTCGTTAACTATGTTTGCATCCTCCTGTATTTGTTGGTAGGTTGTGGATTTGATGTATACCTAATTTCTTGCATACATGGTAGCTGAACATCTAATACTATGGTTTCATATCACTTCAGTTCTTGGAAGGATCAAAATTGCCCCCTCAACTTCCTTTTGATGAATCCATTGATTTTAGAAGTTTCCTATTTTGAAACCAAACGTTACTATTTTGAAACCAAACTTTTCGCTTACATAGATGCTGAATTTTAACAGCACTGGAGTCGCTGTTCCCAATCAGTTCAGCAACATTTACACTTAGGGCTTCTCCTCAGTCACTCTTGGCCTGTGCCTAGAAAGTGTAGGCCTGAGAGGTTTTCTGATTGCCCCATGCTTTCCAGGCACTGGTCTGAGTGGCTTTCATTTTCCATTTGCAAGAAAACATGCTCTTTACCATTCAATCAGAGCAAACGTCAGTTGGGTTTCCTGCAGGTTGATGTTTGCTCCAATTCAGCACTAAAGCATGGGCTTTCAGAGTGAAAGTGGTGGGGCAAACAGAAAACTGCTTGGACCCATGCCCAGAAAGCATGGGGCAAGTGGAAAACCTCTCAGACCTATGCTTTCTAGGCATGGGAAAAGCAGAGTAGATGAGCCGTTAGTGATGGAATTACCTGCTTCCAACAACCCCCTGCTCCTGAAAGTGCATCCTCAGCACAAGAAGACATCTGTTTGTCATGTGAGGAATGAGCCCCTACTAAAATATTATTTCCTGCTTTCCTAGAATGTCAGGTTGCATTGAGACCCACTTCCCTGTGACAACATGATTGTCTCCAGTCCTTGTTGGAGTGAAGACCACATTGTAGTAACAAATGAGCTAGGGAATAACCCAAGGATGGGACTGTGGTTCCATATCCTCCAACATTTTTCCAATGAAAATAGGGACGTCCTATTCCATAGTGATAATAATTTTATTATTTATACCCCACCCATCTGATTGGATTTTCCCAGCCACTCTGGGCAGCTTCCAACATACAACATAATACAACATTAAACATTAAAAGCCTTCTCTATACAGGTTTGCCTTCAGATGTCTTCTAAAGGTTGTATAGTTACTTATCTCCTTGGCTCAGGGATCGCAAGACTTCATACCCTCCAACATTTCTCTGAAGAAAACAGTAACGTCCTAAGGAAAAGCAGGACATTCTGGAATCAAATCAGAAACTGGGACAGCTTCTATAAATCTGGGACTGTCCTTGGAAAATGGAGACACTTGGAGGGTCTGCAGTTCAGTGCTAGAACATGTGCACTGAATACTGAAGGTATTCGGTTCAACCCTAGCATCTCTTGTTAGAAGGATAAGGTAGCGAATGTTGTCAAAGACCTTTGCCTGAGAGTCACTGAGCTGGAACAGACAACACTAGGCAAGTGGAACAAATAGGCTGAACTGGTATTAAGGCAAATTCCTAAGAGGTTCCTGGTTTCCAGCACAGCCCTTTCATATTCAAATAGGAAAGCCCAACCTACATATTTAATTTGAATGTTTAATTGGATATACATTTTCTACCAGGGCTGAAGGGGCCAGACCTTGCCTAGGTTAGTATCATTAGTGTGCCCAGTTCCCCCCGCCCCGCTTTTAGAGGGTGATGAAATACTGGAAGTATGAAAAAAACCCCACTATAGTATGAATCTTAATGAAAGCGCTTATGCTGTCACCAGGGAGATGTGTGAAATTTGGAAACCTAATTCCATCTGGTGAAACACCCAGCATCAGAACACAGAGGACTAAGCCCACCGACAGCTAGTGGGGCTCTGCACAGAAGCAGTGCTGTGCAATTCAGGTGATAGCAGCGGGGTGGGGGATTCCTGGCTCCTGCAATCCCCAGACCAGGTCCTCCCTATTGTCAGCTAGCCAAGCTCCCTGATTAAGCATGCAGGAAAGTTGAAACTGCCTGACTGGGTGGAAGGAGCCAGGCACAGCCGCTCCATCCATCAGGGCTCTCGCTTTCTGCCAAGCACATTAGGGGATAATTAAGTAAAAATAGGCCTTCCGACCAGTGTAGCTCATTAAGGGCTAATTAAGTTAATTAGTGCCAGGTGTGGATTGCGGCTCTCGCTTTCGCTTGGCTGTTGTTTGCTGTAATTGCATTTTCTCAGAAGCTTCCTCCCTTCGGCTGGAATACTGCCAAAGGGAAAGGTATTCAATGCCTCACACTGTTGATGCAACAGTGACTAGCTAATGGCCGCCTAATGATGGCCACATGGGAAATGGGGACACTTAACCCTTTCGGCTATGTAATCTGCCACACACACACACACACACACACACACACACACAGAGTGAGAGAGAGACCTGGGGCCTAAGCCAAAGCAATGAGTCCAGTCCAAAATGCAGCTCCCAGTCGCTGTCATATATCTGCACTGCTTAGACTTTTGCACACAAGTTTAAGGAGGTCATCATCCCTGACCGCTGGTCCTGCTAGCTAGGAATGATAGGAGTTGTGGTCCAACAACATCTGGGGACCCAAGGTTGAGAATGGCTCCCCTAGAGTGATTAAGATGGAAGATGGCCACCTTAATGTGTTGGCGCAGTATGGATTTAGATAGGTATCTTCCTCCAATGAGCTAGCCATGAAGGCAAACAGATGAGCACAGGATTCCCTTAAAAGATGTGGAGACTGAGGGACAATGAATTATTCAAGATGCATTCTACAAGAAAGGAGATTCTGACCAAACATCAGGAAGAGCTTTCTGATGGTAAGAGCTCTTCAACAGTGCAACAAAGTCCCTCAGGAGCCTGTGAAATCTCCTTCCTTGGAGGTTTTCAAACAGAGGTTAGGTGACCATCTGTCACGGATGCTTCCTTTGAGATTCCTGCATTGCAGGGGGGTTGGACTAGATGACCCTTGGGTCCCTTCCAACTCTATGATTCTATGGTTCTGGGCTCATTTTAATATGAAGTGTTGGCCAGAGATACAACAATGGGGTAGACATGATTAAGCAAGATTTTAGAATACAGTATATCATTACCTATGTTCATCAGATTTTTTAAAACATTTCTTTTTTTGCTTGTTTTGAGTGTTTGTTAGGTTGCTTGTTTTAGTTATACGTTTCTTACCCCTGGTGATAAGAAGGTATCGCTTTGGATGTTGCTTGATAAGTTCCTTGGCAGAGCCATATGACATATAGATGCCTTCCAGATTGCACCCATTTCCTTCCTTGCAGCGTGCTGAGTTGGCAGAGTTGGCTTTGTAGGTGATATGAAGCCCATACCTCATTGGGGAGGGGGACACTAGTCCTCCCCCCTCACTGTCTGTTCACCCTGCCTGTTCACCTCCTTCCTGCTCTTTCTGAGTCAGCAGGCAGTGACAGGAGTACAGTGTAAGTAGGAGTAGCGGCTTCGGCTCATCTCAGCCTCTTCCTCTGGGTAGCCATGCAGACTGGGCCCAGAGGAAGAGGGCAAGGAATGGGCTCGTGTGACAGTTGTATGGAGAATGATGCCTTCCGAGGGAGCCTGCAACCAGCACTGCTAACTGACCCCATAGCTGCCATCACATGAGCTGTGTGTGTGTATGAGCTAAGACAGGCAAGAAAAGAAAGCCAACTCTCTGCTCCCCTCTGCCTTCCTTCCACTCTCTATTGGCAATGAGCAATTGGTAGGTGGCCACTTTGAAGGACCAAGGCCAGCAAATGCTGATAGAACATGGCGTCAATACATTAACTCGTAATTAGTTATATTTATTCTTGTCCACTCTTGTCCACTGCTCGCCCCACTTTTTTTGTACTTACTCGGGGGAAGACCAGATGTCAGCAGCAGCAGGACTCTCAATTTAGATGCCCCTAAAAAATAACCAGCTGGTGGTCTGTGCTAATACATCATGTTGGCTCCGTGTGCATTCATCTGGGACTCAACTGGATCTCTGTGTCCAGCTGTATGGAATCGTAGCAAGCACTTAGGACTCTGCGGAGCAGAAGAAAAACCTGTATCTCACTGGCATGTTCTCAGCAATCCCAGCTTAACTTTGTGGCTTTGACACGAAACCACTGGAGGATAAGCCCTGCCAGTCTAGACTGTTGGAATCTGCTCGGCTCACTTCACAGCAGAGATACAATCTTCCATCCGGGAGCCAATCGTGGCACTGCTCAAAATGTCACATCAGATGCCTCCCTTTATCTGCCAGGAATCACCCAGCAAATGTCACCAGCCACATGATGACATTGGGAAGGTTCTGGGGAAGGAGGAAGAGGGAGATAGGTGCTCAAGACTAAAAGGAATGCATCTGTGGTGGGCATGGGATCCTCTGGAAATTTAATTTCTACATAGGTATGTTGTTTGTGGGTCATGTGTCAACATCAAGTGAAGGCTTGTCTGTGGGAAAGAGGTGAACCATCACAGGCAGTGGTTTTCCATTAGCTCAAAATAATTTCATTGAAAGCCGTTCACATGTTCAGCTAGGAGCCATCGTGGAGCATATGCATGTGCAATAGTTAACTGGTCCCTACTTGCTTTCAAGGAAAGAAGGCAAATATCAGCACATGGGTCCTTGCAATATCTTGTGCACCTATACGTGGGTCAGCAAGCAAGAATGGATTGCAGCACTGGACATAGCTCAGCTAAGAGCTGCCAGATAGATGAGCTATGGACACACACATACAAAATCTGTTCTTTTCTCTTTCTTTTCCTTGCTCCACACTTTGTCTTATTTGGTGAGTGGGTGCCTGCCCAACATCTAGTTACCCACTTGCTGGTAAACATAAGGCTAGCAGCTTAATCAGGTCACAAGATGGGACTGTTTTCTGGCTCTGAAATCCAAATCCACTAGGAATATAACTGAAGGGTAACTTCTTATGACAAGGGGCTGAGGTAGGAGAGACTTGCGCTTGATTAAAGCACAATAAATGAAAATTATTTTTAAAAGGTACAGGCACCTAAGCAATTAATATTCACAGGTAACGAGTGTTCTCTCACATGGGAACATAATGCATAAATTGGGGTTTATAGATCTGATTCTCCTCTCAACCTGAAAGAGTTTCTGGAATAGTTGAAGTCAGCAAAGTCGCCCTGGATCTATATTCCACTGATTGCAACGTCAAGTCTGGCATCTTAAATATTTTAACAGCTGTCAAGTGACCATTGTTTGTATACTTGATTGCTTGCAAATGTTCAGTGCTGAGCCACTGATACTTCCTCCATGGTTACTAAAGGATGGAAGATGTTTCTCAGGGTGGCTGGTTTCCAACCAAGTTGTGGCTGAAACTGGTGCTCTATTCTCTGGGTTCGTGTACATGTGCGTCAAGTTAGAACTTTCAATCTGCACCACTTCCTTTTCCCCGTATGTGTGTGTGAACACAAACAAACAAACAAACAACATGGCTGCTGAGGGTGCAATTTGAGGAAGACTGATACAGAGCCTAGTGCCTGACCTAACGTTTTCAGGAAGGAAGTCTGAGGAACTGAGTCAGAAAGTGCTGACAAAAGATGAAGTTCTGGGTCTAACAGACAAACCAAAAACTGACAGATTGCCAGGAATAATTTTTGAATTATGGGGCTGGAGGAGACTCTTGAGAGTCCCATGGACTGCAAGAAGATCAAACATATCCATTCTTAAGGAAATCAGCCCTGAGTGCTCACTGTAAGGACAGATCGTGAAGCTGAGGCGCCAATACTTTGGCCACCTCATGAGAAGAGAAGACTCCCTGGAAAAGACCCTGATGTTGGAAAAGATGCAGGGCACAAGGAGAAGGGGACAACAGAGGATGAGATGGTTGGACAGTGTTCTTGAAGCAACCAGCATGACTTTGACCAAACTGCGGGAGGCAGTGGAAGACAGGAGTGCCTGGCGTGCTCTGGTCCATCGGGTCACGAAAGTCGGACACAACTAAACGACTAAACAACAACAAATCCAGGATCCTCTTCTCACAGTGGCCAACCCACAAGCAAAACCCAAGCACAACACCAGCATCCTCTTGTGTGGTTTCCAGCAACTGGTTTCTTGGGAGCATTACTGCCTCTGCCTATGTAGGCAAAGCAGAGTCATTGCAGCTAGTGGCCATTGAGAGCCTTGTCTTCCAAGTTGGTGGTCATCATTGCCACTTGTGGGAGCAAGTTCTTTGTACAGTTCTGGTCGCCTCATCTCAAAAAGGATATTGCAGAGTTGGAAAAAGTTCAGAAAAGGGCAGCCAGATTGATCAAAGGGGTGGAGCGAGGTTGCACGAAGGAAGGTTGCAACATTTGAGGCTTTTTAGTTTACAGATGAAAGGTGAGCGAGAGGTGACTTGATAGAAGTTTATAAAATTAAGCACGGCATGGGGAAAGTGGGTGGAGAAAAGTTTTTCTCCCTCTCTCATAACTTGTGGGTATGCAGTGAAGAATGTTGGGAGATTTGGGACAGATAAAAGAATGGGCTTCTTTCTTTTATTTGTCCTGAATGGCACATAGTTAAACTTTCGAACTCTGTCTCACGGGAGACAGTGATGGTCACCAACTTTGGCAACTTTAAAAGGGGATTAGACAAATTGTAGGGAATAAGGCTATCCAAGGCTACTAGCCACGATGGCAATGTTCTACATCCATGGTCAGGATTCTGCTGGAAATTGCAGGTAGGCAGAGACCTGCTTGAAGGCTTCCCGTAGGCATCTGGTTGTATACTGAACTTGATGAGCAATATGGCCTGATCCAGGAGCCTCATCCTACATTCTTATGTTGCAGCCACAGTGGCTGCATTCTGTTTGAAAGGGGGGTGGGGAGTCTGATAAATGTGAAGCTCCAGCCTCAGAGAGGAAACAGTTTAGGTTTGGGGTAGAAGACATGCAGTGTCATCAGCTATTTTGAAGGTGGTTGGCAGGAGATGCAATATAGTTTGCTTGCACTTGGGGGAACTAAGAACTCCCCTCCTTCCCGTGAACTGCAAAATGTTGCTCTGGTGCTTCATTCCTGTCTGTTCCTGTTCCCTTTCACCTTTGGGGATGGTGGCGAGGATATGAAAGCTGAGCTAAGGGTTCAGAATGAAAGTATTCCCTTCCCTCTGCCTTTACCCAGTGGACTGAGATCCTTTTAAAACATGCTCGTGCATCAGAGAACCGATGAGTATTCAGTGCTAACTCCTGTTTCTGAAAATGAGTCTGGCTGACCTATCTGGAAAATCTGAAATAAAATTGGGTTCCATCCCTGTAATCTATATTAACTGCCCCTTTCAGCTTTAATGGCCCTCTCCAGGCACCACCCCAAAATTTGTCCTCATCTAGGGCGCAGATTGTTAAAATGCAGCGAGCCAGGTATCACCGACCACCAGCCCGTCCTCTAAGTGGAGAGAATCGCAAAAGGGTGCTTTGAAATACTGGTGTTAGCCGCGGATGAGGCAGGCAAGGGTGCCACTTATTCATCAGCATTCTGCAGCTCTCTCCCCCATTATTCCTACAATGAATCAGAGCGAGATGAGGCAGGAGTCTAGCCGAGAGCTTCATCCATAATCTGCACTCCGATGCCAGCACACACAATGGCATCCCAAAGGGACAACTAGTCTCCACATTTGGGGCAGTGGAAAGTTACTGCTTCTTTTGCAGGCATGGCAGTGACAGTCCTGTAAGATGGCGGGGGGGGGGGGGGAGGCAGCTATGGAGTGGGGGGGCAGGGAGGAGATGGGGAGGCCCTCATTGGATTGTTACACTTGCGGGCCGCTATTTCTCAGCAGCAAGATAATTGCCTTCCAGTGACAACCGAGGTCAGGCGTGACTGGCATCTCAGGGAGTATCTGTCTGCTACGGGGCTCTGACAGCCCTGCCTGTCATTGCTTTGTTTTACAGCTACAACAACTGGGGGAAGGGGAGGGGGGAGGGATCCCACAAAGCCATTGCTTGATGGAAAACAACCCAGAAATTTGGTGTTATGTGAGCTCTTTAATTAGAACCCCGCACAGATAAGATGCTGCTTCTGGTGTTCCGCCGGAGACACCTTTGGTGTGGGGCAGAACCTGCGATATTCTGGGGGCAGGCCCCAGGGGGAGAGAGAGGGATACTTATCCTTCTCTGTACTCTAACCCCCCACCCACCCTCTTTCTTCTGTGCACCGGACATGGTTTAATTTGTGCCCCAAACCGTTTCCTACTACTGAGCCCTCGGTAGTAATGATAATGAAGAGGGGCGCCCCAGAGCATATGCAGATTGTTGCCAACCGTCCATCTCGGAAGAGAATGGAGGTGCACACCTTGCGGGGTGAGGTCAAACTGTTGGAAGGTTGCAGCGCCTGCTGTGGCTGTAGAGACGGATGCAGACGAAACATGCTTTGTTGCAGCTGGGGCAGATGAAGGCATTGGGTTGTGCTGCTGCAGATGCACCATGGCGTTTTTTCTCTCTGCACCCCACCCAGCGGTCATTTCTCCTCTGGTCACTGCTGTGGACAGACAACTTGAGTGATAATATCATAGGCACAAAGGAAGCTTCCTTATGCTGAGTCAGACCCCTCGGTCCATCTCACTCAGAATGGTTTACGCCAGCCACCCCCAATTTAGAATCAGAGAACAGTAGAGTTAGGAGGGACCACCAAGGTTGCCTAGTCCAAACCCCTGCAATGCACATAGTGGGGGCAGGGCGGGGGGGAGAGCCTTCAGCAGTGTGGCTTGTGGGGCATCTCAGAAAGGAGCCCTTGGAGGGAGAATAGGGATGTTACAAGAAAAAACGTGCACCCCCATTTTTGTCTGAAAAAGGTTGAAGGGGATGTGCTAGAAGAGCCATATCTCAGCTCTACCTAGTGACGTCTGTTGAGTCACAAGTGCATTTGTTGACTGCAGTGGCCAAGTCTCCACTGTTCAGGGATGCAAAAGTCCTCTGCTGATTTGGTGCCCCCCCCCCAATCTAAATGTACAAACTAGATGCAAAACCATGCCTGCCCCCAGCAATGTTTCTCCTCCAGGTCAGTGTTTTAGCTCTGTTGCAATCAATATACACCACCCCCACCCACCGACATCATCCTTGATTGCAGAAATACTTCAGTCACCATGAAAGGAGAGTTGTGCATCCTTGCTGGGATCACCAGCGCTTGCCCTACCACCAGTCCTGACCTCGAAAGGCCACCTCCTTTTCTCCCCCGGGTAGAGGGAGTTCATAGCTCAGTTGGAATCAATATTCTCTCTTGTTTGTGATTCTATACAAAGCCTCTCGTGATGAGCAGCAGTGTGTGTGTGTGTGTGTGTGTGTGAGAGAGAGAGAGAGAGAGAGAGAGAGAGAGAGAAAGTTCGAATCTGCACTCATGGATTGATTTCTTGCTAACAATCAGAAGGAGGTTGCTACATATCCAACATCTGTTAGAAGCCTTCTTCCATACGGGGCAAGTGAGGGGTGATGCTCACCCTACTCTTTTACTGCTTGCATGCTCAAAGGTGAGCAGGTAGTGCCAGCAAGGAGGGGCAGCAGTGCCAGAAGGCTGCAGGAGTCAGCAATGGATGCCCCACAGAAGGATGGGCCTCCTCAGTAAGTGCCCAATGATGCCAGCCCCTGATGGCATGGACTGAGTTTGTACAGGGACCTGGTGGGATTAAAGTCAGTCAACAGTTAGAATTACCACCCCACCACTACGTCATACACAACTGCGGTGCTTGAAGGAAAGACACAGTTCCCCGAAGTGCATCAATCCAAAGGCTCCCAAGCCTTTTAAAATATCATGTAGAATTCCTAAGTCAAGCCCTAATACTGGGTATGGAGTCAGTTCCTCTATACAGTTTATTTGGAGAAGCAGAATCCTTTGATCTTCCTGCTTCCCTATTGCAAACAGATAAGGACATTGGCAGGATTATTGTAACAACCTGCAGTTTCACGAGAGTATATAATTAAAGTAGATGAATAAAAGAGTAAGTTAAGTTAATTTAGAATATGCAGGAAATGATAAAAATAATTTTAAGGAACCACAGAAAGAGGAAGGAAGTTGAGTTTTGAAATGTTAAAATGACTGTAAAACTATTGAATCATAGAATCATAGAGTTGGAAGAGACCACAAGGGCCATCGAGTCCAACCCCCTGCCAAGCAGGAAACACCATCAGAGCACTCCTGACATATGGTTGTCAAGCCTCTGCTTAAAGACCTCCAAAGAAGGAGACTCCACCACACTCCTTGGCAGCAAATTCCACTGTCGAACAGCTCTTACTGTCAGGAAGTTCTTCCTAATGTTTAGGTGGAATCTTCTTTCTTGTAGTTTGGAGCCATTGCTCCGTGTCCGCTTCTCTGGAGCAGCAGAAAACAACCTTTCTCCCTCCTCAATGTGACATCCTTTTATATATTTGAACATGGCTATCATATCACCCCTTAACCTCCTCTTCTCCAGGCTAAACATGCCCAGCTCCCTTAGCCGTTCCTCATAAGGCATCATTTCCAGGCCTTTGACCATATTGAAATGTATATAACTGAAGAAGAAAAAATAGCAATGGTTTCTGTAAGTCCTCGACCCTGAACAGCTCTGTTTCTGTTCAACCTTCACTCACCTTGAATTATGATCCAGTTCTTGTCCCATAACCCCAGTTTTATTAAAGGATTCCTGTGGGAAGCAGTAGCACTCTGTAGGCTGACTGATACAACAGCTGAATGCCCTGCTTCTTTTACTGTAATAGCTGAATTCAGAAACTGGTCCATCTTTGAACAGATGGTCTTACCTCATGCTTCCTTCCTTCCATGCTAATGAAATCATGCACTTTTTGCAGCTATTAAAGGTAAATGTGAGCTGATCGACAAGAGAATTCCTTGTGAGGAGGAGATGGTTACAGAGCATATTGCCACAAAACTTTTTTTCGGGTGGTGGTGAGGGTTTTGGCATGGAGATTCATTCCATCAGTTCTCTCTGACACAGGTTGAAATTGCAGCTTCCCATTTCCTGGCCTAAGGCCCATTTCAAAGTTATGTCCAGCTGCTGATTGGACATGTCAGAATACGGACGAGGCCAATTGCCATGATAAATCCCACTGTAGAAGCTCAGCTGGGGGCTGGGAAGCATGCTCATGTGAACTGGTGCTGCGGAGGGCTACATGGATGTCAGAACTGACAGTATAATCCTATCCTAGGCATACTCCACTTCTGTAGTCAGCACAGGCTGCTTCTACACTAGAGCTCTTAAGACACTGTTTTTTTGCACATAGTTGGAAGTGGAGCTAGAATGGAGGATGCACACACACATGTAACATATCCAGCAATTCTCTTTGCTATAGCCAAGAACCTTCTATAATGAGAATGTATTGGAAGTCTGAGTGCAATTCAGCTTATGGAAGAGGGTTCTTGCATGGTTTAAGACAGATAGAGTTAAGGACCTCCAGATACCCAAGACTATCCCTGCATCTTTAACCTCTTGAGCTGACCTCTCTGTCTCTCTGATGGTTAGGCTGATGCTTCTCAGGTTGCATCTCGCTTACAACTTCCTCCACCTCCTCCTCCCAGTTCTCTCTCGAAGCTCAAGATGAGAGGTGGCGCTGGAACTGTTAATTAATAATTTTACTCAGTATGATAGAGTTTTATTTCATACAGCTTAGTTTCAGATTTACAGGCATCTCTCCACATTCCATCTAGGGAACTGTGGATGTCATGATCTTAGATTGGGTGTTATCATTCAATACGTTTAGGTTTTGTATGCCCTGCCTTTAGTTGGATATATTAAGAAATCTTTTGCTGTTGCTCGTTTGTCTTTGTGGTTCTATAATAATTTGAAAACCAATAAGAATAAACCAGTGCTTTTTTCTGGGGGGACGCAGGGGGACGCATACCCCTAAACATTTTGTGAATCTAACAGGAGAAGAAGCTTAAAAAATTAAAAAAATTCGTTTCTTCTTTAGCACGGTGAATCGTCAGTTCTGTTGCTACCTCCGATGGCAGCCTCATTTCCTGTCATGGTGTTTCCTGAGTCTCAGATGGAAGCGAGCGTTTAATGTGTGAAGTAGGAGTTGGAATCTAGCACGGTGGTTGGTCAGTTTAGTTGTTATCACCTCTGACGGACACCAACAGCAAGCAAAGGAATTGGGAAGATGTTACTACACACAACCTCATGCCAATGTGGAAGTTACTGTGAGCTGTCAGCTGTGTCATATGAGGTAATGCATGTTCTTTGTACCGTTGTCCATTTACTGTATTTATTTTCCCTGATTTGAACTATAAAATGGTGGTTTTCTTGAGTCAAAATGTTGTTGTTGTTTAGTCGTTTAGTCATGTCTGACTCTTCGTGACCCCATGGACCAGAGCACACCAGGCACTCCTGTCTTCCACTGCCTCCCGCAGTTTGATCAAACTCATGTTTGTAGCTTCGAGAACACTGTCCAACCATCTCATCCTCTGTCGTCCCCTTCTCCTTGTGCCCGCCATCTTTCCCAACATCAGGGTCTTTTCCAAGGAATCTTCTCTTCTCATGAGGTAGCCAAAGTACTGGAGCCTCAGCTTCAGGATCTGTCCTTCCAGTGAGCACTCAGGGCTGATTTCCTTCAGAATGGATAGGTTTGATCTTCTTGCAGTCCATGGGACTCTCAAGAGTCTCCTCCAGCACTATAATTCAAAAGCATCAATTCTTCGGCGATCAGCCTTCTTTATGGTCCAGCTCTCACTTCCATACTTCACAAAATGAGAGTACCCATAAACATTTTTTTAGAAAAAAGCACTGGAATAAACTAACTAACTAAATAAATATGTGGATGCCCAGATAAGGGTTGTTAGCATATGTTTCTCTCATAGGACATTGATTAGCTTGGGGTGGGGTGTGGACTTTCTCATGGCATTGTTTTAATGCTGCATCACCACAAGAGAAAGCCTAGGAAACTACTTGTTGATACATGCCCTGAGTAGCCCTCACACCTGGCTTCCCTCGGTTGCCTTGACGCTCTGATTATCTCTTCTTTCACTGGCAGGGATATTCAGGGAAGACTCATAAGGAAGGCACTGTGGGATGGATTTACAGAGGGCCCACCATTAAATAGCGCTCCCCTGATTAATTACCTCAGACCAGTGGGAGAGCTCAGCCGCTGATCATACCACTATTATCTGCCATCATTCTTCACTGATCAAAGGCAGTCCTTTCTTCTCTTCATTCTTCTGTTAGACTCAAGTAATGAGATTTAGCTGCAGTGAAAGGATCCAAGCTGCATCCCTCAGCTTTCTCCTGTGATATAATGCTGAGGAGGAGTGAAGCTGCCCTGCCCTGCGTACCAGCTGGTATCAAGGAAACACCTGTCAGTGGTAATTCCCAGCTCTATGTCATCTCTGGATTTACCACTTTGCAATGTCAGCACGGCATGTGCAGTGAGGCAGGGGCCACTGGGAGCTCACGTTGCTAGGCTAGCGCTGGGCAAAGTGAGCAGCAAATTTAATTGCATAGGGTTGGGCCGGGGGTGATGTTCCCTTCCTTCCATCACCGTCACGGCGGATGTGCCAGTTTCTCAAAATCTGCACGCAAGTATGCTGAGTTGGTGTATTTTCCAGCACAGCTGGCAGTTGATATCGGCAGACTTTGGGAAATGATGGATGAATGCTGAGGGATGCCACTGGGAACCCAAGATGAGGATGTTGAGGTGAGAATCAGCAGGAGCACAGGACAGCAACCCCTCTCCCACCATAAAAGTGGAACAGCTACCAAAAAGGCCTCTCCATCCCTGTGACATTCAGACCTAGGGCATGCTCATGGTTGCCCTTAGCAACTGCAGAGGTACCAGAGAACCCAAAGGAATGGGCAGCAATGCTGTATAACTACTACCAAGGTTACTGATTGAGGTTTGCTCAGTAACCTTTCCTGGACCTCAAGTAGCTGCAGTCTGGATGTTGTAGCCAATGCTAATTCTACTCAGGTTAGAGCCATTGAAATGAATGGCCATGACTAACTTGGGTTCATTGATTTTGATGGGTCTACTCTGAGTAGAATTTTGTTGCATACAACCCTGGATTCTTGAAGGCCTGGGAATTGCATGTTGCATAGATGAGACTGCGGTTTCTTCAAAAGAAGGTCTTAATATCATTCAGATAGTACAAATGGGTCATAGATTTTTTTTAAAAAAATCCACATACCCGAATTTCCTTCATAAAGAGTAAATGTAGATTAAATGCGGGGGATACAGGCTGGCATTTTGATGCTGCCAATGCCATGTAGACAATGCAAAAAACTTGCATGTATGAGCAGCAATAGGTTGCTATACATCCGGAAATTCCTGGACATATGTATGGCAACCCATGTCAGAAGTCGTGTAGATTTTGACGAAAAGAAGCTCAACAACTTTAGTCCCCCACCCCCAAATGAAGATCGTCAGCTTTCCCAAAAACAACTTTTGTGTCCAGATTCTCACTTTTTGAAAAATGGCAGCCCTAAGCACCAATCATACAACAAACACCTGATTGGAAGTACCCTTGAATTGGGCGGGGGGGGGGGTTGTTATGAATCCAGTTTTTCAAGCTTGCATTAAAAAACAATAACACCCTAACGTCATCTTGTTTCTTCATTTACTGTGGAATTGCTCACATATATTTAACAGTACAGGGGAAAGATTTTGAATGTTAGCTATGAAATATAGGAACACAGGCTGAACTGAAGCCTTTTGAATTTATTAAAAGATATAACACTAGACCCAGAGATAGAATATGGCTGGAAAATGTACCAGTAGCTGTAATAAAACTAAACCCAGGAAGCTGCATGATTTTGCACCAGACTGTTGTTCTCCCTAGGCTAGTATTGTATTGTCTACTCCAGCCTTTCGAAGGACAAGCCCCTCTTGGGATGTAAATGCTATGAACTCTGTCTCCATAAATCTCAGGTTTAAATATATGTGAATAAACCACATTTCTTAAAGGAACACAAACCCTGGTTAAGTGCCAAGACCCCTGCAACCTTGCTACCTCTCGGCAGAGATTGGGGTGGCTTGTAACAACATATACCTAGTCATCAGTCTGCCACAACAGTTGAGCTGTAACCTGTTTTAGTTGGTTAAAGTTTACTTGTTTATCTTTCCCAGACTGATCAAGCAGCTTTGCGGAATGCCCTTCTCCTGTTTTTCTGCTGAAGTCGTGTTCTGAACAACGTTGCTTGCATTTTGTTCTTGCAGTAAAGCAGGAGCGCAGAACTCCATGCCCAGGGCCCAAATGCCACTTTCCTGGCCCACAATTCAGACTTGGATAATGCAGACAGCGGCGTAGCTAGCCGCTCAGGTGCCCAGTGTGTTGCACGCATCCTGCACCCGGGGGCGGAACGAGCCGCCCATGGGGGTGGGGCGAGCCAGGGCAGGGCGTGCTGTGTGGAGCCTCTCTGCAACCTCCCCCTCAGCTGTAGGGCGGCTGAGGCGGTGGGCAGACGCAGCCCTGCGCTGCTCGAAAAAGCAGCGTGTTGCTCACAGGAAGTCCCCCCGCCGCCTCCCCTTTAGGTGAGGAGCGTGGCTCAGGCACACTGCAGGCCGCGCAGTGTGGCACCCAGTGCCCCCCCGCCTCACCTAGCTATCAGTGGCGTAGAAAGGGGTGTGTGGTGGGTGTGGGAGTTTATTTTATTTCAAAAAAGTGTCATGAGCCCAAATTTTTATTTATTTATTTTAAAAACACACGTTTTTGCCATTTTGTCACCCCCCTCAGTGATGACACCCAGAGCGACCGCACCCCCCCTTTCTATGCCACTGAATGCAGAAGATCTCTCACAGACAGTAGGCACCAAGCTAAATGAAGGTCAAAGGCCGACTGTTTTCTTATACTGTGCTTCCAAACAGGACTTAATAAATACCAAAGCTTGCGCCTCAAGTTATATGTAAATATTTTAAGGGGACAGGACTCTGTCTTCTACCAAGTCACAAGAAAAAAGATTCCACCTAAACATTAGGAAGAACTTCCTGACAGTAAGAGCTGTTCGACAGTGCTGCCAAGGAGTGTGGTGGAGTCTCCTTCTTTGGAGGTCTTTAAGCAGAGGCTTGACAACCATATGGCAGGAGTGCTCTGATGGTGTTTCCTGCTTGGCAGGGGGTTGGACTCGACGGCCCTTGTGGTCTCTTCCAACTCTATGATTCTATGATTCTATGATTAACCATGGATAGGCTTCAAATGGTTATTTTGCTGTTTTCAGTGAGGACATTTAAGCGAATGAAAGGACTTTATGATTGGTGGGTTGCTTCAAAATCCTCATCTGCAAGGATCTGAGCTGCTCTTCCTAGGTTTGGGTGCTCCTCTTCAGGAGTAAACACTCTGGCAGACTGAGGAGCCATGAGACCTTCTGGGAAGGCGGCTTGATGCCATTATCCCAGGAGTTGTTGTTGGAAGAGCCTATTTAGAAGATGAGTATGCAACACAAACTGAATTGCCATTATTTCCAGCTCAGTTACAGTTAGGTGCTGACAAAAAGAAATAAATTTATTTAGGTCTTCTACAGAACTGATTTGAACATTTGTACCAAACAACCAAAGTGTGCTGCATTTAAAAATGAATAAATCATGAAATATTTCACATAGGAAATGGCAGGCATTTTCTCGGATGCCATTTCCTTGTTAATCAGACTGTTTTGCCTGGCAGTTGACATCTTTCCCACCAGAGATGGCTACATGTATGTTGTATATCTGCAGTGAAAGTGAACTTTCTGGATGCGTTTGAAGCAGAGATACTGAGCAGGTAGCTCCAGTCGATATCTAAACCTTAACCCTCTACCAATCCATGACTCTGTAAATTTTATGTCTCTTTCCATCCCAGTCTCCCTGGAACATGGATGCTGACAGGATTGTTACAGTCTCTAGCTGGGGTCCTTATCCTCCTGCCCACCCCTCCCACCCCTTCACTCTCTTCTCCTTTTGCATAATGGATCAGCTGTGAGTAATGGGAAATGGCAGGGCATCCGAGCTGGCTGGCAGGCCCTTAATGAAGAATATGGAAATCTCATCAGTCCAATCAGGCCAGCAAATGAAACTGCTTCCCCACCGCCGCCACCGATGTGAGCAGAAGGCTAAAGACATGCGTGTCCCTGCTCAGTTCCTCTCCTGGGGTGCTTCTGCCTTTTGTGTTGACAACTGAGCTGTGAACTTCATTTCTGGAGCATGCACAGCCTTTGCCCTGATTTCTCTCTCTTAGTGGTTCATCAGCAATTAGGGCAAGCGGGATACTTCTGCTACCCTTTGGGGGGGGGCGCTCTCTTCCTAAGGCAATTGGGGGCTGCTTTTCCTGATCCCTTTGTTGGGGTGGCTTCTTAACACAGATATTGTGAGGGAAGCTCACAACCTTATAGCCCCCTCTGTCAAATTTACATGTGTTTTCCCCTCTTGACACAGGTAGTTCTAGTTGCTCCAGAAAAAAAGCAATATGAATAGAGGTTTTTTGTCACTGAGACAGCAGTTTACAAAACAGCAAGAAGCAGGCAAAGCTAGAGTACATAGGTCTGAGCAAAAATGGCTCCCCAAATTTATCTGTGCTATTTGTGGGTGGCAGAATTGGAGGTTTATTTATTTATTTTATTCTTTTACCAATTCTTTTCCAGGGGAGAGCTGAAATTCTCACAAGGTTTCAGGAGAAACTTGGAAAATAAAATGTTCACAGTTTACAGTACTGTAAAATAAGCAGCAGAATCCACCGTTGCATGAGCAGATTTCTGCTTGTGCAATAAGACTTCGCCTTCCTCCCCTTTTGCCGGCACTCCTCAATCCTCTTCCCAGAGGATCCCTCAACCTCCTGGAGCAGATGTTGGCTGAAGTAGGCTAAAGCAGGTAGGAGATGAAGGTGAAGTACCATTGTGTGAGCATGAAGGAAGCAGGGGGCTAAGAAAGGAGGACTGGAAGGAGTAGAGGCCAAGCCCACGGCTTCCTTCAGCAATATGGTAACACAGTAATTTCAGACTACTGCAATTTGCTCTATGTGGGGCTGCCTTTGAAGATGACTTGAAAACTGGTGCAAAATGAGACTGCCAGAGTCCTTATGGCGGCGCGGGAGTCAGTGTTACTGCCATTGTCATATCACTAGTTTTCTGTATGTTTCTGAGCTCCATTTAACGTGCTGGTTTTTACTTTTAAACCATTTGGGCTCAAGTGATTTATTGGACTTGGTGCACCTGTATACTTGTTTGAAGGTTTTTCCTTTCGCTTGGGAAAATATGATATACTGTAGGTGAATATAGGACAGCAGCTCTGAGTGGGGCACGGTATGATAGAAGATTGTAAAATTAGGTATGTTGTGAAGAAATTGGATAGATATCTTCTCTTTCTTGCCAAACACTAAATTTTAGGGTCATCCGATGAAATTGAAAATTTGGCAGTAGATTCAGAACACACACACACACACACACACACACACACACACACTTAGCCTATGGAATATACAGCCACAAGATAAGATAATGGAGTCTTGATTAAAGGCTTTAAACAGAGATTTGCTTCTATCCATGGTAGCTAAATGGTGCCTCTCAGGTTCAGAAGTAATATACCTCTGAATATCAACTGATGCCCATGACCAGGGGTCAGCAAACTTTTTCAGCAGGGGGCTGGTCCACAGTCCCTCAGACCTTGTGGGGGGCCGGACCATATTTTGAAAAAAAAAAAAATGAACGAATTCCTATGCCCCACATATAACCCAGAGATGCATTTTAAATAAAAGCACACATTCTACTCAGGTAAAAACACCAGGCAGGCCCCACAAATAACCCAGAGATGCATTTTAAATAAAAGGACACATTCTACTTATGTAAAAACACACTGATTCCTGGAACATCCGCGGTCCGGATTTAGAAGGCGATTGGGCCGGATCCGGCCCCTAGGCCTTAGTTTGCCTACCCATGCCCATGACAATCAATGGAATAGGCCTGTTGCCTTCACAAATTGCACATCACTCTCCCAGAAACAATTGGTTGACCATTGTAGGAGACAGGTATAGACTGAAACGAGATGCCCCCCAGTCTATAATCCAACAGGCCTCTTTGTATATTAGTTGGAGACGAGGTGAAACTCATTCCCACCAAGGCGCATGTCTTTATTTTGTTGTTTGCAATATTTGTAGGCTGCCCTATAACAGAGTTCTGAGAGCAACTCACAAGAAATAAAACAATTTTAATATTTAATAATAAAAAAATGAAAAATATAATACACCTTAAGCATGCAAGGCATAGGGAAAGCTTTAATCTGCAGTTTCATAATATGCAATTAATATTTCTGTCAATTAAGTGCCAGATGAAGGCAGCAATCCCATGCACATTTACCTGGTTGGAAGTAAACATCCTTGTACTCCGAGGGGCTTACTTACAAATAAACATACGTAGGATTCGCACTGTAATTGATTCGAAAGTGTCCCCTTCTCATTTATGTGGACCTACACGAAAAGAATTACTTCCAAAGTTGGCAGAGTCTATTGCAATGTATGCTGCCTCCCAAAACTGCATACTGTATTTGTTAGATGTTAATTGGGTCACATGCAAAGTGGTTTCCTCTGCTTACACTGCAGCTAAGATTAGGGGGTGGCAGGCTTTGAGAGCCAGATTCCCTAAATATTGTTATCTAAACAGTATTCTGTATTCACACTTTAATTAAATTTAGGTTGAATAGGCAGCAAATAATTGTTAAATATTGTTTGCCTTTGTGCATTATTATTCTTGATTTTAATTTTCATCTGATTTTTTGCTTAATTAAAAAAAATATACTCATTTGGCATTTCATGTGAAACGTCTCTAATTACTTAAAGCTCACAGTTCCAGCAACAATACAACTAGGATATATGACACAACAAAAAATAAGGAGGAGATATGGTCACCTGCAGTAGTATATATATATATAATTTTGGAGTTATAGGGGAAGTAACAACTTTGTTTCTCAGGTGCAGGAGGTAACAGGCAGGTTGCAGCTTAGGCAAGGAGTTTTTGAATCGGCTGCAAATCTGGCAGAGTTTCCATGCAATCTAGTTGGGTGGGGGAGCTTTCTGGCCAGCATCACTTCACCTTGACCTCTATGGTTTGACTGGCTGGGTTGAGGCTGGTGATGGCTTGCATAGTTCCCTGGTCTTCTTCTGAAAGGAAGTTCAGCCAGTCAGGTGATGGTGGGCAGTGCAGAGTATTTAATGTCATGGCCTAGGGTCAGACACCCATCCCATCTTTGGGGGGTAAAGCTGGGGAAGTGGGGAAGAGAATTGCCCACAGGGTCAGCTGCAGAAACTAATCCAGAAACATTTCTACAAGAGGAGCCCATTGCCCTGGTACATCTGTGGTTCAAAGAGATTGTGTTGCCCTCCTCTGACTCCAGCTCAGAAGCCCTTGTGGAACCACAGCAGAGAGGGGAGCGTGACTGGTTTGCCCTCACTGGGTGCCGAGCCGAGAGGGCACCGTAGGGGGCACCAGAACAATGATTTAGAACAGAAGGCAAAAGGCAGGAGTGCACTGGATTTTGGATCACACAGGGCACCACTGAAAAGGCCTCTACAGACCACAGTCTCCCCTGCTCCATCAGAATCGATGACTGGTTATGCACCTCTCATGGAAGGCAGAGCTATCTACTCAGATACAGCTGCAACCAGGGCCAGCCCTATCATTAGGCTGAGGCAACCATCTTAGATGGACGTTGGAGTGCAGGACAGCTACAGAAGCCCCCCAGCTCTTCCTCCTGAACCCCACCCCTACAGAGCTTTTAAAGGTGCTGAAGATCTCTCCTTTTGTTTCACCTAAGATTCTTGTTATAAGCAGGCTGCTCCATTTCCAAGATGGTGGTGGGAGCTCCTCTTTGTTTTAATTGCTGAGCTATGGTCAGAACCTCCTCCTCTTTTTAGACAGGCCTAAGTGATGCCTCCCCTTCATGCGTTTCCATGAATCTGTAGTTTGTACTTGATGCAGAGATAATAGCAAGCAACCCTATTAACATTGTCACCAGACTCTACAGCTAGGTCACTGTTCCCATTTGAACCCTATTTCCAGAGGTCTGAAGCTCATCTGTAACAATGCACTTTGATGCATTTATGAATTGCAGCCCAACTGGAGAGTTTCTTTGTGTTTTGTAAAGGAAAAATGGAGGGGAAATCATGTTTTATTTTCCTTCCCAATATCTCTTGGTGATTGTGGCAACATAACCACCAAAGGGCTTGAATAGAAGCTAAATGGATCTAAATGGTTGACCCTGACCCGCACAGCCCTTACCCTTTGCTTTGTGAATCTTCTCTTTGTCCCTTCCCAAAAGCCAGGGCTCTACCATTAGGCAGAGTACAGCAGTTGCCTCAGGCAGTATATGTTGGAAGTTATGAAAAGGCAACAGATAGTTAGCTGTTCAGCTTATTGTTGCATTTTTACTGCCAAGTGTGATGATTGTAGGGTTGGTTTTTCTTTGTTTCTTTCTTTTTGCCTCCAGTGCCAAAATAAATTTGGAGTTGTAGCTCTTTTGAGGGCATTTCCTACCAACTCTCAGCACACTTAACTACAGGTTCCAGCCTGTTAAAATGGTGCTTTAAATGTATGTTGTGGCTATGATCCTGGATGGCCTTAGATACCTCGCACCTTGATTTGGAGTGGGGGTGCCGTTTGCTACGCTTCCTCAAGCAGCAAATTGTTTTGGGCTGGTTCTGCCACAAACTCATTTCTCGTTTATAGGTCTTCAAGGGGAGGACACTCTCAAGATAAGACCAATTCTCATAACTTTGAAAACATGCTGACTTCACATGTGACCCGGCATTGAGGGGAGACCTGTTCTGCTGACATGTACATTCTACTGAATTTAATGAAACTTACACCCAGGTAATTGGGTAAAGAATTGCAGCCTGAGTAAATGAATGTGCATGGGGTGCCGCAAAGGTGAGCAGCATGCATTGACAGACCCTTCTGGTTTTCCCAGTAAAATGTAGGGATGAATGGAATACCTGGGACTTAGGGCGCACTTCAGAGCAATTATATACAAGCACTTTATTGCAAGGGTGGGGAACCTGGTGGCCCTCCAAATACCGTTGGACTACAACTCCCATAATCCTTGACCATTGGACATGTAACACACGTTGGCTGTGGCTGTTGGGAATTGGAGTCCAAAAGCATCTGGAGGGGCACAGTTTTCTTGCCTCTACTTTAATGCATACCCAAAATGAGCCAACCTACCCTAGGAAATCAGCCCACAGTCCAGTGCATAAGGAGCAAGCTATCTGGATTGCCTTGTAGTTTAGCAGTGCCTTGCAGCCAGCACACACAAGTTCAGAATGTGAACTGTATGTTACCTTTGAGCCACCATGCATCTGCAAGAATCTTGATATTTCAAGTTTTTAACTTTAAACGTAAGATTTTGGCTCTCATAGAACAATTTTTAGCTTGGCTGTCTATAAGAAGCTTGAAATATCGAGGCCACAGTAAATGGAGAATTAGCCCGGAAAGAAAAAATATGTTCCATTATATAATTTTCCAAAACAAATGGCTTCAAAAGCTTTCTTGGCTAAGTTTCGACCCCTCCTCTTAAATTATATAACTGCTGTCCCATCATCAGTTTCTCTGAAAACATTGCGGACTGAGCCCAAAGGACTCCATACTCATCCACTCTTACTTGAACATTATTAAGCCAGCTTGCACATCGCCATACTGTTTCATAGCCATTGCTGCGGACATGGAGAAGTCCTCATTTTCTTTGTCTTTATCAGAGTGATTCTGGCAATAATCAACAAGTGTTGTATTACAAGTTCAGTCCTGAGACTTCAGAGTGATCATTACAAAGTTCCAATAGTTTTGTTGAAGGGCTCGAATGTAAACAGATTGCCAACAGCGGGTGAATTAAAGCCATTTCCACAAGATATGAAGAAAGTCTTCCTCCCCCCCCCCCCAAGTGCATCTCCAGTGCCTACAAGAGTGATTACACATCTTCTGCAATCTGTCTGGTATGTAATACCATTCAGATTCACACAGACCAGCTATCATGGGGCATGTTTACGTACAAATTTCCCATCTGTTATCCAAAGTGTTTCTATTTCTAGCATACTCCCACACCTTCCTAACTTTGTCTTTTTAGAGCTAACAGAACAGTTAAGTCAGCCACAGGACCGGGACCTATCGTTCAGCAGAACTAATGTTTTGCATAATATAAATCATGATTAATAAGAGGTCCCAGGTAAAATCCCTGGTGGTATCTCCAGTTAAAAGGATCAGGTAGCAGGTGGTGTTAAAGAGTGATGCCTGGCACCTTGGAGAGTGTGGCTGTGCACACACCATACATTTAAAGCACATGATTTCCCCTCCAAAAGGATTCTGGGAGCTGTAGTTTGCACCTCACAGGGATACCATTCCAAGCACCCTCAACAAACTACAGTTCCCGGGATTCTTTGCAGGGCAAGTCGTATGCTTTAAATGTACGGTGTGTATGCAGCCCCAGATTCAAATTCCCACCCAACTGAATGACCTTGAATAAGTCAAACTGTCCCAGCCTGACCTACCTTACAGGGCTGTTGTGAAGATAACGGAAGGGGGCACTAGATGGACAAACAACCTGATCTGATTTAAGGTACTTTCCTACTCTCCTGTCTTAATCAGAGGGAAAGGCTACTTCACACCTCCTGAGTTTTCTTTGCTACTGTCAGGGACTCAGCGGAAGCGCAGGGAGGAGAGGAGATGGAGAGCGAGGGGGAGCAATCCGAGGGCAGCGTAGGAGAGGATGACAGCAGCCCGATAGATTCCGTGAGCCTCTCCAGCGAATCGGAAGATTCACAGAAGGGGGCGCCGATGGGCAGGGCAAGGGGGGACCCAAGGGGGACACCCCAGAAACAAGGGGCCAGCGGGGACTCCCAGAGCAGCAGTTGGAAATCAGGACCAGCTTCCCCACCAGAGCGTAGTGGGGGGGAGGAGTCCCAGGTATCAGAGCCCACATATTCACCACCAGCGAGAGAAGATGAGTCAGGGGTGGCCACGCCTCCATCGGAGAGCGAGGGAACGGTCAAGAGGAAAGTTGCAGGCTGGGCGCGCGCGCCAAGTTCAAATGTACAGGCGAGCGGCACAGAAGGTAGCCCGGATAGGGAACCAGGTCCTAAAGCCCGCCGGAAGGAGGGGGAAGAATCATCAGGGTCAGCGTCAGAGGAGTCCAGAAAGGATGAAACCCTAGCGGGCAGGAGGGCCCAGAGGAGAAAGGAACTTAGGAAGAGGTGGAGCAAAGCGAGAGTCTTAAACTGGTGTGGAAGGGGAGGAGACTCAGACGGGACTTCGCCGGTCTAGGCTTTAGACGTAGAGCTGCGCGCTGCGGCTTTGAAATGGAAACTAAACCTCAATAAAGACTTTTGTACATAACGACAGCCTGGCGTTGGTCCTCTGTGAGCTGGGACCTAGAGGCAGCTCTGACAGCTACCAACATTATCCAATTTCAGACCTCAGTTGCATGAAGTATATGTGGGAGGCCCTTGCATACAGAGGAGCTTCATAGACACATTATAGCTGCTATGTCTGCAGGAGCCCACTGAACAAGAGCTAGTGCTTTTATTGTCTGCAGCATATCTGCAATGTTGAAACAAATACTAATTTCAGCGGCTGACCACCGGTCTCGGGGGACGTGTGACCTGGCATTGCGCATTTTGGAGCCTGAGCTAATCTGCCTCTTCTTTGGGTATTGCTGTGTACCCAATAAACTATGTCCTCCTGTTCCTGCATCTTCTGGCTTTAAAGAGAGGTTGCTGGTCCAATCTGTGCATTCAGGTCTTTTCCTGGGGAGAGGTAGGTGCCCCCCCCCAAGCTTCAAGGGTGTGTGTGTGCTCTGGCATGGTTCTTACTGCTGGCACATGTCTCCTAAATTTATGGTGTTTTTAAAGTTTCAAATTTGCCCAGAGCAACTGAGTTGGTATTTCCGAAATGTAATAAATACAGCCCTGCACAAAGATCACAGCTGAGTCAAACTCGTAGATCCCCGCATGCTCTCCTTTTTCTGTAGGGTACAATGTAGGCTCAAGCTTGGGGAGGCCATTTATCTTCATGAGTTCTAAGATCGAATCGTAAGCCACCTCTAACAAGCAAGGACCCATGCCCTCGCTTGAGGCTCAGCTGCTCCTCTGCACATGTTGTTTATACACAACAGTAATGACAAAAATCAGACTGCCATTCAACATGCTGATCAAAAGAAAATGATAGAAATTAAAGGCCGAGGGAGGCACAGAGGATTTCAATAAATGCACTCTGTGTTATTATCAGCTGCCGATTTCGATGCAAAGGAAATGCACAGGCAAAATAATGGGATTTATCAGAGGCAGCTACGAAACTTCCTTAATAAATGCAGATGTAGGCTTTCATAAACACACGCTGCCTAAAATACAAAGCCACCTTACTTGAGAGAATCTGGTGACATTTCGAAACATAATAGTAAAATAAATGGGAATCAATAAAATCCATCAAATAAAAAGAAATCCAGTTTCCCTGGTACATAAGAGCATGCATTTATTCTAAAATTCCCAACAGGGTTGAGGAGAAGAAATTGCAGTCACAAAAATGCAAAGTATGCCATTTGCTGGAAACGTGGTGTTGTTTATGTGTCTGGATTTTTCATTTGTTTGATGTGTTTGTTACATTTTTATCTGCTTGTCATCAGGCTGAAGAGCAAATCGAGAAACTGATGAGGCTGTTTTGCTGCAGTAGGGCAATTAACTTCATTAATAACAATAATGATCTTACATTTATAGAGCAGAAAGATTTATAAATCATTCCTCCCACCAGTGAAATGTGGGCACCTTCATTGGGTAGGGGAAATGCAGCAGTTATTTCAGACCAATCTGCAATCTTAAACAATTGCTCAGTGCAAAATATAAAGACTCTTACAGTATCCGGCTGAACGCATCATCTCGTTGTCTGCGTTAATTTGTGTGTTTTCAATACAAATGTTCTACTAATTGGGGAAAAGAACGAGACAAACCGCATGCAAGTAAACTGAGTGAAAATCTCTGCAGTGTTTCGCTTTGAGTGTTGCCAGAAAATTGACATGAATTGGCACCTTTCCTTAGACATATCCAATGCATTTTTGTTAAATTTCAACCTCTCGCAGTGCTATAAGGCATGTGCCTTCTGAACATGGAAGGCTGTGCAAAATCCTTATGAATAAACAAGAATGCAATCATTATCTTATAAATAATATGCAGCTTAGTGTTAAATTGTTTTGTTTTGCAACCCATCCCCCCCATCAGCCTCTCAGATACCATATGCAAGCATCTATACTTTGCACTATAACTGCAGTTCTTGAAAAGTTGGCTGCTTCTAGAAAGTTGGCTTAGAAAGTCAGACCCTTGGTCTATGTATCTTGCTCAGTAGACTGCACTGGCTGGCAGTGGCTCTCCAGAGTTCAGACCAGGGTGTCTCAGATGGAGATGCCAGAATTTGAACCTGGAACCTTCTGCATGCAAAGCAGAATGTCTACCACTATGCCACAGCCCTTCTCCAAAGGGCCTGTGCTTTGTTGCTGTTGTTGTTTTTAACCCTCTGGGCATTTGCAGCCCCTTCTTACACCAGAGAGCAGGACTTAGGACCACTCTTAGTCCCACCTCTTAGATCTAAGAGCCCCAGCTCATCAGCCAGGTTTTTAAATGACCAAGCTCTAAGATCCCTTTAAAATGTCCCTTTCTGGGAGAGGGATATAATCCAAGTCCTAAACATGCCTCCATTCTTAAAAATCACATTAATGCTGATGGGGTAGCAAGATGCAATTTATTTTTATGATTTGGAGTTCTGGTTGTACAGAAGACCTTCTACAACAGTAAACTGTTTTGGACTTTAAGCTGCCTCTGTGTAGTGGCTGGAACTGGGGCAGAGTCTCAACACTGTAAACTTAGGCAGATCATGTACATAAGCATATGGATTGTGCAAAGTTAGACCACCGGGTCCATCTGTCTCAATACTGTCTACTCTGAATGACAGTGTCACCTGAAAGTCTTACCTGCAGGTCTTTTCCACCCCTGCTACCTGAGGTCATTTTAACTGAAGGTACTGGGCATGCCCATTGTAGTCCTGTCTTGAGTTACATGCTTGTTCCTATACAGTCCGTTAAGGATACCTCTGTACTCTGACATAAGCTAGGCCAGAACAGTGCTGCTTCCATATTCACTGCATTTGCTCATGAGATTTGGGAGTGGCCCCAATCCTCTTTGTGTCAAGTATAGGACTGAAGTCTGACGTACATAGTGTTCTGAAGAAAAGTTGTCTGCTTCAAAAAATGAATTATTTAAGGTTGAAGTCACTTGATGCAGTCCTCCTGCATAAGTTAGCAGGATTGGCCCTGTTGGATGGTTGGAAGAACTGGATGTTCAGTGCAATAAATCAATCAATAGATCACTTAGGGCATGTTCACCTGTCTTCCCAAGTGATGTGTAAAATTTTATTTTAATCATTTAGCTAATATGTCATCATTTATTCAGGCAGATTGTGCCCTGATCTTCGGGGGAAAGGTATAATAATAATAATAATAATAATAATAATAATAATAATAATACCATCTTAGGTTGGTTGCCAAATATGGGGAAAGGATGTGAATATGCTTGAATGATTTGTCTGGTTAGACAACTCCCTGAACTCAGGGAGATGTGAGATAAGGAATATGAGATATAAGATGTTTTCCATGTGCATTTTTATGTGGACGAAGTGTTGATAGGAAGGCAGAAGGTAGAAAGAGAGAGGAAACATTATTATTTCTTCTTCTTCCTTAAGCCTGAAGAGTTTTCTCCTGCTGGCTTCAGTCCCTGCATGGGGCTTTCTTGGTCAATAACATCCGATGCTCTCCTTGCTGAAGGAGATGGTCCAAGTGACATGCCACTGCATGAAATTACTCTCACCTCACCCCTGAAATATCCCAAGAGTCTGGCTCCATTATGACTGTGTACAAAGTCCGGGTCCACAGCCAAACAAAGGGATGAGGAAAGAAAGTGTAAGTTACCATAGCAACACTATCCAGGCAGGCTGGTTTTATCAGCAAGGGGCCTGGCTTTCTGCCTGAGTTACAGGAATCTGAAGCAATTTATTTGCACTGCAAGACAGAAGGATTGGAGAAGAGCAAAGGGAGGGGCGGAAGAGCTTTTGCCTATGTGCACGGTCTGTTGGCATTTTCAGTGGGAAAGGCTGGTTCACCTAATCCACAGATCCTGCTACAGGATGACAGAAAATACTTGAGCCTCCTATATAGCAGTTTGGGGTCAGGGTTGAGTCCTAGCATTCCATTGGAATTAGGTGAACAGGAATAAAACTTTGTGTCTTGCCCATGATGTAGAAAAATGGTGGCTGGTGGGAGTCGTAGTTCCAAACAACTGGAAGGCATCAGATTGGTAAATCTCATATAGAGTAATCATTCTTCCTTCTTCACAAATTATACCTACCAGTTTACCTGTGATTATCATCTCAGATTCCTTGCTATCAAGTCCCTGGTTGGAGTGCCTTTAATTTAAAAGCTTTCCTTTATTTAGAAGTATATTGCTCTTTGTTCGAGAGAATCACAGGCTGCATCTTACAGCACCACGGTACTCCATAATAGAGATAACAGAGCTAAATCTGTTGTTGGCTGAATAAGAAAGCTGGTTATGTGCAATATGTCCTGCTTCTTGACTGTTACCTTACAATCAGCCTTCCTAATCCTCTCTGGCTTGGTTATTTGGAAGCATACTTTCTGCACTGGGGCCAGCCTGGATCAGCTTCCCTGTGCCAATGTTCTCTTCTCTCCTGCTTTTGAGTTTCCCACAGGCATCTGGTTGGCCACCGTGATAATGGGATGCTTGGCTAAATAGGTCTTTGGTGTGATCTAGCAGGGTTCTTCTTATGTTCTCCCCCTGCCCTGTCATATCATTCAGTGCAATGCCTGCCCGTCTGGTGCCTGTGGGTGCCATCACGAGTGGCCCATGCATGAGGCAGGGTGAGGCTGCTGCCTCGAGTGGCAGAAGCCCCAGAGGCAGCATCCCCTGCCCACCACACCCCCTCCGCTGCCAGTGGAGAAGTGATGCTGACTTCTGGCGAGATGGCAGCACTGAAACCTGGCAAGATCCAGTGGAGCACCTGAGATCTTGCTGGAAGTCAGCACCACTGTTGCCACTTGCACAACCCAGGTAAGGGAGGCTGCAGTGGTGGCATGATGTGGCGGCAGGGTGGCAGCAAGGCACAGAGGCACCTACCTGTTTCATCTCAGGTGCCCAAACAGGACATGGTGCCCCAGATGCCATGGTGCCCACATAGGCTTTCATTGGCCCCTTTAGGCAAAAGCCCCAGACTCTGTTCTTTCATTTAAAAAAAAAAAAATTAAAAGTAGGTCTCTAACCTGCTAGAAAGAAAATTATGAAGTAGAATGTGCAGGTATCCTTTGGGGGGGTTTATAATTTTGTATTATACCATGCTCGCCATAGTGGTCATTTTATGACTGGTACCCCTAGTACTCAATCAAAATATAAAATGTGGGCCCTTGTCCCAAAAAATTGGCAACCCCTGATTTAGCAGAACTTACAATGTGGTGTCATTATAATTCCCCCCAAATTCTGCTACTGGCTCCCATTGACATGGTGGGGAAACTATTTGATGGGCAGGATTGCAGGGTGGTCATGTGCCCCACTTTACAGAGAAGAGTCCTCTGTTTGAAGACATGTCCAGTCTGAGTCTGGCTGAAAAATTAAAAACCAACTCTCTCTAGTTGAGAGAGCAAAGACCTTGAGATTACCCTCCAGATCAAATAGACATGCAGCTCACCTGATCACAAGGGAGATGTATTGCATACTAAGCCCACAACTTACACGGGGGTTACATTCCGGGGATTTCATCTAAGGCTAAAAGCACATATAGTCAAAACACATTGGGAGCAATGGTGGGTAAGGTTGCCAAAGTCATTTCCCCCAGAACCCTGTCTCCTCTTTGCAAATTAAGAACTGCTCAGGAGCCTTTGAACAGATGGAATATTAGAAGATGTAGGAAAGTTAACTGGACCTTTCCAATAGCCAAGTATCTTGTCTTAAGGTTCCTGTCTCCTTAGAAGCACTTGTTGGGGTGAAGGCAGCATGGTTTTTACCATGATAAAATTCCTTCCTTCATTAAAGAAAAAGATTATTCTTCCAAAGTGAACTTGGATGGATGCTTCTTCACAGGCCTTTGCAAAAACACAACTGGATCTGATGGGAACCTGGCTGTCCTGCTACCAAAGTGCCTATTGAATCTTATGTCAATATTCATGTATGTCTGCACACTCAGGTTTATGCATACTTGTGAACTTTGCAAGGCACATGATTACCTTTGCACCAGTCTTGTTTTCTTGTTTACAAGTCAGCCTGTAAGCTGTTCGGGTCAGGGAAGCTGTCTATGCATTTCTCTGCAGAGTTCCTCACATAGTGTCAAATTTTAAACTAATTAGTTGAGGAATAGCAATCCCATGCAAGCAGAGGCTTGACCCGGGAATCTCTGCATTCCACTGAGGCTTCAAGTGGGTGTGTTTTCACTCATTTCCCAGTTTAGCAATTCTTAACAGTTTGTCAGACTTGGAGTAGCTTTGATGGCAGCAGGACCCGACCTCCAAAGGGTGCTTCAGAAAGTGCCCCTCTCAACAGCTAGGGCAGACTCTTCTGCAGACCGTCAAATTGTGCTGCCAATTACACCCAAGAAATGTTGTTTTCTGTGGAACATCTCAGTTGCTTTGCCACATCGTATAGCTAGCTGGCTAACATTTCATTTGCAGACTTTTAGAATCTCACTGGAAGAGAAACAGTACGCAAATATATGGCATTTATGAGAAAGGCAGGAAGAAATCTGATTTTTTTTTTCAGATGACCTTGGTGTCGCTCTGTAATTATATTAAATGAAACAAGGAAAACACAAAAGATCTATTGGGTGCATAAAGAAAGAAAAGTGATGGGGATAATTGAGCCCTCCAATTCTTGAATTAGCATTCAGAATAAGGAAGTTAATTCCTTTCGGAAGGCAGCAGCTTAAGACGCCCCTTCCAGACTCCAGACTTTTAGACTCTGGACTTAATGGTCTTGCAGGCACCAGGAATGGGAAACTGTTTATCAGGTAAAGTGTATTACTTTGCTTGCTTCAGAATGTGGCGAGAAAACCCTGCTGCACTTGGGGGGCCCTTTTGCTCATTCTGCTGTCCTGCACTGACAGCACCACCACATTCATGTCATGACCTCAGAATCCAGAAGCAAACAAGACTCAGAACTGAGGCTGCAGAATCTCTAGCTAAAGAAACAGGCAAGGAGCCAGACCAGGTTCAGGTTGTGGAGACCACTGAGCCAAAGGCTGGCCGATAGGAGACCCTCCCCCCAGACCCTCGTGTACTACCTGGGCCTGAAGGGTCCCTGAGCAACCAAATACACCCCACAATGTTTTGTGGCTCAAGTGGCACACTGAGCATACAATGCAGGATGGAGGAAGCATCAGTGGACCAGAGGGTTGGCTCTTTGAAAATCTGAAGTTACCATAAGCCTGGGAGAAGTATTCTGGGGACCGAGGTATAAAAAGATTAGGTTGTGCTTTCAACTTTTGTTGGAGCAAGTTGTTTACTCAGAGCTGTCCGTGGTCCTGCAACTCCTGACCTGCAGGATTCAGCATCAAACCAGAACATGACAGCTCCCTTCCAGCATTTGTCTAATAGTTCGGCACCAGTGTGCTGCACACCCACCATGAAGATTATTGATCTAGGCAGCAGAAATACCTTGCCTACACGGTTCACATCTGTACTTCTCTTAGAACAAGGATGTGGTGTCTTCTGGATGTTGTCCATCACATCTGGCAGCCATGATCTATTGTCAGGGATAGTGGGATCTGGAGGGCTACCCCTGCCTTAGAAGATCAATGGGTGGGTAAGAATAAGGGTGACTATACCTTTAAGGGAACTTCCCCTGTGTGGGTTAGAAGCCTAGCCTTCCTTACCCTGGTGCCCTCCATGTTGTTGTTCTACAGCTGCCAACATCTCAATTAACTGGCCATGCTAGCTGGGGCTAATGAGAGTTGTAGCTCACCTACAGGGCACCAGGTCGGGGCAATCTGAACTAGGTTCCACCAGTGCCACCTGCCCTAGTTCCAGATGCTCCAGATGTTCATGTAGGTATTACTTGTGGTTCCCTCATTAAATAGGGTAAGGTAACATGTGAATTGGCCCTAGAACAGGTATATAACAAATCAGTCAATTATGTTTAAAGTGTTTTATGATGCCATAGTCTTGGAAATGATTTACAGGGGAAGCTGATCCTGGGAAGCTGCCTTATGCCAAGTCAGGAGATTTGTCCATTTAGCTCTGTATTGTCACTCTGCACACACAGGCAGTGGTTCTCCAGGGTTTGAGAGAGAGGTCTTTCCCAGTCCTACCTATTGATGCTGGGGATTGAACTAAGGCTCTTCTGTGTGTATAGCAGGTGCTTTACTGCTGAGTTATGGCCTTTCAGATTCATGTTTCACATCATGAGTGTCTGTTGAGGCCAGAGTTTGGCTTGGGCTCTCTGGTGGATATTGTGCACTTGAAACCCTAAGTCCATCTGAGCCACTGGGAGTGTTGCCTTGGCTTCATAACCTTTGCTTAGTTTAGAATCACATTTTGACTTTCATTAGTTCAATTTTGAACAATGTAATTGAACTAATCAAAGTCAAAGTTTTGCCTACATTAAAATGCAAATGGAGCAAATTATTCCAAGTCAGAGTTCACCGAGGTACTCAAAGGAGGTAAATTTGAATTTGAGGGCTTGTCAAAGGAAATTAATACTCGCATTTGATTTATGGATTTTAATAGCACTCTGTTCATTTAATCTCCTGTATATGAATATATTGGCAGCTGCATGTTTGAGTGCATCATGATAACATACACAAATCTGCTGTGTGTTTCTTTGAGCATGCATGCACATATTATGTGTCTGTGTATGCAAGCATTTGGGGAACTATACATTTGTATGTATATGCATGGTTGTACTCTGGCCTCTGACTCTCATTTATTGGGTGAAAATGGGATTAATTTCTAGAGTCTTTGGTTGCCATGGTACCTGAGCATCCACAATATATAGTGCTGGGGGATTGACTCTCTGCTTATCCCAAGAGTTTGGGGACACTCTATAAACCAGAAGAATAAAGGCTTCTTTCCTCTTTGTGTGGAGCAAAGAGGAAAAGTCAATGACAGCAGATTACTCATTTGTGTCTATGGTTGGGAACAATGAAAAAAGACCTACAGGAGCACATTTCTGTTGAAACCACTCATTAAAAAATGTACACGAGATATTCATCATTGTTCATAATAATATTAACGTTAATACTCAACATTTGTATAATTATAATAATTATACAATTGTGATTTCAAGTGTTTGAAGTGCTTCACATGAATTATTTAGTTGTAATAGTTACAATAGTTACCCTGTAAGATTTTATCTCTTGTTTTTCTGCAATCAAGCAGCATACAAATGTTGTTAAATAAAAATAAATGAAAGATAAAACAGTATTATTCCCTGAGGCTGAGGCCACCTAGTATGCCCATGACAGAGGGACTTCTTCGTTCATAGCTTAGCCTTAGCCATTACATTGCATCTGTTGTCATGGTTGTTCAGTGGTTGTTCAGCAATATAGCACAATATAATCTTGTACACTGAGAAGGGTAGCTACATGGCTCATTCTGCTCTCTGAATAAAATAAGTGAGAGTGGGCTGTGTTAATTGGATTCCAGATATCTACCTATTCTGCCTGTTTGAAAAGAAGTGATAGTAATAATTAATGCCATGATTGGTTAGAAAATTCTGTTAAAGCCATTGCTTGTTCCTTTGGGCTACATCAAAAAAGATGGCAGCAGAGGAAGATAGATGATTAATTGGACTAAGATAGCATCCAAATGAAAAACCAATACTATTGGCTTAAAGACTATGGAATACACATTTTAATGGCAAGACTAGCATGTTCAGTGAATGAAAGGTGTGGAGGGATATACATTAACTGGAGGTTAAAGGGGTGTCATTCTTAAATTTCTGGAATTGGAGGTGATGATGTAGACAAACTTGGTTTTTATAAGAGAGTTGCAGCAGCAAGTAATAATGTGGGGAAAAGAGACCCCTTGGTTCTCCTAGCAACCAGCTCTTTAACCTCTTGAGGAACTGGGTATCTTTACTGATGCTCCAGACTTTATAACCATTTGTTTGTTTCCCTAATCCTACTCAATTTCCCCTGCAGTTTTCTGCCTGGCCCATGCTATAGGACTAAGCCACATAAATCATTCATCCAGGTAGGAGCAGTTCTGTATGCCCACTGAACGGGCCTTCCAATTACTTCACACCAGCACAAATTAAAGGGCCCCCGCAACTCTACAGACCTCTGAATAACAACAGAGTGATCCACAATCTGTGTCTTGATGGAGCAATTAGAGAGCCATTCTGATGCAAATCCAGTGATGAGAACACAGTCCCAGTTTGTGTGTTTTGAAGTCTTGGCCAAATAATTGAATCTCACCCTCCCCTCCCCTGCTCCAAGCCTCTATAAGGTGATATTGACCTCTGCTGGTTGAAATGCTCCACTGAAGCAGAGCATCTGGAATGCAGAATTAAATTTCCAAAATTTTGCAGTGAGGAAGTCCACATTCCATGTTTCGAATATATCAGAGAATTTACACATTAGGTTAATTGGCACACTTTGCTCCCAGAGTGTAGTTTGTGGGGGGGGGGGAGTGAAGTTTGGCAGAATCTGATGTTTTGTTCACAGTTCCCCCACCCCAAAAAATGTATTTCCGTGAACCCTATAGAGCTTTAAACTGTGTGTGTGTTTTGGTGAGTTTAATTCCCTCCCCAAGCTGAAAGTCTCCCCTGTTGCTACATTGTCTTTTCCCACTCCCCTAAAGACGGAGGCGTCCAGTGAGCAGCTTGATGTGGGTGTGTTTTATATAGCTGAAGGGGTGAGCAGGTGGCCATTACTATGCTATGCAGGTGGCTGCATAAAGCCCAGTGATATAACATTTGGGGATGGCATTGTAGCAACTCTCCTGGGGAATCATGCTTCCATCGACTAGGGCAGGCATGTGGGGCTATGGTTGTTAGCCAAGATTTCGGTGCATATTGTTAAAGGTTACTACCATGGCAGTTTCCAGTTTTCTTTGTGAGAGATATCGGGGAGAGAGGCTGGGAGGAAAGGAATAAAACGTCAAAGCAAACACAAGAGAAACAAGCTTGGAGTCAAAGAGGCAGGGCAGAACCATTTGTAGCTCCCACCTGCTTACCTGCAATTGCTGCTCGGTGGGAGCTGGCTGCTCTGTTGGGCATAATTTATTGAGTGTAATTAACTCCTGCTCCAGTTTTCAAATTGGCACTGTTATTACTTATTTCTGCTGCAGAGGTGCCTGGAGAGTGTGGAAGGAGCCCCATTGCGCTAGATGCATATACATAACAAATGGAACAGCTGACCCTTTCTGAAAAAGGCTGCAGCCAAACATGGGAGGTGATTTGGGTGGCTCCTGCAAGAGAGAGTTTGCAAATGTATTTCTGATTGGAGGGCCAAACATCAGTCCTGTATGAAGAACAGATTTGACTTTATGTATTATCTTTCTGCATAAGATGTGCTCAGAACCAAGTAGGTACAGCTCATTGGAAGCCACGGGCGACTTGGGGGCGGGGTGTGTGTGATATGGATCTGGTGATCTGCAGAGCAAGATTACTTCTGCTATGCATTACTGTCTGTACAGCGGAACCCCGGTTTTCGAGTGCCTCGGAACCCAAACGCCGAAAACCCGGAAGTAATTGTTTCCATTTTTGAACGCGCCTCGGAAGTTGAATGGCTTCCGCTGCATGTTTTTTTCCATTTCTTCAGTGGATTTTGCCAACTGCTCATTGATCCTCAGTTTTCGATTACAGATTACCGGTACGTTCGAAAACCAAGGTTCCACTGTACTTTCCTACAGTTGCTGTTTCTGTTATTAAAAGGTACTTAGCACAAAGAACAAGTCAGAGTACAGAACACAAAAGCTATAGAATCTATAAGGAGAGAATTTACCTGTAGTTTTTTTTTTATGTGCAGGGAATTCCCATGGGGAAACAATTCAGGCAGGCAACCCCACTCACCCAACACATACAGATATTGCCTGGACACTTGAGGAAAAAGCTTTCCGATTTGTTTTTACTGATTGTATTCAGTGAATGTTTTTACTGATTGTATAAAATGGCCCTAAGATGCATGGTGTTATGTACTGAGTTGAATAGGATCCAAACTGCAGCAGTCTGATTGGTCCTAGAACAATAGGATCCAAATTGCAGCAGTCTGATTGGTCCTAGAACAATAGGATTCAGAATGCAGCAGTCTGATTGGTCCTAGAACAATGCAGCAGTATGATTGGCTGGCAGGAATCACCCAATCATGCTCCAGATATAAGTGAATCCACAACCTGATTGGCTTACAGTAGAATTCCAGAATTAGCCAATCATGTGCAGCCCATTCCTCCTCACCACTATGAGCTGAATAAAGAGCATGAAATCACTTTGCGACTCTGAGTATATTTCACATGGCAAGTAGTAGAGGCAGAGAAGGAATAATGATGCATGGAGGAAGGGCCAGCTTGGTGTAGCAGAGTGCTGAACTAGGACCAGGGAGGTCCAGTCAACCTCTCCTGGCCTCACCTACCTTACAGGGCTATGGTGTAGGCTGGGGAAGAGAGAAAGAGAATAATGTATGTATACCACCTTAGAGTTCCTTGGAAGAATGGCAGACCATAAATGGAAAACAAATGAATACAGTGGTACCTTGGGTTAAGTACTTAATTCATTCCGGAGGTCCGTACTTAACCTGAAACTGTTCTTAATCTGAAGCACCACTTTAGCTAATGGGGCCTCCTGCTGCTGCCGTGCCGCCGGAGCACAATTTCTGTTCTCATCCTGAAGCAAAGTTCTTCACCTGAAGCACTATTTCTGGGTTAGCAGAGTCTGTAACCTGAAGCGTATGTAACCCAAGGTACCACTGTACTGGCAAAGAAAGGGTCAATATCAACAAGAAATGCTCCTTGTGTGTTCTGGTCTCTTCCTGGCTTGGGCTTGCTTTCCCTTTCCCGGCTTGCTTTCCCTCCCTACCCCCTCTTCTGGCTCTGTTCACTGCTTTGGGCAGAGCTGTGGACATTTAAAAGGTGCGGGGCTGGGGTGGGGGCAAGGGGAGGGGATAGAAATCTATGAAATGTCATGTAGAACTTGCTTTAGCCAGGGGCTGGGTAGGAGGGACAGGAGGGAAATGAAAAGAAGGTGCTGCTGGGTGCAGTTTGTATGCCTGGTTAGATCATAAAAGTTTTTAAAGAAAAAAAGACTCTTTTTTTTTTTAAGTGGATGAGGAGAAACCAAACAATGGCCAGGAATTTGCCCAGATGGGAAGGGAATCTGCCCAGATGGCCACCGGTAACATTAAGCGGCATGGCTGCAGTAAGATTAGCACCTCGCTTAAGAAGTAATTATTTTAACACTAAGGAGGAAACTGGGAAGTGGAACATTAATTAGGGCAATGCATGCACTTAAATGCAGAATACACAACCTGTTCACAAACACCGCATATATTGATTGGACCAGATGTACCCTAATGGAAGCAGGCCCTGGAAAGGAGAGGCTGTGGAGGTTCTGGAAAAGTTTTGCTGGAAAAGTAGATTTTGAAAAAAGCTGACTTTATGACCACCAAGAATGAGCTTTTTCAGATATTGGGTGTAGTGTGGTGGAACAAGGCACAGAGGCTGGTGGAGTGAGAGAAGGCACAAAAGTGCATGTCTAAAAGGGAAGGGGTGGAAAGAGAGTCAGCTGTGGCAGAGAGGAAGGTAGCTTTAAATTTAAGGACTAGGAGCTGAAACTAATATGGTTTCTCACAGGGAGAGGAGTGTGTGAGCAATAAAAAGTTGATTTTATCAAGAACTTGGAAAGTCATTTTTCTTTTAAAACAGCTCACACTGCACAAATAAGATTTAACACCTGTGACCCATCTATGTGTGCTTCTCCCCAAACTGACATTTCAATATATCGGTAGAAAATACCCATTTTGTGCCAGGTGTACTTGTACCCGCACACCTACTTTGTTCAGCAACAGAAGCAAATGGTATAGGGAATAATAACCAGAGTGGTTGCCATTGATTAGCAAATCACTCCCAACCGTCCTCTAGCACAAGCAGCAGTCTTTAGTTAGTTATGTTAGTCAAGTGAATCTGTCTGGACCCTCTGAGGTTCTTCTCTGGGTGCCCCCACCCAAACAGGCTCAGAGGGTGACAACAAAGGCTGTGGCCTCCCTGCTGCCAACAATGACAGGTTAAGACTTTCTGTGCCCGGATAAGACTCTTCTCTTCTTCCACACATTTGATGCAGCTACATCAATGCTTAATGTTAGCCTCATTCCACATTGTTGATGATGTTTTTGTCTGTATATTTTCTGTGAAGGCTGGTGTTGCTTTATGTTTAATACATTGACCTCTTGTTAAAAATTTGATGGCCTTTGTTTTTCACAATTTTTTAATGTGTTTAAACTTGATTGTAAGTTGACTAAAGACCTGAAGGTTGGGGGGGGGGGGCAAACCAGAATAACTTTTTTGGAGGGGGTTCCAGGGTTTTTTCTTCTTCATTATTTTGGCTTTGTTTCCCCACCCCACTACTCCCGGGCCTTTACATCTCTACTAGAGATTGACTTGTGTTAGGCAACCAACCAATCTTAATTATTTGATTAACAGTTAAAGTGTGCCCCTATTTCTCTTCCAGTTCCTCCTTGCAGTACAGCCCAGAGTTGAACATGGCTTTGAAATCTGAAGGAAATAAGGGGACTTTTGCTTTGAGCCAAAGACAGAAAATATTTCTTTTTTCCACCTAGTCCAATGGTCCATCTAGTCCAGCATCCTGTTCTCACAGTGGCCGCCCTAAAGCCCCTGGGAAGCCTGTGTGCTGGGTTCAAGTGCAACAGCATTTTCCCCTCCTGCGATTCCCAGAAACTAAGATGCAGAGGCCTAATGCCTCTGACAGTGGAGGTAGACCTAGAACATGGGTAGGCAAACTAAGGCCCGGGGGCTGGATCCGCCCCAATCGCCTCCTCAGTCTGGCCCATGGATGTTCTGAGAATCAGCATGTTTTTACATGAGTAGAATGTGCCCTTTTATTTAAAACACACCTCTGGGTTTTTTGTGGGTCCTGCCTGGTGTTTTTACCTGAGTAGAATGTGTTATTTTATTTAAAAAGGTTATTTGTAGGGCATAGGAATTTGTTCATATTTTTTTTTCAAAATATAGTCCGCCCCCCCCCCCCCCAAGGTCTGAGGGACAGTGGACCGGCCCCCTGCTGAAAAAGTTTGCTGACCCCTGACCTAGAAGCTTCTGATCTTTTCCCTCATACCGCATAGTATTCAGAAAAATTCTACGATAAGTAACGTAAGTTAGAGGCTGGAATGGAGTTTATTCAGCAGCCAGGCCCCCTTGGCTGAGCCATAGGCACCCTGTCTCAAGTGCAATGAGGAGGAACCCATGTGACTGTATTCTGCTCCTGAAGGCATTGGTATTGTCGATATTAAAGGGAGGAGCTTAAGATGCCCGATGGAATCCTGCATTTAGGTGACGCCAAGGTAGCCAGGTTTGGGAAAGTGTCAATTGGCTGCTAATTATCAGCCACCCAAACCGCTGTCAAGGCTGCAGAGGCTTCTCGTAAAAGGGGCTGCAGATTTTTCTTTGGGACCCTCAGTGTTACTCCGTTAACTACAGTTAAGAATGTTACTCTTGTGTTGGGAGCAGTTTTTCGACTCCTGGTCCAGCTGGGCTCTCCGGGCTTCCACTGGTATATTGTATTCCCCACCAACACGTGGATTCTTCTCTGCCACTGCACAGCACAAGGTGGCAAGACCAGGATAGGAAGTTCTGGGATGGTGACGTCGTAGCTCACAGTGCCATCCTTGCTGAGGAAGAAACACTTGTGGGTGCCAGAGATCAGGGCCCTGATTACCGTGCCGGGTGTCTCGCGCCGGCTGCTCTCCTCAACAAGCCCGCCGATGACGAAGATCCCATTGTCCATGGTCACAGCTGTGGATTTGTAGCACTGAAAAGCCAGAGGCACCTGATTCCACACATCGGAACCTGTTTCATAAATCAGAATGCCCCTGTGAGCAAGGCCGCTTGCCCTTGTGTGAGAGAACCCTCCAATCAGGTAGAGCTTGTTTTTCAATGTGGCAGAGGCAAAATGACTCACTGCAAATGGCAAGTTGGCAATGGGAGACCAGGACTTCTGCACTAGGTCAAAGCTTTCTGCAGAATCAAGCACACTTCGGCCACTCCGACCCCCCAAAGCATACAGCTTCTGCTTACATGCTAGGAAGCCATGTTCTCGCCGAGGAGTGGACATGGATGGCAGCTGCATCCACTGGCCGGTAAGAGCATCAAACTCGTGCAGATTGCCTAAGACGGAGCCATTAAGCCTTTGTCCCCCAGAGACATAGAGCTTGTGCCCCACAGACAAGAAGCCAGAGGAATCTAGATACATCAGGGGTGGTATCTCCTCCCAGCTTTCTGTCTGCAGGCTGAATCCCAGGAAGTGAGTTTTCAGACGTTCAACTACGCCTCCCTGCATGTTGCTTACAAAAAGGCCCAAGCTCACAATCCAGTCATCGTACATGCCGTGCCTGAGACCCCCGCTCTTCCGCAACCTCCCTTCTCCGTCCAGCTGCTCCCACTGCAGGTGAGCATGTCCATATTCTTCGATTATGTCCTTCTGGACTACCGTGATCTCTTCGGAAGTAAGAAGCGGGAGGCGGACTTGTTTCAGCAGCTTCTTGATCAGTGAGAGATGCTCGGCTGGTTGAGACCTCACCCAGCGCTGCACAGCGTGGTAGACGATCAGCTCAGAAGACACCAGGAGTTTGTCTGAGGAGACAATGCTGATCACCGTGCTGGGATCCAAGCCTGGAAAGGCCTCGTGTTGAGAAAGAGGTTCAAAGTTAATGGTGATGTGGCGTGTGGCCACACGAAGCAGCGCTTGGTGGTTGTGAGCATATGCCAAAGCATAAATCCCCAGGCAGCTGTCCATAGAAATGCTGTCAGCAAGGAATCTGGTGAGAGAAAGAAATTAAATATGGATCAGTGGGGAACTGCAGGGGAATTTCACTCTCCAGATGGTGAAAGAGACAGCTTTTTGCGCTCAGCAGCAAAGGGACTGGCATGCCCACTGGCATTCTGACCTGTTATCCCACCGCCAGAGACCAACACATGCCGGTTAAAATAAGTTTGCCAAGGTGTCTGAAAAATGTACATTTTTTATATTTTGCTGGCAGCCCGCTCAAAAGCAAGATGCTTCAAGTGGAGCTAGAATTGTTTGTTGCATCTTTTCTCCAGGCTCAGGAGGAAAGGGATCACTTTAAAGGATGGGGGAAATGCATTGGAAGGTAACAGGTCAGGACTTTGGAGGAGGAAAGCTGAAACAAGCCACAGTAAGGGAAATGTCGGACACCTGAATGAATGGAACAAAATGGGATAGCCAGAGGGAATGAGTTGTGGATATGGAGAAATGGTGCAGCCAAAATATATGTGATTTGCAATAGTAATTGTGAGCTACAAATAAGCCCTTCCATGTTAAATAGCACTTGTGTCAGTGTGTGAAGTTTGGAGTATAGGCAATACTCCAAGGATCTGCATGCATCCCATCTTTCATTTTGCCTGATCTCTCTTTCCTCCAGGAAAATTCCCTCAGTTACAAAGTGAAATTAATTTAAAGGCAGTAATTGTGGAACTCCAACTGTCCCATAGCAGTTTACTTGCTGCTGAGGGCCCAGTTGAACATTACAACAAAGCGCTCAGCTGTTAGTAAACTGCTGTGGGACAGCTGGAGTTCACCAATTATTGTCTTTAAATTAATTTCATTTTGGTTAATGGGTAATGTGGTGGAATTTTTGGAGATTGATATCCTCTGTGAACCCCCCAGAATTACGACAGCACTGTGTGAACCAGTAAATTTTCCATTCTTGTTTAGCTTGCCAGCCAATACGTCTGTGTTGTCTGGGGCCCAAGTGAACACAGTCCTTGATTTCTTTGACAAACTAGGCAAAGGTCAAGGTACAGATGTCTGTCATTTTAATGAATGAAAACTCAAACTCGCTTTTGACATAAGCTCAGACAACTTACATTTCCCCAGACACTGGTGCTGGGTTCCTCCCCAATGCCACTGCTTGCTGCTGCAAGAAGCAGCAGCAGCAACTGCACTGGGCACTATTTCCCACCCCAAGCAATGCTTTAGACCTAGTGTCATTCAAGGGCATTGTCTGTGTTTATATTCAGGTCATTGTGCTGCCCCACAAATAATAATAGCTGCCTCCCCCCAAAGAAAGTTGGGAATATTCAGTGAAAAGCCTCAGATATATTATCAGAAAAATGTCTTCTGAGAAATTTCAGCTCAACTCTAGATTGTGCCTCCATACTGTATCTCTTAAGGATTTCACCCACTGATCCAAGGATCCCCAGTCCCAAATCCAAAACAGGATCTGTTTACCTGCCAATAATCTCCTGCAGTGGGCGGATGACAAGCCTATTGGCAGCTGTGAAGAGATCCTGAGCAGTCTCTGGTGTAAGCAACAACTCTCCAGTGTAGAGATAATCTAGAATTCTTTGAAGAACAGAAGAGGCCATGTCTTCGAACACAACTTGCCTTTCCCAGCATTCTCTAAAGGGCCTGGTGAACATGGCCCGGAAGTAAGGGCTGAATGCGGCCAACAATGCCCTACAAAGAGAGGCAGCAAAGCGACTACGTCAATTAAAAAAAAAGTCAGCCTTATGTTATGTATAAAAATGCTAAGCTTCTGGGGTTACATGATCCTTCAAAACAGGAATATATTTCTGCCACTCAGGATGAAACAATTCTAAGGACACACATGTTCACTATCTCAGTCATCCCTTACTTGGGAATATTCCTCTTCTTCCATGTACTGCTGCTGCGCTCAGTTGATTTGCTCTCTGTGCTTTCATTCCTGTAGCAGGTTTGCTAGTCCAGCTGTTAAAGAAACAGAACCTTCATCCCCTTAAAAAAGAGTCAGCAGCCTGTAAGCAGGCCAGTATCAGCCCATGTGATGGCCACTGCAGGAATGGCTCAAGACATTTTGTCACCTGAGGCGAGCTACAAAATTGCCGGCCCCCCCAGGAAGAAGGGGTGAAGTGAAGTTGTACACCAAGAACAGGGTGTGAATAAAGGCCACTGCAGAGGTGGCATGGGGAGGGCTGTCAGGGAGGCAGCAGATCTAGCCTCCAAGGAGCGTGCTGCAGCCATGAATGATCCCTTTCTTGGAGGCCAGATCTGCTGCCCCTGTGGATCCTGCTGCCTGAGGCAGTTGTCTCACTTTGCCTTATGGGTGATCCGGCCCTGGGCACTGTAAGGCCTAGTCTGCACAAGCAGCAGAATGGACTGTATCACTTCAGACTGCAGGTGGCCAATTACATTTTGGAAAGTTTCCTTCATAAACTATATGCATAATTAGCATGGCAAGAATCCTGGTGTACAAAATTTAATTTGCAGGAGAGCAAACCCCTCCCCCAATACACACCAAATCTTTCCCCCATTTAGATACTTTCAGAAATCCATTTTATTTTATTTTATTGGATCTGAAGGAAATAGCGCTCTCCCAGTTGTCTGCAACAAATGGTACTCAATGTCTCTGAAGGTGAAGGTTTGATTTAGTTATCACGGCCAATGACCATTGAAACCTCCATGAATTTGCCCGATCCTGTTTTAATTTAATATGGTGACCCTCACCAGACTGGATGACAATGAAATCCATAAATCAGTTGTGTGTTGTGTTAAAAAGTACTTTGTTTTGTCTGTCCTGAATCTCCTACCAAACACTTTAATTGGGAGACTGACACTCCCACAATTCTAGAGGAGGGGAACAGATTTTCTATCCACTTCCTCTACACCTTACATAATTCCATAAATCTTTATAAATCTAAATGATAAACCTTAATTTGTATAAACCTCTCCATGAATGGGATTTCTGCTAATCTTCCCTCATTCCCACCCCATTAAATGAGCCCCTGTCAGACGTGAATTGCAAATGTAAGCTTTTAGAGGCATATGACTAGCGCAAGAACCTGAGCCATTGGCTTATTCGGAATGGCAGTGATCTGGCAGGATGCATTGTGACAAAGATTGTTACACTCTTGTGTCAGAGGCTGTGTTGCTCCCATAGAGCCGGAGCATCTCAGTGCTGATGTGCATACTCTGCACTTGCCTAGGCAATTTCACCTCCCTAGGCAAAGCATTCGCTTTGCTGGCTATGGATAACATGAGCTGCTTCATCAGGCCAATATTCACTAGCAGGCTGGAGACCAGCAAAATCCAGGAACTCACCTGTGACAGGAGAAAATCCTTCCTTCAGCCATCAGGGTGGCATCACAGAGCTGGTGGGCCTCATAGAGCTGTTTTAAGCCTGTAAGGAAGGGGAGGCAAAACCAAGTTGGTGTGCTAGATCCTGACCAGAAACAACAAGGGCAACAAGAGGTAGACCTATCCAACTGGTCGTGTAAGACAAGCACAGAGAATTTGGGGGTTGATGTTAAACCTCCTGTTTCCAGCAATGCTCCTGGTTTAAGAGCATATTAAGGCACTATTCTGGACATGTTCAGTTATGGAAATTTCTTAGTCCTGCTAGAAACTCACTGGGTTCTGTTTCAGCTTTGTTTTGCTATGATGAAGGGCCATCGATACGATACAGAGCTGAACATCTATATTCTGCAGTAAACTTACCCTGAATTGTGTAACATCCCAAAGAAGTAGAACTCAAGCTTAGGTCATCCATTCCACTGCTATCCTGTTCCTTTTTGGTATCCATAATCCATCGGCAGGTTCAAGAATCTCTAGAAAAAAGGACTCCTCCGAGACTCACCAACCAGTCATTTCTAGGGAAGAAGAGAGAGCCTTCAATTGGCAGTGAGATGTTGGGAGCTAGACTACTCATGGGAGTCAGCCTCGTGGGAGTTAGAATACTGATGATGTGGAGCTCCAGGACACACCACCATCAGGCCAAATATATCCTCACAGATACTCTGCTGTCCTGAAACCCATTGTTATATAATACATTGTTTTTTAAAGTCCTCCAGGTTTCCAAACAAAAAAACTGCAGTCTCATGTTGCAGTTCTGAACTACATGGCCATGGCCATAATCACTTTGAGGCCAGACCTAATCCCAGTGCTTTTTTTCTAGAAAAATGTTTAGGGGTACTCTCATTTTCCTACTCATATTGAAATACTGCCCCTCAAAGAGGCCAAACTTAGATTCACAAAATGTTTAGGGGTATATGTCCCTCCCCCTCGAAAAAAGCACTGCCTAATCCTATCCCTCTTTTTCAGATTGTGTAGTGTCTTCTCACAGGTACTTAGGAATAATGTTCCCTGGATCAGATACTTAGGAATAATGTTCCCTGGATCAGGTACTTAGGAATAATGTTTTCCTTCTTTGCTACCTCTTGAATAGTCAACCTTCCCCTGGCCTTGAGGTTAAGAGAGGGGGGGAGTGTAACTCAGTAGCAGAGCACCTGCTTGGCATGCCAAATGTCAAGTGTCAATCCCCAGCGTCTCCATTTAAAAATTAAAATGGGAAGCAGGCAATTGGAAAGACTCCTTCCTGAAACCCTAGACAGCTGTAGCCAGTCTGAGCAGACAATACTGAGCTAGGTGGACAAATAGTATAAGACAGACTTTTATGTTCTATGAAAGGTGGTGTATCTGTTGCCCTGGAACACTTCAATGACTTACAGTAAGGGTAGGGAACCAGGGGCCCTTTAGGTGTTGCTGGATTACAGCTTCCCTCTCACGCTGGCTAGGACTGATGGGAGGTGGAGTCCAACAACATCCGGAGGGCTACTGCTTCCACACCACTGAGAGATTCCCGTATCCTGTATCTTCCTATCCCTTTTGTTCCCAAATGATGCTCACAAGGGTCTCCAGTCCATCTGGTTGCTACCAAGAACTGGTTTCAAGATGGTGCCTGTACCTGAGACAGGGATTAGTTGGTTGAGAACCACTTTGGGTTATTATAGGGCCTGGAACAAATCCTGGTGGAGAAGCAGTCCCAAAAAAACTGGGGGAAAAATGCAATCCCAGTGCTAGTCAACATGGGTCTCAGCACATAGTATGAGGTGGTTTCACATATAAAGAAGAGGGCTGATGTTCTGGTTTTGGTTGCTGGCCATTTGGTGAAACCAAGATATTTAGGCCATTGTGTCAGAAGTGTGAATTGCAGAGCACAGGAACAACTCTAAATCCCCAAGTATAGGCAGACCACCCATTATGACTACAAGCCTTGACACAGACAGGCAGCAGCCAATGAGCTGTTAATCTTTTACCATTCCCATTTCTTATTTGCATATGGGAGACCAACAAGGCATATTTTAAAAGCCATTGGCTGGGCTGGTAGGTGCAGAGGAAATAATTTCTTCTTTCATATGTAGCCCCTTTCAAAAGTTTTACTTTTACAAGTGGAGGTCAGATTTTTAAAAGTCAAGGAAATCATGCAGCTGCTGCGTTCTGAAAGAAGAAACATTTGATAGCTGTGGAGCTCAGAGATGATGTACTAATAGCCACATGATGGGTCAGTTGCCATCCAGTGGAGTACCTGAGGGTGGGTTGCCAAGCTGTTAACAATGGACATTGGAAACAAAAAGAGCTAATGGGTGGGTTGCTTTTTAAAAGGAGTGGGGCAAATGGGTGGCTTCTATGCTGAGTCAAAATTCTTTGAGGATGACCCTGCATTAAGGGACTCATCCTTTTAAATATGGAGTATCTACTTATTGTACCAGCAACCTTAGATTGCAGCCTCCAGCTACTTACACTTGCAGTGGGTAAGCACAGGCAGGTGTGTACATAAAGCTGTATCCCTACTGTAGGGGACAAGATGTTAGGATATTTCCGTTCCACCTTAAAAGGGAGCAGGATGTTTGTGTCACAGCCTGCGTATTTCCTGTTCACAGGATGTTTCTGTTTTGATAGAGCTGTTGTCTCTTTCTCTCTCTGCCTGAGCAGACCGAAGCAGGCAGTCATGTTTTTTCTTTGTTCTGACCAACGCTGAATAAACTTCTAAATGATACTCTCCTGAGTGCAACTTTCGCTGTGCATTATCTGCTGATAGAGCGTGCATCAGTTCTGGAATGTGGAAAGCTATTTTCTGGAGCTCGTGTCGCTAATTGCTGATACTGCGTTTCTACGGGAGGTCGATGGACGTCCGGAGACGGCTTGGGAGCCATGATGGACTTTGTCTCCCTGGCAGTATCCCAACACAAGATACCTTGGTACTTTAGGGCTCACCTGGAGGCTACTGTGACACACCATATGGAAACTGTTGGTTGGCATCTGTGTCTGTACTGGGAGACAATGGAGGAGTGCGCCTTTGGAAGGTTACAGTGCCTGTTGTGGCTATAGAGACCAATACAGGAGAGAGATGCTTTATTGCAGTTGGGCAGACGAAGGCATACCATGGTGCTGTTGCAGGTGTACCATGGTGTTTCTTCTCTTTGTGCTCCTCCCAGCAATCATTCCTCCTCTGGTCACTGCTATGGTCTGTCTTCAGGCGCTGCAGTCTGCAAGGGATTCCCACACGGTGGGGTTTGATGTTGCCTGCCTTCACATCACATTTGCAGACATCTTCGTAATGCAGAGCTGGTCTGCCAATGGGCCTGGTGAGTAGGAAATTGCCCAACTGTATGTCTGCAATGGCAGTTTTGTTCAGTTTAGTGTTACCTGCTCTGCTTGTCTCCATTTAATGCTGTTTATTCATTTTTTTAATTATTTATCAAATTTATATACCGCCCTATACCCGGAGGTCTCCTGTTACTGTTGATCATTTAATTAACTTCTATTAGATTTTTTTTAGGGACGCGGGTGGCGCGGTGGATTAAACCACAGAGCCTAGGACTTGCCGATCAGAAGATGAGCAGTTCGAATCCCTGCGACGGGGTGAGCTCCTGTTGCTCGGTCCCTGTTCCTGCCAACCTAACAGTTCGAAAACGCATCAAAGTGCAAGTAGATAAATAGGTACTGCTCCAGCGGGAAGGTAAACGGCGTTTCCATGCGCTGCTCTGGTTCGCCAGAAGTGGCTTAGTCATGCTGGCCACATGACCCGGAAGCTGTATGCCGGCTCCCTCGGCTAATAAAGCGAGATGAGCGCCGCAACCCCATAGTCGTCCACGACTGGACCTAATGGTCAGGGGTCCCTTTACCTTTATTTAGATTTTTTAATATAAAGCATTGCCTCATCCCACTGGCCCCTCTGGTAGGCAAGATGAAGTTCCCTCGTGTCACAGAAAAAATATCCTTACTGGCATTTAGGGGGTTAAATCTAACTAAAACATTGCACTCTATTATGTGGTAGCCGCTCAAAATGCTTCTATGTAGCTAAGTCACATGGTTGTAATAATATTTATTTACCATATGGACAATTCCAAAGCACATGGGGCAACTCTGCGCCATCAGCCCCTTGGAACAGGCAGTGTTGGTTTTAAGACCATCCACACAAAGTCAGGGTCATCCACGTAGTAAGAGGATTTCAGACATTACAGTCCCTGCCTGGAATGCTGTCCTGTGAATTAGGAATGGGCACAGCGTCTTTGCATTATCCGCACAGGTGATGGCATATAATTATTGTATTATTGCCATCATGTTGTAACAAGGGGGAATTTCAGGTTTGAGCACATTAGCTTGGAGCGCATCCCATGTACATTATGTCAAATGCTGCAGCCCAAAACACTTAGTCTTCACCTGGAATAAGCCATGCGGTAGATTTAGAAATTCAGTTTTTAATTGCAGTCAGCTTTCCTGATCTTCCTGCTGGTGGTTGGCATCTCGTTAAAAAATGCCACCCAGCAGTGTGCAGGCTTGGTGTCAAAGACTGTGTGCACGTCCCCATCTGGCTCCATAATTACTACCTTCACATCAGCAGAGGAATGTTAATAGGTAATATGTAAACACAAAATCTTTTATGTTTACCTAGTAAACATCTGGATGGAGAGCTTTGGATAATCTCCGATTGGGCTAGAAAAACAAGGGTGGAACAGAATCGTGGAGAATGAAAGCAGGAGGACACCAGCAGAGCTCTGCATGGGGGAAGGAATGGAGCGGCAAGGAGAAGGGGGCTTCTGAACAACTTTAGGGGCCAGCAGAACTGGAATAAAATAAGTCTATGGCTATATTAGCAGCACATCAGAGGAACTCAAGTGTCCTTCTGCATCTTGTTTGCTTCCCGGTTTGCAAACCTATCCTGCGGGGTGCAGAGAAACCTTAGTCTCTGGAGCCCCATGTGGCCCTTCAGACCTTTCCTATTGGCCCTCTAGACTCTCCCTAGGTTGGGTGGAGGATGGGCTGTGTGAGAGTATGTACGAGGTAGTCTACTGTAAAAGGCATATTTGCTCCACCCAGTTTTGTCTCTGGCTTTGCCCACCATTTTCATGTGGCTGCCCATCAAAGTTAGTCGACATGACTAGCTTAGGTTCATGAATTTCAATGGGTCTATTCTGAGTATGACATAGTGGAATACAACCCATTAGGTTGGACCGAGGCTTAGCCATGCTTAGAGTTACTAAAAGAAAGGGATCATTTAAGTCCCATTGATTTCAATAGGTCTACTCTAAGCATGACTATGTCTGGGTTTATTATCACACGAATAATCATCATTGTGGTAGGAAATAAATTTATAAGTTCCCCCCCTTTCCTTTTAATGTTTCTTTTTCCTTTTCTTTTAATGTGTACACATATTTTGCTTTTTTGTATTTAATAAGCTTTTCATTTTAATGTTTCATTGCTTTTTATTTTTTGAGTTCTCTTTTGAGTTCCTCCTACGCTGCAGTTTGGAAATACAAAATGCAGTCGAACAAACAAACAAATATTTGATTTTCATCAGTAGTGGGAGCTCCCTTGTTCTACATTTCAACATGACCATAAGAAACAATATCTCCAAGTTCAGGTAAGTAAATACTTTTCTTTTTTTAAAGAAATAAAAATACAGACTTGGTGACAAAAAGCAGTATATAAACACATTGGGTTGGGTGCGTTTCAACTAAGTTGTTGCATGTGTGGAATGAGGTCCACTTGTGCACCGTTCCCCCCTCTCCCCCTCATGCCCCCTAAAGCTGCTCTGAATTGTTGATGACATCCATCTGTCTTGAAAGACAATGGGCTGCTCTGAAGGGTTGAAGGAAACCAAAGAAGAAGAAGAAGAAGAAGAAGAAGAAGAAGAAGAAGAAGAAGAGGAGAAGTTTGGATTTGATATCCCGCTTTGTCACTACCCTAAGGAGTCTCAAAGTGGCTAACATTCTCCTTTCCCTTCCTCCCCCACAACAAACACTCTGTGAGGTGAGTGAGGCTGAGAGACTTCAAGAAGTGTGACTAGCCCAAGGTCACCCAGCAGCTGCATGTGGAGGAGCGGAGACGCAAACCCGGTTCACCAGATTACGAGACTACCTCTCTTAACCACTACACCACACAGATTTATGGGGAGAGGAAAGGGAGGGAAAGTCTTGTTGCATGATTACACCTTGTTCCTCATGCTCGTACCTCCCTGCTTAGCACTGCAGTGAATTCTACCCAATAAATATTATAGTAATAAAATAAATAGCAATCCTAAAGTTTCCATGTGGGGATCTGCATTTGATCTAGTTTTTCTTTCTACACACCTAAAGGTGAAATAGCACTATAATATTTGCAGTGTTTGATAAATCCCTGCCAATCACAACTGTATTTAGTTTGCATTGGGAGAGGTCTGAATTACAGAAAATGTCAGAATTATAAATGTCTGTGCAAAATACCAAATGGCTCCAGTAATTCCAATTACGTGCCCAAGTCAGGTCAACCTTGGCATCATCTCTAGGAAGAGATGCTCAGTTTTGGCAAACTTTAAATACGAAACCTGACAGATCAAAATAAATAAATCAATAAATAAACCAGCCATCTCTTCTGCTAGATTCTGCATTTATTTCTTCAGAGCTGATAAATTTAAGGCAAAAAGAAAAAGAAAAAAGAAAAAGGGAAAGCTGAATGCTCAATAGCTTCATGAGACTAATTATGATAAACAGCCCCATCACAGTTAATATCCGGCCATTAATTCCCAGATGGAGCTGTGGAAAATGTCAGGATTGGAAATGTCAGCTCTTTAAGAGGACCTGGCAGCCACTGAAGTGGGGACTGAAGCCTCAGCCTGATATTAGGAAGGGAAGGACAGAGGCACAATTCAGGACAGAGGCAATAAATGGGAGCTGTGCAACTAAGCAGCATCTTCCCACTGGGGTATATGTATCTATTCACTTTAAAACGGCGCATACGCTCCATTTCTCCTAAGAACAGAATCCATAGTGGCTAGTCACATAATATTAAAACATAATAAAATAACCAATAACATTTTTAATTAAATGTTATTTTTTAAAAAATTCCCACTACCACAATTTAAAAAGCAGCCCGGAAAACATTTAATGTAACACGAGGAGCCCCCAGTGGCACAATGGGTCAGTGCATCTGGCTGTTAACTGGAGTTTTGGTGGTTCGAACCCACCTAGGGACGGATGTGGTCAGGATTCCTACATTGCAGTGATCCTTTCCAACTCTACAACTCTATAATTCGATGATTTAAAACACTAATAAAGGCAGAGTGAGAACACTGCAACAAATGAAATTCCCTCCAAAGAGGAAAGTATGCAAGTGAACAGGACAGGCTTGCCTGATGCTCAAAAGTTAACAACGCAGGTGACATGTGGATCTCTTTTTGGGATGGAGTTCTGTTGCCAGAGTACGATAGAAATGACTCTCTCCCCTTTTGGCACTTGTCTGATGTCTGCAGGTAGAGTCACTGGAGGAGAGGCAGTGATGACCGTCTCAAACGTTGGGTGCTCTCATGTGGGACAAGGTTCTTCTTGACCGAGTGTCAGGCCTTGGTCAACCTCCAAGACAAGCTGTAGATGGAGGCTCTGGTTATGGTATCCCCCTCTGAATGAAGGGGATCTGTACGGCTCTTCAGTGGGACATGTTACAAGGAACCAGGTTTGGAGCAACCATGATATAGAGCTAGCTCCTCAGGTCACCTGGGCTGGCTGAACTGATGAACCCCTGAGTGGCTGGGGAAACCCAGCCAGATGGGTGGGGTATAAGTAATAAAAGTGTTGTTGCTGCTGCTGCTGCTGCTGCTGCTGTTACTACTACTACTACTACTACTACTTTACCATCCTTGGCCAATGTATGGGTGGTGCTCCAGCACAGAAAAGGTTGGACCAGTGGTGGCTCCTTTAGGTTGTGTGCTAGCTTGGTGTTGTAGAGAGCAAGTCAGCTGGGCCCTGTTCCCTGAGTCCCCCTGTTTGACCCTGGTGGTACCTTACATTAGTGCTTGAAAGGTCCAATGGAGTAGGCAGTGCTGGCTAGCAGCTAATCCAATGTACAGTGGTTATGAACAGTCCTGCTTACGAACGCTTCAGGTTACGAACTCCACAAACCCAGAAGTAGATGTTCCGGGTTGCGAACTTTGCCCCAGGATACGAACGCAATCCGCTTCCGGGGCCACGGGAGGCCTATGTAGGGAATGCGCGCCTTGGGTTAAGAGTGCTTCGAGTTAAGAACGGACTTCTGGAACAAATTAAGTTTGAACCTGAGGTACCACTGTAATGGGCCTGGATAGCAAAGTGCTGTTTTCTGAAGGATTGAAATGCCTAGGCCTCCATCAGTCAGTGTCGCTGACTCAGAAAAGCAATCAGGACTGGCCTAGTGTGAGCTTTTGTTCTGCGGATATTTGAAAGGTGGAAAGGGAACCTTTCCTCTCCATATCCTCCTGCTGATTGCATGGAAATCAGATGTCAGAAAGGTGAGTGAGGATTTGTGTTGAGGTACACTGATTATGTTATGCCTAAGGAAAGCATCAAAGTGGGACGACCAGTTTTTGATGGCGTTTGGGCAGAATACTTCTGATCTGCCTAGTGTCGCTCCCTCACAAAGAGAAGCAGATTCTGTTTACAGAAACAGCTCTTGCTCTCTGAAAGCACTGTGAGAGACAGAAAAGCAACAGGAGCAAGAAATGAGAGAAGCTGCACATGAGCAGTGTTCTCCTTTCTACATGATCCTTAAAGATACAAGATCCCCTTTGAAGGTGCAGGATCCATATACATCAAGGGGAGAATTTCTGCCAGTTGAAGCTTTTATAGCTACAGTGGAACTACCAAGAGGGCCCTCAAGAGGGTCTGTAGGGAAGGAAGTGAGCTTCCGGGTATTTTCGGCTTGAATCATTCCGGGCTTTAAACACTAATGTGAGCGTCTTGAATGGGTCCCAGAAACAAACTGGCAGCCAGCACAGCTCTGTTTAAAATGAGTTATATGGGATCTAAATGGAACCCCAGCCAGTAATCTGGCTACTGCATTTTGGACTAATTGAAGTTTCTATGTCATCTTGAAGGGCAGCTCCACATAGCAATAATCCAGTCTGGAAGTTACCAGAGCATGGAGTACAGTGGCCAAGCCATTCCTATCCAAAAGGGGCGACAGCTGGCAGACCAGCTGGAAAAGGGCATTGCTAACCACCAAGGCCACCTGAGCCTCTAGTGACAGTGCTGAATCCAGCTGGGTGGTGAACAGGATGAAGATTTGAGTATCCCTCCTTCTGCCTGCCACTTCTCTGCTTCAAACTCTGCCCTCTCCACACCACTATTTGGATGTTTGGTGATGAGCTGGGTTCCTAAACCTGGATTTCCCCAAGATGTATTCTCAGACAATCAGAGGGATTAGGTATGATGAGGGAATAAATCAGCGCTCGGTAATTCACCGGCAAGGCAGGTACAGAAACACACAAGATGTAGACAGAAAACACACAGAGAAGCATCAGATGCAGAGGCAACAGTCTTGGACCTTCAGGGCGTTACATTTCCCTTTAGCTGAACAGTTCAAGCAAGAGAGCCAGAGTCAAAGAACAAGAAGTTAACAAGCGATAATCACCCTTCATTGCTTGCACCTTGCCCAGTTCCTTGTTAGCACCATTCCTGACCCGGAGTTTCCTGCCACAAATCCATCTGATGCCTGAGCATCTTCTTGGGGTGAATTAGCAGGAGTTCTGATGTTTTGACTTAATAGCTTGGCAATTCAGGAAGCATGCATCTTTGTTTATTGGTGCGCAGTTGGTGGCAAGTATCACAATTGTACACAGGCACCTCAGATGGACACCTCATCAAACAAAATTCATGATTTGACAAGGGTGGGAGGTGACCTGCTTCTTCCCAGTCATAGAGTTGAGAGGGACTCATTTGATTCACCCCCCTCTCAGTGCAGGACTTGCAATACAGGATTCAGCCACAGCAGGGGTAGGAAACCAGTGGTCCTCCAGAAGTTGTTGGACTACAACTCCCACCGTTTCTATCCACTGGCCATGCTGGCTGAGGCTGATGTGAGTTGGAGTCCAACAATGCTTTGAGGACCATGGGTTCCCCACTCCTGAACTACAGCATCTCTGGCAGCTGAGCATCCAGCCTGTTTCAATGCCATCCAGCAAATGAGGGCCTACCATCTCTTCCTGCTGCAGTCAGTTCCTCTGTCAAACAGCTTTTGCCCTTAGGAAAAACTCCCTAACATGCTGATCACTCTTGCACCTGGAAATGGTCCGTGGCAGCCATTGCAGTTCTCTGGCACCCTCTAATTGTGCCTTTATTTAGGCATGGCTTATGGGGAGTATGGAGGGTGAGAAAAGCTCTAACAGTATGTCCTCGGACATCTGACAAATGAAAAGAGGCACATTTGTTCTATGGGAGTGTAGCTCCTCATAGTGGGGGAGAAAGCAAGTGAAGTGAACAAGCCAATTCCATGGTGGTTGCTGGTAAACTAAATCAAAGCCCTTGGGCAGGCGTTGCTTCAAATTGTGCATGGCTCTGTTGTTGTTTAGTCGTGTCTGACTCTTTGTGACCCCATGAACCAGAGCACGCCAGGCACTCCTGTCTTCGTGCATGGCTCTACCATATATTTGTTGATTTACTGATAGGACAGGCTTCTTTTGTGTTTTTCAGCATATCATTTTTTTAAAAAGAAGTTACTGAGCCCTAACCATTTTTGTAGTAAAGTTTTCAGCAACCGGATTTAGGGAGGATTCAGGAGAAAGAAAGAAAGAAAGAAAGAAAGAAAGAAAGAAAGAAAGAAAGAAAGAAAGAAAGACGACACGTCGCTAGTAAATAGGATCATTTTGGAGGACGAGCTCTAGTGTTAGGCATGCAAAGGAAGAATAGTCTCCTGCTGGTTCACCATTTCCTGTTGGTTGGGAAACAGGTAACAACCAAGGACAGGGCTTATTCACCACATGCAGTCTCCACGATGTGCCCTCAGCTGAATCCATGCTGGTCTCCTGCTTGATTTTTTTTCTGTGCAACAGAAAAGAACCAGAGCAAGGATAACTCAGGGCCCGTTGCCTGCATGAAGAAAGGTGGATAGTTAGCAGAAAGTTCCTTCCCATGACTCATCATACTTTTTCAGAGAATTCATTCAAAACTTCCAGTTTTGCTCTAAAGTGACATGCCAGGAACTAGAGGACAGTTACCACTGCAGTGTCATCTTCTCTTCCACAGTCAGGCCGCTTAAAACACAACAAGGTCACCTTCCAACACATACTGCATTCCAAGTCCCATTTAGATGTTGCTGTACACACCAGAGGTAGGGCAGGGATCCAATGCACATGACCTGTTTGGTTTCTGCAATGCTCCCAAACTACTATTCATGAAGGTGTCACCTAAACATGTGCAATGACTGTCTCAAATGGACACACCTCAAGTTAACTGTGAAACGAATGTGACCTAAGCTTTCAATTCAGATTGAAGCTGGTTTGAGGGGGAAACACACCAAACAGCAGTATTTCTGAAGAAATCATGGGATAGCACTGCATTGTGGATAATGGTGGGTGTACAGGCAAAGGTAAAGGGACCCCTGACCATTAGGTTCAGTCGTGGATAACTCTGGGGTTGCGGCACTCATCTCGCTTTACTGGCCGAGGGAGCCTAACGTTTGTCTGCAGACAGTTTTTCCGGGTCATGTGGCCAGCATGACTAAGCCACTTCTGTCAAAACCAGCGCAGCGCATGGAAACGCTGTTTACCTTCCATCTGGAGCAGTACCTATTTATCTACTTGCACTTCGTGCTTTCGAACTGCTAGGTTGGCAGGAGCAGGGACCGAGTGGGTGTACATGCATCCAAAAGCCAGTTTCAGGTTGATGTGGACCATGACTATGTAGGGAGAGTGTTGATAGCTCACAAGTCAAGCACCAGCACATAAATCCATAAAACCCATGTTTAAAAATAAGCAGTAATTACCAGCAGGCTTATAATCTATGCTAGGGCCTAGGCCTAGGAGACCAGGGTTCAAATCCCCGCTTGGCCATAAAACTCATTGGGTGACCTTGGACTAGACACTTACCTCTCAACCTGATCTACCTCACAGGGTAGTTGTGGGGATTAAGTAAGGAGGACGGAGAACCACCTATGCCACCTTGAGCTGCTTGGAGAGAAAAGTTGTGATATAAATGCATAAAAATAAATAAATAAATAAATGTGGACCACAACTCCCATCAGCCCTAGCCAGCATGGTTGAGGGTCAGATATGATGGGAGTTGTGTTCCAGAACACCTGGTGGGCACCACGTTGTCTATGTCTGATCTAAGGGATTTGGGAAATGGAAGGCAAAACGTTGATGCAAATCAAGTGGGGAAAAGAAGCATGGCCTTGTTGCTTCCCTCTCCCATGTCACAGCCAACTATACAGGTTACCTAGCCCTGATGTCATGATTTCAGCTAGAGAAAGATGATTTTTAATTAGAAGGAACACAGCGTAACGTCTATAAATAGCTTCCTCTTGCTACCCACAAAACACTAGACTATTTTTATAATGCCACATTTTGAAATATCATTAAGTGATTTGTCAGATATATTTTAAGGCTGTTGCCATAACATGTGATATTTACTCCAGATCGACACAACATCATGTGGCTAAGGAGGTGGGTGTAGCGACAGAAATGGAAGGCCCGCTATTCAACAGCCCAGGCGATCACACACACCTCTGCAGAGAGAATCATTGGTGAGACCTAAAATGTCAGCCTTCCCGTTTGGTACAGCTTCACTCCTACTACATCAATATAAATGGAGACACAAGACCATGACAATGTTACCCAGAATGTCAGCATGTACATTTTAAAGCACGTGGAATTAGATGGTAAATGCATTTTTTGCACTATAGCTTTTTTGTTGTTGTTTAGTCATTTAGTCGTGTCCGACTCTTCGTGACCCCATGGACCAGAGCACGCCAGGCACTCCTGTCTTATAGCTATTATAGCTATTAGGCTGGCTTTATAACAAGGGGGAGGGAAATACAGTATATTATTATTTTATCTTTTTTTACTGTGACTTTTGTATTGTTTTAGAGCTCTGACCAGGGCCAGATTTAGGTTTGATGAGGCTCTAAGCTACTGAAGGTAATGGGGCCCTTTATATGTCCAGTTGTCCGTGGTCAACAACAAATTGTTGCCGTTTTTTGTGTTGAATATATGCTATATGGTAATTTATGAACCTAATAGGTATCTAAAGCCATTTGCACATAGAAAAATATGTACTTTATCAAAGTAATCGTTTTATTTTGGAAATGTACATCCAGTTTTCTTCCTTTAATTTTTTTGGGGAACCCCAAGAGAATGGGGCCCTAAGCTATAGATTGTTTAGCTTATACGTAAATCCGGCACTGGCTGACAGTGGAGGAGGAATGGGCTCCAAGGGTGGAAGGACAGTCTTCTCTGCTTACAAACCTGCCTTCCTACCTAATATCCTATGGCTCCTTGGACTCAAGGATTGGGCCTAGAAAAGCCTTGCCTATTGGTTGCTCCTTGCTTGATCTCAGACGACAGCAGCATTTGGAGAAGGGCCTCTTAATGCACATACAGGTTCCTGTGCAGGCATGTTGAACTTTGAAAGTTAAAATTAACACTTTAAATTGTACTGTGAGGTGAAGTTACAGGCAACTATCTGTGTCTCTACCTCTCTCACACCTGGCATCACATACAATGTAAGGTGTGGGGAATGTGGCCGTGCTTCATGCGTCAAAATGGGAGCCATGCTGGCCCTAATTTGGCCCATGGCCAGAGGTCCCCTACTCCTGGGTATTGACCCACAATGGTGCCATTATTAGACTATTAATTCAGAATAAACTATTTTAAGACTCTCATTTAGTAGAATTACATGGCTAGTAATGAAGGGGGAAACCCAGTCCCTTTTGGAGAAAAATAATGAATAGCCACAGCCTGTTGGTACTTGTGGATCTTTTCAGTGTCCAATTGAGGCTCATGTCATGTGGGACATTTCGTTTCAGATCTCTGTAAAGGCTGAAGGGTATGGAGACCAAATCAAACGCGCAGACACTTATTTGCCTGTCAATCACAAAACTGTCTGGTCTGCCATGGCTCAGTAGCTTCTTGAACTCCCTGCTAGTTAAACTTCTATGCTTTAATCTTCTGACTCACTGAAGCATTTTGTCTCAAGCCTTGAAACACGCAGTAAAAATTAAATGAGATGAACCACAAAGACAGAGAAGGCTTGCTGTGAATTCAGGCTTTGAAGGGCCTTGGAATAAATCACCTAGGTTTTCCACAGGGAATATACTCAGCTGGGGTTCATCTTACCATCCTTTACTACCTTTCAGGAGGGGAATCTGTTTCAGGTTGCATTGAAACTGAGAGAATTACAGAAAGTAAAGGCATTGCGCATTCTCTTATACGTTATGCTCTTGCTAAGTAGAAAGAAGTGCTTGCGGGATTCATAGGAAACGTTCTGGTCAACAGTTCAACTCGGAAAGTTTCAGACACTTGTTAAAACTTATCTGACACTGGGGAGCTAATCAGAACATTAGTGTGCGCTAAACAGTGACCCTGAGTCCTTGGAAGGATGCTTGCCTACAACAAGCTTTTGCACTCCTGATCTCAGGTGCAGCTTCCCGTTCACTGTAGGAAACCTGGATATTTTCTTCTTTGCAAGTTTCGTTAAGACAAGCATTTCACTGTCTGATTCATGGCCACTGAGAGAGGCCCCAGAAGATGGTCATTGCCTGTGGTTCATTGGGTAATCTCCACTGCCCCCTTGTGGCCAAGCTGCTGGCCCCTGTTTATCAGAATATCAAAACTATTTACAGTATTTACTAATACTAGTTTGCAGCCGACCATGGGATTCAGAAGCTATTCATTAACAAACACTGCCATGCCAAAAGACTCAGATTTGTTTTGCTTCTTAATTATTATTATTTTCTAATTTGCATCAGTTGATACTGAAGCTGAACCTTCAGACACATTTTGGGTTGTATACAAAGGCAAACATTATTATTATTATTTTTAAAAAGGGACACGTGCAGAGCAATCCTACGTTGGTTTTCTCAGACACAAATTATACATTCCATAGGATTTACCATTTATATATATGGATACTACATTCCCAATCCACTTTGTCCAACCTTCAAAGCATAGCTCATGAAGATGTTTAATTTATTTTATTGATGATGTGAAAGTGCTTAGAAATATTTCATAGGAAGCGATTCAAAATTAGAATTAAACAAACAAATGTCATAACAACACTGCCATCCTGTACATGACACTCACACAGAAGTCCAATTAAATTCAGTGGGGTTTACTTTAGAGTAGGGGTGTATAGAATTGTGCCTAAAGTGCCTTAGCCTTTTGTGGCTTGGGGCAAGGGGCAAGGTAACAGGCATTATTACTATTAATGTTAGTACAGTGGTACCTTGGTTTACAACCATAATCCGTTCTGGAGGTCTGTTTGTAAACCAAAACAGGTTATAACCCAAGGCGCGCTTTTGCCAATGGGGCCTCCAAATTTTTTTTGTTCGTAATCCCCCCCCCCCCAAAAAAGGGTTGTAATCAAAAAAAAAAAAAAAAAAAAAGGTTGCAAACCAGGACGCAAACTTCCGGGTTCGACATGTTTGTAATCCAAAATGTATGCAAACCAAGGTTCCACTGTATTGCTTGAAGGCAAAAAACTTGCCACTGACAACCAACACAGATAATAATAATAATAATAATAATAATAATAATAATAATAATAATTTATTTATACCCTGTCCATCTGGCTGGGTTTCCCCAGATTGTCACACACCATACTTGGTAGTCACTGCTGCATTTATACTATATTGTCTTTTTTAAAATCTGGAGCGCAATAAAACCCTTTTGATCTATAAGGCATCTCAAGAGTTCTTCCTGCATAAGCCAAGAATGCATGCCTTCACCAGGTCGGGAGTCAGGGTCCCATCACAGTCAAACCGTTACCCAATAATCTCTAATGCCTGAAGGCTGCAATTGCACCTTCTGCCATGACTGGTGCTGGTAAAAAATTTTCAAACTCATGTTGGTAGCTTCAAGAACACTGTCCAATCACCTTGTCCTCTGTAATACTGCGGGCCAAATAGTTCAAGGCATCTCAGAATCATTTACCAAGCCCAGGCAGTGCAGGCAGAGTGTCGGATGCTCAGTTTTTGTTTTTTAAATTTATTAAAGATCTTGGTTCACACAAAAATGTGTGTTGCCCCTCTCCCCCCCCACCCCGTCATAAGGTTTTTTACATTTGATGTGAGATATTATAGAGTAAGGTGGGAGAGGGAGAGGGGAGAGAAATAGAATATAATAATAATAATAATAATAATAATAATAATAATAATAATAATAATAATTTATTATTTGTACCCCGCCCATCTGGCTGGGTTTCCCCAGCCACTCTGGGCGGCTTCCAACAGAGATGAAAAATACACTAAAATGTCACATATTAAAAACTTCCCTGAACAGGGCTGCCTTCAGATGTCTTCTGAATGTCAGGTAGTTGTTTATCGCTTTGACATCTGATGGGAGGGCATTCCACAGGGAGGGCACCACTACTGAGAAGGCCCCCTGCCTGGTTCCCTGTAACTTGGCCTCTCGCAGTGAGGGAACCGCCAGAAGGCCCTCGGAGCTGGACCTCAGTGTCCGGGTAGAACGATGGGGGAGGAGACGCTCCTTCAGATATACTGGACCGAGGCCATTTAGGGCTTTAAAGGTCAGCACCAACACTTTGAATTGTGCTCGGAAACGTACTGGGAGCCAATGTAGGTCTTTCAAGACCGGTGTTATATGGTCTCGGCGGCCGCTCCCAGTCACCAGTCTAGCTGCTGCATTCTGGATTAGTTGTAGTTTCCGGGTCACCTTCAAAGGTAGCCCCACGTAGAGCGCATTGCAGTAGTCCAAGCGGGAGATAACCAGAGCATGTACCACTCTGGCGAGACAGTCTGCAGGCAGATAGGGTCTCAGCCTACGTACCAGATGGAGCTGGTAAACAGCTGCCCTGGATACAGATTTGACCTGTGCCTCTATGGACAGCTGTGAGTCCAAAATGACTCCCAGGCTGCGCACCTGGTCCTTCAGGGGCACAGTTACCCCATTCAGGACCAGGGAATCCTCCACACCTGCCCGTCTCCTGTCCCCCAAAAACAGTACTTCTGTCTTGTCAGGATTCAGCCTCAATCTGTTAGCCGCCATCCATCCTCCAACCGCTTCCAGACACTCACACAGGACCTTCACCGCCTTCACTGGTTATGATTTAAAAGAGAGGTAGAGCTGGGTATCATCTGCATACTGATGAACACCCAGCCCAAACCTCCTGATGATCTCTCCCAGTGGCTGCATGTAAATGTTGAAAAGCATGGGGGAGAGGACAGAACCCTGGGGCACCCCACAAGGGAGAGCCCAGGGGTCTGAACACTCATCCCCCACCACCACTTTCTGAACACGGCCCAGGAGGAAGGAGCGGAACCACTGTATGACAGTGCCCCCAGCTCCCAGCCCCTCAAGACGGTCCAGAAGGATGTCATGGTCGATGGTATCAAACACCGCTGAGAGATCCAGCAGAACTAGGAAACAGCTCTCACCTTTGTCCCTAGCCCGCCGGAGATCATCAACCAGTGCGACCAAGGCAGTTTCAGTCCCATGATGAGGCCTGAATCCCGACTGGAAGGGATCCAAATGGTCCGCTTCTTCCAGGCGTGCCTGGAGTTGTTCAGCAACCACTCGCTCAATCACCTTGCCCAAGAATGGAAGGCTTGAGACTGGGCGATAATTGGCCATCGTGGCCGCATCTAAAGATGGTTTTTTAAGAAGCGGTTTAATAACCGCCTCTTTCAGCGGGTCTGGGAAGGCTCCCTCACGGAGGGAAGCATTCACCACCCCACGAAGCCCATCGCCCAGTCCCTCCCGGCTAGCTTTTATAAGCCAGGATGGGCAAGGATCCAGGAGACAGGTGGTTGGCTTCACTCGTCCAAGCAGCCTGTCCACATCCTCGGAGGTTACAGATTGGAATTGATCCCACACAACTTGACCAGACAGGACTCTAGCACTCTCCCACCCCGGCCCTGCTCCCACGGTGGAGTCTACTTCTTCCCGAATCTGAGCGATTTTATCTGCAAAAAAATTTGCAAAATCATTGCAGGAGAACATGTGGCCCGTACTGGGCCCCGATGTTACAGGTGGTTCCGCTAAATTGTGAACCACCTGAAAGAGTCTCCTGCTGCTGTTTTCTGCAGATGCAATAGAGGAGGTGAAGAAAGTCTTCTTCGCCGTCGCTATCGCCACTTGGTAGGCTCGACGTTGAGCTCTAACCTGTGTCCGGTCAGATTTGGAATGAGTTATTCGCCACCGGCGCTCTAGCCGTCTCAACGATTGTTTCATTGCCCTCAGATCCGTGGAAAACCACAGGGCTCTCCGGGCTCCATGCAATCGGAGAGGGCGCTTCGGAGCCAAACAGTCAATAGCCCTGGTTAACTCCACATTCCAGCGGGCCACCAGGGAATCGGCTGAAAGGCCATCAACATGGGATAGAGCATCCCCTACCACTCTCTGGAAACCATTTGGATCCATTAAGTGGCGGGGGCGGACCATCCGAATCGGTCCCACCTCCCTGCAGAGGGGATGGGTCGCAGAGAAGTCCAGTTGCACCAGGGGAAGAGGGGATTGTGTTGGTACATTTAATATGTTTGTGGGATTTTATGCCAGTCACACATATATGTATACATACACATACTCACATATTTCTTGGTAGTGAGGGCGGGACGGGTGTGGTTGGTTATCTTTAGTTGGCTGCAGTGAGGTTTGTTGGGGGGGGGGGTTGTTGGGTCAGGTCAGCCCCGATGCTCACTGTTCAATAACCGTAAAGGTAAAGGGACCCCTGACCATTAGGTCCAGTCATGGCCGACTCTGGGGTTGTGGTGCTCATCTCGCTTTACTGGCCGAGGGAGCCTGCATACAGCTTCCAGGTCATGTGGCCAGCATGACTAAGCCGCTTCTGGCGAACCAGAGCAGCACACAGAAATGCCGCTTACCTTCCCACTGGAGCGGTACCTATTTATCTACTTGCACTTAGACGTGCTTTGAAACTGCTAGGTTGGCAGGAGCAGGGACTGAGCAACGGGAGCTCACCCTGTTGCGGGGATTCGAACCGCTGACCTTCTGATCGGCAAGCCCAAGGCTCAGTGGTTTAACCCTAGAGCAGACCTAATCCATCTTCTCACATGCTCCAAATCCATTATAACCCTCCTGAGATCTACAAATTTAATTAATAATAAAAATAATAGCAATAACAAAAATGGGAGACAACTTTGCAGCATCGTGGAGACAAGGCATCTTGCTTAGAAACATATCCACTTATTTCAAGCAAAAACACTTCCAGCTGGGTTTTGCCTGGGTTTCTGCGCATTGTTATCTTGGACACAAATAACAACTCTGATTTTCCACCAAATTCAGTGCACTTTGCTCATTTCACCATCTTCTGGCTGTGCTTATGCTTCTTTATATACACAGGCATGCACCTCCCTAACCGGACGAAGCGTAACGTCCCTCACTGCTCATCGCCCCGCTCTTGACTCGAGACTACGGGCCAGCCAAGCGACCTTCCGGGCGACTAAAGGAAACTTCTTCCCTCTCTTCTCTCTCAGCAGCCGACGCGTGTTGGCTCACTACGGGCACAACCAATTTCTCGGTTGTGGGGGGGGGTGGCGGCGCGGAGAGAGAAGAGCGAGAGGAAGAGAGGAATGCAGGGAAGTGAGATGCCGAGAAGAAGTCAGACGAGGAAGGGGGCAAAAAATCTAGGGAGTATCAAAGAAGGCTGCTTGTTTGGGGTAAAGAGGCAGCTGCGTGTCTCCCCGCAGCGGTCCGGAATGGTTCGGTCCCCTTAGCAACCGTCCCCGGCGTCTGTGGCTTGGAGACCAAAGCGGTTTCCCGGCGCAGGAGGAGGGGGAAGCCGGGCAGGTTGGTGCATACACCTGCGCGCTTACTGGGTGGGACTGGGGGAAATGGGCAGCCGGGGGGAGGCCTGGGGGGGGGGTGGCGGACGGGTGGCGGACGGGGATAACAGGGGTGGGAATGCACAGAAGGGAGCGCGCTTTGGCTCTGGGGTCCTGCTTGCAAGTGCCCCACAGGCACTTGAGTTGGCGGGTGGGCCCAAGTTGGCCGACTCTTCTCACGCTCTTCATTGCTGAAGCACCTGCTTTCCCCCAGCCTCTGTGCTTCTGGAGGCCTTTGCTTGGAATCACAAGCTGGCAGGGAGGGGTGCCAACTTGAATAAAATATGGGGGGGGAGGTAAACTCCACCTTGCATAAGTAAAGGTAAATGGACCCCTGACTATTAGGTCCAGTCATGGCCGACTCAGGGGTTGTGGCGCTCATCTCGCTTTATTGGCCAAGGGAGCCGGCGTACAGCTTCCGGGTCATGTGGTATGACTAAGCCGCTTCTGGCGAACCAGAGCAGCGCACAGAAATGCCGTTTACCTTCCCGCCAGAGTGGTACCTATTCATCTACTTGCACTTTGACGTGCTTTCGAACTGCAGGGACCGAGCAATGGGAGCTCACCCCGTCGCGGGGATTCGAACCGCCGTCGTGGGGATTCGAACCGCCGACCTGATCAGCAAGTCCTAGGCTCTGTGGTTTAACCCACAGCGCCACCCACATCCCCTTGCATAATTAGGGTTGCCATATTTCAAAAAGTAAAAACCAGGACACTCCAAAAGTTAGGAAGACTGCAGCTGTTGAGCCCAATTGTTGACCCCAAAGTTTCCCCCAGACGTCACTTCTGCCTTTGAAGATCTGGACGTATGGCAGCCCTATGCATAATCAATCACAACGTGGTGCACACATACCATTTGAATGGTAATGGGGGGGGGCAGCCCCCTCAAATATTTTATTGGGGTGGACTGAAGACCCCCTTGGTCCATAGGAGTTGGCACCTATTCAAGCTGGGGGGAAACATTGCTACACTGGGGGGAACATTGCTTGAGGGCTTCCAATGGGCATCTAGGTTGGCCTCTGTGACAGAACAGGGTGCTGCAATGGATGGGCCATTGGCCCAATGCAGCAGGCCTCTTTTGTATGTTTCTCTGATTTACCCAGCCAGAGCTGGAAAGCTGGACAGGTCCTGATCCATTTGCTGAACAATTACAACCTAATGCATTGGATAGAAGATGCTGTAGTTACCTAACCCGACCTGGCTAGCAAGGGCATTCCTGGGCCTCTGAAAGATCCTCCTATGGAAGTTTCTGAAGTCATTACACTACTGTAATAAAGCACCTAGGTGTATTTCAGCAAGGATACAGTGTGCCTTTGATTTGGCCTACCTTAGCCAGTGAAATGGCTGGGTTTTACTTTAATGTCATCATGCAGTTTTCCATCTTTGGGCAAAAGATTCCTGCATCACGGGGTTGGACTAGATGACCCTTGTGGTCCTTTCCAACTCTACAATTCTATGATTCTATGAAATACTGTAATGAAGCAGTCCCAGCTCCCTTTAAATTAAATGTCAGAATCCTGTATTTTAACGTATTACAGCGGGCAGAAACTCCACGCCATAGGACATTGAACTAAGCTTCCTCTGGTAGTTGTAGCATCGTTTTCCTTGAAGATTTTGTGTTATTGTTTCATTTTCATGAAAGGGTGGCACCTGAAAGAGTTCATTAGGCGAAATGCATCCTAAGTCAGATCAGATGGTTGGGCGGGGTGACTTGGGAAGTCTCTTCCAGTGGCTGGAGGAACTGGACCAATGATGATCAGTCTTTAATAACAGAGAAGTTGTCAAAGCACTGTAGTAGCATACCTTAGGATATGGGGAATACTTTTTAAATTCACTTGAAGCTTTAAAACAGTTTGTGAGCAAAGATTACACAGTTAAATATGAACTTTTTCTTCATATAGAGTGTCTTCTGTTAGTACTTAAAATTTGAACAGGATATGTTGGTTTAAGACTTAGATGAGGTTCTTTAGAATCAAATATGGTTTTATATTCACTGATTTAATAGGAGATTCAATCATACCTCTAGAACTACTTAATGAGGCTGCAATCATGCCCACTTTCATGTGAGTGAGCTACACTGAGCTCAGTGGGACAGTTCTGAGTAAACCTGCATAGATTTGTGCTATACATGTATTTTTGTGTCTTTTTCAGCACTCCCAGAGGGACAGGAGAAAGTTGCACTGTTCTTGTACTAATATTGTTTTTAGACCATATTATCATCATAATGCTATCATAAATTCTTTAAAATGGCATTAATTGGAGATATAAGATATAAATATATAAAGATACTACAAAAGATAAAACATTCCTGTGATATTTATCCTATTTTTGTTTGTTTGTTAATAATATGTTGGGATTCTGTTTTCTTATTTGGCTTGTTTCTTATGCTTCCTTCATTAGGTTTCTCATACCTAGAGCATAAACTACAATTTTCCTGGCAATTTTTTTCTTTTAGTTTTTGCTCTAGGAATGAAAAGTAGAAGGACTTTTTGACAGCAGGTTTTCATGTTTACAGTTCAGTGTTATTTTTGCCTATACTGACCCGGCCTTAATCCCCTGCACATCTGTATGGACAAGTTTAATTCATTGAAAAGGTAATGTTGACGGGGGGGGGGGGGGGCGTCTTCTATGCAATTATTGGTATTGGTTCTTCAGGGACTTGCTTTTGTATCAGAACATTTATGCTTTATCTTTTACCATAGTGTATGAGTTCATAGTCCATAGTATCTGAGAGAAGAGTTTTCAGGGAAGCTATTTTCTCAAATTCCAAATGTTTTGAGGACTGGTTGCAAGTTACTCAGGACTGACAGAAACTCACTCGGCATATCTTTAAGCCACATTGTGGCTACTTTCTGTGTCCTTGGACTAAACCCTGACATTAAAACATGTTCTGAGATTGAATCCTGGTACATTCAGCCATGCATGGCTTATATTTAGAGAAAACCATTGTGCTCTTTGGTTCTCAAAGGGAAGCTAGATGCCATTTTCACATATTCTTTGAAGCATATTTAAGGCTAGCTTTTGGGGAAATACCATCTTCTGTGATATCACAGGAGCTTTAGCACAATAGTTTATGCTATTTAGAACCAGGATTTGGAGTTGTAGGCGCAGAGGCTTTGGTTTTTTTAAAAAAAATCAACCATTTCTTGCTTATTCCCCTGATGAATGGGTCACTAGGAATGCATAAGCAGACAGAGAATATTATTCTCCCTCAGATATTTGTCTGTCAGCCAATCTGATGTTTCTCCTTTCAGCCTTTTATTGTTATTTGGATTGCTTTTTTAAAGTATTTTTTTCTTTGCCTGTTAAAACAATTGAGTCATTTTGAACCCTATTTTAAAAAGCAATGGTTTTCCTAGCCCATTTGGTTGAAATGTTGAATCAAAGAGTTGAAGCTACAGCATCAAAAGCTCATTCAGAGAGTAAGAAAAATGAGTGGTTATTCAATGTCTTGGATATGTAATTGTGGCTTTGACTGAGGAATTGATATTGTCATCATGGCACACGTGATTTATATTGTGTCAGCATTTCTATTATAGCATGATCTCATTTCTCCTAGTACCATTACACAGTCCTTGCCTTGAATAATGTTGCAGACTTATCCAGAAAATATGCTTTTGAGACGTTGAAGAACTCGTGGTATATCTTGATGAATGTTTTTGTTTCTGCAATGTATGTATGATCAGCAGTAGTAGCAAATATTAGTGTCAGTGAAATGTTTTAAAAACATTTTTTTCCTGAATAAGAACATAGTTTATTTCATAAAATATGGAAGCATTTACTAACCTGTTTTAGGTAAGGAAAAGATTACTCTTTGACCTTTCTTCTTCTTTGGCGATAGAGGAAAAATATATTATTTGGGTGTAAAATAAAATTATGCAGCCCAATCATATAATTATAATTAAATTATAATTAAATATTATAATTAGAAGCCACCCACTTATATAAAAAGCCAGGGTACAATATATTCATTATCAGTTTTGAAGCCCAACTGCATGAAATTCTTATAAGCAATAGAATGACACATGTGAAGAAGAACTAATATCTGTTGACCAGTAGAAAGGAACTCTTATTTTCCATCCCTTTTATTAAGAGAATTGCTCAGCACAATAAAGAAGCCAACAACTTTTCCCTTGAGTAAGGAGAACTTTGGCTTAGGACTTTGAGGAAGGAGCAGATTTCACAAGGATCCAAAAATCATGATTGCAGCAGGGTTGCAACATCTTAACTGGCACTGGCTCCATCAAAACAAAACAAAAAGATCAGCAGATCTTGATTAACAGCTGTGGTGGCAACCCTACATCAAGGACTTCCCCCATGCATGCCCCACACCCTCCCCAGATCTGCTCTAGGGGACTGGGGAAACCCCTAGAACAGATTTAAGGGGTGCATGGGAGGAAGGAGAGGGGAGTCACATTGCGCAAGTGGAAATTATTCTTCTAATGAGACAATGACATATCACAACTTTAGATACAACCCTTGGGCTTACTCACTCTGTTTTGTTTTTCTTTTTTAAAACCTCTTTCTATGTAGTTGGTTTAGTGAGCAGATTGTCAAGAGTTAAATAAATAGGTGTTTGGTAAATTATTTTCAAGCCAGGTTTTCTTTTCCTGTACTCTGGAAAGACTGTGCCAGTTTCACAATAGTCAAGACTTAGTATGAGTACTTCCTCCTGTGCATCTGATAGATGGGCATTCCTTTGATCAGCATACCGAGCAGGAGTTTATTTTAATTGGTGGATAGATTTTGGTGATTGCACAGAACTCCAGCGAAGTGCCGATGACTGTACCAGCTGCACAGCGGTTGAGATTCAGTTGAATCCATAATGCACAGGTGAATTGCTCACTCCCTGTCCCTCACGACTGTCAGTGGACTTCAGCTCTGTCCTGCTCAGCGTATGTACCCCAAGCAGTGGTGAAGCTTGAATTAACCACAGCATAGCTTACCATGCCATATCCATATTGCCTAAATACCATACTTTTCTGTGTATAAGATGAACTTTTATTATGTGAAAATAACATTTAAAAATTGGGCTCATCTTAGACACAGGTAGTGCAGAGGGGGGAGGGCGGATTGTTTGCTGCCATGAGCAGTATATTGTCACCGGCATTAGTGCGGGTGATTGGTGGCTGCGGCAATGGCTGCTGTCAGTTGGCCACTGCTGTGGCAATTGGGTGTGTGATTGGTGTGTGCTGTCTGCAAGCGATAAAACAATAGGTTGCTTCTGTGTCACGTGCGATAGGAATTGTTGTCGAGGCAGGTGAGAGTTCTTAGGCATTCCCCCCCCCCAAAAAAAAAGCTCAACAACTCTGCGCAATCTCCCTCTTTAATTTAATTAGTCCTCCAAAATAGGGGGCGTCTTATACATGGAAAAATACGGTAATGTGTCCTTAAAAGCTGCCATTTCCCAGCATTTTGGAGCTTGAATGCACATCCCTTAATGCAACATATTGAACCATGAAGTTTTTTGTTAATTGAATTTGATTTTTTTTTGACATTTGTATTACTATAACTACTACTGTTAGACAAAAGCAAATATTAGATGTTCCTTTTCACCTAGACAGCAGCCCATTTTCCAAAGCTTGCAGTGCAAATTGATAAATCTTTCCAGAAAAACCACCAAAGCATAGTCTATGAAAGAAAAAATCACACCATCTGTCAACATCCTGAAGTCTCTTATCAAATGTTCAGCTTATTCAAAATAAGTAATTTCTTATCTGTACATTCCCAAATTCAGCAGGAACCATTATCAATTGTACATCTCCTACACTGAGAGGTTTCAAATCAGTTCTGTTGAACTATTTTCTAACTATAAGCCCCAATTCCTCATTATATGATAGAAGACTGTGATTCTGCCAGCTGTGGCCCTATATTTTGGTTGCCTCATTTGTGTTTTTGTCCCATACTGTGGTCATAGATATATAAATGAGATGTCAAATCAACTCATAAAAGAGATTATTTAAAAAACCGGTTTTCCAGATTGCTTTAAAAAGTCACAGGGACTTGACAAATGGCAGAACCAGAGATAAAATACAAATTAAGTAAGATTTTAGTCTTTAAGCTCTATGAAATCACTAGGTGAGGGCCAAACCAGATGTGTGTCTGTTTGCTAAACATGCACTTGCTGGGTTGGCCATAAAGAGAGGGTTGTGGGGGTGAGTCTACTTCAGTCACAGAGCGGAGCAAATGCAACCCCTCCTTACTTCCCTGTACTCCATTGTTCAGAGACATAGTCCCATGGCTGACTCACCTTAACCCCAAATAATAAACTATTATGTAGATGTCCTCTACTGTTTTAAGGGCTGCTTCAAACATTATGAATTTCATAAAGAGAATATTTCCACATCAAATGCTTGCAGAGCTCTTGAAGATCTTCAAATGGATGATTATTCATGTGCCTTTTACATTGAATGTGTATGTACTGAGAAGACCTAGCTGCATCTCTATTTCTGGAGTGATTGATCAAATCGTACAGAGCTGATTGGAAGAGGGCTTTCTAGAGCAGCGAATAACAGAAAGCTGCCCTATTCCAGGTCAGACTATTTGTTCATCTAGCACAGTGATGTCTACTACAATGCAATGACAGTGGCTATCCAGGGTCTCAGGCAGAGAAGGGTCTTTCACATAACCCTGAATCTTTTTTAACTGGAGATGTCGGACTGAACCTGTGAGCTTCCATCTGCAACTGAGCTTCAGTCCCTTCCCAATTGTGCATCACCTAATACTTGGTGTTTTAGGAGCCTTTCATTCCTCAATTAATTTATTTGCAGGGTGCAGCAGCACCTTAGGGTGGCCCAGTGCAGCATTTAAGAATGGCTGGTAATTCTTTTACCTCCCTGGTCCAGATTCAAATTCTTCTTAGTCTGCATTAGAAGTCAAGAACACATTAGAACCTGAGAGTTGTTGTTATTTTGCTTTTCTTTCTTTGGATAGGCAAGTAACCAACACAGTCCTTTGGACCAAAATATCTTTTAGCTTACATTGTTGTTCCGATGCAATACATAAAGATGAGACTGAGAAGACTGAATATGTTGGTCCCCAAATTGACCTTAAGATAATCAGGTTCTGTAACACACATATTCTGCCTGGAGTGGATATGCAGAAATTCATAAGCATGATTGCCCTATTTCTTTCACATATGATTAGATCAGTACTGAAATAGCAAATTGTGGTGATATTGGCAGTGTTGTCATTAGGCTACAGAGCTGACTTCCCACAGAGACAAAAAGCAGTAATTCACACCTCATGCAGGGCTGTAGCTTCAGGATACTTGTACATCATGTCTGACACCATGGTATCTATCTATCTATCTATCATCTATCTATCATCTATCATCTATCTACACACACACTATAGATTTTGAAGTTGAATACTGCAGCAATGTGTGCATTAGACTGAACTGATTACTGTATAACAGTAGCTGCCATACTGTGTACCTCTAAGTGTGACTGGATCAACTGATCACTCCTGATGCAGAGATGCAGCTGGGTCACCCACCCTCAGGTGGTGGCCCATGGTTGTTTCCTACTGGAGGCACATGCAGAATAGTAACTTAGGTGGAAATGCTTAGCTGTGGTGTGCAAAATGTCTCAGGTTCAGTCCCTGCAAGTAGGGCTAGGAAAGACTCCTCTGAAACCATGGAGCGCTCCTTCCAGCCGGTGTAGACAATATTCAGCTAGATGATGATGATGATGATCATTTTCTTATTTATACCCTGCCCATCTGGCTGGGTTTCCTCAACCACTCTGGCTGACTTACAACATATATAAATAAAGCATAGTAAAATATCAAACATTAAAAACTTCCTGATACAGGACTGCCTTCAGATATCTTCTAAACATTACGTAGTTCGATGGCCAACTGCCTGGCTTAGTAAAGCAGCTTCCTGTGTGTAGTTAATATTTTAATGTGCTAAAACTACATATTTTCATATCTAAGGCAAAGTATTTCTCCCATTTTAATTCAGTAAATAAGTGGAGCCTCAGCGGTTAGAAGTTTGGGAAACATTAGTTTAAAAATTGAAAAATAAAGGCCTATTAGTTGTTGTTTTTAAGCATAATTGTTATAAATTGATGTGTAATTGTTATAAATATGTCATGGGAAAACCCACCCCCACCCTATGTAATAGTTCCTTTGAGTAAATTACCGGTACATCTTCCCAGATTCCAAGCCCAAATAGTGTAGCACCCTGCTTGTGGTTAACGCTTAGCTGGAATGAAATATTCAACGCAGCAATAGAGAAATTAAAATAATAATTTATTTGTCAGACAAATAAATGAGAGGCACAGTGGTATATGGTTACCAAGCTCTGGCCTGGCCTCCTGCCATTCTGGCCAGCACTTATATTTCCTTAATCCAGCCCCCTTGCTCCTCCTGTGGCTGCCTCTGTCCAATCAGCCTGGTTGAAATTCCTATTGGCTGTTTGCTAGAACCAATCACAAAAGATACACCCATTTCCTCTTGTCCTTTTATGGGAATCAAAAAGCTATATATTCTTCTATCTATAAATGACAAATAAGTAGTAATATATCTTACATGTGTCTCAACAAGGAACCTTAATTACCAGCTCACCTCGCCCTATTGCCCTCCAAAACAGATGGTTAATCTTAAATTTTTATCTTAAACAGATGTCAAGGATCATCATTGAAAGATCTCCTTCTCTTGAAGGTCTTTTAAACAAAAGCTTGACAAATGCTCTAATGATGTTTCCTGCTTGGCAAGGGGGGCTGGGCTGGTGGCTGATGGCCCCTGTGATCTCTTCCAACTATATGAAATAAGAATCTAGCATAAGGATTTAACATTTCTTAGCTTCTAATTCCTTTGCATAATTACATTTAAGCCAATATATTTAATACATAACATAAATAACCTTTTTAAAAGGAAAAGAAATCTTAAAAGGATCTCAGTTTAAGAAAGAAACAACTTTAGAAAAAGACTTCCCAAAATACTCTCTTCCTTTCTGCCAACTAGATGCTTTTCCATTGCTCTTGACCTTTGAACCTTAGGAAAATATGGCTCAAGTTTAATGGGAGGCACATGGTTTTATTTTACTATTTACCCACTCTTAATTATGTTTATCTCTTTTTTTATCTTCTGTAATATGTAGGGTCAGTGTAACCTTGGCTGTCAGCCTGTAATTCCCTTTTTACGACTTTGAGAATTGTTTTCTGCTATAAATCAGGGGGCCCCCTTGTCTAGGAGGAAAAACATTTTGCCAAGGTTCTTAGACAGCTGCTCTTCTGCCTGGCATGAAACATTTGAAGATCTTTAAGCTCATTTTAAAATACAGGCCCTGATCAAAATATAAGCTTGATAAAAATGCAGGCTTATGATTAGATGCCTCAATAGCTCCCTGCTGGGAAAATATTATCTCCTTACCTGTTTTAGTTCATTGTTGGTAAGGCAGGGTGGCGTGGAGTCCTGCAACTGAAGCATCACTAGAGAAGAGAGGCACAGTTGCTCCTTCTATGTCCAGGCCAATTATTATTATTTATTTCTGTATTTATCTAGTTTCAGTCGTGGTTGTTCTGGTGCTGTACCCCTGCAATAGGACAGTGCTTCTGCACCCTTTTAACAAGCAATATGCCAAAGACCCGGAAGTGCTCATTTTTCTTCTCCTAACCATGACATGACATTTCAAGAGTGTTCTGTTTGTTGTTGTTTTTCAAACTGTGAAGGCCTTGTGCCAGCTTTCTTTCTGCTAAATGGAGGAGAACTAGTATGGCTACAGCTTAGAAAAGAAAGCCACTTTTTAAGAAGGCCCTTTAGAGGAAAAAGTATATTGTGGCAGTTACTTCATGAAAGTGCTAACTTGCTGAGCCAGCACAAAACGCAGTAGGCTGACCCCCTCAAAGGTATGTAGATTTTGCTCGTGTCTTGGTTTTTATTGCCATTTCACCTTCATAATTAAGAGACAGCATCTGCTCAGTCACTGATCACCAAACCTTATTCACTGGTGCCGTCCCACTATGTTGCGGCCATCCATGTGTGGTAGTCGCAGCCAATCAGGAAAGATCTTGCTGTGAGAGGTTAGGTTGGGCACATAAAGAATAGCTTTGGGGGCCAGATTTTGCACAACAAAAGACTGCAGTAGCCTCTTGCCAGAATGCTGAGGGCAGCCCTTAATTAACACCCTCATTTACATAAGTATCTTTATATAGCTTGGATACCCAGGCTCATTATAATTGCTTGTGCTTGCATTTAACCTGACAGCTGAATAGAAATTGTGAGAGGAGATCACCCAGGAAAAAAGGAACAACCAGACAATTAAACAAAAAGGCTCCTGCAGCCATTTTCTGAATTTATTTTAATTAGTAAAGAAGCTGAAACCAAACACTTTACATTTATTCTATTCTGAAGTTTTGTTTTTTAAAGAATCCTAGTGTTCTTTATGGTTTATGCGATGGTAAGATAACCAGAGGTTTTTTTTGGTAAAGGTCTATTTGTTTTGACTTTTGTTTGATTTGGGTATAACTTGATTCCATTATGTTGTGGGATCCATTTTATTATGGAAAGTATTTCTTTCTCATTTAATATTGTAACAATACAATTACTGGCTTATGGTCAAAGCTTAAATAGCTAGATCCAACATACAGCACAATCCTAACTCTAAGATGTTGATGGGTGGGTACAATGAGACAAATACAAATATAGCTTATTTACAGTCCACCAACCACAAATTAAGAAAATTATAGAATATAAAATATATCAGAACAAAAAAAATTCCTTCCAGTAGCACCTTAAAGACCAACTAAGTTAGTTCTTGGTATGAGCTTTCGTGTGCATGCACACTTCTTCAGATACACTGAAACAGAAGTCACCAGACCCTTCTATATAGTGAGAACCACCCTTCTGAGTAATACCCCTCCCCACCTTCTCACTATATAGAAGGGTCTGGTGACTTCTGTTTCAGTGTATCTGAAGAAGTGTGCATGCACACGAAAGCTCATACCAAGAACTAACTTAGTTGGTCTTTAAGGTGCTACTGGAAGGAATTTTTTTTGTTTTGACTATGGCAGACCAACACGGCTACCTATCTGTAACTGAAAATATATCAGATCATTAAAAGAGAAGGGAGGAGAACAGCTGCTGGTGGGACTGGACATTTTTCTTCATTGGAGCTTCAGCTGTGCCCTAGTGGGAGGAAAGGTCTGCCATTGGCAGTAGCAAGCAGAAAGGCCAAAAGTGAAATACATCAGGCACCTGGTGCCAATGGCTTTGAATCCCCTAGATCCAAGGCCTCATGAATTCCCCAAGGCCCCCCCCCCCCACGCTTGAGCCACCTCAGCTATGCCAGTCTGGAGATGACATAGCAATACAGTCATACCTCGGGTTAAAGTTGCTTCAGGTTGAGCGTTTTTGGGCTGCGCTCCGCGGCGACCTGGAAGTAACAGAATGCGTTACTTCTGGGTTTCGCCACTTGCCCATGTGCAGACACTCAAAACAACATCACATGCATACGCAGAAGCGGCGAATCGTGCCCCGCAGACGCGGGTTGTTTCGCTTCAGGATGCTAACGAGGCTCCGGAACGGATCCCGTTCACATCCAGAGGTACCACTGTACCGTCAACAGAATCGCCCCTACCTGCCCAAGCCAGCATGAGCCAGCAGCAGGGCTTGGGATGCGCCAGTAAAACCACTGCTTCACTCTTTTCCAAACCAAACTAGGATTGCTCTATGAAACAGGTTTAAGCTAATTAATTTCAACAGGCTTAAGTATGTCTCACTCCAAATTGGATGCATGTCGGCCATGCATTTTGACAGATTAATATGATTGTTAGGAGAAATCTGGTTGACCACTGTTGGAGTCAAATGGATTAGATGATTCTTTAATAGATGAATGGGGTATACAGGTCATACCATGGATAAAGCTTTGAAGTGTGAGATGATTTTCAGTTGGATTAGCATTTATAAAGTGAGCTTGAGCCAGAGTGAATCTCCAAAGTTTTAGTCCTGGTTGGGGGAACCTTTTTCAGGCAGATTACATCCATATTCTGCATTATTACAGTTTAAGTTTACAGTGCCTGTGGTTCCCTTCCCAAAATCTTTTCCAGGTCTGGAGAGGAGAATCTCTATAAGTGTATTATCACATCTCTGATTAACTAGCCCCATCCACCTGAGATCTGATGTGGACAGTTCTGAGTTGAGTTCATGGCTTCCGTGTTTCAACAGACCCCAGTCCCCTTCATTATACAACTCAAGCACTAAACATGATTTGTAGCATGTACATGAGCCTTTTCATTACTTCATCTGATTAGTAAGTAGCCCTGAAAATTGGAAGTTCTGGGATACAGAGCTATTATTAATAATTTGTTTCCTCTTTATGATGTGAAGAACAGCCTCACAATTCCTTCCTACCCCTAGGAGATCAAAGAGCAGGATGGATAAAGTCAAGAAGGAACTGACAGAGTCATTGGGAAGGAGTCCCTATCCCCCTTACCCCAGTAGCCAGGGTTCAGAGAGCCTTCCGGGAACCAGCAAAACCTCATCGGGCAGTAAGAAGTACCCACCGATAAAAGAAAGGGGATTTTACTCAGATGTCCTTACACCAGGAGCTTTAGATCTCTTGGGGGTAAGTGAATAGAACCTCTGTCTATCATTGGTCTGTAGACAGTTGAAATATAAATGACACAAACTGCTGTTAGAATGAGAGATAGATAAATGTATTTTAAGAAAATATATTTTGAAGTTCCATTTCTGTTTTCTGTCCCATGTCTGCTCTTTCTTTCCTCTAAAGCTGTTTTTCATGTCATAGGAAGGTTGGAATGTTATTTTTATTTATTTCTCCTCTTAATACTGGTACATTTTAGAGCTTTGAGGAGCTAGGTGATTTTCATGAAAATAGAAAGTCGTTTTCAATAGTATCTCAGGTGTTTTTAGGGAGTGAAATGGCTTTCCCTTAATGGTACCCCTCATGCTTCAGTTTATTGGCTTTTTCAAAAGGTAAAGAGTTTCAATTTCTTTCTTTCTTTCTCTTTTAGAACAGGAAAAGGAGGTTGAGACTTGTAGAAAAATGAGTGGAGATTGGTTTATATCAGGCCTGTCCAACCGGTTGATTGCTCACCCCTCCCCAAAAAAGCTCTTATAGTGGTACTAAGATGAGGGAGGGAATTCCACTCGATGATTACTGGAGGCTTCTCCAGATTTATTATACTTCTTAACCGTTAACTACTAACACATTTTCTCTTCAGCTGTAGAGGCTGGGAATGTGATTGTCTTTTAATTAATGTTGAGAATCTCAGGGAACTGCACAAGCTACTGGATGTACCATCAGATGTCATATCTCATTCTTTGCAGTCTGATTGCTATTATGAAAACTAGCTCACCAGATCATAGCTTGCTTTTTCTTTTCTCACTGTATATGACCAATTCTTGTTTGCTCATTGAATTCTATACATGTTTCTGTACTGTCTCTTTGTAATCTTTATTATATTAAATTTCAGGATGTGAGTGCAGGTCCGAATGTATACAGGGACTTACTGAAACAGTCAGAGCATGAGGATCACACGCCAAAAGGTAAGCACACTGAAAAGGCCGTTATCATCACTTTCCTCCCTAGGAAATTAGAAGAAAGTTAAGCTCCTGTAACTGGGGGGTAATGTGAACTTTGAAGAGTATGATTGATCATTGATGGTGCCAAAATGAACAGAACAGTCAAGCGAAGTCAGGGCAGAATAAATATCTGTGGATTTACAGACAAGTGGACTAGCAGCCGTGCCCCAGTCAAGTGGGTGGGAGCCATGCTGAAGGGATCAGAAAATTGAGAAGACCCAATAGCTGGGCTTGTTCAAGGAGCTTGAAAATGAAAGGGAGGGGAGAACGTCTTTTGTTTGGGGGATATGGGACATGGTACAGGTACATCTACCCTGTGAGGTAGGTTGAGAGAAAGTGATTGACCCAAGGTCACCCTGTGAGCTTAGGAACATAGGAAGCTGTTTCATACTGAGTCAGACCAGGAGTCCGTCTAATTGAGAATTGCTCATACTGCCTAATAGCAGCTCTCTAAGGCTCCAGGTGCTAGTCTTCCCAGTCGTACCTAGAAATGTCAGGGATTGAACCTGGGACCTCTGCATGCTCTCCTGCTGAGATACGTACTTCATGAATGAGTGAAGATTTGAGCATAGTGTGACACAGGAGGAGCCAACATTTCTCAGTGCAAGTTTATCATTATGCATATATGCATAACAAACATTTTCACTTCTCCAAGATGGGTTGGATGATAACTGTTCCCTCTTCACTTGTCCCTGGGTTTCATAATTGCTGATTTCACCATGAAACTGGCAAGAGTTACAAAATAACTTAGACTAAATGCAAAGCACAGATAAATAACATTAAACGGAAGATAAGTAAAATAGATAAACCCATTCCCGTTACTTCAGTGGAAGTGGAAAATATGAAAGATCTCATCACATATGGATTTACACCAGAGGTCGGCAACCTAAGGCCCGTGGGCCGGTTCCGGCCCAAATGGGTTCTGGATCCAGCCTGCGGATGGTCCAGAAATCGCCGCATGGTTCTGATTCATATCATTCAGAAATCGTGTCTGTGCATGTCCATGGCGCCTGAAATCGCTTCTGCGCAGGTGTGATTTCTGGCATCTGGGCATGCGCAAAAGCGATTTCCAGCGCCGCAGACATGCACAGACGCTATTTCCGGCGTCATGCTGTGCCAGCCCGGCCCACGGACGATCTCTGCAGGAGTGATCCAGCCCATGCCCGGTAAGCCTTGCCAACCTCTGATTTACACTATTGTTCTTTAATCTGGGTGGAAGAGAGGGAAATTTCCCAGAGCTGGGCCCGCAAGCATTGGAAATCACCACAATTTCTGTCCTTTGCAGGGTGGGAGCAGTTTTTGCAATGTGCATGCAGCTTTCTCTGGGCAGATTCTACCAATCTGCTGTTTTCAGTGGTTTAGGCAGTGCCTTTGCTGCTATAGTGGTCACTTCAGCCAGACTCCCAGATAAGTCTGGGACTGGGACTCTTACAGTAACCACATATTTTTTAAAAAATGTTTTTGTTTTCTTAATCTTGTTTCTTACCAGTCACAACATTTGAAACTCCTGAGAATATTGAGTCTATTTTGAATGCCCAGCAAATTGGACCAACTACAGAAATAATCAAAGAGACGGACTTTCCATTGCAATCATATAAGCCAAAAGTCCAAGTTCCCTTTGAGGTGATTCCAGGACAGTGCCCTCGGAAGATAGCGATCGAGAGGTAATTAGTGCCAGGAAATGGTTACAAAGGGTTTGCGTACAACACCGGCAAGGACCTTTGCATTTGGATGTGCAGCTCTGGATTTCTATATAAATCACAGAGAGTTACACGAGCCTATACTAAAACTATTGAAATGGGTGGGCTTAGGCTCCTCTAGCCCTGCATAGGTTCAGGTTGTAAGATGGCAATCCTTCAGAGAGGCAGATACGCTTCTCTGATTTCAGTGGGCTTTGGAGTGCCAAAATCATACGACTGGGCTACATACGTTAGCTTTTCTCACAGAACCTCAGCCTGAGGCTCCATGAACAAAAATCTACAGGCTGATTTGGAATGGTCTTCAGAATAACAGAGGAGCTTTTGAATCAGGTACCCATCTCTGACAACATTGGAGTATTGGACTGCCCCAGAGCATATAGTTTTGGCATGTCTCTTTACTACACTGTATTACGCAATTTGCTTTATTAGTCAGTCCCTGAAACAGATTAACTACAATTGAATTAGGTTTCCTGTAAATATGAACTGTTTAATCTTATTATTTAACCAGGTTGAGACGATTATATCTCAGCCTGGATATCACTCAGCTCTTAGAAATGGCAGGGATAGATTCCAATGAATTGATGCCAAGACACCAGGACCCTGACAATATGCCAACTATTGAGCAGAAGAACGACCCTCTTTTCCCTGTCTATCTCCCATTACAGGTAAGATATGGGATTCAGTGGTGCATGTGATCTACTTCAGGGATTCCCAAGCCTTTTACAAAGTTGACCCAGCAATTGCATTTGATGATGACTTTCCATTAAATAATCTGTGTCTCTATGGATATCTAATTACCATTTGGAAATTGCTGCTGTGCATTATGTCTTAACATTGGATTAAAAATAACCAGGACACTGGGGTGGTGTGGGAGGTGGGGACTGGATGTGACAACATTAATGGTACTTAAAAGAAGCTGAATAGTGTTACAAAAGCCTGGTGCCTGCCCCGATCTCTGCCAAGCAGTAACAAGAGAGTGCATAGGGTTGCAGGCATACATACAGGGTCAGTGTCCCTTTGGAGAATAGAAGACACGGCAGAGACAGTCGTGATTTAAGAAATAGGGTTTATTCGCTATTTGCACCTTCAGTCTGCATGGAGGGAGTCCAAATCTTACAGCATGGCGCAAAGCATTGTAGGTAACTTTTAGTCTCTCCCACAAAGATGGATCTCAGCCGTTTCCTCCCTTTCTTCTTCCCAGAAGCCCCTTGCCCTCCCCCAGAGCAGTTACCGTAGCAACCTTCCAAATCTCCAGTCTCTGGTCACACCTGGGGCAGGACCCTCAATGGCTCTTTACCAGGGGTCAGCAAGGTTTTCCTCGCCTGGACTGGTCTACTCCAGCGGAGATCCCTCTGTGGGCCAGATCATGAGTGTCTGTGATTTCCGGCATCAGCGGAAGTGAATCCCCGCATTGCGCCAGTTTAATGCAGTGCGTGGGGACTTGCCAAGTGGGCGGCTCCGTTCAGGGGCGACTCATGGGCTGGTTAAACGACCCCCGTGGCTGCTTGTGACCCATGGGCCTTAGGTTGCCTACCCATGCTCTTTACTCTAATGCTAACAGGTCTGCCCTTCCCTCAACCAGCCAGGCAGGCTTGCATAAGGCAGCCCAGGAATTCCCTCTCTGGCACAGCTCTGCAGTTAGCTTTTAAAATCCATTTCCCAATCAAAATCCTAGTATTTATATGTTCCTAGTGTTTCAGGGGATCCCCTCTATTTCTATAACAATATGTTTTAAAAATATGAGATTGATGTTTGGGTTTTGATCCAACAAGATGTACAAGAAGCAGAAACCTCCTACAAGATATTAGGCAGGATCCAATGAGCAACCAGAGGCATTTATGAACACACACATACCAGTGCTGCTCACCCCATGGCCTTCATCCTCCCCTCCCCAAGTCATTATAGAAGCTTGGCAGACCTTACACTCTTGCAGCAGGACAAGCTGCTGTCAGAACAAGCAGAGCCGTGGTGCATGTGCAGAAGTACTTGGGTATGCAAAGAGCTGTCAGGATTCCAAGACAGCTATTGACTTTGGTGAAGCATTAATTTCTCACTTCTTGCTTGCTTAGATTTTTGATAATGAAGAGTATGATTGCCGGACTCCAGAAGAGTGGCTTTTGTTGGGTGTGGAACCTGAATCTGAAGACCGGAAACCTATCCCAGGAAAAGCACTCCTGCCAACAGATGATGAGCTTGGGCATGGTAAAGCATAGATGTGATGCAACTGAGTTATTTCATTTATTACAAAGATTACAAAATAATAGTTGAATACATGAGAACCATGCTTTTCTCCCTCCAAGTATTTTTGTTTTGAAGTGTAGCAATCAAAACATACAATGTTTTCTTGCATTTTGCATATATTCTAAGGCCTCACTCTACCCTGAGTGGCTCTATGAACCCCTCCCAATGAAACTTAGAAATTAATGTTTTTAATCACCATATTTTTCTGTGTTTAACATGCCCCTGTGTATAACACAACCCCTATTTTTTGAGACTCCAAGTAAAGAAATCCCCCCTATGCACTATCTGTATATAAGACTACCCCCATTTTTAAACTTGAAAAAATAGGGAAATATATATAGTCTTATACACGAAAAAATATGGTACTTTGTTTCAGTTAACAATTAAGTGTATTTTATTTATGCTGAAGTTCGTGGGAGTCAGGCTGTTGACACTAGCATAATGTTTCATGTGAGTGGAACTAAACTAGTACTTTAATGTCTGAACTTGTGGTATTTATGCATTTCATTAACTATTTTATAAGCCATAATTTTTAGACATGGTGTCTGATTTTTAATGCCTCTGTATCTGGATGTACAATGTGATATTCTTGTGACTTAATTTTTCAAAATATGTGGAGTGATTGCAATTCTTCTATAATCTAACGCAAATGACAGGTGCTTTTAGCCTAAAAATTAAGTCCTGTAAGTTGACCACTTCCGTTAGAACATGTGCCTAACAACATTTTTGCATTATGTGAGTGCCTGGAGGCGGTTGGAGGATGGATAGCAGCTAACGGATTGAGGTTGAATCCTGACAAGACAGAAGTACTGTTTTGGGGGGACAGGGGACAGGCAGGTGTGGTGGACTCCGTGGTCCTGAATGGGGTAACTGTGCCCCTGAAGGAGCAGGTGCACAGCCTGGAAGTCATTTTGGACTCACAGCTGTCCATGGAGGTGCAGGTTAATTCTGTGTCCAGGGCAGCTGTCTACCAGCACCATTTGGTATGCAGGCTGAGACCCTACCTGCCTGCAGACTGTCTCGCCAGAGTGGTGCATGCTCTAGTTATCCCCCGCTTGGACTACTGCAATGTGCTCTACATGGGGCTACCTTTGAAGGTGACCCGGAAACTACAACTAATCCAGAATGTGGCAGCCAGACTGGTGACTGGGAATAGCCGCCGAGACCATATAACACCAGTCCTGAAAGACCTACATTGGCTCCCAGTACATTTCCAAGCACAATTCAAAGTGTTGGTATTGACCTTTAAAGCCCTAAACGGCCTCGACCCAGTATACCTGAAGGAGCATCTCCACCCCCATCGTTCAGCCTGGACACTGAGATCCAGATCCAAGGGCCTTCTGGTGGTTCCCTCACTGCGAGAAGCCAAGTTACAGGGAACCAGGCAGGGGGCCTTCTCAGTAGTGGCGCCCGCCCTGTGGAATGCCCTCCCATCAGTTGTCAAAGAAATTAACAACTATCTTGACATTTAGAAGACATCTGAAAGCAGCCCTGTTTAGGGAAGTTTTTAATGACTGATGTTTTAATGTATTTTTAACCTTCTGTTGGAAGCCGCCCAGAGTGGCCGGGGAAACACAGCCAAAAGGGTGGGATATAAATAATAAGTTATTATTATAAATTATTATTATGTTTTCCTGCTAAGATACTAATACGTGTTGGGGTGCCATTGAATATTAAAGGAGATACAAAATATGGAGCCCAGAACACAAAGCAGGATCACGAGGCTTGTAAGACTGTAAAGAGGACTCTCTCTAGTTCTGCCTATTTTAACCAAGACGATTGTGAAAATGTGATTCCCTGTCTGTCATTCATATCTCAGAGGATCCCAAAAGTTGCAAACTGATCTATAAGTGGATAGATGTTGGTGTTCTGGATTATGATGGAGAGACAAAATTTTACTTGGTTCATAAGACAAACAGCCTGGGCCTAGTCCGGGATGCACAAGGGAAACGTGTACTTAATGGAGGAATGACTGAAGAAGGTGGGCATTGATTTATTTTTTATTGGATTACAGGGAAGAAGTTAAAATCAAGAGCCTCTCTATACCCAATTAGCTGCCTTTGATTCATGAATGTCTTGGATTGTGATGCATCTTTCTGCCTGTTTAATAAGCAACCATGGAATATTTTCTTTTTCCTGACAATCCTTTGAGGATTCATAGAGGTGGATCATAGAATTCTAGAGTTGGAAGGGACCCTGAGGATCATCTAGTCCAACCTGCTGCAATGCAGCAATATGCAGCTGTCCCATATGGGGACTGAACCTGCAACCTTGGCATTATGTGGACAAATTCAGGATTATTTTTAAAAGGGCCTCCATTCTCATCACTCCATCACTTGGAACCTGATCATGTACATGTTTCCTTGGAAATAAGCCCCACAGAATTTGGTATGGCCTACTTTGGAGGGTCACAATTAGATGAGACAACAGGGGACCCGTGATCATATCTCCCACTTTAAAAAAGCCAGTGGTCACCATTGGGGGTGAGGAATAACTGAGCAATCAGATTGGGACTCTGGTACTGGGAGGAGGAGACATAGCACCTTCCCTTATGCTGCGTTCATGATCTAAATTTCAGCTCCCAGCCCCACCACAGCCACTCTTTGTCCTATTAAGTTCCATATGATGATCACATGTTTTCCCCCACATGATTAACTGCTGTTGGTGGGGGAGAGGGCAGTTTAGATTAGGAAAACAGTGTGAAGAAAATTATTCCCTCTCCCCACCCTCCCAACTGCCTTTAACTTTTGAAAATACAGTGGAAGATACAGTCACACATATCCCTCCTGTCTCATCTAGTTGGATACAGTGACATTTCTGATGAGTATTCTTCTGAGTCGCCATTTGGATTCTATTACTCATCATTCTCTTTTCTGCCACGAAACTCTCAGCTTGACACTAGCTTGGTCATAGACTCATTAGATAATTTTGGCACCTGGTTTCTGCAATCTATTTTTATGGCCCCAGTGTGTTCACATTCTTTTCTAATTTATCCCCAGGGAGAGCCCCACTAATGCCCTGTCAGTATTGGGTGCCCCGTGTCCGTTTGCTTTTTCTGGCTGAGGACCCCAGGGTTCTAGCCGAGCGAGTGATTTCTGCCAATGACTTGAGGAAGAAAACACAGGCACTATTGTTGTATAACCTGTATATTGACTGCATGCCTCTGGATGGAATGCAAAGCATTGAAGAAAAGAGTTTGCAGCGGATGAAGCAGATGGCAATGGAAACTTCACGTCTGAGGAAAGGGAGTATGTAAGTATTGCAACAGTCCTTCATACTGAAAACATGTTTGTGGTTTTAACACCTTGTTTATGACAAGGGAGGCCTAGCCACCTGGGTGGCAGGATAACTCCAACATTATCATACCCTCACACCCTTTCCTTCTCATCACATTTCCTGATCTTTCTTTCCTACTTCTTCTGTTTCTGCACACCCTGGGAATTGTGCTTTTTCAGAGGCAGACATAAAAAAGCTAAGGAGGAAACCAGTAAACACAAGCAGGGCAGACACCTGCAATTAATTTGATGCAATTCAGATGCAATTACACCAGGCTGTGCTGTGTTGTAGTCCCATTCAGTAAAACCACCATAGATGTATGGTGCAGACTTTCAGTGTCTGAAGACTTTAAGGAGCACGGATCTAACTTGTGGTATTTGAGATATTAAGTTGCAGCTCCTCCAGAAACTAGCTGGTGAAATGTAGAGATCTTTTTAGTGTGGTTATTAGAGCCCCTTCGTGTGATTCACTGAGAGCTTCTTCCTGATCAGGTGCTGCTCTTCCCTTTCTTAGCAACTGCTTGTGCATTTTCAAAGATTAGATAATGGTAAGTGAAGGGGAGTGTGGGAGATATTTCAACTGGAAATCAGGTGAGCATGGCACAGGGTCTTGAGTGGGTACAAGGTAGATCATAGAATCATATTGGAAGGGACCCTGAGGGCCATCTAGTCCAATTCCCTGTAATGAAGGAATTTCAACATGTAGACGCCCATCCAATTTGAAACCTTACTGGACCCTGCTTAGCATTGCAAATATGCTATCAGTTTTATTGCTGCACCACTAGGAGGAGATCACTGCAAGGATGGCTGATTTCCAATTGTTTCACGATAGCAATGACAATCTATTTCCCCCTGCCTAAGTTAGGATGCTGAATTGAAAAAAAGCTAACCAGGAATGGACTTCTGTGAGAAAGGCCGAGGAGCTAAGTTCATTTCTGGTATGGAAAACAAATTCCTAGGCTCAGGATGTGCTCAGAGGTGCCCATTTATTTAATACTGTCTGCATTTCTTTTGCATGTGATTCTGGTTGGTAGAGGTTCTAGTAAAAAACAAAGTAATTCTGACAAGGTTGCCATCAAGTCTGTAGCACTGCTACAGACTCCATGGCTTGGAAGATTTGAGACGCTTTGAGCTAGATGAATCATCAGCCGGTGGTATCATTGATATATCAGTTCATCTCACTGAACTGTGAAAGCTTTTTCCTCAGTCAGATACAGATGTGTGAAATGCAATAAAATTAGTTTTTGAAGAAGGCTAAAGACTATCTGTGAATAGCTCCAAGACCAGAAAATATATCCTGGTTCCAGAAGTGAGAGACAATAATATGAAATTGTGATAATAGTAATAATAATAATAGCTAGAGAGCTGGCCCTGTACAAACTAGTATCTCCATTGGGCATATGATAATTTACCATTGGGGCAAATCATGTAAAGACTAAAAGCTGAGGAGATAACTCTTGGGGTTATAAGGCTATTGGAACTTGCTATTCAGCTTTGCCCCAGCAATACAGCCTTGAGGCACTCCATTAGACTGTTCTTCCTTATCATCTGACTACCTTATCCACAGGACTTCTGGCCTTGTGTATGCCAGTCTTCCCTTCCGGGACAGGGCCTTTGCTTGCTTCTGCTAGTGTTGCTTCTCATTATTTTTTTGTTTTGCCTTCTCCATGCAAATGGAACGGTTATCGCCAGACTGCCAATTACAATGGGTCAGGAGGGGAGCGAGAAAGAAGAGTGGAAATATTGCTTCTAAATGTCTCCCTTTAGTCAGATGTAATACAGTCCTAGGTGTCACACAACTTGCCCCACTGCCCCTTGATCCTTCAGAATCACCTGCTGTCCCATTCCAGGTCTACTATGAAGCTCCCTTAATGTGCCGCAAGCACTTTTAATGAAGAAGCAAAGCACATGCAAACACAAGAGGCGTGAAGATGGGACTATAGAGATATATGAGTGATGCAGACGCAACATTGTCAGAGGTCGTTGTTCATTCTGTTAATTAGTTTTTTAATTATGCTTAGCATTTTAGAGAGGCTGCAGCTCCTGGGGAAAGAAGTGTCCCTAGACTTTGAGCGAACCATGAACAAGATTAACTTTGACAGAACTGTCACTTCCAAGCCTCAGACGTTCTATTATGTCACTCTGCCTGAGAAAGAGGAAGAGAAGGTGCCACAGAAGGGTAGGTGACACAGTAGAAAAAGACAGCAGCAGAGTGTAAAATCATCCCGGGGGGAAGTTACTCTGTTTCTTGCAATTAACTTTAGACTATGATTGATATGTTGTAAAGGGAGATGTACCAGTCCCATATTATATTATTATATTTTATAGTCGTAATTATTTTACTTATAAGCTGCTTAAATAAGTTTTGTTATTGGGCAATATATAGATATTGAAAATAAATCAGTGCCAGTGTGTTCCCTTCTGACAAAATCTGACAATACAAACTATTTATATATATTTCCATCCCAAGCTTTCTGGGTAAAAGAAGTTGAATGATAGTGACGAGAGCAAGTGGCAGCCATTAAGATACAAACAAGCTGCTGCCATGGATCCTTTGAGGGACAGAGCTAGACTAGCCCAAGGGTTGAGGCAATGCCATGCAAGATGGCTGCCACTCCTTTGCCTCAAACCCTTCTGGAGCAAGAAACAGTGATTAATAAGCAAGAGTATGTGTATTCTGCAATTCTGTGAAAATATATATCATTCTGAAAATCTCATTGCTTTGAGAAAGTGAGTTTTTGGCTGTTAGAACTACAAAGTTATATTTGAAAGCTTGTGAGCAAGTGGGGGGGGGAGGAGGGAGAATTAAGATTTCCATGGGTCAGGAAGATTGGCTTCAATGCTTGATCATAACTCCTTGTCCATTTCCAAACAAAATGAGTGGGAATGTACAAATTTGTTTAATTTTCATAATTTATACAGATCTAGTTTTTTTCCCTGAAGACAGAGATGTGGTCATCTTGCTTGCACCTGGAAATTACAGTAGGGATGGCCTGTGATTCTGGCACTGCCCTTGGGCCTTGTGTGCCTGGAGGCTTCATGCTCAAGGAACGACTCAGGAATCTTCTTTTTTAATCACTGCTTGAAGAGAAGTGGTGAGGCAGGAAAGGTACAGGGGGGAGGTGTGGTGAGGTGGAGGAGCAACGATGGGGTGGTCCTTGCTTTAAAGGAAGGGGGTGCCAGACAGCCACTGTGCCAGCCTGGAGCTGGTGCAACAATGGGGCACCAACAGTGGGACTGACTTAGGATCCAACTAATCCTGGGCTGGATCAGTCCCTTACTGCCTCAAGAATACACATTTTGGAACCTTTGGAAGGAGAAGCTTTGCTCAGTTCACACATATGCACACATACATGCTCTGATGCAAGGGTGGAGGGGTAGATTGCTCTGTAAGTAAATAAAATGCATTTTTCAGAATTTATGGTTATTACATATGCTTAACAAGAACAGCTACATGACTACTGTTCCTACAGAAATAACATCTCTTCTTGTGTCCCCAGGTCGCATTGAGGTTCCTGAGTACCCATTTAATGAGCAAAGAGAAACTTTTAGCTTCATCTCCCTCCTGACACGGCCAGAAGTCATCATGGCTTTGTGCCAGGTCCGGGATGAGTGCAATAAAACTGCAGCTATGTCACTGTTCCATTCAACCCTGACTAAGTACGGCCGACTAGAGGAGTTTGAGCAGATCCAGAAACAGACCTTTTCACAGGTATAGCAGCAGGGAAATACTCTTTGCAGAGATGTGGCTATGCAAAGTGTAAGTGGCTATAATATGTTTGTGTGTGTGAGAGAGAGAGAGAGAGAGCGCGCGAGCGAACAAGCGTGCGCTATTGTAATGTAATGGTTAGATTGTCAGACTAGGCCTGAGGAAACCTGCGTTCATAGTTTCTCTCAGCCGAGAATCTTGCTGGATGATATTGAGAGACATTCTCTCTCAGCCTAATCTAACTCACAGGGTGGCTGTAAGGGCAAAATTGGCAGAGAAAAAACACGTACGTGAGCTCCATGGAAGATGCTGGGACAAAAGTGTAATCACACATATTAAAAGTGGTAATAATTCTATTAGTATTAGGCCTTAAGTGGTCAAAATGGCACCATCCATACATGAGAGCATATCAGCAATTTGTCGAGGGGAGAAACCATAAGTGGGGAAACATCCTTTAAGAGTCCACCGATAGCCGAGGATGCTCAGTGGCTATGGAGTATGTCAGCCTGTTGAAGGGTGGGGAGGATAGAGAAGAAAACCAGGGTGGTTTGGTAGGAAAATGAGGTATTCTTGAATAGAGCATGTAATGCTGAACAAGTGTTGTAACATTTTGTTGTAGTTCCCTCTTGTAAATAAACAATTGTGGGGCAAACAGCCATCATTCTTCAGTTAGAGCTCATGGTTGAGTATACAGTTTCCAAGAACCCCAACTTCCTTTAATCTGTAACTCACCTCAGAAAGCAATCTGGAAGTTAGGCAGGAAGAAATGTGCATGGTGATTTCCCCTGGGAATAAGAACGGAAGGACTTAGGAGGAAGGATGCCAGGGAAGCAGCTTTTGACTAAGCATTCAGTGTACAAGCAGACAGTAGAGCAGACTTCTTTAGGTGGTAGGTGGGGTCTCCTTCACTGGAGGTATTTGAGAAGAGCCTAGATATCTCGACATCCCTCTGTCATCCTGTACCTTGTGTGTGTGTTTGTCCAGATAACCTTCAAAGTCTTTTCTTACACAGTGGTTCTATCTTCATATGACCTTTAAAGCTGCTCTGCATGCAGAAATGGACAAGATTCTATTTTTCTTTGTCTCACCATAAAATACAGTGTGCTCTATTTTTCTCCATTCCACCTTGAAATACATCATCAGCTTTGCTTGGGTTTTTTTTTTTTAAAAAAAAGGACAATAAATGGAAGAATTGCACTGGTCATGTTTTGGTAAACTAAGGTCTTATGCTGGTGCATTTTTAAGCTTAAATGTTATATTTGCATGAAAAAAAATAACTTGTTAATCTGAATCAATTTATGAGGCATGATTTGTTTCATAGTAGATTGCTATTGGAATGGTTGTTACCATTCTCATAATGTTACTGAAGTAGGCCAGAGGTAACTGACATGGTGCCCTCCAAATGTTGTTGAACTACAACTCTTATAACCCTAGCCATTTGGCCACACTGGCTGGCACTGGTGGGAGCTGTAGTCCAGCAACATCCCAAAGGCACCACACTGGCTACTCCTGAAATCTTCCTGCTTACCAAATGGTATTCTATGTAATTTGTGGAAAGTACCCACTGTTGTTTGAGAGTTCTAAGAAAACAAACAAAACCAGTTCTGTTTTAAAATCAGTCGTTAAAATCAGTGCAATTTTGAAAGTTGCAGTCCACCATCTTGCTTTAAAATGATATCTGGTTGTATCCCAACCCAGACAAAAGCCTGTTCCATGATTTTCAGAACAAATCATGCAAAATTTGGTTGCAGTATCTTAAGAGGTGTCCAAATGCATAGAGAACGAAGAAGAGGAGTTTGGATTTGATATCCCGCTTTATCACTACCCTAAGGAGTCTCAAAGTGGCTAACATTCTCCTTTCCCTTCCTCCCCCACAACAAACACTCTGTGAGGTGAGTGAGGCTGAGAGACTTCAAAGAAGTGTGACTAGCCCAAGGTCACCCAGCAGCTGCATGTGGAGGAGCAGGGAACCGAACCGGCTTCACCAGATTAAGAGTCTACTTCTCTTAACCACTACACCACACTGGCAAACAGCTTCCCAAAAATGTAGCAGATATGTCATTTGGCACTGTAGTTGACATTCTTTGTTTTATTTTTATCTAGGTTTCAATGTTCCTTAAGGATACTTGGATCAATACTCTAAAGATAGCCGTGAGAAGCAGTTTGAGGGACATAGGCAAAGGCTGGTACAACTTGTATGAGACTAAGTGGGAAGTATACCGGATGTCCAAGCTTCATCAGCTGATGGAGCTCATCAAGTTTATGTTGCAGGACTCTGTACGTTATCTGATCCAGGATTCACTGGTAAACTTCACCCAGCTCTTCTTGGATTCCTGCCACAGTGTCCTGAATTGCCCTGAAGATATGGTGTGGGGAGATGACCTTGTAAACAGCCCATACAAGTAAGGAGAGAAATGGAGAGATGTTTTATTTTTGTGGAAAAGGAAAAGAGCATTGATCAGTGTGCTCTCATATAACGGGAGAGTTCTTTGTCTCTGAATTTTCTCTTGATGAATTGGTATCACTGTGCAAAATCACACTGCAGTCATGGCTCCTCCTTTGGCATGCTTCAGCATCCCCTGGGACATTGCTGGGCACTGATATTTCTCATGTTATTGCTGGCTTCTGAAAGGCATCACAAAAAGTCTGTAGGTTACAAAGTGAAGTCACCATAGCTTTAGTATTCATTGGCTTTATTAGAAGATCTTACTGTGTCTGTTTAGCATGGTCTTGGGGCCAGAGTTATAGAATCATAGATTGTAGAGTTGGAAGGGACCCTGGGGGTCATCTAGTCCAACCCCTGCAATGCAGGAATCACAACTGAAGCATCCCTGGGAAGACATGCTCCACCGCTGGCAGCATGCTGCCAACAAACCTTTTGGACCTTACCTTTTCACTTCCGCTGCATGCTCATGCTTCCTGGATGTAGGCCCCAGAAATGCAAAGACCACTTTATTAAGGGGATATTTTTACAAGTGTTAACCTATTTTTGCAAAACATGTGGTATCTGTACACATGCTTTTTTGGGTGCATGGCACAGTAGATATTAACAGAGACCTTACGAACATCCAGCAAGTTTAATTCAAGTCAGTCATTGTTCTTGGCAGATTGGAGAAGTGGGTTGAACAGTAGGCAGCTGAAGTATGTTACCCAGTCTGGAGTATGCATTTTGAGACAGATGAAAACAAATTGAATAAAGCTCCAGTGTGAACCTAAAAAATAATTAAGGTTAGAAAACATGGTATTGAGGAAAGCAGAACTCACTGAACCAAGGAATGGAAAAATATGAAAACACAACAGTCTTCAAATATTAAACAAGTACCATAAAGAAGATCGGGAAGAAGAATCCTTTTCTGCTACTGGCAAAAGGGCCAGAGTCAATTTAGTTACATTGCAGCTGTGTACATTTTGGTTTACCAGAATATGAAATAAGTTTCTGTGTCAGTTTGGCATAAGAAAAGTTGAACAGTGTGGAGCACAGCCCCCCCACCCCCCGCAAATGTTCTACCTCATTTCTGATATGTCTTTAAGGCAGACTGGATTAATATATATGTATTAATATATATTATATATGTGTGAATCCTAACTTATTGCAGAGGGATAGTGAATATGAGTCTGGACACCCCTCTATACTTTTTCTGCCAATCCATGAAGGGATATTTGCAAGCATGATGACATGCCTTTTGATCATAGTGATTCCCTTTGTTCCACTAAATTTGATGCTTATGCCTGTTTATACAGATGTGGTTGCGTATCACCTTTTAGGGCATTTGGTTCCACAGGAAATGCACAAGCAGAGCTAGGCTATGTTTCTGAGAAGTAATTGATCTATTTTTTTAATTAGCAAAGGCATTGTTTCTGGAAGCTATTCATTCCTAACAATCTCAGAGATCTCCATATTCTTCCTTTTGTAGGCCACGGAAAAATCCTCTGTTCATAATTGATCTGGCTCTGGACACTTCAGGTGTTCGTTTCAGCACACCCCTGGAGAATTTTGAGACAACAGTTGTTTCTCTGTTTGATAAAGGGATCTGGGCTACCCACACCATACCACAACTGGAGAAAGTGAGTTACCTTGAAGAGTTTGAAATGCCTTCTTACCCTAATAATAGGATCCATCTTGTAAAAAGTTATACACTTACTGAAAATAGATGCTTCTACTAGAGATGCACACTACAAAGCTGACTTTCCAGAGCAGTCCTACCTATATGTGTACCCAGAAGCAGCAAGTTCCATAGAGTTTATTAGACTTATTGCTAGGGAAGTGTGCATAAGATTGTAGCCTTACTGGTCATAAGAATTGCTCCACCAAAAGGCTAAGCTGTGAGTTGTCAACAGTCATATCTGGGTATTATGGCTGCATTGCAGGAACATTATAACAATATTATGGAGAGAAACACAACACAAATGCTTTGCAGTGTGGTATTGAAGATTGACAAGCCTTTCTCAGAACCAGTACCGTGGTTTGGTATTGTGTCTGTAATTTGCAAACAACAACAACAACAACAACGAAAGCCTGTGGAAAGAAAGTCTAGCCCTTCTGAAAATCACTTATCTTTTCTCCATGTAGGAGAAGATAATGTGATTCTCCACTTAATGTGTAGTGAGATGCAAGAAATAGAAGATTTTCTTTGATTTCACATCCTGATCTCTTCTGGGTTAGGTAAATGTCAGAAGAAGTTTGATTTGTGCTGCAGATTTCATGTAGCAACTCATGCGCAGGCACATAAAATCTCAACGGTTTTAGCAGGGTGGTGTGCAAGGGATGATACTGCAGAAGGAGGATTTTGCTAACAGGAGAATGATTCAGCCAACACTTTTAGCATTGAGGAAAACATGCCAGATTCAAATAAGAAGTGCCGTCAATAATGTTGCAATTTTAAATCCTGAAGCTGTTAATACCGACATTGAAGTAGTGGCAGGGTACGAGATGTGTGATTATGTGTTTAGTGTATTTATCTTATCACTTCAATTTAAAAAGAGGCTTGCTTCTTTTTATAACAAAATCGAGATAATTCAAGAGCTATCATTAAAGTGAGCTTCACAATAACCTAAAGATTGCTTGTCTGCAGTTTTTGAAATGTGCTGTTGTTGGTTTTGGCTAAGGTGGGAGGTCCTTTTCCCATCAAGCGGTGTCTTACATATTGAGTCTCCTGCCTCCTTGAAATGATCTCTGCAGGTATTGTTTAGGGCACAGAGCATGATCTCATAAAAATCTGAAGCACACTAAGTTGCACATGGTTGTATCATTTGAAAGCCAACAATCCATGTTAAAGGCTAGATTATCCAAAATACCTAACCTCTTGAATGCAGCTTTCAGCCAAGAGCAGCTCATAGAGATAAGCTGCAGTGCAAGTGAGGCAACATTTGGAGCAAACCACAAGTAGTATGACCAGAAATTCTAGTGGGGCTCCATACATTAAAGATGGGTCTCTAAATTGAGACCCCTGCAAGCTTTCGTTTATACAAAGTCTGGTAAACATATATGGTAACCTGTATTATGATTAAGGCTACGGTTCCTTGGGTTGGCATTGGTTTTTACTGAGGTATCCAATACAAAGAGCAGGAGAAACATTAACTGTCTAGCAGTAGATGGATTTCAATTTTGTACAACAGACTTGAAGGAGAAAATAGAAGCAGTTTGTGCTGAATGGCTGTTCTTTTGTCCCTTGTTCAGCACGTGCTTGAAAACATGTTCATCTGTGGCACACCGTTGCTGGAGTCAGTGGGTCTGTATGAGCCACCTGTGATCGAACTGCGCAAAACCATCATCACCTGTATCCGCAAAGCCCTGATTCCCCTCCAAGCTTATGCCAAGAATTATGAAAAGTACTTGGAACTGAATAACCGTGACATCAACAGCCTCCTAAAGTATGTAGCTTTTAAAGGGAAGAGCAGGGACTTGCATAAGAGGTTTTTCTATAGTTGCATGGGTAGATTAATGCACTGCCTTCTGCACTGATTTCACTTTCAGTGGCAAATGTTTTCTGAAGACAAAGTTCCCCCAAATACATGGGCTTGGACCCTAAGTTACTTATCTGTGCACGTGGGAGGAGGGAACTTGGTCAACTTGCCCTTTATCTGCAGGCCCCCATGTCATATTACACACGATTGCCAAAAGTCTCCCAGTCCCCATAAGTGATTTTCAGGAAAGGAAGTAGGAAAACCCCATTTGGGAGGATGATGTTCTGTTCATGGAAGAAAACTTAGGACTGTGCCCATGGTACTGTGAGGTACACTGTGAAACAGATTACTGTACATTGTTGTTTTAGCATCAGTGTGGTCATTGGCTACCTGTTTTCTTTTCTTAGGGCTTTTACACACCTAGGGTAACAAATCTAGGTGCCTCCAAGCATACACGTAAGAGGGAACAACAAGCAACATCTGCTCCTGTTTCTTGTATTCACACCTTACATTTTAACTGTGCACTTCAAAATCTTAAGTGTACACCTAAAAGAACATAGTAGGTAAATCTGGCCTTAAGAACCCTTGGGTTTTTAAAAACTGCCATTCTACCCTGAAGGTATTTAGATCTTTCTTCATTCCTAAGTGCTAGAAGCAAAGACCTCTTCATCACCACCACCCCCTTGTGTTTAGTCAGAGCAATCATAAGGCCATAAGAGGAGCCTGCTGGATCAAGCCAATAGCCCTCCTTGTCCAGCATCCTGTTCTCACAGTGGCCACACAGATGCCTGTGGGAAACCCCACAAGCAGGACCTGAGCACAAGAGCACTCTGCCCTCCTGCAGTTTCCAGCAACTAGTAATCAGAAGCAATACTTCCTCCTACAACAGAATCAGCTTCCTTCCTCTAATCTCCAAGGGCTTTTGCAAGTGCAGATTTGTTGAATGGCCTTGAAGCCTTTCACTGGTTACATTTGCTGTTTATAAATAATATGTTCCTGCTGTAAGTGGGAAATCGTATTCTGGCATAGTTTGCAATATGCCTGTCTTTACCTGTGTTGTGGTGGTGAGTCTTCCCTTAATAATAATTCTGTATTTCTCTAGACCATATCTGGAGCAGTGCCCTCCTGCTCAAGAGGTGAGAGAGATCGTTAACAAGCATATGGCAGAAAAGGAGTTGCTGGACAACAGCTTGCCCGGTAGCATGGTGATTGGCCCCTTTCATCTCAGCGTTGAAGGCGTACGGCAAAACCTTTCCAAGAAATGCAAAGCGTTGGCCACCACTATGCTGGATATATTGGCTAAGAATTTACATGAGCAAGTGGAAGATGTGAGTTTCATACTTGGTACTCATCCAGAGGAGTAATTCTGTAGCTGTTTCTGGAAGTTTACAATTGCAAAGAAGTTACAAGGAAAAGAAATGAATTGCAGTCATAACAGCAATTTTGAACTCTTCTTAGCATGTATATATAAATATATGTACTGCTGGGGATTGTTCTAGTGTGAGATCTAACAGCCGGTTAAGTCAAGTGCTTCTGCACAAATGTGTCAGTGCAGGAAGAGCATCATGTAGAAAGGTTTATGTTTCTCCTATTGCCACTTCCAAACATATTCATGTGCAAAAACCTTCTTTTTAGTATTCTTTATTCTTCTAATCTGCTACACCATTCTCATTTTATTAATCCCCAGCGCCATCCCAGTCATCCCAATCATCTTGATGACTTTAGATGAAGACCTGCACAGCTGAAGTTCAGGGACACATTCCCATGAGTGTTTGGCTGCCTCCGTCCCATGTTTCCTCCCTGCCTAATATTTAGTTAAGAAAAGTACATGGTGTGATGTTGTCCTGGTCAGAATCTCTCTGTTTCCGTATGCCCAATGTCCTTCCATATTTCGTTGTTGTTGTTTTTAAAGGAATGTTGAATTCCTATAATTACTTTTGAGTTATATCAAATGATTTCACTATTTGTTTAAATATTATCATTCACTTCTTTCTGCAGATCTGTGAAGCTTTCAAAGCCATCAGCCGAAAAATTTATGAAAAACCAAACAGCATTGAGGAGCTGGCTGAGCTGCGGGAGTGGATGAAAGGAATTCCTGAGAAGCAGAAAGTGCAGGAGGTAAGAAGTGGCAGCATGTGTGGCATCAAACTATTGGAGTGAAGTAGATAATGGGCAGATCACTGAACTTTTAATCCAGTACCGCATCCTGACCAGAACAGTAATTGTGGGCTGCTTTGAATAAATCAAATTCTCTTAGCAGATGCATATGCAAGTTGGTAGTTACAAAAACACTTCATCAGAGCTTGCAGGGCAGCAGCTAAAGAAGGAGCAAAAAGGGTTTTCTTGTGTGTGTGTTTCTTTGTGGCTGATTAGCTGCTCGCCCTGTGCAAAGGTGAGAGGGGGCAGGGTTTCTGTTGAGGCAGGTGATTAGCTGTGGGAGGAGCTTATCAGAGCTTGCAGGGCAGTGGCGCGCGCAGTTTGATCCATCTTTTAGATTTAGGGGAGCTAGTCTCAAACGTTTGTTGGGGGAGACCTAGGATTTTTTGAGGGGGAGTTATTTGTCCTGTCTTCAAGCTTTTTATGATGGAGGACCGCTGTAGCCACCCCCAACGACACGTTCTCAAGATGGAGGGTGAGGGAACAGCTGCAGTCGCCTGCGGTTCCTGCGCAATGTTTGCCATCTTGCCAAAGGTTGCAGGCAGCTTTACCTGCAGCAATTGCATGTTGATTGCCCTCTTAGAAGACAAAGTCCAGCAACTGGAGGAACGTGTAGCTACACACCAAAGAATTAGAGAGCTGGAGCTCTTCTTGGAAGCAACAGAGCACACCGTCTCCACCAAGGAGGAGACAGGGGACTCCCCTGAGAAGGAGGCTAGTTCGCCAACACAGGAGCCAGATATATGGAGAAACATGACACAAAGAAGTAGGAGGCCCAGGGTTCGCTCTGATTGTTTAGAAATACACAATCGCTTTGAGGTCCTCTCCCCTAGCATGGAAGACGAAGAGCAGACTCCATTTGAGGATCTCTCCCTCATTAGAGTCGATCAGGTATATGAAGACGAGCAGCAAAGTCAGTCCTCAGGGAATGTGCAGGCGACCTTGGAATGGACAGCTCACGGAAGAACCCCGACCAAACCTAAGAGGAGGCGTGTAGTGGTGATAGGGGATTCCCTACTGAGGGGAACAGAAGCAGTGATCTGTGGGCCTGACAAGATGTCTTGGGAACTGTGCTGTCTCCCCGGGGCGAAGATCCAAGATGTAACTGAAGGACTGCAAGGAATCATAAAACCCACTGACAAATACCCCTTCTTCTTGGTTCATGTGGGAACCAATGACACTGCAAGCAATAGCCTCCAGAAGATCAAAAGAGACTACGAGGCTCTGGGCAGGAAATTGAAACAATTAAATGCACAAATTGTCATCTCATCTGTCCTCCCAGTTGAACGACGTGGCCCAGGGAGAGAGGGAAAAATAGTGGAAGTGAACAGCTGGCTTCGCAAATGGTGTAAACAGGAACGGTTTGGATTCTTAGATCACGGACTGCAGTTTCTTGAAGATGGACTTCTGGCAAGCGATGGGCTGCACCTCACAACGGTTGGGAGGAATGTTTTTGCCAAAAATCTCAGAAACCTCATCAGGTCCCCCACAGACTAATGTGGGGGAGGGAGACAGTGCTCCTGAAGGTAGGAGTCTATCAATTGATGAAGATGATCATTGAAATGTCATAGACCAAATGGAGCAAACAGCACGCAGACCTAGTGGTGGGAGGAAAAAATCCTTAAATAAGAGACACGGGGGAATGATTAATGGACTTCAATGTCTGTACACTAATGCGCAAAGCATGGGAAATAAAGAAGATGAGCTTGAGCTCTTGGTACAGCAAACTAAATATGACATAATAGGCATCACTGAAACCTGGTGGGATAAGTCCCACGATTGGAATGTAATAATGGAGGAATACAATCTATTTCAGAGAAACAGACCAGACAAGAAAGGAGGAGGAGTGGCGTTATATGTCAGGGATGTGTATACCTGTGAAGAGATCCAAGATTTAGAACCTCAAAGCCAAAGTGAGAGCATTTGGGTCAAAATTAAGGGAGAGAAGAATAACAGTGACCTCATTGTGGGAGTTTACTATAGATCCCCAAGCCAAATGGAGGACATAGATGATGCCTTCCTGGAACAGATGGCCAAGCATGCAAAGGGAAGGGAGATAGTAGTAATGGGGGACTTCAATTACCCGGATATTTGTTGGATGTCAAACTCAGCCAAGAGCATAAGGTCAAACAGATTCCTCACTGGCCTTGCAGACAACTTCATTGTCCAGAAAGTGGGAGAAGCAACAAGAGGAACAGCCATTTTAGATCTGGTCCTAACCAATGTTGATGACCTGGTTAGTGGGGTAGAAGTGGAAGGATCATTAGGTGCGAGTGATCATGCTCTTCTGAAGTTTACTATACAGCAGAAAGGAGCAGCCAAGCATACTAGGACTCAATTTCTTGACTTTAAGAAAGCCGACTTCATAAAACTTAGGGAAGTGCTGGGTGAGATCCCATGGGCAGTAATACTAAAAGGAAAGAGAGTTCATGATGGCTGGGAGTTTGTTAAGAGGGAGATAGTAAAAGCACAACTTCAGGCAATACCAATGAGATGGAAACATGGAAGGTGCCTAAAGAAGCCAGGGTGGCTATCTAAAGAACTTTTAACTGAGTTAAGATTAAAAAAGGATGTGTACAAAAAATGGAAAAGGGGGGAAACCACCAAAGAGGAATTCAAACAAATAGCCAGCACGTGTAGACACAAAGTCAGAAAAGCTAAATCACAGAATGAACTCAGGCTTGCTAGAGAGGCTAAAAGCAACAAAAAAGGCTTTTATGGGTATGTTCGTAGCAAAAGGAAGAACAAAGAAACAGTGGGGTCACTCAGAGGAGAAGATGGTGAAATGCAAATAGGGGACACAGAAAGGGCTGAATTCCTCAATGCCTTCTTTGCCTCAGTCTTCTCCGAGAAAGAAAACAATGCCCGACCTGAAGAATTTGGAGCAAATGATTCAGCAGAGGAAACACAGCCCAGAATAACTAAGGAGATAGTACAAGAATACTTGGCTAGTTTAGATGTATTCAAGTCTCCAGGGCCAGATGAACTGCATCCAAGAGTATTAAAAGAACTGACAGGTGTGATCTCAGAACCTCTGGCAGTCATCTTTGAGAATTCCTGGAGAACAGGCGAAGTTCCGGCAGACTGGAGGAGGGCAGATGTTGTCCCTATTTTCAAAAAGGGGGAAAGAGAGGACCCAAATAATTACCGCCCAGTCAGTCTGACATCAATACCAGGGAAGATTCTGGAGCAGATCATTAAGCAAACAGTCTGTGAGCACCTAGAAAGGAATGCTGTGATCACCAATAGTCAGCATGGATTTCTGAAAAATAAGTCATGTCAGACTAACCTGATCTCGTTTTTTGACAGAATTACAAGCCTGGTAGATGAAGGGAACACAGTGGATGTAGCCTACCTTGATTTCAGCAAGGCATTTGACAAGGTGCCCCATGATATTCTTGTAAAGAAGCTGGTAAAATGCAGTCTTGACTATGCTACCACTCAGTGGATTTGTAACTGGCTGACCGACCGAACCCAAAGGGTGCTCATCAATGGTTCCTCTTCATCCTGGAGAAGAGTGACTAGTGGGGTGCCACAGGGTTCTGTCTTGGGCCCGGTCTTATTCAACATCTTTATCAACGACTTGGATGATGGACTCAAGGGCATCCTGATCAAATTTGCAGATGACACCAAACTGGGAGGGGTGGCTAACACCCCAGAGAACAGGATCACACTTCAAAACGACCTTGACAGATTAGAGAACTGGGCCAAAACAAACAAGATGAATTTTAACAGGGAGAAATGTAAAGTATTGCACTTGGGCAGAAAAAATGAGAGGCACAAATACAAGATGGGTGACACCTGGCTTGAGAGCAGTACATGTGAAAAGGATCTAGGAGTCTTGGTTGACCACAAACTTGACATGAGCCAACAGAGTGACGCGGCAGCTAAAAAAGCCAATGCAATTCTGGGCTGCATCAATAAGAGTATAGCATCTAGATCAAGGGAAGTAATAGTGCCACTGTCTTCTGCTCTGGTCAGACCTCACCTGGAGTACTGTGTCCAGTTCTGGGCACCACAGTTCAAGAAGGACACTGACAAACTGGAACGTGTCCAGAGGAGGGCAACCAAAATGGTCAAAGGCCTGGAAACAATGCCTTATGAGGAACGGCTAAGGGAGCTGGGCATGTTTAGCCTGGAGAAGAGGAGGTTAAGGGGTGATATGATAGCCATGTTCAAATATATAAAAGGGTGTCACATAGAGGAGGGAGAAAGGTTGTTTTCTGCTGCTCCAGAGAAGCGGACACGGAGCAATGGATCCAAACTACAAGAAAGAAGATTCCACCTAAACATTAGGAAGAACTTCCTGACGGTAAGAGCTGTTCGACAGTGGAATTTGCTGCCAAGGAGTGTGGTGGAGTCTCCTTCTTTGGAGGTCTGTAAGCAGAGGCTTGACAACCATATGTCAGGAGTGCTCTGATGGTGTTTCCTGCTTGGCAGGGGGTTGGACTCGATGGCCCTTGTGGTCTCTTCCAACTCTATGATTCTATGATTCTATGATTCTAGGTAGCACTGAAGGTATTAAGGAACTCTACAGCTGTTGACAAATTCCCAGTTCATTATTTTAGGGAGCAGATGTAAGAAGCAGATGCATGCTATTCATGCATAGTTTGCTAATAAAATCACTGGAAAGCAGATCTTAACTCAGTGCATGAAATTTCACCAATACACCTTTTAAGCATCTGTGCTATAGTATGTGGATGAGTGTGTGTGCAAACCATCATGCCTCCAAGTTGGGCTGACAGCTGTCTGACTACCAATCATGGTCATGAATTCAGTTAAAGAGCATGCAGGTGTCTAGGGTGGGATAGGTGTTAAAATGCCTGCCTGTGTTTGGATTGCTTATCACACCTGCTTCAAAGCTTTTTGCTCAGTACAAATTTTAGATGTTGAATATTTGCATATTAATAACTTGTGGGCTAACAGTGAGCCCGTTTACATTGACTTCTTAACCATACCAGGGTGGTATCATATTAATGTAACCAGAGTGGAATTATAATACACTATTTCAATGGCCTGTGGCACTTCTCAAGCTTTGGGTATCTTGTTTGTTCTCAAGCCTGTAGCAGTGAGCAAGATTCACTTAATGTGCCTTGCATGAGGGCTCCCCTCCTCCCCTGGTCCCCCTCCCGAAATTTGCTCAGGAGTAGGTGTCAAAGAACCCCCAGGAAGAGAGGAGAGGGGTTGTTCCATCAGGTTAGCTGCAAAGCTTCTGCTGATGGGATGTTCACCACAGCATGATGTTGAATTCCACCCAGTGCTGCTGCTTTTTTCTTTTTTTTGTATGTGTTACAATTTTTATTAAAGTTCTTTCATGAAACAATAAGGTACAGAAAACACATTCACCCAGTGCTTCTTAAGACTCCTAAGGCCTGCTGGATCCTCTGTGTTGTTGTAACCTAAGAAGAACTGTAGAAGTGTATTCCTTGTCCCTCTTTCACTATACTCGAATACCACCATACCCAGACATTTGACTTATAGGCAGCATTTTTGTGTGCAACAATATTAAAACGCAGATGGAATGAACTTTTGATCATGCAAGCAAAGTCCTGCTTATCGGCTCCTCTCTCTCTTTCTGTCATTGCATAGGAATTGATAAGTAAGGTCATGGAAGAATACGAAGTCATGGAGGATTTCCTCTACAATTTGACTCAAGATGACTTCAATGACAAGTAAGCACAAGTCGTTTCCCCTGCAGTCAGAGCAAGACCTTTGGCTTCAGATACCATATTTTCTGCCTCAGGGCTTTATTTGCACATCAAAGGGCTTCAGCAAATCTCTTCAGGCCGCCAGAAAAGATGCCCACTGAACTACCTTATTCAAATGCAGAACCAGTCATGGTGCCAGCCTCTGGGCCAGGGATTGAAGCAACCTTCTTGTTTCTGAGGCTTTTAGCAAACCGGAGGCCTTTATTTTGTTTTATTTTTCATGAAAAGCCAGTGAATTTGGGGGCTGCACAGCATGAAATTGTTAGGCTGTGTATTTCTGTGTGGGTGCAAGGTGTTCACAGGGATTTGAGAGTTGCCATGGGGTGTCAGCATTTTATTACAGATTTGTAATATAGTGTGTCCCAGGCACCCAATTTGTAAGACTCAGCACACACATGCAAGGCAGGGTTTTGGGGGCGCCTGTGCCCCACTAGATGTTGCTGAGCTACAGCTTTGATCATCTCAGAGGATTGGATACATGGTGCATTTGTGTGACTCTCTTTATGTTGTCAGGTGGGCTGCAAGCGGCTGGCCTCTGAAGATCACCACACAGATTGAATTGATAAGGCAGCAGCACATTGAAGATGAAGAAAGATTCCGTAAAATTCAGCTCATGGATCAAACCAACTTCTTGGAACGACTGGATGGTCTTCAGGTACTGATAATGGGCACCAGAGTTGTCCTCTACACTCACTTTAAGTATCAACTATCATCAGCGGGTAGCTGGGGATGAACCACAATAAGAGCTTGACACATGGAGTTAGCCGGGTCTATTCCTCATGGAGCCTAGGGACATAGAGATCATTGTTGTGGGTGATTGTCCATTACTCAGGGTGCATTATCATCCTTAGCTAGCAAGTTCCAATGTGACCAGGAGAGAGGGAAATGTTTCCACTTTACATGGTAAAAACTCATAGCCATCTGAGACTTGCTATTAGCAGGATTCTATCCAGTATTTATGACCATTTAAAGGATCTTAAAATACACTATCCACCCAGTGGCATAGCGTGGGTTGTCAGCACCCGGGGCAAGGCAAGTAATTTGCGCCCCCTAACCCATGGATTTGCGCCCCCTAACCCCCAGATGTTGCGCCCGGTGCGGCCGGCCCCCCCTGCACCCCCCACGCTACGCCACTGTATCCACCTCTCCCAAATCTATGGTTATGTATCATGGGCTCTATCTTCCTGCTTGCTATGACTGCTTTTCTTTCACAGATTGCTGTTGCAGGGTTTTCTGCGCACAGTGATATAAATCGGGCACATGAGATAGCCAATGAAGCTAGAAGAATTAAGAAGCATTTGAAGGACTCCCAGCAATTGGCTTTACTGTACAACAACAGGGAACGGATTTTTGGGGTGCCAGTGACTAATGTAAGTTCCCAACTCCTTTGCTACCTTCATTGTGCTTTTTGCATTTCTGTTGATAATAGCAGAAACTTCACCAGATATTGCCAGTCTTTCTTTATAACTCCACCATGTCGCTCACCTTCATTTTTTAACCATGTGGTCTCACTAAACTGGCACAGAACAAAGCAGTATGCTAGCCACTCCACTTCATTAAATTATTCTCAGTTTTTTGGGAGAGCCCATGCAAGAAGAGCTGGAAGATGCAAGGCATTCATGAAGCAATTCATGTGGCAGAGATCTCAAAACTTTCATAAACGTATGGCTGCAAGCTATATTGTTGGCTTGGCTCCCAGCACAAAAGCAATAAGCAGCTATTGAGGATTAGGAATTTCTATACAATGATTTCATTTACTGAAACCTTAAAACTCCAAATGTGCTATTTAATTAACACTTTTTTGTTGCTGTTGGTTTTTTTGTTTTTATTTTTAAAGATGCTATTTAAAAAAATCTTTTATTTTAAAGATGCTACTTTTAAAAAGAATGAGACATTGTATTTGCTTCTGTTCCATAGAGGATAAGGAGAAATCCAAATAATTGTTTGCATTGTTTGCATTTTTATGCTTTAAATAGGTATTAATAATTGTGTGATTAATAAATAGGTATTAATAATTGTGTGAAAGGGACGCAGGTGGCGCTGTAGGTTAAAGCCTCAGCGCCTAGGGCTTGCCGATCGAAAGGTCGGCGGTTCGAATCCCTGCGGCGGGGTGCGCTCCCGCTGCTCGGTCCCAGCGCCTGCCAACCTAGCAGTTCGAAAGCACCTCCGGGTGCAAGTAGATAAATAGGGACCGCTTACCAGCGGGAAGGTAAACGGCGTTTCCGTGTGCGACTCTGGCTCGCCAGAGCAGCGATGTCACGCTGGCCACGTGACCCGGAAGTGTCTCCGGACAGCGCTGGCCCCTGGCCTCTTAAGTGAGATGGGCTCACAACCCCAGAGTCTGGGGCAGGGGTACCTTTACCTTTACTAATAATTGTGTGAGATCTCTAATATAGCAGAATTAATTGTGTTGGAATCTTTCTGTGGTTATGTAATAATAATGGCTAACTAAAATAAAATATTTGAAACAAACAGAAAGAGAAGAAGTGATCTAGTCAAATAGAAGCATGTCACATGGTTCTGAATGATCAAGTATAATCAATGGCACTTAATGTTGTTTAATGACCGAATTTTGTTCCCTTTATACATAGGATAATATGGTTTGTGTGCACTTTTGTATAGTGTGTGTCTGTTCTCCTTTCTCCTCTCTTTCCCTATTTATTTAGTTACTTTTATTTATAACCTGCCTTTCTCACAGCATGAATTAAAATAAATACCGCTACAAACAGACAAGCAATATAAATATTTGTAAAAATCAAAAAAGTAACTATTAAAACAGCACTGTAAACACTTAGAACCATTTTGAAGCATGCACACACACACAAAGTACAGCACCCACCCTTAGAAGATCCTGCCACAACAGCCAGTTAGTGGCCAAAGGCCTGTCTGAACAAAATAGTATTTGCCTGCCGCTGAAAAGAAATCAGAGAGGGGGCCAGCCTAGCCTCCCATGGAAGAGAGTTCAGCAATCTGGGAGCAGCCATGAATAAGATTCTCTCTTGTGTCCTCACCAATAGTGCCTATGAAGGTAGCAGGACCAAGATAAAACCGTCCCTGGAAGGTCTCAAAGCTCAGGCAGTCTCATAGGGCAATAAGCTCCTTCAGATAGCCTAGACCCAACCCACATGGAAACTCTGGGACTGTTGTGATCTGGGCACATGTATAGTCACATATTGTGCCCAAGAAACAAAGGGAAGGTCCCTTGCCCACTAGACAAACAGAAGGCTCCCTGCTAAGTCAAGGCTCCCTGCTGACTTAGAACAACCTAGTGAATGTATACCCTGATGGCATGCTAGAATTATTTGGAAGACATTACAGGTTATTTTTCTGTGGAACATGTGCCCATTAGCAATTAGTAATATTCTTTTGGTTTCTCCAGTACGATAAGCTGTCCAGGATGGTTAAGGACTTTCAGCCCTTCTATGATCTCTGGACTACAGCATCGGACTGGCTTCGCTGGGCTGACAGCTGGATGAATGATCCTCTGTCTGCAATTGATGCAGAACAGCTGGAGAAAAATGTCAACGAGTCCTTTAAGACAATGCACAAGTGTGTGAAACAGTTCAAGGATATTCCAGGTAGCTACAGAGCCTTGAAATGTCATTTTAAAAAAAAGCAAACAGATTCAGAAATGGGATCAACTGAAATTAATATTGGGGGGGGTGAGAAATGGGGAGAAATCAAAACTGACAGATTTAGCATCCCTTGGAACCATTTCAGAAATTGTAAAGATATAGTAGAACTGCAAACTTTCTCTAAAATTATATTTACAATGGCTTCATATTAACACTGTAAAATATTCTGTAGTGGGGGAATCTTGTTTCTTTTCTTGACTTGTATTTTATTCTAAACAATTAATTCTGTTCTAAGTGCTGCAGTGAATCAACCTTAACAGAGGAGGAGTTGAAGGAATATGTATGAGTGAAGGTGACTCATTTAAAGCAGAAGGATTAAAAATACACAGTTGTGTAATAGAGCAAGTCTTCCAGAATTGGCTTTTCTTATATCACAGTGTTCTGATCTTGTAAAAGACGGTGCTGGGGTGTTAGTCCTTCATTGCAAAAATAAACGGAGGCTACACACCCGTACAACACAGTTTGCTAAATTTAATCATTTAAAAGCAGATGGACTGTATTCATTGTTGCTCTAGTACAGGGATATCCAACAGGTCGATCGTGATCTACTGGTAGATCCCCAGGAGGTTTTGGTAGATCATGGTCAATTGCTGGGTCCCTTAGCATTGTCAAAATCTATTCTGGCCCTGCCCCCTTGCCCTGCCCTCCATTGTTGCACGATTTGCAGAACAGAAGACGGAGTTCAGTTAGTGAGGCTGTTTGTTTCCTCAGTGATTTGTTGGTGATTGACTGTTCCTCTTTCTGCCCCCAAACCCTTAAAAATGGGGCTTTCCTCTTCCCTAAAAAAGGTCAACAACATTGACCCCTAACCCCCCCCCCCAAATGAGGGAAGATCACTGCCAGTTTTTAATTTTGTAAGTAGACCGCAGTCTCTTGGCACAGTGGAACTTCCTTGCGTCTTCTCCCCACTTCTTCTAATCTGGAATGTCGGGAGAACCCCCAGAACAGCATGTAGGGGAGGAGAGGGGAGATCGGGTAAACATGAATGCTTGCTCTGACAAATGTTGAATACCACCTATTATCTCCTATTCTTTGCAGAGCTTGTACCTTTCTTATAACTTAAAAGGGAGCAAATGTATGCATTACAGAAAATATTATGGTATTGATTCAAATGTGCAAATAAGGAACAAATTATGGGCAACATACAACATTTCCCTTTGGATAATGTAACATTGTGTTGCCCAGTACCCTTTCCCTAAAGCAAACAATTTAATCTTGTGTTTCTGCACATACGGTAATGGCTGATATGTTTGTCATAGTCAGAGTAGACCCATTGAAATAAGTGGACAAGTAACTTACATCTGTTGATTTCAATGAGTCTGTTCTGATATCACACAGTGTTCCTGATTTGCACTATATTATGTAAACTTAGAACTGTTGATTGATGGTACATTTTTTTATATTCTGTTAAGCATGCCAGGACGTTGCAGTGGAAATCCGTGGCAAGATTGAGGAATTCAGACCATACATACCCCTGATTCAAGGTCTACGCAATCCTGGTATGCGCAACCGTCATTGGGAGATGCTTTCTGAAGAGATCAAAATCAATGTGAGGCCGAAGGCCAATTTGACGTTTGCACGCTGTCTGGAGATGAAGCTTCAGGATCACATCGAGATCATAGCCAAAATAGCTGAGATTGCAGGGAAGGAATACTCAATTGAGCATGTAAGGAGACCATTCTGTCTGACCTTCCTTGCGGTGTCATCCTTTATGCTGCAGTGTTTTCTGTAGATGAATGCTTTTCTTCTGATTGTTCCTCATATCCAGGGATTTTAACATTTGCCCTAAATATTTCTGAAAATGTCTAACAAAAGCACTAGTCAGCTAAAAATAATGTTTTTTAAAAAAATAGGTAGACTTTCTGAATGCGCTAGCAAAATAGGTACTTCTTAATTTGGCATGATGTTGGGAATGTATGGGAGATCTGGAGAATGCTAGATAACTTGAGCTTGGAAGGAACTCGTTGGCAATTACTTCTATACCTGTCTGTCTATGTATTATCCCAAACGAGTTTTCTGATGGAAAGTAATTTCCATGTCCTTTGTTTGTTCTCTCTATAGCTACCCTCAGTCTGTTACCATGATCATTAACCTCCATTAACTTTTCACTAGTTGCCACCTTAAGGAAGCAAGTGCTTTGCAAAGTCTGTTCAATATGGACTAAAGATTTATTGCTTCTCATTTCCCAGGCCTTGGATAAGATGGAGCACGAATGGGAATACATCCTCTTCAATGTAGTTCCCTATAAAGAAACAGAAACATTTATTCTGAAGAGTCCTGATGAAGCTTCTCAGCTGCTGGATGACCACATTGTTATGACTCAAAGCATGTCCTTCTCGCCATTTAAGAAGCCATTTGAGGAAAGGATCAACACTTGGGAAAATAAGCTAAAGATGACGCAGGTAATAATTTTCTAGATTCTTTTGTGTGCTTGAAAGTGGAATCTGATATAACAGAGGGGATACTCCAATTTAGCTGTGAGAATAATAGGCTGAGGACAATTTTGTATACGTACCTCCAATACATGCTCGGAGATCAGACCCTGTTGACATGGGAGCTCTGTGTACAGTTTATAGTTTACACAGAACTTTGGATCAGATTCTGACTTTAATGAGACTGGATAGCCACAAACTTCACTTATTTCAGTAATTTAAAGAGAATTTTTCATCCTGTGAAAATTTGGTGCTTTTTTTTCTTTATAAACAACCAATTATGCCCTTGCATATTTAATCACTCTATTGACCAGGTTCACCCTGAAGAGCCTAATTTTGTAAGGTGTTACCAGTAATTGCTAGGTATCACCATTAGGTATATGAGTAGATTAGGGCCAAACTAGACATAATGGTGGTGGAGCTGTACGTCAGAGAACTGTAGTTCTGGCCCAAAGACATGTTCAAAAGAATGCCATCTTTTAATGGCTTTCAGAGTTTCCTTTTGTTCCACTGAGGCTTCAATATAAGACATAACCAGATGAAAGGGTTTAAAACCCATTTCAGGTGTAAAAGTGAAGAAGCAGGAGGGTTCAGCATCTCTCTTCCACCTACCCTCCGTGCTGCACTCACACACACAATTAGAAGAATTTTGCTGGTGTAGTTTCATCTTTGAACTCATTCTGGTTTGGGGGCAGGGAGAGAAGCACCTCCCTCCCACCCATCCCTAATGTGCTTTAAATTGTGTGCACACACCCGCACTTACGGCAATTTGATGGCAGCTCTTACACTCAAATATCTTAAATAAGCCTTTTAGTTACTGATGGAAGCAAGCAGGTCTTTTGCAATGAACAGGTAATAATAGTACAGTACTTTTATTAGTGGAGTGTTTTGACAATGCAGAACATGTGCTTTTATGTTATCATTCGTTTGCTTTATTAATGGGCATTAGCCATCCTTATGCGCTTGAACCAGAGTCTGCAGAGTATGTTCTGATTGCCTCAGGATGAGAAAGGGATGGAACCCAAGGCTGTAAGGAATCAGGTGACAAGCTTGTTCTGATGTGATTATGTGTGCGCTGTGTGTGGATTTGCATGTGGAATTGTGCCTGGCCTTCCCTTCTTTTTTACTCCTTTTACTGATATGAGATTTCCACATGGTGAAGGCATTGAGATTTTTTTTACTGAAGAAGAAAAACCTCCCCACAGAGTAGTAATTTCAGGCATTGTAATAAAATGTTTCTATCTTGGTAGTTAAGGGATATTAGGGGGACAGAAAATGGAATGGTGACAAAGACTATGAAGGGCATATAAACCATCCTCAGTTTACTAAAACTGCTACAGCAATTCATTGCTACAAGAAGAATGGGCAATTGTTATCTACTGACTCAAGCAACAGGATAAGAGGCAAAGGGGTTAAGTTGTATATCCATCATATTTGGGTTGAAGGCAGAGATACACCACTATGAATGTTTAGGACTCAGATGCCCTTCACCTCAGTCTCAGAAAGCTTCGACACACATTTATATTTCTGTATGGCTTCTTGACCATCCACACAAGTCTCAGTGCTGCCTGCTTTGAAGAAGACACTTCATTACACACCTGTCTGCCCACAAAATCTGAAGAGCAGAGAGCAAAGTAATTTCTGAACCTCCAGCCTGTCTCTGAGGGAGATTGTATGTCTGCCAGTACCAATGAGACTGGAAGAGCGCAGAACATCTTTAATCAGGTGTCTAGGAAGTGGTATTTTGAATCTGGCTAAGCCACAACACTTCAAAAAGTGGTTTTAAAATAAACAAACACCAGGACGTTCTGCAAGCAATTACTTCAGCTGTTCATAGAGAACATTCTATCACTCGGACCATTAACTAATTTAATGTGAGCCGGATCGGACTTCTGGAGCCTAACTGTTCCACATTTAGCCCAAATTGAGAAGTGTTATTCTCCCTGAATAATAAATGCTAATTTCACTGGGAGTGTGAAAAGCAAGTATAAATTGGCTCACAGTTTTGCGTGGCTCCTAAGAAGGGACACTTGGCACATTCAAAAACAGTGCCTAGTTGTTGTTGTTTTCTCTACCAAATGACCCCCTCCTCTTGAGGGTTTTAAAGGGATATGTGGGTGATCAATTAGTCTAGTTAACTCATTCCTTGCTATGTGTTCAAGGAATAGCCATTGTTTTCTCAGCTAAGGACATTATTTAAAGGGCTTCTATTTGTCTGGGGCCTTACTAACTGTTCAGCACTGTGCCCCAGTTCATACATGCAAAATTTCTCCATGCAGAGTGGCCTGTTTCCTGCAACCACAGTGCTATTTTTTATAGAAAAAGAGGTCCTGGAACTCAGCATGAACACCTCCCCCATTCACTTACAATGGCAATGCCATCCACCTAAGAGGTGCTGGAATTCAGTTCCTGTGAGTTAATCCTAAAAAAAGTCCTGTGCAGCTACATAGGTGATGTAACATATGGACTGGATTCCTTGCATGATTTCTCCTCCACCTGAGGGAGAGAAATCACAGGAGCAGGGGCTCAGCTCAAGCAGGCCTCAGAACTGGGCAGCCGATTCATTCCCTAAATGTATGAACTGTGGCAATGAAATGCATCCCTTAGATCGAGAGTTCAAAATTAAGATTTTTTTGAATTTTATATTCATGATAGAAGTAAGATTCATAAAAACAATGAAAAAGGATCTATGGCAGCAGCTCCCGATCTAAATTGATTCTTTAATTCAATTTTTGCAGTTGAGGCTCATTTTTTCACTTTCAGCTAAATGACACAACTCAAATTATTTTTCCCACTGTTATTGTGCTATATATAAGAAGAATCAATACAAATCCATGATCATTTTTATCATCACCAAAACTCATGAAGTTAAAAATTATGTAAATTATCATTTTTCCAATGAAGTTTCCCAAATCTCCCGAAATGTAGCAGAAATTCTGTTTGTTTAATAAAGGGCAACTTATTCATAATAACCATAACCAACCTAGCCTTATTTATTGATGCTTGAATTGTGTGACCATCATCATGATTCTAGATTTTATGTATGGTGATCCTTGCATGGAGCAACACATTCTCTACTAGGTTCTGATGCTTGAGTACATTCTGTTATCTGGAATGGCTGAGTTAGCATTGCCTATCACTTCTGGGAAAACATACCCCTATCACCACAGAAAGCCTTCTTTCAAACTGGCAATTATTAAGCAACACATCTCATGGATTCTGTTTGTCACTAGGAGATCTCAGACCATCATACTAATATTGCTGTTTAATTTTATTCCCACGAAAGTAAATGCATAAGCTCATTTTAAAAGTCCAGTAGTATTTCTTGTAGAAAAAGGACCTGAGTACTGTCATGTAGCTTCTTACTAGTATTATAGTATATAAAAATTTAACAACATCTTGGCTTCAGTGGTATTTAAACAGCAAAAGTGCTGCAAAAGAATTGTAGCCAAAATCCCTTTATTATAGCTACAACTTTTGATATTTGTTGACAGCTGTTGAAAGTACTATCATCATGAGTGGACATGTTGCAGTTATTGTTCAAATACTTGGCACACACACAAAATGGAGCTAAATTGCACCTTCCATTGGTTTTTGCATCTTTTTATGTTTTGCCGTGCTCTGTTGTAAATATTTGGATTCCATTCCAAATATTTTATGTAAATGTTGTAAGTTGAATATGCAACTCAGCTTTCTTCTTGCATGATATGTATCTGAAAAAAATGCTTAACACCAAAATATGACTCCTTCCCTGTATGGCTTTGCAGTGTATATATTACCACTGAGTTTCTGGAAGAGACGTTTACTAATACACCAGACCAGTTGTATCTGTCTTAAACACACTCACTAGGGTGAAAGTCTCTTTGAATATAGTCTCTTTGAATATAATGGGCTGGATTCAACTAAATAGTTATGCTAGCACAATGGGGCTTCCCTCCTCTCCTCTCATGCCCCCCGTCAGGCACAATTCTGTCTCCAATGCTAAATAGATTTTACATTGATGCTTATCAATATGAAGCTGTTGGGAGTGGTCCTTAGGTGTTATGGAGAACGGTGCCATCAGTACTCTGAGGGCATGCAGCTCCACATCTCCATGATATTTGAATCGGGAGAGGCTGTGCAAGTGCTAGATTGTTGCCTTAATGCAGTGGTAGACTGGATGAGACCCAATAAAACTGAGTTTAAACCCTGGGAAGACGGAGTTTTTGTGTGGACGGTGGTTCCTGTGTCCAGAATATAGGCTACTTGCCTGTTCTGGGTGAAGCTGCACTCCCTCTAAAGGAGCCAAAATGTAGTGTGGAGGTACATCTGGATGCATCTTTCTCATTAAAGGTCCAAGTAACCAGTGGCTAGGAGTGCCTTTTACTAGCTTCATCTGGTAGACCAGCATCAGCTGAAGTGGGATAATTCGGTCCCTGTAGTGCATGCTCTGGTAACCCTGAGAGTGGATTACAACAATGCCCTCTATTTGAGGCTGCTCTTGGGCCTGGTCTGGAAGCTCTAGCTCGTGTAGAATGCAGGAGCTAAACTACTGATGGAGGCAGATAGCCAACAGCCTGTGACACCTCTGTACTGGCTGCCCATATGCTACTGGACTAGGTTCAAGGCTGCTGTGTTGATCTGCAAAGCCCTGAACAACTTTGGCTCAAGATACTATAAGGACCATCTGAGCCCTTATATCCCAGCTCAGTCACTGAGATCATCTAGAGTTATCCCCTGTGTAACCAAGGCCCAATTGGCCTCAACTAGACTGGACCCAAGTAGACTTGAACCTGCCCAAGGATCATTCTGAAGAGTTGCAGTTTTCTTTCTTTTTCATATTAGGACATTTACTGTGATACCAGTGGAGTAGGCAATAGCTTGAATACTTCAGATTGCAAAGAAAATCCAGCTACTCTAATATTTGTAATATTAACATGTATAATTTGTAGACTCTTCCCCTAGAGATCTTCAATTTGAGCCCAGAACATAAATAATGGAACCAATTCTTTTAGGTGGTAATCCTATACCAGGCACCCCCAAACTTGGCCCTCCAGATGTTTTGGGACTATAATTCCCATCATCCCTGACCACTGGTCCTGTTGGCCTAGGGATGATGGGAGTTGTAGTCCCAAAACATCTGGAGGGCCAAGTTTGGGGGTGCCTGCCCTATACTCATTTACTTTGGAGTCAGTTCAATTTAATTCAGTGGCAATTAAATCTGAGTAAATATGTATCAGTGTGCCTATTGGTGTGCTTTTCCTGATGTTCATGCATTCCTGTCAGGATGTCTTGGAAGAATGGCTGACATGCCAGCGTTCCTGGTTGTATTTGGAGCCCATTTTCAGCTCAGAAGACATCAACAGACAATTGCCAGTGGAAAGCAAGCGCTACCAAACTATGGAGAGGTCATGGAAAAAAATCATGAAAAATGCTGATGAGAACAGAGAGGTGAGGTTATGTCAATGCTTGGCTACAAAACACAGAGTCTCTTACATTTTTAAAAGTTGCTCATCTTTGCTTCTATATGTTCTTGCAACTAATCTATTCAGGTGCCAGCAGAACTAACAGTTGTTGGTCATGCTGTTCCCAGGTGATTAATGTGTGTCCTGATCCCAGGCTGCTGGAAAAGCTGCGGGAATGTAATAAGCTACTTGACCTGGTGCAGAAAGGCCTAAGTGAATACTTGGAGACCAAGAGAGGAGCTTTCCCAAGGTAATTCTGTTACTTGAGGCTGAACTTCAACAGTATGCAGCAAAGGGACAACAGGCCTAGAGCCATTAATTTCTGCGGATCTACTCTGAATAGGACTTGCATTTGTTAAAATCCATATGTTAGAATTTAGGAAATGTCCAGGGGGGAGAATATGGATCCTATGGTGTGTGTTTTTGAGGGTCTGGTGCACCCAGGGAGAAAATTGCCTCAGTCACCCAATAACAGCCACTAGCAAAGTGATTTTACTCTAAAGTAAGTGTTTTAGGATTATGGTCAAAGTTTTAAATATCATTTTCAGCATTTAATCTTGGAGTGCTTTCACTGGCAGAAAAGCTAGAGACCCGGAACAAAACACCAGTCTTCTTTCTTTGCAGATTTTACTTCCTTTCTGATGATGAGCTGTTAGAAATACTATCTCAGACCAAAGACCCCACAGCTGTGCAGCCTCATCTCCGCAAGTGTTTTGAGAATATTGCTCGGGTAAATAAAAGCCATCCACATTGGGGGTCCTGCTTGTACTGTGAAGAGTCAGAGAGGAATGGAGCGAACAGGTTCTGCTATGCTAGCATGATTACAGTAACAGCTGGTATTTAGCTAAATATATGAAAGAAGTCAGTTGCAAATCTGCATGCTTCAATATGGGGGGGGTGAGAGAGAGTGAAAGAGAAGAGGGAGTTTTTCTCAGTGGATGATAGCCATGCCATCACCACAGGCTGCAAACTAGGTGGCCACCTCAGAGGAGACCATGAACTGAATTACACAAACAGAGGTGTAGCAATGTAGTTTGTTTTGAGTTTGCCCACTGATTTTAGAAGGCTCAAAACATACCCAGTCTCTTCCTTTTGGTACCTATGCCCCTTCTTTTTCAGGCTGAATGAGATTAATAAGAAGGCATATTACCATACTGCGTCGTCTCTTCCTGGTAGATGTAGAGAATACTTATGTGACCTTTTAATCCAGCACCTTTAACTAGCAAAGTGCTTATATATTGAAATATATGCCTTTGTATATGAATCAACATCTAGTAAGTTAATGAACATTTGCAGAGTGAGCTTCAAAGGGTTTGAATTTAGGGCAGTGAAGTTGATTGTAATATATATATATATATTTGCTTTGGATCCCACACAACGGTGAATCTACAGCCTTGTGCAAAGTAGGGGATGGAGGGTAGTTCTCCTGCTTGGCTTCTCATGCTGTGCTTCCTCTCACTAGCTGCACTTTCAGGAAGATCTCCAAATTACACACATGTATTCTGCAGAAGGGGAAGAAGTAAAACTTTTCTCTCCCATTTATCCTACTGGCAATGTGGAAGACTGGTTGCTGGAAGTTGAGAGGATCATGAGGGCCAGTGTGCGGGACAACATTGAAAGGTCCATCAAGGTTTATCCAAAGGTAAGTGTCTTGCATAGAACCATGTAAATTTCACTTAAGAAATGGAACTTGTTTGTAGGTTTCGGATGCTTCATCTTAAAAACCAATGGACAGCAATCTCTACTGATGGATCTTTGAAATATATTTCTAATAATCCTCTGGTTTTCCATCTGTATGCTTGGATCTTAATGGTGCATATAACTGCATTTCGACTTGTGTCTTGTAGTCTTGTCTATTTTGGGATCAGCATTCTTTCATCATCTAGATTATTCTTGGAACGCATTATCCTGATAGGGATTGCAGAAGTGCAGTCAACAACCATTTTGTGTGGGGGTTCTGTTCCATGCCCCCATGTGGTGGCAGAGTGCATATAAGTGCCCCCTGTTCTGTTCTGCCATGCCCCTGTTCCACCCCCGTTCTGCCCTTTTAGTGACCTTTTCAGGTCATTTCCAGGTTCAGCGCTGTGAGCACATGTGCGATCGCACATCAATCGGACTCATGTTCATTGGTTGTTGCCTGTAAGCCAAATGATTGGCACAGTAGGCAGTCTGTACCCTAACTTACGCATTGGATTTTTTAAACCTGGTGACAATATTTTGGAAACAATGGAATGTGTAAGGCCAGGGCTTTTTTTCTGGAAAAAGAGGTGCCAGGATTTGGGAAGCTTCTGCTAAAGAGAATTCCATGGTTGATGGTGTCTTTTCATAGAATCATAGAATCATAGAGTTGGAAGAGACCACAAGGGCCATCGATTCCAACCCCCTGCCAAGCAGGAAACACCACCAGAGCACTCCTGACATATGGTTGTCAAGCCTCTGCTTAAAGACCTCCAAAGAAGGAGACTCCACCACACTCCTTGGCAGCAAATTCCACTGTCGAACAGCTCTTACTGTCAGGAAGTTCTTCCTAATGTTTAGGTGGAATTTTCTTTCTTGTAGTTTGGAACCATTGCTCCGTGTCCGCTTCTCTGGAGCAGCAGAAAACAACCTTTCTCCCTCCTCTATGTGACATCCTTTTATATATTTGAACATGGCTATCATATCACCCCTTAACCTCCTCTTCTCCAGGCTAAACATGCCCAGCTCCCTTAGCCGTTCCTCATAAGGCATCGTTTCCAGGCCTTTGACCATTTTGGTTGCCCTCCTCTGGACACGTTCCAGTTTGTCAGTGTCCTTCTTGAACTGTGGTGCCCAGAACTGGACACAGTACTCCAGGTGAGGTCTGACCAGAGCAGAAGACAGTGGCACTATTACTTCCCTTGATCTACTTGCTATACTCTTATTGATGCAGCCCAGAATTGCATTGGCTTTTTTAGCTGCCGCGTCACTCTGTTGGCTCATGTCAAGTTTGTGGTCAACCAAGACTCCTAGATCCTTTTCACATGTACTGCTCTCAAGCCAGGTGTCACCCATCTTGTATTTGTGCCTCTCATTTTTTTTGCCCAAGTGCAATACTTTACATTTCTCCCTGTTAAAATTCATCTTGTTTGTTTTGGCCCAGTTCTCTAATCTGTCAAGGTCGTTTTGAAGTGTGATCCTGTCCTCTGGGGTGTTAGCCACCCCTCCCAGTTTGGTGTCATCTGCAAATTTGATCAGGATGCCCTTGAGTCCATCATCCAAGTCATTGATAAAGATGTTGAATAAGACTGGGCCCAAGACAGAACCCTGTGGCACCCCACTAGTCACTCTTCTCCAGGATGAAGAGGAACTATTGATGAGCACCCTTTGGGTTCGGTCAGTCAGCCAGTTACAAATCCACTGAGTGGTAGCATAGTCAAGACTGCATTTTACCAGCTTCTTTACAAGAATATCATGGGGCACCTTGTCAAATGCCTTGCTGAAATCAAGGTAGGCTACATCCACTGCGTTCCCTTCATCTACCAGGCTTGTAATTCTGTCAAAAAACGAGATCAGGTTAGTCTGACATGACTTATTTTTCAGAAATCCATGCTGACTATTGGTGATCACAGCATTCCTTTCTAGGTGCTCACAGACTGTTTGCTTAATGATCTGCTCCAGAATCTTCGCTGGTATTGATGTCAGACTGACTGGGCGGTAATTATTTGGGTCCTCTCTTTCCCCCTTTTTGAAAATAGGGACAACATCTGCCCTCCTCCAGTCTGCCGGAACTTCGCCTGTTCTCCAGGAATTCTCAAAGATGACTGCCAGAGGTTCTGAGATCACATCTGCCAGTTCTTTTAATACTCTTGGATGCAGTTCATCTGGCCCTGGAGACTTGAATACATCTAAACTAGCCAAGTATTCTTGTACTATCTCCTTAGTTATTCTGGGCTGTGTTTCCTCTGCTGAATCATTTGCTCCAAATTCTTCAGGTCGGGCATTGTTTTCTTTATCGGAGAAGACTGAGGCAAAGAAGGCATTGAGGAGTTCAGCCCTTTCTGTGTCCCCTGTTTGCATTTCACCATCTTCTCCTCTGAGTGACCCCACTGTTTCTTTGTTCTTCCTTTTGCTACGAACATACCCATAAAAGCCTTTTTTGTTGCTTTTAGCCTCTCTAGCAAGCCTGAGTTCATTCTGTGCTTTAGCTTTTCTGACTTTGTGTCTACACGTGCTGGCTATTTGTTTGAATTCCTCTTTGGTGGTTTCCCCCCTTTTCCATTTTTTGTACACATCCTTTTTTAATCTTAACTCAGTTAAAAGTTCTTTAGATAGCCACCCTGGCTTCTTTAGGCACCTTCCATGTTTCCGTCTCATTGGTATTGCCTGAAGTTGTGCTTTTACTATCTCCCTCCTAACAAACTCCCAGCCATCATGAACTCCCTTTCCTTTTAGTATTACTGTCCATGGGATCTCACCCAGCACTTCCCTAAGTTTTATGAAGTCGGCTTTCTTAAAGTCAAGAAATTGAGTCCTAGTATGCTTGGCTGCTCCTTTCCGCTGTATAGTAAACTTCAGAAGAGCATGATCACTCGCGCCTAATGATCCTTCCACTTCTACCCCACTAACCAGGTCATCAACATTGGTTAGGACCAGATCTAAAATGGCTGTTCCTCTTGTTGCTTCTCCCACTTTCTGGACAATGAAGTTGTCTGCAAGGCCAGTGAGGAATCTGTTTGACCTTATGCTCTTGGCTGAGTTTGACATCCAGCAAATATCTGGGTAATTGAAGTCCCCCATTACTACTATCTCCCTTCCTTTTGCATGCTTGGCCATCTGTTCCAGGAAGGCATCATCTATGCCCTCCGTTTGGCTTGGGGATCTATAGTAAACTCCCACAATGAGGTCACTGTTATTCTTCTCTCCCTTAATTTTGACCCAAATGCTCTCACTTTGGCTTTGAGGTTCTAAATCTTGGATCTCTTCACAGGTATACACATCCCTGACATATAACGCCACTCCTCCTCCTTTCTTGTCTGGTCTGTTTCTCTGAAATAGATTGTATCCCTCCATTATTACATTCCAATCGTGGGACTTATCCCACCAGGTTTCAGTGATGCCTATTATGTCATATTTAGTTTGCTGTACCAAGAGTTCAAGCTCATCTTGTTTATTTCCCATACTTTGCGCATTAGTGTACAGACATTGAAGTCCATTAATCATTCCCCCGTGTCTCTTATTTAAGGATTTTTTCCTCCCATCACTAGGTCTGCGTGCTGTTTGCTCCATTTGGTCTATGACATTTCAATGATCATCTTCATCAATTGATAGACTCCTACCTTCAGGAGCACTGTCTCCCTCCCCCACATTAGTCAGTTTAAAGCACTCCTGATGAGGTTTCTGAGATTTTTGGCAAAAACATTCCTCCCAACCGTTGTGAGGTGCAGCCCATCGCTTGCCAGAAGTCCATCTTCAAGAAACTGCAGTCCGTGATCTAAGAATCCAAACCGTTCCTGTTTACACCATTTGCGAAGCCAGCTGTTCACTTCCACTATTTTTCCCTCTCTCCCTGGGCCACGTCGTTCAACTGGGAGGACAGATGAGATGACAATTTGTGCATTTAATTGCTTCAATTTCCTGCCCAGAGCCTCGTAGTCTCTTTTGATCTTCTGGAGGCTATTGCTTGCAGTGTCATTGGTTCCCACATGAACCAAGAGGAAGGGGTATTTGTCAGTGGGTTTTATGATTCCTTGCAGTCCTTCAGTTACATCTTGGATCTTAGCCCCGGGGAGACAGCACACTTCCCGAGACATCTTGTCAGGCCCACAGATCACTGCTTCTGTTCCCCTCAGTAGGGAATCCCCTATCACCACTACACGCCTCCTCTTAGGTTTGGTCGGGGTTCTTCTGTGAGCTGTCCGTTCCAAGGTCGCCTGCACATTCCCTGAGGACTGACTTTGCTGCTCGTCTTCATATACCTGATCGACTGTAACGAGGGAGAGATCCTCAAATGGAGTCTGCTCTTCGTCTTCCATGCTAGGGGAGAGGACCTCAAAGCGATTGTGTATTTCTAAACAATCAGAGCGAACCCTGGGCCTCCTACTTCTTTGAGTCACGTTTCTCCATATATCTGGCTCCTGTGTTGGTGAACTAGCCTCCTTCTCAGGGGAGTCCCCTGTCTCCTCCTTGGTGGAGACAGTGTGCTCTGTTGCTTCCAAGAAGAGCTCCAGCTCTCTAATTCTTTGGAGCGTAGCTACACGTTCCTCCAGTTGCTGGACTTTGTCTTCTAAGAGGGCAGTCTTTTGTCTTACCTTGGTTCACATATGGAAAAACTCAAAAAGCAGCATAGCCGAGCTCAGAGGGTATAGCAGGGCATAGATAAGGACAGGGTGATCTAGGGCTGGAACTTTTGTCAGAAACAGCTACTATGCTTAAAACAGTGATGAAATGGGGGGGGGGGAGTTCTCCATTGTATTTAATATTAAGGCCATATGTTTTTAATAAAGACACCACGGACTACATGGGTCTTAGATTGGCCAGGCCAGGTGACCATTGCTGGATGTCAGACGTTCTGGACAAAAGAAGTGTCAGAGGCCCTGGAAGCTGGAGATTTGGCCACCAGGTTGTTTCCACAGCTAAGTGCTCAGGTAAAAATGTCACTTCATTGTGTAACTCAGGCTCAGTTGCTTCTGCACTGAAACCCTGCTTTTTATATCACCTAGCTGGCCAAGGCTGGGGACCCTTTTTCAGCCTGATGGCAACATTTCTTTGTGGGGAACCTTCCAGGGGTTGCATGTCAGTGGTGGGTGGGCCAGAAACTTGTCCTATGCACTAGCTTCACTCCGCCCCCAAAGATATAATGAAAAACTCATAAAGACCAAGATCAAGACAATGCCCACCAGCCCTTGCTTCACTGCTATCACAGAATTGTAGGGTTGGAAGGGACCCTGAGGTTCATTCTAGTCCAGCCTCCTGCAATGCAGGAATCCCAACTAAAGCAGCCATAACAGATGGCCATCCAATCTCTGCTTAAAAACCTTCAGGGAAGGAGAGTCCACTGCTTCTCGTGGGAGTCTGTTCCATTGCCGAACAGCTCTTACTGCCAGAAAGTCCTTCCTGGTGTTTAGTCAAAATCTCCCTTCTTGTAACTTGAATCCATTGGTTCACTCCCCTCTGGAGCACGAGAAAACAAGCCTGTGGCAGCCCTTCAGAGATTTGAAGATGGCTACCATACCTCCTCTCAGTCTCCTCTTTAGCAGGCTAAACGTACCCAACTCCCTCAACCACTCCTCATAAGACTCGGTTTCCAGACACTTGATCACTTTGGTTGCCCTCCTCAGCACATGTTCCCGCTTGTCAATAACCTTCTTAAATTGTGGCACTCAGAACTAGACACAGTACTCCAAGGGGGGTCTGACCAAGGCAGTCTAGAGTGGTACTGTTTCTTCTCCTCCCTTCACAAAATGTAACTTGTGAGGAAGGCGGAGAAGTGGCTTTTCTTTTTCTCCCAAGGGACTCCAGTTTTCTTACACACTTCAGTACATTGCTAACTATAGAATGCCAAGTAGATACGAGATATTTCTCCAAGGCGTGGCCTGACTTGTTATGCTTTCCTTGCACAGCTGAGCGACCTAGTAGCACTTGTGCGAGGGAAGCTGTCTCGGATGCAGCGGGGAGTGTTATCAGCTCTCATTGTGATTGAAGTTCATGCCAAGGATGTGGCAGCTAAACTTGTTGAGGAGAATGTCAGCAGTGAGAATGATTTCGAGTGGATTTCCCAGCTCAGGTGAGACATTTCCTAGAATCTGTTATCGCTCTTTTTGGGTAGTGAGACAGATCCCTGTCTTCAGCTACTGTGAGGTACATGAACTAGGCAGGGCACCCTGAAGCACACAGCCTTAGAGAAAGAATAATCACAAAGGTCTGAAAAGGATCGTCTATTATTGTATCATTCTACTTAGGGGTTATTCCAACCCAACAACACTCCCTTCCAAAACAAATTCACATTATCTTTCTTCTCTTGTGCTTTATGCTAGTTGCTGAAAGGTGTTCTACACTTAACCTTTTTTTGTGGCTGTGGGAAATTTCTGTTAAATCTACTGTTTTTTCTGCATGCATAACATTATTTTCTGCATACACTAACATTACTCATTAAATGTCCAGTTTTTCAATAATGACCGCTCCCCACATCAAATGGGGGGCGCCTTTTGCGTGGTCGTGTGCAGCCCCTCGCATCCCAGTGCAGCTCCTGGTAGTTCAGGCTGGCTTCATCTCCCCAGGCTCCGCCTACCCCGATCCTGTCTGGGGAGGTGTTGCCAGGGGATTGGCCAGGTAAGGGGAGGGACCGCCCTGCCCACACAACAGAAGGTGAATCTTACCTGCAAAGCGGCAATCAGCTCCAGAGCTTTTTCAATAATATGCAGGTGGAACATGCAACGTTATAAAAGAATATGCATTGTTTAGCATGAACAAAATACAACCAAATAAACAGGACTGCAGTGTTTAAACTGATGGTATAAGAAACCCTTTGTTAGTTCTTGCAGTTTTTTTCCTATATCATTTTGCATTTAACTTTTCTTTAACATTAGGTACTACTGGACAAGAGATGATTTGTATATCCGGGCAGTGAATGCTGAATTTATCTATGGCTATGAATACTTGGGCAACAGTGGGCGCCTGGTGATTACACCTCTCACTGACAGGTATCATAACTTATTAGACTAAAAAACAACAACTTGTCTCCATAATCTTGAATGAATAAATCACTCTTTGAGAGCTGAATCAAGGGTCAACTCTGCCAGTGTAGCATCTGCATTGTGGATTAATTATAGTTTCTGAGTCTTCAAAGGTAGTCGCACATAGAGTACATTGCAGTACTCCAAGCAGGGCCAGGCAGCAAGAGTATGCTCAGACAAAGCCCAAGACCTAGCATGGAAGCTCCTAAAAACCAGATACATATGGAGTTAGTGGGAAACTGGGCCTAGCTTAGAGTCTCGGTGAGCAATAATCACTAATCACTAATCACTTTCGTATGTAATTCTGGCACAGACTGTGCAGCAAAAACTACACAGGGTGTATCTGCTTGACCTATGGTGACTTAGAATCTATATTATCCACACAGCTCTTGTGTCTGCATATGTCAAATATGGTGAAGTGTTTAGGAACAGATTCCACATGTGTCTTAGAGAAACTATGTTTAAAGTGCATAACTTTGTTTTAAAAAGCTTTTTATTTAGTTGACCAATGCATGTATGCATGTGGTTGGTTGTTGTTATTTTTTAAATAGTTGACAATGTAGTACAGTGGTACCTCAGTTTAAGAACAGTCCTGTTTACAAACGATTTGGTTGACGAACTCCGCAAAACTGGAAGTAGTGTCCCGTTTGCAAACTTTACCTTGGTCTAAGAACGGAATCCAAACGGTGGAAGGGCACTGGCAGTGGGAGGCCTCATTAGGGAAAGTGTACCTTGGTTTAAGAATGGTTTCGGCTTAAGAACGGACTTCCAGAATGGATTAAGTTTGTAAACCGAGGTACCACTGTAATCGGTTGCATGCATCGAAGATGGATTGCAGTTCTGCAGGCTGAACAAGGATATAGCCGTTCAGTTCTCAATAATGGTAACAGAAGCAGTTTAATCAAGTGGTCCTCCATGGATAATATTGAATGATGGTTATTCATCATTAAACAGTATGGTTAAAGCAGCTCTCTGAGAATAATAACATATGATCTATGTCTTCTTTTTAAAAATTCTTATTCCTTTTGAGTACCATTATTGATTATTGATGCTTTAGCAGAGCAAGGGATGGGATAGCAAATGAATGTGTTGAAGTGCTAATATAATTGTTCTCAGGAGGTTTCAACTGGATTTCACTTGTTCTAGCTATTATTGATAATCATATTAAGGTCATAAAGTATATTTACATCAGAAAACCTAGTGAGTCCCTTTAAAAATATTTTTCCTGCAGCATGTCATTTTGAAGTATTGAAATCCACCCCGGGTATACCTTTTATTGCAGAACACACAGAGAAGTAGACTTAGGATGCAGTCTATCTCATTTACTGTCACCTTCTTGGTGGTAAACAATCTTCCCAGTTTTCAGCCACTGGCTATATACAGGATTGTATTCAAGTACTGTAACTTTTATTTAGAATAGACTCATTGAAATTTATGAACCTAAGTTAGTCATGGTCATTAATTTATATAGGTCTGCTCTGGATAAAAGCTAGTTGTAAACAACCCACAGTTTTCTGTAGACAAAAAGCACCTGCAGCAATCAATCAATCAATCAATCAATCAATCAATCCCAAGAAAGCCAACTGACTCTTTAAAAGGGTGTGTACTTTTTTAACCCTAATCAGTGTTGGGGCCCTATGTGGTTTTTAAAACAAAACCCAGAGAAGCAGATAAATGACATTCTTCTGACACACCACACATATGTCACAATTTATTTCAGGACATTTCACACACACACCCAAGACACATTTGAATTGGGCTGGTTTACAACATAGGCAAACAAATGTACAAGATTGCTCTTCATTACAGTTTTGGTTTGTTTGTTTTAAAAAGCTGTCTGTGGCTCAGTTTGCATTTAGCACTAAACCAGATCATGCCTTAGTCATGATTTGCCTTAGCTTGTTATATGAACTCAGAGCTATGGTTTGTTTCTCTCCATGCAAGCAAAGAGCTGTAACCAATATGTGTTCTTGGTTTACAGCTCATAGTTTGTCTGGAGGAGACAAACCATGAGCCAAAAGGCTCCGCCAAATTCACCCATTAAATTTTTTTTATATTACATTAAAGGAAATACTGACCACTCCCATGGATCCTCTTCTGTGTTTTCAAAATGTTTTGTGATACTCTCAAGATCCCCCAAATTTGTCCTTTTGTTGTTGTTGTTTTTTTAAAAATTGGTCACATCCACTTTTATACTTTGGGCATGCCCACCATGAGATGTAGGCCCCAGAGGGTTTGCCTGAAAAAGGTGAGCCCACCCCTTTCATAGTGTTCTGATCTTTCCTCGTAGTATACTGTCATTTGATAATAAACTGCATTCTTCTTAACATAATGAGCTATTTGGTAATGTTTATAAATGAATAATACATTTTTCATTGTGTGGCATTTGACTAGATGAACCCTTCCAGCCTTAAAATTATTTGATTCTTTGTGATAGATGCTACTTGACACTTACTGGAGCATTGCACTTGAAATTCGGGGGCGCTCCTGCAGGACCAGCTGGAACAGGCAAAACAGAGACGACTAAAGATCTGGGGAAAGCTTTAGCTATCCAGACGGTTGTGTTTAATTGCTCTGATCAGCTTGATTTCATGGCAATGGGGAAATTCCTGAAAGGACTAGCCAGGTATTACAAAACAATGCCATATATGAATATGCTACACAGGGGGTGGATCGTAACACAGCCGCAAAATTATTGGTTTGGCAGTCAATACATGAATCAGAATATTGTTGCATCCAATACATCTAAGCAGAGGGGAGTCTATGAGAACCCAGAACAAGTAGCTAGCCTAGTGATAATTTCTCTACTAGCAATCTCCATATATTGCCTGTTTGAGCATTCTGTAGAGATGTATCACTATATTTGGTTTGATAGAGTAAAAGAGAACCCAATAAACATTTAGATTGTGCTAACTTACATAGTTTAAAGTCCAGTCACCTTTGGAAGCTGGGGCCAATTTACATATTGTGATTGTTCCAAAGAGGACATGTAAAATAGTTGCTCGTGAAGGTTGGTATCAAATGGTAGGCAATTTGCATAAATTAACTAGCCACCAGTAACAGCCAGCATGGTGAGACAGAGCTATACTCCCAACACCAGCATCTCTGCAGCTTGCCTGGAAGGCACTGGGGCAGTAGTGAGGCTGGTGCTGTACAAATGCAGCAGCAGAGCCAATCCTGCACTCCCAGCAGCACATTGGTGCAGCCCCAACCTCACTGCCAGCCTACCTTCCTGTCCCAGTGCTGTCTAGATTGGCATAATCTCTTCATGCCTTTTAAGACCAACTGATTTTTTGCTAGTAACTATTGGATTCCTGATACTGTCTTCTCCTTATATGCTCAGTTCTGGAGCCTGGGCTTGCTTTGATGAGTTCAACCGCATTGACATTGAAGTGTTGTCTGTAGTTGCCCAGCAAATCACAACAATTCAGAAAGCTCAACAGCAGAGGGTAAGTTAAGGAAGTGAAGAGTGAAGGAATTTGGCTTCCCGAACCACACTTTTATTTCTCTGGTAGGTACTAGGACATCACCAAGTGGGATATCATTATGCTCCACTTCCTTGAAGGCAGAAAAAAATGTCACCACTCCTAAAGGCTTCTGTGTTGCCCCTCCTCTAGAGTGACATTTCATTTTTTCTGCCCTTGCTTGAAGCAGACCAAGCTGGTGCTCTTCTGACCTTTAATTGTTTGTTTGTGCATATAATTTGGTTGCTTTTCCCTTGTGTATGTGGTTCTTGGTGTCTCCTGAAGTTTTTCTCCCCAGTGGGCTGTTTTTGTGGGGGTTTGAGTGATTTCTGAAATGCTATTTAAAGCTTGTTGTTTTTCCTGCCTATGTATTGGCAGATTTAGGGGGTTCTCCTCCTTTATATTGGCAGTTCCATAATCATTTAATAGAATGCATATTTTAAATGTCAGATGATTTTACATTTATTACTTTCTTTGACAGGTAGTCCTTTGGAGACCTTTTTTAATATGAATATTTTTCTAATAGAATATTGAACTGGAAAATTCTGCTTCCCTAATTAAGAGAAAAGGAAGCTTTCAAGGCTCCTGTTAGTCCCTTCTGCCACTTAACTGGCAGTTTGGTGTAGGAGTTTTGGGCGCTGCACAGGTTTTCATAGCATGGCAAAACCCTAGTACTACACAGAGGTTTGAATAGTTTTGACCTAGCTGAAGAAACTTCTTTTCAAAGTTAATTGGCTGGTTTCAATACATTCAGAAGGGTCGTTACTTGCATTTTCTGGTGCTTGTTATGTAAGCTGTTCTCTTCAGATTGTGGGCTACAGAGTAGGTATCTCTGTGCTGGTGTTCTAGTTCTGCCTCAAGTATGTTGGTACAAAAACATTATCCAGTGTTTGTTTTCTTTGCTGTTCAAGTAGAAATTTGTTGTTTAAGTAGGTGAACATATGACAAGCCCCAAGACAATTGTAGAGGCTCTCCAGCATGGAACCCACTGGTGGGTTCTACTATATTTCTTTTATTTATTTATGCAATTTATAGTCAGAGAGGCATAGCTAACCGGTTACAAAGACTCGAAGGCAGAAAAAAAGTCATTACTCCTAAAGGCTTTTGTGCTGCCCCTCCCCTGGAGTGATAGTTTGCCCTTCCAGCCAGACCATATAACAGACATCCTAGAAAGAAACTAATGGCATGACAGACTCCAGACACCAGGAGTAGCCATCCATAATATAAGAAATGTAAACAATGCCAGTGAAGGGTGGGCCTTGGTGATGTCCTAGTGCCTCCTTAGAAACACCTTTCAGGTCAATACCATAGGCACCAGGACACCAGCAAATGACATGTTCCAAAGTTACCCCTAGTAATCCTAGGGTGGGAGCTGGCAAATTAATGATGAGGAATTAATTTCTGGAGGATATGCCTTCCAAATGCATCCTCCAAGGAAGCATGCAAGTCCATCTTATAACTCTCTGTGAAAGAATTTGGAGTAGCCCAAGTTGCCATCTGACACACCACTAGAAGAGATGCAGTGGATGCAAATGAATGAGCAACCATGCCTTAGGGTAGAATGAGCAACCATGCCTTAGGATGAACCAAGTTCAGGGAAGTGCAAATCTAAGGGAGGGATGTCATTGTGTGTCCAACTGAATTCTAAACAAATCTGGTCCTGGCTGCAAGCCAATGAGTGGGTAGTGTTCTTCTTTGGACCAGCCCAGTAAGGACATTTGACTGGATTTGTAGGGTTAGATTTATCTGTTTTGACACAAAAAGGATTTTGTTCCATCTGGAATTGAGGATATTTGCTTACCGGCAAGTCATTCACTATGGTAATGTTTTACTGGGTCTAGGTGGATCGCTTCATGTTTGAAGGAGCTGAAATTGCACTGGTTCCATCTTGTGCGGTCTTCATCACAATGAACCCTGGCTATGCCGGACGCACTGAGCTGCCGGATAACTTAAAGGTAACTAAAGACTGCTGGACTTGGCTACACTCAGTTCATATATGAACAGCTGTCTCTTACTTAACTATAATGCTATAAGATGACATCTACGTTCTGACTATCTTAGGATGCAGTTCTAAGGTTAGGGGAAGGGGCAGGAACAAAAGGCAGTTCAATGACCACATCCAAAGGTCTGCTGGGCTCAAGCTGCCAGGCCAGGCCAGAAATGAGGCAGAGGAGCAATCTTGCAGTCCTTTGTCTATTTTCAGATTTAATTCCCACCTTCTGTACATTTTCCCTCTCAAATGGAGCAAGATAGTGGAGGGAGAGATTGAGTCATGCTTAGAGGTATGTCTAAATTTGTCCCCAGTTTGGGGGTGTATCAGGCGACAAGGAGAGAGTTGGATCCTTCAAATCCCAGCTGTTTCCTGGTCTTCCTCAGGCACACCTCTTAATGTCTCCCAATATATCTCCATTTTGTCTATACTGCCATTGCAGCTCAAACACTGGTTGGACCAGGGTGTTAGTGGCTTTGGTGTTGGGGGCAGGGGCTGACATCAGAACTCCCTCTCTGATGTTGGAGCTCTGTGTCTGACATTGGAGAGGAATAGCTGATATATTCTGCCATATATAGAGGAATCCATCCTTTATTTGTAGGCATAAATGGGATGGGAGTATCCCAACCCCTAGAATATATTGCTTTGAAAATCTCTTCCAATTTCAAAGCATAGGTAAATTTGGTGAAAGAGATTTCATTCCACTCCCACAAAGTTAGGAAAATCACTTAAATTCACGTTGGCAAGGGAGACTGTTTTTGAATGCTACTAAGTCTGATTATGCAATAAGATGTTATATTATCCCCCAAATGGTTGGAAATGCCTCCTCAGAAATCTCAAACATTAAAAAAGATCTCAGATGCAACTGGCAAATTTCATAGATCCTGTCTTCTGTGTGCAATTATAAAGGGTTGCTGCCACTTGGTTGATAATCTCTTTTGTGCAGATTGCTTTTAATTTGCTTACCATCCATAAGCACAGATTGCTAAGAGTGAATGTACAGTATGTGGAGCCTTCCCTCTTCATGGTGACTGTATACCTTCCAGGCTCTTTTTCGTCCTGTGGCTATGATGGTTCCAGATTACTCTATGATTGCTGAGATTTCTCTGTATTCATTTGGCTTCAATGAAGCCAAAGTTCTGGCAAAGAAGATCACTACCACCTTTAAATTGTCTTCTGAGCAACTCAGTTCCCAGGTCAGTATTTTTGAGCCATCCAGCCTTCCTAACATAAGTAGAATCTTTAAAGTTTCATTAGAGTACATCCTGTAGCTCAGAATTGTTGCTGATTCTGATATCTTGGCGCACCATATTCTCTTCTCACTTTCATTGCTATCTCCGTGGCTGTCCTTTATCCATTTTGATCCTCCTTAGCTCAAGTTTTTGTGCAATCATACCAATGTTATCGCTCATGCCCTGGTTTCGTTTTCAGTTGTTACCAAGGAATTGCTTTATGAGGACAGAAGAACTAAAAAGGATTGCTGCAGTATCGAATACCCTTCTTCATAACAGTACTCTCTGCCTCTCTACTCTTTGTCTTTTACCTTTGTTCAGAATGAAAGTATTAAAGCCTAGGCCTAGCTGTGTAAAGATTCTCCCTCTTTTTGTTTTCTTAGGAAAGAGGATGGCTGCAAGTAGAGAAGGAGATTGGCAGATTGTTCCCTTCTCTTGTCTAACTGATTAGATGCTTGCCATTCCATTTCAGTTCCTATTTCCACTATTGTCATTTCCCATATCTCTGCTGCAGGATCACTATGACTTTGGAATGAGAGCTGTGAAGACAGTCATTTCAGCGGCTGGCAATCTCAAAAGAGAAAATCCAACAATGGACGAGGCAAGTTCAAATAGTCCCACTTCAAATGGCTCCATATGCAGTGTTGCATGACAATGACTAGAATAGTTAAGAGCCACTTTTCTGGTTACCTTCTGGACATGTGTTGCTCATCTGGGCAGAGTGTTGGGAATAACTTCCCAGCAGGGGCATAGAACATCATGTTGGTGAAGGCTGTGCTAAGACTAAACTTTGTTTAAAATTTTGTTCTGCTCTGTCTGTACCTAATCTACAAATATTTGTACATTAAAATGTGCAACAATTCCATTTGGGGCTAGATCTTGTAACTTTTATTTAGCTTATTTTGATTTTTTCATTAAAAAATTAAGATTGTTGATAACATTCTTTCAGCAACCTCAGTGAAACTCCACCACCACCACCACCACCACATTTTTTCATCTTAGCTGAAGATGTCTGGAACAAGAAAAGTAAACACAATCGAAAAGAACAGTCCTAATTGCAATCATCTGTCTGTCAAAGTACAAAGATTAGTAGCTCTGTAGAATAATCAAGATTTCAGAGTGTGGCAATTAAAGGCTAGGCATGGAGATCCAAGAAAAGAGGAAGAATCTTTACTAATATACTTTTCTTGCTTGCAGGAACTGATTTGCCTAAGGGCCATCAAGGATGTCAATGTTCCTAAATTCCTGCAGGATGACCTGAAGCTTTTCAATGGTATAATTTCTGATCTGTTTCCCAAGATCAAAGAGGAACCTATTGACTATGGCATCCTGGAGGAAGCAATTCACAGATACTGTCTTAAAGACAACTTGAAAGATGTTGATGGTAAGTGAAAAAGTAACACACTGCCTCTGTGGAGTTTTCTTAAAAACTATATATTAGTCTCTTGTGAACTTTGGAAATTTGGCACCACAGCAGTGGATTATAATTTGTCCTTCAGCAATTGCAGCTCACAGATCATTGTATGAGGATGGGTTTTTAAGTGCCTGGGTGGAACCTATCTGGGAATCCCATGTTCTTCACCTCAAGTTGTGTGGAAGAAAGGCAGGATACAAATGCAATAAGTAAATAACAGAGCAATCCTTTACTTGTCTGTTCAGAATTAAATCCCATTAAGTTCAGTGGAGCTTACTCCAAAGTAAGTGGATATAGGATTGCAGCCTCAATAAATACACCTGTCTTTCCATCTGTGGACATTCCTTTTTAACTTCTGCTCTGATGTTGTTCTCAGAGCATCAAAAATGGAAATTAAGTAGATCAGGCCCAGAAATTCTTAAAGCAAAATGTTCACAGCAGTGAGGGAAATGTCATTTATTTATTTTTAAAGCATCTGTATACCACTTAACATTTTAAATTCTTACCAGGAAAAGTACAAACCCCAAATCTATGCTCATTTTGTTCCCCTGATTGCATTTGTTATCTAGATTTTTTGGTGTTTTTTTAACTGTTTTCTAACACTCTGGCAGAATACTGTGCAATCTAAGTAGGAGGGTAAACTTGGAACTTAATGTCATTTACCTGAAGTGTATATTTAATATTTATTATTATTTTTCATTCTGCTACATGGTTTAACCTAAAATAGCTCCTGGAGCAAAGAATATTTAAAATAACAATAATAAAAATGATCAAAGCTTTAGAACATTAAAATTAGATCAAATAATAATTCCACTGATAAAAACCAAGTTCAGTCTAAAATACCAGGCAGATAAAATGGTTTTTTACCTGATGCCAAGAAGAGAATTATAAAGTTGGTGTGCCGTAAGTGAAAATGTGCTCTTATTTACATGTATACTATATCACTCTCTGGATTCTAAAATGTGTGATAGCTATGAAAGGATTGAGTGAGTAAGAGTAGCATTCTAGGTTGTGCTGACATCTTCCTCAAGATAGCTAAGGAACAAACTGGTGTGTGCCTTCAGTGGTGCTTTGGGGGCTTATAGCATCCACACAGTTTCGTATCCATAGACCTGCAGGCCTGTGAAAGCAACTGTGAGGCATTCCCATTCTGGATCTTTTTCTTCCAGGGTTTGTGATGAAGTGCATCCAGCTATATGAAACTACTGTGGTACGTCATGGTCTCATGCTGGTGGGGCCCACAGGCTCAGGAAAAACTAAGGTAAGAACTTCCGGAGATGCCTGGTGTTGCTGTCAACAGATGAAAGGGAAATAACACTAAGATGGTTTGTCCAGCACTTACACCATAGGAGGAGCATTTCCAGCCTTTGTGCTTGGCTTAATGTGGTTCGAGATACTGTTCTGAGACAGAAAAATCCCTTCTTGCCAAGTACAGTAGCAGCCTGCATAGAAGAGCTTTGAAATAAGAACACTAGGATTAAAACTGATATACTGATCTTATGTGTACTCTGGAAGAGCCTCATTAAGGCAAGCATGGGTGACTTTGAGCCTGCACAGCTTTGCTGGGATTTCTGCAGTGCGATGTTTGCAGATATTACATCAACTTTCCAAAAGAATGAAGGCCATTCCCTCCTCTGTTTTTGTGATCAGTGCTTGTCTTTTATAATCCTCTTTTCTTAATCATGTCAAACCCTTGGGCAAAGTCCTTTGTTACTACTTTGCATTCTTCATTATTGTAGATTCATGGTGAGTCTGAATTGTCTTTCTTTTCAGCCTTCAAATAGATGCCATGATATTTTATTCCCTTGCACTCTTTCTGTCTTCAGTGTTACAAAGTTTTGGCAGCTGCAATGACATCTTTGAAAGGTCGGCCTTCAGTCAGTGGTGGAAACTATGAAGCCGTCAATTATTTTATATTGAATCCCAAATCTATTACAATGGGCCAGCTGTATGGAGAGTTTGACTTGTTGACTCATGAATGGTAAAAGATAAAAACTGTCCTTATCTGTTCTAGATGGCTTCTGCTTGTGTCCCTTTTTTAGGAATTATAAGCTCTGTATAAACTGAAATTTAAGAAAGCTCCTCTTTTGTTAGGCATAACTTTAGCTAATGTCCATATGTTTTGATTGTACTTTTCTATGGCCTAAGAAAATCCATAACACTAAATGGATAACTGGCTGGCTCATGCACATTCTTTTGAGCTTTCTACGTTGGGTTTTTGCTGATGAGCCTGTGTAAGTAACATGAAAGAGATATTCAAGGCATTAAAAGCTAATGAGAACTGGACACTAAACATGCATCTGCATCTGCAAATGTGTCCTCTCATTCATTAATCATTGCAGTTGTCATTTTTATTTTGATGGCCTCTACACAAGGAAGGCAGAACTATTTAAGGAGATTTTTCTTCCCTTCCCTTAAACTCGGCCATCTCACCACACTCTGAGTAAAAGGTTTAGAGATGAACTGCTGGAGACTGGTTCTGTGGATCACTACAATCACATATCCATCTTCAGGAGTGAAGTAATAAAGATTGCTATAAAAACACAGCCCATGGAAAAACTCCACTATAATACTGTTTTTCTGTTGGCTATGTCAAGTACATACATCAATACTGTATGTATGTATGCCAGGTAAATGTTTTGTGGACTTGGGCTGAAGTGCATATTTATGAAACCTGTCCCATAGCATATTATGGTTAAGTGTGGTGACTTATTTACAATACTGTTTTTGCTCAGTGTTCTTTCCAGCTGGGCCTCTGGGGGTTTTATTTTCTTTTGATCTTGTAAAAAGAAAACCACGCATATACTAAGTGTATGGATAACAAAAATGAGCAATAATTATAGCAGTTTTACACTGATGACAACAATTATTGATTGATAGAGATAAAATGTTGGACTGCCTCCAGAGATAAAACATTTGAGCTACACCCAGAAGCAATTGATGCCTTTGCATTTCTGGCAATGAATAATTACATGCATTGACACTTCATTTGCTCTGATCAAAATAATCAAATGGGAAACTTTTTTTTTTTTTTAAAAAAGGCAGATTCTGCTTTATGATCTTCAAAACAGCAGAAGCCTGCATACTTATTTAGGACAAAATAGAGGAGGCGATGTGGAGAGAGAAGTTTGGGTTCACAGATGTGATGCTGTCATAAATTATACTGGACATTGCTAGATGGAAGTGTGCAACTATTTGGTTGACTCCTGTATATCTCCTCCTCACCTCATAGGACAGATGGGATTCTTCCTGCTCTTATCCGAGTGGGAGCCATAGCTACTGATCATAAAAAGAAATGGTACATGTTTGATGGTCCAGTTGATGCTGTTTGGATTGAAAATATGAACACTGTGCTGGATGATAACAAGAAGTTGTGTCTCAGCTCTGGTGAAATCATTAAGCTAACAGAGGTATCTTTCTCTTTCCTCCTTTTCGTTTCCTGGTATCTACACACACACACAATCATTTGTAAATGTATAGTCTGCTTTTCTCTGAGAAAGAGGAATATGTGGTTGAAATGTAGACATTTGATTTTAGCATGCCCAAATTACTGTATTTAGAACACAATTCTAGTATTTATGCTGGATACTGCTGACCAGCACTGTGATTTCGCTAATACATAATCCCACTTAATGAGGGATTGGAGTTTTAGGATTCCCTCCACGCTATGTACCTTTTGTGAAAAGCTGTGGGAAACAGTTTTGCTCCTTTCCTCTCATTTCCAGGCAATGACTATGATGTTTGAAGTGCAAGATTTAGCTGTTGCTTCCCCTGCCACTGTTTCCCGGTGTGGCATGGTATACCTGGAACCCAGCATTTTGGGATTACAGCCCTTCACTGAGTGCTGGCTGAAGAGAATCCCAGACATTATGAAGCCATTCACTGAAGCCCTTGACTCGCTTTTCAGCAGATTCCTAGAGGTGAACCATTACAATATTCCTATATTTTGATTCAGTGTAGAATCTGTAAGTCAGCCTAGCCTTTAGCCAAACAAGGGGATATGAACCTATCAAGTTTGCCTTTATTAGTTTTGGGGCAGCTGGTGAACACAGTTTATTAGATGACAGGAACTTCACCTGTGCGGTACAAGAGCTATAATCTTCCAAAATGCCAATTTATTGTTAATTGGCTTGCAGTGGGAAAGTTCTCTGTGAATTGAGCCCTGTCTCTTTTGCTTCCAAGTTTAGCAACCGGATTGCTTTTAAGATTTTACAGTTGTGTATTCATGGTGATTTGTTTTTTTAATGACATTTTCTCACTTTAGGTTTTTGTGGCTCTTGCTTTCATTACTTTGTGAAGTAATTTCTTAAAATGGCATTGGGTGGCTAGCTCATTTTCATGTCTCCTGGTCACGTTTTCCTGCATATTAACAATCAACAGGTTAAGACTAATAACAGTCTTCGCTCAATGGCCAAACTAAAGTTTCTCTGGTGCTTTTCCTTCCTATATGGTCTTGCCTCAGAAGTACATATACGGTAGTTTTGAATCCCCAGCCTTGCCATATCAAGTGTGCCCTTGCAGAATGGGAGAAATTCAGTATAGAACTAAGTGGGGCATATGCGTTCATGGAAAAATGTCCACTTGTGCAGTAAGACTTTCAGCGCTGTCTTCATGTAAACCTGTGTTGGTTTTCTCCCAACCCTCCAGAGCAGAATTAGGGGTGCAGGGAACATTCTTGGGGAGGAGAGTCCCATTGTGTGAATGGACCTCATTCTGTGCACACAACTTCGCTGAATTTTAATGATTGGTTTTTCTGTGTTTTTATTGATTCTAGTTTTTATTTGTAAGCCGCCTTGAGTCCCATCAGAGGAAAAAAGGCTGGAAAAGCATAATTATATGACAACAACATTTAACTCTTGATCTTCTGAACCCTTTCAGGACTCTATCAGATTTGTCCGAAGTTCAGTGAAGGAAATAATTGCCTCTACAGATGCTAACCTGACAATGAGTCTTCTCAAGTTGTTGGACTGTTTCTTTCAACCCTTCATTCCTGTTGAGGTAGGGCTGGTGTAGCTGTTGATGCCCAGGGTCAATAGAATGGACAACTGGGTCCAATTGAACAGATGGACGCGGAAATAAGTTCTACATTTATTGATAACAAACAGAGGAATTAGCAGACAGAAATGTACTTAAGCTTTGATATTGTTTACTGTGTTATCATTTGTGAATATCTCTTTGATAGGGTCTGATAAGTAAAGCCTAGATGCTAAACCACTTTGGGGTTAATGCTGTGACAGTTGGAATGAATTTGTTCATCAGGGACCTCATGCACCAACTGGGTTACAATAGATTTCTTTGTCCATAGAGACTGGAGCTACTTTCAGAAAAAGCATCCAAAATGCATGTAGGGAATTTAGAGAGATTTTGCAGATAATCTAAGGTTTTACTTTGTCGCTAATTAACTTGTTCTGCTTCGTTTGTACTGCTAATTGAATCTTCAGGGAATGAAAAGAATTCCTCCAGAGAAAACAGCCCGTATTGGTGAACTGATTGAACCGTGGTTCATATTTGCTTTGCTCTGGAGTGTGGGTGCGACTGGGGATGCCCAAAGCCGTGTGGCCTTCAGTGTTTGGTTAAGGAACAAGATGGCAGACGAGAAGGCAAGTTGATGGAAATGGCATCTGTTCCTAAAGGCAGCTATGGGGCTCCTGTATTTCCAGAATTTGTGTGAGTTCCTTGTTTCTGCTGTCTCACAGATTAACACTGCCTGCCTTGCTTCTGAATCACTATTTTGGGAGATACTGGAAAATATAGCAACTTTAACTAAATAAACAGGATGGAATCACTCTGAAGTTGTTTCCACACACTACATTCTTTATATTAGTCTCTTCTGAAGTAAAGCTAGCTGTGATGTTCACTGCCTGTTTTCTTCCCACAGATTGAATTATTGTTCCCAGAAAACGGCTTGGTCTATGACTATAAACTGAACGATGCTGGAATTAGCAGCATTGAGGAAGAAGAAGATGAAGAGTTTGTTAACATGGTAAATGAATTCTCATCAGGGGATTCAGATATCCCACCCCTTAAAAACATGCAGGAGGGGCCACATGAGCTAAACTTTGATCCCCCACTTGAATGAGGGAGCTTTATCTGTTACATCAGTGCATGCATAGATGTAAACAGGAACCAAATGTACAGATGTTGGAGGGGTGTGGCCACCAAGGATATTGGCAGGACCAGGACTAACCTTCTTGGGCCTGCAGCCCTCCTCACTCTATAGAATCATAGAACTGTAGAGTTGGAAGGGACCACAAGGGTCCTCTAGTCCACCCCCTGCAATGCAGGAATATTTTGCCCCAACGTGGGGCTCAAACCCACAACCCTGAGATTAAGAGTCTCATGCTCTAAGGATGGAGCTAGTGTTATTTTTCCTCCCCACCCCCTTTTTTCTTTTGCAGGAGGCAAATGAAAGAGAGCATTCTGACTGTTTGTGGGTGGAGGGTTGGCAAAATGATTTAGATAATTTAGAGGGGGATAAGGGTGGCGCTGTGGGTTAAACCACAGAGCCTAGGACTTGCCGATCAGAAGGTTGGCGGTTCGAATCCCTGTGTTGGGGTGAGCTCCCGTTGCTCGGTCCCTGCTCCCACCAACCTAGCAGTTCGAAAGCATGTCAAAGTGCAAATAGGTACCGCTAAGGTGGGAAGGTAAACGGCGTTTCCGTGCACTGCTCTGCTTCGCCAGAAGCGGCTTAGTCATGCTGGCCACATGACCCGGGAGCTGTACTCCGGTTCCCTCGGCCAATAAAGCAAGATGAGCGCCGCAACGACTGGACCTAATCGTCAGGGGTCCCTTTACCTTTACCTTAAGGGCTTAAGGGTAACCTACTCTTTTTCTTGTCCTCTCCCCCACCCCCATTAAATGCATCTTGTCACAACACTAGCATCATTTCTATTTTTTTTATTTCTATTAATTATTTTATAACCATACAACACAGCATACACATCAAGCATAGTAACATTATTAAATTTTGATACTCCAGTTTTGTTTTAATAATTGACTTCACCGTCCAAAAGAATCTTAATTTAAATGCAAGAATAGAATAAATATAGTACAATCTTGCACATTTTGTATTGTAACAGCAGTGAAACAAATATTAAATAATTCTGAGCATCATTTTTAAAGTAAAGAGAAAAGTCCTTGTGCCATTGCCACCAGAGTAAGCACCTTTAAGCAACTCCTACCCCTCAGCATTGAAATCCTCGCCTGCCTCTGTTCCTTAAGTCTAACTCTCTTTTGGCATTTAGGAAAATGGTGGTTGGGGGAGGGGATAATCCCAGATGTAGTTTCAGTGAGACTTTCTCATGGTTAAGATTGGACTGGTAAAGGGAAGTAGACTTACTGGAATCTCTGGAACATTACTGTAAATTTCCCCCAAGATTCTACTGAGGTTTTTTGCAAACTTAATCCTGTATTCAGTTTCTATTTTGGCTCGGATGTATTTAAGAAACTAATTACAGGATGTTTTAAGCCTCTATCTGTCCTTCCCATCAAATGTACCTGTGTCTCTTAGGTGTGCTGGGAGAATTGGATGGATTTCTCTTCATCATTTACCATGGTGCCTGATACCAGCTTTTGTGACATTATTGTTCCCACAATGAACACTGTCCAGATGGCTTTTCTGCTGGAGCTCTTGCTCACAAACCACAAACCAGTAAGTTTCCTGAATTTCAAGTGGAGTTAAGTTAGCATTGTAGAAAGGCAAATATTCTGTTGCTCAGTCAAGCCAGCATTAGTTCTTTGCTCAAAATGTCCCCCCAAATGGCTACTCAGTAGACTTTTATTTGCCTCCGCTTCTGCATTCATTCATTCATTCATTCATTAGTTTGATCTACTACAGAAGAGGTTCTCAAATGCCATTCAGCTTTATTCAGGCAGTCTCACGAAAAGATTGTGGAAGAAAATATCTGTACATGGCCCTGTACTTGATTATTAGTTTTTCTGACTAAGGCTGGATTATTAAACAGCCAACAAGGTCCTGGTCTAGGGCCTCTGCTCTTCATAATATGCCTTTGGTATAATCTACTTAATGTTTATGCAGACCTCTAAACAGCTTAGCCTAGGGTCCATAGTTTCCACAAAGTGCTGTTTTTTACAATGATCACTATGCAGAAGAATGCTATTAAAATATGAGTTAGTATATTTGATTTTGTTCTGCTTCGATTTGCAGAACAAAAAAAGGCTGTTAAGTCATTCAGTGAAACCCCCAGCAATTTCTGAGAATGGTTCTACTGCAGCAATAAACAAAGGAATCTCAAAGACACAGTATAGAGCACTATAGAGTCACAATGGACTGTCAAAAACACTACTAATTGGCAAATGAGTCTGTGAAGGTGTGATTACAGTCTGCACACATTCCCCAATAGTGACAGTTTTTCTCTCTTCCAAATTGTAGATTCTTTGTATTGGACCCACAGGAACTGGAAAGACCCTCACTATAGCAGATGAGCTTCTGAAGAACCTGCCACTAGAATTTATCAGCCATTTTCTTATGTTCTCTGCTCGAACCTCAGCCAACCAGACTCAAGATCTCATTGACAGCAAACTGGATAAAAGGCAAAATTCTTTGTTGCAATATTTCTGCTGCTTATATACCACTTTGTTCATATTTATTTTATTTGCTTTTTAGCATTTATTAGCAATCCTGTCCAAATTTGCTAAAGAAATTTAAGCATAAAAATGTAAATTATTTAAAATCAAAGTATAGCTATTTCCCCATCCTGGGAGTGATAGCAGAAACGTCTGGCTGATCAACACTCCCATAGGGTCAGTTCAGTGGGCAAACAGGCATTGGATAAACGCTGGTTGAATGCTCTGGCCCTGGGGATTCCTACTTATTTCTGAGTCACTGGATATTTTGATATTACCATTAGTAAACAATCACATACCCTGAATGGAAAACACTGGGTTGTTCATTGAGTTGCCCCTTGAACTTGGCGGTTTTATTCCTATCTATTTAGATTTGCGGCCATACTGTGTTTTATTTATGTTATTCAACATTGATTATCTAGTGACCTTTAGCAGAAAGTTCATAAGAGCACAAGATGAGAAGGCCCATCTAGTCCATCATCCTCTTCTCAAGGTGGCCAACCATATGCCTCTGGGAAGCCTTCAAGCGGGAGCTGGGTGCAACAGCACTCTCCAAACTTGTGGTACCTAGAAACTGCCATTCAGATGTACATTGCTTCTCATAGTGGAGATCGTATTCATGGAAATAATTCATAGAATTGTAGAGTTGGAAGGGACCCTGAGGATCATCTATGCAGGAATATGCAGCTGTCCAAAACAGGGATTGAACCTGTGGCCTTGGTGTTGTCAGCACCAGGCTCTAACTAACTGAGCCATAGTGGGGAGGTGTGTGTATACGTGGTATACATACAGCAACACTCTTGTGTTTCTTTTTGCTATGATTGCTGTTGCTGTTGCTGCTGCTGTTACAATGTCTTGCCCACCCTTCACCATAAGGTTCCTGGGCAGGTTACAGTAATTTAAAAATCCAATATTAACAACAGTTTAAAACAAATTACAGTTCTAGGAATAGGGTGAATCCTAAAAATATATATTGCAAGCATCAATAGCGTAGGTGCCAGGAGGGAATTAGGGCTGCCATAAATAACGCCCCCTTTCCTGGGCTCCAGCCCCACAAACATCTGAGGGTGATGGAACTACCAAGAGGTCCCTGTTTGCTGATCTTGATATGCAAGAGTCAAGATCAGCACTGAGGAGCATATTCAACACTTCAGAGATTAATACTTTTCCTGTCAGCATTAACGGATTATACATGGATTCACCAACTAATCAACAGGCTCATCATGTTAAATGTATAGTCTCTTCAGCAGCCTTTTTCCAAATTGTACCTTGACTGCAGTATTTTCATCATGTGTTCCACTGTGATGTAGTTTTTATTCTTGTCTGGTTCTATATAGGCGCAAGGGAGTTTTTGGTCCTCCACTTGGCAGATACTTCATATTTTTCATTGATGACCTGAACATGCCCGCGCTAGAGACCTATGGTGCCCAGCCACCTATTGAGCTTCTTCGGCAATGGATGGATCATAATGGCTGGTACGATAGGAAACAAATTGGTATGACATACTTTCTTTACTTAATTTACCCAATTATTCTATACACAAATACTTTCCGTTCCAGGCCAGCCAGGCTAGTTCTGAAGTAACCTGCCTCTGGTGCACATACAGCTTTCCCCCCCACTGGAGTCTTGGCATTCATACCTTCTCTCATTTTTCTGTGGAATATTTTGTCAGGTACCTTTAAGAAATTAGTAGATATTAACTTTGTTGGTGCCATGGGACCACCGGGTGGAGGAAGAAATGCAATCAGCCCACGCCTCACCCGCCATTTCAACTATCTATCTTTCACTGAACTGGAGGATAGCAGCAAGAAGAAAATCTTTTCTACCATTCTAGACAGTTGGATGGGTGAGTTATGAAAATACATCCCCCCTTTTTTATACAGCTCTCATATGCCATGTGACTGAGGAAATGTTTGATAGTGGAATGTGACACCATTTTTCTTTCTTGATTATTTTAGCTGGACGTCTAGGAGAAGTATGTTACAGAGAGCCAGTTCGTAAGTAACCTGAGCACAAGTTAATCAGTTGTCTTATGTAAGGCATGGGGAAATAAGTCATTTGCTTGATGGTGATGATAGAAGATTTTGGACCAAAAGCATTAGGAGAGTGGTCTTTGCTTCAGCAGATGAATGCCCATTTCTTTAAACACAATAACATGGATAAGCTTAAGTATGCCAATTTTTGGCTTACCTAAGGGAGCTCCATACTTTATGCTGCAGGCACATGTCCTGTCTGTACACTAGTGTTGGACCAGAGTTCCCTGCAGGAACCATGTGACTTGTGGACAATACCCATTTGTTTGTGCTACAGCCTCCCAACTGATTATACATGCATGTATCTCACAAGATAGCTCCCTGGCAGCCACATTATGGAGAAAAGGCAGCCACACATAACCTCAAAGTAAGAGTAATAGAAACAGACCCTTCTGAATTTATCTAATCTGGTTTAAACAATTCTCGCTCAGCAGGTGCCAGTTTCTCTAGTTGGAAAACTTGAGTTTTTGATATGGGGATAATGTATGCAGAATTCTTAACAGTGCAAGAAAAAATCTGGGGTTAAGCTGAATTTGAATCTTGACAAGATCGAAGTCCTGTGGGTGGGTGGTTCCCAGGTTCAGGAATTGGATAGTATGCTTGTCCTGTGTGGGGTCCCATTCCCCACAAAGGAGCAGGTGTGCAGTCTGCTGGTACTCCAGGAAATGTCTCAGTCACTGGAAGCCTGGGTGGTTGCAGTGCCTTTGACCAGGTCTGGCTCGTATGCAAACTGCAACTGCAACTATTCCAAGAACAAACCTCATGTTTAGTGAGGAAAGAACTTAACCATGAGTTCCAGTTCAGATGGCACACTAAGCCGGACATTTGCTTCACTCAGCACAGCACAGGAGCAAAAAAGGGCTGGGGAGGAGAAAAGTGGCTATGAGCTGCTTTCTGTGGGCCTGCCAGAGTCTGGCTTACCATGTTGTATGAACCATGTTATACAAGCCATTGTTAGAATTCTGTTTATCTCTGCTTAAGTTATTAGCTGCATTTTAATTGTACTACGATTTAATTTTAGTATACCACCTTGAGACTGATGTGGGAGGCAGTATAAAAAATCTTAATTAATAAGTTGTGTGGTTGTACTACAACTGCACATTAGGCGGTAATATAGATTGTGAGGATGGAAAACATCTTCTGTGAGATAAAGTCATTGGTAAATCTCACTATGTCTCAAGCTAGCCTGCCCTATTTCTATGTGATCGCTCTTGGTTCTTCCTTTCCTGAAAAGCCCCCACTGCAATGCTGACCATCTTTTGGGTTTTTTAGCTGGATGCCCACAGGTGCAGGACTTAAGTGAACCCCTTGTTGATGCAACTATACGAGTGTATTCCACTATCACATCCCAACTGTTGCCTACTCCAGCAAAATCTCACTATACGTTTAATTTGAGGGATCTGTCCAAGGTTTTCCAGGGCATGCTCATGGCAGAACCTGCCAAAATTATGGTAAGTGCTCCCTTCACAATATCTGCTCTGTGACAGGATTTTTAGTTGCTGGAAATTGCATATTATTTCTCGATAAAATGACACACCGAACATTTATCCCTTTGTTGTGTGCATTGCATACCACTGCACTAAGTGCAAGCAATAAGGCACAATCTAGGCCTGATTGTGGGGATCTGGGGCAAAATATTGGGGTTGCTTTTTTCTCTCTTGTTGGCAGCAGCAAGAGTATCACACCTCTTTCATTCACTCATAGTCCCCCTACCTCAGGAGAACTTGATTCTGCAGTATCCATGGTAGAGCTTTACCGCAAACCCAGTACAATCGAGCTTGGGTGTCCATGAGTCCCTCATATATCTAGCAATAAAATCTGAGTGCATGGATTTATCCGCAGAACTCCACCTCCCAGTTTCCTCAAGTTTTGGCCAGCCATTCTTACAGTGCAATCCTAAGTGGGGTGTGGGTGGAGATGTGTGGCAGACTTTCCTTTTTTTCCCTTTCCTTGAGTGGATCTTTATTTTTAAAAAAACAAAGAAACAAACCACTCCTTGATTCCAGTAGAAGGAGAATTAGTTATAACAGGTCTAGACTGGCATAGGAGAGGGACCCAATTCTGGGGCCTCTCTGAAGGACAGAGGGGCCTGTGATCTAGCAGATCCAAGGCCACCCCTTCTGTGCGCCAGAACTCTCCATTTCAAAGCCCGACACTGACTAATTGTAGCAGAAACTATACCTGCAGCAGAGCTAAACCCACAGAGCTTTTTGAAGACCTAGGAGGGGTCTCCATGGCGGCATATCCTCTGCTAGCAAAACTGGTCTGTGTTATAGGGAGAGACCCATTGTCCTCTAAACCCCTCCAATCAGCTGATCTGGGGTTTAGATTTGCTCTGGTAGTTTAGAAACATTTTCTTATAAATCTGGTTGGGAAAGGGTTGTTTTTCACACCGTAGGGTCAGTGTCTTAGGGGGAAGAATCAACGTGGAACAAGAAATAACATTCTTTGGGGTTGTGTGAGTAATAACGAAAGGTTGTTTAAGGTTGTCACTGGAATTATTTGCCAGAATAAAGCGGACCTGCTGAGGCTGTGGTATCATGAGAGTTGCCGTGTGTTTCGTGACCGTCTGGTTAATGAGGAGGACCGAACTTGGTTTGATGACTTGATGAAGAGCGTGATGTCTGAATGGGATACCGACTTTAAGGAAGTTGTTCCTTATGAGCCCCTTCTCTATGGGGATTTCATGAACCCAGGTTCTGATGTGAAGCTTTATGAATTAATTGCCGAAAGAGAGAAGGTAGGATTTATAAGATGCTTCTCCATTTTTGTACTTCTTCCATCTTTCATTCCTTTGTGCACAACATATAATATGGGTGCAGTTAATAAAAGCATTGGGTGTCCAGAGTTGAGTTTCTAGAATATACTTTATGCATGGCAAGCCTATACTAGAAGTGATTATGATTTTCAGAGGAAAGAAACAACAAGAAGGTTGTACAAGGATAGACTGAGCACTAGAAGCATGCTGAGAATGATAGATGAACATGGATGGAAGAGGATAGAACAGACCTAGATAATGCTGTTTCCTCTGACTGCCCCCTGTGTTCAGGCAAGTAATAAAGAACAGTTGGGAATCTGCTATGCAGATGACTTTAGCACAGTACTTGGGCTTGGAAAATGCAATAAACTAGGAAGAGGAACAAGTTTAATGTTCATAGTACTGCAGCGGATGCCATTAAAATCTGTACAGGTGACCTTTGCAGGTAATTATCCTTCCTGTAGAACTCCCAACTGGAAGGATATTGTGCATACTGAGAAAATGTTAATTAAGCAAAGGGTAAAAAATATAACGATTTTAATAAGGAGCAGTGTACTTTGCATTCACTGCCATGTAGTCAAGGATAATAATAACAGTATGTCTTCTTTCATGATCACTAAGTGAATTATAGATAATTAATCCAGCCTCTTAGGTAGGCAGATGTTCATCACACCCATTGCCCAGATAGATAAAATGTGGATGAGGGATTAGATAACTTAACCATGTCCATGCTATGACACAATAGCTAAACTCAAATTGATACTCTGAAATCCTTGCAAGCGTGTTGCTCTAATCCTATTGAACTTGGCTATGATTTACAGAGAACATTATTTAAATAGTTAACTTTATCTGTGAAAGATTTTGGTTGGGGAGTTAAAGAAAGGCTGCTTGCTCCTCTTTTTTGATGGGTGTACATCCTAGATCATCTATTTTCATTTTCACTGAGTAGGCTTTCTAAGACAGTGGGTATTTTTTTCACCCCTGTCTTCCCTTATTGACAGGATCTGATGGGCATAGAGGTGGATGGTCCATTGATGGCCTTCTCAGAGAGGCATGCTTAGTTCCTGCTCCTATTCTTCTTCCTCTCTTTTTGACTATAGCTTATGCACGTGATTGAGGAGTACATGGAGGAATACAATCAGATCAATACTACCAAGATGAAGCTAGTTCTTTTCATGGACGCTATGCAACACATTTGCCGAATCACCCGTATTCTGCGCCAGGCACTGGGCAATGCTCTTCTCTTGGGTGTTGGTGGCAGTGGAAGGCAATCTCTCACCAAATTAGCATCTCACATGTAAGATATGAATGATATTAAAGGTTTCTGAGCCAGTGGGTAGTGACAGAATGATCAGAAAGGCAGTGAGTTTGGGTTTGGGTTTTTTAGGATTTATGTTCTTCATTTCTACTTCTGAGTTCAGTTTGCTCACATCATATGAAGAAAGCTTGACACTGTTCACATCATTTTCCAGCTGTACAGAAAGTAACCATAGTGAAGAAACTGGGATTTTCCTTGCCTTCCCACCCAATGTACGTGAATGCCTCCAGGTCCACCTCGCATCCACTTTATAACACTGGAATATGGTCTTTGGGCCTATGCACATAGAGCCTAATGGGCACAGGCCTAATCTGTGTAACCATTGCCTCTCAAAATGGGAAGGGAATTGCTCAGATTCTGGCAATATGCATTAGACTTCCGCCACATAGGCCCTATATTCTTATTCTTACTCGACTACAAATGATCACCAAAGAAGAAGAATATTATTATTTATTAAAAGTTATACCCTGCTTTTCATATCTGTGTCTCAGCTTACAAAAATTAAAATATAAATGCTTAGAGAAGCTTTGGTATGCCCCTCACTAATTACCTTCTCCAACAACATGAGAAAAAGCTGTTATGTTCTACCTGAATGGTAGGAATGGTTTAACTGGTTGAAGGTCATCAGCCTCACCCTAGTTTCTCAACTGCTTTGGTTAAGTAGTTTTTTTCTAGTTCTGCTGTAAAAATTGTTAGATTCTTATCTTAGGGTCACTCTCGTTGTTTTAATTTGCCCTTCACCCTAAAGCTCCAGGGTAGGTTACAACAATTGTTAGAGAAGTAGATGTTTGTTTTCTCTCTTTGTGTTTTTGTGTCTTGGTCAACTGACCTGTTTGAGTATGGCAAGGATGCAAACTGGATTCTGCAAGCTGCCTATCTCCCTCAAATTCTTTTTCCTGCCTTTGACCACAAGGTGGCCCCGTAACTCTCACAGATTACCTTCTTCCAGTGATACAGAACTACCACTCAGTTAGCAACCAACAGTTCTTTCTGTGTCTTTCTCCCTTGTATACGTATTAGCATCATAGCTGTCAATTTACAGATTTGAAAATAAGGGACCAGCAGCCAAAATAAGTGACCTGCAGCCTCACCTGTTCCAGGCACTCCAGTCTTCCTGTCCTCCTGCAGTCTGGTCAAACTCATGCTGGTAGCTTCGAGAACACTGTCCAACCAACTTTGTAACCAGAGGTTCAACTGAATAGAATCTGAATCACATGCACCACAAGGCCTTTGCAGCCTCAACTTAAGATGGCTCCCCGGCCTGGCTTTGCACTGCAAAGTTTGCAGCAGCACGTGCAACAAAATAGCGTCCAGCATTCAAAAAACCCCTCAGCTTGCATTAACTAGCCACACACAAGGCATGCAAGCTCCACCCCCCAGTCATTCTTAGACTTCTTATTGGGTGAGCAACACAGCCAAGCAACACAGTTGGAGCCTCCCTCCTCCCTGGCCAGCAGGGAGGGAAGGAGAGGAGCTGCTTCCTTTGAAATTTAAGGGACATCATTTAAGGGACATTTAGGGGACATCCATCAATAAGGGACAGCAGAGGGACATGGCACTGGAATAAGGGACTGTCCCTTCAAATAAGGGACACTTGACAGCTATGATTAGCATATTGTAGCCCATGCCCTGATTATAATCATTTCCTTTTTAGAGCTGATTATGAATGTTTTCAAATAGAACTTTCCAAGAACTATGGGATATCTGACTGGAGAGAAGACCTCAAAAAGATCATGCTGAAGGCTGGTCTGCAAAACTTATCCATTACCTTTCTGTTTACAGATACGCAGGTAATTGAAGCTGTTGGGAATGAAATTTCTTTTTGGGCTGGATAGCTAAACCTTTAAATGAATGTTGCTCAGATTTGTACCAATTTTGTCACTCACATCTATTGTTTTATTTTCCCAACTAGTCTTAGCTTAGCAAGTTTACTTGAAAAACTGAACTTCTATGTTTTGAGAAAAACTGTGCTGTACCTGATACCTGAATGACATTTCTCTTGGTGGTACTAAGAACTCTTAACTGTTAAGGAGTTAGATTACTAAACATGTTGGCCAAATTTTACACACATGGGTGCCAACAGGTAAGAATCACAAATATAAATTACACTGATATTTGAGTACCCTGCAAACCAAAAATTGCATAGTGCCTCTGCGGCTTATCCAGATGATCTGTGGTTAGATATGTTGCAGTGCAATCCTGTGGAATAATCCCATTTACACAACTTGTTGAAGGACAACAACCATACTTCTAGATAGTTGTGTACTGCAGTCAACTATATCATACAGGCTCTCTGATAATAATAATAATAATAATAATAATAATAATAATAATAATATAATAAAAAAATAAATAAAAGCAGGTGGCTTACACAATGGTGTGGCACTGTGCATAAGGGAAGGAATATCAGTTTCATGCACTGGGTCATGCACTCAGCATTTAAACCATTGAAAACATTGCGAATAATGAGCGAAATAACACATTAGAATGCATAGAACGGCATAAGTATTGGGTGGAGGAAAAGGAGAAAATTCTCATTACAAGCAATATCTAATAGGTGTCAATGCCTTCTAGTAGCAATAAGTGTACCATTGGAGGGGAATTTGCATTTTCCCAGGTACAAAATACAGCCCAACTAGTATTGGAGAGATGTAATGTCCTAAAACAGATGTTTAGGGTTGATGGATGGTAAGTGGATTGCAAGTAATAGATAGGAAGTGCATATTTATTGTCTTAAGAATGAAATGCCTAGAAAAGTGATCAGAGTTTAGGACTGGATCCAAAAGATGGGTCTCAAAGGTTAGTCTAATTTCTGAATTACTACTTCACATTAACAAAGTAGGGGTTTCGCACTATTCTCTCTCTAATGCAGATCTCATCCCATCAGTTAGGCTGTTTCTCATTATTTACACAACCAGTGTTCTCACTGTGACTTACATTTCAGTGATTTTCAATAGGAAAATCTAAGTCACGAAGACGAGATCTTTAGTGGGTAAGTAGATGAGGTTAAAATGAAAGGTGATATTACTGCCGATAGAAGCCTTTTAATTTTTTTCTTTAGATTAAAAGTGAGTCCTTTCTTGAGGATATCAACAACCTGCTGAATTCAGGAGACATACCCAACCTGTATGCCCTGGATGAACAGGACCAGATTATGACCACTATGAAACCGTTAGTGCAGGACCAGGGGCTTCAGCCTACCAAGGCCAACCTGATGGCTGCGTACACAGGGAGAGTACGCAGCAATATCCACACAGTCCTATGCATGAGGTATGAGCTAGCCTAGTCCATTGGGCTAAATGGTGAAGGGGGTCTCTCCAAGCCCCCAAGAGCTTTCCTTACTATCAGTGGTGATCCATGCTACAGGGGGCTGGAATATAGCAGGAATGGGGAGCCTGTCATCCTTCAGATATTGTTGTTGTTTTTCTTCTATTTTCCGTACCCTTGAGGTTTGATGTGACTTTTTCAATTATATTTCGGCTAATAGTCTTATAGCTGTGCTATAAATCTTCAAAATAAATATCACTGCATTTTGAACGCTGTATCCATAGGAGCAATGAAGTTGTGTTGCCCACAATTCTTAGACGGATCAAAGTGTTCACTTACAAAGCATAGTGCCTATTCCTTCAGGAATAACGGCACATACCATAGTTACAGCCTTTAGTTCCAATACACATGTAGAAGAGATCTGTAGGGCACCTAATTTGAATGTCAACATTTGGGATGATTGCCTTGTGGAAACATTAATGAGTATAAAGGCTTTGCTGGTGAGGTGGGAATTCTCCACCCCCAGTGGTTTAGTGTAATATATTAGTATAAATTTTAATTGTGGTTTTCTGAATGTGCCTAGCATGGCCTTTGCTGTTAAAAGAATTCCCTGCAGTACATCCCAACTAGAGATATTTGACTTAGTTGAAGTTATTCTAATAAGGTTTTCTCGTTCTTTACTGCTTCCTCGTTCTCCAGTCCTATTGGAGAGGTATTCCGAGCACGGCTCAGACAGTTCCCATCTCTGGTGAACTGCTGTACCATTGACTGGTTTAATGAGTGGCCTGCAGAAGCCCTGGAGTCTGTTGCTGCTTCCTTTTTCAATGAGATCCCAGATACTGATGCCACCCCTGAAATTATACAGGGAATGGTAAGTGACCTCTCTTAAACATGCTCACAACCTCTGATTTTACATATGTGCAAGGAGAAACATGAAAAAGAGAGCAGCTATCTAATAATTGAATGTTTTGTTATTAGAATTCATATTGAATGAGTCCCTGCTAGTGTTTCGAATAGCTGTCACTTCTCCAATTGGTCCCTGTGTTTCAAGGAAATACTCATTTCATAAATGTTAGCGTTACACATTTTGTGCATCTTGCATGTAGCACATTTCATAGTCATTCTCTGCCTTCTTTCTGTTGAGAAACCTCTTCCAACGTCTGTTTCCTCCCCCTTATAGATTGAGATGTGTGTAGAAATCCATCAGAGCGTAGCACTTAAGTGCAAGGTGTATCTGGCAGAATTGGCAAGGCATAATTATGTCACTCCCAAAAGCTACCTGGAGCTGCTCGGCATCTTCACCACCTTGATAGGTGCAAAAAAGCAGGAGCTCAAAGTTGCCAAAACCAGGATGAAGAGTGGATTGGACAAGGTGAGTTGCTTCAGTCTTGGGGTTCTACCACATATGTTGAAGACTGCACTTAGAGCAATAGACCGATTTCTCCTTTTCAGCAAAACACATCATAAAAGGTTCCCTCCATCAGCACACACTAAAAAGTTTGGAATATCATTTTGGGCCTGATGTATAGTGTGTCACTGTGCTGATCACTTGCAAAAGCATTGTCATTGCTTGTGAAAGTCAATGTTTGGAAGCCTCCTTTAGAGAAACTATCAATATTAGGTAAAAAGTGGTCTGGGATAATGGGAGTTGTAGTTCTGTAACATCTGGAGGGCCACAGGCTCCCCATCTCTGAGATGCATAGTATTCAAGTCTTGATGGTAATCTACCAAATAGCTGTTCAAACTGTCAGAGTTACTAATTCGTGCTAAGAAGACAGTGATATATACATGCAAGGTTCCAGCTTTTATGTACAGGGCAATAACATCCAAAGTGGTTAGTTTATGATAAGTCATTTAGTGGACATTCCTTTCAAACCTGTTGGTCCATAAGGGTTTGGAATTCCAACAGAAACATGTTGATTGGCTGAAGGGAATATTACACCAGGCTCAGGACTGTAGGAAGATCAGTCTTCAGTAAGTTCAGTGAGGGAATTCAGAAGGAAGCCTAGAGAGAGAACCCAAAGCTGCCCCAGCTGGCAGCTGATGAAGAGTGAGAGGTCAACATGGAAGGCTCTAGAAAGATGCTCAACACAGAGGGTGCCTGTATGACTATAACTGGAATAACAGCATGCATCACATTAAACACTACCAAAATAAGACTAAAGAATGATTAAACATTCTTTAATAAATCTGAAAAACACCCAAAATAAAATCCAGCAGAATAAAATATCTGAAAAACACTCAGAATAAAATTCAGCATGCAGCCTTCATATTTTAAGACAGCAATCAGATCAATTAACATGCATCTTCCAAAAAGCCTACAGATATGTTTTTCTTGCCGACTGAAAACTGATTTGCCTAATTATATTTATTTATTTAAGGTAAATGCAATGTCACTGGTGTTAATTACCTCGAATCATTATACACCCAAATATCATTAGTGAAAGTCAATGTATCTGTATTTGGGTGTGAGCAAAGACTTGCCTTACCCAAAATGGTGCCCTCTAGAAATTGCTGAACCCTCAACTCCCATCAGCTTCTGCCAGCATGGCCAATGGTTAGGGATGCTGAGAGTTGAAGGGCACCAACTTGGGAAGGTTGGCGTAGACTCTTTTCTTCACTGTGTAAATGTGTAAGGCTATAAAAGAGAGAGAGAAGGAATGAAGATAAAGCCACATATATTGATGTTCTCTTTTCCTTTACTGAGTGCAGTTCACCCTGGTCTTATGTGAAACTGAGACTTTTAGTAGCACATTATACTTTATATTTAAAAAAAACAAAACTGTTATGTACTGAGTTGAATAGGATCCAAACTGCAGCAGTCTGATTGGTCCTAGAACAATAGGATCCAAAATGCAGCAGTCTGATTGGTCCTAGAACAATAGGATTCAGAATGCAGCAGTCTGATGGGTCCTAGAACAATGCAGCAGTATGATTGGTTGGCAGGAACCACCCAATCATGCTCCAGATACAAGTGAATCCACAACCTGATTGGCTTACAGTAGAATTCCGGAATTAGCCAATCATGTGCAGCCCATTGTGTAAATAATGTATATAAAGCAGATTCTTTGAGGGGACATTCATTCATTCCTCCTCACCACTATGAGCTGAATAAAGAGCATGAAATCACTTTGTGACTCTGAGTATATTTCAAAAACCCACAACCTGAAACAAGTTTCGAGCATATAGTGCTGCTCTTAGGAAATGCTGCCAGTTTTCATGCAGAAAAGTGGCAGCATGGAATAACAACAAAGAAAAAATAAAATAAAAAAATTCCTTCCAGTAGCACCTTAAAGACCAACTAAGTTAGTTCTTGGTATGAGCTTTCGTGTGCATGCACACTTCTTCAGATACTTCAGGTATCTGAAGAAGTGTGCATGCACACGAAAGCTCATACCAAGAACTAACTTAGTTGGTCTTTAAGGTGCTACTGGAAGGAATTTTTTTATTTTGTTTTGACTATGGCAGACCAACACGGCTACCTATCTGTAACAAAGAAAAAGCAATGGTAAAATAATGTTTTAAAACACGGCTGGGCCAAGTAAAAGTTAAGCAGTTTTAATACCATTGATTTTGGTGGGGGAATTGAGCACCTGCATAGAACTCTGACACAGAATTAACTGTGGCTTGGACTGGATTGTGCTCTAGAATTTGATTAATAGAAGAGACTTTCCAGTGGAGCCCAGAATAAGCAAGAGGTTCTCTTTTCAAGTAGCTTGAAGCTACTTCTGAGGTTTTTCCTTTACTATCTGTACTGTTTTCAGCGTTGTAGCAACAGATTATTTTCCTCTTCGCTAGGCACGTTCAATAAGAAAATGACTTTCCCCTCCATTTCTAGCTTTTGCGAACTGCAGAAGATGTAGCAAAAATGCAGGAAGAGCTAGAATTAGCACGCCCCCTGCTGGCTGAGGCTGCCCAAGACACACTGGTAACCATGGAACAGATACAGGTATGCAGCGGACCTTCAGACACTGTTGCAAAAGAGGCTGATGGTGCCCTGGTAAAACAAGAAGGGGAAAGAACCTGATACTTTGTGCTGATACTCTTCCTTGTTAGCTTTAAGCTAGAGAAAGGGAGGCCCATGTTGCATCTCTGCCTTGTTTTCACACAATACAAGTCCTACAATTAAAATAATGGGGCAACACATTTGCCACAAGGAAAACTTTTGTTGTTCTTTACTGCAAAAGGGGGTGCCATTTGGGTTTGTTCTTTTGGCTCCAGAATGACAGGACCTGCCCTTTATACTAAACTCCAAATATTTAACCTTGCTATGTGAGGTGTGATGCTTATTTCAGACAATCATGTTCATAAGAAGAGCAGCCTCTTTATCTTTAGCTATGCATGCACAATAAAGAACTTGAAGCTATCATATACTACTTCCCAAGTGAGACAGGTAACCAAACATTGCATACTATCATTCTGTATCAGCAGTGTTCCTGTTCAGAGTTCTGGTCAGCCATATCTGCTCCTGGCCCTTTTGAGAAAAGCATGCCCCTTGGGTGGTGGTTGTCGTTGTTGTGCTAGAATGTTTTTATGCTTTGGCAAACGATGACCTCATTAACACATCATGGTAAACTATAATTAATAGTTTACTGTGAATACACTAATCCTGCTTGCTTTTTTCCTTCCCGCAAGTGATCAGAAGGAAAACAAACAAATCCCCAACTTAAAGTTTCATCTGAATTAGTGCTCATGGTTTGCGTCACTCCAAACAAACATTAATCTGTTGTCAAAGTTTTCCTTTGGCTTAATGTGGTCTTGGGGCTTTTTTTCAGGGCTGGGGTAGGGAGTGAAACAAGCCACAATCCTGTATTCAGATGTAATCCTAAAACAACTGTTGTGGTTTGTCCCCCCCCCCCCCCCGTGTGCTAGTGAGAGCCATGTATTTAGGCCTAGCCCTTAACTATGGTCTGGGTCTCTGACTGATGCAGAAAAGGTGCTTCTAATCTAGCCAGTCCTGAAAGCATTCATGATTCCAAATACCTTTGTGCTGCTGCAGGTAGACACAGCTGTAGCAGAAGAAACACGGAATGCTGTGCAGGCAGAGGAAATGAAAGCCAAAGTCAAAGCTCAGACCGCTCAGGCTATTGCTGATGACGCACAGAAGGACCTGGCAGAAGCCCTGCCTGCCCTGGATGCTGCCCTTGCCAGCTTGAGGAACCTCAACAAAAATGATGTTACAGAGGTAACAGAGTTGAGAAAGAATAGATTTTAACAATACTTTCAACAAGAACACTAGTTATACCGTCTGTGCTTTACCATGGATACAGGTTCAATAGTAACACCCCCTAAACACCCCACCCATTCTGATTTTCAAACTTTGTTTCCTTGTAAGTGAGTTGTAGCAGCTTATTTCTTTTGATGGCTGTCCCTGAAGAGGAATAATCTAATCCTTTTCAGCCAAAGGTATGTAGTGCCTTTGGGTACTGCACACTGGCAGAGGAGTCATATCCAGCATGCACACTCTCTCACCCACATCCCAGCCACCACATACACAGACATGCAGATGCATATACACAGATCAGACATTGTTCCTCACTCATCAAATGATAAATCTGATGAGGAGGGATGAAAAGCAGTCTGCACCTGCCGGAGAGGCTGAAACGATGGGTATCAGCATCCCTCTACCACCTTAACTCTTTGGACTCGAATGGTTCTATAGTAATGTTACCATCTGGCTTCATTTCACTAGATGAGAAGAGTAAGGGAAGTAAAAGCATAGTTCACATCACACAGCACAATCCTGTTTGTGTCATTTCAGAAGTTAGTCCTATTGAATTCAAAGGCCAACTCCCTTTTTACTAGTTTATTGAGCCACTGCAAAGCTTCCTAGCTGGGAAGAACATTGACAGCTGCTGAATACAAGCAGAAAATTAGTGCTACAGATCCTTGTCTCGTTTTCTGTTCACTGACATTTGAAGGTACATGCTGGGTTACTACCTACTATTATTTGGCACTTCCAGAAAATTTAGAAGGCCTATTGTCAATTATGTTCCCCCTGTTCAAGGACTGTTCCAAGAGTTGGGTTTATTTAGCCAGCTGTCAATTTGACTGATGTTGTAGTCAGTGCCTAGAGATGATCTTAAGAGTAGAGTCATATGGAGATTTTTTTAATGCTCTAGATGTGTATTTTTGCTACGCATGTGAAGACTTATTGTTAGTTGGTGCCCACCCCGTCAAGTAGCTCATCTGTATTGTCAGGTGGCAGCAGCAAGTCACCAAAAGCAATGTATAGGTGTATTTAGATATGTGCAATATCTTTTAGTATGTCTTAAATGCATAGTGGAAAATGCAGTTATATTGAGCTACTGTACTGGTGTATGAAAAGAGAGCCCCTCCATAACCTTACTTCAGAATTCTGGAAACAAAATTATATTGTAACTTATGATAAAATGTGTGGATCCTGTTGCCAATGAAATTATCTAAAAATAGGCTTCTATAATAAGTGATTATGACCAGTTTCCACCAGGATTCTGCAATGCCTGTCACCATATCCTATTTGAAAGGTAAAGGGAGAATGTGTTTCAATAATTATATTGCAACATCAGCATGTTTCTAGGCTAGTTGGTATAGCCCTTTGCCTAAACAAATAGTTAAAATTAAAGTGAACATTACTTTTATTAGCATATTTCAGTGAGTTGTTTTCAATATAAAACAAGCAACATGCCTGAAACTGGTACACATTATATTTTCAACCATGGAGCTTCTTGTATTACCACAATTTAAGGAAGCAAAAAATGGACCCTGACCATTAAACAAAACATTCTTGATTGTGCAGCCATGTTCTTCTTTCATCGCAGTTTTTTGAATAACATCAGTAATTGAGATAGAAAAATAGGTAGACAATAAATATGCAGGCAAGCAGAAAAGGGCAGCGCCCCATCTTAGAAGTATGCACTGTAGCTTTTAGTTTTAACCAACATCTCAGCCCACCCATCCATCACTACTTCCATCACTTTACTCAGACTCTGAAGGGAAAAAAACAGACTGTAGTTTAAGAGCCTTTTTTACCAAGTCATTGTAGGGAAGAAACACTGTATATGGAATTACCGGTAGGTCCAAATCTGTCTATTTTACAAAGAGAACATAGCAATGTAAGCTTTCATGAACAGGATTCTCCCTAAGGAGACTTTCCACTCAGTCTAGATGACGATAAGATGTGAGTACCTTCAAGCAAGGTGGAGGACTATTTTCTACTGAACTACTCTCATGTGACTATACCGACACCTAAGAAAATGCCAGGGTCTGTTTCTCAGCATCTTGCACCAGCTCCTTCAGCTGTTCTGGGTTAGTGAAGAAATGCATGTAGAGGCTGCGCTCAGTTTGCTGAAAGTGACTCCGCAGGGATTTTTGCTTGGCCTTCACATCACTCAAGGTGTCCATTAGCATTTGGTAGAGTTTGGCTTGTGTGGTGTAAAGCTGCTCCAGAGGTTCTTCTAGTCCCTGTAGAAAACAGGTGTCAAAACAAATAGGGGTTCAGAAGAAGCAGCACATATTTCTCCAATTTTTCATCATTTAGAAGTTTCACAGGGAGGGAAGTTTGCTACTTAAGGAGGACCGGGAGTCCCAAGAGTACAACACTTAATGGTGTAGCAAAAGCAAAGATCATTGTGTGCCATTAATTTGGTCTATTCTTGTGATTATTAATAGATAATATAGCAAGAAAAAGAAGATTCACACACATGATGGGCTACAGCTTTTGCTTACCTGAGCACGAAGCATTAGCTGGTTGCAGTCACCATACATCAAACAGTGAAGTACCTCATTGTCAGACTCCAGTTTAGGAAGCTGAGAGTGTGGTGTGGCCAGCTGCACTTTGAGCATCCTGAGCTCCTGGCATAACCGGGAGCCCCAGCCTGCCAAGGCCCCATAGGCATGGAAGAGTTGCTTATCGTGACTGTGCCTGTTTAGCATCTCCCACAGCCTAAGGAGGAAAGGAATACATAAGACGCATCCATCAGTTAGAAGCTTTGAGAAATTGTATCCATGACAGTTCTTGGCCTTGTACCAGTGAGAAAAGCGAGAGATTCATATACTTTGAAAATGGCTGCGCTATAGATGACTAGAGTGACTATAGAATTGTGCTGGGATGCTATCTCGTTTCTTGTTGATCTGCTGCTGTGAGAGAATTTTGAGTATTTGAAAGACTCAACCCGAGTTAGACTTGATGCTTGTTTAGCTGAATTAACAATTAGGAGTTTATCTGTTAATTCATCTCAAAGTGGTTTAAATGTCCTGCATTAATGACTATGGCTCTTTTCCAACATTCATTCAAGTGTGCTGCATAAAAGAAATGGGCGAGAAGGTCCTAGCGTTTTTTATCTTCAATAGGTTATGCTTCATTTTAGTCACATACCAGCTTATTTTTGTTTTCTAACGAGCCCCATTTCTACCCTAAGGAAGTATTTCCTTGTTTCTAAGACTTGCAGCCATTTGATACCTTTCCCCTGCCATAGCTCTTCTGATCTTTACCTTAACATGGTGAGATCACTGGGGTCTATCAGAGTCCGCGGGCATTGCTTAATGGAGAACCTTGAATCCTCAAAGCAGGCTTGCCATTCCTGTAATTTAGCATGTGATTCATTCGAGGTAGCCACCATCCCCTCCAGTTGGGTCTTCATCTGTTGCAGATTCTTCTGCTCATGCATCAGCAAGAGCCACAGCAGCTCCAAATGGCTCCACTGGACCATCATTTGGCCAGCAGCTTGTTCTTGCATCGATACAAGATGACCAAGTCTCCTGGTTTCCAAAGTGAGTTCTCCACATACTACAGGCAAGCGAAGGAGGCTGGCACTGGTCTGGAGCAAAGGGACAAGTTTTTTGGTTTTTGCCTGTCTAACCTCCCTTTGGAGGATACACAACTGCTCCTGGAAAGTGGCTCTACGAAGATACAGTTCTCCTTTCTCTTCCTCCACCTGTAGAAGAGAAGGACATTAAATTTCACATTCCCCTGCAGTTCTTGAAGGCCTCTACGAACTTTGCAAGAAAAACCACCAGTTTTGTTGGCAAGTATTCTCCTAACCCATGGGACTCTAACTAAAATACTATTGGGAATGACATCATGGTACTCTCCCTATATCTAAACCCATATATCTTGTTAAAAGTAACTCAAAAAACTGAGAATAATGCAGAACACAATACAAATAGCTTAGGACTAAATTGGTCCAGAGGACCTGTTAAGTTCTGATTTTCTAAGCCTAGTGATTATATCAGCTTTCTTTATAAAGCTTAGCAGCCAAGAGTCCATAAAGTGGGAGGTAGAAATTTACTCAAAACATGGGGCAGAAGTATTCTTTTTGTCTGTGTTTGCAGCATAGTTAATACATAATATTTTAATCTTGTTTTTAAGTTGCATTCATTCAACTTGTTTTTATTATTGCTTGTTAGCCGCCCTGAACCCGGCCTTGGCTGGGGAGGGCGGGGTATAAATAAAAATTATTCTTATTCTTATTATTATTATTATTTAGCTTACATATAAATAAGATGTCAGTTAAATAGGAACATTTCAAGGGGATTTTTGCTGTCACCCCAATCTATTAGTTTTTGACCTCATGGTTGAGAACATGTTGGATATACAGTACAGACTTTAAGTGAAAAACTGAATGTTGCTTTTACTTTTCTCTCCTGCCCTGCCCCACTTCCTAATGTTTCTTTTATTTTCATTCATCCCCAGCAAGGGATTTCTTTGTTTCCCTAGAGAAACTGCTTTCACCACCACCACTCATTTATTTCCTCTTCTCCAGAAGCATGTCCCTTATCCCAAACCTGCCAGTTTCAGCCTTCAGGAATGCCCTCTACTTCCACAAAATTTAATGTCCAGGGGTTGGCTCTTGGTGGATGGATACAGTCAGAGGTGGACAGAATCAAACATCAGCTCTGATGAATGCAGAGCCAAACAGGGGCTTGTGTGACAAAAAGAGTATTTGTTGCTGAACTTTATAGCATCTCTACAGATGTAAAAAGTCTGGTGGTTCAAACCCATTCACCAAGTGCAACAGGTGAATTAGAGTCTCACTCTTTTATTATTCGTATCTCTCTCTCTCTCAATGCATTTCTGTGTTGCAGAGCCTATTGTACAGTGGTGCCCCGCAAGACGAACGCCTCGCAAGACGGAAAACCCGCTAGACGAAAGGGTTTTCCGTTTTGGAGGCGCTTCGCAAAACGAAATTCCCTATGGGCTTGCTTCGCAAGACGAAAATGTCTTGCGAGTTCCTGCGGGTTTTTCCCCCTTTTCCCCCCCTTTTCCTAAGCCGCTAAGCCGCTTATCAGCTGATCCGCTGATAAGCCGCTTAACAGCTGATCGCTAAAAGCCGCTAAACCGCTAATAGCGCTAATCCGCTAAGCTGTCAATGGGCTTGCTTCGCAAGACGAAAAAACCGCTATACGAAGAGCCTCACGGAACGGATTAATTTCGTCTTGCGAGGCACCACTGTATTACAGGTGCTTACTGTCATTTACTAAACCCTGTTTGTTTAAGCCAGGAAGCTAGTGACATACCTTGTTCTCCTTAGCAGCCTTGAGGGCCTTCCCTGCCCATTTCAAGGTATATGAAATTCCTTTAATGTTTGCAGAGGTCACAAGTGCCTTTTCCTGACTGCACATGTAAGCCAATGCCATGCGCTCCAGTTCTTCCTGATAGCTGCTCAGCTTGTCATCTTTGGTATGCTCCATTTCAGCAGCTTCTCCCCGCATCTTCAACCCTCCTTGACGACCATCCTGAACGGTTCTGAAGTTCTCACTTTCCATTCGGTCCGTATCTTGCGGCAGAGCTTTACAAGTAAACTCTGGCTCGTTCTTATTGGCCAGCTGCCCCTTGGGGAGAACTTGGCTTTTCAGTGTGCCATGTGTCGTTTTGTGACCTTCGGAATCATCACTGCAGATTGTACTCTTACTATCTAACAGCACTTTCTGAGCTCGTCTTTCCATAGACCCTGTATCCAGTTTTTCCCAAGAGTCTCCCTGCCCCCTTTTCACCAGAACTGTTTGATCAGCTTCCACATCGCTGACAACATCTGGCAAGACCTTTGGTGAGAATCCCAATAAAGCCTTTGTGACTTTTTCTTCCAATTCAAGGCAACGTTCCAGGTCCGCTGCTGCCATTGAGGCTTCCTGCCGCTTGCTTGCAGGCTTCCTGTGCCATTGCATCAGCTCCTTTACTTTCTTACAGGCTTGGCTGAGACCATCATTGCTCTGAAAGTTCTCTGGCTCTAGCCGCAGGTGTGCCTTCTTCAGCTCCCGGCTTGCTTTCTCTTTCTTCTCAGCTGAATGACAGAGCTCCCGCTTCAAGCTGGCTAGACGAATTTGGAGCTTGGTGCGCCGCATTACCCGACAGGCGCATTGGCTCTTCAGCATCTGCACCTCTTGTTCAAGTGTCTCGAGAGGCAAGGTGTCATTCTCCTGCATAGCACACCTGAGCTGAGAGGCTTGGCGGCAGGTCTTCAACACCTGTTCCAGTGCTTCACCTTCCAGAACAGGCTTCCCGGAAATGACCAGTTTCTCATAGGCCTCCAGTTCTGTAGAACTGGATACATTCTCCTCCCCCACTATGTTGCAGAAAGACTCAAGAAACTGTTCTGTCTCAGGACAATCAAAGAGCCAGTCAAAGTCTTTCTCCTGAAGATCATCTGCCTTGGGATAAACAAATTTCAGGGTCTCCACAAACTCACTTCCTCTGTCAACTGTATCCAGGAGGAAAACTCTGGAGCGTCTCCGTGAGAGCATGTTCTAGTTCTTCGAACCCTGGAGGGAGCAGATGCAATTTGCTTATTAAAATGCAGGGAGGTCTCCCTTGTGCCCACCTATGCTATCATTGCACAAGTAAGATGTTTAATAGAGGTGTGCACCAACCATAAGATTTTGACTTGTATCTTCCGCTTTGGGAAGCAGCCCAGTCTTTTTTGGAGTCACTCCATCTTTCCAGCTTGACTCATTTGGGGGAGGGGGGTCAAATTCATTCTACTAAAAACAAAGCTCTGCTTTTCCTACATTCAGTAATGGAAAATCTAAACGTGGCTATAATTTTTTCTCATTTCACAGAATTTGATGAAATTTGCAGATATAGGAGTCCTACTAGGGTTGGTTAAGTCTGCCAAATTGTATGCAGATACATTCTGGGGTGGGGGGTGGGGGGTTGTACAAAGAGCCTGTTACCCAGCAAAGAACCCATGCAAGTAAGTAGACAGGCTTCTCCTCCCTGGGGGAGGGATACAGAATCTTTCCCCTGGGAAAGAATGCAGCACTCATTTTGAAAAGCAGCATTGCGGGCACTCAATTCTACAGAGGAACTTGGGACTTTAAGGAGTCTCCAGTCAGTCTGATTCAAGCATGTGAAAACCTTACCCAAATCACCCCTATTTGCCTCATTAATTTGGGAAGTACAGAGCTGATGCACACCCCTAGTATCGGTTATCTGAATTCCACACCTTGAGAATTTTAGTGTTAACTTTCTCCATGCATTTGGGTGTTAAAATAGCTTTTATCTTGAAAATAGCTTTTATCTTGAAAGCATGCAGATAATAATTGGTTAAATTTTATAATATAAAGGAGGATCAAGCAGGATTGCTCATGGTCAGGGAAAAGTTTCAGGGCCCTACATAAATACTTGTTCTGCCCTTTGGATACTATCCCCCAGCTTCTTCACACACAGACCACAACCACCCTGGAGCAATCCTGTGAGCCAAGTGATTCACTTTGCATTTTTATTTGCATCAACATCATTGCAGGATGTTGGACTAAATGACCCTCGGGGTCCTTTCCAACTCAGCAATTCTGTGATCAAAACCCCACTGGTGCAGTAGCAAAACAACAATGCATGTAGTCTTTTTTTAGCCACTCTTTGTAACTTACCCCTGTAACCCTGGAAGCAAACTGTAGCCTGGAGTTCTCTTATACCTATTTCTGCAGAAACCAGCAGGGGGAACTTTTCACAGCACAAAGATCAAGTATTAGCGGCTGCTAATTGTCCTGATTGCAAACTGCTGTGTTAAAGCTATATCAAAAGCCAATTGACAAATTGGTACGATTAGTTTCTATCCAGTATTGTACTCCTATATCCGGCAGCTGCCTTTTGTATTGATCATCACTGCCATCCTGTCTGTACAATTTCTGCTCACGGGTGGCAATGCAATGAAAGCCCATCAGCTCTAGTATGCTCAGTACTTTCCCAGCCTGTAGCCCTACTGATACATAATAGGGGAGCTCATCCCATTGCATTCCAAAAAGACATTCTTGAGATTCTTCTCTTGCATGCATACCTACCTAGCCATCTGATGGCAAACACTGGGACACTTCAGCCATTATTTGTATCAGGTGGTTTTATCCGTAATTGAATGCACACTTACCCGAAAGGAAATTTAGTGGAGCTTCCAAATACACATACATACATACATACATACATACATACATTGACACAGAGGTCGTATGACAATAATCTAAGCCGGGGAAAGTTCAAGCTCAAATGTTCTTTTCTCATTCAGCGTGGTTCTAACATTGAGTGACAACTTGCAAACATGAAACCATCTTCAAAGATATGACAACAGGGACAGTTTTCATATAATGCCAAGCACAATATTGTTCACTCATATAGTTTGAGTGACTAAGGCTCACTGTCCTAACCTCAATTACCTGGGAGTAAGCCCCATGGAATTCAACAGGGCTTACTTCTGAGTAGACATGGTTAAGATTGTGCCATAAATTAGGCAATACTAAGTGATCTAGACCAGATGTGAGAAACCATTGGCCATGCTTGCTGGGGCTGATGGGAGCTGTAGTTCAGCATCATCTGAACAGCCAAGGGTTCCTCATACTTGAGTTCAACAAAGAAGGTCAGGGCCCTGCATCCTTAATGGATATGCAGAAGAGAGCATTTGAAAGGGTTACCTGCTGAAAAAGAAGACTGGGCCCCTTTAATAGTTAAGTAGAAGGAGGACTTTCAGCTGGTGTTGCTTATATTATATGCTGCAGCTGTTAACATCCCTCTTTTCCATAGCTATTAAAGGTTTGGGAGCTTTGTCTTTTTCAACTGGCCACCCTAGCATTTGGACACTTACTGCTCTTCATGTCCTGAAATTCTCTTTTCTACACTATGAAAGGTTTATGAACCCAGTCTTCTTTTTTCCTCATGCCACTAGGCATGGGTAAAGGTAAAGGTAAAGGGACCCCTGACAGTTAAGTCCAGTTGCAGACGACACTGGGGTTGCAGCATTCATCTCGCTTTACAAGCCGAGGGAGCTGGCGTTTGTCCACAGACAGCTTCTGGGTCATGTGGCCAGCACGACTAAGCCGCTTCTGGTGAACCAGAGCAGCGCACGGAAACGCCGTTTACCTTCCCGATGGAGCGGTACCTATTTTATCTACTTTGATTTTGACATGCTTTCAAACTGCTAGGTTAGCAGGAGCAGGGACCAAGCAACAGGAGCTCACCCCGTCGTGGGGATTCGAACCACCGACCTTATGATCAGCAAGCCCTAGGCTCAGTGGTTTAGACCACAGCGCCACCCACATCCCACAGTGCCACCCGCTGTGTAAATAATGTGTAAATCAAACCTAAGTAAGTGGTGGTTCAAACCTGAAGAAGCAGCCATATTCAGTGCAGCTATCATCTCTCCTCCCAAGAAATAAGAACCACACCTTCAAAACTACTGCATTTAAACATGCCACTGGGTAGTATTCTGCAAACCTATCCTGTCTGCTTGTGCAGTGGAACTTGTCCCCTTCTCTCCCCCCCCCCCCTTGCACACACTCCATGCCCCTTCCAATTCTGCTTTATGGGGTTGGGAAACCCCTAGAATAGATTTAAGGGGTGCATGGCAGGGAGGAGAAAAAATTCAATTGCACAAGCAGAAATCCTTCAGCTGACAGAATGTTCCCTCAGTGTTACTTTGGATTCTATCCTTTCCACTAGTCTCAAAAAAAAAAATCTCTTCTCCAATTTTTAATCTACCTGCAATTTGCAGACTACTGGGGTATGCTGTGTATTCCCAGTATCTCAGTTTTCTCTCCTGCAAATTTTCTCACCTCTTCAACTGTACCTACCAAAATCACTGACCACCTCCTCCTACCAAATTCAAAGGTCTCTATTTAGTCCTCATTCCCCTTGACCTCTATTCTCCCTTTCAAATTGATCACTCTCTCTTGCTTGGCTCCCCTTTTGCCCTAAGTTTCCATGATTCTGCCCTCCATGAATTCTTTTCCTACATACCTAATTACTCTTTCAGCATTTTCATACAAGAAATCTCTTCTCCTGCTTTCCTTCTGTGTTATCTGCTCATTTTGATCTGATAGAAGAAAGGACATTGTGGCAGTGGTTGAGCGCCCTGGGATGGTTAGTACAAGTGCGGTGATGATCTCGTTCCTCAGGTCTTTGTAGAGAGTACAAGACAGGAGGACATGTGCCGCTGTTTTGGTGTTTCCTTCTGTGTTGTGGTTCCTATTCTTCCCTTTCTGCTGTTCTTCCTCTGCACACATTGTAGAGTGGCTTTAAGTACCACCTATACACTGCTAATGCCCAGTTCTGCCTCGCTAGCCTAGAATTTCTCTCTTTCATCTGATATCACATGTACAAGTCTTCACTGGTTATTTCTTTTTGGTAGTTCCATTGTTGTCTCAAACTCATTACATCCAAGACCAAACTTCTCATTGTTTGTCCCAGCCCCCTCACACTATCAGTATTCATTGATAACACCACCATCTACCCTGTTGAAAAGGTACAACGCCCTCTCCCTCTTTCCCTTGGTCCTTTTCTTTCTGACATCTTGGCAAAAGCTGATTCAGGCCCTGGTCATCTTGCATCTTAATCACTGCAATCTTTTCTCAGCATCGTTGCCTCATTTTTGTTCCCCTCACCTCAGTCCAGCACTTGGTTGTCAAAAAGCATTCAACTCTCTTATAATGCTGGCCATATGATACACTTCCTTAAGTTCCTAGACTTCTTACCTATTCAGTTATCCGCATGGTCCCTTATCCCTTTTCATTCATATATCCTGATGCATTCCTGCCTGTAATCTTCACTTGTCCCTCTCTGCCACCCTCTGCTGCCCAAAGGTCTTTTGCTCTTTGCAGCCTCCCAGAATGTCCCCATGATGCCATCCTATCTTCAAACCCCTCCTACCTTTCCATGAAGCCTTTAGCAGAACCCCGCTAGTCCTCATGCCCCCATTATAACTAAGCTTAAATACATGTCGCTGAAGTAATATCATATTCTTGCCCCTTTTACCCCTTCCTTTGTTGTCTTCCTTGTGTCAGTTTGTAGACAGTAAGCCCCTTGGGGGCAGGGACCTGTCCTTTCTTTCTTTGTAAAGTGCTGTGTGCATGGATAGCATTATATAAACAATGTCAATGATCAGAGAAAGGGTGCTCAGCTTTATGAATGGTGGTGCTCTTTTAAAGACCATATTCTAATCTTGATTTATTTCATGCCTCAATACTGAAGTCCAGGATAGTTAGGAATGCCCCCCAGCAGATGTGGCATTATACTGAATTACTGATCCACTTCTTTCCCCCGTGTTTCCAACTAGGTGCGAGCGATGCAGCGTCCTCCACTTGGAGTGAAGATGGTGATTGAAGCTGTCTGCATTATGAAGGGCATCAAGCCCAAGAAAGTGGCAGGAGAGAAACTAGGTTCCAAATTAGATGACTATTGGGAACCTGGCAAAGTCCTTCTTCAGGACCCAGGGAAATTTCTTGAAAGCTTGTTTAAATATGATAAGGTAAGTACCATAGTAGTCAGTCAGTCAGTCATTCAGTCATTCTCTCTCTTCCATACTGACCAGAATAAAACTGTCTTGGCTTCTCCTGTTCCTACAGAGGGAGTTGTTATTAAAAGCTCAGGAGCGAGGGCTAGTAAAAAAGAAAAGGGCAAGCCTAAGTACTAGTGTAGCTGGCATAATTGTGAAACTTAAGCTTGCCATCTAGTCAGTCAAATGCTTTTCTCTCATAGCTTTTTGGTTTGTGCTAGTAAAGCTCAATTTGATTAGTTAATGGGCATATATTTCAGAGAAATAATACATCCAATATGCTACATCTCTGAGTAGGGATTTCTAGGATGCTCCTTTTTCCTCCCCTCACCACCTCACCTAATCTGATGTATTTGGCAGGGAGGGAGGGAGGGAGGGAGGGAGGAGGCATCTACCATTTCCCCACTTTATTTTATTTTGGCTCAAGCCTGGATATGAGCTCCAGGGTCTCACGGTGTGCGTTTCAGAGAAGCAGCCATCCTTGCAAATCCTCAGAGTAGATTAAAATCCAAGGGTGACAAGAACTCTTGGTTTAATATCCTCCCACCCATGCCACAAATCCCAAAAACACGGCCAGGAGAAGTTCGGCAAGGGCTTTTCCTGGCAAGGAAGCATTTGGTGACAGTGAAATCTTTCAAAGCAGTCATCTCCATTGATGCCCATCAGGGCTGCTTTGAAAAGATGCACCTGAAAAATGATTTTATGTAGGGGCAAGGCGGAAATGCCACTACTCACAGGGGACCCTATTGCTCCAGTAGTCTCCTGCCCCTAAGATTAATTTTCACAGGTATAGCCCCTGTTGGAGACCAACCATCCCACATTTCTTAGGAGGTGCAGCCCCTTTATTGTACCTTATTCCATTAAATGTAGCAATTAAACAACAATTCAGTTAAACAGAGGGGTTGAAAGAAGCCACACCCAGTGAAACTGCTGGTGGAAATAAACACCTTATATCTGCAGAGAATCCTTCAGGCTAAAGGGTTTTACAAGGTGAAGCCTGCTTGCCCCAGATGCTTCCCTTAGCTAGGGGAGAGTTCTCTTAGCCACACAAAGCTATCATTTGACAGCCAGGGATCTGGGAGGTGTGCAAGCAATCCCTGGCTGTGAAATGGGGAAAGCGGGTCAAGTTCATCTTCTTCCCAATTTAGGGAGGAAATGGCTCGATTTATTCCCAGGTTAAGGTTGCGTAAAACATGGACCATGCATCTATCTGTAGTCACAAGCTGGCTATGAAGCAAATGTCAGTGTTGATGTTCCCAATTAAGGGATGTGATGCGAGGAATACTCAGCTGTCCTTTTGACTCTGGTTAGACACTGGACACTCCTTGGCCTACTCACCTTTTGATTCTTGGCCTGAACCAGCAGATGAAAATAAATGGTTTCCTTTCCTTCCACTTTTCGGGGAGGTAATGATAGCTTGTATTGCCCACAAACCAAACAAATTGCCTTGCAATAATAAAAGCCATATTGAAGGAATGAACAAGCAATGCATAAGCTTGGCTTGAAGCTAGAAACAAAGAAGGGAGTGCACAATTGGGAGTTTATGCTTTTCCTGCCACACTGATGAATTTTTGCCATGGGGTTTGGTTCTGCCTCACAGCTGACTCCCCTGATGTCTCAGACCTTGATGCTCCCAGCACTCATAATCTCTTCTTTAACCCTTTCAGGATAACATTGCAGATTCAGTAATTAAGTTGATCCAGCCATATATCGACAGTGACGAATTTCAGCCAGCAGCCATAGCCAAAGTGTCCAAAGCCTGCACATCTATCTGCCAGTGGGTCAGGGCCATGCATAAGTATCACTTCGTGGCAAAAGCTGTGGAGCCAAAACGAGTAAGAACTAGAGCAGTGCTTCTTCAAAGTTATTGCATGTACACCTAAAACGGAATGGAGCCTCTGCCTGCCCCATTGCTGCTAACCACAATTATTTTCCTTGGAATTATGGCAGAACTTGACAATCACAAGAATTTCTCTCTCTCCACAGCAAGCCTTGAGGGAGGCTGAAGAAGACCTCCAGGCCACACAGAAGATTCTGGATGAGGCCAAGGAGCGTCTTCGAGAGGTGGAAGATGGCATTGCCAACCTGCAGGCCAAATACCAAGGTACTCTGGCCACAAAAGAGGAACTCGAGATGAAGTGTGATCAGTGTGAGCAGAGACTGGGTCGGGCTGACAAGGTAAGGACCACGGCCACAACTGTGGATTCTCCTCCCCCATTCCCTTCACCAGGCCTCACCTACCACTTGTTGGGGAAGATGGAAGACAGGAGCAGAGGCCGAAGGAAAGAACTGGGGGTAAAGAAACAGCTTTCTTTTGTTTCACATCAGCCGAGCTATTAAAGAGACAGACACAATCTCCAAGTTGCAATCCAGAAACTTGGGGGGGGGGGGATACTAGTAAAACCACCAATTTCTTCTGACAATTATGTCCGCCCGAGTAAGTTTGCCATATCCTCATCGATAGTAATTTTGTGGCCTTAATCACAGCAGGGAGTCAAATCTGCTTTTTCATTTCCCATATATCAGTAGTTGGGCTTAGGTAGGCAGTCCCAGTCACTGTTTTCCTGCGGCATTTTCTGCTGGGGTTTGGTGGAGCTTCTTTGAGAAAGAAACTAATGTCAATCTTTCTTTTCTCCAGTTGATTAATGGTCTGGCTGATGAAAGGATACGCTGGCAGGAAACAGTCCAGAACCTGGATTATATGATTAACAACATTGCAGGGGATGTGTTGGCTTCAGCTGGCTTTATAGCATACATGGGCCCTTTTACAGTGAGTAGGAAAAATATTTTATTTTCCAGAATACCTGATCAGTGTCTTGATTTAGTTCTGGTTCAGAATAAGTTCCCCAAGAGAAAATATGTTTCTGGGTCAAATTCTTGCTGCATCCCACATTGTAGCCAAACCATAGTGGCATAGTGCTGAATTGTCAAACATACAAGGGTTGAAACTGGGATAGTTGCAGTCAAAATCTAACAGTGCATATTCTTGTTAATTAGTAAGTCTGGGGGCCAATGGCCACAGATCTATTAATTACTAAATGGGCAGTCTTAGACCATAGGAATGTAACTGGTGGAGAGAGAGCTCTGTGTGATGTCATTTGCCCTGTTTCCAGTGGCAGGAAGAAATGAGACATATGTTGCTCTCTCTCTCTCTTTGTCCTTTTGCACCATGCTTTTGATGGAAATAGTTGTCTGTCTGTGTTCTCCCCATGTGCAGACATAGTTGAATCTTATAATTTAACTATGAATTTTGTAACCTAGAAGTATTTTTACCTGCATTGTTTTTGCTGGTGTTTGTTGAAAATGAGTGCAAGACTTTAAGTAAGCGCTATTTTTAACTTACTTTACAGTTTTTGTTTTGATTATTTTTCCAAGTGTGGTAACTAAAAAGGGGGAAGCGAGCTTACTTCAAAACTGGATTTAAATAGGTTTTGCAGCCTTTCCTTAACTTTTATTTTTTCTGCCAAGGGATAGTAATCTGAAACTCTGACTAGCTAGCTTTCTAAGTGCAAACGCTAAGCTGATTATTCTAAACGTTTAAATCCCAAACACATGGGGAGACTGGAATGATAATTGTAATTAATACATCCTCTCCTACTTACTAAATCTGTCCCACAAGAGAAACAGCCAGTGCAATTGATAGTTAACAAGTATAAAGTGATGCATATTGGGTTTTTAAAAACCTAACTTCACCTATGTGCTAGTGGGTCCTGAATTGGCGGTCACTGTCCAGGAAATAATTCTTTGTCAAGGTAGATAGATTAACGAAAATGCCAACCCAATATAAAAAAGAGGAATTCCATATTCGGGTTCATTTAGGGAAGGGAGTGAAAATAAAATTTCCAATATCATAATGCCCTTATAAAAATTGATGTGCAGTCACACATGGACTATTATGTACAGTTCTCATTGCTTCATGTCAAGAAGACTATTGTAGACCTGGAAAAGGTGCAGAAAAGGGAAACCAAAATTAGGAAGGGGCTGGAACAGTTCAGTTTAGAAAAAAACCTACAAGTAAGGAGTAGGGCATGATAGAAATATAGAAAATTATCCTGGGTGTAGATGAAAGTGGATAGAGAGAATTTTTCTCCTTCTCTCTTAATACTTGAACCCAGAGTCATCCAATGAAACTGTGTGTTGGACAATTTAGGAAAGACCAAAGGAAGTTCTCTTTCACCACCGTGTGATGCAGTAAAGGCCACCAACTGGGGTGGTTTTGAAAGAGATGTTGATAAATCCATGAAGGAGAAAGCAGTCAGTGGCTACTAGTCACGATGGCTGCGTACAGAAGTGGTTTGCACGGTGGGCTGCGCTGCAGAACCGCCCTCCTGACACCAGCATTTCTGCCACTTAACAGGTCAGTGCAGGGGCAGGATAGCAGCAGAACTGGGGCTTCACAGGCTCCCCAGCAAGAGCACCAGAGTAGCCCCAACCTCACCATTGCCTTGTCCCATCACCACACTGTAAACAGCAGCAACACCAGCGTTGGGAGGATGGCTCCTCAGCATCACCCCACTGCGCCAGCCAGTGATGAACTGCTGAATACCAATTGCCTGGGAGCACAAGTGGGGAGAGTGCTGTTGCACTCATGTCCCATGAGCTTCCTATAGGTATGTTGTTGGCTACTGTGTGAACAAGATGCTAGACAATCCATTGGAACAGCTAAGCATGTGGGCCTCAATTCTCTTTTTCAGCATGTTGGCCTAATTTAGCTAACTGTAATACTGATTTAAGATCATTGATGCATAGTTTTCCTTTGCAGGGTCAATACCGCAATTCACTTTATGATGAATGGATAAGTAAGCTTGAGACGTATAATGTTCCACACACGAAAGAACCAAACCTGATAGGCACACTTGGAGACCCAGTGAAAATCCGATCGTGGCAGGTAATTTTAACAGTATACACTGACTGAATTGTTTTGAAATGTGTTCCCATGCTTTGAATAACTTGTGGGGCTGAATCCTAGCTATGTGGACATGGCTTTGGTTTCCCAGGCCCTAATTACATTGTAGACAAAACTCAAGAAGAAGTGAATCACAGAATAACTATACAATGGGTTGCACTGCACACCTCACCTTGTCCTCTCCTCCGCTAGCAGAAGTTTAAATTATAGAAAATTTGCTTGATTGACATATTTTGCACAGGTTACATAAATTCATTTTCCTTGCTGCAGACCATATGTTATTGCCAGTGCAGTTTTGTTTAGGGGCAGAGTACCCAGAATTTGTGCTTAGTGTTAAAATGACATGTTCTTATTCAGATTGCAGGTCTACCCAATGATACATTATCTGTGGAGAATGGAATGATAACTCAGTTCTCTCAGCGCTGGACTCTCTTCATAGACCCCCAGGGACAAGCCAACAAATGGATAAAAAACTTGGTAAGGGCTTCTGCTTCTGCAAAGTCATTAATCCAGTTCAGTGGTACCAGGGGATTTGGTACCCCATCCTATCTCTGAGAGTGAAGTTCTGTTCCTATAAAGGCATGTTGTTTACATCTCACTGTTAAAATTCCCAGTTTGCAAACTATAAATGCAAATGTAAAAAAAATACACCCTTGTTATCTGAATCTTCTGATTATCTTATTATTACTATTTTAAAAAAATTCTGCTCTTTCCTTCATGAAATGATGGAAATATGGTTTAAGAATTTTAAAGCAGAAAACCAAACTTCATGGGTTTGAAGGTTCAGCTGCCAATTCTGAGTATTGATTTTGCAATGTGAAAAACCGTGATCAAAAAGCAAAAGCAGAACGGGGCATTGAACTGTTATCATGAAGAAATATGAGCAGTGAAAGTGGTTATCACACAAGTGTTCCTTTTGGTTGCTTTCACACATTGGAGAGTCGCAGGTCTGGGTGTTCGCTGTGTTCAATTTATTAACAAAGTGGATTCTTATACTCAAGATTTCTCCACCCCCACCCCATGTTTCTTTTAATCATTTTTCCATTTGTTGTTCCACATTCACACAAGCAGGCCCCCACTTATCACCTGTACTGAGTTTGTCTGCACCTTCTCTGTTTTTCAGGAGAGAGATAGTGGGTTAGATACATCTAAGCTCAGTGATCGGGACTTCCTGCGCAGCTTGGAGAATGCCATTCGTTTTGGAAAGCCGTTCCTACTGGAGAATGTTGGTGAAGAACTGGATCCGGCCCTTGAACCTGTCCTGCTAAAACAGGTGCCTCTGATTTGTCTGTGCCTGTTTGATAAAGTATTAGCAGGCACTGGCAACTTTTCTGCTGTCAGCACTGAGTGAAGGGGCTACTCTAATGTTGGAATGCCTTTCATCTTTAAGAACTGGCATCTTCTGTGTGAATTGGGGTTACAAAGGTGCAGATTTGTAGTTGAGAAGCTTTGGGTGGAGAAGGCTTACTTCTTCCCCTGACTGCTGGTTTTGCCTCTATTAGCTGCTGTTCCCCTGTTATCATCCATAAAATGAAGGAAAGAGAAATGCTTGTTAATATGTGTTGATATGCTGGACCAACTGGGACTAGGAAGCAGCTTTGATGCCGAGACGTGCAAATTTGTCTTCTGGTTGTAGACTGATACTAGCCCAGAAATTATGCAAAAATCCATTCTGGCCTCACCATTACCATCTACTTTTGCCCATCCCAAGCCACACTATCCGTACACTCTCAATAACATGAATTTGTTGGACAGAGTTGGCTATGAAAGTTGTGTTACTATGTGTTACAGAATTGTGTCTCTTTTGTTTGCACAGATGTTTGTTGCTTCTTCTTTTTACTTGTTTTCCTGATATACAGACCTATAAGCAGCAAGGTAGCACAGTGTTGAAGCTGGGAGACACAATCATTCCATACCATGAGGACTTCAAGATGTACATCACCACCAACCTACCTAATCCCCACTACACACCAGAGCTGTCCACCAAGCTTACGCTGATTAACTTCACCCTATCCCCCAGGTAACACCAGCTCTACTTTTCATTGCTGATGCCAGCAAGTGTTCTGATACTCTCCTTGGGCTTAATCATGTCAGCTGCTTTTCCCCACCTATAGTTCTGAGACAGAGGTTGCATCCCATCAATCTTGAGAGATGGAACTGTGGATTTGAGCCCTGCTAGGCATGCAGTTTGCGGCTGGGGAAAGTCTGAAACCAAGCTCTAATAGAACATGAAGATTCAATATGACCCTTTGCTGTTCAAATTGTAATATGTGTGGTTACTTCTCTTCTTTCTACAGTGGCTTAGAGGATCAGCTGCTAGGCCAAGTGGTAGCTGAAGAGCGGCCTGACTTGGAAGAGGCCAAGAACCAATTGATTGTCAGTAATGCCAAGATGCGACAGGAGCTGAAGGAGATAGAAGATCAGATCCTGTACCGCTTGAGCTCTTCTGAGGGGAACCCTGTTGATGATCTAGAGCTTATCAAAGTATTGGAGGCATCCAAGCTAAAAGCAGGGGAGATTCAGGTTGGTGACTAATCTGCACTTCCACTGCAGCCTGTCAGCTGTTTGTTTTGACTTAATATGGAATGGTGCATTTTGTCTCGGTCTTGAATCTCCTGCAGGCCAAAGTGAAGGTAGCTGAACAGACAGAGAAGGATATTGACATCACCCGGCTGGAGTATGTGCCTGTGGCTGTCCGCACCCAGATCCTCTTCTTCTGTGTCTCAGACTTGGCCAATGTCGATCCCATGTACCAGTATTCATTGGAATGGTTCCTCAACATATTTCTGACAGGAATTGCAAACGCTGAGAGAGCAGGTACCTCTGATAATGTGCTGTGTGTGAAGAGAATCCCATCCCAAACCCCTCAGTGTCTCACTTAGAACTATAGAATTGTAGAGTTGGAAGGGGCCATACTCTGATCAACACTAAAACGACAATTTCATAGTCCGAATGTTCAGAGTTTCTAAAGTATTATGTTTGCATAGTAAAGGTGTTAGCCTTAGGATAGTAACCTCAGCTAAGTAAAAATATAATGTATTGGTGATCCCAAATGCTATATCCCGTTATGTTTGTTACAAGCCATCCCAAAATTAATAGGTGGTCTTGCAGTTCTTCTGGAAGATGTTCAGACTTTTGAAGGACTGGAGATTTGTTCATCCTTGCACTTCAATATCCAGTAGAGCTCAGTGCTGGAATAAAATTGGCACACAAACCTTTTAAGAGTACATCTACTCATTATGGATCATAATCAGCCCCTACTAGTTTATTGCCAGAGGTGCAGAATCTCAATGAACTTCAGCTTGATCCTAGATTATTTCTGTATGGGGTTCAGGAAAAAAAATCCACTTTACTGAATCTATAGATGGTCATCATTTCAGGTGATGCTGGTGGCAACATTCAGCCATTTATGCTGTAGAACTAGTATGTAATCCAGAGATGCGGGTGTTCCTGATGCTGTCTGCCCTTCCCTCACCATATCTAAATTGTTCTACTGTCAAGCTCTGTATGAGAGAATTATTTTAAAGCACTGGCTTTTAACTTGGTATCCTTATAAGTGCAAAGCACTTGGCTTTTAAATGGCCTTCAGCCATCCTAGCAGTTTTTATTTCTTCAGGCAGTGTTCAGTATGCCAGCACCAGACAGGAGGCATGAGAAGTTTTTCTGGCTCACTAGTGCAGGCCTAAGGCCTCTTGAATAATGAACACAGTGCTAAAGCATATGGGAATATTGTGGGTCATTTCCTCCTACTCGCTGTCTGCATTGTTATTTTGTGATTTCTTATTTTCAGACACCCTAAAGAAGCGAATAGCAAATATCAATAAGTACCTCACCTTCAGCCTCTACAGCAATGTGTGTCGGAGCCTCTTTGAGAAGCATAAGCTCATGTTTGCATTTCTGGTCTGCATCCGGATCATGATGAATGAAGGCAAAATAGACATGGTCAGTGAAACTATGTCCTCGGACCCTTTTAAGCAAGTATCTGTACGATCATGAACTGCTATGAGACTGCTTTTCAAATCATGTAACTACGCAGTGTACAACAAACATGTCTTAAAGCATAGCCCATTGATAAAATGCAGCATCACCTATTAAAATTGGTTGAAGGCACCACCCTGTGTTTCACTGGTGGCACAGAATGTTCAGATACAGGCATCTGGGAAACCTGATTACGCCAGGTGTGTGTGTGTGTGTGTGTGTGTGTGTGAGAGAGAGAGAGAGAGAGAGAAAGAAAGAAAGAAAGAAAGAAAGAAAGAAAGAAAGAAAGAAAGAAGTGTGTGTGACAACCACCTGCTAACTTGATCCTATCTCTCTTTCTGTGAATGGAACAGAATTCATGGAATGAGGCATTCCCACCTTCCCTTTCCTTCTGCAGCTCCATGAACTTCCTGAAAATCTATTATAGGAGTGAGGTGGCTGGGTGACCCTTGGGAAGGAATATGGGAGGCTGTTTCAGATGGAAAAGAGAAGTGACAAGCACCCAGTTCCCTTTACCTGAGCAGAGGAGCATCTGTTTGCTGCAGAAAACACCCATGTAATGTTTGTGTTCCCCACAGCAGTTGCAATTTGTAGAGCTACTGCTACGGTGTGCTTCCAGACATATATTCCTGGGGCAAATCCATTCCATACACTAAGGCACATCCAACACACATTTAAAGCACATGACCTCCCCCCCCCAAAAAAAAAGAATACTGGGAACTGTAGAACTACAAATCCCAGCATCCTTAACAAACTTAAGTAGTGTCACCGAAAGTTACGTTTCAGGGAAGGGGGAGCAGTATTACATACCTTTGTTCTTAAACCTGTGACCAGTGCAGAACTGTCCTCACAAATATACCTTATGGAAGTGATGGTTGCCCCGCCCGACAATTTATCATGCTGACTGGTCCCTCGTCAAGAGCCTGCAAACATTTTGACAAGCCTGCCATCTGTGGGCCAGAGAGGTGAACACCTCCATACATTGGCACTTCTGGCCATGGTTCATGGAAGGAAATTTCACAAGCAGAAAGTCTAATTCTTCCTGTCTTATTGTTTGTGATTTTTTACATTCAGGATGAATGGCGATACCTAATTTCTGGTGGTGCAGTTAAGACCATGCGGGATAATCCAGCTCCTGCATGGTTATATGAAAGAGCATGGAATGATATCTTGGCCTTGACCAACCTACACAATTTTTCCAGCTTTGCAGATGATTTTGTGGCAAATCTGAATGGTTTCCGAGCAATTTTTGACAGTGCAGAACCTCACAGGTGACATTTCCCCTTCAGTTTCCAGTAGGGTTGTAGGTCCTGTACTGTTTTTTGTTTGGCTGTGCCCCCCTTCCCCATCCCTCACCCCCACTGCTTGCCAGTGGTAATTCTGCCCAGAAAATGGCTAGAGATTTGTTACTGACCTTGCCAGCCCCTTAAAAACATCAGAAGAGCCCTGCTGGCTCAGGCCAAAGGCCCAGCTAGTCCAGCATCCTGTTCTCACAGTGGCCAACCAGATGCTATGGAAACTCCTGAGCAGGACCTGAGTGTAACAGCATTCTGCTCACCTATGATTCCTAGAATCTGGTGTATGGAGGCATATTGCCTCCAGCAGTGGAGCTAGAGCACAGCCATCAAGTGATCTGTCACAAAGATTGATCCCATTATAGTTACCACACGAAATCCACTCTGAGAAGCCTGTCGTCTTGCCCTATGCCTGTTACATTTTCAGTGTGAAATGTGAAAACCTGACACAGCCCTTTCCTCTCTTGCAGGGAGCATCTGCCTGGCCTGTGGGACGCCAAGTTAGATGCCTTCCAGAAGTTGCTGGTCCTCCGTTGCCTGCGAGGGGACAAAGTCACCAATGCAATGCAGGACTTTGTGGCTGCCAACTTGGGGCAGACCTTCATTGAGCCTCAGGTAGCTACCAGCAGTTGAGCGTGGGTGGTAGGAAGGGTGAGCAGATAGATGTTTGGCAAAACCATCACCTCATACTGTCTCATCCTGCCGCCTTCTTTCTCAAGTCTAGCCATGGCCTTATTCCCAACACTAGATAGCAAAGCATAAGACGGGGAAACGCTGTGCACTGACTCTGAGCAAATATCTTCTCCGTTGTCTACTACCAGTGCTTAATAGAAAATTTCCGCCTTTATTCCCATTTCAGACTGCAAACCTCTCTGTGGTGTTTAAGGAATCTGCCGCTACTACCCCTCTTATCTTCGTCCTCTCTCCCGGCACAGACCCAGCTGCTGATCTCTATAAATTTGCTGAAGAAATGAAGTTTTCTAAGAAACTATCTGCAATTTCTCTTGGACAGGGACAAGTAAGTGCCCAGTGCTATAGTGCTGCACATCCCTTAAAACATGGCTGATCATCATTAATTGCTCTGTAGCTCTTTTCCAAAGAACTTTGGAAGTAGATTCCTGCCATTACTATCTTTGAGTGGATAACTAAGTATAAGAGCAGTGGATGTGTTCAAGTCCACCACTGAGTTTTCATGTCTAAGTACAAGGTTTCACCCGGGGGGAGCTGAATTCAGCTCTTCCAGCACCCACTACAAAATACTGCAAACCTGTTTCACACACTTTCCTGCTTTCAGGAATTCTGGGTAACGACACTTGTGGACTCTGATCCACAAAAGCTGGTGACATAATAAATTTGTCAGTGTCTTGAAACTCTTAATCATGTTTGCTGTCCTGCAGTATTCCTTCTTACATCTTGTATGGGTTTCTCCTGCAGGCAGACATGGACTTTGAGAGCCTACAACGCTCTAAGTGACCTTCACGCCCCTAAGTCAGGGGTGGGGAACTGGATCCAACTGACAGCCCAAATCCTTATATCCCCCACCTCACCTGTCAATCACCTGGTGCCACATTGTCAGGTGACCTTTTTCATGTGGCACTGCACACAAAAGGCCCAATGGGCATCAGGGTTTCAGTGCACAGTGTTATGCAAGCCCTGACAATCAGCTGATTGGTGGTGCCTACCAACTCCCTTTTAGTCCATCCACCTGGCTTTCTTAGTTTTCTTAGTTTTTCAGGTTTCTTAGTTTTTCTGCCTTCCCTAATTCCCTGCTGACATAGTACAGCCACCCTGACTGACCTGTGGATAACTGTGTCATTCTGTGTTGCTTCTTAGGGTCCCCGCGCAGAAGCCATGATGCGCAGTGCTATGGAGCGTGGGAAGTGGGTCTTCTTCCAGAATTGCCACCTGGCTCCAAGCTGGATGCCTTCTTTGGAACGACTCATTGAAGGCATCAACCCTGACAAGGTGACACACAGATGGACTTCAGCTTTTGCTTCCCTGTGCATTTTCAGCAGAAGCCATAAAGTTTCTCCCTGGATCCTTATGTAAATGTTTATAGGTAGCTGTAGAAAAATTGTTAAAGTGATGGGACAGCAGTAGTTAGGCACAATCTTTCTAGAGTTTTCTACTTTCTTTGCAGAGCATGCTTATGATGCCAACAAGAATCTGGGCAAAAAAGGTGGAGGAGGTAGGGATTAGTTGCAGAATCTTGAGGCTCCATATGGGAGCAAGTTAATAAGATGAAATAGAATCTCCAGTGAGCATTTTTTTGCTTCTATAAAGGAACTCGCAGCAAGTGTCACTTTCTCTCAATGTTCTCCTTACACATTCTTATTGCAGGATGTCTTTGAAAGCTCACAGGAGTAAGCAGGATATCTTAGGAGAAACTTTGACTGTTCCCTCCTGTGAAAAATATATTTGCTGGTCTCTTTGTGATGGAGGAACACTCTAATGGGAGTGAGAAAAGACTCTTCCGTAGAAAAGTTGTTTCTAAAAAGTAGAATGGAACTCTTTCAGATTATAAATGGCTCATATTTTAATTGCCTAGGTGCACCGGGACTTCAGACTTTGGCTCACCAGTTTGCCTAGTAACAAGTTTCCAGTGTCCATCCTCCAGAATGGATCTAAGATGACTATTGAGCCACCACGGGGAGTAAAGGCTAATCTGCTGAAATCTTACTTAAGCTTGAACAATGACTTTCTGAACTCCTGTACCAAGGTAAGAGGTCCCATTTTCCAAGTTCTCAGACAGCACTTCCTCATTCCTACCTTTCTCCCGCCAAGGGATTGGTTACCATAAGCTTCTGAATCAGTCCCTGTTCCTCTTCACTGCTTCTGTGCCTCTTTGCACAAAGGGTACCACGTTACAGTGGTGTACAGCCAGATTTTTTTTGGGGGGGGGTGCCTTTCTTGCTCATTAGAAGCAACTGTTAATGGAAATGTTGTAGCAGCTTCTTATCCTGTGACACTTAGGACCCTTTTCTCAATGCATGTCCTCATTATTTCTGCATCTTGCAGCTTACGGAGTTCAAATCCTTGCTCCTCTCGCTTTGCCTCTTCCATGGGAATGCACTGGAAAGGAGGAAGTTTGGGCCACTGGGGTTCAACATTCCTTATGAGTTCACAGACGGAGATCTGCGCATCTGCATCAGCCAGCTGAAGATGTTTCTGGATGAATATGAAAACATCCCTTACAAGGTAGGAGGAGAGTGGTGCATGCCAAGGGTGAAATCTGGGGTGTGAGAAAATGTGTGTGAAGGAATAAAATCCTCCCAGGAAGACGGATTATGTAGGTGACCTAATACTTGGGGGAGTGGGTCAGATAGTGCTTCTAGCCTTATTGGAAATACTGCTAAATAGCCTGAAGTTCCACATTTGGCGGAACATATTCACCATTTCTCCTCAGTTCTCTGGAGAAGCAGTAGAATAACTTGCTGCAACACAGCAGCTGCAGCATAATATACTTAAGGCCTCTCTTGCCACATGCTCTGATGCGACAGGATTATCTGTCTCCAAGCAGTGGGCCTGAATATTGTGTACAGTTTAAATTACTCAAAAAATTTAAACTGGGTTCATTTGGACTGGTCCAAATAATCTGCCTTTGCACAGCCTTCATCACTAGTCAGTGTTTGTCAACAACAACAACAACAACAATAATAATAATATTAAACCATGCCTATCTAGCCATGCCTTCCCAGCCACTATCAAACCTTCCGCACCCTCTTATCCATTGCTACCACGCTTGTTAACTGTAAATCCATTTCTTGCATTCAGCATGGTGTACCCTTATTTCCCTGTCTAATATTAACAACAACAATGATGATGTCTTTTTTTTTTTTTTTTTTATAATAATTTTTATTAATTTTCCACACATAAAATGAAGAACAATGTAACACAGTATTACTTCATAATCATCGGTTCATACTTTGACTTCCCCATACCTCCCAATCCCTGCATCCTTGTTTAAAATTCTTTAGCAACCCTTAAGTCCATTGTCTTAGTTCTTTTTCAAAAATATTTCTTAAGTTTTTTTGTTTACTGCTGCAATTCTTTACTTCTTACCCCCTGACATCTTAACATTCCTCAATTTTACAATTATTTTTAAGATATATCTTGAAGTTCTTCCAGTCCTCTTCCACTGTCTCTTTCCCCTGGTCCCGGATTCTGCCCGTCATCTCAGCCAGTCCCATAAAGTCAATCACCTTTGTTTGCCATTCTTCCAGAGTAGGTAGTTCCTGCGTCTTCCAATACTTTGCCAGTAGAATTCTTGCTGCTGTAGTGGCATACATAAAGAATGTCCTATCCTTCCTTAACACCACTTGGCCCACCATACCCAAGAGGAAAGCCTCTGGTTTCTTAGGAAAAGTCCACTTAAGAACCTTCTTAATTTCATTATAGATCATTTCCCAGAAAGCTTTAACCTTTGGGCAGGTCCACCAAAGGTGGTAGAAAGTGCCTTCAGTCTCATTACATTTCCAACACTTATTATTAGGCAAATGATAAATTTTTGCAAGCTTGACTGGGGTCATGTACCACCGGTAGATCATTTTCATAATATTTTCTTTTAAAGCATTACATGCAGTAAATTTAATACCGGTGGTCCATAACTGTTCCCAGTCAGCAAACATAATATCATGACCTATGTCTTGTGCCCATTTAATCATAGCTGATTTCACCGTTTCATCCTGTGTATTCCATTTTAACAGCAAGTTATACATTCTTGATAAATTCTTAGTATTGGGTTCCAACAATTCTGTTTCTAATTTTGACTTCTCTTTCTGAAATCCTATTTTCCTGTCCTGTTTAAACGTCTCATTTATCTGATGGTAATGCAACCAATCTCGAACCTTAGGTTTTAGTTTCTCATAACTCTGAAGTTTCACCCTTTCCCCATCGTATTCTATAATCTCATGATATTTTGGCCATTTAGAATCCATATTAAGCTTTTTTACTTCCCTAGCTTCCATCGGTGACACCCACCTAGGGGTTTTGCTTTCCAACAAATCTTTGTATCTAATCCAAACATTATACAATGCTTTCCTTACAATATGGTTTTTAAAACTTTTGTACACCTTTACCTTGTCGTACCATAAATATGCATGCCAACCAAAACTATTGTCATACCCTTCCAGATCCAAAATATCAGTATTCTCAAGAAGTAGCCAGTGTTTCAACCAGCAGAAAGCTGCTGATTCATAGTAGAGTCTTAAGTCCGGCAGGGCAAACCCCCCTCTATCCTTTGCATCAGTTAAAATCTTAAATTTAATTCTGGGCTTTTTGCCCTGCCAGACAAATTTTGATATATCTTTCTGCCACTTCTTGAAACAATCCATCTTATCCACAATCTGCAGCGTCTGGAATAAAAACAGCATTCTAGGCAATACATTCATCTTAATGGTAGCAATTCGGCCTAACAAGGAAAGTTTCAGCCTTGACCATATTTCCAAATCCTTTTTAACTTCTGACCAACATTTTTCATAATTATCCTTAAATAAATTCACATTCTTGGATGTTAAGTTTACCCCCAGGTATTTTACCCTTTTTGTAATTTCCAAACCTGTTTCATTCTGAAAACTCTCTCTTTCTTCCATTGTTAAATTTTTTTCCAACACTTTCGTTTTTTGTCTATTCAATTTAAAACCTGCTACTCGACCAAATGTTTCAATTAATTCTAATACTCTTTTAGTACTAGTGTCTGGCTGTTGCAAAGTCAATACTAGGTCATCTGCAAATGCTCTTAATTTATAATGTCTAACTCCGACCTGAACTCCTTTAACCAACTGGTCCTTTCTGATCATGTTTAACAAAACCTCCAGGACCGATATAAAAAGCAAAGGAGATATTGGGCAGCCCTGTCGTGTACCTTTTTCTATAGGTATTTCTTCTGTTACCACGTTATTTACAATTAATTTGGCCTTTTGTTGAGAGTATATTGCACCTATACCGTTTTCAAAACCTTGTCCTACCCCCATCCCTTGGAGATTCTTTTTCATAAAAGTCCAACAAATGTTGTCAAAGGCTTTCTCCGCATCCACAAAAATCAAAACTGCTTTCCTATTAATGTCAACGTCCAGCAGCTCCAAAATGTCTATAATGTTCCTCACATTGTCTGACATATGTCTACCTGGGAGAAAGCCTGTTTGGTCCTTATGAATCTCATCTGCCAACACTCTTTTCAATCTTTTTGCCAAAATGTCTGCAAAAATTTTGTAATCCACATTAAGTAAAGATATAGGGCGGTAGTTTTTAACTTGGTTCTTCTCAGTCTCTGTTTTCGGTATAAGTGAGATGAAAGCCTCTTTCCACGATTCAGGTGCCTTTTTCCCCTTTAAAATTTCATTGCAAACTTCCTTCAATGGTTGTATCAGCCATTCTTTCAGCAATTTGTAGTATTTGGCCGTCAGGCCATCTGGTCCTGGTGATTTTCCCAATTTCATATTTTGAATGGCACCCTCTATTTCTTGTTCTGTTATTTCCTCATTTAAGATCCTTTTACTTTGTTCTGAGATTTTTGGTAAGCCGTATTTTCTAATGAATTCTTCTATTTCTTGCTCGTTAGTTGGCCCTTGTGCATACAATTTCTTAAAAAAGCTTTGAAAACAATTGTTGATCTCATTGGGTTTGTGGATAATCTTTCCATCCATTTCTAAACTTGTTACCGTGTTCATTTTCTGCCTTTTTTTCAATTGCCATGACAGAAGTTTCCCACATTTATCCGCTGACTCAAAAGTTTTTTGTCTCATTTGCTTTATCTTCCATTCTATTTGTTGGTTCATAAGTTCCATGTATTGCATCTGATGAAACTTTATTTCTCTCAAAATCTCATGAGACTTTGGTTTAGACCTCAACTTCTTCTCTCCTTCTTTTATTTTTTCTAAAATTTTTTCCTTCTTTTCATTTTGTTGCTTCCTCTTAATGGAATTTTGTTGAATTAGGAAACCTCGCATCACGGCTTTGCTTGCGTCCCAAATTATTCTTTTTTCCACATCTGTTTTCCTGTTGATCTCAAAATAATCTTTTATTGTTTTAAGGGCCTTCTTATGGATCTCTTCATCCTTGAATAGGGTGTCATTCATTCTCCATCTAAAGGAACCAGTTGTTGTTAGTTTCATCTCCATCTTGACCGCGTTGTGGTCGGAGCACGTTTTTGGGCAGATTTCTACTTTTTTTGTTCTTGACGCCAGACTACTAGAAATCCAAATTTGGTCTATTCTTGTCCATGTCATTTTTGCTTCAGAGAAGAAGGTTCCCTCTCTCTCTAGAGGATTCTTTATTCTCCAAATATCAATCAAGTCCATAGTTTCAGTCATTTCGAAAAAGATCTTTGGTAGTCTCCCTTCTTTTGAAATCACTTGTCTCTGTGCTTTATCCATGTTTGTTGAAACAACTCCGTTCATGTCTCCCATCATTAGGATTTTATAGTCTAAAAAGTCAACTAATGTCTCATGCAACTTCCTAAAGAATTCGGCCTTCCCTTCATTTGGGGCATAAACTCCCACAATTAATATCTTTTCTCCTTGAATTTGTATTTCAATTGCCAGGTATCTTCCTTGTTCATCTTTAAATATTAATTTTGGAGCCAACTTTTCCTTTGCATAGATCACCACACCTCTTTTCTTTACTTTATCTGATGAGATGAATTCTTGACCGAGTCTCTTATTTATTAATAATTTCCTGTGTATCCTGGCGATATGGGTTTCTTGCAAACATATTATGTCTAATTGTTCTTTCTTCAGAATGTGAAAAACCTGTCTTCTTTTCCGAGGAAGGTTCAAACCATTACAGTTCCAACTAAGGAGTTGCAGAGACATTTTGTATTTAGGTAGCTGTTCCTCCAACTGCTCCAAGCTTCTGCTCTTCCTCCGATGGTGGTAGTGAAAGTCCAAATGACAAATTTGCTATATCGGGTGGTTCCCTCTCCTCCACGGTTCCTTTCTGCAAATCCTCCAGATACTTCTCTAGAAATTGTTCTTTGTCCTGAATTGTTTTTATTTTGATCTTCCTTCCATTGAAGTTAAAGGACAGTCCTTGTGGAAATTCCCATCTGAATGGTATGGTGTTTTTCTTCAGCAGGTCTACTAGACTCTTGTAGTATGTTCTCACCTCTAAAATGTATTTAGGAATGTCCTTAAAAATCTGTATCTGACAATTTTGGATCACCAATGCCTTTTGGTAATGCAAATTCAATATTCTATCTCTTTCTTCTTTTGATCTCAAAGTAATTAAGCAATCCCTTGGTTTTTTGTCCTGCCTTCTACCCAATCGAAAGGCTGAAATTATCTCAAGTTCCTCATCTTCCTCCCATTCTTCCCGCCAAAAAGTTATGATATTCTCTGTGAGAAATTTCACAAGGTTGTCCCCTTCCACTTCAGGCACCAATCTAAATTTTAAATTCTTCTCTTTACGTTGAAGTTCCAGTAAGGAGAGGGCTGCATCATGCTCATTCACTTTTTTAACAATAGGCCCAAATTTTTCCTTTGTCTCTTCAGCTGTTATTTTTGCACTTTCTGCAATCTTTCGTGTTTCTGAATTTTCCTGAATTAATCTATTTATAGAATCTGTGTTCGATGCGACACTAGCCGTATTCACGTCCAACCTTGTTGTCAACTCTGTTAATTTTTTAGAGTTCTCTGTCGAAAGTTTTGTCAATGCTTCCAGGGATTGATTTATTTTAAGTAGAGCCTGAGTCATAGGATCCATAGAAGCTGGTGTTTTTTCCTGCACAGCTGCAGTTCCTGATATAGAGGCCCTTTTCTTGTGAGCTAGTTTTGCTTTCTGCCTTGTTACTATCTCATCTGTAGGGGCACTCATATCCTCAAGGTCGTTCTCACAGAGTTGATTCCCAAGTGGAAAATCCCACTGTTACTTTTTCAAGTGCAACAGTTTCAGATAGAGCCCTCTAGAGGGAGTATTCAATTGTATCCAAATGGCAAAGATGGAAAAACAACAAAGAAGCAAGGGAATACAACAGTAGCCAAAAGTTTCCAATATCCAAATTGTAAAGTCTCTGTTTTTCTATGTGGCCAAAATGCAACAAAGTACATCTAAGGTCCGATAACTTTTTTGCAAACAAGTCCCCACTTCTCAGAGTTGGACAGACCACGTCCCAGGTGTCTTGTTTGGGCAGCCCGACCCCAGGGGATTTGGCAATGGAAGTTCTTAATTTTTCATTAATTTTCCAGCAGATTAACAACGTTCCAATCCCTTCCCCCCTTCTCCAATGATGATGTCTTATTTATATGTCACCCATCTGACTGGGTTGCCCCAGCCACTCTGGGCAGCTTCCAACAAATTAAAACATCAGACACTATGTGTTTGGAGTAGTTGAGGCAAGCCAATCCAAGCTTGTGCTTGTTTTAATGCTGTAGCTGAACCAGCCAGAGAAAAAGTTATTGACGTGTGTAAGTAGATGGTGGAGACTTGGATCCCTGTGCATGACAGAAGGCAGTTGTACTCGTGATCTCTTGCATGGGTGCTCTTTCCCTGGAGAGTGTTTCAGTTCTTCAAGGTGGCTTCTGGCATGAAAAAAGAGGGCTGGCAAAGTGCCCCAAATTGTTCTCCTCTTGTACCCAAGCCACAACCTTCTTTGCCATTTCTATGTGCTTGTCCTTTTGTAGGTTTTGAAGTACACAGCAGGTGAGATTAACTATGGAGGCCGGGTGACGGATGACTGGGACAGGCGCTGCATCATGAATATTTTGGAAGATTTCTACAACCCAGATGTTCTCAATCCAGAGTTTTCTTACTCAGAATCTGGTGTCTACAAACAGATTAGTACCACTTATGACCTTAATGTAAGTTGCATAAACTAGTAGGCAAACACACTGCACTGTAGAAAGAATTAAACCTATACTAGTCTGAGTGTGGTGTTCTGTATGTGCCTGGTTAATTCAAAAGTGAACCACTTTTCTAAGAGTCTGTATCAGATTTGGGAAGATCTCTCACAGATGAGTCTGTTCATGAAACAAAATGCACGATGCTGTCGCAACGGTTGTAACAGTTCTTCCAAAATACAAATTTTGGTTGAAACCCTGAGTGACAGGTTAACCAGGTAAACACCTAATAATTTGCACTATTGCACCATTTTAGTGTTGTTAGCCGCCCTGAGCCCGGCTTTGGCTGGGGAGGGTGGGATATAAATATTATTATTATTATTATTATTATTATTATTATTATTATTATTAATTATTATTAGAATGTGTTCTTTTATAACTGTTGGAACAGTTTCTCCCTTTCTTTCAGTAGTTTACTTTTGGTCTTTCTTAAAGAAATTCCTCCTCATTGTTCTGCATGTTGATTTTCCTCCATAGGGATACATCCAGTACATCAAGAGCCTTCCCCTCAATGACATGCCTGAGATTTTCGGATTGCATGACAATGCTAACATCACCTTTGCTCAGAATGAGACTTTTGCACTACTTGGGGCCATTATTCAACTTCAGCCAAAGACATCAACAGCAGGAGGGCGGAGCAGGGAAGAGGTCTGTAAACCTGCTACCCTAATGGAAACTTAGTGCATACCCCCACCCAGAAATACTCTTTAATAGAAAGAGCTGCCTGTATACCAAGAGGCAGAACAGAAATGGCTCAGAATGCCACAATGGGCACAGTTCAGCTTCCTGAGAATCTTCCCTTTCATTTTAAAACAAAAACATTTCTTGTCCTTATGGCTGAGAAGAGAACCTGAAAAGTGTTTGAGCAATGTCTCCTGAAATCTCAGAAAGGAAGCAGAATAAGAGTTCTAGGAGGCAATGACAGCTCTTGGCCATGACTAAAAATCATGCAGAATGTTATGCAAAATAAATAATATTCAGCAGCACTTAATGTGCATAATTTCTACAGATCACAGAATTCAGCACTTTTTTGTGCAGAAATTGAATTGTGAAGTCAGAATATTTTTTAAAAAAATGAATAGCATTGTCCTCATTACAGAACTACTTTGCTATGTGAAGATCTCTACCTGTCTTACAGTAGACATCTCAAGGGTGCAAAGGCACCCACCTTAAAGGTTAGGTGACCTTACAGCCTGACGGCAGTATAAACTGCATATGTAATGTGAGAGCAGAAACAAATTACAGAGTAGAAACAATTTAATTTTCATCTTAGACACGAGTCTTCTCTCACCCAGTTTAAATAAGCTACTCTGAAGTTCTCCACCCACAAACTGTTGCTTCCGCGTCTTTTCCATCCATTTTCTAGATTGTGGAGGAGACCTCAAAAGATATATTGGAGAAAGTGCCTCAGCCCATTGACTTGCAGAGAGTAATGTTGAGATATCCTGTACTGTATGAGGAGTCCATGAACACTGTTTTGGCGCAGGAAGTGATCAGGTACAAGTCTTACTTTAACCCAGCTTTTTGCAGGACTCCTCTGCAGGTGCCTCTCAGAGTTTACAGTTTAGTAAACTGAAACTAGTAGAGGAGCAACTGCTAGGGAGAGCAAGTAGATACAATAGATCTGCAGGCAGGTAAATGAGGCAGGAGCTGCCTTTCTCCACCTGTTTGGGCATTTGAGGACAAACCTCATTTACATTACCCTCACAGCACATATATTTGTGTTTCAGCTTAAGGTTATGAAAACTGAACTATTTATAGCTTTTCTGACATTGAAATGTGGAAAGAAACAAATACCCCCTCCCCATCCCAGAATTCATATTTCAGACATATTAATATCTAGTTATGCTGAAAATGAATTTAAACAGCCTTTACAGAGCTGCATATGATATAATGTTGAGAATTTTGTTGAAAATCAGCAAAATAAATTAAACATGATATCCCCAAGTTTACACAATAGTGTAGTCATATATGCTCACAGAAGTTATTAAAATCACAGCATTGGATTAGTTTGCTCTTTTTTTTAACAAGAATACCTGCCTTGATTTTGCACAGATACAATCGTCTGCTGGCAGTCATTGCAGCGAGTTTGAAAGATCTGCTGAAAGCTCTCAAAGGCCTAGTGGTGATGTCATCCCAGCTGGAACTGATGTCCATCAGTTTATACAACAATATTGTCCCAGAGATGTGGAATAGTAAGGTACTTCTGAGTGCTATGCACAGTTTTTGGTAGTTGCAGCAGTGCAGCAGGTTGTTTTGCAAAATGGGAGAAACACCTCTACACCACTTAGCTGCTATGACTGGTCAGTTTTTTCATAAGGAACGCCAAGCCAGACTGAAACTTCACAGATGTACAGATGAAGCCAAACATTAAAAAACACTTTTTCTTGCTTACATTGTAGAAATTTAGCACCATAGATTACTGGCTGACCAAGTAGAGTTAATTTTAATTTGCATTTAAAATGTTTGCCTCATAGCAATTCAAAGGACTGGGACTTACAGATGCTTAACAGCTCTTTCTTCCAACGCCATTCTTCCCACAGGCCTATCCCTCCTTGAAGCCCTTGGCCTCCTGGGTGAACGACCTGCTGCTGCGCATTGACTTCTTGCAGAGGTGGATTGAAAAAGGGATCCCACCTGTGTTCTGGATAAGCGGCTTCTTCTTCCCACAGGCTTTTCTAACAGGGACACTGCAGAACTTTGCCAGAAAGTCTATCATATCCATAGACACCATCTCTTTTGACTTCAAGGTCAGTGGATCATGTATCAAAAGCTCATCAAGTGATGTTTTCTTACCCTTTTACCTACTGAAAACCCAAGTGTCAGCTTTGCAAGTGAAAGGTACCTGTGGTTCCTAGTCCCCCATTACATTTAAACCACTACAGTAGTGGTTCCCAATTACCACAAAGCACCCCTACTTTTTAAAATTCGGTAGTTTGTTATGTAAATGGTGATACAGGTATCCCCAACTAGACACAATCATTCTGCTCAGATACAGACAAACTCCTTTGATATAATCCCACAGGCAGGCTTCTTTTTCTGTTGTTTCAAACTGGCACATTTCTTTTACCTGATTGATTGATGAAAACTTGCTTTCCCACCCTCTCAATTTAGGTGATGAGTCAGCCTGTGCAGGCACTAACTCAGCGTCCTACAGAAGGATGTTACATCCATGGCTTGTTTCTGGAAGGGGCTCGCTGGGACCCCATGTTCTTTCAGCTTGCAGAGTCACGGCCAAAGGAGCTGTACACAGAAATGGCAGTCCTGTGGCTAGTTCCTGTGCCTAACCGCAAGCCTCCAACCAAAGGCATCTATCTGTGTCCCATCTACAAGACATTAACTCGTGCAGGTAAGCCTTTCAGGGAAAGGTTGGGTGAAGGATGCCAAAACTTGGAAAGGAACAGTATTAGAAATTCTTCTCATGAATCTAGCCTTTCTCAACTTTAGGTCCACAGATGGTGTAGGACTACAACTCCCATGATCCCTAGCTTAGTAGTGGTCAGGGATGATGGGAGTTGTAGTTCAACAACATATTAAGAAAGGCTACAGTAATCTCTCAGTAGGGGAGACAGGTGCTTTCTCATCTAAAATTCTAACCTGATTTTCAGCATATGTCCCTTTGCATCTTTGACTACTTTTAGCAAGATAAAAAGCTCCCCCCATCTCTCAAACAATCTGGGCATTACAAACAGTCCCTTGTTACATGGTGTTTGCATAAACCTTTGCTAGGGAAGGGGAAGCAGAACAAACAAGGAAGAAAGTGCTCTGCCCTCCAGCCATGACAATTTTTTCAGCTACTTTTCAGTCTCCAGAGATTTCTTTTGCAGAAATCATGCCAGTTTGAAAGACAAAAAAACTCCTGTAGCAAATGTCATTTCAGCCATAGGATCATCAGCCTGTAAGTGATACAAAGATATTATCTTCTTCAGTATACTACAGTCTAACACTGTTCATTTTCTTTGCTAGGGACACTGTCCACAACGGGCCATTCTACTAACTATGTGATTGCTGTAGAGATTCCAAGCAGTAAGCCTCAGAGGCACTGGATTAAACGGGGTGTTGCCTTGATCTGTGCCTTAGATTTCTAAACACTGAAGGAATAGACTTGAGCAGCTTCTTGAAGCTTAGAAGAGAATGAAGTTATGCAGGTGCTCTATGCAACTAGACTTGTTTGATGAAGCCGCCTCTGCTGAAACACAGCTGATCATAAGATTGTGATAATGCTATCATTTCATTAATTTAATCCTGTAACATTAATAAAATATCAACTTTGGTTTCGCAGACAAGTGTGGCACTCCTAACTGGGATTTCCCTCATCCTGTAGACAAAGAGGACACAAGGGTGTACTTGCTAAGATGTATAGTGACAAAAGCATTTCTGTTTTTGCAAGTATAGAGACAAAATTTAAGTTTTAAGGTCTGACCAGAGAAATCTTCAGATGGGTATACATTTTATTTTCTGACCCAGAACTGGTATTTACAGCACTTGAAACTGACAAAACAAAAGACAGTTGATTCTGTCAACATATAAAAAATAATAATTCTACAGTCAGCATCTGTACATATTTTCAGAGAAAGCAAATGCAGTTCTGCTCTCAGCTGCACTACCATCTCAGGAATCACTGGGTGTCCTTTCACTCCTCAGCTTGTGGTCTTCTTTTGCTTTCCACTAATCATTTCTGGTATTACAAAAGAAGACTCAACTATACATGTTCATGGAATGAGTTTCAGCAAAAGAGAATTTTTTCCAGAAATCCTATGATAGCCTATGACTACCAGCAAGCATAGCCTACAGCAAACTTGCAGGTGGGTCCTGGTCTCTCTCTTCAATATGAACGCTGCTGCATTTACCATGTACAGTCAAGCTTCGTTTGTCGAAAGTAATCCATTCCAGAAGCCTCTTCGGCTTCTGAAATGTTCAGCAACCAAGGCACGGCTTCCGATTGATTGCAGGAGCTTCCTGCACTCAAGCAGAAGCCGCATTCGGCTTCCGAAAAATGTTTGAAAACCAGAGCATTTACTTCCAGGTTTTTGGTGTTCGGGTGCCGAATCATTAAAAAATGGAGCCATTCAGGAACTGAGGTTTGTACTCTATTTTCACAGGACACAGTAGACAAGAAGGTCTCAGGTCGGCTGTGGTGGCAGTAGAGCTGCCGTGCTGATTATCCAGCTTGCCTATCTTTTACCATTAAGCCTGCTGCTGCAGCAAAAGACTGGCAATGAGGTAGAACTGGGGGGGGGGGGGGGGATTGTACACCCTTGCTGGCAAGTAGCAGCAGCAGAGGGTGACTGAGTATGCAGGTGTAGGGCTGCTGAGCAGTGTCCACAATCCCAGGTATACCTGCACACTGATGATCCAGCTGTCTCTGCCTTGGCCATCACCCATGCTAAAGGCATAACTCCTCCCTCGTTGATCACTGCCACCACTGCTGAGAAAACTACTACTTCTTGCCCTGTCTCACTTTTCACTATAAAAGCATACAAGGAAAACCAATTATCCAACGGTAGCCCTTTCATCAACAGTCTGCTTCCTGTCTGTGCCTCAGAAGTGTTAACAACCCATAAAAAGGGTCACTTCACATTCACTGGCAGCAGTGAAGGAGCTGCTTTTCTGGGGCTTCTTCCTTTATTCCACTTGCCACATGCATTGGGGAATCACACAGAGAGACCACTGTCATGATTCCTACCCACCTGATTTTTTTTGGTGGTCTAACAGTTCCAGAGAGCAAAGAGAAAACAGAACAAATACCTATGTTACTTCTAGCATATCATGACACTAATCCACCCATTTCAACTGTTTGTCTCAGCATTGCTTTAACTTCATAAAGGGTGGTTTTATGCAGCATAATCTGAGCAAAAGCCAAGGGACTTTCAAGGGGGACCTGAGGCTACAGTTTATCAACCCCCAAGATCAGGAAGGGGGAAATAATCTCGTATGATTGATCATTCTGATCCTTTTCTGTGCATGGCTAACAAACAGAAAAATATAACAGAAAGCAGCACACACTTCAAGGTATACACCCCTATAAATTGTGAGTCACACTGTGTCCTTACTTTGGGCACCCACCGCCCGTTTCAGAAATTCCTCTCCCTGTTCCTGCAACAACTGAAGAAACCACCCAGAGAAACATTAACAGGACTGATACTGAACTGAAAGACCTTCTGCAAAGGAGGAGCAAAGAAGCCTGACCTTCAAGTGGACAGCATCCCTTCCAATGCACATAATAGATTCCTGGAAAAGGGTAGATGGCCACCTGTAGTCTACTACAATGATAATATGGCTCAGAAAAAATATATATACATTTTAATACAGAAAATAGATAATAGCCTCCCAGGAGAACCCAGAGCCATCGGCACTGGCCAGAAACAATACATAGCCAGTTCCTTTTTTGCTGGGAAAACTGAACCCAACACCACACCAACTCCTGCTGCAATGCCCTTCTAGAAGGTGGCAGGAATTTGGTTTCTCCTTTTCCAATAATCTCCCTACAGAGCTTCTGAAGGATGCCATTGGCTACTGCAAGATATACTGCAGACGGATTTAGGACACTGAGTAGCAAATTCAAGTGCTGTGTTAAGTAGGATCCTCAAGTGGTCCTGGTCCTTAGGGTTTGGAGAAAAGTTACACTGGAATGCCCACATAGTCACCACCATTAAGAGGAACATCTACAGCCCATTTGAATGCAGGTGGATTTGCATGTAACATTACACTAACACTGATTATTTGAACAGAGATGTTCAGTGCAAAGCCCGTCTCCTGGGCACTGCCCAGCTGGTAGAGCCTGAAATGTGCACCAGATGACCAAAGTGACAAGCAGTGAACACAACGTACTGTCCAAAGGCCGGTGCTACTGACGCTTGGCTTTATACGGCCGGGAACGTTTCCGCCGGTCAGGCTTCCGCTGCTTGTGGAGACGCCCAATGCTGACCCCTTGCCGCCTACGCACAGAGATGTTCTGTTCAACAAGGCTAGCCAACATTCCTGCAGGAAGAGAGTTTGAAAGGTTAGCTAAAGAGAAACAATTGTTATGCAGTTAGGAATGTTCTTTCCTTTTTAGCCACTTCAAAACACAAATTCTAGGGAAATAGCTTTACTTGCCAAACAAAAGTCTTGGGACCTTAAACCAAAGATTTATTGTAGCATAAAGGTTGGTGAACTAAAGCTTCCATAGCCAGTCCTCTAAAGATTACAATATTCATATTTAAGGTGCATTTTAAGACATACTGTCCTTCAAAGTAAACTATACAAGTCTTCAATTCTGTACCAGAGGGACGGTTAGATAGTCAGGAGCATTATATGGATAATCAGGAATTATTTAAAAAAGCATGCCCAAACATGGAAACTCTTCAAAGGTCCGCTTTCTGGATACTGCCTTCAAAGGGAGGAGATTTAGAATCAAAGCTGCAGTTTCCAAAATGCAAGTGAAGACCAAAAGAACAGTCCCTGATGCCAGGACTGCTCAACAGGCATCTTACCTTCTTGTGCCAGCATAGAGATAAAGGTGCATATGAATTCATCATAATTGTGAGTTCTTCTCTGGTCATCAATCTAAGGGGAAGAGTCAGTAAGGTGGAAGAGAATTATCACTTCAGCAGTTATAGTCAAAGCAGCCAAGAGAAAATGTTTGCCAATGTTAACTTTCATGTTGCTGACTGGCAGTATATGTGAATTAGGTCTACTGTATCTTATCCAAAATAAGCTTGGGAAATTATATCCAGTGGCACACCAGTGCCCACAAATGAAGAACTATGGCAAAGCCCCATTTTCTCCAGTTTTTAGTAGATGTATAATAAGTAATAGACAATGAGATTTCCAGCTTCAGGCAAGAGGCACTGTGCAAATATTACTAACCCAGCCAAAAAAGCAGTAGCTTAGCATCATGAATGGACTCCTGGTATGATGTATTCTGATTTTGCTTTTCTGAAGACTTCTTTTCATATCAGAAACTGTGGTCATGGTGAAGGAAAGTCATCTCATGATTACCCCCCAAGATGAAACACCCTGCTAGAATACCTTGAACTTCTTCCTTTTCTCTATCTCCTCCTTTAAACAGGCTTCATAGTTAGCTATTTCGGCTTCCACACATTTCAGCAGTGCCAGCAGCTCCTGCCAGAGCCAAAACAGGGACATATGAACACACCCAATCCCCAACAGTGTTTTCTCGACTTGCAAAGTCAGCAGAAAAAACAACGCACCATCTAGAACAATCTCACATGAAGCACAAAGAACATCTCATAGCTTCAGTGCCAGACCAGGGCATTTTGTAACTCATAGAGTAGCTCCCCGGGCGGCGGGTACTCAGTCCAGAAACCATATTAAGAGAGGCTGCAACGGGGGGAAGTTGTTCTACCTAACGGCAGCAAGGAAGAAGGGGAAAAAGCCACCAGCAGTAATGTAGGAAATTAACAAGCTGCAAGGTTTAGTGTTACACAGTCTCATAGACCTTGGACTGTCTGAAGCAGGCATCCCCAATCCTTCAGCCCTCCAGATGTTTTTGACTACAATTCCCATCATCCCTGACCACTGGTCCTGTTGGCTATCATGGGAATTGTAGGCCAAAACATCTGGAGGGCCACAGGTTGGGGATGCCTGGTCTGAAGCATAACTGTGAGGAATTGCAGCATCTAAAACTCATACTACCAACGGGTATCAGCTGTCTTGGGGAGGGAGGGGAGCAGGGGTAGAAATGCTTACTTTAGGAGAATACTTTTCCCCACAAGGGAGATCACCAGACCGACCAAGTCCAGCCTTCTCCTTGCTGTCATTTGCTTCACTTGAGTCTCTCTCTTCTAGTTTGACAGTGGACTGAAGCTCTTCACTGGATTTGCTAGAAGATGAGGAGTTTTTCCCACCATCTGGTATCAGTGGAGAAGAGAGCAAAAAGGAGGAATGCTGCAGGAGAGTTGGACTAGGTGACCCTTGGGGTCCCTTCCAACTTTACAATTCTAACACACAGGGTGGATTCATCTTATTAAAACCATTGTATACCACTTTTCATTTCAAAGAAATACCAAAGTAGTTTACAAAATAAAACACAGCTGCATATAAGCACAACATAACAATAAAACATCAACATCAAATCAAGTAGCCAGAAATGCCAGGAAGTGACATTAACATTTAGGAAAATACACAAATGGTTTAAGTACTTCTGTAGTGTTTAAATACATGTTTTGAGCACAGGTCATACTCATATTCCTCCTTTGAGAACTATCCCATGCATAGTCCTAGGCCAAGGCTATAGTCACATCAAGTCAACACTGGGCCCTTCTATAGGGATTACTCATAAGCATATGCCTTGCTTCGACACAGTTCACACATGCTTTGGGAGGAGAGAAGTTGTGAAGATTATCTGATAGTACTTTGGCTCTGCTTCCAGAATCAGCAATGAGCCAGACTCTTAGTGATGGAAAAAGGAACTCTGGAAAAAGGAAGAGCAGACTTTTGCTGTAATGCTCTCACCAACAAACTGCAGAAGTTAGGGGAACCTCCACAATATATGCCATATTCATAATCATTGCCCACCAAACTGCAGGTTCATCCCTACACCCAAAAAAGCTTTTAAAGGCGCCTAGCAAAAAAACCCCACATGGGCCTTTTTCTCTGTAACCTGGCAGGTTTCAAACCTAAGAGTACCTCTATATGCTGTTTTCATAAACGTCATCCCTTTAAAAAACAGGAAAAATTAAGTGAGCCTTTTAACTTTTCTAAACAAAACCTGTCCTTGCAGTTTCTCCTTCTGAAGTTTGGCAGGATTCATCTCCTTAGAAGAGACTATCATGCCTGCAAATTTCATCCAATTCTACCCAAAATTAACACATACATAGATGGTTCCTCTTGGGGTGGGTGTGTTTAAACTTTAAATGTGCCTAGCATGAAAACTCATTGTCCTATGTTTCTATAAGATGGAAAACTTCTGAATCAGGATTTGAACAGAGAACTGAAATGGATAGCCTCCAAATCACTCTCGACTGAACTGGGTTTTGAACTGAATCAGGATCAGCACACCCCTACCAAACAGCTTTTTGTTCTATTCTTATGCCTTTGGTATCTAACTGGAAACCATTGGTCATTCTCTCACTGCTCATCATAGAGTCAGAACCGTCTGCTCCAGTAGTTACAGGAGTACAGGGGCTACAGCCCTTCCCCTGAACCTTACCTGTTATAGTAAGTGGGCAGAAAACCCCATCCTCTGTGAGGTGCAGCAAGCCTGTGCTGATGATAGGCCCCAAATCCCTCACAGCTCGATTGTAGCGTATACAGTCCACACGCAGAAGGCTATCCTCCTCCCCAAACAGCACCTTGGAGATGTGAGAGGTGACAGGGCTGGAGGGACGAGTAGGGTTGGCTGAGCGGATGGGGGAGCGGAGTGGGGAATTGAAGGCACTCCCAATCTCTGAGGCAGTGTCCGTACTCTCATTGCTGGGTGTAGGAGATGGTTGGGAATGGGCAACAGCAGCAACAGCAGTGCCTCCACTGCTGGTCTTGATTGACAGGGGGATGGAGAGATCCTTCTGTGTTTCCTTGAGCTTCTCAGTTAGGACATTAATAGTGTTGGGCTGCAGCATGGAGAGCTGGCCATCTGCACTCCCCACCAGGGGCTCCTGCTTCACTGGGCCCTTCCGCTTGTATCTGTTCAAGATTGGGGAACAAGAGAGGAAGATCAATTGAGAATGATTGAAGGGCAATAGGAGCAGAAAATATCAGCCATAACAGGTCTGATGGAAACAATCAAAACATCACAGTATTCCATATTCACATTCAGTAATATACAATTTAAAAATGCAGAACACCAGGAGTCTCTACTGTAAAGGATTTGTCTGTTTGTTTAAATCAGTGTTTCCCAAACTTGTGTCTCCAGCTGTTTTTGGACTACAATTCCTGTCATCCTTGCTCACTGGTCCTACTAGCTAGAGATGATGGGAGTTGTAGTCCAAAACCATCTAGAGACCCAAGTTTGGGAAACTCTAGTTTAAACAGTTTGTATCCCACTTTTCACCAGGTAGGTCTCAAATCAGCTTACAACAATAGAATACGCAAAATTTAAAACAATTAAACCTCTGAAATTTAAAATCTCCTTTCACAAGGGAGTGAGGCTTCAAATCAAAGCCAAATATAGCAACTGAAAATGCTGGTTTTGAAAAATAATCACTGACTTGCATTGAAAAGCTCCCACCCTCTATTCTATGCCTATAGAGGAGAAAAGGGAGAATGAATCACCATTACCTCATGGTGGGATTGGCATTGCAAACTTCCTCCTCCTCCTCCTCATCATAGTCATCCTCCTCGTCCGAGTACTGCTGGTGCTGCCGTACTGGGACCCGGCTCCGGCCCACTCCTGCTGCAAGGTCCTCTTCCTCCTGCATTGCATATCAGAACACACCTTAGGAATGCAATCTGGGAGGATCTACTGCCCTCAAAAGCCCCTCATTTAACCAACAGTCCTTCGCAAAGAAATATCCCAGGCATCACCCGAGCCCTGAGAAACCAGCTTTTTAAGCCCATATCTGTAGTGCCAAATTTCTCATTAAAATAGCTCAAAAATGGCAAAAAATAAATAAATGTGATCTTGCCGAATAAGCTCAACAACAGAAAAAGCTTAACAACCTTTCTGTCTCTATTTTCACTGATTGAAATATGGGAACCCTAGATCAGGCCAATGGCCCATCCTGTTCTCCCAGTGACTAACTAGATGCTCACAGAAAGCAGGATATGAGCTCTCATGTCCCACTTGTACTTCCCAGCAACTGATATTCAGAGACAGAGATGGCTATTCCGACAGAACACAGCCACGGTGCTTAGCAGCCACTGACAGCCATTTATTCACAACATAGGAATGTTCCTACTTCATACCCACTAATGGACAAGCTAAGAGCCAGTGGAACTTCAGTGGAACAACCTACAAAGCAATGGCAGCCACCTATGTAGAAAAGCTTTAAAAAATAAATAAATACCGAAGGGAGATTCTCATGTTAACGATTTGTTTCAATTTGGCATGTAAAAGAAAGCTTGACAACAAGTCACTGTCAACTGGAGATTCGTAAACCAGAAACTTGAATGAGATACTTGTGTTCAGCATAGCTCCCCTATACTTACTTGCATGGGTGACTTGGCATAATTGTGGTTATCCAGGAAAGCTGGCAGTCTCTGCATAATAGGGCTAGGGTTGGCCAGTGCCCCATTGATGCTGCTCACAGGTAGCTTATTGCCCAGCTTGGATTTGCTTGGAGGGCTCTGGGTTGATGAAGGCTGATCCTGGCCTCCAGACTCCTCAGTGCTCTCTGGAAAGAACACCTCTCTTTTATTTTCCCATTTGAGAGCATTTACACTTGCTTAGTGAGTAAATGCATACACCTCCAATGAGACATTTTCAGATGCACTGAGCAAGCACTCCATTCCAGAACACCACACGCTTACCCCAAATCCAACAAAGGCAAACAGAGACACTTAAATCTGATACAAATGCCTACAATTTGCAACCCTGTTTTTGCACTAAGGGACGGGCTAAAGCAGGCATGGCCAAACCTGGCCCTTCAGATGTTTTGGGACAACTCCCATCATCCCTAGCTAACAGGACCAGTGGTCAGGGATGATGGGAAATGTAGTCCCAAAACAGCTGGACGGCCAAGTTTGCCCATCACTGGGCTAAAGTATTATTTATTTATTTTGTTTAAATAGTAAAATCAGGCTCTCAGTGGCTTTCACTTAGTGAATGGATCCTTAATAAGCCAAGTTTATTTTGTTACATTTCTACTCCACCCTTCCTCCCAAAGGAGCCCAGGGTGGCAAACATCAGAATGATAAAATAAATAAACACACACACACTTACAAACAGTTAAAAACATCTAAAAACATATCCCATTCTGAGCATGGTTCTTTGTTCTCCGCACTCCACACCCCCCTTCTACATTTCCCCATACCTGCTTGTGAGCTCTCGGGGACCAGCTGCACTCGCCCCAGTGGCAGGGCGGTGGGGGGTTTGCTGTTTGCTGACTTTGGCTCTTCAGAAGCCTGGGCCTCCAGGAATTTCTGGGTGTGGACCAGCTCTGGTTGCGTCACACGGATTAGCTGGTGAGGAAAGAATATAGATAGAACAAAGCAATTCACAAAAAGGAAAAACCCACAGACACAGAAGGAAAGCAATGAAGTTCCCATCTACATGTCAGTTCCCAGTTAACATGCTTCCTTAATGAAAAGGCCAGCCAGGAGTGGGGAGGAGGAGGATAACCATGTAACCTCTTGCACTATTTATTTATTTCTGCTATTACTGAATTATATGGGGCTGCTGCCACTGCTCACTCTGATCACCAACCCCCCAACCACCATCCTTTCTTCCCCCACCTGACCAAACACCCCACTCCCTCTCCATAGCCCCGCTTCCCTCACAGCTCATTAAACGTTTAATGGAGGGAAGGACGCCAAACCACTCTCTGAAGTGCTTCCCAACCACCTTTAAACACCACTTCGGCAAAGGGGGAGGGAAACAGTGAGAGAAACAGCTCTCTGAGCCTTCCCCACATTAAACATGACTCCTTCCTTAGCATCTCACATGGGCTGTACAGCAACTTACTTGCTCAGCTGCCTGCTGCACTCTTGTACATAATACAAGCCATAATACAGTGTGGCACTTACAAACACGTAGTACAGAAAGACTTTGGTTCAAGCAATGATTTAGAAAGGATTCATTTTGGTTCCCACGCCAGGCTCAGAGGCCAGCCCACAGAGGGCCTTCCCTGAATTCTATACATACAGAAGTCATCTTCCAGTGTTTCTAAATTGAGGGAAAGTGGGTGAAAAATGTATACAATCTGCAGCCCCAGTAATGGTTCAACAACATCAGTCTTGTACACAGACATACAGATAGCCAGAAGCAGTCAAGAGAAGAGATTCAATTACTAGGCTCATCCCAAACTTACCTGCTGCAAAGCCTCTAATACAGTTTGCCGGTTCATCTTCAAGATATGCAGCTTGGATTCATACTTCATCCTCCTGTCAGGCACGACTGCCATCAAGTTAAAGCGGATGTCATGATATGGCTCCCTGCAGGAAGACAGCATCAAGTGCTAAGCGCCCCAATTCAAAGAACAGGGTGAGTCTTTGAAAAGAGGACCCATGGAACATGTGTACTCTGTATCCACAGGGCCTCTTTTAAAGGACTCACCCTGTATTTGCAGCAGTATATTTCCCTCTGTCACACAATGCTAACATCACAGTGTATGGCACTGAATGGACAAAACTATTGGAGTGCAGGTGCAACATGTCTTAGGACCAGAAGACGGCCTTCCGGAGAAAGCTGAACCAAAGCAGGATCTACAGAATGTGAGATCCCAGGAGAAAGACTTGTCTCTTCTGAATCACACCCTCCTAACTTATCACAGGATCCTAACTAAACATGACAGCTATGCAACATCCCAAGTAACAGAGGCACTATGCCTCTGAATGACTGCACATAGACTCACGAGCAGGAGACTGCTAATGCGCACATGTCATGCTCATGGGCTTCTCATAGGCATCTGGCTGGCCACCATAAGAACAAGGTCTTCCTATGCTATGGCACTTTGATCATTTACCCTGCTGTGGCAAGTCCAATTCTCTCCATGATCACTCTTCGAGCTTTGTCTGTCCATTCCTCCTCTTCTGCCCACGGCCCTGAAAAAGCAATAGGTAAATGTAGAAAGAAAGAAAGAAAAGGTCCCTGCTATCAAATCAAATCAGATTAAATGCTAACAGATTAAATGAGCTTGAACTGCATACGCAACAGGGTGTGTAAAGGTGGTTCAGTTAAGGTAAAGAAATCCATCGCAAGACCTATCATGTACAACAACCCTTGGGAATGAGCTCACCTGAGCTTCCCATGTGGTTGGCTAGATTCATCCATGCTACCTGCAAAGTCAACTTACAAAATAAATGTAAATTGTCCCCCTTTAAGCTGTTTATTTCAGCCTAACCCTGAGACCCAGAACAGGTTATCAAATCTAAAGAAAATAAAAACCCAGAAACACATTCAGATTAAAAACCAAACCACTCCTTCCCATTGTATCCAGGTGCTTTCTAATGCTGTTCTCCTACTCAACCATTTGCAGAGGTTACCAGAGTAAGGCATTTCCGCCCATTCTCTCTCCTCACACCCCCAAGATGTAACAAAATATACCCAGAAATCCTTAGATATGATGTTGCCTCCAGTCATGATTCAGTCCCACTCTTTAACGAGTTCCCCAAGGTACATCTATTTCCTAGACCTTTGCTAATTCATAGTTTACTTTTCTTCCGACCTCTTCTCTTGCCCACTTTCTTTTCTTTTTTCACATGTGCCCATCTACGTAGATAAGTTTGCACACAGTTCTGCTATCGTTTATTTTACTTACTGCAATGATTTAATGCAGTAAGAGTGCTCTGATGGTGTTTCCTGCTTGGCAGGGGGTTGGACTCGATGGCCCTTGTGGTCTCTTCCAACTCTATGATTCTATGATTCTAATGTATTTCTTTCCTGCCTCACCAGAAGAATTTGCAGAGTAATAATACAACAAATACAAAATATACCAAAAACATCTGAAAAGAGCAACTGCGAGCAAATGAACAGTAGGACTAAAACTGCAAACACAGCCTCCCTCCTGCAATTCCTGCAGCCAAGCTGGTGCCGAATATATTGCTCTGTTTTCCTTTGGACCACATCAGCGAGGCCGAGAGAGGTGTTCTTGTCCTCTGGGCAGCCCAGGACTTCCATTAACACACTTCCCAGGCATACAACTCAGAGATGCACCCTACCGTCTCTCAAGAAAGATGGGTGCCAACAACATTTTTGATTACTCCAAATAACTTGCAGCCAGACCAACATTTTTAGTTTTTCAGATAAGCACAGTAGGTGGAGTCCCTTACCATGGTCAATGGGATAAACCTTCAGGCCATCCAGCTCAAAGAGTCTCCCCTTAATGGGAACGTAGCTGACAAAGTGAAAAGCCTCCATGGTTCGCACCGCACTGATCCCATTCTGTTTCTCTGGCAAATGCCGGGGCTCTGGCCTACCAAAAAACCAACAGACAAGAAGTCAGAATAGATGTGGTCTATTTTGCAGCAAGCATTTTTGCGTTGTGATCCCACTTACCTAGCATGACTGTTGTGGGCCTTGGCCAGTTCTGGGGCATTTCCAATGGCATAGCCTTTGCTCTGTGGGGAGGAAACAGAGCAAAAAGATAAGATAGCTTTATTTTCACTAGAGACCTTTATCAGGCAAGGAAGCCCCCCCCCCAATGCCACCTCCCTTCGTGATTGAATTCAGAATGGCATAGCTTGGTCACCACTCCAGCTAGCCAGGAGGACTACTCTCTAAGTAAAAGCTAAGTAAAATTTACTTAGAAATAATCTGCATGAGTTTTGCGAGACAACTACAACCACAGTTTGATCAGACAATATGGAGATTAAGTCATACTGGCTGGGAAAGAAGACACTACAAAGAAAGGATGTTTTATAAAAGCACTTGGGGAGATCAGAAGATTACAGTGATTTTAGATTTAAAAAGGTAAAGGACCCCTGACAGTTAAGTCCAGTCGCAAATGACTCTGGGTTTGCGGCGCTCATCTCGCTTTACTGGCCGAGGGAGCTAACATTTGTCCGCAGACAATTTTTCTGGGTCACGTGGCCAGCATGACTAAGCCACTTCTGGCGAAACCTGAGCAGCGCATGGAAACATGCGTTTACCTTCCCACCGGAGCGGTACCTATTTATCTACTTGCACTTTGACGTGCTTTCAAACTGCTAGGTTGGCAGGAGCTGGGACTGAGCAACGGGAGCTCACCCCATTGCTGGGATTCAAACGGCTGACCTTCCGATCGGCAAGCCCTAGGCTCAGTGGTTTAGACCACAGCACTACCCGCATCCCAATTTCAGATTATCCCACCCTCAATGCACCCTGCTGCATCATACCTCTGGACTAAACCCTTTTGTGAACTCCTTCATTCGGCTCAGAGTTGGCCCCAAGTCTACACTGTTGCAGTTCAGGAGGACACTCAACAACGCGTGTGTGGCACAAGAATTGGGGATCAGCTATAAAACATAATATTTACAAACATTTTGAAAAACAAAGCAATGAAACAGTCATCAACACTAAACATAAATCTACCAGTGTAGCTATTGATGCCTACAAGCTAAACATATGGTTCTTAATGCATGGTAATGGTTAGAGGTCGCAGTCAAAACTGGAAGGAATCAAAACACCATAGAATTCAACTCCCTGATGCAAGGCCCACACACCTAAAAATATCAACCTACACAAATCAGACCACGTTAGTAACAATGACACCCTTATTCAAGAGAAGTTTTGACAGAGAAAGTCACTGAAGTAAGCACACCAAGGTGCTAACAGATAACACCCACTGTATTGACTTGTTTGTCCCCAGTTGTGTTAGATGGTGACTGAGGAGTGTGCAAGACAGCTAAATCAGAAAGCTGTAATACCTTTGGAATAGTTCAACCCACAAGAAAACAGGAGCCTACTAACAGATGTTTCATTTTCAGTATATTCTTCTGAATCATTTCCATCTTCAGCATAAATCATGCTGAAAGTATATATTACAAGCAGATCTGAACATGCTAAGCAGAGATAGAAATTTGACTTATGATATCAATTCAATTGTATGTTTTGGTTTTTTTTGTCTGCGAGTTTCGGATTTCAGTGAATATTTTAGGTATCTAGCTAAGAAACCAGCAGATACACAAGGAGGGAAAGATACTGGCTTGGTTCTGTCATCACAACCTTAGTCTGATAAACCATGGGGATGTGTTGTCTGAACCAGGCCACAGTGAAGGGCAGTTTTATGGAAATGGACAGAGTAAATAAAGTAATAAGTTAAGTAACTGAAGGTAAGTAAGAAATTGTGGTTATGGCAGGCTCTGGGAATTAATGAATGAATACCAACACAAGGGCTGGAAGGTGAAATTCCCTACTCTGAATATGAGGATGCTCTATTCTGTAACCAAGTTATGAAATAAGACTTGGAGCCTTCCATCATGGAAGGCCATATCCCTGATCTCAAATTGGCTGTAGTCAACTGTGGTCACTCAGTGATGAGGAGTTGACACTCTGCACATACTCAAAAGCAGTCTTCTTGAACAGTAATTCACATATTGCAGATTGGATCCTGGGGATTTGTTTTCAGTGCCAAGTATTAGACTGGCTCACATTAAACCCTGTCTCTACCCAACTGGGGAGATCCTTCTTTCTTCATCCATGTCAGCTCACCTGATGAGCAAAGAACATATTATTTACAATGTCATCATCAATCACTGATGTCTCATCTACCAGAGTTGAGACCTTCCGTCGTGATCGGCGCTCTTCAATCCATTTGAAAAGGAAGATAAACCCATAGACTGGCCTGAAGAAAAGAATGGAGACAGCAGGGCACCAATGAAGCTGTATCACTTTTGAAGCATTTATTTTAACAGTTCTCTAGTCATTCACACATGCCAGCCTAAGAGCTTCAGTCATTTAAACAATAACTATAGCTGGTAAAAGCAGTGGGGGAGTAGACAAAGTCAACCATACCACATTACAAATCCCCATTATTGCATCATTCCTGATACTCCCAAATAGTGACAGCGACCAACAGAAATAGCTACAATCTAACATAGACCTTGGGTTGTATTCAGCTAACTTTTACTCCAAGTAGACCCATTTAAATAACTGGACCTAAATTAGTAATGGTCATTAATTCGGGTAGGTTTACTCTGAATGAAAGTTAGTTATCTACATTTAATTGTCTATGCTTTACTCACTATTTTTGTACTACTCTAAGCTACAGCAGTCTTGTATTTAAACACTAACCTGGTTGCCATAGCTGACCAGGAATGCTACTATCTTCTAAGAAGGCTAGTAACTTGTATGTGCTTATTTACATGGTTGTACTGCATTACAGAAGGTTTGGCAGGGGTGGGAAACTAGATCTATTTGGTGGGTCAAATCTTTATCTCCCACACAGACCACGTTTGAGAGGTGTGAGAGCAAAAGCACAGCCACAAAGCACTGTTTATCCACTGATTGCCAAGCCCTTTGCTAAGCACTTATGGCTGAGCCAGATCTTTACACAATGTGATTATTCACAAACATCAGAAGGATATTTTGCCTTTCTCAAATCAATATAATGATTACTAACTTACCCTTGGCATTTGCTCTGTAAATCATAGATTTCTTCAACTTGCACCCCCTTAACACCTACAAGAAGATATAGCAGGAGTCACCATGTGGGAAGGAGCAGTCAAGGAATATTAGCAAGGTGATATCCAATGTTAGTCATAGAGTAGTCCAAATGAAACAAAAGGAATTAACTCAATTCATTTATTTCAGTGAGGCTACTCTGAATATGACTAACATTCAGTATCATTCATAGACTACCAGTTGCCATACTCACCAAAATCCTCTACTAACAGAGTGAAGAGCCCTACAAAAGAATACAAGACAGAAAATTACTTACTGACCAATTCATGTATTCTTCAGAAAGAAACTTTTAGCATTTATTTCACTATGAATGTTAAACGCAAAATCATGACTAGAAATTATTTAGTCATACTACTGGGCACCTTCATAAAGAATTCAGATGTGTAATATTATTTTTCACTTTTATATCCCACCGTTTCACCAAAGCGTTCACATTGATGTGGATGGATGAGAGAACAAACCTGTGAAGGTTGGTGGGTAACTGGTGCAAGGTCACTTGTAGAGCTTTGCAGCCTGAGTAAGGGTAAAAACCCACTTCTCATCAGCACAGCACGGGTAAGGCACAGGGGCTGAGGGCCAGAGGGCTGGCTAGCTGGGGGACAATTTCCAAAGTCAGATTGGATTATATTCTGAGCCAATCTATTTCTTGTTGGTTTGTTTTTTAAAGTAACTCTGGTTAATTTTTGAGCTAATCTAACACAAGCTAAACAGTGCAATAATTGGGACACATACTTAATTTTTTTCAGCTGTGGTGAAGCATACACTAGCTTGAAAAACAGACAGCATATACATGTTAATAATAAGTCTTTCCCCTGCAGAAGGCCTCAGCTGTTTTCTATAGAAAGCATCTATTGTTACAACAGTGTTGGCTGTTGTATTCTAGCATTCCACATTTCCAGAAAAATATGCGTCAACCTTACATGGTGCATCCTTCTAATTGGTTGGAATAAGGTACATTTCAAGCCTTACTCTCACTGTTTGTTATTAAGTATTTAGACTTCTTTCACATGAATCTGACAAGTAGAGTTCGATTTGTAGAAAGACAAAGACATGAGTTTTTTTATTTAGAAATGTTTATAAAGCACTTAATATTTTAAAAATCTAAGTCGTGTACCATCAATCAGCCTTTCTCAACCTTGGGCCCCCATATATTGTTGGACTGTAACTCTCATCATCCATAGCTAGCAGGACCAGTGGTCAGAGTTGATGGGAGTTGTAGTCCAACACTATCTAGTGACCCAAGGTAGAGTACAGCTGGCTTAAAGGTACCAAATATATAATTTAAAAAGAACAAAACCTACAAAACAGTAACGGAAAAGTGCATAAAATCAAATAAAACAGAAATCCAAAGAGTTCAAGCTTGTAAAACAGGGTCCAAACTTATGGGTCAAGGAAAGCCTGGCCAAAAGGATAAGTCTTCATAGGACATGTGAACCACATGATGGCTGCTGCTTCATGTGTGGCAGAGGGAAGGGCATTCCACATTACAGGGGCAGTACAACGGCATAAAAACGTGCCCTGTCAAAATGATGATAAAAGGGCTCCATTCAGCTGAAGGGCATACACATACGCAGACCAATATGAACCTGGTTTTGGACATCTCCAAATAGGCCACCATCTCACATCCAATGTTATGGGACCTAACATGCCTTGCTGCCCACTTATCTTGGGCAACCACAAGGCAACATATCATCAGGATATAAAGTCGCCTGCCATTGGGTGGCACAGCATAGACATTGCATGCCCCAACTCCTCCTGATGAATCCCCTTAAAAGTTATAGCCGCCCTCTGTGCACTGCCACACATAGGGACAGCCCAATTTTACCGCCAACCTCTCTCTCGCTATCAATGCACCCCACAAGAACAAGCTTTTAGCCACCACCCGCCTTAGCCAGGTATCCTAATCCACCACCCTCCCGATTCCCAAGTGGAGGGGGGGGAGAGAAGCAGCACATCTCTCTCCCCCTTCTCCGGGTCCACCCACCGCCCGCCCCCACCTCTTCATTGCCCCCACCTCCCCCCTCCCCTCCCCGAGGCCTCCCCCTCACGACCCCCCGGCGACCGCGGGGTGGGGGGCTCCCATATTCACTCACCAGGGTCGCTCTCCAGCTCCAGCCAGCCCTTATTCATCTTCCTCCTGGGTCAGGCCCCAGCGCCATGACCGGCCCCAGGCCCTTCACAGACCCACCTGCCCGCCCACCTCCAGCTTCGGCCACCCGCCACCGCCCGCCCTTTGAGAGGCTCCAATTTCACTCCGCCGCCACCTACAACAACAGGACCCCTCACGCTCACGGCGCCGCCTCTTGAACACGTCATCTCGGCGCGACTCGAGACGCACAGCGTCCGCCCGGACGTAGGAAGAGGGAAATGGAGCGCGGCGAAAGATAAGTCGCGACGCAGTAAGAAAAGTCCCGGGCGGAAAGGGTTGGAGGTTTCCGGTTTGGGCGGAGTTTCAAGAGCTTTGAGCCTGCAGATGTGCTGGCGAATTCGGTTAGAGAAATAATTGAGTGGGGGCGGGGGGGACCGTTGCTACTGGTTTGATTTTGTTTTATTATATATTTTGTGTTCTCGTTTCGTTTTTCTATATTTGTATTTGTGAAGTTGTTCTGTGCTGTGATCTTCGGGCGAAGGGTGAGATACAAATCTAGCGATAGATAAAAAACAAATAAACTTTAAGCTGTCCTGAAGCGGTGAGGATACGACTCTGGGAAGCAGCCCGCCACTACTTTGCATATTTCTGTGTCTGCATTTCTCCCTAGCAGTCACAACCTTAAGCGGGGAATCGGTTCAGCTTGCGGCGGAAGTCCTCTGCATGCCTAGCCAGAAGCAAGCCTCCATGAGGTTTGAGAGTACAGTGGTACATCGGGTTACAGACTCCGCTAACCCAGAAATAGTACCTCGGGTTAAGAACTTTGCTTCAGGGTGAGAACAGAAATTGTGCTCCGGAGGCGGCAGCGGGAGGCCCCATCAGCTAAAGTGGTACCTCAGGTTAAGAACAATTTCAGGTTAAAAACGGACCTCCGGAACGAATTAAGTACTTAACCCGAGGTACCACTGTACTAATCCTCGCCATGGCTATTCGGGAGCTCTGCACCCAGTAGGAATTGCGCCCAGGTAATGGGGGTTGAGGTTGCAGAGGTGGCAAGAAGGAAGCCCCGCCCTGTGTAAACGTGCATGAAAAGGTAAAGGGACCCCTGACCATTAGGTCCAGTCATGGCCAACTCTGGGGTTGTGGCGCTCGTCTCGTTTTATTGGCCGAGGGAGCCAGTGTACAGCTTCTGGGTCATGTGACCAACAGGACTAAGCCGCTTCTGGCGAACCAAAGCAGCTCACGGAAACGCCGTTTACCTTCCCGCCGGAGCGGTACCTATTTATCTACTTGCACTTTGACATGCTTTCGAACTGCTAGGTTGGCAGGAGCAGGGACCGAGGAACAGGAGCTCACCCCGTCATGGGGATTCGAACTGCCAATCTTCTGATCAGCAAGTTTAACCCACAGCGCCACCCGCATCCCTGTAAGCGTGCATAGGATGGCAGAATTAAACTGATGGAAGAGTGCACAAACCAAGTCACGTCTCAACTGGAGTAATGTGTCCTCGTTGGAATATAGACAAAAAAGAACAGGTTCATGGGGGGGCGGGGTAATGAAGACAGTCACCAATACAGAACACAAATCCTATGAGGAAAGGTTGAACTGACTGATTATATTTACCCTGTAGAAGGGAAGGCACAGGTGGGGTATATGATAATGATAGCACTCTTCTCGTTACCTGAATGGCTGTCGTTATAGAACTAGAGGGCAAAAGACTTATTCTCTGCTGCCCTCAAAGGCCAGATCTACTAAGCTTAAAGGGGCACGAGATTACTTTTGATGGAAAGAGCAGTTTGACAGTTGAACCAATTACCTAGAGAAGTGGTGGATTCTTGCTTCAAGGAGAGGCTGGGGGATTTCCCAAGAATAAACTATTTTATTTTCAAGAATCCGTGAATACAGTAATATATTTTTTTTCTTATCCTTGGGCAATGGGAAAGAATTTGATTTTGAAAAGGCTACTTTTTAAAAATAAAAAAATAAAAACTAGTGATGGGACCATTTCTAGTGCAGGAGTGCCTGCATGCATCAAGCAGGGGCGTGGTCTACAAAGCCCCCTCCACCCTTATGGTTATCCCTTTCTCTGGATCAGGGCCCTCACAGACTGCAGAACTCATGGGCCTGCTGCACATCTAACCATTTAAAATATTTAGTCAGCCCTGTGGTACTAAAGATTGTGCAAGTTTATTTGTATTTGCTTCCCCACCCTCTGTCCCATTTATCCAGGAAGATAACCAAGAAGATTTTTGAACTGGAGGGCACCAAGATGATGAAAAAATATGGCAAGAAACTGAGCATCAGTAAGCCACATGATGGCAGTATCCCCAAAGATATTATGTCAAATAACCAAGGGCCTTTTTTCAGCCCTTAAACTGTTTTTATTTTGTTTTACTTTGGTGTGTATCTGTCCATCTGTCTGGAAAGGTAGCAGCTGTTCCTTTGTACAGTGGTACCTCAGGTTAAGTACTTAATTCGTTCTGGAGGTCCATTCTTAACCTGAAACTGTTCTTAACCTGAAGCACCACTTTAGCTAATGGGGCCTCCTGCTGCTGTACGATTTCTGTTCTCATCCTGAAGCAAAGTTCTTAACCTGAAGCACTATTTCTGGGTTAGCGGAGTCTGAACCTGAAGCGTATGTAACCTGAAGCGTATGTAACCCGAGGTACCACTGTAATCATATACCAGGGAAGAATTTACTTTTTTAAAAAATGGAAGGGGGGTTATAAAATCATAGCAGAAAGCCAAAAGCCACACATTACCATTTACTCCATCTTCAGTGTGCTCCCACCACTGGTATTCAAAGCTGGGTGCACATGAAGTTAGCTACGATCTACATGTAATCCATAGTTTCTTCAGATTTACTTCTGTTTGATGCATTTCCCCTCAAGACAGCTTCCATTCAATTTGAAAACAAGCCATGATTAATCTGAAGTTTGTGCAGGTCAAACAGCTGTTGCTCATGGGCAGATGACAGCACGTGCATAGATGTCAGCTTCCTTGAATAGGAGTTTGGGGGAGTTGCAGGTGTAGGAAAATAAAGCAGGTAATGTGCATCAAGTGAAGACAGCTTTGTCCCCTGCGTGGCACGTACTGCACGTGCAAATGTGACTTGAACTGCAGTGGGGGGAAATGATCTCGCTGCGTTTTAAGCCACTAATGTGTATATACCCTTAGTGACTAATCCAGTCCACCTGCCTGGAACAATCTATCACACTTTATGTGAAAATCTGTGCATTTTTAGAATCCCACAAATCCTAAGAGAAGAGCAAATAGCTCCAGTTGACTTTCAAGTGACCTGAGCTACATACATTAGTTTCATAGGAGATGGATCATAAACAGAATTTGCAGGGAGCATAGGTTGGTGAAAAGGGCACCTACATACTTTATGCTGGTCCTCCCATATTATAACCACATAATCAACTATCTTACATATAGTGGTTACTTTTGTGCCATGGCAGCTGCACCTGACAAATGGTTTCTTCTCCACAACATATGCAAGTCAAGCCCAAGTCCACCAACAACAGGGTACCATACATGGAACACTCCCCTCCCCCCCCCCCCAATCCTTTGATGCAACTTAGGCTGAGGGATGGTGACTGCCCCACAAGCATCCAGTGAGTTTCATGGCTGAGAAGGGTTTTGAAGCTGGGATTCCCCAGGTCATAGTCTAGTGCTCTAGCCACTAGGCTATGCTGGATCTTACCAGGACTCAACAGAGATGAGAGAAGTGTTAGTTATGGCAGACAGGAGCCTATGTGTTGCATCAAACTAAGTAGGATCAGCATGGTACAATCCTGCGCTTCCATATTGTTATCCATCCAGCTTTGTAAACTCAGGGAAGTCTGCATAACAAATAAATTGCCATGACATAGTTACTGCGCATGAAGCAACATCTCTGATCTCAAATAAAGGACTGCATCTCCAAATAAAAGTATCCCTTTAAGCAAAATAAACAATAAATAAATTTAAGCGAGGAACATTTGGTAACCATTAAGCACAGACAATCCATCTATATTAAAGGTGCCTTGTATCTGCTATTGAGTCATCGAGTCTTGACAGCAGACTGTGATTGCAGTTACATCACAATTGTCTTTCTACTCCCCACCCCCGATATTCATTGCAGATTTCTGTGAAAACTTCCTGATGCCACAAGCGCATGTTCCCACACAAGTAAATATTATTTGCGCAACGATTTGGATGGCGTGCTAGGAATTACACACACAGCATTGTGAAATAAATCAGCAGTTGCATAGCATGAGACGGGGAGAAAACGCAGCCTTAATCATCACGTCTTGGCATTGGCAACGTGAGGGGTCTCTCTTGCCAAGCAAGCAGAATCCCCATTGGAGCTAACAGCTGCCAGGGCCGTGCTGAACCAAGTCTTCTCAAAGATGCAGCTGCTTAAGAAAATCCCAGAGGAGTTATTTGGGCTGCCTGAAAAGCCATAAGTGATCAGGCCCTTACAAGTAATGTGTTTGCGGATGTGTTGCACAACAACATGGAAGCCACCATAGTACACAGTGAATACAGCGTACAAAGATTATTTGATGAGATCAGGCATATCCACAAGATTGCTCCATTTCTGCAAAAGTTTGGTGTTATGACAGGAGAAGGAAGGCCCTAAAAAATCTATATACCTCAGGTGTTAAAAGCCCAAGTAAAGAGGTGTTCCTTCAGCATCTGCCAAAAGAAGAAGAGGAGGAGTTTGGATTTGATATCCTGCTTTATCACTACCCTAAGGAGTCTCAAGGGACGCGGGTGGCGCTGTGGGTTAAACCACAGAGCCTAGGACTTGCCAATCAGAAGGTCGGCGGTTCGAATCCCCACAACGGGGTGAGCTCCCGTTGCTCGGTCCCTGCTCCTGCCAACCTAGCAGTTCGAAAGCACGTCAAAGTGCAAGTAGATAAATAGGTACCGCTCTGGCGGGAAAGTAAACGGCGTTTCCGTGCGCTGCTCTGGTTCTCCAGAAGCAGCTTAGTCATGCTAGCCACATGACCCGGAAGCTGTACGCCTGCTCCCTTGGCCAATAAAGCGAGATGAGTGCCGCAACCCCAGTGTCGGTCACAACTGGACCTAATGATCAGGGGTCCCTTTACCTTTACCTTTAAGGAGTCTCAAAGTGGCTAACAATCTCCTTTCCCTTCCTCCCCCACAACAAACACTCTGTGAGGTGAGTGGGGCTGAGAGACTTCAAGAAGTGTGACTAGCTGAAGGTCACCCAGCAGCTGCATGTGGAGGAGCAGGGAAGCGAACCCGGTTCACCAGATTACAAGTCCACTGCTCTTAACCACTACATCACACTGGCTCCCATGTATAATGAAGCCACAGTATATAATGAAGATGCCGGATGCACCTCTGTGAGGAGGCAGTGCCGCAACTTCTGGGTTGCCACAGAGAATGCCCTCTTCTTATCCACCATTACCCCCAAGCTTCTGAAGGCAGTGAAAGAACCAAGAGGGCTTCCTCTGCCGATCTTAACACTGAAGGAGGTCTGTAGAGAAAGAGGCAGACTTTCAGTTATTTCCTCACTAGATGTCTTTCTCCTTCCATTTTCTCCCCTGAGTAGCACACCATCTTCTCATGCCATCATTCTACTTCTATCTCATACCCTCCAAGATTTCTCCAATGAAAATAGGGACGTCCCATTCTGAATGTTAGTTCAAAATTCATTTGTACAAGCGAGGATGGAAGAAACTGGATTATAAATATGGAATATAACATCAAACAGAACTGTGTGTGTAAAGAAAGGAAAAAAGGAGGGAAGCTCTATTTTGCAAAAGGTTTATGATGGAAACTTGGAGCTGACTCTTTCCCATCCTTTATTATTTACAAAGTGAACTGAATTACACTAAGAGGACTTGGGATTTAGTTTAATTGGAAGTGTAATTTCTTATATATCTGCAGTTGGAAGGAAGGACGAAAGGAGTCTATGAACTGCCAAGGAACTGATAGGGTTCTTTGTTGAGTCATCTGTAGTTCCACAGACAGCTCTTCTTCCCAGGCTGAGAGGAAAAATTGTGACAACAGGTAGTATTTACTGAGACAGTGACTTTTGCAGCTGTTGTTAAAGTTGCAAAACAACAAAGCATGGGACGGAGCGACGGAGAAATTCCTGGAACAACAATGGGATATCACCTCCGCCCTAGGCATGATGGATAACAGCAACAACTGGGGGAAAGAAAGACATAACATCTTACAAGGACAGGAAGAAACACAACGGACAGAATAATTGCCACACACACAGGAGGAACAAGGATATAATCTGAGTTCCTCACTTGTAGTTTTATAAATCATTTAATGTGCCAACATGAATAGAAGTTATTAATATTGCAGTTGTTGTATGAGGGATTATTGCTATGACCAGAAGGTAATTGAAATTAATAAGATTTTGGAACGCAGAAATAAAGAAAATCGTCAAATCTGGTATGCGGGGGGCCACTTTATCTAAATTATATAATTCAGTATTTGAACGATCAGTATTAATTGTATTATAAATTGGTATTGTTACAATGAGGCTATGATTGGACTGTAATTGAAAACAAATAAAAAATATTAAAAGAAATTAAAGAAAATGATCTTATGCACCAGATGTTTTCAGGGTATACGCATCTTGAGAATGTATCAGTGTCCCAAAATGGAGTGTGTCAAGATCTGCAGAGAATGGAGGCATTCTCTACTATTTTGTTTTGCACGTTTCAGCTTGTAGAACAGGATGCTTTCCAAGACAGTATACTGGACTTAATGAATACCTACAGTTTTATATAGTTCTACATGTACTGAGGATCCACCTGGAAGAGGTTACATAAATTCCTCCATCTCACAGGGAAACAAGCCAAGAAACTCCTCCTTAATGCAGAGGTGCGAGATAGTGCCTCACGCTGGCTTGGCTAAGGACCATCCCTTCCACTGACTCCTGAATTTGAGCTTGAGGAAAGAGGGCAAAGGCTGATCAGTCAAAGATACCAGTCTTTCATTTCCTTTGAGAATTACATTCTCTGCTGCAACCAGAGCAGACCACTAGGTGGACCATTAGATCAACCCAGAGTGTCATGCTGAAAATCCTTTGAACAATTATTTTCTGCACTGCAGGAACTTCACTCCTCTCTCCACATTGCTGCAATTGCTGTCCAATTCAAATCTTAGTTGAGCAACTGAAGGGGGCAGATTAGGACAGGAGCTGTCACCATAATTAAATATATGTTTATTTAGCTTATGGGAAGGGCTGCCCACTCCCCATTCTGCTCCTATGGCCTGGAAGGGGCCAGCTCTAGATCATCCATAGGCATTCTGAGTGGCCAAATATCTTGCACAGTTGGAAGAGACTGAGCCTCCCTGCTTCCTCCCGGGGATAGCTCAGCAAAACAGTACCATACTTTGTGTTTTCAATAGAAGGCTGCATTGTAAATATGGCGAAAGAAAATGCCCACCCTCCCAAACTGGCAGGTATGCCCCTCCCGGTGCTTCTGTATGCGGACGACGCAGTCCTACTCTCCTTTTCCTGCGTTGGCTTGAGGAAGCTTTTGAGATCACTTGCTGACTATTGTCAAGCGGAACAACTATCAATAAATTACAGCAAATCTAAAATTATGGTGATCTCAAAAAAAAAAGAAGGAAACACAAATGGAGAATTAATGGTCAACCTATTGACCAGGTAGCAACTTTCAAATACCTGGGAATAACTTTTCAGGAAAGGGTCTCATGGCACCAACAGATGAAAAACGCCATTGCCAACGCAGGAAGGGCCAATAAAGCCCTTACAAGATTCTTTCATGGGAAAGGGGGAAAATACGTTCCGGCGGCCTCCCAGGTTTTTGCTGCAAAAATACTCCCACAACTCACTTATGGATCCCAGGTCTGCAGTTTTAAAAATTTTGCGCCTATGGAGGCATTTCAAACAAAATTCTATCGGTGTTTATTGGGGATCCCCCCTTGTGTATCTAATATAGCTGTCCGCTTAGAAGTTGGACAACCACCCGTTAACGCACGGCTGTGGATTCTAAAGATACACTACTGGTTAAAACTTATTTTTTCCCCGGCCGGTTTGGCTCCCTTAACACTCTTAGACACCTTTCATTCTACCTGGAAAGCCTCCCTGTTTGAAAAGATAAGAAGCTTGGGATTCTCCCCGCAGATCTTGATAGCGGCAGGATATGAGAGTGCCAGAAGTCAAGTGCTCCAACGCATTAGGGACATAGAGCTGCAATGTCATATGGGCAAAATGGATAAACATGCCACAATTAGAGACTTTGGGAGAGGGTTCTCACCCGCAAATTATCTGGCTGATTTACAAATACCTAAGTACAGACACTCCTTTACCCTGGCCAGATTCAACGTTCTGCCCTCTGCCCTGTTGTTAGGCATATATGAGGGCAAACCATATGAGTCACGTGTTTGCCCATGTGGCTCATCGGAAGTGGAAACAAGTCTGCATGTATTGTTGCACTGTAGTTATTACGAGGACCTATGCCTGACCTTTATTGCCCCAGTTCTACAAAAGCTTAAAAATGAACCAGAACTCCTATGTATGAGAGCCTTGGTAGAAGATAAGGTCCCTGAAATTACGATCAATGTTGCCAAATTCTGTGTAGCCGCTATTAGGCGCAGGAAACAAGAGCTTTCCAATGTCAATATGCAGGCGAAGGCAAATATTTGATTTTATTTATGCTGTCTAATTTTAAATTGCTGTTATGGCCTAATCTGTATTGAAATTGTCCTTTGTTTTTCCAGTGTTATCTTTTGCTGACTAGCTGTATGAGTTAATCTGGTCTGTGACCGTTTAATAAAATTTGATTTTGATTTTTTTTATTATTATTATTAGAAGGCTGCATTCTCTGTTGTTACATGGGATTGCTAATTGACCAGGAGAGAGCATGGCCTGGCTTGCTGACAGTGGACAGTTGAAAAAATGACAACCGTGTTTCCTGAAGCTGGCAACTGCACAACTTCTCGTTCCAGAAGCTTCTTTCAGAATATACGCGCCTATTTCAAATGAGCACATGCTGAGTTTACTTGCATTTCTCTTTTGGACTCTAAGCCACATAAAAACACCAGACTGTAAGCCATCTAATCCAGGTTTCTGTTTTCATAGTGGCCAACCAGATTTCTGTGGGAAACCCTCAAGCACAAGAGCGCTCTTCCCTCTTGTGGTTTCCAGTGGCATATTGTGTCCAACCATTATTTTACCAGGGGAAAAAAGTTGCCCTGCAATGCGGAGAGGGTGAGGAGTAAAAAAAAGTGCCAAATGACTCAGTATCATAGCCTTTGAATCTTTAAATCAGGACTGCTGCCTGTGGTTAAAGAACAACATTTGTCCCTCTCTGCTTCCACATACACCAGTGGTTCCCAACCTTTTTTTGGCCATGCCCCACCTAAGCATCTCTAAAATCCTGATGCCCACCCCCCTGTGACATATAATTCTTATTATTCAAAAAGTGAACTCCTATTCACGTGGAGGAAGCCTAAAAGGCCATTCACTGTTCATAACTCATTCTCAAATTGCCCCCCTTAAAAATCAAATTGCCCCCCCCGGGGGGCATGTGCTCCACTTTGGGAACCACGGGCATACACACCGCCTTGTGTACGTACCATATATTTAAAGCAGATGGCTCAAAATTCTAGGAACTGTAATTTCTTAACAGTGCTGAGAGTTGTAGCGCTGTGGTGAGCAAAGCACAGCTCCCAGGATTCTTTGGGGAAAGTTGTGTGCTCTGACGAGATCAGCAGCTGAATCGTGATGCAAAGTGGGTGATGGAGCAACATCCTCTACTGCACCGGGGGGTAGTAGGATACCTTAGGGCAGGCATCCCCAAACTCGGCCCTCCAGATGTTTTGGGACTACAACTCCCATCATCCCTATCTAACAGGACCAGTGGTCAGGGATGATGGGAATTGTAGTTCCAAAACAGCTGGAGGGCCAAGTTTGGGGGGTGCCTGCCTTAGGGCAATAGTAGCCAAGCCCTCCATATGTTGTTGGATTCCCACTGGTCAGTGATCAGGGATGAAGGGAGTTGTAGTCAACCAACATCTGGAGGACCACAGGTTAGCTGCCCCTTGTTTAGGGGTGCAGGGTAGGCTGCGTGGTCTGCTGTTGCCCTGCCCCAGCTGTCTGTTCTTGGCCACCTTACTCCGCCTAATGCTGCTTCAAATCTTGTAGCAACTCTGAAAGCAGGCCCAATCTTCAGTCCATACTGACCTTGTCTTCCAAGAAAAGACCCAACAAAAATCACTGAATCCAAAACTGCAACAAAAAAATCTGACTGTAGAGCTTTTTGGGTTTAACAGGGGTTTTTATATTATACAATCCAGTGTATTCTAGAATAAGCAACAGTTCTTTAACACAGGACAGATGATAAATATTAATAAATCTTGCATTCTTTAGCTCCCTTCTTTCCCCATATATGCTGGGTTCTGCCGCACTTCATTTCCATACCAGAAGATGTGCGCCTTTGGAAACTGGGGAATTGTCAGCCATGCATCTCAAACATGTGTTTGGCAAACCTCACAGAAGCAGGACCAACAGCCCTATGTCTGAGACATGCATCTAACTATTCCCAAGTTGCTATTCTTTTACTATTAATAATTTGATTGATTATAACAGTAAAAGCAGCTTACAGAGAATTCCATCTGACCACGAAAGTTTCAAAAATATGATCTACACATGCACTGTGTGATTTAAAAGCTTTTTTTTATTTATCTGACTCATCTTGACTCCATGATGACGGGGCTGGACCAATGCTAACAATAAAACATTTAAAGAGAAAAACTTGACAGACAAAAAAAGGGGAGGACAGGGGAGCCTGCATAGAGAATGAATAAGGAATTGACTGGTACATCTCAAGGTAATCTGCAATATATCAGCAAGGATTTCTTACTGATGATAGATAAACAATAGCAAGTAAAATGGCAAGTTGTTGTTGTTGTTGTTGTTGTTTTAAAAAATCTCTACCATAGCTGACTTTGTGCTAATCAGTTGTCTTGGCCTCAAAATTCCTCATTTAGAATATATTAGTATTATTTGATTGCCTCAGACTAGGTTTTTGTGCAGCTGTGATGGTGACCAGCTGTGGACATTTGTGTCAGAATTCCTGAGCTGTAATACAGTGGTACCTCGGGTTACAGATGCTTCATTCGACTTGGATGATGGACTCAAGGGCATCCTGATCAAATTTGCAGATGACACCAAACTGGGAGGGGTGGCTAACACCCCAGAGGACAGGATCACACTTCAAAACGACCTTGACAGATTAGAGAACTGGGCCAAAACAAACAAGATGAATTTTAACAGGGAGAAATGTAAAGTATTGCACTTGGGCAAAAGAAATGAGAGGCACAAATACAAGATGGGTGACACGTGGCTTGAGAGCAGTACATGTGAAAAGGATCTAGGAGTCGTGGTTGACCACAAACTTGACATGAGCCAACAGTGTGACGCGGCAGCTAAAAAAGCCAATGCAATTCTGGGCTGCATCAATAGGAGTATAGCATCTAGATCAAGGGAAGTAATAGTGCCACTGTATTCTGCTCTGGTCAGACCTCACCTGGAGTACTGTGTCCAGTTCTGGGCACCACAGTTCAAGAAGGACACTGAGAAACTGGAACGTGTCCAGAGGAGGGCAACCAAAATGGTCAAAGGCCTGGAAACGATGCCTTATGAGGAACGGCTAAGGGAGCTGGGCATGTTTAGCCTGGAGAAGAGGAGGTTAAGGGGTGATATGATAGCCATGTTCAAATATATAAAAGGATGTCACATAGAGGAGGGAGAAAGGTTGTTTTCTGCTGCTCCAGAGAAGCGGACATGGAGCAATGGATCCAAACTACAAGAAAGAAGATTCCACCTAAACATTAGGAAGAACTTCCTGACAGTAAGAGCTGTTCGACAGTGGAATTTGCTGCCAAGGAGTGTGGTGGAGTCTCCTTCTTTGGAGGTCTTTAAGCAGAGGCTTGACAACCATATGTCAGGAGTGCTCTGATGGTGTTTCCTGCTTGGCAGGGGGTTGGACTCGATGGCCCTTGTGGTCTCTTCCAACTCTATGATTCTATGATTCTAGGTTACAGACGCTTCAGGTTACAGACTCCGCTAACCCAGAAAAAGTACCTCGGGTCAAGAACTTTGCTTTAGGATGAGAACAGAAATCGTGCAGTAGCGGCAGCAGGAGGGCCCATTAGCTAAAGTGGTACCTCAGGTTAAGAACAGTTTCAGGTTAAGAACGGACCTCCAGAACGAATTAAGTTCATAACCCGAGGTACCACTGTATATAGATTTGTACTTGTATAGGCAGGTTATGACAGCTATTGAACAGAATGCCTCTTCCCAGACCAATCTGCCCCAGATCTGCAAAAGAGGCTCTTTGGGTGGTTCCATAATCCAATGAGATTTGTATTTCAGGGGTCTAGATTGGCTCTATGCCTACAGAATGACTTCCCCTGGTTAAGTGTGTCTCATCATAACATAGTTTTCATGGCATGTGAGGACATACCTCTTTGCCCAGTGTTGGGTGTTGTGTATGTGCCACAGAAGTTCAGTCAAGAGGTTAAGCTCACCGCAGAGTTAGCTTTTACTTGGCAAAACATACACAATACACACACACACACACACTACTAACACTACTAACAGTTGCTACAAGAAGTCTTTACTCTCTGAGCCCAGAGAGGGTTCTTTGCTTTCAAAGTCCTTGCTGTGCCAAAGTCCACTAGGCAAGTACTAAATCCTGCAACTGTCAGAGTTCTCCAAGTTCAGAAGTCTTGCAAGATGTTCAACTTCTATCAGATGAGCTTTTCTTAAAGTCTTCCATGTTTCCAGAGATTTCTCCAACAGTCTTCACAAGTGTCCAACACTCCCCAGCAATTAATACAATAAGCTGAACCCTTTAGTGCTACATGCTAGTTTGACCAGCAACTCAGATAAGAGAGTTACAGTAGCATACTTTGTGGGGGAAATCATTTATGCTGACACATGTGGAATTAACCCTTTTGTTGTAGTCTCATTGCTGAGCAACACTGTGCAGAGCTCAGTGGAGTGGGAGGCCAGCCAACCAGAAGAGTCTCTGAGGTGTACTTGCCTGGAGGCAGAGTTGGCATCCAGAGTCAGGTCCAGTCCTAGGGTGGGCGAAGAGCAATTCATGTGGTCAGATGGTCCAGGGGTCAGAGAATCCGATGATCTTGGGGTCGGGGTCAAGACAAACAGGAAACAAGGTCAGGCCAGGAACTACAAGTGTTGTTACCAACATCTGACTGCTGCTGGAAGCTCTGCTTAAGAAGGCTGAAGCCAGATGGTTCTCAGCAGCAGGTGGAGTCAATCTGCCTTCTCCCCCTTCAGGCGAAGCTAACTCCTGACCCATGACACTTTCCCCCACTTTCCTCAACATTTTGGTGGGATGGGAGATGAGACTCCCTGCTTGCTGTTGCTTTGTGTGGTTTTACACTTTTATTCTGGATTATATTCTTTTAGTTTTATATTGTGTTTAATAGTAGTTGCACCCCTGCTGGCTTCACTTTCACAGATCAATGCCAGTCAGACAACTGCCAGAGGCAGAACCACCCACAGGGCCTTCCCTGCTGCTCATAGGGCCTGAGATGGCTGGTTTGGGGGCAGTCATTCTACATCTGTGCCATCAGATGCACTTTAGGTTCATGAGAGAGGCTGCACTCTGCATTCCCTTATTCACCAAGATTAGAACTATGAGGGCACCACGGGGAGGGCTTTCATGGGGGCCTGTCACCCACCCTGAGGAATTTTCTTCCCCAAGAAGCACAACCAGCCCCATCAGACTCAGGAATCTCCCTTTGGGAAGTCTGCTTTTTAAAAAAACAAAACATTGGCAGCCTGAGCTTATTTTTAATTGGATTTTGCTTCTGCTGGTTTACCATGTTGTTTATGCTATCTTTTTCAAAGAGGACTGTTCTAATTTTTATGTATCATTTTGGACGTTTTGTAAAGAAGCAACTAAAATGTTTTTTTTAAAAAAAGAAGAAGAAACACATTGTGTTTTCCCTTGTGCCTTTTCCCACGGTAAACATTAACTTAACTCCATTTAATTAAACAGAATGCAAGCAACCGTCTTGGTGGCATTTTCACTGTATTTGCCCACTCTAATCAGCTGTGAGATTCCACCAAGTTGCTTGGCTGCGTTAGCTCTTTACCCCATGGAAATAATTCCTGGCAAAGGATTTTATTGTGTTGACAAAAGGCACACTTTAGCCTCTCATTGCAGATTGAGTAGGGAGGCTGGTATTGACTTCAGAGGGAAGATGGATCAGGACCCTTAAAATTAAGAATGCCACAGTTTATTCTAGGTAATTGCAGTTGTCATTAAGTGGCCACATACTTCCTAGGGCATTTATCTTTCTCTTGAAAACTGTTTGCTCCATTTTCTGCTGAATGCTTGGGCACTGTTTACATGTTCCATCTTGGCAGCGACTGCCAGCTTCAAATGTCCCAATTCTTTTGTGCTGTTCCTATTATGGGAACATGGACTCAGGAGGGCAGCCTGGGGGAAGACTGTGATATTAGGAGAAGAGGAGACTGCTGAAAAGAGCACTGTTGCACTCCTGGAAGGCTTCCATAGGCATCTGGTTGACCACTAAGAAAGCAGGCAGTTGAACTAGAAGGGCCTTGGGCCAATCCAGCAGGGCTCCTATGTTCCACAGCTCATTCAGCCCATTACTGTCTACTCTCGCTGACAATGGCTCTCTGAAGTCTTGTGTGGAGGCCTTTCACAGCAATCTGCTCCCTGGTCTTTCAAATGCCACCTATTAAACTTTAGAGCACAAAAATCATGGGCTCTACCACTGAGCTCTGGCCCTTACCTTACCTCTTCATAGAGTCACAAAATTATCTTTATCTGTTTTTGTACCTATCTGCTCATCAGATCATGGAGCTCCTTCCCCAGCGTTGGCACCAGTGTGGCACAGCAGCTAGAGTGCTGGGTTAGTATGTGGTAAACCCGGGTTCAAACTGCCACGAAGTTCACCAAGTAGCCGTGTGCAAGTCTTTCCATCTCACAGAGTTGTGTTCTGAAGTTGAAATACAGCGCTGAGCCCTTTGGAGGAAATGACAGAGCACAAAGTAAGTGAAAACTGTGTAACAGGTGTATTTGTACCAAGCAAAATGGAGCCTCTGAGCTCTAAGACCAGAAATGAATTGTCCCTCTGGTCAGTGCAGTCTGTTGATTTCAGTAGGTTGGAGCAATGTGTCTGATGCAGCCGTTTCTCATTCCATTTGGGCACTGCAATACGGTTCCATCCTGACCCGGGCCTCATTAAAGAAAAACTTTATGCTGTTGAACGCAGCCTACGTTAACATCCAAAAATCTGACACATAGTTGAAGGGCTGAGAAATCTCCCAGAGGAGCAGACTGGAGGAGGAAGCCTATTCAAGGATCCATAGATTCTGGAGCCAGCAGGGTTTGATGATCTTCATTTGCAGTTGAAATTTCAAAAGTGTCGATGGATTCCAAAGTCAGTTTTCCACTTTTCCTAGTCCCTAGAGAGAGCTCTTTTCATAAGTGTGTCAGAATCATAGAGCTGGAAGGGACCACGAGGGTCATTTAGTCCAACCCCCTGCAAGACAGGAATCTTTTGCCCAATATGGGGCTTGAACCCACGACCCAGAAATTAAGAGTCGCATGCTCTACTAACTGAGTTAATTTACTTTCTCTTTAAAAATACACAATATTTCCTGTATTAGCATTGATTTACCTCTTTAAGAGGGATGCGGGTGGCGCTGTGGTTTAAACCACAGAGCCTAGGACTTGCCGATCAGAAGGTTGGTGGTTCGAATCCCCACGATGTGGTGAGCTCCTGTTGCTCGGTTCCTGCTCCTGCCAACCTAGCAGTTCGAAAGCACATCAAAGTGCAAGTAGATAACTAGGTACTGCTCCGGCGGGAAGGTAAACGGTGTTTCCGTGTACTGCTCTGGTTCGCCAGAAGTGGTTTAGTCATGCTGGCCACATGACCCAGAAGCTGTATGCCGGCTCCGTCGGCCAATAAAGTGAGATGAGCGCCGCAACTCCAGAGTCGGCCACGACTGGACCTAATGGTCAGGGGTCCCTTTACCTTTACCTCTTTAAAAAGGGGGGTGGGGAGTAGGTAGCAAAAACAAAACGAAACATCCAGCTCATTTGATGCACATTCCATCCTAGAATTGTAAAGGAGATTCACCTGTTTTTAAACCAACCTTCCTGCATGAAGACTATATAACTAGATTTACTGAATGCCATTTGCTCGTTCATTATTATTTTGTCTTTTCTAATTCCCTAGATAACCTGCTTTATCATGGGACCTCACTTCTTCATTGTGTGGGTTATATTCTACTAAATTATCCTCAGAATAGACCCACTGAAATGAATTAATTCTCTACTCCGAGTATGACTAACAATAGCAACAGCCACATACATTTTGAAAATGTGGGTCTGCATAGTAAAACAAAAACAAAACAAAAAGCCCTCCTGTTTATCTCCATCATGGAGATAATTGAATCGGAGCCTCCATTCCAAGTTGTGTATCTCTGAACAGCTGTCATTTCCTCCCCTCTTGCCTGCAAACATGAAAGGATGACTGATAACTGAGGCAGCATCGCTCTCTTCCAGCACAGCAGCCAAATGTGTGGGATTGTTAATGAGATCCTCACATCCTGAAGGGAACAGACACCAGTAAACATGGAACAATTTCTTATTGTGCCATCCTTTGTCTTGGTATGTTAAAGAATGCCCACTCGGAAGTGCTAAGGTCTATAAACACCCCCTGGTCTTATTTAGTCCCAGGCAGGCAGTGGCTTTTGTATGTATGTGTTTCACATTCGGCAACAATGCTCTTCCCAGCAGGACTGGTGGTTCACACTATTGTGTGAGGCCTGATTGGCTGCAGGAAGGAGAGAGATCCTTATCAGCCTGAGGGAGTTTACTGAGCAAGTGAGATCATGCCGTCCCCATAAAAACAGAGAGTTGCCTTTTCCAGCCAAAACTGCTGCCGGCTGCAGGAGGACTTGGTTCCTTCTCCAGGCTGTGCCGCAGAAATCCCTTGTACATCTCTGCTCCAATCTGCCACACGTGAGGATGAGAGGTCATGTCTGTGCATACAGGCATTTCTACCCCAAGGAGCTCATTGTCCCTCTACACTTTATCCTCACAGCCATTCTGTGAGGCACATTATTCTGAGAGTGTGTGACTGATCTAAGGTCACCCTACAAGCTTCGCGGTGGCATGAGGATTAGCAACTTGCAACACTCTACTGAATTGTGGTGTGGCCCCCTACTTCTCTCTTCTTTGAGCTTCAAAGAGAGGTCAGTTGGGGGTCTGAGAGGTGAGTAGCCTTGGAATAAAATCTGCAAGGCCCACCTCCTGACCCTCCCCCCCTGCTCCCAATTTTAGTCAAAGCATGGTTTCATCCAACACCTTCTAAGAACAGTGGCTGAGAGAGTCTTGTTGCAAAACGTGAAGGGGCCTTGGTCTCTTTTGAGCTCCCTGTAAATCAAACACTGACCCTATGCGGCCCACTCTGTTCTCTGCCACCTGTACTGGGGCAGGGAGTATTGTTTACCAAAGGGGAGAGGAGGATTTCCAACACATGCTGTGGCCCTACATATGACCAAAGCTTTCCCAAATATAATTGGCTGTAGACTACTGAAACCAAACACAGTTTTTCAGGGAGGCTTTGAATCCCATGGAGAGAGGAGACTGCACACACTTACTATTGCATCTCCATCACAAGAGTTGGCTCATGAATGACTTCAGTATCATCATCCTCGCCACCCCTCAGGATTCAGTGATGTGCTTAAATGTACAAAGCAAGGATGCTAATGTCCTCTTAGGGTATAAGTAATCTGAGGCACATGTTACTGAATATGCTGAATATTTATCCAGTTAAAACAAAGATCCATCTAGTCCAGTTTTCTTTGTAAAATAAAATAAAATAAAATCCAGCAGCCAGATGGGTGGCCTACGAGAGATCAGGGTTCAGTGGTGGGCTAGTCTTATCCTCTAACCATCCCTGCTCTACTACACTTATCTTGCTAGATGCCAACTCCTTTTTGGACTAATCTTGTTCAGTGCACTTAATCATGTATGACTTCCAGGAGCTAGCATGTGAAAAATCTTCCACCTGGAAGAGCCCTTGAAAGTAGAGACAATGAGACCCACAAAATGAGTTGAAATATTGAGTGAGGAAAAGGAAATGGAGATGAATGATGAAAATCATTCCACCCTCTTGGAATCCATGTCTGAAAGGGTTCCAGCATCTCTTCCTGTCTCCACCAGGCCCCTGTTAAGGAATCTCCTAATGACATTTTCCCGTCTTTGTGGTTTTGCGCAGTGCTAATTGAATATTGAACACAGCTTCATTCTAACCACAACCTGGCTTCTGGCAATTGCCTTCCAACTTACAAAGAAGCTGATATTGGAGTGTTTAATGCGAACAGAGAGTAATCCTATCATTCAAGGAACTTGCCTTATATTGACTCAGATCTTTGGTGTATCTAGCTCAAGTGTTGTCTACATGTGACTACCCTGAGAATGGCCATGCAGACTGCCCTCCCCCAGGATGCTTGCCTGGCACAAAATTGAATGAATCTTCTTGTTATTCACATCGACCTCTCAGCCAGTTTCTGATACCCAAGCTCATCTTAGCGGCTGGTTTTAAATCATTATTACTGCTGCTCTTAATCCTTTGGTGGTTGTTTTATTTGGTATATTAACTGTAATTTATCTCAGTGGGTTTTAGAATTTGATGGAACCCACCCTGGAAATCTATTATCTGAAAAGATGGTGAATCTAATAACACATAGTGGACTAAAAAGAAGTTATTTCTGGCAACCTGGCCCTAAGCACGTTTCCCCGGAAGTCTCACTAAGTTTAATGGGGCTTACTTTGGGGGAAAGCAAGCTTCAGGCAGCAGATCCTAAATGTACCCACTTGCACATTCCAGTGAAATCAATAGAATTTGACACCAAATAGGTGCTTAGGATCATGTTGTTAGGTTTCTGGAAAAACTTGGTGCCCTTTAACACTTAGAAGCACTGAGCAATAATTTAGTCTGGCAAAAAGGTGTGGTAGGATTCAGTACTCTTGTGTGAAGCATCTGAATGACGGGATTTTATCCTGCTTTGTTCACTGAGGTGAATGACCGCACACAAGTTTGAGAAGTCAAGGCAAATGGGGAGACCCGAGTCTAGTGCACAGGAAAGGTCTAAATCATGTTCATACACAGGCTTGAAATCCACTCTCTGCGATCTCCCACTATTTGTTATTTTACCTCATGTCATGCTCACTTTCCACTTTGTAGGCCTTTTGCAAAAATAAACTCCATGTAATTATATTCCAGCAGATGCAGGAAAGAAGTTCATTGTCTGCCTGTCTTCTCCCTTCACACACCCGGCTTCAAAGACCTGCTGGCACATTAGCTCATGGGACTGTAGCTGGAGAAGGCAAAGATCATAAAGGCTGTCTGCTTTCTGAGAGAGTTTTCTTGACAGAGGATGTATCAGATGTCAAGTATATGCTCTACACACAAGGCTTAAAAACTCCAATCTCCCCCCCACCCATAATAATAGTATTGCCTATAAGTCACTTTAATGTCTTGGGAATCTTTACATGCTTAATAGTTTAGCTTTCCATATCCCCTCAATATGCTCCAATCAAAAGATAATTTGCCTTAAATTGCTCTGAGGCAAAAGGGTGGGGGGAATTGTTTTTTTCCTAATGTCTCACAACAAATCCATAGTTGTGCAAGACATAGGGTCCCATTCACATTAAAAGTGAGGCAAAATATTATTAAACCATCCACTTGAGTGGGTAATTGTTAGTAACTACAGCAATCATGAATGAACAAGTGAATAAAACAGACAGACCTCATATGAAGGGGCAATGGAAATTGTTAAATTGTCCAGAACAGTTTGGAAGCCAAATATGAAGCACATATAGTCCAATACACTCTTATTACTAATAATGACTGAAAAGCAGTGCATTATTATCTCCCTCCCTTGACAGCTACCTCACAAGAGTCACAGCAGCAGCAAATCAAATATAAACCCAAAAGTTGGCCTGCAAAAGTTCCAACTTCATACATATTATTAATCCTCAGACACAGGAAAGGTGTATTCAAAGTGCTTGCAGAAAGCAAGATGCATTTGTTAAAGTTATTATCCCCAATCACTTTTCACACCACCGGGTTGTATTCAACTTTTACCCAGAGTAGACCCTCGGCCATGGAGAGACAGCTGCCAGTGTTGTTTTGTTTACTCCAACCAATAGCCCACCCTGCTTTGTATGCACTTAGAACTAGTTTGCTGACACGCCCCCCCCTCCTGTGGCATTCACAGGGTCCGTACTTGTCCTCAGTGAACCGCACCTCCTCCTGAGACCAAATGTTGTATTTCCAAAGATGAACCACAGTTACTTCCCTCCATTTAATTGGGATCCCAGCAGATACACTGCACTGCATGCCATTTCTACACTGCTCTGAATGGGTCATATGGAGTGAAAGGACTATTTGACCCTAATATTTATCCCTAAACCAGGCTTAGAAAACAGGCCTTTCCTCTTGTCCTGACACAAAAGATGGGGCTCAAGGAAGTATGAGCTTTGCCTCATGACATGCACAGATACAATGACATTCCTGGAAGTAACATTTTTCTCTTCCCGTGTCCAAGCTAGGAATACCAAAGCCACCCTTTCACCAAGAAGTCTTTGCTGCACAGAAAGTTGAGAGACATCTTTTGAATGGGACTCTGGTGATGCATGAAAAGTGTTTTGAACACAGAACAAAGCACACACTCCATTTGCAATGGGCAATTAGAGGACATTCGAGGAGGAACTCAATGCCATTCTGTTATCCCTTCCTTCTTCATCCCACCATAAATCCTGGGACACGTAACAGTACAAGCTGCATTAGGAAATATTGGTATTACGTTGAAGTATACTTACCATTAATTTTGCCTTTATCACAGATGTTTTCTCTTTTTTATTCATCAGCAACTGCTCCCTAATCCTTCCTAATAATGCTTCCCATGTCTTATTTGCTACTTGTTGTATTATCATCCCATCTCTTGATCCCTAACTTGACCTATCTGAATTTAACTGCCTTCAATGTGCACAAGGGTACTGCAGCTCTGAGGACTTTTAAACTCCAGTCGCAAAGGAGAGGTAGAACCTGGGCTTGGTAGACAGAACTTCTTGTTTCTCCCTGCCTTGATGGGCATCTTTTGGCATGAAAGGTTGATGCAATTGTTCTACCTGCCAACTTCTGGTGGATCCCTTTCATGTAAATGACATCTTTTAAAATCAGCATGCACTATACCAAATATTCATTTGCTGTACCGGAGACTGATGGAAGTGGATTTCAAACTGAGACTGTGTATACACCAGGATGTTAATGTGCATAGTATATAAAACAATTGGTGTTTTGCCATTTTTATTGGTTTTTGAGAAGCGTGTGTTTATCCCAGTTTTGTATGCTGAAACATCATGACATCAGCAAGTCACAAGGAAAGTATGCCAGTCCCTGAGCTGATCTATCACGAGTCCAGGTGGGCAGAGATAACACAGTTAACTCTGAATTTTTGCCCGGAGACCACTGCACAAACCCTGACTTACACCTCTTCAGGGCAAGAGGTGGGTACTGCTTCCTAGGAAAGTTCATCCAGTCCAGTGTTACAACTGCACACTGTCTGGAGACAGCCAGAAGGGGGGCGGGGACAGATGACATTGGGTGGTATTCAACTAAGTTTTACTAAGTCTTTATCTGCCCATTTATTACCAAACTGACTGTGTCAATAGTGCTTTCTCCAGAAACTGGTCACTGAGAGGACATCTTATTTCAGGAGGCGTCTGTGCACTGCTAACCTTTCTAATCTCTTCACAAAACCATAGATAGTTGAGCTTTATTTTCTGGCCCCTCCGACACATGCATTGTTCGATGTGTTTGGAGAAAACAATCAACTTTTGACTGTACAATGAGTGACATTGTAGGAAGAAGTTTAAGCAATAAACTTCAGTCCTGGGCACAGCTTGCTATGAGACCCATTCATTGTGCAGCTGAACACTGAATCACTGAAAACAAAAGAGAAAAGACTTGCCCCCAAGCCTGAGCTTGCTGCATAAGGGTTTAATTTATTTGTTGAACAAACTGGTGGTTTTCATTCAGCTGTTGGCGCTTAATCAGTTTCATCTAGGGGATCAACAGAGCCTCAGAGATACAGGAATGAAAGACGGAGAGCACTTAAAGCCAAAGTTCTGACACAGGCTTGAAGAGATGTTGCGTGGCCCAGCGAATGCAGCTAAGAATGCTCAAAAGACACAGGTGGGAAAGATGTAAGTCTGCTCTGGGTGGTATGAGGCAGCCTGCAAAACTCACATATGTACAACTGAGGGCCAAGCTACGTGTTACATGGTTGCAGCCACGTATAAATATTAGCCTGGTGGCTTCTTCTCGGCTCCAACACACTCCTGGAAGGGGACACATAGTGGCAGGAAGGAGGCAGGTGGAAGGATGTGCCTAGCTCCTCTCCTGCCACTCACTTCCCGCCCTGAAAGGCCCAGCCTTGTAACTGAGTAGTAGCAGGCTAATGTTGTAGTGCAGCTGCAACATAACGTTTTCTTTGGCCTATAAATTCCCGTCGAGCCTCTTTTTGCACTATTAGTGTTAACATCAAGACTGTTGCTCAAGCAGAAGAGAGCCACTGGCAAGGAGAATTAGCATTCTGGTCAATGTAGGCTTTGCATTCACAAATGACCACATTAAGCCGCATCAGTTAAAATTCCCCAAAAGTTTTAGACTGCTTCCTGCCTCTGGACAGATGAAATCCCTAAGACTGACAAACAGAATTTGCCTCACTACCACCAAAGAACAATTACAATCCATAGCTCATTCCTTGTCCATTTTAGCTGGGGGTAGGTGGGATCCCACTGGAATCCGCATCCGCTCTCTTCAGAGAGGCGATTTTTGTCACATGTTGCGTGCAGCTAAATGTGCCTGTCACTTGTCACCTGCAGGAGAGACCTGCCTGCCTCCATCCTGCCCATTCCCAGCAGGAACTCACCACTATTCCCACCCAGACTTCTAAGCAGAGTGCTGTTGGCTTCTCTTCCGGTACTTCTGCTGATGGTTTTCCTTTGCCACGTGGTTAGATCCTCAGCCCTTATGTCTCTGCATTTTGTGGCTCAGTCATATTGAACATTGGGGGCAGCAACTGAATATACACAACAACTGCATGGAGAGAATAGTGTCTTCAAGCCGACCCACACCTTCCCAGACCTGATACCAACCAACCAACCCCCCAAGGTGCAACTGAAATACATCAAGACAGGGTAGGAAGGAAATGGGTCTGGTGTTTTGAGTCCTTGTCTCCAATGCAAGTGATAGAGGGAAGTGATGTGCTTCCAGCAAGGAATGTCTCCAGGCTCAGCTGATCAGCAAGGCGGCCCCTTCCAAAAGGACAAGTTCCTATCATAAGGACAGTTCCTAGAGGGGCTGATTTTCATTCTCGAGGAGGAAGGTTGGTCCATGCCGACATTCCTCCTCTCATGTTCTCCTCCTGCCATGTTTCGGCTCCCTTTCCACTTATGTGGCAGCCGCTTGCCTAGGGACCCGGTTCCTCTCTCCGTGCTGCTTGCCCCTCCCCTTTTTGCCACTATCCAGCATGTTCTTGCTCTTGGGGGGCCTGCCTTTGTGCCGCAGCTGGCGGTCTCCGCACCACACGCGCTCACAGTATTCCTCTACCCGGTGCAAGTTGGAATAGCCGATGAGGTGCATGATGTCTTTGAACCACATCCTTTGCCCATGCAGCATGCGGGGATCAGGCACCCGGCACAGCGGGCGAGGCGGCTCCTCCTCCTGCTCCCGCTGAAAGACCTGCTCCAGCTGCTCACTCTCAATCACCTCCAACATGATTTTGGTGACAGTCTGAGTGAAGCCATGCTCCTGAGCCTTGCAGTAATATGTTCCCGCATCCTGGCGGAAAAGCTTCCGGAAGAGCAGTCCTTGCTCTGTCCTCATGATCCTATCATCTGTTTTCACCTGGAGAAAAAGGGTTAAGGGAAAAGAAATGGAGCAGGAGGTTAGATTCTGGGTGGTGGTGCCCTGTAGCTTACTAAAGCAGGGGTGCCATCATGGAATGACTTCAGGGTTTCCTCAGTAGAAATGGGCAGGAGGGCACATTTTGAAGTAATACACAACACTATGGAAAGGAGTCTAAAATTACAGATCTGCACCTCTGTATTCAAGGCATTTCAGGGAATCAAGAGAAAGGGTTGTCAGTATTTTTCTGAAGTTCATAGTGGCACTTCTGTCATCAAGTAGATCCCTGCAGTAATGGGTGCAAAATTACATCTCCCCAAAAATTCCATGATTGCTGAAGAATGAGACAAGGGTTGGTGGCAGTTGGGGGAGTTGCTGTGAAACCCAGAGGAGGAGAGTCAGTACAATTCCGATGTTTTCTTCCATTGCTCTTTGAGCTAAAGTTCATTTACTTCTGTATTATTATCTCCTGAAACAGCCTATCAAGCTGCAAGCCTCCTTTCATATGGAGCAGGCAGGATTGTCCCAGCCTGGAGTCCTGCCTCCTGCTAAGGAATACAAGTCCCAGCTGTTCTCCTGCCATTGTCTCAAGCTTCCACAGCATTGCACTTGTCAGATTCCCTCAACACAGGCTGAGATTGGATGTACAACCATTTTCTGTAAAGAAACCAACTCTTCTCATCTTATCACTTTCCCCATCCATACAGCCTCCCTGTCTCTGCCTATCCCTTCTTGGCAATTAAGCTGTAACTGTCTCTGGGGGTCTCATTCCTATGCGATAAGCAACCAACACCCTTTTCAGGGAAGCAGCACTTGCCAGAGCTAATTCCTTCACCCAGGAGGACCACCTAAACTACTAGATGGATAAGCTTCATTTCCTTTTTCTTTTTTTTTTAAAGTGCATGAAGAAATGACATAACAGGCTCAGTCTTGATGAAGCCTTTGTTCTCCTCTGAACATCCTTCACCTGTAAAACCATTCCGGGCAGGTCCTATGACACAAGCCTTGCCTCCAAATGCTTCTGCATTCAAAGTCTACACTGAAAAAATAGGGTGGAGGCGCATAAGAATCCATTTAATGTTTTCCTCCTCCCCCCCACCTTACGATGGAATGATTTGTATTTATTTGTCTTACATACAGAACAAGGAACCAAGCAGGAACGACGCATTCCAATGCTCTGTGTGGTCCTTTAACAAAGCTATGGGGTTTCGAGGGAGGTAGGAGAGAGTCTTGACACCACTTTGCTCTCTTTATGACACCAGAGCTGTCCTTATTAGCAATTGCCAGTCTTGGACTGGAACTTACCAGCTGTGTTTACTGGCCAGGCCAGCCTTCAACTGCCCCTTTTGCTCCAGAGAGTTCCCCTTCAGAAACCTCACACTATTATCACATCTTTCTCAGCCCTGGGAATTAGACTAGCCTGCTAACTCTGGGAAGAGAGAGGCGAGACCTCACACAGTAGGAGCGTGGGCTTCTCCATTTTCAGTTTAATTCAAGAATTCCTAGCGGAGATCCATGCAGCAAGCAAGGCTAAGAAACCAAATGAGGAAAGGTTAAAGAAGTGAGGCGAGGGTCTAGAGGGGGGGAAAGCACGTGAGATGACAGGGGCCAGATGGAAGTACAAAAAGAAAAGGTCCTAAAGAATCTGTTGACATCTGAGCAGGAGGTGTCTGTATTAACTGGATGTTAATACAGGATGTGACACAAGCCAGCTCCTCCTTGGTGGCACTTCAGATGAATATCCGTGGTCATCTGTACTCTGTGAAACTAACCAGGTGTACTTCCCTTCCGCTCCTCCCAGCCTGTGTGTGTGTAACTGAGATCAAATCTGAATAGAGAATGCAGGGAGGGAGCATATCTTTGAATGCTTTCTCCCATTAAAACAAAAAACAAAAACCACCCACAGGCTGCAAACACCACAGGCAGAAGTTTTGTATATCCCTCTACCTGAAGGACTAGTTTGCACATAGAAGGAACCGTTTGTGGGGGAAGCATTTAAGTGGGGGGTGGGGAGATACATGCCCTACTTGCAGCCTGAAGTGGTACCTATGCAAAATTCTTCCACCTCAGTCTCCCAGCTCATTCTGTGTAATGGGTAGAATGGGCTTAGGTATTTACTTGTTTAAATTGTTTATATTTATTAGCACATTTTCATGGCAGAAAAAAAGTTTTAACCGTTGAATTTACAGTGGTAGTGAACACCCCCCCCCCCAAAAAGCAGGAAGAACAAGGTTAGAATTTGAATGCATTTAGCGAGATATTTTTTTTATTAAAAAAAATCCTATTGAAAAGGAAGCAAAAGCATTGAGAAAGTGAAGAACGGGACTGGCCTCACCTCATCTCTTAACTCTTCTGGAGACCGGTGTACAAACCATTGCACTGCAGCCTGGGGCGACTTTGGGATGCACTCCAAGAAGGTGCTGTTGTGTTCCGTCCCATAGACCACCTTCTCCTCCGTGCTGTCGAAATCATCCACTATGGAAACAGGAGGGTGCCCATATCAGAGACTGCTAGCTGAGCAGAAAGAGCCCATCTCCTTGCAGAGGGCCATGGCTTGCGTAACAGGGCAGAATACTGCAGCTGAACATGGGGAGGGGTTGGGAGCTGGGTTTAAAGCCTTGCTGAGCCAGGGACTTGTGTGGCTCTTTGGCACAGAAAGGTTTGTCACATGCAAGCAAAAGCTTGACCTGTACACCTGGGGACACTAAAAGAATTATTTTTTTCTATGTGCATGAAGGCTCCTCTGAGGCACATCCGTGATAACATAATGAAAGCCTCAGCTAATGCTAGCTGCCCAAACTGTTGCCATTTTCACCACCACCCCGTGTTTTCAAGGGCTGTGGGTATGGCTTATGACAATGCCCTCGTTAAGAATTCTTGAAACTGGCAAGCCTGGTGTTTTAAAACTTCCCCGTAAAGTGTCTGGAATAGCAGACATCATATCAGGATGCCCTGCCAGCCATGTCCCACACCAGCACCATTTTTTCCTGTCTGGCAGTAAAATATTAGCCCTCTCCACCAGATTTCTCACCTATTAGAAGTGACTGCCTTCAGCATTCCCTACCTACAGGGACTCTTCCTCATTGGCCCCTCTAGCTTTTAGTTGCAAATAAGAATCACCCAAATTAAACAACATAGAACACAACCTGGCATAGTTTCTTCTTATTTTTTTGCTACAGTTGCAGTTTTAAAAATAAAACATGGCATCTTGCCCATAGTCATTCATCATGTTGTGATCATCTATGTTAGCTTCAACAATCTGATTTAGAGTTTTAATTTTCTGTCCTGGCACATATTTAATGTTTATCCTACTCAGCCCCACAGCCTCACCTTTTTACACTTCTCTTAACTGAATTCCTGGGCTGGACTGCTTTCTTGTAACACTCAAACAATGCTTGCCTCCGCCCCCACCAGCTTGCTTAGAATACCTGCCTACATTATTAGATTCTAGGTCATGGGAGATTGGGGGGGTGGTGAAGGTACCTGAAGTAGGGGACTGGGAGATTGGCTGAAAGAAAGGCAGTGTTCTGTAGTGGTTAGAGTTTTGGATTAAGACCTGGGAGACCCCAGGGCTTAAATCCCACTCAGCCATGAAATTCACTAGGTGACCTTGGGCCAATCACTTGCTCTCAGCCTAACATGGTGTTTGCAGGGATTAAATGAGGAGAGGGAGAACCATGTATGCCACCTTGAGCTCCCTGGAGAAAAAGGTGGGATAGAAATGCAAAATAAATGAAACGAAAGTATACCTCCTCCCAAATAAATAGACGGTAATTTTGTGAGATTCTCATGGCCTCTGATCTAATGAGCACGTTGTGGCAAAAAAAGAGAGCAACACAACAGCAAACATATTGCCACTGGGCTACCCTACTCAGCTTGCACTGCAACAGAGTGTATTGCGTACACAGCTGCCCCATTCTCTTCATAGCCCACAGCTACTGGTCTGGGTATGTACCTCGCATGTTTCCTCACCTGTCAAGTTTTGATCCAGGCACTGGTGCATGGGGTTCCCATTCCGGATGTCCTGCCGACGAAAACGACGCTTGCCTGATGCCTGGTATCTGGTGCAGGTGAGGCCATCCCAGGCACAATAAGGGTCCCGTGCTAGGCAGCACTCCGCACAGGCTGTCCCGTATGTCTCACACTGATGCAGTTTCACTTGCGCAACTCCCACCCGGGAGCCTACATACAACATTTGCTGTCAAAACAAAGGAGGCTAGGTGAGTTGGAGCCGTACTAAACTGCGGAGTCCTTACTCTCCAACCAACATTTCCAACAGCATTCCTATGAGAGCTAAGGGAGCAAACCCTTGCAGTGTAGCTTTGATGCACTCCTTTCTCTCCAGAAGAAGCTCATCTCCTGCACCCAGTAGAACAGCCTTTGCCAACCTGGTACCCTCCAGATATTTTGGACTGCAGGTTGGCAAACAGAAACTTGGGCTGCAATTGGAGCCAATTGCCTGAAGACAATATTGCCTGAAGACAATTCTCCATAAAAGCTACTCTTTTCAAATTCACTACTGGGACACTAGAGAATAATTAGGTTAAGATTTGCCTGAACTAAATCTAAAGCAACCAGGGGATTGCAAAACAGGCTGACAGTTCTAGATACAATATTCAGGTGAGAGAGCAAGACAAGGAATGTTGCAGGTCACGACAGAAGTACGCTGTCAGGTATACAGGGAGTGAAAGGCAGCCTTTCAAGTTACAAGGAGTAAAGAGGGACGCGTGCGTTGCATGCTTGGACTCTAATGCAGCGTGATTTATGGGAAATGGTGAAGGGTAGGAAAGCTCTCACCAGTTCTGCTAGCTTTCCTGGGAACTAAATAATAGATGAAGATTAAAGTCCAGGGGGTGGGTCTATTTACAGATCTAAACAAACATTACTGAAGTAGAGGAATTTTATCTTTTTGGACAAAAAAAAAGTTCTGGTGGTGAAGAAGGTCAAAGACCAAGCAAAATGTACATGACTGAGGTTCTGCATGGTAGGATTGTACTAAAATAAGGACCTTGCAGTTTATGAATGATCCAAGTGTTTAACAGAGCGGAATTATTTCACATTGACCCTTGGGTTGCTGTCCTGGTATAGCAGTCTAAAACTGAGGTCCATCTTTGTAGTGAAACATGCTTATTTCTGTTCAGCCTTGTTAATGAGAACCCTATGAGCATCTCCAGAAGTGTCCCACCCACCTCACCTGCCAATACATGATGCCTCCTACACACATAATGTATGGCTGTGAATGAACCTTGCACCTAGGTGTGAATTGAGGGTCAAAACCGACATCAGATGGGGAATCTGTGATCTGCTGTGGGGGTCTTTGGTCTTTAATAGATAGGGTTTTATTTTGGTAACAGTGCTGGATTGCCACCACCAGAGCCTGCAGTAGCCAATGGCTTGGCCAGCATTTCTAAGGCATTCCTGCACAGTGGCTTCTCCACCACCACACCTGTACTTTAAAAAAAGTAATTCATTACTCACTCGCTTGACAGATATTTCCATCTCAGTAATAGGGACCGGTGCCTGAAGGGAGAAAAAGAAATGGCCTCTAGGGTAAAACATGCCGCAGAACTGATCCCTGCCCCAATTCCCCACAACTTCACATTTCTGTCCTGCATTTCCTACAGACATATAGGGTCATTCAGCTCCCCCCTATTCTCACACAAAAACAAAGGCACAGGAACACACACAAACAGAGAGACAAAGAAATTGTTCAGGATTAGAGCTTTAGTAATGTTGACATGCCGTGTCCTATGACATATGGCATAAGATAAAAAGGACAGTCTGTGTGGAAACTGGACTATAACAAATATACTTCTTCTGTGACATGAGCACAAAATTAGACAGGTAATATCTGCTAGTACACAAATATGCATCCATGAATGTGCAAGAGAGGTATATCCAGTGCTATTTTTCTAGCAAAAGAGGTGCCAGAACTCACCATGAACACCTCCCTTGTTCTCTTAGAATGGCAATGGCGCCCACCCGAGAGGTGCTGAAACTGAGTTTCCGTGAGTTCCCACTAAAAAAAACCCTGGATACATCCAATCTACACGTGAACAAAGAAGAATACTTAGCTAATTACATGTCTGTGTAATACAGTCATGACTGGCATATCTGTTCTGGGATCAGGTTGTACACGTTGCCTTCTTCTTCTTTTTTTTACCTCACCTTAAATACTTGAAGCTCCTCCAAAATGACTTCTTCGGCTGCTGCAAAGTTCCCTCTCTGAAGGGCTATAACCTTCAGTACAGAGCCAGCATCTAGGAAGCAGCAAAGGGAGAACTGTGAAACAAAGGCAACTACCTCTGTGGCCACCAGGCATTCTGTCAGAGCCAAAAGCCTGCTCCTCTTTGACCACTGATCTCTACCATGGACAGAAACTTACAAAGAAATACAGCTTGTCCTTGGGGACCATGTTATCCCCACAGAAAGCACTTATAAAAGACACAAAGAAAGCTGCTATTGGAAGTCGAGAGAGAGATGGGATTTGACTCCAATTTACACCACTGCCTACATGTGTGATCATGGATGTCTTCTTCACTTCTCCTGTCCTTGAATCCTTTTTGTTTATGAGCTATTTTGTGGGAAGCCTATGCTAGTTTAAGGGAAATTGTTTCTCAGCTGAGAGAGGGGTAGCTTCATTGGCTCACTGGGACAAGTTGAAAGAGGAGAGCCCCTTCAAAAGTATTTTGCCCTCTTCTTCCCCCACCTTGGTATTTCAAGGAACTTTTCAACTCCTTGCATCTAGTCAAGTAGGTACTTTATCTCGCCTAAGAATGGAGTGTATCACAACATGGATACAGAAAGAATGCTCATTGATACAGTGGCCTAGGACAGAACAATAATGGATGAATGCTAAACGCAAGTTCCAAAACAGCAATCACCTACAAAGAGTAAATGTGGGTGGGAACTGAGGAAAGAGAGAAGCTGGCAAGCTTCAAGAGTCATTCTGTAAGACAGCAGGAAACTTTGCTGAGGCCCCTGGGGTTTCAGTTCATATACAAAAAGGTTTAATTTGATCCAGGGATCACAAATACTTACCTGGCCCCAAACCTGGTTTTCCATACCCAAGCTCAGCCTCAGAGCATGCAAAATTCCAAGAGATTGCCTCTAATATTCATTTCCACATTGAGAGATGCCCACCCCCAACATCACCAAGCCCTAACGCTCCACGCAATTGCACCTGTGCCAATGAACATGACATCATACTGCCCATCCTCAGCTTCCACACGGTCCACCACTATCTGCCGCAGGTGGAGCTGCAGGTTGGTCTTCACCAGCACAGGCCGGCGATGCAGAGGGTACACGGATCTGCTCATCAGTGGGTGGGCACGGGCAAAGTGCAGGACCTCGTCAGGGTAGTCCTTGGTGGAGGAATACTGCCGGCTTGGCTGATTGGTGGTTTTGCTGGGGCACTGGAACGGAGGGGAAAGAACAGCATTTCAGCCAAATGGGGCTCTGTTCCTGTTGCTTATCCACCTCAGAGCAGGATCACAATGAAAAGTCTCCTATGATTCTTGACTTATAGGAATGATTCTGACTAGGGCGGGGGTGGGGAACCTCAGGACATACCCCTCTATCTGGCCCTTGGCCCAGGCCACACTTCCTCTCCAGCCACACCTTTCACTTGCCTTGAGTGTTTTTGCCTGGCTGGACTGTGTCTTTGAACTCGGAAAACGACTCTAGCTTGCCTGGATGGAAGTTGGGGTGGGGGGTTGTAGGAACTAGCTTACTGAATAAAGGTCACTCACTGCTCTGTCCACGTTTGACTCTTGTCCCACTCACCCTGGCATGTGGCCCTCAGAAAGTTGCCAAGAAGGAAACACGGCCCTCAGGCTGATAAAGGTTCTCTACAGAGTTTTTGACTGCTTTAGTGAATACCATCCCTAAAAGTTCATTTAGTTCAGCATCCAGTACCAGACAGAAGCCCCTGGGAAATTCATTTATAAATCAACACAGGTCTCAGTTGACCTTGTTAGGAAGAGTCCACTGTTTGCTTCTGTCTTAAGTACTAGAAATATATCTAACACAAGACCCAATGGTTCCAACTGGATAAAGCGGATGAAATGCTACACTGACTGGCAGAAGATCTCCAGGGTTTCAGAGAGAGGAATTTCCCAGCACTACTGCAGATGCCAGGGACTGAACCTGGGACCTTCTGCACACAAAGCATGTGCTCTAACCACTGGGATACTGGCCCTTGGCTGCTCTCGGAACTTGCTCTACCTGAACTATGTGCTTATTTTCTGCGATGTCTCTCTGTTGCAGAGGACACTTCAGTCACTTGCGACAAAGTATTTGTGCTACCCCTCAGAAATGTCTGCTTCCCAATCAGAACGTCACCCACTTGCAACTTTTCAACTTGGATTAATGCCTTTGCATGAGCCTTAACACTGTTCCACAAAAGGAAGTTGATAGTTTTTATTTTTTTAAAAAACCAACTAAATGGCATATTCCACGCATGTCAACAGGGGACTTTTCCTGAAAGGCCACTTGTTTGCTTTGCATGGAGTTGCCAGTTCACCCTAACATCTCCTACCCCATAAAATACTGCTAGACACAAACTTCAGAAATACAGCCAGGGTCTTAAAGGCACTGCCAGATAACATCCGAAATCAGCATTAGTTATTAAGTAAAAAAACTGTGATTAGGACGTTCTTTTTCTAAACAAGTTTTTAAGATTGTTTTCATAGTTCAGGTATGAATTACTTACAACTCCTGGCCTCGGGTAAGGCACCTTGCCCTCATAAGCTGCCCACTGATGGTCTGGGCCATCTTTATGAGCAAATGGTCCATTAAAAACCTCCCAGATGTCTGCCATACGATATACGCAGATGGCAAAGCCTTGGAAGACATTGCTGCAATGAGAGAGGTTTAGCCATAGTAAGAACCTATTTGGGGAAAGAACATTTTTTCCAAACACTGTCTTAATATTTAGTATTGTGTGTATTCAATGCTTAGGTGTATTAGGGAGTGAGGTAAAATACAGCCTTACATTTCCATTTGTAAATGCTTCAAAATCATCCAAGAGGATGGTATATAATCAGATATTAGGAATTCCATATCAGAGCACATGGCCTCCATTCTTCAATTAACAGTATAAGTACTGAAAAACTGGCAAGCTATAACTAGTCCTTCACTAGAGAAACACAAGACGATTTGTGCTACTGATGATATAGGGGAAGTTATACGCAATCCAGGTTTCCACACTTGGTGCACCTGCTTCATTTCTGATCAGTGCATGCCCCGTAACTTCCTGGTAAAATCCTGTAACTTTTCATACCACAAAAGTTCTGGCATGTTCTTTTTTTGTCCCCCAATAGTACCAGAGTGCCCCTCCAGATGGCAATAATGCAAAGAACACTGGCAAAGCATCAGAGAACAACTAACAAAGAGGAATGATATGTACACAGTCCGTCATAAATCCACTACTAATGCACTATTATTGCATCAACAACATGTTGGGAGAATAGGCTCACAGAAATAACACCAACCTGGAGAGGCCCTCAGAGAAGATTTGTATGGATGAGAGTTGTTCGGTCAAGGTATATAGTGCTAGACATCTCAAGGTTCCCCTCAGAAGCAAAAAACAAAGAACAGAAGCAAAATAATCTCACCTGATGGTGCTAAAGAGTGCATAGATCTCAGGGCTCTTCCCATCTTTGGTCCTCAGGAGAAAGACATCCTCTGTTTAAGAGATGTTTGATTCACAGCATTTAAAGGACTCTCCCATGCACCTAACTTTGATCACTGGCCTACCAACATACACATTCCAAGAAACTAAAATCCCGTTTTAGTCAATTGGATTGCTTAGGGTCGGTGGCGGAGCTTCATGCTTTGACACCAGGGGGCAGAGAGCAGGCGGGGGTGGGGCTGGTGTGTGTCCTGGGGGCAGGGCGCACCGCCCACAGGGGCAGGGCACCCAGTGTGGGCGAGGGGGGGCAGCTGCGATGGCACCGGACTGGGATCGCGCTGCCGGGGGCGGTGCGCTTCCCCCGCACTCCTCTTCCTCCACCAGTGCTTAGGGTATGCAAGTAGCTGGGGGCTGATGGATGCTGGTACCAAAGAGACAGCTGAAAAGATTGGTGTGTGTATGTGTGATTTGGCACTACCACTGTGATTTCCAAGTATCTAACTCAGGTGAACTGTGTGACCTTGACATCCACTTCATCACACACTGCTTTCAACACTCAACTCCTGAAATCTGGTGGCCCATCCAGAAGACACTCACAGGCTGTAACACACTTGTAGTCCCCAACATACAATTGACAGGGCCAGCCCTACCACTAGGCAGAATGAGGCAGGCAGCTCAGGCAGATGATTTGGGGCATTACAAAAAGGCAGCAAAGTGTTTACTGTTCATTTTGTTGTTATATTGTTAGTCACAGAGAGAAGGAAAAGTGCTTGTGGAGTATTTTGGCAATCCTGGCAAGCTTTAGGTACTGTCCACCTTGACTAGGTTGGGGCGGGTGCCATTTGCTGCCCTGCCTCAGGCAACAAAACGTCTTGGGCCAGTCCTGATCTTAGTGATTTCCCAACGCAAAAGTATGTTACCTTCATCGCCTATTCATAGGGTGGGGAACCTGTGGCTCTCCAGACGTTGCTAGACTCCAAATCTCATTAGCTCCAGACAACATGGCCCATGTCTTGGGAGATGGGACTTCTAATGGTCTCCCATCCAAAGCATTGCTCACTTTCATATTTCCTTAGCTTGAGCAGTGCTGTAGCCATGAGGTGCCCCCTGACTGTTCACTGAGATGGACCCCCCCCCCATTCTCCTCATATTGCCAGATTAAACCCCACTTTTCAAGGCTTGGCTTCCAGCTGACAAACTGAGGAGCTAATCCTATGAAAGGCAACCAATCCTGAGCTTGTTTCTCTTACCCAGTTCATCAAAGTATGTGTCAATGCCATCTGGTCCTGGGACAGAGCACACCAGCCGGGCCTTGTTGAAGGTGCTCCACTTGTGGACTAGCACTCGCTGTCCTCCAGCATCATTCTGAAAAGAGAAGAGTAAACAAGGATCCTCAGAAGTGGAGGCAGCTGATGCTTCTGATATGAGGTCTCTTTACAAATAAACAAACAAGACATGCTTAAGCTGTGCTTTAGGAATCCTTCCAGAGGCATCAAAAGCAAAACTAAAAACTCAGAACCAAGAGAAGGACAGATATTGGCTTCTATTCAGATTGCTCTAATTTCTGCTCCGTAGATCTGTTATTTTCAAGCATTCTAACACAAGGGAAACCCTTTTTCCATACAGACCTGGCCTGGGTCCATGCATACATTATTAGCTCAAAATACAGCTGGCCATAATTTCTCTCAATTCAGATCAAAGGTGGTTTGGGCAAAAACACATAAAAATATAGTATTCCATAAGAAATGGCAGGACAGATACAGAACGGATATGGATCATGGCTAACGTTGTGTGTAAACCGCTTCCCAAACCAGCAGTGAGAGCACACTGAACACAGAGTAAGCAGGTACACAGCCTTGGCTTCTGAGAGACAGGACTGGTCCAAACAAAATAAAAGAAAAAAAATTCCTCCCAGTAGCACCTTAAAGACCAACTAAGTTAGTTCTAGGTATGAGCTTTCGTGTGCATGCACACTTCTTCAGATACACTGAAACAGAAGTCACCAGACCCTTCTATATAGTGAGAAGGTGGGGAGGGGTATTACTCAGAAGGGTGGTTCTCACTATATAGAAGGGTCTGGTGACTTCTGTTTCAGTGTATCTGAAGAAGTGTGCATGCACACGAAAGCTCATACCTAGAACTAACTTAGTTGGTCTTTAAGGTGCTACTGGAAGGAATTTTTTTTCTTTTATTTTGTTTTGACTATGGCAGACCAACACGGCTACCTACCTGTAACTAGGACTGGTCCAAGACATTTTGCTCCCTGAAGCAAAGAACCAGATTCTGCCCCTACTTTCCACAAACAGAAACAAACTGGACTTCAACATCAGTGGTGATGGGGCAGCAGGCATGCTAGCTTAGAGGGCACAGAGCAGACTACATGGGACACCCAGCTCTGTCCTACAGCACCTCATCACTCAGCACTGACTTCCCTCCAGCAGCTACTGCCTGAAAAGGCCATGCAGACCATGAAATTATTGTGCACTGCAGAGAATTCTGGGGCATATTTTAGGATGTGCTATGAAACCTCTCTTGCATGGCTAGGACTAGCAAACAAAAATACTGCTTCTGGGCAAGGAAAAGTCAAACCTTTATGCAGTGACCAGCAGTTATTTTTTTTATTCAATACTGTAGCTTTTTGCATGCGCTAAGTTTTGGAGAAGCCCTGTTTCATATAGCATGAGCCTGCTGAGATGGGCTCTGCAAGTGCACCACAGAAAGGAGGACTGTTTCAGTAGTAAATCACCAGTTGTGAAATTCCATCTTCAAAGATACACACAGGCAGTCCTGTGGTATCAGCTTTTTGAACGAAATCTGGACTTTTAGCACACATTTCTAATATTAAATCACATGGTTCATCAACCATGTTTTCTTTTCTTTCTTTTTTAAAGTGTGTGAGGCCTTTTTGCATTTTAATTTTCAGCTTTTTCCCCTGAAACATTTATGTCTGGAAGCTGAACAGTTTTTTGTTCATTATCCCAAGACATATGTTTTATATCTCTCCCTGCCCCCCAAGAGTGTGGGTACCACACAAGCAGAGAATTGAATGGAAAATTCCCCTTTCTCTTTTCTTTCTGAAGGGGACTGCTAGGATTTGCATTGCACTTGTTGATGAGGCTGATTTTAGGAACTGCAACTCAGGTTGCATTCTAAGACGCCTGGAATAAATTCTGCGACTGCAGCCTCACATCATCAGCTTTTGGTAGCAGCGCTTTAACCATGTTGCAGAAATGTCCAGTTCAGTCCATGTAACCATCAATAAACATTTCTGTAACCCCACTGCAACTACAATTTCAGACACATACCAAAATAAGCTTTTTTTGGCTTTTACACTCTTGACTCTCATGCTGAAGGATACTGCGTTCCCATCTATTTTTGGTGCTCCTTTATTTCACAGTTATCTGCTGCCATTCCAACTCCAGTGTGGTGTAGTGGTTAAGAGCGGTAGTCTTGTAATCTGGGGAACCGGGTTTGAGTCTCCGCTCCTCCACATGCAGCTGCTGGGTGACCCTGGGCCAGTCACACTTCTTTGAAGTCTCTCAGCCCCACTCACCTCACAGAGTGTTTGTTGTGGGGGAGGAAGGGAAAGGAGAATGTGAGCCGCTTTGAGACTCCTTAAAGGGAGTGAAAGGCGGGATATCAAATCCAAACTCTTCTTCTTCTTCTTCTATACTTTTCACACAGAAGAACTATTTTAGTACGCAGTGTCTTATTGCATTCCCTTCAATATGCCCTGCTGCTTGAGCAATCTTTTTATCTCCACTTGCAATCCTTTCTTTGCAGTCTTGGAAAGAGCACCAAAATTGCAATTCAACTTCACCTCTCCCCCTCCCCTTTCCCAGTTCTGGGGGTTCTCCCAAGGCAATTCTGGGGGTGCAAGGGGCACAGAAGGGGAGAAAGCCGCATTTCACGTATAAAACCTTACATAGGGCTGCTGCTGCTGGGACTCATTCTGGGAACCCCACCCAATGCAAACCTATTAAAAACAGTGCACAATTATCAGTGCAACAATTGTAAAAATGCACACACTAAAGCTTGATTGAATAACTGTAAGAATCATATTATTAAAGCTGCCCACATGCCCAATGAAAACTTTTTAATCCAGTGCTGAAATGATAGTAAAGTCAGAGCCAGGTGTGCCTCCTGGGGGGGGGGGAGTGTTCCAAATGAAAGGAAAGGCCCATTCTCGGATCACTGATTTTGGAATTGTGGTCTCCAGGCAGGTACATATGGGAAGAGGCAGACCTTTAGGGACTGGGGTTCTGAGCCGTATAGAGCTTAAAAGGTTGAGCCTGGAAACTAAGCAGCGGTTAGTGCAGTTGGGCCAGAACTCGCTAATCTTAGGATTACAAGAAAAATTTCTCAGAAAGACATTCATTTTCCTTACCCAAAGCCCCGCAAGCTAAACACAGCTGCTAATTGAGCCCTGAATCCCATGGACACAAAGTGTTAATGCTCTTGAGAGATCCAACCGGTGGTGCAGCTTAAGTAGTTTTCATTGTGCGTATTTTGTGACTGCAACAGACACCAAAGAAGATAAGACAACAAAGTAGTGCATCTCCTTTGACTCATATGGCAACCTGCCAGCTCTGGAAGTCGGACTATATCCACGTTTCTGCGTCTCAAACAAACAAAGAATCCCTCTCTGTGTAGGGATTGATTAATCCAATAAATAACTGCTTCATCGCTATGTCTTAAATGTTTATTTCTAGGATTAGGAGGAGAGCAAGGAATTCACAGCCAACAGAACTTTTCTGTTTGCATGGAAAGCTGCCAGCTCCCCTCTCTATCCTCAGTGTACTGTTTCGTACTAGTTCCAAAGAATTTGAGTTATTACAGGCTAGTGCCTCCACGATAATTTCCAGCTGATTATTTTTTTCTCCCCTATGTCTTTGCAGCAGAGGAGAGTTTACTTTTCAGTGGCAGAAGCAGGAACTGAATCCAGCTCTTAGGCCCTTCATTCCATTAGGGTGTGTCAGGAGTGAGCCGGCAATAAATCACACCATTCAAGTTGGAGTTAACTCTTTATTAGCAAGAACACAATCTGCACAGACTTGGCAGAGTGTCTGGCCTAATGAGCACAGCAATTCATCCCTAGTAGATATTCCTCATGGATCATCTGCCGAGACTGAAAGACCCCAACTGGTCCCTCCCACCATTCCTCCGCATCCAACCAGTCCCTGACAGGGTAACCCTCAGGCTTCCCAGAAGCCAAATGCTCAAGGTTGAAATAACTGCAATTGAAATAATCATAACCTTTTGGAATGTGACATCTGGCTAACATATCCATGTGGAGGTCAGCTCTAGGTGGCTAACAATAATGTTTTTTCCCATCAGTATTGCGATGGAGAATCAATAGCCATGAGGCCTGATGATGTGGCACAGTGCAGTTGAATCATCTAGATGTTAATCTGGCAGTGTCCTCCCAACAGTGAATGCAGCAGCTGTGGAATCCCACAAGACAAAAGGAGGGGTAAGAGCAAATGAGCATATTGCTGGAGTCCTCATCCAAAAGTACTGGAGCAATCCCAACCAAATGGCACTCTGAGAGAAGGCAAGCAAAGCAGGGGGTAGACCTTCTCTGTTCCATATGGTGTAGTTCTCATCAACATTCCTAGGGTATGATGCTGTTATGATGCACATCCAATGAACGGTCAGGGACAGGGGGCCTCTCTCAACAAGCAAGATGCATCCATAACACCCCCATTTCCTATGGATTTTTCCCTCCGTGATTACCTGTTATTTATTCCCCAGTTCTTTCCTGCAAACCAGCTTTCCCTTCTTTTATCTCCACCCCCACTGCCAAAACAGATCGAATTAAGAACAGTTCTCCGTAACACAAATGAAATTGGAAAGTCTATCTTTCATTTTATATTTTCCCTCAGATTTAAAAAAAGAAAACATTTTCAAGCTGTTCACATTCAGTATAGCAGAATGTGAAACAGCCTTGAGTAAACAGCCTGGGTCAATGGTCAATTACCAATTATCTGGGTCGTGGAGGATGAGGATAAAATAGGCTACTTGTCGTGTTGGCTATTCTGCCTCTAAATAGGAGTTGCTGGGGCTCATGATTAGAAAAAGGCAACTGTGCTCATCTCCTGCCTGTGGCTTCCCGTAAATCTTTGGTCTGGTGCAACAGGGTTCTTTTTCTCTTCTTATCTCATAAAACAACTTTCCCCCTTTCTGCCATGACTCAGAGAAACGCATTCTGCTCCTCATTCTACTGCCATGGGAGGTTCACTCTGGTTTTGGCACCTGCTAAAAAACATTCTTGTTTAGACAAGCCTACCCGGAATGAAGCAGGGCCTTCTTGGTTGCAGCATCATGCCTCTGGAGCTAGCTTCTCTAGCGATACCTAACAAATGTGCATCTCATTATTTCATCAGGGGTTTGGGGAGCAATGCAAGGCATCAGAATTCTTTAATTTCCCCCTGCCTCTATTTGGTGGATCTCAGGGTTCTAGTAAAAGACAAAGAAGAGGCATGGAGGCAATAGTGCTCCTGAATACCAACTGATGGAAGCCATAGGAGGATAGAGTGCTCTTGTGCCCAGGTCAAGCTTGTGGTTTTCCCACAGGCATCTGCTTGGCCACTGGATGCTGGACTAATGGGCCATTGGCCTGACTCAGAAGGGCTCTTCTTATGCTTTCACCCTGCAAGCCTAAAGTCTTCCCACCCCTGCTGTGAACTTGGAAGCCCACACAATAAAAAGGCCAAAAACAACCTCAGGAGGACCAAAACAAACAAACAAACAAGAACATCCCCTTAAGTGAGCTGCAAGAGAAACAGTCCCAAGCAGGGGTTTTTTCCAGAAAGGGTGTGTGTGTGTGTGTGTGTGTAAGTCCCTTTGCAAATAGATTATCTCCAAACACACTGGGAACCAGTTCACCTCTACATGGGTTCTGCTATTATTTCCAGTACTGTACAACTCTCCCTCCAGGCATGATCTCAATAGGTGGCCTTGAGTCTTTTTCTTTTTCAGTCTTTCTGTTTCTTCTGCCCCACCCTCAGTTTTCAATACTGGGATAACAACACTGGCCTTAAAATGTGGTACATAATAAAGACCTCATGAAAAGCCCTAAGCAATACTAACAGGAGCCTAATGTTATTTGCAGGGTTGTTGCTTGACAACAAAATGAAACAAAACATGCTATTAAACCACATCTTTAACATCTTGCGTAGCTCAGTCCTGCAAAGAAATCTGCTGCTTATTCTAGTTTAGCACCTTAAAAACCAAGGCTGCTTTAGCAAGGAGCTACTACGGAACTTAAGTCAATTTTACAGGTTGAAATGTTAAGACAAAATGAAATGAAATGAAGAGCTCCTTCAAGCCTCTGTCCTTTCTGAAAACATTAAGTTAAATAAAGTTAGCATAATTCAAAAGGATACTTAGTGTTAAGCACTCCAGTTTCAGCCCAACCAACAAAAATGTCTCTATACCCATTTGGGCAGGATATGACAATTAAAACAGTTTCAAAGCAATTGTTTCTTTCTTATTAATGACATTTATACGCAGCTCCATAGCCAGAGTTCTCTGGGCAGCTTTCCAATAGAAGAACTAAAATACAATCCCTCCAAACCATAATAATATTGTATAAACACAGCACAAAATTAAGCAGCAGGGATAAATAAAAAAAATTAGCTGAAGATTTTCAAAGCAGCATAACTCAGTCTTTAAAACCTCAGAGTTCCAGCTCCATAATGGCTCTCAAGTATAAATTATTTAACTTCAAGCCTTTAAAAATGAGGGCAGAGAGAGAAAGATACCTTCAGGAAAGGGCACAGGCTCTCTGTTCTGACACATGCTCAGCAGAAGTCTCTGCTTGACCCTATGAGAAAGTGCCTTTATGGAAATCTCCAAGAAATGAATGCAACAACTCTTCTATAAAACAGATGGCAATGGGCACAGAGAAATTATTTCTGCTCTTAGTCCATTTCCTTGCAATGCAAGTCTTCAGCTAAATTAAGATACACACAGGATGGTCCATCAGACCCTTTGATGGAATCCTTTGGAGGAAAAGCAAGTGAGCACAAAGCAGCTGTGGTGCAAAAGATCTAGGGGAAAAGGAAGGTTGGAATTGGAAGTGACATGTACAGAAAATGGGGGAGTTTCCATGTGGATGAAAGGCTGAAGAATTCAAAGGCTTTGAAGGAATCCCCCCACCATGCTTCCCCCACCCCAACCACATAATATAGAATTACCAAAAAGAAAAAAATTCCATGTTCCTAACCTTGGCTTCAAAAGAAACATTTGCAGTCACAAGAGATTTATGCAGCCCTCTCAAGCCAGGCACTGTCTTGACTGAAGTGCTTAAAAATGCTGTGCATGCCAAACAGACTTCCTATACCGTAGCTGTTGATCAGGAGCCAAAGGCAGTACGGAAGCAGATCCGATTCCAGGGCTCAGCCCAAGTGGGCTCAACCCTGGTTAATAGATTTGCAAACTTGTAATATTTGGGCCCAGAGCTTTGCAGGCAGGGGGCTATTATTATTATTGTTGTTGTTGTTGTTGTTGCTGCAGGGAGATTCTGCACATAGAAGGCAGTGGGCTCCAATCCATTATGAGCACCTTGCAGCCCCAAATGGCTGCACTTCAGTGTCCTTCTTAGTTCAGAGTGGCCCTTCTAGTACTAGGGACATTGTCATGTCACCAAATCTGACTGGTTGATCTGACATCATGATTATGATACAAAAAATGGTGATGAACCTAAAGTCAGCTGAAGCTGAAAGCATAAATAATATTGCCGAGGTATGCATGAATCAGGGAAGGTGTTGGGTCCCCTGAAAGCCCTCATTTTAGGTACCTAAATTTGTCCAAGAAGATCTCTCTCTCTCTCTCTCTCTCTCTCTCTCTCTCTCTCTCTCTGTATTTAAGCCAATCCAAGGCTTATGCAACCCCTTCCACTGGCTTTACATTAGCAGCCTATGGCTAGTACAGTAATAGCCTGTTATTTCCAGGGAGTGTGCTGGTTCTGAAATCGAAGGGCCACAAGGGATGGGTAATGGGATTTAGCCACAATCAAGCCACTGGGACATATAAAAACCTGAGATTCTGAACAGGAGAGTCAAATGCAGCCTTATGTTGTTGCAAAAGAATCAGGGAGCTTCTCTGGTGTTACCAGTGTATGATCACATTTTATTTTGATTCTACACTATGAGGGCTGCTCCAGGCTAGTGTACCTAGGATGAACAGTAGACTAGCCTTGTCCTGTGACATGCAGTACATTTCAAGTGACAATGGTGGGAGGAACTCACATGCAGGCACACACATACATACATGTAAGCACATATGTCCAATAATATAGCTTTGGAGTCAGTAATGCACCAAGCTGTTGGTCTCCATACATTCAGTTCCTCGTGCGATGCTCCTCACACTCTACAGACAAAATAGACCCCATGAACTCACCACACACACCCTCCCCACACGGCTAAAGATGGCCCGGCCTTTGCTGTCCGACTCTGCTGCTTTCTCAGTGAAGAAAAAGTAGACTTTGTCATTTTCCCGGTCATCATTGTCTGGGATCAGATAAGCAGCAACAAACTTGGGGGCTGTAAGAAAAATATTGTACAGGCACGTTAGAAAGAAATCACCAGAAACCGCTTGAAGCATGGCACAGACCTTTATTTTATTTTATTTTATTTTATTTTATTTTATTTTATTTTATTTTATTTTATTTTATTTTATTTTTAAACCTTTTTAGGCTTCCTCTTGGCATGATTTGTTTAGTTGTACTTAACGAGATTTATACTGTGTACAACTCAATTTGAAAAACCTGTGAGCAGTTTACATAAAACCATATAAAACATTCCCAATTAAATACTAATAAGCTCACTTTAATAACAAGTGGTTACCAAAAGAAGCAGCACACAAGGTGTCCTCTTATTAATGGGCATATATTCCAAAGAGGCTTAGTTATACAGACAACTCCCTGTTCTTATTTTCTAAGTACAATTTTATTGTAGCCTTTGGCCTCCACTCCACTTCACATCCTGTTCTCCTACCATTAAGCAGCCGCTGGTCCATCTCAGTGCGCAGAGGGGAGCGGTGTCCCATAGTTCGGAAGATCACAGAGTCCCTGCCCAAGAAATCTGCTGTTAGTCCTGTATACAAGTCTCCACCTGGGAAAGAAGCCCCACAGAAACAATCAATCCTTGCATAACAGTCATGCACTAACAAGAAAAACAATACGTAGCATTATAAAGCACACTAGAATATTCAAAAAGCTTCCCATACATGATGTTTATTATCATCCTATATTATAACCATCATATAAAGTACATCAGTATTTGTAGATGGGAGGCAGAGAGAGGCTAGCTTTGCCTAAAATCTCCTAATGAATTAATGGTGAGTGTTGATTTGGGCACTGGTTCTTTCAAAGGTCATAGTCTTGGCAAGTCCCTTATACCAATCTTCACAGCACAGGAATTGCTTGGCTGAAAAGTCACATAAACCTGTTTTATACAACTACATCAAAAAGAGGAGATTTTGGCCTGTTTCACACATTATAACACTAAGCCATGGTTGAAAAAGTCATGAGTTAACCACGAGTTGTTCCCCAGACAGACAAAGGAACCATGGCTTGCTTCTTCAAAATTTGGTCAGTTTTCCAGCTACTTGTGCCTTGTGTCCTTTTTCTTGGTGAGCGTCTGAGGTGTCCAAACAAACTATGGTATGGTGTGGAAAGATGCTGAGTTCACACATAATGCCAAGCCATAGTTAAACAACAGACTTCAGATCATTGTTCACTGGCAATAGACAAACAATAATGAAGCCATTAGTGAAAGTACAAACATAACACCAAACTATGGTTTAATAAACCATAGTTTAATAGACCACAGCTTTGAATTATATACACATCAGCACAGAGATCTTGAAAGAGTTCAGAAAATGCCTTACACAAGCATGCAAGTACGGTCACTGACAGATTACCCTCCTTTCACATGCCAAGTTTCCTTGTTGAAATGTTGGTATGTAACACACATGATTGGGGTATACTGCAAGTTCATTAGATGAAATATAGTTGAGAAGCAGGCACACTTTTTATGGGGCGGGGGGGGGCATAGTCTTACCTATGAAAGGGACCACATATCAACTGCTGTAACCCACCCTGGCACTTTATGGTGAAGGCAGGTAAAAAACTCAATAATAATACCGGTAATTTACAAAACATACCCTGAACTGAGGAGAAGTATGGATGCCTCCAATGAACATTCAACCCCCCAAACCTATCTTTGGGGAGGGGGTTCTATAAAGGCTTTCCTATAAAAAATTCACTACTGAATTTTGTATTAACTTTAGGTTGTAGGTGCAATTTATTGGCCACTTTTAAAACTGGTTTGGACAACCTGAGCTACCTCCAGTTTTCACTTCGGAGAGCAGCTGGCTGCAGTGTGGGTTTATGAAGGTACAGTAGCTTGCTTGTAACCTTTTCTTTTCTGTCAGAACTGACAAGCAGTAAAATCACATGATCAAAGAGGCTTCCCTATCCTAAAATAGTGGTTAAAGACCATGTCCCCAGCTCTTGAGCTGGCCATGAAAGAGCCTGAGAGAATGGTTGGGCCACCGCTCCACGAACTTCCCTGGGCCGACTTAGACCCATGATCTCTGAGGGAAAGAACAGAAGAGGCAAAGACCAGGCAAGGAGCTCACACTACTAGCTTCCTGGGAAACCACCAAACGCTGAAGGCAAATCTGCTTTTTAATATTTTGTAACCTTGTTTAGTGTTTTAAACTGCCTTGAATGCCTTGGCAGAAAGCAATATATAAACATAAAAATAAGGACATTCAACCCTGCTGCTAGGGTACAAAACTCACACTGATCTAGTTTGGCACCTACCAATGAAAGCACTTGCAAATGCCCTGTTGGGCTCATGAGGACATCTGCCCCGGCCACTTTCTACACTGGAAGGATCCAAGCTGAACACATGCTGAGGAGAGAAGAGCACAAATGACAAATAAGGCATCAAGACAGCTTAAAAGAGCCACAGCTCTCTGAGTGGGTAGTCTGAAATTCAGAGGTGATGAGAGAGTGCTCATGTGGAAGGAATGAAGAGAGCCTGGACAGATGCATCAGAAAATATCTTAGGACGAGCATGAGATGCTAGCATAGAGTGACCAGGATGAAGTTTTCTATCTAACCATAAGAAAAATGGATGCTGACATTATTCAGCAAAAATTAGGGCCTTAACTTCACATGACTCCAGCTGGTCACTTGCAATTACACTGACCCTGTTTTGGATTTTTTAATTAGAGCGCCCATGTGCAGAAAGGAGAAGTTTAATTCTTCCCTCTCCACTGCAATCTCAACAGCAACAGCAACAGCAGCAGCAGCAGCAGTAGCAACACACACACTAGTCAAAAGCCCCCATTGGGCCATTTTCTTTGACATTGAAGGGCGAAGCGATTATTTTTTCCTTTCCCATACACCCCTGTTTCAATTAAAAAACCAGGGGTGCACCTCTAAGTAAATAATTAGATCATGGCAGCATGACTGTAAGCAATACAATCAACACCACATGTAGTTATGTTCTCAGTGTGAACATGTTAAATCTGTATATTTCTCAATACTGATAGCCCTTTAATTTGTTTATTATTGAAATCATTTTGGCTCTGGTGTGTTTTTACAATAAGGAATTGTACTTATTTCAGATTTGGTTACTCAGAAAATTATTAACAGAGGCCTGAGCACTATTCATCTTTCCTGTCTTCTTCTGATAAGTTTAATCAGTCACAGTTTCAGGAAACTGAGAGGCAAGCCCATGATGTTAACAGCTGGGACTTGGAGAGACAGCAACAGAGAAAACTGCCAGAACAAGAGGAACCTTTTGAGTCAGTAAGACTTTCAGAAGAGCTCAGAAGACCATCTCCTCATTTCTCAAGTATGCCAGGAAATGATTTTACAATCTAGACTGCAGTTATGTAACCCCTGATGGTAGCAGAGGGGCAGGGAGAGAGTTAAGGCTCTAGTCTAGAACATTCTTACCCTGGATCCCAGATGAACAAAGAGTTCCTTCCCAAACCAACCTGCTGTGTTGTCTAAAAGTTTTTGGTGAAAGGCTTTTGCTCTGTATGGATTTTCAGATGGTAAGCAGTTATGACACTTTTGATCCAGCACCACAGACCATCATAAGAATAAAAAAATTAAAAAGTGGCATATATGAGACAGTGGGCCTAAGGATGCTGGGAATCTGTATTATTCACCCTCCTGCTTTGCAATGCCTGGAACAGCTTGTGCTTTCCTGCCTTCCTGCCAGTTATCCACTTGGCCAGACAAAGCAGCCTCTTCAAGCTGCCTAATTAAATGTCTTCATCATGCAACTGTCCACGCACACCCAAGCATAGGGTTGTTCCCCAGTGCAGTTTGCAGGCCAATATAAGGCCAAGGCTAGGCTTGTTAAATTTCTGACATGCTGCTGCAGCAGCAGCAGCAGCACAGGACCCCAATTGTATTTTGTTACGCCTCTCAATAACGTGGCTAAATCAGCATGAGCGTTTAGCAAAGGGGGAAGGAACTGCCGGATATGGTTATGGGGTGAGATGTCAGAGGGACAGTCCGATCATCCCTTTTGCTCACAATGAACAGCTGTGCTGAAAGGGTCCTTTCTCTCATGCACTCAATAAAAGCTTCTGCGAGTCCAATCCTCCCAAGCGAGAGGGGTTACAGGGTGAAGCTGAATGACCTTCCTGCTAAGGCCAGCTTGATTTATGAGAAACGGCTCAGAGGGAAATCAAAAGCTTGGAGGGAGGGAAATGCCACCCACATATTTTATAATTAATATATATATGTGTGTGTGTGTGTGTATAAAATTAATATATATATATATATATATATATATATATATATATATATATATATATATATATTTATATTATATATATATATAAATCCCAGCAGGAAGCAAGCACTGTCTAAATCCATAAAGACTGTACAACGTCAGGAATCAGTCCAGAAAAGAACCATAGGGATTGAGCTAGTAAATGAGATCCATGTCTCATGCACAATGGCCTTCCTTGCTTGGAGTAGGAAGTTTAGCAATATGGTTAGTAGCTCCCAACACCAGACAAATAAAACCGCAGTCCAAAATTGGTGTTCTGGACTCTCCCAGTCATGCCATCAGCCAGCCATACTTGTAGTTCTCACATGAGGCAGCCAAGCATTGTTGCACAGGGAGAGAAATAGCTGGTGTTCACGTCTGTCTGCCAACCCCAAGAGACAGGTGGTTTAATGCAAATTATTAAGAACATGCTGCTTCTCTTCTGAGCACAGTCGTTGAGATCTCAATTTCACCTGCCTCTTCCCTGGTTCTTGGCTCTGTTCCCCATTTTAAGCTCTCTGTCTCTTTCTTTACACAGCCATCTTTCTTGTTCCTCCATCCCTTCAAATAGCTAACAGAATGTGCTTGGAGTGAGCGTCCAAAAAATAAAGGGGGCGTGGATTTCTCTTTAAAAAAAACAACCAGAAAGGAGAGGTCGTTTGAGCTGGGGTCGGATACACAGTAGAGCATCAATCAGCCTGACAGATTAATAGACCCAAAATCCATTTCTTTCCTGGATGCTTACATGGTTGGACAAATTCCACAAGTCCAGCCACATTAACCCATAACAACAAGAAGACTTAAGTGCATCTGATATTACAGTCCAGTTTATTGGGTAACAAGGGTTTTTTTTTTCCTGTTTAAAGAAATACAAGCACTTAAATCAGCCTTTCTGTTTAATAGGGCAATATAAATGTATGGTTGGGAAAGATTGTTGAGGAAATGCAAAGCTAGAAAGTTCCTAAGCCTAGAGCACACTTCAGTCATTCAAACCTCATGAAACTGAGGGAGAAAGAGAGGATGATCCCATGGCCCTGTCCTCATCCCACCAATTTCATTGTTCTCTATGTTATGGGTAGGATTGCACTAAGCAGTTTCCATTGGGGAACTCCCTAGTGCATTTGGGGCAGGTTGTCTGTGGGTTCCTGTGGTCAAAGGGCTGTCAGAAAACCCGTTTGAAGGTATGCTTTCATTGACAGTGCACCTTCAAAGGGGCTCACTGCAAGCTGCTTTAAAGTCCATTTCCAGGCACAGTTTGGATTCAAGTATTTTTTCCTCTGCAAAGAAAATAATGGTCATTGTCAGGCATGGTTTGAATCTAAATTGAATGCAGTTACATAAACTGGGGCCTGTAGTGAGCCCTTTGAAGTTGTCCTGCCAGAGGCAATCAGCTAATCATAGGGGGTCACTTTCAGCGCTAATCAGCAAGTCCCTCTGAAGGTGTCACCTGACGTCATAATGACATTAGGTGACTGTCAAAGGTGTCCCACAGGGTGGGTGGCTAAGTAAAGATATTGGCTGTAAAAACTCCCCCCATCCCCCAACTCTTGATCTACCTAGTCCAGCATGTGTTTCCCCATAAGCACCTACTTTGACACTTGGGGAACCAAATGCTGAGCTAGATCCTGATTCCACAGAGCTCTTCTATATTCTTCTGCAGCAGTCTACCTACGGAACAGTTAAGACATCCCATAAGATATGGGCTCAGTGACAGAGTCAATTACCTGTAGCACTTCATAAAATGGATGCTGTATTACATCTGAGTTACAGTATGCTAAGGGTTCTAACACAGAACTCTCATAGTGGCCAGCACATTGGAACAAAGATATAGTCAAAGGTTAAGAGATAAGCAAATAGCTCAAGACCGGCTACGGCAGATATTTCACTTAAAACTTTTACTTACTGTTGTTAAACTATTGAGAGTTGCTTCTGCTCATCTACCAGCAGATCCTGATCTATCTGGTACCTGCCCTGCTCTTAAGTCTTTGGTGATGGGAACCACATGTCTTTGCATTCCTCTACATGCCAGATCTTCCCACACCATACATTTATCGTGTCACAGGGCTAACATTATCGCAGAGGGGGGAAAGGGAATCCTTCCTTACCTCTCCTCGGTGTCCCACGTAGATAAGAGCACAGATTGGGTGGAAAGCCCCTGTTCCACAGGCCAATAAGTGTGTCCGGTTTAAAGGGTAAAGCACTCTGATGTAGTTGGCACATTCTGTCTGGAAAAGAAACAACGATTGGGATTCATGATGCTTCACGTGCATCACAGAAATTGACTTTTAGCAATGATCAAAGTTGGTTAAAGGTGGGTGGGTGTGATGACAAGATGGACATTGAGATCAGAGCTTAATCAGCAGGAGAGGGAAGAAAAGGGATACAAGGTCTCTCCATCAACACAGCTGAGAGACCAGTTGGTTCTTAGAGCAACCTGTGTCTAAGAACTTTAACCTGAGCTTGTTTACTGCTTTCTCCCTTTTTTCTCATGTCTTTTTTAGATGGTAAGCCTGAGAGTAGTCTCTTCCTGCTTGCTGGTTTCCCACAACCATCTAGTCAGACGCTGTGAAAACTGGACTAGATGGGCTATTGGCCTGATCCAGCAGACTTCTTCTCTGTGTTTTTGTGATTTGTAAGCTGCTCTGGGAGCCTTTTTTGGCTGGAGTGGAATTTTTAAAAAAGTTTAATTAATTAACTAATTAAATAATAATGACTATGGCAGAAAAGGAGGCAGCATAGCCAAAACAATTCAGAATGAAAGCAGGTGTCATATTGGACTTGCCAGCATTGTCCCCTGGGTCAAAGTCAGCAACAATGCTGAGCCCTGGGATACGCCACCTCTTTCCCCACCCTACGCCTAGGATCCAAATAGCAGGAAGGGATACATGCAGATGTAAACCCTAAAGCGTTTTCCAATCCTCTAAGGACCACAATGATGCAAAAAATCTGGTTCCACATGCAAGTGCACAGAACAATGCCAAATACCTTTACAGTCACACGGTCCATTCCTCTCTCCAAGCTCACGTGACCAATCCCCATTGTATTATGTCCAGCTAGGCATCAGGCCTTCCTTGTTATTGTGGAAGTGGGCAGTAAATTCCTGCTTTTTTTAATTTAAAAATACGTTTGGCACGTATCCCACACTCCCTGCCACTCCACTCTAGCTAATGCAAGCCCTTTCCCTCATCAGACTACACGTGTGACCCCTCTGCTTCCATCCCATTGTATGGTCAACTCAGGCCAGGAAGTGAGGTCTTCATATTGCCTTGTGCCCTGATTTCCTGTATGAGCCAAGATATATGCTACGTAACAGTGTTGTTAGGTTAGCAGAAAACAGGAAGAAACTGTCACAATAGGGCTAGAAACAGCATCTTTATTTAGAAATTCCAAGAAGTAGGCTTGACAATACTTCAACTTTTTTTAAAAAAAAACAACCACACAGAACCTCTTTACCCCTACTTCAAACCACAAAATTGTCGAAGAATCAATCTTTAAAAGAAATCCACGAGGCTTCTCCCCCAGTTTGATTCTGAACTCCTTTGCTGTTGATCTGTATCAAAGTCACTTTAATAGCTATTTACATTTAAGAACACTATATACATGATTTATGGATTAAATCATAAAATTACTATTAAAATCAAAAGAGTGATAATAAAATTGCTGAGAGTCAGATGTCCTCCAAAGGGCAACACGATGCAAAAGAGTTCCTCAAAAAGGACAGGGAATAATTGCCCTCTGCCTGCAAAGACATTAACACTAAGAGGCAGTTTAAAGGAAAGCAGATTCTGTATTAATTAATGGGCCCTAGAACAAACAGTTTGGGAATGACAAATACCACTTCAGTACTACAGGTTGTTGGCATGCACAAACATTGAGACTCCTTCCAATTCCATGAAATATGGGATCTTTGATCGTGAGCCAAGGTACTGGGTTCGTTGCAGGAGGCCACTAGCTGCCTCCAGACCATTGATCAGAAACCAAGATGCAGAACAGAACCCCAACCAAGCATTGCCAGTTTACACTCGCTTTGCTAGATAGCTATTTGGCCATGTCTCTGAGTCTGTATGTGATTTTAAAGTTTGATATGTAATAATTTTGTGTCATTGAGGATAAAACACAGAATGAAGACTGGCATAAACCCTAATTTAACCTGCAAATTCAGTCATCAGTTTGTACAACAGTCTTGGTCATTCCTCTGCTCCAACAACTCCGTGGGAATGTGGGCCATTGTCCACAACTTAGTATGAAAGGGTTAGCCAATGTTCTAAAATAAGGGAATGTCTCTTAAATTATAAACTAACTTATATGATATGGCGTTTCACACTTAACACAGAAATGTAACGGCTCTCACTGCCCTTCATCACTCCACTAAGTCTTCCAGACCGCCTCTCACCCAGGAAATCCACCTCCACTTTGCTCTTTGAGGCAAAGGTAATGGTAAAGGTAATGGTAATGTTAGGTAATGGACGTCTTACCCAAATGAGAACAAAAAGGAACACAAACATCGGCAAAAGAAATGCCATAAGGAATGCAGATAGAGAGAGTGGTATTGGAGGTGCATATTACTAAAACATTAACACCAACAATAAAAATAATCAAATATATTACAAACAGGAAAGTGGTTAGGGAAGCTGTTTGGCAACAACATAAAAAAAGTCAAATAGTGTGCTAAAGAAGGATAAGGAGATTGCAGTGAAACTGAATTATTAGCATCCATCTTCACTGTAGAGAACATGGGGCAGATACCCACACCGAAAGTGACATTTTCAGGAAGGGAGTCTGAGAAACTGAGGCTAATAGTAGTGACAAGAGATGATGTTTTAGGCCTGTCTCACAAACTAACAAATCACTGAATCGAGATGTTATCCATCTGAGAGTTCTCAAAAGAACTCAGATATGAAATTGCTTATCACCTACAAAAATATGTAACTTGTACCGAAGACTGGCCTCTGTACTTGAAGACTGGAAAGTGGTCAAAGTAACACATCGTTTTTAAAAAAGGGGGGTGTCCAGGTTGATCTGAGAAATTACAGGTGAGATATCTACAACTGCTCTAGATAAACTGGTAGAAAGCTTAATTAAATATACAATTATCAGGCATTCAGAAGGATAAGTCTAGCTGGAAAACAATCAACATGGCTTTTGCAAAAATACCGGTAAGTCTTGTCTCAAAACTTGCTTCCTCAAAACCATCAGGCCAGCCACATGGCATAAGCAGCAATCCATGTGTGGCCCATAGCTTCCTGCAAATATCCCAAAACCTTTCATAACAGAAATGTTCCATAGCTACCTACTCGTGATGGATGTATACTAGTATATCCAGAGCCAGAAGCACCATGCTTCTGATACCAGATATTGGAAAACAATAGCAGGAGAGGACTGTTGCCCTTGGGCCCTGCTTAGGAGCATCCATAGGCATCTAGCTGGACCCTCTGGGAAACAGAATGCTGGACCAGAACCAGCAAGGCTCTCCTTATGTTCTGTCCCCAAGAAGGAACATCAGCAAGGAACCTAATTTCAGCTGCTCTCAAATTCTGATAGAGATACAGGGCAAAATGTAATAGTGGTGGTGGGAGGGACAATGGCAGGAAATGAAGGAGACATACAACGTTGATCTGGACAAAGTAGTCATTTAAAAAGGAAGTTTAGTTAGTTACACAGCAGGATGACAAATGACCATTCACAAGTCTGACCTGGATTAATTGCTCCCTTTTCCGGAGCAGCTAGCATTGGCAGATAAGCACAGAGAAGTCAGAGAGACTGCTGAAGGCACCTCCAGATTCTGATGGCCTCTAAAGATCTATCCATCTCACAACACACAGAAGGATCTATTGCTGTAGAAAAACAGATGCTTAGTGACTCCCACTCCTATCTTAGCCTTCTTACTCTGCATCACCCCATCAAATAGAACATGCTATATCCTATCTCTGATTATCCATCTTAGCTGTACCAATTTTTATTTTTTTTATTTTTAGGTAATAAATTACAAACCTCAAGGGAATGAAATAATGGGTTACATAACCCTCTGCTTTTAGTACATGGGTTCAAAGCCAGGCCAAAGTTGGTACCCAGTTAAGACTATACAGGGATTAATAGCAAGTGAAGCACAAGTCTAATTCATGGCAGGGAAGTGTCACACTCACAAAAGTCAGAATCACAATCAAGGAAAAAAGGTTGAAGTCTGAATGTGGTCAAAAGAAATTCATTATTTCTCAAAACAACCTCCATAAGGTGTGATGGTTCATGTTTTTCATACATTCTTCCTCACATTGTGAAATTTTGCAAAGTCAAGATGATCCTTCCCAATGTTTCATAAACTGTGATTTATTAAAAGCTGGCAGGTTTAACAACATTAAAGTATTCAGATAGTGCACCTTTTGTACAAAAACGAGAGTTATAAATTAACCTCTCACATCCTGACTTCTTTCTTGGATTGCCATCTTTTCTAACATATTGGGGAAAAATAGGGGGGGGAATTGAAAATACTGGAAATGGGGCAGGATAAGAGCCCTCATGTTGTAAATTTTAATAACTTGTGACATGAAAGAATAAGCGATTTTAAAAGAGTTCAAATTTTTAAGCTTAAGGTTGGAAACACTAGACCAATATTCCAATGGAGTCCTAATATACCTTTTGCTATGTTAAGCTAAACCAAAATAGCATCAAATTAGCATCAAATTACCAAGGTCCTTAGTCCAGATAAACAACCAGAGTTCACTGCCGATAATCTAATTGCTTTCATACACCCATTTCTCCTCCCCTTATAATAAGAAAGCTGGCTCTGAAGTCCTTGTTTCCATTTCTTTTAGCATTTACTACTACTGTTTTTCTAGTGGCATGAGGAGTTCTAATGAGTCTATTTAATTCTGTCAACCCTGATTAATCTCTGTTTCCATTTAGCTGAATTATGGTGCTTAGAGAAGCCTTCTGACACTCCTAGTCTTACAAACATATTTCAGGAGCAACTGGTTTTTCTCAGGCAAGAGGGCACCAGAGTTAAATGGGGGGGAAATCCAAAAGTAGCACCTGAAAACAAGGAATACTTATTGTCCCTCTCCTTATCTGTCAACAGACATGCAAAATGTTATGCCCATGATGCAGCCACTTGTGGTAACTAGCATTCACTCAGTCAGTTGGCTTGATTTCTCTATTCTACAATCCTAGAATCCTAGAATCTTAGAGTTGGAGCGGACTCAAGGGTCATCTAGTCCAACTCCCTGCAATGCAGAAATCTCAACTAAAGTATCCATAACAGATGACCATCCAACCTCTGCTTAAAAACCTCCAATAAAAGAGAGTCCACTCCCGTTCCACTGCTGAACAGCTCTTATTGTCAGAAAGTTCTTCCTGATGTTTAGTCAGAATCTGCTTTCTTGTAACTCGAATCCATTGGTTTGGGTCCTACCCTCCAGAGTAGAAGAAACCAAGCTTGCTTAGCCCTTTAGATATTTGAAGATGTCTATCATATCTCCTCTCACTCTCCTCTTTTCCAGGCTAAACATGTTCAACTTCCTCAATTGTTCCTCATAATGTTTAGTTTCCAGATCCTCTCAGTATTCAATGGAGAACTGAGGGAGAAGAGCCAACCAGTGGTTATAAATGAGGGCATGATGTCTGGGTGTCATGTACCAGCTCACAGAGGCAATAAATAATGAAAAGAAAAGGAACGGGCAGTGTTGTCAACAAAGTCACAAAGTGTTATCGATAGAAGAATCAAAGAAAGGTACAGTACAGAAATCTACAGTTTACAAAGCTTGGTGGATTGCTTTGTGGAAGCCACTGTCTGTCTGTCTCAGTCCCCTCCTAGTAATCTTCACAGTGCAGTGATGAGGATGAATTATGAAAATTCAGTATAACCAACAGGCAGAATGGCTGACGGCAATGATGCTTACCTTCTAGTTGGGTGCCTTTGTGGGATGGCGCCGGCAAAGGCATTTCACTTCCGTAAGATAATTGGACCTCTGGCGGTAAGTGTATTCCCAAAAGGCATTATAATTAAGGACTACTTCCATTGCTCTGTTCCCTGCAGTGCGGCATGGGTCAAGTTCCCATATTAAGAACCCGGATACTGTAGTGCCCTTCAGTGTAGCTAAATGCTTCATTTCAGAGGATTCCCTGCTTTGTTTCTGCAAAAGTTACCCACTAAAATAGCAAGGAGCTGGAATTTTAAAAGGCTACACGAAAGGGGCAGCCATTGGTGACAGATTGCAAAATAAACATGTGGAAACCGAAGTGAGTGATGGCCACTCTTGGGAGCAATTACTTTGGGATGGACTGTCAGCAAGGGGTTCAGATCCCCTCTTAGGCCTCTCAAGGTCCCCATTGTCTCAGAGCATGTTTTCTAAGTAACTACTTGCGTGACTGTGAAGTGATATGTAAAGAATAGGCAAAGCTAGAAAGTAAAATGTGCAAGGAGCCCTGTGGGAAAAGCTCCCATTAACATTTTTCCCGGCCTCTGTCCACACAAGTGGCTGCCTAGTCAGACTTAGAGGACTGGGTGCAAATCCTGAACTGTGAGCTCAGTGGGTGGCTGTGGGCCATCCACTGTATTTCAACCTCAGCTCCCTCCCAGTAATCCTCACAGAGCTGTGGTGAGGGTGAGCTATGCAAGGGAAGGGTGGGGGAGCCTGTGGCTCTCCAGATACTGCTGGACTACAATGTCCAGCATCCCTCACCTGGACCTGTGTTGGCTGGGGTTGATGAGAGTTGTAGTCCAATGACATCTGGAGAGCCAAAAGATTTCTCACCCGCAATGTAAGGGAATGGAAAACACTGCAGCTATGAGAAAAGTAATATAAATATACCACATATGTATTTGTTTATGTATAAAACATTTATATCCCATGTTTACTCAAATAAGGTATTCGGGGTGGATTGCAGTCAAAATATCTTAAAACAAAAGAAACACAATCCAGCAATAAGAAAATAAAACAAAAAAAGCAAGAACAATGAACAGTACCACAATATATGGTTTTTTAAAACACACATACACACACCTTCAAGTGGGGTTGTTTAACTTGGCATCTGAATGTATCCAATGAAGGCAGAAGGAGCTGTCCTGGCATCCCCTGATGACTATAATAAGTGGGCATCTTCATGCAGGAAATTATGGTCTTTCAGGTAGTGTAGTCACCATACATACCACACCTTTAAAGCACATGCAAAGCAGATTCTTTCCCTCAAAGGATTCTGGGTCTCTGTCCCCCTCTCCTCCGCCCATGAACCCCCTTTAATCCCTGAAGCTGGGTTGTGGGGTGGGAGAACACCCAGAACAAGGCATGGGGGAAGACAAGGGAGACTGTTCCATCTGGAAAGCTGGAAAGCTTGTGCTGACAGAACAATCAACCTAGAGCGATGCTGAAGTAAGATGCTGGACCAGGTGAACATTTGGTCTGATTCTGCAGAGCTTTCCTTATGTAATCATATCTCCCTTGTAATGTCTCTTGAGGGGGAAAGCAAACTTAGCCCAACAACACATTGGTCATTTTTACCCAAGTTCATATACATCTGGTACATCTATATGAACTTTCCTTCCCGCCCCGCCCCCCGCCCCTGAGGATTTTGGCAGCCTGTTTAACCCATCATTCTGGTAATGATGGTATCAGCAGGTTGAAGTTTTCTTTCCTCTGCTTTTAATAAGAATGGTTATTCCAATCAGCCTTTCCTGTAGTTTCTTAACTTTGGAGATGGGAAACTTGTCATATTATGTTTGAGTGAGATATCCTTTTGTAATATGCATCAGTGACAAAATCTGTGATATGGGGTTACACTAGACATGCTTTACAAATATTGTGTTCTCCTAATTTTCTAATGCACTTGTATTTTTCTTGATATGATTCTGTTTATTGCTTGAAAATTTGATAATATTTTAAAAAAACAAAACAACTGTCACTCTCTTTCACCTTGTATAGTTCAGTGTGTGATACCCTTTGGTGCATCTCAGGTGACCCCACTTATAACTGGTACCCCAACACTGCAGAAAGTTTCCTGCTGCTTGTTTAAGATTCTTCTTTCCCTAAGAAGTCTTCCACTTTCCCATGCCTGCGAAAACAATTGTGTCTAAAATGTAAGCTAACTGATGCATCTAGCAGTGAGCGGATATGTGAACTTGGCTTTAGCTGGGGAAGACTGGACCATACAATATATTTATTTCCTAGTATCATTTAAAAAATTCTTTTTTTTTTTTTTTTTTACTTCATAGATGAATATCGAAGTGCAGGTGCGGACCAGTTTTCAGATATATGGTATCAAGATGGGGCTGAGGGCGGAGAGAGATGCCTAGGCAGTTATTCTCAAATTAGAATTGCGCTTTCACACACAAAAAAGATTTCAGTTCACAAAACAATGTAACCAAGAGCCTTGAAGCAAGTTCATTCCTTTATACATGTAGTCACTCACCTTTCTATAACCCCACCCCCACCCCACCCCATATATTCGAAAGCAATTTACAAGCTGCATGGATGACTCATTCCAACAAAACATATTCATGTGCACTTATCCATGGGAATGCTTCCAAAATCCAACCGGTGGGAGCTAAACATTGAACTGTCCCTCAAGCTACTCACCTTCCCATGTGATGAGCTTTCTTTTCTAACAGCCCGAACAGGTAAGATCTGTAAAGACGTGATGCTTATGTATGGACGCATCAAGAACGCAATGCCTGAAGGATTGGTTCCCAATCTATATTCATTAAAACTGGCAAGTTTTCTTACAATTAAAATGTGATAAAGCCTTCATAAAATGTCACATACTTAGTGAGCTTTGTTGTTGTTGTTGTTGTTTAGTCGTTTAGTCGTGTCCGACTCTTCGTGACCCCATGGACCAGAGAACGCCAGGCACTGTCCTCCACTGCCCCCCGCAGCTTGGTCAGACTCATGCTGGTAACCTCGAAAACACTATCCAACCATCTTGTCCTCTGTCGCCCCCCTTCTCCTTGTGCCCTCCATCTTTCCCAACATCAGGGTCTTCTCCAGGGAGTCTTCTCTTCTCATGAGGTGGCCAAAGTACTGGAGCCTCAGCTTCACAATCTGTCCTTCCAGTGAGCACTCAGGGCTGATTTCCTTCAGAATGGAGAGGTTTGATCTTCTTGCAGTCCATGGGACTCTCAAGAGTCTCCTCCAGCACCATAATTCAAAAGCATCAATTCTTCGGCGATCAGCCTTCTTTATGGTCCAGCTCTCACTTCCATACATCACTACTGGGAAAACCATAGCTTTAACTATACGGACCTTTGTTGGCAAGGTGATGTCTCTACTTCTCAAGATGCTGTCTAGGCCTGTCATTGCCCTTCTCCCAAGAAGCAGGCGTCTTTTAATTTCGTGGCTGCTGTCACCATCTGCAGTGATCATGGAGCCCAAGAAAGTAAAATCTCTCACTGCCTCCATTTCTTCCCCTTCTATTTGCCAGCAGGTGATGGGACCAGTAGCCATGATCTTCGTTTTTTTGATGTTGAGCTTCAGACCATATTTTGCACTCTCACCCTCAATAAAAGGTTCTTTAATTCCTCCTCACTTTCTGCCATCAAGGTTGTGTCATCTGCATATCTGAGGTTGTTGATATTTCTTCCGGCAATCTTAATTCCGGCTAGGGATTCATCCAGCCCAGCCTTTCGCATGATGAATTCTGCATATAAGTTAAATAAGCAGGGAGACAAAATGCAGCCTTGTCGTACTCCTTTCCCAATTTTGAACCAGTCAGTTGTTCCATATCCAGTTCTAACTGTAGCTTCTTGTCCCACATAGAGATTTCTCAGGAGACAGATGAGGTGATCAGGCACTCCCATTTCTTTAAGAACTTGCCATAGTTTGCTGTGGTCGACACAGTCAAAGGCTTTTGCATAGTCAATGAAGCAGAAGTAAATGTCTTTCTGGAACTCTCTAGCTTTCTCCATAATCCAGCGCATGTTTGCAATTTGGTCTCTGGTTCCTCTGCCTCTTCTAAATCCAGCTTGCACTTCTGGGAGTTCTCGGTCCACATACTGCTTGAGCCTTCCTTGTAGAATTTTAAGCATAACCTTGCTAGCGTGAGAAATTAGGGCAATTGTGCGATAGTTGGAGCATTCTTTGGCACTGCCCTTCTTTGGGATTGGGATGTAGACTGATCTTCTCCAATCTTCTGGCCACTGCTGAGTTTTCCAAACTTGCTGGCATATTGAGTGTAGCACCTTAACAGCATCATCTTTTAAAATTTTAAATAGTTCAGCTGGAATACCATCACTTCCACTGGCCTTGTTATTTGCAGTGCTTTCTAAGGCCCATTTGACTTCACTCTCCAGGATGTCTGGCTCAAGGTCAGCAACCACACTACCTGGGGTATATGAGACATCCATTTCTTTCTGGTATAATTCCTCTGTGTATTCTTGCCACCTCTTCTTGATGTCTTCTGCTTCTGTTAGGTCCTTTCCACTTTTGTCCTTTATTATGGAAATCTTTGTACGAAATGTTCCTTTCATATCTCCAATTTTCTTGAACAGATCTCTGGTTCTTCCCATTCTATTGCTTTCCTCTATTTCTTTGCATTGCTTGTTTAAGAAGGTCTTCTTGTCTCTCCTTGCTATTCTTTGGAAATCTGCATTCAATTTCCTGTATGTTTCACGATCTCCCTTGCATTTTGCTTGCCTTCTCTACCCCGCTATTTGTAAGGCCTCATTGGACAGCCACTTTGCTTTCTTGCATTTCCTTTTCATTGGGATGGTTTTTGTTGCTGCCTCCTGTATAATGTTACGAGCCTCCATCCATAGTTCTTCAGGCACTCTGTCCACCAAATCTAAATCCTTAAACCTGTTCCTCACTTCCACTGTGTATTCATAAGGGATTTGACTTAGATTGTATCTTACCGGCCCAGTGGTTTTTCCTACTTTCTTCAGTTTAAGCTTGAATTTTGCTATAAGAAGCTGATGATCTGAGCCACAGTCAGCTCCAGGTCTTGTTTTTGCTGACTGTATAGAGCTTCTCCATCTTTGGCTGCAGAGAATATAATCAATCTGATTTCGATGCTGCCCATCTGGTGATGTCCATGTGTAGAGTCGTCTCTTGTGTTGCTGGAAAAGCGTGTTTGTGATGACCAGCTTGTTCTCTTGACAGAACTCTATTAGCCTTTGCCCTGCTTTGTTTTGATCTCCAAGGCCAAACTTGCCAGTTGTTCCTTTTATCTCTTGACTCCCTACTTTAGCATTCCAATCCCCTATAATGAGAAGAACATCCTTCTTTGGTGTCACTTCTATAAGGTGTTGTAAGTCTTCATAGAATTGGTCAATTTCAGTTTCTTCAGCACCAGTAGTTGGTGCATAAACTTGGATTACTGTGATGTTAAAAGGTCTGCCTTGGATTCGTATCGAGATCATTCTATCATTTTTGAGATTGCATCCCAGTACAGCTTTTGCCACTCTTTTGTTGACTATGAGGGCCACTCCATTTCTTTTACGGGTTTCTTGCCCACAGTAGTAGATATGATGGTCATCCGAACTGAATTCACCCATTCCCGTCCATTTTAGTTCACTGATGCCCAGGATGTCAATATTTATTCTTGCCATCTCATTTTTGACCACCTCCAACTTACCCATGTTCATGGTTCTTACATTCCAGGTTCCTATGCAATATTTTTCTTTACAGCATTGGACTTTCCTTTCGCTTCCAGGCATATCCGCAACTGAGCGTCCTTTCGGCTTTGGCCCAGCCGCTTCATCAGCTCTGGATCTACTTGTACTTGCCCTCCGCTCTTCCCCAGTAGCATGTTGGACGCCTTCCGACCTGAGGGGCTCATCTTCCAGCGTCATAACTTTTATATGCCTGTTGTCTTTGTCCATGGAGTTTTCTTGGCAGGGATACTGGAGTGGCTTGCCGGTTCCTCCTCCAGGTGGATCACGTTTGGTCAAAACTCTCCACTATGACCTGTTCATCTTGGGTGCCCTGCTCGGCATAGTTCATAGCTTCTCTGAGTTCTTCAAGCCCCTTCGCCACGGCAAGGCAGTGATCCATGAAGGGGTTAGTGAGCTTAAAACAACCTAATTCTTAACTTTTCTTTCAAGGTTATGAATACTAATCACCAGCATCCCATTCTATTACAGTCATGAATATGTATTATGCCTCTAGCCTTCTGTTCTCCAAACTTTTATTAGTGTTATATAATAATTGCCAAGGTGACTTAGTAAGAATCTTGGGAACTGACATTTGATGGGGTATTAAGAAATCTTAGTCAGCTATCCCTAGACTGACTCAGCAGAACTGCAATTCCCTGGATCCCTTGAGAAGAGCGGATTCTCATCAAACCTGTTTCTAGCATCAACAAGCTGGAAGAGGGATAGAGGAATTGCCCCAAATGGAAGTAGGATGAACTGATTAAGATGATGTCAGCAAGGGATGCAGCCTGCCTTTTCCCAGAAGTCGCAGGTTCATTTCAAACATGTCATCAGAGTAGTGCCGAAACTCATAGGAAATTAATCAGGATACTTTACAGGGTGACTTACCACTGGGTCTTTTCCTTTCCGAAAGCATTCTTCTTTCTGTCCAGGGAGTGGCGGCCAGTAGATCTGCAACATAAGGCAAAAACGTAAGTGCAAGACATTCTGAGGACATGGAACTGGGGAGTGAGTTTCCTCAGGACGAGAAGAAAATCCTTGGTGCAGGGTCTTCTTCCTTCTTGCTATTTGACAAACAACTAAATTCCTTGTTATGCTTGAACTTTTTGCCAGGAATAAAATTGTCCTGTACATAGACTTTACCTGAAGGAATTTTAACCTCTGAGAACCATTGTGGCATAGTGGTTAGAATTTCAGACTAGGAACTGGGAGACCAGAGTCCAAATCCCCCTCGGCCATGAAGCTCACTCGGTCTGTCTCTTAGGGCTCATCAACACTTCTGCTTGTTCCATGCCCAGAAAGCTCAGCTCCCAACAGTTTTCTGCTTATCCCATGCTTTTTAGGCACAGGTCCAAGTGGTTTTCTGTTTGGCCTGCTCCTTTCCCCCAGAAAACCCTCTCTTTAGTGCTAAATCAGAGCAAACATCAATTGGGAGAAAACCCAATTGGTGTTTGCTCTGATTCAGTGGTAAATATCGGTTTTTCCTGGGCGAAAGTGGTGAGGCAAGCAGGATGAGCCCTTACTCTCAGCCTAACGTACCTCACAGAATTGTTGTGAGGATAAAATGGGGAGGAGGAAAAAGTGGGTACAAATGTAAATAATAATAATAATAATAATTAATTCATTTTCAAGAAGCTTTGATTATCACAGATATTTGGAACCAATACAAGTCATTACCACAGGCAGGCAGCTGCAGTGCTCATTTTCACCTCTGTTGTACTCAACAAATACTTAAACAAATACTCAACAAATACTTAAAGGAAGTTAAAATAAGCTTCCTTTGCAGGAGACAGAGCAAACAAACAAAAACCTAAAATGAATAAGTTCACTTCCAGACTGTGGCTATTTCCAGGTGAGATTCAATCACATACTGGCAAATGCAAGTTGCACAGTTGGAAGACGGCATCTTGCAACAAACCTGCCTCCCCCCCCCCCCCCCCAATATCAGAACTTTTGTGATAAGGGAAACGGCAGAGAAATGCATTGGAAAATATGGGATAACTCTTGCTTTGACTCCACTTCATCTAACTTCCCTGGCAAGCAAATCAGAATGAATGCTCCTTAAAACAGCCATTGTTGTCTAATCTCCCTACAAACCAATCAGGATGAACGTCGTTCGAAAGTGCCTTAAGATCATATGGTATTATTATTATTATTATTATTATTATTATTATTATTATTATTATATTATCTCCACAATATTATTTACGGCATGCCATGGCTATGTATGCTCAGAAGCACAAGGATAGGAGTAAAGATGGTATATGAAGAAAGGTGGAGGAAGGGAAGACCTACAAGAATGTAGAACAGAGTAACACGTTTGAAGGAATGATATAAAAAGTTGGGGGGAAATGAAAAGCTGCAGAATCAGGACAGAAACAAGACAGAATGGGGGCTTAGAGAAGAGCAACATGAGAAGACAAGAAATCCATATTTATTGGTTCATACTCATGAAAAGAAAATGTCCTAACAAGAGAAGGGGCGAAATGTTAAAATCACCCAAGATAGTAACTGGAAGAAAACATAAAAGGAAGAAACAAAATAAAGTGCTTCCTTAGAGAAGGAAGCTAAATCTTATTCTTTTGCCTGTAATGGATGCTTCACTCCATTTAATATGGTAATAAAGAATATAAGATGCCAGATTAATATTTCAAAAATAAAGGAGCCTCTGGAGTCATTTTTATCTCAAGCAAAAGGCATCCATTATCCTACAAAGAGTTGCAGTTTCATGAATTAGGAGAGAATTTAGAGAGATCTTTTCAAATAAAGGACATCTGGTTAACCCTAACCTGGCCTTACAACTTGGCTCTTTAACCATAAGCCTAGCAACTGTTTATGCAAGCCATGGACTGATTTATAAAGTTTGTTTTACAGACTAATGTGCTGGCAGAGAATTCTGGAGAGACATTCATTTTCTGTAAGATGTAGAGGAGAAGGGTCTCCTTTGACCTTCCATTTCCCTTTTGTGTGGTCTCACACCCTCAAGGACACAGCGACACACAAACAAAAGTTTGATCTTCTTGCTCTTTCTAAGCAAAATCTAAAACTTGCAGCTGGCTAAGATGTCAGCTGAACACAGTGGTACTTAAAATCTCCTTTCCAAAATGGCATCAAGAAGCCAAACTGTGTGATTTATTATAATAAATGCACTCTTATCCTATGGAACGTTTCATGGGCCTGCCCCTACATGTTTTACCAACTAGAGACTGGAGTGGGTGGGGTATCACAGAGCAGGAGGATTAGTGAAACAAAAGTCTACAAAACTTCTAAGAAAAGAACCAAAGTGTTGTCTTCCAGCTGCCATATTTAAAAACTACAATGCTCAGCATTCTTTTAAAAAATATTTATAAAAAGTTAACTCTATTTAGGCACTCAAACAAAAGTCAAACTCTCCTCCTTAGGACAGTCCTCTGATTTGAGTAAGTCCTCTGTTTGAAGGACTGTCTGGTCCAAGCCCAGTTCAAAGACAAATAACTGTAAGTAGGGGAAACAGGACCTTTGAAGTTGTCCATCAACAGTTAGCATATGGACAGCAGACTGAGCAGACTGAAGTCATGCAGATACAGTCTTCCTCACTACGATGAAATGCATTGTATTTCTATTTACATTACAGTATTTTTTTTTCTAATATTGCATATACACTTGGCATATCAAAAGTAATGCAATTCTGTTTTATTTGGGGAGACTGGTCCTCATTCGTGACAATGCATTAAATAGACTGGGGAGTGCTCTTGCTACAGTACATATAGCCCTGCTGTGGCAAGAATGTAAGGGTAATTTCAGTGCCCTTTGGATGTTGTTGGATCATAACATCAGCTCCATCCTCCATGGCCAATAGTTACAGATGACGGGCACAGTATTGTTTAGTTACCCCAAGTGGTGCCAAGAAGACAGAATGCTTTGTGAAAACCAAATGTTCAGAAAAGGGCCTTCACAGATAGGCTCAATGGGAAGTTCTGCCATATTGCACCATCTTCTTTCAAGTGGCATTTCAGCCGAACCTATCAGTCTTGGTACATAATGTAGTGAAAAAAGATTGTGCTAAGGAGGAGGAGGGAAGAGAGCCAGAGGGTGGCAGGGAGCAATGGTGTGGCTTAATCAATATCATGATCTTATGCTGATTAGCAGGAGGTACAGCCACTAGGCAGCTAAAAATCAGTCAGGCTGTGTGAAAAGTTTCTAGAGCCATTTAGCTCAATGGGAGTTGAAGTAATAAAGCAGCTGGTATTTTTTTTAAATTAAATGGTAGAATAAACATGTATCATGTTTTCCAATGTCAAACGCCAACACTTCCTAAAGAACTAAGCGTGTGTGTGTGTATGAATCAGTTCCTCCCCGACCTTGGAAGAGAAGGAAATGAGAATCAATTATATACACCTCCCAGTAGCAACTTCCTTGACGCTACCTTACTGGAAAAAGTTGAGAAGGAGGAAAATCATTAGCAATAGGGCAACATAGCCTGTAGCTGCTCTAGAACGCCAAATGCCAATCTTAGTTTTCCAAAATTAAAGACGGGAGGAAGCAGGCATGCTATTTGCACATACAATCGGCAACACTCAGCTACAAAATCCTGGGGTCTGCCATTTCAGTGCTTCAGCTCAAGCCACCCAAGATAAGATGGCAGTACAAAAAGGAAAACAAGTGTTTGGAGTTAAGCTCAGAACAAGTACTGGATGTAACATGTAGTTAGTGGAGAGATACTTTAATGACAAAAAAAAAAAAGAAAAGAGTGGGGGGGGGGACTACGTTTTGTATATTTTGGCACTGGTAGTGCCAATGATGTTTGGGGCCTGCTTTTGAATATAAGAGCATTAAAAGGTCCCTGTGGGGTCATCCCAAAGGCCCATCTAGTTCTGCTTCGTGTTCTCACAGCAACCAACCCAAATGCCCCTAGGAACCCCACAAGCCGGACAGGAGTACAACAGCACTCTTCCAACTTGTGTTCCCCAGCAGCATGTTGCCATTGACAATGGAGGCAGTACAGAGCCATCATGGCTAGTAGCCACTGTTATTTGAGGGAGATAATAATGACATAACCCACCCATCCCCGCAAAGTACTGATTTTTTAAAATAAGTGGCTGCACGCCTTTCAGTTGTACAAAAATGAAAAACTTTATCTGACCTCTAAGTTTCTTCTTGATTGTTTAATGTTTGGAATGTTGCGCTCTCTCTCTCTCTCTCTCTCTCTCTCTCTCATTATAGTCTTAGGACTCAGCTAGACTGGTAAAGAAAAAGCGATTTATATGCGTTGTATGTGCGATAGAATACTGTGCCATGTCGATAGAATACTGGTGACGTCGAGTCCCGTTTTTCTCTACCTGTTTTCCCTGCTTAAATTTACAACGCAACGCTTCCAGCCCTAGTTCTGAACCTGTAAAATGATGGTATTAAAGTGGCCTGCTTCACAGAATTATTGGAAGGAGGAATAGAATGACTCCCATATAGCAATTTGCACACACGAAAAGGTACGAGAGACATCCATCCTGTCAAGTATCTCATTTCCTGTCACAGTTTTGCTCGGTTTTGACTCAGCAGTTAATTTACCATATATGACAGTCGGATCCTTCTGCAGACTTATATTAATTGCTCATAACCTGATCATATGTCTAGACTTCTCACACTTCCAATTACATATAATTGCAATATGATCTCTTTTGGACTGGAACATTCTTTACACAGGCTCCCATCCACCCCCAAACTTTGGCTGGTGTCACATTTCTGGCTTCTATTTAATGAAGTTCTCTGCCCTGGGCAATAAGTCTGCTTAAGGCCTGGGCTTTACTGAATGCCTTCTGTTCATCTCGAGTTTCAGCTTCTATGGAAAAACGGCTCCTCTGAGGGATGCTTTAAGTATCCTTACGGAGGCCACTGGAAAGTGATTACCCACAAAGGCGCTCCACTTGATGGAAAGAACATTTTAAAGCCATTTAACTGCACCTCTGCATATGCATGCAGAATCTACTCCACCAGCGCAACTGCAGGGGATATACAATGTGAGACTTATGTGGTGTTTAAACTGACTCCAAGGTGGAAATGTACAACTAAAGATTATAAACAGAGGCTTAGGCAGGTGGGCAGTGTTATGGGACTACAAGAACACACAGCCAAACTAGTTAGTCAGTACTTGATTGCTGTCAGTTATCCCATTTCTGGATTGTATACAGCGCAGCCAAATTAAAGGTAAAATCATAGAATTGTAGAGTTGGGAGGGAGGGACCATGAGGGTCCAACCCCCTACAATGCAGGGGTCTTTCACCCAACATGGGGCTTGAACCCATGACCTAAGATTAAGAGTCTCATATGCTCTACCAATTGAACTATCGCAGGTAGTGCCAGCAACAGCCAGCCAATATCAATGGGCGGAGTCAACTAACCAGTCCCACCAGCAGAAACCTACGCAAGGACTTCTGGGGGCCTCCTGCTCCCCCCTCCAATTGGCAGGAGAACCCACGGAGCAGCACACTGGGAGAGGAGAGGGTAGATTGTTCCATCAGCCAAGCAGCAATGCTGAATTCCTCCCAAAGGGTGGGCTTTGCTCATTTGTCTTGACTAAAGCCTGTGAATGATGATGAATGAAATTTGTATACCACCTTTCATAAACTATTCCAACCTTATTCGAAGAGCATAATCCCTATTTGAATCAATTCACTTACTTACTTCCCAGGGCTTGCTTCCCATCATTCAGGTCCTTGGAGTACTAGTATCCCCTACTAAGACCCTCCTATCTCGTGTATAACAAACATGCACCTAACATACGTAAAGTAGTAAAGCGCATGCGCTGGTGGCCTTCCACTACCCCCTGAACTTCCTCACGAAGCTTCAGATAAGGTATGGCAGCTCTCATCCCATGGGGATAAGAATGCTCAGATACCTTCAGTATAGTAGTACCTTGGTTTACGAACTTAATCCATTCCAGAGGTCCGTTCTTAAACCAAAGCGTTCTTAAACTAAGGCGTGCTTTCCAATAGCAGCGGGGGACTCAATTTACAAATGGAACACACTCAACAGAAAGCGGAACATGTTCTGCTTCCAAGGAAAAGTTCACAAACCCTACTTCCGGGTTTGCAGCGTTCTTAATCCAAGTTGTTGATAAACTAAGCTGTTCTAAAACCAAGGTACCGCTGTATTGTAAAGATACACGTACATAAACCACTTTGAGGGCTTTGGGAAAGTGCCCTATAAACTTTGATTCAACATACATGATTATAGTAAACATTAGATCTGCATTATACATTGAGAACATTACCTCCTTAGCATCCATGTTGGTTTGATCCAGCCGAAGAGAATAAAGCGTGTCCTTTCCTCCAATGAACAGGCGGTCACGGTATTCATCGAGGTACAAGGAGCGGAAATCTAAAATTCCTCGGTGCCCAAGGAACAGGACTGAGCGGTTAGTGGCCAAAAGATCTAAAAGGCAGGGAATAAATGATAAAGGAAAACTGAAGGTGAGGCAAAAAAAAACTGAAAAAGGAGGGTCTGAACACGTACTCTGTGTGCCTACTTCACTTGAGGAAGCCATTACTTAAGGATGAGGTGCAAATTCAGCAAAAGATAGTTAAGGACTAAGGTCATAAATGCATGACATTTTAAAGTGCACTCAGTGCCCTCTTGGTGCTTGTGTTTTTGTGTAACATACAAATCCCATTGCTTTCAATGTGGCTTACTCATGGCTGATTTTCGCTTTATTTTATCCACTGCGTTCTGCATTTCTGCAAATGTAAGATTTGGATAATATGCAGTTAGAAACACAGTATTTTTGTTTATTTTGATTCCTTCTAGAAAACCTTTTAAAAAAACTGATTTGTATTGATAACTTCAATGTATATTTTATATTCTTCGCAAACCACATAGGTATTTTCTCTACACTGAAGTGGCATATAAATTTTGTTAAATAAAACGAAACCTTAAAATCATCTCAAAATTAGTTTTTAAAAAACTTCCTGAGGTTGAAAAATGCGTAAAGCTCACGTGACACTTTTTTTTAAAAAAAACCAGCCCGATAAAAACATCGCAAAACGACCCCTTCCTTTTGCAGCAATGCCCTATCATTTTGTTATATTAGCGTTTTGTGATTTTAAACATATACAAAAAATATATAACTACATCAAACTGCTCTAAAAGGAAAATCAAACTAGTGAGCAGATTGAACACATTGATGTGATGCATCACCTAAAAAGTGTTAACCCAACCAGCTATTACTAAATAGCAGAATAGGCTTCCATCCTTACAGGTTCATCACAAGCACCCAGCTCAGTATCACAGAGAGGAGGGAATTAATAGGCTATTCTGTTTGCCTCAAAGTCTACCACCCTCACCAGGGCCAGCTCAGGACATTTTGGCACCTGACACAAACCACAAAATGGCACCTGCCTGCCCTTTCCCACCCCAACAGAGAAGAAAGGGTGAGTGAATATCTATATCAGGAACAAGGAGGGAGGGGTGATAAAAATATACTTTGAAAATAGGTGGAAGATCAGCAGTGCCTCCTATTCAATGGGACTAACACCTGAGTAAACCTGCTTAAGATTGCAGCAAATGACCAGCACATTAGTTGCACCAAGATGCAAATGCCATAACTAGATGTCCATTTCAGTTCCATGAACTCCCCAAACCATGAGCCAATGAAAAGGGGTTTTGAGCAAAGATATATCCAAATCCCTCTCTCATTACCAGCATAGTTTCTGCTGTTGACCTACACTGGGTTCTTCTAGAGTTGAATTGATTTGTTTTCCTTATTTAAAAAGAGAGATCCATGAAAATGGATGCAGGAGAAACAGATTTGAGCCTCAGCTCAAATTGCTGCCTTACCCTGAATCACAGCAATGTAATTTGGCTTGGGGCAGGGGAGCTCTTAAGACAAAGGCAACCTTTTGGCACACTGACCAAGCTTTTTGTGGCACCGAGGCACAAGTGGTCTGCGTATGAATCCTCTGGACTATTGGAAATTAATCTCATCAGTTTGTGAGGGCCATTTCTTTTTTTATACCCGGACGTGGAGTCCCAGGTCAGCAAGCAATTTCTGCAGCTAGGAACACCAGTGAAGGAGGCTGTCATTAGCTGGGAGTGAAGACAGGAGGTCTCTTTACAGCTGATAAAAGGCTAAAAGATAAATGCCTTATAAAACAGTCCATCAGTGTGACAGGGATAACTCCCTGACAGTTGCAGAATGGAGTTTTTATCAGCGGCTGCTGAAAGCTGGGGTGGATTTGAGGTCTCAGTGCAAGAAACACTGTGGGGGAAAGGTAGGAAAGCCATGCAATGGGGGAATAGAAGGGGAAGAGATGGGGTGCTGGGGATTGTAGTAAAAAAACTGTGCCGATCAACTAGCAGGGGTTCTGAAAGGGATTTTTAACATCTCTCTGCAAACAGCTTGTGTTCCATCATGCTTGAAAGCAGCTACCATTGTCCCAGTCCCCAAGAAAACAGCAACTAACTGCCTAAATGACTACAGAACTATTGCATTGGCATCTGTAGTGATGAAATGCTTTGAGAGATTGGTTCTTCAGCATCTTAGGTCAAGCTTCCCACCGGACTTTGATAAACATCAGTTCGCCTATAGGAGAAACAGGTCAACAGATGATGCCATAGATACAGCATTTCACCATGCAGCAAGTCATCTGGAGAGACCGGAGAATTATGTCAGAATGTAGCTTATTGATTATAGCTCGGCTTTTAATACCATCCTCCTGGACATTCTTATTAAAAAGCTGATGGATCTGGACCTTCTTTCTACCATCTGTGACTGGATTAAAGACTTTTTGAGGGATCAGACACAGTGAGAATTGGAACTGTTACATCTACCTCCCTGAAGCTTAGCACTGGCACCCCACAGGGATGTGTGCTAAGTCCCTACCTGTACTCATTGTATCTGATCCATCCACAGTAATTATTAAGTTTGCAGATGATACTACCATAATGGGCCTAATTGCAGGTGGACATGAAACAGCGTACAGGGGAGAGGTTCAAAAAGTATCTACCTGGTGCTCAGATAATAACTTGCACCTATTAGTAAGACAAAGAAGATGGTGTTGGACTTCTGGAGGAAGAGAGGGGAACTTGCCCCATTGTATAGTGGGGGGGCTGTGTGGAGACAGTCTCCTCCTTTAAATTCCTGGGAGTTCACCTTAGTGAGGACCTCACTTGGAAAATCAACACAACTCAGGTGGTCAGAAAGGCCCAACAGAGACCCCATTTCCTCAGGGTCTTGCGAAAGAATAATGTTAAACAACAATTGATGAACTCCTTTTACCAGTCCACAATAGAAAGTGTCCTTTCATATTGTATTACAGAGTGGTATGCTGACTTGACAGCCACAGACAGAAGTTACTGCAGAGAGTGGTAAATACAGTACATGCTATCATTGGCTGTCCCTTGAGTCCAGTGGATGACATTGTAAGCGATCGTTGCCTTAGGAGAGCGAGAAAGATTCTTGGGGATGACTCACACCCCATCACCTCTTTAATCTTCTACCCTCGGGCAAGAGATATAGAAGTATGGTCAGCTATACCAACAGACTAAAGAATAGTTTCTATCCATGGGCTGTTATGCTGTTGAACAGAAAATAACACAGCAGAATTGACTTGTGAGGTGGTGTGTTGTTCAATAAGCACACAGAGTGCAACAAGACTGAGTGTTTGGGGGGGGAGGGAGGCTTGTTTAATTTCATTGTGCACAGGTTGTACAACGACAATAAAGGTATTATTATTATTATTATTATTATTATTATTATTATTATTACTTCGGGTCTTGTGGGAAGAGGAAATGTAGAGACCAATTGCCCAGTTTAAATAACATGCTTAAACAATTGCTTATAGAACTCTGTTTCTGCAGCTCCTATATGCTAGGATTTTTGCTATCTCAATGCCATAATATATGTATTGAGTTTCTGGGAAACACATATTTTGATACTGGCAGTTTAGGGAACTTGCAGAACTTAAAATCACAGACATACAGGTTGTGTACGCATGACATTTTATTCTGGAATCAATGGGGCCTGAGTGCTTGATTTTTCTACAAAGTCCACACACATTCTGGAACAACTGCACATTTTTTGGCCCTGAAAAACACTTCTTAAGAAACTGGTTTCATTCCAAAAATTAAAGCTCATTGTAGATAGATGCAGAATCAATTTGAAAACAGATGAAAAGAGACAAAGGCAGTTCCAGCGATGGAAGGGTGCATCCACACCCATCCAATGAAGTTGTGGGTGGGCATATACAAAGACTTGCAATCACCACTTCCTTCTTCATTCACCTGGGATATGTGCAGGGAGGGTCAAAACTAGCCCAAGTCATTTTGTTGCCTGTTGCAGAGCAGCAAATGAATCCCACCCACTCATCCAGGTCAAGACATGCATCGTAAGGCCAGCTGAGTTATTTTGATATCATAAGCATCTTTCATGACTAGCAACTAATAAACCACAGTGAAAGTTAACTAACAAACTGCTTTCCTTTCATTACACCCAACAACAATTGTCAGAAGCGACAACCTCAGTCTGCCTAAGCATAGCACCAACAACACAGGCAAGATTTGGCCAAGCAAAGTTCATCTGTTGAGCTTACAAAAATGGATTCTCTTGATGGAAAAATAGTAGTTAAAATAGCAAAGGTAAAGTCCTTGCAAATGTAGTACAAAGTGAAATAATGCAGTTGCCAAATTAGGCTGCCAATTTACACTCAGGAATAAATCCCATTGAACAAAGTGTGACTTACTTCTGAGTATATGCATGCATAGGATCACACTGTTTACTACTGTGGTTTCATATGTAGGTGCTGTTTAATGCAGGGCCAGGACATGAAAAAAATCTGCTGTCTCAGGCTGTGACCTCAGAGCTGCCTCCACAAGCAACAAGCTACAATTGTCGCCAACAAGCAACAACTTCAGCAGAAAGTATAAACAGGCAAACAGAAATCAAGATGGAGCTTGAGGTTGAAGTGTCTCAGAACATAAAAAACACAATGATACGGAATAAAATTCCACAGCCAACAACAATCCCAGCAAATTTGTCTCAGACAGAGTGATTAGGCACTCTCTGGGCATCCATGTGATTGATAATTTAAGTAAAGCTGCATCTCATCTCAACTTCATGTAGAAACCTATTTGGACATTTGGATGGTATATATTGATTTACATGTTTAAATTAAGATAATGTATTAGCAGTTATTGTATTTTTAATGTAAGCAGATTATGTTTTTTGTTTCTTTTTTCTCACTAATTTTTTTCTTTCCTTGTTAAATATACTATTTTAAAAAACCAATTAAAGGAAAATTTGTGTGTACTAGAACCAAACTGGAGAGGTAAAAAAACTTGAATGAGAATTCAACCCAAATTATTAATTGTTCCCTGGGTTCATTGCTAGCGGTTTAAGCGCTGCGTTTTCTAAATCTGACCTATAACAAAACAATAGTGACCTCACTGCATTAGCACTCCCTCATGTTCTTGCCTGTTGTAATAGTGGAAGAAATTATTTGGGGTGGGCTTTTTTTTAAGTTAGGAATAGACACACCCTCAAGGGGAAAGAGGCCAGTGTGTGTGGGAGGAAGGTTCGGAAAGCCACATGGTCTTCCACAGACAGGAGGGGCCCCCAGCAGGTCAGATGGTCTGTGTCATTCCTGTAACTGATTTGTTCCGCTGTACAACATGATAAAATATGAACCTTGGGAAGGTAAATCCCCAGAGAGATTGGCTGCCTGGCACACGTGCAGGAGTCTATCTTTCACCCGTAAAGATAGCAAAACTCCCAAATCCAAGGGTGGCGTCAGGTGGTTGTGATTTTGAATCATTCCCCAGATGTTAACATACATGTCAATACAGAAAGGATCCTTGGTGATTCTGCATTCCAATTTGCTCCCGAGACTTCCACCCGCTGTTCCTTCATAGTTCTAGCTAGGCTGAAGCTACAAGAAGTAGCAGCAGCCTATATTTCTAACTTCACATGAAGCAAAATCAGATACATGAATACCTCTGACAGGTCAAATTAGCACTGATGGGCAGGATCTGTGCATGAAATAGTGTTGGAATGTTACCTATGATATTAGGCATTGCTTGTTCACGCTGCCAAATTTTCTGTGTCCATTGGATTTCCCAGACACAACAAAATACTTTTCATTAGTCTGCATTTGCTAGGGCACACCTGTTTTGCATACACAGCTGCTTTCTCTAATTTAGTAAGTAGCTGTTCTTTGCTATGTCTATCCATCTTCTAAGACTAATATTTCTCAGCAGAAAATTTTTAAAATGCCTTTTTACTGCAAGGCTTCTGAACAAAGCAGAAATATAAATCAGAGCAGCAGAGAAAGGGAGGGAATGGGAATAGCGTGTGGGAGATGCTGCTGAACAATTATATGCTGGATGGCCAGGAATTTTTTTTTTTTAAAACCACCAATAAATCCTGACCTGACTATATTCCCCACATTCCAGAATCATTTGTGGATGAGTTAATTTCTCCCTCATCATCTTGGCTCAGCTCTTAGTAATTCTGCACACCTCCTTGTCCAGTCTGCAAGAAATTTCAGCAAAGGCAAAGCAGCAACTAATCAAATCTAAAGCCAACCTCCAGAGGATGTTTGCCCAGAGTATGAAGAGTTAATGACCAAGGTGGCTCATCATTCACAAGCAACATTTCAGGAGTGATTTGCACCCCACTGGTAAAAAATGTAAGGCCAAAAGGGAACCTCTGGGCATTTGGGGGAGGAACAAGGGAGATAAAATGCATAAATGACCCAAGGTGACTCCCAGTGTGGTTTGAAATGGTTCATTATCAAGAAGCCTTTCAACAACCATTCAATGGGCACTTGTAAGGTGATATGATGCCATGAGAAGGGAAAATGCCACATATATCGGAAAGCAGGGACATTGATCATTTACTCCAGAGAAAGGAAGAGGCTATTTATTGACACAAATGGATTTAAAAGAGATTAGATGATGATTAGCAAATATTTCTATGATGCTTGTAGTAGATAGGAAGCATTACAGTCCTTAGCACATCCAACACTTGAAAACCTCTTCAATATAATCCTCTTTCACTAGTCCATGACTAGTATATGATTTAAAGTTTAAATAGCCCAATATCTGGGTCCAGGCTGAACATTCTGTCTACTAGTAAACCACACTGGCCCTAACGATTATAATGTCTGGCACCCTGCAAAGAGTACTTTACCATTCTTACTACAGCCCACCACTTGTTTCCACACGCCGCTCATGCGTTTGATCAAAATGTCTGTCAACAAATACACCTGTGCATGCATCCTCATGGGTTTAATATCTGAGAGCCTCCACTCTCAGATGTCTAAATTTGAGGCTGGCCATTTATTTAGCCATTAAAGTTTATGGGCCAGCAACTTCTGCTGGGGCTGAATTCTATAGCCGCTTCAACCGAAGGCCATGCGCTAGCTAAAAACCCTGCTTTACACAGAGAGGGAGTTCCTATAAAGCATGCCAGATACTAGACCCTTCTCTGCTTAGCTGCAGCTGCAAACAATAAAACAAACACTTTGGGTGTTTCGCCCTGGCTGTAATCCCCATCGTAATGTGAAGGCATGCAGATAGTGGGCTCAGAACGGAAGCCATTTGCGGAGCTGAAACTGTGAATGCCATCTGTAGTGGCGACCACTTGCTTTCCCACAGTCAAATGGGACTTGCAACTGAGCGGAAGAAGAAATGGAGATGTCATTCCATAGATTGGCTGGAACACAGCCCTCCTGTACTGGTCTCCATAGATGCCAAGGCAGAGCCTACAACTGCAACAGCTGCTCCTCCTTCTTGGTTTGGCTGCCTTCCTGCATAGGTTGTGTTTTTACTGAACACGATTGTTCAGACTAGGGCAGCAAGCAAGAATGGGCCATTCTGCTCCCCGCCCCAATCTCCAATCCATTGGAATTTCCCCCCTCACTAACGTGCCTGTATGTGGGCCCCTCTCCCTAAACTCCCAGTTGTGTAGTCTCCTCACAGTAAACAGGCCCTCTTCGCCACACATCTGGAATGGGTTTGATAGTCTCCACATTATAATTTCCAATAAAAGGGAAGTTATTTCATGCTTCACTGCCAAGACTTGTAAGACACACTGCTCCCATCCTCTCCATGTCTGTTAAACCAAGATTAGGATATAACAGGAGAGCAGGCTATTAAAGCAGCAAAGGAAAAAGCGGATGGGTCACAACTCAGTGGGGGTCTCGGCAAACCCAACTATTAAAACCCAAATAATCATTCCCCCCGCCAAAAAACCACAACATGCTATTGTGGATTAGGTAGCAGTAGGTGTGCTGCATGCTGCAAATCTCCTTCACACATTATATTAATATTTGCTGGCATCTTGGGAGACAGTGGAGGAATGCACCTTAAGGGCGTGAAGTCAAACCGTTGGAGAGTTACAGTGCCTGTTGTGGCTGTAGAAGTCAATACAGGAGAGAAATGCTTTGTTGAAGTTGGGGCAGATGATTGTGTCTGGTTGTGCTGCTAGAGATGCACCATGGTGTTTCTTGACTGCACTCCTTCTAGCACTTATTCCTCCACTAGTCACTGCTGTGGATACACGACCTGACTGTCTCCAGGTACCGCAAGGGATTCCCACATGATTCCCACATGGCGGGGCTGATGTTGCCAGCTTTCATGTCCCATATGCAAACATCTTTGTAATGCAGAGTTGGTCTGCCAACAGGCCTGGTGCTCCCTGTAGAGCACGTCCTTGGGGATTCTGCCATCTTCCATTCTGTGGACATAACCAAGATAGTGCAGACATTGTTGAGACAGCTGTTGCAGGGCAGCAGCTGAAGAAGGAGCAAAAAGGGTTTTCTTGTGTGTGTTTCTTTGTGGCTGATTAGCTGCTCTCCCTGTGCAAGGGTCAGAGGGGGCAGGGTTTCTGTTGAGGCAGGTGATTAGCTGTGGGAGGAGCTTATCAGAGCTTGCAGGGCAGCAGCTGAAGAAGGAGCAAAAAGGGTTTCATGATGGCTGGGAGTTTGTTAAGAGGGAGATAGTAAAAGCACAACTTCAGGCAATACCAATGAGACGGAAACATGGAAGGTGCCTAAAGAAGCCAGGGTGGCTATCTAACGAACTTTTAACTGAGTTAAGATTAAAAAAGGATGTGTACAAAAAATGGAAAAGGGAGGAAACCACCAAAGAGGAATTCAAACAAATAGCCAGCACGTGTAGACACAAAGTCAGAAAAGCTAAAGCACAGAATGAACTCAGGCTTGCTAGAGAGGTTAAAAGCAACAAAAAAGGCTTTTATGGGTATGTTCGTAGCAAAAGGAAGAACAAAGAAACATTGGGGTCACTCAGAGGAGAAGATGGTGAAATGCATACAGGGGACACAGAAAGGGCTGAACTCCTTAATGCCTTCTTTGCCTCAGTCTTCTCCGATAAAGAAAACAATGCCCGACCTGAAGAATTTGGAGCAAATGATTCAGCAGAGGAAACACAGCCCAGAATAACTAAGGAGATAGTACAAGAATACTTGGCTAGTTTAGATGTATTCAAGTCTCCAGGGCCAGATGAACTGCATCCAAGAGTATTAAAAGAACTGGCAGATGTGATCTCAGAACCACTGGCAGTCATCTTTGAGAATTCCTGGAGAACAGGCAAAGTCCCGGCAGACTGGAGGAGGGCAAATGTTGTCCCTATTTTCAAAAAGGGGAAAAGAGAGGACCCAAATAATTAACGCCCAGACAGTCTGACATCAATACCAGGGAAGATTCTGGAGCAGATCATTAAGCAAACAGTCTGTGAGCACCTAGAAAGGAATACTGTGATCACCAATAGTCAGCATGGATTTCTGAAAAATAAGTCGTGTCAGACTAACCTGATCTCGTTTTTTGACAGAATTACAAGCCTGGTAGATGAAGGGAACGCAGTGGATGTAGCCTACCTTGATTTCAGCAAGGCATTTGACAAGGTGCCCCATGATATTCTTGTAAAGAAGCTGGTAAAATGCGGACTTGACTATGCTACCACTCAGTGGATTTGTAACTGGCTGACTGACCGAACCCAAAGGGTGCCCATCAATGGTTCCTCTTCATCCTGGAGAAGAGTGACTAGTGGGGTGCCACAGGGTTCTGTCTTGGGCCCGGTCTTATTCAACATCTTTATCAACGACTTGGATGATGGACTCAAGGGCATCCTGATCAAATTTGCAGATGACACCATACTAGGCGGAGTGGCTAACACCCCAGAGGACAGGATCACACTTCAAAACGACCTTGACAGATTAGAGAACTGGGCCAAAACAAACAAGATGAATTTTAACAGGGAGAAATGTAAAGTATTGCACTTGGGCAAAAGAAATGAGAGGCACAAATACAAGATGGGTGACACCTGGCTTGAGAGTACATGTGAAAAGTATCTAGGAGTCTTGGTTGACCACAAACTTGACATGAGCCAACAGTGTGACGCGGCAGCTAAAAAAGCCAATGCAATTCTGGGCTGCATCAATAGGAGTATAGCATCTAGATCAAGGGAAGTAATAGTGCCACTGTATTCTGCTCTGGTCAGACCTCACCTGGAGTACTGTGTCCACTTCTGGGCACCACAGTTCAAGAAGGACACTGACAAACTGGAACATGTCCAGAGGAGGGCAACCAAAATGGTCAAAGGCCTGGAAACGATGCCTTATGAGGAACGGCTAAGGGAGCTGGGCATGTTTAGCCTGGAGAAGAGGAGGTTAAGGGGTGATATGATAGCCATGTTCAAATATATAAAAGGATGTCACATAGAGGAGGGAGAAAGGTTGTTTTCTGCTGCTCCAGAGAAGCAGAAACGGAGCAATGGATCCAAACTACAAGAAAGAAGATTCCACCTAAACATTAGGAAGAACTTCCTGACAGTAAGAGCTGTTCGACAGTGGAATTTGCTGCCAAGGAGTGTGGTGGAGTCTCCTTCTTTGGAGGTCTTTAAGCAGAGGCTTGACAACCATACGTCAGGAGTGCTCTGATGGTGTTTCCTGCTTGGCAGGGGGTTGGACTCGATGGCCCTTGTGGTCTCTTCCAACTCTATGATTCTATGAGACAGGAATTATAGAATTGTAGAGCTGGAAGGGACCATGAGGGTTATCTAGTCCAACTACCCGCAATATAGGAATCGTTTGCCCAACATGGAGCTCAACCCCTTGATCCTGAGTGTGAACATGTTGGAAATATGGGCTTGGTAGAGCACATCCATATTTGAAACTCTGTCTTGCCATGTGATGTCCAAAATCTTCCTCACACAGTGCTTGCAGAAGCCATTGACCATTGTTCCTGATGGTTGTTAAGTTGCCTACAACTCACTTCCATAAAGCAGTGTGCTCAACGTGCAATCCTGGTAGACCATCATCCTGTCATTATTAATACTGACAACTGCATTTATATCCCACCTTTCCTCCCCAGACCTCCAGGTGGTTCTCCCCCTCCAAGTTTTATGCTCACAACAATCTTGTGAGTTAAGTCAGCAAAAGGCCGAACCCCCAACATTAGCAGCTTCTTTCTACTGCCCCATAAGTTTTCTTAGCTCTCGAAGTCCTTAATCCCCTCCCAAATCCTTCCCTTAAAATCCCTCTCCTTTGCTTTTGATAGAGTTTATTTTAAAAGCCCAACATCCCCTCCCACCCCACATCCCACTTTTGTTTTTTTTAGCTGTGTCATTTATTTCCAGTTGACTCTTTGCTTATTTGCATTAGGCTCTGTAATTATTTCTCAAGAGAATCTGGCTGGGCTCTGAGAGGGCCGAAGTCACCTGATCCTGTGAGAGACCAGAGACACAGAAAACCATTTATAACCCAGTTGGGGATCACAACCAGTATCCTGTCAACAGAATGGGATTGCTAGTGGGGAGGGGGAACACAAACAAGCGACTTGTGAAGGAGAAGCAAAAGCAGCAAAAACAACAATTCCCAGAGATGGGATGATGAGAGAGGACTCTTAAGGGGTTATAAATAAAGTAAAGTGTGTGTTGACATCAAGGAAGAAAAGAAGTAAATGTGGCACAGATTGTGTGAAGTGAAAAGCTGCCCGCTTCCTCAGTCTTAAAATGAGTCAACAGCCCCCTCATGCAAAAATGGGGTAGCTACATTTGTAATGTGGTGTATTTTACTTCTGTGGCACCACCTGAGCTACAGGAACTGGGCAATTTACAAATGTACAGAAGGAAACGTGGGAAAGGAAACAATAGAACCAAGTGGAATAGTCAGTCAGTCAGCAGCCATAACATCATTAGACTTCACCATATCAGCTGAGGAGGAGGACTATTCCCCTGTGTGGAAGAATATAACAACATCAGTAAGCCGCATCCCAGTGGTCATGGGACTGTTGCACCCCTAAGCAGATGGGGACTCATTTCTTTTTCCTTACTGGGAGAAAAGCAGCTGGAAGAGAGTTAATTCTGAGAGGGAGAATGGCCAATGAGGCCAGTATTAAAACACATTTGTCTCTTACCACCATTACGCTTCTCCTGATTGCAGCCCTTTAGATCTTAGGTTCCAGGTGGTTTTAAAAAAGAAGTCAGAAATGGAAAAGTTACAGAGAACACCATGCAACACTCTCAGGATGATGTGCAAAGAGCCTCCATACAGACAAGGGAGTGCTCCTCACAAAGAAATGTCACTCCATACATGCTGGCTTGGGGGAGGATAGATCCCTCTCATCCTCTCACCCATAGCTGTGCCCTTGGCTTTGGGGTCAAGTTCAAAATCTGGCATTCCCTACCCATTTCATTACCTACAGACAGATGCTGGACTCCTGCATTACACTTTCTGCCTGACTTCTGCTCTCCAGGGAGAGCATTTGGGCATGCTGCCCCTATTTTTACAACACTGTTGTATGGTATTTTGTTAGAAGGCCCTTGGGGTGGACATCAGCAAATTTAAATGCATGGCAATTGTTCTTATTTCCAGATGTGGTATAGCTGGAAGCTCACTGGGCAGAACAGTCTGTCCTTTGCCGTCATGGCCACTGCCTTTCTGTCTCAGGAGAACTTTAAAGTACTGAAATGAATTTCATTGCCAGAATATTCCTTTCAAGTGGTTTATAACATGGTCTTGTGCTCTTTGGTATATTATTTAGTTCTGCCTTGCTCCCAAAGGTTCAAAATGGCTCTGCTTGTTATTTATCATAAGAGATTGCCTCTGCACCAGCTTTTGCCAACCAGGTGTCCTCAGATGTTTTGGACTACAATTCCCATCATCCCTAGTTACTAGCCCCTCCTATCATAACTTGTAAAGCTGGTCATCACCTTGCAGTCCTACGCCACATGGAACCTCCCCATGTCAGAATACAGAGGGCTGGAATTGAGAAGCTCAGCACTAAACGGAAAAAAACTAAAACTGAGATGACAAGGGGTAGAAGGCGTTAGCCATCAGAAAGAGGCCATGCGAAACATTTGTAGCAGAATGATAAAATGCAGTGTGTGTATGGCAAAGAGGAAATATTCTTAAATTGGCTATATTTTTGAGAGCAAGAAGCATCAAACACCCAATCAAAATAAACAAATCACTTCAGGCAGAAAGATCACATTATACAAACACACCTAGAATAAAACAAATGCAAAATAATACAAACAGCATACTAAGGCACCCACCAGACACTTAAGCACAGCTAGAGAATCAATAAATGTCCTCTGCACAGAAGAGACCAAAAGCCCTGCTCATTTGGGCACTACCTTTAATGTGAAATTAAGCAAATTAGCCAGTCATGCCCTACAAACAAGCAGCCTATCCCCCTCTCTGAAAATGTCAGTTCCCACTGGCAGGAACAGGAGCCAGGAAGACAAGTGTAACCCTTCTTAATACGCTAGGGACTGATTCCAGTCATTCCCAGCAAAACTTCTTAGATAGCAGCTGCCAGCAGCCTGGCAAGGACCTTTCTCCTGCTGTGCATATGGCATCCAGTCTCAGCACTTGGAGGACTGAAGGGCAGTGGACCAGCACTGTGTGTGTTTTTGTGTGAATGCGTGTGTGTGTGCGTGCTCGCACACACACACCATATCTTGCAGCTGTTTTCCAAGTGTGGTGGACACTTCCCTCCTTCCTCATTCCCATGGATTAACACAGAACACACACATGCACAAATGAAGGGCAAAAAAATAAGAAACATAAACCAGCCTGGGACCTGGATTTCTTAGCAATCTATCCAATGCAACCAAAACCCTTATGAATACAATTACAGTATCTAACTGTTCCAAGAACTGTGATTTTTTTTAAAAGTGCACAGCACTATGATGAATTTTAAAGCTACTAAAGCTTGCTCTTCTTTTAAGAGAAACCTGAACATAAGAAAATCCTGCTGGATCAGGCCAAAGGCCAATCGAACCCAGCATCCTGTTCTCACAGTGGCCAACCCAGTTGTCTATGGGGCAAAAGCACACTCCCCAGCAACTGATATTCAGAGGTATTCTACCTCTAACAGTGAAGGTAGAAAAATGACCAATTTGGCTAGCAGCCATTGACACACCCCCTCCATAAATTTGTCTAAACCTCTTTTATGTTAGCAGCCATCGGTGTCTCCCGTGGGAGCAAGTTCTGATACCTGAGTGTCATTACCTGGGACACAGGTGAATGTCATGATCCACTGGGGTCAATAAAGCAGACAGGCATTTCTGAGCATACATTGCTTTCACAGGTCTAATATTTCTGCTTTGACTCAGTTTGTACTGAACAATAGCTTACAATCCGCTATCAGCAGCTAGCAGGACACCAAGGAGAGGTTGTGCCGATTAGAAACGCAGGAGTTCTGCCAAGTCCCTTCAGGTTAGCTGGAAAGTGAAGTACAGAGTACCCTTATACTGACATGCTCTCGTCCTCTGTCACAGAACATGCTTCTGACACACAATTGATCTCAGCCTGCTAAGTGCTGAGCCTGCATAAACATGTTCTCAGTCACAACCACAATGTATCTGTGTCATTGTCCTGCATAAAAGTATATACCTAGCTAAGCAGAGATTTTTCATGCAACTCAACCTGTCTTTTTGCTAACAAGCAGGGCCTCGCTTATCAGCTTCACATACCAGAAAGGTGAAGTGGCCTTGAAAAGACTAGAAGCTCCAAGCTGACCGCTTCATGTAACAAACTACCAAAAATGCAACATTTTGCATGAGACAGAAAAATAGTGAATTCATAAACTTTGTTCAGAACTATCTATTGCCATGGTGCAGCTAGTCGAGCATACTTTTTTGTAAACCAATTAGAAGTGAACATGCGGAGTCCACAAGCTGTCCACGCATTCTATTATCCAAACATGTTGCTGAAAGGGATTGTTCACACAAGCTAACCATGCAAAGAGAATGTTATAAATGCATCTCGAATTTTGTATTCAAGGTCCAGAATTTGGAGGATTCCTCTGGATCAATTATTCTTACTGGAATCTGTAATAAATCTGAACTCTTTCCACAACGTTGCTGTCTTTATTTGGCTAAAGAGGACCGGTGTATTTCCAGACCCCCTTTGCAGGGTAACACAGTATTTAAGAAATACTTTCCTTCATCTATCCTGAATCTTCCAGCATTCAGCTTCATCAGATAGATGCCCACAAGTTGTAGTGTTATGAGAGAGGGAAATTATGCATGCCATGTATAATTTTATAAACTTCTATGGTGTCCCCTTTCATTCACCTTTTCTCTAAACTAGCAAACCCCAAGCGCTACAACCTTTCCCTATAGGGGAGTTGTGTTCTAGCCCCATGATCATTTTGGTTGCCCTTTGCTTGACCTTTTCCAACTCTTCAATATCTTTTTTTAGGTGAGGCAACCAGAACTGTACACAGTATTTCATATGCAGTTCCAACACAGATTTGTATAACGGCATTAGACAAGGGAGAAGGATATCTGTATTGAATCCATATCATAAGTATCCATTGTCCGGGAAGGCCCTTAGATGTACAAGATTAGGGCTAAAATACGAGAGTTGGGCAAACACATGTGTCTTGTCTGCTCTCCACTGTGCAGCTGGCTGTCTTTCTACTCCTATAGACTAATAGGACTCTCAGCAATAATAAGCACCAGAAGAGGCCACTTCAAAAGAAGACATATATTTTCCTATTATTAAACAGAAATAATACTTTCCTGTCTCAGAATAGCACTGGCACAGGCTCTCATGCTTTTGTTGCTTCAGAAAACTTCCTCTCCTTGAATAGGGAGGTTTGTGTTGATCTGGCAAGACTTTCCTCCTGCTCAAGTGTTTTCATATAGAAAGAGATTAATGCAGTAGAAGAATGGATGAGGGTCAGCTGCAACAGTGAGGTTCAGGGATTATGCCCAATCCCTCTCCAGAGTGCAATAACACTCAAAAATCCATTCTCTCGGGGAAAAGAATGATGGCATCATGGAGTGCCCTAACACATCTATTACATAATCTTCTGAGAAAAGGTACATTTATAACCAAAGACTTCACTGCAGCCACCATACACCAGAATTTTGAGTCTGGAGAGTTTCTTGAACTTGATTACCTAGGTTACATTCGGAAAGGGTTAGTTGTGCAAATTCCTTACTACCAATTCCTACAGCTTCTGGAGCAGTATGGTCGGTCTACCAAGAACATAAGAAGAGCCTGAATGGAGCAGGCTTAAAGGCTCATGCGTTCCAGCATCCTAGCCAAACATTTTACTGCACAGATTCATCTATCTGTGGCTTTAATATCTGCTGTTCATTAGAAGTTACATTTTTCTACCAATATGGATGAATCCTTCTGTGGGAATTCAAGTTCAGGGTGCATCAAGCAAAATCTGGTTGTGCCACATTAAATAAGGACAAAAGGATATACAAGTGGGACCTGTAACAAAATGTTGCAGTGTAGAGTGCTTCTGTTTAATGCCCTACTCAGCCAGTCATGTCTTGTTTCAGGATACAGTCGTACCTTGGTTGTCAAATGGAATCTGTTCTGGAAGTCCGTTCAACTTCCAGAAACATTCAAAAACCAAGGCGCAGCTTCCAATTGGCTGCAGGAGCTTCCTGCACTCAATCAGAAACCACAGAAGCTGCCTCAGATGTTTGGCTTCCAAAGAATGCTCACAAACCAAAACGTTTGACTCACAAGGTGTTCAGGATCCAAGGTTCGACTGTATTTTATTCTCTCACACCAGTTTTCCACCCTATCCTCTCCCATCACTCAACGTTATGACCATTGACCATGATAAGTCTTCACTGGGTTGGGCTTCCCCACTGAATATTGCTGGCACTTCAGCAAACCTTGGGACTCCCCCAAGCCTGCTGCAGTCTCTCTCTTGGACATGAGTTGTGCTGTTTCAGGTGAATGAAGTCTGCATGCAGAGAATGAGTTTACTATTAGTATATAATATTATGAGGATGTACGTCAAGGCCCAGGCACATTTCGTTCACTACAGCCATGGCCACATCTAGTAAAACATTCCCCTTACTAGAAGTGCTAAGCAGTTGGGGGAAAGTTATATTGATTGGGTGATTGTAAAGATGTCGTTGCAAGGCAGCTGTTGTGATTGCCTTCCTCCGACTGGCAAAAACATGCATGTTTGAAAGGGCACGCATGCATGAGCACTGATTTTTAGTACCAGCTCTACTGGAGTGCCTAGCTATCAGTAGTGGTCCTGTTTTTTCCTTTTGAAAAAATGGATTGTTTTAATGTATTCATTTTCTCTTGTAATCTGCATTGCTATTTACAATGAAAGGTAGTCTATAAATGTTTTTTAAAATAAATATAAGACTGTGAAGCAATTATCACTTGTGTTTTCCTGCTGGTGATCAACAGGGCCTCGTCTGGGTGACTTACTGAACCAAAGGCAACATCAAAGATGTTTAAAGGCTGGACTATAAAGAAGTGTTTGATGTCTGAGCTATAAGAGGCCCACAAATCTTTTGCTTCAGCCGGAGCCTGAAGTTTCAACACTGTTCTACAAGCAACGGAACCACATAGGGGTAGAGGGAAGTCAGGGGATTGGAGAAATCCCATATTTCGGTACTGTATTAAATGTACAAACATTTTGCAAAATGATACAGTTGTTCAAATTTTTATTTTTTATTTCTTAGTGTTTATTTTATTATAATGAAAACCAATAAAAATATCGTTTTAAAAAAATCAACACTGTTCTACGACAAACAAAAGAATGGTTTCTCTCTTCATCACTCCATTTACCAGTAAGCAAGGAAAGCCTGGGCTTTCTGCCCAGAGTTCCTCCACATATAGGCAGCACAGACTCACACTCACATTTATCCAGGCCTGTTGCTGCCAGGTCTCAACAGACCTGAGCAACTAAGTAAAGAGCCACTTCTTCTAGTTTCGTGGTGCTGCTGACACATCCCTTCTGCAAAATCTCTTCTTAGCTTTTGAGAAGGTTTCACTTCTCCCTGCTGCATTATTGTGTCACCATGGCACTTTGGGAAAAGATAAGAACCTGGCTCTGATTAAAGAGCCTCCCTTTTCACCTAATAACATGAACATATAGCCTGATCTGCTGCTGGCATGACAGATGGGTGATTGCCTGAGCAAGGGCTTCACATAGTCTGGGAAACCATAGGCCAAGCATGAAAACTCATGGGAATCAGTAATTCTAATCACATGCATTGGGCCACGGCTACTTATCTAGAAGGCAGGGGCAAGGCACTGGGAGCTCAGTGCAGTGTTGGCTTGCAGTGGAGCCAATCCATTGCTTCCAATGCTGTACCCAAACTGTACCTACACTGTCTTGCCTTTTAGTAAGAGGCAGGCTAGAGAGCGACAGAGCCCCCCACCTGCCGGTTCTGTTTCATCTTCCACTACACTATCGCTACAGTTCATCCACTGAAGATTGCTTATCGCCTTTGAGAAGCTCTATGAAGTACACAGATGAAGCTGGATTGTGAACAGGTGGGAATTCTAGAGAGATTAGGATCAGAAGAACAAAAGGAAACAGTGTACAGTCATACCTCAGGTTGCAAACGTGATCCGTGCAGGAGGAACATTCGCAACCTGCAGCGTTCGCAACCCACAACGCCGCGTCTGCGCGTGACACGATTTGGTGCTTCTGTGCATGATGTCATTTTGTGCTTCTGTGCATGTGCAAGCGCCGAAACCCGGAAGTAACCCGTTCCGGTACTTCCGGGTTTGGCGCGGTCCGCAACCCGAAAACATGCAACATGCATTTTTCGCAACCCGAGGTATGACTGTATCGTTAGTCAGCAATATTTAGGTGTGTAGTTCACTCAAGTTAGGATTACTACAGAAATAATAAATTAATCCACCTGCCTCCTATTGCATTCATCAGAAGAATTTAGGAAAGAGCTGTGGGCTTGGTAGCAGAGCATCTGCTTTGCATGCAGAAGGTCCTCATTTCAATCTCTGGCATCCAGAGGTAGGGCTGGGATAGAAGAACCCTGTTTGAAACCCTAGCTTAGAGATCTGATGCCAGTCAGCTTAGTCCAGGGGTCGGCAACCCGCGGCTCCAGAGCCGCATGTGGCTCTTTTACACCTTTGCCGCGGCTCCGGGGCGGATACTAGCGAGGCGAGGGGGCGCATTGTGTGCCCCAACACTCCCCACTGTGGTGGGCGCTGTACTGGCTGTGACGCCGCATGGGGGCGGGGCGTGCGTTAGTCACGCACCGTCCCGACGTCACCTTCCCGTCCGCCCGCCCGCTACATTGTAAGGGGCATGTACGCTGGTCACTGTTTTGAAGGGGAGTGAAGAACACACACACAAAAAAAGGTAACTTGTTAATTTAACGTTTATTTCTATGAGGAGGAGTAATTCTGAGGGGTCAAACAAAGAAATAATAAAAAAGGTGACAAAAAAGTTATTTTTATAATGACGAGTTTTGCGGCTCCCAGTTTTTTTTTCCTTCGGAAACGGGTCCAAGTGGCTCTTTTTGTCTTAAAGGTTGCAGACCCCTGGCTTAGTCCAATAGATGGGCCAAGGGTCTGACTCAGCTGACTGGCAGCTTCCTGGATTTCCATCTTGGTGTATTATAAGCCTATCTTCTGGGAAAGAGATCAGTAGGAATACTACCATATCCTCCTCACGTTCCTTGGAGTCACTGTTTTATTCCCAAATACATATATATATTTGTATATAAAAAAGGCCTCTCAACTGTACATGTCCTAAAAGTTTTCCTTCTGCACATGTAAAAGGTTTGAATTCTTCCCCATCTGACTGAGGGCTTGGTAGCTCTGCTGAATTTTATCTTTTAAATAGATAAAAATATGCTGTCCAGGTACACAGTTGTGCCTCTTAGGGAAATGAGAGCATCATCCTCAAAACCAACCACCAGAAAAGCAGAGTACTTGCAGCCCTTGAAGTTCTGAGTCAAGTTACTGATTGTGATGTGCAGGTGCTGCTATTAACCCATGATGTACACTGTCACGTCCCATCGAATGGAGAGAGCATTTGGAGTTTGCCCTGCTTGCCCTGTTCTTTTCAGCTGAGTCTACACAAAGAGCACCCTGAGTCGAAACTTCCAAGTGCAAACTACACAGCACTTTTTCCAGTGAAAGAGCTTTAAAATGTATAAATCCAACCACTAATATGAAAACATGGGGGTCCAATAAAATATTGGCATCCAAGAGAAAGGAACTTGTGGCTCCAAAGGCACATAAAATGGCTGAATCATTAATAGCCCTTAACCAGATATTTTATGTGGCAGGAAATTGAAATTCAAAGCTTTTGGCTAATGTGCTATGGAAAAAACAGGACAAGCACAAAAAATAAATAAATCTGTACACAACAGGGGGAAAGTAGCCTTACCTATCACCAGGAGCAATTAATTATACCTTTTTTACATATTATTCTAAATTAAATCAATTCCCCAAAGCCAACAAATATTGGATCAATTTGGAAGCAACCAGGCTGGGTGGGAAGATAATCTGGGTGCAACGCTCCTTTAGATTCATGATTTTCTCAATAAAACACATGCAGAACCCTTTCACTAGAAGCACCTTCCAAGTGTGGAGGGGTTGGCAGAAATCCTCCTCTCTGGTGCGTTCACTGCCCTTTGAGATAGATAGATAGATAGATATATATATATATATATATATATATATATATATATATACCCTTTGATATATCACCCTGTAGTGAAATGTGAGAATCTAAGAAAGGGTATAGTATTGTGGAAAGCTAAGAGCTATTTTTGGCTTGAAAAGGCTTTTTCAAGAATGGAAAAATGGGATCAGAAGAACAACTTATAATAGACAAAGGGACCTGGGATGTGAATGGGTACAAGTTCACCAGTTTTACCATTTGCTACTAGATTCCCAACATAAAACTGCATCCCTGCAGGATGCTTATGTAATTTGAAAAGCTAATATTATCATCTATTCCTATCTGTAAAAGTAAAAAATGTATATTGGGTTAGTTGGCAAATTGATAGGTACTCTGTGTGGACTGAAATGAGTTTGGGAATCAGATTTGGGCCAAAATATTGGTGAATTGCAATGGAAGAAGATTGGGTCAACTAAACCAGCCTAATTTATACCTTCCTTTATTAGGGTAAATACAATTAAAGTTATACACAGCTGGTATAGGATATAGTTACCAGAGGTCCCCGTTTCCTGGGGACAGTCCCCGGATTTACAAATCTGTCCCCGGAATCTCCCTAGATTTCATTTAACGTCCCCGGATTTATATTTTAAGTGTTGTAAATTTATTAGTAGGGAATGAATGTTGAGTGATTTGGTTCAACAGCACAAGACACATCATATGGGGACTGCCGGCGAGGCAAAATGGCGGGCGCCACGGCAGCAGGCAGCTCCTGAAGCCAGCCAGAGCCAACTACGCTACCAGGCTGGCTCTGGGCTGCTGGGAATGCCACTGCCATTGCTGAGAGGGAATCGGGAGAGCGCATCAACTGGGGAAACCGCTGACCACCCCCCCTTGTGACCCAAATCGAGCCAGGTGTGAGAGCGCCCGGCCACCTGGCCAACTGCCCAGTGGCGCTATGGGGCCAGGAAAATCCCGAAGCCAATGCAGGGGGAAGGAGAAGGAAGAGAGAGAAAGAGGAAGGAGAAAAAAGAGGGGAGCCCTGACCTTACTGTGCCACTGCTGCTGCCGTTTAGGAGGAGAAGTAGGAGAGCACCAACACGTGGACGAACCCAAGCCCGGCCTGAGCCTACTCCACGGCAGCTTGCGCTCCAAGAGAGCAGGCCAGGGCCAAGAGGAAGGCTGTGCAACAGAGACCACAGAAGCGAATATATTACTTCTTTTAAAAAAACAAAAACTTTTTTAAAATAACTTTTTTTCTCTTTCAAAAAAAAAAAGTTTCCCCGGATTCTTTGAAAAAAAATCTGGTAACCTTAGTATAGGACACTGGTTCAGCTTTCCCATATGACATCTGGGATTGCTCCATTATGTTGGAAGGGATGTGGACACAAAGAGACAGATCACAATCTTTTGTGGGGCTGCCCAGATAGCCAGATATTCTGGGGAGTAGTACATTAAGGAATACCTAAAATAATGCATGAATCAATCAATGGATTTTACACCTCACTAGGTGTCCTTCTCCATTAAAGAAATAAATGAAAAAAAATTAATGAAAGGTTTCTTGACATCCATGCTGGTGGCAGCAAGGCTATTGATTGTTCAAATGTGAAAGTCCTTGCAAGGCCTAAACTTGGACTTATATTGTAAAAAACATTTGTCTATTGGCCATTGCAGAGAACTCATGAAACAGAAACATTGAGAGGAACTTATAAACCAAGGACATTTTTTATTTTTATTTTTGCAGTATGGTGGCAATTTATCCCTAAATTGGTTGCAAGGTGCTTTCAAATTGCTCTGCTTTCTTTTGAACCACATCAGGAAGGCTAAGAGGGGAGTCTTGTCATCTGGGCAGCCCAGAACCTCCATACACACAATCCAGGCTTGCGAACCAGGGGAAGCCACTTCGGAGCTGCTAACACTGCAACTTGCCTTCACACTCAGAGGCACAACAACAATCAATGAAAAGGGATTTGAAGACAAGCTGGCAGCAGCTTCTCATGCCATGAATATCAGGGCTTTACTCCTGCTTGACTCCTGCGTGGTCTGGAGTTAACTAATAGAATTGAGTTAAATAGACTGTCACCTGTTTAATATATCAATAAAAACCATTTAAAATGAATAAATCCTACATAGAGAAGAAAAATTGTTACTTCCAGAGTCTGGGTGGAATTTTCAAAATCCCTTTTTTTTTTTTTAATTTCCATGTCTGGCAAAAGCAAATGAATATCCTATTCACCTCTCCTTTTCCATTGCAAAAGCCTCAGCAGCGCCTGCCCCAAACAGCTGTTTCCCTGCGCACCAGATAAGTGTCAATGGGCCTTAAGATTCTTTATCAGAAGACCATTCACAACCAGCCGTGAAGCATGTTTCACTCCCCAATGGGGGGGGGGGTTAGCCATTTTGATTGCCTTGCCAGCACTGGAAGGATTGCACCGGCCTGCAACCACCCCCACCCACCCCAGAAATTCTTGTAGGGTAAAAGTTCAAGAAAAGAATAGTGTGGAATTGTAGGCACTCGAAGCATAATCCTAGCTTGCCCTCCTCATTAAATGCTTAAAATGTTGCAAAGCCTGGAATCTACATGGCCTGGGAACTTTTCAAACAAGAGAAAATTGGCTCTGGACAGCAACTGGCAGCGAGTGGCTTTACAGAACAGAACCCAAGAGCAACTTTCTCCATCCTGCTGTCCTCCAGATGCTTTAACTACGGCTCCAAATTGCATTGGCCACGCTGTCAGAGGCTGTTGTGAGTTGCAGTTCAAAGAACTGGAAGGCACAAAGTTGGGGAAGGCTATCCTAAAACAGTCAGTGAAGATAGCAATGTCTAAGCACTCAGCATGTCCTTAGTAATTCAGCAATGGATGCTCTGGCATCAACTTTAAATGTGAAATAAATATAAATAAAAATGCCTCTAGGAAAACTGCACAAGGAAAGCAGTGACTGAAGTGATAGCTGACCAGGAGGTGCTACACACAGGTGCAAATCACATCACCTGGCATAACTTAGCTAAATGTGCATCTCAGCTCCTTGGCAGAAGGGCAAGATAAGCATATAATAATATGCGTATTTTATTAGCAGAGTCCCACTCTAGTGATTATGAGATACACAACAGCACTTTCTCTTTGGTGGCTCCCTAAGGTTTTGGTCCAGATCCAACGTGAAATTTGCTTTTGAAAAGACTCAACCTTCTATTGCATATACAGCAAGGACTGCTTAGCTGGTTTTCTCTTAAAGCAGGAACCCCCTCAAATAGCAGAGTTTTCCCAAACAAGCATGTAGCCTTGGTGTCTCTCATGTGCAAAACAAACATCAAGGAGTTCCCACCCCGCAAAGGTAACTATTCTTATCAGAGTAAGCTTACTACTTCCTTGTATGTACCTACACACTGTGAAGGAAACTATGTGATGCAGCTGGTCTCAGGAAGTGGAAAATAACATCCAGAAATACTAAAAAAAAAAAAAACCTCCAAAGGGCGGGACAGGATTCTGCCTCTTTCCAGTTAATCCTGGCTGTTGACACACTTGCCTCACTTGGCACCTCTCTGGATTGTCACACAGCCAGCTCTTGCTCTTTGAGGATTTTATTATCCCTCCTTACACCATCCAAGCTCAGCCTTCCAAAACAGAACTCCTAAGCCAATTCTCTCCTTCTGCTGCTTCTCTTACTCTCAGGTTGCCTCCTGCATTGCAGCTGGTGGCTCTCTTGCATTATTCCCAAGGCACAAACCTGATTCTCTCCCTCCATCACTGCTGCGTGATCACAACATTTGTGCACTGTGTGCTCCCAAAGGCAAGAGTAAAATGTAAACATGGAATTATATTTTGCAGTAGGGATGGGCCACCTCAAATGTGTGCAAAAATGAGTCAGCTCCTTAGATGAAACAATCTATTTGCAAACCGTAAGCCTTTAAAAAGAAATCATTTGTTCAGCTTCCTCTGTGCCCTTTCCCAAAGAACACATCACATTATACTTTACACTAGAACAACCCTGGATAGTGAAAGAAACTTTCAAGCCACACAATCAGAACAGAGGAAAGGTTATTTCTAAAGCTATCTCAAGAACATATATGTTGCTATGGAGAAGGCTCATGTTGCTTAGCTAAAAGAAATCTGGGCACTGATTACATTTGCAAACCCTGGACACTCTTCCACAAGATCTGCTGTGTCACTTTCAGGCGAATTAGGGCTGGGAGTGAGCTGCAAGCCTGACCGTGAGAGTCTTTTACTCAACAAATAAACTAAAGCATGAAAGGATGACCTGTTTAAAAATAAACTACAAGGGAAAGGAAACTGAGAGGGTGAGGGGTGAGCAAGACACCTCACTGTGTCAAAGGAAGATGACAACGATGTTTTGGTCCTGCTCCTTTGCAAGAAGGAAAAATGGAAAGGTCTTCTTGAATGTGAGATGTGATAAACAGTGGTCCATGCAACACCATCTCCAAAGACAGCCACTCAACATCCTCCTGCTCAGTGTGGGGTCTGGCACAGGCCTCCCCACAGCTTAGCACTGGAGAGAGTCAAGACTGTACTCAGTGCTGCTGTTCCACTTGTGCAACAGACTTCTGCATTGGGGCTTTCCATTCCTCCCCTTCCCCCAGCAGTCTCCTGCGCACCCTCAAAATCTGCTCCAGGGGGTTGGGGGATACCACAGGGGAGATTCTGAGTGTGCATGAGGGACAGAGAGAAGGAAGTCGCTGCTTGTGTGGTACTGGAGACAATGCTAAGCACTCAGGTGAATTTGTGCTTGAAGCCTAACACCCTCCAATTCATGCACAGCTTGACTGGATATTCTTGATTTTTATGGTTCCATGAAACATTAGACTTACTTCCAGAAACCAGAGGGCCATCCAGCAATCGGTCAATGAGTGTGTGATAAAGGAAATAAGCTACACAGGTTTCTCTTTTAATACACAGACATGCTTTTTCAAAACTCTAGAAGACAGTAGCCTTTGCAATGAAACAGATACAGTAGTACCTCCGGTTAAGTACTTAATTCATTCTGGAGGTCCGTACTTAACCTGAAACTGTTCTTAACCTGAAGTACCACTTTAGATAATGGGGCCTCCTGCTGCTGCCGTGCCGCCGGAACACGATTTCTGTTCTCATCCTGAAGCAAAGTTCTTAACCTGAAGCACTATTTCTGGGTTAGCAGAGTCTGTAACCTGAAGCGTATGTAACCTGAGGTACCACTGTATACATATAACCCCCGCAGAGGTCTGATCTAAAATCTGTTGTGGTTTCAGAGATATTTGTGCATGCACCATTTAAACCTTGCTCAACACCAGTCCCGTACCTGAAATGAAAAGAAACGACTCAGAGACCTTTGGGATATGCTTGGGATACATCTTGCCCCTTCCACATGTCCCTCTCTCCATGGTAAATTACCATGGCTTCAGAATTCTCGTCTCAGCCTTGGGTCTAACTCAAATTGGTAGCTGTTACATTTGAAATTAAGCACGTATGTTTGCACCTTAAAAAGATCAGAAGTGCTCAGATACATTTCAAGAAGATGCCACCAAAACCCAGAGCTTTAACATGTCCTTCACATACAGGTTTGCTTCTTATTCATGTGACACCATCCACCACCACCACCAGTAAGCAGCGCGTTCGCCTGTGCTCATAGCTTGCATTTCTTTGCCTCTTCACCTCCCATCACCTTTGATCATTGTCCATGCTGGCTGGGGCTGATGGGCGTTGTAGTCCAAAATGTCTGTAGAGCACCACACTGGCTACCCCAGTACTAAAAACTCCATGAGCCCGGCCTCCTCCAATCTAAATGGGGGGTTGGTTGGTTGGTTGGTTGGTTGGAGGGGTGTTATCTACTTTCTTTAGTGAGGACGTCAGTGTTTCGCTTTGGGGGGGGCACTGTTGAGCATCACCAGTTTTTATTTTGCAAAATGGGAATTCTGAGGTGCCCACAAGTTTCTTACATTTTTTCCCCTAAGCCCAAAATGTCTGGCGAACCTTGAATTGTGGCGGGCACACTTTGGGTCATCATCCTGGAGACCTAGAAGCCAATCAGGGCTGGGTGGAATGTTAGTCAAACAGGAAGGGGTAGAGAGTTAAATGATAGAACCTGGGCAAGGCTTGGAAGGTGTTTGGGCTAGGGAATTACCTTGGTAGATTGGGGCTTGCTGGGCAGGACAAACCAAATGATTTCCCTCAAGGGTAGGAAAAGTTTCTAGAAGGGGCTGGGGGCATTTGACCACCTTCGTAGATCAAATGGTCATTCTAGGAGGCACAAGTTTAAAGTAGGCATTTTAAGTAAGGTTCTTAATTTCTTCTGTAAAGTGATTTTGACTGAAACAAAGTGCTGTGCCTTAGAAGAGTAACCACAAAGCTTTAACCCTCATTGAGTGTGCATAAATAAAAATCCAGTTTTCTTTACAACGTGCCTCAGCCTTACTTTGATCCTCTGGTTAAGGGATAAGTGGTCAAAGCTTTTCCTTTCACATTATTAAGAAACCTTGCTGCTGGATATTAGAAAACACTACAACATAGACCTCTTAAGTGTTACTGACAGGGAGCATCTAAGTTTTAAAGCACCCAGTCACATTACCTCGCTCCCATTGTTGTAAGCCAAAAGTGGCTTATCTCCAGAGTTTGCCACAGTGATTATTGTTAACAATCAGTGAAAGTGCTGAATAGTTACACAGGCATATGTTAATATGTTGAATATTTTCATTCAGCTGTATCTCTATGGTGTTTTCCTAATAAACATAAGTTATTTTAATGAGAATGGATTTTGAAGAGAAGCTTTAAAACATACACTTTTGGTCCTTTAGTGAGCCAAGCCTTGCATTTTAGAGAAAAGCAGTTGGTTAGAACAGGCCACGTGCTATTCTATAAAATATCTCTAATGGTTATTACTGTTCCTCTCCCTGAAACAGAAGACTGAATATAGAGGGAAATCATGCTAGATGTCAACATGAAAATATTTTGGTTTGGGCTCCATGAATTATGGTAACTTTTGAATCTACTGTAGCCACACAGAAAGATCCACAAGGGCAGCTGCCAACTATACCACTGAAGTAATGTTTGAATTAGTCTTCAGTTGAATACTTGGCTTGAAAAAACAAAAAACAAACGCAGGATATTTTGAAGGGCTGGAACAATTTTGCTTTCTCCAAAGTGGTACATTTCCTTTTTAAAGATCTGCACAGATCTAGATATCAGATGGGCACAATGCCATTTGGACATGGGGTCCACAGTGGAATGAAAGGGGGGAGCAGGATTCTCCCTATGCCACACCATTCCTGCATTCTGATGTGTATCTTGCGGCTGCCTCCTCTATGTTTCCTATTCCAGAAGCTAAGGGAGGTGCAGACATGGCCTATTCATACCCTAAAAAGCAACGCTTTTAATTTTATCCAGTTTTCAACAAATGCAGGCCAAGAATCAAGACCAGGATATTTGTGGGTTCTGTTATTTGCTGTGGAATCTCCCCTCCTTGGAATTCTCACAGGCCCTAACAGCCCAGTTTTTGGGTACAAGCCTGCAGTTGTGTTGCTTACCCATTAATAAGCTTGGTGGCACCTTAAACAAAAGACTTGTGTGTGTGATGTGTGTTTGCTGTTAACAGGTAAACATGGCTGCCCCTCTGGAATTCTGTGCCCATTGTTATCTTGAGCTACTCATTCACATTTTTAGGCATTGGTCCAAGTGCCTTGATTATCGCTGAAATAATTTGCAGTCCAGTTTTCAGTAATAGCACCTATTAATGTTTCTGCAAGCATTCATAAGCTGCAATGTAAATTATAGGTATTCAGCTATGACAACTGTTGGAGAGGTGTTGAAAGAGGAACTATATTTAAACATCAAATTTAGGTTGGTTTATTTTTTCAAGCAGTCCAAGATGCGGACTGTTCTCAAACAATCTCTCCTAGCTTGGAGCTGCTTGAACACTTTCAGATTTATATTTTCCTTGTTTTACAACACCCCCTATGGTAGATGGATGCTGTCTGACAAGCAAGTTTAGAAAACCAAATCTGTCAGAAATTGAATGCTTGCATTATTTTTTAGCGTGATTCATTTTACTTCCCTTCTATGATGAGGCAAATGTCCATGACTACAAAGTACTTAAAGAATAACTCAACTGAGGATTCAGAGTCTTTACCATTTCCAGTCCTGAGGCTCTCAGATCATTAGATACATCAGTCTGGGCTTCAGCCAGTACCGCATCTGCCTCTGGTGAAAATCTGCATGAGTATTCAATCTAAGGCAGCACAAGCCCAACTCTTCTGTTTTGTGTTTCCTGCATTCCCTCAGCTGCTCCTAAAGGCAGACTTTCCTCCATTTCCTTTAGCCTATTTGAGGCTAAGGAGACTTTGCTTGCTGACCACAGTCTCTCATATTGCATGCAGCTGGATCTTGAAGCAACGAATATCCAGTCAGAAAGAGAAATTTTATGTCTAAGTATGTGCAGCTGCCATTTTATCAATACCTCAATGAGATGCTATACTCCAAAACTACCCACAAGCATGGGCCTCTATGCATATTCCAATGAGAATCAAATGTGGATTTGACCCCTGGCTTCCATAGGAGCCAGGCAACAAAATAAATGCAGAAAGGAACAAACCTTCTGGCTAAGACGCAAGTCCAAATGTATGTCTCTGATTCTTGCATTTTGTACTTTCTTCCTACCCATCTTCTTACACAAAGGTCTCCATTCTCAAGAAAGACTCATTTGGTTCCCAACCATAATATTGACACTGAGTGACTTTGTGATATGGGCTGTCCAAACTACAGTTCTCAAGTCTTTGGGTTTTCCTCTTTCTTGTGAAAACATTGCTAAGCTTTTGGTGTCAGAAAACACTAGGAATTCCTGTCCAGGAGCTGCAAAGTTAGCAACCGTCTGTCTTGGGAGGCAATGGAGGAAATCAAACTGTTGGAAGGTTACAGCACCTACTGTGACTGTAGAGACTGGTATGTTAGAGACATGTTTTGTTGTAGCTGGGGCAGATTAAGGCGTCTGGTTGTGTTGCTGCACATGCACCATGGTGCTCCTTCTCTCTACGTTCCTCCCAGCAGTCATTCCTCCTCTGGCCACTGCTATAGATGCACAACCTGTCTTCAGGCCCTGTGTTCTTCTGAAAGGGATTCCCACACAGCAGCGGTAACGTTGCCAGCCTTCATGTCACATTTGTACACATCTTTGTAATGCAACAAAACACATTAGCAGGGCTTCAATACAATTGTTTGCAAATTAAAGACATTTAAAACATGGGAGAACAATCACATATCCTCCCAGCTAATAATCTCAGGGTCTCCAGGAACGGTGTATTTCAGCCATCAAATGCCTCAGTAAGCAAGTAGGTTTTTAAAGTTCTCTTGAATGTTAGTAAAGATGCAGACAGATGCACCTCATCGGGGAGGGCAATGCATTCTACAAATGAGTAACCACTACAGAGGAGGGCTCGAGATAGATCAATTGGCAACTGAGAGGCATCCAGCAGTGGCAGCACCTACAGGGCATCCCACATTGGTTGTAGCGTGCAAGATGGTTGACACAGGATGGGACACTATTTTAGGTACTTTTTATGGCTGTGTGTGCTTACACTTGAATTGGATCCAGTAGTTCACTGTAGATCTGACAGTAGCCAAACTTTTGGGGGATTAGAGATGGCAAGTGAATGGCTAGGTGGGGAGTGTATTTCTAACATGCAATCGACCCTAGTCCATATAGCATTACACTGCTGAGGAAACAGAATTGACATTTGCAGAGCAGGCATTCCAAATATGTATGTGCTTTAGCCACTCCTAAGCTTACTAGTTCAAGCTCTGCAGACCTGACAGATTCAACCGGAATCACCCCAGTTGAGAGTGAGAGCAACAGGAAACAACGCAATCTGTATCTTGGAAGTGCTAGCCCTGGTTGAGACAGTTTGGGCAACATTACAAGCACATGGAACACCTGGAGCATCTTCCCTTGCTCTTATTCATGCTACCTGCTCTGAGATATGATCATCCTGCCCCGAAGCTGGCTAAAGAAAACAGAGCCTTGACAGCTGAAAAAAAGCAGGCTATGGTTGTTACAACTTTCTCCTGGGAACACAGAGAGGGTGGGTGGTGGGGGCTCATAGCCCAGCAGCAGAGTGCATGTTTTGCATAAAAAAGGACCCTGGCATCTCCAGTTCAGAAGGCTCTCAGAGAGCAGGGCTGTTTCCTGGCTGAGACCTTGAAGAGGCACTGCAAGTGAGTGCAGGCACTGGCTAGATGGAGTAAGAGAACCATCAGGCTGTGTCCAGCAGAGCCATCCCATTAGCACAGTGTAAGAAACCTTAGACACATGGGCTAACCTTGGCCACCAAGGGATCCAGTTTGGCACACCTGTCAAAGCAGCCTGCATTATAATGGCATCATGTGATTGATGGGAGGGTTTCCCCATTCCCTGTCAAAGTTGGTCCATAGGTTCCCCACTGCTGCATAAGCAAAAAGAATTCTGCCTGAGCTCCCCCCCTCCAAATATGCTTTGGGGGATTGATGGAACCCCCAGAACAGGATTTGGGGGAGGCAAAAGAGGGAGGAGAGAGAGAAAAAAAGTCCTGCTGTGCAAACAGAAGACATTGCACTAAGAGAACAACTTAGCTGGCTACAACCCATAGTTTTTAACCTGCCATGAGCTGCATTTAATGTTCTGTAAGAGTGGTAGGTTGCTACTTGGGGGGGGGGAGGACCATATATTGTTATTTTCATCTCATTTCATTTTAAAAAAATATATACCCAATCTTTTAAGAGAGGTCCCTTCAACATTACAACATTTAAAAGCAAAACATCTCAATCAGTAAAAGCAATAAAGCAACATAAACAACACACCTAACAGTTCTTTTAAAAATCACACAGAAGAAAAAAGAACACAAGAGAGAAAAGGAAGCCACACAATGACATCAGAAAATGTTGCAAACTTCTAATAAATACTGTACACCAGTACATAGTCAACTGCCTAATGTGCTTTGGCAAAGTGAACATAAGAAAAGCCCTGCTGGATCAGACTAAAGCTGGATCTTAGTCAGCATTCTGCTCCCACAGTGGCCTACCTGGTGCTTATGGGAACCCCAAAAGCTGGACATGAGCACAACAGCACTCTCTGCTCCTGCAGTTCGTATTCACCATATCGCATTTAATACTGGAAGTGATTATAGTAGTCTTTGATAGCGAAAAGGGGCAGAGAGGCCAAACAAAAATCAGCAGCAAGTTTTACACCTAGGCTTGCTCAGGTGAATTCAGTGGAGTTTCCAATTGTTTAGCTGATCCCTTTAGCAATAACTACTTTATGCAGTTATTATCAAGAGATAATGTTCATTGTCATGCTGTAAAAAGCTTCACCTGCTGATTTCTGCACAAGCAGCTGCTGTTAAAGGCGCAAGACCAAAGCTGGCTGGTTTTTCCTTCCTATTCAGTTGGCAGTTCTGCTGGATTTTCATGTACATTTGGCATGCGTTATATGTGCTGCATTTCATAAATGAGTGTTCCTGGAAATGATCTGTTCAAATGTGTGCTACATACATAGCAAGAGATAGCACACAGAGGAGAAAATACGGATGCTGACATGTATGCAACTTTGCCCCCATTTCTCCACGACCACCTATATTACTTCATTCTCACAAGCTTCCTGTTCTTGATCCCTAGGACACTTACACACTTTGACAACCCAGCCAGGCATTGCTTCCCACCCAATGCCAAGATCCCTCACCTGCCATCCCTGTTCTTACACCTTCTCTTACTCAACTCAGGAAATAAGTCATGATCAAAGCTCTTCAATGGATTCTATCATCCGCCACTTCTCTGAAGAATGTGGAACTCAGTCCAAAGAATCTCCATGTGGCAACTGGGAGCCAATAAAGTACCCAGCAAACAAAAAAGTGCACATGGCACCATCCCAGCCTGAACTACTGAGACACACAGAGAGAGCTGTTAGCATGTTCTAGAGGATAACATGCTGGATTGGTGTCATGTATGAAAACAAAGAAGTACTTCTAAGCCTCTCCTGTACTTGCTGTGGTACAGGTGAAGGACCAACACACAGCAGAAAAATACTGGCCAAGGTTGTGTGTTCACATTCTCATTGTTAACCAACTTAAGCTGGAAACACGTATACACATACATACACACAGCGCTTCCAGACTGCCATTATTTTCAGGTATGATACAACATCTTCTAACCTCCCCACAAACATTTCAGAATGAATGCTCCTTAAAACCACCCCTGTTGCCTGATTCCCCTGCAAACAAATCGCTATGAGTGAAACAGGTCTTCTGAAAGCGCCCATACACACAGAAGCTTCAGGTGTGGAGGCAGACTTGGCTTTCTTTGGAAAAACAGGGTTCAAAGCCTAACTCTTCCCTCGACTTCCTGACCCATGGATGCGACTCGCTCGAGCCGCAGTTTCTCAGCCTCCATTGCTCATCTGTAAAATGGGAACATTAAAGTCCCACCTCCAAAGATTATTTGGAGGCTAAATAAGAAAAGAAGGCGGGCATCAAATATGATTTTTTTTTCAAAGGGGGGGGAATGCTTTCTACTGAGTGAGGTGCTAGAATAGGTAATCATAAGCTTACCTTTAGATGAGAGGCGAAGTCGAGGCACGCTGCCCTTCGTGGCACCGCAGCTGGCAAAGGGGTTGCAGATGAGCCACCACCAAGTCGCCAGGCCAGCCAAAATGTATCCACCTTTCATGGTCCCTCGCTTTGCCTCTCGCAGGGAGGCAGCCGCTCCTTCCCGTCAGTTCAGAGGGGTTGCCACCCTGACCCCGCTTCTCCCTTCGCGACAGGGACGCCCCTCAGTGCGCCGCCGCCGGCTTGCTAGAAGTGGCGGCTCCCGCAGCGCGCGCTTTCTCCCTCTACACACTAAACGAGCGCGACGCGCCCTCAGGAGTTCGAGCCGGCCGCGCGTCTCCTGCAAAAGTTTTATACAGGCAGGGCTCCACCCAGCTTCTCAGCAAGGCGATCGCCAGAGACCCAGAGAGCTGAGGCGGGGAAAAGACGCGGGAGGGAGGCCGGCCTTCAAGGACTTCCCGCCAGCCGCACGCGCCTGAGGCGACTAAGCTGCCCCACCGAGCGAGGCACCCCTCAGGGTGTGGATGTATTTGTGCATGTGTTACATTTCTCCTCAGTGCTGCCCACTCTCACCTTCCGCTGAGACGGGAAAGCAACCGCCAAGTTAAATGTCCCCCTTCTGTAGCTCCAAGCTGACTGACTTCTGTCAATTCTCACGAAAGGGGGATGGAGTTGATACCTGGAACTGGGTTTGGGGATCTAATCTCCTGTAATATTTCCCTACTACACCCTCCTCTCCATGCCTGCAACGGTTTTTCCATCCCAAAGAATGCACTCCCCACACCCGTTCCCCCATCTGAAAAATAAATATATTGATTCCCCACTCTAGCCAAATGGACACAGTCCAGCAGTGTCTCTCAGGTTCTCCTTGCTGCCAGATGTGTCCATTTGAACTGCCCCCGTTACCTGCTCCTTTTTGTTTCTTGCACTGATCTCACTTTACGCACATCCTGAGCTGGCGCTGGCGCCTGTTCCAGATAAAACGGAGCAGAGAAATAGGATGCCTAAGAGTGGCTTGCTCTTTAAAAAACATATTGATACCCATTTTTGAGCCTGACCAGCCTGGTCACCAAAGCAAAGCAACAGAATGGAAGAACATGGAGCCACTACCAGGGATGCCTGACTCATACGTTGACCACAAGTTGGCCTTATTTCCAAGTAAATATGCATTGGTCAATAAAGGCTGGTCCATTTGGGCAGATGGGGGCCTGCCCCACCATCTCAGATGGGCCCCACCTGCCTGCAATTTACATGTGTGTAGCATCAGGGAGGAGGATGGAAGCAAAACTGCCTTCTTCCCCATCAGCCCCAATGAGCACCAGTCGCCACTTTGCATAGGATGAAGCTGCATGGTGTAAACTACCTTGAACACATTAATTTTTTTTAAAGGAAGTGACTGTGGAGAAATGACGAACTGCAGGTCCAGTGGCCCATGCAGACTATCATCCTCTTTCTGACACTGGCCAAGCCCAGACGCTTAAAGATTTTGTAACAGCATAGGTTTCTAACAGAAGACTCCATTCCAGCATCTTCTTCATTATTTCCTTCAGCCTCTAAAAGCATTAGATCATGGAAAACGACAAAGAAACCCTGAGCTTCTAACCCTAACCTATTAGCCACAGATACTACATTTGCTTTTATCTATTGAATTGGTATCCCACCCTTTCTCCCAAAGGAACCCAAGTCTATTGAAATTGTTTTAGTTATACCAAAGATCAGGGAAGGTACCACTAAGGCCAAGAGGATGCCAGTGTGGTTAACAAGCAGTGCCAAGGAAGGCGTTAGAGGCAAGAAGGCTTCCTTCAGGAAACTGAAGCCTTGCCTGTAAATGGTCTGGACTTACCAGTAAGTGTTAGGCTGTGAGATGGCCAGGTTTGCTGATGTCACCATATTGTTCAGGGTGGTAAGAACAAAAAGGAACTATGAGGTGCTCAAAAGTATTACTCCAAACCAGGCTAATGAGCATTAGAATGGCAAATGCAACTCAGTAGAAACAAGCATGAAGTGATGCACATTTGAGCAAAATAAATAAGTAAATCTCTAATTTCACATGTATGCTTATGGAGTCAAAAATATACTTGCATACAGTACTGATGATGACTGTTCAGGAAAGACATCTTGAAGCCGTGATGGACAATTCAATGAAAATGTCAGCCCAGTGTGTGGCAGCGATGAAAAAAACGTAAATTCCCTGTTTGGAATAATTAGGAAAGGGTTTGAGAATGAAAGTGACAGTATCATCATGCCATTGGACAGATCTACATGCAACTACATTTGGAATACTGTATACCCTGTATACAAGAGCTTTTCCAAACTTTTCATGTTGGTGACACACTTTTTAGACATGCATCATTTAACGACACAGTAATTCAGTCTTACTAGCAAACAGGAGGTTAAGCTAACCACTTTCCGGCCCCAGTAGGAGTGCCAGGAGTGTTTGTGCAACACACCTACACACTGCAGCTGGCACACTAACATGTCACGACACACAGTTTGGAAAGCTCTGATGTATACAGTTCTGGTTGCCTCCCCTTAAAAAAGATACTGTAGAGCTGGAAAAGGTTCAGAAAAGGACAATAAAAATGGTCAAGGCGCTGGAACAATTCCACCCCAAGTAAAGACTGAAACATTTTGGGCTTTCTTTTTAGTTTAGAAAAAATGACAAGTACCGGTAACTGGAAAATGATAGATGTGTATAAAATTGTTCATGGTGGCAGAGAAAGTGAACAGAGACACTTCCCACCCTGCTTCCATAATGACAGAACCTGGCGTCATTCAGTGAAGCTGAATGTTGGAAGAGTCAGGACAGACAAAAGGAAGTACTCATTCACACAGTGCATATTTAAACTATGGAAAACACTAACACAAGATGTGCCAATGGCCACCAACTTGGACGGCTTTGAAAGCAGTTTAAATAAGCTCATGGACGATAAGTCTGTCAATGGCTACTAACTTACGGACTTCTCATAGGCAGCTGATTGGCTGCTATGAGAACAGGATACTGGACCAAGATGGGCTCTTCTTATGGTCTTGAGACATTTTGGTTCTGTGAGCACAGGGAGTTATATAAAATGTTTTTGAGCCACAGCGCATCTTTGAAATTATTCATCTAGTTATAACAAAGAGCATTTTCAACTATGTGGCTTTAAGAGAGTTTGATTGAATATGCTTCTAATACTTTTGCTGGCATTAAACTTTAATTGGCCAGAATGCCCACTCAGATTAAAGCATTCTCTGTTCTGCATTACCGGTAGTCACACATTCACATTAATAGCAAGGAAAGTTCAGGGGCAAATTGTTCACTTGTGCAAATTGTCTAAGGATTCTTGCATTGTACTTCTTAGTTTCCTGTATATTCATCATACAGCTTGAGGGATATCTGCAACTGCCTGGGTTAATATAGAATAGGTCTTTTGCGCTGTTAGAAATGTTTTGGTTTGTGTGTGTGTTTTTTTCTTTTAGAAGGAAGAATTTTGGAAGGTATGTGCCTTAATGCTGCAATGACATAAGAAACTACACCCCCAGAAATTGTCCATGTCGCATAACTGCTATAGCCAAAAAAAATCTTGACCCCCTATTGAATCTGGTCACCCCAGAACAAAACTCCCTGCCCACCAGGTTCTTTTATTCCATCTGTCAGAGAACATGGCTGCAATCCTATGCACACTTTCCTGGGAGCAAACCCTGTTTAATACAGTGGGACTTACTTCTGAGTAAACATGCCAATCTGATATAGCAGTGGGACTGGTTAATTTATTGCAATCTACAAAGCCCTTTGCTGCCATTTGGGGGAGGGAGAAAAGAGACAATACTTACCATTGTTTCAAGTTACTATAAATATCATTAGACACCATGTGGTACTAAGATAAAATTTGGACTTGGGCCCCATGTTAACATTCATGGGTCCAACATCTGCACTGCCAGGCTCCAAATAAGAATGAAATTAGAAGGGCTACACCAGAACAATGTTGAGAAACAGGCCAGCCAGTTTTAAAGTTGCCTGAGGAAATCCATTGCACTTTCTATTCTGGTGGGATGGGGGGATGGACAAGGGAAGAAAAGTTTTAAATAAGACTTCGGAACTGTTGGAAAAGTTCAGGTCATCTCTTTATAATTGTGGAATATATTAAAAACTTTTTCTGCCAAGACATATTTTCTCTTTGACCCTAGTTCAGTTTCAGCAAGAATACGGAGAACCAGTCTGATGCGGCGGTTAAGAATATTAGTAAGACTGGGGAGATCCAGGTCCATAACCCCACTCAAGTCTAGAGCTCACTGGGTGTCCTGAAGCAGTCATTAGCTCTCAGCTAACATATCATATAGGGACACGGGTGGCGCTGTGGGTTAAACCACAGAGCCTAGGACTTGCCGATCAGAAAGTCGGCGGTTCGAATCCCTGTGACAGGGTGAGCTTTCGTTGCTGGTAAACGGCGTTTCCGTGCGCTGCTCTGGTTCACCAGAAGTGGCTTAGTCATGCTGGCCACATGACCCGGAAGCTGTACGCCGGCTCCCTTGGCCAATAAAGCGAGATGAGTGCTGCAACCCCAGAGTCGGTCACGACTGGACCTAATGGTCAGGGGTCCCTTAACCTTTACCTTTTAACTTACCATATGGCAGGAGTGGGGAGCCACTGACCCTCCAGCAGGGGTGCTAACTTGAATAAAATATTGAGGGTGGAGCAGATAAGCCCTGCCCCACATAATCATATGGCATGGCACACACACACCATTTGAATGGCAATGCCCATCAACCTTGGGGGGGGCAGCCCCCTCAAATACTTTATTCACACACACACACATGCATTGGAACGTTGGTCTCTCTGTCCCACTTTGGCCACACCCACTTTTGTCTTGGCCCCATCTGATGGCTTGCACCTCCTGAGGGATTGGCCAAGAGCAAATATGGCCCTTAGGCTGAAAGGGGTTAGCCACCTTACAGAATACCTGTGAGAATAAAATGGGCAAGGAAGATCCATCTACATCAACCTGAACTCCCTGCAAGAAGGGTCAGATTTTAACTGCAATTGTTTTATATATATATATATATATATATATATATAATGAAAGAAGGATTGGCCTGTGTCTCAAATGATAACTTGAGATGTTCATGCAAGCACTAGGAGCCAAGCATGAATTCTCTGTTCTGCGTTACATAGATGTTAGGAGACATAGATGCTTTAAAGGAAGGAAAAGGCTTTAAACAGATGTCAGGACCAGGCAAGGGAATACTGGAGGTCCAGCATGCAATCAATTACAGCATGTCATAGAGGAGGGAGTGCTAATTGAATTCAATTAGTTCGGGGCTTGCCCCAGGATCCCCAAGGAAGAGTTTAGGAAGGAGAGAGAGGTAAAGGATTTGTATTCCAGACAGGAGGAGCAATAGAGAGGCATCAAAGCTTGTGGAAAGGGGGAGACCTTAGCCATGTTAACAACTGCACAACTTCAGTGTGTGCCAGTAGCCCTTGGCCTTCTAGAAAAGGAGCAAGCTGTATGCTTTTGCAGTGAACAGTCCGATAATTAACATATTTGTACTTGTCAAATAAACACAAACAGGCTGTCCTGGAGTAAGTGTATGAAAATGAGTCGAAAGAGGAAACTTCCTGTCTGCCAATATAGCTAGTAAATGTTCCCAGTAAAGACTCTGGCAGATAACTTTTACTTTATATTCCCTGGCCAAGATTAAACAGTAAGTGAATGAGGAAAACAACTGTGTGATCTTGCTGGTACTTAACCAAGATCTGGTGGGATAAATCTTGATGTTTAATTTCATACATCTATAACATGTGTATGCTGCTTTTCTACTGTTCGCTGGTCCTCGTGGCTGCATACAGCCAATAAAATACAAGTTGTTGTTGTTGTTGGGCAGCTGTGTTAGTCTCCTGCAGCAAAAGAATCTTGTGGCACCTTAATAGCCAGCACATTTATTATAGCATAAAGTTCCGTGGATTAGAGTCGACTTCTTAAGATGGATGAAGTGTTGTTCTAAGACTTAGGACCTAAGTTGACAGGTATATATATCCGTAGGGTTGTAAGGGGCTGGGGGCAAATTGTAAGCAGTGAGGTCAGCTTACCAAAGCCAGAATGTTTGCATTACCTCCAACACTGCTTTGTGAATAGTCCACTGTACCAATTCTGCACACATTTAAACTTTAACGTAATTGTCCAGGTCTGTAATTTTGGCATTTCATTTCCCTCTGACCTCACTGCTTGCAGACTCCCCAACCACACACACACATACCTGTCAGCTTAGGATAACACATCATGCATCTGATGAAGTGGACCCTAGTTCACAAAAGCTTGTGCGTGTGACTCTGATGTTTATCCTTAATTCTGTGCCTCAAGCACATTTACTCAGTGGTAAGTTCTAGTTAGGTCAATGGAGTAGGGTGGGGTGGGGTTTAAGAGTACAATCTAAACCCCTGTCCAACAGCAGTGGAGCTTGATGGGGCAGTGAGGCCATCCACAGCTCCACCATTCATATTGGAAGGAGGAGAGGGGAATAAAAAACACCTTTATGGCTGTGGAAGCTCTCAGGTTGGTACATTATGTAGCAACAGCCAAATGGAAATAATGCACTACTGGCACTTCCTTGGGGCAAGAGAAACTATTTATGTGTGTCTCACATGCACATAAAGATGCAGTGGCATTGATGCCAATACTTCTCAAAGAAGAATACTCTTTTTTTAAAATCTTGTGAACTGGCCTGAGCTCTTTGGATGAAGGGTGGTATATAAATTTAATAAACAATGACAACAATAAAAGACCAGGCTCACAAAATAAATAAAAAAACAAAGACCCTAAAACCTAAAAGAGTTTTCACAGTCCAAAGGGATACCCAAGTACTTCTTTCAAAAGAAGAGAATGTTGTTTTTAACACCAGTTGCCTTTGCTCAAGTCAATACCAATTTATATAGCTAAGGGGCAGTGTGTTGCAGCAGATGATTATGTGCAAATGACATAAAGGGCCAACTCCTTTGAATCTGACCCCTCAGAATCATATGGAACTGTGGAGCCCAAACTTTTTCCTCTACCACAGACCCCTTGAAAAGTGCTTAATTATTTTTCTGCCTGCTGTAGCAACTGTAATTTGCTGTGCTATATGTTGTACATTTTTTAATTCTATTTTGACTTCTTCGTTTATTTCTTATATACTGTATTGTTTTAAAATACCATATAAAAAATAAAAGCAGCAATACAATTACAATTCAAATCAATGGAATGGATGTTCTACCTCCTCTATTCAGGCACAAATCTATGGTCATTTTGCAGGCCACCAGAACAAAGCTTGCTGAACAAAGTTTGGGAACCTCTGACATGGAACATTTTGTAACAGGCTCTTCCTGCTTTTGGACTAGATGTCATACAAGACCACCTCCAACTATATGATCCTAGGCCATTAAAATCTCTACTGTAGCAAGCAGTGACACGTCTACACCCCAAGATGCTACATCCCCTGCTGATTGACAGATGCTACAGACATACCCTATGCCTGGAACACACCCCATCCCTCACCCCCTCACTCCCAGGCACTTGACTATCCTTTCCAATCTCTCTCTCTCTCTCTCTCTCTCTCTCTCTCTCTCTCTCTCTCTCTCTCTCTCTCTTTCTCTCTCTCTCCCAGTGTTTGGTTCCTTTGTCCACCACAGTCTTGCCTATTTTTCTGTATTTCGTGCTAACTGGTGATATTGATCCAAACCTAAACCAGTATTCCCAGGACTGTTGTCAAGCACCGTCCTCTTCTGCCTCCATTTTTCTTTTGTATTAAGCTATTGACATGTTTCCGTGTGCTCTGGTTTCTGTCACGCTGTTCCGTTGCGCCAGAAACAGTTTAGTCATGCTGGCCACATGACCCAGAAAGCTGCCTGTGGACAAACGCTGGCTCCCTCAGCCTGAAAGCAAAATGAGCACCCCATAGTCACCTTTGACGGGACTTAACCGCCATGGGGTCCTTTACCTTTACCTTATAGGGTACATGACACTATAGGTCACTCCAGTCTGGTGTTTGGTTGCGGGTGTCTTCTGCAACATGTTCTTGACACAATAACTGCGCATTAGTTGTGGATTTGTTCAGCTTTGGTTTGCTCTGCTTCCTAATGCTACTAGATTGCTGCTGTCCGGAGAAAACAAAATAATAATAATAAACCGATAGATCTGTGATATAAACAATTACAGGTTTTCAGCAGCGAATTAAGGGATATGAACCGATTGGAAATGAAGTAGTGTGACCACCCCAGAACTTCTGGAAGTTCAAACAATATTGAAAGTGGGACCGTGCTTGGCAACTCCGGTATCATCATGTGCAGAAATCATCATGAATGCGCAATAAAAATTACGACGGAAGGGGCCCCAGGTTTTGTGTGGTATCTAGCACACCATTGGTGCTAAATGAATTCTAACGCATAGTGAGAATTTTAGGGTCACAAATTTAAGATGTTTTGCATACTAAAAATGATCCTCATCCAGAACTCCCCTGTTGTTGTTGTTTAGTCGTTTAGTCGTGTCCGACTCTTCATGACCCCATGGACCAGAGCACGCCAGGCACTTCTGTCTTCCACTGCCTCCCGCAGGTTGGTCAAACTCATGCTGGTAGCTTCGAGAACACCATCCAACCATCTCGTCCTCTGTCATCCCCTTCTCCTTGTGCCCTCCATCTTTCCCAATATCAGGGTCTTTTCCAGGGAGTCTTCTCTTCTCATGAGGTGGCCAAAGTATTGGAGCCTCAGAACTCCCCTATCAGCCCTAAATTAATCTAAACAAAGCTGTCCCCTCACCTCAAGCTTCTTCCTCACATTCCCCCTCTGTTCATTTCGTGCCATCCTGTGGGACTCTGATGATCGCAGAACTGGCCACCAACAGGCCTAAAGAGATCAGTCTCCCCTTTAATCAATCACATAGTATCACTAACACAGAGACAGCCCTGATATCCTGGCTCCCATTCTACTCTCAGCTTGCTCTTCTTACATCCTGCCATTCACCTCCTTTTTTTCACACTTTTTTTCTCTAACTTGGGCTCTCCATGAATTGTTTATTTTCCATTCTAGCTTATGTGCATATTCTTGGCCAAGCTCTTAACCCTCATCCCACAAATCCTTTTAATAAAGGCAGCATTAGTTAGCAATAACCAGCTGAATCTGAATCCCTGCCAAGCTCTGCGAATCCCATATAATCCTCCTCCCTCCCTACATTTGCTTTGAGCACCGAACTCCATTGCTCACATAAAGCTGTATATGACCTCATCCAGGTTGCCCAGACCCATGCCACAACAACATCACCAAGGAGGATCATATTTCTCCTGGGATATAGAAAATATATGACCTTTGTCCCTCTCCCCTTTGGGGCATTTGATGGGTTCCCTTAATTAACCAGGCTCCTGTCATCAGCACCCTGTGCCATCATTCTTTCAAACTAATTTTCTCTTCTAAAGCATTTCTGGGACAGAGGGGGGATAGGAGTTGCTCAAGCAACCGAGCTCCTCTTCACAGAAGCAAAGAAAGAAAAATTAAATGTGTGAGTGTGGCATTGGGAGAGATCTCAAGCCAATTCATTCTAGGCAAAAATCAGTCTGATGGTGCTGCAACAAATGATGAGCAGAAACTCAAAACCCGCATGCCCCCTTTATGTGGGTGGGACAGGAATATGTATCCCTCTCCAGCAGGATTCTCCCCCAAAAAAACCTTCAAAAAGAGAGCACAATCCAGTGATATCTATTCACCACTAAGTCCCATGGAGAAAATCAGTCAAGCTTCAGTTATCTGTGTGACTGTGTGACTAGGGCTACAATCCTGTGTTCCTTTATGTAGGAGAAAATCCAGTTGAACATAATGGAATTTGCTTGCACGTTGTTTATGTGGTAGTTAGACTTCAGCTGTGCACACACTATACCTTCAATACAGATTTGAAGCGCTATAGTTTGTTTGGGGTTTCTGGGAATTGAATTGTAACTCTGTGAAGGGGGAACTGCAGTGCTCCAAATTCTTTGATGGAAAATGTGCTTTGTTTCAAAGGCATAGTGTATTATTGAGCATTCATTCTGATTTGTGTAGGGGGTGGTTTTATGACAACGAGCATTCATCCTGATTTGCTTGCAGGGTGTTGTATCCATTAATCACCTGTTCACCTCACATTTCTCTATGCATTTGCCCATCACCTTTCCACCTTTTTTTAAATGGGCACATGCTAGGGCCACAGATCACTTTAATCTGCTTTAATAGCAAACCTAAAGTTCAGGTATGCACTTGAACCCCTCCCACAAAATAGTCTGGAGCGACCTTCTCAACCTTGTGTCCTCAGATGTTGTTGGACTACAACACCCATCTTCCCTAGCTAGCAGAACCAGTGGGTGATGGGTGTTGTAGTCCAACAACATCTGAGGACACAAGTTTGAGAAAGGCTGGTCTGGAAGTACACTTACTTCCAAGTAAGAATGCATAATTTCTTGAATTATGGCCAGGAATGTCAGAGTCATTCTTTCCACTGGACTAAAACCATCCCCTTAAGTTTCTTGCCTTCACAGGAAGGTAAAAATGTTCCCTCCAGGCTCATTTGTCAGTTACTGTATTGAATGGATGGGTTTCTTGGAAGGCACAAGCACTGATAATGCGATCCTGGTCTGGGGAAGTCATTCTGAACAAGTTCTCTGGAGTGCAGATAGTAAAATATTTGTCAGGAGGAGTCTGGTGTGCTCTGAATTTGTTGAATGTTGGGGCCTGAATCCAACCATTCCTTTTCAGTCTCCACAATGTGCATAAGCAGATTTTCTCAAGTATGTTGTAAGCCTTCACTGCTCTTTCCTCCCAAGGAAACTGGCCTTAGAAAGGTCTAAATTCTAAGAGCTTGGGGAAGTGGGAGAGGAAAACACTAGTAATTAACCAAAGTGCTCTAGCAGGAATGCAATATCATGCTTGGAATGTCTTCTTAAAAAGCTGGTGTGCCTGCCAAAATCTGGTTACTCTCACCACCAAATAACCACAGACTGCTTCCCTGGTCTTTAATTCAAGACATTTGAATTTCCAGCTCAGAGCATCAGGCTTCTAGAAAGACAGAGGTCCTGGTGCCTCTGATTTCAGACATCAACTTTGCCTGTATCCTATTATTCTACTCTACAAAAAATTGTGCTGAATGCTGCAGGACAACAGTAGCTCTGAGGAAACTGTAGAAACAGTGAAAAGATTGATGGTGATAGAAGGGATATAAGATGTTTTCTGTTCCACGCTGCATTTGTCACATGCAGCAATGTGTCTATTCTGCTGCAGTTCACCTTACACCAGTGGTTTTCAACCAGTGTGCCGTGGCACCCTGGGGTGACTTGATTGATGGTCAGGGGTGCCACTGGCAACATTGGCCTCTGTCCCCCTTTCCTTCCCTCCCTCCTCTGATGCCCTCTTGTATTTCTGCCTCCCAAAGGCTTGCACAGCTGTTTGTTGCAGCAGCCCTGGCTACAAGCTCCCCAGACGAATGGTGCCTCTGGCGCTGGCCACGAGGTACTTCTCAGGCCCCTGTGGGGCAGTGTGAGGAGACACCTCTCTTTGCGGTGGGGTGGGGTGGGGCAGCTCAGAGATCAGGGGTGGCAGCTGCGGCTGCCCTGAGGACTCCCAAAGAGAGGCAAGAGGAGAGGAGGCTGAGGGAACACTCCAGAAGGGAGGGTTTTTGGAAAAGGGTGAGAGACTGCCAGTTCTGCAGGCAAGGGGTGACTGGGTTCCTGAGCCCCACGGGAGTGCCGTAGAAAGAATGTAATTTGTCAAGAAAGCCATGGACTCAAAAAGGTTGAAAACGTCATGTATTCAGTGGTCTGTGTTTGCCTGAGCTTGAGTCTGGACTACGGATTCTCAGCCCCTGTGTTCTGATTCAATACATGATATCCAATCACAGAACATTTCAGGATTTGAGCCTCTGCCATTGGCCCTTAAAATCTGAGTCATGATTCGCATCTTGGAAGTTTGGACAGCCAATCATGTTGCGAGTGGCCCAGGCCTTCAGGAATGTATATAAGCAGTTGCTTTGCCCCTGTTGTCCAGTTCTATTAGTTCAATAAAGATTCTTGCTGTTATCACTGTGTCTTGCCTCGTGGGAACCCATCTACACTTCACCTCTGCCTTACACTAAAACCTATGTTATTCCTCTTGCTGTCTGCTGTGGCAAAACAATGTAACTTGCATAATTTGCATTATTAACTATGTTCTTCTACCCCTTTTTGCATTTATTTCAATGCAAAAGCAGCACAAGGCAAAGGCAGGGAGGGTTGAACATAATCAATTACATACCATTTGTGGACTGAAAGCAACAACAGTGAATAGCGGTCATATTTGCTGGATTATTTCCATTCTGGACATGGGACAAATAAGCAAGCATGGGCAGTTTCCGCTCCCGTTTCTGTTTGCATCTGAATTCTCCAACAACTCTAGGTGGGAGAGGGATATTACATCCACTAGCACTGCCCCATCCTATTCACACCAAACTTGTGCACGGAGGCCTTTTTACCTGCCCCACATCTAGTGTCATATATGATGTCAATGCGAGAGAAGTGGGTGTGGCTTGGCCTCCTGGGCCAAACGGAGGGTCTTATTAAGCCTATGCGTTAGAGGTTCCCCACTGCTGTTCTAGAGAGATGCTTATCCAGCCTTCCCCGAACACAGATTTTTCCTAAGCAGACTTCAGTTGAATGCCAAGTGGAGGAGAATATGGTCAGAGAAACAAGCCAGGAAAGACTTGGGTAAGCAGCTGGCGCAATAATTGGCTGTAGCAGTGGAGCAGCCACACCAAGTCAGCTTTCACAAACTCCCTGCAGTGGAATTACTTCATAACTACCCAATGCTAGACCAATTCAGTTCATTTATAGCAAAGTGAGGCTTGATGCTCTTACACAAAAACATATCTTGTTTTCCGTTTACTATATAGCTGTTAACATGCAACATGAGGTCAATTGTTGATTGCACTGAGGAACTCACAATGAAGTTTGTTTTTTAGACAATAACTTTTTAATCTGTTTGACTCTTGCTAGAAAAAGAAAAAGAAAAAGCCAATCTCAGAGACTGACAATTCAAGACATCCTGAGTCGCCTATTTGAAAATCTTACATACTACAAGTAACATTTATATCTGTTAATAAATAGAATTAGAAAAAAATAAAAGGAAACCAACTTTTATACAGTTCCTGACAGGGGTTCCTGGTACTTACCCGAGGTTCGTGTTTCCTTTTGGAAATGTGGCACGGTGGAGGCTGTGGTGTCTTTATGATATGTGGCTTATTTGAACATATGTGCAACCTGAGCCTACGATGGAGGGCTTCACAGCATTAATGGCCCAAAAGGGTCTTGTTTCTCCCATAGCCACAGCCTTGGATTCAGAGATTCGGCATCTCTCTCTCTCTCTCTCTCTCTCTCTCTCTCTCTCCTGCTTTTCTTCTAGGTCACATCACTCTAAACTCTAAACTCAAGTTTTGTCTTTCTAATTACCTCTGAGGAGAGCCCCCACCCATTTTTCATCCTGCACAGAGTCCCCTATCCTTAGTTCTCTTAATAGCCCATCACCCAAGCAATCACCTCAACACAGGAAGCTAGTCTGGCTTATATTTTAACATTTACTAGGTCCAGGGGCTAGAAGGGTCTCAACTTCCATCCACCTCTGAAACTCATAACTACACACACACACACACACACACACACACACACACACACACATTCTCTCTCTTCTCTTCTCTTACATTTACTCATCCTGCACTGCTGTACACTGTTGTTCTTGCCGGCTTTTTAATTATTGTGGCATTGCTTGTTTTGTGCTTTTATTTTCTTCTTTTAATACAATTAATCTGCCATAGGATCATCTTGTGAATGGCGAGTTATAAGCACAATCAATCCATACTGTAGTAGTTAGGAGAATCCAAGAAACTGTAATCCTCTCTCCATTTAGTCCAGGGTTTCCCAGACTTGGGTCTCCAGCTGTTTTTGGACAACAACTCTCACCATCCCTGGCTAGCAGGACCAGTGCTCAGGGATGATGGGACTTGTAGTTCAAAAACAGCTGGAGACCAAAGTTTGGGAAACCCTGATTTGGCCTGACTGATCTGTTGGATTTAATGAGTGGGTACAGTATAATGTGCAACAAAGTGCCATGAGCCTCTGAGCACTGTTAAAAATCCGGTTTGGAGTAGCAGGCTCAAATAAAGGAGGAGGAGGAAAAAGAAGAAGAAACAGAGGGGGAATCTGAATTGTAAGAACCTGGAGATGCCAGGAGTGGGGATCTCCCCTTTTCAGCTGACTTCAGCCACTTTAGAAGGGGGTTTAGGGATGCTGGCTCTCCTCTTCAACCTTCCTGCAGAACAGAGAGCCTCAGGGGATAACAGGGAGGGCTTTGTTCAGTTGAATGGGAAGGTTGAACAGGAGCCAGCAGTACCAGAAGGGGACAGCCTTGTCACCTAGAAACAGGCAATGCCTTTGGAGATGGGAGGAGACCCACCTGCCCCAGAGTGCATGCTTGCAATTTTGACAGATGTGATGCATCTCAATGTTAAGGAACCTACGCTTAGCCATGGTGTTTGTACAAAGAAAAATCACACAGTAGGAATATAACTCACTCTCCACTTAAGACACTCTCTTAGGACCAGCCCTTAAGTTACAAGAGTGCCCTGGCTGCCATTTCCTAGTACCGTATTTTTCACTCTATAACACGCACCCGACCATAACACGCACGTAGTTTTTAGAGGAGGAAAATCCGTAGGCATGCCGCCTGTAGGCATTCCCTCCACAACACGCACAGACATTTCCCCTTACTTTCCAGGAGGAAAAAAGTGAGTGTAATGGTGCAAAAAATACGGTAGCTCCATTCTATGCAGCTCTCTGGTAATGCAGAAACCATGAGAGAAAGGCAGATTGTGCACAAAGAACCATGTCAACAACATAAGCCGGCTGTGGTTCTTCCCACCTGGGCCTCCACCTTCTGTGTGGCTTCTGCATCCCCACATTCCTGTGCTGGCATAGAAAGGGAAAAGAAGACTTGGCCAAGTGCCCCAGTTGAGTGTGTGTTGTGTGAACCTCTTCAAATGCAGAAGTCCTGGAAAGGGATTTTACCAAATCCTATAACTCTATGAATTAAAAAGCACTTAATTTGCCAGACTTTGACCTCAAGGGCACTGTAAGTCAGAGGCCATCCATACAGACCAGCGACTAGAACTGATTTTACTATGACTGATCTGCTGACGAGAGGCAATCCCTTCTAATCCCTGTCTTTTTGCCTTGTCTCTTCAAAGGAGGCCTGGTTCACAAGCTGCTTCTTTTTCATTCATCCATTTAAGGTGATATGCCAAACAAAGGTCCTTTCTCAGCCCCTTATCCACCCGCTCTTCCAACTTTTATAATATAGCTATGATTGGTTCAGTAAAGCAATGTTTCCCAACCTTTTTCCTACTGTGGTCCCCTTCCGACCTTGTTTCCTTCCTGTGGCCCTCACCCTGTCCTACCGGCAGAAAGGTAGCTATTTAAATGTTTTGTTTGTAAATAAAACATATTTGTAAATAAAACATTATGCAAAATTATAAAATGATAGGAACATAATAAAATATTGTTGAAGCAGAAAAACATAGAATCATAGGGCCACCCAACCTCTGCTTAGAAACCTCCAAGGAAGGAGAGTCCAGAACCTCCCGAGGGAGATCCATCTTCCATGTATTATAAAAAAAATAAACAACACATACTTGACCCCAGTTATTTTGCCCATTCAGGGAAAAGCTGGAAGGGAATATCTGGAGAACACAACTGGTAGACAGGGGAAAGGTTAAGCTTCCTCTTCTACTCTTAACCTGTCCCATTTTTCAAACTATCATCCTTCTCAAGCTGCTTTCCAGGAATGGATGGAAGAGGGCTGTTGGGAGTAAATAATACGTATTTGCATGTAATGTCTAGTTCAGCTTTCGTCCTGTGAGTGATTCATTGGAAGATGGTGCTGGTTCAGCATAAAACAGGAAAGATGATGCCTTTTATTAGACCAGCTTCGGCGGAATAAAGCTGGCAAAATATAATCAAACCATGTCAGTCTAGTAAAAGAGATCACTTTACCTGCATTAAACTATCATGAAAGCGTGAAGCCCAAACCTGATGAAATTGGTTTTAAATAGCAATTCCACCCCCACCCCCAAGTGCATGTTTTCACTGATTGCCATCTCTGCTCTCTCCAGTTTCTGGAGGCTGGTACTTAAATAATAATTTTGAAAATGATGAGTGCTGCAAGGTTCAACAATGGTGGTGGTTGCCAATAATAATAATACATGACTAGGGACCAGCAATTCAAGTTTTCCTGCCCCCACTGTGGGAACAGAAACCGACATTGACATTGTTTAACTCCAATTCATTAAAGCTGTCATCTGAGCAAGCACAACCGTTACTTGAAACATACGCACCTCAGCTTAACCATGGCTTCGTTTTCCTAATCAGATGGAAGTAGCTTAAGCAGAAACTCTATTTTAATTCTGTGGGAATGTTCAGGGATGTAGGAGAGGATATATTGTTTGATTATAGCCTTTCCAACTTGTGTTACCTTGTTCCACAATTTAGCAGGGTAATGTTCCCCTTTTTAAACTGACACAGCAGATGCGTTTGCTCAGGATCGCTAAAGCCTCTAACTGTCCTGGTTTTTCCCCCTTATTCCCTCATAAAAGATAAGACACGACACAGTCTTCTATAAAAGTATAAAAAGAGTTTACTCACTCACATTCTGTTCACAATTGGATCCCAGAAGGCAGACTTAGCTTAGAAAAGTAACATACACCTGGAAACTGAAAAGGAGACAGTCCCTTTGTCCTCTCTTGGCAGGAAGCCAAGAGAGCATCTTTGGCTAAGCAGATGTTGCTTCTTCGACGAATGTAGTCAGAGAGAGAGAGAGATGGCTGACCAGTCCTATGCTTTTGTTACCTGCACAGGTGAGGCCACGCCCACCTCTAGTCACATGCAGAGGAAGTCTGTCCCAGACAGGAGAAACAGGAAATTCCAACTGGCTGGTCCAGACATTCCCTTTTATGTACACTCTAGGGATGTTGTACTTGACTGCTCTTGTGTCTCACATCCCACAAATTCCAGTTCCAGTTAACTGCATCAGCTGCACTATAGTGTAGAACAGTTGTGGGGAACCTTTGGCAATTCAGATGTTGCTGAACTACAACTCCCATCAGCCCCAGGAAGCAGAGTCAATAGCCAGAGGTGATGGGAGTTGTAGTTCAGCGATACCTGGAAGGCAAAAGTTCTCCACACCTGGGTACAGAAGCAGCAGGAGGAAGAAGTGGCTGCTAGGCATAAGCATGAGCAAATTCTTACAAATTATGCAAAAAGCCCAAATCAGTATCTTTTATGGTGAATTTTCCCTGGGCATGTGGCTAATGAAACATTTTTTTTAAAAGGGCAAAACTGGTTCAAAACTAAACCAATGGCAATCTAAAAGCTACAGGCAGGCAGTAGGAGAAGAAAGTACAGAATCTGGTGCCATCTTCAAGGTGAGCCCACTTTCTTTCTTTACTCCATTTATTTCCTATAGGTGCCATGAAGACCACACAAAGCATCCGCCTAAAACGCACGAAAACCTTTGGAGAGACTTAGCAGACTAAAGAGTCCAAGGTCCAAGTGATTTACGGGCATACTATTTTGTACTTGTATTTGCCACTGATTCTTGGTTGTGTGCTCTTCTTTATGATCAGTTGGCAGGCAGCAAGCATTGGGTATGTTTATGTGTTAGGCTTCGAAATGAATTTAAAAGAGTTTGACTGCATTGGTCATCTCTATCTTGGGAAGTGAGGGGTGAGGGAAGCTGGGTAAGAGAAACTAATATTAGCAGTGACTTAGCAGGACGCTATATCAAGTAACCTCGCCCCTCTCTTTTGAGTTTCTATGGGCCAGGCAACTCTTTCAAACCAAGTCCCATCTCCACCAATTTAAGGTCTCAGTAACTTGAACTAAGGGAGCACTGTCAGAATGTATGGGGCCTGTCTTTATTGCTTCCGACAAGAGCAGAGGTGGCTTCCTGTAACAACTCTCTCCTTAGACATTGCATTGACAGGTTAATTATCGCTAAACACCCCCCTTATAAATATAGTTAAAAGTCCCCTCTATGAATGGCTAGGCCAGTCTTTGTCAACCTGGTGCCCACTAGAGGTTTTGGACAACAGCTTTCATCAGCCCCAGCCGGCACAACCATGCTAGGGCAGGCTGATGGGAGCTGTAGTCCAAACCATCTGGAGAGCACCAGGTTGGCAAAGCCTGGACTACTAGAATAGGCAAAAATAGCATCTTGAATGGAAATTCTGCAGTGAGAAAACTCTGCAGGGCATTTGCTACAGTAATACCACACAGGAGGCAGAGAAATGGCCCATATGCTTCCACTTCATATCCCTAATCCAGGAGAAGCCTATTCCAGAGCATGGGGGTTGCATTTTTCTCCTCCTCTCATGGCAGGGTTCCTGGGCTTTTAATCGCTTTGTGACTACTAGAAATCCAGCACTCTTGGTGGCAAGAGATTTCACACACTGGGTTCTTTTTTTCTGAAATAATTGTTATTTTTAAATTTAACAAAAAGATAGCTAGGAAGACAGAAAAGAAAGAACTCGCCGGTTGATATTAACATAAAAAAATAGTCCACCAAACCAGATTTAAACATATAGATTCATATAGGCAGTCCATACATCCAAGGAGGAATCTAGCTGAGGCTGGCAACTACAAGCCGTGTACTCCTAAGGCAGAAAGGGTGGTGAGCTCTCCAGACTGCTGAGGAGTGGGTGGGGGGGGTGTTTGTCCTTCCAACCTTGCAGGATAACTCTCACTCAAACCCACACACACAGACAGGTAGACTGAGTGGCCACCTCAGGCAGCTGATTTGGAGTGTCAGGAAAGGGCAGCAAATTATTGAATGTTTCTCTCCCAGGAGGGAGAGAAGTGTTTATGGGGTCCTCTGCTCCGGTGTAAAAAAAAAAAAGTAGCCAGCCTTAGATATTATGCACCTTTTCCTGGGGAGGAGGCACAATTTACTGCTATGGCTCTGGCAAAAAAAAAAATCTTATGCCAATCCTCATATCACCTTGTGAGGAAATAACACTGGCAGCCCTCGTGAACTTGCTTTCTTTAAATGAAGGCATGCTTCATTTGGCTTCTTGAATGAAACAGTGGCGTGTTTTGCTTCATTTGCTTCACTTCAGCAGCCTGTGTGTCATCACAGTGAGAGCTTGAAAGTACACACGCAAAAGTCATGGCAACAAAGAAGGCCTACCTCGACCTCTTCTTTACCAAGATGGAGGCCATCCTATCTTCCCCTCCCCCACTCACTCAAAGTTCTCCAGATCCATCCATGACAATGAATGGTGAGAATCCAAAATGCCAGTGTAAGCCTTTTATCCCCTGTTGCTTACAGGGCCGTAGTCTAAATAAATAACCTTTAAGAGGAAGCGGGAGGGGGGAGGTCTTAACCTATGCAGCTGTTTCAAAAACAAAAGTATTAGTTTCTCCGGCTGAAAGGATTCTGAGAAGGATGGAAATGTGTTTATAAAAAGTTAATAGTCATAGAATGTTGCAGAAAATTAGAAATAAAACATATTTGCAAAACGCAGGGCTAACTAGAATGCTGACCTCGACCAGAGACTGCAGGAAAGAATCGAGATAAAACCAAGATAGTTAAACAATCCCAACATCTTTCATTCCGTCTCTTTGGACATTAGTTACATCTACCCAGAGTTCACAAGGAGGCTACTCAGTGCTTGCACAGACAGGGTAGGCAGTTCCCAACAACTTGCTTCCTTCAAAGTGCTGGACTGCATGCAATTGCAAGTTTTGATAAAATATAATTGCACATTTTGCCCCCCGCCCACCAGGATTCCAAGTGTCTCACCCACTCGGGCAGCATGCTTTGGTGCTGTCTTGGAAGCCAGGGTTCTCGGCTTTTCCAAACCCAGAAAAAAACCCCAGAACATTTCAGCATCTATAACAGCAGCTCAGGCTGATTTGGCTGGGATGTCCACGGGGTAAGCATTTGATAAGAGCACAAGTTGAAGCATCGAGGGTTGACCACTTTTGTTGTTCAGTTTAGCACATGGGTAGACAAACTAAGGCCCGGGGGCCAGATCCGGCTCAATCGCCTTCTAAATCCAGCCTGCGGATGGTTCAGGAATCACCGTGTTTTTACATTTTTACATGTTTCCGGCTCCCTTGGCCAATATAGTGAGATGAGCGCCGCAACCCCAGAGTCGGTCACGACTGGACCTAATGGTCAGGTGTCCCTTTACCTTTACCTTTACCCGGACACTGAGGTCCAGCGCCGAGGGAATTCTGGTGGTTCCCTCACTGTGAAAAGCCAAGTTACAGGGAACCAGGCAGAGGGCCTTCTCGGTAGTGGCACCCACCCTATGGAACTCCCTCCCATCAGATGTCAAAGAGAACAATAACTATCAGACTTTTAGAAGACATCTGAAGACAGCCCTGTTTAGGGAAGCTTTTAATGTTTGGGCCACTGTATTTTAATATTTTGTTGGAAGCCACCCAGAGTGGCTGGGGAAGCCTAGCCAGATGGGTGGGATATAAATAAATTATTATTATTATTATTATTAGTAGTAGTAGTAGTAGTAGTAGTAGTAGAATGTGTCCTTTTATTTAAAATGCATCTCTGGGTTATTTGTGGAGCATAGGAATTCGTTCATTATTTTTTTCCAAAATATAGTCCGGTCCCCCACAAGGTCTGAGGGACAGTGGACCGGCCCCCTGCTGAAAAAGTTTGCTGACCTCTGGTTTAGCAGTTGCCAGCTAACAAGGACTGTCAGATCCTGAGCCTTTATCAGCAGTGAAGCTGTCAGTAAAATGGAGATTAGCAACACCTGCTAAATTTGCAGATCACACTGCAGCCAAAGACACAGAAGCAAGGACTATTAAAAAAAGAAAGTTGTGTTTCATTACAATCTCTGGAATGAACAGAGAAGAACTGTGTAAACACCATGCTTTTAAAGCACTCCTCCCCCAAGAATCATGAGAACTGTAGTTTCTTAAGGGTTCTGGGAATTGTAGCACTGTGAGTAAAGTGCAGTTCCCAGGATCCTGGCGGGGGGTGGGGGTGGGGATGTGCATTAGATGTGTTTTAAATGTATGGTGTGTATGCAGCCAAGGTCCTCTGTGTAGGACATTTTCCATATCTGCTGCACTGTGTATACTGTGCACAATTTGGGCTACGAGGGAATGCAATGAAGCATTCTCAATAGAGATTCCACAATAGTGAAATGTGCTTCCTCTACTACAGTGGTACCTCAGGTTATATACGCTTCATGTTATATACACTTCAGGTTACAGACTCTGCTAACCCAGAAATAGTGCTTCAGGTTAAGAACTTTGCTTCAGGATGAGAACAGAAATCGTGCTCCAGCGGCGCAGCAGCAGAAGGAGGCCCCATTAGCTAAAGTGGTGCTTCAGGTTAAGAACAGTTTCAGGTTAAGAACGGACCTCCAGAACGAATTAAGTACTTAACCCGAGGTACCACGGTAGTGCTATCATCCTTTCTTACGGGAAACCTGCCTTTCAGTGCTATATAATCAGCAGAAAGGACATTCCAACGTGAAGATGGAGTGAGTGGGGAAAATCTGTAGCCTTCCTTACAGCTGTTAAAGGCACAGATAATGTGAGCAACAACAAAACAACAACAACAAGCTGGATATCTGCTTGCCACACAGGAGCCCTCCCAGAAAAAAAAGACAATTCCAATAACATATAAAAGAAATTGTAAGCAGGTCACTTCTCCCATATCCTCCTCTCTCTTGCTGACATAGAAATCGAGAAAGCAAGTGAGTGAGCCCCACTTGTAGGCAGGGCCATAGCTAGAGGGTGGTGAGGTGGACCCCCGCTAGGGGCCGCCGCGATGGAGGAGGCGCAAAATCAGCTAAAAATATGCCCATAAATATAATTTCCTTATAAGAAATGGTTTTTAATAGAGGGTGAATTGAATGGGTGGAAAGGGGTTTGGGGGAGAGGAGGAAAGAAGAGCTAATTTGCCCATGGCTAGGGGGCACAATCTGGATGGTTCTGCCAGGGGCGCAAGATCACCCAACTACGGCTCTGCTTGTAGGGCATTGCTGAAGAGCTAGTGTTGCTTCTTATTTTTCTTTCTGGACTGGGGATCTGCTTCCACAGCTCTCTCTAAGCTGAATCCACTTTTGTGGTTTCTGTCAAAGCACTAAGAGCACGATGGCCCACTCATCAGCTGAAGTCATTCTTTGGGCTCAGGAGAGTCTGGTAACTCCCTCCAGCTGAAAGCTTATCGCACAAGAATGCCTTTTAGTCTGGAATGTATCACTTTGGAATATCACTAATTCACCGTAGAAAGAGAAAGTGGAAGAGGGCCATTTTCAGATCAAACACACTTTCCAATTAAAACAAAACTTTTCATTGGAATACCACTACTGACAGGCAGAAAAATGTTAAAGCACCTAATTAAATGTAAAAACAACCTTTGAAGGTGAATTATTTAGTAACCATAATGTATCAGACATAGATCTGGCGAATAATTTTACACACAAAAAATACCTAGTTTCAAAGCTAGACTACTGCAACACACTCTACATTGGGGTTGCTCTTGATGACTGAATTCAGAAACTGAAGCTGGTGTAGAGCACTGATCTATTCTGTTCTTGTACAGGGCTACAGGGTACCACCCTGTAACTTTACAAACAAATGGCAAGGTACCAGTGTCAACCTGTACCACACACAATACTGTACAATGGTACCTCAGGTTAAGTACTTAATTCGTTCCGGAGGTCCGTTCTTAACCTGAAGCACCACTTTAGCTAATGGGGCCTCCTACTGCCACCGCGCTGCCGGAGCACGATTTCTGTTCTCATCCTGAAGCAAAGTTCTTAACCTGAAGCACTATTTCTGGGTTAGCAGAGTCTGTAACCTGAAGTGTATGTAACCCGAGGTACCACTGTATTAGGACAGCCAAGTCACAACCCACAGATGCTGCATATACTTTTAAAAGTCCTGAAAAATTGAGCAACAATATAGGCATAGCTTCAGCTGTACCATTCCTCACCTTATCTCTCTCCTGCTTCCCCACCTGCTGAAGCAAGCGGCCTGTCCTGCTGCTGGCAGGGGACAAGGAAGAAACTGAGAGGGGATTGGGGTAGGAGAAGCCACAGGCAGCTCACCTCCACCTGTATTACCAGGTCATACCCTAGCAACCAACCCTTTAAAGCTCAGCCCTGAAAGCTCAGCCCTGAAATATATAAAGCAGCAATAAAGATGAGACAATGTGCTCATGCACACTTCTGCTTGACTTGTATCTTGATTGTATTGTGTTCTGATTAATTCTCCAAGGTTTGAGAGCTTTTCTGCGGCTGTGCCTTGCAAAAAACCTTATCTTACCCACTGAATCAGAAAGCAAAAGCTGTCTCTGGATTTTCTGCTCCTCTGTTAAATATCTGATTCAGTGAGTAGGATCAGCTTTTTGCAAGGCACAGCCGTGGAAAAGCTCTCCGACTCAAGGGAATTCATCAGTACACAGTACAATAAAGAATATGGGTCAGGTGAAAGTGTGGATGTGCCCCATTTCTCATAGAATCATAGAACTGTAGAGCTGGCAGGGTCATCTAGTGCAACCAGGAATATACAACTGATCCATACAGGGATTGAATCCATGCCTTGGCATCATCAGCATCACAATCTGACGCACTGAGCCACCTACGCAAAGTACAATTCCCTATAATATGTTTCCAGATAAGCAGATGTGATCTTTGGGAAGGGTTGGACCCTGGCATTGCTATTTAAAAAACTAAACCACATCTAAAAGACCCCTTATTCTCCACTATCCCTGCAAAAAGACACAACAAAACAAAACACCACCCTCCAGGATCAGTCGAGAGTGTCCCCTTGACTATTCTATTCATGCACCAACTCAAAATACCAGGACATGTAGGGACATATTCATGATTGCTCTCATAGCTGTGGAATTCCTGTCCTCTGGAGACTGAGAATTTTCACCGGCCCTTCAAGACTGCCTTGCTTGGCTGTTTTTCAATAGTTAGAACACAGCATGATGGAATCATTTTCGTTTTAAATGATGCTACCTGCCCAAGCCTTACATTTATTTTTTTTTAAAAAACCTTTCCCAAAAGTTATAAATCTAAATAAATAAATAGTGTGGGAAATTCTGTTTATTAGTCCCCCCTGCCATGTGTCATACTCCATTACCAATGTCTTCTCAGGGGCCTATTCTCTAGAAGCTGTTGGCAGAGAGAAGGAGTCAGTGAAGGTTTTTTTTTACTGCCTTGGCCAAATCCAAGAGCAACGCTCCAAGAGAATGGGTGCCAAATGGTGGGAATCAAGTGAAGTCACTGATGTTGACATCTTTATCCCCAATACAGCTATAGCTCTGGAGCTTAACCTTCCAATGGGCTGGATTAACTTTTCCATGCATGGCTGGTGATGACACAGTGAGTTATCTGGCAACAAGGCCCAGAAGAGCAGAAAACAGAATGCTAGGGTTCTGTAAAGGAAGGGGGAAAAAATAGAATACCAATCAAGTTTCTCCATGCCTTTTTATATTAACAGATTTCATCACAATTCCTGCAGCAAACTTGTTTAAAAGTACCTCAATCTCACCGTCGTGGCAACATTACAAACAACCTCAAAACTAAAATGCAAGTGGAGTTTAGTTATACCATCAATACCTTTATAAATGACAAGGTCCATGCCTTGCCTGTGCACACACAGTCCTGGCTAGTCTCCTAGGTTGGCCTGTTCTAAGGGCAGTCTAATAAAGAGCTAAACATAATTTGCTCATGGTTGTACAAATGGGTGTTTGGACAAGAGAAGGCTAACAGACCCGGAAGTTTGTCTAGAGGTTCCCTAATAGTCAGTGCTGAAATTGCTGGCACACCTTTTGTTAGGAAAACTACAGGTCAATGGCCCAAGAAGGCTAGGAGATATCTGGAGAAGATGATTCATCCCTGTTACTCTTACCAGCTGGTGGGGTTGGGTGGCAAGCTGGTTGTGAGTGGAAAGCAATAGAAACAACTGCATAAGCTGAACCACCAACTTACCAAAATGATTTGGAATGTCCAAATGGGTATTATAGTGCCATCAATAGCATTGCTTAGTCCCCTGATGTGTCACCAATTATTTAGCAACGTTGGAAAACAAGACTTGTGCAGAAAATGGACAGAAAAGGGATTAGACCATTTTTGTGTTAAATTATGAGCCAATAACAGAATGGCAATTTAGGGATAAGGTTTAAGGAATTAAGGCCACACATGACATCAGTAGTATGACATATCAGCTACATAAATTCATAACAAATTCGAATATAACAAGCTGGGAGTACAAGACAACGAACACAGTTTGAACAACAAACCTTTGAAGAAATAAAAATGCTTGATTTCTAAGATACACAGAATGCTATTAAAGACAGGCACAGGAAACAGTGATACTTTGGAAAATAAAATAAAATTTTTTTTCCTTCCAGTAGCACCTTAAAGACCAACTAAGTTAGTTCTTGGTATGAGCTTTCGTGTGCATGCATACTTCTTCAGATACGTATCTGAAGAAGTGTGCATGCACACGAAAGCTCATACCAAGAACTAACTTAGTTGGTCTTTAAGGTGCTACTGGAAGGAAAAAAAAATTTTATTTTGTTTTGACTATGGCAGACCAACACGGCTACCTATCTGTAACTTTGGAAAATGTCTGGGTAAAGAGGGGAGAATGGGACCCACTGGTCCCAGTTTTTACATGCCTAGGACTTTCCCACATTTGGGCATTATTTAGCTGTTAATCCATTCCCATCCCTTGTATTTTACTTAGACTGGAACTGTTCACACCTGCATGTATTTGAATTTGTATACAAGGAGCACCATCAGCCTTTCCCATTCATACCAGTCAGCATTCTCTTTTGTGTTTGTTCCTGCCTTCCAATTTGTTGATTTTATTATGTACCAATAAGGCATGTCTGTTTCAAAAAAATAGCTTTCCCCACCCAAGAAATGTGCAAAGACACACAGTCAGGCAGCTGTAGATTTACTTGTGCAGGTTTTCGGGTTTGTGCTTATCTGAGGGCTTAAAGGGCAAAAATATATACGGCTACAGTCCTTCCTTTGGGAGCTGGAAATAGTTACAAGCAGAGCCAGAAAATAAAGGAAAGTAATGGTAAATTCTCACTACACACTTTTCAGATTGCTGCAAATGTAGAAATTTTCAATGTGGTTTGCTTGTACAGTTTTCTGATTTTGTGCAAATCTGATGGATCAAAAGAAATGTGTTTGTTTGTATGTTTGTGTGCATTTCAGGAGCACACTGGAAATAGTTATGAGCACTGGGGGGATTAAATCATTGAGAAAGCACAGTGGTACCTTGGGTTACAGACACTTCAGGTTACAGACGCTTCAGGTTACAGACTCCGCTCAGGTTAAGAACTTTGCTTCAGAATGAGAACAGAAATCGGGTGGCGGTGCAGCGGCAGCTGGAGGCCCCATTAGCTAAAGTGATACCTCAGGTTAAGAACAGTTTCAGGTTAAGAACGGACCTCCAGAACGATTTAAGTTCTTAACCCAAGGTAGCAAAAAGTATCAACTGAGCTACTCACCCAAAAACACTAGAACAAATAATCTGCAACCCTGAGTGGACAGTTTGGAGCCTGGTTTTCCCCCAACTTATTGAAGGGTAAACTCTGGGTACTTACCCATTTGAGTAAGTAAACTCAGATATTACAAAACAGAATAAACATCCAGTGACCTCTTTCCAAAGGAAATTAAACCTAGTAAGTAAGCAAGCACTGTGTCCTTGGAACTTCACACCACTGGTATAAATAGGGTGGATGTAGCAATTGCTATACAGTACTGTACTGTACTGTACTGTGTTTGTTGCAGGGAGACCTCTGACTGAACTGATGCATTATCCACAGAAAGTCTGCAAACTTTTCAGTCACTCAGGGAGTGATGCTGTCTGCAGCAAAATGTCTGCAGTGATACTGCTGGGAGCCAGCTTCACCTTTTGCAGAGTTCAGCTAAAAAACATCAAAACCCGTTTAGCAAGGGTTGCCATAGGTCCGGAGGAAATTTTGGAAAATCAGTACAATGTCCGGGTTTTTGAAGCTCAACAACTCTTTAGTGTCCCAATTTTTTACTTCTTGAAATGTGGCAACCCTAGTTTAACCAGAGGCCATGGCAGGACAAAACCATGATTATGGTTCCCCAGCCTTCCCACTAAATCTCTCTGTCAAGCTACCAGCTGCACGCGGCATTGGATTTTCTTTCTCCCAGATGCTGTGCCCAACCATCAGGCGGCAGTGCCGTTATCGAAGGTGGCCAGCGTTGCTTGCCTGACAAGCTAGATGTCTAACTGGCTGAGCCCCAGGAGGGGAAACAGAGACATAATTAAAAGCTTCCAGCCTGCAAGGTCAAAGGGAAAAACAAAAGGCTTCCCTTTCCCTAAAACACTCAAGGCTTCTCTGACCTTTCCCTCTCTCTAGGGGCAAGTTCTCCAGGCCACTGACTTCATGAAAGGCTCATTAATACTAGAGGATCCCCTTCCAAGCTCCCCACTCTAGGGTTTCAAGATTCCTAATTAAAATAGAAGCCAAAAGCATGAGGTTCACGTCTGGCTTGTGAGATCTTAGATGGACACTGAGTGATGGTGTGTCAGCCTCCCAAGCAGGGAGCAATGCCCCAGTTGAGTCGTCCTTCCAAGAGGCTGCTTTCTCCACACCTAACGCCACCACCTTCCTCTCAAATTTCCTAATATTGCCTTTGTAATCCATCCTGCTCTCCCAGCTGCACAGAGCAAGCTAAAACTGCCTCTGATCCTGCTGGCTGGCTGGCTGGCTGTTTCAAAAGAGACAGGGGACTGTGATTTGAAGAGAACTTAAAAGAGAGAAATGGTTGGGGATGAGGGATGTGTGTGTGATTTCTTGTTAGCAGTTGGTTTTCCATTCCTGTTTAGGTTGTCGAAGGCTTCAAATCCCTTTGTTCAGCAAGCAACTCCAGATCAATCACGTATCTAGATTATAAAGTATGTCTCTTCCTGGTGCTGGTTACTCTTTCAGAAACATAAAAACGATCAGAGCCCTGATTTGGCTATACTTTTATAATATTTCCAGAGTGCATTAAATTTTCCATAGCTTTCAATATATTTAATTTAGGGGTTTAATGGCTTAAGGATGGCCAAAAAAAGGAATATGTTTTAAGTCAACCTGATGAGGTATTTTTCTCCAAGCTGGTTTTGTTCATGCTATAATTCAGTATGACTATCAAATGTAAATAGGAGTGGCACCCTCATTCTCACACACAGGTTATATATAGAAGGAGACATGACATTTGAGAGCCAAGTGCTATTCTCTAGGCCTATCTACAGAACAAATGTAGACCAGGTTAACAACCATTTAAATGTGAAGAACTGGATTAAAAAATAAAAATAAATTCACCCCAGGTTAATTTCTTCTAACAAAAGATTCTAAGCACTAAAATAAGAATTCCCAGCATTGCTTGTTGTGTTTGTTTGTTGCATTTATAGACCCCTCCCCATTTTTCTCTAAGGAGTTCAAGGAAGCAAACATAGTTCTCCCCCTCATTTAATCCCCGCAACAACCCTGTGAAGTAGGTTAGACTGAGAGACTGTGGGTTGGCTCAAGGTCACCCAGTAAGCTTCATGGCTGAGTGGGGATTTGAACCCTTGTCTCTCAAGTACTAGTCTAACCATTGCACCACACTGCCTTCTGCAACCTGATGTCCTCCAGATGTTGTTTGGTAGCTAGGCTAGCTGGAACTGATAGTAATGTTTTGGTTGGTGGTTTTTGTTACACACTGGCCCAAGTCAGAAGCTTGTCAAAAGGTCAACCCATTCTCACTGCATTAGGTATAGGGACCAGTAGGATGGGTAACAAGAGGCCTTTGAGCCAGCTCCTGGGTGCCCACCTGAACACTGGAGCAAGCTGCCGGGGGGGGGGCACATTTTTCCTCCTAAGATTTTCCACTCCATAGCTCTCAGCTGGGAGGTGCACGAGCTTTTCATCTGCATCTTGGCTAAGGTCGAGGAGAGGGGGAACTTTCTTGGCTGTCATCCTACAGGCATAGAACAAATTGCAGCAGTCCAAGAAATGAGTCCATTGCTCCTAGGCTCCTTCCCTCGAGCCTATCAGTGCAAACATATGCAGAATTCCTCTAAGCGCAGCAGCTTCCCAACCAATACACTCAACTCCATCTAGGTGCTCAAAGGCAGGTCAGTGAAGAGAATGGAGCCCCATAAATCACACACTAACAGAGTTATCTCTGGATAATGTTTCTTAGGCTTGAACTCCAGCTGGAAATGAATCACAGCGAGAGAGGAAAGGGCCTCTTCATTTAGAGCAACATTCACGCACTGCCAATGCTGCGCAGACGGTACCAGCCGGGCCCCAGAGACAAAATGCCTCCCTGCTCTCCCCACTTCCAGCAAGAATGTGACCCTCCTACCCATTCCGCTTCGGCTCTGCCCACTAGTACTCAACCCCATCAAACCTGTACAGCTAAGGCTCACTTTGAACATGATTCCAGCCATGTGTCAAAAGCTTGCCCCTGCAGCAGCATCCCATGCACCTGTGCCACATCTAGTCTGACCTGCGACTGTGCAAGGATTCCTGGCTCAGCAAGGTACGGCCTTGAGCTGGCATGCTCACACTGCAGCTGCAAAAACCAGTGACCCAATTTAGATGTGACGCTAGGTACTTGATTCTGAACATTAAGGGTGAGGAAACTTTTTGCAGTCCAAGGGCCAAATTCCCCCATGGGGAAGTTTTGGTGCAGCTGTGTGCAATATATGGGATCTGGCGGTTGTAAAGTAAGCGCAGTTGCAAGGCAAGGCCCCAAACCTTTCCCTTTGTTGGAATAAAGACACTTGACACCAGTATTTTAGGTTAATGGGCTAAAAAAGGCCACAACTTAATTGGTTACAGAATGTAAGTGGCATTGGCTTAAGGCAGGGGTCAACAAACTTTTTAGCAGGGGGCCGGTCCACTGCCCCTCAGACCTTGTGGGGGGCCGGACTATATTTTGAAAAAATAACAATGAACGAATTCCTATGCCCCACAAATAACCCAGAGATGCCTTTTTAATAAAAGAACACATTCTACTCATGTAAAAACATGCTAATTCCCGGACTGTCCATGGGCCAGATTTAGAAGGCGATTGGGCCGGATCCTGCCCTCGGGCCTTAGTTTGCCTACCCATGGCTTAGGCATTGGAACCGAACTGACTATATCTGACTCCTGCCCACCTGCAGGAAGTCTCAGAAGGGTTAACCACCAATAGGGGGAGCCCAGTTGATGCACATCAATTAGGAACTCCCCCAGGGTCACCAATAGGGGTCGTGCCATGGCCATAGTCCCCGCCTGGGCTTCCGATGGGGCCATGCCCCCAGATTCCTTTAATGGAATACCCTTGAAATAGCAGGAACCAGAAAAAGGGGCGAGTTCCCACCCTGCAGGCTGCTTAAATAGAGCACACCACGCCCCCTGGCCGACTGGATTGGTCGGCTTGGGGCGTGATGCGGAGGGGATTCCCTATGACGAGGGGGCTAGCCACAACCCCGCACATGGGGTGGGTTCGTGTCCAGCCTGCAACTCCACTACCCCGAGAAGGGAAATGGCTTTACAATCAATGTCATTGGCAGCACTAGTGATATTAGAGGTATACAAGATCTGCCAAAGAAAGCAAAGTGTTATCTGTTATTCTCTCTGCTCCTTCACATACCCTCCAACATTTCTCCAATGAGCATAGGGACATCCTAAGGAAAAGTGGGACATTCCAGGGTCAAACCAGAAACTGGGACAGCTTCTCTAAATCAGGGGCACCCCTGGAAAATAGGGACACATGGAGGGTCTGCCTACATACACAGCACCCACAACAGAACATTACAGTTGGCGCAATCTGGCCAGGCAGAGTCAGAAGTTTCTACACACAAACACACCTCTCTCCCTCTTCAGGCAAGCAAGAGACTCTGGCATACTTCTTGTGCCCTGTCAGCACACAGATAGGAGTGGCCTAGCACACTTTTTCCAGGTAAACCCTTTGGAATCAAAGTGATGTCATCAGAACCACAACCATTCTTAGTTTGGCAGAATTCTCCATTTTGTGCCGCCCTTAACAGGTACAAGAACTTGATCAATTTCTGAAGCTAACAACTTTAATGAGCAGGACAATGATAGCTGTAGACCAAGGGTGCCCGCTGTGGTGCCCATGGGCACCAGTGTGCCTGCCCAGTACCTTGTATGGCACCCGTGAATGCTCCCATTAAATAACTTATCAAAAATCCACAATGTGTGAGAGACTCTTTGCTGCTCCTGCTCACATCTTGTTTGCACTGGCTTGGCTTCTACACGGAACATGCTCCGTTCAACATGCTCACATTTCATTGGATGTCAGGACTGGACACCCACCAAACTTTTCATCCTGAACAAAGGAAAGGTGCAAAGAGCTTCTCTCTGTGAGTGAGTGCAATGATGGCTGACGCAGGTGCCTTTTCCCCATTGATGGGGGTAGGACTGATAGGGAGCTTAATGGTGTGGGGGGGGTATGCCCACTGGCGTATGAAGGGGGTGGGGGAGCGCACCACCCCCGGCACCATTTGGGGAAAGGGTGCCATCACAGCCACACACACACATCCCTGGGACGCACACCACACACAGCACAACCCCGGATGCGCACCATGCCCCCCTGTTCTCCACTCCGGGGTTGCAGCATGTTGCTCTGCCACTGGGTATGCCTTCACCATTTTATAGCCCCATCTCTTTTTCTACTGTTTTAGATATGGTAGCCATTTTTTGTTATGCCACACCCACACAGCAGACATTTTGAGTTATATGCTCCCATGGCAGCCATTTTGTAGCAGGCACCTACAAAACTTTCTCAAAATTCAAAATAGGGCCCCAAAAGATTGACAACCTCTGCTCTAGACAGTAAATTATAGTGAGGAGTGTTATGAAGTTGTTTAACACCCTTCACATTGCCCATGGGGGGGGGGGGAGTTCTCCACAGCTACGATGACCTTTTGTAAGTCATAACTCCTTATTTCTCAGGTATTACAGCAAAAAACAGCACTGAAGGAGTTAATGTTGCGGGGATTTTTTTTGCTTTCTTTTATTGGTTATCATAGCAAAAGAAATTTCACTAGCTATGGTCCCCTTTGTATGTAATAATGAAATTGGGAACAAACAAGATAATTGTAACAAGATTACATTTTTCCTGATCTAATTTGCATCCATAAACGTTTCAAGGTTGAATCAATTTAAACTTTCTGTTCCTTGCCTTTCTAGCATATGTGAGGTTTGGGTTTTTTCTTCTTCATAAATATGGGTAATTTAAGAGCCAAGATTTTAAAAGCTAAAAGTAGAGACAGATTTGATATTTCAGACCTGCTGCAATCCTTGAGAATGAGTTTCGTTGAACTCCATAGCCTTCACTTTTGAGTAAGCATGCATAGGATCAGCTGGGTCAATTTTCTTGGGAGAAATTTGAACCCTCAAGTTCAAATAAAGCCAAGATACTGTACTTTAAAACAAAAAGAAAACAGTGGTACATGTGTTGCATTTGATCCCATGCTGGTAATTGCCAAAAGGTTTCTGAGCACAGTGCCACTGAAATGGTGTGTTAAAGAAATTCTAACACATGCAGCTACAGTTTATGGATGACTCATACTTTACGGGGTTGAGGAGAGGTTGTGAAGTTCTAGACAAAAGCAAACAGGTTGTCAAACATTCAGTTCAACAGACTGATGCAATGTTAATACAATCCCTCTTGTATTTTAACACAGAATGGACATTCCCCCACTCTTTAAATTCCAAAATTGTTTGGGTTTTTTATAAATAAATAAAAACAGCTAGTCTGGTGTTTTATAAAATGTGTTTACAATTTTGCAAAACCAATTTTTTTAATTCTCCCGGAAATGTCACTTTATAAATTTTAATCAAAACCATATAACCAATGTGAGATTTCAAACACAGCATTTATATCAGGGGGAAGATGTTTGCAAAGGCTCAATATTCTATCACCCAATAACCTATACAATTTTGTCAACTGGTTGTGTTTCCTCAATTGTGAGAAAAAGCCACACTGTAAATGCTATGGGGCTTTCTCTTTCTTCCTGTTGCTTCACATGCTCCAAACCGAACTGTAGTGAAAATCAAGGCATAAGCTTACATTATGGGGAATGAGGCTTTATGAGATCCAATGGAATTGTATCCAACGTAACGCTAAGTGAATGTTCCATCAGTGCAAGAATTTCTGCTTCTCCATCTCTCCTCCCTCTGTCCATCCTAAATCTGCTTTATCCCATCAAACCTCTGGAGCATATTTGGGGAGGACACAGGACACACAATGAGAGAGTCCTGTTGCACAAGTGGAAATCCTTGCACTGATGGAATGCGGTAGTTGAATACTGTCCACAGCCTTTATTATCCCCAAAGACATAGGACTCAGCTATACAGCTGTGAATAAAATGTTTTAAGTGTGTTTTAAGTGCAGTATACAATGGGACACTAGATGGTAATGGTGAGCCTTATGGAAAATTCAAAGTTTTTAAAAACGCTTTAAAAAACATTTCCAGAACATTTTTTATATGTTTGTATGTATGTAGATTTCACCATAGTATATGACATGCTACTGTACGTGTGTGCACACACACGCATGCACACAAATACACACACACACAATACTTTGTTTCCATCATGTTCCTCTTCCATACTAAATATGATTATTTTGAAAAATTAAACTGTTATTTCAGGACCTGCCTTTTTGGTACTTGTTCCATTTCCCAAATCTTAAAATAAGAGGGGGAAGCAGTCTTTATTTTGCTCCCCCAAAAGGGCAAAATGTCACTGAAATCCAGAGGTCTTTGCAAAAAACAAAACAAAAACAAAACATTCTATTCCAAAAAAGAGGTTGAATTAGTAACCCTGAAATTCTTAATCAGAAAATTCAAGTCTGAGGTAGTCGGCCTGGGAGGGTTCATGGGAGGGAAACTGTTGCCCCTGACTTTTTCTGGGGCTTTTAAAGGAGCCTGCATCCCATTAAGAGAACCATGGGACTAGAAATCAAAAATCTTTCAGAGATTTACTGATACCTTAGGAATGGAGTTGTATGCTTGGCTAGTAGCCATGAATGAAGCTATCCTCTACATATTTATTCAATAATTTGGAGATCTTGGTTAACCTAACAGGCATCACATAACTCTTTGAAGTTTCTCAGATCTGTTGGATGATGTATGAAAAAGCACTTCCCCTGTTGCAAACCTGTTTCCCGTTAATTTCATTACATGTCCCTTACCTCGTTTATAACAAGGACACGTGATTGATCCTTATTCTTTTTGTCCACAACACTCCTGACATTATCTGTCTCCATCAAACTATCCTATTCAGGCAGCAATACCTGAACTATCTCTGTAAATTTGTAGGGAGAAAATGGACCAGATTCCTAACCAACACTGGTATAACCTTTGATGGAGAAACTTAGCCCAGGGCTCATTGTCTGGGGTGCCAAAAGGGAAACTCCAAACAGAGGCCGGCTTGAGTGAAGCTTTTGGGCATATATTGAGTATACATGCACACAGGAGGTCCTATTGAAAACCCAGCTGGGTCTGCAAAGTCCTCTGGGTTAGTAGAATTCTTATACATGTCCTTTTGGGCATGCATGCAATGGCTTCCAGCCTATAAAATGGATACAGCGAAAAGGTTACATATTGATTACATCAGAGCTTTCCAAACTCTGTGTCGCGACATGTTAGTGTGTCAGCTGCAGTGTGTAAGTGTGTCGCAAGAAAGCTCCTGGAACTGAAAAGGGGTCAGTTTAACCTCCGTTTGGCTAGTAAAACTGAATTACTATGCTGCAAAACGATGCATGTCTTAAGAGTGTGTCACCAACAGGAAAAGTGTGGAAAGCTGTGGATTACATCATACCCCCTGAACTGCCCCGATTAAATCAGGGCTTCCTTGGGGGGGGGGTGCTGTGCTCTCTGCTCTCTGCCTCACTCTGTCTAATGGTAGGACAGCCCCACTAGTGACATCATAAACAAGTAGGAAAAAGTACTTTAGGGTAAGCTAAGATGACTGGCTTCTAAGTCACAGACACCAAGTACAGCACAATCCTATGGGTGTTAGTTTGGACAGACAGTCATGCTCACTGTGTTAGGACTGGACCTACTGCCATTTTGGCTTTTCCTCTTGCAGAACTGTCTCCTCATCGGGACGCTATAAGTTCAATTATCAAGCTTTAAGGCTGCACAACTATTTTGCCTTCATTCCCCTTCACTCCCCATTCCCTTTTCATTTTACATTATGCATGTTCAATTGAATGCCAGCAGGCGGGATTATCTGTACAGTACTTACAAAAAATTAGGCGTTTTATGAATGAAGAATAAAAATCCCATTGATGCCAATGATGCCTGCTCCCAAAGTAAGCACGCATAGGGTTGAAGCCTAAATGTTGCATAGGGCTAAATTTATCCCATGCAATGACCCTGACTGGGATGCGACGTTGGGATGCAGGAAGAGTGTGAATGAAGACATTACCCCTCCTAATGAGAACATTTCTGATGATTAAATAAGAGGGAGACCTCTAGCTTCAGAAAACTAATATTTTGACAGAGATTAATGGGTCTGGAAGCAATTGGATTTGCTGGTAACCTAAGAGAAAACATGTGTTCTGATTTATGTGGGGATAGCATGGGGAAAACAGACAAGAGGCTAGGAAGGAGGATTCCTAGGTGGTTGCCTAACTCTAGTTTGTAATACAACAAGATCACTCCTTAGCAACACAAAACCTGGAGCATCTCCTAATTGTGAGTTAAGAAGCTCAAACCTGTTGCAGCCAGTCCCTCTATAATATTGTGCAAGATGGTGACACACCCCATCTACCTTCTTTTACAAAGGCAGTCCTTTTCTCATCCTAGTTGTCTAGCATCCTCTACAAGATATTGTTTTCTCCTCCATTTGAGAGTAAGAAGAGGGTTCAAAGGTTATCACAGTAATAGCAAGTACTGCCTGGAAATCCTAATGTTACCTGGATTTATATTTTATACTCAAGTACTGCCTGGCGTGCTCTGGTCCATGGGGTCACAAAGAGTCGGACACGACTAAACAACAACTACTTACTCGGGTCTGTAGTCTAAGAATTTACTTTTAAAGCCAGACACTGAAAGGATAAGAAATCTTTTGGGGAAACACATCTCTTTTATGCCACCCACATAACCCCCATGCCTTGGGGGGGGGTAGTGTCACGTGTCAATCCAGTTCTGTGCCAGACATGGATGAATCTGGCACATACCGTACTTGGATTATTTGAGGCAGCAGTTCCAGTCCGAGAAAAAGATCCTAATTTTGCCTACCCCAGGGGTTGTCAATGTGGTGCATCCCATAAGTTGTTGGACTCCAACTGCTATCATCCCTGACCATTAGCTATGCTGGTTGAGGTCAATGGGAGTTGGAGTTCAACAATATCTGGAAAGTACCACATTGGCTAGCCCCAGCCTAGACCCTACAATTCAGAACGTCCACCGTGTCAGCTTTGTCTGTAGGACAAACAACACGTTAATTTAAAATAAAATGGGTTATTACAATGAAAGTTCTTGGTTTAGTTAATTTCATGGGGTTGTTTTCAATAAGCAAAAATACGTTTTCAGGGGCAAATCTGAAAAGTTATTGGCAACAGCTGATAACACTTTTCCAATTATCGAATGCTTTTGGAAGAGAGTAGGCCATCTCAGAAAAGTACAAGTGAGATGCCCCTTGACTGTCTAGTGCTCTAGAAGGTGGTCGCACTTCTTATGACCTTGGGCATGGGTAAAAGAGCCAGATGTGCCTAGTGCATCAGGAACAACTGCAGTTCATAATCTCCCTGCAGCAGCAGAAAGTCCCAAATCTGATGAGACTTTGAAGTGGGGTTCTTAGGAAGGCCCTTTGGTCTTTTCCCTGGTTTGTATCCCTTTGAGCTGGGATCACAGGAGCCTACCAAAAGATAAGCACACAGGAGGAAACCATCAAGCGCAGCAGGTCTTGCTTTTGGAGATATGGTTCCCCTCAAGGTATTTATGAAGAGTGCGATAAGACCCTATAAGTGCAGCGGGGGCAGAAGACTACAGTATGGTGTAAAATGTCTGGACATGACCCAGAGCCAGGCCTTCTGAGTGCTGCTATAGATAAGCAAAGCATGACTATCTCAACCTATAGCCTGAAACAATTCATTTTTTTAGACTTGAGATTGGGCAACAGTTTGCTTGGCAACAGACCGATCCCAAGGGGACAAGTGGATTAGGCCTGGAGGAAGAATAATCAGTACAGGTCACCCCACACCAGCAAGGAAATAACAACAACAACAATTTAATTTCCTACTTCTTAAATCATGGGTAGCCAAAGTGGTTCCCTCCAGATGTTTTAGGATACAACTCCCAATGTCTCTGTTGGTCATGCTGAGGGGAACTGATGAGGTTATCATACAAAACATCTGGAGGGCACCTGTTAAGTTCTTATTTAAGGCAAGATTACTCACTTTGTAGTAGTAGATAACAATAGGCAAAGGGAAATAAAGCAACTAAAGGAATCAGCTATCATGTAGAATCTTAGCTCTAACCCATAATAACTGGAGACAGAATTTATCGTTTGCTATACTACAGCTCCACTTTGGCTACCTGTCTTAGATCTCAGAAAGACAGTTACTGCAGCAGAGCAGTACTAGCTAGAAGCCATTCTAGCAACAAAAAACCCCACAGCAAACATTACATGAATAGTACAAGTTGGGCAGTACATTAGGCAGAGGGAGGCAGCTGCCTTAGACAGCTGATTTGCGGTGTCAGGAAAATGCAGCAAACTGCTAGTTACTTAATTAATTAAGATTGCTTTTTTTACAGCCCACAATCAAGATGCTTATGGAATTTTCCGCCTCAGGTACCAAAATAACTTGGGTCCAAAGCTCCTTTGACTTGGGAAGGAGCACCATTTGATGCTCTGCCTCAGGCAGCAAAATATCATGAAAGGCAAAGAGAAGATGAGCTGGTGATTTGTACTTCCTCTTTATGCTTCCAATGTAACATCTGAGTTACATTCATACATTTATGCAGTTTATATTATGAGGAGTTATATTGGGTTGTACTCAATGTTACCAGTAAGTGGCACTTTGCTGAGGTCAGGCTCAGGGGAAGGAGAGAGGAGAAAGACCCATAGTGCAAAATAAAGTCACTCCACTCACACTTTTTTTTTAGTTGAATACCGCCCCATGTTGGAATAAAGTGAGACACCATTTAAAGCCAGGAGAGTCTTGGCCTGCCTTCTGCTTTTGTGCATACAGAGTACAAAGTGCTAAGTGATCATGAGCACATTACCAGGCATGAAGATAAGTAACTATATATGTTGTGAGTCTATATGCAGCATGAAACAAACCAGACTTTCACATTTCTTTGTTTTAGAAGCTGAACTTCAAATGTGCAGGCCTTATCCTTTTCCTGTGCAAGACTCATGCACCAGCCACCCATACTTTCCCAGGACTCTTGTCCCCAGCTCCTAAGGATGGGCATCGTGTGTGCTCCATCACCTACCCTGGGACTTATTCCCAGAGACCCTGTGGAGTGGCAGTGCATCTTGGGAGATGACTTCATTAAGTCCTTCTGGGGATAACTGTAGCCAACTCATTGCCGGCTAATTAAACACACATTATAGTCAGATAAAAGGCTGCTGGAGTTTGCAAGGAGTCATGCCAGCTTCACTCTCACTTCCTCAATTAAGCAGAAATGCAAATCCAAGGGAGCTGTAATTGGAGTCAGATGCTTTCATTAAGCAGCACACATTGGCTCTATTGTCTGAGCGCATATCTCCTCTGCGGGAGCGCCATGTTCCCTACTGTTAGATTTAATGGGATGCGCTCTGCAGGGGCAGGGAGTCAGTCAAACAGCAGAGATCCTATTTGTTACAGTCCAGACCAAAGATGCTGTCACCCAGGACCCTAAAGATGGATGCCACTGTGCCAGGGCCATGCTGTGCAAAAGTATGGTGGCAGCTTCCAACCCGCTGCTGAAAAAAACATAAAACGGAAGGGTTGTTGTCACTCCCTAGTGATGCTTGACTGATGCTTTGGCATAGAAGTGGTCCGTTCATCCTCATGGCTGTTAGAGATAGTGAAAACTCTGCACTCTCCTTATACCCAAGGGTAGAAGAGCAATGCTGCAAATAAAGTGTTGTGGAATTCTAAACTCTGACCAGCTTCTGTGCAACCAAATCCAGCCAAAGGTAGCCATGTACCTTGTTGTGGGGAGACCACGCACAGTGATGCTTAGGTTCCACCATTATCATCTTCCTTATGCTGCTGCTTGGCTATTCTTAATAAGATTCTCTTCAGCAGTGTGTGCATGATTCTATTTCTGGTAAGAAAGTACAACTGTTATCTCTCAGGGTGCAAAATGAAATTTTAAACTCCAACTAGTCTCTCTCAGTTTTAAAATGTCCTAATATCCATCAAGAAGCTGAGCCTCAAGTTCATACCTGTAGCCCTAGATAGCATCTATGAATCCTACAGGACTGAATATGAAAAATCTCACCACCTTAAAATGGCAAAGGAATTATGAGCTTATACATACCAGCCACATCTATTGACAGAGCAAGTTACTTGAGGCAGATAAAGGGCAGCTTTGCACCTGCATGGATGTCTCTTGTTATTTCATGACTTGTGACTTGCAACTGAACATGTGACCTTGCCTCAGCTGAGAATTGTTGGGCTTGGATTCAGGTCACCCAAGTAATACGAAAACTCTGTCTGTGGCATTTTAAAGTGTGATGTCTGTTTCACAAATCCAAGTCTTCACTTCTTGTGGGAGGAATAAAGTGGGTAATATATATATATGTGTGTGTAAACTCTCAGGATGTGCAAACCCTCAGGATATATATGTAAACTCTTGGGGTCCACATGTGTTAACAAATCTGTCATCATTGCACAAACTATTAAGAAAAGAGTGAGAAGGGCAAGAGCCAGTTACACAGCAAGGAAGGTCACATCCTGAAGACACTACAGATTGGCCAAGCCAGCAGATGACAGAGCAGGGGCAGCAGCTGCTGATCATAACTGAAAGGCACCAGAAAAGTTGTGTAGATTAGAAAGGAGGGAGGGAGGGAATTGCAGTTTTAAGTCTGTACTGTGTTGGCAGAATAGTGTGGCAAGCAGTCACACCTCAGCACTGAACTGGGGGAGAAAGGGAGGTCACAGCTATGAAAGCAAAGCTTTGTTTGTCAAGGGGGTGCCTTGTTTCCTCTCACTGTCTGAAGGCACAAACAGAAAAAGGGTCAGTTTCTGGTTACAATGAGAGAGCTTCAGCCCCTTCGAGGAGGGAAGGTGATTGACCATGTGCAGAGGCTCCCGCCCTTTGCATTAACATTCCTCACCCACCAACGAAGCCTAAAATTGCCACTCAGTGATCCAGAGACACCCCCCCCCATCCAAGCAATACCACCAATGGCCTTATTGTTCCAGGCACGTTGAGCTTGCCCAAAATGCCTTTGCCGCCACACACGCCTCAGGTCAGATCTCCCTCACCCACATCCACTTGCTCCCCATTCAGTGGCTTCCTTAGAGAAAGGAGATGAAAGTGGGAAGCAGATGCTAGGGCAGAATTTTCTGCTCCACTAAGAACCAGTGACCAAAGTTCGAGCTGAGGCTTTTAAAGGGAAAGGGGTTTTGGAGTTAGGCATCAGTCAGAGAGGACTGGTGTAGTTCAGTGATAGGAATGTCACTGAATCAAAAGCTGAAGTTTGCCAGGGAATAATAAAAACCCACTATTCGCAAGTCAGGCTTTGTTATTATACAGGGAGCTAAATTATTTTTGTTTGTTTCTGACTGGAATCTAGCCTAGGACGGTTGCAGCCAGATTAACTCTACATAGCTGGTGGTTCCGAAGTGTCATGTTCGCCCGAGATAACCTTCACTTCCTCACCTCTCCCCACCACCCCTGGCTCTTGACCTTTCCCCCATTATCTAAGGATGAAGGAACTGAATGCTACTGAGCATTCCTCCAGAATAAAGTTGTGATATTTGTGTGGAAATCAGGAAACTTGCTCCTCAGATACCTCTGCTCAGTCTCTTTCTGAGTAGCTGTAGAATTTCATTCCACAGAACTGTCAGCAAAAAATCTAGTCCTGAGGGAAGGTACTATCTTCTCTTTCATGTCAAGCCATTGGTTTTTAACTCTTAATCCATCAAGCTGTCTTACTAGATGTCCACTATAGTAGCCCACCTAGAGGCAGTTTACCTCAGAATACCAGATGATGCAGAAGACCATTGTGATAATGTCTTACTTGTGAACTCCCAGAAGCTGTTGACTATCAAAAGCAGAATGTTGAACAAGATACATTTCAGTCTGATCCATTCTTAAGTTCAATAAAAGGCAGCTTCCCTCTTGGAATTGAAAGCTGTCATTTTGAGTCATTCTTCCACAGTATCCCAGGATTAGTCAACTCTTCCCCAAGTACTCTTTATGTAACCTCTATGGCAATGCCTTATGTTTCTTGGAAGTTCAAGACATGGGAGTTGTAAGCCTGCGGTACTTCAGATAGATGCTTCCATTCTGTGCCAAGAAGCAAAGGTCAACACAAAGACTCTCCTTAGCATCAAAGGCCTTGTTCCATTCTCTCTGATCCCATTAAGCTCTGGGTTTTACTGAAACGAAGACTGGTTGGTGTTTTGCTTGGAACGGGCCTGACTAACATGGCAACTTAACATAGTATTTACAAAGCTCTTTAGGTAGGGGACGCTGACACAAAAGGTCTTTGTTTCTTCATTAGAACATCATGCTTTAAAGAGTAGTGAATGTTATGGTCACGAAGTGGATAATCTACCATCCCCACTTGAAGCAAGCTAAGGGGACTATCACTGTTAGGTTTCACACTTAACACTGCCTGTTTGACCCCATTTTTTTAAAAGCTGCTCCTTTCATCTACTCTATCTTTGGAAATTCCTTTCCCATTTGTTTTCACCTCAAGTTTTGCACTGATAGATTTGCAGGCAACTTTAAGGTCAGTTATGCCGTAGTCTGGATCTTAACATGCAACAGAATGAGGTGCTAAAATCCTGAAGTGGTAGAGTGAACTGTAACACTTCAGACTGCAAGTAGGGGAATTAGTTTTTGAATGCTCTCTTGTGTACAGAAATTCAATGCAAGTAGAAAACTAGCACAGTAATGAGAAAAGCTTTAGCTCAACCTCCTCCCTGCTGAGCTAATTTTCTACTTGAAGATATTCCCACCCCTTCATATGTAGGGGATCATCTACTGCATACCTCCCACTTGCAGGCTGAAGTGGTACAATCCATTGTGCAACCTCATGTGTCGATTCAGCCTGAGTCCCTACTACTAAAGATCAACTGGAGATGTCAAAGAACTGAACTTGGAATCTCTCCATGTAAAGCATGGGAGATTCTAATAGGCTATAATCTCTGTACAGTACTGCCAGAACAACCACTTACCTGCTCTCATCAGTCAGTCCAGTCTCATTCAAATCCATCAGCCAGATCAGTCAGAACTCAGGTGGTGGAAAGGAGCAGCAATGTACTGCAATGGGACATGGAGCAAGTAGGAAGGGTATGGCCTCTTGCAGGCCAGCCCACCCATGAGGCCAAGTAAGGCAACTGCCTCAGGCGGCAGGATCCACAAGGGCAGCACATCCCAATGTAGATATTTATTCCTCAGTCCTTGTTTCTGATGCAGATCTTCACTCAACCCGTATTCATTTGCGGGGTGGGGTGGGGCACACCATTTGGTGGTTCAGCTCAGGTGCCAAAATGTCTTGGGCCAGCCCTGGCCTCTTGAACCAGCTAGATGGTACTGTTGGAGAGCAGTAACTGGGATGTTATCGCCTTGGACAGAGGCTGCTTAAATTTCTTACTACATCTTTGTGAATTGTGTGCACCTTTTCCACATTAGGCATCATCGTTTACAAACGGCACAATAGCTTATCCTCCATGTACAGAGAGAGCAAACTCATTCAGTTCACAGAGATGAGCTACAGTTGCTTAACTACACACAACCATTATCTACACGGTTAATCTAGTTGCCACCTTCACAGCATGGAATCCCTCACGGTTAGTTTTAGCTAGGAGAGGTTAGCTTCCCAGTTGGTAAATTGTTATTCTTGGTGAATGCCCTTTTCACTGCTCAACAACTCGTTCTCAATGCTAGGCCTAGCTAATCACCAGGGCTCTAAGCCAGAGGTTTATTTGGCTAGTAATTCCAGAGGCAGGGCCCTGTGGCTTTGGTGGTAAAGTCATCTGGCAGCCAGCTGGTTCCTACCCCCCAACTTTCTTCAGGTTTCTCTTCCCTGCTGAATCAATGAAATATTTCAAAATGTTTCCTGCTCCCAATCATCAGCCTTATACTCAACTGTGATCCAAAAACAAGCTAATATGCAAAATATATACCAAAGAGATGGCTGAGCCACACTAGAAGCTCTTGCACTCAGAATTATTGCCCAGAGGCCTTATTTCAATAGGCTGAAGAAATAAGGTCTGAACTGGTCAATCAGTGAGGCTTATATTCACTACAGGGAAGCTTAAACAGAGCAGTCTGTGGTTAAGTACGGCGAAGGAACAGGGATGAGTCGTAACACTATAATGAGGCAAGAGAGCACAGAACAGCAGTATAAACCAACAAATCCTCATATGCAACAATGAGGCATTTAGTATTAAATGTAATGTGAGATTACCTTCCATTTTCACATACACTTCTGGAAGCGAGGTGGGGATGAAAAAGGGCTCAGCAGTCACCGCTAGGTAGACCAGATGAAAAGGGTCCTTGTACTTTTAATCACTGCATAGAAGAGGGAATTTTATCAGGCAAGGGGTGGGGGAAGAAACACTGCACCAGCTGAAATTTCCACTTTTACAAACTATTAAAGGTGTAAGGGCCTGACTTCCTTAGCGTCCATGCAGTCACCATAAATTACTTGCTGCAATTCAAAAGTTGTTTATTATTGTAGTGTTGGTCACCAAATGAAACAGGAGAAGCTAGAGGCATTGTAGTTAATGTTGTATTTTCAAAAACTTCTTTTGCTTTTCATGGCTAAAAAAAACTCACTAATTTCAGGGCAAATGGGATAATGTTTGCTCCCAACCCACAGGGCTTGAATTCTGCCCTGTTCCCTTGAAAAACAGACACATTTGCGTGTTTCTCTGGGCTCCTTAGGAGTCAGCTAGCCAGTCATGCTTGGAGAAGAGCCAACACCTAGTTGAGAAGCAGGATAGGTGGTTAAGTAGATTACAATTGAAGCTTGTAAGCCGCCACTCTATTCATGCCGTGCAGCTATTTTCAGCTGGCCACACCCACCTCTCACTTACCTGACATGATCTGACTAATCAGGTTCAGGAGAGGTAAAGCTGCATCTGCCAAGGAACCACTGGGACTGCACAGGTGCATTGATTGCTCCTTTGGCAACGAGGCTTCATTTGGTGCTGCTTACATCCAACTCCAACTGTAAATCCCACTGGGATCAGCTCCAGCTGGAGGCTCCCAAGCCAAGTTCACCAGTGGAGTCAATCCCTCTTGAAAGTGGAGCTTGTATTTGGTGCTAAATCAATCAATCAATAAATGCCCAACGTTCAGCAGGAATCTTTGCAGACACAGCTTGGATTCAAACCAGGGTTGCAGAGGAAGTATCACCTGACCTCGTATGACACCAGGTGATAGACAGGTAGGCAGCCTCACTCACATGTCAAAAGTGGGCTGTAGAGACTGAGCTGGATTCAGTCCCCACTCCCATGCATGCTTCCATACGTACATCTGGTACCCTCCTCCTGCCATGCCTGGAACTAATATGTATAACAAATACAAATGAACATCTTTAATCTGAGAAAAACAAAATGGTGGTGTTTTAAGTTGGTAAACTGACTTGCTTTTAACTAATAATATGCAATATGATCCTATGCTTATTTGCACAGAAGTCAGTCCCAAGGTGTTGGTGCAGCTTATTCCTTAGTAAATATGGTTATATCCTTTTTTATCCAGTTCCCAGTAACTCCGAACACAGGTGCCATTTTTAAACTGCTGAACGAATTTAATTTCCTTTGTCAGTAATACGGATAAATAATTTCTTTTTGTGAAACCAACTTCAGCACATTGCCTGGATTAAGAAATGTTAATAGATGCTTTGTAATGCAATAAACCCCTCTATTCACCGGATACCACTATGTCACAAAATATAAATCTATTAATCAAATTAATGGTTGCTTTTGGCCCTGAGAATTGCAAATCCCACTGGCTCAACTTCAAATTATTGCATTCTTCTATATTAATATTCCATAACAGATTTGCCGATGAGAAAAAAGGAAGCTGAAACACTAAACTTTTCAGCTACGACAGGCTTCTTTTGAGATAGAACTACAGTGGTGCCTTGCAAGACGAAAATAATCCGTTCCGCGAGTCTCTTCGTCTAGTGGTTTTTTCGTCTTGCGAAGCATCCCTATTAGCGGCTTAGCGCTATTAGCGGCTTAGAAAAAGGGGAAAAACGGGGAAAAACTCGCAAGACTCACAAGACGTTTTCGACTTGCGAAGCAAGCCCATAGGGAAATTCGTCTTGCGAAGCGCCTCGAAAAACGGAAAACCCTTTCGTCTAGCGGGTTTTTTGTCTTGCGAGGCATTCGTCTTGCGGGGCACCACTGTAATCCAGAATCCTCATCTCCAGTGCTATTTTTCTGGGGAAAGAGGTGCTGGAACTCACCATGAATGCCTCCTCCTCTTAGAATGGCAATAATAATAATAATAATAATAATAATAATAATAATAATAATAAATAATTTATTTATATCCCGCCCTCCCCAGCCGAAGCCGGGCTCAGGGCAGCTAACAACACTAAAATAGTGCAACATTATAAAAACATTATAAAAATTAATTAAAATCAAAATTGATGGCAACCATAAACTAAAGTTCTGTAAAGATTGCCAAAGGAAGGAGTCAGGCTGCACCCTGACCAAAGGCCTGGTGGAACAGCTCTGTCTTACAGGCCCTGCAGAAAGATGTCAAGTCCCGCAGGGCCCTTGTCTCTTGTGACAGAGTGTTCCACCCGGTTGGAGCTGCAGCCGAAAAAGCCCTGGCTCTAGTTGAGGCCAGCCTAGACCAATGGCACCCACCTGAGAGGTGCCTGAATTGAGTTCCGGCGAATTCCCCCTGGAAATCTCTCATTTTGCCTCCTAAGACCCAGCAATAATCAGGCAATGGGATTAGTTATTGGCCAATTGCATCTTTGGCATAGGAAGAAACAGACTGGAGATAGACCCTGTGCCATCTCCTTAAGGGGTTAAGATCTTGACTTCAAGAAACTGAACTATTGAGACCTGCCCCACTGCTAATCCATCTCACCCCATTGTGCCTGTCATCGCAATTGCTCACTCATCATTTTCTATCAGGTTGAGCAGGTTTGGGGCCCCCAAGAGAGAGCCCCTGCCTTGGGAGACGTGGATCTCATTTGTGAGGAGAGGGAAAGTTCAGACCCAAAGCATAATATTTTTGCATTTCATCTGATTTCAATTTTGACGGCTGCCTTTAAGTTATTCCGCTTGCTGTTGTGTTTTGAGTGGAGAGGAGACAGCAGGGCGGCAGAGTAAGGGGGCTTCTGCAAATATTTGCACGCAACCTCAACAGGCTGTTGTGGAAACAACTTTCCCTCCAAAGAGGGAAACCATGCTGTTCCCATGTGATGCCCTTCCCCAAACATCTCATTGCACCATGTGGATGTTTGCGCTGTGGCGTAAGGAGTGCAAGTCAGAATTATGCCACTCCACACCTGGCTTGATTTATCCGGCGGGAGAAAATGTCCAGCGTGACATACAAGCTTTGGGGCCCAACTTGATCCAGGTCAAATCCCAGATGTGACTGGGCTGTGTCTATTCCGGGAGGCTTTGATCACACCTGTGTTTCATATTCTTTGAACAACACCCCCCAGCAGATATTACTGGGTTCTGAGCATGCCCTGTCTACCTGTACAGTGTATTGAGACGCAGATTCAAATGAATATACAAGAACACCATTACCGAGTCAAACCAGCCGTCTCCCTAAGACACAGTTGTTTCTTTAGCCAGTACCAGATGCGTAGATCAGAGGAACTGTAACAGAGCACAGAGCAACAACACAAGAGTACAATACTGTGGTTCTCCATCAAGCCCTCCCTAGTGGTCTCCCAACATTTGGTTTTGCTTTTTTGACAGCTGCAGCAAATTGAGTGGATGTTTCCCACAAGCTGACCACAGTTATTCCAGGATCTTTCCCCCTTCCTCCAAGTGTTTTCAACTAATTCAGATCTCAAGAATATTGTATGTGTATAGCGAGAAGTATTCCACCCCCCTGATATAATCGTAGTTGGATTCTCTCCACTGCTACCAAAGTGACCAATGTGAAATGTCCACTGCCTGCTTCTTTCAGTCTTCCAACATCTTTGCTGAAGTTCTTTCCAGTTTGCTTTAGAGGGACCAGTGCTTAATGTTTCGGCCAACCTTCACATCCCTTTCCAGGTTCATAATACAGATGCGGCAGAACACAGGGCATACTCTGCTGTGTACATTTCACACTGAAACCAGCCACTGGCAGCTTTTTTCTTTCTTTGGAACCAATTTTTGTTACCAATTCAGCACACTCTTTTATGTCATAACTATCTCACAATGTGAACATTTCAGATGAAAGGTATTTCCTCTCTCTCTCCCCCCTCCCCAATCCATTTGTGGGCCACTGATGTCCATTCAAGGACACGCTGTTAGGGTTTTCTGCTTGTTTGTTTTGCAAACACAGGAATAACCAAATCAATCCTCTAGTCTAGCGGGCATATGCCTCCCTGCATGGGCTTCTCAGCGGAAAAGTGGGAAGTATAGCAGATCATCTTCTGGCCTTCCCCCACACCCCTTACATATTTGCAGCACAGAGGGCTTTATAACTGCGGTGGGTGCATCCCTTTCTTCCTCAACCTCCTCCTTAATTAGTAAGCACACTACTAATCAGTTCAGTCATTTCATATTCATTCAAAATTGCTGGATAAATACTATGTGTGCTTTGAAACTTGTGACGTACTCTAAAAACTCTCTTCTTTGAGCATGTTTGCCAACGTGATTCCTGCAACCAAAAAGAAATGGATAAAACAGCAGCAGCCAGCAGCCAAGTACCGTACTTAGGGATTTGCATTGCCCCTTTCTGCACCAAACTGCAGCAAACACTACAATGCAGATAGTGCCCTGTAAAGTGGGAATCAGCCTTTGCCAGAGGATAGTCAGGAGTAGGGCGCCATCTGGTGGAAAACAAAGAAGTTATGGTCCTCAAGGAACATTTTATAACATCAACAAAACTGAACACATTTTGAGATTTTGAAATCTGAATATATTTTAATACCTTCATCCTATTTTTGTTTTAAAATCATGTTTGTATATTTCTGGCCTTTTGACATGGAACATTGTAAGCAAATTTGAAGTTTTCTAACGTTTCTAAATCGGAACAAGCTTGTTATTATTTTCGTTTAGCCAGCAAGCAGATTAGATAATTTAAGACTACAGAGGGCCAGGTGTCAAATCCTCAAAACCCCAAACAAATAAGCCCTTAGACATAATTCGCAGGGGAATGTAGAACAACTCTCAGGATTCAATGATCATGTTAATTATCTCCATATTCATGGCTTACACACCTTTACACTTTTTGTTGGCCTGCAGTACTTAATCTTCTCAATATGAATAAAAAAAAATATATGCTGAGATATGCATCTTGTGGTGGAAGCTATGCACATTTAGGGTTTCTACCTGTGAAAAGGTGTGCTTACGAGGCGATAGGGAGATGTAGACACAATCAGCACAAACCACCAAGAAGTTTAATGGCACTTGCAGAGGAGAACTTACTGGTTGATTGCGCACTTTCAAGTTAAGCATTATTCAATGTGACATACTATATATGCTGTACTGCCAGGTTCCATATACCTTACTTGCTAACCTAAGAGAGGGAGGAGTGCAGGGATGGTCCATCTTGCAAGCAGCGCCTCCCTTTCCCCACTAGAGGAAGCGGTTTGTGCAATGCAGGGAGCTGCATGCTCCTGCACTTTTCCCAGGATGACTGAGGGGGGGGGTGTACCTCTTTCTCAAATGAGAGCAAAAACATTGCAGGTGTGGAAGGCTCCTCCTCCTGTGCAATGCAGGCATTGCTGACTATGCAGTCTGTGCCACTATTAAGGCTTTTCGCTCCACAAAGAAGCAGTGCTTAAAATTGTCAAATAAATTTACTTGGGATAGGATGTGGCACCTTGAATCCCAGAGGCAACACCCCTTTGGGATTCAAACAACCACTTGCTGCTGTTTTTTTCTTCTTCTTCACTAAACTTATTTGAGAGGAGGGGGCAGTATACCTCCATAAAGAGGTGATGTTATGAGGATGAACATCAAGCTCTAGAAACATAGGTTTACTGATGCAAATGTACACTTGCCAAGAGGAGGATTGTATCACAATATTTACATTATGTATCCCTCTCCCTTGTAGTCATTCAATAACTTTTCATATTGCCATTCATAAAGGTAGCCATTCAACTCTTTGTCCAAGGCAGCAATCTTGTGAACACTTACCAAAGAGTAAGCCTCACTGAAAACAGTGGGAGTTATTGCCAAACATGCTTAGGACTGAGTTGTAAAACAAGCATCTTGCGGGTTTTTGTTTTGTTTTGTTTTGCTTTAGGCTTTTAAAAAGTATCCTGGTTTATAGGCCTACTCTGGCATTGGGGAATTTTGGGATATGAGACTTATAGTGAAACCCATTTTCTTTTTCATTATACTTCAGTGGATGATATTTTATTGATTCTAGCAAGGACATATGTCAAATTAAAGCATCATGCCGTTATCCAATCTATTGCTCAAGCCGCATGCTGGTAACAGGGAGATGAAGGGGCACGTATTCCTCATTACTTAAGTACATGTTGATCTACAATGTTAGTGATTGTGAGTATAGTTTCTAGGGAATTTGCTGGCAATTCCAGATGATGTTATCAAATATCATGTAAACCTGAGGATGAGGAATTATATTGTAGCATAATGTGAAAAACGATCTTTCCAAGCAAGGGCAAGTTTTGCTAAAAGCATCATAAAGTAGTGTTGTTCCCTTGGCGCGTTCTGGGGCGGGGAGGAGATGGCTGTCCTTTATGGCTGAATCTTGTTCACCCAGCTCTTAACTGCATGGGAATGGCAAGTGTCAGCAGTAACTCGTTACAGTTCAACAGAAAATTAAGGCACCATGCTGCAGCCAGCACCTCTGCTGTTAAGTCCCAAAGAGTGAATATCCAGAGTGATACCCATCCCCACGCCAATCCTACTTTGGTGTGTGGGGAAGGCAGGTTCCAAGTAAGGCAATATTAATTACTATCTCCCTCAGCAAACCTGCCTTTTCCTTCATCTTCACCAAGTTCTGTAGGAAGATCTCATGTGGCAAAGCGCCCGTGGCAACATTTCATGCCCCTCTACAAGTGAGGGGCACAGAGTGTGTAGATTTGCCCAACACCATACAGCATATAATGGAGGCAAAACTGAGGCTTTTCCATGGTGCCTGGACTCCCACTGAAAATTTGAGATTGCTGGATCTTTGAGAACTAGGCATGCCTTGTAGAAGAGAAAACCAGCTAGTTGTCAAGAGCATCAACCTACAAAAGGGAAGAAGGAACCAGGGGGGAGCTCGATTAATCCTGCAGCTTAGGACTTACCCTGCTTTTCCAGTTGCTTTGGCCTTGGGTTTGGTATGTGAAGGGAATCACATGGCAGAAGGGTGCAGCATTGGTGTTAAGGGGAGAAGGCGGTGAAAGGAGCCAGTGACAAGGCAATAACGTTCTGCCACAAAACCCAAGAAATCTCAGCGGTGAGAACCTCAGTCCTACAAACCTGGTGCTTGAGGATTATCCTTTAAAACGCAACATGGGTAGCTGGTGATGATAAAGAGCTGGAGCTCTGGGACCTGATGCAGGAACGGTGCAAACAAGGGTCTTGACTGTAAGTGCTTTGGTAAGGAGCAGAGAAACAGCTGCCGACGCCTACAGAGCCCCACTTTATATGTACTGGTGTAAGTGTACATTTCTGCTTCCAACATGCTTTGCCCCCCTTGTGTACCACTCAGGGATGCTGGAATGCAACAGTCTGCTTTGGGTGTGATCTCAGCAAGCCCTAGCCCTCAATCAAAACATCTAAGGCCTACGTCCCCTCTAGAAGGGTCCCGTCTCAAAATAGGAAGCAATGCAGGTTTTCAGCTTCTCTCTCTCTCGTTCTTTGGTTTCTCTCTCCCTCGGACTGCTGCCTTCTGCTCTGCCTGCCCCTATTCAGGCCTCTGCTTGCAGGGGAAGGACACTGGCCAGTGCAGAGATGAGATGGGCGTAGATCTCAATCCCGCGAAGGAAGACCTGCTCATTCAGGAACTCGTTGTGGTCATGCAACAGCACAGGGGTGCGGTTCATTGGGGAGAAGCCGATAGCCGGGTGTCCCGCCTGCAACACAGTGGGGGGAGGAGGAGGGGGAAGAGGACACAAGAGAAGCTCAGCCAAAGTACTGGAAGAAATCAACTGAAAGATAAATGCACACAGAAAATGCACTTGCACTCACCGCTCTGATATAGCGGCTGTCTGTGGCAGCAGGGAAGATCTCACATTGCAGCTTCATGTTCCTGACAAAGACAGAGATACTATGACAGGGGAGCTCCCATTGCTAAGCTAGGCTCTTCTTTCTCCTGCCAAGGAGGTTCCAAGCTGCCTGAAGGCGGGATTCAGGTGGTGAGAATTTTTAAAAATGGAGCACAGGGGACCTCGGATGAACAGAATGGGAGACGTTGGGAAGGGTGAGGATAACTGGGCCACTCTCCTGTTCTCCATACTGATCCCTAGGGGAGTCTTTTTCTGAATGCCTTGAATGTCAGGTTTCCCCCCTCACACATCCCTCCCTCCAAAATGATGTCGTGTTTACAGTTCCTTCTGCGTCCGGCAGGTGAAAACAGCCACCAGCCTCCACAGGTGTCTTCATAAGAGTGAGTGTGAGAATTGGGGGAATGAGGCGTCTTACTCACATGTCCCTGCAGGTGCCACTGAACGCCTTCCACCAGGGGTCAGATTCCTCTGTGGAGGTCACCGACTGATCCGTGTATTTCTAGCCCAAAGAAAAGGGTAGAGGGTGAAGCTTGGAGGAGGCAACAGGGCACCTACAGTGCAGGAGACTTGTGGCAAGGGCTCGGCAGAAGCGGCAGCAGGAGTGCGAGAGGTTGAGGGAGACAAGGCAGAACAGAAGGGCAGCCATATTGAGAGAGGAGAGGCCCAAGAGGGAGATGGAGGAGAGAGGGAGAGAGAGAGGTGGCAGCAGCAGCTACAGCAGCACAGGCGGCCATGTAGCCATAAGCCAGGAACAGAGCTAGGCGCCTAGATCTAAGGGGGTGGCAACAGGCTGCTGGAATATTCCCTCGTCTCCACAGTTACCTGGTGGAACTCATAGCTAACACCTTCCCCAGCCGCCCGGCACCAGGCTGTGAGCTGCTCCTCAAATGCCTGCAGAGCAGAAACAAAGCAAGATGGTTATTTATTTCATCCAGGAATTGCTTCCTGTGAAACATCTTGAATCTGTTTAACAATAAAAACATCATCAGCAAAAACATATAAAAGTCATTTCAGATGTAATAACAGATAACAGACCGGATTTTTTTTTTTTTTTTTTTAAAACCCAACTTATAAGGCTTGTTTAAGAAGGCACAGTCTTCAATAGGTGCTGGAAAAATAGAATCTCTCTGATCTGTACGTAGCAGAAAGGAGGTCCAAGGGGTAGGTACTGCCACACTAAAGGCAACGTACATTGTACAGAAAGGACCTCCTGATGAAACGGTATCTGGAGAGGGTTCTCTCCCACAGAGTGATCAGCTGGGTGTAAAAGGGGTTAGTTGATCTCAGAATGATTCTGATTTCAATTTATCCCACAGTCCTTCTAACTCCTCTGCACTCCTTCCTGCCATGGTTAACCACCATTCTTACCCCCACAAATACAAAAAAATAAAAATAAAATAAAATGCTCCTTAAGCTTAACCACTGATCCAAGGATCCATGCTGGCTTAGAACCATGCCAAACCTCAGAGGCTTCCCTCAACTGCTTCCCCAACTGGCTCCTTCCTCTCTTGCAGCCTCTGAAGGCGGGTCCTGCAACTGGAGACGATCCTTCAGGGCAAGGAGGGAAAGTGGAACGGGAGAGTCAGCAGGGCTCTTGGATGTACCTTACAGACAAAGAAATCAGCCCCTTCAATTCTCCTAATCATAACCAGGAAGAGTTGCAAGGTGCTTTCATGTGATCAATGATAACCAGTGCAAGACAACAAAATTTATAACATTTCATATTTTATAGGATGTCTCAAACAATTTTAATGTAAGAAGCCTAGGAACGAGAGCTCTAGGTGACACAGTCCAATGCAGGAAGAATAAACATACACGCCCCAGTCATTTCCCAGTAAGCATATTCCAGGAAATACCCCACAGCCTGAAAATTAGTCACCATTCCCCTACCTCCTTCCTTTCTGTCAGTAGCCAGATACTGTACCTTTAAATCTACTGTGGGAGGGATGCGGATGTCAAAGGCAGCAGACATCTCAGAAGGGACCACATTGAAGGAGATGCCCCCATTGAGCATGGTCAGGTTGAGGGAAGTGACGTCACCCAAGGTAAGGTGCTTCTCTGATTTCAACCTGCAAGAAACAAGGGAGAAAGACTTTCACCCCACATCTTTGAAACTCTGCACTTAATTGCTCCCTAAGTCCCAAGGGTGAAGAATCAGGAGGCTAAAATCACTGTTCCAAGTATTGGCAGGAACAGTGGGCATTTTCAATCGTCAGAGCAGCTAACATTCCCACCCATAAGAAGCGGAGTCCAAATGACAGGTGACTCATACAGCAGCTTACAAGTGGCCTTGGAAACATAGACACGTTCCACTGCAAGCCTCTTGTCTCAGGAACAATGAGTGCCACTAATGCTGGGATAGGGGACCAAGTCCCTCCAGATGTAGTTGGCCTACAACTCCCATCATCCCTCACCACTGGCTATGCTGGATGGAGCTGGTGGAAGTTGTAGTCCAAGAACATCTGGAGGGCCATGGGTCAGTCCCCTCCCTGCTATAAAGCTTCTCTGCCTTTGCCCAGCAGGGCTGCTGCTCATGGGCTCTATGACAACCTGAATGTGCTGCTCAACCCACGCAGATGGCAACGAGTCACACATCAGTGTGGCCCAATGAATAATGGTAGCATCAGTCCTAAGGGAGGGCTCTATCTCAGTTACGAGGACAAACTTAAGGACTGAAAGGCCTTTGCACATTAGAAATGGTCGCCAAATAAATAGCAAACAAAAGTGAGCCATAGAGAAGGTCAGGAGATGCACCCCTTCCCAATGCAGTCAAGCTTCCCATAGGGGCTCCTTTTTTCCTCACCTTTGTTTCTCACGCTCTCTAAACTCCAGGAAGGAAGTAATCACTCTGTGCTATGGGCAAGAAAGCAGAAAAGTCAATGCAACAATATGGAAACATAGATACATATTCTAATGAGCAAATGTTTTTCAAGGTGGCCCAGCAGCTGGATGGCACCAGGCTCAAAGGCTTGTGTAAAGAAAGGTCTATGAAAACAGAGCTCAGCTCGGATGGCTGAAGGCATTGCTTTTAGATCTAAGCAAACAATTCTGTCCCCTGCCAAACAAAAGCAGCCTCGCCTCCCACGCCACTTCGCCCCTATTCCTAATCTCTTACCATCTTTTCAGCAGCTGTGTTCTCAATGAATCTGGATCCATGTCCTGGGTTCCCTTCTACCTTCACTTTAATCCCTGCAAAGTGTTCAGAGGAAGCACAAAACATGAATGATAAGCAAGGTAGTCAAAGCAACACCTTGATGCCCAACTCCTACAGTAAGTGAAAACCACATTCAACACATCTTTTAGAGGAAGAGTGCCATGATCCAAAGGATCAACATACACAAAGTGTTGTACAGACCCCCATGGCTGATGAGTCAAACAGCTTCTGCAGTTGAATAGTGGGCTTGTTTCTTCAGCAGCAGGAACTGTTGCTGCAAAAGCCCCTGCAACCTAGCCAATTTGCATCCATATTGCATACACTGTTTTTCAACTTATATGGGGAAATGGCATAGTCTATACTTTAAGAGCCCCATTTGTGGGCATTGTACTAAGAGGGCAACAGGGATGGGCTAGAGCACCATAGGAATATATTGAGGAAGAGCAAGGGAGATGGCAGTAAGGCAGCAGATGAGACATTGGACTGTGGCAGTATCCCAAAGAGAGGGAGCCAGAAAGCAAGCATGGGTGAAGGGGAGAAAATGTGAGGCAAAGCCATCTAGGAAGGGGAATAAAAGCAGCAAACTATAGTAAATCAGCTTTATGGCAATGTTACCATTCGTATATCCAACAAATGGTGGATATCCTGTTACCTTGATATGAATCCCCACTCCTTTTTACAGATATAAGGCAGGGAATGCTGGCAATCACACTTATACGATCTGTTAACACTCACATGTGAATGCCGACTTTCAGACATTCACTGCAAAATTATCCGAATTCACAAGTTACAAGCCCTTACTGAAAATCCCAAGGTTTAAAAAACCACTCGAGGAAGGAGGCTTCAAATTCCAAGTTGATTCCAGTGATGTTAACTGTGACTAAAAATCCACAGATTCGAATCTAATGTGAAAGTGAAAAACAGCTGTGGCTAAGAATTATGAAGTCCCAAACCAATTTCAACAGGATGCTGGTCTCATTATCTGCTCTAGCTCCTCCATAAAGCCCCGAAAGCTCTAGGAAGGTTTTACATGTGTGACTATTTTACAGTGAAGACATGGGTATGGCAAAACTCCAGAAACTACTCAGAAGAATTTGTGACTTCCCTGTGAAAGAGGCTCAACAATTCTTTCTTTCAAAAGACATTATCTCTCCCCAGATCTGTATTGAAAATGCAAGCAAACATCATGTAAGACCAGAAGTAGCCATGAGGGAACCACAAACAGAGACAAAAATCCAAACACACAAACATAGAAGGAATCCCGGATTGTACTCACACCACGGACATTTTTCGCCATAGAATACAGTGAAAGTGTCTGTCGGGTTTGCCAGGCCTGGGGGAAGAGAGAGAATGGAATTAGCAAACAACACATTTAGCTAGAAGACACAGTAGGCTTTCTGAAGCGCCTTTTGACCAGGAAACAGACCGTCAAAGTGGCTGAGAATTCATTAATCTCATGCAAGTGAGTTCATCATTTGCCTTGCACCAGTAAAACAAATAATCTTCACCACTGTATGTCCCTTTTTGACGGTAAGCCTGTGACCAAACAGAATCTCATTCTCTCTCTCTCCCTCTCTCTTTCTGGCAATGAGAGAGGAAGTGTGCCCAGGTAATCATCAAGAATAAACTGAAGCAAGGGTAAAGCAAAATGTACGGGCTGGTTCCCTCATACACTCAAGTCCAAAATAGCTTCCCTGATGGGAGCCTCACCTTCATCCAAGGCAAAGCCAACATTAAGCGTTGCAAACTCAGGACGCTTCACAAACATTTCCATCCCCTTGTGGCCCCCGATCTCTTCATCTGCAGGGGAGGGAAAAGAGACCAGGTAAGTGAATCACCAGTCGTCACATAAACACCTTTGCTTTCATTCTCCAGAGACCAACCACATCTCTCTCTGCACTTGAGAGTCAAAACGGGCCCAAGAGCTTATGGCAACTCACAGTTCCCTATGGGAACCTGGAGGGATTTCACTTGTGGCGATTCAGCTCACAGTGATGATCCACCTTAGCAATGACACAGAGATTTGTGATGTTCAAATTGTTTCCTGCTGTGTAGCAGGAGCCAGTCAGTCTGCTCAGGAGAGCCAGGAAACTGCAGACTGTACTAATACTGAAAAGGCTGCAGAAATAGCAGGTTTCAGTATCTGGTTACCTGGGCTGCAACAGAGGGCCAGAAGAAACATGCCATGGGAGAACGGTGCTTGGATCCCCTCTGATGTATTTTTATTGAATTAAACCTATGTGGTTATATGTTGCAGAGAAGGGAGGGGGACATGAACCTATATTGCAGTTTATAGCAGCAGTTTGTGGGGAGTGATTAAGTCAGGGAAGTAGTGCGAAGGGAAAGGGTTAAACACCCACCCCTCCAGTGGCATGGTCTCAGCCCAAATTGAGAGGCATCATGATTGCTTTTAACCACAAAAAGGGCATAAGGAGAGAACACAGACTTTCCATTTACATCCAGTCAGGCCCAAAATCCTTGGTACATGCATCCTCTGTACATGTACATGTAATCCTTGTACATGCATCCTCTGCAGGTGCCCTCTAGTGTTCCAAGGATGGAACAAGAATGGCTGTCTATTAAAGGATCTACAAGCAAAAACCTTGTTTGGGGCAGCTACAAAGACCACATAAAGAAAAGCCCAGCTGGATCAGGCTACAGGCCCACTTACATTATTCTCACAATGGCCAACCAGATACTCTGGGAAGTCTGCAAGCAAGACTTGAGTGCAACAGCGCTCTCCCCACTTGTGATCCCCAGCAACTGGTATTCAGAGGCAAACAGCCTCCAGCAGCGGAGAAGGAACAGCCGATGCCACCACTACCAGATATTAAATTCTGGTTCCCCTCAGCCGCCTCCTATAGCATCTCTTAAACAGACAACCACCAAAGGAGATGGGGGTAACTTATTTTCTTTTGTTTTGGGTGAGTCTGGTTATTGAGAGGGGATTGAGGACAGTCAATACAGTGAAGGTTTGTATGGCAGGGATTAAAAGGTTGGGTTGACTTGTGTAATTTACAAGCTGAGAGGGGAGGGGAGGGACACAGACTCCTACTACTTCAACTGTCTTTTGGGAGGGAGATCTAAGGAAAGAGGAGGGCTGGCCCTTTTAAAGCTCATTCAAAGGGGTTGAGAGAAATATGGAAGGAGGAGAAACTATTAGGGGCAAGAAATACAAGTAAATGGGAAACTCACCTGGGACAAAACTCATATGAACAGTACGTGGGAACTGTCTCCCTTCGGCTTTCAGTTTCCGGATGGCCTCTATGTACCTGGAAGGAAAGGAGCCTTATTTAGTGGCTGATGATACCCCTGGGACAACCCAGAGATGCTTGGCCTACAGCCAGTCAGGATCATGCATAGGTGCAGGAATGATAAAGGAGGGAAAGGGAGGGAGGGTTTTTTTGGGGTGGTGAATGGAAGCTAGCTGAAGCTTGGATCAGAGTCCATTGACTTCTAAGATATACCATACAGGACAGAGCAAGACAAGTAATTCATATTAACCACACATTAATAAGAATTTGGGGGTGCTCCTGGTTCTGCCTTTATTGCTGGAGGCTCAGATAGCCTTGGTGGCTATGAATGCCTTTTACCAGCTACAGCTAGCCCACCAACTATGGCCATTCTTATCATTTGGCCACGGTAATTCACGCATTGGTAATATGCTCTACGTGGGGCTACTCTTGAGCCTTTTCTGGAAGTTCCAGCTACTGCAAAATGCTGCAGCTAGAGTGCTGATGCAGACGGACTATCACCCAACACACAACTCCAATGCTCAAAAGCTTGCACCGACTGGCTATATGCTACTGGGAGAGGTTCAAGATTCTTATATTAATTTATAAGGCCTTTACAACTTGGATCCAGGATACCTCAAGGACTGCCTGGTTCCATAGATTCGTGTCCAACCACTGATGTCTTTGAGGGAGTCACCATCAAGAATACCCCATGGCTCGGATGCACAGTTCGTATCTACCAGAATCTGTGCATTCAGTACATGGGCATAGCCAAGGAGGGAGCAGGGGGGCAGCTTCTCCCCCCCCCCATCAAGTAAAACAATAGAAATCCTTAACTAACTGACCAATCACGTCAGTCCTGCCCCTTCCCCCTCCCCCCGCAGCAAATATCCTGGCTATGCCCATGCGTCAGTACTGTGAGCTTAATTTTATGGAACTTCCTTCCAGTTGAGATCAGACGGGTTCCCCTCCCTGTTGGACTTCCGATGACTACTGAAGACTTTTTCTTATTCAAGCAGGTATTTTAACTGAATTCTGATTTTATGGTTTTAGATGATTTTTATTTTTATTGTGTTGAGTTACTTGTATACTGCTTACGATGTAATTAAGCAGCACATAATGTAATAAAATAAAAACAAAATGGCTACAAAAGTTATACAAAACTTTGCTACTTGCAGGATTTAACCACCCACATACTATTCAGGCAGCATTTGTGTGTATTAGCAGTCTATCTATTCCTGTTTACCTTTGGGGCACTGGACCCATTACCATTTAACCCAAGGCACACTGGCCAATCAGGGTTAAGTTTTCCACTGACTTCTGCACCCTCTAAAGTGCACTAACTGAAATGATCACTGTACGTGAACTACGATAGGATGAGATAATATTCTCAGTCATGTGTCCTCTCCCCCACCATGGTTGGACTTACTGGATAGAAACACATTTCATATCTTGGGCTCCACGTGCATAGATGTTCCCCTCAGAATCCTTGAAGGCTGAAAACGGATCATAGCGCCAATATTCCTATGGGAAGGAAAACAGCACAGAGCACCTCAGGAAGATGGGAGTGATGGGAGGACACGAGGCACTGAAAATGTGACATCCTGGCTATTACAGCACAGGGGAAATCCTATGTATTTTGAATATTAGGAGCAAATATATGGGATCTTTGATTCCTCAACTCCTTCTGGAAAGACTCTCAAATATTATTTCAGACACTTACCGTATTTTTCGCCCTATAGGACACACTTTTTCCCCTCCAAAAATGAAGGGGAAATCTGTGTGTGTCCTATGGGGCAAATGCAGGCTTTTGCTGAAGTGTGGAGAGCGAGAGGGGTCGGTTCCCGCAGGGCTCCCTAGGCTGCGGATAGCAGCCTGCTGCCCGGAGCGTGGGGCGCGCCAAAGCAGAGAACCCCGCGCTTCGGGCAGATATCCGCGGCTGGGGTGTGTGTGATTTTTTTCCCCTTTATTTCCCCTCAAAAAAACTAGGTGCGTCCTATGGGCCGGTGCGTCCTATAGGGCGAAAAATACGGTAAGTACTATCTTTCGATCAAATCACTTCCATATAACAAAGGCAAACAGGAGTATTTCCCCACTGTGATAGCTTGAGTTGTGATAGCAAACTGATACCTGTAATGTTGCCATTGGTGGACGAAGGTGGGGGCGGGGGGAGCAGTCCACTCCGGGTGCAATCTCTAGGGGGTGACAAAATCCCCCTGTGTGGGTCTTCGCAGTGGCGCTCCTCCCATGCCAGGCGTCTCGTGTACCCTGGCAGGTGGTGCTGGCACCCTTGGCGGGCACTGTGCGCACCCACTGATCCCGCTTCCTTCCTCTCCCCTTCCCTCCCCCCTCCATTATTTACTTGCCTGCCTCCTTCCCGTCCTCTCCCCTGCCTGCCTGCGAGCATCCTGGTGGTGCGCCGGCGGCGGCTAGCCTCCCGGGACGCTCAAAGGCAGGCGAACAGCGGAGAGGACAGGAAGGAGGCAGGCAAGTGAATAACGGAGGGGGAAGGGAAGGCGAGAGGAAGGAAGCGGGATTGGTGGGTGGGTGCGGCTCCCTCCATACCCCGCTCCCCCTTGGGAGCGTGCCCAGCCTGGGCAGCACGGGCATACACTCCACCTCTGAATGTTGCAGAGGCACCAAATCAGTGCTGAATGCAGAGTGAAGCAGGTGTTAGGAACTGCCTTATGCTAAGTCAGGCCATCTAGTTTGGTATTTTAGGCTGGCAGTGGCTCTCCAGGGTTTCAGAAGGGGTCATTTCTAGTCACATCTGGAGATGCCACAGATTGAGGCTTGAATCTTTTGCATGCAAAGCATGTGCTCCACCACCAAATTAAGGCCCTGCCTCAATCTTCCCACCCGAGCGTAGAACAAGGAAGCATTTCCAAGAAAGTGATCCTAACACAATGTGTCAGCTAAGGAAACAAATGAGGAAACACCCATTGCTTTCCATCCAGAGGTATCCAAGTAGTTGAAAACAAGGAAAACAACTTTTATATTTCATTTGCAGGCAAGGAGTTCTTAGGAAACAACCTCTGTTATATGATTTGGTTTTGAAACTAGGAATCCCTTTTTATTGCATTTAACTGCTTTAAGGAATATGGCTATCTCCCCTAACTCAGACTTAGTAAATATCAACCCAACTTAGTAACTTAGTAAATATCAACCCAATCTGGACATTCTATGTATCAAGTTATACGTAATGAGTTGACTACCAAATATGTAATACACTTGAAATAGCTTTGTGGGATAGGTAAAACAGTATGGCATTATGAGTCTATGTTTTGGCCATAATTTCCAGGGTTTTAGGCACTCAAAGTGTTATAGCACTTCAAACTTCAGAAAGATTTCCCTGATTATTATACATCTGGTAGCAGGCTTCTTAGCTTCATTTCTGTGTATAGTATGTCCAAATCAGTCCATTTTTCATAACTACAAAGAGTTTCACCAAAAGTAGCCTAGCCCATGCTGTGCAATGATATGCTACCTTTACAACGACCTTCAAGAACATTTTTGAAGGTGGCATCCATCCATATCTTCTTTGTCACCCTATGTAATTTGGCATGTGTGCCTGCTTTAAACACTAATGCCAATACAAGTGCAGTTAAAAAAACAACACTGTGGGAGACTAACTGCAGTGGTACCTCAGTTTTGGAACCGCTTAGTTCATGAACAACTTGGAATCCGAACGCTGCAAAACCGGAAGTAGGTGTTCCAGTATTCAAACTTATTTTCGGAAGCCGAATGTGCTCCATTTTGAGTCCCCCTGTGCTTCCTGTTGCGCTGCTAATTTGCAGCCCCCTGTGTTTCCTGTTGCGTAGCAAATTTGCGTCCCCTCCCCCCACATTGTAATTCAAGCCTTCCGTTTCCGATTGCAGTGTTCTGAGGTGATATTTGGAGCTTTTGTTTCTGCTATTTATTTTGCGTTTTTTGTTTTGAGGCTTTTTCAGTTAATTTGTTTTTGAGACTGTGTGGATCCTAGTTCAGCTATTGATTGATTGATTGATTGATTGATTGTGTGACTACGGAGATGGATAAAAGTAGGTAAGGAAAAAATTAATTTTTATTTTTATCATCTACAATACTGTTTTATTTACAGTGGTACCTCGGGTTATGAACTTAATTTGTTCCGGAGGTCCGTTCTTAACCTGAAACTGTTCTTAACCTGAGGCACACTTTCACTAATGGGGCCTCCTGCTACTGACGTGCCACAGATGAGCGATTTCTGTTCTCATCCTGGGGCAAAGTTCGCAACCCGAGGTACTACTTCCGGTTTAGGAGAGTTTGTAACCCAAAGTGTTTGTAACCCAAAGTGTTTGTAACTTAATGTACTGTACTATAAAATACAGTGGTACCTCGTTTATTGCTTTCATTTTATGGATCAATGGTCTCGTAAGATAGTAAAATTCATGTTAAATTGCTGTTTTAGGGGTTGTTTTTTAAAGTCTGGAACGGATTAATCCATTTTGCATTACTTTATATGGGAATGCGCACCTTGGTTTTGGAACGCTTTATTTTGGAACAGACTTCTGGAACAGATTAAGTTTGAGAACCAAGGTACCACTCTATTAAAGAAACCATCTAAATGCCTACAGCTCTTTATTTCTCCCTGTAGGTGGCACTCTGCTGGTATAAAGCTGGGGACTAGAATAACGAAGAGGGCAAAGTTTCCTTGAGTTTAGATTATAGGGCTATATCTTGCATCTCATCCCTCAACTGTTGTAATCCTAGGAAGTGTTAACGGTATGTATTACTAATCCCCCAGGATGACACAGGTGTTGATGTGAATGAAAACGCATCGCACCAATATGAGCACCGTAACCTGTGTCCTCTATATATTCAAAACAAGAAGCAAGCAAGGATTATCACACTTCCCTGGGTCTTTCAAAACATTCTGAAGGAGGGGGCACATTTGTACCACCAACACCCTTTCTGAACAGCAACATCACATGCAAGATGCAGAGACCTGAATTCCCTTCTAACCTCAAACACCGGCACGACGTCTGTATGGGAATTCAGCAGTATGGAGCGGAGATGAGGGTTTGTGCCTTTCCAGGTCAGGATGGTGATCACACGGCCAGGGCAGACCTGCAACAGAACACCAAGTCAGTTGTGGGTTGCTCATCCTGTCACTAGATCAGTATGGACAAAAAGCTCCACAGATGGTTCCCAAGTACTTGGAAACGGTTTTTCTAAAGGTACTAACCTCTCTGTGTGCAATCCAGAGAGGCAGCAAGAGGGGCTGATGGATGATGATGATGATGAGAGAGAAGCACCCTGTTCTGGCTCACACTCTTCTACCTTATTGTGGCTTGGACTTTATAGTCATTTTTGAGTTTCCATAGGGTCTTATTTTCTTCTCTGCAAATTGTTCCATTAAATTAAGCGAGAATCTGATGGACAGCAAGCGCACTGGAGCCTTAAGGTGGCTTTGTCTCAATTCAGGTTTCTGCAGTAGCCACTTGTGGGAAAATAAGCACGAGGTGACGAGGCAGTAAAAACGTTTTAAAACTGCCACTTGTGGGGCAAATGGGTAGCGAGGGAAGCATTATAGGTGAGTAGTTTCTGTAGACTTGTTTGCAAGGCTGAGCATAGTGTGGGTTGTATTCCAACCAAGTTCTACTCAGAGTAGACCTACTGGAATTAATAAATCCGAGCCATTCAGGTCCATTAATGTCAACGGATCTACTCTAAGTAGGACCGGCATTGGATACAACCCTGTTCATTGTGAGTTAAAGAAGCGAAAGCCTTGAAAAAACTTAATAAGGAGGCCAAATGGCCAAAATACTGGAAAATTTTGAAACAGGAGGGTGACAAATTGAAATTACAGAGTTATGAGAAGCTCAAAGATAAGGTGCGAGACTGGTTACATTACTTTCAAATAAGAGAGGCATATAATCTGGATAAAAAGATCGTTTTTCAGGTGGAAAAATCAAAATTAGAAACTGAACTGTTAGAACCCAATGCTAAGACACTATCAAGAATGTACAATTTGCTGTTGAAATGGAATACTGAGGAAGAAATGGTAAAATCTGCTATGATTAAATGGGCACAAGATATAGGACATAACATCATGTTTGCTGATTGGGAGCAGTTGTGGACCACTGGGGTTAAATTTACGGCATGTAATGCCTTAAGAGAGAATATTATGAAAATGATGTACAGGTGGTACATGACACCAGTCAAGCTCGCAAAAATATATCATTTGCCCGATAATAAATGTTGGAAATGTAAAGAGACTGAAGGTACATTCTTTCACCTTTGGTGGACGTGCCCAAGGATTAAGGCTTTCTGGGAGATGATCTATAATGAAATGAAAAAGGTATTTAAGTATACTTTCCTGAAGAAACCAGAGGCCTTTCTCCTGGGCATAGTCGGCCAATTGGTGCCAAAGAAGGATAGAACTTTCTTTATGTACGCTACAGCAGCAGCAAGAATACTCATCGCAAAGCATTGGAAGACACAAGATCTACCCACCCTGGAAGAATGGCAGATGCAAGTAATGGACTATATGGAAATGGCGGAAATGACTGGCAGAATCCGAGACCAGGGAGAAGAGTTGGTGGAAGAAGATTGGAGGAAATTTAAAATCTATTTACAGAAACATTGTAAAATTTTTGAATGTTGATGACATTGAAATGAAATGAAGGGGTTCTAGTAACAAGGTAAAAGACTATGTAAGAATGGACTGATGGTAGTTGAAAGCTTGAAGTTAATGAATTTGCTGAATTAAATTTTAAGTGGAATACAAAAAAGGGAGGCGTGAGGAAGTCAGGAAAATAAGTTAACTAAAGAGGAGAAGATAAAAAAGAGGGACTTTTGTTTTTCTGTTTTTTTTTGTTTTTATGTTAATTGTATTTTTTGTATTTTGTATTTTTGTGTTTTTGTATTTTTTCTTGTGTTTTCTTTACTGTTTGTTTTATAACTTTTTATTGTTAAAATTCAATAAAATATCATTTAAAAAAAAGAAAGAAAGAAAGAAAGAAAGAAAGAAAGAAAGAGGTGTGAGATACCGTGCCACAGGCTGAATCAAAATGAGCTTCGGAATTCAGGCAAACACAGTGTCTCCTTATGGCAAAATCAGGCAGCCCCAATCTGCTTCTGAGGGTCCAGGTCCATACCTGCAGTCCTCCAACGGCATAACAAAATGCAGTACTTTCCAACACAGAGAAGTTCCAGAGATCACTGGACGGAGTCCGGAACAGATACAGGACTCTGGGAAATTCATATAGGCTTATGGTTGCTAGTCCTTTTAAAGTACCCTTGACTATTATGATAAAGACTGAGGTAGAGGCAAACTCCAATATTTGAAACTGACCCATTTAAATTTTAACATTTTGGGGGAGAATTAGCCTTTAACTATACATAGGAATAGAGAAAAGAACACAAATCACTCCTTTAAAAAAAAAAAAAAAGTTTTCGTTTTTGCATGGCATTAATTTGTAACAATGGGACGCAGGTGGCGCTGTGGGTTAAAGCCTCAGCGCCTAGGACTTGCCGATCGAAAGGTCGGCGGTTCGAATCCCTGCGGCGGGGTGCGCTCCCGCTGCTCGGTCCCAGCGCCTGCCAACCTAGCAGTTCGAAAGCACCTCCGGGTGCAAGTAGATAAATAGGGACCGCTTACCAGCGGGAAGGTAAACGGCGTTTCCGTGTGCGGCTCTGGCTCGCCAGAGCAGCGATGTCACGCTGGCCACGTGACCCGGAAGTGTCTCCGGACAGCGCTGGCCCCTGGCCTCTTAAGTGAGATGGGCGCACAACCCCAGAGTCTGTCAAGACTGGCCCGTACGGGCAGGGGTACCTTTACCTTTACCTTTAATTTGTAACAATAATCAGTCTAAATACAGGCCCTAATGCAGGAAAGGTCAGGCTGGATCTGTTCAAGAATAGCCTGAGAACATGGTAATAAGAGATTAATGGGATAGCCAGCTCATGAAGAGATTATAGGCTGCACGAGGGCTGCAACAAATTATAAAACAGCCAATATGAGCACCAGCATTATCAGAATGCTTCCTGCAGCGTGGCTTAATCAGAAGGTTGCCTGAGAATAAATCTGAAGACATTCCTCACCACCACTACCTTGAACCACACAAATCAAGGGGGCATAATTAATCAAAACTTGTTCAAGACTGCCTATGAAACCATTTATTTATTATGTTTCTATTCCACCCTTCAAGTCAGGCCAACACATGTGGTCCTGAAGAGCTCTATCTCGGGAATTCCTCTCTCTTCCCCACCAAAAAAACCCATTTGGCTCCATCCCAAGTCCTCCCTTGATCCTCAATTCTTCTTCCCCATGGCCTCCTTGTCTAGCATCTAATCTAGCATCCTGCTCTCACAGTGGCCAACCAGATGCCTGTGAGAAACCTGCAAGGAGGACCCAAGCACAAGAGCTTCCTATGGTTTCCAGCAACTGATATTCAGAAGCATTAGTGCCTCTGACTCTGGATAGGAGGGGAAGACTCTGGATTTCTCTTTGTACAACAGAATGTTTTTTTCCCCTGCACACCCCCTAAATCTGTTCTAGGGGTTCCCCCAACCCTTTGGAAAAGATTTGGGGGAGGGTTCAGGGCACACACAAGGAGGGAAGTGGGGGGAGTCCCATTGTGCAAGTGGAAATTCTCATTAGGAGAATATGGCCCTCAGTCTCTTTGGAACCTCTGCTAGGCACTATTTTGAGGTCATTAATTTGCGGCTCTCACTCCAGCCTCCGTACCAGGTGCTGGTATTGGACACCAGTATTGTAATAGAACCGGTGATCATTTGTGTAAAACATTATCACCAGCAGCAGAGAGGATTTACACGATTAACAAATAAGGAATGCCAACATTATTTCACCACTAGGATTGACTGATTATCTGTATCTCAGGCCCAAACTGTCAATAATAAGTCTTCTCTGGAGAAGTGTTAAAGAGCACATTTCTGTGGCCACAAGGAAATAATAAGGGGTTGTAAACTTAATGCAGTGATTCCAACTACGGAATCTAAAATTGTGGTCTACATTTCACCCATGACTAACAGGAGCTTTGTGGACACTTTGCTCATGTGAATCCAACGCCATCTTCTTATTCCTGGTACTTAAAACACATGGAAGTTTGACAGTGACAACAATCCAAGAATGTTAAGAAATATCCCTCTTGCAGAGGTTAAGAGAATAAGCAGATGAGACGGAATTTAAAAGACATGTACCATTGTGATTATCAAATTTGAGTCTGTGGTGGTGGAACTAGAGCTCCGCGTTATAATTCTTTAGGCAGTATAGTTTTACAGTTTTATTTATGCCTCTCATTTTGCTAGCTCGTTATTAATACTGATGTTTTGTTGTTTTTGCATCTGGTATGAATAGTTTTATTCATGCTCATTGTACCCAGCTCTGAAATGTGTCTTGGTCAAGGGAGGCCTAGAAGTACTTTAAAGGAACAAACAGAACAATGTTCTTGAGAGCCAGTAACCATTTACTTTAGCCCAAAGCTTCCTGTATGACAGGAGATTAATGGCACCTCCTTTACCAAGTCATAAGCTTTGAGAGACTACGTAGCAGTAAATTGGAGATGGGTGATCAGACATCCTGACAGAACTGAGACGGGGCAATGGCTTTCTCATTAATTACCTCCACTTTCTGACACTGTAGGCCAAGTTCAGAGCCTATCCTCTCCAAGAATTTCACTGCTGTGTCTGGAAGGAGAGAGGAGAAGCAGCTGTAAAAACCACATATCAATGAAATACATCGCTTTAACCACCTTTCAGTCAATGACATTTATTTTACTTATGAATTTACTAAAAGCATTTATGGATTGGCCTTAAGAGACAGCCAGTGTGGTGTAGTGGCTAGAGTGTTGGACTGAGAATGGGAGACCAGGGTTCAAATCCTCACTTAGCCATGAAGCTCACTGGGTGACCTTGTGCCAATCACTCACTCTCAGCCTAGCCTACCTCACAGGGTTGCTGTAAGGATAAAATGGGGAGGAAGAGGAAACATGCACACCACCTCAAGCTCCTTGGAGGAAAGGCAACATAGAAATGCAATAATAAATACATAAAACCATAAATTACCAAGGCAGCATACAACATGAAGCAATTCAATAAAACTTACTCAAATTATCAGTGTAGCCTCTACAAAAAGTTGCACATCCATTGTACCCAATGCAGTATGAGCAGTAGAATTTTCCCCAGAGATGGACAGCAAATGGAGTTGAAGCATCAGACAAGGTTTTAAAATATTTTTGGGAATACATCTTGTTTGCATACCCTGGCTTTTGCATGTTTCTTTGCAAAATGTCGCAAAGGCCTCTTGTTTGAGCCCTCTGTTTCATATTACCTAAAGCAGTTCTTTGTCTTAAGTATTTTCGATTGAACGTTTTGAATGATAGCAAGCATTACTGTATTATATTCTTATTTATTACTTGCTCTTCATCCCAAGGTGGGTTACATTAAAACACAGCATAGCACAATATTAAAACTTATAATTACAGACATAAGGATGGTCCTAAAAACATACACCTCATGTCAAAAGGCAGGGTAAAGAGATGTAGAAAGAGGTATTCGGAAAGACACGCAGCCGAAAGCATAAAATCATCTGGTAAATATGGGGCCACACTGGTTCTCCGAAGTCCACCCAGCACTCTGCCAGCTGGATCATAGTTAGTCTCCTTTTTCTTGTCCAAAATTGTGAACCCGTTTTGCCTTCTGATAACACGCTGGAATGCTCTCCCATCACTGGGAAGGGGTGTTCAAACCTCTAATATTTCTATGTACAACGAATATTTCCCAAAAAAGTGCAGAATTTTTGGGTGTCATTCCAGCATTTGCTTATATGGAAAGCTCTCTTATATTGCAGTGGCAATAATGCAACCCTGAAATTGGCAGAAGATGAGGCTTCAGGACAGAGGCTGATCTCTCACTCCACACTGGTTTTTGCAGATGGACACAATTGTTGGGCAAGGGGGAAGCAACAAGAGCAGTTTGCATTTTTTCATTTTTTTTCCTCTGAAGCCCAGTGTGTCAAGTAAAGAAAAGGCCTGTCTTGCCCTCCCCTTCCGCTATTCTTCTGCCTGAATATTGCTCTGAGGATTATTTTGACATATTTTGTCATTTAATCTGGAAAGGTTCTCAAGTCTTGTCAGTGCTGCTAATTTCCAATGCTTCCCATTGCACACTTTCTATCCATCCATTCTCCCTGCGCCGCCCCCCCCCCCAGTTGACTAGCCAGTTTGACCAGCCAAGGCATGATGAGAAGTTAAAGCTTTCTAAAGATGGTAGGCCTGCATGGAGCAGCGTTGCCTTATTTTCCTTGTAGATTAAATCAATTTCTGCAAGGACTACATGGTCAACTGCATACTACTGACTGTGTCCAGAGAGCATTAAGTGTTGTTTTTTTGCAAAACTAGCCCTCTCCTTCTGGCAGCCCCTCTCTATTTCAGAACCTTCTATGTGGGCCTCCTTGACCCAGTAGGGCAAAACAAACGGAGGGGGGGGGGTAAAAATCTTTTGCTTTCATTCTGTGGTTCCTCTCAGGAGTTTACTTGGCCAAGCAAACAGGAAACAGACCTTATTAAGTCCCCTTTGATGGATTCTTCTCCCTGCAGGGCCCCTCCAGCAAAACAGGGGAGGGTGTGTGTGGGGGGGTGGAATTCAACAACAAATCTTTTCTCCCTGCAAACGCTTTGTGCTGGAGTTTCCTGGCGCAGTCCTCCTATTGCCCTTCTCTCCTTGGGCACGGGAAACAATCCATACAGTTTCCTTCTGCCTAGCTCAAAAGTGTGCAACAATGATAGTCCAGTAAGAACCTAATGGTTTCATCATTGAAGAGGTGATGCCCTCTTCATGGACCCAAGCCAAGACTTTCTCCACTGAGACTTTTTCACAAGCAACACTTAAATGGGCTTCTCCTGCTTCTGTAAGTGAAAAACGCACAACAGCTAATTATGGCTCTCTTGCACTTTTCTTTCTCCCACTAACATTCACAAGTGGGATGCATCCCAGCCTGCATATCCTATACAGCTAAATAGGATTGTAACATTTTACCTAAAGTATTTTTCAGTCTATTCTTCGGCTGGAAAAGGCTCCTAGACCAGCTTACAACAGCCTGTAATAAGATGGACCCTACCCTCAGGTTTATAATTTAAAATACACAAAATGGAAGGAAAATGAATTGCTAAGGAGGAGGAAAAAGGCAAACTCGCGAGAGCAATCCTAATCCCAGCCAGGCGGCAGCAGAAGTCTAATGCCACCAAGTGATGGCAGTGGGTGGGTGGGTAGCTCAGGATCTAGTGCAGGCATAGGCAAACTCCGGCCCTCCAGATGTTTGGGACTACAATTCCCATCATCCCTAGCTAACAGGACCAGTGGTCAAGGATGATGGGAATTGTAGTCCCAAACATCTGGAGGGCCGGAGTTTGCCTATGCCTGATCAAGTGGATCCCAGGCCAGGCTAAAGGCCATAGGAGCTGTTTTGAAAAATGATCTATACAATCCCCTCCGCCCCCACCATCACCGCATGCAGAAGATGGGAGGGGGGATTGCCTCCTAAGGCAATAATTCTTAGTTACAAAAGTTCTTGTAAGTGTTCTTTCTGGCAAAGCAGCGGAGCAGTAAGCCATTGCTTTGCTTGAACTGAAGCAAGTTGACATAAGTAAAATGCAAATAGTAATCCAGTGCAGGTTTGTAATAATAAAATTGGTTTTTTTGGTTTTATTTTTCCCCAAAATGACTTGGCCATTTTTCTTTAGACTATTCACAGAACCAGCCAGACACACAGTTGGTGACAGTGTAAACAAAAGACTGAATGAGGTTGCCCATAGCAATCCTGTCATGTGTACCCTCTGCCATGCCTGGGATTTGATTTTCAGTGTGCATTGCACAAGAGCCATTTCTCCCTCTGGTATATCCAGCACACGCTGCAAGCATGTGGCAGGTACATAAGGCCAGCTCTTGGGTGGCAAGGGGGCTACCACACAGAGGCTTTCTTTTCAACAACTTTCCAATGGCCGCCATGCAGTAGGTGGACATGCAAGGGTGCCACCCATACAATTAAAATAAACACAATTAAAATACACAATCTCACTTCTCATATGAATTTTGACCCTAGCTCAAAAAGGCCAATGTAATGCAATTCAGATGCACCAGGCAGGCTAGGACTGCAGCCTTTAAGCCACTCATTCCAGGGTACAGTGGTACCTCGGGTTACAAACACCTTGGGTTACAAACACTTCAGGTTACAGACTCCGCTAACCCGGAAGTAGTACCTCAGGTTAAGAACTTTACCTCAGGATGAGAACAGAAATTGTGCAGTGGCAGCACGGCAGACCCCATTAGCTAAAGTGGTACCTCAGGTTAAGAACGGTTTCAGGTTAAGAACGGACCTCCGGAACAAATTAAGTTTGTAACCAGAGGTGCTGGCTTCAGTGGCCTTACTTCAAACTATGTGATATGGGAACAGGAGCCTGAGTTACAAGGTGACTTAGAAAGGCTAACTTTGCCAACTTTAGGCTGAGTATACTGAGGACAAGGGTTCACATGACTGCAACTCAGTGTCTGCCTGAACGAAGTGGATGAGAGCCAATGTATACGACAGACAAAAAATTCTCTTCCAGCTTAACTCACTTGAGTGCTCAGTGCATACAGATTTACTCCTGTTGCCATGAAAACAAGGCTTAAATCCCCTCACTTTGTGACTCATTAATACTTCAGGATAACAGAGGGGCAATACTTGTCTGAAGTAAGCTCTGGAATGTGGACTTCACTCAGCACCAAAGTTCGAAAAGCAGCAAAGTGTTTCTTAGATAAGCTATTAACATCTGCTGTTTCACACTTCTGAGTAGCTTTGGGTGCAAAATATCACCATTAAACCCCTCCAAATTACTTTCTGATCTGACAGCCTATGGAACACATTATTTCTTTCAAATGGCGACTCAAAAAGCCGTATGTAGGGATTTGTCCACCAAGCATGAGTGGGAGTGGAGGAAGAGAAAGGGATATCACATCCCTATCTGATGTCCTCTGAGGCACAACCTGCACTCTATATCAGTAGTGGGGAAACTAGGGTCATCCAGATATTACAACTCCCACAATCCCTTGCTGGCTGGGGCTGATGTGAGCTGGAGTCAAAAAAATCTCTGGGAGGGTCACAGGTTCCTCATCCCTGGCCTATACTGTGTTCATCCGCACTGGGAAGGAATCATGGTTAGGAAGGTGAAGGTAGGAAGGTTAAGTCTGCTGAAACAACGTACATGGGTTGGAAATGTGACTTGAATCTTTTGAGGAATTGACTGAATCATGCAAGGAACAGAAATTTTAAACAAACAAACAAACCCCCCCCCCCACACACACACCCTGAAACTGGAGCTTCCATGTGACTTGCATTTTATGAAACATTCCATTCTGGTCTAGCAAGTTTCTTCTGCTCCTCTGCCTACTGAGGACCACTGGGGTTATTGATGTGCATTTCTCCAGTAGTAGCTTTCAAAAGTTCCTGCCAAGTATTTCCGAAACTCAAGAAAGTGTCAAAAGATGTTTGTTCTACAGTATGGTGATTTGCTGTTCAAAGTGGGAAAGGGCAGAAGTCCGACTGGGCACATTCAAGACCTTGTGTTCTTCTAAAATTGTTCTCTGGATTTTGGCAGAAGGCTATAATCCAACAAAGAGAGACTCATGCATAAACCTGTTAAGCGGTTAATAGTTCAATCCTATGTGAATCCTTCCACTGTGAAACAGGCCCCATTGGGCTCAGTGGGACTTACTCTCACAGAAGTGAGTATAGGGCTGTCTGTCGCCTTATTTAACTGTGTTGAATTGTGTTTTCATCGGCCTACTCCATATCAGTTGTGGCTTCCCTATTTTCCTAATGTTGAGAATGTCTCCAATCAAGTTATGTTGGTTCTTCAGCATAGTAAGGAATTTTGTGCATCTAGTCCTCAGGAACTTTTACAGAAATAGTAAGTTTGTGTCTGGTCTGAATCACTCAGACTGAAGATGGTGGCAGGCTAACATGGCTGAACATTTCAGCATATAAAAATGTTGCTCGCACATATAAAACTTTTTGTCAGCGGAAAGGGTTCTAGCACAACCACTTTCTTTACATTCTAGTCTTCTATGGGCAGCAAACCAAACCACGGGGAAATGTCATGGGACACGTTACCATTGTTGCAAGATACCCTGTCTGAAAGTATTTTTATGTTATGATTTGATTGAGTTGGAAAAGGAGGCTAGAGAAATGTTCTGACTCTGAAGTAGAAAATGCAATGATGCATTGAAAAGATGGCAAATGTACTAGATTGTATTATAACGGTTAATTTTCTTGTCAATTTTACATATCTTATCTGGATATTTTAATTAACAATTTAATAAAAATTGTCCCAAAAATATCTCTGCTCACAGTTGTGTTTGTGTGTGTTTAATAAGGCTAAAATGTTGTACTGAGCTTCCCAGAGAAACAGTGGCATAGAAGCAGACCAATTAGGTCCTGGCAAACTCTGATGGGATGTTGTTTTAAAAAAGAAAGCAATGAAATGCATGTTATAAAGTGAGAGGAAAGATATTTCCCCTCACTCTTTATAGCACAGTTTAAGTGCTGAGGGGAAATGGAAGTCAGGCTTATCTATGTGATTATAAAGGCTAAATATTGAAAATAATACATATGAAACATGGGGTGGTGGTGCTAGATAGATACTTACAAGCTGTACTCAGAATAATTCATATGGACCAAATGATCACAGCACAGATAATCATAGGTCTATGTAAATATATCCAGGGATGCATAATTCCAACTAGATGGTTTTTCCTCTTTAAATTATGCTGTATGTTGCAAATGCATTCAGTGCATCTTAGCCAGAACAGGTGAGATAAAACCATTTCAAATGAACTCTAGAAATCAATTTGTTTTGTTCACTCTGGCAAATGATGCAGGAACATTACCTCCAGCTGCTAAAGTAACCAGCCTCCGAATGGACTCCCATTGGTTGCTGATTATGTAATGTTTCTGCAAAGCTCCAGCAGTGACACCAGTCAAGTAGACAGCAGCAGAACTTCGCCTTTTTAAAATGAAAGAGGAAAAAGAAAACACCCTCCGTACCATAATCAGGCTCTGGCTGGACAGTCTTGATTCTCAGATATTCCCGGAAGAGGGTGACTGATGGATCTTCTTGGGGGTCCTTCTCCCCTTGCCTTTTAGGGTCTTTCTCTGGCAGCATGTTAGCCTTCTGGACACAGGATATTAGAGTCCTCTGTGAAATTAAGAAGTGAATACATAGGAAATGCAGAGAGTAAGAGCAAGAATATCATTCTCCCTTATTTACTGTTCAGAGTGGAATTGCACTGCTACAGGTACTAACTTGTATAACCACATTTAATTCCTGCTGTGCCTTCTCTCGCTTTCCCGAGGCTGCAGCAACAGGAGGAAATTGCCAGATGGCACCAATAATTGACTGGTAATTTAAAAACTTCCCCAAAATGGATTCGCTCCCAAAATTGTAATGGTTCAAAAAACACACATCCAAAGCTATGAAAGCTGAGCTCAGCACTTGAGGGAAATCATCATTGCACCCAAGTGGGGGAAAAATCCCAATCAAGGCTTTCTTTCAACTCAATTACACCTACTACTATGAAGGTCACAAGGTTTAATCTGAAAATGAGCATGGCCATGTGCACTTTCTACAACAGCTTCTTCTGGGTAATGTGTCTAGTATAGAGCTCTTGGGCTAGAGCACAAGGCAACTTTTGCTGGAAACGAGAAATGACTGTACAGTAATGGCAAGAGTAACGGGTGATGTGTTCTCTTAACACCTACATGGAAGCATTCAAACAGGCAGCTTAGCAAAAGGTGCTGGAAACACAGAAGGCTGCGAAACTGACCTACAAATTGGGAGTAGCGTTGCCACCTCCACACACCCCCTGCTGACTGTGTCCCGCATTCACCACAGAAACTCCACAGGTATAGATAGCCATGCCCTACAGGTGTGAAGAAAGCTGCATCCATTGAATTACTGCCAGTCAGACAGCTGTAAATAGGTACAACTTGCATTATCAATGTGTAGCTGCTCCTAACAGATGGGTTCAAGCAGTGCTTTTTTCTGGGGGGACGCAGGGGTATGCATACCCCGAAACATTTTGTGAATCTAAGTTTGGCCCCATTGAGGGGCAGTATTTCAATACAAGTAGGAAAATGAGAGTACCACTAAGCTTTTTTTTTAAAGAAAAAAAAGCACTGGGTTCAAGACCCGTATTGAGGGAACTCTATGATATAAAGGTCAAGAGTTTGTGCTCTCCTTTTAATAAGACAATAATGCTGTAGGATATTGAAGACTCAATATTGGGTTTTTTTAGACATCATGGCAGTGACTAGAATAGAAGGGAGGTGGGTAAAATTAATAGCACAGGAGAAATTTCTGGTGATTAGGTGTTAAGGAAACTGGTGAGCATAGAATTGGGAGAGAGAGCATTAAGTGGAGAAGAGCAAGTATGGGAAGTAGGGTTTTTGGGGGGGCGTTTGTTTTGTTTTGTTTTAAAAGAAAAGGTATGAGAAGAAAGACTGCAGACACTTCTGCCCAGCAGAATTTATTGTGAAGAAGGTGCTGCTCAAGCATGGAAATATTTCATAACATCCACACATCATAGTTGATTAGTCAGGAAAATAACATGGGGTGGCAGTTTCATGTGGGCAGCATTGATGCTATTCATTTTTTAAAAACACACCAAAAAAACCTGAATGTATCAGCAGCACTGAGTCCACAATACACTGCTGTGTGGCAAGAAGGAAGGCTTGTAGAGTCGCTTATCTACCACAGTCAGTGCAACCAGGCGCTTCAAATAGGCAGGCATAGGCAGGTACAGTAGGCGAGCAAAAAAGTTGGCCAGAGGTTGTAACTTCGGTGGACTTGCTTTGCAAAGCTAGATTCGTGTTAAACAGGCACAGGGCGCTGGGAGACAGCAAGATATTAAGGCAGCGGGCATCGAGAGGGAAACTTTTAGAAAACGAGCAGAGGCAGATTTGGCCAGGGGAAGTTTGGGGCATTGACAGTGCTGGAAAATGCTGCTGCTTTCGTTTCTCGTTTCTTTTTTAAATGAAGCATTTGAGGGCAGGGGAGAAGAGAATGCGTTTGTGGAAGCAGGCTCCACCTGACAGGGGGAAAGGCCGGCCATACAACGCAGGCAGCGGGACTGGGAAGCCGCAGTCGATTCCGAAGAGGGGGGTCGTCCTATAGCAGAGCTGAACGTGGAGAAGAACGAGGCGCGTTTGTGAGGATAGCGGTCAGGAGTGTGGGCGTCCGAGGGGCGCCGAGCCAGCTCGCCCCTCCCCAGCCCCCTCAGGACGCGCCTTCCCGCCCCGGCTGCTAAGTAAACAAGTAGTTCCGCAGGAACCTCTCTCCCTCCTCCCTGCAGGCGCAAGGGCCGGCGGTGCCAGGCGCTGCCGCTGCCGCGCCCGCGCCGCCCAAGGGGGAGCTTCTCGGGCAGCCTCCCCGGGTCCCGCCCTGCCCCGCTCACCCACCTCTCCGGTCGCCGCAGAAGCCACTGCCTGCCTCCAGCCCTCCTCCTGCTGCCGGGTTCTGCTGCACTCGCGGCAGCGGCGGCGGAGGAAGGCTGGGCGCGGGGACAGTCCTGCCTCCAGCCCGCCCGCCCGCCGGCCTCAGGCGGGGCCAATCCCACGGGGGGCAGCCTTGCCTCCGTCCCAAGCCGAGCGAGTGGAAGGAGGGGGCTCGGGCGCACGTGGCCGAGCTGGGGGGGGGGAGCTTTCGGAAAGAGGCAGAAGACGCCTCTGGTTCAGGACTTCCTGAGAGGGAGGGAGGGAGCTGGTTAGGGTTACTGCGGAGGGAGGGGAGGGAGAGCCGAGCGCGCCAATGCACCTTTGCAGCGGGGTCCCGCCTGTCTTCTCGCCTTCAGGGCTGGCCTTGGCGCCAAGTTCCGGGGTTTAACACCCCTTTCCCGTCGCCCGGGCCCGAGTGAATTAATCCTGGTTGCCAACCAGAGAGAGAGCGAGCGCGCGCCCAAAGGCCAGGTTTTAAACGGCAGGCTTGGGCACGTCCAGGGCCCTTCTACAGGGAGCACTTCCTGCTCCCCAGCGCCGGCTCTTCTCTTGCGCAGGCTGCTTAGAGGGTGACAGCGGGAGCCGGCAGCGGAAACTCGCAGCCCAGCTAAGAAACTCCAAACTCTCAAGTCGCCCCAGCCCCTTTTTGAGAGCGCCTTCAAACGCTCCACATACATCGCCTTGCGATTTTTTGCCACAGCCCTGTGAGGTAGGTTTGGGTATTAATCGGCATAGTGGGTGGGTGCCCCGGTGGAAGATATTGGGGCAGGGGAAAGTAAGTTAGCTCCCACCAACTTGAATACAATATTGGAGGGGAGGGGCAGGTAAGCCCCGCCCCGCAGAATCGATCACATGACGCGGTTCACACACACTGTTTGAAAGGTATCGCCCATTAACTTTGGGGTCCCTACTCCTCTCATTTTATTTGGCTCCTACGAATCTTTGGGAGCCCATCAATCTATTGTCCTTTTCAGAAAACTTCCTACAATCTGAGGGCTCCTAAAATGCAGAAGAAAGGATATTGGATTACTCCCACCAGACCTTTGGATAACTTTTGCTGAGAAAAGTTCTAGCTCGTGACTAAGGGCGCAAGTCCTTTGGGGGAAGTAAGTTCTGTTAAAAGCCAGCGGGACTTACTTCTGCATAAATATGTAGAAGTTTCAGTTAATCACTTTCTTTCTGCTATATTGAACTCCTGCCCCTTCCAAAAAGAAAAGCGGCAGGGTTCAAGCTTAGGCTTAACCAGGAGGCAGAATACCGACACAGCAGCATATTTTTTACTCACTTCACCTGCCATGGCTCTCAGCCTGTTTACTGAATATCCTATATTGAGTTTTTAATATGTAGATTGATTAGTAATATGTAGAAATGTGGAGTTTAAAATTAAGGCTCAGAAACGCAGGGTCCGACAAAGGGTGTAGTGATAATGAAATTAAGCCATTATCCTGAAATTAATGCTTAGCATGTTAGTACTTCAGAGCATTCAAAGTGCTTCACACGTTACCTTTGTTGTAAAACCTTACAGATGCCTATAAATTAGTATTGTTTGGCACCAAGTGGCAAGTAGTTCCAAGGGCAGCACTCACCTGAACCTGGATTTCTTTGGAAGGAGAAATCACTGGAAACCTACAGCATTTTTGTCACATGTGAGTTCATTAGCAAGCTAAAGATGGGTGAAGGCAGATAGAAGGCAGATATTGTCTTACTAAACAATAATAATAATTTTATTATTTATAACCTGCCTATCTGGCTGGGATGCCCCAGCCAGTCATGCTCTTACATCACTACCCAAAGAGCATCCCCAAACAGTACCTTCCAGAGCTCTAAACTACAACTCTCCTTTCTGTCTCAATCCAAGCTACACGTGACATATGTTTAAATAAACATAACTAGTTGAGGTAGCAGCAGCCCCAGGCTCATGGTTTTCTACTGAAAAGCATCCATTTCTATTTGCCCCATTTCTATTGTTTGCAATAAACAGAACTTTTGGAGTTAAGCAGCCAGGAAGTAGCAGTTTTCAGCACACACACAAAAACTGATACAAAACTCTATTCCAGAAGGGGGCCCGTGCTGCTTTCTCTCCTGAATAGTTTTTGTTAAGGGTGCTGTGAACCATAGCTCTGTGAGGGATAAACTACAGTTCCCATGATTGGGGGGGGGTTAAAATGGTGTGGAGACAGTAGGCATGCTTGTTTAAATACATGACTAGGTGTCCTATGCTCTCAGATTCAAACTGGGTTCTTTGTTGCTTTACACACAGAGACCCCATCCTTGCTGGGAAAGAGGATGGTGGCTTAAAAATAAACCATCATCTTCAGCTATTTCATAGCTTTTCCAAACGTTTTACCTGTAATTTCCCCTTTAAAAAGGTGTGGGTGGTCATTGATCATTAAGGGACTTCAAGCAGTCAAACTGGTCCCCTCAAACCTCTTTCTTGTCCAAATCCACCTCCTTCAGAGCATACTTTGCCTGATTGCAAATGAAGGTTGAGGGGCTATTAACTGGCTTGCCAAATGTAATAAAATCTAGCCAACTCATGGTTGATGCTACATTTTAATTGAGAACTTCCTGGCTCACAGCCCACATTTTTAGCCACTACATCAACCACCTTCTCATCTGTGTATAGCCAATTTTACACTAGTAACACTTCACAAAAAGAAAAGTATTGCTGCATACATTTCCAGATGCAATTCTTATATCCCTGGAAGGCAGGTCGAAACCCTTATTGAGTACAACAACCCACAATAAACTCCTACTGCATATATTTAATGCATAATGGTTTTCACAGTACATAACCCTTTGAGATGTAATTCCTTGTGACACTTCAACTCTCTCTCCTAAATTATTTATAAATTGAACTTTATGAAGCAGAGATTGGTGCACTTAAAACGGCCAAAATGTCTGCACTAGACACATCTTCCTTTCAGTTACCCCAGTCAATCTGCAAGCTCTCCTGTACTCCTTGTTCTTTCAACCATTGCCTGTACCATAGAGATAATCAGCAGGAAGGGAATATTGGTGCCTAGACCAGAGTCTCATCCATACTGTTGTTTAACATGGATAGTTAAGTTTCCTATACCTTCATTAATTATGGGTTGTCCATATAACGTTTTTCTCTAAAACACTTCCTTTCCACACTTTCCTCTCCCTCAGTCTGGATTTTCTCATGTTCTCATGTTTCTCATATGGCTGCACCTGGTGTAGCAGATGAAGCTGGCAAAATGCACTCCTAGCCACAGAGGTCACTTGAATGTATCTATGAGTACCTCCAAGATATACATCTGCTCCTTTGGGGGAGGATGCAACCCCATCCAGAATAGACAGCTGGCCTATCTTCTGGACATAGGAACTACCTCCCCATATAGCCTATGTCTTCTCAGGGTCCTCATCCAGTCCACCACTGCATTAAGACACTGGTCCAGGGCTTGCACAGCCTCTCCTGATTCAGATGTTATGGACAAATAGAGCTGCATGTCATCAGCATCCCTATGGCACTGTGCTCCAAAATTGTAAATGACCACTTCTAACAGCTTCAAATAGATGTTAAGCAGTCCTGGGGACAACACAGTGCTTGTGGAATACCATAGCACAGGTGTCAGGGAGCTGAAGAGCACTCTCCAAATGGTACTGTCTGCACTCGACTGCAGGTAGGAATAGAACCACTGTAGAACAGTACCTCCGATATGCATCCCACAATCAGAGGATACAATTGTCAGTGGTATCGAAAGCTACTGAGAAGGTTGTACTTCCTGTCCCCCCTCCTAATCAGATCATCCATTGGGGTGATCAAGGCCTACGCAGTCCCGAAACCAGATCTAAACTCGGATTTAAGTTGATCTAGATAACCAGTTTCATCCGGCAACACTTGTGGTTGCTCTGCCACCACCTTCCCCTCAAAAAGGTTTTTGGCAATTGGCTAGTAGTCATCACACATCACTGGCTCCAGGATGACTTTTAAAGTGGCTGCAACACTGCCTCTTTAAGCGGGGTTGGCCCCACCACATTATGCAATGATGCATTTGTAATACCCTGGACCTGACTTTCCACACCATGGCTTTAATCAGCCAGGAAGGGCAGAGGTCCTTGCAGATCTTCAGTAGATCTTCAAATGAATGTTGCACAGCCAAAGTCCTTTGATGGCACTATAGCTATGACAGTGCATATCCTATTACCCTAAGTTTCAGGCAGCTTCCCAAATTCATTATGGTTGCATGTTGTGTTTCCCAGAACCTCTTGAGGTCACTGTCCTCACTCAGTACTGCAGCACTTGCTGTGCCATGCTCTGAATTTCAAGTGTCATCCCATACTCGCTGTGTGCAAGACTGAGTGTTTGTTCTAAAGAGTCATGTTCACACAGCGCCCAATTTCCAGTTCCTTTGGGTGGGTCTGCGCAGGCCTCTTAAAAGTTCTATTTCTCTGGAAGGGTACAGCTACTTGCAATTCTCATTCATTTCATGTTGTTCAGGATGCTTGAAACACCAGGTAGAACAAAGAATATGTAGCAAATCCAATCTGACAAATATTGCATATCCACAGAGCATACGATTTTTAGTGCTGGGTGCAGCAGGCATAGCAAGAACAAAGATAGCATTTTATCTGTTGATAAAGAAATAGATTCTCACCCATCCTATGTAGCACATCTATGCCGGCACTGCAAGCTACTAAGTGTAGAAAAGGCAGGTGTTTCCCACTGATTGCAAGCATATACAGTTCTTTCAGAAGCCTGAATAAAAATGGTGATCCCACTTAACTAGCTCTTAACTAGCCATTTACAGATTCAATAGCCAGGTTGTATGCAATGTGACACTATGTTTTTCATTCCTCTGAGGGTCAACGTGCTCCTTTTATGTGTAGTATTATCGTCTATCAGATTTCCACTGAGAAGAGTAACACCACAAATGTTAAAAACCTTACTCAAGGCTTGTCATTCAGATTCAAATACACCACCATTATCTTCCCTGCTCAGGGTCAACGCTCTCTTGAGCAATTACTCCTATTTCATTTTTACACATTGCACTATTGTAAGCTGCTGAATAAGTTTCTCTCCAGCAGCTCCTCTTTGTTACATGCTGAACTAGTTAAGAGCAATGCCCTGAAGAGGAGGAAGTGGCAACGCAAAGCAGAGGACTATAACAAGTATAAAATAGTTTTAGGCAGGGCCATCTCTTTCCAACTTTTGTTGGTTGCCAAAATAACAGAGATGTTTGTTCCGTATGTTAATCACAGAGAATATGGGCTCATGTCCCATTTGCAGGCATTGAAGTCTCTGCATATTATTGAACCTGACATAGGCAGGATGGCAGAAGTAACACTAAGCTTCTATCCCAATTTATGAAAGCAGTTGTTTAAAGTTAAGAGTTTCAGTTGGTTCCTAAAATCAATGTTAGTATATGCAAACCATCTGCCTAGTGAAGATGCTTGATCTATCAATGTGATGACCGTTCCAGTCGAGTCAGTAAACTATAATAATACATATCCCCAGCCCCTAACGGGAGTGCTCCTATTTAGGGTTCCTGAGAGCCAGAGGCAGGAATCTTGTAACACTGTTTGGGACTCTCAGGACTAGCCACCCCCTTCCTCCAGCAAGGCTTTGCTGCTGCCTTTTGTAGGTGTGCAGTTCACTTAGGATACTTACTCAGAAGATCCAGGGGGCAGCCTGAAGCATTTTCCATCTAGGTGAATGACGAAAAGCTGCAGCAGCAGGCTGGCTAAGGACTCTCTTTCAAGGAGCATGTTGGAGCCTTCTCTACCAACAACCCCACTTCTGAGTGAGAATCCTTCCCTGGAAATATCATCTGGATTTTAGCTCTTATTTTACTCCTGGCCAATAACTCAAAGTAGGAAGAATGGCTTAAAGCTTGAGAGTAGAAGAGAATTACTCTGAAAACCAGATTGGATGCTAATCACTTTTAGGACTATTCTTGAAATGTATTTGTTGGTTTTATAACAGTGAACTGTTGTGGCTTCTCCTAAAGAATCCTAGGAATGTCATTTATTACAGGAATCTCCCCATTTATGCAAGGGTTGTGTTCTAAGTTTCTAAAAAAATTAAGTTATAAAATGAAGCTTAAAAGGGAGGTAGGAAGGGGTACATTTACACCTCTTGTATACTCTTCAGCTATTTATACTTCTGTTACGTACTAAAAGGGTCATGTTTTTAAGGACCATATCATATTTTTGTAGCAGATATACAGACTTGCATGTGTGCAGGAGATACAGAATTGGCCAGTGGAGCTGGTCAGCATGTGTATTCATACTGCACATCCACCAGGATGTGCTTCCGGCTCCAGATTTTATTGTGCTTGCAGCAGTAAACATAGAAAAGCATGAAGTAGACACATGTCATGACAATGAGCTGTAACTGGCTACAGTTTGCATCCATTGTATGTTGTCAAATACACGCCATCATTTAAAAGCACTGATTTTATACAGCAAACATATTGTCATGTAATGTCCAAAGCAGGAACTCTATCCATTATTTTGCTCCTAGCATTCCATGTTCCTAACTGGAATCTGGCTTGGTAAAATAGTGATCAAATGTGCAGGAAAGAAAATGAAGTGTTGGACTTTGTATCCTGTGCACTGTTGCCTAACTAGCATTTTAATAATTATCTTGAGCATCTGGTGCCATTTAACCCTGCCCTGCTCCGTGCTCCTTTGAATCTTGGCATTCTTTCCAGTTCTAGGCTGTCTCTATGAGTAAGAGCCAAAGTGCAGAAGACAATTCCCATCCATGTCATTTTGCGAATAAGAAGTCCTAGAGCCATTAAATAACAGTCCATTTTACTCACAGTAAATTATAATTTCACATCCCTCAAAGAGCACACCACTTCCAGTGAGGCATATCCAATCCTAATGTGCAGCACATTCACTCCATCAGTATCTCTTTTCAAGTATGAGTACTTGTACCACAACCAGAAATAGTCACCCATAAAAGGTGAGTAGGAGTCAGCTGGAAACGCATGAAGGTGCTAGATGAATGAGAGACCCAAAGACAGGCCATTGGCTCTTAAAGAACTAGGATAGGATAGACACCATGCTAAACTAACACCAGTACTTAAGACCTGAAAGTTAGCAAGAACTATCTCTGTAGTGTCCCTACTTCGCAGGGGCTCAGCAATGGAATTTAGTTTTCAAAGCAGAAACTCACCAGACAGATCTATCCTTTGCTCTATAAAGAACAGCTACCTACTACTTTGTTAGCTTTCAAACCACTCACAGTCTGCACCGTGACACGTCATCCACAAAACTCTAAGACCCCACTGAGGATATTCTACTCACAGATGTCTGAACATACATTTGCTGTGTCTTAGTAGGCAACTAAATTGCTTTAATCTCAAAGGAGAAGCTTTTATTTCATTCATCTCAGCAGTTAAAATAAATTCAACCTGAACAGTTCGGTGTGCAAAGGAATTAGGATGGCAATCACCTGAACATATTTTAAGGGGGATTTATTAATGTTTAGTGCAAGTTTACAATACTTGAGGTGGGATGTTGCTTTAAAAAGGCATGTGAAGTCTTCTTAGAGTGGGGGGGGGGCATGCTTAGTAGTTGTGTTGTAGTAGTATCACAAATATGCCCAAGAGCTGTTATCAGGCTTTTAATTTGTGAGGCATCATAAAGCCAAAGGCAGTGGCTCCTTTGTAGTAGGTGCTTTGAAGTCTTTGGCAACAGCGAGGTCTCTCAGTCTTAATTTGGAAAAGTCTTCAGAGGTTGAGCATCCTCTGAGTTGGAGGGGGAGGGATCCTGTTATCCGCTAAGAATAGATCAAGCTACATTTGCTCACATGGATGAGCAGAGAGTAAGCTGACCCCAACACACAGGAATGTACAGTAGTACCTCGGGTTAAGTACTTAATTCGTTCTGGAGGTCCGTACTTAACCTGAAACTGTTCTTAACCTGAAGCACCACTTTAGCTAATGGGGCCTCCTGCTGCTGCCGTGCCGCCGGAGCACGATTTCTGTTCCCATCCTGAAGCAAAGTTCTTAACCTGAAGCACTATTTCTGGGTTAGCGGAGTCTGTAACCTGAAGCGTATCTAACCCGAGGTACCGCTGTATAGGGGAAATTTCCATCTTCTATGACAACTAGTAAATAAGCATGTACAGTCATACATCGGGTTGCGAACGCTGCGTGTTGTGCGTTTTCGGGTTGTGGACTGCACCGAACCCGGAAGTACCAGAACGGGTTACTCCCGGGTTTTGGCGCTTGCGCAGAAACACAAAATGACGTCATGCGCAGAAGCACTGAAGCGCGTCACACGCGTGCGCAGACGTGGCACTGCGGGTTGTGAACATGCCTCCTGCACAGATCACGTTCACAACCCAAGGTATGACTGTATGCTACTTCAAGGCAAGGCTTTCCTACTCCACCCAGTCTCTACCTAGCATGTGTGTGTACACATACACCCAACAAGATCTGTACAAATTATTTATTGACCCTTAGCAGTTGTGCAACACTAAAAAAAAGTATCCCTAAACAGCTTATGACACCAAATAGAAGCAATCAGCCACAACCCTAACATATGGGCTACATTCCCTGAAAACCTTGTAGCATCATTTTCCCTCTATCCCGCACCTCCTCTTTCTTGGGTGATCATCTATGTAACACTAACAAAACAAAATCACCTACAACCAGCCAACTTGTTACAGCTGGGTTCCCAAGGCATCACAATTATCACCAAAAGTTAAATGGAACAGACATTTAAACATAGTGCTTTTTCCAAAGAAAAGAAAAGAAGAAAAGAAAGAAAGAAAGAAAGAAAAAGAATTCCCCCAAGTCCCTCAAAGGCCTCCTGGCCAATTTCATATATATTAGTGTTTGCTGTGGTTTGTTCCTGTTCAGATCTTCCAAACAAGGACACACACTCTCTTCATCTTATTGGGGTGCCACAATTCAGCACGGCAGCCCACTTAGTTGCCTTCCACCGATGGGCAAGTTTGAGGAGATCCCTTCCAAGAAAGAGGAGAGCAGTAAAACAACATACACGTAGAAAACACTCAATCCTTAAAACAGGAGTGTACACACCAGTTGAAGTAGTCAGCTGATGATGGAGAAGTGCGGCCTCGATGTAACTATGGGCTGCTTGTGCTCCTGAAAGAAGAAACTGGTGCTGAAGTTGCATCATTGTCCAGAGGGATCAGTTCTTAAAAATGGGGCAAGAGGCTGACAGTGATGTGCAGATCAAGTTCTCCAGGCATAGTCACAACAAATAGCTTGAAAACGGTGTCACTCTGCTCCATGTAGCCTTGTTCCATTATTTCTGCAGGATTCAGACAGTCAAGCCTGGAGCAGTCGTAACAAAAGCAGCCTCAAGAGCAAGCAGGGAGAAGCAATTCCCTGTCAACAGTCAGCAAGTCCTACAGCCCTTTTAAATATGGAGAAACAGATTCAAACACACAGCACCCCAGCGACATGGCAAAGGTTCAGCCTTAATTCTTTCCCAGGAAGAGATGGGCAGGGCAGGGCAGATATACAGAGTACCACAATCACTTCAGCTCACCAAGGAAGTTCAGGAGTGCTTTGTGGAACTCCTGAGGCTTATCAAGGTAACAGGCATGGCCAGCTCCAATGAGCATGACAACTCTGGATTTGGGAATCTGTTGAAGGCTCTGAAGAGACTGAGTGCCCAAGCCAGTATCACGCTCTCCATAGATAATCAACGTTGGAATCTAGAAAGATCAAAACATTAACACGTCAGTAATGTTCCAAAGGGCCTGGTGGAAGTCAGCATGGGAAGTACAATCCCTGGAGCGCTGGGGATGAAGAAATGCCATACTTTTATGTATGGGCACTTGTGGGCGCTTCTTTGAAAGCTCTGCTGGAAATGTATTGGTAACATTTCTGGGCTTCCTTTCCAGCCAAAGCAAGTGCTCAAGATGACATACAAAAGCACACATAAATCAGAACATTAAAAAGCAACAGATTGAAAACAACTATAAGGCTATGCACCCTTATAATATACATTTTAGCTGAAAGTGTAAAGGTTATAGGGGCCAATCATCAGCTTGGTAGGAAGTTTGAGATTGGGATTTACAATTGCAGATGTACTATTCCTCCTCGATTCTCACCTGACGAGGAGAATAATAATAATAATAATAATAATAATAATTTATTTATTTATTTATTTATTTATTTATTTATTTATACCCCATCCATCTGACTGGGTTTCCATAAAGCAGCAGCTCATACAATATTCAGATATGGAAAAAGTTACTTGAGATAGGACAGCCAGTGTTTGATGCACTACTGTCCCATATGGTCAGCTACATACTATGCTGTACACATCATCTGGACTAACACAATGGCCAAATGACTGGAATATTGTATGAGCTGCTGCTTTATGGAAACCCAGTCAGATGGATGGGGTATAAATAATAAATTATTATTATTATTATTATTATTATTATTCTCATCAGGTGAGAATCGAGGGGGAATAGTACATCTGCAATTGTAAATCCCTATCTCAAACTTCCTACCAAGCTGATGATTGGCTTATTTCCACCAGCTTCTTTCTTTTGTGATTATGAAGCCAGGGTGATTGCTATGCCTAGCAACACTCATCATCACTTCACTTTTGCAAAGCTCCACATCTCCTTCCTAATTATGCATTTCAATGTACACCAAATAAATCTGATTCAACAAGTGTGCCTGTTGCCAAGATGCAAAGAAGTAAGTCTACCTAGAGACCTTCAGGCAGAAGAGGATGTTGGGAACCAAGTATCTCCCGAAGGAATACATTATTACAAACTTACATGACTGCACGATCATGTGAGGAGCGACTTGTTTTGTAAAAGGCTTTTTTCGTAACTGACTAAAGGGACTAAATGTACAAAACATGCTGGCACAGAAGAAAGATGTACAAGAGTAGCAAATGAGGTGCCCTCCAGATGCTGTGGACGACATCTCCCATAAGCTCGTCAGCATGGCCAGTAGTCAGGAATGTTGTCTGCAACACCCGATGGGAACCACAGTGGCTGCCTCTTGCTGTAAGGAGTAGGTAGGCCAGTGCAACTGAGAGAAGAAGCCTGTTCTCATTGTAATCTGGGTGGAGTCCTGTGCACCTGCTGCTCTGCAGAAGCGTTGTACCCAGAATTAGGCGGATGAAACAAGAGAGCATACATTTCCATACCTAGAGAAACTGTTTCCATATACAGTGGTACCTCGGGTTACATACACTTCAGGTTACATACGCTTCAGGTTACAGACTCTGCTAACTCAGAAATATTACCTCGGGTTAAGAACTTTGCTTCAGGATGAGAACAGAAATTGTGCTCCGGCGGCGCAGCAGCAGCGGGAGGCCCCATTAGCTAAAGTGGTGCTTCAGGTTAAGAACAGTTTCAGGTTAAGAACGGACCTCCGGAACGAATTACGTTCTTAACCCGAGATACTACTCTACAGAAGAGTTAATACCGAGGCAGCAAAAGGCAGAGAAAGAATGGAATGGTAGGAAAGATGACTAACCAGGAACAGAGACAAGAGGCTGTATTAAACTAACTTTTACTCAGAGTAGAACCTTTAAAAATAATAAACAATTTCAGTCATAAGCATTGATTTTAATGGATCTACTCTGAGTAAAAATGGTTAACTAAAACCCAAAGAGGCAGAAAAGCCTGGAAACTGTTCAAAATTACTGAACTCTGTTATTTTCCTGAAATTTCTTATCCTTAATCCAGTATGTATTCCCTCCCCACCCCCCGCAAAAAAAGTCAAGCAGGCCTAAAGCTTCCTTCTAAACAATGAAGGTCAACTTCCCTGGGATGCCAGATGTTATGCCAAATTCTGTACCTGCTGTGTGTTCACATTATTGGTTTTACACAGGTTCCCTTCAAAGCATGAGAGATGCACTTGTGAACGAAGACTAGGCTGACATTCACTTTTTCCGCTCCACCACTAGAATCGTGTGCTAAGACTTGCCCCCATGATATCTTTATCAAATGAGCTCCAGGCCACAACATTAGAAGGGACACCACGACACAGCTCCCTCTCTCTTACCTTGACCTGCTGATACTGCTGAGTAGTGAAGTCCTTGGTGCCTACAGGTGCAATGGGCACAAAGCCCTTCAGCTGCTCCCCACTAGCCAGAAGGAACGGAATAGAATAGCGACCACACATGGAAGAGCTTATCAAAACAGGCTGCTGGAGTCCCAACTCCTTGAAGACTTGCTGCAGGAAAGCAACACGGCCTTGTGCTGTCTCAACAGTGCTGGAGCTTGGGGACTCCCCATAGCCTGTTGAGAAACAGAAGGAACTGGGGTAATTAGACAGCCAGGACACACAGAGGCAACAATCAACATGCACTGGTGGAAAAACATGAGACTGATTCCAGCTACTAACTTTACCAACCAATCCCCATTGCCCAAAGTGAAGAAAACTATGCCTTGCACAAGCTCAGGCCACTGTTGTCACTTTGTTAAGCACACAGATCTAGGTTCTTTCCTCGATAGCATGGTTTTCCTCTGTCCAATCCTGTGGACAATCAGGGTCTTAGGAAGGTTGCAGAGACAGAGTTAATTGATCTTTGCCAGTGGTGGTTTCTTTAGTTACTTAGTGGTTAAGAGGGTGAGCCATGAGCCAAGCGCCTCCCATTTCAAATCAACCAAGTAATCTATAAGGTGGTCTCCTGCAAGTCGCAGCCTCTCAGTATTATGGGAGCAATATTATTGAATTACCTTACAGTGCTATTGTAGGAATTACCAACATATTTGATTCCTTCTCTCAAAAATGCAGTGATTATGAATGCTAAGCATCATTGTCATTTAAAGAACCTGCACCAGCATTAAGTGTGTGGAGTGGGGGTGGGGGGAGAAATCACTCCACTAACACTGAGGTTTGCTGCAAAATGCAGAGCTGAGTTAGCTCCTATGAAACAAAGACTCAAGGAAGCTGAACATTCAAGGAGAGATAACTACATGGCTTTGCTGCTAAACCAACTAATTTTCAACCTGAACTTACTAGCGATTACTTCTGACTTCCTTTGGAGAAGATGCAGCGATCCGTCTAAAATTTACACCACTAAGCAAAAAGTACCTTCAACTCATAGGTCACTGCTTACTGCTAATTAGCAGCCACCTTGTGCTCTAATGCAAGCCAAACTTATCTAGGCTAGTTCTGTCACATCTCCAAGGCAATGAGTAACTATGACAAAGAATCCCAGAGCAGGGACCAAGCATTGCCCTCTAGTGAACGGTGTTGCCTGAAAGAAGAATATATCCAAGAAAGATGGGTAGGCCGTTTCCCCTTATCTCACTCGTCACAGACTTCACAGCACCCTGAAATGATGGGTGCTGTAGTCCAACAGCATCTAGGGTCCTAAGATCAGAGAACACTGAAAGCATCATTGGAATCTGGTGGCCTCATGGAAGATCTTCTAGGCGGCCATTTGCCAGTCAGCAGTATAACTGGCTTATTCATGGTCATTGGACTAAGCTGTCTGGGAATGATGTGAGTTATAGTTTAACAGCTGGGGAACTCAAGAAAACTGCCTGACTTTGTACAGTACTTCAGTCACTTTTCCCCCAATGTGATTGATGGACAGGGATATTGGCAGGTCCTTTATTTCTGTGGCATTCATGTTGGGAAGGAGTTAAGGATCCCTTTACCACAGTGGTGGCCAAACTTGGCCCGCCAGCTGTTTTGGGACTACAATTTCCATCATCCCTGGCCACTGGTCCTGTTAGCTAGGGATGATGGGAGTAGTAGTCCAAAAACAGCTAGAGAGCCATGTTTGGCCACCACTGCTTTACCAGTTGCTGTTGGCATCCATCTGCTTAGAGGGCATCCATCTGCCCTCTAGGGTGAAGTCAAACCGCTGCGTTAGCAGCACCAAAGTAACCTCCCCAGGGTGCAAGCCTGGGAAGTGTGTGTGGAGGTCTTGGGCTGCCCAGACAAGAAGACCCTCCTCTTGGCCTCACTGAGGTGGTCCAAAGGACAGCACAACACTACATCTGGCACCAGCCTGGCTGCAGGAGTTGCCGGAATGAGGCGCACAAGACGCCATTAGGGATTTACTCCTTAGCCTTTTCTTCTCCAGAAGATATCCCACAAAACAGAAAAGGTTTAGGACCAGAGTTTTCCTTGTCCAAGAAGGGCTACCTTCCCAGACTGACTAGCCCAGTCTGCCCCTCACTTCCTCTACATCATGAGCAGAAACGGCCTTCTTGACTGTTGGACCCACTATTGGTTTCATCTGCTCAATCCGCCAAAGCTTGTCTTTGTATGGAGGGAAAGCCCCAAACTCACTGAGGGTTTGAGACCCATCAGCTACCCTCACATGGTTAGAAGGCCAGTCAAAGCTGCTCCTGGGCTGTGGCTGCTGTTGCATGCTGACAGCTTCTAGGAGCCTCAGCTGAGAGCTGAGTAGGGGGTGGGGACCAAAGATAGACAAACTACCCCAGGAGAAGCATGACACGTCCCTGCCATGAGGTACAGTGGTACCTCGGGTTACGAACTTAATTCAATCTGGAGGTCCGTTCTTAACACGAAACCGTTCTTAACATGAGGTGTGATTTTGCTAATGAGGCCTCCTGTTGGCAGTGCGCAATTTCTGTTCTCATCTGGGGCAAAGTTTGCAACCTGAGGTACTACTTCCGAGTTAGCGGAGTTTGTAATCCGAAGCGTTTGTAACCCGAGGTACCACTGTACTACCTCTAACACCCATACATGCCAAACCTTTACCCCTGCCCCAGTTATGTGGGAGTAGTTTAGTGAACACAGTAAGTGGTGCTTTTTCTTATACCTTTGCTCACTGTCAACTAAAGTGCCAGTGATGAAGTTAGATACACACATTTTTATGTTATTTCTCCCTGATGAACTGTAAGAGCACATAAAGCTCCAACATGGGTAAGTCTGCAGCTTATTCTCACCAGGCAAATCAATGGCTATTGCACGATATCCATTCTCAGAAAGTAAAGCTAGTGTCCCCAATTCTTCCCATTTTTTGGAATTGAAGGACTGACCATGCAGGAAGATCACTGCCAACCTGGAAAAGAAAACACAGTGTATAGTCTATTTGCAAATGAAGAAACAAACAACAAATACAGAAGTAATGATAGCCTGGATGGGGGTGGGAAAGCAGTAGATTTTCTGAAGGGGAGGGTATATACACACTCCAGCACTTGTGAGCTGCACACAGCCTAGAATTAAATGTAAATGAGGAAGAGAGTTCACACTTCACACAGTAACACAGGACTGCAGCAAAGGATATACACACATTTAAGATACAGTGGCATAGTAAACAGTACTCAGGTTCTCCAACACAGAAAAATGAAAGTAAAATATTTTATAGGTGTGGGTATTGAGAATGAGGATTGCAGATCGTCACCACTGATGTCACCAGCGCTCACCAATAAGAACTCATGTCAAAGAAAGTGAGAAATTATTTCATTATATGACTAACAGCAAGGATTTGTTAGTGAAATATTGGAGAAAGAATGAATTTCCTCATCTGAGGTAATAGTTTACAAAACTTTGGGAACCGGCAGTTTTACATAAAATTATCTAGTTGCTTTGGGTGTGACAAGGGCGGCGGCGGCGGGGCCAGTGGCAAGAAAGGGCTCCTTTCGGGCTGCTTGTCCCTCTGCTGCTGCCTCTGCCACTCGCAAGAGCAGGCATAGGAGCTGCAGTGGGGAGAGGCGCAGCACAGCACAGTGCCTCTCCCAACCACAGCTGGGAGAGGCACTGTGATGCCCTTGCGAGAGGTGGGTGGCAGCAGTGGGACCAGCGGCGAGAAAGGGCTCTTTTCGGGCCACTCCTCCCTTTGCCACTGCTACCTGCCTCACTCGAGTATAAGCCATGGGGGGCTTTTTCAGCATAAAAAATGTGCTGAAAAAGTTGGCATATGCTCAAGTATATACAGTATCTGTCTGTCTGTCTCTTTAGTGCTGAAATATTGTGCTTGACAGCTAGGAAAATGAGATTCTTTACAACAAATGTGCTAGCTGAGGAAAAAGGTGTTTGGATCTTCTGCAATAACATAGGACTTGCACAATAAAGCTACCACCTGAAAAGTCCAATAGGTTAGCACAACAAACATAGGAGGAAAACTTCAGCATCAGCAAGACTCAGCAGGCTATTGCTATGTTGAACATTTCTGCACTTTGCTGGAAAGAAACAAAAAGATCTGTGAAACAGCTGATCCAGAGGTAAAGTCTAGATCTGGATACTTCACCATTGTAACAGTCATCTTTTGGCACCTCTGAGTGGAAAAGTAACTGAAACGCCAAAATGTATTTATTCTCCCAAGTGCTGAAGGATCATTTTTAGCAGCAGAAGTGCAGCTACCAGGATAGTTTTAATTCAAAGATGCTTTAGATAACAGCCATCTTGGTTTAGTCAACAAGCACTTGCGTATCTGCAGAGGCACAGAATGCACTGCTGGATCAAAGGAAGAACAATTTGTCAAAATTTGTTTTGTCTCTAGTAGTCTGATTATTGCATGAGGACACACTACTAGAATCATAACCTAAGCTGATGCAGTTGCAAACTGTCAGTATGGACAGGCTGCCATGGAACTGGTTTATTATTTAAGGTGACAAGGGCCATTTTATCTCATTACAGTCAGAGTTCGGGGGCGGGGCTTACCTTTCAGTGAAGGGTGGCCCATCTTTCTGTACCTGTACAGCTTCTCTAAAGAAAACAGAGGGATTTTGCAGAACTGTCCCTGTCAAGATGGTGATGTTGCCTGTGCCTTGACCCTTATTCATTTCTTCCTCCATAGCCCTTGGCTTGGGGATGTCTACCGAGGATGTGAATCTCTCATGCTGGATTGCCGGCAGCAACAGGTAGAGGACGAAGGTGACAAGGACTCCTAAGACCAGCAGCCCCAGCCTGTTGCGGATCAAAGTCATAGTCATCTTTTCTGAAAGAGTTTGAGACAGAAAGGAAGGAAGAGAACCACTAGGATCAGAGAATTTGAACACAGGCAAGGAAACAGGTGAATTCTATACAGCAACTCAAATTGCAGGATTACAAGGATTACAAATTGCAGGAAAGACTCAGGAAAGATTAAGGAGGCTGTGTCCAGAGTAGCCTCTCTTTGGGCATGTGGCCTTCTCTGTAACAGCATGCATACTCCAAATAAATAATAAAATGATCGCACTGGGTAGTGGTGCTTTGACCCAGGTTCAGTGTAGGAACCATATATCCCCAAAACCTCTTCTGATTTTGTACCACAGAAACCTAGTCCTTTTGCTGAGAGGTTCAGAGAACCCAAGATGCCCCAACTCATCTTGCTCAACATTAGCTACTTCAAGTTTGTCTCTGCATCAGTGATATTCTCCAAGTTTTTACGATACCTGCTGGAGCTGGGTAGGCTGAGGCCAAAAGTTGCAATTGCCCAAGCAGCTTAGGAACAATTAAGTTCTACTAATGCTTCAAGCCTGCTTCTACACATTTTCAGTACATCCTCCAGGAACAGCTCTGCTAGGTCCCATTTGCTGCAGTGGCCATCTAGATGCCACTGGTAAGCCCACAACCTGGGCATGAGCACAATGGCACTCCCTCACTGTTTGCCCAGGCACTCAGAAGAGCCGCCCCTCTGATTTTAAACCAGGCAAAGAAAAAAGGTGGGCTGGCATGGGCCACAAGGGCCACACTTTTAATGGGCCCCAACCAAGAGTTCTGCACTTGTGCTCCTCACCTACAGAGGGCAGGGCAAACCACTGCCTGCTTGCTCATGCCATGGCAGATGAGAACATAGTAACAATGAAAGGAAGTACAGCAGCAGCTTGAAACAATGAGAAGGTTGGGCCTGTACTAAGAGGCAGGGGACTAATGATAACTTGACTGAGAGCTCTCCAAAACCTGCAACTGGCACTGACAACTTGCCATTAATAAAAAGAATGTATATTGCACCATGTCTCTTCCCCAGCACAGTGGTCAAGGTCCGTCTAGAAGGCTGGCCTATCATGTTTTCATCAGCCACACAACTGGCAAAAATTCAGAAATGCGTTTCACTCCCCAGTTTACTGGATTTCTATGCTAATGAATGCAGAAATTCAGCAGCGACTCACACAGTTATTAATGCACAGGAGATCTGTTAGTGAAAAGGTGACAACTCAATCCTCTTTTCTCTCTCCCCATTTGCAACCCACCATTCTCATACCCATCCAGAGGGAGCCTGCTAGGTGTCCCTCTGTTGCCTCTTCCCAATACCTTTTCCAAATCCCCCCAGGTTTTTTCAAAATTTATTTTGCTGACTCACAACACACATGTTCAACAAGCATAATGCAATATACCTAATGTAACAAATAATACAAACTTCCCAGCCAAATGGAATAGCTGGTATCACTAAACGGACTCTCTTTCGTTGGCTTGTTTATCACTAGGCTGTTATTCCCATAGGAAACATGTTCCCATAGGAAACAAAGTTATCCTTATGCTTCGCCTTATAGTGCCTAAGGCTGTACATCATCCTAAACTCCTAGCATTCCAGTAGACATTGAAAAGGCTCATTTTTTAAGTAAATGCATTGCCTCTTAAATCTCCCGTTCCTTAATTCTAACAATAATAGCTAATTCAACCATAAACGATATCCTACACTCTTAGGAGCCTTTTCTCCAGGGAAGGCAGACTGATATTTGTTCTATTTAGTAGTTACAGCTAATATTGCAGCTGTCAGTGAGTGAACCGTCATATCAATATGCTCTGGTAAAACAGCATAGGTGCAGGAATCTAACATTTGGTGGGCCCTCAGTTCCCCAGCCCTGGTCAAGAGGTCCTGTGCAGCTCACTCAACAGTGGGCAGGGAGGGGTGGGATTCCTGTTCCCATGAGCCCCAACCAGAATGACCAACAGTCAGGGATGACGAAAACTGCAGTAACATTTTGTGAGGCAGAACACACCTTGATAAGGGGGAGGCAAAAGAGGGAAGGGACCCCAGATTCCAAAGATGTTTCAAAACGTGCTGCTGATTTTCAGCAACTGGTATTCAGAAGCAGTACAGCCTCCAAGTGTGGAGGCACAGCACAGTCACCATAGAAAGTAGCCACTGCTATACTTCTCCATGAATTTGTCTAATCCTCTTTCAAAGTCATCCAAGTTGGTACGCATCACCACTTCTGTAGTTTAACTATGCACTGCATGAAGAAGTGCTTTCTTTTATCTGTCCTGAATCTTTCAACATCCAGCTTCACTGGATCTCCACAAGTTCTAGTGTCATGAGAAAGGGAGGAAAACTTTTCTCTATCCGGTTTTTCCATGCTATGCATACTTCTATAATGCCACCTCCTACTCGCCTTTTCTCTAAACTAAAGAGTCCCAAACGCTGCAACCTTTCTTCACAGGAATAAACAACTTTCACAGAAGCTATCCCAAGATATTGCATACCTCACAAGGCTTGCAGTGATGGTAAATCTTAGCTAGTTTTCATTCCTTTGTATCCGTTACTAACTACTTTTTACTCAAAATAAAGAAGGGACAGAGATAGCCAAAACAAAGCTGCACACTAGTGTGAAATTCACAATCATAAGAAAGAAGGGCCATGGCTTCCTGGCTCAGATTTCAATTTATCCTTATTCACCATAACCTTTCACCAGCTACCTTGTTGGATTTTATCCAGCAGCTGGGCTGCAGATTTGCTGTCCTTGAAGATGTAGGTTTTTCCCTGGTGCACCACCTTTAACTTTGCAGGGCTCAAGACGTAAGCCCGAGCTCCTGCCTTCAGGAACTGTTGCTTGAGTGCAACGAAATGCTTCCGCCTGGCGTACGTGGCAGGGCTGAGGTCAGGAAAGAAGGATACCTTGTGTCCGTTGAACTTTGTTGTCTGGGAAGCCCACGGTGCGTTCAGTATCCTCTCCCGATGGCGTACATCTGAGAGAGTTATTAGCACTGTACTGCCACTACCATCGTGGGCATGCTTTGCTGGGAGACGGTATGCACTTTCAATGCAGATGGGAACCTCCTTCCCATTTAAATCCAAGGCAGCTGGCATCAGATTTTCTAGGTACGGAATGAGGTTGACATCTCCAACAGCTGCTGGGACACCAGTGACCCTTAAGTTCCGAGCTCGCACTCTGTTCTCTAGGCTCTCCAGCCTGCGGTCGGCCACCAGGCGCCCTACTGCCAGTTCCCTCATCAGAGTGGAGTGTTTGACAACACAGCTTTGCGTGGACACCACCTTTGTTTCCAGAGCTTCTACCCGACGGTCCGTCTCTTCCAGGTGCTTCTCCAGTCTGGCCAGTCCAGCCGAGAGAGAAGACAGGGCTTGACCTAAAGCATCCCGCTCAGATATTATCTGCTCCAACAGCTCTTGAATCAAATTTGCCACAGACGAAGAGAGGTGCACCCGATGGATTCTTCCACCGTCTTTCAGGAGCTTAGCGCTACTATCTCTTGGGTGCCTCTGAGCCCCAGCCATTCCCCCTCAGCAAAGAGGAAACATTAACAACCTCAAGACAAAGCAGAGACCATTCCTGCCGGGACAAGCACACAGCTTCCCACTGCTCCTGCCTGGTTAAGTATAGCAAGACACACCCTTGTTTACAAGCCTTTTTTTTTTAACCTCCCACTTGCATACACACCTTCCCTTTTCCCCCTCCTTCAATTCCTTCAGTGACACAAAAAGGAGCATAAAGCGGGCACTGCTGATGAGGAAACCCTTGCTGGACACTTTGCTGAAGGCAGAGAGATGTAAAACTGAGTTGTCAGTTGTTATGGCAATCATATTATTATATACATGAAACATCCACATCCCAGAACCCCCACATGTTCTACTCAGCAAACTAATCTCCCATGTCAGTGGCGTAGCGTGGGGGGTACAGGGGGGGCCGGGCGCAACATCTGGGGGTTAGGGGCGCAAATCCACGGGTTAGGGGGCACAAATTACTTGCCTTGCCCCGGGTGCTGACAACCCACGCTACGCCACTGTCCCATGTAGTTGCAGCCACAGGTGCTCATAGATTTAAAAAGGAAGAAGGAAACAAAACCAGGGAGCCCCAAAATGTCACCTGCTCTATCCCTCTTGGAAAACTCCCTCAGATATAACAAATAGGTATACATTTTCAATGGTCTTGGGGGCCTAAGAAACTAAATACAGTATAGCAGAACTGGGGAAGAAGGGAGGGCGTTCTTTGCCATGGAAGAGTGTGCTTTTTGCCGTTTAAGGTGAAGCCGCTGCTGAGTTAAAACGAAAAGGAATAAAAATTCCTGAAGTAAACAAAGAAGGGTTTGCGCGGCGCTTAGCAACAACCGAGCTCGGCTTCTCGCTTCCTTCGATGCAAAACCTTGCATAGAGTCTCTTAGCCAACTCTGACCCCCACATCTCTCTCCCTACTCCCCACCTGGCGGGTCTGGCCGGCTGGTCTCCCCCACGTCCGAGCTCCCCAACCCCTACAGGGAGCGCCCCCCCCCAACCAACGGCGCCGCGCCCATCTCCCGCCCCTGCGCGCGGCGGCGGCGGCGGCGGCTTCTCCTCCGCCAGCCACGGGCTTTGCACGCAGCCAGCGAGCGAGCGAGCGAGCCCGGCAAGCGCTGCGCTCCCCCGCCCAGAGGACAGCCCGGCCGGCCCGTGACTGTACCTTCACTTAGCAGCCTCCGCGGCAGCTGCGTCCTGCCTCCTCCCCCGCCCCCTGCGACACACTTCGACCCGGCTGGCTCGGAGCGAATGGCGCCACGGCGAAGCCTCCCCGCCCCGCTTCCACGGGGCCTAGCAGAAGAAGAAGCCGCCGGCCTGCTCGCCTTGCTCTTCTCCAGGCGGAAGGCTACACCTAGCGGCCGGAGGAGGGACTACGCAGCGTCTCGGGCAGGAGCGACGCAGAAGGCGGGGTCGGGGCCTGGTCAGCTAAGGAGGGAGGGAGATCCCCTGCTTGCCTTATGCATATTCATATGCATGGCGGCTCATGAATACACGATGATCGCGATTGAAAATTAGGACCTCTGTGTGTGTGTGTGTGTGTGTGTGTGTGTACACCCCACAGTAGCTTTGGGCTGTGCCAACTCACGCATCCAAACCTCCAAGTGAATGTGTCCCCCCAGCCCAAATCTGCCTTGGGTGCAAAGACACTGTCAAATGTGACTTATTATTAATTGCACTTATTCGTTAGTACTTTTTACAAAAAGTAAAAGCGACTTACAACCTGAGGTCCAGTTGTGATGCTGGGGTTCAAGATCTGCTATTATTTCTGCAGCAGGGTGCCTGCATCCGGCATCAGCAAGCCACCCAATGAGCAAGAAAGGGGTGCTTTTTAGCTTTTTAGCAATTGAGAAGCTAATCAGAGTGAAAGGAGGTGAATTGGCCACTGAGGATTGGCTCCTAAGGTCTTTCTGAAGAAGGCGTGCAGGAAGAACACCAAGGAGGGGCAGTTCTGTGTGCTCCAAAGCTCAGCATTTAAGAACCCTGGAATTATAAGATGCTTCAGTTTCTGGGAAATGGTGTGCAATCTCTGTTAACTTGCAATGGGACATCAAGAAGAAACAGCTTAAGTCACCCAGAAAGAAGACATTGGAACACTCAAAATCACTTGCCCATGCATTGTTAAATTATTATTGTATAATTATGGAATAAGATTATACACTAATTTTAGAAGGTTGTATAATCTAATTTTAGAAGGTTGTATAATCGGGACGCAGGTGGCGCTGTGGGTTAAAGCCTCAGCGCCTAGGGCTTGCCGATCGAAAAATCGGCGGTTCGAATCCCTGCGGCGGGGTGCGCTCCCGCTGCTCGGTCCCAGCGCCTGCCAACCTAGCAGTTCGAAAGCACCTCCGGGTGCAAGTAGATAAATAGGGACCGCTTACCAGCGGGAAGGTAAACGGCGTTTCCGTGTGCGGCTCTGGCTCTGGCTCTGGCCAGAGCAGCGATGTCACGCTAGCCACGTGACCCGGAAGTGTCTCCGGACAGCGCTGGCCCCTGGCCTCTTAAGTGAGATGGGCGCACAACCCCAGAGTCTGTCAAGACTGGCCAGTACGGGCAGGGGTACCTTTACCTTACCTTTTATAATCTTAAACGTTCCCAGGATTCTTTGGTGGGAAGTAATATGCTTTAAATGTACAGTGTTCTTTAGCCTTTGTGTAAACTAATCTGCTCCCACCCCTCAAAAAAAAACATACATTATCTAGCCATTAAGATAATCTCCAGCAAACCTACTCTAAAATTTGCTGCTTCCATATCAGATCTCAGGAGGGAGAAAGAGAACCAGACCCTCCCTCCCAAGTGCTGTTGGTGTGCAAATCCCAAAGCTCAATTCTGGATGTCTCTTTTCCGTTCACTCAAACTGCAGTCTGTGGTTCTCCATCCACAGTCAGGTTGCCTGGTCTCCCTGGCAAGGGGTGGGTGTCAATAGGGATGAATCATCTCCAAACGCTCACTCTGGTCTCAAGTCATCTACCTGTAAAGGTAAAAGGTAAAGGGACCCCTGACCATTAGGTCCAGTTGTGACCGACTCTGGGGTTGCAGCACTCATCACACTTTATTGGCCGAGGGAGCCGGCGCACAGCTTCCGGGTCATGTGGCCAGCATGACTAAGCCGCTTCTGGCGAACCAGAGCAGTGCACGGAAACACCGTTTACCTTCCCGCCAGAGCAGTACCTATTTATCTACTTGCACTTTGACGTGCTTTGGAACTGCTAGGTTGGCAGGAGCAGGGACCGAGCAACGGGAGATCACCCAGTCGCGGGGATTCAAACTACCGACCTTCTGATCGGCAAGCCCTAGGCTCTGTGGTTTAACCTACAGTGCCATCCGCGTCCCCATCTACCTGTAGTTTCCCTAATAAAGGATGTATTTCACAACATGGCCTGTTGAAAATAAGAAACATTTGCACTCATTCAGGCTCTCTCCTTTCTAACCCCTCCTAAACTTACAATGCTATCTCTGAAGTCTGATCCCCTGCCCTGGTTATCAAAAACAAACAAACAAACCAGCTTTTCTTATACAGTACATGAATGAACACATTAATAAGCATTAAAAGTGTACACGACTCATTCAATCAAAGCACAAAAGTACATTTCTCCGTCCCCGGAATGATTCTCTTCCATTGTAGTGAATATCAGACTCCAATTTGTGATTGGAATGCCAGGTTCATTGACAACGGAAGCAGTGCAGGTTTGCATTTGTTGATTTTCCACCTGTAGCTGTGAAAGGTACAAAAAAACTTGCCAGGGGGAAAAACAAACTAGAAAGGGAGAAAAATCTCAATTATATAATACTTCCATCACTTTGAGGAGATAGAAGCATAATGAGAAAACCTTTAGCATTTAAAGTTCATGTAACATGTTGAATGCAGTTTTACAGAACTCTATAATTATGTAAACATTCACCAACAGTGATGTATGATGTGTATGGTAATTTTTCATGAATTCACTCTTACGTATGATACAATAGCCTTCTAATTTACAAGCAGAGGATAGTAGACAAGCCACCAACCTTTTCAGTCCTTCCTCTGCCCATGCTGTTCCCGTATTTCAACTTAAATATTGCAGAGCCACCATTTCTGCCTTCCTTTTCAAACATGTGTGTTCCGAAATCTGCCAAGCTTTCCATGGATCCAGTTACAAATTACACTCGCATGAAAAAATGTATTGTTTTCTCACAGTATTGTATTTCTCACATTTCAACCCTTTTGCAGCAAATCACATGCATACATGCACGGTGTGTGATATTATTATACTTTAACTGGTTTGTATTGAAAACCCATGTGAGAACAACCAAGTTCCTAGTCTCTGTGGTTTCAGAGAAAAGCTTGGAAATGATGCTGAAGCATATTGTGTAAGAAAAACACGGGGGCCTAATTTGAATGGTAGAATGTTTGGTATCTGGTGGGCGGGGCTTGTGTGTTATGCTCCGAATCAGCCTCTTCTTGCAGTGTGAGCTCTGTTCTGTTCAGTTAAGAGGGACCAACTGCGTCTTCTTGTTTCTTGCCTCAGACTTGCCTCATGTTGCATTTAAGTTTTTCTCTTTTTTATGATAATATTTATTAAGTTTTCATTTTTCAACCAAACATTTAGAACATATCTTTTCATCACCTATAATTTGACTCCTTCGAGTCTCGAACTCCCCTTCATCCCCCCCCCAACCGACTTTCTATCTTCCTTACATAATTTCCTCGCATTTCCAATTCCCCCTATCTTACCTAGTTCCATTCCTTAAGCATTTAAGTTTCTCTCATCGTGTTATTTTGTTAGTTTTCTTTATTATTAAAACTTGGTTTACATTTATGTGAGCCGCTCATTTTTATCATAGAAAAAGAATCACTGCTGAAGAATGGTGGAATATCCTAAACTTGGGTGAATGAGGGGATACAGTGGTACCTCGGGTTAAGTACTTAATTCATTCTGGAGGTCTGTTCTTAACCTGAAACTGTTCTTAACCTGAAGCACCACTTTAGCTAATGGGGCCTCCTGCTGCCACTGTGCCGCCGCAGCACGATTTCTGTTCTCATCCTGAAGCAAAGTTCTTAACCTGAAGCACTATTTCTGGGTTAGCGAAGTCTGTAACCTGAAGTGTATGTAACCCGAGGTACCACTGTATTTCCAGTTTGCCAGGAGGGTTGATTTTATTAATCATCCCCCCCCCACCTCCACAACATATTGTACTTGTTGTTGTTGTGGTGGTGGTGGTGGTGGTTTTTTAAAGGAGGGGAGGAATTGATTTCAGTTTAGCACTTCAAATCTTTAATTGTTTCAAACCGCATGTGGGTGACTTCATTTTATGTGGCAATTTACACTTCCTGAACTTACACTTCCCATGAGAGTTTCTTCCTCCCTGTTAATTTCCCTTTTATTGTACCTGGCTTTTTAATTAGAGTGTTCCCCCTCCCTTAGGTAGTTACAGAACAACCGGAAAGGGCTGTAAAAATGAATGGATGTCTTTATTATGGGTTAGGTAATCCAGAGCATTTGTCTCTGGCACCACTCAGTGTCAGCTTTTCCCACCACTGGCATACACTCCCTGCACAGTCATGTTTTAAACCAACAAATTTGTCTGGGCTTGTGCTTTTTAAAAACAAATCCCAAAGTACTTTAAATTATCTTCTTGTCTCCTCAGTCCTGAACGCAACCTAGCCATCTTGTTTCCACCAGCCCAAGGGAAAAGATGCAGTGCACCTACTTCTACAGGCTGCTGCCAAAGGCACACTCCCAGTATTTTAAAGACAGCAGCAACAACTATCTCATGTAGAACAGCGTTTGTTCGAAAGAGCTGCATTGCAAGCAAAAACAAAGCCCTTGCAGGTAAAAGGAGAAAGGAAGAAAAAGGTAAGATCTGAGCTGCCTGTGTCTGCACCTGCTTGGCTGCTCCTTGCACTGGCAATGGGTCACTCACTCACTATGTAGCGGCCGTGCATGACATACACATGCATTTGTTTTAAATTTTGAAACTACTCTTGCACTTTTATTTATTTCTTTTTTTAAAATTGGCCGTTTTGCCTACTTGGAGCATGCTTGAAATGTTGGCTTTGGTGGGAGTTTGTTGTTGCACTGTCCCAGATAAATTATAAGGAAGAAGAAGTGTCCCCGTGCAGGAAAACACCTGCATGCACCCAGTACTGTACTAACTTAGAGAAGGGGACACCACACAAGGCCAGTATAGCCCATCACGCACGGCTTACAAAAGTGGGTGGGAAACACAGAGACAAATCTAAACGGAAAGCGCGCATATGTGGACGAAAGTGCGCGAGAGCGCACGCAGGGGGACAAAATTTTCCGAGCACGATTCAAAGTGTTGGTGCTGACCTTTAAAGCCCTAAACGGCCTCGGTCCTGTATACCTGAAGGAGCATCTCCACCCCCATCGTTCAGCCCGGACACTGAGATCCAGCGCCGAGGGCCTTCTGGCGGTTCCCTCATTGCGAGAAGTGAGGCTACAGGGAACCAGGCAGAGGGCCTTCTCGGTAGTGGCGCCCGACCTGTGGAACGCCCTCCCATCAGATGTCAAAGAGATAAAGAATTATCTGACATTCAGAAGACATCTTAAGGCAGCCCTGTTCAGGGAAGTTTTTAATATGTAACGCTGTATTGTTTTTAACACTGATTGGGAGCCGCCCAGAGTGGCTGGGGAAACTCAGCCAGATGGGCGGGGTATAAATAATAAATTATTATTATTATTATTATTATTAAAATTGGATCTGTGCAGTGCAGCCCACGTGCGCATGGACGCCCAGATGTTGCGTACCTCCCGGTGTTTAGGCTGCTCGTCTAAGATCGCTTGTAGTGCCATTACTTGTCAAGATGAGTTTGCTGATGTCCATTAGGTGCCGCTAGTGTTCGCGCGAACCTTTGCTTAGAAATGCTGTATATTTCCACATTTTGTCCCTCCCCTCCAGCCTCCGCCCCCGTTGCTCTCTTTCGTCGGGTTTCCGACGGTACCTTTGGATCCGGAAGTCGAGGGGAGCATCAACTCTTTCGGCGATCGGACACGACGGACAGTGGCGCATTCCTGAAGCTTCCAGTGTCTTTGTTTCGGAAAGGGAGCAACTTGAGGGTAAGGTGGTGGGTTCGCTTTTCTGCCTGCCTGTCCCCTCGCCGTCTCAAAGAGCTCTTCCTCCGTTCTGAGCTGGTAACGTGGCCATTCCATTGCAGCTGCCAGGAAACGGGACAAAGTTCAGAAGTTGTCTCTTCCCGCCCCGCCATGCACGCATAAGAAGGTGCAGGAAAGCCCCAGGCAGGGCGAGTTTAAGAAGCAGAGCACTTGGCTTCTTGCTGGGGTCCCAAGCGGCTTGCAAGTCACACAGAATGTGATTGCATAAAATAAATCCTGGCCGCTTAAATTCTCCCCCACCCTATAGACTTGTTCAAAAGTTACCTCTCTGTGGAACCAAGTGTGCACTTCTTGAGTTATATACAGCTCAACTATCTGTGTGGGCGATGAGAGTGTACACTCTTTGAATGTACCATGTGAATGCCCTTTGTGTATATAATCACACATGAGTTAATAACACCTGGTAAAGGCAAAGGGACCCCTGACCATTAGGTCCAGTCGCGGACGACTCTGGGGTTGCAGCGCTCATCTCGTTTTACTGGCCAAGGGAGCTGGCGTACAGCTTCCAGGTCACGTGGCCAGCATGACTTAAGCTGCTTCTGGCGAGCCAGAGCAGCGCACGGAAACACCGTTTACCTTCCCGCCGGAGCGGTACCTATTTATCTGCTTGCACTTTGATGTGCTTTTGAACTGCTAGGTTGGCAGGAAATAACATCTGGATGAAACACTAAATCAGTGTGTGAAGCTAAGGCTGCTTGGCAGCTACGCCCACTTCCCTAATCCCAGGTGAGGAACATGATCTGCAGATACTCTAAGGTGTTTGTTCTCTTTCTCACTATTTAAAATGTCCCCTGGATAAATACTGATGGTGAAAATGGGCTGCATAGTTTAGTCCTGCCAGTGCCTCAAATCACTTTGGTGTCCCGACCTCTTGCATTATTTTACAGTTATATATGACTGCAGATTACACCCCAGCTCTCACAGTATTTGCACTGCAGTAAGATAAGTGCTGGTGGGTCAAACAGGATAGCACGATTCACATCACTTGATTTCTCTACACATTATTCCTGTGTGCTTGATTATATCCATACACACAAACACACGCACCACCTTTCTACCCCCTTGGCTCCACACACAAGCTCAGGATACTTTGAACCCCCAGAGGAAGTGGGCTGGACTAGGTGAGGTGGTGAAAGCATTGTTTGCTTTCTGAGTTTGTAAGGAGATGAAATGGCAGCATTGGCTCATAAAAGGGTGCTGTTGGCATTTCTCTGAATTCACACAACTGTCAGATCATGAGCTAGGAGATTGTTAACTGGACTGCAGAGCACACTAGAATAGGCCCAGATTTGAAGGGAGAAGAACTGTACAAATGAGGTCTTGTGAGCAGGCTTCTGCAAACCTTGCTCAGATGACAATTTGCACATGTGAATTGGGCCATCACAGATCTGAAAGTTCTTCCACTCCATCTACACACAATGCTTTTCAGTGGTTCACAGTACACATACAGCTGTCACCTATCTGCACGTGTGGCTCAACATTTTATTGCCCCCCCATTTGCAAACCTGTGGCCAGTTTGAGGAAAGAAGCATCAAGAAGGTGGTTTTATTGATTTTAACATATAAATTATAAAATGTACCACAAAACTTATCACTTATACAACCTTTTTAGACTTCCATCAGCACCTCTGATGATCCACCGTTTTAACCACTTCTTATGCATTTCTTAACTTTATATTGCCTTTACATTGAGAAGGTGATTTTCAACCAGAAAAGGCTTAGCAGCAAGAGGAGGCAAAGCCCCGCCAGCATTTCCTCCTGCAGTTCCTACAATACTAATGAACGATCCCTTGCCTCAGGTATCAAAAGCCAGGATAAGCATTCACCTAAAGCTGTATAATGAAGATGCAAGATTCACTTCTGTGAGAGGGAGTTCCATGACTTAGGGGCCACCACAAAGAATGCCCTCTCCTTGGCTGCCGCCACCGTGAGCTTTTATGGGAAGTGGACAACCAAGAGGACTCCCTCCACCGATTTTAGCACCCGAGGGACTTGCAAAGGAGGAGGCAGCCTTTCAGATATTTGTGGCCTGAGTCATTTAGGGCTTTAAACACTTTAAATGTAAGCACTTCTGCACACACCATGTTGTGCCAGCTTTGTCAGTCAGAAACTAAAGTAGTGTCGTTTCCTCCCTCTTAAAACAAACCATGATTTATTTGTTCCATTTTCTTCTTTTTGTTTGGTGCTCTCATTTTCAGGCTTCCCAGAATACCCTCTTTGGCAGTGATGGCTGCTACCGCCACGCAACTGACCGAGAGCACCATCACGGCGGGTGGGCAAACGCTGTTCTACCGGCAGGTCCAGCCTGCTCAGCAGAGCCCCCGGTTCTCTGTCTTGCTGCTTCATGGCATCCGTTTCTCTTCAGAGACGTGGCTAAACCTGCAGACTCTGTCTAAGTTGGGAGAAGCCGGATACCGCGCTGTGGCTGTTGACCTGCCAGGTATGTCTGGATCTCGACAGGTGAAGGGATCACTTCCACACCTGTGGGCGACTCCAGTGCAGTTATAATTTGAAATGTAAGAACCTGGCCCTTCCTCAAGGTCAAAAAACTGATGCTGACATCCAGGCCCTCGTTCTTGTTTTGCTTTTTAACAATGTGGTAAGTCTCACTCATGTATGGAAGAACATGTGCAAAATTGTCATTCAGGTGTGTGCGCCTTTGGGTTCTGATCATACACATTTGGCTCAGTTCCGATATCTTGCCAAGCCATGGATGTCATAAAAAAGGTAAAGGTACCCCTGCCCGTACAGGCCAGTCTTGACAGACTCTGGGGTTGTGCGCCCATCTCACTTAAGAGGCCAGGGGCCAGCGCTGTCCGGAGACACTTCCGGGTCACGTGGCCAGCGTGACATCACTGCTCTGGCCAGAGCCAGAGCCGCACACGGAAACGCCGTTTACCTTCCCGCTGGTAAGCGGTCCCTATTTATCTACTTGCACCCGGAGGTGCTTTCGAACTGCTAGGTTGGCAGGCGCTGGGACCGAGCAGCGGGAGCGCACCCCGCCGCAGGGATTCGAACCGCCGACCTTTCGATCGGCAAGCCCTAGGCGCTGAGGCTTTAACCCACAGCGCCACCTGCGTCCCTATGGATGTCATAACCAAAGATAAATATCCTAAACTATGCCTGGGCTTAGTTGGGTATAACAGGCAAACCAAGGTTTAGGGCTGCTCACCTGCTTTTGTTTTTCAATGGTGAGCTTCATCTCCATACTGCAGCAGCATCCTCTCCAGTCCTCTGAAGTCTCAGCAATGGCCATAACTGTGATTTATCAATGTTACCTGAACTCAGACATAACAGCTGGATCCAGGATGAGCATGTATTTACTTCCAAAGTCCAGCAACCCCATCCCTGTCCTAATTCCCATGCCCCACTAGCCTGTGGCTAAGCCTAAACACGTATAACTGGAAAAACCAAATATTGGCTTTCCTGTTCACCCCCTGCTTTCTCTCCCTCTGTTTCTCCAATTTCAGATTTTAAATTGAAAGCTCTTTGGACCCTATAAAGCACCATGCACACGAGTGATGATAAATAAATAAATGGCAGCAGTAGCAAATCACAGTTAGTTACAATCGTGGTTTCAAAACCAGCCTCAAAGCGTGCTTTGAGACCCGGGTTTGGCAGTCCCCCTCAAATCACAGTTTGTAAGCTGGTGTAATACCAGGCCTAATGTGAAAGAGCATAATGGGAGCTTCCAGGTGCATGTTCATTGTTGGATTGGTGCTGCTTGTTCATGCAAGGGTGCGTCCGTCCGTCCCCCAGCATCCACATTGCTTTGTTAACACTGAAATGCCACCCTGTACTCATTCCTCCACCCAATTTAATCAGGATTCATCCTTCCCACATGTGTGACGTGCAGTGTCTTGTTTCTTGCGGTCCAGGATTAGGTCGTTCCAAAGAGGCTACTGCCCCAGCTCCTGTCGGAGAGCCAGCACCAGCCAATTTCTTGAAGTCTGTCTTCGAGGCCCTGAAGCTAGACCAGGCGGTGGTGATCAGCCCATCTCTCAGCGGGATGTATTCGCTTCCGTTCCTCTTCCAGCACAGTGAGATGCTTAAAGCCTATGTCCCAGTGGCACCCATCTGCACAGAGAAGTTCTCAGCCACACAATATGCCGGTGTCAAAGTACGTCCGCCTGGCGGCTAGGCATGCAGAGGGGAGGGGATTCTGAGGTTAAAACTGGGGCAGGTCTTGTTTCAGCCAATGACACTTAACAGTGTCAGCTGCAGATGTGTGTGGGCGGGGGGTGCGCCAAGGCCAAAATTAACTGGATGGGCCCATCTCCTGGCTACTGTCACTACTGCTTATTCAGAGCCCTCTTTGTCCATGCCCAATTGGCACTGCTGACCAGAATAATAATAATAAGAAGAGTTTGGATTTGATATCCTGCTTTATCACTACCCTAAAGAGTCTCAAAACGGCTAACAATCTGCTTTCCCTTCCTCCCCCACAACAAGCACTCTGTGAGGTGAGTGGGGCTGAGAGACTTCAGAGAAGTGTGACTAGCCCAAGGTCACCCAGCAGCTGCATGTGGAGGAGCGGAGACGCGAACCCGGTTCCCCAGATTACGAGTCTACCGCTCTTAACCACTACACCACACTGCAGCTCCTCTTCCTTAGTCTTGCCACTGCTGATACTCCTGGAGAGGGCAAATGACTATGCAGGGGTATGGGCCTCAGTCAATGTCATGCAGTGCAGATTTCTGACACCAGCCCTGGAAATTAAAAGGCATTGAAAAATAATTGAGGGGAATACAGAGAACAGCAGTACAATCGTACCTTGGAATTCAAACAGCTTAGTTGCTGAACGTTTTGGCTCCCGGACGATCGAAAACCGGAAGTGATTGTTCCAGTTTCCAAACGTTCTTATGGAAGCAGAACGTCCGAGGCGGCTTCCGCGGCTTCCGATTTGCTGCAGGAGTTTCCTGCAGCCAATTGGAAGCTGTGCCTTGGAAGTCGAACATTTTGAAAGTCAAATGGACTTCCGGAGCGGATTCCGTTCAACTTCCAAGGTATGTCTGTATCAGCAATTGCATACAACAGGGAAAGGGTTCCTGAGCTAATCACTAGAGGGCAGTGCCTACTGCTTCGTTCTCAGGCACAAAACCGCTTTCAAAGATGCAAAGCAGGCCTATAATCAGGCCTACAAACACAAACAGGGAAGCTTGTTCACTTTTTCTTTCTGCAATGACTGCCTATCATCTCATAAGGACTGCTCCAAGGATAGTGTGATGCAGGGATCATTTCACCATTATGAGAAAAAGAACTGCTGTGATAGCCTTCTCCCCATTACTGGGTTGATGGAGTAAGTGTGATCTTTTACATGAGCAAGGAAAGTAAGTCTGTTTCTACACTCAGAAGAGAAAATGCATCATTAGAAGCAAGAGGGATTAGATTGTAACTGCTGTAAATCTCTGAGCGTTCCTTAACCTCTAAGTGTAGCTTTGTAATGTCTCTTGCAAACGCAGAGCATTTGATCTAACTGTTATCCAAATTCCTCACTTTTTAATATTTTAAGCTCCTCCTATTAATCTCTGGGGTGTGCCTTTGCCCAGGCAAATGTGGCTGGCAAATGCAAAAATCTCCCCTTGCAAATGTGACCTTTTTTTAGCCCTGGTAACCCTGTAAGACAATAGCTTCGACAGCAGTGGGAATTCTCTGTACTTCTGTGAATCCTGAACATCTCTACCGCAAAGATTCTGAGCTATTTAAAATGTGGGAGAGGTTTGTTTTCCTTGCTAGGAGAAGGTACTGCAACCAGGAAAGGATAATTCTACTGGCAGTAATATCATTAATAAAGGTTTAAACACTGAATAACACAGAGATCAAAGAGACAGCAGGCACATATTAGCTTCCTGAACTTTTTGTTTGGCACTGATCAAGCCAATTACAGTGAAGAAGGCAGACACAAGCTGTCTTTGCACATTTAGTATAGGTAAATTGAACATCTAGGTGGAGCGGGGTGGGGGGAGAGGATTGGGGTGGTGAGCTCTGTCACCAGCACATGCACAAAAGTGACCCTACGTGGGTACGATTGAGGACTCTTTTTGCAGAGTTCCTGAGCTTGTACACAATAGTTTATATGTGCATAGAGTTATTTCCAACCTCAAACCTGTATTTCACTTGAGATATTTGTTGAAAGCACCCAAGAAGGGGGAAGTTCCTTGTTTGTTGACTTGACCACACTTGACTTCTTTTCTCCCATACTTAGACACCAGCGCTCATCGTATATGGGGACCAGGACGCCCAGCTGGGGGAAGTGAGCCTGAACAACCTGAAGAACTTACCTAATCACAAGGTGATGCTGATGAAAGGGGCAGGCCATGCCTGTTACCTTGACAAGCCAGATGAGTGGCACCATGGGCTTCTAGACTTCCTGAAGAGCATAGAGTGAAGAGCAAACTGGCCCGGCCTGCTCCCAACCCACCCACAATGATCAGTGGCTTCCACAAATGTCTGGTGTTTGCTTCCTGGGTGCTGGGTTCTCTTTCTGCAATTCAGTCGGCAATCAAACAGGAGCCAAGTCCTTTGGGGACTACCCAATAATTATAGAACTAAAATACTTAGCAGATGGATCATGCTGCATCCAAAACATGCTCATTGCTTAATAGAATCATAGAATCGCATTCAATTAATTGCATATTAAGAATGACACCCCCCCCCATTTCCCCTCCCTTGGCCATGGGATTCATTGGGTCACCCTAATATATAAATATAGATCTGTTACACAGGCACATTGGCACCTCAGTGTAAATTTGCCATTTCATGATCTGGCGTGAAATCCACCTCTTCCTCATCACTCACCCATGATTGTGAAATTTCCCCCTCTTTTTAGTTAAATGAACACAAAAAGCAACAAGCCAGCATGCTGAGTTAGCTGAAACAGATGTCATGAAGGTGGGGCAATGTACGTTTCCCCAACCAAACAGTCTGTTCAGAGACTGTCCGCCTTGCTCTGTGGAACTTGTAGCTATCTTTGCCCTTGACATCTTTGCCAGGGGACATCTGTCTTTATTTCAGAACCTTTTGCTATGTCACTGCTGTGGTGTACACACTATCTCTTTGTCAGAATCTGTTTCTTCCTGCTTTGGGTTGGCAAGACTATGTATTCTTGACGTGCATGGTGGCAGCCAGCTGCTTTGTGGTGAGCAATTATTAGAGGGCAGGACTAAGGCTGACTCAGTAATTTTACGGAGGATCATTTTGTATGACAAAACCTTTAGCATCTCCAGGGCTTCCCCTTTCTAAAAGTGCAATCTGGTACCCATGTCTGCTCAGAAGTCCCATTAAGTTACCCCCAGGGAAATCTGCATAGGACTGCAGCTCATCAACAATGTGCGTATGTTAAATACTATCACCTCTTCTGACTGAGCTCAGCAAGAACATGTGGCTACCTATTTTGAAACATCCTCATGCTCTATGGTTATCACTCTCATTGGTGATTAAATTATTAGATGGTTCTGGGACTCTTCTTAGAAGTTTAACATATGGGATATGTCAGAGTATTGTTTGTCTAAGGTTGCAATAGTAGAAGGAAGAAATGCAATGCCAATGGCACTGAACACTATTGTTGGGAAACTTGTTGCTCTCCTTATGTTGGGACCACAACTCCCATCATCCTTCTCTACTTGCCATGCTTGCAGGGGGGGATGGAAGTTGGAGTCCAACTACCTCTGAAGAGCCACATGTTCCTCATCTCTGCTATGCACCTTGGAAGAGTTGGGGTGCTCTGAGGGAGGAAGCATCACTCACCACTGCTACTCTATATCTGAACAATTTTATCTTGCTTGGAATCAAAGGGACTATCAAGTTAGCAAAGAGTGCAGACTTCCAATAATAAAAGTTGGATAAAGAAAATGAATTAAATCAGCTGTGCAGGGTCTACCTGGTTTTCTGGTGAGTTTCTGCTGAATAATACATTTTGTCAAAACTATTTTTTTTAATCAATTAAAATATTGATTTATACATCGGCTTATTTTGTTGATGCATTCTTTTCTAATGTAGCTCAACCACACATTTGTGAATCATCTTATCTCCACAATTACATTTGACACTGTAGTTTGGAGGTTTTTGGAGAATGTGGGAATGTTGGGGAGAATGTTTGCTATTAGTTGAACTAGTCTTCCATGTTGTCTTATAGACATGGGGAACACATTGTGATTATAATCCAGAAAGCTCAGTCTACCATTTAGAACACAAAACCTGGGTTTTGAACCTAACACTGGAAAATAGCACTGTCTTGGGAGTTGTGTCAAGATCAAATTATGATGAATCTAGTTGTAAGGAAAAGACAAAATCTGAACTAATAATGTTTTTTTAAAATTTCCTTTAGGGCTACTGAAAGATTACTAGTTTTAGTAAATGTGCACTTACTCAGATTTCATGATGCACGGCTATAGCATAAACAATATTGGTCTTGGGTCCTCAAACCTTAGCAGTCTTCAAAATTATGTGTAGCCTTGGGTAATAGGGATTTGAAATGATAGACATACTAATCGGCCTAGCTAAGCATGCCCATGCACAGGAATAATTAGCAATGTATGGGAAGGAGAGATTCATAGGAAATATAACTAGGCAAATCATGGGAGGTGCTGGAATGCCTTACTAGCAAAACTGCTGCAGAACACACAGGAAGCTATTATCAATCTAGACTCACATGGTTTGTTCTGGCTGGCCAACACACAACATGCACTCTACCACTGAGATATAGTCCCTTTCATTGCCACCTTTCCTGTATCATCAGTGCACTGTCTCTTCCTATTATCCACATGAGATGGAATTAGATGCTCTAGCTTTCTACAGCTTAAGAGAAAATGCTTGCCAGCCCCTGGAGTAACAGCACAAATGGATTCCTTTAAATGCCCAGGGGATTACCAAACTAATGGCCAAGGTGAACAGATGGGAGACAGGTTAAAGTCAGCCGCACGGCTATTCCAGAGCCACCTGGCCTTGTTCCTTTGTGCTCATTTTCCACAGATGGAGACCAGACAGATGGAGCCAGCAGTAAGAAGTAGGGAGGTGGACTCTAATCGTCACATGGCACCCTGACTGGCTGAAGGCTGTGATGGCTGTCAAAAACCAAACTTTATCCTATTAGGCATAGGATTTGCTGGCAGGGGGCTGGCAAGTCCGGGAGTCTGATTCCCACACAGTCAGCAACTTCCATCTATAGCTAGGATCTAAAGCACTGGGATTGACTGCACCTCAAAGGAAGGGAGAGTGCTCTGCTCTGGCATGTCAGTGAAGTTGGGTTGCTCGCTACTGAAATTTTGTGGCACGAAAACACATCAAAGTAAATGGAATGTGGAGTGGAGCCATATGTGGAATACCATCGGTGTGAAATAAGTATCTCTTATGGGGCGATATCCAAATCTCAAGGATCAGCAACAGCTATATTGGCTAAGAATATAATCTGCCAAGGTGACGTGACCTTCAATGCATTTTCAGGCCAAGAGATACTAGCTGTGTGTCTTATTTCTAGAAAAAAAAAATCCATTTTCTCTAACTATTCATGCTGGCATTCAACAAGACTAAAATGTCTGAAGAAAATCTCGTCCAGTCTGGATTGTCCACAGAACTTTGAAAATGAATATGAGCAGAACAGAAGCTCAATTAATTTTTGCTATTCTACTTCAAAACACGAGTCCTTCCTGCAAATCACAGTTCACACAGCCTTGGTAGCCATTCATCTAGGTGTGACCACCTTAGTGTCAGGCCTGGAGCCTAGCTAGCTACAACTGCAATCCAGTTTGAACAAAGGGGCCTGAGGCGCAGCTTCCTGTGCTGAGGCTGCAGAAGTCATTGACTGGCTGAAGGCCAAATATCAGAGTAAAGGAGGAGCAGGCAAGCATGGTGTCAGTTTGAGTGGGCTGTGGACAAAGATCCCTCTGGGGAAAGGACCCCCCCCCCCACTTCCTGGTGGCACCCCTTTCCAACAAACTACAACTGAAATACCTTCTTCTACTCCACTATTAAAGGAGCTGGAGCCCTGTCCTCTTTCTCATCTCCCCCCCCATGTAGTTTTTGCTCCCCCCGCTTTCCATTTGAGATCACTGTTGCACCAGTACTGTACAGCCTCTCTGTTTAAGCTTCAGGTGAGCTGTTAAGACATTTTAATTTTGCTGAGCTTTTAGCATGGGTTAAAATCCCATCTCGTTTTTATGCTGAATCTGTTTTATTATACAAAATGTATTTAGTCATGTGGATTTTTTCCTCAGGGCTTTATGTATTTTAGTAGCTTTTGGGGGCAGGTAAGCTGCTTTTGAGCTTATTTCATAAGGAAACATGGAGTATGCATAAGTAAAGAAATAAGTTTGGAGAGGCAGTTACATACCTTTGGTAGACCTGATTTTCAAGGCAGCTAGAAATTGAGAAGGGAAAAGTCAACTCTGCAGTAGCTTTAGAAAGGGGAAAGCTCTTTGGCAGAGTAGCCTCTTATTGTTTTTCACTGACACTGGTAGCTGCATTGCTTTGAAGCTGAGGTGAGAAACATCAGGATGTCCACACATGATCGTAAAATCAATAGAACTAGAAATAAAAGCCACCCAACAAGTATCTATTGTGCAAAAAAAGAGCGCCATTCCCTTTCATTTTCTCATAGCAGCTAACACTTCCCTTCTTTAGGAACAGACCTATGCTCAGGAATTTTGAAGTCCCGTGAATGACAACCATCTAGGTGCCAATCAAGAGACTGGCAAACCATCTCCCCACATTTCACAGCCATAGAGTTGCCCCAGAAGTAGTCACATTGACCACGCCATTAGCAGACTGCTAGAGAGAATGGGACTGCTAGAGAGAATGGGACGCAGGTGGCGCTGTGGGTTAAAGCCTCAGCGCCTAGGACTTGCCAATCGAAAGGTCGGCGGTTCGAATCCCTGCGGCGGGGTGCGCTCCCGCTGCTCGGTCCCAGCGCCTGCCAAGCTAGCAGTTCGAAAGCACCTCCGGGTGCAAGTAGATAAATAGGGACCGCTTACCAGCGGGAAGGTAAACGGCGTTTCCGTGTGCGGCTCTGGCTCTGGCTCTGGCCAGAGCAGCGATGTCACGCTGGCCACGTGACCCGGAAGTGTCTCCGGACAGCGCTGGCCCCTGGCCTCTTGAGTGAGATGGGCGCACAACCCCAGAGTCTGTCAAGACTGGCCCGTATGGGCAGGGGTACCTTTACCTTTAGAGAGAATGTTAATAAATCTGCCTTTCCCATCCATGGCCCTAGGCCCACACTTTCTCCCTTCCCTTCTCAGCTTCCAAGAAGCTCCTGTTACTTACCCATCCATCTATGCCCTGTCCACAAGCACGGGGTGTCTCTGTGCAATGCTGGCTTGGCTCCATCATCAACACAAGGCAATGCTTCCGTAATCCACAGTCCTACCTTACAGTAGGTTCAGGGCTGGCACATTTCTACTCCTGACAGATAGATGCTTGGCACTAAGCCTTAAATGTTGTCATGGGGTGTACAACGACAGGCTCACTCTCCCCACCCCACCATCTCTGAAGCAGTTGTGGTGAAGTGCACACACAACCTGTTGTGTGGTTAGTTGCACCCAACTCCTCTCTTTGGGTAGCCAGCAGCAGCAGATCACATTACTGTGCAGCTTTTCTCTCTCATCCCACACGAGTGTCACATTCCTCTGCCAAGGCTATGCTGGCAATTGTTAGATGATAGAAACGGCATTCTTCATCCCATGCTTCAGTTTCTATTCTGTTGTGGACAAATAGGGCCAGGGAGGGGTTTTCCCCTCCCCTTTTGAATTTGTAGCAGTTCTCTTCCACCCAACTACAGTCCTTCGGTCATCAAGTATTTCCATAAGGTGAGAATTCAAGTGTGTTGGGTGGCATCATAGAGATATGGTTTCTTTTCTTTCTTTCTACACTTACACTCCCTATTTCTGGCTCCAGTATATGGGGTGAGAAAGAATTTTTGTCCAAGTCAGACTGGGAACTGACCCTCTTGGGTATTGTCTTTCCCCTCTTGAAAGATGTGCTTCAGTGAGTAAACCTAGGTGCTCTGAAAGTCCCTTTCTGCAACGTACCTTCTCTTTTCTTATAGGACAATGTTGTATAGATTGCAAAGGTTCAGTATGGGTAGCACTGTGTTCTAAACCACTGAGCCTCTTGGGCTTGCCGGTCATAAGGTCGGCGGTTTGAATCTGCACAGCAGGGTAAGCTCCCGTTGTTCTGCCCCATCTTCTGCTAACCTAGCAGTTCAAAAGTGTACCAGTGCAAGTAGATAAATAGGTACCACTGTGGCGGAAAGGTAAACGGCGTTTCCGTGCGCTCTGGCTTCCATCACAGTGTCCTGTTGCGCCAGTAGTGGTTTAGTCATGCTGGCCACATGACCCGGAAAGCTTTCTGTGGACAAACAGTGGCTCTCTCAGCCTGAAGCAAGATGAGCACAGCATCCCATAGTCACCTTTGGCTGGACTTAACCATCCAGGGGTCCTTTATCTTTTACCTTAGTGCCTGTGTGTGTGCATGCATGCACACATTCACAGATTTATTTGCATGAGTAAATGGGAGCCATACACATTAACACCAACAACTTGCCTTGTATAGGGCTTGGGACTGATCACTGACATGCTTGTGGTGCTTGGAAGACCACGATGGATGGTTCATTCACACATGGGTGTCATCATGATGACACTGCAGCCACCAGCTGATTAACCTGCACATGCGAATCAGCTCTATATGCCTTTATTTTTCTGACACCAACAACTCTATATTAAGCTAAACTGGACACATACACTTAAACAGTAGCTGCATGACTACAGGATGGCAAGCAGGATGCTGTTATGGGAGGCTAATGAGTTCACTTCCTTATTTCCATTGTAAATTCTCAGTCCTCTCCTATTCTCTGTTGCAAACAGGTAGTTGAATTACAAGGCCCACTCTGCTGGCTGGACAATGACAAATTTAGCTAAGAAAGGGTCCCTGTTACTGTAATAATCAAGTACCTCAAATCCTCCTGAACCATGATGGGGGAAGATACTGTGTGCATAGAACACAGATATCAAGAGTACCCAAATAATAATGTTGTTGGCACCTGTCTGTCTCAGAGTAGGTGAAGGAATGTGCCTTTGGGGGTGAGGTCAAGCTGTTGGAAGGTTGCAGCGTCTGCTGTGGCTGTAGAGACCAATGTGGGAGATGTGTCTTGTTGCAGTTGGGGCAAATCAAGGTGTCCAGTTGTGCTGCTGCAGATGCACCAGGGCGTTTCTCCTCTCTGCTGACATTAATGACAAGTTATTGTGCTCAGCTTTAATGAAGTTGATGCAACGGAACTGGGGAAAGGAGAGGCTCATTGCAATAACCCGAATCCCTGGGGAAAACATAGGGTTTTCTTTGCAAATTATTTCAGTCTCCGCCAGCCTCAGAACTGTGTACTCAATCAGTGAGGAAATCCAATGAATGAACTACGTAAGTTTAAATGCACTGAGAGTGACCCGTGGATAACCAGGGGCTCTTTCACTTTCCAACAATTGGCCTCCTCTTGAGTTAAAAGAATTGCGCGGCGCCCACAATTAATTCGCAGCAAGCGCCCAGTGACCTGAGAGAGAGCCCACTGAGTGGGGCAGCAGGGGCAAGATCTCTGAACCACTCAAAGTGCATGATCAAAAGAAATCAGGCAGGCTTCTGGGCAGACAACAAGCAGGCAAAGGCGGCCACCTGGATTTCGAGTAAACAAATCAAGGGAAGGCGAGCGCAAAGCAGCGTGAAACGAAGCAGTGCAAGTCCTGCAGCCCGAACCGAGGAGGCCAGCCTCCAGCTCCACCCTGCCCTCGATGGCGGGACCCCAGGCGGCCCGGGCCCGCGGCGGGTCGCTTTCCGGGAAATGAATGCCAAATACAAAAGAGGGCGAGCGATCTGCGTTGCCGGGAGGGGGGGGCGTGGAATGTCCCTGTCCTTGGCAGATGGTCTTACCCAGTGTGCATTGTTCCTTTAGTGTCTCCTTTATCCGCTGTAATTGGATCCTGGAGGGAGCCGGCGAGCAAAGGAGGGGCCGAGGGAGGCTGGGCGGGATTGCAGGGGGAGGCAAAAGAGTCCCGAGGCTTCGGCCTCCCTCGCCTGTCAAGCCTTTGATTTCATTGTTCCGGGCTGATGTCACTCCCAGTTGTCACAGACGCTTCTCCGGGTGACAATGTGGGACTAGGAGGAGGCACGGCAAGGACCCCCCTGGACAGACCCCGAAGGTAAGTAAAAAGGCGGAATCGAGGCGTGTGAACGCTCGCGCGGGTCTGGCCCAGTACCCAACTTTGGGGGAGTTGCGCGGGGACGGTCGCTGAAGGACTCCCCGCCACGGGGAGGGCATCAGGGACTCCATAGAGCACCTTCCCACCCGCCCCAAATTCCCTACAAGCCGAGATCAACTTTGCAGCAAGATGCGCCGCGAGGCTGGCAACCGGCGGGGGGGGGGGGGGAGCGCGCCGCTCCGTCAGCGGCGGGAATCCCGGGCAAGGGAGCGGAGCGAAGTTTTGCCCGCCGTCTATTTGGACCATGCGCCTCCGCGAAAGCGACTTGCCGAAGGAGCGACGAGCAAGGGATGCTGCCGCGGAGCGCAGAGCAGGCGCGCCGAGGGAAAGCGCTGGCGATGCCTCCTGGGAGCTTGCGCGCCGCCTCGGGATGCCTCGCCAGTCCCGCGCACTCCAAGCCCCGCGTGGCCAAAAAGCCAAAGCCGCCTCTGGGCCGGGGAGAGTTCATTTCTTCCCGGAACCGCGAAGATTTGTAAACCCACCAGGCGGGCATAATTTGACACCCGAGGCCTCTCCTGAACTTCGGCGCTCGCTTTCTGCGGCTGAGAGCGATCCTGCGGTTGCCTCTCGCGGTTGAAGACAAGTTATTGAGGGGACAGCGGAGGAAGGGGGATGTATTGCAACTCCCGAGGATAGAAGAAGCAGCGTGTCCTTGCTGACGACGAAGAGGAGATCGGGCACGCTTGTTCCCCCTCCCCCTAAACTTCGTTCCCAGCTCCAGACCCTACAAACGGCCTCAAGCACTTACTGGGCACCCCTGCCCCCCCCCGCGATCCTCCTCATGCCGCTTCTTCTCAGCTCTATTCTGACCTTTAGCACCTGCCTCGTGCCATTTGTTTCTCCTGTATGCATTCCTTTAAAAATTCAGGTGTTTGTTCGTTCCAAACCTTCTGATCTTATGCGTCTTCCCTGCACCCCCCCCCCACGCACCCTTCTAGTAGCGAATCTAAGCGCGCCCTCAAGCCAACTTAACACACCTTTCCCCAGTTCTGGCTCTCCACACTTCTTTCTGCGTCTCTCTCTCTGATCACCCGCCACCCTCTGTTCCTATTGTACCCCATTCATCCCCCCACCCCCTTGCATCTCCAAACTGGCATGGCCTACTTCTGAGCTCAGCTTACTATTGTGGTAAGATCCCTGGGGACGTGTTGGGTGATGAATCTCTGCCCAGCTCATTCCATTTGTGACACAGCCTCCATTTCCAGCACCTGCCCGCCCCCCAGACCGCCCCTGAGTTTGGCAGCAGATTGCATTCGTTCTTTACAATGCACATCCTTTTGTTCCCAACCTCTACCGAATGCCAGTCCCCTCCCAGTCATTTCTGGCCACTTTATACAGACCAGAACCTCACGTAGGTACAATATTCAAAAATAATGACAAAAGATGGCCCCGGGGCAGTCAAGGGCGAGGGATGTTGTCTCAGCTGGCCAACATTTACTCATTCCATCTCTGGCTATGCAGAACACTTTTTCTTACTTGGTGAAATGGTCTGCACATGACTGCTGTGGCAGTACTAGGCTCTTTTGGGGCAAGTTTTGCGGTGCAATACTGTAATTGCTCCATCTGTATGTGGGGGAATGTATGTGGCTGCCACAGAAGAATTTTAAGGTTCTAAGGATATTCAGTCTGCATACAGGGCTTACTTCCAAGTAAACATGTTAAGAATCATTGTGTAAGTCATCCTAACCTAGATACGTTTTAAGGTGCAAGAGAAGCTAATAGAGCTGTGGGGCCAAAATGGCCTGTTGTTTTTGCCTTTGTCCAGCTGAAGGACCCTAAAAAGCAGGGCCAGAAGGAGGTGATGGAGGTAAAATATTATTCCTGGCTGTTCAGAAGGAATAGATCTACCATAACCCTGTCACTTTATGCTAGAATGGGCCTTCTCCAGGCAACAGAGAAAGCATATAATGATGCCTCCATCAACTCCACCACCATGTTGCAAAGCGAAACCTTCTTCCTAACAGGAATGATTTCCCCCAAAGGCGTATCCTTAATTTAAAAGCAGAATTGCCCAGCAGATCTTCTACAGCAGTTGATGAACTGCTGAAATGTTATTTTTAATTAGGAACCCTGTCTTTTGGGAATAGAGCAGCTTCCTTCATTCTGCCTCCTAATTCAGGAGAAAACTTTCCAGGCAGCCCTCTTCGTCACGTGACCAACAGCCTCTTCCATATGGGCTTCTCTTAGGGAAAGCTGCAGGGCATTCTCTACAGTAACAGCCCTGTTCCAAGGAAATCCTCCTCCTGCTCTGGTGCTTTTACAGCTCCATCTGAATTATCCAAATTCCCTGTTTGTCCTCAGACATTTGCCCCTTTGTCCTTTTAAGTCCACACATCCTCCAACTCTGCCCTGCTCATTCAGTTTGGGAGCTACGCATCAATATTCAGAGCAGCTATGAGGTCATCTTTCTAAGGGCTTCCACTCTCCTCCTCTTCACCATTCAGGGAACACACCAGGAATTGTTCTTATGCTCCAGTAAGAGATCCCTCTCATGCGAGGGGGTGAGTTGAGGGAGGATTAATGAGAAAGCTACCCACGCAAGCAAGCTTCCACTGGAGGCTTATTAAAACTATGTTATTCTTTGTGCACTCTGGATGCGATTGTAAGAGATGGAAGGAGAGATCTTAGAGTGGCTTTGTACAAAGCTAAGATACCGTCCGTAACATAGACACCTCAAGAGGGAGGGGGGAACCATACATGCATTATTGAGGAGATGACATAAGGCACCAAGCGCTTTGAGATTTATTGTCTTTTTATCCCATGGTGGGAATAAAACTAAATCCAAAGATCTATAGCCGCCATTACCATGTGATAAAAGAAAAATTAAAAAGTCGAGCTGCTGATATCTATTTTCAGAGTGGTAAGCTACTGCAGCCCTAAAGAGTTCTATTTTTAATTCCTTCCAATGGGTGACTGGATTCATGTTTGAGTCCCCCTTTAGGGCTGAAAGCTTTTGTAAGACTGCAGTCCTATGACCTCACTCACTGAAAGCAGAGGGACTTCTTCCTGAGCGCACATGCACAGGATTTTGCTGCAAAATGTCTTTTAAAATAGCAAAGGATTGGCTGGGGGTAACATGCTGCTAAATGTTAATCACGGTTCTTCCGCCATGATAATAGACCACCCAACGGTTTCACCTCTGTGTTTCAGTTTCTCCTTCTGTACAATGGAGAAGAAGGTCCTTACAGTTAGCTGAATGTGTGGTGGCACTTTGAAGATAGATATACGCATTAGCGGTTGTTACTGGCATCCATCTGTCTCGAGAGACAATGGATTGTTCTTCCGGGGGCAAAGCCAAACCACTGCGTTGGCAGCACCAAAGTGACCTACCCATGGCACAGCCTGGGAAGTATGTGTGGAGGTCCTGGGCTGTCCAGACAACAAGGCCACCTCCACCCCCCACCTCGGCCTCACTGATGTGGTCCAAAGGAAAGGAAAGCAATACTTTTGGCATCAGCTTGGCTGCAGGAGTTGCTGGAAGGAGGCGTGCAAGGTGCCATCCAACTGTCTTGAGGATACGTGTACGGTTTACTCCTTAGCCTTTACTTCTCCTGAAGATATCCCACAATGCAGCAGAGTTTTCCTTCTCCTAGATGGGCCACCTTCCCAGGTAGACAAGCGCCACCTGCCCCTCACTTCCCTCTACCACATATGCAGATACCACCTTCTTGACTGTTGGATCCACTATTAGTCTTGTCCACTTCATCTTCTGGAGCCTGTATTCACATTCAGAGAAAGCCCCTAACTCACTGAGGGTTTGAGAGCTGTCAGATACCCTCATCTGGTTTAGCCAGTCAGTCGGAGCCATTCCCAGGGTGTGGCCACTGTCTCATGCTGACAGCTTCCAGGAGTCACAGGTGAGAGCTGAGTGCAGGGTGTGGGGACCAAAGGTGGACAAACTACTCCAGAAGGAGCACAACGTGTCCCCCACCATATTACCCCTCCCCTAACACCCCATGCACCCCTAGTCAAAGGTGGATGATGTAGTGAAACTGGGAGGAGTTTTCTCAGGGTTGCAGAATGAAATAACAAATGAAGTTGCAGTATACCAAGATCCAGTCTAGCCGTACTGCAGACTCCTCTTTACCACAAAACCACATGAATGAACCACTTGCTTCAGATATCAGATTACAAAGGGGGCTTCGTTTTCTTCCTCCAGAATCCATTTAGAAGGGAGCACCAGGACAAGAGAGAGCTGGTATCCTTTTGACTTTCAGCATTAGTTATAAAAGCCAACATTTATAACTCTTACAAAACGCTCAGTGTGAGCTTTTGAGAAGACAGCTGTTTTATTCAGAGGTTTCTCTTACTTGAAGGATTATGGATAGAAAGTGTTGGGCTCAGCATTTTCAGCCCAAGGCCTTAATAGGGCTTAGAGGTAGAATTGGCTCAGAAGCTGTATTTTAAATGATCTTTTGCTGCCTTATTATGTTTCAGGAAGGGCAACCCCCCCCCCCCGCCAAAACTTGAAGTTGATAATTTTATAGGTTAATACGCTGGGGGTCTTGCTCTAGAGTGAGACATGGTAGAGTAACCCTGTATAGATCACGGTAATGTGCATTACATGCAGCCACTTTGAAGATGACCCAGAAGCTGCATCCAGTCCAGAATGCTGCTTCCTGTTTGTTATTTGGAGCAGTGAGAGGGGTTCATATCACTCTGATCCTCAAGGCACTGCACTGTGTGTGAGCCAGTGTGGTGTAGTGGTTAAGAGTGGTAGACTCGTAATCTGGTGAACCGGGTTCGCGTTTCCGCTCCTCCACATGCAGCTGCTCAGAGACCTTGGGCTAGTCACACTTCTTGAAGTCTCTCAGCCTCACTCACCTCACTCAGAGTGTTTGTTGTGGGGGAGGAAGGGAAAGGAGATTGTTAGCCGCTTTGAGACTCCTTCAGGTAGTGATAAAGTGGGATATCAAATCCAAACTACTACTACTACTGGTTGTCTATGAGCTACCTGTCCCAACTCAAGTGGTCAGAACATGTGTACAAAGTTCTAAGTGGTCTGGGAACTAAGTTCTTTACGAAACACCTTTTTCAATGCCTGCTGGCTACATGCTATGATCAGGAGGTCCCGTTGGCTAAGGTGGCAAAGAGTAGTGACACCGGACAAGGCGTTTCTGTGGCAGAACCCCATGTATGAAACTCCCAGGCAGAATTAGCCCTCTGCCCCATTTTTAGATACTGTAGAAGACCAAAACATTTATTTGGTCAGACCTTTGTTGCACTGTGGAATTTAACTGCTCCTATTTTAAACCTGGCTGTGAAAGTTGCAGTTTTTAAATATTTTAAGTTTTACCCCTCTTGGTCTTACTTTCATGCTTTAAGCCTCCCTGAGAAAGAGTAGGGTGTAAATTTAATTTCGTAAATTTGCCTGTCTTGTAGAAGAGTGACAAAGAGGTCTTTTTAAAAGCCTGATTGGTATATCCTGCAACTACATTCTCCAAGGCAAACCCCTGCATGTACAGTGTGGAGATCTTGAAAGAAGAGTCCCTCTGGACCTAGGTTGTAAAATTTGTACGTGCCTTCAGCATGAAATAGGAAATAGGCATGCCTGTATTGTTTGGGATGCTGGAAACAAAATGCCCAGCTTGTGCCCTAGATGAGGATGAAGCAGAGTAGAGGTGTGAGATGGAGATGCAAATATCAATGCACATGCGTGACAAAAACTACCCACCCCCGAAATGCACTATTAAGTTTCTGCATCAGCAGAGGCAGTGGGTATAGAATAGGCTCTTTTTACTTACTGAAAATACAAATCAAATGTTTAAAAACTACAGGGTGGTGTTTTGATGATGATGATAGAGTTGTGCGGATGCTGTGAAAAACATCTGCATGAGCAGCACCCCAATCTGAAAGCAACTTGAGGTTGAGAAATAAAAGGGATACACCTCTCCCCTCCTTGAACCTCACTCTTTTCTCTCACAGGGCAGAGGTACATTCAGGGCAGGACTTTGGAGTAGAAGCTGCCTTGTACCAAGCCCGGCCATTGCTCCACTTAGCTCAGTATTGTCCACGCAGACTGGCAGGCTTTTAGACTGGGTTGTCTCCCAGCCCTATCTAGCAGGTATTGGGTAGAGTCTTGTAGGGTTTCCGTATAGCTCCATGAAGGAAGAGGGCTAGATATATTGGATTTCGAGGCTAGGATTAATGTGGCATGTGTGCATCCATCTCCTGTAGGCCTCAATGTGTCTAGTCTTGCAGTGTTTGGCCTCAAAAGAAGGGTCCATATGATGGTGGTGATCTGAAAGGGTATTGCTCCCTTCAACATATAGGAATCTGCACCCTATCCCTTTGTGATTCAGTGCTTATGGATTCTTCCTGTGAATGTAACACAAATGGTACTATGTCACTGCATACTGCTACTATCTGAACAGTAATTACCCTAATATTTGGTGATACTGCAAGAATTGCTTGGATCCTAGTCTGTCACTCCTTTGGGGGTATTCTAGTCACTCTAGCTTTATATCAGCTCATAGGAATATCTAAGGACTGCTCCATACTTTATGGAGTAAATGTGTGTGTGCGTTGCATTGCATTTCTTTATGGTATACTGTATATATGATGGATGATCACACTGGTCTTCCATGACTGCTTTTTTTTTTTGTAAGCATTCGTCCTGATTTGTTTGCACAGTTTGTGGGGAGATTGTACCATGTCAGCTATTTACTGAGCATTCATTCTGATTTATTTGCCGGGGACATAATATAATGTTGCATGAAGCAATTGTTATCCCATATTTTCTGATGCATTTCCCCCCATCACATTCCCTATCACAAAAGACTGATTTTTTGGGTGGGGTGCAAGTAACATGTGTGTTGCGCAAGAGCACCAAATCAGTTCTAATTGTGCAACCTGAATTTCCATGACGGAATCCCATCCGAAAATAGCAACAGTCTGGAAATGACCCCTGCGCCTGCAAACACTCAACCAGTAATGTGTGAAGCAGAAAAACATTGACTAGAAGAGTTTAGTGTCTTTATGATGGTGAACAGGAGCTGTTCCTTGTGGCTTCTGGCCCAAGGCTTCAGCATGCTCAATGGGGGCTTTGGGGGAAGGGTACACAGTATGTCCTGCTTGTTTCTTCAGCTGGATAAAATATAGCCCTCTCCTCATGCTTCCTAGCCTCTGCCAAGTAATCTGGGTGCTTTGATGGAGAGCTGCACTGAGCCCTGGGAGCCGAAGTGCTGTCAATGGATCAGGCACTAATAAGAGGCGTGGGCTGATGATCCCTTCCATTGGCAGATATTGTCACTCATGCCATCTGCTCCCTTTTCAAGCTGCCAGTTGCTCATACAATCCGTATCATCTTTGCTCTCCTCGTCCTCTGAGAACCCAGCAACAGCCAGAGCTGGGATTTCCCATCTAGTTTGCTGCGCTTACCATCCTTTGCCCTAATTTTCAAGGGGTGGGAAAAGTCGTTTTAAAGGGCAACTAAGCATCAAAACGAAAGCCAAATCAGGCCACTTTTTCATTTGTGCAGCACAATCCTAAGCATGCTTACCCAGAAGTAGATCTCAGTGGGCTCAATCGGATTTACTCCTTAGTCAGTAAGTATGTTTAGGATTGTAGCCTTAGGCTTGGGATTTTGGACGGAGTCAGATAACTCACAGGTGATTTCGGTTCAGGATTTTTTATTTGTGATATTTACAGAGGCATGGACTGTGAACTTCATAGGGTGGAGGTCTTGGGGTTGCCATGTATCCCTTGAAAAAAAAGAAAAGACTGTTTATTTATTACCATTCCCCCAGAATTCAATAGCAATGCTTTCATAGTTTTCTCTAATGTCCTTTTTGAAATTTTATCCAACCTGCATCCCTCAAGAGATAAGGCAGGACTCCTCAGGTTCCTTCTCCTCCTGTGAAACACCCACCCTTTCCACCTCAAAAATTCAGCCCTACTGCTTTATAGCAGAAATCTGAAAGGGGCTGTAAAATGCCTACAGTAATCTACAGAGCGGACTTTGCCGTAACAGGATTCCCTGGCAGGGCAAAAATAACTACTAGGATTGTATGAGCAATAGATCCAGATTCCAAATGGACTCCCACTGCTGTTACACCATTGACTTCACTGTAGAAACGTCCAAACTAAGCTAGTTCTGAACGAGTCCCTGTGGTCACTAACAAAGGATCAGGGTATAAGTGGGATTAAATGCTTAAGGAGGTTGTGTTTCAATCACATGCAGGGGGTTATATTGATCACCTGCTCTGGAAAAATTAAGGGAGGAATTTTCTCCTCAAAACATGTTGCTGTGGTAGATCAGGCGAGAGGCCGTGGCTGTGGCGGCATGCCAGTGTGTGGCATAGGTAGTAGCTGATTTGTTGTTCCCAGGGAATAAGAAATATATATTTCAATCCTGATTTATTTGTACACTCCTCGTTCCACAGAAATTACTACAAATGCTTGCTTCAGGTCAAGGACTGAAACCTCTCTACCAGGAGAATGCTACTGCTGGCAAAATTTATTTATTTTTAGTAATATTTGCTTAGGACAAAAGGGGGAGACAATGTTATTTGGCAGCAGTTGTTTATGGCGCCATTTTGGCAAACAGGTGTGCCCCACTGCCCATTGGCTTGTAGGTAAAAAAAAAAAAGTATTGAAAACAGTCTATTAATGAATGTATTAGAAAACCAATCTCAGTGGAAGAATTAGCAAAATGGAACTAATTTGTGAACTTAGGGGCGGGGAAATAAGGGTAGAAAAACAAGCTTTGAAATCTAGGTTGGTTGTTCAAGGAGCGCTTAGATTTGAAAGGGGCATGTGCATGAAATGCAGGGAGAGGCAAACCACCAAGGATGAATGTCCAAATCTTGTAGGGAGAGGTGTGTCAGAAGGACTAAAGCTCAGAATGAGTGTAGGCTTGAAAGATGTTGAGAATAACAAAGGGGATGATTATTATTTCTAGGTTAGGAGCAAGAGGAAGAAGAGGGAAGTGGTAGATCTACTGGATGGAGAAGATGGAGATATGTTAGTGAGTAACAAAGGAGAATGAACTGATTAACTCTTACTTTGCCGCAGTCCTCTCTTCTCCCAGAAGCGATACTCTGCTCAGCCTTGCAAAGATAGACCAAATGAGAGAAAGAGGGAAGTTGCAGCCCAAGATAAGTAAAGAGGCAATATAGCCCTCTAAACAAATTCAAATCTTCAGCTCCAGATGAATTCCTTCCTATTGTTTATTTGTTTTCATTCAGTTAGACACGGCCTTCCACTAGAATGATCACACAAGACAGGTTATTTTTTTAAAAAGCAAGCATCAGAGCAACAGGTGGGGTACCCCAGGGTTCTGTCACAGGTCCAGTGTTGTTAAACATCTTTACAAATAACATGGACAAAGGATTAGAGGGAATACACATCCATTTTGTAGATGACATGAAGCTAGGAGCGGTAGCTAATCCCTTAGAAATAAAAACAGGATTCAGGTTGACTGGGTCAAAACAAGATGAATTTCAACAGAGATAAATGTAACATTCTGCATTCCAGTTGGAAAAACCAAATGCACATAGAATGGGTGGCACGTGACTTGTTTGTTGAATCTATATCACACCCTTCCTTGCTAAGGAGGCCAGGGCAGCAAATAGATACACAATTTAAAAAACAAAAACAAAGCAAAAACTTTGTGAAACAGATTAAAACACTCTAAAAACAATTAGAATAAAAAACATCTAGAAGCAGTTGCAGTTGAAAACATTTTAAAAGCAATTACAGTTTAAAAGCATACTTCCATCCAACGATCTTGAGGTAGCCAGAACTAGACAGAAGCGCATGTAAAAAAAGATGATTGTAGGGGTTTTAGTTGGCCACAAGTCAAAACAGGAGTTGGCAGTACAATGTAGCCGCTAAAAAGCTAATGCAATTCTATCAACAGAAATGTAGTGTTTGGCTCCACAAGAAGTAATGGCGCCATTACTTTTTGCTTTGGTCAGCTTTGATGTGAGATAGTGTTCTGGGCTGCACAGCATATTGACAAATTGGAATGTGTTCAGAGACAATGGCAACAAAGATGGTGAGGATCTGGATACCAAGTCTTATGGGGAAAGGCTGAAGGCACTGGGTATGTTTAGCCTGAAGATGAAAACATTTAAGAGAAAATATGATAGCTGTCTTCAAATATTTGAAAGGCTGTAGTACGGATGATGGAGCAAATTTGTTTTCTGTTACTCTAGACAGCAGGATGTGAACTAACAGGTACAAAGGATCAGAAAAGAGATTTTGCCTTAAAAAGAGTAATTACTTCCTGATGCTAAAAGCTGTTTGACAATGGCAGAAATTATATTGGAAGGTGGTGAACTTTCTTTCATTAGAGGTTTCTAAGCAGGTTGGGTGGCCACATATCAAGGATGCTCCAGCAGTAGATTTCTGCATTGTCAGGGAATAGGCTAGATGATATTTGAGGCACCGCCCAACTTTATTATTCTTGGAGAACCATAGCATATACGCACCATTTCTTATTTTAATCCAGGAGCTTTCCAATCTCACTATTCATTCTGCTCTGAAATGTACCGTAATTTTCAGGTAACAAAAGTGCCATGCAGTATACAGCTTGCTATTTGTCATGAGATGTAAGAATAACCCAGGGCAAAATGAGTTAAATCTTAAACCATAAAAAGGTTTATCTTAGGGAAAACAGCAGAACATAATTTCAGATTTATAAAGCTACCTTTGCAAAATTCCCGAATAAAGCCCAACACTATGCATGTGCATTCAGAAGTAAGTCCCATTAAATTCAATGGTACTTATGCCCAGTTTGCAACTTTAGCTGAAGATAGTACATGTTAGAAATCAAGGCCAAAATGGTGAAAGTTATGAGAAATCTTAACATGTTTCCAGTATGTTTGGAGATACGTTTGCTCTTCTCAGTCAGAGCATAAAACAAGAATGATTTCTATCCATATCTCTGCTTCCTACCATATTGCTGCCCTTCAGCAACCATAGATTTGAATATATCTATCTCATCCTGTCTGAATGAGTCTAAAGCTTGGACTGAAGCTCAACATCAAAAAAATGAAGATCATGGCCACTGGGCCCATCACCTCCTGGCAAATAGAAGGGGAAGAAATGGAGGCAGTGAGAGATTTTACTTTCTCGGGTTGCATGATCACTTTAGATGGTGACAGCAGCCACGAAATTAAAAGACACCTGCTTCTTGGGAGAAAAGCAATGACAAACCTAGATAGCATCATAAAAAGCAGAGACATCACCTTGCCGACAAAGGTCCGTATAGTTAAAGCTATGGTTTTCCCAGGAGTGATGTATGGAAGTGAGAGCTGTACCATAAAGAAGGCTGATCACCGAAGAATTGATGCTTTTGAATTATGGTGCTGGAGGAGACTCTTGAGAGTCCCATGGACTGCAAGAAGATCAAACCTACCCATTCTTAAGGAAATCAGCCCTGAGTGCTCACTGGAAGGACAGATCCTGAAGCTGAGGCTCCAATACTTTGGCCACCTCATGAGAAGAGAAGACTCCCTGGAAAAGACCCTAATGTTGGGAAAGATTGAGGGCACAAGGAGAAGGGGACGACAGAGGACAAGATGGCTGGACAGTGTTCTCGAAGCTACTAAAATGTGTTTAACCAAATTACGGGAGGCAGTGGAAGACAGGAGTGCCTGGTGTGCTCTGGTCCATGGGGTCACGAAGAATCGGACACGACCAAACGACTAAACAACAACAAATCTCACCCAGAGTTCTGGTTCAGTTTCAGGAAGTATCATCAAAAATTAGATGTTTGTGAACCAATAACCAATATTTTGATGATCATAATTGAAATTATAATCAAAATGCTTTTGATTAGCTCAAAACCGGCAAATTTATAATGATAGTATCTATACAAAAAACAAACCTCTCTTCCTGTATATAAAACAACAGGAGTGATGCAATGATGACATAATTTCACATAAATATCTCGTCCCAGCTGGGAGACAGGAAGTAGGTTTGGGACTGGAGGAAGACACAAGTTTCCCATAATATTCAGTTGACCTGAAAATACCTGAAAAGTATAATGATTAAAAGGGTGGGTTTGAATTATTCCTCAACACATCAGAGTGCCACATTTGTCTCACTTGACCTTTAGCACTAGGAGGCCTGACTTTTAAAAAAGTTATCAATTGACCAAATGTCCTGAATAAACAGGACAACGTATTTTTTTCCCCTTCCATGATTTTTTTTTTTAAATGAATGCTTATTTCAGTACTAACGAGGCAACAATGTATATGCTATGTGTGTAAACTGGAGTTTGTGGCAAAATGTAATGGCTTTTGCTATTGCATGAATGCCTGTGGTTTTGTTTCTTTCCTTTTCTGTATGATTTCCAAGGAATAGCTGAGGTTCAGAATAAAAGTCCTTTCATAAATATTGGTTTGCAATATTTGGGACTTCCCCACTTTTTGCTTTGTATTAAAGCTGCAAAGCCAAGCCAAGCCCTGTGTGTCTAGGACCAATCTTAGGCTGTGTATGTAGTCCTGTTTACTCTGCATCCAGTGCACCCCACAGCTGGTTTGCAAAGAGGTATGCACACAGTGTTAGCCACAAAATCCACGTGCATCCTAGCATTTTTTAAAATTGAATACAGTGGTATCTCAGGTTACATACGCTTCAGGTTACATATGCTTCAGGTTACAGACTCCGCTAACCCAGAAATAGTGCTTCAGGTTAAGAACTTTGCTTCAGGATGAGAATAGAAATCGTGCTCTGGCGGCGCAGCAGCAGCAGGAGGCCCCATTAGCTAAAGTGGTGCTTCAGGTTAAGAACAGTTTCAGGTTAAGAACGGACCTCCGGAACAAATTAAGTACTTAACCCGAGGTACCGCTGTACAGCGTTTTGATATGTTTTCCCCTGGTAATGTGTTTGTTGTGCACACAGCCTAATACCCACAACCAATAATTACTACATAATTGAAGTCTGTGGTACTCTCTCTCTCTCTCTCTCTCTCTCTCTCTCTCTCACACACACACACACACACACACACACGCTCAGAGGGGTCTTTTTTCTGGAGGCTTTGTCTGACAGGAAAGAGGAGCCCTCCAAGCCCAGCAAATGAAAGAAGAGGCCTGATGGCTTCTCTTCTGTTGTCTCGCCTGCCATAACTTGTTGTTGTCCCAAACAAAGCCCCAGGTTTTCCTGGCACTCAGTCTCTCAGGCAAGAATAAAGGCGCTGGAGTCTAAATAAGCCCCCTGAGGACTCTTTGATAGGGACAGTTGCCGCCTGGGACAGCTGAGAAAGATCAGAAAGGGGGGTGGGTGTCCAGTGTCTGCATTTACACAGCTGTCGCCTTCTCGCCTCATCACTGGGTTAACTAGCATTTTCAGCCTGTTTTCCTTATGGATTTTCAGAAGGGACCTAAGACCATTTTGGCTCGGGTTATTGAAGAAACAAAAGGGGAGGGGGCAGCCCATGCCCTCCGCTGCTACTGCTTCTGTGTCTCCTCATTCCCCTCAGAAGAGGGTGATTAGGGACTCTGGTTGGGGGAGGGGAAGCACATGGGCTGGCACATCACTGTGTGGGTTTGCATTCCACAGATGCCTCTGATGATGCGCCTGACGCAGAGAGCCACACACATTATTAGCAGGAAGGTTGGGTTTGAGGCAGCATGGTGGAGGTTGCGCAGAGGGCAACGCTAGACCAAACATAGATCCAACAGGCAAATCAACACAGGCAGAGCACGGAGAGGGGTCTCTTGGAAAGGTCTTGTTTCCAAGATGAGGAAAGAAGCAGAAAGCTCAGGTTGATTAATCTTAAGCAAAGTGAATTATTACTGTTTATGAGGACTGCCAAGGATGGGGCAGAGCTGCTCTTAGGAATCGTAGAACTGCAGTCAGAGAAAAGCGAGGAGCAATGGCCTGAGGGGAAGTAAGGCACAGAAGCAAAGGAAGTTCAGCAGCAGCACCTACCTATGTTCTCCTTTTTCTGCTCAACTAAGACCGACCCTCTTTGTATATGGAGATTGGGGACACACACAAAAAGAAGCTTGGTCTCGTTTGGCCCTTAACTACAAGGTTTTTAAAGTATGTTGGTCCCATTAAATTCTGGTATCCCCATTACTTAGGCTTCCTTGCTGAAGAGTTTTGGAAACTTTCAGTTGAGATTTTGTGGTGGGACGTATCTCACATGGCAGCATTGCTGTTTCCAGTGCATGTGGCAGCAGGCACCCTCACAAGCCTCCTCTTGAATATACATTGCATCATCAGATGGTTTGACGACAATCAAACGCAAAGAACATATATCTGTTCACTTCAAAATTCATTTGAAAGCATGTTCTGTGAGACGTGGATAGATGTTCCCCATCCTTCCTAGTGCTTATAAAGACTAGAATGATTCTTTGATCTGGATGATACTCCAGGAACATGAGAGCCCTGATGTCTTCACTGAAACAGTCAATCAATACTGGCTGCTCCCTGGGTATTGAGCATTAACTTGTTATTGTTGCCAGTGTGATGGAGGTGAGAGTGTCTTGCCGCTGAACTTCCTAGCTTGCAATAATGGCTCCAGAGGATGTTTCTGTCCAACAGTTTTAATACTGAGTAAGTGAGCTTCCCTTTCCTACGTTTGAAGAATAGACAAGGCTCCATTGCTGGGGCTGCAGTTTGTCCTCCTATCTCTGAATCCACTTGACAGCCTGAATGAGGCTGCTCCATAAAGAAAGGGAGCGAAGGCCTTTGACAGCTGCTGTGCTCACTTCTGCTCCACCAGAAGCAAAAGGGTAAAAGGTGACGTCTGTACAAAGGTTTGCTGTGTGACCACTGAGCAAAGTGACAGATTCATGGCACAAAAAGCAGACATGGGAAACCTGTCATCAATACACTTTGGACACATCCAAACTGGCAGTTTTTCACACAACTGCTGAAAATTGTATGAGCTTATTAAAGGGACATAATTTTCAGCGTGTTTTTTATTGATTGTGGAGCAACTCTGCTCCTCATCTTCTTTCCTCATCAAAGCGTTTTTTAAAATATCTTATATGACAGCGAATGTACATTATTGTACTCATGCACCTTCTGAATTATGTGTGTTAAGCTCTTTTAGCCAAAACCAGATCTACTTAAAAGCAACTTCATGATCCGTTCTCAATCTTCCTTGTCGCAAAAACTTAATTTTCCAGCAAGCTGCAATAACTTATTATTGTATGCACACATATTTATAATTCAGCAATTTCTTATTAAGTAAAAATAAAACAAAAACGATATCCAAACCCACTCTGGCATTTTAAGTGCACCTCTTAATGGTTGGCTTTTTCCTCACCACATGCTCTGGCCATCATTTGCAGCTCTGATGCAGATTCCTTATCTTCATGAGGCGTGGCTGATTGCAATCTGGGCTATGGCCTTCTGTGTGGTGGTGCCCATTCTGCCAAATAGTTTGGCAGGCAAAGTGCACCAGGCCCCTTCACTTCTTGGTTCCAGGCAAGGGGTAAGGATGTTGCTGTTTAAAAAACTCCTTCAGCTGATTATTTTTCTGCCTGGTGCTTGGCTGTGTCCGAATTAGTACCATGACTTTTGTGATGTTAATGGCTGGGTTCAGAAAAAAGTGATTGTTTTATATCTGAAATATTGTTTTTGGTATTTGGATTTGTTAGCTGCCTTGAATTCCTTCGAAAGTAGGTGGAATGCAAGTTTTTAAAATAAAAACGAAACAAAAAAGTTATTGTCTAGCTTCCTCAAATATGAAAAGACCTAAACCAAAATAGAATCAATGGGGTGTACTTACAGTAGGATCTGTCCAGACTTTTTTTTTTGGGGGGGTACATTTGTGATAATTTGTGTTCATGATGCTTTTGGTGCAGTGACACATGATCCTGCTTTCAATACTGTGGAAAAAGCTTTGAGGTTGCAATATCACTTCATTTCCAGTCAATGCATATCCTGCAATCTTCTGCTGATATCCTGAAACTTTTATTTAATGCCTGGTTTATTTTTAAATGCTCTGGTTTATTTTTGTCCTGCATTTGTTGCGCTATAGCCTCTCAGGCCAGCAATAATGTGGTAACATTGGGGAAGCATTGCAGAACAAACTACAGTCATACCTCATGTTACGTTTGCATCAGGTTGAGTGTTTTCAGGTTGCGTCCTGCGACGACCCAGAAGTAAGGGTTACTTCTGGGTTTCGCCACTCGCGCATGCACAGATGTGCAAAATGATGTCATGTGCAGAAGCGGCGAATCGTGACCCGCGCACGCGCAGACGCGGGTTGCGTTCCTTTCAGGTTGCGAACGGGCCTCCAGAACGGATCCCGTTCGCAACAGAGGTACCACTGTAAAGCAGAATAAATCCACCCACTAATGCACTATTGTTGTCTCAATAACATGTTGCAGAAGACACCCACAATAAAACACTAATCTGCAGGGGCCCATAGCACAGTGGAGAGAATGCTGGACTAGGACCAAGGAGAGAGACCTGGGGGAAATACTAGGAATGGTTGGTTGGTTGTGGCAGATTGAGTTTTGCTGTGCCCTAAAGGAAAAAGTGAAACAAACTGTGACAAAAGTGATGGTCTGGCTGTACCTTTAATAGCAGGTGAGGTATAGAATCAGAAGCTTTGATGAATATTTCAGACTTTGCCTGATACTTGCCCGGTACAGTAGTATCTGAATTCCAAATTGTGCTTTCATCCAGCATGTGCCATGTCTCTAAATGCCTGCGCTGGATCATTTGAGGGCCCTCCTTTACATGTCTCACCTTGGCAGTGAGGATGTGTGTGCAGGCTTTTATTTATATTTATTGCCTAGCCCAGAATTAGTTAGGATTACAGTAAATTGCTGGCAGTAGATTGTTCTGATAAAAAGAGCTGTGCATCTACAGAAGGCCTCGCATTCTGTAATGAACGTGTTGACCTTAATTTTAAAGTATTATCTTTCTTGAATAAAGTATTATCTTCCTTTTGAGAGGCTTCGTGAACATGTAAAATGCGTTAACTGTGTCGTAATTCCCCTTCTGTGTCAGTTGCGATTTCTAACCCTCTCAAGTGAACTGAAGTTACCTTGCAAGCCGAAGTGGGCCTGAGTCCACGAAAGCTTATGACATAATACAGTTGCCTTCAAGGTGCCGTAAGACTAATTGCATTTTTTGCTGCAACAGGCTAACATGGCTTCCACTCTGTGTTGCAAGATAAAACACAGGAGGAAGAACACCTCTGGTCCACATGGTTTGCAGAAAGTTAATAATCTTGCTCCTATTTTATAGGTGTAGTTCTTGGATTCACAAAAAAGCCTATAATGGAGCAACTAGTCTAAACATTGAGAGGGGACTCTGCAGAAAACCCAGGAATTAAAACCAGATGATCCAAAGAATCTCTGAGGCAACTGCATTAATTCAAAGATTCTCCCTTTACAAAGAAATAGTTATCAAAATAGGGTTGGGGGTGTTGCTAGATCCTTAAAATTCCATGGTGCAAATTTGCATATGCTAATTTATAGATATAGTTGAGCATTTAGGCATTTTTTTAGAGGGAGAGCCACCCTGTAAGCAAAATAAATAAAACCAAACTTTTTAAAAGTTAATAACAACAGGGGGAAGGGGCTGAAGATCCTCAGCCCAGTCCAAAAGTCTTGAGGACTGTGACAAGTGATGGTGGAAGAGAGGTTGAGAGTATTTGGGTAAAAATTGTAGGAGAGGGAAACAACAGCAACTTTTCTGTGCGAGTCTTCTATAGACCACAAAGCCATACTGAAGACATGGCTGATGCCTTTCTAGAACAGATTACCAAACATTCAGAAAAGAGAGATATAGTAGGGAAATTGCAGTCAAACATAACTACGCATAAGTGCTAGTTACCGCACAAAGGGTTAAGAAAATAGAGCTGGATTCCTAGACTCTGCTATGTCCCCCCTTCTCCGATGAGAAAGTGAAGCCTTCTCTTCCTGTTCCCACTCGTTCCACTCCATGTAACTGACAAAGGCAAATGTTTCTAAGCAAGCTCTAAGCTTAGAGCACATGTTTGAAGCTATATTTCTGTGTTTACTACCCAACAGTGGCGTAGCGTGGGGGGTGCAGGGGGTGCCAGCCGCACCGGGCGCAACATTTTGGGGGGGCGCACTCACAGCTCTCTGCCCCTACCTGGCTCACTCACTCTCTCTCACAGTGCTGGCTGTGCGAATCCGATCCGAGCTGCCGGGTCGCCGCCCACTGTGCGGAGCGGAGAGAGAGCGATTTACTTGCCTTGCCCCGGGTTAGGGGGCGCAAATTACTTGCCTTGCCCCGGGTTAGGGGGCGCAAATTACTTGCCTTGCCCCGGGTTAGGGGGCGCAAATTACTTGCCTTGCCCCGGGTGCTGACAACCCACGCTACGCCGCTGCTACCCAAAAGTATTCTGCCTATGTTCTCCTTGCTGCTGCTTGGATAAATGCATGAATCTGACCTTTGGAATGTTTTGTAAGTAAAGTGTTTTAAACTTACTTAACAGGGTGTGGTCTGTTCATTGTAAGAAAGGTGGAAAGAGAGCAGCACTGTTTGCAAGTGGACTAGATGGGATAAAAGGGTCTATCAACCTATATTCTTAGGACTAGACTACTGCTTGACTTTTGTGTAAGTTCTACTACTGGGGACTCTCTCTTGCTGGCGGGTGAGTTTAGCCCTGTGTTTTGAATCCAGGCACCCAGCCTATTATTTTGCTATTTATCCCACACATGTGGGTCACAGGGATTCATATTCCACCCCTTACCCCCCCCCCACCCCATATATATGGTATCTATGATATTCAAGAATTTCGCTCACTTGAACAGCAGCCAGCCATGCAATACACTGGAGGTGAGGGAGGGATTACACAGCTGGTCATTGCCATCACATATCTGAACAAAATGGAGATCAAGTGTCCAGCAGGACATGGTACTGTGGCTCTGACCCAGGGATCCCCACTTCCTACCATCCAAGATCTCTGCAAATAGACTATCGAAATAAACTTGTCGAGAGGCAGGATATTCTTAAATGTCACCTACCTTTTTACCCAGATTGCTTATGTATATCATCGTTGTATGTTCTCCTGTTGGAGGGAGTTTGGGATATAAATCTGATTAATAAATCATAATGTTTGACTGAGTTTCTCTGAAGTGAATTGCATCTGGAAAGGCTGCTATGTTTCCTTATGTGATGCTTCTCTTCATCGTTGTAATCATTATCCTCCAGGGCGCCCTGACTCTGAGACGAGAAGCATCAAAGGGCGTTGCATGAAACTCAACCACTGCTTCCTCATCACTGCAGCCCTGCCAACTTGCTGGGCTGATTTACAAGCAAGGTTCCTTCTGAGGCTCTTTTATTTCTCTCTCTGCGTCTACAGATTTGGCGCCTTCCGCTTCTGCTAGACCCTGGGTGTTGGTTTCCTTAGGAGCAGACCCATGCATTCCTACATCATGGCATCACCAGATAGGATGAGTGGCTCAGATAATGGACTAGACGAGGCAGAACTCAGCATCACTCTCACCCTTCGAATGCTTATGCATGGGAAGGTAAGTAAACAGAGACTCCCGTATTAGGTTGTGATCCTGATTTCATTAGGGTCCATAGCAGACCTCTCATTGGATCAGATTTGCTGTTTGCCTTGGTGGGGAACATTGGCTATGATGCAAACCTAAGTCCCCAAACTCAGTGAGCCACTACCCTACTTCTAAATCAGGAGGGCGTCTTGAAATACTAGTCACATACACCCCATATATTTAATGTACACAATTCTTCCTTCAATTTAGTTAAGGGTGCTGGGAGTTGTAGTTCTTTTATAGGTAAACTACAGTTCCCAGGATTCTTTGGGGTAAGCCATGTGCTTTAAATGTATCGTGTGGATGTGATTCTTTCCTACACACAATACCTTTTCTGTGTGGGGAATCTCGAGCTGGAATTACAAAATAGACTCAGCAGAAGACGTTGCCAAGGTGTCTGGATTAACATGTAAATTCACCGTAACATTTTTTTATTTGTAAAGGTTCCAATAAGGAAGGTCGTGAGATTGCCAATGTCTGGGAAGAGGGATATCCCTCTCATTTAAGCTGTCAAATCCTGAATGACCCATGTTTTCCATTGGGGGGGGGGGGGAGAAGAAAAGTGCTACATTCTCATTTTCTGGCAGAAAGTATACAGACATTGCCAAACTCCTGCTGATTTGTAAATCTCCCTTAATTCAACTTCTCATGTCTTTTGTGTTTCTGCAGGAAGTTGGCAGTATCATAGGCAAGGTAAGATTGATGTAGGCTCTTGTGTGTGGCGGCTGTTTCTTTGTTGCATCTGTGAAGCTGCGGAAGTCTGACGAACTTTTTTGTCATTAATCCAACAGAAAGGAGAGACTGTGAAGAGGATACGGGAACAAGTAAGTGTGGAAGTAATTCCATTCTAGATTGGAATTGGCTGCTGGTCAAACATGGAATGGTGTAGAATGCCTATACGATTCTGGACATTTTATCTGGAAAAAGGTTTTCTTGTGAGGAAAGTGGGTATCCTGAATGAGAATTGAGAAGAGTATACAGAGAAATGTGAAGAGGCACAAGGCAGCGGAGCAGCCTGCACAAGCCTTGTTTGTCAGCATTTCTTTAAAATTCAAATGAAGTTTAAAGTTACATGATTATTCTACAGAAGGGAAATACCATAGCTCAGTGGTAGATAACATTTTATGGATGCAGAAAACTCCAGGTTCAGTCCTTGGGGTTCTCCTGGGAGGACTGTGATTTGGGAAAGGCTTTTCCCCTCTGAAACCCTGGAGAGGGATCCACTGCGAACTATTGTCAACAATAGAGGTAGATAAATCTGTTATCTGGCAAAGGTGAGATGCAAATCAGTGACTTGAGATGCAGAGAGATCCCCCCCCCCGCCCCCTGTATTTCAAGTCACATTTTTACATTGCTGTACACACCAGAGAGGGGGCAGGGATGTCTTCGCCCGGTGCAAATTACCTGATTTATTTCTCTGTGCTTTTAATCCCCTGAACACCTATTCAGTGAAGTGTCTGTGCAGGTGCAACAGCTATCTCAATGGTCATGTGTGCACAGCCTCAGTGTGAGGCAGCTTCCTATGTTCCCTAGAGAGGCATCTCTCTCTCTCTCTCTCTCTCTCTCTCTCTCTCTCCCTCTCTCCCTCTCTCCCTCTCTCCCTCTCTATCTTAGCTTCATGTCTGTAATATGGAGCCCATCTTACAGGATTCTTATATCAGCAAAGCATTCTAAGCACTTGGTAGCAATGTTAAATTATTATTAATGACATTACTCGTGGTTTGCTTTCTTAGAGTACAGCCAGGATCACAATTTCAGAGGGATCCTGTCCAGAACGGATCACCACTATCACAGGATCCACTGATGCAGTTTTTAGAGCTGTTTCCATGATTGCTTTTAAGCTGGAGGAGGTAAGGTGGTCTCTCACTTCTACCTCCACATGGCAGAGTCTCCTCCTTACAGAGTTTCAGTGCCTTGTACAGATGAAACTGGAGGAGGTGTTACCAAAAGAAATATGTTTTTTCTCCACATATCAGTTTAAAACACACACACAGATACAAAAAGGCATTGGCACAGCAATCACATCCTAGATAGCAGGGGAAAGCAACCCACTTTCTATAAGGGAGCCTAGTTTCTTACGGTCTGGGAGATTTAGTGTTTCTGTGATCCAGTTGATAAACTTAATACACACCCAAGAAAGAAGACAATTGGACAATCTGATTTTGAGAAAAAATTGTTTTACTACTTGTGTATGGGGCAATAAAATACATGAGAATGTTCAACCACATACCTCATTGAACGATTATGACTAAACATGGAAAGGGTTCTGATATACTTATCTTTGCATGTAGGAGTTATCTTTTTAATGATACTGGCATGTAGAGTCAGGAGTTGGGGGGCGGGGAGTTAAATCATGCTCCCAATCATGACCCAGGTTAGGAGATCAGGCCATGTTATGCCTGGAAATCAGTGTGGAATGTTATTGGCTGATTGCTCCAGGATTTCTAAAATCTAAATATCATCATATGGATCCTAGGAATGCTGGGGCAAAGAACCAAACCATCTGAGTGTCACAACAGGAGTGGTGTATCCGGAATGGTCTTATGCATACTACTACCAAAAAGGTGATTCTGAAGGAACCCATTGAAGCTTGAACCTCATCCCATTGGTTTTGTTTCAGGATCTGGGAACAGGAGCTGCCAATGGAGGAAGTGTCTCCAGGCCACCTGTCACACTGAGGCTGGTCATTCCAGCCAGCCAATGTGGCTCGCTCATTGGCAAAGCAGGAGCCAAAATAAAGGAGATCCGAGAGGTACAAACTTTGGAAATCCGTTATCTGAGTTCTTCTCCTATTGCTTCACTCCTTTCCATTCCATGGACAAAAACACCTGGTTCTTCTACATTTGTTTTCTGTACCTGAACCATTTTTCTTCCTAGTTTTCATATTTGCTACTCATCCTAAGCTACCTGAGTGAACTTTTTATAAAACTAGGGGCTGCCATTCCCTTGCATTAACTCCCTAGAGCTTCCCCTTTCACCCCATGCAACTACTAAGCTCACTTTTCACCTTCCCAACCCCATTTCTGGGCTTCTCTCATCTGTTCTGCAGCTCTACTTTACACCTGTTTGCACCTCCACCCCCATGTCCATGCCTTCCCCCTCCTTTTGTGCAACCCCCCCCCCTTGTACACAAACCACCCCCATGGGAACCTCCTGCTTCTTCCTCCACCCACACATTGCAAATATGAAGCACCCTTTTTCTGCCCAGTTCTGAAGCCACCATCTCCGCCTATTCTGCAGTCTTGCATGCTCATGCTTTCCTCTTCAACCCCATTTCCTTGCCTCCTTCTCACCTTTACTCCTTTCCCCCCTCCACCTGCCTCCTTACTTTTCTCAGTTCTTTTTTGCACATAGATCACCCCCTGCCTTTCCATGCCTTATGCCAGGGGTCCCACAATACGCCTGTCACAATGCCCAGATCCGCTGCCGGCCAGCTGGCCCCTCTGTCCATGGCCACACCGAGTTTACCTCAGCCACAGGTGGCAAGACTTCACATTGGCTGCAGCAACTTCCTGCAGCCAATCCGAAGCTGCACCAGCACTCCCACCTGCCCAGAAGCCATGCCAGCATCACAGAAGTCAGTCCCCGCATGACGAGGTATCTGCAGCGCGCAGGGACTGACCAAGCAGGCAGCAGGGTCCGCGGGCCGGATTTATGAGCCTGGGGGGCCGCATCCGGCCCCCGGGCTGTAGTTTGCCAGCCCCTGCCTTATGCACTCTCCTATTGTGCAGCCGCTTTTGCGCACACACAACATCACCTTCATCCCCTTTTCCTACTTCCTACTTCCAAATCTCCCTTACACACAGACCTCCCACATTTTCATGCCTTTTCCTCTCTCCTGTTCTGCAATCTCCTATCAGCATGGGGTGTGTGTGCAAAGCTGATATATGTTACTGCATCTTTAAGAGCAAAGCTGTCATTTGGCTTGTTCAGTTAGGGAAAATTTAATGGATGGATGCTGTGTGTGTGTGTAGTTGGTTGGTTGGTTGTTAATAACATATTGTCAGGGACTCTTAATGAGTGTGTGGTGGAGGGTTGGAGACTGACCCAGGGGAGGGGACCAGTGATTAATGGGGTTTGGTGCCCCTCGTGAGGCACAAATGAAAGAGGGAAAAATCTAAAACTGCCATTTTTTTCATTTCACTGTCTGTCCTTTCTCACTGTACTCAAAGAGCAGCAGAAATTTGAGTAAAGCAGAGATGGAGGGTCACAGAAACAAAAACTGGTTTTAAACAACAGGAGAAGTTTGAGGAAAGCAGGGATAGAGAGACACTGAGGAGTTGTTTATTTTAAAAAAATAGTTTTAATAAGGAGAAATAGAAGAGGTGGTATACAAATTTAATAAATAAGAAATAATAGTAATAAAATTGTGAGGTAAACTACAAACATTTCTTTGAGAGGATCTCGTGAATTCTTTTAACTGTGTGTGGATTAATCTCTGCTTAGGAAATCATACCATTAGAAGAAGACTCTGAAATACTTCCCTTCTAGTGATCCATGTGCTGCTTCTGACCTGGCTGTTCTCTGGGTGGGCAGGGTTCATTAGAATGCCCAGAAAGACTGAGAATTTGCTTTTGGCCTCTAATGCAGACCACAGGAGCACAAGTCCAAGTGGCTGGAGACCTCCTCCCCAACTCCACCGAGAGGGCTGTGACAGTCTCTGGAGTACCAGATGCCATCATCCAGTGTGTGCGACAGATCTGCGCTGTCATCTTGGAGGTATGGGTCATTGGGTTCACCTCACCAGGCGAAGACAACATTCTGCAAATTGTGGAGAAGTGGTACTGCAAGTCTGGGTATATACATCTCCAAATTAGACTGTCCTACATTTCCTTCCAAACACGCATGGAGAATTGTTAGAAAATGCCACCCCACTGGTGATAATACATATAAGCTGGCTGCATCCCTTCCCAGCTGGTTTTGCTGTACCTTTCTTTCCACGGATCTGATGCTTCTGTATCTTGGGTCCCTGCTTCCTTTTCCTGCACTTCTCTTTCAGCTGGAGTCCATCACTGTGGCTTTGTTCAGAGACCCTCACCAGGGTTATCAGCCATATCTAGCGTAAGGAACAGTACTGCCTTTGTGACATCAGCTGCCATTGCACCAATCAGCACTCTCAACTATCATTGCCCCCTTTGTTAGGACACAGTTGAGAATGGGGATTGGTGCTATGGGTGCTGATGTCACAAACATAAGTCACATTGGCTTCCCCCCCCTTAAAGCAGAAGAAATCAGTGATATTCACCTTTGATTTTTTCAACCCTCCAAAGCAGATTTGGGGAAGGGGTGCATATGGTGTAGGGGGGGGGAGTTCCATTTTGCTAGTGTAAATCCTTAACAGCTGGATATTGCCCAATATAATTCATTTATATCGTTGTAAATCTGACCAAAAAAGCAGCAGCAGGGGTGTATACCTGCAGGCAGTTCCCCTCATCAATATCCTCCTACCTATCTGCCTTTCTACTCTAAGGGGAAAATGTACCCTGTATCTTTTCTCCTGTAAAGAGAAGAACAGCTGGGTGGGTGTTTTGATCACAAAAATGTGTCCATGGGGAAAGGGTTAAACATACTTTCCCTACCATGCTATTGTTGAATCAGAAAGAAAGAAAGAAAGAAAGAAAGAAAGAGGGAGAGAGGGAGGAAGGAAGGAAGGAAGGAAGGAAGGAAGAAGGAAGGGAGAAGGTGGAACCTTGCACCAAGTCTGAACTTTGCTCCATCCAGCTCTGTTGTCTTCACTGGCTGGCAGCAGCTCTCCAGCACTTCAGATTGGGATCTTTCCTGGCCCTGCCTGGAGAATCAAACTTGGGACCTTCTACATGCAGAACAGATGCTCTGCCACTTAGCTATAGTCCTTTCCTTCAGTGGCTGCTCACATGTCAGATCTAGTCTGGCCCATAGTGAACACTGTTTGCAGAGCTGAAGATAAATTCTGCCCTAGATGTCTCATGGTAGCTTCAGTCTGCATGAATGGCACCTGCAGTAACTCTGACAGCCCTGTCAAAAGTTGGTTCCATCAGTGGAATATATATCACCCTTTCCTTGTTGCCAGTGTCAAGAAGCCACACATTGCTCCTTAACACAATGCATGTGAAATCACAGAATCAGATAATATCCTCTGAAAACCTCCAGCAAAGGAAGGTGCACCATCCCTCGAGGTCACTGGTTCCATAGCAGAATTGCTGTTATTAAGGCCAGATTTTGGTAATATGATGCCCTGAGCAAGGACAAAATTTGGCACCCCTATTTTCACAATTATTCATTTTGGTACAGTTGCTTTTTAATAGATCTTCTTAGTAGATACCTGTATAAATATAGGTATTATTATTATTAGTAGTAGTAGTAATAGTAGTAGTATTTTGTTCCCCCTTGGCTCAGCGCCCTATGTGGGGGAACCACCCACACCCACTTAAATCTGGTGCTGCTGTTACCATCAAGATGTTTCTCCATCTGAAATCTCTCCTCCTGAAACTAAAACTTATTAGATCTAGTACTGCTCTCTGGAGGAACTGAGAACCAGATTTTGCCTTCTACTGTGTGGCAGCCCTTCCAAGAATCTGAGGAGTGCCATCATGTTCCCCTCTCAGTCTTCTCTTCTCCAAAATAAACATACCAGCTCATGAGGAAAGACTGAAAGAACATGCCTAGTCCCTTCAACCTTTTCCTCATGGGACTGTTTTTTTAAAACTGCAGGCCACCTTTATTGTTCTCATCTGAACCAGGCATCCCTAGGCACTACTCATATCATATCATACCAAACAGGAGTTAGTTAAAGATATTCCCAGCCGGTGCCTATTTTGCAAGTCAAAGAAATACAGGAAGTAGCAAGGGTACTAGGGCCATTAGGATGTCATGGGTGGGGGGATACTGATGGGATTGGATGGAAGTGGCATTGTGTATATGGTACAGTGATTCCTCCTTTGGTTTCCTTCAGTCTCCACCAAAAGGCGCCACTATTCCCTACCACCCCAGCCTGTCCTTGGGATCAGTTCTTCTTTCAGCCAATCAGGTAAGGGACTCATAAAATCGCAGGAGACCATTTTTCTGTTGAGGTTAAAACGAGAGAGAACCATTAGGCTTTGGTTCTCTTGTTACTCTGTAATCAAAGGGTGGGTAAGACTGCGACCTGCCAGATGTTGTTGTGCTGTGACAACACCTTTCTTCACTGCCCATTGGCCATGCTGGCTGAGGCTGATGAGAGTTGGGAGTTCAACAACATCTGGAGAGCCACTGGTTTCCCCCACGCCTACATTCACCACCACATCAAATATCAGTCCAGATTAGAAGTATCAGAATGACTTAATGGGTATCGATTTTACCTTTCCACCTTGACTTCTGGCTTCTTCCGTGTCATGTGACCAAGCACTTGCTGTCAGATCCCTCAGAGACCATATATACAAGGACCTTCTTGGCTGTGAATCCTAGGAAACTTGCTCCCTGCCTTGCAAGCCTTTTCCCATCTGGCCTGGGAGGTTGGGGCCCTGACTGACTCCAGCTGCAAAAGCTGAGGTGCTGAACAGACTCTTGGTATTGATAGGGGGTTTTGTGGGCTGGGGGGGGGGAGGTGTTGCTGTTGTTGCTGTTCATTTTTTGTGTGCTTAAACCAGCAATAGCGCAATGGAATCTTTTAAAGTTTACAGAGAAAAAAGAGAATCTACGTTACGGTGAACCAGTTTATAGGACGTGGGGATTTAACATGGATATTTTCCTATATGCCTAAAATAACATCTGCTATTTTGTTAAAAGTTGTTTATCCTTGCAAAATCCTGCCCTGCTGCGATGCACACAGTCAGGTTTAACAAATGTTGCCACTCAAGCACATCTGAGGATTGACAGCCAGTAAAAAGCAGAACTTATTTACCAGATGACCAAAAATTGAGGCTGAAAAGTGTTGATTGGCTGAATAAAATAAAATTACAACTGTATAAGAATAATTTATCTCAGTGAGGTGGTGACCCAGTTCCCACACAATGGAGCTGGACAATAAGCCTAAAGCTTATTGGTATCAGCAGACAGATTATATTAGGTGTAAATCTGTAAAGTTCTGCTCCATTTCAAATCTACTTTAAGCTTTCATTTACTATGAAATGATGCGTAACTGAATTGAATTTTATATTATATTAGGAGGAACAATTACTCATTTGCATTTCAGCCAGATGAAATCATCATAATTTGGGGTCAATAGAATAAACTATTCTGAATTTAAGTGAAATAGAAGACCTAACACACTGATACCACATATATTAAAGATAAGAGGGAGAATTGCACAGATACATCTGACTGCATTATTTACTAGTGTCCTAGTGGTGCAGCTATAAAACTGCTTGCACATTTGCAAAGCTAAGCAGGGTCCAGTATGGTTTCAAATTAGATGGGGAATTGTGTGTTGAGATTCCTGCATCACAGGGGGTTGGGCCAGATGACCCTCAGGATCCCAACTCTACAATTCTATGATTATAATTATCATCTATGTTTTATTCTACAATCATTTTCTAAGGTTTTGTTTGTGTTATGTTCTAAAAGTTTAACTTTAAGCTTTTGGTGAGCAAAATGAATGAGATTCACTCCTCCCATATTGCTTATTCATTTGTTTCTGGGTAGGATGATGAAACTGCTTATGGAATTTCTGCGGCTTCTTTCTGACTGGTCCGAATCCTTTCCACATCTTAAAACTGACATTTCAATAACAACAGTAGTTACCAGGAAGTCTACTTTCTTGCGAGCTTCTCTCCCCCACCCCCTGCAATTTCTTGTTTATTTAAAACAAAATAAAAAAAATCCTTCCAGTAGCACCTTAAAGGAAGGAATTTTTAAAAAATTTTTATATTATTAAAAAATTTTTTTATTTTGTTTTGACTATGGCAGACCAACACGGCTACCTATCTGTAACTGAACTTATTTATTTAAGTCCTTTGAGATTTACCATCAACAAAATACAAATGACAAGTAAGCCCATCCATTCTCATTCTCAGTTCTGGCACCAGCACCCAGTGTAGGTAGGCATTTGCCAAGGATCATTTAAAGCAGCATGGCCCCCTGGGACTGATGCCTTGCCTTGGCTCCCTGAGCACTTGCTGGCCCTTAAGCACCTGGCAGCACCAGTGTCCCTGCAACCCCACTCTCTTGCTTACTAACTTGTGAGCCAGGAGCCACATGGCTCCTCTTCCGGTTCATTTCAGCACCAGCACTGTGAGGGTAAGCCCACTCTCATGGGCAAGCACAAGGGGGAATCTGGCAGCTGCCTTGTGCTCACAAACATGCATGCTTACCTGGCAGCGATGCCTCATGAGCCTGAACAAGGGGGAGTGGGAGGCTGGTAGCTACTAACCATGCTACCTTTACCAGAGGGTCAGAGTGGTGGCAAGCACTGGCAGGCAGCAAGGGTAGTTTCCCCAGCCCCCTTCCAAAATCTGGAACTGGGCCTATTCGTTCTCTTACATTTTTGATAGCGCTGTTCTCCTTTGTCATCCTTTTTTCAGGGATTCTCCATGCAAGGACAGTACAGTGGTATGTCTCAAGCAGAGGTAAGTCAAGCTTTACAGACTAAAAGGAGGCTCCATTTTGAATTCACGCTTCCAAGTAGTTCAATGTATAGCTAGGACCAGCTTCTTCAAGCCTTCGCCTTCCATCGTTCCCCATGTCTTGTGCTGCTTGCCTGTTCCGGACTTGCCATTCTGCCTCCCCATTCTGCCCCCCTGGCATCCAGATGGCAAATCCAGACATCTTTCTTTGGCGATCACTCATAGCCAAGTAAGATTGTCTTCAATGAACACAGTTTTAACAGTGAGTCCGTAAGTAACTGTGGAGGCGAATTCTAGATCAACACATCCTTCCACAGTGGGGGACATAGGTTTCCTGGCGGGAGTTGATCACGGTGAGGGTTTGCCAAGCCTGCCTTCCTCTTAGCACGCTCCTGAATTCGAGCACCTTCAAAGCTCATGACACCTTTGGTAAAGGCTGTTCTCCAATTGGAGCGCTCACAGGCCAGTGTTTCCCAATTGTCAGTGTTTATACTACATTTTTTGGATTTGCCTTGAGAGATTCTGTGAAACTCTTTTGTTGACCACCAGCATTACGCTTACCATTTTAAAGTTCGGAATAGAGTAGTTCCTTTAGAAGACGATAATAATCAGACACCCACACAATACGACCAGTCCAACGAAATTGATGTTGAATAATCATTGCTTCGACACTGGTGATCTTTGCTTCCAGACATAGCTGGGCTCCAACTCCCATCAGCCCCAACAGGCATGGCCAATGGCTAGGCTATGGATGATGGGAGCTGTAATCCAGCAACGTTTGGAGAGTACCTTGTTGGGTAAGGCTTACTCCATTACCCACTTACTCCATTTCATATACCGTATTTTTCCATGTATAAAATGATGCCTTTTGCTTTTAAAAAAAAAAAAAGCAAAAATTTGGTGTCATCTTATACACGTATAGTGAATGCAGAGGGGGGACATGCGATTAATGGCAGCAGCAAGCAAGATTGGCAGCGGTGATTGGGCGGGTGATTGGTGGCTGCAGTAAGGCCTGCTGGCGATTGGCTGTGGCTGCGGCAATTGGGCAAGTGATTGGTTGCTGTGGCGAGGTGTGCGATCGGCAGTGGCTGTGGCAAGCAATTGGCAGTGGCGGGCTAAACTTAATTTCTTAATTTTGGGTTAAAAAAAATAGGGTTCGTCATATACATGGGGGTGTCTTATACATGGAAATAAACGGTAATTAAATTTCACATGCTCAGTTAGTACTATACCTCAGGAGTAGCCAACGCTTGTATTCTAGGTGTATGTCTGACCAACTACTTCCTAATGTGAGCAGGTAGATGGGAACGCAGGACTTGCTGTCATTCCACTGACTTCTTCCTCTCATCTAGGTGTCGAAGTTGCAGCAGCTTTCTGGGCAGCCTGTCTCATTTGCTTCCTTGGGACAATCTCCGTCCATAGTAGCAGGTGAGGAACCCCAAAGAGCTATGAAGCCACTTAAACTCCCACAATCCTCTGTGGCCCTAGGGGCTTACTCAGATGAACAGTGAGCCTGTGCTCCAGCTGCCTTTAGGCAATAGGTCTGCACGGAAAGAACATGGTGCACGAATAATTGGCCCTAGAAATGGGGAAGGCAGGACCTTCAAAGAACTAAATAAATTAGCAAAATGCTCATGAAATGATGGAGAATTGCTAGGTAAGGGAAGGGGTTAGTTTTGTTGGATCCTGCCACTTGGTCTTCTTTCAAAGGCTGGATCAGCACTCTTATGCTAGAGTGGGATACCAGAAGGAGAACTGGAGCATTTATCTTCTGACTCAGGAAAAGCTGTGGCCCTCCAGATATTGCTGGACTACAAAGCCCATCATCCCTGACCATTAGCCACACTGTTTGGGGATAATGCACATTTCAGTCCAACGGTATCTGGAAGGTCACATGTTCTGCATCCCTGCTCTGTATTTTATTTTTTTAAAGCACAACACTGGATAAATTCAAGACTAAAAACAGGAGTGCACTCTCTGGCATGTGCACACACATAAATAAGGGAGGTGGGTATCATTTTTTTCTGAGAATCTTGAATTCTTGGTTACAAAAACAACAAAAGATTCTGAAGGCAAGTGTATAAGGGAATGTGGATTCACGCATATGTACTTAAGATTGCCAGGGGAAAGATGTAGATATTCTCTCTCTCTCTCTCTCTCTCTCTCTCTCTCTCTCTCTCTCTCTCTCCACCATAATTGTCAACAGGATTTTTTAAAATTCATTATGAAAAGTAATCAAAGGATTTTCCACCTAGGATTTTTTCTTATTACGTTAAAAGAACAGCATTAACCAATGGGAGTCTGCATCAGACAGGAGGAGGGCAGGGCAGTCTCCCTCAGTCTAAAATTAGTCCGGTGTAATGTGACCCAAGCAAAATGGCATAAAACAAAAGCCTCTTCTTGGAGCTTCTGATGGCTTTGCAGTAGCTAGGAAACGGTCCAGTCCTGTTTGCGTGCCTCCTGCTCTTTGCACCGTGCAGTGCCCGGAAAGGATTCTTTGGGTTTCACTTCTTCTGTAGCCTTGTGATGTGGTCATCCTAGCGCTCCTCCTTTTAGGAAGGCAAGAAAGAGCCAGGACAGAACAGCCCCAGTAACGTTGTGCTTCTTTTCTCCCCTTTCAGCCCTGGACACGAACGCTCAGAATAGCTCTCAGGAGTTCCTGGTTCCTAATGATGTAAGTTTGCCTCTACAAAGTACAGTTCCCAAATATATTTTGGGGGTAGTCGTGTGCTTTGAATGTATGGTGTACATTTAGTAAGCTCACACACGTGTCCACAGAGGTCTTCCTTGGTGCTCATAGCGTCCTCCCCATCCCACTTGGTGCTTGAAAGAAGCTTTGTATCACAGCCAAAGGGAATAGGTTGTGGTGTGTGTTGAGTGGTGTGTGTTGAGTTGTGTGTGTTGTGCCCATTATAGTTTCCCCGGTTTGCAAATGTGTGCATGGGCCCCAAAAGGTTATAATCAGAGCCAAACCCATTCCACTCTTTATGGAGATCTTCAGAGAGTGATTCCATTCAAACAAAAGTAGAACAGCCCAAAGTATTTTGCGGCAGAGTCCTTTGGCTTCTTTCTCAGTCAAAACTAGGTTGGAAAAGGGGACAGGGCTCTTGCAGCTTCAACTGTTGTGTAGAAGAGGAAATTTCACCAGGTGTAGCTTGTCATGCAAACTACAGTGGTACCTCGGGTTACAGACGCTTCAGGTTACAGACTCCGCTAACCCAGAAATATTACCTCAGATTAAGAACTTTGCTTCAGGATGAGAACAGAAATCACGCAGTGGCGGCAGTGGGAGGCCCCATTAGCTAAAGTGGTGCTTCAGGTTAAGAACAGTTTCAGGTTAAGAACGGACCTCCAGAACAAATTAAGTTCTTAACCCGAGGTACCACTGTACAACTCTTGACTTTTGCATCAGGGCACCCTCCATGAAGCTTCCTCATTTGGTGAGAGACCATTTAGGAACACTCTTGGAGTACAGGTTCCTAGCAAACTGTGAACCCTCCTGCCAGTACTGTTACCTAGCTTGCAAAAGTTCATCAAAGCATGTGATCTGCTGCTCAGCCATGGTCCTTGAAAGGAAGATAAATTCAGCAAAGTCCCCGGTTGTTTTATCTATCCTCACTCTCACACAAACTCCAGAATCAAGGGCTACTATCTCAAGTTCTTCCCTCACAAGCCTTCTCTCCTCCACACAAATGCCACTGTACCTTCAAAACACATTAAAGGAAAAGTCTTCCCCAAGAGAATCCTGGGAACTATCAGAGCTACGATTCCCAAGTACAGTTCCCAAGATTATTAGTATGTACACAGACATGTTTATGCTCCTGTGCTTTAACAGCAGCCTGGCATGGAGAGACATTAAGCAGGTGAAGCTTATCATGGCCCAGAGATAAATGGTGGGAAAAGAAGGGGCAGCAATAAACAGTCCTCTGAGAGAGAGGAGCATCAGCCGTGGGAAAGGTTTTCCTTCGACTTCTTCGCCATCACTCCCATGTGAGCTGTCCTTCACTCTCTCTGTGTGTTTCTGTGGAAGCTGAAGCCCAGAAGGGGTGAATATGATAAGAGAGGAATGTCGCAGCATTTCTTGCGCCCACCCACTTGCCAGCCCAGCTGCCAGTATACCAGGCCTGCTCTGCAGATGTCAGCATGTGTTGCTGGGCACACAGCAGGCCGTTGTAGCATCTCAGAAGGCAGGAAACGAGTGGGCAGGATGGCAACGCTGACCTTTACTTCTGCCCCCTGACCTTGCATGGGGAAAAGTAGCTCTTTCTGAAGTTTTTGTTTATGGAACAAGCCTCATGAAACTATCTGGACTGTTTTATTTTTTAAATAGGCCAATTCCTGCCACGGTGTGGTAGGAACCCTGAACTACACGGCTCAGTTTGTGTTTTCCACTCCCTTGAGAGTGAATAAAAATGGCTAAATCTCAGGCTTGGAAAGGTAAAGTGTAGATAAGCCTGAAGCCTTGATGGGTTCTGGCTCAGACTCATCTGATACTGAACAACAATAAATCAAGCAGACCATTGTGTACTATAGGTCAGGCTTGGGAAGGTTCACTCCTTCCCTCACTCAAGAGTTGCCTAAAACGAGTAAACGCTCTCTGTTCGCTTTGTCCAGTCCTGTCCAGTTCTTAGGCGATGAGGTTTCCAGCGCAGTTCCACTCCAAAGACTGATCCTTCCTTTCCCCTCCTAGCTCATTGGCTGCATCATTGGCCGCCAGGGCAGCAAGATCAGCGAGATCCGGCAGATGTCCGGAGCACACATCAAGATTGGGAACCAGACCGAGGGCTCTGCTGAGCGTCACGTGACCATCACCGGCACCCCAGTCAGCATCACTTTGGCTCAGTACCTCATCACAGCCTGGTAAGAGCCTTTAGGACTGCTGGGCAGGTCAAGTGGGGAGTAACGCAGCACTTGCGCAGCCGTCTCGTTGCAGCTTCTTCCTGCTGTGCCCAAGCCTGTGGCCTCTTAGATGGACAGCTTTGCGGAGAGCAAGTGACAGTGCCTTGCTGTCATGGCTGAATTTGCCGGTTTGCAAACACTCAGCCCTCTGCTCAAGAGACAGGAGTGCTAAGCATAGCACCACGAAGTGTTCTCATTGCTTTGTTGTCTGTCTTTCACACTAATGCCTGCCTGTCTCTGACACACATGAGAGTAACCAGGCCTTGAGTTTCTCAGGAGCCACCGTGATTTCTAGTATCCTTGCCTACAATATGTTGGGCATCAATGTTCCCTTTGCAGCCTCAAAGCATTCTTATACCACTTTAAGCATCATGGCTTCCCCCAAAGAATCCTGGGAACAGTGGTATGTTAAGAGTCTCCTAACAACTCCCGGCACCCTTAACAAACTACAGTTCCCAGAATTCTTCGGGGGAAGCCATGATGCTTAAAAGTAACATAAGAGTGCTTTAAATGTCAAGTGTGGATGTGACCTTAGTTCTGTGCAGGAAGAACTGCTGTGTCACAGCAGGGAATTCTCCCATCCTGTCCAAAAGATAACCTCACTTAAACAGAGCAACATTTGTCATTGGTCGCTGTTGTGACCTGGCACAAGATTTAGAGCAGGAAATAGCCATTCACGGTTCAGGGATCACCACCACTAGAGGGTGTAAGTTTTCAAGGCGTGGAGCCCGTCATTGACGGATGCATGTAAGCGTTTTCGTAATCAGTTTTCCCTGCGGTGATGACCCCAGAACTCATTTCAACTTTTGTTGCATTTGCGTGTTGAAGGAGAATTAACAGCCCCCCCATCTCCATTCCTTTCCTCCTGGGACAAGTTAATAGATAAACAGTGCCATGTATCTCACGTGGGAGAGGCTCTCATTTTTCCAGAAAAACACAGTGGTCTGTCAATGACCTGAGAAAGCCAAGAAGGATATGTGGCTGGAATGCTCTGCAATTCCATGATTGTTTAAATAGGGACCACGACAAGGTATATCATCCTTAACATAGCCACTTCTGAGTTCTAAACAAGCCCTGTGTGTCATACTGGAGGTTCTCCACAAGAATGTAGTCCCAGAGGGAGAGGACTCTGGAGAAGACATTATCTGGAAGCAAAAGCGATGTAGAGTACCTTGTTCACTAGCTCCATTCTTTGTGTGTACCTATTCCTTTGCACATGTCAGCTCAAACACTTGCCTGTGTGTGTGTGTGTGCATATCCATACTTGTATGTATGTATTATACAAACTGCATATATCTGCCCACACCTATGCATATTTTTCCATGTGCAAGCTTGTACATGCATATAACAGCACATATACGTCCAAGTATATGTCCTCACACGCTGCATTTGTATGTGTAAATTGTGCATGCACGCACGAGTCTCATTCTTTCTCCCTTCTTGTTCTTCAGTTTAGAGACGGCCAAATCTACCTCCCAGACGCCCCCCGTTGACCTCGGCATGACTTTCTCCCAGCCCCTCACCCCTTCGCCAGCCCCAACGCTGACAGCAGTGGCCGCGCCTCCCCCAGCCTTGCTTGGTGCCCCCTATGCCATCTCCCTCTCCAACTTCATTGGCCTGAAACCCGTCCCCTTCTTGACGCTGCCTTCCTCAGCCACGGGGCACAATGGCAGCCTTGCCACCTACACGACCAAGATCTCGACAGCCAATGCCAGCAAGAAGGCTGAGAGGCAGAAGTTCTCCCCATACTGAAACAGGAAGGTGGGGCAGGGAGGGGAAACCTTAGGAGGACCCTCACACGCTTTGTTAGATGGCATCAGCGTCGGGCCGCTCCAAAGCGAGACTACCTGGGGAAAGAGGTGAGGGGGGGAGCCAAATGTGCAGGAAAGGAAGTGTATGTGGGAGAGGATAACCGAGACAGCTCTTGAAAGCAGTGCTGGCCATGAGACAGTCAGGGAAGTGGTGCTTCTGCAGAGCTCCCACCCTATCCTGGCTAAAGATATGTCTATCATGGGTAAGAGCAATTAAGCCTCATAGTTTTGCTTCCGTGGAACAAATCTCTGCCCCACACTATAAAGTGTTATTATCCTTTACCTTCCATAAACCTTCCTGATTGCTTTCAGCAATGAAGATGAAGAGGTTCTCTCTCCATCTGGTTTCTTGACATGTTTTCTTTTTTTAAGGAAAACATGTTACTTAAAGACAATTGGAACCCCACTCAAATTCTTTGTACTGTATTGATAGAGCTGGAGGTCTTGGGAAAGGTCCCATCTCAACTGTGGCACTGGCTAGAGCTTGTTAGACCTTTGGTGATCCTAACAGAGAACATGCTATGCTACTATCTCTCGTGGGTTGCATTTCCAAGAGCAGAACTGGAAAAGGGTTCTGATTTCTGTAGAACTGGAAGCTGTGCATGTCTTAGAAATCACAGAATGTACCAAAAAGGAAATTCTTCAGTGTTTTTTTGGGTTTTTTGTCTAGCACTTCTCTCCTAATATATGAAGCTGGCTGTGAGTTCCATTTTAGCTGGATTAGAATACAGGATGGGGTTTTCATGACTGTGAGAGTCAGTGTGGTGTAGTGGTAAAGAGCGGTAGTCTCGTAATCTGGTGAACCGGGTTCGCGTCTCCGCTCCTCCACATGCAGCTGCTGGGTGACCTTGGGCCAGTCACACTTCTTTGAAATCTCTCAGCCCCACTCCCCTCACAGCGTGTTTGTTGTGGGGGAGGAAGGGAAAGGAGAATGTTAGCCACTTTGAGACTCCTGAAGGGGAGTGAAAGGTGGGATATCAAATCCAAACTACTACTCCTCCTCTTCTTCTTCTTCTTCTTCTTCTTCTTCTTCTTCTTCTTCTTCTTCTTCTTCAGCTTGGCCCCTGACCTCCTACAAGTGGTTGAAGGGAATTAGTTTTCACCACACATCCCTCTAATATTTAGCATGAACTGGCACAGCATATGCAAGAATTTGCTGGATCAGACTGGAGCCCCATCCACCCCAACATTATGTTCACCCATTGGCCAACTCAGATGCCCATGGGAAGACCAGAGGCATATAGTTGTCTTTTCTCACTGAGAAACAGAGCAGTTCTTTATAAATATTCCCTATCTGTTACAAGGTAAGAGCTTCCAGCACTGGCAATCCCAGCTGGTCACCTTATTGTATATGGGTGAAATCTCCCCTCATTTAACTTTATGGCAGAAATCCGTCCTCATATATATCTGGCAGGATGTGCGATATCTTGCCATGCCACTCATCTTTGGGTTTATCTCTTGCTCTCATGGGATGACATCTCCAATAAGTGCTTTCTAATTTTGCTCTCATCTCTTGCAGTGCAATCCTAAGCAAGTTTGCTCCAGAAATAAGCCCCTACCCCTTCCGTCACTCATTAGTGAATATAGGACTGCAGCCTTAGTAAATTCTGCCACATTTTGTTCTCTTTGTTATCAGTATTGTAAGGGCACTTGTTTAGTCAGAACATGCCCATGAGAATCAAGAGGTGGCGCCCTGAGACCTCAGGTTGAAGCAGATGCCCATCTTGGTGATTTCTGGTTAAAGTTACCAACATGTATGTCTGGCATTTACACTTGTGTCCTAAACAGACGGCCATCACAACAGCATATATTTCATCCAAACCTCACACCAAAAAATTATCCCCATGGATTAAATGTACCATATAGCCAAGGATTCCATGGCTAATTTCTTAGTTGGTTTGCAAATTGGTGTGGCTTCACCAAAGTGGGTCAGATTGTTGGCTAATTGACAGGTTGTATTGCTGCAGTCAAAAGACGGCACAATTCACTGTCAACACTTTATAAGGCATTAAGCGGAAGGTGATTGTTGAACAGACCTGGAGAAAACGGATGAAACGAACACAGCAAAAACTCAACTTGGCTCTGGCCCTGCTTGTAGCCATGAACTAGTTGGCTCATGATAAGCAAAGGTTAGTAGTCACAAGCCTGTTTGGAGTAAATGCATACCAAAAACAAAACATTGAAATTCTGCATGCGGTCGATGCAAATCCTGGAAAGCTCTTTTCTATGACCAGCATAAATCATACAAATGTGCATATACTTCTCCTATTTTTGTATAATATTGTTTGCTATTTGGCAATAAAATAAATCCTCCTTTGGGAGGAAGGGCAGGGTATAAATGGTATGAATGAGTAAATAAATAATACTGGATTTGCTAAACATGGCAGGGGCAAAGGCACGGAAGCCTCACCCAAACCCCACTGCCTGGGAATCTTGTGCAGGGGGCTCATCTCAGTCACTGAGAAGCACATCTTTGCAGCATAGCCAGTGCTTTCTCCGTGCTCCTTCAGGAATCTCAGGCTGCACTCAACCCTGATTATGTTGGGACTGGTTTACTGAACCAAAGCTGTCGGGGGGGAAAAAGAAGAAGCCAAACGCTGCAAAAAGGAGACAATTGAGGTTGATTTGGTGTAGTAGTACCTTTACAATCTAAGAAGCAACAGGATCTCAGATTTGCCCTCAGTTACACATTGATTTGGTAGCATAGAGTAGACTACCTACACCTGTTTAGGCACTGATCACTTCTGATTAAATAGTTTCAGCAGATTCATGTATTTATTGCAGCCTTTCCTCAAGCTGGTGCCCTCCGGGTGCTTTGAACTACAGTTCCCATCATGGCTGGGGCTTACAGGAGTTCTGGCCAGAGGCAACCAAGCTGGGGAATGCTCATCGAATGCGTCAAATTCTCAGGTGGTGTAATTCAGCACTGAGGCATCCCAGTATTGGGATTCCACAAAAACACAGGGGAATGGAGCCAAAATTTCCTATTCCTACAAACCAATCTAACCAGTTGTCCATTTCGCCTTGTTCCCTGGCTGGTCCCAATCTCTCTCACTTCCCTGCATCACTCGCTGGCAAAAAAAAAAAAAGCTTCTATCTCTTTTTAACCCTTTTTATTTTTTATTTTTGGCTGCTCCAAGGAATGTCCCACCTCCTATCCCATGATCCTCTTTGGCTTGTTTTTGAAAATGCTGTACATATAATTCTATATTTTTTCCTCCTTTGTAACTTATGATTGATTTAATAAAAATGCAAACTTTGTCAACTCAGAGGGTAATGTGATTAGGATTTTGTATACATTTGAATTAGGCAAAGCAAATGCACACGCACCCCTCCGGCTATTTACATGACTGAATAAAAAGGGAAAGAAAAGGCTTATTCAGTGTTTTGCCTAACCCATCCCACCTGGTGGCTGGGCACCTGGCCTTTCAACCAGATGCAAGACAGCAAGGGGGAAAAGGGCAGGTGAAATTTGTTCTGCTCTTAACACTGAATGCTGAAGAAAACTTCACTTACCGAATTTATGTTTGTTGTGGAGAAGTCAGAATCCTTATTTGGGGAAGGGGGGAAGCAACTGTGGAGTATGATTCAGATTCCTACTTTTTAATTGATTTGGAATAATTACCACCCAGTGGACATTTCCCAACAATTTTCTGTGGATTGACATTTGCAACGATTTGCGGGTTTTCCCAGGGAAAGCAGTGGGACAAAAAGAATCCTCTTCAGCCCCATGCCTGGAAGTCCGAAACCTGTTACTAGAAATTGCAGCACAAACAGAAGTCTGAATGAGCCCATAGTCGGCCAATTCACATTTTGTCCTCCTCCTCCTCCCTTCTGGATTCTACAAGGGCAACGCTGAGACCTAACACTGTGCGCACATCATACATTTAAAGTGCATGACTTCCCCCAGAGTATCCTGGGAACTGTAGTTGGTTGAGGGTGCTGGGGACTGTAGCTCTTGAGAGTGGCAAACCATGCTTCCTAGGATTCTTTTGGGGAAAGTTGTGTGCTTTAAATGTGTGGTGTGTTCACAGCCTGGTTCTAAGAAGGCAGACAGCTGGGGCTGGTTGAAGGCAGGCTGATGTGTTGGTGGGGAGGTGTCCCACTCGCCCTAATGGACCAACTTCCACTGGCTCTCACCGTTACGACTGTGAACAAATGGTGCTGGATCAAGCATAGCAGGATCATCCACATATCAGGACTCTATAGACACAAACCCCAGTATGCCGCGGTTAAAGAACAGGACCTGGTTATTTATCATATTACTATCACTCCCTGCCTCCCTCCCTCAAAGAACCTTGTGGGCGCATGCAGGAAGGTTCCCGCATGTTATTCTCACTACAATCCTCCATGTGTTCCCTTGGATGCGAGTCCCACTGTGTTCAATGGGATTTCCTCCCTTGTTTAGTAGGTTTAGGATCCACAGACTAAGTTAGGCAGTGGACTGCCCCAGAGTGACCCAGCAACATCAGCAGCTGAATGGGGATTTGAGCCTCGTCTTCTCAGTCTGACATTCTGTCCACAAAGCTGCACTGGCCCCTTGAAACAGTTCTGTAGTGGTGCGGGAGCTGGGGCCACCACTTCCAAGGTTGCTGCCATGTTCTTAAGGCTGCCTATGGAGCCTCTGCCAACGTACACCAGTGCCACCTTCCTCTCATTTCAGCACCACGCCACCTGTCTTAGAGCGTCTCAATAACCTGCCCATGATGGATGTGCCAAAGAAAATGTGGGAGCAGGAGGAGAGGAGAGGTGGCAAAAGGGAGGAATGGCAGCTGCCTTATTGGGAGAGCATTTGGCATAGAGGCCAGTGTCTAGTGCGCCCTAAGCCAGGCCATCTTCAGTGAGGGCAGCCTGTTGCTATGTGGATGAGAGACATGGGAACCCTCCCTTGCCTTATGCTCTCCGTTGCCACAGCAACCGCAGAAGGGGTGTTTACTTGCCAGCATGTTGGGCTCATGGGGCCAGCTGCAGACATGTGTAACCGACAGAGCGAAATGATAGTGTCGCACGCTGCTATAGAGGAATACTGCATTTTCATGGGTGGATCAGAGCTTGCGAAAACTGCCTATTGCCAGAAGAAGGCAACCATCCCCTGCTGGAACTGTTTGGTACTTGCCTGGATATAAATTCCAGGGCCTTTCTTTCTGCTAGGTCAGTGGTGAGTAGAGATGGCTGAGAAATGTGATGGGGAACCTGCAGCCCGGCAGATCATGCTGGTTTGTAACTCCTTTCAGCATGGATGATGGGGGCTGGAGTCCAGCAATACCTAGAGGGCCCACAGGTTAGCTATTCCTGCTTCATTCTATATCTTTTCCTGCCACTATCCACTCACTGTAGGTGTGTGCAGTATTTGAGGAAATAATCAGGAAATGCTTATTCCTTTCAAACTAGAATGCAGCTGCCGAATGGTCTATACTAGTAACTACACTCATAACGCAAACTAAAAGTTATCACTAATAAAACAACTAAAAGCAACTAAACAAATAGTGATCAACCGGCTACTGAAACAGACACAGGAATAATCAGATCAGGGAAAGAATGGCATGCAAAAGTACACTAAGGCTGGATCTAGACACATCAAAAACGCGTTTCAGGAAAACGCGTTGTAAACCGCAAAGTCAGGAATCACATTGGCGAAAGATGAAACTTCACAGTGCCATCAGATGTCACAGGGTTATAACACATATAAAATGCTTTTTCTTTACTAATGTAGCTGAGTCCTATGTCTAGAATGCCCTCCCCTCTCAAGTGTGAATGGCACCAACTTTGAGGGAGTCATTTCAGCAATAAGAAACAATGTATGGCTATTCACCCTAGCATTTGCCAAAGTTTTGTCATTACCTGGCTGGTGGTGTTGATATACTGTCTGATTTTGTTTTTTAAGTTAAATCTAAACTAAATTTGTTTTCTATTTTAATGTTTTTCCTCTCTCTGGTATTGTTGAACAATGAAAAGTGGGGCTAAAAATAATTTAAATGAACATACAAGCAGATAGAATGAGAGGGAAGGATACAGGACCGGGGTAGAGGTGGAAAGAAAAAAGCAAGATTGCAAAGTATTTCACAGATTCGTTGATGTACTTTCCGGGCAGATGCGTTGATTGTGGGTTCTGCTTGAGGGAAATCCTGGGGGTGGGGGTTGGTACTCACACAGACTAGACTTCCCCATTGAGCAGAAAGCACCATGCACATGAAATTCAACATCATGCAGCAAGAACCAAACTACAAGAGAAATAATATCTGTAGTAATGGAGCTGTTCTGCCAGTATAGATGTTCGCTGCCATTAACATGCTGTGGAATGCTTTCAATAACCACTGTGATCCCTGTGCCATAGCTGTACCATTCATTGCTAATAGCCAGTCATAGTAACAGGGATGAGCTGTACAATGTAGCTACTGTGGAAAGAATAATAATAAATGGGAATGGCTGCTCAGGGGTGTTGTTGTCCCCTCTGTCGCAAAAATAGCCCAGAAGACTCTCACAATATTATACTTCTGGTCTTCCAAACTAGAAAAACTTCCAACATGACAAAAACGCCTGTGTCCTCAGGTGGGCCTGCTTGTATAAAAAAGTAATGTGGGGAGCTGGCCCTGAGATCTTACGGATGTGCTTTTGTCCTCCAAATGCTGCTTGCTCAGCCACATCTCTCCCAGGTGAGAAGAGGGCAGAGCTGTTGAATTGCAACTGTGCTATGGAAAATTGAATCCTTCCTGCAACGCTGTATATTATTAACTCAGAGGCCTTCTGCAATGTTTGCCTTGGGACGTGCTCATCTACCCAGCTTTTATTCGCGTGCGCTGCCTTTCTGCTTTAATAAATGTGCCAGCAGAGGCTGAGACAATGAAAGCCAGGCACCTCTTTGATCAGACCACTAGCACTGGCTGAAGCCCTTTGAGTGGCAAGGAACCGAGAATGTAGCTTCAGTTATTTCCAGGGTCAAAGGCGAAGGGGAAAACATCTTGCTTCCTCCAGCACGACATCTCCAAATGGCGGCACATCATAGGAAGGAGTAAAGTGGTCAAAGGGTATGTGGCATCATTGCATTCCTCTAGAGTTATCCAGGGTGACAAGGGGACATGATCTGCAAGATGACATGGATCTGAAGAACCACTGCCTTTTATCTTCCTCACACCCCTAAACCTAAAGCACATTCTGTGAAAGCAAAGCAGGAGGCAGCAGATGTAAGCCTTGAGCTCATCTCCTACCTATGCATTTGGAACATGGAACGCAATCAGATACGTTCATGCACGATTCTCCCTCTCCATATGCATATCCACAACAAAAATGGGCCGGCAGATTGCATGCACATACACATCCAGTCAAGAGAACATTCAACGTCATTTGAGAAGGGTAGGTACAAGTCTGGGACTTGCTGCTATGCATCCCCATGTGAATAGTTTATCCACTCAGGATCTGAATGGATCTGAAATTAGTATGACTTATTTCCATACAATATGTAGTCTGTACTGGGACAATCAACTGGCCAAAGTTGTCTTTCAGGACTCCTAAAAGACAGTAGGCTATTGCAGTTAAAAAAAAAAGCCACAAAAACTTTGGCATGAGAATTTTACAAGATATTGCTCCATAGAACTGATAGACAAGTAAATTGTGTGGCTCAAGAAATGATATAATAAAGTGAGAGGGCACCTCTGAAGGCCATGTTCTCTCCAGCTGTTGTATTATTAAGCATCTTGCTACATAGGCTGCTAGTAGTGGATAAATAGACAACCCCTTTCTTGGGCATGTGTCAAAACAGGACCAAGGTTATGAATATGGGGCTTACTATAATCAGTGCAACCTTGCAATGTGCTTTTGGAATTAGCTTGATGGGTGAAATTGTATCTCTACAAACAAAGTGCTACAATTATAACACAATGCACACCTTCTGATTCAAAGGTGACTGTTAGGTGGAAAATGAAGGGAATATTGTTAAAGGGCTCCTGGTTGTATCAGGAAGCCTTTGTTAGTGCACCTTGGGTGGGCAATTTTTTCTCAGTGTCCACATGACACCCTCATCAAAATTCTGTTCCATATTCTCCCTTCCTGACCCCACTTTTAATCTAGCTTTACTGTTTCCACAAATACATATTTTGTTTGGGTACTCATAAAATGAGACAGCATTTTGACAAGGATGACAACATGTTCTTTGCAATGGGGCTCTGGCAGTTCACACATAGGAGAACTTTGCGTGCTCTGATATTCTGCTGGGAGTTTCTGCTAGCTGTCACTCACTGGATCGTCCTCTTTCTCTCTCTGGCTAGGAGGCTGTGTAATTCCCGGTGAAGGAGCTTTAAAACAGGAGTGGAAGTCCTGGGGCCACCCCATGTTGTTGGACTCTGTCTCCCATCATCCCCAGCCAGCATGACCAATGCTCGGGGCTGATGGGAATTATAATCCAGCAACATCTGGAGGGCCCCATGCCTGCTTTAAATGAAAGAACCATTAACTACTATAGCTTGCTTTATTTTTTTTTTTCAGTCACCACACAGATCTGACTTTGGACAGATTTAGCTGTCCAAAGATAAGCCATGCTTTGTTAGCCTAATCTCTCCTTAATCAAATACTAATGGAAGCAGTGGAGTTACAGTGATTCAACTGTGCCAGAGAGGGCTTTCCATTTGGGTACATGTCCCCAAATCATGTAAGTAAGACAAGAGAGTGAGGTAAAGTGTCATTGAAAAATCACCCACCAGCAGCCATTTAATGCTTTATTTGTTTTTACAACAAGTTTTGGAGTTTTGTTTTTGAATTATTTATTTTTTTGCTTGCTGGATCCAACAAATTACAGAAATCAGATTTCCATTTTTTTAAAACCAACATTCAGAGAAAATCTCCATAAGGAAGCAAAGTGAGGTGGGTTGGTCATTTGGTGCACTGCAGTGTAGTAACATAGTCCACCCCTGAGCAAAGTCACAGCATCTTCAACCATTTCCCCTACATAGACTTCTTCTACATGCCATGTTTGAATTTACAGGGAGTTGCCCCCATTAGCAAGTGTTTCTATATGGGTTTGGGGGCATTCTTTGACTGAAATGGGGAGAAGGAGTTTGTGGACCTAATTAAGGGGCCTGCTAGCTCCCCCCCCCCCGCATAGTTATGAATGTTGCATGTGGTGGAAAGAAGAAGAAGAGGAATTTGGATTTGATATCCCGCTTTATCACTACCCTAAGGAGTCTCAAAGCGGCTAACATTCTCCTTTCCCTTCCTCCCCCACAACAAACACTCTGTGAGGTGAGTGGGGCTGAGAGACTTCAGAGAAGTGTGACTAGCCCAAGGTCACCCAGTAGCTGCATGTGGAGGAGCGGAGATACGAACCCGGTTCACCAGATTATGAGTCTACCGCTCCTAACCACTACACCACACTGGCTCTTTTTCATCTCCTGGGAGAAGGGACTTCAGCATGAGATGGGCCCAAAGCAGTCTTGCAAGGGAAAGTTGAGCCTGTTTTCTAGCTGCCCATCTTCCCTCGACTCGGCGGGAGACGGGAGAAAAATCAAGCGTGTTCTAATGCTGAAGTATCTAAGTAGGCTACCTTCTTTCACTATTATTAGTATGCCCACTCACACCCCTTTCTAGTCTCCTGAGAGCTTGTGGAGATCCTTTCTCAAATTCTCAGCCCTGTCTCTCCAGCCATGGATGACTGTTTTCCCCACCCTGCAGCTGAAACTGAAGCAGGGCTCCAAGAACTCAGAAAGGAAACAACCACAGCTCATGGGTACTTGCCTTGCATGCATACGATCCCAGATTTAATTCTGCCATCTCCCTTTAGAAATAATCAGCTACCAGGTGGAACCATCAAACAGGAGCATTGGCATGCATCCAGCTCCAGGCTCAGGCAACGTAGCTCACAACTGCTGGTGGTCCTTGGTGGGGATGCATGCACTGAAACAGGCTGGTGGGATATGGATGAGCACCGTGATGTGGATGCCGGTGTACATTTGTATGCATTTCTGATCTACATCTGCATCATGTTCAGATGCCTGCTTTGGCACATGGAGCTCCCTTGTTGGATCAAAGGCAACTGGACTCCTTAATCAAACATAAGATGCAAAACCAGAAATAACCTGAAGTTTTGCTTCCAAGAACAAAAGTTAGTTAATATAAGTGTGGATAGTAACTATGGCAGGGATGGGAACCCTATGACCCTTCATTTGTTGGTGAACTCCAGCTCCCAGAAGCTCAGCCAGCATGGCCAATGGTCAGCAATGATGGCTGCTATAGAGTCAACAGTGCCTGGAGGGCCACAGGTTCAGCATCATTAGGACTTTCCCTCCCTTCCTCCCTCCCTCCCTTCCTTCCTTCCTTCCTTCCTTCCACAAATGCTTCCTCTGTTGGGAGGTTGAAGGCATGTCATATTCATAATCCTTGTACCAGAACCATCAGCCTACAAGCCCAGTCCTGTGCAAGTTTCCTCAATAGCATGTCCTACCTGAGAGAGGTTGTGTGCCTAAGTTTGTAGCCTTGATACATAACCCAAGACTCACTGCTGGTGAGAAACTCAGCTCAAGCCAGCTAAGCCACATCACCACCACCACCTCCGTCTCCTGTGATTTATATAAACAGCACCCGATGAGCATGCCCCTGGAACAAATGGAGTGCCTCTCTACTGATGAGTTAAGGACTAAGTCATGCCCTGACACAAACAACTCTTTGGCATCTTACTGTGACAGACCGAATTTGTCACATGGAGCCAATCAAGAGGCGACTTTCACTTTAGATTAAGGCTGGCTTGCTAGAAGTGCCTTTAGGCAGGCAGGTACTGCGCTGTCTCACTCAGCCGGCTGCTGTGAGCTGCCTCCTCCACCCCTGCTTTAAGTGTTTGCTTCAGTGGAACTTTCTTCAAGGTCACCAAGGGATTCAGCTACACAGAACCAATGGCTCTGCTCAGCTGGAATGAATTGACTCTTGCTTGGCCTCATTGGGAGAACAAGGCCTACAGTGTAGGTTCGCCTCCCTTTCTTTCCTTAACGGTCCTATCTCTGACAAACCCAGGATTATTCACAAAGAGCATGGAAACAGAGAAATTCTGTGAGCACCAATCACTCACTCAACACTAAGAACACTGGTAGGTGCCTCTTTTTGAAAATGCCTAACCCTAAAGCAGAGAAAAATCTGTACTTGGTGTTGCTACACTATGGACAGTCACATCCACATCATACATTTAAAGCACTAACAATCATGGCTCCCCCCAAAGGATCCTGGGAGTTGTGGTTTGCTAAGGATGCTGGTAATTCTTGGGAGGCCCTATTTCCCTCACAGAGCTTCACTTTCTAAAGTTCCCCGGGGGATTGATAGCTGTCCTACTCTTCAATACAAACAAGAAATGAAGGGTCTACAGACTTTTCTCAACCCCCCTGCCATTTTTTTAGGAAGACCAAGATTAATTGGCAACTGGCGCATTCTGCCTATGCCACAAAACAAAGTCGGGGCAAGTGGCTTTAAAGGCTTGGATTATATTATCTGAGTTTGAATAATTTTATGGCAAAACAGCAGAAAACCGTCCTAAGAGCCATCTTAATGCACAAACCTTTCAAGCATCTGTTTGCAAATGCAATGGATTTTGCCCCCTGTATCTACAGCTGCACATACACTATACCTTTAAATCACATTCAAAGCACATTCATTCCTCCCCCCCCCCCCCCAAGAATTCTGGGCACTGTAGTTCATGATTCACACAGTTACAATTCCCAGTAACTATTAACAGACTACAGTGCCCAGAATTCTAGAGTTATTCTTGCCTAGGGCATATACAGTGGTTGTCCATTTGTTGAGTGTGATGCAGTGAACATTTCCCCACCTAGCAGTTGTGTTCCCTGCTTCCATGCCATAGCGCTGAATTGTTGGAGAAATGCTGTTTCTTCTCCTCAACCAAAGCATTGTAGTTATGAATCCAGTGCAGATCATGGTTGTTACAGCTCTCCTTAACTCCCGCTGATAAGGGCTACAACTCCCATCAGCCATAGCGCAAACAAACTGCTCTAGTATCAGTGGTGTAGGATAAATGCCACATCCCTCCTTCCCTATCCATGCCATTTTGGAGGGTTTAAAAGCACCCCACCATTTCCAATTACTTTTGGAGCTGTGCAGGAATGCTCTCTAGCACTGGAGCTCACATTTTAAAAAATAAATAAATTACCACGGCCTTCACTATCTATCCATGACAAAACTAAACCTGCCCTTTCCCAGTGGTTGGGGAGAAATAGCACTATTGGCCCAGCCAGTATTTTAACACTTGTACCAACAAGCACTTTGGGAGATGGGTAGTGTGGAAAGGCCTCCACTTCCAATATTATCTCTTACTGTCTGCAAATATAGTTGAGAGTGCTCTCCTTCACAGTGCCCCCCTTCCCCCAGGTGGATGCCAACAGTAGCCTAATGGTACACCTGGCTCTGATCCCACCAGTTGCAACCATGAGCAAACAACCCGTTTAATCACATTTATTCTCAGAGAGAAAATCAATTGTTCAATTTCAGATTCCTCCCTAAAGGAGGCTTGGTCAGGTCTTTCAGCGCACTGAACCTTCTGTTCTTCCCCTCTTAACTTAAAAGGCAGGTGGAAAGAGATGGCTGAAGTGACTTGAAAGCACGGGTCTTTCGTCAGTTGGTTTCTTCTGGGATCTGTCCTGGGATCCGGAACCCCATTGTAGTCTGGTCCAAAGTGTTCCTAGGGCTGGAATTCACATACGTAGAACGGGTCTCTGTTGTGCAACTGGTCCTCTGCAGGAACTGGAGGAAATTCTCATGGATGGACCCTTCTGGACTGGAGATGCACAGCTCTTGGCTTAGGGGCTTGCTGAGGCAGTGTCGCCCCAGCTTGGACAGCTCTTCCCTGATTTGGCGGTTCAGCAGCCCATAGAAAAAAGGGTTGATAGCAAAGGAGGAATAGGCAAGCCAGGTCACAATAATCTCACCATAACTGGGGATGGTCAAGACAGAGTTGATGGAGCAGTGGAGGTGGAAGGAGAAGAATGGAAGCCAGCAGCAGAGGAACTGACCTACAATCAGGACCAAGGTGAGGGCAGCTTTATTCCCACCAAACAAACGTTCTGGTGACAGCCTGGGAGGTGCATTCCTGGTTGTGATTATAGTGACTTGGCTGTGAATGGAGTCTGATCTTGGTCTGGGTGTGGCAGTCCAGGATGGGACAGGAGCATGCTGCAAGGATGCGATCCGGGCCACTTTGTAGATGCTGCCATAGACAGCAAAGATGATTAAGGTGGGCACTATGAAGCAGAGAGTGCTGAAGATGATCACAAAGATCTTCTTGTGGGCACCTGGGCTCCAGTACACAGTACACTTGCTGGCACTGCTGGCCCCATCGACTTGGGGCCAACCCACGAGTGCCAAAGCAGCTACGAGGATGGACTTAACCCAGATGAAAGCCACAACGGTAACTGCGAGCCCGGTGGTCATCTTGACTTCATACCTCATGGGGTGGACAATGTAGTAGTAGCGCTCGATGCTGATGACTGAGATGGTGAAGATGGAGGCACTGATGAAACAAACATTCAGGAAGATAAGAGTCTGGCATTCAGCGATGCTGTACAATACCCTGTTGAAGCAGGTGGAGCTGGATATGATCCCCAGCGGCATGACAAAAATGGCAGACAGCAGATCTACTAGGCAGAGGTGGCAGACAAAGATGAACTTTCTCAGCAAAGGCGTCTTGAGGATGACTACCATGACTGCTGTGTTGGCAACCAAAGCAATGACACTCAGCATGACCATGAAGAAAATGCCAATGGCCTCCTGAAACTGGGACACTCCAAGTGAAGAGAAGGCATCAAAACCCTGGGTAGAGTTGATCCTAGTTTTGTTTACCATTGTCCCCATGGTCTAGTTCAAAGTGACCTGTGTCTTAGCAGCAAGAAGTACCAGTGGATGTTCAGAGTATATGTCACTGCCACCATCTTCCTTCCTGGTAGTTCTTGATCCCTGTGAAGAACAACAAATCTTGGTGACATAGGAATGACTGGAACAGAATGTGCTGCCAGAATTGAATGGGAGACAAAGTAGCTTGAAGGAACCAACCATTGCACATGCAATACTGGAACACAGAATGAACACATTGACTATAATGGGGTAGGGATGAGACACTGTCAGTAGGACACACAGTGAACTAGGTGAGGGCATTCCAGTGGTTTAAATACTAGGAGGTCAGAGGGGGAAGCCCCATCAGTTGCTGTTTTGGAAGACTATAGGGGGCATAATTTTGTGTAGGTGGTGTTGGGCATGCAGATGTTGTTAAGGGCCCCCTAACTCCCCCCTCCCATTATTGGAGCTCTGGGGTGCTCATTGCTATAATAATCAACTGTGACTTTATCCATCCTGTTAAAAGGTAATTGAGGTGACTGCAGTTGCTCCTCAGTGGTGTAGCATAGTTTGCTGGTGGACTGGACAATCTGGTGGTGCTGGGCTGCAGTGCAGCTCCCTCACACACTGGAGCCCAGCAGAGGAAAAACATAGTGATGCTGCAGCTGCCTCTCCTCTCCTGCCCTGGGCCAGGCCTGATCCAAGAGTGGAGCTCTGGCATGTCAGTGCTGGGACATCACATGAGGAGCCAAACAGAGGAGAGGAGAGGCATGATGGGGCAGCGGCAGTAACACCCTCCCCCCTCCCCCTCTTGGCTGGTCCAATGGGTGTCCCTTCATTGGCCATGAGCAAAAGGTGCTGCCACCACCCCTGCCCTCAAGCCCCAGCTCGGTTGTGGCTTCCTTCCCTGCAGCTCTGGCCTTGATAAGGGGGCCTGTCATGGGAGCACCTGCTTGTGCCCCCTGAAAAAAATATGCCCAGGGCAGCAGCTCCCCCAGCCCCGCCCAAGCTATGCCTCTGAGTGGCAGTGATGCTGATGTCAGGAGTGCAGCTCTGAGGTTTCACCTTACCCCAGCTCATGGGACACTACTGCCTACTTCAACCTTCTGCCAAAGTAGGAAGTCCCCTCCTGCAACATATGTGGCCTCAGCTTACAAACCTCTAATAAAGGAGAGCCCACTATCTTCTGAGACGGTCTGTTTCACGGCTGAACAGTTTGCACCATCAGGAAGTTCTTGCTCTGGTTGGTATGTGTGGTACTTTCAAAATATGGCAGCACAATTATAACCACATTCTCCGATGAACCCTAGGTTAAGGCTTTGAGGGGCATCAGTAAATAAGATGCAAGGTGGTATTCATGTGGTTGAGCTAGCTTCTAACTTTTTTCCTGCAAACATTTATCTGGGCTGGCACAGGAAGGGTCATGACAAGGCCACAGCCTCAATATAATTCTAATTCTGTTTACTTGAGCAATTTTCTTATTGCAGTTGACAAAACCCAACAAAACCCAAGAGTGTATCCAGAAATCAAATTTCAGATTAACAGGCTAGCAGATTTTTGAAGTGGAGGATGGAATCTCCTCAGGTGAGATCCCAATAATCTGAAGAGCCATGGCAACCTGGGAAAACTTTCCTCAACTGCATACAGATAACTGCTGGATCCTGCAGCTAATCTAACAGAGCCAATAAAAAATTCCTACCCCATCACATTTTGGTCCAGTCAAGAGCCCCTTATTCTGAGAATGTGACGTCAGGAAGAGTTTGCCATTGACTTCCACAGGGGCAAGACCAGCCCCTTTATATGCAGGGCAAAGAAAATGAAACCTAACAAGCCTGCATTATGAAATCACTGCTTACACAGGAGCAGAAATTGATCCGGGAGGTATTAAATCACCCTGGGCTGATTTCCCCCTCAGGAAAGAAAGGAAATGCTCCCAAGAGACACCTTATCAGGGTCATTCTTGGGAACAGGCAGTGGTGGTTCTTCTGTACACAGTGACATCATCTTAGTAGGTGGAATAAGTTCCTCACTGGTTGCTATGAGCTCTATCTTCCTGGACTCTGGCACTTTCTGGTAGAATAAGCAGTCTGTGTGTGTGCGCGTGTGCACGTGCCCTCTTAAGAATGTTGAGGATGGCTTATCTCAACCTAGAATCATTTTCAATCAAAACTGTCAGTGTTGTTACTCTGAATAGTATGTATGTCTCTCTCTCTGTATGTATACCTCATTCCAGTAGTTTTTTAGAAACAAGCTTTAGACTTCATCCTTGTATATTCCCTTTTCAGTCTCCAGTAGGGGTATTCACTAGGCACCCCACACTATCCACCATCAATAAGAAATAAAATGAGAGAGGCTTCATTCCCACCTCTAGATTAGCTAATCCTGGAAGTGACCACACTTTAATCCAGTAAAGTCAGCAAAACAACAACAACAACACACACACACACACACACACACACACACACAAAACCCCTATCAAACTAGCATAAGAAACAACATATTAAAAGTTGCAGTGTCTACCTCATTAAGGAAGAGGCTTGCAATGATTTTATAGTTTAACCTCATTTATGCTAGACTACTTGGCTGATGCCAAGCTAAACCTCTGAAAGTCAGGTCAATCTCCCTGCCATTAGTGCTCCCTTCTATTGTTTCCGTCACTTTTTGGGGAGGGTGTTTACTTTTACAGATATTCTCTTATTCAGTCCCCTCCCCCACCGCCCTGTGATGAGGTACCATGTTTGAAATCCAAACTGAGGGCTAAACACAATGTTAGCATTCAAGATTAGGCCAGTTCTAGGGGAGCATGGGCGCCCCTTCCACACAAGTCCAGCCCTACCATTAAGCAGAGTGAGGCAGTCGCCTCAGGTGGCAGAGCTTGGAGGAGAGAGTGGTGTGTGACACATATCCTGCACCCCTAAACTATTCTGCTGCCCTCAGGTGCAGTGGAAGACACTGTCCCATTACCAGTGCTAAAGTCAAATTCAATCACCAGCCTGGTTTGCTTTTGTATATGGAATGTGAGGGGGCACCATCTTGAGGTTTTTCAGGCGGCACAATGTGTCAGGCCAGCCCTGCTTCTGCATGTTGAATTCCATGCCACTCTCGAATCATCTGGAAGAAGGAAGCAAGGACAGTTTGTGGAAATGACATGCTTTCTTTCCAAGCCAGCATTGTCAACCCCAGGAGCAGATCAATGCTGGTAGAGGAAAGAACTGTATCATTATTCACCTGACCCACATTACCAGAGCAGCTTGGATAATTCCACCCGTGAGGAAGGAACCTCCAACTGTTCTGGTAACGTATAAATTAGCTGTCAAGTCTGCTGTAGTAAACAATAACAATGAAAGCTTTAGCCATTAGCAGATGTGGATTTAGGGTAGAGCCATCAGTGCAGTTGTATTGGGCGCCGTGCTGCAGGGAGTGCTGAAATAATGCTGTAAAATGGAGCACGAGAGGCAGGGGAGCACCAAATTTCAGCACTGCACAGGGCACCACTGAAATTTGAGAGCCCAAAGCCCACCACTGCCTTTACAGATGGCCCCATCGATTTCTCTCACCCTCTGTTTGTGTGGAGGTGAGTCTCCCAGAGCTATGGTCATATGATTGATACGGGATGACCCAAAGATTATTTTGTGGTACAGGGCTATACTAATGCAGGCTCTTTCTTTGCCCCCAGTGCAAAGTAATGGGACATCATGGGACACCATGCCTGAAAGGATGACAAAACATTAAGACAGAAATGTTGCTAGGACACTTCTAAGGAACATCTTCCCTGTGGCATGGAAACATGGTTTGGGATGGCCCGAGGCTTAATAAGTGATGACGACATTTTGTTCAGGCCCCAGTTCTTGATTTGGGCTCCACCTAAGGACATACGAGGAGCTCTGCTCAGCCAGGCCAAAGGTCCATCTAGTTCAGGATTTATCATTATCACAGTGACCAATCAGATGCCTATGAGGAGCTCACAAGCAGGATCTCAGTCCAACAGCATTCTCTACACTTGTGATCCCTAGCAATTGGTATTCAGAGGCATACACTCTCCAACAGCAGATGCAGAATGCAGCCCTCTATAACCTTATCCTTCATGAATTTGTCCTGAACGTTTGCATTCAATTAAAAATTGTGGAGTCACACACCATATGCTTCTTTCTATTGGAGAGGAGGGATTTTGACTGGGGAAAATCACACTGGGTGGTGGGTGGGCTGGGGAGGATCCCTCCCTAGCTCCACTGCTGTTCTTAACTAAAAATATTAGTACTTAAAAGTCAACCTGGGATTTCCCTTGTCTTGAAAAGAACTAATAGACACGTTTGGATTAAACAGGACCATGTTGCCTGAATACATGGCCAATTTCATATCGATCAATAGTGTCATATTCACACCCCCTTCACATCTTTCCAGCCATTCAGAAAGCAAGCTTTTGAGAGGACTCAGCCAATCTCCCTAAAAATACAACTGCACCTAGCAATTTTGCTGGGTCTAGTAAGGCATCTTCTGGCTTCATTAACACTCTCCTGGCCACCATACTCTTATCTTACAAAAACATAGCCACAGCACAGTCTTTAACAACATGGACACAGAGGCACACTGTAAGTGACATGCATCCTCCCCCCTCCACTGACCTGTATGTATTCTGGCACACCTAGAACTGTATTTTTTTATACACATGCATGCCCAGTGCCACAGTCTATCCATGCGCACACATACAGTACATGCACAGAGTCCGGAGGAGACCAAACACCGTTCTTCCTCTCTCCCAGACAGGCAAGGTTAGTGTGAAATGGTGCATAGTCTGCTGATCCAGCAAAACAGTTCTCTCCCCTGCCTAGTAATAACAGTGGCGGAAGATTCCTCTTTAGATTGAGTTGCCTGGGCAACTCAACACTTGCTGGAGAGGGCTCTAGGTATACTGGGCTTCACCCCAGCGACAAGACCATCCCAGCAACTTCTCTGCAAGGCAGGCCAGCAGCTTCTGCTTCTGCTTTTGTAGCCATGCTGCTGTCATCGTCATCTTGCTCCTTTGCTCAGAATCAGCCTTGGACAAACTCCTAGTTAACAAACAAACTAAACTGTGGTGGTGACAAATGCTTGGCTCAACCCAAAGCTGGGAGGGAGGTAACTGGTTGGTCAGAGAATGGGAGATTGATGGAAATTTCTCCCTGAACCTCTTTAGATTATGATGGAAGGATGTATGGGATAGGAAAGGCTGTGGCTTTGAGATGGGCGGGTGGGGGTGGGGGGCTTCTTAAAAAAATTGCTTGACATTTTGCTTGGTAGGACTCAATGCTGGTTGCCCTAATGGACCAGTGCTTCCTGGCTTGAAACAAGAAGTAGGAGAAATGAAAAGTGGAAATAACACAACTAAAAGTCTGGAATTCCAGACCCTCCAAGTGTCCCTATTTTCCAGGGACAGTCCAGGATTTACAGAAGCCGTCCCTGTTTCTGATTTGATCCCAGAATGTCTTGCTTTTCCTTAGGACATCCCTATTTTCACTGGAGAAATGTTGGAGGGTATGGAGTTAGGCAACCCCTGAGCCAAGAGGATAAGTAACTATACAACATTTAGAAGACATCTTTAGAAGGAAGCCCTGTATAGGAAAGTTTCTTAATGTTTAAAGTTTTATTATATTTTTATATATGTTGGTAGCTTCCCAGAGTAGCTGGGGCAACCCAGTCAAATGGGCGGGATGATGATGATGATGATGATGATGATGATGATGATAATAATAATAATAATAATGGAATAGGATGCCCCTATTTTCATCAGAGGGTATGGAATTCAGCAAAGTCAAATTTCAAGGGTACCCTCTCAGTTAACAAGGTATACTAGTAACTTTGGGGGGTACTCAGCCATACTAGGCCCTAATTCTGCACATACTTGTAAATCTGCCTCTGGCCCTTGATGATCCTGTGACAACACAAGAGCAGCCAGTGCCTGGCACAGAGCACACAGAGCGGGAGAGTGTGATCTGTGAGACAGGATTGGCTTGAGACCATCTCAGATGTTGCAGGGGCAGTTTCCCCCTCCCTAAAGGAGAGCGGCTTGCAAGGCCTGCCATCCCTCAACATTCACCCTTGCAGAAAGGACACAGCTCCTATAGCAAATCATTCAGGCAGATGTGTTAAATATAAAGCAAATTGGTTGCTGTTATCAACCCTTCTCTTTCTAACAATACAGAAAGATGGAGGTCAGAAGGCAATTGTTTGAATTTGTATGGCCTGAAGCAAGTGTCTCACATTTTTTCATTGGTAAGGCAAGTCCCAAACTCCGCAATCTGTCCCACAGAATACTGCCTTTGCGATAAGTTTATTGAGGACTATATTCTCCTGTGGTATAAATTTTAGTGCTGATGAGACACTCGGATGTGAGTTGTTCCTCTTTTGTTGAGGGCCACCTCCACAGCATCAGTCAAGTGAATGACTCTAGCAGAAAAAGTGTTTGGAGCTGGTGGCCGAGGGCTATTCTTCCAGTATCTCATTCCATGTGTACTTGTCTCTGATGCTTTAAACCCCTTTACTAGATGGCCTTTGGGGTCTCTTACAATGCTACAAGTCCAGCAATTTGGAAGCCACTTCTGCATGAAGCAATCCCAAACTGCAGTGGGGCAGGGGGAGATATGTGAATAATGCAAACACACTGAGGGACTCACCCAATTGCCCCAACCCATGTACTTGCATTATTCCCATAACATGCTCTCCTAAGACACCAGAGTGCGTCATGTGGGGGTGGTTCTTAAGCTGTAGGTGTGAAGGGGGCCTTAGAGCAGGGTTGGTTAAACTGTGGCTTGGGACCACCAGCAGTTCTCGGTGCACTTTCAGATGCTGAAGTGTTAGAGCGTTCTTTGGCATGCCCACATAAGGTGAAATGGGATCAATGTTCAGGTTTGATTTTAAAACTGTTCCCTCCATTTCTGATGTTCAGGCTCTGAGCGCTGCTGCTTGTGTTGCCAAAATGGCACCGTCTACACACACAAGAGGGAAGCACCAAGATGCTTGAGAGGGCCCAAGGCTAACAAAAGTACAAAAACATTTTTAGGGCAAACACTCTAACGATGGGAACCCCAAAAACAACCCAATGAGTGCTATGTTCAGTAATGACAGAATAGTTACTGGCTGTTGTGGGGACTGGATGGGTGGAGGAATGGAATGGTATTGAATCTTCAAGAGGGCAGGCTCCAATGTTTAAGCTGAAAAGCAACTGCTTTGGAGACTCTTGGTGGCTATCCTCAGAGTTCTCCTCATTGTCTGCATATATTGCATTATAATCTGGAAGCCTCTGAAGCAACCTCTCACATGGTGTCTGTAAGATAAGACAATGGGGTGATCCACAAAGATCAAGCAAGTGTAAATAGTGACCTACAATAAAATAAATTGTAAAACAGGTTGCAAGGAAGGGGGATGAAACAGCTTTGCAGAAAGGATGTAGGAAAGGGGGGGGGGGAGGGTATAAAAAAAAAAATCTGAAGCAAGCCAACAAACTAACTTGAAAAATCACCTCCATAACTGATTTCACCAGTTTTGAAAGCAGGAAGGTGCTTCTATCAGAAACCTTCCTTTTATTACCACTTGGCAGTTTATAGGGCTTATACAAGTATATATCATTTATACCCTTTATTCCTCGCTGCTGTATCAACTACTGAATTGTCATTTTAGACTGCAAACTCCTTTTCACCAAGGTAAGGCAGTTCTTTCCATTTCTCCCCTTGAGCAGCTTTTCTATCAAAACCTTCCTTTTTCTTCGCTCTTCTTTGCACTCATTTCAGTTTCTACTCTCTCTCCTTGAATGCAGGTGAGCCAATTTTGACCTAGCATTTCAAGCAAAGGCTTTGCTTGTGCCTTAGTACCAGGGTATTTCTAGATTTCCCTGCCTCTTCTGGAATGTCACACCCAGTTCATTGCAGATACGAAACTGGACAAGATGAAGGAAGCTATTTCCCTCAAAAGGTCCAGGGAGCCCGTTCAGTGGAAGGGGCTTGTATTGCTGAGGAACATAGGAAACTGCCATAAACCGAGTTAGACCTCTGGTCCAACTGGCTCAATTTTGCCTGCACTAACTGACAGCAGCTCTCCAGGGTTTAAGGCATACTGGGAAATGAACAGGTGACCTTCTGCATGCAGAGCAGATGATCTGCCATTGCACTTCTCCTTACCAGATGAGGTATGCGCCTTTGCCCCAATGCTGTCTCAGACCTACGACCTCCCCAGAAGGACCCACAAAGAAGTCACTCACCTACGTCGAGTGAGGCTGATGGTCCTTCACTGGCCAGCAGCATCTCTGACTTCTGTCTCCTCCAGAGCAGCGAGTTCTTCATAACTTCCCAGCAAGGGCAGGAGTAACGGCTTCAGATCTCACCCCTCCTTCTCAGGAGCTGACAGGCTTATCAGTTTTCCATGCTCTGCTGTGATGTCCATTTTCCTAGACAGCAAACCGGTGATGCTCCGCTGGCTTTCGTACCAGCTCCATGAACGGGGGGAACAAGGACTATTGTCCTGTTTACAATGATCTGCTTTGTTTGTGGAATCAAAGTCCTTTCCTGCTGCAGGGAGAAGACAGCTTAAGCAAGGCAATTATTGCACCCTGGAGGTAGCCCAAGACTAGGAAGAGGAGATGCACAAAATCCCTAGGAAGGGGTTGCTGCTGTTGAATTCTCCGCACCTGGAATGGGGCTGGGAGGCTGCTGCTGCTGCTGCTGCAGTAGTGACTGCTGTTTCGCTGTGGATGGCACAGGCTGTCACATCTGGGCTTTGCCTGGCCTTTTAAAGCACTGTCTGTCATTCAGAAAGAATTCTACTGGGTCCTAAGCACCTCCCCCCACAGAGATACATAGGCTTCAGTGACCCAGGACACCCTGTTGTAAGAAATGGGTGTTCTGAGGCTGCTGAACCTCTGGAATTTTCAGCTCTGCAAGGAGGATAATTGGGCCAGGCCATTCCATTCAGATTGTACAAGCGGTACCTAAGGGGTAAAAAGAGAAGCATGATGCAGAGGTGTGTATGGTTTTTCCCCCTGCAGTGAAAGCAGAGCAAAGACAGCTCCCTGCTAGTTCACTGAGGCCTGTGTTACCAAGCACAGGGGGGTTTTTTACTAGGAAAAGATGAAGCAGTCTCTTTCCAATTGATGTAGATTTTGCGCATGTTCATTCATCCTGTCCCATTTCCACATTAATATGATTTTTTTAAAAAAATTAAAACATGCCAGGAAATTCATATTTAAGTACTTCTACATGAATTTCATCACAAAATACAGATTTATGATTGCACTTTATCTCAATGTATGTAAGCATTCATAAATGTATTTTATCCTAAAATACCGTTTTTTATGTGTTTCATTATGTTTTTTGAATCATAGAATCATATAACTGTAGAGTGGGCTATCTAGTCCATGGGCAGGCAAACTAGGGCCCAGGGGCCGGATCTGTCCCAATCACCTTCTCAATCCGGCCCGCGGACAGTCCGGGAATCAGAGCATTTTTACATGAGTAGAATGTGACCTTTTATTTAAAATACATCTCTGGGTTATTTGTGGAGCCTGTCTGGTGTTTTTACATGAGTAGAATGTGTGCTTTTATTTAAAATGCATCTCTGGGTTATTTGTGGGGCATAGGAATTCATTCATATTTCCCCCCAAAATATAGTCTGGCCCCCCCACAAGGTCTGAGGGACGGTTGACCGACCCACGGCTGAAAAAGGTTGCTGACCCCTGATTCCAGTCCAACACTCTGCAATGCAGAAATCTCAAAGCATCCCAAACAGATGACCATCCAACCTCTGCTTGGATGACCATCCAACCTCCAAGGAAGGAGAGTCCACCACCTTCCAAGGGAGTCCATACCACTGTCAAACAGCTCTTACTGTCGGAAAGCTCTTCCTGGTCTTTAGTCGTAATCGCCTTTCTTGTGATTTGAATCTATTGGTTCGGTTCCTAGTCTCTGGAGCAGGAGAATACAAGCCTGCACCATCTTCCATGTGAAAGCCCTTCAGATATTTGAAGGTGGCATTCATATCTCTTCTCAGTGTCCTCTTTACCAGGCTAAACATACCCAACTCCTTCCACTGTTCCTCTACTTTTCAGTAGAGAGCTGTATTGCAAAATTCTGAGAATGGTGAAGCCTGAACGTTAATTAGGTTTTGATCCACACATTAGTCCAAGTGGACTTCACTTCAAAATTCAAAGAAGTGAAAATACTCAAGCACCCCTAATTTCTTCCCAGCCTACTTAAAATAATACTTGCCAATTTTACAATATGTATAGCTTGTCATGTATATTTTATCTCGGACTCAGAGCCAAGTGACAGGCAAATGTTAAATGTGCGTACATTTCCATGAATTACCATAGCAAATGAGCAATGGCTCTTTGTTTCATTTGATCTATGTGACAACATTATTCTCATGATTGGCTCATAGATTAATAGCCAGCTGTCATGAGGGGATTGTCGTCAAAAAAAACCCAGGGAGATGTTTTACTGTCTCCCTTGTGGTGGTGGAAGTGTGGAGCTCTATTTGCAAGAGTAAGGAATCCCTGGCACACCCCTTCACTAGACCCCCCTGATCAGGTAGAGGGACAGCAAAGGCCATAGGGACAAGGAGTTTGAGAAGAGTCCATACGTGGATCTTCCCCTCACAACAGCTGCAAAAACACAAACCATCATCACAGCTCAGTCACTAAAGAGAGAATTTCCGTAACACTTCAGATTCCTGCAAACAGCTTCTGCATTCATCTGAGAATCATCCAGTGATGTTTTCAAGTGATGTACAGCCATTGCTGTCACCTAACCAGGCTACCTGGGGCCAGAACTCAGGGATATTTAAGTACAGTCAAAACAGCTATTCTTGTTTTCCTAGACAGGCACATGTTAGGAGCTAAAGGTCACAGAGTTTTTCCTGTAAATTTGCTAGAGAGAACTCTGAGACACACGCCCACTGTGCCCTGACAGGAAGAGGGCGTAGCTATATATCCTCCTCCTTGCCCTTCTTTCAGCTTTTTCCACTCTCACACGCCAGCAATGTGAGAACACCTGCAGTCTGAGTTCAGACTGCATTTTAAAGCTACTTAAGTGCAGGTCCCCACTTGAGCAGGGGTTACATTCTGGGCCCCCCCAGACATAAGTGAAATTGCGTATAGTGGGCAGCACCCTCTAAGCACCCTTTAAATGCCTTCTCATATGCTCTCTCTCCATTCCACACCAAAAATACTGTAGCAAAAAGGACCACAACTTGAATTGAAGCTCTGGGGCTGGCAGGAGTCTGGAGGACGTGTGGGGAAACGGTGACTTCTACTTTGCTACCCCAAACATCAGCTGTTAGGCAGGGAGGCTGAGCAGCCTAAACAAAGCCCCACTGTGCTCGAAGTCTCTTCCGGGCTTCCTACGCCCTCAATGACGTCTTCTTTGGGCTCCGGGGAAGGTCTCCCAAACCACAAGAACTTTCCAACTCTCGCTCGCCATTTCTGGGTTTGAATTTAATTATTTAATGATTTCCTGGCGCCCCGTGTATACAGGGTCACACGTGTGTAAGGGGTGGGGGGAGATGCCTGCATGTCATTGTAACTGAATTACCATTTTAAGCCTGCCTGAATAAAGCTTCTGTATCTGTTGCTCTTCAGGAAGTATTCTGAGTGTGCAAATGTTATTTTTACCTTTTACATCCTTGTTTGTGTGATTATTGATTTATGGGGGAGAAAAGGGAAATCCCGTCTACCTTAAAGCATCCTGGGTTACTTAAACTAAAAGGCTAAAACTAGCCAATCTAAGTTTCCCTTTTAAGCTGCAAAAGGGATGGCACTCTGCTGAACTCACACACATGAGGAAATCAGAATAATATCCAATACCCCCTCCTAGTATCTAATAACACCCCAACAAGAACACTTGCTTTTGTATCTAGGGTGATGCCTATACTTGTTGCCTCTCCTTCAGGGTAAATAGTACACAGCTCATGAACAGATTATGATGGGCACTACTGGCTCCAAGTTTGAGGGGGAAGCATTTACATCGGTGATCAGCCCTTTTAAAAGAGGGGAGAAATGAAAATGAATTTTATTTATTTCATAAAATTTATACACTGCTTGATTGTAATAAAAACACACACCTCACAATGGTTTCATATCAGAAACTGTGAGAGGGCTTTCTGGCCTTTAGGTACTATGTTAAAGGTAAAGGTAAAGGACCCCTGGACTGTTAAGTCCAGTCAAAGGCGACTATGGGGTTGTGGCGCTCATCTTGCTTTCAGGCTGAGGGACCCAGTGCTTGTCCACAGACAGCTTTCCGGGTCATGTAGCCAGCATGACTAAATCACTACTGGCGCAGCGGAATACGGTGACAGAAGCCAGAGCACACAGAAAAGCCATTTATTTATTTATCTACTTGCACTGGTGTGCTTTCGAACTGCTAGGTTGGCAGGAGCTGGGACAGAGCAACGGGAGCTCATAAATGGTGTGGAGGATGGCTAGGTAGTACTGTCATTTGTTTCTGAGCTATTTTGGGATATGATAGTATTGGAAGCTGTTAATTGGCCTATTAGTAAACTTTATGCTCACTTAAATTTGAGATCTTTTAAATGAATCGTTAATTGTTGAGTTGTTAAGTGTTTAAGGCTACTAGCCAGCTTTGACACATGGCTGGGACCACTCACCTGAAATTTCTATCGACAGGTAGATAGTTACAAACAGAATATTTCTATACTTAGAGCTCAGCTCAGTGACATCAATTGTTCGTTTCAGTTCCGGGGTTAAAAACTCCAACCAATAAACAAACTTAAAAAGCATGCATTTGTAACAAACGCTAGCAATATTCTTGCTCATGTATTGATTGAACACTGGTTAATTTTTAAAGCTTCCAATTTCTTTATCAGAAGGGTCAGAGATAAGAACTGTCACTGGTCTACAGTGGCTCACTTCCTTTTGTTTTCCATTATCACTGATTTGCATGTAAGAAAGTGTTTCCTCAGACCTTTCTGTTTGTCCAATTAATTAAATGTTTGCAAAGCCCTCAGTAAAGAAGATTCAAAGAAAGCAGGTAGCAGTCCCTGCCTTGCTTCCTTCCTAACAGCACTGATAAGAACCAGTGAAGAAAGAGAGGCTTGCATGCCCTGAGAAGAAAGGGAGGCCTGTAGCTCACATGAACAGGCAACCCACAGCCAACAGCTCTTCATACTTGCCTAATAATACTTAGTAGTTTATATACTGCTTCACCTAAAAAATAATTAAAAAGGTAAAGGACTCCTGAACGGTTAAGTCTAGTCAAAGGCGACTATGGGGTGCTCATCTCGCTTTCAGGCCAAGGGAGACAGTGTTTGTCCACAGACAGCTTTCCAGGTCATGTGGCCAGCAGGACTAAACCGCTTCTGGCGCAATGGGACACTGTGATGGAAGCCAGAACGCACGGAAACACCGTTTACCTTCCCTCCGCAGCGGTACCTATTCATCTACTTTCACTGGCATGCTTTCAAAATTCTAGATTGGCAGGAGCTGAGACAGAGCAACGGATTTGAACCGCTGACCTTCCGATCAGCAAGCCCAAGAGGCTCAGTGGTTTAGAACACAGTGCCATCCACATCCTCACACAGCTTCACCTACATTGCTGTTTGATAGGGGATACTAAACCAACCCTACTTACCGCTTTGCCAACCACCATGACCAAAGGCTCTTACCCCAAGTGCCCTTTTAAAAGAGGGGGAGCTGCTTCACAGAGAATTGGTGTGTGGAATGCGTCCCTGCCTCCACTAAACCTTGCTGTAGGCGTGTTCAAGCTGTTAAACCGTTCACATAGGCAGTCTGCCACTCACACTGCTTCCTTCCTCACCTACCTGCCATTTGTCATGCTGCAGTTGGTGTGGCCACCAATAGGCAGCTATGTGATCTGCAGCATGATGACAGCACTACAATTTTATTTCCATAGGAAGTTATTGACGTACGTGACAATTTACAGAATATAAAACAACACATCTACTACAGCCCTGTGGGGTGGGCCAGTCTTATTTCCAAGTGTCAAGACTTAGTAGATAATTTGGGGCATTGGAATTAGGAGAGATGAGTTAAAGCCTGATCAGCTCTGTCCTGCCTGGGTAGCTGCCTCTTTCTCTCTGTTGCACATGCTGACTATGCCCTAATAGTAAAACAGAAATATTAATCAGTGGTCTGCATAGAGTTGCTCTGAGGATGGTTATAATTAAGTTCAGTAAAGTGGTCTGTGTATTAGAAAAGTGCAGTCAAAGGTGTCAATAACTCTAGAACATGCTCATTGCACAACTGCATACTGGTTTTCATCCTCTGACATGGGTACAGTACCACAGAAAAATCCAGACAAACATCTGCCCTGGGTGATTTTAGGTACAAGGTATCCAGGGAGCAGATTGGACCAGAGAGTTTATAGGCTCCCTTCTAAATATATATGAATTATAGAACTTGGCAGAGCAACAACAATGGCTGTCATAATGGGCCTGTAAAATGTCAGGCTGTCTCTGAAGCAGCACTGCTTCAATGTTCCAAGGAAACAGGAGCCATCACTCATCTCCCACCTCTTGCAGGAAGCATTGATGCAACCCAAAGTTCAAATTGCTACTGTTATTCCGCAGATGTTGGCAACCTACAGTAGCTATTACCACCGACAAAAGGAAAAATAAGGTACTTAGAAGAAGAAAGGAGAAAGTCAGGTCAACCTATGATTTTGTTTGCTGTTTTGCTGAAGCAGTTGCCACTGTAGGAGAGATACATTTTATGCCTGACAGCTGGATTTTAATTTTTTATCAATATTGCAAACCACTCAGAACTTTATTATGTGGTAAAATGTAAATATAAATATAAAATCAATTTGGTCATGTCCACAGAATGGAAGATGGCAGGATCCCCAAGGTCGTGTTCTGCACTGCTTCAGGCATCAGGCCCATTGGCAGACCAATTTTGTATTACAAAGATGCCTGCAAATGAGACACAAAGACTGGCAACATCAGCCCCACCGTTTGGGAATCCCTGGGAGAAGGCCGCAGTGCCTGGAGACAGACAGATGGGTCATGTACCCACAGCAATGACCAGAGGAGAAATTACTGCTGGGAGGAGTGCAGAGAGAAGAAATGTCATGCTATCCCTGCATCAGTACAACTGGTTACCTTCATCTCCTCCATTGTCTCCCGAGATAGATGGATGCTAGTGATGAGAACTGCTGACATACATTGTTTGAACAAAGCCTCACATACAGCTCTTTGCACCTATAACTAAAGAGCATAATTGTACACAAATCCCCAAAATTATATAAACTGGCCTCCCGTAATTTAGTATCCTCCTGATGTTTTGGACCACCACACCCATCAGTCCAGACTATTGGCCACATTGGTTAGGGCAGATGGGATTGCTAATCCAAAACACCTGGAAGGCTGATCTAAAATGCCTGGGCAAATAGGAAGGTGCCAAAGGTTGTTTGATGGTCCTGCAACAGTTTAATCCTGTGTATTGTATTCACATTACCATAGGCAAGTGTCCATTTCTTTCCAATTATCTTTTATTCTCTCCCATTGAGCCTCAACTATATGCACACACCCCTTCTCAATCTACTGCATATATTTGCTGAAGTGGGCTGTCACTAAAGCTAAACTAGTCTCTAGGGGCCACAGCATACTGTGTGTGCTCTTAACCCACTCTTCCTGGAGAATCTACTCTCATGTTTCTTGTTGCAAAGCATTTTAAAATTCTGAAAAAACAAAAACAAACATTTGCATTGAAGAACTACAGTGCATTGTTATTGCTTTGCACAGTGAATGTGAGGCTTTAGAATATGAACACAGAACTGCTTGTTTGATGCCCAAACTTTGATTCCTAGAGCATGTTTGCCTTAAAATTGTTGTTTGCAATTAGGTAGTTTAATCTCTCGGCCCTTCAGTCTATCCTGGGAACTGTGCATCCTAATTTTATTGGGTAACAGAAGACAGGTGCATATATCAGATTGACCTAATGGAGTGCTGTGGTTTTGTTCTGGTACACTAATGTTGCTTTGACTGATCAGTGATGACATGTTTCTGAGGGAACAGAACAATTAATGCCAAGTGACTACTTGCTGTTGTCAGACACTACTTGTTGTTGCAAAGGGACAAAGGGCAGCTTTGTTATGTCATGGTATAGATGTGGATTGTAGAACGCGCACTCAGTGAAGTGCCGCTGTCATTTTAGCTCTGACTTCTGAGACATCTATGCCTGGTCAAACTAATGCCTTCTAAACTAAGGAAGGACAGAGCTACTGCAGCATTCAGGGAAGTCACCTGCTTAGCTCATGTCAAGGCATCATCCTGAGTTTTGTTCTCCTTGGTTATATAATTACAATGGATTATGACTGCAATCCTTCTTTTCTACAGATCCAGCTATGGTGCATATTCAAGTAAAAAAAAACCCAAACCCCTTTCAGTTTAGCATGCTGTTTAATATGCTAAGGCCTGTGCTCTTAAAGATACAACTTCAGTGGCCTCTTCTTCTCTGCCTGCCACAGCTGGTTCATTGGGTGGCAGCAGCAGGGGATTGTGTGGGTTCCCATGCCCTGCAGTCTCAGTGGCTAATTTCTGCATGTTGCATGGTTGTTGAAGGCATAGGAGGAGGCCTAGCTGGGAGTTTTAAGGCAAGCCGAGGGCTGCATTCAACTAGGCTTTAGTCAGTAGGCCCATTGAAATTCAATGCCCCAAGTTAGTCATGTCAGCTCTGAGTAGGACTTAACACTGGCTACAACCATTAGTTTTCAAAGCAGAGGTTGCCAGTATCTTTGGGTCAGTGTGCAGTATCTTTGGGTCAATAGATTTTCAAGGATGTGCTGTGGGCAAAATGGCTCCCATGAAGTGTGTGGCAGAAAACAAAATGGCTGCCTCATCAAAAAGAACAGATAAAGACACAAAATGTAGATGAACTGGGATAAACGCCTTCCCATGTGTACTCCTGTGCAAGATCACAGAGTCCAAAAGACACAGGTTTTTTCAGGGGTGTGCTCTCACGGCACCCAAAAACATGTGTTTGGGGGCATCATGAGGGATTGCAGCCCTGAAAAAGCACTTGGGGGACAAATTAACAGGAAGGATTCGAAACCGACGGGACCAGAAATTTACCGAAGACGAGTAAATTTATGAACTATATGAAAAGTATCTGTGATGATCAGACGACGTTTGTAGGCTTGCAAGAAGTTCTGTGAGGAGTATTGTTGGAAATATTGTAAAAATGGAAAAGGGGAGATGGTAAGTTAAGAGAGGTAAAGACAATATAAAATTAAGTAATGCATAAAAAGAGGTTAAGACGGAAGATCATCGGAGGTGCTGATGGAAGTTCAAAAAAAAGTGTATTTGTAATAATTTGTGTGGTACGTTTTATAATTTGTATGTTAAAATTAATAAAAATGTATTCAAGAAAAAAGAAAAAGCACTTGGGTGGGGGCAAATCACACATTATCCCGACACCCAAAACTGATGTACTCTCGTGGGAAGAAACAGGATGTCCCAGTTTTCCCAGGACACTTGTGGGGTATGGCATAAGGTGCCTGATTTAGTCCTTTAGCAGCTCCAGATAAAAATGTTCCCAGCTGACTGATGCTTGAAAATAATTTTGACCGAAACCTTATAGAGCAGCTGCCAAATCAAAGACAATACTGAGTTATATGGACCAATGGAATGACTCCTAATGGGGCAGATTCAGAGGTTCACCGACTGCTCCTTACAATGAGCTTTGACTAGACTTTGTGAACCAAAGTTAAGAGCCCAGCTTAAAGACTGAGGCCACTTTCACATGATACATTCAAAGCATGATGACACCACTTTAAACAGCCATGTCGCCCCCTAAAGAAACCTGGCATCTGTAGTTCATTAAGGGTACCAAGAGCTGTTAGGAAACCTTATTTGCCTCAGAGCTGCAATTTCCAGAGTTCCCTGTGAAGAGGGATTGTTAAACACTCTCGAAGGGACCAGGGCTCTCCTAACAACTATCAACACCCTTAAGAAACTGCAGCCCTCAGGATTCTTTTGGGGGAAGCCACGACTGCTTAAGGTGGTATCAAGAGTGCTTTAAATGCATGATGGGAATGCAGCCTGAGATTTCATTCAGCAATCTTGGACAAACTCACTTGCACAAATTAAAAGCAGCCCTAGAATGTAATCTAGCATTTCCTGCTTCAGGCTTCGAGCATGCAGAGGGTAAAAGAGACAGAGCCATAATTGTTATTTCCCTCTGTAAATACATGAGAGGCTCGGTGATGCTATGGTGATGGAAGCTACAAATATATAATTAGATAAGGAGAGATTATGACTCCCAGACATTTGCAAAAATAAAACCCATCCATCCCTTTTATTTTTAAAAAAGGCAGAATTGGGAGAAGCGTACAGTGAGCCTCTTCTTGGCTTACACCAGCTTCTACAATTGTAGAGTTGGAAGGGACCCGGAGGGTCATCTAGCCCAACCCCCTGAAATGCAGGAGTCACAGCTAAAGAATCCCTGACAACTTGCTTTACTTGTCTGAGCTCAGAGTAAGCCATATACTTTTCCTATCATTCCATCAAAAGGCAGAGACGAGGAACCTGTGACATTTCAGATGTGGCCAGACTCCAACTTCCATCAGCCCCGGTCAGTATGGTCAATGGTCAGGAATGATTGGAGGGGCACAAATTCCTCTCCTCAATCTAAGGCCAGGAGTTTATGGCCATCCTTGGAAAACACACATGAATCCATTTCTCCTGCATAAGACAGTTACTAGAAAAAGCCTCATGGTGGCATTCCGTTCTAATACTGTGTTTTTTCCTCCCTGAGAAAAGTGTATGCAGGAATACGATAGCAATTCTCCCAAATCAGAAGAGATTGCCAGGAAAGTTCAAGCTCTTTCTCCAAAGTGTTCAGGTATGCCTTCTAAACTAGCATGCCTGTTGTGTGTACCATTTTGTGCAGACAAAATATTTAAAGACTGTGTGACACCTAAGCCCATTTGTGCACGTATGCCCATATCCTCCAAGAATATAAATATAGTGGTACCTCAGGTTACATACGCTTCAGGTTACAGACTCCGCTAACCCAGAAATATTACCTCTGGTTAAGAACTTTGCTTCAGGATGAGAACAGAAATCGTGCAGCGGCAGCGCAGCGGCAGTGGGAGGCCCCATTAGCTAAAGTGGTGCTTCAGGTTTAGAACAGACCTCCAGAATGAATTAAGTTCTTAACCCAAGGTACCACTGTACAACTATTTATTATGGAAAGCTGTTGGTTCAGTATACATTGGCACACCTCTTACAATCTAGTAACCAAAATTTTCATGATGGTTCCCAAGATCAAAGAGCAGGTTTTCATCTGCGTTCAGATACAATTGGATTGAAGCGGGCATATTGACTTTGGATCAACTGATAGATAATGAAGATGAATTTTTAACATACGCCATGTTATGAAATAAACATCAGCTATTGGATGTAACCCAATGGCAACATCGACTGCTTCATTTGTTAACACCTTTCTTTGGACCAGCAGCATTTTCAGCTTCTGAGACACCCGAAATACTAGAACTGGTTAAGTTACTTAACACTAAATAAACTATGATTACTTTTTATAGATATTTATTATAAATAAGTCAATTTGATATTAAGAAATGAATGGAATAAAGAATGAGAGGTTCCTATATTGCCTCAACAATTTTTTAACTTCATGGACAAGAAAAATGAACTTTAGATCTCATTTATATAAAATACAGTAGCTTAAAAACTGTAATTGTTAACAATTAACATATGATACCCTATACCCTCTGTTTTTATTTCAAAAAGCTCACTTTCTAATTTATTGCATTTAATTTTTTTTTTAAAATCCCAAAGTAAGAAAAAGATAAAGATACCATTGGACACAATTTTGGATCAAGATGAATGTGTGAACTGATTTTTTTGTTTGTTTGTTTCTTAGAATTCTCAAGCAATGCCACGTATGAGGCTAATAAAAAATAAGTAAACCACACCTTAGTTCAATCAACAGAGAAATTCAAGCTGGAGAAGATCTTCCATAAGTTTGCCCAAGGACAAATTGTACAGTGGCTGCAGAGTCTCTGGTGCAAACATTCTCTTTTATTGCCCTTGTGCACAGTGACATTCGAACAGGCCTTTTACAGGGGATTGATTGCCTGGCTGGATTTTGACGATTATTGTTGTTGCTGCTCCTGTGGTGGGTTTTATCCTCTCCTTCAAGTTTCCTGTTCACATTTTTCATTATTGCTTCTCAGTGCGGCATTGCATTGTGACGACGGTGGGTTGAAATATTTTAAATAAAGTAAATGCAGTAACAGTTCCTTGACCACATGGAGGAAACAACAACAAAAACCCACCCCATATTCCTCCCACCCATTTGCACTTTGCCAGATGTGCGACAACCCATTTACCTCAGGGAATGCACAAAGGAATACAACGTTTCAGTATGACTCAAAGGCATATCATACAAATTCTGCTGGATTACTTAGTGGAAGATGTGACTACAGTGGGTTTAGGTCACAGGCATGGCCAAACTTGGCCCTCCAGCTGTTTTGGGACTACAACTTCCATCATCCCTAGCTAACAGGACCAGTTGTCAGGGAGGATGGAAACTGTAGTCCCAAAAACAGCTGGAGGGCCAAGTTTAGCCATGCCTGGTTTAGGATGCTTAGTGCAGTGGTGTGTAACTGCGTTCGTGTCTGAGCATGCCACGTTTGAACCCGGTCACAGCCTTCAGAGATTCCTTTTCTTCATTTAGCCTCCCTGTGTAACTTCTACAGTGGGTGGGCCATATCCATGGATATTAGCTATGTGCCCAGGTAGACAGTAACAGGGAAGGAAAGACATTAGGTGGGCTTAACATACATTCTTTTATTTACAGGCCTTAAAGTGCTCTGAAAGGAGGAGGTGCCACTTGTCAGCATTTGGTTGTCTTCACCTTGTCAGACTTTCATCTGTATTACGGAGCCTAACACAGTCCTAAAACGAACTTGGAGAGTGGTTCTGCTTTCCTCAGCCCAGCTGGGACCCCAGAATTCATGAGCGAACCACTAAGAGGTGACAAACATGGCTGGCTACACCAAGGCAGTCCGACTGTGGACTGCCATATCACAGTCACGTGCCTGTTCAGTGCTAGGCAGACAAGGACCTCCTTGCTGCATAGGCGGGGCCTAGCAGGCGAGCCGCTCAAGAAACACCTCAGAAGCGGAGCTGAATAAGGTAGCGAATGCGGCATTGACTCTCCTGGTAGATCAGGTACTCGCTCTGGGAGAAGCAGGAGCTCTTGTACTTAGCCATAGGAACAGGCTTTCCTTGGGATACCAGCACTTTTTTCCCATCCAGGATTATCTCTTTATCCTGCGCAGGGTCTGGGGATAGCACAGCAAGCCAGAAACAAAGAAAGCGAGAGGGAGGTTAGCATATGATGAACAGGCTGCAAAACATCACAACTGTTTCTTTCCAACCTTCAGGCTTACCTGGCTCAGTCACGCCGCGGGCCACGACACTGTCATAACCGTCTGGGGGCTTGCGGAGTGAACAGTCATCCCGGGTGATGTGATGCTCTTTGCCAAGGGCCACCTCGTTCAGGAACATAATCCCCACCCTATTGGAGGTGGTGCCAACTGGGGGGGGGGGATAAGGAAAAAGAGGTCCCAGTGGTTAAAGTGATGGACAGCAGGTCCCCTGCTCGAGTCACATACACTGTACCGTACCCTTCCCTGTGCTCTGCTTCACATAGGCACACAAATCCAGTGGGATTAGGAAAGTAGGAGGATGATTATACCACGAACATATTCCAGCTTTCAAAAAATAATAATAATCTCTGCTGAACAGGACAGACAGATCCCATCATGGATAGTATTGTTTTCAGATGACATTGCCAATATCCTCTTCAAAAATGCAACCACAGGTTTCATCCTCCTGAATGGCATAGGATGAAAGCAAAGAAGTTGCTCTTTCAAACTGGGGCTGCTAATTTGGACGTCTCCAACTTCCAACTTCTGTGAAGAAGGAATGGCTAGTGCACCAATACTCTGTATTGGTCCAATCAGACATGCACACGTTTTAGATCTTCAGCAGGATAAAAGTTGCTAGCAGCCTGCTGCGCCACATCCCATACTGTTCTGGACTGTCCCATAACTGTCAAAAGCACTTTTTCCAGTGGGCTGGGGTGTTCTTATCCAATTAGTAGGGATTGGCATAAAAATGGGATGCCCTGCTTCTGGAAGAGGATGTGCTTTCCACTAGAGCAAAGCCAAAGACCACCATGGTGTACATTCTCCAATCTGGAACAGGTTTTCACCCAATTGGCGCTAGAAGCCTCTAAGGTTCATTTCCAGTTTACAAGGTTACAAAAGACCTAAGTGCTTGTGGAAAGCGCCAGAAGGGACACAGCCAGGATCACTTAATGGAAATAGTTAAATACAGGCATATAAATGCACACTTTTCAGTTTTACCTCCCTTTCTCATATCTATATCTATATCTATATCTATATCTATATCTATATACACGAAAAGTAGCAGTGGCAGCTTTTAAAAGCATGTCGACATGGACCAGGGGTATCTGTATGGACCTGCCTTCTGCCCTGCCACTATTAAGACCAGAAAAGAAGAAGAAGAAGAAGAAGAAGAAGAAGAAGAAGAAGAAGAAGAAGAAGAAGAAGAAGAAGAAGCAGCAGCAGCAGCAGCAGCAGCAGCAGCAGAGAAAGGCAGCAAGGCAGCAAACCACTGAGAAAATGGTGGAAAGAACAAGAGGGGCAGCAGCCCTTGCAGCCCAAAGGGAGCACAGAGTGTTGGTTGCCTCACCGTATCCTGCCGATTTACTGTTCTCCGATGCAAAGTAAAGGCCCTTGCCCACACGCCCGCCGGAGTGCGGCATGATGCGTAGACCACTCTTCAGGATGGCTGCAATGACAGCCACGTTGGTGCCGTGCCAAAGCAGTCTCCTGTTCTCCAGGTGGCTGTGAGCCTTGAAACGGTTGCCCTGTTAGCAGAATGGGGTGGGGATAGAAAAAGAAGTTCAGCAAGCAGAGCTCTCCCTCCATGTGAAGGGTGCAATTTTATGCTTATGGGCAGCAAGATAAGCCTTCTGTTGGGAGCACCAAGCATGGCTTGTACACACTGTAAAACTGAACTGTGACTAGTCAGCCACGTGTAGCAGGGCGCCTATGGAACATGAACTGGTGAGAACGTGTCCTCTTCCCCACTCCCTCCCAACACCAACCTACTGCCTACCAGCGGAGACACCTTTACAGAAAAAGGAAGTGGGGAAGACATTTCTCTTTCGGTTGTTGGTTGTATTTTCACTCATATAAACTGGGGTCAGATGGTGAGGCATGGGGAGCCACGTCCCCCCCGCTTCTCCCTGACCTGAGTTTCCCCATCCCTGATCTACAGTGACAATCCCGTGTTAAGAGGCAAAGAGTCCTCCTTTGGGGTTGTAGCTCGACTAGAGGGTCTCTGGTTTCTTCTGCCACCATGTAGCCACTCTGGGTCTTAGGAATCCAAAGCTGCCGTTTCTCAACTCAAGAGCACCTCCAGAACCACTGACAACATTTGGGCACTGCCCCACAACATACAAGTTCTCTAGACAGCATCGGTCTGCTCTGGCTGGCACCCGCAGTGCTGCAATACCTAGCCAGTAACAGAGGGTTGTAGCTCTTTACACAAAAGCATCTGCTAGGTTCATTATGGGCCCTGCTGCTATACAGACTGATGGATGCCAAGGGCTGCCAACCAGCACAATGGGGGAAGGGCTGAGGCTCAGTAGGAGAGCCCATGCTTTGCATGTAAAAGGTCCCACAGAGACCCCTGCCTAAAACCCAGGAGAGACACTGCCAGCCAGTGCTGGAATTCTGAGCTCAAAGGGCTCCATTTCAGGCAGCTTCCTATGTTCCACAAGGGACCCTGGCACTGCTGGAACCAAAGGAGAATAAGCCAGGAACTGCCATTCAGGGCCTTTCCTTGTTGCTATGCTCCTAGGTCTATTCTGTCTGGTGCCAGAGGCAGCTGCAAAGTGAGATGCTCTGGGTGGTTTTGCTCAAAGACAGAGACAATTTCAGGCAACTGGCAGAAGTACACATAGTCAGTTAACAGAAGGGAAGGGGCCCTGCCAGTAGACCTTACCTCGCCCTCTCTGTTCACCTTCCAGATGTTCAGGACTTGAAGCTTCCGATAAGTGCAGCCTGTCTTCTCTACGTAGTTTACAATCAGCTAATTGCAGGGAGCAGGAGAGAAGCAGAGGAAGAAAGTGATCATTAAAGCACTGAGGCAGACAGAGGAAAATGGAAAGTGCAGAGAATCAACATTTCCCCCCTGCATGCTGCCCCCACTTTTCAGAGGTCCCGTGCTTCCAACACAGGGGCGTGCATAGTACAGTACCACAGCAACCAGACTGGGAAGCTTCCTGTAGGGTCACCCTACCTTATAATCCTCTGATGATGGGTCTACCAGGGTGAGTTCGCACTTTAAGAGCCCATAGTCCTTGTCCACTGGGTGTGGGACCTCTTCCACCTTCATTTCCTCCTCTTCTTCCTCTTCCTTCTTCTTCTGGGCCTGCATACTCTGGGCAAGTTCAATATCTGCCAGGACCTATCAGGAAAGGGAACCAATCTTCACAAACACTGGTGGTGGGAGGAACCATTTGACACTTACACTGCCATCCTATGTGAGCCTCACTTCCAAGTAAACATATCTAGGACTGTTCTATTGGTAGCCCATTTCAGCTAGGGAAATCTCATTGGTGCTCTAGCTTAAAATCAAAAGGGGGGGAAGGTTACGGTTTTTCATATGTTTTCAATATTGCTATTGGGGGTGGTGTGTGTGTGTGTGTGTGTGTGTGTGTGTGTGAGAGAGAGAGAGAGAGAGAGAGAGAGAGAGAGAAATTCAATAGTGTTTCTTTGTTTTTGGTTGTTAGTTTGCTAATGTTAATATTGTTTTGTAGATTATGAACGCTGTAGTGCTTTGTGAATCTTATAATATGACTTGTGGTTGTGCTGCTTGGCTATGTTTGAGTTGCTTTGTTAATAGTGTTTTATAGAAGGTGGTTGTTTTACAGATGATTTCTAATTGCTTTAATGATGATTTGTTAATTATTTTATATGATTTATGTTTTAATTGTGATGTTCTATTATGCTATTGCTGTTTATTGTTTGCGAGCTGCTTTGTCAATTGTGCGAGTGAAAAGCCACATAGAAATGTAACGAATGAAATGAAATGAAGAAAGAGAGACTCTTGAACTCAAGAGTGGAAGCGATTATTAACCCTGAAGGCTGCACCCACTAAGCAGCCATTTTGGGTACTGAGGGCTTATAGTGCAAAATCATAACTGGACCAAAGTTATTGGCCTTTTTGTTTTGTTAGTTCTCAAGATTATACCCTTCAGTTTCGAAAGGCTGCAGCTTGTTGGCAGAATAGCTGCATGCAGATGGTCCATCACAGGGAGCTGCTGCCAATCAGTGTAGACAACATGGAGCTACATGGACAAAAGGTCTGACTTCGCATAAGGCAGCTACTGTGTTTCCATTGTTTGCAGGCAAGGCTATGGCTTAATGGTAGAACATCTGCTTTCCATGCAGAAGGTCCCTGGTTTGATCTCCAGGTAGGGTTGGGAATGTTCCCATCTGAAACCCCGGGGAGCTGCAGATATTCAGGGTCAGCAGTACTCAGCTGCTGGATGGATTCATGGTCTGACTCAGTATAAGGCAGATTCCTATGTTCCTTTATTTTTGTAGTGGTTTCAGCTCTCATTCCTATAGTACTAAACACTGCAGTAGCTGGGACAGAGCAACAGGGGTCCTTTACCTTTTTACCTTTACTAAACACTGCAAATTGAACTGCTATAAAGGCTTCCATTATTATGTTTAATATTAAAATATTTATTCTGCTATCTTTTAGCACAGGTAAAAAAAGACTGTGCAGTAGACACAGCATGGGACCGAGTGAGCAGAACCTATGGCCACTGGAGTTCCCTCTCAAACATTTAAAACACATTTCTGGCCAATTACCCACACACCATTTTTCTCGTTTGACAGGGTCACTGGGCAGCTTTGGGCCCCAGACAGAACCTGTGGCTGTCAGAGCAGGTAAGGAAGCATAAAAAGGTAAAGGTAAAGGTACCCCTGCCCGTACGGGCCAGTCTTGACAGACTCTGGGGTTGTGCGCCCATCTCACTCAAGAGGCCAGGGGCCAGCGCTGTCCGGAGACACTTCCGGGTCACGTGGCCAGCGTGACATCGCTGCTCTGGCGAGCCAGAGCCGCACACGGAAACGCCGTTTACCTTCCCGCTGGTAAGCGGTCCCTATTTATCTACTTGCACCCGAAGGTGCTTTCGAACTGCTAGGTTGGCAGGCGCTGGGACCGAGCAGCGGGAGCGCACCCCGCCGCAGGGATTCGAACCGCCGACCTTTCGATCGGCAAGCCCTAGGCGCTGAGGCTTTAGAATTTTTGTGTCAGTGAGGATACTTCATTGCTGCATAGGCAAGACCTTGGTCTCGCAGTCTGAGCATGCAAGACTCTTGACAGAGCCTTCCACAGCACAGAGATGTCTCTTGCTCTAATGGCACGGGGATTGGCCCAGTTCTCGGAGCTCCTTACCAGCAGCATGTCCTTTTTGGCTTGGACAACCTCCTGAGTGCTGATGGGTGGAGGCCGAGCCCGGCCAAAGTTGTGGGGGATGATGGTGTAGAAGCGAGAGGAGAGTTCCTCCAGCTGCTTCTGAGAAGGCGGCTGCTTCTGCAGCGCTGTCTCAATGGCCTCCAGAGCTTCAAAGCCTTTGGCAATTTGCTGCTTGCTCAGTTTCCCCAGGGGCATCTTCTTCACATCTGGGAAAGGGGATTAAAAAGGGTGACATGAGGAAGTTTGGCAGAGATCAGTGTAACAACTCTGTGGACTTCCAAGAATCCTACAAATCAGTAGCTGAAACCACCCAGATCAGAACGCCACTACTTAGTTCAATTCATGCCCCTTTTCACTCTATAACTGAACCACTTTCTGCTCTTCCCAGGTTGGTCTTCATTTGTGACCAAGGACCAAAGAATCAAATCTCACCAGTACAGGTGACCTGAGCTTCTCTCCCTCTCCCTCCTTCCTATAACTGAGTTTTCTCTCACTAATTGGTTTAGCTTGATGTTGTTACAACTATATATACCAGCTTTCTCTATTAGCCAAATGGACAGCAAACCACAATAAACAGATAATGTATGTTTGATGCCAAGAGCAGGCAAGATGGAGATATCATAGAGTTGGGAGAGACTCCAGGGTCATCTGGACCCTGCAATGCAGGAATCTCAGCTAAAGCATCCATGACAAGTGGCCATCCAACCTCTGCTTAAAAACCTCCAAGGAAGGAGAGTCCACTGCCTCTCATGGGAGTCTATTCCGCTGCCAAACAGTTCTTAGTCAGAAAGTTTTTCGAATGTTTAGTCGGACTCTCTTTTCTTGTAACTTGAAGCCATTGGGTGCTTCTCCCACCTGCTGCAAAGCAAACAACAACAACAACAACAACCCAACCCACCACCAAAAGATCCCTTGACCCTTTACCTAAATTCATGGTCTGCATGGCATCCTTAAACATGTCGTTGCTGAAGATGAGGGAGACCAGCTCCTGAGTAGGTCTGTCCAAGGTGCAGGGCCGTATCCTTTGCTTGGATAGCTTCACTCCATCTACGCTGTCCACCTTGGAAACAGGAAAGAACCAACCTGGGTCTGGATATACACACAATTCAGCTTCTTCTAGTGGGGCTGGACTTCACCCTTAGATTCACAGTAGGACACACAAATTTTTACCTGGCAGTGAACACCTTTCAAAATAACAGGACTTAAGCAAGCACCCTTGAGCAAATGGACCTGCACATGGAAATGCTAACTGACTTCCATTAACTTCACCAACCCTGATGCAGTTCACTCACTACAAGAGATTATCCATGTTCTCTAACTCACACAGACCTTGAAAACCTGCAGGAGTCCTCTAAATCACTGATAACCAGGAGATAGTCTGTGATTAGGCTGCTAGGATAACTTTGTGAGGATTGGATTGGTGATCGAAGATCGCACATAGCCTCAACCAGGAGCCTTAACCAGGTGATGGCGCTCTGCCCGGCTACTGACAGCATTGTTGCCTCTTACTAATGGTGTGGGGCAGAGACAGAATGGGAACTTGGTTGGGGCTGTGCAGGCACACCAGCAGAACTCATCTGGCATTCTCAGCGCCAGATTCAGCTAAGTAGTCCTGCCAGTTGAAGCCCACCCAAGTACTTTTGCTAGCGCAATGGGGCTTTCCCCCTCCTTCCCTCCCCCGGCACCTCTGGGTCTGGTGGGCATCAGGGGAACCCCTGGAACAGTGGGTGAGAGAGAGGAAAGGGAAGATAATTCAATCAGGCAAGCAGAGATGCTTAATGCTATGCTGAACTCCTTCAGTCACTGTTCGGCCCACAGGAGATGCCTGATGCTATAATGCTCAGGGATCAACCATCTGGCTCTCCAAATGAGGCCTCCTACTGGTCCTTGGGCCAAAGCTATGGTGTGTGTATGGGTATGCAAGGACAGGGACCAGATTCTCCCAGACACATCCCAGGTCTCTTCCCTGAACTTTGTGCTTTCATTTCAAAAAGTCCACAGCACCATATGTTCTGAAACAACCAAAAAACCATATGGACAGTAATGAATAAGAAGTAAACCCACTCCTGGGCTTAGCGTGTTCTGGACACTGTGTGCCAAAGTATTGGGACGACTGATAAAGAAGCAGTGGACCACTATTTTTTAGTTTGATTAATCTGTTACTTATTTTACCATAGTGATTTACCATGCAATCTTAGGTATGCTTACAGAGAAGTTGCATTCAATTCAATAGAACTCATTTGCAAGTCGGATTGCACAGCCAACAAATCAACTAACCTAATTTTAAATGTATTAGTCTAGACTGTTTGCAATTAGGCTTTGTTTGTTTCTGCTGTTTTGCACTGACTTATGCCTCTCCCCAGTGTGCCAGTCTGCTCCCAGTGTATTCCTTGGCTCAGTACCTTCACAGTCACCTCCTGCTCCTCTTCATCATCTGCATGTTGCACCTCAATCAAGGTGTACTTGCCATCATGAGCCACAAAGTTCTCCCGGTCACCCCAGCTGTTCTTGGTCTTATCCCGAAATTTCTTCTCAAAATCCTTCTTGGCCGCCTCCAAGGATGGAAAGGCATTGAGTTTTGACTGCCCGACTTCTCCCTGCAAGCAACGAGAAGAAAGGAAACACACATCAGCAAGAGACGGAAACTTCTGCATCTTCTCCCACTTATCTTGTGCTTCCTTTCTTAGTCCTGCAATGAAAGAAGGGCAGGAAAGGATGGTCAAGGACACGGCCATCCTCACAGGCAGGAACACTCATACCTTCCACAAAGTAGGGTAACCTATAGAGGGGGACATGTCCTTGCATGCAATTGTACACTTTAGAAGGACATCTTGTCTGCTGGAATGTGTAGGTTCTGAAGTGACCACAACCTCTTTGTGGAAAGCACAATCCACCAATCCAGCCTTTGATACATGTTCTTCCAGCAAGCTTCAGCCCTTCCCAGAGGAAACAGATAGCCTGCCAACTGAACGCACAATGAGTCTCTGGTGCAGGCTTCTCTGTTGTACACAACGGTTCCCTGAAGTCCTTAATCTCCACTCTGAAGTGGATGTAGATTTCCTTGCCCACTTAGTCCCATTTGCATTCTTTGCTCCCAGTCTTAGGGTGTTTAATCCTCCCCCCTCCCCCACCTTCTGTAAGTGCAGCATATTTTAGAAAGGTGAAAATAATCCAGGAGTGGCTTCTCTTGATGTCTGAGCAACGATGAATTGTAATAAATATAAAGTGCCTCCAGAGTGGAAACTCAATTTAGGTCATTAGCAGCTGGAGTCTGGAGGCACACAGATTTATCACCTGGGTGTCTCATCTCAGAGATGCTTTTACAAAAAGAAAAAGAGAAAAATACTGCCCAAGAGCCATTTTAGCATTTCAGGCGGCCATCTTCTAGCCACTTACCTAGGTGCAAGCCCTACTGAACTCACTGGGACTTACTCCTGAGTAGACATTGTTTATGATTACCCTGGTGCACTGCAAGAGACTTGCAGAGTAGATAAAATCATTCTCTATTTTTCCCGTTACCTCTATTTCTTACAGCACCTCAAGATTCTCACAAAAGTTTTAGTGAAGTAGCTAATAACATGTGCCTAATTCTGTATTTCTTTTTTCTCTCCCCACTCCTTCTCCCTTTCTCATTTTGCCTGGAATTTTCTGAGATCAGCATCTGTTCCTAAATATTGGAATCTCTCTCCAACAAAAGCAAAGGCATATGCCGATAAAATTATCCTACTGATTTGCACTGTTCTGCAAGGTTTGGGATGCACCTCCTAGAGACATATATTCTTCTTGCACCAGGTCCTCTAATCAACTTGGCTTTCAGGTTTTTAGCATGGGTATGTAAACAGCTGTACATATTGTTCCTCTTTAAATATTTTATACGCATTTTTTCCCTACTGTAAAGTAAATTTTGTATTAGTTTTTATAGAATGCTTGTCATCTGTTTACAAGGGACGCGGGTGGCGCTGTGGGTTAAACCACAGAGCCTAGGACTTGCTGATCAGAAGTTCGGCGGTTCGAATCCCTGTGACGGGGTGAGCTCCCAAACGGCATTTCCGTGCGCTGCTCTGGTTCACCAGAAGCGGCTTATTCATGCTCGCCACATGACCTGGAAGCTGTACACCGGCTCCCTCGGCCAATAAAGCGAGATGAGCGCCGCAACCCCAGAGTTGGTCACGACTGGACCTAATGGTCAGGGGTCCCTTTACTTTTATCTTTGTCATCTGTTTATGGAGGCAGTTCTGGCCGGGGGACTCAAAAGGTCGTAGAAGGTGCAATAGGTCAGCACAGGAAACTAACCTGGGGGTGGAATGAAGCTTAGTTACCATGTCCATGTGTGAGTGTGTGTGTGTGTGGGGGGGGAGTAACTTAGCAAAACTGTGGACTCCTCCAGACAACCTGTTTATTGAGCATTCATCTCAATTTGCTTGCAAACAAATCCTTCTGATTTGTTTGCAGGAAGATTATATGACAATGAGCATCCATCCTTATCTGTTTGCAGGGAAGTCATATGCCTGCCTGTCCATCTGTTTTTATCCAACACTTTATAGTGCATTTCCCTGTCACTTCCCTAACTGCAAAATACATCTATATAACTATATCTGTATTTATGTTGTTTAAAAAGTAGTGGTTTTGTTGCACCTGAGCACTTGAATCCACTTTCATTGCGCAAACCTAAATTTACAGTGTGCCTGTGTCTGGAGTTGGCTTCTACTGTCCTTCTGATTGGCTAGGAGGCTGGAATGATGAATCATACATATAAATGATGCTGGCAAACATGCAGAGAGAGATGGGAGAGCTAGGAAACAGAAAAAGTCACAGTTGCAGAGAATCCAGATTTCAGGGACAAAAGAAGCTGAGCTGAAAGCACTGAGATTGACTGGGGCACTGCCAATGAATTAGGATGGAGCAAAAGGAATTCCTTTATTGGTCTTAAGCTAAAGTAGGGAATCAGTTTGTATAAGCCTTACGTAGATAGACTATAAAAATAGCAGGGGGGGGGGGGAAATGCATCTAATTGCTCTTATCGGCAACTGCTAAAACCACAGGAGCGGCTAGGTTAGCTGGTTTGTTCATCTGCTCCTCATGGAGAAGGTTGCAGCCATGCTACTATAATGTCAGCTACAGTTAAAGCTATTGTTAGTTTCTGTTTGCCATCTCTATTTATGCCGAATTAATTCAGAAGGGGTTTCTTTTGGCTTGGATGCTCCTTGACAGCAGCCATGAGATTTCTTCCTAGCATCAACTTATAGCGATTTTACCTAACATCTTTTTCCTTCCCCACCACCCCAGCTAGAGCATAGAGGGACCACCCTGGAATACACAGACATGTATTTGCGTTCTCTGAAGAACTGCAATGGGCCTATCAGAGCCATTAGCCTCTGGAATAAGAGAAAGCTAACTAATAACTTCAGCTCCTTACCTTGGTCTCCAGAGAAGTATGTTTTGTGTTTCCGCCTAAAAGCCCAAGGATGGCGGGGGGTGTGTGTGTGTGTGTGTGTGTCTCTTATGTGGCAGTCACTGTAGAGCGTATTTGGTATGCAAGCAAAGCAAGAGGGGAGGACGACATGTGGTGAAAATTAGCAAAAGGGTGGTGGCAAAGAGCCTATTCTGATGGATGACTCAGTACAGCTCCAACTCCAGGTTCTCAAGCACAGAGTCCCTGCCAAGTTATGACAACCTAATTCCAGGAATAAAAGCCTTTTGAAACTTGAGCCTTGGAGGAGGAAAAGACAACTGGGAGAGAACAATCCTGGCCACCCACACCCTCAACGGTCAGGTAGGCAAATAAAACTTGGGTCTAAAGGCCTGACATAAAGAGGGTTTCACCCAAGGGGGCACATCAGGTCAAGACAAACTTAATCAGCTTGCATTTATGTCTGCCTCACAGGTTACAATAAAAGGCTGCTTTAAGCTGGACACACAGCTGAAAGTTTTACTCAGAGGAGACGTCTTGAAATTAATGGTCCTAACTTAGTCACGTTCATTAATTTCAAGGGATCAACTCTGAGTCTCTCTTAGTAGAATACCACCCAATGTTCCTTAAAAGAGATCCCCCCCACAGCAGAAAATGCTGGATCCCAACTCCCAATAGGTTGTCAGGGATGACAGGAGCTGCAGTTTAGCAAACCTGGTCACTCTGGGGTCTCCCATCTCTGCCTATAGCTTCAACAAACACTATTGCCCTGGTTACAAAATTCCAGCTTGGGGAACCGGGACATGTCCTAGGAGTTCTACTGAGAAAATTAATTAAGGCTGCAGTCAGACACCCACTAAAGACCCACTTGATCCAAAGGGACTTCTGAAAAGACATGCGTGGGATTGCGCCCACGGCTGTTAGGAAATTTCAACTGCTGAATTACGTTGCAATTTAACAACAACAACAACCTGATCAACATAAGATGTAAACATTTCTTTCTCAAGAGCACATTGTCTCAATGTTCTCTGTATTGATTACTTTACTGCAAGCTCATGTCTAATTTTAATAGATAACTGAAGAATGAACTTGTGCAATTTTGCCATTGCAACACATGTCTGGAAGAAGCAAACAACAATTGCCTCGCGTTGATTCTCCAAGGTCACTGGCCTCTTACTAGATTAAAAGCAAACAGCTTGCAAAACAGACTTCAGGGGGATGGCTCTGAGTGCCGACAAGCTTATTTGAGCCGAGAGCACCAGGAGCTGCACAAGCGAGCTCTGGATGGGAAGTGTGCATAAGCTCCCAGTCGTTCCTTCGCAATAACGCTTTTGCCTCTTCACAGTTTGGGTTAAAACACCCCCCTGGGCCTAGTCAGGCTTGCAGGTCACCTCTGACATCTAGTGACTGTTGCTGTTCTGTGTTCCACAAGGGCATAGCCAGGGGACAGCTGCCCCTCAAATCAAGTAAGTAAATAAAAATACTTAACTGACCAATCGCAACACAGGTAGCTCAATTCTGCCCCCCTGAAACATAAATCTGGCTGCGCCCATGGTGTTTTGCCTTGTTAATTTAAAATGCTTTGCAATATTAAGAAAGCAGGGCAAATAAAAGTGAGAAATGTGTGGCAGTGCCATTAGCCCAAAGCATGGTGTCCTCAAGATGCTCCTATGCTACAGCTTCCATGATCTCTGACCTTTGGGCCACACTTGCTGGGGCTGATGGGAGCTGTAGTCTTAACAGCATCTGGAGAGCACTCTGTTTGGCTACTCCAGGCTCAAGAGTTAACAGGGAGTCATTTTAGAAGAGCGTACCTGGATTAGACCAAAGGTCTGAAACACAGGACTTTATTACTATTGGGAAAAGGCTTATTTCCTGCCCCCAATTGCAAATGCCCAGAAGCCACAGACCAAGAGAGCTGCACACTGTGGCCATCCTATCTATTACCCTGAAGTGGTAACACACTGCTCCAAGACAATTATTTTGTGAAACCATTATCTGTGGCAAGTCCGCTGAAACACTGCACCTGATATACCAACAGCTCTAGGCTAAGCGAAGCGAGAATCCACATTACCAGGCTAAAGGTGTTTACAACCTTGTAAACAGTTTTATGGCAGCAGCAGTAGTCAGCCTGCTTCAGCATAAGAACTGGATGATCTCAGCTTCGTTGTACCACTTAAATGGTGCCCAGAGGCCCCAACACTTAGGTGTCACGTATGTGAAACTATTCCTATTCCTTTCCTTAGTTCCAACTCCTGCTATTCGACTTTCTTGACTCACTCTCTCCCGTGTTTCAATGGTCAATGAGGAATGGTATTTTCCAGACTTTCTTAATGCTAGGCCCACCACCTCGCATCTTTTAACCAACCTGGGGAATATTAAGCAATAAATATGGCTAGGAACACTAATAGCAAGCACAGGGTCTGGACGTGTTATAGCTCTGCAAACTGTCATTCAGGAAACATTGCTGGAAGAGTTAAAGCTTTCTTTTAAATTGACTGAGGTCTGGGCTATCTCTTCCCCTTTATTCCAGTGCTAGGCATCACTATCCACAGCTGTATATAATTGTGTCAGTCTTAGAGACCCCCACCCACACAGATTTTTGAGAAAAGAACAACTGCAGGGGCCACCTTGAGGGCAAGCTACTCACCACACGGCCCCAGCGGTTCCAACAGCTGTACTTCCCATTCTGTTCGATGAGTTGGATGATGTAGAACTTGTTGTTATTGTGGCCAATGTTGGTCTGGTTCAGCATGCAGTCGTAGTCCTCGTGAATCTAAAATCGTAACAGGCAACATCAACGCCCCTAAGACACCCACAGCAACCTCTGTGTGGCTAAATTCCAGCCTGTGATTGACACCTGGCAAAACGGGAGTACAGTCAGAGCCCAGCACTTAAAGAGTATTGCAAGAACTAACAAATACCAAGTGCTATAACAAAGTCTAGGCCGGAATCTAAGAGGATAAATTCTTAGTCTGGCTGGATTCTCCCAATGGGATCCCCACCTTGATTAGTAGTTTTTGCTAAAAGATCTATGCAGAAGACAAATGGGCAGAAGGGGTCCTGAAGGACAGAACACTGTCCAATCCTAATAAGGCTCTGGCGGGACGGGGACGACGACGACAATTTTTGGTTCCATTAATTTCCCCCCTCCTCTACTTGGGACAGGCATAGGCAAACTTGGCCCTCCAGATGTTTTTGGCCTACAACTCCCATGACCCCTAGCTAGCAGGACCAGTGGTCGGGGATGATGGGAATTGTAGTCCCAAAACATCTGGAGGGCCGAGTTTGCCTATGCCTGACTTGGGACATGCAGCCCTGGCTGCCCTGCTAAAGGAAGGCAAGGAAAAGCTTCAGGAAAAGAGAGAAGCCTCAAGATTCAGTGTGTACTTTGACCTTCACTGCCCCACCACAGGTGCCCACAAGAGACAGGAGGACTCCCATTATGCTACACTATCCCATTGCAGGGCCAGGTGAAAGTGGGAATGACCCCTTCCCCACCCCCTAATGGATCCTGGACACAGGGAACACTTCAGCCAGAGCTTTGCTCTCACCTTGGCGCTATCAACGTCGCTCAGCTGACAGACAGAATCAATTTTGGCCTTGAGCTTCTCTTTGGGAGCTGCCTTCAGTGCCTCCACAGTGGAGCGGAAACTGTCTTCTTCAGGTTCAGCCTTTAGCTCCGGCTCCTGTTTCACTTTCTTGCCCTTGACTGCTGCCCTGGTTTGGGCAGGGGCCTTGCGCTTTGGCGGCATCGTTCCCTCCAGAGTCTTACCCTGTTTCCCAAAGGAGTCAGGCTGCTGCTCTTATTCAACTGCAAAAAAAGGGAGGCAAGTTAATTCTTGACTCAGGAGATCACTAGAAGTACCAGTCCCTAAATGACCCACACTGACCTTCTCTGTGATTTCGTTTAAGTGAGAACAGGGAGAGGACTTGTCTACTTCAAGCATTACCATTAAATAAATTTTATAAAGGAATACTGGAGTAGTTCCTTTCTGCCGACTGATCAGGCTCTTCAATAAAACTCTGGCAAAACACAGACTTTCCGAAAGACTGACTTAGCGGCAACAGCACACTGCTCGGTATTACAACAGCCAAGACCCCAAGGAGTGCTCCTGCTAGCATAATGTAGCTCCAAAGACTTCTGCTTTTCTTTCCTGCCAGATTTGGATGACATTCCCACATATGAGAATTCTGAGTGTGGCTGTGCACTCTGCTCAGATCTAGCAAAGACTGCATATAGATATAGGCCATGGTAGGCAAACTAAGGCCCAGGGGCCAGATCCAGCCCAATTGCCTTCTAAATCTGGCCCGTGGACGGTCTGGGAATCAGCATGTTTTTACATGAGTAGAATGTGCTCTTTTATTTAAAATGCATCTCTGGGTTATTTGTGGGGCATAGGAATTCATTCATCCTCCCCCCCCCCCCCAAATATAGTCTGGCACCCCACAAGGTCTGTGGGACAGTGGACTGAAAAGGTTTGCTGACCCTTGATATAGGTTGTGTACATACCATACGGGTAAAGCATATTTAAAGCACATAAAGGTAAAGGTAAAGGTACCCCTGCCCGTAAGGGCCAGTCTTGCCAAACTCTAGGGTTGTGTGTGTTATTCTAAAGCAGCAATGCAGCAGCAAGCAAAGGCTATAGCAGCCAAGTCTGCTGCTTGTGGCTGGAAAGCCAAACAGGAAGTATGTGACTGTTGCCATGAAACCAAAGGGGCAGTCCATTCTGTACTGAGCACCGGATGTTAGCTCAGTGTGTGTGTCATATGACCTGTACAGGATGTACATGGGTGGAGTTTGAGTCTCTCTCTGTTTGTTGATGAGAGCAGACATGTTTTCTCTATATGACTGCTGAAGACAGGAATAAAACATGTAGATACATTTCTGTCTGTGTCTGATTCCCCTCCCTGGGGATATGCTGGAGAGCAGGGAGGAGGAGAGCAGTTGGTGTGTTTTTCTCACAGCCTGAGGAAAATCGCCGGAACGGACCTCGTGTGTTTTTCCTCCGGGAGTCGCCGGAGGGAGGTCGAAAGAATTCAGCCGGTGCCTGGAGAGATAGGCACATACCTCTGACCGGCCCTGAATTCTGACAATGGTAGCAGAGGATGGTTGCTACGATCCATGGGAGTCTGCATCAAGGAGACTGTATTCATCCCTCTCCAAGAAGCCTGAGATGGAGGCTGATTCTCTGCAGCCAGAAGCTGACCAGAAGAAGCTGAAAGCCAAGCTACGGAGCCCAGGTATGAGATTTTCGGGCTTAAAAGTGTGAATGCAGATTGATTAATTCTCTGCTTCATGGGAGCAACGTTTGGGAAAAACAGCTCCGAGAGAGAAGAGTCTGCATTCCAAACATTCCTGTGGTTTTTCCTGTCCAAGGAAAGGAATGTGGTTGCTAAGCAACGCAGATAAGGGCTGGAAGTCAGGCTATGCCCAGAGTGGCACAAACAAGTCGTGTTTTGACTAGGCCTTTACAAAGGAACTGTGAAAGGGACTTTCCAAGGAGCCAGTGTTATTGCTGCCAGGTGCACAGAGTGTAAACAAGCCAGCTATTGGATTTTAGAGGCTTGTGTTTGAGAGTCAATGCAAGGACTCAAAATGGATGTCAAGAAGGGAAGCCTGCCTTCTCCACCCCTTTTGACCAGTGACAATTATGCATCTTGGTCTATTAAGATGAAGGCCCTGCTGCAGAATCAGAGACTGTTTGAGGTGATTGAGAACCCCATCCCTGCAGCACCAACGCGTGCTTGGGAGTCACAGGATATGAAGGCCAGAACTGCTATAATTCTGTGCGTGTCAGACTCTCAGCTTGTTCATATACAAGATTTAGAGCACGCGAAAGATGTTTGGGACACGCTGAGAAGGACACATCAGAGAGATGCAGGTTCTTCAGCGTTGCTGTATTTTGAAAAGCTGACTAACCTGAGGCTTGCGCCTGATGGAGATGTTCAAGCGCACCTGACGGAAATGAAATTTCTGCGTCAGCAGATGGTGGAACGTAATTTCCGTCTGCAGGAGGAAGTGTTTTGCTTCATGGTGATCAACAGCCTGAATCGGACTTACAAAACGGTTGCCAGTCAGCTGGGGTCTCTCCCAGCGCAAGATCTAACGTCGGACAGGGTCTTTGCCGTGGTCCTGAACGAACATGACAGACTTGCCGCCCTGGAGGTCAAGGACAGGGGGAGGGAAGAACGGAGTTCTAACACCCCCACTGCTGTAGCTACTGGAGGAGACGCCGTAGCTTTGAACGTTGTCCGATGCCACAATTGTGGACAGACTGGGCATCTTCAGCGGAACTGCAGGAAGCCACGTCAGAACAAAGGAGCCAAGGGAAGCTCCACGAAGTCTGAGGCGTCAGGCAGAAGTCATGCCAAGTCACAGGCGAAGCCTGCAAAGGCTTTGATGTCCCTAAAAGCCACACCACAAGTGGGGAATTCCTTCATTTTAGACACGGGAGCGACATTTCACATGACCTATCGCAGGGATTTGTTTTCGTCATTTAAGAAGCAAAGCTTCGTTGTACAACAAGCCAACGGTCAAGAGCTGGAAGCCACCGGAATTGGGACTGTGTATCTTAAAAGTCAGAACTTGACTATAAACGATGTTTATTTGGTTCCAGAGTTGAAGTACAATCTGCTCAGCGTTTCGCAGATTGCCAAGAAGGGACTAAAACTGTCCTATGATGATCAACACTGCGAGATCTACAAAGATGGAGAGTTGTATCTTTCTGCCAAAGAGAAAGATGGACTGTATTTGTTGACTTTTGATCAAAGTGATTACATGGAATGTAATTCTTGTGATTCTAACATGATTTCTTTTGCAGGTGTAGCCAAGAAGAACGCCAAGCAGGTCACCTCGAGGGTCGACAGGGCATTTCAGCGGGTGTATGCTGATGTGATTGGTCCTTTAGCACCATCTAGAGGCAATGCAAAGTATTACCTAATATGTGTTGATTCTTTTACAGGTTTTGTCTGGATTTATCTTTTGGAGAGACCGAAAGAAGCCTTAGAAAGGTTTAAAGAGTTTTGTGACAAAGTTAAAAATATGCATGATGCTGACATAGATTGTCTTTGCACAGATGAGAAGCCAATTTTTCTCTTACAGGATTTCCAGAGGTTCCTGAAGAAGAAAGGGATAAGACACAAAATTGCAGCTTCCGAAGAAGCTTGGAAGAGATGTATCTGTGTTAGGGTGAACAAAGAATTGCAAAAGGGAATGCATGCGCAATTGCTTAGTTCACATCTGCCACATGAGTACTGGGCTGAGTCACTAATGTCATATTGTTACACTTGGTTGAGAAAGGTTTCAAAAGACGTGGGATGTTCTCCTTTTGAGAAACTGTTCCACAGAAAACCTTCTGTTGCCCATTTCAAGGTTTTTGGGTCTCATGTGAGGACAGAAGCTCCGGGTGGAGTAAAGAATGCCAGAGGCATTTTTGTGGGTTATGAAAAGGGTCTCTACAGAGTAATTTTGTCTGAATCTGGAAAAGTGATTCTCACAAAATTTCTAGAGAGTGCTCCTGAACAGGAGAGAGTGATTGTTCACACATTTCCCACAGGTGATGATGATGATTCTGATGATGATGATGATGAGTTTGATCTTATTGAGTTCAGTAGTACTGATGATGACAGCGATAGCTCAGACAGCTCAGTTGTCACAGTCATTGAGAGGAAATCTCACGTAATGACTAGACCCTCAGAAGAGGAGGATGAACCACTGATTAAGCTTAGTACTGGTTCTCCAGAGAGTTCAGAGGCTGAACCAGAAAGCAAGGGAGAGCAGCACCTCTTACGTAGGTCTGAGAGAGCAACGAAGGGTGTACCACCCAAGAGGTATTCAAAAGAGTTTGCCAACCAAGCTATTGCATATGTTGCTGTTGTAAACGACCAAGGTCAAATTGAAGCTGTGTCTGAGTCAGAGACAAAGGCACAACAGAGAGTTGCTAACCAAGGTAATGCAGAAGCACTCATTCCTTGGAAGTCACACAACCAGAGAGGTACATTGGTAAAACCAGTGGCGGGTAGTTCCAAGGGTGGAACTGAAACAACAGGGGAGTGTTATAAGTATAACAACTGTTTGTTTTCTTCTCTGGATGACGCTTTGCTCGCAGCACGCATTGATACTTTAGGGGGAGTATGTTATTCTAAAGCAGCAATGCAGCAGCAAGCAAAGGCTATAGCAGCCAAGTCTGCTGCTTGTGGCTGGAAAGCCAAACAGGAAGTATGTGACTGTTGCCATGAAACCAAAGGGGCAGTCCATTCTGTACTGAGCACCGGATGTTAGCTCAGTGTGTGTGTCATATGACCTGTACAGGATGTACATGGGTGGAGTTTGAGTCTCTCTCTGTTTGTTGATGAGAGCAGACATGTTTTCTCTATATGACTGCTGAAGACAGGAATAAAACATGTAGATACATTTCTGTCTGTGTCTGATTCCCCTCCCTGGGGATATGCTGGAGAGCAGGGAGGAGGAGAGCAGTTGGTGTGTTTTTCTCACAGCCTGAGGAAAATCGCCGGAACGGACCTCGTGTGTTTTTCCTCCGGGAGTCGCCGGAGGGAGGTCGAAAGAATTCAGCCGGTGCCTGGAGAGATAGGCACATACCTCTGACCGGCCCTGAATTCTGACAGTGTGCTCATCTCACTCTATAGGCCGGGAGTCAGCGCTGTCCAAAGAAACTTCTGGGTCACGTGGCCAGAGTGACAAGCTGCATCTGGCGAGCCAGCGCAGCACACGGAAACACCATTTACCTTCCCGCTGGTAAGCGGTCCCTATTCATCTACTTGCACCCGGGGGTGCTTTCGAACTGCTAGGTTGGCAGGCGCTGGGACCGAACGACGGGAGCGCACCCTGCCGCGGGGATTCGAACTGCCGACCATGCGATCGGCAAGTCCTAGGCGCTGAGGTTTTACCCACAGCGCCACCCGCGTCCCTATTTAAAGCACATACTGTTAAGTTGTGGGCGAACATAGCAGACGACACAGCGATTTCTCCAGAGCAGCTATTTATTTGTACGCTTGACAGAACTGAACAGCAAACAGCTCAGCCGGCCTGCTTTTATAGGCAGCCGGCTGTCAACATTGTAGCAACAACAACCCAGGGTTTCCCGCCTAAAATAACTGACGTGGACCTGAGTGAAAACTATCTACAGTATACCCCTGCTGGCCCAGGGTGAGAACTTCAGTACATAACACCCCTTCCCACCGAGATAAGGCGTTAGTTACAATCGTAATGGTTTCCTTATATATAGCACTACACGTAATGGTTCAATTAGGCACAAAAGCATATCGGTTACATTTCCCATACTTAGACCAACAGTGATACATGTCCAACAACATAGTCCTTTAAATAAGTTGGGCGCTTGGGAACTCTGCCAGACCGCCGGGGACTGGTAGCCAAGTCCGGGGGGCCACACAATTCTTGCTGAGGCAATGGTGCGATCCTAGGGGGCATTGAAACCAAATCCTCTGGATCCACTGCTGTGGGTGGAGCCCCCGAAAGTGGAGTGGTCAGAGTCTGTGGTAAGTCTGGCAGACCCTCTGAAGCGGCTTGGTTCGGCTCCACGCTGGCAGTTTGCGAGGGAGGTGTAGGTGGAGCCTCGCCATCTGTAAGTGTCTCTTCTGGAGCCACAAGCGCAGTTGGGGGCACCACGGTAGTGTCCAAGTCCCCAACCCTGCGCCTAAGCTGGTCTATGTGCCGGCGCCACAAGCGTCCGTCTTCGAGTGCCACCTGGTACGAGCGAGGTCCAGTGACTCCCACTACTGTGGCTGGCACCCAAGGAATGTCCCCCACATAGTTCCGGGCAAAGACCTGGTTTCCTGGAACAAATGACCGTGGCGTGTTGGCACCGCCTGGGGGTTCAGCCACGGCAAAGTCCGGGTGCAGCCGGTCGAGTGGTGACCTGAGGCGGCGGCCCATAAGCAGTTCAGCAGGACTCCGCCCTGTGGCCGCATGAGGGGTGATGTGTTGCATGAACAAGTATTCGGCAACCCGCTCGTGCCAGTCTCCCCGGACCAGGCGCGCCAGTGCCTCTTTTGCCGAGCACACCGTTCTCTCTGCTTGCCCGTTGCTGGATGGATGAAAGGGTGCCGTTAGGGCATGGCGGATGCCCAGTCCCAAAAGATACCGCTCAAAAGTGCCTGATGTGAACTGCGGTCCGTTGTCGGAGACAAGGACATCAGGACACCCATGCGTCGCAAACAGGCCTCGCAGCACCCGGATGACGGCCTCGGTAGTGGTGGAGGGCATCAGGGCCACCTCCAGCCATTTGGAATAGGCGTCCACCACTACCATAAAGGTCGGGCCGTGAAAGGGGCCAGCCAGATCGATGTGCACCCTCGACCAGGGTGTCTTTGGCGTCTCCCAGGTGTGTCCCTTAGCTGCTGGTGGTGCAGGCCTCGACTCTTGGCACGCTTGACAGGCGGACACCCAGGCAGTGATGGCATCGTCCATGTTAGGCCACCAGACGTAACACCGAGCCAACGCCTTCATTTTGACAATTCCTGGGTGGCCAACGTGCAGAGCCTCCAGGACGCACTGACGGAGTCCCTGGGGAATCACGTCACGGTCTCCCCACAGCAGACAGCCGCGATGAGCCGAGAGTTCATGTTGTCTGGTTGCAAAGGGCTGGAACTCCAATGCAAAAGGCCCTTGTGGCCACCCCCTCCACACCCAGTTGAGCACCTGGCTGATGGTGCGATCCTGGGCAGATGCGGAGGCCACAGTGGCAGCTGATACAGGTGCTGCCGGAAGATCCTCAATCAGGAGGAGCGATGAAGCTGGAGCCGGGTCTTCCACAAACGCTGGAAGAGGGCAATGGCTGAGGGCGTCGGCATGGCCCATCGATTTCCCCGGGCGATGGATGAGCCGGTAGTGGTAGGCAGCCAGGAAAACAGTCCATCGCAGCATACGTGGCGAGAGGACCAGTGGAGTTGGACGATCACCAGCGAGGAGGCCCAGGAGCGGCTTGTGGTCAGTGATGAGGTCAAAAGTCCTGCCATAGAGGTATTCATGGAACCTCTTCACTCCAGCCACAAGTGCCAGTGCCTCCTTGTCGAGCTGGCTGTAATTCCGTTCCGTCGGAGATAGCGTCCTGGAAAAGTAGGCGAGCGGTGCTTCTCTTCCATCTGGAAAACGGTGACTAAGGACAGCGCTAATGCCAAAAGGTGAGGCGTTGCAGGCAAGGACCAGCAGCCTGGATTCACTGTACTGTACCAGCACACGGTCTGATGAAAGGGGAGCCTTGACCGTGTTGAAGGCCGCCGTCTCCCGATGACCCCAGGACCAAGGCGTCTTTGTGCTGAGGAGTCGGTGAAGAGGCTCAGCCACCATGGCTTTGTGGGGCAGGAACATGTTATAAAAGTTCAGCAGCCCGAGGAACACCTGCAACTCCGTCTTGTTCTTTGGGATGGGGACCTGCTGGATAGCGCGGATCTTGGATGTGGTCGGGTGAAGGCCAGAGGCGTTGATAAGATAGCCAGGAACTCTACCTATGGAACGGCGATCTGGCACTTCTCCCTCTTTACCTTGAACCCGGCCTCTTGGAACCTGGTCAGCGCGGCACGGAGGCGCTCAAACAGTTGCTGGTGTGAGTCTGCGGACACCAAGACGTCATCAAAATATGGTACCACGCCCGGACGCCCTTGCAGGAGACGCTCCATAAGGCTTTGGAAGATGCCAGGAGCCACACTCACCCCGAACGGCAACCAGCGGCAACGGAATGCCCCTCGGTGGGTGACGATCGTCTGGGCTTCAGCAGTGGCATCATCGACGGGCAGTTGTTGATAGGCTTGGGCAAGGTCCAGCTTAGCGAAGACCTTACCCTCACCCAGGGAATGCAGCAGGTGTTGGACAACAGGAACCGGATAAGCGTGCTGCTGAAGTGCCTTGTTGATCGTGCACTTGTAGTCAGTGCAGATTCTCACCGACCCGTCTGGCTTGACAGGCGTGAAGATGGGGGTTTCCCACTTGGCGTGGTCAACCGGCTCCAAAACTCCTTGGGTGATCAGCTTGTCCAGTTGTTCGTCCACCTTAGCCTTGAGAGCAAAGGGAACCCGGCGTGGCTTTAGCTTGATGGGGGCGACTTGTGGATCAAGGCTAAAGGAGATGGGCCCCAAAGTGCCGTCAAAAACCTCGGCAAAGTCTTTGACCAGACCCTCAGTCTCTGCGTTAGAGATGCAGTTGATGCCAGTGACTTCCAGGCCGAGGGCATCAAACCAGTCTAGCCCTAGGAGGCTTGGCCGCTGACCTTCGACCACCACCAACCGGAGCAGGCCCAAAAAATCCTTGAAGGCGATCCGGAACCGGCCAACGCCTACCACAGGAATGTCGTTTCCCTGGTAGTCTCTCAGGTGTACGCGGTGAGAGTCGAGTTGCCTTTTGGACACTCTGGGTACCAGTCTTTTGATGGTGCTCCAAGACACGATGGACAGGGCAGACCCGGTGTCAATCTCCATGTCACATGGAGCTCCTTCAATGAGCACTGTGACGTTCAGCTTGCGTTGCGTAGGTGAGTCGGTTTGGCCAATCGTGGTTCCAGACGGGCAGCGGCAGTTGGTGAGAGCGAAACAGCTTTCCTTGGCAGACTGGAGTGAAGACTTGGATTTGCGAGTCGGTGAAGGGGGGGTGTCAGAGGGAGCCGATCGGCAGACCGTAGCGATGTGGCCCCTTCTGGAACACTTCCTACAGATGGCGTCTCTGAATCGACACTTGGCACTGGAATGGTTGCCTCCGCAGCCGGCACATTCCGGTTGGCCCTTGGGCTTCTGTTGGAACTTCCTGCACTCCCGCTTTGTCTGGTGCACATCATCGTCTTCACTGGAGGATGCCTCATCACTGCTGGCCTCTTCATGATGCACTGGAACTGGCTTCCTAGCAAGACGCGGGCTGCTGGACTTGCGGATCTTCAGCAGCTTCTGAGGCCACAGCCTCCTCAATGGCTTTCTGTAGCGTGAGGTCTGGCTTGGCGAGGAGACGCCGTTGCAGATGGATGTCCCGGACCCCGCAGACGATTCGATCCATCAGGGCATCGTCTAAGTCTTGGAACTCGCAGTGCATTGCAGCCTGTTGCAGGGCGGTGGTGTAGTTGTTGATTGACTCCCCCTCTGCCTGGTTCCGGTGATAGAACGCATGGCGGGCAGCAATCTTGGACGGCTTTGGTGCGTAGTGGTTGCGGAGCTTCTCTTGGATCGTGTCCCACGGTGTTGCCTGGACTGCTTCAGGCACAGCCAATGCTCGGGCCGTCTCAAACACCTCAGGCCCACAGAGGCTGAGGAATAGGACCCGCTTATGCTCCTGTGATACTTGCGTCAGCTCGTTGGCTTGGAGGTAGCAGTCGAACCAAGCGAGGTAGGAGTCCCATGATTCAGAGGCTGGCGCAAACGGCGGTAGAGGCACAAGTGAAGCCATGATTCCGATGCCGGCGTGAAGGGCGATGGATGGAACACCGTGCTCTAGCCAGAACAGTCAGCTCTGAATTGGTTCTGTTCAGTGATTTTGCTCAGTGATTCAGCTCTGCTCAGAGGTGGCTACATCTGGCTGTGCTCTGATGTCCATCGATCCCATCCTCGTCGCCAGTGTTATGTTGTGGGCAAACATAGCAGATGACACAGCGATTTCTCCAGAGCAGCTATTTATTTGTACGCTGGACAGAACTGAACAGCAAACAGCTCAGCCGGCCTGCTTTTATAGGCAGCTGGCTGTCAACACTGTAGCAACAACAACCCAGGGTTTCCCGCCTAAAATAACTAACGTGGACCTGAGTGAAAACTATCTACAGTATACCCCTGCTGGCCCAGGGTGAGAACTTCAGTACATAACACATACCTTCCCCTAAAATATCCTGGGAACCATAGCTCTGGGTATTGTAGCTCTGTGAGGGATAAACTACAGTTCCCAGGATTCTCTGTGTGGGGTGTGTGCGCGCTTCAAATGTATGGTGTGTGCACAGTCATAGAATATTATGTAAATGTACAAGCTCAACATGCAATTTGATTATGTATGAAACAGCAGCAGCACTCTAATCTAACCCTGTGGAGGGAAGTGCAAACCTTTGGGTTAAAAGCCAGGTGCACTGACCCATTGTGCCACAGAGATGAACATGTTGTCTTTAGTCCTAGGCCCACAGGCCCACACCCTAGGCAAACAGCCATACAACAACTATCAGAGCCAAATGCCGGTTTCATAGCTGACTCAGCCCCAAGCCCTCTCCTTCCTAATCACCCTAATCACCCTGTTAGTTCAGACCTTTATTCCTTTGACAGCAGATCTTCCTTTTAGGTTTTTAACTGTATCAATCTGTTAACTAATCAGCCTTGGGAAATCTGGAATCTTTGGCTGGACCTTATTATGCTTCCCATCACCTGTAGGTTTGTCAGCTACTCCAAGCGTTTTAAATTCTGATTTGCTAATCCAATGTCAGGAACAGGCAAGGAGCCAACTTTTAACTTGCAGAAAGCTGACTGGCAGTCAATGGCAGCAGAATATTTTCCTAATGAGTCATAACTGAAAGTGCATGGTTATGTTCATGCTATTTCAATAACAGTGCACAGCTTTCACTAACAAGTCACAGCTTTATTGCACAAGAGGAAACTGTCTTTTCTAGGCCTTAGAAACAGTATACTTGCATACAATATAAAGGATTTTGCAAGCATTATAGCCAGAAGGTAAGACTTGGAGAGGAAAGGTGAACCAACGGATGCTGTTTGAGAACAGGTGAGATAATGCTTGAACAGCAGAGGAAGGAGTCCGAGAAACAGACTGATTATCTGGTGGAGGTGAGAGAGAATAGCAGGTGAGATGGTGGACGGGATCAGATGGCATCAAGAAAGCATGCTTTTTCTCCTTTCTGGATTGGGAGGAGGAAGAAGACTGAGCTAATACCTGGAATAGCCTGAATAGAGGCAAGAAGAGGTGCAAGAAGGCTGTTGACCTACTGAAAATATTATTGGACTATATGGTTATAGTGTTATTATTTGGTTATAGTGTTATTATTTGGGGTTGGTGTAAATTTAGGGGGTGTGTTTCCTGTCAGGATATTTGATAGTGTGCAGTGCGTGGATTTTGTAATTGTATTCTGGTGAGAATGTCGAACACAGCAAAGAGGGGGGAGGGGGGGACACCTTCTGAAAGAAAGGGATCGAAGCAAGAACAAGACTTCAAGGCAGACATACTAAGAATGTTTGCGGAAATCAAACAAAGTGAAAAAAATTTAGAAGTAAAACTAGAACAAGTAGACAATAAGATAGGGAAAATGGATAAAAAGATGGACGAAACAGTCAATGAATTAAAAGGTCAAATAAAGGAAGTATTTAGGAGAACCCAGGTAATAGAAGAAGGGTTGAAAAAGACGAGAATAGAATTGAAGGAGGTAAGACGTGAGGAGGAGAGGATCAAAGTAGAGCTATTAGAAATAAGCAAAGCGCAAGAAGACTTGAAAGACATAATTGCTTTGAATGAACTAAGATTAAGGGAGGCTAACTTAAGACTTAGAGCTGTGCCAGAAAGACAAGGAGAAAACATTAAAGAGAATTTGATTGTAGAATTAGCCCAATGGATGGAAATACCAATAGAAGAGATGGCAAAATCAGTTCAAACGGCATTCAGATTAAAAATAAAAACAACCAGAGCTAAAAAATTTGTAGGAGATTGCCTGATTATATTTAAAGAAAAGGAAATGAGAAATATGATTTTGCAAAGAAATAGAGAAAAAAGATTGTGCATTAATGGGAATTATATAATAATTTTCAAAGACTTACCAATTAGAATTCTGAAACGTAGAGAGCCGTATAAAGCATTGGCACAGACGTTGAAGAAAAATAATATAGAGTTTAAGTGGGAATATCCAGAGGGCATCTCATTCATGTATAGAAGCAAGAGGCATAGATTGGTTAAACCCGACGAAACTAGCAAATTCCTAAGAAAATATAAAGAACTGAGACTAGAAAAAGAGGAAGACAAAATAAGAGAGGTAATTTAGGTAGGTTCAATCACCATGGTATTAAAGATTTGGAGTTGGAACATTAATGGGATAAACGAGAGAAAAAAAAGGAACAAAATCCAACAAATCTTGAAAAAAGAAAATGTAGACATTATTTGCTTACAGGAGACCCATATAACAAGAAGACATAAAAGAATTCTGATAAATAAAACACTGGGAAATGAGTTCATATCATCTGATAAAGTCAAAAAAAGAGGTGTGGTTATTTATGTTAAAAAACAAATTGAGGCCCAGCAAATCTTTAAAGATGAAAATGGAAGGATAATGATGGTACAAATTAAATGGCATGGACAAAACGTAATTATAGTAGGACTATACGCTCCAAACGATAATAAATCCAAGTTTTATAAAACCTTGGAAGAAAAACTAGCTGAATACGTAGATCAAAAAATGATTATACTCGGGGATATGAATGGGGTGGTCTCACTAGAAATGGACAGACTAAGAGATTGGGGGGGGGGTAAGGAAGGGAAGCTGCCCAGAACCTTTTTCTCATTGGTTAAAAACTGTAACCTAATAGATGCCTGGAGACTTAGACATCCGCTGGAAAAGCAATTTACGTACCACTCTGAGCCTAACCAATCACTGTCCCGAATAGATCAGATCTGGGTCTCGAACGAACTAACGCCAAGAATTATAAGGGTAGAGATTCAGGCCAAAATAATATCTGACCACAACCCAATAAAGATGGAACTGAAAGGTCTGGAAGAAGGTACTTTTAGATGGAGACTGAAGGATTATCTCTTAGATGACCAAGATATAGTTGAAAAAGCGTAGAAAAGGATGAAAGAATTTTTTAAGGATAATATGAATAAAGGCACCAAAACTAAGGTGGTATGGGATGCGGGTAAGGCAGTGATGCGGGGCTTTTTTATCCAGCAGAATGCCATTAAAAATAAAGGAAGAGATAAAGGGAAAAAGGACATTCTGAAACAGATAACGGACTTGGAGGGGAAATTAGTTAAAAAACCTAATAATAAGAGAATAAAAGAAAATATTAAAGTACTGCAAGCCCAGTATGCAACAATAATAAATAGGGAAGTAGAGTGGAACATAAAAAAACTAAGACAAAGAACGTTTGAGTTTGCGAACAAGTCAGGGAAGCTTCTGGCATGGCAAACCAAGAAAAGAAAGGAACAAAGCACAATAAATAAAATTGTAGCGAACGGAGAAGAAATAACTAACCCCAAGGAAATAAGGAAAGTTTTTCTGGATTATTACAGAGGATTATATAAAAATAGAGAGAGATTTAACCAGAGAAAAATAGAAAGATTTTTGAAAGATAAGCAGGTTCAGAAGATTCCAATAGAGAAAAAAGAGCAATTAAACACCCCAATAGAGACAGAAGAAATAAAATTAGCAATTAAAGATTTAAAAAGAGGGAAAGCCCCGGGCCCAGATGGCTTCACGGCAAGCTACTATAAAGAAATGGAAAATACTGTACTGGCACCACTGAGAGAAGTAATGAATAATATTTTGAAAGAAAAAGGAATACCAGATACTTGGAAGGATGCTTTCATTACTTTAATCCCAAAACAAGACTCAGATCTGTCGCAAGTTAAGAATTACAGGCCGATCTCGCTGTTAAATGTTGATTATAAAATTTTCGCAGGAATACTGGCAAGTAGAGTTAAAAACATATGGTCAGAATATATCCATGGAGGTCAGGCGGGCTTTCTGCCGGGCAGGCAAATGAAAGATAATATTAGAAATATAATAAATTCTATAGAATACTTGTCTGCCAGGTATGATAAGCAAGCCATAATGATGTTCGTGGATGCAGAGAAAGCATTCGATAATTTAGTTTGGGACTTTTTACTAAAACAGCTAGAATATATGGAGGTCGGTATGAACTTCTTCAACGGAATAAAGGCAATCTATACGGAGCAAAAGGCCAAATTGATTATAAACAACGTGGTGTCAGAAGAAATAATGGTAGCGAAGGGTACAAGACAGGGTTGCCCACTCTCCCCGTTGCTATTTATAATAGTACTGGAAGTACTTCTGAACTCAATAAGACAAAATAAGAAAATAAAAGGGATTAGAATTGGTCAAAATGAATATAAAGTTAAGGCGTTCGCAGACGATTTAGTAATAACAACAGAAGACCCGCTGAACTCAATAAAAGAGATACTGGAAGAACTGGAACAATTTGGTAAGGTGGCTGGTTTTAAGTTAAACAAAAGAAAGACTAAAATAATGGTGAAGAATTTAGATTCGAAGGCAATCGAGGAATTACAACAACAAACAGAAATAGAAGTGGCCAAAAAGGAAAAATATCTAGGAATATGGATAACCCCGAAAAATATAGACCTATTTAAGAATAACTATGAGCAGGTATGGAAAGAGATAAAAAAGGACTTGGAGAGGTGGGGGAAGCTGAGATTTTCATTCTGGGGTAGGATAGCTTTAATTAAGATGAACGTTGTCCCGAGAATGTTATTTCTGTTCCAGAACTTACCGATAATCAAGGGCACTAAGATATTTAAAGAGTGGCAAAGAGGAATCTCAAAATATGTCTGGCAGGGCAAAAAACCAAGGATTAAGTTTAAATTGTTAACAGAAGCTAAAGAAAGAGGGGGATTCGCTCTGCCAGATCTGAAATTATATTATGAGGCATCGTGCCTTTGCTGGGTGAAAACGTGGATAAAATTGGAAAATAAGGAACTATTAGACCTGGAGGGGTTCGACAATAGAGCAGGATGGCATGCGTACTTATGGCAGGGGAAGAGGAAGCACAAGGGTTTCGCAACGCATATTTTTAAAGGCCCCCTAATGGAAGTTTGGGAGAGGAATAGATTTTTACTAGAACCTAAAGTACCACACTGGCTATCCCCATTGGAAGTTATGAGCGTGAAAAAAGTAAACATGAGAGGTGATTGGATAACTTATGAACAATTGTTAACAAAAGTAGGGGGGACATGGAAACTGAAACCATATGACCAGGTTAAAGAAAAAGTCTATGATTGGTTACACTATTTCCAAATAAACAAAATGTTTAGACAAGACGTTAAAGAGAGAGGATACGCGGATAAAGAATCTAAATTCCAGACTGAAATAATAAATAATGATTACAAAATTCTTTCTAAAACGTATAATATGCTATTAGAGTATAACTTGATAGATGAGGAAGTGAAGTCTGTGATGATTCATGGGGCAAGGGACATCGGCCATAATATATACTATGAAGAATGGGAGAAACTCTGGAAAAAAAATCTTAAATTTACAGCTTGCATAACGTTAAAAGAGAACCTCATGAAGATGTTTTACCGTTGGTATATAACACCTGCAAAATTAGCAAAAATATATAAAACTTGCAATAAATGCTGGAAATGCAGGGAAAAGGAGGGATCCTTCTTCCACATGTGGTGGGACTGCAGAAAGGTCAAAGGCTTTTGGGAAAGTGTATATAATGAAATGAAAAGTATATTAAGATATAACTTTGGGAAAAAGCCGGAGGCTTTTCTGTTAGGCCTAGCAGGAAGTGATATAAAGAACAATGACAGTAAATTCTTTCAATATGCAACAACGGCCGCAAGGGTCCTATTGGCTCAAAATTGGAAACAACAGAACATACCGACGCTTGAGGAATGGAGAGCAAAACTACTAGAATACGCAGAGATGGACAGATTGACTGGGAAAATTTAAAAGACCAAAGGTTCATTGAGGACTGGGGAAAATTTGTGGAATATCTGGAAAATATAAGTGAAGGTCAGATAACGCTAGTTGGGTTTAAAAAAGCTCTGTGAAAAGGTTGGAATATTGTCTAAAGAGAAAAAGAAGGAAAGAGAAAATAATGTCAATATAAGCTAGGATTTGTGTGAATTTGTTAAATTAGGGTATGGATGATTTCAGGGGAAGCTGAAGGAAGTCTTATAGAAAGAAATCTGTGATAACAAGGTGTAAACTGTTTTACTTTCTTGTTTGTTATGATTTAAAAAACAATAAAAATTATGCAGGAAAAAAAAAGAAAGCATGCGCAGGGACCGAGTGAGGAATTCCCAAACTATGGTCCATGGGCTTCAGTCAGGTGGTCTATGGAGCATCTAAGAATTGGTGGCTAATGATGAGAGAAACAACACGTCTACCTCACTAAATATTTAAATTGATTTTTAACTGTGTTTTGGCAGCTTTTTTATTTCTTACGTTTTATTATGTTACAATTTGAATTCTACAAAATTCAAATTGTAATACAATAAAATGCAACAATAATAAAAACTGCCACATAGCGTCTAACACAGCGCATCACAATTGCTACAACAGTTAGGAAAAACATAAATGGTCTGCCCAGACCCTCATCAATTGGTCTGTGGGGAGCTTAGCCACAAGACGGGGGAATAAACAAACAAGTTTTCTAAAAGCCAGGTACAGTGATGCAAGGTTTTGAAATGTAACATCATTGCTATGTAGCATGGTTGGAGGCAGAAATATAAGACCTGCTAACAACAGATGAACGTATGATATCCAGCAAGCAGTCCTCTAGATGCACTAGTGCTCTTTGAACTCAGAACAAAATTATTTGAGTAATAAACAGCTCAAAGTCTGCCAGTGCTCCTGGGCTCTGCCTATCTACATATTGTGTTCCGGGCGACAGTCTGCTAGGACTCAACCATGTGTACATTCACTAGTTTCACTACAAAACCGATAGATACCAAATAACAGAAGTAGACAGATCAATATTATGCAAATGTTCTTATCTTTCAGGATCACTGGACTTGCCTCTATGCTTTGCTACCTATATTAATGAAGAGGCAGAAGTAACTTCCTTTGCCTTCATGCTAGTATCCTCCTCCTGCTTGGATTAAGAAGAGGTTTGCACCTTGAACTGAGGGATTTAGTGGAAATCTAGTAGAAAATCCTGTTCTTTAGTATTGTTTAACATCTTAAAATTGAGAGAAATAGCTGCCTCATAACAGGGTTGTTTTGTTATCTGCACCTCCCGACTCCGTAAAACCAGTCTACACAATAATAATAATTTTTACTATTTATACCCCGCCCATCTGGCTGGGGTACCCCACTCAGCTGACAGCATACAGCAAGCTCAACAGTTCTGGTCCAGAAAGGGGCTTGAATAAATAGCATACTCAAACAAGCAAGCCAAACCACACAAAGCAAAGATTTAAAAAACAAAAATCAAATCTTACCAGAGAGATAAAACCTTCTGAGTCATGTAAGCAATCATCCATAGCCTGCTGTATGCAAAATGTATAGCATACATACTCTGATGATGGAAAGTATGCGCTCTTGATGCACAAATGAAAAGCGCAAATGGTCTTTTTGGGGGGATGGGGTGGGGCAATTAAGAGCCCATATTGGCATCATACTACAAATGGGCAGCCCACTGGCTGCTTTCACAGGTTGTCTCCGAACTGCACAACTTTTGGAAGACTTGCAAATAATTTTGCCAAAGGTTTCAAGCCATGCAAGAATTTTTGCTGGCCCACCAATACTGTACATCTGTATTAATAATGTGGAACATAATGTGTGTGGGGAGGAAGGGGGAATAATTTATTTACTGTATTTCTCTCCTGCCCTTCTTCCTGAAGACGAAGGTGGCAAGAATCAGCACTTCCCCCAATTTACCAGATAGGTGTTTACACTCAAAGGATGCTATGTGGGGATTTGCCCCTTTAAAAAGTGGGTAGCGACCCATTAACTTGCGGAGGAGGGTCAAAGCAAAAAGCGCACAGTCCTGCCAAGTACTCGCTTAGGATCAGCGCCAGCGAGGGCGCAACTTCAGCGGAGGTCCCAGCCCGGATTAAAAGGAATCCGCAGTACCCCGTTATCAAGATATGTACAGAGGCTCTACGTTGTTTGGGGACGTCTCCTGCACCTCTCTCTAATTCGAAGAAATCAGATCCGGTATAGACAGCTACGGATTCTGTCCACGTTCCCCGACTGTCGCTTTGGGAACGAACCAGAGACAAATAAGATAAAGGGCCGCCACCCAGCTATTTATTTACTTCTCAAACCCCACCCCACCTCCCGCCTGCCCAGAGTAGCAAAACTCACCGCGGTGTGGGTGGGTGGTGCACCGGCTCTTCGTAGCCCGGTGGTCCTCCTAGACGCGGAGGGCTGGCAGAAAGAAGCCAGGCAAAGTGGCAGGGCAAGTTTGGACAAGTCGGAAGGCGAGATCGGCCGCTTGGGCTTTCCCTCTTCCTCGCTTGCCGTCCCCTCCTCCCCCCTAGTGACCTCAGCCTTCGATCAGCGGCTGCAGCAACACGCCTCCCGGGGAAGGAGCCAGCCCAGCGCGGAGGCAAGGAAGGGGCTGAGCAGCAGAGCCCGGCTGCCCGCCGAGCTGTCCATCAACGCGTGCTAGAACAGCCGGACCAGGCAGGCCCGCAAAAGGGGTGCAGAAGTGAACAAGCAACTTCTTCTGCATCCACTCACTTGTTTGGGCACTAAATTAAAATAATGTTTTTTACTGAATTAACCCCCCCCCCCCAATCTCCCATGCATGAATGAACAGAGATAAGAGCACCAGGGATTAGTGAGGGTTGTGCGTGTCCCTGAAAACAAGACAAAATAAAAAAATTCCTTCCAGTAGCACCTTAAAGACCAACTAAGTTCTAGGTATGAGCTTTCGTGTGCATGCACACTTCTTCAGAGTATCTGAAGAAGTGTGCATGCACACGAAAGCTCATACCTAGAACTAACTTAGTTGGTCTTTAAGGTGCTACTGGAAGGAATTTTTTTATTTTGTTTTGACTATGGCAGACCAACACGGCTACCTATCTATAACCTGAAAACAAGGGCACCCAGAAGGGGAAACTCTTGATTCATGTCATCCCGTGCAAACTAGCAGGCTGCACGGGCAATGTGCGGTCTCTTCGCTCCCCCGGCTTTGCATAGCTCTGTGGTTCACCCGCCCTGCGCATTCCAAGGGCTAAGCCACGTCCCCACGCACTCCGCCAGCTGGCCTCTTGTGCCTCCCAGCGCCGCCGCCTTCGCACCCCTCGTCCGTCCCCTTCTGCCATAAGCCTCCCCAAAGTCCGGGCATGCAAAGTTGCAAGCGCACCGGTCCCCGCGGGAATTGCTCCCCCGCTGCTGCCGCTCCAAGCCCGCCCCCAAATGGTGCGCGAAGCTCAATGCAGAAGCTGTGCGTTCCTCACCTAAAGGCAGCGCATCGCGCTTGCCCAGTCCCCCGCTTCCACAGCAAGACGAGCGGCTTAGCGGACCATTAAAGAAGGCAGGTAGCTGACTCTACGGACCAATGAAAACGAACCCGGCGGAAGGAGGCGTGACGCTGCCAACCCACCCGTCTCCGCCTTCCTTCCTTCCTCCGGGGTCTCGGAAGGAATCTCAGCCAATGAAAAAGGCCGGAGGCGTTTCCGCCCAATAGGAAAGCGCCGAGGGGGTTGGCTCGGCGAGCCGCGTGCAGGAAGTGCGCTGCGGTGAAGCAGCAGCTCCGGGAGCAGCATGGCGGCGGCGGGGATGAAGAGAAAGCAGCAGAGGCAGCGCGGAGCTTCCGCTTCGGGCTCAACGGCGGGGGGCGCAGCGCGCAAGAAGCGCAAGGTCAGTGGGGAGTGCGGTAAGTGGGGGGGGGAGGGGAGAGAGGCCGAGGCCCCCACCCCGGGGCGCCGCGTGGCTGAATTACTAGGCGACACGCTCTCCCCTTTCGGCCGTCGGGCTCGTTTAAGGCCCCCCCCCACTGCCCTAAGCAAGTTATTCTCACGGGGGCAGAGACTGAGGGTGAGGAGGGTGGTGGGGGTAGCGCCACGTGCTCGTTTCCAAAACAGCAAGGGTGGGATGAGCACCGGCAACTGTGCAGTGAGCCTTAGCAAGTTTACTCGCGAGGAAGTCCACTGGTTTCAGTCGAGCATGTTGCTCTTTTCGCTAGCGGCCTTAAGCGGTACTCGAGGGTGCCTCGCAGGCTTAAATTGCTTGTTAAATAAGCAGTAGGGGTCATGATTCTGTCTTTTGAGAACTTGCAATTAGCTTTGTACTTCATGCCCGTACTTTGGTAATTACGAGAATCCAGAGAGAGAATTTTGCATGTAGAATGGGTTTTGGTTGCACAATTAGTCAGTTCTCTAGTTACTAGTCATTGGCCATATTTACCACTTAAAACTCCTGTTCCTCAATACTGTATAGCAATGCTTCATCTTAATAGACTTGCAATTGTTTTCTGAAATGATTGCTTTACTTCCTAGCTCCCTGCTGCAGATGAGAAAGCGTGGCAGAAAGCTGGCTCTAAGCTGAATGAGGAGATTTCCAGTGATTCTGAACCAGACACGTAAGGATATGTATTGGTCTTCCTCTGTAGCTTAGAAGGAAAGATGCATGATCTTGAATAAAGATGCATGTTCTCAGAAAAATGAATTCAGAGGACCAGACTTGGTATGAATCCCCTCCCTAAGGGGGGTAAGATAATAAAAGAGTTGGGCAAGAAAATTGTGTTCTCCTTGCCGCAATGCAGGCTGTTATGTTCTTGCATAGGTCTAGACATTTGTGTAAGTGCAGCTGGCAGGGATTCTTGGAACACAACCCTTTCTTGACCCTTAGGGGACACTCTGGGAGAACTGGTCTCCTCTGAGATTGTGAGAATGTTATTTCTAGCTAATGGATGATTGTAAGAGAGAAAGCCTTATGGTTTGTATCTTTCCCACCTGTAGCCCAGCAAGAAAAAAGAACAATGAAGCAGCAGATGAAATTGAGGAGACAGCACAAGAAAAGAAACTAAGATTAGCAAAGTTATATCTGGAGCAGCTTCGACAGCAAGGTGAGATGTTGGATATGTTGTGATATAACATGGCTGCAAACTCTGTGAAGTATTATAAAATACCAACCAAGGTGGTTTTAAAAAGTAAGATAATCTGGAATGAAGGGTGAAAGCTCCTGAGAAGCTCATGGTCTTTTTTAAAAAAATTGATGTAGAGGAACTGATTGCAGAAATTTACTGAGACAGTATAGCTTAGGTTGCTGACATATCTCAACTCTTTGACTTTTAGAATCTGCTTAAGAGAAGCAATTTTTTTAAAAAGTGTGTTGGGAAGGGAGATTGGTTTGGGGTACTTGTTCTCCTCAAAGTGTCTGGAATGCTGGAATGGCCTGTGTTTGGGGTCGATTCCTGTGGTTATGCAAACAAACAACTCTGATTCTCTTTGCCACAGCCACTTTATCTGATAAGCCAGCTTTTGCCAGGGAACTGGTACACCCAGCAATTTCAAGTGGCAACCATGCATTTGTGGGATATGTACGAATTGACCCCTAGTACCTTGACAAATGGCTGTTCTAGGACAGTATTCTTCAAACCTTGGGTTGCTGGACTGAACTCCTGTCATCCCCAACTAGTTTAGTCAATGACTGGCGATGGTAGGAGTTGTGGGCTGCATTCAGGCAGCACTTTATTACATTTTCCCAATGTTTCTTTACTTCGTAATTTCTGTGTGTTATGTGATCTGGAAATCTAAAAGAATGTAGTGGAAGTTTCATGCTGATTTCTATGCTAATTGCTTCCAGAAAAAAATAGTTTGTGTTGTAATTTACTCACTGTTTGTCACACTTCACACTATTTGATGAAATTTAGCATGGTTTTCCAGCCACGGCAATTCTTTCCCATAGTTTTCATGGGTGAATCAGGGAGGAACAGAAACACAAATGTACATCAAGACATTCACGTGTTCAATGACATTCACTCTTTGAAGCCTTGGGTCTTATGGCCTGTTTGTATGTTTTGCCCTGAGCAGAAGAGGAAAAAGCTGAAGAAGAGGCCTTTGAGAAGGACCTGGTTGCTGGCCGGCTGAAGGAAGATGTGGTGAGTAGGATACTGTACTTGGTAAAAAGGTGCTGGGCTTCAGAAGGGCAGAGGAGAGGCAGATTTTCTCAGCAAATGAATAAGCTTTAATGGGGTATTTTCATTAGAGAGTAAAAGAAAAATTCCTTCCCCGTTGTAGCTGCTGACTGGGGGCTTGGCCCCTTCAACATGTCCTCTTCCACATAGTAGCAAGAAGCTGGTTGGTAAGGAGGAAAATCAGCAGTCCATCTCTGCCTACCCATGCTTGCCTTTCAAACAGCAAGTGGAAACTGATAGCAAGGGCTGTTGTTGATGATATGTGTGTGTGTGTGTGTGTGTGTGTGTGAGTAAACACATACACATACAGTTTCCCACCCCTATCTTAAAGCATATTTGTAACTACAGTCCTCTAATACTTATCTACACACTCATGAGAGCTGGAAACATAAGATTTTTTAAAATTAAAAATAAGACCTATCAGTTCTGTTAATTTTGAGCAGTGTTGCTTGCACGTTGTTAAAACTACTTGGGTTTTGGGAAGCGGGAGAGAGGATTCTATTCCATCCAATTTTATTTTACTCTTCTCCCATAGCTCGAACAGAAAGGAAAATTGCAGCGACAAATTGCCAAAATCGTAAGTAGATACAGCATCCCTTGAGCCTTTTTTCCTGCAGGATTTCAGAACAGCTATAGCTCTGTTACTTGAAGGAGAGGTGGCGTATTAATTTACCAGATTACACATGGCACTCTTTCTTCTACTACTTGAGATTACTTGGAGATTTAGTCATCAGCTTTTAAATGAAATTTGTTCTCTTCTCCTTGGCCATTGTAATGTTCATGGAATAGTTCTGCCAGAAACTGTGCAGTTTCCAAATTCTGATCGTTTCAAGTTAGTTTTCAAAGAAGTTGGTTATTTTGGTTGCTCAATGCTCCAGTTTTATTTAACAAATCTGGCTTGGTATTGGATAAGAGCATTTAGTGCTACTTCTGTTTATCTAGTATAGAAATAGGAGACATAAAGGGCCTCAGTTTGCAGAGTCAGTGGAATGGAATGTTTCCTTTGTATACTGCAAAGCAGTTAAAGTTTTATCACCGGGCATGAAATTGTTTGTGATGCAGCCTCAAATATTGCTCTTACTGATACTCTTTGAACAGTTGCAGCCTCCAGACGCATCTGAAATCAGGGTACTGCGAGGTCACCAGCTCCCCATCACCTGTTTGGTCATCACACCAGATGATAAATACATCTTCTCTGCAGCCAAAGACTGTTCAATCATCAAATGTGAGTCTTATTCTATACAAAATGGCATAGTGTTAAGACTGAGTGTTGAGTTGAATTTAGCAGTATACAACCCTGTGCTGTTTTAAATTTCACCCTCTCCTCTCTGTGTGATCTCTGCTAATTTCTCTTTAACTACTGTAAGAAGGCACCTTATTTCAAAACGAAATCTGCCATGTTTTTGCCACCTCAACCATGGATTCTACTGCAGTAACTCAACTCCTTGAAAATGACTGTGTGGTATTAGCCTTCTTGTCCAACTCATTTTAGCTGTTGTTGTATCTTAGGGGATGTGGAGAGTGGGAAAAAGGTGCATGTGATCCACAGAGGAAAGAAGGGGACAAAGGACAGTCATGTTGGCCACACAGCACACATCCTCTCCATGGCTATTTCATCAGATGGCAAATACCTGGTAAGAAACTGACACTTTCCTCCCAAGAGATGGAGGACTATTTGAGTTCTCAATCTTTGCAGCTCAGATTTCGCTTTGAAAGAGGGAAAGCCAGACAACCCCTCCTCCAGTTGTTCTTATGGCTCCTCTTAATCCGCTTGGGTGGGCTTTTGGCTAGCATGATGTCCCTTTGGCAGGTGGTTGCTAATCAAACTCTTGTGTTATTGGACATGGCCGCATGTGGGTGCACATGTGGTTCTCAGACATTCCTGCACTGTATATCTGTCCTTTCACAGGAATGGATAAAGTTAGGTACTTCTGTTGTCAGCTGCTAATAGGGGGGTAAAAGCCTGCCTTATACCAAGCCAGACCCTTGTTCCATCCAGCTCAGGAATATCTACACTGACGGGCAGTGTCGCTCTGGACTTTCGGCTGCAAGTCTTTCCCAGCTCAAATTTGGAGATCCCAGGGACTGAACTCAGGACCTTTTGCATGCAGAGCACTTAACACCAAGTGGAGAAGCTATTGGCTTGGATTTTAGTGTGCCCTGGGCCTCTCTAGAAGCTTGATCTAAAAAACTAAGTACAGTAAAGGGAGGGAGCTGATCCAGCAGCCAGCATGAATTGTCGTCGACTGAGTGGTTGTCTTACTACTGCTGATACCAGTAAACATGTACAATGTTGCTGAAGGCTTGTGGGTACTGATAAGCATCTTGCCTTGCCTTTTCTCTCTCAGGCAACAGGTGATAGGAACAAACTTATTTTGATCTGGGAAGCTGCAACCTGCAGCCACCTGTATAAGTTCACAGGTCACCGTGATGCCGTATCGGTAAGTAAGTTCATTGCCTTGGTTGTAGTGATGCTGTAGCTTAGGCAGGCACAGGATTTGGGTGTGGGCTTTCTGGATTTCTTTTTAAAAATATAGCTGTATTCAGTTATATCTTATAGGAAAGGTGGGGGAAAATATTTTAAATTCAAAGAAATTACTGGTAGATATAGCTAAATGCGGGACGCGGTTGGCGCTGTGGGTTAAACCACAGAGCCTAGGACTTGCCGATCAGAAGGTCAGCGGTTCGAATCCCTGCGAAGGGGTGAGCTTCCGTTGCTCGGTCCCTGCTCCTGCCAACCTAGCAGTTTGAAAGCATGTCAAAGTGCAAGTAGATTAATAGGTACCACTCTGGCAGGAAGGTAAACGGCGTTTCCGTGTGCTGCTCTGGTTCTCCAGAAGCGGCTTAGTCATGCTGGCCACATGACCCAGAAGCTGTCTGTGGACAAACGCTGGCTCCCTCGGCCTATAAAGCGAGATGAGCGCCGCAACCCCAAGTCGGCCACGACTGGACCTAATGGTCAGGGGTCCCTTTACCTTTATAGATAAATGCAATGATGTGCCTTTTAAAAGGAATTTGGGACTTTTTGCCTGAGGGCATGTTGCAAAATATGTGGTGTCCTACATTGTGTAGCAGAAAATATATCTCAGCCCTCCTTTATTTTTTGGGTCAAGTGCCATGTCACTTGAGTTTAAGCTCTTGTCCCCACCTGTAGTTTGTGCCGGTTGCTTGTTCCATAGCTTTGAAATCTGCTCTGGAGAGGAGGCAAATTAGGTCTGGCAGTGAGATTCAACTCTGCCATGATTGTGAACACCAATCAAATCCCTGCCTATTTTCATTTTTTTAAGTTTTTATGTATTATATATATATATATTTCTTTTGCAATGATTTTGACTAGACCAGATAAATAAAATAAAAATCCCTGCCAATCTTGCTGCCTCTCCCCCACTGTCCCCCTTCTCCTTACTCTCCCTGTTCTCCAAATGCAGGGCCTGTCTTTCCGGAAGGGGACCCACCAGCTGTACAGCGCCTCGCATGATCGTTCAGTCAAAGTGTGGAACGTGGCTGAAAATGCTTACGTGGAAACTCTGTAAGGAGCTTGCCTTTCCCCCCTTCTTTTTAATGTGCTTATGGGATTACAGAAATAAATGGATGGGATTACAGAAATAAATGCACACTCCACAGCTGAATCTCATCTACTTTGCTATTCCCACACCTGCTTTTCTCCCAGGTTTGGTCATCAAGACATGATCACAGGACTGGACAGCTTGAGTCGGGAGTGCTGTGTGACATCAGGAGGGAGGGACGGCACTGTCAGAATCTGGAAGATCCCTGAGGAAGCCCAGCTGGTGTTTTATGGGCACCAGTAAGTACTTACATAGAATTGGTGGGGGGAAGACAGGTTGGTGGGCTACATGCAGCATGTCACACATCCAGCAAGGCACCTTGTGATTTTTGCTGTAAGCTGACCTACACTGTGTCAGACTATCGGTCAGTGTCAATACTAGCTGACAGCAGTTCTCCTGGATTTCAGATGGGATACTTAGCCCAACCCTTCCTAGAGATGCTAGGCATTGAGTGTGGGACCTTCTGCATGCAAAGCAGCTATTCTACCACTGAGCTATGGTCCTTCCCCAGTTCCTAATGTATATAAAAATAGGACAGGAACGCTAAAGGCTGGAAAACCATGTTGTATGCGCTGGTTCCTTCACAGTGGTTAGGGGCCTAAATGCAGGACTATTTAAAAAGGGGGCTGTGATGGCGAAGGTTTTAAATATGTTCATTGTTTGAGGCACCCAACATACATGAAACTGCTAATCCAGGGGAAGATAGCAGAGATTCTTTCCTGCATCAAAACCAGCATCCCCACCCCCTTCTTGACAGTGACCCCACACCTGTAGAAATGGCAGTTATTGGTCTCTATCAATGCAGACCTTAAGTGGGTCCTCAAAGCAGATCTGTATGTTGTGGCATTCTCATGCTAAGGCTTTTCATTGGGCTGTTGAATCTGCAACGCTGTTCTACACTTTCATTTTTTAAAGAAATAGGATCTGTGGGTTAATAGTTGTTGTTCCTTGCTGGTATTCATTCATTCATTATGTGTAAAAGATGGCTGTGGACACACATCTTGGGAGGGCTTGGTCCTAAAAGGTGGTTTTATAAATACTGCAGCATGCTGTCTTAAAAAGATTAATGGCTTCCTCTTTTGAATTAGGGGCTCCATTGACTGTATTCAGCTGATCAATGAGGAGCATATGGTGTCTGGTGCAGATGATGGGTGAGTACTTCCTCAAGCCTTAACATTGCTGAACTAGCACTTTCACCCCATAGCCTCTTCTTGCACATATGTCATATAATTGTTTGATATTTCCTGAAGGTCAGTATGCCTCTGGGGTCTCTCAAAAAAGAAACCGCTAACCACAGTGAAGAAAGCCCACAGTCTCCATGGCACAGAGGGCCTGGAACAACCATACTGGATCTCTTCGGTTGCTGCTTTGCTGAACAGTGACCTTGTAGCCACAGGTACTTCATACTTTGGTCTCATTTGCACATTACTGTAAACCGTAGTTAAGCTTCACTGTGCCTTAAAGGTGAAGGTGCAGTATGCTGGTGCGCAGTGTTAAAATGGAAGGCGCTTTGTTTCTGCCTCGCTCTTGCTGTGTTTCTGGGAGCTAAGCCATGGTTTGGTTTACAGTTATATCTGAACCCAGGCTGGTGGAGAAGGAGTAAATTGCCTGCAAATTTTATTCCATGAATCACCATGCTGTGCATCCATCTTTAAACCAAGATATCCTTTAAAGCAGATATCTTCAATTGTTTCAGACGCAGGACCAATTTTAACCCAAACATTTGAGCACCAATTTCTTAATCTTTTACCATATACTTGTATGGTGTTAGGGCTCCTGTTGTGATCCACATTGCTTCAGGCAGAGACCCACTAGTGTGTCGTCACCCACCAGTTGAAGACTGGTGGTTTAAAATGATGTGTGAACACAGCATTTGAAACCCTTGCCTTGCTTTTCCTATTGTGCTGTAGCTAAAAGAAGGGAGGTGATTTTTTTTTTAAGGCCTGCTGTAGTAAAAGCTAGCTGTGTATTTTAGGCTGCATTTCTGTACTTAGAAGCAGGGCTTATTGAACTCAGTGGGATTCAATGCTGAGTAGATTTTTGGTTACACTTGTACACTCTGCTCAATTGGAAGCCTGCCTATATTAGGAACATTGAATGAAGCCATACAGTGGTACCTCTGGTTGTGAACGGGATCCGTTCCGGAGTCCCGTTTGCAACATGAGCAGAACGCAACCCACGTCTGCGCGTGTGCACGGGTCGCGATTCGCTGCGCCTGTGCACGCGTGTGACGTCATTTTGTGCGTCTGCACCTGTGCGAGCGGTGAAACCCAGAAGTAACCCTTTCCAGTACTTCTGAGTCACGGCAGGACGCAACCTGAAAAAACATATGAAGCAAACGCAACACGAGGTATGACTGTATTCTCCAAGCCTGCCTAACAGGTGTGGGCTCGGATAGTATTTCATGATGCATTTCAAGATCCTTGTTAGATGTAAGTGGCCCAGAGTGGCTGGGTAAACCCAGCCAGATGAGCAGGGTATAAATAATAAAAAAATGATTATTATTATTATTATTTATTAGTATTCTTCAGAAGAACTACATGTTAATAAACCTCCCTTGTCTTCTGACTGCTGCCATGCGAGTGTCCTAAAGACAATATATAATCTGTTTGGGGTTTTTTGGTGTTGGGGTGAGCTTTTTATTTACACATATAGGTGAGTTGCTTCGCAAGCTTCTCTTCTGGTTTCCATTTAGCAAGGATGCCAATATCCTGGCCTGTGATGTTGAAAGACATGGCCGGGTATGTGGGGAAAACTTCATTCTAGTCCCTGAATGTGACAGCAAACCCTGACATGCTTTTGTTCTTGGCAGGTTCGCACAGTGCCAGTGTGAAGTTGTGGAAGTGTGGAGAGGGATTCCGGAGGCTAGAGCCACTCTTTGAGATTCCCCTGGTGAGGAAATTGGAGGCATGGAGGAGGATTGTAAATCACAGCACACAGTGTTGTTGATAGGCTGAAAGTGAACCAGGGGACTTCTTTGCACAGAGCTCACCTTGACCGTGAATTCTGATCATGGGTACAGCCTTTCTCTTAGCTCCTGCCCTTGCAATATGCAGATAACTATTCTAATGTCCCAGGCCCTGTTGCTGCAGGGATGATCGAGATCATGTGTATTAAACACTTTGAAGGCTGTAAGTTAATAAATGCTTATTAATTGGGGGCAGTTGAGTGGTAGATAAACTAACCATTGTGTTCAGCAGTATATCCTGCTGAGTAGTCATGTGAGCTTACTTTGATATAGAAAACCCGCCCACTTTAAGTTTCCAGCAGCTCCAAACTGCACTATGTATAGCAGAATGACCTCTTTAAAGTTTCCAAAACAGTATTCCCTTTCTTCTGATAGTGTTCTGGCACAGAGGCTTCAGAAGGAGAGCTGCTAAAAGAGTTAAGGAATCCTTTGAAGCAGTTGCCATGTTTGCTACTGTATGGAAAACTTTTAGGTTGCCCATAGGAATAGTAAAATACTGGCTTAAACTACAGAAAGGGGGCAAGAAGGTTGGGACGTCCTGGAAAGCATGAGTGAAAAATAAAATAAAATGGCAGTAGGACTGTAATATAATGATCAAGACCCTATGGCAGCTTGGAATATACATAGCACTTTCAAAACATCTCAGACTTTCCATAATTCTGGTGTGCTGGTGGCTCATTTGCACACTTTGGATGGAGGTGAAATGGAAATTGTCTGCCATGTCAGCATATCAAAGGGAGGCTTCTAGACCAATCATGTCATTTTCTTATATTAGCAAATAAGATTTATGTAGCCTGGAATCGGATGTTTATGTCTCTGGGTATGTTTCTCCTCAGGTTGGCTTTGTTAATAGCTTGAAGTTCTCAAATTCTGGAAACTTCCTAGTTGCTGGAATTGGACAAGAACACAGGTATCCCGTACTCCTTTCCTGTTTTATTACAATGTGTGCATGATTCTGAATTGCATTCTCCATCTTTAAAATAGATGTAAATAGCTTGAAACTGTCACAGTGTGTCCCTGCTACAAACTATCTTGAGGATCTCAGTTTCAAGATCAGATTACAACCGCCTTGCAGAATTCTTAAATCTCTCATGGAGTTTGGTAGTACTCCTGAAAATTTAACGGTCATAACTTTTTAGCACTTCTGTGCCCTTAAAGAGATTTGTTCCTTTTCCATGAAAAAATATGCCCTGCTTAGCACTCTCATGGGAGAAGTCTCTTAGTGTCTTTGCAATTCTTAGTGTTTTAGAGTAAACTTTAGTTAAATCTAAGTTCCTCTGTTTTTAAGGCCAGGAGTGAGAAATATATGCCTCTGTCTTTTTCTTTTACTGATGATGGCTTCTTGCACCATATAGGGGTTGTGTAATGTTTACTTGATTGTTTAAATTCAGATATACTTTATCACAGCACCTAAAAGGAGTGTATTAGTAGCAGATAAATTTATTTCACCTGGGTTTTATTGCAGATTGGGTCGCTGGTGGAGGATCAAAGAGGCCAAGAACAGCATCTGCATTATTCCGCTCAAGAAGACTATAGCAGGAAACTCACAGATACCTGATGAAGGCTCCTAATATTCTATAACCTGTTTATTAAAGCCATATTTTGTGTTTGTAAAATGGTAATGGCCATCTTTTAATTATAGTTTCACTATTTTCCCCACAGGAATTGTGGATGAGGTTTTCAGAAGCAAGGGGGCTGTGGTTTCTGAAATAAAAGAGCAAACAATTGTGTTCTACCTTTTTCTTGAAGAATCTGGAAAGTATATGACATTCCCAGGCTGATACTAGCCAGACCCAGATCTTCAGAAATATTTGGTAGCTTAAGGCCATTATTTGAATATTTTACTCTGGCCTTCATTCAGGAAACCAGGAGTCAGATTATATAGTCGACTACTGTCCATTTGGACTGGAAACAACTCTCTCAAGAAATTAGGTAGCAAGATCTGCCCACAGCTTTTTAATCAGAGATTGACAGTGCAGTCCAATGCATGTTTGCTCAGAAGGAAGCCCACCTGAGTTACATCCCCACTCACCCCCACACCCCTCCCTGGAAATACAATTCCAGCCTAAACCTAGCAACTTACATTTGCAAAGGGTGTGTGTTTTCTTGTTCTTTCATTCTGCTTCCAGAAGCTTCCTGGCTTCTAGCTAAGAATTTTGTCTAATTTCAGATTTTGGCATTGCATGACTTGGGTAAAGTTCACATTTAGAATATTGAGTGCTAATTAGTTCTTTTGTTATGAATAATGGCACTTAAGCATGTTTTCTCTCCAGCAGGGGAGGCAGTGGGAGAGAGATGCATTTGCAAAGGTCCTTGAAGTTGTGATAAGAGTTGCCTGAGTGAAAGCGGATTAGACAGCATGCTGTTTTGAGGGAGATCAGTTGCCCAACACTAGCAGCTTCACAAACCTTTTGCTCCATTCTGCTCCTGGAGCTTCAGCTGTGAGAGCCTAATCAGGGTGAATTGGCTGCTTTTGTGCTGCAAGTATGCTTATTTCTGTATTGGGTTAGGCCATGGGTAGGCAAACTAACCCACCCCAATTGCCTCCTAAATGTTATTTGTGGGGCATAGGAATTCATTATTCCCCCCCCCCCCAAAAAAAATATATAGTCCAGCCCTCCACAAAGTCTGAGGGACAGTGGACAGGCCCCCTGCTGAAAAAGTTTGCTGACCCCTGGGTTAGGCTTTCACAAGCTAGCAGTTTTGTGTGTGGGTGAGCGGATCCCACCTGTCTCTGGACAGAGTAAAATTACCGTATTTTTCGCTCTATAACACGCACCTGACCATAACACGCACGTAGATTTTAGAGGAGGAAAACAAGAAAAAAATATTCTAAACGAAACAGTGGATGTATAATTTTTGTGGTTCATGCTGTGGCCACAGACATGTGATCTGATGGTGATTTTGGGGTTGCCCAACGCAAAAATCCTGAGGATCCATGTGGATCCATGCTAAAGTCGCCCTAAAGTCGCAGGGGCGCTGGAGAGTGAACGGGAAGCAGGAGGAGGAGAATGGTAGCTCAAGCGCGCGCACACACACACACACAGCCTTTACAGTGGCTAATCCAAAATCGGAAAGCAAAAAACTGCAGGTAGGGACAGAGAACACGGGGTTGTTTTAAAGCAGCCAACCAGACAGGAGCCGCTTACACTCATGTAAGCGGCTCCTCTCCTGCTCTGCTTCTCTCCCTCCCCAGCTCGGCTCGCTGACAGGAGCCGCTTATACCCGCTTTGCTGTTTCAAAGCGAGCCACGGACTGCTCACTTGGGCAAAAAAAATGAGAGGCACAAATACAAGATGGGTGACACCTGGCTTGAGAGCAGTACATGTGAAAAGGATCTAGGAGTCTTGGTTGACCACAAACTTGACATGAGCCAACAGTGTGACGCGGCAGCTAAAAAAGCCAATGCAATTCTGGGCTGCATCAATAGGAGTATTGCCTCTAGATCAAGGGAAGTAATAGTGCCACTGTATTCTGCTCTGGTCAGACCTCACCTGGAGTACTGTGTCCACTTCTGGGCACCACAGTTCAAGAAGGACACTGACAAACTGGAACGTGTCCAGAGGAGGGCAACCAAAATGGTCAATGGCCTGGAAACGATGCCTTATGAAGAACGGCTAAGGGAGCTGGGCATGTTTAGCCTGGAGAAGAGGAGGTTAAGGGGTGATATCATAGCCATGTTCAAATATATAAAAGGATGTCACATAGAGGAGGGAGAAAGGTTGTTTTCTGCTGCTCCAGAGAAGCGGACACGGAGCAATGGATCCAAACTACAAGAAAAAAGATTCCACCTAAACATTAGGAAGAACTTCCTGACAGTAAGAGCTGTTCGACAGTGGAATTTGCTGCCAAGGAGTGTGGTGGAGTCTCCTTTGGAGGTCTTTAAGCAGAGGCTTGACAACCATATGTCAGGAGTGCTCTGATGGTGTTTCCTGCTTGGCAGGGGGTTGGACTCGATGGCCCTCCAACTCTATGATTCTATGATTCTACGACTGCAGCAGATTCACCCGCCATCCGTAGGCATTCGCTCCATAACACGCACAGACATTTCCCCTTACTTTCTAGAAGGAAAAAACTGCGTGTTATGGAGTGAAAATTATGGTACACCTTGCTCATAATCCCAATCAAGTTCAACATTTGCAGATGACAAGACTGACTTGCCACTGACATGACGCAGTCACTTAGCTAGAATCTGAGGGCAGGTAAACAGTTGAAGCTTCTATGGTGGGCTCAGTCAAAGTTGGCCTGCTTGTTTTTGCAACATCGGCTATCCCAACTACAAAAAAGATGCTCTTGTCACACAAGGCTTCAGTAATAAAAAAAGCACTTTATTTACATAAATTACAAAAGTCACAAACTTTCCCACAAAAAAATCTACTTTAAACTTTTCCATTTTTTTAAACAGTATGTACCACAATAACACTTGCGTCTTTATATAAAATTCACATTCGCCTTACCCCATCCCACATCAAACATTTTGTTGTTGCAACAGCCCTGTCTTCCTCCCCTGAGTGCCTTCACCTTTCACAGTTTCCGATAGTAAAGGGATCCCTAACCTCTTAGGGGCCGGTTTGCAAACTGATAGAAACTGCTGGGTACAGTATACACCAGGGGTGGCCAACTCCCAAGGGACTGTGATCTGCCAGTTTTTTAGGTGTTCAGGTCAAAGTTGTTGAGCTTTTTTGAGGCAGGAGGAAAACCCTGTTTTGGGGGGGGTGAAGAGCTAAAATTTTGAGCCTTTTGGGGCGGAGCCAAAGTTGTTGAGCTTCTTTGGGGGGGAGCCAGTGATCTACCACAGACATCCAGTGATCTACCGGTAGATCACGATCTTACTTGTTGGATGTGCCTGGTATACACTGTAATCTCTTCACAGACTGCTTCTTACAAGCTTAATTTCAACAAAGGAAGGCTTTGTGTGCTGGGAAAAGCCTCATCATGTTGGTGATTCCTGTGGTAAAAATAAAACGATAACCCTAAAAGGTGAACCTTCTATTATTTTGGTCAAAATGTTTCCCTTCCATCTAATGTTTTCTTCCTGAGGTGGCAAAAAAGTAAATAGTATGCAACAAATAAGAGAAGTTCTGAATGGTGGCTGTAATTCTTACAGGAAGAACAATGTGGGCAGTTAAAAGAGCTTAGTCTATCTGGGAATTTGATTGCCACATGCTTGTACTCTCCTTTTGCTTGCTTTATGGATAGTACTGAAACAAATAGCAGGGGGGACCAGGTTCATATCCCCACTCAGCCATGGAGCTCTCTAGGCGATCCTGGACCAGCCAATGTTTTTACCTAACTTATACCTCACAGGCCGATTGCGAGGATAAAAATGGGGGAAAAGGAAGCCCATGTGTACCTCCTGGCAATGCTTAGGAAAATGATGGGATAATAATACAATAAAGAAGCAAGTGTGCAGGCTGCCTGAAAACAGCTTGTGGTTCTCCAGCAATGCTTTCTGCATGACTCTTCCTTCTATTGTTCTTTGCCACGAAGTGCATTCTTACATATACATTAATAATACAGTTTGAAAATCTTACAATGCACAGACCACTGTTTTAAGACCTTTGAGAGTAGACCAGATCCGATTTTGGCATGTCTTTCCCCTTTATCCAAAGTGGCTTACAGCAATAGACTTCTGTGAATTTCAGATGTAAGACTCACTGCTTAAATAACAACAGTAGAAAGGGTTAGAAGAGAGGAATAGATAGAAGAATCCTACGGGTATATTCTGGAATCTCCAAGCAATGTAGGAACTTCTACACACAATTACAACTGTTCTCTTTGTTAAAGCAGCAGACTGAATGGGATAGGAGCTGCATGCTTTTACTTGTAATCCCGTTTAACTGGATGGCGCTGGTCTGCTAAGGGGTGTCAGCAGCCACAATTGTTCCTCCCACCTAGGGTTGGGCATTTATACTTTGGTACTTGGGACACGGGTGGCACTGTGGGTTAAACCACAGAGCCTAGGACTTGCTGATCAGAAGGTTGGCGGTTCGAATCCCCGCGATGGGGTGAGCTCCCGTTGCTCGGTCCCTGCTCCTGCCAACCTAGCAGTTTGGTAAATGGGAAGGTAAACTGTGTTTCCGTGCACTGCTCTGCTTCGCCAGAAGCGGCTTAGTCATGCTGGCCACATGACCTGGAAACTACGCTGGCTCCCTTGGCCAATAAAGCGAGATGAGTGCTGCAACCCCAGAGTCGACCATGACTGGACCTAATGGTCAGGGGTCCCTTTACCTTACTTGAGACAAATGTTCCCTGATAAGGCCAGATTGCCTCTGCCAAGTACTAGTGTAGAGCAGTGTTTCACAATGTGCTCCCCCAGATGTTGTTGGACTCCACCTCCTATCGCCCCCTGATCATTGGCCATTCTGGTTGGGCCTGATGGGTGCTGATGAGTCCAGCAACATTTGGAAGGGTAGTTTCAAGCATTTGAGCAGGGCTTCCGCATTTTTTGGGGGGAAGGAGGCGTTTCTTCTTACGGGCCCCTATTGAGTCTCGTAAACTGCAGTCTCATGTCCAAAAATGTAGGGAAAGATTTCCCTTGCATGCTAATCAGTAGAGTATCCATTCAGCATTTGCTGCAGGTCTCAGGTTCTAGGTAGGGACTGGGAACAACCCTGAGAACCACTACCACTCAACATAGGCAATGCTGAGCTAGATGAACCAATGGTCTGATTCAGTATAAGGCAACTTCCTATGTTCCTATTGGTTTAGAACAATAATTTCTAGGCTGTCCATTTTCTGGTTCAGAATTTTGCACACAGATTCAGCCCTAGAAAGTTACTACAATGAGATGTTAAAAAGCAGACCTGATCGATTAAAGAAATATTCATGCAAAATCCCCCCTCTTTTTTTTTTCAGGAGGGGATGAGGAAATATCTTTCTTCATCTTGCTGCAACAAACAGGGCTATGACATGTAGTGGCACCTTACAACATTTCACACCTGTTGTCAATATGGATGGCACAGGCGAGGCAGGTCCACAGTATAGCGTAGGTGCCTCAAATCATCACTTGCAGAAGAAATCTAGTATAGACATGCCATAGGTCTACTGCTTTATTTTTTAAAAAATAGTGGCACTGACACAACATTTTAAATGGTATTCTATTAATTATGTCTTGCCTATAAAAAAAGCAAAACACTTCTACTGCGACTCATTAGAATACATTGCCTGGTTCAAACATTTACATGAATACATAGGAAATACTGCAATTTGCAAATACCTCATAAACACCCAATTCCCTGTTTTCAGCGTTTTCACAAGTCCGAATAATGTAGTTGCCATTCTACTGATGGCTCCCAGCATGAGTTCACAATGGTAAAGTAATAGAGTGATTTTTAGCTCTGCCTTTGAGTCAGTTTCACAACTATGAACTGGGATTCCAAACAGTATATTTTTAAAAAAAGAATACTCCTATCATTTCAAATGTTGATCTTCCTGGGATTGTGAGGTAGCTCCACCTTCCCCCAAAGCTGTAGGGAGAATTGTTCATTCCAGAGGCAAGAGTGAGGCCTGCTGCCTGTATACAGGGGAAAAAACATTGTCCTCCAAGCTTCTTGATTTGTACCAGCTTTGGAAGCTGTATAGAATGATTCTGTATAGTTTTGTTACGAATGGAATTGCTTTAGAGAAGTAAAATTGTGCTTCTGACTTGTTTTATTTTAGCTTCCCTTTATTGTGAACAACTAAGGCCTTGAAGTGTTCCCCTTATGCCATCCATTTCCTAAGCTATAAAATTTGTCCAGGGGAGGGGGAAGCAAAGATCTGCCATAGCAATTGCATTGTATCTCATCTTAAGAGAGAATTACATGAGTGATTTCATTTCCCTCAGCTGCTAGGAATTCAATCGGCTCACAAAGAGAAACTTCAGCCCAAGTGATTGTCGAGCATCATAGATAAACAGAGGCGTATAACAAAGACTTCACAAAGTTTGGTACTGCTTGATAGACAACTTTACCCATAAGTGAGAACTGGCAGGTGGGGAGAGGCGATGGTTTGGCAGAGCTCCGCTAGTGGCTAAGTGCATCATTTTGCAAAGCTGGAAGGCTTAGACCAGTATTGAGCTTTGGATATGAGACCTACTGGTCCTAAGCATACATATGGAGTGGTTTTATGCTTCCAGGAAGAGGTTACATTCCGCAGTATATAGTAGGCGTTTCTGGATTTGTGTACGGAATAAAATATAAAGGAATCAAAGTAATTAATGTTGCGTTGATGAGTTCAGGGCAGAGTTGGGAACCTTTTTGTAAATTACTATTTTCCATTTTAGTGGTCCTTCATTAAGACTCCTCATGTATGTCTCAATCAATGTCAATCTACAAACCAGGTTAACTGTGTGAATTGACATTAAAGAAGTGGAGGGAGGGTTACTGTTTGTTATATTCTGCAAAACTTGAGAAAATAGCAAAACGAAAAGATGGAAAGGATTTGCTGAAATATCTAATTGAACTAGAATACAAAAAAGGGAGGTGTGAGGAGGTCAAGGAAATAAGCAAAGGAAAGAAAGTTATGTAAAGGTTGGATTTGTGTTTTTTTTTGTTTTTTTGTGCTTTGTCTGTTTAACTTTTTCTATTTTTCTTTCTGTAACCTTCAAAACTTTAATAAAATCTATTATATAAAAAAAGAGAAAATAGCAAAACGGAAGTATCATTTGCCTTATTAGCTAACAAAAATGGATGGGACTTGGGACTCAATGTTCTAACGTAGAGTAAATCCCGTGGTACTCAAAACCAGACATGTTTGTTGTAAATAAATGAAAGATGAGTGCCAAAGTTGCTGCCAGAAGTGGGGTCTCTGACCCTTTAAGGACCACCACTAGAACCTTAGGATTCAGTGCTACCATCTTGGTTTTCACTGAGAAGAAGCCCTGACTAGCTCAGAAATGAGAAGTTGTCTCCTTTCATGAACAAAAGAGGGCTGGTAAGGCCCATTGGCAGTGGTGCAGAGGATTCTTAAATCATGCCCCCCTTGTTCACCGTGCCTCCAGTTTTATCCTGACAGGTTTAGGGAGTCCTCCCGGGCCAAAGGTCCTTCAAAAGCTGGAGTCAGCCTTCAAGTGAATCTCCCCTCTCCCCATTTACTTTCCTTTTCTAGAAGTCATGCATGTAGCACTTTTTCATGCTAACTTTTTAGAGGAGAGAAGAGTTTACACTGCAACTACAGAGTACATAGAAAAAAGAAGTCCATATTTGCAGGGGGCAGTCAAATTTTCCCCTTTTTCCTGTTGGGATGTGCTTCTTGTAAGTAATCATCTGAGAGATGACTGTCTTGGTTTTTAACTCAAGGTCACATTTTTGCCAAACAACTTCCCCTGTGATAGTCTGCTGGGGAATATTTGCTTCAAATCAGCATCATTTAGAATAAGTAGACGATATCTCTGTTGATGACAATGAGGTTCAGAAAGGTTTCTGGTACAACACAAATGGTCTGGTGCGCTGGTTATACTGTGAAATCTGTCTATATTGACTGTACAATTTACTATGACTGCTTATAACAGGTTACTGTTAAGCTTAGCTAATAACTGACAATGTTATTCAGCACCATATATACTTTGGCCTGAAGTGTTTTCCATTGAAATCTTCCAGTGCTATTTGTAAAGCAAGTGTCTAGGTAATTATGAGCCACTTTCAAGAGCTGTATGACTGGTATTGACAAAGGGAATTGTCCTTCCAGTTTATTCAAGAATACTAGCAATCTGTCCATCATACTCCTTATAACACTGAGCAGTTTGGTTACTCCAGTGGCCTAGGCTTGAAGGATAGAACTAAGATGATAAGAAGAGCCTGCTAGATCAGGCCAATGGCCCATATAGCCCAGCATCCTGCTCTCATGATAGTCAACCAGATGTCTATGGGAAGCCCATAAGCAGCACATGAATGCCACAGTACTCTGCCCTCCTGCAACTCTCATCAACAGATATTCAGAGGCATTTCTCTTTCTAGGTCAAGAGCAGCCTTGTACCAACTTGGTACCCTCCAAGTTTTGGACTTCCTGGTCATTTGCCAGGGGCTTGTGAATGATGAACACTGGAGTCCAGAACATCTGAAAGGTACTCGGTTGGGAAAGGCTGCTCTTGATATTCTGCCCTAATATTCTCCAAGTGACCTAGGAAAAAATATGGAGAAACGTGACTCTTGGGACATGCTGGCAAAATGGTGTCTCTCCATTTAGACTCATATAAATGAATCACCTTCCTACACTTCCCATGGCCTTGTCACTTGCTGTTTTCTTGTGAATTCTCATTGCAAGGGAGTCATGGGCACCTTACAACTGCCAGGAGCAGCTCCTCAATGCCTTCTACATGTGCTGTATCAGGAAGATTTTGGGCATCACGTGGCAGGACAACGTCTCAAAGATGTGCTCTTCCAAGCCCACATTCCCAGCAGGTTTGCACTTTTGTCTTTCATGACATCTATGCTGTCTTAGCCATGTCCGTAGAATGGAAGGTGGCTCTAGGCACCAAGCCTGTTGGCAGACCAACTCTGCTTTACAAAAATGTCTGCAAATGTGACATGAAGGTTGGCAACATTTAACCCGCCATGTGGGAATCCCTTGCAGACGACCGGGATGTGTATCCATAGCAGTGATCAGAGGAGGAATGACTGCTGGGAGGAGAGCAGAGAAAAGAAATTCCATGTTGCACCTGTAGCAGCACAGCCAGACACCTTCACCTGCCCCAGCTGCAACAAAACATGTCTCTCCCATATCGGTCTCTACAGCCAGCTGTAACCTTCTAACAGTTTGACTTCACCCACAACGGTGCACTCCTCCATTGTCTCCGGAGACAGATGGATGCCAACCAAGGGATAATACTGGACTCATCTGGGATGTGTGTTTTCTTTGTCTCATCTTGTTTCGTTCTGCAGAGCGGCATATAAGATATAACTCACTATTCTGTTAAAAACCAGGTGTGTGGTTCTATTTCTCTTCTCAGATATTATCACAGGAGCATTTTGTCAATTCATTTCAGGAAGCTTCTCACAGAGATTATGCTTGCAAGCAACTGGTAGACATATTACAAATATATGTATGTTTGGAGTCATTGCAAGTATCAGTGTGTGCCACCAGGTTTTTAAATCGTGAGGAGATCCTATCCCATCTTTTCAATCCATAGCACCACGGATTCCTTGGTATTCTTCAGAGTTTTAATATTGATCCTCCCTCTTAACAACAGAAGTATTGTATACATTGAGGAAAAGTTTGAGGGAATGCAGTTTGTTATAAACAACAACAACAACCAACAGCTTCACCGTTCCTTTTCAAGTGTAGACAAGATAAAGGAATGTATGTGGATTCTTCATTGTCACCCTAGTAATCTGATAGGGAATCAGTCTTGTATCCATAGCATGAGGGCAACATCATGGGCCTCTTCACAGATACATTCTCAACTGTGCCAAAGTTTCCTTGCATCTCTAAACTGGTGCTGGACTTTGGGGGTAAAGGATAATCTCTGTTCTCTTGCTTTTTCCTTGGAAAAACTTGTTCAACAAATAGGCATGGGGAACAGGGTTTCTCTCTCTCTTTTTAGGAAACAAGAGGCCCAGTGGGAAAGAAGAAGGCATGTGTTCATAGGGAGCGAGCACAGAGGCAACATACGGTAACTGACAGAGAACACAGAGGCATTCACAAGGATGATGTTGTGGAGTCCACCACTTCACGGCCATTGCACACTGTTGGCACAAATTGAGAAGATGACCCTGTGGGGCAGAGAACAGAAGGAGGTTTCAATGAATAGCAGTTTTTAATAATCCTGCACTTACCCAAACACTACCATCTGCAAACCACCACTCCATCTCACCTGGTGGTGCTGAGTTCCCATGCATCATAGCTGAGCTGCCAGTCATCTGTTTTCAGCCATTTCAAATTCTAGCACATCAGCTCTAACACAATCATACTGCATCAATACATTTCATTGATATAAACACTGAGTTGATTTGTTTAGAGCTTTTATTTATATACCATGCAATATGCACAGCCCTGTCTTCATCCTTACAAGATAGGTAAAGGACCCTTGGATGGTTAAGCCCAGTCAAAGGCAAGTAAGGGGTGCAGCGCTCATCTCACTTTTCAGGACGAGGGAGCCAGCGTTTGTCCATAGGCAGCTTTCTGGGTCATGTGACCAGCATGACTAAACAGCTTCTGGTGCAATGGAACACTGTGACGTAAGCCAGAACGCACACACTGTCTGTGGGCTTCTCAGGGCACTGATTGGTCACTGTTGGAGAAAGGAAGCCATCCAGTGGTAAGGGATAATGGGAGTTTCCCTCAAATCTGATACAGCAAAGCACTGCTTATATGAAAATCCTGATCACATGTTGTCTCTGTCCAAATGTACACAAGTAGCAAGGGAATGCAAGATGCTGTTTATCACCACATTTTCTTCCAACATACTGCCACTGAGAAGTAGCAGATCTAGCAATAACACACCCTTTTGTTAGGACTTGGACACAGCTAAGAAAAACTTATTAGGAGTGTTTTATTCTTCCCAGAGTAGAGGATTTGCCACACCCTATGGCCTGTTTTGGATTATCATTCTAGGAAACCATTCTGGAAACCATTGCCTTAGGAAGCCAACAATGGGTGCCAGGATCAAGTCCTCTTCCCCTCCTCTCACATGCCAACCTTGGTGTGGAGGTTTTGGCTTGTTTTAAGCTGGAGTTCCTCATCACATCTGAACCAGGAAACCAGGAAAACAAGCCAAAGCCAAACCAGTTTCCAGCTTTTGAAACCGAGTTGTAATGGCTGAACTGCAAGCCCCCTTACATTTCTACCCAAGTGTACCTTTACAGGGGAACAGGGAATAAATGGTCTGTGTCATTAATAGAAATGTGTTCTTTGCTTATCTATACTGTTTGTTTACTGCAAAGTATAACATGCACAATACTGATTAGCAAAACCAAGCTGTCTTTGTAGCCATGTAAAGGTAAAGGTAAAGGTAAAGGTAAAGGTAAAGGTAAAGGTAAAGGTAAAGGTAAAGGTAAAGGTAAAGGTAAAGGTAAAGGTAAAGGTAAAGGTAAAGGTAAAGGTAAAGGTAAAGGTACCCCTGCCCGTACGGGCCAGTCTTGACAGACTCTGGGGTTGTGCGCCCATCTCACTCAAGAGGCCGGGGGCCAGCGCTGTCCGGAGACACTTCCGGGTCACGTGGCCAGCGTGACAAAGCTGCATCTGGCGAGCCAGCGCAGCACACGGAAACGCCGTTTACCTTCCCACCCGTAAGTGGTCCCTATTTATCTACTTGCACCCGGGGGTGCTTTCGAACTGCTAGGTTGGCAGGCGCTGGGACCGAGCAGCGGGAGCGCACCCCGCTGCGGGGATTCGAACCGCCGACCTTTCGATCGGCAAGCCCTAGGCGCTGAGGCTTTTACCCACAGCGCCACCCGCTGTCCCTTTGTAGCCATGTACTTGACTATTAACACACACAATTTTATACCTGTGCCAAAATCAGTACCCTTAGATTTGTATGTTTCACTCCCTCAAATTATTTTGTTTGTCACCAGGTGTTTCCAGATTAGGGTGGGAGGAGCTTAATTTGCAAATGGATAGTTGGCAATATCCAGATTAAATGGTGTGGGGTGGGCATGTGGGCAATTCAACAAACTTGCATGCATAGGAGGAGCTCCAATCCTACAATAAAGACCCATCTCGAAGCAGCTACCTTCATGGATGAATTACTGTGTTAGAATCTCATGGAAAATGGTGCATTTGCATAGAAACAGTGGATCAGTTACAGAACATGGTAAATTTGGAACAGGCAAGGTGAAGTATTTAATCACAAAACACAACTGGGAGTGTTACTCATTTTTATTCTTATGCTATGTGTTTTATGTTTTTATGTTGTAAACTACCCTGTGATATTTGGATGAAAGGCAGTATATAAATTTAATAAATAAAAAAGAGCTTATAAAATTCATTACTACTGTGTGGCGATGGGAAGTAGCTTAGATGTTGTAAATAAGGATTAAAGAAATTCATGAATCCATCAATCGCTATTAGGCCCCAATGAGCCATTCAGAATGCAGAGAACAGTACCTAGGGGGAATCGTATGTTACTCACCATGCGAGTGGCTGGAGCTTGCAGCGGTCACACTAAAACGGTTGGTGGAAACACGATGGCTGGCGACATTCTTCTGGGGCTGGAAGAGGATGATATGTAACTTGGGAGTAAAGAGGCAACCAAGGACCACTGTGCCACTGAGGCTAACAGAGATGCACATGGTGGTGGTCTGGACCTGTGCAGAGGCAAAGAAAGAAAGAAAAGCAGGTCATCAATCTGTAAGGTAAAGAAAGAAAGTGTGATGTTTACATGTGTCCCTACTTATGTACCCCCGCATATAGGAACTACCCAAGTACACACTTCCAACTGGCAGAGAAATAGGCAAGTACCATTTTATTCTAGACTAGAAGAAGCATGATCTTTACTCAATAAATCTTCCCAAATTGTATAAACCTATGCAATGCACTCTGAGTTCTTCGTTCTCTCCTACCAACCATCATTCTCTTGTTTTCCTAAGGGTATGTGAGTTTCTGAAGGTTTCTTTCAAGGTTTGGCTTCTTTGGCATGTGGGCAAAAGTCATACATTACTAACCCAACCTATTCACAGTGCTGGTTGCTTAACTTTAAAAAAGGACATGGGGAAATTAAAAGGACAACCCAATCACATTCTTGAAAATAAAACAAATGAAAACAAATGGAAAAAGTTGTTTCTGCCTAGGGCTGGACATGTATTGGGTCCCTTGTCAGCAGAACTGTGCAGACTAACTGATTTAAGCTGCTATTTTATAGGTGCTTACCAGGTGATGAAGCAAACCCCATGAAATTCAGCCAGGCTAACTTCTGAGTAGAAATGTGTAGGAGTGTACAGTTATAAAACCACGCTTGTCCATATAAGATTAAAGGTAAAGGTACCCCTGACCATTAGGCCCAGTTGTGGATGACTCTGGGGTTGCGTGCTCATCTCGTTCTATAGTCCGAGGGAGCCGGCATTTGTCCACAGACAGTTTTTCCAGGTCATGTGGCCAGCATGACTAAGCCGCTACTGGCGAACCAGAGCAGCGCACGAAAACGCCGTTTACTTTCCTGCCGGAGTGGGAGCTATTTATCTACTTGCACTTGACGTGCTTTTGAATTGCTAGGTTGGCAGGAGCAGGGACCGAGCAACGGGAGCTCACCCCATTACGGGGATTCGAACTGACAACCTTCTGATCGGCAAGCCCTAGGTTCTGTGGTTCAGACCACAGCGCCACCCGCGTCTCCCATATAAGGTTATGTCACACTAAACAAGTTAGTTAGTTGTCAGTGTAATAGGAGTGCAGCCCATGAAATCCTGAAACACATCCTTCAGGAATGCAATCCGATAGATCAGAATTAAGCCTCATTGAATTAAGTGGAAGTCATGTATTAGTATTTATCTGATGGTTTCAGCTATAGGTTTATGTCCCTGCATATATTTTAAGTCTTGCTCTCTCATTTCTTATTGTTGTTCTCTCCACTTATCTGTCTGTATCTTATCACAGATATGTGGACAACCAGCTTTATCACTTCTTCCTGTGAATGTAGGATTCACATGCCACCCTTGGTCTGGCTCAATTTAGTTTTTATGTTTGTGTCATGAAGTTCTATTTTGTTATTTGGGTTACATGGATATTTATTTTATTTTATTTTTTAAATCAACTTTAAAATGTATTACTATAGCTCCCTTGTTGCAATCTAGTTCTACATACACTAACTCATTGGCTTCCATAAGGTGCAGAAGAAGTTGAAATTCCCTTCCTTTGGATTGCTAAGAAACAAGCATGCTATCTTCCGATAAAATTAATATACTTCTGCAGTTTTTGCACTCAGTACATTCCCCATAATGATGGAAGACAACTCCCATGGCATATAAATAGATTTAATATAACAAATGAGAAATATGAATTGAAAGTTATTATCACAAAGACTCAGGAACTGTCAAGAGATTCAGCTGATTTCATGAACATATACATATATATTTCTTAAAGAAAACGAATCCTTCAACAGATTAAGGAATTACCAAGATGAGTGTGTAGAAAGAGAAAGCAAGTCTCTGACAAAAAGCTAATAATGTCAACTACCAGTTGGTTCCTCTCCTGAGACACATCAACACACTCTCTAAAGTCACAAGAGCATGTGATTTTTCCAATCACAGGATGACATCTACTATTATTCCCTGATGCTTCCAGCAATAGCAATTGTCCTATAATTTTTGTGGTTCCTTAGATGGTGGCCTTTCACAGCTTAAGCTTGTGGAGGGCATTGGGGGTGACTATTGTAGAGTTTTCATAATCATAAATGCAGTTATCATACTAACATAGCAATAGGTTGCTGATGTCATGTCATGGGCCTGAATATTTTTTTTGTAGGAAAAAAACTTGTTGAAAACTTCTTGCTACTTTGTTCCTAGGGCTTCTAGCCTAGGATGATTTGCACATCAGACTCAGTAATTAAATTAACAGAATCCCTGCCTTGACCTCCAGCTCCACTGAGGACTACTGTACTCAACGGCTGAGTTCGCATCAAGCATCTATAGATACAGATAATCAGTATTTTATCTTTAACATATGCACCTGAGGAATTGTTCTGTGTAACTCAACATTCTCATCTATATAGCTGATGCAGCTGGAAGAGGGGCCACAGCGTTTGGTTTACATGCTGAAGGACTCAGGTTCAATCCCTGATGGCTCCAGGTAGGGCTAGGATTGTCCCATGTGAAATACCAGAGAGCTGCTGAGTGGAGTTCTGCTCACAGAATTCTGCCACAAGAGTTGAGGAATGAGGGGGATTTTGACTGTCTACAGGGCTCCTTTGCCAAAGGGTCAGATTTATCCATTTATCTGAGCAGCAGCTAGGAGAACTCTACTCTTGGGTAGAAAAATACGGACAGATTGTTTCAAACATGTGCTCTAAGCTTGGAGCAAAGCTTAAAATGTCCTTTCTCGTAGGTTACATGACAATAAGAGAGAGGAAACAGAAAGAGAAGACTTCACTTCCTCCCTAGTTGGAGGAATGGGGGCCTATCCTAGCTGAGTCTATGAATCTAACTCTGTGATCTTAACCCCTTCATGCACTAACTAGCACTCATGCATAGTTATGCTTGACTGCAATTTCCCACAATGAGAACAGTGTAGACAAAGGAACAATCTCCCTAACCAAACAAATGGATGTGCCAACGGAGAAAGCGTCACACCCCATATTCTGTGTACCCCCTATTTCCCCCAGGAAAGTAGCTGCGGTGTAAGTACGTTGTTTCTTTAAGATTTGCTGAGTATACATAATTGATAGAGTGACTGGGGCAACCCTGATGGGCGGGGTAATAATAATAATAATAATAATAATAATAATAATGACTTAGCTGAGACTGGCTCAATTATCTGGCAAAGGAGCAGAAGTATACTTTTTAGTGATAGCTCCCCAGAGCACAGCACATGTTAGCTTTACAAATTAATAAATATTACTACTTTTCTAAAAAATAGTTAATTCTGGTTTAGGAAAACAACACCGTAATAATTTAAATGGACATTTGCCATTCCCAGCTTGTGCAAAGCAAATGCTTTTTTGCATTAGACTATCTGGTAACTTAATACAAGATGTAAAGTATGAAGCAGCCCTTAATCCCTCCACAAGTCCAGGGGTAGTTTTAATTGTACAGTTGCTATGAAACCACTCTTACAAGTTTCTATGAAAGTGGGCTTGACATGTCATTGATCTGACCCTCTAGCAAAACTCTGATGAAACATTTCCTCTTGCTTTGGAGCCTTCTGAGACCAGGTATTTGGCAGGCTTAGTGAAATTTTCATTCTAATTTCCTGCCTGTGGGAAGTCCTTTAGTCTGACCCCACCTGGGAAGATGAGAGAAATGCTGTTTTCCTCTGTCACCACCTCAACCTCAGGAAGTGGAGACCCAGCAATGCAATATCAAGACAGTGGGTCTCTTGCCACTACTAGGTCTTAGCAGTTTGCTGGACTAGTAGGGTTAAAACTTTACAACAAGCTTCCTGGGCTGCAAATGTACAACATTCAAGTTCAGGCTCAAACCTTGCAAACAGTTGTTGCACACCTAATTTCTCCTGTGAGTTTATTTGTTGATTAATATGTGATACATCCTTGGTTTCACTATTACATGACTGGATCCCCTCATCTAATTGTGACTTGAAGCTATTTTTATTGATCATAGCTTAGTCATTATTTATTGCAATTGTTAAGAGTGAATTTCTGTTTAATTATTATTATTTACTGCTGTCTTGAGAGTTAATTGCATTGTGTACTATTATATTATAATAGATTACTGAATATTACTTTATTTGATATAAGATGATTATTTTAAAGTTATGTTTTATTATGATGCTTTGTATTGGATCAGATTATTATAAGGTGTATGTTTTTGTTGCTGCTGCTGCTGTTGTAAACTGCCTTGTGCATAGAAATATAGAAAGGCGGTATACAAATTAAAAGTGGAATACAGAAGTCTTTTACCCTTCCACCCCAATTTGCCTTTTGACTTGCAATTATATGCACTGAATGATCCATGCCTTTCTCCCAAATGAGTCTACCTCACAGGGTTGTTGTGAGGATAAAATGGGGAGGATGAGAACCATGCATGCCATGTTGAGTTCCTTGGATAAAAGCTGGGATGAACGTATTGTGAATGTTTTTTTTTTTTTTAAATGCTGCCTTGTCATATTAAACACCTTTGTGTTTAGAAACTTCTCCTTGAGTTAGTCTAGTTTCAGAGTTTGGGATGGATATTGGAACAACATACATAATGTACAAAGTGTTGATGAAACACGGGTCCTACATTATTTAGAGATGGTCAAATGCCCAGCACAGCAGAGAGGGGGACAGCTAATGGCAGTCTTAGAGTACACATCCAAGCTTTTACTGGGCCAGTGCTACCATTAGGCTGAGTGAGATGCAACCTTAGGCAGATTTGAGGTGTCATGAAAGCACAGAAGATGGTTATTTAATTTATTGTTGCATTCTTACTGCCATGGATTGGGAGGAGGGACTTTTGCCTCAGGGATGTTCTGCCTCGGGTACCACAGGAACTTGCCAGCCTTGGGCTTTCTTCACATTGGCTTTGATGGGGAGGGGGCATTTGCTGCTCTGCCTCAGGCAGCAAAATGTCTTGCACCAGCCCTGAGCATGCTTGGGTGCTATGCTGGGCTCTAACAAGCAGTTGGGGAGAGATGTGTGGGGAGATGGAGGACAGCAGCAATGTTTTATAAAAGCTTTTATAGTTTTGTACTAGTTTCTAAAGTAATTCTGGGAGCTGAGGGCACAGAGGACCCTGTCACTCAGCACTTCAGAAGGTAGCTGCATAGCAGGATTTTTCCATTAGTCTAATCAAATTACAAACTCAAGTCCCCACATTTCATGCAGGCAAGGTCCCTGCTTCCGGGTGGCTTCAATGGAGCTGTGCTATTCAGCACCCATTAATAGCACACAGGTACTCTTTACAGAAATCAGAAAGCTCTAATAAGGTGCCTTTTGGGCCAAGTTTCTTACAGGCATCATTCCAAAGTTTCTCACAGCATCATATTAACAAGCTCCCTGAAGAGTCTGCAAGCTTCTCAGAAATGCCAAGTGCATTTAACCGAAGACCTTATGGAACAGGTGCCTGCTACCAGTACCAAATTTTAGTATCTATCCCTATCAGTGACCCACCTCTACAGAAGATGGAACCCAGCCTAAATTGGGATGTTGCCACAGGATGGGTTAAACCAGAAGTGGGCAATAGGTACATTTCAAGCTAGTGGTGGATCTGTGGGTTAGCTCAGTTCTGATACTGAAAGTGGAAACAAATTCATGGTCTGAGCCATGTGCTCAGAGCACTCTGTTCCTTAATGATCAGAATTAATTATCTTAATTCCACCACCATGCACCTCTGTTTTGCATGCAGCTCCAGCTGGTGAACCTTGAAGCTGCAGGAAAAGAATAAAGTAGATCCCAGAAGCCTGCCTGCCCATCCCTGGGTTAAACTGCCAACACCTTTGAAGGGGCTTCATGATGGAGGTTTGTTTGAATGTTGGGCGTATTAATCTAGTGTTCCCAATACTCACCAGTCAAGCAGACTAGCAAGACGCATGACTTTGGCAATAGTCCAAAGGAGTGACTGTCACAACAAATTCCTGCACCTTTCCCCCCCCAGATAACTCATCTTTTCCAGTGAAATTGCCCTAACATAAAACCAGTTGGGGGAAGCTGCAAGGAAGCGTTAACCTAACTCCCTGCCCAACAAGTAGATCAAACACCACAATCCCTATTTTATGAAGGATAATGTCCCCCAAGACCACAACAGAGATTGCTTAGCTTTCATATCCAGAAGATTAAAAAAAAACCCACACAGAACCATATTATATTTATTAAAGATTATTGCACTATTAACAATTAAAACTGTTTTCTGCTTTGGAACGCACAGATATTGAAAACGAACCTCTGTATGGTCTGCATAGCACATTGATGGCCACTGGGGGCTGCTGTTTCTCTAGCGAAACAAACACCAAAGGCAGGGCCCAGAGAGACTGATGCAGTAGGAATGGAGAGTTGGAAATATTGTACTCATTTTAAAAATTACCTTAAGGTCCAGAAAGTAATTATTTCCTTGTCCCTAATTACCCAGTTGCAGATAATCATTGATGTTCATTGCTAGCAATGCACATTCTTCTACGATTCTTGAAAAATTATGCAACTTGCTGTTTTTGACACAATCTTTGAGTTTTCTTTAAGCAACTGCACATTTGTGGGAGTGGAATGGGCCCCACAGTCCCACAAAATAGCTGAATTGCTGTGTCTTCATTACGACAGTAGCATGCTTACAAACATTCAGTTCTTTTCAACACAAGTCACCTCTAAGTGCATTGGCCAAATCTCTGGCAATTCTCCAACGTGTGTCCAGATTCCAATTGCCTCCAATCTTTTCTGATCAAGTTTTTTTTCCAGAGATATGGTGAGCTGGGATCAGGATATGAAATGGAATACTCAGAAATTCAACACAACCAGATCACTGAAAATGGCAGCTATCCCACACTGAAGAATTATTATGTGAACTGATTCTCTCTAAAGTGCTTTCCAGCTCATCAGTCTACAACCTAAGAAATGAAAAAATGCTCATTTGTTGTGCACTATCAAAATATCTTCCTTCAAGGTTTTGTTTCTGTTTTGGCTCCAGATCTGTCCAAGGGACTTTCCCACCAGATGAAGGAGGGGCAGCTGTTTTCACAGTTTCCTTCTCCTCCCTGTTGCCCCACAAAATTCTGCTTTGGAGGGTTCTGGGGCTGAGATTCACCCAGCAAGTCATTGTGCAAGGAATTCCTTTTGTGCAGTGGGACTTCCTCCCCGCGTACCTGTCCTGAAATTGGCTCAGGGGAGAAGAACTCCCAAAACAGTGGGGGAGGGGAGAGGAGAGGGGGAGGGTTGTTCTGTCTGCCAAGCTGTAATATTTGTGCTGACTTTGATCCAACTTGTGGAATTAATAACAAATAGGCTGTAAATCACCCCTTCAATAAATCTTTAAAATGCCCCAGTACCAGTTTCTGTTCCTGCAAGGGAGGTTTTAAAACTGATTCACTATGAATCCTTCAGCTGGGATAGCAGCAAAACAAGCTATACCTGCAAATATGTTTTTTTGTGTTTTTTTAAACAACGGCACAGGAGGGCTGAAAAATTTCAAGTGTGCTTTGCCTACCCATCCCAAACAGGCTGATACTTCACTTAATTTTAATTTTTTTAATGCAACAAATCCAACCTAATCCTCACCCCTCACCTTCACATGAAAACAACAGAGAAATGCTGGACTGCAACAATTTGACAACAGCATTTTGCCTAGTTGCTCCAGAAAAACCTGACAGGATAGAAGAAGAGACGAAAAGAGCAACTGGGCTGGTATATGATTTTGATTGGAATAACTTGACATAAAGTTGACATAAAGTATGGTTCCAGGAATGGAAAGACAGGCAGATAAGCCAAAGCTTCCAGAAATATTTTGTTGGAAGTGGGATGTATGTAGTAAAGGTAAAGGTAAAGGGACCCCTGACCATTAGGTCCAGTCGTGGCTGACTCTGGGGTTGCGGCGCTCATCTCGTTTTATTGGCCAAGGGAGCCGGCATACAGCTTCCGGGTCATGTGGCCAGCATGACTAAGCCGCTTCTGGCGAACCAGAGCAGCACACAGAAACTCCATTTACCTTCCTGCCGGAGCGGTACCTATTTATCTACTTGCACTTTGATGTGCTTTCGAACTGCTAGGTTGGCAGGAGCAGGGACCGAGCAACGGGAGCTCACCCCGTTGCGGGGATTCGAACTGCCAACCTTCTGATCAGCAAGCCCTAGGCTCTGTGGTTTAACCCACAGCGCCATCCGTTCAGCTAATATTTGAAGTGTAGTGCAATAGCCTAATAGAGAGTCCCTAGGGTCCCTTGCACTCTTGGCAATGAGCTGTATTAGCTCCCCCCAGAAGAAGAAGAAAAAAAAAACACTACTTCAATAGTCACTTTCGAAATGGCTACATTTTACACCACCCAAGTACTCAAAGCGTCCAGAGTGAGAGCGAGGCAAGGGGCAAGGGCGAAAAAATCTGCACACTTTCGTGCTACGGTGCAAGAAGGACGGGAAGCTTTTTCCGTGTTCGATCTCACTGTGACAACAGAAGCATTCTGATTTTTTGCACTCTCCCTGGGCTTGTGTCCCTGGCGAAGGGCGGCTTCGCCAATCCCCAGGTATGCTTCTGCTAATAGTGCGGAGACTGAAAAGGCAAGCTGACAGGAAGCCAAATAGTCCACTATAGTTCTGGAAGTGGCTTTCATGTCACGTGAAAGCTCAAATGCAATGTGGAAATGAGTACTTAGCAAAATGTCATGAAAATGGAACAAACTGCAGTGTGGATGCAGCCGGCGTGAATCTGCTCCACCCCCCCCCCCCTTATTTTCTCCCCATCCAACAGAATAAGGATAGGTGATAGGAAGGTGCCTGCCACAGGCTACTTTCCGCCCTCATTCGCAGCAGGAGATGACTTACCCTGTAATCGCTAGAGGTGACGTAGAAGATGGGCAGGAAGGCCAGCCATATGATGCACGTGGTATACATGGTGAACCCAATGAACTTGGCCTCGTTGAAATTCTCAGGGCATTTCCTGGTCTTGAAGGCATAGACTGTACACAAGACTATCAAGAGCACATTGTAGGTGAGTGAAATGAGCATACTGGAGTCTTGGTTGTTGCACTTGAGTGTGACAATGTACCTTTTGTCGGGCTCCGTCTCCTTCCGAGTGCCGGGAGTCTCCACCAGGAGCCAGATGACGACGATAATGAGCTGGCAAGAAATCAGAGCCATGCAGATGACCACTTGGGAGGTGGGGCTGATGAACCTTGGGCGCTGCACGCCCTCCTTCACCCCGCTGAAGATCCGAGCGATGCGGTTGGTCTTGGTCAAGAGGGCCGAGTAGCAGACGGCGAAGGAGGTCCCCAGCCCCAGCCGCCGCAAGGTGCAGACCGCCGTAGAAGGCTTGGCGATGAAGATGAACGTCATGCTGTAGCACATCAGAACCCCGGTGAGCAGGATGTAGCACAGTTCGCGTCCGGAGGCCTTGACGATGGGAGTGTCGTTGTTCTTCACGAAAACGCCAAAAACAAACAGGGTGGAGATGAAACCGAGGCAGGAAATGGTGACTGGTCCAATAGCCCAGACGTCCTTCCAGCGAATGTACTCTTGGGGTAGCTCATAGCATGCATTCAGCATCGCGTTGGGCCAGTAGCCAAGTCCACAATCGCTGCAAGTGAACTCATCCAGCAGATATTCGTAAGGCTGGCACGGAATGCATATCCAACAGCACATGTCTCCTGGCTGCATGCTCTTCATTTCATTCTTCTTGCAGGGATCGCTGCACTGGGAAACAGGGATGGAGGTCTTCACCCAGGGGATGAGGCTTGTGTTCAGGATGAGTCCTTCTGCCCAAAAGCCCACTTTCTGATAGCGATACCTCCCGTTGGCTCTGTGGTAGTTGAATATATTGTAGCGGCCAATCCCATCCCCACAGTGGTCAAACCGAACTGTGCTTTTGGTGTCTAATGATGGTCGAAAGGGAGCTGCGAAGCAGAAGAGCAAAAACTCATTTAAATGATGGAAAAGCTAAATGATTAGAAAATCAAATGTCCACATATAATTGAATCAAGCTCCACACGTACCTGTCACTCTCCTTTCCAGGGAATGTCTACAGAGGATTAACTACAAAGTGTTATCATACTTTGAAATAAATCTACTTCTGACTAATGGGATTGACAGAAAAATGTTTCAGTAAGAAGAGGAAAAAAACACATTTGTGCAGAAAATCCTGTTTCATTAGAATGCAATGTATAGAAACCCATTTTTGGTTATTTTTAATTACAAATATCAAAATGGATATTCAGGACAACATGTTAGAAATGAACCAAAGCCTAACAGGGTGCTTTGTCTCTTTTGACCTTACAGTTTCAGTTGCAAGTGCCATAATCATGTGTTTGAGCATGCTAAATGTGCTCACATCTTCTGTTCTGCTGTTTTTCTTTTCATTTTTGTTATTTCAACCCATAATTTCATGTTCCCAGGCATTGTAATGTTAGAGACGTGTGTCTGTTGCCCCTACTGTATTTGTTTGTATAGGCTCAGCAAACCTGTGGGTGGAATAGCCCGAAGGACCAATCTAGACATGACAGTACAGTGGTACATTGGTTTAAGAACAGCTTAGTTTATGAACAACTTGGATTAAGAACACTGCAAACCTGGAAGTAGGTGTTTTGGTTTGTGAACTTTGCTTTGGACGCAGAACATGTTCTGCTTCCTGTTGAGCGTGTTCCATTTGTAAATTGAGTCCCCTGCTGCTATGGGAAAGCATGCCTTGGTTTAAGAATGCTTTGGTTTAAGAACGGACTTCCGGAACGGATTACGTTTGTAAACCAAGGTACCACTGTAGTCACATGACTGGCTTCATGTGCTTGTTTTTCCTTTATTAAACAGCAGCCACAAACCCCCTGATCTAGACAAGGGCCTCAAAGGAGCCACAGTGTTAAAGCCTCCCTCCACCAACCTTGCAATCTCAGTCTAGATTAGGGCTCTTCAGGGCTGCTCTTTAGAGAGAGAAAACAGGCAAGAAAGGGCTAGTTAGATGATTAACACCGTGTCTAGGGAAGATGCAATGTTGTGAGGACTTTCCCCATTTCTTCCTCCTCCTCATTATCAGGTTGTGTGCTATAAGGCTTCTCACCACAGTGAGTGCTTGTTGGTCAAGAGATGGAGCAGAAATGGAGAAAGGCAACTTTCAGGCTAAGTTTTGTTCCCTTCTCAACAGCAGATCAGAGTTGCATGCAGACCCAGAGCCAGCAACCTTAGAAGGAATTTGATATCAAGCTAAAGTGAGCATTCTGCCAGGGCAAGCATTTTGGCTGGCCAAACGGAGCAACCCCACATCTCCTCCCTCCCATTGTGCTGCATGTGCCCATACAGAAAAGCACATATTTCCCCCATATAATATGAGAATTAGCCACGAGGCCTCACTGACCACCTTAGGCCGAAGCTGCACCCTTCTTCTCCCATCACACCGCAAGCCTTTATTTTCCCACACCCCAAAGCACAACCTCGGCTTACCATCAAATGTCACATTCAGCATGAATTCCTTGTAGAACCTCTTGCCATTCACAGGCTTCATGGGGTCGCAGAGCTTGGTGGCGTTGGGGCACAGCGCTTGGTACATGTTGTGCAGGGCGTGCGCCATTGCGTAGACCGCATTGATTACAAACATGATCTTGGATTCCTGCTCAAACTTGCCTGTCTTCAGGGAGAAGCGGCTACAGTTCTGGCTGTGGAAGCTACACTGGAACTTGTGTTCCCAGAACTCCCGGAACCAAGGGTTTCGGCTGTTGTTGTAGGGGTCAAGGTTCCGGAAGTACACTGCGAATTCCTGCACTGGATAGGAAGCCAATTCAATGGTGATAGCTCCCTCAGCTATTGGCTCACTGCCAGCCACCACACTCTCAAGAGCACCCCAGCCATCACTGGCCACCCACGTGAAGGACACGTTGATCCTCTGAGCGGCTGCCAAAAGCTCTCGTGCATCTTCGCTCCGGGTGAATAGCACCACCACCCTTGCGCTGGGCTTCTGCAGCAGGGCCTTGATCACCCCGTCAAAGGTCTTCTTGTTCATGGAACGGCCCACTTTCTCAGAGGTGGCGATGCAGATGTTGCGAGCCCGGGCTTGTTGCTCAAAGGCTTCGATGCCTGTTTCTCCATAGTCGCCTTCTGAGGCCACCGTGGAGACGTAGGTCCAGTTGAAGAAACGCAGGATCTCGGACATAGCCTTCGCCTGGTAGAAGTCTGGTGGGACAGTGCGAGCGAAGTAATCGTAGCGAGTCTTGTCGCTGAGCTTGGCACTGGTGGAGGCATAGCTGATCTGGGGGATCTGGAATAGTCGCAGTAGGTTAGCCACCTGAAGGGAAAGAGAGGAAGGAAGGAAGGAAGGAAACAACTTGATGAGCAACACATAAGCAGCAACAGGAGAAATGGCATAGTTATGAAGCAGCAGTGGCAATGAAGAATACTCTACCTGCTCTGTAGAGGAAAATGTGATAATTTAAACATAATGGCCCATAAGACTCTCCTGTTGACATTTGAAAGAGGAGGCAGTTCATAAACCTCATGTTTCCCAGATCCTAATTTGAGCAACTCTACCCTGAAAATCAGACCAAACCACAGCGTGGGTGGCACTGTGGGTAAAACCTCAGCGCCTAGGGCTTGCCGATCGCATGGTCGGCGATTCAAATCCTCGCGGCGGGGTGAGCTCCTGTCTTTCGGTCCCAGCTCCTGCCCACCTAGCAGTTCGAAAGCACAATTAAGTGCAAGTAGATAAATAGGTACCGCTTTCTAGCGGGAAGGTAAACGGTGTTTCCATGTGCTGCTCTGGTGCCGGTTCGCCAGAGCAGCTTCGTCACGCTGGCCACGTGACCCGGAAGTGTCTGCGGACAGCGCTGGCTCCTGGCCTCTAGAGTGAGATGAGCGCACAACCCTAGAGTCTGTCAAGACTGGCCCGTACGGGCAGGGGTACCTTTACCTTTACCCCGAAAATTCAATTTAGAAATCAGACCAAACCATGGTTAAGGAAGTTTAACTATGGTTTAGTTTGTGGTCTGAACTGACAAAACAAGCATTTGCAGTCAACCAAAAAACAGAAACCACTGCTTGAAGTGGGTTTTCAAACTATGGTTTCTGCTGCCAGTGGTTTGGCATGAGATCTGACTTGACATGCCATAGCTATAGATATCCTTCTGCCTTCAGATGCTGCTTCACCATGTGAAGGAAATGAGCAACATGCATTTAAGAAGCTGAGTCCAGAGAGGATGGAAAATGAAAATGCACAATAAGCTCTAAATTAAAGCATGGTTTGCGTTCTATATGATTCTCAAACTGTGGTTCAAATTCTAAACTGTAGTCAATGCAAACCATGGTTTGGTGTTTAGAACAAAATTGATCATAGTCTGTCAGTATATCTGGTTTAATGAGATGAGGAAGAGAATGGAAGAACTACAAGGTACAGGTACCCAGATGGCATTGCATAAGCTGGCATCTGAACCTTCAGCAGGCAATGCATACACACTTCCTAACCTTTTGGTGTAAATATGAGGACGAGCAAATTGTTCTCTAAAAATCAGAGCTCAAATTCAGAGTAAATAATATGCTCTGTACCACACCCAGATGTATCTGCACCAGTAGAGGGACATACTGATGGTCTAATATTTAAACTAGTGAAGGTTGGTCCATTAGGGCAATTGGGATGCTGCCCCACCAGCTTCAGCCTGCCCTCAGCCAGCCCTCACCTGCCTGCCTGCCTTCTTGCTTACATCCAGCCCAGAGAACTCCCTGTCAGCTTCCTTTTCTTCAGTCTATGTGTTTCCCCTTGTAAAAACTCAGAAGGAAGGCGAATAGGAGCAAAACTAGAATTAGCTGGTTCTGCCTGCCATTGACTCTGGCTGGCTCCACCTACTTCCGGGCTCCCTGCGTCCCACTCCACCAGTCGCACTAGCCACCAAGGATTAAAACATTTGCTGTTGAAAGCATATCCTTAATATTGCAACCCATTTCTAAGGCATTAGGTTAACAGCGGTTAACACTGTTGACCTTATTTGCCTTGTCTGAGCTAATCATTTATGACACATCAATGCTACACTGATGTTTCTTTACTATGGATTTAAAGCGTTTCGTATGAAGTGAAAATCTTTGCATTACGTCTGCTGGATGTTGGAGCGCACAAAGAATAAATGACACAGAGAGACACATGTTCGGTGGGCACCTTAAGTCTGAGCCACAGAATACAAGTAGTGTGATGTCCTGTGGTGTTGAAATGGCCTAAATCATCTTCCTGGACCATTGAAATTAACCCCTCGCTGAGATGAATAGGGCATTTAATGGGGACTTTCATTGTGAGCTTCTTGCAGCTTCTTGCAGACAGATGTGAACTCATAAATACATGGATGGCATTTTGGACACATTTTCTCTGGAGCTGCAATAGCTAAAACCCTGGGGTTTAATCTCGATCAAATCAATAGGCATTTGCCACTGGCCTCAGTGGGAGTTGGATTGCAAGTGGGAAGATAAGATGATGGTGAATTAGGTAGCAGCTTCATACAAAAATCTGATACATGTTTCCCACTATATGTTCTGACCTACATATGACTGACTGCATGGTTAGCCCTTTATAAGGAACTAGGCTAAATCACACCAAGCTACCACAGTAGAAAAATAAAGCAGGGTCTATTATGTGTTGTACTCAATGAGCCACTCTTCCCATTAGTTTCAAGCTACAGACTCTTTATAATTGGAGACAGCAAAATAACAAGCCTCTCTAGATTGTCAGCATCTTGTTTTGGTTTGTAAAATCCTTCTTTCCTGGCATGTGGAAGAGGCATGGCATTGATTGTCACACACGCAGGAGCACTTCTAACCATGACTGCACATGCAGCCATAACAAATGTATGCATAAGGCATCCTATTGACAGCCTCCCAAGCTCTCTGCATGCATAATTGGTACAAATGTCCATCACGTTTGCAGGATATTGCTCAAAGACCGTACTTTGCAACAAGAAAAAAGCTAATAGAAACCTGCCTCTTAATATGAGAGCTTGCTCAAGGATGACCAACTTGGAATGCCAATTCCGAAATCATTTTGAATTTTTACTATGGAACTATTGCAATTTAGGCTGTGGAGGGGCAGCCTGCCTCGCCTATATTCAGTACCACATATCTATCCGATTACTACGAAAAAACCACATCAAGCACTCTCAAAATACGCTACTTTTTTGCAATACATCCAGGAAGAGGCCTTTGAACATTAATCTGATAATCTTATTTCTCTATCAGCATGTTCTTGCTCACTCCACCCCCATGGAAACTGAAATGTTGCATCCGGTCTATTAAGCAGACTCATAAATTAACACCCCCTCCCCAGACCATATGCAATGCATGCATATATATATATATATATATATATATATATATATATGCAACTCAGTATAAGAAAGTAAGGGACGCAGGTGGCGCTGTGGGTTAAAGCCTCAGCGCCTAGGGCTTGCCGATCGAAAGGTCGGCGGTTCGAATCCCTGCGGCGGGGTGCGCTCCCGCTGCTCGGTCCCAGCGCCTGCCAACCTAGCAGTTCGAAAGCACCTCCGGGTGCAAGTAGATAAATAGGGACCGCTTACCAGCGGGAAGGTAAACGGCGTTTCCGTGTGCGGCTCTGGCTCTGGCTCTGGCCAGAGCAGCGATGTCACGCTGGCCACGTGACCCGGAAGTGTCTCCGGACAGCGCTGGCCCCTGGCCTCTTAAGTGAGATGGGCGCACAACCCCAGAGTCTGTCAAGACTGGCCCGTACGGGCAGGGGTACCTTTACCTTTACCTTTATAAGAAAGTAACAGTATGTGTGCATTTACAGAGTACCTAGGGGATATGATCAAAGAAAAGGGGAGGGGGAACCCTCCTCTCTAAGGCAATATCTTAGGAGCATATCTAAGGAGTCTGAACAGAAAGGAAGGACTAGAATTGCCAACTCTCAGAAGATGATGTCTGGTCTACTCTTTTGCATTAACAGCATATATATATGAAGGCATCAGCAGGTGGGCCATTATCACCTACTAAAGTAGAATCTGTTGATCAAGCTCCTGTAAAAAGGACTATAAAAATATGGAAACCCTAGGAATAATTTTCCTGTAAATATAAAGTAGTAGGTTGTTTATTATTATTATTATTATTATTATTATTATTATTATTATTATTAATCAATACTCCAGCATTTATGCACATAGCACAGAGCTATATATTCCAAAACAAGGAATTGCACGAAATCTAAATTACTTAACATGTCTCTTTAGTTATTTGAAATATTTTTTCTGCTTTTTGACCAAAAATGCCCAAGGCAGGTTGCAACAAATGTATATCTATCTATCTATCTATCTATCTATCTATCTATCTATCTATCATCTATCTATCTATCTATCTATCTATCTATCTATCATCTATCATCTAGCTATCTATCTCTGCCAACCTAGCAGTTCGAAAGCACGTCAAAGTGCAAGTAGATAAATAGGCACCGCTCCGGTGGGAAGGTAAACGGCGTTTCCGTGCGCTGCTCTGGTTCGCCAGAAGCAGCTTAGTCATGCTGGCCACATGACCCGGAAGCTGTACGCCGGCTCCCTCGGCCAATAAAGGGAGATGAGCGCCGCAACCCCAGTGTCGGTCACGACTGGACCTAATGGTCAGGGGTCCCTTTACCTTTACCTATCTATCTATCTGCCACCTTTCCTTGTCAAACTCTTGGGTCTTTCAGGGATGTGGCAGGCAGAAACTCAACAGATGATGCATGGAGCTTCAAAGAAATGGATATCTTCACCTGTTGAGCTTGCAAACCCTGAGGATATTTCTTATATTTCCTTTATGACATGATGCAAAGAAATCCAAAGCTGTTAGCTCTAATGCAGTACAGGTTGCTGAAAACAAGCTGTTACGACCGAGGCCCGATATTCTCCAGAACATTCATGACCAACAGCTGGAATAGTTTACTCTCGGTCATTATTTTACACTGTCATTATTTCCCTTGTGGTCTGAAGCCGTTCTCCAAGCTGTTATGGAACTATATCTTACAGATTAATGGTGTGCTTTTATTCTTCAGAAACCACCGCCAAACAAACAAACTCCTGCCTCACAGGAATGCTGTGCAGTGACACTTGTCCTTCTCCGCTGCACTGACTAGAAGGGGAGGGGAGCGGCTTCTGGCTCTGCAAAGAACGACACAGTACGATGCACTCACTGTGCAGCAAAGCAGAGCCATAGGCCACTGTGCTGTCATGAAAACAGTTGAGTTGGAATTCAGGTCCTGCAAAACTTCTGGGAGAAGGAGAAGCTTCAAAGCTATGAGAGAGTGGCTTGGATTTTCAGGCTCAAGCTTCTGCACCTTCTTTACTGTGTCCAAGATCTTCTCAATGACCTCAGCTGAAAGGTTGGCTGCCCCTGATTTAGAGAAGGCAAACACTCTCCTGTGAGTACCACGCAAACCACTTGGGCTATGTTGGCCAAAGGGGTCATATGCTAGTGGACAGTGGACGTCGGTTGAGCCGATACATTCTCCACAGAGAAGAGGCCCACCTACAAAATATGTCAAACAGGACATTGAGTCCAGCAAGCTAGAAACCCAATAATCATTGTGGCTGGTGATCCTGGGCACCAAAATAAATCCTGTACTGAGGACATGCTGTTGTCCCCCTCTTTAAAATACTTGTGGAGATCTTGATGAAGAATGAAATCAAGGAAGCTGTGGCAGTCCATCCCCTTTCTCCACCTGAGGCGAAACAGGAATATGCCGCCATTACCACTTTTGCTGTGAGGTGGAATGCCCCCACTCTTGCCAAATTTGGGGAGAGAGGGGGCATTCCACAAGGCCTTGGCACTTGTCTTCTCTGCCCGGTGGGTGAGGAAGATGAGCTGCAACACTTCATGCTTGTAATGCCCTGCTCTTGCCTCACCACTCGGTGAGAGGGTGGATATGGGCCATGTCAGGGCATCTTCAATGAAAGGCCTCTCTTCTCCCCAATAGCCATGGAGGAATCTGAAGAAGCACCTCTGGTGAGAATCGATGGCCAGGCACATGTGGAGACAGGCTCTCCTCCAGGTTCCTGTTGGCAAGCCTTAAAGGTCAAGATCGGCATTTTCAAATGGGCCCAGAACCACACCAGTCACCAGTGGTGTCAGCAAAGCAGTGGTGAAATATATATATATTTTAATTCCTAGCACAGCTTGTTGTCTAGCAGCCATGGTCTAAACTAGCGGTGGGGAACCTGTAGACATAATTAGGCTTGGCACGCCTCCCCAATTTCCCCCATGAGGCTGTTTTGGCCAAGCCACACCCACCTGGCCTACACCAAATGTCATATGGGATGTCAGGTGGAGGGCAGGGGTTTGCAGCACTGGCAACCAGAAAATCACTATCAATACAAGCACTGACAATTAGCTGGTGATCAGTGTCTGAAATGTGTTGTGCCTTTGCCCATGCAATTTGATCTCAAACCACGCAGGCCAAGGAAAGCAGATTACCTGACATCATTGTGATGTTGGGTGATTGATAGGAGGGTGGTGCTGTCCATCAGTCTAAGTTGGCCCATGGAAGATGAGGGAGGTAAGGATCTGGCTTATGGGCTGGAACCAGTTCCCTGCCATTGTTCTAACTTAACTGCAGTTTCTGAACTGCACTTCCTGAGAGATAGCCCCATGTAAAATATTGCAGTCGTCTCACCAGGAGGTTACCAGAGAAAGGGATTGACCAAGGCGAGGCCTGATATACCACAAGTTAGATATCAGGCATGATGTTAGGTTACGTAATAAACTCAGGTAATTAGTAGGGAATTTGTGAGATGATGCTAACATACTAACGACAAAATGTAAAAGCCAGAAGGAATTTTGCGGAAATGTCTAATATGTAATGTTAGTGTGGAAGATCACAGAATTTAAGCAGAAGTGGTTGCGTGGGGTAAAAGCTTCCAGTATATTATCAGGAGGGAGAATGACAAGCACCTATTACAGTCTGAAGCCAAACTAGAGCAGACAAAGCAGTACGGTTACGGTTACTATGGATGCTATAGCTCATGTAAAAGGCAGCAGAAGGGAGGCTTCACTAATAAGGTTGTTGCAGATCCGTTCCTGTAAGAGCTGCAAGGCAGGCTACACAATTCTACGACTGATGTAGATCACAGTGATGTACAAGCAGATGTTGTGCAGGGAGAAAGCTAATCTGCTGCCTTTGTGCCTGGCCTAAGAGCCCTTCCGAAAGAGGAAAAACTGAAGAGCAAGTCAAATAATCTACCAGCAGTGAAAATGTGCACCCAGAGCTGCGGATGGTGCTGCTGCAGTCTGCGACTCAAACTCTCCACTTGGTCCAGATGCTCTGCAGTAATGCTCATTATCTTCAAAGGGGAGAAATCCTCACTAATGAGGTTGTTAAAAATACAGACTACAAAAGAGGCAGGCTAGAGGAAAAAGCCCTGCCATCTGATAGGCTCCTCGGAGTTGAGAACCAGAACACACTTCACAGCTCTGGATGTGTCAAAACCTTGCTGCATAATTAACATGCACAAATAAATTTTAAGCAGAAAATTACATTCCATAGCGGCAAGAAGGCACCCGAGATGGCAAATTGCCCTTCAAGGACTCCCCACCGGCAGTGTCAAGGGCATTTGACCTAAAGCCTTGTGTTTAACTGTATACGCTGTGGGGAATGGGAACAATCTTCCACACCTGCCAGGCTTGATTTTAGAATTATTAGCATGATGTTATAATTTCATAACCCCTTGCAGAACGGGGCTTTTGCAAGACTCAGTGCAAAACTCCGGGCCATTTAAGACCTCTACAATAACGCAGCCATTTCTCTCTTGCTAATGGACTGTTGTTTATTTAACAGCTATGATCGTAATTATGGTAGATTGCCTCTGTAACAGCTGGGGGGTGGGGCTAAGTAGCTCTTTTGTTCAAATGTTAAAAAAGATCTGTAAAAGTAATGCTAGTTACCCATTAGACTTTAGTGAGAACAATTTATCTCTTGTCACCAACTTGTCCTTAGAGCCATAGCATGAGACTCTTAATCTCAGGGTCAGCAGTTTGTGCCCCATGTTGGGTGAAAGATTCCTGCATTGCTGGGGGTTTGGACTAGATGATCCTTGTGTTCCCTTCCAGCTCTACAGTTCTAGGATTCCATGATTATCCAAGGGAAAGCACAGATCAGGTAAATCCACTTCCATACTGCATTAGGCTACAATTTTCCCCACAAGTTCCAATAGGTGTTTGTGTGCCTACAAATTTGGAAGCAAAACAAAGCTACCCAACATATAAGGGAGTGGTTTCTACATACTGGGGGACTCCCTTAGGTAAGGACAGATTTAACTAACCAGTCCCACCAGTGGAAGTCCACACAAGGACTTTCACTCATGCAGTGGGGCTCCCCCCCTCTCATCCCCATATGCCCCCCTTCAGATCTGCTCTGGAGGGTCAGGAGACAGCCCCCAGAAGAGCCCCCAGGGGGAGGAGAAGGCAGATCACTTCCCTCAGGCAAGCAGAAGTGCTTGTGTGGCTGGTGATCAGCTTTGTGCTTTAGCATATGCGCCGCCAGGGTGCAAAGATCCGCCCAGCGCCCCCAAATTTAGTTTAGCCCCCAAATTAACTTTGGCATTCGTCGTAAAATGAAGAAAAAATGCAGCTCATGGAATTCATAGTGTGTGTGTGCTCTAGGTGCGTTTTTGCGGAAATGTGAAACTAAAATTGCGTGCTGAAACGCATGTGTAGAAGATCCCTAAGTACTAAGTAGTTAGTCAAAGAAAATGCTGACAATTCGCGAAAATAAACATTTTTTTAAACGATTTCTCTAAATGAATTTGAACTGTAAGTGATGAAATTCAAACGCAATTTGCAATGTTTTGCTCGGGGTCAGCGGCACCTTTGACACGACTGATCTCACGCAGCTTGCATGCAGCTAGCAGGAAGGTGCGAGATCAGTCATGTCAAAGGTGCTGCTGACTCAACCCACTGCCACATAGCAGCTCAATACAATACATAACATAATATTTTGTAAGAGTTAATTTCGCGTGCACGCCGCCATTGAGAATGACAAGTGCCGGCTTCCGGTCGGCGCCAGTGTTTAATGGCGGTCTGAGCCTCGAGCTCCGAGGCAGGACTGCTTCGCTAGTTCGGGTCTTACCCGCTACGGCGAGTGGGGGACCCCTAAAATCACAGGCGCGGAGCCTGTGAACAAAGGAGATTCGTGGGCACCTTTTGCGCCCCCCGGCACTGTGAAGGAGCCTTTTTAAAGGCTTCTGAGCGGCATCGGGGTAAGCGCGGTGCTGAGAGTCGTCACCCAGCTAGCGGAGTGAAGCCGCGTCGCCATGAACGGAGAGCGCCGATTCCTTCCTGGAACTGCAAATTGACTACAACACCCGTGAGTAAGATTGGAAATTGACGGGACACTAAAATAAGAAATTTGGCTGAAAACGGGAAAGGCATAAATTAAGGAAGTCTGCCTCCCCGGAGCTGCAGGAGAAACAAAGCAACGAAAAATCAAGCTGCACTTGAAGGGAACCTTTCTTTTTTTTTAAGCTGTCAAACTGACATCGGACAGGCAGGAGAAGGGGGGAAAGGATTGGGACGTTGTTAACCTGCTGGAAAATTAGTGGGAAAATAAGACCTTCCACTGTCAAACCCCCCCAGGACGGGCTGCCTAAACAAGACACCGGGATATGAACTGTCATTTAAAACTTTTTAAAGTGGGGGCTTGTTTGTAACAAAGTTACTGGACTTTAGATTTACTCTGTTGCATGTTGGCTACATAGAAGACAAAGAGTTTACGGTTTGGACATTGGAAATTACTGGCTACTGTTATACTTTCTTGCTCCTTTGTTTTTCCTGGCCATTAGGATACAATTGAATGCTCCCTCTAGAGGGTCTCAAGTGAAATTGTTGCATTGGGAAAAGTAGCAGTGGGATTTTCCACTTGGAAACTAATTCTGTGAAAACGACCTTGAGGATATGAGTGGCCCAACAGAAGAGATAGTAACAAGGCTTAAAGCAAAACAATCCCAGAAGAAAAGGGGCTCGATATCAGGAACTGCACCAGCTGCACAGGAAAAAACAGCAGCTTCTATGGATCCTATGACACAGGCACTTCTTAAAATAAATCAATCTCTGGAAGCACTGACAAAGCTGTCGACAGAGAACTCCAAAAAATTAACAGAGTTGACAACAAGACTAGATGTGAACACAGCCAGCGTAAAGTCTAATACAGATTCTATAAATAGATTAATCCAGGAGAGTTCTGAAACACGAAAGATTGCAGAAAGTGCAAAAACTACGGCTGAGGAGACAAGGGAAAAGTTTGGGCCTATTATTAAAAAAGTGAACGAGCATGATGCAGCCCTCTCTTTATTGGAACTTCAGAGGAAAGAGAAGAATTTAAAACTAAGACTGGTTCCTGAAGGGGAAGGGGACAACCTTGTGGAATTCCTTACAGAGAACTTTGCAGTTTTTTGGAAAGAGGAATGGGCGGAAGATGATGAATTTGAGATAACAACAGCCTTTCGGCTGGGCAGGAGACAGGACAAGAAACCAAGGGATTGTCTAATTACACTGAGATCAAAAGAAGAAAGAGATAAAATATTGAACTTGCATTATCAAAAGGCACTGGTGATCCAAAACTGTCAAATACAGATTTTTAAGGACATTCCCAAGTATATTTTAGAGGTGAGAACCTTCTACAAAAGCTTAGCAGACCTGTTGAAGAAAAACACCATACCATTCAGATGGGAGTTCCCACAAGGACTGTCCTTTAACTTTAAAGGAAGAAAGATCAAAATAAAAACAATTCAGGATAAAGAACAATTTCTGGAGAGATACCTGGAGGATTTGCAGAAAGGAACTGTAGAGGAGAAAGAACCACCTGATATAGCAAATCTATCATTTGGACTTTTACCACCACCATCGGAGGAAGAACAGGAGCTTGGAGCAGTTGGAGGAACAGGTATTTAAACACAAAATGTCTCTGCAACTTCTTAGTTGGAACTGTAATGGCTTGAACCTTCCTCGGAAAAGACGACAAGTTTTTCACATCTTGAAGAGAGAACAATTAGATGTAATATGTTTGCAAGAAACCCATATTGCCAGGATACACAGGAAATTATTGATAAATAAGAGACTTGGTCAAGAATTTATCTCATCAGACAAAGTGAAAAAAAGAGGTGTGGTGATTTATGCAAAGGAAAAATTGGCCCCAAAATTGATATTTAAAGATGAACAAGGAAGATACCTGGCAATTGAAATACAAATCCAAGGAGAAAAGATTTTGATTGTCGGAGTATATGCCCCAAATGAAGGGAAGGCAGAATTCTTTAAGAAGTTGCATGAGACACTAGTTGACTTTATAGACTATAAAATCGTAATGATGGGAGATATGAATGGAGTTGTCTCAACAAACATGGATAAAGCACAGAGACAAGTGATCTCAAAAGAAGGGAGACTACCAAAGATCTTTTTTGAAATGACTGAAACTATGGACTTGATTGATATTTGGAGAACAAGGAATCCTCTAGAGAGAGAGGGAACTTTCTTTTCTGAGGCAAAAATGACATGGACAAGAATAGACCAAATTTGGATTTCTAGCAGTCTGGCGTCAAGAACAAAAAAAGTAGAAATATGCCCAAAAACTTGCTCCGACCATAATGCTGTGAAGATGGAGATGAAATTAACAACAACTGGATCCTTTAGATGGAGAATGAATGACACCCTTTTTAGGGATGAAGAGATTTACAAGAAGGCCCTTAAAACACTAAAAGACTATTTTGAGATTAACAGGAAAACAGATGTGGAGAAAAGAACAATTTGGGACGCAAGCAAAGCCGTGATGCGAGGTTTCCTAATTCAACAGAATTCTATAAAGAGGAAGAAACAAAACGAGAGGAAAGAAAAAATCCTAGAAAAAATAAAAGAAGGAGAGAAGAAATTGAGGTCCAAACCAAAGTCCCATGAGATTTTGAGAGAAATAAAGTTTTATCAGATGCAGTACATGGAGCTCATGAACCAACAAATAGAATGGAAGATAAAGCAAATGAGACAAAGAACTTTCGAATCAGCGGATAAATGTGGGAAACTTCTGTCATGGCAATTGAAAAAAAGGCAGAAAATGAACACTGTGACAAGTCTAGAAATGGATGGAAAAATTATCCACAAACCTAATGAAATAAACAATTGTTTTCAAAGTTTTTTTAAGAAATTGTATGCACAAGGGCCAATTAATGAACAAGAAATAGAAGAATTCATCAGAAAATATGGTTTACCAAAAATTCCAGAACAAAGTAAAAGGATCTTAAATGAGGAAATAACAGAACAAGAAATAGAGGGTGCCATCCAAAATATGAAATTGGGAAAATCACCAGGACCAGACGGCCTGACGGCTAAATACTACAAAATGCTGAAAGAATGGTTGATACAACCATTGAAGGAAGTTTGCAATGAAATTCTGAAGGGGAAAAAGGCACCTGAATCGTGGAAAGAGGCTTTCATCTCACTTATACCGAAAACAGAAACTGAGAAGAACCAGGTCAGAAACTACCGCCCTATATCCTTACTTAATGTGGATTACAAAATTTTTGCAGACATTTTGGCAAAAAGATTGAAAAGAGTGTTGATAGAGGAGATTCATAAGGACCAAACAGGCTTTCTCCCAGGGAGACATATGTCAGACAATGTGAGGAACATTATAGACATTTTGGAGTTGCTAGATGTTGACATTAATAGGAAGGCAGTTCTGATTTTTGTGGATGCGGAGAAAGCCTTTGACAATATCTGTTGGACTTTTATGAAAAAGAATCTCCAAGGGATGGGGGTAGGTCAAGGTTTTGAAAACGGTACAGGTGCAATATATTCCAAACAAAAGGCCAAGTTAATTGTAAATAATGTGGTAACAGAAGAAATACCCATAGAAAAAGGTACACGGCAGGGATGCCCAATATCCCCTTTGCTTTTTATATCAGTCCTGGAGGTTTTGTTAAACATGATTAGAAAGGACCAGTTGGTTAAAGGAGTTCAGGTCGGAGCTAGACATTACAAATTAAGAGCATTCGCAGATGATCTAGTATTGACCTTGCAACAGCCAGACACTAGTACTAAAAGAGTATTAGAATTAATTGAAATATTTGGTCGAGTAGCAGGTTTCAAATTGAACAAACAAAAAACGAAAGTGCTGGAAAAAAATTTAACAATGGAAGAAAGAGAGAGTTTTCAGAATGAAACAGGCTTGGAAATAACAAAAAGGGTAAAATACCTGGGGTTAAACTTAACATCCAAGAACGTGAACCTATTTAAGGACAATTATGAAAAAAGTTGGTCAGAGGTAAAGAAGGATCTGGAAATATGGTCAAGGTTGAAACTTTCCTTGTTAGGCCGAATTGCTACTATTAAGATGAATGTATTGCCTAGAATGCTGTTTTTATTCCAGACGTTGCAGATTTTGGACAAGATGGATTGTTTCAAGAAGTGGCAGAAAGACATATCAAAATTTGTCTGGCAGGGCAAAAAGCCCAGAATTAAATTTAAGATTTTAACTGATGCAAAGGATAGAGGGGGGTTTGCCCTGCCGGACTTAAGACTTTATTATGAATCGGCAGCTTTCTGCTGGTTGAAACACTGGCTACTTCTTGAGAACACTGACATTTTGGACCTGGAAGGGTACGACAATAGTTTTGGTTGGCATGCATACTTATGGTACGACAAGGTAAAGGTGTATAAAAGCTTTAAAAATCATATTGTAAGGAAAGCATTGTATAATGTTTGGATTAGATATAAAGATCTGCTGGAAAGTAAAACCCCTAGGTGGGTGTCACCAATGGAAGCTAGGGAAGTAAAAAAGCTTAATATGGACTCTAAATGGCCAAAATACCATGAGATTTTAGAATATGATGGTGAAAGGGTGAAACTTCAGAGTTATGAGAAACTAAAGCCTAAGGTCCGAGATTGGTTGCATTATCATCAGATAAATGAGACATTTAAACAGGACAGGAAAATAGGATTTCAGAAAGAGAGGTCAAAACTAGAGACAGAATTGTTGGAACCCAATACTAAGAACTTATCAAAAATGTATAACTTGCTGTTGAAATGGAATACTCAGGATGAAACGGTGAAATCAGCAATGATTAAATGGGCACAAGATATTGGTCATGATATTATGTTTGCTGACTGGGAACAGTTATGGACCACCGGTATCAAATTTACTGCATGTAATGCTTTAAAAGAAAATATTATGAAAATGATCTATCGGTGGTACATGACCCCAGTCAAGCTTGCAAAAATTTACCATTTGCCTAATAATAAGTGCTGGAAATGTAATGAGACTGAAGGCACCTTTTATCACCTTTGGTGGACCTGCCCAAAGGTTAAAGCTTTCTGGGAAATGATCTATAATGAAATTAAGAAGGTCCTTAAGTGGACTTTTCCTAAGAAACCAGAGGCTTTTCTCTTGGGCATGGTTGGCCAATTGGTGCCAAAGAAGGATAGGATTTTCTTTATGTACGCCACTACAGCAGCAAGAATTCTACTGGCAAAGTATTGGAAGATGCAAGAACTACCTACTCTGGAAGAATGGCAAACAAAGGTGATCGACTTCATGGGACTGGCCGAGATGACGGGCAGAATCCGTGACCAGGGGAAAGAGTCAGTGGAAGAGGACTGGAAGAAACTTAAAATATATCTTAAAAACAATTGTAAAATTGAGGAATGTTAAGATGTCAGGGGGTAAGAGGTAAAGAATTGCAGCAGTAATCAAAAAAATATTAAAGGAAACTTTATGAAAGGGAATTAAGACAATGGACCTAAGGGTTGCTAAAGAACCATTAAACAAGGATGCAGGGATGGGGAGGTATGGGGAAGTCAAAAGAAAGAAGGGTATGAAATTATGATTTTGAAGCTATATTGTTTTATACTGTTTTTATTATCTGTCTGAAAAATGAATAAAAATTATTATAAAAAAAAAAGAGAATGACATTTGCCTTTGTTGACTCGTCTGACAAGTGCCGCCATTCTGAATGCCAAGTATCGCCTCTGGCGCGGCGCGTCTTTGGTAAATGAGTGCACAAAGTCGAAAGTCCTTTTGTGAAACAGTAGGTATACATTTCGGTGATACCTAGATATATACGTATTTTGTGTTTCTAGCTAGATCAAAATTATTTATTATTTCATAACAGGTAGATAGTTAAGAGCTTAGGTGGCTTCAGCAGCCAACACCTGGCACCCCCCCCCCCCGAATTTGGTGCCTGGGTAAAGATGGCCCTGGTGCAAGGGGTTCCCTTTCCTTTTTGCTAAAGGTTTTGGGCGGCCAGAGATGAGATTGCATGGAGTTTTCCACAATATCTCAGTGGTGTGGATGGGGCTGGCTTCAGAAGAAGGACAGGCTCTAGCCACCTTGCAGAACCTCAGGGTTGGCCAGGTTTGTCAGAAGATATTGTGAGCTAGGCTGGCCAAGGTGTCTCTGGTTTGCATTGTCGTTTCGCTGCCTGGTCCTGGACTTGGTTGGCCCACCAAGTGCTGTGTTGAACCAGCTGCCCAAAATATTTATTACCCCAGAATGCCTCTGGACCCAGAAAGATGGTGGGGGAATGAAAATGCCAGATGGGCAGAGCTTTGGAGGGTGCCCTGCCTTGTTCCGTTACACACCATGGCTGACCACAGCCACCCCCCAGAACCTGCCATTCATTCACTGGCATCGTTTGTGGGCCCACCCAGACTGCAGCACCCCAGATGCCCACCACAAAGTCTGACCCTAACAGTGCAACTGCGTCTGGCCATGGGTGTGAAAGAGAAAACAACACTGAGCCAGGTGCGCCCACAGCCATACAGGAAGGGGGGAAAGGATGGTTGTTGTGCCATCAGTTGGCAGGTGCAGTTGCTTGCTTGTATGAACATCCCTCGCCTAAGCTCAGCCTTCTCTGCCAATTAAAAAAAACTGGCTCCAGAAGGAAAACTTCCTCCTGTTTCCATGGTGCATGCACACACAGAAGTGACATTTCTCTAGCCCAGCCAGTTAAGCAATGACAAATCCTATCTGACAGACTCATTCTTAACTAGTGAGAATTAGAGCAGGGGAGTGTCGGCGTGTTCATTATGACATCAGAGTTTACAACCCAGCTTGATGTTGCGATTCTAAGAGAGCTTCAGTTGCTAGAAGCAGATCATCATTTCCCCTTGAGACATGGGCTTTCCCTGAAAGAGATGATTGCTTTCTGCAAAAAATGTTGCGTAAGTTGAGTGCCGCGTGCCAATCTTCCTTTGCAAAGTGTCTTAAAGGTAAATGTAAAGGTACCCCTGTCTGTACGGGCCAGTCTTGACAGACTCTAGGGTTGTGCGCTCATCTCACTCTAGAGGCCGGGAGCCGTCCGCAGACACTTCCGGGCCACGTGGCCAGCGTGACGAAGCTGCTCTGGCGAGCCAGAGCCACACACGGAAACGCCGTTTACCTTCCCACTAGTAAGCGGTCCCTATTTATCTACTGCACCCGGGGGTGTTTTAGAACTGCTAGGTTGGCAGGCGCTGGGACCGAGCAACGGGAGCGCATCCTGCCGCGGGGATTCGAACCGCCGACCATGCGATCGGCAAGTCCTAGGCGCTGAGATTTAACCCACAGTGCCACCCGCGTCCCCGCAAAGTGTCCTACGCTACAGAAAATACTATGATCAGAACCTGAGTCCTTTGTTGCACTGCCATCCTCATGTCTCCAATGGTATCAGTGGGAGCTTTCTTCCCCAAGCCAAACAACAGCTGGGGCAGTTGGCTGTGTTTTAATTATGATAGTGGAGGAGAGGAGGGTGAAACCAGGGGTGGCCTGTTCAATTTAACCACTTGAGCTGAAACCGGACTTGCCGTACCACCACCCTGCTGGTGCCACACCACACCAGCCTTCCTTATTTGCTTTGTGTGTTGGTGCCCACAAAGCACCAGCAACAGTGCCAGCTTTGAATGACGCTTCTCTGCTGGTGAGGGTGGGGAGCCTGGGCTAGGGCGAGCTTTGCACACTGTAGGCACATTCAGATACATCAGTAGCCCACACAATCTCTGGAATTAGGATGGAACAACGGAACAGTTAGCTTCTGGAACATGCCTGAACCGCACATCTATTTTTAGGAAGTAAGCACTGGTTTTCATAAAAAGCAAGATGTAGTGTAGTCAGTTGCTGCACCACCCTCTTGCTCATTAGTCAAGCGCCGGCCTTTTGCACCCAACAAATGCAAAATTACATAAATGGAAGGGCAGCCATTGGTAAAGAGCTTGAATGCTCTTGTAGCGTAAGGCTCAGCAGTCCTACAGACTCTTTTGACCCTTCTCTATGCTTATATTTCTTTCTTTTTTCTTTATGCTGGCCATCTTTTCATAAGGCACGCAAAAAATCAACGTCGCCACCGCCAACGTCACCACCACCTTCAATGCCAGAAACTTCGAAAAAGGAAGTTAAGGTACATGCCAGACTTTCTATACAGGCAATTTTGCCTTCCTAGAGGCATCTGGGGGGCCACTGGGAGAACAAGATGCTGGACTACATGGGCCATTGGCTTAATCCAGCAGAGCTCTTCTTACGTTCTTAAGCGCTTTTCCTTCACTGCCACCATTCCTGCTTCCAGGTAGGTTGTTTTTTTTTAGTGAGAACTATAAGGTTGTGGCCTAGCTGTTAGACACAGGTGGGAAAAGACCATTTTCAACATCCAGTTTGCATCTTTTCAGTTTTGTGTCTTGTTTGGCTGACGGAAACTATTAAAAGTCTGACACAATATGACTGATTCTTGTATGAGAGAGAAAACTAACAGGGAAAGGGATTTGTGCCTCGGCCCCTTTCTGCTTATGTTGTAGTGACAACTGAGTCATTGTTTCCTACTTTTAGGCTGCTATTACCATCCAGAAATGGTGGCGTGGTACTCTAGTCCGCCGTAGCCTGCAACACGCCATCGTCTGTGCATGGTTGGTCCAGAAATGGTGGCGCATGATTTCCTTCCGGAGACGAGAAGAGAAAAGGGCAATGGCATTATCGACGTACATTTGGTCTGAGAAGGCTTCCGTCCTCTTGCAATCAATGTTTAAGATGTGGCTTATGAGAACACGGTACAAGAAGTATCAAAGGGCAGCCCAGATCATCCAAAGTAACTGGCGGCACCACAGCTTCCGGAAATCCTCCGGCTCCTATTCTCTTAGCAACCTGAATCAGGATGGCATAGATTTGAACATTGAGATTGTTGTTGAGTAAAGAGTCTCTGTGGAGAAGGTAGAAGAGACTGCTTTCAAACTCAGACTCCAGGGAGTGAAATAAATGCATGCTTTGTCATACAGTTGTACGGCTGCTGTCTGTTTACTGTGGGTGGACGATTGCCATGGATTTGACTGAAAGCAAAGGCTGATCACACTCTAGGATTTGACAAAATGAATGCTGATGTTCATTAATAGTCCAGGGTGGGCAAGGGGTGTCTCTTGATGGGACCCTATTGTTAGATGATTAATTATTAGATTATTTATTAGAGTCTCTGGAATGAGTAAGTCACCAGTGTTTGTAGATTGTGTATGTGTGTCAGCAGTCTGAGGCAGGTAAACACAGGCAGGCACAGCAGATAGGTACACAGAGTGAGCCATGAGCTAAAGGCTGGAAGCATCTTGGAAGCACAGTGCTTCTTTCTAGAGATCTGATGTCAGGTAGCATGAGGGTATGGTACTATGGTGTGCATTTTTGTGTTTTTATATTGTAAACCAACCTTGTGCTCCTTGGCTGAAGGGTGGTATAGGAATTTAATAAATAATCCTAGAATCAAAGAATTGTAGGATTGGAAGGGACCCTGAGGGTCATCTCGTTCAACCCCCTGCACTGCAGGAATCTCAACTAAAGCATCCATGACAGATGACCATCCAGCCTCTGCTTAAAAACCTTCACGGAAGGAGAGTTCACCACCTCCTGAGGGAATCCGTTCCACTGTTGAATGGCTCTTGCTGTCACAACAAAGTTCTTCCTGATGTTTAGTCAGAATCTCTTCTATTGTAACTTGATAGTTACAAGAATAATAAAAATAGTTTACAATGCATAAATAGCTTCTCACATACATGGAGTCATTTCCAATGTAATGTTTGGCTTCCACTGGACAGCTCTTGGAATGTTTCTTCTGGGCAAAATGTGTAAAAGAGTTTAAATAGGTCGTTCACATACAGCATACCCCTAGACAATCTATGAATTGTGAAGTTCTGGTGTTCATTGTGTAGTCGTCACTCAGAATACTGCATGGATGAACCATTCTGACATGATATTTTCACGTGCAAACATCTAGGAACATTGGAAGCTACCTTATACCAGGTCAGAAAAATTGCGCAGTTTGCTCATCAAGAGATTGGAACTGGCTTTCTAGGCTCTCACATCACATCCTACTCAATCCTTTTTAACTGGAGGTACTGAGAACTGAAATTTGGGGTAGCCTGCATGGAAACATGTGCTCTGCCATGAAACTATGGACCCTCCACTAAACTAACATCCCTATGAACCTGTGCCCCCACCCTCTAACCTGCTGTTATTGGACTACATATCCCGTCATCCCTGGCCTTTGGTCATGCTGGCCAGGGCTATTAGGAGTTGGCATCCAGCAACATCTAGGGGGCTTGATGTTCCTGACGGCAGCCATATTAGGAATTATATAGAAGTTGTGCCGCAGAGGCAACACTTTACTACAAAGCTGGCTGCTTATCCTCCTCTGACCCCAAACTGCGATCCTTTTGCTGTGCTGACTACTGTTCCTTAGATCACTATGACAATGCGAAAGGAAGAGTAGTTTGGGGGTCAGTTTGTTAGTTTAATTAGTTCTATCATGACATGAGGCAAGCAAAAGAAGATACCACAATAAAGTCTCTCTCTCTCTCTCTCTCTCTCTCTCTCTCTCTCTCTCTCTCTCTGTGTGTGTGTGTGTGTGTGTATGCACACCACACCAGGGACTATCAGAGCAGGGCCAGGAGAGCCTCAAGCTCAAAGGAGGCCTCAAATTCAGCATCTGTTAAGTTCTGCAACTTGTTTTTATGCACATAGGACCGAAATGCAACATTCACAGTTTAGAACATTTAAGCAAGTAAGAAACGTGATTTGGCAAAATGCTTTTAAAATTTTGTTTAACTGATACAGATATAGTTATATTAAAGAGTTTTAAATGGTAATGACTCAGCAGAAGGCCTACCCCCCCCCCTAGTATTATGACTGTGAAGTATTATGACCCACATTCCTCTGTGGCAGGAAGTTTGTGCTGGATCATTCTGTGAGCCAAAGTGTTAGCTTGGAGTCAGAGGCAGGCCCTTCTGCCATTTGTTTTCCTTTTATTTTTGGAGAATGTTTGCTTGCAAAACACAACAACAACAACAACAAAAAACAAAACCACAGTGAAGAACTGATGGCGTTCACCACATTTTGTTGCCTGGAAGGCCTTTTGAAGAGGAGGAGAATGGGAAGCTCTCCTTTCCCCCTTCCCTCATTGCCTAGAATTCCTTCACTGCTACCTACCTAGGCAATTATAATTCCACCATTGCCGCAAGTGTGCCTAGGCAACATTATTCACTCATTGTCTTTTTACAAAAAGGTTATGATCATTTTGAACCTTAAAACAGGAAAAACCTTGGATCTACCTATCCAGAATTTGGTAGGGTTAATCTCTTGGCTGGCTACTATGTACCTATGTGGGGGGAAACTCAGAAATTTACAGCTGTTCTGGTTTCCGGGCAGAAGTCAATGAGAGGACTGTAGCTTTGGTTTTCCTAATATTGTGAAAGTCTCCCAAACCAATCTGAGGTGAATGTAGCCCTAATCAAAAGCACTAGAACAGGTTGTGAAGTCAAGTGGATGAGGGGAGAGTTCATGTAGCTCTAGTGCTTCTCCTTGTCCGCATCCCCGAAAAGGTCTTATAATAGTCAAGGTTCTGAAGGATAAATGGATAGGATGGATTGAATGAGAATACAGCTATAGATAAAATGCAAAACTTACCACTCTAGCCAAAACTGGGAGGAGAGAAGAGTGATACTGTTTAAGCAACTATTCTAACTAGACTAGTAGTGTAAGTAACTAAGACACAGGAGAGGCAACAATTATTATTTTTTAATGAAGAAGGGACAGGAATGGATTGTGAAGAATGGAAAAGAGTTGAGAAGGCTTTGCCCATGGAGGGCTCCTTGAAAAAAGAGGGTGGAAACAGTTTACTGCCTATGGGTGGGCTTTTTCAAAATGGGTGGTGAGTGGGAGAGAAGAAGCATTGGGACTTATTCACCTCCTGTTTGCTTTGCTGGTCTTGCAGAGCAAACAACAGGCACCTAATCTCCCCACTGAGGAGTGACTGGAAAACAGGACAGATAGTGGAAAAAACAAGGGGATTGACTGATGTGTTGTTGTGTTTACTGTGTTTGTTTTGCTACCTGCCAGCTACATCAAACAAGTATGAAGCTTTTGAGTGTGTGTGCATGTGTTGGAGTGGAGGAAGAAGCATGGGAACTACTGTGCTTGCTTTGCTGCCTACCAGCCATTGTCCAGAAAGTGGGAGAAGCAACAAGAGGAACAGCCATTTTAGATCTGGTCCTAACCAATGTTGATGACCTGGTTAGTGGGGTAGAAGTGGAAGGATCATTAGGCGCGAGTGATCATGCTCTTCTGAAGTTTACTATACAGCGGAAAGGAGCAGCCAAGCATACTAGGACTCAATTTCTTGACTTTAAGAAAGCCGACTTCATAAAACTTAGGGAAGTGCTGGGTGAGATCCCATGGACAGTAATACTAAAAGGAAAGGGAGTTCATGATGGCTGGGAGTTTGTTAAGAGGGAGATAGTAAAAGCACAACTTCAGGCAATACCAATGAGACGGAAACATGGAAGGTGCCTAAAGAAGCCAGGGTGGCTATCTAAAGAACTTTTAACTGAGTTAAGATTAAAAAAGGATGTGTACAAAAAATGGAAAAGGGGGGAAACCACCAAAGAGGAATTCAAACAAATAGCCAGCACGTGTAGACACAAAGTCAGAAAAGCTAAAGCACAGAATGAACTCAGGCTTGCTAGAGAGGTTAAAAGCAACAAAAAAGGCTTTTATGGGTATGTTCGTAGCAAAAGGAAGAACAAAGAAACAGTGGGGTCACTCAGAGAAGATGGTGAAATGCAAACAGGGGACACAGAAAGGGCTGAACTCCTCAATGCCTTCTTTGCCTCAGTCTTCTCCGATAAAGAAAACAATGCCTGACCTGAAGAATTTGGAGCAAATGATTCAGCAGAGGAAACACAGCCCAGAATAACTAAGGAGATAGTACAAGAATACTTGGCTAGTTTAGATGTATTCAAGTCTCCAGGGCCAGATGAACTGCATCCAAGAGTATTAAAAGAACTGGCAGATGTGATCTCAGAACCACTGGCAGTCATCTTTGAGAATTCCTGGAGAACAGGCGAAGTCCCGGCAGACTGGAGGAGGGCAAATGTTGTCCCTATTTTCAAAAAGGGGAAAAGAGAGGACCCAAATAATTACCGCCCAGTCAGTCTGACATCAATACCAGGGAAGATTCTGGAGCAGATCATTAAGCAAACAGTCTGTGAGCACGTAGAAAGGAATGCTGTGATCACCAATAGTCAGCATGGATTTCTGAAAAATAAGTCATGTCAGACTAACCTGATCTCGTTTTTTGACAGAATTACAAGCCTGGTAGATGAAGGGAACGCAGTGGAAGTAGCCTACCTTGATTTCAGCAAGGCATTTGACAAGGTGCCCCATGATATTCTTGTAAAGAAGCTGGTAAAATGCGGTCTTGACTATGCTACCACTCAGTGGATTTGTAACTGGCTGACTGACCGAACCCAAAGGGTGCCCATCAATGGTTCCTCTTCATCCTGGAGAAGAGTGACTAGTGGGGTGCCACAGGGTTCTGTCTTGGGCCCGGTCTTATTCAACATCTTTATCAACGACTTGGATGATGGACTCAAGGGCATCCTGATCAAATTTGCAGATGACACCAAACTAGGCGGGGTGGCTAACACCCCAGAGGACAGGATCACACTTCAAAACGACCGTGACAGATTAGAGAACTGGGCCAAAACAAACAAGATGAATTTTAACAGGGAGAAATGTAAAGTATTGCACTTGGGCAAAAAAAACGAGAGGCACCAATACAAGATGGGTGACACCTGGCTTGAGAGCAGTACATGTGAAAAGGATCTCGGAGTCTTGGTTGACCACAAACTTGACATGAGCCAACAGTGTGACGCGGCAGCTAAAAAAGCCAATGCAATTCTGGGCTGCATCAATAGGAGTATAGCATCTAGATCAAGGGAAGTAATAGTGCCACTGTATTCTGCTCTGGTCAGACCTCACCTGGAGTACTGTGTCCAGTTCTGGGCACCACAGTTCAAGAAGGACACTGACAAACTGGAACATGTCCAGAGGAGGGCAACCAAAATGGTCAAAGGCCTGGAAACGATGCCTTATGAGGAACGGCTAAGGGAGCTGGGCATGTTTAGCCTGGAGAAGAGGAGGTTAAGGGGTGATATGATAGCCATGTTCAAATATATAAAAGGATGTCACATAGAGGAGGGAGAAAGGTTGTTTTCTGCTGCTCCAGAGAAGCGGACACGGAGCAATGGATCCAAACTACAAGAAAAAAGATTCCACTTAAACATTAGGAAGAACTTCCTGACAGTAAGAGCTGTTCGACAGTGGAATTTGCTGCCAAGGAGTGTGGTGGAGTCTCCTTCTTTGGAGGTCTTTAAGCAGAGGCTTGACAACCATATGTCAGGAGTGCTCTGATGGTGTTTCCTGCTTGGCAGGGGGTTGGACTCGACGGCCCTTGTGGTCTCTTCCAGCTCTATGATTCTATGATTCTATGGTCCAGGCCGCTTTGAACCCCTGAGAGGGCCTGTGCTCCACTGCTGTAAGTGAGCCTTTCCCTTTCATACAGCCTTTGCCCAAACCACTCTTGGGAAGCAAAGAGGGCTGGAGAGAAGCAGGGAAGGTGTTAATCCACTGCCTGCTTTAGACACACAGTGTCTCAGCTGGATCAAATCTGTAGCTTTCTGTGCCAGTCCTGGGGGATTCAGGGAGAGAATCAGAGACAGAGAGAGCACTCCGGTCTCCTCCAGCCTGGAGGGGACACAAACCACAGGGGACAGCAGCCAGTGAGAAGAACCCAGAATTATTAATAAAACGCCTTTGTGTTCTTGTTGCCAGTGTAGAACTCTGCGGAGAGGGTTCTGTAGCCAAATTATCTGTGGATCTTTTTAATAAACTCCCTAATTATCTCACCAACTGTCCCTCGCTCACTTTGTATAACTCCTTGCCCTGCTTTGCTATTTACCCACCTTTTGGGCTGTCAGTTTAGCTAATGATTCCTTTATTAAAAACACAGCCATCTAGCCGGCTGAGCTGGTTATCTTTCTGAATCTTGCGTTCTGCTTTCTTTGTCTGCCCATGGCATGAGGAAGGGGGAAAAATATGACCCCCTTTTATTTCCTTCATGCCCTGCTTCCCTTAATCAGATCTAACTGCCGCTCTCTGCACCTTCTCGGCTCAGTCTCTTTTGTCTTTCATTGTTCTTTTTTTTTACTTCCTACTGGTTTTCTTGCTTCATTCTTTTATTTTAAGCAACATCCACACACTGAAAATTTAAGGTCCATTTAGCGCACATGGCTTTTTTCAAAGAATTCTAGGAAATGTAGTTTGTTAAGGGTGTTGGGGATGGTTGCTCTCTGATGGATAAACTACAGTTCCCATGATTCTTTGGGGAAGCCATGTGTGAATGTGTGTACCATTAAATGTGCTTTAAACGTATGGTGCAGATACTATTTCCCCCACTGTTTATCACCCCTCTTCTTTGTTTCTCATCCACACATCTTTCTTTCTTTCAGTTATACCTTCTCCTCCCTTAAAAGGTGCGCATGATTTCTGTCCCTCTTTTTTTTTTTGCAATTTGGCAAGTGCCTGGTTCAAAGGGACTTCCCTTGAAAGGAAAAGAAATGGTGGTATGGGCATGTGCGGATGTGATCCAGGGAGTCTGCCATCTGCCATTTGGCATGGAACAATAAACTGTAAGGGGACCAGGGGTGGAAAGGGTGAATGGGAAGAAGCATGTCTGAGTTTCCCATTCTTCAACTCCCACTGTTGCCACTTCTAAGTAGCAGGAAGGCAGAGGAGTCATGTGATACTCTGCTTGAACAGGGAGAAGGAGGGAGGCGGATGTAGCATAAAAGGACACTAAACGGATGCTGTTCACAAACCACAGCTCAGCAACTTCAGAAACCAACCCAGAAGAAGAAGAGAAGAGTTTGGATTTGATATCCCGCTTTATCACTACCCAAAGGAGTCTCAAAGCAGCTAACATTCTCCTTTCCCTTCCTCCCCCACAACAAACACTCTGTGAGGTGAGTGGGGCTGAGAGACTTCAGAGAAGTGTGACTAGCCCAAGGTCACCCAGCAGCGGAGACGCGAACCTGGTTCACCAGATTACGAGTCTACCGCTCTTAACCACTACACCACACCAGCTTCATAGCCCAGAGCAGCAGTCAAGTCATAGGATCTTCTGTGACTTTCAGGGCAGTTATATGGTAGAAAGCCAGTGTACAACCACCTCCCCAAAAAACACTGAGGATTTGCTTTGAATTCACCAGCTACCTTCTCAAAATATCAGGACACAGTGGGCCCTGGGGAAAGTGTCCTCTGATCTAGCCAACGGGCAGTGCTTAGAGTGCCAGGCCAGAAGAGGGAGAATTAAGGGGTGCCCAGCCCAGTCTTCAGCATTGGTGCTGACCTTTAAAGCCCTAAACGGCCTTGGCCCAGTATACCTGAAGGAGTGTCTTCTCCCCCATCATTCTGCCTGGACACTGAGGTCCGGCTCCAAGGGCATTCTGGCAGTTCCCTCACTGTGTGAAGTGAGGTTACAGGGAACCAGGCAGAGGGCCTTCTCGGTAGTGGCGTCCACCCTGTGGAACGCCCTCCCATCAGATATCAAGGAAATAAAGAACTACTTGACTTTTAGAAGACATCTGAAGGCAGCCCTGTTTAGGGAAGTTTTTAATGTTTGATGTTTTATCGTGTTTTTAATATTCTGTTGGGAGCTGCCAGAGTGGCTGGGGTATAAATATATGATGATGGTGATGATGATTCAGCAGTGCCAAGGTTCTGGGAGCCCTGGCATATGCCGAGTGCTGCCACTGACCCTGCTAAATAGAAACCCTCTTCTTGCAAGTCTTTCTTGTTTCTTCAGCTCCATCCGCCAAAAACCCAGTTCCAGCAATGCATTCTTATTGGCATTTGACTAAGGAAGGAGGGAGGAGGAGTTTGGCCTGGCATATCTGTAGGGAAGCTCCTGAAATTAAGTGACAGATGGCCATGGTCTCAGGTGTCTTCAGAGGGATCCTGTGGTCTTCCTACCCACAGGAATTGGGGTCAAATCTGTAACTGAGGCAAACATAGCATGAGGCAGCAGAGCACAGCAGCAGGAGCTGCAAGCTATAGGAGAAAGGACAGAACTATTTTGCACTGGCATCGCCAAGGCAAGACCCTCCTCAAACTGCTAGTTTGCTGAATGCAATGCAAGCCTCCCTCAGAAGGCTGCAAGCATCTATTCCTTCCTTCCTGCTCTGCTTTTGGGGAATTGGGCCAGAGACATCTATGAGCAAAGCCCTGGCAACAGGCTCGTCCTCTCTCTGCAAATGAGATAGCTAGCCGTGTTCAGCTCTCTCCCTCTTTCTCTCCTGGCAATGGGCTCTGTACGTGATAATGATATATTAATTTACATTAATTATAGCATTAATACATCCTCAGGGCTTCTCAGGAGCAGCAGCTAATTACTCTGTCACACGGATGCTCTGGGATACGGTCCCTGCGTTAGGAAGCCTAGAATCAGGCAGAGCTTTTGTTGGGAGGGATGAACCCGAAGGCAGAGGTGGCGGTCAGGGTGGGCTATAAAAAGGTCGCTCTGTCTCTCGTACAGGTGTGTGAGTCAGGCTGTGATTACCACGTTCACTGCACCTCAGGAAGCATCACAATAAAACAATGGCAGGGCGTTTGGAAACACCCACAAATCCTGGGCACACAAAGGCTCGCTCAGATAACTGAGCCTGCTGCAAAATAGTATGCAAAATACTATCCCCAATGGCCATCAGCTATGTTTTCACAAATATAACCTGCCTGTTCTCTGTTCTCACTTCCAAGGTGAGCGTGTATCTGATATTAGAATAACATGTGACCTCCTACCATCTCATCCCAGGAGTCTCATCCCACTTCTCATCTCGTTCTGTACAATAGTATGGAGAGCCTTTGAAATCTATAGGGTCCCAATTGATTCCCACTGTAAGAATGCATTGCCTAGAGTTGCAGTTCTGCCAAAATATGAGGCATTTTGTAGCAGAAGAATCTGACGTGAGGAGAGCAATTTGGTTTTGCAGAGCTATGATCCACTTGAATATGCAACAGTCTTTCAACATAAGATAAAGTCTTTAAACTTGTGGCTATGCCTTCCATAGGTAATCATGAGAAGCTTCTGCTCTGTCCTGCGCTTAGCTTTATGGAAACAAATTCTTCTGATGCCACCTTATTCTCTTGATGTATCTACTGCACGATCTACAGAACAATCTGCCACACTGAGTTCCAGTGGGCTTCCAAATACGTGTGTAGTACCTGCACCCTTAGTCTGCAAACGCAGAGCCCATTCACTTCTTGAGACATTTAATACAGAATACTGTAGATAGGGAAATCTCGTGATGCCAAGATGGTATTGGTTTTTATTTTCTGACTACTGATTCTGAATTAAAACCAGATAGTGATACCTAAATTGATAATGACCAAAGCCCTTTACAGACATTGCCCCCATCATCCTTGCATCAAGCTATCTAGTGGACCTTTTTCTACAGTAATGCCTCCTTCTACAGAGAGCCAGTGTGGTGTAGTGGTTAAGAGCAGTAGTCTTGTAATCTGGGGAACCGGGTTCGCGTCTCCGCTCCTCCACATGCAGCTGCTGGGTGACCTTGGGCCAGTCACACTTCTCTGAAGTCTCTCAGCCCCACTCACCTCACAGAGTGTTTGTTGTGGGGGAGGAAGGGAAAGGAGAATGTTAGCCGCTTTGAGACTCCTTAGGGTAGTGATAAAGTGGGATAGCAAATCCAAACTCTTCTTCTCCTCCGACCCAGGAAAGCTGCCCTTAAAAATTTCCCACAATGCCCCAGAATTCCAGGGCATTGCAGAAATATTTAAGCAGCGGCTTCCCAGACCCAGCTACTCAGTGTGGCAGGCCGAAAGCAAGCACCAAGAGAAGCCCTACTGGGGCCTCAGCAGCTGCCCAAGAATAACAGTTGCCAAGGTTTGGCATGGAACTGGCAGAACAATATTGGCTTGTCTTAGGGCCACTTACTAAACTCATGGCCAAGCAAGTGGAAACCACTATGCTACCATAATTCACTGAAAGGAAGCTACTTAATGACTTGATTCCTAGTTTCACAGTTGTATTCTATAGCTGCACCCATAGACTCCTCAAGTAACCATCAATTTTCCAAGCCCTCTTATCCAATGAGCAAATGCCTAGACCTGGCTTCTTTCATTCACACTCATTCTTTTTACCCCTAATACAAGGCCCCAGACACAACACCCCAATTCTAAGCACCACACTCCACATTCCCACCAGCTCCCTCCTGGTTTGCAAATGGTACCTGAATGGAGACGTCACTGTAGGAGCCCCCGATAACCCCTGTGATAGCTGTAGGTACATCATCATGAATGGCGTAGGACCCATCAGGGCAGATATGCTCAGAGCCGTCCACTCTGGTGAGGGAGGCACGCACAAAATCCAGGGATTGTTCTAGGGCATAGGTGTCCTTGGAACATGTGTCTAGGATGTGAGCTCCCAGGGTGATGCCCGGCAGAAGCTGCTGGTTCTTGTTGATCTCATCTAGGGCAAAGAGCATAGCTTCAAGGCGCTGGATGCCACGATGTTCATTGATCTTGCCACACTCCTCTGTAGGATTTCCTTTCTCGTGGACTGGGAACAGGCCCCCAATAACCAGGTCACCTTCCAAGCTGATCTCCTTCTTGGCTGCCACGTTGTATCCGGGGCTCTGGCCATGAATGCTGGTGTGGCACGCAACAGGATAGACCAGCAGAATCCATAGGGTGGCAGAGGATGCCATTGCACTGCCTCAAGAGGGCAGCAAGCACCTTTCCAAGCCACAAGGAGACCTCCCTGGTCAGAGCAAAGGTGTCAGATAGCCTACCATTTGTTGTGGGCAGTTGTGTCTCTGAAACACCTTTAATTCAACAGCAGTGTCCAATGGCCATCCTGCCGCAAGGAAACTCCAGCCTTAGGTGAATAAACAGTTATATTGTGATGTCCAAATATAGCCAAACAGAAGCAATTGCTGCTGGGAGTTGTGCTTTTTATCAGCCCCTTTGGAGAAAGAAAGACACAACAACCTGTGGGAGAAAGAGAGAGGAAAAAGAGGGGAGATAATTAGTTACAGCATGAAAGGCCCAGTGGAGATATCTTTTAAGTTCTGGATCTTTAGTTTTATGGTGCCACAAATGTGCCACTACTGGGTACTATAAATTTCATCACTTTTACAGGGGAATCCCTTAACTAGTCACTTCACAGCACATATTCAAGGTAGCTCCCTACTAAGAAAATGGTATTTGCTTAGGATAGGCAGGCACCAGCTTTTATGCTGAGCTCAGGCAAGCCTCAGGAAATATGTTCCTCAGGCACAACTAGGATTCCAAGCCATGAAAACTGTACTCATTTCATTGTTTATGCAGGCTGATTACTAGTAAAAAATAGATACCTTATGTCCATTCATTCATTTATTCATTCATTACAATTTCTCAAGAGTTACAAGGCTAACCAGGGAAGCACTATAAACTATATTAGTTACAATAAAAGACAAACAAAACCCCCACTTCTATACAGACTGTTCATATTTTTTTATGTGATATACACACACACCACATTTTGAAAAACACCCACATGTATACTAGTATCCCTTGGTTTAATATAATTTGTTATCAGCATCCCTTATTTTGAAGAATTAATGCTTATTTCAAAGAAGTTTTCCTTGCTTTAGAATAGAATACCGGGATGGAAACACAGTGGACAGACTAGAACAGGGCTCACCAACATTTCAGCCCCAAAATGGCTGCTGTAGGGGTATGTCTGCCACATCTAAAAGGGCAGAAGAGGGGTCAGCAACATTTTTTGAGGCCGGGCCGGTCCACTTCCTGACAGACCTCTCAGTGGGCCAGAGCGTGCACGCTCGCGCCTCTGCATGCGATCAAGCTACTTCCGGCGCTCTTCCAGGACAGAGGAGCGCCCGTGTGCATTCACACACGCTATTTCTGGCACTCTTCCGACCCAGAAGTCAGTCGCTGCAGTGAGAAAAAAATGGCACCACGGAAAAAAGCACGGAATCCCCACGCCGATCCACAGAATGGCCGTGGGCCGGTTCCAGGAAGCTCATTGGCCGGACCTGGCCCATGGGCCTTAGGTTGCCAACCTCTTGGGCAGAAGGAGAGGACCACAAAATGGTGCAGGCAATTCAAAGTGTTGGTGTTGACCTTTAAAGTCCTAAATGGCCTTGGCCCAGTATACCTGAAGGAGTGTCTCCGCCCTCATTGTTCTACCTGGACACTGAGATCCCGCGTTGAGGGCCTTCTGGTGGTTCCCTCACTGTGAGAAGCCAAGTTACAGGGAACCAGGCAGAGGGCCTTCTCGGTAGTGGTGCCCACCCTGTGGAATGCCCTCCCATCAGATGTCAAAGAGATAAACAACTACCTGGCATTTAGAAGACATCTGAAGGCAGCCCTGTTTAGGGAAGTTTTTAATGTTTGATGTTTTATTGTGTTTTTAATATTCTGTTGGGGGCTGCCAGAGTGACCTATTATCAGTGGGGGGAAAGGCACCTACATTAGCCACCAAAGCACTTTCACACAGAGAGATGCTCTCAGCACCTCTTCTCCATTCTGTCCTCCAGCAGATTGTGGACATGTTTAAGGGGATGTGTTCAGTGCAGAAGAGGCAGAGCTTCTGCAAACAGGAGCTGAGCAGCAGCAAGAGCAAACTGTCTCTCAAATATTGTGGATTTTTAAGGAGATATTTACTGAGACCGTCTGCAGGCACTGTCATGGGAGTTATTAGCAGGCCAGCTGGGCGGCATGTTGGTGACCCCTGGCATCTGCACAGAATTGCAAAGGAAAACTTCAATTCTAGATTTAATTATATTTTGGGGACTATTCTCTTTTTAATGGATTAAGGTGAATTCCTTCACTTGCTTCAAAATGTGGCAAGGTAACCCTGCTTTGTTTGGAAGTTGGAAGAAGGGATGATAGAAACATTGAAGGGATGGGGGGGGAGAGGTGAGCCACAGGGTCCTCATTTCCTGCTACCTCAGAATGGTTGAAAATGTATGGCCAGTACCCCAATTTCTTTCCATCTTTGCCTCTCCTTTCTCTCTGCTGCTGACAGAATAATATTCCCCGTCCCATTTTTTAAACATTATATCGTCCTATTTCATTCCTCTAAGGAAATCTTTTACTCCCCATAAGAATATCAGAATGACTGCTCCCCGCCTAAAACGGGGGGCGCCCTTTGCGTGGATGCGTGCAGCCCCTAGATCTGGAGCGGCTCCAACAGCATAGGCTTGGCTTTGCCTTCCCTCAGGTGGGATACCTGGAGGTCTCCGCCTACCTCAGTCAGTTGTCCAATCCCACCTGGGGAAGCGTTGCCAAGGAGACCAGGCCAGGTAGGGGAGGGATTACCTGCCCACACAATAGAGGGAGGATCTTACCTGGGAATCCTCACTTGGCTCCAGAGCTTCTCCCACCCTACCCACCCTCAGTTAATGTCTTATTTTGCAGGTTAACTTTTCTTCACAGGTATGCAGGCGCTGCTACGTTAAGGTCGCTGTTAAAGGGCCTGAAAGGAATTTCCCTGCATTGGCAGGTTTCGCCTTTCCCATAGCAAAACATCACAACTTTGGCGGTATCAGGCCTTGGGCGGAATCCTTTAGTCCATCTTCCTCTTTGCGGCAGCGATACCAGGGTTCCCAGTTAAAGGGGTTTCTGAAGGGAGGCTTTACTGTACGCCGAAAGGTCGTCATTGCTCTCCCCTGTGGCGGCGGCGTAACGGGGGCGACTATCTCTGCTTGAACATATGTTCTCCAGAGCCGGCCCATCCCCCCCCACACACACACACTGGATAACCCTGACGCTCCCTAGGTCCCCGGCTGGGGACTGGGGAGGGAGAACGCCCAATGCCTGAGCCAAGGTCTACCCACATTTGAAATTTAATAAAGTTGTGGCCAATTTAATCCCATAGCACGTTGTCTTGAGTCGTTATTCCACATGACGGGGGGGACTGCGCGGGATCTGGGGGCTCCGCCTGTCCACGCAAAAACCCTGCTGGATCAGGCCAGTGCCCCTTCTAGTCCAGCATCCTGTCCCCACAGTTGCCAACCAAATGCCCCTGGGAGGCCTCTAAGATGACCCTGGGTGCAAGAGCAGCACTCCCCTCCTCTCCTGTGACTTCCAGCAGCTGGTATTGAGGGGCACAGGGCTCCAACATGGCCCAAATAGTAAGTGCTTCAGAAAACAAGACTACAGGCCAATGACCTGCAAACCATGACCAGTTTCTCTGGTATTGTGTTCAAAGTAGCTAAGTGTTTAGCATTTTATGACATCTTGTAAGAATTAAATAGCACAACTCGACATAATACGCAATGTTCGTTTTTAAAAAACAAGAAGTTTTATTTTGGGATGACTAAACATAGGCTGGACAACTGTTTCTTGGAGGACTGGAATCTATGCAGGCAACTAAAAAAAATTCCCTGTTACCACTGATGAAGATATAAAACAAAGAGCCGGGGGGGGGGGGGAATAGGCCAGGTGACATCTCTAGCCCCTTGCCGTATGTCAAGTTTTGCTTTTTAAAGTCTGCAACCCTGCAGAGTACACCTTTGTTCCAGAATGTCCATTATTTCAGAAATCCACAGAACGAGTAGCGCAGCTTTGTACTGTTCTGTATTTTAAGACTGCAGATTTCTTCCCTGAGTCTCCCCCTCCCCATTTAACATGAAGAAACTTCTGGCATAGAACTCCCCAGGATTCCTTGTCACCATGGCAACCAGGAGATAGAGAGGCAGGGCGTGTACATGTGTGCAGGGCCAGATTTAACATTTAGCAGCTGTAGGTGCCTTCCTAGGGCAACGCTGTCCAGTGGGTAGTGTTTTCTGTGCAAAATTTGCAGGTAGCAAATACACTGTGCTGGAGACAAGGGGGGGAGGCATAGTGAGAAAGAAAGAAAGAAAGAAAGAAAGAAAGAAAGAAAGAAAGAAAGAATCACCCCACTCCTCTTGAATTATTCCATACTCTTTATGAGTGTCTGCTTGGAAAGTGTGCATGAAAAAGGGAAGCTGTGAAAGAGGTTGTCATTTTGACTTTCCGCCTACAATGGCCAATGTCAAATCATCTAAAGCCAGGTAGGGGCATGTGTGCACGTGTAAAACCTAGAATTCCTACAGGGAGAAGTCTGGCTGCCTTTTGGTCAATCCATCTCTTTTTTTTTTTTTTGTTCTTTGCACTATGAGCTGTGTCAAATGTGCCAATTTTATCTGGCATGAGTGCCTCATAGCACCTCTTGGGGTTTGAACTCCTAGCCATTCTGAACCAAATTTCTCTTGCTTGCCAACACCATATATGCCTTGCCTGATGCTTTGCATGATTCTGTTGCTGGAGGAAATAAAGGTTGTTTGTTTTCTTTGGGGTTTTTTTTAAGGCTGGTTAAATTCACACCACGTCCTGCTCCCTCGGTCTGTCAGTCTCCCCTTGTGACCAAGTGTCTGGGATGAGGGCAGACTGACAAGAAGGAAACACTAGCCAGGATTTGACACTCAAAAAACATAGCTGCTTCCCTCCACTTCTCTCCTCACGTTTCTCTTCCCTTTTCTTCCCAAGCATTGTGCAAAATTTTGAGGCTCAGAACACAGCATGTTTAAAATGGGGGATGAGGGGACGAATTCCTAGGCAGAAACAGCAAGGGATAAACTGAAGTTATAATGATGACATACCCAGAAGTAAGGGTGTGGATTTCAAAGGATAGTTGTACAGTATTTTGGTCTGCGTATTGTGTCAGGAAGTGCAAATTAGATAGTAAAGGGACCCCTGACCATTAGGTCCAGTCGTGGCCGACTCTGGGGTTGCGGCGCTCATCTCGCTTAATTGGCCAAGGGAGCCAGCGTACAGCTTCCGGGTCATGTGGCCAGCATGACTAAGCCGCTTCTGGTGAATCAGAGCAGCGTGCGGAAACGCTGTTTGGCGGGAAGGCGGTACCTCTTTATCTACTTGCACTTTGATGTGCTTTCGAATTGCTAGGTTAGCAGGAGCTGGGACCGAGCAACAGGAGCTCACCCCATCGCGGGGATTCAAACCACCGACCTTCTGATCGGCAAGTCCTAGGCTCTGTGGTTTAACCCACAGCGCCACCCACGTCCCTTAAATTAGGTAGTGGACCAAACCAAATTAAAACAAATTGAAATTAAATTAAAATCTGAAACGAACCAACATTCTCTCCCATCCCCATCCTGAAGAGAGTGTCAACTTTAGCCTGTTCTTGCAAACCCTGATGGAACAAAAGACACTTGGCAGCACTGAGAGCTCACCCCATGATTTCTAGGCACAGGTCTGAAAGGTTTCTCTTTTGTCCTGCCGCTTTCCCTGGGAAAACCCACAGTCAATCAAATTAGAAACCCGGACGGCTTCTGTAAATCTGGGACTGTCCCTGGAAAATAGAGACACAGTTGAAGGGCCTGAATCTGTGCCTAGTAAGCATGGGGCACTAGTAAGCATGGGGCAAAAGTTAAAAGTGCATTGAGGCATCTAATCATAGCCTGCATTTTTATTGAGGCTTGATCAGGGCCTGTATTTTAAAATGAGCTTAAAGATTTTCAAATGTTCATGCCAGGCAGAAGACCAGCTGCCTAAGAACCTTGGCAAGATGTTTATTCTCCTGGATAAGGGGGCCCCCTGATTTATAGCAGAAAACAATTCTCAAAGTCAAAGGGAATTACAGGCTGACAGCCAAGGTTACACTGACCCTACATATTACAGAAGATAAAAAAAGAGATAAACATAATTAAGAGTGGGTAAATAGTAAAATAAAACCATGTGCCTCCCATTAAACTTGAGCCATATTTTCCTAAGGTTGAAAGGTCAAGAGCAGTGAAAAAGGCAACTGGCTTGGCTGGAGAAGAGGTTTTCTTTCTATCTTATTTTGAGGCTGGAAACTGTTCCTTCCTTTTTACTTTGAAAAGGTTTATTCTTCTAAAAAGCTATCTATGTTATGTATTAAATATATTGGCTTAAATGTAATTATGCAAAGGAATTAGAAGCTAAGAAATGTTAAATCCTTATGCTAGATTCTTATTTCATATAGTTGGAAGAGATAACAGGGGCCATCAGCCACCAGCCCAGCCCCCCCTGCCAAGCAGGAAACATCATTAGAGCACACATATGGTTGTCAGGCCTTTGTTTAAAAGACCTTCAAGAGAAGGAGATCTTTCAATGATGATGTGAATTCAAGATCCTTGACATCTGTTTAAGATAAAAATTTGAGATTAAACCATTTGTTTTGGAGGGCAATAGGGCGAGGTGAGCTGGTAATTAAGGTTCCTTGTTGAGACACATGTAAGATATATTACTACTTATTTGTCATTTATAGATAGAAGAATATATATATTTTTGTTTCCCATAAAAGGGCATGAGGAAATGGGTGTATCTTTTGTGATTGGTTCTAGCAAACAGCCAATAGGAATTTCAACCAGGCTGATTGGACAGAGGCAGCCACAGGAGGAGCAAGGGGGCTGGATTAAGGAAATATAAGTGCTGGCCAGAATGGCAGGAGGCCAGGCCAGAGCTTGGTAACCATATACCACTGTGCCTCATATTTATTTGTCTGACAAATAAATTATTATTTTAATTTCTCTATTGCTGCGTTGAATATTTCATTCCAGCTAAGCGTTAACCACAAGCAGGGTGCTACAGCATGAGCCCTAATAGTTGGCCATGTAACAGTGATATTGAAGTCATGCTATAGCTACAAGGCATCATAAAGTCTTGTGCCTTAAGTCCAATGGTTTTCGACAGGAGTTATAAAGCTGCCCGAGATCAGTCACTGCTATTAGCCTGCTTATAGCACTTTAAACTTATTATCACGTTTTGCCTTGTGGTACAAATGTGTTTATCATAATTGCAGTTGATTAAACATTTACAGCAGAAACTCACAGGGGGCCAGAACAGGTTCCTGGGTTCTGTGTGGAAGAATTGAACAAATAAAGTTCCAATCCCAAGATGTACGAGGACCAAAGAAGCATTTCAAATATTTCCTTTCCTGTTGTTCAGGGAGGTTGGTTTCAGCCTTTGAGCTCACTGCATGAGTTGTAAATAGCATGGAATGTTTCTGTATGTTTTCATTGTTGCTTTAATCATTAGTCAATCAGACTCTCAGATATTCAAAAGCCAATTCTGCTCCAGTTAGTTTTACAATGCTGTCACCCCAACAATTATTTTTAAACAGATAATAACATGTTCAGAAGTTGTGGATAAGAGCTGGTAGAAAGCGCCTTTGAAAAATAGGCATTGTTTAGTGAAATGATCCTCAAAGCATGATGTAGACTTCCCTAATTCAACTGGATAAACAATTATGCTAAATACCCTCTTGGCTCCCTAGCAAGGCAAGGATTGTGATAGATTGTACAGGCCACATCTAGTTCTCTCTGTGTATATGGCTGTGTATGAAAAGGGCCATTAGGAACCCACTTGTGAAATTGATCTGAGAATGCCTATGACCGTTGTTTAATACCATCAAAGACTCAGGGCCATTGAGTTGTCTAATACCATCAAAGACTTAGGGCCATTTAGTTGTTTATTACTATCAAAGACTTATGACCATTTAGTTGTTTAATACCATCAAAGACTTAGGATAACACATGCTGTATATGAGAATAATTATGAGTCTAAGAGAGGTGCTCAAAAAAATGGCTGTGCAGAGTTTGATGTATTTTAATTCATTTTGTGGTGTCCTTTTCAGTAGGCACTTGATCTTTGTGTTGTTTATGACATCTCTTTCATAATATATAAAGCCCAGAAATTATTGAGTCCCAGTCAAATGGTGGACTTTCTAGTTACATAATTACTTGAAAGTTTCCAAGTAATTGCCCTTAAAAGAAACAACCAAAAGCCAAAATGGGGCTGAAGAACATACTTAAAATCCACAGCCTATAATCTAGGGAGATGTTGTGCTTCCTCATCCCGTATATATGTGTGGTGTGGACTAAGTCAACCGTGACTGCTTCCCATATTCCCGAGCTGTATCATAGCACTGAAAGTAAGGCTCCATGGCTGAGTCCTGCCTCAGATTGAGCCTTGAGACTATGCCATCAAAATGGCATTATGGACATTTTCGCCTCACAAAAAATTAAATAAAGAAGATATGCAAATTTAGGGAAATTGATTATTCATAATCGTGTCAGACCTATAGCAGTTGAAAACCCCCAAATCTGCCCTTCATATCCCTGTACTAAACTTTAAATGCCATGATTTTTATTTATTTATTTATTTATTTATTTATTTATTTATTTTTAAATGCAAACACAAGACATTTACCCTCAGGCTAAAGCTAAAAAGCTCTGAAGCACCTGTTTAACAAGGACACGCCAGGTGTGTGCTGGGAAGTTTAAATAACTGTTGTCACCCTCTTCTCAAAGCACTAGTTGATAGCCTGCAATTAAAAATGTCAATTTATATGTTACAAGCATAGTAGAACAATTCCCAGCTTGAACCAAATCAGTGTTAATGTTTCCACAATTGCAGTTTCCAACTACTGGAAAGTAAAATTGCACTGTGTAAAAATAACATGGTCCAACCTACCATGTAAGTAACCATCTACTTGTGTGTCTATTTGTCTGATTTGTGATAATAGCAAAGGAAAGGTTGTTTGTGTTCCGGAAGAGATATTTCTTAAACTCTCTCTCTCTCTCTCTCTCTCTCTCTCTCTCTCTCTCTCTCTCTCTCTGGGTGTGGGTGGGTGTGTAGGGAAGAGGTCAAATTGAACAAAGCTGGACTTGGAAGGCCAGATTCCTTGCCAAGCAGATGTCAAAAAGCCAGCCATGCTATAATTGTTTTTCCACTGAAAAATGTCAATTTCACACAAATTCAAACCATGAATTTCACTTCAGATATTAGCATAAAAAGATGGGAAATTGTTCCTGCGGTTCTGGGGGTATATCTATTTTTAAACCTTCAGCATGAGGAAGAACCATAGCTCAGTGGTAGAAGACCTGCTTTGCATACAGAAGCTTTTGGATTCGATCCCCGGCATTCAGAGGTGAGGCTGGCAATGGCCTCTCTCAGAAACCCTTAGAGCCATGGCCAGTCAGTGTAGACAGTACTGAGCTGCATGGACCAATGGTCTGACTTGACATAAGGCAAGTCATGTTCCATACCTCCCAAGTACCCCAGAAAAATTGGTCATCCAATATTTTCATGTGAGATCATAGCAGCCATTTTGGATGTAGTGATCTTACACTGTGCTCCCATGCCATGATCTTGTGTGGCACGTAAAAACACACAAATTTTGGGGCACCGCATAAGCTCTCATCCTGATAAAGTGCTTTTTGGGTTGAGAGTGCAACCTGTTCTAAATCTTCAGTGTTGGCTGAGCTATCAAAAGCATTGTTTCCCAGACAGGCCCGACCTATCAAGACCTATTCCCAGACAGGCCCGACCTATTTTGCTGTCTATTAAACAAACACAAGATACAGCCAATGTTTCCCCAAGACATGTTTTGGGGAATCATTCCAGGAAGAGAGCCAGAAAGGTAATGTGGGAAGCAAAGAGTCCACTGAAGAACTCAGCAAAGAGGGAAAATGAAGAGCAAGTAGTTGTAGGGAAAGAGGAGGAGGAGGCAATAGAGAGAAGAATTCTTTGCCAGACTCTTGGCTGCCCTCCATGGTGTTGCAACCACAGATTTCCCTACACTGCTTGGTTCTGAACCAAGACTGACAAGCTTATCAGGCCTTGTCAAATGGCATCTTTCATTTTCCTAATGCCTCACCAAGGCATCATGGACAGATTGGCTCCCTCCCACCTGCTGCCAGTTTGCCTTTCACAGCATTTACTGATCCTGCCGCTGGAGAAATGAGAGGCTGGGGTGGGTGGGAAGCCTGACTATTGAAAATGATGTTTCCTTGGACCTTCTCAGATTTCACTCTGCGTGGGGGACCAAGCGGTGGGCCTAAAACTGATTACATGGGAGGCGGTGCCAATTCTAGCTTGAAATGGCAACTGCTCTATCACTGTATACCAGGAAGGATTTGTTTTTCTCGTTTTTCCTTTCATCTCTCTCTCTGCCCATTCCTCTTTGCTCGCTGAGGTCAATCTTCACAACGAAACTTTTTGCAAAAGCTTCAGAACTGAGATTGTTATTTGGCAAAGTGCCATTGTGCCCGGTGGCCCTGCAGGTTTCAAAGGGAGAAGTGGCCCTGCAGCTAGCAGTTGCTGAAGCTTGGTGCCTGTTGCAATTGTTTTGTTCTTTCCTGGATGGATTGAGGGCGCAAAGGTGTTGCGGGGCTCTTGAACTTTTTTATTTACTAAACTACATGCGCAATGAGCAGTGGATTAATTCTTTTCTTTGGGAAAGATGCAGGGATGAGAAACAGAGAGACTGAATGCAGCACACATTTAAAGGCGAGTCTACCCAGTTTGCAATATGCAAATCGAAGCACAGCTATCCTACCAAATTTGCATAAAGTGTGCATTAAAATGCATATATTTGTGAAAATAACTTAAATGTATTACAGTGGTACCTCGGGTTACAGACGCTTCAGGTTACAGACTCCGCTAACCCAGAAATAGTACCTCTGGTTAAGAACTTTGCTTCAGGATGAAAACAGCAATCACGCGGCAGAGGTGTGGCAGCAGCAGGAGGCCCCATTAGCTAAAGTGGTACCTCAGGTTAAGAACAGTTTCAGGTTAAGAACAGACCTCTGGAATGAATTAAGTTCTTAACCCAAGGTACCACTCTATATTAGGGGAAATACAAATATGCTTTGGAAAATATATAAAGCAAAGTTGCCTTTAAAAAATGTGCATATTGAGAGATATTCACGGGGAAATGTTGAATTTTCATGGGAACCTTTTTTTTGGGGGGGGGGGGGAATGCAAACCGATGTGGAAATGTGGAGAACTTAATTTAAAAATTAGAAACGGAGAGAAACCTGAATTGACATATCCACCCATCCCTGGAAAAGTGTCAGTTTTTCTTGAGCGCTGTGGTTTCAGGTACTTTGGGAACCGCTGGGGCTTCAGATTACCTGCTTTTTCACCAACTCCCTAAGGTAAGGCAGTTGTCAGCAGAAAGTGATCTCATAACAGGGGTCCTCATCGCAATAGTTTTATTTATTTACAAAACATGTAAGTTGCATTGCAGCTGAAGCTTTCAGTATGGTGGAAATACAACAACAAGGCACCATCATTATCTCCCCCTATAAGCAGGAATAAAATTATAAAAATACCAAAAGCTATACAAAGCCATGCCCTAGGGCAGCTCAAAAGGGCTAATTCCCCCAAAGCACTGCAGAAAAGAATTACAGTGGTGCCCCGCAAGACGAACGCCTCGCAAGATGGAAAACCCGCTAGACGAAAGGGTTTTCCGTTTTGGAGGCGCTTCGCAAAACGAATTTCCCTATGGGCTTCCTTCGCAAGACGAAAGCCCATAGGGAAATCTCCGGGACAGCGGGGAAGCGCAGCGCGTCTTCCCCACTGTCCTCGGACCTCCTCCGAAGGCTGGCGGTGGGGCGGAGAGACCTCCTCCCGCCGCTAGCCTTGGGATGGCTGCTCCGAAGGCTGGTGGTGGGGTGGAGAGACCTTCTCCCCGCGCCAGCCTTCGGATGGCTGTCCTGAAGACTTGCGGTGGGAGGAGGGTTTTCCTTCCCACCGCCAACTTTCAGAATGCTGTTCTGAATGTTGGCGTGGGGAGGAAAAACCCTCCTCCCACCGCAAGCCCCGGGAACAGAGGAGAAGCGCTGCGCGCCTTCCCCTCTGTTCCCGTACCTGTCCTGAAGGCTTGCGGTGGGGAGAAAAGCCCTTCTCCGCACCGCCAGCCTGGCAAGCGGTCTCCATAGGAACGCATTAATTGATTTTCAATGCATTCCTATGGGAAACCGTGCTTCGCAAGACGAAAAACTCGCAAGAAGAAAAAACTTGCGGAACAAATTAATTTCGTCTTGTGAGGCACCACTGTATTTTCACCAGACCACAGTGTCATTATGGGTATAGGGCGGTACAGAAATAAAATATAAACAAACAAACAAACAACCTGCAGAAAAGCTCCAGAGCAATGAGGGAGATGGCCCTGTTGCAAACCAGTCTGGCTGTATTGATTTAGGTACTTATGACCCACTTTTCAAAGGGGAAAAACCTTAACAGAGTGGCTTATCATATGGCTATACATACAATTTTAAATCTATAAAAATATCAATTAGCAAGCCAAACAATCCCTATTCTCTTCCAGTTCTATGGCTAAGATTTGAGTAGATGAACAAATATGCCAGAGAAGTTTAGGAGATAGAGGGAGGGTCCTGGTTCAATAAGAAAAGAAAAGAAAAGAAAAGAAAAGAAAAGAAAAGAACTTGACAAAAAACATCTTTCATATAAAATGTAACCTGAAGCATAGCTGATCATAAACTTAAGGATTTTTCACATGAGTAGAAGTATGTCTTGTTGCAAGGAAAAAATAGCTACAGTATGAAAGGAGAATTCCTGGATCCAAGTTTGGGGCAAGTACTCTTTGGTGAGAGAACCCCAGCAGAGATTTAAAATCGCAACACATGCAGCAAAGTGAAGTGTGGAAATATAGGCTGTAAGACCTTTAGAATATGTCCTTGTGAGTTCCTTCTAAAGTCCCCCTCTTCCCCTAGCATAGAAAAAGACTAAACGTTCGGTAAGTTAAAAATAGTTTACTTACAAACTCTCCAAAGGTCAGGTTCATGTGTTTTTCCATACATCAGTCAGAAAACACAGATAGCACAGAAGCTGCAACTCAGCTTAGTTACAGTGGTGAAGTTCTGGTATAAGAACACACAAATGGCTTGTAAGAGCCATGTGGTCTGAGCTGCAGCAACCAACTCAAAACCTCGTCACATTCTGAGCTTCTTGGGTAGAGTGACGGAACAAAACCTTGATTACCTAGACCCTCCCAAGGTGATCTAAGCCTAGCAGGGCAGCTTACTCTGTGGTATTAACCCTTTCATGCATTAATTAGACTTAAGTATATTGGTTATAGGGACACGGGTTCGAAAGCAGGAAGGTAAACGGCATTTCCGTGCGCTGCTCTGGTTCACCAGAAGCAGCTTAGTCATGCTGGCCACATGACCTGGAAGCTGTATGCCGGCTCCCTTGGCCAGTAAAGCGAGATGAGCGCTGCAACCCCAGAGTCGGCCACGACTGGACCTAATGGTCAGGGGTCCCTTTACCTTTACCTATATTGGTTATATGAATCTGTTTATTCCACACCTCTGAGATAGCCAAGACCTAAAAAATGTTCAGGACTTTTTAAGGGCAATGCCCTTAAAGGTATCTTGAATGGGGCTCAGAAACATTGTTCAGCATTTATTTTTCTGCTAATAGCTGATGAGGGTACATTCAGAGGCATTTTGTCTTCACAGATCATATAAACAAGAGAAATAGCTAGCATTAAGCCTCCATGCAAGTAGTTGCATACACTGATCAGGCATGTATGTCTTTCACTGTGTCCATTATACCATGGCTACTGTTATGTAGTGAAGTTTCACCCTGGGCCAGCAGGGGGATACTGTATATAGTTTTCACTCAGGTCTGTAGATAGTTTTCCCTCAGGTCCACGTCAGTTATTTTAGGCGGGAACTCTGGGCTGTTGTTGTTACAATGTTGACAGCCGGCTGCCTATAAAAGCAGGCCGGCTGAGCTGTTTGCAGGCAGTTCTATTCCAGCTTACAAGAATAAAGAGCTACTTGGAGAAATCGCTGTGTCGTCTGCTATGTCAACCCACAACTTAACACTGGCGACGAGGATGGGATCGATGGACATCAGAGCACAGCCAGATGCGGCCAGCCTCTGAACTGAGCTGAATCACTGAGCTGAATCACAGAGCGAAATCACTGAGCGAAATCACTGGACAGAACCAATTCAGAGCTGACTGTTCTGGCTAAGAGCACTGTGTTCCATCCATTGCCCTTCACGCCGGCATCGGAATCATGGCTTCACTTGTGCCTCTACCGCCGTTTGCGCCAGCCTCTGAATCATGGGACTCCTACCTCGCTCGGTTCGACTGCTACCTCCAAGCCAACGAGCTGACAGCAGTATCAATGGATCGGAAGCGGGGCCTATTCCTCAGCCTCTGTGGGCCTGAGGTGTTTGAGACGGCCCGAGCATTGGTTGCGCCTGAAGCAGTCCAGGCAACACCATGGGACACGATCCAAGAGAAGCTCCGCAACCACTACGCACCAAAGCCGTCCAAGATTGCTGCCCGCCATGCGTTCTACCACCGGAACCAGGCAGAGGGGGAGTCAATCAACAACTACACCACCGCCCTGCGACAGGCTGCAATGCACTGCGAGTTCCGAGACTTAGACGATGCCCTGATGGATCGAATCGTCTGCGGGGTCCGGGACATCCATCTGCAACGGCGTCTCCTCGCCAAGCCAGACCTCACGCTACAGAAAGCCATTGAGGAGGCTGTGGCCTCAGAAGCTGCTGAACGCTCCGCCCAGGAGATCCGCAAGTCCAGCAGCCCGCGTCTTGCTAGGGAGCCAGTTCCGGTGCATCATGAAGAGGCCAGCAGTGATGAGGCATCCTCCAGTGAAGACGATGACGTGCACCAGACAAAGCGGGAGCGCAGGAAGTTCCAACAGAAGTCCAAGGGCCAACCGGAATGTGCCGGCTGCGGAGGCAACCATTCCCGTGCCAAGTGTCGATTCAGAGACGCCATCTGTAGGAAGTGTTCCAGAAGGGGCCACATCGCTAAGGTCTGCCGATCGGCTCCGTCTGACACCCCCCCTTCATCGACTCGCAAGTCCAAGTCTTCACTCCAGTCTGCCAAGGAAAGTTGTTTCGCTCTCACCAACTGCCGCTGCCCGTCTGGAACCACGATTGGCCAAACCGACTCGCCTACGCGACACAAGCTGAACATCACGGTGCTCATTGAAGGAGCTCCATGTGACATGGAGATCGACACCGGGTCTGCCCTGTCCATCGTGTCATGGAGCACCATCAAAAGACTGGTACCCAGAGTGTCCAAAAGGCAACTCGACTCTCACCGCGTACACCTGAGAGACTACCAGGGAAACGACATTCCCGTGGTAGGCGTTGGCCGGTTCCGGATCGCCTTCAAGGATTTTTCGGGCCTGCTCCGGTTGGTGGTGGTCGAAGGTCAGCGGCCAAGCCTCCTAGGGCTAGACTGGTTTGATGCCCTCGGCCTGGAAGTCACCGGCATCAACTGCATCTCTAACGCAGAGACTGAGGGTCTGGTCAAAGACTTTGCCGAGGTTTTTGACGGCACCTTGGGGCAATATACAGGTACGCCCATCTCCTTTAGCCTTGATCCACAAGTCGCCCCCATCAAGCTAAAGCCACGCCGGGTTCCCTTTGCTCTCAAGGCTAAGGTGGACGAACAACTGGACAAACTGATCGCCCAAGGAGTTTTGGAGCCGGTTGACCACGCCAAGTGGGAAACCCCCATCGTCACGCCTGTCAAGCCAGATGGGTCGGTGAGAATCTGCGCTGACTACATGTGCACGATCAACAAGGCACTTCAGCAGCACGCTTATCCGGTTCCTGTTGTCCAACACCTGCTGCATTCCCTGGGTGAGGGTAAGGTCTTCGCTAAGCTGGACCTTGCCCAAGCCTATCAACAACTGCCAGTCAATGATGCCACTGCTGAAGCCCAGACGATCGTCACCCACCGGGGGGCATTCCGTTGCCGCCGGTTGCAGTTCGGGGTAAGTGTGGCTCCTGGCATCTTCCAAAGCCTTATGGAGTGTCTCCTGCAAGGGCTTCCGGGCGTGGTACCATATTTTGATGACGTCTTGGTGTCTGCAGACTCACACCAGCAGCTGTTTGAGCGCCTCCGTGCTGTGCTGACCAGGTTCCAAGAGGCCGGGCTCAAGGTAAAGAGGGAGAAGTGCCAGATCGCCGTTCCACAGGTAGAGTTTCTGGGCTATCTTATCGATGCCTCCGGCCTTCACCCGACCACATCCAAGATCCGCGCTATCCAGCAGGCCCCCACCCCAAAGAACAAGACGGAGTTGCAGGCGTTCCTGGGGCTGCTGAACTTTTATAACATGTTCCTGCCCCACAAAGCCACAGTGGCTGAGCCTCTTCACCGACTCCTTAGCACTAAGACGCCTTGGGCCTGGGGTCATCGGGAGACGGCGGCCTTCAACGCGGTCAAGGCTCTCCTTTCATCAGACAGTGTGCTGGTACAGTACAGTGAATCCAGGCCGCTGGTCCTTGCCTGCGACGCCTCACCTTTTGGCATCGATGCTGTCCTTAGTCACCGTTTTCCAGATGGAAGAGAAGCACCGCTCGCCTACTTTTCCAGGACGCTATCTCCGACGGAACGGAATTACAGCCAGCTGGACAAGGAGGCACTGGCACTTGTGGCTGGAGTGAAGAGGTTCCATGAATACCTCTATGGCAGGACTTTTGACCTCATCACTGACCACAAGCCACTCCTGGGCCTCCTCGCCGGTGATCGTCCAACTCCACCGGTCCTCTCGCCACGCATGCTGCGATGGACTGTTTTCCTGGCTGCCTACCACTACCGGCTCATCCATCGCCCGGGGAAATCGATGGGCCATGCCGACGCCCTCAGCCGTTGCCGTCTTCCAGCATTTGTGGAAGACCCGGCTCCAGCTTCATCGCTCCTTCTGATTGAGGATCTTCCGGCAGCGCCTGTATCGGCTGCCACTGTGGCCTCCGCGTCTGTCCGGGATCGCACCATCAGCCGGGTGCTCAACTGGGTGTGGAGGGGGTGGCCACAAGGGCCTTTTGCATTGGAGTTCCAACCCTTCGCAACCAGACAACATGAACTCTCGGCTCATCGCGGCTGTCTGCTGTGGGGAGACCGTGTCGTGATTCCCCAGGGACTCCGTCAGCGCGTCCTGGAGGCTCTGCACGTTGGCCACCCGGGAATTGTCAAAATGAAGGCGTTGGCTCGGTGTTACGTCTGGTGGCCTAATATGGACGATGCCATCACTGCCTGGGTGTCCGCCTGTCAAGCGTGCCAAGAGTCGAGGCCTGCACCACCGGCAGCTAAGGGACACACCTGGGAGACGCCAAAGACACCCTGGTCGAGGGTGCACATCGATCTGGCTGGCCCCTTTCACGGCCGGACCTTTATGGTAGTGGTGGACGCCTATTCCAAATGGCTGGAGGTTGCCCTGATGCCCTCCACCACTACCGAAGCTGTCATCCGGGTGCTGCGAGGCCTGTTTGCAACGCATGGGTGTCCTGATGTCCTTGTCTCTGACAACGGACCGCAGTTCACGTCAGGCACGTTTGAGCGGTATCTTTTGGAACTGGGCATCCGCCATGCCCTAACGGCACCCTTTCATCCATCCAGCAACGGGCAAGCGGAAAGAATGGTGCGCTCGGCAAAAGAGGCACTGGCGCGCCTGGACCGGGGAGACTGGCATGAGCGGGTCACCGAATACTTGTTCATGCAACACATCACCCCTCATGCGGCCACAGGGCAGAGTCCTGCTGAACTGCTTATGGGCCGCCGCCTCAGGTCACCGCTCGACCGGCTACACCCGGACTTTGCCGTGGCTGAACCCCCAGGCTGTGCCAACGCGCCACGGTCATTTGTCCCAGGAAACCAGGTCTTTGCCCGGAACTATGTGGGGGACATTCCTTGGGTGCCAGCCACAGTAGTGGGAGTCACTGGACCTCGCTCGTACCAGGTGGCACTCGAAGACGGACGCTTGTGGCGACGGCACATAGACCAGCTTAGGCGCAGGGTTGGGGACTTGGACACTGCCGAGGTGCCCCCAACTACGCTTGCGGCTCCAGCTTCATTGCTCCTTCTGACACGTACAGATGGCGAGGCCCCACCTACACCTCCCTCGCAAACTGCCAGCGTGGAGCCCAACCAAGCCGCTTCAGAGGGTCTGCCACACTTACCACAGACTCAGACCACTTCACTTGCGGAGGCTCCACCCACAGCAGCGGATCCAGGGGAGTTGGTTCCAACGCCACCTAGGGTCGCACCACAGCCTCAGCAAGAACTGTGTGGCCCTCCGGACTTGGCTACCAGTCCCCGGCGGTCTGGCAGAGTTTCCAAGCGCCCAACTTATTTAAAGGACTATGTTGTTGGACATGTATCACTGTTGGTCTAAGTATGGGAAATGTAACCGATATGCTTTTGTGCCTAATTGAACCATTACGCGTAGTGCTGTATATAAGGAAACCATTACGATTGTAACTAACGCCTTATCTCGATGGGGAGGGGTGTTATGTAGTGAAGTTTTACCCTGGGCCAGCAGGGGGATACTGTATATAGTTTTCACTCAGGTCTGTAGATAGTTTTCCCTCAGGTCCACGTCAGTTATTTTAGGCGGGAACTCTGGGCTGTTGTTGTTACAATGTTGACAGCCGGCTGCCTATAAAAGCAGGCCGGCTGAGCTGTTTGCAGGCAGTTCTATTCCAGCTTACAAGAATAAAGAGCTACTTGGAGAAATCGCTGTGTCGTCTGCTATGTCAACCCACAACTTAACAGCTACCTTATGTGCAAGGATACTGCAGCTGCACACGAGCATATACAGTAATAATATGTAATAATTTAAATGCCCATCTATTTTCTACCTTATTTTCTCTAGCAGTGCTGCACGCACCGCCTCTCTCAGTTGATCTCTCTCATGCTGGCCTTAAGTAGTTAGTTTTCTCCAGGTGTCTTAGTTTTGATTTATATTTTCTTTTTCTTACTGTTATTGTCTTCATTGCTGAAAGCCATTGCCCTCTAGGAGGTGAAATAATATTTAAAATCAATGATAAATAAATGAGCATATGAAGTGGCACTCCACATTTGAGAAAACTATTCTTTTTCACATTTGAAATCTCTATAATATAACAGAAGCTGTAATTCTAAGATTACATGAGCCAACTTCTGTTCATGCAAGGGGATTTTTGCTTCCTCTTCTCTGGCCTGCAGCCTGGCCTGCACCCCTTCCAGTACCTACTCTAGAGGGTCTCCCTATCCTGTTGCAGCATATTTTAAGGGGGTGCAGTGGAAGGATGCAATGGGAGGAGAGGAAGAAGAAGTCCTGTTGCATAAGCGGAAGTCTGTTCTCCGTGCACAAGGGCAGAACTGGATTCAGCCATATGTGAAGATGATATAAAAGTAGATTCCACCCTATACGGAGGTGATTCAGAGTCCACTCCTCTTGGGGAGGCAATGTGAGTCTTTCCTTTGCAGTGCTGGTATTATAGTCAAGGTCTAGGTAGTGCTGGAGGTTTTCATTCAAACTATTTTATGTGATTGCATTTATTTCTAGGCAAGTGACCCATTCTGAGCTCATAAGTAAAAGAAAAAGAAGAAAAGCCTGACATAATGGAATAATAGGTTTGACTCATTTTTTGCACATTAAAAAAAATAGTGGATTCATTGCTTACAAAGAGTAAGTAATGGCTCACATAGCATGGGTTTGTATGTGTGTGTTTACCCATCCATGTGTTAGATCGGTATGCAGGAAGAGTTGTGCCTCTAGACTTCTGTGCCTCTGTTTGTCATCTCATGGCCTTGCCTGAACAAGATGCGTAGGCTTGCGCACTTCTTACTGCCTATGAGATCGAACTGTTTTGTCTCTTTGTTGCTAATGGGATCAGTCGAAGAAAATGATATAATAATTGTTTAATTCTATAATTAAATCCCCATTAAGAGGAAAGCACTTCTGTTTATAGTGCTGGCATGATTACAGTAATGATCAGCATCAATTTGCCTGACCCTTTGGCAGGAATAAGAACAAAGAAGCGGCTGGGCCTGGAGGAACGCAAAGGAGGCTCAATGGGGAGGGAAGGACGCTTAGAGCAGGGGACACGTTTGCTTGCTTCTCCCTTCTCACAGTGTCTTCTAGTCAATTTCACACCAAGGCACCATGTAGTAGCGCTTGGGTGACGCGGTCAATGAATAAAGTGTAGCTCCCCCAGCTTGCAAAATGAGATGGAATGGAATTCAGGCTCAGTGGCTTCTGCTTGGAGCAGATCTGAAAACTGAGAATGCACAGCAAGATCACCAGGCTGCTTGGCAAAGCATAATGTACATCTCTGGGTTTGACAGGCAGCGTGTCAGGTGCTGAGAATAGAAGGCCCAATCTGGTAGATTCTTGGAGGCAGAAGAAGCAGATGTTGCTCCAACAGCAAGTCACGCCGCAGGAGAGCATGGGAAGCTGAGTCATGCCAATGGCCCACCATCCATCTAGCCTGACTGACAGAAATTTCCCAGCTTCTCAGCCGGGGGTCTTCCCCCAGCTGTGCTGCTGCCTGAGATGATTCTATCTGGAAATGCTAGGGATTCAACCAAGAACCTAATGCTGGTAAGGTATGCACTTTGTCACTCAGATTTTTTTTAAAAAATGTATTTATTATTAAAGATTTCTTGGTTTACAAAAGTACAGTGGTACCTCTGGTTGCAAACGGGATCCGTTCCGGAGGCCCGTTCGCAACATGAAAAGAGCGCAACCCGCAGCGGCGCTTCTGTGCGTGTGCGGGTTGCGATTCGCCGCTTCTGCACATGCACGTGACGTCATTTTGCACTTCTGCGCATGCACGAGCGGCAAAACCTGGAAGTAACCCTTTCTGGTACTTCCGGGCCGCCACGGGACGTAACCTGAAAGAACGTCACATGAAGCAGACGTAACATGAGGTATGACTCTATGTGCAATGTCTCTTTTTTCAAGTTACATTTTCTACAGGTCAATTTCATTTGTTGAGACATTAGTGTTACATTAGGAAGAAAGCGGGGGGAAGAAGTGGAGGGGGCCATGGTGGGTGGGGGTGGGGTCGGGTGGCGATGTTTCTATTTTACTTAATGTATGTGTGGGGTTTTTGTGTCAGTGTCGTTTGTGCAGGTTCTCTTTGCTATTCGCTTGTCTCCCTTTGGTGGTGAGAGAAGTTGGGGTTGGCCTAGGGTGTGGTTGCTTGGCTGTGGTGGACATTGTCTCAGTTTTAAGCCCGAAGATGGCTACATGACATCATACTGGTGAGATGTGTGTGTGTGTGCCGATGTTGATATGAATAGAGATTTCATGTAGCTGAACTGCAAGGTGAGACCATTTGTAGTGGGAGCAAGATGAAGGCAAAATTCAGAATAGCTCACATATGATCTACTGTCCATGCCCTCCAACACTTCTCTGATGAAAATAGGGACGTCTTATTCTATTATTATTACTGTTATTACTGCTATTATTTTACTACTTATTTCCCCACTCATCTTACTGGGTTGGCCAAGCCACTCTGGGTGGCTTCCAACATAACATAATAAAACATTAAACATAAAAAACGTTACTGCACACAACAGCCCGCAAACGAAGAAATGTATCACCCCACCCCACCCCACACATACATGTACAGCACGGGGCGGGAAAACAGTCTTTTCTGCAATTGCATTGTGTGTAAGCAAATTAAAAACAGCAACACCAAATGACTATAACATGTGGTCATAACAAATTGGCTGAGAAAAATCTGGGAGATAGCATTAATGACAAAACAAACATACAAAGAGAAAGCTTTAAATAATAACCAACAGGACAAATCCATTGGGAGAGGGGCTTTTTCCTTCCAACTTTGGAATGATAATAAAACCAGATAATATTTCTCCATATACCTCTTTCTCCTTAATATAGCAGTTTATTCTTAAGCAGATTTCTTCTCTCCATTTCCTTCAGTTTTCTCAACCCTCCTGTTTTCTCTTCCTGTTTTTCTTTTTCCACATTTTATTCCTCTTTTATATTTCTATTATATAAGCAAATTATAAATATGCAATGATGAAACAAATCATGTCACCTGAATTTACTATTATGCAGAAAGCAAAGGTTGCTTCTGAGCAACTTTTTGTGAAGGGGAGGAATTTAAAACAATATCAAAGCCCAAGTATTTAGGAAGATCTGGGGTGGCTCTTTTGCGGCCTTGTCTAGTGGGACTCCTATGAAGCAAAGCATCAAGCCTCTTAAAACCTTTATCCCAGTTATCAATGTTGGATCCACATTGATTTTATGTATGCTGTCATTGTTCTAAACTGGTTATTTATAACCGTTTAAAAAAAAATTATATACAGCGTGCAATTGGTTTAACTGTTTTCATATATATTATTATATTGCAAGGTTGTTTCGGGATGCTTGATGAGAAGGGATTCATAAATGAAATAACATCAACAAAGGTAAAGGTAAAGGACCCCTGAATGATTAAGTCCAGTCAAAGGCAACTATGGAGTGCGATGCTCATCTCGCTTCAGGCCAAGGGACCCGGCATTTGTTCACAGACAACTTTCTGGGTCATGTGGCCATCATGACTAAACTGCTTCTGCCACAGCAGTGACTATTTATAAACTTGCACTGGCATGCTTCCGAACTGCTAAGTTGGCAGGAGCTGGGACAGAGCAACAAGAGCTCACCCCCGTCCTGCAGACTCGAACAGCCAACCTTCCAATCAGCAAGCTCAAGAGGCTCAGTGGTTTAGACCACAGCGCCACCCGCGTCCCTAACAACAACTTTCTAAAAGCACCAATGAGAAAGGAGCCCTCAGGGTCATTTCACAGCAACAGACCCTACTATTCAACATGGAGCCACATCCCATTCTGTCTCTTTGGCAATTGCGACTATAGACACATGTTTTCCATATTCACACATTACATTTTTAGTTGTACACTTTAAGATTATAATGTATGAAGCATCCCACAAACAATGCAATTTCGGGGCAGAATGCAAATGCAGAGTGCCAATGCCAAGTAAATCACCGTGAGCTCTTTTACATGAGACAAGTTATGCATTCTACTCCCAGTTAATTAATTCTTTGTTTCAAACATAATTATTTCAGAATAACAAAAGTATGAGGACTCTGGTGGGGTGCTTTTTTTTTAACCGTCTTTTTTTTTCATAGCTAATAAAGCATTATTTTGTTACTTGCCATTTCTTTCTCCTCCACCAGTCCCACGGGGATCCCCAGATTATGTATTGATTCCTTTTAAAAAATTTAAACACAATTTTCTCCCAAATTAAATGATATCAAATTATACATACTGCACACTGTCTCTGTACAAATGAATGTGGGGGCTGGGGAATCAAAGCCTTTTGCAACATAACTCTGGTTCTCTTTTTTTGTAATAAAAGTCTCCGTAGAGATTAATTGTCTCTTCCAGACAAAGGAAATGTTTTGTTGTTCATTTAAAGACGCCTTTGAAACAAAGTAAAGATTTCCTTTCAAAAAGCTGTGTTGTTTTTCTGTCTCCCTATAGAATAAACGCAATGGATTTTTTCCCAAGCTCGCATTATCACATGTAGGGTTTCTAGTCCTCATTAGCATAAGCAGTAAAGACAGACAGCTGCAGGAAATGGGGATGAAAAGAAGAGAGATTCCACTCTGTCCCTTTGAACAATGCTTGCACAAAAACTCATCTTTGAGCAAGGCTGAGTTTACCTTCCTCAGATATAACTGGTGTTGACCCCTGTATAATTAACATAAGGACTGCCTGGCCAGAATCAACCTCTCCTTCTTTTGGATCTCATAAGGAGAGTGGCTTCCCTTTATTGTTAGGAAACTCTAGGCAGAATCCACCAGGGAAAGGGATTCTCTTGTCCAAGCCCAACTTCGACAGCTTTTACCTTGATCCCATGCCTTTTGATGGGACTTGCACAGGAGAACGGTGTGTTGTTCCCTAGGACAGTTCATGCAATGCAATGCAAAAAAGGGCTCACAATCAGTTCTGGAAGGTGATATGAAAACAAATCTGTTTCCCAGTCATTTGAATATCTTGCTAGAAACATGACCTACTGCTTGGGTGGTAAGATCCTCAGATAAATGTATTTCCCTCTTAGGTAGAGGTGGGTGGGGAATCTTATCCAGTCCAATGATTACATTCCCTTCTGGACAACCTTCATAGGAGTGGGGGTGGCACAGATCAGTGGTGAGAAGGGACAAGAGACGAACATGGGTGGAACAATGACCATAAATTTATCTATGTGCATTACGCTAGCTTCTAGACACACTTGCACACTCCTCTATTCTGGCAAACAAGAGGCTTTACAAGAGCTCCCAGGTGCAAAGTGTGTGGTAGAGGGGCCAGAGGCCGCTGAATGATGTCACAATGGGAGGTATCCGACCTGAGTGCTGTCTCTAAATTCCTTGCACTCTGCCTTGTTGTTGTTGTTTAGTCGGTTAGTCATTTAGTCGTGTCCGACTCTTCGTGACCCCATGGACCAGAGCATGCCAGGCACTCCTGTCTTCCACTGCCTCCCACAGTTTGGTCAAACTCATGCTGGTAGCTTCGAGAACACTATCCAACCACCTCGCCCTCTGTCGTCCCCTTCTCCTTGTGCCCTCCGTCTTTCCCAACATCAGGGTCTTTTCCAGGGAGTCTTCTCTTCTCATGAGGTGGCCAAAGTATTGGAGCCTCAGCTTCATGATCTGTCCTTCCAGTGAGCACTCAGGACTGATTTCCTTCAGAGTGGATACGTTTGATCTTCTTGCAGTCCATGGGACTCTCAAGAGTCTCCTCCAGCACCATAATTCAAAAGCATCAATTCAATTTTACTATACGGACCTTTGTTGACAAGGTGATGTCTCTGATTTTTAAGATGCTGTCTAGGTGGGAGTAGTAAAGGCTGAGTTAAAGACAACATAGGGAGCCAGTGTGGTGCAGCAGTTTGAGTGGTGGACTACAGTCGGGGAGACCTGGATTCAAATACCCTCTCAGCTGTGAGACCTACCTCACAAGGTTGCTGCAAAGGATAAAAAGTGAGGGAGGGCAAGAGTCATGCATGCCATTTCCAGCTTTTTGAAGAAATGGTTGGATATTGTCAGGAGCCAGAGTCAGGGGCAGGTCAGCAATAAAACACCCGGTGTCCGTGAAGTTAACTCTTTATTCAAAGGAAGAAAAACAGCGCAGGCCTAGTGATCACAGTAGGTCTTGCCCCAATGAGGCAGTTGCGAGAACTGAAGGCCCCACCTTTCCACCGTTCTGTAAGGCTCCTCCCCCAGTTCCTCCCAGAGCAGCCTAAGGTTCTGCCTTCTTGTCCCTCGTTGTTCAGCCCTTTTCATGTTCTGGGAGACCAGGGGTGTGTGGAGTTGGTCACAGCAGGAGGGGGAGACCTCTTGGATTCTTCAGCAGCCTGTCTCAACTCTGCCTCTTGGCCACCCTCCTCTCCAGTCTCCGCTTCAGCCTCAGAGTCTGAACTGCTGCCTGACACAGCCTCTTCCTGCTCACCAAACCCTGTTACCTCTTCAGCTTCCAATATCTCCTCTTCCCAGTCTGCTGCTCCTTCTCCCTCGGACCACTCGTTGTCGTCCCACCACCAAACCCCTGGCTCTGAGCCTTCTTCCCCTGGTGGTTCCCTTGGGGTTTCCCCAGCTGGTGCCTCCCACTGCTCCTTCCCAAAGCCGGGGGGGGGGGGGGGGAGTGAGGCGCTGGACTTTGGGAAGGAGGTGTGAGGGCTCTAGGACCCTGCCAGAGCCTCAAGCCTCCTTCCCAAAGTCTGATGCCTTGTTTAGCCAACTGTTGGTGAGGCAGCTGAGGCCTGGGGGAAGGCATCAAAATTTGGCCTTGCTGCCCTCCACCCTGTGACAAGGCAGTGTGCGGCCTGCGAATTCTGTATTGAAGTACTCTTGTGGCCCACTTGGTATGAAAAGTTGGACCGGCTTGATATAAACATTCAGTGCAACGGTTGCATCTTTTCAATCCCCTTTAACTTATGATTGTGTTGGCACCATCCACCCTAAGGTGGTAAGAATGAGTCACATACATGTTCATTTTAGTGGTTCTAACATGTCTTCACACCGTTTCTCTCTCAAAGAAAGAAGCCCACTCCAGATACTGGAGCAGGAAAGATGCTACTTGGAGAGCCTTCCTGCCAATCACATTTCAAGGGTAATCACATTTATCTGAGCAAAAGCTTCTTCTTTGATAAGATGTCTGCCTTCATCTCTACAGAGAACTTAATCAAGAGATGCTGCACCCAAGACAGCAGAGATGCAACGGAAGCTACAAGGAACAGGGGAAAGGATAACAACACCACAGAATGTCAATACCTGGAAGAGAAATAGATGAGGGGGAGGGGTGAAAAGTGACAGGCGCCATCAATTAGTAGTTTTAATTGTTTCCCCTCAAGGGAGCCAAAGCCTACACCATACATCCAACAGTTATTAGTGTTTTAAATGCTGTCTGGAAGGCTGCCAACAGCAGGAATTGGCCACAATTATCTAATACTAATGCAACAAGCTTATGAAGGCTGGAACTATCCTGAGGGGGGTATAATTTTGGTAGAGATAATCAGGAGAATCCTCCATATGTATTTCATTAGGGCATGTACGAATGAGTGTGTGTGTGTGTGTGTGTGTAAAATGAGATCAACTTCATTTATACTGCTGTGCTCCTTCTAGACCTGATCATGCGTCAGTAGCATGAGAGAAGGATGGAAGGAATGGGGGAAAGCTGTGCTTCTGGAGGAGGAACAGCTTTGCCTTGGGATAAAAGCCCATTTGCTGTTTGGTTTGTTATTAGGAGGAGGAGGAGGAGAACGCAGGAGTGTGTGTTTCAGTGCTGGATAGGGGATTGCATAGCCTTCAAATAAAAATGACATGAAAATGTTCAGTAAATGGCAGCATATACACACAAACACAAAGAAAGTGAGAGAGAGCTTTGAAAATAATACTCGGATTTGTTGCAAGCATGACTGGCAGGGAAACTGCATTTCTTGTCATGAGAGATGTCACAGGCAGGTACCCATGACAGCTGCACAAGCACATTGCACACAGGATATGAATAATAATAAAAGGTAATGCTATCAAGGTGTGTACGGGGGTGGATGGGTGCATACACATGTACATGCAAGAAGGAAGTGTTTAACCAGTAACACTGGACTGCAACTTCCAAGGACAAGGTTCCCTGTTTCAGCAAACACACAACTTTAGGTACATGCTATGATCATACAAAGTTGTGGCTAGCATTGGCGCTTTCTAGATACCCCTGATGAAACGCCATTGCTCTTACTACATACCCTCCAACATGGCAAGGTAAAAAACTTGGATGCAATCTTCCGGAGCAGCACTGCTGCACAAGTCACATGAGCCATGCGAGATCGCAGCCCTGGAAAAAAGCACTTTTGGGGGGCTAGATTGCGGTGCACAGAATGGTTGGCATGCTCTTGCACAAAAAATGAGATGTCCTGGTTTTACGGGGACAGTTGAGGGGTATGTTACTGCATGGGAGAACACAATGGACGCCCACACAAACAAGCCACATCTGTCTGCACTTTGGCTCCCTTGCCAGCAATGTTTGCAACTGGATTTGTTACTGTGTGGATTGCAAAAGGAGACATTTACATCTCCTCAAAGTGGTTCAAATAAGAACCACCGAAGGCAGATTGTCCTGAACAAGGCACAGGAATCATGCCACCCTGTGGGCCTCATTGCTGTCACCAATTACCTCTTGGGGGAGTCCCTTCTAAACACAGGTGAAATTCCCTTGCAGTCCCTGGCAGAGAACAATTCCTACCCAGCACTCGCAGCCAGAGAAAGATTTTGGGTTACAAATTCACTGAATAATTCTCAGTAATGAATAAATGCAACGAAGTGCTGATTTGCTCACGGGGATTCCTGAAGCGGAAAAAGAGGCTAAACTCACCCCATGCATTATTCATCATGCCACTCTTATAGCAGCAAGCACCTTTTCCTTTCTCTGCCTTTCTCTCCCTTTTGCCAAATGCTGCCTAGAGTTGTTCACACTACAGCAGCCCACCCTGGCCTGGTAGAGCAGTCTGGAAGTGGGGACTCCACTAAATTCCTTAATTCCTGTGTTACACAATAAGGCTGGGCTGAAACAGGGAGGTACAAAGCGGGTTCAAGCATTTACTTGCTGGCACTGAGGGCAGGAAACACTCTGAATTGAGTTTGCCATTTCATCTAGCTCTGGGGTAGGCAACCTAAGGCCTGTGGGCCAGATCCAGCCCAATCGCCTTCTCAATCTGGCCTGCGGACGGTCCGGGAATCAGTGTGTTTTCACATGAGTAGAATGTATTATTAAAAATGCATCTCTGGGTTATTTGTGGGGTTTGCCTGGTGTTTTTACATGAGTAGAATGTATCCTTTTATTTAAAAATGCATCTCTGGGTTATTTGTGGGGCATAGAAATTCGTTCGTTCCCCCCCACCCAAATACAGTCCGGCCCATCACAAGGTCTGAGCCAGTGTGGTGTCGTGGTTAAGAGCAGTACACTCTTAATCTGGTGAACCGGGTTCGCGTCTCCGCTCCTCCACATGCAGCTACTGGGTGACCTTGGGCTAGTCACACTTCTCTAAAGTCTCTCAGCCCCACTCACCTCACAGAGTGTTTGTTGTGGGAGAGGAAGGGAAAGGAGAATATTAGCTGCTTTGAGACTCCTTCAGGTAGTGATAAAGTGGGATATCAAATCCAAACTCCTCCTCTTCTTCTGAGAGATGGTGGACAGGCCCACAGCTGAAAAAGGTTGCTGACCCCTGATCTAGCTACATTTGACTGGCTACATGGCATCATGACATAATCACATGGGCTATTTCACCTCATTAACAAGAAAAATAAATAAAGGGCAGGTAAGGTAGACACATACCATGTCAGAGTATTTCCAGAAAAGGTCTGTGGATCTGCTTCCTACAAGTCCCTCTCCTAGCAGGGGATATATCTTGATTACACATAAATGAAGGGAAATGCTGTGACTATTATTTCTGCCTTGATCTTTTGTGAGTTTGGCGGAGAATTTCCAAAAAGAAAACTCTATATCTGTCTGGATATGACTCCACATCCTTGTCCAAACACGCAATATATTCTTCCAAATCTCAGACCTAACAGAATTTGATTAGCAATAGTGTGGTGTAATGAACTCTCACATGAGCAGAGATTATTACTTCATAATTTCAGGACTGGGCCATACATATGTTATGCTGTGCTCTGATGTGCTCTGGCTCAAATGGAACAATCTTTTTTTTCTTTTTGTCTGATGGTTGGAATACTTTCTCCTTTTAATTTAGAGGGGGAAATGCTTTTGGATTATGAATAGTTAAGTGTCCCTCACATTTTAAAAGTTGGTGTGTGTTTTTGGCAATGGCTGTGTAGGTTCAAATGATATCTGGGTTTTAAAATGTATGCTTTAAAAAGTTCTATTTTGATGAAAACAGCAAGATTAAAACTTGCAGCCCTGCAAAGCCAAAAGGTTACCAGCCTCCACGAAGCAGCTACTTGCTCATTGGAAATGCTAATATACAACCTCATACACTCCAAGCGTTCCAATTTTCCAGGGACAGTGCTGGAATTACAGAAACCATCCCTGTTTCGGATTTGATCCTGGAGTGTCCCGCTTTTGTTTTTTCCTCCCCTGCATGACTTGGAGAACAAAAGCAGAGTTCTGTTTCTACTGAAAATAAAATACCTGCGCCAAATGAAGGAAACAGTGAAGCTGGCATACAAAGCCCTTGCTATAATGTTGAAAGGAAAGGTCACCTATCCACTTTAAATTCTTTAATTGCAGTGCTTTTGCAGCTGGCCATTTTTTAAAAAGAAACGCATGGAGTGTTTACTCCTTTATTGTAAATGGAGCCTGACACTGTCTACTCAGAAGTGAGTCCCACTGTATTCAACGGAGCTGGCTCTCAGGTAACTGGGTCAAGACTGAACAGCCTCCCACTGCAATCTGAAGCATTTTTACCCAGAATTAAGTGCCACTGAGTTCAATAGGATTTACTGTCTAGTATGCTCCTGATCATTCTCACAGTTTCTTCCATCACCGTTGTCATCACCCTCCTCATTATACCCCACCTTTTGCCCCTCAAGGCAAACTTACAACTAAAATTTTATTTCATTCCATTTATCTGTTGAAGGTGTTGCACATGGTTGCTTCCTTCTCACATTTTTTCTTAACAACAACCCTGTGAGGTAGGTGAGGCAGAGAGGTTGCAATTGGCTCAAGGCAACAAATGCATACGCGTCTCTATTTTCATCGGAGAAACGTTGGAGGGTATGCAAACTTTTGCCGCAGTGCCAGATTCACAATCTTGGAAAGAGAGAAAAAAAACCCACCCAAATCCTTTGGCTCTTTTGAGACTCACACAAGTGAAATGCAATAGTAAAATGCTGAGTTATTGAAGAATCCGTGGTGAAAATGTCATTTCACGTGTATGCAAAAATGTAAACAACTATGCCCAGAATATCGACTGGCGCTGAACGATTCCTAGAGAGGTCCCTGTTCAGATGGGAGTGGAGCATCTGCCTTCTCGAAGATTCACACTTCCACATTTGTTGTGCTGCTTGTTGATATGCCCTCTCGATGGCAAACACCTGCCCTGTTTCACAACCCTTCCTCATGCGGCTCTCAGTTTATACAGATTGTCTTATGCTTCATGTATGAATTATAAATGCATACAACTTGCAAACAGGCGGTTCCCTGGCTGTTGACAAACACTTCTCCGCTCATCCGACCTGAAGAATGAACTGTGTGAAGGAACACTAATTACATCCACTAATCTCTGTGTTTGTGTGTCATCAGTAGCAAGCCTTTTCAACTGCTTATTTTAAGGGGGTGTTATTACTTGTGTGCCTCACAGCAAATTCCAGAAGCTCCAGAAAACAAACAGCAGCAGCAACAGCAGCAACCAGATCTGTGCTCAGACTGAGGAATGGCAAAGAGAACCAAGTACTTCTCTTGATCTTTGGTTCCTGGTTTTCCGTGAATAAAAAGGCAAACTCTAAATGCACAGAATAAAATAGGAAAGTGGCAGTGCTGGATGTATTTGGAACACTGACAATCAAGCAACACTGTTAGACATCCTCCACTTTGCACAACGTTGTTCACCAGGGAGGGACTAGCCTTTTCACACGTCACATAGCAGCAAATTTGAGTTTGCCACTGTGTTATTCAGCACTCAATCCTGGCTACCTGAAGTGTGTAATTGCATGCTAGATGGGCTTGCAAATACATGCTTGTCATATTCAAAACCCTACGCTTTAGAAAAAGGTCGTGTGTGCAACAAGAGGCCCCGAACAAAAGCAGCACTCAACTCCATGATGATGACTGCTTCTTCCAAGTTGTACTTTGGGTCCCAGCTTCAGAAAAAAATTACAAGAACCCTGACTCTCAGTGTCTAGTTTTCAATTGTTTATGAAATGTTCCCAACTTCAATATGCCTATGTTTTTGCTACTAATGGTTTTCTATAAGCATGAAGAGTCATTTCAGTGCTGGGTGGATGGTGCCCACCCACCAAGTTTAATTATCCAAATCACATAATCATAAAGTTTGAAGAGTCATGCAGTCCAACCTCCCACAATGTCGGAATCTCAGCTAAAGCATCCATGACAGATGGCCATCCAACCGCTGCTTAAAAACCTCCAAGGAGGTAGTCCGTTCCACCGTTGAGCAGCTCTTACTGTCAAAAAGTTCTTCCTGATGTTTAGTTGGAATCACCTTTCTTGTAACTTGAATGCATTGGTTCAAGTCTTGCCCACTGGAGCAGGAAAATACAAGCTTGTTCCATCCTCCATGTGACAGCCCTTTAGATATTTGAAAATGGCTGTCGTATCTTCTCTCAGTCTCCTCTTATCAGGCTAAACATACATACATACATACCCAGCTCCCTCAACTATTCTCCATGAGGCCTGGTTTCCAGACCTTGATCATCTTGGTTGCCCTGCTCTGCACATGTTCTGGCTTGTCAATATCCTTGTGGCACCCAGGTGTGGTTTGACTAAGGCAGAATAGAGTGTTGCTTACTTCCCTTGATCTGGACACTCTGCTTGAATTAAGACAGCAAATGCAAAACCCTAGCCTGTAGATCTATTTATAGAATTTATGGCTATGTGATTCTGTGGGAACTGAGGATCTACAGATGTATGGACTAGGACAGTGCTTTTTTTATACATCTAAGGGTTGAGTCAGTGTGTTTTGGGTAATTAAATGTGATGGAAGGCAACTGTGAATGGGGGCTGAGTTTAAGGAGCTACAGGGGCCAGGAAGGGATGAGAGGTGTTGCTAGCCCAGAGCACAGCAGCAAGCAGGTCAGAGGTCCTGCTGGTAGTGCAGGGGATGCTGGGGAGGCAGCTTGGGGAGATGGATTGTTAATGCATTTGGTGGTGAGCAGAAGCAGTGCTTTGGTTGTGGTGGGCATTGCTGGCACTGTTTTGAATGCCCCCGAAGTCTTTCATTAGCCCAGGGAAGGGGAAATCCCAGGAGCTTCCTGAAACAGGAGCTTATTGATACAGAAGCATGTTTGTCCAGTTGTTTTCCCAAAATGTGAGCACTATCATAAGAGGTACATAGAACAAAAGTTCATGAGGGATATCTCCATGAGCTGGTACTTTAAAAATGCCCAAAATGCAGCTTCTGGAAAGACTGGTCTCAATTTTTTGGAACTCAAAGTCAAGCCACATTTCCCTGCTTTCAAGCATTCTTTGACTTGAGCACATGTTTTTAGTGTTGTGACACCAGTTTTCTGTAATTCTCTTCCCTTCGAAGTGAAGCAATTGCCAACATTGTTATGTCTTTGACATTTGTCAGAAGCATTCTTTTCATTTTAAGAAGTCTTTCATTCTTGCCGGTTTTCAGGCTTCAATACTGCTTTATGATCTGTGCTATATTTTACGTTCCTCTTGTGCACACCACTCAGCTATTCTCTGAATGTAGAATGGTTTATAAATTATGAAAGTAAGTAAATAAATAAGTCTAGCACCTGTGGTACAAGCTGTTTTGAGCTTCCTTCCTTTTCTTCCTTTGCGTAACCAAATTATTTGACCCTAAATTGGTCCAATCATCCTAAGCAGTCTTCAATAAGCAGTCCAGGTGCCCAGTGTTCACCAGCCACTTCTCCAAAGGCTTAGTAAAAAGGATAGCAGACTCCTAACCTGTTGAGATGATTCTGCAGTAAGAAACAGAGAAAAGAGGCCCCTACTTCAGCACTGCTGAGCTGGTGGTGCTTTAACAGCATTAAGATGCCAATGCTACTGGAGCTGAAGCTTCAGGGTGTGAAAATCCCAGTAATTCCCCTCCGCTTCAGCACATTAACTAGCCACAGTGAGCCCAGCAGCTGTTGGATCACTCCTTGTAACTACAGCTTAATAAGGTCAACTGCCTTAATTTCTGTCTGGCGAGGACTTACAATGCAATCCAGGAGCAGGCTTTGTTTGAAAGCACACTGGCAGGGTGGAAGAAATACAAAGTACCGCACCACTTACTGATGTCTGCTATAAAAGGTAGCAGAGAGAGTGAATTCCTTCCCACGTGAGGAGGATTGTTTTCATCTACCGCTATTAAAGTTAGCTAGAAACTGGGACGCAGGTGGCGCTGTGGGTTAAAGCCTCAGCGCCTAGGACTTGCCGATCGAAAGGTCGGCGGTTCGAATCCCTGCGACGGGGTGCGCTCCCGCTGCTCGGTCCCAGCGCCTGCCAACCTAGCAGTTCGAAAGCACCTCCGGGTGCAAGTAGATAAATAGGGACCGCTTACCAGCGGGAAGGTAAACGGCGTTTCCGTGTGCGGCTCTGGCTCGCCAGAGCAGCGATGTCACGCTGGCCACGTGACCCGGAAGTGTCTCCGGACAGCGCTGGCCCCTGGCCTCTTAAGTGAGATGGGCGCACAACCCCAGAGTCTGTCAAGACTGGCCCGTACGGGCAGGGGTACCTTTACCTTTACCTTTTTAGAAACTTGCACCAAGGTACAGGTACGTGGCTATGCTTGTATGCAAATCAATTTAACCTTAACTCACTGTCGCTTCTTCTTGGGGCTGGGTGAAACAGTCACTGAGAAATTATCATTCTGCCTTCTCCCCAATGGCCCTCTAGTCACATTTGCTTTCTTGGACCTCCGTTTTTAAACTCTAGAGGATGTTAATCCAGGCCACGGCTTGTACATTTTTCCTGTGTGCCAAGGTTACGGTGCCAGCAATCAGGAGAGCACAACTGACATCGCATTGATGGTCACAGGAGCCGGTGTGTGACAAGTACAGCTCCTCTACGAGCCTCACACCCCAGTGCTTCTGGAAAGTAAACCTGCTGGCCTTTCTGATTTTGCTTATTATTTTGCCTCACCGTGTGAGACACGGTAGACCTCAGTCTGCCACCTGACGTGAAGGAAAGGCGCGGAGGTGTCTATGATTAAACTTTCCAAGCTGGAAACCGCATCATCTGTAGAGTACCAATTCTGGGTCTATTTTTAGTAGAGCATAAAACAGCCCCAATGGGCCACTTTGCTCTGCGTTGGCTGCCCGTAGCCAAAGCTGGCTGTTCAACACGCAGCAGAAGAGTGGCACCATCAGGGCAGGACTTTGGGGCAGCTGTCCAGGACCCCCCACCCAGGAGGAATTAAATGAGCAGGAGGCCATAGAGCATTTTGTCCATTAGGGCAAAAGGAACAGTGTACCACCACCCTCAGTCTGCCCTCAGCCGGCACCCACCTGCCAACCTTCTTACTTACAGCCAGTCTCAGGGATTGGCTCTTCATGTCAGCTTTCTGTTCCTTAGTCTCACTGTTACCCTGACAGAACTCAGAAGGGAGCAGGATGGGCTTCCGGGGCTTTTGCCCCCCGCCCAGTTCCAAATATCACTAGCTGTCACTGGCAGGAGGGTCCCCAAGTGCAGCAAGACTGGCTTAACACATTCTGAGAAATGAAGTAAGATGTATTAAAATACCTCACCCATTCTCCACACCTACATCACGCAGACCATTCAGTCCAGCGCCTAAGATTACCCAGCTGCACCACTGCAGCAGAATAAGGTGCTAAATAAGGAGATGTTGGTATGTTGAAGTGGTTGAATGGGCTGTACCACTTTCAATTACATATTATTACACAGGAGAGCGTTACAAATGATAAACACGGCACCACAATGCAACCCCTTGCAGGCAGAAAATTACATTTAAGTGCAAAATTGTCTATTTTGCTATTTTCTATTGGTGTGGAGGCTTTTTTTAAAACTTATGAATGCACCCCAAAATTTCATCCTCTGCTCTCAGTTTGAAGTGCTGCAGTTTGTTTCAGCCCCTCTGCATGTTAGAACATCTTATTCAACACCTAAATAAGCAAAGCATTAGGATCAAGCATCAAAGCAGATCACTACGCACCCCAGTAGATGAGGCTTCTCCATAGATAAGGCTGCCAGCTTCAAAGCCAAGGGGTGAGCAGCTCAGCCAGGAGACCCATTTTGAGTCTCCTGATGCCAATTTCTCTCCAGTAGCAGAGACAGAGGAAAGGAAACAGTGTGTGTGGTGTAGTGGTTAGAGGGTTGAACTGGGACCTAGGGGAACACGGCACAAGTGCCCGCTTGGCCATGAAGCTGACTGGCTGAAATTGGGCCAGTCACCATCTCTCAGTCTAGCCAACCTCACAGTGTCATTGTGAAGGGTAATACGGAAAAGGGGAGAACCACATATGTCACCTTGAACTCCTTGAAGGAAAAAGGTGGGGTGGAAATGCAATAATAAACAAAACAATTAAAAACAAAACTTCGTTGTGCATTTCTGGTTTCAAATGAAGGCATAAGAAGGGACCCTGGCATATGTCCCAGTCACATCATAGATATCCCAGTCACATCATAGTTGCTCCGTTCATCTCCTCAGCCTTTCCCATCCTGCATCTTCCATGGTGACTACAGTAGACCATTCCAGAGCTGCCATGGAGGGGAAGACTGAATGAGATATAAATAGAACAGAAACAGCTTTCTTGAATTAAACATTTGCTGAACACCCCATGACCTTTCCCTTGTTAATGGCATGATGGGGCAGTCAGGCATGTCCTGGCAATCCATGCAGAATTGTTGGCCTATTGCATTTCATAAATATGGCAAAGCATAATGCTTAAGGAACAGGAGACCTGATCAGATGAACTCAAACAGGCAATACAGCAGCAAAATGGGAAGGGTGAGATACATGCAAAGTGGGTTGAAATCATGCAAGTTTAGGCCTGTGGGGAGCTCAGAGGAAGCTGAAAGACATAATAACTGAGTACGGATATTATTTCTCTCCTCATTGCAGGGAGCCCTGGTTTTGCTCCTGATTAGGCTCACAGCAATGGCTTCTGGCTCTGCACTGAGCATCAGTTGCAGCATCAGGGGTAGACTTAAACAACAAGGAACAGAGACTGCATCTGGTCCATGTTGACAGAGCTACCTCTGCTTTTAGCATTGTGGGGAGGATAATAAACAGCCCATCAACAATGCATCTTGCCTTCATATCTCACTTAGCAAGATGGGACTCACACAACACCATGAGGTAGCTGAATGGACCAGGATAATTACTTCAGCAGAAGATTCTCATTGGCTTGGTAAGGTGACAAGGGAAAATGAGTAAAAGTGGGAGTCAGTACTTTGGTCTCTGGGGCTCAATCAGGTCATGGAAGGATCTCCAAGTTTGGGGGAATCACGTATCCAGCAAAGTTATGGAAGGATTCTGTTCGGACCTAATGACTCTCCTTTGGAAATGTGTGAGCTTCAAATTGCCGCATCATTTCCGTATTTAATTTGCATGTAAGTAATTTAATCTGCATGGGATTTGAATGCATGTATTGGATGCCAAGTCAAGGCTGATGGAGTTTTTGCACTTCTCATGGGGTTGCACAGGTGGAGCGAGATATCAATGATTCTACAGACTGGGCAGCATTTCAATGTAAGGAAGCACGTTCCTGGAAGCAGGACCTATCCCCATCTCCCTAGGGCCTCAATCCATCCAGTTGGGTTGACCAGAAGATTTGTAGTCCCTTTCAGGTTGAGATTAAAATTGTGATGCAGCTCCTCAAAATCATGAGATGATTGAAATCAAGACATCTAGGAAAGAAATAGGGGTTGTCCTTCTTTTGCATCCAGATTCCAGAGGCTTCATGAACACTCTTTCATCCCTGTTTGAATGGAGTTTATTTGTGCAGGAAACTGGTATATAGATTTAACAAAAAAAAAAAAGAAAAGAAAAGAAATTGCACTGAAATAAATCATGTTATTGGAACCACATGACTCCATTTGTGTAACCTCTTCAAAGGCTGCTGGTTTGCTTTCAGAACAATTCAATGTGCTGGTTGAATTACCTTTAAGGTCCCAAATGGCTTAGGGCCAGCACCTATCATGTGAACTTGCCCACTCTCTGAAATCCATGGGGGAAATTGTACCATTTGATGGGAATATGCGATGACAGAGTCTTCTCTGTTGCTGTGCCCAGGCCTTGGTCATCTTTGGTTCCCTCTTGGATGATGCCCCATTTCAGGGGGAATATTTTCCGTTTGTGGCAGACTTTTGGTCTTCCTCCAGCCCACCCCCACCCCCACCACTCCTTTAGTATCACCTGCTTTTAGATTCTCTGTTGCTTTGTATTTCTTATTTTTGTTTTCATTTATATGCATGTGTTTTTATTGTTTGGGACCATTACCTGACAACAGTGGAGAGTACTAAGTACTTGAGAGCAGACACAATAGGACAAAACAGATGAATGTCTAGGAGTGGAGGCATCAAGTTGCATATTTTATGGATATTTTGCACTGAAACTTGGGGAGAAAAAAAGACTTCAGTTATTTTAAAACTTAATGTATCTTAACTGAGTGCAGAAATGTTGGTACCATTCCTATAAGAAAGCTTCCCTGTTCCCAAGAGCAGAAAAACAGGCATCTAAAATTTCAAGTAATGCAGAAGTACCTATGGACTGATCCAGTCTGTCCCTTTGAAATATACTTAGAGTCAAGAGTGGATTTCATGCTCTTTATTCAGCTCATAGCGGTGAGGAGGAATGAAATTTCCCCCAAAATATCTGCTTTATATACATTATTTACACAATGGGCTGCACGTGATTGGCTAATTCCGGGATTCTCCTGTAGGCCAATCAGGTTGTGGATTCACTTCTACCTGGAGCTGGATTGGATGGCTCCTGCAGACCAATCATACTGCTGCATCCTGAATCCTATTGTTCTAGGACCAATCAGACTGCTGCATTCTGAATCCTATTGTTCTAGGACCAATCAGACAGCTGCATTTTGGATCCTATTCAACTCAGTACATAACCCCCTTGAAAGTGGTAATTACATGTGTGCGTATGAAAGTTTGTGCAAGAGCTAGACTAGGATCTGGAAGACGCAGGGGCAGCTGGTTCTGTTTTGCCGCCTGAGATGGAGTGAAAAGGTGCCACACCACCACAGCCTCACTTGTTGGGTTTTTGCAGTGGTGGCTTCCAGCAAGATCACACAGAACTCTCACAAGATCTTGTTGGAAGCCACCACAGCTGCTACTCGACCCTCGCAGCAAAGTTCACTTGGGTAACTTTGGGCCTTGGGCCATCCACCAACTCTCAGCCTAAACTGGATAACTGTGGGGATAATATGAAGAAGGCAAGAGTCATCTGGGCTACCTTGAGCTTCTTGGAGGAGAGATAGCATCTAAATGCAATGAATAAACAAAGACTAGGGGCCAATGAAGTGTGTGTGTGTGTGTGTGTGTGTGTGTGTGTGTGTGTGTTAGAGAAAGGATGTTCTAATCATGAGAAGAGGATGTGGTAAGGAACCGGATTGTCCCTCTTCATTAGTAAGTTGAGTAGATGGAGGAGGAGGAGGAGGAGGAGGAGGAGGAGGAGGAGGAAGAAGAGGAAGAAGAGGAAGAAGAAGAAGAAGAAGAAGAAGAAGAAGAAGAAGAAGAAGAAGAAGAAGAAGAAGAAGGGGAGATAAATAGCTGCATTCATTTGAATGTTTTTATTGATATGTGCCTAAGTTCCCAGGGGATTAACAAGCAATAGGCACTATAATACTGGCACTAACAAGATTTAGTTGATTAACCATCTGCCTTGTTGTAAACAATTGATTACACTTAAATAAATTTGCCTATCTCTAAGGACTAAAAACAGGCACCTTTCCCATGATGTTGAAGGCAGAGTGCGAGAACTAGCAGCCTAGCAGGAAAAATATTTTTAAAATATGCCATTCCAATTCTCTTTTACTTAACCTGTCCAAGCTAGGACAACTGCAAAAACACTCATTAGTTTTATTAAGGGATTAAGGTACCTATCAAATCAATCCATGCTTGCAGTCCAGGATGTTAGTCTTCTAACTACCGCAGTTTGGCTATGCACAGAATTCTTCACAGAATGGAGACTGAGAGGCAGTCATCTTTATTTTGGGCTGTTACAGCATTTGAGATGTTCCTCCCAGCCCGTTATTTGTTTTAACACAAATGGAATGTTGGTTGGTCAGTTCATCTACCCTGAAAGCCTGATGTAGGAGAGCTAGAGAAGGATGTGTTACTGAGTCTCAAATGGCTTAGATCAGGGAATAGGGCAGTCACCAGGCTAAAGAGAGCGAAAATATGTGATTGGATGCTGTTCCTGAGATATTGCAAACATGATGTTGAGGGAGATTCCAAAGCAGGTGAAATGAGGGCTGTGCCAAAAATCTTGAAAATTTATTACTTCTTTAGATCATTTATATACTGTCATTTGCACAAGCCACCGAAAAGTTTATGACAGGCAAATAGATTTTAAAGCCTATAAAATCACACAATACATATTACAAATCACAATACATATTACTAGTAGCAGCTGCAACCAGCCATCTCCTTCATCAAATGCCTGCCAAAAAAGATGAGTCTTAACTAGCTGCCTAAAATGGTAAGCAGATGGAGCCAGATGCAGGTCAGTGGAGGTGGGGTGTTCCACATAGGTGGAGCCATCACTGAAAAAGCCCTTTCCTAGCCCCCTGTCCTCATGAAAAGAGAAGACCTCATGAGAAGAGAAGACTCCCTGGAAAAGACCCTGATGTTGGGAAAGATGGAGGGCACAAGGAGAAGGGGACGACAGAGGACGAGATGGTTGGACAGTGTTCTCGAAGCTACCAGCATGAGCTTGACCAAACTACGGGAGGCAGTGGAAAACAGGAGGGCCTGGCGTTTTCTGGTCCATGGGGTCACGAAGAGTCGGACACGGCTAAATGACTAAACAACAACAACAAGCCCCCTGTACCATGCACCTCTTATTAAGGCCTCATCTGCTGATCTTAGAGCACGTGGCTCAATATGAAAGGTGTTCCTGCAGAGATTTGATTTTTTTTTTTACTATTTGTTGGATGGATGGGGTTGGGTGGGGAGAGTGAAATGAATCTCCAGGAAATATCAGGGCTGGGAAATAAATATGTTCAAATTATTTGGGACACAAGCTTGCTAACTACCTGTTTTGTCTTTGTGGGGCAGGGAGTGTGTCCCTTGCCTTTTAATATAAAAAACACAGGCTCTCTCTGCAGTTTCTTGCCAGCTGAACTTCCTGAAATGCCTTGGGACTGATGGGACTTCCCATTGCATCTTGCCACTTCCAGGGCATTCCAGAAAGTATGGCTGTCAGGAAGTGGCACCAGGCTCTCTCCACAGCTTCCCAGTCATCACATTTCTGGGCAAGACCCAGGGAAGTGAACAACAGCCGACTCTAAAAAAAATAATCAGAGAAATATATTCCCCAGCCAAGAAGGTAGCAGAAAACTGGTGACAGTTTTCACAGCAGGAGATTATGAAGTACCACCTTGCTGGCTTATTTAGAAGTTGGTGCTACAGGTAATGATGGCAATGACGCTTGGATTAATTTGTAGCTCTCAAGAAACCTTATGCTAGCCCTATGACACCTTGCTCTTATCCCCACTTAGAGGATAACCCACACAATTCAAATTACAGAATAACAGGACTCAAAGGGATTGCCATTAGTTGTTGACCTATTTATCCCACTTCCTCTGATAGGATTGTGGCAGCCTACAACAGGAATAACATCAACATTTTGAATTCGTTCCTGTTGTAGGTTGCTCTGAGATTATCCCTGTGATGGGTTTATAATTAAATAAAGTCAGAAAATGTCAAGATTGTGTAACTATTATGAAAAGAAGCATCATAATATCAAATGACTACTATGACCAGAAAAGATTTTATGCACATGTCCTAATAAACCACCTCAGTAGAGCGCAGAAGTTCACCAGACATTTGCCTAGATCAAATGGCCTGTGGAACAAAACAAACAAAAGCCTGTGGAACAATTAGAGGTGGGAATTCCATAGAACTGGGGCCACTACAGAGAAAGCCCTGCTGCATCTATCTGCCTTTGGGCTACAAGCTGATTTTAATAGTTGGACAGCCTCTTCTGGGGAAGAAATATTGCCTCAGAACTGGCAGAGCTATCTGGATCAAAACCAGCATTCTGTAATGGGCCCAGAAGCCAACTGGCACCCAGTGTTGTTGACAAAAGCTTGACTGAATGTGTTCTCTTTCTCCTACTGTTGTTAACAATCAGGCTGCTTCTGAACTGTTTCAAGCACAGCCTCATAAGAAGTGTATTGCAGTAAATTATCCTTAAGGCTACATAGGCAGAAATAATGGGTGTCAGGACCTAGATCTCAGAAAGACCCTGATCTGCAAATAACAGAACTGTCAGAACTGTGAGCCGTGGCTGTTAGTCACTGACAAGCCTGGAAATCTGCCCTGCCAGAGGTAGGGACATTCTGGTTCTAGTGGACAGTGCCTTCTTTCCTACAGACCATCTGGATTTCCCACCATCATTTCCATCTTGTTTAGATTCAGGCACAACATGTTCACTCTCATCCACACAGCTTGTTCAAGTGTATGAAGGGTTTTTTAAAATAATTACTTAATACTTAATACTTAACTTAATACTTATATTCTTGCTTTGCTAGGCATGCTTTGATGTCAATGAATGGTTGGGTTCTTATTGGTGAATGAAGAAGAAATGCTGCTTTCTCGCTTATAATCAGTTTGCCTTGGCCTTATACAACTTTAACAGGGAGAAATGTAAAGTATTGCACTTGGGCAAAAAAAAATGAGAGGCACAAATACAAGATGGGTGACACCTGACTTGAGAGCAGTACATGTGAAAAGGATCTAGGAGTCTTGGTTGACCGCAAACTTGACATGAGCCAACAGTGTGACGCGGCAGCTAAAAAAGCCAATGCAATTCTGGGCTGCATCAATAGGAGTATAGCATCTAGATCAAGGGAAGTAATAGTGCCACTGTATTCTGCTCTGGTCAGACCTCACCTGGAGTACTGTGTCCAGTTCTGGGCACCACAGTTGACAACCATATGTCAGGAGTGCTCTGATGGTGTTTCCTGCTTGGCAGGGGGTTGGACTCGATGGCCCTTGTGGTCTCTTCCAACTCTATGATTCTATGATTCTATGAACTAGCAACGAATAGGGGCCAGAGTCTATGCTGCCTTACATCTCAACCTAATCTGCCAGTTCCAAACAGAGGGAGGTAGTAGCACAGTGCATACGTAGAATCAAGGCAGGCCCTGACCACTTGCCATTAACCACTTTTAAAAAAATACACTGCCAAATCCCTTAAGATTTGCCTTCTAGCCCTTCTAAACTGTTTAAACATTTGCTGTATTCACAGGGAAAGAATGAATTGTATTCAAAGCAGCACTGCAAGGATCCTTGTGCAACGAAACCTTCTTACAACAATTATGTGACCATCTCAAGGAGGTAGAGAAGATAGACTGAGGAGTGATTTGACTTCTGACCCCCCTGGTCCCAGCCAAGCACTGTGTCTGCCTTTAATGTCAGGAGGTAGACAACCTTGATTTCATTCTGGTGGCAAGGAGGCAGAACCCAGGAGGCAAGGGGGGTGGCATAGAGGGAGAGGGAGAAGAGGGTGGTAGAAATTGTATCAATGTGTCGAACTAAGTGAGAGACTCGGGAAACTAGATAGAGACAGTCACGGAGAAAGGACATGGTTTGAGGGACCTCCCCCCCAAAACACACACACACACACACACGAAGTGACTCAGCACACAGAGCAAGGAGTTAAAGCAAGAGAAGGCACATTTAGTCTGCAGAAACAAAACCTTCAGTTTTAACATAACTCTGGACTTTTCATTAACAGCAAACACTGTTAGAAACATGGTGGCAGGTGTTTAACAACAGGACCTCCTGTGGAGCAAGAAAAAGAGGGTGGGGGAGTGCCCCTCCCACTTTTGACCTTGCCCTGCCTGCCACTAGCTCTAACTCCTGCCCCCAGACAGCATGTGATGCTACACAGGAAAAAAAACCTTTCCCAGCTTTGCTTTATATCTACCCACTCTTTGAGGGAGTCTTCATGGATGCTGGTCTCACACAATTTTGAAGACAGCTTTCAAAACCGGACCTCAATTTTATTTTTTTAAAAAATTACAATGTGAATTTCTCCTGTGTTAACAATCCAAATACAAAGGAGAAAGCAGGAATTCAAATGTTGAAACTTAATCAAATTTTAATTGCCATTCAGCAAAATGTGCATAGAAGAGATTCAGAACTCAGCCGCAGTACCTGGCTCCTCCTGGTGAAGTAGCGGTTATCTTTATCTCGTTACACCTGACAGATGGGTTGTATCCTGTTATATTTGTATCCCTTGAATGAAAACGTGTTGATGATATTTGAACACATTTGTTTACGTGCAAATATATGTATATATGCATCAATACAGATATGGCTATTTAGATATGGATATAATCAACAGCAGTAAATCCACCCACAGAATGTAAACAACTACCAGATATCATCGAAGCACATTTTGACAACAAGCTACAAGCATAGAAAGTTTTTTTGCAGTGCACCCAGTTAGAACAGAAGTTCTGAAACCGTGATCCATGTGGACTGGGGGTGGTCTGCTAGCTCCATTTAGGTGGTCCAAGAAAAGGTTGTGGAAAAGTTGAGAAAAATAGTACTTGGCCCTGCATTTGATTCCTCAACACCACCACCAACAGGAGAGACTGGCTCCATTTTGATTAGGGCTGGATTAACCAACATGCTAACATTAGCCTGTGATGTTCATAATATGATGCTGGGGCTGATTCTGGGAGTTTCTGCAAAATATATGTTCTTTCATCGAGCTCTGACTGCTTTCCAAATGGTTAAAGCTACAAATCTCCACCTCTCCTTCAGCAACTGAGACAACACAGCCAGCCAAGCAGCCAGCCCATGAGGAGGCTATAGTTGTTTTGTCATATAGGATCAACAAATATATATTCAGCAACTAAACATTAAAGTTTTGAAGGAAGCATGCAGGTTGCAAAACTTGAACCCTGGGCTCGATACAAATATCCATTCCGCAGCCAGGAAATATGCTCACAGAGGCAAACTACATGTTACCCAGAAAACTGCAAAAGCATAGCAAAACTGACAGTTTCTTGTCCTAGGCAAAGCAGCTTCAGAAAGGGATGTTGTGAAGTGGCAAAGTGCAGGGTGTGCTTAATTCATCCCATGCCAGGTGTATTTTCTCCATTGCAACTTCCCCAATTGCCTCTCCACTTACAGGATTTCGGACATGTATAAAGTTTATGAGATCGCACGCATCTGGAAACTGGCTGCAGAGTTGCAGTGGGCAGGTATCTGGCAGGAAAGAGTTAAGTGCATGAGCACACCAACTGCTTCTCTCCTACAGACTGTGCTCACAAACCTCCTTTCTATAGAAGCAGCAGCTATTTAGGTTTCTATTTCCTACATTCTCATGTAACAAGTAGCTTGTTTCACAGAGACAGAATCAATTGGCTCTTAGATTGGAACCAATGCTTTCTCCATAAACTATTAGGACACCAAAGCAAATATTCCGGAGATAGCTCCTGTTTCACTTCCTCATAAGTGTCCTGGGAACAAGGCACCCATTGGGTATCCTACCCTTTTGCAATGGATTGTGATAGTCAACAATCATGTCTCAGACAATGTTACCAGAAATTAGAAGGGAAGCCTTTTGGTATCCCAGCAGTCACTGATCCAAAACTGACCCTTGTTGGCCTGCTGTCTGTAGTTCTAGGAAATATTCACTGCCCTGTGGAGATTGTGCAGCAAAATATCCTCTTAGTGGGGATTAAGTGCTAGAGTAAAAGATAAAGGTAAAGGACCCCTGGATGGTTAAGTCCAGTCAAAGGCGACTGTGGGGTTGTGGTGCTCATCTCGCTTTCAGGCTGAGGAAGCTGGTGTTTGTCGACAGACAGCTTTCTGGGTCATGTGCCCAGCATGACTAAACTGCTTCTGGTGCAACAGAACACCATGACAGAAACCAGAGCTCACAGAGACACCGTTTACCTTCCTGTCACAGCAGTACCTATTTATCTACTTGCATTTTGATGTGCTTTCAAACTGCTAGGTTGGCAGGAGCTGGGACAGATCAATGGGAGCTCACTCTGTTGTGGGGATTCGAACCGCCAACCTTCCGATCAGCAAGCCCAAGAGACTCAGTGGTTTAGACCACAGTGCCACCCCCAGCCTGATGCTCTGCAGATGTTTTGGACTACCCTTCCTTCCCATCAGACCCAATCATCCTGGCCAACGAACAGAGATGACAGAAGTTGTGTAGCTAAAAATATATGGGAAGCACCAGTTTAGGGAAGGCTGCTCTGGAGTGCAGAAAGTTTGTTCCAATCTGACAGAACAAAGAAGATGGTTTCTTCAAGACCCAGTGATAAAAAATTGACCTCTCGGTCTCCTTCTAGTCAAACATTTGTATAATGTCACATTTTAATATCTATTCCTGGAAGAACAACTGTCATAAAGACTTCCTTGCAACCAGAGGTTGCAAACAGATTATAAACACTTCACTTCACTGTCCCACTGATAGGCAAGGAAGGATCGTTGAGGCAATTTTACACTAAGAGAAAGCTGTAATTGGATCAGACCAATGGAATATTTAGCCCAGCTTTCCATTTTTTAATAAAGACTACTTCTGCCTGATTTAAATAAAATGTCTAACAGAATGAAGTACTGCCGGAGACATCCATTTACTATCAATCATTTGGAGCCTCCAGCATTTCTGTGCTTAGAAATCCATTCAGCAAGACGGCAGAGATGCCTTGGCCACCTTAATTAAAAGTCTTTGTCAATACGCCTCTCTTTTATGAACTTGCCTTCTTGTTGTTGTTGTTGCTGTTGTTGTTTTAAATCCACTTGCACATAAGAATATACGAAGAGTCCTGCTGGACAAGACGAATGATTCTGTTCCTCACAGGGGCCAATCAGGGAAGCTCATAGGGAGGGCAGGAAGGCTGTTGTCCTCCCCTGTTGCTTTGCCCTCTCAGCAGCTGGTAAATCACATTCCATTGCAAAAGGATCCCAAGCGACAGTTTTGTGGGGAAAAGGGTGAAGAGCTCCTTTTGTTCACTTTGCTGCATGTTCATTTCAGTAGGTGCCCTCCAATTCTGGAATTTTGTAGAGGTGCAGTGGAAGAGCAGTTCAGGGGGGATTTTTATTATTATTTTGTTTTCCTCTTTTGCCCCAGGCCATTCAGAATTGTGTTCATCTCTATCCAATTCTCCCTTGGCTGTTACATATGTAAGAACATATTCTATAATAGATATTTCCCTGTTTCATTAGATTTGTCTTGGTAAGGTGGGGCTACCATAATCCATACACAAAACAGGGGATATAGATGGTCCAAGAGTTAATAAAAGGGCTCAGGGATACTGTATTGTCCTCTATTCATTCCTTCTCTAAAAATGCTAATGCTCTATGTGTTGTTTTGAAGAACTGTAACCTAATGATGCCCTATCCATGCAGTAGCAACAGGGCTCACTTGGCCATTTCTCTATTGCTGAGGCAGAACCAGTCTTCTAGGAAGCAGCGCTGTCTGCCAACCTTCGGATCGACCTGTGGCTAGCTGCTTCCTATGGTTCCAGAAAAGCAGCGGGCATAGCAATCCTAGCCCTCATTGGGCAGCATTGGGGTGTGATGGAGCTCTGTAGCCACCACTATATCTGCAGCCCTGCCACTCACGCTGGCTGACCGAGGGTGGAATGCAATGGGGCAGGCAAACCCCTGCTCCATGTTACACCAGCCTAGATGTCAAGTGATGGCACTTGGGGGGCACTTGGGATCCAGTAGGTTGCGGGCTGATTCAGCCTCTCCCCACAGATTGTTCTGTTTTGGGGGTCTCTGTGTGATACCACTCATGGTGATCCTGTCCATGGTGCTTCCATGATACTTCCACTCACTTGCATTTGGGGTGGGTGAAATAGGAGACTTCATGCTGAAGAGTGACACTAGCGTCACTCCACTGGCAGAGGCTGGCACAGCCCTTTTGGGCTGAGTGGAGACTGCCACCCCATTTCACCCTTTGGTTTTGCAGATCAGGGTTTGGCTACAGTCACAACTGGTAACTGTTATCAGGATCTCCATGTATGGCGAACTCTGGATTGTACTTTTACTTGTCACCGCTTTTAGATCCACTTGTAACATTAATTCCTGCTTAGTTTTTGCAAGACATGTGTTATGAGGGTGTTCAACTCCGTTTGGCCCTGCACTGTATATTGACTCAAGCAACAATTATTTTCATTATTTCTCAGTTCCTCTTAGGCCAACAGGTGTACCTCATTTGCCACAAGTGGATATGGCCCTGTTGTTTCCAGTGAGATAAACTGGCAGAGTCTTCCTCCCTAGACCTCACTCCACACACACCAATAAGATTCAAGAAACATTGTTTTGTTTTTCAAATGTTATCCTACCCTCCCTGTATGGTGCCTGAGGCAGCACCCATGGTGTTTTCCCATTTTATCTTCACAAAAATCCTGCTAAGAGACTTGTTCTATGCCACTCCATAAGTGAACTTCATGACCAAGATAGGATTTGAATCCAAGTTATCATCAGTTCAGGTCTCACACTCTATACCATGCACCACACCACTCTCAGAACCATAGAACTATAGGGTTGGAATCCCCTGAAAAGCAGGAATCACAGCTAACACTCACACACTCAACTTTAATATAAACTTAAGATGTATTCCTGGATCAGGGCCATGCAGTAAGAAATTGCCCCAGTTGGCAATGCTCTTCCCTTAAGGCCGTTTGGATATCTGCCTTCATACACTTGTGGTCAAAAATCTCTGCCAAGACCCTTCTAAGATCTATAAGTGTCTAGAAGGACATCAGTGGTACATCGTTGTGAGGGCAGGAGCAATGTATCTTTTACATAAGAGCAATGGCAACATGCAAGCTGCCACACAGCGCTTCAATCTCCTGCTTCTCTGCCTTGTTCTCACCCACCCACCAAATATTAGAGTTCTAAGGCTTGGGTTTTGGTGGTGATCTGCATTCAAAAACATGCAAGGAGATTCTGAGGGCAAGAACTAGGCTCCCATGTCTCCTTGCTTAATTGACACCATCAGTCATTTCAATGCATCACCCCAAAAGAGACATTCTGTAGGGGCAGCTTTCTGAGTGGGAGATGCTCTGTCAGTCGTTGTCTGATGGATGGCAGTCCAGGGTGATTTTAAATTCACACAAATTAATTCAGACTGCTTTTCAGAGTAGCTGGTCAAACAGAACATTTGAAAGACACCAGTGGGGAAATGGACATGCTGATCAGACTTTCTATTTTTACAAGTATTCATTGGTTTGTTTTTAAAGGAAGCAATGCAATAAGTTAGACCTTGCTCGTTTATGAAATAGAATCAACTTTTTGGAAAGGTATTTGAGCTTTTTTAAATTCAGTGAATGATAAATAATGCTCTTTGTTTAACATGTCTTACAGCGTGGGCTTCATCTGGCTATTTCTTTTGAGCTGAGAGACAAGCTACCTTACATCCTCTCCCTTAGGAGTTCGTTAAATGTTCTAGCACTCTATTCTTTAGCCTGCCTCTGGCTCTAGATTATAAAGGATATCCCTGCTGGGAACCAAGAAAGAAGGAAGGAAGGAAGGAAGGAAATAGAAAGAAAGAACTTTTCCTGCTCTCAATCTTGATTTTACCTAACTTGTTAATTGTTTTGTGACTTTTTAAATTTACTGTTAGTATAGAAAAATGAGAAGAAATAGATTTTTAGATTTTTATTTCCAAATCCCTCTGGAGGACATTCACATATGTGGCAAAATGTAACCTGGTAAAAGTATTAAACCAAGAAATATGAACACTTACTTATAAGTTAGAATGAAGTGGCAAGGCATTACAGGTTTGGGACAGTGGAAGCAAACCCGTGTGTTCATGCTTGCCTCCTCCTGTAAACATCTTCTCATTTCTTAAGTTGAAAATGTTTCAATTTTTTAACATACATCTTGAAAAGCTAATCATTTGGCGTATTATCAAACACTTTTATTTTTACCCCCACATTTGTCTTCTAAAGTATCAGTGAATAGCTAGAATCGCAGAAAATCATCAAATAGGGTCACTACTGTGATACAGCTGATAGTAATGTTAAACACACGCACAAAATTCCTTTCCTAGAAGCACCAGTTACAAAACTTAATGTTGTTGTTGCTGCTGCTGTTGTTTGCTACCTGTGAGATCTCAAATAGTGGTTCTCACATCCTGGATCAAGCTCATACAATGAGCTCTGGAGTGGATTGATATGACTTCCAAATTAAACTTTGAAAGATAATTAATTACCAGAAATGGTTGCGGGCGTTTGGCAGAGAGACAACTAGCTTCCAGTGCAATCTTCTATTAGCTTCTAAATCTGTTGGGAAGAATAGGATTAGATGCCAAGGATATCTATAGGATTAAAAAGCAACGTGTTGGACTAATTCATCCCACCACAACCAAATGCCAGAGACTGGCGGGGGAGGAAAGGAAGACAGACGGGAAACAACAGAAAATATCAGTTTGATGATGCGAGATAAGAGCAAGAAATAGCACTGTAAAGCCTTCAGAACCCTCTCGAAAAAGAAGCACTGTATAGCAGCATGTTTCAGAAAACGACAAAATAAAGAGGCACGGCTTCAAATTCCACTCATTGTCGGCATTTTTGAATAACAAAGCTTACCTTTGCGAAGCAGAGACACCTGTTAGGTGATGAGGAAGCGTCTCTCTTCTGTGCGAGGTTTCCCAGGCGAGCTGGGCAAAGATGCTCTGACTTTCTTTCTCCTGGCGGACTGGATGCCTGCTCCTTGCTGTAAAGATGCCGCCTCTGTCAAGTGCTGGAGGTGCTGCGCCTCCGAATCCTCTTCTCTTGCATAAGTAGCTGCCCACAGCTCTGGTGTTGAAAGCTCTTGATTTGCTTGGCGTACAAGCGGGTCTCTCGCTCGCCGCGATGCTCACACATTTGATTCACGTTTGAAACTCCTCCAAAGACGCTGATGTCAAGCAGCTTGCCAAGCATTTATTATCTCGGCAGGGAGCTGTCCGAATCCAGGGTGCTGAAATCAAACTCCCCGCGCGGGGGCCAGAAGCACAAAGCCTTCCCCGGAGGGAGCTGTCCAACAACGTGGTGCTAAGGGGGCTTCAGCATGCAATGCTTCGCGCAGGAAGCCACAGCGAGCACACCCTCTGCTTAAATTATTTGCTCCCAGGATACCAAAGCGATGGAGGAAAGGTCTGAACCTTGTAAAGGGCTTTCATTTGTTATGGTACTGATACTTCCTTCTGGTCGTCAGGATCAGTACTGATCCTTAGAAACAATAGGAAGGGGAAGAATGTAGTCCTGTTTGGATTCTGTAAGTGGATCCCAGTACAGAAACCACCATAAAGGGTCCCCCCCAGGCTTACTAAGGGACTGGAGGCAGCAGAGGGTTATCTCAGGATGCCTCTTCACAATCCTCAAGTGGGCGTTAACTTAAAGCCCTAAATGCCTGATTGTGACAACATCTGTTAAACGCCCTGAAATTTCTAGCTTCAAGGGTTAAGGGTAAAAATGTAAATTAAGGCATGTTATAAAAAAAATATTAGGGAGAAGAAATGACAGGCAAGTAGATAAGGCCCAAAGCAGAAAGGCAAAGCCTTGCAGCATTTTTCACATGCAGCTGCCATGACTCCAAGATAGTAGCTGGTGGGATCTATTTTGTTGTTTCTAGAACCCCAAGATCCACCAGATGGAACCGAGTGCAAAATACTCAGAGAGAGAGAGGAAGACAGGGCACCCAGGAATTTGCTTTTAGTACCAAAATTGAACTCACTGTCCTTTCACACAAAAGTCCATTCTAGGTTCTCTCCAAACTTTCTCAATTTCAGCAGATCAATGTGGCATTTGAAAAAGTTGTTGCTATTGTTAAACAGCTGGGAGTCAGAAATCCTTCTTCATCTACTGCAAACCACCCTGAGATCTACCAGATTAACTTCTGACAACCCCTACTGTAAGAAATGCACTTGCCTCTCTGGTGACGTCTCTTTCTAATTCCCATGAATTTGTGGGTAAATATGATGGTTCAATATTTTAAGAGTTTGTCACCTCTAGTTAAATGCATCTCAACTCTTCAGCATTTGTGTCCTCCCTTGCCTGAGCACCCAGATGATCTGTACCGGGAATCCATGAGAAACATATATCCCTTTAGAAAATATATAATAGATTTTTATATAGAAGAAACTAGCAGCAATTTTTAGCCCAGGATGAAAGAGCTTGAAATACCCCAGATTTAATTATGGAGGGGGGGATCATTCTCTTAAGTTTAATCACATCCTACTGGTGGATAAAGCTATGGTTTGAACTTAATTTACTAAGTGAGCAGATCAGCTTGATGGTGTGGAAAGACAAATTATTCTCTTGAATTGCTCCCAGTCTAGGGATAGTTTGTGTTCAGGGCTGACATGTTTTCTCCCTTTCCTCATGTTAATAGCCTCTTTAATCAGCTACTAATTATGTGCAATGGGGAAACAATTCAGTCAACAGGCCATCTTTCCCTTTCCATTTTTTTTAAATCAATTGATTACCTTAAGTTGAGTGCATCTACAGGACAAGGGGCAAAATGTATTTATAATATATTATTAGTGATGTGCTCTCAGATGTGTAACATACGGGACTTTGAGCTCTAGGCTCCTGCAATACTCCCCGTCCTTGAGTTTTTTCCTAGCAGAAGATCTCTTGCGAAAAGGGAGTAAAGCTCCTACATAGAACTGCATATTGTCCCTTGAGGCCCTTACCTGGAATTGGGCACAGATTCATGGCTTCTTGCTCTCCTACAGCTGTCATCACCAAGGCTGCTCACACACCATACATTTACAGTCCACACAGCCCAATAATCGTGGGAGTTGTAGTTTACCTCTCACAGAGCCAGAATTCTAAATGCCCCTGAACTACAGTTCCCAGGATTCTTGAAGGGAGGAAATGTGTTTGAAATGTATGGTGTGTACACAGATAGGTTCAAAAGTTTAGGTCATCAGTATATATTTTTGGTACTAAAAGAGAACCAATGATTTCTAATCCGTTTTTGAAGCTCAATTTATGGTATTAGTGCTTACCTATAAACCCTACATAGCCTGATATTCAGGAATTTGAAGGAACTCACCCCATATATACCTACCCAAACTTTGAGATCTTTCTGTTCTCCAAAGCTTTCTAGAGTTTTAAAGAGTTTACTAGCCTATTGTATTTAGCTACTGGTTTATTGCCTTGTGGGCTATCTTTGGGAGAGGAAAGGGTTAAGGAGTAAACCCTACACAAATCCAGAATGGAGTCCCTAAGATGGTTGGATGGCATCTTGTAAGCCTCCATCCAGCAACTCCTGCAGACAAGCTGGTGCCAAATGTATTACAGTTGTACCTTGGAAGTCAAACGGAATCCATTCCGGAAGCTCCTGCAGCCAACTGGAAGCCACGGAAGCCCCGTTGGACGTTCAGCTTCCAAAAATAGTTTGCAAACTGGAACAGTCACTTCCGGTTTTGCGGTGTTCAGGAGTCAAAACGTTCGAGAACTAAGCTGTTCGGAAACCAAGGTGCAACTGTACTTTGTTTTCCTTTGGACCACATCAGTGATGCTGAGACCTCCAGCCCAGGCAGCTCAGGACCTCCATTCACACTGTCCAGGTTTGCACCCCAGAGAGGTCACTTCAGTGCTGCTAATGCAGCAAAACAACATGGAAGGCAGCAGTTACGAGTTACCGGCCTCTGTAGCAATAGCAGACGTTGTGATTCTCCAGAAGTTCGACTTCACCCGTGGAAGCACACTCCATTGTTTCCTGAGACAGATGGATGCCAACATTATCACTGTGGCAAACTTAATCTATTGTGATTGTATTTCAGCCTTAATTTTGTAAACCATTCTACAATCTTCAATGAAAGGCAGTAGAAACTCATAAATAAATACATAGGTTTTACTACTACATGGTGAATTTTCCTACTGAGCATTCTACTAACTTGCCATTGCTTTGAATCCTGGTTCTCCAATTGTGAGTTCTATGATGATGGTTGGGACACGGGTGGTGCTGTGGGTTAAACCACAGAGCCTAGGACTTGCCGATCAGAAGGTTGGCGGTTTGAATCCCCACGATGGGGTGAGCTCCCGTTGCTCGGTCCCTGCTCCTGCCAACCTAGCAGTTCGAAAGCATGAAGTGCAAGTAGATAAATAGGTACTGCTGCAGCGGGAAGGTAAACAGTGTTTCCATGCACTGCTCTGGTTCGCCAGAAGCGGCTTAGTCATGCTGGCCACATGACCCAGAAGCTGTATGTCGGCTCCCTCGGCCAATAAAGTGAGATGAGCGCCGCAACCCTAGAGTCGGTCACGACTGGACCTAGTGGTCAGGGGTCCCTTTACCTTTACCTTTATGATGATGGTTGTGGAAGATGATAGTGATTGTGAAATCCTCTAATGTAAACTGGGTGTAGTCTGATCAAGTGGAAATGAAAGGAAGATTCACCTGAACAATATGCTTGAAGAATAAATTTACCCTGTCAACACACTACATTGCCCAGTGAATATTGCAAGTAGGGATGTAAATCATTTTAGTGCAAAAATGTGAAATTTTATGAACATTTAGAATTAATTGAAGCACATTTGACTTTCCATTTAAATTCTTCCAGGAATCCCACAAAAGGCTGTTGCTTCTCATTAACTGGTATTTGGTAGCATACTGCAGATGTGGGGAACCTGTGACCAGCCGGGTGCTGTTGGACTACAACTCCTATCATTCCTGAACACTGGTCATACTGGCTGGGGCTGATGGGAGCTGGAGACCAGCAGCATCTGTAGGGTCATGGGTTTCCCCACCTCTGGCACAGTACCTACATATTTAGAGATTCTATATAGCCATCATGTCTAATAGCCAATGATAGGCTTTTCCTCCCCTTCAAAAGCCATTTAAGCCAGTGGTAAACATTACCATACCTTGTGGCAGAAAATTCTACAAATTCATTATCCACTGTTTGGAGCAGCACTTCCTTTTATCTGCATGAATCTATTGCCAATCAGTTTCACTGGATGATCTGAATTCGTAGTACAGTGGTACCTTGGGTTAAAAACTTAATTCGTTCTGGAGGTCTGTTCTTAACCTGAAACTGTTCTTAACCTGAAGCACCACTTTAGCTAATGGGGCCTCCTGCTGTCGCTGCGCCACCGGAGCACGATTTCAGTTCCTATCCCGAGGTACCACTGTATTATGAAAGGGAGATAAATATATATCCCTCCACTTTCTCCACATCATCTGCAATTTGATAGAACTGTTTTTGCACCTCCTCTTAGACAGCTCCCCTGTCCAAATATTCCAGCCTTTCCTTGAAGGAAAATCACTCTAGCCTCCAAATAATGCCCTTTTCTGTACCTTTCTCAGCTCTGTGATGTCCTTTTGACAAGAAAGGACTGTAGCACAGCAGGCAAAAGATCTGATTCCAACTCCTAGCATCTCCTGGTACGGCTGGGAAATACCCCTGTCAAAAACCATGAAGAGTGTCAGAGAAAGTAGACAGTACTGCTCTAGGTGAACCAATGGTCTGAATTGATATAAGACAGTTTCCTATGTACGTTCCCTTTCTGAGATAGAACTAAGGATTCTTCACAGCATCCTGAATGAGGCTGTGGCATTGATTTATATGAAGGCATTGCAATACTGGCATCTTTATTTTAAATCGCTTCCTAGAAGTCTCCAGCATTGAATTTACATTTTCCACAACAATTTTTGATTACTATTGATCTAACCATCATGAGTCCAAGACCACTTTTTTGGAGAGCCATAGCCAACTCAGATCCCATCAATGTGTAGTTGCTAAATAAGTCTCTTTCTGCAAAATACAACACCTTCTGATCAGTCAACTGTCTTTCAGACGTCTCCAGAAGACTGGTAACAGTATACAGTGGTACCTCAGGTTAAGTACTTAATTTATATATATATATATATATATATATATATATATATATATATATATAATATTTATTAAAAAATTTAAGGGTTACAGAAAGCAAAAGCAAAAGCAACAACACCATATTAAACAAAAACAAAACAACACATCACAATAAGAAAAGAGAAAAAGGGGAAAAAAACACAAAAACAAAAACAAAAAACAAAAACCTCCCTTTTTTGTATTCTAATTCGATTAACTATTTCAGCAAATCCTTTCCATCTTTTCCAATCTTTGTTCTGTATTTTATCTCAATATAATGTAACTTTACTTTCCCTCCTTTCACCAATTTTTTTAACCTTATTTTAACATTAATACTAAAATACTTATATATGCTTAACTCCTTATAACATTTCTGCTAAATCCATAAAATATCAATCCACCATTTTTCTATCACTCATTAATTTTGTGATATTTCTATATATAAACTTTAAATTTTCCAAACTTCTTCCATCAACTCCTCTCCCTGGTTTCGGATTCTGCCAGTCCTTTCCGTCAATTCCATATAGTCCATCAACCTGGAGATCTTATGTCCGAGGCTCTTAACTCTTTTCCAAGTCCCTTCTGCAGATCTTCTTCATATTCTTTAATGCTAGAGAGTAAATCTCGAGAGAACTCCATCCTAACATTACTTTTATTCCTTCTGGACAGTTCAGCCAAATTTCCATAGTTGAAGCTAGAGTCTATACAGTGTTTCAGGATGTATTTCAAGATTCCTCCAAATCCAAAGGCCCTCAGGTTAAGTACTTAATTCGTTCCGGAGGTCCGTTCTTAACCTGAAACTGTTCTTAACCTGAAGCACCACCTTAGCTAATGGGGGCCTCCTGCTGCCACCGCGCCGCCGGAGCACAATTTCTGTTCTCATCCTGAAGCAAAGTTCTTAACCCGAGGTACTATTTCTGGGTTAGCAGAGTCTGTAACCTGAAGCGTATGTAACCTGAAGCGTATGTAACCCGAGGTACCACTGTACTTTGTGCCTCATACATCTTCTAAAATTTAGAATAATCACTTGGGCGGGGGATCAGACCTGTAAGCCACCCCTGTCCTAAATACATGTATACCTATCCACTCTATCCACAGAATGTTTCGTCTTACCTGCAATAAACACTGAGACAAGCAAAATGAGGACTTCCGGAGGCGGCGCGTCCGGCAATGGCTGCCCTCTTCTAACTGCGAAGAGGGAGCTCCGCAGAAACGGGTCGTCCGCTACGGCGCAGCGGAGACCCACATCGGAAAACCACAGGCAGTGTAAGCCTGTGGCCGTGGGACTCGGCGGGCACCAGGAGCGCTCCCCGAAACGTAGAAGGGGCCCCGTAAGAGGTCCCGGAACGTGGAAGGGGGTGCGGTGCTGTGAGTCAATCACTCTTTCTGTGGAGTGAAGCCACGTAGCTGCTGTCGGTGAGCGCTGTCCTCTTTTCCTGGAAACATTCGGCTTGAAACCAACAACTCGTGAGTAAGAAAAGAAAGAAAGATTTGGCGGATAAAATCTTTGTTAATTCGGCTAAAAGCGAGAGACGAAACCAGGAAGTCCGTCTCTTGCCACTGCTTAAGATCTAAAGCAAAGACTTGGATGTTTGGAGCCTTTGAAGAGGTGTTAAAGGCAATTGATTCTCACATCTATTTAAGTTGCTGTAGGACTTAACTCTTTAAAAGTCTTATTCTGATTATGAACTGTGTTGTACCTGCCCTGCTGGATTTACAAATTGACAAAGAATCCCAGGCAGTTGGACTGCCTAGATAACAGAACTGTCAGATTGCAAGATTTTGACACTTTGTTGCTGGAGTTATTATTTGCTGAGCTTTACTGGAACTGTTGCATTGCACTGCTACATCCTGCACTTACTGAGACATTGTTATATTTTGAGACCAACTCTGCCAAATACAACTTAGTTGAAGGTCTCTAGGAAATTAAAGGCTGTTTGGATATTGCTTTTAAAGCTTTTGAAGTATTGAACTTTGGAAAAATTTAAATAATCGATATTAACAACTTGACTTCTTCCCTATAATACAAGTGGCTCCCTCTAAAGGATTTTAGAACTACAACCATACGTGACTTTCCTTTCGATTTCCTCTCCTCCTATTTGGTTGTTTATTTTGTGGGCTGGTGGATTCCCATGAGAACATATTCAATTTGACCTTGACTAGCAGACAGAAGTGGAATGAGCGGCACTGGGAGACAGACAAGAGCGGCTAAAGGGAAAAGACAAACAACTTTGAATCTACTTTCACAGCCGCGCAGATCATCTGTTCCTGATGTTTTGGAACTAGAGGAAAGTGAACAGCTGCTGGGAGAAGATATGGCATCAGGTGGATCTGCTTCAGTATTAGACAAAATACTTGAAAAATTGGAAGGACTGGACAAAAAAGTGGATGAACAAACGGCAAAGATTGATCAGACCAGAGATAGTGTTAACAAGTTAACTGAACAAGTTGCTTCGAACGCCCAAGCAATTGGCAACTTATCTGAATCCACTGTAGAAAATCAGAAACTGGCAGAGGAAGCCATTCAGAAAACTGAGGCACTGGAGCAGGAGGTAAGACCACTGCATAAGCAGGTTGGGGAACAACAGGCCTATTTGTCTATGATTGAACTTCGAGCCCGGGAAAACAACTTAAAATTGAGGTTTATACCAGAACTTGAATCCGAACAAGGGAATCTAATTGAGTTTTTAACAAAAGAATTTTCCAAGTGGTGGCCTTTGGAGGAGGAAAAAGACTTTAAAATTGTGACTGCCTTTAGGCTTGGGAAATTCACAAAGAAGGACAAGCCCAGAGATTGTTTGATTACCTTGAGATCCAAGGAGGAAAGGGACAAAATATTAGGACTACACTACGGAAAGTCACTTGAAATTTTGGATAAAAGAGCAGAGATTTACAAGGACATTCCTAAACAACTTTTGGACCTTAGATCCACCTATCTTGAACTAGTTAGGCTGTTGAGAAGCAACTCAATTATCTTTAGGTGGGAATTTCCACAAGGACTATCTTTTACGTTCAGAGGGAAGAAGGTGAAAATCAAAACAGCTGAAGACAGAGATAAATTCTTGAATACCTACGGAGAGGACCTTCAGAAAGGGATTGAAAGACCTTCAGGGGCTGGACCACAGTCTTTACCTACACCTACACCTGTGGGGCCTGAAGGCCAGGATAAAAAGACACCACCACCAGAACAATAACAGATTTGACCAGGGTGTCTCTGCAACTTTTGAGCTGGAACATAAATGGCACCAACATCCCGGAGAAAAGAAGAAGGATATTTCACATTTTGAAAAAAGAACAATTGGACATTATCTGTTTACAAGAAACACATGTGACTAGGCTACATAGAAAAGTGTTAATAAATAAAAGATTAGGCCAAGAATTTATCTCTTCGGATCGAGTAAGGAAAAGAGGCGTGGTGATATATGCGAAAGAGAGCCTGTCACCAAAATTTTTATTCAAAGATGAACAAGGACGAATTTTGGCAATTGAGATTCAGACTCAAGGAGAAAAGTTCTTGATATTAGGAATTTACGCGCCAAACGAAGGAAAATCGGAATTTTATAAGAAGCTGCACGAGATCATGCTGGACTATCTGAACTATGATAACATCATTATGATGGGAGATATGAATGGGGTGGTATCAACAAACATGGATAAATCGCATAGCCAAAATGTAACAAAAGAAGGCAGACTACCCAAAACATTCTTTGAATTGACTGACAACATGGACTTGATTGACATCTGGAGAACAAAGAACCCTCTAGGAAGAGAAGGAACATTCTTTTCTGAAGCCCAACTGACTTGGACAAGAATCGACCAAATCTGGACAACTAGAGGCCTGGCACCCAAGATAAAAAAAGTGGAAATCTGCCCAAAGACCTGCTCCGACCATAATGCTGTAAAGATGGATATGAGATTAACGCCAACCGGCTCCTTTAGATGGAGGATGAATGACAATTTGTTTAGAGATCAGGAGATCAGTAAAAAGGCCCAAAAAGTTTTGAAGGATTATTTTGAAATAAATTTGAACACTACAGTGGAAAAAAGAATTGTCTGGGACGCAAGTAAGGCGGCTATGAGGGGGTTTCTGATACAGCAGAATACTATTAAGAAAAAAGCACAGAATGAGAAAAAGGATAAGATTTTGGAGAAAATTAAAGAAGGTGAGAAGAAATTAAGATCGAAACCGAAATCAAAGGAGATCCTAAGAGAAATTAAACATTATCAAGCACAATACTCAAAATTGATAAATCAAGAAGTGGAATGGAAAGTTAAGTTAATGAAACAAAGATCTTTTGAATCGGCAAATAAATGTGGAAAGCTGCTAGCATGGCAGCTGAAAAAGAGACAAAAACTGAATACAGTAACAAACTTAGAAATTGAGGGAAGAAATATTCAGAACCCAATGGACATCAGAAAGTGCTTCCAGAGATATTTCAAGCAATTATATACACAAGGGCCGCAAAACGAATCAGAGATAGAACAATTTTTAAAGAAGAATGGATTACCAAGGTTGTCTCTACGGAACAGAACAATCCTGAATTATAAAATAACACAATCAGAGATCGAAGAGGCCATTCAGAACATGCAATTGGGCAAATCTCCAGGGCCAGACGGGCTTACCTCCAAATACTACAAGACATTGAAAGATTATTTGATACACCCATTAATGGAGGTTTGCAATGAAATTATGGAGGGGAAGAAGGCACCAGAGTCGTGGAAAGAAGCTTTCATCACATTGATACCCAAACTAGAAACTGAAAAGACACAACTTAAGAATTACCGCCCTATCTCCCTCCTAAACGTGGATTACAAAATATTTGCAGACATTCTAGCAAGTAGATTTTAAAATTTTTTAAATGAAGTAATTCATAAGGACCAGGCAGGCTTTCTCCCAGGCAGACATTTGTTTGCTAATACAAGGAACATTATTGATATTTTGGAACTCTTGCAAACAAACATCAATACAAAAGCAGTGTTAATATTTATAGATGCGGAGAAGGCCTTTGACAATATTTCTTGGAAGTTCATGAAGAAAAACCTGGAAGGAATGGGAGTGGGGCGGGGGTTTCAGAATGGGATAGAGGCAATTTATTCAGAGCAAAAGGCAAAACTGATAGTGAACAATGTGGTGACAGAAGAGTTTAGAATTGAAAAAGGTACACGACAAGGTTGTCCTATATCCCCTTTGCTATTTATATCGGTCCTGGAAGTGCTCTTAAACATGATTAGAGGAGACCGGTTGGTGGAAGGTATTCAGGTCGGAGCGAAAGAGTATAAACTTAAAGCATTTGCAGATGACCTAGTATTGACCTTACAGGAGCCAGAGCCTAGTACCAAAAGGGTTTTCCAACTGATTTATAAGTTTGGTCGTGTGGCGGGATTTAAACTTAATAAGCAAAAAACCAAGGTTCTAGAAAAAAACTTGACTTCTTTAGAATCAGAAAGGTGTCAGAAAGAGACAGAATTAAATGTGGTCAAAAAAGTAAGATATCTAGGGGTAAACATAACAGCGAAGAACAGGAACTTATATAAAGATAATTATGAAAAATGTTGGTCTGAAATCAAAAGGGATCTAGATGTTTGGTCAAGATTGAAACTTTCCTTGTCAGGACGTATTGCTGCTGTTAAGATGAATGTATTGCCAAAAATGCTGTTTTTGTTTCAAACCTTGCAGATTGTGGATAAAATGGAGTGTTTTGGGAGGTGGCAGAAAGATATTTCTAAATTTGTTTGGCAGGGCAAAAAGCCCAGAATCAAGTTTAAGATATTAACTGATGCTAAAGAAAGAGGGGGCTTTGCCCTGCCAGACTTAAAGTTGTACTATGAATCAGCAGCTTTCTGCTGGTTGAAGGATTGGCTACTTCTTGAAAACACTGATGTTTTAGATTTGGAAGGATTTAACAATGCTTTTGGTTGGCATGCATATTTGTGGTATGACAAGGTTAAAATACATAAGGCTTTCAAGAATCATGTTGTCAGAAAAGCAGTGTTCAATGTCTGGTCACAATATAAAGATTTATTGGAAAATAGGACCCCAAGGTGGTTATCACCAATGGAGGCTAAGGCCCCGAAAAGACTCAATATGGAGGCCAAATGGCCAAAATATTGGGAAATAATAGAAAAAGATGGAGACAATTGGAGGTTGCAGAGTATGGAGAAAATAAAGGATAAAGTGCGAGATTGGTTACATTATGCTCAGATTAAAGAAGTTTTTAAGTTGGACAAAAAGATAGGATTCCAGGTGGAAAAATCAAAGTTAGAAACAGAACTGTTAGAACCCAGCTCTAAGATACTTTCAAGAATGTATAACCTGCTGTTAAAATGGAATACACAGGATGAAACGGTCAAATCAGCTATGATAAAATGGGCACAGGACATAGGGTATAACATTATGTTTGCTGACTGGGAAAAGTTATGGACCACAGGTTTGAGATTTACGGCATGTAATGCCTTGAAAGAAAATATTATGAAAATGATATATAGGTGGTACATGACTCCAGTCAAGCTTGCAAAGATATATCATTTATCTGACAATAAATGTTGGAAGTGTAAAGAAGCTGAAGGAACATTCTTTCACCTCTGGTAGACTTGCCCTAGGGTGAAGGTTTTCTGGGAAATGATATATAATGAGTTGAAAAAGGTATTTAAGTATACCTTCCCTAAGAAACCAGAGGCCTTTCTCTTGGGCATTGTCGGCCAGAGTGTGCAAAAGAAGGATCGAACTTTTTTTATGTATGCTATGACAGCAGCAAGGATACTTATCGCTAAATGCTGGAAAACCCAAGATTTGCCCACACTGGAAGAATGGCAGATGCAACTGATGGACTATATGGAACTGGCGGAGATGACTGGCAGAATCCGAGACCTGGGAGAAGAACTGGTGGAGGAGGACTGGAAGAAATTTAAGGATTATTTACAAAAATATTGTAAATTGTATGAATGTTAAGAAAGATGTAAGATTAGTAATATTATGGCTTCAACGAATTAGTTATAAAGAATACAAATTTAAGTGTAATTGGAAGAAAAGACAAATTTTGGTTAAATAGTACTTTATAATTAAATCTATAAAAGAGTGATTTTAAATTCCAAAATTTGAGATTTAATCTTGGGAAATTATATTATATGAACGGAATCAACTTAATAATTTGCCAGCAAAATTTATGAGTTTAGAATGCAGGAACAAGAGGTGTGAGGAAGTCCTAGGATGAGAATGTAATGTGGATTTAGGGAAATACTATGTTATTATGTATGTTTTTTATTGTTTTAAAATTTTTAATAAATATTATAAAAAAAAAGACAAGCAAAATGATGCACAACTACCTTGTATACACTGCGACACAGAAACACATACGTAACCATTTCACAAGCATTTCATCAATCAAGCTCGTGCCATTGGCAACACAAAGAAATCTGGGGAGATGCATTTTCATCGTAAGAGAGCTGTGACTGCAAAGGAAGGAATTTATTTCCTGTTTCCCTACTACACACTTTTACATTTCACTTTCTACCACTCCCTTGGTGACTGCATGGAAACAGCCAATATTCCGCCCAATCCCCTGAGCACATTTCAGACTGAAAGACAAATCCCCCCAGGGAATTTTCTGTTCATCTATAAAGCATCTCTTTTTACTTCTCTCCCTACAGCCAACAGATTTAGATGAGATCAGATGAAAACCTTTTACAAGGCACTGAGCAGTACTGAGCAATGCAATTGGAACTCAAGGCAGAGTTGAGAAATGGATAAATGCCCACCACATGTGCCATGGCTGATAACAGCATCTTGTTTGGAAGAATAAGATGTCTTTGAGCAACATGGCTTGGTACATACACACCCAATTCTAGGCTCAAATAAACCTTTATTATTATTTTCAAGACAGCTGTGTATTTCTGTGCTCACTAAGCATCCCCAGCTCTCACTGGGCTGTATTGCGGTTTCTCAGCTTCCATTATTGTTCTTTTTTAGGTGGGGTAGACACACTTTGTGCTCAACTCCAGCTCTATTACATTGTTTAACGTATGTCTGTTCGTAGCCTTTCTTCCATTCCTGGGGACATTTAAAACTGGCTTCTCATCATGAACCAGGAAGTGACATATCCAGACAATTAGATGGTACTTCCTATTCTTTATATATGTGAACTATGTTTCTCTTCTCTGTTCCAGCCACTACATTCTATTCCCTCCTCCCACCCATTAGTCATTTCCCCCCTCCACTAATCTTTCTGCATGTTATGCCATTATTATGAGGCTACCATGAGATTCCTCCACACACACCCTCCAGATCTATTGTATTTGTGTAAACCTTGAGGTTACCCTGAGTCTGCGGGTGCTTTACCCTTGGTTATCTGTGGTGCAGTTTTGGCTACAAAAGCATGAGCATGGGAAGACTTAAATCAATATTAATATATATAGAAAAACATTGCAGTTATTTTCGGACTTAATCTTAATAAAATGTGATGGGGGAAACCAGTTTGCCGCAGGGAGAATGTAAATTGACAATCCTAATTAAGCCTCCTTCTGAGCTCTGTTTGTCAAATGTAAATGGCCATTTCCCAACAAGCATTGTCTTAAGTTGTGTCCCTAGAGCAGTTAAATTGGCATGATTTTGATCTAGCTCCTGGGGCACTGAAGATCAAATAACAACAACCAACAGATCCTTTGAATCCAGATTAATTTTTGCACTTTGTGGAGCTAATAGTCTTACTAAAGTCAATGTCCATGCTAGACTCATTTTGTTGGGTCCCGTTCATGTATTCATGTTCACCATGATAATCATGGGGCTGTTTCAATGCACCATGGGTCCAATGCACATTGCAGGACACACTCTTGACCTGGTTTTTGGAACAGAGTAGATTGGGAGAGATTTGGTGGCTGGAGGGTATAACCATCACCCCCTTGTCATGTGTGGATCTCTCCCTGGTGTGGTTTGAAATGATAGCAACTGACTACCCCTGAAGGAATGGGGCTATTAATGTGGTTTGCCCATTGTTGTTTAGTCGTTTAGTCGTGTCCGACTCTTCGTGACCCCATGGCCCAGAGCACGCCAGGCACTTCTGTCTTCCATTGCCTCCCGCAGTTTGGTCAAACTCATGTTTGTTGCTTCAAGAACACTGTCCAACCATCTCATTTCTGTCGTCCCCTTCTCTTTGTGCCCTCAATCTTTCCCAACTTCAGGGTCTTTTCCAGGGAGTCTTCTCTTCTCATGACGTGGCCAAAGTACTGGAGCCTCAGCTTCACAATCTGTCCTTCCAGTGAGCACTCAGGGCTGATTTCCTTAAGAATGGATAGGTTTGATCTTCTTGCAGTCCATGGGACAGCACCATAATTCAAAAGCATCAATTCTTCAGCGATCAGCCTTCTTTATGGTCCAACTCTCACTTCCATACATCACTCCTCGGAAAACCATGGCTTTAACTATACGGACCTTTGTTGGCAAGGTTTGCCCATAGAGACTTATAAAATCCAATGTATTCTTGAATATGTCAGGAATTTTTCTCATTTGAGTAACTGGTGTTCCTACTGAGGGACTGGTTGACACAACTCCAGAATCAATAGCTTGGCTTAAATAGTTCCAGGGAGGTTCCACTAAGCTGACTTCAAGAGGAAGTAAGGCAACAGTTCTTACCAGGCAAGGATGGAAATAGTAGCTGTCTCCAGAAAAGTGTGACTAGTATGACTGCATGAGGCTCTCCACCCATGCCTTTAGCCATCCACACAATGGCTTCCCTACCCACTTCAGTGACCCAGCAAGTCCACAGCCTCCTATGATATGCATTAATAGCACATCTCCTGAGAGAAGATGCACAGCCTAAGTGTCTTTTTACTCTCGTAGTGGGATATGGAATTGGAATAGATGGAGTGGAATTTATGTGATATCTTATGCCTTGGAAATTCAGGCTGCCATCTTAAGGCAAGATAGGGAGGGAACCAAAGACAGTTTAATCACCTGATCGCAGGGCTTTTGCAGGCAGGGCAGAAAAGAAGTCTGGAGGAGTCCTATTGTGCTCTTTTTACTATTTCCCCTCTTTGCTTTGCTCTTAAACAGTTTCGGGGTGGGGGATTAACAGGATAGATTTATGCCAATTTAGGAGCTGCCATCCATCTCTTTGTAGATTGGGAGCACTGGTGGTGGGGAGAGCAGCAGAGAAGTCCATGGATTCACTTATAACACACCCACCATACATACTACCCCGACATGTCTTCTTTCAAGGCTTGCTGATGTTGGAGCTTTGACATCTGCCAGATCAGGGCTGCAGATTTTTCCACAGTGTTGGGCAGGTGAGGGGTCTGACAAATAGATTCCCTCTTAATCACCGGACAGAGTAATTTGATATCCCCAGTATCACAGCCTGACAGAGCAATCACAGCCTGACAGAGCAAACCACACCAGGGCAGCAGTGAGACATGATGAAGTGGCATAGTTACCACCTCATCCATAACCCCATTGCTCACCCCATTCTTCTGGGGCAGAAGGAAGAGAGGCAGACAAATATCTGATGTTGGCTTTGCCAGCCTGGGGCTTGTGTAGTGATCAGGTCTGCACTGGACTACCTCAAAGAGTTCTTGTAAGGATGAGATGATGGGGGAGAACCACGTACACAGCCATGTGCTGCTTGGAGGAAGGGCAGAACAAAAATGTTGCAACTAAATAATATATATTTTGCTTACATGAAGCATCTATAGTAATAGATCCAGTTCAAAAGCCTTTTGCTTCCAACCTGAAATGGGCTACATTCTCTGGTCTTGTATGCTTAGCCATGATCCAGAGAATTTTGCTTGCCTAATGATAAGATATTCACACTCCCTGCTTTGCATTAGTCTAATTCTGCAGTGACTTTTCATTCCCACCCTCTGCAACAGATGAGCTATATTAATTCTGAGCCAGTTTGCTGGGGACATGAACTCATGTGAACCACCAGTGTGCATAACGCATAGGCAATATTGCTGCCCCTTTGACTCTGGTGGTGACTAATCCACTGTAAAATTAAATTAAAAGGAAACCCAGTGTGTGTGCTGTTGCTTGAGCACAATGCAGGCTGCCTGTCAACATTCCTTTTAGGGATTCCTACTCCTGTACTCACCCACTCAGTCTAGTATGAAAGCGCTCCCTACATCAAGCTCCCCAGAGGATTCAGATCTGCAAAGCCATGCATGTATGCAAATGCATCTGCATGCCTACTTAAGGACTGAAGCCTGCCCTATTGTCAATCAAGATGTGGCCCAGTGGATATGGATCATATTCATGCCAGTATGAATTCTACACATAGCACCTGTGAGAGGCTCTCAACACAGTTTGTAAGGATTCCTAAAGGAATGTTACTTTCATGTAGTAATGCTAGTTCTCTCACAGAACGACAATACCAAGGACTCACATGCTAGGAACTGGTTTGAGTTTGTAGCACAGACTTTTCTGAACTCTAGGGAGTAAAGTGAATAAAGAACAATGAGTCAAAAGAGCTAAAATAGAGGAATCATAGGATAAAAGAATCGTAGAATTGTAGAGTTGGAAGTAACACTGAGGGTCATCTAATCCAAACCCCTGCAACTAAAGCATCCGTGACAGATGTCCATCCAACCTCTGCTTAAAAACCTCCGAGGTAGGAGAGTCCAGAACCTCCTGTGGGAGACCGTTCCACTGTTGAATCTGAACTGGGCTTCTCTACCCCGTTTTCTGACCTGGGTTGCAAGCATGATAACTGTCTATGTCACACTTCCTCCTAATGCAACTATGGAGCTAATCATCTTGACCTTCTGGGCTTGTGTACAGTTAAATCTGGTCACTTTTTTTGCAGCATTTGGCAATCATTGGTGAAAAGAGGGCATTCAACATGGTAATGTAACAATAAACCTTAAAACTGGTTTGCTCCCCCAGGAGATGGTGATAGCCACCAATTTGGATGGCTTTAAAAGAGGATTAGGCAAATTCATGCATGAGAGGGCTCAGTGTCTACTAGCTATGATGCTTATGCTCTACCTCCACAGTTGGAAGCAGCAAGAAACCATGTGAAGGGAAAGTGCTGTTGTGCTCATGTTCTGCTCCCACAGGCATTTGATTGCTCACTGTGAGAACAGCATGCTGGACTAGATGAGCCATTGGCCTGATCCAGCAGACTGTTCTTATGGATAAAGGCACAAGTGATAAAAGAATGTAGTGAGGCATATTTAAGGTTGTGATCCTAGAATTAAGCCCCATTGAACTCAATGACATGTTGGAGTAGACTTGCAGGTGTTTGTGCTGTTTAATCACTAGGGATCAATTTAATGTTTGATGTTGACTATTTGATATTGCATGGCCTGAGTCAATCTCTTTGTCCCAACACAATGACTTCTAAGATCAGCTGGGAATGTTTCTTAATGATGAGCCAAGCCAGGATCACAAGGACAGGCGTAGAGCAGCAACTCACCAAAGCAGTAAGATTGTATCTTTTGCAACACCTTAGTTTTCTGTTTGTTTAATTTAAAACCCGCCACCCGACCAAAGTCTTGAATCAATTGTAATACTCTTTTCGTACTAGATTCTGGCTCCTGCAGGGTCAAAACTAGGTCATCTGCAAAAGCTTTAAGTTTATATTGTTTCGCTCCGACCTGGGAAAAAAATTTGACAGATACAGAGTCAGAACAGTTTCAGAGAGAGACAGAATTAAAAGTGGTTAAAAAAGTAAAGTACCTAGGGGTAAGGTAAAGGTAAAGGTAAAGGTACCCCTGCCCGTACGGGCCAGTCTTGACAGACTCTGGGGTTGTGCGCCCATCTCACTTAAGAGGCCAGGGGCCAGCGCTGTCCGGAGACACTTCCGGGTCACGTGGCCAGCGTGACATCGCTGCTCTGGCCAGAGCCAGAGCCAGAGCCGCACACGGAAATGCCGTTTACCTTCCCGCTGGTAAGCGGTCCCTATTTATCTACTTGCACCCGGAGGTGCTTTCGAACTGCTAGGTTGGCAGGCGCTGGGACCGAGCAGCGGGAGCGCACCCCGCCGCAGGGATTTGAACCGCCGACCTTTCGATCGGCAAGCCCTAGGCGCTGAGGCTTTAACCCACAGCGCCATCTGCGTCCCTACCTAGGGGTAAACATAACAGCAAAAAATCTGAGTCTATTTAAGGATAACTATGAAAAATGTTGGTCAGAAATTAAGAGAGTTAGATAGTTGGACAAAATTGAAACTTTCCTTGTTAGGCCGAATTGCTGCTATCAAGATGAATGTATTGCCAAAAATGTTGTTTTTGTCCCAAACACTGCAGATTGTGGACAAGACGGAGTGCTTCCGGAAGTGGCAGAGAGACATCTCTAAGTTTGTCTGGCAGGGCAAAAAGCCCAGAATTAAGTTTAAGATATTAACGGATGTGAAAGAAAGAGGGGGCTTTGCCCTGCCAAACCTAAAGTTGTATTATGAAGCCGCAGCTTTCTGCTGGCTAAAAGATTGGCTACTTCTCGAAGACACTGACGTATTGGACTTGGAAGGTTTCAATAACGCTTTTGGTTGGCATGCATACTTATGGTATGACAAGGTTAAGATCAATAAGGCCTTTAAGAACCATATTGTCAGAAAAGCAGTGTTTAATGTCTGGACAAAATATAAAGACTTATTGGAAAACAAAACTCCAAGGTGGCTTTCACCTCTGGAAGCTAAGGCCCGAAAAAGACCCAATATGGAGGCCAAATGGCCAAAATATTGGGAAATACTAGAAAAAGATGGAGACAATTGGAAATTGCAGATTTTGGAGAAATTAAAGGATAAAGTGCGAGACTGGTTACACTACGCTCAGATTAAAGAAGTTTTTAAAAATGACAAAAAGTTAGGGTTCCAGGTGGAGAAATCGAAATTGGAAACAGAACTGTTAGAACCTAAGACTAAGGTACTTTCAAGAATGTATAACTTGCTGTTAAAATGGAACACACAAGACGAAATGGTTAAATCGGCTATGATAAAGTGGGCACAGGATATTGGGTATAATATCATGTTTGATGACTGGGAAAGGTTGTGGACCACTGGGTTGAACTTCACTGCTTGTAACGCTTTGAAGGAAAATGTAATGAAAATGATATATAGATGGTACATGACCCCAGTTAAACTTGCCAAAATATACCACCTGTCTGATAATAAATGTTGGAAATGTAAAGAAAATGAAGGAACATTCTTTCACCTCTGGTGGACGTGCCCTAAAGTGAAGGCTTTCTGGGAAATGATATATAATGAGTTGAAAAAGGTATTTAAGTATACCTTCCTTAAGAAACCAGAGGCCTTTCTTCTGGGTATTGTCGGCCAGAGGGTGATAAAGAAGGACAGAACTTTTTTCTTGTATGCAACAACGGCAGCAAGGATACTCATCGCTAAATATTGGAAAACCCAAGATCTACCCACACTGGAAGAATGGCAGATGCAACTGATAGACTATATGGAACTGGCTAAGATGACCGGCAGAATCCGAGACCTGGGAGAGGAGAGGGTTGAAGAAGATTGGAAGAAATTCAAGATCTATCTACAAAAATATTGTAATTTGGTTGAATGTTAATAAGGATGCTAGATCACAAACAATTGAGCACCACTAAAATAGTTGGAATTAGGATGATAAGTGAGATTGAGGAAAATATAATTTTTTTGGAGAATTATTAATTATATTTAAACGAGTGGGACATAAGAACGCAAACAAGTTGATAAATTGCTGGCAAAAATTTATAATGATGTAAGTGGGAGTGGGAGACGTGAGGGAGTCCAAAGAAGTTATGAAACCATGTTATGAAATATGTTACATTGTTTACTACTTTTGCATTGGTATTTAAAAATCTCAATAAAATATTATTAAAAAAAAAAAGATTGTATCTTTTGGAAGCAATGTAAGACATTTTTATTCAACCTAGAAAGGATAAGTAGAATAACATCTTTATTAACCAGTCCTGGGGCCTTAAGACTGAATGGGCTCTAAATCCAACTGACCAAATAAATAAAATGCTGGCACTTCAGTGATCATGGAAATTGTTACAGCTGTAATCCATTAGTTCTTGGCTCATGCCTCACTCTAGTCACATGATAAAATGTCTTCCTTTTGGGGGCAAGCATCAGAAACTAATGTTTGAACCAGCTCTAAGTTAAAAGAAATAAGAGAGGAAGTGACTGATTGCAGAAAAGTTGCAACAGGCATTGCTGGATTGGAATTGACAGAAGATCTAAGCCTTTGGTCTCAGAACTCAGATTGCAAGTGAAGGGAATATTAGGCAGGGAAGTCTGAGGGAAACGATGAGGAAGTTGGAAACTGTGAAGATGGTTGGAAACTGCACAGGAAGAATGGTGCCTGAAAAATGCAAGGCCGAGAGAAAGTTATTCAGATTGGATGAAAAGGAAAATAAGGCAAAGGCCAAAGAAAGAGGTAACAAGCGATGGGGTGGCAGTGGTGGCGATGGGGCTGGACTGGGATGCTACCACATAGATGCTAAATTGGTTGTGCATGTAACAAGGGGAGAAGAAGAGACAGCTGTGGTCACAATCAAATAGGTGGGTGGGGAACAGATCTGAGAGAATGGCAAGTTTAAAGAGAAATCCATGTGGAGCCTGTTAGAAATGGCTGCATATCTGATGTTGGGAGAGAATTCAGAACCTACCAATTCAGGCTCTGCCAGCTTTCATCTTGTGCTCAGATGAGGGATATGGATGTTGGGCAGATGAAAAGTTAATGTAAACTGAGCGGAGCTGCTGGAGTTTCCCCCCACTCCCTTTCCTGCAGATCACAAAACTGCCAAGTGAGATCAAACATCAACTTAGAGCTTCTTTTTTTATTTGGTTATGTTTTCCTGAAGATGACCCTGCATGGGATTCCGAGACCAGTTAGCCTGTTTTCTTACTTTGCTTTCCAAAGTGAGCAAGAGACAGGAGTGGGAAAGAGGTTGAACAGCTGTTGGTGAGAGACCTTTGCCTGTCACACAGCTGTTGAATTTTATTCCGCTCTCTTCCCCCTGCTGAAGCCACATGGCATCCCTTCTGACATGTGCAGGCCGTGTTTCTCAAAGACACTTTTATGCACTGTTTCTCTGGTGTCAATAAGGCACTCTGTATGATAAGAATTTGGAGGCCTAAAGCAAGTGAACCAAATATCCATTATGGGGGGGGGGTGTATTACTGAGCACAGTGGATTCCTGTGCTCTGTGATTCCTAGGCTCGTAAGCTCCACTTTAATAAAATATGATACAATGCATTCCACTTACACCATACATTGCTTACTACTAAATGCTGTACTAGACAAAATAAAAAAAAGTTTGATGATTATTTGCCATCCAGAGCTATGATGACAACTGGCTACATGCATGCTGTCACACTTTTATCAGGCCATGCATGATACATGCTGCTATTTGATACATACCCTATTACTGAAAATGAAAGTTACATACTTACACACCAGATCTCACTGCATGCTGGCAAAACTGGAAGAAAGGCCTTTCGCATGAAAATGACAAGGAAAAATCACCCCTTCCAGTCTTCAGTTCTGCACATTTCCATATCAGTTTGCAATTTATTCAAAAAATCTCTCATGGAAACCCATTTGCATTTTAGCGCCAATTTTTCCTAATATGGCACATTTCTATGCAATTTTGCCTAGCATAGGTATTCTTGTGAAGCAGTTTCCTTAATATTTATGTTTTCCCTAATAGCATGCCTCCCCCCCCCCCCATTATTTTCACTAATATGTGCATTTCTGTGCACATTATTTGGCTGGAGACCTGTACTGAAAAATTTGAAGAAATGCAAATTACACAGGAAGGCGGTGTTACAAATTGTTTTGGAAAGTAGAAAAAAATAGGTAGATTTACCTTTTGCTCTAACCTGAAACAAAATTGTCCCCCCTCCCAATCCTTACCTTAGGGTGACTTTAGTAAATCAAGAATGAGCATGAGAAATGGGCCTTTTCAAGCGCTTTTTCGTTTTCCGTTTTGGTGTTCTTTGGCAACACCAGCAGCTGCTTCCCAAGGTTCCACCAGCTGACAAGGTGAGAGGACAAGGTGCCTTTAGGAATCTCAGTCAGGTAGCTGCCCTCACTACAGAGGCAGCCTGGCATAAATATTTCAGGCCTTTTTGTTGTTGTTTTGTAATAACGAGGAACAAAGACAAACACATGGGGAGAGAAATATTTTCCACCCAGGCTGGAGGATTTTAATATTTTATCAGGCAGAGCACAAAATAGTCCTGAATTATCACATGTCAATTGTTATTTTTGAGGATTATTTCTGACCTTTTCAAAACAGGATGCCCATCACGTTTCCAAATGAATGTGGCTAGAGTGTTTGCCTTTCCCTGGAGAAGAGTCACACTCGCAACCCCAAAGACACCACCGATTTCCTAATGAGAGGAAACAAACACCCTGGCAACTGTCACCTTGAGATGTTAGGGCTCAAACTTTGCATTTGCTTCCAACAATTTTGGTGATATCTTGAAGCATGATCTCTATCCCCAAAGAGGCTCGGCTTATTGGCATGTGAGAACATCCCCTGCTTTCCCTGGCATTATATATAGCTCTCTTTCCTAAAGATTTCTTTTAAAAAGGAGAATTGATGAGTCCTTTTAAAAAAACCATAAGAAGATGGGACTTGGTTAGCTGTGCAACTGAACTAGATTTCTGTTGGGTTATTTTTAAGTCTAGTAATTTCCTTTCAGACTTTCCACTTTACAACAGGAAATCAATTGGACAAAGCTGTTAGAACACTGGAAGCTGCCCATATACCAAACCAGGCTATTGGTGCATCCAGGTCAGTGAGGTCTACACTGAATGGTAGCAGCAGCTCTCCAGACACAAATCATTCCCAGCCAGCCCTCCCTGGAGATGCACCTGTTTGGTGCAAAGGATGTGTTCTACCAGTGAGCTGCCTACAGCAAGGAAGCATCTGCCCAGTATGTCTCATTTCTGACATTTCTGAGCCACAGATGGCCCTTGGCCCTTGACCATAGCAATCTGAGGCAGACATGACTTGAACGAGGTCCAGATCAGTCCTGCACTACTTAGAGAAGCCTAGGGGGGAGGAATTGCCCTTGTGTGGGCTCACTAGCCACATTTGATGGGCACTTTTGAAAATGGTCTTGAAGTCAGCATGGGAGCAGCTTTCCTGCCATTAGGTGGTTGAAGCAAACAAGATGACTGACCAGTTGTTCTTATTTCTGTGCTGTGTGGTACTGACCTTAATCAGGAGCCTTCTTACTTGTGTCTTCATCCCTTCTCCATACCCCATCCTCCTTTGCCACTGCCCAACCTTTGAGAGCCCAAACCCTTTCACTGGTCTTAGCTGTCCACATACATTTTGACTCAGTAATCAAGAATGGATTTTCTCCTTAAAATCCCAGAGTGTATTCCTGTTTCTTTCTATAATTTATATCCTACCTTAATAGTGCCAGGCTGCCAGTGTTTATGTGGCACCCCTGGCTAACTGAAGTGTGGTGCTGTGGGCTGCATTAAAACTATACATCTGGAAAGCATCTGAAAGCTCATCTTGTCCGACCATCATACATACTTAAGAGCAGAAACCACAATGTCCTAAATGCCCCTAACAAATCCATCTATTTAACAGATGAAAAGAGCCAATGATCAAACCTTTCTAAATCTACCCTCTGCTGAATACATCCCTAACTGCATATTTTTCAGTTGGCAATACTTTTTTTTGCTAGTTTCCTGTCCCCATTAATTCTGCCACACTTTGTAGTCTTGCCAGCTCTCCCCATACCTTCTTGTCTGGTTTCAAAAGCTGCCCTTTCATGTCCCTGCCTGTCTCACCTCTCATGCTCTTAACATCTTCTCTTAACATCTTTGGCTGGCTAAAACTTTTGTGTAACTTCCCCCACCCCTTATGCCTCATTTGTGCTCTATTTAGCAATTCAGAAGCCCCAAAAGGAAAGTTGCTTCTCCCCATTAAGAAAATGGTGAACACTTTGAGGAGGAAGTAAAGAATTTAAAGCCACAAATACCCTTTTGAGGTGGTTCAAATTAGAGTATGGAACATTGCTGGGAGATAGCAGGGGTGAAACTGCCCTTCACAGCAGACCATTTTGCATGGCAGCAGGAACCAGGGAGAATTCAGATGACCCTTCTGTAAAATCTGAGCAGGCTGGTTGAGTGGTGGTGTGGTTAGGCATGACCCCTGGCACATCAAGAAACATCTGTTATGTACTAAACTTGGATCCTAGAACAATAGGCAGGTAGGCTGCTAGAATGCAACAACAACGGAGCAGCCCAACCAGGCTCCAGGAGGGAAGCAGAAGCAGCCAATCAGATGGGACCCATTGTGTTAATAATGTATATAAAGCTAGAGGTTGTTTTTTTTGGGGGGGATTCATTCACTGTTTGACGAGCTGCAATAAAGAGCATAAAATCACTATGCGACTCCGAGTATATTTCAACTTCCTTGCTGTATGCATAACCGGGTGGGGAAACCTCTGGCTCACAGGGCTTAAATTGGTCTCTCTTCCTAGGCCCTGTATTCTTCTTGGCTTTGACCATTTGCTGCCTCAACGGGGTGGGGTGGGGTGGTTAACACCCTCCACATAGCGGATGCATTGTGCCCACATACAGCTAAGTTCCACTGGCAAAGGCCACACATTCTGCTCCAACCATTCTTACTGTTGTTCACTCATGAGCAATTTTGCCTTGCAGGAGCACACCCCAGATGAATGGAGCAGAACAAGCAGAAACCCACTATAGGAGGAAGGGTTGAGTGTGATCAGTCACTGCAGACAGCCCCTCTCCCAGAGAAGGGAGGCTGAGATATCTCCACTGGCTGGAGCACTCAGGCATCACTGCTCACTCTTCCTTCTCACCTCTTCACTTGATGCACTGGTGCATCCAGCTTCAGGAACTTGCTTTTCCAGAGGACTAGAATTGTTCATCTCTCTTTCTCTCTCTGTTCTCCATGGATGACACCCAACATATACAGCTGATGAGAACAAGAAACTGTTCCATGTAGATGATGAAGGAGGCCTCACCAGCAGTGGCCAGATGAAGCCCGCTGTTCCCCAAGAAGTTGCCAACCTACATACACAGAGAGAGCAGGCTCTTAAATCCTGGCATATTCCTTGACAAGACAGCTCAGGGGAACAGACACCCTAAGTGAAGCTTCTGCTGGGTGCAAGTCATGCATTCCTTGCCCATTTCACTATTGTCTCGGTCCTTTCCAGCCACTATCAGGGTGTGTGTACCATGTTTTCCCCTTGACGTATTTGAACCAGTGACCCTGGGAGAATGTGTGCATTAATTTATGTTTCTGCCTAATGAAAAGCCCCCTTTTCATATAATTATGGTTGCCAGGAAAGGGTAGGGGGTAACCAGAAACTGATTTGAACCATCAACCTTTAGAGCAAGTTTGCATGTTTGTGTCCACTTTGCAGACCCCACCAGAGTTTCCTTGCATGCTGCTGCTGCCTTCTGAACCTCTTTGAATTTGCTTGAGATTTCATCATCCTGAAAAGAATTACAGAGTTGGAAGGGGCCTCAAAAGCCATGTAGTGAATCTGGGAAATGTGTTGCTTCAGTTTCTCTGATAGGTGTCATCCATAAATATGGCTACTCCACATTTCGCCCCAGATTCCATATCTGTTATAACTCAATCACTACATGTCTCAGTGTAGGTTCTCAGGGGATCAGGTTCCAAAATGTGTATCTAGTCCTGTGATTCCTAGCCCACATACTGTTATATTAAAAGCATCAAGGGAACTAGGTTTACTGTATGCAGTATGTATATCTTGTAGCCACTTAGTTTGTTGTTGTTGTTTAGTCGTTTAGTCATGTCTGACTCTTCGTGACCCCATGGACCAGAGCACGCCAGGCACTCCTGTCTTAGTCAGTACAAAACAAAGTGAGAAATGGCTCTGAACCCCTCCCCACCTTCCCAATTCACTGCAGCTCCATTAGTTGGCCTATGTAAGTCACATTTCCACTGTGTCGATACCTGTAATTTCCCCTTAATTCCTCTATAGATCTTGACACCAGCAATTTAGTATTCTATTTATAGATCATGGTGTCAAATTGTGTGAGTAGCTTATAGTTCTACAACTGCAGAAGTGGATCCTGTTTTTGCAGCTGTGTTACATGACATCTTGCTGCCCATAACAGTATTTCAAGCCCATTCTTCTAGCAATCCTGCATCAGGGAAACTGAATAGCACACTAAAGTAAAATATATCTCCTGGTTTTGAGATTATTTTACCTGTTTTTAGTTTCTAGAGGGATTACATTGTACAGAGCCTTAGAACCCCTGATAAGCCCTATAAGGAAATAGTGCAGTAAAGTGCTGCATATGCATATTACATAATGTTAAGATACTTTAGTCACATGGGAGCTTTCATCCACCATCAGTTCTAAGCCTCCAACTCAAGTTATGCACTTTCCAATGGGATAATGAGTAAATGGCTGTTTATTGTGGACTCAGTGCTGCTTATACATCTGGGTATTCCACATGACACCTTCCTCTTAAAAATCCCATCCCATATTATTTTCTGCAGAAAATTGGATAAATAAAAAAACCCTGTGGAAATGGTAACTCTGGATTAAAATAGGGGAGGGGAGAGAGAATGAGATGGCATTTGATAGGGCTGTCATGAAAATGCTATGAAAAACTTGTATGCATGAACAGCACCAAGTCCACAATAAACTGCCAATGTGGAAGTGCCCAATTTATCCCATTATTGTTGTGCAATGGTGCTATATACAGTGGTACCTTGGGTTACATACGCTTCAGGTTACATACGCTTCATGTTACAGACTCCGCTAACCCAGAAATAGTGCTTCAGGTTAAGAACTTTGCTTTAGGATAAGAACAGAAATTGTGCTCCAGCGGCGCGGCAGCAGTGGGAGGCCCCATTAGCTAAAGTGGTGCTTCAGGTTAAGAACAGTTTCAGGTTAAGAACGGACCTCCGAAACGAATTAAGTACTTAACCCGAGGTACCACTGTATACACCTCTCAATTATCCATAGGATTTACAGTGGATTTTTTTGCTGGCAAGTGTAATATGCCATAAGTCCTTTCAAATGACACTTAAAAATAAATAAATCTCTCTCTCAATGTCATCTTCCTGGCTTCTTTTATTCTTGAGGAGCTAGCAAGGCTTCCTGGAGCATCCTGGAGCATTGTTTCAAATTTATCATCCTTCCCAACCCTTGCAATCACACTGGGAGGAAATTTTCACTTAATATTAGGTCCAGCATCAACTGATGGCACCCTTGAGCTGAGGGCCCATCAGTGTTGGCATCTGCTGTGGACTGGGCCACCTACCCACCTGATCATGAGTGAATGAAACCTACCCATTTAGTTTTTCACAGTGCTGAAAAGCAACATGAGGTCAGAGCATATGGGGACATTTTAAATGGCACTGCTATTGCCATTAAGCCCACAGGGGAGGGTTGTCACTTTGCTACAGGCCCTTAAACTTAGAGTCATCAGTCCCATCTCATCCAACTCAACGAAGACAATTCTGTAATTATGCTAAACCAAATCCAAAGAGATTATGTCAGCTATGCATATCTCAGGAATGTTTTAAGTTCCACTCTATTCAGTGGGACCTTCTTCAAAGTACATGAACATAGGATTGTACATGAACAAAGTACATGAACATAGGCTCAATTAAGAGATATGTGGAATGAAGCATCCATTAGAGCAGGGAACATGTGTGTCTCTCCCCAGATGTTGTTGGGCTACAGCTTTGAGCATTTTTAACTACTAGCCATGCTGACTGAGGCTGATGGGAGTTGGAATCCTGCAACAACTGAAAGGTACGAAGTTCCCCATCCTTGCATTACAGATATTCATTAAGGACAGGAGAAGATCTAGCAAAGAGGTAGAGCGCAAAAGGCCTCATCTATGGTTATTGGAGCCTCTGGCTGAATGACCTCAGCTCATAAGGTGCGCTCTTGAGAGAGCCACTACCCGTCAAGAGTAACAGACAATATTGGGCTCAAGGGCCTGACTCAGCATAAGGCAGCTTCATTATGTGCAGAAGAAAAGCATTCAATTTTATAAATCTTGAAAAACCAGAAAGTTATAGCACGGCAAATCCATGATATAAAAGATCATTATACATTTCCAAAGTGTTGCTTTTGTAAGTACTATACATATTTCAGTACCTGAAATGTAGTCTCAGGTATTTAGCAGTGAGGCATGTTTCACTTCAGTCAGAGTTCAGATTTTGTTTTGAAGTGTTCACAGAGTGTGGAGGACAGGGGCTTGCTTTTTGTTTGCCATTTTTAATTTCAACAAGGATTACCCAACCCACCCCATTCCCAACAACTATGTCTAAACCAGTCTGGCACATAGATTACTTTAAGCCTTATACATGATATCAAAATAGTGATTAAATACATAACAGAACAAGTGCTTTTCACCTCAGGACCAAACTAAAAAGCAAACTTCTCCGACAGCTTTGCCAGTATCTTAATGACAAACCGGAACTGAGTTGTCATTTCTTTTTGCTTTTCAGTGCAGGCTGCTCACTCAATGACAATTTGGGGCTTTCAGCTCCAAACATAGTACCTACTCCAGTATGCACACACATGTGTGTGTACACACACACACACACACACTGCCTTTTGTGTATGGAAATGATTGGATTCAAAGTCATAAACTCTACTTCTGCATATAAAACCCAAATTAACTTTGTTATGGACACTTTGCAGCTTATGACCAACCAGCTTTGAATGCAAGCAAAATGTACCATCTCCAAAACTGTTCCAGTCAAAGTGAAGTAGGCTTGCTGCACTCATCATCTGTACCTGCAAGTATCAGTATTCAAGTTGGGAATGTAAGTGAGCTGCATGCACAGAATGAACAAACACAGAAACATGAAAGATGTAATCAAATTTAGGGCAGCTAAGAGTTAACATATACAAATTAGTCCATGGAAACGTGTTCTTCTTTATGTTCCTCAAGCAAAGCCAAATTTCTCAATGTTTCCCTTCCAAGAAATGTTGTTTTCAGAATGTCAATGACGTATGTTGTCTGAAAAGAAGCATCAACCATATGTAACCTATGAACTTTTACAAGTTTGGGCTTAGAATTCCAAACACCTCTATGCTACAATTTGTATGTACCTATGAATTAGCACTTGAATATAACCATGAAGAAAAGAATAGGGCAGGGGTGGGAGATGGCAGTTGAGACCTACCCTTCCTGTAGGTGGCTGGAGAAAGAGGTTGATTGTCATGAATCTAGACATCATTCAGATGCAAGTCTACTACTGTGGGGTGCAGTTGGGATGTGAAGGGAGCCTTCTGCATTTCTCTTCCTGCTAAGGGTGGTTTTGTAACTGAAAAAATGTTGTGACACATTGATAGTTAAGTGGAAGAAGGGAAGCTTAAATGTAAGTAAAGCAATAAAATAAAATAAAACCTCAAACATTAAGATGTCCAGAACAACCATTAGAGGGAATCAAAACCTGCACTCCTATAGTTTTTTGGGATTCACGTACACTAACCAAGAAAAATGAACCCACAGGGTGCATTTTGTGTTCTCTAAAAATCCTGTTGCACTGTGCATTCATTTTTTAGATTTCTGGGCTCCCAGGCTGTTATTTCTTAGTATCACAACTTCATTGTGATTAATGACAGACTCTTGTGAACTTAAATGGGCTTCTGATTAGGCATCAGAGTTCTTTCATAACTCAGTGAGAATCTTAGTGATGACACAGAATATGGTGCTAATGAAAGTGAGATGCAGACACCGATGGATATTTATGCCTTCAAAATGAAATTGTTAGGAAAGCTGCATGTCTTCAACTGTAAAATGTCCCAACAGGCAACAACACAAATCTGCCCATGTGTGTTAATAGTGTAGCATCACATTCTATCCCAGGTATTGGCTACAAGGCATTTGAAACTGCCATTATAGCAAACTGTGTCAGCTAGGGTTAGAATGGAAGAGAAGAAACATTGGTACTCCTTGGTATGCTCTGATGTGTTCTCATCACAGATGGATGGTAATTTTATTCATCACCCAGTCCCTTCACAATTGCAGCAAGTGCCAAGAGAGAGGCCAGCCCAGCCACAGAACAAGCAGAGCATCTTAGAGCAGATTGCCAGACAGCTGCCTAATAAGAGCAGGCTCCAGTTATGCCTTCGGCAATTCAATTCTTTGGGAAGAAGTGGACATGTGAAAGATTGCCTGAAGCAGCCTGGGAAACATTAGCAGGCAGGTCTCTCAAATACTGTGACAATCCCTCTATTGATTGACCCAAGGGATGGTGGCATACAACACCAGAGCTTGTTAGGATTCTGGACTCATATCTGAAATTATTTGTCTGCAAAATGCTGGACGTTCACAAAGATGACAACTAAGAGCTTGTAGAATCCGTTAAGGGGAGAGGTGGGCTTCAGAGGAAGGAGACACTAGGTCATGTGCTCGCTTCTGGAGAAACTATGTATAACTACTCAGGCAACTCTTACAGAAAGCACCGTTTCATTGAGAATTTTGACAAAAGGAGAGTATAGGTGAAAGTATATGTACGGATGGCTTCCCCTGTTCATGGTTCATATCATGGCAGGTTAATCAATGTGCTCCTCTCGCTAGCTTGAATCTGTACTGGAATATTTAAAGCACAGTTGATGGGAAGCTGTCATTTTTTACCCTTCTACTCCAAAATAAATGGCTTGTGGATAACTGCCATTGTCTACACATGCCTAGTGAAGGTTGCTTCCTCATCTCAGCAGAACCAAAGAAATGAACTCAACAGTGGCTTAACACATTAAACTCAAACAGCTCCAAATACTCAGTGAATCTGTTCCTGCTCTCTACCTATTACCAACTCAACTCTTAGGAGGAGGAAGAGTGAAAAGTAACAAACAAACAAATAAACTCCAACCTTAAACTCACCTGTGCTCCTATTCAAAGATGGTTATAGAAAATTTGTACTCTGTCAACAAGCTAACACAGTCCAATTAAAACTTCATACATTAGCCTCTGAGCTATTTGGGCTGGAATGGAGCAGATTTCTTCACATGAATGGAATATATGAGAAATTATTGATGAAAAACTTTTGTGTTTTTTTTTTAAAAAACCTCCCTGCATGTGGAAAGCTTGCATGTCAGGGAGAAAGCTAAACTAAGATTTCTAAGCTTTATTTTCTCACTAAAATGCAAGTTTTCCACACTAGGGAAATTTATCTCATGTTTCCCAAGTGCACATGAACTGTGAGATGATATAGCCAGAGTACTATACATGTGCCTTGTTGACTTCAAACATATAAGCAAAAAGATGATTAACATATAAGAAGCACATTCACCTGTGCTTGGCTACATAATATAACAAGGGGCTGTATGCATGTGGGAACACAGAATTTATATGCCATGACACAAACACACACAAACAAGAACAAGAAATGATGTAACTTACAATCATGTATATGTGTATGCACATGGCACACACAAGAGGATTTGTAATGTCCTCCCATATGTGTATTCACAATGGGAGGTAAACAAGCTTTATACAAACAAGCTATCATGGGGGGGGGGGAATAAACAAGTCATTGATGCTGGTGTTTTTGCCTCCATTACTTCAGAATTCACTAACAAGCAGCAGTTATTATAAGCTGAAGAAATTTTACCTGCTTCCCCTATTCTACATAACAGAGAGAATAGTATTTTTGTATCTGTCAAATGAAATATGAGGAAAGCCATAATACAGTCCTGTCTATATGTCTCCTGCTAGTCCTGCAACTTCCTATGTTCTAATTACATCCCTATTACTCAGGAAAAGGAGCATTTATGCATATGGGAAATGGGAAGACCACAGTATGAGGTCCAAATTAAACACGACACCATTCAATACATTGCAATTTCATTTATGGTGTCGTGTCTGTTCTGTCTCCGAGTCTGTGCATATAGACACAGGTCTATGCACAAAGTGAGCAGACCCAGGCGCTCACAAGTGCACAAACCATCACACATACCCAAGGGTACTTGTGGACATATACACTCATTTGCATATAGATATACTCACACGTAGAAATATATGAACAGATGCTCTATGCTGCACATTTGGAAGCCATCCTCAGCAATGGGCACAAGAAAATCTACTGGGTGCTAAATTGGGATAGCTGGAATGATGCTCATTCAAGTAATTCCATGTACCATACTAACATCAACTGTGCAGTGCCAGTGAATGAAGTTAATATCTAGGTGGATGGGAAAGCTACCCGATAGAATGTGTGAGAATGTTATACAGAATCCAGGCACAATGGGGATGGAACATATCCAGCTCCCCATATATTGAACATGTGTCTGCTTGCATCGTCCCTACTAATTTCAGGGACATTGTAGCTAAAGTGGAATTACTGATTTGGATATCATGGTAAATCAGGATTGGGGGAACATGAACATAGAATTAAATACCAAGGAATAGTAAGCCAGAAGAGAAATATAAAGGTTATAGACCACAGCAACAACAACACAAAGAAAAAAGGAAGGAATCAATGGCAATTGCTTGGAGGAGGGAGTTAGCAGCCTTATGGACCACACAGCCCAAGGGAGAAGGTTCTAACACTGCATCCCATTGATTTCCCACCAGGCTGAGTCAATGCTCAGAAACAAAGAAGGTCTTGAAGGTGGCTGAACGTCGAACATCTCTGCCCACAATATGGATCCAATTCCATTAAGAAACAGAGTGAGCCATTGATCCAAGACCTTCAAGAGAGGATGTAAGGAAGAGTATGAAGAATATGGTGGGGAGCATTAGAACTTTCCAATATTTCACACACATACCCCAAATATACACACATATGTATTTCTTTCCTCCTGTGGCCTTGATGCCTTCCTTAACCCACAATAGAGCTCTGAATTCAGACTGTGTGACATGATTCTCATCAGTTGATTTCTCAGTACAAGACCTTCATTGTGACAGCAGTGAAAAATCTGGTACAGAGCCCTCAGCGTGGTTTTGATGGAGGCAGGTTTGACCCAGCCCAGCATCCAGATATTATTACCAGCGTAAAATGAAGACCATCTTCATCTCATCCTTCTAAGGGGTGTACTGCAATGAAAGCTATAGAAATTCTTATCTTTCATTAAGGGTAGACTCTGTAACTTGTTTCTCTGTGCGGAAATTATTTGTTCCAGAAGAATATGCAGAAATTGTGAGAAGAATTAAAATATAAACTTCCAACACTGGCACACAACATTATGTCAAATCCACTATGGTTACCATTATATCTGGGATATTGCAGCAAATCTGTCACTTCACTGCACTGAACACAATAATATTCCATTCCAATCCTTCCACTGCATCACAACCTCTGAGAATCAGCACTGGAGAAAACATGGTTGTGCCATTTCTGTTGTATTGTTGCCCTGTTTTATTGCAATAGTACCCATTCTCCACAACCTCTTTGCCGAGAATGCAGGAAGAGGACACCATTTATGTCAAGTGTGATGGCTATTCCTTTCATGTGGACTTTTTTTTAAAAAAAATCTGAAACTAGACAAGGAACTTCTCAAGTTCACTTCCTGGAGGCATAGCATAAAATGTTAACGGGTGCTACAGTTGTATGTGCATGATCATGCAATCTAAGAGAGAGAAGACAGTGAAAGTGGGTTGTACAGGCAAGTGAAGAAGAATAGGAAAGGGAGCAGAAGCAACATGTGAGTGTTTGGGATCATGATAAGCCTGCTCAGAAACTTTTAACCTTTGAAAGGGAAGCTGTTAAGTGCATTACTGATCAAGAAAACTCAGGCATCCATTTAAGGGTTAAAGGTTTGCACTACAGTTTTCAATTTCAAATGTAACTACTGCTCTTTGGTGTCAATAGATGTGGTGCCAATGAATGTGCGTGAGTTGCACAGAAACAGTCTGATTAGGGGGTAAATGGGAAGGAGCGCAGGAAGCAGTAAAGAGATGCAAGAGGGCAGTCTACACGCAAATGCATCTACTGGCTCATGAAGAGTGATCTCCGCATAGTTATGCACTGACTCTTATACACCCACATACTGAAATACACTGTGCTGTTCAACACTGAAGCTCCCCAGCACTACTTCACACCATCCCACTCCCAGTTTCCTGTTACAGCACACATCTTTAAGTCTGGCTACAGGAGAGTGGAAACCAGCTACAATTCCCCTGGATATAACTGCTCTTCTTTTATAACACCCCAAATACTTGTCTGCAGACAAAGAGTAGGATAGGTCTCAACATAGATTAGTGACCGAAATCTTTTGGCTGGACAGAAAAGAAGCAAGAGAGATGATCAGTTTCTCTTTCCAATCCCCAAGAAACACAAGAAAAGAAATGGCTTTATTCTTCGCCCCTTTCTTTCTCCAGGGCAATAGGCTCCTTGGTCCATTTGGCCTTGGCGGTGTCCTGGTCTTCAACAGAACCAAGGTCAGCCGACAGACCTGCCATTCCATCACCATCACCATTGCCTTCCAAGTCCAGTTCCTCAAAGGAGGAGCCACTAGCCCCTGACTCGCTGTAACTGTGCTCACTGCGATTGTCCACCTCATCTCGGCTGTGGCCAGACGTGAAGGGGGACAAGATGGAGGTAGCCACTGAAGTATCTCTGCTGTTGGTTGTAGTCTCCAAGCTGACAGAGCTGTTCTCACTTAAGGTGTCGGCCCCTTTATGTAAAAGAAGAACAGAGAGTTAATACTGGGGAAAGATTATAAACTCAGAACCATGAAGAAGCGCCCACTACACATCTCCACCCTTGCATTTATTTGAACATACTTTGGATTCTTCAAGCAATAGGAGTTTAAAAAAAAAACCATGCAATTTCATCCCAGCAAAAAGTATATCACAAGGACATGGGGAGGGGTTTAAGAGTGTGATAAGCAGCAAAAGCCTATACCAAGCTAAATGGATCCATTGACTGTATAATGGACTGTATCATATGCTATCTTATTAATTTAAGACCCGTGGGTTTGGCCAGAGACATAGTTTAGAAGATAAATCTACGGTCCAAAATAGCAATCCTGTGGTGTTCATTCCCACCAAAGCGTTCAAGAAGGCAAAGCAAACAGAGATTGGCTTCTAGGCTTAGATGCTTGGCTGTCAAGATCCTTGAAGACCACCCAGATCAGTACACTGCAAAATTGGCAAACCAGTAGCTATTAAAGCAAGAATTGTTCAGGAAGGCAAATCATAATTTAACGCATTAGAAAAAGAAACATTAAATAGTATTCTAATTCATTGTTGTTCCAATCTTGTGTTGATAATAAACCAGTATTAACCCTTCTATCTTAAGGACTCTGTATCTACAGTTACTTACCTGGATGACCTGAGAGAGTGACAAACTGTTCCTCCTAGTTGGGCAGAGATTTCATGAGCAAGGGGTGTCTCTGTACAGTCGGTGACCCCCTTCCCCCATATCAGACTGGATTATTCCAGGGAAATAATCTTTTGACAGCTTAGGTCCTCTTAGGAAAGAAAACTGCATGATTGAATCTAATTAAATAAATTTACTAGTAACTCAGGATGATTGACTTAGGCTTGTCTCACAGGAAAGTATGGATGAATTTTTAAGAAAAGAAAGAAGAGCAAGAGCTTTCTGATCTCCATTCAATAAAAAGGCAGCAAACCCCAGCCAAGTTTAGTGGTAACTTGTCACAAGTTAGTACAGAATCTATAGCTACAAAATTGGAAAGCAATTGCAAAATAGTGTAGGCATGGTGCCCATGATTTGGATCACACTGTTATTTCCCTTCTCAACAGAATGACCTGAGAACATTTGTACAACACCGTGGCCCAACATAAAATTGAGCTCTAAATGTATTCTCTGCTTGAAATGCAAAAACAATGTGTGTTGGAATATCTGGAACATATCTGGAATGTATTAGAAGATACCTTTACTAGGAAACATTGGTAAACATACTTTCACATACTCTCTTTGGCTAAACCAAAGAGCTTTAGAGAATGTTGACATGAGGAAAGTGCATTCATATTGCCCTCTACTGGACAAAACGTGTCTCCTCTCTTGCAATCCTGTCCCCTTACTGAAATGTCATGGCTTTCCCCTTAACAGGCTTAGAAGTAGAATACAAAGATTGTATGAAAGAACTTTGTTAACATTTCCAATTTTGCCAGAGACTCCTTCTAGGGTTTCCTACAACAGCATTTAGTATGTAACTAAATATTGAAACTGAAACACGAAGAGAAAAGAGAGGAGGAATGGAATCACACAACAGCTGAAACTTGATAGACAGGTAGCCAAGGGCAAGCTTGCTATTAAAAGTCATCATAAAAACATGATTATATGCTCAGCTGTTTAAAAAATGTATTGTGGAATTCCCCTCATAACAACAGCAGCACTCCAGCAAGGAGCAAGCCAAGGCACACATGTAACGGATTAGAGTGAGTGGGTGGATGAGGAGTTCCCACTTTGCATGCTTCAACCATTCTTGGATTGGGGCGAGAGCTTCCAGTGGCAGCCAATAATGCATTCATGTTTGCACAAGGCAAGCTGTGTCTTCTTGCATTTCATAAACTTACAGTTACCAGCTTACCCAGCAGGGACATGAAAATATCCCGCGCATACATATCTTACTGCCTACTCACTCACATTACAGAACTCATCTATAGCAAAAGGTGGAACAGAACCCCCTCTCCCTTTAAATTGCTATGTGGATATTGACAGATTTAGGAAGAATCAAGAAAAAAGGGAGCAGGGTGGTTCCCTTGAACCAAAGTCTCTTCCTAATAACAATGTTTTGAACATGTGCTGTAGGAAAATGATCTTTGTGAGCTCCTTAAATTTAACAGGAGGCAGTTACACACATAATATACATCAGGGGTGGCTAAACACCAGTTTGGGGGGGGGCGGGAATCACCTACATCCAAAGGAAATTTTTCTCAAATTTTGGCAGTGGCAGGAAAAAAAGTCAAATTAAAGTAGACACAGTAGAGCAGTGGACAGAAATACAAATCATCTGGCCCTCGTCTCAACAAATCAATCATGTGATGGGTGGAGAACAGTGATAAGCTCCTCCCCTCAAATGGTTTGTATGGATCAGATGAGAAGGGAGTCTATGTGCCTGTTTATGTCCTCTGTATGTGTGCGTGCATATGACAGTGTGCATATCATAGTGTGCATGTGAGAGTGTGATGTGGCCACACCTACTTTTGTCCATATTTGCTACTGGTATGTGGTCCCGAAGGGTTGAGAAGGATAAATGTGGCCCTCAGCTCCCCGCACACACAAAAATAGCCATCCCTTATATAAATGGCTCCAAGACACATTCTGGGTCCTCCAGAACCTTTCCTTCTCCCCCTCCTCTTTCCACTTTCAACTACCAGACCTTTATCCAGTCCTTAACATACTGGTGTAGAATACCCTATAGATTTCTGCAGGATGTTGGTGCTTGTTAAGCTATTCTTGTTTGATTCTCCCTTAGTGTTGCCTGGTTCGCAAATAAGAACCGCTTTATTGTTAGGAGAGTAAGTAACTGGCCTGGAAACCTGAGTGCTTTTAAAAGACCACCTTTATTCTTCAGATGCTTTTCTAGCATTAGGTCCAGCTCCCCGCACTTCCACAAAGACCTGTCCCCTCCAGCACTACTATCCCCAGTCACGAGTGACGCATGAGGAACAACAAAGTTTGCATTTTGGGAACATAGTGTGCCTAAAGCTTTTTTGTGTGTGTGGTCAACAAACTTAAATATAACTCCAAAGGGGACATTAGATGTTTGATGGAAAGTTTCCTTTCCTTTCACTGCAGTTTGTGAAGTGTAAGCCCCCTTGGTGATGGTGTTGCTCTTTAAGCTAAGTCCTGTTCTGTGATGCCCCTACACTGCAACAACCCTGCTGTAAATAGTTTAGCTCCTGCTGCTAGAATCTGTGGGTCCAGACATCGGCAAAGTATACAAGGAAGTCCAAGCACATTTTTTAAAAACAGAGAATGATGCATGCATATATAATGTCTTCTAAAGCCCCCTTTTAGCACAGTTGCATCTGATAGAGAGTCCATAGCACATGCTTCCTTGTGGAAGATCCCATGTTCAATCCATGGCATCTCCAGTTAAAGGTTTTTGGTAGCAGGATTGAGGAACATTCCTGTCTGAAATGCAGGGTTGACTCACTTTAAGGCAGCTTTCTGTATCTCACAGAATTGTGAATATGTGGTCACCAACCTCTTGTTGTTTGGATACCTAGTGCTCGTTGTAAAACCAGAAGCTTGTTTTCTTATCAACTATATTCTTCTAAGGTTCAATTATTAATTTCTAAATTTTGGGGTCTAATTTTCCCAGTATTATTGCTTTGTTTTTAGAAAATGAGAAACTTTCAGTTACCCAAATCTCTGGCATTCTTTATGTTATGCATGATCACATTATTCCATACACAACTCATGTGCTCTTCAGTTAGAATAGTGACTACTACACAGGCTGCAGGAAGCAAGCACATATTCACAAATAGCAAAGATAAGTGCATACATTTTTTTTTCTGAGGCAACAAAGCTAAGCTAGTATTACTCCAATTCTTATTTTATTAATAACATTGGTTCTAATTGCAGTTTGGGGAACTTCTCAGCATAGCATGTAGTGGAACTGAAAGATAAGGGTTACAAGCACCATAAGTTGATCTGGATTCAAGAGAATTTGTAGGAGGAATTTCACGCCACACTCTTATGAGCCTTCTGTCAGGGCGTGTCTTTTGTCTTGCCAGATGGAACAATCTCCTCTCCCCACCCCACCACGTGCTGTTCCAGGGGTTTTCTTAATTCTCCAGAGCTACTTTTCAGGGATGCTATAGGGAGGTGCAAAACTCATTGCGCAAGTGGAAGTCCTTGCGCAGGGCTTCCACTGATGGGACTCATTAGTTGAATCTTGCCCATTGCCTCCAACAGTGGAGATAGAACATAGCCATTGTGGCCCAGTATTCATTGATAGGCTTACTCGCCATGAATTTGTCTAACCCTTTTTCAAAGTTATCCAAGTTGGTGGCTGTGGAGAAATGCTACGAGAGATAGAGATAGAGATAGAGATAGAGATAGAGATAGAGATAGAGATAGAGATAGAGATAGAGATAGAGATAGAGATAGAGATAGAGACAGAGACAGAGACAGAGACAGAGATAGAGATAGAGATAGAGATAGAGAGAGAGAGAGAGAGAGAGATAGAGAGAGAGAGAGATAGAGAGAGAGAGAGATAGACATAGACGAGATAGAGATAGAGATAGAGATAGAGATAGAGATAGAGATAGAGATAGAGATAGAGATAGAGATAGAGATAGAGATAGAGATAGAGATAGAGATATGTCTGTCTATGATTGTTTATGAATGAAAAAATTCTTTGAAAGTTAGATCCCTTGTACTGTTACGATGTTGCAAGTCTGTGTAGCAGGAGATCTTGGTAACAGGTGAGAGAAGAGATACAAAATCATTTTGTCAGTGAGAGATAGAGAGACGGTTGTGATTTGGACAGTTGGGTGTTGGAGCAGATGAGGGAGGGAGTGGGGAGAGACCAGAAATATGTTGAGGGAAATGTTGAAGCCTGAAGATCAGGTGTAGGGAGTCAGTGGCTACATTGTTCTGAGAGGCTGCCCTGTGTAAAGGTCTTACCAGAGGAAGGTTACACAAGCAGGTATTTAAAGCTGGCTAAATGGACCAAGCAGCCAGAAATACAACCAGAGGTGCTTCAGGGTGTAGACACAGACTGTCCCCTGTTGCTGGACTGGGTTGTGGGAATATTTCACTGGGGTGGAATTTGGCTTGGGGTAAAAGCCACTTAGAAGCTGGTGTCAGCAACCGTCTCTTTAGGCAGGGCCGTCTTCACCCGGGGGTGCAAGGGGTGCGGGGCACCCGGGCGCTGAATTCTGGGGGGTGCCAGGCGCCTGCCACTGAAGCAGCCTAAACTCTTAACTATCTACCTGAGGTGTCTTGTGTGAAGGCACCGCAGGGCCGGGGAGGGACGTGCGCCAATGGCGGTAGCTGGGCTGTGGCCACGCGGCTGCACCCAGGGGACCCTGGCCCTCCCGCTGGCTTGCAAGGAGGTCCTTCCCAGAAGTGCTCGTCCACAATCCGGGTCCCTTCTTCCGCACTGAGAATGATTCTTTCCCCCATTACACCCACATGGATGTTGGCATTAATAACAAGAAAAATCTGCTGGGATCTAGGAAAGCAGCCTTTTATAGTTGTTCTGACTCTTCCCTTGAGAAGGCTCATCAATAGCTATAAAGCACAATCTGTTCTCCCTTAGCAAGCACTTGTCAATAAAAGAATCAATAAAACCATGGACTTGGAAACGTCACTATTTCTACAAAGTGCACCGAGAAACTTAACCCCACATGTAAGAGTCCTGAGACCTAAGCAATTGACTCTGGCCCCCAGGAACAAATCTCTTGAATAAGAGTCTGTTTACAGTTACTGCCACTGGAACATAATCCTTGTCTTCCTGGCCAATTCAGGAACAAATGGCTTTAATGTACACAATAGTAAAAGCATCTCCTCATCTTTCCTCCCGGTCTTGTGAAATATTATTAAGTAAGAAACATGAACAATGATTTTAAGGCTTCAATCATATACCTGCTTCTTGGGAATAACACAGGGGCATGCTCTGTAATTCTCCCTAGCATAAGGTATTTTTTAAAGAAAAAGTGTGGCTACTGCTTTCATCCCTACCTGCCTTGCATACAGAAAAATGACTGGCCAAAAAAGAGAGAGGAGGCTGGAACAGCACATCAGATAAGAATGAAGTAGCCAAAAAGGGCTGAGGAATCATACAGGTCTATGTCTAAATTTGGACCCATGGAAGAACTGCGTTAGTATATGAAAATGAAATAGCGGGACTATGCTTCAGACATGCCTGGCGTGCTCTGGTCCATGGGGTCACGAAGAGTCGGACACGACTAAACGACTAAACAACAACAACAACAACAACAACAACAAACAACAACAACAACGCTTCAGACAGGCAGATCATCTCAGGGAAAACTGAAGTACCAGGTGAAATAACAGAATAACCAAGTGCCAGTAGCATGTCTTCAAATTATTGCCTGGCTCCATGCCTTAGATACAGGTTTGCTGATATCTAGGCTGCTTTCTAGCATTTTCTAAATGCAAGCCCAAAAGGCTTCAACAAAAGGTGTCATGTCATTCCTATAGATATCCTAGGGAGGCAAAAGCTACCCCCTGAGAAGTATGAGGGCTGAGGTAGCAGACCAGGGGTAGTCATTATGATGCTTCTCAAATATTGTGGGCTACAGTTCCCGTTAGCTCCAGACAGCAGGGCCAATGATCAGATGTGATGGGAGTTGCAGTCCACAACATCCAGAGTGTATATCGCTCACGAAAGTGCTCAGCTCCAGAAACTGTAGATCCAGAATAAAATAAGGCTTGCGGAGGTGCTTGGCACCCACCTTCCCCCTGCCTTTCCTTATACAGGACCATTAGCCTCCCTGGCAGGAGAATAGAGTTTGCATTTACTTTAAAAACAACTCCTGTGTTTCTTTGCACAACTGTCACATGAAGCTAGCTGCGCTCTCTCCAATGAGATTCTCACAGGTAATTGCTGCCCAAGGAGACAAGTGCTTGCATGAACACCACAGCAAAGCCTGGAGAGGGAATAAGTGATTAGAAAAGCACAAACTTTAGCACAGGCAGGTAGTACATCTTCACCATTCCCTTGAGAGAATGCTGAGAGCACAGGCACAGCGCTTCCTTCCTGGGGCTATGGTGTCTTACAAGCACATCCAAGTATGGAAAATATCTGACAGCAAGCAACACACTGTCAAAAATGGTCTGAGACCTTGTGAGACTCATTTGGTGGACTAAGTAGACAGACTAGCTACAAAAGGACTCACATTCTGTAACACTCAGGCTATGTACACCACAACAGGTGCCTGTGCATTTTGGAATTTCCCAGGGCCCTGGAGTGGTATCACAGTGTATCCTGCATCATGTATACTCAGATGTTGGAAACTGGTGCTTTTACAAAGACTACACTCATTGTAGCTAGTGGAGGAGACATTGGTATCAAAGAAAGGGAGCTCAATTGTTATATTTCTTTATGATAAAGAATGACTATTGGTAACCAAGAGTATCCATCCTTTAAGGCTGCATCTGTTAACAGGAAAGAAAATGTGTGCATGCATCAGACCATTCAAATGTAATAGCAACAATTCTGGGGACTGCTGTTTGAGTAGAAAGAGCTGTTTTTCTGCCCTATCCAACTTTAACTACATTCACAAGTTTAAACTAACCCCACCCACCTCGGGACAAAAATGTGGTGAAAGTGCTCTGAGGCCATAAGCAGATGTTACATGGGATGCAGATGTTATCTCTTAAGGAGAAATCTAGGTTGCAGAAAATGGAATCTTCACTCTCTCGGCACTTGAACAGCAGCATCTTGTAGTTCAAAAAAGGAATAAGATTATTTCCCAAGGAAAGTTGCTATGATTTGGAGAGCTGCCTGGAGTGTGACTGCAGTAAGAATTAGAACCTCTGACTTCATTGATTGGTAGTGACTCCCATGCCATATTGCGATGACCCCAGAACCAACCAGTATTCAGCACAGAAATAGGTGGGAACCAAAACTGGCTAGTCTCAAGGCAAAGCATGGAGAAGCTCCATGGCATTTCCACCTCAGTAGCAAAGGCTAAAATGCATTTAATGAGCTGGTTGTCTGGATTAGCCAAGAATCAGCAAGATCCATTATTTTACTGAGAATTCAATTTGAAGCAATCAGGCGGTGTGAGAAAAAAGACCAAGGCAAATCCGGTGGAGCAACTGAGCTATTTCTACAGATAGATAAGCAATAAAAATAAGAATTATTTTATTAATCTGATTAAGAATAGTCAAAAACTGCTTAGAAGCTGCTGCAGTGCAGTTACTGCATTCATATTTCAGATATACAGTATGAGGCATAAGATTTCAGAAGCTATTCCATTTCTTGTACATACGTCCACCTATAGATTGTTGTGTCTGTTAACTATATCTCATATTCCCACATAAAATCTCAGCACCCTTGCCCCAGTTTCAAATCCTTGTCTCAAAGACCCATGTAATCCATTGCTCTGAATGACTATATTCCTAGATTTGAGAACAATGCAACTAAAGTGTAAAGAAGAGATAAATTTGTCAGATTAACAGCAAACCCAAAAATCCTGTTGTTAGTTGCCAGGGCAACACAGCAGATAACAACATATTTGTGTAAGCCATTAACCATTTTTAATTATGACATCACTTTCTGCTATGTTCTCATAGCTGAGAAAAGGACCAATGCCCTCTATACTTGAGCCCTATTTGTGTGTTACTCATGTGTAGGACATAGCGGTATTTATGTTGGCATGGTCCCTGCCCTCTCCCCAATGTCCCTTCTTTTTCTAACAACTACTGAGGACAATCCTCACTGAAGTGCAAAGATTGCAAACCATAAGTACTCTTCTTCCTCTTCTTTAACTAAAGTACAGAAAAGGATTAGGCCAATTCCAGTCTTGCAAGAGGTGCACAGGTTTCTCATCTATCAGAAGAGTCTGGAGTCAAAGTTCTCTGCTGCAAGTGGCTTTGTCAAAAATAGCCTTGCAGGGAGATCTATTCCCTGGCCATTCCAACCTGGATTTCCCTGAACTCCAAGGGGGCACCTCTGCCAGCAGATGCCAACAACTGGACTATAGACTTCTTGGAGGATCAAGGAAGCCACAATGAGCTTCCCCTAAAAATGTCCCTGCAGTTTAAAATCCACTGCCCCTAGAGGAAGCCAACAGTTGCAGAAAAACCAGCTGGCCCTTTAAGTGGTATAGATTCAGGGGGCAAGGCTGTAATATTATCTAGCTCAGACTAGAAAACTCTTGTGGTTGCTCCAGAATAGTGGTGAGACAATGTGTTTCTTTCTCTGGATGGATAATCATGATCCTGAACTATAAATCAGCATCTTGGTACTTTGTCTAGACCTCCAACCTTGTCTGAGTTTCTAGTCTATTCTGGAGCCCTGGACCTCCTAGTCTCCATCTTACTTGGATCATCACCACTTCTTGATAGTGGACACTGAACCTTTCTTTCAATAGTATGTTTAAATAATTTTGGCTGGTTTGCAATTTCTTTTGTACATTAATTTGCAGTCTGTAGCCATGCATCTTTGTTCCACAATTTCCTTAGATGTTATAAGATCAGGGGAAGTCAGAATTTGATTTGACACCTCAAGGGACCATTAAATTACTAGGGACTCAGTAGGCATCATTCTTTTTTAGTCGGTATTGAGTCATGTACTAGTACCACTAGCAGGCACTATACACTACGGGTGTGTTTTGATGTTTGTCTGGGCTAAGCAGAATGTGCCCCTATTAAACAATTTGCATATGTGAAAAATGGGCTTGGAGGGGGGCAAAAGCTTTTTCAAAACACCTCTAAAAGCTCCCTTCTTTTGCACTGATTCACAATTCTGGCACCTGTAGTCTCAGCTCCATTTTATGTCTGAAAAATGTTCTTTTGAGTAACAGTGAGATTGCTAGAGAGCTAATCAAATTTGGTGACATAGTGACATCACTGGGAGCAATACTCTCTTTTTGTTGACTGTATGCCCTCAGTGACATCATCACATAGCCAAATCTTATAGGTTGTATAATGATATCACCCTAGAATGAAAAACTATTTTTCAAACAAGAAATAGCCCCAAAATTGCTGCAATTTCAGGATGCACAGAGGCTCAAAATGGAATGCTGTCAAATCACACCTTATGCTGATTTTACTTATGTGATTGTTTATTATGTGATCTGCATAATTCTACAAACAAACAAATAGAAAGGGTGAAGGAGACTCTTGTTTTCCGGGCCCTGGAGGCTGGCAGCCTCCAAAGTTCCCATGCAACTATTCCAGAGTCTGGTAAACAAGACAGAGGGCTTAAAAGCTTTTTCCAGGAAGGGTTTTCCCACCACGGAAAGTGTTTTTAAGCCCTCTTCCTTGCTTACCAGACTCTAGGAAGGTCTTATGCAGGCTCTGGAGGCCTTCTCAAGATCTCAGGTGGTAGGGGTTGTTCTGATTTTATACACAACCCCCAGGACCGTAACACCCACGTAACTCTTCAATATATGTTAAGAGTTGTGCATCTTCACTGCAGTGCTCTCACACTTGCAGAAATTAATTTTTTAAAAAATAACCCCCCAAACCCTGATCTCTGAAAGTTGGAGTCATATTTCAGAGGGGAAAGAGAATGCACACAAAATGCGCTCTCTTGTTTCGGTTATACAGTCGTACCTTGGTTTTCGAACAGCTTAGTTCTCAAATGTTTTGGCTCCCGAACGCCACAAGCCTGGAAGCAATGGTTCCAGCTGGTGAACTATTTTTTGAAAGCTGAACATCCGACGGGGCTTCCGCAATCAGAAGCTGTGCTTTGGTTTCTGAACATTTTGGAAGTCAAACAGACTTCTGGAACGGATTCTGTTCAACTTCCAAGGTACGACTGTATTGGACTAAATATATTTTACTATGTTGTCCTAGTGTTCCTATACAGTGGTACCCCGGGATGCAAACAGGATCCATTCCGGAGCCCCGTTCGCATCCCGAACGGGACGCAAAACGCAATAGCGCGGGTCGTGTTTCACCGCTTCTGCGCATGCACGTGACGTTATTTTGACCGTCTGCGTATGTGTAACACGCTCCGTTACTTCCGGGTTGCCGCGGAGCGCAACCCGAACGTGCTCAACCTGAAGCACGTTCAACTCGAGGTATGACTGTATTCTGCCTCAGAACTGTTTCTAGTATTAAGGCTTCTAGAACTACTACTCTTTTGGAGACACTGCTGTGATCTTGAACTTTAATGCCTTAAACCCCTTTGGAGAAAAGTGTGGTGTATAATTCTAATAAAATAAATCCTCCAATTCAATAGCACAGCAGGTTTGGGAAAAGTGAAGATACATGTCAATGCCATAGTACTTTGAAGAATGTGCTCTCCTCTATGTGTGTCTGTGTCCTCTTCTACCCCTCCCATTCAGCTTTGTGTCAAACCTCTATGTGTGTGCCCATGACTGGCTTTTGTGGTTAGTTGTGCTTGCGTCTCACATCACAGACCTCCTTTGGGCAAGTCAGCACCTAGTCCCAGTATTTTCCATCTGTAAAACAGGTAAGCATCATCTATACACTCTGTCATCAAATGTTGGCAACATTCTGTTACATATGTGTTGACTATGGCTTCACTCGCTTTCTTGACTGTTTAATACTCTGTAATGTATTCATTTATTTGTCCTGTGGACTAATCTCAGCTTCAGTGTACCCCAATTGTAAAATGTGTGAACATTTTTAGAAAACCTTAAAATCTTATTCTTTATTAATGTGATGCAAATATGCTTCTCTTTGTGTATCTCGTCCTGCACTCTACAACTGGATTAACTAAATAACTTGAAGTTCTTCCTTTGTGTTTGCAACAGGGTTGTAGATTGGATTGCATTAGGTAATGGTGATGGCCAGATATCAGATGTGGATGGCACCACTTGGCGACAGGGGACTTGTAAGAACATGATATAGATGGATAGACTGCTATGCTCCACCCCTGACCTATCAGAATCCATCCTCAACAAACCATTCTGTGACTAGGTCCAGTGGGTGAACCCCAGAGTTCTGGTAAAAGGGGGCGGGGACCATGAATGACAAAAGTTTGAAGTCTGCCCTCCCTGATGTACTGCAAAATCTGCTAGTTTCCCCCCAGTTATATGCAATTTGTCCATATGGTAAGAATATGAAGAGGGCAATGTAACTGTGTAGCACACATCTGAGGCAAATTTCATGTCATTCCTCTTCCCTGTCCATAGTACTGCCAAAATCAAACTCCACATATTATAACTCTTGTTCCCAAAATAGAACAGTAACATATTCTGAACAAACAGTGTCTGAGCTGCAACCACAATGCATATCTCTGCCAAGAATGATAGCATCTGCCAAATACCTTGAGATTCAAAAAAGAAAAAAGTACTTAATAAACATTCATTCACTGAAGGGGAAAATACCATAAAATTGCAGTACTACTCCTGCAAGATCAGGGAACCCTGACATAGAAGTTACACTTTCACTAAGTTAAAAATAGGTAGTTCATCAGGAAATAATCTCTCAGCTTCTGCTCTGCCAGAATGTTCAGTGGGGAGGAAATTATGTGAATTGCAAGGAAAACAGGTGTTACTGGTAAATAAAGATTGCTGACTCCCCTCTTTATGCATAATTCACAAAAAAGCACATTTTAGGTTAGCAAATCAGGTGAACACCTACCAAAGGACTAAGCTCTGTCATACAATTGGGCAGGCTGGGCACCAAGCAGGAAGAGTTAGGAGGTACAAGAGGAGAACTGGATGCACCATCTTTTAAAAAACCCTGTTTATTCAAACAAATAGAGTCATAAATGGGTCATAAATATAATGTCAGTAGATGGCTTCTGGGCTGTTTGTTTAATGCAATTCTTTGGGAAATACTTTCAACCATGGTTTACAGCAGGCTCCACACTTTTCTTTACACACTTCAATGAAAATAGTGTTTATCTAGTATAATTAGGGTTCTTCAAGTAGTCCTTTGTGTAAACCCATAATATTTGTCGAAATGATATTATGGCCGTATACATTTTTTGTTTTATTGCATTTTATTGTACACCATTTCAGTAAATTTGGGCCGTGAAGTGGTTTATAAATCTGCAAATACATAAATAAGTGGTTCTGCTCTTTCAATTCCTTCTGCATAGCTACAAAAGTAAGAGACATCAACAGAGAAGGAGGAGAATAAGGTGCGTGGATGACCACTTGAAGGACACCTATGAACAGGTATGTCAATTGTGTTTCTTCTTTCTGGGCTACATGAACTCCTACAATTGACTGATTAGTAAGCCAACTAGAGCTAGACACTTCATTCATGGAAGATCTCACAAGAAGTATCAGCACAGGAATTAAGATCCAGAGCACAGTGCCTGATAAATAGGTAGGACAGTACATGTGGCAGTTCTGCAAAGTTCAAAGAAGGATGTTTAATTAAAGTGTGCTGAGGAGGTAGCTGTTCTATGGAATGAGTTGGCAACTGGGCTGTTTGGCTAACTGGTAGCCCAGATCACTAGAAGATGCTACCCAACAAAATAGTCTTTGAGATGACACCAAATTACCTTTATGAGAGCCATTACATACAAAGAAGTTATTCTTCCAAACTTTGTGGTCCTCAAAAATGTAAAAGGCTAGCAGGTGTGTAGTGTGCATTTGTTGTTGTTGTTTTTCCGTTCTGGGTGGAGAGCTGGAAAGTTTATGTCCTGATTGAGAATAAAGAGGGACGCAACCTTTGGAAGGAAAGATACCTCCATAGTCCGAAGTGGTGTGCTTCCAAATACCAGTTGCTGGAAACCACAGAAGGGTTGCTGTTTTACCCAGATGCTGCTTGTGGGCTTTCTATAGGCACCAGGCGGGCCGCTGTGAGAACAGGATGTTGGACTAGATGGGTCACTGGCCTGATCCAGAAGCTCTCTTAAGTTCTTATGATACACTAGAAAACCACATTTATTCTGGTACATCTGCTGGAAAGGTGAATCATAGCATAAAACAGACAAGAAAGACTATCATGAAAGGGAGATAGCAGAGATCACAGGTGGCTATAGATTCACAGTGATTTCTCACTTGTTGCTTGAGAACTAACACCAGTATCCAGGGCAGAGTGGGTGACAGGAGGGTAGCTGTGTCCAGAAAAAAACATGTAAGACAGAAAGTTTGAAAATGTTTAATAATCAACTACTGAGGGTTGTATTAAGAGACAACAGTTACATGAGAAGAAATGGACAGGCTGTGGGAACAAAGGTGAAGGCACATGTCAATACATTTGATACAGAATGGAATTTTGCATCCTTAACATGAGGAGCAGTCATGGCATAGAATGAAGAATGAGAGTTAGCAACAACATCTAATTGGAAGTCTGCCATGGCAAGCAGTTATCTATCTAAAAAGCACCCAGATATCTCTTTTCACTTAGAGTGTGAGCACTACTATAGTACATTTCGGGACGCCATGGAGTATTCAGGGAGAAGAACCCAGTAGAGATAACAGTGGTCTCTAACTGCAAAACAGAAATTTAGAGACAATGGGTGTGTTTAGCAGATAGTTATGCGGAAAATAAGATCAATTTGCACGGATGATGAAATGTTAAGAAAAGTCAGAATATTAGCAAGAGAAATAATTAAAAGCTTCTTTTGACTATTCATATTATTTGTATCCTGGTCTGGTGACAGAGTACAGGCATTCATTTAGGATAGCATTTTCTTTGGGAGGGTGAAGTACTGAAACAGGAACAATATTCTATGAGGATGGAATTGGATCTATATGTTCTATGATAAGCAAAGTGTATATCGCTTGGGATAACGTAGAAATAAGATGGACACTTGAATAATTGAGGAGGAAGGGTATGGTATGGTACTGTATTACATTAGTGTATGTAATTTCAGATTTTGAGAACCCATACCAAAGAAACACGAGCATATGTCACCAAAATGAAGGTCAGTTTCAGAAAAAGCCAAAGGGAGGCCAAGATCTTCATCTGGAAGTCCCTATATTCTTGGAAGTGGGGTTAGGTGATATATCTTTGTTTTGTTTTTACAATTCAGAAAGGAGAGTAAGTTATGAGATGACACCTGAGAATAATGCAAAATAGAGTAGGAGTTTACTCCCTGGTAATTTTGAGGTGCCCTTTCTGCACCTTTCCCAGGTCTACAATATTCATTTTGAGGTGCAGTGATCAGAATTATACAAAGTATTCAAAGTGTAGTTACATCATAGATTTGTATTGCAGTGGAATATAGGCACAGGTCCTAGTGGAAAGCCATAACCTTTGAACTACAGTTCACTACATAACATACTACTGTGTTGACTTTTTTTTTTCTTGGAGAAAGGCTTCAGCATAAAATAATGTTGCCAGTTACTGTCCTCTGGGAAGGTGTAAAAAACGGAAATACATTTTCTCACAAGAAATATTGAGATCGTGCCATACACACTTGATAATTGGCAATATGCAGTGAGAGAGCAGCATAGTAAAAATTGCTCCCCAACATGTCCAATTTCCTGCTGCCTTTATCAGTCAGTGCAGAATGCTGCTCCCCCCCCCCAGACTACAATGAGGAAATTTGGAGCTGAATGATTTTTCAAAAACACCCCCATTTGTGCATTTTGTGTATTTGTGTGTGCGCGTGCGTGCGCGCGCATGAGAGAAAGGAAGTAGGTGGGTGCAGGGAGGAAGAAGTAGGTAGTGGCTTTATTCCAAGAGTCCTTTGGCACTTGCAAGAGTGCAGGGGCACTGGCACCAACTATAGGGAACCCTGTAGTTTTGTGGGTGCTTGGTAACTACGCCATGGGGCTCTGACGCGATATCCGAGGAAGGCCCTGCAAAGCCTCCGATGCAACTTCCAGTAGAAACCGGAAGTTGTATTGGAGGTCTCATGAGGCCTGAGATGTGACCTCCCAGGCCCCATTGAGGCCTTGGAAACACTGCTGCAGTGCACCAATGTAACGTGATGTCATGACGTCACAACGTAACGTTATGTCATGGGTGCAATTGGGCATCCATAATCAACAGTGTAGCTAGCCGCTTGGGTACCGGGGGAAGGGGCAAGCCACCCATGGGGGTGGGACAAGCAGGCCACAGGGCGGGGTGTACCATGGCAGGGCACAGGGCACAGAGCCTCCCTGGAGTCTGCACACCGCCTCACCCTCAGCTATAGGGTGGCTGGGGGGGGGGGGGGAGGCAGCGGACAGATGCAAGCCTCATGCTGCCATTTGGGCAGCCTAGAGCCTGCAGGCGCCCGAGCCACCATGTCACTTCCAAGAGAGACACGTAGTTTAGGCATGCTGCAGGCCCCATGGTAAGTGCCTTCCCCGCAGTGTGGCTCCCAGTGCGCCCTACCCCACCCCCCCAGCTACACCTCTGCCCATAATCTGGGACCCAAGGCAGCGCCCCTGTTTAGGAGAGACAAACTGGTTCATTTGTAAGAAGTGGTGCTTGCTGCAATTTTTATTTCAACTTGCAAAGAGCTTACTCTGATTATAGTTGGGGATCTTGCATGGGATGGAGGAGATTTTGAGAGTGCATAGGGAAAGAAGAAGGGGAAGTTCTATTGCACAAGTGGAACTCTGCATTAACAGCATTGGATACAATCCTAAAGTTCTAGAGAATTCTCAGGGTGTACAGCATAGGAGAAAACCCCAGTTTAGAACTGCACAGGGACCATACAAAGAAAAAGCACAGCAATATATATCGGAGACTAAAGCCATAAGAAAGGGTAAGGAAGACATTTTATCTCATGACGTGTGAGGCCAGTAATGTTACTCAAAAAATACACAAAAAATAAAACTGGAATCTCTTCAGCTTCATGCTAGGTTCCAAAATATCCAAATCTAGTTTTGATGTTTCCCAAAATAGAGTCTCAGCCTAGAGTCCTTGGGTTGCATGTGCTGACTGAGGTTGATGGGTGTTGTAGTACGAAACACTTGAAAGGTAACAGGTTGGGAAAGGATGTCCTCTCAGTTATTGGAATTTATTCTTTTTGAAGAAAAACTATTTTCTCAGTATATTTTTATTCCCTGGTGTGTGTTTTGCTGTTTAATTACCATGAAGACTGAAGATCCCAGAAACAGTAGCTTTAGTCAATAGAATAACTAAGGAAACATTAATGCTGCTGTGCAGGTTTTCTGTTCTCACAATTCTACAATGATGTCTACGAAAATGTGGGGTTATTGTCCTAGATCTAAACACTTCAATAGATTGGAGATTAATACACAGGTACCAACCAAAGTGCTCAGCCCCTCCTGGCAGACATCCACAAGACCTCTCAAGTGCAGGGACGTGTTTTTTTTTATACCAGCTTGTGATGTATGTACATTCCTGTACAGAATAAATTTGAGGCTTCCAAATTTAATTGCTAAGTAAGTGAACCAGAGATACATGATGTTAGAATAAAAGCATCTTTTAACTCATTTAATTTGATACACAAAGCTGTAGTGAAACCAGACATAAGACAGTGCAGTGTAAAGAAAAATAGAGCATGCCTTTAAAGTTAAAAGCCATAATAAAGTTTAACTATGGTTTCAAGCTCCACCACTCTGATCCAACAATCTTACGACAACTCCATCATTCAGAAATCCCCAGCAGCTTCATCTCTTTGTTTTGCATTGAGGGTGACAGTAAAGACATTCATGTTTCCTTTTAGCCAAGCATTTTTATACTGCTCTGTCACTTTCAATCATGTCTGAACAGCCACACTTGACAGACTTGGCCATTCTGGTAGACATATCCATTTTAAGGAGGGATCTGCTCTGTCTGGACACAGATGAGGTGTGCCCCAAACATACAGAAAGGGCATGGGGCAAGCAGACAGGCAGTCTAGTCACCAAAAGCTCAAGCACTTGGTTTGCTATGGATCACCATGCAACTGCAAAATGTGCTCTCTAGAAGAATCATAGCAATGGATTTCAGTAACAGCCCCACTGGGTCTCCTTCCCATCACTGTGTAGCTTGGATCCCCAAATTTTTCAGATTCCTTGAATGGAGTGCATTCTAGAGTTGTAGGATTTGATTCTTGTATGTGTTGGGGACCTCCTCCTCTCAGGTCTCATACAACCCACAGGTACTGGACTGGTGATCCAGGTGCCATAGTAAGATCTAGGTATGAGAACTCTCACATGACACCTGCCATTCTCATCATGCTGCTTATTTCTCCATCTTTCCCATTCTCATAGTTCTCTCCTTGAGAAGTTGAGGGTCTCAGATTGGTCCCCTGTTGCTCTTATTTTGCAGCTCCACTGAACTCTGCTTCCAGCATCAGGAATTCTTGATCTGATCCTGAAGAATTCTTTTTATGAACACTTTCCTTTGTATTTAAATGATATTGAAGAAACCAAATGAGCAACCATAGAAAATGATGGGTTCTTTTGAAGGATTCCTATTGAAAAATACACATTTTCACAGAATCCAAATGACTCATCAGCTGATTGACACATCAGACGTTCAGAGCCTCCATTTAAAGAAAATTCCACTGAACTAAGTGAGGTAAAATCAAAATATTGTGGCTTGACTGGGCTATGGATGGGGCTATCAGTGACTTGGATCAGTTCCTGGAAGTTATTAATCTATACCACTAAACAAGGAGCACTGGCACTTGGGAGTCTTACAAGCGGAGGAATAAATATATGGAAAATAAATTCAACTTATCACATGGAAATATATTCAACTATCAAATGCAAGTGCCATGCGTAACAGGTCTGGGGAGTCTCTTGGGCAACACAAGGTGGTTACTCTCAATTACTTTCAACAGGGCATATTTGACCAGCACTGGATTTGCCTATGCACATCAGTATGCTCCAAAGGATAGCAGGGTTCAAAAACCTCACCAGACAGGTATTCACTGTTCAGCAGGCTCTCTTATACAAAATGGAATTGTGACCTATCTGAGAGCATAGGCAAAAACATTACTATCCTTCAAAGGCTTCCTCAGACAATTAGATCTTCAGCTGGATTTAAAAAAATTCTAAGAGTCAGCACCAGTTGTATCTAAAAATGGCAGGCATTCCATAATCAGACCCTCATCACAAAGACAACATATATAACATTGCGGGACATAAATATATATTGCATTGGTGTCTCTTACGGGAAGTGGTTTGAGACTACCATTCTGCACTGATGAATATGGGGATAAGGAAAGTGATTAGGTTATGAAAACTTACCATTACATCTTTCTATAGCCATCTGTTTGATGTTGCAGAACAAATAAAGAATGCAATATCATAAATACTAAAAAATTTAAAATGTTTATATACACAAGAAAGGATAGAAAAAAAGAATTGCTAATCCTCCCCCTACCACAAGAAGCCCACCCCCTTCCTTTTTAAAAAGGGTAAAATGTTCCTATCCTTCCCAATAAATTGTAATGGGGCATCTTTCTGTTCCTTGCAACTACTTTACAGTGCTATAGGACAACTCTGGAATAAAATATCGCATTATTGCTCCCTTTTGCAAGATGTGGGTTGCAAGTCATGTAATAATTAAGTTAAGTGACTCAGACCATAAGCTAGAAGGTCAGAAAGCCTTGTGCTTCCCGCTGCCGCCCCCCCTCCCCCGGGAAAAAGCACAAGTTAAAAAGTGAAGCAAAACAAAGCTCTGAACATTGTCCCCAACCCCAAAGGAGAAGAGCCGGAGGAGAGGGTTTGCCCAACTCCAGAGGACTCCTGCTGTGGCAAGAGTACTTAATCCATAATTCTTCCCTTCAGTGTTCTGGCCTTCTTTCCCCAGCCAGGCTCTGAGCTCTATCAAATATTCATCTCCTCTCTCCTTAAATAATAGATCAATGTAATAACAGGCAAAGCACAGTTAATCACAGCTTTTCAAACCCCACACAAAAGCCACCAGGCGATGGGTAGGGACAGGCACAGCAGTGCGGAGGGGGCAGGGACCCGAAGCATCAGCAGCCTACAATGACAGCACACACAAGTGGGAAAGCAACTCCATGCCTAGCCCCTAAGCCATCCCCCACAAAAGATGCAGCTGCAGGCCTCCTTCGAGGAGAACTTGTCATGACATAGCCAGAGCCAACAAGCAGGTCTTTCTGGCAACAGGTGCCAAAGCTGGACAGAGAAGCATATGCTCAGTGGAAAGAGAATGCAAAAGTGAGGCGAGGTGCATAGGAGAAGTGTTCATGTTTACACAGAGGTTTAGCATGCTAGCTTCCCCAAACCAAGGACTAGAATTCAAAATCTATTATGTGGCTAAAGCAAGCAAGCATGGATAGCTTCAGTTTAGGTTTACTGGCCCATCACAAAGTCACTGTACAGTCTAGAGGACTGTCACGCTCAGATTCTGAAAAGTACAAAAAATGATTACAGGAGGTATTTGCAAAAAGGAGTTGGTGTCGACTGACCAGCTGAGCTACATGAGAATTGAGGACAATGGAAGAGGGAGGTGCATTGTTCAAAATGTGCTATACCAGTGTAGGGAAACTTCATTACTGTCTTTCTGCTACAAAAGATTCCCTCTAGATCTGTTGTGTTGGGAGTGAGCCCTCAAGAGATGTAGGGATTGCTGCCTTCTTTGCTTTAAGCGAGTACCAATAGCAGGGTGAACTGTGAAGATCATCTGCACCTCTGAAACTGTATATCCCTCTCTGAAACTATATATCTCTCTCTGAAATTGTGTATGCAGAAATTCTCAGAGGGACACAGTCCCTTATTGCTCCAAGAAGCACAATTCTTTCCCTAACAAGAGGCTACTTAAAAAAAAATTGACCTTCCATTCATGGTCACACAAAAACCCAGGAGACAGCCCTGCTGAGAGCAAGGACAAAGGGAATGCTCCTAGGACCTATAGCTAGTGCTTGAGCATTGCATGACAATTAAGTGCAAAACAAAGCTAATTATGATTGACAGAAGCCCCAGAAGCATTCTCGCTCCTTTCAAACCACCCCTCCCTTTCTTGTGACCTTCATGACTAACGAGCAGCAAAAGGGATCAGTTTCAAATTGCATAGGTATCCAGTTGTCTTCAGCTTCTCCCAATATACCCAGAGTACAGTATATATACACATGTATCCTGAATGCTCCAGACGAATCTTCACAGATGCAACAGCCATGTTCTCAGTATGCCGATATAGATGGTGTGATAAAGATCCCAATTCAGCAAAGGTCTCGGCAATCTCCCCCCAGCATCCAAGTTGTCAAGCATTATTAGTAGTCACTGCCAACAGTAGAAGTAGAAAGCACTTAGCATCTCAGAGGAATGGGCTCGAAGGAAGGAAGGATGATAGATTAGATAGCAAGACAGATGTGGTGTTTCATTCAAGGTCACAGGATCACTGCTCGACTTCAAAAATGCAAACTATTTATTGGCACATCTACAGGTCGCTAGCTTTTGAATGACACCAGTTGCATCAGAAGTCAACAGGGAAAATGGCAGAGGCTTCTGCAGGGAAATTCATAAAATGAAATCATTAAATCAGACAGACCTGGGAATTTTTTAATATAGCTGTTTGTAAAGAGCTCAGGGAACTTCAAAGGAAAGGTGTTATATTAGGGCAAAGTATTATTAAGGATGAAGATGGCCTTTGAAACAAACAAGGTGTAATGAAAACATTCTAATAAAGTCCCTATGGAAGGTTTTGTTTTTAACTGCACAGGAGAATGAGATTGGAAAGAACAATCTCTTATACTGTTATTATTTCTAGATTGTTGCGGATGCCAATTTTTCCCCACTGAGCAGTAGCATCTTCTTAGAGAAAGGCTAAATGAAAAGACAGAATGGGAAGCAAAAGATGAAGAAAAAATGGCTCAGAATCTTGAAAGTTGCTCAGAATCTACAGTCCCCATTTTGTTCAGTGTTCTGAAGAGGGGAACATAAGATAACAACATAAAACCTAAGAAGAGTCCTGCTGTATCAGACCAAAGGTCTATCTATTCAAGCAACCTGTTATCATGGTGGCCATCCAGATACTGTTGGAACCCTACATGCAACAGGACTTGAGTGCAGCAACACTTTCCCCAGTTGTGATTCCAAGCAACTGACATTCAGAGGCATACTGCCTCCAGCAGTGGAGGTAGAATCATGGTTAGTAGCCAATAGTAACCTTTTCCTCCATAAATTTGAACAATCCTCTTTTAATAAGAACATAGCGACCTGCAAGATAAGCTCAAAATTCTTCAGGATTAGGCTGGATCATTTTGTGATCAGCTACCTCATGCTATCATGTCTAACTGAACTGTCATCATGCCCAGTGCTCAAGATATTCAGTGCCACCTTGGCTGATATTTACAACCACTCGAATGATAAAATCACTTTATATTCCTGAATAAGTTTCCATCCTGTAAGAAACACATCACAACATTTCTCCACTGCAACACTATGCAGTCCCAGATAAGGCTACCAGTCCTCACATAGCCAGCCACAAACAGGATGTAAGAAAAAGTCTTTGCTTGATTTGTGTATCTGTTCTCTGCATTCAATAGAATTAGCCATGACTTGTTTAGTTTATCCCAATCCAACATAGGATGGAACCCAAGAACAACATAACTAGATGTGCACGCCCAAGAGACATTCTCCCACTGCATATGATTATCATTATTATTTTGGACTGAGTGGATTTTCGAAACAACCCACCCTGGGATGTCTAAAGCAAATATCTAGATCTCAGTGAGTTGCCATTTCAGAGGTGCAAAAAGGCTCTTGATCTTCCACTATTTCACACATTACTTGTACCTTTTTGCAGCCATGGTTCCTCAATCTGCTATTGCAATGTGCAGGGAATACATTTCCATTACCAGAGCAATGAAGCTGATGTTTCCTTGCATTCATATATGTGCATACATATACATACTGAAAAGTAAATCAGTGCAGTGGATTGATTCAAGCATTCAGTTGTACACTGAAGATGCTGTTCCTCTGTGCTGTCTTATTTTCACTGGAATGAACATCTGAATGCGCATCACAGCATGAGGAAGAATTGGTGGATGTCTTTGTGTACGTGTGCATATACACACACATACCCTTGTTAACAGTTGCATTTTCTTGTGCAAATTGATTGCTAAAAGACGAACCTTGTGCTGTGTGCTGAAGGGGTGCTCACAAATCTCTCCTCTCCCCATTTTGAGCTAAACGTTAATCCCAATCCATATATGGATACATTTGAGATCACAACCTGAATGATCTTCCATTCTGTGTAATTAAAAGCAACCAAATCAGGTTATGGTAGCTCCCTTTCTTCCCAACATAGCCAGCCACAAACAAGGGGGATAAAAATCAATCTGAATTGAATACATTTGTGTTGGGAGCCCTAATATGTAGCAGCAGCAACACTAAATTGCTGTTGAATCTCCCAGACTATGCTTTTGAAAAAGCATTACTTGAGATATCTTTTCTGAACCACTCACCAACATATCCTAATATATAAAAATGGGAAGAGGAAAAAAAAAACCATCCTATTCAGTTTACAAGTGAGTCCTGGTTGCAGGCTGCTTGTGACCAAAATGAAAATTCTTCGCAAAGACTTGTGGAGCCTTAATATGTAGTAGTGGGTAAAATAACAAGATGGAGAGACACATATTTTATTCTTTTTAAAATTCAAAGTCATAATGCTTAAACATGTCAGACTGACAAGTGTGAATACCAGTGCAATGTTTCTAAAATAGTAGGTGCTGTTGAGCAAGCTGCCTTGAAGTCACACTCAGTAGAACGGAAGCTCATTCCCTACATTCCAGGTGTGTGGGGGACAAATTCCAAATGCTGGGACTAAGAAGAGCAAAACAAAGCCAAACAGACATGCCAAATGGCACTGTCATTCTAAATTTGTGAATGGTGTACGAACAGTTATTTCTACTCCATTATTGAACAGAAGAGTGTGTGGTTTTGATCAGTGCCTACATAAGAGACTACTGGAATCCATATGAGCTAGTCTGTATACCAAACAGGAAATCCAAGGTACCGTATGTATAACAAATACCATATTTTTCACCCTATAGGACGCACTTTTTCTCCTCCAAAAATGAAGGGGAAATCTGGGTGCGTCCTATGGGGCAAATGAAGGCTTTTGCTGAAGCTTGGAGAGCGAGAGGGGTCGGTGCGCATCGACCCCTCTCGCTCTCCAGGCTTCAGGAAGACATCCGCAGCCTAGGCAGCCCTGCAGGAGTTCCCACAGGGCTGTCTAGGCTGTGGAGAGCAGCCTGCTTCCCGGAGCGTTGGGCACCCTGAAAACAGAGCGCCCGGCACTTCGGGAACACCTCCACAGCCTAGGCAGCCCTGCGGGAATTCCCCGCAGGGCTCCCCACGCTGCGGATAGCAGCCTGCCACCCGGCGGGCGGGGCGCCCTGAAGCAGAGCGCCCCTCGCGCTGTGCATACATCCGCAGCGTGGGGAGCCCTGCAGGAGTTCCCGGCAGGGTTCCCCACGCTGTGGATAGCAGCCTGCCGCCCAGTGGGAGGGGCGCCCTGAAGCACAGCGCCCCTCGCGCCGGGCAGACATCGGCCAGCCCCACAAGCTCGGGGGACAGCAGGGAGGCGCAGCACCGCCATCCCGCTGTTCCTCGACCTGGTTCGGTTTCCCCGACCTGCTTTTGGGGGGGAAATAAAGGGGGGGGAATTTCCTTTATTTCCCCCCCCAAAAAAACTAGGTGTGTCCTATGGGATGGAACGTCCTATGGGACGAAAAATACAGTAAGTAAAAGTATTGATTTGCATGACTGTAGACTGAGTCTTGAAGCTATAGGTGGTATCCAGTGAAGTAGTTATGGCGTATGGGATGTTAGGGGAGGGATAGAGCCTCTAGTGGGGGACACGTCATGCTCCTTCTGGGGTAGTTTGTCCATGTTTGGTCCCCAACCTATACTCAGCTCTCACCGGTAGCTCCTAGAAGCTGTCAGTATGCAACAGCCCCCAAACTCCTGGAATGGCCTTGACTAACTGACTAAAGCAGGTGAGGGTAGCTGATGGGTCTCAAACCCTAAGTGAGTTAGGGACTTCCCCTGCATGTGAAGACAGGCTCTGGTGGATTGAACGGATGAGACCAATAGTGGGGCAAACAGTCAAGAAGGTGGTTTCTGCACATGCTGGAGAGTGAAATTAGGGGCAGGTGGGGCTTGTCAAACTGGGAAGGTAGCCCATCTAGGAGAAGGAAAACTCTGATCCTAAACTTCTGCTGTCTTTTGGGATATCTTCAGGAGAAGAAAAGGATGAGGAGTAAACCCTACACAAATCCAGAGTGGAGTCCCAAAGACAGTTGGATGGTGCCCTGTATGCCTCCTTCCGGCAACTCCTGGAGCTAAACTGGTGCTAAATGTATTGCTCTGTTTTCCTTTGGACCACATTAGTGAGTCTGAAAGGTGGAACTTGTTGTCTGGGCAGCCCAGGACCTCCATACTGCTCAGGCTTGCACTCTGGGGAGGTCACTTCGGTGCTGCTAACACAGCAGTTTGGCTTCACCTGCGGAAGCGCACTCCACGGTCTCTTGAAACAGACAGATGCCAACAAAGGTTAATCTGAAGTCCTGCCTCAGATTAATGCCTGACGGATACTCTATTTATAACCAAACCAAACCCAGCTTTAGAAGGATTGGTGGCACCTAATGTTATTTATCAATGTTAGAGTGCATGTCTGAAGTCTTGTGCTATATATATTGAGCACGGCTTCCTTCACTCTTTTTAGACAGCAGGAGAAAGTAAGGTCAGCCATTTGGAAATTATAAACAAGTTACCTCGTGGTAAATTTGTTTCAGTTGATAAGCAACACAGTTGTATAACAGATAGACATTGTTAATTATCACCTATCTAATAAGAAATTCTCTAAAAGTGGAATTCATTCTTCACACAACAGAATTCAGGCTAAAACCCTCCTGCAAATCCCTGGAAGACCAGTATAGTGCTCCTGGGATGAAAGTTATCTGGGTTGATGTTCTCTTAACTCTAGTTAAGGCAGAATTAAGCAGAAGATGCTAAAGCAATAACACAAGGTACTACAATGCTGTTTAATCTGTTCTATTGGACCTCGTGTTGTTTGTATTAAATCAAGAGCTTGCAGAGAGGTGGTCTTTGTATTCCAGCTTCTCCACTGAGGTTTTAGTGGAAAAGAAACATTAGAGGAAGTGTTAATAGATCTAAATGACATATTAATGGTTACTAAGGTAACCTTGAAAGTAGCTTCACATGCAAGTGAAACAGTTAAAAGAGCCTATGTACATCCTGACACCTGCATAGCACCTAAACAGCATCAACAGAATGTCTTCTACATCTTTTCCCATTCCATTTTATGACTGACCAGTTGTAGACTCCATGGCTTACTTACTGGATTTCTTACCCACCCTTCATCATAAGGTCCAGAATAGATTACAACAATATGAAAATACAGTATTAAAATTGGATTAAACAAGTTACAGGCAGAAGAACATGGGGAACAGGTGTCAACATCAGCCAACATTTTTTCTCTCCCAAGACCCAATTGTTCTGTTTATCAATCTACTCTGATGAAGAGTTTGAGAGCTTGTGCACCTTTTTGTGTTATTTTGGTTGCCAATAAAGATATTGTCCTAATATGGACATTGGAAGTATCCAAATGCTAGTTTGTTTGTTATATTTTTTAAAAAAATATCAATGTGGTTTACAATCTCTATATAATAAACACACATAATAAAAACAGATTTAAAATCAGAGACCATCAGACTTCCGGGTTAGCGCCATCGACTAATGGCAGATTCCCTCTGAGCTCCAGAGGGAACCGGCTCCGCAGGATCGGGTCTTGCCGCTGCGGCGACGCGGGGACCCTTAAAAATCACAGGCGCGGATGCCTGTGAGCGTGGTGACTCAGCGGGCACCATTTGCGCCCCCCCAAGCTGCAAAGGAGCCTTTTTAAAGGCTCTGGAACGGGGACGGGGTGCGGCGCGGTGCTGAGAGTAGACTGCTTCTTCTGCGGAGTGAAGCCGCAATGCCATTGTCGGAGAGCGCTGACTTTTTCCTTTGAACAATTGGACTCTAAAGCAACAACGCGTGAGTAGTACGGAAATTGGAATTTTAAGGAAATTTTGATGAATTAGGCACGAGTGGTGAAGGTTTAAAAAGGAAGTCCGCCCCCCCTCTTTGTAAATAATTTAAAGCAAAGGACCTGCTAACTAAGGTCGAGAGAATCCTTTTTTTCTTTCTTGTAAAAGACTTTAATTTCACAGTTTGGTATTATAAGAAATTTTACTGGAGGATGAAGAACTATTTTGGGAGCTGAAGTTATACCCCCCCCGGACCCGGGAGCGTCCCGCGAGAGAGCCTGTTGACGAAGTATTGAAGAGTTTGACAGCTGTCAAGTTAGCTGTCAAGACGGAAAAAGAGAACTTTGTTTCTGTTGCTTCTGCTGGCTATATTTGTTACAATTTATTGAAAATAAGGAAGGGTTGATACAAACTAACTTGTTTTTTGGATTTAAGCTGAAAGGAACATTAAGGAACCAAAATCCCTCTAGATGGGGTTTAGGGACATTACAAGAATGGCTGGGGGAGGGAAAATTCAGGCTGAATTGGATAGAGCATTTGTTCTCTTGGGAAAGTTACAAGGCCAAATCGATGTTTTGGCTACAAATGTTATAACTTTGGACATAACAGTAAATAACATTGTTGAATTTGATAAGGATTTGAAACAGGAAGCCTATTCAATTGGACAAATAGAGAAACTTGAGAGCTTTGAGAACATGGAAAAGGAGACATATGTTGCCCCTGAAGAGAAGGAAGGAGGAGCTGTAATTCTGCAGATGTCAGAGGAGAGCTATAATTTGAGGCCTGACATGATGGCAGCAAAGGAAAATAAAAACTTGATGTGGAAAGTCTGGCCTGAATTGGAGAGTGAAAAATTGAGAGATCTCCTTATGTGGAGATCTGAAGACCGAAGGATTATAAATTTGATTAAGGTGGAAGTTGGAGCTTTGGGGACATTTGGACTGGAAAGGAGTATGAAACAAGAGTTGGAATACCCCATAGGCTTTACTTTTAAGTATGGAGGTCTGGCTGGAAGAAACATGGATCCTGTTGGGCCGGAGCATCTCCGAGATTTGGGGTTCAACATTAAGGACTATCAAAAAGGCCGGCAGAGAGGAACTGAGAGAGATTTAAGAGCCTCGGATGTGAGATCTCCAGGCTAAAAGTATATTGATACTGATGGACACTTGCTGGGGACTGAAACCGGGAAGGGGTGCGTGGAGTTTGGGAATCCAAAGGGTATATAATTATAATTTGTTTTGTTTTTATTTTGTTTTGTTATCCGTACGAAAAGTCGTGGAAGGGAATTTTGGTCGACTTTAGGAAAAATGTTTAAGAATGAGTATTGATGTATAAGTATTGATGTTTAAGTTTGGATAAGCTAAAACTGGTCTTTAAAACAATCTAAATTAAATGAAAATAAGGTTTGTAAAAATAAATTGAGGAAATGGATGAAAGTGAAAAAATAAAATAATAACATGTTAAAATAAATTATCAAGTTAAAGTTAAGAAATAAGTAAAAAGGATTTGCTGAGCTAATAATTTGCATTGGAATACAAGAAGGGGAGGTGCGAGGAGGTCTGAGAAGCAAGTTAAAAGAAAATAAGCAATTGAAATTTTATGTATTTTTAATTGTTCTTAAGTTTTGTACTTTTGTATTTTTGCATTTTTGTCATTTTTTGTTTATTTTTGTTTTTGTGTTGTTATTGAAAATGCTAATAAATATTCATTAAAAAAAAAATCAGAGACCATCAGCTAACTATTATGGAAATATATTTCTGTAACTGTCTGCATAAACCTGGCAACACAGTGAACTTTTCAGCAGGTTGAAACAGAAGGTGCCTGCTGAATCTTTATCGGCAGAGAAAGGTTTTATTTCATGTTGATGCCAAATTGAGCCTTGCTAGCTCAGGGGACAACCAACGTCATACCTGCAGATGATCTCAGTGAACGAGCTGGGATTTAAGGGTTTAGACAGACCTGAAGGTATCCTGGACTTACGTTGTTCAGGGCTTTGTAAATTAATACAAGGAATGGGCTTTAAAGGGTAAACCTCTCACAAGATGAAGGTGTTCCTCTGATATATTTTCAAGTGCCAGGCATCCCTTTAACTTCAGTGACTTCAACATTTTTACCTGCTCCCCATATGTCAGTGTCTACCAAAGGGCATAAACTGCAGAATAACCAACCATCAAACCATCAGGCAGTGAAACTGGTATCTGCTGCTTAACTGAACAACAGCAAGCAAAAAACATTAAAGACTCAACATCTTCTCTTATGAATACAGCTCAGCCTCCTTCTCAGTGGGAGCCTAAGAAGTAGGCAGCTAGTAGCTGTCTGTCTGATGTGTCTTCAGGATCTGGCTCCCTGGGCATTTTTATAATTTACCACTATTACAAAAGGAACGTATTTTATTATCGTATCTATTTTGAACTATTGCATGCATTTTGCTATGTTTGTGATACACGCCATGGAACTTCATGGTTGTTTAGATGACAACAAATTTATACACCATGTGTAATGCATACGGTATTTATAAATAGCAGTTGCAGGCGATGTATATTTTTGTCCTACAAGATGTGAGCATATGGGCAGATCCCAGTAGCTAGCAAGCTTCAGATAGCACTGATGTCATGCTCCTCTCAAGACTGCAATTGCTTCCTTTATATATGCATAAATCTTTTTTACCTGTCACCTTAGGATAACAATCACTATCAAAATGTCATCTGAAGCAATTCAATATTCCAAATAAGACAGATAAACAAGAATTATGTGATGAGAACAGTTACATGTGGCTTATCCAAGAGAAGATACAGACGTAAGCACAATCATGTTCTTTCTGTGTTACATGTCCAAGGATGGGCAAAGCAGTCTATTTCAGTTTCTTTCATTTTTTCAGTCTTAAGGTCAGTTCACCACATTTCATCATTAATTTGCAATTTTTAAAAACAAGTCCTCACAAACACTTATCAGCATTTTAGCTGTATTTCTCCTAATACAGTGAACACATTTTATTATGTAATTTTGCCTAATGTGATTATATTTCCCAATGTAATGTCTTAGTTTGCATTTCCCCCTCTCGCATATGCATTTTTTATGTACATTTGTATGTACATTTTATGCATTTTTTGCTTATATGTGCATATTTGTACATATTTTTTGGTTGGAAACTGTACCACAAAATCTGGGATGATGTGATTTTTCAAAGGATTGTTTCATTTTGCTTTGCCTAATTTTTTGGGAAGTGTGAATTAAGAAGGCTCACATTTTAATTTATGAACCATGGATAGCATTATGTCAGACAGGAGAGAAGAGAGAAAATGATTCCTTTGAATAACCCCAGCAAATGACCTGTGCTTCCTGAAGAGGTCAAAGAGAAACAGCAGCAGAAAAAATAGCATGCAGGAGATAGCATGTCTGATACTGAGGGGTGTGATTGGGCCATCTAATTCAGTACTGATTGGCAGCAGCTCTCCAGAATTTCAGATCAGAATCTTTCCCCAACTCTTTCTTGAGATTCTAGGCATTGAACCAAGCGAAACACACACTCTACCACTATCTATGGCCATAAGACCCCTTTGGGATAAAGAACTGCATTTCCACAGATATACACCCATATCACACCCACACCAAAGCCATCAAAAGGTAACTGAATGGAACTATAAGCACCAGTTATCCTGTTTTGAATAGGGCAAACATTGTAATTAGAGTCTAAGAAGGAACTAATGTGTAAAGATTAAAAAGGTAAAGGTAAAGGTACCCCTGCCCGTACGGGCCAGTCTTGACAGACTCTGGGGTTGTGCGCCCATCTCACTTAAGAGGCCAGGGGCCAGCGCTGTCCGGAGACACTTCCGGGTCACGTGGCCAGCGTGACATCGCTGCTCTGGCCAGAGCCAGAGCCAGAGCCGCACACGGAAACGCCGTTTACCTTCCCGCTGGTAAGCGGTCCCTATTTATCTACTTGCACCCGGAGGTGCTTTCGAACTGCTAGGTTGGCAGGCGCTGGGACCAAGCAGCAGGAGCGCACCCCGCCGCAGGGATTCGAACCGCCAACCTTTCGATCGGCAAGCCCTAGGCGCTGAGGCTTTAACCCACAGCGCCACCTGCGTCCCGTGTAAAGGCCAGCTGCTTATTAGCATCTATGAGGGCTTAATGTTCACGCTAATCTAGTGTAAAGATTAGCGTGAACATTAAGCCCTCATAGATGCTAATAAGCAGCTGGCCTTTCTCTTCCTTCACATGACACAAAAAAGCCTGGGCCATAACATCAGGTGAAGTTGGCTTTTGCGATCAGGGTGAGAGAAGGACAGGAAGTTCTGGTAGTGCAGGATATATTCTTAAACACGCAGGCCATCACCAGGATAAGAGTATTTAAGCCCTTTTGCCTACCCTACCAACTTCTTTGAAAATTCTTGCCGCCCTTTCTTGGGAATAGTGCAGGTGTTTTCCTGTCAACTCAGGACCAGATAAAAATTCTGGTTTTTGTTTCTTTTGCCTACTCTGTACTCAAACCTACTCTGATGGTTTGAGGGTAGTTTGAGTGGCGGTCCTGTTAATGAGGTAAATTAGCCACATTTAGGAAGGTGGTGTGTGTGAAGGTGAACAGGTAAGGAATGGGTTAAAGTGAGTACCTTAGGTAGGTAGCCACTCTTCAGAGTGATAGGTGCTTCCTGAGGCTTGCCACTTGGGCCTGTGGGATCCATGGGCAAGATACAGAGCACCTTTGAATCACCCCATGGGAGATGTGGGACCCCAGCAGCACTTGAGAAGGTTTCCCTACTCACCTGAGTGGGCAGGCCTTAAGGGAAAGAGCCGGGATAATTCCTTCCACTATCATTAAGCAGGGGTTTGCTCACCTCATACAGGTAATGCTGTACAGATAGCTTCCTAAACTGTCACCATTTTCTGCCAAATTTAACTGTAAATTAAACATGTGGCTCTAGTGCCACCCAGCACCTTGTGCCTTGCTTCTTTATTTCCACCTCTGTTCACAAGGTCCATTTTCCCCATTTGTTCACAGGGGTGATTGGTTTTCTTTCTTTTTTGCTCAATTGCACATTTTTCTGGGAGTCTATGGCAAAAAATACATTTCCCATGAAAATGATGATGAATAAAAGAATACCAATAAAGCCAAGAATAGCCTTTTAGTCTTGGAATAGCCTTCTGCTGTCAAAGCACAGCATTCACTCATAAATTTGGCAATGGTTAAAAGAGAAGGTGGTAAGCCACAAACGTGATACAGGTCCTCACATATCAACACTCCATATGTTCAAACTGCATTAAACTACAAAATAACCAGCTCTTTGAGCCTCCTTTAGAAACAAACAACAGTTATCTTGTTGGCTAAAGGATCTATACTGGGACAACAATGAAGAATCTCTGTCTTAGATAAAGTATCTAAGAAGGCAAGAGCAGTATGAAATGAAGTTGTGAACTAGTGTATATCATTTCTGACAATTACTGATTTAGGAATAGCATGAACGCGAAATTTACTCAAATCTAAACCACCATTCTGGTTATAGTCATTAAATAGCCTTGCTTGTTATAGTAATGCATTGTAGCTTCATATAAATGGGAAAGGCCATAGAGTAGTGGCAGAGCATACGTATTTATTTTGCATAAATATGCATGTCAGTCTTCAGTATAAAATATCCTCAGGGCAGCTAATAATAAAAGAATTATAGAAAGTCTCAAGTTCATTCCTTCTTGGAATCCCTGATTTAAAAGACTCCCCAAGTTGCTTCCAGTCCAAATAGAAGTGCTGGGTTAGATGGACCAATGGTATAAAGCATATCTTTGCATCTTTAAAAAATGGACTGTTTTCCAATACAAGAGGCACATTACTAGCATTGAACTCAGCAGATTTCCTCTAGTATTTCATAATAGCATACCTGTGATATCTATTTGAGCATCTTCAGCTTCTGCTGCTGCTGCAGCTGCTCTGCTTTTCTTCTCCAACTCTTTCATTTCAGGCACGTAGAAGTCCCCTTGACGGGCAAGGGGGCATACAAAATAGATTTTGTTGCCTTTGTAGATTTCCAGTCTGGGATGGGCACACAGTTTCCGCTCCTAAAAGAGATAAGACACACAGCATTGAAAACGTTCCCCCCGCTCCCATTGTGTTACAACAAATGCATACATCCACAGACAGATTTTCCAGAGGCCCCAGGAAGAACCTGCATGTGCCCAGGTGGCCCTAATCTATATTCACTGTCTCCTCCACCAACCACTTCCCTACTTTGGTCCCCTCTGGAATTGCTGCTTCTTTATCCCCGTAGTCTAGGGGTGGGGTAGGGATCTAAGGCCCAGGTTCCAATATAGCCCTCTAGGCTTCTCTGTCAGGACCTTAGATTCTCCGTGGGCCCCACACTCCCTCTCCATGAACCACACTCTTCACCAGAAACTCTATCCTGCAAGCTCCACAAGTGCTTTTGCCTGGCTGGAATGTGCCTTTGAACTGGCACATCCTTGCCTGGAGGAGACTTGTGTGTGTGTGCACAGAGAAACCTCTGCTTTCGCTTGGCCGGAATGGAGCCAACTGTACATGGTGAGAGTCACATGTACATGGTGAGAGTCACAACCGTTGCTCCACTCACCTTTGCCTCTGGCCCCACCCACCACTGGCATGCAGCTCCCAGAAGCATGCCCATTGGCAAATGTGTCCCCCAGACTGAAAAAGATTTCTCACCCTTGCTCTAGTCCCTATAAGCCTATACTTTATTGCAACGCACTGTAAAATGGAAATTTTATTATTCCTCCCCTGCCTATTCATGTCTCCATTTCCCCTCTTCTTCTTTTGTTTCTCTGTGCCTATTTTTTTTCATTCTGTGTAGAGGCCTGTCATTCCTGTTCTATCATACCATATAAATAAGTCACAACTTTCCAGATCAGCAAATCCTGAAATGTGATATCTCAGCACTCCAAGGAGATTGGCATGCATACCGAGACATATTTGTCCAATTCCCAATTCTTCTGTCATTTACCGACACCGGGAGACCAAATTTTAAAATGTTTGATCATCTAGTGAAAGGGGGCAAGAGCCCTCATGCTCCAAGATAAAACAGATAATAAACTGCAAAAGGTGGCATAGCAGATCAATGAGCTATACCTCTGAAGCAAATCCATATTCCATTGTTCTGAATTCTAAAACTTCTGCCTTAAGCATCAATATAAAATACTTTGGGATTCATTTCAGAAAGAATATACAACACATAATCAGTGGGTAAAATAGCTTTAAAAAGTTCAAATTTTCAATCCTTCCTAAATTATCATGCTATTAATCATGTTTCCACATTATCTTCTCCTGATTCATTTATAAATTACACCAAGCTCAGCTGGTGTAAAAGCAAAATGGTAGAGCACATAATTTCTACACAACATGACCAGAAGTTAGTCCTGGCTGATCTAGTTAAAAGATAGGAGAAAAAAGACCACACCCCAAAATCCTGGGGTGGTGAGGGCAATTAGTATCAAACCATTATTTACTCAGTATACGGCACCTATCGAGTTTATGAATTTGCCTGGCAAGCAATACATAGATGAAGCCAGGTCATCTGTTTTTGCAGGTAATTAACCTATTAATATTTACTCAGTACTGCTCATGGTGTTGTTGTCATCTAAAAGAAAGAACAAAGTAGAAACTTCTCTCTCTGCGTGTTATTGGGAAGTAGTCCAATGGACAGGCAGGTAAAGTCCGCCCCCCTCCCCCCTGTGAGGTCTCTTTCCCCTCAACTAGCTGGCTCTGTGCAGCTACTGCAGTGGAATGAACTTTCAGCCTTCTGGCTGAGATCCTTACAGGTTCCTTTCACATTGCATCCCCAGCGAGGGAAGGACTCTTGTGCAGGACAACAGCAGACCCTCCCTCATGGAGTGACAAGCCTGCCAGAATCCTCTTGTTTGCAGAGCACTGGGGCAAAGGTATCATCAGTGGGCCTGGGAGCACTGGTTCTAGATTTTGTGCCATTCATTTATTTCAGTACAGTAGCACCTTGGCTTACATCACCCTCAGGTAACATAAACTTAAACCTGGAAGTGTTTTGCCGCATGCGCAGAAGCGCTCTACCGTGCCATGCGCAGAAGCGGTCCCTCCAGGTGAGGAAACCTCAGGATCCGACTGGAGCTCCGGAATGGATCCTGTCCACAACCGGAGGTACCGCTGTACTTAAAATTGTAAACTACTTTGGATGCCTTAGCAGAAAGGTAGTTTATAACTGCAATAATAAATATCCCTCCCTGCTCCAATCAGTCTCCTCACCCACTACTGTGCTTTTAGGCCAGGCAGTACATATCCCCACACACCTGGTCTTCCTGGCCTTGCCCTCTCATTGATGACATCACTGCACCACAACTGTCATTACAACTACAATTATTGCTCATAACTACATATGCCTAATGCGGCAATAAAGTGAGGGCAAAATTTGAACCATCACAGAAAAAGTAAAGTGTCTTTGATCTCGCAAGGGGGTCTTTCCCTCTCATTCCACTCACTTCAGCCTGATTCTACCCTAAACAACCCGGAGGCAGAAGTAAGTTAAGAAATAGTTATCACTTCCACACTAATATTGAGTCAAGAGGACAGGGTGTATTTGAAGAAAAGATGGGGAGCGGGGATGGAAGATTAATATTGGATGATATCTGGGGGAAGTTTAATAATAATATTTATTATTTATAAGCTCCTCAGACACTCAACATGGTACAGTTTTTTATATATATATTCTCTCAATTTTATCTTATTTATCTATTCTATATAAAATAGTAAGGCACTCAGAAAATACTGCATGTTACTTTTGACTTGGGATTTTGTTTTCAAGTGGTAAGTGACCCTGAATCTTTGAAGCACAATAACAGCACCCAAAATGTAAACAAACATGAAAACAAACTAGCAGAGTCCTAAAGTGCTTTACCTCTGTGTTTTCAAAACTAGTTTTCTAATTCTATGGGAGACAGAAACCTTAATATTTTGTTCCAAGTTTCAGGTTTAAAATGTGTTTGTCCTAGTGATCAATTTGGCCCAGGGACTCACATTTCTCTTTGGTTGCTCCCTGGAAAACAGATGCTAGCCTGCTACCCATTTCTAAAGCATTTTGCAATGTTGACCCAAGCAACAGGGTTTTAGAGGAGGCCAGCTGCTGCTCCTAGCAGGGAGCTGACACAGCTAAAAACCTTCCCCTCTGCATGTATATAAGACTCTTCTGAAGAAGCCCCAAGCTTCACTGAGTAATTAATCCAATCCAGGAAACACAGATAAAAGTAGCTCCATCAAGGAAAGTTCCAAAATAGTGTTTGTCAGAGCCTGATGACTCCTGCCTTTTCCTTTGCCCTCGTCTTTAGATACAGTCCCTTGATTCTAAGTGAATCCCTGGCTTTTAAGCATTCCACACTGCTTGCTGTGCAGCACCCATTTGGAAAGTCTACAAGTGCCAGCTGAGCAGGAGAGGGGGCGGATGGCAAAAGCGGGCGTTAGATGGATCAAAGAAGCAAGGCCCTGATGAGCTGTGCAAGGAATGGACTTTGCACTGAAAGAACAGCTGGCCATTCTAATGAACGCCCACATTCTGCCCTCCCAGCAGCTGTGTTGCTTGACATATATTATGGTTTGCATGGAGTGTGTGCCTGAGGAGTGGGGAGTGAGATTCTTTGCTAAAATGCTACAAATGGGTGGGAAGGAGGATTAGTTGCTATCCTCTAAAATAAATGTCATCTACATTGTGCGTACAGACTTCTGCTCATGTCCCCAAATAGCCTTTGTTGATCAGAGTGTTGCCAGCATACTCTGTAACATGCTGGCTGCTCTGTAGCCAGAAGGCCTGTGAAGCAAATTCCCCAAGAAGGTTGGATATGACATCACACAGGGCTGTACTGTATTAGCAGAAGAGTGGATGGAAAAGGAGGACACGTTTAGAAGGTCAAATGAATGGTAAATAAAGGGGAGGGGGACACTACAGGGAATGTTAACCCACAAATTAGGAGTGAGGTCAACTTTTTCTTTTTAGGTGACCAGTTCATATTCACCCAAGGCTGTCAGTTCTGTCTGACAGTTTTTCAGCAGTGATGACAGTAAAGAGAGTTTAGAAGTCCCAGTCTACTGCATAATGAGAAAAATTTCCTCTATCATCTGTTGATGCGGACTCAGTTCCATGAAAGCTTATGCCATAATACAATTTGCTAGTCGCCCAGCTATTCTCCTCACTAACAAAAACAGACATTATTTTAAAATTGAATGGTGTGTGTACATGTGAAGAGCAGCACTGAAAAAATAAGGGGGGGGGGTTGACAAAAAAATTGCTGCAAGCTAGTCAAAACCTTCTCTGGGAATTGAAACTTACACAGACTGTTGATAAGTTTAAGTGCTCTCTTTTTCTTCCATATCACAACCAATAAGAACCGAATGGGAAGTCTTAAGGCTAAGATATGGAAGTGACTAGCTCTGACAAAGTTTTATTGCTTGTCAATGCAGATGTCAGTCACTGTCCAATAGCTATCCATGACACTTGCACAACCCAATTCTACTATTGCTTTTGCAAGGGAAATAAATTTGCCAGGTGACAATAATCGTCTCCATTTTCTCAGCAACAAAATAGTCTAATATTCCAACAACAGAAGTCATACCTTGAGCTCATGCAGAAATAAAGCTTCCCATTAATTAACCATAGTTATGGGATTAGGAGCAGGCTATGGTCAGTGGCATTTTATCACCATGTTGTTTGTTTGTTTGTTTGTTTGTCTGTTTGTTCTAAACACTTCTTAAGTTTAGGCCCAACTGCACTATTACTTTCAACAAATGTTTTTAACATGAATTAAAGAATGGCTTTTAAAAAAATGTAATGACACGCTCAGAATAATTTCCTTCCAGATTCATGGCTATGACACACCCATAAATAAAATAAATAAAACTAGTATGCAATGATGTATATACACACAAAAAGTACTATACCCCCTGAAGTGTGGAAAGTCAATTGCAATTCCATATGTAGCTTACCGCAGAAGAGCAATGACTAGGTAGTACTAGGGAGTCACCAACCTTGAGGCAACCCAGGTGAAAAATCATTACAATGCAATTCCATTATGTTGCTTCAATGTTAATATAGTGCAGTGTGAGAAAACACTTCCTTGGAGTCATCTAAAAGAGTACCTTTTTCTCCAGCATTTTCAGATTCACAAGAGGAAATAGAAGCAAAGAGGAGCTGATTTATTAGCTCTGCAGGGAAGTTTGCCTTAATCTAATTATTAAAAGCAAGATCTGATTAATTCCTCCACCACCCCAACTTCCTGGTAGCTTAAGCAAAATCCTGCCTATGAAAAAAGCACAATATATAGCCAATCACATCAGACATCAACTGCTTCCAGGGGTTAGTGATTTCCAGCATTTTGCAGACAAAAATAGCAATGTGTAGGTATACTTGTAAAATCTCTATTCTCACACCAATGACCATTGCACGCCCATCCCCATGCTTTAACATGTTATTTGTTGTATTCACTTACGGTTGCTGGACTACAGATTCATATGTTGCTAGACTACAGATCCCATCCGTTCCTACTGAGATGACCAATGATTGGGGTGATGGGAGTTGTCGTCCAGCAACATCTGGAGGGCTACAGGTTTCTCACGCCTGACTTATGTTGATGGACGGGAAGCTCCATTTGCACTCTGGTGCAAACTAATCTTTTAAAAAAGATATTCCCAAAGTAACTTAAGAACAAAATAGGGACAAGTGACTTAACAGGGGAAGATACGAGAAGAGGACTGTTCAAGTATACTCAGTAGAATTCAACATCAGGCTCTTCCAATTGCGCTGTCAGTTCAAGCATTGCAGCTTGCCAGATTAAATGACCCCCCTCCTTCATCCATGTGACATTCTGAGGGCTCTCCCAACCTCCTCTGAGTTAATTTCAGTGCAGGTCGTGAAGGAAGCACCATTGCGTAAGCAGAAATCCTTGAGCAGGGCTTCTGCTGATAGGGGTGAGGGTGAGGTTAGGTGAATCCTGCCCACCTAAAGGAAACTGAGATCCATAGGAAGTGTCATTCTGATAATCTGCCAGGCATCTTTTGTTAATATACAGACCTATCTGGGAGAAGACAAGTGCATTATATTAAGAAAGGCTATGTGCCATTCCCTAATTCAGAATGTGTTTGTTCCTCTTTTTCTACAAGCACAATTATCCCATGGTACACAATTACTACTCAGACCTCACAATTGCCTTCAACTGCAAAGCCAAACCTCCTCAATACATTTATTTTTAGTAACACACTCGATGAAGGTTCCTAAACAAGCAAAGCATTTACAGAGAGTGAAATGCTTAATGCATTCAAGTAAAAAACATTTGGTTTTTAACAAACTGTAAATCATCCAGCCAGTTAAGGGACACAAGACTACTGGCACATATGTGATTGATATTTATTTTTTTTTTATTTATGTAGCATCTTTCTGGTACCTAACAAGACCCTACTGTATTGTAATATATGAGACTATACTAGGTTATTTCCCTTTGGCTGAAAACAGTGGGAAACTCAAGGATCAGCAACACTGAAAACATGCTTCAGATAATGGTTGGTTAGACTCTCAAGTATGGAAGAATCACCAATCTCTTGAGAAAGTTAAGTGTTCTAGGACGCAGATCACTTTTTAAAGAAGCCTGAGAGACGTGAAACACAAGGGGTGTGTGTGTGGAAATGAAGCTGTTCCTGGTGTTCTTTTTATCCGGAAGCCAGTTAGGACAAAATACTCAAATTCAACACAGTCCATGCCTAGCGTTACTGGGACAAATTCATTTTAAATTAGAGCAGTCAAATACCCACCATTCATGGCATGTGAAAACCAGTGACATTTTTGCTAATTTTTGGAGGGGCTGAGAGAAATCTTAATTTTCTTTTTTTTTTGTATATAATTTTTTTATTAATTTCCAAATAAAAATACATAACACATCACATTTCAACTTTAACAAATTTTTCACTTTTAGACTTCCTTCAGCCTCTCTGATAATCATCCAAATTTAATTTTTAAATACACATTTCTTAAATTCACTATTGCCTTTCAATATACCCTTTGAAACCTGTTTAACTTTTTTTGCAATATTTCTTTGACTTTTACAGAGCTTCTTTAAATGCCACTAACGTTATTTGTCTATCACTTATGCTTTCCCAATAGTCCACCAACTTTCCCCAGTCCTCGATAAACTTTTGGTCTCGTAGATATCTAATCTTTCCTGTCAATTTGTCCAGTTCTGCATAATCCATCAGCTTCATTCTCCACTCCTCTAATGTTGGTACTTGTTCTTGTTTCCAATTCTGGGCCAGTAATATTCTCGCCGCTGTTACTGCATATTGAAAGAGTTTACAATCCTTTCTATTTATTTCATTTCCTATAATTCCTAAAAGGAAAGCCTCTGGTTTCTTAACAAATGTATATTTCAACATTTTCTTCAGTTCATTATAAATTAATTCCCAGAAGCTCTTCACCTTTTTACATTCCCACCACATATGATAGAAAGTACCATCCTTTTCTTTACATTTCCAACATTTCTTACATGTTTTATACATTTTTGCAAGTTTTACCGGTGTGATGTACCATCTATACATCATTTTCATAATATTTTCTTTTAACGCTGTACATGCAGTAAATTTCATATTTTCATTCCATAATTTAATCCAATCGTCCATTTGTATATTATATCCGAAATCCCTGGCCCATTTTATCATAACCGATTTAACTTCCTCATCTTTTGTATGCCATTCCAGCAGAATTTTATACATTTTGGATAATATTTTATATTCGTTGTTTATTATTTCTGTTTGAAATTTTGACTCTTTCTCTGCGTAACCATATTCTTTAAAGTCCTTCTTAAACATTTCATTTGTTTGTAAGTAATGCAACCAATCATATACATGCTCTTTTACCTCTTCATAAGGTTTCATTTTCCACCTCCCCCCTTCCTTAACAATTAACTCTCCATATTTAATCCAATTTTTCCTCATATTAGTTTTTTTAACACTCATAACCTCTAATGGAGACAACCAGTGTGGAGTTTTTGACTCGAGTAGGTTTTTATACCTATCCCAAACTTCTTTCAGCGATCTTCGGAAAATGTGGTTCTCAAAACCTAAATGACCTTTCTTCTTTCCAGACCATAAATATGCGTGCCACCCAAATCTATTATCAAATCCTTCTAAATCTAACAACTCCGTATTATCTAATTTTATCCATTCCTTTAACCAGCAGAGAGAAATCTTAATTTTCAGTGGGTGGGAGGCTTACAATTAAGGCAGCCGTTTTCAATTTCCAAGGCTGCAAACCTAAGGCAGGGGTGTTGGGAGGAAATTGAAGGCGGCTCCTCTGCCTCCTCCAATGCTCTACTGGGCTCTCAAATAAGGCAGAACTCAGGGTGGAACATATTCATTCATTCTTTAAATTTTCACTCACATGGTGAAAAATGGAAGGAAAATAAACCATGCCAGCTCTAGAGTTAGTTTGGTTTACTCGGTGGTCAAGTTGGGACTGGAAGGATGCTGGATCTTTTTGATCCAAGCCTTCTCCTGGTCCTCCTCTGACACACCTCCAATCTGCCTTTCTGATGTTGGAGCTCCAAAGTTGGTAGAGCAAGGGCCTCCCAGGAGCCATAAGATTTCAGGGTGAAAGATGAAGACCAAGAAGAAGAAGAAGAAGAAGAAAGTTCTCCCACCATTTCAAGAAACAGCAGAGTGTGTTTCCACTGGGCTGCTCTGCAGCAAATAGAAATGTGGTCAGATTACTTTGACAATCCCATCAACATTTGCCACCAATGAAAATGAACAGGTTTCTCTCAAACTCCAAAGATTTGGGCCCACTCTCAAAACTGATGGAAAAGTTGGGGCCACGTTCCTTGGCTCAGCTTTCATTTAAATTTATGTACTTCACTTTAAGTTCGTTGTGAATTGGGCTGCCCATCTGCTCGGTCTAGAAATCAGATTCTCTTTCATTTGTTTGAGTTATTATGATTTCTGGATGGTGGATGTCCTATGGCAGTAAGACTTGTTTTGAAGTAAATACTGAAGTGTGTGTGGTTTAAGGAAAACAGTATTCTTTCAATCAGAATGCACAAATATCAACATGAGAGGTTAATGTGAGTTATTAACACACTATTAGCAAAATATTCTCCTGAAAATCAAGCCATAAGTGTCAACACATAAAACTAGAACAATTAAGTAATTTATGCAATAAAAGGCACAGGGAAATGACTACTAACAAAATGCCTGCCACTATAATGCAAAGAAGGTTGGGACAGAAAGAGGGGCTCATATTGCAAAATGTCAAGGAGGGTGCATGAAATCACCATGCTTTGTGCTCAGAGACTCATTTTGCTCTGCTGTAGTTTCTCCCTCAGTTGAAAGCTGGGCTGCTGAATGTCAAGGTCACATTTTCCTCTCACCATATAGTGTCACCAAGGTAAAACTTTACTTGGGAAAGATATTAAAGTAACAGTGTGTACACAGGGACAATAATTAGGAAGGGGTGAAAATTTTCTTTAGTGACTCCAATTTCTTGGGCTATGGGAACAGGTTTTGTTGTTCAAAGTCTTGCTAACTGTAGGTTGGTTACTTTGTCCCAGCGAATTTAATGGCAGCCCCTGAGAATTGAGCCTATTCCTATCAACATCTCTCTGGAATCAGTTTCTTGGGCTCTTTTCTAAAGAATTAAAGGATATGGTTGAAATGCAAGGATTACTGTTGTTGGCAGGATTAGGGTCATGTATCCTGCATTAGCCAAAAGCTAATCATCACAATTATAACAAATAAAGGCTTGACATATTTTGCTTTTGAATTACTGAAATAAATGAACTTTTTCACAATATTCTAATTTTCCTCTCCAGGAAAAACTGTACCCAGAGGCAATCCCCAAATCTTTATTAGGGGAATTCCCATTGTTGTTGTTTTTCCAACATGCCACATAAAAAGTATTGGGATGTGGAACCCTGATGCAGCTGCACACATTCAGCTTTAATGGTGGAGACTACAATTCCAGGAGAAAGAAATAAGCCAGTGAAAATTAGTACCGGGACAGTGTCAGATAGAAATGAACTGAACTGTAATCAAAGGGCTGGTCTGAATGAAAGCCAAGATTAGCTGTTTTTTAAAACCTCCCTCCCTTTGGGATAAAAAGTCATTTGAAATCAATACTTCTGTATTTTAAATAACACAGATTCTATAGCTACACTTGAAAAGATTTCTTTCCTTACAGATTGACCTACACACTTGGTAGCAATCATGTATCTGAAGTTGTTGACTGTTACATATCTTCCGCAAATCAAAGGCACCATCCTGACTTGGGAGCAGAAAAATGGTATCTGGAGGTTCCTGGACCTGATTGCCCCTGCAAAAGAATATAGTTCAACTCTTCATTTTTAACATAACACTTCATCTTGGGTCATCCAGAGTCAACTACCACATAAAAAACCCGCTCAGCTTTTTTGGGTGAGTGGTGTTGCAGCCAGGATCCAAGCCCCTGCAATGATCTGGCAGTGGGAGTGGGGATTGACGCCCTCCACATCGCCTTCCGGGCTGTGTCGCCGGTGCTGAGCAGGGCCCTGCCCATGGGTAGCCCTGCTGACCAATCAGCACTGGCAGGGGCCATGGCTGCAGGAAACTTAAACCATGGCACGGCCAGGGATCCCTCCTCTTGGGCCCTTCGCCGGATCTCCCAACCCACCTGCCCTCTCTTTTTATGCTTTGCTATAACATGACCTTGCTATGGACAAATGTCGGCTGCCATATTGTTGGGGTCGTGTAGGAATTTTTTCCACTTGGCAAATTGGCACCAACCACTTGGTTTTCACCTACCTTGTAGCAATCGTCACAACTTTGTGAGGTTAGGCAGTGGGTAAGCCTGAGGGGTGGTTGTAGACTCCGCCTGCCCCTCCTCCTTAAGGGTATCTTGTTAAAGGGATCCGGGGGTGTGGATTCTGCCTGATGCCCGGGTGTGGGCTAGGGCCATGCCACGACCCCAACAGGATCCCCCCAGGGTCCCCCTATTTGATGTAAGTCATAGGGCTCCCCCTACTTTTGATTTATACTTAGATGGACTTCCTGCAGATGGGCAGGAGTCGAGATATAGCCTGGCTTCACTCAGTGCCTAAACTAAACCACTCACATCTGTAACCATTAAAGTTCTGGCTATTTGAACCCATAAACCTATATATTCATGTTGATGTGTTTATTATCCACTAGGGAACTGTGGGTCATGGGGCCTTGGCACACAACATCTAATAGATCACATGAAACCTGCCTGTGGCTCAGTGGTAAAGCATATGCTTATGCAGTTAGTCCTATTTACAGTCTCTGAGGTTGAGTATCTCTAGTTAAAAGGTAACACATCAGAGCTAAAAAAGCTTACTATCAGAGCCCTTGGGAGAGCAGCTGCTAATCAGTAAATTGTATGGACCTAAGGTCTGACAGTATATAGGGCAGCTAGTTATAATCATGTTAGGTGTTTTCTTTTTGAGAATGCAGTTACAAAGTAGCTAGTACATGTTAACAATAAAAAATTAATAACTGCAATCTTATAGCAGATTTCCACTGGGACTTGATTTATTATTACTATTATTGCTAATTCTGACCTATTATTAAAATAAAGGGAGCATCACATCCCTTTAAGGGCCAACATATACTGTGACTTTGTTGAAGGCAGAGCTGTGAAAAAAAGAAAAAAAAATGCAGACTACTGACAAAGAGATAGATGCCTCCAAGAGGTTATAGGGAAGGGAAAGAAAGGATCCATTCCAAAACAGGTGAAACAATATCAAACACAGACCAAAAATGTATTAAATAGAAAGTCTGAGTTATATTTTTTTTAGGCAGAGCCGACACATCTCATAACTGTTGATTTTTTAAATGACAAACCAAACAAGAAATGTCCCTGCTGCTCTGTCCCTTGGGTCTCAAACTCAACAGCTAGCAGCATATCAGAAAACTGAAACATAGATATTTTTGGCAATAAATTCCAGAGGCATGATTTTCAAAGACTTACAATCTACACTGGGTACATTCAACTAGCACTCAGGCATCAAGAATCCACACACCCAACACAAAAAAACCCTAATTTATTTTGTACCACAGTGGATATGAGAGACTTTAGAAAGAGAGCCTGGTTTCACTAATATCTACAAACAAAAGCATCAGTATTTCAGCTGATATCCAAATATTGTTATTTTTCTCCCCATCTCCACCCCCAAGCATTTCAACTAACCAGCACATTTACACATGATTTACAGTGCAATCCTATTCATGTTTGCAGTGTTCAGTGAATGTTACTTCCAGGTAAGGATGCATATGAATGCAGCCTAAGTTTTTGATGTATACAAGAGGGGATCAGTAACCTATTCTTAAAATGTCCAAAGGAACAATAGGTAAAAGGGTGAAGGTAAAGGACCCCTGGATGGTTAGGTTCAGTCAGATTTGACTTTGGAGAACAACAGATTGCAACCAATATACCTCCTACCTCACTGCTCTACCAATCCCATTAAATATACTGCTTATGCTATAAAAATGTTTAAAAGTCAAAGGAAGGAAAGTGAGGAGGTGGCCTGGTTGAGCAATCTATGCTTCTCCTAGTTCTTTTAGAAACACAGGCATGCTCTCTGGATTACCACCTGGCAATCCTACAAACATCAAGATGAGGAAAGTAGGTGTCTGTATAGAACGCCCTACCTTAGTTACAAAGCTGTACTTTGAAGAAAATAGTGGATTGTGCTTAATTTAAAGCAGGAAGGAACCTATGTAACCCAAATAAGATCCTTCAAACATCTAAGCACACCAGGAGGAGATGTGGAAGAGAATCAAAATGGTATTGTCCCAGCTCCTAGGCATATTCTCTTTTCAGACCATAATATTGTGTGAAAAAAGGAGCAGGTCATTTACATGTTATCCACTTACATCTTTGAAGGCAGGTTGCACTTTGCAATTATAGCCAATGCATCAACTGAAGTATTGGTAAGCCTTGTTTCCAACTGTATTTGCTGTTTCTCTTGTTCGTATGCTTCATTTTGTGACACCTCTTGTTAAGTTGTCATGGGTTTTTTTTTGGGGGGGGGTTGCAAGTACATCAAGGTTTAATATTTCATATAATAGGCATTTTTAAAAAAAATCAGAGACATTATCATTGTAACTAGCCAAATTTTGAATTATAGAATGTGGTATAATGACCTAGTCATTTTCCTTCATCTAGGAAGTTCTCTTGTAGGCTCAATGCTTCAGATGAGCTCCTTATATGTTAGAGTGATCTGAGATCATTATCAGGAAGCTTATTGCCTCAGAATATGGCTTAATAATAATAATGCTTGATAAGTATAAAGAGCATGCTTAGGTTGAGGAGCTAGAAAGGAAAAGAAGGTTGGCTTTTGTGATTGATTCACTGGTTTAGCTATGCAGTAAAGCTTTCAAATGTTCCACTACTCTTCCTGCTGAAACTATGACTGCTTAATCCAGCTTGCCTGTTTACCACTGATGGATTCGCAACGTCAATTAGTAAGTTAATAATAAATCAGAATGCAATAGATCTTGCACAAGTTATTGGATTTACAGTGATCCAAACATATCATCCAAGTCACAGTGACCAAGATATACCTGCACCTTAGAGATGAAATAAAGGATACTCAATTAAGGAAGTGATCATTCCTGTAAACGGCAATTGAAAGACTGAATAGGGGAAAGGTGGAAAATTAGAAAGCTTAAAGAGGTATGTTGGAATCCTCAGAGTATGACCATATGATAGGATGCATGTTTGGCCTGCAGTTAAATCTCAAGTTCAACCTTCTGCATCTCCACAAAGGGTTAGAAAGAACCCTATCTCAGAACCTAGAGAAAGCCACTGCCAGTCAGTGATACTAAGCTATATGGACCAGTGGTCTGACTCAGGATAAGGGCAGCTTTCTGTGTTCCTAATCAGAAGTTCAGAACATGTAGGATGAATTATGGAAGTTCTGGAGAGAAAATGTAAGTGAGGTGTCAATGTGAAAGCAAAAGAGTTGAAGGCAATAAGATAGAAGTATAAAAAAGTAAAAACTGTGTGTTGCATAAACAAAAAGATTGCACAGAAGGGAAGAGTCCCAGTGCTGTCCTCTGATTTCTTTGTGTGGGATTTAATAAAAAGAAGATGAAAGGGAGAGGCTATTGAGACAGCAGCTGTAGAGGTATTATTGAAAAGGTGGCATCCCATTTTTATTCAAATTCAAATGATGTGGGGCTCAAGATGTTGAACAGGTTGTGGACACCAATATTAAGGGGTTGTTGTTTTTTGTTTGTTTCTTATGATGATACATTCTGAAAACAGCAACCAGAATAAGGATAGTTCTAGCAGGTGAACTTTGGGTGAGAAATGAATGTGAAGCTAGCTGATAAAAAACAGCACTGGCCTAAGAGAGCAGCAGGAATGAGTAAGGGAACAGGGCTTAAGAAAAAAGACAACACAACAAAAGGCACTGGCATTGGGCGAGCTTTGATCTATCCCCAGTCTTTTTGAGGCTCTGGGAAAGAGATTGGCAGATTTTTACCTCCACTCTTAATGGAACTTTGATGGAAATTGATAGGACTACAGAATCAGCTGAGGAAAATACATACAAAACTGTATTGATGACTACAGATACTAGATTGGGACTGGAATTTATGCTATTGCTATTCTAGAGAATGAAAAGTGTGTAACATTGGACTCGGCTATACAGCTGCAAATAAAATGTTTTAAGTGTGTTTTAAGTGCAATATGCTATGTGACACTAGGTGGTGATGGTGGGCCTTATGGAAAATTCAATGTATTTTTAAAAACACTTTAAAAAATGCATTTTCAGAATGGTTTTTATGTGTGTGTAGATTCCACCATTGTGTGCTAGGGAATGGTGAGTGTTTGTGATTGTTACATTTGGTCCTGCTTTCGTTTTCATTATTAATAATAAATAAAAATGGCAAAAGAATGTAGATATCACAGGCATATAGATTTTTGGACTGGAAGGAAGCACAGGCAGCTAAAGAAAAAGAAGTTTTTTGAAAAAATGAATTTCAAAGTGAGAGAGGAAAATTGGGAGAAAGAGAAAGAATGGGGCAATAATGGGAGCCCTGTGCTTGGCTGAAATTTATGACCGATCAAGGAGAGCAGGCAGTTGGTTGGTTGGTACTTAACCAAGTGGCAGAGGTGGCTGAGAAGTTAATTCACTGGCATGTAAGTCAGTGCTGATTGCGAGAAAGAAAGAGACTAAAATGCAATTACTAAAATACATTGACAGAGCACATCTAGATAGAAAATAGAGGAAACTTGCCATAATTTAGTGACAATTCTATAATGCAGTAGAACAATAGTGCAGTAAGAGAAGTGGCTTATTTAGAAACAAATTAGAGACAACCTCTGTCGATTTTGCAGGTAATCAATAAATGGAGTGGCTGGAATGAGGAGGCAGAGTTTATTAGGCAAGGCACTTGGTCAATGAGCTGGTATAACCTGTCAGCAGGGATGCTGCTCTTTGTGTTCCTCCAGCAACACACAGAAATTAGTTTAAGTATGTTTAATGGATATAGACTAGCTAGCACCAGGCTTTAAGACTGGGCAACTGGAGTAAATAGGGATGACTGAACTTGTACAATAGCAATTATTTGTATAATACAAAGAAATTAAGCAAATCAGCATTAAAACTGGCCAAAAATATCTGAATTCTATCCCAATCCTATGTTCAGTTATGAGAACATTCTTTTATTCTAACTTCAATATATGCTTTTTGCTAGTATTTGGGGTGTTTTGAGTCTAAATGCCATGGGGAACTGTGAAACGCACAGAAACCTCAACACTGTACATATACATTATTTTGTTTATTAAGTCAAAAGTGTATAATCTTGATGCGTAGAAATTTGTTGTTGTTTTTTTAAAGCTGAGATCATCAGTATATCAAATCACAATTCCACTGCGTGGATACAGTAGCACATACCAGTTATGACCTTTTCAACTGTGTTACTGCCTTGTAGCTTTCTCCTGTGTTTCTGCCAATGCACACACTGTAGGAGACAGTCTGCACAACCCAGCACACACTTCAGATAGGAAAGGCACAAGCCACTTGTGTCTCACATCTGCTCTTGGATAGGAGGGTGAAAGCAAACAGCTACAAGATGAGTTCAAAAGGTTTCCAAAAGGAAAGATGAAAATATTCTAGACTCAACACAAGTTGTTCCTCAGGACCAACAGTTAGAAAGAAATCCTCTTTGCTATTTCACCCCTGACTTGTGGAGGAGAGGGACTGTTGCACACAAGCTCCTATTCCCCATGCCCCCAACTAATTAACGATCCCTGTTACTCTGATGCCTTTTGCCCAGATCTCTTTCTCCATCTGGTTTAAAGGGCAACTAACAAGAAACACAAGCACACACAGTCTGGCTTGCTGCCCCACAGCTGGTGCCCTAAAATGCTTGGCACAAGATCATTTTATTTTATAAAGGGCAAGAAAGTCCCAATGGCAAACCAGCTCTCCTCTGCTTATTTATGCCACCTGTTGTCTACGAAGTCCCAAGTCCTTTTTTGCCGCTGCCAAGGCTGTAAGCTCTTTGGGCACAATAATCCTTGTGATTGCATTCCCTCTTCCCAGAAGTTATGTAGAGTCTTTGAAGTTGGGGCAGGCGGAAGAGTTTATTTGCTCAATCTGCTTTAGAAATAACTGTTTGAGCATTTATAGTGCTCAGCTACCCAACAGTGCCATTCTGGTTACTGGACTAAACTTCTGGGAATAACCAAAGTGAGATAGTAAGCAGGGTATCCTCATGCCAGAGGAACAGACTTTGAAGCTTAAGGGCAGAATGAAGCCATACAGAAGATATATGGATATATGGATATATGAATAGGGGCCTCCTTGCATTTCTTTTTCTAAAGTGTCCTAACCATGTCTACTCAAAAGTAATTCCCACTGAGTTAAAAGAGGCTTACTCCCAGGAAGTGAAGCTGAGGCTCCAATACTTTGGCCACCTCATGAGAAGAGAAGGCTCCCTGGAAAAGACCCTGGTGTTGGGAAAGATGGAGGGCACAAGGAGAAGGGGATGACAGAGGACGAGATGGTTGGACAGTGTTCTCGAAGCTACAAACATGAGTCTGACCAAACTGCGGGAGGCAGTGGAAGACAGGAGTGCCTGGCGTGCTCTAGTCCATGGGGTCACGAAGAGTCGGACACGACTAAACGACTAAACAACAACAACAACAACTTCTCCCAGGAAAATGCGATTAGGATTACAGCCTTAATCTGCTTCCTACTGTGAATTTTAAAAACCAATGGAATGCATCCTTCATTATCTTTTCATGTGGAAACATCTCTTTTGTTACATGTACATTTTATCTATGCTCCTCAGTCCAAGCCTCTGTCAAAGTGGGGATTTGCATCCATCCCCTAAACCTTTGTTTAAAAATCTTGCCCTACCCCCAGGCAAATCCCAATCTTTAAAACATACCGTATTTTTTGTGTATTAGATGACGCTTTTCGACTTAAAAATCGTGTCAAAAAACTGGTGTCGTCCAATACACGGGTAGTGGCATGGGGAGGAGAAGCGGCTGGTGGGATTGCAACTTCCCCCGATGCTGCAGCGAGTGGGAAACAATCTAGGGAGTGTTTCCTGCCTGCAGCTGGGGGCAGGGAGAGAAGCTGTGCGCTGGCTGGCGGGAGTGCAACTTCCCCCCATGCCACCGTGCGCAGGAAACACTCCCTAGATTGTTTCCGTGTGCAGCGGCATTGGGGGAAGCTGCACTCCTGCCAACCGGCTGGCTGGTGGGAGCGCAACTCCCCCCGATGCCGCTGCATGCAGGAAATGATCTAGGGAGTGTTTCCTGCCCACAGCAGCGTGGGGGGAGAAGCTCAACAACTTTGGGCCATCTCCCCTCATTTTCTTAAAACTGAGTCCTCCAAAATAGGAGGGGGGGGTCTTATATATGTGGGTGTCTTATAGACTGAAAAGTATGGTAAATTAGCTGTGGTGTTAGGTTTCAGCAGACACACACTGCTATTTTTTGAATAAAGTATGCATTTATGAAATAAAATATTGCAATATTCAAAGAATTTATATACCATTACATAGCATTACAACTGGGTGAAAGAATAATTAATATGATCTGGGACATAGAGCAAAATGTCAACAGGGCGCTAAACTATTCCTCTCAGATGCCTAAATGAGGGAAATGAGACAGGATAAAAAATTCACACTGAACTGAAATCACGCTAGTGAGATAGGTTGCAGTCCTAACCTGGAGTTTCATCTGTTTTCCACAAGAAGTGCCACCCCCTTAATACAGGGGTTTATATTTATGTTGAGGGTAGTTGTGTCCAGGAGTGCATATTAGCAGTGGGTGGAGCCAAAGCCCAAAGTGGGTGTAGCCAGCCCTTCTCTGCCCCCCCCTCTCTCTGCTTGGCTTCTGTGCTGGGCAGTGAGGGGGGGGGTTAGCTTCTCTTTCACCTCAACCAGCACATGATTGCAGTGGGCAGCCAGAGAAGGGGCAGAGCACTCTGTCCTGCCTCCAACAGCTTGCCTAGGCTCCATGCTGGACTGGGAGAAAGAGGCTGACAGGAAAGCAAACACAAGATTCCATAGCCATTTAGACTTCGTTATCAAGTCTCAAGGAACCCTTTTATTTTAGTTTCCAATCCCCATGACTGAGCTCAAATGTGTCCAGGTTGCCAAATGCTAGTTCTCCTGGGGGCTGCTGATGGTGGGGAGGTTCTCATCTCTTCCATCTCACTCCCCGACATGCCTCCCCCACAACTCCTGCTCAGCTGCTGCTCTGTCTTCCTCCGAGAAGGCCTTCTTAATTGCTAGTAAAAGGGACTTGCTCTAATTAAAATTTAATTTACAGCTCAACCTGAATTCATTAAAATACAAGTTGAATCCTGTCAAAATTATTAAAACAATATATATCGAGGGAGGATTTCTTCATTCAGCACAATGCCCCCGTGGTGTTCTGTTGGGAAACAGAAGGCAAGCAGGGGCACTGAGGGAAATGATTTTGTTGGGCTCAGCTGCACAGGAAAAAAAAATCAAATGCCACCATATAAATGTTTCATAAGTCATCACTCTTGGGGTGCTCACACTGGTTTAATTCACTGTAAAATCTGGCTTGGTGAGTATCCCACCATCAGCCTCTGTGAGATGGAGTAGACTGTGGCTTTTAAGAGTCATTCCATTCAAGAATTTACTGAGATGTCTTTTTCTATCTGACCTCAAAGGGTCAGTCTCAGTGGTGGACAGGTTGAAAAACCAGTGAACTGCAGTGAGAGACAAGATTAAGTGAGGATATGTGTAAATAAAAAAAAACCACACCAAAGGTTCAGCAGTCTGGATGGCAACTAGCCTGGAAACAAGGAAACAATTTCAGAAACTGCAGCTTTGTGGTGGTGGCAAGTGGGCTAAATGGATGCAAGAGCGGAGGAATATCATTTTGTCCATTATATATGTTCATTGCAATCTGAATGAGAGGATTGAGAATTTGAGTTTCCACAGGTTTTCAAACTTTCTACCTTTTACACATTACCAGTCTGACATTGAACCTCTGAGTGTCAGTCATGAAACTCCACTATATTCCCCAGGGTTCTGGAATACGTGCGAGGGCTCACACAATCATTTCATGCAGCACTATTTGGCCTTGCCATCATCCTGCAGGACACAACACTTTGTTGCTGTGCATTGGTGAAGGAAGATTGGTAGAGATGGCCCAGGTGTCTTACAGGGAAGCTTGTTGACCGTACTGATCTTCTTATTAAGAAATCAGAATAGGGCTTTACAAAAATCCAGGAACAGTATTTAAAAACCACAATGTATCTGAGATTGTCACATAACTGATATGCATTTGTGTGAGTTTCCGTGCCCAATTCATTTACCCTGCAAAGCTTTCTAATGGAAGGCTGCTATCTGTAGTCACAGCTGCAGTATGGCTTGAGGGTGGTTGTTTATATGTTATCTTGTCAACATGGGTATTAAAATGTCAAGCAGTAGGGCACTTTACCTTCCTTTCTTAGAGCCAGAAGAATGACAGTGTACATTACACCACATATGAAATGCACTATAAGTGAAAGAAAACTATGGGGATCAATTCCTACCCTGACAATTATTATTATTATTATTATTATTATTATTATTATTATTATTATTATTAAATTTAATTTGTATACCACTTGCATGGGAGGTGCCTGAAGAAGGGCCTCAGATTATGATTGCAGGGTCCAAATCAGTTCATACTGAAAGATGTGGACCTGAGGTATTGTGGTCCTGAACTGTTTAAGGCTTTATAAGTCAAAACCAGCACTTTGGATTGGGTGCGGAAACTGATTGGAAGCCAGTGCAGTTGGGCCAGGATCGGTGTAATATGCTCAAACCATCTTGCTACAGGAAACCAGGCAGAGGGCCTTCTTGAGAGTGGCACCCTCCCTGTGGAATGTCCTCCCATCAGATGTCAAAGAGATAAACAACTACATGACATTTAGAAGACATCTGAAGGCAGCCCTGTTCTAGACAGTTTTTAATGTGTGACATTTTAATGTATGTTTAATCTTTGTTGGAAGCCGTCCAGAGTGGCTGGGGAAACCCAGCCAGATGGGCGGGGTACAAATAATAAATTATTATTATTATTGCTTCAGTAAGCAGCCTGGCCGCTGAATTCTGCGCTAGCTGAAGTTTCCGAACTGTTGTCAGTGCAATGTGTTATATGTTGGGCTGCCTCTAAGTTAACCTGAAGGCTCCCAAGACAGCCTGAACATGTTGGGGCCAGCGGCATGGTGGTGGTGGGTGTCCTGGATTTTTGTTAGAAAAAGTTGGGGCTGTATGTTCTTATGTAAAGAACGAAGAGAGGAAACGATGGAGGAAAACAATGAACACATTAGTGGAATGTTTATGCTTTCTTCATCTAGGAATTCAGCCAAGAGCTACATATTCCATGGGACGTATTCCTAAGGCCCCAAACAGAAAGAATTCAACACCATCTCCTTTCATAAATAGTGCGGTCTTGAAATACTGCCTCATCTCATGTCATAGTGCCTCAGAAGTGCTGAACCTGAGTAGGACTGTTGCCCATAATTCAGTCTCAGCAGTATGGGGCTCCACTAAGCAGAAATCTTGGATCAGGATGGGGTTACTTAAAAAAACACAAAAAAGCATCTATTTCCTTTTATGAGCTGTTACTACCTGGTTAGGAGGATCCTGTTGTCTTAAAAGTTGATTAGTCCTAGACTCACAAGCACCTAGGCTCTTCCAATATTAAAACAGCCAGTGCAGCTAGCCTTCCAAAGTGGGGAGGGGGCACTACATCTATATTCAATACTGACTGTTTTAATATTAACTGTCCCTTTCCATATATTTGAGGGGATATAAAATGCAATGAAATATTATAGAAAATATCTATCTCATCAGGTCGTACTGCAGCATATTATATCAGAAAGCAGCATCTTCTATGACAAAACTATGTTTCTCGGGTGGTGAATGGCTCCTAAAAGCTAAGTTAATGTAAACTGCCAGTGCTGGCTAACAACTCACCCCTGGTCTTCTAAATTTATGCCCCATACTTAATAGCTGTAAGATGATATTTCTTCTGTGAAGACTGTCTCGCCAAATAATTTACATCTAACATTTAAACTACATTTATCTGCAATCATTTATCCTCTCTCCATTATCAACTAGCATTTAGGACAGCAGTAGGGAACCTCTGGCTTGTGGGCCTAATTAAGCCCAGCAGGGGTCATAATTTGGCCCATGAGGCATTTTCCCCAAGGCACAGCCACCCACCCCACACCTGATGTCATATATGACATTAGATGCAAGACAGTGAAAGAACGGCTGCAAAGGAACAATCAGGAGCCTTAAAATGTGGTTGCAATTGTTTTGTGGCAACTGCAGTCCATATTTAGTGCCTTTTAATTCTGGCACTAAATGCAAGCCTCGTTGGGATTGGTTCCACTAGGGAGCTTAAAGAATATCAAACTTACGAGGGTAAACATTACAAATGACATTGTAAGTAATAAATGACATTTATACTTGTGGATTCCAACTGGACTTGGGGACATCCTAAGGACTAGGATTCAGGAGATGCCATTCTGCTTTTTATTGCTGTTGTATTTTAATTGGTTTTATTGTACATATTAATTATGGATATATTTTAATGTTTGTGTCAGTTGTTTTTAGACTTGTAAGCCGCTTAGAAGCCAATTTTAACATTAACTGGTATACAGTACGGTACAGTATAAGCAAAACAATAATAATATTAGGCTGTATAAAGGCTCTATTTAGTTGCAAACCAATATATTTTAATTGTTAAAGCACCAAATTAATATAAATGCTAGTTCAGTAAATATGTGGCTTTCAAATGAGGAACTATTTAAATCAGTGACTTAGTAACTCGTATTCAGGGGAAATGAAGGTAGCCTAAGAATAGAGAATGATGGAGGGGGTGTTGGGTGAGTGAGGAGAGAACCTCTCTGCATTTAGCATCAGCAGAAGTAGTTCAAGTTGAAAAACAATGCTAGGGGTAGGATACTTTTTAAATTTTATTTTAAATCACTGGATTTTCATGCAGCCTGTTCGTCTCTCACCCATGGGAAAGAAAAATATGAACATTAGCAAAAGGATCAAAGATTAGTTGTAGAGCACATATTTAGCATGTAGAAGGTCACAGGTTTAATCCCTGGCATCTCCAGCTAAAAGGGATCAGGCAGCACCGTGATGGGAAAGACCTCTGCCTGAAACCCTGGAGAGCTGATGCGTTAGAGGAGACAGTACTTGGCTAACTGACAAATTTCTTTCTTGGTATAAGACAGCTGCCTATCATCCATATCCCTGCAAATGAGGGCTGATTAATAAATAAGGGAGAAGCCATTCACAGCTCCTTTCATACCTAGAAGGAAACTTTATGTCTGTTGTTCTACATAATAATAATAATAATAAATTTTATTTATATCCCGCCCTCCCCAGCCGAAGCTGGGCTCAGGGCGGCTAACAACAATCAAAATAATCCAACGATTGTAAAAACATTTCATTATAAAAATTAATTAAAATCAAATTGATGGCAACCAATAAGCAAAATTCTGTGCAGATTGCAAGAGGAGGGGGGTCAGGCTGCGCCCTGACCAAAGGCCTGGTGGAACAGCTCTGTCTTGCAGGCCCTGCGGAAAGATGTCAAGTCCCGCAGGGCCCTAGTCTCTTGTGACAGAGCGTTCCACCAGATTGGAGCCGCAGCCGAAAAGGCCCTGGCTCTAGTTGAGGCCAGCCTAACCTCTCTGTGGCCTGGGATCTTCAAGATGTTTTTATTTGCAGACCGTAAGTTGCTCTGTGGGACATACCAGGAGAGGCGGTACCGTAGGTACGAGGGTCCTAGGCTGTACAGGGCTTTAAAGGTTAAAACCAGCACCTTAAACCTGATCCTGTACTCCACCGGGAGCCAGTGCAGCTGGTATAGTACCGGATGAATGTGATCTCGCAGCGAAGACCCCATAAGGAGTCCCGCCGCGGCATTCTGCACCCGCTGGAGTTTCTGGGTCAGTCTCAAGGGTAGCCCCACGTAGAGCGAGTTACAATAATCCAGTCTGGAGGTGACCGTCGCGTGGATCACAGTGGCTAGGTCAGGGCGAGAGAGATAAGGAGCCAACTGCTTAGCCTGGCGGAGATGAAAAAATGCTGCCTTTGTTATAGCTGTAATCTGCGCCTCCATAGAGAGGGAGGTAGCAAAGATTACACCCAAACTCTTAACGGACGATGCTGGCACTAATTGCACCCCCGCAAGAGATGGGAGTTGCCCCCTCAATCCCATATCGCCCCGTCTCAGCCAGAGGACCTCTGTCTTCGAAGGATTTAACTTCAACCAGCTCCCATGTAACCATCTAGCCACATCTTCCAGACATCTGGTCAGTGTGTCTGGGGCCGAGTCAGGATGGCCATCCATCAACAGATAGAGTTGGGTGTCATCGGCATACTGATGGCAACCCAGCCCAAAACTCTGGACAAGCTGGGCGAAGGGGCGCATAAAGATGTTAAAAAGCATCGGGGAGAGAATCGCACCCTGAGGCACTCCACACACCAAGGAGTGGCGCGATGACAATTCCCCCCCAAGCGCCACCCTCTGTCCCCGACCAGAGAGAAACGAGCGCAGCCATTGAAGGACTGTGCCCTGAATCCCCACGTCGGCAAGGCGGTGGTCCAGGAGTTCGTGATCGACCATGTCAAAGGCTGCTGACAGGTCTAGAAGAATCAGCAGCCCCGACCCGCCTCGATCCAGCTGCCTGCGGAGATCATCTGTTAGGGCGACCAGAGCCGTCTCGGTCCCATGACCAGCGTGGAAGCTGGACTGGAATGGATCCAGAGCCGATGTTTCGTCCAGAAACCTACCAAGCTGTTCAGCAACCGCTCTCTCAATCACCTTACCCAGGAATGGAAGATTCAAAACTGGGCGGTAATTGGATAGATCTAAGGGATCGAATGATGTTTTCTTTAAGAGCGGGCGCACCACTGCCTCCTATAGTTCCCCTGGGAATATCCCGGTGCCAAGGGACAAATTGATGATATCACCCAGGGGGCCCCGCACCTCGTCTGGACATGCTCTAATCAGCCAAGACGGGCACGGGTCAAGAGGACAGGTGGTGGGCTTTCCAGTTCGGAGGAGTCTGTCCACATCGGCTGGGGATATCCGGTCAAAGTGGTCCAATACTGAACCCGAGGACAGTCAAGGGGCCTCCAGTTCCTTTATTGTATCCAAATTGGCAGGGAGGTCATGGCGGAGCAACAGGACCTTCTCCGCAAAAAAGCTCGCAAATGCCTCACAGCTGTGTGTCAAATTGTTATTTAAATTTGGCTGTCCTTCAAGGGACGTCTGTCTTTAGATTTAGGGGAGCTAGTCTCAGACGTTTGTTGGGGGAGACCTAGGGTTTTTTTGGGGGGGAGTTACTTGTCCTGTCTGCACGCTTCTTATGATGGAGGACCACTGTAGCCAGCCCCAACAACACATTCTCAAGATGGAGAGTGAGGGAACAGCTGCAGTCGCCTGCGGTTCCTGCACAATGTTTGCCATCTTGCCAAAGGTTGCAGGCAGCTTTACCTGCAGCAATTGCATGTTGATTGCCCTCTTAAAAGACAAAGTCCAGCAACTGGAGGAACGTGTGGCTACGCTCCAAAGAATTAGAGAGCTGGAGCTCTTCTTGGAAGCAACAGAGCACACCGTCTCCACCAAGGAGGAGACAGGGGACTCCCCTGAGAAGGAGGCTAGTTCACCAACACAGGAGCCAGATATATGGAGAAGCATGACTCAAAGAAGTAGGAGGCCCAGGGTTCGCTCTGATTGTTTAGAAATACACAATCGCTTTGAGGTCCTCTCCCCTAGAATGGAAGACGAAGAGCAGACTCCATTTGAGGATCTCTCCCTCGTTACAGTCGATCAGGTATATGAAGACGAGCAGCAAAGTCAGTCCTCAGGGAATGTGCAGGCAACCTTGGAACGGACAGATCACGGAAGAACCCCGACCAAACCTAAGAGGAGGCGTGTAGTGGTGATAGGGGATTCCCTACTGAGGGGAACAGAAGCAGTGATCTGTGGGCCTGACAAGATGTCTCGGGAAGTGTGCTGTCTCCCCGGGGCTAAGATCCCAGATGTAACTGAACGACTACAAGGAATCATAAAACCCACTGACAAATACCCCTTCCTCTTGGTTCATGTGGGAACCAATGACACTGCAAGCAATAGCCTCCAGAAGATCAAAAGAGACTATGAGGCTCTGGGCAGGAAATTGAAGCAATTAAATGCACAGATTGTCATCTCATCTGTCCTCCCAGTTGAAGGACGTGGCCCAGGGAGAGAGAGAAAAATAGTGGAAGTGAACAGCTGGCTTCGCAAATGGTGTAAACAGGAACGGTTTGGATTCTTAGATCACGGACTGCAGTTTCTTGAAAATGGACTTCTGGCAAGCGATGGGCTGCACCTCACAACGGCTGGGAGGAATGTTTTTGCCAAAAATCTCAGAAACCTCATCAGGAGGGCTTTAAACTGACTAATGTGGGGGAGGAAGACAGTGCTCCTGAAGGTAGGAGTCTATCAATTGATGAACATGATCATCCAAATGTCATAGACCAAATGGAGCAAACAGCACGCAGACCTAGTGGTGGGAGGAAAAAATCCTTAAATAAGAGACACGGGGGAATGATTAATGGACTTCAATGTCTGTACACTAATGCGCAAAGCATGGGTAATAAACGAGATGAGCTTGAGCTCTTGGTACAGCAAACTAAATATGACATAATAGGCATCACTGAAACCTGGTGGGATAAGTCCCACGACTGGAATGTAATAATGGAGGGATACAATCTATTTCAGAGAAACAGACCAGACAAGAAAGGAGGAGGAGTGGCGTTATATGTCAGGGATGTGTATACCTGTGAAGAGATCCAAGATTTAGAACCTCAAAGCCAAAGTGAGAGCATTTGGGTCAAAATTAAGGGAGAGATGAATAACAGGGACCTCATTGTGGGAGTTTACTATAGATCCCCAAGCCAAACGGAGGACATAGATGATGCCTTCCTGGAACAGATGGCCAAGCATGCAAAAGGAAGGGAGATAGTAGTAATGGGGGACTTCAATTACCCGGATATTTGCTGGATGTCAAACTCAGCCAAGAGCAGATGGTCAAACAGATTCCTCACTGGCCTTGCAGACAACTTCATTGTCCAGAAAGTGGGAGAAGCAACAAGAGGAACAGCCATTTTAGATCTGGTCCTAACCAATGTTGATGACCTGGTTAGTGGGGTAGAAGTGGAAGGATCATTAGGCGCGAGTGATCATGCTCTTCTGAAGTTTACTATACAGCGGAAAGGAGCAGCCAAGCATACTAGGACTCAATTTCTTGACTTTAAGAAAGCCGACTTCATAAAACTTAGGGAAGTGCTGGGGGAGATCCCATGGACAGTAATACTAAAAGGAAAGGGAGTTCATGATGGCTGGGAGTTTGTTAAGAGGGAGATAGTAAAAGCACAACTTCAGGCAATACCAATGAGACAGAAACATGGAAGGTGCCTAAAGAAGCCAGGGTGGCTATCTAAAGAACTTTTAACTGAGTTAAGATTAAAAAAGGATGTGTACAAAAAATGGAAAAGGGGGGAAACCACCAAAGAGGAATTCAAACAAATAGCCAGCACGTGTAGACACAAAGTCAGAAAAGCTAAAGCACAGAATGAACTCAGGCTTGCTAGAGAGGTTAAAAGCAACAAAAAAGGCTTTTATGGGTATGTTCGTAGCAAAAGGAAGAACAAAGAAACAGTGGGGTCACTCAGAGGAGAAGATGGTGAAATGCAAACAGGGGACACAGAAAGGGCTGAACTCCTCAATGCCTTCTTTGCCTCAGTCTTCTCCGATAAAGAAAACAATGCCCGACCTGAAGAATTTGGAGCAAATGATTCAGCAGAGGAAACACAGCCCAGAATAACTAAGGAGATAGTACAAGAATACTTGGCTAGTTTAGATGTATTCAAGTCTCCAGGGCCAGATGAACTGCATCCAAGAGTATTAAAAGAACTGGCAGATGTGATCTCAGAACCACTGGCAGTCATCTTTGAGAATTCCTGGAGAACAGGCGAAGTCCCGGCAGACTGGAGGAGGGCAAATGTTGTCCCTATTTTCAAAAAGGGGAAAAGAGAGGACCCAAATAATTACCGCCCAGTCAGTCTGACATCAATACCAGGGAAGATTCTGGAGCAGATCATTAAGCAAACAGTTTGTGAGCACCTAGAAAGGAATACTGTGATCACCAATAGTCAACATGGATTTCTGAAAAATAAGTCATGTCAGACTAACCTGATCTCGTTTTTTGACAGAATTACAAGCCTGGTAGATGAAGGGAACGCAGTGGATGTAGCCTACCTTGATTTCAGCAAGGCATTTGACAAGGTGCCCCATGATATTCTTGTAAAGAAGCTGGTAAAATTCGGTCTTGACTATGCTACCACTCAGTGGATTTGTAACTGGCTGACTGACCGAACCCAAAGGGTGCTCATCAATGGTTCCTCTTCATCCTGGAGAAGAGTGACTAGTGGGGTGCCACAGGGTTCTGTCTTGGGCCCAGTCTTATTCAACATCTTTATCAACGACTTGGATGATGGACTCAAGGGCATCCTGATCAAGTTTGCAGATGACACCAAACTGGGAGGGGTGGCTAACACCCCAGAGGACAGGATCACACTTCAAAACGACCTTGACAGATTAGAGAACTGGGCCAAAACAAACAAGATGAATTTTAATAGGGAGAAATGTAAAGTATTGCACTTGGGCAAAAAAAATGAGAGGCACAAATACAAGATGGGTGACACCTGGCTTGAGAGCAGTACATGTGAAAAGGATCTAGGAGTCTTGGTTGACCACAAACTTGACATGAGCCAACAGTGTGACGCAGCAGCTAAAAAAGCCAATGCAATTCTGGGCTGCATCAATAGGAGTATTGCATCTAGATCAAGGGAAGTAATAGTGCCACTGTATTCTGCTCTGGTCAGACCTCACCTGGAGTACTGTGTCCAGTTCTGGGCACCACAGTTCAAGAAGGACACTGACAAACTGGAACGTGTCCAGAGGAGGGCAACCAAAATGGTCAAAGGCCTGGAAACGATGCCTTATGAAGAACGGCTAAGGGAGCTGGGCATGTTTAGCCTGGAGAAGAGGAGGTTAAGGGGTGATATGATAGCCATGTTCAAATATATAAAAGGATATCACATAGAAGAGGGAGAAAGGTTGTTTTCTGCTGCTCCAGAGAAGCGGACACGGAGCAATGGTTCCAAACTACAAGAAAAAAGATTCCACCTAAACATTAGGAAGAACTTCCTGACAGTAAGAGCTGTTCGACAGTGGAATTTGCTGCCAAGGTGTGTGGTGGAGTCTCCTTCTTTGGAGGTCTTTAAGCAGAGGCTTGACAACCATATGTCAGGAGTGCTCTGATGGTGTTTCCTGCTTGGCAGGGGGTTGGACTCGATGGCCCTTGTGGTCTCTTCCAACTCTATGATTCTATGATTCTATGACGTTAAAGACCTAATTATACTAAATAATTGCGCTGGGCGAGAGCTAGCGGAGGCAATGGAGGCTGAGAAGTAGGACTTCTTAGCGGCCTTCACTGCCATCTCGTAGGTTTTCATAAAAACCCTATAAGATGTTCCCTATAAGGTGCTCCGTCACGGGCACCCCGCCATACTCACTCTAGCCGTCTGAGGTCCCGCTTCATTTTCCGAAGCTTCTCAGTAAACCAGGGAGCCCGGTTTCTGCGGGGTCGCAGAGGGCGCTTAGGTGCAATCTCATCGATGGCTGCCAGGAGCTGGATATTCCAGCCCTCAACAAGCTCAGTCAATGAGTCGCCAGGGGGAGCAAGGTCCCGCAAGGCCAGACGGAATCTATCAGGGTCCATCAGCCTCTGCGGGCGAGCCCAAATTGGCTCGCCACCTAAGCAGGGTGGGGGTGGAAAATCAATCCTGGCTTTCAGAGCGTAGTGATCAGACCATGGCACCTTCATTGAAGGAGACATGATCACATCTATACCGACGCCAAAGATCAGATCCAGCGTGTGGCCTGCTTGATGTGTGGGGCCCGAAACAAACTGGGAGAGCCCTAGTGTCACCATGGAAGACACCAGGTCCAGAGCCTGTGAGGAGGGGGTGACATCAGCATGGACGTTGAAGTCCCCCAATACCAATAGGTTAGGGAACTCCAAGGCCCAGCCGGCCACCGCCTCTAGCAGGCCTGACAGGGTGGCTGCTGGTGCGCTAGGTGGCCGGTACACCAGCCAGACAGCCAAGCTCACCTCGGAGCCCCACACTAGGCCAACACATTCAATGCCGGGGATCGATAGCGATGGTAGAGCCCTGAAAGAACAATCTTCCCGGATTATTAATGCCACCCCTCCCCCCCCCGGCCCACAGTCCGCGACTGGTGGAGGACGGAGAAACCCGGGGGCTTTGGATGCACTTCTGCTAAACACAAGGACTGGATCTGTCAACTTGCCCACTTGCTGTGAGCAGTTTCAGGTTCCAAACAGATAGCCAGCTCAATTGGAAGTGACTCCACCAGCTGTGTGTTAGGGCAAGGATGGGAAACCTGTGGCCCTCCAGATATTGTTGGACTAAAACTTTCATCATCCTTAATGATCATTGGCCATGCGGGCTGAACCTTACAAACATAACAGGTGAGACATTGATGATAAGCATATATATATCTCCCATTCTCTCTTTACAGTCTCCTCAATATAAACACAATCTTATTGGTATAGTCTGTATGTGGTGTTCGCATTGCAATTTTATTGTTGAAAACTGCCTTGAGGCTTCTTGGGTATAAGGCAATTAACAGATGAAATAATAATACTTCAAAGACTAGCGCAGTGACTCTGCAGTGTCCCGTTACTTCAGCAATTTCAATTTTTAAAAAATATAATAATTATAAGCCAATAATGAGATTATTATTACTTATTTAAAACTGGAGTAATAGTAATGGCAAACGATCAAGGACCCTTCTAGCAAAAGGAAGGTGACCTGGAACATTTGGATGAAGAAGGTGAAGCAAAATATTCAACTGAAAGATAGGCTCAGCTAAAAGAGTAATGACAATCAGAAAAGGCACTTCCAGGAAAAGGAAGTCAATAAGGGACAGGAAGGGCAAAACCAATTGTGGGGAGGGGTGAAGACTCTGCCATGTTAACTGATCTCAATGGAGAGGGAGTGGTTCCCAGGGCTGGACTGCAGCTCAGCTCCTGAAAGGTCAAGGACTGAGTCTGTCCTCTGCCCCTGGTTCGCCCACAAACCCAGAAGTGTGAGGTCATTCAATTTAGTTAGCTATTAACCTAGTTATTTTTAAAAATATGGCTGTCATAGAAACCCATGGGGTTGAATCCAATTGTTGAAGTGCTTTTGATTCAGCAGCCACCTCCACAAATGAAAGAGGAAGGATGCTGATGATCACTCTGCAGTTCCATCACCTTCAAAAATGTGCTATAGAAAGCTAGGGGCCCATTCAGAACAGTGTGGAAGATGGCTGCAGGGGGAAATCACATCCCCTCTTCTTCCATTAGCCTATGCTAGATCAAAGACTCTTTTGCAAACAGGAGGGCTCCTGTTCATGGAAGGGTGTAACTGGATACAACCCACAGATATTCCTTATCTATAGCAGATAAATACATATTTCCAAATGTTCTACCACAGATAAGCAACTGAAAAATTAAACAAATAATCACTATCAATTGCAATTTATTTACATCTTCTGTGCAATGGAATAATTTTGAGAACAGGAAATAATTTAAGATACCCATGCTTTGAAATAGGATGAATCAGCTTTTCCCATTATGGGAAACTGTGTCTTCTCCCCAAGGTGATTTAAAAACCACTCCAGTAAATACCATGCCAATTCTGGATTTGAACACACACCACCACCATGTACAAACAAACAAACAAACAAACAAACAAACAAACAGAAATCAGTCTCCTTTGATTGAAGTGTGATGATGTCTGAGAAACATTCTAAAATTATAATAGGTTTTAAAATTGCTTTTATACTGCAAGCTGGCCTAAAATTATTTGAAATAAGCTGAATTTAAAAATTAAATCCAATTTGAAATTCATTTAATTGTTAAGGGTATCTGCTTTAGATGCTGCACAAAGGCTGCGCCTACACACACTTACCTAGGAGTAAGCCCCACCGAATTTAATGGGGCTTACTTCTCGTAAACATGCCTAGGACTGCAGTGTAAATGAAAAATGTACAGGCATTAACCTCCCCTGTCCCTTGCAAAGCATGTACCAGGACACACAATCTGAATTCTTTATATTTGCCATACTTTAAAAACTCACTATGGACTCACTTAAATGATCCCAAATAGCTTAAGGGAAGGAAGCTACAGACATTCATAGCTATGCTGTATTTGCTAAGTACAGTACAAGGCTTGTATTGTTATTTATAAAGCTGCATTTCTTTCTTTTTTTTCAATCTACCATCTCATTACAAGCCAGTCCCATGGAGGCACCGTGCATCCCTACCCACCTATTCACTAACTAAATGATTTGGTCTTATTGCTTTGGGTTCTCATTCTGGAAATAACGTGAACAGAGGGTGTGAGGAAAATAGCAGTGCCTCCCCCCCTGCCCCAGTTGCTGAGTGACAGCTCTTTGAATGGAAGTAATAAAAAGGAATTAAGGACCGCCAAAGTGTATAGAGAGATTTCATTTTATTATTTAACCTTTAAACAAAACAGGATTTGGCACTTAGAATAAAGTCCCTCAACTCACTCCATGGGCACACAGACAGGAGTGGTGCATATATGAATGCAAAGACACGTGGGGCACAAAAACTGCACCAGTTTAACTCCCCAAGGGCTTTACTTTCCTGCAAAAAAAGGGGGGGGTTGTTTTGATGAGCTGATTTTTCTTTTCTTTCCTGTAAGAGGATGCCTACCTGCTTTCAACCTTTTCTGGAGATAAAATACTTTGAACTTACTATTGGAACAAAGTCAGTAAAAATAGTGCATCAAGCCCGTTTGGTGAAATATTCTTATTCTGCTTGAAAATGGAGCCTGTGAGATTTCCTCTAACTCCATCAGCCAGTTATAAAATGACACGTATACACAATGGTCCCACAGATGGGAAAGAATTGATTAGTGTTACATACGGCAAGTACTCTGTTACCCCTGTCATTGGTTTGTCTCCACTTCTCCCTGCCTAGTTTCAGAATAAAGTGCCCAGTTCCCTTCCTTTCATTATAAACTCTTTGGGCCATACCAAGTGTACCACAGATGAAAGTATTGAATGCCCACCTTTTGTGTTGTACCTGTCCAAGGAAGGTGTTGCTAAGGCATATATGACATGTCATTGTTATAGCAAGAAGTCTATAGTTGGCAACTCATACACTGTAAGTTCATGGAGGGGTTATTTTGTTCTCTTAACCATTGTTTTGCTCTGTTTTTCTCATTTGTTGGGGATGGGCAGAAGGTCAGTAACTCATCTCTGTGCAGCCTGCCTTGGAAGCTCTCAGTTGAAACTTGTAAATTGTTGGACTGGAGCATTTTTTTTTTTTTAAAGTCAACATTATTTTTCTTTATTTTTTATTGATGCTCTTAACACTCCGGCCCACTGGAATCCTAATAAAGCCGTTCTTTATAGTTTCATATATGGTTGATTTTTAGCCATAACACAACTTCCAGTTTAGGAGTACCCATTCATTCCTGTATGGTATTCCAGACAAATATCTCCCCAATTATGCTACTTGCTGCTGAATGAGATGTTTCTTGCATAAAGCACCTTTGGAGGCGAACAGTAGAAAAACATCACAGGAACAAGAGGGTTAAACTCTATCCCCCACCTCCCCTACAAAAAATCCAGATGAGCAGATATGGTTGCTATAACATGCATGGTTAACATAACATGTAGTTTATGTAAATACAAAATGGTGGTGGCAATAATTTTGTGTTTTGGTATAGTATGGATGTGTGCAGGTGGAAAGAATGTCATTTTTATACATCCTTTCCCATAATTCAACCTTGGCATTTCCATAGGTCATATTCCTACAGTATCATAGGAAGTGAATAATGAATCCTTCTTGCCAGAAGATGTTTTATTCAGGATTTATACAGCACTCAGGATCCCCCTCCCATTCTTGATCAGGCAGGATGGAAAACAACTCTGTCCACTTATTCAAGCCTGGTACTAAAATTGCAAGCATTACAGAGCTATCAGAGCAGACACTTTACTGTGCATATGCACCAAGGCAACCTATTCCTCATTAGTCCCATTCTTTTCTTTAGCCACAACCCAGCCATTCCAAGAACTAAAGAACTGAAAAAGAGAGAGACAGCAAAGTGCCCTTTCTCCAGCATTATAAAAAGCCTTTCTCCATGTCATGACTCCTGCATCACTAGACACAATTCAAAATACATAAAAGCAAGAGCTGATTAAATGACAACTCCTTTGCTCAGAGATAATACTCCACTTCATTAAAACTAGTTACTACTTTTTCATTATTTGTAACAAGCCTCTACAGAATACAAATGGAAGCCCCCAGCATTTGCAGGAAACTTTGCATTGGTTTATGCTAGATTCAACCCCCCCTCCTTTCTTTGCACCCCATCCTACCAAAAACATAGTGATGCAATCAGCTGAGGCCCTCTTGCAAACCAAACTTTATTAGCCATCAAGAAGGGTGAAGATAGGAAACAGGGGACACATCTGTATAAAAGTTATCCTCAAATCATTTTGAAACATCATCTCTGCTCTCCCCCCCATCCCCACTTATCTCAGCACCCTTCCTTCTCAACCCACCCTTTCCTTGGCTCTTTGCTTCATCTAATCCAATTTCAGAGGCTCCTTCTGTCTGCTGCTTCCTGCACTACTCAGTGGCGTAGCGTGGGTTGTCAGCACCCGGGGCAAGGCAAGTAATTTGCGCCCCCTAACCCGTGGATTTTAGCACTCGAGTGTGAGCGCCCCCCCCCAGATGTTGCGCCCGGCCCCCCTGCACCCCCACGCTACGCCACTGCTTCAGGCCCCCCAATAAAACATTTGAGGGGGCCAGTCCCCCAGTTGATGGGCATTGCCAATGTGGTAAACTATGCAGGGCGGGGTTTACCTGCCTCCCCCCCCCCAATATCATACTGTATTCACGTTGGCACCCCTGATGAACTCAGCGGAGCTTACTTCTGCCCCGCAAGCCTTTGCACCTCCGCGTCTCCTTTCCTCTCTATATGTAAGAGGGTGAAGGTCAGGCTGGCAGCGCGAATAAGGGCCCCGCTGCTGAAGGCCTCTCCCGCCACGACCTCCTGGTCCACGGGCAGGGCAAGAAAGTGCCTTTTCCTTGGGGGGGGTCTTAAATTTCAAACCATTATTATTATTATTATGAATATCAAATGTGCGTGGTTTCTCTACCTCCACCGATGACTCGCCACGTGCGAGGAGGAAGGCGGGCTCCCTTCACCTCCCCGTCCCCTCAAGGGAAAGGGAAAACGACGTGAGGAAAAGCGACGCGGGACAGCGAGTGAGGTTCTCCTCAGAGCCTTTTCCCGCCGCCCCCTCGCAAGACAGCCCTGAAGCTGAGCGCGGAGTGAGGGGCAGGGCCCGGCAGAGTCTCGCTGCCCCCCAACGCCTCTCGAGGGGGCATGAGGGGCGCCGCGTCAAGGGCGCCCGTGGGCGCAGCGGCGGCTCCTGTCAGGGCACGAGGCGGGCGGGGGTCCCTCGCGCAGCTGCCAACGCCGGCTGACCCCGCCTCACCCGGCGCCTCTCCCCCACCCACCCACCCCGTCCGCCCACCCATATCCCGCTCAGGAGGGGCCGGTGGGCTGGCGAGCGCCTCACGGCACCAGCACCAGAGAGGGAGAGAAGTCCGCCTCCCACCGCCGCCTTTTGTTAAACAGACATTTTAAATCGGTTTAAACTGCGCACTAACCTAGCAGTAACACCTCCCCTCCAAAAACTGGGCTGGTCGGGTGTGGTTCTCTCCCGCGCTGAGCGCTGTGCTGGGCGGCTGCTGCATTGTCCCTCCCCCAGATAGTCCCTCCTTCGCTCTCTCTCCGCTCCCGCTCCCGCTCCGCACCGCAATGCGGGCAGCTCGGACTGGATTCGCACAGCCAACACTGTGAGAGAGAGTGAGCGAGCCAGGTAGGGGCAGAGAGCTGCGAGTGCGCCCCCCAAAATGTTGCGCCCGGTGCGGCTGGCACCCCCTGCACCCCCCACGCTACGCCACTGGCACTACTGGCTCCTTTTTATCTTCCATATCCATGACATTCCAGACATTTCTAAAATGAGAGGTACTGGGATTCTTCTGCCTAGATTCTCTGCCATAGAAGCCATTTTTGCTAGCTCCACACTTACGTTGGCACATCACAATAAATCAGGATTGTTGGCTTATTGCCACTTACCAGGAACAAGTAGAATACTGCTAGATTACTCCCTCCCTGGTGCAAATGGAAGAAAGGCGCAATTAAGCTTGGTTTCTCATTACATCCAAAACCAGATTAGTAGAGAGTGTTTATTCTTTCCCAACAAGCCAGGAATAATATGCTATGTTTTAAAGCTGGCTAGTGATCCTGGCTTGTTAGAGTGAAACAAACCACAATCCCAGGTCCAGCTGTCATAGGAAGCCAAGCTTATTTGCTACTTCTGAGTTCAGTGGTTGTCAACCTTTTTGGACCCGTCACACTTCAACCAGTGTGATCAGCAGCGTATGCACAGCTCCAGCAATGTCTTCCAGCAGAACATCAGAGTTTTCCTGCTATCCATTAGTCAGCCTTTTCCAGTCTTCCCAGTTAAGAAAACTCATTTTCCACTCAGTTCAGTTTAAAGTCTTTATTGTTTCTGGGCACAAGACTAACAAACACACTAGCTACATAGACTTTTAAGATGTTGGTACATCATGAACTAATTTACTTTAATACCATTCTTCTGTTCTTGGAAGTAAACCTTGCCAATATATATGTATACAGAGAGATTCACTAGCACTTTACCACGCTAGCTCACCATGCTATACTGAACCATACAGGATGTAACCTTCAGCTTCTCTGCTGATACCTTGCACTGAACAAAAATATCTTCTCAGTGAATACGGTATCTCATACTCAGCGGCAAAGCTGCATGCTCCGGCACCAGGGGTGGAGAGCAGGCAGGAGCGTGGCTGGCGCGCATCCCCAGGGACATGGTGTGCGTCCCAGGGGTGTGGCACGTGTCCCCGTGGGGCGGGGTGCATTTCTAGGGGGCCAGCTGCAGTGGTACCCCCTCCCCGATGGTGACGGGGGCGATGTGCTCCTCCCGCCAGTGCTCACACTCCTGCCACTGCTGCTGAATGCAGTCTTTATACCTGCCTCTGCACTACACACATTCCTTAGGGAAAAGGGTGGCGGGTGTGTCAAGCACCATGCATTTAGCCTTGGAATGATTCTAAGTCACCCAGCGCAGCTAGGTAACTTTAAACAGAATCTAGATGTGGCGGGTGGGCTGCTCGAGACAGGGACCAAGCACTTAGTGAAATTTCACCCATTTTTTTCAAGTTACACCAACATGCACTCCCTTCCGGATCTCCTGTCCTCTGTCCCCAGCACTATAGCTCCTCACTCATATCCCTGGCAAGCACCATTTTAGCACTGTGGTGAAGATGATCCGCACTGTTTCACTAAAGTGAAATTGTGCATATTTACAACAGCGATGATGAAACAGCAGAGGGAGGAGGAGGAGAACAATGAATCAGTTAAAGCAATATGTAGGAAGCTGGAAGAAAACTGACAGGGACAGAATGAAGCAACAACATCTGTGGGGAAGTGAATAATAAAAGCAACCATGAAGAGGTGGGAGAAAGAGGAGGAGGAAAGTGCTATATCCCTCACATGGAGATGCTTGGATGCAAATCCAAATGCAGTAGAAAGTGGAATGGCAGCCACTGGAAATTGCTGAGAACCTTCTGTCTGAAATGACACCTAGAGAAAGAAATGGTTTCAACAATGCAGAAAAAAGGATATCTGCTTTAATGGGTTATAGTAACATTTGCCAACCTAGTGCTCTCTGGAGGTTTGGACCACAGCTCCATTGCTTGCTGGGGCTAATAGGAATTGTAGTATAAAACATCTGAAGGGCACTAAGCTGGTAGAGTCTGGGTTATAGTTTACATGGAGACCAAGAAATAGACACTAATCAAGTTTGCTGGGCATCCTTTTCGTTTTTGTTTTCATTATGTATTTGCATTTTTATATTGTGATTTTCTGATGTAATTCTGTAATCCTGGCTGGACTGTTCTCATGGGGATTTTCACTACTTAAATGAAAAGTTGCTGAGCTTCTTTGGGGGAAGTGGTGCTGTGGTCTAAACCACTGAGCCTCTTGGGCTTGCTGATTGGAAGGTCGGTAGTTCGAATCCCCACGACGGGGTGAGCTCCCGTTGCTCTGTCCCAGCTTCTGCCAACCTAGCAGTTTGAAAGCACAAAGTGCAAATAGATAAATAGGTACCGCTCTGGTGGGAAGGTAAACGGTGTTTCTGTGCGCTGCTCTGCTTTCGCCAGAAGCAGCTTAGTCATGCTGGCCACATGACCCGGAAAAACTGTCTGCGGACAGATGCCGGCTCCATCAGCCAGTAAAGCGAGATGAGCGCCACAACCCCAGAGTCGTTTGTGACTGGACTTAACTGTCAGGGGTCCTTTACCTTTTTACCACAAAAATAGTGCCATACCTGCGGGTTTTCCCAAACATTTTGCCACTTCAGCAAAATTGCCCCCTAACACAATTTTTATACCTGACATGTAGCTCCCCCCGCCCCCGCCCCAGCAGAAGGCAAGCCTATATTCACATGCCTCTAGTTTATCCCCCTTAAAGGGTTTCTATGACTTCACAATAGCTCTTGATATTTAGTACTGTACATCAAATATGGGACATTTCTGCAATGATAATCAGACCAATGCTCTGGGAGACCATATTTTGTCTGATATATCAAGCTGCAGTCAATAATGCTGAGGAAGAACTTGTGAACAATGCCATTGGGATCACCAAGGGTCAGTAGGATGATTAATCAGGGAATCAAATGCCACAATGGTCTCACAGTTTTACAATCTGCTCAGGCTAGCTCCTGCCAGCTCCATCAGTAATAGAGTAGTACAATTATATTTAAAAAATAGCCTTTCTGGTTGGACAGGCAGTGACCAATGTCATAAGTAATATTTTCAACCATTTCCTTAGAAGAAGCAGCTTCCAATATTAATTCTAAGATCGCAGGGCATCACAGTGCATGCCTTTTGATAGGATTAATATGTAATTTGTAGAATCATTCTTGAGCAATAAAGGAATAGAATTTTCATATTATCATTACTTACAATTTCATTAAATCTTGATATGCTAATCAACATCTGAACTGATCCATTTTGGAATGCAAAATTTACAAATGATAGTCAGCACTTAAAGAAATACCTAGAATGACATTAGTGCAGAATGAAAATACTGTGTTGGCTGAAGCAAAAGACCCAGGTATTCACTGCATGCAGATATAAAAATACTGTAGTATTTTAACTTGCAAGATTTACTGAGAGAGAAAATAGCAATATGGAGCTTTCATGTAATTAAAACAGCTGCTGAAACCCTTGCTATAAAGGACTATGTTTTATCAATGAGTACCGTATTTTTCGCCCTATAGGACGCACTTTTTCCCCTCCAAAAATGAAGGGGAAATGTGTGTGCGTCCTATGGGGCGAATGCAGGCTTTCGCTGAAGCCTGGAGAGCGAGAGGGGTCGGTGTGCACCGACCCCTCTCGCTCTCCAGGCTTCAGGAGAGCCCCACCGCCAGCCCCACAAACTCGGGGGACAGTGGGAGAGGCGCAGCGCGCCTTTCCCACTGTCCCCCGACTTGGTTAGAAGGCTGGCGGGGGGGGAGAAGCCTGCTTCTCCCCGTCGCCAGCCCCGCAAACTCGGGGGAAAGTGGGAGAGGCGCAGCGCGCATTTCCCACTGTCCCCCGACTTAGTTAGAAGGCTGGCGGGGGGGAGAAGCCTGCTCCTCCCCGCCGCCAGCCCCACAAACTCGGGGAACAGCGGGAGGCGCAGCGCGCCTTTCCCACTATCCCCCGACTTGGTTAGAAGGCTGGGGAGGGCTTCCCCTCCTCCAGCCCTGCAAGCTCCCAGAGCGATGCCAAAGCTGCACGCAGCTTCGGCATCGCTCTGGGTCCCGTTCTGGGGGCTGGGGGAAGGGGGAGCTCAGGCTTCCCCCACCCCAGCCCCGCGCCCGGGGGGGTAAAATAATTTTTTTCCTTTATTTCCCCCCAAAAAATCTAGGTGCATCCTATGGGCCGGTGCGTCCTATAGGGCGAAAAATACGGTACAACAGTTCCTTCCAGTAGCACCTTAAAGACCAACTAAGTTAGTTCTTGGTATGAGCTTTCTTCAGTATCTGAAGAAGTGTGCATGCACACCAAAGCTCATACCAAGAACTAACTTAGTTGGTCTTTAAGGTGCTACTGGAAGGAAAAAAAATTTTTTTATTTTGTTTTGACTATGGCAGACCAACACGGCTACCTATCTGTAACTACAACAGTTCCTGTAATACTCAGAATGGAAGGTTTTGTGGATGTATGTGCAATGCTATATTGCATCAAAGAACACCCATGGCACATTTCTTTTACCTGGATGACAAATATCTCCAAGTAATTAAATATCATATGAGTCAGGAAATACAAAACAAATTAAACATCAAGGCAAGATGGCAAAATGGTCCAAGCAACAAAGTGCATCACTTGGCAATTAACACTTCCCATTCGCAGCGGTACCTTTGTTTGCAACTCTGCACCCTCAGCTTGACACATTTTATTACTCCTCAGGTTTTTCTAGAGGCTTCAATTTAAATTTAAGACATAATCTTTCTGTTAGGACAAATACAAGGCGAGCATAATCTTGGGAATCAATAACAAGCCCAACTGCTGGAAACAGAGGGGGAAAATAAGCTTACAAGATGTCCTCTGAGAAATGGGGGGGGGGAGGGATTTAAAGTCTTCCAGCAGCTGGAAACTAAGAAACCTTGGCACAAAAGGCGGGCGAGTTTTTCATTTTCACCTAAACTAAGATAGCCCACCATGCAATTTACACCTCGGCTGTCTCCCTCACACTTCCTGGAACTTACACCCCAGAACACACACAAGCAGGCACACCCAACTGTACAGCTAGATGAGCTGGAAAGTGACAGCTGTCAGACTTGGTAAAATCTTTAAGTGCAACAATGTACAAGTGTGAACCTTATAGTTCGAGCCCCCCTCTACCCAATCAATCCAATTTAAGGGCCTACAGTGACTACCTCTTGGATAGTGCCCACATGCACGTACAGATATTCTCTCTCTCATACACGACTTCTCACACTGCAGATCCCCTAAGCAAAGGAGAGAAGGATTTGCAACAAGACTGCCCAGCGGACATATTTAAAAACCATTCTCTAGAGGATTCCCTTCTTTCTGGTCTCTCTTGGCAATCTATTCAAACCACTAGGATTGGCTTTGTTCATTAGACTGCAGAGCCTCCCCTCCCACGCGCACACAAAACTGCAATGCATGAAAAGGGTAAATTTGAAAGAGCACATTCAAAGTAACGTGTTCCTTTATTGCCTTTGGGAACAGGGTCAGCTGAAACTCTGAACTCTACTCCCTTGAGATATTACAGGCCCCCATTTAATGTCAACTGACTACTCTTTACAACCTGAAACATCCACATTTTGTACAATATTTATATAATGTGTTCAAGTTTTACTCCAATTATACATTATGAGGAGCAGGGGCAGGGAGAGACAAATAGCCATATCCCAAGTCTGAAGGTGTTTTGCGCTTACTGCGTCTCACTTGAACAGCAACAATTACTATCATAATTAGCTAGCCTTATTTACACTACAGCTTTTGGGTTCTTCCCTGACCCCACAGCCAAGATCAATGTTCTCTTAGCCAGAATGACTTCACCCCCATTGGGATAACAGTGGAGATCAGCACACCAAGTATTCATACACTCCCTCACCTTCAAAGTGTAGGAAATTCTTGGTGCACAAACAGCATTGTTCTAGCAACACTGACTTTTTTTCACCTGCATGCTTCTGCCAAAATATGCAATATACAGAGATTTATTTATTTTTTTAAAAAAGAGAATAAATATGCCAGAACACATGGTCATGTACAGCCCACATGTGGTGGGAGCATTGGCCTATGCAAGCAGAAAACATCTGTTCACTGTGGATGAAGCCTGGTGTGAACGCTCATCCAAAGGGAGAACAATATGAAATGTGAAGGGCTGGCATTGTCATTCCCTACATTTAGTCATAAGAAAATTTCTTCCCAGAGAGTTAAATGGATATAAGAGATCTTGGGGCGGGGGGTGTCAAAGCTGCTGTTTTCTATTGCTCAACAGGGCTATTATCAGTTGTCTTTTCAAGGAACAGCAAGTGTATGTGCAGGCTAGATTTCAGCCAATCTTGTACTGTATTGCACTTCAAGTAATAAAACTTTGCCATGAGCATGTATCTCCATAGGTGGCGAAGGAGAACCAAAGATGGGGTGGGGAGCAAGACAGAAGCATTGGCATGAGAGAGACAGGGGAATAAATTATTGGCGAAAGGGACTGAGATGAATGGTACATACATAAGAAAGAGACAGATGAACTGTACTCTCAAGAAAGGAAGCAGACGGGGCAGAAAGGTTGGGGGAGAAAGAATGATGGCACAACTGGAAGGACGAAAGACAAAAAAAGAACCTCCCCCAGCCCTCCAACTGAATAGCTGGGTGGGGACAACAACACAGATTGGAATTTACTAGCCAAAGCATTAGCCACCAAACATTCCAAGTCTCCTTAGAAATCTATGGGTAGAATTCGGTGTCGCACTATGTTGAACGTTCAATCTGCACAAGCATATCAACTTGCCAGGCAGAACAATCCCCCCTCCCTTTCCCCCGTGTTGTTCTTGGGGTTCTATAGACACACACACCAAGCCTATTCTGGGGGACGTGTGGGAGAACAGAGAGTCCTGTTGAACAAGCAGCAGCAGCGGCCACTGCGCAGGGTTTCCACTAATGGTGTATGTTAAATGAATACTGTTCTGTATAAGGAAACAATTAATATTATCACCTAGGACACTTCTAAGAAAGGAGCATTTGTTGTTCCAAACATGAGCATTGATGGTTTATTCTGTAAAATATATGTGTATGGGAGAGGAGGCACACACAGTAGCGAAGTGAGCAGAAGCTTGTGGGGAAGCTCTTACATAAAGAGAACACAGGTAATGATGCCTCTAGAGTCTACCACTTTCCAGATATTAAATTCCTCTTGTAAACAGAACTAAGAAGTCTCAAAAGCAGACAGTGACAGGATAAGAGATAGCAGTAAAAAGGAAGCAGGTGCCATAAGAATATGGGCTTCCCTTGAAGACAGTGCAGAATGCAGCCACCAGCATATTGGTAGGTGAATCTACATGTCATCATTAACATGTATTTTTTTGAACCTGCAAAATTATAAAGCCCTGGGTGGCCTGGGACCCTGGTAACTGTTAAATCACCTCTCCTTATAGAATCCGACCCAGCTTTGAGTTCAGTATGGTGGTGGTGGTGCTTTTCATTGTCCTGCTGTCAGTTGTTGTATACCAAGCAGTGGCACAGGATCAGTCCTTCTTTGTGATGGTGCCCTAAGTGTGAATTTCTCTTCCCCTGGAGGCACAGAACGTCCCAACTTTGATGGGATTCCAGCACCAGGTTAGCATATAATATTAGGCTGCACAGTTTTATTATATAATGAAAGTCCAGAATTAGGACAAGTCCACATTTTTCTCATAAAAGATATATTGCTAGACATTCAGGTGGAACAAACCCTCTATAAAAAGCCTTGAGTGAGAATGTAAGAGCAGGCTTTAAGTGTTAAAGATTGGTTTGAAAACTGATGGTAGTGCTGATGGTAGTGTTAATTATGGGGTGGGGAGGTAGAAGACTCATTCTTTGTCATATCACAGAAAACATGGGACCAAATAGGTGTTTCAAATTCTAGTGATGCAATGTCTCTAAGAAAGCAAAGACAAAACACAACTGGGTTATCCCTGATCCTCAAGCAGAAGAATGATATGCAAGCAGCTGCAGCCAGCAGAAAGAAGGATCCCATCTTTTGCTTTTAATTTAGACACTGAAATGCAAGATGATCACTACTTGGACAGAGTGACCAATATATTCATTGGTATTCAGAAGCAATACAAATCAGAGATGAAGATTTGGAACAAAAGAAACTGTGTTCTATAGTGCAGGGGTATCCAAAGTCATCAGACCATCAGTGCTCCACAAACTTCATTCAGGTAGTCTATATCATGTCAGTAAAAGTATAATGAAAAACCATACAGAACCTCGCACAGCATATTATAATTGCTACAACAGGCAAAAAAATCATTAAGTAATCAGCCAAGACTCTCAGCATTTTTCAGGTGGTCTGGTAGGAGCTTGTGTACTACTGATATCAAGTCAAATCATGGGACTTCTGTTCACAATCTTCTATTCACACTGGGTAGAACTCTGCTAAATGTAACTATATTTTAGTCCCATTGAAATCAATGAAGCTCATGATAAATCAAGAGTGACATTGCTGAAATCAGATACGGCATCTAAATCTAAGGTTTATTTTGTAAACTGCCCTGTGATACTTGTATAAAAATTTATTTAATAATATTTAATAACAACAACAACAACAACAACAGGAAGAAGAAGAAAATGGTGGAGTTTAGGCCTTCAAAGCACAATTTAGATGGTTAGTACAAAGGAACAGGGGAAGCTGCCTTACATACCAAATCAGTGTGGTCCATCTAGCTCAATATTGTCTATTCTAACAGGAGGTGGTTCTCCAAGGTTTCAGACAGGAGTCTTTCCCAGGCCTTTATAAAGATGCCAAGGACCAAATGTGGGATATTTTGCATGCAAGCCAGATGCTCTACCACAAAGCTATGGGCCTCCCCCAACATCTACAGTATGTTGTCACTTTAAAAAAAGTGGAGGCAGGATGGAGATATAAATATAGTAATACATGCACCTAGAGGACAGTGCAGGGAGGTTCAGCCATGGTTCTCTTCCAATATGGGAGGAGGGGAACCGAAGTGACTAAGCAAGTTTCCCAGTTATGGTCCTTAATAATTTTATTCCTAAGTCACGTCTGAGTTCACCTCTCTGTGAATGGAATCCGGAGAGTGATGTCAACTGAACATAAACATTTTGCAGCACAGAATTTTAAGATCTAGTGGGAAGTAATCAAAAGGAGTGGAAGGTGTGGAAAGCAACAATGTGTGTGATCCGGCTCCCCTTTTCCAATCAGCCTCCTCCCAAATACCAAATCAGCACAGCTGAGGGATCATGTGCACTATCCCAGGAGGTCTCATTACCTCAACCGAAAAAGAGTGAACTAGCTGAGCGCTCTCCACTGTGGTGCCAGAATGGAAGGCAAGCCAATTACCAGCCTATGCTGTCAGGAAGAAGAGATGCAGAGACAGAAAACAAGCTTATTGTAAGAGAGGGTTTCTTTTTCTTTTCAAAGCTAAACACTGGCAGCAGGGTAAGAAAAGGTTAGAAAATGATTCCTTTGACCTTTGCAGCTGCTATGCTTTCTATTAACAAGCTCAGGATCACATTCTAACCACATGGATTAATCAGAAAATCAAATTGTAGGGTATAAGACAATGATATAAGCCAGTTTGCCTCTCCCCAGTCAATAGCTGGATCTATGTTGTGCCAAAGCATATAACTCATCACAAAATATATAAATAGCTAGCATTAAATACCCCCATTGACTCAACCCCCCACTTTCAATCTTCCATCAATCTTCTTCCTTCAGGAACTTGAATATAATATTTTGTTTCAACAATTAGCTTCTATAAGGTTTCTCCTATCCATAACTATTAGCATGAAATGCCTAGCATTAAATCAGGCATGTCCAAAGTCCATTTTAGGGGCCTAATCTGGCCCGCCAGTTGGTTTAATCTGTCCCATGTGGCAGTCTATTTCCTGGGGTAAAATCCTAAAAAACCCTCAACAACTTCAATCCTCAACAACTTTGGTTGGCCCTTTGATCGACCCCCACGGCCCTCCACTTCATCAAATCTGGCCCTCTTTGAAAAAAGTTTGGACACCACTGTATTAAATGAACGGAAAGGAACACAAAAGGTCAACTTGTTAAATCCCCTAAGCTTCCACCCACCCTACATATCAACCAATGCAATGCAGACTTGTGTGCCAAAGTCACAGAACAACTTCACCACACAAAGGGGCCCACAGAACATTTTGTTGTTGTTGTTGTTGTTTAGTCGTTTAGTCGTGTCCGACTCTTCGTGACCCCATGGACCAGAGAACGCCAGGCACTCCTGTCCTCCACTGCCCCCCGCAGCTTGGTCAGACTCATGCTGGTAACCTCAAAAACACTATCCAACCATCTCGTCCTCTGTCGCCCCCTTCTCCTTGTGCCCTCCATCTTTCCCAACATCAGGGTCTTCTCCAGGGAGTCTTCTCTTCTCATGAGGTGGCCAAAGTACTGGAGCCTCAGCTTCACAATCTGTCCTTCCAGTGAGCACTCAGAGCTGATTTCCTTCAGAATGGAGAGGTTTGATCTTCTTGCAGTCCATGGGACTCTCAAGAGTCTCCTCCAGCACCATAATTCAAAAGCATCAATTCTTCGGCGATCAGCCTTCTTTATGGTCCAGCTCTCACTTCCATACATCACTACTGGGAAAACCATAGCTTTAACTATACGGACCTTTGTTGGCAAGGTGATGTCTCTACTTCTCAAGATGCTGTCTAGGCCTGTCATTGCCCTTCTCCCAAGAAGCAGGCGTCTTTTAATTTCGTGGCTGCTGTCACCATCTGCAGTGATCATGGAGCCCAAGAAAGTAAAATCTCTCACTGCCTCCATTTCTTAACCTTCTATTTGCCAGGAGGTGATGGGACCAGTAGCCATGATCTTCGTTTTTTTGATGTTGAGCTTCAGACCATATTTTGCACTCTCCTCTTTCACCCTCAATAAAAGGTTCTTTAATTCCTCCTCACTTTCTGCCATCAAGGTTGTGTCATCTGCATATCTGAGGTTGTTGATATTTCTTCCGGCAATCTTAATTCCGGCTAGGGATTCATCCAGCCCAGCCTTTCGCATGATGAATTCTGCATATAAGTTAAATAAGCAGGGAGACAAAATGCAGCCTTGTCGTACTCCTTTCCCAATTTTGAACCAGTCAGTTGTTCCATATCCAGTTCTAACTGTAGCTTCTTGTCCCACATAGAGATTTCTCAGGAGATAGATGAGGTGATCAGGCACTCCCATTTCTTTAAGAACTTGCCATAGTTTGCCATGGTCGACACAGTCAAAGGCTTTTGCATAGTCAATGAAGCAGAAGTAAATGTCTTTCTGGAACTCTCTAGCTTTCTCCATAATCCAGCGCATGTTTGCAATTTGGTCTCTGGTTCCTCTGCCTCTTCTAAATCCAGCTTGCACTTCTGGGAGTTCTCGGTCCACATACTGCTTGAGCCTTCCTTGTAGAATTTTAAGCATAACCTTGCTAGCGTGAGAAATTAGTGCAATTGTGCGATAGTTGGAGCATTCTTTGGCACTGCCCTTCTTTGGGATTGGGATGTAGACTGATCTTCTCCAATCTTCTGGCCACTGCTGAGTTTTCCAAACTTGCTGGCATATTGAGTGTAGCACCTTAACAGCATCATCTTTTAAAATTTTAAATAGTTCAGCTGGAATACCATCACTTCCACTGGCCTTGTTATTTGCAGTGCTTTCTAAGGCCCATTTGACTTCACTCTCCAGGATGTCTGGCTCAAGGTCAGCAACCACACTACCTGGGGTATATGAGACATCCGTTTCTTTCTGGTATAATTCCTCTGTGTATTCTTGCCACCTCTTCTTGATGTCTTCTGCTTCTGTTAGGTCCTTTCCACTTTTGTCCTTTATTATGGAAATCTTTGTACGAAATGTTCCTTTCATATCTCCAATTTTCTTGAACAGATCTCTGGTTCTTCCCATTCTATTGCTTTCCTCTATTTCTTTGCATTGCTTGTTTAAGAAGGTCTTCTTGTCTCTCCTTGCTATTCTTTGGAAATCTGCATTCAATTTCCTGTATGTTTCACGATCTCCCTTGCATTTTGCTTGCCTTCTCTCCCCCGCTATTTGTAAGGCCTCATTGGACAGCCACTTTGCTTTCTTGCATTTCCTTTTCATTGGGATGGTTTTCGTTGCTGCCTCCTGTATAATGTTACGAGCCTCCATCCATAGTTCTTCAGGCACTCTGTCCACCAAATCTAAATCCTTAAACCTGTACCTCACTTCCACTGTGTATTCATAAGGGATTTGACTTAGATTGTATCTTACCGGCCCAGTGGTTTTTCCTACTTTCTTCAGTTTAAGCTTGAATTTTGCTATAAGAAGCTGATGATCTGAGCCACAGTCAGCTCCAGGTCTGACAGAACATTACCTCTGATGAACTACTTGAGCAACATGGGAAGGCAAAAACAACAAATCCAGAACAACTCACTAGCCAATCTATTTTCCATGAAAATTATTTTCCCAAACTGCATGGTATCCAGTATAAATGTTAAACATGAGCAAAATCCATCTACAAGATCTTCACCCAACAAATGCAGGTAGAGGCAGGGTAAAGTTAAAGATACTCCACACTTAAGGTTGTCAACATTGGCGCCTGTATCTTAGCTTTTGAAAGCCACTTGATCTGCAACAGTTAGAGGGGAATTGCCTCCACATCATGAAAGTCTTCATCTACTTAATTTTCCTAGGAATTAGAGCTGGCCAGCCTGGGTTTGGTTTTTCTGGTTAATTTGAAACCATAACCACACCACAGTATCCGGGATTCCGGCAGAAAGTAGATCCTTTTTTACTTCATTACCATGAGCTCAGAATAGGTAATGTCAACAAATTCTTTGGAAGTGACAATGTGTACCCACTAGTTCTTATCTCAAACACTTAAAACACCTCTCTCTTCTGATACATTTGTAGGGGGCTATCATATTTCCTCTTAGCCTTCTTTGCTTTATCAAACTTAAACAGAGCAAATATATTTTAGTTGCCCTCCTTTGCACCTGTTCTAGTCTGAATTTATTCTTCTTGACTACAGGTGACCAAAACCGGAGCGTCATTGATTTCTCAGCTGCATTGCTATTGCATGGTGCTATATTCCCCAGAATTCCTTATCTTGAAAAAAGAAAAGGTAGTACTGTGGGTAGTTGCTCTTTTCCATAGTGGAATATAAGACTTGACATCCCACACTTCCCTGGAAAAGGACTGGAGTAATGCATGGAGGATGGGGCTATCAATGGCCACTAGCAATGATGGCTATGCTCTGCTTCCACAATCAGAGGCAGTGTGCTTCTAAATGCCAGTTGCTGCAAACCATAGGTGTGCTTTGCTTCAGGCCTGCTTGCAGGTTTCCCACAGGCATCTGGGTGGCCACTGTGTGAACAGGATGCTGGGCTAGATGGACATTGGCCTGATCTAGCATGCTTTTCTTATATTCTTATTTTTTCCAGTTGGACATCCCAACAACTATGCAGTCTGCCAGGGCCCAAAGTCTGTCTAGCCCTGTGATTACCTCCTAGAAAAAAGTTTGGAAAACAATGTGGCAAGGAATAGAACAGTTAGCAGTTTTGTGTATGTGTGTGCGCACATGTATTTGTGTGTGACTAGGACAATTTCTGCTTATAAAATGATGACAGAAGAGCTAATGGGATCAGTTTCTTTAGAACAATTAGTGGGGAACTGAGAACGTAAAAGGGAGTGGATGCTTTATGTGATAATCAAAGTCGAGGGTTCACATGAACAAATTTATCAGGCCCAACAGAGAGAATTAAAAGAATTCTGGCAATTTAGCCATTTCTAAGGCATAAAAAGCATTTTGATGTACAGCCATCCAATACAAAAGAAAATCTGAGAGGAGTTGCAGGACTGTGATGCAACTGAACGAGGAAATTACAAGGGAAACCTAGAGAAAATGAGAGAAAGGGCATGGCACTAAAGGAGGAGATTTATGCACTTGATGTGATAAACCAGAAACAAGATGTCCAAACAAATTGCAACTGGAAATCAGTAAGAAAACATTTTGCAAGTATGCCATAAGGAAAACTTAGAATGCTACATGACTCAGCTCCTTCAAGGAGACACTAAGGAAAGGTGCAAAGATATTAGAATTATTCAACAACCAGCTTGCTTCAGTCTTCCTAAACAAAGCAATCTGTCATCAGATCAGCAGAGGTAACATTAAGGGAAAAGCAAGGGATGCAGATCAGGGTAACAAAAGAATATTGAAGAATATCTGATACTGTTAAATGACTGTCAGTAGGAGCTTAGGAAAGACACCCTATTCCTAGAGTATTGACAGAAATGACTGATGTCGGAGCAAACCATGAAAGAGGTCAGTTACAGAGCAGTGGTGAGAGCTAACACACAGAGGTGTGGAAGGCAAATCCCAATCCATTAAAAAATGTTTTTAAGCTATCTAGTTTAGTAGAATACTGTTATTTATTTGCAATATTTAGTGCCACCATATAACAAAGTTCTCAAGCCAGCTCACAAGAAATTATAGCTCACAATTTCATTTAATTATTATTTAGCATCAAGGGAATTGTTATTAATTGCCAAGAATACAATATATTATTTCTGCAAGTTGTACTTGTATCAACAAATATAAAATAAGTATAAATGCAGCAGTAAAACATCACAGAGGGTATGAAGAGCTGAAAGCTAAAAGATTTAAAAGGCTGCAGGGAACAAAATAGTCTGGCATTGATAGGACATCTGCCTTTCCGGAGAAGGTATTCCACAGCTGGGGTCCTACTGCTGAGAAGGTCCCGGTCATGGTGAAAGAAAAACTGAATACTACTGTACATCTATACATCACAAAACTTCTGAAACAGTTCCAGTTGGCATGGTTATAAAGAAGGTGGAGGGATGAAGAATAAATATAAATTGCAAGAGGAAGGTACCCAATTGTTTGAAATCCTGTATCCAAAACCATTAGTAGATTGATGCTATTTTGAGCAGAGTTAAAAGTTCAACTGTATTTCAAACACTGTGCACAGTTCTGGTCACTGCATCTCAGAAGTACCGGTATATTGCAGAACTGGAGAAGGTCCAGAAAAGGGCAACCAAAATCATCATGGGACTGGAACAAGTCCCCTATGAAGAAAGATTACAAGTTACATTCGGGGCTTTTTAGTTTGGAAAAAAGGCAAGTAATTAGAGAGGGGGAGACATTAAAGGTAAAGGTAAAGGTACCCCTGCCCGTACGGGCCAGTCTTGACAGACTCTGGGGTTGTGCGCCCATCTCACTTAAGAGGCCAAGGGCCAGCCCTGTCCGGAGACACTTCCGGGTCACGTGGCCAGCGTGACATCGCTGCTCTGGCCAGAGCCAGAGCCAGAGCCGCACACGGAAACACCGTTTACCTTCCCGCTGGTAAGCGGTCCCTATTTATCTACTTGCACCCGGAGGTGCTTTCGAACTGCTAGGTTGGCAGGCGCTGGGACCGAGCAGCGGGAGCGCACCCCGCCGCAGGGATTCGAACCGCCGACCTTTCGATCGGCAAGCCCTAGGCGCTGAGGCTTTAAGTGTATAAAATTATGCAGGGAATGAAGAAAGTGGATAGAGAAAAGTGTTTCTCCCCTTACAAACTTAAGACCTTGGGGAGCTGATTGTGGGAAAATTCAGCACAATTCTTCACACCGTACATGGTTATACTAATGAATTTACTGCACAAGTGGAGAGAGTGCTGTTGCACTCTGCTCCTATTTTTAGGCTTCCCACAGAAATATGCTTGGCCGCTGTGAAAACAGAATGCTAGATTAATATGGGTTTGGGGTTTGACCCAGTAAGGATCTTCTCATGGGATTTCATAGACACCCCACCTAAGTTTGCATGTAATCAAAATGACACAAGTACAAAAGCAGTGACTGTCTTCTCAAAATTCTAGACGCATATATATTAAAATTCTCACATCCATTTAATATAAAAGAAAACTGATGTGTGATTTATGTGTCTAATTTCCTACCACAATCTGCTATATACCAAACAGAACATAAAAGCAGCTTTAGATAAGAAAAATCTATCTATTTTTTGGCCACTAACCCATCTTTCTTTTTATGGGAAATGACTGATCATGTGGCAACAGAGCAACTCCAAGCACTGCTATTTCATGCTATTTCCTTGCATGATTTCTTTTAATCTGGCACCCATCTTCAGTAACCCTGAGCTACAATGCTATCTGCATTTGTCTGGAAGTTAAATCCCAATGTACGGTAAACATTGTGAGTAGACTTGTACAGGATTCCACAGCTGGTGGATAATCGTCACCTAAGAACAACAGAGAGGTGTTGCCCCTTTGATCTCCAAAGGATCCCTTGTGGCTTTTGAAACTGCGTCATGTTTTTGTAACTTTCAGATATGAAATCTGACCTGACAACAGGCAGAACATAGGATGCTGCCTTATACCAAGTCAGACAATTGGTCCATCTAGCTCAGTCTGGCAGAAGCTCTCCAGGGTTTCAGACAGCTTGCTTTCCCAGCCTTACTTGGAGACACCAGGGAGTGAACCTGGAACCTTCTGTATGCAAAGCAGATGCTCTACCACTGAGCAAGTTTAGAAATAAATAAATAAATAAATAAATAAATATTTATATCCTGCCTATCTGGCTGGGTTTCCCTAGCCACTTTGGGTGGCTCCCAACAGAATATTAAAAACATCATAAAAGATCAAACTTTAAAAACTTCCCTAAACAGGGCTGCCTTCAGATGTCTTCTAAAAGTCGGATAGTTGTTTATTTCCTTGACATCTGATGGGAGGGCGTTCCACAGGACGGGCGCCATTACTGAGAAGGCCCTCTGCCTGGTTCCCTGTAACCTCACTTGTTGAAGTGAGAGAACTACCAGAAGGCCCTCGGAGCTGGACCTCAGTGTCCGGGCTGAACGCTGGGGATAGAAATGCTCCTTCAGGTATACTGGGCTGAGGCCAACTTTGAATTGTGCTTGGAAATGTACTGGGAGCCAATGTAGGCCTTTCAGGACCTGTGTAATATGGTCTTGGCAGCCACCAGTCACCAGTCTAGCTGCCTCATTCTGGATTAGTTGTCATTACTGTGTCACCTTCAAGGGTAGCCCCACGTAGAACCCTTTATTTTATATTGTTATTGTGTTGTAATCCACTCTGTCACCTTCAGGTAAAAGGTAGGTCATAAATTATAAAAATAAACCTATGGCTAAAGTTGCAGATGACCAGCATCAGTTTCTTTTTCTTCAACTCCATTGTGCTAATAATTATATTATCTGATATTTCTGCAAATGGTTATTATGAATTCCTCATAGTAAACAGAGATAAACAAGTGGCACAAAACCAGCTGTGGATTTAGCATCCAACTGTAATAATACAATCTGTCAAAAAAAAATCACCTCAATTACTGCAAAGAAACAGAAACTCAGAGCCCTTCTCACTCTCCCTCCAGCCCTTTGAAATGTAAAGCTATGCCGTCTGGTGTAATTTAATTTGAAGCTCATCAGTTTCCTGGGCCTTAGATCAGAAAAGTCTCACAAGCTTTAGGAAGAAAACACACACATATACACACAAAACACAGAGAGCTAAAGGCAGTCAAACTTCAGTGGTTTGGAAGATTCAAGCACTCCCTCGGCCTCATTAGTGCTTTCATTCCTTCTTTACAGTGTCAGAGAGAGCAGGCTTCTTTCTTCATCCCCGTCTGCCACCCACATTTGTCTCAACACTAAGAAACCTCAGGCATCTATCTGCTTGCCAGGGACCTGTCACTTTCCCTCAAAAAGAGAGATGGCCAAATCTTCAGGTAGGCATCATTTCATCCACTGTCTAGGCTCAACTATTTGCTGTAAAGGCAATTCCACATATCCACATTCTGCTACATATGTTATGTACACAACCCAAAAATGCAGTTCTTCCGTGCTCCAATCATTTCAGGTGTAAACATATGATTTGGTTAGGATGTTTTCACAAGGAACATGAAGTAATAAAGGGCACTGACTAGAAAGCGTGCCACTTGAGATCACCCTTCCATTGCTCTGAGCATCCTTTTAACTGAGAGTGGCTAGATGTCGCTGAACTACATCTCCCATCATTTCTTGCTACTGGTAATGCTAGCTGGGGCTGCTGGGAACTAGAGTTCAGCAACGTCTGCAGTAATACAGGTTAGCCACCCCTACTTTAAACACCACCCAGCTTCAAACTAACAAGATCTGTGTCAGTCCCAGACTTTAGGGATCCCGTGGCAAGATGCCCTTAGTGGACTTTGGGTCCCACTGTTTTCTACTGTCACCACTGCCCATTCACTTGACCTCTGCATCATAGCTCAATCCATAGCATGGGGAAAAGAGAAGCCATGTGGAAGCTTCTTGCTCCTCACACTGTCCCCATATTGGAAAGAGCAAGTGACTAGGCAGCAAGAGCAACGAAAAGAATAGGGCCAGAAAGCTCTAGAACTCAGTAGCAGGCCCCAGCAGGTATACATACGTCTGTGCTGGCTTCCTGACACTGGCCCTGAACAGGAAACTGACCTTCTGTTACACAAAAACCAGAGATAATTGAAAGTGAAAGAATGGCTGAGACAGGGGTGAAATAAAGTCCTCCAAACAGCATTGGCCTTCCAGGGAATCTCCACCCAGCCTTTGTAATAAATATTCTGTGCTGTCTATTGTCCCCTTTCATTCCAACTTGGATTCCAACATGTAGATGTCATACTATCCCATTCATCTACTTCCAGGAAGAGAGGGAAAGGCAAGCACAAGGGTACTGATCTTGTCTGTCTAAGATGAAGGGGAAAGAATCAAGTGTGTCTCTCTGCTCGTTAGTCACTTGTCAGTTTTGTCTTTTTGACCGAATAGCGCCAGGTAGCATGGGAAGCCAGATATTACTATTCTGTCAGGGGATGCAGGCTGGAAACATCCATCAATTTTACAATACAATAGTTCCAGTCAGCATATCATCCCTTCAGGGTTGGGGGAAAGGCAAGAAAAGTTAGGGGCTGTCCTTACCTAGTAGCTGCAGGAGTGGAGAGGCTATCAGTGTTTTTATTCCATGTTCCAATTTATCAGGAGTTCTATTTGACTAGGGAACTTAGGTGAGGTTTTTTTAAAAAGTCATCTAGCTTGTGTCATAGCTTTTTTCATTGTTTTCAACTAAGGTCCCCAACATCATCTCTGTGGGTATAAAGGCACCCTTGAGGACTTTTCCTGCTGCCTGTGAAGTCTCAAAGCCTCTTCCTTGCCCCCAACAACTGCCCCTCTCAACATGAGATGGCAAGCAAGGACTGGTAACTTTCCCGCCTTTTGAAAAAAGCTGAAGGATGCCAAGGGAAAGAATGCCACACTCTTTTATTTCTTTCAACTCAATGTGGGAGGAGGAAAATGGAGCAACCCATGGGGAGGCAGGGGGAGAAAGTGGGGTGTCATAGAAGATGCCCATGGACATCTAATCCAGTAAAATGGATTCCCCTGAAATTGTATTCCCTACCCCACACCCCAGGATTCCCTCCAACCCAACCATCATCAAATTATAGATCCTATCTGTCTCCACTGACTTGTAAAGATTACAGATCTAATGCTTTCTAGCACTGCTGTGGTTCAAAAAAAAATTGATCAGAGATATGGGTCCTTATGGAAGCCATTTTTAACAAAGGATCCCCTCAAAACTAACATTAAATCATATATACGCTCTGTAATTTATTGATGATTTTGTTGTCATTCTCTGTAAAAATCTTGAAAAACCATTAGGATCTGTGCCTTGGATTAATATTTTTGTGGTGATGGCAAACACTAGATCTGAGACTTGCTGTGAAGTCTAACAATAGTTGTTTTGGGTGGAAGGGTGTACAATTATGCAAATTGAATAGGATCCCTTTATTTTTAATTTTTATTTAACAGAATTCATATACTGCTTAATTGTAAATAAAACCTCTAAGCAGTTTCTATTGGATCTGACTTTTGCGTACACCCATTGGAAGGGCAAATAATTTCTGTGTGTGCGCCCACTCTGGCAGGAGTAGGGAACAGTGACCCACAGAAGCAGAGAGATAAGCAATCAGAAGGTGTGAGGCTCACAACATTCTCTCAAAATTCATAATATGCCCACAGGCCGAAACAGGTTGGCAAGTCCCAATATACAAGTTAGTTTTCCTCAGCCCAGGATGAACTAACAAAAAAGAATCAAGAGCCCATGGAAAATAAATAAGGCTAAACAGACACCAAAGTATTGCAAACAGCAGTTGGAAGGTGAGGTAGGAGATATACAAATGAACTGAAAGCAGAGACAAACTACACATGCTCCAATTCTGGAATTAATTGAAGTAATTATCTTAGTTAAATCAACATTTAAGAGGAACAGAGTGAACCCATAGAATAATAAAAGAGAGAAGAGATTTATTCTCATTCTTTCCACACAATCATGTCTGATATGTGTTCCAGGTGCCTTCAATAAATGACCCAATTTCATTTCCATCTTTGTCCAGTAAGAGCCAACATTTGCCAGAACATACTAAAATGCATCCATGGCCACAATCTCATTCCTTATGGAGCAGGACTATTTCTTTATCAGTGAACACAAATAAAATTCATTTGCTAATTGCAGCATTCTGGGAATAAAGATTTCAATAAAATCTGCTAACTTGTTCAGCCTTGTTAAAATAGAGGGGAATGCCTGCTGGCAATAACTTTTTGCTGAAATAATTATTATTCCCTTCTATTATCTTACTAAGGCTGAGTAAGGTCATTTCCAGACAACCTATATAGTTAGCATTCATTCTGATTTCTTTGTAGGGAGGTTATATGACATTGTATTAAGCAATTGTTATCCCAGTTTCCAGTGCATTTCCCCATCATTTTCCTTAATACAGAAAGTACAGGTCATTTGTTGGGGGCTGGGATTGGAAACAAATTTCTCATAAAAGGGCACAAAATCCTGTTTAGCTGCAAAACCTTGAATTTGCCGTAATAGAAAATGGGCTCTTTGTCCCTTTCCCCCAGCTTTCACAGAAAAGCAGGACCCCCAAGTTTCCTTAAATTTGTTTAGCCCTCATCTGGGTTAATTTGTTAAGAGTTATGAAGACCTAAAACATTTCCTTTCATTCTTTAAGCAGTCTGCTTTTGTTTTACTGAAAATTGTGCAGTGAGGACCCAGCTGGTATGGAGATGAGTGCCCTATGAATGCTTATTGGTTGTAATTACAGATTACAAATACATTGGACCTAGTTGTCAAATATGGGCCTCATAGTAGGTCAGTCCATTCCAAATCTCACATCTGGATAATCAAACTATCATTAAATCACATTAGGTGGGCAGTTATACAACTAAGCACTCATGCAAGAAACCAGTTCTGTGGTTTGTCATCCTTATAAAGCTTGTAGCTTAAAAACAAGGCTCAATGACTATTTTATTAATATAAAAACATATATAAAAGCATTGGCAGTGTAATTTATTCATCCTAACCAGAGTGGAAGTTAAGGCATTGCTGGCACAAGTAGGCTAGCCCTGGCTAGGCTAGAGTAATCTCAAAACTGCAAATAGGACAGTGAACTGTGTTTATGGCACGTAACTTATGAAGCAGTCCTTTATCATAGCCTACATAAAGATTAAGGGACGCAGGTGGCGCTGTGGGTTAAAGCCTCAGCGCCTAGGGCTTGCCGATCGAAAGGTCGGCGGTTCGAATCCCTGCGGCGGGGTGCGCTCCCGCTGCTCGGTCCCAGCGCCTGCCAACCTAGCAGTTCGAAAGCACCTCCAGGTGCAAGTAGATAAATAGGGACCACTTACGGGTGGGAAGGTAAACGGCGTTTCCGTGTGCGGCTCTGGCTCTGGCTCTGGCTCTGGCCAGAGCAGCGATGGCACGCTGGCCACGTGACCCGGAAGTGTCTCCGGACAGCGCTGGCCCCTGGCCTCTTAAGTGAGATGGGCGCACAACCCCAGAGTCTGTCAAGACTGGCCCGTACGGGCAGGGGTACCTTTACCTTTACCTTTACATAAAGATTGATGGCTGTTTCTCTAGGGAGTAAGATCTAGTATATTGACTATAAATGTGTGATCTGTAGCCCAGGAAGTCCCTGCTTCGAATTTCAGTTTGGCTACAAATTCATTAAGCGGTCTTCAGGAAAACTGCTATTCTCCCAACTCGTTCTCCCTCTTCTGCAACATGTGAATAATACATATAGCCTTTTTAGGGCTGCTAAAAGGTTTGCTGTGGAAGTGGGGAACTTGTGGCTCTCCAGTCAGTAACAGCTTGTGAGGTGGTGTGGGTCAAATGAGAGGGGCAAGATGTTGGGAGTTTGGTGTGGTGCAGTGTGAGCATCAGATTCTGTTGGGAAGTCAGGAGAGGAACAGTGGTCCCACTGTACCACCTCAGCTGTAGCTACTGCCTGCAGCCATGCTAACTGGAGCTGGTGGGAGTTGTAGTCCAAAACATGACTTGGTTGGTAAGCAACAATATGAGAGACTGGGAAGAGACAGCAAAGAACAGAGCACCAAGTGTGCCAACAAAATGTCATGAACAGATACAATGTGCATTCTCAAATTAACCATTATTTGCAGAATCTCAGAATAAGAAACAAGTATACTGAGTTTGGCACCACTGGCATGCCACTAAGGAGGACTTCGCACCAGTGTTGTTCTAGGCGCATTTTGCAACAAGAAATTTCATTAGCGCAAGCTGTTTTTGAGCTCTGGGCGCAGTACTGAGCCTAAGATTTCAAATTAAAACTGCAGAGTGGAAGGAAAGGAGGACCCTTTTCTGCCTCCCCACTTCCAGCTACTCTCTGAAGACTGGAGAAGAGACCCTCTTGAGAATATTCAGGAGGGGTGGGCAGGGGGAGGATATGTGAAAAATGAACATAATATTTAAGCTGCAGTTCATTCATTTTCAACTTTGTATGCTTGTTATAAAAAAGTGTGCCATTGCGGCACCCATAAGCTAGGTTTAGCTCCTAGCTTTCATATCTCAGTTTCAAACACTGCTTCCTACCTTCATGGCCCCTGTTCCTCATTCCAACATTATGTGGTAAAGGACCCAAAGTGCAAAATGTGGACAAATGGAGAGGTGAGATTCAAAGCACAACTTCTTCTCTTCCCTCTCTCTACTTGATGCACGTGTAAAGAGGATGCGGGGGGGAGCTACTCCCAAGTCAGTGGGGACCTAGAATCTATGTGGTCAGTTCTATCTTGGGCTCCTTGAAATAGCCTGAACAAATGACTTTTCAACCTGCACTTCTTAAGCCCCACCACCAAGGCACATAGTGTAGAAAGACACCTACTTTTCACTATTTTAAAATAACATCCTACATTTGTTTCAAGACTGTCACCTAAATAGATTACCAAAAATTGTATCTATGTTTTATGGGGGGAAAGCATGCCTGGACTGTTTGCTAATCCCTTGAGTGGAGCAGCCAGTCTTGTCCACTGCCTTAAAGCTAATCTTCCCCATAGTTTGTTTTTAGGTATCCATGTTGCCTTAAAAACTTGGGGGTGGCAGATGTTATTACCCTTGCTAACAGATTGACTCACTGTTATGGCTTGAGAGATATTATTCCTGTACAAAGACATACACAAATTTAAAGGCTATATAAAGCGTGTAGTTACAGTAACTATTCATTCTCCCTTTTCTTCATTTTGGAGATTCAGATACTGTTGATAATCAATCTAGTCTAGCAGCCAGAGGAACACAAATTGCGATGTTATATCAATTAAAAGGTTATTGGTCTCAAATACTGTCAAGAGTATGCACAATAAATAATAAAAAAAATAATGAAATAAATCTATACAACCGATGTTTTGCATGTATCATTTCTTCAGCTATGATAAAGTGCTATGATAAAGCAGACTTGAATGATAAAACTGGTATTTTTTGCAATTATCTCAGTTATCACTGAACTAGAAAATGACTGCAGTCACAATCTATTTTAAGATACAAAAAGGCCATTCCATTGGCAGTTATACAAAGGATTTGTAACTAACCAATAAAATGGCTACTATTTACATATGGGCAAATAACCCAGTTGTTTGGTCTTTTATTAAAAGGATAATACAGATGGACTTCAAGATCTCATCAAGTAATGATGAGACTCAAATCCTACGCCACTAGGAGTCTCTCCAGAATATAAGATTCTCATCTAAGAAAAAAAGAAACTCTCCCATTTGCAGTATAGTTGCAGTATAGTTGCAGTATAGTTGAGTCAGAAGGGGTACCCAGCTCCCAGCCCTGTTTTCTGACTGCAGGAAGCTACAGTAGAAGATCCCAGAAAAAACAAACCAAGAACAGCAGTCAGTGAAGAAGTAGCAAGATGAATTTTCTGATTGACACTAGTGGCAGGGAATTCCTTCTCATCTGGGAGGTAATGCTTCCCTTGCCCCCATGATAGGCTGAGGGTAATACATCCCACAGCATTCACAAAATCAGTTCCCATTTTTTAAAAAAGTTGACACATAGTGACCACTATTTGATAGCTACCACATAAAAAGCGACTGTAGTGAACATGACAACAATCGTGTGGCAACTGTTCAACTATTTACACCATTCACCGCTAAAAGTGTACTATGCATACAGGGGGTCAGTGAGACCTTATGCCTTCTGTTATATCTCCTTCCTTGCTGAGATGAAGAGGATACCTCTCTGCCTTTGCCCCAGAAGTGTGATTCATCCTTGGTAGAACGATTGAACCACAGTAATCAAAGCTACAGTCATAAACTTTAGGGGAGATGTACCAACTAATGCCAAAAGTAAAATACATGCTTGAAATTTAAGTATCATTTTTGTAACTTTTTTGTAAATCTTACCTGACAAAGCCAACAGATACAGAAACTCTCTTATCTCATGGAGGCATTGTCTCACAGGCATGAGTAAAACCACTGGGGAACTGTAACATGTGTTTTGCAGAAGCAGACCTGTTTCAGGTTTTGAGGAAAATAATGAATGATAACTTAGGAAGCTTCCACTTCTCAACCCAGCCTCTGCAGCACCAACATTCAGAGTATGCCACCTCCTGTGGCCTCTCAGTCTGGTTGACAATGTGACAAGCAAGGCAGCCCGAGCCTAAGGCAGAAGGTCCAAAAGTCATTTCTTCTTGTGTCCTGAGGCACTGGCAGCTATACTGTGTTCAGCCATACTGGACATGACACATCCACTCCAAGACCTTTTGACCCAGTGTCTAGACTCTGGGTCAATGGAAAGTTATAGGTCACTTACTAGACTCTGAAGATCACTGAATATTTGACAGGTGGTAAATAACTATTAACAGTCACAAAACATCTCCAGCAGAAAAGAAAAGAAAATGTATGAAGCCTAATGGGAAAACAAACAGAAGAACTAGACACCCTGAATTTCGGGAATATCCATTAAAAATAAAAATATAGAGTTGTATGTATAAATAGTTTAAATACAAAGCTCCACTATTTCACAAGTTCTTCAAGAGGCCTTTAGGCTAATTCAAACAATCACGTTTGCATTAGTGCCTGACTTTTTTGGTGGAAGAATCTAATCTTGTGGAACTTTTCATAAGGATTCTAGTCACCCCACCACCTCATGCTAGGCAAGATTTAAAACTAAGCATAAATGTTCTCCTTATGCCCACTGGTTCTGATATATAAATGCCTCCCACTTCCTAACTTGTATAGCTTACAAGATATAAATAAAATAAACACATAAGGATGACAGCTGGTGATGTGACAGCAAGAGGACTGAAATGGTTTCATCTTGCTAGAGCCTATCTTCACATTTCTGTCAGTGAAGTGGTGTAAAGAACAGTCCAAGGCCAATTCACATGACCTCTTTATGATGATTATGTAGTAAAGCCACCGCAGGTTGACTCTCCTTCCCCTTCCTTTTTTCGGCACTGACTAGTCTTGAGAATGTTCTACTACATCTCTAACATGTGTGGAGTCTACAATTCAGCACCTCCTAAAAAAGCTTTGAAATGTAAATGCAGCCAGGAGTGGTGAGGTGCTATCTCAACATGTCTCACAGCATTCACAAGACCAATTACTAAGCAAAAAGAAAACACATGGTGACTTCACCATTTAACAGCCATAACATGCAAAAAGACTGTAGAGAACTGAACAACAATTATTACAGTCTCTGGTAAATGTTTCTCATTTCTCAGATAATTATACACAGAAATGGGAAAAAGTCAGACAGTTCAGAATTTGGGGAGGAATGATTCACCTAGACGTGGGAGAGAAGCTATGAGACACCCCCCATGAGACCCCCGCAGCCATTTTCTCAAAACTAAAAATCCACCCACAGTTCCAAAAAGACGGGATGCTTCCACTGACCATCTGAAGAAAGGACTGAGGGAAGTAATTTGGAATATCATATATCTGCCTACGTTCCTCCACGACTGGGAGGTGGACAAAACTTTCTATAAATTGCTTCAAAGCCCTGACTGGCCAAAGGTTCTGCAATACTGGTGTAAGGAAAGGACACTAAATGGATCTCGCAATGGCGGGCAAGTGTATGGGCGTTATTACCTCTAGGTTAAATTATTACAATGTGTTATACACAGAGCTGCCTCTGAAGTCAGTTTGGAAAGTTCAGCTGGTGTAGAATTCAGTGGCCAGGTTGCTCAACGAGGCAAGGCAGTTTGAGCATATAATGCCAATCCTTGACCGACTGCACTGGTTGCCAGTTAATTTGTGGGCCCAATTCAAAGTGCTGCTTTTGACCTATAAAGCCTTAAACGGCTCAGGACCACAATGCCTCAAGGACTGCCTCTCCCCACATGAACCAACCCAGACTCTGTGATCATCATCTGAGGCCCTTCTTCATGCGCCTCCTCCATGAGAGGTCCGGAAGGTGGCAACACAAGAACAGGCCTATTCTGCAATAGCTCTCTTTTGTGGAATGCTCTCCCTAGGTAGGCTCACCTGGTGCCTTTGTTACATATCTTTAGGCAGCATTCAAAAATATTTCACTTTTCCCAGGCTTTTGGCTAATTAAACAATCTATGGCCTTCTAAACTGGAGGTTTTTGTTTTTGTTTATTATTATGGTATGCATTTTTGTGTTTTTATATTGTAAATCATCCTGTGATCCTTGGATGAAAAGCAGCATAGAAATTTAACAAATAATAAAGATAATTAGACAAATTCTGTAGTCTCTCCTATTTAATCACAGCAAATGTCGGTTTTAGAGAAGGGGTGAGAACCTTTGGCCCTCTAGATGTTGCTGAGCTACAACTCCCATCAACCCCAGCAAGCATGGCCAATGGCCATGGGTGACTAGAGTTTTAGTGCAGCTACATCTAGAGGAATAAAGGTTCCCCACACCTGTTGTAGAGTAAGACCTCCAGATATGCTCTCAGTGAATTATAAGAAAGATATGGCATTAGGTGCTACTGGTACTTGAAATGTGCAGGAAACAAGCCATTACAGTATTTAACAGTGAGCCCTTGAACCAAGCCAGAAGTAAACTGTAGGCAGCACAGTTGCATTAAACCATAGTGAGGTGACTTCTGAATTTTAGTCAAAGCATAGATTTCTGCATCCTGCAGTAACTGAAAGTTTCTGAGCTAACTTCAAGGGCAATCCTGCAAAGAGACTATTAACAGTAGTCTAAACAAAATGCTACAACTATATGAATGATGAAAACAAAATGTCAATCAGTGAAATTGGGTTACAGTCAACCCACCAGCAAGCAATAGTAGAAAGCACTCCTGAAGATTTAGAAGAGCCTCAAAAGCATTCTTGTGTCAGAATGAATCACACAGCGATTGCCAATGATGTCTGGTAGGTAGCTGGGTGTTTACAATTCCGTATAGAAGCACTTAATTCCAACAAACATCTGGTGGTTGACAACCATCAATATCTTACTTCCTTCAGTAACTGGGGAAAAAAATCTTATTGGAACAGATACATATTTTCGTTTAGATCCTTCTCACTTTAGTTCTTGTTCCAAATATTAACAAAATGTAAGTGATAGTTAATCAACCCCCCATTCCAATATATGAAGAAGCATTCCCTTCCGTAGCCTATCAAATTGTACAGAATGCTGTTGCATCTCACACCATATCCTAGACAATCTTGACAGGTTTTGTTGTTGTTTAAAAAACATCAACACTACCAGTTACTGAGAATCCACAAACTGATGGAAACTGACATGCAGCTGGGGGCTGCCACCCAACATGTAGCCTGTCGGTTAAAAGCCATTGAGAACCAGCTGTCAGTAAACGTCTGTGGAAATGTACACGTCAGTAAGAATGGCAAGATGGGTCATAGGCAGTGCTTCCCCCAGACTATGTGCTTGATCCTCATTCTGAGACAAAAGAAAACAAGCCCATTGTTCAATCTCTGGAATGCGGACCAAAGCATAAGATCAATGTCATCTATGGAACACAATCAGGTTTCATAAATCCCTGGCAGCTGTTCCAGCAAAGAAGCCAGTCTTGCAAGAATTCAGGCTTTTTAAAAGTGGAAAGGGTGGGGAGGGGAGCAAATCAGTGCCTGGCCATGAAAACAACCAGATATATAATCTTAGAGCTATTAACAAGAGCACACTGAACTAAGATTAATTTTGTGATGAATTGAAAAGAAAGATTTTCCCCACTCTGCAGATTCCTACCATAAAATGCTACGTTAGGGTCAAGTTGAATTAGCATGGGACCTCTGATAAATCAAGGGTAGCATTGCTGCGATAAAGGAAGATACATCATCAAAATCTTAAGTGAAAGTGAAGAGGATAATCTTTGAAGAATATTTTGGATTCATAGATGAGTACAAAGGAAGCTGGGAACACAGAAAACTGCTTTATATACTGAGTGAGACCAGTGGTCAGTCTTGCTCAGTTCTGGCTCTTCAGGATTTCAGACAGGAGCTTTTCCTAGCCCTACTTTGAAATGCCTAGGACCTTTTCTGTTCAAAACATGTGCTCTACTGAACTACCGCCATTTCGCATCTTTGAGAATCCACAGATATGAACACATCAGTTAATAGATCTCTCTCTCTCTCTCTCTCTCTTGCTTTGAAGCATAGCAATCAGGACTTTAGTGCATACAGCACACCAGTTATAAGTAATATATCAACATTTCCTACCCAACTCATTGAGGCAGGGGAGACAGAGTTGTTCCCCAAGAGATGCTATGAAAATGCCATATCTTCTCCAAGGTACATAATGTCCCTAGTGGTCTGCTCCATGGCCCAGTCGCCAAAAGAAAGCAACATGGCTAGATCAGCTCTTCCTAGTCAAAAGACGTACTTTAAAAAGGAACACAAGCAAAACAATTCCATAAGGACCTCCCAACGTCTGCCTGGTGGTCTCTAGAGCTCTCTAAACTGCAAGTTCTATTAATCTGCAAAATGTGCCACTTGATTTTTAATTTGTGATACACAAACTGTGGAGCCATTAGGAGAGAACAACAATATAATTATTTTAACATGATTTACATGTGGAAAATAAAAACAATTGTAGTGGATACCTCTAGAGGCCACAGAAGTCAAAATTAGATTCTCTACATAAGTCACGTTAAATTCTCTTAAGACCTGCTATATTATCATTGAAATGCTTCACACTAGATTCTGCACCTGGCATTTTCCACTGTTGACCAGACACCAATCAAGATGTTGCTTTTGCCCATAAAGTCCTGAATGCCTTCAGACAAATATATCCAGGGAACATTTTCTTCCCCCATTTTGCTTTGGTTAAGCTGTTTTATTTTATCCATTCCAATTCAGCAAAAAAGAATTTGACTAAAAGAAAATTAAGTTATTAATTGACTTAAACTGTAATACCATTCAAATTCAAATTAATGACAAGTCACAAGCAACATTCCTTAATCCTTTCAGCACTTGGGAGACAACTATTCACTGTTCCATTTTGATGAGTATTGTATATAAACTTCACCTCCTTCCACTTCTGTCCCAATAATGCTTTCTTATCTAGCCCGCCTACTACTCTTCCTTATACATTCCCTATTATATGAATACAACTAAAACTAAATATACAAGGACAAAGACTTTGGAAGCATGTGGCTCCCTAACTGAGGACTTAGGCTTGCCCATAAGTGACATGATCATGAGTTCAACACAAGAGTTTATTCTCACCTTAAAACTTTAAGGGTGAAAGAGCCTTTTCACAAGAACTGGCATTACACTAGAGTCAGATATAAGGCAGATAGTTTAAAACAACCTTTCTAGCCTGGTGAACTCCAGATGTTTTGAATTACAACTCCCATCATCCCAAAACTTCTGGAGGGCACTAGGTTGGGGAAAGCTGATTCAGAACATCTGTTTCTTAGTCACTCTGCACTTCCCCCTGGTGGTTCCCACACATCCAACCTGTTTTTTTCTTTGGAATAGTTTTCAATATTTGATAACTTTTTTATTTATCATAGTTATACAAGCATATTTTCTCCCTTAGGACTCCTGAGCACTTTATAATCTACACATTTAAAAAAGCAATAGGCAGCATCATTAGAATAAATGAAGAACACAGCATCACAGAAGCAGCTAATTAATCAAATCAATTAAAATCCAACTTCCATGACAGTACAGCATTGTAGGCTGTGTTAATTCATCCAAAATAAGTATTTAGTCCATTAATCCAAAATAATTATTTCATATTTAGTGGAAGTGTCATTAATCTGGCCCAATTTTGTGATGTGTGACAGCACCAAAGAGGTCTGGCTAGCTTAGATGACCCCAGGGATCCTATAACAGTTATAGAATAACCCATTTACAGTGAGACTACAAAAAACTAAATAATAAAAAAGTGAATTCCAGTTTTAAAAGTATGCCAGGGTTTGGCTAGTTTTGTTCTCATGTTTCTTTCAAAAGGAAACTAAACTCAAAAAGCCCTGTCCCCAAGGAACTTCTCACTGCTTAAAGAAGTAGAATGAGCACAACATTTAATAAAATCATAGAATTGTAAAGTTGGAAGGGTAATCTAGCCCAATGCCTTGCAATGAAGGAATCTCAACTAAAGCATTCATGACAGATAGCCATCCAGCCTCTGCTTAAAAACTTCTGAGGAAAGAGAGTTCACCACCTCTCATGGGAGTCTGTTCCACCAGCAAACAGCTCTTATTGTTATTCCTAATTTTTAGTCAGAAGCTCCTTTCTTGTAACTTGAATCCATTGGTTTGGGGCCTACCCTCTGGAGCAGGAGAAAACAAGTTTGCTCAATCCTCCATGTGACATCCCTTTAGATATTTGACATTGTCTATCCTATTTCTTCTCAATCTCCTCTTTACAAGGCTAAACATACCCAGTTCCCTCAACTGTTCCTCATAACGCTTGGTTTCTAGACCCGTTATCATGTTGGTTGCCCTTCTCTGTACACAGTCTAGTTCATCAATATCCTTCTTAAATTGTGGTGCCCAGAACTGGGCACAGTACTCTAAGTGTGGTCTGACCAAGGCAGAACAGAGTGGTACTATTACTTCCCTCTTGATGGCTCCCTAGTGTTGTAGACTAAGGCAGGGGGCACTTTTTGTGTAAAGGGGTCTGTACATGCCTAGAAGTCTATACTAAGAAAGGCTTCATTGTTGTTGCTGCTGCTGTTGTTGCTGTTTCCATTTCCAGTGGGCAAGAGCAGGGCTTCCTGTACTGACATAACACCACGACATCTTGTACCATGCTGGTGCACAACACTTATGAATATGTATAGTGCAGCTTTATCAAGGAAGGCTTTCAAGTGTTGCAACAGAAGTCCATAATCTCCACCAAATCCAGATCCTTGTCTGACTCAGTACCTCTTTGGGCATATCTTCAATCCTGCCATCAAATTCTGGTTCAAAGTGGAATTGGGTAAGCCCCCCCCACCTCTCAAAAGCAGAACGGACTGAGGTGTTCCTATCATCTCTTCCCCTACCCCCTCTCTTTCTGCCACAGACAGCGCTACAGTATGGTTCACCAGTTCTAACTCTTGGACGCTTTTTAAAATTCCTGCAGTAAAAAATGAACCAGACTGGAGTTAGCTTTGATTGTGGAGACTGCATTAGTAACACCTGTCCTGCAATATGTGGCTTGGAACGATGGCATCCTCTACAAAGGGCAAAGACAGATGGACTTCTCAGCTAGAAAGCAATTAAAACACCTCTCAAGCTATCCAGTGTGCCACAGGACAGAAACCACAGAGTCCTAAAGGCCTTCTAATGAAAACATGGGGGGGGGTGTATTTTGTTTGGTGAAGATATTCATACACTCTGCACACGTGCACACAGGTACTCACACTGAGACTGCCACAGAGGGATAATTAAACTGAGAACATGAGTGAACGCTCCCAGAAATGGCAGGTTACAGTTTAATAAGCAGCTCACAATGTCATTAAAATGCTCACCCTGGGAGAGCATCTTTAGAGAGGCTTTCATTTGCATTCCATGACCTGATATTCTGAGAACTTGGCAGATAGGAAGAAAGAGCTGGCTTTTGGAACTAACAGGATCCAAGGCACCCACTCGCGTTTTCTCCCATCTTCATCCCATACATCAGAATCTCAGTGCTTCAGAGGCAACACATCACTTTTAGCAATTGCAGAAATGCTGATTGGAATAACAAAGTACTGTACCTAGCACTCTCTAGGTACTAGGAAAGCGGATATATATGATTGTGGAAAGAGCTCTTCTCATGACTATTTCTTGGGCTACCTATTTTCCACACATTTTTATCCTGACCAGCTTCACCACCCTGAGCAAAAGAACCACTAGCAAGCTGGAAAACAGGCAAAAATAACCGACTATGCATGGAAAACCTGTGACCTTTCACTTAGAAGACAATCCTAAAATGCCTCTTAACTGTAACTGTAACAGGAAAGTGATAAATTGGGATTCAGCTAATAAATCCTGTCTGCAGATGCCCTATAGGACATCCACATGTGCAACAGGCTTTCTTCCCTCCCCTCGGCATGCCCCTCAGAATTGGCTTGGGGGCTGTTGAGAGAGGGAGAGGAGCTGTGAGTTGTTTGGTCAAGCAAGCTGAAATACCTGCCATGGCAGAACAATTGTCTTAGCGCAACATTAAATTCATTTCACAGTAAGGCAGAATATACAGGCTTCAGTCCATTGTGGCATCAATAACCCAGCAGCCACTTTCTTCTCATTCCTCCCTGTAGGACTGCAAATCCCAAACTCCAACTCATAAATGGAAGCACACTATACTGGGAACTGTAGTCTGTTAAGGGTTCTGGGAACTGTAGCTCTGTGAGAGGTAAACTACATTTCCTATGATTTTTCAGGGGGAGTGGACGTGTTAAAAGTGCTTTAGATGTATGGTGTGTGTGTGCAGCCTGTACTTACCTTGCTGCAAATACAAAAGGATTGCCTAGCAACCAGCTGGCCCATACTTTAGCCTAAACAATTTACTTTATTGAGGCTGTTGTGAAGGCAAGTTCTGCAGCAGTTGAAGTACCACTTGCCTTACACATTCACATTTGGAGGGGTTCAAGTAAACAGGTGAAGGACTTGCCAAGCACAAATACAGACACCTATGCTAGAAAGGGCAAGAAGCACAGGACCAAGAAGCTATCTGCAAGATATCCAAAAAGGCAAGCCAATTAGAGCAGGTAGCTCAGAATGAGAGGCTCAAAATAGATGTTGCAAAAGGTGGGAGAGGGAAGCCAGATGAAAGAGAGCAGTGCAGAATTTTTCCACACATTTCCTGTCATTTGTTGGGTTTCAGGCTCATAAATAAGTAATGCTAAAATTACCAAAGGAAACTGGACATCAGTAATTCATAAGTTCCATTCCTGCTTGGCTGCAGAATGGCCAAAGAGAGTCTTGTCCTATGTACCTCTCTGTAAGCCAGTTTCCTCTTATAAAAATCAAATAAACACATTTTATATCTTACCCTTTATGAATGGCTTAGGGCAGGTTTTAACATGCTTGTGATCAAAAAAATAAAAACAGAGTCTAAAAAACATAAACTGTAAACTATCAAATATCACAAAAAAACAGACCTTATTATAACCCCAACCAATTCCCCCTGCCTCCCATCCCAACCTGATAATAAATGCAGTTGCTAAAAGCTAACAAAAATAGAATTGCTTTATAATTTGTTTGGAAGATGCTCGAGTTGGGCTTTAATGAATCTCCAAGGACAGAAAGTGAGTGTCATGGAGTTGCTGTCAGTCATCCTTCGAGATTTTAAAGTGACACAGGGGAAGAAGTAATTTGTTAGATATGAGATGCCAAAAGGCAAACTATCACCAGGTCCTGCAAGCAGGTCATCAACACCTCATGATAAGTAATATCAAAAGGCAATGAAATATCCAGTGGGGTCCATAGGACATTATTTACCCTGTTCATCTCTGGGCTCAAAGAGTTGTTCAGCGCTAGAAAATAAATCCTCAAGTCATACCTGGGCCAGACTAACAGTTTTACAGAAAACTGGTAGCATCTTGGGGTGTCTGAAGTTACAGTGACCAGCACAAGAGGACTGAAATAGGGCAGTGATTCTTCCTCAGTGGTGCCACACAATCAACCCAAATAATCCCCATCCCTAGGAGTAGCTGGGGGGGGGACAGCTGCCCTCCCAATCAATAAAAATACATAGCTAACTGAGGTTCTACACACACACACACACACACACACACACACACCCTGCTTTAAAGCTCTGTGTCCAAACGGGGCAAAAGGTAAGTGTGTATAAGCCCTCAGTCTGGTAGAGCTGATGGAAGAGCTGGGTGACACACACACACCCCCACTTTGACAAACTGCCCAGAGCAAGGGAAAGCAGCAGCTCCAGAAACCTTTTATCAGCTGATGGCACCAGACTGGTCATCTGCTTTCATCTGATTTTCCAGGCCAAGAGAATTATAGATTGACAAATGAATGCCACAGCTGAAATTGTCTATAAGAACTGTCTATGCATTCCCTCACCTGAGCAGCAGCCACTAAGAAGGAAGAAATCTGTGACCAATCCAAAGGCCTCTTGGTTTAAGCCTAGAAATGTCTGACAGTCTGCATGCCTTTGAAAGTCCTTCCCTGGAATTTCCAAGCTTGCAATTTGTATGCCCTTTATCCACTTCAGCCCCTCTACTGGCTTAGGTTTCACAACTTTTTTTATCCTCCATTCTCTCTTATTAAGCCCTTTTTCTGGTTTGTTGTTCTGTTTAAAAAAGACACTTCCCATCCCCTTGCCAACTTGCTGCTCATATTGTGCTGCCCTCAGTCATCATCTCCATTCTCCACCATTCCACCTTAAGCTCTCTCTTATTCTTTTGTCTTGTTTTTCCATCTCTTTCCATTTTTAAATAGGCTGTTAAGTTGCTTGCCTAGGAAGAGAGGTGATCCATTTGAACCAAATCCTTCTCTCTTTCTCTCTCTCTCTCTCTCTCTCTCTCTCTCTCTCTCTCTCTCTCTCTATCAAAAAAGATGGGGGGAACCAGAGCCTTCAATTCATTTACAACACGGAGACCCTTTGAAGAGACTTCTTTTTCATAAGCCCGTTTGCCTGCTCGGTGCATCCCGCAGGGACAAAGCAGCAGAAAGGGGGTCTCCTTCGCTCAGCTCGCCTGACCTACGACTCTCATTAAGAGAATCTTTTCAAACCAGACACTGCAAAAATGTCTTGCTTGCGCCTCAGTTGCTTGGGGGAGGTGGAGGGGAGCTATTTGGAGAAGCTGTCTCCATGGCAACACATATTCCCATCAGAAAATGTGCACAGGTCACCTGTTTCTGTGAAAGTTTCTCTCTTGTTTTCTTTCCCTGTCTCTCCAACAGGTGCCAGGGGAGCAGATGCTGTTTGCCACAGGAGCCAGGAGGGGATGTGAGAACATCCCTGATTTGGGAGCAATGCCTCAGGAAAGCCATCCCCTCCCCCTCCCCCCCAAACCCTGGCTGTGAAGTTGGCAAATGTCTACTCTGGTATGTGAACAGTAGCAAGATGCAGAGATCACAGTGCTCCATATTGTGGGAGGGAAACAAGAACCTGACACTTCTGAGGGCTCAGGTGCAAACTTGAATGAAAGGGGCAGCCAAGTGACAAGCCTGGTCTCCAGGTGCTATTCATGTCAAACCTGCCATTGTGAAAAGCAGTTCAAAGATATGGGAAGAAGAGGGAGTTTTAAGAGAGGAGCATGATACATTGGCAGAATTGGCTTTGCAAGGAAACCAAGCTGTAGGTTTAGACAGTTCTGCTAAAATGGCTTTCACCCTCTTCCTCCAAGCGACAGAGGTGAGACCCACCTAGGGAAGTTTGAACAGTTTTTGCTTATTTGTGGTATATGGCTCGGGTGACTGCAAAAATTGCCCTCCTATAACATCCTAGATGTTCTTACACAAAATGGCACAAGGTGCATGGTACTGATAATGCATCATTTCCAGGGCTCCACAGCTGTATCTGCAGGCAAATCAGGGCCAGGAGATAGGCACACTGTTGATGTGGGCCTCAGTTCATGAAGGCTTATACTATAATAAGCAAGTTAGCCTTTACGGTGGCACAAGACTCTATATTGCTTTTGCCAGGATATTGGAATTAAAAAATCTAGCAATGGAGCAATTCTGGGTGCACTGGCCTTGTGAGAGTCCTAGACTCAAGAAAAAAATGAAAAGGGAAGCAAGCAAGTAGGCAAAGAGGTCTGGATAACTGTAAAAGAAGGTCTTACCTGGGCTGAAAACAGGTCCCCAAAAGAAAACAAAAGCAGCCCAGATCAAGGCACTCTTGCTATCATCTCTTGAAGAGATTCTAAATAGCTCTTTTTATTATTTTTCCTCTTAGTTTAGTACTGAATTGTAAACTACCTCAAATGTCACAGCAGAAAGGCAGCATATCAAAGCAACTCTGAAAAGCCAGTCTAATTTTGGAGAGTTACTGTAATATACAGTAGTGCCTAGACAAGTGTCACAGGTACTGGAAGCATGTAGCACACCCCTGGAAAGAACCTATGGGCTTGTCAGGTCAACATGCCTGACCCCTCCTCAGTTCAGTAAGACAAAAGACAAAAACTACACCAAGGCACGTGGCAGGGTTGCATATGCACTTTCTCATACTTTATACTTGACTCAAGGACAGACTCTTGCCAGAAAGACTGGCCACACTGGAGTTGAGAAACCGAAGACAGAAGTGCAGGAGACAGAAGGTTCTGATCTGTTGACTAGTCTACAACAGATGACCAAGCTTCCACTATTTAATACCAGGTCTGTCCAACCCAGCTACTTCAAGCTCTCTGGCAGTGACAGGAGGCCGTGTTGCACATCCCTATACCTTTACATCTGAAGGCAGCGCTGTTTAGGGAAGTTTTTAATGACTGGTGTGTTTTTTTTGGGGGGGGGTTGACTGATGTTTTAATGTATTTTTAATCTCTTGTTGGAAGCCGCCCAGAGTGGCTGGGGAAACCCAGCCAGATGGGCGAGGTATAAGTAATAAATTTATTGTTGTTATCATTACCATTATTATTATTATTATCAGGTTGAAAAGTGGTTGAAGCACACACTGATTGGATAGTTCACCAAACCAGGTCCAAACTTCAGGCCATTCAAACAACTGAGTCCCTCTATAGAATAGAGAGAATTTACTTTTTTAGGATTATGGTTCTAGGAGCCTCAGCAGCTAGAGACCTTGTATTTTTCCAGCTCTAGTCTTACATTCAGGAAATCAATAAAAGGTAAGGAAGAACAAGCCTCTAAAAAGAACAGGTAGTTCTGATAGCACTCCCTTAGTAATTAATCTGTGCTCTGCTCATTTGCCTCTGGTTTTGGTTAGAATCACAACTCTAAGATCCACAGGCACGCACCTAACTAACTCTTTCTTCCTCACATATTATCATTTCAAATTTCTGAATTTCAACTCCATATTTGTAAAAATGGAAAATCTTTTCTGTCTGCTTTGAGATTTACTTATAAATAGGGTCAACTGAAAGACCCTCAAACCTATAACTGACTAACCCTCTAATATGCCCCATAACCAAGTTACATTACCTCAATAACCTCATTCACAGAAACTCCATGACTGAAATCTGCAATAAAAATATCCAGTTTCAAGTTCCCAAGAGAGGCACACACACAAAGCAATCATAAATTTGATGCACATTTGCCCAAGATTTCTATCTCACTAGGTTGAAAAAGAAAAGTTTCAACTTAGGATAAATCTCTGCTCTTCATTCAGTTTGAAAAATATAAGCACCAAGGATTCTGGATGTATTTATTTTTTAAACCAGAAAGGCAGCTCTCATTAAAAAGCTACCAGGTGTTCCCAGCACTATCTGTAGCTCCTTCTTTAGCTTTAATGATTTCACTGCTTATGTTACAGATGCACTCTCCAGGACCTTTCCTGGAGCATCCAAATGTCATCTCTGCACCCTAAAGCAAGTGTAAATTTGGTAAATCTGATGTTGCTATTAAAAACGTAGACTTGCACATAAAGTGCACACTTAATACCACTGCTTTCCTTACTCACTTTCTACTCACTTTATCAGCACAAGCTACAACAAGGCTTGTGAATTTACCCATAGTTAGGGCCAAAGGAAACTAGTGTGCAAATGCTGAACAATGGACATTTGCCCACAGCCATTTATTATGGAAATGGCGCTGCCCATAGACGCAAATTCAGGCAATACCATCCCCATGAAAATGCCATTCCACATTTTTTCTACCCTTTAATCCTGATTTACCATGGGTAGGGGGGGTGTTATTGCAGAAACATTAAATGTGGATTAAAGGGGGGGTGTTGCATGTATATTGCTCAAAATATGCATGCATGATAGGCACTGAGGGCCCCTCCAGATGTCATTTTTTACTTCACATTCCATGATTATCTGTGTGCATGATGATATCAGGGCTATAATGCATGATCCCACTTTGAATAATATTTGCAGGTGCAAAAGTTTTATGATGGTCACACCACTTCATTTCCAATCAGTAAATATCTCATAATCAGTGTTAGAAACTGGGATACAAAAGTTAGGAGCAACATTGCTCCTGGGACTTGGACTGTAGGCACAAAAACAGAATGTCTAGTCGCCACTTTTTTATTTATATAGAGATTTCTTTTTTAAAGACACTACATGTTTTCTGTTTTAAAAACCAGATTTTGGCACAAATTTAATCCAGACATGTTTACTAACATGAAAGAAATAATAGTTTAGCATGGATTTTTTAATACAACTATGTGAGTGTCATAGCTACCTGGCAAGAGCAATAGGGGGAATCCCATAATGAAGGCTCTGTCATTTCCAACAGTCTATCCACCAATTTCCTTATAGGAATATTTGTGGGAAACAACCTGCTATAGGAGATATAAGAGATCTCATTGCAAACAATGATAAGTTGGAGTGGGGAAGATGATACAACAGGAAACACAAAGCACTGATGCTTCCTGGTGCCGTTGCAGGTCCTCTTTGAAGGCAGTCTTATATCCCCAGCCACATTATAAAGAAGGAAGTACAGTGGTACCTCAGGTTACAGATGCTTCAGGTTACAGATGCTTCAGGTTACAGACTCCGCTAACCCAGAAATAGTACCTCGGGTTAAGAACTTTGCTTCAGGATGAGAACAGAAATCACAGGGTGGCGGGGTGGCGGCAGCAGGAGGTCCCATTAGCTAAAGTGGTACTTCAGGTTAAGAATGGTTTCAGGTTAAGAACAGACCTCCAGAATAAATTAAGTTCTTAACCTGAGGTACCACTGTATTAGCACACAAGCATTGCTGTCTATGAATTTTTTTAAATGCCCAATTCAGCACACAAAAGTGTTGCTTTTAAAGAGGTAGGTGCAGATAGAGCCTTGAGAAAACATTTTGGAAGTATAGCTAGGGTTCAAGTCAGGCCAGTTAAGAAAGGTGGGTGTTTTAAATGTTATCTTTTTATTTAAAATAAACAAAAATAATCCAGTAAGAACAAAAATGCAATCTGCTTTTAAAATCAACTGTGATGACTTAACATTCTAAGATTATCAGTTAATAATGGTTTAAACAAATTGGTATAAATTAGGGAGAAAGGGAGGCAAGTACCAATCGACATCACCATCATGCTAAACATGTGGAAATGCCCTAGCTTACAATCAACACAGGAATTCTGAAATTCATGATCAGTAATATTTCCCCCCTTTGAAAAACATAAGCTCTCTTTCTCCTAACATCATATATTGCAATCCATGGAGGTTTCCAAGTTTGACTGTTCCTTTGTCTTCTCCTCAAGATCACCTGCATTCTAAGCAACATAGGGCAGGGTTGGGGAAGAGATAAAATTCCAGAGAATGGGGATGACCTACATGAAAACTGAATTGAATTGCACTGTCCTTTGGTCTTTAAGCAGTCTCTCCCTTCTGAACTAAGTAACACTCTTGCAGGTTACAGTATGTCCATTCAACTAGCTTCCTTATCAGAGATGGGGAATAAACAAGATAACTGAATGGCAGTCTTTCCAAAGAGTGTTCTTTGCTGGCTCGCAATAGGGCAAGCAAAAAAGCACGTAAAGCTGTCAATTCTGATGAAGGAAAACTCTCACACAGGGTGCTAGGAAACAGTGGCAAATGTTTTAGCAAGAGTCAGATAAGATTTTAGGGATGTGTTTTTTAGAGTTAAAAGTTTGTGATAGGGAATTCGTTTGACAGGAGATGGAAATCAGTTGTGCTCTATTATATAGGAGAAGATATATGAATGGAAACATTTGTGATGTACAAAACGTACATGGGAACCTAAATGCATTCCCTTCAAAATCACATTCCTGTGTTTCTCTCTCTCTCTTCTTCTAGGCAAGACTGTTGCTTTGAAATTGCCATGTCTCCTTTGTGCAATTTTACGGAGAGTCCAGACAATTTCATAAGCCACTTGCAATCCTCCCATGTTTTCTTACCTTCCTCTACCTTTTTTAAAAATAAAATAAAAAACCCACAGAAAATCTGCTAAGGAGGGGAAGAACAGAATAGCAGTTCAATCTCTTTGCAGGTATGGATAGTAAAATGTGTGATGGAAGCAGAGTGAGAAGAAATGTTCCCGGGGGAGGTAGATGACATGTTGGGACAGCCTCTCCTCCTCAGCTGCTTGCCATGAATTTCTGGTTTCAGAGCTGTTTCACATCCTGCACCATAAGTCCTTTTTCTCCTGATCTACCAGCTCTCTGCCTTAATTAATTGCTTCCTGTAATGAGGTTCCCTCAACCCACACAGTTCAAATAGTTATTTAATTAGTAGATTACTTTGAAAACATCAGTGCTTACTTCCAAGTACAGATGTGCAGGTGTCTCTGGCTAAAACCCTATAAGGTTGCAATCCATTAACCCTGGACTGCAGTTGGGCACAATTTGTTTTTAATGCAGTTATACTACAGTAGACTGACACAACTAACAAGGAAAAATCAAGGCTGTAAATTTTCTATCCATATTGTAACACTGACTGGATCAGGATATCTGATTAGGTTCCATTGTGAAATTAACTACACTGGAAAAGGGCATTTCCAGGTGAAATCCATGGGACCTACAGCCCAATCCATAATCATGTTAATGCAGAAGATAAGCTGCAACCCTCTTGCCCTGAGCTGCAGGCATTGTCTTTTTTTTTAAAAAAAAAAATACAACTTTTTAATTTTTTTCAATTGTACTGCTTCAGTAACTGCATACATGTACACAGGTACAAATACAAAATAAGGGGCTAAAATGGCACTGAGAAGCATCTGCTTCAAAATGTCAGAAGAGAAAGTGACGAATGAGGGGAAGGAGAGGAAACAACAATTCTCACAAAGCTTTGTCTTGCCCATAGTGCCATGCATACAGGCCCACAAAAAGGATAGACCCCTGAAGTGTGGATGGCTAATGCAATCCTGCTTGCAGTTTACAGCACTAGAGGCTCTCCATCTATAACAGTGGTTCTCAAAGGGGAGTGGATGGCATGGATGGCATGGATGGCATGGATGGCAAGTGTGGCAGAAAGATTCAAGAACAATCAAATAAACATTTCGGTATAGCATAGCATAGCACAGCACAGCACAGCATACTTTCTGGATGTCCCAAGATAATATTTTACAGTAGTTATGTTCTGTGTTATAGATTAAGCACTGCTAGGAGTTGTTTTTTTATTTTCTAATATATTTTTTTATGAATTAAAAATTTGGTGTGGCATGAACAAATGTTATTCTGAAAGTATGGCCCAAAGAAATGAATTTGAGAAGCACTGATCTAGAAGCATCCACCCACCCACCCACCCACCCACCCACTCACTCACTCATTCATACATACACACAAAATTGGCATTCTCTGAGGAAATATCTATGAGGCCAACAAACTTTTAGTTTCAAACATATTTAGCAAAAAAATCATCCCAGTCCTTTGGGGATGGTAAGAAAGTGTCTTCCACTGGTACACATGAAGAAGATTACAAGCAAAAAAACCCCCACGTTTCCATCATAACAGTGAATATTTCAAAACCTTGTGTAGAACATTATACCAGGAATGGGGAAATAGATTTGGTCTGTGGGCTGGACCCCTATCTCCCTAACATCCTCTGGGTAAAAGTTGACAGGTGGTAGGGCTGCCTACTTATCACCTGATGCCAGAATAATATCAGGTGATCCATGACATGGCACTTTAAAGTCTCCAATTGTTGAGTCTTCAAACCATTGTGCAGAGCTTCCTGCAAGTACAAATGATCAGTTGATTGTTAATGCTTACGGAGTGCCTGTACAACACTTTGAAGTCCTTAATATCAGATAACAGTCAGGGCTCAAAGTGCCATGCACAGCCCTCTGAAAGGACAGCCCATCAACAGTGATTGTGAAAGGAAAGGAAAAGAAAAAAGAAAAGCCATGCAGATCACTTATTGGCTCAGCCTTGACATTCCTGGACCTATTTCTGACATCATACATGACGTCAAGTTTACGGCAGGTGGGTATGGTTTCTCGTGGACAAAATGGAAAGGCCTGTCAGACCTAATTAGGCCGAACGGTCAAAGATTCCCCACCACTACTTCATACACTCCACTGATCCCGAAAGATAACTGGTGTCTTTGCAAAGTCTAAAGGAAAGACGGTATCACAGGTAAATAATACTTAACAGCCAGCAACAGAAAAAGGATTCAGGCTGCATGATTAATTGGAAATATATAATATAAGATAATGCGTATCACCTTCACAAGGCAAGGAGAGGGTTTTACCTAGCAGGCTTAAAACAGAAGACTTGTTACATAGGATCACTCACCTTGATGTATACGTCAAGGGCTGTGTGGACACGGTTCACTGCCAGATGGATGGACAGTGGAGTCGTGTAGGGAAAAGTTGCCATGACAACATGGCTAGGGGCTGGGAAGTTGATGATCTTGAAACCATACTTCAGAAACATGCGCACCACTTCCTCAGATGGCTTCTCTTCTCCTTCACTCAAGATGCTACCCACAAGATAGCGGCATTTCTCTGGATCCACCTTTAAAGAGAAATAAGGGCTGGCATTAGACAACAAAGGGCTTCAAAGGGCTCATGATACTGTGTTTAAAATAATGGAATAATACCAGTCTTATCATTCAGTGATCCTACCTATAGCTTAAGGCAGTGGTTCCCAAACAATGTTCTGGAGAGCCCTAGGGTTTCTCAGAAGCTTATTAGAAATGGCAAACATTTCCCAGCATGATAACTTGCCTACCATTACTGACATTTATGTGCAGCCAAAGAAGAGCGCTGTACAAATTGACCCAGAGCCAAACAACACAGTTTTGAGAACCTTTAAGTCAAGATGGGACTCTGGGTGGTTTATTAAATTGTGCATCCAATTGTCATATTTGCCTGAAAAGGGGGTTGTGGGGAAATTGCAATCAAATATAAGTAGCAAGCTTAGGGCTAGTTAATACATGAAGGGGTTAAAGGTAAAGGTAAAGGGACCCCTGAACATTAGGTCCAGTCATGGGCGACTCTGAGGTTGCGGAGCTCATCTCGCTTTATTGGCTGAGGGGGCCGGCGTACAGCTTCCAGGTCATGTGGCCAGCATGACTAAGCCGCTTCTGGCAAACCAGAGCAGCGCACGGAAATGCCATTTACCTTCCTACCGGAGCGGTACTTATTTATCTACTTGCACTTTGACGTGCTTTCGAACTGCTAAGTTGGCAGGAGCATGGACCGAGCAATGGGAGCTCACCCTGTCACGGGGACTTGAACCACCGACCTTCTGATCGGAAAGTCCTAGGCTCTGTGGTTTAACCCACAGTGCCACCTGTGTCCCACATGAAGAGGTTAAGACCAGAGAATTATATTCCTAGACTCAGTTAGGTCATGGGCCCTTGTCTCCAGAGAAGTAAAGCTTCTTTGTTCATTTTCTTTCACTATGTGAGATAGGATGTGCCTGAGCTTGCTTGCTACAAACTCAGATCATGTGCTTAGAGCTATTTCACTATATTTTGTATCCCACATTGCTGCTGCATAGAATAACTGTGCATAGAATGACTCTGACCTTTGGAGTTTGTAAGTAAAGCATTTAAACTTACGAACAGTGTGGTCTGTTCACTGCAAGATGGGTAGAGAGGGGAAGCACTGTAAAAATTGTGAACCATCCAGAACAAATTTGGGGGGTGTATAGGGAGAGGAGAGGGAGGGGAAGTTCCACTGTGCAGTTGGAAGTCCTTGCTAAAATGGAACAACTTTGTTGGATGCAACTCTATTCATTTAACATTGTGTGGTTTGGCCCTCAGTTTACACAGGAATTTGGCAAAGGTTACCATAGTTGATAACCTATGTGAACTGAGATGGTGACAAGGTTTCCCAAACTTGGGTCTTCAGCTGTTTTTGGCCTATAACTTTCATCATTCCTAGCTAGCAGGGCAAATGGTCGGGGATGATGGGAAATGTAGTCCAAAAACAGTTGGACACCCAAGTTTGGGAAACCCTGCCTTAGCAGATGCCAAGAGATTTATTGGCAAGACAAATCAATGTTAAAGGTCACTCTGAAAGTTGGCATTTTGGAAACCACTGCTTTAAGAAAGCAAAAGTTATTCTTATTACATTTGTTCAATGCTTTTTACCATCAAAGCAACTTACAAAAGAGCAAAATACAGAACTTCTGAAACACTTAAAAACCACAATGCAGAATAAAACATAATGATAAACACTTCAACAGAAATATTGAATTGAGTCTGAGGGATGCTTCACATATTGCATTTTCACCATATACATGCTTCATGCTTGCTGTAAGTGAAAGGCAAGCAAAAGCAAATTAGTTGTTTTTACTGATGTTTGGTTCTTGAATACTGTCTAATATCCAATAAAAATTCAACCAGTAACTATATGACTAGTATTTATCACTATAGATTGGTTAATTGTGCCATATTACTGTTGCCCTCTGCTACACAAAAATAGCTTTTCACCAACATCATAGGAGGCACAGTCACACAGCTCACAGCCACTAAGTGGAAAAAGTAGGTCCAGCTCTCATTAGTACTGCATTTAAAAATGATTCTCAGAATAAAGATGGAAAGATCAACTTTAGGAATGTGGTAAAGATTACTCCAAACTTAATTTCAGCCTTGTATCTCCCTTGGAACCCCAGAGTTGCAGTGAATAAGAAAGCACATATAAGCATGTGCCGGGTGCCTTTCTTCAAATACTAATAATCACAACATAAGCAGCCCGGTACACCTGGGGTTAGGATTAGGAAAAAGGTTTCCAGCTTAGAAGGGATGTCAAAATACTGGTAAGTTTGAGCGTTGTCACCACACATTTAGAGTATAGTCATGAAAATCATGTGTTTCCATGTTCCATTTGCTCATAGGTAATTTTACTGTAGAGTGGATGCTATTTGTCCCAATTTTGGATTAGTAGATTCTCACAAGTAGCCACTGCATATGGATTATATGCATTGAAAGGATTTCTGTGTAAACCTTATTTTTGGAGTAATGGAAGACAAAAGTCTATATAAGTTAAATGAATGTCTATGAATCCAAAAGGCTGGCAGTAGACTCTAGTCTGTCTTGAAAAACAAACCAGACCAAACTTAAGGGTCATATTATGAAATCTGAAAAATCTGAAAAAACTTTCTCATCTGAGCAACAGAGAGAATAAGTGCCTCACAGCAACAACTATGCACAACATAGACATTATCTGGTGGAAGGCTTCATTGACTTCTGTAGTGGCTGATCTATTTGTTACTCAACAATGCCAATTGTAGGAAAGAGACCAATTAAAGCCAGTGCCAATTATCTGTCTATTATGAGTGAAGCAACAAGTGAGCAGCAGCAGCTGCTGCCACTGCCAATCCAAAGGTCTTACTGCTCTACCTGCTAGCCAAGGACCATGCTGTGACATTTTAAAAAATATATGCAGACAGACTTTTAAGGAATCTGCCAGCTGAATATTAAAAACAAACCCCTGACATTCTCAGGGCCGTCATCCAGGCCAGCGCTGCCATTTCTGCTGCGTGCTGTGAATGAGTTTTCCTTTTCATTTTACTCATTCAATGACAGGTATAGATCACCATGGTCTTGAAAGCATGTTTTAGATGTTTTTGATGCTTTCCTAAAGGCACTAAAGCCAAGCAAAAGGCCAGGCAGAGGAAGAAGATGCTGTTTGCCAGAGACCAATTCTCCTTACTAAATATGGAAACGTGTGACTCAAATCAGGTCCCCCTTTTCCCACATCAGTAATAAGTATGGAGTTAAAAAGACTGATAATGCAAAGGTACAGTTAAAATACGTGGGGAGGCTTTGGGTGGCATTCGACTAAGCCTTTCTCAGAACAGACCCATTAAAATTAATGACCATAACTAAGTTAGCTCTATTAATCAGAGCTTGCAGGGCAGCAGCTGAAGAAGGAGCAAAAAGGGTTTTCTTGTGTGTGTGTTTCTTTGTGGCTGATTAGCTGCTCTCCCTGTGCAAAGGTGAGAGGGGGCAGGGTTTCTGTTGAGGCAGGTGATTAGCTGTGGGAGGAGCTTGTCAGAGCTTGCAGGGCAGCGGCACACGCAGTTTGATCCATCTTTTGGATTTAGGGGAGCTAGTCTCAAACGTTTGTTGGGGGAGACCTAGGGTTTTTTTTGGGGGGGGGGAGTTATTTGTCCTGTCTGCACGCTTCTTATGATGGAGGACCGCTGTAGCCACCCCCAATGACACGTTCTCAAGATGGAGAGTGAGGGAACAGCTGCAGTCGCCTGCGGTTCCTGCACAATGTTTGCCATCTTGCCAAAGGTTGCAGGCAGCTTTACCTGCAGCAATTGCATGTTGATTGCCCTCTTAAAAGACAAAGTCCAGCAACTGAAGGAACGTGTAGCTACGCTCCAAAGAACTAGAGAGCTGGAGCTCTTCTTGGAAGCAACAGAGCACACCGTCTCCACCAAGGAGGAGACAGGGGACTCCCCTGAGAAGGAGGCTAGTTCACCAACACAGGAGCCAGATATATGGAGAAACGTGACTCAAAGAAGTAGGAGGCCCAGGGTTCGCTCTGATTGTTTAGAAATACACAGTCGCTTTGAGGTCCTCTCCCCTAGCATGGAAGACGAAGAGCAGACTCCATTTGAGGATCTCTCCCTCATTACAGTCGATCAGGTATATGAAGACGAGCAGCAAAGTCAGTCCTCAGGGAATGTGCAGGCGACCTTGGAACAGACAGCTCACGGAAGAACCACAACCAAACCTAAGAGGAGGCGTGTAGTGGTGATAGGGGATTCCCTACTGAGGGGAACAGAAGCAGTGATCTGTGGGCCTGACAAGATGTCTCGGGAAGTGTGCTGTCTCCCCGGGGCTAAGATCCCAGATGTAACTGAACGACTGCAAGGAATCATAAAACCCACTGACAAATACCCCTTCCTCTTGGTTCATGTGGGAACCAATGACACTGCAAGCAATAGCCTCCAGAAGATCAAAAGAGACTACGAGGCTCTGGGCAGGAAATTGAAGCAATTAAATGCACAAATTGTCATCTCATCTGTCCTCCCAGTTGAAGGACGTGGCCCAGGGAGAGAGAGAAAAATAGTGGAAGTGAACAGCTGGCTTCGCAAATGGTGTAAACAGGAACGGTTTGGATTCTTAGATCACGGACTGCAGTTTCTTGAAGATGGACTTCTGGCAAGCGATGGGCTGCACCTCACAACGGTTGGGAGGAATGTTTTTGCCAAAAATCTCAGAAACCTCATCAGGAGTGCTTTAAACTGACTAAGGTGGGGGAGGGAGACAGTGCTCCTGAAGGTAGGAGTCTATCAATTGATGAAGATGATCATCCAAATGTCATAGACCAAATGGAGCAAAGAGCACGCAGACCTAGTGGTGGGAGGAAAAAATCCTTAAATAAGAGACACGGGGGAATGATTAATGGACTTCAATGTCTGTACACTAATGCGCAAAGCATGGGAAATAAACAAGATGAGCTTGAGCTCTTGGTACAGCAAACTAAATATGACATAATAGGCATCACTGAAACCTGGTGGGATAAGTCCCACGACTGGAATGTAATAATGGAGGGATACAATCTATTTCAGAGAAACAGACCAGACAAGAAAGGAGGAGGAGTGGTGTTATATGTCAGGGATGTGTATACCTGTGAAGAGATCCAAGATTTAGAACCTCAAAGCCAAAGTGAGAGCATTTGGGTCAAAATTAAGGGAGAGAAGAATAACAGGGACCTCACTGTGGGAGTTTACTATAGATCCCCAAGCCAAACGGAGGACATAGATGATGCCTTCCTGGAACAGATGGCCAAGCATGCAAAAGGATGCAAGATAGTAGTAATGGGGGACTTCAATTACCCGGATATTTGCTGGATGTCAAACTCAGCCAAGAGCATAAGATCAAACAGATTCCTCACTGGCCTTGCAGACAACTTTGTTGTCCAGAAAGTGGGAGAAGCAACAAGAGGAACAGCCATTTTAGATCTGGTCCTAACCAATGTTGATGACCTGGTTAGTGGGGTAGAAGTGGAAGGATCATTAGGCGCGAGTGATCATGCTCTTCTGAAGTTTACTATACAGCGGAAAGGAGCAGCCAAGCATACTAGGACTCAATTTCTTGACTTTAAGAAAGCCGACTTCATAAAACTTAGGGAAGTGCTGGGGGAGATCCCATGGACAGTAATACTAAAAGGAAAGGGAGTTCATGATGGCTGGGAGTTTGTTAAGAGGGAGATAGTAAAAGCACAACTTCAGGCAATACCAATGAGACGGAAACATGGAAGGTGCCTAAAGAAGCCAGGGTGGCTATCTAAAGAACTTTTAACTGAGTTAAGATTAAAAAAGGATGTGTACAAAAAATGGAAAAGGGGGGGAACCACCAAAGAGAAATTCAAACAAATAGCCAGCACGTGTAGACACAAAGTCAGAAAAGCTAAAGCACAGAATGAACTCAGGCTTGCTAGAGAAGTTAAAAGCAACAAAAAAGGCTTTTATTGGTATGTTCGTAGCAAAAGGAAGAACAAAGAAACAGTGGGGTCACTCAGAGGAGAAGATGGTGAAATGCAAACAGGGGACACAGAAAGGACTGAACTCCTCAATGCCTTCTTTGCCTCAGTCTTCTCCGATAAAGAAAACAATGCCCGACCTGAAGAATTTGGAGCAAATGATTCAGCAGAGGAAACACAGCCCAGAATAACTAAGGAGATAGTACAAGAATACTTGGCTAGTTTAGATGTATTCAAGTCTCCAGGGCCAGATGAACTGCATCCAAGAGTATTAAAAGAACTGGCAGATGTGATCTCAGAACCACTGGCAGTCATCTTTGAGAATTCCTGGAGAACAGGCGAAGTCCCGGCAGACTGGAGGAGGGCAAATGTTGTCCCTATTTTCAAAAAGGGGAAAAGAGAGGACCCAAATAATTACCGCCCAGTCAGTCTGACATCAATACCAGGGAAGATTCTGGAGCAGATCATTAAGCAAACAGTCTGTGAGCACCTAGAAAGGAATGCTGTGATCACCAATAGTCAGCATGGATTTCTGAAAAATAAGTCATGTCAGACTAAGCTGATCTCGTTTTTTGACAGAATTACAAGCCTGGTAGATGAAGGGAATGCAGTGGATGTAGCCTACCTTGATTTCAGCAAGTCATTTTACAAGGTGCCCCATGATATTCTTGTAAAGAAGCTGGTAAAATTCGGTCTTGACTATGCTACCACTCAGTGGATTTGTAACTGGCTGACTGACCGAACCCAAAGGGTGCTCATCAATGGTTCCTCTTCATCCTGGAGAAGAGTGACTAGTGGGGTGCCACAGGGTTCTGTCTTGGGCCCGGTCTTATTCAACATCTTTATCAACGGCTTGGATGATGGACTCAAGGGCATCCTGATCAAGTTTGCAGATGACACCAAACTGGGAGGGGTGGCTAACACCCCAGAGGACAGGATCACACTTCAAAACGACCTTGACAGATTAGAAAACTGGGCCAAAACAAACAAGATGAATTTTAACAGGGAGAAATGTAAAGTATTGCACTTGGGCAAAAAAAAAATGAGAGGCACAAATACAAGATGGGTGACACCTGGCTTGAGAGCAGTACATGTGAAAAGGATCTAGGAGTCTTGGTTGACCACAAACTCGACATGAGCCAACAGTGTGACGCAGCAGCTAAAAAAGCCAATGCAATTCTGGGCTGCATCAATAGGAGTATAGCATCTAGATCAAGGGAAGTAATAGTGCCACTGTATTCTGCTCTGGTCAGACCTCACCTGGAGTACTGTGTCCAGTTCTGGGCACCACAGTTCAAGAAGGACACGGACAAACTGGAACGTGTCCAGAGGAGGGCAACCAAAATGGTCAAAGGCCTGGAAACTATGCCCTATGAGGAACGGCTAAGGGAGCTGTGCATGTTTAGCCTGGAGAAGAGGAGGTTAAGGGGTGATATGATAGCCATGTTCAAATATATAAAAGGATGTCACATAGAGGAGGGAGAAAGGTTGTTTTCTGCTGCTCCAGAGAAGCGGACACGGAGCAATGGATCCAAACTACAAGAAAGAAGATTCCACCTAAACATTAGGAAGAACTTCCTGACAGTAAGAGCTGTTCGACAGTGGAATTTGCTGCCAAGGAGTGTGGTGGAGTCTCCTTCTTTGGAGGTCTTTAAGCAGAGGCTTGACAACCATATGTCAGGAGTGCTCTGATGGTGTTTCCTGCTTGGCAGGGGGTTGGACTCGATGGCCCTTGTGGTCTCTTCCAACTCTATGATTCTATGATTCTATGAATGTCCATAGGTCTACTCTGGGTAAAACTTAGATGAATAGCACAACTAATAATTACATACCAGAGACCTGCAAGAGGGAGAAGATGATATATCACATTTTGCCTTTTTTAACTTTCTCTCTCACACACTCAGGATGTTGAGGTCAAGCTGCTGATCATTTGCCCTTTCCCTTCCTTTTAAAACCTTCTACCCCCCTTCCTTACAGGACATATGGGTACACTGAACATAAGAAGAGCCTGCAGAACCAGGCCAATAGCCCATCCAGTCTAGCATCCTGTTCTCAGTGGCTGAATGGTTGCCTCTGAGAAATCCACAAGTGGGATTAGAGTCCAAGAGCACTGTCCCTTCTGGTGGTTTCCAGCAACTGGTATTCAGAAGCATACTGCCTCTGACTGTGGAGCCAGAGCATAACCACCATGGCTAGTAGCCATCGATAGCTCTCTTCTCCATGAATTTGTCTAATCCTCTTTTAAAGCTATTCAAGTTGGTGGCCATCACTGCTTCCTGTGGGAGTGTATTCTGTAGTTTAACTATGCGCTGCTTGAAGAAGCAGTTGCTTTTCGCTGACCCGAATCTTCCAACATTCAGCTTCACAAGTTCTATTGTTATGAGAGAGGGGAAAGAACTTTGCATTATCCACTTTCTCCATGCCATGAACAATTTCATGAGCTTCTCTCATGTCACCTCTTATTCACCTTTTCTCTAAACCAAAGAGTGCCAAACACTGCAACCTTTCTTCACTGGGGAGTTGCTCCATTCCCTTGATCCCCTTTTCTGAACTTTTTACAACTCTACAATAACTTTTTTGAGGTGAGGTGACCAAAACTGTGCACAATATTCCAAATGTGGTTGCACCATAGATTTGTATAACAGCGTTACGATATGGCCACTTCAATTCCTTTCCTAATGATCCCTAGCATGGCATCTACCTTTCTCATGGCTGCTACATGTCAACATCTTCTATCTAGCTGTCTGCTACGACCTCATGAATACATATTTTTAGGATCCACCTTGTTTATGTGATTGTAAGTGTTTTAATGTTGTAAACCACCCTGGGACCTTAAGGTGAAGGGCGAGTAAATAATAATAATAAAGCCACCCACCATCTTCATTTTCTTACAGTTATCTATATAAATAAGCATATGCAAAGTTTCTGCAGCTTTGTGGTATGGGCTAGTGCCTTAAATCCTTTAAGTACCATACAGAGACACTCCTGTAGAACAATATGCACATCCAGAAAAACTCACTCAAAATCATGCTATCAGGCTTCAAGTTACAAGAAAGAAGATTCCAACTAAACTTCAGGAAGAACTTTCTGACAATAAGAGCTGTTTCACAGCTGAACAGACTCCCATGGAAGGTGGTGAACTTGGAGGCTTTTAAGCAGAGGTTGGATGGCCATCTGTCATGGATGCTTTAGTTGGGATTCCTGCATTGCAGGGAGTTGGACTAGATGACCCTCGGGGTCCCTCCCAACAATAAATCTATGATTCTATAAGTCCCTTCTTATAGTAGATACCTGCCTAGCTTCAGTTGACTTCAGATGTTGTTCTTGTAAGAGATGGCAATACTTACAGTACACAAACTTTGGAACTGTAAAAAAAGGGTAAGAATCACTCCTCTAAATGGAGGCTAGAACAAGTAACCAGTACAGATTAGAATGTTATCTTCTGGATTACCGTTCAACCATCCAGACACTTTTAGAGCTGCTCCACACATTGCCTGTTACAGTAGCATCTTTTCAAGAAAGGGTACACCTGGTTAAAGACACTCCAAGGCACCAGATGCCCAGAACAAACCCTAATCTGGCCTAGATATAAAATGCACTCCTTCACTCTATTATATGAGCCAGACTGAACTGTGTTCCAACAATGCAGTCTACCAAAAGATATAGCAGGATGATACAATAAAACACTCAATAGTTTAGCAAGCTGAAAAGAAGAAGAAAAAATTGGTCTATTCAAAGGTAATTTAAAGATAAACATAACTTTTAAAGATCTGTGCTGTATTATTGCAGTTCCATTTTTCAGGACCAGTATATTAAGAAGTGAAATAATGTCACCATAAACTACACTGCTATCCTGCATTTATAGATTAGAAAAGAAGGCTATTTATTCAGACATGCAAGATGGAAGTGGTAATAGCAAGAATGACATCCAGGCATTCTGTCACCCACTCAACAGATACACCTGCCTCTTATATCTGTACAGAAATATCCCCTTTGGCAATTTGTCAGAGTATGTATGTGAAAAATAAGTGTTTAAAGTATTCACCAAGGAGTCAAGCTTGAGGGAATCAGACAAAACAAACCATCCATTTGCTTCTGTAATCCTTCTATAACCCTTATGAAACTGCTTAGTAGAAACACACCTCGCATCACTCATGCCAGAAAGGCAAACCAATCTAACTCTCATGAGCCATGGGAATAGTAGTCAGGGATGTAGGGCTTAGAGGCATAGTAGAGTAACTTTAAAGCAGAGTAAATTGAAGTCTAACCAGAGGATTTGCCCAGCAGTAACCTAACCTGCAACCAATATGTATATATTCCCAAAATATTTGGGGGCTTGGACACATACACATTTAATATGTGTCTGCAGCAGTTTACATTCCCATTTAATTTGCATAGTTCACATGACGGTTTCCCTCTGTAAATTCAGGTTCACCCGATCTGGGGATAATCCAATCAGTTGGGAGCCACTGGGCTCCAAGGCACTTCACTCGACATGTCACAGACTACTGTATTTGGTGTTTGGGGATGGGTGGATCAATGGTCACTTTCTGCCCTTCCCCTTTCCATGTCTACTATGTCCACAATGCTTTCACTCTTTTTTGGGCTGTGCTTGTAACTATTTCCAGTGTACTCCTGAACAAGGAATCCCACCCCCCTTTAATCCCTCAGATTTGCACAAAACCAGAAAACTGCACAAGCAAATCTTACAAAGTTACCCTGTTCGACATGAAACACTCCTACAGCAAGTATCAAATTCTCAGAGAGCAACCCTACACACCAAGGTGTTTTACTTTCCAACTCAACAGCTCTGTTCTCCTTTTCCATTTAACTGCAAAATTGGCACCAAACCCTCTCTGCCCCCAAACTGAGCTCTGCGGGCGCTCCAAAATCTGATGGATATTGTATTTCAAATGTTAGAGTGAGATTCTCAGCTGTCAGGAAAGCATCTCTGGTCATAAAGGACCACAGAGATTATTTTTGTTAGTGTTCCTGGCTGTCTCATTAGTTGGCCATTCACGCTGACCGAGATTGCCAAACTAATAACAACATTCACCTTGAAGTTCTTAACAGAAGCCAAAGTAGTTTAGCTTCAAATACATTCAAGCTGCAGGTACAAGACACAAAAGCATGGATATGCTTATCACTCAATAAGAATAGCCTACTGGATCAAACCAACGGTCTGTCTAGTCCAGTATACTCACAGTTGCCAGGTAGATGCCTGTGGGAAACCAGCAAGCGGAATATGAGCATAAGAGCATTCTCCCCTCCCATGGTTTCCAGCAACTGGTATTCAGAAGCACTGCTGCCTCCAAATGTGGCTGTAGAGAATAGTTATCATGGCTAGAAGCCATCTATTAGCCCTCTCCTCCATGAATTTGTTGAATCCTCTTTTAAAGCCATCCAAGTTGGTGGCCATCACTGCCTCCTAAGGGAGCCAGTTCCATAGCTGGACTATGCAAAGCGTGAAGAAGTACTTTCATTTATCTGTCCTGGATTTTCCAGCATTCAGATTCATGGGCTGTTCAAAGGTTCTAATGTTATGAGAGAAAGAAAAAAAAACTTCTCTCTATACACTTTCTCCACACCATACATAATTTCATAAACTTCCATTGTTTTGCCTCTTACTCACCTTTTCTGTAAACCAAAGAATCCCAAACGCTGCAACCTTTCTTCACAGTGGAGGTGTTTTATCCCTTTGATAATTTTGGCTGCCTTTTTCTGAACCTTTTCCAACTCTACAGTATCTTTTTTTGAGGTCAGGTGACCAGAACTGTACATAGCACTCCAAATGTGGTCTCAACAAAAATAGACTTTACATCAAGTTCTGTCCCTGTTGAGGTCTGCAGCGTGGTTCAAAGTATTTCCAAGTTACCAACATTCTCAAATTGTTAATGTACAAAACGCTGCTTGCTCAGTACACATTTTTAAACTGTTAGCATATCCTTTTCACAAAAAGGAAACATTTACACTTCCCATCAATGAAAGCCAATATACTTTGATCAAACAAGAAGCGCAAAGGTCCAACTTCCAATGACTCTCTTCTAATCAATTCTATAAATCTTTGAGAAAGGACTGAATGTTTGCAAAGTGGATGCTGCTGTTTGAACCACCCTTGACAGTATATGTGATTCTCCCAAATCCTTCCTTTGAAAGTGGTGTTATATTTCATAATTGTGGGGCGAATATAACTACGTCAGTCAAGTTCGCTGATTTTAATGAGGCTGCTCAGAGTATGACTTAGTTGCATCCTACCTCTGAGTGAAAACAGCCTCCATTTATAAATTCAAGAGCTATATGTACAGTGTAGCTCATAGTCATAGCCTGCCTTAGGGCATGTGCTTCTTTATCCTCACAACAAATCTGTGAGCTGCGAGATGTTGAATGGTCCAAGCTCACCCAAGAGCTTCACCACTGAGTGGGAATCTGAACCTAGGACTCCCAGTTCAAACCTCTACCACATAACACATTCCCTTAAGTTAGGCATGATGTGCCTGTTTGATATAAAAAAAATAGGATATCTGCTTTTTGTGCAGATTTGCAGAAACTAAGGCCTCATCCACACTTCCACTTGCCCCATTGCTTTCCCCCAGGAAAACCCGCTATTTACCACTGAATTGGAGTAAACGTCAATTGGGCTTTCTCTGTATTGACATTTGCTTCAATTTAGTGTTAAAGTGCAGGTTTATTCAGGGGGAAACTGTGGAGCAAAGGCAAAACCGCTTGGACCAGTGCCGAGAAAGCATAGGACAAGCGGAAAACCACCCAGACCCATGCTTTCTAAGCACAGGACAGGTGGAAGTGTGGACAAGCTCCAGCTATGCTTGAGTTTGTCTCTTTAGTACAGCATCCAACTCTTCTCCTACAATTGGTTGTCTTTAAAAACATTAGCAATCTGTGCAGGGTTTAGAAGAGGAATTTCTCTAGTGCAGTGATAGCCAATGGATTACAATTCCCATCATCCCTGACCATTGGCCATGGTATCTGGGGCTGATGGCAGCTCAGAGTTCAATACCATCTGGAGGGCACCACATTCTAGTGTTTCAGAGAATACTCTGGTTACAAATACAAGCAGGTAAAGGTAAAGGGACCCCTGACCATTAGGTCCAGTCGTGACCGACTCTGGGGTTGCGGTGCTCATCTCGCTTTATGGGCCGAGGGAGCCAGCGTTTGTCCGCAGACAGCTTCCGGGTCATGTGGCCAGCATGACTAAGCCGCTTCTGGCGAACCAGAGCAGCACACGGAAACACCGTTTACCTTCCCGCTGGAGCGGTACCTATTTATCTACTTGCACTTTGTGCTTTCGAACTGCTAGGTTGGCAGGAGCTGGGACTGAACAACGGGAGCTCATCCCGTCGCAGGGATTCGAACCGCCGACCTTCTGATCGGCAAGTCCTAGGCTCTGTGGTTTAACCCACAGCGCCACCTGCGTCCCACAAAAACAAGTACTGTTTGCTATATCCAAAAAGATGATGAACAGGAAGTATGAATGTTTATTACTTGAGCTAAAATCACTTGCGTCCCTTACGGGGGCTGTAACATACACCACTCAGTAGTTATAAAGAGAAACTCTAACGCATATATACCCAGCAGAGGTTATATAGTTTTATCCCCACCACTTTCCATTCACCTGTAGTCATACAACAGATTTGAGAAAAGGCAAATACGCTTTAAATCAGAGATGGGAACCAGCCACAATTCCTTGGAGGTAATCTGTTGGGGGCCACATTGCAACAGTGGGCGTTGCCATCTGTTCTCGCTTTCTCTTCCATAATCTAACCCAGGCTTCTTCAACCTCAGCCCTCCAGATGTTTTGAGACTACAATTCCCATCAACCCTGACCACTGGTCCAGCTAACTAGGAATCATGGGAGTTGTAGGCCAAAAACATCTGGAGGGCCGAGGCTGAGGAAGCCTCATCTACCTGCTTCTCTTGCTCTCTTTCTGAAATTTTGTCATCTATTATTTTGTGATGTCAAATTCACCTTGAAAAGGGCATTTCTCTTCCTATCCATTCTTCCACCTCTGCAGTCTCACCTCACAAAAACATGGCATGAAGTGAAAGTGAGTCCTCCAGAAAGCAAAAAATATCTATAGTGCCCAGAGAGCCACATAAAACAAGGCCACAAGTGTCCCACTACTGTTTTATATAGATAAGCTCCAACTTATATAACTATTAGACCTGTGGACTGACAGAAATAGAACAGAGCAGGAAGCACTCACAATTAAAAGGCTATAAAATGAAAAGAACAAATCCTTTGGGCTTGAACTATACAGCCACAGCTCTGTGGTTGGTGCCCAACAGTTCCCTATTGGGGGTTGTGCACAGAGCAGAAACTGAAAAGAACAGAGTATCCTTGCAGCATTCCTTGAGCCTTTGACTTCTCAAGCTTCTAGAGTTTTCCTTGTGTCAACTTCGGAAATAAATTGTATTAAAGAATAAATGTTGTCAATCCATAAAATGCCAGCCTTGAAGTGGCTCTCTTATGAAAATGCCCCAGACATCAGTATGTGGATCAAATGGAGTGAGAATTCCTGGGAGAAATGGTGCATTTAGCCAAGGTGGGTGTGGTTGTGTGTCTGAGGGCCCAAGCCCCATTTCCTCACAGCTTCAAGGATCCAGAGAGAGGGAGAGTTTGGGGCTTGAATCCCCATTCTGAGCCTCATTCCTTCCCCCTTTATGTCCTAGGTTAAATGCCCCCTTACTGCTTCATCAAACCACCTTCTATTTTCCAGATGTGGCTGTCTTGGACGCCTGCTTACATGCTACGTTCTGCAGTCAACATTCTTGGGCAGCATGAGCCCAATAGCCAGGGCCACATTTAGAATCACAGATTCATAGAGTTGGAAGGGATACCCAATGGTCATCTAGTCCAACCCCCTGCAATGGAGGAGGCTCTTTGGGGAGAGGGTTTGGAGCTCTGGTCTTCAACCCTTACTGTTTGTTAGGCACAACTCACCCTATTTCTCTTTTGCCTTTGAGTCATGCCTGCAGACCAAATGGGGCACTTTAGGGTGTTTTCCCCACAACTAGCCAGGATAACAAATGGAAATGCAAAGCCAAAACTCCTAACCATGTCTGAAGTCAATTTGCAACCAGTTAGAGCACAGAGCCTCTGCTTCAACAGACTTCAGGAAAATGCAGTGCTTTGTCTTTGTATTTGGCTGTTATTATCAAGGTCTAAAGAATTCCTCTGAGCTGTACCAACTACATCTGGGGAAATGAGGCCGGAGGCCCCAGGCAAACTATTCACTTAGTCACTTCAGAGTGATACTGCTCCTAGGAGCTCATCTATCTGTATTAAATGGGTTGACAAATGGCTTGAGGGAGCACCAAGGAGAAACAATGTTTGCAGGATGAGTTCACATGTGAAAGAGGGAAAGATAGGGGAGACACACACATTAGAAAGGAGTGTGTGGCCAACTGTGAAGACAGCCTGGGTAACAGAGGAGAACCAATTGTTCACACAAGCCGATCAAGGCAAGGATTTGCAGATCAATCTAGAAATGTACAGGGAGGGTGTTATGCAATCACTTTAATCAGTCATCCATCAAGCACCTGGCATTCCTTTCTCTCTCCCTCTCTGCCATTTACCACATCCAGGCAATCTGGACTAATCTATAAATTAACAGACAACACAGACAACATGCACTTTATGATAAACTGCTTCTCATGTCTGCTTCTATTTGCCTATGGCTGCCATTTCACTTTCTGTCCCTTGCCTGGGCATACTGTAGCTAGGATGTAGCATCTTAGCCTGAGCTACCAAAAAATAAAAAGTATTGGGCTCAGCATACATAGCCCAATAATTATGCATATAATTTATATAGCATTTTTGAGTGCTCAATAGATCCATAATAATCTCACAACCTTTACTTTACAACAACCCCCTATGATAAACCAATATTATCCCCCATATTGCAGACTGGGGGAGAGGGGTGCTAAGGTTTAAAAATACCGTATTTACATGAAACTAATGCACCATTGAATCTAGTGCACACCTCAGTTTTCCAAACCTTGAAACCAAAAAAGTATTTGCTGGTTCTGTCAAATCTAATGCACACGCTAATTTCTGTGACATAATTTGGCCCCCCAAAAGGTGTGCATTGCATTCAAGTAAATATGGTAGTGGCTTGTCTAAGATCCAAGGTCAGTTCATGGATAAGATGACATTTAAACCTGTGACTCCCCAGCTAAAATATCTCCCAACTCACAACCACCCTTCTACACCAAACTAGGCTTCAACTATCCTCTCTTAACATACTTCTACTGTGCAGAATATTTTGTTCTTCCCTGTCTTCACACCCACGCCACATAGATATGCACTTTGATGCTACAGCATGGGGTTTCCCTCCCCACCCACTGTGAAAAAGAAGTAAATAAACGGACAGAAAAGTCTATTGGTAGAAACAATGATGTGCTCTGTAGAGGGAAGAAATATTATAACAGCACATTGCTGCCACCATGTGTCCATAATACAGCTTTCAATGAAGCATTTTCTTACTGTCAGAAAACATGAATTCAATGCATACAAATCATAAAGTGGTTATTAAACAGAACTCAGAAACTAATTATTAAGCATTATTAGATGCCATGCTAACTAGATTTAGAGTTGAACAGCAACTTACTTTTTTTATAATCACCCATCATTAAGTAAATCATACGGCAATAAAATACAAAACAAGATAAATGCCATAACCCTTTTCAGTGGATTTTAATCAATAAAAATATAAATGTATAATTCATTGCAATACAGCAGCAGATCAATACAAAACACCAGCACAAAACATTAAGATGTCCCAAAAGCCCAGGTGAATAAGAGAGCCTTAAAGTGAGGATAATTGACACAACTCCAGGGGAAAGGAGTTTCACCAAATGGGCTAGTGCCACCATAGAAAGGTCCCTCTCCCAAGTCCCCTGCACAATATACAATGCACATCATTGGAACCACAGGAAGGGCCTCCTTTTCACACCACCTGAAAGGCCTCAGCTGGCAGATATAGGAAGAGATTCTCCTTCAAGTATCTGGAACCCAAGACATTTAGGGTTTTATAAGTCAAAATCAACACCCCAAACTGGACTTGAAAACATATCAAGCAGCCAACACAGATAATGTAGAGTTGATGTAATGTGGCTCCAATTTGATGCACCATTTGGTTACCCTAGGAGCAACATTCTGTATCAACGACAGCTTCCAAATCATCTGCAAAGGTAGCCCTACATAGATTGCATTATAGTAAGCCACACAGAAGCTTTAGCTAGCAACAGGCATTTCTTGCCATTGTGGCCACTTGGACCTCAAGTGATGGATTCAGGAGTACTTTCAACAGGCTTGCAACCCCATCCACAATAGGCTGCCTCCCACTTCCCAAACACAAGAACCACCCACCAATAGTGCATTTGTCTTGGCAGGATTTACAGCCACTGGTTCAGCACTTGTACAGTCACACCTGATTCAAATGGTATGCAGAGAGAGAGCTGGTATCATCCCATCCCATCCCATCCCATCCCATCACTCAGACCAAGAGACGCTCCTCTTCAAATGGCTCCACTGGCTCCACCTTCTGCATCAAGCACAAATTCATTGGCACTATCTTTAAAGCATGTTGTAGTCTTATCCTACTCTATCTTTTAATCTTACTACTTTTCACTCAAGCATTCGCATAAGCATCTCCTTGCTCTCAACAGCAACCCAGTAAGGAAGGTCAATTTTATTACACTCATACTGCAGATGGGGAACTGTGGCTGACCACAGCTACTTGTTACGGGGAAGTACCACAGAACAACTAATGAAGTGGAGTGACATGTGAACATTTCAGCAAAAGCAGACATAGAGACAGTTGGAGAAGCTGCAAGAAAACTAGCACCTTATTCCCCTCTATGTATGGGCTCATATTTTCTGTTTGAAAGATTATTATTTTTATTTAAATAATAATAATTAGAAAGCAGCAGAAACTGATCTATGCAGAGAGGACATTTTCTTTCTTAAAAGAAAAGGCAGAAAAATAATGTCCAACAGGGAAGAGCCATTATTTTGTTTGGCAAACACGTATGTGAATTTAGCAGGCGATATTACATTTCAGCTTTAGTAGCAAACACTACAGGATCAAAGTAATTCCTCAAGGCTTATCCACACTTACCTTTCCTCTGCACTTTCTAGGCACGGTCCATGCTTTAAAGCTCCATGTCCATGCTCCAGAGCTTTCCCCACAAAATCCACTCTTTACCACTGAATCGGAGTGAACAGCAGATTTGTGTTGCTGTTTGTTGCACTTCAGTTTTTTAAAAAATGGGTTTTCACAGGAAAAGCTCTGGGGTGAAGAAAAGAGCGCTTGGACATGGAGCCTTTAAAACACAGACCTCTTCCTGGAAAGCACAGGGCAACAGGAAAATGTGGGAAAGCCCTTAGTTTAGGCACTACAGCATATTCATTTCTCCACTAGGTGGTGACCAAGATCAACAATCAAGATCACAGAAACTTTATCATAAGTAAGTTTATTTTTTTATTTTATTTCATCTCTCCCAAAATGCTGGTTCTCTTTGCAAAAGTCCAAGCATATTATAAAAAAGTTACTTAGAGATGATTCTCACAGGTGCTCGATGCTTATTTTACCCCCGTATGATTCCCGTGTTTTGCTTTCTTTCACAGTTATTAAAAATAGCACATATTCCCATGTGCCTCCCTCTATGGCACAGAGCTTCATGGGTAGCCCTGGAAACCCAGCTTACCCAAGAGCCTGCTCCAGAAGTGACAAAGAAGGCCCTGTTCTATCTTGAAGGTTTGCTCCTATTAAAGTCTATTCCTCAGGTCCAAGGGAGTGCCATTCAATCTCTTTTGGGGTAGCTGGACTAATGTCAAAAGTCAAATATAAAGTCTTTATGGTGCCATGGTCACCCCACTGGTCTTGGGATGGAAGAAAGCGGAGAACAATTCCTGGATTTGCAACTCTAGTCTCAGCTTCACTATAATGTAACGCTAAGGAGGAAAGCATAAAAAGAAACAGATTCCTGAATCTCACAGGTGACAAAGTCATTACATTGTTAACTACCCAAAACTATACTAATAATTCAGGCAACACCAATTATTATTATAGGCTGGTTTAAGAGTGTGCAACCAACACTGTTGCCTAAAAGGGAAGGAGAGTTGCTTAGCAAGCTCCCAAAGTGGCTATAAACAATGACATCTCCTGGGACACAGGCTTCAGAACTATGTACAAAATACCTTCTAGGGCAGGGGTCTGCAACCCGCGGCTCCGGAGCCGCATGTGGCTCTTTTACACCTTTGCCGCGGCTCCAGGGCGGATATTAGTGAGGGGAGGAGGCGCATTGTGCGCCCTGACACCTCCCACTGTGGCGGGCGCTGTACTGGCTGTGACGTCACATGGGGGCAGTGCGTGCGTTAGTCATGCACCGTCCCGACGTCACCTTCCCACCCGCTATCAGATCGCGGCTCCAGAGATATATTTGTTTTAAATGTCGCAATGGTTTTGTGGCTCCCAGTTGTTTTTTTTCTTCAGAAACGGGTCCAAGTGGCTCTTTTTGTCTTAAAGGTTGCAGACCCCTGTTCTAGGGGGACAGTGGATATGGTCTTCACTGCTTGAGTTTCAAGAAAAATGCAGAGAGCAAATATATGGCATTTATTGACCTGACTAAGGCCTCAACACTGTAAATTGTACTGCCCTTTTGAAAATTGGCTGCCCAGATAAATTTGTTAACATCCTTTGGCTCCTCCACGATAATATAACAGCAACAATCGCAGATAACAATGGCTCTCAAAGTGAACCATTCACAGTGGGATCAGGCATTAAACAGGGATGTATTATCGCCACAACTCTATTTATTTTCTTCATATCATGATCCTACACATTGTCGAAGGGAAACTCCCCACTGGGATAGAAATCATATATTGAACAGATGGAAAGCTCTTTAACTTGAGTAGGCTGAAAGTAAAGAGTAAGGTTACTATAACCTCCGTCACAGAGCTTCAATATGTTGAGGACAACGTAGTGTGTGCACACACAGAGGATGACCTCCAAACCAACCTAAAAGCTTCACAGAAGCTCACGGAAAACTTGACCTATTAATTTGAGGCTATTCTATTGAGTTTAAGTTACACATTAAAACAGGGCATCTCGTGAATCCCTTGTACACAATGTGGCCTAAGCTGAGAAGCATGCTGGTCAGCCAAAATAAGTTTAAAGGGAAAGCAAATAAGCAGATATGCTGCCATGGTGGCAAGTCTCTAACTGGCATGCGCTAGTGCTCGGGACCACTGCTGATTTCTTTCTGTCTCAGCTACTACATGGTCTTCATTTCTGAACTGTCCCCATTGCAAACATGATGTGCTTATAATAGAACACACCACACCTGCTCAACTGGATACTTTCTGAAAGCAGCAGCGAATACATTCCAGAGAAAAAATAAATCAAAGCAGCACCTAACAGAGAAGCAGTGGAGGAAGACTGATGGAAGTTGGAGTCCCACAACGTCTAGACTGGGTCTGCCACTTCCCAAGGTTTCAAGGGTCTGCACTGGACCAGGTATCAAGAATGGAAAAATATAATCCCTTTCTGGTACCTTAGGAATAAACAGATCTTACCTTGTAAGGTCCAATGTGATTCACATTTGAGCAGTGAGCAGTAACAAAGGATGGTTTGTAGGTTTTGCCATCATATTTCTCCTTCAGGTAGCCATAGCCAACCATATATCCTCCACCAGCTGGCCAGGGCTGGTGAGAGTTGCAATCCAAAACATCTGGAGGACACCATGCTAGAGAAGGCTACCTTATATCTTACAGGAAGTCCCAGTATTCCTGGTCTGGTGCTTTAGGGTGACAACAGAAATTAAAAGCAGTGCCCCCAACATAAAAATACCATCTTCTGCAGGGTCTTGTATAACCCTCTAACTCAGGGGTCAGCAAACTTTTTCAGCAGGGGGCCTAACTATATATATTTGGGGGGGGGGGGAGGATGAACAAATTCCTATGCCCCACAAATAACCCAGAGATGCATTTTAAATAAAAGCACACATTCTACTCATGTAAAAACACGCTGATTCCCGGACCGTCTGTGAGCTGCATTTAGGAGGCAATTGGGCCGGATCCGTCCCCTGAGCCTTAGTTTGCCTACCCATGATCTAACTGTTCTGACCCAGAGGTGGGGAAATGTGGATATACACACATTGCCTCCCTTTTGGCCAAGTGTTCTCAACCAAGAAAATTGTTAATGTTTGCCTATTACAAAACCTCAGTATAAGCAGCCATCTGAAACAGTGAAGCAAGCATAGGGTAACTCACAATTTATTAAACAGAAGTTGTCACACATTGTTAGAAGGAAAGGTCACCTGCAACATTTTCTTTTCCATTTCCTGTTACAGTAGCAAATCACAGGCAAAATTGCCTTTAAAAAGCAAGTCACTAACTCACAGCCTAACAAATAATATCTGGCATCTACCACTGAAAAAATGATGGGTCCTAATCAGTTAAGTAAAAAGACTGGGCTGCAGAGTTTCCAGTTCTAGTTAGACCCAAGAGAAAGCTTTAAAATATGGTTTTAAATAGCTCACTACTTAAATGGCTGCTGCAGTTCCAGTGAAGCAGCCATTTGCTGCCTGGTACAAGAGCCATCTTCCTCTTTCAATATGAGCAGGAGGCCCATTAAAATGGGCCAATCAGAAGACAGGGGCTGGGTGATGCTGAGACCTGGTGTCAGCCCGGTCCACCCAGTGCTGATAAATTGGTGCAGCACCTTCCCTCGGTGCAGCTCCTTCCCTTGGTGCTGTAATAAGGTCTTCCCTGCCATGTACAAAGGTGAGGAAACAGGTGAAGGCAGGTACAGTGTCTGAATGGTGCAGCAAAACTTCTGAAAAGCCTGACCCTAGCAAGGGGGTGGAGACACAACTTGGACCCCACTTCAGACAACAGAATGTCTCTGCCCAGCACAGTCCTGTAACAACCTCAAGAATCTTGGATTCAATCCAAAATATGTGGAGATGAGCAAACGCTCATTCATATACAGCTCCCACATATATACGTTTCACCTGCAGTGGCACATTTCCACATGCTGCTGTCAAACTGGATGAGCAAATGGAGTTGAGGAACAGCACCACAGAGTCAAAATAAACAAGTTGAGAGATACTTGGCAATGTAGGGAATTAGGCACAATGGCATACTGATACATGTAAATTGCCCAAGGCAATTTCCCAAACCTGGAGCCACCCTGTCCAAAGGAGATATTCTGAAAATCAAAATTAAATGGGCTACATCTACTCTGGTGGGCCTGTTCCTCTGCCAGTAGGCGCTAGCAGGCTTACCTAGCTACAGTGGCAGTGCTCTAAGCAACACTGAGCAGCTGGGTCTAGCTACCCTTTTTAATTTCCCCCACGGCCCCTGAGCAATGCTATGTTGAGGACATTGTGCGGAAATTAGAAGGATGGCGCAATTCAGTCACCAGCCACTCCTCAGAACTAAGGGCCAGAAAAAATAAAATATGGGGAGCACAATCCGGGCATCAGTTATGGGCCCTGGCAGCTGCCCAGGAGATCAAGTTACACAAAGCACAAATTAATATGCAGCTCCATGGTAGGTTCAATGTTATCACTATTCAAAAATGGCACATATCTGTAGCCACAAATTGGATCGTTCTTTCTCTCTCTCTCTCTCTCTCTCTCTCTCTCTCTCTCTGGAAGACTGTTTCAGAGAACATTATTGAGATAAGATATTTCAACAGCTTAAAACTAGTACTTCCAGAAGAGATCAACTACAGAAATACTTTTCCTCTTGAAAATGACACACCCAGCCAGCTTTTCAATCACCACCTGTCTATTGGAGAGCCTCCTTTTCCAAAAAGCCACATCCTGTGGGCAGGAAGGAATGTTTTCATTGTCTTGTGAGAGAAGAGTCTATTTGTGAATCCTGTCAACATCAGGAATGTAGGTGCAGGTCATAACCATTGCAGCCTCTGCTAACACTAGGGTTGCCATATTTCAAGAAGTAAATTTCCTGACACCCACAGCAAAGTTTAGCTTTTTTAAGGAAACCACCAAAATTGGGAAACCTAACCCCAAAAAGTGACTTTAAGCTTTTTGAGCTGTTTCCATTGCATTTCCATACATCCGGTTTCCCCGATTCGGCAAAATCCCCCCCCCCCCCGCTATTTTTAAACCTGAAAACCAGGACATGTCAGTAATTTTCCTAACGTATGGCAAGCCTAGCTAACACACACTACTCAACCCAGTGCCACACTGTTGTAAAATGGCTGTTCAAGTTGTAAAACATGGGCTATGGTACCAAATATGAAAAATCTGGCCTGTAAGCAATTAAGGCCTTCAACAATGTCATGATATGGGTCTGCTCACCCAAGACATGTGGTCCACAATCAGCCATGGAGGTAAAGGCCATGGCAGAGCACATGCTTTGCATGCAGAAAGACCCATGTTCACAGCATCTCTGGACAGGGCTGAGAAGTCCCCGTCTGAAAGCTGAAGAGCCACTGTAATGTAAACACTAGCATAGATAGACCAATAGCCTGACTTTGTATAATGCAGCTTTCTTCTTTCCTTTGATTATTCCCAGGTACATCTTCCAATGGAAAACATATTATGTGAACCATATATACACCGAAACAGCCAGCATACTACCATCAGCAACTATGCCCACAATAGCTTTATGGTGATTTATCTGCTAGTACACATGCCCAGAAGAAGATCAAACCTATCCATTCTTAAGGAAATCAGCCCTGAGTACTCACTGGAAGGACAGATAGTGAAGCTGAGGCTCCAATACTTTGGCCACCTCATGAGAAGAGAAGACTCCCTGGAAAAGACCCTGATATTGGGAAAGATTGAGGGCACAAGGAGAAGGGGACAGAGGACGAGATGGTTGGACAGTGTTCTCGAAGCTACCAGCATGAGTTTGACCAAACTGCGGGAGGCAGTGGAAGACAGGAGTGCCTGGCGTGCTCTGGCCCATGGGGTCATGAAGAGTTGGACACGACTAAACGACTAAACAACAACAACAACACATGCCCATAAATGGTTGGCAGCATACACCCTGGCGCTCCTTGCAATCCTATCCCTGCCCTAAGTCTCTGGTCACAGATGAACCTATTCCCATATTTCAGAGTGTCTACAGCTGTGTTTTGCAGTACATGGGAGGTGTGTCTGCCCTTTGCATAGACGCCATGCATCCTGCCCTACCCTTGATGCATAACACATACCCTGTGACAGAGGATTAGTATATCCAAGGACAAGGAGGTCAGAAAGAGCTACTCCAAATTACACAAGTAAGTGCCAGTTGCAAATGTGGCACCAAGGTCTCTAAACTACCTTGCAGATTACAAGTGCTACATAAGCGATAAATATAGCAGCAGCGCTAAGTGTGTGCCTTGGAAGCAGAAGAAACGCTTGGGTTCCATTTATCAGCTGGCAACAATGCAAGTGTATCCACAAAGCCCTAATGCTGTTTGATCAGTTACCTACCAGCCGACTATATGCGAAGCACAAAAAGCAATACTTGATCCAATTCAAAATAAGCAGCTCAGCCCACCAAAGCAAACAGAAAGTAGCAAATTAGCCGCAAGTATGGATGCCTGCACATAGCCACCTCTCTTGCTTACTTTACATCTACCCTCAAGTCTCTAGTTTCAATTCCCTGCTGAACTAAGTCCTTAAGCAAGCCTAAGCACATGTAACTGAAACAACCACACATTTTCCCCCTTTGTACTCCTCCCCTCTCTTTCCTCTGTTGCTTCCCTTGTATCAAAATGTTTTGATTGTAAGCTCCTTAGGGCAGGAAACTGTCCTTTTTTATTTGCAAACAGAGGCGGCTTTAGGGCAGCACAACCAGTCCCAATGCAGTGGGTGCATAGTCTAGGGGACGCCACAGGATGTCAGAACTATGATGTCTTGAATTCAGCAGAATGGGATGTTAGAGGCGGGGGGGGGGGGATTTGGGTCTCACAAGTCTGCCCCTGCTGTAAAGCATCAAGCACCCTGATGGTGCTGTATAAATAATAGGAGGAGGATGGCTGGACCAGAACTAAAATCATGCAGTGAAAAAAGAGCTACCCTCAAACTCTCACATGCTTTGGCTCAATTGTGCCCAACTAACCTAAAAGCTATGGGACGCAGGTGGCGCTGTGGGTTAAAGCCTCAGCGCCTAGGGCTTGCCGATCGAAAGGTCGGCGGTTCGAATCCCTGCGGCGGGGTGCGCTTCCGCTGCTCGGTCCCAGCGCCTGCCAACCTAGCAGTTCGAAAGCACCTTCGGGTGCAAGTAGATAAATAGGGACCGCTTACCAGCGGGAAGGTAAACGGCGTTTCCGTGTGCGGCTCTGGCTCTGGCTCTGGCCAGAGCAGCGATATCACGCTGGCCACGTGACCCGGAAGTGTCTCCGGACAGCGCTGGCCCCTGACCTCTTAAGTGAGATGGGCGCACAACCCCAGAGTCTGTCAAGACTGGCCCGTACGGGCAGGGGTACCTTTACCTTTAACCTAAAAGCTACTCAGAGCTAATCACAGGGCCACATCAACTCTCCAAGCACAGCTGACAAGATCAAATTTGCACATCACATCCTGCTGCATGCAGCTTGGTTTCTTGTCTTTTACTGGGAATAAAACCTGCAATTTGCCACAAGCCTGCTTACTTGGGGTTAGTAACAAACTGCACTTGAACAAGCACCCAAGTGCATTCTACAAAGGTGGGTTTAGAGGAGCACAATTAGTTCAGCTGAATTGGGCACAGAGCCTTGGGGTGCCAAATTTTGGCATTGCACAGGGCACTGCTGAGATGTGAGACCCCAAGGTCTGCCACTGCATTCTAGAGCAGTCAAGAAGTGTGTGTGTGTCCTACTATATGAAACCACAGTGAAGTAGAACTTGGGAGAAGTCAGGAAACAGTGGTGCTTTGGGAGGCTAGAAAGGAAAGGAGAAAGATACTGAGGGCACCACCAGATTATAACAATTTTGGGATGAGATTTAATCACATAAAAGCAAATTCAGAATGCACAATTATAATTGATTGGGAGGTGTTGCATTACAAACCCCCTTCCCCACAAGATGGGGCTTTTTGCAATAAGGAGAGTGACGAGAAAATACATTCTAAAGTGTGGGGTGGCACTTGCTTTAACACTACATGATCAAACCTCCCCTTTCCACCACCAAACAAATAAGAATAAATGCTCATTAAATAGCCAATGTCATCTACAGTAATCTCCCTACAAACAAATCAGGATGAATGCTCAATAAATAGGTCATCTGGAAGAGCCTTGGGACAATGGGATGTTTGTGAGGGACAAGATATTGTCCTCATTCCCGGAGGGTCACAATGTTCCTTTTTAACTTCCTGGCACACCCTCTGCTTTATCTGTTCTAATTTATAAGGGATGAAGTAAATTCAAGCCACCTCCTCAGTTGTATCATTTTTGTTGTTGTTGTTGTTTAGTCGTTTAGTCGTGTCTGACTCTTCGTGACCCCATGGACCAGAGAACGCCAGGCACTCCTGTCCTCCACTGCCCCCCGCAGCTTGGTCAGACTCATGCTGGTAACCTCGAAAACACTATCCAACCATCTCGTCCTCTGTCGCCCCCTTCTCCTTGTGCCCTCCATCTTTCCCAACATCAGGGTCTTCTCCAGGGAGTCTTCTCTTCTCATGAGGTGGCCAAAGTACTGGAGCCTCAGCTTCACAATCTGTCCTTCCAGTGAGCACTCAGGGCTGATTTCCTTCAGAATGGAGAGGTTTGATCTTCTTGCAGTCCATGGGACTTTCAAGAGTCTCCTCCAGCACCATAATTCAAAAGCATCAATTCTTCGGCGATCAGCCTTCTTTATGGTCCAGCTCTCACTTCCATACATCACTACTGGGAAAACCATAGCTTTAACTATACGGACCTTTGTTGGCAAGGTGATGTCTCTACTTCTCAAGATGCTGTCTAGGCCTGTCATTGCCCTTCTCCCAAGAAGCAGGCGTCTTTTAATTTCGTGGCTGCTGTCACCATCTGCAGTGATCATGGAGCCCAAGAAAGTAAAATCTCTCACTGCCTCCATTTCTTCCCCTTCTATTTGCCAGGAGGTGATGGGACCAGTAGCCATGATCTTCGTTTTTTTTGATGTTGAGCTTCAGACCATATTTTGCACTCTCCTCTTTCACCCTCAATAAAAGGTTCTTTAATTCCTCCTCACTTTCTGCCATCAAGGTTGTGTCATCTGCATATCTGAGGTTGTTGATATTTCTTCCGGCAATCTTAATTCCGGCTAGGGATTCATCCAGCCCAGCCTTTCGCATGATGAATTCTGCATATAAGTTAAATAAGCAGGGAGACAAAATGCAGCCTTGTCGTACTCCTTTCCCTGTATCATTTACTTACACTCAAATGAGGATGTTTTCTCCTCTAGACTGCTCAGTGCTGGGATAAGACTCCCCACTGTGGGCATAAAGCTGCCCAGTTTTGGGATAATAATGCTGAAAAGGCTCAATATACAGCTGACCTTATTGTTTTAATAATATTTTTATTTTTAACCAGAAAACAATACATTAATTATAGAAATGTTAAGTGCTATCTTGTGCAAATTATTCCATACGCAGGGCTTTTTATATAATGTTCTTCATTTGCTTTGCTTTGCTTTGCTTTTCAGATGGAGGAACTAAGAAGTTTGTGGTGGTTTTGAAATCCATCATTTATCCCTTTCAGGAAAATGGAGCAATGCATGTCTGCACATACAATAATATAAGAATGTCATCACACTGTAATTTGCTTGGCCACAGACAGGTAGCACTGAAAAGTACAGAATCATGAGAAGCAGTGGGTGCGTGGCCCAGGCAAGCCACAGAAGAACAGTCAGAACAAGCTGTAGCTGCCACCTCAGTTTTGCTGGCTCCTCTGCCTGCCAAACCCTACCTCCGGGATCCAGATCCACAGGCTGGCCGGTGCCACTACCAGCCACCATTGCTCTCACTGTACAGCTTGAGGATTCACTGCTTCTGCCACCACCCAACCAATTATGATTAAAGGTTGGTCTGGCAGGAGCAGCAGCTCCGGAATAAGCAAGGTGACTAGAAGTGGCACCAACTGGCTGGATAATCTGCTGCTGTAACTGCCACTCACAAGGCTGGCCAGCAGTCACTTGATGTTGGATATGGGTACAAGCATACATGCAACTTCCTGCATAGGTATTACAGTGGTGCCCCACAAGACAAATGCCTCGCAAGACGGAAAACCCGCTAGACGAAAGGGTTTTCCGTTTTGGAGCCGCTTCGCAAAATGAATTTCCCTATGGGCTTGCTTCGCAAGACGAAAATGTCTTGCGAGTTCCTGCGGTTTCCCCCCCCTTTCCCCCCCCTTTTCCTAAGCCCTAAGCCGCTTATCAGCTGATCCGCTAAAAGCCGCTAAGCCGCTAATAGCGCTAATCCGCTGTGAAAAATTAAAGTGTGGTTTATATTCGCGACCTTACGGTATGCAGACAGGAGCATGGGGCAAACACCGCCAGGAGAACGGCAAAGTGGCGGCCACCCCGTGTGTTGTCCCCCGTCCTCTCCCCCAAGGCCAGAAAAGGAGGGAGAGAATCATAGAATCATAGAATCATAGAGTTGGAAGAGACCACAAGGGCCATCGAGTCCAACCCCCTGCCAAGCAGGAAACATCATCAGAGCACTCCTGACATATGGTTGTCAAGCCTCTGCTTAAAGACCTCCAAAGAAGGAGACTCCACCACACTCCTTGGCAGCAAATTCCACTGTCGAACAGCTCTTACTGTCAGGAAGTTCTTCCTAATGTTTAGGTGAATCTTCTTTCTTGTAGTTTGGAACCATTGCTCCGTGTCCGCTTCTCTGGAGCAGCAGAAAACAACCTTTCTCCCTCCTCTATGTGACATCCTTTTATATATTTGAACATGGCTATCATATCACCCCTTAACCTCCTCTTCTCCAGGCTAAACATGCCCAGCTCCCTTAGCTGTTCCTCATAAGGCATCGTTTACAGGCCTTTGACCATTTTGGTTGCCCTCCTCTGGACACATTCCAGTTTGTCAGTGTCCTTCTTGAACTGTGGTGCCCAGAACTGGACACAGTACTCCAGGTGAGGTCTGACCAGAGCAGAATACAGTGGCACTATTACTTCCCTTGATCTAGATGCAATACTCCTATTGAGGCAGCCCAGAATTGCATTGGCTTTTTTAGCTGCCGCATCACACTGTTGGCTCATGTCGAGTTTGTGGTCAACCAAGACTCCGAGATCCTTTTCACATGTACTGCTCTCAAGCCAGGTGTCACCCATCTTGTATTTGTGCCTCTCATTTTTTTTGCCCAAGAAGGGGCAAGGTTGGCGGCAACACAGCACAGCTTCCCCCCTGCCCCAGTATGTAGCCAGGAGCAGCGGGGAATGGAGTGGCTTATATTGGGGTATTTTTTCCTTTTTTTCCCTTCCCCCTCCCTCCAATTTTAAAGGTGCGGCTTATATTCAGGTCAATATGGTATAACTGTCTAGCACCAGGCATGCAGCATACCTCTCCTAGCATTTCCAAGAGGGCAGTAAAAGTAATTCACCCCAAATTTAGAAAAGCTAAAATACTGTATTTTATTAGGACACATGGAGTTAGTGATTAAATTCAGTCTCATAATTTTGAAGTATGTATTATGGACACTATTTTAGTAATCATTAGGATTTCCAGCCCATTTTACATTTTATGAAATGCCTTGTTGCCAGCCCGTAGAATAAATGAAGAACCAACATGCCAGCAGGGCACTCATTGTCCTGCCAGCTACTCAGGTTTCCCTTAAAACTGACAGCTGGAGGAAGGTGGGTGGCAGCTCTGCCAGCAGTTTCCAGTAGCCCTTCCAGTTGCTGTTTAAAACTCTGAAAGAAGCTGATTGGTGGCAGAGAAGGTGAGGCAATGCCTCCTAGAAGCCTAGCCAAGTCTGAGCTGGTCACTAAACTGGAAAAAGTCAGATTGGAATGGAATCAATTCACTTTCAAACCTGATAGCATTGCTTCAAATCTCCCTGAAAAGTTGCCAGAGAGGCACATGAACAAGGAGGAAGGGAAGAAAGCACCTAAAAGTCACTACAGTTTGTCCCTTCATACAAATCCATTAAGCAGCACCAATGGGGGGGGGAGAGAGATTAAGGGAGCTCTACCTCTCATTGGGACGCAGGTGGCGCTGTGGGTTAAAGCCTCAGCGCCTAGGGCTTGCCGATCGAAAGGTCGGCGGTTCGAATCCCTGAGGCGGGGTGCGCTCCCGCTGCTCGGTCCCAGCGCCTGCCAACCTAGCAGTTCGAAAGCACTTCCGGGTGCAAGTAGATAAATAGGGACCGCTTACCAGCGGGAAGGTAAACGGCGTTTCCGTGTGCGGCTCTGGCTCTGGCTCTGGCTCTGGCCGGAGCAGCGATGTCACGCTGGCCACGTGACCCGGAAGTGTCTCCGGACAGCGCTGGCCCCTGGCCTCTTAAGTGAGATGGGCGCACAACCCCAGAGTCTGTCAAGACTGGCCCGTACGGGCAGGGGTACCTTTACCTTTTTACCTCTCATTCAGTACATGGGATAAAATTCCAGTTGATAGCACTGTTGAAGCTACAGCACTGATGGCAAGGAACACCACTCAATATCAGAGCACATGTTTTGCCTGCTGATAGCCACTGATAGCCTTATTCTCCAAGAGTTTGTCTAATACCCCTTTTAAGCCATCCAAGTTGGTGAGCATTGCTTTCTCTTATGGGAGCAAATTCCATAACTTATGTGCTCTGTATCATGGGCATAGCTAGGGGGGTGGGCAGCTGCCCCCCCCACATAAAACCACATAAAACCTGGCTATGCCCATGCTATGTATAGTAGTACTTTTCTTTTGTCTGTCCTGAATTTTCAAACATTCAGCTTCATTGGATGTCTCCAAGTTCTGAGTAAGGGATAAAAAAATTCCTCTCTCCATTTTTCTCTGCAACATGTAAATTTTATATACTTCTATAATGTTCTCTCTTACTTCTTTCCAAACTACCTCTTTACTTACAAGAGGTCCAGAGGTGGCTGTCAGCCTCCTCCTGACTCTCACTGTTGCCTTTGTAGAACTCATCTGTGAAATAGAATTAATTAGGAAACAGAATTAATTAGTTCTTTCAACCATTTGCTCCAGCCACTTCTACTGATGGCCTCCCTCCCTCCCAGTCCCAATTGACACCAGTCTCCACTGCCCTGGATTCTCCAGGTAGCAGGGCTGGGAAAGGTCTCTGCCCAAGACATTAAAGAAATGTTGCCAGACAGTTTATACAGTACTAAATGGATGGATGCTATAACTCAGTATAAGGCAGCTTCATATGTTATAAACGAAGCAGATCAGTTTTTTATGGCAGACCACTGGGAGCTCCTTGTAAGCTCCATATAGTAAGTATGGGATGCAAGTGGTGCTGTGGTCTAAACCTCAGAGCCTCTTGGGCTTTCTGCCAACCTAGCAATTCAAAAGCACACCAATGCAAGTAAATAAATAGGTATTGCTGCAGCGGGAAGGTAAACAGCATTTCTGTGTGCTCTGGCTTCCGTCATGGTGTTTCGTTCTGGCAGAAGCGGTTTAGTCATGCTGGCCATGTGACCCGGAATGCTGTCTGTGGACAAATGCTGGCTCCCTCGGCCTGAAGCGAAATGAGCGCCACACCCCATAGTCACCTTTGACTGGACTAACCGTCCAGGGGTCCTTTACCTTTTACCTTGTAAGCACCTCTGAACTTTCCAAGAAAGAAAAGGATTAGCATGATAAATAAATTTTGTAACGGCTTTCGCTACACAAATACCACAAACAACAAATAACAACCTAAATAAACTCATTATGTGGGAGAAAATGCAAAACAAATTTAATTAAATCAACATACTTGTGGTTCTCAGGCAGGCACTTACCCAAACATTGAGCATACGCAGATGGGCTCAGCTTCAACAAGATGAGGAGCTTTTGCCACAAAGGGCAACAGATTCTTACATTGCAGGGGGTTGGACTAGATGACCCTTGTGGTTCTTTCCAACTCTACAAATCTACGATTCTATGTGTCACCTTCAGACCATACCCTAGTTCAGGTGGTAAACCTCTGGCATGAGTCCCAGCTCAGCCCACAAAGCTGTTTCCCTCAAACCACATACCCCTGCCCTACACCTGACATCAGGTGAGGGACAGGTAGAGATGCAGCTGCTAATACAAAATTGGGAGCCTGAAAGTACCCGTATGCTGCCAATTGTGCAGTGGCAAGGGAGGCTTGTTGTCACTTCCAGTAAGCTGACTGGCAGTGAAAGCAAGCCAGCTGGGATTGGTTACCAAGTTCTGTATGGGACGCTCATTGGTGCAGCTGACCCCTGCAGAAAGCAGAGCCTGAAGTCAGTGCTGGTCAGCTTGATTGGTGATGGTAACTTCAAGCCTTGCTTGGATTGTTTTTTCTTGAAAAATAGGTGCTGGTGTCCTAGTGACATCAGGTAATTGACAGGTCAGTGGCTTTGCAAAGCCACAGCTGTGTTGACAACACCAACTTGCAAATGCTTTAAAGGTAGCGTTTAAAGGGTATTTCTCTTAAAGAACTTAGATCTGGAATTGGAAATCATACATTGCTGGATTTCAACTCCCCTCAGCCCTAAATAATATGGCCAATGGTCATGGATGATTACCATGAAGCAAAACAAACCTGTTTTGACTTGTATGTAAAGAGCTGAAAATTTGAGTATTTCTTGATGATAATTATTTGAATATGAGCTGGACACCATTTTATATTGCACATGTTGTAAATATGTCCTTGAGTGTTTTGCTAGGTTCTGTGTTTAGTTTATCTGTTTTGGCCACAGGGCATAAAACAAGTAAACCATTTTCACTATCTTCATTGGGGACCTATTGCATCTTTCTATAAAACAAAAATATTACTTTTTAGTTGAAGGCTATATATACTAATTTAACCCTCTATTTAAAAACAAATATGTAACTATATTAAAATGGGACTGTAGTGCAATAAAGTTATGTTAGAATAACTCTACTTAGTGCTATTTTAGTATTATTATTGAGGGGAAGTGCGTGGAACAAGTCTCGGTGTTTCAATTTCTAGGAATGGAGTTGAGAGACGACCTAACCTGGGGAGAGAACAGCAAAGACCTGGTGAAGAGAGCACAGCAGAGGTTATATTTTCTGAGAATCCTCCGGAAAAACAATCTCTCAAAGGACCTGTTGATGGCATTTTACCATTGCACTGTGGAGAGCGTACTAACTTATGGTCTGTGTGTGTAGTTTGGGAGCTGCACGGCCAGGGAAAAACAATGCTATCCAGGGTTGTAAAGACTGCAGAGAGAATTATTGGGTGCACTCTTCCCACCTTAGATCAAATCTATGCTGCCAGGTGCCATAAGAAAGCGGCAGAGATAGCACATGATAGTACGCACCCCGGAAATCATCTCCTTCAACTTCTGCCTTCTGGAAAAAGGTATAGGGTTATAAAGGCCAGGACTAGCTGCCTGAGAAACAGTTTCTCAGAAATAATAGATTTAGAGAGAAGGACGGAAATTGCAGTAGTTAAGAAAGTGAAGTATCTTGGGATATGGGTCACAGCTAAGAACATAAATTTATATAAGGATAACTATGATGTCACCTGGAGGAGTATAAAGAAAGACATGGAATTTTGGGGGAGGATGAAACTCTCCTTTTTGGGGAGGATAGCTGTTGTCAAAATGAATATTCTGCCTAGAATGCTATTTCTATTCCAGACCATCCCCATACTTAAAGACCTAAAACAATGCAAAGAGTGGCAGAGAGTCTTGGCAAAGTATATCTGGCAGGGGAAAAGGCCACGGATAAAAATGAAAATTTTGATAGATAAAAAAGAAAGAGGGGGCTTTTCTCTCTCGGATCTAAGTCTATACTACGAAGCGGCCTGCATACTTTGGTTAAAAGATTGGATAAAACTGGAGAATAGAGATCTACTGGATTTAGAAGGCTTTAATAATTGGTACGGATGGCATTCGTACCTTTGGTATGGGAAAGTGAAGGTCCACAAGAGCTTTCTAAATCATATTTTTAGAGGACCTTTATACCAATCATGGGAAAGGAATAAAAATCTCCTTGAAAGAAAGACCCCATGGTGGATCTCACCAATTGAGGCTTTAACGGTGAAGAAAACAAACATGGAGGAAAAAAACACCACCTATGAGGAAATGTTAAGAAAAACAGACCAAGGGCCAAGACTTAGACCTTATGAAGAGATAAAAAATCTATTCACTGGGTGGTTGCAATACCACCAGGTGAATGATTTGCTAAAAGAGGACAAGAAGAAGTTGGGTTTTGATGACAAAAAATCAAAATTCAATGTAGAAGTAATAGAAGGTAAAAACAAAACCCTATCTAGAATCTATGACATACTTTTAGAGTGGTATACAAAGGACGAGGAGGTGAAGGAGGCAATGATTAAATGGGCAATTGACTTTGGTTATAATATCGATTTTGAAAGGTGGCTGGAAGTGTGGAATTGTAATATAAAGTTTACAGCATGTATGTCTCTGAGAGAAAATGTTTGGAAGATGCTATATAGGTGGTACCACACCCCTGTGAAGTTGGCCAAAATGTATAGACTAAAAGATAAGAAATGCTGGAAATGTGGGGAGGTGGAGGGTGACCTATATCATCTATGGTGGACATGCAAAAAGGTGAAAGCCTTTTGGGAATCGGTTTACAATGAGCTTAAAAGAATATTTAAATACACTTTTCCCAAAAGACCCGAAGCCTTTTTGCTGGGAATGACGGGTAAAGATATTAAGAAAGAAGATAGAATGATATTCCTCTATGCCACCACAGCAGCGAGAATTTTATTGGCACAATATTGGAAAGTGGAAACTATCCCCAATATAAATGATTGGCAAATTAAAATGATAAATTATGCTGAGCTTGATAAATTAACAGGTAAATTAAGAGACCACGATGAACAGAAATCTCTGAAAAATTGGAGTAAATACTGGAACTATATTGGAATAAATGCTTAATGTGATTGGCGGGGTCAGAACAATACTACCAGCGTGTGAATTTAGGCCTATAGATTAAAAATCAAATACATAATGGAAGCAGATATTCGATACTTACCAAAAGGATGGAAGGAAGTCCAGGAGGTGGTTTTTGCGTGTGTGTGTTTTGTTTTGTTTTTAATCGTTTACTGTTTTGTGAAACAGCCAGATTAATCTATCTTTGTATAGTTAGAGAGAGGAAAAAGTTGGTTTGTATATCTTGACGCTTTTTTTTTTTGTTATAATTTTTTCTTTTGTATTTGTTTGTATGTTTGTTATGTGCATAACCTCAATAAAAATGTATTTGGAAAAAAAAAAAGAGAAACAGTTTCTACACTAATGCAATTCTGGTTCTAAACGCAGCATAAGGGGTCTCTGTAGTATAGTGTATTTTAAAATGGGGTTTTAGAGTTTTTAGGGGTTTTTGAATGTTTTATGTAGTTTTTATGTAGTTTTATGTAGTTTTTATGTAGTTTTATGTAGTTTTTCAATTTCATTGTTCCGCAAGGGACAATGACAATAAAGATATCGTAATCGTAATCGTAATCGTAATCGTAATTTTTTCTAGAAAAAGAGGTGCCGGACCTCACCATGAATGCCTGAGAGGTGCTAGAACTGAGTTCTGATGAGTTCCAGCTGAAAAAAAGGCCTGACTTTGAGTACCTATAAGACACTCAACGGCATTTCCATATACTGCTCTGGTTCGCCAGAAGCGGCTTAGTCATTCTGGCCACATGACCCGGAAGCTATTCTGCAGACAAACGCTGGCTCCCTCGGCCTATAGAGCAAAATGAGCGCCGCAACCCCAGAGTTGTCCATGACTGGACCTAACCATCAGGGGTACCTTTACTTTTAAGACACTTTATTAATTTAGGTCCATGTGGCCAATCTTGCTTTTTTATAATGTCTGACGCTATGGAAAGACCTATGAGTAGCTCATGGCCATCACTGAACCATAGGCTAGTTTGTTTTAGCTAATTTTAGATGCTTTAAATGTGGTTGCATTAAAAAAAATATTTTCTCACCTTGGGCAACTAATTTGCCTTGTAGTGCAGATGTAGTAACTCTACAGCTTTAATGTATTTAAATGTTTAAATGTATTTTTAATATTTTGTTGGAAGCTGCCCAGAGTGGCTGGAGAAACCCAGCCAGATGGGTGGGGTATAAACAAATAAATTATTATTATTATTATTATTATTATTATTATTATTATTATTACTGCCACAACCAAACACGTAAACACTCCCATCCCGCCCCACCCACAAATCGGGGTGTTACAGGCTACAAAGGTATAGGCCTTTTATAACTCCTTAGCAATGCTTCCATTAAACTTATTCTATGTAAGGTGCCATTTAAATGGTCTCCTATATTTAGGAGTTAAACTGCCTACCTCAGATCTCTTCTGCTTTACCAGATGCTGGAAACTAGTGGCACTAGGGATCTAGGAGGTCTTTCCTGGTGCCCACAAAGCCTCTGAGCTCAGGGTGGTTATTTTTTCTACCTTGAAAATAACACAGAGCTGAAGGAAGAAGTTGAAAGTGACCCTCATCCTTAATGCCAATGTGCTGTTCTAGGCTCAGCTTAATTGTACTGGATCTGACTTCTGGCAAGCCCTGCTTTTATCCAAGATCCCTTGGAAAAGTAAAGCATGTATACACACAGTTTGTCTCTGTCTCGCAGGGGCAGGGGAAGAAAGAAACAGAGAGAAGGTGGGGAGGCAGGGAAGGAGGGAACCACAGCACTAGCTCAAGAATCCAAATTTGCCCACAGGCTTAAAAAAAGTTGGTAATCCCTGCTCTAAAACACTGCAGCTGGCTTTTTGCTAGCAGGGGGTCGATTGAAGGAACAGATAGTGGAGAAATCACATGGATAGTATCTACTAACATGCCATGCCCCTAGTATCTGTGTTCCCCCCACTCCCTTCAATAAATAACCCTCATACAGCCATGGAATAACTTTTGAAGCAGTGCATACTCCTTTTCTGTTGTACTCACTATGCTCCTCCTATGCCAGCATTTAACAGCTGCACATATTTATATTTCTCTCTCTCGGCTTTAACAAAGCAATAGAAGAAGGAAATGGGTGTAGCATACAGCAAGAGAATGAAGTGGCAACAGTAGGGCAAATGAGGGGCAAACAGTGGTAAAATCACTCAGAACAATTGCTATTTTTCTATGCAAGCACATAAGCAGCATAATCAAGCCTATGTACAGTTAAGATTAGTTCATCTGTTGCCCCTGGACTCCACTCTCAGTTCCCATCACCATGCCTTCTATCTAGCTACTAGTCCAGGATCCTCATTATCAATCTACAGGTGCCTCTGTGAGGTACCAACTGGACCCATCTGTAAAAGCATCAATTATCCAGTTAGGAAACCAGCCTACAGAGGCAACACAATGCACCCATTCCCAGACACTAAGCACCTCTCAGCCCAGGCTTCCAGTAGACTGGGAAATCTACATATAAAGCCTTCTTAGATCAGAACACCACCCCCTTAGGTCATTCTCTGCAATCTGTTGTGGGCAGCCTAGATCTTCTGCACTCAAGTCTGCCTACGCCATGTCCCTGGCCATCAGCTTTGTTCTGCCTAGCTGTTCTTCGCTGCTAATGTGGACTGTCTCCTCATATATAAATCTGCTATAACCTTCACATCATGGCAACTGCCTGTCCCCTGAAACTAACACAGTAGAGGAATACATCAATCCAACCCAAAATATCACTTCAGACCTACAGCAGTTGGGTAACAGCCTAAAGATGCTGTTCCCAACATCAAGTCAAACCACTATGCCTGAAGTTGAACTGTCAATTTTGCAGACTCCACATGGAGGCCAAAAAGAGGTGAACTTGTCCTAGACCAGGGGCAGGCAACCTAAGGCCTGGGGGCCGGATGCAGCCCAACTGTCTTCTCAATCCAGCCTGCGGACGGTCTGGGAATCAGAGTGTTTTTACATGAGTAGAATGTGTGCTTTTATTTAAAATGCATCTCTGGGTTATTTGTGGGGCATAGAAATTCGTTCATCCCACCCCCCCAAAAAATATAGTCCGGCCCACCACATGGTCTGAGGGACAGTGGACCAACCCACGGCTGAAAAAGGTTGCTGACTCCTGTCCTACACCCACCTGCATTGTCCCTGGCTAAGCTGGCATTTGAGCCCCTACTTCCAAGATTCAAAGCTGAATGCTATCTGCTGGAGCACTGCAGCTCAAGAGTCTTTGTATTTAGGCCTCTATTTCTGTAAAAACAATACAACTCAAAAGAGGGGTGCAGTATTTTCTAGACACAGCCAGAAATGCCCAGGCTCCTCTTAGAAGAACCTGCAGCTCTCCTTGCTGTCTACCGGAGCAATCCACCTGCAGGACAGGCTTGGAAACCTTAAACAAAAAGGGGGGCTTGCTCAACAGCAGCCCTCCAAGGCCCCAAAGCAGTCGTCTTAATGTAGAAATTTGAAAGTTATTTCACTGACTCTTTCAGTAGCTCCGCCCACATTCAGCAATTACTGGGAATGTGTGTGCTCATGTTTAGAAAAAAGAAGCCCACAACACACTGGAACGCAGATGTCTAATGATAGGTTTTGACTTGGTGATCTCAGGCTGTGGGGAGTCTCTTTCTTAACTTTCCTCCACCCCTCCCTTGCAAATTAGTCCAGGCAGTCTATTAAATCACTTTTTCCTAGCAACCCCTCTTAGACACATGTGCACGCATATACACAGGACAGAAGCCGTCTCAGTCTTTCCAACCCCTTCCTTGTGCGATTCACAAATCATGTGATTTGGGAGGATTCTTTTTAAAAAATAAAAAAATAAAATAGAAGGTTTTTATACCAAGGCTTCTCCCGCAGAGTCAAAAGCTTTTGATTTCTTTAGTTTGCAGGGCAAACTTTCTTCCCTTCATTCCCAACAAGACAGGATATCAGTCAGTTATTCTGCTGGAGCAATGCAAAGCAACCAGAGGAGAAACTGACAAGAGGCCTTTTGGCTCAAGCTTTCCATGGCTGGAGAAGTAGAGCCTGACAAGCGTTACTCAGTCTAGCTTGGCTTGCCACATCCGTTGGCTGCAGGAGTTGTGGTGCTAGGCTTCAGTTAAAGCATTCCAGGGTGACTGCATAAGAGCCAAGGTCTACTGGAAATAAACTCTGCCAAGCATTTAGGATCTTCAGCAACAGCCTGGGAGGCAGGCAGTTTTATTTGCTTCCCCCAGCTCACTGTGGCACAGACATATGTCAATGAGTCTACTCTGAGTAAAAACTAGTTGAAACCACCTGAAGTATTTGGGTGGCTTCTTCATTACCCAAAATCCCAAATTCTCTGCCAAATGAGAACAATGATACCCCAGTTTGTAAGACTGTGATGAAAATACATTGGAAAAGGACTGCATATACTGTCCTTTGCCGGCCAGTACTTGATGTTTGAACTGAAGCTGGAAGACCGACATCCAAATCCCAGTACAGTGGGTGGCCCTGGATAAGTCACTGCCCAACATATAACATGGAACTAACTCCCACTCAAGACTGTTTTGAAAATGAATGTGATGCGGAAATGCTGCCAACCAGCCTGAGACTTGGAGACAGGGTGAGCTATAATAATAAACCGGAAGTCTGTTACCCAGTGGAAAACCTAGAACAGGACTATTTTATCTACTGACTAATGTGAATCATCCCCACTTTGTTGTCATTTTCAGGAGAAAGCAAAAGAGGAAGACCTTTGTCTGCAGTGCAAAGGACTCGGCGCAGTCCTGTCCTTGGGGACACTGTCCCATCTGCTATGCAAATCTACAGAAATAGCAACAGTTGAGCACAGCTGTTCTTTATACCATAAAACCATCTTGGGAGCTCAAGTCTCTAGAAGTAAGTGAAGAACTCTTGCCCACCCATCAGGACAAGAGATCTCAAAGTATACCCATGATTAAACAAAATCAAGAGGGCATCCCTATACTGTATAGTACAGTTTTATACCAGTTTAACTGTCATGGCCTCCGCCCTCCCCCCAAAATTCTGCAAATTGATGCTTGTTGAGGGTGCTGAGAATGATCTTTTGGATGGCCTTAACCCTCTTCTCCACACAGATTCCTGGAGACACACATTGGTTCAGTGTGCACACAATACTAAGCCAAATCACAGCATAGCGCAAGTGCATAAGTAAGCAAATTTCCAGGAAGTAGATCACAGCCACTTTGCCCTACTCCAGTCCTGCTGCTCTTGACAACACACTAAGACAAACCACGGCTTAGCTCAAAGCAGAAGAACTGGAAGAGGAACATGGAGGAACATCTTCTCCCAGGAATCCACATGTCCACACACTAAAGCCATGCTTTATCTTGGGATTATGTGCAAACAGGGTCATTTTTTGTTAAAGCTAGTTTAAGAATGAGAAGACATACCCTAGGTCAGCCTTCCACAGTCTGGTACCCTTCAGATACTGCAAGCGCCCGTCAGTATCACCAATGGTCAGGAATTATGGGAATTTGAGTCAAGATCTGGAGAGCACCAGGCTGGTGAAAGGCAGATCTAGAGGATGCCAAAGAATGCTCACAGGCTCCAATAATAGGATAACTTTATGGCCCTATAGCTTCATTTATGCATCCAAGACTAGCTTAGAAAGATTGCATCCCTCACCATGCAGGGAAACATATTGAAAGGAAAAATACCTCCGAATATACGGTAAACATTTAACAAACTGTGAGCAAGCCATTTTTCAAATATTTGGAGAGGTTCAGGGAAGCAAACAGAGCTGTTTCTGGTGGAGTCTGTCCATCCATCAAGTGAGACTGATATAAGCAGGAAATAATTTGTGTACTCCTTAACCAGGCTGACAAAAGCAGAGGTTACCCAACACTTGGCACCATGGTGGAAATATTAGTCTGTCAAGACCAATTCAAATTCAGGTCCTCTCACATTTAGCAGCAGAAAAGAAAGAAAAGACACAGGAGCCTGATCTGGTAGTTTTCCACTTCTCTGCCAATACAACATACACTGATTCAGAGATATCTAGGACTCAGCAGAAAAATCTACCAGCAGTCATAATGACTGCAAAGCTCACACACTGCTAAATTAGAACACTGGATGAAAAACATCAGTAGTAGAGTGAGTATCAACACTAATAGCTGCAGAACACTATACCTGTAGGAATGCTGATAAAACTATTTAACATAACTTTTGTAAACAGACAGGTACAGTAACTTAGTCATGTATGTGAAATCCTAAGAAATTTTGGAGGATGCTCCAAACCACAGAAAGATGAGTGTGTTTTTTAAAAAATGAAAGGAATTTTGCAGACACAGCTATAACAAATCTTTTATTATCTCAATGATGAAAATGAAACCCTGGAAATCAGCAACTCTGCAAAAGATTCCAGATATATATTCAGAGCTATTTTTTGTTTTATTTGTATACTATATGGTTTATGAATCTAACATGTAGTTAACAGTATTTGCTCTTGATTGCATTTCTACAATGAACATGTTTTTTGCTTTCTGCATTCTCAAAACTATAAAACATGGTGTACCTGCAAAAAGCCCCTGTAATTAACAATGTTTCCAGAGAACTGCCTATACTGCAGTGTGTATTTATGTGGCACAAGTAGTCCAGGTCATTATGAAAATGATTATGCATACCAACTTTGTACCTGCAACCTCACTTCCCTCCTGCTATTGCTTAAAAACCAGCTATGGTCATTCCAACACTTGTTCTGGCCCTCCCCATCAGATGAAGAACTTGAACTCATAACTCCAGCTCTGCCAAATGCTTTAATTCTTAGATCAGATTGGGGCATGAGGTCCAGAGGATGGAAACATGGTAACAGACCTATTCTGTGGTGGCTCCCTACTTGTGGAATGCTTTCCCTAGAGGCTCACTTGGTGCCTTCATTACATATTTAGGCACCAGGTAAAAACATTTTCCTTTAACTAGACCTTTGGCTGATTAATGTTCTATGTCCTTTTAATTGTGCTTGTGGGAGGAGGGTTTATTAGTTTCTTGTTCTTGTTTTTATTATGTATTTTGTGTTCTCACAGCGGGTGGTGCTGTGGTCTAAACCACTGAGCCTAGGGCTTGCCGATCATAAGGTTGGCGGTTCGAATCCGCAGGATGGGGTGATCTCCCGTTGCTTGGTCCCAGCTCCTGCCCACCTAGCAGTTCGAAAGCACATCAAAATGCAAGTAGATAAGTAGGTACCGCTTCGGCAGGAAGGTAAACAGCGTTTCCGTGTGCTGCTCTGGTTCGCCAGAAGCAGCTTAGTCATGCTGGCCACATGACCCAGAAGCTGTCTGCAGACAAACGCTGGCTCCCTCAGCCTATAGAGCAAGATGAGCGCTGCAACCTCAGAGTTGTCCGTGACTGGACTTAATGATCAGGGGTCCCTTTACCTTTACCTTATCGTATTTTTATGTTGTGAACCACCCCACTATCTTTGGATAATAAATAAATAATAATACCTATCTGCTTAAAGGAGCTTGAAACAAAATTGGCTTGCAGACACTTTAAGCTACATATGCAGACTCTTCTGCATTGGTGTAACAACAGATGAACACTGGCAGATGACAGCAACACAGCTGAGATATTGAAGGCAGGTAACTTCATTTTTTTACCACAGCTACCACAAAACTTACCCAATAACTAGAATGAGCAGATTACAAATTACAAATAATAATCCCTTATCACAAGGCCAAATCCAAAAAAAAATTCCTCTGCCTCTATAAATGCTTTCAGGATAATACCTCAGCTTCAAAAATACACTGATGGTAGTGCCCAATTAGAAGAGGCAGAAATTCAAATTTATATCATTTTAGCAACAATGGACCAGTCAAACTTGCTGCATTTGCAAAATAACCTCTAGTGGTGGAGGGAGGGGGGAAGAGTGCACAGGGTCTGGAAAAGAAGAGCAAAGACCATGTGCTGTCCCAATCAGCTACTGTCTTAAAAGTGTTTAGAAACTCTTTCCGTGCAAGTTTCAATCAAACATTGGTTGAAGATTAAGCATAATGGTCTTTTGCTTCCTGATTCCTTGACTTACACTGAATAACTATATTATTCCAGTAAGATAAAGAGATGCCAGAGATAGACACACACTTTTCACAGCAGGCAGGACTAATCTCTCTCTCTCTCTCTGTAAGTCCTTTGTATTTACAATACAAACAATGTGGTTAGTATGGAAGGTTATTCAGGTGCCTTTGCTGCCTCCCCGACTCTCTTCTATATACAGATTCATTTTGCTAAATGCGTTTCACCTTCTACTCTTGTGCAAGGAATCAAAAATATCCACAGCTGAGATCACAATTGAAAATATCACAGAGAGAGGACTTCCGGAGGCGGCGCAAAACGGCAATGGCGGTCCTCTTCGCGCTGTGAAGAGGGGCCCCGCAGAAAAGGGTCGTCCGCTACGGCAAAGTGGAGACCCACTAAGAAAAACCACAGGCAGAGTGAGCCTGTGGCCGTGGGACTCGGCGGGCACCAGAAGCCCCCCCAGAAACGAGGAAGGAACCCCGTAAGGGGCTCCGGAGCGTGGAAGGGGGAGCGGTGCTGTGAGTTCATCGCTCTTTCTGCGGGAGTGAAGCCGTGCGGCTGCTGCCGATGAGCGCCGACCTTTTTTCCTGGAACATCAGACTTCAAACTACAAACCCGTGAGTAGGGGATCCTAAAAATTTGGGACTAAAGTGATTGAAATTCGGCTAAAAGCGGGAGACGTAACCAGGAAGTCCGTCTCCTGACTGTGCTTAAAGGATCAAAGCAAAGATTTTGACAAGCTGGAAGCATTCAAAAAGGGCTGTAAAAAGCGTGGATTTTCGCGCAATAATTGAACTTTGTTTTTAATAATAATTGAAAAGAGACAATTTTGCTTTAATTTTGCTGGCTTTTGATTGGACCTTTCCTCTCCTTTGTGGATTTATAAACTGAGAAGCCCAAAGTCACGGACTGCCGGGGCAACAAAGAGCTGTCAAATTGCTGAAATGTTTTTAATTCTGAAAGTGCTACATTTGAGCACTACAGTTTAGTTACAAACTGGGGAACTGTATCTTGCACATCTTCAAAGACTTTGTTTCAACATTGAGGAAGCTCTATAAACCAAAAGGAATTTGAAGGTTCTCTTTAAATCTGTCTTTAACTGCTGGGATTTTAATGGCGGAACAGTCCTTTCTTTCTGCTGAAGTACAAATATACTCCCCCTAGAGGACTTTGGATTTATAATTTTCTGGGAACTGTATTTTGTTTTGACTCTTTGCTGCCTTGTTGTTTACTCTTTGGAACTGTCTTTCCCACGGGACTGTATACAACTTAACCTTGGCACGTAGTCAGGATTGGAATGAGTGGCACAGGGAAAGCAAGATTGGCTAAAACGAAAGCTAAACAACTAGTACAAACAACTTTGACTTCTCAGCCACGCAGATCTTCTGTCCCAGCTGTTCTAGTACAAGAAGAGGTAGTTGCGCAAACTGCACCAAAGGATATGGCATCTGGAGAATCTGAAACAGTTTTAAATCAAATTTTGGAACAACTGGCAATTTTAAATATAAAGGCGGATGAGCATTCGTCCAAAATTGACCAAGCAACAGCCACTATTAGCAAACTGACTGATCAAGTTGCTCAACACACACAAGCAATTGGGAATATTCAGGAAGCAACTGTGGAAAATCGTAAATTGGCTGAGGAAGCCAATCAGAAAGCAGAGGCAGCCAATCAGAAAGTTGATGCATTAAAAGTGGAGGTAAAGCCCTTGCACAAACAGATCAATGAACAGCAGGCCTACCTGGCTATGACGGAACTGAAGAATAGGGAAAATAATCTTAGGTTGAGAGCTATCCCAGAACTTGAACAGGGAGATCTGATTGGTTATTTGACATCAGAAATTACAAAGTTCTGGGGTATAGAAGAAGATAAGGACTTTAAAATTGTAACTGCTTTTAGATTGGGAAGAGTGGTGAGGAAGGACAGATCCAGAGACTGTCTGATCATCTTGAGATCTAAGCAAGAGAGAGATAAAATACTAGGCCTTCATTTTGGAAAATCACTTGTTATTCAAGGCATCAAGGCAGAAATCTACAAAGACATCCCGAAACAACTTTTGGACCTTAGAGATACTTATATAGAATTAACAAGACTACTGAGAAGCAACTCAATTCCCTTTAGGTGGGAGTTCCCTCAAGGACTATCCTTCAACTTCAAAGGAAAGAAAGTTAAAATCAAAACAGCAGAAGATCAACAAAAGTTTTTGAACGACCACGAAGAGGACCTACAGAAAGGAACAACAGGATCTTGGCCACCACCTCCACCTATACCTACACCTGCACCTACACCCTCGGGACCAGAGGACCAAAAGAAAGAGACGCCACCACAGGACTAACAGACTGATCCAGGATGTTTCTGCAGCTTCTTAGTTGGAATATAAATGGCAGAAATTCCCCAGAAAAAAGAAGAAGAATTTTTCATATATTGAAAAAAGAACAATTGGACATTATTTGCTTGCAGGAAACACATGTGACTAGGCTTCACAGAAAAGTGTTAATTAATAAAAGACTAGGCCAAGAATTTATTTCATCGGACAAAGTTAAGAAAAGAGGAGTGGTGATTTATGCAAAGGAGAGCCTGTCACCAAAACTCTTATTTAAAGACGAGCAAGGAAGAATTTTGGCAATTGAAATACAGGTCCAAGGAGAAAAGTTTTTAATATTAGGAATTTATGCGCCGAATGAGGGGAAATCAGAATTTTACAGGAAACTGCATGAGACAATTCTGGACTATCTGGACTATACCAACATCATTATGATGGGAGATATGAATGGAGTGGTCTCTACAAATATGGATAAGTCACAAAATCAAAATTTAACAAATGACGGCAGACTACCTAAAACTTTCTTTGAACTAACTGACAATATGGATTTGATTGATATATGGAGGACAAAGAACCCCTTAGGCAGAGAAGGAACTTTCTTTTCTGAAGCCCACCTGTCATGGACAAGAATCGACCAAATATGGATAACTAGAGGACTGGCACCTAAGACTAGAAAAGTGGAAATCTGCCCAAAAACCTGCTCCGACCATAATGCTATGAAAGTGGAAATGAGACTTATTCCAACCGGTTCCTTCAGATGGAAAATGAATGACACCCTATTAAGAGATCAGGAGATTGTCAAGAAGGCCCAAAAAACTTTAAAAGACTATTTTGAAATAAATTTGAATACTGCGGTGGAAAAAAGAATAATCTGGGACGCAAGTAAAGCAGTTATGAGAGGGTTTTTGATACAACAGAACACAATAAAGAAAAGACTTTGGAATGAAAAAAAGGATAAGATTTTAGACAAGATAAGAGATGGTGAGAAAAAATTGAGATCAAAACCTAAATCACAGGAGGTTCTAAGAGAAATTAAATTTTACCAAGCACAATACGCTAAATTGATAAATCAAGAAGTTGAGTGGAAAATTAAACAGATGAAACAAAGATCATTTGAATCAGCGAATAAGTGTGGGAAACTGCTTGCATGGCAGTTGAAAAAGAGACAAAAATTGAACACGGTTATCAATTTAGAGATTGAAGGGAGGAATATCCAGAAACCAGAGGAAATTAGAAAGTGCTTCCAGAGATATTTCAAACAACTTTATATGCAAGGGCCGCAGGAAGAGACTGAGATAGACCATTTCCTAAAAATTAATGGACTACCAAAATTATCCCAGGAAAAGAGAACAATCCTAAATGATAAAATAACGCAACAAGAAATTGAGGGTGCCATTCAGAATATGCAACTAGGCAAATCTCCAGGACCTGATGGTCTTACCTCCAAGTATTACAAGACATTGAAAGATTTTTTGACACAACCACTAATGGAGGTCTGTAACCAGATCATGGAGGGGAAGAAGGCAACAGAATCGTGGAAAGAAGCTTTCATCACATTGATACCTAAAGTGGAATCTGAAAAGACTCAACTTAAGAACTACCGTCCCATCTCACTCCTAAATGTGGATTATAAAATCTTTGCGGATATTTTGGCAAGTAGATTTTAAAAAGTGCTAAATGAAGTAATTCATAAAGATCAGGCAGGCTTTCTTCCAGGTAGACATTTGTTTGATAATACTAGGAACATTATAGACATTTTGGAACTTTTGCAAACTAATATTAACACAAAAGCAGTGTTAATTTTTATTGATGCGGAGAAGGCCTTTGACAACATTTCTTGGAGGTTTATGAAGAAAAACTTGGAAGGGATGGGAGTGGGACGGGGGTTTGAAAATGGAATAGAGGCAATTTACTCAGAGCAAAAAGCTAAATTGATAGTTAACAATGTGGTGACAGAAGAGTTTAAAATTGAAAAAGGAACACGACAAGGTTGCCCCTTATCCCCTCTGTTATTTATTTCAGTCCTAGAGGTGCTTTTGAACATGATTAGGGAGGACCGGTTGGTGCAAGGAATACAGGTCGGAGTGAAACAGTGTAAATTGAAAGTTTTTGCAGATGACTTGGTAATAACATTACAGGAGCCAGAATCTAGTACGAAAAGAGTTTTGGAACTGATATATGAGTTTGGTCGGGTGGCGGGATTCAAATTGAATAAGCAAAAAACTAAGGTTTTGGTAAAAAAATCTGACATCTTTGGAAGCAGAAAGGTTTCAGAATGAGACAGAGTTAAATGTGGTTAAAAAAGTGAAATACCTAGGGGTTAATTTGACTGCTAAAAATTTGAATTTATTTAAAGATAATTATGAAAAATGTTGGTCAGAAATTAAAAAGGATTTAGAAATTTGGTCAAGATTGAAACTTTCCTTGCTGGGTCGAATTGCAGCTATAAAGATGAATGTATTGCCAAAGATGTTGTTTTTGTTTCAAACTCTACAGATTGTGGACAGAGTGGAATGTTTTGGAAAATGGCAGAAAGATATTTCTAAGTTTATCTGGCAGGGCAAAAAGCCCCGAATAAAATTTAAAATATTAACTGATGCAAAAGAAAGAGGGGGGTTTGCCCTGCCAGATTTAAAGTTATATTATGAAGCTGCAGCTTTCTGCTGGATGAAAGATTGGTTACTTCTTGAGAACACTGATGTCCTAGATCTGGAAGGGTTTAACAATGCTTTTGGTTGGCATGCATACTTGTGGTATGGCAAGGTAAAGATTCATAAAATGTTCAAAAACCATATTGTCAGAAAAGCAATATTTATTGTCTGGACAAAATATAAAGACTTACTAGAAAGTAAGACCCCGAGATGGCTATCACCAATGGAGGCTAAGGCCCGGAAAAGACTCAATATGGAGGCCTGTTGGCCGAAATATTGGGAAATAATAGAAAAAATTGGAGACAAATGGAGGTTGCAGAGCTTGGAGAAATTAAAGAATAAGGTGCAAGATTGGTTACACTACGCTCAAATTCAAGAGGTTTTTATATTGGATAAAAAGATAGGATTCCAGGTGGAGAAGTCGAAATTAGAGACAGAACTGTTGGAACCAAAGACTAAGGTACTTTCGAGAATGTATAACTTGCTGCTTAAATCGAACACACAGGATGAGACTGTTAAATCAGCCATGATAAAATGGGCTCAGGATATTGGGTATAACATTATGTTTGAGGACTGGGAAAGTTTATGGACCACCGGAATAAAATTCACGGCATGTAATGCCTTGAAGGAGAATATTATGAAAATGATATATAGGTGGTACATGACCCCAGTCAAGCTTGCAAAAATATATCACCTGTCTGATAATAAATGTTGGAAATGTAGAGAGGCTGAGGGGACATTCTTTCACCTCTGGTGGACATGCCCAAAAGTGAGGGTCTTCTGGGAAATGATCTATAATGAACTAAAAAAGGTATTTAAATATACCTTTGTTAAGAAACCGGAGGCCTTCCTCTTGGGCATTGTCGGCCAGAAAGTGTCAAAGAAGGACAGAAGTTTCTTTATGTATGCGACAACAGCAGCAAGAATACTTATTGCAAAGTATTGGAAGATACAAGACTTGCCCACACTGGAAGAGTGGCAGACGCAATTGATGGATTATATGGAATTGGCTGAAATGACTGGCAGAATCCGAGACTTGGGAGAAGAAACAACGGAAGAGGACTGGAAGAAGTTTAAGGACTATTTACAAAAACAATATAAGTTGTATGAATGTTAAGTATCTGCACGATTTAGAAAATCTCAGTTCCAGCAAATAGATTTTGTAAAATAGAAAATTAAGTTATAAGTAAGAAAAGGTCGAAATTTAAGGCAACAATATGTTTAAATTTAAGGTATGAGTAAATGATAAAAATTATCTTAAATTTAGAAGTATAATATTTGGAAAGTACAAAATAAGGTATGAAACAAGGTAATAATTTGCTGATATTTTTAATATAAATAATGCAGGGTAAAGGAGATGTGAGGAAGTCCAGTTAGTTATATATAAAAAAATTGTACTGAATAGTTGGTTTTTTTCTTTTCCTTTTTTACTTTTTATTTCCTTTTTTCTATATGGTTTTTTGGTGTATTTGTTCTGGCTTTTTTGTGTACTATTTTTTGGTGAAGGGATCTTGTATGTATATTGTGAGGATAACCTGAGCTTACAGGGTTAAAACAGCTCAGAGTGTACGCACTGCCCACTGTTGGGAGGGGGGAGATTCTACGTCATGTCCGAGAGTCTCCAGTCTTTGTTCTTTTTCCTCTACTTTCGCTTTTGAGGAGAGAGGACGTGTTTTCACGATGCTGTTCGCTGTGATAGATAATGGATAGTCTGCTGTAAATAAACTGCTTCTAGCTGCTAATATCCTGAGTGGACTTTATTTTAGCACACTGAAGAAAGCTCTGAAGAAGTTTTTGCAGTTTTCTCTTGCTGCTGCGTAAACTCTGCGTTATTTTTGCTCAGAGCCTTTGGAATGTGGCCTTTGAAGTCCAGCAGAGCTGCGCAGCTGAAGTGGGCTGGACAGCAGGGCTTATCTGAGCAATAAATCATCTAAGAGGTTATGGACGGTAATTGCAATTAGAGGAAGCTGCTTTGATGTCCGGTGGAGAGCCTGTTTGGAATGCTGTGTGCTTACAAAGGCTGTAAAAAGTGAGACGCTGCTGTTTTTGCTGCCGGGAGAAAAAGACCTGCTTTGCCTGGGAGAAAGCAGGGAGGCTGGCTGCAAGCTGTGTGCTGCAAAGAGTCGCTGGATGCCTCTCCTTTGAAGCTGGCTGGAACGTGTGAGTACTTCAAGCCCCATGGGAGCACTGGGGGAGGAGATGGCTGAGCTCCAGGACTTTTATGATGTCCCGTTTGAAAAGCTCACAGCCCAGTCCTGGGAGGTCTGGTCAAGAAGAGTAAGGGGGTGGTTTCTGGCCACAGGGCTCTGGAGTATAGCCCAGAAGGAGCCGGCCCCACCCATGCCACTTGCTTCTGAAGATGAGGCTGCTTTGCTGGAGGATAGACAGCAGAGAATGCAAAGGGAGCTCTGCATGTTGAAAGCCAGCGTAGATGCTTCGCTGTTGCCCCACTTGGAGGGCGTTGAGTCGGCTCAGGCCGCTTGGCAGTTGCTGAGGAGTCTGTGTGCAAGCTCAGCAAGAGACCAGGGCCTTAAGAAAGCCGAGAACAGGGAGGAAGCGGAGAGCCCAGAGGGGGCTGCTGGCCATGTTCCTGAAGTTACAGCTGGGAGTAGCTGCTTTGTCTCCGAGGGGCCGTGTGATGTTGAGGCCTACAACCAGAGTGCTGGGGAGCGTGCAGGCCCAGGCTGTGCACCCAAAGGTGGGGGTGCTGGGAACAAAAGAATGGCTGAAGAGGGAGCTGTGAGAGCTGTTGCTACGCGTCGCCGCTGTTATCGCTGTGGCTCCCCCTCCCATCTGGTGAGAGACTGTCCAGTCGAGGCACAGGAACAGCCGAAGGCCGTCTCCCGTAGCAACCAGATAAAGAGCTCTTCTTCAAAGCATGGGAAAGGCAAGCCGAAGGCAGCTGGCAGAGACACTGAATGTAAACATTTGGCAGCCTCTATGGCTGCAGTCAAGAGTTGTCAACAGGATGCTGTGCTGACTTTTGTTATAGACAGTGGAGCTTCGCATCACTTAGTGCCATCTGCATGATTCCTGGAGAACTGCACCTCTGTAACTTCTGGGAAGACTGTGTGTTTAGCAGATGGGACTAAACACGCACTCACGCAGACTGGCTCACTGTTTTGTTCTTTCTTACAGGATTCAATCCAGGCTTTTGTTGTTCCAGGACTGTCTTGCGCGTTGCTGTCTATCAGCGCCCTTCTTGCTGAAAACTACAAAGTGTGTTTTGAGAACAATAAGTGTTCTATTTCTAAGAATGGACAGCACCTAGTCAGTGTTGAATGTAAAGACAGGTTGTTTGTGATAAATGCTTCTTTTGCAGGTACAGGTGACACGGAGGTGGCTCAAGCACAGTGTGCCAACGTTCCAGTTCATGATGCGTGTGCTCACTTATGGCACCGACGCATGGCTCACGTGTCCTGGGGGTCAGTGAAGAAGATCCCAGAGTGTACGCAAGGGTGCAAAATGAAACCTTGTGCTAAGTTTCTAGATTGCAGAGCGTGCAAGTCTGCAAAGGTAAAAACGTGCACATACCCAAGGTCTGAAAGGGTGACCACTAGGGCTTTTCAATTAATTCATGCAGATTTGTCAGGTCCCATGTCTGTGACCAGTATGGGCGGAGCCAAATATGCGCTGGTTCTGATTGATGACCATACTCGGAACTCTTGGACCTTCACGATCCAACACAAAAGTGAGGCTGCACCACTAATCAAAGACTGGATTGCGGCTGTGGAACTGCAGTTTTCCACACGGGTGCAAAGCTTTCAGAGCGATCGCGGTGGGGAGTTCACCGGGTCTGCACTGCAAAGTTTCTTCCGCAAAAAGGGGATTCAACACAGATTGTCCTCTCCGCACTCTCCCCAACAGAATGGGATTGCGGAAAGACGGAACAGGACTCTAGGGGAGATGTCCGCAGCTCTTTTGTTTGATGCCGGGCTCCCACAGCGCTTTTGGGGGGAGGCTTGGCGAACGGCCAACTTTGTTCTGAACAGGTCGTTCAATTCAGTGGTAGGTGACACCCCGTACTTCTTGTTGCACGGAAAGCAACCGAAACTGCACTATTTTCGTGTTTTTGGTTGTGAGTCTTGGGTCCTCATACCAAAGGCCAAACGCAAGAAAGGTGAACCCAGGTCCCAAAAGATGATTTTCTGTGGGTATGAGCCAGGGACCAAGGGGTGGAGGTTTGCTTATCCGTCAGGGGATCAGTCCAGGATTCTGCTCAGCAACAGTGCTGAATTCTGTGAGCAGAGTGGTTGGGCTAGGATACATGGGAACCCTGACATCCTGTCAGAGAGTCTGTTTGACTCTGCTGATGAAGGTGAGGAAGAGGTTGAACCTGCAGCCGAGGCTCAGAGTTCAGACCCAGTGCAGGCAGAAGGGAGAACTTCTCCCAAGGCTGTGAAGATTGAGCAACGCAGTGCTCCATCTTCCCCCACAGGTTCGGCTGAGAAGTCCAGAAGGCGCAGTAAGTCAGAGGGGGAGCTCTCTGATGCCAAGGACGTTCTGGCTGGCCCCAGTGGGTCAGAGGGGGTTCCTGAAGTGGTGCTGCGCCGTTCTGCTCGGACGACCAAGGGGAAGCCTCCTGAAAGGTTTGCTGTCACTAGCGTGTGGGTCGGAATGGCACAGTGTGAACCTGAGAGTTTTGAAGATGTTCAGAAACTGCCTCAGGAAGAAGCCAGGAAATGGCATGAGGCGATGCAGAAGGAGATGAACTCAATGGAGTCTTTAGGTGTGTTCTCCCTCACGAAGTTGCCGATGGGCGAAAAAGCCGTGGGTAGCCGCTGGGTTTACCGTCTTAAGCCTACAGCGACAGGAGAACCGCAGTATAAGGCCAGATTAGTGGCGAGAGGATTCACGCAGCGCAGGGGGTTGCATTACACGGAAACGTATGCTCCCACCTGTAGGAGTGAATCTCTACGTTTGCTTTTGGCCATAGCTGCACAAAGAGGGTTGCTGGTGCATCATTTTGATGTGGACGTTGCTTACTTGAACTCAGACCTCCAGGAGGATTTGTACATGCTTCCTCCTCCAGGGTTTGAGGGCAATGAGCGAGGTACTGTGTGGAAACTTCACAAGTCAATTTACGGCCTGAAACAGTCGGCCAGGAATTGGAACTTGTGCCTGAATGAAGCTTTGGAGAAGCTAGGTTTCAGGAAGAGTCTTGCTGACAGTTGCTTGTTCCTTAGAGGATCAGGAGACTCACAGGAACTGGTGTTATTTTTTGTTGATGACATCATCCATATTGGAAAGACAGACAAACAGGTGCAGAAGTTTGCCAAAGAGCTTGGGAAGCGGTTTCAGCTCAAGAACCTGGGTGCAGTAAAGATCTACCTAGGCGTGCAGATAGCGAGAACTGAGGATGGTAGCTTCTTGCTCAGTCAGAAAGGCAAGATTGAACAGTTGCTTGAGAAGTTCAGAATGTCCAATTGTGCAGGAGTTCGGACACCCATGGAGACGAACTTCGTGAAAGATAGCCAGCAAGCAGAAAGTGCCGAGTTTGAGAATGCTGAGCTCTTTCAGTCAGCTCTAGGTAGTCTGTTGTATCTGTCCCAATGGAGCAGACCAGACATTGCCTTTGCTACCAATCTGCTAAGTAGGGAAGCGTCAAAGCCCAGTGTGAGTGCTTGGCACGGTATCAAGCGGGTACTGTGCTACCTGCAGCATACCAAAGACTTCTGTCTTAAGCTGCCAGCTGAAGGTGAGGCGAAGCTCACATGCTATGCGGACAGTGACTGGGCAAATTTGCAGGACCGCAAGTCTGTGTCTGGGTTGGTGGTAAAGTTTGGGAAGTCACTAGTTGGGTGGAAGTCCCGGAAGCAAAGTCTCATTGCGCTGTCTTCTACTGAGGCTGAATTCAGTGCATTGTCAGATTTGTGCCGGGAACTAGAGTTCTATAGATGCTTGGTGCAAGAGATCTATGGGGATTGTAGCTTGCCCATCACGGTTTGGGAAGACAATCAACCTTGTTTGAAATTGGCTGAATCTGCGCAATTTAAGGCCAGAACCAAGCATCTGGACATACGTTTCCAAAATGTGTGTCAGAGTGTTCAGTCAGGTTTGATTCGGCTGAAGTATTGTGCCAGTCACAGTAACCTGGCCGATGGATTCACCAAACCTTTAAGCTTCCAGCGTCATGGGGAGTTTTGTGGTGGTTTGGAGTTGGGGGTAAGTTCTGTGCTTACTCCCCCCACAGTGGTGCAGCGCGAGAGGGGGTGTGAGGATAACCTGAGCTTACAGGGTTAAAACAGCTCAGAGTGTACGCACTGCCCACTGTTGGGAGGGGGGAGATTCTACGTCATGTCCGAGAGTCTCCAGTCTTTGTTCTTTTTCCTCTACTTTCGCTTTTGAGGAGAGAGGACGTGTTTTCACGATGCTGTTCGCTGTGATAGATAATGGATAGTCTGCTGTAAATAAACTGCTTCTAGCTGCTAATATCCTGAGTGGACTTTATTTTAGCACACTGAAGAAAGCTCTGAAGAAGTTTTTGCAGTTTTCTCTTGCTGCTGCGTAAACTCTGCGTTATTTTTGCTCAGAGCCTTTGGAATGTGGCCTTTGAAGTCCAGCAGAGCTGCGCAGCTGAAGTGGGCTGGACAGCAGGGCTTATCTGAGCAATAAATCATCTTGAAGGGATCTTGTATGTATATTGTGTACTATGAAAATTTAATAAAGTATTTTTTTTAAAAAAAGAAAATATCAGAGAGATGGTCTCTGATAAAGAAGGCAGGAGCTGCAACAGAATACTGAGAACATTTATTTGAATGTTTTTGTTTAAAAGAAGGGAGATGTGCTACACTTAAGTGATGAAGTGATGAAGAAACCTTATGTTTCAAGGGATCCTTCAAAGGCCTCCAATAAAGTTTTGAAGATGTGCTAGAGAGATTTTAAACAGGTAACTATTGAAATAGTTAGCGGTAGTTTTATAAGGGCTATGGTATTTATACTGTTCCATTTATTTATTTATGAAAAGTGGGAGGACGAACACATGAATACATTTACAAAGTGACCCTATATAGGTCTACTCAAACCTACGTCTTATGGCGTTAGGCGAGTCTTTCTCTCAGGCAAGTAAGTACAGGGCTACAGCTTTAATTCATTAATTAAATATTGTAAACCCTAAGTTCAACCGTGTCTCTTCCTGTTCTGCCGGTATTTCAGTTTAGACACTGAAGACAGCATCTTCATTCCCCATGCATAATCTCTAGAAATGCCAAAGAGCTGCCATGTTCTCCTTCTGAGTGTTAGAATTATAAATAAAGTAAGTAACTAAGTACACCACACCACATCACACCAAAACCAACAGAGTAAAAGTCTTACTTTAGGGGGCTGCCACAATTATAGAATGCCCTCATCCTTGAACTATAATTGGCACCAACTTTGATGCATTTCTAGCACAATAGAAATCTCGCTTATTCCAACAGAAGCAGCGTAAATGTAACAGATTAAATCTCAGGCTAGGGTCTGGGAGATCTCAATTCAAGTTCCCAGCCATGTATGCTGCCCTTTGGAAGAAAGGAGGCCTGCAAATGCCATTTTAAAAATTAAAAAAATATGAGAGGTTAATTGACTTGGCTAGATTTTCAAATGTTATTATTCCCGAATTCACTCTGGCATTATCTACTCCCCTTCAACATCATCATCATTCCTCTTCCTCCTCCTTGGTTTTAACTACTATAAGGTACCCTCTCTTGCATTGCTCTGTGATGAAGGGCAGCTTAAAAATTATTTTTAATCTGCAAGTACCAGAAAAAGGGTAGGAAAAGCCAGAAGCAGACATTTCAGCATCTGAAATTACTTCAGATGGAATGACCTCTTGCTCACAATGGAATAACCAAAACTGGTTCAGCTAATAATTACTATTACCTGGAAAATGTACTACGCTGACAACTCCTCCATTTGCTCAGCCCTGTGTCCTTAGATCAATGCACTAGCAGAAAAACTCAACTGGTAGCTTCTCTGGCATACGTGCTTCTTCAAAGCTGTTGATCAGAAAATTACACAGGCTGTGCTAGTGTAACAGGAAGTGCTTATGCCACAAACAAGCGCACAACCCTATTTTTCTGGCAACGTTGTGGTTGGTTTTGAAGTTTTTTGTTTGTTTTTTAATCAGGCTGTCAAAAGCCCAACTATAACAGATTGTTTCAACAGATGAATCCAGGTTTAGATACATTTTCCTCTGTAAAGACAATATGCAAAATAAAGAGTGCTCTTTAGGGGTGTATGCAAAGGTCTGTGTATCCCCAATAGGGCATTTGATTTTCCCTGCCATAGCAGCCACATACACTGCATTGCAAATGGCTGTTGAAACTCAGTCGTTGCAAAAGTCTTCTAAAGAAAATTCAAGGCCCTGCTTGAAACAATAGCTGTGCAATTTTCTGGATTGTGGCCAACATCAAAAGTCCGAAAAGAGAAGCTGAACACACACACCCTACAAGAAAAAACCCCCTCTTATATAAAGGTCTGGATGGTGACATGCAAGCTCTGTATTTTACTAAAACTGCCTGTAATGTGTTCTTTTATGACAGCACCACTTCTCAGCACCTAGAGGACTAGGAAAATGAAAGAAATACAGTAGTATTCAGCCACCCATGGGAATACCCACTCCAAGATAATGAACCAATAAGCCAAATTGCTACTGTCTATGGTAATATTAGCATTTAAACACAGTGGAATATATAGATATGTATATAATAGTTCGCCTCTCTGATACTTGAGCAGACCATCTCTCCTTAGTTGCTTTCAAAAGATTCTGCACCCTTTTCCAAGTATTTTCACTTTACACCTTCTTCTTGCAAGAGGCTTTGTGCTTTTCATACAACAGGCAGAAATTCAGCAGGTGCAATATTTCCTACCCACCAAAAAATAATGAAGCATAAATATATTCAGATAAACACAATCTTCAACTATAAAACGTATTGGTTTAAAAGCATAACCCCCAAGTACAACAATATAAATAATTCACTATACACAGTAATTAATAAAAATACAAAGTATCACATCTGTTTACAGGATCATGTCTGGTATGTAAGTTACAGCATATACAGTATGATCATAAAGGTAAATCACTGCAAGTTTACCACAAGGCTACTCAACTCATCCATTTCATGAGTGTGCACATTATTATTCTTAAGTAAATTCCTATTCCTCATAGTGTACATTCCCAAAGTCTAAGATCTACTTCAGATCTAACATATCAGAAAATAGATTTTCCTGGTACTCAAGTAATGATTGTGTTAACAGTGATGCAAACAAGAAGCAGCTCTCCCTGAGACTTACCGTGTGAGGGTTGTCATAGTAGAGAGCAATGGAGCACAGCCTTGGAGAGATGCTGCAGCTCTCCGTAAACAGCCTTCCAGAGTCACCATAAGGCCCCACCTGGAATTTATATGCCACAGTGATGCTGCTGAAGGGGGGCAAACCAGCACTCACAATCACTTCTGTGAAGAGCCCCGAATAAACAGCAAAGCCAAAGAGCGTCAACAGCAGAAGCGCAACCAGTGCAGCAAACAATCCAATGAGCAGCCAGTCTGCCATGACTCCAGGTGCCTCACACTGCAGGAATCAACTAAGGACAAGAGAGGAGGACAAAAATTAGGTAATCATAACGCAGATGGATATTTCCTAGAGTAACAGATAAGTTTAGGGAAAGTTTTCCCAATGACTCAGATCCACACTGCAGACCTTTGCATTTGCAAGGCAGTGTTGTAATGGAATTGTTCATGTTTACAGGTCACTGCTGTACTGAAATTATCTGCCACTGCTGCTCAAGGGACATACTGCATAGAATAACATATTGTAAGTCACTTGTCTACAATGTACGCCTGTACTCCATGCAGCTGGGAAGCTCAATAAGGAGAATCTAAGTGATGTTTGAAATGCATATGTGCACCAATCCAGATGCCATAAGTCAGGTTTCCTCAACCTCGGCCCTCCAGATGTTTTTGGCCTACAACTCCCATGATCCCTAGCTAGCAGTACCAGTGGTCAGGGATGCTGGGAACTGTAGTCTCAAAACATCTGGAGGACCGAAGTTGAGGAAGCCTGGCACTAATCCAGATGGCCATGCACAGACAGTGGGTGTCAGATACATACACAATGTTTCTCTGACCCACAGAGTATTTCAAAAATACGTTTTTGGTCCCTTTCACTGAATCCCAGCTTTTATGTCAGAACTGCCTTGACCTTATCCAACATCACTGTTCATTCTTGGTCAGTGTGCAAAGTATCCAAAAATATTAGTATCCAAAAATATTAGAAATAATGTGACCATCATTAATATGATCGCTTAGTCAATGGGAATAAAATGGGAGACAAAACTTGCTTCCTACATATCCTCTGTAAGGTCAAAGATGGAGTGAGGGAGGAAGGTGAAGGAAAGGGTGCCAAAACTGGTTCAGCAACACTGAAGCCACTCTCACCAGAATAGTACCGGTAAATGTATTGCACTGCTGGTTCATATGGCATGAACAGCTGCAGTAAAATGCAGTTGCTGAAAAAAAGGCAGCATAAAATCAATCTGAGGATTCCCAGAAAAAAGGTCAGAAGTAGTGATTATCAAGTGGAGGTGAGTGCTGTGTGCCTTGCAAGGAGGCAAAAACCAAGAATACCAGGCCAGGGGTGGGAGTGGGAGTAACATGGATTGACCCAAGTTGTTGTTTTTCCAAAATCAGCTTTGATTTTTGAATTTAGATGTAGTCCTTTAACATAGAACCTACTTAGAAACAAATGAATTATACCTAAGCAACTGTTCATTCTGTTTGGCAATTAATAAAAACCACATCTTAGTATAAACTGCAATGTGATCAGGCTACTATCCACCCTAGTGAGATCAGCAGAGAGCAAGGACAATTGTGGAAAAGAAATCTGATTTGCCCTTGAAAAATGTCACAGTTAATTTTATACTAGCATTTATGATATCTTACTGGAAAAATATGTGCTGCCCCAATTCTCTTCCCTTGGACTCAAATTCAAGCAGCTTGAAATACTTTCTTATAGCTCCTGCAATGAACTTATTTGCTTCCTCATGAACTTAGCATTTGCATTTCTAAAAAAGATCGTTTCCAGTCTCTATCATTTTTGTGGAAAGACTATTAGACAGTATAGTTACTTATACCACAAAGCCTGTGATGCAAAAACTATGATTATGTAAAATGTTGAAGACTTTGAACTGATGCAGACCCGGAGTGTATTCAATATTTGCTTTAGACTATCTAATTGTTACTGGAACACAGCAGGCATCTGTTTGGTGATCCTGTCATTGTCTTTTAAACCAGTGGGTAATGGACCCTTGCTATGATGCATCTCAGTATACTACTCTTTTTCTCTTTAAATTGCCTTTGTCCTTTCCTCTTCTCACTTAAAAGTTCCCATACTTGATAGCCTTAACATTTATTCAAAATGCTCCATGCACCAACATTATTAGTATTAATTGCATCCTTGTAGTTCACCAGATTTCCAGAATGGTTACCATTGCTCAGCAAACTGCCTACTCCTATTTAAGTGCATTTAACAATAAGTGAATTTGACCAGCTGATTCTTAAGCTCAAAATTCATTTCTGTATCTTATTGAACCACAAAGCAGGACATTTGTGATAAAAACATTATCTATTTCTTGTTTAAGACACAGAAATAAAGCTGACACTTGTCAATCTCTTTTCAGGAACCATATAATTGGAATCAAAGCCCACAATTTCCTCAAGCGAGATGCACTTTGTACAAACCTGAGAATCAGCAGTATAGGTAGCCTAGCAATAGCTCATTGTCTCTCCCAGGGATCTTTGATCCAGGATTTGTGCCTCTGAAAAAGAAGAAAATAAAGTCTGATTGAAGTGACCTACAGTATTTTCCCTAAATTGAAGTTTGGTAGGAGAGCACGATGGCCAGAAAACCTGCACTGCTTCCCCAATATGCACAAGGGGCACTGTGTCCAGAGTGGTTCCTAAACCTGTGGATCCTTTGCAATGCTAACATAGAGAAGTGGAAAACAATTTTCAGGAGGAAAATTGGTGGATACGCATTTAACTGTTTCACTGCCCACCAATTATCTCCCACAAGTGTCTAGTCCTTGTTAAACCTCTTTCCCAACAAAGTTCCAAAACCGTAAGTAATTCCAACTTGTAGAAACGTTATATTAAATCCATGAATATTTCCATTGCGAGCACCGTAAGATTTCATGATTTTCATTTAAACTCCCCCCCACCCCCACAGTGAAACTGTACATGGAGCCATGTACTCAAGTCCAAGGAATAAGATCTGTACCAAGGCAGGCAGGCTTTGGAGCATTAGCATGAACCAGGGATGAGTAAGATGCAACTCCAAATGCCCATCTGTGTTCAGGCCTCTATCTTCAGTGCACTGCTTTTAGAAGCGTGCATATCTGAATACACCTCCCAACACTTATCCTGTTGAAACTAAATAACGTAGTGTGGACAGACGGAACCACATTTAGTTATACAGTCAAGCAGAGCCATAGCTACGGGAGGGGGGCGGGAATGCTAGCCTTTTTTTTTTTTTTGCCCTAGTTGAAGCCTCCAGAGGAGCGCCACTGAGGCTCCCAGCATCTGTATGTGTGTGTACGCAAATGCGCTTCGGGGGTGCCAAACTGGGTATTAGACAAGGGTGAAATAAAGCCGAGTTTCACGCCTGCAGCCAAGTTATAGACATGGTTCCATATCAAGCAAGTGACATGCACAGAAAAGACCATTTCCACACACACACCTCCTCAGATACAGCAGAGTAAGGAGCATGCAAAGAAAGAAATGGGAAAACGAGGGGAAATCTGCCCTGCCTCTCCTTCTTCCTCCCAAGCAAACAAACAAAAAATGCCACATATGAGGCCCCACATTAGAACAAGAGTCCTCTGGATCAGACCAAATGCCTATCTAGTCTAGCATCCTGTTCCCTACAACGACCAACCAGATGCCTCTGGAAAGATCAAGATCTGAACATTAAAATGTAACAATAAAAAGGTAGCACAACTATAAACACAAGCTGTGATTTCCCCCCCTAGGTCTACCCATTTCATAGTGCAATTACAATAGTTGCAAGCGACACCGTCAAAGTAAGGCTGCAATCTTACATGATATATACACTCAGGGGGTTCACTTCTCCACAAATATGCACAGAACTAATATGTAGGTAAAACAATCTCATTTTCTTGTCTCTATCCAGTGGTTTCAGTAATTCAGAAACTTTTAATTCTGACAAGAAGTGAATGTGAAAATACTTAGCAACACTGAGGTTTTTGTTTTAACTTCTACATCAGTTTTTTAAAAGTTGTGGCTTTTTTGCACTGTGTATTTCCTGCAAAAAGAAAATGAGCACACACTAAATTCTCTAGCATTCATAGCACAACTTTCTTTCAATAATTCCAGGAGGCTTACTTACACAGGGATCCCACAAGCAACCCCCACTTCTAGGCACCACCCAACCTTAGATCTGCTTAGCTTCACCAGGATTGCTCCATCAGACCCTTACATTTTAATTTCTATGATGTAAGCCACTGTGGGTTGTCTTTGACAAGAATGGCAGGATACCATTTTAAATAAGCAAGTAAATAAGTTTAGTTTAAAGACAGCATACCAGTAATTTGAGTTGCAGTTTAATTCCAATCTGATCCTGTTCTGTACAATTGTCACTGTTTAACTAGGAATAGGTTCTGCATTCCCTTTTAATGGTGATAACAGCATCCAGTTCATTTCAGTTTAAACCCACATAAATGGATTTTAACCCTTCATGCTTTTATTTCTAATTCAGGGTGAAAAACCTAAGACACTGATTATATATTCCCTAGAAAAACCTGAGACACTGATAATATATTCCCTAGATACAACACATTCTACACAAACAAGAGGGAGAGAGAAAACTTACTCTAGAGAACTGATATAATCAAGGCTCCTGAATTCAGCGTTGTATGAAAAGCAGAAAATACCACCAAGTATTTAAGTTCAGTTGCTATTGTTAGCTACTGGAAAATAAACCTGCTACACAATTACATTCATCCCTCTTCTCATAGAGCTGTTTGGTTTCTCCCAGCTGATCCTGTTTATTTCAGCTGTATTCTACTTCCTGGTTCATGTGTACCAGCTTGATGAGATCACAGTGCTCGTGCACGCTCATAAAGCCAGCATGCACTTTTACAACAATTCCTTAAAGAACTAGGAATGGTTTAAGCAAAACATTTGGAACAGGATTTATTTAGAAGCATGTATGTCTATGTGTCATCATTGTGCTATGGGGCAGCATGATCAAGAGCCCAAATATTTTTACCAGAGTCTTGCATGGAAAACTCAAACTCCACCTAGATGAACCATAATCCTCCATTTGTGACATCCATATTGCTAATTGCCAAGACAGAAACAGACTGCTACAACTGCAAATAAAGACTAAACAACCACAGTCAAATGAACCTTTGGGACTAGTCCTCAATGTAATCAAAACAGCAGTACTGGTTATAAACCAGGTTATTAGCACTTGTCCACCCGGTTTTCCTAGCGAGCATAAACAGGGATTTTCCATTCAAATGTGATCTGTGAAAGCCAATGCACCTTCCCAAGGCCCTAAACTACTGGATAAGAGGGGAGCTGGAACAGCATTTAAATCATGTTACATCAGCTAAGAAGACAGGAGTGCCTGGCGTGCTCTGGTCCATGGGGTCACGAAGAGTCGGACATGACTAAACGACTAAACAAACAACATCAGCTAAAGATTTCCAGCCTCTTCCCAAGTATCAATCCCCCTCAACTGCCCAATCAGTGAGGATGGGAGTACATTTCCGAGCACAATTCAAAGTGTTGGTGCTGACCTTTAAAGCTCTAAACGGCCTTGGCACAGTATACCTGAAAGAGCGTCTCCACCCCCATCCTTCTGCCCAGACACTGAGATCCAGTGCCAAGGGCCTTCTGGCAGTTGCCCTCACTGCGAGAAGTGAGGTTACAGGGAACCAGGCAGAGGGCCTGCTCAGTAGTGGCACCCGCCCTGTGGAATGCCCTCCCATCAGATGTCAAAGAGATAAACAACTATATGACATTTAGAAAACATCCGAAGGCAGCCCTGTTTAGGAAAGTTTTTAATGACTGATGTTTTAATGTATTTTTAATCTTTGTTGGAAGCCGCCCAGAGTGGCTGGGGAAACCGAGCCAGATGGGCGGGCTATAAATAATAAATAAATAAATAAATAATATCAATGGAGGCTCCCATCGTTGTCTTATAGCCAGGTGAAACACTCAGACTGTAAAGAAAAACTTTGAGCCCACATCCTTCCAAATAAAAGGTCCAGAATATGATGCAAGAAGCTGAAAAATATATTTAGTTTTAAAATGCTGAGAGAAGAAAAATCAGTTGTATTAATGATGGAGAGCAAATCTTGATTAAATTCAGAGGGATTTACTTCCAAGTAAACATGCTAAAGATTGGGACACATGGCTGCAATCCTATGCATACTTCCAAGTATGCAAACAAATAAAATATGAATTAATTAATGAAAATGCTAGGGTGGCAGTGAGGCAAGGATGTTAATTTCCCCCCCCCCCCAAGATTTGCTAGGTTTGCCGTCTCTCTTTCAGTTGGGGGGGGGGGTTTCTTGTGCCTTAGCTGTGCAACAAGCAAAAACTTAGCACCAAAAGCTGTACCTGGGATGCAGAGGCACTGAAGGTTACCACTTAAACTGTATTGAAGTTGTACTTGTTACAGTTACTTTGCATTATTCTTCTATGCTTTTAACCATCAAGGAATTGAGTTTCAAACCAGTTAGTGGGAGAAGAAAAAATGGGCAAACCTGAGAGCCTCATTTGCATGTTGTTTATTTCTTCCCTAGATTCCACTTTAAACAGAAATTAAAGGATTGTTTGGGCTGGTGCTTTTTGCTTGCTAAAGAAAACCCTCGTCCTACAGTATGATCTACTCCCTTGAGAACAAGGCATATTACTAATATTTACTGGACCAAATGAAGCATGCGAAGCCTCCACTGGTCCAGGTGTGCTTCCCAAGATCTCTTATTATTGGGATCCAAACTATTTCCGTTTCCATTGCAATCCACCATACCCAGCTAGCGCCACATCCACATGGAGTGTTGGTTGCTTCCACTACAAATATATTCTAGCCGGTTTTGCATCTCCCCACTCCCCACCCCCCACCTTCCCAGATTACTTTTCCCGTTCAGAAACAGAAGCTGGCATGTGTTTGTTTGTATATGTGTAGCAGGTGTTAGTCATAGGGTTCGATAGGGAGCGCACTCTCTCCTCCACTGGGATCCACGCAAGACAATCTCCTCCACTAAGACACACGCTGTTCCAATGTCCTCCTATCTTCCATGGTGTCACTTGCCCCGCTCTCCACATCCATCTTCCTCATCAATCCACTGACTGGCAGCCTTCCCCCCCAAAAAAAACCTTCTGTGCCAAGGATCAGCCCCTTCCACTCCTCCTTCAAAGGTTTCCCCTCTCACCGCCCCCCACTCTTCCTCAGGATCTTCCAAGGGGCGTCAGCTAACATCGTAGGGATCCACTCTCGAGAATCCTCCTTCCCCCGCTCCGCCTCCCCCCAGCAGCAGCAATCCACTGCCGTCTATGCCACAGGAAACAGATTCCTTTGGGATCTCCTCCGGTTTTCGGCCCCCTCCTTTCTTACGCCTCCCCGCCCCCCCCCCCCCCAGAGCGCGGGATCCAGTGACCGGGATCTCCTCAGTTCCAAACACCACCTCCGCCCTGCGAGGCTCTCTCTGTTTCCCGCCCGCCCCCCAACTCACACAGCAGCAGGAAGAGCAGAGCCGGCGCTGGGGACTCAACTGGCAGCTCCCGCCTCAGTCACGGGCTGAGGCTAAACCTCGGGGGCGCGCCTGGCTCGGCGGTTGGGAGGCGCGTCCTCGCTCCAATCCGGGAGCGCGCCGCGCCGGGCTCAGCCCCGCGGGATGGGGTGGAGCTCGACGTCGGCGGGAAGCCGCTGCCGCCAGTATGAGGGCAAGTGGCCTCAGCGCCACAGGGCGGGAAAGGGAAGCAGCCGCCGAGGAAGTGGCGGCGGCGGTTCAGGGTGGCCAAGTCGCTGAGAGAGCGCTTCCTCCGCCTGTTTTTATTAAAGGAGGTTGTTTTATAGCAGCCGCCTCACCGTCACCGAGCACCTCGGCTGTACGTGAGGGGAAATGGGCCGCCGTCAAGTTGCCACTTTTATTTTTATTTTTTTACCTCACAGTCGCCCTTTACCTTTCAACCGCCTCAGACAGTAGGAAATTCAGCAGGTGTCGCCTTCCCACGTCTCTTCAGTTCTGCGCAAGGAAAAGCTTCGTTGGCTAATATATCCTTCTCTCAGGTAGCTGTTAAAAAAAGAGTAGGGGAGCCCTGACTAAGGAAAAGGCAGCTTTAAGCCTCTGGAGTCGCAACACACATCCTCAATCCAATTCAGAATACAGTAGCTACCATTAAGTTTTGAGCGGAGTCCTTGGCTTAACAAGCAGCAATTCAGCAGGTTCAGCTTTACCCATCCCTGCCACCCTGTTGAACAGTGCTGCTGCACCTGTAGGATTTCTGCTTGCCATGAGGCTCTTCAGGAACTTTGCCAGGAAAAGAAGGTTTAGGGCCTTATAGCAGAAGATTGAACCTAGCAGATAGCAAACTAGTCTGGGGAGAAGAGAACAAGTACATTCAGGGTTGGTTCTCGTGCCCAGGCAGTCTAGACACTGTGTCAGCCCTAGGCAATTGCTAATTTGTGTGCTTACATATTTGCAAATTTAAAACTGAATTGCTTGCCTAAGCTAAAATAGCCTATCCAGTTGGAGAGTTCGCTTACAACTTGCCCTGATCCACAACTTTGGATCAGTGTCAGTTTCTATTTTTTTAAAAAAATAATTTTTATTGAATGATTTTATGTTTCAAAAAACAATACAGCCATACAGTCAGTTTCTTAATTCACTTGGAAAATACCTAGCTCGTGACCTTGACAAAGCCCAATGATCATTAGAAATGAATATTAAGTACTGAGGAACACATCTTAGTGGAAAGAATTGTCTTGGGTGATAGATCCCAGAGAAGCACTGTGGGTTCCCAATAGAGAGGTGACAAGTTTTTTTGTGGGGAGGCACTTGTGCTTCTAAACAGAATAATTAATCTCAAATGATCTGGCTCTCCTAGGCAAATTAGTAACTATGAAACATGAGCTATTTGGATCCTCTAATCCAGCACTATCTACTCTGACCAGACATGGCTCTCTCAAGGCCTCATGTACACATTTTCCCTAATCCTACTATCTGAATTCCTTTTAACTAGAAACGCCAAAGAATGAACCTAGGATTTCTGGATAAAGAATGTGGGTCTACCACTGAGTTATATATACCTAGAAACTAAACCTTGAGTTTCACTTGTAACTGCCTTACTAGCAGAGAGAAATCACAACAATCCAGGATATTCCTGTATAGGACATAATCCCTCTCTGTTTCAAGCACAAAAATATATTACTTGAAAGGGGAATTTAAAAATTCAAAAAGAGTAGGTATATCATGATAGCTAAATGTTCAGAGGAAGCATGTCACAGAATATCAGTTGCTGGGTGACAGCAGCACATTGACAGCTGTTGGCCTCAAATCCTGATGGTGTTTTCTGGGCACATAGTTAACCTCTTTGGGGGGAAAAGGATGCTAGACTAGGTAGAACTTCGTTCTGATCAAGCACTGCTCTTCTTATTTGTTTATCCAGTTTATATCCTGACCTTCCTCCTGGAGACGACCAGGGTGGCAGACATATCAATAATTTAAGAATAAAATAAAGCATTCTAAAAACAGTTTTAAAAACTATAAAGACAGTTAAAAACATTGTCTCAACCAGTGATTTCAAAGTTGCCAGAAACAGTATCTTCCAGCCACCAAAGGTTTGGGTAAATAGGAATGTTTTTAAATTCCTCCTCAAAGTCAGTAATGAGACAGACCCTCACTAAGGGAGGGCATTCACAAATGGGGAAGTGTCACTGAAAATGTCCTTTCATGGGTCAGTGCAACTAAGCATGGCCAACAAACCCTCACCTGCTGACTGCAGTGTCTGAGATGGTTGATATTATGAAGGAGCTCTTTTGGGTCCCAAGCCATTTAGGACTTCACATGCTAGTACTAACACCTTGAATTGAGCCCAGTAGTTCATTGGCAGCCAATGCAGCATTTTCAGGACCAATTGCATGTAGTCCAATCAAACGGCCCCACTTGCCAGTTTAGTAGCTGCATTCTGCACTAGCTGCAGCCTCTGGACCATGTTCAAGGGCAGCCCCACATACAGCACATTACAGTAATCCAGATGGGAGGTCACCAGAGCACAAGCAACAGGTTGTCCTGATCAAGGAGTGGCCATAACTGGAGAATCAGCCTAATTCTCTACTTTTGTCAATTGGTAATAAACAGTCACTATACTTCAGGAACTTCTAAGGTGAACTACTCCATTCTAGAGAGAGGAAAACTACATGTTAGCATTTATTTATTTATTGCTGCATTAAAGATACTGACCATTCCATTACCTGGAAACCTGTTTTCCCCTTCCAAATGGAATAAAATAAAATATGTTGACTCTAATTGGCAGCAAACTCTAGGCTTCAGGATCCTACACTGACATCTTCCACTACATTGCCCTACTTTTTTAATATTTTCTTTTTACAAACAATCGTTATTATAGTAGATCTTCCTCCTGCATAACATGAGCGCTTATCAATCATGATTCTTCATATGACTGCAAATTACATGGCGACGGGATATTACACTACTAATGATAGATTGGAATTAGTGTAAGATTGCTGCTTCAAGATGTTTTGATTATGATTATGATTAAATTTATCATGCACTCTTCCCTAGCATGCCCCAGGGCAGCTTACAACGATTCAAAATTATGGAAGTTGTCTTGCTAGTGAAGTGTTATTTTGCTCATGCTTAGCCTCAGCAACTGTTTCAGCAGAATCCAGCATCTCTGGATCTGGACTAATTAATGCCCAGAGGAGATTATTATCTTGACTAATCTATATTAGACTATCAGGTGACACCGATTCATGTATAATTTTGTTTCACTGTCAGGGAACTATTGTTTATCATTGGATTTAGGTAGTGAATAGGTGAATTGCCTTTGGGCCAAAAATCCCCCTAAAATTTCCTTCTGCCAGGAAATATTTTTAAAGTGTGTAATGTAAACTGTCAGGATGCAAAAAATGGTTTTAGGTTTATGACTTTACATTCATACAAACTGCACACACAAAAAACCACTTGGTCCAGAGATAAAATTCTGCAGAGAAGAACATTTAGTGCAAGATGAGTCGTCTTCATTGGCGATCACTTGTAGCCGAGTAAGATTGTCTTCAATGAACACAGTCTTAACAGTGAGTCCGAAAGAGACTGTGGAGGCCAATTCTGGATCCACATGTCCTTCCACAGTGGGGACATAGGTTTCCATGCTTTCCTCTTAGCTTGTTTCTCCCTTGCGCCCTGAGTTTGAGTGTCTTCAAAGTCCACGATACCTTTGGTAAAGGCTGTTCTCCAATTGGAGTGCTCACAGGCCAGTGTTTCCCAATTGTCAATGTTTATACTACTTTTTTTTAGATTTGCCTTGAGAGAGTCTTTAAACCTCTTTTGTTGACCACCAACATTACATTTTCCATTTTAAAGTTTGGAATAGAGTAGTTACTTTGGAAGACGATAATCAGGCATCCGAACAACATGACCAGTCCAATGAAGTTGATGTTGAAGAATCATTGCTTTGACACTGATCTTTGCTTCTTCCATTACACTGACATTAGTTTGCTTGTCTTCCTAGGTGATATGTAAAATTTTTTGGAGACACTGTTGATGGAATCTTTTTGAGGAGTTGGAGATTGTGTTTATAAGTGGTCCATGTTTCACAAGTATATAGTAAGTTTGGTAGTACAATAGTTTTGTAAACAAGAATTTTGGTTTCCCTGTGAATGTCTCAGTCCTCAAATACTCTGCACTTCAATCGGGAGAAAGCTGCACTCAGAGCTCAGGCGATGCTTTTATTTCAGTATCACTATTGGCTCTTGTGTAAAGCTAACTGCCCAGGTAGGAAAAATGATTGACATTTTCCAGTGTTGCACCATTAAGTTGGATCTGTGGCACTGCAGAGGGCTTGTTTTGTGCTTGTTGGTGCAGCACTTTGTTTTTTGGGATGTTGAGCAATTGGTCAAGCTTTTCATAAGCTGCAAAGCTTTTTAGGATGGTTTGGAGGTCACTGGACACAACGTTGTCATCAGCATATTGAAGCTCTATGACGAAAGTTATGGTAACCTTACTCTTTGTTTTCAGCCTATTCAAGTTAAAGAGCTTTCCATCTGTTTGATATATGATTTCTACCCCGGTGGGGAGTTTCCCTTCGGCAATGTGTATGATCATGTCAATGAAAATAATAAATAGAGTTGGGGCGATAGCACATCCCTGTTTGACACCTGATCCCACTATGAGCAGTTCGCTGTGAGAGCCATTGTTATCTGCGATTGTTGCTGTCATATTATCATGGAGGAGCCGAAGGATGTTAATAAATTTATCTGGGCAGCCAATTTTCAGAAGGACAGTCCACAGGGCATTATGATTTACAGTGTCAAAGGCCTTAGTCAGGTCAATAAATGCCATATATAGGGATTGGTTTACTTTTTTCAGTAGATTTAGATAGCTAAAGCCCTATTCATCTTGAAAACCAACCCCTGCAAGATGAGTAGGGCTTTAGCTATCTAAATCCACTGAAAAAAGTAGTCCACATATGGTGTAATGAAAATCACTGAACACTTTTCCTGTTCACCCATTAGTTCACCTTTCAAACCATTGTCATTTAAATTATTTTGTAATAGGACACAAAGTGAAAAGTACAGTACTAAAAACTTCAACCCCCAACTCATTTGTCATTTGAACTTCCTGCCTGTTCATTGTTTACATGCCATGTTTTCTGTAATATGCATGTATCTGGTTTATCATGTGCATGCATTGTTTCTTCTTCATCTGGACAGTATTGGGCTCAGTACACAGGTCATTGCTGTTAGAATCTGCTAATCCCCAACTTCCTTTCTGCAACATTGACAGGTTTCACCATTTTTTTGTGTCCTCTCAGCAGTAGTCACAATAGTTAGAGTACTATCCACGCTTCCCTATTATCATCTCAGTACCTACACTACTATTCAGCATCATTCTCCCAAGCCCCAAGCACTTGGTTCAACAACACTGTTTTGCTGCACAATTCAAAAGACTATATTTAATCTTTAAAGCTCTAAATCATTTGGGTCCATGGTATCTCATGGAACACCTTGTCGTTTTATTTCCTTCTTTGATTTATGATCTGCCAAGAAGACTTTCTTGTATCCAGCTGCCTAAACACTGGCGGTGAAATCTAGGGACATTCTAGGTTGTATCAGCCTGCTTTTGGAATTTCATTTTTTAGGAGATTCACTTGACAGATCCTCTCTAACCCTTTAAAAACTAGTTAAAACTGACATATCATTACTTGATATAGGCATTACTGGTTCCTGTTGCAGTATTTTTATTGCTTTTGAGCAAAAATGATGCAATTTTGTTATTTTTGTTAAAATTTCTGTACCACCCTTCATCCGAAGGTCACTGGGCATTTACAATATAAAAACACAAAAATACATACTATAATAAAAAATAAAAACAATAACCCCCACTCAGTTTAAAAGGCCATAGATTGTTCAATTAGCAAAAGGCCTGAGAGAAGAGAAATGTTTTTGCTGGTGCCTAGATATATGTAGTAAAGGCAGGCGAGACTGCCTGGGGAGAGCATTAACAAGCAGGGAGCCACTGCAGAAAAGACCCATTTTTGTGCTGCTGCCCTCTGGACCTCTTGCAAAAAAAGGGGGGGAGGGGCTTAGATGATGGCAAACCCTCCAAGTTTCCCTGTTTTCCAGGGACATCCCTGATTTAGATAAGCCATCCCAGTTTCTGATTTGAGCTCAGAATGTCCCACTTTTCCTTAGGAAGTACCTATTTTCACTGAAGAAATATTGGAGAGTATGGCATTGCCCCAGTGAACAACCTAGCAACTGAATTCTATACCAGCTGAAGTTTTCAAACTGTCTTGAGTTTGGCAGATGAGGGATGGAGAGCTTTGTTCCTCATCCGTAGCCTGATGTATTTCTATGCCAGATGCAGTTGGGCAGGTACCAATAAAAGCATGGTGATCATAGAAAAGAATCCCATGTATCTTGAAAACTACTCAAATATAGGAACACTCTGACCCCTTGTGGCTGAAGCTGTCCATTACAACTAGAAAAACAATATTGATACTGTAATACTTTGTGCATGGATATAGCAGAAGAAATAATAAAGAAAACGCATAGATGTTTGAGGCCATGATAAACCACCAGAGTGACAATCAAATGACAAAATGAGGATAATATCATTTTCAAATGCTTCTATATTTGTATCACCAGTTTTGCTTTGGAAACATTTTCCTCCCATATATAATATGTTCTGTAATTATCACATATGAGGGCCTTGGAAAATGCTTATAAAGGTGCTTTACAAAATAGACTGAAATCCTTTCCACAATCATTTAGGAATAAATTCCTTGAATTTAGAGGAGCTTAATTGGAACTCGACAGAAATATGGTCAAATTGAGACAGTTCAGCAAAGTGGTCATGTCAAGCAAAGGCATGTTTTTTGGTTATAATAATATTTTTTTCAGTTTACTTACAGTGCATACATACCAACATATAATACTGTTTATCCAGTGCCAAGGCACTGATAGAAGATCCTAGTTGTCAGGAGTGAGCCAGCAGTAAACCACACTGTGCAAGTTGGACTCTTAATTAGCAAACACATGATCTGCACAGGAGTGTAAGGTCTAATGAGTTCAATAAATCATCTCCAGCAGGTCTTCCCTCATGAAGCAGTCCCCACCTTCCCATAGCTGCCTAAGTCCCATAGCTGCCTTCTCTCCAGGGTTTTTCCCCCAAGTAGTTGGAGGCAGTGTCTGCACATGGCTAATCTCTTCTCTTTTTATGCCTCTTCTGGTTCTGGCACAAAAAAGGATGAGGAGGCTTGTCACAGCAGGAGGAGGAGACTCCCATGACTCTTCATCAGCCTGACTCATCTCTGCTTCTTGACCTGCCTCCTCCCATTGTCCTTCTTCAGCTTCTGCCTCTGATTCTGGACTTCTCTCCACCACAGACTGCCACTCTCCCAGCTCACTAAGCTCTGTTACCTCCTCAGCTTCTGACACCTCCTCTTCCCAGTCTTCTCCCTCTTCTCACGGTGACCACTTTATCACCCTGGGCTCTAAGCCTTCTTCCCTTGGTGGCAGTGTTAGAAACTGAGATAGGAAAGCTAGGAACTAAATGGCACCTTAAACCTAGATTATGGGCGCTGCAGTGGAATGTCTAGGTACACTTTTTTTTATAACAATACAAAGCTGAAAATGAATGAACTGCAGCTAAAATCTCATACAGTGGTTCCTCTCCTTCCTCCTGGGCCGTGTTCAGAAAGTGGTGGTGGGGGGTGAGTGTTCAGACCCCTAGGCTCTCACTTGTGGAGTGCCTCATGGTTCTGTCCTCTCCCCCATGCTTTTCAACATTTACATGCAGCCACTGAGGAGGTTTGGGCTGGGTGTTTTAAATCAGAACCAGTGAAGGTGGTGAAGGTCCTGTGTGAGTGTCTGGAGGCGGTTGGAGGATGGATGGCGGCTAACAGATTGAGGTTGAATCCTGACAAGACAGAAGTACTGTTTTTGGGGGCCAGGAGGCGGGCAGGTGTGGAGGATTCCCTGGTCCTGAATGGTGTAACTGTGCCCCTGAAGGACCAGGTGTGCAGCCTGGGAGTCATTTTGGACTCACAGCTGTCCATGGAGGCACAGGTCAAATCTGTATCCAGGGCAGCTGTTTACCAGCTCCATCTGGTACGTAGGCTGAGACCCTATCTGCCTGCAGACTGTCTCGCCAGAGTGGTGCATGCTCTGGTTATCTCCCGCTTGGACTACTGCAATGCGCTCTACGTGGGGCTACCTTTGAAGGTGACCCGGAAACTACAACTAATCCAGAACGTGGCAGCTAGACTGGTGACTGGGAGCGGCCGCCGAGACCATATAACACCGGTCTTGAAAGACCTACATTGGCTCCCAGTTTCCGAGCACAATTCAAAGTGCTGGTGCTGACCTTTAAAGCCCTAAAAGGCCTCGGTCCAGTATATCTGAAGGAGCGTCTCCCCCCCCCCCATCTTTCTGCCCGGACACTGAGGTCCAGCTCCGAGGGCCTTCTGGCGGTTCCCTCACTGTGAGAGGCTAAGTTACAGGGAACCAGGCAGAGGGCCTTCTCGGTAGTGGCACCCGCCCTGTGGAACGCCCTCCCATCAGATGTCAAAGCGATAAACAACTACCTGACATTCAGAAGACATCTGAAGGCAGCCCTGTTCAGGGAAGTTTTTAATATGTGACATTTTAGTGTATTTTTCATCTTTGTTGGAAGCGCCCAGAGTGGCTGGGGAAACCCAGCCAGATGGGCGGGGTACAAATAAATTATTATTATTATTATTATTATTATTATTATTATTATTATTATTATTATTATTTTCATTTTTCACATGGTCTAGTCCTCATCTGAAGACTGCAAATAACAAAGCCATACTTTCCCTGCCTACCCCCCTAATATTCTTATGAAGGTCCCGTCTCCAGTCCTCAGAGAGTGGCTGGAAGTGGGCAGAAAAAGGTCCTGTTTTTGTTCCAGCAGTGGCAGTTTTAATCTGAAATCTTAGGCGCAGTACTCCCAGAGCTCATAAACTGCTTGCATTAATGAAATTCTCTGTCACAAAATGCACCTAGAACAATGGGAGTTTTGAATGCTGCTTGGTGGTTCCCCAGCTGGTTTTTCTCATCATTCCTCTGCATCCAACCAGTCTGCATCTAACCACAAGTAGTTAAAATGAAAGTAGGGGATAGGAGAGCCTTTTCCAGGAACTACATGCCACTTTCAAATCATAGCTAGGTTATCCACTATTAAACAATGAAAAAGTAAGTCTGGAAATCAATTGCCTTCTGTATTCAGCTTTCATAAGTGCATAATTCAGCTCTTCAATTTCCCATCAGTTCAATTAAAAAATACCAGGGATGTTAAATCTTGATTCAGACTTTGGATAATTGTACAGTACTAACATAATGGGGGGTGGGTGTGAAAGCATGTTGCATTTGGTTTATTCATAATTGTTTGTTTGTTTGTTTGTTTGTTTGTTTGTTTGTTAAATTGACTACCACGAGACAGGAGTGCCTGGCGTGCTCTGGTTCATGGGATCATAAAGAGTTAGACACGACTAAACGACTAAACAAAACCAACACCATGAGCAATGGCCAGGTTGCAGTTTCATGAAAGTTCCAGGAACAGAATTTGAATTTAGAACCTAGTTAGAAAACCAATTCACCACAAGGTGTCGTCAGATTTCAATGCATTTTTGTAGATTCCAAAGAACTGAGTAGAGGCTGGGAATGAGGAAGAGCAGATGGCTTGCTAACTAACAGCTTCTTATTTTTATGAATAGAGGCTGTCTTTAAATGACCTCATGGCATGTACACTCCACCCCTACTTTGGAGTCTCTCTGTAATTTTCAGGTGCTTGTGTGCTGTCCTCTTATGCAGTAGACCCTGTTGAATTTCAGACAGGATTGTAGTGTGGAAGTCAGCGCAGCTGGCTCTTACTGGAATGCATTCAACTAGGAAAGCTTTGGACAGGTGAGTAGTACAATGTTTTTTAAAGTGTGTGTGTGTGTGTGTACACACACTATTTTGTAAATAGCGCTTGGAGAGTTCTGTATTTTTTCATTAGATTGTTCTGTATTTTCTCATTTATTGTTTCATGAAACAGTAATACTTTTGTCAAAATTGATGGCATTGGTTGGATATATAACCAACCAATCTTGAATTTGCATGTAATGTGTAATCTTCCATCACTTGTCAAGTTGAAATAGCTACACTGTTTATATTTCATGGCAGAAACATCTTGGCAAGCAGTAGGAAGTAGAGAGCAAACTTTGTGAAAAGGTTTTGAAGGTATAGAGAAAGCAAGTTCTATGACTGAATTTCAGATTCTAATCCCATGTGCATCTTCTTCTGAGTAAATATACATAAAATTAGCAGCCCTAAACTTTGCAAGTGTGTTCAGTAGGAAATCCTATTGTGTTTAATGGGACTTGCTTTCTAGTAAGTATATTTAGGATTGCAACCTAAATGCAATCTTATCCATGTTTATTCTGAAATTAAACTCATTATACAATTATAGAAGTATGTTTATGATTGTAGGCACACTATCACAAATTGTCAACCTTTTTCAGTTTCCCATATTTTTTAAATGCTGTACTATGATCCCCAAGTCCTTTTCCTTCTCTGCAAAAGAGGGGGAAAGCTACAGTGGTTACCACCTGGTGAACTGCAGCTCCTAAGAGATTATGCAGAATGGGAAAGACTCAAAACACAGAAAGAACATTTCTAAAGCTACAAGCCCTAGGAGTGCCAGTGTGGTACAAAGGTTAGACTTGGTTTGGGATGAGATAAACCCAGGTTCAGATTTCTGCTAAGGGCTGATTCATAGTTCATGCAGTCAGGATACTTTCATATGTGAACTAGTATTTGTAGTGTCAAGCACTGACTGTAAAGAATGAAGGGGAGATATGTTTCTCCAAAACAGTCAAGGACATGTGCCAAGGAACTGAGAGCCAATTATGGTTCCCCAGTTCTGTCCCTGAGTGGGGACATGTATGAATTCTTCAGGTTAGCACTATAAATACTCACTGATTACCTGGGGCAAATGTAAATCAGCTGTCACGTATGAATCTCACTGGGAGATGGTGGACAAGTTCTTATCTTTCTAACAAGGTAGTTGTGAAGCTGCAATGCTGTTAGCTTCTTTGGAAGAAGTGTAAAATATAACAATTAAGAAGCCATGCTCACCTTTCCAGCTTTCTCAAGGGCTCTGCAATTCAATTATTCTTATCCCAAGATATTCTAATAAAAGGAGCCAAAATAAAAATTAATTTTCCATCAGTTTGTCACATATTATAATGGAAAACTCCTGGCTAAGCCTCTTTTTATTGCTGTCTCCACTAATGCCTTTCTTTAGGGTCAGTGCATTTAATGATAAGGTTAAGACTTTGTATATATATATATAGGGTAAGGAGTCCCTATGGTTATACTGATCCAAGTTTCATCAGTAACTCTAAAGTGATTTTCCAGGCTATGTATTTGCTGGGGGGGGGGGGTGTATCTCTTCAGTTATCCTGTCAGCCACAGGCTGCTCCATTTGACATCAAGAAAACCAGTCTTTGTATTCTGTCGCATTTTATCTGTCTTTACCAGACTACTAAACTGTCTGAATGAGATTGACTTATATGTTTCCACCAGCACACAAGAGGTTGCTGCCTTCATATGGGATAATAACTTAACCACAGTGCTAAAGAAACTGTCAAGAGAGCTGGTAATTCATCTCAGTAACAGAAGTACTGTATCCTATGGCAAGGGTGCCTATATTACTAAGGTTTCCATTGTTCCATCAGCATAAGTTTTTCAGCTTGCCAGGGCTCCTTAGAGAAAAAGCAGGATAGAAATTAAATAAAGATAAAGATAAAGATTCTGCACTTGTTGACCCATTTGCTGAATCCAACACATGGCACATAAGGCTGCATTGCTAGATTTGGACTAGGTACATATAGCTTTGAACCAAGCTGGTAGTCATGTCTGTCAGCTTTATCTGTGCTGATTGCTTTTTTGGAGAGGTGGGGGACTCATTCCAGTCCCTTCAGTAATAAGAAGTGTTCTGACCACCTGTTTACTAATGTATGAAAGCAGACCCTTGCACATAACAGCATGTTTGCAGCCCACTGCTGCACCATATAATTTTTGGGTTGGGGCTATGTTTTAGAACAGCAATCTTAATTCCTAAAGGAAAATAAAGACACCCACCTGGGAATCCCATCATCACCACCTGAAAAATGTTCCAGATAAAGAAATATAAACCCAATAGATTTGCCTGTTCTACTGCCTCTCACAATCAACTCTTCATCTCAGGGTTGTGGGTTCGAGCCCAACGTTGCACATAAAGATTCCTGCATTGTAGAGGTTTGACTAGATGACCTTTGTGGTCCTTTCCAACTTGACAGTTCTATGATTCCATGAATGATGTTTCCATGAAAACTGGTCAAGCAAAAATCAGGTGTTCCAAAAATCCTTGAGCACCATACAGAACAATCTGAAATATGTTTCTCTCTCTTCATTAGATGCTATCTCCTGCACATTTTAAAGGATAATTCTAATTTACCAGTTCCCTCAAGGTGTGCATACTTCTCTATACTCATCTGAAAAATTGTTCTCAAAAGCAAGCTAAGAGGAAATAAAAGCACATTTGCTTTAAGGTTGGCAGGAGCCTTTAGGAAATGCTAACCTTTTCCAAAATTCCACTTTCTTTATGGGGAGAGAGATGGGGGAAATTAATATTTTGCTACAGTCTTTTCTTTTTTGTTAAGAGGAGATTTATTTGCTCTGTAATCACTTTACTGTACATGCAGCAAGCTACAAGTTTTCCTGTTAAACTTTCCTGAATTACCAAGCAGCTGCAGAAGTGCGGTAGCGCTTGATTTGTCATGTGACCAGAATTATCCTAATGATTGTAACCACCACATGGGAAATACTTAATTGGTCACAAGACAATGGCTGATGATGTTCTATATTGTATAGCCACAATTGTATAACTATAAAATAGGATCCTCTCATCATTTACTTTCTTTCTCCAGACACCAACCTTTCCATTCTTCTGGTGACATATTGGAGACAGTTTACAGTAGGAAATAAGATTTATTGCCAATCTTGGCTCCTAGATTCTTAGAGCTGCTTCTTCCTATAAATACAACCTCATGGAAGATTGCAGAAAGAGCCATTCAAGGGAGGAGAGCCCACACAGCAATCTGCTTTTGTTCCAAGTTCCTGTATTTGAAATACTGAATTAACGAGGATAAATGAGAAGTGACCATATACCAAAGTTAGCTAAATCAGTCCTAAAATACACCTCAGTAAGAACTTTTCCTGCCAACCTAGCAGTCTCCTGCCAACCTAGCAGTTTGAAAGCACATCAAAGTGCAAGTAGATAAATAGGTACCGCTCCGGCGGGAAGGTAAACAGCGTTTCCATGCGCTGCTCTGGTTCGCCAGAAGCGGCTTAGTCATGCTGGCCACATGACCCGGAAGCTGTACGCCGGCTCCCTTGGCCAATAAAGCGAGATGAGCGGCGCAACCCCAGAGTCGGTCACGACTGGACCTAATGGTCAGGGGTCCCTTTACCTTTTAAGAACTTTGAAACAGAAGTGGAGGAGCAGCAAAAGAAGGCTGAAGAGAGCAAACTCATGTAAGAACACCATGGCAGCACAATCCTATGCATGTTTGTTTTGTTTTGTTTTGTTTTGTTTTGTTTTGTTTTGTTTTACTTTGTTTTTGTTTGTTTGTTTGTTTGTTTAGTATACTGCCTTTCATCTGAAAATCTCAAGGTGGTTCACCTGCCTGGCAATAGAAATGTACAAGGAAGTAAGAGATCTGATGGACCAACCTAGAAGGGAGACAGGCAGGGGCAAAGCCATAAATGTTTAGTTTGATAAAACTGAGGGTATGAAGAGCTCCAGTATTATGCAGGCATTAGTGATTGATGGAAGAGCCTCGCCTTTTATAGTTGAGCGTGTCCAGAAGTTCCTGTGTACCTCCAACATCCACCTAAATGCATTGGGGGGGGGCAGTGTTTTGTACCATATTGCTTTCTCCCATTTACTTTAACCTCAGTAAACTCCTTTAATTCACTATCATTGAATATGTAATGTCTTGTGATTAAGGGCTAAAGAGTTGTGGTGAGCTGGCCATTTTATATGTGAAGACAGTGTTCCCTTTTTAGTTCTTCTCAAGCATCTTGAAGTTCCCTTGGTTTTGGATAAACACTACTGTTTCTCCACAGGGAATAAAGGCCATGCTGGTCAATTCTTGAGAGGGGGTTGTTTGTAGCTCAAAGTATCCTACTGTATGTTTAACCAAAACTTGATTGTGCCAGTTTAGGGAGCAGCAAGATTCTGGTTGCTAACAGAAAATGTGACACACACATCTTCTGTGTTTTGTATTATCCATAAAAAACTTCTAGTGAGATGAAGTCTTCAGCTACTAGCTCACTAACCAACAATTACATGGCACAACATTTTACATGGTACTATTATTACCCTTTGTCTCCACATAATTCCACAGAGGTCCTGGATCTATGCTCTTCAATAATTCAATTCTTGAGACACCACCAAGCTCTGACCAAAGGGATGGACTCATGATAACCAAACAGGCTAGCAAAGAAATCACATGGAGAAGCAATAGTACAGAGCAGGTTGTGCACCATAGTTGAACTCACATTAATGCTTCTGTTCTCGCAAAGACTTGTTTGATCTGAAGAACAAAACACCAAAGGCTTTTTTGATCTGAAGAACACCAAAGGATGTCAACCTAATTCCACTGTCCTGATCTTACCAACTTTGCTGCTGGGATTTACTCCCAGTGACTTCATAGGAGGCAAGTCTCTAATAGCCTTGTCTAGAAAAGGTAACATGAGACATTGCCCATAGATTCTGAGATCTTTCAGAGATAGCAGAGAAGTGCACTGAGGAATAAGGCAATCTAGGGAGGGCAAAGGTCAGACAGGGATAACTTGCACCAAATAAAGGGGCACTGCTTCCAAGACAGTGAAGGAGCGCAGAATAGTTCAGAAAGGCCACCTCTAAACCAAGACATAATTTACAGCAATCCCAACTGAAAATCTTTGACAAGAAACAGATAAGAGAGAAGACTCACCCTATCCCCTCCCTATTATGCTCATTAAAATACTTTCCCTGGACCCTTACAAGCCCTCCTACACCCACTCCTACTATTCCAATTACAGCAGGAAGCAAGGAGGAGTACAGATTAGAGGGGGGAGCTTTTTTATTAAAAGAAAATACTGTATAGCTTTCATGTTTCAAACCAGGGAGAGAGAGAGAGACTTGCGTAATGAGTTCAGAACTAGGGTTTTAAGTGAAACAGCAGATTGAATGCTTAGTTCTGAAATACATTGATCAGCTACAACCTGAAAGACTGGGGATCATAGGCTCCTAATGTGCCCTTTAAATCTTTCTTTATTTTATTTTATTTTGTGGAGCTTTCCATTTTGAACATGGTTTTTAACATTGCCATTCTCTTAGCTCAGTTTTAGCAAAGTCAGCTGCAGAATTCCTTAAACATGTGCAGTTGAACAAGGCTGTTTCCCTGCCTACTTCATCTGCTCCCATTTCCCCCATTAACATTCTCCCCTCTTGCCCCAGACAGACACCTATAGAGTAGATATGATCTTCAGACATCCTCATCCCTACTTGGGCTGCTAAGATGGGACCAGGGCTGTGATGGTGACATGTGTCCCCGGGAATGTGACTGAGACCACCCACTTATTTCACAGAGGCTTTTGTACAGATAGCAGCCACAGTTACTCTTGGCATGCATTGCCCTGATCAGGATTTGAGCAGATGACCTAGAGGTGAAAAGCATCTGTATTGAAATCCTATGCTACTCTTTCAATGAACTGACTGCTCATGACAGTGATGAGTGGATTACGCTTGTTTGAGTCAGACAAGTGTTGTGTATATGACCACACACAATGCCCCTCACTCCTGACCTACGAGCCTTATACTATTCCACCCCTAGTCCATGTTCTGCAATATGTTGCTATTTTCTCTTTCAGCCTACTCTTAACATCCACGTTTTTATTGTAAGCGAGGATTCTTTGGTTTTCCATCACAGGTTTATCACAACAAGACTGAGAAATCAGCTTCTTTAAAATGTGATACTGTTTTTGATATTTGGGAGCCGCTGTATTTCATGTGCACACTTACCACACAATTATCTCTGTTCACAGGTTTTGCAGGCCTTTCAGATTCGGCAAAGCCTGTTTCACCAGAAATAATAACAAGCAAAAAAAATCAATCTGTACACCAGGAGCAGCCAATGCAGTGCCCTGCAGATATTTTGGACTTCCAACTCCCATCAGCCCCAGACAACACCGCCAGTAGTCTGGAATGATGGGAGTTGTAGAACAACAACATCTGGAGGGCACTACATTGGCTATCCCAGTGAACACTATAGCAAAGAATGTTTCTTTTATTCCACTTTCAGTTAACAAAACTACATTGAACTATTTTCAGTGTAGATTCTCCAATCATAAGGGACATTGATGGCGGACACTATAAGATGGCTGGAAATGCATACCTTTGGCTTTGTATTGTCCTGTAGCTTCAACTATAAGGTTTCAGTCCTATACTCAGTTTCCTAGGAGTAAAATTCAGTGTGACTTACTTTTGAGTAGACATTATAAGCTTCTGCTATGAATCTGGCAAAATGAATAGCTAAATGTCAGACCATATGTTAGACAGGTGATGGGTGTCAGTTTCATCCCACATGAAGGAATCCCTATGTAAAGGGCACTGAGGAATGTAGGTCTTTCAAGGATTATGTTGCTTTTGATGCGCTATTCAATCTTTAGGCATACACATTTGTTTTTTATACATTCCCTTTGGGGGTTGTCAGTGCACTCTGCACATATTAATAAATAAAGATTCTCCATACCATTCTGAGCTGGGTCAGTACAGTACTGAAATGAATGGCACATATGCTCCATTGCCTTTTCTAGGCAAGCATCCAAGCATACCAAGGGGGGCTTCCAAAAGCATTGTGTCTGTTAGAAACTCCTATCTGATATGCTGGGTGGTAATTGGAATTGTGTTTTTACTCCCAGAGTGACAGTCAGGGTTATATGGTTTTCGTGTGTAATACAGTTGCTTTATACCACTCAGTGTGAGAGAGTAAGACCCTACCTGGGTGGGAGACAAGGAGGGAGTGGTTATGCTGCTGCTATATTGCTTGAGATTGAGGTGTATGGGTGAACTAGTTGTAAATTATGTTTAATGCTGTTAGTCTTGTGACTAGTTGTTGGCTAGGGGTTAACTGTGTTAGAGGTATGGTTGGTAAAATGGCTGAGAGTGAGGTTTGCATGTGAAAGAGTGCTAAAAGTTTGCTTGGAAAATGTTACTGGGCATAGAGTGTTATGTAGTTGTTATGTTATGTATCTCCTTCAGCTACTTTGTTTAGCCACAGACAATGCTTTAACATAGGGGTAGCCAACACAGTGCCCTCCAGATGTTGAACTACAACTCCCAGAAGCCTCAACCAACATGGCCAATAGTCAGGGATGATGGGAGTAGCAGTTAAACACCATTAGGAGGATACAACATTGGCTATCCCTGCTTTAACCTGTAGGGTTATTTATTGTCTTTTTACTTTTTACTTTTTAAATGTTTATTAAAGAGAATTCTGTTTTGCTGCTTATTATGCTGCTTTAAATGTGGATTTTTATTTTTGTATTTCATTTTCATTTGCAATGTTTTGTTCTGATATTTTGGGACGTATTTCTGATATTTTAAGATATGCTATAAACTGCTTAGAGATTTTTTTAAAAAAAATTAAAGTAGTATAGAAGTAATGTTCATAATAATAATGATGATGATGATGATGATGCTAATAATAATAATAATAATAATAATAATAATAATAATAATAATGTAGATGTGAAACAATCTTTGCCTCTTGTGTTGCATTGTCCTCAACTCAGCAAGGCTTCCATTAAAGAGGCCAAATTTTGGCAGCAAGTGTTGGGCCAGCTACTGTGTAGGTGCCACAAACAGTTGTTCTTCCTTTATCCCATAAATGGATGAAAAACTAAATGACTGAAGGGTTTTCTGGATGCTATTCACATACGGAGCCTGGCACAGAAGGAAAAAGGCCTCTGCAAAAATCAGTTTCAGAAGAAATAGATGAGTAAAGGAAAGGGGCCTAGAAAAGGAGAGGAATTTGTTTCCTTTCATTTCTGCCATCTCATTTGGAGAAAAGTGACAGCTGCTGCTTATTGACCCAGCCCAGACGTTTGCTGCAGCTGCATCCTTCTCCTTTCACTGTATTGAAGAAAAAGAACTAAAACCTTAATGCTATGTAAGACTATCAGATGACCCTTAACTCTAAGATGTTGCATCTTATATTTTATATCCAAAACTGCTGTTTCTCTAGCACACCCATCCACACCCACATACTATAGAGCCTTGGTTTGAGACCCCACCTTTGGACATGAATCACCTATCCAGGAACATATGAGTCCGTAAAGTACTGTTAAGGTTCTTATGTTAAGTCCCTAACTCCTAGAACTACTTTAGGCAAAACCACAGTAATATGCCCATTGAAAGCAAAAGGGGAATCAGAATATACTTGCTGAGTCAGACCTGTATGTGGACAAAGCACAAAGAAAAGTGTTGTGGGGTGACTGAAGATCATAATTTTTTTACTGAAAATTCATTTCATGCCTTGATATTGAGCAGGTGTGAGACAGTTGTCACTCACTTAAGTACCAGTTCCCGGCTTTTTGCATATCCTTTTTCTTTTGGCCAAGTCCTCCTTCTTTCCCACTCAGTTGTAATCACTGGCAATTAACTACTGCAACTTCTGTGGCATGCCTTTGGCTAATTGAGCAATCCAATGGCATTTTAAACTCTGAAGGGCATATTGTTTTGGTTTGTTATTATGGTGTGTATTTTTGTTTTTATACTGTAAACAGCCCTGTGATCCTTGGATGAAGGGCAGTATGGAAATTTGATTATGATGATGATGTCTACACCTGCAAAGCTTTCTGTGATGGGTGTACCAAGAGCCTCTGAGAGCATAAGTGTTGTCCCAATAGCAGTCCTTCCTCCTTTGCAGCAGAGAGATGCTTCTGCCACATATTATGATCCCTTCACTAGTGTTTGACCTGCTCCAGGATTGCAACAGTAATAACATAAATAAAGATTAATTTTATTCATTGTCACACATGAATATAACACCAGTTCAGTTAATCGCTCTTGAAAGGATGGTGGAGCTATCAGAAAGCTCCTTGGCTCTACCTCTGACAGTGCTAATACTTTGACAAGTCAATACTTGATCCAACTGGGGCTCTTTTTCCTCCTGTAAAGATTATGTTTCCTTTGTCTGCAAAGTTCATAGAGTATACTTGTTACATTTTGTATATCGGCCTGCTGCCCATTGTTATCTTCACTGACTACTTCCTGAGTTGCATCCTGGAATCGTTGACTCCAGTCTTGAATTCCAAGCGTTACTCATTGTGCTGGCTGCCCAAACTGTAATGGGATCACACAAGCTTGTGAATCATTTAGAAAACAATCAAGAAGTAAAAAGATACGCATAACATATGCCAGAATCCACTAGGATTCCAATGAGAACACACTGTTAGTGGTTGGTAAATGACAATAGCATCCTGGCTGTTTCAAAACCCTAAACCCCTTCACTTAACCACAGTCAGTCTATTGCAGTTGAGCCAAATGATCCAATTTAGATAAATTGATTCTAGATGGTGCATACTGAAATTATGCCAAGGTCACACTTGAATAATGCTGTGATGTGATTACAGGGCTGGGAACAAAATGAAGTTGGTTAGTAGATTATTGAGTAGACTGCTGACTGAAAAATTACCTCAAAGCTAACCTGTAAAAGTATCTTGTAGTACAGCACTGAGCCTAAAATAATGCCAATTGGATCAGCATTCAACAGAGAAAACACTGGGCTTAGGAAGAATGAATTCTCCTTGCCTTATGCAAGATGTACCTCAGCAGGGATGGGGCATCTCACATAGAATTACTGTAAGATGAGGAGCCAGGTATGTAATAACAAAGGACCATCAAACCAGGATGAACAGTCACTTCATAGTGAAGCGGAGTTCATTGCAGCAGGAAGTGAAAGATGAGACTAGTACAGTGGTGAGAAACCTCTGGTCCTCCAGACTTCATTGGTCCCAGCCAGCATAGCCAATGGCTACAGGTGATGGAAGTTGTTGTTCAGCTGCATCTGGAGAGCCACTGGTTTCCAGCTCCTGATCTAGCTGAAACAGCAAAGCCCACACAAACATTGTTCTTTTTTTTCTTTTTATTCTTTCCTACATATGTTGTTCTATTCTCTATGTATTGATGGCCACTGTGTGGATTTGATCAGGGATTGCACTAGGTGGCAGTTTGGCTGCTTGTTGTCCTAGAGGCAATAGTGTTGCAGAACTTGCTTACGTGTTAACTTATCCTTGTGTGAGGACAATAGCTCTCCATACAGTAGCTAACATACCCTTGGCTTGCCAGGTGGATCCTCCAAGGCACCTTGCCCCTGGCTTGGAAACTCTCAGCAAGTTGAAGAATATCCACATGGGAAACTGAACTAGATATTATAGCCATGCACAGACAGACACATTAATATGGCAATGTACAAACTCAGCATTAGTGTATAATGCCTGTCATCATAAGAAGTGCTATAGGAAGGAGGCATGGGTCTGAAAACTGAGCAGGATGGCTAGATTGCCCTTATTGTGTAAGACCTTTGTTTTAAAGGAAAATTCTTTGCTCCAGAACATTGGGACCACCTCAATCATATGAACCAATGAGGAGGACAATATGCTCTGCAAAGAAAGGTCAAGATCCAAGGCAATTTCTTGGAAGCCCTGTTTTTTAACTGCAAGAAGCCCACAGTGGAAGGTCCATCTGCTCTTGGGGGTGGGTGTCACCTTGTAAACTAGAGCATGGCTTTTCTTTTTTTCCTTCTCCCACCCAATCTCTTTTCCTTTTGTGTTGTGCCTTTCAGCTTGTAAACCAGAGTGTTTTATTAATCTTTATAAGCTGTTCTGGAGTACTTTTATAGAGAGTGAAGTAAAAATACTCCAGATAAATGAATAAATATTTCCCTTAGGCTTACACCAGTTTTTTAAAAATCCCTATTTCTCCATGGCATGTAACAAAACTAGAACCATAGGTTCGGAGAGCCTTTCATTTTTTTAATGTTAACCTGGCAGCCTGTTGCACACTGTGGACACGTTAGTGTTAAGTTAAAGAGAAAAGGAATGTAATACTAGGGAGATCTTGGGAAGATAGGAAACTTCCATATGCTCAGTGTTTAAATTATGCTTAGATTTATCATCTACAGATCAGTTCCATCCATTAGAAACTTGCTCTCCCACTGTAATGCATAAATCATTGCTATGACAAACTGCTTCTTCTGTTCACCTCTAAGATATGCATTTAGGCAATGGCTTATAGTTTGGACTGTGATTTACTCTCATCAGGAATACAGAGGAGACAGAAGTTGGTAGAAAACAAGCTGGCTTTGAATGAAACCCATCACTTAAGCTAAGGCAATCCCATTGGCATGGGCAAAACCAAAAGCTGTATCTGAAGCTTGCAAGTAGCAATGCTGTGAAATACAAGCTCTAGCACCAAGTTTCTGCTTCCTTCTATTTATAGAATCATGTAGTTCAGGGGTTCCCAAACAGTCAGTATTAAGCATCCTATTGTCTATTTAGTTTTATTGTTGCTCTTTTTAAAATATATATTTTGAGCAGTAATAGGTTGCATGTTATACACTTGTTATTGTAAACCAACCTGTGCTCCTAAGGTGGAAGGATGGGAGGATGTGGTAAAAAAACAACTTGTAAATAAATAGATAAAGAAGCAAATATTCACATGTTTTACTTTCACATTTCATGTCCTGCAGAAAATGTTGATCTTTCACTGTTGTTTCCCAGAACAATAATCAGGTGTGGCACTGCCCAGGGCTTCCTGCCAGATCCAAATTTTTAGAAATATTGCATTATTTTTGCATATGATGGGATGGAAGACAATGCTTTTCTGTAACAGCAGTGATGCCATGTTAGGATTACAGGAGATGCTACATAATCTTAAATGCAGTTATTTGCAGCAAATTAAACTGGCTTGTGGATTACAAATTAAGCTCCCAGTTGATATATACTTTTGTACAGTATATTAGTATATAATTGTCTGTGAACAAACGCCACCTCCCCAGTGAACAAACACCACCCCCCTAAGCAAGATTAGTACCATACCCCATAGTTGCCTTTGACTGGACCTAACTGTCCAGGGGTCATTTACCTTTACCTTGCTTACTCTCCTAATACCTTCCTTTATTGTCTAGGGCAGAGGGTCCCAAACTGACCCCTTTTCAGAAAAAACAAACAAACCTCAGAGTCTTCTGGAAATCTACCTTCTTTAAGTGAACGAACATGAAGATGCAGTGACAAATTTGTGTTCTTTTATGTATCTATATTTCTGCCTAAATCTTACTTACGGGGCTGGCATCCGACCTGGCAATAAGTGTCATTACGCAACAGATGAAACATGTACAAATGGTTTTTCCAAATATCATTTTCTTCTACTCTTTCCTTATGCTTCCACCACCCCCTTAGCATTATTCAGTGCCCCCCCCAATTGCACCTGAGACTACCATTGCTCCCCTGGATCATTCCAGCATCTCCCAGCGGGCAGTATTGCCCACTTTGGGAAACACTGTTTTAAGCACAAAGATTTTGGTGGCCAGTTTTCAAAATCCTACTTTTAGAAATGTTGTTTTCATTTGGAGACATATGTTGACATTTCCCCCCACTTGGTATAAATAGATTTTGAGCACTGAAAAACATTCACAATTTGATGCCACCAAAATAGGACAAATTTCATCAGGCATCTTCCCTTATCCTAATGACCTGGACCTTTCCATACTCATACGAAGAGTTTATATTAACTGATGGACTGATCATAACATCCTTCAATAGTATACAAGGCATGGAAGCACCATGTTTGTACCTGTTCTTCCTGTTTCCTCTGCCCCTTTTGTGGCCTCCCTGCTTACATTTGAACTTATTTTCTTCCATAGAATGAGAGCCAGAATCTACTTTCACTCTGGGTCATCTCCAAACACAAGCCCTATGGAACAAAATGTCAAAATGAACTTCCTGCCTCTGGCAAACATTTCAGTGTTTGTAGTACAGAACCTGTGGCCCTCCTGATGTTTTTGGACCACAACTCTCATCAACCCCAGCTAGAGTCCCAACAACATCTAGAGGGCCACAGTCCTGTACCCCTCTCCCAAGTTTATAGAAACATATAGTTGTAATCTACAACCTTGTGAAGTATGTTCCACTGCATTCAGCAGGAATTTAGTAGGTAACTAAATGTGACATAGCAGGCCCATGTGTTTTCTTTTTATAAAATCCATCGAATAACTATAAAAAGGGGCAATTTCTTGTGTAGAATGGGCAGGGACTGCTTTTTCCTTTGGCTAAGCTCTGAGATCAGAAGGGAGTCTGCTTAGAGAAATTCATTCATGGGCAGGCATATCAAAGGAGAAAAGTAAGGCATCCTTTTTACACCTACTGCTTTAAATCATGCTCACCTCCCACTTTATACATCTCCAGCACAAACCATGTTCAAATGTATGAGTCACATTTAGTCACTGTCACAATTAGACCCACAGTGGGGAACCTGTGGCTCTCCAGTGACTGAACCTCCCATCATCCCTGAGCATTGGCCATGCTGATTGGGACCAATGGGATTGGACTCCCATCAGTCCCATCCAGAATGGCCAATGCAGGGATGATGGGAGGTGCAGTATTCAATATTATTGAATAGAGAGAGCTGCAGGCTCCCCATCCCTGAGTTAGACCGTTATTCCCAAATAAATATGCATAAGATCAGGTTTCAAGTCTTGGCAAGACAAGTGCATCCTTTTTTAATTATCCACAATCTGACAGGATCCATGTTGCCAGGATAGCAGCTTGCCAAGGCTGAACCAGGACAAAGGAAAATAAGTCAATCACAAAGAGGAAAAACTGAAATATTTTGACATTTTGTTTAACAGAAGGAAAAGCCTCTGCTTTAAAGCAGAATGCAGAGGGACCCACACTTAAAGTAACTGAAATGGTAGTTTTAACCTAAACATCCTGAGTATTTACACTTCTCATATGCTAGCTACCAATATATTTCTAGATCAGAAACGTAGCCAGATCCAGCCCACCCAGAAAGGTTCACGATGGAAGAAAAGGGGAATGGGGACAATGAATGACTGGGCTACATTCACTAGACCTCCTAGCACCTGTGAGTCTAGTAAGGAATCTTTTCCATTTATCTTTCAGGTGACTCTCTCTGGCAAGAAAATGCATCTATGAGCAAGACGTTATTGCTGACATAGGAATTATTGACTGTGGCGAGGGGATGATCAGCTTGACTTTCTGTAGGTGCTGCTGCTTCACCACCAACGTAGTCCTAGTGGCGTGGGTTGTTTTGCTGACAGTTGAGAACGGTACTCCCTGGAAGCAGTGGGTCCCCCGCCTCCGCCTCTCATATCAAGGTAGGACTTGTCTTGCCAGTCTTTCAAGTAAGTTCCTAGGATGGACACCCTGAGCCATAACTAATCCACACAGGAGGACAAAGACAAGGCAGATGCAAGCTGTGTATCTGACCTAAGGGTTCTCACACACACCTTCCCCTTTGTCACATTCACTAATCCAAAATCCTCATCCTGTGACCCTCTCTGAAAGTTAAGCCTCTTCTACTACCTCAGGCATCTGAATATATGCAATCCATTCAAGCCACATTAATATAGGATGAACAGTCCATCTGAGACTCTTTGTTCTGCTCTTTTGTACTTTCTAATCTTAAATGACTTGCAGGTGAACTCTCTGGGCTCTTCCAGGTGAGCACAATAGATGCGCAGATGTTAACTTATTCTGTTGGGATCTAGAGGATCCCCCAAAGGTGCACTTTTCTATTGTTTCCCGAGACAGACGAATGCCAACCAATTCAGAGGATCTAGACATTTTTTTTTCCAATTAGCTTGTATGGCAGAGATTTTGCTTCTCTCTCTTTTCTTCTTCAAGTGGCAAACTTGTGTAGATGAGAATAAGTATGATACTGTCAACACCACAAACTGGTCGGCACATTGAATGCGATAGTTTTGTGTGAAATGCAGTGGCCTCAAACATCACAAAGATACATTGGACAGTGGTAGGGATGGGAGAGGAATTGGTTTGATTTGCGTTTTAATGTGAGCCTACCTAATTTGCACTCCCAAAACAATAAAAATAAAAACACAACTATTCCTCAAAATTCACACTTCTCTAAATGGTCTGATGCAGTTCTCTAACCAAAACCTGTATACCAGAAAGGCAAAGGGCAAGGCAATTCTCTCTACAGCACTCAGACTTTTTGTGGTATGCCTTTGTTGAACAGAGAGGGCTCCACACAACAGTGTTGCCTCTGTCTCCTGAAGCACCTAAAACATCAAGAGCAAAACAATGAGTAGCCCTTCTACCCTCTAGAAATGCTCCAATACTTCATATACCCTTAAAAAAGAAGCAGCTCAGGAAATATTGTGTCTATGAAGTCCTTTTTAGGGCTGATAAGACCAGTGAAATTTTGCTTCTTTTTTCTTTTGCAGCAATTTTCTAGACATTGTGTGGTGGCTGCAATCTTTTTTTCCCCCTTGACATAAGCCCAGTACTTCTAATCAGAGCTGTAACATGCAGTAATTCTATATGTGCAAACTTTTCTGGCCTGTGGGTGCAGTGATGGGTGGAAGTGCGCCAGCTTATTTTCTGCTTATCATGACTATTATATTCACTGAAATTTTGTGAGAGGTACATTTTTTTAAAGTGACAACCAACCCCGGCAAAGTGCTACTTTGGAGGTAATAGTGCTGAGAGAGAAAAATTAGATACATCCAATATTCATAACATGTTTTGGACAAAAAGAACTACATGGAGATTAGACTATACAGTCATACCTTGGAAGTAAAATGGAATCCGTTCCGGAAGTCCGTTTGACTTCCAAAATGTTCAGAAACCAAAGCACGGCTTCTGATTGGCTGCAGGAAGCTCCTGCAGCCAGCGGTGGAGCAAGCCGATTGGGTGCCTTGGGCAGCTCATGTGCCCTGTGCCCTGTGCCCTGTGCCTGGGGGCGGGGCCAGCTGCCCACGGGGGCACAGCACGGCCTCAGAGGAGTCTGCCTGCCTCCTCCCACTCAGCCGCCCTACAACTGAGGGGGAGGCAACGGGCAGACTGTTTGGGGCAGCGCAGAGCCTGCGGGTGCTCAAGCCACTACATCAGGCGCGCTGCAGGCTCCACAGTGAGTGCTGCCACCATTTTGTCACCTCCCTCAGTGGGGTCACCAGGGGCAGGCTGCACCTACTGCACCTCCCTTGCTACGCGCCTGCCTGCAGCCAGTTGGAAGCCGCGGAAGCCCCATCAGACATTCGGGTTCCAAAGAACGTTCGCAAACCAGAAAACTCACTTCCAGGTTTGCAGCGTTCGGGAGCCAAAACGTCCGAGTACCAAGGCGTTCAGGATTCAAGGTAGGACTGTATCTTGTCTTTATTGAGCGTTCATCCTGATTTGTTTGTGGGAAGGATACACAGCAAGGGGCATTCATTCTAATTTGCTTGTGCAGTGTTTATGTATCTTCTCAGTAATCATCCCTTCACTCCACACTTTTCAGTACATTTCCACATCACTCCTAACCACAAAAAGTCATTTAAAATAAATTGAATTTGTTGTGCTAGGACAACAGAGCATTTTAATCCTATTTAATTGCACAAGCCTAAATTTCCATTATGCACGCCAATCTCTCCCACAAAATGCAGGCAGTCTGGAGACAACCAAAGGCAGGATCAATAAGAGAAATGCAAGACAGTTGGGTGGATCTTATTTATTACGTCGGGTGGATCTTATTTACAAAGGAAGTACCAATTAATGGGTGCAGTGGAGCTTTGATGCATTGCTGCTAATTCTGGGTAGAGTTAATTTCCTTGACTAGAACTCAGAGAGTGGAGATAAACAATAGATTTAAAGAGAGCTGAAAGTGGTTTGACAGATGGTGGTTTTAGGATGGGGTGATAGAAGGCAAACTTAGACAAAAAGAGACTATCAGATTAATGTGGTCTGCAATGGGGCCAAACATTTCCAAAGCACAGAGTTTCAGATATACTGCCAGCAGTGATAACAGGCCACAAAAATTAAACAAATCGATCTGGCTTTCTTTGAAAAGCAAACAGCTGAGAGGCTTTAGCTGGATAGGAATAGAACTTCAAAGTGTGTACTAGGGTCAGACATGCTAGAAAAACGCTTAATATTTGGTCTCAGCTAAAAGGAAGTTCCCAGCTTGCAGAGGACCAAGGGGCAATGAAGACAATGGCAGGAGGTGTGACTCACAGATATCAAACCAAGTTCAAGGATACAAGGAATGACGGGGTTTACATTTGGAAAGTCCTCGGAGGCGCCCTCCACCCTGGGAGTAGAATAGGTGGGAGGGAGAAAGAAACAGATGGGCTGGCCAAAAGGAAATGAGAAAACTCAAGGCAGGGAGTGCAAAGGAAAGATGTGCTTGAGAGCATAAGGCCAAAAACAATAGCCCACCACAGCAGCAAGACGATGGCTTTCCTAGTGTTGTCAATGGGGAGTGTCAGGATTGTGGGGCCCAGTGCAGTGGCAAGAGCACAAGGAGGGGCAGACCTTTTTCTTTCTCTGTTTAAATAGCAGTCATCACAGCTAGAAAAACAGAAGCATTGAATGAAAACATGGTAGGTTTCCTTGTTTTTGTTCCTTGTTTTGGAGCCTTCTTTTGTTTGAGAAAGTATTCTGCACAACTCAAAAGCTTGCTTCCCGAAGTTTTTGTGTAAAATCGGCCCCAATAATACAATGATGTCACTTTCATTCTCTTTCACACTAACACCGCTCATCCCCATTGAAGTGCTGCTAAGAGGATGGCCATGTCTCCCCTCCCGCTTCCAGCCAGACTCCACCTTTCTATGGGATGGAAGGGACATATGCCAAAGGGTGATGGGTCTACACTACAGCATCACACAGTTTCTGTCTCATGGCTCCCTTGCCCAAATGAAAACAGAATGAATGAAAGAGCCAGAAAGAAAGTATACTTAGCAATAAAGGTTCTCAGACATGGTTCTCTGCTCTTAGTCTGGTTACCCTGGTATGTTTTTGTTTTTTAAAAAGTGATGTGGATCAGTTAATTTCCATGTGACATGCAATCTGTCTCCAGCAACAATTGCACATAGAGAGTGCAAAGTCTACACACTGTATCCCTTGATGGGTTACTTATTGTTCCTGTCAGTGTTCTACACTAATATTGCACCCACACCACTATATAGGCAGTTGTGCCTTTATATAGGCCTGCGTGGTGTAGTGGTTAAGAGCAGTAGTCTCGTAATCTGGTGAACCTGGTTCACGTCTCTGCTCCTGGTGACCTTGGGCTGGTCACACTTCTTTGAAGTCTCTCAGCCTCACTCACCTCACAGAGTGTTTGTTGTGGGAGAGGAAGGGAAAGGAGAATGTTAGCCACTCTGAGACTCCTTAGGGTAGTGATAAAGCGGAATATCAAATCCAAACTCTTCTTTAAAGAGCTGCAGCCCCGCTCCTATGATTAACTTAGACCTTCAAAGCTGGTAAGAAGAAAACATATTCAGGAAAGTAACCAACTTCTAACACTTTACTGTGTCTCTTCTTGGCTATTTCCCCACTAGCATTCCATTCTCAGAGTCCTGACTTTTAAATTTTTTTAACCATACTGGCCCGATCTCTTGTCTTTCATTAATGCTCTTTGCATTATTATGATTATCAGTGCTTTTTTTCTTTAAAAAATGTTTAGGTGTACTCTCATTTTGACTCAAGAAAATCACCATTTTATAGTTCAAATCGGGGAAAATAAATACAGTAAATGGACAAAAGTACAGTCGTACCTTGGTTCTCTAACAGAATGCCTTCCGGGAGTCTGTTTGACTCCTGGAACCATTCGAAAACCAAGGCACGGCTTCTGATTGGCTGCAGGAGTATCCTGCAGCCAATCGGAAGCCACAGAAGCAGCACCGGACTTTCGGCTTCCGAAAATCGTTCTTAGGAGAGAGTGAGTAGGCATGGCAACTGGGTTTTCCGCATATTACCATTTGTTATGATTCCTTGCTAAAGAATGGGTTTTCTGGGGGAAAGTGGCAGGGCAAAGGCAAAACCACACAGACCCGGGCCTAGAAAGCATGAGAAAGCAGAAAACTACTTGGACCCACCTGTGCTTTCTAGGCAGGGTACAGGTAGAAGTGTGGATGAGCCCACCATCGTCATATTTCTGTTTGCATGCTCCACCTTATAGACCTCCTGAGATCAAACAGCTCTCAGCTGCTCTTGGACTCTGAGGATGAGCTGGCACTCCAGACACTACTTGTGGACGAAAAGAGGGCATGGCTGATGGCAGGCGCTAAGGACCACATCTTTTTGCTCAACCTTGACAGCCCCAACAAAGAACCGCAGAAGGTCAGAGTGCCGAAGGAGGTTGCTTTGGAGTAGGGTGGGAAGGGAAAAAAACAGGAAACAGCCATTAGGATTTGGTCCATGTGCTATACAGGGAGTGTGGGGAGAAAAGTGGAAGGGACGTCTCATTAGGTGATTGAACCTCGTTTCCCATGTGCATATCCCACTTACTGCTGCAATGGATTCCATCCACATTCTTGGTTGTGTTTTCTCTTCCAGATTTTCTGGCCAGCTCCTAGAGAGCAAATGGAGCACTGCAGACTGGCTGGGAAGAATCCTAAGGTAAAAATGGTGGACTTTAGGCTCCATGGTTTAGGTTGAGGTGCCTCCTGAATGATCTGTGATCACTAACTACAATGCAATCCTATACATGCTTACTCAGAAGTAAGTCCCACTGAACTGATGTTGATGTTTTTATTACCACCATCATTATTTTACAAATTTATAAACTATTTTATAACCTGAGGCCATCAAAGCAGTATACAACACAAAAATAAGATAATACTACAAAACCCATAAATCCTAAAAACAAAAAACCATTCTTACATGCTCTAAAGCCATTCATACAAATGGACAATTAATGGTCTATAATTCACTGAGGCTTACTCCCATGTAAGTATAGGATATAGGATTGTAGCTAAGAACCAGTGGTACCTCTGGTTACGTACTTAATTCGTTCCTGAAGGCCGTTCTTAACCTGAAGCACCACTGTAGCTAATGGGGCCTCCTGCTGCTGCGCCACCGCTGCATGATTTCTGTTTTCATCCTGAAGCAAAGTTCTTAACCCGAGGTACTATTTCTGGGTTAGCGGAGTCTGTAACCTGAAGTGTCTGTAACCTGAAGCGTATGTAACCCGAGGTACCACTGTATAAAGACATTCGTTTAGTGATTTGTGGGTGTGCACAGGCAGGAGCAACTTCTCAAATGGTAAGTAGATGAGTAAATCAGGCTATGGCCTCAATCCAGCATCAGCAGCTTGTAGGGCTGGGCAACATATCAATATATCGTCCAAAATCAGTTTGAAGTTCATATCATGATAATTGTTTCATAATATTTGAGCTGGCAATATATTGCTGAATCACAATTTGTGTAAGGGCTAGGCGATATTTGGTTTTCAGCATTGCGACAACTCACCAGCTAAACATCGCAATAACTCACCAGCAACACATTGCAAAGTTATCAGCAGCTAAACCTCACAATATCACCATGAGGTGACTGATAATATCACCATTTCTCAGTTTTAGACCCTTAAGTAGTAGCAGTTGCCAGGACATTGTCCTGTTTGCCTCTGCATAGCTCCTTCCTTATTTCAGATACCGTAATATATCTATATATTGCAATGTTTAGCTGGTTTTGAAAACCAGATTTTGAAAGCCAGCTATCGCCCAGCAAATACCGTTAGATGCGTAGCTTGTAAGTCAGATACTTCCTTTCCTTTCATGGTGGGAATACTGGGTCAAACCAAAAATGTCCAAGTAAAATCCTGCCATCTTTTTCATCTTTGACTCCTTTACTAGATGGAATGTGCCAATTTCATCCGCTTTCTCCAGCATTTCAACAGCACTCATGTGTTTGCCTGTGGAACAGGCTCCTACCAGCCCATATGTGCCTTCATATATCTCAGAGATGGAGTGGAGGTGAGTTGCATCCACAAGGCCAGTATTACAGGTATCAGAATCTAGATGCTATATAACTCATTCTGCATCCAACTTCTCCCTCTATGCTTACTATTGTATATTTAAGAGCAGGGGAATAATTGTCGTATTGACTTCTTGCGTCAGATAAAAAAGCCAGCATTATATTTTACCTGTGTTTTGCAATATCACCTGCTTCTCTGAGGAACAGGGAATTCTTTCACAGAGACTATTTTCTGATGCTTTCCACAGTAAGGAAGGAGGACAGCTGCCCACTCTTCCAGCCTTTTTCAGAAGATGTCTTGTGCATTTGCTCTTTCTGCAGACAGTACAAAAACATTTTGTAGAGATACCCAGAATGAATAAGTGATGAGGGATTTAGGAGACAATCACTTATTCTCTTCAGGTATTATTAACTTCCGCACCAGCATTCTGCCCTCTCTAGTAACTCCATAGCAACCATCCCAGCAGTGGGTAAAATCCAGTAATCTGTTCACTTGGGCCAATCCTGCCAATTCCAGTCAGACTTTGGCATAATACCCTAGACACAGGCTTAAGGCTATTCTTGACTTTTTGGATTATGTTGGTCAAAGGCCAAATTCTTTGGATTAGCACAATACGAGAACAAATAATAAGTAGGCACCATATTGCTTAGTAGTTTTATACCTGATTTCAAATCAATCACCTCATTAATCTTGTTAATTTACAGTGATGGTCTCTCCTAAGGAAATTGATTGTTTAAGATGTGTAAGGCTTTTCCACACTTACCTTTCCTCCATGCTTTCCAGGCCTGGTCTACACTTTAAAGCTCTGTGTCTGAATGTTGTTGTTTCTTTTGCTCTGGAGCTTTCCCTGCAAAAACTCATTCTTTACTGCTGAATTAAGAGCAAATGGCAATCCATGAAAAAACAGTCAAACGTAGTGTTAAAGGGCAGTGGAGAAATGGGAACTGAAACACATTGGGCAAGAAAGCCCAAAGCACACAAATGCACAATGCACATGGGAGGCTGAGGCCTTTTTGGTGGTGTAAAGTACAGTATAATGAAGAGAGAGGAACTTCAGACCATCTAACAGGTTAACCTTCTGCTTTTCTAGACTCAGCCCTCTGAATGCCAGTTGCTGGGAATCACAATTTGGGAGAGTCCTCTTTCAAACTTCATTTAAGTGTCTTTTTGGCCACTTTGAGAACAAGATGCTAGACTAAATGGGCTTTTCTTATTCACTTCAAAGTAAAGAGAAGCAAAATAAATAACTCTCCTGGCCTGCATCATTAGAGTTCCAACTGTATGATAAAATTTTCAAGTATGTTCAGTAAAGGGCAGCTCCATAGCACTGAGAAAACAACCAATCTGGAACTTCTGTGAGGTTGCCACTCTGTGGAAAAGCTTCACAGCACGCCCGAAAGCACTTTTACAACATTAGCACCAAAGGCAAGGTAGGTAGTGCTGACTATTTGAGTCACAGAGGTGGAGAAGACCAAAAATAATTTAGTCTAACCCCATGCCACATGCCACCCATCCATTTGAGCCCCTACAGAACCATCCACACAGTCCGCACTGCAATGGGTATCACTTGCAGGTGACAAATGCACCACAGTAGGATACTCCTGTGGCAAATAGTTTGGGTGTGAGCAAAGAGAGTGGAAAGGGGTGGTGACGGTGGTTAAAATAACAGCCTGCACCTTAAAACCCTCTAGTTCAGGAGGTTCCCTGGAGAGCAGCCAGGACTGTTGAGCCAATTTCTTTGAAGTGTAAAACAATCTCCGCTGTGAGCGTGACCGCTCTGTTTACAGTGATGCTTATGAAATCTTTTCCATGGTCCTCTGCAGGAACCAGTGGTGCCAACTATGCAGCTGGTGACGTCCTCCATAGAATCTGGAAGAGGCAAGTGTCCATACAGCCCCCATGAGCCTTTCACAGGGCTGCTCATAGGTAAGAGGGACTGTGAACAGAAAGCAGGCATGAAACCTAGACAGTGGCTTCTTGTATCCAATAGCATCCCTCGACTGACAGAAGGCTATTTGATTCAGCAGAGGCTTCTAGGACCCAAAGCCAGGAGGAAGAAGCATCCATTTTTCCAGATCTTCCTTTATCCTGCAGGCCACCAACCACACTGTTCCAAAAGGTCCCCCAAACTTCTTCATATTTTGAGGTGGGGGAGAGGGAAGAGGGAATAAGCAAAAATGGCCTCCCTCCCCTTTTCACTAATGTAGACCTTCTCTGGATCAATCAGAGCACAAGTGGATCCAACCCAATATATGCTAGGATCATTTAAGACAAATGCAATATATATTAACAGGTTTAGTTCCAGCAGTGGCTTTTGCAATCTTTGTCTCTGTATGCCTCCTTTCTTCAGTGGCAGAAATGGGGAACCTCAAGCACAGGGAGCACATGTGGCCCTCCTCTCTGTCCGGCCCTTGGAACTCTCCCCACCCCCTCCCAAGTCACATCCCTCAGCCCTATTTTGCCATCCTCCTTGGGTGTTTCTGTCTGGCTGGAATGTGCCCCTGAGCTTCTTGCTTGTCTACATGGATTATAGAGAAGGATGTGTGATTATGAAGAAACTAGCCCTGTTCAAAAGACTAAAATGCACATTCATTGCTCTGCTGACTTTACTCCTGCCCTGCCCACCACTGGCATGTGTCCCCCTCCCCAAAGGTCACCCAGAAGGGAATGTGGTCCTCATGTAGATAAAGGTTCCCCACTCTCTGATCCATGGTCTCTGGTCAAGGCCAGCACTTCCATGGGTCGAGGCAAAAAAAATTGTTTCAGGCAGCAGATCCACCCGCCCCACCACTGGAAGCCCTGCCACAGCTTCACCCATGCCACCACTGCTGCTGCCACAATGTTCAATGCCCTCGCCCTAACATGGCACCCTCACCACCACAGCGTGGGCACTGTGGCAAGGGCAGGGAGGAGGTCCAAATGTGTTGGGAGCAGTGTTGGCAGAGCATCAGCAGGGCATTTTGCCTACAGCAAAAACATTCTTGGACACCCCTGTCTCTGATATATTAATCCTCTTTCCCATTATTGCATCTCCATATTGAGTGAGGACTTTTCTATTTGTTGAACACTAAGGAGGGGTCAGAGAGCAATCATACATAAATTGTTAGCCCAATATTATTTTTCTTACTTAAAATGTGCAGAGTGTAGGCATGAAGCGAAATAAACTTCCTTAGAGATCTGGAATGTAGCTTTTCTGCCAATATATATTTTTTTCTTTTTTGGATTTGACAGATGGGGAGTTTTATTCAGGCACTTCTGTTGACTTCATGGGCAGCAGTGCTGCTTTTTTCCGTACACAGCTTGACAGGGTTGACCAGAACTACATCCGGACAGAACAGAACCAGGATTACTGGTTAAATGGTAAGTGGGTGATGGTAGAAGCAGCTGCTCAGAATATGATCTCTGTTAGCTAACAAGTCTGCCATTATTGTGCAAGTAGCTCTTCACCTACAGAGTGATACAGCAAGGATGTGGAACGTAAACCAACTAATGTGGTTGTGTTGCCATCATGATAACTCACAACACTTCAACCCCATTGCCTAAAAATATCAAATCAAGTTCACTCCAAAAAATATTTCCATGTATTACCATAAGATCTCAGTGAGTTATAAACATAATCTTCTTGGCACAGATAATAAAAAAACAGTTGCCATACATTATAGAAAGGATGGGGGTTAGTTTGGTCGCATGAATCTGACACGTCAGCTTTTCAGCCAGGGCTACTGTCCATGCCCATTGCATGGTCATTTCCATGCATGCTGCCATGAGAAGGAATATTAAAAGTTCTTTATGAGCAATTGGTGGAGCAAAGATTTCCTTTCTTTCAAGCAAAGCAAGTTGAGGGAAAGGTTGTAGGTCTGTTTTGTATATTAAACTCAATCTTTAAACAACAAAATCCAAAATGAATGAACAGATTTACATTGACACGCAAATTAACTCAATAGTTTTTCTGCCTGGAGAGAAATGGGTGGGATCTCTTGATGATAGTGATACTTCTGGACTGAGATTGACTGAGTAGTGCAGAGAACTGATTGACCAGAGAACAGGAGATGGGTAGAAATGTCTCCCTGAGCCACTCTACATTCAGAGGGTTTGTGGAGGAATGTGTGGGACATAAAAATGTGGGGCAAGATATCACCAGAAGCCTCCGCTCCTATAGCCATGCTACCCTGGAAAGGAGGGCTTCAGCAGCAGGGCAGCAGCCAGGGTAGCAACACCTTCCTGCCTCAAGTGGCAAAAAAAGGACAGGTAGCCCACGAATTTCATAATTGTGGGTTTTCTTTTGTCGTTTTGAATTTTTTTTTGCAACCGTAGTTGTCCTCTTTTATTGTTGCCTTGATTTTTAAAATTATTTATTCATACATATACATGTATATATATTTGCTGCCAGCAATTTTTAACTGAATTGTAACTATGACTCCTTGATTTCTGCATTGCAGGGGTGACCCTTGGAATCCCTTCCAACTCTAAAATTCTGTGATCCTTTGACTTTTAACTGAATTTCCCTCCTTGCAGAGCCTGTGTTTATTGGTGCCTATGCTATTCCCGACACCTACAACCATGATGATGATAAGGTGTACTTCTTTTTCCGGGAGACTGCAGTGGAAGCTGGACAGTGGGAGAGAAGGCGCATCTATACCCGGGTGGCACGGGTCTGCAAGGTCAGTGAGGGGAGTCAACTGGACAACCCAGCTGTGATTCAAAGAATCAGCTCAGCCTATAGGAACCATTGCTTGCTGCTTTGAATATTTAGTGTTTGCCAATATGATCATGCTTTTAACAAGCCAGAAAGGGATACTGAGCGCTACCTCCCCACCCCAGTGGGATGACCTGCTTTTTGTCTGAATGTGAATTCTTCTCAGAGTGACACTGGTATCCAGATGCTGGGTACATAAAATCATTTTTTCCTCCTCCTATGATGGGGGTTGGGAACCTCTGGCTTTTTAGATGTTGATGGACTTCGCCTCACACAACTCACTCTTGAACTTGGTAACATTGAATTTGTAATTTGTAAGATTGCATATATCTCTCAAATATTGATTTGAGACTGGTACATATATTCTTTGAGTTTGTATTATTTTGTGTTATAGTACACATTGCTTTGAGATATTTAGTGTGATGTGTACTTTCATTTTGCATACAGAGTTTGTGCTTGATGAAGACTCCAACTCACATCAGCCAGAGCCAATATAGTCAATGGTCAGGGATGATGGGTGTTGTAGGCTGGAGAGCCAGAGGCTTCCCATCCCTGTTCTGCAGCTTCCAGTGTGGATAATTTTCCTTCTCCCTCTGTCTTGGAACATGGTACTCATCTGATAAGCGTTCTTTTCATCAGGCAGAACAACCACCTTGAAGTCAGAAAGTGTGCATTGAGAACCAGCCTGAGGTTGCGGCCATGTTGTGGTTGCAATCCCATGTTGACTTGGGACTCCATGGGATTTCCTTCTGCATGGAAGTAGGGGGAAATGGCCCTTTGGGTGTTCCACTTTTGCCAGAAGAGCTGGACAATCCTGATCATCCAAAGTTTTAAGACACACCAGTTGTGTGATCATGATAGGGTTGATTCCAGTCAAAGCAGTAGCTTGGGACAGGGACATAGGCTTTCCATAAGTGGATGAGATTATAGTCCTGACTGGCTCCTCTTTGTGGCTGGCAGAATGATGTTGGTGGGAAGCACAGCCTCATCAATCGTTGGAGCACATTCCTAAAAGCCCGGCTAGTTTGCTCCATTCCAGGTCTGCAGGGCACCGAAACACACTTTGATCAGCTGGGTAAGTTTGCTTTGCGTTCTCTCATTCTTTCCTGTGGTAATCAGTGATTACTATTATTGGTGGGAGTGACTTGCATCCTGCAGTACTGGTTCAGCATCGTTTTTCCATGCCTTCCTCTCTGCCCCACCTTGAACCTTGCTTGAGTGAGTGGGTGAATCTGTGGAAGGAAGTTCCTCCATTTTACTTTCTCAATGGCTGGATGGCCATCATCATATGTATTAGGGTGAGGACATTATTTCTTAATGCACACATGCTTAATTTGAAAGCTCTTTTCCACCAAACCTGCACTTTTCACTCTGAGGTGGGTAGACCAATACATGTGATTGTACTTCTTTCTGGGAAGGGACTCTTTTCCAATGTGCAGCCCTCTGTGATCAGAAATCAGAAATGGGAAATGTGACCACTGCTGCAAGAGCACTGAGGGTTCATTAATACACAACAATATTTTACCAGACATTAAGTACTCAGTTGCGGACACCCTTTTCTCAACAGCAAAAATAAAGCACACCACAGTCACTACCCAACCTACATCCTTATTATTTAATACAAGACAGTTGTATTAATAGCACAGTTAATAATTGATGCTTTATTTTCTAATTATTTACCATTTAATAGTTGTGTGTAGGTATGCATGCATTCCCCTTTAAGCAAAATAGTTTGGGAAGACACACTAGTTTCTAGTTTATCCAGGGTGTAGAATTCAACTTGTCTTGGGCTAAGACACTTGGCACAGAATTTTAATCTGGATACACCATTCTGGTCATAACTAGTACAGCAGGATTTGTTGTGTTCTGCCCACCAGTTCCCCCCAACTCTGTCTTAACAGCTGCTGAAGTACCCGCTTAGGTGGTGTTGGGGTTTTTGGAGCTGAAGCTGCAATTGCCATAAGGGTGGAGACATTGTTACGATTAGAGCTCTCCCTTGTGTTCAGTCTTCAAGATGGTTCTAGCAGCCAACCACAGACCTCCTCATCTCATCTCATGTGTTCCCCGCCCCAATGTTTCTTTCCAGAGGATGTATTCCTCCTTCACACCCGTAATGCGCAGAACCCTCTTGTTTATGGCCTCTTCACAGTGTCAAGGTGAGTGTTAAGATGAACAACCAACAGCAAGAAATTGACTCATTGTTTGTGCACGCACCGGGTGTGCTTCAGCATTGACAAAGGCTAACACATCATTTAAACACAGTGCTTGTGCACAGATACCTTATGCAATGAGTTTCCTTGGCTCTGAATTGGAGGCATAAAAAAGCACTACCAAACAATCACTCTCCCCAAGTCCAAATACTTGCAAAATGTAGTGCACCTTGTGCTAAGCCACTCATAGGCATGGGGGAGGTGGGATGGGGTTTTGTGCAGTATTCCATTACAAAACACAACACTCCACAAAGCAAAGATCAACATGGAGGACAGTTAGTGAGAACAAAGTGCTTCTCTGAATCAATGCTGGAATGCAGGAAGTGTTAAAAGAACATCATTTGAAGGGAAACTAATTCTTTAAAGATCTTTCTGTGATGATTTAATGTAGAGGTAGGGAACCTGAGGTCCTCCAAATCCTTGAATAAAGTGTCTATTTTCTAAGGTAGAAACCTTTCAACGTAACAGTTTTTCAGGTGCACACAATGCACGTACCATATAGCCACAGCATCAGTAGAGTATGATTCTAGGATTTGCCAGTTACTTTTGTCCCCTCTTCTTTCCCAGTGGCATTTTTAGTGGTTCTGCTGTGTGTGTTTACTCTTTGGCAGCCATTCGGGCTGCTTTCAATGGACCCTTTGCACATAAAGAAGGCTTGGACTATCAGTGGGTGGAATTCAGGGGACGGATCCCCTACCCCCGCCCTGGAACGGTACGTCTTTAAAACACAAAAGTTTCAGCCAGGGATGGGGAGTTCAGAATCTGATTCAGTTTGCATTTAAAGGTGAGCCTAACTAACTTGCACTATCTGGGACAATAAAAACCAAACCAAACCACCTTCCTTCAGCACTTGCAGTTTTCCACATTTTGCAATGCACATACTGGAGTAAAGTGTGCTTAGAATTCCTATAGTAGTAAAAATGACATACAAAAATGCATTGTTAGTTAGGGAAAGTTGCTTTGCAAAAAGCTGTATAGTAGGCAGAATTGCATAGGAACGTTAGTATAAATTTGTACTAAAAAGGTGATGAATTGTCATGAAGACTTTTTTTGCCAGCCCATAAATAGCCCATAAATAGGGAGGTTGGAAAGAACTAGGAGACAGCCACATATTGGTAGGCTCTAAGGTACCCCCATTGCTTTCGTTATTTTGCTGCTACAGAACAAGAAGGCTACTTATTGTGGAACTTGAATCCTGTACTGTCTTGTACTCTTTTTATGTCCTCATTCTTTCTCTGCCAGTGTCCCAGCGAAACATATGACCCACTCCTCCAGTCAACAAAGGATTTCCCTGATGAAGTGATTGGCTTCATGCGCACCCACCATCTGATGTGGGACCCCGTCTATCCACTCCATTGGAAGCCTGTTCTGATGAGAGCCAATGTAGCCTTCCAGATCAAGCAGATGCTGGTGGACAGAGTGGAGACAGAGGCTGGACCTGTTGATGTCCTCTTCCTTGGAACAGGTAGAGGGTGGTAGCTAAAGATGTCCGCCTCTCTTTGTGACACACTACATCACAATGGTCTTTTTTCCATGGGCCCTTCATGTGTCCTTTCCAGCTCAGCAGGCAAAGGAAGGCGAGGGATGGTAGTGCCCAAACATCATGATGTCATGATGAAGGAAGAGAGATTGTCGCAGTAATTTAGGAGTCTGCCCAGTCAAAATGCTGTAAAATAATCTGACAACTTTATATTTTGAAATGGTCCCTGATGTTATTCTGAAAAGCTGTTAACAAAGAACCGCCCGTCCCTAAGAATCTCACCTCGGTAGGTACTGCATTAGATCAGATAGGAGCTCCAGAGGTTGAGAGGGAAGGATTTGAGGTTCAAGGTTGTGATCCTAAACATACTTGTTGGAAGTATAGCCATCAAATTTGATGGATCAACTTCAGAACAAAGAAGAGTTTTAGAATGGCCTAACAAGAAACTGAAAGTGAGAGTTTTTGCTAATTGTTACATTACAATTATTTGTCCGGTTGAGACTTAGGGTGCAATTAGATATGGTGGTGGCATGATTCAACCCAAATCATGCAAAATGTCTACAAAGCAGCAGGGCTTGGAGAGGGGAATTTTTTAATGGATACCACAGCATGGGAGTGTGGTGATGGAAGCCACATCTTTCCACTGCCTGTGTTTGTGGCCTTGAACCTCTTTCCCTCACCATTTTTCTCCCCATGAGGGTTGCTTCCTATTGCAGATCCCCACTAAGAGAAACATAGCTGGAGAGAAGCAAATGTAGGAAGCAGGTTATGGGTGAGGAGGAAGATCCATTTCACCCCTCCCCACCCATGTCATGCTGATCTCTTTCTGCTCTTTAAGGGGAAAGAGCAGTGCGCCAGTACTGGCTGTCACCAGCCCATGAGTGGGCATTCTTTGTACACTGCCATTCTATTTATCACAAAGCCTTGTTGCAGTTTTTGTCAGTGTTTTTGTTTATTAACATGAGTATAATCTGAAATAAGAAGTGACCCTTCTAATTGCTAATTGAAGCATAATTTTCCTACTAGCAGTGCTTTCTTATAGGGGGAAAAAAGGTGCCAGTACTGTGTACCCTTGAGTACCCCCAGAAAAAAAGCACTGCCTACCAGTAAAAATCTGATTCTCTACGAAGTATTGAAAGATACACATTTTAAACAAATATAAAAATGTAAAGTAGGATTCCAGAAACTACAGGCTGTCATTTTGGATAGGGATCACTGAAAACATCAGCTTGGTACATTGCAGCTATCAAAACAATGCTAGAAATTATTAGCAAAGAGATGAAATATAACAAAGAAAATATCATAATAGCTCTATATAAATATGCTTGATGAGTCCACATCTTGAGCACAGCATGCAACTAATCTGATCGTGATATCCCAAGAAAGACTTATCACAGCCAAAAAATTGTATGGAAATAGCACATTATTATTGCTATGGAATACCTTCCATATGAAAATCTTCCATACAAAAGACTATGGAAGAAAGTTGTGGGATATTGTCAGTGTTCAGCGGTGTTGTGCATTGAGCAGCTATTATTATTTATTAATCATGCATCACTTATTCCCAAAGCAATGTACAAAATATAATTAAAAACAGCACAAAAATACCAGAAAACAAACCTGAAAGCAACACAAAGTGGACACCCATAGCAAAGACCTACTCATCCAGCTGGGAAAGCTCTTTTGGAACAAAAATGCCTTCAACTTTTAAGGTGTTTGTGTTGACTTCTGAGAACTCCACATTCTACACAGCCTAAAATAAGATTATAGGGAGTCAAAACTTTTATAGTCTCTCTCCCTGCCCCTGTGAATATAGGACATATGTCTACACTACAAATTTGTATCATTGGCTCTGGTGCTCATAACCAAGTTAATAAGAAAAGTGTTTTGCTTCTGTAGTTGATGGTGGCAGATATGGTGGGTTGAGCCTGTGCTTGCATTCTAGTGTAGATAAAGGGAAGGGTTGGGGGAAAGAGACCAATCACCAAAGTTTCAGTAGGCTGAGTAGCTACATTGCCCTGCCACCACCCATCCTGCGTACCTTAGCTGTGCAGCATGTGGACATGTATGGGTTGCACACATCAACCCTATGCATGGCATGAACATAATTATGTTGATTCTCATATTTGAGAAAGCAGCCCAACATTCCCACTTTCCCCCAAACTCAAAATAACAATCCGCAAATGGTGCAGAAGCCAGCACAATCTTGGCTGGCATTTGTTCTACTGAGGGGTTAGCAACCCTACAGAGTTTTGGCATGACAGTGTATGGGGACTAGGCATAAATGAAAATTGGCATCATCACTTGACCACATTGCCAACCATTCCATTTGGAAGCCTCTTTAGTAACAGTACGTGAAAGTAACTGGCTATAATGTGCAGTTGTGCCACTGAGATCTAGAAGCAAAGCTGATTTATCCAATCTTCAAATCAAGCATTGAAAGAAACTTATATAGAAATCAAGTGAAGGCCATTGTAATAGTGGTGTTTGAGCAAAAACCATCAGGAACAAATGAAGCTGCCATACACTGAATGAGACCATCACTGCATCTAATTCAGTATTGTTTACACTGATTGACAGCAGCTCTCCAGGTCTTCAGGCAGAGGACATTCCAAGCCTTGCCAGGAGATGCCAGGGATTAATAGAATCATGGAATTAGAACCTGGGACCTTCTGCATGCAAAGCTGTGTAGCACTCATGGTGTTCTGAATCCTCTGCTGCATGCTGAGAGTAATGCAGGAACAATGGATGCATCGTTTCTAACATCCTGTTCTTCATACCTTGGAGTATCCAAAACTGGCATCTTTCAGAGATAGTTTACTGGACTTGTGCAAATAAAATGCTTTGACTAACTTTGACCTAACCAATTCCGTGCAGCAAGAACTGGTGCAGTTACCCCGTGGTATGTCCTTACATCTTATTCTGCAGATGATGGCAAAGTACTAAAAGTGGGGATTGCTGGCATAGGAGGCCAAGACCCTCAGGAAATTAGCTTGGAAGAGATCAGTGTTTCAAAGGTACTGTGGAAATCTCATTGATACTTAAAAGCCTTTTTGTTTATGGATCCACCAAGAAAGTGCCATGTTGCCAGACATAACTTATGATGAATTTTTGCTGACTGAAAATAGAGACTTTGTCTATTGTGGGGAATGGTGGTTGCACCAATCAACATTCAGGATGTTGTGCTTTCCCTTTCTAATTGGAATCTTGGTGTAGAGCACCTTTTACCATACTGTTGCCTTCAAGGTATATTTGGATTCCTTTGCCCATCAGTCCTAGACAGCACAGCCTATTGAGATAAAACTGCTTTGGCTCACCTTCAGCACATCTGGCTGGGGCTGATGAGAATTGTACTTCAAAATATCTGGAAGGCATCAAGCTTGAAAAAGGTTGAAATAGAGCAGTAGCCAACTCCTGGCAGTTTTCCCTGGAAACCAAGCAAGTTGATTTTTCCCCTCAGTATTGACTTCACTTGACCTTGAATGGATGACTTTGTTTTTTTTTTTTTTTTTTATAAATATTTTTATTAATTTCCAATTTTTAACAGAAACAAAAAACAACAGAGAAAACAAACAAACAAAAAACTCATATTTTCATAACCTTATTTTCATAACCCTCTTTTCTCGGACTTCCCCATACCTTTCCCTTTTTGCATCCTTAATTTAGTACCATTATTCAGCAACCTATCTTACCCAATTAAATAAAAATTTGTCCTCTTTCTCTTTGTTGTTGTTGTTTAGTCGTTTAGTCGTGTCCGACTCTTCGTGACCCCATGGACCAGAGAACGCCAGGCACTCCTGTCCTCCACTGCCCCCCGCAGCTTGGTCAGACTCATGCTGGTAACCTCGAAGACACTATCCAACCATCTCATCCTCTGTCGCCCCCTTCTCCTTGTGCCCTCCATCTTTCCCAACATCAGGGTCTTCTCCAGGGAGTCTTCTCTTCTCATGAGGTGGCCAAAGTATTGTAGCCTCAGCTTCACAATCTGTCCTTCCAGTGAGCACTCAGGGCTGATTTCCTTCAGAATGGAGAGGTTTGATCTTCTTGCAGTCCATGGGACTCTCAAGAGTCTCCTCCAGCACCATAATTCAAAAGCATCAATTCTTCGGCGATCAGCCTTCTTTATGGTCCAGCTCTCACTTCCATACATCACTACTGGGAAAACCATAGCTTTAACTATACGGACCTTTGTTGGCAAGGTTATGTCTCTACTTCTCAAGATGCTGTCTAGGCCTGTCATTGCACTTCTCCCAAGAAGCAGGCGTCTTTTAATTTCGTGGCTGCTGTCACCATCTGCAGTGATCATGGAGCCCAAGAAAGTAAAATCTCTCACTGCCTCCATTTCTTCCCCTTCTATTTGCCAGGAGGTGATGGGACCAGTAGCCATGATCTTCGTTTTTTTGATGTTGAGCTTCAGACCATATTTTGCACTCTCCTCTTTCACCCTCAATAAAAGGTTCTTTAATTCCTCCTCACTTTCTGCCATCAAGGTTGTGTCATCTGCATATCTGAGGTTGTTGATATTTCTTCCGGCAATCTTAATTCCGGCTAGGGATTCATCCAGCCCAGCCTTTCGCATGATGAATTCTGCATATAAGTTAAATAAGCAGGGAGACAAAATGCAGCCTTGTCGTACTCCTTTCCCAATTTTGAACCAGTCAGTTGTTCCATATCCAGTTCTAACTGTAGCTTCTTGTCCCACATAGAGATTTCTCAGGAGACAGATGAGGTGATCAGGCACTCCCATTTCTTTAAGAACTTGCCATAGTTTGCCATGGTCGACACAGTCAAAGGCTTTTGCATAGTCAATGAAGCAGAAGTAAATGTCTTTCTGGAACTCTCTAGCTTTCTCCATAATCCAGCGCATGTTTGCAATTTGGTCTCTGGTTCCTCTGCCTCTTCTAAATCCAGCTTGCACTTCTGGGAGTTCTCGGTCCACATACTGCTTGAGCCTTCCTTGTAGAATTTTAAGCATAACCTTGCTAGCGTGAGAAATTAGTGCAATTGTGCGATAGTTGGAGCATTCTTTGGCACTGCCCTTCTTTGGGATTGGGATGTAGACTGATCTTCTCCAATCTTCTGGCCACTGCTGAGTTTTCCAAACTTGCTGGCATATTGAGTGTAGCACCTTAACAGCATCATCTTTTAAAATTTTAAATAGTTCAGCTGGAATACCATCACTTCCACTGGCCTTGTTATTTGCAGTGCTTTCTAAGGCCCATTTGACTTCACTCTCCAGGATGTCTGGCTCAAGGTCAGCAACCACACTACCTGGGGTATATGAGACATCCGTTTCTTTCTGGTATAATTCCTCTGTGTATTCTTGCCACCTCTTCTTGATGTCTTCTGCTTCTGTTAGGTCCTTTCCACTTTTGTCCTTTATTATGGAAATCTTTGTGCGAAATGTTCCTTTCATATCTCCAATTTTCTTGAACAGATCTCTGGTTCTTCCCATTCTATTGCTTTCCTCTATTTCTTTGCATTGCTTGTTTAAGAAGGTCTTCTTGTCTCTCCTTGCTATTCTTTGGAAATCTGCATTCAATTTCCTGTATGTTTCACGATCTCCCTTGCATTTTGCTTGCCTTCTCTCCCCCGCTATTTGTAAGGCCTCATTGGACAGCCACTTTGCTTTCTTGCATTTCCTTTTCATTGGGATGGTTTTCGTTGCTGCCTCCTGTATAATGTTACGAGCCTCCATCCATAGTTCTTCAGGCACTCTGTCCACCAAATCTAAATCCTTAAACCTGTTCCTCACTTCCACTGTGTATTCATAGGGGATTTGACTTAGATTGTATCTTACCGGCCCAGTGGTTTTTCCTACTTTCTTCAGTTTAAGCTTGAATTTTGCTATAAGAAGCTGATGATCTGAGCCACAGTCAGCTCCAGGTCTTGTTTTTGCTGACTGTATAGAGCTTCTCCATCTTTGGCTGCAGAGAATATAATCAATCTGATTTCTATGCTGCCCATCTGGTGATGTCCATGTGTAGAGTCGTCTCTTGTGTTGTTGGAAAAGCGTGTTTGTGATGACCAGCTTGTTCTCTTGACAGAACTCTATTAGCCTTTGCCCTGCTTCGTTTTGATCTCCAAGGCCAAACTTGCCAGTTGTTCCTTTTATCTCTTGACTCCCTACTTTAGCATTCCAATCCCCTATAATGAGAAGAACATCCTTCTTTGGTGTCACTTCTATAAGGTGTTGTAAGTCTTCATAGAATTGGTCAATTTCAGTTTCTTCAGCACCAGTAGTTGGTGCATAAACTTGGATTACTGTGATGTTAAAAGGTCTGCCTTGGATTCGTATCGAGATCATTCTATCATTTTTGAGATTGCAACCCAGTACAGCTTTTGCCACTCTTTTGTTGACTATGAGGGCCACTCCATTTCTTTTACGGGTTTCTTGCCCACAGTAGTAGATATGATGGTCATCCGAACTGAATTCACCCATTCCCGTCCATTTTAGTTCACTGATGCCCAGGATGTCAATATTTATTCTTGCCATCTCATTTTTGACCACCTCCAACTTACCCATGTTCATGGTTCTTACATTCCAGGTTCCTATGCAATATTTTTCTTTACAGCATTGGACTTTCCTTTCGCTTCCAGGCATATCCGCAACTGAGCGTCCTTTCGGCTTTGGCCCAGCCGCTTCATCAGCTCTGGATCTACTTGTACTTGCCCTCCGCTCTTCCCCAGTAGCATGTTGGACGCCTTCCGACCTGAGGGGCTCATCTTCCAGCGTCATAACTTTTATATGCCTGTTGTCTTTGTCCATGGAGTTTTCTTGGCAGGGATACTGGAGTGGCTTGCCGATTCCTCCTCCAGGTGGATCACGTTTGGTCAAAACTCTCCACTATGACCTGTTCATCTTGGGTGCCCTGCTCGGCATAGTTCATAGCTTCTCTGAGTTCTTCAAGCCCCTTCGCCACGGCAAGGCAGTGATCCATGAAGGGGCCTCTTTCTCTATTCCACCCTAAATTTTAAAAACTCAATTATCGCTGCAATTCTACGTCTTCTTTTCCTTCAGCATTTTAACACTCCTCAGTTTTATAATAATTCTTAAGATACATCTTAAATTTCTTCCAATCTTCTTCCACAGTCTCTTTCTCTTGGTCGCGGATTCTGCCGGTCATTTCTGCCAGTCCCATAAAGTCAATCACTTTCGCCTGCCATTCCTCCAGCGTGGGTAGCTCTTGTGTCTTCCAATACTTTGCTAGAAGAATCCTTGCTGCCGTAGTAGCGTACAAAAAGAAATTCTTATCCTTCTTCGGCACCAACTGGCCGACCATACCCAAGAGAAATGCCTCTGGTTTCTTGTTAAAGGTGCACTTAAGCACTTTCTTAATTTCATTATAAATCATTTCCCAGAAGGCCTTAATCTTTGGGCAGGTCCACCAAAGGTGGAAAAAGGTACCCTCAGTCTCTTTACATTTCCAGCATTTGTTATTGGGCAAATGGTAAATCTTCGCAAGCTTGACTGGGGTCATGTACCACCTATAAATCATTTTCATAATGTTTTCTCGTAAGGCATTGCATGCCGTAAATTTAATACCTGTGGTCCATAACTGCTCCCAGTCAGCAAACATAATGTCATGACCTATGTCCTGTGCCCATTTAACCATAGCAGACTTCACTGTCTCATCTATTGTATTCCACTTCAACAGCAAGTTGTACATTCTTGATAAATTCTTAGTATTGGGTTCTAACAATTCTGTTTCCAATTTCGATTTCTCCACCTGGAAACCGATTTTCCTGTCTTGTTTGAAAGCCTCCATTATTTGAAAATAATGGAGCCAATCTCGTACCTTGGACTTTATTTTCTCATAACTTTGTAATTTAAATTCACCACCTTCTTGTTCTAAAATCTCAGAGTATTTCGGCCAATTGGTTGTCATATTAAGTTTCTTTACTTCCTTAGCCTCCATAGGTGAAAGCCACCTGGGAGTTCTGTTTTCCAGTAAATCTTTATACCGTGTCCATACATTATATAGTGCTTTCCTGACAATATGATTTTTGAAACCCTTATACACTTTAACCTTGTCATACCAGATGTATGCATGCCAACCAAAATTATTGTCAAATCCTTCCAAATCTAGAATGTCTGCATTTTCAAGAAGTAGCCAATCTTTTAACCAGCAGAAAGCTGCCGATTCATAGTAAAGTCTTAAGTCCGGCAGGGCAAACCCCCCTCTTTCTTTAGAGTCGGTAAGTATCTTAAACTTAATTCTGGGCTTTTTGCCCTGCCAGACAAATTTAGATATGTCTTTCTGCCACTTCTTGAAACAGTCCAGTTTATCAACAATTTGTAATGTCTGAAACAAAAATAACATTCTAGGCAATACATTCATTTTGATCACAGCAATTCGACCTAACAAGGAAAGCTTCAGGTTTGACCATATTTCTAAATCTTTCTTTATCTCAGTCCAGCACTTGTCATAGTTGTCCTTAAATAAGTTCACATTCTTAGATGTCATGTTAATCCCCAGGTATTTTACACTCTTTGCCACCACTAACCCAGTTTCCTCTTGGAATCTTTCCCTTTCAACATTTGTTAAGTTCTTTTCCAATACCTTGGTTTTTTGTTTATTCAACTTAAATCCTGCGACCTGGCCAAATACTTGAATTAATTCCAAAGCTCTTTTGGTACTAGTGTCTGGCTCTTGCAAGGTCAGTACTAAGTCATCTGCAAAAGCCTTTAATTTGTAATGTCTGGCTCCGACCTGAATCCCTTTTACCAGCTGGTCTCCCCTAATCATATTTAACAGGACCTCCAGGACCGATATAAAAAGTAATGGGGATATTGGGCACCCCTGACGTGTCCCTTTTTCTATAGGTAGTTCATCCATAACCACATTATTTACAATTAACTTCGCCTTTTGCTCAGAATAAATTGCACTTATACCATTTTCAAACCTTTGGCCTACCCCCATCCCATGGAGATTCTTTTTCATAAATTTCCAAGATATATTGTCAAAGGCTTTCTCCGCGTCCACAAAAATTAAAACTGCCTTCGTATTAATGTTCACTGTCAGCGTTTCTATAATGTCAATTATATTCCTTACATTAGTAGATATATGCCTACCCGGGAGAAAGCCTGCCTGGTCTTTATGAATCTCCTCCACCAGCACCTTCTTTAGTCTTTTTGCCAAAATGTCTGCAAAAATTTTGTAATCCACATTAAGTAGTGATATAGGGCGGTAGTTCTTGATCTGTTTTTTATCAACCTCAGTCTTTGGTATAAGTGTGATGAAGGCTTCTTTCCACGTCTCAGGTGCCCTTTTCCCCTCTAATATCTCGTTGCAAACCTCCTTAAGTGGCTGAATTATCCAGTCTTTCAAAGCTTTGTAATATCTGGAGGTTAGTCCATCTGGCCCTGGAGATTTCCCCAATTGCATGTTTTGAATGGCACCCTCGATTTCTTGTTCAGTTATTTTCTCATTTAAAAACGCTGTACTTTGTTGCGAAATTTTTTGTAATCCATATTTCTTAAGAAATTCTTCAACATCTCTTTCGTTTTCCGGCCCTTGTGCATACAATCTTCTGAAATAGCTCTGAAAACAGTTGCTGATCTCATTTGGTTTCGAAATATTCTTTCCATCTACCTCCAAACTTGTAACTGTGTTCAATTTCAATCTCTTCTTCAATTGCCATGACAGGAGTTTCCCACATTTATCTGCCGATTCAAATGTCTTTTGTCTCATTCGTTTAATTTTCCATTCAATCTCCTGATTCATCAATTCCATATATTGCTTCTGATACAGTTTGATTTGTCTCAAGATCTCATGTGACTTTGGGTTAGATCTCAGTTTCTTTTCACTGTCTTTTATCCTTTCCAAAATTTTATCTTTCTTCTCCTGTTGTTTCCTCCTTTTCAAGGAGTTCTGCTGTATCAAGAAACCCCTCATCACGGCCTTGCTTGCGTCCCAGATCACTCGTTTCTCCACTTCTGTCCTTAGATTTATCTCAAAATAGTCCTTCAAAGTCTTTTGGGCCTTTTGGTACACCTCTGGATCTTTAAATAGGGTGTCATTCATTCTCCATCTGAAAGAGCCAGCTGTTGTTGTTCTCATTTCCATCTTTACTGCATTGTGGTCGGAGCATGTCTTTGGGCAGATTTCCACTTTCTTTATCTTAGGAGCCATCCCACTAGTAATCCATATTTGATCTATTCTTGTCCAGGTCATCTGTGATTCAGAAAAGAATGTTCCCTCCCTCTCGAGAGGATTTCTTATTCTCCAAATGTCGATCAAGTCCAAGTTGTCAGTCATTTCAAAAAAAGTCTTAGGTAATCTCCCGTCCTTGGAGATCACCTGTCTTTGCGCTTTGTCCATGTTTGTAGAGACAACCCCGTTCATATCGCCTAATAAAATCACCTTGTAATCCAGATAATTTGTTAATGTCTCATGTAATTTCTTATAAAATTCTGCCTTCCCTTCATTTGGTGCATAGATTCCAAATATCAAGATTTTTTCTCCTTGGATCTGTATCTCAATTGCCAAGATTCTGCCCTGTTCATCTTTAAAAATCTGTCTTGGAGCCAATTTCTCTTTTGCGTATATCACCACTCCTCTTTTCTTGACTTTATCTGATGAAATGAATTCTTGTCCCAATCTTTTATTTATAAGAAGTCTTCTGTGTGCTCTTGTCACGTGGGTTTCTTGTAAGCAAATCAGATCCAATTGTTCTTTCTTCAAAATGTGAAAAACCTCACGCCTTTTCCTGGGAAGGTTCAGTCCATTACAATTCCAAGTTAAGATTTTCAGAGACATTGTTAATTAGTTACCTCCAACTGCACCCTGCAGCTGTTCTTCGTCCGTTGGTGATTTGAGTCCAAATGTCAAGTTCCCCAGGTCTGTATCTGCAGTTGAATTGAGGACCCCTTTCACCAGGTCTTCTCCGTATTTATGTAGGAACTGTTCTTTATCTTGTATGGTTTTTATCTTGACTTTCTTTCCTTGGAAGTTGAAAGACAAACCCTGTGGAAATTCCCACCTGAAGGGTACGTTGTTCTTTTTCAGCAGGTCCACCAGAGTCTTGAACTGAGTTCTCACCTCCAAAATGTATTTTGGAATATCCCTGTAAATTTGCACAGAGACGTTTTGAATCTGAAGTGTTTTCTGGTAATGCAAATTAAGTATCTTGTCTCTCTCCTCTTTCGACCTCAATGTAATCAGGCAATCCCTTGGAATCTTCCTGCCTTGCCTTCTACCCAATCTGAAGGCGGTTGTAATCTCAAATTCTGTTCCCTCTAGATTTTCCTGCCAAAAGTCTGAAATTTCTTTTGTGAGAAAGTCCACTAGGTTGTCCCCCTCACTCTCAGGAACCAACCTAAGTCTTAAGTTCTTCTCCTTACGCTGCATGTCCCATAAGGAAAGGGTCGCCTCATGCTGGTCAAGCCTCCTACAAACAGGAACTAAATTTTCCTGTGTAGATTCCGCAGTAGATTTAGCCTCTTCTGCAATTTTCCTTATTGTGGCGTTCACCTCTACCAACTGTTGTATAATCTGTGTATTAGACGTTACGCTCTTCGTGTTTAATTCCAATTTTGCCGTTAGATCTGCCAATTGCTTGGTATTTTCTGTACTCTGTTTATTCAGTCTTTCTAAAGATTCATTTATCTTCAATAATGCCTGCGTCACTGACTCCATGAATGCACTTATTCCCTTTTCCTGTCCACCTGGGCCTGTTGGCAATAGTCCTGATAAAGAGCCCCTTTTCTTTTGTGCTGCCTTAGCCTTGGATCTTGTTGCTATCTCATCTACAGGGCCGCTCATGTCCCAAGGTCGTTCTCACAGGAACAGGTTTGAATGGAAAAAGCCAGTGACTAACAATCGTGTTGCAACTGTTACTTCCAGCCCTCTAGAGGGAGCTGAGACCTTCAAAACAGCAAAGAAACAATGAATCCAAAAGTCCTCAGAGGGAAAAGTTACTAAAAACTTCTCTCAGCCTTTTAGTTGCAACCATGTAATTTTTACAAAGTCTCAATAAATTGTAGCAAGTAAAGTCTCCTCTTTGCAATGTCTTTGACAGCTCCCTGTCAAAATGTATCACTCAGGCAGTCCGTTCCCAAGGATAGAGTCTGCGGTAGATTGTCCTTTAAAAAGTTTCCCTGCAGGTTTCCTTTCTTTTTCACCCCCCCCCCCCGTTCCTGCTCCCTAGGGGGGAGGACTTAAATCAATGCTGGGGTTGATCCTTTTTTCTAAAATTCCCTTAAAAGATATCAATTGCAGCTTACCAAGTCCGTTGCTTTAGCAGTCATGCAATCTGGGGAAGGCAGACTTCCTTTGTTTACCGTCCCCACTTTCGGCCGAATTTTAAAAGAAGTTGAATTTAAAGTCCCGAAAGGGTTGCCAATCCTACTCACGGGAATCTCTTTCAGTCCAAATAACAGGAAGAAGTCAGCGCTCTCCGCTAATGGCGATGCGGCTTCACTCCGCGAGCTGGGTAGCGACTCTCAGCTCAGCGCTCCCCCGATGCTCCTCCGGAGCCTTTAAAAAGGCTCTTTCGCAGTAAAAGGGGGCGCAAACGATGCCCACCGAGTCTCCTTGTTCACAGGCTTCCGCGCCTGTGATTTTAGGGGTCCCCGCTTCGCCGCAGCGGTCAGACCCGAACTCGCGGAGCAGCTCTCTCTCCGGAGAACGGAGAGCGAGCCGCCATTAGCGCCGGCGCCAACCGGAAGTCCTGAATGGATGACTTTGAACTAAAGGTTATGGCCTGCATATAGAAAGATGCAATATACATTTTTTTTAAAATATACAATATACATTTTTTTTAAAATAATGATCATAAGATACATGACTGCTGATGAAAATGGAAGGCATAGATCTAGCATCCCCTTCTTGCAACATATACTACAGAAGTAGCCAACACAATACTCTCTGGGTGTTGTTGGGCTACAGGTCCCATAATTTCTGACCGTTAGCTATGCTGAGTGGGGTTGATGGGACTTGTGCATTTCCCAGCTACTTAATCAACTGTCCTAGGGCTTAGCTGTCTCTTGAGAGCCTACAGCAGCTTCTTACTTTTGGTGCATCAACCTAGAATTTTATTTACTCTGCATTTAACTGGAGTGTTACAGGGCAGTGGAGAAATGGGAAGTAACACACACATCTGGAGGGTGAAGACTGTTTTTGTGCTGGCAAAGTGTAAAACAATGGAGAACAAATTAGCCTGCTACTTTTCTGAACTCAACCTTCTGAATGCCAGTTTGATGCAAATCACAAGTGGGAAGAGAGCGTAGTTGCACTCAACTCCCGCTTGGTGGTTTCCTGTAAGCATCTGGTTGGCCACTGTGAGGACAGAATGCTGGATTAGATTGGCCTCTGGCCTGATCCAGCAGGGTTGCTCTTCTTAGGTTTTTTAGTAGCATACAAGAATGTCAGGAAGACAGCAGGCTCAGTTTATGAACACACCAGTCTATAGCTGGGGTGGAATTTTAGGGATGCTAATACTGAATTCAGAATAGAAGTTTGCTGTGCTTGTTCAAACTTCTCCTGTCTTCTCTTTCTTGTAGATGTCTTCAGCCATCTTAGACATGCAGTTTTCTCCTAAGAGGGTAAGTCTGTATTTGTTAATCTACCAGTCGTATTTTTCTATATGACAGCCTTCCTCAACCTGGTGTTTGGACTACAGTTCCCATCAGCCCCAGCACGCATGGCCAATGGCCAAGGAATAGAGGATAGCACAAAACATCTGGAGGGCACCAGGTTACGAAGGCTGCTTCAGAGTACGTACTTCAGGGCAGGCGTCTCTCAATATTTACTAAATATAAGTTATGATTTTGGATCTTCCTTCCTGCTCCCATAAGATGTTTGTGTTCCCCATACTCATGGGAGTCTGCCAGCTTTCATGACTTAATGGAAAGGGAAACAAAAGTTGATGCCTCTTTCTATTCTTGGTTCTGTGAGCAGCAGGAGGTGTTTGTGAGCACTACAAATGACCTGGTCCGGCTCTCCCTGTATCGCTGTGAACACTATGGCAACACCTGCACCGAATGCTGCCTGGCTAGAGATCCCTACTGCACCTGGGATGGCAGGTCCTGCAGGCCCTACTTGCTCACCAAAAAAAGGTGAGTTCCCACCTTGTCCTTCTCTCCCTTCTTTAGTGTGCCCTCTCTGTCCTCCATACACTTCCTAGTACTCTTTAGTTGGCGTAGTTGGGATGGGGATCACCATCTACACATGAGCATGTGCTATGGCTGTGTATACTGGATGGCCTGTCTGGAGTTCTCTTTAGATCATATGACTTGAGCATCAAACATTTAAATTGGACTGTCTGTAAATCCTGACCTTCCCTAACCCAACCAGCATCCAAGCTTAGGTCCCTTACTTCATTCTACATAGGGCTCCAATCCCAGCCACTTTCTTGCCTAGGCACCTTCTGGCTGTGGGGAAAGTAGAACACTGGCCATTAGCTTGAGCCATTCTGTGGGAAAGTTATGTAGAAGCCTAGCATTTATCTTTTCTTTGCCAGATGGTCATCAGATCACTGCAGGAAAAAGGTGCAGGGGGGGGGGTGCAGAAATAGAGCACCTGTGGCACTCCAGATCCAATCAGCCCCAGCCAGCACAGAAATAGTCAGAAATGATGGGAGTTAGAGTCTACCAACTTCTGGAGGGCCACTGGTTAGCTATCCTTACTATATAAGGCGACGTGCTCAGCACTTCACCTTTCTAGAATGGAGAAGGAATGGTGAAGATGCACTGCCTCCTGGGCAAAGCAACACAAAAACAACTAGAGATGAATTTGATGAAGACTGGAGAACTGGGGCCGCCACCACTCCATTCCCGAGCCATACTATCCCTACATGCCATTTTCGCATGCACTGCCTGTTAGGCCAAGCCTACCAGTCTCCTTAAAAGAATCCAGATGTTCCTGAACATCTCTGAAACCTGGCTAAGCATATGCACCAACTGTCTTCCCTGCAGGCGAGCCCAGTGCCAAAATTTGCTGGAGGCCAATCCGATCAGCCAGTGCCAGGACACTGCAAAAGGTGAGTCAAAGAGCACTCTACTGGGCACACCAATGAGCTGCTAAGGCCACACCAAGCAGCAAGAGCCCACCACTGTTCAGTCTTGGGGGAAATGTAAAAAACAACTTAACAGCATCCCTTGCGCCAAAGCAGGCTTTAGTGTACCTCAGCCTTAGTTCTTGCCAGAAGTTTATGCAGCCTCCTCCTGATCACTCTCAGTGCTGCCAGGGTGATTTACCCACAAAACACATGCTTAAGTGGAGGTGGTTTAAACACAGAGCCCAAGAAAGACCACCTGGGAAGTGGCACTCATCTCATTCAAAGTGCCATGTTGATTTACATTGAGTTTTGCTGCTGTCAGGAGCCATTAGTGATTAATTTAGCCACAGCTGCTCAAAAGCTGGACATATTGAGGTGCTCACCTGAGTTTCCATAAACACTGTCAGCTCTGGATTTAGACACAGAAGTTAATGTAAACCCAACATTTGGTTCTGGTTTGTGCAGGCTCCAACATACGGGATTCATGTTACTTTGCAAGGGATCCTTATCCTGCACCTTTAATACAGGCCCTTACTCCTAGCCTCTGTAGGTGTAAAGTAACACATTTATCATTGCACACTTCCATTATAGTGACTCCCACTTTGGACTTGGCTAATGCTTCACTCTAAGTTACCCACCTGCAAAAACTGCAGATAAGCAACTCCCTCTGTTTTGCACTCTCAGAAGGGAAATAAGTTTCTCTAAACCCATACAAACAATGCCATCACCTTTACATTTTCTTTTCCCAAGTAGTAGCTGGATAGTAGTTAAAATAAATATTTCAAATGAAATTCAAAGTGGTACCTAGTATCTGAAACAAAACGCATACACAACACACTGGAAGTTTGCAGTGGGATTACTTCTTCCTACTATATTAACAATTTTTGTATTTGCTCATCAAATTTGCAGATGACACCAAACTGGGAGGGGTAGCTAATGCCACAAAAGACAGAATCAGAATTCAAAATGACCTTAACAGATTGGAGAACTGGGCGCAAGCTAACAAAATGAATTTCAGTAGGGACAAATGTAAGGTTCTACACTTAGGCTGGAAGAACCAGATGCACAAATATAGGCTGGGGGGCACCTGGCTTACTAGCAGTAAATGTGAAAAGGATCTAGGGGTCTTGGTGGACCACAAGCTTAACATGAGTCAACAGGGGTGCCAACGAATAAAATATTGTGGGGGCCCTGTTAACCCCCACTCCACATAATTGTTCACATGATGGAGCACACACACCATTTGAATGAGAATGCCAATCAAATTTGTGGGGGCCAGGCCCCCTCAAATATTTTATTGTGGGGGCCAAAGACCCATGGCCCCTGAGAGTTGGCTCCTATGTGAATCTTTTTTTAAAAAAAAAATATTTATTACTTTTAAAACTTACAAAAAGGAAAAAGAAGAAAAAAGACAAAAAGAAAACACAAAACACAACATTAACCTAAACAAAACAAAACAAAAACAATTTAAAAACATACATTGTACTATTTCAGTAGTCTATCTTTCATACCCTTGTTTCATCGACCTCCTCTCACCTCCCTTTTTGTATTCCACTTCTCTTAATTGTTTCAGCAATTCCTTTCCATCTTTCTCTATTTTCTGTCATATAAATATCTTAACTTATTTTTACCCTTATTTTCCATTAATATGCTTATTTATGCTTAACTCCTTATAACATTTCAACTGAAGCCATAAGATTTCATTCCAACATTTTTCTAAGACTCAGTAATTTTACAATATTTCTATTTCTGAAAATAAACTTTAAAACTTTTTCCAATCTTCTTCCACCATCTCTTCTCCCTGGTCTCAGATACTGCCAGTCATTCGTCAATTCCAAATAGTCCATCAACCTGGTGATCTTCTGTCCGAGGCTCTTAACTCTTTTCCAAGTCCCTTCTGTAGGTCTTCTTCATATTTATACATGCACTTTACTTTGTCTTCTACTGATCTTGTTCTTATTTTCCTTCCTTTGATACTGAAGAGCAGATCTCGGGGAAGCTCCAACCTAGCAATGCTTTTATTCCTTCTCGACAGGTCAACCAAATCTCCATGGTTAAATCTAAAATCCATAAGGTATTTCGGGACATGTTTCAAAATTCCTCCAAATCCAAAGGCCTCCACAGCTCCAATCTCCTCATGACCCAAGTCCAAATCCCAAAAGTCAGTAAATCCCTGCATGAAGGGATCTGTCCAACTTTCCTTCTCCAGTCCAGGCAGGGCTCCGATCCTCAAAATCTGACTTTTTCTAGAATCAATCATAAAAGGCCTCAACTTATAGTCCTCAATTTGCCTCTGTAAGGCTGGGACTCCCACTTGTATTACTTTAGGTTCAACAACAGCAACTTTCTCCTTCGCCTTCTCAACAATTTGCCCTGTCAAAGTAGATTCCTGTATCAGATCCTGAATCATTTCTGTATTGATAGCCACTTTTTGTCCCAAGTTAGTCACTTTTTGTCCCAAGTTATCAATTTTAGTAGTCATGACATCTGTCTTCTTGTGGAGTTGTTCCAACAAGTTACTTATCTTGCATAATGCAATCACTAAAGCTTCTTCTGTCGACATTCTCAAATAGTCCAAGGTCAATCCCTGATTCTCACAGTCTCTTATCTTGCAGCTGGTTCCCCCAGCTCAGCTCTTATAACAGTTTCAAAAGCTCCCTCTAGAGGGAAACAGTTTCTATTTGTGTCAATCCTTTTAAGCACAGTTCAAACGGTAAATATAGTTTCAATTTTTAGTTACTTTTCCTCCTTTTTAAACGCAGAAGAGGACAATGGAAACAATATATTTCTCTTTTTTAGCTAACTGTCAAGATACGTTCTATTCGCAGCCAATGAACTTCAAAACGTCAATCTTACTGGCAGAACCCTTTCCAGGTTCGGAGCAGTGGTGATTTAATTTTTAACACTCTCTCCTGCAGGCTTGCGCAATCAAAAATTTCCCCCCTGTTCTCCTGCTTCCAAGGGGGGTTTAATAGTTTTAATCGATGGAAGTTTAATCCTTTGCAGAAGACTTTCCAAACCTTAGCTTGCAGCGTCTTTGCTTCAATCTATTTACAAAAGGGGAAGGCGGACTTCCTGTTTAAAACCTTCCCGTTTCGGTGCCAAATTAAGACATTTATAGGTCCAATTTTCCATTCTACTCACGGGTAATTGTTTAAAATCGAATTGTCCACAGAAAAAGTCAGCGCTCTCCGGCAACAGCAATGCGGCTTCACTCCGTGAAAGAAGCAATCAATTCGAAGCACCGCGTCGCTCACCCCACGTCACTCCGGATCCCCGAAACCGGGTCTCCCCGCGAGTAGGGGAGGCGCAAAAGGTGCCAGCCGAATCCCAGGTTCACAGGCTTCTCCCGCCTGTGATTTTTGGTGGGTCTCCGCCTTCGCTGTGGCGGCCAGACCCTGTTTCCATGGAGTAAATTCCTCTCGATCAGAGGAATTCCGCCATTGCCAGAGGCGCTAACCCGGAAGTCCTCGGCTCCTATGTGAATCAATAGTGTGATGCAGCAGCAAAGGCTGCATCAACAGAAGTATAGTGTCTAGATCAAGGGAAGTAATAGTACCACTCTATTCTGCCTTGGTCAGACCACACCTGGAATACTGTGTCCAATTCTGGGCACCACAATTCAAGAAGGATGTTGACAAGCTGGAACATGTGCAGAGGAGGGCAAGCAAGATGATCAAGGGTCTGGAAAGTAAGCCTTAGGAGGAGCGCTTGAAGGAGCTGGGTATGTTTAGTCTGGAAAAGAGGGGGCTGAGAGGAGATGTGATAGTCATATTCAAATATCTTAAGGGCTGTCACATAGAAGAGGAAGCATGCTTGTTTTCTCCTGCTGTTGCGGGTAGGTCATGAACCAATGGCTTCAAGTTTCAAGAAAGGAGATTTCAATTAAACACCAGGAAGGACTTTCTGACAGTAAGAGCTGTTCAGCAGTGGAACAGACTCCCACAAGAGGTGGTGGACTCTCCTTGGAGGTTTTTAAGCAGAGGTTGGATGGCGACTTGTCATAGATGCTTTAGGTGAGATTCCTGCATTGCAGGGGGTTGGACTAGATGACCCTTGGGTCCCCTCCAACTCTAAGATTCTAAGAAGTTTGATTCTATGATTTAGTGCAAAATGCCAAAAACAAAAAAAAACCCCTCCTTGATCAGTGATTCCCAAGAGCAACTATGTGTAACTGTGGTTATGACTATATGCAACTGTCAGAGACTGTATTTGGTGTAGTTAAGAGTAAAGTTTGTAGCAGAGCCCCAGTGAAAATTGAAGGGGGGAGGTTATCTGCTTCCTTCTCCAGTTGTGGCCATCCTGTTGGTGTAAACACATTTCAAGGGGCTCCTGACCATCAAGAGCAGCTCTGAGGCAGAGACAGGCAGTACTTCAATGGTAAGAAGGTGAGAAATCCCGATTTGGCAAGCTGAACTCGGCTGGTGGGTCTTAGGATCTAAGCCAATTGATATTAACTGTGGAGGAGACATACAACCCCACTGTTTATACAGGTGTTTAAACTCAGGAGAGCACATACACCCTCCAGCTAAACTGCATGAAGGCACTTCACCACCTCCTCCTCTTAACTTCTGAGGGGGAAGAGGCCAGTGAACAATTAGTCAACTCTTTTGAGATGGTAATAAATGTCTTCAACTTCCTTGCAGGAAAGCATTTAATGATTACCAGAGCTTAAACTTAACATTTAATAAGTTCAAGTCCCCAGCACAAATAGTGGGTAGGGGGACTGGGGCTTTCTTTACAAAGCACAAGGTAGCTGTGCTTGTCCACAAGATAAAACTTGGAAATCCACATTCAGGCAATTCCTTTGCAAGGACTAGTCAAAACGCCTCCAAAATGTGGAAAGCGGTCCGGTTCTCTAGAACTCTTCATCAGACAAGATGTTGCACAAAGCAGGGGGTTGAGAAGGTAGAAACATGAGGTTGGATATTGTAGCCATGAGGTCTGCATGTACAAGATGTGCACAGTATTGTGTACTATAGCCAACACAGATTGTTGCTGAGGGCGGGGGGAATGAATGCAAAGAACTGCTGAATAAATCAAGACAGTCCCACAGGGTTCAGGGAGCAACTAATTAGTGCTCAGTCTGCTAAAAAGGTAGTATTTTGCACAACACAAGGGGCAATGACCCTGTTTATCACTTCCCACAATACCAAGGAGCCGGTGTTGAATGCTACTGCACACAGAGCTCAAGGAAAGAACAAGAAGTCTCATGAGGTTTTGCAAATGGCCTTCACCAGTATTTAGAATTCTGAGTCTAGAAGCATTCGCCAGTCATGAATACTACATAACTTACAAGATCCCAGGAATGCTGAATACCAGCAGTCAAGAAGTTGTTGATACTGCAAATATCTAATCCTCTATACATGTGGGAAGGCTCTTTTCATATACCATAACTCACTAATGGAAGAGGCGAGATATTTGTTGAGTTTCTGAGCAAGTCATTATAATGAGGGCTAATTCAAGCACAGAGCTCACAGAGACTTTGGTTTATCCAGGTGGGTACAATATAGTGTTATCCAACTTATAAATGCCCTGCAAGTGCTCTTTGAAAACCTACTTTTAAGTCACTGTAAACTGTCATCAAAACGACAGTTTTAGTATGTAACTTTGGGAATACATAAGACGTGTGTGTGTGTGTGTGTGTGTGTGTGTGTGTATCTGGCATTATGTATTTAAAACACCCATGTGTTATTTATTTAATATTTGAAATAGTCTTGAGTTTCCACTTTTATTTTGATTTTTTTTAAAGTAGTTGTCTATCTCTGTGCTTCAGAAAATTAAATAATCATTTGAAGAAAACTAACTGCTATGTGAAGGGGAAAGGGGTTCTTGTGCTGTCTGACTGTAGCCATTTTGAGTCCTCTATTTGTATTTACAGTCATACCTTGGAAGTTGAACAGAATCCTTTCCGGAAGTCCGTTTTGACTTCCAAAACATTTAAAAACCATAGCGCAACTTCTGGTTGACTGCAGGAAGCTGCTGCAGCCAATCGGAAGCCGCGGAAGCCCCATCGGACATTCAGCTTCCAAAATAATGTTTGAAAACTGCAACAGTCAGGAGCCAAAACATTCAAGAACTAGGCTGTTTGACTTCCAAGGTACGACTGTACACTGCAGAAAGTAAATCAGGTATAGCTTTCCCTAACAGAGGCATAATGGCACTAACTAGTACAATATATAAAATATAGGAAGCGGCACTATGCAGTCAATTTGTTGGTCTAACTCTGCATGATTTATAGTGATTGGCAGTGCCTCTGCTGGTTTCAGGGCCAGGGTCTTTCCCTACCAGGAGATGCCAGGGACTGAACATGGGGCTCTGCATGTGCAAATCATCTGCTTGGCCCACCGAGCTACAGCACTTTCTCTCAGGAAAGCTACAGAAATGGGACGGAGGGTGGTGGACTGCATTCTAGAGAACCTGCATGGCTCTTCCAAAAACCCATTTCTAAGAGTAATGACCACAGAACTGGCGGTGGGTAGGTGTGCTGGGACTGACATGTTAAGGTTTGGAGGCGTAGAGAGAACTGCTTGCCTTTTTGCTACAGGCTTTTCATCTGAGAGCGTGTTCTACAAAAAGCTTGTGTAGAGGGTAAGACAGTTCCCCTCTCCTTCTAGTCAACCAACCCCACCTTTGTCCTTTTCACACAGGAATCTCTATGGCTGAAGAAAAGGTGGTGTTTGGTGTACAGAACAACTCAACTTTTCTTGAGTGCCTTCCACGTTCCCCGCAGACGGCTATCCGTTGGCTTGTGCAGCGCAGCAATGCACCAGTCCTAGAGGAGGTATAGCAGTGGGGAAGGAGACGTGGTAGTGGGGTCGTTTCTTTGGACCCTGGGGAGCCATGGGAACAAAGGGTTTCATTGCTGTGCAGGGGAAGGAGAAAGCATGTGTTTAAATAATTTATTTTAGACATTTATTTATATACCACTTAATCATTGGCATTGCTAAGAGCTGCCTTTCTTCTGGACAGACTGCTAAACAAGCTGATATTGTCTGCGTTCCTTGCAGATTGGGAGCATGGGCCGCTTTTCAATCCTAGAGCAAGGGCTGCTGATTAATCAGTTGACCCAGGAGGATGCTGGGATCTACCAGTGCCAAGGGACGGAGCACTCCTTCTCCCAAACCCTCACCTACTACAGCCTGCGCATCATCGGGCACCAGGCCATGGAGGCTTTCACCACCAGACGGAGCAAGAGCACAGAAGAAGCAGGAGGCCCATACGGCACCATCCCTGCATCAGTGCCAGAGCTGCAGCTGCATTACAAAGGGTACTCATGGGCCATGGGTGCCCCTGGCACTAATTTGGATGAGCTTTGCGATGCTCTCCAGCGGAGGAAAAGGCGGAGACAGAAAGGATGGAGCCCAAAGTGGCAGCAGCATCCTTTAGAAAGCAAGAGAGGCAGAGTCCGTCGGCAGCCTGGGCCCCCGTAATGTTATGCAAGGAACCCAAACGGACTCCGCAGGCACTCTCTGGAGACCTTTTGCAGCCAAGAGCCCTTCGCAGACAGATCCACTGCATTTATGGCCTCCAGATCCCACTCACTACATAGGCCAAGAAAGGCCAGTGAGTCCTTTCTGAAGCTGAAGCTCTGGGTTTTTGCCTTCTTCCTCCCCTTGGCTACCAGAGGAAGGAATGTACTTGCAAAGTGTACAAAGTGTCTACAAGGCAGCCTGAGGAGTGCAGTGGGATCGCCTTTCCCAGCCTATGTCATGCGGGATGGACTGACCAGCCTGGTTTGCCTTGTGGTACCATGACTCCTCTGTAAAGATTGGACAAGAGAGTTTTACGCTCTTTACATATCATATAACACATATTTTGTAGTTGTCTTCACTTTGTTTTCCTAATAAATGGTGTCCATTAAAGACACTGGGGGTACCAGTTTCTGAGAGACCTTTTATGCACCTGCCAATTGCATGATGAGCATTTGCAACTCCATCTATGATAAGTGATATACACCCCAGGGGTAAAATTAGGAATTGGGTGGGGTGGGAGCTGTGTTATGATCAAATACAAAAGTGTGAGAATCAGGGCCCTTCCATGCCTGGCCAGCGTTAGGCAGGGTGATACACTTGAATGATGAGTTGTGTTTCCCGAAGACTTGGGGTCACTTCACGCTTCATGCAGTGACAAATGGGTATTCATGACAAGAAAAGGCAGCTCAACCTCACTGCTGTCTGTATCTCTACCCAGCTGCAAGTGTGCACTTGTCTCATATAAATGTTAAGGCCTTAAAACATATTTGCAAATGTAGGTGATGCAGCCTTCTGTTTCTGACAGTGGGCAGAGGTCTGTTCTAGCCAAGAACCATTTAGCAGTGATCTGCCTCATCCCTATGTCTTGTTTTAACATCCAGCCACTGTCCTTGCTGGCCTTTTTCTAAACTGGTTTTTGTGGGGGCTTTATAGCTCATGGACAGATGCTTTGCACACAAAAGAACTTGGCCTCCATTGTCCATTTAAGAATGAATAATACACAGCTAAAGAGGACTATTTAACTGAAATTAAAAATGTTGGCCTTAACATGGTCACCAGACTGCAGGTTGTGACAAGGGCAGATGAAGTGAGTGGGAGGGTGGGGGAGGTGACCCCCTCCATTTTTGGCATTTCTACATGGTGACAGGTTATGTGGCAGCTCCTTATCTGCTTCAGCAACAGACAAAGCCACCTTACACAGAGTAAAAATATCGGTCCATTTAGCTCAGTATTATCTGCAATGACTGACAGTAGCTCCCCAGGGTTTCAGGTGCGGGTCTTTCTCAAACCTTCCCAGAGAAGCCCAAGACTGAACCTGGGACCTTCTGCATACAAAGCATGAGATGTAGCCACTGAGCTACTGCCCCTTACTGGAACATTTTAAATAAAGAGACACCAATTTTCAAATTTTGAGGTATTTACCAAGCAGTTTCTATTAAACATAATGTTACAGACAGTGCTCAAGTGGGAGTTTCATTTCATATTAGACAAGACTCGATTATGACTAGATATTTAACGGCAGGTTTTGTTGGGACATCACTGCCGTGTTCAATGTTTGGCACTCTTGTACTCACCTCTCCTTCTGATCCGTCGGCCGAAACCCTTTTCACAGTATCTGCCAGAAGAAAACTGAACCAAAATGTAAAATAATGCAACGACAACATCAAAATTGAGGAACTTTTGATTGAATTGTTGATGTTAAGAAACTACGGAATCCCTGGGTAATTGGATGTACAGATATAATAAATGGACAGCATTTTGTAGTGGACCATCACGGTGAATGTCACAACTTCCCAAATATTCAAATTCACCTCAGCCTATCACTTTTTGAGTTTACATAGCAGAACAGGAACCAGTTAGCAGTACCTACCAGTGCCTACATCAGTAGTGGAAAACAGGATTGATTACCTTCAACTGTTCTGCAAAAAGGGTTCACTGGGCAGGCACACATGTAGGGATGTGAGTGTACAGCCTCAGTGTGGGTCTCCCAACAGGGCGCAAGCTGCCTTATCTTTACCTTAGGCTAAAACTGTATCACCTCATAAGTAAGGATCACAAGTGCCCAGGTTGGCACTAAGTAACAACTCCCATCCAGAACAGAAAAACACAGAAGAATTGTTATACATTCTGCTTCAGATAGTTTCTAACCAGAAATGGAGCCACTTGAAGCACTTGTGAAAATTGGCTCCCATTGACCTGGAACTGGGTTTCAAACTCCATTCCAGTGCTTCCCCAAAAAATCTCTTTAGCTGCCTCCCTCTGTGCTATGTAGGGTGGGGGAGGCACAACTGTGCATGTTTGCTAAACTCAGAATAGACCCTTTGAAATCTATGGAGTTAAGTTACTTTAGCCCATGGATTGCAATGAGCCTACTGTGAGTATGACTTAGTTGGATATCATCCTTGGAAACCATCAAGAAGGAGGCAGAAAGAGAAAGTTGTGATATGGAATCTCTAGTTAGTATCTGACATAGTGACATTCGAAATACAGATGTTAGGTTGTCAGAGCATTTAACAACAGACCAACCTAGCAGTAAATAGGAGAATTCACAGTTCAGGTCTCTCCATTGTATAAGATGGGTGGAGAACTTCTGGGCTGGCTAGATCTTATCCTTCCCACCCCCAGGTAGGCAGCTACATCACCACGACTGCAGAGATACAGCACTTTGACTTCCTGAGTGTCAGGGAAGGCAAGTCTTAAAAACCATCATTTCCCTCCCATATAGTAAATTATTTAGCAGCTGAAGCTTTTGTGCTAAAGAAAACACGCAGAGTAGAAACAACTATATGAAGATCCCTTATGTAAGAAGTGGCTGAGAGGCCTGAACTTTCTGGTCCTTGTAATAGTAAAGTGTATTCTCACCAGAACCCACTACAAAACAGCATTTGTAGCTTATAGCAAATACAGTTTGTGGTTTGGATATTCTTATGGGGTTTAGGCCTATCACAAATATCAACTGTGCCTCAAGGCTTTTTTGCGTGAAAGCATGTTTCAACAAATACTTAAGGGGCACCCTGTGCAAAAATCTGATAGTCCCCTTAGTAGAAAAACTGGGTTGAAACTGGGTGAAAGCAAATATCCACCTTCTTGATAGGCAGGCTGTCCCATCATTCAGACTTCTGTTGAAAAGTGGTTGGCTGATCCAAGTGTTGTTTATTACTGAAATGAACTTTTGCCCCTTCAGGTACCAAATAACCACCACCTACCTGCTAAGACAGCTGCCCTGGTACAGCTAAACCCAGTTGTTATGATTTACATACCTTGGAAATCAACGAAGCAAGTTAGTTGCATGTAGCAAGTCGCACTGCTTTCAAGGGACATGGTAGCAACTGATTTTAGCCATATGGCAGCCAGAGTATATTTATGCTTGAAAACAAACACCAAATTCATTCCAGACCAAAATCATTGGACTGTTGTAATGTTTGAAGTTTATTTTTTAAAAAAGAGAGAGAATTGATAGGCATTATACCAACTTACAATTTATTATTTTTTTAAAAAAATGACATGAAACACAAGTAAAAATAAATACATCATATAAACAACAAAATTGTTCAATGTCTCTGTTCTCGGGTAAGCGCATCCCATTGGACAGAGAGATGAGGGAAGCACATGACCCATGCGTGCAACCAGCCGACCAACTGACGCTGCTACAGAAATGCCACCCCCCCCCCCAATCACAAAAGACAGGCCACAAACTAAAGGCGGAACAGAAACAAACCAAGAAAACCATTGGATTCACTCAGCTCCCCTGTACAAATGGATTCAATGGAGGGACAGAGAATGCAAGCTGGGAAATTAATAATATAGGAACCCCAAGAAGCAATGCAGCTGTGGGCAGCTGTTAGTGGTCTTGTCTCAATACAGAGCAAAATAAGAAGAAAAAAGATCCCTCCTCCTCTGCTAGCTTCTCCCATTCTTTGCTGATCTTCCCTGAACTGGCAGCACCCTCTCCCACCTCTCCTGAAAATCTGCTTTCTTGTTTTGAGTTACCAGGAGCAGACATTCCCACAAAGACTAAACGGCCTTTCACTTGTAAATCAACAGGCTTGACTTAATATGGTTTTGACGTTAAAGGGGGGGAATGCAAGAGGTTTTGTTATTATTTTTAATCTATCAATGTTTAATTTCTCTGTTTAGTGGGTCCACAGACAATCCCCCCCCCCCAGTTTAGTAACTGTACATCTATGGTAGCTAAAACAAGATTTCAGCACAAATACATGTATAATTTTATTGACTTGCCATATCTTCCCATGACCATTTGCACTGCTGTCATTTGATCCCCTAATTCTGATAAAAAATATGAGCCAGCTTTCTTTACAACTAGCAATATGTCCGTCATGGTGAGAGAGGCAGAGAGGATGCCCATATATTTGCAGGGACTCCTGGCGGCTGCAGTCAGATTTTGTCTCCTCAAAACTCTGCCTGAAATTGCAGCCCATTTAACTTTGTCCTATAGGAGCCAATGGGATGTTTTGAACACAACACATTTCAGTGTATGGGTTGGGAGCCCTCAGCCTAATTTCTGGTGGGCTGAAGGAAGGGAAGGGATGGTGGGGGGCAGGGGAGCCAAAACAGATGGAATGAAAGAAGCCATCTGCCAGCTATTGCTTTATACCTCTAGCAAGAGCAGTTGGTTGCTCCCCTGGCCTCACCCCCCATTTCACTCTGGCCTACCCAAGTTTGGCATATGACCCCCAACAAATTACTCCTGAGGGAATGTGGCCCTTAGCAGACAAAAAGGGGTTCCCCAGCCCTGCTTCAGGGCAATGACAATGCAACTGGGTGATCCTTGGGCTCACGTTATTCCCCTGGCATGCCTGCTTTCACTTCCATTTCAAATTAACTACAGCTTTCCCTGTAGATCAAACTCAAGACAAATAAACCATAGTTGTTGAGACAAGTCAACTTCAAACCACAGTTTAAGAAGTTGCCTTTTCCTAACATAATTAAGATAAAGTAGTTTACCTTTCACTTATAATGCCGAAACTGTGGTTTAATCTAATACAGAAGCAGAAGTTTTCAATGTCCTTATGGCTGTGCCAAAGTAGAGGGAAGTGCACGAACCCAAGGCCTGATGTGTTTTGTCCTCATCCCTCTTAACTATGGGTTAGTGTTATTGCAAACAAAGTGATTGAAGATCAAGTCTGCTCTCACCTGACAAATCCCATTCAAGTTCCATCTCTTGGTCGTATGAAAGTGTGACAAAGAGACAGCACCCAGAAATTAGTATACATGCATATACACACACATATAATCCTTACCATGGTTGTGGTTTAAGTCCCTCAGTTCTATGCCCACAACAATTTAAAGCCATCCATCACAGGCAGTATGTGTCCAAACAAAATCGTGATCAGTTTAAAATTGTGGGCTGCCCGAAGCTGGAGCAAAACGGAGAGTGTACCATCAAGGTCCAGGAAACATCACAGTTTAAGGTCACCTCTTTCCCCTAAGCATTTATTAAAGGGGTCAAGTTCCATTCTGTATCACTCAAGACTTAATAGTGTTGCTCTAAAGCTGTTGAAGAAATGCTACAGTATATGTAAATCACCTTCCAATGGCCTAAAAAGGACAGTCCAGAGGCTCCTGGGATATGCACCTAGGGTCTATGTTAGCATCTGTAAAAAGCTGAACACCCCAAGTTTCCTTCCTCAATTCTTTTGTTGTCTGAATTTTTGCAGTGCAAGTCACACAGGGCCAAGCAGAGTCAACCAGGGTTAGCCTCAGGAACACAACCAAGAACCAGCAAGAGAAAGAAACGTTATTGGAGATATGGGAGACAGGGACTGCCCAGGTCCTGTGGGTGGATTCAGAGATCTCTCTACAGGACAAAACTATAGACGCTGCTTTTGAGTGGACACTACATTCCTGGGGATTACAGCTGCATCAAGGAAGGGACCTTTCTGATATTCTGCTAGGTTAAGTCACTAAGCCATTCTGACCCAGCTCTTGTCTCAAGCATTCTCTGCCCTTCACAGACAAGGCACAGCAGCTTTCCCTCTGTTGTCGGAAGCCACAGCCTCATAGGGGACGCTGAACACCTGGGAGATTTGAAGTATTTTGAGAAGGAGGCTGCACTGCGCCCTCTAGGAGCAACAAGGACGCAGAGTGGAAGAGTGTTCTCTTCATTCCCGTTGGCAACGGAATTCTCTCTCAACAAGCGCTGGGGAATGAAAGTTTCAATCACTTGGAGACAAAACCAGTATAACGCCCTACAGGTGGGAAAGAGACCCAGCTCAGGCACTTGCTGAAGTAGAGGCATCTGTCCCAACAAAGTACTTCTCTCCAAAGGTTACAGAAAGTGGTTGGTCTAACAGAAGTTATTAGGGGAGACAGGGAGGTGAAGTGGAGTTTGTCAGTCGTGCAAATACGTTCTCAAGCATTCCGCTAACATTTGAAGATTAGTTAAGAGAGAGAGAGAGAGAGAGAGAGAGAGAGAGAGAGAGAGAGAGAGAGAGAGATGTGCATAGACAGACAGACGTAACATTTTTATAGCTTTCTTAACCAAGTACAAAAGCCAGTTTTTCAAAATAAGGTATTTTAAAACCTAAATAATCCATGTGATGCAACACTGCCATCCAGTGGCCAGAGTAGTAAATTACAGGTGTACACACCATTTTCTACAGCTAATAGCTACCTCCCATTCCTATTTAAAAGGTGGTTACAAGGCCTAGTTTACTTAATCCCAGATGTATCTATTCCCTCTATTACAGTGAGGATGAGCTAAAAACCTGCCTAGTCCAGTGACCCCTCCTGAGCCCTTTGTACATTCTTCAAAAGGAACAAGAGAATCAGAAGGAAGCACTGTTTGAAGTAATGGACAGAGCGTTTCAGCCTGTCCTGTCAAAATTTGTTACTCAGTTGAAATGAGGACAGGAGCTGGCAAGATATCTCAGGTTATCATTAGCTATGCTGCCCCAAACCAACACACTGAAGACTGAGCCTGCCTGAAGCCTAAAGTAATGACATCCTCCTCCAAAAATGGCTTAGGCTTCAGTAGCTCTAAAACCTTGCTGCTCAAGCAAGAACCCACCTTGCCTACCATCCGGTCCCCAAGTCCACTTATCGAGGGTTGCAAAAGACAGCTGAGTGAGTTTACAGTACAATCAGTGTCATCATATTTTGTATGAGGTGGACACATACAAATCACAAAAGGGCATGACTCACAGACGTACCATGGCCAAGTCTTTGGAGAAACGCGAATGGACACCATCAGTTAATTTGCTTTGTTATTTTTGTGGGGGGGTTGTGTTTGTTTGTTTTTTATTCCCATGGTGCATCCAAAGACAAGTTGTCCAGAAGTTTGCTCAGAACCCCTCGGTTTTCAACTCCTAGGATATGTTAAAGAAGAAAGCACTATTTTAATGTTTTTATTTTAAAATAATTAAAAGTAATTTGCATAGCTAACTGTAAATCTAAGGCTTCTACGAATGGTGAAGTCAGGTCTGACAGACAGTGTCCCATAAACAGAGAAAAGACAGGAAGCCCATCATTTCATGCTTTTTACGGTTCGTACAAGCACGCGCGCACACACACACACACACATACACAGAGAGAGTTTTCAGAACCAATATGTGGATCACCTAGCCACTACCTCTTGAACTGTGGATCTTGGGAGACCTCAAACAGTGTGGACAAAGGCTGAATTCTCGAATTCTGTAGGATGGAGAGGTTTCCACATGAGGAGGGGGCAGTTTTAACCACCTAACAAAGGTAAGGTGAGAATGGGGATTCATTCACCACTATCCTGAAAAGGCTTCCTTAGCACGGGGGCTGACAACCCTCTCATTCGTTCCCTGCCATGGACATGCAGTGAATGCTTGCCTTCTTTCCCCTGGAATGGCAATTCTTTAAAAGCCTGAAGAGACTACCTGGTTCCACTTTATAAGAGAGACTCTGGGTACCATTCCACTGTATCTGTTATATGTATCCCATCCCCCAGCAGAAAGACAGACACTGGTCTTTTTGCCTAAACCATGGAACTCACTCCCTTCATTAAGCCTGCTATGAGAGCTCACAGCTTCTCCTTATACACCCTTGTGGCAACATATAAACAGAGCAAGCATGGACCAGAGCCTAGTCACAGTGTAGAGGACATGCCTCTCCAACGGCTTGACTACTTTCTTACTCACGATCCACTCAAGTGGTGGGATCCTGCTTGCGTAACCAACCTCTCCAACAAACGTGGAGAGCAAGTTTAACTGTTACTTAGTACAAGGGAGAACGCTAGACACCAAGCAGGGTTCCAGCTGACACTGAAGTAACCACCTGCAGTGTTGCTGCATGTTCAGAGGGACAAGGAATACAGGGGCTGTTAGATGTTTTATCAGCTGAACAAGTGTTGGAAGCTGACTGGGGGGGGCGGTGCTGTCTCTTGGTCCTGCACACTGCCTCTGCTTTGGTCAAGCAGCCTATTCACCACCCCCAATTCTTCCCCATGCAGACCATCCTGCTTTCAGTAGAGGCCATTGTTTACAGCAAGGAAAAAGCAGAAAAGGAAAGAGAATCCCAAAATAAATAGTTTGTTTTTGTTAAATAAATTAACAAATCTGTTCTGCAGAAGGAGAAGGTCAGTCGGATCAGTGTCAACAATTAACACAGACAGCAGCAAGGCTCTCGAGCGCATCCCTTTTGTAAGACGTTCGACTTACTGTGGGTCAACAGGAGCCTGACTGCTAAGCTTTCTTCTACTCGCTCCTCGGTAGTGGGTGGGGTGGCAGAGGGAGAGTAACCACTACAAAAAGCTAGAGAGGGACGTAGGAAAATCCTCGCAATTCCTCCACTGAGCACTACCTCACTAAAAGACTGGTACAAGTCCTAACCCAACCCTGCTGAAGAAGCCAGTGTGAAGCTGAGCCAACAAAGGTCCCTGCCTTCAAATGGATCGCATGGGGAAGGCAGCAGGAGAGCTGCACCCCATCACCGCTTCTCCCTTACTCCCGATACCACCTGATGAGGGCCTGGTGAAGACCACCAGACTCACCTGTCTTCAGCTTTCAGATGGATGAAAGACAAAACTGGTTTTCACATAGACCCTGCCCCACCCACACCCTCCCACCTACACATTACATATTGCCTGCTCCTTCCAAACCCGCCTCCCTCCCTCCATTAACAATGCTATTCATCATCATGTCTCCTAGGGTACAAACTCACCCCCTATTTACTATGGGGTACTGAACTTTCACAGATAAGGCAGTTCGTGTTTGAGAGTTATTCCACAGACAAAGAGAGAGAGAGAAAACAACAAACCAGTGTCTCCAGCCTAACAAAGGGCACTGAAACGTAATGGCAGGTCTCCCTTTTGGACAACTCAGAGCGCAGGAGGGAAAGTCAAGGAGGCACTCCTATGGTTTACAGTATTACTTCCCTCCTGCAACTCTCTTGCTTCCCCACTCTTGGGTGGGTGTCCATTCAATACAGTTCCCCATACAATGCAGATCTCGGACAACTAAAAACGCCACCTTCCTTTCCAGTCTCCTCCACCTCTGCTGTGTCCCGGATGGAAACCCTTGGCCCCAGAAAGGTCCAGTGAGGATTTTGTTTTTTGTTTATTTATTTTTGCCTGCCGTCCGAGTTGAGCTCTAACAAGAGACTAGGCCCCTTACTTCCCCGTGATCTCTATTACATCGTCATCTTTGTCCTCATCCTCGTTGGAGCTGCAGCCCACTTCAGAGACCTCGTGGGTGTCAAACGGAGGCACCTGGGACCGAAGGAGGCTCCCAGCTGGATATCCTGAATGAGGGGACATGAAGCCAGGATAGGCAGACGCCATGCTCCTGGGAAGGCTGCTGGGCAAGACTGGGGATGGAAAAGGAGCAAACATCCTGGGCTCAGGCAGGAGTGACTGCGTGAAGGGCAGCGAGTAGTTGGAGAGCATCCCCGTCATGGAGGGGTTTAACATGAAAGAGGGGACGCTGGCGGTGGCTGAGGTAGCAGCAGAGGAACTAGCAGTGCCGGCTGTCAGCAGAGGGTCAGTAGTCACAGGAAACACCAGGTGGGGGTCTGAGAGCAAGCTAGGCAGCTGGTAATAGGAGGAGCCTGTGCTCATGTACAAGGAGTTGCCTGCTTGGGGAGGAAATGGGTGGGCTAGGTTGTGGTTTAAGGGAACAGAGGGCATGGTGAACCCACCAGAGACAGGGTACCCACTTTCATACGGCTGGACTGCTGTGGGCAGCGGCCGCTTCTTCTGCTGCCGATGGGCCTGTTCCTCCGGGCCGGAAGGCGACGTGGACTTGCGCTTGTTGCCTCTTAAGTCCAGCACGGAGTGGTTGTCACCGTGGTGGCTGCTGGCCAGCAGGGCTGAAGAGGACGAGGGAGCCGTACCACGAGTCCCTGCTCGCTGCTGCTCAGTTCCACGAGCTGCTAACGGGGCCGTGTTGTCTTTCCGGGCTGGGTGTCCAGGTGCCGCGTTAGTGCTAGGGGAGTTGTGTCTGGACTCACGGGCGGCAGCCGCCTCCGCATACTGTTGCAGTTCGCTGATGATTTCAGGGCTGTCGGGGGAGATTGGCCGAGTGAGCTCCTCTGTGTTGGGAAGCTTGGGCGAGGAGGCATTATGCCGGCCGTTGCTTGTGGATTCCAGAGATGGCCCTTGGGATCCTGTGAACGACAGAGGCACATCAGTAGATAAGACCAGGGAAGTAACAAGAGGCAGAACTAGGGTGCTGGAAAAGATGGCCTGAGTCTGCCCTCTGCTTAAGATCAACCTGGGGAGCTCTACTCTGCCCATCTTTTGCAAGAGTCTGAAAGGCATGAGAGGTACTTGAGAGACAGGCTTCTAGCACTGGCTACCAAGACTAGGCAGTAGTTTCCCCATCGCAATTTGCCAGGCCCCTTCTCGTATTTAGATCAACACTTTTAAAAAATGTTTGCTTTTTAAGATGTGATCTTAACCTGCTAATTAGCTGCATTCTGTTATTTGAATGCCTAATGTCTGTATTTTGTTTTAGCTCTTAGTATTTCTTTATTTTAGGCAAAGAGCTGTGGCTCAGTAGTAGAGCACCTGTTTTTCATGCAAAGGGTTCCAAGTTCAATCCCTGGTGTCTTCATGCAGGGCTGGGAGAGACCCTGTTTGAAACCCTGGAGAGCTGCTGCCAGCCAGAGTAGGGAATACTGACCTAGATAAACAAACGAGGGATAGATCAGCTGGTAGAGCATAATCTTAGGGTTGTGGGTTCAAGCCTCATGTTGGGCAAAAGATCCCTGCACTGCAGCAGGTAAGACTAGATGATCCTAGTGCTCCCTTTCAGCTCTACAATTCTATGAATTGTCTGACTGAGATTAAGGCAGCTTCCTATGCTGACATTGTAAATTATTTCCGAGAGTTTGTTAAACCAAAAGAGAGGGTTATGAATAAATAAATTAAAACCCCCAAAGAATATCCCTAAAGGCAAACGCAGTCAGACATCCTTGCCAGAATAAGCACCTTACCCGAGGCAACCATGCGATGATCATCACTGCCCTTTGGCTTGCCAGTGGTGCGAATAGCAAAGATTCGTCCATCGCTGGTCCGGATATATGTCCCTAAATGAGAGATGGGTGGACGTTGTCAGAGGTAAGCCAGAAGAAAACTTATGACCAGCTGAATAGGGCGCCCTTATGTTCATCATTACAGAAAATCGCCTTCACTTTCTGCACTGCCTCCACGTGCTAGACATTGCAAGTAAAGTTTTGAAAGAAAAGCTTTGCTAATCAACTTCCTACAAAGACACAGCATCAACACTCTCTTATTTCCTTGTTCAGATTCCAGGATAAAATTGTGAAACTGACAATTAAGACCTCCTGAGTGATATCACCATGTGTTAGACTAAACAGTCAATCACAAACAAAGGTCATGAGGAGCAAACTCTGTGTGTGCCTGACCCTGGTCAGTTTGAATGAGAGATAAGGCGTTTCTGAACTAGGGTTCAAAGGCATTTATTGTAATAGTAGATTCCCTAACACCTCTGTAGTGACACAGTTTGCCTCCTCTTCTTGCCTATCTATACAAAAACATAGCAGCCCCCTCACCAATCTCAAATCATAAAAGAAAAACGGAGAAATGGATACACATTTTCTTTGCCCAGGAAAGGCAGGCTTTTTTTTTTTACCTTTAGTTCCACGGATAATGTGGATGCTTTCTCCAGCACTGATCCTTGCCTGCACGTCAGTGGAAGTGTTTGTACCTGGGATCACTATATCTGAAGTGGAGCAAACAGTACATATGTGACACATTGTGTACATTTACAAAGGAAAATTCAGCCAGAAAACAATTGAATAAATGCTTCCAAGCATCTGGCTCAGTTTTTGGACTGCAGCTCCTAAGAGCCCCAGCTCACACAGGGCCACCAGTTAAACAAAAGCTGAAATGCACTCCGTAAAATGTGAAAGCAGTATTTATTTACTTTTCAAAATACGTGTATGAGAAAAAACATTTACTTCTGGGAATGAATACTCATAATCCTATACCTCTGGTCTTCAGCTGGTGGGTTGAGATCCACAAGCCCAAGCGAGACTCACCTACGGTATGTCGCAGCAGTGGCATCACTATCATTTTCTCTCTCTTTCCAGAGATTTTATTTTGTTTTTAAGAGGGCGGTTGGAAAGCACACAGACCTCTAGTACCTTTAATGGCTGTGCAAAAGATGGAATTTTCAAAAGGCAAATATTTTCTCTCACTTGCATGACAAGCAGCATCTACCAAAATTCCATCTTCTGTGCAGCTATTGAAGGTACAGGAGCCCTGATATTCCTACGGCAAAAATCAGAGATGGACATGCAGGTATAACTAATCAAAAGCAGGCATATTAAAAGGCAAGTCCTGGCCTCGAAAGGTTAACAGCAGCTGCCTTGTATGGTCAGTTTTAACATCAGAGGGCTGGCAACACATTTCACTTTAACAACCCCCTTTTGCAGCAACTTCCATTTTCAATGAAGCTGGAAAGCAACTGACCTGTTGTGGTGACAATCTTCTGTACGAGGACACCAGCTCGCTGCAGGTAATTGATGGGAAAGTTGATGCCAGGATTGGAAACTGATGTTGATCCCATACTGCCCAACGGCACATGGCGCGGCATCATAGGAATGGGGGTGGACTGAACGGGGCGTACGCTTGCCACCGGCCTCTCTTCACCTTTGAGGTTTGGTCGCCTGTGGGGGAAAAAGAAAGGAAGGAATCAGCACTTCACAGAAGCACAGAGCTGGAAGGGGCTCAATAGCTTCTTACTACAACATGGAATCATCCACTTCATTGTCCACCTAATGCCCTAACACCAGGGATATGGCTACCCAGATTTTTTGGACTACAATTCCCATCATTCCTAACTGCTGGCTATGCTGGCTGGAGTTGATGGGAGTTTGAGTTCATTGTCATCTGGAGGATCAAAGTACCCCCCCCCCCAAAAAAAAATCAATGTGTGACACCATCATCACTTTAATAATCCACATGCAGAGAAAAGGGGCCTGCAGAGGAAATGATTCCAGATTATGGAGTAACATGAGTATATATGACATAGGCTGAGTCCCCAACCACATATTAAATTCCACAATTTCTGGGGCGCTTCATAGGCAGTTTTGGTATTTGACTTGGTGCAAGAAATGCAACAAGAAATCAGTATCAAAGTATCCTGAAAATCTCAGGGGGAAAGTGTACCTTATTGCTCAATCCATATGATTTATATGTACTTTGAATTCTGTACTGACTGTCCCATCACAACAGAATGCTGTTTAATTTGATTTTCCCCAGTCATCTCTAATTGTTCAGAGTTACTGGTTAACTTCTTTGCCCCATGTTCTAAGAGCCAGAAAACGATTGCCAAGAAGCAGGGGCTGGGACAGATCAGAAGTTGCCATTCGCCTTGAACGTTACATACAGAAAGGAAAGGGTTTACCCACCAGTTCCTCTGACTGAAGGCGGGTATGTTTGTCAGGCTCTGGTCAGTGGCTGGGTAATACTGAGCGTAGGATGGACGGGTGTATGGGACGGATGCACGTTTCTCTTCCTCGTAGCTCTTCTTGGCTGCTTTCTTCTCTGCCTTGGTGAGCTTGTGTTCTTTACGGTCAATCAGCAGCGACTCATGCTCAAAAGGCTCCTGTGGTAACAACAATGGGAAGTATCATTTTAAGAACTCTTTTTTTAAATCAAAAGTACCACAAAAACACAGGGTGAAAGGATGGCAGCTATCCTACCCTACTGTTATAGGATACCACTAACCTATCCAAAAGGTAAAGGTAAAGGACCCCTGACAGTTAAGTCCAGTCACAGATGACTCTGGGGTTGTGGCGCTCATCTCGCTTTACAGGCCAAGGGAGCCGGCATTTGTCTGCAGACAGTTTTTCCGGGTCATGTGGCCCAGCATGACTAAGCCACTTCTGGCGAAACAAGAGCAGCGCACGGAAACGCCATTTACCTTCCCGCCAGAGCAGTACCTATTTATCTACTTGCACTTTGACGTGTTTTCGAACTGCTAGGTTGGCAGGAGCAGGGACCGAGCAATAGCAGCTAACCCCGTAGCGGGGATTCGAACCGTCGACCTTCTGATCGGCAAGCCCAAGGCTCAGTGGTTTAGACCACAGCGCCACCCGTGTCCCTTTCGTAACCTATCCATCTTCGTATGAAAAAACTGGGAGCCAATAGGCTTTATTTTATATAACTGGTATTTTACCCTCCCTGCAAAGGCTAGGAGTATTTGGTTGGGTCCTGGAAAGACTGCAACTGCTTTGCTCTTCCTCTGGTTATTTTACTGCTGCTCTACGTGGTTTGGCTTAGCACATCATCCAAACCCAGGCTTGGTGTTTTGCTCTCTCCAGATGAATTATGAGCTGTAACACCACAGGAGAAGTATGTTATTAGCATGTGATGCTAGCCTAGCAGCTAAAATCATGTACCAGTACTTCAAATTACAGTAGCACCTCTCGTTACGTAAACTTCAGGATGCGAAAGCGGCAAACCCGGAAGTATTTGACTGGGTTTCGCCATGTGCAGAAGTGGTCCTCAGGTTGCGGAAACCTTGGGATCCAACTGGACCTCCAGAACGGTTCCCATCTGCAACAAGAGGTATCACTGTATAGTAAATTAAGGCTTGGCACAGCTTGTCTCCTCAAAGAGTGTGTAATATCAATTGCATTATTGTGAAATGCTGCCTCTGATTGTCAGGTGCTGGTTATTTAAAAGGACCAAGTCCTTGTTATAGCAAGGAGAAAGAGGTTCAAGTTATCTGCAGGAAACACAGGAGATGCCTCGGTTATAGCTTGCTGTTTGCCTGGAGAGAGCTAAACCTCAAGGCCAAGTTCAGATTACACACTAAGCCAACCCATAACTTATATCAGCACAACACAGCAGCAAAATGACCAGGAAGGAGCAAAGCAGCTACTATCTCCTCTCCAGGAACCTGCAATTGGATTTATTTGTGCTATGCCATAGTTTGGCTTAGCGTTACATGGGAACAAGATTACATCAACAGCAGGCTTTCTCAAGATGAGAACCATGTGGCTTTGACACCTTGAAGTTATTGACAAGCAGATGGGTCAGGGTTGCAAAATAAAGATTAGGGAAATAGTGGGTTTTCCCCTTCCCTCCTAACCTTGGTGATGAGGTGAGGGTACTTGAGACAGGCCAGCTGCAAGACAGATTCCATGATCTTGTTTGGGCTGAATGAATGCTGGACAGCTTCGGGTTCCTCTTCCACAAAGTGTAGCAAATTCTCCACCTCTCTCCGGGTAAAGTTCAACACCGGATTCAAGTCATCCACAACACGATCTAAATAAAACATAAAGAAGGTAAAGGGACCCCTGACCATTAGGTCCTGTTGCGGACGACTCTGGGGTTGCAGTGCTCATCGTGCTTTATTGGCCGAGGGAGCCGGCATACAGCTTCCAGGCCGTGTGGCCAGCATGACTAAGCTGCTTCTGGCGAACCAGAGCAGCGCACAGAAACGCCGTTTACCTTCCCTCTAGAGCGGTACCTATTTATCTACTTGCACTTTGACATGCTTTCGAACTGCTGGGTTGGCAGGAGCTGGGACCGAACAACGGGAGCTCAGCCCATCGCGGGGATTTGAACTGCTGACCTTCTGATCGGCAATCCCTAGGCTCTGTGGTTTAACCCACAGCGCCACCCGCGTCCCATAAATAAAACATACATAGATCCAAAATGAGGAAGAACTGCTGCTCTTGTTGCATTTGGACCTCCAATAACATTCCTTGCGTGGTGACATACGTAAGGGCAGGCACTGGCAAACACAAGAAGAAAGAAGAAAACCAGGAAGCAAGCGAGAACCCATTTCAGAGGCTAAAAGACAGGGGTGATTTGGTGGAGACATGTGAAGATTTGACCCACCTGACATCCCTTGTTTGGAGATCTGGCGGTCATATATTTTCTTCTCCAGGGTGTAATCGGAAACTAATCGATAAATGTGGCAAGGCTTCTTCTGCCCATAACGATACACCCGACATACTGCCTGAGCATCATGGCATGGATTCCAGGAGGCATCAAATACTATCACCCTGTTTGCACCGATCAGATTCACACCCAAACATCCAGCTCTAAAAATATATAAAATATTCATTCATTTGTTACCATTATTTATATCCTGCATTTCAGGATGCAAATCTTTCTTCTTCTTTTTGAAAATAATAAAATCATTTGATTTTACAAGTGTAGAGTTATAACAATACCAAATAAATATCAACATTGAGGGATTTCTCTGAATCTCTAGACTTCCCTCCATCCCCTCCTTAGGTCTTATTATCAACATTTTCAACTGCATATTGTTTCATAACTCATATTTTAAATCTGTCCCTAATGTCCATAGTACTTGTTTACATTACAAGTGTTATTTAAACCCTTGCTAATGTTTTCATCTGCTTACAGTGGTCTCCTAAATAAATTATATATTTTTCCTATACAGGATGCAAATCTTTCTAATGCAGCTTACAAGCTACAATGATACAAAAATAATTAATAAATATCCCGATCAAACTATCAAAACGTAAGTCATCCAGGAAGCTCCCTGCAGAGCTGCTGCTGGTAAATGTCCCCTTGCAGAGAAGGAGGACACACACACACAAACACACATTCTATTCTGCCTGGGAATCATATCTTATGTGGGGGCTGTTGCTTTTGCTCAAAACCCTGGTATAAAATTTTAATCGGATGTTAGCAATAACTTCTGAAGATAGCTATGGAATGATTAGTGCAGACCTCCACAGGTTTCTAAAAGGTCTTAATGCCATCTTTTCAACTGGATCAAACGCCAAGGATTCTTGGTGGCAAATACCTCATTAGACGCAACTTACCGTGTGGAAAGAAGGAAGAGTGAAACCGAAGTGTTGCTGGGGTCGTTGAACTGGTTTATCAGCCGCTCCCTCTCGGAGGCTGAAGTACTACCATCCAGACCTACCCAGTGGAAAATGCATACAAAATGTGTGTTTTTAAATAAAAATAAAAATCCCACAACATCCATTAAAATAAAACAATTATGGGCAATTGCAAGGTTTTGCTTGTTTGATAATATCCATGTGACATTGACATAGGAGGGGGGAAATGCTCAAGCATCAAAATAAACTACTTCTATCCAAAACCAAACAAATGCCTGAAAGCAGTTCATCTGAAAATAAAGGTGGATCCATGCACATCTCCATGGGAAACAACAGAAAAGGTTGCAGACAAACTAGAGAAAATGGATACATTTTCAGGAAGATCAGCCCAGCTGTAAACAATTAGTACTCCAGATGATGGAAGGACACGCTGTACTTACGATAATAATTCACATTTCGGACCCAATTATGGATTCCTTGTGATTCCAAGCCTGGGAGAGAAGGCACTGGTCTCTTTGCCAAGAAATCCTCAATGACAGACAACGTGGAAAGGCTTTGGCTGCAAGAGACAAAGAACTCCACTCAGAAGAGCAAATGAAAGATTTTTTAAAATCCACAGTATAATTTGAATAGAAAAAAGGAGATCCTATTTACAAGTGCAAAAGCTAGTCTGCACTGGCACCTTACAATACACAATGTTCTATTTCACATAATTTAACACACTTCTCATCTGCAACACATGCATGAGGCACAGGCAGGAATCCAAGGCTTCTTGTTTTTAAAATATATTTGAAAGAATGAAGAAACAATGGATGGATTCAGACTTTCAGCACAATCCTAACAAAGTCTACTCAGAAATAAGTTCTGCTGAATACTGCAGGGACTTATTCCAAGGGCAAGTGGGGTTAGGACTGCAGCCATAGTTGGCTAACAAGTTCAAGGGAGTCATCTCTAGGAATAAGTGAGCCTGGACCCAACCCAGTGGATTTGCCATATCAAAAAGCAGATTTACATTAAATACTTCTCTTTTTGGTCAAAGGCAGCTTACAATAAAATCAGTATTACAATTATCCTGCAGAACGACCAAAACATACTTGAATCTAAATCTTAATACCCGAAATCTAACAAGCTTGTTGAACTTCAGAAGAGAAGCTTCATCATTTTATGAAAAACATAAAAAAGCAGGAATCCCTGGATAAAGGATGGGATGGATGGGATGCCACAACTGAGAAGGCCCATTATACTTCAGACATCAAGAGCTTTTGCAATAGGGCCCCCTCGGAACACTGGGAGGAACATATGAGAATGGTGTTTCTAACAAATAACTAGGCATAGGTGATTTAGGGATGTAAATGTTAACATCAGCACATCGAATTATGCCTCAAAACCAAGTGACAACCAGCATAGCTCTTTAAAGGACAGCAGTAATGTGGTCACTTTCCTAGGCCCCAGAATGGCCAGGGGGCTGTAAGCGTTCTTCACTCTCAAGAGTCTCCTCCAGCACCATAATTCAAAAGCATCAATTCTTCGGCGTTCAGCCTTCTTTATGGTCCAGCTCTCACTTCCATACATCACTACTGGGAAAACCATGGCTTTTACAATACGGACCTTTGTTGGCAAGGTGATGTCTCTGCTTTTTAAGATGTTGTCTAGGTTTGCCATCGCCTTTCTCCCAAGGAGTAGGCGTCTTTTAATTTCGTGGCTGCGGACTTTGTTGCCCAGGATTACTGAGAAACCTGCTTTAAGGTCTGTTTTTTATAAACAGCTGGATTGGAGTCAATAGTATTTGGTCACATTTAGCAAGACTCTACAGCAGGAACAAGATCTAAAGTACTGTAATTGCCCCGTACCTGAAGACTAATAATTTGTCTCCAAGTTTCACACTCTCGTCCACAAGATGAAACAGCAACACCATCTTAGGTGAATTTTGCAAAACTCCCGTCTGGTAATCACAAAGGATGTCTTTCGCCTGTGGGTAAAATGGGAACATTCAGTACCATCGTGAACAGAGTTTGCTGCTGTATCCCAGTTCACCAATTCACTACTTAATACTCCCTAACTTCCTAAAAGACATGTGAAAAACACACTTTTTATTCAGAAACAAATCTTTCACACAACATTATGTCACAAGTCATTCAAAAAGAGGCAAAACATAATAATTGATCCCTTGACAGATAATTTAATATCCACTCTGTCTTTCATACCTGGGGATTATTAGCATGAGATACCCCAACTTAAGTGGTGACTCACAGCAGAGACAGACAGACGCATGTATACTGTTATGTATGATTTCAGATCCAAGTACATATTGGATTGGATTAAGCATTTGAGAAGCAGCACATTGGCAGATTATTCCAGGAAACATTGGCAAAATTACCAGAACCAAAGTGCGCAGTATCCTAAAAAAGCCTGTCCCAACCTAAGAATCCTTCTTTATGCTTGAGGAAAAGGAAGGGAGGGAGGAATCAGTCACATTGGAAGTTTTGATGCTGGTACTCACCCACTCATATGTTACAACCTGATTGGCTCTTTCCTGAAAGGGATTGAAGCCAATGCCCTGAATGTATTTGCTGTTGGTCGCTTCCCCAATTGGTGATGCCAAAGCATTGTTTTCCGTTTTGACTTTCATTCCCTGTGACTGGCAGCGTGAATTGGTACCGGCCGTGCCAAGGTCATCCACATCCAGGTCCTGCTCATTGGCCAAATTCTCTTTTTGTAATGCTTCATATAGCACGTCAGGGTGATTCCAGATCTGAAAGGAGATGGCAGGTTACTTTGCAACTATTTAGCCTAAAATACTTCAGAAATTCCATTTATTAATGTCTAGGTGGTGACTATTGACTTTATTTCTAGCCATATGTTGCTCTAATCAAGGGGCTGAGAATGGGAAACAGCAATTCCACGAAAAGTCCGTGCCACCAAAGGGATTGCAGCCCGGGATCTTCTGCTTGCAAAGCAAGATGCTTGACCACTGAGCTTCTCAAAAGGAAGTGTGTCAAACATCTTCTCACGCTACTAATTAGTCTGTGGTCAGACAAAGAACTATAATTAAGATATGTTCCGTACTTCCCAGTAAGAGCTTGGTCTTAAAAGAGGACAGCTGTGCTATTCAGTATCACCACAATGCTATAGAACACCAATACATCTGTATGGATTTCCTGCCCTTTCCATGGACTCCACACAAACCATCTGTCTCTTTCCTATTTAGACATACCTTACAACAGACACAGAAAGCCTTGAGTGGATTCAGTCCCAGCCAGCCACTGTTGCCTGCATCACGAAACCGGTTCATGAACTCAGTGTAAAGAGCCCGCTGGATCTTTGACAAACGCACTAAGATGACATGCTCTTCCTTGTAGGGAAGCTGAACTTTCAGGACATTGTGCCCTCGCCTACAAAATCAGCCAAGAAAAAGAAGGTCAGGAGAGGGAGTGCTCAGACTGGAATCTCTGCAGTGAACCTAAGGACAAAATGTGACTTTCCTGTTATGCTACTGAGGAGGGAAAGCACAGATCACCTAACTTTGTGTGTGATTTATTAACGATAATGACAGGATCTCAAGCATGAGAAACACACTTGTAATTTCCAGGGGGGTTACCCATGTTAAGTCTCTACTTGCCACAATGCTGTACTTCCACTGCTGGGAGATAATACAACTCTGAGTACCAGTGACTGGGAATCGCAAGTGGAGAAAAGCACTGTTGTGCTCAGGTTCTGCTCCCTGGTTTCCCACAGGTGTCTAGTTGGCCACTGTGAGAACAGGGTGCTGCACTAGATGGGCCACTGGCCTGATCCAGCAGGACCTTTCTTAGGTTATTTCGAGTCCTGTGGCATCACAAAGACTTCAAAATTCATCATGGTAGAAGCTGGGGGTTCCTAGCCTAGGCACTGTACCTGCCACCCTCCTCCCAAAAAGCTTCTCTGTGGCCCTAAGTGCCCTCCCAAATTTGTCATTTTAAGAAAATGTTTTAATTAGCTTTTTAAAAAATATTGCCTGTTCCTATGTATTTCTTACTGCGATGTCATGATGCCAGAAGTCCCCTCCACTTTTTAAAAAATAAGAATTACTTTGAAATGTGTTTAAACATTATTATATTATATTATATTATATTATATTATATTATATTATAATATAATTATGATTACTCCCATAGGTCCCCTGTTGTGATGTACTGCTGCCAAAAGGTCATTTGTGTCCCTTCAAGCTCCCGCCACAATTTCTAATTTTTAAAAAGTGCTGAACATTCCAGCAAGTTCCCTGCTGCGATTCTATAATGCAAAAAAGGGGTGTTCACACACCCTCACAAACAAAAATGTTATTTTTTAAAAAATCTTTATTATTATTCACCATTGCCACTTTTACCCTTTGGTCACATCCATTTTGACATGCAGCATGGGTCAATCCTCTGCTCAAAAAGGGTTAGGCCCCCCTGAAATGAGCATTCGCGGACTACAACTGCATCGGATGCAACAGACGGTAAGCCATAAAAGCTTATGCCATAATAAATTTGTACTTCTCTAGGGAACCACAAGATGCTTTGTTGTTTAAGCTCATTGATGGAAGTGGACAATTGTTTTTCTTAAGCCACTGCAAGATTTGAGCCGTGCCTCTGGGTTTGTTACCAAGGAAGTATAACTTCCCAATTGGAAATTTGAGTAAATATTTAATCTATAGTAATATACAACTCAAACTGAACTTGCAACTGTCAGATCTTTGCAAATTACGTTCATAGGCTTCGATGGAAAGTGTTACACAAGCAGCCTGCTATTCACAACATTGCACCAAGATTTAATAGCATGTACATCAAAATGAGATTGCTGGAGCAGCCTTCCCTGTGTGGCACATTGCACCTTCTTACATAAAACTTAAAAGTGGAAACCTCAAGAATCATTTCTCAACTCACAAATGAAATTCAACACTTTGACAAAATACCAACTCAAGAAACAATGGTCAACCTTCAAAATAATTCGTTTCAAACTCTGACGTAGCATCATTTCTCTGATGAGGTAGGTTCTGACGCAGCAGACATAATAATAATAATAATAATAATAATAATAATAATAATAATAATAATAATAATTTCTACCCTGCCCATCTGGGCAGCTTCCAACAGAATATTAAAATACAATCATCTATTAAACATTAAAAGCTTCCCTAAACTCTTTAGCTGATCATGATAGGTTTCTGTTTTCAGATCCAAAAGTCCAATTTACTGAACTGACTTGCAGTACTCAGCAATGTGGCTCAGCACAAAGTTCAAAAGAATTGTTGCGGGGGGGGGACCTAAGGTGCTGGCAATCTGATGGGGCCTCACCTTTGTACAAAGCCCTCCAGCAGGCTGTGCAGGACGTGACTGCGATACCTCATGAGGCGAACATCCTGAGGGGTGCTATCGATACACTGTCCATTCAGGATGGGGCGCTCAAACATGTTACTGAACTCCTGCCGGGTACCAAGAAAGTCAGGACGGACAAAGTCCACCATACACCAATACTCAATTAGGTTGTTCTGCAGAGGGTAGCCAGTGAGTACCACCCGTCGCCGAGATCGGATGCTCTTCAAGGCCTGAGAGGTGCTAGCATGGCAATTCTTTATCCGATGTCCCTCATCACAGATGACCACATCTGGCCCAGGGCGGGACAAAGCTTTCTCGATTCCTGAATGAAAAAAAGCAACATAGGAAGCTGTTGTTCACAATTCTTGATTTAATGCAAAAATAATAATAATAATAATAATGTGAAAAATCCAGCAAAGGAAAATGCATAGGTCAGAAAACATGAATGGATTGTAGTGATAGCCATTCCAATCTGACCGAGGACACTGGTGACAGAAGGACACTGAAACCTTCTTCAGTGGCTTAGGCGATGATTACCACGGCTCCTGTTTAAAATTTCCAGTGAGACTTCACAGAACACATGTCCATTCAATCCATGTTAGAGATAAATATAATAGGGCCTCTGTTTCTAAACAATTTTTGGTTAATAATTTTCCTGTGTCTACATATTAGTAAAAATAACTATCTAAGGATTGCATCTCTTAAAATGGAAGTAAAATTAAGAGTTTTAAAAGACAAAAGCCTCTGAACCTTTTAAAAGCTCCTGCTGACGATCCTCTTCATCCAAATCTATAATGACAGGGCCAGTCTGCTTTTTGCTTTTTTTCCTTCTGCCTGTGGCAAAGGATTTCTTCAATGAAAGGAGACGATACATCTCATAACCCATCAGCAACACACCACCATCAGTCACCCAATCAGTTACCACTTTGGCACGAGCTGCTGTGGTCCTGTAGAGAAAAACAAAATAAAACGTACCAATACGAGCGTGGCGAAACCCAGAAGAATACACTTCCAGGTTTGCTGCATTCATAACCTGAAAGTTACGTATCCAGAGGGTCCCCTGTAATGTGTGGCACCTACGTTTTGTAACTCCCTGTCTACTGACTTCAGACAGGCACCTTCACTGTACTCTTTTCAGTGCCTGCTTAAAACATTTTGTTTAGAAATGCCTTTCTGAACACACAGGTGTTGATGTGTTTTAATTGCTTTTTAGTCCAATATTAAATTTCATCATCTTTTAAATGGTTTTAATTACTTATTTTTAACTTTGCTATTGATAATTAAAAATTTCCTTGTAAGCTGCTTAGAGGTTTTACTACAATCAAGTGAAATATACATTATGGTAACTAAAATAATGTGCCTATAAGCCCTATGGTGATGGTTTAATGAAAGGTGCTTTTCTGATTTTACCTGTTATATTTACTGTTACATTAATTTTTATCAGCCATTTTGCATACGAAGGTTTATTTAAGCAGTTTTGTTCACTTATACAAGCTGCTTTGAGGACCTTCAAGGGTCAAAAGGCAGGGTATAAACAGCAGCAACAGCTGTACACAACACCTGTGTAAGGGTATTAATTGCACTTACTTGTGTTCATCATTCAAGATATGGACTTTGAAGGTACGAGGCTGAATCTCTTTTGGATCATAGTCAGCAGGGAGGGCTTCTGGTGCTGGAAGCCACATGTTGAACTCTGCTAGCCAGTTTTGAAGAGTGTTTACCTGTAAGAAAAGAGGGTGATGGGAAGTAGGAGACACACCAGTAAGGATTCTGAAGCTAAGACCACAGAACACTGAGCATTCAAGGACAAAACCAGCTTTTCAGGTTCAAGTTCATGCAAGTATTTATTCACATGTAACACTCAACTGGTTTTTAAAGGATGTAACAAATACAAGTCTTCTCAAGTAAGAGTGTGTGTGTGTAAGAGAGAGAAGAGAGAGAGAGAGAGAGAGAGAGAGAGAGAGAGAGAGAGAGAGAGAGAGTGTTGGAGTGTTGTGGCGGTAAAGGGGGAGGAGACAGCTAAGGAAGACCACATAGTACCTCCTGCATCTGCTCCTCAGTGCAAGAACTGAGCCTCTCTATGTAATCCTAAAATGGGTATAATTAAGTGGTGGGAAATGGAAGCCAAGAGACATCAGAGCTTGCTCTCAGTTTTGAAAGGCCCTTCCTCTTCCCTCCAACACCCACACAAACAGAACCAACACAGTCTTCTGCCCACTCTACTTACGGGTACAATGGCCAAGACAGTCTTCGCCTCAATGTGCCGGAAAAGTACATCCAAAAAAGAGATGACCTGGAGGGTCTTGCCCAGCCCCATGCTATGAGCTAAGATACAGCCAAACCCACTGCTGGTTTTAAATCTTTCCAAGGATTCCACCAGATTATCATACAGGAAGCGGATACCACCAATCTAGAAAGAGTAACAAACAATGTCAAAGAGATTATGGGTGGGAATGCAACAAACTGCTAAGCTGTATATGCATTTCGTCACATACATATGCAACACTACATGGGCTGAGATTTATCAGGGCATGTTACACCAAAGTACAGCTTCTGAAAAGAAAGTTGTTGAAGTCCTTTGAATGTCCAGACTGAAGATCTCCAGTACCTGGTGTGGTTTTACAGCTCGTGCAAGTTGAGGAGCCAGGTAAATGTCTTCTTCATTTGGTGGGTGGTTGATGTTGACAATTACTTGTCCTGAAGCATCTAACTGGTTTAGAGCATCGTTCACGTGAGCGCCACTGCTCTCTTCAGAAGCATCTTCATCCCCTTCATTGCCAGAGTCACTGCTGTCTACAATCTGAAGGGATTCATCTTCTCCTGAACTTAATTCTATCACTTCTGTAAGACAACAAGACGTGGGAGATTAGCACCTCCATCGTATTTTTATCTCATTTGTAATGTTCATATTGAACTATCTATTCCTGTGCCTTCATTTCCTCTTCTCTCTAGAATAGAAAACTAAGCAAAGTAATAAATTATGAAGGTTAAAAAAATGTAACTAATCATGCTAACAAACTTAGTGCAGGCATACCCAATAACTGAATATTAAACTATCTTGCAATTCTTTCATTTTGTTCTACTTTCAACTAGAGAGTGAGAGAAATGAGAAAAAAGAAAGAAAATGAAGACACATGAGCACTGCTTTCATGAAATAATTGCAGAGTACGTGGAGAGATCAAGTAAAAGACAAAGTGTAATTTTAATGTCAGTGATTTTACAGATGCAAAAATCAGAAATAGATATCCATCTACAAGTCAATCTATTCATTGATATATTGTGGTGCTGTGCAATTTGAAGTTGGTCTCCTCTCTACTGCCACACAGGCCTGGATCAGAATCTTTGACTTTTGGCTCTTGTTTAATTTCACCCCTACTGGATTGCTTCCCACTTGATTCACACAAAAGCAGTTCAATGAAAGACATCAATTTAAGGTTATGCTTTCTTGGTTATTCACAACAACCAAGTTTAGGTTTCAAAAAAGCAAAAGACCTACTGAGGCAATGCCAGTTTGATACTGAATGGAACAATTTGCCTGCAATGAGAAAACTATGTCCCTGGTATGACTGCTTTTCAACTAGCTTCTGATACAATGGTGGTTTATCTACAGGATCTAGTGATTCTAAAATATAGACCAGGCTTCCTCAACCTTGGCCCTCCAGATGTTTTGAGACTACAATTCCCATCATCCCTGACCACTGGTCCTGCTAGCTAGGGATCATGGGAGTTGTAGGCCAAAAACATCTGGAGGGCCGAGGCTGAGGAAGCCTGACATAGACCTTTCTTGAGTGCATGACTAAATGTGCTACTTTCAGCAGTATTTGATGGTTGCTTTAAGAGAACTTCCTTCCATAACTGCATGTTCATGTGGTGATGGTAGTACAGAAACAGTGGCCCATGCACTGTTGTTTTGCTCTTCATAGAGAGACATATGTAAAGAATTAATTACCCCAGAACTATTATCTCAACTGAGGCATTCAGCTGAGATTCAGCTGGTTTTTCCTTGCAAATCAAGGTAAGCTAGTGACAGCAAAAATTCTATCTAATGACATGAAGATAAGGGCCACAACTATGCAGTTTTCAGCTGTATGATTTTTAATTTTAATTTTGTTTAGAAATCGTACCTGTTTCATTTGTATTTATATATATTTGTGCTTTATAAACAAATTGCAATGGCTGGTGCTTTTAAATTTACTATGGAAATTTTACCTGTTAAATTGTGTTCATGTTTGCATTTTTGTACACAAATTGCAATAACTAGTGGCTTATGCAAATAAATATGGACCTACATACATTATGCAACTATCAACTCTATAATATATTAAATATATTCATCTATAAACTAGTCTGGATTCAAACTACCCATGGGTGGCACTCTATTTACAGAGAGCTCTGCTGGAGGGGATGAGGAATATTCACCAATTCCCCCTTCTCAGTGTCCTCACACACACACACACACACCCCAGCTTTTTAGAGGGCTGGGAGACTCTCTGGAACAGCATTAGAGGTGGGGCTGGGGCTGAGACGGGGATACGAAACTGTTGTCGGGCACAGTGAGAGAATGTCAAGTGATTGCTATCTGTTCTTACCATCTTTAATGCTATGGAGTCTTCCTTTGGAGTCATCCTCACTGCCACTGCTGGTGCTGTCTAAGCAGATGACGTCTTCAGATAATACTTGAGGGGAAAGCTGAGCAACCTCTGCAGTTCTTAAAGCAATCTCCTCTAAACCAAAACAGTAAACAATAATAAATAATGCTAAACAACCCAGAGTGAGGAAATGAAACAAAAAACACCCACCTCATTTACTTACCTAAACACTACTGACTTAACTGTTTGTTTGTTTTTTGCTTACCCAAATTAGATCTGATATACAAATTTGTTCTGAAATTAACACTGCTTTGTTTAACTTATAGGTAGATCACTTAATATTGTTGTTTTAAAAAACCCCCCGAATAAAATGTTTTTCTGCAATTCCAGAAAACCTTTTTTAAAAGGTAAAATTCTAAGTATGGTTACTCAAAATATTCTATGGTGCTTATTCCCAGGTAAGTGTGCAAAGTACTGTGGCCTTAAAAACAACATTAAGCCGTTATTTAAGAACAAGAACAGGGAATTGCATAAGAAGCCTCTTATCTTTCAACTGCTAAAATCTTAAGAAGTAGTAAACAAAAAAAGAATGTTAATTACTTTACCACTCTTTCCTTCTTCTCAGCATAACCTGAACTCACTCTGAATAGCTCTGCATTAGATGGTACCACAGGTCATTACTTTGACCACAGAGATTACAAATTCACTTACATTAAAGATGACGGTAATGAGCCCATCTTTTATTAACAGTAAGCCTTACTTAACATGAAAAATAGTTGTATAACATTTGACAGGTATACAACCACGCTAAGAAACCACAAGGAATGATGTACTGCAGCCATTCCCACGGTACTTGTGTAGGGGTTAAAAGTGAAAAAGATAAAAAGATAAAGGACCCCTGGACGGTTAAGTCCAGTCAAACTTGACTATGGGGTCAAGGCTGAGGGAGCCAGTATTGGTCCACAGACAGCTTTCCGGGTCACGTGGCCAGCATGACGAAACTGCTTCTGGCACAACGGAACACCGTGACGGAAGCCAGAGAGCACAGAAATGCAGTACCTATTTATCTACTTGCACTAGCATGCTTTCAAACTGCTAGGTTGGCAAAACTGGGACGGAGCAATGGGAGCTCACCCCATCGCAGGGATTCGAACTGCCGACCTTCCAATCGGCAAGCCCAAGAGGCTCAGTGGTTTAGACCACAATGCCACCCACATCCCTAGGACTAAGGTGACTTAGATTCAAATTCAGCCATCAAGCACAATGGGTGTTCGAAGGCCAGCCAAGCCTATGTTCACAGGGTGAGGATAAGGGGGGGGGGGGTAGAAACCATGTATGCCACACTGTAATTGCCTTGGAAGGAAGGAAGGTGAGATATAAATGCAAAGCGTTTATCTAAGCCTTCTTTGGAAGTTTAGCAAGTTTAGCTTGGGGGGAGGACTGAAGATAGTACTTGTCCTCAGGTAGGTTTTTGGTTCAGAAGTAGTCACCATCATCACTCTTTACCTGGGAGAAACTCTAAGGGTACTGTGGGGATGCTGGCTTGATACTCCTTCCTTTGCTGCTCAAGTCGCTTCCTTCTTTCCAACTCCTCCTGCTGGGCTGCTTTTGTCACAGCTTCCAACTGGTCCTCCCGCAGTAGCTTCCTGAATGCACAAACAGAGAACATATTACTCCAAAACAAAGTTTCTCTATGCAGCTTCTGTTAGCTTCGTTTTGCCAACTGGAATTAAAAACAACAACTGGTGCACAGCTTTTTCAGAAGGAAAGTTACAGGAAGGCCCAAAAACACCACAGGTGTCTCTATTTCAATAGAGACAATTCACTTACAGCTGCAGGGCAAGTGTTTAATTTTATACTAGGAAGGGGCTGGCATTGAAGATATTAATATATCTGATTCTGAAAGTTTTAATTGAAAGGTTGGGGGAAATAAGTTGCTGGTAAGTATGTGCTGTACTACAGCAGCTTGAAGCAAAGTATGCATGCAAGTTAGAATATACAGGAAATGGGTCACATTCATATGTCTTCAAGTTGCAAAGAGGTAGAAAACATTTTGTTTTAAAAATAAAAGGCTAATATAAATACCCCAAGTGGTTTGACATTTGAAGTATGGCATGGCTTCACAGGGGGCACACTGCTAAACAGGGAGGGGGGAGATCCCTTTGCTATAAATAAAGTTATCTAAAACAGAGAGAAGTAGCTTAGGACCTATGTGGTATAACTGGTATATATAGCTACATACTTTTGCTGGCCTGGTAACTCATCTATGAGCTTGTCATTCCAGAAGAAAAGGCAGAGGGAAATTTTGGTGTTGCCAGATATGGGCCACACTCCTAATGCTCTCTACTATCAAGATTATTACATTGGTACTTGGTTTTAGAACAGCTTAGTTTATGAACAACTTGGAAATAGAAAACTGCAAACCCGGAAGTAGGTGTTCTGGTTTGTGAACTTTGCCTTGGAAGCGGAACATGTTCTGCTTCTAATCAGAGGCTTCCTGTTGAGTCTGTTGGCTGTTGAGTGTCAAGCACCCAGGCAACACAGAGGTGATATTTGGAGCTTTTGTTTTTGCTAATTTTTGCGTTTTTGTTTGTGTGGCTTTTTCGGTTTTTTGACAGTGACTTGTTCTTTGTTTTATGGGACTGACTTGGGACTATGGCTTGGGACTTGTTTTTGTGACTGTGTGAAACCCAGTGCAGCTACTGATTGATTGATTGATTGATTGATTGTATGACTGCATAAATGGATAAAAGCCCCCCCCATCCAAACAATGACTATCATCAGTGCATGTAAGAATAATTTTTTTTTAATTTTTATCCTCTTACATACTGTCTTATTTATTTTATAGTACAGTACATTGATTATTGCTTTCATTTTATGAAACAATGGTTAGATAGTAAAATTCATGTTAAATTGCTGCTTTAGGGGTTGTTTTTAAAAGTCTGGAATGGATTAATCCATTTTGCATTACTTTCTATGGGAAAGCACACCTTCGTTTTAGAATGCTTGGGTTTTGGAACAGACTTCCGGAACGGATTAAGTTTGGGAACCAAGGTACCACTGTATATTGCTGTGGATAACACACCTGCCAGAAAAAAAGAATCTCAAAATAATTTTTAAAAGCATGTAATACTAATTAAAGCTCCAAAAGTGCTGTTGGTTCAAAGGAAAGAGCATCAGATTATGCCACTCTTTCATGGGATTCTGCAAGAACAGTCTCAAGGAATCAACCATCAATGATCACTTTTATCTATATGCCTTCTAAATTTGCCTTTCAATATTTTCCTTGTAATAACCACCAAACCTGCGATCTTCCCCTTCAGTAGTATCATTTCATTTCCATTTTAGCATATGTCTACAGCTCTTGAACACACCATCCTAAATTGGGTTCAAGGGACAGTAATAAACAACACTGATAATGACAATCTGTTAATTATTACGATACTTAAATCCTGTACACATTTTTAAAAAATGCTGTTCACCTTATGTTCCTCCTCATGTGAGAAGGTTTCTGAGCCCTCTTCTTTTTGGTGTCCTCAGAGGCCAGGCTCTTGTGCTGATTCTGCAACAGTTTCTCTGCCTGTTCACTCTGAGATGAGGTAGTTGAAGTAGAGCGTTGCCATTCCCCATCTTCACCATGTTGAAGATGATCACTGCCAAACACCGCTTCATGGGACTGGTCTGAAACAAAGAAAGTTAGAGTAAGTTGTACAAAATCAACTATTTCTTTCTTTCTCTTTCTTTCTTTCCTTCCACATGTGCTAATTCAAACCAAGAAGTCAAGTAACTTCTTGATCTTTATCAGTCCTTAAGATGCTGACACCCTCACTCACAAAAGAAATTGAGTTCTGGCAATAGGTTAGACATTTCTGACAGCTTCCACATGGTCCAATGCCACTTGAGCAAAATGATACATATATACCTATGCGTGTGTGTGTTGTTTGTATGTATATAAATACACACACACTACACATGGGAACTGACGTAATTACTATGCCACAGTTACCTCTTAAATAACCATGATATCCTGCCTGCTGAGGTTTTTTTCTTCCTTTTTCTTTATTTTATAAACACATACTGCTGGATTGGTGTGGAGTTGAACTATGTTAGGAGTGGGGAACCTCTGGTCTGTGGGTCAAGCATGGCCTGCTAAGCCATTTCTGGGAAGCCATGCAACATCATGTGTCAGGTGCTAAATAGGGCGGGACTTCAAAGGAACAATCAGAGGTTAAAGTGAGCTCCCAATTTGTTCCTTTGCTGGAGCAAGGCTTGCTCCCATCCATCTATCAGCTGATGGGCCATAGGAGAGAGGCATCTTCAAGGAATAGGAAGCAGTTTCCTGAATGGAACCAGAGGTTCAAAGAACAGCCCCTTGAAAGCCCCTTTCCAAGCAGCCTTGCATTACTCTTTAACACTCCAGTTTTCAGAGGTTTAACAAGCGGCATGGAAGTCAACACACAAAAGAATGTGAGTTTAAGGAGCAGGTGTCACTATGACATCAAGTGACTGACCACCCACCTGCCAATTCGGGCCTGCCAGGGTTTAGGGAGACTAAGGTCTGGACAGAAAAGTTCCTCACCCTTAAACTATGTGGAAGCAGCTCCACTTCCATAAATGTTACATTTGAATGGTCACATGTGGACAACTGTCATGTGTTAAAATAGCAGGACAAAGTGGAGCTGCATTTGTCAAGGGCTCACTGCATGCTGAAAATCTGTTTCATAAGCCAAAAAGCTGGTTGCTTTGGACTCTCAGATCGTACCTAAGGACTCAGAACCCCTTCATATCATGGCAAAGCATTTTAAATGAAATGATCTAAGTGCAAACAGCACCTATTTGCTCTATAATTTTACATTCCTACAAGGAACATGTGCAGCTGAACCAAACCTGACCTCTCCTCTCCTCTCTGCTCTTCTCTCTCTCTCTCTCTCACACACACACACACAGAGAGAAACACATACAGAGGAAGCAAAAGCTAGGTCATTCCTTGAACTTGTTACATTTTCTAGTACAGACACCGCCTTTAGGGAAGCATGCGGCAATAGAAATGTCACAACAAACAAGCCCACAGATTGCACTCATTTACCCCAAGGAATCCCAGTACTGGGAAGAGAGTCTAATTTCTTGGAAGTTATCAGACTAGAACTCTGCTACCCATGTTAAATAACATTTCTCTGGAATATTAAGTCGAAAAGTATGGTAATATTATACAAAGTGATTTTACACCCATGGCTTTTCCCTTTCATTCACAATTATATAACTAGATCAAAAGATTGGATAAAATAGGGCAACAGGAAGCAGCAATAGCAGCACACATGACCATATTCTGCAGGATGAGTCATTAAACCAATGACTTCCCCAGAGTCAAAAACAAAGCCATAGTTCATGCAGAATTCTGAAGGGCTGAAGAATCCAATATTAGAAGCAGACAGCTACAGCTAACACACATTCCCTTCACATATTTTATTTAATGAGTATTTTCAGAAATCAGAAATAGATAAAACCCTGGGACCCAGTAAAATATTTGTCTTGGTAGTTCTGATCCCTTCTCCCGACCGTGATGAAATAATAGCAATAAAAAACAAAAGGCTATACAGTGGTACCTCGGGTTAAGAACTTAATTCGTTCTGGAGGTCCATTCTTAACCTGAAACTGTTCTTAACCTGAAGTACTACTTTAGCTAATGGGGCCTCCCGCTGCCACCACCGCACAATTTCTGTTCTCATCCTGAAGCAAAGTTCTTAATCCAAGGTACTATTTCTGGGTTAGTGGGGTCTGTAACCTGAAGCATTTGTAACCCGAGGTACCACTGTACCTACTTCTCACATGCACACCTCTTCTCTTCTGTGCAACCCCGCTACCCATGGTCTACCAATTTCCTGTTCACCTGGAGTGGGATGAGGGAACAATTGCCGTCTGTGATAGTAACCTAACCAATGGGCAGCCACAACTTCTACAAACACACAAACTTCTAAACTTTTCAACTTAGATCTCCTATCATTTTGTCCTTCCCAATATACTGCTTTTCCATCATTTTGCCCTCTATGGGGTGAATGCTTATTAGGGCAAAAGTAACCTCTACCTGACAGTGGATCAGATACAACATGTCAGATGCATATGTGCATCTTTAACTACTTATCTCAGCTTTATGCCTAAAAATAGGTCCTGGGTAAGGGTTGGTTCAGACGTCCAGAAGAATGAAATGACAAAATGCTACTTCAGATTGCAGGCACAGGGAAATCAATTTTTTAAAAATAACTTCTCAAGGTAAACAAGGTAAACACAAAGCTCCTTGCAACTAGAACAGCAAGAAATGGGCCATTTCTCTCACTGCTATCTGCAAGCTTGAGGGGAGAGAGAGTTGTTTTGTGCTTCTAAGGAGTTCTTTATATTGAAGAACATTTAAACATAGTGCTGACTGTAGTTTAAAGTGGTACAGCCTACATTATACTACTACATTCTATTGTATAGGCCAAACCATGTAATACTAGCCCCTCCTGCAGCACCTTGGTTGGTCAAGGCAGCAGTGCCAGGTGAACTCCAGGTATGCTTTAGACTCTATCAATGAAAGAACTGTCAGTGCTGTCAGTGAGTCCCACTTGCAAAGGAACAATTGGGAACCAACTTCAAGCTCCCAGTGGTTCCTTTGTAGCCATATCCTTACTTGCCCTTCCATCAGGTGTGGGGGTGGATGGTTGTGGTTTGGGGAAAATGGCATTGTCAGCCAAACGGTGACCTATGCCTGGCCTAATTAGACCCGTGGACCAGAGGTTGCCACCCCTGCTCTGGAGTGTGTCTCAGAATCCTCTGCAACTCAAAATTTGTTTATTATTTATTTACATCACTTGTATAAGACCTAATCAATCACACCCTCTGGGAGGTTAACAAAAAAAGTTAAAAACCATTTAAAAATAAATAAAAACTTGCACTAACAATAAACAGAATAAAGCCAGGCTCAGTACAAAACTAACTAAATCTAGCAAAAAGCAAAACATATGAGAGCTAAAGAAAAAAGCCAAGCCTATTAAAGTGCCTGGGAAATTTTTTAAGGGGCTTCATGTCCTGCTGAAAAGTCCATTATGCAGGCACTAGGAAAGATGTTCTGAGGAGGTCATTCCATATCTGGGAGGATAAAAAGAGGAGTGGCAAAAGCAGAGACAACCATGGCATGCATTTTAAGACATTCAAGTGTGGGATTCCACAGTGAGAGGAATCCGCCCCCAAACAGGGAATTTAGAATATTCATTAGCACAAATAGAGAGGTATTTTGTTGTCTGTATTACACCAACTGAGATAAGGCATTCTAACCTCCTGCACAACCAAAAAATAAAAATGTGTGCACGAAGTGGAAGGAACTTTCCCTAGAAGCTGCTCACCTCACTGTTGTTTAAAGAAGCTGCCATCAGAGGAAAATTGCTCTACACCATTAAATGAAGAAGTTGGGGGTTACCAGAAGGAGAAAAATACATTTCCTACAACATCTCCTGCAATATGCAAATGTATGAAAATCCCTGTATTGAACAAAACGCAGACTAGAAATTAGGAGAACTTGAATTGCTCCAGTGACAAATTCTTTGCAAAAACAAGAAGAAAAGAGAAACCCAATTCACTACTGACCAAAGATGTGAAAACAACGCAAGTGTGACTCTTCTAGGTTCTATCTGCACAAACAAAATAATCAGATAAATTCACCTCTCACTAAGGATGGGAAGGGAGACGTCCCTGTGCCAGACCCTAGAAGTGCCAAGTCTGAAAAACCCTGAAGCTTTTATCAAGCCAGCTAATTAAAGAGCAGTCTCAAGCCTTCTGGCAGTTCAGTAGCTTTAGGTCCCTCCCACTCTGGAAAGGCCTAACAAAGAACTAATTACATAATGATTACATAAGATGACACACCTACAAAGTCCAAATGCACTGACAGAGCTACTCTTTCTGAGTATCATAGAAGGCAATAGGACCCAGATAGATGTATTACTCCTCTGTACATGGAATCAGAGCACCATCCTCAACAACCCCTCATACAGAAAAGGAGTTCTAGGATTCAGAACGAGTACAGTGGTGCCTCGGGTTACAGACGCTTCAGGTTACAGATGCCACTAACCCAGAAATAGTACCTTGGGTTAAGAACTTTACTTCAGGATGAGAACAGAAATTGCTTGGCGGCAGCAGCAGGAGGCCCCATTAGCTAAAGTGGTACCTCAGGTTAAGACCAGTTTCAGGTTAAGAACAGACCTCCAGAACGAATTAAGTTCTTAACCGGAGGTACCACTGTACACTGCTTTTGCCTACACTTATCATCTCACTGTCACTTCATTTCCTTTTTGCCAATTATTGTCTTCTCATTTTCATTCTCACTCTCGTCAGACTTCCACTTGCTTCCACAACTGTCAGAGACATTGTCTGCTAATGCTACTTTTTATGACTCTGATTCTCACACAGAAGAGCAGAATGTGCATTTTTCAAGACTTAGCCAAGAATGAATCCAAGGGGAAATAATAGCTAAAGTAAGATGGTGAGGGAAGAGGCAACACCAAAAAAAATGCAGGAAGCCCACATTTAAAAAGCAAAAGCAGCAGCAGCAGCATACACTCCGAAAATCTGGAACATCTAAAGGCCAACCTCAGTGACAGGCAATTTATCTTCTAACTCCAAGATTATGCAAGCCAACGAAGGCACCAAATACTCACGAGCTCTTATTCTGGCCTCGCTGCTGTACACAGTAAAGAGGCCTGAATTACATAAACACTAAAGAGCACTTATATAAGCTTTTATGAACGTGTCTCTAAATGACAACACTCACAAACCAAAAGAAGAAACCAGGTAGCTGATCTTACTAAGTGTTAATCATATATACACAATATGGACCAGGGCAACAGAAGAGAACATTATCCTCATCGTTTTTAGCCAGCACTACACCTTTTTGACTCAGCAGTAGGAAACATGTTTAACAATCTGCAAAACTAATTTTTATTCTCAGCCACAGCACAAACATTCTGGGATATTGTTGAATGCAGTGTGGTTAATTACTTGTCTGCAAAGCGATCTGAAAGCCACATGTGGCAGGAGAGAGATAAATGGGGGGGGGGGGAGAAACGACATTATTCTGCTACCCTACTAAAAGAAAAAAAAATATTACAACCTTTCCTACTACTATCTAAAATCTAAGCTCTTCCCCCCCCCAAAAAAAAAAAATAAAATAAAACCCTGTCACACATACATGTCTGAATTGGGTAATTAAGTCATCAGTTAAATACCAGAAGTCTGGAAATTTCCACTTTCAAATTTACAGCAATTAATTTGCAAAATGACATTTCTGCTTCAGTCATCTCACTCCTCTACTAACAGAGATAGGGTCACAGTGACCTAGAATATTTTTCAAGGCCTTCTCTGCTAGGGAATTTCAACAAGTGATTACTTTCATCAGATACACAGGAAGAATAAGAAACTGTACAGTACTTTCTGGCTGTTAGGTAGTTTTCTAAATACCCAGGCTAATTCCCCCACCCCCCAAAAGAGCAAAGTGCTATGAAAGGACCTGTTTTGCCTGAAGCACTTTCCAACTTCTCTCATATTAGAAGTCACAAGCATTCAAGTTGGGGCTTACTACCCTCTACAAATAGAGTATTTGTTCCAAGTGCTAAAATAGTGCACCTAAACTAGAAACATTCTGGCTCCTGTAGCCACATGTTGTAGATGCCTCCTTTGCTGCATTAGTGCAGATGCTATTATTATTTCTCTAGATCAACTAATATTCAGGGTCTGAAGAAAGGAGACCGAATTGTGAGGGGGGAGGTATTTTGTATTATGCAATGGTTACATAAGCTTTCATTTTCAGTAGGCAGTTGTTACAAGTCATAGTATTTGTTTTATAGTAGATTTTTCAGGGTGGTTAAAGGCAAAGAGAGGCCTCTTGGTGGCTTTGGAAATGTGCAGCACTAAGATGGAAAAAAGACCCTCTATTGCACACTCACATTTTGCTCCCAAACCAAGGAACCTGACACTTGACAACTGAGAGAGCTGCGTGAAAGATAAGATCAAGCAGTCCCTCCATTATCAAGTGCCCCATTTTCACGGCAAAAATTGGATAATGTGACTTTGAAATCACTAAATCCCAGCATTATTCTTTAAACTACTTGCAGTTTTTAGGTGGAATTCAAGCTGCAATTTATTTGATGTTCTGTCTGCACAAGCATATCAACTTGCCAGGTGGCATGGTCACCCCTCCCTTTTGCTGTTCGGAGGGCTCTCCCAACCCCAAAATTCAGGGGGGCACAGAGCGGGGGAAGAGGGGGAAGCCCCATTGTGCAAGTAGAAGTCATTGTATAGGGTTTTCACTGATATGTCTGTTAGGTGAATCCTGCCCTTTGTTAAGGGCAAAGATTACAATATTACAGCTTTGCAGTTAACCATTCACATAATGTTTCTTTGTGGGGAGGTACGCTTTCAGGACACGCTACTTAAGTCCCTCTGTTATGTACCCATGCCCAGCGCATATTGTTACAATCACCATATGTAAGCATCTATAAATTGCTCTATGTGGTAAGCCGTTTTTGCAGTGTGGAAAAATGTAGCCAGTAATTAAGCTTTGAGCTGCTACAAAAAACGACACAGGAGCCACCACATTGGAACATGCTATTGTATGGAACAATCTTCAAATAACATGCATAACCTTTCAATTGTAGCCAGAGTTGTGATAAACAATGCCTCAAAGGCAGATGAAAACAGGGAGGTTTTCGTGATTGATGAAATATTTGTAGATAATGTTATCATTGAATGTTATCATTAGCATTTTACGCTTCTGACAGTTTGAGAAACTAAGGCACTATGGCCAACTGATATCTTTTAAGACCACAAAGCCAGCATAAAGTTTGAAGAACCATGACTTCGCTTCCACCCCACCCCACTTTATATTAAAAACACCAGATCAAGCTTTCTTTCCCCCTTTCTTCTTTTCTTTACAGGTTGCTTCCCAAAGGGATGCGAGTGAGTGAGGGAAAGAAATAACTAACTTAATTGCCGTTTTCTGCTTCAAGATCAGTGAGAATTCCTCTGAAGTTAAGCAAGAAAGGCTAGTTTCAGAGGAAGATAATGAACATAACAAGTAGCAGACCCCCCCCCCCAAACAATAATGAATGCTTTCCTAGATCAAGGTTTTCACTGTGCAAGTTTAAAATAAAACAAAAACAGTATTTGAAACAACCTGGGTTACTTTTCCAAAAAGCAACAACAGAAAAACAAATGAACACCATAACGGCATTCATGTCTTTTTCTGCACTGTCTTCTCGCTTCCATCAGGAACATAATGTTTTTCTTAATTTATCAAGTGAGTTTCTTTAAAGTCTGCAATTTCAGGATGATTCCAGCAAAGAAATATTTAAGGCAACAATTCACTACTTCACCACATGGTGGAACAACAAAAGTTTGCAACACAATTTGCAAATCCCCAAGCAAGGTACCAGATTTGTTGTCCAGGCCAGCTAACTAAATGAATATCCCTTATTCTGCTGTACTGCAATCCCACAAAATAGAGTGGGCGTTCAAACTACTAGACACCACAGCCAAGTTGTCCTCTTTTTAAAAGGAAATTGATAGCAGAAGATAGTGAGGCGTGGTGTTAACACTTAGATTATATTTCATGAAAGCTGTAAAGTGAACCTGATTAATCAATAAAGATTATTAAAATCAAGTGATGAGGAAAGATTTATTGGAAGTATTGAGCAGTGCAGACATAGAGCTGAGGTCAAATTTAAAGCCTACCAGACTTACGACTTTGTGCAAATTACCTGGCCTATCTGCACAGCAGATTTCACATAATAAAATTGAGTTAATAAGCGCTCTGTAAGGTAGCGCTCTGTAGAGGTAGGCAACCTAAGGCCCGGGGGCCGGATACAGCTCAATCGCCTTCTCAATCTGGCCCATGGATGGTCCAGGAATCACAGTGTTTTTATATGAGTAGAATGCGTCCTTTTATTTAAAATGCATCTCTGGTTTATTTGTGAGGCATAGGAATTTGTTCATTATTATTTTTCAAAATATAGTCCGGCCCCCACATAGTCTGAGTGATGGTGGACCAGCCCACGGCTGAAAAAGGTTGCTGACCCCTGGTATAGTCATATAAGACCTCCTCAAAAGAAGCAACAATTTTTATTACACTGTGATAATACATAGACAAATTAGATAGTTTGATTATAATTTTCATATGCTGGTTCAATGTAAATCATTAAGTGCAGAGCACTATTTTCATGTTGATTTATCACTACATTAATGAATACTTTTAAAAGTCCATTGTAGTTTAAATTTAGTGTCATATATGGACGTGAGAGATGGTTTAAAACTAAACTCATTATTCTACATGCATTAGAGGGGATGCTCAGGGTTTTGCTCATGAATTTTTTTCCAAAAAAGTGTGTTAGTCTAATAAACTTTTCAGCTAGACAGCAAAATAAAGCCGCAGAATCAAAAGTTACTTCTTACTACAGAGTCAAAACAAAATGCTCAGTCAAGTCCTTGCAGCTCAGCATGGTCTGTTAGACTGTTATGTTACGCAAAGATGAGACAGCAGTAATTAGTACTGTACTCCAGTGGCTCCAGTTTTAATCTTTTTTTACAATCTAATTAAATTTCCCATTCCCAGAAATCATGGGCCTTCAACATTTATAAATTTCCTAGATCCTGAGGTTCTTCATTCCCTTTATCAAGACTGATCTCAAAGTGTCTTACTCCTGAAAGTATCATTCCTTTCTTAAATAGTAATTTGTAATTTAAATTTGCAATTTTGACTTGGACCCATAAACCAGTTAAACATTTGTTGCATTCTCGCCACTGGATTGTCTGTACTTTTTTAAACCATTCATAGAAAGATAAAACAGAGGCCAGCAAAAATACACATACACGTGATTACTCTTATCAGTTTCAAAATAAAGTCCATATAACATCACTCCTATGAGGAGTTTAAAAAATAAAGTACTTTATGCCTACCTCCTCTTTTATGAGTTTACTGGGAAGAAATCAGTTTTCTGAACTAGAAAGGTAAACTAGGTAAACAAGAAAGGCTGAACTAGGTAAACAGGAGTAATTGATAAAGATACAAAATAAATACCAGTGAGCATACACAACTAAATGAGATGTTTCAAACAAGACTTTTTCATAACAGAATTTCAGAACTTTTCATCTCCCATATATAACCTATTTGTAAGAAGGCAAACCTAATTCTCAGAATTCCAGGGATGAACAATAAAGTCTGTCGGAAGTGCAGTGTGTGCATACATAATGCACATACACTTCCACTATCCTGTCCTAGGAAATACAGAACCGGTAAGAACTCTCAGAACTGCAGAAGTATGTAGATTCAGATAGGGAGAAAACACATTAAATAACACATGCAAAATATGCCACATCCTTGCTCAGGAAAGCAACAAGTGCAAAGAGGCTGCAATATGAAATAATAATCCTACCAAAACAAATACAAGAGTTAATTGGTTGTTTTACTAGAATCCTCAGACTTAAAAAGTAGTAAATAGCCTTATACAGTGTTCAAGATTATACAGTCAGCCTCTCATGCAAGTCAAGACACTCAACTTCCACCAAATTATTGACTGCTGAATAAATAATGAATCTCAATGTATTGTTTTACAAAATATTATATTCCAACCACTCTCTCACAACACCACTGCAACACATCCGATTTCTAAAAACAATGAATTGTTTGCGAAATCAATGGAAGAGGAGTAGTAGATGGAAAGGAGACTTCCATGTCTTACCTGGGAAGTGCTGCGACTCATCCAAAAGGAGCATTTTGCTCAGTGTACACGGCTGACTGCAACACAACCTTCTTTAACAGCTGGTTCTGTAACTTCAGCAGAAGATAATATGGCAAACTGTCAACTACTATGAGCTATTCTAGCCCCAGACCAAATGCCTGAAGTCAATGAAAATAATTTATCATCTCTGCTTGGAATACCATAATCACACCAAAAATGTGCCTTTTGCTAAAATAGCAGAGAAAAGAGAGGAAACAGACTAAACAATGTCATGGTATTCGGATATTCTAATCAACAGCACTTAGCAATCTATCCTACAAACCTGTATTGAGCACATCCAGTGAATATAGATCCTGTAACTTGGCTGTGACTAAGAAGGGTCACTTACATAACCAATTAAATATGCCTAGGTTTTAGTCTATATAGCACTGGCACTTATTTTCTTTCCCAGCTCAGGTCCTCAAAGCCATGAGTACAAAAAAAAAAAGCCAGCAAGTACTTGAGGACCAATCACAGAAGCTATTCTGTCCTATTGACAGAAACTAGCATATGTGCTAAATTAGAGGAGGTACCCAACACTACTCCTGAAAAATAGCACAGTCAGTAAAACAAAAAGAAACCATGTACATTTTGGGAGGTCTCTTCTCTCTGGGGTGGCTGCTACAACAAAAGTTGCACGCTGTTTTCATCTGATATCATTTACTCAGCCCGCGATCCATTTGAACTAGTGGAAGAGAGCAGGAATAAAACGAAATCCTTACATAACTATTCAAACTCAACTGGGGCCCCACACAAGGGGAATTCTAACAGGCAACAGGAAACAAAGAGCAAGAGCTCCAGAAATTAACACCAGGGCTAAGAGGGTGGGGGTAAGTTAGCATATCAACATACTGGGAGCCATTAAAAAGAGAATCGTTGCAAGTTTAATTTTATTAACAGCAACACAAGGTGTTGCTAACCCAACACAATTCCATATGTGTGAAAACCAACCAATATGTGATCTCTGTAACCTAAATAGTGGCAGCAACGACCTATTGGCTTTAGCTCAAAAAATTATTTTTTTATGTGGAGTTGCTGAGGCCAACAGCAATCAAAGAACAGTGGAGAGGTCTGAGGCTGATGGGAGTTGTAGTCCAAAATGTATGGAAGGTACCAAGTAGGGGAAGGCTGTTTTCTAAAATACACTCCCACTACATAATGCTTCATTTCATAGTAGGCTTATTAAAAGCTATTCCTCTGTATTACATCTCATGACAAAATATTTATTTATTTTCCTTTTTTAATCCTATCCCAGGTATTTTCCCTCTGCTTTTAGTGACAGTACTGTCAGTACCGATACAAGATCTCTTAATGAGTAGACAGATGAAAGCTCTTTTTGCACCAGATTTTCCTGGCACATAAAGAGCCTTTTAAAATATCTGTGGTGCTTTCCAAGCAAGGCTCTCTCTTCTCACAAAGTCTGGAAAACCAGGGTTGCTCAAGAAGGGGCTTGCCTCCAAGGGCTTGAGTATACAGTCATACCTCGGGTTACAGACGTTTCAGGTTACGTTTTTTTGGGTTATGGACGCGCCGAAACCCGGAAGTACCAGAACGGGTTACTTCCACGTATCAGCGGTCATGCATGCACAGAAGCGCCAAATCACAACCCACATGTGCGCAGACGCGCCACTGCGGGTTGCGAACGTGCATCCTGCACGGATCATGTTTGCGACCCGAGCGTCCACTGTACACATTTTTGTGTACACACGGAACCTTTAGAACTGAACCCCAGCATAAGACATGATCTTCCTGTAGCCATCCATCTGGACGCAAATTTAAAAAGCAGCACAAAAGAAAATGGATACAAAAAATGAAGACAAGATATGAAGTTGGCACACACCAAAGAAATAAGAACGTCTACTGATTTCAGAAGGCTTTGGTTCCAGCCCATTAAAACACATGCAATATGACCACACGATTTACCTCTGCTATACTCTTTTATTTCTCAGACTGCTTCAGGCTGCAGTCTTTTATTTCCCAGACTGCGACTCTCTTAGGAAGTATCCATAAGCAACCCAAGAATAATAAATTCAGGAGTACATAATAGGGGGTTGGTGGGGGGCTTTGTTGAGTCAGCAATGTGTTGAGTCAGCAATATTTACTGATTCCTTGCTTTAAGCTAGAGAGCACTTACTACAACTGATAACTCTATAGACTATATAGGGTTCTAGATGTCAAACTTCCACAATCAAATGTTTTGATTTAATAGTATAATACTGGTCAAAAGTTGTCTTAGAAGTATGATAAATGCACATATGGTCCTTGATTTTATTTAATTAAAAAACTCCAATCCAAAATTATAAAATAAGGAGACAACAGCTCTTATTAAATATTTTAATCAAAACCAGGATGTTATTTTCAGTCACAGCCTCTCCTCCTAAGTTAAACTGATAAGCACTTTCACTCAAAAGTGTGCATTTTCCAGTAAAAAAAACAACAAACCTTTGTGAGCTTAAATTACACTTCTTTTTCTTTTTAAATTAGTTTTTTATTACAATATGGTGTCCTCCAGGTGTTGCTGGACAACGGTTCCCATCATCCCTGCCATGTTGGCTGGGGCTGATGGGAATTGGAGTTCAACAACATCAGGAGGGCACCATGGTGGCTACTCCTGCGGTGTTTGTGAGGCACTTGTTTCAGTTAAATGTGTTTGGGGTTTTAGTTTTACACTGCTGAATGAAAATAAATAGTGTGCAACTGCAATTAAAGATAGGTTAGTAGAAACGAATAAATCACTGCAAGAATAATAGAACAAGAAATAACAAATTAATTTCAAAAGGAAAAAAAGTTTTCTTCATAATGGTGTTTCTGATCAAAGTGTAACAGAAATTGGAAACAAACAGAAGATATAAGAGAGAGATTTTTCATATCCACAGAGAGCACAGTGTACTTTTTTGTTAATTTGAACTCGCAGGCTTCTACAGTGTATATATATTACATTTTTTATGCTCAAGAACAATTACCAACAAGAAATGGAGGCGGTGACTACCTGCATACACAGGGGAGGAGGAGAGAGAAGGATGAGTGCTCTAGAATAGCAACATATGTACTTTAAATTCCATTATACGAGGCAAAAAAAAAAAAGGAAAAGCAAGCAGCTGGTTACACCACCATGACAGAACAGCAAGGCTACAGAACCCGTCAGCAGATCTGAGGCAAAGAGAACTTTGGCATCATTGCCTCCAAGCAAATGCAAGTCATTTCTCCAGGTTATATAACATTGTCTAATGCTGCCAGAAGTTGTTCCGCTTTCTCAAACAAGTGATTTATGCCAAAAAAAATCGTAAGGAGACAAGTGAGGAGAGGCAACACCATCATCAAGATTTTTATGACCTTTCTCCTCCTCAGCCCTAACCTGAAATAAATCCTTATAGATTTTTAAAAAGCAATACGACCGCAAGTGTTGTCTGTCTGTGAAACCCTGAGGGGGCCGAGATGAAAGTTCTCGTCTCCCTTCCCACACCAGCATTCAAGCCACACCCCAACTATGATAACTTAGGTAACAATAGATAACAGTTTCACAGCACTAATTAAATTTCTAGAATTAGCAAAATAGGCTCCTAGCCACCTCCAACTCATATCATGCCCCTTATATTCCTGTAAGTTTGGCTAAGGACTTTGGTGCCCTTTTCCAGACATCCCTGCCACAATAAACTCTTCTGAGAAGGAAGCAAGCTTACAAACTCATCCCTAGCAGATACGAATCAAAAAGAAACAAGCAGTTTAAGTACAAAACGTTCTCCACAAAACACAGAGTAGAGTGTTTCTTTCGGGGGGGGGGGAACCAAAACAAAAATGTTGTCACTTTGCTGGTACAGAACAACCAGTTCAAAAGAGCCAAGAGCCAACAGCAGAATTTACCAATATCCACACTGGTTCTTAATTCTCACAGAACTACTGTGCTTATGTACTTCTTGTTTCTGGTCCAATCACTTTCATTTCTACTAGTTTAACTGTGGAGCTTAAATGCTAAAAATGATGTGGTTTATTTTACAAAACAAAAATTATACCATAAAACACATACAAGCACTAAGATGTTTGAGTTTTTTTTAAAAAAGGTAAAGGACCCCTGGACAGTTAAGTCCAGTCAAAGTGACTATGGGGTGTGGTGCTCACCTCGCTGCAGGCCGAGGGAGCTGGCGTTTGTCCACAGACAGCTTTCTAGGTCATTTGGCGAGCATGACTAAACCGCCACTGGCGCACGAAGGACTGTGACGAGTGCCAGAGCACACAGAAATGCCATTTACTTTCCCGCTGCAGTGGTACCTATTTATCTACTTGCACTGATATGCCTTCAAAATTGCTACGTTAGCAGAAGCAGGGACAAAGCAACGGGAGCTCACCCCGCTGCGCGGATTCAAACAGCCGACCTTCCAATCAGCAAGCCCAAGAGGCTCAGTGGTTTAGACCACAGTGCCACATTCACATTAACCAAGGCATTGTTGGCATCTATCTGTCTCAAGAGACAATGAAAGAATATGCCTTTGGCTGCTGTGGCTGTGGAGACCAATATGGGAGAGACATACTGTGTTGCATCTGGGGCAGATTAAGGTGCCCGGTTTCACTGGCACAGATGCACCATGGCGTTTATTCTCTCTGTGTTCCTCCCAGTGATCATTCCTCCTCTGGCCGTTGCTGTGGATACATGACCTGACTCCTGTCTCCAGGCACAGGGGTCGTCTGCAAGGGATTCCCACACAGTGGAGTTAATGCTGGCAGCCTTCATATCACACTTGTAGACATCTTTGTAAGTTGGTCTGCCAACAGGCCTGGTGCCTGAAGCTAGCACATCCATGGGGATCCTGCTTTCTTTCATTGTGTGGAAACTGACCAAGACAGCTTAGACCAGGGTGCCCAAACTTTTTTCAAAGACAGCCAGATTTGATGAAGTGAACATGCGTGAGGGCTGGCCAAAGTTGTTCAGCTTTCTTTACAATTTTACACATATATTGCCACAGGGGCCGGATTAAATCGATCGGCAGGCAGGATTAGGCCCCGAAACAGACTTTAGACATGCCTGGCTTAGACATTGCTGACAGAAGTGTGAAAATGATGGGAATGTGGGTTTGGTAAAACACCTCTGTCTGAGACTCTGTCCTTGCCATGTGATGCCCAAAATCTTCCTGACACAGCACATATGGAAGACATTGAGATGTCGCTCCTGGCAGCTGTAAGTTGCCCACAACTCCCTTCCATAAAGCAGCATGTTCAACACACAAGTCTGGTAGACCTTCATTTGGGCATTGGACATTAGCATTGCATTCTCCCATATCCATTTGGAGAGGCGAACCATTGCCATAGCTGCCTTACCAATACACTTGTCCAGCTCAGCGTCAGTGGAAGGGTTGCTGGTTATGGTGGAGCCAAGGTAGACAGAATCATCTGCCACCCCAAGCGTATGGTCACCAATGCTGATGCTTTCAGTACTTCTGCTGGGTTTCAGTCCTGTCCTAGGGCTTCACCACATGTTTAAGAGTTCTTAAGCTCATCAGGGGAGAGAGGAACATCCAGCTCCTCCAAGACAAGCAGAGTCTGAATGCAGGCAATTGCTATGCCAAAGACCATTTCCCTCCACAAGTACAGTTCTTGACAGTGCTATGCTCATTGCTTCACCTGCTTGCTGCAATTTGTGATGATCTCTACAGACAAAGTTTTCAACAGTGCAGTTTTCCTGATTGTTGCTCCAATGGCTTTCTTCATGCCTTTGTACATTCTGTGAGTATTGTCACTGTCAGCAGCAAGTTGAATCCTCTGATATGACTTTAGCCAGTAGTCATTGGCACACTGTCTAGCAATCTGCTGGGCAACACTCCTTGCCTTTCTTAGTGCAGCAAGTGTCTCTGCGCAGTGCACACACTTGTAGCTCACAAGGCAAGTGCTAAGTTATGCAAAGGTTACTCAGGGAGATGAACTTTGCACCGTGCTTCCCCCAGAAGGAAAGGATATGACAAAATCCTTACAAGGTGATCTACTTAAAAATTAGAGAGCTGAAGAAAATGAGCCACCCACCAGTCAGCAATACCCACTTTGTTGTATAACACATAGAACTGTAAAAGTTTAGGAACAATGTACTGTTAATGTTAATGTTTAGGAATAATGTACTGCACAAACAGAACAAACGTATTTTAAAATATGTCACAAAGCCTTATCAGTTTTATAAATCTTCCACACTACAGAAAAATCTTACCTACTCCTCATCTAAAAATAAAAGCAATACAATTTACAATTAGTTTGACTGCAAAGGGACTAATTTCCTTCTTTTCTTTTTACTAGTTTCTAGTTAAGCACTTAAAACATACAAAAGAGCTCAAAAGGACATAATGCAAGAACTTACTTAGTCTTCATGGCAGCTTATATGCTGCCCTATCACAGAAGAAATCACAATCACATTATCTAAAATGCAATTTCTGGTAATTTTTGGTACACAGTTGAGAAATGAGGGATAATACTCCAGGCGAAAGGGCTCACCATCAGATGAAAGTATAAACTGTTGGTAGTTATAACTTTTATAAGCAGTGCAGAACAGAATAAATAGCTCTACCACTTAAGCTAGCCCACTAATTAGAAAAAGAGCACATCATATTGACTACATACAAGACCAGGGGAGGGGCTATTTTACTTGAAGTAGGAGAAGTTGATTTAGTAGGGACAGCTCATTAATCAAGGGCCTCATTAACAGAGAATAGAATGCAGCCCAGGTCTAAAACATAAGGGAACTGAAAAAAATGTATCAGAGTTACAGTTAACTGAACTGCAATGAAGATAGGGTCGCCATATTTCAAACAGTGAAAATCCAGACAGAAAAGTTGTTGCGGTATGGCAACCCTACATGAAGATAGCATAAAACTGTACTTGAAAACATGTGTTTGTAGTTTCGGGGTCCTTCTGGGTTCACTGTTGGCCCTTTATGCCCAGGCTGTGATCAGAAGTCCCTCTGCTCAGCTGGAAGTTGTGGTGGCCAAGCTGTTAACCTCTGATCTTTAAAGTACTTTGGGCTGTATTCAACTCACATTTGCTCAGAACAGAGCAGTTGAAATTAATGATCATAACTTAGGTCTATTAATTTCAGTGGGTCTACTCTCATTAAAAGTTAGCTGAATACAATCCTATATGGTTCAGGACCAGGGCATCTGAAGGACAACTTTCTCCCTTTTGAACCTGACCACATATTAAGATAATATTCAGAGGATCTCCTCTCAGTTCCAAATTCCATGTTTTAAGGAAACAAGAGAGATGGGTCTGCAGTTAGTCCAAAACAGAAGAGAAAAAAGACCTAGCAATGAGCTCCAATTTAGAGCTACTTCAGGAAGGAATGATGAGAGAGGGGCTTTTCTAATAACAGAGGATACTGATTCCTAGAGTTGAATTTGTTGCAAGCAGATGCAACTGCAGGAGTTCAGTTAGCTGTTGTAATGAAAGGAAAATTTTAGAAAAATGAGATAGGGGAGAAGCACAGACAAGAGAAACTGCTGCTGGCCAAGACTCCATTTTGAAGTGAGTGCTCTTGCTTTTCCAGATGTGCAACTACTCCTTCCCTCTCCCTCAACACACACACCATGAACAGAAACCATTTAAAAAGCAAGCACAAAGCAGCAGAGGAGGAGAAGCTAGAAGAGGCATCTGAATGCACCTTGAACAACAGGTAAAAATGGAGGACTTGCCTTCCTCTTTTTCTCTAGTCTTGAGTCAGGACTGTGCATGTGACATGATTCTGCAGGAGTGCAGAAAAAAAACACAGAATGTAGTATAGGGTGCAACACTTGAAGACTAAATTAAGCCAATCTAATAGCATAAATAACTGAATCATATGGAATCATAGAATTGTAGAGTTGGAAAGGACCCTGAGAGTCATCTAGTCCAACCTCCTTCAATGGACTTATGGATATCCATAACTGCTAGTCACAGTATTAAACTGAACCGGAATACAGGATACTGAAGACAACAAAAAGCTATCCCTTTCATTGTGAGGTTTTGCTAATGCAGGGGGTGGGCCAGTACTGGAAACAATAAATACAGATCAAAATGGGCCTTTGATCCAATATTCTTCCTGTGCTCTTATGTCCTAACAACTACAACACTAATTTGCCACACAGAGAAGGACGCAAGGCAGGAATTACCGTACATGCTAAACTTAGCTTGTATGGGGTTGTAGTTTCTTTGGACCATGAGTCCTCATTAGCCTGAGCTTGCATGTAACAAGCCAGGCTCTGGTTTCTTCTTGGCTTGTATTTCCCCCTGTATGGCATAGTCAAGAGCGGCGAAGAGCAAAATTCAGGTTAAACCAAATAAACAATGTCTTAACTATATTCAACTATATTTGTGAGCTCTACATGTGGGTAACCCCTGCTGAAATATCAGGAACCTGGATAAAGTTTCCAGCAGTTTTGGGTGGGGCATCAGTGCTCTGCATAGCTGCTGCAATTTCCCTTAATTACCAACACAGAGTTGATTATATAGAACAGTCAAGATTGTAAAACTATGCGAATAAGAGGAAATAATGCACAGACTGAGTAGATCTGTAAAATTTAGGCCACAAGTGACAGCTTTCCTTGGAACAGAATGTTAATATACGTAGCAAAGTACACACAGCCGTAGTTTTAGCCTTGTGCCCTTTCATTCAAATCTGAGGTCTGGAGAAGCCAAATATTTAACAAAAAAGGTGTAACTGATGCCCTCACAACAGACATGCCTCAGACACATAGTAACAATACACACAACGTTCTTCTCAAAATGGATTGCTAGACAGGGGCTTCCCCAGCAGCTGCAGAGCAAAATAACTCTGCCCTGCTCACCCAGATTTGGATACAGTTTTAGCTACAGCAATGCAAGTTGCCAATTCAGGACTGGGCTGTCACATTATATAACCTACTGACTTAAATGTTCAAAAACTGGTACAAATGTTCAAAGACCTGTACTCGCATAAATTCCACAGTGAACAAATCTGCCTCTTATATAAAACCTAATGATTTATTCACCAGATTTAAGAGTGCCGGGAAGCACATACAAAAAAGCATTCATGGACTCCCTTGCCCATTACTCACCATTCTCATCAAGTAAATCCTCTTCATCATCCCCATCATTGTCCTCCTCCATTGCTTCATCCTCCTCTTCCTCCTCCTCCTCTTCCATATCCTCCTGCTCCAAGTCCGGGTCCACGTCCGGATCACTCCCTGAGATTGACTCGTCCGACATGATTCCCAATAGCACTCCTTGTGCATTACCTGCTCATGATCTGTGTTAAGGCAGCCCTACAAAAAGAGCAAGAAAAAACATGAGGAAATTAAAACCAAGCACAATAGATTGCATAGTATGATATAGCTTAACCCCAGTTCGTTGTAAGCTTTCCAGACTTAACGGTCGCTAACTGGACTTTTTGTGAGCAGTGATAGCCATTAACATCAGAGGAAGAAGATATTAAAGAATAAGGAGTACAATGTCTTCATCCAAACTGTATGTTATAGGTTACAGATGAGAATGTTAATGGTATAACCTGGAGAAATGACTTGCATTTACTTGGAGGAAATGATGCCTAAGTTCTCTTTGCCTCAGAACTGCTGCTGGTGGTGTAACCAGCTGCTTGCTTTTCCATTTTTTTGCCCCGTATAATGGAATTTAGAGTACAAACATGTTCCTATTCTAGAGCACTCATCCTTTTCTCTCCTCCACCCCTTCCATTTTTATTAGTACAGTGGTACCTCGGGTTACATACACTTCAAGTTACAGACTCCGCTAACCCAGAAATAGTGCTTCAGGTTAAGAACTTTGCTTCAGGATGAGAACAGAAATCGTGTTCCGGTGGCGTGGCAGCAGCAGGAGGCCCCATTAGCTAAAGTGGTGCTTCAGGTTAAGAACAGTTTCAGGTTAAGTACGGACCTCCGGAACGAATTAAGTAGTTAACCTGAGGTACCACTGTAATTGTTCTTGAGCATAAAAAATGTAATATACATACAGTGTAGAAGTCTGTGAGTTCAAATTAACAAAGAAATACACTGTGTTCTCTGTGGATGTGAAAAATATATCTTTTGTATCTTCTGTTTGTTTCCAATTTCTGTTACCCTTTGATTAGAAACACTGAAGAGGCCCCCCACCCTTGCTTCTTCTTGATTTCTCATTGGCATTTCATATCACTATATCCTCCTGGATCGGCTCTGGGGATGGGGACACTGTATTACAGTGGTTCCTTTTCTAGCTTCGGGACTGGAATTGGGAAAGTAGTATTATTGGGGAGAGTGCCTTTTTGGGATGCCACAGGAAGCTATATTATGTCCAGTGCTATTCAATATCTACATGAAGCCATTGGGAGCGGTCATTAGGAGTTTTGGGGCGAGGTGCCACCCATATGCTGATGATCCACAACTCTTATTTCTCCATAAAATACAAAATTTAAAATACTAAAAGAGATTAAAATTACCTCAACTTTATATTAATATAACACCCCTCAAAGGGACGCAGGTGGCGCTGTGGGTTAAAAGCCTCAGCGCCTAGGGCTTGCCGATCGAAAGGTCGGCGGTTCGAATCCCTGCGGCGGGGTGCGCTCCCGCTGCTCGGTCCCAGCGCCTGCCAACCTAGCAGTTCAAAAGCACCTCCGGGTGCAAGTAGATAAATAGGGACCGCTTACCAGCGGGAAGGTAAACGGCGTTTCCGTGTGCGGCTCTGGCTCTGGCCAGAGCAGCGATGTCACGCTGGCCACGTGACCCGGAAGTGTCTCCGGACAGCGCTGGCCCCTGGCCTCTTAAGTGAGATGGGCGCACAACCCCAGAGTCTGTCAAGACTGGCCCGTACGGGCAGGGGTACCTTTACCTTTACCTTTAACACCCCTCAAAACAATAACCATAACGACTTTGTATATTTGGGGCAAAATAAGAAGCAGAAAGTTCACATATTCTGAATATATCAAAATCTGGAGTTCACAAACATGTCCTGGTTGCTTGTCACTTCTCTATCCACAAGATATCATATTCTAATCAGAGTAAGTAGAGAAATGGTGGCACAAAGAGTAAGAAAAAGCAGGGAGAAAAACGCAGGAGACAGAGAAGCCAGTTACAAAACAACTCTTAAAAAGATGCAGTGCTAAATTCTGATGTTTATGGTTCTCAAAAGCTGCTTATTTGTTTTTTTAAATTGGCCTTCCAAAAATCTGCCTTCCAAGTGGAAGATGAGAGAGTGTGTCTATTTTTTGAACATAAATAACCAGGTTGAGTCGAGATCTTCAATTGTACATAAAGATGTCATCTCCTACAAAATCCACACAGCTGAGTCAACCAACCCACCTGGATTTAAACATCCTTTCAAAAAGTGCAAACAGCCCTCTTCAGTTTAGAGGTGACATGTATCTGGCTACAGCAAAACACATAATGCTTCCAAACCAGGTAGCAAGGACAAAGTGACAACAAACCATCATTTATTAACAAACTCCTAATAAATGTCTCATGGTTTCAGCCTATTTGTTATAAAGCACAATAGCTGAAAATAAGGATTTCAACAGGCAAATGTAATGTTACTGCATGGTTTCAGATAAAATCTTTAATTGCAAACTAGATTAGACTTTCACAGACAAGTTTCATACCAATAAGATGTAAGTAAACACTTGTAAGGTTATCAGCTACAAGACCCTTGGCAAAAGAAATACATTTAAAAACTAACTAAATCCCACTGATTTTAAGGGAATGTACATTAGCTTACATTAATGCAATGCTCAATGGACTAGTTCACATTTAGCTTATTAATATGCTCTGACAACCAACTCCTCAACTACAAGGCTAAATAAAAAGTTAAGTAACCCTTAAGTAACGTCCTTTGAGGGTTTCGTCGGTTTCGTCATGTAATCAGCCCTTCACGTCTGTACCCTCATCCCAGTTCCTACTAGCTAGCCTATTTCAGTTGCATAAGCAGTGCTTTTCTGGAGGGCTTCCAGCTAGCCTGGCAAACTTCAAATATACAACATTAACACTGCACCACAGGCAGGTAAGAATTACAGACATTAGCCTGCCCTCATTTCTCACACAAGCTTGACCCAGTTCAGAACCATCTACCAAGGAGAATTACATAATATGTCCAGCTAACACCCACATCTCAGGTTTTATGGGTAGGCTATTCCATCCTACCCCTACCCCACACATTCAGCATTTAACTGCTGTAGGTAGTGCTCTTTTCAAATTGATGAACAAATTACCTTCAAATGAATAGTCATAATTAATCTAGACTTCCCAACCGTCTCTTACTAAAACCATCTTGTCATCTACCTAGTATAGCGGGACACACACAGCAAGCTGGTATCTTTCAGAAGGAAATGGAAGAGGGGTTTATATGGGTTTATACACACACCAAGAAATAAGTAGCACCCTCAGAATTTAATGACGAATAACGTGTGATGTGGAATAACTTCTAAAAATTTTAAAGTTATGAGAAACAGAACCAGGTACAAGGTAAAGAACTGGGTAAATAAATTCTACTTTCTTCCATAGGAAAAGGAGATAATATCTTACTTGTTATTTCTTGGAAGGCAAAGGTCTAGTATTTAAACATCAGTTTCAGGTCTATGATGGCATCTATCAGCATACTATTATGTATCATTCTGGGGTGGTTTTAGTTTATCAATTGAAAAATTGTAACTAAAGACGAGTACTACGAACAGGGCTTACTTCTGGATAAATATGGATGTGAATTTCTTTAGGCTTGGCCAGCCTCACTTTATTCAACAGTCCTGCCTCCAACTAGCAACATACTGATTGGCACTTGAAGCATTTTGCTCTTCTATCTCATTACCAACACTAGGATGCAATGCAACGCCAAGTTAAGCACACCTATTCTTAAATTAAATAGGCTTAGCTATGTCCAACTCTGAATAGAATCAGGTTGCACAGCCCCTTGAGATAATCAAACTGCTAATTTTGCAACCATTAGAATTTAATAAGTCTCAGTGCTTTCTTTGGAAACAACTTCGAGCAACAGAAAACAGTAGCACTAAGTATCCAAAGAAGAAAAGTAAACTAAATAGACAACAATGGCCTGCCACAGTGATGTTGAACAAAACTAGTGACTTAGGAGGAGCAGACAGCAAATTCATTTTATCAGCCAATGATGAAGAATGGGAAATAACTATAAATACTGCACAAGGAAGTATTATAATACAAAATTGTTTTGAAAGAATAACTTAATAGCACTGGGCTGCTATTGAACAAAAATTATTACCGCAAGCAAAGCAAAATATGCAAATAGATACAAAATGTGGGCAAAGTGGTAATGTTCTAGCACAATGAAGGATCTAGATCGGGGTAGTCAACCTTTTTATACCTACCACCCACTAATGCATCTTTCTTGATGGTCAAATTTCCTTACTGCCCACCAGTACTCAATGGAAGGAGGATTCAGCTTGCGCCGTAGAACCCCACCTAGGATCCTGAAACACCCACTAGTGGGCGGTAGGGACCAGGTTGACACTCCCTGATCTAGATGTTACAAAAGGTAGTCTACTGGCTTTGCATTTACAGACACATCCAATACATAACACTGGAGGTAACAGTGCCATTCTGCACAGCATTAATTAGGTCTTTGCTGGAACATCAACTCTACATTGGTTGCTATATTAAGGATTAAATAATAGCAACAACTAGGGTTCTTTTAAATGTTTGTGGGATCTGTTGTGAACTGCCCTGAGATTTTCAGCTGAAAGGCAGTTTACTCTTAAATACTGTTATTATTTATTTAATAAATATCACCACCACCAAAAAAAAAAGGAGAATATTGCACTAAAGTCTGTGGAGGATCTGGAAGGTAACAGAGAAGGATAAAAAACTGGTATGGTTATCTTAGGAGAAATGTTATGGAGTGGTGGACATGATAATAGTTTTGTGTGTGTTTAAATTCTACCAAAAAAAGATCATCTAGGGAAGAGAGTAGGTAGGCTAAGAAATAAAATATTTCCTAGGAATAAGACTTTGGTTAGAAAGAAAGAAAGAAAGAAAGAAAGAAAGAAAGAAAGAAAGAAAGAAAAGAAAGCTCAATAACTTTGCCCCCCCCCAAAAAAAAAGCTCAATACCTTTTGTGTCCAGACAGAACAGACTGGGTAACAAATAAAATGTTGTCTGACTGATAAAATTCCTAGTAACACAATCACCCCCTTTTCACTTCTACATTTTGTAATAGGTGGACACTAATAATATTAATAATAATTTTATATCCTGCCCATCTGGCTGGGTTTCCCATACTCCCAATAAATAATTTGAGCATCTATACATTATTTAGGTTATAAAGCATTACAAGTGACAAGAGTCCTTGCTCAAACTTTGGCAGTAAGTAACATTTTAAAATGGTACCAGCCTTCATGTAAGTCAATAGAGCAAGACACTTCTGCATGCAACTGATTGCAGATTTGGCCTGGGAGCAATTCACCATAAGTAGATTGCCTTTTGCTGCAAAAGATCTGAGTATTCTCTCATTAAGAATCATTGCATGTGCTTCATTCAACTATGCCTAACATAGCAAGGGATGGGGTTAAATCCTATATGGTTAGCATATATTTTCTTCAGATGCTACTAAGATTGGTAGTCAAGCTGTATTTTACACTTACATGCATTTCCTCATCAAACATGTAATTTGAGTTAAAATTGGTGTGCACAAGATTGCCGTCTAAAACCTTGACTAATCTCTTCTTCGTCATCTGCAACTTTCTAAAAATGAATTGCCTAATGATTCTCTTTTCTCCAAACTTTTCAGAAGAAAAACTTGAAATATCTCTTTTCATTAAGGCAGGAGCTTCAAGACCACCAGACAGTGGTTTTCTACAAAGGTAAAGGTAAAGGTACCCCTGCCCGTACGGTCCAGTCTTGACAGACTCTGGGGTTGTGCGCCCATCTCACTTAAGAGGCCAGGGGCCAGCGCTGTCCGGAGACACTTCCGGGTCACGTGGCCAGCGTGACATCGCTGCTCTGGCCAGAGCCAGAGCCGCACACGGAAACGCCGTTTACCTTCCCGCTGGTAAGCAGTCCCTATTTATCTACTTGCATCCGGAGGTGCTTTCGAACTGCTAGGTTGGCAGGCGCTGGGACCGAGCAGCGGGAGCGCACCCCGCCGCAGGGATTCGAACCGCCGACCTTTCGATCGGCAAGCCCTAGGCGCTGAGGCTTTAACCCACAGCTTGAAATATCTCTTTTCATTAAGGCAGGAGCTTCAAGACCACCAGACAGTGGTTTTCTACAAAGGGTTTATTAAATACCGGTATGTTCCTCTGTGCAGAAAGAAGTATGGCTTAAGGTATTATTCTATAAATCAGTAGCTACTGGAATACTTCACTGAGACTAAGAAAGTGACTCTTAATCAGACCTCCCTTGATGAAACAATGCTCATTGGTGAAGGCATTGTTGTAAACATCTCCTTACTGAGGAAATGCATTATTTTAAGATGGGGAAGGGCAACCTTTGTCTATCAAGGGCTGTATTCCATTAGAAATAATCCACTGGAGGGCTCTGCATGCTGCTGAAGGGCAGGGCCGAACCAGGAAGTGGGTGGCACCACTTCCTTTCCCCTCTGTTGATCCCCTTTCACCTTATCGCTCTCTTGCCCTCATATTGAAAGCTAAACCAAAAAGTAACAAGAAGGCAGGCTTAAGTAACTCTAGAGTAGTTTTGTACCTTAGGTACAAATTTAGTACATAGTATCTTTTTTTGTTCCTTCAAATCAGGTATTAATGGAAGCCTAAGGCAACTTTAAGGAGCATAATTGAAAGACACACTGCAAAACATTGTGTGGAGTAGATTACTGTAGTAGTCATTAAAATACTCTTGGTAAATGAAACAGAAGGTATAAAAGAATGTGAACTACCATATCAGGAAAGAAACAAAAAATACTTTTTAGATGTACAAGTCCTGCATGATGTGGAACTTTCAGACTAAACCTCCAGAGAAAACCTTATGCAGACAAATATTTATTTCAGAACACACACTTTGGCTTTGCCCTACCGCTTCTGCCTTCCTGTCAACACATCTAACAACAATACTCTTTTATAGTAGCCTATGAAGCACAGAACATTTTGAATGGGCACATTCAGCAACAGGATTTAATCTGATTCTCATAAAATATACCAGCAGGCTAATAAACCTGTCAAGAGATGTATCTGGCATGCTTCCCTTGTTTTAAAGACAAAATTAGCGTTTTAAAGGAACCAACATTCTATATTTTTAAGAAGTCTCAACCAGCAGTTTTGATCTGGGTCATACTCTGTATTATGCTCCTGAATCATTGTAAACTGTAATTCATCCAATAGTGCTATAAGAGCAGATGTAGTCCTCTCATCACAATCAGGGACTTTGCTGTCCAAATTATTCCCATCCCCCTCCATATCCAGCACAAACACATTGCCTTTGCCTTTAAAGCTATCTACTGCATTCCCTAACCTTATCTTCTTGTTTTCAGTATTTCCTGGTATATTCCAGCCTATGCCTTTTGTTCCTTAAACTCTTAATACCCATAGCTGTCTCTTGGTCTCTTAAGAACTCTAACATCCTTCCTGGCTAGGTTCTACCCCTGAAACGAACTCAAAAGAGCAGTACACAATGCAACTATTGCATTGGGAGGCTGTTTGGTTGAGGAATTGTCTGGTTTTGGAGTCGAGATGATCATTCCACAGCTCAAGTGCCACTACCAAAAAGGTCCTCTTCTTGGTAGCCACCCACCTCACTTCATTTGGCAGGAGCACCCAGAGTAGGGCTTCCAAGTAGATCAGGGGTTGGTGAACCTGAGGCTGGATGCCCATCTGTCATGGATGCTTTAGTTGAGATTCCTGCATTACAGAGGGTTGGACTAGATGACCATTGGGCTCTTTCCAACTCTACTATTCTATGAACCTCTAATCCATTGTCTCTACTTGGCCCATGAGGTCATTTTCCCCAAAGCATGCCCACCTGCCATCATATGTGACTTCAAATGTGGGGCAGGTAGAGGCAGGGGTGGATCAGCTGTAAAACCAAGTTCCCCATGGGGAACTCAATCATGCAGTCAATCCCTGGAGAAGACACATTTTAAGTCACCATCCAACAGCTGATGAACAGTGACTTTAACCCTACTGGATTGGCTGTGCGCCCAAGTTCCAACTGATCCCTGAGGAAAACAGCTTTACCAACCATATGCTTGGTGCAAAGCCCCTGTAATGCAGTTCTCAAATGCCCAACAACAAGCTGGCTGTAAGTCACTTGGGAAGCACTAATGTTAGGGGATTGATGTGTGGGTTGTTCACCTGTCAAAGTTGGCCCATGGGGGGCAGGACAGACAGTGATCTGGTTCACTAGGCAAAAAAGGTTCCCCGCCTTGGCAGTAGATATATGGCTAGGCATATTAAAGAAACTGGAGTCCTAGTGCTCAACAGGGGGTTGCCAAAATCAGGTTACAATCTCCTTCACTGTCACAATGTGGTCAATTCTAAGCTAAACAGAGCATTATTTTTAAAGCTTCTTTATTATTTTAGATTCTAAAGAAAATAAAAAAATAGTTATATAAGATGGTACATAGCAAGGAGATAATTAACATGCCTACTTGTCCGGCAACAGCAGTGTTAGTCTATGGAAGACAAATAGATGGGTAATTTATTCCACTGGTAAAGAGGAAAACTCCTTTCAGCAGCCTCCTGACTCAGAATGATACAGGGAACTGGAAACTGGATGAGGTTTACTTTGAGCTAGGAATCCAGGATTTTTACATATGACCTGTTTTCAGTGCTATGGCTCAGAACTGAAGTATGAGAAGTAACAATAAAGGGAGTGACTCTGAGCAAGTGTAGGCTGCTTTTGTTGCACGGAGAGTCTCTAACAGCCTTTCAGGCATCTAGGTTTACAAAGAAGCAAGTCCATTTTTCCAGAGACAAAAAAGTACTAGTTGACAGTAGTGCATAAATTCAAATTTTGATCAGACAAAGAAACTAAACACAAATTAGACACATAATTTCATCCAATTGCTTTATTTCTATTACACTTTCAAAAAAAGGCGGTACTGATATGCAAGTGATGCTCTGTCAACAAGGAGCATGTGCAATGTTCATGCGCCTATAAACATTACAGAAACCTTTGCCAAAGTTAATGGTTGATTGACTTAAGCTAGTAGTTTTTTCTTTAGCACAAGTTTAGAGGTTGTTAACCTTTCACTGGCCCTGTTCTAAGACTTTTAACAGCATCCTAATATTAATGACAATGTGTGACCATAAAGAAAAGTGTGAATTTCAGTAGGTGACATCCAACATCACATGAGTGATGTTGCATGATGTGATTTTGAAGACCACCAATATTTGAAGCAGATTTGGGAGTGCACATGGAAGAGGGAGAATCGGTTCGAACAATGGTGTCCATTCTTCTAGCAAGTACACACTTGCATTGCACCCAGTACGTCACTCCTAGACCATATCAACACATGAGCCTACAAGGTAAGGTAGACATGCAGAACACCTGCAGACTGCAGCATGTACACCATGAAGAATCCTCCGAACTCCCTCAAACTTGGTTCATCTTATTAGTCCACATGGAGAAAAATAAATTTTAGATAACCTGCCACTACTCATATGCAAGCACTTGGAAAAGGAAACCTGAGGCACAAAAGGTTTAGCATCATTTAGGGAGATGACAACATCTGGAAAAGTATTTCAAAATTCCTGGGAATCACCAATAAGTTTTAGGCCACAAACTTGAAGAGAGCTGGGAGATAAAAATCCCTAAGGAACCAACACAAAATTTCAGAAGCCCAGGAAACTAAGTTTCTTCCATTTCTGAGATTATATTAAAGCAGTACATTTACTAGGGAGTAAAATACTTGCCTCCCAAAGGAAACGAAACCCAACTACAAAAAAAGACAAAGACTGAGTTGGCCTAAAAGATCTCTGCCCACCTGTGCAGAGAAGTGCCATGCTAATTAAGAAAGAAAATATCTTTGGCTCAGTATCTTTATTCCCATGCCTTATTGTAACTTAGCCTGTAATTAAGTCTAAGAATGTGCTACTGAAACAACATCATATTGTTCCCTGTTTACCCCTGCTGTCACTCCCCTTCCTCTGTTGTTTCCCCTGTGTTGAATTTTAGTTTAGACACTCCTTGGGGCAAGGATCTGTCCTCTTCCACTTTGTAAAATGCCATACACACCAATGGTGCTATATAAACAACAGCAATCCTTCCACCTGTAGTGAAACGTCTTTACGCCAAAGAGTGGGACTTCATCAACACCATCATCTCAAAGATGTGCCTTTCCATCTAATGCTAGAAAACAGAACCCTAATTAAACAAACAATCTAAACAACTCTGTCTTAAGTTCTATATAGAAAAGTTATTCAGTCAAATCATTAGGACAGTAATTCCTCTCTACTTCTCTCTCTACAAATTATTCAGTCTCCTAATTATTACTCTTACCAAGTTCAACTTTCTCAGAGTTGTCCCTTCACAGAAGTTTGTGTATCTCCTGTGCAGGTGAGATACCAAAAAAAAAAAAAAGTATTTCAACTGAGACAAAGATATGGATACACAAGGCAATTGTGTTTTCCCCCCTTCCACACTACCAACCAAAAGCAGCTGTCTCTACAGAAATTCATCTTTTGTCAGACTCCTTTGCTACTCCCCCCCCCAATACACTCACTTTCTAAAGGCCTGCCCCCTCCCTGCCCTTTCTATGTAGGTTGCGACCCCTAGAGGCAGAAAGCATGCTTCTGTACAACACCTACTTTACAGTACTGTACATGCTTAGTGGTAGTAATAGTTACAGCTTTAGGAAATTTTCTTTTAAAGAACAATGACACAAATGTGATAAGTAAGCAATATAGCACAAAATAAAATTAAAGCAAGTGAGTACTAGCCACATTTAGATCAAGTGGGAGTGAAAGAAGTCAGAAAATCTAAAACAGGGCAGAGATCAAAAGACACCCTGCCAGGTGCCATCCCACTTTGAAGTTTTCAAAGTTTTACCAGATTCCAACCTCTCTTTGCTAGTCACCACAACTGGTAAAAAAAGAAAAACAGAGGATCTGATTCAAAGTTAATGTTGTAGCTAAGTCCCTCTCCAAAAAAAGGGGGGGGGAACATTTCTAATAACAATTTTTCACACTGTATAACATTATGCAAACGGTTTAGTGCGTTCTTTTAAAATCCCTAGCTTTTCTGTAAGAGTTTGCCCTATTTTTTTTATTTTTTTAACACACACCCCACACTCACAGTTAAGAACACTGCATTCCCGGAGTAATATGAACGATTTCCCACTTTCTTTTTTCTCCCGTTGATACAACACCTAGCGCCACTTCCCTGAGCATCCCTTAAAAGTCTCCATAGCTCGCTGCCTTCATCTCCAGAGAGCCCCACCTCATTGTTCGGGGAAAACACTCTTCACGTGTACTAACTCGGGTGCTTTTGTCCAGATGCACGCGCACACCCCTTTGGTGCTAATCTCGGTCCCCGGACCCCCCCCCCTTCCCTCCCCCACCCCATGCCGGCCTCCCCGCCCCCGAGCCTCGGCTGAGCCAGAGCGGTAGCCGCGTATTCCCGGAGCGCCGCCGCCCGGCCTGCTTCCCTTCCCCCTTCCCGAGCCTGGCTCTGCCGAGGAGAGCGGGGAGGGGCTTTGCCTCCCACCCCTGGGCCCATCCGCTCCCCCGGCGCCTCCATTTGTGTGCGCTCCCTCCCTCCCTCCCTCCCTCCATGCAGGCATCCCTGTCCGCGACTCCAGCCGGCGGCCGGCTCTCACCTCCTGGTGGGGCTGCGGGCCAGGCCGCGGAGGGAGCGGGGGCTGAGGCGCTCGGCGCGCTCTCGGTGGCGCGCCGGCCCCCGTTCACCCGCGTCGTTGTCGCCGCCTCCGCCTCCTTCTCCTCGCTCCTCTCTCCCTCCGCTTGGGGTCCGCAACAGTAAAGCGTCCCCTCAGCTGGAGCCACCCAGAGGATCCCCCGGGCAGCAACAGGCGCTCCCGCAGCAAAGGTTCCGTGAGGTGCAGAAAGGTTCCCACGTCCCTCGCAGCGGGAGGGCGGCAGGGGCCGAGCAGGAGGGAAGGCGAAATAAAACCGGGGAGGGGGGCGAGCAACAGGAATGCGTCCGTTACCAATCCCCCAAAGGCGACGAGGGCACGTCGAAGAGCTGTCGCCGGCAGTGCTCGTGTTTGCAAGCAGGAGGCAGCCCTGGTAGGCCTGGGAGAGAAGCACGAGATGTTTAGCGCCGTCTAAACCACCGTGTCGAAACCAAGACGTGAAACCTCACTCGGTTGTCCCAGGGCCAGTCTCGCGGACTTGACGGCAGCTTTTTTGGCCAGGAAAAGGACAGGTGGTGGAGCCATGTTAGCCCGTCAGAAGAAGAATCCAAAAAATCAAATGTGGGGTAGCCGCTTTGAAAACGTACGAAATAGAAAAGTTGGCTATGGTCAACAGAAATAAAACACACACTAGAGGCCAACCAACATGCCACAAAGTAGCGAGCAACGTTTTCAGCAAAAATGGGAAAGAAAGGAAATTTACTGTTGGGATGCAAGGAGTGTCAAGCAGTAAAAAGAGATTTCAGGTCGCTCTGAGTGCTTTTGGGGCAAAGGATAATAGTTGTGTTTCCTTTTAATAGCACACATTGGGAACCATGATATTTGAAAAACCTCTGCCTCTTTCCACATGAACCTGCCTGCCGACTGCATTTGTCTTCATTGGCCTTGCCCCATCCTCTGCCACAAGGAGAGGTGCTCAACTGGGATATGGGACAGGGCCTTCTCAGTTACAGCACCCCAACCGTGGAATTCTCACTCAAGTGAAAATAATTTGCCCATTCACTGATTTTTCCCCCTGACCCATTTCTTTTATTCCACTGGGATTTTTGCTGATTTTAATTCCTACCTGCTTGTGTATCTGGTTATCTTGTTTTAATGCTCTGTTTTTAAAAACGCAACAAAAACAAAACAGAGAGGTAAAATATACCTTTGGCTCAGTATCTTTATTCCCATGCCTTATTGTAACTTAGCCTGTAATTAAGTCTAAGAATGTGCTACTGAAACAACATCATATTGTTCCCTGTTTACCCCTGCTGTCACTCCCCTTCCTCTGTTGTTTCCCCTGTGTTGAATTTTAGTTTAGACACTCCTTGGGGCAAGGATCTGTCCTCTTCCACTTTGTAAAATGCCATACACACCAATGGTGCTATATAAACAACAGCAATCCTTCCACCTGTAGTGAAACGTCTTTACGCCAAAGAGTGGGAAGAAATGGAAAACAGGCTACTGCCAGGTTCTCACTTCATCAACACCATCATCTCAAAGATGTGCCTTTCCATCTAATGCTAGAAAACAGAACCCTAATTAAACAAACAATCTAAACAACTCTGTCTTAAGTTCTATATAGAAAAGTTATTCAGTCAAATCATTAGGACAGTAATTCCTCTCTACTTCTCTCTCCACAAATTATTCAGTCTCCTAATTATTACCCTTACCAAGTTCAACTTTCTCAGAGTTGTCCCTTCACAGAAGTTTGTGTATCTCCTGTGCAGGTGAGATACCAAAAAAAAAAAAAGTATTTCAACTGAGACAAAGATATGGATACACACAAGGCAATTGTGTTTTCCCCCCTTCCACACTACCAACCAAAAGCAGTTGTCTCTACAGAAATTCATCTTTTGCTGGTTTTAATTCCTACCTGCTTGTGTATCTGGTTATCTTGTTTTAATGCTCTGTTTTTAAAAACGCAACAAAAACAAAACAAAGAGAGGTAAAATATACCTGTGGTGCTGGTGTAATGGCTGCTGTGTCCACTGCAGACTCAGCCAAGCAGAGATGTAGGATGCACTCGGCACAGAAAATACAAAAATAGAAGAAAACAGCAGACACATTCATAATGTGCCTGAAAATGTGCTACCAATCGGGGACCATATTTCTGACAATACCCACATGCAATGCAAGCCTTTCACTGTCTAATTAATGTATGTGCTCAATAATATATATATATAAAACATAACACCCCTTCCCCCGGTGCTTCAACTCTACTCAAAGTAGGTGCCCTTACAGCTGCTTTAAAAAGGCTGTGGGGGATCTGATATCTAATCGGGGTTGGTGTGTTGTGCGACAAACATACAGAGTGCAATGAGACTGAGTGGGGGTGGAGGCTCGGTTAATTTCATTGTACACAGGTTGTAAATTGACAATAATGGTATTATTATTAGTATTATTATTATTATTCACCCCTTTGGGGCCCTATTGTGATTTCTGCATAGTTTCACAAATTCTCCACTCTCCAACAGTTTGACTTCACTCCCAAAGGCACACTCCTCCATTGTCTCCCAAGACACATGGACGTCAGCCAATAATAATACAGTGGTACCTCGGGTTACATACGCTTCAGGTTACATACGCTTCAGGTTACAGACTCTGCTAACCCAGAAATAGTGCTTCAGGTTAAGAACTTTGCTTCAGGATAAGAACAGAAATCGTGCTCTGGCGGTGCAGCGGCAGCAGGAGGCCCCATTAGCTAAAGTGGTGCTTCAGGTTAAGAACAGTTTCAGGTTAAGTACGGACCTCCAGAACGAATTAAATACTTAACCCACTGTACTTAGTTCTTTGGTTGTGCTTTTTCTAAGCCATCAAAACACTTCTCAGAAAACCTCGCAACAACCTTATAAGGTTCAGTTAGCATATTTGCTAAAGCTAAACAAGTATCTTTATTTACAATTTACACCTGAAGTGTGAATATGGATCTTAGCTACAGAAGTTCCACTTGAAAATGTAAGGGAGTTTATTAATTCAGATCTTAAGGAAAGTTAGTAGGAAATGTAAATACAGATGGCTTGATTATAAATAAAGGCATTCGTTTAGCTTGAGAAAATATGCTATCTTACATAAAACTACATTTCAAACCCTATAAATATCCCCATCATTATAGCAATGACATAAGACACTCCTGTGCATTTAGTCAATAGGGGGTTTGCACATCTAACCCTCTGCATCTGTTTTCTTCTCCCCTGTGGTTCTGCAATCCCTACTCATGCAGAAAGTATCAAATTGCATTCACATGGTGAGATTTTATTAAAGAGAATAAGATGGTGGTTGTCACATTGGCTTTTCTCATAAAAAAGTGACCTCCTAAAGAAAAAAAGACAATTAAATCTGATTGGTTTTTCACACATTGATCTGGAAGGGATTTTGTAACTATATCCCTAGTTACTAGACCTACATATTAGATTATGCTTCATGAGAAATCCACTGGAGATAATGTCTGTCAAGACTGTTGTTTAAGGTGTTACATAAATGTACAGTGTGTATGAATGTACAATTTACTGTGTTGTTATTCAGTCTGCACCAACTCAACCTGAATGGTTTGTCTGCAGTTTGTTCCCTCCCCCAGGTATTTGGCTGTTTGAACATTGCAGTTTGTTTAGGCACAAGCAGGAAGGCTCTGGATGACAGGTGTCAACCAATGGATTATGGTCCTGCTGTGCCTGGGTGGTGACAAGCTTCAGTATAATTTAGAAGAGTTTGTTGGAGAGATCTGTGAGTTTTTGAGGACACTCCCAGCTCATGGACTCGTAACCAGTGCTGCTGCAGATCACCCTTTTGGAATACACCCAAGACAAGGGTGTCATCCCCTTTTGTTGTTTTTGTGTTGATTGGTAATGTGTCTGGGGGAGGAAATGATTTTTTTTAAAAAAAAATTATGCATTTTTACAACTGTTGTAAATAAATAATACATTGTCAATCACACATCCATTTCCTAAGGACTTCCCAGTCCACCTTTTTGTCGCATCCTATGTAAACCCTGATCAGCTGCATATCCTGATCTCCTACCCATTTTTATCTCAAATCTTCCTTTATTTGATATTATCTGCTGCTTATATATTTACTTCCCACTTTTTTTGTGGTAATAGTTGCTAATTCTGTTTGGTCTATCAATTTATTCTGCCAGATTGCTTTTGCAGGTACATCTTTTTCTTTCCATTTTTTTGCACAGACTATTATAGCTGCAGTGGTCACATATAAAAAGAGGTTGAGTGCCTTCTTTGGTAAGTCATCACTTATTATCCCTGGTATAAAGGCGTCTGGTCTTTTGGGAAACGTGAGTTTAAATATATTTTTTAATTCTATATGGATCATTTCCCAGAACTCTCTAGCGTATTTACACAACCACCACATAGGCATCAGGGTTCCTTCAACCCTGATGCATATGTGGACCCTTTTTCACCAATAGATTTTCACCAATTTGCTAGGTGTCCGGTACCACCAGTATATCTTCTGTAGGTTTTCCTTAATAAGATAACATGCTGAGAAATTCATGGTTTCCCCCCATAGTTTCTCCCAAGCATTTTTATATTGTAACCTATGGTATATCTGTAGCCCATTTAATCACTGTCATCTTAACCATCTTGTCTTTACACTCCCACTCCAATAACAATTTATATATTTTAGAGATTAGGGAGGGAATGATTATGGGTCCTACCTGATGACAACTGAGAGCTCCAAGGGTGAATAGTATGTTATTTTGCCCCACCTTTTAATCTGAGCTTAATTTGGGGAGGTAGCAGCAGAAGTGAGAATACTGCAACCACCAATAAATACATGCTTGTATATTTTGTAGGTAGGCTGTTTATCTCTTGTTTTTCTGTATTTTGGACATGCTATTATGGGGGACACAGGTGGCGCTGTGGTGTAAACCACTGAGCATTGGGCTTGCTGATCAGAAGGTTGGCGGTTCAAATCCCCGCAACGGGTGAGCTCCCATTGCCTGGTCCCTGCTCCTGCCAACTTAGCAGTTCAAAAGCACGTCAGAGTGCAAGTAGATAAATAGGTACCGCCCCAGTGGGGAGGTAAACGGTGTTTCTGGGCACTGCTCTGGTTCACCAGAAGCGACTGAGTCATGCTGGCCACATGACCTGGAAAAACTGGCTGCGGATAAACATCGGCTCCCTCAGCCAGTACAGTGGTACCTCTGAATGCAAACGGAATCCGTTCCAGAGCCCCGTTCGCATCCTGAGTAGAACATAACACGCAACTGTGCGTCTGCAGGTCATGTTTTGCCCCTTCCGCGCATGCACGTGACATCATTTTGAGCGTCTGCGCATGTGCAAGTGGCAAAACCCGGAAGTAATGTGTTCCATTACTTCCAGGTCGCCGCAGAGTGTAACCTGAAAATGCTCAACCTGAAGCATATTTAACTTGAGGTATAAACTGTAAAGTGAGATGAGCGCTGCAATCCCAGAGTCTTTGCAACTGGACTTAGCTGTCAGGGGTCCTTTCCCTTTAGTACCTTTAGTAGTTATTATGGTCCCATATGTTAATATGGATTTTTAATAGGATATCTTACCTGACAGTTCTTTGTGGCGTTTTTATTGTATTTGGCTTTTAGTTGTGATATTTGTAGGACGCTGCTAACCACTCAGATGTTTATTCTGTTGATGAAGTGGTGGTATATAAATTACTTAAATAAATGAAATGAAATGATTCTCCCAGAAACATGCCACACTGCCACACACTGTGTGCTTCCTTAAGTAACCGTGAGAAGCAGAAAGGGATTAATGGAAACATTTGCTCTGGTGCTTGTGCTGTGGGACAACATTCTAATAATCCCAAAGTGTGAATGTTCAGTGGATAATTGCTGCCCAGCAAACAAATATCCACCAAGTTTTAAGCTACTTATGCTCCTTATCTGCTTCAGGGTAGATTGTCCCAGCACATTTAATACTTGCCCTTAAGGAAAAAAATACTATGTACGTAAATTTTCCTTTGACCAGTGGTCCTGCAGCAAGAGGCTATACGAAGCACAGCCTAGGTGAGATAGCATCCAAAAGAGGATGGCTGCTGTGATAATTATTAAAAGGATCCTTCCTTTGTCTTGATAGATATACATTTTACTCTGACAGCGGCTTTTATATGCCTGTCAACTACAATATGAGTCAGTATTCAAGACAATATCAATTACAGGCATTAGAGGATGTGAAGGTCATTAAACACAAGTTATCTCCCTGTCTGTTAAGCTGTTTAAAAAATGCCAGAAAATGCAGCTGGTGAATTTTGAGCTATCACTGTCTGGTTCTATGCATGTTTACGCAGAAGTAAGTTCCAATGATTTCATTGTGAATTGTTCCCAAATAATTGTACTTTGTAGGGACACGGGTGGCGCTGCGGGTAAAACCTCAGTGCCTAGGACTTGCTGATCGTATGGTCGGCAGTTCGAATCCCCGCGGCGGGGTGAGCTCCCGTCTTTCGGTCCCAGCTCCTGCCCACCTAGCAGTTCGAAAGCACCCCTAAGTGTAAGTAGATAAATAGGTACCGCTTTATAGCGGGAAGGTAAACAGCGTTTCCGTGTGCTGCGCTGGTGCAGGCTCGCCAGAGCAGCTTTGTCACGCTGGCCACGTGACCCGGAAGTGTCTCCGGACAGCGCTGGCTCCCGGCCTCTTAAGTGAGATGGGCGTACAACCCTAGAGTCGGACACGACTGGCCCATACGGGCAGGGGTACCTTTACCTACCTTTACCTAATTGTACAGTACTTAACAATTGCAAGTTCAGAGTCAGTGGTAATTTACAAGCTAGAATTCAGCCACATTTTCATTTCTATAAATCATTTCAAAGAACTATATGTGAAACTATAAAGTGTCATTCAAGAGAGGAAATTTAAATCACCTGTTGCAAATCAAGATAATAATTGAAGTATCCTCCTGCAGAGAAGTTGTATGCATGCTGTAAAATGATTGACAAGAATGCACATTTGAAATGCTGGAAGTTTGTTTCTGCCCAATAAATTTTATTAAAGTTTGAAAGAAATTATACATAGGTCAATATCTTTTTATCAATTTTTAAAAAAACAAAACACCATACTCTACCGGTAAATAAAAACACAAACCAAAAGGAGGAAAAGAAATACTGGAAGTTATCTGAAAGCTCAAAGGAAATACAGTGGTACCTCGGGTTAAGAACTTAATTCATTCTGGAGGTTCGTTCTTAACCTGAAACTGTTCTTAACCTGAGGTACCACTTTAGCTAATGGGGCCTGCCGCTGCGCCACCACCGCGTGATTTCTGTTCTCATCCTGAAGCAAAGTTCTTAACCCAAGGCACTATTTCTGGGTTAGCGGAGTCTGTAACCTGAAGCTTCTGTAACCTGAAGCGTCTGTAACCCGAGGTACCACTGTAGTTTGAACTGCAAATGCCAATTGACATCACTGGGCTTCATGGAAATAAATGTAAGCTATAAATAAAACAAAAAACGGCTCCTGGGAAGGTATGGAATGGGTCAATATGATAGAGCCCAGAGATAGGAAGAAATGATGAGGAGTAGCAGTGGCAGAGCTTAAGAGAGTGAGAGCTGGAGAGACTGACATCATGGTCCGTGTTAGTCAAATTTCAGACCTGGGAGTAAAATGATGGCCCCTGAGGCTGCAGTGGCAGGCCTGGGACTGAAATGGGGCCACTAGACAGGGCCTGTTATTCCAGTCCTAGAGCCATCATTGGAGTTCCATGTCATAACATCATAAGAACCCTGCTGGATCACTCTCAGGGGCAGGGGAGAATTGCTGTCTCCCCCCACTCAACTTCTGTCCCTGAAATGCCCTGGCTTTCACCAAACTCAGTAAGAGCCAGGGCATTCTGCACTGAACTCGGTAAGAGCTAGGGGGCAGGGAAGACAAGTGGCAGCACCACGCTCCGGAATAGCCACCCTCTTGCAGTGGCAGCAGTGGTAGAATGGACAGAGTGCCACCTCTTGCACTTCTGCTGCCTGGAGTGGGTGCTTCACCCTGTTTTATGGGAAGTCCAGCCCTGATCAGACCAAAGTCCATCTACTCTAGCATCTGGTTCTCACAACCTCACTCTCACTGGTTGTGCTTTCCAGCAACTGGTGTTTAGAGGCATATTGCTGTCAATTAAGAGGTAGCACACAGCCATTGTGGCTAGTAGCTACTGATAACCTTATCTGCCATTAGGATGATGGGAATTTTAGTTCAGAAACATCTGGCGGGTCAGAGGTTCCCCACCCTTGATGCAACATCTTGTCTTAAGAAGAGTCTGGAGAATTAGAAAACTTACCACATTTTGGTGATGTTCTGACTGGTACAAGTACAGTATAGCTATTGCCCAGCTACGGAGTTTTATCCTGGTAATACCCTTCATTAGGGCTATATGTAGGGTGATGTTCCGCTCCTCAGGATAGTGAACACAGTTACAGAAGTGCTTACTTCCCTCTAGAGGCGTTATGGGGAACAGTAACTGTGAGCAGAGCTACTTGCAAGAGAGGGAGAAGGAGAGAGAGATGGGCCTTGCTATGTTGAACAGTAAGCTGGGGTCCTCCTCCGTATGAATAATAGACATGTTGGCAAAAAACCAGGCTGCCCTTTCACACAGATTCACTTGCAGGCTCTTCCTCTCCTGCTAGCAGGGCAGGTTTCAAGGAAGGGTGAAGCAATTCATTTTTTCACTGTAAGTTTTTAAACTGTTTAAAATTATTGTAACCCACCCTGGGACCTTAGGGTGAAGGGTGGGTTAATAATAATATGTTGGGGGGGGGGTTGGCTGAAGTGCAGACTGGAATTACTGATTATTAGTTAAGCTTTGAAGCGCCAATACTTTGGCCACATCATGAGAAGAGAAGACTCCCTGGAAAACACCCTGATGTTGGGAAAGATGGAGGGCACAAGGAGAATGGGATGACAGAGGACGAGATGGTTGGACAGTGTTCTCAAAGCTACTAAAATGGGTTTGACCAAGCTGGGGGAGGCAGTGGAAGACAGGAGTGCCTGGCGTGCTCTGGTTCATGGGGTCACGAAGAGTCGGACATGACTAAACAACTAAACAACAACAAAGTTAAGCTTTGACCATTGGCCTTTTGGGGAAAGCCCATCACTCTGAGGGAAGGGTTGTAGTTGAGCGGAAGAACATCTGCTTGGCATGCAGAAGGACCCAGGTTCAATCCCCAATATCTCCAGAAAGAGCTCTGAGAGACCCTACCTGAAACCCTGTAAAACTGCTGCCAGTCATTATAGATGGTACTGACCTAGATGGACCAATGGTCTGACTCAGTACACGGAACTTTCCTATGCAACACAGTGCAATTGTATACAGTATTCTCGTCCTATGGTCCTTCGCCAGTTGTGCATTTTGCTTGCCTCAGTTTCTAGTCCTGGTTCTAACCATGGAAACTTAGCTTTCATTCAAAATATACTGAACCTGCTGCCACGACTCCATCAATGAGTGCATTCATTTGTTCCATCAGATGCAGTGCATCCTTTTCATTTATCCACCGTGCTCCAAAAGTCATAGAACCAATTCCACCTTAGAAAGAAAGTTAATTACATTTGCTTTGTAGTATTTGCAAGGGCAATTTCCAATGCTAACGCTTTTTAGATTATGCCTTTGAGGTTTCAGGTGACTTGTGGATGAGCACATTTTCATATTTCTTACCAGTAATAATTTATATAAAAGATTGTTTTACTCATCACTTTAACTCATTGATTTCTTTAACCTCTAGCAATCTGGTAGATTAATGCTTTATTATGTGCTTCTAGGTGTATTTATTTACATCCCACATTTTTTCACCATTGCCAAAGGCTAATATAATCAACATATAATTGAAAATATATGCTGTAAGGCTACAGTCCTGTCCATACTTAGCTGGGACTCAATGAGACTGAGTTTTAAGTAGATAAACTACAGGAATGCACTCTGAAACAGCTAAAATATAAAGGGTATACAATCCATTTAGAAGGTTTCTTATGCAAAGCCCCATTTAAATGAGTGGGGATTGCACAGTTGGAATAACTGTGTGTAGTTATACACACTTAAGTCCCATTAAAAAAAATTATGGGTAGGGCTAGGAGAGAACCCAGTCTGAAATTTTGGAGAGCCTTAGCCAGTCAGTGCAGACAGTACTGAGCTAGATAGACCAATGGTAGAACTCAATATACAGTGGTACCTCAGGTTACAGACGCTTCAGGTTACACACTCCGCTAACCCAGAAATAGTGCTTCAGGTTAAGAACTTTGCTTCAGGTTGAGAACAGAAATCATACTCCGGCGGCGCAGCAGCAGCAGGAGGCCCCATTAACTAAAGTGCTACTTCAGGTTAAGAACAGTTTCAGGTTAAGTACGGACCTCCGGAACGAATTAAGTACTTAACCCGAGGTACCACTGTAAAGAAGATTCCTATATTACAAATACATAATATAAATACTTATCTGCAACTCACCTACACCACACAATATTTATATTAATTATTATTATTATTATTATTATTATTATTATTATTATTATTATTATTATACTGCCCTATACCTGGGGTCTCAGGGCGGTTCACAGAATAAAATCAAGATATAAAACCACAAAATACATTCTAAAAATAAAAACAACAACCCAACAACCCCGTGTAATTCCTTGTAGGCAGGTTCCAGGTATTGCATATTGAAACAGCTTTATCTCAAACTATAGGCTAGACCTACTTAAGGGGGCACATGTCTTAAAGGTTTGTAAGCAGTCGAGGCTCAGGGTTTCTCCCCCCCCCCAAATTAATTGCAATCCCAAGGTCTTTGCCAAAAGCAGGCATAAATCTACAGGAGCATGACTGCTGCATCCCAGTTTCCTTAAATTGGACAAAAAGAAGAACTTAACACAAAGCACATTGTTAAACTATGGAATTTGCTCCCATGAGAGGTAGTGATAGCCACCAACTTGAATTGCTTTGAAAGAGGATTAGACAAATTCATGGAGGTTATCAATGCCTACTCACCATGACGGCTACGTTCTACGAGTGTCAGAGGCTGCAAAACCTCCGAATGCCAGTTGCTGGGAATCACATGCAAGGAGAGTGCTGTTATACCATTAGGTCCAGTCGTGGCCGACTCTGGGGTCGCAGCGCTCATCTCGCTTTATTGCCCAAGGGAGCCGGCATACAGCTTCTGGGTCATGTGGCCAGCATGACTAAGCTGCTTCTGGTGAACTAGAGCAGCACACGGAAACACCGTTTACCTTCCCGCTGGAGCGATACCTATTTATCTACTTGTACTTTGACGTGCTTTCAAACTGCTAGGTTGGCAGGAGCAGGGACCGAGCAACGGGAGCTCACCCCGTCACGGGGATTCAAACCGCCGACCTTCTGATCGGTTAGGTCCTGCTTAATGTTTTTTGTTTAGCCACTTTGAGAACAGGATGCTGCCCTAGATGGGTCATTGGCCTAAATTAGCAGGATCTTCCCATGTTGTTGTGGCGATGAAGTGGCAAAGAGAGGAATATGGGATGAAACCGAGAACAGTTCAAGGATGGGGATGAAATTATGTTGGAGGTACTGTATATAGAGTGAAATGGAGGAAGGTGACACCATGCATTCGATGTAAAAGCCAGGTGTGCATAGCAACGAGAATGAGATCTATGGTCTAGTTAGTTTTAAGCACAAGGGTTGTGGGCAAGCATGGTTTTAAAATGGGATAGACATTGTGCTCAGATCCTGCTTGTGGGCTTCTCATGGGCATCTGGTCGTTCACTGTGAGAACAGGATGTTGGACTTGGTGGGCCACAGGCCTGATCCAGCAGACTCTTCTTAAGTTCTTATTGCATTAAAATAAACAATATTTTCCAATGATCTTGCACGGTTCTTAATGAACCAGTGCAGACAAAGAACTAGAGTGATTGTTGAAAGCCTCTAACATAGAAGTAAGCACTGCAAACTATGGCAGTCCTAAAAATAAGAGGAATAATTGTTCTGTAAATCAGTTTTAAACCTACCCAGACATGCTCAAGTTCTCTCATCCAAGCTCCTCAAGAGAACATAATAGAAATAGAAAACATCTGGAGAATAGAAAAATGAATGAAAGTCTTAGGTCATTTTTATATGCTAAGAGGCTGAAAAGATGCAAACTAATTAATTCAGAAGGGACATCAAGAGGAGCAGGCATGGCAGATAATAAATGAATAGCACTGGAAAGACAAATTGAGTTCTTTTCCTTCGTTTAACCTTTGCATTAATCAAGAGCATAAGGCAGATTCAAAACCAACAATGTGCAAAGTAATAAAAGGAAGTTTTAATGGTGTATTTTATAGTTAACCTGTGGGTCAAATTGGCATATGACATATCAGGGGAAAGTGTTAGTTCAGTATATTGCAGAACTGCTAAAACAAGTTACAGGAAAAAATACCGTATTTTTCGCCCTATAGGGCGCACTTTCCCCCCTCCAAAAATGAAGGGGAAATGTGTGTGTGTCCTATGGGGCGAATGCAGGCTTTCGCTGAAGCCTGGAGAGCGAGGGGGGTCGGTGCGCACCGACCCCTCTCGCTCTCCAGGCTTCGGGAAGCTCTCTGCAAGCCGTGGGAGAGCTGCGCGAAGTCGTGCAGCTGTCCCACGGCTTGCAGATAGCAGCCTGTTCTGGGGGCTGGGATCGGGGGAAGCTCGGGCTTCCCCCACCCCAGCCCCGCACCTGGGGGGGGGGAATAATTTTTTTTCTTTATTTCCCCCCCAAAAAACTAGGTGCGCCCTATGGGCCGGTGCGCTCTATGGGGCGAAAAATACAGTAACTTGGAACCTTGTATTTTAAAACAAACATAGGGAATGCTGCCTGCACTGGGAGAAACCTCATTCTATGGACAATAGCCATATTCACAATAAAGATGTTACATAAGGTAAGCATTGGTACATTTCAGTTTAAGCTCTCCTTGGTTCTTTGATGATAAACCTATCTGGCCATTTCCCTTCTGCTGTAGAAATCCACTTTGGGACAGTTACATTGTCCTTCATAGTAGATCAGTGTCTTGTGGGTCACCCCTAAAACCTGTTGTATTCAGTGTGATTAGTTAAATTTAGGACTGCAATCTTAGTATTTGTGCTCATGGGCCCAAAAAGATTGGCGAGACCTGGTGCATAACAGTTGACTATTCTTCTGGGTCAAACTTTGCTTTGAGCTCATAGTCACATGAGTTGTGTTCTGGCCTTATTGTCAGCTCACATCTCATGGGACTAGAATAAAAAAGTAGTCCAGTAGCACCTTAGAGACCAACTAAGTTTGTTCTGGGAATAAGATTTCGTGTGCATGCACACTTCTTCAGATACACACAAAAGCTTATACCCAGAACAAACTTAGTTGGTCTCTAAGGTGCTACTGGACTTTTATTTATTTATTTCGACTGTGTCAGACCAACATGGCTACCTACCTGAATCTAATCTCATCGGACCCTTCATTCTCTGCAATGTTCCTCTCAAGCAAAAGGCTCTGTCTTGGCTTCCACTTGCCTACTGAATACAGGATCCTTGGCTGAGTCACGTCTCCACAGCATATATTATATTTGTGCACTGGCCTGGACTTCTTATTGAGAAAAATATCCTGAACAAATGACCTCAGCTTGTTTGTAGCACAAGGTATGGGACAGGACAAACCTAATGCCTATGCTGGATGAGTCTTTCAGGCTGAAATATACTGTCCAGCAAATCTGAAGTTTATTTGACCTTTTCTTGCTCTTTGTTTTCAGGGGAATGCCATTTAAGAATAGTAGAGCATGTGGCAGAATCTGTTTCCTGTTTTGTAGGCTCAACACAAAAAGAAAGAAAGAAAGACATTTTACCAGTTGGCTTTGAGTTCAGGACAAACCTCTCCATCCTTTGATATTCATGAATCTGTATCACAAAAGAACAGCTAGCAAAAGTGTGCTCTGAATACAGGGCTTTATAATATGCACCCACTGGGATATTCTCCTGTTCTCTTCCCCCTTTCCCTCATTGTTAAATGCATGTGTGGCATTAGTGGGGAAATCCACCTGGAAGACTTCAGTGCCCAAAGTTTACCAAAAAAAAATCTCATCTCCAGCATAATCCTTTAAAAATTCATTGTGCACTAATGTGTCTTTCGGGATCTATACAACCTATCCTGCAGTATCTTAATTTTCAAAGGCTTCTTGTGAAAACCAAAGAAAGAAATATGCTTACAAGAGAATATCTGGCTGCTTTGTGACATCAGAATGGAATCTGGTGATAAAACACATGTTTGAAGAAGTCAAGGTGGTTGTAACAGAAGAAAAACCAAATGAAACAAAGTCATCTGCCACCAGAAGAAAACGAGTTGCCGTCTTCTCTTAATGCTGAACCAGCTTCATCAGCGTTAATCAACAGGTTTTTCTCTAAAGGTAAAGTGTTCTGTGAAATACAGCCTTCTGCAAACTTATGGGAAATATGTTTGCTACTGGGTGTAGTCTCAATAAGGAGTCATAGTGAAACTTAGGTCTTTATCTGACAAGTGCACCTGTATTATGTGTTTTCAAATGCCTGTTTGATGGAGCCACACACCTTACATTTTTAGGCATAAACTTGAAATCCCTTAGGCATCTTTGATCTACTCTCTTAAAGGTGTATAAAAGCCCTAGGAACACAGGAAGCTGCCTTATACTAAGTCAGACCATTGGTTAATTTAGCTCAGTACTGTCTACACTGACGAACAGTGACTCTTGAGAATTTTAGGCAGGAGTCTCTTCTCAGGCCAGTGATGCTGGAAATTATGCAACTAGAAAAAGTACTCTACTGCATCTCAGAAAATGTGCAATCTGTATGAACATTTAGAACAGTGGGAGCGTCTAGAGATTTCTGACTTGGGAGACAAATGGTTGCATGTTCTCCTTCCCAAAATAATTTAATCTTCCTCTTTTGATAACTCCTTTGATAATATCTATTTAACTTAACACCTATTAATCTGATTGCACCTCTAGTCCAGTGTATGGCCTTTATGCTATTGTTTTTGCTTTATTTTGGATTCTTCTTCCATGTTCTGTTGTAGTGATTTTTTTCCAGAACAGAAAATTTTGTGCTCCTTCCCATTTTGCACTTAACTCTTTGATTCTTTCACTCATACTTCATTCTCTATTGTTTCTGGTCTAATTTTCTGCTCAGGCTTGATCTTTTCTTAGGTAAGGTATTGCAGTGAGTGATGGCATCTCGACTCCAGGTTTTCCTTCAGAAAACTGAATTTATTATCTACTTCAATCTGGATACCAGCCTGATATGCTCATAACACTTATCCCAAGAAGGGTGTAGACTAAGTACACACTTTACATCTAAAGCACATGACTTCTTCACCCAAATACTACTGGGAAATGTAGTTTACATCTCATGGAATTACAATTCCCACTACTGTTAACAAACTATAATTCTTAGGATTCTTTACTAGAAGTCATGTGCTTTTAAATGTGCCTAAATTTTATGGTGTGCAGGCTGCCCTAGATCAGGTCAGATGAGACCTAACAAACTGAAACACTCCAAGCAGTATAGAGGTTCCTTATTCTTATTTACTATTTCTCTGCAATGTTACCAGCACTTAAAGCTGCAATTCTGTATATACTTATATAGGATATATGAGACGCAGGATTGCACTGTAAACCTATTAATTTCAATGGAATCAGGTATACCTAAATCCATATAGGATTGGGCTATTATTTGGAACAACTGCTTTTCTCCATGTTAGAACCTGCATTGGAACTTACAAAAAAGAGAATTTGAGTGCACATCTTCTCATAATAAAGGTCTTATGACTATGGATGAATGTAAATTAGAATCCTAGGTTTAAAAAGTTGTACAGTTGGGAAACAACGCAAAACACATTTATTAGTGTGTAAGTCCCATAAGACCACAATGGGACCTTCAAGTAAACATATTTAGGAAACAGCCACTAGCTTCTCAATGTCTGCTTTGTACATTATTTAGTTCAGAGACAGGCAGAGTTTAGCTGCTTTGGATCTACTCAGTTAGTTCCAAACTCCAATATCCACCAACCTGGGCCAGGCACAAAAGATACGTAGTCTTAAAGAACAGGGCGTCTGTGAGTACATTCTGAGCCCAATAATTGGTTTTCAGTACCAGAAGTGATCTCAGCTCTGTCAGTTCACTCCAAAATAAAACCCTGGTTAACCCTCTTCATTTCAGCAACGGTTTAGGAGGAAAAAAGCAATTTTGTCGTTGCTAACCTTAAACAACCTATTGCAAATCAGCCAGAGATCTACCAGTAGATCCCAATCTACCTTCTGCCCACCCGTCATTTAGCACATGGTGGGTTGGCCTTGGATTTAATGCATTCAGGTGAGCGTTACAGCAGCTGTGGAGCCAGTGCCCATCTCTTTCCTCCGCATCTCTTCGCTAAGGCAGAAGCACTTTTAAAGCAGAATAACGTTGCACTTGGTTTCCCAGCGCCTGAACATTTTCATCTAGCTTCTGATAAATTTTCAACTGCGGTGACTCTTGATAACTCCTTCAGCAGCTGCTCTTCCAGCTCCCGTTTTCTATTTCAAAATTATTTCCTCGACAGCAGTAAGGGCAAGCAAGCTGTCAATAGCGCGCCTTCACCGGCTGCTCCCTCAAACACGCAACGAGCGGCCTATCGGCAGGAGATGCAGAGATGCGCTATTATGGGGACAGTAGACTGCAACTCCCAAAGTGCTTTGCGAGAGGATGGGAGCGGGCTTTGGGCTCGGCGGCGCACGCGCAGGTAGCCCGGACTACATTTCCCTGTCGCCAGAGCGCGCGCCGTCCCGTCCCCCACCCCCGGCGTGCGTGCGTGCGTGCGAGCGAGCCGATGAGCGCGTGGGAGAGGGAGGGGGTGACGGAGCTCTAGCGCGGTGACGAGCAAAGTGTGTGCCCGCCATAGTGATAGCAGCCGCCGGGCCGCGGTGCGTGGGGGGACGGGAGGAGGCCGAGAGGGGCAGCAGCGACGCCGGACAGGTACGGCGCGCGAGGGACCGGGCTGAGGGGAGAAAGGGCAGGCCGGCAAGCCGAGGCCGGTGACAGGCGCAGGCCGGGGTGGGGGCCGCCTCGGCAGCCCGCCTGGGCGGACGGCGCGGAGGCTGCCTCCTAGCCCCGGCAGCGAGGCTCCCATGTGTTCCTGGCTCCCTCTCGCCGGTGCCCAGGACCGGGAGGTGGGGAGGGAGGCGGGCGGGTGGGTGGGCGGAAGGCGGCTCGGGCCCTTCTCCGCGTTGCCCTCTCGGGCCGGGAGCAGAGGGAGAGGAGACGGCGCTGGCTCTCGCTTTATCTCCCCGTGTGAAGAAGGGAAGGGAGTTTGAGGGGGTCGCGTGCGAGGGGGAAGTGCCCATGTGGGGGATACGTAGCGATATACCTAAGCCATTGATTGCGGTCGTGGGCATGTTTTCCGTAAGCCACGGTGCGACCGAGTTCCGAGTCAACGCGCCCTGGTAGGCGAGCAACTCACTTTTCTCTCGTCTCCACGCGGATCGCCCTGCATCTTTCGGCTTCTCCCCTCCCCCTCCCCCCGAAAGTGCTGGAGGCGGAGAAGAGGGGTGAGGACGATGCTGGGGGGCAAAGACCAACATGTGTTGCAAAGTAGAGGGTAGTTTCTTCCTCTGCCCCCGCCTCCCTTCCTCATTTACTTGCCTGGCTTCTGGTCCTTGCTGATCCTGCCAACGCGAGCATACCTTTTCTGTTTTGTTCCCATCCCGCTTTTTCTTCTCCTCCTCTTTGGCCCCCAGCTGTCACCTCTCAGGGTGGGGGAGGGACGCTGGCGCCGTGGCAGCTTTTATATAAACTCTCGAGGGAGGTTTTGTCTGCCCGAAGCTTATTCTCTTTCCCCCCCCCCCACGTGAACCACCTTTCTCTTTGCGACACCAACTGTAGGGCTTAGTTTGAGTTAGGAGGTAGCAGTTAGGAAACTGTTTTCGATGCCAGAATTCAGCTCTGCGAAGTTGTTCGTGTCTTTGTGCGTGCGAATAATTCTTTTCCCCAGACCAATGGGAAGCTACTACTACTCCTGCTTCATACACGTTGGAGTGGGAAAGAAATTTTAGATTGGTTTGAGTTGTAGTATATTTAATTTTAGAACTTAGCCCCAGATGTTGAATAATACAAGGCTCACCTGTGATGCTTGTCTCTTGGAATATACTATTTACTGATACACCTGCCCTTATGGGCAGTGTGTGTGTGGTAGGGTGACAGTGGCTTTCACTCTGAGGGAGTGAAAATCTACCTTGCAGCCCTTGCATTTGGTATCTTATATTGGTAGAAGCCAGGCCATCCAGTATCAGGTGTTGTGGGCAGTGTTAGAAACTTGGATATATAAGTTAATTGCCAAATTGCGCCTTAAAACCTAGGTTACAGTCACCACAATGGTATGTCTAGGTATCACCCCCTCCAGCTGAGTTGTTACTGTTATTAATATTATTTTCATTCTATACTGCTTTATATTTTAAAGAAAAAAATCTCCAAGCTGTTTACAACACATTAAAACATCAAATAAAATACAGAATAAAACAAATTTAAGCTTCAAATATAATATTTCAGATCCTTGTCTAAGTAACATTTTACTTGCCCCAGATTTATTTACCTACTTATTTTATATAGCTGCACCACAGCAGGAAGATAGTGTTGTGTAGTGGTGGTTAGAGTGTCAATAGGACTTGGAAGATCAAGGTTCAAATCCTCACTCAGTCATGAAGCTCACTGGGTGACCTTGTCCTAGTCCCAATCTCTTAACCTACCTCACAGCGTCGTTGTAGGGATTAACTGGGAAGGGGGAACCCCTCCTTGGAGACAAAGGTAGGATATAAAGGCAGTAAATAAACTATTCTTAAGATAGTTGGAGGGGCCAGCCAGGTGGAGATGTTTAGTCACCAACCTGGCACCCAGAGATTTCAGCATGGTCGCAATTCGACCTGTGCTAGTTGCAAAATGGTTGTGGGCAGGGAAGTGGGTAGATCTGGCATTGGTCTCCTGTAGTGAGGATATGTGTCTTCCCTTGTAACTACATCCTGAAGCACAGCCCTCTTTCTTTGTTCCATGAAGCTCAATGTGAACTGTTAAAACTTCCCCAGTAAGCCTTATCTGCATAGCCCCATCTAAACACCTGTCAGGTTTGCATAGGGAAAGGGTCATCAGACATGCATCTTCTCCACTCTCCCATTCCATCCATGCCCATGGTGGCTGGGTCATACAGTGTCATGGGCGGGTGGCAAGATTTGACTTGACCACAACATAATTCTGCTCAGGCCTTTACATTTCCCCATGTAAACACATGACAATTATTCAATTATATAATGATTAATAATAATAGCAGCTGCTGGATGGCAGGAGCGCATCAGATTAGGATTACTGTGGCAGGTGAGAGGGGTTAATGCTTGCCCCAATTTTTAACAACTTGTCCCCTGAAGCTATTTGCTCTACAGAGAGAAACCATAGGTAGTATTGGGTACGTTTTCCCTCAAAGTATGAAAATAGCAGGTTTGTATGTGTGATTTTAATTGGTGAAATGATGGTGGTGGGATGATTGTGGTGCAAGGGCAGGGGCTAGACCTGATCTGGTCCTGTCTTTTTGCTCCTTCCTTATCAGCTGCTATTAATTACAGAATATACTGATCACATACCTATTCTTGTTTGGCCTTCCATTGTAATTGTATTTCTGATATTAAAAACACTGTAAATGTTTACTTTACTGTAAATGTTTTTTTTTCCTTTTCTAAATAAGGAACTGAGGTTGAACAATAGTTATATTGATAATCAACCAAGTTTTACTAAGAGTAGACCTGCTAAAATTAATGGGCCTAGTGTAGTCATGTTCATTAATTTCCATTGGTGTGCTCTGAGTAAAACTTAGCTGAATCTCATCCATATAGTACACTATCACCTAGTGAATCCATGATGAAGATTTGATCCAGGTCTTGTTGGCCGCTCTCCCAGGTTGCCACTGAACCATACTGGGGTGGCTATTTTTTTTTTTTTTGCCAGAGGACAGCATTTCGCCATTGCTAATTTTTTTTTTTTGGGGGGGGGGAGCCACAAGCCAAAAGTGGTTGGGGATTTAGGTTTTTTTGAAAAAAGATTATGACGATAATTTTGGACTAAAATGAAATAGCTGTAAGCTATGGTTGAGGAAAAGGAATGACTATAAGTATTTATTCCAAGGTTGGGAAGGAGGGCAGAAACACTCTGCTGCTGGCAAGGCAAAGCTGCTAACAGCAAAAGCAATGTAAGGAAGTTAATATATTAGCAGGATTTTTTTTAAAAAAAAAACACACACTTGTTATGGAGAATGTTTAAATAAGGAAGTAATTAGAGAGTCTTTTTGCTGACATCCACAAATGAAAATAACACAAAGGTACCAGGGAAGGGAGGGAAGGGAAGTCAGGGGAATCGATGAATCCCAAAATATGGATTAATATTAAGAGTGAATATAGATGTTTTGTTTTTTGTTTTTTCTTTTTCAATGTAATGATTGTTTATTAAGAAAATTAATAAAAACTTTTTTTAAAAAAAAGCTGCTAACAGTCATTCATTCTCTCTCTTGCATGCACACATAGGCGTATGTAGGTACATACTTGCATTTGCATATGTAACACACACAGAGAGGCACACTTAGTTGAAGCTGTGTTCCTTTGGCTTTCTGTATGGGAAAGATGAGCGGGACGTGGGTGGTGCTATGGTCTAAACCACAGAGCCTAGGGCTTGCCCATTAGAAGGTTGGTGGTTCGAATCCCCACGACGGGGTGAGCTGCCGTTGCTCGGTCCCTGCTCTTGCCAACCTAGCAGTTCAAAAGCACATCAAAGTGCAAGTAGATAAATAGGTACCACTCTGGCGGGAAGGTAAACGGCGTTTTTCTGCGCTGCTCTGGTTTGCCAGAAGCAGCTTAGTCATGCTGGCCACATGACCCGGAAGCTGTCTACGGACAAACTCCGGCTCCCTCAGCCTATAGAGTGTGATGAGTGCACAACCCCAAAGTTGTCCGTGACTGGACCTAACGGTCAAGGGTACCTTTACCTTTACATTTTATGGGAAAGATGAAGGAAGCCTTTGGGAACAGCCAGTGTTAGAAATTAGCCAGGCACCAGACAGAGGTCCAAATGCAACCTCTGGATGCCAGATTTGCATCTGGGGAAAGCAAAAAGTCACTTAGAGAAGGATTTGAAGTATTTTCCTTGAAACTTGAATTTGTTTTATTCTGGATTGTTGTAATTGATGTTTTAAGGTGTTGTAAACTGCTTAGAGATTTGTTCTTTAAAATATAAAGCAGTATAGAAACGAAATGAATAATAATAATCTCCGGGGGGGGGGGGATGGTGCCTAAATATTTCATTGTGGCAACTGTAACCTAGGTTTAAAGGTCCATTCGGTGATTAGATTATATAGCTGAGTTTCTAACACTGGAAACAGCTGCCTCAGGGCACCCTGAGGCAGTGGTTTCCAACTGTCTGTTTTCTTCACCCTGTGCCTTGTTTCAAGACACTCAGTAAGAGTTCTCTTGTTCCCAGTGTAACTACCCTGGTGATAATTGCCAGCTCTTAGGTAAGTGGCAATTCCATTGGAAACTGCACAAGTAGCCCCATAGAATGCTTTCAAGCAAAACTGTTTCTTTAGAAAAGGAAGATTCAACTTCTTCATTGCTTAAAACAATAACTTTTTTAGTGTGGGGATGCTTGCAATTTCATCTAATTAGGTCACATAAATGGACCTAAACACCTCCCATTCATTGCAGTGTATTAAATGTACTGTACAAACATTGGGGTTTCTCCTGCAGCTGTGAACATCAGCTGTGACTATACTTTATTTGATATTGGAAAACTTGCTGGACTAGAGAGTTTACAGATTAACAAAAGACACCTGTTACCTGTATAATACTTTGGACAAAACATTGCCTTGGCATGGAATTAATCCTTTGATGTCAGGGTGAGTGGATATGTGTGTGTGTTGATTGTTGTGTGCTGCCTTTGAGCTCACATTCCCTTGCCAAGTTTTTTTTTTACAGCTGTATTTGAAGCTAATCTATGAAATTGCATATTATAATAATGCAAACTAACCAAAAGGGACGCAGGTGGCGCTGTGGGTTAAAGCCTCAGCGCCTAGGGCTTGCCGATCGAAAGGTCGGCGGTTCGAATCCCTGCGGCGGGGTGCGCTCCCGCTGCTCGGTCCCAGCGCCTGCCAACCTAGCAGTTCGAAAGCACCTCCGGGTGCAAGTAGATAAATAGGGACCGCTTACCAGCGGGAAGGTAAACGGCGTTTCTGTGTGCGGCTCTGGCTCGCCAGAGCAGCGATGTCACGCTGGCCACGTGACCCGGAAGTGTCTCCGGACAGCGCTGGCCCCTGGCCTCTTAAGTGAGATGGGCGCACAACCCCAGAGTCTGTCAAGACTGGCCCGTATGGGCAGGGGTACCTTTACCTTTACCTTTATGTAACCAAATAAATAATTGGTCAAGTATATGGATTGATCCTGTTGTCATTGGCTCTTCCTGTTTTGAGAAAGCAACTTGCTTAGCCCAGGGGTTGCAGGGGGAATGAATTGGCAGAACACAGAAGCAAATACTATAGTGTGCCTTGCACTGTTCAGTGTTCAAAATCTTTCAAATTAAGATTCTGGTCTTCCCTCTTCCCCGGTCTTTCCCCAAATGACTCATCAGATATCTAGATATTTGTGAGTCTTGGGCTGTGTATTCTTACTGCTACTTTCTGATGTACTGCCAATATATTCAAAGCTGTCTTCTGCTTTTGCACGTAGAATAATGTCTGATAAAGTGGGAAGAGGGATCTGTTTGTGGATGGGAAAAGCTCTAAAAGGTGCAGATTGCCTTTCAGGAAACAGTATATCAGTGAGATAGAAAGCTATGCATTGAGTGTGGTTTCTCCACCACTGTGGACTCAAGGCTCCACAGCAGAAGGCACAGTAAGTACGACTTATAATCACCTGAAAATGACAACCGAAAGTGAGCCAAATAAATTTGGTGTGGGCTGGGGAGCAATGAGGAATTGTACTGAATATCTTCAAGTATACCAAAGCAGGTATACTTACAAAATATGAAAAGTCCAGGAAGTTTGAAAAGTCCTAAAAGTAGGATCCAGGATTATTTACTCCTCTGAACAGTGTAGTTTCATAGGTTTGGGAAAGTGGCCAGTTGACTTTGCCATCTGCCAAATGAATACATGTTGTATGTGATCACAGCTGAATACTGTTGGATTCTTCAGCAGACTAGGAAAATATTACTGAATCTGTCCTGATTTTAGACAGTTGTGTGCCTCATATTATGGGCAGAATCCAACACTGCATGTAGACTTCCAGTCATGCAACAAAAATTTACCTTCTCTCATCCCAAGCACCCTTAAAATCTGCCCACTGTACTTCAGGCGTGCAGGTGTGTGAGGAGTCAGCAGGGTTCTAGCTGAAGAGTCTGCACAGGTTTGTTTGGAAGAGGGTGATTCTTAAGATATCTTGATACAATACATTTTTAAAGCTCCAGGGGTCAACAGTCTGTGGATCATAGTCTAAACCGTTGGTTTAATTTTATGTATTTGGTGATGGTGAGGAGAAGCAGAAATGGACAGAGCAATGGAAGGAAAAGCAGGGTAATAGTTAGACTTCTAGGAAATCTGATGTGTTCCTCCTCTGGCAACCTGCTCTGTGGTAACCTACTCTGTGGAGAGTAGGGGTGGGAGAATGAAAAAGTTTGGATGTAGTGAGCATGAATGACTTGCTGGGTCTGATTTTCCAGGAAGGGACACAGCGGGCATAAAGTGCTTGATCAAGAAGCACACTCAAGCTGTCTGCTTGATTCTGAAAAGTAGGAGTGCATTCTCATCCAAAACAAGTTGAACAATCATTTCTGGCTTGGTGGAACCCCCACCCCCACTGCACCAGCAGTATTTTTGTTCCGTCTGGGTTTTCATGGTGCTGTTAGTAACACCAGGAGTCCTCTGTAATAAAGCCCCTCTAGGTTTTGGTAGAGGACACAGGTTTGCCGATCAGAAGGTTGGCAGTTCGAATCCCCGCAATGGGGTGAGCTGCTGTTGTTCGGTCACTGCTCCTGCCAACCTAGCAGTTTGAAAGCACGAAGTGCAAATAGATAAATAGGTACCGCTCCGGTGGGAAGGTAAACGGCGTTTCCGTACGCTGCTCTGGTTCGCCAGAAGCAGCTTAGTCATGCTGGCCACATGACCTGGAAGCTGTACGCTGGCTCCCTTGGCCAATAAAGCGAGATGAGCGCCGCAACCCCAGAGTTGTCCATGACTGGACCTAACAGTCAGGGGTCCCTTTAGCTTTAGCTTTTGGTAGCCCTTTTTGTGTGGCACTTGTCAGAAGAAGTTCAGTAGCTGTGTGATGGGCTGCTGTTTCCAATGGAGTTGGTCTGCAATTTTATGAGAGTTCATTTGAGAGGGGCCTTCATGAATAAATGCAAGCCTAATATGGCAGCTTTGAAAAAAAATTAATACTTAGTTAAGACTGACTTAAAGGCTCAAGTTTTATTGTAATAAACTCCCTTACTATAATCTATTCTCTTCTATGGGTCCACAGTTTCACTTGCTGACATCACCACCATGGCAAATGTTTCCAGCCTCTGATGAATGTGATGAGCTCCAGCTTTCCGCTCTGCTTCCAAGCTAGGGAAGATTTGGGTGGGGCTTTGGTGACTCTGAAAGCCCATTATTTATTTTGTATTTATTAATAATTACTTAATAATTAATAATAACTATTTTTATTTTATTAAATTAATATACCACCCTCCATCAGCAGATCACATGGAGGTTTGTAGTATAAAAACACAGAAATACATAATATAATAACAAACAAACAATCATAACAAAGAAAACAATACGCGCCCCACTATAAAAGACCATAGATTGTTTAATTAGCCAAAGGCCAGGGAGAAGAGGAATGTTTTCTCCTGGTGTCTATAACTGTAGGGGCAAATTTGACTCCCTCCCCAGCTCCAAAATTGGGAGGAAGTTTGGAGATAATTGAGTATGTTTCTAAGGAAAATGGGGTGGGGGAGGAATGGTGGTTTACACATATTAAACGTGACTAGAGTATGTATTTAGAAAAGAGTGGAGATGATTTTGGTGCTATGAGTGCCATGGATATAGGAAGTCAAGCCATTGGCTCATCTCTTTCAGTATTGTCTATACTGACTGGCATTGGATCTAGGGTTTCAGACAGCACATTACCAGACCTACCTAGAGATGCCAGGATTTGAACTAAGGACCGTCTGATGTTTTACCACTTTGCCACAGCGCTTCCTCATAGAAGCATGGTGACAAACTGATGAACCCTAACCTTCATCTCTTGAGTTAGTAAGGGAAGCTGGGGGGTGGGAGGATATTATTATTATTATTATTATTATTATTATTATTATTTGCCATTGCTGTTCCAAGTGCCTTGCAAGGAAGTGACGAATCAGCAAGATGCAGTCCTTTTCTAGCTTGAAGCTGCCGTGGGGAATAGGGGTCATCCTCAATGGGTTTCTGAGGTCCTTGGCAGGGGAAATCCCTATATGCTGTCTCCACCTCCAAGCTGGAGGTGAATGCTGGGGCTTGTTTTTACAGGAAGGGTCCCCTCGCTCCACCTGCTTTCCAAAATTGGAACTAAAGACGAAAGCAGGAAATGTTCTCTGTATTTTGGCAGCACAATGAAAGGAGGCACAATGGGTCAGTGCTTCTGGCTGTTAACCAGAAGTTTGGTGGTTCAAGCCCACCCAAGGATGGCTGTGAGCAGGATTCCTGCACTTGAAGGGTGTTGGACTAGATGACCCTGGTGTTCCCTTCCAGCTGTATAATTCTGTTGTATTTTTATATGTGCTGGAAGCCGCTCAGAGTGGCTGATGGGTGAGGTATAAATAATAAAATTACTGTCATTTAATTCTAGCCAGATGGGTGAGGTATAAATAATAAAATTACTGTCATTTCATTCTAAGATCTAGGAAAGTCACAGGGTCATGGTCACTGCATATTTTTGACTGGACGCCAAAGCCAGCCTAATGTTGTGGATCTCTGTCCTGCTCTTCTTTGGAAAGCTCAGAGAGGTTTACTTGTATCTGCCAAGATACACTGTTCATCCAGACGTTTATTAGGTCTGCTCAGACTTAATTTAAATGATGCTTCAGTACTGAATACTCCCAGGCGATTCACATTGCCCTTAAAAAACACCACAATTGGCCTTTCTTGAATAGTATTTGAGCCTTCAAAGAAACAGATCATTGAACCATTTTACAAGTCCAGTTTCTGTCCTTAACTCAAGGGTCCTTTTGAACTCTTTGTCCGTCATTATACAATGTGTCATCTGCCTAGAGTTGTACAATTTTATTTGCTAGGGGCAGGGAAATTGTGAAAATCACCTCATCTACCCAGCTTAATTTAATTGTTCTTAGTAGGAAGTAGACCCTGTTAATTTCAGTGTGATTTGCTTAGGGCTGCAGCATTTGTGTGTAAAAAAATCCTTTTGGAAACTCAGATTTTTAAATTTTTGTTTGAGAAGTAATGCCTTTGAGAGCTGAACTACTTTCCAGTTGGTACTGATTTCCTCCCTTCAACCTTTAGGGTGAGTCATGACTTCATGTTCTGAACTTGTGGATTCCAAGGCTGAGCTTACTGCTTTGCTGGAGCAGTGGGAAAAAGAGCATGGCAGTGGGCAAGATATTGTTCCTATCCTTACTCGGTAAGTACAGTTGTTCAGAAATGCAGTTACACAAGCAATGCTATACTCAATCCTGCTTGCAACCTGCCTACCCAGTGAGGCTTTTCTGAAACAAGGAGGGGCAGAGTGTCATGAAAAAATTACGGCAGAAAAACAAGGACTTTGAGAATCCTTAGTTGCAAGTGTCTAGCAATCATCTATAATTTGTTGATGATACTTCCCAACATAGAAACCCAACAAATATTAAAGGAGAGCAGATGTTAACACAAATGCTTTCTTTACTGTCTTCTGGGTTCCTGTGTTCGTGGCTGCCTTGTGAGGGCAGACATCACCCATTTATTACAAGGCAGCATAGACCTTGTTTCAGCAGGGTGTAGAACTTCAGAGTCTCATTTATTTCCTTTGCTGAATTACTGCTGTGTGTCTCAGTCATCTGCAGTACAATTGGAACGTGGGTGGGTGATTGGTTTTTGAAGTTCTTTAGCAGCATTCATTCTGAGGGGGATTTCAAGTGGCTCATGTTTCTTCACCCCCTTTCTAGAATGTCGGAATTGATTGAGAAGGAGACAGAAGAGTACCGCAAGCGAGATCCGGATCCATTTGATGATAGGCACCCTGGTAAGATACACTGAGAGCATACAAATCCACCGTGACTTCATTTTTGCTCTTGTTGTAAACGAGAGAGAGAGGGTGGGAAGGCCAAGACCGCAGAGATGTAGCTCCACAAAGTTTATTTGCTAGGACAGCACTCAGATTTCTCCCCAATGCTTGACACATTTCAACAATTCCTTTCAGAATTTGCCCTTCCATCTACTTTAGAAATAATGCATATAAAGGGGGGGGGAAATGTGGACATACCTCACACAGTGAAAACCCATAGTCACGTTTTTGTGCTGACACTTGTTGAGCTTCTGAATCCTTTTTAGCAGCTCAGTCTGTAAGTAGTGTAGCAAAGTGGTGGGGAAACTTTGCATGCACCCACAGCTCATCAAACACTGCTGGTGGTCAAGGATGATGGGAGTTATAGTTCAACAGCATCTGGATGGTTGCATGTTCCCCACTTTCGGTTTAGTGGTTTCTTAGGCCAGTGATATATATTTAAACAAATTAGGAATAAATTGAAAGCGGACTTAAATTTATTGTGAGAGGCCTGGAATGAAAAATGAGAGAATCAGCTGTCGCAGAGCAAATAGAAGGCAGTTTTCCAGCTCATTTAAACCTTCCTACTTATATCTTGTTAAGGTTGATCAAACAAAATTTACAGATGTGCACATACCAGATACCATGAAGATAATTTGAAAGAAATGTGAGGGATTCTACTTTATACTGGAATGGCACACAGGTCAAGGCAATGATACACCATATGAGGTGGGACTGCCTAGCCTTATCTTGCTTTTGGATCAGTGTTACCAAGCGGATTAAGTTAGTGTTGCAATCTTCTCTTCCTTTTTCTGTGTATGCTGTACTTTTTGTCCTTGGGGTTTATTGGGTGGTCAGCAAGTTGGATTAGGAGGTGAGATTTAATATGCTGAGATTTTTTTTTATTAGGTCTAGACATTTCAGTTCTTGGATATTTTAACAGAAAGAATGACAGTTAGTGCAGTAATAATGTATTACTGTTTCCAGTTCAGTTTTCTAAATACGTGTCATTTGCCTTGACTATCTTTTTTGGCTTGATCGTTTATAAATCTGTGAACTATGTGCTTTGCATTAAACGTAAGGCTTGTTTTCTACATATAAAACATTTTTAAAAATGTTACTCAGAATGCATTTAGAGAAAAGATACATGTGAAGCATCCTTTCACTTCTAGCTAGAAAATTTAGCCATGCCTTTTAATCTGCATGCTACATGCTTTGCTATTTATTATTGCTAATCAAGTTTGGAAGACAAGCTGATATTGTTGTCCATCTCTTTCTAGGTCGGGCAGATCCAAAATGTATGCTTGGCCACTTGCTGAGGATACTCTTCAAGAACGACGATTTCATGAATGCAGTGAGTTTGCCTTTTACATTTTTCCATAGATTTGCACATCAGGACTGCTAGGAACTTTTCATTATTCTTTTACTCAGTCATCTTTTTGCCTTGAGTTAGGGGTACCAGAGTGATCATTTTCTTTTAGCTTTGCTGTGTGCTTAATTAGGAATGTACTTTCCAAGAACTGATATAAAATCTTTCTAAGCCTGACTTGTACAAGTTGCAACAGCAAGAGTATAAAGGAGAGCCTTTTGTTTGTTAACTTAATATGCATACCTGCAGCAGCTTCTTAAAAACAAAACAAAAGCAAAACGGTCTTTGCGCCTTGTCTGGCTCTTCCAGGAAAGTGTAGATTCAATTTGGCTGTTGGAATTCCTGCAGGCTGTGTGGTCTGAGAGGATTTGTAGACAATGGCAAATACATTTAAAATTTATTTTTTTAAAAGCTGGTCCTGCTAGCTAGGGATGATGGGAGTAGTAGTCCAAAACCAGCTAGAGACCCAAGTTTGGGAAACCCTGTTCTAGTGTAATATGGGAGGTGGTGCTGCGGGGCTTCAGAGAAAAGGAGGAATTGATGAAAAAGGCCTCCATCAATGGGAGCCAACAATGGATCGTTGTTGCTTCCATTCATAGAAGGGTAATTCAGGCTCTAAGCCATAATAAATTGGCTTCATTCAGAATAAGGGAGGAAATATTTAATATTTCTTGCAGTCCAATACTGCATGCTTATGCAACTTCTTTTTCTTATCTGGACCATTTTTTAATAGACAGTTCTATTTAATTCTCTTTATCTCTTTTCAGCTGGTGAATGCTTATGTGATGACAAGCAGAGAACCACCTTTGAATACCGCTGCCTGTCGACTCCTTTTGGACATCATGCCTGGGCTGGAAACTGCTGTCGTCTTTCAGGAAAAGGTCTCAGATATAAGATGATGCTCACATAACCTTCCTGTTGACCATTTTAGTAGTCTCCACTCTCTCTGCTATTTCTAGAGACTTAGGTAGACAGCAACTATGTTTCAAAGGAGTGAGAAACCAAAAATCTGTTTTAGGGCACCTTGGAGTCATTATGCCAGCTGTGTAAATTAGTTCACAAAACACAGCGTATAAATTTCACGAAAGTTACCAGCCTAAAAAAGTTTTTAATAGCCTTCTTGTAGATACTGATGTGAATATCAAATTGTACTTTCAGTCTCTCTCTCTCTCTCTCTCTCTCTCTCTCTCTCTCTCTCTCTCAAAAAACAGGTTTTCCATATTCTGTGAGTCTTTTACCATAAGGATGCAACTCTGAAAACTTGATCATGAGTTGAGGCTTACAGTTGCCTTCTGGGCTGTTTGCAGGTCTCCCAGGAGAAACAGTCTCAGACTTCCAAATACATACAATCCCCAACTGCAATATGTAGTGGGTAGCGGGAAGTGGATGATACTTGCATGAAATTCCCGAGCTTATGTGACCAGGATCCAAAGAAGTGATATGTGGTTAGAGGAAAAACTTTCTTTGCTGCATTCGCTGCAGCAGTTTGTGCTTCATGAAGGAGCAAATGGCTGTTCAGTTGAAAAAGTGATTTGTCCCTCACCAGTAAGTCATCCCACAGCAAGAATAACAAAAGGCTGCTAGTATATGCATATTAGCACTACTTCAGACCTTGATTATACATATGTACACAGTTCCATTGCTTAGTGGACCTTAGCTTTTGTAAGTGTATAATAATAGTGTATTCTACTGTACACTCATATAATTACAGTGTGATCCTTGTGAAGTCAACAGAAGTGCTTCAGGATTACTGTGGAAAATAATCCACATTAGGTGTTCTAGTTGGAAAATGCTGGCTTACACTTTGGGAAATGTAGGAAGACTTCAGATATTCCCCAATTCTTGATAAATTTTATTTTTCCCCCTTTGTATGTGGCTGTGGAGAGGAGAATTTATCTGCTAATATCTGTCCTTCTCCCCATCCCCACTAACTCTAGGAAGGCATAGTTGAGAATCTCTTCAAGTGGGCACGAGAGGCTGATCAACCTCTGAGGACATTTGCAACTGGATTGCTGGGAGGGGCCATGGAGAATCAAGACATTGCTGCTAACTACAGAGATGAGAATTCTCAATTGGTAATACTCATGGCAAATCCGTCACACCCATTGTTAAAAGCAAGCACTTGCAAAGTATAATTGAATCCTAAGACTTTTGGGGGGCTCATTCCTCACAGATGTGATTTCAGACGTTGCAGTGAATGATGGAAAACTGGAGGGGAATTTGCATGGTTCTGCTTTATAGGAAATTGCCATACTGTACTTGTCCTTTGCAAATGGAGGAAATAGATTCATATTGGAGTATTGATTCTTAATGTTTCTGCTCTTGGTAGCATATCTCATGCTTATCTGCCCTGTAGCTGGAAATGTGCTTGGTGTGGTGTGTTCATTTCAAAACCTGGAGCAAATGGAGTGATTTATTGTAAAAGTTTGGTTAAGTTTGTATACTGTCTGTCCACCAAATGTTGCCTAAGGCACTTTGCAGCAATAGCACAAAAATCAAACACCTATTCAAAATAATACTAAAAAAAATAAAAACCAGAGCAGAGGAAACACTTCAGTACAATCTGTAGAACAGCAAGCTAACAGGGATGTCACAAACAGACAGGAACAAATGGGGAGTTGCCTTTAGAATATATGTTTTATTGTTGTAAGTCTCTTTGAGACCTACACAGTGAAAAGCAGGATATAATTTTTAAAACTAACAAAACAAATTGAAATACTGATTTCACATGTTAGCTGTGCAGATCGTTGGTCATAGATGTATTTGCCTGTAATCACCAAAGATCACCAGGTCTTTCTTCCCATGTCCATTGCCCCCTGCACTCCTACAGTAGACAGAAAATGAAAATGAACTGTCTTTGCATGGAAATTGCTTTAAACACAAAAACTATTTTTTAAAAAACCCAAACCCTCCCTCCCTCCTTGCCATTGGTCCTTTTTTTTTGTGGGAGAAGGGCACATGGGCTGCTTCTCAATCAGAAGCCAGGGTAAAAACGCCTTGTATTTCTCCTTCCTTGGTCTCCTGCAGGCTACTTGACTTGAATCTGCTTATCTGAAAGTGCTGCATCCTTTTCTTTTTGCAATAGGTGGCGTTTGTGCTTCAGCGCTTGAGAGAGCTGCAAGTGAATGAAGTGAATACGAAGCACGAAAACAAGCGGCCCAGTCCTCGAAAAGTACCCTCAGACTCTCTGCTGCCTCTGGATGAAGAAGCTGTGGACATGGATTATGGGGAGATGGCTGTGGATGGCGAACAGGAGGAAGTTACAGGGGATATGGAAATCTCATTTAACCTTGACTCAAATCACAAGACTAGTAGTCGGGTGAACTCTGCCACAAAAAAATCAGGGAAGCAACATGAAAGAGAGAATTTCCGGAAAGCAAAACAAAAACTCGGCTTCTCTTCGGAGCCAGAAAGGATGTTTGTTGAACTGTCTAACAGCAGCTGGTCAGAGATGTCTCCTTGGGTGATTGGCACGAACTATACGTTATACCCTTTGACCTCCGCTATAGAGCAAAGGTTAATTTTGCAGTATTTGACTCCCTTAGGGGAGTATCAAGAGGTAGGTATACAAAAGGCAAGGAAACAAGCAATGTCTGGATGGGCTCCTTTTATGACCCAATTAAATTGTGTTAATGGGGGGGGGGTTGGAATGATGATGATGATGATTAAAATTTGTACACCGTCCTTCAGCTGAAGATCACAGGGCAGTTCAGAATTCAAAAATTCAAAATGAGAATACAAAAAACCAAAAACAGACCAATCACCCCCTCCCACAAATACATTTAAAAGGCCATAGAATGTTTAATCAGTCAAAGGCCTGGTTATAGAGAAATGATTTCACCTGGCACCTAAAGATATGTAATGAAGGTAGCAGCCGAACTTTCCTGGGGAGAAAATGCCGTAGATGGGAAGCCGCCACAGAAAAGGTTGCCACCATCCAGACCTTGTGAGGGAGGAAAATGAAGAAGGGCCCCAGATGACGGGCTTGAAGATGTGTCCAGAGCATGGGTCAGCAAACCTTTTCAGCCGTGGGCTGGTCCACCGTCCCTCAGACCATGTGATGGGCTGGACTATATTTTGGAAAAAAAAAATGAACAAATTCCTATGCCCCACAAATAACCCAGAGATGCATTTTAAATAAAAGCACACATTCTACTCATGTAAAAACACGCTGATTCCCGGACCATCTGTGGGCCGGATTGAGAAGGCAATGGGGCCGCATCCAGCCCACAGGCCTTAGGTTGCCTATCCCTGGTCCAGAGCATCACACAAAGAGCATGTAAATGAGATAAATGAGATCTTGGAATTGTTTTCTCAGGATTTTTTTGGTGACTCTTTGAGTTGAGAGAAGGAGATGTTCTTCTGTAGACAGTGGTGGGAAACCTCTGGCCCCAGGGACAGAATGTGATCCTCCATGCTTCTCTGTCTGGTCCTTGAGACTTTTCCAGGCCATGCTTCTCCCGCAGGCAACACCCTTTGATAGGCCTGCTCTGTATTGTCCTTAAGTGCTGTTGCCTGGGTGGAATGTGTCCTTGAACTCTGCTGGATAGGGAGAATGTGTGTGTGTAGAACAGAGGTTGGCAACCTTATCCGAGGATGGGCCGGTCGACGTTCCATCCGTCAGAGGATGGGTAGGAGCATGTGCGCACTTCCAGGTCTGAGGAGCACCTGTGTGCATACACACACACTATTTCTGGCGCTCCTCCGACCCGGAATTACACTGGAAATAGCGTGTGTGCATGCACAGGGGCGCTTCTCCGTCCTGCACGCGTGTGCACATGCTATTTCTGGCGCACATCCGGGTCGGAGGAGCGCTCGTGCACATGCGCACAGGTGCCATCAACCCAGAAGTCAGTCGCTGCACCGGTAAGAGCGGGCGGGGGGGGGGCAGCAGGGGTCGCCATGGGCCAGTTAGACAAACCTCATGGGCCGCTACCAGCCCTTGGGCCTTAGGTTGCCGACCCCTGGTATAGAAGCATCTTCTTTTGGCATGGCTGGAGTGTAGCCCACTGTACAAAGGTCAGAGCTGCATTCATTTCTCTACCCAGGGGTATATGGTCCATGGAAGGTGGTCCATGAGGGAATGTGGCTCTTAGACTGAAAAAGGTTCCCCACCCCTGCAGTTTAATAATTTGAACATATGAATGAGAGTTAACTATTTAAAAGAAGTGCTGAAAAGATGCATTTATTAGATTTCTTTACTGCCTTTCCTTCAGTGGCGCAATGCACATTTTGACAGGAGGCTCTTGTCTCCCTTTCTTGGACATCCACCTTCATCTAAAATTGTTGAGAAGGAACTTGTTAGCTGAGCCGTAAGAAATACAAGGTAGTGTTGGTCACTTGACAGAGATGGATCTTGACTGTTGTCAGTATTCGCTTGCCTTTAAACTTAAGGGGAAGGGAAATGATTCTGTCGAAAGTGCTCCCCACACAATTTTTTCAACAGTGAACTAATATTTTACTTTTCTCAGCTGCTTCCCATCTTTATGCAACTTGGATCAAGAGACCTAATGATGTTCTATATTGATTTGAAACGGACCAATGATGTACTGCTCACCTTTGAAGCCCTGAAGGTAAAATGACAGCAGAGCAAATTGCTTATTAACAAGTGGTGATTCTGTGCCAATTATTTTTTTCTGTGTCAGTTATTGAAGTATATAATTTTGGACCTGATATCTAGTTAAGTAGTGCCAAAGTTGCATTCAACTTTGAGTTTGTGTGTTTTTGCTCTTAAGTTTGATTGAGGCAACCTTCATCTGCTCTTTTCCTAACAGGGTCAACGGTTATCTGTTTTATTAAGTATATTTCCTCTGACTTCTTTGGTCCATTTATTTTATTTATTTAAAACATGTCTATACTGCCTTTTATTCAAAAATTTCAAGTCGGTTCACAACAATGTGAATATTCCTTAAAATCACTGTGTTTAAGGCTACATTTATATAGATTTTTTTTTTAAAGAAAAAAAAACCTTGAATTCAGATTTAGCTTTGATTCTAATCCTGATGCTGCTGTGCTTACTTGAATGCATTTCTTAACTTCTCAGCGCTTCATATCCTCAGCCTTTCACATTCTGTCAACAAAGTGTTTCTTCAAGGCAAAATGAATTTGCAGTGTTAATATTCTCCCTTTGGTCTTGGAAGCGAGCCAGTCCAGAGTCTTTTTGTAGGCCAAGAAAGGCTTCAAATTTGAGTGATGCAGTCCCAGATAAATTTGCTATCCAGCTGCTTTGAATCAGTCAGCTGTTTCCTTGGTACTGCACCCAGAGTTTCATGTTATGTTGTTGTCTCCTGCTGCTTGTGTTGTTCCACTAAATTTAACGGGACATAAAACGGTTTTCTCCCAAGTTCTGCTACTGCTGCTGCCTTGAGATGAAACTGCAGAACATTGGTGCTATTTTGCACTTTAAATCCTTTGCAAGAGAGAAGAGACATTTTCCTTGCTCAGAATTGCCTTGTGTTTTACCTTTGAAATGCATAGACATGCAAAACAAACGTTTGTGTTCCTAAATTGTAGGAAAATATCTGATGGCTACTTTACAGAGTTGATAAAGCTATTTATAGGCGATTGAGTTAAAAGATGTTGTTATACCAAGGCCACCTTTTTGCTCTCAGGCAGGTGCAGTCCAAGAAGGCAATATCCTCTTTCCTTTACCACTCTGTGCAAATTGCAGAGAAGAGCATTTCACTGGTATCAAAGAACTCCAAGGGTTTGTTAGTGGATTTCTATATTGACTTTGGGTTTCTATTCGCAGTATTTGGCATCGCTGCTGCTCCACAACAAGTTTGCAACAGAGTTTGTTGCTCATGGAGGAGTGCAGAAGCTGCTGGAGATTCCTCGTCCTTCCATGGCAGCTACAGGTGTCTCCATGTGCTTATATTATTTGTCTTACAATCAGGATGCCATGGAAAGGGTAAGATTCCATTCTGATAACAGAAATTGTAGGTATTTAAAATACAGTGGGCTGCATAGGGTAGGGGGAAACAGTAAAATTTGGGTGACTTCCCTTGTGCAAGCCAATTTGCTTTTGCCAGCACAAAACAACTGTCGAATACTACCTAGCAGGTTCCTCTTGGGGTGGATTCACACAGCCACACTTTTCACATGCCGAATGGAATTATTTCTTGATCTTTTGATACATCCCATCAAATGTTGGCTTTTCCTCATATGCTGTTTTCAACATGCACATGTGGCTGCTGTTTAATGGGATACTGGTTTGCCATTCATCAGTTGACTGCAAGAATCCACCTCAATTCAGCAAGAGTGCAGAAAGCGAGATCAGATCAACAGGCTCTGATAACTTCAGTGTTCGGGAGTCAACTTCATAGGTTTCTTGTTCTGAAGCTAAAGTGGAGGCAAGCTCCGTGCTCACTGAATCATAGAATCATAGAGTTGGAAGAGACCACAAGGGCCATCGAGTCCAACCCCCTGCCAAGCAGGAAACACCATCTGGGCTCAGAGTAAACCTTTTGAAATCAACGGGTCAATGGGTCAAATCAGTGGATCCTTTGGGTGTCACCCACACAGCGTTACCCATAAATATAACATTACAGTCGTACCTTGGTTCTCGAACACCTTGGTACTCCTATGTTTTGGCTCCTGAACACCGAAAACCTGGAAATAAGTGTTCTGGTTTTTGAACATTTTCGGAAGCCGAACATCCAGTGTGGCTTTCGCTTGAGTGCAGGAAGCTCCTGCAGCCAAACGGAAGCCGTGCCTCGGTTTTCTTACATTTCAGAAGTCGAATGGATTTCTGGAACGGATTATGTTTGACAACCAAGGTATGACTGTACCAAACTTTTTTGAGCTTGGTACATCTAGCACTTCAAAAGGAATTTGAAAGTGATTGCAAAGATCTTTGCCATCCTTCCCAATTGACATCATAAACATGTTGCATGTGCTTCTGAATTTTGTCACAACCATTTCCCCTACGTTCTTAGCTTCAAGCATACTTCACACACGTTCTTCTTAAACGCCTGGATTGATTTTGTTAGTTAGCTGCTTTATGTTTCAACTCTGATCTATTAATCATTAGTTGCTTATCCCAACCACCATCTTAAGCAAGAATGCAAAAAGTTTTTTAAGTGTGACTGCAGCTGAGACTGCAAGTGTGACTGAATAGTCTGTTGCTTACTGTGCGGGGCATTGCTGAGGGTTAAAACAGAAACTACGTGTTGTTTCATGAACATAAGTGAGGATTGTCCTTGCATCTTCTTGTTCTTAGGTCTGCATGCATCCCCACGTGTTATCAGATGTTGTGAACTACACCTTGTGGTTGATGGAATGCTCTCATGCCTCGGGCTGCTGCCATGCTACCATGTTCTTCTCTATCTGTTTTTCATTCCGTGCGGTCTTGGAGCTCTTCGATAGGCATGATGGCTTACGGCGCCTTGTTAACTTGGTAAGTGTTACAGCAGTTTCATATTTTCAGGTGTTTTCTCAGAACATCTTAAAGTGGGGTTGGGGTGCCACCGCCAAATCTTCTGCGCCTCAGCTGGTCCTGCAAGGCCAGAGGTGGGGAACTGGATGTGGACGGTGGGCCAGAAGTCTTACCTCCCTGTGAGTCATCTCTGATAGGTTGGAGGGGCTGTCAATCACCTGACATCAGTAGGAGCAGGTGACAAGTTCAGAGGGATTCCCTCTCAGTGCCCATCAGATGACTTCATCCCGGTGAACCTCCATTTGCAGCCAATCCCAGCCATGTTTTTACATGCCCCATACCTGACGTCACATACAATGTCAAGTGTTGGGCAGATGGGTGTGGTTTGAGCAAAATAGTCTCATTTAGGAACCTTGCTGGACCTAAGTAGGCCTGCGGGTTGGCAGTTCCTCACTGCTGGTATATAAGGTATTCCCTTTCTTTCATCATTTATAGAATATTCTGCTTCTCTGCAATAGATTGAATGGCTGAGATGGCAGGGAGACTGCACAAGGCCAGCTTCATAACCTGTTTAGAAATCTGCTTAACAACCCTTGTTGTAAACCAGAATTCCTCTTTTCTACAAAGCCTTAAAGCAAGGCTATTTGAAAGTGAAATGAAACTTGGCAAAGCTTCTCTTCCTGGCCATGTGGGCAGAAGAGAGGGTGGGTGCTGAGTCTTAGGCTTTGGTCACACTTGTGAACTCTTACTCCCAAACGTTAAATCATGTTTTAGCATTATGTATGAACATGGCCGCAGTGTGACTGTTACCAGCACCAGCATGCTTTGGGACATCTATATTTCCCCTATATTTCCCCTTCTTTCTATCCATGCTTCTCTTCACTGGCTATAACTTATCCTCCTAATCTTGTCATTGGGTGAGCATGCGATACTTTGTATTGTACATTGGTTTAACTTTTTCTTGTTTTTACATGTTTGGATTTTATTTTGTTAACTCATTTTGATACCTTTTTGGTATAAAGTAACTAACAAATATAAATACAGTGGTACCTCGGGTTACATACGCTTCAGGTTAGATACGCTTCAGGTTACAGACTCCGCTAACCCAGAAATAGTGCTTCAGGATAAGAACAGAAATTGTGCTGCGGCGGCGCGGCGGCAGCAGGAGGCCCCATTAGCTAAAGTGGTGCTTCAGGTTAAGAACAGTTTCAGGTTAAGTACGGACCTCTGGAACGAATTAAGTACTTAACCCGAGGTACCACTGTAGTAATTAAAAACAACTTAATATATGTAACATTTCCGAGATCCCCAGGCAGTTAATTAATAGTAGTGGTAACGGTAAGAGTAATCTTTACTGCTGTCTTAAGAGTCCTATTTAGAGAGAACAATGGTCTGTGGTGATAAAATGAACAGATTATTGAGGTAGTTTCTTCTTTAGCAATTAAAGTAGAGAGTTTGGTTTACTGCACTGCATGTAAAGGACAAAGCCAGTAAAAATGGAATAACGCTCCTTCCCTTGTGCTTCTCCATTTTCCTGATTCAGTCTTTCCAGGTATGTTACATAATATTTTTTAAAAAGTGAACAGTGATTCTTTAATTGCAAATGAACAAACTGGCTCATTTTATGAGAATTGCTTTGTCAGGTTGCCTATATGTATTGAAAGCTCTGGCAGTTAATGCAGCTTCTTGGCACAGGTTTTCTTTGGCTGATCTAATTATTTTATTTGAGTGAAAAAATAAGGCAATAAGCCTTTAGGCGTGGGAAATACCATAATGGCAAATGTGTTTCTTTTTCCTTGTAGATTAGCACTCTTGATATCTTAAACCTGCAAACCCAAGGTGCACTACTAAGCGACGATGAGATTTTTGCCAGCCGCCAGACTGGGAAGCACACTTGCATGGCCATGCGCAGGTATTTTGAGGCTCATCTTGCCATCAAAGTGGAACAGGTGAAGCAGTCACTTCAGCGCACTGAAGGTGGCATCCTGGTCCATCCGCAGCCTCCATATAAGGTGAGTAGTGTGTTTTGTGGAGGTATAGGAACTTTTTGATCCTGTCACCCTTTAGATATTTTTGCAAAAAAATGTCAAAAAGTCATGTTAGTCAAATCTGATAAATGGACTGCGCTCCTTTCCGGTGCACAAGTGAATGACTTGTGCTGTCCGTGCTTTGGTAGTTTGGTGGACTGATTTCTGACAGGTTCTTTGTGGAGCTGATTTTAAATGGATGTAGGGAGCACATTATGCTAGTTCTTGCTCAGTCACACTGCCCTTAATTTTTTTTTTGAGGGCCCCTCCCCATTCCTGTTGTGGAAATCACTTTCATGGGTGGCTCCTTTGTCCCCCCCTCCCCCTTTATGATTTTCTGCCATCTGCTGTTTAGGCAAGCATTCCAGCACCATCCATAGTTTTTATTCCAGGATTTTACTCTGCCGTACTGTATTTTAGTACATTTTTAGATCATTCGGCTTTAGTGTTTGTGTTCAGAATTTTTTGTGCATTTATTTATTTAGCAGAATGGTAAATCTCAAATATTTTAAACTGATAGATACTAAGCCTGAAGCCCTGTCTTCAGGATTGCTTTCTCCTGCATGAGCCTTGAGATCAGCAGATGAAGCTTTGTTCTGTGTCCCAACTGTGCGAGGTTAGATCCTCAAGGTGTGAGTGGGGCAGGACTTTACTTGCAGTGTCACCACAATTCTCGATCTCCCTTTTCCGAAGGCCGCTATTGGGTTTAAGGAGCTTACTTTTTCTAAAGTCTCGTAAGTAATTGATGATGCTAAAAGACTTCTTGAATGCTACCTTCTCCTTTCAGGCTTGTTCCTACACACACGAACAGATTGTAGAGATGATGGAGTTCCTAATAGAATATGGGCCGGGACAGCTCTATTGGGATCCAGCAGAGGTTTTCCTCAAGCTGTCTTGTGTGCAGCTCATGCTCCAACTTATTTCAATAGCATGCAACTGGAAGACCTACTATGCTAGGTGAGAGAATTGAACATGGTAACTCACTGCTTGCTTGCATAGTCATTTGCCCCAGGCGAGTGTCTGCCCCATGCACGCTCTTCTAGCCTGGAATGACTGCTGGTGTAATGGATTTGTGTTATTTTGTGTAGCTGATCTTTGCCTTAAAAGGGTTCCACAACCGCTTGCTTTCGTTTTCTAGGAATGACACAGTGCGTTACGCTCTGGATGTTCTGGCCATCCTTACTGTGGTTCCTAAAATCCAGTTGCAGTTAGCAGAGGCGGTAGATACGGTGGATGAGGGAGGAACTTCTATTTCCATTGTGGGTATGTAGAACTTGACCTTTTCAGTCGCTTTCCATCCTTAACTTTATAAATCTCTTCACTGGTTGCTGAAATTTTCAGTAAGCTTTACGCTGCCTCCTATACTAGGCAGGAGGCACTAGATGCCTTTGAATGCCATTTGCTGGGAATCATGGATGGAGAGGGCGCTGTTGCTCAGGTCCTGCTTTGGGGCTACGTGTGGACATCTGGTTGACCGCTCTGAGACCAGAGTGCTGGAGCAGGTAGGCCATAGGCCTCATCCAGCAGGGCTGTTCGTAGGTTCTTATATACTGATGTCTCCTATTTGGATAGACTACTGATTCAGTGTCCTTTTTTGTTAGGTATCAGCATCATCCTGGGGCTTGCTGAAGGAGAATTCTTTATCCACGATGCAGAAATCCAGAAGTCAGCCCTTCAGATTATTATTAACTGTGTGTGCGGCCCAGATAACCGCATCTCCAGCATTGGCAAATTCATCTCCGGCACCCCACGCCGGATGCTCCCCCAGGCACCCAGGAGCGGCGAGCACACCCTGGCCAAGATGTGGAACGTAGTGCAGTCCAACAACGGCATCAAAGTGCTGCTGTCTCTGCTGTCTGTGAAAATGCCCATTACAGATGCGGACCAGATCCGAGCGTTGGCCTGCAAAGCCTTGGTGGGGTTGTCCCGGAGCAGTACGGTTCGGCAGATCATCAGCAAGTTGCCTCTCTTCAGCAGCTGCCAGATCCAGCAGCTGATGAAGGAGCCTGTGCTCCAGGATAAGCGCAGCGAGCACGTGAAGTTTTGCAAGTATGCCGCTGAGCTGATTGAGCGGGTCTCTGGGAAACCTTTGCTGATTGGGACAGACGTCTCCTTGGCTCGACTTCAGAAAGCAGACGTCGTGGCTCAGTCAAGGATTTCGTTTCCCGAGAAGGAGCTGCTGCTTTTGATCAGGAACCATCTCATCTCTAAAGGGCTAGGAGAAACTGCTACCATCCTTACCAAGGAGGCGGATCTACCCATGACGGCTGCTTCTCATTCCTCTGCCTTCACCCCTGTTCCTGCTGCCGCCTCTCCTGTGCCTCTGCCTCGTACCCCTCGTATAGCGAATGGCATTTCTGCCCGGTTGACTAACCACCCTTCTGTAGTTCCTGCTGCTTCCTCTGTCCATGCCCAGCCAAGGCAGACTGCCTGCCAGGGCTCGCTTGCTCTCCCAGGGCCATCTCAGGCCACCAGCTCTCCAGTGATTGGCAGGATTAGCTTTGTTCGAGAGAGGCCGTCTCCCTGCAACGGCAGGAAAATCAGAGTACTTCGGCAAAAATCAGACCATGGCGCCTACAGCCAGAGCCCAGCTATCAAAAAGCAGCTGGACAGGCACCTCCCTTCCCCTCCCACACTGGACAGTATAATCACAGAGTACCTTAGGGAACAGCATGCTCGCTGCAAGAACCCTGTGGCCACTTGCCCACCTTTCTCTCTTTTTACACCCCACCAGTGTCCTGAGCCAAAACAGAGGCGCCAAGCGCCAACTAACTTTACCTCGCGGCTGTCACGCAGGGCGGCCTTTCCCAAGTACGGCGGGGTGGATGGCGGGTGCTTTGATAGGCACCTTATATTCAGCAGGTAAGCAAGATGCTTTTTCTCAATTCCTTTGAATTTTGGATCCAGCTTTCCAAAAGGTATACTTGAGTACCCATATGCATTTTGGACAAAACCTGTGGCTTTGTATCCCATTCCTTATTTTTCCATCTACTGACAGTTTTCTCCAGCATCTTCCATGTTCAGAGCATTCATAGATATTTCCATTCCCTTTAGATGGCAGTCATCACTTCCAACCTAGCAATTTATCGTATACAGTTTTAATCTTCGTTTGGTCATTTGCCAACCCTCCTCTCGCGTTTTTAACAGCTTGCTTTCTTACTCAGTTGCACTTTGATTTCCCAGGTTCCGTCCAATTTCTGTGTTCCGGGAAGCAAATGAAGATGAGAGTGGCTTCACGTGTTGTGCATTTTCTGCGCGGGAGCGATTCCTGATGCTGGGCACTTGCACGGGGCACCTGAAACTCTACAACGTCTTCAGTGGGCAGGAGGAGGCCAGCTATAAGTGCCACAACTCTGCCATCACACACCTTGAGCCTTCTAGGGTAAGGAACAGTAACATAACAGCGTGGGCCTCTGCATCACAACAACCTTGTGGTTCTAGGCTTCATGAATGATACAGGGGTTAGTCAAATCTCCCTTCAGAATCAGGATGCAGCGCTAAGCCAGGAAAGAACATAAACCTCTCTTCTAATTTGGAATTGTTTATAAACAAGACATGCTTCATACCCCATCCCCTATTCCATTGTTCCTCTCACTTTGTCATCTTGTCCCAGCTCCTGCCAACCTAGCAGTTTGAAAGCATACCAGAGTGAGTAGATAAATGGGTACCGCTTCAAAGAGAGGTAAACAGTATTTCTGTGGACCCTGGCTTCCATCACTGTGTTCCGTTGCACCTGTAGCGGTTTAGTCATGCTGGCCACACGACCTGGAAACCTGTCTGTGGACAAACGCCAGCTCCCTCGGCCTGACAGCAGAGATGGGCACTGCACCCCATAGACAAATTTGATTGGACTTAACCTTCCAGGGGTCCTGGACTTGCCCTAGAGTGAAGGCTTTCTGGGAAATGATATATAATGAGCTGAAAAAGGTATTTAAGTATACCTTCACTAAGAAACCAGAGGCCTTCCTTTTGGGTATTGTCGGCCAGAAGGTGTTAAGGAAGGATCAAACATTCTTTATGTATGCAACAACAGCAGCAAGGATACTTATTGCTAAGCATTGGAAAACTCAAGATCTACCCACACTGGAAGAATGGCAGATGCAGCTGATCGACTATATGGAATTAGCCGAGATGACTGGCAGAATCCGAGACCTGGGAGAAGAGAAAGTTGAAGAAGACTGGAAGAAATTTAAGATTTATTTAAAAAAGCATTGTAATTTGGTTGAATGTTAAGAAGGATGCTAGATCATAAGTAATTGACCACCATTAAATTAGATAGAATTAGGATGACAAGTAGATTGAGGGAAATATAAATCATTTGGAGAATGAGTAGACCAGGTTTAAAAGAATGGGACCTAGGAATATAAACAAGATGATAATTTGCTGGTTAAAATTTAAGAAGATGTAAATGGGAGCGGGAGATGTGAGGGAGTCCAAAGATGTTTTGAAAATTTGTCATGATATCTATATTGTTGATTACTTTTGCATTTGTATTCAAAAACTTTTAATAAATATTTATAAAAAAAAACCCCTTCCAGGGGTCCTTTACCTTTTACCTTACTACAGTGTACCCTTCCATTGGGTGTTATGGTGTGAATATATTAGTGTAAGTGGGAATTTTTAGTGATTGCTTTCTGTAATTTGTCATAGATCTCCAAATTTCCAGTATATTATTATTCAAGCCGCTTGTGAGTAATACAGAATTATAGCAAGGGGAGGGTTAGGGTTAGGGTATTTTGTGGCAGGGGAAGAGAGATCAGTCGTTATGCATGGATACAATAACAACAGTATTTGGGAGGGAGATGAGGCTGATGGGTTTAATATGTATTTAAACAGGAAAAATGCTTTTCTATTAAATCTGAAAGTATGAAAGTTTGCGGGAGAGATTGATTCTAGAAGACCAGTCGCTGTTTGCAAGGCACTCATTTTCCATATTCCACCGACAGAGGCCACAAATCAATTTGTTAAGGGATACAATCACCCGCTCAGTCGGTAGAGCAAGAGACTCTTAATCTAAGGGCCATGAGTTCGAGCCCCATGTTGGGTGAAAGATTTCTGCATTGCAGGGGGTTGGACTAGATGACCCCATGCGTTCCCTTCCAACTCTACAATTCTCTGATTCTAAGTGACAGTTCTCACAGTTGTAAGCCAATGGGGTGCCATCCAGGTTTTATGGGTGACAACTTCCATCAGCGTTAGCTAGAATGGCCAGTGGTCAGGAATGTAGTCACACCATTTGGAAAGCACCATTTTGGCTACCCTTGGTCGAGGTTAATCTTGTGAAAAGCTCACTTCCCCATGCTGCTGTGCATTATAAGAACATAAGAGCTCTGTTGGATCAAGTCAAAGACACATCTAGCTCAGCATCCTGTTCTCACAAGTTGCCTACCAGATGTCTAGAGGAAGCCTGCAGGCAGGACACAAGTGCTACAGCAACTCTCTCCCACTCGTGATTCCCAGCAGTTGCTGCTGCTGCTGCTGCTGCTGCTGCTGGTGATGATGATGATAATGATAATGAAGCTTTGCTCAGAACAGGTCATTTGGAGTGGCCACGTACCCCAAATGGCTGATGAGATACTCATTGGGTTTACCTGCATGACAAATGTGGTGACGTTGGCCGTTGGACTGCCAATATTGTTACCTACCCAAAACTTTGTTTGCAGCATGGCACAATTAGCAGCTCTGATGGCTTTCTTTCTTCCCAGAACAAAATGGCAGGGAATTTCCCCCAACATCCTGCTAAATAAGAATACATCCACATGCATAATAACAATACACTTCTGCTTCTTTGTTGTCTCCCCTAAACTGCAGGACGGCTCTTTACTGCTGACATCTGCATCTTGGAGCCAGCCTCTTTCTGCATTGTGGGGAATGAAGTCTGTCTTTGAAACTAAGTATGTACGCTCTTTATTGTGTTCTCATTACCCTGATAGACCAGACTATTAAAGGAGCAACCTGTTAAGTGACTATAATCCTATGGACTCGTTTGAATGCATATTAGGCAGATGACAGATAGATAAAGATTGCCCTAGTAGTGAATATAGCTGGGTTTTATAGTAGCAGAGGAGTGACTATATTTTATGATTAGCTCAACAACCAGTATATTCTGTATTATGTGATGCAATAATACATTAAAAGGTGCACCAAATGACTGTTGAGAAACATTGTTGCTTTGATCTCTTACTGCGTATTGAACATTTGATTCTCCTGTGCAGGCATTCCTTCACAGACGACCACTATGTGGAATTCAGCAAGCACTCTCAGGACAGGGTTATTGGCACAAAGGGGGACATTGCCCATGTAAGTATCACTTTTAAAATCTCCGAAGCCAATTTAACATTCTCTGTGTAAGCATGTTGTAGCCATTTGCATGCCAGAACCATATCTTATGGGAAGAACTTTGAAACATTGCATAGAGTAGGGATGAGGAACTCGTGGTGCTCCAAATGTTATGGGTCCACAGTTCCCATCAAAGCTGATAGTTTGCCATGCTGGCTGGAACTGATGGAAGTTGTAGTCTTATCAAAAGGTAAAGAATCACAGATTCATCATCCTTGGCGGTATAGGATGAGATTAATACTGAACAAGTTTGGTGAACTGAAATAAAAAATGAAATTCAGTAGCCAAACCATAGCTATTACGTAACAGAAGTGCTGTGTAAATGAGTTAGAGAGGGCTAACTAAGCTCTGATCAAAACAAAATTTAATAAATAAATAAATAAATAAATAAATAAATTCCTTCCAGTAGCACCTTAGAGACCAACTAAGTTAGTTATTGGTATGAGCTTTCGTGTGCATGCACACTTCTTCAGATACGAAACTCTGATGTTGCTTGAAAGAGATCTAGCAATTAGTTCAAATGTGCCATGAATAGATCTGGTGATGGAACTTGCTTCATGGAGGATGGATCAGATGACCTTTGACCTCATTGGCTCATTAATGTCCAATGGTGAAAGCTGGGCCCCTCCTTGGTGTTATGCCTGCCCTTCCTTTGGGGATCTATAATGCCTAGCCTAGTTGTAAAGGTAAAGGTACCCCTGCCCATATGGGCCAGTCATGTCTGACTCTAGGGTGGTGCGCCCATCTCACTTAAGAGGCCGGGGGCCAGCGCTGTCCGGAGACACTTCCGGGTCACGTGGCCAGCGTGACGAAGCTGCTCTGGCGAGCCAGCACCAGCGCAACACACGGAAACGCCGTTTACCTTCCCGCTAGAAAGCGGTACCTATTTATCTACTTGCACTTAGGGGTGCTTTCAAACTGCTAGGTGGGCAGGAGCTGGGACCGAAAGACGGGAGCTCACCCCGCCGCGGGGATTCGAACCGCCGACCATGCGATCGGCAAGTCCTAGGCACTGAGGTTTTACCCACAGCGCCACCCGCGTCCCCTAGCCTAGTTGATTCATCATAAAGGACATTTTCTGGATTGTTTCCTAGGACACATTCACCTGGAAATTATCCCCCCCCCCCAATATATAATTTAATGTTTCCTCGTTGGTTTAAAAATAAATTGTTAGAGATTTTAAAGAGAATCTGTACTTTATTTTAGGATGAATGAAAATGAGCCAGTAATTTTACTTTTCTAGTATAACATATCAAATATTCTTTGTTCTGAGGTGTTAGAAGCAATCTGAAGGTGGCAGTGTCAAGCAGAGTTAATCTCGGGGACTGTCTTACTTTAGGAAGACAAATGTCATAAAGCATAAATCTATTCAAATTCTTCACAATTTTCCTTGCCCTTTTGTTGATTTCCCTATATATTTGCATTTAAACAAAGTATTATTTCTATGTTGCTCTGCTGTGTTCTTTATCTTAGCCTTCAAAAGAAATCTGATCTTACCTCATGATCCGGTCATTTGGGAGGCAACAGGCTAAAAAAATGTATTCTTAGCTTCGGCAAAGGGAAATTAGTGTTTAAAGGATCCCGTACATAAAATGTATCTGAGAGAAGGGTAAAAGAAACACATTCAAATGTTCAGAGTATGGTTTGATTTCCAGTTAAGCATCTATATGAAAATAATTTTAAAGAAAACAAGTCTGCAAAAATCTTTTTAGCATATATGTCAGAATAGTAACTTTTCATTTTGTGACGCTTTTTCCACCATGTGGTACATGGAATCCTTTATGGTAGTCTATTTCATTACCCATGATCCCTAATCTCAATTAGGGATTCCCCCCCCCCCCTAATGGATTGAGACTTTGCACCACAGTTTTCTGAGCAGCAGCCTTTACTTCTTGGTCAGTTTGCACATTCTCTGGCAATTAAGAAAGACATTTCCATCGTAAATGAGCAGTAGTGGATGTGCTCCTTAGGTTACACTGCTCTAGAAACCTCATGCATTGCCAGTTTGGATAGCTTACGCGACTTGTGAAAGGTTGTTCTTGGTTGAATCGTTTAAAATTTGAAGCAATTTCAGAAAACATTCCTGTATTGAAGCAGAATGTACAAATTGGCAATATTACTATTTAGTATCAGCTGTGAGCAAAGTGCTACACAGAGCGCAGAAGTAAAAAGCAGTGAATCTGCAGCAATTTATGAAAAGCAGCTAAAATAAAAATTAAATTGGTTTCTTAAATTTACAGCACACTGACCCTGTAGCATGTTAAAAGACTAGCATATTTTTATGGCATAGGCTTCTGTAGACTAGGATCCATCTTATAAAAGCTTATTCCGTAATCAATAGTCTTTAAGGGTGCTACAAAATTCTTAACTGATTTTGCCGTGACATGCTAACATGGCTACAACAATGGAACAACACGGGTTTGGTCCTTTGTCCAATAGGTTTGTTTCTTTAGTTATTAAGAAAAACAGTGTAGTGCCATTTTACAGTGGTTTTTTTATTCTTTTGCTGCTTTTTAAAAAGAGGATTGTGTAAATTTAAGACACTTGGTTGTTGAGAGTATCAAGGTATAGGAAAAATGATTTAATTCAAGAGCTAGGAAATAAATGCAGGGGACTCTTTGATACTTGTGAGGTTCCTGCTACTTGTTTTCCCTGATTGGTGACTGTGGGAATCTAGAAAGAGACAACCCTTCTTAGAATTCTTAAAATGTACTCCTAACATGGCAGTAGGTAGCAATGCAAATAATTCACCTACTGTTACATAAGCTTAGCAAAGGAAGCATACCATCTGCCTCTTAACCTTACTGTAGGTAAGACCCTTGGGTTACGTTACCTTCGGGTAACGTAACTTTTGGGTTGTGAACGTGGCAAACCCGGAAGTGGGTTTCCCACCTGCACAGAAGCGCTCTACAGTGCTGTGCGCATGCGCAGAACAGGCGCCTCCAGTTACAAAGATTTTGGGATATGGCCAGGCCTCTGGAACAGATCCCGTTCGTAACTGGAGGTACCACTGTAATGCCCTTTGATTTCTCTCTAACCCATTAGTGTCTGTAATGATTTCTGGGCATTGTCAGAATACAGAATGAATTCACTGAGCACTCCCACAGAGACTGATCATGAACTTGTAAATTCTTTTCATGGTGAATGAGCAAACTCAGGGCAGGTGGTTGTCTGCAAAAAATGATTTTGACACTATTGCACATACTTTTGTTCTCTTTAGATGCAAACGAATTGCAGATCTTGACTATTTTCTTTTCTTCTTTTTAATCCAAAAGATCTATGATATTCAGACTGGCAACAAGCTGTTAACTCTGTTTAATCCAGATCTTGCAAACAACTACAAGAAGAATTGTGCCACTTTTAACCCCACAGACGACCTTGTCTTAAATGATGGCGTCCTTTGGGATGTCCGCTCTGCACAGGCTATTCACAAGTTTGATAAATTCAACATGACCATCAGTGGTGTTTTTCATCCAAATGGGCTGGAAGTCATAGTCAACACAGAAATTGTATCCTTTGTGCCTGAGCTGTGACTCACACAATGATCTTAAGGAGCTTGGCGTGCTGAACAAATGATTGCAGAATGTGGTGTAATGTTTCTTGTTTTATCAGATGAAGTGCAATAATAGAATTCTTCAAGATAGGGCAGTAGCTTGGATTAGTAAGTTTGTTCGCTACACATATTGCAATGCCAATTTGGGCCCTCCTGTTCAAAGTGGCTAGGACAAAGCACTTTGCAAGGCAATATTGTAAAGTCGAATTCAGAGAGTCATTGTTGTCCGATTCTCAAATATTAATGAGGGTGGCAGTTCGGAATTGGGCCAGGGAGGAAGATTGGACAATCAGACCTAAGTGTAGGAGTAGACCAGCCTTCTGTAACCTAGTGCCATCATCCCTGATCTCATAATGCAGACCATTGGCCATGCAGGTTGGCACTGACGGGAGTTCTAGTCCAAAACAATGACACTTGCTTGGAGAAGGCTGGGCTAGAGGAAGTTCTAGATACTGGGAAGTCCTGCTTGATCTTGGTGGCAGCTTTGCCACTGGCGTTTTCTGTAACATCCACCAACAATATATTTGGCATTAAAAGGTAAAGGGACCCCTGACCATTAGGTCCATTCGTGGCCGACTCTGGGGTTGCGGCGCTCATCTCGCTTTATTGGCCGAGGGAGCCGGCGTACAGTTTCCGGGTCATGTGGCCAGCATGACTAAGCCGCTTCTGGTGAACCAGAGCAGCGCATGGAAACGCCGTTTACCTTCCCGCCAGAGTGGTACCTCTTTATCTACTTGCACTTTGACGTGCTTTCAAACTGCTAGGTTGGCAGGAGCAGGGACCGAGCAACGGGAGCTCACCCCGTCGTGGGGATTTGAACTGCTGACCTTCCAATTGGCAAGCTGAAGGCTCTGTGGTTTAACCCACAGTGCCACCCGCGCCCCATTATTCACATGCTAATTGCTGCTGCAGGTATTGCAACAGATGATTGCGTGGATTCTTCCCTAACATGTTCCCCAGTGGGACCTGCGAACTTTCCACTTGCTACACACAGTGCCAGCCTTGGATCAGTGCCGTGTCGTTTTCAACCATACTGGAACAGTCATGTATGGAGGTAAGATGCCCATTAGTAAGATGCCTGTTCCTATGTTACTTTGTGGTAGTTAACAAAAACATACACAGTCAAGGCATGCAGAATTGCATGTTTTGTCACTAAAAAAAAAGGCTCCTGGCTCAGCTGTGTGAGTACAAAGTCTTCCTGCAGAGTTCCAAAGGTGGGCTGAAACTTCACAGTGGTTTGACTGACTGGTTAGTTTCTGCTACTTGTAGAAATACAGAAGGGATGCTTGCTGGTTCCTGGGGGCCTTGTATATATGTTCTGTTTGGTTCCTCCTTCTCATTTTCTAGCACTTCTTGCTGTTACCCTGATATCTCATTCCCTCTTCCAGATTATCCGTTTCCCCACTTGTTCCTTCCTCTTCCTTCCAATTCAGCCTTACTCACCTACTCAGTTTTCTTTGCTCTCAAGCCCATCCTTCCCAACTCAAAGCCTATGCATACTTATTCAACAGGTAGCTCAAATTCTTCAGAGAAAAACGCTACAATTTCTCTATCCTTTTTCTGAATATGCCAGTCCATTGGTCTATGGCAGCCTTCTTCAACTTGGTGCTCTCGAAATGTTTTGGATTACACTTTTCTTTAGCCCTAGCCACCATAGCCCAAGGGTCAGGGGCTATGGGATTCATAGTCCCAAACATCTGGAGGGCACCGGGTTGGGGAAGGCTGCTCTAGTTGGTTCCATTCTCCTTGTTTCAGTGTCACATGTCCTTTGCATGCAGAAAGCACCAGCTTCAGTCTCCCACATCTCCAGGTTGGGCTGGCAATGCCACCTGCCTGTAACCATGGAGAGCTGCTGCCAATCAGTGTGTACAGTACTGAGCTAGATGGACTATTAGGCTGGCTCAGTAAAAGGCAGCTTCCTATGCTCCTAAAACAATTTTAGACCATCAGAAACGGCTTACTTAAACACCTTTTCCCCTTGATCAGCAATGTTGCAGGCCGACGATGAAGATGATCTTCTGGAAGAGAGGATGCGGAGTCCCTTTGGATCATCTTTCAGGACTTTCAATGCAACAGACTACAAACCCATTGGTAAAGATCGTGCTTGCGCTTACCTGAATTTATATTGAGCAAAACTACGTACAGTGGTACCTCGGGTTACATACGCTTCAGGTTACAGACTCTGCTAACCCAGAAATAGTACCTCGGGTTAAGAACTTTGCTTCAGGATGAGAACAGAAATCGTGCTCCGGCGGCACGGCAGCAGCGGGAGGCCCCATTAGCTAAAGTGGTGCTTCAGGTTAAGAACAGTTTCAGGTTAAGAACGGACCTCCGGAACGAATTAAGTACTTAACCTGAGGTACCACTGTATATTACTTTCACTTCCTTTGCAGAAAGCTTCTAGCTTGCTTCCTGGAGAAACGGCCATAGATATCATTACACCTCCTTTTAAGAATGCAGTTGTGGTTCAGCTTCACCAAAAAGGATTTCCTTGTGAACAGCTAGGGAAAGAAGGGGCTGCACCAAGAGGACCAGAACCCTCCTCCCCTGTCTATATATGTAAAACAAGGCAATGCTTTGAAATCATGCTCATCATGGAGAGATTTATTAAAAGGTTACACTATGCCTGATATGTTTTTGCCTGTAGCTTTGAATGAATCATCCTGTTAGTGCAAGAAAAATGTTTTTGCTCTGAAGAAGGTGATAGACTGTTAGGCACATGGTTAGCTTAGTCAGAGCATAAGATTATTAATCTCAGAGTCGTGGATTTGAGCCCCATGTTGGGCAAAAGATTCCTGCATTACAGAGTGTTGGACTAGATGACTCTTGTGGTCCCTTCCAACTTTACAATTTGATGATTTAATACATTTCTCAATTCTTTGATGTTTTCTTTGTTTCTTTTTGGCTTTCAGCATCTTTTGTCTTGGCTAAATGTGGATTAAAACATGTGTTCTTTTCCAGCCACCATTGATGTGAAAAGGAACATATTTGACCTGTGTACAGACACAAAGGACTGTTACTTGGCGGTGATTGAGGTAAATGTCTTTTTCTTGCATTACAAGAACCAAACAAGGTAATCAAACAGCTGTTCAATTGTAAGTGTAGGTGTGTAACTGGGATGGAGAGATGATGATGATGCAGGTGGTGTTGCTGAATTTGTCAGTCCAGCATGTTGGATGGAAGCTAACCTACCATACTTGGTATCTGGTTCCTGTTTCAGAACCAAGGAAGCATGGATGCCATGAACATGGATACTGTCTGCAGGCTCTACGAGGTGGGCAGGCAGCGTTTGGCAGAAGATGAGGAGGATGAGGAGGAAGACCAGGTAGCATATACAAAATGTCTCCTTTGTTAAACTTTTTAGAAAAGCTTTGAAAATAGCTTTTAAGGGTGGTATCCAACTAACATCTTGGGAAGGAAACCCAGAACAGATTTGTAGGGTGGGGTGCAAGGAGTTGTGCAAGTGGGGATCCCTGGGCTGATGAAACACACTGCGTAGCACTACACTGGGTGCAACCCTAAATCTTTATTGTATATTATTTATCTTACATGGTTTTGGTTTGTTATAACAGACAGCACACTAAAGCAATTTTGAGTTGAGTTCTGATGAGTGAAGTACCTTGTATTTGTTGAGCTGCAAGCAGGAACAGATTTTTGGTGTCCCTTTTTTGCAGTAGTGATATTAGTTGTTTGTTTTCACTTTTTTTTGTTAATTGCTTTTACTATGTTAATAAGTGATTGAATGAATCAGTCGCAGCATGCCTAAACTAAGCAACCAAATGGGTGGCTCTGTTCAGGAGGTGAATGAGAAAAGAGAGAGTTATTAATATGTCTTCTCGTGGTGATTTATGGATTTTCCTGGCACTCACGCAGCAGCTACATTTCCAACAATCAAATAGGTGGACTTCCCTTGCAGTGGGCCAATGCATACTGTGGAAATGAATCCAGAGCTGCTTAAAGAGATTCTGCTTTTTCCTTGTGTATTAGGACCATTGTTTCACAGATATACTCTATTGTAGTTAACTCTTAAAATGGCTAAAATACTGTTGCTGCTTAGGGTTGCAGAAAGTAATGTGACTTCCTAAGTTTGGTACATTTCTTTGTGCCAAACTGTCTGCCAAATGATCAATAAAAATGATTCTGTATGGTTGTTGGTTGGATTGTTTTTGCTTGTTTGTTCCAGGGTAGAAATACCATCAGTGTTTACAATAGAAACAAAGTCAAAGCTGCAGTCATGGCAGAGGAAAGTTGAAACCTTTTTCTTTTTGCTTAACTCAGAATAAAATTACTTTGCTTGGTTTCAAGGTATGTCATTTAGATTAGGATGCTCGGAAACTTTCCCATTGGGCAGTTATTTGCTCTTTTATTGTAAGGAGGGGTGGAATTAAATATTTTGTCTGTTCTTGACCTCATATAATCCATTTAAGTGAATGCTTATTGTTACACCCACCCATCAGAAACTCCTACGTCCCCAGTCCTGATTTGAAAGTTGAACGTTTTCCTCAGGCAGCAGATAGCTTTACATTATAAGTTCAAATGTTGGTGTTTCAATTTGTTTTGAGTCTTGGGGAAATCGGCTCTGCGTCTCTCTTAATTAATTTTTCCAAGTACTAAGTTGTTGCTTTAAACCATGGTTGTTCAAGCAATGGAGCTATGAGATCAGAGCCAATGCTGGCTCCCCAGAGGTGCCTAGACCTGGTGGCACTTCTTTGCTTTACAGCAGTGATTTTTGTGCCCTCGTCTGTTCATGCTTGCTTGCTTCCTGTAGAATAAATGGACAAAATGAGGTGTCAGATGCAATGAGTTGTCAAGCCTGGAAGAAAGTCTGTCCAGCTGTATAGAAGCCCCTCTCATTTGCTAGGGGCATGCTGGAGGGTAAGCCAAATAATAAAAATAAAGAATGATTTGAGCAAAACAGTGTTGTATGCAGGGAGTTGGAAGAGATGTCCCTTAGGGTCCCTTCCAACTCCACAATTCTATGAGTCTATGATTATTTATAGGAAATTGGCAGGTTTGTGTGTAAGCCCCCCCCCCCCCCCGCTAGGCTTTAGTAAACCCTGTTCTTACAAGTTGTAGTTACAATTTCAGCCCCACATATTTTCGGTACTTCTCCACTGCTGCTCTGCAAGGTATTCAGAGTTATTCTTAATTTTAAGAGAGATGTTGTCTTTTGGAGCCAAAATGCTAAGAGTTCTATCAGAGCTTAGTAGCTTCTTTTCCTGCTGTTTTGCTAGCTGTTTTGCTGTCTCCCGCTGCCAGTGTAGAAAGCTTAGCTACTGCATTGCCTAGGGGTGATTACGTAGTGTAGAGCTAAACTGGAAAGGAAGAAGAGATAAGACATCACAAAATAGAGGAGCTGTGTGTTGTGAGGTGTGTTCCCTGCCACTTCCTGTACAACTCTTTGGAGCTGTGCCAATTCTTCCAGCTCTTCATTTGCCATTTGGACTGCCAGGGATGAGAAATGGGGACTACCAGTGTTTCTGAAACTTGAAAAAAAAGTGTTCTGTCTGGAATCACTCTTGGTCTTCTTCCATCAAGTAGGCCTTGGGTGGATGAATAGTTCCTAGTACTGTATGGCTCCCTTAGTTGAAGCCCCCCCCCCCCCCCCCAGCTAACCTCTGTCTAGCTTTTAGGTACAGGATTTCCCCATCTTGCTTTGTTCACTAGCTACAGTTGGAGGTATTGGGGGTCAGGGGGTAGGTCAGGAAAATTGCCAGCTTCAGGAGAGAGGCAAGTGCTGATGCTTCTTCCACCTTAGTTCTTTCACATCCCTTGGAGACATCTGCCCTTAAGACCATCATGTCAGTGGCCAAGATCAACCTTTTCCATAGTTCAGCTATTGACACGCAACCCGGAAACTGGATAGTGTTCAGTCTGTGGAGAGAGGTATGGGTCTTGGCCATGACCACCGTTCTGTTTAAATGGTTGCATCAAGTATCCAGTGCCAATTGGAAGCAAGTTCTTTGTGTTAGAAGACCACCCTGTTCTCAAGAGTGTGGGATAGCTGGTTACTAAGTAATACCTGAAAGGTACTCTCCACGTGTTCAGGGCATTCTCAGCTGAGGCGAGTCTTAGCATCCAACTTGTTCTGTAGTGCAGCCCAGTTTGTGTGGTGCTCCCATAGTGTCAATAGTTGGTGTGGCCACTCTACCTCAGTGGTACATAGATCCAGCCACTCTTGCCTGTTAGTCTTGCTCAGCGTGCATAATGCAGTACAGTTAAGTGGCTGAGGCACATTGGGGGCTTGTTGGCAAAAAGGGATGGGCCTATGCATGTGGGTTACCTGACTTCTGCCAATAAATCCTTCCTTTGAAGCATGACATGGTGACGTCTTAGGGCCTCACAGGGCTGTGATGAAAGTGATCAAGAAAAACCCAGGTCCTACCACCTTTCCTATAATAGCATGCTATGGGTTAAATGATTCTGAATGGCCCCATCCTTTTTATCATCTGCTAGAATGGAAAGGTAGCTAATGTAGGTAGCCTTGCAGAGAGATCCAAATTATTTATAAATGCAACTATTTGAGGAACTTGATATGGATAACTGCAGGTGAGTCTAAAATCCCTCTTAGTGCAGAGACCAGGTGGTCATCTTAAGCAAGAGATGCACTCACTTGTGACAAGCTGTTCCAGCCCATAATCATTTTCAGTGCACCATAATTCAAGGCTTCTTTTCCTTTCACCCATGTCGTTCTCATTGGGAGAATTGAGGCATTGTGCTTGGTGTAGCACAATAGACTTTTGTGAGGGGTATAGTCATCTGAACTGTTAGATTATGGACCTTAATTGCTTGTTACTTGTAAGTGGATGTTTTCTTCTCTAGAATGGTGACTTTGAATACTTAAGACTTTGCCTTTCCGAAAGGAAAACAGTATAGCACCTCTAAAAGGCAGGCCTGAATATCCACAGCAGCGTGGTCCGCCACATGCAGCTCTTGAGGCCTTTTTGGGCAGCCTCTGGCAACGTTTGACACCCCTTCCCACAGCCCTCATGCTGCCTTCCCAAAGCTGGATAAACACCCAATAATAAATAATAAACAAGTACCAAATAAACTGTCCCCACAGGTACATAAATTAGCAGTTGATCAGCAATCACTTAACAGTGTAGTAAGCTGATACTGTTGGCAGAACTCTAATGGCTATCCACAGGTGTACTTAATCACATACAATTCCAGGAAATTTAAAGATACAGTATCCAAAATCAAGCACGGTATCCAAGCAATTCACAACTGACCATTTAATGCCCAAATATTAGTTTTTCAATGACTAGCTCACTATGGATCACTTTGTACACACAATTAACTAAAACTGAACAGATTTATCCCGTAGCAGAGTTTCAGTATAAAGGCATGCCTGACACATTTAACAGAAGTGAAGCTAGTAGTGTAGGACTTTTGAAAAATCTAATTGGTTTAGTATTAATTTATGAATTATGAGTGTGTGGGGGTTTTTTTTGGAGGGGGGAATAAAAGGTTGGCCTTAAGTTTGCCTTGTCTGGGAGCATCAGATGCTGTCCTATATCAGATGAAGCTATTTGTCTGTATAGCTCAGTGCAGTCTGTACAGGTTGGCAGTCACTCTCCAGGGTATCAGGATATTACCTTGCCTGCTGCTACCTGGTCCTTCTAACTGGAGATGCTGCCTGGGACTGAACCTTCTCCAGGCACAACAGGCACACTCTGCCTTTGGGCTAAGGGTCACTCCCTGAATTTGCTGCCTAAAATAAAGGCAAAACGTGTGTTACATATCAAAACAACTTTTGCAACTTACGGTAGATAAGTGGTTACTGTTTTAACTGGCTAAAGCTGTAGAATGGCAATAACTGTGTTTTATCTCTTCACCCCAATTTGGCATCTATGACAAATTGTTTGCTGTGTTGCGTGTGTCCCATCTATCCATGTCTTCTGGGTCTGCATAGAAGCCTATGGTAAGAATCTTGCTCAATGTGTACTAATATGCCTAGTCAGTTCTGCGTCTTGCTTTCAATGACCCATGAGGAATTTAAATGTACACAGTGGTACCTCTGGTTGCGAATGGGATCCGTTCCAGAGACCCGTTCGCAACATGAAAAGAGTGCAACCCTCAGTGGCATGTCTGTGCATGTGTGGGTTGCGATTCACCGCTTCTGCGCATGCACATGACGTCATTTTTGCACTTCTATGCATGCGCGAGCGGCAAAACCCGGAAGTAACCCTTTACGGAACTTCCGGGTCGCCGCGGGACATCACCTGAAAGAACGTAACATGAAGAAAACATAACATGAGGTATGACTGTACTTGGATTTTGAAAGCTAAAGGTAAAAAAAAAACACCACTAAAATATTTTTGTCTGGAGCACATTCTATAATGATCAAAGAAGCAAATGAACTCAAACTTGGTGTGGGTTGAGGAAAGGATTAGGGATAAGGTAGAGTTGTGAAGGCTTGGGGGGCGAGAAACTGTTTCTCTCCCCCACCCATCCCCATTTTTTTCTGGGTATTCATGCCTCCACAATAAGGTTTGGGAAAGACACAGGAAGGAAAGTAACAATACTGTTTCTACTTTAGTACTGGAAAAGCAGTAAGACTACTCAGAGAGGGCATAGTTTTATTTAATACATTTCCTCCTCACCTTTAGGGCAGCCATTAAGATGAACATACATTGTGATTAAATGAAGGATAACAAACTTTATATGAAATTGAATTCATTTATTGCAGATTGGGACGTATAACATAATAGTAAAAACACATTCTGTGAGGGAACTCCATTTATATTTTATGTATAGATATTTACAGGCTGGTACACACAGATGTGTATGTATAGTTGTATATGTCTGTAGAAGCAGAATAATTGGTTTTACTGGCTGCAGATGGTTTGGATGTAGCAATAAACCATGGTTTACAGTTAGGTTCATGAATTTTGGGCTTACGTGCTCCCTCTCTCACCTCTCTTCCTCCAGTATAGTTGCAAGGCGATTGGAATTATTGTTTGTGTGGACTTACCTAATGTAGACCACAAATGAAGCCAGGTGAAATTGTGGTCAAATGTGTTGAGGAACCTCTGTTCCGTTGTTGTATGTTCCATCTGCTGTTAAGAACTTTATGTCTTCACTCGAGTTCTCAAGAGACCAAAAGGGTGGAAAATGATGCTTTATAAAATAAGAGTCACATTCTCATAAAAATAGTTTAGCTTTTCTGTGGCAGAGAACAGTTAAGCTATAGAAGGAATATAGACTCAGTATTACAGAATAATTTTAAGCCCCAGTTAATGGAAGGAAACATAAATTAGGATAAAGAAAGAGGTCATGGTAGAAAGGGAATTGATTTTCCTGAAACTTGGTATTTTTCAGGAGCTGTTTGACTAGAGAAACTCTCGCAAGGTGACTTTATATACATACTATGGGTTGAATGCAGAGTTAGTCATACATAGTAGACTTGTTAAAACCAGTGAGACTTAAACAGCTATACTTTACAAACCTAAGTTTCATTGATTTCAGTGGGTTTACTCTATGTCTGGATCCAACTCTAGGCTGCTGTAGGGTCTAGAAGAAACGTAAAGGAACTATGAAGACTTCTTATTCAGATGTATTGTGCAGGAAGTGTTTGGGAGTGCTTGGGAGATGTAGTACTATACAACTACTAAGTGTTATTTTTCACCTATTGATCAAAAGCCAGATTTTTATTTCTGCGGTACAACTTGTAGTTTACCTGTAGGCCTAGGAAGATAAGTTTCTCTCTAAAGAGGCATCCCTCTCCTCTTCCAATACATGGATTCTAAAACATTTTCTTCTACCAACCAGTATTGTTGGGATGCATTTCTAGTCTGAGGTGTTCCCGTTGGTTAATAATTTTGTGATTAGGACATGCTGTTTTTTGCATTGTGAGGTGGTCAGTTGTATGGAAACAAAGTATAGGAATATAATAGGACGGGGAGATCTGCTTTCTTTTCATCACCCGAGGTATGCTTTTCTTTATAAATGCATTCCTGATTCTCGTGTTCTTGAAGATTCAGGATACAATATTACTGAATGGGAGATCCTTGACTCAATCCTGTTTCTCTGCAAGCTGAAAAAGATGTTTTTCCACAGAGGCCAGATGTTTTTCCACAGAGGGTGCCTGGCATATTCTTGACCAAACAAGGGTGTGTTTCACTGAGAAACTTGTAAGCTTGTTTAATCGGAATCTCCTTCCTTGTAACATCAGGAAGAACTTTCTGATTGTCAGAGCTGTTCAACATTGGAACTGTCTCCCTCAGGCGTTTGTGGACTCTTCTTCCTTGGAGGTTTCTAAGCAGAGGCTGGATGCCCATCTGTCATGGATGCTTTAGCTGAGATTTCTGCATTGCAGGGGGTTGGACTAGATGACCCCTGGGGTCCCTTCCAACTCTACAGTTCCATGATTCTAGTGTGCATTTGTTGAAGGCTTGTGAGATTTGAATATATGCCATAAATAAAACTTAAAGAACTAATAATCACTATTTGCTGTCATTGATTGTACATTACCGGATTGTGCTTAGAGTGTGAGTTTTGGAGTGCATAATACCTGTCACTTCAGCTTTGTCCGTTTGTCTGTATGCAGTTTTGAAGAAGGTGCGTGCTGAACAGGGTGAAATGAAACTTCAGGTGTGAATCTTTCAATTACAATAGCCAGCAACTAACACTTATTTTTCTTAGGTGATTGCAGGTTCAGGTGGATTGCAAACAAAGCAAGCAACCAGGAGACCCTTGCTTCCTGGGCTCTGGAGGCTCTCATTAGATCTCACAAGGCCATCTGAAACAACCTTTTTAAAAACACACACACACACACACATACACACACACACACACATATATATATATATATATGAGAATAACATGCAACGGCAGAAACAGTTTTTCAAGCTTTGCTTCCAGGGCTGTGGGATGGTCGCACAAGGCCTTTGGGGTGCTCCAGTGAAATTTTGTGGGGCCGTCTCATGAGATCTTGGATGGCCCTGATCTTGAGAGATTTCAAATGGCGAGGGTGGCTCTGGGTGTCATTCTGACTTTGCACAATGTTGCCTTTGCACGTGGACCACCCAGAATGTACATTACGGGCCTACTATATTCTAACAAGTCCTGATGATCTTGTTGAGAAGAAGTGGCATTGGGAACCTAGTTCTAGGAACCCTTATCTCTGTTAGCAACTAATCTTAGCAAATGGGTGGCATTCAGTTTGTGTGCATGTGGATTGTCTTTTCTTCTCATCAGTGGGAACTAGCCGTGTGTGGAAAGCATAAGAAATTTGTCAGTGCGTGTCTCTAGTACAGTTACTTTCCTCATTAGGACATAACGGAGATCAACAACAACAAAACCCACACTCAGGATCACCCTCTCATTCACAAAACCTCTCTCTCCTCATTGTTTCACCTTGAATGGGGTTGATGTTATGTAGGGCAAAACCAGATTAAGCTCTTTATGTTCTTTGCCAAATATCCTGTTCTGTGTTGTCTTTTGCTGTGTTGCAAATAACAGCTTTTAAAATATTGTACTGACTAGTTCAAGGTAGTCAGGCTTCTGTTGAATTGAGAAGCACATACAAAGGCCATGTGGTGCTAGCTAACAACCTTTTGCTCGCGTAACAATAAAAATACATTTAAAAAAAAACACCTGAAGAGGGATGCTGTTCAGGAGGAGCCAGTGGCAGCACACGTATCTCTGTTACGTTGCTTTCAGCCCTTTCAGTTTTTGTTTATTTTAATGGTTTTCTTGATATCTCTTCAGGAGGAGGAGGAACAGGAAGAAGATGATGACGAGGATGAGGATGACACAGATGACCTTGACGAGCTGGACACTGACCAGCTTCTAGAGGCTGATCTGGAGGAAGAGGAAAACAACGAGAATGCAGGAGAGGATGGAGAAAATGACTTCTCGCCTTCTGATGATGAGGAGCTGGCCAACCTGCTTGAAGAGGGAGATGAAGGAGAAGATGAAGACTCTGACGCTGATGAGGAAGTTGAGCTGATCCTCGGTGATAGTAAGTATACATAGGGAGAAATTAACTCTTTGGGGGATTCCAAAGGGTTAAAAGGTCCAGGGCAGACCAAAGATACCAATCTGAAGAAGTGTGCATGCACATGGATGCTTATACCCAGAACACACTTAGTTGGTCTCTAAGGCGCTACAGGTTAAAGGTAGTGTAAGCACTGCACTGCCTAGTGTGCAGGTCAGATTCCTTGGTCCCAGATTCCTGAATTAATTTTAGCTAAATCTTATAGGACAACAACTCCACTCATGTGACAAGCCTGATAGCTGTGCATACAGGTTGTTACTTGGCGGCATGATGTTTGTAGCGTACATGTGCCTTAAACATTTTTACCTATGCTACTAAACTGGAACCAAGTCCAGGTTCCCAGGCACCTGCAAGTGGCTGTTTGAAGATGTGTGGTGTGGATGTGGATCACACTTTATGTATTTGTTGGTGATCCCGCAGTAGCCAGGTTTGCCATGCAATTGTGAAGTTTCCCATTGCTTTCCTGAGAGTAGCAACTGTAAATCGTTGATGAATGAGAATTGCTGAGATGCTCTAGCAATGGAGCTGTGGGAGAGCCTGGGGCATAGTTTTTCCAGTAGTGTGTAGTTGTCAGTTAGTGGGACTTATTTCCATGTAAACATGCCACAGGCTCAAGCTGCAGTAATCCCCCAATCAATACTCCACGCAGCACGGCAGAAGCAAGTCAAATATAGCCAATGCTACCTTCCTTTAGCCTGCCTGTCACTGGCTTTGTAAAATTAAGCATGCAGCTGCACAGAAGTTCCCAGAGGCTTGAAAGCAGCATGAGCCAGCAAGTTGTGTTGCTGCCTGACCGTCCTGTGTTTGAAGTTGCTGCATCCGCCCCATACTGCCCCCCTTCTCTCCCCCCCATCTTTTTTGATCTCCTGTTTCAAATGATGTCTCCAGCCCAGCTGACCTACTGCAGCTCTTTCTCTCTAAAAACATTTTCTTGAAGATCAACAAGGGATGGGGATTGAGAGGTGCAAGGGATGGAGCTTGAAACTTGAGGGAAATAGGGTTATTTGGAAAGTGTCAGGAGCAGGTGTGTGAGAAGACGGTATTGGATTGGATAGTTTGTGCTTGGAGAACAAACTTGGTTCCATCTGTATGGAATGGTGGCAAGAGGGATTAGTCTTACAGGGGAGCCATGCTAATGACCTGAAAACAGCCCCCCCCCCCCAAAGCCTCACAGATACTTGTGTCTGTCTGTTAAGGGGACAGATAACTGTTGCTCAGTGAAGTGGGTAGGCATTCAGTACATGCTCAGAGGTGGCTTATTTATTATTACATCCTGTATTCTGGGATTTAACGCTGATAAAGTGAGACAAAAATTAAGTACACGGCAGGCATGGGCATCTGAAGGGAGTTAAATGCCTTTTCATGTGTGTGCTGAAGACATGGGTGGTGGTGGAGTGGTGGACTTCTACATTGCAGGGATGGAGTGTTTCTATTGCATAGAAAGAAGATGCAATAGTACTTTAAAAAGAGGGTGGGAGGGGGAAAAGGAGGAAAGGGAAGAGATGGATAGACATAGACAGTGTGAGAAGGTGATCAGGCTTCCTGGAAGCTGTGTCACCTGCCCTGGAATCCTCTTTCCTGCCCTTTGATTGCATGTTTTTCATTGCAGGCAGCAGTTCCTCAGTTCTGAGGGAAATGCAGTCTGCTTATTCTCAGAGGCACTTTGTGTATTACGTCACAAGAAAGTTAATCATTTATGTTGGAGCAAAATTCACAACTGGTGTGCTTGTGTGTGTAATCTTGGAAGTTTAAGGTAGTCTTGGTGAGGGCAAGCTATGGGTGGGGGGAGAGAGAGGCTTCCCTTCAGTGAAATCGCTGGAACCTTTGCTGTTAATTACAGCAGAGGCAGGACATCGGATGCCTGGAAGGTGACGTGTTGCTGGGAGTGTTTGAGAAGACAACCCTCTGTCCCAGTCTGGTCCCGTTTCCGTTCATCCTGAGCTAAAATGCTTTTGCTAGCAGACTCATGTGTGCTCTTCTCTTGTTTTGTTGTAGTGCCGCCCTGCTTCTCTGCAATCAGGCACATGAACCTGGGGGCAAGCACCCTGTCAGGTCTCCAGCGATTTTCTTGTTTATTTGTCAGTCCTCTATGTTCTTAATGGTGGTAGGTATTTTGTTCATATCCCACCAGGACATGTTGCAGAGCTCTAATTAAAAGATGGATTGTATCTAAAAAGATGCTGTGCAATTGTTGTACATTACTGGGGGAAATAAGCCCATTAGAGGGTTCTGGATTGCAGCTGAAAAAATAGCCTGTGCATTCCAGCAGAAGCTAGTGATGCCAGAAAGGGAGCATTACTGGAAGTATTTATTTTTTAATAATTTCATTGCATGGTTTCCCTGCCTCTTCTCACATCTAGGCAGCTTCCTTCCAAAGTCTCACAATATGCAAACACAAATAAACAGCTCCACCTTCCTGTTGTCTCTGTTCTCATGCAGAACATGCGGTTCTGTGGATCTGCTTGTTCCATATCGCAGGTCCTCCCAGTTGCTTCTGTCTAGCATCTGTCGTGCAAAATAAGTATTTGGCTGACATTGCTCTTCTGGGGACGTTTTAGTGTGAAGCATCATGAAAAACATGGGAGGTGGTGGTGGAGGATGCACTTGCAAGAAGGGGTGGTGATGGTGGGGAAATGTGGCATTGGTGGGGCATTTTGGGAGGAGTGTGTGGAAGCAGAGGGCAAGCATTGATAGCATGCAGGAATAGATTGGCATATTTACACTTCGGGAGGATTAGTATGTATTCTGCGTAGTAAGCAGATGACACACGCTAGAATGCTCACTTCATGAAGATGCCACTTGCTTGCTGAACGTTTAAAGGAATTTAAGTGCTCCTATTCATCTATTATCACACTCAAATGAAGATGTATTCATAGGTCAGACATCATCTTTTTCCTTGGGATTGGTTTGCAGCCTGGTTGTCTTTTATGGGGGCGCACTAGCCAGCTAAACTGTTTGCTGTTTCTAGTCCTCATTTTGATGACTTTTATGCAGCATTAGCTGTGAGTTGGTTTTAAGTCCATTTCACACATGCCCTATCAATAACTGTTTATGTGTGGATTTGATTAGTTGGGTGGAATGGAAGAGAGGGAGAGAGTATGACAGAGAGAAAAATAACAATGCATTGCATTCATTATTCCTGATGGAGGAAGATCCTGGATTCTAAAAGTTTGTGATTGGATCTTGAAAGTGCAGATCATGTAAGCTGCAAACACATTTACAGTGCAATCTTATCAATGTGTACTCAGGGGGAAAAATCTAGTTGAGTTTAGTGGGGCTTTCGTCTAGGTAAGAATGTAAAGGAGATTTAGACTCTGATTTAAAAATGATTACTTAGAGCTATAACCGTTACATGGAAAAACTAGTAGAGAGAGGAAAAGGAGTCCAATAAACCCGCATGGGATGGAACTAGGGATTAATGGTCCACAAAGGAGTTAAACACTCACATTCATAGAATCATAGAATCGGAAGAGACCACAAGGGCCATTGCCAAGCAGGAAACACCATCAGAGCACTCCTGACATATGGTTGTCAAGCCTCTGCTTAAAGACCTCCAAAGAAGGAGACTCCACCACACTCCTTGGCAGCAAATTCCACTGTCGAACAGCTCTTACTGTCAGGAAGTTCTTCTTAATGTTTAGGTGGAATCTTCTTTCTTGTAGTTTGGAACCATTGCTCCGTGTCCGCTTCTCTGGAGCAGCAGAAAACAAGCTTTCTCCCTCCTCTATGTGACATCCTTTTATATATTTGAACATGGCTATCATATCACCACTTAACCTCCTCTTCTCCGGGCTAAACATGCCCAGCTCCCTTAGCCGTTCCTCATAAGGCATCGTTTCCAGGCCTTTGACCATTTTGGTTGCCCTCCTCTGGACACGTTCCAGTTTGTCAGTGTCCTTCTTGAACTGTGGTGCCCAGAACTGGACACAGTACTCCAGGTGAGGTCTGACCAGAGCAGAATACAGTGGCACTATTACTTCCCTTGATCTAGATGCTATACTCCTGTTGATGCAGCCCAGAATTGCATTGGCTTTTTAAGCTGCCGCGTCACACTGTTGGCTCATGTCAAGTTTGTGGTCAACCAAGACTCCTAGATCCTTTTCACATGTACTGCTCTCAAGCCACGTGTCATCAATCTTGTATTTGTGCCTCTCATTTTTTTTGCCCAAGTGCAATACTTTACATTCATCTTGTTTGTTTCGGCCCAGTTCTCTAATCTGTCAAGGTCATTTTGAAGTGTGATCCTGTCCTCTGGAGTGTTAGCCACCCCGCCTAGTTTGGTGTCATCTGCAAATTTGATCAGGATGCCCTTGAGTCCATCATCCAAGTCCCCAGCTCCCAGCCCCTCAAGACGGTCCAGAAGGATGTTATGGTCGATGGTATCAAACGCCGCTGAGAGATCCAGCAGAACTAGGAAACAGCTCTCACCTTTGTCCCTAGCCCGCTGGAGATCATCAACCAGTGCGACCAAGGCAGTTTCAGTCCCATGATGAGGCCTGAATCCCGACTGGAAGGGATCCAAATGGTCCGCTTCTTCCAGGCGTGCCTGGAGTTGTTCGGCAACCGCTCGCTCAATCACCTTGCCCAAGAATGGAAGATTTGAGACTGGACGATAGTTGGCCATCGTGGCCGCATCTAAAGATGGTTTTTTAAGAAGCGGTTTAATAACCGCCTCTTTCAGCGGGTCTGGGAAGGCTCCCTCACGGAGGGAAGCATTCACCACCCCACGAAGCCCATCGCCCAGTCCTTCCCGGCTAGCTTTTATAAGCCAGGATGGGCAAGGATCCAGGAGACAGGTGGTTGGTTTCACTCGTCCAAGCAGCCTGTCCACATCCTCGGAGGTAACAGATTGGAATTGATCCCACTCAACTTGACCAGACAGAACTCTAGCACTTTCCCGCCCCGGTCCTGCTCCCACGGTGGAGTCTACTTCTTCCCAAATCTGAGCGATTTTATCTGCAAAAAACTTTGCAAAATCATTGCAGGAGAACATGTGGCCCGTACTGGGCCCCGATGTTGCAGGTGGTTCCGCTAAATTGTGAACCACCTGAAAAAGTCTCCTGCTGCTGTTTTCTGCAGATGCAATAGAGGCGGTGAAGAAATTCTTCTTCTCCGTCGCTATCGCCACTTGGTAGGCTCGACGTTGAGCTCTAACCTGTGTCCGGTCAGATTCGGAATGAGTTATCCGCCACCGGCGCTCTAGCCGTCTCAACGATTGTTTCATTGCCCTCAGATCCGTGGAAAACCACGGGCCTGTCCGGGCTCCATGCAATCGGAGAGGGCGCTTCGGAGCCAAACAGTCAATAGCCCTGGTTAACTCCGCATTCCAGCGGGCCACCAGGGAATCGGCTGAAAGGCCATCAACATGGGATAAAGCATCCCCTACCACTCTCTGGAAACCATTTGGATCCATTAAGTGGCGGGGGCGGACCATCCAAATTGGTCCCACCTCCCTGCAGAGGGGATGGGTCGCAGAGAAGTCCAGTTGCACCAGGAAGTGATCTGACCATGGCACTTCTTTCGTTTCGCTTTTAGTTAGTGTCAGATCACCAACATCCATAGAGGTAAACACCAGGTCCAAGGCATGTCCGCAGCTATGGGTTGGGCCAGACTTATTCAGGGACAGCCCCATGGAGGCCATGCTTTCCACGAAGTCCCGAGCGGCCCCTTGTAAGGTCGTGTCGGCATGGATGTTAAAATCCCCTAGGACAACCAAGCTGGGTGTCTCCAGGAGAACATCCGCCACGACCTGAAGCAGCTCGGGCAGGGAATCCTTGGTGCAGCGGGGAGGTCGGTACACCAAAAGGAATCCTGTACTGCCCCTATTGCCCAACTTCCAGAACATGCACTCGGAAAACTGGGTCTTCCCAATAGGACGCCTGGTGCAAACTAATGACTTTCTAAAAATCACTGCAACCCCCCCTCCCCGCCCACATGACCTGGGTTGCTGTGCGTAAGAGAAACCTGGTGGACAAGCAGCGGCAAGGACAGGCCCATCTGCTTCATCCAACCAAGTCTCTGTCACACATGCCAGGTCAAGTCCTCCATCCATGATCAAGTCATGGATGGCAGTGGTCTTATGAATCATTGACCTGGCATTGCACAGCAGTACCTTCAGGTCATGTGGGTATCCCTTGCTGATTCTAGTATCCATCCGGTCAGGACCAGACCCGGAGGCAGGAATAGTCCTCAGATAACGACTAAACCTGCCCCCTCTGTAATGACATGGTCTAGTCTTAGCGTAACTCCTCCTCCTACCCGTGATCACCGAGATCGGTTGTCCCAGTGCATCCCCCCCTGTGGAACATGCCGCAGCCATTTTGTGGGCTGGGGCCCACTCCCCGGCAGCCCTGACCCCTCCCCCTAAGAACAAAATAACACCTTAAACAAACAAACAAAACCAATAAAACAATACAACAACAAAAATGTAAAAATTACAAAATAATAATTCCCCAGACCCAACCAAACATCCATCCCTCCCCCACCCCCCACATACAAAAAACCCAAAAGAAAATTTTAAAAAACATTTTAAAACCACTCTGTGCCCCTCTTGCAATAACAACTGTCCTAGTGAGGCCTGTCAGGCCCTGCCCTGGGCCAGGTGGTAAGTGGCAGGAAGGAGCAGGACCCTCAGGCACTCACTCAGGGGAGTCCTCCTGGGCAGCAGGCAGCAAGCACCAAGCAGTCCTTGTGAGGCTTCAGGCCCCGCCCCAGGCCAGATGGTAAGTGCTGGGGGCACTGTCATACAGTGGTTCCGCTCCTTCCTCCTGGGCCATGTTCAGAAAGTGGTGGTGGGGGATGAGTGTTCAGACCCCTGGGCTCTCACTTGTGGGGTGCCTCAGGGTTCTGTCCTCTCCCCCATGCTTTTCAACATTTACATGCAGCCGCTGGGAGAGATCATCAGGAGGTTTGGGCTGGGTGTTCATCAGTATGCGGATGATACCCAGCTCTACCTCTCTTTCAAATCAGAACCAGTGAGGGCGGTGAAGGTCCTGTGTACTCAGGAGGCGGTTGGAGGTCCTGTGTCTGGAGGCGGTTGGAGGATGGATGGCGGCTAACAGATTGAGGTTGAATCCTGACAAGACAGAAGTACTGTTTTTGGGGGACAGGAGGCGGGCAGGTGTGGAGGATTCCTTGGTCCTGAATGGGGTAACTGTGCCCCTGAAGGACCAGGTGCGCAGCCTAGGAGTCATTTTGGACTCACAGCTGTCCATGGAAGCACAGGTCAAATCTGTGTCCAGGGCAGCTGTTTACCAGCTCCATCTGGTACGTAGGCTGAGACCCTATCTGCCTGCGGACTGTCTCGCCAGAGTGGTGCATGCTCTGGTTATCTCCCGCTTGGATTACTGCAATGCACTCTACGTGGGGCTACCTTTGAAGGTGACTCGGAAACTACAACTAATCCAGAATGCGGCAGCTAGACTGGTGACTGGGAGCGGCCGCCGAGACCATATAACACCGGTCTTGAAAGACCTACACTGGCTCCCAGTATGTTTCCAAGCACAATTCAAAGTGTTGGTGCTGACCTTTAAAGCCCTAAACGGCCTCGGTCCAGTATACCTGAAGGAGCGTCTCCACCTCCATCATTCTGCCCGGACGCTGAGGTCCAGCGCCGAGGGCCTTCTGGCGGTTCCCTCATTGCGAGAAGCAAAGCTACAGGGAACCAGGCAGAGGGCCTTCTCGGTAGTGGCCCCCGCACTGTGGAACGCCCTTCCAGCAGATGTCAAAGCGATAAACAACTACCTGACATTCAGAAGACATCTTAAGGCAGCCCTGTTCAGGGAAGTTTTTAACGTGTGATATTTTACTGTATTTTTGGTTTTTATGGAAGCCGCCCAGAGTGGCTGGGGAGGCCCAGCCAGATGGGCGGGGTATAAATAATAAATTATTATTATTATTATTGATAAAGATGTTGAATAAGACTGGGCCCAAGACAGAACCCTGTGGCAACCCACTAGTCACTCTTCTCCAGGATGAAGAGAAACCATTGATGAGCACCCTTTGGGTTCGGTCAGTCAGCCAGTTACAAATCCACTGAGTGGTAGCATAGTCAAGACCGCATTTTCCAGCTTCTTTACAAGAATATCATGGGGCACCTTGTCAAATGCCTTGCTGAAATCAAGGTAGGCTACATCCACTGCTTCCCTTCATCTACCAGGCTTGTAATTCTGTCAAAAAACGAGATCAGGTTAGTCTGACATGACTTATCTTTCAGAAATCCATGCTGACTATTGGTGATCACAGCATTCCTTTCTAGGTGCTCACAGACTGTTTGCTTAATGATCTGCTCCAGAATCTTCCCTGGTATTGATGTCAGACTGACTGGGCGGTAATTATTTGGGTCCTCTCTTTTCCCCTTTTTGAAAATAGGGACAACATTTGCCCTCCTCCAGTCTACCGGGACTTCGCCTGTTCTCCAGGAATTCTCAAAGATGACTGTCAGTGGTTCTGAGATCACACCTGTCAGTTCTTTTAATACTCTTGGATGCAGTTCATCTGGCCCTGGAGACTTGAATACATCTGAACTAGCCAAGTATTCTTGTACTATCTCCTTAGTTATTCTGGGCTGTGTTTCCTCTGCTGAATCATTTGCTCCAAATTCTTCAGGTCGGGCATTGTTTTCTTTATCGGAGAAGACTGAGGCAAAGAAGGCATTGAGGAGTTCAGCCCTTTCTGTGTCCCCTGTTTGCATTTCACTATCTTCTCCTCTGAGTGACCCCACTGTTTCTTTGTTCTTCCTTTTGCTACGAACATACCCATAAAAGCCTTTTTTGTTGCTTTTAACCTCTCTAGCAAGCCTGAGTTCATTCTGTGCTTTAGCTTTTCTGACTTTGTGTCTACACGTGCTGGCTATTTGTTTGAATTCCTCTTTGGTGGTTTCCCCCCTTTTCCATTTTTTGTACACATCCTTTTTTAATCTTAACTCAGTTAAAAGTTCTTTAGATAGCCACCCTGGCTTCTTTAGGCACCTTCCATGTTTCCGTCTCATTGGTATTGCCTGAAGTTGTGCTTTTACTATCTCCCTCTTAACAAACTCCCAGCCATCATGAACTCCTTTTCCTTTTAGTATTACTGTCCATGGGATCTCACCCAGCACTTCCCTAAGTTTTATGAAGTCGGCTTTCTTAAAGTCAAGAAATTGAGTCCTAGTATGCTTGGCTGCTCCTTTCCGCTGTAAACTTCAGAAGAGCATGATCACTCGCGCCTAATGATCCTTCCACTTCTACCCCACTAACCAGGTCATCAACATTGGTTAGGACCAGATCTAAAATGGCTGTTCCTCTTGTTGCTTCTCCCACTTTCTGGACAATGAAGTTGTCTGCAAGGCCAGTGAGGAATCTGTTTGATCTTATGCTCTTGGCTGAGTTTGACATCCAACAAAGGAATAGAGATGAAAGCGAAGCTCAGGTGGACCCCCTCCACAGCCATTCCAACCATAACATTAAAACGAGGCTTTTCCTTTAAAAAAAAAAAGCTGTGTAAATCTGGTGTGTGTGTTGTGTGTTCCCATGTGTGCTTTATTGGTACATCCTTCTCAGAGTTAGTGTCTTTCTATCTGCCTTGCAAAAACACTCTTCTTTTCACCGACACTCAAATCCCAGGGGCATCATCTCATGTAGACAATGGTGCACACTTCATTATTGTACCAGATTCCTGAAGTGCTACTTTCAAATATACCTTTGCAGAGTTCCCTCTGAAGAGCACCGTCGGCCAATATCCACTCCACATACCCTGAAAAAGACCTGCCTGGTCTTTTTTCTGCTGGTATTCTGGCAGGAGGTGGTTTTTGTTGATTTCAAGAAAGTGTGTCCTTGAAAATCTCATCAAGGACTCTGTTAGGAAAACTAGGGGTTAGGATTGCTTGTGAATGTGCTTGCGTTTCTTCAGAGTTGTTAGGCCACCTTAATGATCACTGAGTGTTTTCCCCCCTGTCCCTTCAGCTGTGGTGTGGTACCAATCAACTTACCAAGAAGCAAGTACTATTTTGGAGACAATATTAACACAAATATTGCACATAATTCACGTCACCCAGTTGCCCTCTTGTAGACTTTACTGTATCCCAACAGCAGCTTCCCTTGTGGCTGGTTTACCTTATACTTACTATATGCTGGGTGCGGAAAGTCACTCAACAAAAGAGGTACTCGCTTCTGTTTTGAGCTGGGCCACTTGTGCTGATTCTGCCCTCCTTCTGTTTGTGCAAAAAAGGGGGTGCACAGGAGCAGGGTTGTACAAAACATAAAGCCCCCATGCTCATTCATTCGTCTCCCTAGTTTGAAGCAAAATAAAAAAATTCCTTCGAGTAGCACCTTAGAGACCAACTAAGTTGAGAGGGTGGGAAGGGGTATTACTCAGAAGGGTGGTGGGAATGGGTGATTGGCTGATAGGTGTGGTAAACCTGCTGACCCTTCCCACCCTCTCACTATATATAAGGGTCTGGTGGCTTCGGTTTCAGTGTATCTGAAGAGGTGTGCATGCACACGAAAGCTCATACCAATAACAAAATTAGTTGGTCTCTAAGGTGCTAGGGACGTCGGTGGCGCTGTGGGTTAAACCACAGAGCCTAGGACTTGCCGATCAGAAGGTTGGCGGTTTGAATCCCTGCGATGGGGTGAGCTCCCGTTGCTCTGTCCCAGCTCCTGCCAACCTAGCAGTTTGAAAGCACACCAGTGCAAGTAGATAAATAGGTATGCTCTGGCGGGAAGGTAAACGGCATTTCCGTGCGCTGCTCTGGTTCACCAGAAGTGGCTTAGTCATGCTGGCCGCATGACCCGGAAGCTGTATGCCGGCTCCCTCGGCCTATAGAGCGTGATGAGCGCCGCAACCCCAGAGTCAGCAACGACTGGACCTAATAGTCAGGGGTCCCTTTACCTTTACCTTTAAGGTGCTACTGGAAGGAATTTTTTTATTGTGTTTCGACTACGGCAGACCAACACGGCTACCTACCTGGAACGCTCCCTTGTTTGGAAAGTCTTTAAAACTTCCATTGTATTAAAAACAGTCCAAAAAGTTTCTTTTTAAGATATATTAGAAATAAGCAGTTACTTCAGCTGTGTTTGTGGATGTGAAGGACAGCTGATTGTAAGGTGGCAACTGCTTGTCTAAATTGACTCTCCTTGGTACAGATAGGTAGCCGTGTTGGTTTGCCATAGTCAAAACAAAATAAAAAAATTCCTTCCAGTAGCACCTTAAAGACCAACTAAGTTAGTTCTTGGTATGAGCTTTCGTGTGCATGCACACTTGTGTATCTGAAGAAGTGTGCATGCACACGAAAGCTCATACCAAGAACTAACTTAGTTGGTCTTTAAGGTGCTACTGGAAGGAATTTTTTTATTTTGTTTCTCCTTGGTAGTCATTCTCCTCTGGTTGCGTCGGTCAGTTAAATCCTGTCCTTGCCTTTCTCCCTAAATAGTATATGCTTCAGCTTAGGAACAATATATTGTACCCATGCTGTGTCTCTGGAAACTCACCTTGTTTTAGTGCCCGTTGCATCTTTTACTCCCACTACAGAGGATTTTGGAGCTACATACTGATTCTCTAGAGTGTTTTCAGTAATTCCTGAAGGCATCTCACTCTGGTGGTAAGTATTCTCTTTATAATGAGGAGCTGTGCCTTGGCTTGTGGTGAAACAGTCCTGTTTTGCACATTGTTTATGGTTTCTAGATGGCATACCACTCTAAAGGGTGCCTGTGCATGGTCTTTCGTATTTGACTTGGAACAAGTTACCCTGCTTTGGTGTCTTTTTGACATATCAGACTTTGCATTGCTCAAATAACCCATTTGTCCCCTTTCCAGCTGACAGCTCAGATAATTTGGATTTGGAAGATGACATAATCTTATCTCTGAATGAGTGAGGAGTGGCCACCCCACAGGATGTTGGCAGCAGGAAAGCTCCGTTCTCGGAAGCCAGGAGGCCAAATCCAGGAGGTGATACTGAGCAGCCGCTCATATCCTAATTCTTGGGAGACCCATCTAAAGAACTCTAGCCCTTCTGATCTTGCAGTGGACAGATGCAGGCTCCTGACACATCTGGAACCTTCCTACCAAGAGAGCCAGGGGCTTGACCTTTATTTTTCTCTGCCTTTTTATTTTTGGTTTTGAGGCTGAGACATGACTCTCCTCTCCACGGGGAGTTCCGAAGATATTTCACAATATATTTTCTTTGTATAAAGTTCTTTCCTAAAGAACAGAAATAGTTTTATATGAAACAAAAAAAAGGATAAAAAACAAAACAGGCAGGTATTATAAAGAGGATATGGATTTGTAATCTTCTAATGTTTAGTCACTATGACGAGTTTCTGGGGGATAAATAAGTTTAAAAAGGGCATTTTTACTGAAAGGCACGGCAGGCAGGGTGGGATTGAATCATGGATTGTAAAAGCTGTAGGTGATTTTTATTTTGAACATAATTTTTTAATGGATGTGTTGCTACCTGCTGTGAAATGTTCGGGTTTTTGTTTTTTTTGTCTGATGACTCCTGACAAAAGCCCTGTGAGTTCCTGCTATAGTAGCCATGGCAGAAGACTAGAGATCCCGTTCTGTCTTGCTCAGAATCTGCCATTGCTGGAGATGAAGGACTCTAGTTTACAAGCTCCTCGCCTCACCCCCTTCCTACATATTTTTGTGTTTGGAATTTTAAATTTTTATTTTTTCCCCCCTTTCCCTTTTGTCCTTGTGTGAAAACTACAAATCGAAGGCCTTTTTTTCTTTAATGTAAATTGTATTTATTAAAAAAATAAATAAAATCCAAGTCCTGTCTGTTTGTAGCTCTGATCTGCTGTAGTATACATTCGTTGCCTTTGCTGGATCCTCAATCTGCCTTCAGTGCTACTTTGCACCTGAATGCATGACCAAGGCAGGGTTATTCATATAAGAAGTGTGACCTCACGTGCATGAATGTATCTGGACATTCAAGAGAGTGATGCTATCAGTACTATTCACACAAGATTTTTAAGAACAATGGTCCATACGTTTATCCCAGGAGGATCATGTTCAGTGAAATCATGTGAGAGGTATCCCACACAGTTCTTCTGGGTTCTGATTCCTATAGTATCATGCAATGATGGATTGCATCCCTGGGAAGGGAAAGGGAATACCTATTTTCATATGAGTTGAGTTGCTTGTCTCTCTAACTCAGGTGTGGGGAACCTTTGGACATCCAGATGTTACTGAACTACAAATCCCAACAGTCCCAGCAAGCTTGGCCCAATGTGCAGGGGTGATGGGATTTATATTTCAGCAGCAGCAGCAGCTGCTGGAAGGCCAAAGGTTCCCCACACCCGGTTTAAACAAATAACTACAATACTAGTGGCAGATATATAGGCAACTTTATTTTGGTGAAGTGCACCTTTAAGCCCAGAGGTTGGATGCTACAAGGGAATTTAAAGGCCACTAATTGCTGGTATTGCCTGTCATGAACCTATTTGTAATGAGGAGCACTGCAGGATACAAAGCATCTGCTGGACCGGCCTTGGGTTTGCTACTCACCCTCTCCCAGCAATTGGAGTAAAATAGTCACTGGGATGGTTGCATTTATTAGAAACCCCTGCGTGCAACCCAGTCATGAAAATGGATTTAACTACCTTCTATCCTTTCTTCCTGTGGCTCCACTCCATTTATAACTGAGCAGATTGACTTACTGCATTGCGGGCCTTAGAAATAAAATTTAGACCACATAGGTGGTGGTAAAGGATGAAGTAATGTTCGCAATGGTCTTAGGTCAATGCTTGATAAAACTGCAATGGAATCATACCCTCACCACTACTCTCCTTTGGCTATGCTTGTTTCATGGGACTAGCGAGTCTGCATTTAGACTTCCATTTGCTTGTATCAGAACAATGGTCCCATCTTTTTCTGTTTCTTCCTACCACCTGGTTAAAATGTGTTTTTCATTTTTTTTTTAGGAGTTTAGAAACAAAAATATATTACAAAGATAACTTTTGCAAATAGCATTTGTGAAGTGAATATTCTTCAGAATCTAGAAAAAGTTGATGTTTTTGCGCATATATATATATATATATATATATATAATCTTGATATTACTGTATCACACGTTGACTACTTTTCTGAAGAGATTTAGAAGCGCACAAACAAAATCCATCTATTTAAATGTTTTGGAGCGGATATGGAGAACCTTTGGCCTTCCGAAAGTTGCTGAAGGATGACTGGCCGTTAGCCAGGCTGGCTGGGGCTGGTGAGTTGTGGTCCAGCAACATCTTGAGAGCCAGAGGTTCACCTACATCTATCTTAGAGCTGTTCAGAACTGTTTTCTAGACCCCTTGTGATTTTTAACCAATAGTAGACAAAAATTGCATACATAAATGGGATTTATCCTGCTCAATATACCCAGGTGTTCCCTTTTTACAGTAGAGTGGACAGGAGGCTACCATTGAACAACATTTACTAGCACCGTTTGCTGTGCAAGAGAGGGCTCTAATCATGTTAGTCACTTGGTTAGTGAGACTACTGGAAAATTGTATTTTAACAACTCACGATGTGGTTAAAAAGAATAAAGAACTAACACTAACAAATGAGATAGGGTGGGAGTTCATACAAGACCAACCTCTAAATCACAAGCTGGTATTTCTTGCAGGTAACCTTTCAGAGGCAAAATTTAAAAATTGTATTCATTGACAATTTACCTCTCTTGGACGCTTTAATACACATCCTAAAAAATGTTTTAAACACCACATGGCTGGCTTAGAAATAATTATTTGCTAATCATTAGTGTTGTCTCTGCTTCCATAATTTCACTGCACAAGAGAACTGGTAATAGTTGGAGGACAGAGAAGCAGAGAATGGCGAAGTCTCAGTATTTATGACCTTGGTCTGAACAGTGTTGCAACCATGGATGCGGCTGTGTAGGGTTATAGCAGTTAAGAGGATCAGCACCCCGTACACTTCATGTCAATCCAGAATGGGATACTACACTATATGGGATGCTACAATGCAACCTTGTCAAGCTTACTTGTCTTCAAACCTTTCTAGCATCTTCCCTATCCATTATTTCAAAACATTCCACATTCCTTGAAAAGCAAGCTCTCGGAAAGAGAATTATGCAAGCTAAGTGAGTGTGCATACATCTATTTATTAATTGCATATTTTAGACACAAGTGGGCATACCCTGGTGCAGAATGTGGCGTAAACTCTTACCGCAGCATACACACACGCCTCCTTAGACTATCTCTTACAGTTCATGCTCTCTCCTTTTTACCCGAGGATCACTTCACATAAAGCAGCTTTCCTATGTGCATCCCCTGTGACAGCTCTGGCCTGCTGCATGTGTGTGGACACACTGCTAATTGCAATGATCTGCTCATGTGAGAAAGTGTTTGTGTATTTGCTACACATCACCAGGTATGTCAGGGCTGGGGAACTGGTGGCTCTCAAACGCCCATCAGCCCCAGCCACCACGGTCAGTGGTTAAGAATGAGGGGAGCTGCAGTTCAACAACATCTGGAGGGCCACAGGTTCTCCATCCCTGAGTGCCATGGTTATGACCAAAACAAATGCTATCTAGGGAGGTGGACCTCATAGAAGGAGGACCTCCTCATTCTCTGTGCTAATTAATCCCAGAGCAATGCCAGAAGATGAGTGCTCAAATAATAGGCCGGACAGAATTTGCCCACCTTGTCCTAAAAAGCAGTGCATCCACCTGCCTAACCTACTGTATATAACAAGCAGAACTGTATATAACTGCAATATAGGACACACGCTATAAGCAGGCAACTTGGTCAAGTTTTTATCATTTATTTTTGCCACTGGAGCTGATGAACATAATCATTTAGATTTTGTTATCAGATCCTACTCAACCGCCTGGTTATTTGTCTTCCTGAGTAGCCAATAGTTAGTTCTGAACATAAAATCTACGAGTAGCTTTGAATCTACAATATAATCAATCCAACAGGAAACACAGTTAACAGAAGAGTTGGGGGGGTGCACCCACGGTGCAGCCTATGTTTTATTGCACCAAGAGTTGAGGACTGCTAAAACTTTTTAGCTTCACAGAGCTGTTCTTTGGCTACAATCATCTCAAAAGCTCTCATCCACCAAGAAAAGGTTGGTCCAGTAATGGATACCATTACCTTTTCCACCTTTTTTAAAAAAAATCTGGCATTAACTACCTAAACACAGAGAGAAGCAAGCAGACTTCAACTATCAAAGAAATCAAAATAGCACAAAACTGGTATAATAGTGTTGAACAGCAGTAAAAGGAAGAACTGTCTGATGTTATTTGCTTTATCTATTGGAACCAGCCATTGGCAGACTACAGAAACCAGGACACTGCACAAAGTTAAAAATCCATCAGTGAACAAGGCTTTACTGACAACTTTCCATACATTTAAAAAATAAGAACACAGCAGACAGTGTCACATATTAAAACAAAATGGGATTAAAATGGTATTAAAATTAGAAACTAATTAAATTGTAGAATTTTTGGAGGACTTTTGGAGCCTCGCTCAAAAAAATTGGCCTTAAAAGCAACCAGGCTGTGTGAGATACAAAGAAATATGGAATCAGCAAAGAGGGAGGAAAGAGAGGAGACAGAGAGTAAATACTAGGCAGTGTCTTTGACTATCACTATCACCATATGCTCTTCTTCTAACTTTCCCAATGTTCTTAGTGCGGACTGGAGGTACTGCTGAGAGAATTCACAAGGAGGGAAAGCATAAAGCATGCCTGTGCTGTCTTTACCCTTCGCCCCTCCCACAGGAAGGCTGATCACCCCAGCAGCCTGTTTTTGTTTCAAGTAAGAGACCAGATTCCTGAGAAGCCGTCTTTGCAAGCCAGGCTCTACCACAGGGACGGCCCCTTCAGTGCTTGCTCCTTGAGCAGTCTGGGTAGCCAGCAGCACAGCATAGCCATTTGGGCTTCCTTGCTTGATACGTCGAGTTACTTCATCCAGCTTGGGCTGGTCAAGCCGAAGTCTCTGGGCAATCTTGAGCTGCGTGAGCTTTCCACCAGACAAGTGGTCTTTCAGAAGCCCATTGATAACCCCCAAGTCGCCTTCAAGGATGTGCATAGATGTAGGGAAGCAGCTGTTTTTCAGGACAAGTAGCCCATTCCAGGCAAGCTGCAGCGTGTGGGCATAATCTGATAAGCTTTTTAATTTCTTTGTTTCAGATTTGGACTCTTCATGAGTCTTTGATTCAGCCTCAGCAGTTCGATGATTGCGTTCGCTGTCCCTTTTCTTAGGCTGAGGATCAGATGTTTCACGGTGAGGCTTCTCCTCTGATGCATGCCTGTTGTTCTGCAGGGAGTTATTCTGCTCTTTCTCCGTGGCAGACTCTGTGGTGTGGTTCTCCTTCCGAGCCCTCTCTGGACTGCGATCTAAAGCTGGCCCACCAGGTTTTGTCCTGCCTCTGTCCTCATAGGGTGAATGGGCAGTTCTCCCTCGGTCACTGGAAAGGCTACGGCGTTTACGCCTTTCCTCCCATGGTTTGAGCACGCTTCGGTCACTATCGCTGCCCCAACGTTCTCCACTTCGGCTGCGTGCCGACTGACTGTAGGTCTCCAAATTATTTCTGCGCTCTGCATTTTTGACAGGGCTGGTCCAATCAGCCTCTAAAAAGCCCCTTTCCCGGTCTGAGTAGAGGAGATGAGGAGGAGTCCTGTCTCTCACCCTTAAGTCTTGCTCTAGACTCCTGTGCCTGCTGTAGCCTTCAGGTAGCAATTCATAGGGTACAGGCAGTGGTGCAGGTTGATACTGCTGAGGGTAGCGTGCCTCCTCAGCTTTGGCAAAATCCACTCGAAGTCTCCTGTCTGGCCCACCCAAAGGGAAGCCCCTCATTTGTGCACAGGCAGCCTGGGCAGCGTCTAAACTTTCATATTGAATGTAGGCAAAACTGTCCCCTTTCACATAGTCAATAGTCCTAATGCTTCCAAAGCGATCAAATTCCCTAGCAAGGGCAGCTAGGGAAGTACTTGGACCAAGACCACCCACCCAAAGTCGGGTTGTGGGGTTGGCTTTCCCATAGCCAATTTTGATAGGGTTCCTGCCAACAACCCGGCCAGACATGGCAACCTTGGCTCGATGTGCCATGTCCAGGTTCTGGAACTTTAGAAAGGCATAGGCGCCACCTTGGCCCCTTGCAGGGCGCTTGATCACCACTTCCTCAATGATGCCGTATTTTTCAAAGGCACGCCTCAGTTCTACCTCAGAGACGCTGTGGTCCAGATTGCCAATAAAGAGATTACGAGTCGCTCTTTGATCATCCTCCGGCATAAGATCCTCTTCAGCCACTATGGGATAGCCATAGGGACGGCCGCGCTCGTCGTACAGTCCATAGTAATCCAGCACTCTCTCCCGCTCCCGAGAGAGACCCAAGGCAACAGCTTCCAAGGCAAAGGCTGCAGCGGCAGCATGTCGTGGTCTGGGCTCTCTCAGCAAAGGGGTGGCAACAGGAGAAAGAGATCTCTGTTTATAAGGATAGACACCATGGATTGGGGGCAGGAAAGCCATGGGTTCAGGGGATGGGGTAGGTGGGGGCGTGCGGCTTCGTCTGCCCCCTCGCAGGTACACAGGCTCCACCTTGAGGGGGCGATCGTAGAGGAGAAGCTGCCGGGCTCTGGCATGCCTTCGAGCATCTCGGGCGTCCGCCGGGTGCCTGAAGTTGACATAGGCAACGCGGCCGAGCTCGGGGGTATGGGAGAGCTTGACGCTAATGTCACTGGCGCCGCCGCTCGCGAACCTCTGGAACTGGCGGAACAGACCGTCCTCCAGAAGCTGGTCCGGGAGAGCCGGGCCCAGGCCGCTCACCAGCAGGGTCTTGTACTCGCTGGAGCCGGGGGGATCCCCGGCCAGCCCCACCCCGGCCGTCAGTCCGAGCCCCGGCGCCAAAAGCAGCGACGGCGCGGCCACCGCCGAAGGCCCGCCCAGCAGCAAAGATGGGGCGACCACGGCGGCCAGAGGCACTTTGGCCTTGGCGGCCCCCAGCGCCCGCGAAGACGACGACGAGGACGACGAGGAGGCCAGGGGCGGCGGCGCCGCGGCGGAGGCGGCTTGGCTGCTGCTGCTGCTGCTGCTCCTGGCGCTGGACGAGGCGGCGCCGCGGTGGTTGGAGTCGCCTCCGCCTCCGGGCCGCTCTTCCCCGCGGTGGCTGCGCGAGCTGGAGCCTCCCGCCGCCGACTTGTCCCGGCCGCTGCGCGACGAGGCGGAGGCGGAGGCGGACGACGACGACGAGGAGGCGCCCGAGCTCCGGTGCGGGCCCCGCCGGCTGCTGCTCCCGCCGCTGGCGCCGCTGCTCTCGCGCTCCCGCTCGCGGGGCCTCTTGGCCGAGGAGGCGCCCCGCGTCCCCCCGGACCCCGCCGGGCTGGAATCCCGCTCGCTCGCCCGCTTCATGGCTCCGGGGCCCGCGATTCAAGAGGCGCCTCTGGCGGCAGCTGCCATCTTGGACAAAAGGGAACGAGCGAAGGCGGCTCTGCCCAGTTGCCGCGCCGTGCGCGCCGACGACGTCATCAGCCAGCGACCCCGCCCCGAGCCTGCCGAGCGACGGGCCGCGTCCGTAATGGCTACGTCCTGCTCGCGCCCGCCCGGCGGCCGGCCGAGGACGGGGAGGCGAGGAGCAAAGCCCCTCCGTGTTCCCGGCCGGGCGCTGCCGCCTTCCCGCCTCCACGGGACTTACCTACCGCTCAGTCTGAGGGAGGAGTAGAAAGTGCATAGCAAGTGAGAGCAGGAAGGCCAGCGCTTTCCCCCTTCCTCTGCTCCTCTCCCTTTTCTGCAAGTAGAAATAAAGCGGATGCCACTTTCCCTCTCTGGGCCAAAGCCGCTGTTAGGCGGAGGAAGGGAGCAACCGGCGATCGCGCACACGGGCAAAACTATTGGTCTCTGAGCACTGAAGGGCAAACACGCATTTACAAATAGCACTTGCATTACATGCCGTTAAAATAAAATGTGCTGCAAATAAAATAAAAGAAGCTGCAAAAACAAGGAAACTTTTATATTGCTGCAACGGTAGTTAATATCCATGCTCCGTATGCAGAAAGTAGAAAAGATGCTGACTGTTTTGCCTACAACTGCACAGGATAAAGCTTGTTACCTAAAGGAGCCACGGTGTCTTTTTCATCTATTCAGACATAGTGTTAGAAACTGAGAAAAGAGAACCAGAAGCTAAATGGCACCTTAAATCTAAGTTATGGGTGCAACAATGAAATGTCTAGGCACACTTTTTAAATAACAAGAATCCAAAGCTGAAAATAAATGAACTGCAGCTAAAATACTATGTTCATTTTTCACATGGTCTAGTCCTTCCCCTGCCCACCCCCCTAATATTCTTTAAAGGGTTTCTTCTCCAGTCTTCAGAGAGTAGCTGGAAGTGGGGAGGCAGAAAAAGGTCCTCCTTTCCTTCCACTCTGCAGTTCTAATCTGAAATCTTAGGCGCAGTACTGCACCCAGAGCTCAGAAACTGCTCAAATGAAATTCATTGTCGCAAAATGCACTTAGAACAATGGGAGTTTCAAACACTGGATATAGCCAAGGATAAGCTTCAAAAAGTCAAAATCCTTACATTTTGTATTACCTTGATTAAAAATATATACTAAAATACTGCAGGCCCATTCAGAACCATGCTGTCCAGTTATTTTGTCCTAGCAGAGACCAGACATGTAGCACATAAAACAGTAAATGTGCATGAGATTGTGCTGTAACAGAAGTTTAAATATATGCTGTACTTTTCAAAAACAGTCTTTTCTGCGGAGTGGTGAAGGTTATGCAGGTGGGTAATCTGTTAACGAGGGACGCAGGTGGCGCTGTGGGTTAAAGCCTCAGCGCCTAGGGCTTGCCGATCGAAAGGTCGGCGGTTCGAATCCCTGCGGCGGGGTGCGCTCCCGCTGCTCGGTCCCAGCGCCTGCCAACCTAGCAGTTCGAAAGCACCTCCGGGTGCAAGTAGATAAATAGGGACCGCTTACCAGCGGGAAGGTAAACGGCGTTTCCGTGTGCGGCTCTGGCTCTGGCTCTGGCCAGAGCAGCGATGTCACGCTGGCCACGTGACTCGGAAGTGTCTCCGGACAGCGCTGGCCCCTGGCCTCTTAAGTGAGATGGGCGCACAACCCCAGAGTCTGTCAAGACTGGCCCGTACGGGCAGGGGTACCTTTACCTTTACCTTAATCTGTCAACAGTAACTGCCCTAAAGTTCATGTTGTTTAAAACACGTAATTTTTCTCAAGAGCAATATATTTTTCTCTATGATGCTGTTTTTAGTCAACGTTTGGTGAGAATTGAGATTTTGGTACCAGCCACCCGTATATGAAGGGTTTAGCTCACAGCTGCATTTTGTGTGGGTGGTCATTTAAAGGTGTCTCCATAAATGACCTGGTACAACACACTCTTTTATTACATTAGTATATATTAACTAGGACGCGGGTGGCGCTGTGGGTTAAAGCCTCAGCGCCTAGGACTTGCCGATTGAAAGGTCGGCGGTTCGAATCCCTGCGGCGGGGTGCGCTCCCGCTGCTCGGTCCCAGCGCCTGCCAACCTAGCAGTTCGAAAGCACCTCCGGGTGCAAGTAGATAAATAGGGACCGCTTACCAGCGGGAAGGTAAACGGCGTTTCCGTGTGCGGCTCTGGCTCGCCAGAGCAGCGATGTCACGCTGGCCACGTGACCCGGAAGTGTCTCCGGACAGCGCTGGCCCCTGGCCTCTTGAGTGAGATGGGCGCACAACCCCAGTCTGTCAAGACTGGCCCGTACGGGCAGGGGTACCTTTACCTTTACCTTATATTAACTGCTTCTTTTACTTATGAACTGAAGTTGCCAAAAAGCTTTCCAAGAGCATGAGAGAACCCGAAATCAACCCCTACCCATTTTTTTATTATTACCATTTCATGGATATACAGAAGCTACATATTCCAGATTCAGCTGCTTTACATAGATGTAGCTGGTCAGGATTGTATTCCGTACTGTATTGACAACTGTAAATACAGAATCAGAATACAAGGAAGTTATCTTGCATAGATGGTGCCAGTTTACCTCAGAGCTGTAGAAAAACAGCACTCAGGTTGATTGTACAGCTGTACAGGATCAGGGGCTTAAATTTCTGAAAGCAAAGTACTGTTTTTTTAACAACTTCAGGTAGCACCAACTGGCTCTCAAATACTTTTTAGACCATGCAATAATCCAAAGACCAAATATAGCACACGTGTTCACCTGGATGTGAAGTAGCAAAATGCAGAGATTTTACAAGGCATTAGTCAGAAGAGCAGGTATCTCAGAAGCCACGCTAGCCCATAGATAAGCATTTTATCAAAACATGGCCATTATTAGGGCTCACCCATTCTCACTCATCCCATTCCTAAAAGCATCGGTCCAAGAAGTTTTCTGCTTGTCCTGTGCTTAGAAAGCACAGGTCCAAGCAATTACTTGTTTTCCCCACAGCTTTCACTGGAAAAACCTGCTGAATCAGAACAAATGCAATCTGTGGAAAACCTGATTGCAGTTTGTTCCGATTCATTGGTAAAAAGCAGGTTTCCCCAGGGGAAAGCGGCAGAGCAAATGGAAGTGTAGATGAGTCCTAAATCTCAAAGCACCAAGTACGAAGTAAGGATCTGTGTTGGCATCAGCCAGACTTGCATAAAACTCATACAAATCCTATTAATGCAACTGACAAGACTTGCTTTATTAACTTTTATTTCAAAAATCCCATACATACGTCAATGTCTTAAACATAAACTGGAGACAAAAGAAATAAAAACTTGAGACACGACGAGGCAGTTGAACCAGCATTGCAAGAACCGCTTCACTTTGACACTTGAAACCCAGTTAAATAAGTTACAAAAACAGCTTTCCAGAAAAGAAAAAAGAAAGATTAACATAGTTTGTGTTTGATTTGCTAATGATCTAGAGGCCACTATGGTGGTCAGAGGTCTGTCCGTGAACTGGCTGCTTTTGGTGCATACTGAGGCATCAGTTCATTGATTTTCCGAATGTAATCTGACTTTTCTGCACAGCCTTTGCATGTTTCACCCCAGTCATCTAGAATCTTCTTCAGTTCTTTGACTCTCAGTTTCTTCAGGTCCACAGTGCTCAAGTCAATCTGTTTATCTGATAAAGAGAAGGGCATATTACTGTATGAAGCATTGTTAGTCCACAAGTTTAACTGACCACAATTCAGAAATTTCAGGAGGACTTGTTCCCAGTTCAAGTATCATAGGAATGCAGCCTTAGAACAAAACATGGCTATCACATAGCTGAAATAGTACAAGTCATAGCACCTCCTAGAGACTACTTTCATTAAGAGCACAAGTTTTCACAGATAATATCTATACTTGGGGAAGATAAGACACTGGAATGTATAGTAGGAGTCGAGAACAGAATGCAGTTAACAGGCTGTACCCTGAGCACTATTGCAGATGAACTCAGTGATGGGAGCTGGAATATAAGAGGTCAAGCAATCATGGAGGTATTTTGCATTGAAGTTGTTCCTGGAGGCAAGGGAAGTGGCCTAGTGGCCCTTGGCTCAGTGGCTGATGTCAGAAGCAAGAGTGTGCTGCCCTTCATCTCAGACATCCCTAGGCAACAAGCGAACAGCCCCAACTGGACACAACGGCCACGTGCAGATTATCTTTCAAATATGTACTCCAATTCCCTGGTTTGTGACAAAGCATACTTTGCCTGGTTGGAATATATTAGCAACTGTGGCTTGCTAAAATGAAAGTGTTGGTGGGAGCTGACAGATAATTTGTCCGTTATATGCAATGTAGCTCAACCTTTTGTCTGAAATCTGATCAGTCCATTGTCACAGTTCAGCATCCTCACCATGAAACTACCGTCTATGAAAAACCCAATAGCTAGATAAATGAGATGATGATCCTCTATAGCAAGGAGAAAATCTGTGGCCTTCTAGATGTTGTTGGACTCTTATCAGTTCAAATATGGCCAATGGTCAGGAATGACAGAAGTTGTTGTCCAACATTTGGAGGGCCACAGATCCTCCATTCCAGCTCTACGACCTCATATTCTCCTCAGCAATATTCATAACCAGCCCATAGTTCATAGCTATATTTGTATTGTATTTTCCTAGGAACCATGTTGGGTCTTCACTGTTTCAATGCAGTTCTCTGGTACTGAATTCATTCTATTACCATTTTCCTTATCTTTGTATGATTGGGGGCAGGGGGAATGGAGAAAAAGTTTTATCTAACTGATATGCGTAAGATCTTGTCTTTTACTTGGAAGTATGTTGCACTTTTTCCAATGGGGCATACTGCCAGGCTAACTCAAGATGACAGCACAAGTCATTTCCTCTCTATCACAACACAGCCAGTAACTTTAGGACTCTTGCTCTCTCTACATAAGGAAGATATCAAGGACCAAAGTAAAGATCACTGGTAATCTGCTTATACTCACCATATTTCAGGTCACAGATCTGACTATCTTTCTTCTTCAGTTTCTCACAAACCTTGTCAACAGGGATGTGATTACTCAGGGGTTTTGACACCTCATTAGTTATTTTAGTGGCTGCATCACTGGTTGCTCCAATGTAATAGCACTAGAAGGGAATGAATAGAAAATGAGAGGTCAGGCAATGATTTAAAGATAATTTCTTCTTGGTCGAACCTTTTCAGAAGAATTTGTCTCACACAGGAAAATGCTGGCTGGTAGCTTAATTAGGAACTTTTAGTGCTCCAAGGAGTTGCTGCTTTTTTTACAGGAAATATGCAAGATCAATCACACCATTCAGAGCCTTTCTACCACCTAGATCTGGAATGGGAACATGTGGTCCTACAAATGTTGCTGGACTACAACTTCCATCATTTGTGACCAATCGCCATAGTGGTTGGTGCCAATGGGAGTTGTAGTCCAACAACACCTGGAGGTCCACAGGCTCCCCAATCTTGACTTAGAGAGATTTAACTTTGTCTTAGAGGCGACATGTGGATCAACATGACTTATTTGATTATGGATCACCTGACTTTTCCAGACTATTTTTTAATCTAAAAAGGATATATTTGTGAGAGGAGGCATCATAGACACAACTAGGTCTCCTGTCCTTACAATTCACACAAGAAGTTTATTTGGCCTCAGAACCCCAAGAGAAACACAGAACCATTCTAACCCAGCCCATCTCTGCTTCTGCCATCCCACTTCATTGTCTGCCACTTTAGAATCACTGAGCATGGGACTGACCAAGCCCTTTTAACTATTTCCCCCTACATTTGCAGGTGAACTTTACAGGTTCCAATCACTCAACATGATAACAATGCTGCATGATTCGCAGGTGGATGGTCCTGCCCACCTATAAAAATTGGCCCATGGGGCTTGAGGAGATAAAGATCTGGCCCACCAGGGCCAAATGCTTCCCCACCCCTGCTCTATGGGGAGGGTGATCATCTGCTCTGTACACAGATGGTCTGTTTCAATCTTTGGTGTCTCCAGGTAGGGTTGGAAATGCTCCTTGTGTGAAACCCTGAACTGCCACTACCAGTCAATGTAGACTTGGGAGTGGAGATGCCTAGTGGCTGGGTCCCTTCCTCTCCAAAGGTCAACTTGGACAGCTGGGCCACCCACCTGATGCCAGCAAAGGGGTTTGCCGAATCCCTTTTATGGCTGTCAGCACCAACTGGTTATTAGTGCCAAGAGCTCCTTTTTGAAGGAGATTGCATTAGGGAATTCCTGTTGGGAACTTCCTAGTGCAGCCAATCCCCCATGACAGTGGTCAGCAAGGATCAATCAGGTGTACTTTAACCTTCCAAATGTTCCTTTGCAGCTACTATCTTTACATGCCCCACAGATAACACATATGATATCATATGTGAGGCAAGTGGCCATGGTTTTTTGGGGGGAGAACCTCAGGGGCCAAATTAGGGCCCCTGCTAGGCCTAATTAGGCTCACAGGGTAGACGTTCCCTACTGCTGCTGTAAACAATACTGAGCTAGATAGATAAATCATTTGACTTGGTATAAGGCAGCTTCCTATATTCTTCCTCCCCTCATTGCAGCTTGGTAGTAACTGGAGAAAGAGCACATCTTGCTGTACCACAACCACATTTATCTGTCTGGGGAGATAAATGGGGAGGATGTAACTCACACTGTCTTGAGTTGTAGCTAGTCCCAAGCATTGGTTATAACAAAGACATCAAACAGACATATTACACTCCATGGCTTGAGACTACTTGCAGTTAATTGCACAGTCCTGCCTTTGCCTCATGTGTATACTCGTTTCCAGTGCAACCCACTTTCTACTTTGTTGTGGGTTGATTTAATGACCTACTGACTCACCATAAAAGTTATGTTCAAAGTGGACCTAATGGAAATCAGTTAGGTCCTGACTTGGCATTTGAAATGAGCAAAGAATGTATGAATCTAGTGAAGGGGCCGGATTCAAACTAACCAGTCCTGCTACTGGAAACCCACACAGACTTTTGCTAGTGCAATATGTCTTCCCCAGGCTTCCCTTCCAATTGGCTGTGTGTGTGTATCAGGAGAATCCCCAGAACAACACACTGGGGTCCAATGGAGGAAGAGGGGAGATTGTGCCATCAAGCAAGCAGAAGTGCTTACGCTAACAAAGTGCTCACCTTGGTCTGGATATTGGCATACACACCAAGGTTGACGTTTAAAATTAAAATTGACAAGACAAAAGAGCTGTTGGTTAAATAAAAATGTTTTCAGAGACTAGGCATAGAATGTATTTTCCCCAGGGCTATCAGCTCTTGGAAAAGCCAGGTCCATGTTTGGAAGGCCTCTTGGAAAGAGCATTGCTCTCAGATGCCCAGGTGGTGACTACTGTTTGAGAAGGACTTCTGCACAGGCTTGTGTGGCAGCTGCACTCTTTAAAACAAAACAAAAAACCCCATTTATAAATTGTTGGAAATAGATACAAACAGACAGGTGCATTCACTATTTCCTCTTTGTCTTAAGTTATGTTTTTTATTCCAATTACGAACAGAACTTGACCAGCTCCAATGGACATTCCCTCCTTCAACTGTCACCTGGCATTAAAAAAAAAAAAAAAACTAAGCCTGTGCAGAGGGACTCTCATTTTAATTAGCTGCACAAACTGCCTTTTCAGGTGAATAATGAGGTAAAAATGTTTTAAATACATAACCCAGTTACAAATACTTACCAGACGGTTCTCTTTGCCTTTTGCTTCTTTACAGGATTTTAAAAGTTCTTTTTCAATACTGTTTGGTGTGAACTCAACATTCTTCTCCTTTAGGCTCTGGTAGAATCTTCCCAAGAATGAAACACACACTGTAAAGTGAAGGAGATATAATGCTGAAATGAACTTCTTCCCCGAAATTCTCCTCTCTACTTTTTAGCTTACACAAAATGAATGAAGCATGGCAGATCGAAAGCCAACACACTAGTGTAGATGATGAACTACTGGGCATATTTATGACAGCAGACTATCTTGTGAAGGGGCATGTTTCATACAACATGGCAGTCCAAATCCGTTCTTAGCCACAACAGGGGTGGCTACACTTTTTCACATTAATCTTTGGGCAGTGTTGGATGTGGCCACAGTTTTGCACACAACCTGTCTCCCCAGTTGATTCATGAAAACCAGCTGAGGGGGGGGGGGAAGAGTGTCATCACTTCTCTGATTATCAAATATTTAATCCAATGACTGGGGTAGGAGCAATTTGCATTCTCAGTGGGATGCTAGATCTAGCCACCCCAATGTGATACCCTTTTTTGCTGCCACTGCCAAAATTAATGGAGAATTTGGGGGGTGGGGAGGTGGACGGTATCAGGCACCTGCACTGGGGCATCACCTCTGCCTTATAAGATGTTTTTGCCTTGGCTGAGCCATATTCTCTTTGTTAAGATCAAAAGACTATAAGCTGAGATGTGCTTGGTTTCTGAAATGCAGAAATTATAGGGAAAATAATACAACCCAGAAGGGTTGTGTGTTATCAACCATGAATTAGCAGCACTCTTTACATTATTAAAAACACTATTATTCCTTGTGTTCCAAGGATGAAACTTTGTATTGAAAACTGGTTCGTTCCAGAAACAAACTTTGGCTTCAGTCAAGTCATGAAACAAATCTACATTAATAAAAGCAGCTCCTCAAGCTGCTGCTCATTCAGTTAAGGGTTGAACAATTAGAAATCCTGGAACAGAGTCTTCTGCATTAGTGTGTAACCAGGAACATAAGTACTGTAGAGGAGACCTTCAGCCTGTGGGTGTAACCATTTACTAAGTCATACAAGGGAGGACCCATACATGCCATTACAATTATAGAGACTATATCACACTGTAGATATAATTCACAGCATATATCCTACTTAGTATCAATCTGAAGGTCACGATTACAGAAAGGAATGAGGTAAGAGATTGTTTAGACAACTTATAACCCACATCTTAGGACTTCTGGGCAGGTCACAATAAAGCATAGCCTGTTTAAAACACATATCCAAAGGGGGGAAAGGGAACACATTAATATCAAACATAAAAAGCACAAATGCCCCAGAGTCTGAGAAGGCAGTCTGATTTCCACCTAGTGTCTGCGTGCCAGTAGTCTGTGGGAGCAAAGGAATTTCAGAAGGAAAGACATTCCTGAGCTAGGGTGCCACAGCAGAAAAGGCCCCCACCCACACACTAGTGTCAAGTGTACAGTTCCCAGCAGCAGGAAGTTGAGGGGGGCTTCCCTGGAAGCTCCCAACTCAGGGGCAGGAGCATACAGCCCCAAACCTGGAACAATCCTTTTAACCTTCCTTCGCTAGCAGCAGCAACAACGGATCAAGCCCACTTCTTCCTTATGGACCCTGACAACTACCATGAGCCCCCACTGCAGTAATGGTGACCTCAAAGCTACACCCAGACATGTGGGTCTCTCCCTACTCCTTATATAAGCAGCTTCTGGGGAAACCCCTTTGACAGCTGCATCTTCTCAATGGTTTTCACAGCGACAGAGCAGGCAGGACACTTGAACCCCCTCTCCCCTTCTTCTCCAAAGCTCCCGCAGCCACTCGCACTGATCATAGCCTTCTTGGTTCAAACCGACTCGCAGGCTGGCAGCTACAAGGGCATCTCCCTCCCCATGGCAGCCTTGCGATGTGGGGGTCCAGCGTCCCTCCCATTGAGAGGAAAGCGGCACCGGGCCGGCGAAAGAAGCGTGGAAGCAGCGGCTGAGGCAAGACTCGCCTCCCGTTTCCAAGCCAAGGGGAGGCCGTGTTCGTGAAGGGGAGGCGCCGTTGCCACCTGGCCACCCCAGTAGCGCGCTCCCTCCCTCCCTCCCTCCCTCCGCGAAGCCCCGGCGGCCCCTCCCGCCCTCCGCTGCCCAGACCATCCGCGCGGGGACGGCGACTCACCTTCGCAGTCTCCCTCCCGCAGAGCGTGGCTCTCCCCAGGGAGCAGGATCAAGGCCAGCGCCGCCCAGAGCCCGTTGGCTGCCCGCATCCTCCCTCTCACCGCCCGCCTCGGCCGCTCGCTCGGCTCGTACTGGGAAAAAGCCCCTCCACAGCCGGCACCTTGACGACACGCTCGCCGCCCACCCGAAACCCGATTGGCTGCCCTGCCCCTCTTCCTACTACGTACGAGGCTGCCATTGGAGCACTCCGTTGCAAGTCTCCACGCTCCCTTTCCCGGTTGGCCAGGCGGGCTTTCGGGACAGTAGAGTTGGCGGCCGCCGATTGGACAAGTCGCCTCCGAATGAAACGAGGGAGTCGTCGCGCACTTTGAGCGCGAAGCGTGCCCAGCGGCGGAGCCCTAGCAGTTTACGGCAAAGGTGTAAGGAGGCGGAGATCGCCATATTTGTTTCGGGCACGCTTTCGCGCCGTCACCACTGCCGGCCCGCCTCGGGCTGTGCTTCCCACGGCCCTTGAAGCGCTGAGGGGCAAGTGCACGTGTGGAAGGAAGGGCCCATCCCCGAACCGGAAGCTGGCGTTTGTTAGGAGCCAGTTCTTCTTCTTTGCGAACGAGCAGCCTCTTGGTTAGGAGAAGGTGGCATTGCAGCAATAGGGGCGCAAGTGGGACCGGAGCCCATCTGCGGGAGACCAGTGGCAGCTCCGGGCCTCGCGGGTAAAGGATAAGGCCCGCTTTAAGTGGGCTGTCATTAATCCAAAGGATGCACAAGGGTCATACAAACCGTGAGCTCAGGGTTTCAAAATCGGCCTGCCATAGCGAGGAGAATAACTTTATAGTAGAGACTGTAGCAACAGCAGCAATAAACATTGGTCTGAAATGGGAGATGCCCCACGTGCGTGGCAGCTGTGCCACTTCTAGAATATGTGTGTGTTGGGCAAGAGGGCACTCGCACTAATCTGGAAGATGCAAGGCCTGCAGAGCAGTCATTTTCAGGGGCACCTAGGAATGCATATTTGCTTGCCAAAGGCAATTTACAAGCGTATTTGAGAGACGCTCATTTGGAGCGGGAGATTGGAGCCAAACGCTAGAAAGGGAAATATTTTAATATACAAATTATAAGCCTCACATGGTGGAGACATAAAAATCCTTAGTGCAGTGTGGGACCTTTTAAGTAAAGTGTGCAACACACATTTTACATTGCACAGGTATTTCTTTGCAACACATCTGCACTCCTTTTAGCTGGATTACGATTCAGAATTATCAAAGGAAAGTCACCAGCTCTATCCTCTCCCCACAGTATTTATTTGTGCTACACGTAATGTCCATGAAAGTAGAATGCATCACTATGCTGACAGGTAATTGCAGCAAAATGAGATTATGGAATAAACATAAAGTTTGCTTTTGCATTGGTATGTATACACATGAATAATTAGCACTATTTCCCATATTTGCTATGTGTAGGTTTCCTTTTTTCTCACCAGCTGTTGAAACCAACTTTTTGCTCACCCTGGAGGAACTGGCACAGCCTAACTTTAATGTAGAAGTTGCGGGGGGGGGGGGATAGGAATAGAATGCAACTCCGTCTTGTGTACTTGAGGAGAATTGCCTTGTTTTTCCTTGCCTGGAGTGGTTATTGCTGAATTTGGTCATGGCATGCGAGTTAAGCCTCTCCCGGCACAAAGTTCTGGTATGTGATGAAGATGCTGAATATTAAACAGCCTATCAGCTGATCATCTATAGGCATATCTTTGTTAAGAGTGATGAAAATGCACACCAACCATAATCAGAGTATTTATTTATTTTTAGCACAGAACTTATTTAAAACCAACAATTGGTTCCTTAAACTGTAAAATCCATTACATCTTAGATTAATTACAGAGTATCTAATTTCTGCAACCCATATTTAAACATTATTTTACTAGATACATTTTGGAAAAAAATATATATCCATATGTATATAGACACACTCAAGTCATTCACATGTGCTGACAAAAGTCTCTTCTCTATGCAACAGAATGAAAATGTAGAGATGCCTCTCTCTTTCCCCACAAAGAAGGAAAAGCGGAATGAGAAGTGGGGAGAGACACCCTCCTTTATCACTCACTGCATGTTTCCCCCATAGCCAAGAGTTGCTTCGGACAGCATCCACCAAAAACAGTACTTGGTTTCGGAGGCAGCCTCTGGTTCTTCTACGTCTTTAACCAAGCCTACCTCACCCTTTTATTTCAACCCTATAAAGTCCTCCACATTCTAGCCATTCTTATGCCCAGTAGATTTCTGCTTGATACGGTCCATAGAAATGCTGAAGTTAGGATGAGATCCTGGAGATGTTGCAAGGTACTAGATAGAAATTGAGTGACTGAAGGTTCCTACACCTTTGAAAGACAAAAGGAGCACAATTCCACTGAATCTTAACAATTTGTACTATTTATATGGGCTATTCAATAGCAGGCAATTGTCTCACTTCCTTGTTACTAAATGAGTTGGCTCCCAAGACTGCAGTTCTAACCTAAATATCTCAGCCAAATCCTTTTAATGTTAAGAATGGACCACTTACCTTGCATTCATTTTCTTAACTTAGCTAAGCACTGCCTCACTTTATTTTTGCTAAAGGACATATTTTCAGCTTACTTCACCTGCCTTTAAGGCTAACCTGTGGTGCTCCAGAAGTTGCTGGGACTCCCAACTCCCACACAAGCACAAAAAGAAAAAGTCAAGGCTAAGGACTGATAGGAGTTTTAGTTCAATGATATCTCGATGGCCAGTAGTTTGTCTAGTGGATAAAAAGCTTACCTTCATTCTGTGGGATGCTGCTCTGACAGACTAGAATAGTAACTTTCAAACTTGAGGCTTGCCTCCAAGTCTAATCGCCCATCAGTGAACTCAGGTTGAAATATCACATAGATCAAGGCAGATACTATAGAGCTTGTGTTTACATGGTTCAAACTCCATCGGCTTTGAAGATGTAGTCAGGCAAACAAGATGTGTATAACTTGTAATGCCCAGAGAATATGCATCTTCATACAGTGCAGGTTAATAAGAAATGCACTTAATGGTGCACATCCTGTCTTAGTTGGTCTGGGTGCCTATATGCACAGATGGTAGATATTTAGATTTATCCTTTTTGCACACAGGAAGCAATCAAAGGTCTATACTGTGGCTGATCTGTGCATGTAACCCTCTCCCCTTGCTACCCCCCTACATAGAGAAGCTGACTGATGGATCAATTATTTCTGTTAACTGTAATAAGTTATCTTTATTGTAAGTATTCTAAATAGTATTTGGGCCTTGTTAGAAAACAACCCTCACCCCAGATTTCGTTATGAAAGAAACACATATATGGGGTGGCCAAAGTACTATTTCTTTAATGGGAAAAGTGCGTCCTGCACTGGAGTGGAAGAGCACACAGCCTCCAAGAACTCCTTGGGAAGAAGAGCAATTGAACAGAATGAAAAATGGTTGTGAAATGACATGGCAATACTGTGTGTGGTGGGGAGATGATGGGAGGTGGATCCCTGCTCATGTTTGGCCCTTTCGTTATATTTTATCTTTTTATTAATTGTTCATATTTTAACAGAATTACAATTATATATGATCAAATAAACTATACATTCAACAGCATTAAAATAGACAATATTCACATCAGTAGTAATATATTAATACAACAATATACTCAGAATCAGTATGTTGACATAAAAAAAAACCAAGGAAAAAAATTAAGCAAGTATTTTAAGTTGCTGTTAAAGGGCTTAAAGAGTGCATACATCTTTGAATGGGAGAATGCTCAGCCTCAAGACAAGATTGGGGAACAAAATTAAAGGTTACAAAATGGCGTACAAAGGAGCTGTGCTGCTTGTTGCCAGTGATGTCACAGACACTGCAATAGGTACTTATACTTGCATAACCACATTCTACATAGCACTCACTATTATATCAGGTGGAGGTAGGGGGAAGAGACAATACCATCTCAGCAACAAAATAATCATTGTTCTGAGTGCTGGGAAATGTGCTGAGTAGAGGAAAGATGTTTGATGGTGTGCGCATCTATCTGTATCTGGAAAGGACCTCACAATCTCCCTGAATAGGTTTTGGTGCAGATGGTCTGCTTCTGAATACCAGTCACTGGGAATTACAAGTGGAGAGAGCGCTGCTGCACTCAGGTCCAACCTGTGGGCTTCCCATGGGCATGTGGTTGGCCACTGTGAGGGCAGGATGCTGGACTAAATGGGTCTTTGCCCTGACCCAGCAGGGTCTTAGGTTCGTAGGTAGAGAGTGTTCAACTTCCCCAAGACCACCCCGTTAGCAGATGTGCAGCAGGGTCTCCTACATTCAACATTGCACCCTCATTATACTCATCAGCTGGCTAAAGCTTAACAAAAAGACCTGAGCCCAGGAAGAAATCCAAATCCCCATATTATGCCATCATATTTGCTAAGTGATGGGTTGAGCTGCTGTTTTTGTTCCATTCCTATCTTTCATCCATTCAGTCTGACTCAAGAGGTATTAGGCATGCCTGTTTTCCATGTGTTGCACATGGTTTTCTGCTTCTGAATTTATCTGCAATAATTCTCGTTATGTATTTAATAATTAGCCGTGAGTGTGATGGGGCATTCCCTATTCTGGTCCTTACACTGTTTTGCCTTGAGTAGGAAAATTGCTGCCAACACTCGAAACCCAGCTCCAGAAGCTGCTTCCTGGTGTGGTTACTGCTCAGATGTACGGCATGTTTCTGTTTTGATAGAAGAGGAGTCTAAAGGCAAAACCAATGCAGCTTGTGATTGGCAACAAAGGGGGGGGGGGCATGGCCAAGCTATTTCAATGAACTTGGACACACGGTGGTAATTGGCTGTCACAGAGTGCTAAAACATTAGAGAAAGCCAGTCAGAGAATCCATGAGTATTCTGCAGGGCCTTCAGTTCACTAGTTGTGAGATTATTCTACCTCTTTGGGTCCCATAAAGCAAGATGAAAACCTTTTCTAGCGAGAAGCAAGTATCCCCTTTTCTTCTAGCAACAAGGTTTCATCATCTAGGGATTTACTGGTTACAATGCTTTTTTTAAAAAAAAGTGAAAATGGTACCCACAAATCTTGGGGAAAGTATTTTTAGTAAGGGAGAATACTGCTGGGTAAAACACGGTTAGTTAATAACAGATGATCATATCAATTTCCCTATGAAGTAGATTGCAGCATTCTTCCCATTTTCCTGATTTTTCAATAGTTTTCCACCCCTAAACTTATTGGTGTGTAATTTCAATTGACAGCACCTGAACAGGAAATCTGTAGGAGATCAACATCATGAGAGTTTACTGAGCACCATCTTTTATATGTAAGATACATTGTGGCATCTGAATAAATATCTCATGGGTACCTTGGAGCATCTGCTCAATGCTTTTTAATATCAAGTATTAATTTTTAATTCAACATCACAGCAGTTGAGTGAATGGGGAAGAGAAGGGGAAAAAATCCAAAACAAAACAGCAGATATTTACACCTAAAATTCACATCACTTATTTGTTGGTTCCAGAAACATGCTATCACAATATATACAATGAAATATCTTTAGGACTCTGGTACAAATATTTTGTTTTCCTTTTAAGGTTTGCTTTTCCTTACAGTTATGATAGGTTTTCCGAACATGAATACACAAAAAGAGAACTGGTTGGGGGAAGGATTGTGGTTGCCGTTGTTTTAAACAACAACAGATTGCCATAGGTTAAAAATACATTTACAGGGCAGAGTACCAGTCAGACATCACAATCTATACATTTTTTGCTCAATTTCCTGTACAAATACACAGCATTCGTGGGATATTTACATGAAACATGATGGGGAAACAAATTAAGCAACATGATATCACCTCCCTAAATTTCCTGCTCACTCGTTCTTCCTTAGGAAAGATATGATTTAGTCCCCTTTTACAGAGTAAAGGGGGGAAAATGAGTGTAGGGATGTTTGTGAGGGAAAGAATCCCTATATCTTTGCTATGGCAACAAAATCCAATTAATGTCTTTAAACCTTCCTTCTACTTCAGGCAAAGGACAAGAACACCATATTTTGGAGCAGTTTATACCTATTCCAAAGTACCATGATTGTATGTGCTACTTTGTTGTCCAAAGATATGTTTCCATTTTTCCTGTCTGTGTCCAACTAAATTATTATGTTGCTTTTTATAGGTTGGCTTTCAAAGCCATGTCAGCACATATTCCCCCCTCTCAATGGGGCTTGTGCTGGTGGCCTGAATATCTAGTAAGTAATTTTTGTAATGCAGCATAGGATACCCAATTCAGCAACTGGAAATGCATCCTGATTTATTGGATGCTAAGTTCTCGCCAACTGCAATACAGTGGAAACTCATTTTAAAATTGCATCCATGTACACACATAGAGAACTTCCTTTTAGAAAGCCACCAAAGCACACCAAACATTATGTAGAAATTGGAAAGCTTCAGTTACTACATCTAAATTTGCTTCCCTCAATGGAATCTGAAGGTTGAGTGTTATGAAAGAAGCTGATATTTGCTTACACCTGCCAATTCATTACCTTACTTGTAAAAACAACAACAACCTGCTTTCAGGTACCAACAGCAAACACCCTAGCTATACTGCGGGTTGCAATCCTCTAAGCAACCTACTATAAGGAGAAAATCCATAGGTTTGTACTGCTAGTCTCTAAAAAAGATGTTACGTCTTTTTTAAAAAAACTTCCTGGAGCTCTAAGTGGGTAACATTTATGTTTGACATTCTAATCTTAACTGGAAGTATAGAACCTGCATTTAAACTGTGCCTGACAGGAGATACTTCTTTCTGATGGCACTGCAAAGCCACTTTGACTTAAGAGAGGGAAATGATGGTTGTGGATCAAAGGAAAGAGGCAATACAAATGTATTTTCTATCTAGTGCAAACTCAAAAATAAAACTAGGCAAGTTTTTAATGCCATGGTGTTTCGTTAAAATATAAGGACGGAACTACTGTGTGTTTACATTGGACAGAGCTTGGGGGAAAATACATTAGCAGCTTACCTCAGAAAAAAGCCATTTCAGTCATACAAGGTACATACGGTATATTTTTTTTTGTTTCTTTATAATATATATAGTGACTGATTGAAGAGTGAAACCAGGAATTTGAGCTTCTGTATGTTTCTGTCATTGGCTGTTTTAGAAATTGAGTCAATCCTTTACATTTTCTGTGCTGATTTCTCATTTAGTATAAAACATTTCATAATGTGCTTCTGGGTATCACTACAAAAATTGTAAAAATAAACAGATTCATATTTTTTTTTAGCCACCAGTGGGAAGGGCAGCAAAACTGGATCTTGATTAAATATAACTTTGCCATTATTAAGGTGTTGGGATGACATGGATTTAAAAAATGCTGACTAAAACCCTAACAACTTTCAAGTATTGTTATCTTGCATTATTCATTTGAATATGCAATTCCTTGCCATATTGCTTAATATGTGTTAATATTCCTTTTCATCCCATATTTTCCAGCACATTTCCCTAACTTAACTACATTTCTAACTCATATAGTTCATGGCAGCTTGCCCCACAGTTCCTTTGGTTAAAATGTTCAACTATGGCATGTTAATTGGCTGCACTGGTTCTTGAATATAAATATAAGCAACACCCCATTCCTTAGGTTCCCTAACAGTCAATCATGATTTTACACACCATAGCACACCCTTAGTCGTCTCCTTTGTAAACATTTCAGAAACTTTTTATTAAAAAGGATAAAAATATCCCCCCCCCCTCCACCCGCTTCTACAATTTTTACTTAGTGGACATTTTCTGAAGACCACTGTATTTCTATGACACTGGAACAAGTAACTAGAAGTGATCTTGTCCAATAGCAATGCAACAAGGAGAGGCTTTCTTTTCTGGGGTGAGGAGGATGGTACAACAACAGAGAGTAGTTTGGACTATGCAAGATCGTCAGCCTTAAAGCAACTGTCAGGCGTGTGCTCAAGCCTTCCTTTTATTTTAGCTTAGTTTCTGACATAAGATACTCCTCCTCAACTTCCTGGACTGGAATTAAAATGCTAATTTTCAAAAACCAGAGGCATGGGGAGGCCAGGACTGGGCTATAAGTCCCATAGTTAGGCGTTTCCCTCATACTGTAGCATCAATAAATACAGATGAATAACAATGGAAAAAGCAGGAAATCAAAAAGTCTATGCCAAGCCAAGAAGAGTTTGTGTGAAATGATGCCTTAAAATAGAAATGGCAGCCAGTCAGCACTGGTTAGATTGCTTCAGCACACCTGAGGCAATGCAAGGAGACCATTGCAAAATAAGTTTATATGCCTCAAGCCTGGAAGATCTCGTTTCTTCAGTGCCTTTAAAACTCTGTACCTTCTGGCTTCGCGGAATCCCTGAATTCAAAATTAGCATTCACTTACTACAGCAAATAAACACATTCCTAGTGCAACTGCTTCAAAACTTGTGCGCATCTCAAAACTGGAAGGAAAGCTTGTAAAAATTCCATGCCACATCCCCCCTCCCCTCAAAATCCTAATGCTTTTCAGTTTCTGCAAGTGTCTATAGCTAATATCACTTCCTGCTGTCTGATAAACTGTAGAAGGAATGAAGCACCCACTGCAAAAAAATAGACAAAACCCCAAAACACTAAAAATCTTAAAAGTATAAAATTAAATAAAAAGGAAAGCAGCAACTGCACATGCTGGCCCAATCTCTGGCTCCAGTCATTAACTCTCAGCAGCAGAGAATAAAGCAGTTCACTTTTCTTTTTTCTGAAGCCTCCTTATTGTACATCTGTCTTCTGGTTTCACAGACCTGGAATGATCATGCAAACCGTCTTCTCTCACACTTCTGCCTACTGCTCACTGATGCCATGCTCCCACGCTACTCTGGCTTGCTCCTCTTTCACACCGCTAGTTGGCTGGGGAATTTTGCGATGTAGCGCCCGGTGTTTTTCATCCTCTTCCAAGATCATCCCCTCCTCGTTTTCCATGTTTGGAAGGCGGGAGTGATATGGTTTAGGGGGTAGAGCTGGAGGGTCCACAGCGTCCTGAGGAATGACTCCTGATGGGGCAGAGTGGCTTCGGCACGGCTGGGATTTGAGTGTTTCCAGGACATCAGGCTCTGAGAGACTATACCTGACGGGAAGGTAGGGTGTCTCTAAGTCTTCATCAGTATTCCACGCCTGGCTAGGGACAGAATCCATAGTGTCTGTTCGAGGAGGGGGTTCAGATGAATGCCCAAAGTTACTTTCACTTAACGAGGAGACGCCACTGCTTGCGCTGCCTGAAAGGGTAGAGTTGCTTCCATCCAGGCCAGACTGGGGGCTTGTGGGTGATGCAGGAATCGGATGAAGTGGTGACTGTTTAAAAAATGACACAGAACATTCATACGTATGTCAAAACATACGAAATATTTCTGCACTTCCGTGGTTAATTCGTCCCACACCGATCACAGAACATTAATTACTGTTTTATAGATTTTGTGTTCAAATATAAACAAATATCATAGCTGTCAACGTTTCCCTTTTTTAAAGGGAAATTCCCTTATTCCGAATAGGATTCCTCGCAAGAAAAGGGAAGAGTTGACAGCTATGAAATATGTATTCTCTGCCTTCTCTAGCTTTCCAAACGGAAGCACCCGCAGTGTAATAATACCCTGAGGTACAGGGAAATTAAACTGAACCAAAACAATCGCAATTGTGTGGTGGCTAACTCTTGCCTTCTTGATATTTACAACAATAAAGTGATCAGATAGTAAGGAGGGCAAGATTCATCTGCCTTTAATTATAGAAAGTGTAGGGTATTTAAGATGGTGCAGCTATCAAAATTTCCTCTTCTACACAATTGCTATCAATACATAGAAGTCCTGTTCTTTGCATCAGTCACTGTATCCAATACAGCCTACAGTTATGTATTTTTATATTGTAAATTGCCCTGCGATCCTCGGATGAAGGCTGGCATATAAAATAAACAAAATAAATAAAACACTCCCCTACATAGTATTGTCTGCTACCCTGGTATACTCAGATATTCCAAAATCAAAGCACTTACTAAGAATAAACATATACTTCCAAAGTTAATTTTAATTTGCAGCAACAATGCAATTTAGAACAGATTTTCAAGGCTTTACTTCAACCCCTATCCATATTGTGCAGCTGAGCTCTCTATCATTACAATTTCACATAGTAAGAGCAGGATGAATATTTTGAGTATTGGTGCATGTACATAGCAACAGATTTTACAGGTACCACGTGCCGCTCCATGTCCACTTTTAACTTTTAGTACTGGGGTTTGCAAGAGGCTACTTTTCTTCTCTCTTCTGCCCTTCTAAAACCTGTGCTGTGCTATAGTACTAAAGGGCTCAGGATTGAGGCTGGCTGCTGTTCTGTTATAATAATAATAATAATAATAATAATAATAATAATAATAATAATTTATTATTTGTACCCCGCCCATCTGGCTGGGTTTCCCCAGCCACTCTGGGCAGCTTCCATAAAAACCAAAAATACACTAAAATATCACAGATTAAAAACTTCCCTGAACAGGGCTGCCTTAAGATGTCTTCTGAATGTCAGGTAGTTATTTATCGCTTTGACATCTGATGGGAGGGCGTTCCACAGGGCAGGCGCCACTACCGAGAAGGCCCTCTGCCTGGTTCCCTGTAGCTTTGCTTCTCGCAATGAGGGAACCGCCAGAAGGCCCTTGGCGCTGGACCTCAGCGTCCGGGCAGAACGATGGGGGTAGAGACGCTCCTTCAGGTATATTGGGCCGAGGCCGTTTAGGGCTTTAAAGGTCAACACCAGCACTTTGAATTGTGCTCGGAAACGTACTGGGAGCCAATGTAGGTCTTTCAAGACCGGTGTTATGTGGTCTCGGCGGCTGCCCCCAGTCACCAGTCTAGCTGCCGCATTCTGGATTAGTTGTAGTTTCCGAGTCACCTTCAAAGGTAGCCCCACGTAGAGCGCATTGCAGTAGTCCAAGCGGGAGATAACTAGAGCATGCACCACTCTGGCGAGACAGTCCGCGGGCAGGTAGGGTCTCAGCCTGCGTACCAGGTGGAGTTGGTATACAGCTGCCCTGGATACAGAATTGACCTGCGCCTCCATGGACAGCTGTGAGTCCAAAATGACTCCCAGGCTGCGCACCTGGTCCTTCAGGGGCACAGTTACCCTATTCAGGACCAGGGAATCCTCCACACCTGCCCGCCTCCTGTCCCCCAAAAACAGTACTTCTGTCTTGTCAGGATTCAACCTCAATCCATTAGCCGCCATCCATCCTCCAACCGCCTCCAGGCACTCACACAGGACCTTCACCGCCTTCACTGGTTCTGATTTGAAAGAGAGGTAGAGCTGGGTATCATCTGCATATTGATGGACACCCAGTCCAAACCCCCTGATGATCTCTCCCAGCGGCTTCATATAGATGTTAAAAAGCATGGGGGAGAGGACAGAACCCTGAGGCACCCCACAAGTGAGGGCCCAGGGGTCTGAACACTCATCCCTCACCACCACTTTCTGAACACGGCCCAGGAGGAAGGAGCGAAACCACTGTATAACAGTGCCCCCAGCTCCCAGCCCCTCTAGACGGTCCAGAAGGATGTTATGGTCGATTGTATCAAAGGCCGCTGAGAGATCCAGCAGAACTAGGAAACAACTCTCACCTTTGTCCCTAGCTCGCCGGAGATCATCAACCAGCGCGACCAAGGCAGTTTCAGTCCCATGATGAGGTCTGAATCCCGATTGGAAGGGATCCAAATGGTCCACATCCTCCAGGCGTGCCTGGAGTTGTTCAGCAACCACGCGCTCAATCACCTTGCCCAATAATGGAAGATTTGAGACTGGGCGATAGTTGGCCATACTGGCCGGGTCTAAAGATGGTTTTTTAAGAAGCGGTTTAATGACCGCCTCTTTCAGCGGATCTGGGAATGTTCCCTCACAGAGGGAAGCATTCACCACCCCGCAGAGCCCATCGCCCAGCCCTTCCCGGCTTGCTTTTATTAGCCAGGATGGGCAAGGATCCAGGAGACAGGTGGTTGGTTTCACGCGTCCAAGCAGCCTGTCCACATCCTCGGGGGTAACGGATTGAACGGATTGTTACTGTATATAGCTGCCGGAAGTAAGGTGAACAGTGTGGGAGGACAACTTCAAGGAGCACATCCCGCCAATCAGAAGCTTTCCTCCGGAATACAATAGCTGTTGAGGAATTAAGGAGGCCAATTCCTTCTGTTTTCATTTCCCCACCCTTAACTCCAGACACTTTAACTGCCCTCAACCATAGACCAACCTGCACATTCTGCCAGTTTCCTGAAATCCCTGAAAATGGGGTGGATGAGCAAAATTTCCTCAGAGTTTTCAAGCAGTAGCTGAGGCCTCCCAATGCTTCTTTAACTTAAAAAAAAAACCCTTTTGAGTACTCATAGCAGTGTGAATTAAGGCCATATTTATTTGGGGATGGACCATTCTCAAAGCAGCAAGAAGAGTGCTTTGAAAGTGCAATTCCTGCTGGCACAGACTGTGGTTTCAAAGCACTCTGTTCTCCCTGTTTGAGCAGGTACAGAAGAGTGCTTTGAAAGGGTGGCTCTGGATGGATCTACGCTTTCAAAGGAGACCCATGCTTAAATAGGAAGAGCATTTTGAAAGTCAATCAGGGAAAGTGCTTTGAAAAGGCTCCCCTTGCTGCTTTCAGAGTACCCTAACTCTCAGGAAATGTGGGCTTACCACACACTGCTATAACAGCTTGAGGATCTTTTAAGTGTTTTAAATAAGCAAGCAGGAGAAACACCCTTTCCCACCTCATCAAGTTTAGCAAGGTGATAAATCTCCTGGTAATATCACAGGGCGTACAGTAGAGTAAATCAGTATAAATAAACAAAGAGGTGGATTACAGAATTGCTCTCAGTATGCTGGCTGAATCAGAGGGTGGTTCTGCAATTTGAGATATAGTTTTACCTTACGTAGCGTCCGTGCAGGCAGTGCTGGGGGGGCATCATTAAGATGGTGATGGAAGGCATCAAAATGCAGCGAGTAGTGACCTTAAATGAGATAAATGGAAAAAGTTATCTGCGAGCAGTAAGTCAGAAATAGCATTTCCAACTCTTAAATGTCCTGTGATGCTAGTTAGACAGATATGTCCTGATAGTGCAGTGTCAGTTTCCTAGAAACCAATTATTTTACATGGTAAATTGTAACTCAATGTACACAACAACAAACAGCAAATGAAGGCAGCAACACAGTGTAACAAACGCAGTTATCATATCAAGGCTCCCGTGGCAAGACAACAGGCTCTTTAGCATTAAATATCTGAAACCTTAATTTATCTTCAATAACTGGAGCTCAATGTTTTATTTGTTAAACCTAGGCTGCAATCCCATACACGCTAACCTTGTAGTAAGTCCCATTGAACTCAATGTGACTTACTTCTGAGTAAACATGCATGGAATTGTACTGTACAGCTTTTAGCAAGACACTGGGCTAGTGTACATCACTCATAAGCCCAATTCCAGTCCCAAAGCACATTTAGAGTACTGCTTTTTTTGGTTTTTTAAAGATTTATGAAATCATCAGCCAAGAGAGTTGGTGTAGCCTTCTCTTCCTTTTACTCCTTTTTCATTTTTCAGAAGGCAAACAGGTGGCACTGTTTGCTTTCACATGGTTTAATTGGGCATTAGTGCAGGATTTCTTCTGCAGACCTACTGGCCATTTCCTTACCATGGGGCAGGCTTCGGGGAGGTACTGGTGGGGCCAGGATGCTCCCAACATGAGTAGACAGGAATGGCAAGGCCTCTCTGGTTCCGCTGTCCAGACTCCAGCTGCTTGGTGCTGCTGGAACAGCTGAAGGATGGAAACAGATTGAATTTGGGTAATGCTGTAATATTTGATGGGACTGAAGGCTGACTTTTTAACTCACTGAATCAAGTGAGTTTTGGGACTGGCCCCAAGCTGTTAGGTTATGTCCTGCTCTGAAGGCAGCGAGTGGTAAGAGAACTGTGCACTTCTTGATCATGAGAAAAATACGAGTTGTACCTACCTGAAGTGTAGTTTTCCCATTTCCTAGTGAAAGGTCAGCAGAGTGGGGCGATGGCTCCACCTAGCGGTCACAAGGCAGACAGCAACATTTTGGGAGGTAGGACTCCCAGCATGCATCCAGGATGCTCAACAGCCAGGAGTGTAAGAATAGAAAGAAGAAAAAAACATGCTACCTCCTAATGTCAATGTGACTGTGCTAATGACAAGAATCCTGCAGCCAAACCAACTAGGGCAGGGTCTGCTGGCCTTTCATCAAGAAATGGAAAGCTACATTTCAGGTAGGTACAACTGTACTTTTCCCCATTTCCAGTGAAAGGGTCAGCAGGACGCACAGCAGCTAATCTTTCTAAGGAGAGTGTGCAGCTTCAGGAAGTCATAGCGAGAGGACCTGTTGCAGAGCCCTTCTGCCCAAAGCTGCGTCTGAGGGTGCGTAGGAATCCAGGTGGCAGTGCTTGGTGAAAGTCCTGGGTGCCGCTCAAGTAGCTGCCCTGCAGATCTCCTGTAGAAAAGCAGGAGAGGAAAACATACCCCTGGCTGCTGTGGCTTTTGTGGAATGAGCCATGGTGTGCTGAAGACCACTGCACCTCTTAGGCCAGGCTATACATGCCCTGATCCACCTAGAAAGGGTGGAAGAGGACATCTTCGTGCCTGGTGAGGGTGGGTGGAAGGATACAAACAGAGTTTCAGTTAGCCTATGGGCTTTAGTTCCACCAGTGTAAATCTTCAGGGTTCTGCAGACGTCCAGGGAATGTCAGGCCTTTTCCAGAGGATGGAGTAGGGATGGACAGAAGGAGAGAAGAACCATCTCCTTCCGGAGATGGAATCTGCAGGAGACACTTGGGGGTCTCAGTCCTTAGCACCACTCTGCTTCTATGGAAGACACAGAGGTGTTTGGCAACAGAAAGAGCATTCAAGTTGGAGACTCTGCAGGCTGAGGTGATTGGAAGACCATTTTCAAAGAAAGGAGCCACCTTGCTGAGAGGTTAAAAAAAAGAGGGTGTTGAAGCACAGAGAGAACCCTGTGAAGGTCCCAGGAGGGGAATCTATGGAAAGTCAGAGGGCATTTAAGAGATGCTCCCTGGGGAAAGTGTTTCAGGAGTGGATGAGAGGAGAAGGAAGGGGAGTGCAGCCTTGAGAGAATGGAGGAGACCACCGCTGCCTGTTATTTTAGCACACTGGGCTTCAGGCCTTTTCTCTGGTCATCTTGAAGGAATTCTAAGATGGTAGATACCAGGGTTATTGACTTTACACCCTTCAGTAGAGCACCTCAGGAGGAAAGATTTCCAGGTGAATTGGTAGATATGTAGAGTCAAAGACTTTCCGCAGTGCAGCAAAATATCTATGATGTCTGGAGTGAGATCCATCTGTCAGCCATCTCTGGTCAAAAACCATGCAGTCAGATGCAACCAGGCAGCATCTGGGTGAAGAATCAGACCTTGAATTAGGATGTCCAGTAGTTGGGGGAGTCGCCACAGAGAGGAGAGTGCTAGGCTCAGTACCTGTGGAAACCAAGGACAATGTGGCCAGAACCGAGTGATGAGGAGCACTCTTGCCTTTTCTTCCCTGATTTTCCTGAGGACCCATGGGAGCATGGGAGTTGGAGGGAAAGCATAGAGTTGACCCTGTGGCCAGGGGGAGAGCAGAGTGCTCCAGGCCTCCACTGATGGGGTGTGAAACCTGGTGAAGAATTGTGGAAGTTGGCAATCCCTATTAGATATAGAGAGATTGATTTTGCATTGGCTGAAGCTTTGCTGGAGTAGTTGGAAAACAAGTGGGGCTTCAGGCTCCACTCTGCCTGGTTTGCCCGAGTGTTCTTAAGTCCGTATATATGTTCAGTAGTTGTGACTGATTGAATGTTGATCCCTGCCTAGTCCAAGAGGAGGGTTGTTTCTTGCTGCAGATTCGGGGATCAAGCTGAACCTTGCCTGTTGATGTTTCATTTGGCTTTGGTATTGTCTGTCCAGATGTACATACATGTTCCAGAGAGAGAGATGTTGTGCAAGGTGCAGAAGGGCTACGTGGGTGGCTCAAAGCTCCAGCCAGTTGATGCTCATGGAGGATTCTGCTGCAGACCACTGGCCCTGGACTGAGAGATCCCTGCAATGTGTGCCCCAACAGACGAGTCTGGCATCTGAAGGTATTCTCATTTGCTGGGAGTCCTGGAATGGGAAGTCCCTCCTCAAGATGACTAGGTCAGTTCACCATTGCAGGCTGTGATGGAGCTGGGGTGACAGCCTGATGTGAAGGCGCCTGCCGAGGGCAATGTTTTTCGGAAATGGCAGTAGGGCCCACTGGAGGGGCCAAGCATGGTGCTTCACCCAAGGAGTTGCTGAGACGCAGAGGCCAAGGACATGTGCTACCACCATTAGATTGGCGTGAATGAGGGCTAAGAAGAGAAGAAGAAGAGTTTGGATTTGATATCCCGCCTTTCACTCCCTTTAAGGACTTCCTCCCCCACAACAAACACTCTGTGAGGTGAGTGGGGCTGAGAGACTTCAAAGAAGTGTGACTAGCCCAAGGTCACCCAGCAGCTGCATGTGGAGGAGCGGAGACGAGAACCCGGTTCCCCAGATTACGAGACTACCGCTCTTAACCACTACACCACACTGGCTAAGGCTGTACTGCAGATTTGCTTTCTGAAATCTTTCCAGGGCTAAGGAGATGAGGCTTTTGGTGGTGTACAGGAGTTCTCCAAAATGTATTAGGTGATAAGTTGGGGAGCTACGGCTTTTTTTTTTAACTGACCAGGAACTCGTCAGTAGTTCTAAAAGGACTGATTGTAGAAATGTGGAGAACGGTGCTTATTCTGCTGCTTGTTGTCCATCTTGTATGCTAGCAATACCTTCCACTTGTCATCTAGACTAAGATGTCCTTTAGGGCATCCTCCCAGAGAAGCTTGCCTCCTGCATATGACACGATGGAGAGGCTGACATAAGAGTGTCTACATCCCAGTGTTTGAGCATTAAGTGCATCTGGTGACCACATCTGCTACAAGGGCTCAAGAAGCACATTGAGAGGTATCCACAATAGCATCTGCTATGAAGGCAGCTGAGCAATGGATTTTTAGTAGGGTTTGACATGTGCAACTTGTATCCTGGTTTGATGGGCTCATCTAAGAGCTTATCTTATAGATGTTTAGATAAAAACAGAGGCTGTTCGTGCTGCTCTAATCAGCAGGGTGGGGGCTTCATGTGTTTTATGGATTGCATAGCTCAATCTGCATTCAGTGGTGTCCTTTAATTGTGAATCCCCACCTCTGGGAAGTAGATTTTCAGAAACTAAGAGAGAAATAGGACAATACATGCTAGGGGTTTTAAGGGAGTCAGTGAATTCAGTTTCCAAGGTGTAAAATGTATTCACAATAGGTACAGCTTTTTATATTTTGGGGGATTCTCCCAGTCTGCCTTAGTAGCCTTCTTTAAAGGAGCAATCACCACAACTCATTCAGGGGAGTATAGGGAAACAAAGGGGAACATGGCCACAGGGAAAGAGGACTATTATTAACTCCTAATTTTTTTCTTTTCTGTCACAGAAGAAATTCAGAGAGAAAACCTGAAAGATCAGCGAGAGCAATAGCGACCAATGGCAGGAGCAGAACTGGATTCTTGCTGGGAGTCCTATCTCCCAAAAGGTTGCTGTCTGCCTTGTAACCACTAGGTGGAGCAATCAACTTACTCTGCTGACCTTTCACTGGAAATGGGAAAGCAGTTTAGATAGATTAGCATTATTAGGAGACCAAGAAGATATCTTTTAGACTACAGAATTTTTTTTTTTAAAAAAAGCAGGATGAAGGAAGCAGTAACAAAGAACAAGGAACAGACATTTCAGTATGCAGAACAGAGCCTGTTACTGTGCCGCGATGACCAAGATGAGGTAAGTTTGTTTTCCTCTGGTCCCAAACCGTTTTTTAAAACAAAAAACAAAACAAAATTCCTTATACATTAATGAGACAAAACAAGTAGAAAAGAGTTGCATTTTCCTTATAAAGGTAACACACTTATAAAATTCATGGTAGCAGTCAAACAGAAAATAAGAGGCTTAAAAAAAACTATAGCAATGAAAACAATCACCAAGACTTTGCCCAGACCTTTCCTTAACATTGATCTTACTGCCAAACATCAAACAGAATCTCACTGACAGGGGAGTTCTGACACAAGACTTGGCAAAAAGTATACATCAGCCTTGGTTGTAGAGGAGAATGCTGTGTATTATAGTTTATGTGGGGCCTATAACCCCCACAATGAATTAATTATGTTTCCCATCCCAACATTCACCTTGTTATGAAGCTACCATTCACTATTTGTTTAACAAACCTTCTTATTCTGTTCTCACTGAGAACCTAAATCCACAGTTTTTGAGTCCGTAGCAGGCATCATTTTCACTCAGCCTATACGTACTGACTTCCTGCTGCTGCCACTGGATGAGCAAGTTGTGTGCATGCTTTGAAACTGCTCTAAACTGATCACTATCTATCTGAAGGTCACCACCTGTATAGAATACACATGAAAACCAGAAACAAAACATGGAATATCTTAACTGATGGCAAATTCAATACCCTCCTCCCTGCTGTGTCTATCGTATTTTAGACTAAAATGCTTGGAAAACCTGATGTGCAATTCTGATATTGGATGGTTTATCCCAAATAAAGGCTTAGCTCATGCTTAAACTATCTTTGAAAGTCCCTGCTGTCCTGTAGTGGCCAAACCATCAGCTGCAGAGTTTGTCTTCAGTGATTAGATTCATCAGCAGAGAAGCTATAATTGAAAAGATTTTGCTTTAAGGTGTTCAATGTCACTCTACTGTCAAGAAAAATCAGTGTTAAAAAGGGAAAGTGACAGGTCTCCAGGTTTACCCAAACATGTGCTTTCAGCCGGTTAGGGAGAACATTCCAAGCATCTTCAGCTGTATATGTTGTGCAGTTGATATATACACCAACTCCCCTTCCAATGGCCTATGGCAGGGATGTCCAACAGGTCGATATTGGTCTATTGGTAGATCCCCGTGATTGCGGTCGATCTCTGGCTCCCTTTCCTTAGTGTCCCTAAAACTGACTCCTGCCCTGACCCCCCCGCACCGCCCTTCATTGTTTGATCTCTGGAAGGGAAGACAGAGCTTTCTCTGTGCTGCTGTTTTCATCCATAGCGATCTTTTTGTGAGTGACTTTACCCCTTTGTCCCTTGCCTTTAACCCCCACAAAAATGGAACCTTTCCCTCCCAAAAAGCTGTTTTTTAACCACTAAAAATGGGGCCTTTCTCCTCCCTAAAAAAAGTTCAACAATTTAGAGCTGACCCAGATCATTGCCAGTTTTTAATTCTGAAAGTAGATTGCCGTCTCTTGAGAGTCGGCCACCCCTGGCCTATGGATTACTGACCTTTCCAAAGTGCTGCTTCATAACTGAAATTTTCCCTTTATGTAGATAATCTCTATGCAGGAAGGAGATTGTCATATTTGAAACATGACTCACAAATGTATATATTCTCCTAGGAGTATAAATGGATTGGGCAGTCACAAATGTATATATTCTGCTAGGAGTATAAATGGATTGGGCAGTCACAAATGTATATATTCTGCTAGGAGTATATATGGATTGGGCAGTTGCTGTGTGGTTAACTGCTTGTTCTAAATACACATGGTTTTAAGAGATTATAGTGATAAGAACACTTTGAATGAACATAAAACGAGACAATAAAATTAATTAGTTAATAGTATTTAACAAAAAATTATATACTGCTTGACTGCAACAAAACCTCTAAGGGCTGACAAGAAATATTAAACTTATCAGCAAAGTAGTTAAAAACAAGTAATTAAAACATTTTAAAAATAATTTATTTATTTATTTATTTGATTTACTGAATTTATATACCGCCCTATACCCAGAGGTCTCAGGGCGGGTCATAGAATTTAAACCAGCAGCAAACTAAAAAAAAAAAAAAAAGGATTGAAAACAATTTATTCAATATATGTACATCTGGATAGGTTTAGCTTAACAAAAAAGTTTTAAGCAGGCATCAGAAAGAACACAGCTAAGCCACCACTCAACCTGATGTAAATTGGCAGGGAGTGCAAAAGTTCTGCCGCGCTAAAAAAGCAATTTCTTACAAGTTCTGCAAGTGGGTCAAGAGAGGTCAAGTGGATACATATGAAGTAAGGAGATCCTGTAAATAAACTGGCTTCCAAGTGATTAGGGCTTTATAGGCCAATACTAGCACCTTGAACTTCACCCACTAATGCAGATCTCTGAGCAGAGTCTTGCTCATGTCAGCAACTGTGCTACAGCATTCAGCGCTAGCTGTAGATTCTGGATCCAGCAAAGCAGCAAAAAGCAATGCCTGAAATAAGTGTCATAAGTAAATAATATAAAATAGGGCACGGAATACCTTTTTCAGCAACAGAAAGGTTGGGATCGCTGCAGGGTTTGCACGGTCCAATCACTTGCTGGAGCAAGGCTCGCTGGAAGTTTGGGTGCTAAGAGAGAAGAAAGGCAACAAATACTTGCACTTCTTAAACAACAGTTTGTAACTATGCTGTTTGATATCTCCAATAAGATTCACAAGATATCTGATTGTTTACATTTGTTTTATGTTACAAGGGCAATCTCTGTGCCTATGTTATTATGACTATATAATAATAATTTGAATGAAGGCAGAATAATTTTTTTACCATAAATATCATGCTCTAGGGAGAGTAAGGAGGGCATTGGAGAACTTTCCAGTTAAGCCCCTTCCACCAGTAAGAGACAGGGGTTGGGGTATAACTTGATTCCTCTGCTGGAAGGACCTCCCAAGACTGAGACTGGACTGGAATGAGCAGGAACACCCTCCAACCCCCCCAACCCCCCAAAGTGGCTGCTCTACAGATCTCCCTGAGAGGAGTACATGCTCAGGGTGCAGAAGCTGCAATTTCTTTTATTGAATTTGCTCAGGAAGCTGACAGGTACAATGATACAGGTGCTGGTCAAAGGCATGGGCCTGTCTGCCCTCAGTTATTGCCAATAAGTTTTGCCTGGGATTTTTAGTGCATTATGACTAGGGTAATCCCAGCTTTGCCAGCCCTGTGTGCTGAGGCCTGCTGTTTGAAATGTCCACCAGCTGGCTACTCTGCTACTCCTTTGGCCAGGAATCACTAAAGCCATCTCCCTTCCTGACTCACCTCACCCACATGAATCCTAGCTATGGGATTCAGAACCCCTTTCTCTCCCCCCCCCCGCTCTCTTTTTCTGAAGGGAAGACAGACAGGAAAGGTGGGCTAGCTGACTGGGGACAGTTATCCTGCCAAGTAAGGTAACCTGCAAGTTCCTCCTTCCCATTAGTTCCCATTTCAAAAACATTTGTCCTTTCCTGTCCAGAAAATGGATCTGTTTGCTAATTTCATGTCCTGGCACATTCAGAAAAAACAGCAATACTGAAATCGTTACCTGTCCATTTTCCATGATAGCTGCAGGGTACATGGCACTGCTAGGTCGGTCTCGGTGCATCGGTAATAACATCATCAGCTCCCGATTATGACGATACTTATCTGGTAGAGAGGGAGAGCCTGTAAACAAGTGAGAACAATCACGTACACATGACAAAACACAACAGAGATGCTCTTTGGCCCAGTCCCCTAGTCTTCCTAAGATGTATGAGTCACAACTATGAAACATAACATTTTAGCGTACAATGGAAATGAGCTTAACTGGCACACAGGAATCACTGCTCTAGTGTTCAGTGCATAACAAAAACAGCAACACAGACAAGCTGCTGGGTCTGTAGCATACCGCTTAGCAGGTCAATGAATGCATTCTGAAAGCCCCATGTTACCAAAATGAAACTGCCTTTGGTAGATCCATTCTTACACTGCTGGTGTAAGAACATAAGAAGTGTTCTTCCACAAACTGTGTAATTAACAAGCAGTTATGCTTAGTATGAGAATATGAGAACACAGAGCTTCTCAATATATCTCTATCCCATAAGGGTTTTGATTCATATTGACATATGTTGCCATTTTGATGAATGTTTGTTTGGGCACTGCATAGTGTATCAGTGCATTATGATCTTTGATCTACTCATTATGGTACTGGTTGAAATGCACAGCTGCCTAAGGTAATGATAACAATGGAAACTATCTCCCCTACTGGATGCATTAATGTGCAGAATCTGATGCACATGGTCCCCTCTGCAAATTTTCTATGACCACACAAATAATATCTGACCACACACAAATAATATTAAACACAAGTGTTATTTGTAGTTGGTACAGATTTCACATGAACGGAAGCATGGCATGCAGGTCATAGACTGAGATTTAGCACAAAAGGAAGAAACAATATAGTTAGCAGCACAGGAGAAACCTTCACACTTTCTAGAGTTTCCCTCAAGTTATTAAGCTCAAAGAAATTCAAACTCCACTGTATGATTAAATGTTTTCACCACAAACACAGAACACAAATAATCTGACCATCCTATCATTCACAATGTTCATTTAGGTAAGCATTAATGTTTTATACTGTCTCTTTTGCTCACATACATATCACAGATAGTCCTACTTCTGCATCACAAAATATAAAATACTGATCTTTTAGGAGCACCAGTAAATGTATTATGGCACAAAGCACATTGCTGATTTCCCCCTTTTAAAATATATTCCTCAATTTATCCTAGAAATACAGATGAAGCTGTTGAGTACCATCAATTTGGAAAAACACATGAAAACAATACCTTTGCTGCTCATCTAACATGGTTGACAACAGTTGTTTCCTGAAAGCTTTTCTATTAATTATGTGACTTCAAGTCATCAACAGAGGGCAGTATTTGTCAAAAGCTCCTTTTAAAAGTTAAAGAAATGCATGTTACTTATTTGTAACTGTCAGATCTTTGGAAATTCTACCTGTTCAGCCAAGCTTGTCGGAATAGTATCTTGGTAGACAAAAAGTCATACATCCACTCTTTTTTGTTTGTTTGTTTGTTAGTATGTCTATCTGCAGGTAGGGTATCATGGTGGTGGCTGTGTTTGTTGTTTCATTCAGGTGCTTATGGACAACTTCAAAATATGCAACTGACCTGCTGAAAGCCCATTAGTCTAGTGCTTCTTTACACAATGCATACATGTGCACATCCGAAGTGTGTATTTCAGATGACATGCTTACAGCAAACATGCAGCAAAAGAGCAGCAGTCCCACATTTGGAATGTTGTGCTCTGCCTTTGAAGTACAGTGGTACCTTGATACTCAAACGCCGAAAACCCACCATTTCCCTGCACCAGTGGGCAATCAGATTCCCTAAAAAGTCCAAAAGGAGGACACGAGAACAAGAACCTTCCCTTGTTTGTCCCTCCAAACTTAATAACTGGAAGTATATGGTCTCTCTACTGAGGAACAGTGAGTCTACTCCTCCCTAACCATAGATGTGCTAAAAAGGATACTAGCCTGACTGTGAGTTGTATCCAGTGGTGTCCTTCTATTCACAAAAGGTGATTTGATCCCTCAAAGACTTCCATGCATAGAATGGGGAGGGAGGTAATTCCCCTAAATGTCCCCTTTCCCTTGCAGCCCCCATATCATGTCCTGCACTGTTCAAGTGTGTACCCTAAGCCCCTAGAGCAGACTGGAAGGGAGCACTGGGAGTGGAAGAGGAAATAAGAAAAAAATCCCCTTGCTCCCTAACGTTCTTGGAAATTCCCACTGGATCAAACAGCTTTCTGTAAATGTAAGGACAGCACTGGATACAATCCACTGTGTTTTCATTTATTAAGAGAAGGCTTTGAGTGATTCAGCTGTGCAATCACAGTTCTTCTCAAAAGTCTTGCAGGAGAATAACATGAAACCTTTCACAAGAGCAAGATCTGTTGCGGGATTACCACTCAAAATTGAACTTCAGTGTCACTGTTTGTAAAACCACATTGTACCGGGGATGCCTATGATGTTCATTGGTAATAATTTCCATCAGAACATATTACTCTCAACCTGAACTAATTTTTCAGAAGGGAAAACAAAGTGTATGGAGAACTGGCAAGTCTCATCACAGGGATCTTGAGGAAAGAAATGCAGTATAAATTACAACAAAGACTGAATTTTTTAGAGCTGCCTATTTGCATCGTGGGATGCTGGAGCGAATGGGATGGGCAATGCCCTTGTCATGTGACACTGTGACAATCCACTATCTCAGTCTAAATTCCCACTACCCTGTCATGCAATGTAGGGGAAATGATGGTTTACTTTACAGCAGGAGTAGGGAACCTTTGGCTCCCCATATACTGTTGAACTACAACTTGCATGGCTTCCAGCAACATCTAGAGGGCCACAGGATCCTCACACCCACTTTACGGAGTGATATAAGAATTACTGCCATAATATTATATATGAATTACTTTAACTACTATGAAAAAGTGCCATATAAGTACTAACTTTGAGTGGGGTAGTATGTTGGTCTGTCACAAATTAAAGAACCAATCTTGTGGTATCTCATAAAAGTATTGTGAATTACTATAAATTCTAAAGTTGTAATTCAATGCACACTTACCTGAGAGTAAGTACCATTCAATATAAGACTTAATTCTGAGTAAACATGCAGAAGACTGCACTGCTGATATTTCTAAATAATTTGCATGTAACCCAAATATGAACTGATTTGTTCATCTTTGCTGAAACCTTCTAGGAGCTTGTTTTAACATCAAAGTCCAATGTTTAAATGCTATTATTATTCAGTGCTGATTAAACAGCTGTGACTTGCTGTCCAAGCAGAGAAAAGGAGAAGTCTAAACGAAACAGCAACATTGACCTGACAGCTCCTACTATGAGTTCACAGCAGGGGACCACCTTCAAAACGCACTAAGCACAACTAAATATAGGCTCCAAATGGTCTTTTAAGTATATTTACTTGGGAGGCTTTTGTATTCTCTCCAGGCTGAGAAATGTGATAGACATAATCTAAGGAAATGACAGCTAGTGTCTATCTGGCAAACATCCAGATTGAATACTTGGTGAGAGATACACATCTCCCCTTCACACATTAATGTATTCATGCAGCGAACACAGCTCCTTGAAGGGTAAACTGGCCCTAAGCCTGTTAACAGCTAGCATCCAGAAGTGGACATTGTGCTCTGCTTTTATCTATGAACAAGACCAACGTTTGCAGCTAATTTGTGTGTTTATAGCTATGTAATGAAAAGGTGGAAGCTTTCACAAATACAGCTTGTACTATATTACAGCCGATGATACACTGTGTAATGTTTACCCTAATGCTCTTCTCCAAAAAGACCGTGATCAGAGCTGTGTTTGGAAATAAAATCTTAAGCATATGAATATGACCATGTATGATATATTTATATCGACAATTGAGAAGTGGCAGTATTGGAGGACGGACTGACAGAAGTGTGTAAGTGATTCTCATATCTACAATGCTTAAAATAATATTTAAATTGGCCTTAACAATGAAGATAAATCAGCTCATTCATGGAGCAGAGCCCCGTAATGTGTCTACTAACCTCTCAAAAGGTACTACTGTACCAAGTTAAGAAGGCAGCATATTTCTACAAATGTTTATCATTTCAAAATGAAAATACATGTGTACGTTTTTCAGAGACAAGCTGCGAGACATTTCAGCTGATTATATTTACTTTTTGTGTTAATTATAATTGAGTTGTACTGTTCACTGTGAACAAAACAAGCTTTGCTATATTATCCAATAGTTTATCTATAAAAACAAAACAAAAATCAGAGCCATATGAATGGGAGGCTTATCTAGATATTCAAATTATAGCTGCATCTCAGTTCAGTTAGATCTCAGCTCATGAATAAGAATATAGGAGGTTTAGCTGGAAATCAGACTATTGACTGAAATCAAAGCTGCTAAAGTTCGGGCAACTCTTTTCTCATTTCTAAGACAAGCTTTGAACTCTGAAGAGTGCAAGTTAGTCATCATTCCGTAAATCGAGGTTCCAGTACAACTCTTCACATCAGTGTGGAACCTATCACTGCCAAATAGCTGCAGTGAAACACACTGATGAACTTGGTGCACTTCCTGGCTGAAGGGTGTCTAAGTCTGCCACTACAAGCTGGTAACTCTGTTGGCAATCTGAACAGAAAGGCCAAGGACTGTATGGGTCATGGAGACCAATCTATCCTCTCACCTCTAGAGGTGGTTCCTCCAGGACAGAGATGAGGCAAATTGGTGGGGGCAGTGTGGGGAAGCCTGCACTGCTGCCGCCCGTGCTGTATCTGTTCTGTGGATAAATAGAGGGCTTCAGCCTCCAGTGTTGTCAATCCAGCACCTTTCATCAGCACTAAATTAAAAAGAATATAAATAAACATAAAAAAAGGATTGAAGCATATTGGCAGAGCTAGGCATGTGAATTTTGCACTGCAGCTTGCTTTAGCGCCAATGCTTGTCAATCTCCCATTTCCATAGAATAAAACTTATCAAAATGGGGGGGGGGGGAATGTACGCAAATAAATAAATCCCATGTTATTTTCAATACCACCAGGCTTATTTTCTGCAAAAACAATTTCATCCCCGTTGGAAGTTTCACAACAATTAAATTAATAATTCACATACTGTGAAGTATCAAGAAGATTTGGGGCTTTCTTTTTCTAGTGTGCGATTCATGGAATTCCAAACAACTTCTCCATTAATTTAAGAAAATTAATTCAATTAGTTTAAGAAATCTGTCCAAGAATAAATGAAGTTTTCCAAAATGATCAGAAACAGTCAAAACCAAAAATCACATGTAGTTATGACAGTGCTTGTTCAAATATATATTTGCTAACAGGAAATGATGTATTACTTATTAATTGGTTGTCCTTTAACATACATCACCTCATTTGTCTCTAAGCACTGGTAGAGATTCTAGATGCAGGAAATGCTGTTGGGAAGTCAAATAGCAGCTCAGAAAGCTGGATATCCACAGTACCACAGATACTATGAGTTCTGTGAAATGATGCAAGGACCACCATACCATATTTTTCCTCCCCAAAGTGCATACTTCATAGAGATACAATTAGCAGACACAGTTGACCCTAAAGCAGTATAATCACATAACCATTTTCCTGACAATGGTCACCACCTTTACCTTCTTTATTCAGCTTTGATCACAACTGCTTGTCCACCAACTTTGGTAATTATAAAAATATTTGTACTCATATACAGTACTATGCTCTTCAGCTTAGTGCAACAGATACAATAATGAAAAAGACTTCACTGAACATATGAAGCTCCCCAGCTGTCTCCACGTCATCTTTCCTGCTGTATATAAAGCTGCAGTATGCTGAATCATATCACCCATCTATCTAGCCCAGTGTAGTCTATTCTGATTGACAGTAACTTTCCAGGGCCTCTGGCAGACAATATTTTCCAGCCCTACATCTTGAGAATAATTTTTAATTGGAGAAGTCATGGATTTATTCTTGCACCTTCAGCATGTAAAACATGTGTTCCACACTGAGTCCCCTTCTCCCCTCTCCCTACCAGAGATTAATAATAATAATAATAATAATAATAATAATAATAATTTATTTATACCCTGCCCATCTGGCTGAGCTTCCCCAGCCACTCTGGGCGGCTTCCAGTCAAGTGTTAAAAACAACCTTTCGCACAAAAAAGTATGTGTTCTACTACTGAGATATTGGTTCTTCCATTGTATTACTACTGCCAAGGATATCTGAGCTCTACAGAAATGGGTTCACCAAAAGTAAGTTCTGTTGTTCTGCAGCATACACAAACAGCAGTGCAATTTGGTTTGAGAGTCTCTAAGCAATAATTTGGCACCCAGTTCTAGAGAGGCCACAGCTGGGGGTTGTGACTTGTGAAGAGAAGAAACAACCAACTTTGCATAGTGTCTTTTAGGGAAAGGAAATACTAGGGAGTGAAAGCTATTTCAGATATTTTCTCTCTCCCTTTCTTCATTTGTAACTCAGGCAAAGAAGGCAAATTTTGTACACCTTGTTCCAAGTAAGATTCTACACTCTATGTTCCTTCATCCTGATTTCTTTTCCTTTGAGGCCTGCCTGGTATTTACCTTTGTCCTCATGTGGTTGCTGTTTTCAGTGCTGTTTTTCAGACTGTTTGCTTTAGAATTGAAACAACTCGTACAAGCAGCAGTATGGATTTAAGTGAATGGGCTCAATGATTGGGGAGCCCATTGGAAACACACAGTTAAATTATCTTAGAATAAATTTTATACCAGAGAGAAAGTATACCAAACTGTTCTGAAAAGATGACACACTTAATTGGGACATTGTAGAAGACAGTCTTGAATAATTCATTGTTGCAATAATGAAGCTATCACTTATTTTAAGCAGGGAAGCAATTCAATGTACAATCTAGAATTTTAAAGGGCAAACATCATAGCAATTTGTAGAACCTTGGCTCATTCTTACCCCGTGCGCTAGGAGGTGCAGAGTTAATCATCTGGGATGGTGCAGAATGGGTAGAGCTCAGGCTTGAGGTGGAAGGACTGGCCTAGGAAAGAAAAAAACAGATATTAGTGATTAGATTCTTAGGGCAGGATTCAACCAACACGTCCCACCCTGTGGAAGCCAGTGCAAGTGCTCTCACTAGTACAATGGGGTTTTCACCCAGCTAACATTAAAAATTGTCTAAGTTAACTTAAATATAATTCAATAATAAAATACCTAGCATTTTAAAGTATTTCTGAGTGTGTCAAGGGTTTCATATTATTTTCATGTAATCTTTATACCAACCTTGTAAGGAAATGAGTGTTGTTATTATTCTCATGTTGTAGATGTGGGAGGAAGGCTGAGAGAGGGTGACTTGCCTAAAGCCAGCAAGTGAGTTCATGACAGAGGTAAGATTTGATTTCCTCAGTCTGTAAGGCACTATATTATTCTAGCAATGTCTACAAGTACTGAGTAGATCTTAGTACTGACTGAGATCTTAAATGCAGGGCCGTTTTACCCATAGGAGCTAGGGGTGTGGGGCATCTGGGCGCAAGGCTCTCAGGGGCACCAGGCTGAGATTCCAGGGCCTGAGAGTTGAGTCCGGGGAAGAGCCCGCCCAGCTCTGCATTGCGAGTTCGGGGGCGACTGAGCCAGTGAGACGCTGAGGCGGCTGGCTGGCTCTGCCCTGCTGTGTGCCTGGGACTGGGCAACCGGGGGGGGGGAGGGCACCAGGGGGGTCTTTGCACCCCAGCGCCGCATATGCTTAAGACAGCCCTGCTTAAATGCATCCTAAAATCATCTTTAACACTGCATATTCCTGATGAGTTACAGTCGTACCTGCATGTGGTACATATCCTCTGCTGTTTCTCCGACAGAACTGTCTGTTAGAATAACCAGATTCCCTGTTTCACTTGATGTATGGGAAGAAAGAGAAGATGACGAGTGTCGGACTGTGCCCAGCATATTCAATGGGCTACGGAGAACAGAGAACAGTAAGATAAAATAATATTTTGTTTTAATCAGAAATATTTATTTAAAAAATGCATCTTGTTCATTGGAAGCTACTGTTTAGGTACCTCAAAACATATTGAAGTAACATGCACAGACAAGCCTTTCTGCGTCTGTACATTTTCAGTTAGATAAGGCCCATCACTATATTAAACAAGGACTTTCACATTTTGCCAAGCTGCAGAGCAAGTTAGCAATTTGTCAAGAAATGTTAGAACATATCAGAGAAACCACTTATTTTTTGTGTGCCAGAAGTCAAATTGTAAATTCACGTTGACCTAAGTGGCTGTTCCTGTGTCTCTTCTATCTATTCAAATATTTATTTCTGTAAAATATTTATATCCTGCTTTTCTACCATTTGTTCGAAATAGCTTTCAACAGCAGAGAAGAAAAATGACAATCACCTAAAATAAATAAAGAAGACAATAAATGTATACAAACTCAGTAAGCACTAATGTATAATTTAATGTCCAATTGCCATACTTTTTCATAGTTGCATCAATTTAAGATGCACATGGAACTAGTGAGCTCTCTGACCACACAAATTCTGCTGTTTTGGATTTGTAAATATTTGGGGAAATCATCTGCATTTTGAGGGATAGTCAAGGGTTCATCAACCACTATTTCACGACCCATGAAATTATTTATATTGTATGTTTCTCAATGCATAGTTTTGTATCTGCATTAAAAATACATTTGATACAAAATGATGCCATAACAGTATCTTACTATGAATTCCATGGCTAGAGCAACATTTCCAGGACCCCTTGCTTTGGGCAGGATGAAGAGGCAACTGATAAAACTGTAAAACAAGTCTGCTACCAAATTTTGATGGTTTTAAAAATACTTTTTCAGATAACACTACTGCCATTAGCAGTTTGTGGTTCGAGGACCCGACCCCCGCAAAGTGAAATGAAAACACAAGGACACGTGATATAAGGTTAATGGGCTAGGAAAGGCCACAACTTTATTGATTACAGCAGTGAAAAGGTATTGGCTTAGGCATTGGATCACAAAACAGGTGGGTTTATTCACCAGTAGGTGGAGCCTGTTGATGCTAATCTAACTATAGGCTCACCCCTGGTGTCACCGAGGGTCGTGCCATGGCCTCCCGCCAAGCAGGCATCGGACAAAATACACGACCGCCAGATTCCTTTAATGGAATACCCCTAAAAACTGAAGGCATAGGCGATGGCCACACCTAGCACTTCGACACACCACAACACATTATTCCAATGCCTAACCTACCCACCAATACCACAAAAGTTGTGACGATTGCTACGAGGTAGGCGAAAAAACCAAAAGGCCTAATGCCAAATGGAAAAACTCCTACCAGGCCCCCCGACCAACCAGGGCGACCAACCTAAGGTCCATAGCAAGGCCAATGACCTAAGCCCTAACTCGAAGGGAGTGGAGGGTGGGTGACTCGCAACGGGACGATGAGGAATGAGGCCAGGGAGAGGCTGACGCTGCAGCAAAAGGCTGCTGAGCACGCCCCCTCCGTGGCACCTGGTTGGATGGCCACCGGCGGGGGCGTGAGCGCCAGCCAGGTGAGCTGGAGGCAGGGGGCAAACGCCCCCTGCTAGGGCGGTGCTCGGGCTCCCGCCCACAACAACTCCCCTCTCTTTCAGGGAGGAGAGTCTTTCTGTATCAGCTAATACTGAATATTGTAAGCTTTTATTAAATGAAAAATTGGTGGCAAAGAAGCAGGAGAAAGGTTAGCAAATTTTAACAGCTGAAGCAACAAAGAATGGAGCCTTTTATAACCATCCTCATAAAATCATTTCCATCACAATACTTAAGGTTTAGAAATTAAAATTGCTTGAAGAACGAAAATCATTTCCACCACACAATTTCAACTGTGTGGATTTTAGCTTGTTTTCATGCTTCCATGTTTCTCTTAGGTAGGCATCCCCTGAATTTTGAAGTTGTTTCAAGTCCTTTACATATTAGCTGCTAAAGCATATTAAAGACCAACACAGAATGATCACCCTTTCACAAATGATTCGTTGCCCGGATAAGTTAATATAAAAGTGGGTTTTATTTATTCCTATAACTTTGAGTAGACCTAAAGCACCTCCCAGAATCTATACACAGTAGCTACATGAGCTACTTTGCTTTAGACATCAGTTGAAAAGACTGGTATAGAATAAGGACTCTCCCCGGATATACAAATCAGTCTCCATACAAAATTCATTGAAGTTGAAAAGTGTCCCTGGATTCATTGAAAAAAATCTGGTAACCTTAGTATAGAAAGACCTTTCTTAGGTAGATAAATACCTGTGGCGATGCACCAGCTTGATACTCTCTGGACTCATTGGACTATGCGATACAAGCATATTGCTGCGTGGTGTGCTCGTTCCTGAGCAGGCTGGACTCAGTTTATCCAAAGCAGGCAACTCCTGTAAAGTACATTCGGATGGTCATATGTTGCCTTAATAATAAGCTAATAGGATTGTGCCTTATGGTCCCCCACAAAACCCTTTCATAAACCATAGCTAGTGCTATCTACATGAGCTAGAATGTTACCTGTTACCCTTCTTGTTGTCTGTCCCTGTACAACTAGCATCTGCTTTCAATATCACAGAATTCTGGCTTGGTATTACCGTATTTTCCCGTGTATCAGACGAGGTTTTTTGACTCAAAAACTGTGTCAAAAAACTGGGGTCAACCAATGTCAGGGAAGAGTTAGAAGTTTCCAGTTTCTCAGAGGGAGAAAGCATTCCCCAAGGGGGGGGGGGAGAGCAGTGAATCTAATAGAAGAGAGCAAGAGGAACAACAGGGAGGGACCGACTGTTCACAGGAAAGGCAAGGTTTAAGTTCTAGCTCAGATTCGGAGGAGGGGAGATACAAGCCAGCTCTAGCCAGGAGGTTAGAAAAAAGAGCGGGAAAGCGAAGGGAAGGGCGCCTTCGCCATTTTGAGAGTGGCTGGTCACGGAGAAGCAGAGCTCAGAAGGTATCTGAAATAAGTGACTCTGAGGGATAATATTCAAGAACCGTTTATAAGATTGTTTTGTTAATACGCAATAAAAAGTTATAAAAGAACAAGAAGCGTTTGTGTGGTGATCTGAAGAGGACAACGACCAGTCCTGACAAACAATACACATGGATAGTGGCAATGGGGGGGGGGGGAGAGAGAAGCGGTGCGCCTGCCAGCCAGCTGGTTGGCGGGAGTGCAACTTCCCCCAATGCAGCAGTGAGCGGGAAATGATCTAGTGAGTGTTTCCTGCACGCAGCTGCATGGGGGAGAAGCTCAACAACTTTGGGCCATCTCCCCTCATTTTCTTAAAATTGAGTCTCCCAAAATAAGTGGGGGGTTCCTTATACATGGGGGCGTCTTATAGACGGAAAAATACGGTATGAATGAACCAGAGACTGTGGTTTAAAACAAGCTCTGAGTAGTTACAAAGCAGCTTCATAATCCATGGTATGAAGTACGCTTGCTTAGAAGCTGGCCAGAAATTTGTTTTAAACCACAGTTCTGTGAAAGCTGACATTCTGTAAAATTAGCAAAGTTCCTCTCCTGGCCACACAAGAGGAGAGGGGAGCATACAATTCTGAGTCTTCACTCAGGTTCCTTCCTGCTCACACACATAGTACTACTAAGGAATGATTTAGCATAATGTGCAAGTGTAGCCCATGGCTTAATATCCTGGTTGGTTCCACTCTGGATGAAATGGGAAATGATAGCTAACTGAAGATTTTTCTGATCTGTTGCTGGCTTGTGCAAAGGGAGGAGGAAAGGAGTTGTATGCCATAAGCCTCACTCATATTTTAGCAAATGCAATCTATGAGACTTTTTCTATGTATCGTTATCGCTAATACTTTTGTCATCATCAATAATGAACCATCAATTTACAGATTGATGGTAATGGTTCCCAAATCAGAAACATGTGAAGTACACATGTCTAGCTTTGATGCAGGCTTTTATACAAAATGGATTTCTAACACTACATTATTTACTTCTCCTTTCACTGTGTACTCTGCCCTTAAGTAACGCTTAAAAGCACACATTTATTTATATCCTATTTTAAGCAAGCAACTGAAGGCAGAACTATACATTATGTACTCTGCTGTTATTCTTTTAAGGGAGTAAAAAACCCCAAAATACAGTTGCTGAGATTGCAATTTGAAGATGAAAAACTAGTATAGGGGAAGAGGGGCTTTTATCCTTTCCCCTTGTGGCAATTTCCAATTTAAAATAACCTTCTTCAAGCAAATTTTCCTTGAGGCTTTATTTTCAAATTGCATCCTCAGGTTAAAAGATCCCTAATCATAGCATTTCAAGCAATGTGTAGTTTTTTGTACCCATTTTAAAAGATCATATGTGATTCAAATGATGTGAGCAATGCCTAGACAAATAAAAAATCCAGATGTTCATTTCCTCATATTTTTCTGGATATCTAATTTATTTTTGTTGAAGAATTCATTTTGTACTCATTCAGCATTTTCCAGTTCACATGTCTATGCCATAATGGAAGAATTCAAAATACTGCTGTGAACTGTAAAAAAAGAGAAAGAAACAAACAAAGAAAAGTGTTTATCTACTTACATGGTACAAACTGGATCGCATCATCTGGAACTGGTCAATTAGTTTCTTATGAAGAGGGCGCATCTCTGGATGTACAAACTTCTCATGTACTGCAAGACCCACTCCTAATATATGTACCTATTAAAAATAAAATCAAAGCCTATACATGCAGCCTAAGAAAGACTGCAAAATAATGTTCTATATACCACTCATTCACTGAAGGGTAACTGTCTCTAAATACTTGTAGCTTAGTTTAGCTAAATCATTCATGCTCACTAAATCTTTTTTCAGATTATAGCATGAAACATTAGAGAGCATGTAGTTAATTGCCTAACAACCACTCATGTGATTCCTGGCCATCTCTTCCTGCAAATGTTGTAATAGCAAGAATGTGAATTTGAAGTGATGGCAGTTGTGGCTAGACTAGAGTTGCCATACATCCAGAATTCCCTTGACATAGCTGGGATTCGGCTGTCAGAAACAGTGTTGGAAGGGTAGATTTTGGCAAATTCCCTTTAAAATAGCTCAAATTTTGTTGTTGTTGAGATCATGCAAAAAATCAAGATCTCAACAACTTTTGTGTCCAGATTTTCACTTTTTGAAATATGGCAACCCTAAGCTAGACCAATAGAGAACTGGCAGATATCAATGAAGTTTTTCAAAATCAGGAGAACAGCTTCATCAATACTTACAATTTTGTTTTACATTTTTCTTAGTTGGATCCCCCCCTTTTCCTTTAATTATCTTTTTATTATCCTTCGTGATCTACCATGGGGGCCTTTTTTTTTTCAGCCAAAAGGCAGTATAGAATTAATCATAACATTTCACATAACACCATCTAGCACTATGGACTCTTTTCTCAAACAGGGTAAGGTGTCCAAACTTTGCCAGACCAATTTTGTAGACCACAAGGATCCAGGCACTTTCAGTGCTGTGTGATTTTCACATACACTGTAACTAGTGAGAAAGAAAGAAAGAAAGAAAGAAAGAAAGAAAGAAAGAAAGAAAGAACTTTGTGTACAAGCATACATGAGAGCTAACTTAGGCTCTGGTGAGCGATAATGAGTTAAAAATTTTCCCAAGTATCTGACTGCTAGCTAGAGGGTACCATTGGCACTCACCTAAAGGGTGTTTCTATTTGCAAGTCAGGATACATCCACATGGAGGTTGTCTCTGCCTACTGCTAAAAGCAGGAAACGCTAAGCTAAGAGGAAATCTGATCCTCTTCCTGCTTGTTCCAGTTTCTTTTTAAAAACACTGTAATTGTTAAATCCGGTTTCTGTTCTGTAGTAAAGCTCCTCTGTAGTAAAGCTTAACTTACACAGAGAAGAAATAATTACAGGAAAGGGGGGAAAAGTGATTATACCCCCAGGGTATCAGACTAGGTGGGTGTGCTCTTCTCAGACTCTCTTAAACGGAGATGATTGGGATTCAACCCGTGTTACACCACACATGTAAATCAAGTGCTCTTCCACTGAGCCACAACACTTTCACCAAGACAGACTGATTTATTTTCCTTGGGTAGGCATCCAGTTCTAATCATCACACCGACCGCTTTGGAACTAGTGTTCCGCCAGTGAAAATAATTACAAAAGGCCACTACCATGTTAAGCTTTTACATAAATTAAGATTGTGGGAGCAATGTAGACAAGACACTGATCATGAAAATTTTTAAAATTTTCCCTAGTTTGGATAAAATACTTTAATGGAGTGAAGGAAGGAAAAATGACTGAAATCACCAGAATTTTCACTTTTAAATATTTTACATGGAAACGGATGTATTCAGAATCTACCTGTAGACTAACTTAGGTTTCTCTTTTCATTTTAGGTCAGTGAAATGTTAAGTCCTGGAAAAAAGGCTTAGAAGAAAAATTTACATTGAGCACAATGTAAACTTCTTCATCTTAAACACTGAATTAGAGTGCAATAGTAGTCATGTCTACTGAGAAGTTCTATTGAATTCAGTGAGGTTTATTCCCAAATTAAGTAGTGTAAGCATTGTAGCCTAAGCCTATGGAATCTTTGTTACTGGATATATTGTTGAGGAAATAAAATGTTATTACAATAATATTCCTTCATCTTTAAAAGTCTGGGGATACCTGTTCATGCATCAGCTCTTTCAGCTGCGTGATTTTTTCTGCATCTCCTGGGTGAGTAGTAATATAATCTCTATCGAAGAAAGCCTGGGGAAAGAAGACATTTTTTCCCCACTTAGAAATTCAATAAAAAGTTTCTTAATAACCACAAGAAAGAAGAGAAAAGACCCTAATAGAAACATAGGGTGGTCTACCACCAAGAAACACAGAAACACCATTTACTTAATCTCCTCTAGTATTATAGAATATACATGCAGTCACAGCACCATTTTAATGGCCTAGTCAATTCATTTTCAGACTTTGGATCCACTTCTACCTGCAACATGGGACCCATTTAAAATATTTCACCATGTATGGTTGTCTTCCTATTTTCTCTGTTCTCTCCCCCCCCCCTTGCTCTCCTCCTTCCCTTTTCTACCCTGTTTCATACTTTGTCTTCTCTTCTTCTATTAGCGTAACAGAAAACAAAAAATGTAGTTGTTATGCTGTTGGTGCAATCTTCCTTAGGAGCATGGGTTCAGAACTCAACAGTGCAGACAAGCAGCAAAAACAATCCCTTCTTATACAAAGTAATTGCTGTTGAGTAGTGCTGAGAAGACCTTTCCAGGACCTTAAAATAAACCTGACCTAACATAATCACTGCATCACTCTTAGACCATGTCTTGAATTTTTTATACTTTCTGTTATTTGTTTATCTTCAGCAGCTGTGGGAAACGAGAAACATCGGAAATTAATAATATAAAAGGTGAAGTGTGTTTCTTGGGTCTGCATGGCGCAGATGACCCAGAAATGTAGGTCAACATATTTTATAAATGTAGTTTTAGCAGCATACATTTTTAACTAGTATCTGCCAACCAAACTGTAGAGCAGAAGTCCCTTTAAGCCTATGCTTCTGTTGAAATTTAGTGAAGACAAAGATAATTCTTATATATATATATATATTTAGAACAAATGTTCAGCATTAATAAGGGAATGAATTTCAGGGCTTTCTAAGGCATCACTCACTATACTAGCTTCCTAAAATTCAGTATTTTCAGTATTTTACATTATGACCACTTGCTTATGCAGAATGTTCACCCCCCCCAACATAAAATGTATGTGGCTGTCTAGATCAGAATGTAGACCAACAGTTAGGCACAATTTTAATAAAATTCCATCTTGTAAAGAAAATGGGACACAATTTCTTATGCTCTTTCATATTTTAAAATTCAATGCAACTGAAAAAAAATGGTACTGCGAAGAGCTGCTAACAACAAAACAAAACAGAGTCAACCTCCATTTACCTCCTGATAGCGTGCTATGCCACCATTCACAGCAGCATCAATTACTCCATTCAGGCACATACTGAGCAGATTGATATTCCCATGCATCTGTTTGTGTTGGTACTGGCTTATCAGCGTCCTTAGCTCCTGGTTTTTGTTCTCCACTACTTGAATGGCATTTTCCAAAGGGCTGACTTCAACCTGCAAGACACCAGAGTCCGCTTCAATACCATCAACATTCCTGTACTGTAACGTTTTGTTAAGAGCCTGCATGTTTTAGTTTCTCTTTCTTGGTGGAGCCCTGGGAAGGGTCCTTCTCTTGGTACAGGCCTAGGGCTGAGTGTGCCACACAGCTCTCCAGAAGCTAGTATCATCTCATGTATGAGAGCAGTAGAGAGCTACGTTGAGAAGGCAGCCAAGTCTCTTGTGTGTTGCGTGGAGAGCAGAACCAAAGGTGGACTGCAAACTGAGCAGCTAAGGTCATCCTCCCCTCCCCATATTAACCACTTCAAAGTCCATTACACATCCATCTGACATGTCACTGATTTGCAGCATGGGTGTTTAAACCAGTTGTCCAGCCACTACAATATCTAACATACTGACTGTGAACAGCTGACAGGCCCTCTTTGAACACTCGGTACTGCTATTCTTATTGTAGCAGTAAGATATATAACATACATGTTTAACCCATAGAGATGCCGATAGGCAGAAAGTTGCTCATTCTTTTCATTTTAGCTAGCCATTCACTCCTTAAGTATAATACATGTTACCAGTTCTCTTCTCTCCACTTCAAACCACCGAGAGATGCCAGGTAAACTGTGAGTCAGGGTTAGAGTTGTGCGTTCAATCCATAAACTCTGCAAAGCAAGAAACATAACAATATATAGAAAATGCAAAACCCATTGGCCACATTCAGACAATCCTACCTCAGCTCAACAAACTGGGGAATAAATGAACATTTTGGCCGCCTGTGCAACTTTTTCACTCCACCCTTTCTGCAAGTTGGCAAACAAACCAGGCAGTCTTCCATTAATTATAGTTTCCGTTTTTTCTGGAAACCAGAAAACCATGGTTAATGGTTTCAGGATATTAAACTAACTTGATGTTGTGGCTTAGTTTTCTAAAATTAATATCAGGTGGTTCAACCAAAATTGGAAAATGATAGTTAATGGAAGACTTCCACATTTGTTTGGTCACTCCAAGAAGGGAGGATGAAGGAAGAAACAACTGAGGGAAAAAGTGATTCCTAAGCATACAATATTCTTAACATACTGGACTCGATAAAGTCTATGGTTTAAGCAGTTTAATATACTGGAGGAAAACATAAAAAACCATTACATTCCAATGCTACTTTTTTTTTAAACAACAGTATGAAACCTTTCATTTTTTAGCGTTTTAAGCAGCTGCTCCTGGGCCTATTTTTATTAGCCACTTCAAAAGCTCCTATTTAGGTTGCTCCCAAGAAAAGGTAGAATTCTGTTGTGCAGGGAAGAACAGTACACAGGCTGCAGAACACGACATGGATTACGTTTCTTCTGCAGAACACAGAAGTATACTCATGAATATACTTTAGTACATTTTGAATCATTTAAAGCACAATTTCATGCATGTCTACTCCATGTAGTTCAGCAAGGTTTATTTCCAATAAGAAATGCATAGGATTGAATTATTTTGGTTTTATCAACTTTCAAAGTTTTTTCCTAATATTCTTTTTGACACAGGACTCATTTCGATTTAGCAAGTGCTTCATATAAAGACAATGCTGCCATATTACAGAGAATTCAACCTTAAATTCATTTTCCTTGTCTTTTGGGCCCTTATGGAAAGGTCTGTCATAGCGGAACTTCCTGATGTTGTTAACTCTATAAAAGCTCTTTATGCGATCAGGGACACGGTCCATTTGCAGCACATCAATATTATCTGGAATGGGAGTCACTGCATAGATCTGCAAATCTGCAACACAGTCCAGTCAAAGGAAAACAAACAAACAAACACATAGGCACCAAACAAGAGCATCCAGGTAAGTCTCATTTATGACACTAGCAGCAGATACAAATTACAGACTCTTGCTGCATATCCTTTAAAATATATTTTAAAGCGATGCTTATACCTTATGATGCAGGGAAGGCCCAATTGCCAGCAACTTTCTATGATGGAAATTCAAGCAGCTGTTGAATATGTCAAAATTACTGTTTGTTTCTTGTATTTATATTGTGGTCTCCTATGGCTTTAAGGAATAAAGTTTCACTCATTTATCTTGCTGTTTGAATCACATCATTTTAGCAGTTATGTAAATCTGTAACATGTGACTGCTGTTAATGTAGCATTACCAACTTATCTAGGCCAATATTATATTAAATTCAAGATCCATTTTCTTTCCATGCCTTGGTGCTTCAAAGCAGAGGAATTAGTGGCTCCATTAAGGAACATGGGGCTGCAAAAGGCTGGAAAATCAAAATGAGGTATTGCTTTTTAAAATTATTTAAAGACATTAACTATCTTGCAATTAAACAATTTCAGTTTGGGTCCCTCTTACTATAACACTAATCTGGCAGCCGGTTTCTTAACTGGAACTGTGAATGTTCATGTTATGCTCTGAACTCCTTACCTCATCTCTAATTTGTTTTTAATATTACAGTAATATCACAGAGCACACTAAAACTATTCCTCATGAAGAAGAATTTGTTGTTGCTTTGTGTACTTGAATGAAGATAGGGTAATGCATGTGACAACCTTAATTTTTTTTTAAAAAAATTCATCATGAACTAGGGGAAAGTTGACAAAGATAGCAGTCCAGCTTTATGGGTGTCCCTCATTTCACAGGAATGCTCCTCTGTAATCTAGTGCTTGCACAACTCAACTAACAATTAGTTGATTTTGATTTTGACTTTGATTTTCATTCAATGATAATGAAAAGAAACACTTCTGTGCTTAATTTTTCTCAACATCTAAAAGGGAAACGGTGAACAAGATCAACATTCAGATGTCTATTTGTAGCTGCTTTATTAACATCATAATCTTTGATAAAGGATACACTGGGCATCACATTGCAAGATGCTGTCATCTGGGTGGTTTGGATGCTGCATTGCAATGGCTTGTGGGAATTCACTGAGCATTCTTTGTTGGAAGGCCTCCAATCTCTCATAGTCATGGCCTCGGCAAACATACTCTTTGTTCTACAAAGGAAAGAAAGAAGTGTGGAAGCCAATAAATCCCTACTATGTCGTCTCAGCTTTCTTTTCATTGTAGGTAACAGAAAATTAATTGAAAATAATACTCTTGTGTGACGTTATGGTAAACCAAAGCATTGAGTGATCCACAAAAAAATGTTTAAATGCTATTGATTTATTTAAAGGATTTCAAGCCTGGCCCTAATCATCACTCATCTCAGGTTAAGTTATGTATAATAATCTTAAACAACATAACAGCATCAACAATAAAATCTAATATACAGTTCAGGGAGGTCAACTAAAGACTCATTCAGACTTCCTTTTGTGCTGCTTTCTAGGCATAGGTCCACAATAATAATAGGAGGACTCTCCTGTATGTGAGTGTCTGAGGGTCCTGCTCCTTCCTGCCACTCACCATCTGGCCTGGGGCGGGGGCGGGGCCTGAAGCCTCACAGGGACTGCTGCGCTCTGCTGCCCAGGAGGACTCTCCTGTATGTGAGTGTCTGAGGGTCCTGCTCCTTCCTGCCACTCACCATCTGGCCTGGAGTGGGGCCTGAAGCCTCACAGGGACTGCTGCGCTCTGCTGCCCAGGGGGACTCTCCTGTATGTGAGTGTCTGAGGGCCCTGCTCCTTCCTGCCACTCACCATCTGGCCTGGGGCGGGGCCTGAAGCCTCACAGGGACTGCTGCGCTCTGCTGCCCAGGAGGACTCTCCTGTATGTGAGTGTCTGAGGGTCCTGCTCCTTCCTGCCACTCACCATCTGGCCTGGGGCGGGGCCTGAAGCCTCACAGGGACTGCTGCGCTCTGCTGCCCAGGAGGACTCTCCTGTATGTGAGTGTCTGAGGGTCCTGCTCCTTCCTGCCACTCACCATCTGGCCTGGGGCGGGGCCTGAAGCCTCACAGGGACTGCTGCGCTCTGCTGCCCAGGAGGACTCTCCTGTATGTGAGTGTCTGAGGGTCCTGCTCCTTCCTGCCACTCACCATCTGGCCTGGGGCGGGGCCTGAAGCCTCATAAGGACTGCTGGACTCTGCTGCCCAGGAGGACTCTCCTGTATGTGAGTGTCTGAGGGTCCTGCTCCTTCCTGCCACTCACCATCTGGCCTGGGGCGGGGCCTGAAGCCTCACAGGGACTGCTGCGCTCTGCTGCCCAGGAGGACTCTCCTGTATGTGAGTGTCTGAGGGTCCTGCTCCTTCCTGCCACTCACCATCTGGCCTGGAGTGGGGCCTGAAGCCTCACAGGGACTGCTGCGCTCTGCTGCCCAGGGGGACTCTCCTGTATGTGAGTGTCTGAGGGCCCTGCTCCTTCCTGCCACTCACCATCTGGCCTGGGGCGGGGCCTGAAGCCTCACAGGGACTGCTGCGCTCTGCTGCCCAGGAGGACTCTCCTGTATGTGAGTGTCTGAGGGTCCTGCTCCTTCCTGCCACTCACCATCTGGCCTGGGGCGGGGCCTGAAGCCTCACAGGGACTGCTGCGCTCTGCTGCCCAGGAGGACTCTCCTGTATGTGAGTGTCTGAGGGTCCTGCTCCTTCCTGCCACTCACCATCTGGCCTGGGGCGGGGCCTGAAGCCTCACAGGGACTGCTGCGCTCTGCTGCCCAGGAGGACTCTCCTGTATGTGAGTGTCTGAGGGTCCTGCTCCTTCCTGCCACTCACCATCTGGCCTGGGGCGGGGCCTGAAGCCTCATAAGGACTGCTGGACTCTGCTGCCCAGGAGGACTCTCCTGTATGTGAGTGTCTGAGGGTCCTGCTCCTTCCTGCCACTCACCATCTGGCCTGGGGCGGGGCCTGAAGCCTCACAGGGACTGCTGCGCTCTGCTGCCCAGGAGGACTCTCCTGTATGTGAGTGTCTGAGGGCCCTGCTCCTTCCTGCCACTCACCATCTGGCCTGGAGTGGGGCCTGAAGCCTCATAAGGACTGCTGCGCTCTGCTGCCCAGGAGGACTCTCCTGTATGTGAGTGTCTGAGGGCCCTGCTCCTTCCTGCCACTCACCACCTGGCCCAGGGCAGGGCCTGACGGGCCTCACTAGGACAGTTGCTGTTACTGCTGGAGGGGTGCAGAGTGCTTTTAAAATGTTTTAAAAAATTTTAATTTGAATTTTTTGTATGTGGGGTGGGGTGGGGTGGGGTGGATGTTTATTGGGCCTGGGAATTTGTTTGATTTTATGTTTTTGTAATTTTTTATAATTTTTATTGTTTTTTGTTTGTATTGTTTTATTTGTGTTGTTGCTTTTTTGTTGTTGTTTTTTAAAGGGGTTATTTTGTTCTTAAGGGGAGGGGTCAGGGCTGCCGGGGAGTGGGCCCCAGCCCACAAAATGGCTGGGGCAGGTTCCACAGGGGGGGATGCACTGGGACAACCGATCTCAGTGATCACGGGTAGGAGGAGGAGTTACGCTAAGACCAGACCATGTCATTACAGAGGAGGCAGGTTTAGTCGTTGTCTGAGGACTATCCCTGCCTCCGGGTCTGGTCCTGACCGGATGAATACTAGAATCAGCAAGGGATACCCACATGACCTGAAAGTGTTGCTGTGCAATGCCAGGTCAATGATTCATAAGACCACTGCCATCCATGACTTGATCATGGATGGAGGACTTGACCTGGCATGTGTAACAGAGACTTGGTTGGATGAAGCAGATGGGCCTGTCCTTGCCGCTGCTTGTCCACCAGGTTTCTCTTACGCACAGCAACCCAGGTCATGTGGGCGGGGAGGGGGGGTTGCAGTGATTTTTAGGAAGTCATTAGTTTGCACCAGGCGTCCTATTGGGAAGACCCAGTTTTCTGAGTGCATGTTCTGGAAGTTGGGCAATAGGGGCAGTACAGGATTCCTTTTGGTGTACCGACCTCCCCGCTGCACCAAGGATTCCCTGCCCGAGCTGCTTCAGGTCGTGGCGGATGTTCTCCTGGAGACACCTAGCTTGGTCGTCCTAGGGGATTTTAACATCCATGCCGACACGACCTTACAAGGGGCCGCTCGGGACTTCGTGGAAAGCATGGCCTCCATGGGGCTGTCCCTGAATAAGTCTGGCCCAACCCATAGCCGCGGACATGCCTTGGACCTGGTGTTTACCTCTACGGATGTTGGTGATCTGACACTAAGTAAAAGTGAAACGAAAGAAGTGCCATGGTCAGATCACTTCCTGGTGCAACTGGACTTCTCTGCGACCCATCCCCTCTGCAGGGAGGTGGGACCGATTCGGATGGTCCGCCCCCGCCACTTAATGGATCCAAATGGTTTCCAGAGAGTGGTAGGGGATGCTTTATCCCATGTTGATGGCCTTTCAGCCGATTCCCTGGTGGCCCGCTGGAATGCGGAGTTAACCAGGGCTATTGACTGTTTGGCTCCGAAGCGCCCTCTCCGATTGCATGGAGCCCGGAGAGCCCCGTGGTTTTCCACGGATCTGAGGGCAATGAAACAATCGTTGAGACGGCTAGAGCGCCGGTGGCGGATAACCCATTCTGAATCTGACCGGACACAGGTTAGAGCTCAACGTCGAGCCTACCAAGTGGCGATAGCGACGGCGAAGAAGACTTTCTTCACCGCCTCTATTGCATCTGCAGAAAACAGCAGCAGGAGACTCTTTCAGGTGGTTCACAATTTAGCGGAACCACCTGTAACATCGGGGCCCAGTACGGGCCACATGTTCTCCTGCAATGATTTTGCAAATTTTTTTGCAGATAAAATCGCTCAGATTCGGGAAGAAGTAGACTCCACCGTGGGAGCAGGGCCAGGGCGGGAGAGTGCTAGAGTCCTGTCTGGTCAAGTTGTGTGGGATCAATTCCAATCTGTTACCTCCGAGGATGTGGACAGGCTGCTCGGACGAGTGAAGCCAACCACCTGTCTCCTGGATCCTTGCCCATCCTGGCTTATAAAAGCTAGCCGGGAAGGACTGGGCGATGGGCTTCGTGGGGTGGTGAATGCTTCCCTCCGTGAGGGAGCCTTCCCAGACCCGCTGAAAGAGGCGGTTATTAAACCGCTTCTTAAAAAACCATCTCTAGATGCGGCCACGATGGCCAATTATCGCCCAGTCTCAAACCTTCCATTCTTGGGCAAGGTGATTGAGCGAGTGGTTGCTGAACAACTCCAGGCACGCCTGGAAGAAGCGGACCATTTGGATCCCTTCCAGTCGGGATTCAGGCCTCATCATGGGACTGAAACTGCCTTGGTCGCACTGGTTGATGACCTCCGGCGGGCTAGGGACAAAGGTGAGAGCTGTTTCCTAGTTCTGCTGGATCTCTCAGCGGCGTTTGATACCATCGACCATGACATCCTTCTGGACCGTCTTGAGGGGCTGGGAGCTGGGGGCACTGTCATACAGTGGTTCCGCTCCTTCCTCCTGGGCCGTGTTCAGAAAGTGGTGGTGGGGGATGAGTGTTCAGACCCCTGGGCTCTCACTTGTGGGGTGCCTCAGGGTTCTGTCCTCTCCCCCATGCTTTTCAACATCTACATGCAGCCGCTGGGAGGGATCATCAGGAGGTTTGGGCTGGGTGTTCATCAGTATGCAGATGATACCCAGCTCTACCTCTCTTTTAAATCAGAACCAGTGAAGGCGGTGAAGGTCCTGTGTGAGTGCCTGGAGGCGGTTGGAGGATGGATGGCGGCTAACAGATTGAGGTTGAATCCTGACAAGACAGAAGTACTGTTTTTGGGGGACAGGAGGCGGGCAGGTGTGGAGGATTCCCTGGTCCTGAATGGGGTAACTGTGCCCCTGAAGGACCAGGTGCGCAGCCTGGGAGTCATTTTGGACTCACAGCTGTCCATGGAGGCACAGGTCAAATCTGTATCCAGGGCAGCTGTTTACCAGCTCCATCTGGTACGTAGGCTGAGACCCTATCTGCCTGCAGACTGTCTCGCCAGAGTGGTACATGCTCTGGTTATCTCCCGCTTGGACTACTGCAATGCGCTCTACGTGGGGCTACCTTTGAAGGTGACCCGGAAACTACAACTAATCCAGAATGCGGCAGCTAGACTGGTGACTGGGAGCGGCTGCCGAGACCATATAACACCGGTCTTGAAAGACCTACATTGGCTCCCAGTACGTTTCCGAGCACAATTCAAAGTGTTGGTGCTGACCTTTAAAGCCCTAAATGGCCTCGGTCCAGTATATCTGAAGGAGCGTCTCCTCCCCCATCGGTCTGCCCGGACACTGAGGTCCAGCTCCGAGGGCCTTCTGGCGGTTCCCTCACTGCGAGAGGCCAAGTTGCAGGGAACCAGGCAGAGGGCCTTCTCGGTGGTGGCACCCGCCCTGTGGAATGCCCTCCCATCGGATGTCAAGGCGATGGACAACTACCTGACATTCAGAAAACATCTGAAGGCAGCCCTGTTCAGGGAAGTTTTTAATATGTGATATTTTAGTGTATTTTCATCTCTGTTGGAAGCCGCCCAGAGTGGCTGGGGAAACCCAGCCAGATGGGCGGGGTACAAATAATAAATTATTATTATTATTATTATTATTATAATAATGAATAATTATTATTATTATTATTATTATTATTATTAATAATAATAATATACTGCCCTATACCCGTAGGTCTCAGGGCAGTTCACAGGATAAAGCTCTGTGTGCAAGTGCTCCCCCTCCCCCAACACTTTCACTGTGAAAACCTGTTCTTTACCGCTGCATTGAAGTAAACAGCAATCTGCTTTGAAACTAAACTGAACAAAAACCTAGCAGATATTTCCTACTTGTCAACAAATAAATAAAAATCAATTGTACACAAAACTCCTTTATTTGTAAATTGCACGTATAATTCATAGATTAATGCAAATGTTGAATGGGCTTACCCGAAGGAAGAAGGGAAATTTCCTTCCATAAAAGCCAACTCTGAAAAATTCAGGCTCCAACCGTTGCTGTTCCATTATATTATCATAATAGGTAGCTTCCATTTTCTGTGAATAGAAATTTAAAAAAACATACTAGAAGTGCAATTACTGTTACAACAGGAATACCCGTCTGAAAACACTTTGGTATCATTTGGTGCTGTCCATCAAAGATTTTCAAAACACATTAAGAAGTAAACTATGATCCTGTGAAACACCAAAATTATTAGTCACGTATACTAGGAATATAAATCTATAGAGGACCCTGTTTTTTCATAGGAAAGATGCTGTGTGCAAGTAATTTTCATTTAAATCACCTGAATATTAGAGTGCAATCTTGCTTACTGTTAAATTATTAAATACAAATCAATATAATTTCCACCTACCCGAATCCAGCTGAGGCTTTGATAATCATATAAGCTTTCATATTGAATAGCAAGCTCTCTGCACAATGGGATTCCGAATTCCCAGCTCTGAAACAGGAAAGCGAAAAACTCAGGCCAAGTTGGATTTTCAGACAGATAAGACTTACAACTCAAGAGTTGAAAACTTTAATAGTTTGTGACCCCAAGGATTGAATATAGACACACACACAAAAAAGGGGGGAAGTCAGGCATTTTCTATACCATCTACTTCTATCCATACTTCTGTCCAAAAGTAACAATGAAGCTACAGAAAAATTAGCATTATTTTTTGCATACCTTCCCTTTATTAAAATAGTGGATAATTTTTCGGCAAAGGTTTTCTTTACGCTGCCACTCTGTCTGAGAAGGGTAGTGGAGGAACTCCCGAAGAGGCCTCTCTTCCCACTGAAGCAGCTCACAGTATAAGAGCAATGTAAAGGCAGCCTCTGTCGAAATAGCAAAGGAATAAACAATGAACAAAAATATTCAAATGCATTTCAGTTCAAACACAATATTATGCACGTGATCATGACCACTGCAAGAAAACAAGTTCAGTAAAAAATTCTAATCCTCAGCACATCAGAGAGCTCGACTCTAAGAAATGCGAATCAATGAACTCATTGTCACGAAAGTAATTAACTCCCAAATTAACACGTAAGTCTTGAACTAATATAAATCACGTCTTGCCTTATTTATCTATTGCTTTTTCATATTGTTATCATTTATTTATCTTGATTAAAGTTATGAAATCTTCACCATTCTCAATTATTTAAGAAACTAAATATGGTAGTAAATTAGCAGGATCCGTACAAATGGTGCTCATTGTTGAACATATTGCTTACTTCTGTGCTACATGTTTTTATGTAGATACGATGGTGATTTAAATGAATGAAAAGGACAATCAGTTCAAAACTGCTTACAGAAATTCAGAACTGTGGCATTTTCCAAAGTCATCAAAGCACCCTTTGAAAACACGATACACATGCTGTACACTTTTGATTTTAACTCCCTTACTCACTCATACAGGATCTGCTATAGTAAGAAAAGTTAATATTGGTCACTGTGATGTTGTTCAAGTAACAGTAGCATGTTATTATATGCATATGCCATGCGACCAAGGCTTGATTTAAATATTTGCAATTTAAAATATTACTTAACTTCTTTTCTAAGTGCAATTAAACCACAAAGGATTTAAAATACACATTTAAAGATGACAATAGAGAATATTTGAAGCTTCCTTCCATACTTACCTGTGTAGTTTTCAGCCTGCAAGTGCATATCACACAACTTGTGGATGTAGCGAATATACATTTCTTCCTTATTAATTTCAGATTTATAAAAGTTCTAATGGAAATAAAAAAATTCAGAAAACCACTTTCATTGTTTAGTATATCTTTAGAGACTTAAGCAGTTATCACTCTGGCTACATAGTGCTATACCATGTTTTAGCTTGGTGAGCGCTGAGCTTATGTGCCAGTCCTCCCACCATATAATCTACTTTCATGAATTAGGGGAGAACACCAATACCTTCCCTCTTTTAGTTTTGAATAATCCACAGTTAAGTTTGAACTTGATACACTGTGATTTATTGTAACTGTACAAATCAAGATTGGAAATCAAGGCATGATCCTGGTTTGTTCAAACTAACCACTGCTAAAATTAACCAGTTTACCTAGTTCAGATGTGATGAAAAATTGCTAATCATTCAAAACTAAAAGTGGATGTTTTCAGTTGTTTTCAGTGTCCTTCTGCTGCACAGGAAGTGTTAGGAATAAATTCTTCACGAAACAGATTAACAGTTCCTGGAAACTTTATAAAGCATTGCAGAAGTTTCTTCAATGTGTGGGAGTGGCACTCCAAACTTAATTGGTGTCAGCTGGAGATTCAATTAAAGGGAGGAAGTTGAGTTTGCAATTTGAGGCACAAGGAGAGCACACATACACTGTTAGTATGCATGCTTACAGTGAGTTTGGATGTATGGTAAAGTGTGCTGCTGATACTATGAGTTTGCAGTATCATGCCAGTTTATTACTAGACTGGAAGTATACTGTGCTGAAGAGAGGAAGAAGGACTGTAAATAGTTTGTAGATAGTAGTAAAAGAAAATGCTTGTATAACCAAATGCTTGCATAAAGTAATTATTGACTGTGCATTCGAGTGTGACTATAGTTCTTGTCGACTGCAGCCAGGAAAACTCTGCTAGACACTTTGGGAAGCGGTTATGGTTGGTAACCTCTAACAGAAAGAGAGCACGTGCAAGCCCAAGGTCTGCTGTAACTTGTTCTCATAATGCTAAATCATGGTGTAGTGTTATATCTGAACTGAAGTTTCACTGAAAAAGTACTCTTAAGATTTACAATTTTCAGGGGATTAAATGCTAATCTTAGTTCAGGTTTTTACCATATATTCTAAGCTAGGCCATTAAGGGTGTTACACTGGGACTCATATTATATACTTGAGCCGGGGAGTGAGTGGGCAAGAGATTTGCAAGGATCAACAAATTCCTAATAAGCCAGTAAATGCTATTTTTCTAATTACACTTTTGTTACACTTCCATCAAGGATCATAAGGTATTTTTGTTGCATGCACCTTATATGGGCCTCTAATCTATGACCAGCCTGCTCTCTGGCAGCATAGAGGCAGGGTCACAGAAGGAAATCCTAGGCAGATGTAGCCAACATGATGCCCTCCAGATGTTGCAACTCCCATCATCCCTCATCATTGGTTACGCTGGCTAGGGATGACGGAAGCTGTAGTCCACCAACATCTGGAGGGTACCACATTGGCAACCCTAGTCCTAGCACATGCGAGTTACTTTTCGCCTAGGCATTTGATTTGCAGAAGCACTAATTCCATGACTATGAACAAGTGATTCAAGCACATGCCCTGAGAGAGCATGGCAACATTTTCTGAATGTAAACCAAAACATTCCAGAGAAAATCTGTTTTGTGGTTCGAGATCCAAAAATCTCTAATCACATTTCTCTGGCGGGAATCAAAGAAGCACCAGCAATTGATAAGTAAGAAATAATCTTGTGACTACTACTGGCTCAAAATCATTTAAAGTCAAATGTGACATTCACTTTCTCAAGAAGGCATCACATGCAAAGTACATATTGACTAGTCTATGTCAGTAGTTTCACACAACCACCTGAACATTACACTGAAGCAATCTTATTTATTTTTTGAAACAAAGGCAGGTAGTTGTTCTTCAGTAATTCTCTGCTGGATAATTCAGCAATTTTCTGCATTGCTACTTTGAAACCTGAAAAAAGAATTATTTTAGAATGAACAACAAAAGCAAAATAAAACTCACCATAAGGTTAACAGTGCAACCAATTTTCTTGTTCTCTGTTTCATCTCCTTTCATACAGTCCCTAAAAAAAGACAACAGTCATATTTCAAAATTTATGTCTGGGGAAAAATGGATAAAGTTTAAGACAAGGGAGAGCTGGGAGATATACAACCTAAAAATAAATTAATTTTATTATTATTAACTTATTACATTCATATCCTTCCTTCCTTCCATGAAAGAACTCAAGGCAGTCAACACAGGGTTCTCAGGTGATCACCATTTCAGACACTAACCCTACCCATGCCTTCTAGCTTTAGAATGATTGGCTACAAGATAATGCCAAGTTCATAAAGTGCTCTGAAATGGCAAGGCATTGCTTCAGGAGAGATGAAAAACTTCATTGTGTTCTCCAGGTTTTTTTTGTTTTTGTTTAAAAGATTATAAGAGCATTCATTTAATACAATAAAGAACCAGCTATTGTAGAAAATACTAAAAAGTGACAACTTCTTGCCTTGTTATGGACTGACCTTTTTATGGCATCAATTAGAAATGACAATAGATCAGCAAATAAGCCGCAGTGAATTGTTGGATGAATGGAAGGGCTGAGAAGGGGGACAGAGACCAGGTATCTAGGCTTCTTCCCCAGGAGGTAATCAGCTCCTCCACTCAGAATATACAAGTACCCACCCTGCCCACAGCCACCACAACTGAAGAAGCATTAGCATAGCTCTGGCCATGATAGCCTCCAAGAACTCTGCTTCAGACCAGGGGTGGTAGGCACTATAGGGACAGGACGATGAATGTGAGGGAGAGGGTGATGAAAAAACCGAGTAGAGGCCAAGTGATGGGAGAACCCTTCTGCCTCTGGATGTGCCTGACTGCAGTTGAAGCAGGAGTCCCAGAGACTTCCTCTCCTCCACCTGTACTGGTGGCAGGCTGTCAGAGTGTGGAAGCTGCTTTCCACCTGGGGGGTGGAGGGGACTGTAGGGTGTGGGCTGATGCGACAAGAGTGGGAGGAATTAGAAGTGGAGGTGCATCCAGCATTATCTCCCATGGAGAGACACATCCCTCTAGATCAGGCATGGCCAAACTTTGGCCCTCCAGATGTTTTTGGCCTACAACTCCCATCACCCCTAGCTAACAGGACCAGTGGTCAGGGATGACGGGAATTGTAGTCCCAAGACATTTGGAGGGCCAAGTTTGGCCATGCCTGCTCTAGATGTAGCACTTACCTTCAGACCAGGAATTGCCGTAACAGCAGGTATTCTCGTAAGTAGCTTGGGATCTCTGCCTCTACTGAAAAGCTTGGTGGATAGCCAGGAAAACTTGTTGGAACAACTTCACAGCTCACATGCCATCTTGGAATTTTGTTACTAAACTTGGACTTGTGACCTCTGGTCCTGGGACCCCACCAAACCAATCTCCCTCCCCTGGGCTCTTTGCCTTGGGTCAGGATAACAGGGCTTCAATTCCAGTTCTTAAATGACATTGGGGTGTCCCCACCCTATGACGGCCTGAAGAGAACATTGATGTTGGTGTTACCCCCTTTGAGGATGACCCTACTGCACATGGTAGAATTTGTTATCAGCAAGGCTAGGCTCCGGACTATGCCCACACTCCAGAGTCACTTAGCTAGCAATGAAACAGTACCCCAATAGTAAAAAGAAAACTTAACTGCAGGCAAAAATCATGAAAAAACAATCAGGCAGAGTATCGCACAGATGAAGTCAGACAGACAAACAAAAACACCCAGGAAAGTTAAATAATCACATTACCTGTAGTCAAGGAGACGTTCCATCAGACGAGTAACTGATGTAACAAAAGAAACACCAGTCTCTCTCCAAGTCTCTTGCTCAATCTTTTCCAGCAGGCTGTATGAAATGAAAGTGTATAAGATTTCCTTGGAAATATTATAAAGCTTCAACAGCCCCAGGAGCCATTTTAATATCAAAGTCACTTCCACATCAAACTTGAATAATTATCTTACCTGGGGTAGGGCCCAAAGAGCTGGGTTCTGATCCATGTTGCATGAAGCAAAGACAAGGAGAGTACTGAATTAAGATGGTAAGATATCACTACTTCATACCAAGGAAGTACTATGCCAAGAGTAGTGTCTGTCCCTATTCTGCTGCTAGTTGATTAAAAAATGGGCACACTATTTTCAGTGTAATCCCAAACATATATACAAATATTTCCTTTCCTTTTATTTCCCTTTCTTTTATTTCCCTTTTCCTTTTATTTCCCTCTATGGAAATAATTTTATAAAATAAATGTATTCATCCAGAATTGTACATGCGCTGGTTATCTCCTGCTTGGACTACTGCAATGCGCTCTACATGGGGCTACCTTTGAAGGTAACTCAGAAACTACAACTAATCCAGAATGCAGATTGGGAGCGGCTACCAGGACCATATAACACAAGTCTTAAAGGATCTACACTAGCTCCCAGTACATTTCTGAGCAAGAAAAATCACCAGCTCAGGTTTAGATGTAACACTAAGCAAAGTCAGTCCCTTCTGGCCAAAAGCTACAGACACCATGCACTGTGGAGTGGCACCTGAAGTTACAAAGATAAAAACTCAGAAATAATGGACAAATCCAGCCATCTATTATGCAAATGTAATTCAAAATAGGTTAAACGCTTTGAAAAAAAGAGATATAAAAATAATTTATGAGATGGAATACGATCTCTTTGTTCATTTCATATATTATGCCTTATTTTGATTTCCACTCTCTCTATGTGTTTGTAAAAGGTTTCCTGTAACATTAAAAGTAAGGCTTACAGCAGACTGAAGAGCTCCCGATAGTTCTCGTCTCCTTTTCCTTCCGATACCAAGCTGTCAAGCTTATCAATCAATTCTGCTTCCACCTGTATTAGAGAGGAAGAAATTGTAAGACAGTAGCTGCCTTTATATATTCCAAACATCAAGGAGGCTGTGAAAATTATATTTTATGGTTCATCTCTTATGCTCTGCAGGAAGCCTGCTTTTATGAAAGGATGGATGATTTCTGCCTTCATATAAAAACATTTCCAAAGCAGCACTGACCTAATTTAAATGTAGTAAAACAATAGCTCAACCTGGAGAATAACTTGCCTCATTTGTCTCTAACACTGTCACACCACAGTATTCAAGGTCTTTTTTGACTGAGTCAAAAGTAACATGGGCTTGTTTTATTTTTGTAACCCTGTCTTCTTCCCTGGGTTGCTTGTTTATTTATTTATTTCTTGGTAGAACAAGTGAGGAATTAAAAAAAATAAATCTATGGAACATTTATTCTACTGCTTTATACTATCTGCTAGCAATAGAAGACAAATGCTCTGAAAGTAACCCAATCCTTGCCATCATTTCTTAGCTAGATGTTTCCCTTCACCATTTCCAAGGTACCTTCCCGTAACATTAGTGAAAATTAAAGGGCTATACTAAATCTCAGGATCCCTCTAGACCAGGCTTCCTCAACCTCGGGCCCTTCAGATGTTTTGAGACTACAATTCCCAGCATCCCTGACCACTGGTCCTGCTAGCTAGGGCTCATGGGAGTTGTAGGCCAAAAACATCTGGAGGGCTGAGGTTGAAAAAGCCTGCCTAGACACTTAGTTTCTTCTATGAAAATATTATGCATCTGTTCAGAGTATTGTTGCATTCATTAAAACTCTTTTACTATTTCTGGCAAATTACTATTTCATCAAACCACTAACTACAGCTTCACAAACAATTTACAGTGGGGTAAGCAGCTCTTTTGATTTCATAGTCTACGAGATGCCCTGTGACATCGCTTTCAAGGCCCATCAATAGCCCTTCTCACATTATCCTGCATTATTTGGAACTGCCTGCCAATAACTTACTTTTTCCAGACACCCACACACTTTTCCAGGACTCCTGTAATTCTTTCCCCCTGTCCTAGCAGGGCTATATTTGCCCCTTCTCATTATACAGGAACAAGGGTTATGATGAGATGTCTGAGAGAAATGGTGAAAAAAACACCTGGAAAGTCTCTATATGTGATCCACTTTCCTTATGAAATTTTATTTTGTTCCTCAGCAAGTTTTGTTGTATTCTTTTTCCTGTAATTGTTTTTATGCACAACAAGCAATAATAACAACAACAAAGAGAAAGATCAAAGCAAGAAAGGAAAGATATGAGGAGAGAGGCAGAAGTGGTAGTATTCCAAAAACAGCATTATAATTCCAAGCAGTTGTCCTTGATAAGTATATTATTCAAGAATATTTTTTTCCAAATGAGTCCATGCGAAGAGGGCAGCTGCCAATCATGTTCTTTTGCCTTAATGTATTCAATAAATGGATGTCAAACTTTAGAAAACCCGTACTTCATTTCCTGATGGTGTAGGGTTCAGGTATATTTTGTTACCAGTTTTGTGGCATTCTTATAAAATATCTGTTCATGCAGATGCATTATGTTGCTAAAATTAGCTGTTCAGATATAAAACTAGCTACTTGCCCAATTATTTTGCTTTCCTGCAGCTCTTAAATAGCTACTGTTCTATTAAGATTAGAAAGGAGACAAGAGAGCAAACTGCACACCTCCAGTTGTACAGGCTTGTTTAGCACAGGACTGCATGCTAGAGGTTGTGAAGGGGGCTCTCTTTTCCCCTTCTAGGCACAAAGCTCCCTCTGAGCTGCCCTGCACTCAGCCTCTGCGATCAAGAAAGCCAAATACAATCCTTTTCACTTTACACTCTCTCCTTTCTCTGCACCAGTCTCTAAACCCCTACCTGCTACACCCCACTTTTTTCAGTTTCCCCTCCCACATGTTTCTCTGCAACCCTAACACTTTATCTGCTGTCTTCTATCTATGGGCATTACCCTCTTCAACTCTGCTTCCACATCCCACATGGCTCTCACTGCTTCCCAAAATGAACCCCATTTTCTGTCTGTGTTGCTTCAGAGCTTTCTGATCCCATCCCTCTGTTAATCTTCCATCCTTTTCTCTCTTCACATCCCAAACATTTCTCAGCAACTCCCTCGTTTCATTCCATGTCTCTCTTCCTCCGTTTCCCCCTGCCTATTTCTTCCTCTTGCTTGCTGAGTTTGCTGGTGACAGAACACTCTTCCAGCAATTCACAAACAAGAGAATTTCAGATGCAGGTGCCTCATGCAGTGTGGTGGCAACACACTAGAAAACTGGCATCTCAACGTGCCTTGGGACTCCAGTGAGAAGCAGCAGTGCAGATACAGTGCCAAAATTATTCCCCTGTTCCCATTCCCACTTTTGATAGCTTTGCTCTAGCCTTTTCTGTTCTCATAAAAAAAAGTGCGAAAGAGCAACCAAAATGGATTTTAGAACTCCTCAAGGAGATCTGCAAATATTGTGCATATATTTATTTGTTCATACATGCTTAATATTTAAAAAGCTATAATGCTTCCCTTTGTAGATGTAAAACTTTCTTCCTGTAAATCAATCATGAATAAAAAAACTGTGACATTAAAAGAGCCAAAGAGACTTCTTACCTGTTTGAAGTTGCCATTTTTCCTCTGCTCCCAGTCCATCATGTCATGAAAAATTGGGATCATGATGTTACGGACCTCTGGCTGTGGGACCAGTGTAACACCGAGGAAGGGGCCAATCATTCCCGGAATAAAGTGAATTTTATGTTCACCTGGTAACAGAAAAATATAAATGTATTTATACCGTTCCCTTTGCAACTTTTCTTGCCACTCGCGTACAGACCGTCATTCTGCCAATTTAAAATATCCAATTATTCAGGCAGTGCAAGAGGTCAATCCACTTGCTTACCCTTTTTTAAAAAAATAATCTGGGTGTTTTTAACATGATCACAATGTTGCATTCCAATACAATAAAAGAAAGTAAAGGTTTGAAACTTGTTGGGTCAGCATATTTTTGATTTGGATTTCTATGAGTTGTTGGCAGAGATTACTGCCCAAAGAACACATCCCTTCTACCTGACACTGGATGTCAGGACGTCACGTATTTGCCGTACAGAGCAGAACTTGCATATTCAACATTTCAGTCACCTTGGAAAGATATAATAGTTTCACTTCTGCAGTTACGTTAGGATGTTTCAGAGGGTTTCTTCTGGAGCACTGCTGATATTAATTCAGACTACCAGCTGTTGAAACTCTGGAACATATAGTGCTGTAGTGCAGTGTATATAATTGCCCTAGACAGAAAGGAATGAGCCAAATCCCATATAGTTGATGGATGGCCAGCATGATTTAGAATAATGAAGGTGGATGAAGAATGTCAGATAGCAGATAAATTGTCTACTCTGCTGTTATAATGTTGAGTGGAATTGGAAATGAGTAGGATCTCTCTCTTTGCTGTGTGTGTTATTGTGATAGTGTTATAATTTTTACAGTAGAAAATATTGGATATTGTAATGGATTGTACTATTATTTTGTTTTAATTGTATTTTAAGTGGTATACTATGTTTTATTGTACCATTGTATGATATACTTATATACTTATGGCTAAATGATACATATTTGGAATAAATATAGACCTTAAGTTAAGATAAAATTGGAATGCAACTTTACCTAGATTCTGCCACATACTGAACAGTTCATACGCCATCATCACCCGCATGTCACCATACCTGGAACAGAGGCAAAGACACAGACCTTGAGAGAATTAAATGCAGCAAAGTATTAGCTATTCAAAACAGGTTTTCTTTAATGGACAAGCAATATTTAGGATTAAAAGCAATGGTGTCCACGCACAAGTGGAATGGACTCTCACTCAGTAGGAATTTCCTCACTTCCTTCCTGCAGCTCCCCCTCCTTCCATTTGCTCCAAACACTTGGGCGCAGACTTGGGGAAGTGAGGGAAGAGAAAAAGGGGAAACCCATTCAAACAACATTGGATTTGACTGTTAGATTGCATTTTATGGAATCTCAGGTCTTTCTTGGTTCTTTTTCTCATTCTTGTAATATATAAGAAATAGGGTGATAAATATGAGCCTTTTTTCTCAAACACTTGAGGATGGAAATTAAATGTCCTTACTTGTCCAGTATCTTTTTACGCTTTGCTGGAGTAACAGATTCTAGTTGCAGGCTGGGCTGATTTATAAACAAGACTGACAAACTGAAATAGGAGTTCCACACCTAGAAATTAGGAAAAAATTGATTAATCATAAAAGACAAATATGTATACTGGATGTAAACTTTGTGTGGTAGCCTTGCTAGTTCTATTCAGAGTAGATCCATTGAAGTTAATTGCCCTGACTAATTTAGGTTCATTAATTCCAATGGGATTATTCTGAGCAGGACACAGCTGAACACATCCTTTATTCACAAACATGCAGCAAACAAATTTTACCCCCAAATCAATTTATTCTTCCAAAGGTGTTAAACGGAATCATAACATAATCACAATGGCACCAACTCAGATGTAACAATTAGTTCAAAATACGGTATATGCTGTTTCTGGAAAGAGATGCAATGCTAAGGATATGATAATATTACAAAGGGGTTAACGGCATTCCTTACCTTAAAATCAAAATCTGTTTCTGTGAAATTCTTGTGCAGTGCAGGGGACAGAAACTGAACTGTTGTAACTATTATACTGTAATAAGAAAAGAGAATGCATTGCGGAAATGTTTGTAAACACACAAGTATGCTTTAATTGAACCGGCATTTAAGTTTTTTTAGGCCATTTGTCAGACTATTGGTCTATCTAGCTCTATAATGCTTGAAAGCAGCTCTTCAGGCTTTCAGACAAGAATCTTCCCCAACCCTACTTGGAGAAGGTGAGACTGAACCCAAGACATTCTACATGAAAAGCATGTGCTCTTCCACTGAGCTGCAGTCCTTAGTAACCTGAAGGGATGTCACAAAACAGAAGGGGACCATGACTATTTCTGTTTTTATTTCTGTTAATGACTGCGATGGCACACAAACCTGGGCCCATTTAAAGATCATAACCTGAGTGGGCACATGTTAGAGAAAAGCCTCCCTAAGCTATATTACCTCCAAACCTGCTAGAACTTTAAAGGTTACAACTTTAAAGCAGGGGTGGGTAATGTGTGGCCCTCCATATATCCTTAGACTACAACTTCCATCAGCCTAAACCAACATGGTCTATAGGCAGGGGTTATAGAACTTGTAGTTCAGCAATATTGCGGCGGGGGGGGGGTAAAGAAGAAGAAGAAGAAGAAGAAGAAGAAGAAGAAGAAGAAGAAGAAGAAGAATAGTAGTAGTAGTAGTAGTAGTAGTTTGGATTTGATATCCCGCCTTTCACTCCTTTCAGGAGTCTCAAAGCGGCTAACATTCTCCTTTCCCTTCCTCCCCCACAACAAACACTCTGTGAGGTGAGTGGGGCTGAGAGACTTCAGAGAAGTGTGACTGGCCCAAGGTCACCCAGCAGCTGCATGTGGAGGAGCAGAGACGCGAACCCGGTTCCCCAGATTACGAGACTACCGCTCTTAACCACTACACCACACTGGTTAGCCACACCAGTTTTAAAGGTTTAAAAACAGCACTGTGAATTCCAGACAAGAATCCTGCATCTAGAGAAAAAGCACACCATTTTCAGGGGGGAAAAACCCAAAACATTTGATCATTCTAAATAACGTGTGCACTCACTTGCTGGTGAGCAATCTCATCACCATCCAATCCCGAGGAAAGACACTCATCTTCATCAGATTTCGAAATACGCAGAAAGTCTTTAGCAGAAATTCCTAGCAGAAAGGAAGAAACTGCCGTATTTTTCTGTGTATAACATGACCCCTTGTATAAGACGACCCCTATTTTTGGAAGCCCTCAACAGTTGTTGAGCTTTGCTGAGTCATTGAGCAGCTTTTCTACGATCCCCTGCTCTGGCTGACGGAACTGGTGCCGTAATACACTGCATACTGGCACTCACCAAATACTCTTCCTAAGCCAGGAAGAGCAGGTAAGCAGCCTCCCCTCTGACATTTTTCTGCTACTGCCGCAGCACCAGCCCTCGCTTACTTAGCATATTAACCCATGTATCAGATGACCCTCAGTTCATCACAAAAAAAATCAGAAAAAGGTCATCATACATGGAAAAATACGGTAATCAGTGGCAGAATTGTAGGCAAACAATTCTTCTATTTACTGTAATTCTATCTTTTTTGGTTGACTACTACAACACTGCTACCCATATAGGAGAGGACGGCCACCTGATGTGCCTGTGTCACAATATTCCTGTGCAGGATAGTCCTTCAGGTATTCTCGTTCTAAACCATTTAGGTCTTAAAAAGTAACAACTAGCACTTTGAATCTAGATTCATAATCAGTGAAGCCGATATAAAAGAGGAGCCACATGCTAAAAAAAAACTTCAAGTCAAAACTTTAGCTTTTTTTTTTCTTTTTACCAGCTGCAGTTTCTGATAATTTTCAAAGGCCCCTTGCAGAGTGTGCAGGAGTAATTCAACCTTGATTCAACTATGGTTTTTGTACCATGTTCAGTGCTTTCCTTCTCCAGAAACATGCCTGGCCACAGCCCCCACCCCAGAATCCAGGAGGATTCATTTATTGCTAACCTAATTTTCAAGGAAATAGTAACCTCTTCTAAAAACAAGCCACATCTCTATCACTGAGTTCATCATTCTACTTATCAGAAGCAATTATCTCTTGTCGATATTACATTTCAAATTGTTAGTTCACATCTAATCTATTACTATTCTCAGGAATAGATTCAGAACCTGCACAGCCTCCCTGAACAGGAGACAGTGTTGGGTATCATTGCTATATTGATGACATCATATTCCAAATGTCCAGAGACTTTTCCCAACTTGTTTCATGTATGTCAGAGGTAAGATAACCCCACCCAACAAGCTGGATGCTGTTGCACCAGATTTCAGCTGGCCCTCTGAGCATCCTCCCAGTCTTCACTTCTGCAGGGGAAGGGAATCTGGTGCTAGGCAAAGTGTGAAATTGCAGCTCCTTCCTCTGCAAAAGAATTTGCGGCAAGAAGATCAAAGCAGAGGGGGAAATGTCTCAGCACACCTAACTTGCAAATATGCTGAAAGCCAGGCATTTTGCAATTGCAATCGCGCCTGAAAACTGCATACATGAATTTTGAAGTTACAGTTTGTGTAAAGAACCCCTGGATGGTTAAGTCCAGTCAAAGGCGACTATGGGGTGCGGCACTCATCTAGCTTTCAGGCTGAGGAAGCCGGTGTTTGTCCACAGACAGCTTTCTGGGTCATGCAGCCAGCATGACTAGACTGCTTCTGGCTCAACGAACACTGTGACAGAAGCCAGAGCGCATGGAAATGCTGTTTACCTTTCCACTGCTGCGGTACCTTTTTATCTATTTGCAATGGTGTGCTTTCAAACTGCTCAGTTGGCAAAAACAGGGACAGGGCAATGGAAGCTCACCCCACTACACGGGTTCGAAATGCCAACCTTATGATCCACAAGCCCAATAGGCTCAGTGGTTTAGACCACAGCACCACTTAATATGCAACAGATAAATATTGAAAATCATTCTGAAAACTTGTGATATAGTCCACTGCTGCTATTTTTCATCAGCTCGATTGGTAAAATATATATGATTATGGTTGGTTCTTAGCTTACCTTTAATTCATCCTTGCTTTGGAAATTCTCCAGTAAATGTTGGAAATGAGTGTCAGACATCTGACGAAGTAGAGACAAAAGACAGGACACATATTCCCCCTGCCAATCCCAATGAAGAATTATTTTATTAGAATGATCACATGTTCAATTCATATAACAAAAAATACCTTTGGGGTAGAGGGAAAAGGAGTAAGGGGTGAAAATGTTTCAATACTTGTGAAAGCAAAGCACATGTGTATGGATTTTAAAGTACTTGTCTTGATCATTTCAAATTAATATTTCTATTTGGTAAATTCATACTGAGTAGTCTATTTTGTTGAAGAGGCATAATATCAATTAAAAAACAACATAAGAAATTATTTAGCCCAATAAATTCAGGATGGATAAAGTTAGGGTAAGAATTTGATTTGTCTCTTTTCAGTGGAAAAGGGGAAAAAAAGGAATATAATTTCTCCCTGCCACCCCCACGCAGAATTTAAATAATCCAGCCTCAAATATTTTGCAATTCTCCCTAGATGGCTCTGGTGCTTTCTATAGCCTTCTCAGCATGTGATGTAATATCATTTTCTCCTCTATAAAGATTCATAATTTTGACTAATTGGAAAAAACAGGATAAATTGTATGAAAGCTTTCCAGGGATAAATAGAATAATTGTATCCTTCAGTGAGAAATTACTTAGCATTTTATTATGGTGCCCACTGATAACTTTCAATTATAGCAGCCAATGACTGGCAACTAATTCACAATATAATTTATGCTCCTTTGAGTAGCTAAGTAAATGAGCGGCACCATGGTGGCTGTGCTTAACTTTACCACTGGAATGAAGGGCAAGGTTTTCAGTTTTGAAGTAGGTAAAAGTTCATGCAGGAAAGGTGGAATAAGGTGAAATGCTGTGTTGAGGGAAAGGGAGAAGGTTAGATAAGCAGGAAATAGAACCTGATTGTTAGTTACTAACAGTGATTTCAGCTGTGCACTGTGGGCAACGTTGTCCTCTTACCGCCTCCTGAGATTGTGATTTACTCATGATAGTAAGTAAAGTTTGTAAAAGTACATCCAGGAGGCTCTCCACCATCATTTCTACCTCCTCAATGACATCTGTCTCCTACAGTAAGCAGTTAAAAAAAGCAGACAGTTATCATCCTATGGAATGGAAATGGTATGCCGAAGGTATTCAGTGGGTCGAAAATGCTGCCCACACATTAATATCTAAGATGGTCCAGTTGAATCTGCAAAAGTTGCTTAATATAGATCCTTCCGCTCTTAAGTGTTTGTATCCAAACTAATTTCCGAAATGTATAACTCAAAGAAGACTTTGTTTCTGAAAATGACAATCACTACATTAACTGAATAATTTTGGAATAATCATTTTATCATTGCCATTAATTGTTATCTGTTTGATCCTGTAAAACTGAGTACACAAACTGAACCCAACATTTTCATGGACAATTTTGGAACTAATGCAGGGACTTAGTAGAATGAATGTCTAGGGCATAATGTAGTCTGAATGCTGTGTATCACCAACATAAAATCTTAGCAATTTCATGATTCTGCTAAAGGAGCAGCACAATCCTACTTTGTTCAATGGGACTATTCCCTGGTAATTGTGCATAGGATTGTAGCTTTGGGAAATCTTTTAAAGGATCAAATTTTCTTTTCAATGATAACAAAAGCACTGATGATACAACCATACATATCTACAGTTTCGCTGTTGCTACTGTGTTGTACTGCATATGCACAGTCCTCACAGGTAATAATTACATGGCAAATTCCTACTCGACATGTCCCAAAATTCAGTATACACCTGTGGAAAGTAGGCCACAAATAGCTGTATAAAATTCATAGTTCAAATTCTTAGGAGTGTAATACAAAGGCAGGCATATAATTTACCACAGAACTAGTTTTGATGATGGAGAAGATACTACTGAGGATTCCAGAGCAGATAAGCAATTCTTTTTGCTGTCTAAGGTGAAGATGAATATGATGAAGAACCACTGGTAACAAGATGCGCCGGGATTCTAGAAGTGGGAAACAAAAGGCAACATTTTCTTTTGAGAGAGTTTCAGCTACTGGTATAAGAAGCCTCATTGTTATTCAAAGGCATGCATGTAAAAATGAAAAAGCTAGCATTAATAATAGACACAATAAAATTCACTTAATTGGCCCCTTTATAAACAGCATGCCAGCTTAATTAGGGACTGCCAGGAAACAAAGTTTGAGTGGAATCCATTTTTTACTCAAATTCTAATTTGAAACAAAGAATTAATTTACACAGTGTTACAAAAGACATGCATAATTTCCATTGCAGTGAATAGGATTAAAACCACGTGTGAATTGTCAATTTACTAGTGGCAATAACCTGCTGGTGTTTAATGTTGGTTCATACAGGAATGGAGTAATAGATGGCACTGGCAACTGTCTACTAGACCTTAAATAGAAATGGCACACTGGCTGCACACGAAGTCAAAACATACTGGGTGAACTAATTCAGGTTAGCTGGGACAAACCAATATATACCTTAATAATAACATTCCTCTGTCACCTACTTATTTGAACATGAGCATTGGCAAGTCAACTGATATCTTCTGTACAACACTGACAAGTGTATAGAATGTCTAGTGTGTAAAATGTTTTACAATCTTTTGCTACAGTGGCTCCCAGTATGTTTCCGAGCACAATTCAAAGTGTTGGTGTTGACCTTTAAAGCCCTAAACAGCCTTGGCCCAGTAGATGTGAAGGAGCATCTCCACCCCCATTGTTCTGACCAGACACTGAGATCCAGCGCCGAGGGCCTTCTGGCGGTTCCCTCCCTGAGAGAAGCAAGGTTACAGGGAACCAGGCAGAGGGCCTTCTTGGTAGTGGCATCCGCCCTGTGGAATGCCCTCCCATCAGATGTCAAAGAGATAAACAACTATCTGATGTTTAGAAGACATCTGAAGGCAGCCCTGTTTAGGGAAGTTTTTAATGACTGATGTTTTAATGTATTTTTAATCTTTGTTGGAAGCCACCCAGATGGGTGGGGTATAAATAAATAAATAAATAAATCTGAGATGGCTTAATAATAATTATGCGGGGCATACCAGGAGAGGCAGTCCTGCAAGTATGAGGGTCCTAGGCCATATAGGGCTTTAAAGGTTAAAACCAGCAGCTGTGAACCAATTCTAGTTTTTGTCCACATTTAGTTGCATTAATATGTAATGAATTAGATTATTAGATGTAAATGGATTCAAATGAATAACGCTCTCTTACCCGAGAAAGAGAACAAGCGACTATCTACAGTACGAGCTATAGACTGCAATTTAACGACATCCATAGATTGTCCAATATGCACTGTACTGGGCATACTCCCAAGAGTTCCTCGCACAAACTCTGCTACTTCCTGTACTGTGAACATCTGCAAAAGCTCGTCGAATATTGCAGGGAAGGAATTTAACAGAGCAGCCTAAAAAGAAAATGAAGAAATATGAGACCTTTAATGCACAGATATAAAACATCATGGGTTTTAGGGAATACAAATGAAGCTACGTATTTGAAGGTAAAGCATGAAATCCACACTAAGGCTCCATCTCTATATAGCATTGTTGTTTCTAGGACATAAGTATATCTGGCACATTAAATCAAGTTATCTTCTGGAAGTCTGGATATAGTAGTGCATGATCATATGGGTACAGCATCTCCAACTATGGTAAGAGGAAGGAAATGAAAAACTGCCAGATTGCTCCACCTGTTTCTGGATGTTTTCAGAATGCACATTAAGAAATCTATGTTTTTATGAATTTGCTAATTTCATCTTGGATTTATGCTTTGATAGAGACCATGGAGACACTTCAACTCCCCCCCAAAGTTTATTAAAAGGTATACAAACTGTAACTTAGCTGCAACACATTATTTCACGGGGTTTTTTTCTCTCTCTTTGGGTTCAAGAAGAGAGCATGTTTATGTGGCATATATATCCAATCATGCAAATAACAGGCACTGAAAATACTTTTATGGCAATGCAGTATTTTCAATTTTTACTCTTGTCTCTTAAATGGCTGCAAGATCTCCAAATAAGACAAAACAATCACATGGATATAGAATCCCCTCAAGTAGAATTCTGTTCATGAAATACACCCACAGGAGTGATAAGATAGAATAGGCAATATCCAACTAATTTGTTCCATCAGTACAAGATTTTCCACTTGCAAAATGGAACTTCCCCCTCTTCTCCCCTTCCTGCATTCCCTCCTACCTTTTGGAGCAGATTTGAGGAGAATGTGGGATGCGCATGGGGAGAGAAGTTCCATTGTGCAACTGGAAATCTGCACCGACCTAAGTTAGTTGGATACTGTCCATTAACCAACTTTCTATTTTTCCCCAATGTCCCCAGCATTCTTCCTCCCTTCTCCCACCAACCTCTGTCTCCCAGTCCACCTTTATTCTGTTCCACATTCTCTTCCTGCTTCCGCCAGTGCTGCCCAATGTCAGTTTGCTCTTCTTAGGCAGAACAGACAACCATCACTACTGAATCTGTCAGAAGAGGCTTCATTGGCTTGGCAAGAGGCCAGAGAGGGAGGAAAAAGGACGGGGGTGGGGGGTGGGAGTCCAACCAAACAGCTACAGTACAGCCGGGAAGTGGGATGGATGAGTGAGGAATGGGCCGCAGGGCTGAGGGCCAAATGAAAATGTAATGAAGTCCAGTAGTGCCCCGTGCTTTGAGAAACACTGATCCAGCATTTGTCCTGAGAACTTTTCCTCTTTCATTCACCAATGCAGTTAGTAAGTAAATCCAACACATTGCCCTTTAATTACCAAAATAATAATGTAAACCCAGTTTCCAGTATTTTCCACTTCTAAATGTCAGTTATACATTCTTTTACCCCAGTCTTTCTTTCATTTTCTGTGTGAACTTCAGTACTTTCCTTTCTTCTGTCCTTTTACTATCCACTTGTTTTATTTCACTCAACCCAATGTATTATTGAATTTCCTCCTTTACAAGACTAAATTCTCTTCAAAGTTATTGCTGCAGTTCTCCTCCACTAGAAACAAACAAATTTCTGGTGCTCATCCAAATCTGGCATCTAATAAAATTGCTACCATATTACCTCCTGCAATTTCTGTATGCCTGTCGGTCTTTGAATCCTTGCACAAGGAGAAAAACCTTGGGAGGCTGAAAGATGGTGTCTACACACCATAGACACCAAATCCGCATACAGCACGGATTCTGAGATCTGAGTTTTAGATAGGTAGGCATGGTCTGCAGGCAGGACAGATTCCAAGTACCTCTCATTTAAGAATTCAGCCCTGCTTCTTTATCTACCAACAAACCTGTGCTTAAACTACAATGCTATGAAGTCTGAGCACATCTGTGATCCATGGAGGTGATAACAGGATTATTTTCGCCTGTGGCTATTGAGATCTAGAAGATCTTTGGGCAGCCGGTAGAGCGGGGGGACGGGAGGTGTTCTCAAAGGATAATGTTCCAAAAAAGCATTGTACCTTCTTCCCGGAGCTAGGCAGAAGCTTCCCGAGCTTTGGGAAGGGGGAACATCCCTCCTTCCCAAATGGGGAACATTTAGGGGACTATCCTAGTCCCCCTAGTCCACTGACTACACACCACTGATGCCTAGATACTCTAAATGATGTTGCCCTTGCTCATGAAACTCTCTCTCTCTCTCTCTGTGTGTACAATTGCTAAAGAAGTCCAACATAGTCACATCTGGATTCAAAAAAGGAATCTTCTTAAAAACAAGGAGATTGGTAAAGAAAATAAGTTGAAAAGGAAACAGAAGAGGGTCAAATCTCTCCAGAATGCTTGTTCTTAACCCTCCAGCCAACATGGCTTAACATGAATGTGCAAATGTGCAGACCCCTGGAGAGGTGATCAGGGTCATTTTGCTCCTCGCTGATCATTTTGCTTCTGTGCTGAGCTGCAGTTCATGTCTCAGAGAGAGATAAACCATGTGCCTGGGTTCAGATGACATATTAAACCAAACTACAGTTTAGCTCAGTGAAGCACAGAAGCAATATGATCAGGGAGGAGCAAAGTGGTTGCAATATTCTCTCTGGAAGCTTGCTCCTCTGAGATAAGCTACAGTTTGGCTTAACATTAAGTATGAACAAGGATACTTTCTCTGTTCACAGACTTTGTAGGACTTTGTAAAACCCAGCAAGAATGACAAAAGACATAAGTGTATACAGGATACACAACCATCCCTCAATTATAAATTACTTCTTCTCAAAGAACAGCAGTCAGGGGATCACATTTATTTATTTGCTGCTGCAAGCTATATTTTGTTCAGTCACTAGATTGAATAAACACATATTTACTCTGCAGCTTAATCAACTAATAATCACTGAGGGAGGAAGTTAAGGACATACCGGTACTTTTTATTTATTGAGGCCATTTTAATAGTGGCATATTGGTATAACAGAGAATTAAAAGAAAATATCAATGATGGCATTTTATTTCAATAATTTTAAGTTCTCTGAAAAAGGTTATATTTAGGTAAAATAATATACACATTTATTTAATACATTCAATTAAATTAATGAATGAATCAGTTAAGGCAATCATTCATTTGATGAACAGTTCTTTAATTAGTTGACAGTCCTAGTTTTTTTAATGTGTACCCAGCCCTTCTGCCAAAGGGCTCAGAGCACCATCACTTACAGACCCACAACAACCCTGTGAAATAAAGTTAGTTTGAGAAATAATGACCTGTTCCAACCCCACTTTAATGTTTACTTTCATATATAATACATTTCTCTGTTATACACACGTGAAAAAGCAATTATGGAAAATTAAAAAGGAATCAATATTATGTAATCCAAGAACAATTGTCTAAGGTTATTCAAAATGAAATGAAGATAAATAAATGCAAATTTCCATTTCACCTTGCATCCTACATCCTTATCTGAATAATCATTTTATTCTATAATTTCTTATACCTTGGAATGTATAAGGGTCCTACAATACATTCACAAATTATATTGTTAAAATAAGAGAACAATCTGAAGCTAAATCCTGCCAAGATGAAGGCACTCCTGGTCTAAATAGAGTTGCACACCCCCTGAAGGAACAGATCAAAAGTCCGCAGGTACTCGTCATTTGAGGCAAGGGCTCCCTGCTGCAAGCTTCAGCTGGTGTCGCAGCAACAAACCATTTCTAAATTGGGAAAGCCTTGCCATGGGGATCCAAGCTCTTCTAATCTCATGTTTAGACTACTGCAATGTACATTGTGCTTCCTTGGAAGACACTCTGGAGGCTGCAGCTAGTGAAAAATTATTCCATTTGATTGTGGGCTGGTACTTCTGTACACAGTCATATAACCCCAATTTTGCAGGATCTGCGCTGGCTGCCTATATTCTATTGGTCTAATTCAGTGTTTTAGTATTAGTACTGAAAGCTCTTAATCACCTAGAACTCTGATGGGCTCTTGGAAAGTAAAAACATTTTTCCTCTCCTGGTCTTTTGAAGTTAACTCACACTAGTAGCCAAACTACTAGTTGTATGGTCTCATGCTGCTGTTCTAATACTATTTTATTCATTAGGCTTTTCTAACATCTACTATTTTGCGAAGTTGTTTGCTTACTATGCATTTGGACACCTCTTAATATATGATAACCATATTTTGCATGATGGTTTCTGAGACCAAAGGCTTTGCATATCATTTTAAACAAGATGGCACACTGACCCTTTCAAAACCGCACTGATTTGTTGGTTTCTTAAGATTTTCAAGCGATGCCAGGTACAAGGCTGCTAGTTTGTTTATAATTTTTGCTCATTCTATATTTGTGTATTGTTGGAAACTATCCTAGGATCATGTTGACATGATGAAGGGCAGTTTACAAATTTGGAGAAATGAATTAAAAGACTGACTCAAGCCATAGGCTGGCACATACCAGCCCTTCCTTCCCCTCCTCCTACACAGACAGGAAAAGGACTTTGCCAATGTTTACTTTCACTTTCCCCTCATCTCAACTTTGGCTTGTTTAACTAACAAGGATGTACAGTCATACCTCGAGTTACAGCCACTTCAGGTTGTGTCTTTTTGGGTTGGGGACCGCCAAAACCCAGAAGTACTGGAACGGGTTACTTCCGGGTTTCGGCGGTTGCGCATGCGCAGAAGCGCCAAATCGCAACCCGCGCGTGTGCATCCCGCATGAATCAGGTTTGCAACCCGAGCATCCACTGTACATAATACTTCAAACATTTCAAGGAAGTTGAGCTGAAAGATGGGCACAGACTTCTGCTAAGGTTTTGATTATTTATAACATTTCATAATATTTTTCGTTCCATTTATTATTTCAAAATGACCTAATTGCAGAAGAAACGCAAAAACATAACCAAAATAATGCAACTAGATAACAACTAAATATTGTAGGAAGTAGTCAATCCCTTGACTTATTAAGTGCATATAGTATAACGTATGCAAAATCAAATTCATATTCATGAGCAAAAGGCATTATCTTTAGTGGTTTATGTATTCAGAAATTGGAGCACCAGAAGAACTGTAATTAGAGAGAACACATTGCTGTATGGTTCCAACACCAAAGGAAATCTTAATATAATGCAGGGGGAGAGGGAGAGTCCAGTCCAAAATTGATTCCCCCTTTGTTACTGTTTCTTGTGACTGAATTAATATTTAATTATCACTGAGAATAAAGTACAGTATAACCAAGATTCAACTTTTCTGGTCTTCCAATAACGACTTTTGTTATTATGAGTTTTCATGCCCATGCCACCATTAGACACTCTTTGTACCATGAGATGATGTCCAGTTACCTATAACAGCTGAACCGTTATCTTCTCTCTAATCACTGGTTCTCACAATCAAGCTGATTCATGCAGACAGTTTAGTGCCCTTTATGTTAAATTTCCAGTGCTGTGAAAACCACCTAGTAGTTGCAAACATTGAACTGTGCGGTGTATTTGAGTTCTAAGTGCAGGGAAATGGATTGGGTGGGGGACAACAGTCACTGGGTACATCCATGATGAAAGGTTGTGCAGGATATGGGGATAACTACTTACAGAATTAAACGACGGCCTTGAAGTACCACCACATTTTTGTGGGGTACATGTCCCTGCTCCGCTCACCTGTCCTCCAGGCTGAGGGGCCTATGGGGCAGTTAGGGTCAAAGGGCAACACAGTGGCAAGTGGGAAACAAAAAAGTAAACTTTTGAAGTATTTAAACAGGTCAAGTTTCATGAATATATAACCTCCTCACGTATCAATGTGTAACTGGTGAAAAAGGCAGAGTTGGCAGAGACCGCGCCATCAAGAGTTGTCCTTTCTTAATGGCTTCAAAGCATAAAATAACAAATATACAGCAATTAGACTCGTCTTGGTCGTGTTAATGAGCATGTGATTCAAGCACATGGCTAAAGTGGGAGTTACCAAAGATCCTCAAGAAGTGTTTTCTCACAGAGTTCCATCATCATTTTCACTTATAGCCCACCCTTCGCCAAATGGTCCCAGGGCAGCTTACAGAAAAACACAATTAAAATAAGTACAATTAAAATAATAGAAAACTACAAAGACAGCCAATATCAGAGTAATAAAACAGTGGCACAAATTCGTAGTGCAGGAGGAGGGAAAACATAGATAGATTCAAACAAAGGTCTGGGAAAAGGGGTGTGTCTTGACTAATTGCTGAAAAATGTACAATGATGGTGCAATATGCACCTCTGAGAAGAAGTCATTTCACAACCTAGGGACCACCATGCCATTGTTTCATTGCTCAGATGTTTCAATTGTGAGCACTATTGCCGTGACAACCATCACAGCTTGGTGGTATTTCTAGAGAGAAATATTTGCTGAAGACAAAACATTAATATTACCTACTTGACTAGTATTATGTCTCAACATGTGGTAAAAAGTGGACAGTTGATCTAAGACTGTAGAATATATATATATATATACACACACACACACACACACACACACACACATATATCCCATTCCTTTTTTTTTTTTTACTTCAAGAGGTTTAGCATTTAAGAGGTTTTTACTTCCAGAGGTTTAGCATTTAAGAACATATAGTGTGTATTGCTATACTTGTTCAATGTACTGGTATAGCCAGTGATTAATTTGGTTATACTTTTCATAGCCACAATATTTTAAACCCAATAGAAAAAATAGGCATATCTTAATGCTATGGATTTTTTTTTTAATAGTTGTTAAATTGTTAAAGTAACTATGCGATTAATCTCAAAAAAAGTGATGAAATGACAGATTATTCCGCAAGGCAGCTGTTTTGTATAGTTATTTCTGTTGTATTAGTATTTTTACAAATGCTGGTTGTTAACTAGCAAAACAGCTGCAGCTGCAAACAACACCTTCCCATTGTTGAAATAACCCCTCTCCTAAGGAATGAATGATATATGTACACTAGGCTACACCTGCTATAGTATGCAGATACTTGTTACAATAGGTTTACTACACATGTAGTGCCTCGGATCATAACAATTTAGCAGTACACCATAAGAAGCTGAACTACGTAATGTGCTGCTAGCTTAAAGCAAGGATAGAATAATCTGATGCTCAGTAATAATATGTAACAAATATTATAGACAAACGATGTTTAGACAGAGGATGGTTTTATGGGTTTATAATTATCATACAATGTACAACTTTCCAATAGCAGTTACTATAACGAAAAGCTTCAGTCTGAATTACTCCTGCTTTTGTCATTATCGATTACACTTTCTTCATGCCAATTCTGAAACTTTCTTACAAGCAAGGCATTAAATCAAACACCAAAGGGAATTAAAACACCTGCTTGCCCCTACATACATTAATGCAAGGTAGCAGCTCTCCATCTCTGAACTGGTGCAGATCTACTTCATAAAAGGGTTCCAGTACAATTTGCAAGTAAAGCTATTACCTGAGCAAAGCTTGCAACAACTTCACCCACACGCACAAACTATTTGCCTGTTTCACACACAGAGTTAACAGAAGCACTGAATATTTCCAACCTGTGTAAAGATGAGAGTCTCTGAGCTCCTGCTGTCCAGACTAAGCACAAATCTGATTGACTGGAAAAGCTCTTGGATGCTGGCTCTGAACTGTTCCTCCTCCATTCCACAAGTTGCTCTGGAGTAAAGGATCCGAGACTGCACAATAAACTTGAAAAGATATTCCAAGGCCTTAAGGAGTAGGAAGTGAATCGGTACAAGAAGAGAAAAAGAAAAGGAGCTTAGAAAGAGCCAGAGAGGGAAAAATTAGATATATTATTAATAATTCTTCACTTTCAAAAATTGGATATATATCTGATTAGTTAAAACCTCTAAAGAAATAAGTTACTTTAAAAAGTTAGTTTTCACTGCCCACCAAAAACAAAGCAGCAAAAATAAAACAAAAACCCAAAAACTATATCAAACACCCATAAGAACACTCTAAAAGGCCTGGGAAATTAAAATATTTTATACCAACACCAAATAATTCAGATTCAGTGCCAGGCAAACCTTCAGAGGCAGAAGGCAAGGGGGGACGTTCCAAAGTTGGGCCACAACAGTGGAGAAAGCCTTTAACAGGTTAACCACAACCTCACCACAGATGACAAGGAGCCCCAAAGAGCAGCCTCTGATTAAAATCTTAGTAACAAATCAAGATTTATATAGGAAAAGGCAGTCCCTGGGATAGCCTAGTTTCAAGTCATATAGGCTTTAAAAGCAGGAGTGGCTAACCTTCTTCAGCCTGGTTGCTGCATTCAAGGCTGGCCAAACTTCTGAGGGCCATATGCAAGCAGTAATGGAGGCCAAAGTGCATGCTCTCACATGCATATACCACACACCTATACAGGCTGCATTTATCAGTGTTGGGCATAGAAGAAAATTCTCCATTGCAGCCGAAGCCTGAGAAGCCCACATAGTCCTTGCTGTGGTATGTGTGATGTTTTCCCCACCAGCTTTTTCTAGAGGTGAACCCTTCCTTTCTTCCCCATGCAACTGAGAATGATCTCTCCACCAACTTGCATCAGAGGAAAGAAGAGACTCTCTCCCCCCCCCCCTCTTATTGCTGCAACTTCCTACTGAATCTATATTATTGTTAGGCTTGTATATGTATATCCTTTCTGGTAGTATGTAGGTTTTTGATCAATATGTATCTTTAAAATGAACTGCCTTCAAAATTAAGTAATAGTTGCCCATTTTGACATATATATATATATTTGCCAGTCATTTTATCAACACCAGTATGATTAACTCAAGTAGCCATTTCAACAAAACCTACTTTTAATGAACAAGCAGTGCACATTTAGAATACATACAATTAATATTTATTTCTCTCAAAGATCTTTCGAGACAGATTTTCAGTCATTCTTTCTTCATAGGGTTTTTATTGTTGTTCAAAATATTTACAATCAATTATGCACATTCTCAAACTCAAGGAGATAAGTTTTACTCTAAGATTATAATTTGAACAGGATAAAAGGATTCATTTCTTCCCTAGATAATCAGTAACAAAAACCTATTCAAGACAGAGCTCTCTGCACAACAGAAAACTTCAATGTAAGAGTCATTTTAAACAGATGGCATTTCTATAGAAAACATACCCGCATTGCCTCCTGAATATGGTCCTGTCGTACAAGTTCTGCTGATCGGTCCATGTACCACTTCAAACACCGAATAAGTTCTCTGAGTAAAAACACAAAATACTGATACATTTCCAACCCCAGCCATGCTCACATCTAAAGATGTTTTTAAATATCCTTAAGTTAGTTTTTATATCATAGTTCGGTCTATTGAGATTTTTAGCACATATAATTAAGTGGGATATAGAAATATATTCTTGGTGACCCAAAATAATTACTCTTCCATATTTAACAATGATGGAGACAGACAAAAAGAGATTAGGCATGGAGATTACAGCAGATACCAGTCACAAAACTATTTTGCTTTAAAACGAAACAAAAACATGTTTTACATTTCTTCAGAGTTTTTGTAATCTTGAGAGAAATCTACTGGCCTCAGTTTATCTTTTTTTCTGAAAAAGAGCTTGACTGTCTGTAAATAGTGCTCTTCCAGAGTAAAACTAAGTGATTATAAGGATGGTTAACTGATGGGAAAATCTTTTAGTCCACAAAAAAGCTGCAAGATGTTTTAGCTAAAGCATAAAAACAGAATCTAATTGTTTGACCCCACCCAATTTCCTTCAACTCTTATGGCATGTTGGCATGTTCCCTCTCAGAAGACTCAGAGGGAGAACATCCCCATTTAGGACTGTCATCCAATTTTTTTAATTGAAAAAGAGTATTTTGTTTCTTGTTTTATGCCACAAACTTTTATTCAGTAAGATTGCTTCATACTACTGGATGTTCTACTAAACAATAAATTAGAACTGTTGCTATCCATCTCATCTGAAAGTGACACTCTAATGTACAATGGTGGTAAAATAGAACCTACTTGTAGGCCAGCGCTCCTGCAAAGTGCTTTTGGATGTAAGTGTCCATTACAGGTCGAAAATGAAAATATTTGCTATCACGCAGGAGGTTGATGATGAACACCTGCAGAAGAGAGAGACAAAACCACACCTAAGGACACAGATCAACAAAGCTTACAAAGGTCATCAAAATAATGGATAAAGGGAAGTCAAAACTGTTCATCTCTCAGAGGTGTGCTATGCTTACAAGAGACTGAAAGACCAGCAGTCCATATTTTTCAGTGTTGTCATCCAAAATCACAAATAATGTGTCCAAGATATCCTGCAAGAACTGGAAAGGCACAAACATTCAAATGACTTCTCCTGGTAAACAATTCTACTGAAACACACCATTTATAATGTGTAAGAAAGAGAGATTCAAGACTGCTCCTAGTTCTCCAGAGTAAAATTACTGAGACACAGGGTGGGTTGCCAACCAAGTCATAGAGTAGGCACACTGAAATCGATGAGTATCACCTAGCTGGTGACTATTACCTTGTATAGCATTATTTCACTTTCATTATATTTATATTCCTACGTAAATACAAATCCAAGATCATCAGTAAATTGTAATGGTTCTCGCAGAGGTCCGCTTGCACAATGAACCCCCCCCTCCTCTCTTCCTCCCTACAGCTTCTTGCACACCCTCAAACCATAGCTAAGTGTGGGGAGACCCTCGCACATTTAGGAGTGGGCAGGGGCTGCATCAGGGAAGAGAGGAAATATAAGCCCTGTTACGCAGTGTTGGATTCAAACCTAAGAGTATGGCGAAATGTCACACATTATGCATTTCTAGAAGTTGCCAGAAAAGAGAGGAGGAGGAGGAGATGCAGCTATGTAGCAACATCACATTCTCCCTACCACCTGGCTGCAAAACTGGTCCCATGAACCAACGATACGTTGCTAACTCAGCACTTCTTAGGTTTGTGCTTAAGATAATCACATCTTGATTTCACCTACTGATCGAAGACAGAGCAAGTAAAGCAGAAGTTTTTTTCCTCAAAGTCTTGTACTAATTGTCACAATAGCTGCACATTAATAACAACTTGGAGGGGACACAGCACCTTAACAATTTCTTCACCACTGACATGCCTCAGTCTTCCTAAGATATCCATTACACGATCTGGATAAGCCTTCCATTTCAAGAGAGCAAGTAGATCCACTGTAAATAATTGAAAGAATAAATATAGAAACACAAAATATATCATACTAAACATACTAATTACAATGGAAAATTGGCACAAGTAGAATTATCAGATATGTGTGAACAACTGACAATGGTTAAAGATTATTTTCAGAGAGACAAATTTGTAAATTGGCAAGATTTAGTGCTCGAATCCTATACATGCTTACTTGGGAGAAAATTACATTCAAATTCAGCACAGTAAGACATGCTTAGTGAACACGCTTAGGATTTGATTGCATAAATGCATAAGTATAGCAATCATATCACCACAAAACAATACTTCTTGGACAATTAAGTAATTTTATTCTTCATCTTTTAAAATGTTCTACACTATGCCAAACAAAAATATCAGGAAGTTAGTTCTGACGAGCAATATATGCTAAAGGGGGGGGGGGGACATGCAAAATGTTTCTTCCAAGTCATAGAATTGTAGAGTTGGAAGGGACACTGAGGTCTTAGTTATTTGATCAAAAATCAAGATAGTTTTCTTTAGCTTTAGTTATTTGATCAAAAATCAAGAGATGGTGGAAGGGAGGCTGCTGAAGCTGTCTGTCCAAAATGGGAATGCTGGCTACAGCAGAGAGCTCGTTTAATGGATTCCTTTGACTTTTCCTCAGTGTATTGTCTTAATTAAAAAACAAAACAATGATTGCCAAGTTTTAAAATCAATTGAGATGGGATTTTACTCAGCAGAATCATTTCTCTTCTATCCAGGTCTCCTGAAACCTCTTTCTGATCTCAGTGCTTTGCCCAAAATGCATGCTTTTCCTCACCTGTGATTTCAAAAAATCACCCCCAGCAGTTATTGATGGCCTTTATAAAAACATTCATGATAATTCAAGGTAATTATCTGTACACTCTAAAATATTGTAAACCCTGCAGAAAGGAGGCTTGCAGTTACCACACAATAGCTGACAGGTGGTGATTTTAAGAGCCTGCTAGGCAGTGGGCCCTTCAAAGCACCACACAACACTCTTTACAAGGCCTGCATGGTGCTTTGAAGCCCTGGCAATCATCACCTGATATCAATGTTACATCATGTGACTGACACGTGGGCAGCCTCGCTACCACCTGCCAAATTTGTCCTGTGAAGGGTACGGGAGATCAGGATCTGGCCCAATGCTGCAGATTTTGATATATTCCTCCTCATCTGTTTAACTGTGCCACTCATTAAGATATGAGATTTCAGCTTTCCTCCTCCATTTCTATTAACTTTGACTACTGGTCAAATTCACCCTCAAAACACCTCCCTCCCCCAAGTTTTCATTAGCAAATGGAGAGTCTGATTATGGAAAGGGCAGCTTCTCTTGCACTGGCGGCAGAAATATCAATATAACTTTGTATAGATATGCATATGGTAGATTGCTCTAAGGCAGTAGTTCCCAATTAGCTAAGTATTGTGGACCCCCTGTTTTTCAAAAGCCAAGACATGGATCCCCTACTTCTGAAAAAATTGATATCGTATCTCTATGGTACTTTTTGTTCTGTAAATGATGCCACTGACCCCCTGAGTGGGTTATGTGGACCCTCCAATTGGGAACCACCGGTCTAAGGTGGTGGGAACCTTTTTTAGCCTGAGAGTCACCTTCCACTGTGAGTAACCTTCTGCAGGCCAGATGTCAATGGTAGACAGGACCACAGGGAAAAGTGGGTGGAGCAACAAATGTCTCTCTTATTGTACAGTAGACTACATTCCAGCCATGCAAAAGTCACAAACACTCTCTCTCTCTCTCACACACACACACACAACACGTCTCTCTATCCAGGTAAACAAGCGGCCTTATCACAGATCAGGTACGTATTCCAGCCAGCCAAATAACCACCCACACCACCCCTAAATCTGGCACTGCACTCAAAGACCCCTTTATATGTGAATATATAGCAAATATTGTAATTATTTATTTATTAAAGTTGTATATCGCCCTTCATCCGTAGATCTCGGGGTGGCTCACAACATAAAAAGTACAAGATTAAAAACAGAAAATATGTAATAAAAACAAAAGCAAGCCAACAACCCCCCCCCCCCACTCAAAGGACCATGAATTGCATTATTTCAATGCAATATACAAAGCACCCCCTCTATCTTTTTTGCATCCTATGGTTTCTTGAAATGAAAACTGCTGTACCATTCTGGGTGAGTTTGGTGGAAGAGAGCTGAGTAGAGATTGCAAATGACTCTTTGGTGCTGCGCTGGAAAATCAGGCTTGAAGGAATGTTGGGACAGCCATTATAGTCCTCTTTGCAGCATGGAAGACCCAGGTAGAGGGCATGGTTATTGAATGTGCTGTTTTCATCACACTGCAGACATAAATAAGGACATCCGCTTTAGCTCGAAAATTATATATGCTTTACTCCATGTATTGCTGTGCCACTAAACAGAATATGGAGGACTTTATATGGATTCTAGGCATGCAGACATTCTGTATTCGGAATATGTATGCTACTCATTCAAACAGCACACACTTTGGAAAACAGCTTTCTATCAGTTCAGATAGACCAAACTTCCTCAGTTTAGTGCCCTCTAGATATTTTTAACAACTCTCATAATCTCTGACCATTTGGCATGCAGGCTGGGATTGATGGGAGTTAGAGACTACTACAAAAGTTTTGTAATAATTAAAAAGCTACATGCACCTTCCATTTCAATTAACTTCCTTTTAAATAGCTAGGTTATATCTCGTAAAAAGAAAACACCTCTGTTAGGAGTATATAAAAGGTAAAGGTAAAGGTACCCCTGCCCGTACGGGCCAGTCTTGACAGACTCTGGGGTTGTGCGCCCATCTCACTTAAGAGGCCAGGGGCCAGCGCTGTCCGGAGACACTTCCGGGTCACGTGGCCAGCGTGACATCGCTGCTCTGGCGAGCCAGAGCCGCACATGGAAACGCCGTTTACCTTCCCGCTGGTAAGCGGTCCCTATTTATCTACTTGCACCCGGAGGTGCTTTCGAACTGCTAGGTTGGCAGGCGCTGGGACCGAGCAGCGGGAGCGCACCCCGCCGCAGGGATTCGAACCGCCGACCTTTCGATCGGCAAGCCCTAGGCGCTGAGGCTTTAACCCACAGCGCCACCTGCGTCCCTGTTAGGAGTATATATAAAGTATAAAATAATACATCCCTGTGCTAAACATGATTACTACAGCAGAATAGATTTTATTAGCAGCTTGTTTCTCAAGGCTTCTAAACATAACCTCTATTTATATACAGATATTAATTTTCAGTTGAGCTGATGGGTTGTGCTGTTTATAAGCCTCTGTAGAACGCCTTATTCCAGTAGTTTCCAATCTGTGGGCTGCAGACCCTGAGGGGCTCCTGAGTTATCCCAAAGGATCCTAAGCATGACTGGCGGGAGCAGTAAGAGCCCTGATTGCAGACTCAGGAGCTCAGAAGGACCCATTCCTGTTGCACCTGGTGTCTCCACTCATTACCCACCCTCCTCAAGGACTAGATATGGGCACAGGAAGGCATGCAGTCTTTGGAGGGGGGGGGGACTCATTTTTCCACCCTGTTACAGTGGTACCTCAGGCTAAGTACTTAATTTGTTCCGGAGGTCCGTACTTAACCTGAAACTGTTCTTAACCTGAAGCACCACTTTAGCTAATGGGGCCTCCTGCTGCCGCCGCGCTGCTGGAGCACAATTTCTGTTCTCATCCTGAAGCAAAGTTCTTAACCTGAAGCACTATTTCTGGGTTAGCGGGGTCTGTAACCTGAAGCGTATGTAACCTGAAGCGTATGTAACCCAAGGTACCACTGTACAATGTTGTCCCGGGATGGTCTTAGTGTTGTGCAAGAGAGGGAACATTTTCTATGATAATTTCGCATAATTAATAAGTTTAACTTTTTATTAAAAAAACTATACCCACACGAAATTAAATAAAATTAATTAAAGATGTGGACCTTTCATGAACTGAGGTGTCCCGTCCTCCTGGCAAATTTCAAGCCTGTAATCATGCATGACATTTATCCTGACCCCAAATATAAAGCAGGATACAAGTCTAAAAACATAAGGAAGAGGAGAAGGAGGAGGAGGAAGAGGAAGAAGGAGGAGGAGGAAGAGAGGCGGGGAGGGTATTCTAAAGAAAGAGTGAGAAAGTTAAGATGCTTGTGAAGGTCTATCTGCTCGCAGTATCTCACAATTTGTAATGTACTGTAACAGACGAATCAAAATCTGTACAAACACTTACCGTATTTTTCGCCCCATAGGACGCACCGGCCCATAGGACGCACCAAGTTTTTTTGGGGGGAAACAAAGGAAAAAAAATTATTTCCCCCCCAGGCGCTTGTGGGGCCGGCAGCGGGGAGAAGCGCTCTTCTCCCCGCCGCCCGCCTGCAGATCAGGTCCGGGGACAGCGGGAGGACACGCTGCGCCTCCCCGCTGTCCCCGGAGCTTGTGGGACTGGCGCTGCGGCTCTCCTGAAGCCTGGAGAGCTGAAGCTCTCCAGGCTTCAGTAAAAGCCTGCATTCGCCCCATAGGACGCACACACATTTCCCCTTCATTTTTGGAGGGGAAAAAGTGCGTCCTATAGGGCGAAAAATATGGTATTTTAGCAGATCTGGACCATTATAGATTTACTCTACAACAGTGAACAGTGAAATGACTTGATGGTAGACCTATAATATATGAAGAGTGAGGAACTATCGTACCTTATAAACATAAAGCTCATGAATATCATCAGAAAGGGTGGTGCCATCATCTCTCATTAGTGGTGTAAATGCAAAGCCAAAAAGCTTCTTTTCACCTTTATCTTTTGCTGCAACAAGAAACAAAATGTTTACATGAATTCTAGTAACTACCAAATTAACATTTTAGCCTGTCCCTGTAACTTATAATAGATAGAGAAAAGGTTTTCCATGATGCCTATTTTGCATTTTCATAATTCTGATTGTGCTTTCTACAGTCACAAAATATTCTATATCATGAATCAGACACAACAACTACAGACCTATGTCTTCAAATGCAGGTTATAAAGTTGGGGGAAGAGCAAGTTTAATAGAGATATGGAGAAGGGGTGCTGAACCCTTTCCTGCATTCTCTTCCCTTCTTGCCAGGCCATTTTTTCCTAGTCAGGCTAGGAACACTGCACCTCTCTCTATATATATATCTATATATCTCTCTATATATCTACTCAGAAGTAAGTCCCCTTAGGGAAGAAACAAAACACAACCCCTAGCTTAACATTATGTCTTAACCAGGAAACTCAGCTTGTTTAGCTCAAACAAATCACAACAAGGAAGCCAACAGCAGATCATGGTTTCCTTGGAGCAAAACAAAGCACAACCTCAACTTCTGACATGGGAACTAGGCTAGTGACTACTACACTGATTTTTTGTGACTATGCCTTTCAGCTTTAGGAGAATGTGTAAAAATCAATATCCCTATCACAAAGGAAGAGTGTAAGCCATGTATTTTGCTAAAAGAAACAAAGCTCCAAGTACTGCACAAACAAAGAAAGACCATTTACTTTGGAATGGACCTCAAAAAAGATGCTCCTAGACGAACTCAGAAAGGGAACAAAAACAGAATATATATGTTTCTCCAGAGCCCAAATTCCATTTTTTGCTTAATCTGTAATAACTAATTTGCTAACACATCTTCCAGCCCTCAAAACTTGATGAGGGGTTTATCTATTAGCCAGTTCAGGATCTGACATTGCTACAAATTATCCCAAATAACTGCCTTGTTAGAGGTTGCTGCAGTTGTTTTTACTGCAGCTATCAATGACTGAAATGGAAATGAGAACATGCCCTAACCACCATACGTTTTCAAGCTATTACATTCTCCTAATCCTTTGCAAAATCAGCATAGAAATAATCTACAGAAGAAAATCAGCCTATGAAAATTAGGTATCTTCCAGACAGAGAACCATGTTGCACTCACTGGAACAGTGCCTGAACTCAAAACGGAGGTGAGAACCACGGAACCTGTCTATGGGAATGGGAAGCTTGATGACTTCTCCCCAACGAGGGCTGTTGCTGTGATAGAGGACAAAGGAATGATATAGACTCCTACTTGGCTCTCCTGAGCCTAAACTGATGCAGTCCTGGGGGGGGGGGAATGAAAAAGAATACAGAATAAGAATAAAAGAATATCACATTACAAAAGATACACAATAACACCAAGGAAGTATCATGTTAAGGATGCAGAAACACAGCATACTGTAATCAGTCCAATTCATATCCAGCTGCTAAACAATGTCATGGACAGATGCAAAACTTTGAAGTACACAACTCTAGAAAATCAAGGAGGAGGAGGAGGAAGGAGGAGGAGAAAATCTGGGGAGCAAATAGGGAGGGAGTGCTAATGATGTATCTCATATAATAAGTGCTTTTTCTTATTAAATAAGTCATTTCTTATTTTGAGAGATACAGAGTTCAGGTATGATTCTGAACTCCTAGGATTTTTTTGCTACTTTAATCATTAGCCATTCAAGCTTCTGTAAGTGAAAAGTGGGAATCCTTAGAATAGTCTGTCCTATTTTTTTTCATTAGCAGAAAGAAGAAAGTTTCAGGTGAATAATTATCACCTAAAAATCAAACAGCAACTAACTCCCTACTCTGAATTACTACAAAGCACCAGGACTTTGTCAATTATGTTTTAACTTAATAGCAAACAAAACAAAACAAAAACTCCACTCAGTTTAAAAGGCCATAGATTGTTTACTTAGCCAAAGACCTGGGAGAAGAGGAATGTTATTGCCTGGTGCCTAAAGATACATAACAAAGGTGCTAAGCGAGCATCTTTGGGGAGTGTGTTCCACAGGTGGGCAGCCACGAGCATGGGGAGAGGCGGTCCTTGAGGTCCTTGAGGTATTGCGGTCCTGAGCCGTTTAAGGCTTTATAGGTCAAAAACAGCACTTTGAATTGGGCCTGGAAACTAATTGGGCCTGGCAGTTGGGCCAGGACTGACGTTAATATGCTCCAATAAGCAGCCTGGCAACTGAATTCTGCACCAAATGAAGTTTCCACACTGTCTTCAGAGGCAGCCCCACATATAATGTTTTGCAGTAATCTAAGAGGTTGTCAGAGCATAAATGACAGAAATTAGGCTGTCCCTGTCCAAGTAGTGGTGCAGCTGGGCCACCAGTTGAAGGTGAGGGAAGGCACTCTGCCCCACTGAGGCCACCTGAGCCTCAAGCGACAGCAATGGGTCCAGAAGGAGCCCCAAGCCACATATCTACTGCTTCAGAGTCAGTGTAACTTCCCATTTTTCCAACCCACTAACAGTGCCTTGGTCTTATCTGGACTGAGCTCCAGTTTATTGGCTCTCATCCATGACCAAGACAAGACAATGTTCCAGCACATTCACTGCCACATCTGCAGATGAAAAGGAGAAGCAGAGCTGTGTGTCATCAGTATATTGCTGAGTGTACTCAAAAAGTCCAGATGACCCCACTCAGTGGTTTCATGTAGATGTTAAACAGCATGAGGGATAATGCTGAGGAACCCCACACTGAAGGCTCCACGGGGCTGAAGAACACCCCCCCAAACATCACCCTCTGGAAACAACCATCCATGTAAGAGCAGAACCACCGCAAGGTGATGCCACCCACCCCAGCTCGGATAGACACTCCAGAGGTATATGATGTTTGATGGTATCTAAAGCTGTTGAGAAGTTAAGGAGAATTAACAGGGAAACATTTCTCCTGTCTCTCTCCCAACTTCATTAGGCATTCCAATACACCAGAGGAAGGAATCCAATGGATGCTGGGGTGTAAAGTGTTCCAGTGATGGGAAGTAGCAAAGAAGAGAGAGTTCACAGCTAAGTAACAAAGGATATAATATTGTCCTTGCTTAAAACATTTATAGGTGACCTTCCTATACAATTAAAGAAGTTTACAATATATCACATCTACCATAAAAATAAATGAAATAAGAAGAGTAAAACCAACTCATTAATCAAACTAACACAGTGGATGATCTTGGATGAGTTACCATTCCTCAGCCATGTGAAAATAAAATGGCAGCAAATTATGTATTCTGCTCTGAGATCCTTGAGGAAGGAAGGGGGAAAGGTAAAAATAAAATAAATAGGTCCTCTCAGTGTTAGTGCAGGACTGAAAACAAATGGGATTGACTGAGCAGCAATGAAAGGCCCTTTCATCAGAACCCATCTGTAGACAGATATTTTTCCTGATTGAGATTTTTTAAATTTGCTTTCATTGCTTCACAGATCCATGCAAGTAACCACTGTAATAATTTAGTTCAAATAACTGAACAGAAGAAACCCAGTTTTTCCAAATTTTAAAAATATGAAAGTAAATGACAGAACTAAGGTGATGCTACATTTAATAGAAATTATATCTATTTACCTTTAGAATATCTCCATCTGCATAAAGAACATACATAGTCACTTCAATGTTCTTCTGAACACTTTTCCCACCTCTTTCAAAGTCTCCTTTCTCTAAAGTCAGGTACAAGTCATTGCGTATATCACCTACACAAGAAGAAATAAATATTTTTTTAGAAAATGAAATAGAAAACATGACAATTCTGTGAAAGCCAGTGATGTTTTATTCACAATTCTGATGGGAATCCAACTCATTCCAAGTATAAAATAAATAGTTAATAAAAAATGAACATTTTAACACCAGTGCATTAAAGTAGATGGCTGTTAGTAATGCTTTATGAAGTCTGAGAATTCGGTAAATCACTTAGGAGACAAAGGTGAGGGAGAGGAAGTAATTTTTTTGTATTGCTTTGCTAAATTCTCTGATTAACAAATAAATTATCAAAAACACTCCTGAGCATGAGCAGCAATGGCTGAATAGCCACCTATAGGAAACATCCAGCCCCTGCTATGACTTCTCTTGCCTGTGGGCTGCAAGCAGCTGGGCTGCTCAGCAATATTCATCAAACAATTCTACTGCAAAAGCAATGCCAAATTTCTGATATGATTGGCGCTTCTCCTAACACAAGATGCCTCACAAGGCCTTTGCATCATTGCCAGGAGGGTCCTTCAGCCAGGAGGGCTGGATTTCCCCTGGAGCAGGCACATAGTAAATGGGGGCAGCAGTGACATCAAGAAATATCTAGTCCCTGAACTTGGCAACAAATAACAAATAATATAGTTATCCATTTAGTTACCTCAAATGTCAGTATTTGAGTACTACTTTACCAAGAGGAAAACTTATCGCATCATATACTTGTCTATAATATAAATTTCAACTCAAATGAAATGAATAAAAAATCTCACAAGTTTCCTCCTGGATTCCTGCCTAGCTTGCAGACCTTGCATGGGCTGCAACAGTGGGAATGCTTACCCACTTTTCAAGCCGTTCAAAGATATTCCTGTATCTAAGAAAAACAGTAGCTAAGTGCAGAATGTAGCAGAATTTCAGCCCTTTGTTGATTTAAATATGACTGAAAAGTGTTTCAGCATGAAACAATAAGATTTATTTTCTGTCCTACATGGAAGACTCTTTCTACTACAATGCTAGGAATAATGCATGAATTTAAACATGAAACACTATTTGCTTTCAGACAGAGAAATGATCTCATTTCTAACACAACTGCAGTTTCCTCCCTTGTAGTATGCTTCTCCAGGCAACCTAGTAATGACATCTATTCCTATTTTTCTTCCCCAAAAGTATATGTATTATTATTCCTGCATTGCAGAGGGTTGAACTAGATGATCCTACTATGATTCTATATGCATGAAGATTAGCTAAAATACTCTTCATTAGCAATAATTACAAAGAGTTATATTTTATTCTTGCTCCATTACTCTGGCTCCCACGTTGTAGTGTTATAAGATCAATTTAACCTAGATCATAGGCAGCCTGTACATGGAATATAGAATAGCTTTTATTGAAATTTGTCCTTAGACCACAACAGCAGATGTGTGGAACAGAAGGCTGCACATCCCTTTCTCCTTCTCTTCCTTCCCCTGCACCATTTTCTGTCATTTAAAGGGTGTCTCCATCTACATTTCATCTAACTCTATGTATTCAGTATTGTGGGTCCAATTCTGTGGAAATCCCTTCCAGGTGAGTGGGGTGGGGGGGAACCTCACTATTGAACTTCTGACACTTGGAAAAACTCTTCATTTCAACAGGCATTTTAAATTAGTTTTTCTTCTGATTTCATGCTTAATTTTAACTGTGTTGTTTTTTGCTGCATCCCTTTTTATCCCTATTGTACACTTGCTTAGAAACTGCAGTATTAAGTATTCTATGCATTATTAAAATAAACAAATAAATAAGGAACGCCTACCAACCAATATTGTGGGATGCAAGTGGCTTTCAGTTTCAGCTCTGTTCCCCATTCAACCAGTAACACAGCGGCTGTTGACCCTATACCTAGATATTGTCACATGCTGCAATGCACACACAGCCCCAAAATGGTTTGAATCCATGCTTTTATCCACATTGCCATGTGGAGGAAAATCTACACTTTCTTTTATACTACATACTGCAAAACAGGACTGAAATTAATTACCGCAACATCTGAGTATTCTAGGTAAGTATCAGGGCCAGTCCAATGCATTTTGCTTCCTGAAAAATGACGATATTGCACTCCCACTCCCATTCAAGTACAGAAGCTGACTTAAATAAGCTGAATCTTATTTACATATTGGCAATGGGATAGTGTCCTCTTGAGAGCAGCAGGGGACCTATGAGTGTAGAACATACCAAGTGGCACACATAGCTCTGTCCACCAAGAAAAGGCCACAGGAGGAGCAGACTGGGGACTGTGAAATGGCATGCATGTATTCTGTCTGCTCCTGTGTCTGCAGCAAAGAAGGACCAGAGTGCAGGGGCGCAAAGGAGTGCTGAAAGACGATTTATCACTCTCACACACCTGGCTATCTCTTTCCACCTGACTTTTCAGGCTTGGACAGCAGAGAGCACAAGAAAGAGAGCCTCTTTGTCTCTTTCTATAGCATTTCAGACCTATTTCCCTTTGTAAATGCAAAGGGAAAAGAGGCAGATGGGCACAGGGGGGAAGCAAGTTCTTGGTTCAATTTCTCTTTCTAATGATTTTTTTTCTCTTTTGGAAATCAAAAGAGAAGAAGTAGCAGAGAAGCTCAAAAAAGATCATCTTTCATTTCAAACCTCCCTCTTTCTCTCCTCCCCCACCCCACCTCACTTTATTTTCCTGCTGTGGAAAGCAAAAATATGAGCAGCAGAGGTAGCAGCATGATGCATGAAGAAAATAATTGTGTTCCAGCACTTTCCTGTCTGTTTCATCAGCAACTAATGTCTTGGTAGTACAAAAATGCTTTCTTTGATTTTGTTAAGTTAGTGTGCACACTGACCCTCTCCCTCCCTCCCCCCTGCCCACAAAGTGGTAAAATTAGTTGTTGACTAGGGATATAAGGAGATTAATACATTCCTTTTTCAAATAAATACATTATAAAACTGATGGAATATATTGTTTCAACATCAACTCTCACATGATTAGGATTTTTTAACGCAATCCAATGTGAAGGAAGTTCAATATTTTCATTCTGCACTTAAAGAATATTATTTTTTTATGATGCGAAAATACAACTAGTGGGGGAGGAAAAAGGCTGTTGGTGTTAGTCAAGTCGTCCGTGTCTTTTTTGTCTCTGCCCCCCTCCCCCATCTTATTTTTAACATCCAGCTTACTGAAGGGTTCTAGGGAACTTGAAAGTTTAAACATTATTTTATAACATTTTGGTTGACCTAACAAAGGTACTGCCCTAATACAGTGTTTGGAATTTTTCATGTGGGCCAACACATCTACATTTACTCTGAATATAATTGTATTGCTATGAGGTTGAGACTTCTGCAAGTATAGCTACAAAAAACGCTCTTGCTTTGAACTTAATGCTCCTCAAAGTTCTGTCTGAAAAACACGAGCATAAAGACTGAAAGGAACACATGCCTTTACATAAGCTACTGTGATGGAAAACTTGTGTTTGAACTAAACAGCATTGATTTTCTGTAACTCTGCTTTGTACATGGATGGATCTTAGGGGACCGAGGATTTCCTGTTGCTACCAGCCTTTATTTTGTCTGCGATAGCAGTAGCTTGGGAACTTTGAGAGGTGCTTATCAAATGTAAATGGCAATCATCTAAGAAGTTTGATGGCTTATTTAGTTATTTGTTGTGCTAGTGAGCTCCTCTAAATTTTGTGTAGGAAATTAAGTTGTAAAATCCTAGGTACCTTCTTTCCCCAATAACTCCTGAGTCACAGCCCACCTGGGCTTAATTGGCTAGAAATTCCAAACTCTTCTAGCATCCATTTTGAAAAAGTTTTGATGGATGCCTATGTCTCTGTACTTTACCAGACTGGCTTTAATATGGTCCCACAAATGCTCAAAGATACTCCACATACCTAGGTAAGTTACTTATCTGTGAGGAGTGGGAGGTTGAAGAAGGACTCATAGCCTTGCCCTTGTAGCGTGACTTCCGAAGTAACCCTTCCAGAAGTGCACCTTGGGAAAGAAATGTCTATAGGGGTGGGAGCAGATACATGTCTCTGAATATGACTCAGCAACTTAGTTTTAGGTTTCACTCACACTTCCACTTGTCCTGTGGCTAGAAAGCAAGGGTCTAAGCAATTTTCCATTTGTCCTGTGCTTTCCAGCACTAAATCGGAGCAAATGTCAATCTGGAGAAAACCCAATAGAGGTTTGCTCCGATTCATCTGTAAACAGTGACTTTTCCGCAGGGAAAGAGGTGGGATGAGCAAAGTGTGGATGACCCCTTAGTCAGAATGAGCCAGACTCTGTATAAAAGGGGTTTGTGCAACCCACCAAGTGAGAAATGCCCAGCATATAGTCTTCCTGCAAAGTTGTTGATTTGTTCATCTTTATCAGCCTCAAGCATTCCATGAAAAGTATGATGCAGGAATGGGAAAACAGCAAGCAATAAATGGACAGAACACAGTAAAGCAAAAACTTACACCCAACTATCTTCATCTCTGCGCCATTAAGAAAGGGGAGAGAATGAAGGGAAAGTAAACAAAGAGCCAGGAAACTTTAGACAAGAGAAAGAGAAATAAAACCCAACATCACTCACAGTTAAAAGATGATACATGCGCTTTTCATCAGACACTCAAAATAAGACTTCAAATGTGATAAAGAGAAGAGATGTTATTTTGATAAGCAAACTTGCTCATAGCGTAGATTGACCAGAAATTTGTGTTTATACATAGGGCACAAGCAGGGATCAAAGTGGTACTTTGCACAAGACTAAGAATTTGCCATTATCCGGTGGGTCTCCCTTTTCTTTGAAGTAAATCTTCGATGCCCAGTCACAAACTGGATTTGAAATCACCCTTAGTTTTACAGTTGTTTGCTATGCAACATGATGCTGTTCAAGGAACCAACGTCCAAAAGGACCCTTGCATGCATGGAACAAATTGTAGAGCAATTTGAATCCTGAACACAGTTCAGAAGGCATATGCTTCTTTCGTTGTTGTTGTTACCAACATACATGGATCCAAATCATATGTAATGCTAAACCATAGTTTAGTATTACAAAGACAAAGCACAGCAACTCTTGAGTGTGTACACTTCCCCATCCCTCCTCTGGTGCAGCCACAACAAGATTGAAAGCTTTTGTTTCCATTTTAGATTAATCACAGTTTAGCATTATGTTCAAATCCTAAACTGTGATTAATCTTGGCTATGGCTGGTGAAAACATGTCAGCTTCATAAACTAGGGTTTACATTTAGTTCGTTCCCACTAACCATAATCAAGACCAAGCTTGTTTCTACTGTCCGAATTCCTCCTCACACTCATGCCAGAGGTGGTGGGGAACAGGGCATGTAAGCCAGCTGTGATTCAATTTCCTAACATTAAAACACGGTTTAAATTTATGTGTGAACACAGTAATACTCTAGTTTTTATATTTGCATTGATCAGAGAATGAACCATTGTATTTTTTTATGTTTTTGCTTCCCAGGAGGCCTTGGTGCCACCTGATACTGGAATAGCAACTAACACAATTTCATCTGAATGTGTGCTACCTCCTCCTTCACACTATCTTAACTTTTTCACAAGATAAAGCATATGGCTTTGCTACCAGCCAAATATACATTTTCTCTTTCTCTGCCCTCACTCCTTTTTGCTTTGTTTACCATCTAGCATGATGGGAGAATTCTGGAGAACTTGAAAGGTTACACATGATTATGTGAGATTATAGTTGATCAAATGAAGGTATTGTCCTCATGTAGATTTTTTTGAACATACCTGACTTTCTTCTAAAGGGAAAAAATGCTAGGAAAAGATTGGGAGTTTTTTATGATGAGGCAAAGTTGCTTGCACTAACGCATTGGAAATTTAACTTTTTCTTTGAACAGTTGACTCATGTGTCAACTCACTTAGTTTCAAAAGTAATTTGCCATGAATCATAGGGGAGCTGATGTTTAATAAAACAAGTATACAGCCGCCATGGGCTCAGAGACGTAATATAACTCTGGCTGATACAAGCTCTCTCACAATGCTGCCTAACTTTGCCTTAAGGAAAAATGGTCTAAGAAGAGCTTTTCATTAGTCCAAATGCAGTTGTTCCTCATTTTAAAGCATTCTAGTGCATGGTCATGGCAAATATAAGTAACGGCTAGAAGAAAAACGTACTGCACTAGATTCAGAGTAGTAGCAGCCACACATCACTCCACACATTTTGCTTCAGGCACTATGCTATCCCTGTTACCCCTCTCTTCTTTCCTCATACTACTGGAGGAATGAAGTAGCAAGCATCATGAACTCCACACAAAATCTATATAGAATAATTAGAGAGGGAGATATTATATTTATGTTCAAAATTGTACTGCTATACAACTAAAACGAGCACTTTCATACAATACACATTTGTCACTCCAATTTATTATTGGGGGGGTAGAGAATAAAAGTGCTCATCCTATTGCCCTACCTTCAGTGACAATTATCACAGTTAAAGTATTGCAAACAAATGAATAGAATTTCCATTCACTTACCAGGCATGATAACATCTGGAAAACCAATTTTTCGGGTAACAGCCACCCCTCTGTTAAATATCATAGGATACTCCCTCCGAATCTGCTCCATTTCTCCACGAAGAAGCTGAAGAGAAATGATAAGTCCTGCAAAAAAGAAGTACAACTATTTTATTAAAACATTAAAGACAGTCAGCTATGTCCTCTTCCAGAATGTTCCTTTTGGTTCTTCCTCCCCTGTTTTTCTCCCCTCTTGCATGACCACTGAGCATTGTCAGTCCCTCATTGAGCTGTTGGGGACTGTCCCTTAGGTATTTTTTGTTGGTGGAAAAAATAGGTATATAAAATGAGAATTCCCTGGACACCAAGATCCAGGTTTAGGGCAAATACCCATTGGTGAGAGAACTCCAGCAGAGATTTAAATTCACAAAATATGAAGCAAAATAATATGTGGAGATATAGCCCATTAGACTTTTAAAATATCCTCTTCTGAATTCCTTTGGAAGTTCCTCTCTTCCCCTAGCATAGGAAAAGACTACCTATTTGGTAAGTTAAAATCTGGTTTACTTACAAATTCTTCAAAGGTCAGGTTCATGCGTTTTACCACACATCAGTCAGAAAACACAGGCAGTAAAACTTGGCTTAGTTACAGTGGTGAAAGTTCCTAAATTATTCATATAGGAAATCAATAGTGGCTTGTAAGAGCTCTGTGGTCTGAGTTGGAGCAAACAGCTCAGACCTCACATGTTGTGCTTCTCTGGTAGATTGATAGGCAGAAAAGGATGATGGTCAAAGAGCTTGAGGAGTATTGGCAAGCTTTCTGTCACATCCTGAATGTGTGTTTCTGGAAGTCCCTTTGTGTTGCTCCTGTTTGCCCATCGTGTATGCTCCCTGGGACTGGAAGACAACTTACAGAGCTGTGCCACTCCAGGCCATGCCCCCATCTAACTCAGTGTCTCACCTGAAAGGCAGAAGCACTGCCCACCACAACCATGTGCCAAAGCACATGGTAGCAGCTGAAAAACAACCAAACAACCAACCAACAGGCAAATAGCCAGACTCCAAACAATAAAAAGCAGCTTCAAGCAAAAATCCACAAACTCCCCTGCTTTGCCTCTTGCACTATTCCAATGTAAAACTCCTTTTGCTCTCTAGAGATTGCAAACTTTTGGGGACTGGGAGTACTTACAGAGCAGTGTAGCTCAAATTGGCAGAAGTGTTCTTCAAGGTATTTTTCTCCATAATATGAATTCATTAGGGTTGATTTTATATGACAAACCCTAGTTTCATCTACATCTTTGTATATTTCTAATATTTGCATTCCTTTGCTACCAATATAGCACATTATTATTATTATTATTATTATTATTATTTAAAAAAAAAAACCTTTCAGAGACACTGTGGCAACCACCATTTACAACTGCCAGGACAAATTTAAATCCCCATCAAAATGGCTAAAAAATTATGGAACAGAATAAGGTATGCAAGTAATTTGTCTGATTTTCATATTATCTCTTAAATTCATTCAGCAGAGAAGCAATGGATTATTTAGTCTCGGCAGAGCATCAGATTTCCCTTTACTTGCTCATTGTGCCTTTTAACCTGCTGCCATAATTTGCTAACAGCTTAATTTGCCTTTAGCTGTTCTTAATGCCTTTTATAATACAGACTCCTGCAAATGTGCCCAAGTACCTGATATGTGCAACTACAATGAAAATAATGCTGCTTTAAAGCTGTTAAAACTGTGTGTTTTCTTCTGAACTTCATACTGATTATTATTATTATTATTATTCCAAAAACAATGGCCAGCAATATTTGAAAAGCAAGAACAATGGTAACTATAAAACAGATATGGCTTGTACATATTGACTGGGGTGTTGCATGGGGACGGAAACAAATTAAATTTCATCATGGAACATATCTCTAATTGACTATTAACACAAATGGGAGAAAGAGGCAATTCTCCCCAAACAATTTCCCTTTACTATTTGTAAATGGGCCCACTGGGACCATATACCTTGTAATGAACTCTGATTCTTTAATTATTGACTACTTCTACACTGAACACAGCATGGATTTGCAGGTAAAAAGCTAGTGGTGACCTTTATTGGGTAGGTTTTGTAATCTAAAGTTGTATACTGAATTTTCTTCCCAGGAACAAAATTAAGTTTATAGCATCTAAGGTTCAACATGTTCCTCTAGCTTTAGAATTGTGGTTTTATTATCAAAACTAATCAAAGTAAGAAAGTCTACTTAAATGAAACTGAGACATTTTGTACCAGTTCAAATTTTCACATCTCACTACTGCTAGCTGGGACCGATGGGAGTTCAGCAACTGGAGAGCCAAAGGTTCCCCATTCTTGAGGTTACAAAAACACTGTTCTATGTGAAATCAGCTGTTGGTGCTGCATCCTTTACTTCAGTTTATCCTTCAACTAAGTTCAATGTAGAGCCGGTGGAATACTAATATGAAGGGGACTCCCACATTTCAGGAGAGACAGCACTCCATGTTACAACAACTCAAAATTATCAGGCCATGGCAAAACTAGCCAGGTTTCCTTTGAAGATTTTAGTGCCCTTTCCAGTTTTTCAAGTAACTTCAATCTGAGTTATTTAGGATTTTATATGTACATAGGTCAAGGTAAAGAGACCCCTGACCATTAGGTCCCGTCGTGGCCGACTGTGGGGTTGCGGCACTCATCTCGCTTTATTGGCCGAGGGAGCCAGCGTACAGCTTCCGGGTCATGTGGCCAGCATGACTAAGCCGCTTCTGGCGAACCAGAGCAGCGCACGGAAATGCCGTTTACCTTCCTGCCAGAGTAGTACCTATTTATCTACTTGCATTATGACGTGCTTTCGAACTGCTAGGTTGGCAGGAGCAGGGACTGAGCAACGGGAGCTCACCCCGTCGTGGGGATTCGAACTGCCGACCTTCTGATCTGAAAGCTAGTTTGCCTTTAGCGCTGGCATGGTAAGGAGCACCAGTTGCAGCCTCTGAACCCTGTAGTATCCCCTGTAGTGGCTCAGCTTATAGGTTTATGTGAACCGGATCTCTGTTCCAGTATCTTCTGATAGACCTCCACTTTGATTTGATTATTTTTTTTTTTAATGGATAGGAAAACCTGAACAAAAGGGCAAGTAAAATAGGAGAGGAAGAACCACATTGGTTTGGGGCAAAGGCAGGGACTAAACTGAAGGAGTGTGAAAGAAGAGAGTACATTTCTCAAGTCCCTGCCTTGGGTAAGAGAACACACACTTCTATGTGGATTACTCACATACCAACCTGAGAAGAACCAGCTCTCTTCAATATGTGGGACCAGGGAGTGTTCCATTTAAGAAAATGAAAAATTATTGATAGTCCATAACATATCACTTTTAGAAAGGGAAACTATTAATAGACCACCTACCCAAAATGTTATGAAAAGTCCCAAAGTAAAACTATAAAACACTGTGGCGAAGGTCATGGATGACTCATTTTCATTTATGAAAATTCTGTAATGCACAGGCTTTTATAATAATAATATGATAATAATTTACTATTTATACCCCACCCATCTGGCTGGGCTTCCCCAGCCACTCTGAGCAGCTTCCAACAAAATATTAAAATACAGTAATGCATGAAACATTAAAAGCTTCTCTAAACAACGTTCCCTAAATAATGTTTTCATGACTCAAAGTATCTGCTGCAAAGAAATTATGTATTTCTAATAGAAGTAAAGTTAAATATTACCATAGTTTGAGCTGGGTGCTGTATATTTGGTGCTAGATTTGCGAATAATATTTTCATGGATCTGATACCATTCATTTTCATTGTTGCACCTGAAAAAGTAGAGTCTAGTGTTACCTTTATGACTTTACCTTATGACTGAATGCATACATACATAGTCTACACACCGGATCCTTTTTTTAAAAAACAACAACTTTGTTGAACAGCAATACATTATCAGAAGGAAAAACCCCCATGCAAATCTTAAACAGTATAGAAAATATGACAACTCTTTCCCGTGCCATATGCTTAAATCTCGTGGAAACACTACTGGTATTGAAAGGTATCTGAAGCTTCTTGTCACATTGCATATTTGGAGCTGTGCTTCCCCTCTTCACACTTTAGAATCACCAGTGTACGTGTGCAGCTACATCCATAAGCATCCACAAAAGGGATCCCTGCCCCCAGATTAACAATGTTCCCCAGATTCCCAGCTTACCCTTTAAAATATCTAGCTTTCAAGAATATGTGGGACACAATTTGTAATGTGCAGGAGCTATTCTCTTCACTTTTTTCTTTTTTGAGAAACTAGCCTGTACCCACATTTGAGTGTTTTTAGCCAACGAATGAGTTCACAACAATGACTAACATTTAGTAAAGCAGAACTAGCAAAGTAGATAAAAAGAGAAGGCTAAAGTGAAGCACCCATTGTCTAGATTCTTGGTATGTTTTTAAGCCTTTTTATGCTGGTCTTCTGTAATAAAGAACTGTTTGGTGCTTCTTAAAAAACAATCCATAATTTTAGTTTAGCTTGACTGGGGAGTAATATGTTAACTAAAAGGGGGGGGGGGGAAGGGAGGGAGGAAAGTAGCAACCAAGTTAGGAGTTTGTGGTCTTTCTAACTCAGATCTTTATTCATACAAAGAATGTCATCCCCCTGCCCCACCTGAGTTTGTAAATATTAAAAAAATTACCAGTGCCAATACAGATAAAAGTCCATCATTATTATACCAGTATTGCAAGGACCAGGGCTAAGAGAGTGTGTATTATGTTAGCCTTAAGTAACCCAGTACGGTTATTTTGCTGGTGGAAGAGGGGTTCAAGTAGTGTATGACAAGTTTAGGCTTCTTGTGTTATCATGGCATGTTGGATATTTTGGGGGGTGAAATGTTGTTTTTGTGTTCAGTTAATTGTAGAAGCAGCGCAATTGATTATGGGCTGGAGGGTGTGAAGAAAGCTTGGGAAAGAACTGGGGATTTCAGCTGTGAGTGAAAAGACATTGTCTAGATGCTAGGTCCATCTGTATATAGACAACAGGTCTACTAATTAAGAAACAATGGAGGGGTAGACCCGGAATACAAGTTTCTCAGACTCCAGGGCTGCCCAGGCCTCACCACCATTCAGTCACCAGATCTATCAGAAATGGTGGACCTGTACTCTGATGTTCATTATCAGTATTTATTTATTTAGGCATATTCAGTTTGCTCCCCTTGGAAAAAGGGAATGCCCACGGCCACATCAATTGTGAACCAATTCTTAACGTGGTTGACATCCCATACTAGAAAATGGTGCTGTGTTGGTCCTCTTATCTGAGAACTTAAAGCAAATACTTTGAGTTTTTCATATTATTGTTGGTCTCCAATCAGCCTCAACTGGCATAACCAATGTTTAGGGATGATGAGAGTTAGTAGCCCCAACAAAATCTGGAGGGCTGCAGGTTCCCCATAGCTGACTTAAAGGGTAATAAGCACCTTTTAGACTAATAGCTTAATTTTCTACATGCACTTTCGTAAGTAAAACCTACTTCGTCAGGTAGAGTAAGGAACAGAAGCAAAGTTGGAAAGTCAGCCCATGGGACATAGGAAAAGACAATTCCACTTTCATTTAAAGAAATATAATGATCTAACTCAGTATAAGGCAGCTCTTTCCACTCCAACAAAGAGATCTGCAAATATGGCCAGTATGTGTCTATCTCTCCTTCTCCTCATTCTGGGGTAGAATGGTTTGTTTGGTTATTGGTTTGTTATTGGTTTTGTTTTATTATGTATTTTGTATTCTCATTTTGTTTTTTTCTGTTGTTAACAGCCCTGGGATCTTCTGATGAGGAGTAGTATATTATTTAGGGGGTTATGAGGGGGCTGCAGCGGGGAAGGACTTGCCAAAAATGGCCTCTCCTGTTGTTCCGCTGAGGGATTTCTTCCTTCGTTGATCAGACACCAGTAGATACCACAAGCATGTTTGGCAAACCCTCAGCATGATCAGCTCACGCCAAGTAACCTAGGTCCCCACTGTGGAAGGACGTGTGGATCCAGAATTGGCCTCCACAGTCACTTGTAGACTCACTGTTAAGACCGTGTTCATGGAAGACAATCTTACTCGGCTACGAGTGATTGCCAAAGAAGAAGATATGCTTAAAATAAATAAAAAGAAGCTGGATAAATTATCAATCCATTAAAATAAAGGAATTTTAAGATTTTAATGGTATTATACCGCCAGAAGTATATCTAAACTTTTATCTTCATGAAATCCATGGTAATTTCTCAGGTCGCCTAGTTAACAATGTATTTCACATAGCTATAGTTTGCCTACCTGATCATTAGGTAGTGAGAGAATTAACCAGTTGCCTTAGCTGTGTGCTGCTCCAAATAGAATTCTGGTACAATTTCTTAAGGCATCCAGAGTAGCCTATGAATAATGATAAGGGAGATGAACTGCTAGACCCTGAAACTCACTTGGCTGTCTAGCTAAGGTGGTGATTATAAAAAACAAAAAACTTTTTGTAATGCTACCTGAATTTTCAAAACAAAGTAACTACTGAGTTAAAAAGGACTCTGGCAACTGTCTCCAACATATTGAAAACAAGCGAGAATACAGAAAGAACTTTGATGTACTAAGAAGGAGTTTTGAGATTTCTTTTTTAAAAAATACATCCAAGTGAAATGTAATCAGGGCTTTAGTAAAGCATTGTTGATATGGCTGCCAGGAATTTCAGTGAAATGATTTGAGTGTTACAAACCCTACATTTCATTGTGTTTTAATTAGTGGATTATTGGAGTTTTTTACATTTGCTTTTTATCTGTAAGCCACTTTAAGCCACTCTGTGGAGGTCAAAAGTGAGGTGTATCGTTAAATAAGTAAAATAAACATATTCACTCCAGAATCTGCTATTTAAGAAATTCAGCAGCAGCACTAAAATTTATTTCTTGTATGGCATTAGTTCAGATTAGAAAATACAGTGAGACTAATATTAGAGATACACTGGAAGTTCCAGATGGACTCATATCTGCAATCAGATTCTGCATGCAAAAACATTTGCTGATTATATTTGCTAACAAAAAGTCAACGTTTGACCTTCTGAGTCACCAAACCATAAACAAATGCCATCATATTTTTTTTTAAAAAATTAATGTGAAATAGAAAAAAGGAACCACATCTGGTTCAAACCACAATCACATACACAATCACTTCATTTTAGAATATACGTAGAGCAAGGTCAATCATCTATAGCAGGGGTGGGGAACCTTCAACCCACAGACCAATCTTTGCTACCCAGGGGTTCCAAATTGGCTCACCAGGCCATTTCATCTAAAGCACACCTGCCGACCAACTGAAATCATTGGTGACATCAGCTGATGGGTGGGATTAGTGGGTTCAATCTTGCATTGACTGAGCAATCCTGTTCCCTACATAGAATGAGAGGCATTCATCCCAACTGTTTCAAGAAAACCACAGGCGAAGAACCCAAGAAGGACAAATTTTGGTTTTTTATTATTTTAAAAAAATCTAAAATACGGTTTCTGGTCAAAATTTAAAACTGGCATTAAATTATATTAACATGTTAAAAGTCTCACCACACAAAAGCCCATGCATAAAAAATATTGTGATACTGACAAACAATATGCCTGTTTCTTTGCTTTACTTTCTCCCAATACGTGATTATAATTTCGGGTTCAAAATTCCAGATTTTGTTCTCAGGGCCAAGCTTGACAAAACTCCAACTCATCGTGTTAATGGCTTTTTAAAAGTAAAAAGCAGATATGCCCCTCCCAATCCACATCACCTCCACCCCTATAATCTGCTATCTGCCACTTCTAATCTGTGCCAATCAAAGCTAATTTGTGAGACTGGCACCTCATTTTATTTGCCTTCAGTAATCTGTAATCGATATACTACTACTTTGGGGCTTGTCGATTCATGGCTTATTCCTATGACCTATTACATGCACTGTGGGCAAATCTCAGACTAAGAAGACACCTTCAAAATCCCATGCAGAACCACCCTCCTATGACTAAACACAACATTATAGTCACAGGAGCACAGAGGAAGGTGGTTTTTCCTCACAAGTTATTTCAGTCACCACCACAGAATTGTGCTGGAGATAGCATAAGGGGCCACTCCGCTATCTCTATGCTGATTTCTGCTTTTCTTGCCATCTATTACTGCATTTGCTATCAGGGAACCCGCTCTACATTGAGGAACAGTATTTTATTCAGATTCTAAACACCAAGCTTGGCAGCCACTGACAACACCATCAGTAACAAAAAGGAAACATACAAATGCTAATCAGAGTTGACTTTCAATGAGTAAGCTTAAAAATAGCTTGGCTCACATACAGTCAGCAGGAAAACACAGCACTGAAACCGATTGCAAAAAAAGGCTCTGCAGGGAAGGGGGGGGGAGAATCAGACAGCAGTTTGTTTTTCTTTCTATCCTGCACTTTGCTTACCTATGGGGAAAGTGTCAAGTCACGTTGGTTATTTAAAGAATTGTGCATTAGTATCACCTAGCCAAAGCCAACAAATTAGAAGGTAGGAGAGTTAGTACAATGAATGCATTAACACTCCTATAGGATACTGATCTACTTACTTGGATATAAAATCAGTTGGTATAACCTGTTAGAGATAGGAAGACACTTTAACTATTTGAATTATTTTTATAAATTCCTCATCCTAGGTTAAGGCCATGGCACTCATGTTTTATAAACCAGCAAAGTATCTGACATAACTCAAACAATACATATATATTTCTCTTATTCCTGCACTAAATAACTTACGTGTAAACTTTAAGAACAAAATCCTTTTCTTCTTTTAATTCAGAAATTGATGGAATCACATCCATGATACTTAATACAGCACAACCATATGGACGTCGGTAATGAAGATGAGAAGGACCCTTTCTTGAATCATTTAGCAACATGCGCCCTAAAACAAAGAGTTGTTGGCATTATATTCAGCTTCAGTTCTCAAACACCTAAACGTAACTCTATAAATAAAGATAATGTTACTTTTTTAAAAACCCAGATTAAACAGTAGAACAAGTATCTTGCTGAGGAAAAAGTGAATAGCTTCCTATGGCAACTATGCAGAAATTATACTTTCATTCCTCTAAAATCCACCTTATTTATTAAAAAACTAATCAGAAATCCAACATCCTGCCACCTTAGCAGCTGGGCCTGAGAGTGCCCATGCCCTTCTATCCCTATCAACATGGCGTTGATACGTGTTGTCAGGGAAGGCACATATAAGATAAAGGTGTCTAGTACCATTTACTCTTACTGGGGACATTCCTCTGATGCCTCCACTAGAGACCTTTCCTGCTACCTCAGATATTTTAACTAGGAAACGTAGGGATTGAACCAGAAACCTTAAACATGTAACCATGTACAGGAGCACTTGCTTAACTGAAAGCAGCATAAAACTCTTTTGCATGCAGGCACTCATCCAAATAAATGAGAGCAACTACTGCCAGGCAATGGTCCAAGAGCCACAGTTTGTTGTGCTCCCAATTAGTAAAAGGTCCTCCAGAAGTTGTTGGGAGTACAATTCCTATGGCTATGCTGGCTGAGGCTGATGGGAATATCTGGTTCCTAACCCCTGGTGGGGAAGGTGGGCCTGTGACTCATGGACTGCTAGGTGGCCATCCCTGTCCTACAGATTTTATATACAGCAAGTTACGAATTAGAACCTGACCTGCTGGACTGGTCAGACCTGCTGCAATAGCTATGTCTTACTCCACACAAAAAGTACTGTTATCTGCACTTCTGCCGAAATGACGGTTTAGCAATTACAATTTGTTATGAAATAGTGCAACTCCTGGGTCTTTGAAGCTGCACTTCCTATGGAAATGCACTCACACATAATCGCTGTACTCAACAAGATTACACTGATTGATTTGCCTGGTTTAGTTTATTTATATATATAATGCATTTCCACAATGAGCTATGCCCAAAGATTGTGCATAAAAATCTAAAATAAATTCAATAAGTGTACTGTACCTATCCGAATTACATGGGCAACTATGTACAAGTCTTTCTTCATATCCTTGCTGCTGAGATCCTAACAGAATTGGGAGAGAAAGTAAAAATCATTGTCAAAAACATTTATATTACAAGTATATTCTAATTTCAAACAGAAAACTACCTCAACACATTTCTATCTTTGTCATAAAGAAGTGAAGGCTTGGAGTAGAAAAAGATCCGCCTCTTGAAGGAGGATTTCTACCCTAGTTTTCCCTGAAGTAGCAAGGAGGTATAGAGTTGCTCTGTCCGTCCAGGGAAATTGTATAGTAGTGGCAGGATGAAAATGACTCATATGTCTGTATAATATTGGCAGTGGAAGAAGACATTTTCAGTAGTTTCTAGCTGCCCTGAGCCACAGGACATTTCCTCTCTTCGTACGGTACCTTCCTAAAACGGCCTTCCTGGATAGCTAAGGAGAGTGCCTGGCAGCGGGCCAAAGTGAATGCCCTTCGCTGTTTTGGTACTTCTAGGTTGGTCATATATGGCATTTGGGAATTGAGGTAACTTTTTGTTTCACTGATGAAACAATTTGGGGATCTGGCTAGATCTGCTTGGCGTTATATGTCTTCCATATGCTGTCTGGTTGGTTTATTTTTGGCTTTTTCGTATCCCATGTCAAGTAAAATTTACAGGGTAAAACCTAGGGTTGTTCATTTGTTTAGCACTGCTCATTTCCAAGACATTTGGAAGTCATCTTTTATAGTTAGGGGAGCAAGGCCACATGGGAAGGATAGTTTCAGCCAGTAATTAAGTGTGGCAAGCCACACTCTAGCCTCAATTCTTACCAGTCCAGTTTCTAGGTGTAGGGTGGCATTGGAAACATTTTGGGGCACTTGTAGGCCTGATCTTAGAAATTTAGATTGTACCAGTTCCAGTGTTGCACGGGGTGTGGGTGTGGGGGTGGGTGTAGTTTTCGGAAGTGTGTCTTCTAGGTCTTTGCCGAGATGTGATAGTCTCTCATTGGTGGACTACTAGTATGGGGGAATGTTATGGTCTTCCAGAAAAGGGCAGGGTTTGGCTGCTTGAATAACCCGTGTCCAGTTCTTTTTTGTTGCTTCCTTTTCTTCCAGTTCAGCTTTTTGTGATATAGGAGATCCGTTGCGCCCGCTGGGTTGTATTGGAGGTAAAGGCTTGGTATGAGATGTTATGGGCTTTTTGGGCGTTGATACAGTCCTTGTCAAACCATGGCTTTGAGTGGTGTTTTCGGTATCTCCTGTCAGTTCTGTGACTATTGCTGAGAGGCTAATGTAATTCTTGGGTTGGGTCCTTGTAGGCCATCAAGAGGGCCTCAGAGGATTGAGCTGTTATCAGGGTGGTTCGGATTGACCACATGCTTACTGAGTCCAACCATTTTGATTCTTTTTTATTTAGTTGAGAAGTCCATTTGGCTCGGCAGTGGGTTCCTTCCACTGGCATTACAACAGCCTGACAGTTGGTTACAGCAGGGACCTTCTGATTTAGCTCCCCTACTTGGAGTGAGCCCAGGAAATGATCGCTCTCAAATCTTGGTTTGACCTCTAGGTTCTTTGCATGTGGGAGAAGGTTCTCAGAGACAATTATATAGTCGATGACGCTCATCCTAATTCAAGACGTGAACTCAGCTGGGTAGTTCTTTCCTAAGGCACCATTTAGAATGTGAAGATTCAGTTTTAAGGTCATTTGTGCTAGGTAGAGACTGTTTGATCTTTTGAGGCTCGCATTGTGAGAGGGCCTTGGTTTGTGTAACTGAACCATGTATATAGGGTCTGGTTGCTCGGGCCTAGTCTGGCATTTAGGTCGCCTCCCAGAACCACCATTGCGCTTGGGTTTTGCAATATAAGGTCTACAATGTACCCTTCCAATTCGCCCCATCTGGCTCTTATCTCAGATTTCTGGGTCTACTATTTTGATATCAAACGCTAGCTTAAAGAGCTGGCATTTATAGCATAGAATTATTTTAAGTTATTAATTTTTGGCTGCGTGAGGTAATCACAGACGCAAAGGTAAAAGAAGAGACTGCTGAGTAGTGAAACTGTCAAGACCGACAGAAAAACTATGTACATTTACAGACATGATCTCAAATTGTGGTTTTGCAGAAGATGTGGCCGAAGGGCTATGTTTCCTTTCTGGGCAACCTTCCAACAGCCACGAGGATAGGGAATGATGCAAAAATTGGGTGGATTAACGAATATAAATTTTGCATTTAAACAGTAAGCTATTTTCTAAACACACCCACACCCCTTTATTCTCCATCCAGACAAGAGAGACATTATTAAATTTCAAAAACACAATCCAGCCTGATGTAAACATTGGAGGTGTAAAGCAGGGCCATTGAGAGATGTGACATTGGGAGAGGTTTGTGTGGCCTGTGGTGAATTCCAAGGGCCAAACAGAGTGGGATAGAAAACTGTATTTGGTGGCCAGGCCTGAGCTTCCCTACCTCAGAAGTCCAATAGCAATAACATCCTTACAGAGAAAGAAGAAAGGAATATCAGAGAAATAAAGCTTCATAAAAACGTCTAAAACACAACCCTGCTCCATTTGTTGGAGGCTGAAATCAAAACACATTTATGCAACTGCTCTCAGTACTGGCTGCAGTAAATATAGTCTAAGTAATTACTACCTTCACCATAGTGATATTTTCAAAGGGTGTTTGTCTACAAACACATGAAGGAAACTAAAAGACCATTCTCATTTCATGCTTCATTAGAAATCAACAGGCAAAACAAAAGACAAACGAAAGACAAATGCAGCAGGAAAACGAGTCTTTCCACATCCACTCTTGAAGTTAATTTTAATTTACTAATGCTCATTTATCACAGTACAAATAATTTTTTAAAAAATGTTCACGCTAGCCTTTCACTTCAAATTCAGCATAAGAACATAAGAAGAGCCTGCTGGACCAGGTCTATAGTCCCATCTATTACAACTTCCTGTTTTCACATTGGTCTGCCAGATTACTGTGGGAAACCCTCAAGCAGAACTGAAGCACAAGAGCACTCCAACTCTGGAGTCAGAGCATAGCCATCATGGCTAATAGCCAATGATAGCCTTATCCTCAATGAATATGTCCAGTCCTCTTTTAAAGCCACCCAAGTTGATGGTCATCACTGCCTCCTGTGGGAACAAGTGCCATGGTATAACTATGCACAGTTTGAAGAAGAATTTATTTTATCTGCCTGCATATTCAGCTTCATCGGATGTCCACCTTGGGTGTTATGAGAGGAGAAGAACATTTATCTCTCCACGTCATGCAAAATTTTATAAACTTCTATCATGTCATCTCTTACTCACCTTTGCTCTGAACCAAAAGGTCTCAAACACTGGAACCTTTCCTAATAGAGGAGTTACTCCATGAGTATATAATTATGATTCTCGATATAAAGCATAATTTTGGGGAGGGATTCAACTAAATTGGTGTGTGCATAGAATGAGGTCCGCTTGCACAGCAAAGCTTCTCTTACTCCCTCTTTGTGCACCCCATGCCCCCTAAATTTGCTCTGCAGTTGAGGGAACCCCAGAACAGGTTTAGGGGGTTTGGGGGCGGGAGTGAAAATGTTTTCTTGCATGAGAAGACCTTATTCCACGCAAGCATAGCCCACATCCTTTATCTGACCATCAGGGTGGATTTAGATGTGACATGCAACTATGGTTTAATAGCTAAACCATGGTTTGCTGAACCCACATCTGCCTGCAGTATGCTTTATTTGGAGTAAAATCAGGATCTGAAATAAAAAACCATGGTTAGGGTCATTACTCTGTCTCATGAGACCGCTATACCATAGGAATGGGAATATACTTATGAAACTGAGTCCTGCACATATGTGAAACAGAAGTATACAAACAGGTCAAAATCATATTTGCCTTTGGGATATCTGGATGCTCAAACTATGGTGTGATTAGAACAAAATATATGCCACACTGGAATCCAGTCTGCAAAACATTCTCACTGAATGGTAAAGAGAATGAAAAGTGTTTCATACTGTGAAAAGTGCACACATTCTGTCAATCTTCTCCGGATTCTTGGGGCCCCCATTCTTGTTTAAGCGTACCAGAAACCTTTCACTGAAACACAAAAGATAAGAAAACACTGAATTACCAATAGTACATACCATTCATACTACATCCTGGTCAGAACTTCTAAACATTTATGGAACTTTATTCAGAGATCCATAGAATCATAGAATCATAGAATCATAGAGTTGGAAGAGACCACAAGGGCCATCGAGTCCAACCCCCTGCCAAGCAGGAAACACCATCAGAGCACTCCTGACATATGGTTGTCAAGCCTCTGCTTAAAGACCTCCAAAGAAGGAGACTCCACCACACTCCTTGGCAGCAAATTCCACTGTCGAACAGCTCTTACTGTCAGGAAGTTCTTCCTAATGTTTAGGTGGAATCTTCTTTCTTGTAGTTTGGAACCATTGCTCTATGTCCGCTTCTCTGGAGCAGCAGAAAACAACCTTTCTCCCTCCTCTATGTGACATCCTTTTATATATTTGAACATGGCTATCATATCACCCCTTAACCTCCTCTTCTCCAGGCTAAACATGCCCAGCTCCCTTAGCCGTTCCTCATAAGGCATTGTTTCCAGGCCTTTGACCATTTTGGTTGCCCTCCTCTGGACACGTTCCAGTTTGTCAGTGTCCTTCTTGAACTGTGGTGCCCAGAACTGGACACAGTACTCCAGGTGAGGTCTGACCAGAGCAGAATACAGTGGCACTATTACTTCCCTTGATCTAGATGCAATACTCCTATTGATGCAGCCCAGAATTGCATTGGCTTTTTTAGCTGCCGCGTCACACTGTTGGCTCATGTCAAGATTCATCGACCATCAAACTGTATAGCTACATTGAAAATACAATGGTTCTTTTGACAATACTTCCAGGTACTTTCTCACTAATCATGGTGGGAATGAATTAATATCTTCTTACATTTGATGAAATATAGGAATAGCACTAGGCTAATAAGAATTTAACATCCCTACACTCAATCTTAGACATAAAAATAATTTTGTTAATTGTTTTATGCAAAATAGTATAAATTATTCACTGGAAAGTGAATAATAACTGGAAAGTTAAAGAGATAACTGGGAAGTTAAAAAGATGCAGCACTCTGCCACTAAATTGCAATAATTTGTTTAAGAAAAGAAAATACCGTATTTTTCGCCCTATAGGACGCACTTTTCCCCCTCCAAAAATGAAGGGGAAATGTGTGTGCGTTCTATGAGGCGAATGCAGGCTTTCGCTGAAGCCTGGAGAGCGAGAGGCGTCGGTGTGCACCGACCCCTCTCACTCTCCAGGCTTCAGGAAGCTATCCGCAAGCCTTGCAAGCCCGGCAGGAGTTCCTGCAGGCTCACAAGGCTTGCGGGCAGCAGCCTGCAGCCCGGAGCACGGGGCGCCCTCCGGAGGACGCCCCGTGCTTCACGCAGGTCTCCGCAAGCCTTGCGCGCCCGGAGGGAGTTCCCGCGGGCGCGCATTGCTTGCAGGCGGCAGCCTGTTCTGGGGGCTGGGGGTAAAATAATTTTTTTTTATTCATCCCCCCCCCCCCAAAAAAACGAGGTGCGTCCTATGGGCCAGTGCGTCCTATAGGGTGAAAAATACGGTAATTGATTACAAAATAACAGAGAAAGACAGGAATTCATAAGTTCTCTAACCCCATACTCTGCACTGAGTCAGGATTCAGTATGCTCTGTTAACTGTTTATATATATATTTATCTAACTTTTCAAAATCTAGAAAATCTGTCTATATTCCTAGGCAGCATATTCCATAGGTCAATTGTTTTACTGACCATAAGCAACTGTAACAAAAAGGAACTGTTTGAAGTAATATACCGTACAGCTGCTTTATTCTATTAAATTTATAATTCTCTGAACTAAACAAATACACCCTGTCAAATGTTCACTTCCTCCATATCAAAAACAACTCCAGCTGGACTCACATCAGTTTTGGTTCTTCTTATCAAATGAATTAAAAGAGTTTCCTTTTCGCACTGTTATGCTTTCCTGAAGCCTGAAGGAAACAAATTCTGGAGATCGGAATGAACTGCTCAAAAATAGTTACTGTAAACAATGCAAAACCTAAAACAGGGTCTTACCAATACTATTACTTATTAGTTGACGTTTTCCACAAATTTGAGGAAAACTAGTTGGCCATAGTAAAAGTAAGAATTATGTTAGGGAACCCCTTGTGAACATGGATTAACTGCCCTTACAGGCTGGTGCTGGACCCATGGCAATCCTTTTAGAGATACTCTTGTCAAAAGGGTAAAGTTTCTCTCTGCTAGCAGGGTTGCAAAGGCAGAGCATCAATTTAAAGTGAGAAAAAGCAGAGCTCTCCAAGGTGCTGGAATTGTGGCATAAGTCAGACTTTGAAAAATAGTTCTCAAACAATACTGAGTAAACTACTACAGCATGTTCTATTACAATAGTTATAGTGACTTAGCTAGAATTAAAATGTTGTGTTTTTCTTTTATAGGCAGAAGTTTAGATCCTTAAAAATGGGTTAAGTAAGGTAATTACCTTGTAGTGCTTCTACAACTCTTTAATAAAGTGGAGTAGTTCGCTTCTCCTTTCATACCCAAAATTCAGAGGCAGGCCTCTGAAATCTAGTTCCATGACCTCACAAGACCTCTAGTTCCACAAAAAGAGTTAACAATATTATAGATGTAAAAACAGATTTCTGACCAAAGGACCAGCAATCTTTTACGTGCTCAGAAAAAGCAAGCAAGGGGTCTGATTCTGACTTACCTGATCTGTTTGCCTTCCCGGACATCATACAAAAAAAAGAATACATCTGCATCCTCTCCAATTGTATTGTAAGTGAAACTTTTTAGACTGAGAAAGAAGTGGTGAGGTACTGGCAGGCGACATGCTTCTCCATGACGTGGGCGTATTGTATCTACCTAATTTGGAGAAAGAAATTAAAGGGACTTCATTTTCTAGACATATATTTAATAGTTTCATACTCATTGATACCATTTAAAATGAAAGTTGCTTGGTAGAATATATACACAGCTCCTAATCATTTTATCTGCACCGATCCACATGTAGTGCCTAGATCCCTCACCAAAATACTGTCAGAATAAAGCAAATTGTATATGAGTCAACACCCTTGATTAAAGTTGCTGCAAAAAAACGTAAAACAAAGTCAATATACTGGTAGGCCTGAACAGTTGTAAATACCAATAAAAAACAGTATTTTTATGAATTATTTTACGGCGTAGAAGAGATATGGCTTCCTTCTGCAATTTATCTTACCTGTGATGTGCTCTGTTGTACACTATGTCTACTAGATAAATGCTGTAAAAGAAAAAGAAAAAAGAAAGAAGACATGCTGCATTACTTATGTTCAAAGTTGCTTCCACACATGGCTAAACACTTTTTTCCCATTGTTTTCAGATCTGTTTTAAAAAGATGCAGTAGTATACTAAAGACCAGCTCCTATCAGCTGACACAGAAGCATTCATGATTTAGCGCTGTCCAGGTACCAAATCAAAGTGCAGCATCATTCAATTGTACTAACTAGACCAAGCTTCCTCAACCTCGGCCCTTCAGATGTTTTGAGACTACAGTTCCCATCATCCCTGACCACTGGTCCTGCTAGCTAGGGATCATGGGAGTTGGAGGCCAAAAACATCTGGAGGGCCAAGGTTGTGGAAGCCTGAACTAGACCAACATAGGATTTCATGGTGGTGCAACTGGCTGGGAAAACAGAGAGCTCTCCTGCACCAGCAAGTGCTATCCCAGTTCTATACAATGTAGCAGCATTACACACAAAGCACAGAACTGACCAGAGAGAAAACATTACAGCTGACTACTCATCCAAACAACACCCTGAAAGCCTTTTAGCCATGAGATAATTAATAAATAAATAAATAAATAAATAAATAAATAAATAAATAAATAATTTCTACCCCGCCCATCTGGGCTGCTCCCATATTGTTGACGATGTGAAATAATGTTTCAATCTGCTTATTTCTGCAAGGTTGGTGCTTTGCAACATGCTTTGTGCACTCTTGTGCATTTTTTGTACTGATTTATTGGGTTAATTTTCTGCAGATGATCCCTGGCTAATTTATTCATAGTGTTGTTGTTACACGAATTTTGTGTAGTTTCATCTCCCTGTTTAAAAAATAATAATTTTTAAAACATGCTAACACAGGACCTGTGAAAATAGGTACTTATTTATTGCAAGTAGCTACTTCACAAGCGTCCTTCTCTCCAATCTAATTTCTATGCACCCTCCCATTCAGCATCCCCCTGCAGTGGAATGACAAAGTACAGGAGCAGCCTCCCACTACTTACCGTAGCTCTATTTACATTTGCTTTACCAAAAAACCATTCCTTGTTATACACAGAACATGGCCTCAAATGAAAAGTGTAGCGACTGAGTCAACACGACGTAAAATGTTTGTGTTAAAAAGGAGTAGCCGCCCCAATTCTCTAACAGAGGTTGATCCTGTTTTTAAAGCATCTCATGCTGAAGGCTAACATTAACAATCAGAAAATTGACAGTAAGTCTCCTACTGTTCCTATTTAATCTCCAGAGGTAAGATTTAAAAAGTAATCCAAATTGAAACGGTTTCAAATGTGTTTTTTAATCATATTTTGTTTTATACTTATCTATTCTACAATTTTTAGATATTTGTAATGTGGGATATCATTGATACTATTTTTTTACTAGGTTTCAGAAGCTAAAACTTGGAGAGACCCAAATAATCCTCCATCTCTCAAACCTAGGAATATAAAAAAATATTTCCATAGCACATGATCAAAGCCACACAGAATTCAAACATAGGAGCAGCCCTCCTTGGCCAAACCATGGTGCATCTAGCAAAGAATTATCATTCCAACAGCTGCCAGCCAGATGCCCCTGGATGCTCACAAGCAAGTTATAAAGGTGATAAGCACTCCATGTTTGTTGATTTATTACTTCTAAACATTGATATTCCATCCAGCTATCAGGATTATTAGCCACTGACCAATCTGTCCATCCTTTCCAAAAGTGGAGAGAATAGCCAGGGCATTGTATCCACATTTCCAGATTGCAGAAAAGCTCAATTAGTGCACCATCTCTCATCCCTTGCAACAAACACTAAGACATTCTTCTGAAACCCAGCAACATAGAACAATTGCTGCAATCCTATGGGAACTTACCCAGGAACATGCGACACAATTCTCAACTTAATCCAACACAACATTAATACACAGATGTGTAGGAGAAGCCAAGTCCCTTTCAAATCCATAGGACATGCCCAGCTATGTGCAAAAAAAAATGATGGCAGGCTCCCACAATATAAGCTCAGTCAGTGGTGCCTCTTAATCTCAGGGATGTGGGTTCAAGCTCCACGTTGGGCAAAAAGAATTCAGCACTGCAGGGAACTGGAAAAAAGGGCCTGCTCCTGTGCTGCTACCTTCTGGACCTTTCATCCTCATCCTATCAAAGAACAAGGCATCTTACCATCTTATATAGATCAGATACACTTATCTGATCTGAATCCACCACCTCAAAGTCCTTTCGTGGGACAAGATCCAAGCCCAAATGCCTGTGAAGGGGGAAAAATGTGATAATCATCAATAAAATGTATTTATGTAGTATATGTAATTACTTGGGAACTGAAAATAAGGCACATGCTTAAAACTATGCAAACCTTAACGCCCCCAATACAATTACAGTGGTACCTCGAGTTACAAATGCCTCAGGTTACAAATGCTTCAGGTTACAAACTCCGCTAACCTGGAAGAGTTACCTCAAGTTGAGAACTTTGCCTCCGGATGAGAACGGAAATCATGTGTCGGCGGTGCTGCGGCAGCAAGAGGACCCATTAGCGAAAGCACGCCTCTAGTTAAGAACAGTTTCAGGTTAAGAACGGACCTCCGGAATGAATTAAGTTCGTAACTAGAGGTACCACCGTATTACAAATATACCTTTCATAACATTCATAATATAGCATCAGCATTATGGAGCTTGTTGCAGCTAATGGCTGGTCAGACAGAGTGGATATTCTAAAGCTTTGGCCTCACACAGATGATTTGGCTTCTCCCATATATGTGGCTGCAGAGAGACATTTCATAGCACCAAAAGCATCAAAGGAAAGTTTGTACTGGACGCACTTGGTTCAAGAACTCGATCACAGAAGCAAAGCGTAGGATGGAGAAAACCCCTGTTGTGATGTAGTTGTAGCCAATGATTTCTGTATCAGTAAAAATAAGTGACATTTTTGAGGCAGGCCTAGGCTGGACAAGGGAACAATGCTTGTCTAATATGGACTAGAGTGGTGAAAGTCTGAGATAACATTGGTATGTTAGGAGCCTGTACCACTTTCGTGGTAGTCTCACCTGGCAGGGTCTAGTGCTGAGTCTGGAGTCAGAACATTTGAAGTGTAAGGTGATCTGTTATGTGTCTTACACTTTTTATGTGGTTGATCCAATGGTGCATCACAATAACAGATACTTATGTCCTCTGAGCATTCAGAACTGGAATGCTTTCAACCCAGTGCCTCTGAAATGAAGGCTTGAAAGGGACTTAGATCATTATTGAAATGGGCGTAGCTGGAGTAGGGATTGCTGGAAGCACCCATCTCAATTAAAGTGTAGTTCCAGAGGGAGAAGGAAACTTGGACACAAAAAGCTTGTTCCCACAGGATACACATAATGAGCACAGTGACTATAGAGAGCGTCTTGATGATTTTTTGGAAGTGAACACAGAAGCAAGAAGGCATGGGATCTGCTCATTTGTGCATGTGAGTTAGGTATAAACTGTGTTCTCTACTGTCAACAACTTGAAGGCTTAAATTTTAGAATGCTTCAAATGTTGCTACATGTTCGCGTTACATCTAATTTGTGTGCCTCCAAAGAATAACACTGAGGCAAAGGCAGGATATTTTTAATATTATTTTGATCGCTTCTTATCCATTTATTATTTTTTAATTAAATTTCTATACCATCCTTCATCTGAGAAGGTGGTTTACAATATAAAAACACAAAAATACACAACATAGTAACAAACAAAAACAATAACAGCACACAGTTTAAAAGACCATAAATTGTTTAATTATCCATCAATTTACGACATGCATAGGTTTTTCCCCTGAAGAGTAGAAGGGGGACATGATTGTTCTCATAAAAATACAGTGGTGCCTCGCAAGACGAAATTAATTCGTTCCGCAAGTTTTTTCTTCTTGCGAGTTTTTCGTCTTGCGAAGCACGGTTTCCCATAGGAATGCATTGAAAATCAATCCATGCGTTCCTATGGAGACCGTCCGGGGACAGAGGGGAAGGCGTGCACCTTCCCCTCTGTCCCCGGACCTGTTTAAAGCGCGCCTTCCCCTCTGTCCCCGGAGATTGCGGGGCAGGCAACGGGGAGAAGCAATCTTCTCCCCGCCGCCCCTTGCTTTAAACAGGTCTGGGGACAGGTCTGCGCTTCCCTGCTATCCCCGGAGCTTGCGGGGCAAGCTTCATTTTGCGAAGCAAGCCCATAGGGAGATGCGTCTTGCGAAGCGGCTAAGAAAACGAAAAACTCCTTCGTCTAGCGAGTTTTTCGTCTTCCGAGGCGTTCGTCTTGCGGGGCACCACTGTAGTATTGCACTTCTCATACTTTTAAAGTCTTTTGGAGTTGTCAATATCAGTATGCAAGTGATTTCCTCAATTTAATAGCATTCATCACAATCACTACAAATGGACTCTGTAACAGTTACCTTTGAACCTTATCCGATATGCTAAATTTAGTTAAAATCCCCTAACACCATGGATTTTCAGCTCAAAGGATTCTCATTCACTAATGCTATGTTAATCCTTCATACTAACTGCCCCCAAGCTACCTGTATGTCATGTCAAAGCAAATGAATAAATGTTCAGCAGCAACAAATACAGACTGCCATAAAGTCAACAGGACCTCCTTTCTTGGAGATTTTCAAGGAAGAGCAAAAGTAGCATCTGCAGAAGATGTCTTATAGCAGACTACTGAACTAGCTACCTTCTTTGACCCCATCTATATTTTCCTACTGGCTCATTTGGCACAGTCTTGAAGACAAAATTCTGTTACATAAAAATTTGATTATATTAATTTTATTTACTCAAGGACTAGTTGCTTAATATGTATGATGGCACTCCATATTCAAAATAAATGATTTTCTTCTCAATCCTTCCAACCAATCTAATTTAAAATCCTTCTGCAACTCTTTTCAGCTCTAATTTTACAGTAAAACCTTTGCTCCAGAGAGTTCCCTGCTGTATTTTCAGAAAATGTATACAAAAGTACTCTACATTCTACATTACAAGGCCATTTTTTTCAGCTTAAAATATACTATATTTAGAATACATTCTTACTGAACAAAACATTAAAAGCCACTATGAAAAGCAAGAGAGACAAACATGGGTTCACACTTTACTCTCTCCCCCAGAAAGATTACTTAGCATTTTTTATTAAGGTATTTGTGACATTCAGTTACTTGACTAGCAATTATATGCATTTCAAAAGAAGCAGAGAATGTAACAAGCAAGTGCAAGATTTAAAAAATGATTACTTCTTATGCACCAGTTTTACAACTCAACTAGTGATAGGCAAGTTCATCTACTCTCAGCTCAGAAGTTGCTCTAAAGAAAAAAAAGTATTTTCTAAGAGTACAGGCAGCAACCATTTTGCGTGGAAGTTCTGTTCCTGACCCCCGCACACGTTGGCAGAGCATGCATAAACCCGCCTCGCCCTGTCATGCCCTGTTATACCCTCCTGCAGTTCCAAAAGGACCCATGTGACCAGCAGTCATGCATCAATTGGAACACAAAAAAATGGTTGCCGCCTGTACTGTACATGCCCCAAATGCTTGAACATGTGCACTGATTTCTGTTCAACACTTTGAAGATTGGCCTGTGGAGGGAATGGGAAACCTGTGGCCTTCCAGATGTTGTTGGGATCGAACTATCAGCCTCAGTTGGTATAGCCAATGTTCAGGGGTGATGAGAGTTCTCATCCAATAACACCTGGAGGGACACAGGTTCCCCATTTCTGGCCTATGGTTCCCCAAAGGCTTCCAACATGTCCCTCATGTTATCACCATCAGTAGAACCATGTATATGTCCTCTTCCTTATACCAGTTTCCAAAGGCTCTTCTCTTTTACCATTTGCCCTGCCAACCTATTTGTTTTAACCCTTGTTTCCCCCTAATTTTTTTCTCTGCCGTTTTCCAATCTCTTTTTACTTTTTAGCTTGCGGTTTTATAGTAAACATTTCTTATTTTATTTGTTGTAAGCTGCCTGGAGATTTTAATGCAAAAAGCTGTGTTTAAAACAGTGTTTATGTTTTAAATAATAACTGAAACACGTAATTAAATCAAATGCAACCAAGAAAAACTACTTCCACGTAATGAGGATAAGCTCAAAATCCCAGTGAAATGCATAGGTTTGAAATCCTTAGCTATATATAATTAAAATTCTTTAAATTTTGGTAAGATTTAAGTTCTAGATTCCATTTATTTGCCCCAGTCCAGGCTTACATTTTTACACAAACACACAGAGAGAAGAAACTCTAATGCAAACAGCAGCAGTACATGGACTGTCACCTCCAGTGGTTGTAGCTACACACACAGTTTCCCATCAGAGAATTGGTACTGTCAGCTTTGACAGGGCTGATCTATTTGGTGAGGGGGGAGACTGAATTTAGGCCTCTCCCCTGCACACAGCTAATCAGTGCTTAGTTACGCAATTTGCTACAGCACAACATAATCTTTCTGGATTGTGATCAAGTTGGTTTGTTGTTCTTTTAATCAAAGTACCCACTTCTCTCAGTCATGCCTCCAAAGAGAGATGCTATAAATTATTCACCTAGGCCTGTTTTATAATATTTTTATAACAAACTCTAACAGCTCTGGCAGAAGACTGTTACAATAGTAGGAGCTTAGCTACGCTACAATGGAAAACAAAATCACTTGGTATAATTTTGTCAATTTATTTCTCAGAAGCCTTGTTCTTTTAGCTGAGGGGAAGACTACATCTAGACCAGCACCCTTGTCACATTTCATTTCATTTCAGTTTTGTGCCTTGCTGTCAGGGTTCTTCTTTTTGTATTTCCCCCCTTCACTTTCTTATCCCAGAATATCAGAGTTTGGGTTTTAATAAACAAACAAGTAATAGTGAGTTGATGTACTTGTAGCCACACATACCCTCCAAAACAAAGCTAGGTGTTGTGAAGGAAGAACATGATGAGAGAGGGGGCTTCAGAATCATAAAACAGCTAATTTCACATGTTGCTTGAAAATAAATTAGCACAATAAATTAACAAAGTCCCTAGAGATAATGGCCATGTTAGCCCATATTACCAAACAGTTTAGTGCTTTGTGCAAGAACTGGAACAGCTCCAAGTTCTTCCCTCCTCCCCCACATGGCCAGGAGAAGCACTTTACCTGCATTACATATCTCTTTCCCTGGATCTCAACTTTCATGTTGTCCATGTTTATAACAAACTATGGCTAGTTTAGTAAGGCACCTTTATAACTCATGGTCTGAATTTGGTTTGCTTTGAAATGGATGAGAGCAGGATAGTTCCACAACCAGCACATCAGACTGTGACTGTGGAAGTCATGCCCCCCCACAAAGGGATGGTCTGAGGTCATCTTCCTCCCACTGGGAGAGTACTGAGGAGGTTTCAGCACAAAGGCTCCCAATACCCACTGATGACCTTCCTTGCTCCTGTCCTTCAAGCCCTAGCTGGCCTTGTTGAGCTCTAGTAAGAGGCAGGGAGCTGGATCCACCATAAGTCTCTGCCTGCTATATGCTGCTGCAAGCTCTGTAAGAAAGTTCCTAGTGGAAGAGTGAAGCCAGAATTTCTGAACAAGTCAGGCCCTGTGGGCTAAGAGCATCAAACTTGCAGCGATAATGTTTAAACATTTCATGATATGGATACATCTTCACATCTACGTACCACTGTCTTTCAATAATTGGTCTTTGATTTCTACACTGTTTGCCTATAAGTGAATATTGTCAGCATCAAAATGTTACCAGTGATTATGGTAAAGTCCCAACAGAATTTGATAACAAATATAAAATGAATATTCATAGAGGGGGGGAAAGGGTTGTGTATGTCCACAATATAATATAAAACTATGTAACATCACTTTAAATAAATACATGTAAAATGTTTGGCTAGAAATTGTTTTTAAAAACTATGAACACAGTGTCAATAAAAATTGTTTTATAGTCATCACATCACATTCATAACCCAAAAATAAAATTTCAAATTTCTTGGTTATGGGTGCAAGTTGATACTGTTTTATTGGTCTAAAATATAATCATGGTTATGTACATACTTTATAGATCAGCTGGAAAACTGTGGCATGTGTTTACCCTGGAAAAGTTTGTGTCACTACTGTTATTTAAACAAATTATTACTAAAAGCAGTTCACTTCACAGTGGCAAGAAGCAACGCAATTAAGGTTGGCCCTCTGCCCATGCATTCCTTTCCTGACAGATTACACACATTGTGTTTTGAGAACTAACTGTGTTGGTGGAATATTTTCCAATGATCATGACTTCTTTGCAAAAAGATGCTGCTTTGCTTCATTGACTTTGCACTGTAGACTGTTTTTCTCATACAGAGGTACCACACACTTTCCCACTAGCATCATAGTAGTGTCAGGGATACGCACTGAGGCTTTTGACACTGTCAGAAATGCACCTGACACATGTTCTATGACCCCACCACACCTGATGAATGCATGAAACATAGTTAATGTCTTTATTTTTCTTGGCTTCAAAGTGGTTGCAATTTCACGTGCTGCAATTTAACTGTGATGTTTGCCAACATCAAAGGATACTTGATGTCAAACTCTGGAATGTGCTGCAAGTTGGAACACAATAATGTCAACTACATGTTGTCCCAACCATGGTGTTTTGTTGCCTGCTATTTGCTACATCTGGTCGATACAACATCAAATATGTTGTCAGCTTCACCATGTGAGCATGGCTCAAATGACTTTTGTCCTGTCTGCCAGGGGAGCATAGTACTTAGCTGCTAAAGGTGCTGTATACCTGTTTGCCTTCTTTTTTTAGCTGATGCAACATATTTCATCAGAAGATGGAACAGATCAGCTTTATTTTCTTTGTTCCATTCTGTGGTGACCTCCTACCCTCTCAGGTTCACGGGGGGGGGGGGGGCGGTTAGAGAGAGTGTGTGTGGAGGGGGGAAATGATAGGTCTTAGCACATCTTGTGTTTTTCACACAAAAGAGAAAAAGTTTGCTCTGAGAAACAGTGGCAATACAGATAAGAGAAGAATGTGTGTATGGCCAAAGCAAGTTTTGGGATAATTCCCTTTATATCCAGTTTCTCTGTTTCTTGTGATCACCAATCATTACACAAAACTATTTTAAAATTTGGCAAACATATTGTGCATGATAATACAAAAACCCAGGAATTCAGTAATTATTAATAACAAAAATAGTAATTTATATGCCACTTAATGACAAAATAGTCTTCTAAGCTGTTTACAAAGTATTAAAAAAAAGTTACACAAACCACTAGCATCAATAAGCACACTGCCCTTTGCTGAGCTTACCATATATAATCATTTGTGTTATGGGTTAAGGGGCTGCTTGTGCGTAAATGGTTGAGTTCTCAACTCATGCAATCAGTTTCTAAAAACTCTCCCAGACCGCGGAGCCATGGGGTGCATGGCTACCTCAATCGCTGGCAGAATCCGTCAGTGGGCGCTTCCGGAATTTACGCCAACATAAGAGTTCCTTAACGGAAACTCTCCTTCTGGATTCTCTGCGTGACAGTTTCCTGCGCGGAGTAGGTGTCCCCAGCGGAGGTCCTGAGACTTCTCCGCTGTTCTCACTGGAAGTATCTTGGAGCCCTCCCTCCGACTGAGTTTCTGCAGGAACTCTCTCTCTCCCCCTGCTGGTTCCTTCCTCAGCATCCGAGGGTCTCCTAGCCTCCTTGAGCCCTTCCACCACCTGACTCTCCGATGGCAGTTCCCTGACAATTTGCAATGGAAACACCAAAAATGAAGCAGACTTTACCTTCATGCATCAATTTACATGTTTAGGATCAGGATAAAAAAAATTTGAAATTTCACAATTCTTACTTGCATCATCTTTTCCTCCTTAAAGGGCATTAAAATCCATATTTGGCTGCTAGCAAGCACATTCCAAGCATTTTATTCCATAAGAACCCTAAATGCTTTAAAACAAAATAGTACTCATACTTACTCATTACCCCAGTCCAAGCGTACAGTGAGGTGTCTCTTGACTTCTCGCACTTGGTCCTGGGTCAAATGACCAGATAGTAGCTGTCTGCGAAGATCAATCAGTTCATTCATCACATGCCGCAGTTTGTAAAAGAGATCTATCTTATGTTTCTGTAAAGGTTTTATTTGGGAGAGGGAGTGGTGGGAGAAAAAAAGAAAAATAAACACTTTAGTTGGGTGATTTAAAACCAACTATATTATATATACAGTAAATGTAAAACTTTTGATTGCATGTGTGTTGCAGGAAAAACAATTAAGTCCGGAGGAGTCGATGCATTAGCCTGTCATGGGAGGTGGGGGTAGTATTGTGGAACTATAAACACTAACAGATTTATTGCAACATAAGTTTTTGTGTATTAGTCCACTTTATCAAATGCATGAAGTGTTAACGCAAGTCAGCAGATGCACAAGGAAAGAAACAATATTGCTATATGCACCCCACTCTCTGAGTCGCGGGATACTCCAGCAGTGCCAGTGCTTATCCAGGGTTTGGTTTCCTTTGAAGGATGGTCAATGGAGACTGTGGCATCTTTAGAATATATGGTTCCATTTATAGAAATATACAACTAGAGAATAGGATGCAGGGATCACATAGAATCATAGAATCATAGAGTTGGAAGAGACCACAAGGGCCATCAAGTCCAACCCCCTGCCAAGCAGGAAACACCATCAGAGCACTCCTGACATATGGTTGTCAAGCCTCTGCTTAAAGACCTCCAAAGAAGGAGACTCCACCACACTCCTTGGCAGCAAATTCCACTGTCAAACAGCTCTTACTGTCAGGAAGTTCTTCCTAATGTTTAGATGGAATCTTCTTTCTTGTAGTTTGGATCCATTGCTCCGTGTCCGCTTCTCTGGAGCAGCAGAAAACAACCTTTCTCCCTCCTCTATGTGACATCCTTTTATATATTTGAACATGGCTATCATATCACCCCTTAACCTCCTCTTCTCCAGGCTAAACATGCCCAGCTCTCTTAGCCGTTCCTCATAAGGCATCGTTTCCAGGCCTTTGACCATTTTGGTTGCCCTCCTCTGGACACGTTCCAGTTTGTCAGTGTCCTTCTTGAACTGTGGTGCCCAGAACTGGACACAGTACTCCAGGTGGGGTCTGACCAGAGCAGAATACAGTGGCACTATTACTTCCCTTGATCTAGATGCTATACTCCTATTGATGCAGCCCAGAATTGCATTGGCTTTTTAGCTGCTGCATCACACTGTTGGCTCATGTCAAGTTTGTGGTCAACCAAGACTCCTAGATCCTTTTGACATGTACTGCTCTCAAGCCAGGTGTCACCCAACTTGTATTTGTGCCTCTCATTTTTCCCCCCCAAGTGCAATACTTTACATTTCTCCCTGTTAAAATTAATCTTGTTTGTGACAGCATTAACACTCCAACATCTTGCTTCCCCATTAGGTTTCCAGGGAAGCCCCAAGCTCACAGCTTTGGGTTCAGCACAGAGCATACATGTCACTCTCTCTCCAGACTCCAGCATCAACCAATCTCCCAACCTCTAAATTCTCTATGAATTCCCCTGGCCTATTGTTCTCCTTCCTAGGATGAAACATCATCCAGCCAGGTGAGAGGAGTGGGGAAATGCTTACTCCTCTTCCAGGAGAGCACCATCACTTAGTTGTTGCTATGGCAACATAGCTCACTCTTTGAGAAGCTGATGAGAGCACTTGGCCAGTCAGCTAAGGCCATTAACTTACAAAGAGACTGACTGGTTCAGCAACAGCTTCTACTAGATTTTAAACCTCACTGGATACAGAGAGAAATGCAAGCCTTGAACATACTTACAAATGTCATTCACAGATTCCAGCTACACCCCCCCCAAAACCCACCCTCTAACAATATATATTGCGCATACACACAGAGAGACAGATCTAGGGATTATTGGGGGAGGGAGAGAGATGGGGTCAAATGGCAATGAAATGCAACAAGTACAACTTGTGACAATTCTATATAAGCATAAGCAAAGTGAGTGATCATTCTCTACAGCTATAGTTGGTGATAAAACAATCATTCCAGCTTTGCTAAATAACATTTGTAGTAAGACAGGAAGCGGTTGTCTTTATTGGCACCTAAACAGAATCAAACCTTGATTAATTATAATTCTGGAGTCCCCATTTGCTGAACAATGACAATTTTCAGGTCCGCAGTAAAGTGTCCTGGGGGATTTATATGTTCTCCCTTTGTTTTCTGAATGTTGCCATTTCTAACGTTAGAGTGTTTATTATTTTGTGTAGCAACTGGCCTGCTTTTCCTATACAGAACACAGAAAAGCATTGTTGGCAGGTGACAGCATACATCATAATGGAAGATGAGCAAGCAAATGAGCTCCTGATGCAGTGGCTGGTGCCAAATGTTCTCGGAGCAGCCCTGCTTGTGTAGACATGGGGAAAGCATCTGAGTTTACTGCAACCTCTGGTCCCTGCTATTGTGCTTCAGTAAAAGTGGTTATTTAGTAAAAGTGGTTATTCCAGGTTAGGGGTCTGTCTATCTGTAAGCAAAGGCAGATCTAGTACACAAGATCAGGGACCAGGATGGGCTGTAGAGCACTGGTGTTATGTAAGGAGTGGTTTTTTTTGTGGAACACCGTAGGTCAGGGGTAAACAGATTTAGGCATGTTGGATCAACTTTATTCTTTACTAGATCAGGATCCACTACTGAATCCACATACACTTAAAATTAAACAGGGTGCACGTTCTGGATGTAGAATTTTTATTCAGCATCAGAAATGACCTGTGACTGCAGTCCTTTCATACAAATTCTATTCCTTTGCTCATTTTACCTAATGTAGGTGAAAAAAGCAATTTTGTTGCTAGTTGCTAAACAATTGGGAGTCAATTTACTGCGCATCACTCAGAGAGATCTACCAGTAGATCCCTATCCACCCCCTGCTAATTCTTGCTGTAGGTGACAAATACACACCCAGAATATAAAGTGACTATTTATGACCTACAACTCCCTGTAACAACCAGTCTTTACAAAATAATGCACTGCATTTTTAATTTGTTCCTTGGCTTGTTTTGTGGTTGCCATATAAGGTAGATGAAACACTTTCCACAGTGTGAAAGAGAAGGAAAGTTAATGCTGCCATGCAAAATGTCACTCATCTGGTAGCAAGGGCCGTGTAACACTCACTTCTAGGCAAGTAACAGATCCCTCATCCTTTATTAATTTCTACGTTGCCGCAAGCAATGAGTTTTGACATCTTTTAATATCACTGCAGGGGCTGACCTCTGTAAAAGGAGTGTAACTGGTATATTTCAACAGAAATTTATTAAGCTCCTTAAACAATTTTATTTTGCCACATCAAATAAAAACAAAACCTATCAATGTGAGGGAACACTATGACAGTTGGTTTTCCCCATTTGCTGTGGAGGAAACAAATTATTCAGTCATTGTTTTAGAGGAAAGCAGAAAATTGCCCGGGCTAAGTACATGATGTGTGTGTGTGTGTGTGTGTGTGTGTGTGTGCACGCTAAAGCCCTGCAACAGCTTTGGTGCAATTCAACATGGAACAAACATGTGACGTAATCCTGCACCCTCTCCACTCCTTTACCTGGCTAATTATCTTTACAGTGATCTAAAAGCAGCGGGCCTCCTTGCTTCTTCCCAGGCCCAGAAGAGAGAACAAGAAGCCTGGAATTTCAGGAGAAAAGCTCTGTTTTGATAATCAGTAGTCATTTCTTCCAAGCTTCAGTATTACATTTGTTCTATGTATGAGCCAGGGATAGCCCGTTATGGTGCCCTCATGTTGCTTCCATCATCTCTGCCCATTGGTCATGCTGGCTGAGAAAACAGCTTAAAGACCTGAACTGCAGAATTCACAAGCCATTTTCCTAATGTCATTGTTTTTATACATAATATTGAAATCCCATCTTTTCAAGGAATTTAAAGCAACATATATGTGACACCTAGGATAATCTCATACGGAGGTACTGATGTGGCCTAGATCGACCTAGATTCAGAGATGGAGCTATTACAGATTCAGAGATGGAGCTATTCTGTGGTCCATGAGAATAGCCTTAAGGTGTATGATATAGATTCCCCTCCTTCTCTTCCTCCCTAATTTTAGCCAGTAAACAAGGAAGTAGGAATGCATCAAAAAGCACTCATATTTTCCCATTTTCTAAAAACAAGTAAACCAGCAATAAATGAAAGCAAAACACAGCAACAAAAATGAAAAGTGTACTCCATCACACATGGTGTAAAATGTAACAATAAAAGGTTCAAAAAAGAAACATGACAAGATGTTTTAAAGAAGAAATATTTAAAGTAAAATTCCAGCTACAAGCCTTTCCTACAGCTATGATGAAAAAATGAGCTAGTAGTTACACAAGCTTGTTCGATTTCTATAAAAGTCTTCCTATCACTAACATGTATTTTATTTTGCATGTGTTTCATGAAATATGTAAAAAAAAACACCTAGTTAAATAGTTATAGGATAAAAGAACATAAAAACTGCAATCTTAAATGAGAAGTTTTTATCATTCAAATCTGGCTTCGTGCAAATCTGTAACTAAAAATATCATCAAATATTAAGGCATCAAATAATTAGCAAGCCAAGAAGAGTTGTTCACCGGTGGAGACATTCACTTTGCCAACCAGCCTACGAATACAGACCAAGGCCCCAGCTCTTACTATTTATTAAATTTGTGTCCCTTCCTACACAAAACTCTCCAGGCAAATAACAGCAACAATGAACACAAAACAAATACAATAATACAATAAATCAGTTAAAAAAACAGTACACTAAAAGTTCACCCACACAAAATACTATCACAAGGCCCAGTGTGAAATGCTTACAGCCCTTGACTTGGCAGCTGGTCAGTAAGTTTTATTTATACGTATTATTATACCTATTTCAATTCACTTACCACATATAACTGTTTCCAGAGGACAGCCCATTCCTGGAGTGTTGCTGTAACTTCAGTGATAACAGAATCTTCAAGTGGAACAACTGTTTCATACTGCCTGTAAATTTAACCAAAGCTCCCATGAAACTATTGTAAAGATTATAATACACTTTGAAAAATTATAACTTTCACCTTCTCCTAGTTTTAAAGGAGTACTCACAGTTATTCATATTGCACTAAATTGGATCCAGACTAAAAAATTAGTTGCTTTCAGTTATTACTGAAATCAGTGGGACTTAGTTCATCCTTAACTTGTCCCACGGATTTTGTGGATCCAAGTTCACCTAATGTTGGGCGCAATCCAAGTCTGCTTGGTACCAGTGTCTCCGTGCCCAGCTGTGCTGGCCTCTGCTGGCCTATCCCTGCAAAGTGATGCTGGTGTCGCATTGCCAGCACAGATTTCAATATTCTGCCTGCTGAATGGGTGGGCAGAAATGCTGTCGGAGGGATTCCTGCTAGTGGCAGTCAGCAGGAAGTCCTGAAATGGGGTATTCCTGAAGCGGGAAGGAGGTAAGGAGGTCCAGGAGCCATTGGACCCTGAGCCAGTACCTCTGCCATCATGCAATAGCATCAGGCCAGAGCTAGGCTTGATCAATCCACCCGCTGCCCACCACCCACTCCACCTTCCACCTCAGCCAGTGTTTTATTTTTATCTGCTGCTTAGTGGGTGGGAGTATCATGTGGTTTATTGTTAGTATGCTGGCAAAGTTTTCTGTCACTGTTTATGCGGGAACTGGTTTTTGTTTTGATTTTTAAATATATATTGTATGGTATGTTAATGTTTCATATGAATTTTTCTTTCTATTCTTTTTTTATGATATAATTTATTTATGTTTACGACTTTCAGTGTAAGTTACTTGAAGATCTTTTAAAGTAACAAGCAACAAGTTTAATAATAAGCAAATAAATTTAATTAATTTTAACTGCAGAGCACATTTAATAATTGCAGTGAAAACCTGCTCATTTATCCGGATTGTATCTAATTGTGGGTTGTTGTTTTTAACCACAAAGGTATCAATTTATTGATCATCAGGAAGCATACTCACCCTCTGTTGCTGACAACTGCCTTTTTCAAGTGAATATAATTAATAGGAAAGATCCCCTACAAGAAAAAAAAAATCTACTTAACTGAAAAAGTTAAGGAAGTGCAATTTAACAGAACCTTCTCAAGTAACAATTTGCTACAGAAAATATGGAATCATTAACAACTTTCAAAAATAATATTGCTTTTGAATCAAACATGAAACTTATAATAATTCCTGGAAAGTTGCAAAACACAATTGCACATGTTTACTCTGCCATAAATGGTCATGTTCAGTACGCAGACCTCTTTAATAGTGTGTCGGGGAAAGTACAAGCCTTAGTTATTAATAAATATATACTGTAAACATAAATGTCCTGTCCAGCAAGGGGGTCATTCTGTATCAAGTGATCCAATTTTTAATGATCTTTTTACCTCATGTCGTCCAATTTTCTTAAAATTTTGGCCTTGCCGGACTACACAAAAATAGTAAAAGTTCAGTCCTGAATTGAGATATTTCAAATCTAAAATTACCAATCTCTTCAGAACTTCATGGGCTTTAATATGATATGTCACAAGATGGACATACTTTAAATTATAAAGTTAAGTTATGAAATTTAACATTTCCAAAAGTGATTTTTAAAAAATGATTAAAAAATTTCCAAAAAAGTATTATTTCATATTTTTAAGAGTTTCCTGAAAAAATTCATCTTGGGATCTCAATAAGATCACATTTAAAAAACATATTTTGTACATAAATGTCTGCCTTATTGGATTCTATTTAGGATAAACGGGTTTTCTAGGAAAAGAATATAACAGATTAAAGGTAAAGGTAAAAGGTAAAGGTAAAAGGTAAAGGACCCGTGGACAGTTAGGTCCAGTCAAATTCGACTATGGGGTACGGCGCCCATCTCCACTTTCAGGCCGAGGGAGCTGGCATTTGTCCACAGACAGCTGTTCCAGGTCATGTGGCCAGCATGACTAAACCGCTTCTGGCCCATGGAACACTATGATGAGTGTCAGAGAGCATGGAAACGCCACAGTGGTACCTATTTATCTACTTGTGCTGGTATGCTTTCGAACTGTTAAGTTGGCAGGAGCTGGGACAAAGCAAAGGGAGTTCACCCCATCACACAGATTTTAATTGCCGACCTTACGATCGGCAAGCCCAAGACACTCTGTGATTTAGACCACAGCACCAACCAAGACTTCAAACCATAATATCAGTTACTTCAGGCATTTCTTTAAAAAGTTATTCAATTATATGCAAAGCTGCAATACTTACCATATCTGGCTAAGTAGCTGCCCTACATATTTCCACAAGAACAGTTCTTTTTCAGAAAGCTGAGCCATGATTTCCCCTGGAATCCCCCGACTTGAACACGGCTTTGTAAGCTTCACTAATGTATTCCCACAACTATCTAGCTATGGATGAGTTAGAGGCCTTTGACCCTTAAGAAACGCATGCAGCTTTGGACTTCCTAGTGGCTACTGTTTTATCCATGTAAAAATGAAACCCTCTTCAGAGATTTACTTTATTCCATACTTTCTCCTAAGTAGGTACTGAGGTGGAGCAAACTAGAGTATTACTTCCTAAGATTGAAATATTTCTGGCATGAAAAATGTAGCATCACCTTATCTTTTTTTTTTTTTAACCCCACAGAGGTCAGGAAGTGACCCCAACTCAGACACTCTCCTGCCAGACCACAAAGAAAATAGTCTTTGGTGTAAGTTCCGATGGGGAGACTATAGCCATGAGTTCAATGGGAGGCCCCAGTGGAGCACTTATGACCCAGTTCCAGTTCCAGTTAGGGGGTAAGTGGACCGGTGGATAAAGCAGTGTAACTCCTTTAAAAACCTATATATGTAAAAGTGGTAAGGAACAGAATCATCCTCACTGGAGCCCAAAACAGGGTGTGCAGTAGCTGTCTGCCTCTTCAAGGCACTTGTACTGAAGTCCTCATTAACAAAGTCCTGTAAAAACTCTAAGAAAAAATGTTCACCTCTATCCTTGCTATCCATGTGCCTCCACAGACTTGGTTCATCAACTCCCTTTATGAAGCAAGCAAGATTTCCAACATTCCCTTGAGATATCTGCACTGCCTTAGCTACAGCCTCTCAACCTCCAGCTAACTAGATGTTCTGCAGATCTAGATGTAAGACTTGGATGCTGGGTTAGGAGATCCTTACTGGCTGTAACCTCCATGCTTTTTTCACAGGCATCTCCAGCAGCTCTAGTAACCACAAACTCCTTTGACACTGCTATCAGGATGGTGTCTGTTCCTTGATGCTTGATCTATTTGAGCACATCTACAATAGCTTGTTGAATAGCTTTTTAAAAAGACATAAAATATATATATTAAGCATTTTGCCTCCAGTGCATTTTTGTCTTCTGTTTCCAGTCACTGGAATCTTGACATGAACCTCTGGACCCACTTGCCTGAATGGCTCACAAATAGATCTGTCATTGGTTTCTTGAAATGTTTGTCTTAAAAGGTCAGTGGGTACAGTCTGCTCAAAGTCCCAAATGGTCAAGCATCTCAGCTCTTCTTATTCACCTCAAATCCATGACATAAGCAGGAAAGCATGGTCTGAATGTCACTTAGACTTTGGCTCCTGGACTTGGGATGCATCTGGATGTTGTCCAAAGACTCCTTTCATCTTCAAAATGAACCGTCTTGCTGACCAGCACTTTGGTAAAAATCCTGGCAACTGCACTTAAGGACTTATCAAAGGACTTCAGAAAAAGAACAACAAAGGTTTGCCTAGTCCCTGAGGAAAACTACATTGACAGTATCAGGCTTCCCCTCCTTTGTATCAGTCTGTGGTTAGCTGTAAGGTCTTGACTTTCTTGCAGATAAGTCTGGTGAAAAAAGTTCTTTTGTTTTGTTTAGGTTGTTCCCCTTTCTCTTCTGAGAGCCCTCCCTTCTCCATGTGGGAAGTCTCACAGGCAATGGACCTAACCAAGGAGGCAGACTAGGGAGGAACCAAGACCCCTAGAATGCCCCACTCCCAAACCAGAGGAAGGAGGAATAACCTGAATACAGGTTCCCATTTTAGCCAACTCATCAGAAATCCAAGGAAGCAGCTCCTTAGGAGACTTCCAAGTGTTCTTGTGTCTGCAACAGCTGGAACTGGAATAAGAGCTATCTACACTATCTGAGGCCAAAGCTGAGCTGAGGAACCTGTACTTCCTCTGGAGATCAGCCCCTGGAGTGGTTGAGTGCCTTTCCTCCCATTTATTACTTCCTGGAGGGGCAGATTTTGGTAATCTTTGGTAATATGATGCCCTGAGTGAGGACAAAATTTGGTGCCCCCAAATGGATCTTCTTAATTATGGATCTTCTCAGTTTTGCACTCCTTGGACACCCACAATGCCCTAAATCTGACGTTGCTTCCTGCAGGGAGAAATGGAAGCTCTACTGCAACATGATGCCCAATACTCTCCTGGTGTCTCCAGCCCTGATGGGTGTGGAATCTTCCTTTTGACAACTCTTCCTCCGATATTATCTCTTCCCTCGACATCCTACCGCCTGCTCAGAACAAAGAATAAAGCAAAGGATAGCTAAAGCACCCTTCCGCTATTTGCCAGAAGGAAAAAGCAAATGGCAGCAAGAAAACCTTGGGTGTTGGTATGATGCAGTATCTGCTCCACATGGCCTGCAAGTGCACATTCTGCCTCACTCCTCTTAACCCAGCCCTGTGGAGAAGGTAGGAAGAGCTGGACTGGTGCAGGAAAGATGAACACTGTAGCGCACACAAAGCTCAAAGGCCCTCTCAGGCCTCACAAGTCCTCAGTGGGGGCAAGGTCTTAAGGAAAAAGCCAGCAAAGGAAAGGATGGAGCAGTAAACTGCTTGCTTGTGGGAAAATAGGGGCACCAGTACTGTTCAGCCCTCAAAGTATAGTTGTGTGGGTGGGGATGCAAAACGATTCCCCCAAAGTCTCATGTAGCAGAAGCCAAGCTGAGGCTGGGGTCCTCTCTCTCTTTTCCTCCCTACTCAGCCATGTGGAGGCTGGGAAAGCTGACCAAAATTACCTCCACCTCACCTGTGCTTGTAAACCCTCAATCCTCTAGAGGGCAGTTGGAGAGAAGATCAGAGGAATAAAGATAAGAAATAGGAAATAAAAGCACAAGCACTGTGTGTAGGGCTCTGGGGAAGCAAGCACAGATAATTCTTTCTAATCCAGAAACAAGGCCAACCTGGGAGCTCTGTCCCAGCAGAGAACTCAAATTTCAAATCTGCCCCATTCAAACCTGCTGATCGAAGGGCGGCAATCCTGAAGGTTCTTTAAATGCCCTTCCTACTCTACCAGAGCTTTCCTTTTTTAGGCTCTGGCAACATAGGTTTGTGTGGGCAGGCATGGTAGTAAAATCAATCAATCAATCAATCATATGTTGCAGTAACTTTATAAATGTTTATTTATATTGGATTTGTTAAAACAGAATCTAGACTCACCTTCACATTAGGTTTCTTTATTGAAACTCCTCTGTACCATCCTGAAATACAACAAAATATGTCAGATTAAATTCTTTCTGAAGCTAAAAATAAATACATAGAGCAATTAAGAACTCTATACTGTTACTCACTTACCATTCCAAGGCAGTACACAACTTATTCTGACACTGTCTCTAGTAAGATATTTGGACTCCTCCTTTTCTTTTCTTTTCTTTTCTTTTCTTTTCTTTTCTTTTCTTTTCTTACATTTTTAGAGAACCAACTAAAACTCTTGGGTTTAAGTTGACCCAACCTATTGGTTTTAACTTACAGAGCTTGGCAGGCATAGGAGGATCCAGGTATCAGACTACTGTTTGATGAAACCATCCAGACAGTATGTTGGAAAATATTGGTGGGAGGGTGGTGAGGTCTATCACTACATCATCATCATCATAATCAATTATTTTTACTCCACCTTTTCCTCGATGGGACTAGATGGACAGATACCATAGGTAACCATCATAAATTTGGGTGTATCAGGGGCATGTCAGCCCCCAAAATCAACAGAACCCAAGCAACACAGGAAACTGCCATATATTGAGTCAGACCACTGGTCCATCTAGCTGAACATTTTCTGCTGATTGACAGCAACTTTCCAGGAGTTTCAGTCAGGAATCCCAATCCTACCTGGAGACATCAGGGCTTTTTGCATGTAAACCACTGAACCATACTTTCTCCTTACAAAGCACCACCCCAAGAGCCCTTAAATGGATCCTCAGTGAATAGCAGAAAGCCTCCCTCACTTTCCCAAAGTATGCATCATGCTTGATGTTACCAGTACCAGCCAGAAAGCCAATATCATAGCAAAATAGAACCAAACACACCACAAAAATATTGTTAAGAGGAAGGTAAAACCACCACAGTGTTGAAGATCAAAACCTCCTCCTACTACTCACTGTGCACAGTTATGGCTCTCTGGGAAACAGGGAAGCAGCAATATATTTTTGCAAAAAACTGACCATTAGATCTGCTTGAACAGGAGAATTTTAACCTGTCATTTCAAACCGCAGGCTCAATCCCTTCTCTTCTTCCTGAATAAAACTCTTAAAGTCCTTCCCCACCTACCCTTTCACATTGTACACAACAGCACTGCTGCCGGGAGAAGTCTGAGTAGTGGGCATTTAGAAGAAGTACTATAATGCACACAAACCATCTCTGGAGAGAGAGGAATACAAAAATGAGGCTTAAAAGAGGAAGAATTATTTGCAATCTTGGATCAAAAACTTTAATTGGGTAGTCTGGAATATCACTCAGATTTCCAGAGAAAGATCCACCTGACAGAAGTCTAAGGTACCTTCAATAGATAAACCAACCTGCGGGACCAAATGTTGCTGATCAGTCACAGAAAGTCCCTCCCCCCAAATTCATTTTGCCTTTGCAGACGACTGACAGCTTACAAACTCTACCACCTGCCCAACTAAAAGAAAGTCATTTTCATTTCTCCTTCTACCTGATACTCTGATTCTCGGCAATTATTCAAAAGGACATCCCATGTTGTGTAACAAACAAACAAACAAACTCTCCAAAAAGCCAACTTCCCTCTCATCTCTGAAAGCGTTGGAGTGGAGTTCCCCACTTCACTTCCACTCTCATGGCAATGAAAACAATGCAGTTTAAATCTCTTCATCCAGATTTTTGCACTGCTATCTTGCCACCACTTTCCCCATAGCCCCTGACAGTTCACATTATCAATTTCTGATATTAAATTGAGCTTCAGAGGGGTGATCATCTTGGCAAAAGGGGAGATGACCAGAGTCCCTTGGAAAGTGCACAAGCTCTTCAGAGAATGCCATGTGGTTCAAAAATGCTAAAGTGCTTCTGAGGATGCTCAAGTGCTGTTGAGAGTACCCAGGTGATGTACAGAATGCAGAGCACTTCTGAAAGAAAAGCAGAGGGGCAAAGGTGGGGGCGGACTGAGCAGTGAAGCTGCACACAAAAGGCTGTAGGTGTTGAATGCTGCTGGAGTGGGAATGAGGCAGGGCCTCTGAGGAGTTTAAAGGTTTTACAGGCTGGCGCCAGCCTGTAAATAATCAACTCCCCATCTCTGTTTTAAATAGTCTCAGGGCTTCATCAGGGTTGCTGACTGAAATCAGAGAAATATTGACAAGAGAAGACTAGATAGATTTTTGGATTGAGAAGCAGATCACTCTTCAGGCAAGACTCAAGAAGCTGACAACCAATCTATTTCTCAAGAGCCAGCAACAGAATCTAGGCAAATAACCAGGAAGGAGAAGGTAACAGGAGCAGGATAGCTCAGGTAGAAGTGTCTCTTTGCCATAAAATAGCAAGCTTGAAACCTCCTTTACAACTCCAGGCTGCACACGTTCCAGACCGGCTAACCCATTACTGAGTGGGTAAGTGCACTCAGCGTACCAAGTTGCCAGCTGGTTTGCTGCAGCTATCCAACTGCATGAAAAATAGGAGATTCTAGGACATCAGGGGCTTTGTTCTTTACTATTCAAATGTGGTTCTCTTTTATTTATTTTGTTGAATTAAACATTATTCACTCCTGATATGTGAGCAGCATGGCAAATCACCCAGTCAAAATTGGTTCTTAGGTTTTCTAGATGACAATTACACAAACAACAAAAATCCTTCATAGTTTATGAACCAGGCCTTTGGTAGTCTAAGGGTTACATGTATATAAAGAAATAAAAATGACTAATTTATGGCAGAATCCGAGACCTGGGAGAAGAGACGGTGGAAGAAGATTGGAAGAAATTCAAGATTTATCTACAAAAATATTGTAAATTGTATGAATGTTAAGAAGGATGCTAGAGTATAAACAACTTGGCACCATTAAGCTAGATGAAGTGAATATGAAGATAAGCTAAATTTAAGGAAAGATAAATTTTTGGAAATTTCAGGTTATATTTAAATTTTTAAATTTGAATAAAGGATATCTAAAATCAGAGATATAACATTGGAAAATTAGATAATAAGAAATAGAAATAAGGGGATAAATTTGCTGGAAAAATTTTACAGTCAGGAACGCAGGAGCGGGAGATGTGAGGGAGTCCAAAGAAGTTAAGAAAACTATGTCAAGAGATGTGATATATTGTATTGTTTATTGGTATTGTAATTAAAAATAAAAACTGTTAATAAATATTTATTAAAAAAATAATGACTAATTTATATGAATTGATTGTGAAACTCTCTTGACAGTTAATAAGTAATTGAAAAGCAGAATAATGACTAGCTAAAACACAACCCTTTTATCTCAAAACAGAAATTGTGATTTTTGCTCTTCGTTTCATGTGGTTTGCTCCATATATTCACAAAAATGCATATTTACCTAAAAAGATAAATGGAAGATTTATCCAAGTATACCTTAAGCTCCTTTTTCTAGGAGTTTAGCAACCAATTTAATAATGCACTAAAAAGAAAACTGTGCAATCCTATCCATGTTTACTCTCAGGGGAATGGTTCAATGCCGAATAAGTGCACATAGGATGTGCACTGCCATCTTAAGTTGTTTTGAAAAGTTCACCATTTAAGATACTAAAAGCTTGCAATGTTTGCTACAAAATATACTAAAAGCTCAATATATAGGGCATGGAGGGGAAAATATAGACATGTTTTGCTTATTGCAAACATCATGTGTCATTAGACTATTTTCAATAACATGGAAAGTTGTTACTGGAAGCAATAGCAGTATGGACATATCTAACATAATTCACTAACCAATTTAGATATATTTCTGAAATCAGTTTGATCAAGGTTCTTGGTAGACACTGTTACCACAAGATAATGAGGCCAGGGTTCAAATATTTGTAGACAGATGGTTAATAAACATGGTGACCCCCTTTCTGACTGGATTACAACCAATAATGCTCCAGCCATTATACTAGAAAGTGGGTCAGAGTAGGTTTTAGTAAGCATTTGAATAATCATGGTTCCCAAATGAGTCATTGAAATATAGGTTCTCAAACTGTGGGGTTCATCCTTCTCTGTCTGTCTGTCTGTCTGTCTGTCTCTCTCTCTCTCTCTCTCTCTCTCTCTCTCTCTCTCTCTGGGTGTGTATGTGTGTCAGTCTGTCTGTAGATCTCCAACAGGACACAAAAGAGTTGGATTTTCCCTACCTGTTGCAAAACAAGGAGCTACAGAAGCTGGAGTTTGCTTTATTCTGTATAATCAGCAGATTAGGTGCTCAGGAGGATTCAAAGGAACACAGCAAAAGGCAAAACAGATTCTCCTATGTCTGAATGTACAATACAAATGAAGAACCCACCTCTCTGGTTGAAGTGCTAGCCAAAAAGCAGAAACACTACAACACCACTTCATGCATTGCCCCTTTCTTATCTTGCCTTTTTACTTCTCCATTTGGCTGCATGGAGGAGGGGAACAGCTGAATGAAAGAGAGAAGGGCTTCGCTGCAGCGCAGCTTACAGCTTTCTCCATTCAGTCAAGTAGAATAGATTCAGCAAGAGAGAAGGCGTGTTATACACTAGGGGTTGTACAAAGGGGGTGTCTTCAGAGAAAGGAAAGGCTCTAAAGATGTTGGAGGATAATGTGGCACAGAAACATGTGGCATTAGATTCATCACATCAGTATAACCATTTGAATGCAATAGCTGAGGCAGGAAACTCTCATATAAAGTAAAAATAAGCTAAATTCTGGCTGCTGCAGCAGCAGCCATAGCTCTCCATTTTCCCTTGCCCCCAGAAAGTGGATCAAGCAAATACATGTGGGAGGAGTGCTGCTGCTCCCCCCCCCCCAGTCTTATATTATGTAAGTATGCCTAATAAATGGGCATACAATTCCAAATGTTATATTTCACTACACAGATGTTTGCTGTATGCACGTCTTTATACACAAGATCCAGGCATGCTCACAGGTACCTCTAGGTTGGGAGTTTAAGAAAGGTGAACTAAGTTCATATGTGAGTGAATTCAAAGAGTTTGATAGGTACTACATTATAACCAAATTACTTTTAGTACATCTTACTCACCTTCACATTTTTCCAGGATCTGGACAGTTTCTCCCAGTTCCAGAACCAAGCCTTGTGGGACAGGCCCTCGAAAGCTGCATATAACTGGGGGGGGGGGGGGGGAGAGACAGAAAAAGGTCAGAGGCTGAGTAGCATTATATAGTGCTACATAAAAATAGCAACTACATTCCTGTTTAAATTCCATTTATCTCAAGATCAGCAATGCCTTTGTGTCAAGATATTAGTTATGAATAATATCCCACCTTCATTACAGTCACATGCATTTTTTTTAGTGGACACAACTAATTTTTAGACTCACAAAATAATAATTAATCTAATTCAACAATATAGGCATAGAAATTATTGCTAAAATTCAAATTTGGTGTATACTGTATTCTTTATCAAAATCAAGCATTTAAAAAGGAACGATGTATTATTATATATGCAAAATCCAACAATTGTCTCTTGGTTTGCATTACTAAACTAAATACCTTTAAAACCCTGATTCATGGGCTTAGTGGTTGTGAGGATGAGCCACAGATATGAACTCCCTTCAGTTTTACTTTTGGTTTTCCATTTACTGCTAACCATAGTTTGCTACAATGTCGAAACCAGCAAACTATGGTTTGCATAAGGCTGAATTGTAAACCAGTACTTTGGAGGATCATCTAAATCACACCTTACTAAGAACCTAAGAAAAGCCATGCTAAAGAACTTAAGAAAAGCCATGTCTACGGCCATACTACCCTGAACATGCCTGATCTCGTCTGATCTCAGAAGCTAAGCAGGGTCAGGCCTGGTTAGTTCTTGGATGGAAGACCGCCTGGGAATACCAGGTGCCATAGGCTTGAGAGCCAGTGTAGTGTAGTGGTTAAGAGCGGTAGACTCATAATCTGGGGAACCGGGTTCACGTCTCCGCTCCTCCACATGCAGCTGCTGGGTGACCTTGGGCTAGCCACACTTCTCTGAAGTCTCTCAGCCCCACTCCCCTCACAGAGTGGTTGTTGTGGGGAGGAAGGGAAAGGAGAATGTTAGCTGCTTTGAGACTCCTTCGGGTAGTGATAAAGCGGGATATCAAATCCAAACTCTTCTTCTTCTTCTTCTTCTTCTTCTTCTTCTTCTTCTTCTTCAATCAGTCCAAAGGCTCATCCGGCCACAATATTGTTATCAGTGCAGTCAACTAGATGCTAATGTCAATCCCACAAGAATGACATGAATTGAACAGCACTCTCATAATCTCCAGCAACTAGTATTCAGAAACATACTTCCTCCGATCCTGGAGGTACCGTATTTTTCGCTCTATAGGACGCACTTTTTCCCCTCCAAAAATTAAGGGGAAATGTGTGTGCGTCCTATAGAGCGAATGCAGGCTCCTTGGCTTCAGAGATAGCAAGCCTCCGAAGTGCAGAGGGAGCACTCCCTCCGTGCTCCAGAGGCTTCGCAGTGCTTTCGCTGAAGCCTGGAGAGCAAGAGGGTTCGGTGCGCACTGACCCCTCTCGCTCTCCAGGTTACAGGGACAGCTGCCTGAAGCCTGCGGAGTGCAGCGGGCACTCGCACTGCGCTCCGAAGGCTTCAGGGATAGCCGCCTGAAGCCTGCGGAACGCAGCGCGAGTTCCCGCTGCCCTCCGCAGGCTTCAGGGTCCTTTCACTGAAGCCAGGAGAACAAGACTCTCCTGGTTTCAGCAGAGAGGGAGAGCTGCGCAGCTTTAGCCAAGCGGGAGGAGAAATGGAAGGGGCTCCGTTTCTCCTGCCGCTTTGCTGAAGGGGCGCTGAGCAGAGAAGGGGAGATTTTTTTTTCTTGTTCTCCCACTCTAAAACAAGGTGCGTCCTATGGTCTGGTGCGTCCTATAGAACGAAAAATACGGTAATGACTAGTAGCCATTGATAGCATTATCCTTTATGAATTTGTCTAATCTTTTTTCAAAACTACCCACATTGGTGGCTATTACTATATTTTATGGTTGCAAATTTCTATATGCACTATGGGAATAAATACTTCATTTTGCCTGTTCTGGGGCTTCCAACATTTAGCTTCACTAGGTGTCCATGGGTTTTAGTATTATAAAAAAAACGGGGGAACCACCCTATCTGCTTTCTTCGCACCATGTCTAAATTCATATACCTCTACCATGTTCCTACACTCAACCTTTTTCTAACATTCCCCTTTCACTATTTTTCTGAACTAAAAAGCCTCAAATACTGTAACTTTTCCATACAGAAGAATTATTCTGCACACTTGATTGTTATTATTGTCCTTTTCTGAACCTTTTCCAGCTCTGCAATATCTTTTTTGAGGTGCAGAGTCCAGAACATGATTCAAAGTGTGCTGACACCACAGATCAGAAAGTAATTATGATATTGGCAGTTTTACATTTAATCCTTTTCCTAATAATCTCCAACATGGAATATACTTTTTTTCACAGCTGCTGCATTATAGGTCAGCATTTTCATTGTTATTCACCATGACCCTGAGATCTCTTTCCTGGTTAGTCACTGACAGTTCAGACCCTATTCATGTATATGAAGTTAGGGTTTTTTCTGCCTCAATGTGCGTTAAATTTACACCTGCTTACGTTGGACTTCATTCGCCATTTCAATTCCCATTCATCCAATCCCCTTTTTATTTTAACCACTCTAAACAATTTGGTAACATCAGCAAACATGACTAATTCACTGTGGCTCATCTCTAGCTGCAGAACAAGATATGAGAAAGATAAAAAGCACTATCTCCGCTAGAAATCATTGGAAGGCCTCCAGGTATGTGCATTTGTGTGTCTGTACAACCAGTCCACTAAACACAGCAGTGGACTTCCGACTTCTAAATTCAAAAGTCAGCTCTGCCATGTCTCCATTCATAAGATTACTGTGAAGTTAAGAAGATAACGACTGCATTCAAACGTAACACTAAACTATAGCTTGGCGGTACATGAATAAAAAACAGGCTCATGGGCTTTCCCCTCCAACTCTGCTGTGGCTGCAAAAGAGTAGTTCTGAAGCATCTGCTTTCATTTTCAACTAACCACAGCTTGTTTTATCAAAGCAGCACAAACTGTGGTTGCTGTTAATTACCGTTCAGGTTTATTAAAAATTGTACTTCCCTTGCCACTAAGAAGTCCCAAAGTGATTTAGAAATAAATTAAAATATATATAATAAAACCACATAAACTTGATTAAAAACATGTTTATGTTTGTCCAAAGAAGTCAGAATAAAACCACATTTTGTCCTGATTTGAGACAAAAGGACTAACTGTGATTAGTTGAAAACAGAATAATGTTTCAGATCTTCTTCCCACAACCATGCTGTAGGAAAAGGAGGGGAGGAGGAAGCCCAAGGTTCATGCACGTAGCACTACTCCATGGTTTAAGTGTTACATTCAAATACAGCCCATGACTATAGTCCACAACTATTTAGGAGTATCCTTGTAAACCAAACCAAAATTCAAGGTATGAATGTCCCCTGCTCCATAAACTCAAGGTCTTGTTCCAGCTTCTTAACCTCAGCCATCCTGCTCCAGTTGCCTTCAACCAACCCTTGCCATTCTCCCAACTTCCAAAATCCCAGAAAACAGGAAGGGAACCAGAATGGAAAGCTGGCATCATAAACTGCTTTGCACTATGATTTCATAGAATTGTGATAATAGTGACTGTTCTCTATCTTCCTTCCAGACCTATAGGAAACAACAGGAGCTATTTATAGGATACAACTCAAGTTATTTTGGTACACAGGACTTCAGCCTAGTCCTCAAGATTGCTCCTATGATTAAATCTCAATTAAGCATTTGGAGGGGGGAGGTGGAATCATACCATGTTAACCTTTTATCATTTACTATAAAATTGGCATTCATTTTATACACGTTTAAGTTTGTAGCACTTCAGTCCAAATAATTTAAAGCAGTTACATCTGTGTTCTAATAGTTTTTTTACAATCACATAATTTCTTTCTGGTATAAAATACCTAGAGCCCACAGAAAGTGAAATAATGATGGGTTTATTCAGCCATAAAAAACAGACCTATGCTCCAAGGCAAAGGCTCCCATCAGCTGCATTAGAATCTCTTAACAGATGCAACCATCCAAAAGATCAAATCATACACGACTGCATGTGCTCCAATACAATCATACCCATCAATATTGAAGGGGTACAGTTAGGGTTACCCCAGAAAGTCCTAAAAAAAAAAAAAAAACCTGCTTGTAAAATGTTTTCGGTGCGGCCTGTCTTCTGTGAACTGAATCACACAGGTGCCTTCTGCCCCCCCGGATGGCAGAATAAAACGCTCTTTCTCTGGATTAACCCCTTGGTGTTGTTTGACTCCTTTTGTCTCTGCTTGGGTGCAACAATTATTCCTACCCATGGATTAAAAAGGCTACATATTTCTGGTGCGTTGGCCGGGAATAATCACGTTCCCCGAGATCGAGGGACAAAAAGGTCCAGGGCGTCACTGCAAGGCGAGCAGCTCGGGATCCTGGGTCAACAGTTCCAGCGCGCATCCTGCCAACTTCGTGGGAGGAACTGGCCACCCGTTCCTGAGTGGACACGCGACAAAGTGACGGAGAGAAAGAGCAACGGCCGTGCAGAAAGAAGGTACCTCGAGGAACAAGGTAAGCTCCACAGGGTATAGGTGGGAGCAAGCTCCACAGGGATAGGTGCGAGCAAAAAGTGAGTTTGATCAACTCCGCCAGCAGGGTAGAAGAAGTGCCACTGGTTTTGGTGTTGCTCAGAAAAAGCAGCAAAGGGTGCTGCTGGGCCCCGGTCGAAGTCTAAGCGCTGCCGGTTATGGTTGGTTGTTGGTTTTGTGACCAGAAGAAGCAGTAAAAAAAAAAAAAAAAAGGTGCTCTTGGGCCCCGGTCGAAGTTGTGAAGCACTGCCGGTTGTGGTTTTGGTTTTGTGGTAAAAAAGGGGATTGGGGGAGGTGCATGGGTTTTTCTGAATGTGCGTGTGGGGACACTCCAGTGAATGTTTTGAGTGTGTGGGACGTTGAAAGCAACGTCTGGCCTGTGACTGAGTGGAAAAAAAAAACTTTAGGAGGGCTGAGTGTCCCAGTGTCCCCAGGATCCCAGAGTCATGGGAAATAAAAGCAGTAAAACAATTCTTGAGACACCACTACAGAGCTTTCTGGAAAACTGGAAAAGTGCCACAAAAGCAGAAGAGTGAGGATGTAAACTCAAAAAAAGCAGACTCCAACATTTATGTGAAGTTGACTGGCCTTCGTATTTACCAGAATGGCCTTCTGGAGGATCTTTTGATCCAAACTTGGTCAACATTTTATGGAGTAACGTTTTCAAAGCCCACACAGATCAGATTCCCTATATTTCTATCTGGAAAGCCAATGTGGATCAAAATCCCTCATGGCTTCAGTACAATTACAAGTTAAAAAGCCACCATTTTTGCCAGTCCTAGAAGAGGAGATAATTACCCCACCACCACCATATGCAGCAACTGCGCCAAGGCAACCAAATCTGGGAACAAATAGGGCTGCTTCTCCGCCCAATGCCCAGAATGAGGATCCAAATGAGAAGATTCCCCCCTCTGCCCCTCCCCTACCCCCTTTTGTTTGTTGCAAGCAAGGAAGGTGAAGAGAAAGGTGATGATGATGATGATGAAGACTTCAGAAAAACTCTAGATAAAGAGATAAGATGGACTAGTAAGCAGTTTGACAGAGTGTTCCAGTATGTAGAACCGTTTAAAACAGAACTGGATGTGGCCCCCTGGGTTCTAGAAGCAGCCCAGTGCCAGGATGAGAATTGGAGAAAAAAGCAAAAGGTTTTGAGAACAGCGTGGGACAGGGCAACAAAACATGTAGAGACACTTAAATCTAAGGCTTTGTCCAAACCCACTGTGGTGGCCTCTCTCAGGCAAGTGTATGATCCTTTGGAACAGCCAAATGATCAGGGCGTTAGACCACCAAGGACCTTTACCATTCAACATGTCCCTTTTACAAGCTCCGATATTTGCAATTGGAAAAAATCAAAATCCTTCTTTTGAGGAAAATCCTGCAAAAATAATTAGACTTTTTGAAGGTGTGTTCAAAACCTATATGCCTACTTATGATGATGTAAGTCAGCATTTGGATACAATTCTGACCACTGAGGAGGTTCACAAGGTACCGGTAAATGCCTGTGCCAGGGAACAGCTCAAGGCAGCAAATAATACTGACACTGCAATTGAGGTCTCTTACCCCAGGCAGACCCCCCCTTGGGATTACAATACTACGGAGGGAAGGGCGGCCTTACAGACTTATCACAGAAATGTTTTAGAAGGCATGAGACGGGCAGCGAAAAGGCCTACAAATATGGCGAAATTATCTGAGATTTTTCAGCTGCCCAATGAGCCTCCAGGAGTATTTTTGGAGACATTAAAAAGAGGCATTCCGTAAGTACACCCCCATAGACCCTGATGATGATGCCCAAGAGGTGATTCTAAAAACCACCTTTGTGATGCAAGCAGCTTCTGACATAAGACGTAAAATTCAACTGTTTCTAACATTCATTCATGCAAGTAACAGGACATCAGCTTTTTTTTTTTCCCCCTTGGGCCAGGCGCTTGGAGTAGTTTATCCCTTGGCAGCTATCTCAGAAGGACACTGCTGCATTCAGCCGGCTACTCTGACCTGCTACTGCCTGGAGCCAATTAGGATTTACAGTCAAGCGACATAAACCCAGAAGGCCAAGGGTTACCCACCCCCCTGCCCCAAGCACTAACCTGGAAAAGTGACTTTCTTAAAAAAGCAAGTGAACGCTTTCTGTGAACTTTGTCAAAAGTATTTTTCTTTTTAAGGTGCAATTTTACTCTGAAAAAGGAGCCGCAGCATAACATAGGAACTGATACTTTGAGGAATTTGAAACTTTGCCAGAAGCAAGGAGCGCATTGTTCTTTCTACAGACACTGGCAAATGAACTGAAATTTGCAACATGGCTTAAAGCTCTGAAAAAAATAGAGCAGAAAAAAAGATTTTTTAAAATCTCAGCTGGCAAAAAAACTTAACCCAAGAAAAAAAAAACAAAGGACTGTCAAAATAGGGTTGCCATGTTAACCTCCTGCACTGTTCCATGTGTAAAGTTTTCCTGCCACATACCCTAGAACTATACCTATGTGCAAAATGTTATCTATCAGTGCGCAAGTCGCTGCCGTGTCTGTTTTTCTCTTCTCTTGACAGGTAAACCGGCCAGAGACTGTCCTGTTATCTACAGCTGTTAAGGATGCCGGCATCTGTGACACCTGATCTACACCGGCCCCTTCGACTCACCCCAGACATCGCTCCAGCATTGTTGGAAGGACCCAAGACGCCCAACGCCCACCAGACGCCCCGACGCCCGTGAGATGACCACCCTGCCTTCCTGCATCACACTGACGCTTGGCACGACTCCAGAATCCAGCATGGATTGAAAGAGGACATTTTCACATTTTCTTTTCTTTCCTTTTGCATAACTGAATTTTATTGAAGGTACCTGGGCCTGGTTTGCTTTACGCCACCCCTGCAGAGGAGGGTGTCTAGTGGGTCTTTTCTTTCAGCGTAATTACACCCCAGCCCACTCTCTAGCACTTACCTAAGCCCCTCCCCGTGCATACAATGGCTCAAATACGACTGTGGGTCCCCATGCTGGTATTTCTACTGCCTTTGACCTTTGAAATGCCAATACCACTCACAGTGACCAGACAACTGCTGCAATCGTTGGGGGCACCACACATATAATAAGTGGATTCAGGTTGCTGAGATGGTTGTGTTCTCTGCAAATCGGACCAATTGTGCCGTTTGCACTCTGGCCCCTGTAGATGCTCTGGAAGGAATGCCACTCCTCCCTGTGCCTTGGAATGAATCCTTGGTTACAACTCCACTTGTTGCCTTCCAGCCTCTGGGCAACCATTCTTCTTTATGGAATCATTCCGTCCCTTTCCAGGTTCACAGGATCACTGGCTGCCTTTGTGTCAACAAATCAAGTGATGCTCAGACCTATGTGGGCACTTCCCACTGTGATCGTACCTTCCCAGCCCCAACTAACATGCCTGAGTCCGAGACAGGAACCTTTTCTGGTTCCAATTTGACTGCATGCCTGGCCCGCTTGCTGAGAGGCACCATATCTGCCCATGGTCAGGACGTTTACTGGGTGTGTGGCAGGAAGGCCTATCATGCCCTCCCAAGAGGATGGTATGGGGTCTGTTTTCCAGCCTACTTAATACCCCCCATGTGGATTCCTGACCAGATTGCCTCTGCACCCCCTAGAAGGAGGCGTTCGGCTGACCTGGCAACACTTGCAGGTGGCAGCTCCCAGAATTGGGGCAAAAATCAGTGGCCTCCGGAAAGGATACTGGCCCATTATGCTCCGGCCTCATGGAATTAGGGAGAGAAAATCTCTGGGGCAAGGGGGCCGATCTATAACTTGAACCGCATAATCAGACTCCAGGCAGTGGTAGAGATTGTTGCTAACACAACAGCTACGGCCCTTAGGCTAATTGCCACGCAACTGGATGAAACACGCAATGCGTTTCTCTCAGTCCGATTAGCGTTGGACTTTCTCCTGGCGCAATATGGCGGCTTTTGTGCAGCGTTAAATCTCACGGGTGGGGCCTGTTGCTTTAACATCTCTGATCATGGTGAGGCCATTCGCAATTTGGCAGCAGGACTTGAAACAGTGGCCCATATTCCTACCCAAACCTGGGAGGGCTGGGACATGTCATGGCTTGACTGGTTGCCAAACCTAGGATGGGCAAAAGGCCTGTTTTTGCTGCTGCTTGGCCCACTTTTTATTTTGCTAATTTTTTGCTTTTCTGTACCTTGCTTGCTGCAATGCTTGCATACAATGACACGCAATATGATTTCTCGCATGCTTCGCCCCCAGATTATAGCTCTGACCCGAGAATATCAGCCTGTGCCTTCCTGGGACGAGCCTTTTTGAGAAAAAGGCTGTCCAAATTTGAGAGGTATGGAATGAAGGGGTACAGTTAGGGTTACCCCAGAAAGCCCTAAAAAAACAAAAAACCTGCTTGTAAAATGTTTTCGGTGCGGCTACAATATTAGCATCAGGATTTTATTTTATTACATTATTGACAGAATCCTGCCTATTTTAGAAAAAAAGCACTATAAATGTTGTGTCTCCACTGAAATTCAAAGCAACACCACAAAACTGAGATTACAGATCAAATATTCCTTGATCTCCATCCTTCGAAAATCAACCTGAATTTGGAGCCCTGGCACCACATTTCTAAGTAATCCATTAGCCTGTTGTGTTCAAGTTCAACAAGCCTACACCCCTTTCCTTGGGGGCCCTCTTCTACACACAAATTAAGAAAACACTTTACAACTGCATACAAAAAATAGCACATGGTAGGAAAAGGCCAGCATATTCCTTGGTGCGGATTAAGAAATTGTTGCATACCACAGCCATTTTTAAACATGTTTCAACCTGCAACAGCAATGTTTAAGGTTGGGAAAGTGAAAGTGACCTCTTTCCTAGGGCCAAAATACTTTGAGCTACTTGGCTCTGGTTTCCAGGAGCAGACTTCCATGAGTTGGCTATTTCCCCCTATAAGGGCTCTGCAATTTCTGTTGGAATGTTCCTGTTCATGGCTCTAGCCAGCTAGATATGCTTTATTCCAGCCATTGTTTAGCACTGCAGAATTTTTGGAAAACAACTCAGAGACTGACTTGTATTCAGTGTGAGTGAAGTGCTGTACAGTGGTACCTCAGGTTACATATGCTTCAGGTTACAGACTCCGCTAACCCAGATATAGTACCTTGGGTTAAGAACCTTGCTTCAGGATGAGAACAGAAATTGTGCTCCGGCAGTGCAGCAGCAGCGGGAGGCCCCATTAGCTAAAGTGGTGCTTCAGGTTAAGAACAGTTTCAGGTTAAGAACAGACCTCCAGAACGAATTAAGTACTTAACCTGAGGTACCACTGTAATATGCCATTTTCTCCCAGTCACAGCCCCTTCTAACCTGCAGTATGGTCAATGAACTGCATTTGCTTTGGAATGAGCAATAGCAAGGTAATTTAAGAACACTAAATAAGAACAGAGCAAGAAAAAGAGTAAGAAGCTTTCTCTTTGGGGACACCCAGCCAGATGGGTGGGGTATAAACAATAAAATTATTATTGTTGTTGTAAACAAAAGCCTGCAGTTACAATTCCTTAAAACAGAACCCATGAACCTTTATCAGACATATGAGCCAAAACAAGAAGAAGAAGAAGAAGAAGAAGAAGAAGAAGAAGAAGAAGAAGAAGAAGAAGAAGAAGAAGAGTTTGGATTTGATATCCCGCTTTATCACTACCCGAAGGAGTCTCAAAGCGGCTAACAATCTCCTTTCCCTTCCTCCCCCACAACAAACACTCTGTGAGGTGAGTGGGGCTGAGAGACTTCAGAGAAGTGTGATTAGCCCAAGGTCACCCAGCAGCTGTATGTGGAGGAGTGGGGAATCGAACCCAGTTCACCAGATTACGAGTCCACCACTCTTAACCACTACACCACACTGGCTCAAACAAAAGAATGGTGGCATCTTAACAAACCTAACAACACTTCACATTATACCTGCTTGGTTCTTACCAGGCAGCAGTTATGCTACCTCACATCAGATCCCGAGACAAACATCTTGCATCCAAGCTGCTTCTAACATTTAACTCAAAACTCCCTCCCTCTGCTCCATGTCTCTCTTTGTCCTAAACTGCTGTTTCTTTACTCAGGGCTCATCCACCCAGGTTTTCTAGACACAGATCATTTGGGTGGAGTGGTGGTTGTGCATGTGTGACATCACACATGCACTACCCCCCCCCAACCTGGACAGACTGCTTTGGCCCGCCATCCCCCGACCGCTTAAACTTTTTATGCAGCCGAGAGGCTGAGGCCACTTCCTCCCCCTCTGTGAGGCTTGCCAAGGCGCTTTAGCACTTTCCTCTGAGATCAACAGGACACCTTCTCAGAATGCACTCTGGAGGTCCACAAAAGGACATGCCTTGAGGGCCATGTGTTGGACTACCATGATTTATTAAGTATGTTAGCCACATCTAAATTTGGTAGAATTAATACTACTGAGATGAAGGCTGCTTTTCTATGTAAAGAAGGAAACAATGAACACTATCTGCCTTGAGATGCAGCATAGCCCTGATATGGGGTTTGATACGGGGATCAGAGAGTGATGAATTATCACAGACATTGATGTCCATATTTAACCAGGAAAATCCACAGATCTTAATACCCCTACAGTGGTACTTTGTGTTACGTACCATCCCCCTTACGAATGCTGCAGGTTATGCATTCCGCTAACCCGGAAGTAGATGCCCCTTCTTGCAACTTTTACCCTGGGATGCGAGCGGAAGTTGCGCTCCAGTGGCGCGCGGCAGCAGGAGGCGCCATTAGAGAAAGTGTGCCTCATGTTACAAGCAGTTTCCTGTTACGAACAGACCTCCGGAATGGATTAAGTACGTAACACGAGGTACCACTGTATTTCATATTATTTAAAAACTTTAGATGAGCCATAGACCAGATTCTTGGCAATGCTGTGTTGCACCTTCACTCCATGCACATATTTAGTACAACTCCTCTGTAGTTCAAAACCCTGTTTTTCATTGCAACATGAATCTTGTCTTGTCCTTGATATTGTCTCACTGTATCTGCATCTAAGTCTCTCTAGACTCTACACCATCTGTACAAACCCCTTTTAACATGTGCATAGGCCAAATGGCCTTTCAATTTTGGTCATGCTAAAAATAAACACCTTTGACTTGTTTCACTTGCTAAGCCCAGCTTCAGATATTGAGAACAAAATGTCAACGTCACCAAAATGTCATTGCTAGCATGCCAGGGTCTCACTGGTACAGGTGTATTGTTTGGAAGCAGCCACCGTGTGACTTCCACATTTAAAAAACTCTTTGATGGTTCCATCATTCTTTAGGCACTACAGAGAGGGTGCCTGCAAAAGACTGCACAAGGCTCTTTTAAAATAGGTTTTGTAACTGTCACATGTTTGGTTTTACTGACTGCCATTTAGACTCTGTTTATTGTACCTTTTGGAAGTTTGGTGGTTTATATTCAACTGTATTATTTTTGTTCTCTGCCTTGAGGATTTTGAATTTAAAACTCTGAATCCCAGACAGATAGGTGGAAGATGAGGATATCAATAGCTACTAGTCACAATGCCTATGTTACCTCTAGTATCACAGTCAGTATGCCACTAATTTGATGAGAAGCACAAGTCGGAGTGTGCTTTTGTGCTCATGTCTGCCTTGCTGTCCTCTCAAAGGTATATGTTTGGCCACTCTAGGAAACAGAATACACAGGGATAGAACTATAGGAAGTTGCCTTATAACGAAACAAATCATTAGTCCATCTACAGGCTACAATGACTGGCTGCAGGTCTCCAGGGTTTCAGTCAGGAGTCTCTCTCAGAGAACTACCTGAAGATGGCAGGATTGAACTTGTGGCCTCCTTCATGCAAAGCAGATGCTCGATGACTGAGTTTACGGCCCTCTGGTCTAAGCTAAACAGGCCTCTGGTCTGATCAGATCCTGCTTATGTGTTTCCCTTGGGCATCTGGTTGGCCACTGTGAGAACAGGATGCTATATTACAGGCTTCCTCAACCTCGGCCCTCCAAATGTTTTGAGACTACAATTCCCATAACCACTGGTCCTGCTAGCGACCACTGGTCCTGCTAGCGAGGGATCATGGGAGTTGTAGGCCAAAAGCATCTGGAGGGCCAAGGTTGAGGAAGCTTGCTGTATTAGATAGGTCATAGGTCTGATACAGCAGCCTCTTCTTACCTTCTTGTCCAGAGGTGCTGAATGTGGGCTTCCTACATCCACATGGCTGTTTAAACCATTTTAGCTACATATTATGCTTGTAATAGGTAAGGCCAGCCTCAGGTCTAAATTTGGCACAGCATCCAGTCTGCCAAGCTAAAAGACTGGTCTTAGTTTGGTCTGAGTTTGAAAGTGAACACAGTAATGAGGAAAGAGATTCTGAGGCTCATGTTCACCCTACGCTTCAATGTGTGCTTTAAATTGCAAGCTGAATGCAGCAATCCTATACCCACGTACATGGGAGCCAACACTTATGAAAATCAATGGGATGTTCCGAGTAGACAGATAAAGGATTGTACTGTTAGTTGCTCTCAATTATGATCTACATATGTAATTGACACTTCAGAATTTGATATGGAACTATCAGCATATACAGGATCTTCATGCTACTCTTTCAAATCTCTATATAGCCAAATGTTTGGATAATCTATAGTAAAAACCCAAACTATACTCCAAAGTATGGATAATCTATAGCAAATTTTAATGCGGAATTCTCATAACCTATCCTATTCAAAGCACAGTGACTCCCATGGCAATCAACTTTTCTCTATTTTGTTCATATTTCACATGATATATTACATATTTTGAATAGGTTCATACCACTAAGATAATTACACGTTCTACGTAAATAGGAACAACGCTACTACTTACTCAAGCATTCTTGTAAAGCCTCTCCTCCTTCCGAAGGGGAGGGATTGTGAGCGGGAGCCGCGCTTCGCAGGGGGCGTTCCGGCCCCTGACCTGCCATCGTTGCTGGCGCGCCACGCCTCCCAGATGGGCACCCAATCGGGTACCAGCTCAGGGGTGTGGTTTAACCGCTCAAATGCGGCCGCGCCAGCTCTCGCCTCCATTGTGCTGCTGATTTCCTCGAGTCACCCACCCACCACTCTCTTTAGTGTGTAGCTTCTCGCTTGACCTTGCTATGGACCCATGGTTGGTCGCCCGGGTTGCCCAGGGGGCCTGGTAGGAGTTTTTTCCAATTGGCAAATTGGCATTGGCCTCTTGGTTTTTTTCACCTACCTCATAGCAATCATCACAACTTTCTTGGTGTTTGGCGGTTAGGCATTGGAATGTGTTGTTGGTGTATGGAAGGGCAAGGTGTGGCCATCGCCTACTCCTTCACTTATGGGTATTCCGTTAAAGGAATCCGGCGATTGTGGATCCTGTCCGATGCCCTGTGTGGCTGGGGGCCATGGCACGACCCCCGGTGACATCAGGGGAGAGCTTATAGTTGTATTTGCATCAACAGGCTCCCCCTACTGGTGGTTAACCCTCGTCAGACTCACCCCTCTCCGAGTGGGTGGAGTCAAAATTTGCTGTTGTCCAATGCCTAATCCAATACCTCTCACATGCTGTAATCAATAAAGTTGTGGCCTTTTCTAGCCCATTAACCTAATATACTGTGTCCACGTGTCTTTATTATTCCCAAGCAGGGGGCGGGTCCTCGAATCACAAAGATTATGTTTAGGGAAAAGACTGATGTGCAAGTCAGGTATTGTAGACAGAACACAAAATTGAAATGAACTAATATTTTCAAGTTGTTCAAAAAATGTGGGCTATTTGAACAACCACTGGAGAACCCAAATATTCTTCCACAATTATTTGATGAACTGAAATGCTGCAGGGTTGTCTATAACAAAATTTAATTAAGAGTAGACCATTGAAATTAATGGACTTGTTAGTTTTCTCCGTTAATTTCAAAAGGCTTATTCTGAGTATGAATAACACTGGATACAACCCAGAGTAGAAATACAGCCACCAACTGAAGCTACTATGCAACTGTGTTTGCTCTTTGGCGCTAACACCTGCCAGCAGCACCCATTTTACTGACCATCACAGGCAACATAACAATGTCTACAACAAAACTCAAATTGTAGAAAGGCAATCATATAATCTCACTACATTGCAGGAGAGTCCCAGACCAGCACACTATTAGAGAAAACTCCTGACATACTTCCTCCGAATAACGTCTGTGTCCTCTGCCCCACTTACCCACTAAGGAATTCAGACACAGAACATCGCAAGTGGTTTATGCAAGAAAATGTTGCACTGTAGAATGCTCCTGTTCAGGATCCCAGCCAGTCATTTCCTCTTGCAGGGTGCTCAATTACATCCCCCAGGTTTTCTATGCCCCCCCACCCTCATCCAGCTAGAATTCCACAACCACCAAGCAAGCTTCTCATTGGGCCATTTTGGGTTCCACCCCCTTCTTTTAAAAATCTTCAGTTTTCTTCAAACCTGCGGATACTTACCTCTTGTACATGGATAAGAGAGCAAGTATCACAATGGCATTATCACCACAATGGCATGTATTTAGAACATTGTGTGATTTATTTATTTATGTATTTATTTAAATTGAATTATATTGATTTTACTGTTTTGGTGCATGCCACCCTGAACAACTTTGGGAGGAATGGTAGAATAACTATCTAATAACAAATAATAATACACAAGCATTTACTATCCGAACTGTCTTCCAAAGCTGCTCACATCAAGAGAAAGAGAGGGAGAGGCTTACAAACGAAAAAAAGACAAGACACACAAAGAAAGGGGAGTGGAAGGAAAAGCTAGATGAGAAAAATCAGTTATTAAATCAGTTATTCATGGCCAGAACAGAGTGATGAGATGCAAGTAGACATTTTTACCAAGCTGAACAAGCACAACACACACACACACACACATTATATATATATATAACTCGTATGTAGCTAGTTGCAAAATGTAAGCTAATTGTTAACTGCACTGAATTATGTAATGTAATGATCCATTAACTCTCTTAAAAATAGCAAGATTATATTTAAGCTACCAAATAAAATTTATATTAAAAAGAATTAAAGAGTATATTCTTGGCAATTTGTATAAGGGTTCCAATGGGACCAGTGGGAGGTTCCTCCCTGCCCAGAAAAAACCCCTTGGGTCATCAAATACTTACCAGGAGGTTGAGAAAATGCAAGGAGACCAGTCCTGCCGCTACCAACAGAAATATGCTTAAATTGGGGGCAGGTTCGAATCCCCGCGACGGGGTGCGCTCCCGCTGCTCGGTCCCAGCGCCTGCCAACCTAGCAGTTCGAAAGCACCTCCGGGTGCAAGTAGATAAATAGGGACCGCTTACCGGCGGGAAGGTAAACGGCGTTTCCGTGTGCGGCTCTGGCTCGCCAGAGCAGCGATGTCACGCTGGCCACGTGACCTGGAAGTGTCTCCGGACAGCGCTGGCCCCCGGCCTATAGAGTGAGATGGGCGCACAACTCCAGAGTCTGGCAAGACTGGCCCGTACGGGCAGGGGTACCTTTACCTTTACCTTTACCTTTACGAAGAGCCTACAATTACTAGTAGAGTAGCTACTCAGGTTTGACACTCTGCTAACCTTTGCTTAAATCTTCTGTAGCCAACTAGTAGTATAAAAGCAATTATAACTTTCCCATTACATTTCTATCCCACCTTTTCTCCAAGCAGCTTAAGGCAGTATATATGGTACTTTCCCCATTTATCGTCATAATAACTCTATGAAGTAGATTTAACTAAAAGAAAGTGAAGGGCCCAAGGTCACGCAGGGAGCTTCAAGGCTGAGAGAGGATTTAAAAGTGAGTCTTCAGGAATCCTTGTCCAATACATGTCCACCCACTATACTACACAGTGTTTTCACACATTCTGAGTTTAATTATACCCCCTAGGCTAGGTGCAAAATTAACTATAGAAAACATAACACTATGGGCAGTATCTATCAAAGTGGTAGATACTTCCCTCCATTTTACTCTCCCTGTGCACCTCCCCAGAAATTTTTGCCCGCCCCCCCCACCCTTGAATTCCCCCCCACCCGGTTCTGCCACTGCCAACTGAGGGGACAGCCAATGATACTCCCGCAGATGATCCCAGTGATCAAGTTGGGATATAAGGGTTTAGGTGGTCCAAAAGATAATTTGCACCTAAACTGTTCAAAACTTTATAAATGGATACAGCAACCTTAAATCTGGTTTGGCGGTAGCTGGGCAGCAGTTATGCCACTACATCTCAACTAGCCTAAATTTACCTGAAGAAAACACTCAAAAGGAGTGTAAGCTTCTTACAATAAATATATGCTTCCAAGAGCTTGGAGTAGGGTACCCAATTACATTTATTTATGTTTATTGAAAGGTTGTAAAACCACCTTTCAAAGTAGCACACAGAATAACTGCATAACACAACAATATGTCATTAGATCCTGTCCCCTACTATGTCCGATAAAAAAGAATGTTTTCAAAATGCAGAAAATATTCCAGTCTCAGACACTTAAAACCCTTATGTAATAAAGGGTTTCTTGTATTTTTCTGTGCTGAATTAACTCTTACAAGTTCACATTTTCCCTTTCTGATGAGCTATTTTAAGCACACACAAACACACAAAAAGGAGGGGGGAAAAAACAAACACAAGGGGGCTCTAATACCCTTCCACATGTTCAAATGGATAAAAGATAAATGCTTGTTTTTTTTAAAAAAAAAAACTTACAGGAATACCTACAATTACAGTGTCCAGAGGAGTAGCCATATTAGTACACTGAACCAAAAACAAGTCATATGTCAACTTAAGGACTTACAAATTTATTATGATGTAAAATTTCATGGACTACAGTTCCTGCATCTGTTGATATGGAATATAGTCCACAGAAGCTAGTGCCAGAACAAATAATAATCCCTAAAGTACCTGTGTTCCCCATCTCCAATTTTAAATGCTTAACATAAATCAGGAATTGCTGAGTACTCTTCCCCAAAACTTGCTTTCCAACCTGGCAGAGCTCAGCCATAGAACATGCCAATAATAAACTAAAGGTAAAGGTAAAGGGACCCCTGACCATTAGGTCCAGTCATGGCCAACTCTGGGGTTGCGACACTCATCTCGCTTTATTGGCTGAGGGAGCCGGCGTACAGCTTCCGGGTCATGTGGCCAGCATAACTAAGCCGCTTCTGGCGAACCAGAACAGTGCACAGAAACACCGTTTACCTTCCCGCCAGAGCGGTACCTATTTATCTACTTGTGCTTTTGAACTGCTAGGTTGGCAGGAGCAGGGACTGAGCAACGGGAGCTCACCCCGTCACGGGGATTTGAACTGCCGACCTTCTGATCAGCAAGTCCTAGGCTCTGTGGTTTAACCCACAGTGCCACCCGCGTCCAATAATAAACTAAGGGGTCTCTAAACATGGACATAAGGGACGCAGGTGGCGCTGTGGGTAAAAGCCTCAGCGCCTAGGGCTTGCCGATCGAAAGGTCAGCGGTTCGAATCCCTGCGGCGGGGTGCGCTCCCGTCGTTCGGTCCCAGCGCCTGCCAACCTAGCAGTTCGAAAGCACCCCTGGGTGCAAGTAGATAAATAGGGACCGCTTACTAGCGGGAAGGTAAACGGCGTTTCCGTGTGCGGCTCTGGCTCGCCAGAGCAGCGATGTCACGCTGGCCACGTGACCCGGAAGTGTCTCCGGACAGCGCTGGCCCCTGGCCTCTTAAGTGAGATGGGCGCACAACCCCAGAGTCTGTCAAGACTGGCCCGTACGGGCAGGGGTACCTTTACCTTTACCTTAAACATGGACATAGCCAGGATTTGGGGGGGGGGCAGGTATTATGTCAGGGGGGGGGGTTAGAACAAAGTTATTTGTGACACAATTGGTCAATTAGTTAAACCTTTTTATTTACTTATTTTATTTGGGGGGGGCAGCTGCCCCCCTGCCCCCCTCTTCCTACGCCCATGTCTCTAAGCATATAAGAATCATAGCTGTCAACTTACAGATTTGAAAATAAGGGACCAGCAGCCTCAAAAATAAGGGATCAGTAGCCAAAATTAGGGATTTTCAGAGCACAGGTATGTTCAATTTCTGAGCCCCTCTGAGCCAAAGGCAGAAAGCCCAGCCAGCAGCCAAACGAAGCCTCAAGCGGTGGTTCCCACAGCGCAGCAACCCGGCAAAGGGGATGCAGCAAGGAAAACCACCGTCATCTCTCCGCTGGGAAGCACTGAGTAAAGGCGAGTGCCCAGGCAACGCGGCCGATTTGATCAGCACAAGGAATGCAAGCTCCACCCCCCAGTCGCTCTTAGACTCCTTATTGGGTGAGCAACGCAGCCAAGCAACACAGTTGGAGCCTCCCTCCTCCCTAGCCGGCAGGGAGGGAGGGAGAGGAGCTGCTTCCTTTTAAACCCGGGAAATTTAAGGGACATCATCAATAAGGGGCAGCAGCGAGACATGGCTCTGGGATAAGGGACTTTCCCGCCAAATAAGGGACGGTTGACAGCTATGATAAGAATACCAGACTTCAAAAAGTACACGTAAAAAAAGATCTCCATCACCACAGTTGAGTAAGGCTTGTATTCCAATTCTCTCTTCATAATCCCAAGTAGCCTGAGCTAAAAACATCAATCTCTTCACATTTTAAAACAAGCAACTGCTCACAGCAGAACTCTGCAACTGAAGATGGACATTCTTCATGCATTAACAACTCATTACTAACCTTTGCTAATGACTGAGCCTCAGGGCAAGCAAGAGCCTGACAAGAGATAAGAGCTTGTTCTAATGCTGTTGCAATTAACTGGATTTCAGTTACTCTGGAAAGATGAAGGCATTGTTTACAAAACAAAGCACGAGACTTCTGGCAGGAAGCCTTTCTCCATTTTGGGTGGAAGTATTGCAAGCAATTTACACAACCGTGGAAGTTTATGCCACAGGAGGGTTTTTTTTAGTCTTTAAGGTGCCATAAGACTCTTTGCTGTTTTTACTGCAAGCTACTCCTCTGGAAATAAGCCACAGATGTAATCTGAAAGCTGATGAAGCCCCACATGCTCCTGGAAACGATGCCTTATGAGGAACGGCTAAGGGAGCTGGGCATGTTTAGCCTGGAGAAGAGGCGGTTAAGGGGTGATATGATAAAGGTAAAGGTAAAGGTACCCCTGCCCGTACGGGCCAGTCTTGACAGACTCTGGGGTTGTGCGCCCATCTCACTTAAGAGGCCAGGGGCCAGCGCTGTCCGGAGACACTTCCGGGTCACGTGGCCAGCGTGACATCGCTGCTCTGGCGAGCCAGAGCCGCACACGGAAACGCCGTTTACCTTCCCGCTGGTAAGCGGCCCCTATTTATCTACTTGCACCCGGAGGTGCTTTCGAACTGCTAGGTTGGCAGGCGCTGGGACCGAGCAGCGGGAGCGCACCCCGCCGCAGGGATTCGAACCGCCGACCTTTCGATCGGCAAGTCCTAGGCGCTGAGGCTTTAACCCACAGCGCCACCTGCGTCCTTGGGTGATATGATAGCCATGTTCAAATATATAAAAGGATGTCACATAGAGGAGGGAGAAAGGTGGTTTTCTGCTGCTCCAGAGAAGCGGACACGGAGCAATGGATCCAAACTACAAGAAAGAAGATTCCACCTAAACATTAGGAAGAACTTCCTGACAGTAAGAGCTGCTCAACAGTGGAATTTGCTGCCAAGGAGTGTGGTGGAGTCTCCTTCTTTGGAGGTCTTTAAGCAGAGGCTTGACAACCATATGTCAGGAGTGCTCTGATGGTGTTTCCTGCTTGGCAGGGGGTTGGACTCGATGGCCCTTGTGGTCTCTTCCAACTCTATGATTCTATGATTCTATTTTTAAGGGGTAGGTTCACATGAGACCATGCTACAAATCGAGGGCTGGAAACTTATCACTTGGGTCATGTAGTACTCCCTTGAACAGATTAATTATCTGGAAATTTGAACCAGATATAAACATCTGAAAATGAACTTATAGTTCCTGAAAAGGCATTTTCTAAAATGTAATTGATAAGGCAGAGGTGGAAAAGGCAGAAGTTGTTTTGAGTTTGTAGGTGAACGAGAGAAGCAGGTTCTGGGTTGCTAATGTTGTTTTGTGACTACTTCTACTTACTTGCAGACGAACTAAGTATCAAACACACACCATTAAGTTTCCAGTGCCCTGTGCTTCAAAAAGAAACAAACCTTGTAAAATGCAAAAGTTCTTAGAAAGGGAAAACACAAAAGAACATTTAAATATAAATAATATTTACATTTATATATATAAGTAATATTTTAATTTTGGGAGGCTTGCTTATTGGTGCATGGTACTAACACACAGTTAGTAAAGGGAGTATGATAAACAGGTTTTCTAGATATGGTATTGTAGAATGTGAGTTTGAAGTTGAGCAGGGGTTGCCACCCTATAAGGAAGAGGGGGGACATTTTGAATTTTGAGGATGCTGGGGGTTCCAGTCACAAAATAGCTGCATTGGGGGCATGGCATAACACTAAATTAGAGGGAACACAATCATGGTGAAACTTTCCCCTTAACTATTTCTTTATGAAAAAGGCTTACCTATTGAGTTTTTGCCTATAAAGTGAGGCAACAAGCATTAAAGGGGAGGTGGGAAACAACAGCTCTTTGGGACCCCAGGGATTTCTACTGCCTGGTGTCTAAACAACTCACATCAATATGAAACCACTGGTAGGGTCAGGAGAATCTGTGCAAGATCTGGATCATTGTCTGGGTAACATGGTAGACAATGAGGGTGAATGAACTGAACTGGAACTCTGTGAATGTGGAGGCACTATGGGTTGGTGGCTCCCATGTCTGGGAGATTGGCTTGTTCTGGGTGGGATTTCACTCCCTCTGAAATAACAAGTTCAGAGTTTGAGGGTACTCCTTGATCCATCTTTGTCCTTGGAGGCTCAGGTTGCCTCAATGGTTAGAAGTATCTTTTACCAGCAGTATATAAATTGTTATAAACGAAGAAACATTTTAAGCACCCCAGAAAAAGCCACCCACAAAACATTAAACATTTTAGATCACTTTACTATGCAACAAAAAGTTGCAATTTGAATGCTAACTTGCAATTATATAAGACAGTACTGTAAAACATTAGTTTCTCTATACCAAGATATAAATTTAATGAGCAATCCTGTTCATGTTTATTCAGAGGAAAGCCTGTGTGTAATAGACAAGACAAACATGCGCAGGATTGCAATCTAAAATGCAGGCATTTTGGCTTAATATTTTATTGTTTTGTCAAGAAAATACATCATAAGTTATCCTAGTTTAATATCAACGTGAGCTATAATATAATACCTGTACCTATGTAAACTAAAACAATGCAGTGCTCTAGACTTAAAGAACACTGAATTACAAATGCATAGCCAAGATTCATTTAGACATCCATTACTAGGACTACTCTCATCTTGATCACCATTGTAGAGAAGATGTAAACTTCAGCTCTACAAAACAAGTGCTTTTGTATTTAACTTTTAAAAGGTGGAGGAGGTGAAACATATCCAAAGACCTAGAAAGAGATGTGGCTCACAAGAATAGATCAAGCATCCTCTTTCCTCTACTGACCAATCATTTGAGGAACTCAAAAGCAGAGCATACCAGCATGGTTATTCATCAACAATAATAGATCTAAATTCATTAGTTTTTCTGATCACCTTTTGAAGCCATCCCAGTAGATTCAATAATTTTGCACTGTGTAGAGTAATCTAAATGGGTAAATGCAAAATTATCCACCTGCTAAGATTTCCAAGTAGGGATCAACCAAGTTTTCCTGAGTATTTTGAAATATGCATTTTCAGTGGAGAATTTCTTTCTACTTAAAAAGTAAACACAAAGTCCTATTTTCAGAGGCCTATGCAGAAAGACCTAAGATGTAAGCCACAAGGTCCAAGGAAGCTAGCAAATCTTAATGGGGAAGACCATGACCCAAAGGATCTAGTTTTTGGATGTATCTGTTTCACATACAGCTGCCTATAACACAGAGTATGGGAGTTTCAAAAATATCTGTGGTGTGGCACAGAGATCAGATGTTCAAAGAAAAGTCAAACACTCCCCTGGGCTAGTGCAAGCCTCTTAGGTAATCTTAAAAAGTCTTTGGAACCAAGCCTAGGAAAGGATGCAGACCTTGAGCTTAGGTAAAGGTAAAGGTACCCCTGCCCGTACGGGCCAGTCTTGACAGACTCTGGGGTTGTGCGCCCATCTCACTTAAGAGGCCAGGGGCTAGCGCTGTCCGGAGACACTTCCGGGTCACGTGGCCAGCGTGACATCGCTGCTCTGGCGAGCCAGAGCCGCACACGGAAACGCCGTTTACCTTCCCGCTGGTAAGCGGCCCCTATTTATCTACTTGCACCCGGAGGTGCTTTCGAACTGCTAGGTTGGCAGGCGCTGGGACCGAGCAGCGGGAGCGCACCCCGCCGCAGGGATTCGAACCGCCGCAAGTCCTAGGCGCTGAGGCTTTAACCCACAGTGCCACCTGCGTCCCTCGACCTTGAGCTTACTTCATAGTAAAAAAGAAGAAGCCTAGAAATGCTTCCTTTTCCATATGCAGTTGAAACTCCTCTCCATCCTATCCCTCTGTCATACTCATTTTCTATATGAACAGTTGAAAAAGAAGACTATTCATTCATGCAATTCCCATACCTTCAATCTGAAATGAGAATAGTCCAGTAACAGCTGCAAAATGCACCTTGGCTCATTGTGTAGCTCAACACTTAGCAGTTGAAATCATATGTGGGGGTAATATTTATCTTTATATATCAAAACAGGTTTTATGTTTCAGAAGGAAGTCAGACACTTTTTCATTACAAGCTCATTCACTTGAATCTTAACTGCCCTAATTTGAAAAGAACGGCGTTCATAATCACAGAATGTGGTGTTCCTCTTTCCCAGTCCCTTGCCCTCCTTGAGTTGGGGGACCTGTGGGAATGGTAAAAGGGGCTGCAGATGGAAGGAGGAGTTGGCATAAATTGTTCACTCAGGTGTGCAATTTTGGATGCTAGGCATTGTGAATATATGTCCACATTAAAAATATCATGTCTTAAACTTCCAAGCTAATAACCATTGCTAACATACATTTTTTACATATAAATTTGAAATATTAAATGAATTTACAACCTCTCCAAAGGGAGCCAGGGGCATATATAAATAATACAATTTAATTAAAACAATTTAAAACAGCACTATAATGTATGGAAGAATGCAGTTAAAGCCAGCAGCATAAAAACTTCAGAAAACTATCAACCAAAGCCTGGATAAATAAGGAAGCATTACATATGGCCCAGATGCAGGTGAAAAGGGAGATTGCCTGTTTTCTGTTAGGGGGGGTTTATAAAAAACATCAGCAATGTAAAGTATGGGGGAAAGATTTTTGTTCAGCAGCAATCAAATTATACAGACCAGTACATTTTTTGCTGAGTTCTGAGAATTCATTTCTGACCCTTTAGTACAGCCTAAACCAGAGATTGTAGAAAGCTAGAAACTGATGGCTTTGCTAGACTCTCTTACAACACATAGTATTAATTTGAAACTGAAATCATTTTTCAGAAGTCAACAGTGTTTAATGGGGGAGGGCTGGGAAGGATAGTTAGATTCCTAGAGGATATTGGTATAGTCTCTGTGCTGTATGGAGAGTAAGAAACAAAGCAGGGATAATTTAAAAACAAAGAAAAGGGCACAAAAGTGAGAATTTCAGCCTCCAAAGCTACTAGAGAATCTTTAACACTGCATTGCAACATGAGACAGTAAAAAGAATAGTACACCAAAATTCAACAGCTGCCCATCCATCTTGAGAAAAATGTTTCTAAATACCGTGGACTAACTTTTTAGATTTAGTATTTATTGGGGCTGTTGAAAATAAATTGTATATTTAAACTATGGCTTTAATCACTGGTTATTCTCTTTTATGAATGCCAATTATTAACTGTTTGTGGGCTGAAAGAAGCAGTATGATGTTTAGTCCTCAATATCTTTTTGACTACCTTATGTTAAAACTACCATGGTCATCATTGGTAGGAATTTCTCAATTTTTATTTTCTTGATTTTAGCCTTTAGTTGCAATAACAGTTTGTCTTATAGCGTTATTACTGTGCTGACTAATGTCACACTGTACAATTCATTATGCTATAGTTATGCTTCCTGCTCATCCTGCATGCTTCCTAAAGTTCAGCTGTTGCATTAAAAACTGCATCTCCTTGGTATTAGTACATCCTGGATTTTTCTATTATTATAAAACAGAGGATATTTAAATATGAATGATTACATGTGATTAACCATTTACTGGGTAATAAACAGTACATGATATTGATGCTCTAAATCAATATGGAAACATTTACATAGCCAAAAAATATAATTTACCTAAGCAAATCTTCAGGAATACACACAGAAACCAAGTGGGGGGGGGGATCAGGGGAAAAGAAGTCATCTGATCTGCTAAACCTACAGCACACGACATCATAATTTTGATTCTCTTCTGCCACCTGCACCACAGCAGCATTCGGTGTTTGCGTTTTAAAACCACCATCTGAAACAAGAGTACGTTGAAAGAGAACCCAAAACTAAGGACACCAGTCCCAAAAATAAACTAAAACATGCATATATTAATAAAAATAGGCCTTTTAATTTTATATAGGGGTGGATATCCGTGTTAGTTGATAAGACCAGCCTAAAGTATTATATTCGCCGTAGTTTTGTATCCGTAGGCCAAAGGACTTTTTGTTGTTTGCACGTTATTGGGTTTTTTTTTTAAGTGTAGCAAGTTGCGTTTGGGTTATCCAGCGACTGACTCAGAGCAGGTGCGTGATTGGCGCCCCCTAACGACTGTACAGTCCTAATTCCTCATCTTCAACCCTCACAAGAGCGTCCTAGACCACCGATAAAAAGACGGGCTTTGCACGAATTAAGTGTGTTTAAAAAAAGATGGGACTGGGTTCCTGCTTATTTCCTGAACACTGGCTAAGGCAGCCTGCATTTCACCCCTCCACAAATACGCGAATACACCACACGGCTGATTTTTCTATCCACTCCAGCTGCTACGACACTGGAGCCAGAAGCCTACCCGGATTCCTCCCACAGCGGACCCCACCGACAGCACCGATGTCCATCTTTATTTCTGAAACGCAACCTGTTCAACCAACGCGGAAAATAAAAGGGCTCCCCCCCCCCTTCTCTTATCCTCCCGCCACAGCCGCTTTATTCTCATTCCATCTTGCGATGGAAGAGCAAAGAAGCCTAATGGGGAGCAGAGAGAGAGAGAGAGAGATACGGGCTGCAGCAGAGAGACGAATAACGCTGCACACGCCACGGTTTCCCAAAAGGAAGAGAGAGAGAGAGAGAGAGAGGCGCGCATGGCTGCTCAAGCCATCCAACAGCAGCAACCCCGCATTTTCTCCGACACCCCCGACACCATCCCCAAAACGCCATTTTCTGACAAAGAATCAAGTTGGGCTCGCCGAGACACACACACACACACACACACACAGACACAGAGCGCCTCAAAAGTGCAAGGCGGAGGCAAGGCGCGCAACAGGGAATACGCATCAACGCCGCCAACTACCCCGCCCCCGCACTGGGAATTGTCATTATTCTACCTCGGGAGAGGCAACATCCCCTCCCCACCGACCACCCCAGCGCGCCGCGGGGCGGGGGGGGGGGTAGGGAAGAGAAGGAGCGGGGCCCGAAGGAGAAGTGCCCCGGCGGCACCTACCCACGCCGTATTTTTCCTCCTCCGTCGGGGTCCACATGCTGCCGCCCCCGCCGGGTGCGCTCCTGCAGCCGGCTGCCCCCTGCCAGAGCGGCGGCGGCGGCGGCGGCGCTCCGGAGCCGCGGTGCTCATGGGCGAGCGGTGGCGGCTTCTCCTGGTGTGCCCGGGGACGCTGCTCCGCACAGCCCCCCGGGCACCGCGGCTGGGGCGGCGGCGACGTCTTCCCGTCTTCCCACAGGCCAGGCAGGTGCGCGGGGCGGCTGCAGGCGGAGGAGGGCGAGGGGAAGCAGAAGCGCCTCTTCCCTGGAGAGGCAGCGGCAGAGTCCTCAGCGCAGGGCTCTCTCTCCCCCACCCCGCTCTCAGGTCGGCTCTCCTCCGCCTTTAATCCAGGGCGGCCCTTTCCCTTCTCCCGGCCTCCCCTTCTGAATAAGGCACCGGCAGTCCCTCCGCCGCCTCCTCAGCTGCCTCCGCCGCTGCTGTTGTTGTCGCCACCGCCGCCGCCGCCGCCGTAGCTGCTGAAGGGCTCGCGCGCCCACCCACTTGCCAGGCGGGCGCATGCGCGGATGCTTTCGGTGCCAGCCTTCCCGCGCGGCCTCGGCCAGCCTCTCCTCAGGTACCTGCTGGCGAGGAGAGGAGCGGGAGGGAGGGCGCGCGAGGGCGCCTTCCCCGAAGAAGCGCTTCTGCCTCGGAGGCACCGACGACGCCACCGTGAGGTAAGCTGGCGGCCGGGTGAACCGTTAAAAATCTATTGCCCTCCCTTCACAGACATCATATGCACAAGACTTCGTCTCCTTATGTACTGTACAAGCGAGCCAATGGAACACAGATTTGGGGAGGCGGGGGAGGAAAGAGAAATTAATTCAGGACATTTGTTTGTCGTGGCAAATCCTTAGATTGCAAAAGTTGGCGGGGCTTTCCTTAAATGTCACTCTAGGTGATAGCAATGCATCTTTTAAACCCTTGTGGGGAAATGCTGCGCAGCACAATTACCTGAATTTCCAGGCTGGCCCTAAGAGGAATAAAAGGAAAAGGGTCTCTTCGACAGGGCGGGAAGGGGTAAAACTACTTGCCTGAGGTGCTGTGGCAGCACAGGTGCCACTGGCATAGCCAGTGAAAACACCCTCTGTGTGTGATAGAGCGAAACTCACCAACCAATGTCTAGAGAGAAACTGGGCACTCACAGTGGACTGCCACTGAACAGAGTGCCAGCGCAGCGCTTAGTGTCTGGCATAAGAGCATAGCTGCTGGCATAGCAATGAACAGAGTATGGTTTGGAATAGCAGCATCTGGAATATATGGACAGAACAACAGCAGGCGCAACAAGAAGAGGAGTTCATAATACAGTGTGTGGAATGGGGCTTGGATGAAATGACAAGGTCAGATGTGAAAGAATGGCTAATCTAGAATAAAATTGTGGGAACTGATGAAGAATGCATGAGTAGTATTAAGTGTAATGAAAGCATCTGGAGTGGAACCTCAGTGTGGTTGAGGGAATATGAGGAGCAATGATGGTTTGTAGAGTGACTCATAGGATTTTCAATGGTGCTGCCATGGTAAAGCTTATCTAGAAAACCATTATATTGGAGTTCTGAAATGGAATCCGAGAAAAATAGCAGGATATATACGGTGGACTAACATTTGAATGGTAATTTCCAGTGTGATATGATTGTTGAATGTCAGCGTTTGTAGAGTGGTGATGCCTATGAAATAATGGACATCTTTTTTGGAAGAATGACATCTGGGCTTATAACAACATAATGAAATGTCAGGATCCAGAAGAGGGTGACAATAGAGTGGTAGGCTGTAGATTGGAAGAGCAGGGATATGACTGGATGTAGAATAAGGCAAATGATGACAGGATCTACAGTGGATTAATAAATTATAGTGTAGAAACAGTGTCATCAAGGGTGAAATTCTATGGCACCAAGTGGGATAACAGTGGAATAATAATAGCATCTGTAATTGAAATTACAGGCATTCTGTAGTATCCTACCACACAAGAAGAATTGGGGTTCAGGATTCCTTAATCTGGGTTTTTAGATTATGGATTGTGTTTTTCTAATAATAAATGTTTTTTTTAAAAAAAGTAGTGGCAACATGCTGATATATAATGACATGCCCTCATCTCCAGCTTTCTGATTCCAAAAACTTGCCAAATTGGTCTGCTGGAATATCTACACTGCCTGCCATCCAATCTACACACAGTTATTATGACTGTACATAAAGCTTGACTTTATGAGGAAAATCTGCAGTTCTGTAAATCAATAGCCATAGTCATAAATAAAATAAAATATACAGTATTTAAACATCAAATAAACAGGGTCAGGAAGCCTTAATTCCTTGTCACCAAAATGTTCTTTGTTCCTGTTACCGCTTCCTACCTTGCCAATACAGCTCTCTCATATAATGCACATTATTTTTCAAGCTCCATACATTGTGCACCATCTAACTAGAAATAAAACAAAAACAGGTGCAGTGGAAGAAGGAACACCTAGAATTTTCCATCGACACTCATAATATATTTTATAAATGCCTGGCACTGAACTGGCCCAGGCCCAGTCACTAGTCTGTTCCACTAACAGTGGACCTTTAATAGAATAAAACAGCAATAGTAGACTCCTACCCTCTTTTTCAGAGTGCTCTAAATGTTGAAGGATGACATCCATTAAGCCTGAGCCTATGAATGTTTTCTTTATCAAAAGTAAGGCCTACTGAGTTCAGTGGAATTTACTCCCTTATAACAGTTCTTCGGATTGCAGCCTTAATCTTTTGGAAGCTGTGTCAAGCTCTAACAGTGATTTCTGAGTGCAATGCCACCAGCACCAGAGTTATTTTCTCTGCAGATGTGTATGTTTCAGAAACATAAGGAGTGGCCTAGCAAAGGAGCTAGAGGACCTTTAACTGTGGTCATCAGTCAGACAAGATAAGGCTTGTTGTTTGCATTAATAACTGCACAAATGTGATTAAGGTGGCCAAGTCTGCTGACGATACTAAATTGTTTAGGCTCATTAAAACAAAGAGAGATTGTGAAGAGCTCCAAAAGGACATCTCAAAAATGAGTGACTGCGCAGTAGATATAATAATAATAATAATAATAATAATAATAATAATAATTTATTATTTATACCCCGCCCATCTGGCTGGGCCTCCCCAGCCACTCTGGGCGGCTTCCATAGAAACCAAAAATACAGTAAAATATCACACGTTTAAAACTTCCCTGAACAGGGCTGCCTTAAGATGTCTTCTGAATGTCAGTTGTTTATCGCTTTGACATCTGCTGGAAGGGCGTTCCACAGGGTGGGTGCCACTACCGAGAAGGCCCTCTGCCTGGTTCCCTGTAGCTTTGCTTCTCACAATGAGGGAACCGCCAGAAGGCCCTCGGCGTCCGGGCAGAATGATGGGGGTGGAGACGCTCCTTCAGGTATACTGGACCGAGGCCATTTAGGGCTTTAAAGGTCAGCACCAACACTTTGAATTGTGCTCGGAAACATACTGGGAGCCAATGTAGGTCTTTCAAGACCGGTGTTATATGGTCTTGGCGGCCACCTCCAGTCACCAGTCTAGCTGCCGCATTCTGGATTAGTTGTAGTTTCCGAGTCACCTTCAAAGGTAGCCCCACGTAGAGTGCATTGCAGTAGTCCAAGCGGGAGATAACCAGAGCATGCACCACTCTGGCGAGACAGTCCGCAGGCAGATAGGGTCTCAGCCTACGTACCAGATGGAGCTGGTAAACAGCTGCCCTGGACACAGATTTGACCTGTGCCTCCATGGACAGCTGTGAGTCCAAAATGACTCCCAGGCTGCGCACCTGGTCCTTCAGGGGCACAGTTATCCCATTCAGGACCAGGGAATCCTCCACACCTGCCCACCTCCTGTCCCCCCAAAACAGTACTTCTGTCTTGTCAGGATTCAACCTCAATCTGTTAGCCGCCATCCATCCTCCAACCGCCTCCAGACACTCACACAGGTCCTTCACTGCCTTCACTGGTTCTGATTTAAAAGAGAGGTAGAGCTGGGTATCATGCGCATACTGATGAACACCCAGCCCAAACCTCCTGATGGCAAATGCCTGATGGCAAATGCAAGTGTAAACAATGCATGTCAGGGCAAAAAAATCTGTTTCACATATACACACATGGGATCTCAAAGGATGGTGATTGACCAGGTATGAGACCTTGGGATCATAATGGATAGCTTCATGAAGATGTTGATCTTGTGTATGGCAGTTGTGGAAAAAAAGTAAATTCCATGCTAAGGATCATTATGAAAGGGATTGAAATAAAACTATTGATATCATAATGCCATTATACACATCTATGGTGTGAACACATTTGTAATACTGTGTACCATTCTGGTAATCTCACCTCAAAAAGAATATTGTAGAGTTGGAAAAGGTTCAGAAAAGAGGAACCAAAATGATCAACGAGATAGAGCAACTCCCCTTTGAGGAAAAGTTGCAGCATTTGGAACTTTGTAAAAAGAGGTGACAAGATAGAAGTTTATTTCATTGTGTGTGCCATGGAGAAGATGGATAGAGAAAAGTTTATATCCTCATAACTCTAGAACTTGTTGAAATGCTGAATGTTGAAAGATTCAGGGCAGGTAAAAGAAAGTGCTTCTTCGCACAGCATAGAGTTAAACTATGGAACTCACTCCCACGGGAGGTAGTGGTGGCCACCAAATTGAATGACTTTAAAAGAGGAATGGCCAAATTAATTGATGTTAAATCTATCACTGGCTGCTAGCCATGATGACTATGCTCTGCCTCCACAGTCAGAGGTGGTATGCTTCTGAACTAGTTGCTAGAAACAGCAGGAGGTGAGAGTGCTCTTGTGCTCAGCTCTTGCTAGTGGGTTTCCCACAGGTATCTGGTTGATTACTGTGAGAAGAGGATGCTGGATTTGTTGGGGCTGGTGCCTGATAGAGAAAGGCTCTTCTTGCGTTAACTTTTTTTTGGTGTTATCTATAATCTTTAGAGCTTTCACATTATTACACTTGTTATGTGGTGTGGTGCCAGTGTGGTGTAGTGATTAATAGCGGTAGTCTCGTAATCTGGGGAACCGGGTTCGCGTCTCCGCTCCTTCACATGCAGCTGCTGGGTGACCGTGGGCTAGTCACACTTCTCTGAAGTCTCTCAGCCCCACTCACCTCACAGAGTGTTTGTTGTGGGGGAGGAAGGGAAAGGAGAATGTTAGCCGCTTTGAGACTCCTTAGGGTAGTGGTAAAGCGGGATATCAAATCCAAACTCTTCTTCTTCTAGCCTGCTCTTAAGCTCTAGTAAATGCAGTTCTTAAATTATGAGAGAAAGGGTATGGGACCCTTTAATGAAATCCAAAAGGCCAGACCCTACACCACCCCTGGCACCCCTGTATTTTAGCCACTGATTAGAGTCAAAGCTTTTGATGAATAATTGGTTTGGGTCTGATCCAAAGATCTTGTATCATTGATCAGTTGTTGAGAGGGGATGTGTGGATCCATTCTTCTGTCCCTGATTATCAACACTTCCAGAGCTGAAAGTGATGAGTCAGTTCAGAGCAGCTCTCAAAGTTTGGCATAAAATCACCATCACCATTATCATCTAGTTGCTCTCATCATGGGTCAGATTTGCTGAGAATTTTTACTAGGTCAGCAGCAATATTTTTGGCCTCCTAGTGTGCCATCTTTTAACAGCAACAAAAAAAATAAAGTCTTGCATACCAAAGGAGAATTATAAAGGATGCCAATATCAGAAAAATTGATGGAGATGGAAAAACATAGCATGCTAGTGAAGCAAGGGGAAAGCATTGTTCCTGAGAATGGCTTTCATCCCACACAAAGGCAGTTGTGAAGATGGGCCTCCCATCTGTCCCTGACACAACATAAAGAGGAGTATGAAGTGGATCTCAAAGTTCAGGTAATGTTTATGTAGTTATTGAAATAACATTAAACTGCATAATCCAGATGTTGTGTAAAAGACCACACAGTGGCCTGCTCAGAGGTTAAGTGTGGGCAGCAGGTCAGACAGTAAGACAAATCCTTGAAGCTCCCTGCTAGTTCTTCATGTGCAGACCAATACAGTCAAATAATAACAAACCCACAGCCATTCAGTACTGCTGATAGAAACAAGAAAATAAAAAAATATGATTTCAGCCAATGCCTGCTGGTTTCAGACTAGCAACCAGCAGGGTTGTTTGTTTGTTTTGCACTGTAGCTTCTGAGCTAACTCATTGTGAATAAAAAAGATGCATGCGAAGTTTATTTAAGCAATGGGAATTTCAGCAGCAGAGTCCATATAGCTTTATTATAAGTATAATTATGTAAATGTGTTTAGGATTGACTAAGGCACATAAGTGTTTTTACTCACTCCAGATTTTACCACTCTCACACCTTTGAGTGCAATCCAGGGTCTGAAGAAAGTTGGGCAAAGAAATAGAAATAAGTATAGAAATAACTAATTGTGGCTAGACACCATTATTCCCTGTGCCTTTTTACTGCTGCTGCTGTTCTCCTAGGTGACTTCAGCATCAACTGAATCACACTGGATGCTTGATAGATCAAAGTGACCTCCAACAAGGACTTGACATCTTCCTTCTCTTTATCCCTGCCAGGGTTGCTATTTGCAACCATGGTGTTAAATCTACATTTGTCAAGATACTCCAACTTGTTGAATAGAACTCCAATAACACCCAGAATAGTTATTGATCCTTGAGCTTACTCAAGAATACAAGGCTATTCATACATAGAGCGCTACTCACGAACAGTGTTTTTGTCAATCTTGCTTACGATTTTCTTCCATTTGCAACTAATACCAAATATGAAATAAGCATGTTTGAATTCTATTACAAAACTTCTATTAAACAGTGTTATTTCTCAACTATGCCTGTACTTTCTGAAATATAAAAGCTTTTTTGCAGTATTACATTGGATACAGAGGGCAGAAATAGAATCATCTGGAGGCTGTTTTGCCCATCCCACCCATTAGGCACTCATTTGAGAGCTATTTTGTCCAGAGGCTGATGTGGGGAGGACAGAAGTGGAATCACCTGGAAAATACATTATTTCAAACATGTAAAATGCAAATAAGAATTGCAACGAGACTTTTTGCTACATTGATCATTAAGCAATATGAACCAGATGTGGAAAAATTTCAATCCCCTAACTTTGGTATTCTGATACCAGTCGTTAACACCAATCGTGAAAATGCTTAACCATGCACTTATTGATTTAACTGGGCTTGTGCATAAATAGATGGGGTGTGTGTTATAATGTTGGCTTTTAAATTCTCCTTATTACAGAAAAGACCAATTATGCATCCTCTAATAAGTGTTTTATTTTAATGCTAATTCTAGTTTCATCTTTGACCCCTTTATACCAGATAGCATATTGATAGATATAGATTAGATACTTTGTTATTTATATTTAATTAAGTTGCATTTAATACTGTACCACAACAGTATATTCTCTAATTTATTGTATAAGGATTATACTCATTATATATCTACTTTTACTAAATTCTGTAACATTTTTTTCCCATTTTGAATACTGTAAAATTTGCTCAGTAGTTATTTTAGAAACCCAATTTAGATACATATACTATATCCCCCCAGCATATATGTTCTGCATTTATATAATGAACAGAATGAAGGGTACAGAGCTCAATGAGGTTGCTGTGGAAACCTATTCTGAATCTTTGTGCTGTGCTATGTCCTATATCATTTAGATTTGAAATGCAGTCCAGTTTAGTAGATCTGCTGAAAAGTGCAAGATCCCATATTTGTGCAGAATTGACTTTAATTAATATGGTTCTACTGTAATCAACCAAATTTTCTAAGACACTGAATTTTAAAAAATATTTTGTTGCTATTACCAAGTTTGAGCAAATTAGTACTTATTTCTTAATTAAAGAAAGATTTGGATATTAATAACTTTCCGCCATTCTGTAAAGATACTTCACGCTCTGGCAAGCCTCTGGTATTTTGCTCATTCCTTCATTTCAGCTAACAAGGTTCAGAATTGACAAAGGAATATTTGTTTTGGTTTTCTCACTGCCCACTATTTGCTCTCATCAGCTGTTTTGTCCAAGCCTTCATGGAGTTCAGTCTTACTGTCAGCCTGATGAAGACACTCCATGTAGCACCATTGGTGCCCACATGCTTGAGGTGATAGGCAATTTTGTTTACCTGGACTCCTCCATAACCAGCAACCTCCCCACAACTCTGAGATGGACAAGCATATTGGCAAGGGAGCTATGGCTTGCCTCTCTGAAAGGGTATGGGATAATGTTATGCTAATGACGAATACCAAGATGAAGGTCAGGCTTGCGGCTGAGATGTGAGGAAGTTAACCTGCCAGGAGCAACACCTCAATGCCTTCCACATGCACAGTGTCAGGAAGATTTTGGGCATCACGTGGCAGGACAACCTCTCAAAGATGTGCTCTCCCAAGCCCATATCCCCAGCATGTTCACACTTTCTTAGTGATGTCTAAGCTTCCTTGGTCATGTCCACATAATGAAAGATGGCAGGATCCCAAAGATGTGCTCCATGAGGAGCTGGCTTCAGGCACCAGGCCCATTGGTGGACTGACTCTGCATTACAAAGATGTCTGCAAACATGACATGAAGCTTGGCAACATTAACCTCACTGTGTGGGAATCTCTTGCAGATGACCACAGTGCCTGGAGACAGTCAGTCAAGTTGTGTATCCACAGCAGTGACCAGAGAAGGAATGATTGCTGGGAGGATCGCAGAGAGAAGAAACACCATGGTCCACCTGCGTCAACACAACCAGACACCTTCATATGTCCCAGTTGCAACGAAGCATGACTCTCCCGTATTGGTGTCTACAGCCACAGTAGGCACTGTAACTCTCCAACAGTTTTACCCAAAGGCACACTCTTCCTGAGACAGACATATGCCAGTCAACTCTTTGTTCTTCTGAAAGGCTGCACTTCCTTAATATTTATTTAATTTAAAACAAGAATTTTGGGATTGATTTCAGATTTCTGAGAATACAAACAAACTTGAGTTCTAGAATGTCCTTTGCTTATAGTTCCAACACTACCTTCTACCACTTAAAATAGTGTGTATTGTAAAGATGCCACCACCAATGCAATTTCCATGTCTCAGAGGGCTGGATCACATCAGTATCGGTGCCACTGAATTTATTCCACATTGATTTAGTAGTGTGCCACACATGTGAATCATAGCAGGGAATACAGAAAATAAATTTTATTTTCAGCACAAAATCAAGCAATCTCCAGGCACTAGTAGCTGTGTAATATAGGATTTTGCTATTTAGAGACATGGTGTTGAACTGTACTGTAAAGATGCAGCAGGTGTATTGAATTTTGCAGTGGATGCAAAGGTCACATAAAAATATTTTCTCATTTTTGTGCTGTCACTTGTGCCTCTCTCTTTCACATGTTAGTCACAGCAGTCTTGCTCCTAAATTAAATATTCCATGGTAGTTATTTTTAGATAAATTCTTCATTATCCTGGCTAGTACCCTGAATGTAGAAGCAAAACCATTCTCTAAGACCCTAGACTACCAAAATAAAACTGTTAGCTGTATAAATAATTTGTGTACCAATTTCACCAGCTCTCACAGAAATTATAGAAAAGAAAAGCAGCATAGAGCTCTTTGCAATAATTATTTTCAGGGTAAAACCACAAGGAGCTGTCCCTGGTGCTGGTGTGCACTAAGTTACTAGTGACTTCACCGAATATGTAACAAACCAATGCTGTGTATGTTAATTCTGCTACTTTGATGGAAATGGAACAAACAAACAAATAAGAGCAACGCATAATCTAATTGGGCAGAACCTTTAGGAAATTCTTATGTATTCCTGGGATCAGATATAGGCCTTCTGTGTTGCTACATACAAAATATTAATAAATGAGCAAAAACATATTTTCCTGCAATAGTAAAAAAACCATGTTATTATTTGAAAAAGGCGTGTCTTTATATTATGTGAAATGTGGCTGATTTTTTTAAAAGAAGCTTACTATTATCTTGATACGATAATTGGCTCCTTCAAAATTTATTGATTGGCTTGATTGATCAAGAGCACTGATTTAAGCAGCATGTGGCCACCATTGGATCCAACCTTCCTTTTTGAATCCTGCACATAGTGACTAATAGGAATTAAAATATATTTAAAGCATCCAAGGCCAAGATAAAGCCCATATGGAATATAATTAATGGCATCCAATTAACCCATCATACTTAGTCATGACTGACTTAAGTATTGATTTCTACTTTGATTAGGCCAGATGTGGAGGTTAAATGATTATGTCCATTTTAAAAATTTGTTAATATTGTATTTAGTGGATGATGAAGAAAATGAGGTGGGGTTGTTGTTGTTTTTACATATTTTCTAAAATTCAAAATTAAGGGTTGTCCTGTTCCTGCCAGAAGGTTTGCTTGCACAACAGAACTTCCACTGCCTCTCTCATCTTTCCCCTTTCATCCCTTGAGCCCCCTCCCTAAACATGCTTCAGAAGGTTGGAGAAACCCCCAGAACAGATTTGGGGTGTGCTTGGGGGAGGAAAGGGAAGTTCCATTTCATCAGAGCAAATTCTTGTGTGAAAAACAAAACCCAAAACTTCCACTGCTGCAGTAGTTTGTATTTGAGTGAAATCTTTTATTATCAAAGATATCTACAATTTGATTCAGATGCACCTATAGTAAATAACTACTCTATCAACAGAAGGAGATAGTATGTCACAACAGTGCAGCCTCAGCAGTAATTAGGCATCAAAACATTTAGATGACCCCTGAACTAAAAACTGGAAATTTGGTATAGACCTATAATCAGCTAATCTGTAGTCTTGAAATAAGAAAGTTCTGTAAGAATTAAAGACATTTCTGCTGTGGAACAGCAAGAATTCCCAAATATTCTGAATCACTTGATGATTCTATTGAGGGAAAACAACCCGGATTGAAAATGACTACTACAAAATAATAATTCTGCACTTTGAAGTTGAAACAGATGTTGTAAATGAATGTAACAATACCTCCTGCAGGGCCATTTTACACTTAGATCCCACTATCCGAATGCAATATGTTATCAGCAAATCATTAGTTAGGTGAGCATTTGCATTACAAGTCAACAATTTCCATTGAATCCTACAGGGAAATTTCTAATGCGTTCCTGACCACAGAGTTTTGACCTCAAAATGATGAAAAAACCCAGGAAATCCTCAAACCTTGCAAAAGGCAAGCAAAGAAGGAAAGAATGCTCTCTTATTTGTCCAATCTCTCCCCCTTCCCCCTCCTCCTGCAATGGTTTCTGGCGAAATGGTTGCCACGGACCAGCAAAATGCAAAAAGGTAAGGCTTGTTTAAAGTTGCTTGTTTACAGTGCTACACACAGGTCCAGCTGTTTGGATATTTCAATCTGCAGAGTGTATGGATTGCTTGTGTTTAGATAGGTGAATTGTCCTATAATGAGCGTTTGGATAGTGGGACCCACGTATATGAATTTGTCTTACTCAGGGATGGCCCACTGAAGGACATTTTCAGTAGAGGTAATACTGGGTGAGAGTTCCTTTGGGATAGGCAAATAAAGCAAATGGCACTGGGATAATTGGGAGGATTGTAGAATAGATAGGAAAGAAGAAATGGGCACTAGAGCTTCTGGAGAGATCTAGAAACTAGTGATGAAAGAGACTGTGCTGTAGGGTAATACTTCAGTCTTTTACTGGTCATTCAGTCCAGGTTCTCTGTCACAGGCTCTACGAGTGTTTCAGGTTTTGCTGTACTGTTAAATCAATAAGAGTTTGGAGAATGAAAATGTAGCGGTTGTTACCCTAATTATGGTGGGATATATTTTAGCAATCCATCAATATAGTGGTGTGTAGAGAGGCCATAAAACAAAACTTGAAGTGGATTTTGGAGTTCTGCTCATGTGGAAATACCTGAGGGATCTAAAGTGAATCCAAAGGTCTTTTGATAACGCTGGAGGAACTTCACTAGTCTATGAGAAGCATACATCTCTTCCCTCCATTTGTTGGAGAGTCAGCTTTTGAAGATAACCTCTTACAGAGATAGCTTTCCCTGGTGCAAATGCAGGGTGCTGAGTCTTTCCCCCCACCCTGACACTGTTTTCCCCCCAGTTGGCCTCTGAGACTTGAAGTAATTTCTGGAAGGGGGGGAAATGGCTGGGAGAAACATGGGCAGGGGTTCAGCTCAGCACCTTCTGCCTCCCCATGCTGCCCCTCAACACATGCTCCCATTCACTGTATGTATAAGAATTTTGTACAGTCTGTGGTCTGTTGTAGAGACTGTACCATAATGACTACCTCGCCTCTCAGAACAGTTCCAGAAAGTATTTGCACATACCCATCACCCAGAACTTGCACACAGCCTTTGCTGATCCCTGTGCTGATGTCTACTTCCCCAGATGGCACATTTGGATAAGGGTCACCAGTGCGTCCACAGAAGCCTGTCCTCTTACTCACAGGGTCCCCCCACTACCTTTACAGAAATTAGGCTTGAAAGAAGCATTCAATTGTAGTAAGTAGAATGGGTTGTGTTTGGTTGTAGGATGTGTGTGGTGCCCACAACAGTTTATCGTGGTTGCAGATGTGCCTATGGGTCCAAAAAGATTTCCAACCCCAGGTCTAGGATGTTGAAAGAAATTCAAATAAGGAAAGAATGCATTCAATTTTTTGCATAGTATTTCAAGAGAGGGGAATTAGTTTGATAATTTTTGTGCACCTTTGTTTTACCTCTAGTGTTAAAACTTGACAGAAAGCTATAACACTGGAAGCTGACTTACAGAAGGTCAGACTATTTGGCCATCTAGCCCAGTACTGTCTACTCTAACTAGCAGTAGCTAGTTTATAGATTGGGTGAGGGTGGGGAACCATAGGTATGAAATAATTGAATTTAATAACTTATTAATATATCATATCATGTAGTTATATCATGCCCTTCTGCTAGTGAGTGCAAGATAGTATACATAGTTCCACACATGAAATTTTGACCTTATAACAAGCTGTAAGGTAGGTTAGGCTGAAAGATAGTGACAGGCCCAAAGTAACCCAGAGTGCTTTTTGGCCAAATGGGGATTTTGGAGAAAGGAATAACTGGAGGGCACCAAACACGAAGAAAGGAGCAGACCTCCAGTTATACCCAAGTGAGTATGACTGAGCCCAGATCATTTCAAATAGAACTCTTTGAAGGCCTTCTTAGACCCAGTTAGTTGTATTCTCCAAATTTTGTTGCACAAGAAACAAATGACAAGACTAGATTTAAATCTAAATTCAAAGCTATATACACCATGTAGCCCCAGACTAATGGTAATTTCCAAAGCAATTGGTGATATTTTAAGTGGAATGTAACAAATTTCCACTGAGCTGTGCAAGCTTCCCATGTGAGCCTAAGTAGTTCTTTGGATTCTGGCCAAAATTTCTAGTAATAATTCCCTGCACATTTATTAAAAACCTTTAAGTACAAATTAATTCCAGTATCCAACACTTCTTGGGACACAAGAACAATGTTAAAGTCTTATGCAGAGTAGCTCTCTCCATATGTTTTCCTTGATTATTCACAACTGTCATTGATAGCTCTTTTAGCTATCGATTATTCCCAGTACAGTATGTGAAATGGAAGTCACACCTATCTAGCAGGATGGAATCTGAAACCAATATTCTGTCTCAGAGTGCAAGGTAACTTGAACTGAGCCATGGTGGTGGAAGTTGACAGTTCTATGTTTCTGAAACTGGTGGTAGAGCCAGGTTCAGGGAAACTCCTGTTGGCTTGGGCAGGTGGTACTACTTTGCCTACACTGCCTGCCTGTGTGCTTTCTTGCTTTCTTCTTGCTTAACCAGTGTCATATACAGTATATAAACATGTGGGGGGAGGGGGTAAATTTAAACAGTTGTAACAAAAGTGACAAACGTTTTGCATACTCTCTGCTCCAAATGAATCCAAATGAAAATGACCCTTAAATGCATATGCAGAAGTCCAGCTGCTTTCAACTGTGAATTATTTTTGCATAACTGTACATTAGATTGCAGCCTAGAAATACTATATAAATTGTTGATTACAACAAAAGGAACAAGAACAAAACTGAAAATAAACAGTTTTATACTTTTGACCCTTTCAATTTGTATTATATCTGAGAAACATCATGAAGAATTTAGAGAAACATGACATACCAGCACATATTTATTGCTTAGAAAGATTTTCTTGTTAATGTATGGGTTTTATTTCTGTCTAAAGTTGGTTTTCCCTGGAGCAAGGTCAATATGTCAATTTGCTGTGAGATTGCTTGACCTTATTAGCCTGAGTTCACTCATAACAGCTGTTCCTTGTTACCTTCTAGAGAATACCATCTACAATTACAGCATTAAAGGAAAATGTAAGGATTGAAACTCATATAGGGGCTGATTGGGAGCAGTTGCAAAGAGTATTTTAGTTAATAGGTCATCTTTTACTATCCTTAACCATATTTCAACCTGTCAAACTCTTAATTTCCTTCAGGAGAATCTGGTTGTCCTTAGGGAATAGTTTAGCATATGTGCCACTTGTCATATTTGCAGGTAATAGTGGCTGTGCACTTTTTCTGCAGTGAAGAAACAGGGTGTAGTTAATGGTTCCTTTGAAGATGGAGTGATTGGCCTTTGCAAAACTGAGACAGATAAACCTAAAGTAATGCCATTATTTGATTAAATCTGATCATTACTTATGGACTTAAATGACTTCTTTATATGGGAAGTTATCCTAAGGTAGCAGTTCCTTAATTTCTTTAGGTATAAAGGCCATTATAGCTAGTGGCTAGAGAATTCAACCTGAGGAACCCGAGTTCAAGTTCTGCCTCTGCTGTTGAAATTGGTGAAGACGAGCTGTAGCTCCGTGATAGAACATCTGCCTTGCCTGCAGAAGGTCCCAGCTTCAACCGCAGACATCTCCAAGCAGGGCTAAGAGACACCCCCCGTCTGAAACCCTGATGATCAGTGTAGACAGTTTCGAGCTAGATAGGCCAATGGTCTGACTTGGTATAAGGCAGCTTCTTATGGTCCAGTGTATGGTTTCGGGTCTATCACTATCTCACTGCCTCATTAGTTCTCCATCTATAAAATGTGAATAAAAGCCACCTACCTCAGAATGAAATGTATTTGATTTTTTTGTGGGAGAATAAAGTGAATTACAGGATAAAGCTAGCTGGAAGTTAAGAACCTGGGCCTTTTATTCATTACGTAAAGCAAAGTGTCCCCAAATGACATACATGGCAGAAATGGAAGTTGATGGCATTTTAAACCCACAGTGGCCTTCTGAGTATTAGAATTCTGGCTTGACCGCTAAAATAGAGAAATGGTTGGTTTCTTTTCTGGATGAAATGTCATCTATTCCCTTCCACTCACACAGCACTATGAGTTGTATTCATGGAAGGGCACTCTATATGAGGTGTACTGAGCTCTTTCCCTTAACCCTCAGGTGGGTACATGGGTGTCAGGTTAAATGTAATCCACTTTGCCATCACCATGAAGGGATGTGTCCTAGAGGCCTGGAAAGGAGTGGAACCCCTGAATATGTCTATGTGAGGCCTGGAAAGGGCTTGCATTAGTGATAGTCATATTAATGGTAGCACCTAGCCACATTGTATATATACCACAATATGTGTACAGTGGGGGGAAGTGGAAAGGGAAGTAAAGAATTGTACACAAAGTTCGAAGCTGAATGAACAGAGATATTAAAAGGATTTTTGTGTGAGTGTAGATATATAAAATATGTATAATTAAGAGGTTGACAGCATTAGAGTGACATACTTTACTACTAAATTACGACTTTCATTTATGTTTGGGAAGGCATACATTGGATTGGTCTCTTAGAGATTTGTGTTCTATTTCTAAGGGAAGCTTTCTGTGGCACAACTCTCCAGTCAAATATGGGGTGGGGAATTACTTAGTTAAACTCTTTCACAGTTGCTCACTTGCCAATATGTGTGTAGTGTGTGTGTGTGTGTGTGTGTGTGTGTGTGTTTCACCACTTTTTTGGCTGATAGGTCCCCAAAGCAGTAAGTGACAGATTATTGCATTTAGTGATGTTAAATTATCGGGAATAATCTTTTGGAGAATATTCTCGAGAATATTCTCGATTAATGAAAATATTACAGAATTTTCATCTAAAATAGTAGAATATTCATTTTAATGCATTGAAAATGATATAATTAGTTAATATACATGTTTATTCATGGGTAAACTTGTTCAGATGGCAACCAAAAACTGCACAGATACTTTTATTCAATGGGACAATGCAGTGAATTCACATTCTTTGATTTTTTTGCACCAAACTTGAAATTGAAAATTCAACGTGAATGATTCATGTTAATCAGTAAGCCTGCCACTAACCGTATATTTACCATTAACTTTGAATTCTAATTATGTTGTATATGCATGAAATGTAGCTTTTAAAGTAAAAGGAATATAAAAAACCCTCAGGTCCGCTACATGAGTACGTTCTTTAATAAGCATATCTACATGGTACAGTATTTTCAGTGCAACACTAATAAAATCAATATAAAGTTTAAAATAAATGCTATTATTTCCAGAAAACACAAATAATCAGTAATGGCAAGTAACATAACATCAGAAATGCAAATTACTATCTGTTTAGACAAGTAAGGCAACACACAACATATTTATCGTTATCACTGATAAATTGTCACATGAAATAAATTTATTTTAAAAATAGGCTTTAAGGCCACTTCACATGCGGTTGGTTACACATAATTGTATAAAGCGTTAAAGCTACTTTCTGTAAAAAAATCACACTGTATGGCCAAGGGTATAGAATTGCTAAGAATAAGGTCACACCAAAATAGAAAAAAGACTATTACATATAGCTGAAATACATATAAATTCAAATGTTCATCAAATTAAATGAATAGCATTTTTTAAACTAAAAAAAAAAAGTTTTCTGTAACTCACATTTCAGAACTGCCAATTGTTAATGACATAATGCCCAGTAATGTAACTGGATAAAAAAAAATCATTATTCATTACTTACACTGGTTGACTTATTATTTACTAGATTTTTAAAAATGTGGGTTGTAAAACTTGTTCTTACATTAGAATTTACAGTTTGTGGAGAATATTCTCCAGAGAATTTTCTAGCAGAGAATATTCTCACCTCACCTCACTTCACTAATTGCATTAAAGATATATGATAAAATACAGCAAGCCTGCATTTTACACAGGGGTTACATTCTGGGGATCATACTTAAAGGCAAAATTGTGTATAGTCAACACACACACTGGGTGCAATAGCAGGTGGGTTTGCCAAAGTCTTTTTCCCCAAGATACCTCCTTTCCGCCCCCATTTTATTTTTATTTTATTTTATTGCGAAGCCTGTGAAGCTGAATATGTACATTAAATGTATGTAATTTCGGGCTTACTGTACAATCAAGCAATCTTCAAACAAAAAGAAAACAAACTACTCAATAGTGGCATACCTATACAGTGAACTGTCAAAAATTTGATGGTCATTGAAAAAAATAGCCCTACTTTTCAACCCAATCTAGTCCCCTCTCTCATTGCATTAGGGAAACCAGCAGACTCACTCATGATTCAAGCCCGTATCTGACTGGGGTTCTTGTCCTAACCCAAAGAAGCCATCACATAAAGACTGCTACTCCTAGAAATTTCTGTGTTACAGGGCAGGGCTCAATGTTCCTGAGACCTCTAATATTTCTCAGAAACTCTCATATGCCTCTGGGCACAGCAAGCCTTTGCCCTGATCCATTTTATTTTATTTTATTTTATTGCACATGTTTAACTTGAAAGCCAAAATAAATAAATAAATCAAGAATGTGAATGTGAAATTACTTATCTGCATTAGGTTGTGGCATAATACTATTTGACTGGTGTATTTAGCACACAACACAAAACAGGTAAAATACTGATTTGTAATTAGATCAAAATCAGGTTAGAGATAAAAATATCATGCTAATTGGCTTGCTGAATGGCGCATAGCAGGAGAGCCCTGTAGGATACCTAGAGCACTGTCTTCCTGTGGATTTGCTGCTTGACAGTGAGCAAGTCATTTATATGAAATATAGCACTTGGGATTCTGATACAAAATAGGGAGTAGAGATATAGAAAGCAGTCAAGAATAGAAAGCAATCTGATCTTTACAGCAAATGTCAGTATAAGAATTACTCTCCTTTTTGATTTTTTTTAAAAAAAAGAATCCTCCACAAATAATAAACAATACTTTTTAAACTAAGAAACAATTGAACAATGCAGACACATGTTTTCAGTTATATATAGGCTGAAATCAAAAGACTAATAATTAAGTGCTCACTTGCCTCTAGCTACTTATTATTCTTTTTTTAAAAAATAGATTTTTAATTTCAAGTAACGAAATACTTATGCAAGGAAAACAGAGCTTAGTGGTTGTATAGAAAAGAAAGAAAAATAGCGGCTGATAGTTGTAGTTTTAGACATTCCAAGATAGGCATTCAATTGAAAGTGCCTCTTCATAAGGTGCGATGAATTGGTGGAGGGTGAAAGCCATGTTCCAATTGTCTTAACAAAGTCAATAAAAGGATACCATGTTGTAGATGTGAGTTTACCACTGCAAATCAATATTCCTTTTGTGAAATGGTTAATTTGTCCATAAGCACAATGTCCCATACTTGTGAAATCTAGGCTTCAAAAAGATTTGCATTTAAAATTTTTCGGCAATCACTAATCTAGTTGCAGTTAATAAATGAGGATGAGGTCTTTATTGGTTATGTCCTATCTGAAGAGTAAAATAAGATAGTATGGCTAATTTGGGGTCTGGATGTGGTGAGTGTTCCATCATTTGATTAAGTGTTTGAAAACTTTTTTCTGAAAAGGGTATAATTTGGGGGCAAAACTAGCAAATGTATACTAGAGAGCCTGGTAAACTGCATTCCCACCACCAAAGGTTGGATGTGTTATGATTAATTCTATGTAGTCTGGCTGGGCACTTGTACTAGCAAAATGCTATCTTTAAAGTATTCAGCACAAAATAAAGATGCTCTGAATTCTGAAAGGGGTTAACTTCAGCATTCAAACTCCCAGCTCCCTTATCCCTCCCCCCAAACCTTCCCAATGGAATAGCCCTCACCTGTGGTTGAGAACAGAATAGTCTGTATTTTTCTTCATGAGCCAAATGCTCATGAGCTAAGGTTAAATTGGGGAACATAAACATTAACCCCCACCCCCCAGAGGCAGAAAATGTTCTACATGATTATATTGCAAACAAAAATAATAGAATAACAGCCCGATTCCTGTCTGTTTTGGTTATAGAGCTCATTGTTCTTGGTCAAACTTAGCGTTGGTAATTTCAGCGGGACCTCAGGCAGAGAAGAAGCTATCTGTGTGTTGTTTTTGCTGTTGGTGGGGTTTTTTGCAGGTGTATTTTTCGCCTTATTTTTCTTCCCTTTTCTTTTGTTTGCTGCCAGTTTCCTTCTTCAAGTTCTGTCTCTTCCTATCTCCCCTGCCTACTTATTTCAGATGTTTGCCTTCATTTGGTTTGCATCCCAGTTGATTTAAAAAAAAATTAGCATGCAATTTTGTAGAGGCAGCTTTAGTTACTCCTTCATAAGTTATTAGGATTTTGAATGGGTAACCCCATTGGAAACGTATGCCTGCTTCACAGACTGCTGCTGTGTAATTTTAAGTTCACATCTGCGTTGCAGCTTTCCTATGCAGAGATCCTGGTAGATTGTATTTTCCATTATTATTTTTTCCAGTGGTCTGAACTTTTTAAATAAGTCATGTTTAATTATGAAGGAGCTAAAACTCATAGTTTATTTGCTTTGGTCAGAGTGCATCCTGTTGATACGGCCTTCTTGTATAATGGCATCAGGAAGTATTTCCTTTATCCAGGACACAAAAGCTTCAGATAGGTTGGTGTCTCCAAAGCTCTCTGCAGCCTCTCAAGAGCATAGATTTTGGCAGCAGTCCCAACCTTGCACATCCTTGATCTGCAATCTGATGTCAGATTGAGCTTTGTAACAATTAGTCTTATGAGCAGTGGTTTTCATTTCTATATACCAGGTTCAAGGCACACACACAAAAGTATTGGGAAGAAGTTCCTACAAAATAAATCATTTCTGTAGACCTTAGCCTTGTGCTAAGTTAAGATATAAAAGATTAAAGAAAAGCAAGGGCACTAGAATTTTCTTCACATCTAGAGATGGATGCGCATGGCTGAGTATTTGAATGTTTTGACATCTAACCTCAACTGCATTAAAATGTCAAAATTGCTTTCTTTTTCATATGTTAAAACTATTTAAAATCGCACTGTTTTGCTGCTTTTGAATTTTAAATTGTGGTTGTGAACACACTGCAGGCAGATATTTCAGGCATCGTAAGTACTGTATTAGCAGCTTTGACTTGCTGTGTCAGTTTTCTCCTAATGATGTGTATATGGTGTAGTGATTAAAGAGTTGGAATAGGGCCTGGGAGACCAGGGTTCAAATCCCCACTCAGCCACAAAGCTCTCTGTGTGATGTTGGACCAGGGTGATGTTGCACCTAGGGGTAATAAAGCCTTATTAACTATATTTCAATCTGCCGCAGTTGGGGCAGATTTTTTTTTTTTTTTTTAAGAATGAGCCATAGTAAATAACAACTGTCCAATACTCAGTTTTGCAGTGCTAGGAGTCTGAATGCTTTGAAATATTGGGCAATCACCCAAGCATTATTAATGTGCATCCTTGATTCATCCTCAATGGGCTTGTGCATGAGCAGCACTTGATGGATTGCACCTATAATATACTGAACTCATGGAATAGTTGTATGGAACTGTTAAAATGGAAATGATATTTAACCAACTTGGTGAGGGTGAAAGAAGGAAGACAGCAATTCGATACGTCTGTCAGCTCTTAGTCTCTTTTCATTAGAAACTGAGAAAATATAGTATTTGACACCAATTAATTTATGTTTATATTTGTAAGACTTATATACTTGTGAATTGTTGATAAAAAACTTTTGCTAGAAAAATAAAATAAATTATAATAGAAATATTAACTATGGAAAATATGTTCCAGATGAAGGAATAATTTTCCAGTTTAAAAATACCTTATAGATAAATGCAGGGATCGGAAACCTGTAGCCTTCTGGGTCTTGTTGAATTACAAACTCCCATCATCCTTTACTTGCCCGTTGAACTTAATTGGACCTCTGTATAGACACACACAGAATTGCTCTTTTGGAGGAGACAGAAGGTTATCAAATCTACCAGTTGCAGAGAAAGTGGATAAAAAGAAATTATTATTTAGGGTTCAAAAAGTAATTCACATAACACATAACTACTATATCGGATTCAGTTCAACAGACAAACAGAACAAGTTTTGATATTGCATACCATAGGAAAAAGTGCTTGTGTTAAACGTATATATTGTTGCCTGTACCCTAATACCCAGCAGCAAGACATTCCAGGGTGCCAGCTGCCTATTTCAGTTCACACTAAAACAAAACCTAGCTCTGTGGCCTATTGAGCTCCTTCCTACAATATTACAGGAAACCTTCTGATGGAGACTTAAAATGTTTTGCAATATTTGAATTTATTTACAAGTACACCTGTAGAACACAGGTGGAAACAAGCAGGATAACACTTCTACAACCAGCAGATCCACAGACTCTAATCAGATGGCCAAAAAGTGATATCTGCACTCCCAAAGGTGCCTTCCAGAGCTCAAAATGCCCCCCCACCCATCCACTCACTCTCTGTCTCATACTGCAGTTCCTTTTTGTGTCTCTGCTAAAAACCTTCCCATTGTTCACTTTACACAAAGATCTATCTTGCATCATCACTAGCTGGGAGAGGGGGAAGTATGAGTCACTTTCTCCAAAAGTATCTCACATTCTATTTATTTTCTAGCCTATCTCCCCATTAAAAAATATGGCTGAAGCAATTTGGCCACAGACTACTGTTTGCCTGACCAAAGGCAACATCCATAACAGTATGGCAGACCTGGAAATGCTTCGGACAAGATGATAAGGTGTCAGAACACCTTTTTTTTAACGAGAAAAGGAAAGGTTTTGGGAACTTTTAGTTTTAAAAAAGTCTAAAGTTGCAGACTTTATTTATTTACTTAGGACTTAACATAGAATTGTAGAGTTGGAAGGAATCCTAAGGATCATCTAGACCTAACCCCTGGGTGGGCTTGAACCAAGGTTAACAGCCAAACACAGCGACCCATTATGCTGCCTGAAGTGATTTCTAGCCCACTTTTCCTTAAAAATAATTCCAGAGTGGATTCATGGTATCTTTGACATTCCTTCGCATGCAGAACATTCTGGCATTAAAAAACTGGACACACAATAAAAATGTACAGGTCGCAGTTTGTCAGTGCAACCTGGTAGTAATAAAGCAGACTTCTATTACTAGATATGATTATGCAGCAGGATCCTGTGTTATAGCCTCCTTCCTTTCTCTTTCCTTAATAGCTCTGGACAGAAGCCTCACTATAGTAGACACAACTAAACCTTGACAAATTACTCCCTTGAACTGCCAGCTACTCTGGATTCATCTTCACAGGCTGCAAGTGCACAGAGATTACTGAGCTGCTGCAGTACAAAAATGTGTTCCATTGGCCTTTTAGTGATCTAATTTAATCTGTCTGAAGCTTCAATAGAAATGAGGATAATCTTTGCAAATAGCCCAGAGACCCCAGAATACCCTACAGTGTTTGAAAACAAACCGTCTGTCATCTTCCCCTTGAAACTATAACTTCAGTGTTCCAGATTAGCACTCCTTTTAGAGCCTCGCATAGCAATACTCTTTGTGCAGCACAGGTTTATTTCAGTTGCTGACACCTTGTAAAAATGACTAAATGCACAGCAGAAGGACAATGTTTCATTTTGTTTCCTCTTCCCTGTGAAAGCCAGAGGAATATTTTCTATCCCTCCTGTACATTGTCCCTATATACCATAGAGATGTCATGCAGTCCACTCAAGGGCTTCTCAAATTTCATGTTCCTGTGTCAGAACAATGCTTGGTTTAGGTTCAAAAGCAGAAGCAGGAGGATTATTTCCTCCTCATAGCTGATAAAGCAGGGACAGAATATTTCAGTTGCTGCTAGAGTTTGGACTAGTGCCATCAGTTACTAGCTCTGATCACAGCAAATTAAATCCAATATTTATTTATTTATTTATTTATTTATTTATTTATTCTTGAGTAATTTATTAGTTGCTGTTCAATAGGGTTCTCAAAGCAGCATATAAAATTAAACAATAAGACAATTAAATAGTACACAATAAAATCGAAGTTAACAAGCAGAATAAAATGCATGCATAAAACAACAAATAGATTAAATACAACAACTAAAAGGCTGGGCAAATAAATAGGTTTTCAAGAAAATGAAAACAAAAATAGTACCAGACAAGCACCCTGGGAAGTGAATTCCAGAGCTCACAACTGTGAAGACTTGTCTTTGGCCACTATCTACCTTACTTCAGAAAGCTGAGGGATCAGAGCAGGGCTGCAAAAGCTTATGCCAATATCTGAGCAGTTTTGATGTGGGAAAAGGTGGCTCTTCAGATTCACTGGTCTCAAGCTATTTAGGGTTTTATAAACCAATTCTGCATTTTGAATTGTGCTTAGGAATGGACTAGAAGCCAGTGTAGCTGGCAATGTATTCTTCATAGATTATTTACCTTTTAATTAGTGTACTGCTATATTTTGCAATGGCTGTCATTTCTGAACAGTCCTCTACAAGAATCAAATGCGCTGCCCTTCAGATCTCCAGAGATAGATCTCCAGAGATAGATACCCACAGAGAGGACTTCAGGATCTCAAAACTCTCTCATCTCTGTGTCAAACTCCCAATTTCTTTTTTTCTCTCTGCTAAAAAATTAAAAATAAATCCACAACAGGTTGATCACCACCACCCCTGGTCCAGACAAACCACCAGCCTACAGCGCCTCCATCTTATCTAGACTAAGCTTCTATTTGCTGGCTGCTCTCCAGTCCATTACTGATTGCAGACAATGATTCAGCACCTCCACAGCTTCACCTCAATTTAATGAAAAAGAGAAATGAAGCTGTGCAATGACACCTCACTTCAGTTGACATAACTCATTGAATTCATGTAGATGTTAAATGGCGAGGGGCACAAAATAGTCATGGCAGAAGGTTAAAGCATAGTTGCTATGAATCAGAGTAATAGTCCTACAGCACCACTCTCTGAAACAGATATCGAGGTAGGACAAGTCCAGATAGTCCAGAAGGATACCATGTTCGATAGTATCAAAGACCACTGAAAGACTTAGGTGACTCAACAGGATTGCATTCCTTCAGGATAGATCAGCTGTTTCCATGCCAAGCCCCAGCCTGAAAGTGGATAGAAGTAGATGTCAGAGTAAACCACTGTCATCCAAGGGGCTCTGAAGTTGTCCAGCCATGGCCTTGCCCCCAAAGTGCATCTGGATGACTGGTAAGTAAGTTGCAAACCCAGAGTGTTCAATGAGGATTTCTTCAGAGTGGCTTGACAACTACCAATCTGAGTTGAGTCAGGATCACTACTACCCCATGTCACTTACATTTTGGAACACCCTGCCTATTGATATCAAGCAGGTGCCTTCACTTTACTATTTTCGGCACCTGCTAAAAGCATTCTAGTTTAGAAAAGCCTATGCAGATGTTTAGATAGGTGAGGCAATTTTAATCTGTTTTAGTATTTTAGCTTTTGTATATTTTAAAATCTTGTTGTAATTTTTAAAATTGATTTTATTGTTTTATCTTTTGTAAATGCTTTTATATATTTTTTACAAACAAGCAGTGTATAAATTTTATGGAGTACATAATAAATAAATGTCAGGAGGCAACTGGTCAATTCATACAAGCCAAGACGGTCAAGGGTTGAGCATCAAAGAGGAAGGCTGTATTCCTCATACTTTATCAATGTCCACGTTTCAATAGCTGAAATTTACCCAGCAGTACTAGACCAGACAGTGCTCAGAACACATCAAGATAATCTGCAAAAGTGGTAGAGTTCATGATGCCTCAGCTACAATAAATTTTATCCTCAATGTACTTGGCAATTAACTCATAATGGGATTCTGAGGGTTATGAATATCTTCCTGACAGCTGATAAAATTCTCAATTAATGCCCCCCCCCCATAAAAACCACCTTTTGGATGGCACAGGATGAGAAGGGCTCAGTGGGACAACATCTGTTTTGCATGCAGAAGGTTCCAAAATCAATTCCTAGCAACTCCAAGTAAGACTGGGAATTCTCCTTGTCTGAAACCCTAGTGAGCCACTTCCTTTCAGTGCAGAAAATAGCTGAGCTTAAATGGAGCTATGGTTTGGCTTGATATAAGGCAGCTTCCTATGATGTGATAGTAGTAGGGTAAATATTGCTTCTGCACTACCATTTTTGTCATGGAGTAGGTCCGAAGATGAACTCATATCTTTGTCCAGTTGTACTTACGTCAAGTTTTCCTCCTCTTACCAGCTTCCCAAGTTTCATTGCCTCATGCTCCCGAGTATACAAGGCATCTAACTGGGTTTAGCCCAATGGGAGAATGAACTCTTAGGAGCAATAACGTTCAGCAGAAAAGCCATCTCCATATGCCGCAGAGCAGCAAAGTTTTCAACAGACGCACTAGCCATGCTGACAGGAAACTTCCCAAGAGCTTTCACAAAACCTTCTTTTTTAAAACACTTAAAAAGAACCCTGATCCCTCCTTTCCTTTATGTCTGTTTTGATCTGTTGTGATCCATTCCTAATCTGCACATTTTCAACTAGTTTGCGCTCGAGTTGATATTGTCATCCTAAGTATGTTGTAGGATGACTCGACTTATATTGCACACTTCCATTTTAAAATAAAAGTATTTTAACAGAAGATAATTATTGGCCCTCTATCCCTGAATACAGCAGCTGCAGCAAATTGAAACCTTACTGGAAAGTGCTCTGACTACTACAAAGGAGTAAAGAAAAACTCCACCACCTCTGAATCACCATCCTTCTGCCCAACTGTAAATACTAAGTTAAGAGTGTGGCCTGCCACTTGACTTTGAGAAACCCCCATGTTTGACGTGGTGGTCATGAGGTCCCAAACCCTGATGAGGCAACCTGGCCAAGCATGTTGACGTTTCCCAGGATTAGTTCAGTTTGTTTTGGAGGAAGCTAAAGAGGTGTTGCACAAACGAAAACCTGCGTAAAGATTGTTGGACCTTTTATGTAAGTTCATTAAGCGCAGTGGGTTTTCTGGTGATCATTTATTCTCACTGGTAAATCAAATATGATAACTGAGTATGGAGAAAAAGAATACATTTAAGAAATAAATCTTGGCAAAAATTTTACCCTGTATTCATTCTCTTCCATCTGTCAAAACTGTTTCAGTGCCTTTTCTCATTTCTTTGCTTTGATGATCTCTGCAAAACCTACAGTTCCATCAAGATCTACCTTTAATTCTTCTTCATGAATGCTGTTTGCCCTGCTTCCAAGGGATCTGTGGCTGCTACATCAAAGTATTATCCAACATGCTGTATTAGCAATCACATTCAAGTGGGTGAGCTGATGAATAATAATATAATAATAATGCATAGTGACATCATTGCTTAATGATGGCACAGCATCTCTTTGGAAAACAGTAAAATAACCATCAAATAGGATGATAAATGGAATATGAAACAAACAAAAAACAATTATGGTTTTGGTATGGTGGCAAACCTAAAGCAAAGTGTTGGGGACAATTTCTAAGATGGGATCTGATTAAATCCACAGGCATTGAGCAAGCTCTAGCCAATCTCTTTTGTATTACTAACTGAACCAAGATTTCCAGGATGCCCAAAAGAATTACGCATTTAATCCAACAGAAATACACAAAAATTCCTAAATTATAGAAATCCACTGAAGTCTCACCCTTAATTAAAGAAAGCTAATGTGAACAGAAGCATGAACTAACCTTCTGTTTTGAAGAAAAAGTTAAAGGTAAAGGACCCCTGACAGTTAAGTCCAGTCGTGAACAACTCGGGGGTTGCGGTGCTCATCTCGCTTTACTGACCAAGGGAGCCGACGTTTGTCCGCAGACAAGTACTCCCCTTTAAATTTTGGTCTGCACTTGCTAGTTGAATGCAAGATAGAACCAACCAAAAAGGGAAGAATACTAAATAAAATATAGGCCAAAACCAGCCCCAATGATCACTATATGGAAATCCGCAATTGAAAAGTTAATCAATGTAACTTTTCCATTAGATATTGAAATTTGGTATTGATGTACATCAGAAACGGGCTTGCTTGGAAGGTTAGCACTGGGATGTTTTTGGAATCGCACTGTTTATTCAGAAGTGTTTCTGTAATTATGTTTGTTCCGTTACTATAGTCTACAAACCTGAGATTGTACAGTGATTGAAATTTATCCATATTTGACCATTATGGGGATGCCATATAATAAATGCACAACTGACAGGAAGAGGGTAGGAAAGTACGAAGAACAAGCACTTTAAAGCCCAGAACAGTGAGATCAATGTTCCTTAAGAGCAGGATTAGGTATTTAATGCAGCAGCATAAAAGGCAAAATGGCATATTACTGAATCTGTTTCTGAATATTTAATGGCAATTATTTCAGCTAATTCTTTTTATAGACCTGCATCTTTTTATGGTCCTGACTAATGAATAACATTTAGTTATTACTTACATTTGTTATCACCATTTAAAAAAACTAGTTATTGAGTTTTATAAGATACCCTCAGTGTTTGTTAAAATATTTATAGTTTTGTAATTTTAAACAGATTCCCAATATAGTTATTGAAAAACTGTATCTGATGCTCATTTATGAAAAATCAGAGAAATTGTTCATTAAATTACATTAATGGAAGAAAGTTTTTTTAATGAACAAGAAACTAAAGCACACATACATATTAAATGACACTAGTATAATTAAGGCAATAAGTTTCTTTTTATTATAAAAGCTCATTGCAACCATATAGAGAAAACCATAAATACATAGTGGGAGTTGGTATATACACAGGCAGTTTATCTATCACATTTAACTTCTGTGTTCCCTGCAAATGTGTAGCAGAATTGCAGGAATGCCAGTTTAGGGGGTGGGGAATGTTTAAATTGGGATGTATGCACATCTGAAAAATGAAGAGGCCAGAAAGGAAGCAAACAAATCTCAGATTGAATGTTGTTGTTGTTGTTGTTCATTTCACTTCTATACTGCATTATATTTTTAAGAAAAATTGTTTGGCACATGTTTAGATGGGTGCAAGCCTCAGTTGGTGGAATAGAATTTAATTAGGTCTCAGCTGTTGCAATTTAATCCAAAAAATGTAAGCTTGCTTTAAATTCTATTTCAAAGTGATGGAGTTGAGCCCTCCTCTTTGTGCTCAATTCCCTCCATGCTTAAACCCTACCCTGCTGAACTGCACCCTTAGATTGCTTATAAAGTTGATAAACATCAGCTCCAAGCTGCTGGGTTTTACTGATTCTTCGTTGGGGGGCTGAAACACTTATTACAGAAAACATGCATTGTTTAATGTCTCACTGTGACAACTTTTTATTGTTACAGTTTATAATTTGAGAATGCAATTAGCAAGTGATAAACTGTCACTTTTACACTATGATCATAACTATTTAGGCTGGTGTACCTCCTTGTCACATCATCACAATGTTTGCTATGCTAACATAGAGCAATGACAGGTGGCACTGCACTCAAGGGCCACTTTATCCTCTTTGTTTATTTGCTGGCATAACAAGTATTAATACTACACTGCTAGTCTCTCCCCCCAACCCCCCCACATACAGTACTAGATATGGCATCCCAACATTTTCCACAAAGAAAACAGACACATAGAATTCGTTCTGCTTCACATGGGTCTCCTTATTCCAATGACTCAACTGTCTCCATAGCTCGTTTACTTACTCTGTTGCATTTAAATAATGGTTTCATTGTTTGTCTTAATGTTTTAAGCAACATGCTCCTCATTTTTGCATCTTTCTTGTGTGTTCACTTTTGTTCTCATATGAGCAAGAGTTCTGCTTTCTGAAGGAATCCTACTTCCCTCTGACAGTTTCCTTGATTCTTCTAATTATCCATGTTCAAATCCTCTTGGACAAGATGGCACATTTCCTATTCAGTATACATTCTAGCTGAATTTTCATTACTGTGGCTTTGAATAACTCCCAAATGTTCAACAGAAATGTGACGCCCTTAATTTTTCCTTTCCTTTTTACCACTTATTATGTAGAACTTGGGTAGGCAAACTACGGGCTGCGGGCCAGATCTGGCCTCATCGCCTTCTAAATCCGGCCCGTGGGCGGTCCGGGAATCAACATGTTTTTACATGAGTAGAATGTGCCCTTTTATTTAAAATGCATCTCTGGGTTATTTGTGGGGCCTGCCTGGTGTTTTTACATGAGTAGAATATGTGCTTTTATTTAAAATGCATCTCTGGGTTATTTGTGGGGCATAGGAATTCATTCATATATTTTTTTTCCAAAATATAGTCCGGCCCACCACATGGTCTGAGGGACAGTGGACCCAGCCTCCTGCTGAAAAGTTTGCTGACCCCGGTGTAGAAGATGTGGTGTAACAAAATGACCACTAGAGTATTTGCATATACATATGGTAGTACCATTCACATGTGCAACAGCATAAGGAAAGATGGAAAGTCTAGACTCAACACATAATGCGGCAGGTCCCTGGCACAGTGGGTGGGAGCAGACTGGCTGCCTCATTGGTCACTGCTGCACAGCATCATTGGGCTTGGTTGGCTCCCTGGGGGATACACCTGCAGCACAGACAAGACGGTAAACTCGCTCCTGTGGTCCACACCCGGGTTATACATTCAAGCCAGGTCCATGGCTTTGACATTCAATTTATAAAAGCCATTAAGTATTGGAAATGGTTAGAGGAATTAAACAGCCTATGGGGAGTATCCTTGCTCACTGTGCCTCTCTCATTTTATTATTACATTTACATCCCACCTTTCCTCCAAGGAGCTGAAGTTCTCTTCTCTCCATTTTATCCTCACAACAACTCTGTGAATTAGGTCAGCTAAGAGACTGTGACTGACCCCAGTGAACTTAATGCCTGAATGGGGAAAACTTAGCCTAATGCACCACACTGGTTCTCTTTCAGATCTTCATTTGGACCTGCTGCCATTTAGAATAATTAGTGCAGCTGAGTCAGCCCTTAAGAAGCCCAATGCCATGCTAAGGAATTTTTGGGAGAGTAGGAATCAGGCCTCATATATTCTCCAAGGTGTGCCCCCCATCTAATTGGCAGCTAAAAGTCCAAGCTGTGTGTGTACTTCAGCTCACACTGAGATTGGGCTAGCCTTGTCCCATGTAAAAACTGGTTCCTTGTCCTTGTAACTAGAGAAATTAAAACCTAGACATAATTCCAAAAGAACAGGGAAGTAGTTTCACAATACTTTTAAGTCTGTTATAGACATAGTTCTCAAATATTGGCAAGAGCATGGCATGTCATTACTGTATTAATCTTAAACTTTTCACTAGTGGTCCTTGGACTTCACCCATGTCCGTACTAACTTTAATAGGGACATGTAGCATATGAGCAAGGTTCTTTTTTGTTTTGTTTTGCCAAAATATTTTGTTGTAAAATGCAGGTGTTTGTAATAAAACAAAGAGAGATAGGAAAATTAATTTAAAATGTGCATTTCTTCTTCTTTTTTTTTCAGTTCACCCCTCTATGGATATGTCTTTTGAGTTTGTTTTTCCTTTACATAACTATTCCAAAAGGCTGGTTAAAGGACCATGAATCTTTCATTCCCTTTTTGGCTGCTGCTACTAGACCTTTATCCTGTTGGTTTTCTAGATTCACAATGCAGCTTCATTTTTCAGAGGAATCTTCAACCCTTTTATCTCTGCTGGATAAGAGCTAATGATACCTATTTTGGTTTCAACAGTGACTTAAACAGATTCAGATTATATTTGTACCTCTGCTTTTACTTTGAGTAGGATTTTCCAAAAGAAGGAAAACCATTCAGAGAAAAGAGGGAGATATTTAAGTCAATATATACGATGGGAACTATCACTTTTATTTGATCAATTTCTGTAGATAAGAGTAAAGAAGATTTTACACCTCAAATGTCTTTAAGGAAAATGAGAAACTAAAATAGTTCCTCATTTCACATATAGAGCAAGATTGGTTAACTGTGCTTGTTATACAGTATTTATAACCTGTTCTTGCCCTGAAGAGGTCATAAAAGCCTTAATATGATTTCCAGGTGGTCTCCCACCTCTCTCTTACTGCTTCTGGCTATTTAGGCATTGCAAATATCATCAGTACGCCGGGTATTTATTTAAAGGCATTTGTATACCACGCTATAACCAAGGGCTCATGGTTTTCTTAAAACAATATAAATGGCATCAGCTAAATTGTATCCTAAGGGACAGTCGTTGACATTGCACACTTATTTCAGGTTAATTAACCTAGAACATTCACACAAGTCTTTTCCTCTCTCACACTAACTTAAATTTATATCACTATTCCACAAACAAATATGCACTTAAAATTAGAAACATCTATCCTACTGTCATACTGGTTATGCAGTATTAAGTATTTTAACTCCAGCAGAGTTGTACATTTTAGTCCCAAGTAAGTATTTTCAAGAATCTGACAGATGAAATAGTCATATTGCCAGACTCACTTGCTAGTGAGTGATTATTCTCATCAACAATGATTCCTGCTTGCAGTTTAATTCACAGTACTTTAGATATTGTTATGAGGGTCAATATATGGCAGTTATAGAATACTAATCTATCTCTCAATATTCTTTTCCAGCATTTGTATACTTAGGGGGTTGTATATGGTTTTACCACTGTTAGCCCTATTAATATGAGAAAACATGGTTAATAGACAAAAGCTACTAATCTGCATTTCACTATTTCCCAAGAGAACACAGTCCTAAGAAGTACTTAATAGCATCATTAATGCTGCAGTGCTATGCAAACTTACCTGGAAGTAAATCCTGTTGAACTTGCTGAAATTTACTTCCAGTTAGACAGGTTTGTGCTGCGCCTCTTTGGGCACATCCAGACAGCACTTAAGGAATACATCCCCCTGCACTTATTTCCTGACAACCCATATAAGGCAAGCAAGTGCACATGATTTGGCAGTGAACACAAACTGGATAGATTAGCAATAGGGAAAGGAAGAGATAGGACATACAGCCTGATTCTGTGCATCTAAGCCGCTTCTGGCGAACCAGAGCAGCGCACGGAAACATAATTAAAACCTCTTTAAAACATTACTCATCATTCTACAAAAAGCCTTAAAACAAACATGGAAGGCATTTGTGGCTTCTGCTGGTAGCTCGGGTAGCATGGTGGCATGGCAGTTCTACAGGGGCCAAGAAACTGCGTGGTGGAACTCAATTTGATTTACTGGTTTTAATTAAACAATTAATTTACTGGTTGTAGGCTTGTACTTCAGCAACAAAGAAAGATGAAGGGGGAGAGATCCTAAGAAAGATTATATGGATGATATTTTATCATTATTAATGAGAATGGGAGATGGTGGAAGAAGAGTGGGAAGCAAAAGAGGAAGCAGTGTTTTATTTCAAAGTCTGAAGATCAGATATATTTGATTTCAGTTCTAATCCGTGGCTCTCACATCAGTTTTTCTGCTGAGGCAAACACTTTGATTTCCTCTTACGTATTATTTTCTATGGGCCTGTTAAACACTGAGCTTTTGTGAAGGACTTTGGAAGGAAGATGTTTTTCTAAAGTGCTCTATCAATATAAATGGGAGAATAATGCTCTACCTTCGCGGTCAGAGGCAGAAAATGCTTCTGAATACCAGTTGCTCAAAACTACTGGAGGGGAGTGTGTTCTTGTACTCAGATCCTGCTTGCAGATTTCCCACAGGCATATATGGTTGGCCACTTTAAGAGCAGGACGCTGGTTGAGATGAGCCTGCTGGATCAGGCCAATGACTCATCTTAAAATCTCACCTTCTTAAGAAAAGGAAAAGACTTAGTAACTGAACAGATTTGTGAGTTATGAAGCAATAAGAATAATAAACTGCTGGGGAATTGTAATCCACATCAGGAGGGCACCATGTTGGCAACCCCTGCTCTAGTTGTTGGTGCAGCTATCACCAGAAGTGTGATTCATGCAGCATGGGCTCTTACTTTGCTGAGATGAGTTCGCATAGTATTGATTTGTTATTGATTTGTCTTATACAAAATCCTTCCACAATTTTTAGTGGGTACAGTATACTTGCTGAAGAAATTCCAGAATTTGATTAAGCCCTCTAAACTCTCAATAAATAGTTCTGTTTAAAAAGCATTTTTAAAATTGCAATCTTAGGTTGTCTCAGGAAACAGTGAAAGACTGTGCCTTGTGGGTGGTGGGGAGTCAAAGCGTTGGAGAGCGCCTGCTGTGGCTGTAGAGACTGACATGGGAGAGACATGTTTTGTTGCAGCTGTGGCAGGTGAAGGGGTCCAGTGTGCTGATGCAGGTGTACCATGACATTTCTTCTTTCTGCACTCCTCCCAGAAGTCATTCCTCCTCTGGCCACTGCTGTGGATACGTGACCTGACTGATTGTCTCCAAGCGCTGCAGTCGTCTGCAAGGGATTCCCACACAGCGGGGTTAATGTTGCCAGCCCTCATGTCATGTTGCAGTTGGTCTACCAGCAGGCCAGGTGTCTGAAATCAGCTCCCCGTAGAGCACATCCTTGAGATTCTGCCATTTCCATTCTGTGGACATGACCAAGCTCACTGAGGGAGGACTGTAAATATGCTGGGGCTGCGGGCATGGAAGAGCACATCTTTGTTTGAGACCATGTCCTGCAATGTGATGCCCAAAATCTTCCTGATGCAGCACCTGTGGAAGGTGTTGAGGCATCACTCCTGGCAGATGTAAGTCGCCCACAACTCACTTCCATACAAGCCTGGTGGACCTTCATCTTGGTATTCATCAAAAGTATTTTAAAAATTGCACTTCAGTATCCTAGAATTTCAGTGATGTTACTACCAAACAAATTTTTATGTATAAAGATAGGGGCTTTGTTTCAGAGAAAAGAAGCAAGTATCAATGTTTAGAATAGCCTTCCTCAAGGGGTGTTATAATCATTATCTATAAACCATTAATTTTGGTTGAAAGCTCTCTGGATATGGTTGATGCTCAATAGGGCAGAACTGTACAATTTCTAATGAAGCACTTACAAACAAGTTTCAAGACACAGGAGGGAAAAGTTATTAGGTGTACATGAGCAAAACAGCACTTCCTTTCTTGAGTGAATTCATATTGAAGATTAATTATTGTGATTGTTTCAGAGATCCATGTTAACACAGACGTAATGGTTCTTGACTACTTCAAATCTTTTGCATCATTAACTAAACATACCATTAGCAAAGGATTTACAGCTTGCCTTACAGAAAAAAAGGAGTGTCAGCTTATTCATAAAATTTGTGTGTTTTATTAGTATCACCTCTAAAACCAAATCTGTAACAAGTGCCTGACTTTAGTAACATGAGAGGCTGCAGAGCCACGACATACTGTGAGCAGCTTATTTCTAAACTGACCCAACTGTGATAAATGCTAACTTGACAGTAATTGGTGTTCTTTCCCCTTGTGCAATTGGATTGCAGTGTTGATACCAGATCAGATTCTTAAGTATGTTTATGCTGGATACTGACTTCATGTGCTTTTTAGGACCATGGTTCACAAAGAAACATTTAATCTTACTTTCATATCAACCTCAGAAGCAATGCTTTTCAAAGAAGTAAATTCATACTTTCAGGTTCAAATCATCATGTCAATAATGGATGATATGGAACTTCTCCTGTGCCCATGGCTTAGATATAAACATTAGGGATTTGAGACACCTGTCTCAAAATGGGAGGCAAATCTTCTAGCCTTGCATTTCCTTTTCATATTTGAATTAAAATAGTAGCACTTTGGAAGTAAATTCTGCACCCCTGCCTATTTGTGCCACCCTTCTGCCCCTCCACCCCAAAATGAGCTGCACTATTTCAGTTCCCTAAACCATTCCCCCTCTCTTTCCCTTGTTTCTGCAGGGGCACAGGAGCAACAGTCTTGGTGCTGGAAGATTCTAGTTACAGGTAGGTAGCTGTGTTGGTCTGTCGTATTCGAAACAAAATAAAAAATTCCTTCCAGTAGCACCTTAGAGACCAACTACAGTAAGTTTGTTATTGGTATGAGTTTTCATGTGCATGCACACTTTGTCAGATTGTATCTGAAGAAGTGTGCATGCACACAAAAGCTCATACCAATAACAAACTTAGTTGGTCTCTAATGTGCTACTGGAAGGAATTTTTTAATTTTGTTTCTGTGTTGGAAGAGGGAGGGAGCGGTTTTTATCCCCTCCTACAACTCTTTCCCCCTACAATCCATCATCCTAAGTGAAAGAACATGCTAAAAGTGTGTTTCAAATATGTGTAAACTCTACTCAGGTTCTTTTTTAGCACATCCGGGTCTCGCTCTCTCTGTGTGTATAAATATACAAAGAGACAGAAAGAGAGAGAGAGAGAACAGGTGGGCACTGGCCATAGTATATTCTTCAGATCTATATCTGCCTGTTCAAGAAGCAGTCCAATCTGTTCTGAGTTGCTCTGTCTGATTCAACTTGTCTTTTGGTTCTGAGGCACCTTTGTTAAAAACAAAGCTCTGTTTCATATCGTTCACTATTATGGGGAATCGAAAAGATGTGTTTTCTTTTTTGATCAGTGTGGATGAAATTTGCAGGCATAAAGTGGATTAAGCTTACCAACTCACAGAAAATACATCAAGGGATTTGGGAGCTCAATATGTTGACTTTTTTGGGGGGGGGGTCATCTCTACCTTTTTTAATCTTTATTTTGGGGAAGAAATGGAACTGAAATCCACAGCCATAGGCTCCTCTTCTGAGGGCAAGAACGCTACCAAGTTTCAGAAAGATAGCTGCAGTGACTTCCTGCCTCAAGGGCAGCCGTTACAGTTGTAGACATGTAAAAAATGAATAATTTAACCTCATTATGTTTTGTGGGCTATTGGTCTGAAAATTGCTGATATGAGAGAGTTACTACTGGATAACTTGTTGGCATCCATCTGTCTCGAAAGACAATGGAATGCGCCTCAGGGTGTGTCAAACCACTGCATTAGGAACACTAAAATGAGCTGCCTGGGGCATAAGACCCCACTCTTGACAGCTGGAGACAGAGGAACACATCTGCTTTGTGCCAGACCCAAGGCTGTGAGCTTGGGGCTTCCCTGGAAACCTATGGAGAAGCAAAATTTGATGGTGTGTTAATGCTGTGAGTTTCCCCATCCTATGGTTAAGCTGTATATATGTGTAAACAAACCCATATATCCAAAAGACACTGCAGTATCCATTGACCTTCATTCCAAGGAAGCTAAACCCTGAGTAAGTGCAGGAACCCCTGGACTTCACCACTCAGAGGCTGGGGTTCTGCGTAACAACATAGTTATTCATACACATAGAGGTTCTTCATCATTTGCTATCATAGGCACCTGGTTCTGCCCAACTTTCGGAGTTCCTGGTGTGTGTGTGTGGTGTCACATGCTCGATACACATGTGATGTCACATGGCGGGAGGAGGCCATGAAGCCCACCGCAGCTGCAGGGAGGCCTAACGGGGCACATCACAGCCTCAGGGAGGCCCAGTTGAGCCCGCTGCAGTTGCAGAGAGGCCCGAGGGATCCACTACAGCTGCGGAGAGGCCCAGCGCAGGCACAAGAATACAGTGGTACTTCAGGTTAAGTACTTAATTCATTCCGGAGGTCCCACTTTAGCTAATGGGGCCTCCTGCTGCTGCCGCGCTGCCGGAGCACGATTTCTGTTCTCATCCTGAAGCAAAGTTTTTAACCTGAAGCACTATTTCTGGGTTAGCGGAGTCTGTAACCTGAAGCGTATGTAGCCCAAGGTACCACTGTATAGAGGAGGGCCAGCCCCCTCCTTCAAATTTTTGGGGAAGCCCATAGCCCCTCACCCCCCCCCCGGTGGTGCATCTGTTTACTATGTAAACTCATGATACCACAATTACTGTGATGTTGAGCCTGTGTCTGCTGCTGTAAATATGTGAAGTATGAAGGGGCACCATGCATTTTCAAAAACTCATAGACACAACAGACATGTTCCAGAGGTGTTTTGAGATGTTTCTCTTTCATACATGTCAAACACTGGTGTGCCTGCTATGTCACACAAACCTGTCCTAAGTTTTCTTTAAGGTTTCATCTTTTTCTCTGTTTTTCTCTGCTGTCCAGCAGAAATGCACTTTGTACTTAAGAATTAGGAAGATGTGAGGAAATTACCTTTTGTTTACTGCTGTCTAGTGGGAAGGGAAGATTTTTAGGAAGAGGAAACAAGCACCCATCCTTAACAGTAAAAAGATGGTCTTGTATTATTCATATACAAAGTCATAAACATGATGTACAGGGCTATGCAATATTTTTTTCCTCTGTAGGGTTTCCTATTTGTTTTGTTTGAGCTTATTGGTGCTAAAGGTAAAGGTAAAGGTAAAGGTACCCCTGCCCGTACGGGCCAGTCTTGACAGACTCTGGGGTTGTGCGCCCATCTCACTCAAGAGGCCAGGGGCCAGCGCTGTCCGGAGACACTTCCGGGTCACGTGGCCAGCGTGACAAAGCTGCATCTGGCAAGCCAGAGCCACACACGGAAACGCCGTTTACCTTCCCGCTGGTAAGCGGTCCCTATTTATCTATTTGCACCCGGAGGTGCTTTCGAACTGCTAGGTTGGCAGGCGCTGGGACCGAGCAGCGGGAGCGCACCCCGCTGCAGGGATTCGAACCGCCGACCTTTCGATCGGCAAGTCCTAGGCGCTGAGGCTTTAACCCACAGCGCCACCTGCGTCCCCTAGGCAACCTAAGGCCCACGGGCCGGATGTGGCCCAATCGCCTTCTCAATCTGGCCTACAGACGGTCCGGGAATCACCGTGTTTTTACATGAGTAGAACGTGTGCTTTTATTTAAAATGCATCTCTGGGTTATTTGTGGGGCATAGGAATTCGTTCATATTTTTTTCCACCACATGGTCTGAGGGACGGTGGACCGGTCCACGGCTAAAAAAGGTTGCTGACCCCTGACTTAGATGGTTCCCAGACCGAACCAGAAGACATCATCAAAGAAAAGGCTGCTGAATTCCATAATAATCACCTGGAGGAAAAGAAAATATCTTTAGTTGCCATGGGCTGATTTCCTGCATTCAGTTAAGCTGCTTCAGTCTCATTTAAGACAACTAAGGGAGCCCAACTAAATGTGAGATTTGTCATGTAGTTTTCGCTTTCATGTTGGATTTTTCTTTAATAAGTAGTTGACACAGGAAAGCCCAAGCTGGACTGGACCTATGGCATGGTGGTAGGGGTTTAACCCTTTCTCCCCAGTTTAGTCCCAGTTGGAATTTGCCCCATCTACATCTTCTGTTCACAATGAGATGAATGCTCCCAAGGGAAACTTCTCACTGGAACCAATGGGGTTTTTCCTCTCATAGCTATTAGCAGGTACTGGGGGTGATTCGAATTGGAACTGCAGTGGGGGCAGAGGATTAAAGCCCCCCCCCCAACTACACTACAGTCTTGATTCAGCTCCCTGCACAAGTTTTTGTGTGTGCTTTTTTAAATCAAAAATGTGAGAGCAAATTGACAAATGGCATATTTACTTTGCTCTTGAGCCCACATATTAACTGTGTGCAGGTTTGCCCCTTTAGTGCTCGTAGGACTCTGCTGTCTGTTTAAGATGGATATTTGTGTCCTACACTCATTATTTCATTCATTATGTCAATTATTTGTTTAATTTAGTTTGAGGTTTTAATAACCTGATCTCTTTTACTTAGGCTTATTTTTCTGTTCCTAGAAATGCATTTAGATTTAAAAAAAAATTGCATTCACAAAAGCTCAGGGTTGGTAATGACCTTATAAAACAAGAACCAATTGACATTCACAAATATTGATTGTAAAACAGAGAGATTTGGAAGACTAAATAGGTAAGTAAAGCCTATTACTTTTCTCAATAAAATAATCACTTGGTTATCTCTGGCAATTTAATGTTTGCCGAAATAAAAATAAAATAAAATTCTACATCTCCTCTGCAAGATGATTTTTGGAACTGTCCTGAAAATATTACCTACCTAGTGAATTAAAATTCAATAAGTCTCTGTCAGGAGAATGAAAAGTAATTTAAAACCTGCTGGATTTGCATTTAGACTGACAGTTCAAATACAGTTCTGGTAGAAATTGGTCATTATGTGATATTGTCTGATAACAGTGATGCATGTGGGAAATAGTTTGTCTTTGTTCACTACCCAGCGTCAGCCATCAACCCCATTAACACCTTTTTGGAAAGATGGTAAAAGATTTAATGGAGTACTGAGATTGTACTTTCTTCTTGGTTTTCCCCGTTCATTATTTTGATGATTAACAATGCAATCCTGTGTCTGCCTGCTCAAGAGTAAACTCCACTGAATTAGATGGGACTTCCAGGAAAGTATATATAGGAATGCAGCCTAATTTATCAACATAGTCATCCTGAGCTAGTGCTTCTTTGCTTGTGTGGCAGGAGCCAAAACAGATCTTCTGCAAATTCAAACAATGTAGTGTTGAATAAAGATGGGGGAAGGGGGGATTATTCCCATTTTATGCAGATAATGTTGTGGTTACTCTGGTGAGTCCTTTATATTCTTTGAGAAGGTTGTTTCAATTAATTGATGAAGTAGTGGTGCATCATATTGTTGGCACACAATCAGCACACGTGGCCCTGTATGCATTTTGCATATACAGCCAGGACTCCTGGGGCCACAGATGACTGGTGGTGTTAATAGTGCAAAAAGTAGGCATAGCAGAATGAAACACATATTTATGTAATTGCTTTGCCAGAGTCTGTGGTCAGTGTCTCTTGTAAATTGGGCTTTAGGTGTTACATTGTAGGTTTCTTGAGTGACAACAAAACATCTAGTTCTAAACATCCTATTTTCTAACTATATCAATTTTTGGACTGTACCCCTTGACCTTTTCTATTATTACTTTTACCAAACAGGAAATGACTGACTAGGTTGGAACCAACAGACATATAAAAACATTCTGGAATTTTTTTTAAAAAAAGCATTTTAAATGAATTTTCCATAAGGCTCACCATCACCATCTAGTGTCACATTGTATATTGTACTTAAAACACTCTTAAAACATTTTATTTGCAGCTGTATAGCTGAGTCCCAGGTGCTATACAATACCAATTTTGTTATTGCCAATTATTGCAACCATGACACTCTTTAAAAAAACAACTTAAAAAACCAGCAGCTTCCAGTCTTTTCCACTACAGTGTTGTATGGCAGTACTAACAAATGCTTTGCTCCATAAGCTTCTGGGATCCTGGATTATTATTTTTGCAGCATTTTATTTCAGATCTTACTTTGTGATTGGGATACATCCGTGGCTAATTTTAGAATCTGTCATTTGGTCTATTGATTTGAAAAGATAACATTGCATTATTCAGGCCCATACCTCTATAATGTCAAATTTTGATATGTCTGTTTATACTTCTGAATAACTTATGAATCAGCCCCAATGTTTTTCTGGCAGCATTTTGGATCACCGTTGTTTCCTGTAATTTTCCTGTTCGTTTACCATTTCTACATTAATTTAATTCCTCCTTCTCTTTCTCTGGGCACTTCAGTTCTCCAAATACCCTCAAAATTGATGTGTATCCACAAGTCATTAATTTTGTTTTGTTTTGTCCAGTCAAAATAGCAAGCACACTTGTGGGGGGGGGCACATGCTCAAATCTTAGAGGGTTTCATGCAAAATCACTGCAGAGGTAGAATGGCTTCTATGAATGCAACAGATAATCTGCTGCCTGTTCTCTCTTTTTGTGCCTCCCCTCAGGAAGGAGGAGAGGGAGGGGAACTTTAGTTGTGATTCCTGCACTGCTGGGAGTTGAACTAGATGATCCTTGAGGTCCCTTCCAGCTCTACAATTCTATTATTCTTTTGTGCTTGCAGAAGTCATTCCACATGCACAATTTAGTTGGATATAACTGGTGGGTTTTTGTGATAATGCATGCCAGTATGGAGTACCATCACCTCTTTTGTTGTTGCCGACATCAGCCATTTTGCATTGTTCATTAAAAACCTCCCTATAATTGCATAGGCCACATACTGATTCCTTATTTTTGGACACAGTCCTACAGAACAGGAAAGTATGCCTCCCCTCCGCCAAATAAATCTGTGTGTATCTGAATACACCACTGATTACACTGAGCTCCCAAGAACAGGTCTTACAGAAATCCTCCAGGTTGAATAGAGCCCTGATTTTGAAGTAAAAAAGCACAGAAACAAGAACACTCTGGTGTCCAGGAATAGTCTACTACTATGCCACGGGACAGAGAGAATGAGAAAACATCACTTGTTGTCACTTATAGCTCCCAACTAAAACCAGTAAAATGTATCATCATTGAGCCTGGACAGTTACTCTTCCCTCTCACAGTATCATGCAACTATAAAGAAATTTTTAATGAACACTATATTGCTTCCAGGGACGCAGGTGGCGCTGTGGGTTAAAGCCTCAGCGCCTAGGGCTTGCCGATCGAAAGGTCGGCGGTTCGAATCCCTGCGGCGGGGTGCGCTCCCGCTGCTCGGTCCCAGCGCCTGCCAATCTAGCAGTTCGAAAGCACCTCCGGGTGCAAGTAGATAAATAGGGACCGCTTACCAGCGGGAAGGTAAACGGCGTTTCCGTGTGCGGCTCTGGCTCTGGCTCTGGCCAGAGCAGCTATGTCACGCTGGCCACGTGACCCGGAAGTGTCTCCGGACAGCGCTGGCCCCTGGCCTCTTAAGTGAGATGGGCGCACAACCCCAGAGTCTGTCAAGACTGGCCCGTACGGGCAGGAGTACCTTTACCTTTACCTTATATTGCTTCCAGTATTCTAAATCACACGGGGAACTTCCATGAGTATGGGAGACTCCCTGTTTCAGGAGATTTTCCCCAACTCATGTTCTTGCTTACAAATAGCCGCAAACTAAAGCAACTACTCACTGGGTAGGGTTGCCATACTTTGAAGAGCAAAAAGGAGAACACATTTGCTGACTTCTGCTCTTAACTATGGATCGCTATGACAACTCTACCTCTGATAAAGAGGACATGCCCTGGAAAAAGAGGACATATGGCAACCCTACCATAGCAAGCCACATAGCAGAGATTACGGGGACCAGAACAGAGGCAGATTTAGGGCAGCACAACCAGGGTGCAGGGGCCAAGGGACACTTCCCACCACCTTCCTAAAGCCTAATTTCTGCTTGCCCAGCTTTGAGAAGGAGGTAGGAGGGCTCTAGGACCTTGCCAAAGCCTCACACGTCCTTCCCAATGCCCTGCACTTCCATTACCCAGCTTTGGGAAGACGGCTTTGGGCTGGGGAGTGTCCACCACCAGATGCCAACTTTGTCATCTTATCTACTTGGACAAGAAGGACCCATCAGAGGACCCAGTGATGTCATCAATATTATGGGTTTATTCACCTGCTCACTTTTCGATGACATATATGCCATTGTATGCCAGCAAAGCCCTTCTGAATTCTACATAGACTAAATCATTCAGTATCTTGGGGGGGGGGAATAAATGAGCAGAAATCTAATATTAGAAATTAGAAAATCCAGAAACCAGCAGGGGGACCTTTCAGCCTACCAGGCCTTGGCAAAACTGATCTTAAGGTTGCCATTCTTGAACAAAGGAACTTCAGAGGGAGACTGCAGTGGGAAACCACTGAAGTGCATTTTTCTCAAGAAATTCAAATCTATGATCTGTGACTTGAATCCAGATTGCATATTTTTTTTATCATGCTCCTTATGTTAGTATTGCCAGGATGTTTGTGTTGTCGCCAGCTAGCTGCCACCCTAGTTCGCTTTTACATAATTATCACTTCTGATCTTTTTGCATTTTGTTTTCCTCTGACCTCACTCTCCATCCATCTCCCCCTCAGCCATGTGTGTATGTAATGCCTGCCAATTTGGGATTATGCTTCATGGATCTGATGAAGTGGCCTGTAGCCCACAAAAGCTTATACCATAATAAATTCTGTTGTTTTTACTGCAATAGACTAACACAGCTAGCACTCTGAAAATCTAACCTCCTGCATTTACTGTTACGAGTAACAGTCACATGATGTGTGGATATGGTTGGAAGCAGAGAGGGGGGTTATTTTGGCAAAAACAATGCCTTCAATATGTATCCCACCTCCAGCTTTTTGCATCTCATAATTATGCAGATGAGTCATTTCATTAATCCAGAAAGGAGAAAAAAGAAGTTAATAAACTCCCTATTTCACAGCATTCTGTCTGCAGTAAAGTTGTCTCCACTGCTAGTTCCCCTGCTATTTTTTTTTTAAATAAATCAACCACATGAAATTTATCAACCACCACTACCTCAAATGAACTTCAATAACTGACTCAGAGGTCATCAGGTTCAACCTGTTGTCATTGCAGGAAGCCCACTACTACAGAACCCCTGAAAGGTGTCCAGCCTCTCCTTAAAAGCAGGGCTAGAGAGCCAGATGTTGTTGGACTCCAATTTCTGTCAGCCTTAGCCAGCATGGCCAATGGGCAGTGATGATGGGATCTGTCATTCAACAGCATCTGGAGGGTCCCAGATCCCCTAGCCCTGCTTAAAAACTTCTAGCAAAGTCCACTAGGCAAAAGGTAACGTAAAGGACCCCTGGACGGTTAAGTCCAGTCCATTGTCAAGCACCTTGCACTTCCCTAACATTTATCCTAATACTTTTTTCTTGTAATTCAAATCCATTGACTTGGCTTCTACTCTCTGGAGCAAAAGAAAATAAATTTGGGCCACCATCTAGGTGACAGCACTTCAAATGTTTGAAGATGACCATCAAATTGCCAATATTCACTATTGCCAGTAATACACTAAAAAGGCAATGAAGATGAAATACACAAGGAGAAAGTACTAGGGGAGAAATCATCCTAATCAGGAGCACAATGCAACTATGGAACATCTTCCTACAGTAATAACTGCAGGACTGGAAATGATTGCAAAAGTCACCCTAGTTCTTTGCCCAGAAAGCTGCTAACATTTAAAAATGGGACACTCACATGGGTCACTTCCTGGGTCTGAAATGATCTTCTCAGAATTGTTAAGGAAATTACCGTAATCAGCTTAGCAAACAGGAATTCATATGGGTTTACAAACTGAATAGTGACATAGATATGATTCCTAGGTTGTTTTTAGCACCTTTAGATGATGACTATTGTCATAATCAACATTTGTACAGTATAGCGCTTTCAGTTGTTCAAAGTTATTCACATGTAATCCTTGTAATCTTTACCAGAACCCTCATAATGCAGAATTAAGTCTGAAGCTCAGAGAGAGAGGGCAGCTTGTCTAAGGCCAACCAGTAAATTCATGGCAGAGGTGAAATTTGAACTTCCTGATCCCAGCTCAGTCTCTTAGACTTCACCTTCCCATCCAGATGAAGTATATTGTACACATCTATCATTTCATATAAGAAAAAGACACAATCCCTCTGTCAGCCTGAAGTGTGCTGAAGTGTGGTAATCAAACTACACAGTAAGTGGAACTGATGGAAAAGCATGGAAAATATTGCAGTAGTCTAAAACCAGCTGTAAGAGATTATAAGTAACGCAATGATATGTAAGGGAGCATTTCAGCTTTGGAATCTATTGATGTCCTTTTAAAAAAAGTAATGGGTTTCTTTGCTAAAAGTGTCTGAAAGAAAAATAAAAGATTAAGCACTAAAATATGTAAGAAGGGCTCACATTTTAAATGCTTTTAGCTTATAACTTAATTAAAAGATTTACTTGAAATTTCATTCTGCACTCAGAGAAAATGCTTTAAGCCTGGATAGCAGACAGACACTATACATAACAAGTGGTTTAATCCCTGCTTAAAGTGCAAATCTTGCCATTAGCTATGGAGCTGCTATGGCACCTCTAGAATGCATGCAGAGAGTTCTCCAATTTTTAAATTTAAATTTTTATTTATACCCCGCCCTTCCTGGTTCAGAAAACTGAGCTCAGGGCAGCTAACAACAAATTTAAAACACTTAATTGTAATACAACATAGAAGCATCATAAAATACAGTATAAAAGCATGAATAACAATAAAATTCAAAGTTCAAAAATCATTTGGGGGAAATCCATCCAGTAAAAGTTAGATAATCACCAGGGCTAGCTGGCTGAATTAGTCCTACTTGGGCCAGCAAGGAGGCCAAAGGAGAATTAGCTGTGGGGTCCCAGAGCAGATAATCTTCATAAAAGGGAAGGGGGAGGGAAGAGAAGGGAAATAAAAGATCAGGCTGGATTCAGATTAAAGGCTAGGTGCAATAGCTATGTCTTACAGACCCGGCAGAAGGAAGTTAAATCCTGAAGGGCCCTAGTTTCATGGGACAGAGCATTCCACCAGGTCGGAGCCATCATTGAAAAGGCCCTGGCCCTGGTAGAGGATAGTCTGACTTTCTTAGGGCCTGGGATCTCTAAACTATGGTTATTCATGGACCTTAAGGTCCTCTGCGGGGCATACCAGGAGAGGCGGTCCCGTAAATACGAGGGCCCTAACACTCAATGGGTTCAGTACAGCTTTAGCAGCAATGGAGTACCTAAACCCTGGTTGTAGAAGCCATCCTGTCCAACATTTGAGAGTTTTGTATTGGCTCTGTTTGCAGTATTAATATCCCACCTTTCTATTAAAACTCCGATTACCGTGGCTGACAAGGACCTCATTGGTTAATATTTATATGATAATATCGGGGCTTTTTTAGCTGGAACTCACCAGAACTTAGTTCCGGCACCTCTCAGGTGGGTGCTATTGTCATTATAAGAGTACAAGAGTTCATGGTTAGTTCCAGCATCTCTTTTTCTAGAAAAAAATAGTGCTGGATAAAATGATAAAACATACTGCAGACACCAAGGGATGAACATGCACATGTGACATACTCCACAGCATTGGTTACTTCTTGCCAATTCTTTTAGTGTTCTGTATCTGTCAATTACATTTGCCTAGTAACCAATCACAGTGTACTGCTAGGAAAATCAACTCCTTTCCAAAATAAATTAAGCAACAAATGATTAAAAGCATGTGAAGACAAATAGCATTTAGTCTACTGCAGCCTTTGTTCAATAGCAAATAGATGAATGAATCCATTTGTCATTCAGAGTGCTTCACATCCAGTGAAAATGATGATAATAGTGATGATTATACACTAATAAAGCATCTAATATTTTAAAGTGCTGAACAGATATTAAAGGATAAGGCCCACAGGCTCACAATCTACTAGACACAATATGAAAGGGGAAAAAAGAAGGAGGAAGGAAGAGAAAAGTACCGTATTTTTCGCTCTATAGGACGCACTGGACGATAAGACGCAACTAGTTTTGGGGGGAGGAAACAAGAAGAAAAAAATTCTGTACCCCAGAAGCCAGAACAGCAAGAGGGATCTGGCTTCTGGGATAGCCTCTTGCTGTTCTGGCTTCGGGGACAGCCTTTGAAGCCTCCGCAGGGCAGCGGGGTGCCTTCACCCCGCTGCCCTGCGGAGGCTTTGTGCAACCATCCCCAAGCTAGAACAGCGAGACGGAGCGCTGTGCAGTGCTCCGTCTCCGTGTTCTGGCTTTGGGCTTAGCCACGCAGCCTGCATTCGCTCCATATGACGCACACACATTTCCCCTTACTTTTTAGAAGGGAAAAAGTGTGTCCTATAGAGTAAAAAATACGGTAAGCATAGGAGCAGCTGTTCCTTATCTAGCCAATGGATGGAGTCAGACTGGTCTTTACCATGCCATTACATTCTTTCTGAGTCTGTTTGTACTTGTTTCATTTGTGTGCACAACAAGGTGAAAGGTATATCATATATAAATATTTGTGTAAATATTTCTGCGAGGTGTGGCTGCCCAGTGGTCTTGATCCCCTGACCAATGGATGGGTCTGTGGTGTACCTTACCATGTGGTTGGCTGTACTGCAAAGCACAGTGCTATCTTAATTTGCCCAGAGGCAAATTTGTGTCGTGGGTCTGTGCCCCAGTACTCTTAAGAATGCCCTCTCAGAAGGGAGAAGCAAATATGTGTCAGCTTTTGCTTTTATGTGTGTCATTATTAGATTCTCTCTCGCTCTTTTCAGTCACTTCTGAAAATATTCTGAAATCAGAATTTTTACATATTACAGGACACAGAAATTAGCCTGTGCCCAGTTCCTGTTATATGTAATAAGGGGAAAACCTGAATGAGGGAAATCAGGACACATTTATAGGAACCTTTTAAAACTAACTACATTTTTATCTCATAAGTGTGCAAATCTACACTTGCTGAGGAATTCATTCGAAGTCACATTTTAACCTTGATATGGTAAAAAAATAAAAATCAGCCCGGTGGCTTCTGTTATCCTGGCTTCATTCTGTCAGAGCCACCGTACAGGCCAGAAGCACATTAGAAATCTGCCTCAGCATTGAACAGCACATGTTTGCACAAGAGGCTGTTTAGAATGCCAAACAAAGCCTGTAATTCAGCTGCCTGGATGGAGTAACAGATTTTGCCACATTTCTTTTCCAACATGTTTAATTAAGTGTTGTGTGCAAATCAAATTTCTACGCAACCACAAGGCGGGGAATTTTTTTATCATATGGCTGAAGAAATGCTGTTTCGAATGCTTTCAGCAAGAGAGCTGCACAAGCAGGGGAAGTGGGGGTGGGTGGGTTAGTTGTGTTGTTACAGAGGATTTGCTTCATAATAGTCAATAACAACTTGGTCCTCCAGGAATTTATTTGAATGTGGGAAGAAGAGTCCGAATCAATGAAATGTCATGCCGTGCCATACTGCAACAGCTTCCTATGATTACCCTGACACTCCTGTCAGTTTAACACATATTTGTTCCACAATGTGAGAGGAGGCAGGTCTCCAGATGCCTCGTGACATGAAGGCATTTGCCTAGAGTGCACCAGCTCTGTGAGGTAGTTGTGTTCTCTTGAGAGGGAGCTTTAGGAATTGAGAGTGAGCAAGAATGACAAATTAATGACAGTGGGTCTCTGAAGAAGAGACAGCTAAGGGTGCATGGAGGGGGGCAGGGAGCCAATGTATTATATAACAAGGCTATAGGTGCAGCTGTGACTATTTCAATCCAGAAATCAAAGTCCCTGACTCCTGTTTCCAATGTACATAAATATTTTAGGTCAGCCTTTTTCTCTCTCTTTCTGTCTTCTTAGAAACCTTCCTCTTTTTTTTCTTTTAAAAAAACATGAGCCCTGAAAGAGAAAACAAGTGTAATTATTTCTGACGTACAGATCTTTATTTAGTAAAGTAATGCTTAGGGGCTTCATTCAAACTGGGATACATTTTAAACACACACACACACACACACACCTCTGCCTGTATGCTGGTCTAAAAATTGGTGGTTTAATGTCTGATGCTTCCTCAGATGCAATGCAGCAAATGTGAAGATCTAATTAGGTAAAAGCATAGCAGGGTTAGATGAAATGGACCCAAGAGGATGATGAGAAACTAAGAGGAAAAATGAAAAATCCTAGTGAGAAAAATAAATTCATTTCCTTTCTATTGCACCAACCATTCCCCTATTATGAAATGGGGTCAAGATACAGATTCATCATACACCTTCTTGCTCTGCTTTCAGTTGCCTCTTCTTCTACAGGAAAACTGTGACGGTGAAAGAAATGGGTACTGTGCATGTCATAGGACATAAAATTTAGAGTGTTAACAGTGCTGATTTTCAATTCACTTTTTAATTTATTTTATTTTTTAGGTAAGTCATCTAACAGTCATAATCAAACAAGGCAGCAAATGATCACCTAAAGATTGTTGCCAAATAAAAGATTGTTTTTATCAAAATTAGAGTTACTATCAGATTTCACCTGAAGCAATATGGTTGAAGTGAATTTGAACAGTCACACAAGGCATTCATCGGAGTTTTCAGCAACACAATTTTTTAAAAATGAGATTAGTAATATTTCTGACATGTGTGTTCACATACCTCACCTTAGAATTCCTGTTTGTTTTGTACTAGAATGATGAAGTCTTGCAGTGTATTTTCCCCTTCACAAATGTCCCCTTAGGACCAGTACATTAACATCTTAGCTTGAAAAAGTGAGCTTTCTTCAGCTTTATTTTCCCACCAACACATTCTGGTCTAATTTTAGCCTCAGAAGAAGCTTCTCTCCCAGGTCTACCCACCCCTTTTCACATTTAAATTATGTTCCAGGTTTTAAGAATGCAGGCATTTTGGTCGCTAAGCAATAAAGAGCAACACCCCCTCCAAGAACAGTCTCCCAAGACTCCCAGAGGCATAAGAAAGGGAATTTCAGGAGAGCTGTTGTGAACTAAATACTCATTGCATTTAATTGCATGGACCTGAATAAAACTGATCAGCCAGAGAAACAACTGGGGAGCACTGATGACCTGTATTAAGATATATAAAGAGATGGTTTCCACATAGTTTGTGATGGTAATTATTTTAACAGAAATAACTTTTTAAAAATCTCATTAGTCTTAACATAGTGAAATTCAGCAGAAATCAATTTCACAGCCACTCAGGTTACAAGATAGCTTTTTGAGCTGCTATTGATTTTTATTTTTTTTCAACCTCTGATCCCCCTCTAATTTTCAGTCCTTGGACAAGTGCCACAAGAGAAGAGTGAAAAGGAGATGCCTTGACTCCACCAAATACATTACTAAACATTAGGCAGAGTTCAGCTGGACTTGGCTGCCAGCCTAGGAAGAGAAAGGCCCTGCTTGTTTTGCTATAATTTAATTTTTCATCCCACACGGGATCAATTAGGTGCAATTCTTGGCCCTTGGAGTGTTTTGCAGCCATTCACAATTGTACCTAAAGCTAGGGGATCCCTGAAAGAGAAAGTGAAGGTGTCCTTCTCCGACATCATCAGTACTGTTTCAATGTGAGGTACCTCAGAAGGCAAATACGGCCAATGCAGCCTCCTTGTCATGCAGGGATTCCACATTTTGAGGGCGAAAGGCCTAGCCAGCTGCTTAAGCTGGGTTTATGACATCTTTGTACCAGGTGAGCAGTCAAATCAGATTAATATGCAAGACTGCAGCCTGGATGTTTTCTTCTGTTTGCCCCCTTTGCTATGCCTAGCCCAAATATTTTGTCATGAAAAGCTGCTTCTCTCGGTCGTTTTTGGGCAACTGCTAGTCAATATTGCCATGGAATTTAAAGTGCTTGATAATCCCTTCTTATTTTGCAACTACTTTACTTAAGGGCTGGAGACAGATCTAGGTAATAGCATCTGCTCCTTTTTATATTTAAAGTTACACAGGGCAGAATTCCTGAAGGGGCAAAAATGTTCTCTCTCTCTCACACACACACACAGAAAATCTTCCCCTTTTCAAAAGGTAACATATAGAGTTCAAATTTCCTTTGTGACTCTTAACCAATAAGGTGTGGGAACCGGAATTTAGTGTCAGTTGCAAAATTGGAACCAACCAAACTGGCCTTCCCGTGTGTCGTCAATGATTAAAAGGCTAATGATGCAGAACAGGATTGTCTATGTAGGTGATTTTGCAGCAGAGCTACAAGGGTTTCCAACTCCCCATTGTTTACTAATAGCCATTTTAGGGCCTAAATCGGACAGTTAGAATCTCTGATCTGTAGTAACTCAGATGCAGAGTTGTATTTGTGTCTGCAGGTCATCCCAGTGTAATGCTCATGGAGAAATGTAGGTAATTGGTTCCATTCCCAGCACGACCATTTTGCAGCCAGCTTCAGCTGGCGGATCTCAGGCTTCTACTTGAATACAAAGTAAATATTGCATACCTAAAGTTTGCCCACACCTTCCTCAAGATTACCATTAAGCCAGAGATCAGCAAACGTTTTCAGCAGGGGGCCGGTCCACTGTCCCTCAGACCTTGTGGGGGGCTGGACTATAAGCCACCCCCCACGACTCTCCCCTCTCTTTCTCCACAGCACCGGATGAGCCCTGGTGGTTGCTTACCTGTGTCTTGCGAGTGGCAGGGGCTGGCGGCAGCAGGATGATGAACGGCACACGAAAGGGCTCCGGAGAGGGACTGCTTAAAATGGCGGCCGCTCAAGCGCTGCTGCTGCTGGCACCAACAAAGTCCAGCCCCTTCCGGGACTTCCGGGTTAGCGCGATCAGCTAATGGCGGATTCCCTCCGAGCTCCGGAGGGAATCGGCTCTGCTGAAGACGGGTCCTACCGCGCTGGCGACGCGGGGACCCTCAGAAACCGCAGGCACGGAAGCCTGCAGACTTGGTGACTCGGTGGGCACCTTTAAGCGCCCTCCCTGACCCACGAAGAGCCTTTTTAAAGGCTACGGAGAGGGTACGGGGAGCGGCGTGGTGCTGAGAGTAGACCGCTACTTCAGTGGAGCGAAGCCGCGTGCCATGGCCGGACAGCGCTGACTTTTTCCCCAAAATTCGGACTGGAAACAAATAACCCGTGAGTAGAATGGAATTTGGACTTTAAAATCTATATCTTTGAATTCAGTACAACCGGGGGATGTGCTAAAGGGAAGTCCGCACCCCCCTATCTACAAACGATCTAAAGCAAGGATCGGTGGACTAAGGTGGAGAGTACTGTTTTTGGTGTTAGATAAAAAATATTTCCATGAGTTTGACAGAAGAAGTCTTTGTGCTGGAGAGAAAGTGAGGAGTTTTGGAAGCTTTTGTGTAACCCCCCCCCGAACCCGGGAGCGTCCTGTGTGTGAGCCGGAGGAAAAAGAACAAGGAGTTTGACAGCTGTCAAAGGAGCTGTCAAACAGGCGGCTAAAATTTAAGAACTTTGTTATTTAATAACTTTCTGAACTAAAAGTGTTGCTTTTGAACTGAGGTGGCTGGAAACAACGTAGTCATAAACAACAAAGTAACGGGCTGTTGGAAAAGGACTATCAAGCAACTGTAATCCCCCTAGGGGGAACTAGAGACATTACAATGGCTGCAGAGGGAAAATTACTGGTAGAGATAGAAAGAATGTTTTTTCTCGTGGGAATCCTGCAAGAGCAGAGTACGGCTATGAACAAAGAACTTATGACCTTGAATTCCAAAACAAACGACTCTGCTGAATGCATAAAGGATTTGCCTGATAAGGAATCTGCAGCTGAACCAGAAAAAACTTTTTTGGAACCGGTGGAGAGAAAAGAAGGAATGGAAAAAGTGCAGGAAAATATCAATCAGAAGCCCATATTGTCAGGAAATAAAGAAGATGATCTTTGGATTACAAATCTGCGAAAGATGAGAAAGATGAAGGAGGAAGTCCCGGGAGCACTTGGAATATTGGAATTCAAAAGAGTAAAGAAATATGATTGGGACTTCCTCCTTGAGTATGGGAGATCAACTGACTTTTTGCAGCAACTGCTATTAAGTATCTTGGATGGAAGAATATATGATGTGACTGAGATAGAATTCCTTCGAGACCTGAGGACCAACAAAAAGGGCTACCAACAAAATCGGCAGAGAGAGACTGACAGAGACTTGAAGGCCTCTGATGTGAGGAATCCGGACTAGGATAATTGCTTGGGAAGGGATGGAAACTGGGGTAGGGAGGGAGGGGAGAACAGAATTTCAAAATTTTATGATTTTTGTATTTGGCCATTATGACATATAATTAACAAAAATACAAAGGGAGAAATTCATGGAAGGATAATTAGGTCGACCTTAGAAAAAAAAAGATTTAATGTTTAAAAGAGAATTGGATAAATTAAATTTGGATAAGTAAAAAGGATTAAGTTTAAAAATAACAGTAATATGTTAAAGATGGGAGATAAGAACTTGCTGAACTAATTTTTGGAATTGGGATGTATGAAGAGGGGGTGGGGGGAAGTCAGGGAAAGGGGGTAATGAAAATAAGAGTTTAAAAATATATATGTTTTGTTTTTGTTTTTGTTTTATAAAATGTGAAAACCTAATAAAAAAATTATATAAAAAAAAACAAAACAAAGTCCAGCCCCTTCCTCCTCTAGGCAGGGCTGGGAGAAGCCAGGATGAGGGAGGGAGGAGGCGGCGGCGGCGCCATGTGAGATCCAGAAGGCAATTGGGCCTGATCCGGCCCGCGGACCTTAGTTTGCCGACCCATGCATTAAGCTATAACTTACATTTCCAGAAATAAGCATATTTTGATTTAAGGCATAGTGGATGTGAGATAGCTCTCAGGCAAGTCAGGCCACTGGTGTTTCCTATAAGGTGACTCATCTGCCTAGTCTCATGGAAATGTCAGGTCTATTTTGTTTTTTATTTAAAGATATCCAAGGTCTCACAGTGTAACCACAAGGGGGGTCTTTTCATCGCAGCATATGGAACTTTAATAAAAGACCGTGCTCAACTTACAAATGACAAGTTTCTTCCTAGATATATAAAAGTAGGTCCCACAAAGGCCAACATTATTATTGGTAAATCACTAATGGGCAAATTCTAAATAGGTTACCTACCCAGCCTCCATGAACTTGACACATTCCAGAGATATGTTTCAATCAAAGGTCAGTTGTATCTCTAGATTTAAAAAGAAATGGAAAATTGTTCTGAAATGAGGACAGGATGTTAACCTAACAGAGAACAGGCAGGATGATCATCCTATTATTTCAGTCTCTGGGCAAATCAGGAGCTGCTCTTTAATTGGACAGCCGACCCTGGGGCAATAAGGAGTTAAGAGAAATCCAGTCCCAGGACTGCATGCTGTGCTTCCTCAATTAGGAAATGAAGCAGCAAGACAGCGGTTTATAATTAAAAGTAGGTTTGAAGTGTAGCATGTCAAGAGAAAGGTTTGTCACACTGTATTTTTCACAGAAGTGAGGTATGGAAAGAAAATTGGGGAAGCAAGGAACTGTGACCATGCTAGAGGCCTCACATAAGAGAGATGGGGGGGGGGGGGTTTGCAGAGCATCTTAGGAGGGGCATAAACTGCCTGTAAGCAACAATTAAATAAGACAGTAGAAAGAAAGGCATGTAAGCAGTTTTACTTTTCTGCTGCTAAGAAAAATAAGGAATACCAATGGAAGGCCTACATATTTTGATACTGAGTCATTGACCACAAAATTGCTCTTCAAATGTGGGAAATTTGAACCCAAAACAGACAAGGTAGACCATACCTGGCGTTAACGTGCTAAGGGACATCTACAAGGTGACATAACTAAACTGGCACTCTGAAGCAAAGGTGGCCAACATGGGGTGCTCCAGCTGTTGCTGGACCACAACTCCCATCAACTGTCATCACTGTAGGCAAATGCTTTCCATTTAAAAGGTAGTGCCTTACGTACCTTGGATAGAAGAATGTTCAAGGAAAGGGTAGACAAGACGTGGCAGTTCCCAATGTTCAGACGCTAGAAATAATCCCACGTAGCCTATCTTTACAGAATCAAGATGAAAGGAACAAACCTCATTCAGTTAATTATGGTGTATGTTGCAGCTTACTCATTCCGAGATCCTGTACCACTTTCTTTAGTTGATATCCCCTGTGATCATCCAAGATGCATGCGCACAGCCAGCAGTCTTAGCTTTCCCAAGCATTCTGTGCTTTGCACATCCAGTCCTTTCTAGGGTGGTTACATTCTGCTCTACTGTGTTAACAGTTAACTTTTGTCATAATATCTTCAAACCACAGTAGATTTAAATAAACAGCAGTGAGATCGCCTGGTTTTGCTGCTGTTATTTTCAATTTACAATCTTTATTGTTTTCAGTGAAGATTTCCCAATTCAAAGCAGGGGAACAGAGATCAGGGACTGCAGTCTTCTAGAGTGTCTTGAGTCCTGGGACTAGGATGAGCAGTTGGAGGAGTTGCCAGCTGACAACCCCAGCGAGGAGCCCAGTAGATTGGGACAGGAGGTGTCCAGGCTTCAAGAGATAGAGGATTCGCTTTGGACTCACAGATGAGGAGTCAGGTATCAGAAAGGGTTCCAGCAGTGTTTCACCCCAGCATTCTGCCTCATCCCCTCTCACTTCAGCCAAGCACTCTGTGTCCCCAGTGCCCTCAGTTCTCATGCCAGCCTCACCTCCAATCCTGGTACCATCTCCAGCACTAACTGAGATTGTCCCAAGCCATTCTCTCACGAGTCTACTGCTCAGCCTGGTTCAGAGCTGATGCTGATGCCTCTTCCATTGGCTAGGTCACAGAGGCACCTGTGTAGCTGAGAGCATATAATAACATATAATGGGACACAAAGTAGTGTGTTGCTCATTGGATCAACTTCTTAGCTTACTCAGCCATGCATAGCACTTGTACCTTTGAACTCTACTTTGCCTATGCACTGAGCATTAAAGATTTTGGCAGAAATCAAACTATCAAGTTCTTCATTCTCTAGTGAGACCTAGTACACAGAGGCCACATAATGATCTGATAGCAGAAACTAGGTCTTCCAAGAGCAAATCTTTGTCCACTATACAGAGAATTTCCCTTTTGTAATTAATTCCTCTAACACAGCTAATTTTAGCTTGAAGAAATACAATATGTCCCCTTCTTTCTCAAAGGAGGTAGTTGTACAATTTCTCTCAACTGTTTAATTTCTTTCTGTCCTTTAATAAAATTGTTGGGTGCTTCCTTAGATGTTCCCAGATGTCTCTGTATAGTGTATGACAGTTTCAACATGATTTGCATAGCATCAGTTCTGTAGTCTAATGTCTACAGATGCAGCTTCTAACAAAAAAGATTAATGTCCTTCAGACTAAATTGCTCAGGCTTTTAGTTTTAATGCAGAGGGTGGCAGAATCTGATCCAGAAGAGTTCTAGTGTTTCTGTTGCATAAGGCATAGGCAGACTATTGCAATGACATCATGCAAATTATGGCACATATTGCTCAACCAGTGAATTCCAAAGGTTTTCAGTAGAAAAGGATATTTGTTTATTTCCAGAATTGCCTGAATGGCAACAACCATCAAAATCTCAGAATAAATGTGGAATTTGGGCGGCAGAGTGGCGCAAACATGTATCATTGCATGGGGAAAAAACACAGCTTAAAAGTAGGGAACAGGAGAAAGCAAGAAAAGAAGGAGTGAGTGACAGGCTTTGTATGGCCAGAGCTACTGTGGTGTAATGTAGTGCAGTGTTGCATTAGGCTTTAGGGACCTGGTTTCAAATCCCTGCTCAGTCATCAATATCACTGGCTGACCATGGCATTACCTACCTGCAGGATTTGGGGAGGATAAAATGGGCTAACCACACATAGATTGCCCTGGGCTCCTTGGAACTGGGATGGCATACCAATGGGATAAATAAACAAGTATCCTTACTACCCTGGTTTTACATTCTCTCTCTGACCCTTATGGCAATGTGTGAAGAGAGAGAGAAAAACAGAAATATAGGTAAATTAGACATTTCCCTTTCCAATCTGTCCTCACACCCCAGGCTTAAGGAAAACTGAATCAAAGCCCAAAACAATGCTGTAATTGTTTTGCTGCATCTGGATGCTTTGAAACGGAAACGATGGGCACTGCGGTAAAAACTCAACAGGACTTGTTCTCCTTCCCTAGCATGTCCAGCATTTGTGCTGCTCAAGGGTAAAAGCCTTTTTACTTTGTGGCAGGATTTATCCATTGGCGACTATGTCCCAGAGGACTGAAAAATTCTACCAGTAATCAGGATTGACCCAATAAACCCCCAATCCCAATGGGAACCTCTGAATACCAAATAAGAGGCATAAGTGATTCTGAATACCAAACGCTTGGAAGCACAAGTAGGGAGACTGTTGTATTTGGGTCCTTTCAGGCTTCCCATGGGCATCTGGTTGGCCACTGTGAGAATAGGATGTTGAACTAGATGGGCTTTTGGCCTGGCTCAGCAGGTTCTTCTTGTTTTTCAGATCTTTTTTTCTGTGTAGCTTAATAGTGTTTATACTGGCAGTGACTCTCCTGGGTTTTTCATATCTTACCTGGAGATATGGATTTGTTCCTTGAACATTCTGCATGCAAAATACATCTTCTACCACTAAGCTATTGCCCTTCCACAAATCTTGGGAAATTTCTACCTTCACATTTATGAAGTCTGTCTGACATACAAACCAGTTAGAAAGTCATCCTTTTATGCCTTTTGGTTTGGGCTCATTCCTGTTCAGTTACTACTACTAACATGCTGCTTCTAAAGTTTAGTTAATTAGCAGATGGAAATAGCATTCTTATCTATATAGAAGTCCTACTGGGCAGAAACAATTCCTTCAGAATTCAAATTACATTTCTGTTCTCTTCTTAAATGCAGCTTCTTTTACGGCGTGGCAGAGGTGAACGTTTACTTCCTATAGCTGAAGCTGGTGCAGGGCCCCAGTACAAATATAGATTAATCACAGTGAAGAAGCAGGGTCCACTTAAAAAAATGGCAAAGCACCATTTATTAACATATGCAAAATGTTAATATTTCCCAAAGAGTCAAGAGTTCATAGGTTTATCCAGTGTGTCTTAATAACAGTTTAATGTCTACCTGTACATCAAAGAGAGGCACTGAGTGAGGAATAGAGAGGTTGTGCACTGCAGATTCACAAAGCCAGTAATCCTTGTAATTCTGGAATGAAATTATTACATAGAGATCTACAAATATTGGCTTGGCTTGCCTCAGTAGCCACAAATCCCCTCCTCTGAAGTCTTCTAGCATGTGGAGAGGGCTTAGGGGAGATGATGGGTTTTATCTCATTTGTGCTGCAGTTTGCAAAAGGAACAGTAGGAGTCACCTGCCACTGTTTTTACCTTTCCCAAATTGCACTAGAAGCAGAAGAAAACTCTACCTCTTCCTTGAGCCCATTGACAGAAGCCGAGGCCTTGAGGCAGATCGGGGATCTCCCTCCCCTGTGTGAAGGTTTGGAAAAGTTAACAGCAACATGTGGAAATCCTTGATATTTCTTACCCTCTCCAAACCACATAGCACATCTGAGAGCTCAAGCAAAGGGCTGGAAGTGAAGATAGATGGGCTTGCATTTGTAGGCATCTGCACCCTGTTTTTGGAAATAGCTGATGAATGATGGAATGGTTGACTAAGGATAGATGGCAAGTGACCAGCATGTCATATGACCAGTCTATCATGAGATATTGTATGAGAAGATGAAGAATCTTCCTTGGTTTGAGACACTGAGGAGTGTTTGGCACAACTGCTGTTCCAGATGGACTTTGCTACCATCTTGTAATAAGTGTTTATTCAAATAACTTGAGTGTCTTTCTTTTCTTTTTTACATTTCACCATGTCCACTCTAACACAAAACATACTGAAAAAGAAAGTAGTTGATCATAAATTCATCAGTCAAGTAAACCTCATATATATGTTGAAAATTTGTGATAATGTGCATCTTGATGCAGTGATTATGAGTAGTTATTTGAGTTTTGGAGCATTCTCACCAACTTTGTTAACTTTTACACTGCTTACAGGATGCTCGCAAGGTCTAACATGTGATTGCTATTAATTCAGTGCGTAGAATGGTAGAAGTTAGAAACCAGCACTCTACATTAAGTACAAGCCCCACCTGTAACAATGGAACTGGAAGGCTTCATTCTGGACTACATAGGATCCTCTTTGAACTGAAATCTTGTATGTTATTCATGCAAGTGTGTTCACTTTGGATTTCAACACTGCAGAAGTTTCAATAATGACTGCTGCAGTCTAATATTTGATCCTTAATTTTTTAAAAAATATCAGTCTTATTAAACACTGATTGAGCGAATTATGTACCCAGAACAATTGTAGCATACACACAAAATAAGAAAAGGGAACAGCTGAGTCATACAGATGTACAGTCCCTGAAGGAAGCCATGGTCAGTTGCAGCTTCCCAGTGTACATGGTTCTAGCAAAACAGAAATGGATGTTTACCAACACCTATGAAACCCCCATGTTTCAGAGACAGTGGAAACACAACTTAAGAAATTATTAAGATGTAAACATTTTTTCTCTTAAAGTCAAGAGCAATGCTTCCTTGCTCAGGTGGGCATTGTGCGAGTTGACAGCATGAACCCTAGAAGTAAAATAAAATACAGCAAAAGTGTCAAGACCAAGCAGGAATACACACATGGAAAGCTTACATGCCTAATTCCTTTCTGTGTGCTTCCTTACCAGACTCTTGAACTTTCTGTCCATGAGGCTTATGCCACAGGAGACAGCACAAATTCGTTTCTCTTAGAAATGCTAGACATAAATCCAGCCAAATTTAAGCAGGTTTATGTCCTATTGAATCCAACTGGAGAAAATTGAGCACAGGCTTAAATATATTTTTGGCTGAAATCAAGGGGACTTAGACATCCTTAATCTTGGCTGAATTGTGCCCATTGTGAATAAGTATGGAACCTGTACAGCCTCTAGTCGGTAGACTACACATCTTAAGCTTCCACTGGAATTCTAGGGTTTTCTGGAACTCTAGGGGAAAAAACAAAACAATGCTAAAAACAAAACAAACAAAAATCCCTTAGAAAAACCCACAGTGCTCGCATAAAAAGTTCCAGAACATTGCATTTTGGATGCCACAGTGCAGCTTCTCTGTAGGTCAACTCACTTAAAGCTTCAGTGATGTACACGCTTTGTTCTTGGTGTAAAAGCTGAGCTGAACCCGTTTGAATTAATAGTTCTTTTTTATATTTATCTTCCGCTCTTCTCTTATTGGTTGTTACATCCTGGAGATGCTGAAGAGGTGCCTCCTTGCTTTTGTTTCTTGCGCCTTTTGTTGAGGAGACGGTTGTTGGATGTTTTCAAATCTTTAATCTTTACCTGGTCGTAGTCCACCCTCATGGTCGCTAAAGCACTAGTCATCTCCTCCTAAAACCCACATGAGGCAATAGTTAGGTCTTAAGAAGTAGAGGCCACTTTCCTACCATGTTCAGGTGACAACAGAACCCTCTGGTCACAGATCACCATTGACCTCCCCCAGCCAAGACTAAGAGTTGTGCCCTTTCCCATAAGAGAGTTCATTTTCTACCCAAGTGGACTGTGCAGCTAAATGACAAGGAATACATATGCAGAATTATACCGAACATTTCTGACAAAGAGATTAGAAGGACCAAGGTGAAATAAGTAACACAACACTACAGGAATCCTTATTGAAAGCACTATATTTTTAATGTTAACATTATTTTAATACTTTAGAACAGTGTTTTCCAGCTGGGGGCAGGATATGAAAAATGCATAAATGGGGGCCACAGCATGAGGCTAGGGGGCATAGAAGGAAGTGAGAAGTGAAGGGGAAAAATATCATTTTTAAAAATCCTGATTGGCCAATCGCAAGCAGGTAAGGGGGTAGCTCACCAGGGCCTAGTACTCTTTTTTGCCACGTGCATTTTCTTGGAGCAGTCTTAGTTTGTTTCTGGCAGGAGGGGGCAATCGCTGAGGCTTCTGTTTTGACCAGTAGAGCCCGCAATCCAGAACCCCTCAGGTCAGGTAAGGGTGGTGGTGGGATGGCAATGGATAGAGCTGGTTGAGCAGGAGCTGTTTTGTTGCTGCCGCCAGTGCTGGGCCTGGTGGCAGCCTGGGCCTGACGGTGCAGGGTGCAATCCACCCCAGCACCTAGTGGATCAGGGCCTTTGGATGTTGCTGAGGGGCACAGGGCCGGTCGGCAGCGTTGGCCCAGTTCTGCAAGGCGTGGGGCATCTGGTGCTGCTGACTTGCATCTAGTAAATAACTAAGTGTCTACCCAGAAGAAAGGCACGCTGAGTTCAGTGGGCCTTATTCCCAGGTAAGCCAGGGCTCCTCCTGATGACGATCGTTTTGCACTGGGTCAGTGGGGACCACTTGCTTTTTAAAATTCTCCCTGTGCGCCTTTGGGACTATATCTGAAGGTTTCCCACTCTCTGTCAAATAACTTGGGTCAAATAAGTGTTGTTTACTTTTTATAATACATGGAAGATGGATCTCCCTCAGGAGGTTCTGGACTCTCCTTCCTTGGAGGTTTCTAAGCAGAGGTTGGATGGCCATCTGTCATGGATGCTTTAGGGGAGTTTCCTGCGTTGCAGGGGATTGCAGTAGACAGATAACCCTTGGGGTCCCTTCCAGCTCCATGATTCTATGTTTTCCTCCTTTAACAATATTTCATTATGCTCCTATCATTTTGTGTAATAGTATTTTGGATAAATTATTTAAAAAAATTATGAATAAAACATGTTCTATTTGCAAACAAAACATTTAAATAGCTACCTTTCTACTGATTGTAGGGGGTGGGGGGCATGGGCATAGCCAGAATTTTTGTTGCACAAGAAATGCACAAGAAAAATAGAGGAGGTGTAAGTTTGGCCTTACACAGCCAAACCTTTCTGTGAGTCCTTTCAGGACTACTCCTGCCCTTGAGGGTGGCCCAACTGGGGTTTGATTGCCCTGATTAGGAGCCCTCATTGCTATGGATGGTGGCTGTGGAGATATCAAGCCCCACCTGGCTGAGACAGGTACAAATAGTGCAGGGCAATGTGGTCAGGAGGAGGAGGAGGAGGATGGACCAAACACTGCTGAGGCGGCTCACATTTGATCTGGTGGTGTATGTGGGTTAAGGTCTGGTGAGGGGAATTGTTGCTTTGAAATTGTTAATTTGGGGTTATTTCTTGGTGGTAGAGGGTTTTGTATTGCTGTACAGTGGTGCCTCACAAGACGAAATTAATCCGTTCCGCAAGTCTCTTTGTCTAGCGGTTTTTTCGTCTTGCGAAGCAAGCCCATGACGGCTTATCGGATTAGCGCTATTAGCGCTATTAGCGGCTTAGCGGATAAGCAGATAAGCTGCTTAGTGGCTTAGAAAAAGGGGGGGGAACCCGCAGGAACTCGCAAGACATTTTCGTCTTGCGAAGCAAGCCCATAGGAAATTCGTTTTGCGAAGCACCTCCAAAACGGAAAACCCTTTCGTCTAGCGGGTTTTCCGTCTTGCGAGGCATTCGTCTTGCGGGGCACCGCTGTATAAGAAGGTTTAAGGAGGTTTATTACTGTGTAGAAGGTTTAAGGAAGTTTACCGTTTGAGGTTTTGTTTTTGTTATTGTTTCTGGAGTTTGTCCTATTCTGTTGAAATAAAAATATATTTTCCCTCATATATTGACTACCAAAGATCCTTTAAAAAACCTGCAAAGTTAATTGGCAAAACAGGGGGGCAGGCTTTTGTTACCAGGGGCAGAATCTCAAATTTGTATTGGTTTTTACTTATGGGGGCAGCTGCTCCCCTGGTTCCCTCCCCCCTGGCTATGCCCATGGGGGGGCCACAGGAAGGAAGCAATGTCAGAAGGGGGCTATGGTTGGGAAAAAGTTGAGAAACACTGTTTTAGAACATACTGTTTTGCTATGTGTAGGGCTGGAAAGTGTTTTGCCTCTGAGGGTCACATGCAGAAGTGGGTAGTCACTCAGAAGCTGAATACTAATAAGCATGGTCAGGGCAAAAATTGGCATGGCCTGGGTATGCATGTGCACACGCTCAATGGCTCTCCCTGTGGATCAGAAAAGGACAGACTGCTGTCTACCCCACCAGGGAGAGATGACGCTCCTGCTTGCCTGCCAAAGAGTTGTTTGGTAAGTTGGAGAACCACTGTGCTCCCCAAGACCAGCAAACAGCTATTGGCATGTTGGAAGGAGTGTGGTTTGCATGGAAGTTGCACAAAGATTACTCTTTCTGTGCACCTTCCTCCCCATCACTGTGCAAAATCCAGTATCGAGAAGGTAGACTGGGCACCCATGTGGAGGAGATGGGCAGCATGCAACCCGCAGCTCATGGTTTACTGACATGTGTGCTAGAGTCTGCCCTTGATTGAATATAGACAACATCTTAATCAGTTATTTCTGTATAGCTGGGCAATCGTTATGAAAATGCTGGTAATGAGCTGGTAAAAGCTGTTCAGAAAGAAAAACAAGCAAACTGTCTGACTGGATTTGCCCAGCCTACTAATATATGTGATCATTACCTTCACTTCATCCCAGTGATCTTTATCCTCTTGCAGAACCCGGGCAGTATGAAGAGGGGTAGGTGGCACCACCATGGATTGCTAAGGAAACCAAAGAAGCAGCTATTCAGAAACGGTAATTCTGACAATAACACACTCACACATTACCACTCATCGTCCTTGCTGATGAAGTAATTACAAGTCTTGAGAAAATTGTATAAATATGTCTCCTAAGCAACAGGAGGGAGAGAGAAAAACGTACTTAGCTGCATTGCTAAGCACAGTTGTGTTTTCAATATGACTGAAATAGGTGTCATTTCCATAGGATTGCAGCTATGGAATAAGACTGAGGGGCAAACACACATTTGAAACCCCAGAGTGAAAAGCTGCCAGGAAAGAGTAAATCCAGAGCAGGAAAATAGCAGGAGGGTAAAGGGTGATATGCTCCCTCCGTTCCTGTGCTTCTCAAGTTGCACTCATCTCCAACTCAGTAATAGGGCTCTAATGAATGTATTTCTACATAATGTGAAAATGTGCTTCGGCACATAAGCATGCAGGTCATGACTTCCAGGCCCTCTTGCTTTCATATCAGCTTCTGCCAGTGATAGCCAATATTGCTGGACTACAACTCCCATCATTCTTGACACTTGGTCATGCTGCCTGGGGCTGCCCCCTGGGCTTATGCAATATGGGCTAATTGTATGAAAGCAATTATGCAGCAGGAAGGTCCTTACAGAGGAGAGCAGCTCCAGACAGCATAACCCAGCCAAGCCATGCACCATAGGAAAAGGTCCAGTATAAAAGAATGGCAGATTTAGGTATTTAGGTCAAAATGAAATAGAAACAGTCTAATAGTGAAAAGAAGTGCAGGTTGCCACACTTCAGGCACAAAGGAGATTTTCTTTTTCCTACACGTAACTTGCAACTCACACTTATTTAACATACACGCTCACAACTTTAAGCACATTGCTGAATAATATTTTTTTAAAGAATGATGCAAAAATGGCATGCACGGTGGGGGGGGATAAGAAAATAGCAGAGGAGGGGGAAAGGGGGTGGGAGAGCAGGAAAACCTCTTAAAAGCACAGTGTGGTGTAGTGGTTAAGAGCGGTAGTCTCGTAATCTGGGGAACCGGGTTCGCGTCTCCGCTCCTCCACATGCAGCTGCTGGGTGACCTTGGGCTAGTCATGCGTCTTTGAAGTCTCTCAGCCCCACTCACCTCACAGAGTGTTTGTTGTGGGGGAGGAAGGGAAAGGAGAATGTTAGCCGCTTTGAGACTCCTTAAAAAGGGAGTGAAAGGCGGGATATCAAATCCAAACTCTTAACACAAATGATCTGATTGGAGAGTTTGACCCCACCATGGAACACAGCCTCAAGATCATCCGTGGGATTACAGACACTCTGACACTTTACAAGGAAATGTTTGATGAGCTCAAGGAACAGCTGCAGCTGCCAATCACAATGTTTCTGACAAAGAAACCATCACCATCAGCGGATGTGCACAGGCAACCCTCCTCTGGATCTTAACCACAGCCAAGAACGTCTTCTGGCTACCTGTCAATCCCCACCTTCCACCCCGGTCCTCATATCATTTGCAGCAAGTATCCAGTGAGGGAGAGAAGGAGGAAAACTAAGAGGAAGACTGAGGGCTGCATTTGCCCCGCACTGGTAAGTGCAGCTATTTTTTAAAAATGGTATTTTCCTGCTTTTCTAGGGGGTGTTTTGGCTTTACGTGATTTTGCTTATACACACGATGGCCAGGAACCTATATTGTGAGTTCTTTGTACTGCCTCTTTGTTTATTAGTATCACTGCCACAAAGTGCTTTCAAATCAGATTCTGCTGTCATGGATCCTACTCTGCAGCCAGAACACTGGGAACTGCAGCTTAATGTGGCTTCTGAGAACAGTATGTTCAGCAATCCCTAGCTCCTTTGGAGTTCCCAGGTTCCCTTAAGGGAAGGACTAGCTTTGACAGATAAACCACTGGACATGCTTCTGCAGTAAGTTGTACCCTTGGCATCCTGCTTATGGATCCTTCCAGGAAATTCACAAAGATGGCCCATTTTGACTCCATGTTTCTTTATGGAGGTACCTCATGAGAATCCTTCCACAAGCATAGACCCGGAGGGAAATGTTACATCCAGTGGCCCCTATACTGGAGATGTACCAACAAAGAGAACTGGCAATATATAAAGGTAATTAGTTAGGTAACACAAATGTGTCTAAATGAATGTTTTTGGGAATTATCAGCAAGAAACATGAGACAATCCCTTTTGTGTTTTATCCTGAGCCTTGCCAACTGTATGGAATGTTGGTCAAATCAGTATTCTACTTTCTTCCTAGGTTATTTAAATATAGAAAAAGAAACAAATGTTTCAGGGAGGACTGCAAAGATAAATTAGTGTTTATAAAGTGCTTGGAGAAAATAATGACAGATGGAGCGTATGCATGTACATTTATCGCCCCTGTAACTCCATTCCTTCTTTCCATTGCAAGATGGCTCCTAACAGCAGTGCCTGCTTAACTACTGTTGATTTGTTATCTGCCAAGGGGAAAGGGAAAGGAGAGAGACTAAAACTGCATTGGTGGGATGTTAAGAGTCCCTGCCAGGCTCTGTGCCGTTGAGTGTTCCCTTTGCTTTTGCCGTTCCTTTCTATGTAAACTTTAACAAAAGGGCATGCTCTGCCACTTCTTTGATATTAAGTTCTGGAGGCAATCTAGCTCATCTGAGATTTGGAAGCACCAGGTCTCTGAGCTGAACAATATTTAGGGCTGAATTTTTTATTTTATTAGGTTGTGTGTAGGGAGAAGCTGACTTCCCCCAACAGCTTACCAGAATCTGTTAACCTCACTTGCATTGTGTTCAGCCTTGTGTTTTGCAGCCATAACACATGATTGTCATGCACAGAAGGTGGTGAATAATACACTTCAATATTGTTGCATTATATTTAACAGCCTCACCTGTGTTCTATATTGTGATGGCTTATAGTTATAAGCAATAAATCTGAATTGATTGAAGACCAACGGACGGATAATATTTTGGTTTAAGCGGAGCCCATCCCTTTATATGGATCTGGCTTTGTTCCCCAGAATGCTCCCTAACAAATCTATGTCCTCTTCCTGATAGCACCATTTCATCTATGCATGGAAACCCTTCAGCTCTGCCTATTTAGGTGGCCCTGAACATGGGATGAATAGCATTTCAGGTGAAGCTACCTTGGATGACCAGGATTTCAACTTCTCATTGTGCTCATTCACAACTTCACTTACTTATATACTCCTGGCTAATTTCCTCCAACTTCTACTTCAACCAATTAGTTTAGAAGAACATTTTTGCATGTACACTTAACTTGTCCACCTGCTTAACTATTTACCTTGACACATTGTCACTGAGGCTGAGATGATGCATCAACTGGGACTTTACTTGTTCTCATAGAGATGGCGTCTAGATGTCTATTTAACCACTGTCTCTATGTAGCACACAATCCCAGGAGCTTTCAAGGCATTTCTCTTTTCAACCACATTTTTGTTTAGATGTCAGCACATGGTAGAGTTGCTTCTCACTTACTTTAAACACCTCTTTTTCACTTTAGATTTGCATCAAGTATAGAATCCAATCTGTGTGACCCAATCAAGCTATTTACATTTATTACTGCTTCATTTTCCAGATCAGTTACAAATGACTTTTAGTAAGGCCAAAATCATCTGCATTTAATAAATTTTGGGATCTATGAATGAAGGCAAGTGCAGTGTAGGTTAATTAACTTTTCTGACTTTAGTATAGTCCTGCATGAAGTAAAAGCAGTCCGTAGAACAGCAGCACCGTGTTTGCCTTGAATTTGGGGCTGGGGGCAGGGTCATGAGAGGAATTACTTTAGTGTGGAGGTTTGCCTGGTCCACTAAGTGGCCAAATGACCAACAGCTGTTAGGAGGTTGCATGCTATTGCTTAGAGCAGCAGTTGCCAGTGTGGCACTGCGGGTGAAGTAGTGCCCTTGAGGTCTTCCCCTGGCACCCTCAAAACTCTTTTGGCACACCCAGTCACTGCGCCTTGGTCACGAGGGTGGCTACTTTTTGTCCCCTGAAAAGCACATCAAATTTGAAGGAGGGAGAGTGATACTCTTCCCCACTTCCTCTTGTTTTCACTGCACAGATTAATAAGCTTTTCCCCAGAACCCTGAGAAAAGTGAAGTGTGTGTGCCTGCATGTGTGCTTCCTCTCTTTCTACCCGTCTGTGGTGGAGATGGCTGATCTGGGGAATGAGAAGGATCAGAGCGGGTGGTGCCCACATCACTTACTCAAAAATCCAGATCTCCCCACAGGTCTAAAAATGTTAGCCACCCCCGACAACTGCATGCCAGCTGCTCTCTGGGGCAATACATGTATTATTTAGGGACATTTAATTTCTTTGTGTTCTTTCCCTTCCTTTTTATTTGTTTTTTATTTTTATATAGACACATATATAGAGGGATATAACCTTAATGGCAGAAGGGAATAGAAATCTAATAAAGAAAAAATAAATGCACAAACCTCCAGTGAGTCCTGCATAGCAATAGACAGAAAAGCTACCCTGAAACTGCTCAGATTTGTAGCCTTAGCAGCGGCTTGTTTCTTGCTGGAGGCAAAGAATTCTATGACATGAGAGGCTGCCATGGCCTTTTAGTTAGCATCACCCATTAAAAGCAGCTTCTGGTGTTGTTTTCTTAGAGTGCTGCACATATACCTCCACTATCGCCCCACTCAATAACCCCAACGTTTCCAGATCTGTGCCAAAGACCAAGAACGCCCTTAAAGCAGGAGGCTCTCTATTCATATCAATAGAGAGCAGTTCAGCACGACGGTGCCTTGAATGTCTAATAATAGTCCTCCATAAATCCTACACTGATGAGGTAACATGGCTTTTTTTATAAGTGAGGGAAGGAGGGCGTGTGCATGGCGCACTGAACAGAAAATGCTAGCCGGGAGCAGTTGGGATGGGGGTGTAGTGTCCTTGACTGCCACTGACAGGGAAATTTTACCCCACCCCCAAGAGTTCTCTCACACTGCAGAGGGGAAATTATATCCCTTTTATACAGGGCAGACTCCTGGTTAATAATAATAATAATAATAATAATAATAATAATAATAATAATTTATTATTTGTACCCCGCCCATCTGGCTGGGTCTCCCCAGCCACTCTGGGCGGCTTCCATAAAAACCAAAAATACACTAAAATATCACAGATTAAAAACTTCCCTAAACAGTGCTGCCTTAAGATGTCTTCTGAATGTCAGGTAGTTATTTATTGCTTTGACATCTGATGGGAGGGCGTTCCACAGGGCAGGCGCCACTACCGAGAAGGCCCTCTGCCTGGTTCCCTGTAGCTTTGCTTCTCGCAATGAGGGAACCGCCAGAAGGCCCTCGGCGCTGGGCCTCAGCGTCCGGGCAGAACGATGGGGGTGGAGACGCTCCTTCAGGTATACTGGGCCGAGGCCGTTTAGGGCTTTAAAGGTCAACACCAGCACTTTGAATTGTGCTCGGAAACTGGGAGCCAATGTAGGTCTTTCAAGACCGGTGTTATGTGGTCTCGGCGGCCGCCCCCAGTCACCAGTCTAGCTGCCGCATTCTGGATTAGTTGTAGTTTCCGAGTCACCTTCAAAGGTAGCCCCACGTAGAGCGCATTGCAGTAGTCCAAGCGGGAGATAACTAGAGCATGCACCACTCTGGCGAGACAGTCCGCAGGCAGGTAGGGTCTCAGCCTGCGTACCAGGTGGAGTTGGTAGACAGCTGCCCTGGATACAGAATTGACCTGCGCCTCCATGGACAGCTGTGAGTCCAAAATGACTCCCAGGCTGCGCACCTGGTCCTTCAGGGGCACAGTTACCCTATTCAGGACCAGGGAGTCCTCCACACCAGCCCGCCCCCTGTCCCCCAAAAACAGTACTTCTGTCTTGTCAGGATTCAACCTCAATCCATTAGTTATACTCCCTCTTAACACAGCAGGCCGCCTTGTGTCCAAATTAAAACACCAACACACACACACACGAGTGTTCGTGCAGGACTTACATTAATCCAGGGGTGATTCATAAACTGAGAAATTGTCATCCTCTCTGTTGGGTCTGTCTTCAGCAGCAGACGAATTAGCTGCTTAACTGAAAAGCAAAAAGAGAAACATCGATGACAAGATCCTACAAAATTCAAACTATTAAGAACCCTTGAACTCTTGTCACTTTTCCTCTGCTATCAAGTCAGAAGAAAGTCTGACACTTACAAATGACTGTATAAAACATGGGATGGGAAACTGCCTTATACCAAGTCCATCCATTTGGATTCTCCCATCCAGCTCCATATTGTCTACAATGACTGGCAGCAGCTCTCTGGAGCTTGAGACAGAGGGCATTCCCAGCCCTACCTGGAATCATCAGGGATCAAACCTGGGGCCTTCTGTATGCAAAGTGCATGCTCTACCACATATATACTATTTATTTAATGATAGGCCAGGTGAAGAAGTTACCCCTGCCTGCTCCAGCTGCCCACCATAAGGCCAACTACCAGTTACCCCATGGGAAGGATTCACAGAGAGTGTGATTGCCTGATCCTGTGCTGAGAGGAGCCTAGACTGGCTCCTCTCTGCAAAAAGCCATCTGTCACCAGCTGCCAGTGAGAAGGATCCTTATGACGTGCTAAATGTTGTAATTCCTTACAGTGTGTTTTTAAATTGCATTGATGTTACTTGGAAGGATTTGCATCCTGAAACATGGGATAGAAATAATTGCAATAAATATATAGCTGCAAAGAGAGAGCAAAAGAGATGAAAGGTGTGAAGCAGGAGAAAGAACAAAATTACAGAGTTAAACAGTTTCATAAGCTGAGCTGTAAAAAATACTCTTTGCTGCAAGTGTTTAGATCCACATTTGACTGCCCAAACCTAATCAGATTTATACAGAAGTTTCACCAAGTTAAAAAGAACTTGCTTCTATATAGGCATGGTTAGGACTGCAGGAAAACATCTGTACCATCTTATACAAAGTTTCTACAATTCGTTTAGTCCCATGATATGTAGGCATTGGTCACATGTTCATCCTTGTGGAAATAAATGTGAAGAAGAAGCAGGCCCCGCCCCCTACACTTTCATCCAAACCTGTGAACACAGCCTGCCTTCACAACTGTTATAAACACATAGGCTCCATTCACAGGTTCAGCTGGAAGTGCATGTGTGTGTGCCCACAGATTCACTTTTCACATGGGGCCATGATCTTATGCTATGTCCAGAAAAAGGTTAGAATCCATGACATTTTCCGAGCCTGGAGCGCAGTGAAATCTGATTTTGACATAACAGATCAGCAGAATTTTAAATGCAGGAATGGCTTATGCTTCTAAATTTCTGCTAAACAAATAACGTGTGGAGTACTGATCCATGCTTTTGAAATAAACCCTTGGAGCGCATGGGTCTGACTTTGGATACCTCACACCTGCACTCCGACTAATGCGTACCTGAAACAGCCCTTCAATTCTGACTTAGGAACACTGGTAAAGTGAGATTCATTCCTAACAATGACTGTAGTGACCAACAACTTAGGTTTGAGTTTCTGATTGATCACAGGTGTCTCAGGGTGGCAGAAGGGGGAGGCATTTCCCACACATTTTCCCCCTCCCTCAACTCACTCTCTCATGTCCAAGATTACACAGGAGTCCTGTAAACCTCCTTCTGCTGACCAAGCAGGACACAACATTTCCCTGCAGCTATCCCTAGGACAGCTCAGAAAGGAGCTGGAGTTTCTAACAGGAAACAGGATTTGGGGGTGTGCAGGATTTCTTGTGTTAGATGGATGACAGGGCTTTCTATTACTGCTAAACATAGTTGTGACAGTACAGTGTGACCCGCATCAAGGTAATTGCTGCAGCTTCTCTGTGAACTAAGGATGGCTCACCCATTATGTACATCAGCTGCAACTATCAGATGCCTATGATTGTACCAACAAAGCCGGCCCGGAGGTGGCAAAATGACTCTGCTGTGGTGCATCAGTAGGCTACTCACGATGCCATACACATGCTGCCTCATTCCTCTGCTACAAAATCTGCTTAGGGAGCATCATGCCTGCAAGCAGTGGGTGTTACTCAAGTTGTAGCACATGTCAACAAGGCACTAGCGCAGCCAGTTCAATAGACAAGGAAAATACCACCGAAGTCATGATGATGCCCTGGAACAACACTTGTTACTGGGATCCCATTCCTGCCCACTTTTTTTTTGCTCGTGCAGCACTTTTTTATCTCCACTGTAATGTAAGTGTTGGGTTTGAAAGAATGGTATTTGAGAAGCAGAGTTAATTTACTGGTATTTGCATTTCTGAAACTTCTTTACATAGTGTGTAAGAGGCAGGTGTTTACTTTTCTTAAACTCTGGGAGGTTTAACAAAACCTTTTAGGAAGTCTATCATGTTAGTTCATTGGCACATCTAGTTCAGTACTATCTACAACAGGATTTCCCAAAGTGTGGTCCATGGACCCTTGGTGGTTCATAAGCATCATTTCAGTGGTCCGCAATAGCAACATTAGCATCTAGCACACAAATCACAATTGCTAGACAACAGGCAGAAGTGGTCCACCAAGATCCTCAGCAATCTTCAAGTGGTTCAGGGGTAAAAAAAAAGTTTGGGAACCACTGGTCTATAGTATGATCCACTGGCAGCAGCAGCTCCACAAAATTTCAGACTGGGGTCTCTCCCAGCCCTATGTGGAGTTGCCAGGGATTGAATCTGGGACCTTCTGCATGCATGCAAGGTGGACGCTCTACCACTGAGCTACATTCCTTTTATTTTAGAGATCTCCAAGTAGCATATATGCTGGGCCAGTCTCACCACAGAATATTTAAAACATTAAACACACACACCATTGATGCACAAGTACCAGAAAGTACACAGAGGAATTCATTTACCTTCATCAGATACCTCTGACCATTCAGGATTTGGAAATCCATACTGCCCCATCCGAATTCTTCTCTTCATTCCAGGAGAAATGGCCTGGCCAGTGTTGGAGTAGAAAGGAGGGAATCCACACAAGCTACAAAAGAGTGGGATGTAGAGAAGAAATTGTACTGTCTAGGAAATGACCACATCTTTGTCTCCTCCCTGACCTTCCCCACAACTTCAGCAGCCCAATGCACAGTACCAGATGTCTGTCGATTCTTCTGATGGAATGAGTAATATCCCAGTGACTAATTATCTGAGTGTGGCATAAAAGGAAACATCATTTTAAAACACCATTGATTGGGGATGGGTGTAGTTTGGGATAGAAGGGAAGTGTTTATTCATACATGACATGTTAAGGGCTCTACTTCGTTAATCTATTTCTCCCCCACTTCACACTTACAGTATGTACATGATGACACCAAGAGACCACATATCGCAGGATTTGTCATACTTCTCAGGACCAAGGACTTCTGGGGCTGAGTGGGATGGGGAAGAGAACCAAAAGAACTGTGAATGTCAGTTTCTCTTATTTTGATCACAAACTACAAATATTTGCATTTGTTTAAATTAAAAAAGCTGTTACTGGTTGAAAGAATACTTTAAGTATTTGTACCTGAACCCCATGGGTGCTGGTGAAGCTTGACAAATATTTCATGGTATTTTACATCTTGTGCAAGTGTGTGTGTTCTGAATTGGTGTTCCCCATGGTCAGGCTTTGACTCCTGACTTCCTGAGCCATCAGTGCTCTCATTCTGTGCTGGGAAGACTGAGCACTGTGCTTTGATGGTGCCATCTAAAATCCCCATCTGAGTCATCAGACACCTGGGTCAATTTCTGCTCATTCGGCCCTGCGAAGCCCTAGCCTCATAACATGTTCCTCAGCCTGATCAACTTGTTTCTTGGGTAAGGACATGGCTGCATAATCTCCAGCCCACTATCCTACCTGTTTTGAACCTTGCACCAGATCTGGCCCACTTGAACTGGCAAGCAAGATCCTAACGCTGGTTCTGGTACCTGACAGCCTGGAGCCTGACCACTGCAGAGATCTGAAAGTGGGAGGTGGGGAGGGTTTTTTTTCTAAAGCACAATCATGTTCTCCCCCTGGACTTAACAACTAAAGAGAAAAGTGGGGGGAGAGGGGGACATGCAGACTCACCTACATAATAGGGAGTATAACAGGGGGTCTGCAGCGCATTCTGCACCGTCGTCTCTTTGGCAAATCCAAAATCTGTAAGCTTCAGTACTGCATCCTTCGCTTTAGATGTGTAAAGCAGGTTTTCTGGCTGTGATGGTGTCAAGAGAGAAACATAAAATGAGGCTGAACAGGAGAGGTTTCTGGGGGGAAGTTCTATTCAACTGTAGGCTTTGTTCTGTTCCTCTAGGCTGATAGGTGGTGTAGTGCCCAGCATCAAGTTTGTATTTTATTATCAGTAGATTGCAATTTGGTGATGCAGATTTTAAATAAACATCAGGCCTTCTTCAATAAGTCTTTTAAAAATGCACTGAGCTTCTGGACAACTGCATACTTAGAAGTGGGATCCTGACCAAGATGGTTCTTCTTTGCACAATTAAAAACTGGGACACACTAGTTCCTCTCAGTGTAGTAACTTGGCCTGTGTCAAGTCACCACTGTCCATTTTCTTGTTATGGTTTGGGCATTTCTCTTCTCTGCCAAGGCACTTTTCAAGCCTCACCTTGACATCTCTGTGGGCGATGTTCATCCCATGCAGATATTGAATGGCTGTTCCAATGTCTCTCATTATTTCAGAGGCCTCTAGAAATAAAAATTCATGAGAAAGGTCACATTAACATTCCCTCCATACTTCAGAGATATGCAGCTAGGCAATGTTTCTGACTAGCAACTAGCTTGTTTGTTTGCAGGGCTAGTGTCAAGACAGGGGAAAAACTAAAATTAGCCCCAACAGCTGTGTTTTGGGTTTTGCAAATGACTATGCCTGCACACATCTTAAACTCTCCTGCTCTGGAGCACCCTTCTTAGAAGGCAACATAAAAATGACCAGAAAGTCATGAACGGTGCATATGCATAGTATACACTACTTGTTCCTTTGGTATGACTAACCAATTCACACCTAAACTGATAGCAAGGTTCTGAATGCCCTTTGAGCCCTCAAGACTTGAGCAGAGAGACGTAAAATGCAAAGCTGAAAGGATAAACATCTACCATCTACTACTCAGTGATCTAAAGATCTCATTGCACTTTCTATGTTTGAACGTATAGTTTATAATCGTCAGTCTGCTTTGGATGCCTGTTTGGACATATGGGGCATGAGTCACCTAAAGCCTGTTGGCCGAAGCCATGCACAAGGACTTCTGTTAGTGCAATGGGGCTTCCTCTCTCAGAATTGGCTCTGGGAGATCAGATTGGCAGGCCCCCAACAGTGCATAGGAGAGGGGGTGGGGAATCATTGTTCTATATGGCTAGCTGACATGCATATGCAGACAGAACGTTCAACACAGTGTGATGCTGAATTCTACCCATGGACTGCCTATATTAAATTATGTGTTTAAGTCAGGATCAGTGGAATATTCTCATTGTTACGGTTGACTGACAACATTTCCCCCCTGTTACCTGTTATGTTTCCAATGATACTTTAAAAAAATCTTTGGTGACGTTTTAAGCCCCTTCACCTGTTTCCTCAAAGTGCCTGGGGAAGAAGAAGCTGCTGAGAGTTCCTGGGCAAAGCACAGTAGAGCCTCCCTTTCATGTGGATGGCCTGGCTCCACACTATCTTAGCCATTGCAGCTTGACAGAGGAGGGAGTTGTACACCTCCCCTCCAAATTATATGATCCAGACTGATCTGGGTTTTCTTTCTGACAAAAAGCCACTAGCCCCCCCCCCCCTGTTCTACAAGCTCTTTATACACACACTCACATGGAGAAAAAACAATTTAATGCTGTACCTTTTTCTGTGAAAGCTTGGTCGCCTCGTTCCTGGATCCTGCTGAACAGCTCCCCTCCCTCCATGCTGTGAACAAAGTGCAAACACACAGAGGATTCATAATGCAAGCACAAAGGGGGTCCCATCTCAGTAGCTTGGTTTTTTTATATATGAATACTGCTGTTTCCACTTCCTATCTGCTGTGTGCATTTCTAATATTAGCTTTATTATCCTTAAAAGGCACCCAAGACATTGTTACTATGGCCTTATGACATAGATGAAGGCCTCAGTAACTATTTTGCCTCACAGTTGCTCAAATGCCTAAAACAGCCCTGATATAAAGAAACTGTGATGCTTGTAATGTAGCTGCTCTGATTGGATTCAAAGTGTCCTGCTTGCAGAGTTTTAGAGCTTTGGGGTGCTTTCTAGGGCCATTCAGATACTTGGAAAGCAAGGCTACAAAAGTACTTGGGAGGGAAGGGAGCAATCTTCCCTTTGCCTACTCCTCAGATACAAGCATAGCAATATCTCTGTAAACTTCAGTTCAGCCACTTGTTACATTATATTTCATATATACATTGTTGTTGTTTTTTAAAAAATGTTTAGGGGTACTCTCATTTTTCTACTCATATTGAAATACTGCCCCTCAATGAGGCCAAACTTAGATTCACAAAATGTTTAGGGGTATGCATCCCCCCCCATAAAAAAGCACTGCATATATATTTTCTACCATATTGCTTCTTGACCAGGTTGCAATCTTGCACACAGGCTACTTTAATCACACTAACTTCAATAGGATTTAATCTACTTTAAAGCACACAGGATCACAGCTTAAATCCTATTGAAATTAATGGGCTTTAAGGTAGCCCGTGTGCAGAATGGAACCTACATATGAATGAGCAGGAAGAAAACAAACAAAAAAAGCACAAAAAAGCTTTAAAGCCTGCGGTTTTAATATAGAGGCAGGCTCTTCAGAGAAAGCTGAATCACTGCTCTTTGTTGACCCTACTGGAAATGAGCACATCAGACAGTACTGCAGGAAGGCAAAGAGTAATCCCTGTTGTTCTGATGCCATCAAAATTCTGAAAAGTATGAGAAAAACAACAGCGGCAGGAAAAGGAGGGGACGATAACACACAAATGAAAGACAGAGTCAAAGCCAGCCCTATCAAAACTCTGCATAAGAAACCACATAATGATAAAGAGGAAAAATGTGATCTGAGCAAACATTTTTTGGGCCAAGATGTGAAATGGAACCCTTAGAACAAAGATATGGGAAGCTAGGCTTGCCTATATCTCCACTGATTTTGATGCAAGTCAGACAGTTTCCTATGTACCTACTCAGTGTTCAGCTTACAAATTTGGCTCTGAACAATATATTGCAGGGAGGGGGGTTTCAACACACCAGCACTGACTCCACCCTCTGCATCTCCTCCAGGTTTTTGAGAGCTTGCCAAAACAGCAGTTCAACTACATTCAATTTATTCACCATTTCAGATCGTGTCTGCACAGGATCATCATGTCTTTACAGGAGCTTTCACAAACATACAACCCCGAAAAGCCTGTCCTGGCAACACAAGGGGAATATCAACATTATTTATGCAGGAAGTTGGTTGGTGTGGAGTTCTTTGTTAACAGCAGAATTGTTAGCCTCCTATTATGTCTGGAGAAAGTTGGTCCAAACAAACAAGAGCCAGAGTGTGGCCTAGTGGTTGGGGTGTTGGTTTGATCCCCGTACACCAAGGTTCAATCTCCATATGGGACAGCTGCATAATCCTGCATTGCAAGGGGTTGGACTAGATGATCCTCAGAGTCTCTTCCAGCTCTACAATTCTATGATTCTATGCTATCCTGTCTCCAGCAAAGCTAAGGCCTTCTCACCTTCTGTTTTCTCTGGCAATTTTGTTGCTTCTCTGACCTATGGCAACAGGGCATTAGTGCCTCCTTGAAGCTTAACTCCTCTCCTCTCTCCTCTTGCAAGCCTGATTAACCACCCTGGAAATGTATGAACTGAATGGCAATATGCAGTTCAATCAGATCAGACATCAGCATCAACCACAGAGCAGGGAGAGCTATGCCCTTCAAATTCTGCCTTGTTGGGTTTCCCATGAACTTCTGGTTGGCCACTCTAGGAAACCAGATGCTGAACTAGACAGGCCTTTGGTCTGATCCTACAGGGATGTTCTTATATCTGCTTCCTACTATGTTAGGCATAGTTGAGCTCAATGCAAACTTCTGAGAGGGAGTGGATCGCCACAAGGTGCTGCTATTGTTTCTTCAGGACCAGAATGGACTCTGCTCTCACATGAACATGTGCCGTCACGGATCAAAGTCAATGCAGTGAATGGTTTGGACTGGACTAGCCTTGTGTGTGTGTAACAATTGTCACTCACAGAGAATAATGAAAGAAAAGACAAACGAAGAATGGTGCACGTAGCACAGCACAGCACAGCACATTGCCTTCCTCAAGGTTCTGTATTGTTGTTTTTAAAAAAGATTTTGGCTCCCCCATAATTCCAGAAAACTCTGTAAAGCCACATTGCACTGGAGAACCATTTATGTCCATGTGGAGATGGCAGTATTGAATCAGTAGCTCAAGTACTGCTAGATAGCACACTTTATAAAGATTTGAGGAGTGAGGTTATTACCCCTCTGCTACTATCCATACCAGGTCGCTCAACCATTGCTACCCTGTCTTTTCTTCTGGCAGATCAAGATAACTAGGTGACAGCAAAAACTGCAAAAAATTTAGCAGGGGCAGTTAGAATAAGATCTATTATTTGATTAATTTTCTAGCATTCCTCAGCTTAAAAAAACAAAACCCAAAAAGAAAGCCTATTGGCTCCATGTTTATCTATGGCTAAATTTTGTCAATTTTGTCATTTGTATTGAAGTAAATCTCCAGAATGTATTTTGTATAGCTAACTATTTAGCTCTATCCCCATACCATTCCATGATGATCAGGATGCACCTCTTCCCATGATGTATGTTCTCATAAACATCCAGGATGTGGACGATGTGTGGACAGCCCGAAGCCCGCCAATGATGATCCACTTCCTGTCGTGCTTTTGGGTTATCATACAAGAGCTGCAAAGGGGAAAAAACAGGAATAATGGTCACATTTGCCTTCCTGGACCACCATACTTAGAATTCTGATGGACATGGAACTGAGCAAATATCTCACTGGGCTGGACAACTGCTAGAGGGGCAGCCACATATTTGTTCCCAGAACACGGGGACCTGACTGCGAAGTTGCTCTGTGCCTGGGAAAAAGCAATTTCACAAAATAGCGCCTGCCCTGTTGGACTAGAGAAACCTTAAAGCTCTATGATATCAATCCTGACCCAAATGCACTGGCTATCAATTAGTTTCTAGGCCCAATTCAAAGTGCTGGTTTTGACCTATAAAGCCTTAAACAGCTCAGGACCACAATACCTCAAGGACTGCCTCTCCCCATATGAATCAACCTGGACCCTGCAATCATCATCTGAGACCCGTTTTTGTGTGCCTTCTCCATGAGAGATCTGGAGGGTGGTAACACGAGAACAGGCCTTTTCTGCGGTGGCTCCCTGCTTGTAGAATGCTCTCCCTAGGGAGGCTTGCCTGGTGTCTTGGTTGCAGATCTTTAGGCACCAGGCAAAAATTAGCCTAGGCCATGGGCAAATTTAATCAATTAATTAAAAAGGAATTAGCCTAGGCCTTTGGCTAATTAAACAATGTATGGCCTTTTTAACTGTGTATGGGGTTATTATTTTTGTTTTCTGTTTTTATATTGGAAACCACCTTGTGATCTTCAGATGGGCAGGCATAGAAATTTTAAGAACAACAATAAATGTTAAACAGAGAGACCACCTCGGGGACTCTCAGCCACCCTAACTCATCCTGGAAGGGCTGAATTTTGCTGACACCTCTCTGTATTCAGGTGCCTATTGCATAGAGGCCAACAAGCTTGCCTGCAAAAGTAGATTAGCGTGGGGATGTGGAGCAGAGCTTTAACAATGGACAGGAAAAGCAAAGGTTTTAATCTCTTCTTCCCCACTCAGGTAGGCACAAAATAACCCTTTCTCAGTATTGCACTCAGATTTTGAATTGTAAGCACTAGCAAGGAAGAATGGGGACAGAGAGAGGACTTCTTCCTGACAGCAGCAACACCTAGTTTGAATGGAGTTAGATGTTTCAGCTCTCCAGACAAAGTAAGGAAGGTTTGCTTCTCTTTCTCTCTACTCCAGCCAGCACAGAAATGGGCTATTGCAAAAAGCACTTGGGGGCCTTCCAGCAACCAAGGATTGTTAAATACACAGTGACTGTATGAATATGCTTCCTGAATGTTAAACCAACCTCATGCATTCCAAGGGTCACTGACTGTGTTCTTATGCTTCAGTCCCTGCTATAAGCTGAAACAACTTTATTTTGAAGCATCCACTAACACTCCCCATCAGGGCAGAGATTTGCTTCAACCCTCACAATAGATTTATATCTAAGTATCTATCCCCAAAGATCACACTGGAAAATACTCCAAGCAGCTTTTTTCCCTAATGTGACTGTTTGGCTTCTCATGCCTCACAATCTGACCAGAGAAATCCAAACTCTGTGCCGAGAAAAGCAGGGTTCTGCAACATGTATGCACATTAAACCAACATCTGGAAATGTTTATAACTAGTCATGGGCTGGAGCAAAGATATGAAGCACATGAAATTCGACCCCTTTGAAATACAAGATGTCTTATTCAGCCATCCCTCTGTGTTCTGAAATTTCATGATGCATTATCTCACACCCTCTGTAGTTGCAGAATGTTGCATTTTTTAAAGAAATGAAAGTTAAAGTTCTCATGACACAGACTCCTACATCCAATACTCCTGTTCATGTTTATTCTCCACTTGGGAGGTTTACTCAAGAGTAGGCCTATTGAAATTAATGGACTCTGAATAAAACTGAGTTGAATACCACTCCTGGAATTCTTATACCCCTAAAGTTTAGACACAACTGCTGAAGCAAAATCCTAGGGAGGCATCATAACAGCTTCTTTTCTTACACAGAGCTAATGCCCAGGTAAGGAAAGGCACACACAGGCACAGTCACCTATTCAGTTCTTGGCTTGAGCTTATTTTGCTATGAATACTTCTTATTGATTGTTGACATAAATAAGGCACATTCATCTATTGAAGTAATATATTTATTAAACTTACTGTAAAACATACTGTTTTTGTTATCTGAGAGTAATGCAGTATGTGGTGTGGCCATCTTACATGTTTTTCCTGGTACTGGGTAACGCTCCCTGTTGTCCCAGCATCCTATCATGGGTGGGTGGGTGTTTGTGTGTGTGCATAATCTTCACAATCAGAACCATCTGGATGCACCTGACTTCCCATGACTGTACTCCCTATCTTTTATGTGATTCTTCCCATGGCAGCCATTTTGTGATCGGCACCCACAGCACTTTCTTTTTTAAAATTTTGTTTTTAATTTTATTGATTTGTTAGCAACAAGTACAAACACGACAACAACAAAAAGAATACAAAATTTAAAAAGGAATGCAGCTATTAGACTTACAAAATTTCCCACTCCTGACATAGAGCATACAAACCACACATGTACATAGCACCCACACAAGAAATGCACACACCGCAATAGAGGGTGTGATAGGCACAGGGCATGCCCTGCTCTCTGCAAGCCTTCTTGTCTGTGGTGACCACCTTTTAGTGATCTTCCTAGGGAGGCTTGCTTGGTTCCCATACTCTCCTCAGGCTTTTAAACTTTTAAACCTTTTACTGCACCTATTTTATTTGCTTTCCCTTGGAAGTTTCCATTTGTCCTGTTTTTACCTGCAGTTCCCTTCTCGTAGTTGTATTGTTTTTATTTTGCATTTTTTTTATTCTTTTTCTTAGCCCCACCAGGGAGCACTTGTGTGCTGGGGTGCAGGGTAAAAATATGGTTAAATAAAACAAATGAATGCCTGAAAAGAAAACAGGAACCTGCATAATTCGTTGGTCAGACTCGTGCAGTGCCAGGGGGGCTTTAGTCCCTCACAAAGGGAGGTGACAACATCATCTGTTTGCTGCCTTTGCATCACGGTAAAGTGGACAGAGAGAAGGTAATAGCCACACAAACAAGGAGCTCTATATGCTTAGTTATTGTGTTGCAAGCCTAGAAGAACTAGACCAAGACTGATGACAACTGGGAGATGTTCCTCAGCTGCACTCCTCCAACCAAAAGCAGAGAGCAGCAGGTTACCAGTGTTCTCTGTGGTACTAAGAAGGTCTTCTCTTTGTTACCTTGATGAACCTGCTTTTCCCAGAATTGCTCTGTGATCTCCACTTCTGCAATTCAGCCCTTTGTGTAGATTCCTGCCGAACACTCAATTTCTCCAGTTGCCTTCTCACAATTTTGTCATCCATCATGTCTCACTTGACCATCCCACTGTCATTGCCCTGAGTTCAGCAGGGACAAGAACACAAGAGCTGGAAGCTACACTGACATGGACTTAGGAGCTATGTAATTGGGGGAGTGAGGTACTGAACTTGAAGCTGGCAAGCAGGAGCTTACCAAACCAAACACAAGAGCATCTGGGCCTGTAGAACTGGAGCAATGGTCCTCACCGGCACATTCTCTGCAGCCTAAGGAACCAAGTGCCACCTATAGTCTATTGCTAGTCCAACAGCAAAGGGAGGCACCAGGCAGCACACTGCAGAATGCAAGAGAAGTGCCTGTATTCAGGGGAGAGAGCTGGTTGTTCTCTAATTCTCCCAAAGCGGGGATAGCCTGGTAGAGGGTAGAGAGTTCCAGACCTTCTCAGAGCAGGTTGCTCACTGCAGGCTCCTTCTTCAGATCAAAACAAGACACCTACCCATCATACTCTACCAACCAGATGTCAACAACTTTGCTGTGCATAGCTTTCCCCCATTCCCACTGAAAATAGGCTGAAATTATGGCTTCTCAGCAGTTATTAAAGGTAAAAGGTAAAGGGACCCCTGACCATTAGGTCCAGTCGTGACCGACTCTGGGGTTGTGGTGCTCATCTCACTTTATTTTATTTTTTTTAAATTTTTTTATTAAATTTTCACATTTTATCAAGACAAACATACACACACATAAACAAAGACAACACGTATAAAGTTTCATAACCTTACTTTCCTAACCCCAGTTCTTGACCTCCCCCCACCCCCCCTTCATACATCCTAGTTCAGTTAAATTAACTCAGCAAATTCATATCTCTCATCCTTTGCATATTATTATTGTATATATATATTTTTAAAAAACCATTTACTTGGCCAGATTTTACTTATCCAATTTTCTTATAAATATTAAAGCCTTTTCTAAGGTCGACTCGAGTTCCTTCCATGAATTTCCCTTTAATCTTGAAAATAGGTCATAATAATCAAACACAAAAGTCATAAAGATTTAAAAACAAGTTCTCCTCCCCCCCCCCCAGCCCCGGTTTCTGTCCCTTCCAAATGTCCCCACATCCACAAAAACAGTTTTTAGCCTGGGTTCCTCACATCTGAGGCCTTTAAGTCCTTGTCAGTCTCTCTTTGCCGATCTTGTTGGTAGCCCTCCTCATTGGTCCTCGGGTTTCGAGGAAGTTCCAGCTCGGTCTCATCAGAATTTCTTCCATCCAAAGTACTTGACACCAGCTGCTGCAGAAGGTCAACCAATCCATACTCAAAGAAGAAGCCCCAGTCATATTTCTTATTTCTTTTAAATTCAAATATTCCAGATGTTCCAGGGGCTTCCTCCCTCCTCTTTCGCATCTTTCGCAGATTTGTAATCCAAGGGTCTTCTTCTTTGTATTCTAACAATGTAGGCTTGTGGTTGGTAGTCTCCATCTGTACTGGCCCTTGCTCACTCTCCCCCTGTTCCAAAGCTATCTCTTCTGATTCAGCTGCAGATTTTTCCCCAGTCAAGTCCATTGTGCCTTCAGCAGAGTCATTTATTTTAGAGTTCAAGGTTATGAGTTGTTTACTCATAACCGTAGTCTGCTCCTGCAGTTTTCCCACAAGAAAAAACATTCTTTCTAACTCTGCCTGTAATTTTCCATCTGCAGCCATTGTAATGTTTCAATGTTTCCCCTAGGGGGATTCTAGTTACTTAATAGTCTTTTCCCAATAGTCCTTTACCTTGTTATTTCCCTACTTTGTTTCCAACCACTTTAGTTCAAATGTAACAAATTAAGTCCAAAAAGTGTTAAATAATAAAGTTTTTAACTTTCGCTGCCCGTTTGACAGCTCCTTTGACAGCTGTCAAACTCCTCGTTCCTTTTTCTCCGGCTCACATAGAGGACACCCCCGGGTCTGGGGAGGTTCAAACAAAAACTTCTAAAATTCCACTCTTACTCTCCAGCACAAATCTTCTTCTGTCAAATTCGTACAAATATTATCTTTTGCAAAACACCAAAGAAAGAACTCTCCACTTTAGTTCTCCAATCTTTGCTTTAAATTTTCTGTAGGCAGGGGGGTGCGGACTTCCCTTTAGCACATCCCCCGATCGTGCCGAATTCAAGGATAAAATTTTTTAAGTGCAAATTCCAATCTACTCATGGATTAGTTAAAGTCCGAATTTCAGGGAAGAAAGTCAGTGGTCTCCAGCCATGGCTCGCGGCTTCGCTCCACTGCAGTAGCGGTCTACTCACAGCACCACGCCACTCCCCGTACCCTCTCCGCAGCCTTTAAAAAGGCTCTTCGTGGGTCGGGGGGGCGCTTTAGGTGCCCGCCGAGTCACCAGGTCCGCAGGCTTCCGCGCCTGCGGTTTCTAAGGGTCCCCGCGTCGCCGTTGCGGTAAGACCCGTCTGCAATGGAGCCGATTCCCTCCGGAGCTCGGAGGGAATCCGCCATTAACCGGATCGCGCTAACCCGGAAGTCCGTGCTCATCTCACTTTATTGGCCGAGGCAGCCGGCGTACAGCTTCCGGGTCATGTGGCCAGCATGACTAAGCCGCTTCAGGTGAACCAGAGCAGCGCATGGAACTGCCGCTTACCTTCCCACCGGAGCGGTACCTATTTATCTACTTGCACTTTGACGTGCTTTCGAACTGCTAGGTTGGCAGGAGTTATTACCTTGTAATAATATATGAAATGGATTTTTAAATTTTATGTCAATTTTAAAATATTTTAAGTTATTCAATTCATTAAGATTTATTTCTGTTTGATTAAATAGTTAAAGGATCTAATGGAGGGGGGTCATTCTGATGTAAACTTGTCAAATAAATGGCTTTTGCTCAACTGAGATCTTTCCTTCTGCTCCTCAGAAAGCTCTAGGATAACTCTGGGTAAAAGCTTAAGAAATCTAATTCCTGTGAGGAAAAGTGTTATTGACCTACTTCCTCCACAGGTTCCTCCTGACAATTCTTTCTCCTCTATATAAATAAGAACAATGACACTTTGATGATAACAATGATTACTGGCACAAGATTCTCAATGTCTCTTACATTTGTGAAAATGGTATCCAGCTTGTTGTTTACATTGCTACAAAACAATTGTTTTCTCCTTTAAGAACATAAGAAGAGCCTGCTGGATCAGGCCAGTGGCCCATCTAGTCCAGCATCCTGTTCTCACAGTGGCTGAACAGTTGCCTGTGGGAAACCAGCAAGCAGGATTTGAGCACAAGAGCAGTCTCGCCTCCTGTAGTTCCCAGCAACTGGCATTCAGAGGTACTTTCTTTTCCATCCTGAATCTTCTAATACTCATCTTTATTAAAAGTAAAGGTACCCCTGCCCGTACGGGCCAGTCTTGACAGACTCTAGGGTTGTGCGCTCATCTCACTCTAGAGGCTGGGAGCCAGCGCTGTCCGCAGACACTTCCGGGTCACGTGGCCAGCGTGACGAAGCTGCTCTGGCGAGCCGGCACCAGCGCAGCACACGGAAACACCGTTTACCTTCCCGCTAGAAAGCGGTACCTATTTATCTACTTGCACTTAGGGGTGCTTTCAAACTGCTAGGTGGGCAGGAGCTGGGACCGAAAGACGGGAGCTCACCCCGTCGCCGGGATTCGAACCGCCGACCATACGATCGGCAAGTCCTAGGTGCTGAGGTTTAACCCACAGCGCCACCCGCGTCCCTTTCATCTTTATTGGATGTCCACAAATTCTAGTGTTATGAGGAAGGGATATACATAATCTTTCACTATCCACTTTCTCCATGCATCATTTTATAAACCTCTATCATGTCACCTCTTACCCACCTTTTCTCTAAACTAAAAGATCTCAAATGTGGCAACCTTTCTTCAGAGGGAAGCTGCTCCACAGAAATACGGGGCTTTGTCATTTTGAAACATTGACTCCTTTGCACTATTGCCTCTCTCGTCTTCTGGCCACAAGCCCAGATTATATTTTTTTTTCCAAGTGACAAGCATTGCCTGTTGCGAAGTGGCAGTGGCAGCTGCCTAAAGGAAAGAAGCCAAGCACACAGAAAACTCTTGAGATTCACCAGGAAATGCTTGATTTAATTTAAATCACCTTGTTATATTGAATTCATTACCGATAATATGCTGCATATTTTTTTGTAAAATTGAAAAGCAGAAAATGCACCTCGTAACAGTACGTGAGACTCATCAGTTTGCCATGGGTAAAAATAAATAAATCCAAAACTACGCACAATGTACAGAGCCTAACAACAACATATATTTTTTTTTGCATGATACGGGCCTCCATTGGTTTGTTTATATAATCTGTGTTGCAACCCATTTAGGTTTATACAAGGAAGAAGGATGTACAATTACCAGGCATCTAATAGAATTAAGATGTATGAAGGAAAACCTCAGAATGACTGATACAAACTGTATTGGCATCATAATCCTGCAGATAGATGCCACTGCTTCAGCCTAAGACATTAAATGGGAACCCAGTGTGAAGAGACAAGGAAAAGAACCAATACTTTTAGAACTAATCAGTGCAAGCAAAACCACAGATCAGTCACATTAAGAAGGTAACCACTGTGAGCTACCTATCTTGGTATTGCTGGATCATGTAAACAAGCTCTTGAAATAAAATTCATCTCCTTTGTTACTTAGAAGAAGAAGAGGAGTTTGGATTTGATAGCCCGCTTTATCACTACCCGAAGGAATCTCAAAGCGGCTAACATTCTCCTTTCCCTTCCTCCCCCACAACAAACACTCTGTAAGGTGAGTGGGGCTGAGAGACTTCAAAGAAGTGTGACTAGCCCAAGGTCACCCAGCAGCTGCATGTGGTGGAGCGAAAATGCAAACCAAGTTCAACCAGATTACGAGTCTACTGCTCTTAACCGCTACACCACACTGGCTCTCTAGGACCTCCCTATTTAGTTTTTTCATATTTGTGGCTAATTTCCATGGACTGAAACATTCATGGTAGCTGTCAATGCTTGGAGCGTTAGAAATAGGGTTTCCTGACCAATGAGTATGCAGATAAATAGAACCCGCAGATTCAGCTTTGTTCAAAAAAGCTTCCTCTGAGCATCTAACTTTTTGTCTAGCTATCCCCTTTCCCCTCACTGTCACATTCCAATGTGACCAAGAAACAAGAGTTATGCAGGAATAGAACTGCTTCTCAGTGGCCGGAGTCACCAGAGAGAGGAAACAGGCTTTGCCTCCCCCATAATGGTGTCCCTGAGAATACTGCTTTACTATGTCCTATACTTTAATGGATTCCGTTCATCCCTATGGGGGGAAAGAACATTCAGCACAGAGGGATTAACACTGTTGTAGGAAGAAAACCTGCTTGCAACAGGGGCACAACAGAGAACAGCAATCCTCTTCCCCTTTCTGAAGGAATGTCCAGAATTGCAGGGAAGGTGGCAACAGGCCTGTTCAGGCATTTGTCTGAAAGCACAGGGAGCAACGTGGGATTGTGCCCATTAATGCTGCTGGCCTCTCTCTTGCCTCCTACCAGATTCCCCCGCCCCCATGAGAATTCAGGGGCTGGGGAGTCTGAACAGGTGGTCTATTACCTTTCCAAAGCCTCTTGCACCTCTAAAATGCAGCAGATTATTTCTGGGGGATATATTTTGTGAGAGGTTGCCCTAGGGTTGCCCTCTTGTGAGGAGAAAGTCACATTTGAAACACACACAAACACACCCTTTATAACAATGCTATGATATCTGTACCAATGTACAAAACATTTCCTAAGATATCTACCCTGTCAAAGTGCAGCTGGGAGGAAATTGCTGTTTCTGTCATCACAGGATTTGGCTGTTTCTGCAGTATCTAGTGACAACAACAGAAGTTATTGGATTTAATGGCCACCTCCAACGAGAGAGCTTCGGGCGGTCTTGTTTGGCTGCACATTACTTAAGAACAGCAGCAGCATGTAAGTGGCTTGTATTCTCTGCACTCTTCGCAACAAGGCCTCTGCAAGCGCTGCATCTTCGGGCTGAAGTAGGACAGTATGCCTTAATCTAAATTCTCCAGGTATACCAAATCTGAACCAGAGCAGATTAATGATGGATTTCAGTAATGCAGTTTGAGCTGCCCAGCAGTATCTGCCTGCCTTCCAGCAGGGGAGACACAGAAACACACCCACCCACCCGTACCTATATTTATACATTATTTTACAGCAGCTTCACTGGTTCCTTATGTCTACCAAATGCAATTCAGTTTGTTAATGAACTGGAATCCAAATATTGTGTCTAGCAAATACAATTCAGATTGTAAATGAACTGGGATCCAAATATTTGAAAGAGCCCTCCTCTATATCAGCCAACCTATACACCAATATTGACAGTGAAGGCTCTGCTTACTTTCCTGCCCAGTGAGCAATAGTGACACAAGACAGGGGCTTCTCTGTGGTGGTACTCAATCTACAGAACTTACGCTCCTCAGATATGTGGTTGGTGTCAACATTAACTTTTCAATGCAAACCAAAAATGTACCTCTTTACCAAGGGATTTGGTGATGACTGATGCATTAAGGTTAGCAATATTGTGGATTGTTTGCCAGCCAGTAGCCCAGTTTGCACGTAATGCTAAATTAAACCATGGCTTAGCATGAATGTATGGCTTCCCAAGAGAGGATTGTGGCTGCTTTGCTCTTCCTACACTGCAGCACTGCTGTGAACTAAGCCAAGGTTTGGTTTAGCATATAGTCTGAACTAAACTGCATTGTGTTTTGTATGATATTTTTTAATACTATTAAAAATCTGCAGTGTGAATCTTGTTTTAATATAGAGATTTCAGTTTGTAAGCTGTCTTGGGATCATTAGATAAAGGTTGGTTTAGAAACTAATTAATGTAATAACATATGTTAGGGGTGATGTAAATTGAGCAGTTAATGTGCATAACAACTGGCCATCGTGCACATTCATCAGGCTCATACAGAATGTGCACATAATTTGCCCACAAAGTGAGAAAAAGTTGATTTTATATGGAGCCCCACTTCTTCATGCTGCTCAGATGTCCAGCCCATGGGTATGTTGGAAACTACATAAGATAAAGCGGTAGCCAGAAGCAGCCCAGAGAGTGCAGATTTCACATTTTTGAACCAGAGCTAAAAAAACAAGAACATGCTTCTTGCAGACTATGCATACTGACAAACAAAATGCAGTTGAGATATGCACATTCTCCAAACCTTACTGGGGGCCAGACAGTTTACAATACGCAGTTGAGATATATATATTCCCTAAGTCCTGCTGGAGGTTATGCACAGTGATTGGAGAATGTTCAAAATCCAGTTGATATATGTCTATTCTCCAACGCCTGTTGAATATTATGTATATTAGCCAGGAAATATGTGAAATTCCCTCTTCACCGATAGATTACATGCACATTCTTCATGTGGCCTGGTTCATGTGCACAGTGGCTGGTTAATGCACATTAACAACTCAGTTAACATTACCTCTACCTCACACATATATCAAAATCCCACTCCTCCCTCTAGCTTACCTCCCTTTACCAGAAGGGAAATTTTGAGGGCATTTCCTTCAATGGCAAAGTGTCGAAATAGCATGCTAAGCATCCATGTAACAACTCACCTACTCCAAAACAGCCAAGAATGAAACCAGGGGTTGCCTAGAAACCACAATGTACTACCTACAAGGAGCAGCTAGCATTGACTCCAAACCAGCCAGGAGTGTGCTGCTGCTGTCTTTGTACACACACATTTGATCTAATAAGGAGATCAAGAGACACTCCTTCATCCTGCTATCTGTTCAGCACTGTCACAAGTAGCTAGTGTGGGTCTACAAGATTAATGAAGTTTGGGTCTTGACCTTTCATCTTCCCACTGTTTCCACAAGGTAAAGGTAAAGGTAAAGGGACCCCTGACCGTTAGGTCCAGTCGTGACCGACTCTGGGGTTGCGGCGCTCATCTCACTTTATTGGCCGAAGGAGCTGGCGTACAGCTTCCGGGTCATGTGCCAGCTTGACTAAGCCACTTCTGGCGAACCAGAGCAGCGCACGGAAATGCCGTTTACCTTCCCGCCAGAGCGGTACCTATCTTGCACTTTGACGTGCTTTCGAACTGCTAGGTTGGCAGCTGCAGGGACCGAGCAACGGGAGCTCACCCCGTCGCAGGGATTCGAACCGCGACCTTCTGATCGGCAAGTCCTAGGCTCTGTGGTTTAACCCACAGCGCCACCTGTTTCCACAAACAAAGCTTTAAATACCACCTATTTTGATACACATGCTGATTTTTCTGTTGTGCCCTTTAAACTCCAAGCTACCTCTGCAAAGCTGCAATTCCTTTGATGGCACAACCAATACACACTTGCTGACAAAAACAAACTGTGTGCCACTGAAGAACAAAGAATACTTGGGATAAGCTGAACCAGTGGAGGAACTATAGCACCACCAACATGCTTTTTGACATGTTCCCATCAATAACTAAGCTGCATTATATTTTGCTTACTCTAGGAGGGCTTGTTCTGAACTGAGATTTGGTGACTTCAGCTGCACAAAAATTTAAGGAAAGAAGAAGAGCCTGTCAATTTATTCTCAAAGTGCTGCAATTCCCAATAGGGGATCCTGTTTAGTATTTCTGCTTGCTTTGAACATTATAAATCTTTTGACCTTGAAAATAGGATTATCTGCTGAGAAGCTCAGGTATCAGATATATGATATTTCAATCATTCTGTTCTCAGGACTCTTCACAATTGGGAGAGCAGAACAACATGCACAGTTACTGTATGTGAAAGATCTCATTTGCCTTGTACCTTCTTCCTGCAGATACGGAAACATTCTGGGGCAGGATAGAGATTTAGAGAAACACATCAACATGGATTGGGAAGAAATCTACGGATGTCAGATACTTTGTGCACATTTTCCCCTTCTAAAAAAACTTCTGATGATGGATAATTACTTTTACATAGATGAGTAATCAATTATAACATTTCAATAGAAACTGCAAGTTTACTGCAAGATCTAAACACATTTACCTGCAAGCGAATCTCACTGAGTTCAGATGGACTTCCTGTGCTTAGGGCCACAACCTTAAAAAATAATCATTAGCAATGCTGATGCATAAGGGAGGGGGGAATAATTCTAGTAGTGAAATTCATTAACTAATCACACTACATAAAGCAGATCAGGACAGACATGCAAGCTTTCAGGATTAAAGGATCACATCTTCAGGCAGGAAGTCAACTATGAGGTAATAAAGAAAAAGAAGAGAGTTCACATTATCCAAGTTCCCACCCAAACCAGGATGCTTAAAAGTCAACAATTATGAATAAAGTAGGCCTGGATGAAAGTTAAAATGCTTTTGCGCCCAGGTTCCCAAATGATTTTTAATGAGGGGCTATTTGGACCTCATAATTTTTGCTGTGTGCTAATGGAAAAGGAGCTCATGCTCTGTTCCTGTTGTGGAGACATCCTTTGTAGTAAAGCAATCATCTTAATCTGCAAAGAAATCAAAAGGGCTAAGAAGGGATTTAGCAAGGTTAGTAATGAAGCATTCCAACTACCCTTGCCCCTAAACCGTGTGCCCTGTACTTTTGGGAAAGAGGGCTCTGCCTCCCAGGATGATGGTGACAACAACACCTTTAATAAACACTGTCTTTAGTTCACAGGAAGAGGGAGATTAAAGCTAAATTCAAGGTGTTTCCTGACAGGCAACAGCAACATTAAGATGTATGCTCTCATAACATCCTAAAGCTGTTTATCACCTCTGTGCATAAATGGGAAAGCCTTCCCACTTACTATATTGTGTGGACACTTCCTTCGACCTCTAATAGGGTTAATCTCCTTAAAATACAAAAAGCAATTTTGCTATCTCGAGCCAGCAACTGGGCTCCCAGAGTAGACCCATTGAAATTAACTGGCCTAACTTATAATCATAGAATTCTAGAGTTGGAAGAGACCCCAAGGGTCATCTAGTCCAGGGGTCAGCAAAAGTTTTCAGGGGCTGGTCCACTGTCCCTCAGAACTTGTCGGGGGCCGGATTATATTTTTTGGGGGGAAATGAATGAATTCCTATGCCCCACAAATAACCCAGAGATGCATTTTAAATAAAAGCACACATTCTACTCATGTAAAAACATGCTGATTCCAAGACCATCCACGGGCCGGATTTGGAAGGCGATTGGGCCGGATCCAGCCCCCGGGCCTTAGTTTGCCTACCCATGATCGAGTCCCATTCCCCACAGTACAGGAATCTTAGCTAAAGCATCTGTCAGATGGCAATCCTACCTCTGCTTAAAAACCTCAAAGGAAGCAGAGTCCACAACCTCCCGAGGGAGCCCATTCCACTGTTGAACAGCTCTTGAACGTCAGAACGGTATCCCTGATGGTTAGTCAGAATCTCCTTTCTTGTAACTTGAAGCCATTTGTTCAAGACCTACCCTCCAGAGCAGCAGAAAACCAGCTTGTTCTCTCTTCCATGTGACATCCCTTGAGATATTTGAAGATGACTATCATATATCCTCTCAGTCTCCCCTTTTCCAGGCTAAACATACCCAACTACCTCAAGCATTCCAGACCCTTGATCATCTTGGGTGCCCTCCTCTACACACGTTCCAGGACCCTACTTACTTAAATGCAAGCATCAAGGTAAAGCAACTTACATACGCCGAGTGGTAGGGACATATAAAACTGACCAAGCAGTGCCTGCCTTCAGTTGCCAGTATAAGAACCTTAATTGCCACTGTGACATGAAAGATTGAAAATCAAGCCTCTATAAATATTCTTGCCAGAGACAGATGCCCTGACACTCTAGTAAGGAGCTCATAGACACCTTCCCCCAACTCAGGAGAAGTCTCTTACACTGCACTAAGTGTCGGATTTCTGCAGGCTGCAGAGCTCAGCATAAGAGATTGCGCTCTGCATGTGCCAAAGGGCTTGAGAAAAAATGTCAGGGGAAGGGATATGTGCATTGTACTGCACTGAGCTTTGGAAGGAGGAAGCCCAGTATGATGAGAGCATGGAAAGGGAACCAACCATCTGGCTGACTGGTATGTGTGAGGGTGGGTGGGGGAGACCCGCTATGGAGCCCTCTAGTGGGAGAGAGGGAAGTTCAGCACAGTTGTTACTGAGCACCAGGGCAGAAAGCATCATGCTTGCAACAACAAGCAAAGCTGCAGGCTCCAGTGATATCTGATGATGGCTGCAAAAGGCTTTGGCATGTGGAGAGCAAATAAGCTGGTGAGGGATGCCCTCTCATGTTCCTGAGAGACCAGGAGGTCTTGAAAGATGAGGGAATAAGCAGGTGGAGCCTGGAGGTTGCTTTGAAAAGCTCTGTCCAGTTAACTGTTCCCTTGCAGCTGAGGTTTGATTCTGGGGCTGCTTCCCATTGTGCAGCAGTGAACTAAATTCAGCATTAAAGAATGGAAAACTCATTCTTCGGTCTCAGTTCCTGTGGCACACACAGAGGGCTTTGTAGGAAGGAGAAGGGCTGACCATTGAGTTGAACCAAGATTTGTGATTCCTGATCAAGTAACAGAGGGCTCCGCTCAATGGAGAAGGTCCCTCTGTTGTGGCCCAGAGTTTCTGACATGAGCTTTGTGGCACAGGAGCCACCACAAAGCATCCCCCTCCCATGAAAGTGAGACGGCGTCCTTGAAAGGAAAATAGGAAGTTATGTAACAAATGGCCGGGGGGGGGGCAGGGAGACTAATCTACTTCCAAGCTGAAGGAGCAGCATGGAAATGGACACATCAACCCAATGAGCGGCAGCTGTGAAAATAGAGAATTCCACGCTGGAAAACATTAGGACAGGGTCTGAAAATAAAACTGCTGATATCGTCATGCTTTTATACAAAGCTCTATGGTGCTATCACACTTGGAATACTGTTCACCACTGAGTCACTACATCTTATAAAGGAAATCATGGAACTGGAAAAGGTGCAGGAAAGGGAAACCAAAATTATCAGGAAGCTGGAACAACTCTGCTGTAAGGAAAGGTCACAGTGTTTGGGAGCTTCTTAATTGAGGAAGGGGACGCGGGTGGCACTGTGGTGTAAACCACTGAGCCTAGGGCTTGCCGATCAGAAGGTTGGTGGTTCAACTCCCCACAACGGGGTGAGCTCCCATTGCTCGATTCCAGCTCCTGCCAACCTAGCAGTCTCTGAAAGCATGTCAAAGTGCAAGTAGATAAATAGGTACCACTCCAGTGGGACAGTAAATGGCATTTCCGTGCGCTGCTCTGGTTTTGCCAGAAGCGGCTTAGTCATGCTGGCCAAATGACCCAGAAAAACTCTGCGGACAAATGTCGGCTCCCTCGTCCAGTAAAGCAAGATGAGCGCTGCAACCCCAGAGTCATTCGCGACTAGACTTAACTGTCAGGGGTCCTTTACCTTTACCTTTTTTAATTTAGGAAAGATGCAAGTAAGCAGGGACATGATCCAGTGTCATAAAATGACACATGGTGTGAAGAACATGTATGTTTTTCTCCCTCTCTCATAATATTAGAACCTGGGGCTACCCAGTGAATCTGAATAGTGGGAGCTTCGGAACAGACGAAATCAAGTACTTCTTCACACACTGCGTGGTTAAAGTTATGGAATTCATATTCATAAAATGCAGCAATGGTCAACAACTCAAGACAGCTTCAAAAGGGGGCTGGACAAATTCATGGAGAAAAAGACAAACAATAGCTACTAGTCAAGATGGCTATGTGCTACCTCAGCCTTCTGCAACCTAGTGCCCTCCAAATGTTTTGGACTACAATTTCCCTTAGTTCCATCTTGTATGGTCAATGCTCAGGGATGATGGGAGTTGTAGTCTAAAACATCCGGAGGGCACCTAGTTGGGGGATGTCTCTGAATACCAGTTGCTGGGGGGAAAGCAGCAGGGGATGACTATTACTCTTAAGTGCTGTTTGCTGGCTTCCTCCCACAACATACTAGGAGAAACAACATGGCAAACCAATTAAGTTTTTCAGTCTAATCTAGCAGGGCTCTTATGTGCTAACGACAGAGAGCCATTTCAGAGGCTGGAGATGGGTGAGACAATACTAAAGTAGAAATACAAGTTCAACAGGGGAGTTTCCAACAAACTGCAAAGGGAAAACACAGGAGTAAGGAAAAGCCATCAATGCGAAGAATTCAGTAGGTTAGAAAAATACATGGGCACTGTGCTGACACAGTAGTTAAGAAACCTGTACAAAACATATTAGATGTATATAAAGCACCATTTTCAAAACCCATTTATTTCCCTCTAAACTCTAGGCAAGATGTAAACGTTCTTGGACCGCATCTTAGATTCATAATTTTGTTTTCCAGGGAGACAGAATGAGTCGAAATTCTTCAGCTTTCGTAACAGAGGAGTTATGATACATTTTTGTAAATAACATTTTGCATGCCTTTGGGGCTAGCTGCAAAATCTATTTCCGTCTCAACTATTTGGGTATGAGACCAGATATTAATGAGAAAACTATTGGCAATATATTCCTGCTACTGCATCTTGTGTAACTTCAGAATGGTTGGGGGGTGGGGTTGGTCTGCTTTTTCCAATTCTTGTGCATATGATCTACCCTCTCCTGTATCAGAGCTTCACTAGGTTTCTGGTCTAAGTGTGTGGGCAGGATTTGTTTACCATGCTTCTGAACAGACTTATTAAAATGAAAGGAATGCTTTCACAAGAGATGCTTTATGAGACGCTCACACAACACCGGAAATGCACAATCAAGCAATAAACAAGCAAGATGAAAACAAAAGCCATGAATTAGGCACAGGAGAGCATAAGGACATGATAGGATCTGCCTACGCATATGAAAGGCAATGATGGTGGATATTATGCATTATTACTATGTATTATTTTGGAGTATTCTATTCTAGGCACGTCACACACTTTATTTCATCAGCCTAGTTCAGTCTGCTCCTCTGTTTCCATCAGTATTTTAACATGTTAGGACAGAACTATCAGTATCAAGAGAACATATCGCAAATGGATCATACATTGTTAATTTTTTTTGTCAGTAATGAGCCACCATCAAAATCAGGCTGAAACAGGAGAGTTTTTTAAATTCACCATTACTGGGGAAAGAGAAAGGTTTCTTTACACCAAAAGTTCACCTTAAAGGCTGAGGAAATGCACACATGTAGATAACATGCAAAATTAGCACCAACTCAATTAAAGACCAAACTGAAATCAGCTGCAATTTCCACGCAGGTTGGAGCACACCCTTGAAGATGCCCATATGCCCTGTAATACTGCACCTGCTATAGGTAGTCTGTCATCTGTTTCCTAGGCGGTATTATCTGACAGTCTTTCTTCCCCATGGCCACATGCCATTTGGAGTAGACAGTTCAAAACATAAAATTGCTGGTATTACTACTAAAATTGGTGCCTCTCTCAGCTGCTAAAAATACCAAGACTGGGCCAAACTACAATGTACTACAATAACTTCTTATTCATATTCCATAGCTCTTGATGGACCAAATACGGTCGAGATTTCAAAATGAACTATTCTATCACCTCTGACATGTCCTTGGCTGGCTTCCCTCACATTTTTAGCTAACAGAAAGAAGCTGAGAAATGATCTGAGTTCTACTAACTGCAAATGACATTTAGCGTTTACTGTAACTGATAACACCTGAGAGCAAATAGCCGGAATCATTTAGGACAAGGTGGCTTTCTTTGGACTTTGTGGTTTTCCTTCATTAATTAGACTATAAAACTAAGGGTTTCTAGGTCCCATCGACATTAATGTGACTTAGTAGTGCACAACTTGTGTTAGATTATGACCAGTTAAACAGCATCCTAAAGAGAGTAGAGAAAATATAGATCTGCAACACACTGCATTGATCTCTTCAGCTGTTCAGGGATATATAAACACACACGCACACTCTCGTCTACGATCACTGCATGGACCACTTGGAATGTGAACATTTACAAAGAGTGCTGGCATCCCAAACAGGAAAGTGGCATAGTGATGCTTCAAAGCTGCTCAGATTTACTGAGATTAGAAATCCCAAGTAAAATATTTCAGAAGCTTTTCCTCTTTTCTCCAGAATGTGGCAACGACAAGCAGGGAAATACGGAAAATTGAAACTAGTCCATGAAAACACATTCTCTAAGAATGAAGAGTAGAAGTTAAAACGGAAGTAGCTGCCATTAAGAAAGTTGTTTCAAAGCAAGTAGTACAGAGTATCAGAAGCAGATTGTGTGATTACACTAGGAAAAAGAGGATAGGGAGAAGTAACCTATCAATGGCTACTAGCCATGATGGCTATGCTCTATCTCCAAAGTTGGAGCCAGCAGTGCTTCCGAATACCAGTTAATGGAAACCATGGGAGGGGAAAATGCTCTTATGCTCTGTTCTGCTCTCTGGTTTCCCACAAGCGTCTGGATGGCCACTGTGAGAACAGGATGCTGGATGCCATTGGCCTGATGATACAGCATGCTGTTCTTATGTTCTTATGTCTCCCTAGAAAAAGGCATAAATACCTGAGCCTCCTTAAGTATAACAGCAACAAAACAGGGGGGCTGAGCAGGTAGAGCTCTGCCTTCTGCCAAGGTTTGGAGTAGACAAACAGACGGGAGAGAAAAATGAACAATCCAAAACATGTGGCCTCCTAAGAGGTACAATACAGACACAAAAGGTACTGCAAGCCAAAATAGAGGGTTGCCTTAAGGATAACCTGAAAGATTAATAGAGGAGGTGGAAGCCTTTGATCCCCAGTTCCAGGAAGATCCCCTAAAGGAGTCCAGACCCACATCTGAAAGGGGGCTGGTGCACAGCAATGATCAAGAACAACATTCTCCTTAAAGGCTTTGTGCCTTTGGGGCCCACTATACTTCAAAATTGTACACAGAAAAGAAAACAGCAGAACAGCTTTTCACATAATTCAATTAAAAAATACTGAATGGAGAATTACGTAACCCAATATTATTTTTATTTTATTTTAAATTTTCTTCCAGTTACTTTTGACACATCCTATTCCCATCACATTTGGGCGGGGGGTCACCTCTCCCTTTTCGGCATTTCCAGCGTGTGACTGAATAATTTTAATTAATCTTCTGTATCTGGTCCGGAGTGATATATCTTGGAACATTTCCCCCTTATTCTCATATTTAAGGAGAACTTGTGTGGCTCTTGCAAAAACTTTCCCCAGATATCTAATTGTATGTCTTCTCTAATAGTTTGAACTCGTTTTATCATGTAACCTTTCATTTGTTCTGGCTCTGTATCATACCTATTAAGCAGATGATATATTTCTGTCATCATGTGTTTCATAGTTCTCATAATAAGCTGTTCAAGATCTGTCATATCTCCTACTTGCTGATTTAATCTTAAATATCACTGTACACAAGCTTTAATCTGGAAATACGCAAACCAAGGGGGATTTCTTCCCAGTAATCAATTCTGTATTGCAGTGCAAGAAATCATGGCACCATGTCAGATCTTCAATCTTGAAAAGATGATTATTACTCTACAGCTGAAGAACAGGAGTTATGTCTCCTTTTATCTTATCCTGCATAGACTCCAAGGGTGAACAATCTGGGCTGTTGGTTTATAAAGCCCTGAACAGCTTGGGACCAGCCAACTTAAAGGACTGCCTTTCTCTATACATTCCTATCCATTCTTGTAGATCTGATGGAGGTGCATTGCTAACTTCCTCTTATGACATCTGTCCGGTGGCCACAAAGAATCGGATGTTTAGCACAACAGCACATATATCATAGAATTTATTGCCTTTGTATATTAGGCAAGCATCCTCCGTGCTTAGTTTTATACACCAGCTGAAAACATTTTCATTTCCACAAGCTTATCTTGCCATGCAACCAGTTTTATGTTCTTCTGATCTTTGCCTTTTTATATTTTTACTTTTGATTTTATAGAGCTTTTTATGTATAGCGTTTTGAGAAGATTTATTTCTCTTGATTTAGCAGTTTAGAAATTTATGTCGGTATGTATAAATATTGGTCCTTTATTCCAGTATATCACAGTATATTCCAGGTGGGATGACGACCATGTTACTCTTTGCTGCGAAAGCACCTTTAGAGCCTTATAGAATCTTAAAACTAAAGACATCTCAAAGAATTACTAATTTGTTATGTCACAAGCTTTTGTGGACTATAGGAATGAAAGTACAGTGGTACCTCGGTTTAAGAACAGTCAGGTTTAAGAATGATTTGGTTTACAAACTCTGCAAAACTGGAAATAGTGTCTTGGTTTAAGAACTTTACCTTGGTCTAAGAATGGAATCCGAACAGTGGAAGGGCACCAGAGGCAAGAGGCCTCATTAGGGAAAGTGTGCCTCAGTTTAAGAACAGTTTTGGTTTAAGAACGGACTTCCAGAACAGATTAAGTTTGTAAACCAAGGTGCCACTGTATGTTGTACAGGAAACAGGGATTAGGAAACTAGCCTGTCAAGGGCAGTCAATGTGGTCCCCTCTAGATGTTGTTGAATTGCCACAGGGATGGCTAACCTCTGAAGGGCCACAAGTCAGCTGCCCCTAGACTACAACTCACAAAATCCTTGACAACTGGATATGGTCAGCAACATCTGAAGAGCAACACATTGGTTACCTCTGCTTTTGAGATTAGACTCATCAACTGTCTATCCACCTATCCACCATTCTAAATATAGTAAGCCCACAGTTTTACTTACAAGACCACAACCTTTCATGAGTGGGGGTGGGGGGGCAATAAATAAATGGAGAGCCAGGGAAGCCCACCACTCTCTGCTCTCCCCAACCCCACCCATGTACCCAGCAGGCTTTTCCCACTTACCAGGCTTTAAGAAGGTAGTGGGAGGGTTCTGACAGCATCCCACAGCCCTCGCATGGCCTTCCCAAAGCCCAGAAGCATGGCACCTTCCTTACCAGCCTCTGGGAAAGAGGTGTGAGGGCTCCGGGAGCATCCCAAGGGCTGGTAAGGAAGGAGTCTCCTTGTCTATCTGGGCCTTGGAAGGTCACAGGAAGGCACTGGGAATCTCTAACACAGCCATTCCTCTGGAAAATATTTAAGGAACACTCTCATGGATCATTTTAGAGATTGTGATGGCCTATAGAACCAAGGTATTTCAAGGGAGGATATAAATGTGTTAAATGTCTCAACTTCTCAGCCTGCTGAGCATTGCCCATAAAACAGCAAAGTCAGCAGCAAGGATTCAGGAATCCTCATTATCTATTTTCTCTGAGCACCCACCCACCCTGTTAAGAATTTTAAACCTACCATCTTTGTGACCTTGCTAAGATGTCTGTTTTCCTCCCCCATTCCATTCAAGGTTTTTCCATCTATGTGGAGGAGGGAAAAGACAAAAGCCATTTCCGCTTCTTCCAGGAGTCACAATTGATCCAATTTTCCAAGCATTAGTGGCAAGGCAATCTGCTTCCTTCCTCACTTCTATTGGATTACAGGGGTACTGAAGGACATGAACAGCATGTGGGAGGAAAGCATCAAAGCTTCTGTACAGGTGGAACAGTCCCTGTTCTGCATAAGAGAAAGCATACCATAACCAAGCATTTCCTTAACAGGTAAGATATTGGAGAAAATCTAGTTATGTGGGGGATATGAATACACAGGAGAAGCAGATGCTTGCTTAAATATTGACTGAGAAACATCTGATTGAAAGCCGTCACTAAAGTCAATGTTTGAGATCAGTGGATTTTTATTAGAATTCAGATATCTTCAGCCTTCATTTTTTTAAAAAATAAACCCTGAACAATTCTAACCTTAATGGCTAAAGAGAAAAGCTACATTTCTTATATTGCTACTATTCCTAACGAGAATACACACTTTTCACTGTAGTTGTTATTATGTAAAATATACATACAGTTATGAGTTTGAGGCTCTCAGACATACAACTCTGCCCTCTAAACAGTACTTTTGCAGAAGATATCCCTAAACTTTAGGCGTCCAAAGCTAGCAGCATTAAATGGAAATGCGCTGTTAGCACCCTTATGCTGTTCTCCATTTCAGCTAAAGTCCCAAAACATGGACATGAGCTTATCAGGAAAAAGATAACTCCTGATGTGATTCAGCAAATGTATTCTTCCAAGTCTTGGAAAGCAAAGAGAACATAACATATTTGCTTTCATCATTTCTAAGCATTTCCTGCCACTGAAAGGCTGACTCATCAGTTTTTCCAGCATTAGGGGCCATCAGTAAAAGAGCTTTCAGTTACGCCAGGAGGCTGGAATGCTCAACTGATGGAAGACTTATATTTCAGAAAAATAGCAGCACTTTCCATGCTAAAAATGAAATGCCACAGAAGCCAGAGAATCATATAGCCTTTAAGGAGAAAAAGCAACCCGGACGCTGATCATCCCCTGACATCCCACTGAGAATCGAATTGTGCCTATTTGATTCAAATGGTGTTAATTAAATAAAAATGAGAAGTAGCTGCAGGTCTCAGGCTCATGAGCTCAAAACCCATGTGAAATTTAGCACATCACAAAACTGATGCAACAATGCAAGGGTAGCCAACAGACGGCCATCCAGATGTTGTTGGATTACAAAGGTAAAGGTAAAGGGACCCCTGACCATTAGGTCCAGTCATGGCCGACTCTGGGGTTGCGGCGCTCATCTCGCTTTATTGGCCGAGGGAGCCAGCGTACAGCTTCCGGGTAATGTGGCCAGCATGACTAAGCCACTTCTGGCAAACCAGAGCAGCGCACGGAAACGTCGTTTACCTTCCCGCCAGAGTGGTACCTATTTATCTACTTGCATTTTGACGTGCTTTCAAACTGCTAGGTTGCCAGTTGTTGGATTACAACCGGCTGTTAATTATCTACCTGGCTAGGTTCAAGGTGCTGGTTTTGGTGGATAAAGCCCTATACAGCTTGGGACTAGAATACCTGAAACATCACCCCTCATATACCCAGTCAATCACTGTGCTCTGCAGGTGAGGGCCTCCTGCAGTTACCATCTTATCAGGAGGTCCGTACCCTTTGAAATTCTCTCCCCTTGAATATTAGACAGAGGCCATCTCTGTTATCTTTCGGGTGCCTACTGATGATGACCTTCCCCTTTCAACAAACCCTTTAAGTAGATATCTCCCCCAGTCACAAGTGTCCATAGTAATCAATAAATTGTGAAGTTTCCCACTGGTCGAATCCTGAAAGAGAATTACAGCTGCATGGCTTGGAGAAGCTCCTTTTGGGTAAATATGAGTTAACATGGGAATGTTTCATAACATGCTATCTGTATTCTCAGGTCACAGCAACCACTTTAACAATCTGTTTTTGAATCTGCAAACTTCCACAGCTACAGAGTGACATACCATGCCACCTTTCATCGTTGTTCAGAATATGATGTGCTACAGAACTGGTAAACACGTTTCCATGTTAACTTGTGCTTATACAAAGGAAGCTTGACCAAGCCATGCAGCTGCAGTTCTTTAGAAGGGTTCAGCTGCCATTTCAAGTGACAATAGCGATGGAGAAATGAAGTCCATGACATTCATGCCTTCAAATTGTTGAGGACATCAACTATTACTTACTGCTTAGCAACCCACATCCTACCGAAGTCACTGCTGGATTATGCTCATGCTACTGACTACGAGTAAAACAAAAGCTTACCAAAGAGTATGATAGTGTGAAATCAGTACTTGCCAGCACACTGCATAATAGAGACTAATTCTGAATAGCAGAAACAAGATATGGCTACGCAGCCTGTGTTCCAGCATTCTACTGTTATCTGAGTGAAAATAATTTTTTTATTCAAGTAAATATCAACAGCTGAATCTAAAAGGGATCAACTATAACCTTAGATAGAGGCAGTTTCTCTTCCAGCTCTGTGGAGGGTACAAGGTTCATATACCTTCTCTCCAGCCTCTGCCTTTTATTGTCTTTTAAATTAAATTTATTCTCCCTGTAGTGACTATGCCCACCTACAAACTTCCATAAATATTAAGAACACACAGTGCCAGTGTTAACAGTGCCATCATTATTACCTTTCCACCATCTCATCACTGCCAAACACACCTGGATTTAGGGTGTCTCTGAAACAAGCTTTGATTTTTTGGAGTGGGGGAGGTACACATGCTATTATAGTTCTTTTGTTTTTTAAATTAGATTTTGAACTCCAGTTTACCCACTGCCAGGAAACATCTCTAGTAACTCAGGAGTTGAAAAGCCAAAGCTATTTTAATTCCAAAATAAGAAAAAAACATACCGGTAATCAACTCCTCAAAAATATCTTGAAAGAAGTCTGTCACAGAATAAAATGTATACTTTAAACCCCAGCTTTTGGTTAAATATTCCTCTGAAGTGGTAGAACTACAGAATTATTTTTCACTCTGCTCATTTCGTGGATTTGTATGGATTTATAGCAATTATTTTACAAACAAACACACACTTTCCTTTATGTCTCTTGGTTTTGTTTTAAAAAACCAACAAAACTCTGGTCATGCTTTCTGTTCAAAAGGCCACCCCATATCTTTGTTGTCTTACTGTTCTTTATACAAAATGGTTCCCATAATAGATGCTAAAATGTAAGTATAAGCATCCTTGGGCTGATTAGCTCCAATGAAAAATTGCATACAAACTCAACTAAGGCAGCAGTAGCGTATCAAGCTAATTAGGTTTTTTACTCTGACTTGTCTAACTACTCAGTGATTCCTACCACTGAATACATCATTAAAAAACAAAAAACAACAACCTTGTTCTAAATTTTATAACAAGTGCAAAATGTGGTTTCACCAATGGCTTCACCACAATCCTGTACGTGTTTATTCAGAAGTATGTCTCACTGAATTGAATGGGACTTCCTCCCTGTTAAACGTGTATCACAGCCCGAGTCTATGTATGTTAAAGATGTAAGAGCATATGAACAGCCCAGTCACCATCTACTAGTCCAGCATCTTCTTCCTGGTGTGGCCAACCAAATGGAGTTAGGAGGGATGGTGGGAGTTGTAGTCCAACAACTCCTGGAGGGCTACAGGTTCCTCACCCCAAATGGTGGAGGTTCTAGGTAGAATTAAAGTTTTAAAAAAATCAAATATAATTTAAAAATGCTGCTAGTTTTGCCTGCCATAATTAATATTTGCAAGACTTATTTTATCTCATGCTGTAATATTGCTACTTATAGTCTTTATTTTCCAAACAGGTTTAAAGTTTAAGTTTATAATAAACTTAAGAGATATGATGAACTAGATTTCTGTGGCACAATTTTATAAGCATTAATAGATAAGTATTTTTTATGTTTATGATTATCTGTTTATGTCAGCATTTCTTTAGGAAACTTGAAGTATATGCTCATAGTAGTATATGTATAGTGATCCAAATAACAATGAGAAAACCAGCAAAGAAAAAAAGCTTGCTTCTCATTGAGATCAATTAGACACAAACTGAAAATAATCCATGGAGATAAGTTTGATGACATTGATGTTTTCAGAAAATCCTGCCCAGAATTCCTAACTCTGAATACTAACTGCTGGAAACTGCAGGAAGGAAGAATGCTCGTGTGCTCAGGTCTTCCTTGAGGATTTCCCACAGACATTTAGTTGGCCACTGTGACAATAGGAATGCTGGACTAGATGGAGCCATTGGCCCAATTCAGCAGGCTTATGGTATGCATACCTAGGGATAGACATTGAACTAGAAGTTGTGGCAACCTCTGAAAATGGTGGCCATGTGTCTAGTTTCTCCTCCACCATCATACCAAGCACAAGTAACCTCATGCCTGCATTTCCCTCCCCCTCATCAATTAAAATGTGTAGTGCAGGTGGAAAAAGGGAACACAGTGATGCCACGACATGAGGTCAGTTGTACTAAGTTATGCATTTAGTGTATGTTTGGCCCTTATTTCAGAATATGTTCTACTCCAAGTAGGGCTTCCTGTAAAATAGACACACATGGAGTTAAGCTGTTAACTTGCTTCCACTTCAATAAAGGAAGGTTCAGGATCTAAAATTGGGGCTTTTGTTTTCTTCCTCTATCTAGTACTTGAGATGAAAGAAATGTGAACTCTCCAAAAGGTTGAAGAAAAATAGACAGATTTTGGGAAAACAAGCAAATCAAGACAAGTACAAAAGGATGCTGCAGATGACTTGAAGCTGCTTCTTCCAAGCAATGATGTATGGTGCTTACATGCAGTTATAAACATGGGGTGAAATACAATGTGAACTCTAATAACCTATTTTTAAAAAAATACTGGAATGCTGTAGTACACATTTGCTGTAACTATTATGTCAGTTTACATCAGCAGCACCATGTCTTGAGTTGTATTCACTTTCAAAGAATTATACTTTCTAGAACATCACTTTTTATTTTAAAAAGTCCAGTTATCCTACTCCTGTAGGATTGCTGATTCAAGACTTTTTCTACTTTATTAATCATGCATTTAATAAATTAAACAAATTTCTGTATCACCAAAAGCACATGTGCCTTTTTGAAGATGGTGGAATAAAGTCTATGTTAACATACAGCATTTTCTTTTTCAGTTTTCTATCACAGTTTGATGTTAGAGCCGAAATAGTTTAAACAAAGTATGCTTCTTTTCAATCTCCTCCCCACCCCCAGATTTACATTTGTCTGAACTGATGAATCAACCCAAGCATTGGTTGATTAGTCTACTGATCCACTGAAGAGTTCATCCTTAAATCATTACTAAATATGGTTGTTCCACCAAATGTGCTTCAGCTTCTCATAATGTGGAAACAAGAGGTGGCTGAGGTGCTCTAACTTCCAGGTATACTCCTCTACAACTGTTCCTCCCACGACAAAGGAACCGCACACAGCATTGCACAGGAGCGAGCTTCAGGCTTATGTACCCTCTGTGGCCATATCTTAATCCTGGAATGAGAACCAGAGCCTAGGCAGATTTCAATTGGTCCTACTCACATTATATGTGTACACACACAGAGGACTAAATATAATCCTTTTCTTGGCCATAATAACCACTTCGATATTGATTTCAAAATGTTCATTTTCCTTTTGGTATGAATCTGTAGCAATACCCTCAGAGCATAATTTCCATTATTTTGCATTTGCCCCAAACAATTTTATTTCTCAGCACTAAAGAATATCCCCCTCATTGAATGCATCCCTCTATTTCTATTCTCTCTCCCCCCCCCCACGCTTTCAGCATTCTGTACAACAACTGCGGTGAACCGTTATAGATACCACTCAGTTATGTGTATTGCAGCTTGAAATTGTTTCCATGTGTGTGTATTTTTTAAAACTGTTGCTATATATGTAACTTCAAATTGCTTTTATATATGCAATTGTGTTACATAAGTTTTGAGATTTTTGCAAAGATGCTTCCTAGGAAGTGTTTCATAAATAAAAAACCTTTTAAAGAATGTATACTTTCCTCAAATGTATACATGTTGACAACATGTAATTCTAAGGCATAAAGTTGAGTATGAGCAAAAAAAAAAAAAAAAAGGATTGCTACTAAAAGATATAAAAAATAGAATTAAGCTTTAATCTTGTCACATATATAACCATACATACAGCATATAAATGATATTTCTAAAATGTCTTCATTGTGAACAGAACAATGCAAGGTACTGCCTAAACATCAAGCTCATGTGACCAACAATTAGAAAATGGATGCTGAAGACCAGACCCATTTCAACCCACCCATGGTCTTCCTGGGAGGTCAGTGAATCATGAAATTGTCACCAGAACTAAACAGTATGGCCAATTAATATAGATAGGGTAAGCTAACCAATCATATCCATAGCATTACTGTGCACATATGGTAAGCCTGGATATGTATAGGTTAATATAGAAAGTGGTATTTTTCTAAGGTATTTTCCAGGTTTCTGGTTCCCATATATCAAGCATCCCCCTGGAGATGCCATAAGTTTTGAATACAGGTGGCAACCATTTTGCACAGGTCAAATTGACACACGACCACCAACATGCAGGTCGTTTTGGATCCAGAAGAGGGTGGAACAGGGGAAGAATGGGATGGGACGGGCTTATGTGCACTCCACTGACATGCATGAATGCCCAGAATGCAACCCTCGTGCAAACAGAGAGTTGTCTGTACTTGAAATGTCCTAATTAAAACACACCACACTGAGTTACTTAGGGGATGTGAAGAACAAGAGTTGCACATTTGCTTATAAGCCTTTAATCAATAAAATCAGTTTATAATACTGAACTTTTTTTCCATTGGTGACAAGTCAGTTATGCTTCTCAGATATTCAACACAAAATGTTTTTAATAGTAATAGGCATGTACCTTCAGGAGCATCTGTCAAATTCTGAAGCATAGCTGTCTTTCAAGCTACTCCAAATCTTTTCCTTGCTCATCCCACTCCTTTCACACTCAGTAAGCCACTGAGCACCTTAGCAACAAGAAGATAATACAGCATTGAGACTGGAGGAAATTTCCACTCCATATCAATCCATCATAATTGCAGCAGTTTCTAAATGAATTGACCTTCTCATCAATCCTTTTCTATCTATCTGTCTTTTCTCAGGCTGCTTTTGGAAATCCTGTGGGATGACATTTTGTCACTTTCCAAATTTAGCAAGCCTCCACTGAAACCCAACCCAGTTAATCCTTCAGCAAGCTTACCTGGTACAATAAATTTTAGAAGTACAGGCAGCTAACAGTTTTGTCCCTTTGTGCCTCACTAATTATTTGTGTACTGTAAATAATTGGAGGGCTCTGACAGAATGTAAGGCGCCTGTCTGAAGTTATTAACCAATACGCAGATAAATCCAACTTCAGAAGCGTCTGCCTTTCCAGAATCTGAAGCTCTTACAGCTGTTTATATTACTATGAAAAACTAAAAGGGGATTATTTAATTGTGTGTACATCTGACAATGTTTTATGCGTCCGAAACAAATGATATAAAAAAGAGCAAACCATTTCTCACAAGTCTAGAACTAGGATTGTTGAGTTAGGAAAAAAAAAACTTGGCAGGAACTGTATGCAAGTAGCTTCTTCTAAAAGCTCAGATCAATTGCACAAAGTGCTCCAATATCAACATTTTCAATTAACAAGAGCAATTAGTACTATGCTGTGCCTGTCTTCAGAACAGATCCTGGAACAGGAATGCACCAATACAGTCATACCTCGGGTTGAAATAGCTTCAATTAAGTATTTTCAGGTTGTGCTCCATGGCGAACCGGAAGTAACGGAGCGCGTTACTTCTGGGTTTCACCACTCGCGGATGCGCAGACGCGGTGACACATGGCTCTGTGTCCACACTGGGACAAAGAATCACACAATTGTAGAGTTGAAAGGGACTTGTTACCAATTACAGATAATCTATTAGATCAAGGGTCCAGTACCGTGCACATGGACACTGATGCCTAGACAACACTGCTGGAAACCTGAATACAAGTCTTGTTGCTACCGTGGGGTGACCTTGAGAGAGCCTAAATCTCCAAATCTGTAAGAAGAGAGCAACAGTAATTTTTCTCCCTGAGTCAACACATTCATGTTTGTACAGCTCTTGGAAATTAAAGCAAATACATTAAGTACTGCAGTACTCTATCCTACAACTGGAAAAGGCTTTCAACCAAAATATGAAATTATCTATCATCATGAATTTCTAGATTTAAAGTGTATTTGAAAGGCATTATCCCAGTCTTTCTGAAGAGCTCAGGAAGAAAAGGTGATTCCATAAATCTGGGTCAAACTAACCTCAACCCAAACCTCTTTTTAATGAAATTAAACTCTGAACCCATTCTCTATTTTCTACCAGCAAACAGCTGTCTTCCCTCTTGTTTCTGGTAGCTTTTTACATACTGTTAATGCTGTGATATCCTTCTGTGCTGCTTCTTTTAAAAATGGCGTCTTCGTAATTTTCTTCCATGTGTCATCTTTACTAAATTTCTACCTGTTTTCTATACACATTGGGTGTAGATGCAATCTACTTTGCATTTTGTGAAATTTCCATTACTAAGACTGGTGCACAACACAAAACTATTAAAACCAAAAACCTTTAACAATGAAAACTTAAACAAGGGAAGCTGATGTTGGATTTGCAGGATTTCAGTCCATCCACATTTTTTACATGGGGCAAAGCTGAAGCAGGAGAAGAATCCACACTGAAGTCTAGGAAGGTTGAGCCTACAGTGATAAAGGATTGCAGCAAAAATGGCACAGGTGCAATAGACATGGCATGGCAAGACAAATTTATCTTGGAATTCAAAATGTTATGTGGGAAACAGCTAGCAAGCAAGCATCCAATAGCCTCCTATTTGAGCTCTCCTGTAAAATCCAGGTGGGCTATTTATTTAGCAATTCTCTCCTCTAGAAGTAGTGGTTTTTTTGGAAAGACATGCAAACTTTAAATGCCCAATTTCCCCTAATACTTCTTCCTGTACTTTTAGAACAATTTCTAATTGTAATGCCTTTGGTGTGTGTGCATGTGTTTGTGTCATAGATGGAATTCATTGTGTCATTCATGGAATTCCTTATGCTTCTATAGCAATGTGTCCCCCATCCTAATAATTTACATTCTCTCTTGTGTTTCCTGAACATTGCATCAAGTCACATGACTACTACATAAATTTAGAACATGACAGAAGGATGTTCCATGAATATAATAGACTCCAAGTTTTTTCCTTCCTTAAGCAAGTTAATTTAAGTGTAGCACATATATGCCTTAGACTACAGTCCTATTAGGGAAGGGCAAATCTGTCAGTTTCAGTTTCTCATTTTTCTAATCTTGAGTTCAGTTTGCCCAGTTTCTGCATCAATTTGATTTGGGGGGGGGGGGAGTGCCACAAAAATCATATTCATTCTTGTACACATTTCTCCTAATGTACACATTACTGCAAGCAGTTTTTCCTAAGATAATGCATTTGTGTATGCTTTTTTTTCAAATACGTGATTTTTGTGTGAACTTCTCCTAATACATGGTTTCTTCATATGCATTTTTTTCCTGTTGGCCAGGAATGTGCACATTTCAAAAGACAGTTTGCATTCTGGCGTGCCTAATGCAAATTAATGCAAATTAAAAGCTTCATATTAAAATGCAAACCAAATTTCTGCCACGTGCATAAATTCTATACACAGTGACCTGTGAGTAAGTACAACTGATCTCAATGGAACTTATGTCTCAGTATATATTTATATAGGGCTACACTATTAGACAGTTGTGATCTCTTGTGACAGATGCACAATCACAGCCGGTCTTCCTGGTTATGAAAAGTAGGAACTCCGATATGGAAAGAGAAATAAAAATTCATTCCTGAGTAAGTCTCAATACCAGCATTATTACTGCACGCTTTGGCAAAAGCACAACATAACTCTTAATAGTTTCAAAATATCAAACCTGCAGAATTTAATATGCTTCCAGAGGTGCATATTTATTACCTCTCATAAAATAATCCTTGCTGTGTAAAAATTCATTGTATTTTCTCAACTTCCTGCAGGAGTGAACACTACAGGTTTCCTATAAATTAGGTTTGTAGCTTGACATGTATTTTAAGACTGAAATCTTTAAAAAGTCTCTTTAAGGGATTTGTCTGCACAGCAGTTTGTCCTGTATAACTGGGAGAGGTTAGGAAAAGATCGCGATGTTTTACCCTGCTGTGATACCCCTGTGACTTAATCAGAAATGAAGACAAAGTTCCTCATATGAATGACAATGAGGCCCTGCAAAGAGGGACAGAAATTACCGTATTTTTTGCTCTATAAGACGCACCAGACTACAAGACAAATCTAGTTTTTGGAGGAGGAAAACAAGAAAAAAAATATTCTGAATCTCAGAAGCCAGAACAGCAAGAGGGATCGCTGCGGTGGAAGCAGCAATCCCTCTTGCTGTTCTGGCTTCTGGGATAGCTGTGCAGCCTGCATTTGCTCCATAAGACGCACACACATTTCCCCTTACTTTTTAGGAAGGAAAAAGTGAGTCTTATAGAGCAAAAAATACGGTACTATACAGTATATGTGATGAAAGCCATTTAGTCTCTTTAAGAATATTTAAAATTATATTTGTTATATATTAAAATATTTTATGCTAAAAATTGAATCTGAACTGTTCTGAACACATTAATTTCTTTAATTAAAAAAAACCTCCTCAAGTTTTATTTCATACATGTGAGAGTAAGCGCCCAATAAACCCACAGAATTGCAGAGTTGGAAGGTACCCCCAAAAGCCATCTAGTCCAACCCTTGAAACAAGAATCTCAACTAGTGTATCCATGGCAGAAGGCCATCCAGTCTCTGCTGAAAAACTACCAAGGAAGTAGAGTCGACAACCTCTGGTCCACTGTTTAAATTTAGGACATTTCCTGGTATTGATGACAAGCTCACCATGAGTAGTTAGTTGTCCATGGGACTTAAATATTCACAGGACTGGGCTGAAATTTTAAATAATAAATTTATAATTCCCCCAATAATTCCTAAATATCACTGGTACATCTATATTTAATATCCCAATTACAAATACAACAACTTTCCTAAAAGGCTATATGCTTTGATTTTGGGGAGTTTTCAAATATTACTTCAAGCTCTTTAACACCATTTATATTTTCTCTGAGCCCTTCCTCCCGTTGAATACCATCATAGTATTCTCTTCTGGACTGTAGTTAATTGCTGTAGACTTAAATTGAACATGCTCTAAGCCTTCCCCGTGGTTTACTGCCATCATTTATCTTGTGCACATATCTTCAGCGTTCCAAATACCGTCAACTTTATTTATCCCTCTATGCAAATTAAGAAATGTGGACATGTGAGCTCGTGAGTCCTTCCACCCCTCTCTCCTTTTTAAAAACCAACAAAGGATTTAGAAAATGTTGATCAATTATAATCCATATAAGCTCGGGCTGCAATTCCTGGGGATGCTTTTTCTCTTATCCTGCATCTGCACTCCCTGTGCCTGGCCCACTGCCTTCAACTGCTGCTGCTTATTGTTCAGAATTCCCAAAGTGCAGCTGAACTTTCTTCTGTTGGAGGGGGCACAGGTGGTTGGAAGAAACAGCTTCCCCACCCCCCGCAAATCAAGAGGGGTTGCTCAATGTTCTTCTGATTGTCCCATCACCACAAGCATTTCGGCTTGTCAGGTGGAACGATCCCCCTTCTCTTTCCCTAGTGTGCTGTTCCGAGGGCTCTCCTGGTCCCTCCAGAGCCAACTTGGTGGGTGGCAGGGCTAGTGCAACTCCCTCTGCTCACAGGTGAATTCTGCCCAAGGTTTTCCTGCATATTCCTCCCCTGTCTCTGCACCCATTATCCTACTCAACACATTGCCATCCTCCCCATACAGCATACTTACTGGTAGTTAACTATCAGAAGGAGGTGCGCATTCGACATCACTCCTATTTTGGCCCAAGGGACACGGGCGGCGCTGTGGGTTAAACCACAGAGCCTAGGACTTGCCGATCAGAAGGTCGGCGGTTCGAATCCCCGCAACGGGGTGAGCTCCCGTTGCTCAGTCCCTGCTCCTGCCAACCTAGCAGTTCGAAAGCATATCAAAGTGCAAGTAGATAAATAGATACCGCTCCGGCGGGAAGGTAAACGGTGTTTCCATGCGCTGCTCTGGTTCGCCAGAAGCGGCTTAGTCATGCTGGCCACATGGACCGGAAGCTGTACGCTGGCTCCCTCGGCCAATAAAGCGAGATGAGCGCCGCAACCCCAGAGTCGGCTACGACTGGACCTAAGGGTCAGGGGTCCCTTTACCTTTACCTATTTTGGCTCTCGGTGCTAAAGCACATGCTTCACATGCAGAAGGTCCCAGGTTCAATCCCTGGCAGCATCTCCAGCTAAAAGGAACAGGTAGCAGGTGATGGGAAGGACCTCTGCCTGAGACTACTAAGAAAAGAAGAAGAGTTTGGATTTGATATCCCGCTTTATCACTACCCAAACGAGTCTCAAAGCGGCTAACAATCTGCTTTCCCTTCCTCCCCCACAACAAACACTCTGTAAGGTGAGTGGGGCTGAGAGACTTCAGAGAAGTGTGACTGGCCCAAGGTCACCCAGCAGCTGCATGTGGAGGAGAGGAGAACCAAACCCGGTTCCCCAGATTACGAATCTACTGCTCTTAACCACTACACCACACTGGCCAAGGACAGCAGACAATAGTGGGCTAGATGGACAGGTAGTCTGGCCTGATACAAAACGGCCTTGTATGTTCTTAAACCAGAAACTTATTCAGCTGACGTTATGAACAAGTTCATCTAAGTAATAAGGCTGGTTTGCCAGGGCCCTTGGCAGTTCCCCCTTGGCACTGACAAGTGGTGGTGGCAGCAACAGGAACTTGCCCAAGTGGCAGTGCTAGAAGTAGAGGAACGAGCAAAGTCGCCCCCAAGGCAGTAGCTCTCATCCACCTTACCTTGAGGCAGGTGGCACCAGCCCAACAGCAGTTTTTAAAAGGGTGGCAATCTTTTAAGCTGCCACAAAATGCTCTGTTGTTTGGATTATTGCCCGGTGAATTCATGGGTCAGGTAAACTTTGAACCAGGGACTCTCAGATTCATTTTCCTGGTCACTACTCTAGTGTAATGCAGCAAGGGGGGTGGTGGAATCATGACCAATGACCATAGCTTTCCCCTTTTCTTGCGAGGAATCCTATTTGGAATAAGGGAATTTCCCTTTAAAAAGGGGAAAAGTTGACAGCTATGCCAATGACATTTGGGGTTATAGTCTACACACTACAAAGATTGCCAAGACAAACCCATTGGCTGCAGGTCAAGGCCTTTGAGCGTGCTCTGCTTTACACACAAACTCCCCATTTGGTCAGAAAGCAGGCCTGGCGAAGAGAATAGGGAGCTTCACCTCCCCAAGTGTCAAAGTGTGACTGTAACTAGATCTAAAAGGGAAAGGGGAGGAGGAACATTATAAAAAGGCTTTTGCTCATCAGACACAATAGGGCCCTTGTACTCTAATGTGGCTGCAATAGGGGTTTCTGCTGTAGAGACACAGCTGAGCCAGAGAAACCCATCCCCCCTTCTCCCTACCTTCAAGCAATGACATCTTTAGTGTTAACAGCTCTGTTGCTGTGGCAACCAGACTGCTTTTGACAAAGCCACATTGACTGAAAGCAACATGTGGGAAACTGGAATCGCTAAAGCCCTGTGAGAAATGGATTCTAAAAGAAAATTTTGAATTGAAATTTTGGGGGTGGTTAAAACACAAACACACAACAGCTCAGTTGGTACAGCATGATGCTCTTAATCTCAGGGCCATAGGTTCGAGCCCCAACATTGGGCAAAAGACTTCTGCACTGCAGGGGGTTGGATTAGATGGCCCTTGTGGTCCCTTCCAACTCTATGATTCTTTGCAGCATGCATGAGAGGGGACCATCTGTGCACCATCCAGAATATAGAATTAATCCTAGTAATATTTTGAACAAGTTCAGAACAGGCCCCACAGTGCCATGACTAAGATGATCTCTTGCATCTTCTGGGTCTGTGTAGGTAGCATAGCACAAGTGTCTATCACTAGCTGTTTACTCCAAAACATCTTCTTGTGTCAGCTATACCTGGGGGGAAAAACCATCACCTGGGAACTGATGAGCTGGGATCATAATTCCTCTTGCCAGTAATAGCCAACCCACTGCTTTCCAGTGTTTTAATGTGTCATTTGTTTCATTCATGCCGTTCATAATTTCACCATAACATGGGTTAAGACTCATTGGGATGATACAAAAACATTATCTGGTCAGCTGGATTTTAATTCCAAAAGATTACTGGATGACCAATATTTAATATTCTTATTCCAAATATAAGAAATTACCTACAAGAATATGGTTAGCCACAGAGTGATTTGTTTTGAGCCACTTTCCTTTTCATATTATTTTGGTAAAGAGCAATGAATTGAGAGGTGCACAGCATCATAGCTGCAAAGAAAAGGCTTGACTCACAATTCACCAGCGAGCAAAAAAAATATCAGGAGCTTTTTTAGCTCCTCCAAGAGTAGTGTCCGTTCTTTTTTCGTATTTTAAACAGTACACACTAATGATCATCTTTATCCCTGGATAATTGTAAACCAAAGATTAAAAATGACTCAAATGTCAAGCCCTGAATTCTCTCTCATGAATATCTTGAATTATGGACTCAGAAGAAATCATATTTCTCGGGGGAAGCTTGAAACTATCAGGCAGAGTTTAAAGGTGATGACTATGAACTCGCTCCAGCTATCCTGGATTTGAATCAGCTCTCTGGAAGTTAGGAACCCCCACCCCTTCTATTTCTGAACTATAGATATATTCTGTGGATTAGTCAGACAATGAACAAGAGAGGCCCTCTTTAATGAGATATTCTTGCCTTGCTTCCATTCCAAGGTAACTAATTGTGTAAATTATAGCAGAGGTTTCATCTTGAATATGTAAGGTAGAAACTCATTGCAAGCAAACATCTTGGAAGTGACTGAGGTAGCAAGCATGTGCTATTTAAAATGCTCAAGTACTACATATCCATTTAAACAAGGGCTGTTAATTCTGGATAATCAACAACTGCAGAGGGGAAATGTATCAGGTACGCCATATTTATGGAAAGGGATTCAGAGGAGATATGGCTAGCTCGCATAATACTATTCATTGTTGCTTTAAATGTAACACTTTCAAATTGGTTTGTGGGCATTCTGCCACAGCAGTTTTTAAAAACAAATATTACATATATATTTGCCACTTCTTGTTATCTCTCCCTAAGCATAATTTGTTTAACATCCCTGCAAGAGCTGCCACATTGTAAAGAGTCATATTATAGGAAGTGCAGAGCTAATTTGCATGCTGAACTACACTTCTTTCCCTCTGCATTTACAATGTATTAAAATGCAAGAGAGTTATAGCTTAATCTCATTTAGAAAGCTTTGAATCATCTTAAACACTTAGGGTGTCTTGTATAAAATACCACCAGCCAGATAATTTGTGTGCTTCCATAGAGAAAGGCAGCACCCCAGGTTTCTACTGATTACAAAAAGGAAGGAGTTCTCATTATTTTCCAACTCATTAAAGAGGCCATCTACTCTATTCCATCTTCATTGGAAGGAACACAGCTTGCAGTGGATCTAGAACCAGGAAATGTAGCCAGTAAGGGCTGGTTGAAACATCCCATCCCAACACATCACTGCCAGTGTTCCATGCATAATGCTTAAAATAATATTATCCGATATCCTATGTGTGAGGAGTGTCTGACCACAGGCATTTTACATCCCTGGCAGTGGTTACTTTGGTGTTCAGACAAAGCACATATACAGGCTCTTTCAATGGTGGAGAGCATACTACCACACTGAGACAGTTCAGTTGTTAGACTCATAAGAGTTGTGGGTTTGAGCCCCATTCTGCGCAAAAGATTCCTGCATTGCAGGGGTTTGTACTAGATGGCCCTCATGGTTCCTTCCAACTCTACAATTCTATGATTCATAAAACTATAACCTGTGGCCATTCAATGACGCTGAATGATACAAAATTCAGGGCAGACAAAAGGAAGTAGCTTTTCAAACAGCACCTAATTGCTATGGAATTTGCTCCATAAACTGACAACCACCAGTTTGGATGCCTTTTTATTTTTAAGGGGATTAGACAAATTCATGGAATATAAAGCCATCAATGGCTACTAGGCATGCTGCCACAGGCTTTCCACATGGACCTGGTTGGCCACTATGAAAACAGGATGCTGGAATAGATGTTCTTATGATAGAGCTCTAACTGTGGTCACCCTCCTCATAGAAGTTTGGCTGGTGTCAGCATAAAATTTGCTTATTTTCCCAGGCATTGAAGAATTGGCAGTTTATGGAAGTATCCACAGCATTGTTGGTTCTCCAACCTTATTTGCGTATTTGTTTTAATTTCACTTCCCATGTATTACTATGATTTAATGCATAGAACATGGTGTTTTAATACATTTGTAAACCACCCCAGGGCCAAGAAAGACGATGGATGGAATAAAATGCTCCTTTAAAAATGCCCCATTTGGCTTCTTTTCCACTGTTAAGTATAATCATAAATAATTACAGCAAAACAAACATCATCTAGGCAGATAAGGAATCTTCTGTTGCTTATTGCAACAGATATGCCAACATGAACTCCGTTTTCTGAGTGACGGTTCTTATGTAGCTAAAAGGGCACCATCTACAAACAAGAGGGAGGAATGAGCAGGTTCGGGGTATCCCCAAGGTTTGCAGAAGAACAGAAAGTCTTTATGGAAAACACACTAACAGGGTGGGTTGAGGGAGAAGCAAAATGATCATGTTCTGTGGACATAAAATGCTGGGAATGGAATGGAAAACTCTGAACAAGGAGATTCCACATTGCAACACTTTGTTGCAAGTTCCACTTGTAACTTGCCCAAAAGTTGGTTGCCAACACCCAGTTATCAGTGATGATAATTTCAGGATTCCAGCTTGTGCAAGTTACAGAGGAAGGATGATTCACTCAGGTTTCCTTTGCTGTTACTTGTCTATAATGTGCGGTGCTGCCTAAAGTCACCTTCTAAAAGTCATAAGTGGCCTGCTAGTTTGATAAGGGAAGTGGCAAAAGGGTTGAGGGTGTTCACTGGTGACTGGTTGCCACTGGGACTCATAGGCAAGGGAAGCAACAGCTGGTGGAGCTATGGTCAATGATAGGCAAAGCCGACCAATCCTAGTTTTCTCCCCATCCTCTCCCCTGCTGCGTTCTAGAAAGGCAACACTGAGACTAAGAAGGAGGAAGCTAACAATTACTATCTCCCTTGGGTTTCTTGTAAGTAAGAAGGCAAGTAAGTGAGGCTGGACTGCCAGAAGACAAAAGTTAGTGGGGCACTGACCAAATGGGCCAACCTCCATAGGCCCACATACCATACCAAGAAAAACCACAAACATAAGGGGGAGGGGAGAATTAAAACACACCAGCTCCTGCAATTCTTCCCTGAATGAATTACCTTAGGTCTAACACATGAATGAATGATACACACCCAACACACACATAGTGTGGTACGATAGTTCAACATCCTATGACAGATCTTCAAATGTGCTGAAGCTGTAGAAAGGTACCTTGATCTTCCTAAGGCTCCAGCTAAGCTGTAAATCTGGGTAAACTTGTTTCAGTTTGTTGGCAGATTGGAAAATAACATAATAAAGGGAGCAGCCGCATGGCCTGTTTTACAAAGACACATTATGGTTTATACAGACTCTCCACCTCCCCCAATTCCTGCATTTCCACTTTGATGAATTAGAATCAACTTGCTTGAACTCTCTTAAGCAATTCTTCTTCTTCTTCTTCTTCTTCTTCTTCTTCTTCTTCTTCTTCTTTTTTACAAGGCAGCCAACGTCATAATTTTAAACATTTAACAATGCAAAACAGTTAATCAGTTAACTTGGAGTTATATCCAATGCTAGTCCTACTCACAGTAAACCCACTGAAATTAATGACCATGACCAACTTAGGTCCATTATTTTCAGTGTGTTTACTCTGAGTAGGACTAGCACCAGGCACAATCCTTCAACTCTAAACTATCTGGTTACTAATAGGATCAGATAGCTCCATTGGTTAGAGCGCGGTTCTGATACCACCAAGGTTGCAGGTTCGATCTGCATATGGGACAGCTGCATATTCCTGTATTGCAGTGGGTTGCTCTAGATCAGCCTTTCTCAACCTGTGGGTCCCCAGATGTTGTTGAACTACAACTCCCATCACCCCTAGCTAGCAAGGCCAGAGCTCAGGGATGATGGGAGTTGTAGTCCAACAACATCTGGGGACCCACAGATTGAGAACTGCTGCTCTAGATGATCCTCAGGGTTCCTTACAATTCTATGATTCTAAGGTAATTTAAGCCTCACACCACCATCTGCAAGCACCCACAGCATCACCAGAATGTAGCACAATTAATAACATATCAAAGCCACAGGTTTAGGTGCTGCACCAAAATCATAATGAACTGACATAAGAAATAAACTTTAACAGAAATGTATGTTGTCAGCCTTTGTAAGATACATTTTTAAAATACACCTAGGTAACTCCCCTGGAAGCCTTGTAAAGACTGGGATTTACTACATTAATCTCTCTATAGGAATTATCACCTAGCTGTAAGATACATGTTTAGCATAATGAGAAATGAGGAGTGTTTTGCAAATCATACACTATAGGAAACAAGCATTTCTTACACATATATTATTTCCTTGCAGCCAAACTCTTAATGTGCATTTGTAGCCTTTAGTAGATTGCCTGGGATCTTGGACGGGGCATAGAAGAATTCAGTCAATCAGGGTTAGTCACACTAGAATCATAGAGTCATAGAGTTGGAAGAGACCACAAGGGTCATCGAGTCCAACCCCCTGCCAAGCAGGAAACTACACTTCCTCCACCATTTAAACTGGATTTCACAATGTTCATACCCATATGAAAGCTGTGGGAAGTTTTGTACTGTTAAGCATTTGAAATGTTTCACTCTAGATTTTGACTGTTATTCCTCTGGCAGGAGAGGCCATGCTGATCGGTACCAGACCAGCTATAACAAAATTTCTTGTTCTGCAACAAGTCATTAGCTCATGATATATTAGCTCCCTGAAAGGAAAAGTTTTGATCCCTCATAATCAAAGGAGACTTCAAATATTCCATGAAACTACTGTTGAACTCATTATCGAGGGGCTGACTTCACCTGTACTAATCATTATTAGTGCCAAAATATGACCTTTTTTAAAGAAATGCTTATCCATATTTTATTTCTTAGGTGTCTAACCATCAATTACATACTGAGCAAAGCTAAATAAAAACATATGAATATATTCTTCAAAGGAGCTATTTCAAGATCTGCAATATAGCTTCCTGCAATACATATTGCTGAGTCTCTAACCTCTGCAATATACTACTTTCATGTGTCCTGGAGTAATAGTTTGCATTTCATTGATAATTAAAAAGGGGATAGCCTATTATGTGTATGATTCAATTTAATGATTTGTTTTCTTTTCTGCAAATCAAATCCTTTAATGTTGCTTTAGGGAACCACTGACAGGGCTAAAAATGCAACTGATTGCTTGGTCCCAACAAATAATGTCATTTGGAGCAATAGAAAGACCCACTGGCCCAGCTTGCTAAATCTGGTTAATATGTGCCTTTGATTATTTATATTGTTTTATCAGAACCAATAAGAGGGACCCCCTGCACACCATGCAATGAAACACACCTTACTCTAATGCACCTCTCCCCCAATCATTAAATACTGTGAATTATAATTCAGTGTATTCAATATCTGATAGACATTGTATTTTCCAAATAAGGAGAGAGTGGGAAAAGGAGATTTTATATGCACATGAAAGTGCTAACCACACAAAAGCAGCCTGCTCTGAGCTGTCACTGAGTCATGTTAAAGCAATTAACAGGAAGAGGCCACATAAGAAGCAGTATGAGCCCCTGGACATCATGTTGGCCTGGATGGCATGAACTTGCCATGCTTATCCTTCTGTCCTTTTAATTCCATGCATTCCTTCCACTTGGAAATGCTGCCCTTAAGTAGTTTGGCTTTTGAGCAAGAAAACCAGTTTGGGTTTTCTAGACTATGCCAGCAGTGTGTGTGGCATTTCATTCGAAGGGAAACAAAGTTGACAGCACTTCTAAGAAGTGCATAGATAATTGCTATGCCAAGCGGGGCAAATCAAACCACTTAACACTTTAGGAAAATAACCAAAGCCACGGTTAAAGCTCCTGCAATGTCTTTGGGGAAACCACATTTTATATTCCCAGACTAAAATTATTAGTGAGCATTTTGAAAAGGTTCCTCTAACAGGAACTATACGAAACAACATGGACCTCTCAATCACAATGTGCAGTGGTTGAGTGACATATGGCTCTGTGGTTGTGTGTTTCAGGCCATTAAAAACCTTTTGCATCAAGTACTTGAGTAAAAAAAAATCTTTCTATTGAGTAGTCTGTCCAGATACAGACTGTTCTGATTTGGTTCCCACAGTGAAAGAAAGCTTTTTGGCAAAGAGAAGCCATCTGCCAAGTCCAGAAAAGCCTTGATGGGGAGAGTTTGGTGATGTCGGAAGCCTACTGTGAAACAGCATTCCCAGCAACAGAAACCACCTTGGATCTCAGAGCATCGGTGCAGATTATCTGGTTGTGTGTGCCCATGTATCTCTGCAAATAATGGATTTTCCCCACTCCTACTTTCTGAATACAAAGATGAAAACACAAAATGAAAGCATTTGTATTTTATTGTGTATTGAGCGTTCCTTCCTACTTATAATTATCTGGGATTGTTAAGATGAGCTCAAATGATAGCGCTGGGACTATTTTAAAGTTGTGATTTTTTAAAAAAGAATATAATTGCATATATAATCCTTTCAAGAGGGTGTGAATAAGACACTGAGAAAGGCTACTTGCTCTCCCAGCAATGCCATTCCTCTTGGCTTCTCTTTTTAGTCATTAAAGATTGAAATTTAGTAGGTCTAGACAAGTCATTTTGTGACCCTGGCCAGAACCCAAGGTCAGCAAGGTCCCACATCTGCTAGGGTGTCACATCCCAGCAGGGAGACCACCGACAACAGCCTCCACCTCTCACTCTGCCCCAGACAACAGTGGTGGTGAGAAAGTGGAGCAGTAGATGCCACACTGCCTGCTTGCTGGGGGCAAGCAAGCAGACAGAAGTTATGATGAGAAAGAGGACCAGCAGCTGGTGCTAAGGGCAGTGAGGAGGCAGATTTACCAAGGAAGTGGGGGGTGGGGTGTGTCTTATTTAGTTTAAAATATCTATCAAACACTCACATTATCAAGTATCAGACTAGTGCACAGAAAACCAAAGATAAGTGTAAAATATACACAAAAAATTATAGTACAACACCAGAAGATGGTCACTGGGCAATAATCTAATATTTCATTCAGAAAAGCTTTAGGTAAATAAAAGGGCCTGGAGCATGAAGCTGAAAGAGTAGATGGTTGGAATGTGCCTCATCTTGGATGGTAATGAATTCCACATTTAATACTCAAAGCTCTACCATTTAATACTCAAAGCTCTACCAGTGGTGGACTGCAAAATGAACAGTAGGAACTCTTGGTGCCACCAGGAAGTCCTCTACCATGGAACATAGTGGCTAGGGAGGGATGTAAGGGGAGAGGTGGCTTCTTAAGTAGCCTGGACCCAAGTTGTTCAGGGAGTTGAAAATAAGTAATAGCACCTTGAACCTGGCCTGGTAACATATAGGCAGCCAGTGCAGCTGGTTTGATAAAGGTGTACAGTGTTGATGATAGCATCCTTAAAACAACGTTTTGCACTAACTGCAGCTTCCAGACCAACTTCAAGGGCAGTCACACAGAAATTGCATTGGAGTCAAGCCTTGAGTAGACAAATGCATGGCCACTGTGGCCAGATTATCACTGTCCAAGAATGGCTACAGCTGGGGTTCCAGCTGGAACCAACGGAGCCTTTAGCGATAGAGATGAAACCGATGAGTACCCCCACACTATGAACCTATGTCTTCAAAGGGAGTGCAATACTGTCCAGACAAGGCAAGTGCCAAATTTCCCAGACCCAGGAACCACCCAGTAAGGTCTGCATCTTGCCAGGATTCTGCCTCAGTTTATTGGCCCTTATCCAGCCTGCCACCACATCCAGGCACCAGTTCAGGACTTATTCCCAATTCAATTGTTACAGAGAAATAGCGGTGAGTGTCAGCAGCATACTGAAGACATCATGTTCCAAATCTCCCAATGGCTTCATAGATGTTAAATAGCACTGGGAACAAAATAGTGCCCTGTGACATCTCACAACTTAACAGTCAGGGTGCTGACACACAGTCACTCACACTACTCTCTGCAACCAGCCCTACAGGTGAGAGAAGAATCACTGAAAAATGGTGCCTCCAACCCCCAACTCACAGAACTGATCCAGGAGAATACCCTGGTCAACAGCATCTGAAGGGCCTGGAGTGAACCCTGAATTTCAGCATTCTGTATACTCACACAGGGCCAGAGGAAACAACTGCAATTAGGATATGGATTAACAGGATTGTCGTTTGCTCTCCCAACCCTGCTAACTGTAGATATCAACACTGAGTTGGAGTTAGTGCCATGGAAGCACATTTCTCTTCCAATATTATTGTTGATACACAATTAGAATCAACATCAATATGTATAGACAAGGTTCCCAGGTGGGAAAGAAATTGATCAGAAACAAGACCTTTGCTATGCCAAGACACAGTTTTCAGAAACTTAAGTTTTGAATATGCAAACTGAATGAAAAACCTACACTGACTAGAATACACATTTTGAAACCAATCTTCTTTTAACATAACTACTATTAAACACACCCAATTGACTTATTCCATGCTAAAGATGCTCTTAATGTCACTTGTGAAAAAATGTCCCCAAAGTTCTAGTTTGTTTAATACAGAGAGGGATCTATAACAACTAGTTAGGAGAATGAATGAATGAATATGTGAACGTTTATGGTTAACGGCAAATAAACTGAGGCCAAATAAGAGTATGGGCAATCAGCTTCTTGCTGTAATAAACATAAAGAAAGTAATTGATCAGCATTTCTCTGTGAAAAATAATGATACTATCACGTTTTATATTATATAAAATATGGGAAGGAAGGAGAGGGAGAGGGAGAGAGGATTGCACTACAAATCACTGAAGGGTGTGTGGCAGAAGGAATGTGCTTTGCTTAACACTTAACCCACTGTGTGCAGGGAATTGCTTTGTGTGCAGCATCCCATTGTGTAAAACCCTCCCCTCCAGTTGACAGTATGAAGTGGTACAGTTCAGGTACAGAGTTACCTCCTCATCTGCTGTTTTGAGAACCAGGCTTCAGCCTCTCTGTAGAGATCCAGCTCAACAGTCTCTCAACACTGCAATCTTACTCTCAAGGTCCACTGAGCAACAGTACTTATTCCAAATAAGTTTCTATGCTACATGGGATCGCAGCCTAGATGTTACAGTTGCATGCAGAGCCTTGCAAACAGAGCAGCGTTTCTAATTATGAAATTGTGACTGAATGAACTTGCAAAGAGCCCAAAAATAAATATAGGGCAGGGGTAACCAACATGGCGCAAGAACATCTTGATGGCCTCACACTGGCTATTCCTGATCTAGGGTATTCATTCAGGTGAAAATAATACTTGTGTCACCCGTGCTTGTGTGTTCTTATGCATGTGCTTTCAGGAGAAAGCCCAACTGAGTTCAGCTTGACATGCTTCCTGGTGAAGGTGTCTAAGTGGCAATGTTAGTGAACAGACTCACCTTATACATGTTTCCTCAAAAGCAAGACCCACTGTGTTCAAAAGGTCTTATTCCCAAGTATAAGATCGAAGCCTTAAATTTGCTTCTTTTGGTACAAAAGGGCAGATTATGTACTACAGATGTCTATAGCAATCTGCAATAGTATTTGTCTGAAGAATGATGAGCTTTAAAAACATCAAGAAAACACATATGAAAAGGAGCCTCAGCATGCATGGAGACTTGGTTAACATTTTTCTTTGCACATCAAGTCAAGCCTGCAGCATAATCAGGTAACACAATATTGATGTGACATTCAATTGCATCAACATGCACGTACAATGGGCTAAGCGCATATATAAAAGAAGCACATCCACACTACTACACTTGAGACAGATCTTAAGAGACTTACCCTACAAACCTATACATGTCTACTGAGAAAAATGTTTCATTTTTTCAGTGGTACTTCCTTCCAGGTAGGTGTGCAAAAAACCCAGCAGTTTCAGGCTGCAACCATATTCAAACCTACTAGGGAGTAAGCTGCATTGATCTCAAAGGTAATTCTGAGTAAGGATTGCACTGTGAATATATCCGCTACCTACTCTTGATTTAGCAAAGACAAGGCAGTGCCAAGTATGATGGTGTCCTGGGCAAGATGCCCTCCAATGGCCCTTTGGTGGCCACCTGACCCAAGCTTACCAGAGGATGGATAGGGAGAAATGACAGAAGAGATGGCAGCCAGCAACAATGAGAGTAGCATGGCTCCTACCACCTGACAATCCCTTAACCCAGTGCTGTAAAGAGAAGCACTAGGCAAGGCAACGCCAGATGGTACTGCCACTGGCACCATCTTCCTAACAGCCAACAGGCTTCTTTCCCACCACCTCATATCCTCCAAAACATTGCTCATGGAATATTGGGGACACCTGCAGAGAAGCATGCAATTTCATGCCTCCCCTCCAGGCCTAGCTAAAAATGTAAGAAGAGTCTTATTTGATGAGGCCGATGTCCTACCTAGTCCAGCATTCAGTTCTCACAGCAGCCAACCAGATGGCAAGTGGAAGTCTACAAGCAAGACACGAGCACAACAGTTGCTCTGCCACTCATGAGCACTCTCCCACTCATGATCTGGTATTTAGAGGCATATTGCCTTGGATAAGGGAGAAAACATACAGCTATCATGACTAGGAGCCATCTAGGCAAACCAGTATATTCCACTGCAGTTACACTTCTTGTTTGCTTGCTTACATATATATGGCAACTTAGCCATATAATTTATTCAAGGTTATATCAGGCTAGAGTATACGCCACCCTCTGATTTCATTCTCAGCATCCTTAACTGCCCGGAAGGTTCTGGCCTAGCCTGTTAGTCACGACCTTGTTTTGTCACCAGTGTCAGTTCCCTAAGTATAATAAATGCACCATATAATTGGATGTTTACTCTTTCAATAATTAATGCAACTTAATTATTCTAATCATCTGTTGAAAACATTTTTTGGCAAATTAAAAAAACAAAAACAAAAAAACTCTGTTAAAACATTCCAACAGTGCTCCCCCAAAAGTGCTTTAAATTATAGCAGTGGATTAACACTCATCCCTGCAGTGGAAATTACCACAATATTAACTATGTAAGAAATATATATAGTTATATATCTTGAAGCAGCATTTGTTACACTGCACCAATGAAAATGACTGTAAGTTCTGACAGAATAAAAACGTAACATGCTGTTAAATGAAACAGGGTGCTAATAGACAGGGGTCGTTGAGTCTCAGTATTGGTCTTGTTGTCAAATCCACATTAAAGTGTTGTTGGAAATGCATTTTTTGAGTTTCTATCTCAGATCTCTTGCACTGCTAAACTCAGTAACTCAGGCAATATTTTCCTGGTTCACCACAGTGTAGCATCATCAGCATTCAAATCACTATCTGACTCACCGGCCGGGCGGTGGGGTGGGGGAGGGAATAGAGAGAGAAGAGAAGGAAGCATATTTCAGCCCACACAAAGGAGCAAAATAATTTTACAATTAGTAATTTAAAACACTAATCCTTCGAAAAGCCTTAAAGGTTTGGAACAACTAGGCCCTCAATAACATAAGGTTTCCATGCAATTTAGAGAATTTCTAATTCAAATTCTTCAGGAGCATCTAGACCGCCACAGCAGAGAGCACAACGCTTGTCTTTAGCCTCCAAATAAGGAGAAACAACAGCTTGTTGTCGTTGTTTAGTCATGTCCAACTCTTCATGACCCCATGGACCAGAGCACGCCAGGCATTCTTGTCTGGAAACAACAGCTACTTACCTTTAAAGCACATTTCCTCCCTGTCGCCTTGTGAAAGCACTCCATTACTTTGCCATTAATGCCAAGGCCCAGCACCCGCTTAGAGATTTTGTAGTCATCTGTGACTGCATGTTTCTTTATTTCCCCCTTGACAGGGACAGCTCCAGCAGGCAAAGGTCTTGTGTTGCTTTTGCTGTCCTCCTGGCCCTCGGGTGGGGGTCCCTGCTGACTCTCGCCTTGTTCCATGGTAGGCAGAAGTAACAAATTCAGAAAAAGAAGTGGCCAGCCCAGCCCAGCCCAGTTCCGCCTCACATTCACTGTCTTCTGCAAGGTACCTCCATCAAGTAGGTCAAAACAAACATTTCAAGGAGCCTGGATCCATTTCCTAGGATTCCACTAAGGGATCACCTTAAAAAAAAAAGAAAAAAGTGAACAGGCATTTTTGTTGATTATAAAAAGCTTGAGAACATAAGCCCTGCTATGTTAGATCAAAGTCCCATTTAGCCAACATCCTGTTTCTCAGAGTGGCCAGCCAGATGTTTATGGGAAGTCCTCAGGGAGGACATGAGTACAGCAATACTCCCTCAATGTTATTCTCCACCAGCTGGTATCCAGAAACAAGTTGCTTCCAATCAAGAGTGGCCAGGAATAGAAAAGGATAGGGCTCTTGCACCTTTAATCATAGCTGTCAACTTTTCCCTTTTCTTGCGAGGAATCCTATTTGGAATAAGGGAATTTCCCTTAAAAAAGGGAAAAGTTGACAGCTATGCCTTTAATGGTTGTATAAAAGAGTGAATTTTAGTATGTGTGGCTTACTAGACGTAGCTTCTGCTAAGCAAATAAACTGCACTAACTGTAACCATGGTGTGGCTTACTAGGCGTACCTTCTACTTACCAAATAAACTGCAGTAACCCTGCCCTCTTTTTCACCTTATCACCCTACACTGATCCTGGCGGTAGTTTGTATCAGGACTCATAACCATCAATAGGAGAACAATGGACAGTTTTCCATACCAATTCCTCTCCAGGTTCTGTAGTAGGCCATGTGGCTTATAGAAAGCAAGCGAAACAATTCACATAGTAACTTCATGGCATAACATGACTGCAGCAATCAGTTTGACCTAGAGCTGCCAACATTTTACACTGGAAGGATGTGTGTGCTTTTAACAGTTGTACAACACACAAATTCAGCATGTGAAGCCCTGGCTTTCACTGGGTTCCATGCAAGAAACAATGCTATTGTTGAATTCCTAACTACTGTGCATTTGCTAAACTTTTGTAAAATAAAAAGTAGCATTAGCAAAGTATGACTGCATTCCTTAAATTGCATTTTAATCATAAGACAGACAGACAGACAGACAGACAGAAAGAAAGAAAGAAAGGAATTAGTTTACAGCGTTCAAACTTATAGAAAGGCTCATCTCAGACCTCCTGAATGTTGGGATATTTGAGTGCACCAACACTAAAAACTGGTGAATTTTCTCCATGAGGATAGAAAAACAAGGGAAGAGCCCCATTGATACTGTTTTTAGACACTGGTGCTTTGCAGACAACATATTGTGTTTTATTTTTCTTATATGCCATTGTTGTTAGTTACCATGGGTGTCTAAGGGAGGACATATACTTAGTAAACAGGACATTAACTTAGTAAACATCATATCTGCAAGTTAGATCAGAGTAATGTCGGTACTTGAACAGGGTAGCAAAATAATGGCATAACCAATCCAGCCACCATAGTACCAAATTAACATTTAAATGCTTCCTGTTCAGCTTCCAATGTTGGTGCTATTCTGATTGGAGAAGATATTACCTGAGAATGCCCCAAGATCCCAGCAGGCATAGGAAAACTGGGATGGGAAGCTGAAGGAGATTCTTACATCTTGTGGAAATATCCCCATACTCTTACTTTTAACACATATCTTCCATTTAAATTTGGCTACAAATATTCTGAAGGGAAGTGGGTGGTGCTGTGGTCTAAACCACAGAGCCTAGGGCTTGCCGATCAGAAGTTGATGTGAGGAATCCAGGCTAAGAACTGTTTTGTGGACTGTTTTGGGAAGGGACAGAAACCGGGGTAGGGAGGGAGGGGAGAACAGAATTTTAAAACTTTTATGACTTTTGTGTTTGGCTATTATGACCTACATTCAATATAAAAAGGGGAAAATTCGTGGAAGGGAATTTGGGTCGACCTTAGAAAAGGATTTAATATTTATAAGAAAATTGGACAAGTAAAATTTGGCCAAGTAATAAGAATTAATTTTAAAAATAACAATAATATGTTAAAGAAGAGAGATAAGAACCTGCTGAGCTAATTATTGGATTTGGGATGTATGAGGGGGGGTGGGGGGAAGTCAGGGAGTGGGGTTAAGAAAGTAAGGTTATGAAATTATACATGTTCTGTTTTTGTTTTCATCTGTGTGTGTTTTTAAAATGTGAAAACCCAATAAAAATTACTTTAAAAAAAAAGAAAAAGAAGTTGATCAGAAGTCGGTAGTTCGAATCCCCGCGACAGGGTGAGCTCCCGTTGCTCGGTCCCTGCTCCTGCCAACCTAGCAGTTTGAAAGCACGTCAAAGTGCAAGTAGATAAATAGGTACCGCTCTGGCGGGAAGGTAAACGGTGTTTTCATGTGCTGCTCTGGTTCACCAGAAATGGCTTAGTCATGCTGGCCACATGACCCGGAAGCTGTTTGCCGGCTCCCTCAGCCAGTAAAGCGAGATGACCGCTGCAACCCCAGAGTCATCCGCGACTGGACCTAACGGTCAGGGGTCCCTTTACCTTTACAAGTATTCTGCATGAAGAAACTGAAGGGCCATGAACCCTATCCTTTCTTTCACCCGGGCCACCCCCAAGCAGCTGTCTTTAAATACAGGGGTGGGGAACCTTGGGACTTCCAGATGTGACTCCCAACTCCCATCAGCCAAAGCCAGCTTGGCCATTAGCCAGTAGTAGTGAGAGTTGTAGTCCAACAACTTCTGGAGGGTCATAAGTTCCCCACACCTGGACTAGACCAGTGTTTCCCAACCTTGTGCCTCCAGCTGTTTTTGAACTACAAGTCCCATCATCCCTGACTAGCAAGACCAGTGGCAAGGGATGATGGGAATTGTAGTCCAAAAACAGCTGGAGGCACAAGGTTGGGAAACACTGGACTAGACAACCCCAAATCCACGTACTCTCTGACAACAAACGAGGCAGAAGGTTGCCTGTTTGTCTAAGTAAGCAAATGTGTAGGAGGCTTCAATAAGTTGCCAGGTTTAAATCTGAAAAACTCTCCTTTTCAGAGGTGTGTACTGGAGAGTTTCCCCAAGTGCTGCTTTCCATTATCTCAGATCACACTGATGGAAAAAGCTTCACTTGATTAATTTTTTTGTTTCTAGGCAGCTCCCGTTTAAAGAAATGGAAACCCCTTCAAGGTCTCAACTGACAACACTCAACTTCACAGCTATACAGTAGGTGAATAATTCCAGTACAGGAACGGTAGCATGCCAAGCAGCTCACCTGTGCATGAAGGAAGGTCAGGGAACAGTGCTGGCTCAAGAAGGAGATGAGGGGAACCATCTGGATTACTTAACACATTGAAAGAGTGGTGGAGCAAGCAATAGCTTTCCTCGCCTATCCTCCTTCGAAGACAGAGCCAGGAAAGATGTGCTAGGGAGGTAGCACTAATAACAGTAGCAGTACAGCATACACACACACGTGTCACATATCCAGACGTGGGCAACATGTTTGGGATCTGACTGTTCATTCTTCCACATGTCTTGGCTGGGTAAATTATTGGCAGCTGTTGAGATATTCTATCTGCCTACCCACCCCAGTATGCCAAACACCTAGAGTGCCCACCCACCAGGAGGCAGCAGCAGAATAATGTGACTCCTAATCCAAATTGTTCCCCACATCGGATGGTCAAAGAGCATTGCTCTTTGACCTGTCTCTACCCACAGGTGAGCTACTTGAGCTACTTTCCAGGGAGGCAGCGCTGAGGACTGCAACCCCACTGGGTCACCTTGGTCCAGTCATCCACAGTCTCTCAGCCTAACCTACTTCACAAGGGGATTAAATGGGAAGGGGGAAAGCCATGTATACTGCCATATACTCCTTGGAGGAAAGGTGGGATACAAACGTTATAATTACACCTCAGTGGCCTTATCTACTGAGTTTGTTCTGGGCCTTGAAGCTACCTGAAGGAAGGCAGAAAGAAAAGTGGGGAGGGGGAAGAGATTAAGGCTGCAAGCCTGAGAGATTAAGGCTGCAAGCCTGACTCCACCTACCTGGGAGCAAGCACTTCTGATTAGTCATTGTTAGGACTGCAGCCTTAAATAGTAAAGTTTCTAGGACTAGATGATTAAAGTATATGAGATGGAGTTAATTTAAAATTTTAGTTGGAGTTGAGACTGTGTTCAAGATTCTGCTCCTTCCTTGGGGTTTCTAAGTTAAATCTCTAGTGTGCGTGCAAACAGTTTAGGCACCATGCAATGAACAGGTGGCCATTTTACATCCTTACTTTGAGCTGCTTATAAAAATAATACCATTTACTATGTTGTTTATTTGTTCCTAGGGCCCTACATTTATTCCACCACGAAACCCAAGGCAGTACACACGTGGTTCCCACACAGTCTTCCACCCGGGCAACGACCAGACCTAGCAAAGTTGTGTCCTCCTCATGTGCCCGAAGACCATACAGGAGAAAAAAACGCGGTGGTGGACGAGATCTCCCCAATTTTATTTCTCACAATATCCACACGAGGTTAGGCTAGGCTGAGAGGGGGCGGCCCGGTGGAGAAAGCGGGAGGGGACCATCTACTGGGAAGCCGCAGGTACAAATACGTATGTCCTGGCCTGCCTGGCACTGTCAGGGAGAAAAGTAGTTCTCGAGGCAAAGAGTCCTCCAACCCACCGAAGCCGCAAAGCCCGAGGAAAGGAGGTTTCCTCAGGTGAGCGGCCAAGGTGGGGGCGGAGGAAGAGAGAACAAAAGCGTGGGAGCGGAGCAGTTGGAGAAGCGCAAGGCGAGAGATGCCGGTGGCGGGAGGGCGGGGGTGTTGTATTACCTGCGTTAAGCGCATGCTCCTCACAGGTGGTCGCTCTGTTGCTGCTCCATCAAACGAGCGGGACGGAAGGAGGGGCGGGGATGGGGGCCAGAAGCCGCGCAGCGCCTCGCCACCTCCGCGGCCCAGCCGAGGCTTTTCCTCGAGCCGCGTAGGGCAGACTTAGGCGGCCGCTCATGTGACTCCCCGGCCCAACCCGGTCCCGGCAGAGGCACCCGCCGGGGAGGAGGGAGGGAGGGGCATGAGGGAGTGGTGCGGAGCGGGGGGGGGAGGAGAGCACGTGCTCCGGGACACCTGGCGGGGGCGGGCGGAGGGGGCTCCTCTGGTGGTGGCGGCGGCGGCAGGACGGAGCCCGGGCAGCGCGAGCCGGGGCAAGACCAATGTGGAAGGCAAGGAGCGGAGGAGAGCAACCTCGGCTCGGCTGCCGCTTCGCTCACTGCAAAAGGGGCAGCCGAGGAAACGGCGGCTCGGCCGGGGCTCGCCAGCGTCGTGGAAGCGACTCCCTGAAGCAAAGAGCCAGGAGTTCCCCGTCGACCCAAATGGACCGGGCGGCGGGGGGCGCTGCGTTCAAAAGAAGGCGCGCGAAATGGGGCCGATGCTGTTCCCACCCCTTTTCCCCCTTCCTTTAAGCACATGTCTGCAAAGGGCTTGGCCTGGGAGAAAGCTCCCCTTTGCTCTTCACGCTGTCGTGGTGAATCGCGCTACTGTCTCCGGCGGCTTTGTTTCGCGGCGACGCTTCTTCTCCGTGGCGGAGTTGGCGCTGAGAACAAAGAGCCTGGCGGGAGGGAGAGGGAGCAGCGGCACCCTCGAGAGCAAAGTCTGCAACTGCATCGCCGCGCTCCGAGGGCTTATCTTTTTATTTGTTTTAAAGGGGACAACTGGAAAGCGGCGGCGGGGGGGGGGGGGAGAAAGCAACTGCGAAGCGATTTCATGGGCCATGAGACTGCTCAGCGAGGAAGAAGCAGGGGGCGGGCTATTTACAACAACCCTCTTATTATTCTGTAGCTTTGGGTTCACGCAAACAACACGATTGTCTACAGCGCGCTGCGCCGATGGTAGCAGAGCAGCACCTGCTGGTCGGAAGTGGGCTCGGCCAGGAAGATGCCGGAAGGCAAGCAAGCAAGATGGTGACACTTGCACATTTCAAAGCTGTGTCGACTGTGTGTCTTTCTCTTCCGCTATTTTGGAAAGCGAAAAAAAGAGCGGTGTGCTCTGGACACAATAGTTGACATCCTACGGACGTCCAAGGTTGGCTTTCCTTAGCGCCCCCAGGGCTGGGGGTGGGGTGGGCTGGATGGTCATTTGCCCACTGCTGCTTCAAAGGGAGCCTCAAATCCAAAGGGAGCCTCAAATCCAGACACTTGTTAATGTTTTGGCGTTTGGCAAGTTTCTCAGCTAGTTTTGATGTGCATGGAACTGAGTTGCGAAAGACTCAGACAGGGGCGGCCTGGCCTAGTTCACTGCCTGTGGTGAAATGGGAAAATGATGCCTCACCCTACAGCTGCCACCTCCAACACCCCACCAGAGAAGGAAGGAGAAGCAGAGGCAGTGTCTACTTCCAGGTTCCAGCAAGATCAAACTGGAAGCTGCTTCTCCCATGGAGGGGTGGCACTGCCACTTCTACTCACATCTCAGGGGGCGGGCGGGCGGTGAGGCACCTGTGGTGGTGCCAGAGAGCATCTACAGCAGCACTGCGGAGAAGTGAGAAGAGATGGCAATACTGACTTTTGGGTTCTGCTGAGATGTCGCTGGAAGCCGCTTTTCTGGTGGTGGTGGCCTTGATGGCGTTGCTTCTCCAGCAATGCAGGGCAGGGGGGGCATCCACAGTGGTGCCAGAGAAGTGGTGGCAGCAGCAAGAGCTCCCCAGGACCCCCTGCCACTGCTGCTTCTCTGGTCACAGTGCCAATGAGTGGAGCATCCATGGGGAGCTGCCCCAGTGGGGTTTCACTGCCTGAGGCAGCTCCCTTAGTGGACCTCATGGGTTTGCTGGCCCTGCACTCAGAGTGGCAAAGTTAACAATATATATATTGTTGTTATTAACTAATAAAGGGTTTGTCTTAATATCAGCTGTGACATTCTCCCTCAATAATTCATGCATTTGATAACTAAATAATCACATTATGTCTCATCTTTTCAGCAGGCAAATATAGACATGATTCACCTTCATGTAAAGCCCAAATGTTGCAGTTCTGAATGTCCTGGTTGTGTCCTATATTTTTTCACGATTTCAAACCTGCTCCCCTACCTCAGTTTCAAAATATGGGATAAGCAGGTTTAGTGACTGGCCCAAGGCCACACAGAATGCATAATGGGAGATTAGGGCTAATAATCCTCAATCTCCCAGCTCCTGGTATATTTTCATTTTATCCAAATTCTGGAAAGAAGGCATGGAAATAAATAAACTGGGAAGGAAATAAATCTTTTCCCATAGGTCTGGAAGTGTAGGGAGCGTTTGTTAACAGTCCTGTGTGACAAGACTAACCAATTCAGGCTACAATTCTGTACACATCAGGGAACAATCCTTGTGGAATTCAGTGGGACTTGCTTCTGAGTTATTTATGGTTATTGTGGCATGAGCCCATGCTAGAAACTGTGACAGCAAGGACCCCTTAAGTATGAATAAAACTGCAATGTTAAAAGTTCCCACTACAGTTGTACCTCCACTTACGTATCCCTCTGGATACGTAAACTTTGGGGTGCGAACGCAGCTAACCCGAAGTATTTTTCTGGGTTTGGCCGTGTGCGCATGCGCAGAAGCGGTCCTCCAGTTGCGAATTCCTTGGGATGAGGCCAGACCTCCGGAATGGATCCCGTTCGCAACCAGAGGTACCACTGTATTTCTTTGTAAAGGAAGAGGATGGGGAGAAAACCAGAACAGGTGGAGATGACACAATTTTTCTCCCAGCAGAAAAGCAGCTTTGACAGCAGGGACCACTTTTGAACCAAAGTGGCACTTTTCAAATGCAGAACAACTTGTTCAAGCTCCTGTGACCTCATTGGCTACATGTGAACTAGCAGCTATACTGGGTCACCACAGGCTAGGGGCCTTAAAAGCTGCAAGTGGCCTGGGCCTCTGAGAAGGCCTGAGCACAACAGCTCCTAATCCCACTTGGGTTGGGATCACTTGTCAAGTTATGAGGTATGTTATTAACTCTCTGCTATGCTCAGTTGCTCTTTGCATTTGCAATACAGGATACAAATCTTGCTAAGCCCCAGCTTGTTTTGTGTTGTGTTAGGGTACAAAATGTTTGTATCCTTATACTGTTATTTAAAAGCAACACTTCATCCGTTTAACTGACTTTTGGACCGGCTTGGCATGCTACTTGGTTAATGGAAAAGGATGGACAAATCTGAGATATTTAACTGTGCTCTGTCAACCAGTTGATCGAAGCAGTAACTGATCCTAAAAGCCACTGTTGAAGAATATCGATACATCCCCAGAGAGCCTTTCTGTGCCTCCCCCACCCCAGCAGAATTCTCTCTGCTTGTCTAGACCTGCTGGTAACCTCTGCCCTGGAACCAAGTTCCTCCCTAGATACAGAAAAGGCCACTGGAGATTAATTGGAGTGTTGTTTTTCCTCTCTAACGAAGCCATTAACCAGTTAGTTATACTGATTAATCAAGACATGCTTTCTGTTTGAGGCAAAAATAATGTGCAGAAATTTGTTGGGGGGGGGTTTAAATGCTCAGTGAAGACATAAAAGTTACCGTTTCCACAGCAACTGTCCATCAGCGCTGATAAGATTTTTACATCGTAGTAAAATTTTCAGCTTCTAATGTTCCGCATGTTAACTTCACAAGGGAACAAATGATGCTACATTTTTATCAGAACAAGGAGGGCCAGCGAAAACGTTGTATGTAGTCTCATGCACATGAATGTGTGTTTATATTAGGGCATTTCCCCAGTACTCATAATTCCACTTCAGTGGGGAGGAGATGAGAGGAAAAGCAAACTGTGTGTGACAGATGTTAATGTTGCTTAATGCACTAATAGGAGAGGCACTAAGACACTGATAATGAGAGCAGCATAAAACCCCATCGGGAATTCAATTAAATGCCTTGGGGATCAAACCGGATTTTGCATTCTGCACATCAGCAGCTATATGGGTTAGGACAGAAGTTACAAGTACTAATGAATCCTCTTTCCTTAAAATACAAGATGAGCACTCGCTTAGGTTACTAGAATCATTCTGTTGAAACTGGAAAAAAATAAAAAACCCTGTACAGATGAAGGAAAGGTTGGTATTTCCAGGCTGTGAGAGGATCCCTATTATATTTGTAATCTTTGCACAAAAGGAAGAAAGTGAGATGCGACTTTTTTTGTTGGAATGCTGCAGCAGTAGGAGAAACTGAATGGTGGACTTGTCTATTTCAAGGCAACTCTTGAAACTAGAGCCTTCTCACATCATTTGTGAATATGAGGTGTTAATACTTAGGTCAGTGATATACCTTGATCAATAATTCAAAATTATTATTAATAGCTTCATTTTTATACCACTTTATATTTTTAAGGAAAAAATCTCATTGGTTTATAACGCATTAAAACATCAAATAAAAAGATCCAGAATAAAACATCACCAAAGAAAATCAAATACAAAGTATATGTTGAAAGCAACATAATTAACAGGAAACTAACATATGATCTTAAAGATTTCAAAACATTACAAAAGATGTAAATGACAGAATGCACATTTATTGCATGATGATGAGGAACCATTAATGAGCACTGTTTGGGTTTGATCAACCAGCTACAAATCCACCTAACTAACCTCATCCAGCCCACATTTTACCAGTTTCTCCACATAAATATGGGGAACTTTGTAAAGAAAAGAAAAAAACTGACTGAAATCAAGATACACTACTCCCACAGCATTCCCCTAATCCACCAAGCTTATAACTTGAATCAAAAAAAGAAATGAGAGTCATCTGGCATGACTTGTTTTTGAGAAACCCGTTCTGGGCCTTAGTAATCATAGCATCCTTTTCTAAGTGCTCACAGATCAACTTTAATTATCTGTTCCATGACCTTTATTGGTATTGACATCAAGTTGACTGGTTAGTAGTTATCTAGGTCTTCTTTCCCCCCTTTTTGAAGATGGAGACAACATTTGCCAAGCTCCAGTCTGTAGGGACCTCACCTGTTTTTCAAGAATTCTCAAGGATTATAGACAGAAGTTCTGAGATTGCATCTGCAAACTTCTTTAGTACGCTTGGGTGCAGCTCATCAGACCCTGGAGATTTGAATTCATTTAAAGCAGCTAGGTGTTCCCTTACCACCTCTTTTCCTATCTTTGGCTGCTGGTCCCTCCTTCCATCATATATTCTGTGATCACCAGGTTGGTCACTCCTTTCCTTTTGGGTGAAGACAGGCAAAGAAAGTGTTGAGCAGTTCTGCCTTCTGTCTGTCGCCCAATATCATTTCTCTGCCTTCTCCATGCAGAGGACTTACTACTTGCTTGTTCTTCCTCTTGCTTCAAACATAGCCAAATAAACCTTTTTATTATTTTTAACCTCTCTCGCAAGCCTGAGCTCATTCTGAGCTTTAGTCCTCCTGAACTGCACCTGTTAGCTAATGACTATAGTGTATTTAGGATATAAGGTTTTATTTTCACACAGACACACGCATATGTATATAAAACTCAATCATAGGATGCATGGACTTACAGCATAAACATCTTTGAAGCTCAATCAGAGCAAATGGCAATCTGAAGAAAAACCAAATTGTCATTTGCTCCAATTGAGCTTTAAAGGTCAGGTTTTTGTGGGAAAAACTCAGACATGGAGTTTGAAAGCATGGACCTGTAAATGGAAGGAGCAAGGCAAAAAGCAAGTATGGATAACCCTTAGTTATTCCACCAGATGTGATGGCTGCCAGCTTAGACAGCTTTAAAAGAGGATTAGACAAATTCATGGAGAACAAGGTTCTCAATTCCTAGTCAAGATAGCTGTATATTCCACAATCAGAAGAACCGTGTCTCTGAAGACCACTTGCTGGAGAGCAATAGGAGTAAAGAGCAATTGAACTGGTGACTTGCTTGTGGTCTTCCCAAAGGCACCTAGTTAGCCACTGTGAGGAACAAGATGTTGGACTAAATAAGTCTTTGTTCTGATCCAGCAGCACTCTTTTTATGTTAATATATTCATTTTAACATGGGATGAAGCCCAGATATTCCTGCTGTTGCTTTTGTTTTGTTTTTTAAATAATATTTATTAAAGTTTCCAGAATAAAAAAGGAAAGAAAGAAAAAAGAAAAGGATACATTTTACACTTAATTTCATTGACATCTTTCCAGGACTCCCCCCTCCCCCCCTTATATTCCATTTTCATTAAATTAATTCCACAACTTCTTACCCCAAATTTTAAAGCCTTGTTATAATTATAATTAGCCCATTTATTCAAAATTAATTTATCTTATTTAACCATTTCTCTTTATATTTTTTATACTTCCCTGAGATCGACCCCAATTCCCTTTCACGAATTCCCCTATTTTTATAAAACAAGAAAAAATGAAAAAGAAAAGAAAAGAAAAAATATATAGTTTTACAGCCTTTGGGTTCCAAATCTCTCTCCCCCCTTTCCCGGTTTCGATCCCCAAAGTTCATCCATCTGTCTACTGCCAGCCTGGAGAACCCACGTCGATGTCTAAATCTCTCTCAATTCCACTTTGCCGTCTTTTTGGTAGCTTTTAATTTCAGAAAGTCCAATCTCGGAGAAACTCTCAGAAAAGATCATTCTTCTTCCATCCAGACCTCTGTGTTTAAGAGTATAACTCAAATTCTGTTTCTTGATCCTTTTAAAGTCTGGATGTCCCAAATGTTCTAACTTCGAATTTAGTCCAGCTCTTATTCCTCAGGTTTCTTTTCCTGTTCTGCTGCAAAAACCTTCTAATTCAAAAACTTCTGGTTCCTCTACAGAGGCTTTATTTATTCAGGAACATAAACTTACGTCAAGTCCCTTCCTTTCTTCAATAGATAAATCCATTGTCTCCTTTAGTGTAGAAACCTCTGTAGACAAAATAATGCTTCGTTTTTGCAGCTTTCCCAAGAGATAACAAATCCTGCTCAGTTTCCTAGTATTTTTCCACTTGCTGCCACTGTTGCAATGTCCCGAACTCCCTCTAGAGGGAATATGGTAACTTAATTTCTTTCCAGATCAGACCCAAAAGTCAAATAACTTGTTGCCTTTATTTCCAATAATTTATGTCCAAATTGTAACAAATCTAACCAGCAAAGCCATTGTAACAAAGTTCTCTTTAATTTTCCTGCTTTGACAGCTACTTTGACAGCTGTCAAAGTTTCTGTGTCTCTTCACCAGTCTCTCATGACGGATCGCTCCCGGTTCCCGGGGGGTTGCATTTTAGTTCTCACAAACCAATCTTCTCCTCCAGCACAGTTACTTGTAATTTCCCTTCGTGAAATTAACTTTTTTCAAATAAACAAGTTCATCTCTTGATCTTAGTTGTCAAATCCTTGCATTAAAACATCTACAACAGGGGGGGGGGCGGACTTCCTTTTTGCACCTCCCCCGCTCGCTCCGAATTCGTAAATCAAATTTTTCCTTTTAAGTCCGATAAATTTACTCACGGGTTGTTCTTTATAATCCAAAATTTTCAGAAGAAGAAGTCGTTGCTCTCCGCCGAATGGCATGCGGCTTTGCTAGGTAGGGGAAGCAGTGGACTCATAGCACCACACCCCCCCATCACCCTCTCCGCAGCCTTTAAAAAGGCTCCTTCGAGGGTCGGGGGGCGCAAACGGTGCCCCCCGAGTCACCAAGTCCATGGGCATCACCGCCCATGGTTTTTGAGGGTCCCCGCGTCGCCGGCGCGGCAGGACCCAACCCCTACCCAGCAGGCTCCCTCCGGAGCTCGGAGGGAGTCCGCCATTCGGCGATGGCGCCGACCCGGAAGCTGCTGTTGCTTTTGTACCAGAGAACTCACAGAAAAACCTTTGAGATAAATGTGAGATTGACGTCAATTCTTCTCAGTAAAATATATTCCTCAGGTGAGCACAAAGTCCTTACAGCATATTGCAAGGGTAGTACATTTTTCTTATCTCTGTTAAGGTCAAAGATCCAGTTTCTAATACTTCACCTATTACTACTGGCTTTTTATACTGGTGAATAATATTGTACATTTAGTATATAATAAATAGGAGGTATACAAATGTAAATGAGTATTCACAGTTGCTTGTATAATTTTGGTCTGCTCATATGAAGTCCTACCCCTTAAAACTGATGCTGTTAATTTTCTTTCCACTGCCATATTGAATTCAAACTTGCTTCTTATATGTCCCTTGGATTTTCTTATTATGTGGGGGGGGGGGGTTCAATCTGCACATCAGGTTTCGATTGCAAGAGCATATAACAGGATCAGCTAACATGTGACTTACTAGATGTTGTTGGATTCTAGCCCCAATGATCAGGCAAGATGGGGCTGTAGTCCATTCCAGGATACATGGATGTTCTCAGTAGCCGAGTTGCAGACCTGCTTATTAAGCCCCCCCCCCCCCAAACTCTGGAGGGGAACTGCTGCAAAATCTTACCAGGAAACAGATAAACAATGCTAACTTTGGATTGCAACCAGGGATGTTTCTTTGGTGGTGTGGCCAACCTTCAGCCCTTCCCCTGCATCCTAGGAGCCAATTCCTAGGGGCCAAAGTCCCTTCATCCCCCCCCAAATATTTGAGGGGCAAAGTTGATAGGCATTGCCATTCAAATGGTGTGTATGTGCCACGTATTGTGATCAATTATGGGGGGTGGGGCTTACCTGGTTTCCCCAATATTTTATTGGGGTTGGCACCTCCATCCCCAATCCATCTATCCATTGTTTTCTTTTGTGCAGATGCTCTATTCTCTGAGCCAGTTAACATTTTACCATTTTCCTGCCCAGCTTGTTCTTGCAGCAACAAAAGTGCTAGGTCATAAATTCCTTTGAGTTAGCAATGAACCATTGCCACTTGGGAACAGAGAGAAGACTAGCCTGGTTCCTTCGGCTGTATTTGTTTGCACCTCATAGGAGTATTCCCCATATAGTGCTGTGACCTCAAATCCAGATCTCAGATCTTCCTTTAGATATATATTTATTGTGATAAAAATCAAACCCTTTGTAATTTCCTTTGTGCTCATAGTGATTCAAAGAGCTAAGGATTCCTGTGAGACAGGGATGAAGGATATGTTGATGGGCCCGTAGGAGTTGTGAGTGCCATAGGATCTTTTCACTCATTTGAATTATATTTATTGATGTTCGCTTATTATTTTTTTGAAGATTTGGAAAGTAGAAGTGCCCAGAAGGCGAAAGTTCCCTTTCTTCTTTAATCTTTCATGAGTCTGGAAATTAAATATTAATTTAAAGTTTATTTTGCTAAAGGCCCTTATTTGACAACTTCCAAACTTTAAATCAGTTCCTCTCAACTGTGTTAGTAGCTTATCACATTCTAGCTTTTGTAGCATAGTTCTTTGAGTCTTGATTCACAGGTAACCATGATATGTAATCTGTTTGTTTGAATGTCTGGCCCTAGCCCAGCAGCCCATGGGTTGTTCTCTGGCAGCAAACCACGTTTTGAAGCCTTTGCTGTTGGCTAATGATCAAAGGCTTGTGTGAACTTTTGTCTGAACCCAACAGCCTTGCATATCATTGCTTTGTTTGGCCATCCCACTCCAGACGCTTGCCAAGCTTCAAAGCCAGCTAGAAATTAAACCAAGCTTTGGTGGAACAAGCAGAAGACAGAATCAGGATTCAAGATGACCTTAACAGATTGGAGAACTGGGCCCATACTAACAAAATGAATTTCAGTAGGGACAAATGTAAGGTTCTGCACTTAGTCAGGAAGAACCAGCTGTACAAATATAAGATGGGGGAGGACACCTGGCTTGCTAGTGGTACATGCGAAAAGGATCTACAGGTCTTAGTGGACCACAAGCTTAACATGAGTCAACAGTGCAATGCAGCAACAAAAAAAGCTAATGCTATTATAGGCTGCATCAACAGAGGTATATTACTTCAAGAGAAGTAATAGTAGCACTCTATTCTCCCTTGGTTGGACCATACCTATAGTACTATGTCCACTTCTGGGCACTACTATTTAAAAAGGATATCGCCAAGCTGGTATATGTGCAGAGGAGGGGAACCAATATGATAAAGGGTCTGGAAACTAAGACTTATGAGGAATGGTTGAGGGATCTGGGTATGTTTAGCCTGGATAAGAGGAGACTGAGAGGCGATATGATAGCCATTTTCAAATATCTAAAGGGCCCTCATATGGAAGATGGAGCAAGCTTGTTTCCTCCTATTCTGGAGAAAACAATTGTTTAGAATGCTGGACTCGTTTGAACAGAAGCACACCTTCATGGGTGCCTGGCCTGTTGCAAAGTCTCTGCAGTTGCCACTTCCTCGCTTGTAAGGTGTGCAGCTTAAGGGGTGGAATGCCACTTCCTCACTTCATGTATGTGGCCTGGGGGTGGGCTGACTTGTATGCTGTTGCAGCAGTTGCCTTGCTTCTGTTGAGGCACAGAGTAGTGGATGGTTCATCACCTTGCTTCCTTGATGGATGGCTGTCAGGGGCTGGGCAGAGGAGGAGGAATGGTGGAGACCGCCTTCCCATCCTGACCCTTCCAGGGAGGAGGAAAAGGAAGACAGTATAGATTTACAACAGGGGTTTGCGGGAGGTCACAGCTCAGAGGCAGATGAGGAGAAAAGTTGGGAAATAATGGGAGATGAGGAGCAGGCAGAGCTGGAGCAGCTGGTTGACACATTACCACTAGAAAGCATTCCAGATCCACCATCCCCCAGAACCCAGTGAGCCTTAAAAGTAGGAGAGCAAAGAGCTCAAAGACAGGGGGCACTTAGCAGCACCCATAGAGGAGGTGATGATGTTGACAAATGAGGAAGTGGGAAAGAAAGGGGGTGGAGATTCATTCGGGACAATACCATTATCCAAGAGGCTGGGTTCTATAGCCACTCTCTAAAGATTGAAATAAAGAAGGACTGTAATAAACTTTTGTCTTTATACTTTCCTGGGAGCCAGTGACATCATCCTGACAATGACATGCACAATGCAGCAGCAGCCACTGACATACCTGAAACCCTGCAACTATTGGAGAACCTCGGACTTAACCCTCCCCCAGAATGGCAACCATCAGACCCACCGAACAACAACCAAAATGAAAATACAGTGAACGATTGGACAATAGTCAACAAGGGAAAGAAGAAACAACAGAAACTACATGACAATGCAAACCAAGACAGTCAAGTACCGCTCACAGAACAGCCCTGCCAAACACAAAACACAAGATTATGAACCAACTTCAGCTAAAGCCACACACCACAGATTGACAACCGTACAACATCAACTACAAATGAAGCACGCAGAAACTACCTCAAAACAATGGACTGGTGAACCCCCCTTTTTTATTTCCTCTTCTCCCCCTTGCTGTCTACAGAGACCCCTCCCACACCAACACCAACCCAGATGACACTCACCATTGCCACCCCTCCCACCCCATGCCTCCATAGGCCAACCCAGATGACACTCCTCCATTCTTTCCAACTCCACCCACCCCAACAACCCATCACCCCAACCACACGCACCCCTCGCTCCAATGACTATACACAAAAAATAAACACACAAACAAAAATAGAGCCCACCTCTGCCCCCAACCTCTCTGTCCCCTTCCTCACACATGAAAAAAGCAAAATATGCAGGTAAAAGTAGGAAAACAGAAAAAGGTGAACTCATACTAACTAAAACAACACCTCAATCCCAATTAAACAACCAGCAAACAGGCTAAAATCTGACAAATAACGAACATAATGGTGGCCCCTGAGCGTGCGCATACTCACATCCCTAACCTAATACCCCAGCAAACCAATAATGTTGTTAACAATACTGACATTGTTTATAAACTTTATACCTAACACAAGCGCCCCAAAGGAGCTTGGCACTGTCTCACTGATCCACCCCTATCACAAGCGAAAGGGAGGATGGCCTCTTCTCAGACAAGGCCATCCATGTCAGCTGAGACACAGGACCAACGGGCTGGGAGCCAAATGATCCAAGCTACCCCAAACAAACACCTATATAACTACCTATAGGCTAGTCTCTATAACCTACCCCCAATATTCAGCCCATCCCTAATTTTAACCCCCCCTTCCCCCACCCACCACACTATATGTCGGCACGACACACTAGGTTTGATAAAACAAAAAAAAATTCCTTCCAGTAGCACCTTAAAGACCAACTAAGTAGGTTTGATAGACAATATAAGGTGAGAAACACAGGAGAACCCAGACAGGTTGGCAGGGAATCATCCTATAAAATAGACATACAAAATGGCTAGCTTAAAATCAATTACACTAAATGTGAGGGGATTGATACACCAAGACTACAATATATTCATATCAATCCTGGGTAACTGCCTAAAAATCTTCCTACACAAACTAATCACCCCAGACCAGGCAGGCTTTGTCCCTGGTCACAACATAACAGACCCCATTAGAAAACTACTGAATCTGAGAGAACACAGCAAAACGACCAAACTCCCTCTGATGATCATGTCCCTAGACATCCTTAAAGCCTTTGATTGCTAACATGAAATTAGGCCCCAACTTCCTACAAATCCACAAACAAATTTACTCCCAAGCCTTGACAAAATGCAGAATTAACAATATGGACTCCAGTAGCATAGCAATCCAAAGATGCACAAAACAAGGATGCCCGCTGTCTCCCTTCCTATTAATCTTGGCCCTGGAACCCCTAGCAATCCGACTCTGAGCAGCCCCAGATATGAAGGGTGTGGAAATAAAATGTAAAACCTACAAACTAGGGCTCTTCACAAATGACCTGATGGTCACAGCACCAGACCCCATAAGCACAGCAACCACCCTAACTAAATAACTCAACACATTTGCAATGGTGTCAGACCTACAAGGAAACTGCAAAATCTGAGGCTATGTGCTTCAACACCCCCCACCTCCCACATACTCAAAAGTAATTCACCAGCATCACAAAGATAAAAGTCTGCTGCACCAAATTCAGGTACCTAGCGGTTCAAATACAGTGGTACCTTGGGTGTCAGAAGAGATTAAAATTGAAAAAGGAACGCGACAGGGGTGCCCTATCTCTCCATTGCTATTTATTTCGGTCCTGGAAGTGCTCCTGAATCTGATTAGGAGGGACCAGTTGGTTAAAGGGGTTCAGGTCGGAGCCAAACAATATAAACTTAAAGCCTTTGCAGATGACCTGGTTTTAACGTTACAGGAGCCAGAATCTAGTACGAAAAGAGTCTTAGAATTGATTCAGGAGTTTGGTCAGGTAGCAGGATTCAAATTAAACAAACAAAAAACTAAAGTATTGGAGAAAAATATGACTTTAATGGAAATAGAAAAGCTTCAGAAAGAGACAGATTTAAATGTGGTGAAGAAAGTGAAATACCTAGGGATAAATATGACAGCTAAAAACCTGAATTTATTTAAGGACAATTATGAAAAATGTTGGTCAGAGGTAAAGAAAGATTTAGAAACATGGTCAAATTTGAAACTCTCCTTGTTGGGCCGAATTGCCGCTATAAAGATGAATGTTTTGCCGAAAATGTTGTTTTTGTTTCAGACTTTGCAGATTGTGGACAGAATGGATTGTTTTAAGAGGTGGCAGCGAGATATTTCTAAATTTGTCTGGCAGGGCAAAAAGCCCAGAATAAAATTTAAAATATTAACCAATGCTAAAGAAAGAGGGGGTTTGCCCTGCCAGACATGAAGCTTTACTATGAATCAGCAGCTTTCTGCTGGATTAAGGACTGGCTACTTCTTGAAAACACTGACATTCTAGACTTGGAAGGGTTTAATAATGCGTTTGGATGGCATGCATACTTGTGGTACAACAAGGCAAGAGTTCATAAAGGATTTAAGAACCATATTGTCAGGAGAGCAGTTTTTAATGTCTGGATAAGATATAAAGACTTGCTAGAAAATAAGACCCCAAGGTGGTTGTCACCTATGGAGGCTAAGGCTCTGAAAAAGCTCAATATGGAGGCCAAATGGCCGAAATATTGGGAGATATTAGAACAGGAAGGAAACACATGGAAATTGCAGAGCTTCGAGAAGCTAAAAGATAGAGTGCGAGATTGGCTACATTACTACCAAATTAGAGAGGCTTTTAACATGGACAAGAAACTAGGTTTCCAGGTGGAAAAATCGAAACTAGAAACGGAATTGTTAGAACCTAAAACTAAGACATTGTCAAGAATGTATAACTTGCTGTTAAAATGGAATACTCAGGATGAAATGGTTAAATCAGCTATGATTAAGTGGGCACAAGACATTGGTTATAATATTATGTTTGCTGACTGGGAGCGGTTATGTACCACTGGTATGAAATTTACGGCATGTAATGCCTTGAAAGAAAATATTATGAAAATGATTTATAGGTGGTACATGACACCAGTCAAGCTTGCAAAGATATATCATTTGCCTGATAATAAATGTTGGAAATGTAAGGAAACTGAGGGAACATTCTTTCACCTCTGGTGGACGTGCCCAAGGGTAAAGGCATTCTGGGAAATGATCTATAATGAGTTGAAAAAGGTATTTAGGTATACCTTTTTGAAGAAACCAGAGGCCTTCCTTCTGGGCATTGTCGATCAGAAGGTGTTAAAGAAGGATAGAACCTTTTTTATGTACGCAACAATAGCAGCAAGAATACTCATCGCAAAGTATTGGAAGACACAAGATTTGCCCATGCTGGAAGAATGGCAGATGCAATTGATGGACTATATGGACTTAGCAGAAATGACTGGCAGAATCCGAGATACGGGAGAAGAACAAATAGAAGAAGAATGGAAGAACTTCAAAGATTATCTGCAAAAACATTGAAAACTATATGAATGTTAATATGATGCAGGATATTGAGACAATGTGGCATTAGTGATAAAGCTGAAGGAATGTGCAAAGATGTTTCATTAGTAACAAATAAGAGAATCACAGTTTAGTTAACCTAAGGATGGAAGATAAAAAGATGAGTGGATAGCAGCAGGAATGGTTAACTTTAAAAGAAATTAAGACATATTAAATTGGTTAAAATAGGGGGGAAATCTGCTGAAACTAAATTGGAAATCTGAAAACAGAAAAGGGAGATGTGAGGAAGTCCGGAAAGAAAGCTATATGAAACTAAGAATTGAACCTTTTAATTTTGTTTGATTTTTGTTTTGTATTGTTTGTTGTTGTGATGTTTTGCCTTTTGTGTTATTATAAAATTTGTTGAAACTTTAATAAAAATTATTTTAAAAAAAACAAATACAGTGGTACCTTGGGTTACATACGCTTCAGGTTACATACGCTTCAGGTTACAGACTCCGCTAACCCAGAAATATTAAGAACTTTGCTTCAGGATGAGAACAGAAATCGTGCTCAGGCGGCGCGGCGGCAGCAGGAGGCCCCATTAGCTAAAGTGGTGCTTTAGGTTAAGAACAGTTTCAGGTTAAGAACGGACCTCCGGAACGAATTAAGTACTTAACCCGAGGTACCACTGTAACCAGAAACCTCAACAAACTATACTTCCACAATTACAAGCCCCTGTGGCGACAAATCAACAAAGACTTGAGGAAATGGAACAACACCAACTTTACCCTCTCAGACAAAATAGCCATGATCAAAATGATCACCCTCCCAAAACTAACCTATTTATTCTAAACCCTCCCAATCTGGATTCCCTCAACCCAACTCCAGAAGTGGCAGGTGGTATCAAATTGTATGGGAAACGCCCTTACTAGAAAAGCTAACCAATAAACTGAAACTGACACGGGGACAAATAAAAGAGGGCACCTTCAACCCAGTATGTCTCCCCTTTATCACATACCTGAAGGAGCATCTCCACCCCCATTGTTCAGCCCGGACACTGAGATCCAGTGCCAAGGGCCTTCTGGCGGTTCCCTCATTGCGAGAAGTGAGGTTACAGGGAACCAGACAGAGGGCCTTCTCGGTAGTGGTGCCCGCCCTGTGGGACACCCTCCCTTCAGATGTGAAGGAAATAAGCAGCTGCCTTATCTTTAAAAGACATCTGAAGGCAGCCCTGTTTAGGGAAGTTTTTAATATTTAATACTGTATTGTTTTTAACACTCGACTGGAAGCCACCCAGAGTGGCTGGGGAAACTCAGCCAGATGGGTGGGATATAAATAATAAATTATTATTATTATTATTACACAGTTCAAAAGACAACAACAAGAACCCACTGACAACACACAAATCAATATAGCTTACCTGATCCAACTCCCCCCCCCCACAAATGCAAACAAATCCCACTGCAGTCAACCACAGACAACCAACCACACCCTGCCCCCCAATACCTCCCACTGCCAAGGAAATGTAACAGATAGAAAGAGAACCTACCCAGTTGACGCTGACACAAAACCACACACGTACTCTATACAAAAGAATATAAACTCACCACCCCACCTCTCGTCTCCCTCCTCTTCTTCCCCAACCTTAGCCTGTACTCAACACTAATGCCTCACAACAAATGTAACTGATTTGTAAGAAAGACTGTACAACCTGAAGAAAGAGACAAGGCATGAGCATTTGTAAACCAATAAAATCTTTAATAAAAACATTTTTTTTAAAAAAATAGTTATTGTGGAGCTGGAAAATGTCATCCAAGAAGAGTCAACCAAAATGATCAAGGGGCTGGAACAACTCCCTTATGAGGACAGGCTATATAGCATATGGTGCTTTAGAGAAAAGGCAAGTAAGGGGTGGGGGGACACAATAAGAGATGTGTAAAATTTGGTGCGTAGAAAGTGGGTGGACGATCATTATTCTCCCTCTCTCATAATACTGCAACCTGTGGTCATCCCATGAAGCTGAATGTTGAGAGATTCAGGGCAGACGAAAGAAAATACTTCACACAGTGCATAGTTAAACTATGGCATTCGCTCCCCCAGGATGTAGTAATGGCCACCAACTTGGATAGCTTTACAAGGTAATTAGAAAAATTCATGGAGGGTATCAATGGCTACTAGTATTGATCCCTGCTGGGGATCACAAAAGGGGAAGGTGCTGTTGCACAGGCATCTGATTGGCCACTATGAAAATAGAATACTGGATTAGATGAGACTTTGGTCTTAGCCAGTAGGGCTGTTCTTATAGTTATTTCTGGCTGGATGCCTGACATTCTTAGACATTCCATGCGTTTTGGTGCCTCAGAACAAAACAATATTTAAATGTTGTTCTTAACCTAGGGTTGAAACGTGTTCATCGATCAAAGGCTGCTCCACCAGAATTAGTTGGATGTTCCCTATTGACATCAATAGATGCCCACTAAATATCCTGCACTACACACATAAGTACTGCAAATATAAATGAAAGTTGACCATGCCATATATATTATCCATATGCACTCACGTCCCAACTGGTGTTCTAGTTCCCTAATACATATGTCCTATTTGTTTTCACACTGAGATACTTTTACCAGCAGATGGTAGTATTGTAGTATTGAAACCTAGAATGCAATGTGCAGGAATTATTTTTAGCTCTCTCTTTTTGGAACTTTCCAGTAATGTTGCTCCAAGATTTTCTCAGAATGTTTGTAATAGAGTTCTTTCTAAGCGTGTTTATCTGGTGAATCAACACGTCTTTCATTCACGACCTTGTATGCAATTGGATTGTTCACTGATCATCTATGATGTCAGCAGCAATATACCAGCAGACATTTAACCTGGAGGTAATTTGCAGAAATTAGAAGCCTGATGCATTAAACATACATGTGGTACAAACAATATGACTGCAAGTAATTCCTAGAAAATAGTTTTTGAGGTATGAACTGTAGTTAAACATAATAGATACTGGACTAAAAACTAGAATCATGAAAATATGACCAGACAATCCTTTCATTATGTCTGACAAATGCAAAAGCTTTCGTACTTTTCTCCCACCATCAGGCAGAGAAATAACATGTATTTCTGAACCAATTAGAGAACTAGTCTGTAAAACATTCAAGCTACCCAAGCTACACACACACACACACACATACATACATACATACATACACACACACACACACACACACACATACTGCTGTCACAATTCACTCCCTTAAAAGGTTAATTAAAGCTACTGAGCTATTAACTATATTCTCAAAGAGAATGAGCATGAACCCTCACCATGTAGAGCTGGAAGTCATTTGTCAGATTCTGACTACTAGATTGCGCTTTGCTAACAAGTCTAGGAAGTTTGCAGACACCAAGAGAAAGCGCCTCTGCTATACTTTTAGGTTCAAAATCAGCTGGAGGGATCATAGCATTTATGTGTCTATAATTTCAAAGAACTCCACTTTGAGATGGGAACAGTATGACTTTAAAAAAAGGTAAAGGTAAAGGTACCCCTGCCCGTACGGGCCAGTCTTGACAGACTCTGGGGTTGTGCGCCCATCTCACTTAAGAGGCCAGGGGCCAGCGCTGTCCGGAGACACTTCCGGGTCACGTGGCCAGCGTGACATCGCTGCTCTGGCCAGAGCCAGAGCCAGAGCCAGAGCCGCACACGGAAACGCCGTTTACCTTCCCGCTGGTAAGCGGTCCCTATTTATCTACTTGCACCCGGAGGTGCTTTCGAACTGCTAGGTTGGCAGGCGCTGGGACCGAGCAGCGGGAGCGCACCCCGCCGCAGGGATTCGAACCGCCGACCTTTCGATCGGCAAGCCCTTGGCGCTGAGGCTTTAACCCACAGCGCCACCTGCGGTTAATTGGGGCTGCGGGAAACAACAGCCTTCACACAGCTCATTTCAAAATGTGATCTGGCTAATTGGCTGCTTTTCTTTCACTGAAACAAGACCTATTTATGAGTGTGAAAGAACAGACTAGCTACCCACGAGACACTGGAAGCCAGGTCTTAAACTGGCTCCCACAGAGGCAAGGCTCTGCTGCCTTACCTCCTATGCTAAAGCTAAAGGTAAAGGTAAAGGGACCCCTGACTGTTGAGTCCAGTCACGGACAACTCTGGGGTTGAGGCACTCATATCGCTTTAATGGCCGAGGGAGCTGACATTTGTCTGGGTCATGTGGCCAGCATGACAAAGCCGCTTCTGGTGAACCAGAGCAGCGTACGGAAATGCCGTTTACCTTCCCACCAAAGCGGTACCTATTTACTTGCACTTTGACGTGCTTTTGAACTGCTAAGTTGGCAGGAGCAGGGACGGAGCAATGGGAGCTCACCCCGTCGCGGGGGTTCGAACTGCCGACCTTCTGATTGGCAAGCCCTAGGCTCTGTGGTTTAGACCACAGTACCACCCGTGTCCCTGTGCTACTAGGGCCTAATTCCTGGCATGTGCCTTCCAGACTAAGCTCTGTTTCTCAAGGGTGCCATCTAGGGTTCTGTAGCAAGCTGGCAAGGATCAGTCTGGCTCCACCAACCAGCCTCACAATGTGATTTTCAGTCACAGCAGGACCTTGTCCTCCTCTCTCATGCTAAGCCTACCTGTCTTGAACAATGTTGTCCACTAAACCTGGATTGTGCCACTGGTCCCATTAGAACAGTGCGTAGTGAGAGGAGTAGACAGATAATATCATCAGTCTAGCAGAAATGCTTGTGCACTAGTGATCTGCCTAGAGCTATACTGAATTTCTTCCCCTACATCTGAAACTTGTGCTTTGAAACTGGACTATGAACCTGCCCTTTAATAAAATGAGAAAACCTTGCTATATATGCACTCTTGAAAATACACCATTATAGCCCAGTGTTGCTTGATCTGGGTAGTAATGACTCCAGTCTATGGTCTCAGGAATGGGTGTTCTCCTGCTTTGCCACTGAAATCTTTTAAGTGGAAAGTCTAGGAATTCAATTTAAGGAAAGTCTAAGCTCCCTCTCAGCCAGGAGGGTTTGAAACCACAACCCCATAGACAACAAGCAAACAAGCGTGCCACAATTAGTCTAGTGAGTCATAGGTGGAATAGCCTCCACATTGTGGCATTTCAAGCAGCCAGCACATGGCTGCTTATTCTTTGTTTTTTTTTATAAATATTTATTGAAATTTTTAAAATAAATACAAAATGCAAAAATGATAAACAATATAACAAGAATCATAACACATTTTTTCAAAACTTCTTTGGACTCCCTCACGTCTCCCGCTCCCACTTACATCATTATAACCTTTTCCCAGCAATTTATCATCTTGTTTACATTCTTAAATCTCGTTCAATTAATTTAATCTAATAATTCTCCAGAAATTTTATATTTTCCTCAATCTCACTTATCGTCAAATTCAAATCTAATTCAATGGTAGGCAGTTATTTATGATCTAGCATCCTTCTTAGTCTTCTGCCAAATTACAATACTTTTGTAAATAAATCTTGAATTTCTTCCAGTCTTCTTCAACCCTACCAGTCATCTCGGCCAGTTGCATATAGTCCATCAGCTGCATCTGCCACTCTTCCAGTGTGGGTAGATCTTGAGTTTTCCAGCTCTTAGCGATGAGTATCCTTGCTGCCGTTGTTGCATACATAAAAAATGTTCGGTCCTTCTTTAACACCTTCTGGCCGACAATGCCCAGAAGGAAGGCCTCTGGTTTCTTAGTGAAGGTATACTTAAATACCTTTTTCAACTCATTATATATCATTTCCCAGAAGGCCTTCACTCTAGGGCAAGTCCACCAGAGGTGAAAGAATGTTCCTTCATGTTCTTTACATTTCCAACATTTATTATCAGACAAATGGTATATTTTGGCAAGTTTAACTGGGGTCATGTACCATCTATATATCATTTTCATTACATTTTCCTTCAAAGCATTACATGCAGTGAAGTTCAGCCCTGTGGTCCACAACCTTTCCCAGTCCTCAAACAAGATATTATGCCCAATATCCTGAGCCCACTTTATCATAGCCGATTTAACCATTTCGTCTTGTGTATTCCATTTCAACAGCAAGTTATACATTCTTGATAGTACCTTATTTTTTGGTTCTAACAATTCTGTTTCCAACTTCGATTTCTCCACCTGGAACCCTACCTTTTTGTCATTTTTAAAAACTTTTTTAATCTGAGCGTAATGTAACCAGTCTCGCACTTTATCCTTCATTTTCTCCAAACTCTGCAATTTCCAATTGTCTCCTTCTTTTTCTAATATTTCCCAATATTTTGGCCATTTGGCCTCCATATTGGGTCTTTTTCGGGCCTTAGCTTCCAGAGGTGAAAGCCACCTCGGAGTTTTGTTTTCCAATAAGTCTTTGTATTTTGTCCAGACATTAAAAATTGTTTTCTTGACAATATGGTTCCATGGCTGCTTATTCTTTGAACTGGGCCCGGGATGACATTCTCATTCAACTCTAACGAAAGCATGTGAAGAATCATGGCCTTTGGCCTTGACTCTCAAAGCAGCATCATGGTACAAGTCTCATGGGCTGCCAGCAGAGTGCTTGTGGGGAAATAATAGACCTTGTGCTGCCTGGAACTAGGCAAGACAGTTTATTATTTTATGGGTGACTACACTATATACCCATCTAGAACCTAAGACACGTGACTCACTCTCATTCAGAAGTGACAGGGTGGGATGCTCCCTGCTGAGTAGTTTGCTGTCAAGGGCACCTTAAGGTGTGATCTTCTGAGCTTATTACCACCTAGTTCTATGTGGAGCATACTGGATATTTAGGGTGTCTTGAAAAGGAATTCAGGCTGTCAAAATAAAATAAAATAATCAGGTTATGGCTGGGAATGGATTAATAATAAAATTGTGAGTCCCGTCCCCTTAAAAAAAGGTAAAGGACCCCTGATGGTTAAGTCCAGTCATGAATGACTCTGGGGTTGTGGCACTCATCTCGCTTTATCCCCCTTAGGCATCTCAAACCCCCCCCCCCCAATTATTGTTCTTTTTTGGGTGGCTTGTAACTATTTCAGGTATGACATTTGTTGCGGCCGTGTTCGATTCACTCTCAAGCTTTATGAAATTGTACTTGAAAGGGGTGAAATCACATGAGAGTATTTTTTTTAGTGGGGTGAGAGTATTTTTTTAGTGGGGTGTGTGATTCTGATCTACTCTTGAATTAAAGGAAGAGCGAAATTCCAGGAAGAGGACGTGCCTTATCTTTCAGCAGCAATGACTCCACTTTCTGCAGAGCGTTATAAAATTGCTGTCGTCCAACTATTATTTATTTCCCAATGCTGCGCCAGGAACAAACGTGGGGTGTAAATCATAGGCTTTTTCAAAACTTCGGCGGAAGGAAACCATCAGCCTAATAAAAGAGGCGGCCGGCAGCTGCCCCACTACTCAAGGCAGGGAAACGTGCTGCTGCTCCTCGCCCTGTCTGGGAGCCTCAAGAAAGAAGCGGCGGGCGCTTGGCCCCTCTTGCCAAATGGCTACTAGCAACGCCCGCCAGGCTTCCCGCTGCTGCTCCCCGCCTCCACCGCCCTTCCTTTTCTGCCTCCGCGTTGGCGTGCGGGTTTCTCCGCGTGTCTACTGGGCTCGGATCATTGCAGCACCCGACGTCATCCGCCCCTGATTGGCAGGGCTCCGAGGCCCGGCCCTGCCCTCCTTCGCTCTGATTGGCAGAAGGACGCGGTCCGGCCCCGCTTTCCTGGAAAGTTCTTGGAAATCTATCAAAGGTATTTCCTTGAACGTAGAGAGCGGCGGCAGCCAATGCTGGATAAGCCTGAAAACAACCAGCAACTTTTTCAGCCGGATCCCTTGAAAAACCCTCTCCCTTTCCGGCTGGGGGATATTTTGGTGATCTGTTGGGGGGATTATTTTAATTCCAGGAGAGCAAGCCTGACAGCAAGGTCTCTGCTACGGACGCATCTATTTATATATTTCTCTCTTTTTTCTTGTTAATGTCGGCACAGTGATGTGAATACAATACAATTCCAGGAATCCACCACTTCCTGGAATAGATTAAAAGGGAGCAAACAAAAGATTACTTAGTAGTGGCTTCCCCCCTCCCAGAGCTTCAAGATTACTTCAAGAGGCAGCGTCGAGGCGAGCTGCAACTCTCTCTGCTCACTTCTTCCACGCGTTTAAGACAAGAGAGAGATTTATTTATTGAGACGTATTTATTGATTTTTCTTTCCAGTTGTTGCTGGTGATTTTATACGCCACCGGGAAGGAGATTTCTTTCCTTCTCTCATATTCTTTTCTTTTCCCCGTGTAATTTTTTTTTTTAAAAATTCACCTCTGCAAGAATTCAGTGGAAAACTGCTAAGGTTACGTACCTTTTCTTACTCGTAACTTGCTGAGCAAAGACTTTCTGGATACCTCAAACTGTCTGCTTTTCAGCGAGTGATCTCCAAGGTGCTTTTGAGAAGGCTTCTGGGTCTTCATCCAGCCTTCTTTTTCCGAGTCACTTACTGGCCGATTGTGGTACCTCCTGTTTGGGAACAAAGACCGACCATAAAGAAGAAACCCAAAAGAGGGAGAGCTTTTCCCCCAGTTCCCCGAAGACTTGATGCTCTTTCCTTGGTCCTGGAGTGACATGATCCTCTGTGTTCAAGGGTAAGATCCCTCAAAGACTTTGCAATTTTCTTATCCCACTTTAAAAAGTACTGAAAAGGTATTGTGGAACAAGTCCTCAAACCCCCTTTTCTTTAAATAAGGGATTTCAATTCAAATCAGTGTGTGTGTTTAAGTTACTTTATTTCAGTTGAAGGTCACCCTTTGTGCAGGTTCCCATTTTTAAAAAGGTAAACATGCAGCACATCAAGTTAACAAAATTCAATACGCTTTTAAAAGAAGTGGAAGGAAGAGAGTTGCTGTTTCTATTGTGCGTGTTTGATTAAAGATGAACAGTGCAATCTTGTACATGTCCACTCAGAAAAAAAAGTCCCACTGAGTTCAGTAGGCCTGACTTCTAGATAAGTGGGCATGCAATTGCAGCAAAAAGGCTTTATAATCTTACTTAAACTGAGGAGCAGTGTGTGGGGATCAACTGGAAGAGAATTCCAAACATACAGAAAATACTCTTGAGTTGGTACAGAACAGTTTGTTGTGAGTAGTGAAGGGCTACTGTTTTAACCATCTTCAGATAATTAAAAAAAAAAAAAACCAACACCACTGCAAAAATATACATAGATTGCTGTAACTGATAATAGCTTATCTACCCAAGACTCACTCTGTGTGTGTGTGTGTGTGTGTGTGTGTGTGTGATGTATACATGGCACGCTGGTCACGCAACTATCTACATGTTACTGCATTTGTGAAACTTAAGGACAGCACAATATTTCAGTTTGACTAGATGTATCCCACTGTTCTTACTATCACACCAAAGAGTCCCAACTAGAATTCATACTCGTGCTGCCAGACTAACATTTACAGTTACTTCAGATATCAAGGGGTGGTACCTGTACACTAAGACTGCATGTTGTCTGACATTCCACACTCAAGCAATGTAAAATACTTACCTAGTTATATAGTCATTAAGAGCTATGCCATTTAAAACTATTCCAAAAGAGAATCTAGAAGTTTTTGCCCCTTTCCACTCTGGCAGAGGTGGGGGTTTCCACCTCCTCTATTGCTTCTATGTATTGCTGGCTAGACACAACAACAATTTTCCAGTTTCTTTGTTTTCATTGCTAATACTTTCTGTTCGTGTGACGAGTCTCAAAACACATCTGCTCTAATTTAGTCTTTGTCCTCATTCACACCATACATTTAAAGCACTACAAGACCACTTCAGTCATGGCTTCCCCCAAATAATTCTGGGAGTTGTAGTTTGTTAAGGGTGCTCCTCCCCCCCCCAAAAAAAAACCAATCCCCTGAGTGATTTTACAATCAATCCCTCTTCACAGGGAACTATGGGATGGGATGGGAATAGGGGTCTCCTAACAACTCCCAGAATTCTTTGGAGGAAGCCATGACTGTTTAAAGCGGTATCATATTGCTTTAAGTGTAAAGCATTTAAAATGCAACACATTTTAAAATTGCTATAATGGTGTGAATCGTTCCTCTTCCTCTGTTGGTTTACAGTTCATTTGCTTCCTGTGCTGGTTTTAACCTGGGGCTGTCTAGAATTTTGTGCAGGTTAGAAGCCACTTGTCTCCTGCTCACTTAAGCAGAATTCCCAAGGGAGAATAGAAAAGCACTCAATAAAGCACAGGGCTGGAGAATTTCCTGAATCTTCTTATCTTGCCATTTAACTTTGGTTTGCTGGGGAAGTAAGCAACTCCAGAACTTTGAGCTTTAGTTTTGGGGCTGCTAATTTATTTTTTATTCCCCAGAACTAATAATTCTTTGGAGAAGGTTTGCAACCTTTCTTTAAAACTGTGGAATGCCTTTCACATTTTCCTAAGTAGCTCAGCTTGAGAAGTATACTGGTTGTTGTGTTAATTTCTGATTAAACCATTGTTGCTATTTTGATAGGTTTACCATTCCTTAATTTAGAACTAGCTAATAAACCACATGGCTCATATCTCTTTAATCCTAGAAAGACTGACATTACTCCAAAGGGCCCAGGTGATAGACATGAGGTTTGTCCTCAGAACAAACCTCCAAAGTACATAGATCCATTGGGCTTCATGGATATAAGTAGAGATGTGAACCAGTCCAGAATGATCAACTACAGCACACTGGTTCTCAGTCTGTGTCCTTCCTCTGAGCAATCACACTTTGATGATGTAGATGCTTTTCTGATACTCCCTAAAAGAGATACCTCTTTTTGCAGGAAGGGTACAATTTCATTTTTATTATTGTCCTGTCTGCCCTATGTTTATGCCCAGTCTGCTTCAGTTTATGTTCCTCTCAGATCATATTTAGAAAGCTACTACCTCATTTGGCATGAACATTTTTATCTTCTTATCTTCTTGCACACCTACTCAAAGATATTCCCCGGCTTACTACTCACACCAGCCTTTCTCGTATTCCCAGTTGCACTGGCAGAGGAAGGCGGGTGCAGTGCACACCAGGTGTCAGCTGTGAGGGCGGATGACATCGCTGTACCACCACCACCCCCATGCTCATCATGCGGGCGGCAGGCCATTAGGGATGCTGCTGTGGTGGCAGCTCTCACACGTCTTCATCATTCCTTCTTTGCTGCAAATCCCTTTCTGTCACACCCTGGAGCCCTTCACTTGGTTGAAGCACAAAATTTCACTCTTGTCTCCCTTTCATACCCTAGTTAAGCAGCCAGGATGCATGAACTGCAAGGACTGTTTCTCTAAGGAGACCGAATGCAGGGAAAGACCTAGCAAAAAATGGTATTAACATCACAGAGCACAGCATCACTCCCCCTGCTGCAAAAACAAAACAAAACAAGGGGCAGACTAGAATGCTTTTAAAACGTTATTTTAAAGAAGGGACATGTGTTGCAAACTCCAGGAATAAGATTTAAAGGACTGGGATAAGGTTATTTATTTCTACAAACAATAGAGGTTTGGGTTCAGTTACAGAGGAGACCGTTTCCACCATGCCAGGCCCTTTGCCCTCTCTGCCTGGTATTTGTAATCCCAGCAAGCAGACCTATGGTTCAGAGAAGCCCATGCCAAGTATCCAGTTCAGAAAATAAGATGGGTTACAGGGCCTCATGCCCTCTTCTCCTTTTGGCCAAGAAACTCTGAGGCCTTTAGAGCCTGCCAGCTGGAGTGGCTGTTTTGTTAGCTACTATTTGGGGTTGGTGCGTAAGGCAAGCTCATTGTCCGTTTTCTCATACGAGTGGTAAACATCCATCTCTAGGAGGGTGAGAGGAAAGGACGACGACGTTACATCTTGTGCAAGAAAGATGAAACCACGCAACAAAAGCAGAAGCTGATATTATTAGGATTTCCCTCCACCCTTACTATCAGAAGCATATATATGTCAGCTTAATAGGAACTGATTTGGCCATTCTGTTCCTATAATATATGGGACAGGGTTTCCTAAGAATCTCTGGATTTTGTTTTGTTTTTTAATCTTTTAAATTATTTATTATTTACATGTGAGCCATTAAAATATATGTAGCTCTACTGAGTTTCATAAGCAATGCAAAGCAATGCAGAAACAAAACCCAGACTGAGAGCTTACAGTCTAAAGTAGGCAAGGAAGAAGACAGAGACAAGGACTGCAAGGTATTTATGGGCAGAGATGCTTAAACTTGATTCCAGTTGGGAATGAGAATTAAAGGTTATGCCGAAGATTTAAATATTTAGATTGCTACGCATGCATCAGAATTCCCAGGACTGCTCAACATTTTCCTCATGAACCAGATATTTCTGAAAACAGAAGGGCACTTTCATTTGTGAGCATGAACCCTCCCACCTCATTATCTCTAATTCTGTGGGACCCCACATCTTCCCTCCCACAGAAAAGTATTAAGAACAAAGCAGATTCAGGTAATTGTGACATTCAATGACATTTCTCTCTTCCCCGTATGGGTGGAAGCAAAAATGAAGGCATCACAACAGAGAAAAGATCAGTCCAAAGTGTACAATATTCCTTATTACAGGTACCGTAATCTTTATGGACTGCCCTTTATAGTAACATTCAGGTCCAGTGATGGACCTGAACCAACTGAATTTGGAACTGAGAACTCCTGTAATGAAGCCTTGCTGGTAATTACAGCTACTTCCTGCCTTTTCACTTTGTTAGTCATTTACTACCATGCAAATTACTGATACGTTCAGATTTGCCGGTTGCTATCACACCCACTTTGGAGAGTAAAGTGGTTACACAAGGTACAAAGAAACTAAGAGCCCGGGCCAACATGCGTAGGTGCCTTTGAAAGGCGGCATTAGAAAAGCTATGGAGTGGAACAGAATTGAGAAACTGAGCTGGCAAATGGTTCTTGGCCATGGTTTGCCTGAGAAGGACTTTGTCTCATGGTTATGGAGGAAAGGTGTGGCTCACTTCAAAACTTTAGCACTGTGAATTTCTAGCAATGTCTAAATTTAGCACACAAATCATATTTGTAACTGTACTGCCTGCCGCCTTGCAGTGGGTGTGTTCCAGATAAGGTTTTTGTGTTTTCGTGCATTTCCCCTTTTGGGGAGGTGCAAAAGCTTGCAGCTCAGAAAACAATTGCTTAGAAGAAGATGATGATGATCTCGGCATTCACATCCCTTGTGGGTGATACATGCACTTTTCTCTGTGCTTTTTTTGTTGACTCATCTTTAGACTTCCATATTCAACTGGGTTAATTGAAGGGAGCCAAGCAGCAAGACCACCAGGCTATGTGGAGAGGGAAAATACCGGTAACAACCAGCAGAATACAGTGGTACCTCGGGTTACATACGCTTCAGGTTACAGACTCCGCTAAGGCAGAAATAGTACCTCGGGTTAAGAACTTTGCTTCAGGATGAGAACAGAAATTGTGTGGCGGCAGCAGGAAGCCCCATTAGCTAAAGTGGTGCTTCAGGTTAAGAACAGTTTCAGGTTAAGAACGGACCTCTGGAACGAATTAAGTACTTAACCCGAGCTACCAGTGTACCAATGGGATAGGATGGATATGTAACCTTATCCCTTGTTTTCATCAAGGTGTCGTTGACACTGCATGCAATGTCTGCCATGCGTTGGGGTGGGTTTTTTTTAACCAAAGAAGTGGCAGGCTGTACAACCAAAGCAGAAAGGCCTTTTGCAAATGGGACTCACACACTTTGACTTTGCTGCCTGTGTGCCTCACCAGCACAGCTGGATTTAGGGCAATGCAGGCCATTGCCCTGCACAAGAATGCCAGGCAAAATCATTCTTCTTTAACCAGGCCTTTGGCCAATGCCCCTTTAAAATGTGTTGTGGAAGCGGCGGGGTGTGTGTGTGTTATTGGGTTGTCTTTGTTTTTGTTTTTATTACCCATTTCCTGGTTTTAATATTGTAAATTTATGCCCTGAGATCTATGGGTATAGGGCAGTATACTACTACTAGTACTACTACTACTACTAATAATACACAGAGTGAAAGAGGGGGGGGGGCAATTTTGTCCTCACTCAGGGCGCCATATTACCAGAGTCCATCCTTGTTGCCAGTTCCACAGGTTTTTAGACAAGTTCACTTGGGGCTAATGAGCTTCCAGTTTGTATTTCCTGATGGGTGCAGTCTTGGTGGGTAGCTGGAAAAGAGTGGTGGGACATGGAACTGGCAGAGGAGGAGGAGAGGAGCCAGACAATAAGTGTAGCAAGAACAGATCCGACTGTAGGCTGCCTGTAAGCGTATATGCTATTCTTTGACTCTTCAGCTCTTAGAGACGTTGTGTAAGACGCATGTACACCCAAAATCGCTTCAACACTTTCCCCTGCGTATGTGTTGGTAATTATTATTCAGGCACAGTAATGTTTGAGATGCAGTAGAAAATAGAGCACTATATTTGAAAAGCATAAGAGTGAATTTTAAAACTTATTCCAAATTTCTCTTTTAGTGCATTTGATTTTTAATGGGATATAGTCAGGGAATCAAGTGAAGTTCTGTATGCATCTACTCAGAAGTAAGTGGATTCATTGAGACTTGTTCCCAGCTAAATGTTTATGGGTTGCAATCAAAGAGAAAGAAAAAGACTGGGTCTGTAGGACCGAAAAGCCACAGGCATGGAAAGAGTATTTGAGGCTGCAATCCTATATACAGTAATCTGGGAGCAGTTCCACCAAACTCAATAGGACTCTTTCTGAATAGACATGCATAGGATTGTGCTGTCAGTTATCTTCTGTCTGGGGACAAGCCTGCACGACCCCATTTATGTTTACTGAAAAGCATATCCCACTCACTTCAGTGGGTCTTAGTCCTTTGTGTGCTTATTATCACAGTTAAGTGGTGTGCATTTCTTCCCTTTCTTCTTCCTCTGTTTATCTGCTTGTGCAGTGTAAGAGGCTGTCACATAGTGGGTTAGTACAGTAGGAAGCAATGCATTGATGCAACCTGGTTGCCAGGCAAGGTTAAAAAACCCCAAAACTAATTCTCAATGCCCTTCCTTTCAGATCCCATCCTTTGCTGGCAGAGGAGAAGATCAGAAGCCTATCGCTTGGGGGCCTTGCAGCGAATCTGTCAGAGCAAGTCATGCAGCCTCTGTCAGTCACACCTTTCCAAGAAGAGCCTGCTCCACCCTTTGTGGCGCCCACACCGGACAACAGCCCGCCTCAAGCACGAGACCCAGAAGAGGATCTGCTATGCATTGCCAAAACATTTTCATATCTGCGGGAATCTGGTAAGAGCCCTCAGAGACTTGGTAGTGGAGCGTGCCATGTGTGCTAGAGGTGCAAATAACAAGGAAGTGGAAGCATTCATGCGGTTGATGGGCAACAATGACTGTTGAAAGCTGCTTGCAGTGGAGATATGGATGACACACCATTGGGTGGCAATGGCGACAGTTCAGAAGGGCATTATGGGCCTTGAGAACTGGTTGGCTTTTCATTAGATCTCAGTGCAGCCAGGCAAATGTCGCCATGTTCTTCTGAAAAGCTGGCTTGGGGAGACTGGACCTGCAGCACTACACCATGAATCCCTGCTTAGCTCATTGGGACTTACCATGTGGGCTAGTGGATAGAGGGTCCAGCTTGGGAAAATGGGATCTGGATTCAAATCCATATTCAGCCACAAGGCTGCCTTAGACTGTCAGCCTGGATAAGTGGGGAAATCCCATAGAAGCCACCGTGAACGTACTGCAGTGTGCAGTAGTAAACAAATACATCTCCTTTCCCTGTATTACTTTCCGTTATGATTGTAGATTAGGTTTTCTAAACTTGGGTCTCCAGCTGGTTTTGGACTACAATTCCCATCATCCCTGACCACTGGCCCTGCTACCTAGGGATGATGGGAGTTGTTGCCCAAAAGCAGCTGAAAACCCAAGTTTGGGAAACCCTGTTGTAGATCCTGCACTGAGCAGGGGGTTGGAATAGAGGACCTCCAGTTCCCTTCCAACCCTATTATTCTTTTTTTTTTTATAAATATTTTATTAAATTTTCAAAATACATAATACAAGATCCCTACACCAAAAAACCAAAACAAATACACCAAGAAACCATATAGAAAGAAAGAAATAAAAAATAAAAAAATAAAGAAGAAAAAAGAGAAAAATATAACCAACCATTCAATATAACTTTTCTTATATAACTAACTGGACTTCCTCGCATCTCCTTACCCTGCATTATTTATAATCAGAATGTCAGCAAATTATTACCTTATTTCATACCTTATTTTGTACTTTCCAAATATTATACTTCTAAATTTAAAATGATTTTTATCAATTGCTCATACCTTAAAATTAAACAAAATATTGCCTTAAATTTTGACCTTTTCTTACTTATAACTTAATTTTCTATTTTACAAAGCCTATTTGCTGGAGCTGGTATTTTCTAAATCGTGCAAATACTTAACATTCATACAACTTATAATATTTTTGTAGATAATCCTTAAACTTCTTCCAGTCCTCTTCCATTGTTTCTTCTCCCAAGTCTCGGATTCTGCCAGTCATTTCAGCCAGTTCCATATAGTCTATCAATTGCGTCTGCCACTCTTCCAGTGTGGGCAAGTCTTGTGTCTTCCAGTACTTTGCAATGAGTATTCTTGCTGCTGTTGTCGCATACATAAAGAAGCTTCTGTCCTTCTTTAACACTTTCTGGCCGACAATGCCCAAGAGGAAGGCCTCCGGTTTCTTAACAAAGGTATATTTAAATACCTTTTTTAGTTCATTATAGATCATTTCCCAGAAGGCTTTCACTTTAGGGCATGTCCACCAGAGGTGAAAGAATGTCCCCTCAGCCTCTCTACATTTCCAACATTTATTATCAGACAGGTGATATATTTTTGCAAGCTTGACTGGGGTCATGTACCACCTATATATCATTTTCATAATATTCTCCTTCAAAGCATTACATGCCGTGAATTTTATTCCGGTGGTCCATAACCTTTCCCAGTCCTCAAACATAATGTTATACCCAATATCCTGAGCCCATTTTATCATGGCTGATTTAACAGTCTCATCCTGTGTATTCCATTTAAGCAGCAAGTTATACATTCTCGACAATACCTTAGTCTTTGGTTCCAACAGTTCTGTCTCTAATTTCGACTTCTCCACCTGGAATCCTATCTTTTTATCCAATTTAAAAACCTCTTGGATTTGGGCGTAATGTAACCAATCTTGCACCTTATTCTTTAATTTCTCCAAGCTCTGCAACCTCCATTTGTCTCCAATTTTTTCTATTAATTCCCAATATTTCGGCCAGCCGGCCTCCATATTGAGTCTCTCCAACCCTATTATTCTTTGACTAGTTTGTACTTTTTCTTCTATGTGTTTCTTATCTTTCTGCCTCTCTTCTAGGCTGGTACTGGGGCTCTATCACAGCCAGCGAAGCCAAGCAGCAGCTCCAGAAGATGCCCGAGGGGACTTTCCTGGTACGGGACAGCACTCACCCCAGCTACTTGTTCACCCTCTCAGTCAAGACCAACCGAGGCCCCACCAACGTGCGCATCGAATATGCCGACAGCAAGTTCCGGCTAGACTCAAACTGCCTCTCCAAGCCTCGCATTCTGACCTTCCCGGATGTGGTCAGCCTGATCCAGCATTACGTTCTTTCCTGCACCGTGGAGAGCAAAACGGACGCACCTTACCCGCCTCCCATGCCTTTGCCTCCTATGCAGAAGGAGGTCTCGGCCGTGCACCTGAAACTCATCCAGCCTCTCAAGCGCAGGGACAGCCCTCCTAGCCTCCAGCACTTCTGCAGGCTACGGATCAACCGGTCGACTGCCGAGACAGACCAGTTGCCTCTACCAAAGAGAATGAATGACTATTTGAAACAGTACCCTTTCCAGCTTTGAGGGCACTGCTGGTTTGCCTCAAGACAGACTATAGAAGCAATTTTTTAAAAAAACAAAAAACTATATACATAAAATAAAAATTAAAAACCTGATGGGACAGTGATGGGGCTTTTTCCCACTGACATGGTGTGGTATTATTTTAAGTGGGCACAGTAAGTTAACGGCCAGCAGAAGAGATGGCGTCCATTATACCCTTCCTGTATTTTCTCCCCAGCTATCCTAATTCCATTCCTGTGCCAAGGAGGAGGTGCTGGAATTGTGGCCATTCCAGTGCCCAAAACCTCAGAGCTTCTCTTTATTTTCTGACTTTGTCTTTGAGGAAAACACACTTGGCATGTGCACACTACTTGAATTTCAGAGTCACCATCACACCAGGAATGTCGAAACATTGTTACTGTCGTTATTTATATCCATGGTAGCTTTTATTCTTTTTCACTACTACTAAGTATAATATAGATTACTACTACTACTATTATTATTACTACGTTTGCTTCTTTTTCAAACAAACCTGTAGCTATCCATAGTAACCCTTGGGGGACTTTGAATATCGACCAGTTAAGTTGTCTTGCTGTAGCCTTCTCCTTAATCTATGATAGTGCATTCGTACCTAGATGCCATTGGAAGCCCATGAAAGGTTGACCCTAGTCAGCTGTCAACATCTAGACTTCAGGTCCCATCATCGTAGCACACAGAATCCTTCCTTCCCTCCCAAACAAGCCTATTGGGCTCGGACAATTGAGTGTATTTTTGACTCTATCTTCCCCTCTTGAAGAGGACACACCCATTCTGAAGTAGCCAATTATATACTAATGATTTGCTTTTTTAAAAAATAACACAGTGAAGGCTCCTGAGTACCCTCTGCATGGAGCTGAAGCATTTGTCTTGGTGGGATGATCCCATCTTCAGTACTCAGACATAGCAAACTTCTATACATATATTTATATATTTATTCCTTCCTTCCTTCCTTCGGGGGAAGGAGCCCAGCAGAAAACAGGGTACCTTTCTTCCACCATCCCAATAACACCGACAACCAGTTGGTTCTTAAGTTTTTATGTCACTGCTTTGTTTAGCACCATGTGGCTTCAGAAAGAGCTGGATTCTGTTGTTATTCACTACCTCATTGGCTAGGGGTAGCTTGACTTGTAGGTTGAAGCGGATAGTTGCCTTTTGAATAACATAATGAAATCAAAAAATTTAAAACTTTAATGTACCTTATTTATTTTTTGCTTCCCTAAAGTTTGCCTGTGGACACTTAATCCACTTTTATTTTGATCCTTGTATATGGGGAAGGGAGAGGGAGAAAGAAGCAATCAAGTGTTACCCCAGCTTCCATCTGGGGTACCATATCCAGGCAACTCTAGCACACTTTGTATTTCTTAAGGAGCTGGTGGTACCCAAGACCCCAGAATTTGTTGTGCCTGGGCCAAGATAACAAGCTTGGCATTCATTCTGCCTTCCTCAGCCTTGTGACCTGATCACTGGGGGCAGAGGATTTGTACATTCAAACTAGAATGGTTGGTCTGCCATTATATATCTAAATCCTCAGGACAATGATGGATACACTTTCCCCATAAGCCTAGAGCTGAGCTGGAGATGAGAGATTTCTGCTATGTCAAGAGACTGAGATTCAGGTAGGGCTAAGGCCCCTTTGCATCAGAGATGGGGAACCTGGAGCCTTCCATGTATTGTTGAACCACAGTTCCCATAATCCTTGACTGTCGGGCCATTTCTGATGGGGCTGGTAACCAACAACACATTGGAGAGCCACAATTTCCCTATCCCCACCTTAAAACAGGCTTGACCAACCAAAAGCTTTCCAAAGGATTTTGGACTACATCCACCGTCAGTGAACAGCCATGCTGGCTGGGGCTGATGTATGCTGTGGTCCAAAATGGCTGAAGGGCACCATGTGGACAAGTTCTACAGAGTAATTTGAAAGATATGTCAAACCTTCTGCTCTCATTGCCAATCCAACATGACCTGGGATATTTAGCTAATGTCTGTTTCTTTTTGTGTCCCCCTAACCCCTCTGCCTGGATTTCTTTTGTATTTCTGGTTTTATTTTGGATACTTTGATGACTGACAGAGAATGTGTGCCTGTGTGATGTCTGGTTTGTTGCTCACTGAGCTCTCCCCTGTTCACTGTGACAGACTGAGCAAGGGCAAATGAATGAGAACAGAGAATATATTTAAAAACAACAACAAAATACAATAAATGATATTTTTAAATATAAACAAAACACTGCAATGTTTTCTTTCTTCAGTGTAGCCTGTTGCAGAAGCCTTTTAAGCATGTTTCACTTTGCTCTACTAAAAGTATTGTAGTTACTTCAGGAAACTCACCTGCTAATATTGCAGTCCTAAATCCTGGCACCAGTGTGTCAGTTTTGGCAGTGCCCTCATATTGCTACAGTACAGGGATGGGGAACCAGTGACTGTCTAGGCTTGGCTGGACTGCAACTCCCATAATCCCTGACCATTGGCCATGCAGGCTGAGGCTGATGGGAGCTGGAGGGCCACAGGTTCCTCATCTCTGCTGTGTAATTGCCTATTGTGACATTGCAAGGTATTAGTCAAGGTGCCATAATGATTATAGTATAAACCTAAGGTCACTTTTCATTTAAGAAGGTTTTGCATCTGTCGTGTACAGGTTGGAAGCAGAGGAATGGTGGAACCAGCTGGGGAACCATCAAGGGAAGAAGGCTCAGAACCCAGGGAGTGGTGGTGGGATGACAGGGGTCAGAGGGAGAAGATGGAGAAGGCTGGGAAGAGGAGCTGAAGAAGTAACAGGTGGGAGAGGCTGTGGCATAGAGAAGTCAAGAATCAAAGGCAGAAGCTGAAGCAGGTGTGTGGGAGGAGGGAGGCCAAGAGGCAGAAATGAATCAAGCTGGTGAAGAGTCACGAGTCTTGCCCCCTCCTGCTGCAACAAGCTCCCCTCCCACATTGTCTCCCAGAACGAGAAGAGGCATGAAAAGGAGAGAGGAGAAGTTAGCTATATGAAGGCACAGTCTCTGATTGCTTGGGGAAAGCACTAAGAAGGCAGGGACTTTCAGTCTCGGCAACTGATTTTCATGCAGGAAGACCACCAGAAACGAACTGCTTTGCTCATTAGGCCCAACAATCAAGTCTGTAGAGATCATGTTTTTGCTAATAAAAAGTTAATTCCATCTTTGAACGGTGTGAATACTGGCCTGCACACTCCTGTGACAGCATCCCTACATCTACATATTTAGATCCTCTGCATGTTTAGAAGCTGAGGACAATTGACAACAGTCTCAGGCTCTTTGATGCAAAGAGATCTTATTTCTTTGGTGTTCCAATGGCACAGGGAGATCCAGTGCCTTAGTTAAATGGTGTAGCATTTACACATTTTCAGGGGCACTCTTGAGTCATATCAAAGGAAGTCATCTTGTTAGCACAAGATGTACAAGCCTGTACAATGTGACTTCCTCTCCCTGTTCTTTTGCCTGAGAGACATTACTGTAACATCCAGGGGCTGCTGGAATCCTCATAGGGTGGGATTAGATGACAGACCCTCTGTCTCAGCACTGGTGGACTGGAGACCATGCATTGCCTGATGGTGGATCCTGCACAAGTAGATCCTGCTAACATGAAAAGCCACATCATCATAATAGCACAATTTCTTACAACAATACAACAGGACAACCCCCAAGAGTTTTATTACATCTTTACATTATTATAGTAGGTCTTCAGAGCTAAAGCAGCCTGTCTGGTCCTGCCTCCCTAGCTGATCTCCTATAGAAATATACCCCACATACCTTTGTGGGCAAACATCCAGGGGCCACATGCCACTTGATGGGTGTGGGTGGAGCCACAGGCAAAATAGATGGAGCAATAGATGTGATTCTTGCATTTGTGCAGTAGGCTATGCAGCAAACAGCCATGCAAAACCCAGACACACACCCACACCCAACTTCCAATCAGACAAGCAAGAGGGATAATCATAGTTCAAGGGTACATTCCAGTCAGACAAAAGCAATCAATGAGGGCATAGAGAAGGCTAGTGTGACAGCGGAATGATCCCAGGAGTGTCCCAGAAGCTAACTAAAGATGACTGGAGAGTCACATTTTACCTCTAGGCCAGGTGCAGGTGGTTCTTCCTGCTTAAGTATAGAACCTTACATATGTCCCTAGTGAAATTCATTCTGTTAGTTTTGCCCCAGTTTTCCATTCTGTTAGGGTCATCTTGGACCCCAATTCTACTTTCTGCAGCACTAGCTACCCCTCCCAATTTGGTGTTATCTGCAAATTTGATGAACATCCCCTCAATTCCTTAATCCAAGTTATTTATAAAGACATTGAACAACAATGGGCACAGGACAGTATCCCGCAGCAGTGGCGGAGGAAGGGGGGCAGTGGGGGCAGTCCACCCCGGATGTCCTCCCTGAGGGGGGGTGACATCGCCATGCCTCCCCCCTGGGACGCTTGCCTCGGGCTGAACCTCCCTGTGACGCTTGCCATGGGTGGTGCCCCCATGGGTGGCTAGCCCCGCCCTTGGGTGCACAGCATGTGCGCCGCTCCAGGTGTCGGAGTAGCTAGCTCCACCTCTGTCCTGCAGCACCCTACTTGTCACTTTTCCCCAGGATGACGAGGAACCATTAATGTCAGTCAACAAGCTGACCTAACTAACCCACATTTTATCAGCTTCTTTGCAAGAATATCATAGGGGACTTTGTCAAAAGCGTTTCTGAAATCAAGATACACTATGTCCACAGCATCCCCATGATCCACCAAGCTTGTAACTCTATCAAAAAAGGAAATGAATTTTGTCTGGCAGGACTTGCTTTTGAGAAACCCATCCTGGGTCTTAGTAATCACAGCATCCTTTTCTAGGTGCTCACAGATTGTTTAATTATTTGTCCAAGGACCTTTCCTGGCATTGATGTCAAGCTCCCCAGTCGGTAGTAAACTGGTTCTTCTTCCCCACCCTATTTAAAAATAGGGACATTTGCCTGTCTTTAGTCTGCAGGGGCCTCACCTGTTTTCCAAGAATTTTCAATGACTGTAGACAGAGGCTCATATGGGTGAAGCTCATAAATGCGGGTATCAGGACCACACCTTGCTGTATGCACAGTTTTTACTCCCTGCCTTTTAGCCTTGGCCATGTTCCATTGCTCTCCTTTGAAGGCAAAGGAGTGGGGAGAGACTGAAGTGTGCCAGTTGGCTACTAGTAAAGGAAGAAACTCCCTCAACAGCAATTTCTGGCTTAGAAGTCAGTGTGCTCATCATACTTTTTCATATGGTGAATAGAAATCCAGAGACAGTATGCTGGCTTAAAGCCACAAGAGCCCTAGAAGGTTTGGCCAATATTATACTCCACACCAGAGGGGCCATGTTTGTGAGGGTGCTGAAGCGTTGATGGTAAGGTGAGTCAGGGAAAAGCACACTGGGTCCAGGAGACCTGGCTTTGAATTCTAGCTAAGACAAAGACCTGAAGCCTACATGTGACCTTGGACCAGCCTCAGTCTTGCAGACTAACTTATTTCATGGGGTTGTAGTAAGGATAAAATGGGATAATCCTATGCAGGCCACTGCCCTGAGCTCCTTGGAAGAAGAGAGGAATCCATGTAATAAACAGATGCCATACTCTATTGGCTTCCAACATTTCACCAGGAAAAGCAAAGGCATTCTTGTGTGCACATAATACAAAGTCTCATTTACCTGGGAGTAAATCCCATTAGACTCAGTTGTGCTGTAAACATCCACACCAAAATAAGAATGATTCCAACTGACAATAGAACTTGACATTGCATCATTTCCCTCCAGCCTTTTCAATAAACATTAATAACAAACAGGGTGGTGCAGATTCTTACTCTTCAGCTGAAGGGCCTCATTAATTTTAATTTTCAAAGAAGTGCTATTAGGACCACAGCTTTAGCCACAATATGAATGTGGCCCTAGGGAAAACTGTATTGTGTTACATTGGTATAAATTTGGAGTAATTCAGAACAAAATTTGGGATCAAAACATGTAACCCACTCAGCTGCCCCACTTCTAAACATGTTGCTGCAATGTAGCAGAAACTGCAAAAAAGAAGCTTTGTTCTAATTACAGTATAGGCCCCTATTTTTCTAGATGCCAAGGGCTTCACATGAACACATTGCCTTGCTTGCTGTCACAATAAGTTGTAGAGGTCAGGGATGTATCTCTCTCGCTGACTCCAACTTATTTTATCTTTAATGACCATTTCCCATCTCTGCATTTGGTAAGTTCTTCCAAAGCAGGGATGCTCTGGATCAAAGAACACCAATTTTCAGTAGAGACTGAATTCATTTGTACAGCTAAGTTATAAATCCCTGCAAACAGAGGTGTGAATGGCTATGCAAGCAGGCCTTTAATTATACCAGCATGAGATTCCCTGCTACAATATGCCTTTCACTGCGATAAGCCATTCATGTGATGTTTGCACAATGAAGCACACAAATTAGATTAGAGCAGCAGATTTTGCACAAGCAGTATATTGAATAAAGATTATAGGCATGTGGGGAGTGCATACAAAGCACAACTCAGGTTAGTTCATTGGGGGAGGAAGTAGGGGTAGAGGGGAGGCAGAGGTCATTGGGGGTGGTAGATGCAGCCCGACTGTCACTGTGCAATGTGTCTGAGTGGAGTCAGTTGATTTTCCTGCCAAATGTTAAAGGAGACTCACACCACTTTTCTTCACCTGATCAGAAACCTCTTGTACATGAACTCTAGAGGCTCATAGCGTGAGGTGACTGCTAAATATAACACAGAAATAAATAGTAAAAGAAATTGGCAGGCCCAATACAGATAACCAGTCTACTGCAAAGCAATTACTTGCACTCTGCAGCAAACCACTACTAGGGAATTGCCTCTTTTATCAGGCCTGAGCCACATCTGTCCATGTGCTCATCCACCACTACCACCAAATTCTAAAGTGTCTAAAACTATTAGGGCTCGCCCACACTTCTTCTTTTCCCTAGAAAGCACAGGTCTGAGTGGTTTTGCGTTTGCCTTGCCGCTTCCCCTTGGGAAATCCACTCTTTAGTGCTAAATCGGAGCAAACATCAATCCAGAGAAAACCCTACTGACGTTTGCTCCAATTCAGCGGTAAAGAGCAGGTTTTCCCAGAGGAAAGTGGCAGGGCAGGTGGAGCGCTTTAAAAAGTAATGATTCCCTGCCCTTAGGTTTACACTCTAAAATCAGCAAAAACCAGTGCCAGCAGAATGAGGCCATCTCAGCATCAGCATCAGCTGCATGTGGCCTGCCCTGCAGCCTAGTCAGCTGCCTTCAGGTGTGCAAGAGAATGCTGCTGTCCTGTCTCCAGTACTGAAGAAAGACCAGTTGGCTCCTGAACATAGAACTGGGGGTGGGACACACGTCAACTTATCCTTTGCCTCAGGCAGCAAAGTGTATTGAGCCATTCCTGAACAATGCAATAAACTAAGAGGATTAAGAGACTAGGCGGGAGGGATGAGGAAACATGAGCTTATAGAAGACAATGCAGTGCAGAATACACAGGTGTTTTGTTTTTTGTTGAAATGTTGAAAAGAAGAAAGAGAGGAGGAAAGATGATAGATACCCTACTAAGTTCATATGCGCAGTGTCAAGGCTGGAGTCAGATGCAGGTCAGAAATCCTTACTGTGCAGTTCAGCCACCAACACACCAAGAAATCAAAAGGTTAACTCATCCTTATTTTGGTCTCATCTAGATTACATGCGGGTGGCGCTGTGGGTAAAACCTCAGCGCCTAGGGCTTGCCGATCGCATGGTCGGCGGTTCGAATCCCCGCAGCAGGGTGAGCTCCCGTCTTTCGGTCCCAGCTCCTGCCCACCTAGCAGTTTGAAAGCACCCCTAAGTGCAAGTAGATAAATAGGTACCGCTTTATAGCGGGAAGGTAAACGGCGTTTCCGTGTGCTGCGCTGGTGCCGGCTCGCCAGAGCAGCTTCGTCACGCTAGCCACGTGACTCGGAAGTGTCTCCGGACAGCGCTGGCCCCCGGCCTCTTAAGTGATATGGGCGCACAACCCTAGAGTCGGACAGGACTGGCCCGTACGGGCAGGGGTACCTTTACCTTTAGATTACATGCAACTCACATCCTTTCTTCCCTCTGGGACATTCAACACTCAGCTGACTAGTTACCACTTGCCATCAAAAGAAAGGATTGGCTTTTTTATAAGTGGCTTAGAGGTTTCATTACAATAGATTCATCACACCCACTTGCACAGTTCGGGATTAATTTCCGGGTTTATCTGACCTGCTGGGTAAGGAATGCCATGTGGTGTTTATGTTACTGGTGGAAAACTTGCTGGAGAGTATCATGTGTTGGTTGACACTGACAGGGTAACCCTATGCATATTCTCTCAGAAGCAAGTCCCAACTAGTTTGAGAGGGTGAAGTGGACATTGAATTGGGCTGTGAAAGCCATTTCCCAATCCCCCACAGTTCTTGAGCCTTGTGGAGGAGGAGTGCATAACTACATAGGAAGAGGCTGCTGGATCAGGCCAATAGCCCATTTAGTCCAGCTTCTTGTTCTCACAGTGGCCAACCTGTGTGAAGACAAATGTGATTATAAAACTGAAAAAAATAGATCAAATGATTATTCAACACAATTTTCTAAAATGTACACTGCTGGCCACAAATAACTTGGAGAAAATACAAAGTGTTAAGCCAAAACAAAACAGTCAGTGGTGAGTTGACTGACAGGAGTGCTCTGGACTTGCTCTTCCTCCTTCACTATTTTGGTCTTATTGTTCCTCGATCACTTGCTCTGGCTCAGATGGGCAAGCAAACAACGACTGTGGTGAGGTGGAGGAAGGGAAGCAGCTGCAACTGCTGGCTTGCTTATTGGTTCTGGCAAGCGAGAAGGTGGCACAGCTGTGATGAGGCCAAGGAGCAGGAACATCTGCCAGCAATGGCAGTGGGAAGGTAGGCTCCCTGCAGGAGGAAGGGCCTATGGAGAATGTCTTGCCCAAGGGCCCCTCAAGACCTGGAGCTGGCACTGGCTTTTTTCCAACAGCAATTAAATTCCTCCCAGAGCTCCTTATTGCTGCATTCAGTTTAACCCGTTTTTCCAGACCACCTTGCAATTCTTGCTGCTTGCCTTAATTAAACTGAGATCCTTGTGGCAAAGACTCTAAAAGCAACAGAAAGTACTATTAAGTCATTCCTTGACTTAAGGAGATTATGTGGTTTCACCCAGGAGGTTTTCGTATTTGGTCCATTAATTTGTCACGGCTTCAGGCTTAGACCGAAGGTAATGTCTGCAGATGGTACGTTCCCCAACACCCGTCTCCATCTGACACAGAGGTCCTCCTGACTCTGAGGCTTCTGGGCCATCGCAAGAAGTTCAAGCTCACCCCCGTTCCCACCTGCTGCGGCAGATGTCGAAATATATCGATAATTATTTCAGCTGAGCACTGTTGCCAGAAAGCAAGCTATCCATTTTTTGCTCCGAAATACAAAATGTCTGTTAGCTTTCAGTACAAAATGGAAGGAAAGCGGTCTTTAAGGAAGAGACCTGTTGTGGCTGGGTAGCCTGCATCTGGTGTGGTGGGTGGGCCTCAGTCATAGTCCCACAAATTTACAGCGAAGATGGGAACAAGTCCAGCTGTGATCCGAAGCTTTAGTTAGTTCATTGTTCCAGAACCAGTGGCAATACCATGGTGGGGCAGCTGCGGACAGCCCACTGACACTTGAACAAGGCCCCTTGCCTGGTCCCGAATTTACCAAATGGCTGCAGTGGTTTGGTAATTCACTATAAAACAACCTTTTGATATCACCACAATGTTCCAGAAGGATGCGGCACCAGGGTGTTAGGGGAGGGGGCATGAAAAGAGTGGGTTGCTGGCAGACGAAGCTGATGGACTATATGGAACTGGCTGAGATGACTGGCAGAATCCGAGACCAAGGAGAAGAGTCGGTGGAAGAAGAGTGGAAGAAATTTAAAGTTTATCTTCAGAAATATTGTAAAATCAAGGAATGTTAGAAAGATGTTGGGGAAAAACACTATGTGGTTTTAGCAGAAAGGATATAAAGGATTAAGATCATACTGCAGATCATACTGATGCAAGTGCTTCTGCAGACACTTACTGCAGATGTCGGTGTTTCAGGAGTTGGGACCTGCAGGATTTCACTTGGGGGTTGAAATTGCACCTGGAACTGGCTTTGAATTGGACTATCAATTAAAACTTGACGTTCTCCCTTCAGCTTTAAATGCACTGCACCCACAGTTATTTTGCACAACTAAGGAAGAACCAAACTACATGGCTACTCTGTCAAATGTGATCTATGACAGCAGCTCCTCAGTCATTAAAGGACTTTACTATACGAATGATAACCAATGAAAAATAAGCAAGTAAGGGGGAGAGAGGGAGAGAAATGCTCAGTTTCCCGCATTTGGTTCTTGTGTCAGAATTTTTCACCTCATTGTAGTTTTATTTGGTAATAATTTCTAAAGCATTTACACTGAGGTGGTTTGGGGGAGGGAATAGGAGTGGCTGGCATGGTGGTACAGAGCTGCCCTACAAACCACTTACCTGAAAGGTGAAGAGGTGCAGTGGGCAGGTGGAAAGATCAAGGCTGGGCATGGACACCTGTTTCAGCCTGAAGGCAACATTTAACACTATCAGCAATATTTATACAGATCTTCTTATGCCGCTTATGGCTTTTCATTCTTATCTAACAACAGCCCAGTTCTCAAGGAGCCCTGTGGGTGCAAACCTGATTGCACTGAATTTCGTGCTCCTCCAGGTGGCCGTTTTCATCCCAATTTGCTTGCTCAAAACAGGGAGTTTATATGACAACAAGCATTCTTCCTAATTTGCTTGCAGGATATTGCCAGTGCTATTTTTCCAGAGAAAGAGGTGCTGGATCTTACCATGAATGTCTCCCTCGTTCTCTAATGATGGCAATGGCACCCACTTGAGAGGTGCAGGTTCCAGCTGAAAAAAAGGCCCTGCATCTTCCCATTAATTGTTTGTTCGCTGCATTTTCAATGCATTTCCCCATCACTTTCCTAACTGCAAGACTTGTGTTTCTTTTTCCAAAAGCAGATTTCCTGTGCTAGGGCAACAAAGCACTTTAATCCATTTTGAATGCACCAACTTCAGTTTCCCAATATGTGCTTGAATCCCTTCTGCCGAATATGGACAGTCTGGAGGCATCCTCAGTCATCTGAGGATAGTTTGCACAACAATCCTTCTAGCAGTCATGAGAGAACCTGCTGCTATTGAACTCCTTTGTTAATCTTGGAAACTTTTGCAATCTAGAGAAACTTCAAGACACCTCCAATCAGCATAAGTCTATAATCTGTTTATCTATACAGTATTTTGTTTCATTGTTCCATGGTTGCTTGTTGTCCTGATTGGTAGGTCATGATTGTGACACAGTTTACAAAGTTTCAGCCTTCTTTAGCCCCTTTCTGCAGGCACATCTGGGGAACACAATGTGAAATGCCATGTCACACATTAAATTTTCTTTTTTTAAAAAAATAATATTTTTTATTAAATTTTCCATTTAACAGTCCAATCATATCACATTAGTTATTCCAAATTATACCAATACATATCATTAAGTCCAAATATTTTGCCAAATTTTAAATTTTTGTTGGGTCCAATCCAGTAAGGGTCCAATCATCTCATATTTCTGCTGCTTTTGGTGTTCACAAGTCCCATCTTCCGATCTTCTTGTTGTTATCGTTTTTCTTTTTAATAACCTCTGAGTTATTTCCACAGGCGAGTTAAAGCAAGCATTATTATGTTTCTGTGTGAACTTTGTAAGGCTCTCCCTTTCTTTTCTTTTCAAAGCTGGTAAGTCTTTTGTTTGCAGTAAATCATCACACACTGATCCAAAAGTCCTGCTCGGGCGGCAGGCGCCATTTTTGTCAGTTCCGATGAAATAAATTCTAAGCGTCTGCTCATTAATTTTCCCAGACCAGTTGCACCATAAATCAGTCTTTCCAGGGGAGATTTTGCCAAATCAAACTTACAATCCAAACATCAAAGCAGTGGCTCACCTCCCCCTTTGACGGTTAATCTCGCAATATAGTCTGTCTCATAATGGCGGATCCCGATTAAGAACTGCGTCACAGGAGAGCCTTTCATTTTTCTTTCCAGATCTTCTGAAAAACAAAGCCTTTAGTTATTATTTTTATTTCCACACAGTTTATTTTCTAATCTCACTTGCTATCAGTCATGTGACGGTTCTTCTAGGGGAGGGGTTGTTAGGTAATATCGTAAAGAGAAGAAGCTTCCCACCCCTTTCCGTTCCGTTTCAACATACTAACATAGTTGTTATTCTTTGATGTTATCTTCTGTGCAGTCCATTCCATCATTCTTAACTTCTCAATGGCAGGCTCAATTAGCAGCTGATAAACCTTTTTTTCGCTCGAAGCATGTGCAATTACTTTTATATCGAATATTTTATCTTAAGTAATGCAACTAGCGTCGCTCTCAGAAGCAGCGTCCGGGAGATCCAAAGCTCACTCAAGGGCTTTCCGTCCAGTGCCCTCACCCCCTCCTTCTTTCGTTTTTTTTTTAAATATATTTATTAAAGTTTTTGAACAACAAATAGGATTACAAAGTAAAAATAAAAATACAAAATACAAAAGTACAAAAGTACAAAAAAGACAAAAGATTACAAAAAACAAATTAAAGAGAAAAAAACAACACAAAATTAAAAACAAGTCTATCTTTTCATTGCTTATGCTTCATTTACTTAATTTCTTGACCCCCTCTCACCTCCCTTTTCTATATTCCAATTCAGATAATTTGTTCAGCAAATCCTTTCCCTCTTTGTTTTAATCTTAATCCAATATCTTAACACATTGTAACTTTATATTTTCATCTATTATCAATCTATTTTTGCACATTGATTCTAACCTTATTGCTAAAACCACTTCGTTTCATTCCAACATCATTTTAACTTTCATTAATTTTATAATATTTCTGCAAATAGTCTTTAAATTTTTTCCAGTCTTCTTCCACCAACTCTTCTCCCAGGTCTCGGATTCTGCCGGTCATTTCCGCCAATTCCATGTAGTCCATTACTTTCATCTGCCATTCTTCCAGGGTGGGTAGATCTTGTGTCTTCCAATGCTTTGCGATAAGTATTCTTGATGCTGTTGTGGCGTACATAAAGAAAGTTCTATCCTTTTTTGGCACCAATTGGCCGACCATGCCCAGGAGAAAGACCTCTGGTTTCTTCAGGAAGGTATACTTAAATACCTTTTTCATTTCATTATATATCATTTCCCAGAAAGCCTTAATCCTTGGGCACGTCCACCAAAGGTGAAAGAATGTACCTTCATTTTCCTTACATTTCCAACACTTATTGTCAGGCAAATGATATATTTTTGCAAGCTTGACTGGTGTCATGTACCACCTGTATATCATTTTCATAATATTCTCTCTTAAGGCATTACATGCTGTAAATTTCATACCTGTTGTCCATAACTGTTCCCAGTCAGCCAACATAATGTTATGTCCAACATCTTGTGCCCATTTAATCATAGCAGATTTAACCGTTTCATCTTGAGTATTCCATTTCAACAGCAAGTTATACATTCTTGACAAATTCTTAGTTTTAGGTTCTAATAATTCTGTTTCCAGTTTTGATTTTTCCACCTGGAAGTCAATTTTCTTATCCAATTTATAAACCTCCATTATTTGGTAATAATGAAGCCAATCTCGCACTTTGTTTTTTAATTTTCCAAAACTCTGCAGTTTTAATCTATCTCCCTCTTGTTCCAAAATCTCCCAATATTTCGGCCATTTGGCCTCCATATTGAGCTTTTTCAGAGCCTTTGCTTCCATTGGTGATAACCACCTTGGGGTTTTACTTTCAAGTAAGTCTTTATACCTTATCCAGACATTAAACAATGCTCTTCTAACAATATGATTTTTAAATGCTTTGTGTGCTTTAACCTTGTCATACCACAAATATGCATGCCACCCAAAAACGTTATTAAAACCTTCTAAGTCCAAAATGTCTGTATTTTCAAGGAGCAGCCATTCTTTCAACCAGCAGAATGCTGCTGATTCGTAATAAAGTTTAAGGTCTGGCAGGGCAAATCCACCTCTTTCCTTTACATCAGTTAATATTTTAAATTTTATTCTGGGCTTCTTGCCCTGCCAGACAAATCTAGAAATATCTCTTTGCCACTTCTTGAAACAGTCCATCTTGTCCAAAATTTGCAATGATTGAAACAAAAATAACATTCTTGGCAATACATTCATCTTTATAACAGCAATTCGGCCTAACAAGGAAAGCTTCAAATTTGACCATATTTCCAGATCCTTTTTCACTTCTAACCAACATTTCTCATAGTTATCTTTAAATAGATTTAAATTCTTAGCTGTCATGTTGACCCCCAGGTATTTTACTTTCTTTACCAGTGTTAAACCTGTCTCTTTCTGAAATCTCTCTTTCTCAATCGATGTTAAATTTTTCTCAAGAACCTTAGTTTTTGACTTATTCAATTTGAATCCTGCCAGTTGACCAAATTCTTGAATCAGTTCCAGTACTCTTTTAGTACTAGATTCTGGTTCCTGTGGGACACAGGTGGCGCTGTGGGTTAAAGCCTCAGCGCCTAGGACTTGCCGATTGAAAGGTCGGCGGTTCGAATCCCTGCGGCGGGGTGCGCTCCTGCTGCTCGGTCCCAGCGCCTGCCAACCTAGCAGTTTGAAAGCACCTCCGGGTGCAAGTAGATAAATAGGGACCGCTTACCAGCGGGAAGGTAAACGGCGTTTCCGTGTGCGGCTCTGGCTCGCCAGAGCAGCGATGTCACGCTGGCCACGTGACCCGGAAGTGTCTCCGGACAGCGCTGGCCCCTGGCCTCTTAAGTGAGATGGGCGCACAACCCCAGAGTCTGTCAAGACTGGCCCGTACGGGCAGGGGTACCTTTACCTTTACCTCTGGTTCCTGTAATGTCAGTACTAAATCATCCTGCAAAAGCTTTCAATTTATACCGTTTAGCTCCGACCTGTACCCCTTTAATCAGATGGTCCTTTCTAATCATAATTAGCAAAACCTCCAGGACCGAGATAAAAAGTAATGTGGAAATTGGGCAGCCTTGTTGTGTTCCTTTCTCTATCTTAAATTCCTCTGTCACCACATTGTTGACTATTAATTTAGCCTTTTGTTCTGAATAAATTGCACCTATACCGTTTTCAAAACCTTGACCAACCCCCATTCCCTGAAGATTTTTCTTCATGAAGTTCCAAGAAATATTGTCGAAGGCTTTCTCCGCGTCTACAAAGATTAAAACTGCTTTAGTATTAATGTTCACTTGCAGCTTCTCCAAAATATTGATTATATTCCTCATGTTATCAGACAAGTGTCTACACGGGAGAAAGCCAGCTTGGTCTTTATGTATTTCCTCCACTAATACTTTTTTAAATCTTTTTGCCAGGATGTCTGCAAAAATTTTGTAATCCACGTTAAGCAGGGAAATGGGGCGGTAATTTTTAAGTTGGGTCTTTTCCGTCTCAGATTTCGGTATAAGTGTAATAAAAGCCTCCTTCCACGACTCTGGCGCTTTTCCCCCCTCCAAAATTTCATTACAAACCTCCTTTAGTGCGTGAATTATCCAATCTTTCAATGAGCTATAATATTTTGAGGTTAACCCATCCGGCCCTGGAGATTTGCCCAACTGCATGATCTGGATGGCACCTTCTACCTCTTGTTCTGTTATTTTGTAGTTCAGCAACAACTTATTTTCTTGAGAATTTTTTTGTAATCCATTTGTTTTTAGGAATTGGTCTATATCAGTCTCTTTCTGTGGCCCTTGTGTATACAACTGTTTGAAGTATCTCTGGAAGCATTTCCTAATTTCCCCTGGATTCTGTACGTTCTTTCCTTCCACTTCCAAATTAATAATGGTATTAAGTTTTTGTCTTTTTTTCATCTGCCAAGCTAACAATTTCCCATATTTGTTAGCAGATTCAAATGTCCTTTGTCTCATCTGTTTTATTTTCCATTCTATATCCTGGTTTATCATTTTCATATATTGAACTTGATGTAGCTTTATTTCTCTCAGAATCTCTTGTAACTTTGGTTTCACTCTCAGTTTCTTCTCACCTTCTCTTATTTTCTCTAAAAAAAATTTCTTTTTTCTCATTTTGGGTTCTCTTCTTTATTACATTCTGTTGAATTAGAAACCCCCTCATAACCGCTTTGCTTGCATCCCAGATTACTCTTTTTTCAATAGTAGTGTTCATATTTATCTCAAAGTAGTCTCTCAAGGTTTTTTGGGCCTTCTTAATAACCTCTACATCTCTAAATAAGGTGTCATTCATCCTCCATCTGAAGGAGCCAGTTGGTGTTAATTTCATGTCCATTCTCACGGCATTATGGTCAGAGCAAGTTTTGGGACATATTTCCACTTTTCGAATTTTAGGAGCCAGTCCTCTAGTTATCCAAATTTGGTCAATTCTTGTCCATGTCATTTTGGCTTCAGAAAAGAAGGTTCCCTCTCTGCCCAGGGGATTCTTTGTTCTCCAAGTATCTATCAAGTCCATATTGTCAATCATCTCGAAAAAAGTTTTTGGTAGTCTGCCATCCTTGGTAACTACCTGTCGTTGTGACTTGTCCATATGTGTGGATACCACTCCATTCATATCTCCCATCATTATGATGTTATAGTCCATATAGTCCAGCAATGTCTCATGCTACTTCTTAAAAAATTCAGATTTCCCCTCATTTGGCGCATAAACTCCTACTATCAGAAATTTCTCTCCTTGTGTTTGAATTTCGATTGCCACAAATCTTCCTTGATCATCTTTAAAAATAAATTTCGGTGATAGGCTCTCTTTTGCATAAATCACTACTCCTCTTTTTTTAACCTTGTCCGATGAAATAAACTCTTGACCCAATCTTTTGTTAATCAATACTTTCCTAGCCTTATCACATGTGTTTCTTGTAAACAAATCAAGTCCAATTGTTCCTTTTTCAATAAATGGAAAACTTTTTTCCTTTTCTCCGGGGAATTAAGACCGTGAATATTCCAACTTAATAGTTGCAGAGACATGGTGTAATTATTTTGCTTTTCCTCCGACTCCACCTAGTGAATGTTCTTGCTCTGTCGGTGGTACCACTTTCTGTAGATTGTCCAATCCCAAAGGTAGTGATACTATGTCTAGTATTCCTGGTTCTAATGTTGTTGGCTCTTCTTCAGATACTTTTTGCAGGTCTTCTCCATGGTCTCTCAGAAATTTTCCTTGATCTTCCACTGATCTTATTTTAAACTTTTTTCCTTTAAAGGTAAAAGATAAGTGTAATGGTATTGTGTGGTTACTCGTGCGTAAACTGCCTCCACTTCGATTAGGTGGTTTGCTCAAACATGTTCAGGGTTAGAGCTCGCCCTCCGTGACCTGTTAGTCACTTGCAGAATCTGCCAGTGGGCGTTTCTTGAATCTCTTCCAGCATAAAAGCTGCTTGACCCCAAGTCTCTGCCTATGTTCCCTGCGCGGAACGCGTCTGCGCAAGTAAGGGGATGGCAAGGGCGTGCCAGCACTCTCTCCGCTGGTTTCGGTTGAAGGGTCTTGGAGCCCTGACACCGATTCCTCCATCTCCTCTCTATTGGTGTCACACTGAATTCCTTCCCCCCGACTGGTTCCCTCTCCGGCATCGCTCTGGAGCCCTGCCTCCGCTTTTCGCTCTGATGTCAGTTCCCTGACAATAGGCCTTGGGGGAATTCCCACCTGAAAGGAGTTCTGCTTCTTCTCAACAGGGCCACCAAGTCTCCGTAATTGGACCTAAGATCCAAAAGATATTTTGGAATATCCTTAAATATCTCCACTCTTGATTGCTGTATTTCCAAGGTCCTCTGAAAGTGCAGGCTCAGTATTTTATCTCTCTCCTCTTTTGTTCGGAGGGAAATCAAACAGTCTCTCACTCTGTTCTTTCTCTCCCCTTTTCCAAGTCTAAAAGCACTTACTATCTTAAAGTCTTGCTTATCAGCGTCTAAATTCCAAAAGCCTACAAATTCCTGCGTAAGAAAGTCACTTAAGTTATCTTTCTCAGATTCAGGTACAGCCCTGATCCTTAAATTTGTCTGTCTTTCCTTCAATTCAATCATAGACAGCATCAACCTGTGCTCCTCAATTTGTTTGCATATCGGTGGTATCTTTTCCTCTACAGCCAGTGCCTTTTCCTTTGCTTCTTCAGCTGTCTTTCGGTTCAATGTGGATTCCTGCAGCAATTTCTCGATAGATTCTGTATTTGAATTCACCTTTTGCCCCAGATTATTGATACTTATGGTATTTTGGTCAATTTTAGTTGATGCTTCAGCCACTTGTTTACTTAATTTTTCCAAGGATTCATAAATTTTCCCTAGTGCTGAAGCTAAGACCTCTTCAGATGCCATTCCTTTTGACCCGACTTTAACAGGATCCTCCCCTGGTGGAGCAATAGGACCAGATGCTGATGGTCTACGCTGCTGTCTAATTTTACCCGATCTTGTTGTTTTTTCCTGTGGCAAGTCTGCCATAACACTTGTCTGGGAATCAAGGTCAATCCCACGGCCAATTTTCAGTGGAAAATCCCCCTGGCCGATTTACAGTGGAAAATTCCCTTGCCAGCTGTAACAATTTCAAAGTTCCTCTAGGGGGACACAGTATCAGTCAATACTTGTTAGCTTTTCAATTTTTACAAATCCCCCATTTAGCAAAATAAGCAACAGTTTCAACTTCCTTCAAGTCCAGAGAGACCAGTCAGAATCAAAGTATCTTTCTTACAGAGTAACTATTAATTTACATTGTCCATTAACGGTGCGATTCACAGTGCGGTAATTTTGTTGCCCATTGACAGTCCGATCCTGGGCATTAAGCAGTGTTTCCTTTGTCCTCTCTCTCTTTTTTTTCCCCCGCAGGCAAAGATACTTCCCCCTTTTCCCTCCCCTCTCCTGCAACTCAGGGAGGGAATTCCGATATATTGATGTTGGAATTTAAATCCCTTTAAGAAGTTTGCCAGGTCTTGGCTTAAATAGTCTTTGCTTTGATCTATTTACAGAGAAGGAAGGCGGACTTCCTGTTTACGCCTTCCTGCTTCGGTACCAAATCAGTGCTTTTTCTTCCTCTTATTCTCAAGTCTTTAAACTTTAAACTTGACCTACTCACGGGTAGTTGTTCAATAGCCGAATTGTCACAGGAAAAAGGTTGACGCTCTCCGACAACAGTTGTGTGGCTTCACTCCACGGAAGAAGCAATTGACTCTCAGCACCGCGCCACACACCCCGTTCCCGCTCCGGAGCCCGTAGCTGGGTTCCTTTGCAGATTGGGGGGGCGCTGAAGGTGCCCGCCGAGTCCCCGCGGTCACAGGCTCATCTGCCTGTGATTTTCAAGAGGGTCCCCACTTCGCTGTAGCGGCTAGACCCGATTTCCGCGGAGCTAATCCCTCAAAGCTAGAGGGAATCCGCCATTGCCGCTGGCGCCGCCTCTGGAAGTCCCCACCCCCTCCTTCTTTCGAACCCAGGGGTGATTTATGGGCAACTACGGACGAGGCTGGGACGCGGGTGGTGCTGTGGGTAAAACCTCAGCGCCTAGGACTTGCTGATCGTCAGGTCGGCGGTTTGAATCCCCATGGCGGGGTGCGCTCCCGTTGCTCGGTCCCAGCGCCTGCCAACCTAGCAGTTCGAAAGCACCCCCGGGTGCAAGTAGATAAATAGGGACCGCTTACTAGTGGGAAGGTAAACGGCGTTTCTGTGTGCTGTGCTGGCTCGCTAGATGCAGCTTGTCACGCTGGCCACGTGACCCGAAAGTGTCTTCAGACAGCGCTGGTCCCCGGCCTCTTAAGCGAGATGGGTGCGCAACCCCAGAGTCGGACACGACTGGCCTGTACGGGCAGGGGTACCTTTACCTTTACCTTTACGGACGAGGCTGCATCTTCCCTTCCCCAGGAAGAATTTTGGGAGGCTGATTTACTCCCATATCAGCCTCTTAATTACCTTGTGTGAGCTGGAGAGATGGTATTGTCAGCCATCTTCCAAGGCGCCCCTAGCAGCCCCGTCAAACATTAAATTTTCAGCACGCGCGCGCGCACACACACACACACACACAAAGTAAAATGGGAGTGCTGAAAACACATGGATCATATGGGATCTCTTATTACTGCTGTGATAGCTCAGCAGTTGATAGAGCATGAGACTCTTAATCTCAGGGTTGTGGGTTCGAGCCCCACATTGGGCAAAAGTTTCCTGTATTGTAGGAGGCTGGACTAGATGATCCTCATGGTCCCTTCCAACTCTACAGTGTTGGACTGGCTGCAGGTTCCTGGGTTTGCTCTCATGCAAGGTGTGAAGGGGATTTGAATTCATTTCTCAAAAGAAAGAGGGCAAATAAGCAAGCAAGCAAGCAAGAAAGAAAGGCTAAGAAGTGAGTGGTAGCACAAGCACATTCATAAACAACCTCCGTGATTATTTTTTAGACCTTGATTTAAGCACCAGCCATGAAATCTGCTGTCACTTGGGAGTTTAGCTGTGCCAGGTCAGTAATGCCCACACTATTTAGTACTACCTGTTCCCACTGCAATTTGTCCATTAGTGCACAAGCCGTTCTTTCCTTTTTTTAACTGTGTGAGTAACTTCTTGTTAAATAAGCCACCTGCCCCCCCCCCCCCTACGCTATCTGCTGCAGTCATTCATAGGCACTATGTACTCAATAACTCGCAGAAGTTGTAGCCATTCCAGCTTGCTGGTATCTTCAATGGTGCTCTAGCTATTCATTAGTGTAGCTCGGAAGAAAACTGGGCCAGAGACTGTAGGCCTAAGACAGCCTTACGCAACAGCCTTTGACTTCCTGAGAAAAGGATGAGGTCTGCTTGCCAACCAGAAAGTTCATGTAAAACATGAGGAGGAGAAGGAGGAGGAGGAGGAGGAGGAGGAGGAGGAGGAGACAATGTGACTATTAAGTATTTTACAGGCTGTTGCAATCAGACCTGGAATCTTATTCAGAAAAGAGCAATCAAAATGATCAAGGGCATGGAGCATCTCCCCTATGAGGAAAGTTATGACATTTGGGGCTTGTTAGTTTAAGAAACGGTGAGTAAGGGGCAACATGACAGACATTTATAAAATTATGCATGACATGAAGGAAGTGGAGAGAGAGAGAATTATTGGATATCCAATGAAGCTGAATACTGGAAAATTTAAAAGAAAAGCACTTCTTCACACAGTGTGTAGCTAAACCAAGCATCCCCAACCTGCGGCCCTCCAGATGTTTTGGCCTACAATTCCCATGATCCCTAGCTAACAGGACCAGTGGTCAGGGATGATGGGAATTGTAGTCCAAAACATCTGGAGGGCCGAAGGTTGGGGGTGCGTGAACTAAACCATAGAATTTGTTCCCACAGGATGCAGTGGTGGCCACCAAAAGAGGATTACATACTGTTACACAGGTGGTGCGCCAGCCACTCAACTACTGCTGAGTGGTAGCAAGAGTCCTTGGGGTTCCAGGTCCTCACCCTTGGGTCGTGTTGAGAACCAAGACACAATGGAGGCTGTCGTAGCTTTAAGAAACAGAATCACAGAATGGTAGAACGGCAGAGACCAATCCCCTGCAATGCAGCCATCTCAATATGCAGTCTCCCATCCAATTTGAAACCATATTGGAACCTGCTTAGCTCTTCAGATGTGCTAACAGTTTTATTGCTGCACCACTATTTATTCACATATTTACACCTGAAGTTAGATGGTTGGAGTTCAGCTCTTACAGAATGGTTATCTCAAGAGGGCCTTGTTCATGGGCATAGTCAGGATTTTTGTTAGGGGGAACAGGCCTTTTGTTGGGGGGGGAGCAGACCCTCAGTTTGCCATGTATTTTTATTGATGGGGGGGCAGCTGCCCCTCCCTACCCACCTGGCTACACCCATGGGCTTATTCCCCACAGCAGTGCAGTCAAAGGCATTTCTCCAAGCCAGCCTTCTGCCAGACTTTCATTCTGGCCTTTGTTCCCCTTCTTCTCCCTCATCCATCAAGCCTTTTTTTAAAGAGGCACATTTTCCCTCTGAGCACAGCCTGCCCCCTCCCCCTCCCCTTGACAACCCCTGTCTGCCCAGGCCCAAGGATTCCTCTCCTATGTGGATCATCAACACCTTTTGTCATGTTAAGGTGTGGAAACGAAGCTTAGCTTGTACTTTTCCACTGGCCTGGAATCTCCCCTTCAATACTTCAAATATTAACTAGGTTCTGACATTCATTAAATTGTTGGGCTTAGGGGGTCTTTCCTGCAAACCTGTAACAATACATTCATGGAGTAGAATGCTAACTATGGCTACTAGCCACGATGTCCATGCTCTCCCTCTTGTGTTCGGGTCCTGTAGAATTGGAAGGGACCCCATGGGGTCATTTAGTCCAACCCCCTGCAATGCTGGAATCTCAGCTAAAGCTTGCTGGTTTCCCATGGGCATCTGGTTAGCAACTGTGTGAACACAATGCAGGACTAGATGGATCTGGCAGTGCTATTTTTTTCGAGAAAAAGAGGTGCCAGAACTCACCATGAACGCCTCCCCTGTTCTCTTATAATGGCAATGGCACCTACCTGAGAGCGTCGGTGAGTTCTGGCTGAAGAAAAAAAAGCCCTGGCTGTTCCTATTTTCTTATGATTCTAATCTCCTCTGGCACATAAATAAATAAATAAGCAGAGTGATATTTAACAACACCGAGAGATGAAACAAATCCGTGGTGTTATATAAAGGCAGCAGGAAGATCGACGTTATGCTGTTGTGTAACTAGCTTTTCCAAGAATACTATCTTAGTCAGACGTCAGTTAAGTGGAGGCAGGGTGGAATAGGACTTGCCTTTGTAATATTATGAAAAGGGAGTGGCTCATTAATAATAGAGCTGGCTTTCCATGAGAAGCCCATTAGCTACCAAAAGCAATCCATCTGCGTGAGCATTCTGAGCACTGCAAAATAGTGGCAGCTATGGCTGGAGGAATTCCCACAGCACTTCTCCACATTCGGTTATGGATTTCCAATCTGCTGTCTCTTGCAGTTTTCCCTTTGAGTGATGTGGGGCTGGCTTTACAAGCCCAAGCAAGTAGGGGGGACCCTATTAGATTTTAGAACTACAGCAGCTCAGTTGCCACTGGAAGGAAAGGAATAGACTTCCTAACAGGATGAATAAATAAGGGGTGGGCTGGCTCAGAAACAGATTTGTCTAGAGCTTGAGGACATGCTTGTTGATTTTTGTTAAGCAATTTCTAACAGGAAACTCACCAAGCAAAGGCAGGAAATTGTTTTGTTCCATTGTAGTGGGGATTCCCCAATGGAACTTTTTTTTTAAAAAAATGTTTTTATTATGTTTTCTGCAAAATTTTACAGACAAACCACACAAGAGAAACACTAACAACTTTATGAAAAAATAAAGGCAGAACAAAAAGCGAGTGCCTGCTATTTATATCCTGCTCTACAGGGGAAAGTTAGTTTGGAAAGCATTGACAAAATACATAATAAAATTAACAACAACAACAATAATAAAAGTTCAGGCTGGAGACCAACAGTGTTGTAGAATTGCACCTAATCCAAACTGAGCTTTTTAATTTAGTTGGAAGGATTTAACCACCTTACTGCAACACATGAACGATCAGTTGGTACCCTGTACTGCCAAGGGTTCGTTTTTATTTTACTCATCTCAATAGTCCGTTACGTTATGTTAATTTATCTGCCATGGTCAAAAAACATACTTTCCTCAAATGGAACGTAAGAGAATATATGACGGGTGTTTGGAGAGTTTCCAGAAAATTGGGATGATGCCAGAGTCCTGAAACCCCACTGTGTTGTTTTCCTGGGAACAGAAATTTGGATAGGACCATGGAGGTTATCTTTTCCAACCTACTGCTCAGTGCAGGAGATCCAGAGCTAGAATATACAAAAAAATGAATAGTTACTCAGTCTCTACCTGAAGACCTCCAATGGCAGAGACAGCTTCCCCCTGAATTGCTGGTATGTTGAGCCGGACTCCTTGCATAGCAAGGAGCAGTCTTCTGAACAGCAGTCTTCTGAATGTTCAGTCATGTAGCTACCACACCATCTGTGCTCTCCTACTGGATAACTATGGTAGTAGCTTTGATGGGCGTCACTTGATGAGGAAAATGGAGATCAGGGCAGGGTTTAAGCCCTCCTCTAACACCCACTTTGCACAGTGCACCCCAATCATATTTAAGCCCACCATTTATGATTTGTGCATGGATCTTCCAGTGTCTCTTTCCATGGCTTCCACAGTGCGAAGACCTGTGGAATTCCCGCCCCCCTTATATTGGTGTAACAGGCTCTGTTAAATAGCTAAAGAGCCACAGGACAACAGTCCTTTGCCTCTTGCCCTTCAGTTTGTGCCGCAAACAAAAATAAAGCAAATCATTTGCTTGTGAACTCTTAAATCTCTTTTTATAGTAGCCTTTCTGATTATCTGCCTTGCACAGATCACTGGCCATGCACTCTACTCTCATGAGCAGAGTAAAGTTGCAGTGGAAACCCCACATGAGCCTCTTCCATGAAGGGGTGGAGACCTCAACATGTAATATCTATCCATCAAAGTGATATTGTGATCTTACCTCAGCTCCATCATCCTCATGTGAATATAACACTTGCATTGGCTGTAATTTGCTTTTGCAGGACAGCAGCTGATGATCATAGGAACAGATCCTTCCATTATATTTTTGTTTCCCAACCTTATCCCATACCTGAGGTAATACGCACCTGGGATAACTGTGGAAGATGTGTACCATCTTTTATCCATCCCACCCAAGTAATTTCTAATCCAGCAGGCTGTATTCCACTAGGAGGAGGATGGATGGAGGATTGGAGGTTGGAGGATGGATGGCGGCTAACAGATTGAGGTTGAATCCTGACAAGACAGAAGTACTGTTTCTGGGGGACAGGAGGCGGGCAGGTGTGGAGGATTCCCTGGTCCTGAATGGGGTAACTGTGCCCCTGAAGGACCAGGTGCGCAGCCTGGGAGTCATTTTGGACTCACAGCTGTCCATGGAGGCACAGGTCAAATCTGTGTCCAGGGCAGCTGTTTACCAGCTCCATCTGGTACGTAGGCTGAGACCCTATCTGCCTGCGGACTGTCTCGCCAGAGTGGTGCATGCTCTGGTTATCTCCCGCTTGGACTACTGCAATGCACTCTACGTGGGGCTACCTTTGAAGGTGACTCGGAAACTACAACTAATCCAGAATGCGGCAGCTAGACTGGTGACTGGGAGCGGCCGCCGAGACCATATAACACCGGTCTTGAAAGACCTACATTGGCTCCCAGTATGTTTCCGAGCACAATTCAAAGTGTTGGTGCTGACCTTTAAAGCCCTAAACGGCCTCGGTCCAGTATACCTGAAGGAGCGTCTCCACCCCCATCATTCTGCCTGGACGCTGAGGTCCAGCGCCGAGGGCCTTCTGGCGGTTCCCTCATTGCGAGAAGCAAAGCTACAGGGAACCAGGCAGAGGGCCTTCTCGGTAGTGGCGCCCACCCTGTGGAATGCCCTTCCAGCAGATGTCAAAGTGATAAACAACTACCTGACATTCAGAAGACATCTTAAGGCAGCCCTGTTCAGGGAAGTTTTTAACGTGTGATTTTACTGTATTTTTGGTTTTTATGGAAGCCGCCCAGAGTGGCTGGGAAGGCCCAGCCAGATGGGCGGGATATAAATAATAAATTATTATTATTATTATTATTATAGGAAGGACAAGGAGCGCAGACCATTAGCTCCTGAAGCTTGCCTGAGAAGACGTTTATAGCATTTGTAGTCCATGTATTCAATAAATAAATAAATTTGGCTTCAACAGCATTACCCCAGGCCATTGTGAATTCAGTTACTCCTAATTTTCAGGGCCCCCACTGCCTTGGCATATGAATGGTTTCCACTCCATCTAATACTATTTTCTTATGGTTATAGCATCCCTCTGATACTTTCTACCATTTTATGTGGCTTGTATTTCTCTTCAGTGTATTTTTACATTCGTTCAGGATATAAGATCAGGGCCTTTTGTTATGGTATGGAATTCCCTCCTCACAGAGTTCCAGCTGTCCTTTACATGAATTGCTTCTGAGTTCTAGCTCAAGACATAGCTGGTCTCTTGGGCCTATGGAATTGGTTGAAAGGTTTGTTTGTTTTTGACTGGCTGGAGGACTGCTTTAAATGTCTTGTTTTTGTTTTAATATTTGGCTTATGTTGCTGCTTTATGGCATTTCTACATTTTATATTCTGTCCTGTACTACCCTGAGAACCTTTGAACGGAAGGGTGGAATATGAATTTACTAAATGATCATCATCATACAAAGTAGAGTGATTATATTCTCCATTGCTGGACCTGTGCCAGTACTCATGTCCATAGAATGGCTCCTTTCTGCTACACAAATTGGTGTGTTTGAAAGAATATGCCAAATGAAAAGCAAAGCTCTGTTGGGATTCTGCTAATGAATCTTCTCTTCAGTGAAGTACAGGAGTGTTAGAAAGGTAATTCGCTGTGACATAGCTAGCAAACACTCAGTTGACAAAAGGAAAAACAGAATGAGTTTCTCGTTTCCTGCATAGACTTATACCTTTCACAAGAACCAGGCCTCTAATTCCCAGAGTCAATTATACTTTCATCATTCATGCTTTTCCAGGAATTCTAACCAGATTACCGAAGGAACCTAATTAAGCATGTTTTATTGCAACAATGCCTTTGTTACTTCTTGGGAGTTCGTTTTGTGAGCCAGTACCCTGTAGCAGCACAGCTACAAAAGAGAAGGGGCTCTCCTGTTCTTGGCTTAGGTGCAGATGGGAAAGTCAAGCATAGTCGATAAAACATTGGTGCCCAAAGGTGTAAATGTGCACACACCTGTATAACCTCCCACAGCAGAATGCAGCAACTATTCATCAAGTCACAGTATCTTTAGGAGAGCCAAAGAAGAAATTAATAGCAGAATAACAATATAGAATGCAATCCCTTGAAGGCACACCCATTTAATAAGCAAAAGCAAAAAAGCAGTGACTATACCTATTTCCCCCAAGGGAGTTAATTAAAAATATCCTAAAGCTTAGGTTATTAACACTTCATCTGAATGACATTTTTAATTACACCTGCAGTTACACGACTATGACCTGCTAGTAAGGACTCTGCTTCTTACGGAAGAATAATTAGCCATTTCTAGAAAGTCTCTTATTTACATTACTCATAACCCTGCCTAATCTTGCCTAGTTGGATTGTGAGAAGGTTCACACCATGACCTGTTATGGCTGCAGGATGCACTGACTTGATTTCGGTCTTTTTTTCTAATATTCTAGGTTTGTCCAGACAAGCGACCTTGTCGCATGAGTGTGTATGTTGTGAATTTTGTAGTCCAACCTTTGTATGTTTATTATCACATTTCTTATTTCGAGAATGGCATGCCTGAGGTTGTTACCCCACCACCATTCCTAATCAATGCTTGTTTTGCTGCATTTTCCAGAAATAAAGACAGATGACATATTGGCTAGGAAAAAGGGAAGCACAAGACATCTGTGCGCGTGGTGACAAAGTAGTGGTGCTGGCGAGACCCTGACATACTTTCCCCTGCAAAATGGCAGCCAAAGTACACTTTCCTTCTGGAGTTAGAGTGGAAACACACTTCACTTTATCTCCTGAACGAGTTTACTTTCAAATTGTCAGAGAGCAAGGATCACTGAGAGGAACCCATTCCCATGTCACTGAGTCACTGATGTTGGTGTGCTTCCTCTAGTAACAACATCAAAAAGCAACAACACTAAAAGCAGTGGGGGAAAAACAACAAGAAAAGAGGTAGTGTAAAAACATTGGCAGTCTCATCCACAGTATACACAAGAATTCTGTTGCCACCTGCAAATCTGCCAGGCTTCAGGAAATCTGATCCCACCCACCCACGGCAGGCTGCCAATAACAGATAGACAAGAAGATCTTACCAATGTCTTTTTTTCAATATTCACAGAGAGAGGCTTAGAAATGCTGCCTCTTGGAGTAATGGTGTTGATCCGAGTAAGCTCTACCCCCTTGCCTTCTCAATTGTCAGCAGCACCACCACCCTTACAGTAGCTGCTCAAGGCCATTTGCCTCTTAGCTCTCTGCTCTCCTACTTTCACTGCTCGCCAGGTTCTGGGATAAGGGGGGTCTGGAATGCTTTCTAGTGATAACGTGTCAGCCAGCTGCTCTGGCTCTGCTTCTCCCCCCTCCTCTTCTCCCATTATCTCCCAGCTTTGCCCCTCTGAGCCGTGACCTTCTGCAAACCACTGCTGTAACTCTATACTGTCTTCCTCTTCTCCAGAAGGTTGAGGAGGAGTGGGAGGCGGTCTCCACCATTCCTCCTCAGTCTAGTCCCTGACAAAATCACAACGCCACTCACTAAATGACACCCTGCATTATCCCTGCATAGAAATCACCAGTCAGCAGGAGGCAGTGACATGAATGCCAATATGACCATGCATTTCACACCCTCCCTCACACATTGTCCCGCCAGGAAGAAACCATGCCTCCCTAAATATACCATAACTAACACCCTAATCCCGTGGAAAGCCATATAATTAGATTTTAATTTGATCCTGACTTGTTTTTAGGAGGTAATTTAATTATTGTTTGATTTTATATCAGTGTTATATATTTGATGTTAGCTGCCCTGAGCCCGGTTTCAGCCGGGAAGGGCGGGATACAAATAAAAGTTGTTGTTGTTGTTGTTGTTGTTGTTATCATTATCATCCAGGGATTAGGTGAGAAGCAACCTACACCTTCAGTGGCAAGTCCCCACCCTCTGACAGGAGTGCCAATCTCCTAGTAGCCTAACCTCCACCTTTGCCAGTGACTAGAAAGAGATATACTCTGATCATCACAGTCAGCAAACAAGAGAGCCCAGTATCATAGAATCAGAGAATTGAAGAGTTGCCAGTGTAAGGGGTTTAGTAGCCATCCTACTGTCAGCCAGCAAGTGTCACTTGAAGGTAGGACTGCACCATTCAAAACCATTGAAAGAAAGCTGTGAAACAGAACCATTTCCTGTGAGAACTGTGCATAAGAATGTCAAAGCGATAAACAACTACCTGACATTCAGAAGACATCAGGGAAGTTTTTAATGTGTGATATTTTAGTGTATTTTTGGTTTCTATTGAAGCCGCCCAGAGTGGCTGGGGAGGCCCAGCCAGATGGGCGGGGTATAAATAATAAATTATTATTATTATTATTATTATTATTATTATTATTATTATTTAAAAACCATGTTACCGCTGCAAATTGCAGCTTGTCCTAATGAACTTCCTGCCATGTCACCTGCAGTGATTCGGTGGTATGGCAATCAATTGCACTGTCTTTCCTGTGTAGAAATCCACCACAGATTATATGCTTAGTGTTTGAGCCTTCACTGTTGTTTTAACATGAAGTACCTTTGGTGTAAAATGTGCAGCATGTTATGTAGTAGCCTGCTTACTTTTGGATGAGTTGTTTATTGTATTGATTTTCCCTCATTACTCTGTTGCAGATTTCAGATTGTTCCAAGGAAGATAACAGGGTATCTATCTCAGCTCATAGGAAATGTCCTAGCATTCTGAGAAATACGTTCCTTTCTCCATAAACCAGGGAGGGGGACTCTGTACTGCTCTCTGAACTGCTGGAGAGCAAATGACAACTGAAAGCACCTTGGTGGATATATTACCTTAATTGCTTTTCAGTTTTTATGCCATTTCCTGCTCTGAAGAAAAAGAGCATGTGACAGTTGCCTGAATGTGGGGAAATGGTTGTAAAATTAACAGAGGGAGACAACATCAAAAAAAACAACACTTGCTTGAAGAACCTTCATCATGAAACACCCAGGTTCTCTTCACGTATTACATTTGTTGAGCTGCCTTCCTAAGCAGCTTCAGTGTACAGCTGTGAGAGTGCATGAAATGGCTCTCAGATCACTTTTTGCAGATGAGACTTAAATACATCTTGTTGAAAATCTGCCCCTAATTTAAAAGCAAAACAGTGGCCAAGATGTACATTCCCATTTCCTCTTCAGATTTCTTTCTTGCATCAACAACACCACAAACACCACAACTGGAGGTTCAAAAGTGCTTCTCATTGTCATGCACGAAATTATTTTGATTATATATATATATATATATATATATATATATATATATAATGTGTGTGTGTGTGTGTGTGTATACACACACACAGTAGCTTTTATGTTGATCTTGTTCTGTGAACCGCCCTGAGACCTCTGGGTATAGGGTGGTATAGTTAGTTAGTTAGTTAGTTAGTAAGTAAGTAAGAAATAAATAAATAAGGTTACACACACACCTATGATCCTGGGATAAAGACACATCAGTCCAACAACTCGAATGAAACACACAGGATGGATCAGCAGAGAGCAGAAGCAAGGAGAACTTCAACTCTCTTTGATTTAGCAAAGCCAAACATTAATTTTGGTGGCGTACAAGGTAAAAAAAAAAAGTCAACTAGAGTTTAATTGTACAGTATTACTTAGTGGTTGGAAGGGAAATAGCCCTTGCAATGCAAATTCCATATTCAAGGAAAGAAAAAGCATCTTCCTTTGGCTGTAGCTTCGGCCCTAAACAAGCTAGATTCAGAATTTATTACGATGCTGTTTCTGAAGTGTATGAGTAGCATGCGGACATGTTCCCTTCCGCTTCAAAACCCACCTCACTCCTGAATTTATTAGGTGGATTTAACTATCTCTCAGGCCTACCCGGCATGCCTTGTCCTCATTTGCAATGCAGTAATACTGATCAGCCTTGCCGTATTGATGTGAGGATCACTGAGATAATGTAAGAGGAACACAATGTCATTGTGGCTATTATTATTTCTTTTTGCAACAATTGTGGCCACTACTTGATTTTTTGAAGGGGAAAGTGTGTATCTGCATGTTCCAGCATGCTCAGAGCACTGTTGACTGCTTAGAGTCTGCCACCCTGGCAGTGGCGTAGCATGGGTTGTCAGCACCCGGGGCAAAGCAAGTAATTTGCGCCCCCTAACCCGCACGCCTGGCACCCCTCTCTCCACAGTGGGCGGTGACTGTTGGGATTCGCAGGATACTGAATAAGTCTGCAGGCTTCAACAGGATGATGCAATACTCTGTGAAGTGCTGAGTCAGAGTGACTCAGCAGGAGTGTGATTAATGTGATTGGCCATCACCTGTTTTAAAAAGAAAAGCCTGTTTAACAGTGGGTGTGGTTGCAGTGGTGGTTGTGCTGTAGTGTGGTGGTGCTGTGGTGGAGAGTATTCATTTGTAAGTACTCTGTATGGACTGTTTCTTTTGTAAATACCTGTATATACCTCACATTAAAAGACTGCACCGGGAAAAACCTGGGACTCTTAGCGTTTCTGCTGAAAGCGCCGCGAGGAATTTCGCGACAGGGTTATGGGCCCAGCACGCTTCCGCTGCGCCAGAGTACAGGTGGCAGTTATCTAGCCGTGGGTGCTGGAGGTGAGCTGCAGGGATGGAGCAGTCCAGAAGTGGCGTGCTGCTGGAGAAGCTGACGGCCACGAACTACAGCATCTGGTCGGTCCGCATGCAACACTTCCTCAAGCGTGAGGGCCTGTGGAAAGTGGTGGAAACTCCACCGCAGCCCCCTGAGGAGGATGAGGACGACGATGAAAAGCTGGCACTAGCAGAGGCCCAGCTTGAAAAGGATGAGAAAGCTTTGGCTACGATCATCCTTGGAGTGGACGACAGCCAGCTAGTCTACGTAGCTGATAAGGTGACGGCAAGTGAGGCGTGGAATGCACTCAAGGCTGTCCATGTGCGAGAGACAGCTGGCTCACTGATAACACTGACCAGGAGACTGTACCGGTGTCGGAAGAAACCGGGGGACTCCCTGGTGAACCACCTAAAATTCCTAACAGGCTGTTTCCAGGAGCTAGCCTTAAGAGGGAGGCCTGTGGGGGAAGAGGACAAAGTCTTTATAGTCCTGAGTTCCCTTGATGACAGCTATGATATGCTGGTCAATTCCCTCGAGTCTGTAGAGACTGATAAGCTGACTCTGGAATACGTAACTGGATGGTTGTATGCAGAGGAGGACAGGCGTGCAGAGCGAAAGATGACCTCAGCCCAGCTGTTGGAGCATCCCAGAGGGAACAACAGCCGGGAAGACCAGAGGTGTCGGGAGCCAGAGAAACAGCCAGGAGGAGCTGCTGCAGACCAGCCGGTGGTCAACAAAGTAAAAAGGTGTTTTTGTTGCAAGTCCAGTGGACATCTGCTGCGGGACTGCCCGAGAAAACAACAAAAACAGCAGAAGCACAGGAGGCAGCAGAGAGAGTCTACCGCTTGGGTGTCTGCAGATGGTCAAGAAAATGAAGAGCTGTGGGTTCTGGACAGTGGAGCTTCTCAAACCTTTTGTAAAAGAAAAGGATTGCTAACTGATGCTAGGGCCTCAAACAAAAAACATGTAAGTCTTGCTACGGGCCAGAAAGCTAATGTGGTTTGTGAGGGGGAGGTTGTGTTCCCACAACTGGGACACACATTCAGGAATGTGTTGTGTGTGCCTAGTTTGCAAAACAATCTCCTGAGCATTCCTGACTTGGCAAAAGCAGGCTTTGAAGTAAACTTTGTGGGAGATCAGTGCCAGATAAAGCAAAATGGGGCAGTGTTGGCAAATGCTAACCTTAGAACTAATATGTATGTACTGCAGTGTGAGTCTAAGGTTGCTAATGTGCAAAATGTCCCAACCCATGATATGTGTATTCATCTCCTGCACAGGCGTCTGGCTCATGCTAGCTATAAGGTGCTAAACAAAACATTGGAGTTGTGTGGGGGAATGAAAAACATTAAAAGTTGTGATAATTACTTAGACTGTAATGTCTGCAAGGAGGTTAAAAGCAGGGCTTGCCCAGTAGCAAGAGCAAGCCAGAGAGAAACCAAAAAACCACTGGAGTTGATTCATGCTGATGTAACTGGTCCTTTTCCACCAAGTGTCTCCCATAACAAGTACTGTTTGATTCTAGTGGATGACTATTCTAGATTTGGCTGGGTCTATCCATTGAAGCAAAAGTCTGACGTTGCCCAAACTTTGAAGTTCTGGGTAAGAAGGGTAGAAAGGCAACTTGGCGAAAAGGTGTGCTCTATTCAGACAGACAGGGGAGGAGAGTTTATGGCAAGCTCCCTAAGAAACTGGTTGCGTTCCCAAGGGATTAAACATAGACTTACCAATGTGGCAATGCCTCAGGAGAACGGAGTAGCAGAGCGTAAGGGAGGTGTCTTGCAGACACAAATGAAAGCATTGTTAGCAGATGCAAATCTTCCAATTAGGTACTGGGCTGAGAGTATTAAGACCGCGAATTATATTGGGAATTGCTTGTGGTCAAGGGTACTAGATGACATACCCTATAAGATTCTCTATAACAAAAGTCCCAGTTTGCAACATTTGAGAATCTTTGGGACAAAGGCGTGGGTTGACATACCTGTAAAGAACCAAAGAAAAGGTGGGAAAAGGGCACAGCAGTTGCTATTTCTTGGGTATGAAAGTGGTACGAAAGCCTACAGGTTTGAAGATGATAAAAATCTTTTGAGTTATAGTCGATCGGCCAGCTTTAATGAGCAAAGAAATTGGCCCAAGATACATGCAAACCTGCTGCCAGAAAAAGTTTTACTGCCGGGCGTACCTGATAAGGCAGTTGAAACAAAGCTAAGAATTGGCAGCTCTCCCAGAGAAACTGAGAGGGAGGAGGTAAAGGTTGAGCATTTTTCTCCAGCTGCTAGCATGGAGCAAGGGGGAAGAGAGAGTGCAACAGGGACAGGAGGAAGTAAATCTCCAGAATCAATCCACCCCAAAAGCAGTCCTGAAGGTAGCCCAGGGGGTGAGGTTAATCAACCGAGGAGGTCTGCAAGAAGTAATAAAGGTCAACCTCCAGACCGTTATGGGTTCCCAGCCACCATAAACCAGGTTTGTGTAACTGAGCCAGAAAACTTTGAAGAAGTGCAAGAGTTACCTACTCTAGAGAAAGAGGCGTGGTTAAAGGCAATGCAGGCAGAGTATAACTCTCTGCTAAACAACAATGTGTTTGTACCTACAGAATTGCCTGAAGGCAAAAAGCCCATAAGCTGTAAGTGGGTTTTTAAAGTGAAAAAACTGGCTGATGGTAGTTGTCAGAGGAAAGCCAGGTTGGTTGCAAGGGGCTTTACACAAAGAAAAATGATACATTATGATGAAGTGTTTGCCCCAACAGCAAAGGCTGAAACAGTAAAATCAGGTTTAGCAATGGCAAGTCTGAGAGGGTTAAAAGTTAATCATTTTGATGTTGCCTCAGCATATTTAAATGCTCCTATTGACACTGAGGTGTATTTACAGCAAATACCAGGTTATGAGCTGGAAAAAGACAGCATGGTGTTAAAACTGCAAAGGGCACTATACGGTTTACACCAAAGTGCACATCTATGGCATGAATGCATAGACACAACTTTGAAGAAGATGGGATTCAAACAAAGCCTGGCTGATTCCTGTTTATATTCAGCAATGGTGCAAGGAAGTGTTTGTTATTTACTTTTGTATGTTGATGATATCTGTCTAATAACAACTGCACAAAAGCAAGTGTCTTGGTTTATAAACAGCCTAGGTAACAAATACAAACTGAAGCATTTGGGAGAGATTCAGAATTACTTAGGAGTAGAGGTTCAGAGAAATGAAGAGGGCATCTACTCTCTGAGTCAGAAGGAAAAAATTGAAAAGTTACTGAAGACATATGGAATGGAGAGGGCAAATGAGGTTGACACTCCCATAACTACCCAGTACAGAAATGAACCAGAAGCGCAAAAATGTGAGAATGCAACAGCGTTTCATTCTCTGTTGGGTTCTCTGTTATATTTAAGTTGCTGGACAAGACCTGACATAACATTGGCAGTGCACATGTTAAGCCAAAGAAGTGCAGACCCGGCTCAGAGAGATTGGGTAGCACTTAAAAGAATCCTAAGGTATCTGAAAGGCACAAAAGATTACAAACTGGTGCTGGATACAGGATATGATCAGCAAGTGTATGTATACGCTGATGCCAGTTGGGGGGACAGAGAAAATGGAAAGTCTACCACTGGATATGCCATATATATTGGAAATGCCCTGGTTCAGTGGAAATCCCAGAAACAAACATTTGTTGCCACAAGTACTTGTGAAGCAGAGTACTCAGCCATAAGCGAATGTGTGTCACAAATAGAGTGGTTTGCTTGTCTAACAAAAGAACTTGGAATACCTTCTGAAATGCCAATCACTGTGCTAAGTGACAACATGGCTGCACAACAGCTTGCTAACCAACAGAACTTTAAAAGCAAAAGTAAACATATAGCTATAAGATACGGAAATGTGAAAAATGCTTTGGAAAGAAATGTGTTAAAGGTACAGCACTGTAATACAAAATGTAATGTGGCAGATTTGTATACAAAATGTTTGGATGCTCCTAAATTTCGAGACTTAAGAGAATTATTAGGTCTCAAGCCTTTGACTTAAGGAGGAGTGTTGGGATTCGCAGGATACTGAATAAGTCTGCAGGCTTCAACAGGATGATGCAATACTCTGTGAAGTGCTGAGTCAGAGTGACTCAGCAGGAGTGTGATTAATGTGATTGGCCATCACCTGTTTTAAAAAGAAAAGCCTGTTTAACAGTGGGTGTGGTTGCAGTGGTGGTTGTGCTGTAGTGTGGTGGTGCTGTGGTGGAGAGTATTCGTTTGTAAGTACTCTGTATGGACTGTTTCTTTTGTAAATACCTGTATATACCTCACATTAAAAGACTGCACCGGGAAAAACCTGGGACTCTTAGCGTTTCTGCTGAAAGCGCCGCGAGGAATTTCGCGACAGTGACCTGGCGGCTCGGATCGGATTCACACAGCCAGCACAGCAGTGAGAGAGAGTGAGTGAGCCAGGTAGGGGCAGAGAGCTACGAGTGCGAGCGCCCCCCCCAGATGTTGCGCCCGGTGTGGCCGGCCCCCCTGCACCCCCCACGCTACGCCACTGCACCCTGGCTAACCTCTCAGGAAGCTATGATCAATAGCTGAAAACCTTTACCCATTAACCTGATATCCTCTTTCCAAAGTCCTGCACCCCTCGGGGGTTAAATCTTCCTTCTCCGTTTCCACAGTCTCTCAGAGTTTCAGAGCTAAATGAAGTAAGAACATACCCACACACACACCACCCCGCCACTGCTTGGCCCTGGTTTTATAATTAAGCCAGCCAGACAACCAAAACAAAATAAACTATTCTGCCTCTTTTATCCCTCCCCTCCACTATAGGCTCTTAAAACTGCTTAAGGTCACTGTGACAGCTCTTTTGCATCTGCGTTCCATGGAATGGCAGAGAGGATTCCAGGAAGTTTCTCTTCAAGACCAGCAGCCACGATTCCTAGAACTGGAATTCACAGCTGCTGACTCCACAAAGCTCTTCCTAGAAAAACTGGCCTTTTAATTGCCTTAGGGAGGAGGCGGAGGGTGAGGTGGGGGAGCGGAGGAGAAAATAGACATGTCATGAGGGAATGGGAGGTCATTGGCTCCCAAATTGGAGGGGCCCCCTCCTTTTCCATCAAAACACAGTGGACATTCCTATATTATTTCCTTCTGTGTTTACTCCAGTCTCAGTAGAAATGTTTTTCATTGTATTCCCTAAAGCCTGAAGTCTCCCAAGGCATGTCTTGGCCCTCAACTCTCCACTGGAACTTTAACACAGCATTATGGCATGCTTTTCGACAGGGTTCCTGTGTCTTTAATAGCTGCAAAACAGGCAGACATTCAGGAGGTGAAGCTTTTTTTCCTGAATTACATTGATTGGACTTGAGACTTCCAAATGTTCTGGGCCCTTGAATTTTCTGAAATAGAAGACTGTAGTGACAGTGTGTGGTTTCTAAGCCTGTTTTTGAATTATGAGGCCCAGAACGGTCTGAAATAAATCCTTCACTTATTAGTCACGCAGCGCCACAAGTGCTGTGTTTAATGCTCTGCTTAAATGTTTCCTGTGGAGGACAACAAATGGCTGATTCTGTGCGGCATAATCATAAGTTTGGCCTCAAATATAAAGGTTGCAAAAAGCTAATACTCCAATTCTAAACATATTTTCATTGATATGTGCAGTGGATTTTAGTGGAATTTACTTCCACACAAGTGACTTCAGGATCATGGCCTGAAACTGTTTTTACATATGGCACCGAAATTACATACCCTCCAACATTTCTCTGATGAAAATAGGGACGTCCCATTCCATAATGATAATTTTACCCTTCATACCTCACACATCTTACTGTGTTGCCCCAGCCACTCTGGGCCACTTCCAACATATATAAAAACATTATGAAGCATTAAACATTTTAAAAAAACTTTCCTGTACAGCCACACCGTGGTTTACAAACTTAATCCGTTCCAGAATTCCGTTCTTAAACCAAAACCGTTCTTAAACTGAGGTACGCTTTCCCTAATGAGGCCTCACGCTGCTGGTGCCCTTCCACTATTTGGATTCTGTTCTTAGATCGAGGTAAAATTTGCAAAGTTTGCAAAGTTTGCAAAGTTTACTTCTGGTTTTGCGGAGTTCATAAACTGAATAGTTCTTAAACAGGGCTGTTCTTAAACTGAGGTACCACTGTACAGGATTGCCTTCAGACAGCTCAGGGTCGCATAACTCCATACTCTCCAACATTTCTCCAATGAAAATAGGGACATCCTAAGGAAAAGTGGGACATTCCAGGATCAAATCAGAAACCGGGACAGTTTCTCTAAATCAGGATGTCCCTGGAAAATAGGGACACTTGGAGGGTCTGAAATTATGCTTGCTTACCTTGCACCTGCAGTTTGCATGTAAATTTCACACAGACTGGAATGTAGATTTTATTTTTAAAAAAATTCTTTAGTCTTATTCACTGTCATGTACATGTACAAATAATATAATGAAGTCTGAAAGGCATATTTAGCATTGTGTGTGAAAATCAGGGCTGTGGAAGCTCCACCCAACATTTGGAGATTTGGATTGGAACCTGACTTGGTACAGATAGATTCAGATATGATCTATCTCAATTCAGACCCCAAATCTGAATCAATTTTGGAACCCAAAACAGCCACATTATTTTTTTTTTGGATTTTAACAGAGGTGCATGGGATTCAGAGATGTGGCAGCCCCCTTAAGAGGGGATTAATCCTGACAAATTTCATGCAGGTGAATCCAGGGAGCTTTCTGTAAGTAATCTTTAAGCCACCCCCAAGCAACCTGTTTATTGAGAACTTCCGATTTTTTAGCACAAAATCATGCAACCTTGGCTGCTCACTGAGCAGCCCCCCCTTTTTTCAGGGAGTGCATATTCCTGTCACTTTCCTTACTGCAAAAAAATCTGGGGATTTTTGCAGGGAAGTGTGTTTGTTGCACAAGAGCTCCAAATCCACTTTAATTGTGCAGCCTGAATTCTCCGATATGCCACAGAATCCTAGAGATTAATCTGGAAGCTCCCAAGGTGAGGCAGTAGCAAAAGGTCTGGGAATCATTTAACAGAAGTGGGGAAAACAAATAATGATGATAAAACTCCTCAGCTCTCTTTATACAGAGGTTGGAATTTCATCAGTTGCCTGTGATATAGTGCCTTGTAAAAACTAGTATTCACTGAGAGGAAGTGCCTTGATCAGCAGACAGTAAACTCAGATAGCAGGCCTTGTCTAACACTTTCATCTACCCATGCCAATTTACACACATTCTTTTGCTTGCCCACTTGGAGCAGCTGCGAGGATTAGCAACCTGAGAGTGTTCTGTCCTAAATCACTTTAGGGGAGGAGGGATTACAAACCGTCCTGGGAGGTACTGCGTCTTAAACTATGCACATGGAGCAAGTCTTCCACCCCCCAACCCCTCCCACCCACAAATGGAATCTAGATGAAAAAACGACACCATTCCAATCTCCAATGAGTGAAATCTTTGTTCTTTACAGTGAGTAAAGAGAAGGGTATCAGGGGCAGCTGAAACAAGAGTGGAGAAAGGGAGGGCATCACTGATGAGCCTTGGCGACATTCTGTTTTTTGAAAAATTGGTGGGTTTTATTCAGAGCTGAAGCTAATATTTACAGATTTTCAAAATTTGTCATTTTAAAAAATATTAAAAGTTAAATACTGTATGCAGTTTTGGGACCTGGATTTTTTACAGTGCAGTCCTATCTATTTACTCAGAAGTGAGTCTCCCTGGGTTCAGTAGGGATTACTCCTCCAAGTGGGTTTTCTTAGGATTTTTTTAGCCATAATATAAACATTTGCTTCCACAGCAGAATTTATAGTGTTTTAAATCACGTGGAATCTCTTGGATTGTAATCTTGGGAGTGAGCAATACCACAGAACAGACATACATAGGCTTGCTCTGTTGGTTGTTTTTTAATTTCTTCAAGTTTCTAATATATAATTTCCACCCTCAAATGCTCAGTACCGCTGCATGTCAACAATTGAATATTTTCAGATACAAAATACTATTGCATGTCAGCTATCAAATTCTATTGGAACACTGAAATCAATTGTAAAGAATATCAAACACTTGGTTAACATTCAACACAAACAATTACTGAGGAGACTGTCAGGGAGCAAATATACTTGACCTCTGGTTTTGCTCATGCATAAGGGCTTTTTGCCAAACTGATGCTACCGATGTGACAAGTCAGACCTGCTACAAAATGTCGCAGTGTAGAGTGTTGCTGTTGAGGATTCCAGGCATTTCTTGGGGAGTTGTCCCTGCTTTTTGCATACTTCTGCAAACTCAAGATTCCCCCAAGGCTGCTGAAACATCCCTCTTGTGTGAGGGTGGTGCTAGTTTGGATTTCTAGGTATCAGCACTCAGTTACTGAGAATATGAAATAGATGAAACTACCATAGGCTTGCCATAAGTCAGGAAAATTCCTGACATGTCCTGGTTTTGGGGTGTAAAAATGGTGTAGCCGGGGGAAAGCTCAACAATTTGGGTTCGTTCCCTTAAAAAGCTCAAGAATTTGGGTGGTTTCCTTAGAAAAGCTCAACAATTTTGGGGTCTTCCTTAAAAAAAGCTTTGCGGGTGTCAGGAACTTTACTTTTTGAAATATGGCAGCTCTAAGATAACACACATGCCATGCACGTGTCTGTAGCACTATGTGATCTGGAATGAATCATTTGTGGCAATTATTGGGAGTGTTCCTTCCTTCTGGCGAGGGGTTGGACTCAACACTTTTTTTTGCTCCTTTCATACAATATGATTTATGAGCAGGCACCAGAATTTGATCTCTAATCTCTGGTTAGGTTTCGCTCTGCAGCCTCATTTTACACAGATGCCAGAGTCTGTGGGCAGTAAAGGATGCATAAAGCGCTACCCCATTTCCCCCGGTCAAGTTTGCAGTACAAAGTACAAGTATCAAGAAGAGTTGTCTTAACAACAGTTACCTCCCATGGCCATAAACACAGAGGGGCAGGTTGATGAAATTCCTAACTTTAGATCTAGGAGTTAAGGTTGCCTCATCCTACCACCAAACCAGTCGTTTTGGGAAGCTATAATCACTAGAAACTCAGTGAATCAACTTGGAAAAAATGCTGCTGGCTGCCAGAAGAGGAGAAAGCAAGGAATCTCATCCATGGCAGACAAGGGAAAGGGATGTCCAACTACTTCAGAAAACCAGAAAAAGGGATGGGTCCCATGACTGGGCCTGTTTTGCAAAAGAAAAAAGTAAAAAAGTCCCCCACTAACAAATGCTCTCACAAAACAAACACCCATTGTGGTGTACATTTCATTATCCAGATTACCTCAGTATTTACGAGATCTTCTGTGGCTGACATTCTGTTTCATCAGAAGGCGGAGCTTTTATTAAAGGAGATCTGGATATCTCCTAGTGTGAGTCAGTGCTGGATATAAGTGGGAGGCAAAAGGGGGCATAAGCACTGGGCTGTAGGTTGGGGGGGCGCACAGCAAAATTCCTGCAATGTGCTCTACGTGGGGCTACCTTTGAAGGTGACCTGGAAACTACAATTAATCCAGAATGCGGCAGCTAGACTGGTGACTGGGAGTGGCTGCCAAGACCATATAACACCGGTCCTGAAAGACCTATATTACCATTTCTGAGCACAATTCAAAGTGTTAGTGCTGACCTTTAAAGCCCCAAACGGCCTCAGCCCAGTATGCCTGAAGGAGTGTCTCCACCCCCATCGTTCAGCCCAGACACTGAGGTCCAGCACCGAGGGCCTTCTGGTGGTTCCCTCCCTGCAAGAAGTGAGGTTAAAGGGAACATCCCTGTGGAATGCCCTCCCATCAGATGTCAAGGAAATAAACAACTACCTAACTTTCAGAAGACATCTGAAGGCAGCCCTATTTAGGGAAGTTTTTAATGTTTGATGTTTTTAATATTCTGTGGCTGAGAAAACCACTGGGGTATAAATAATAATATATTATTATTATTAGCCTTCTAAAAATTGCAATTATCACTTTATTTATTGGGCACTGTGCAGGAGGAGGGGAGGTGAAAGAGAAAGGAAATGGATGTGTGGGAGCACTCAGAGAAATTACCAGGAGAAGAACAGAAAGCAATAGAACGTGGCAATATTGAGGCAGGTGTTTGGAAGTGGCATGGTGGGAAAAGCAGTAGGCACAGGGGGAGCCTCCATCTCTTCTAATCTGGCACAAACAAACTCCAGGTCTCATTGACTGGCTCCCTCTCTGTCTGTCTAAAGAATATGTCATAGGCCTGTTTCATGTTGTGGTTTTGCTGCCCTATTACTTTCTGAGAAAAACACTCGTTTACAACTTAAGGAAGTTCCAGTAAAGCAAACCATATTCTGGCCACCAAACATACCGGATGAAGACAATTTAAAGAAATAATGAATGTTTGAGTAAGAATAATAATTTTTAAAACATATTTCCTTTGGATTTGGCACAAGTGTTGGCATTTCAAGGCCAGCAGTAAGAAGCTCAAAAATGCAGAACAATTTCTTTTTCATACAATTCAGGCCGCAGGAGGAAAATCAAATTCCAATCTGCTATAAGGCATGTATGGAAATGGAACACGTGGCCTGGTACTATTGCTCATGTTTGCCCTGTAAGTACAGGTTGTTTTTTTAAAATGGCAACTCTCTAGAATCATTTTTAAAAACTTTGTCAGTATTCTTTTTACACACTTGATTATGGGTATTTGCTTATCCAGAGGCTGAAAAGGAAAACAGCACTTACTGTGTCAAAAAACAGCTGGGGAGCAAATTCTGCTCTATTCTAACTGCTGAACTTGGCCAAGGAGCAAAGTTTGCCTGATTATGATTACCTGCCCTTTTTGCTATTTGTATACTGCCAAGGAGCCTACTCTTAGCATTATTGGGATAGGCAGAAATAAATAGCCTGAGATAGAAAGAGCTGGCCATAACAGGTTTTTAGTAAATCCTGTAATGCTATTAGCAAAAAGTTCCATTTAGGAGAGCTAAGGCTTGGAGCAACATTCCACAAGCCTGCCAAATTCAGTGTGAATGCTGGTAGGAACTTTTGGGCCTGTTTTAAGGTCAAAGTGACCCAGCACACATTACACAACTGGCATCTTTCAAGAAAATCTCTAGACACTTCCAAAGCATGTAAGACACAGAAAATCAAAACCACGGCATTACGCACTAGCTTAAGTATGCCCTGGGGAACTGCTGCAATATGCCAATCCTCAGCTGAAACCTGTCATTACCTCCAACAGGCCTCGGGTGTTTTCTCTTGCTTTCATTTTACTCTCCCATGGGTCTCCAATTTTTGCTTAAAATGTATTGGCTCTTCTATTTTATAGTCCCATTTAGCTCCCCTCCTCAGAATCCTGTTAGTATCTTAGAACTGTAGAGTTGGAAGGGACCCCAGGGGTCCTCTAGTCCAGCTCCTGCATGCAGGAATCTCCACTAAAGCATCCGTGACAAATGGCCATACAACCTCTCCTTAAAAAAGCCCCATCCATTGAAGGTGAGTCCACCACCTTCCGAGGGAGTCTGTTCTACCGTCAAATAGCTCTGTTTACTCAGAATTTTCTTTCTTGTAATTCGAATCCATTGGTTCGGACCCTACCCTCCAGAATAGCTTGCTCCATCTTTCATAATGAGGTGCCTTTAGATATTTGAAGATAGCTATCTTATCTCCTCCCAGTCTCAGCCTCTTTTCCAGGCTAAATATACCCAACTCCCTCAACCATTCCTTGGAAGGCTTGGTTTCCAGACCCTTAATCATCTTGGTTGCCCTTTTCTGCGCATGTTTTGTCATGTCAATAGCCTTCTTAAATCGTGGCGCCCAGAACTGGACACAGTACTCCAAGTGTGCTTTGAGGAAGGCAGAATAGAGCGGTACTATTGCTTCCCTTGACCTGGACACTATACTTCTGTTGATGCAGCGTAGAAGAGCATTAGCTGTTTTGCTACTGTATCATGCTATGAACTCATGTTAAGCCTGTGGTCTACTAAGACGCCTAGATCCTTTTCACATGTACCGCTGGCAAGCCAGGTGTCCTCCCCCGTATTGTATTTGTACAGCTGGCTCTTCCTGCCTACGTGTAGAACGTTACATTTGTCCCTAGTGAAATTCATCTTGTTAGCTTGCACCCAGTTCTCCAATCTGTGAAGGTCATCTTGAACCCTAATTCTGTCTTCTGCAGCATTAGTTATCCCTCCCAGTTTTGTGACATCTGCAAATTTGATGAGCATCCCCTCAATTCCTTCATCCAAGTCAACAATAATAAGCTGAACAACAACGGGCCCAGGACAGAACCCTGGGCATCCCACTAGTCACTTTTTCCCAGGATGACAAAGAACCATTAATGAGTACTGTTTGGGTTCAATCAGTCAACCAACTACTAATCTACATAGTAGTTACCTCATCCAGCCCACATTTTACCAGCTTCTCCACGAGAATATCATGGGTGACTTTGTCAAAGCCTTTTTGAAATCAAGATACATTATGTCCACAGCATTTCCCTGATCCATCAAGCTTGTAAAGCTATCAAAAGGAAGAAAGAAATGTGTTTCATCTTGCATGACTTGTTTTTCAGAAACCCATACCAGGTCTTAGTAATCACAACATCCTTTTCTAAGGGTGCACAGACCAACTGTTTAATTATCTGTTCTAGGATTGTTCCTAGTATCAATGTCAAGGTTGGTAGTTATTTGGGTCTTCTCTCCCCTCTTTTTGAAGTTGGGGACAATATTTGCCTGGCTCCAGTCTACAGGGACCTCGCCTGTTCTCCAAGAATTCTCAAAGATTATAGAGGCTCTGAGATTACATCTGCATGCTCTTTATTTAGTACCCTTGGTTGCTCGTCAGGTCCTGGAGATTTGAATTCATTTAAAGTACATAGGTGTTCCTTTACCACCTGTTTTCCTATCTTGGGCTGCAGCTCCCTCCTTGCATCATTTATTATGTTGGGCACTGCTTTCCTTTTGGGTGAAAACTGAGGCAAAGTAGGTGTTGAGCAGTTCTGCCTTCTGTCTGTCACGCAATATCATTTCTCCTTCTTCTCCATGCAAAGGACCTACTACTTGCTTGTTTTTCCTCTTGCTTCAAACATAGCTGAAGAAACCTTTGAGTATTATTATTTTTAACCTCTCTTGCAGTCTGAGTTCAAGGCTGCCTGACTTTCTCCTTGCAACTGTTGGCTAATCATGCATACTCTTCTTTCATGATTTTCCTTTTCTTCTATGTCTTATATATTCCCTTTGTGAATCTCAGCTTATCTGTAAGCTAAGCATAAGGATGAAGCCACACTGGTTTTGTTAGATGCCTTCCACTTTTCTTATTAGAATTGTCTGCATTTGTTCCTTCAATATTTCACCTTTAAGAAACTCCCATCTGTCTTGGACTCCCTTCTCTTTGGCCAAGGGATCTGGCCAAGGGATCTCACCCAGTAGTTCCTTAAGCTTTTTGAAATCAACCTTCTTAAAGTCCAGAGTGCATGTTTGACTACACTCAGCTTTTCCTTGCCTCTGTATAATGAAACCCAAGAGACACAATCACTTCCTTCCAAGGTTCTCAGCACTTCCACTTCACTGATCAGAATTTAGGAATTTGTTGAACTTACATTTTTTGACAGTGTTTGAGTTCCAACAGATATGAAAAGCTTCATCAAGAGGAGATCAGGGACATAGTATGCATGTATTCATCAGCAGTAACAAATATCACCTTTTGCCAACAACCACATTCCCATAATGCTGATCATTGCTGCTCCTTATTCTGAGACTGAAGTCATGAAATATCCATCACTTAATGAACAGGTTAGATCAGCATTGGTTGAATTTGTCAAGGTGGGCTTATAAAGTTCCTGGTCATCATCGTGTTAAGCTCAAGGCTGTTATTCATTAGATATGAGGTTCAAACAGCTCCTGGTTATGGAAGAAGGTTAGCCTTCACTTGAACAACCCATGAAATCCCTTCCAAATCTGTTTTTAAGATTCTGGAAAAAATGCACCAGGCTGACTGCCAGGTACATACAAAGACATCCCACATATCTGAGGTTCATTTGTATATTTCTTTGGGGTACTTCTATACTGCTGTTCATCAACAAATGATAGCAGAGCATTATGTTAAAGGTAAAGGTAAAGGTACCCCTGCCCGTACGGGCCAGTCTTGACAGACTCTGGGGTTGTGCGCCCATCTCACTTAAGAGGCCAGGGGCCAGCGCTGTCCGGAGACACTTCCGGGTCACGTGGCCAGCGTGACATCGCTGCTCTGGCCAGAGCCAGAGCCGCACACGGAAACGCCGTTTACCTTCCCGCTGGTAAGCGGTCCCTATTTATCTACTTGCACCTGGAGGTGCTTTCGAACTGCTAGGTTGGCAGGCGCTGGGACCGAGCAGCGGGAGCGCACCCCGCCACAGGGATTCGAACCGCCGACCTTTCGATCGGCAAGCCCTAGGCGCTGAGGCTTTAACCCACAGCGCTACCTGCGTCCCTTCTGCATTATGTTAGGCCTGCATAAAACCACAATTGCAGGCCCCAGCGTAGGTTGAAAAACTCATGCTATAAATGGCATAAACTGCAGTGCCATTATGCCATGTTGCCACTGACATAACAGAATAACTTTTTATTTTAATGGATCTGGATTGCTCTGTATGTGAGACATGCAATATTTATTAGGGCTTGCATTTCTCCTATATTGAGATTAGCATGCATACACACACACACACACACACACACACACACACACTAGAAAGCTTGGAACTGTTTAGCTGGTGCCCATTTAGAAATGCTATGGAGACCCTTTATATTGCAGGGATGAGTCTCCTGACAGCAGCTGTTTGCAAAGGCTGTACAAGAAGTTTCTCAGCCAAAGCCCTTCTGCCATCAGCTTCCCTCAGAACAGTCTGTCCTTCTCCTTTTCGCTTGTGGCTCAAATCTTCCAGGAAACCTGGCAAGGCGAGAGCCAAACCACTCCTTGGACAGCTGTCCAATCAGACAGGAGGGAGCGAGATTCTAAGAGGAGCCTAAATCTCGGCAAAGAAATTGCCACTTGCTGCTTCTCAGGATTCAGCTTCTGTGTAGTGATAGCATTAACCTGCAGGATTGCAAGTAAAGTAAGGCCTGAGATAAGGAGGGGGGCACCTGTCAAATTTGGTTTCTCTGATTCTCATTTTCCCACTCTTACGTCCAGTTCTGTACATTTCCACATCAGGTTGTTTTTTTAAATACTGTTACTACTACTACTATTTTATTTAATAGTCCTCATTAAATTCTTCAGCGTTTTAGTGTGCATCTCTCCTAATATATACATTTTTGAAGTGCTTTTTTTCTGAGGGTACTCAAGCATATGCAGTACTGGCACCTGCCCCCCCCCCATGTTAAAAGTGTGACACTTACTGTAACAACTTCATGGTGAGTACCGGCACATTTTTTTCTTTAAAAAGCGCTACATTCTTGTATGCAATTCTGCCTAATAGACACTTTTGCAAAGGAATTTTCCCTAATAAAATACATTTTTGTATGCTATTTTCATCAAAATGCATTTTTATGTACACTTTAGTATATATATTTCTGTACACAGTAGTTTGCTGGGGAACTTCACCGAAAAAGTCAGAGAAGTGTGAATTTTAAAGGATGGCTGTGAATCAGGGGGAGAGGGAAATGTTTCAAACAGTGCTGTTGAGAAGCGCTTTAAGGTGGCTCCTGGCCCTGTGCCCCCATTTTGGCTGTGTGGAACTGCCTTAAATCACTTCACAAAAGATCTGTTTGAAGCAACTCTCATGTTTCTCCTACCCTCTTGCAGGAGAAGTTTGACTTTAAGGCTGGGAGTTCCATGTCTCTGCTGTAAATATTTCCTCACAGAACAATTGCTCCAGCCCCTTGATCATTTTGGTTGTCCTTTTCTGAAACTTTTCCAGCCCCATAAGATCCCTTTTGAGGTGAATCTCGCTCCCTCCTGTCTGATTGGACAGAAAACTTTCAAAAAATAATAATTGAAATAATGATGATACGGGCAGTTTTATTTCCAATCCATTTCCTAATGATCCCTAATACGGAATTCACAAACTGGGTGACATTTTCATTGGGCAGTCTCCTGAGACCAAGGTCAGACACCTCCAGTTCAGACTTCATGGCCTTCTAAATGTTGCTGGACCACAACTCCTATCACCCCTGACCATTGGCTATGTTGACTGGGGTTAATGGGAGTTGAAGGGCTACAGTTTCCCCACCACTGCATCATAAACCTTCCTCCTCCTCCCCACTGTAATGTATTAAAACAGAAGCACTGGAAGATGCAGACATGCCCTAAGCATTGCTGTAAATGTTTTGGGTAGAATGTATTATCAACTCCATGCTATTTTGGGACGTGAGGCAGATAATTTGTGAAGCAAATTCACAAAGCTCACAGACACATCAGTGGATGCTTACGATGGGGATGTGAGAAACCTGTCAAGTTATTTAAACATATCTCTTGAGAACCTTGCACCACACTATGTAAAGTGTGGGAGGCAGTGGGAAATCTAGGTGGTAATCCAAACAGCAGTTTTTGAGTGACTTTCTGATGTCCTGAGTATCCAGATTATCACTCCAGTGGCCCTAATGCCAAAATCTGGCTCAACTGAGCTCCCAGGTTGGGGAAGAACACCTGCATCTCAATACAGCTGTTATGATAGATATTGCTCAAAACGCTGGAAATCCCAGGGAGTGGAGTGAGGGAGAAGAGAATAAACGCTTTGTTAATCATTTGATCAAAAACCAGCTGCTTCTATGCATCTTAGACTGGATGGTGAAGTTCCACAAAGGTATTTGGCTAGAATATTTTGCAAAATTGCTTCATTCTGTTGGGTTACTCTTACGCTGGTATAGTGTGGGAACAATAGCTTTAGCTGAGTGTGTTAGTAAAGAAGTATAAGCTTGCCAGCTTCATTCAAAATAGTAGGGAAGAGAGGGCATTTGCCATGGTAAGAACTAAGTGTGGGCTCACTGTTGTGAAGGAATTTGACTACACCATTTTACATAGCTCCTTGTGGATTCAGACGAAAATGTCCTCCTCTCGGTTATATCAGAGAAATAGTTAGAACCCACAAAGAGCTATTATTTCTACTCCAAGGTAGGAGTCCTATATGCTGAATACAAACTTTATTATTACTACTCTCTGTGTTTGTGGTCTCACTCAAGACTCACTGCAGGCCAAGTCATGTTACTTGATTTAAACCAGTCTAGAGCCTTTAAGTCAAAAAGAGTATTCTCTTTGACAAAACATACAGAGAAAAAGACATGAATAAGTACATCTTATCAATCAGTCATGGTTCTAACTTCTGTACTTGAGCTTCAAGACACAGAAAATTACTTTCTATGGGATTAGAGCTATAGGCTGGGGCAACCCAGCCAGATGGGTGGGGAATGAATGAATGAATGAATGAATGAATGGAAATAATAATTAGCATTGCTCCTAGTGATTTTCTACACCCCCCATACACTCGCAAAGAGAACCCTCTCACCTGCCCAACTCAAAGAGCACTTTGTGAGGAAGAACCTTAATTTGGGAATGTTAGCCAATGAAATATTGCAAGCCAGGCTTAGTGTCACGTGCTCTTTTAGGCCCAGGTAATGTGGTCTTTGTAGCTCCAGGAATTAATTAAATCATAGGAAAAGGAACAATTGCTTAATGGATAGCAAAGGCTGGTAAAGATGGCCATTTCTTTATTTTATTTTTTAAAAATATGCCTCTTGATAGCAATAAAATCTCAAAGTGGCTTACAAAAAGAATAAAACAGGCTGTTTCTGGGAGTGTGAGTGATGGATCCTTGCTCCCTTGAGGGAGCAGATACATAGTCTCGGGGATCCACAGCTGCAATTGGAGGCCCAGGGAGTGCCTGTTGCCAGGTATGGTTGGTTTGCCAGCTATGGACATTCCTGGACTGGAACAGCCTGGTAACACCATTGCTCACTCTGGTAACCTCTCATCTTGATTACTATTATGTGTTCTATGTAGAGCTACCTTGGAAGACAGTGCAGAAACTGCAACTCATGAAGAATGCCACTGCTAAAGTATGGACAGGTGTCTTTAGATATGGTCACAGAATCATAGAATTGTAAAACTGGAAGGGACCACGAGCGTCATCTATGTAGTACCTGCCTTTTGAGATCTGGACAGGCTGCTTATAGGCTCAATTTAAGAGGTAGATGTTATTACACAAAGCCTTGAATGACCTGGGATCTGTGTGTTACATGCTGTGTTATTTTACTGGTTGTGTTGGAAACTGCATTGTCACTAGTAGACAGTGGTGAAAAGCATCTACAGATTCTGGAAATAAGCAATGAACTCAATGCTACTTACTTTTGCATACTGTATAAGATTGTAAGTGGCACAAATTTGCAAAGCATTATTTAGATGCTTCAATAAACCAGCTCAGAATTGTGGTTTAGATCTTGCCAAGGTTCCAGTGACTGAGGGAGAGGCGGGCAAGTTGAAACCTGACCTTGGTAACACAAGCCAGAGAGAATAAAATAGAAATAAACACTATTATTCCTGGAAAGAAGCTCTCCTGCCCCCTTGCTAAAGCACATTGCCATCCAGATCAGATTAGTCTCAGATTCCTTTCTCTGCTCCACCTCTCATTGTCAGGGCAATGTTCCCAGACCTGGACAACAAAACTGCCATTTTATTCAGACCTCTCTTCTACAGATTTGTCAAGTGAGAGAAACATCTGCACACAGGGTACTCTCTTTTGCTGAGCCAAGTGTTTGGGACACAAGCCTGCTGATCTTCTTATTTAAAAGGATAAAACAATATTTGACCCTACTAAATCATCAGGCCATGTCACTTGCCTTGTCATGGGTTTCCACACTGTTTTACTCTGGTAGTATTTTAGCACATTAAGAGCAGCACACATACCACACTGTGCTCTTCAGCAGCTGTGCTTAACGAGCTTGGAGGTAACTGCAATGTAAACTTAGCTTTTGTTTTTGTTTCAAATCCTGATCCCAAAGCCTCAATAACCCTCTCAGAACACGCCACTTGCTTATGAACCTACAGTTGCCGTAGAAATTCTGTGCCATTTCCCTACTTACTGCAAGAAAGCATGGGCATGTACACATGTAACCCCGTATCCCCATCAACACTTTCTGTCCTGTCCCAGGGGGATATTAAAATGTTCTGACAGCATAATTCAACGCAGAAGTAAGTTCCACATACTTCAGTGTGTCTTACACCCAGGTAAGTAGGTCCAGGATTGCAGCTTGAATCCTTTAACTCAATACATTATCCCAGGGGTCACCAACTTTTTTAGACCAGCAGGCACGCCTTGAATTTTGACAAAGTGCTATAGGCACCACTCACAAAATGGCTGCCTTGGTGGCATGGCGTAACACAAAATGGCTACCATGGGGCATGGCATAACACAAAATGAGAGTGCGGTCCTTGTTGCTTCCTCCCCTCTACAGTGGAACTGTGAAACAGACCCAGCAGGCAGCTTCAGTAATGTGCTTCTTCCAGCAATTAAAAACACTTCTGTTTATCCCAGCATATGTGAATTGCTGATCACTGGATCATTTACTGTTTAATTGTGTTTACTGTACAGTTTATTTTTGGGAGTGTAGATTTTTATTTGCTTTAATGAAATTCATAATATTGTTTTAATTATGCTTTGTTACCCAGTGTAAAAGAAAGGAAAAAACCCTAATAAATAAAACATTCAGTCAGCAGCCTGCTAATGGGATCCTTTTTAGTAGCCATGTGCTATTTGTCATCTCTCAAAACAATAGTTGACCCAAAACTTCCTTTGGAGCGCTTATGGGTGGATGGATGTGGGCTGATTCTTTCATTATAAGTCAAATGAGGTGACACAAAAAGAATTGTTTTGAAGGTGACTAGCTTTTCCTTTCAGGTTTAGAGGCCAAGGCTGCCTGTTACCCCCCCTGGTCCGCACTGAGCTTTGTGACAAGATCCTTTTATTCTGCTGAGCCATAATGAAACAAACATAGCTAGAAGGAAGTGAGTCAGGAACCCCGGTCTGCTTCAAGGGAAAGTGTGATTCAATGCTTGCGACATCAGCCTTGCTCCCCAAAGGCTCCACAGGATGCTGCAAAATGAAATGAAATTGTGTAATCCACAGAGACAGCTCACTGTACATCCTAAATCTTCTGATCTTCCCATAGGAGGGGTGCTTCTGCTGAGTACTGTATGTTAGCTGATTTCTTAGAATGAAAACACCCAAAAACTCTGTGAGCGAACTGAGCTGAAGGCGCTGGTGCTGGGCTGCCTGCCCACACTGACAGCTGAGCTAGGAACCACAGGCGTATCAAATTTAAGAAGAGCTCAGCAATGATTTGGCAGAGAACTCCTGAGTCCTGTTTAGTCTATGCTTTCCTCCTCTGCAGCTTGCCAGGGCTAAAGGTATCAGTAAAGGAGATGGACTGACTGGTGGTACTTATAGGCCACTTTTCCACAACAAGCTGGGCTCGGTGTGGCTTGCAGCAAACAAACAAAACCTTCAAAATAGGGAACATTGGAAATACAGAATACAGTAGTATCTCGGTTTTCAAACATTTCCATTGACGAATGTTTCGGTTTTCGAATGCTGTAAACCTGGAAGGAAATGCTTTGGTTTTCAAACACACCTCGGAAATTGAACATGAAACATGGCTTCCGCTGAGTGCAAGATCCTGAGACCTAGCTGTCGGCTATTGAGTTTTCAGTTTTCGAACGTTTCATTACTTGAACCATCTTCTGGAACAGATTACGTTAGAAAACCGAGGTCTGTATACAAAATACATAATAGTAAATTTAAAATAGCAGGAACCAACAATTTAGCAAGAACAGAATAAATTCAATATTACAAAGGAAAAAAAACAATCTAGGTATTATAAATACACACAGAGAGAAAAGTTAACCAACAAAAAAGTTGGTACAGCTCTTTCTGTACTCCAAGGAGCCTGGCTTAAATGCTGTTGAGAGGCAAGGGGTAGAAGACATGCAGCAGGCATGATGACAGGGGAGAAGAAAGTGAGGCTGAAAGGTGGATAAGGCAGCTCCAGAAGGCATGTAGTGAAAGCAAGGCAGCTCTATAATACAATGCAGGGGGAATGGCAGTATCTCAGTGGCCGAGTTTCTGCTTTTCATGCAGAAGGTCCCAGGTTTAATCCCTGGCGTCTTCAGGTAGGGCTGGGAGAGACCCCAGTCTGAAACCTTGGAGAGCTGCTAACAGTCAGTGCATGCAATATTAAGCTAAATGGACCATTCAGTATAAAGCAGCTTTCTATAATCTTATATTTCATTGGAGTCTGTCAATCCATCATATTACCTGGGTGCAACACTTTTCTTAGTGTTATTTATTTAATGCCTTCCTCTGCATTGTCTCTAATATCATACCAGCCACTTGGTAAAATAACTACCATTTTGGAATTGCTGAGATGGAGCAAAAGGAAGTCAGGTAGCACCTTAAAGAAAAAAATGAATTTATGATTGCATCTGATGGAAGCAGAGTCTAGTCCACAAAAGCTTACGCCATTAAAAATGGTTATTGTTTAAGGTTCCACAAGGCTGTAGCTTTTGCTGCAACAGGGAGAAAAAAACAGACGTGGACACACCTCTTGAAATTGAGATGGAGAATGTTGCCGAAAGGGTAGTGAAGGAAATAAAGATCATGAGGAAGAATCATGGGTCCTGAAAGAAGAAGGAAAATAGAGATGTGAAAGTGCATTAAAGGGTCAAAGGGTAAATGCAGCAAAGGCACTGTGGGTGCTTCAACCAGACTTTTAGCAGGCAAAGGAGGGGCAAGCGCTATCTTGCCATTTTCTGTCCTGATATTTGTGTGCATGTATAATTCACCTTGACAAATACCAGATCAAGAAGACTTTATGAGGGTGCACTGCAATGGCATGCTTATTCCTAAGTAGACCCACCCAGTACAAAAGGTAGGGGGTGTTCAAAGCGAATGTATGAAGGGGCAAGGAGGAATCTGCAGGATGAGCCCCACCACCTTGATGATGCTATGTGTGCCAGACACATGTGATCATTGTTGGTCTGAAGGGAACCGTTTTCATGAGGTCAGCTAGGGTTCCTGTCCCCTTTTTGGAAACCCTGTATTTGAGTAAGGCAGCCCCTTCAGTCTAACACCAATCCTGCATGAGCTGGGAAGCAGGTCTGGCACTTGAAGCATTATGGGAGCAGGGCTTGCATCTTCATGTGTTCAAATGAAATTCCCAGAGAGCCAGAGAGAGCCAAGCATTTGTGGGTACTAACTTTCTGTATCTGGAGATTTGATGTGGAAGCAGTCGTCTCTGGCTGTCTGGTAGAGCGCTTAAGCTGTCCCTCCACCATACTTAACTTCTATATTTTTAAATAAATGCAAACATTGCAAAACTCCAATAAAACTCCACAGACCTTCCAAACGAAGTGCTGCACCCCTGGAACTTCTCATCATTTGGAGAAGCAGGGTGAAGCTATAATGGCTTGTTTTGCAGTGTTGTTGTTATGGCGAGCAACACTAAAACAATTTGTACAGAACAGTGCTGCTCCTGCATGGTAGATCCCCAAAGGGCAGGCAGGGCCTGCACTCTGCCCATTTTTCTGAAGAGCCACGGCTGCAACCCAACACAAGATTAGCATGTTTGGAATATAGCCACCCGCAAACACCCTAAGGAGTAAAGAGTGGGCTCACAGTGGAAAGAACTAATCGCCCACTTTGAATACAATAGTATCACTCAACTGTCAAGAATGCAAATGTATTTTAATATGGTACTTTCCAGCTGCTTCTTCACACCTCCCACACAAAAGGAAACCCTGAGTTATGCATCACCCAAAGTGGTTCTGAGTGTCTGCCTAGGAAGTAATACTTTGTATAGGCCACACTGTAACTGCCATGTAACACAAGCAAACAGAATGGACTTTCCCTTCCCAGAAGTGCTGCTGGTTTGTGTGTTTGTGCTGCTGAAGGAAGGAGGGCTCTGCCCAATGTGTGGCAGTGGGGTTGATGGCAGAGGGAGAAAAGGAAGAGGCCTGGCAAGGAAACTTTGCAGTAGCAGGAGTGGATAACCCACGTCACCCTGGGGTCGGGACCCACTGAAAGCTAAGGAAGGAAATGGTAGAAGCGGTCATGAAAGACTTAGTCAAACTGTCTGCCCAAAGGAAATCCCACTACGCAGCAGGCCTGCACTGAACCGCCAACACAATCCTGACCGCAGAGTATCATCAGCAGAAATAAAGTACACTACAGGGGAGGAGCAGGGAAATGAGATCACTGAAGAACAAAGAGTTTGCCGTTGACTCAAATACAAAAAGGCAAGTCATGTGTTGCAGCAGAAAGCCACCATCCATCTAGTAAGGTAGCAATGCCCCTCGCAGATTCTTAAATTTGATTCGGAGGAAAATACCTTTTGACCAGAGATATTGGACAGATTGAGCGTAGCCGTTGATCAAAGATCACCAGTGTTGAAGCAATGATTCTTCAACATCAACTTCGTTGGATTGGTCATGTTGTGCGGATGCCTGATGATCGTCTTCCAAAGCAACTACTCTTTTCCAAACTTAAATATGGAAAGCGTAATGCAGGTGGTCAACAAAAGAGGTTTAAAGACTGCCTCAAGGCAAATCTAAAAAAATGTAGTATAAACATTGACAACTGGGGAACACTGGCCTGCAAGTGCTCCAGTTGGAGAATAGCCTTTACCAAAGGTGTCATGGGCTTTGAAGACACTCAAAGGGACGCAAGGGAGAAACGTGCTAAGAGGAAGGCATGCTTGGCAAATCCACACCGTGATCAACTCCTGCCCGGAAACCAATGTCCCCACTGTGGAAGGACGTGTGGATCCAGAATTGGCCTCCACAGTCACTTACGGATTCATTGTTAAAACCGTGCTTATGGAAGACAATCTTACTCGGCTACGAGTGATCACCAAAGAAGAAGAGCAGTTGATCAAGGCCATCAGAATCAGCATCACAGACGGTATCATATCAGACTACAGGTGAGGATTTGTTTGACTGACTGCTCTACCGCGCAAAAATAATTCCCTGCACATAGAAAACTAGATGTGAAGGGGGAAAGAGTTCTAGTCCAGCCCACTCTTGGACCTGCTGGTTCTAACAAACATTGTTCCTTGACGTTTCATGACTGACATGGTTACCTCACACAATTCTCCCTAGAGTGGCTACGTTTGCACTGGCAAATAAGAGAAAACGCATCACCAAAAAGAAGAGGTTTGCAAAAAACTGCACACATGCTATTTTGTATGTATAGATGCAAATTTAGAAATCATTACTTTAATATAAATAAATAAAGACATCTCACATTATATTGGGAGGAGCCTATTGGGACCAAGTGACCTTTGTGTGGTAGGGATAGATGCATCCATTTCAGTTCTCCCAATTTTTCATTTTCCCAATGTTAAATTCAGTTATCCACATTTCTTCAGCAATTTTTTTTTAAAAAAACCTTCTGAAAAATTGTCAGCAATTTGGTGCAAAATTCCCCCAATAATGCACATTTTTGTATGCAGCTTTCTCTAATGTACACATTTCTGCAAAGCAATTCCCACCAATGTAATGCATTTTTAATGCACACTTTATTATATGCCCTTTTGCACACATTGCTTGCTGGAGAACTGCATTGCAAAATTCAGGGACATGTGAATTTCGAAGGATGGCTGCTTTTCAGTTGGCGTATTGTTTCAGAAAGTGCAGATTTGGTAGGTTCTCTTTCAAATGTGAACTTAACATCAAATTGCTTCCCTATCCCCAGGGCTTTTTTTCAGCTAGAACTCACCGGAACTCAATTCTGGCACTCCTAATTAACATATTAGGAACCATGTAATACATTAGGGTAAAGAGATTCCGATCCTCCCTCTAGTTATAAACCTACATTCAAAAAAAGACAAAGTAGGTATTTTATCCAATCATGCACACTGCAGGTGGGTTCTGAAGGGGTTATTTATATGAAGCTTTCAAGCTTAAGGAGTTCTTAGTACACTTTACACTAATTATAGAGAAAAATAAACACCATCTCATAAAGAGAAAGAAAGGATATAAGGTTCCTGAGAGGCCTGAAAATAGGCTGCGGAAAAATAGGCTTATTTGGTTTCTTTTTCTTTCGAACCAAAACACCCGAACTTTCTCGGTTCAGACTGACATAACCCAGAAAAACTGGGGAAAGGACAGTAGGAAGGGAGATGTCAGAGCCACTCATTTTTTTCCGCCCAACAACCCCTGGCTACAGAGAATGCCTGTTTCTCACTTTAAGTCCCACAGACTTCCAGGAAGGAGTAGTGAGCTAAGCTGAACTGCTATTCCCAGGAACAACTGAGGGGGTGGCAGGGATAGAACATGACTATGTTCTTGGAAACCCTGGGGGGGAGGACCTATCACAGAGCTGTACAAATTCCCTTTCCCCTCCCTAAACTAACTGGACTGAAACATCAAGCCTGCTCAATTTGACCAAATAAACACACACACATTTTGGAGCAGATAGTGGAGATAAGCCGATGAAATAAACAATGCTCTGGAAGCTTTATCCAGAGCCATGTCAGACCTACAGATCCACTGAGAAATACATTAAAGTAAAGGTAAAGGTACCCCTGCCCGTACAGGCCAGTCTTGACAGACTCTAGGGTTGTGCGCCCATCTCACTTAAGAGGCCGGGGGCCAGCACTCTCCGGAGACACTTCCGGGTCATGTGGCCAGCGTGATGAAGCTGCTCTGGCGAGCCGGCACCAGCGCAGCACACGGAAACGCCGTTTACCTTCCCGCTATAAAGCGGTACCTATTTATCTACTTGCACTTAAGGGTGCTTTCGAACTGCTAGGTGGGCAGGAGCTGGGACCGAAAGACGGGAGCTCACCCCGCCGCGGGGATTTGAACCGCCGACCATGTGATCAGCAAGTCCTAGGCACTGAGGTTTTACCCACAGCGCCACCCGCGTCCCTGAGCAATACATTAAATGTATATAAATATATATATATATTAGAAAACAGCTTGTGGTGGCTTTTTATTGGGCACATCTGTTAAGTAAACCACGACTTAGGCTGCAATCCTAACCCCACTTCTGAGTAGACATGGTTAGGATTGCACTGTTGGTAATTAACTCTTGAATATATATATATATATATATATATATATATATATATATATATAATGTGTGTGTGTGTGTGTGTGTGTGTCTTTTTTTAACCATTAAATCAGAAACAAAAAGTCAGGAGGCCATGGATCATGATGTTTATTAACACACTTAACTACAAAAATATATAACCATAGGTCACTTTTCTAGTCTTAAATTCAGTTCTGCACATTTCCACATCACTATGGTTTTAAAAAGGCCCTCCTGAAAATCCACCAGTATTTTAGGGCAAATTTATCCCAATACACACATTTTATATGCAATTTTTTCTAATATAAACATTTTTCCTAAGCATATTTTATCTAATATAATGCATTTTATGTTCCATCCCCCAATACATTATATACACTTTTTTTGGGCACACTTTAACTTAGTATATGCATTTTGTACAGATTACTTGGCTGGAGAAGTGTACTGCAAAATTCCGGGAATGCAGATTTTCAAATGTGAACTGAACTGAATTTCTCCCCTTCCACATATATTTCAGAAAGTTCAAAATAGTTTGTACTATTGTAGTTTGCTTGCCATGCATCTGGGCACCTCTTTAGTTATCATAACCAAATGATGGTTCCTGAAAGCAAGCAGCAGGTTTTTGTCTTTGCTTGGATACAAGTCAGTAGCATTTTGAATCAAGATGGCGGATGGAACCTTTTAAATCTGTATAGTACTGTTTTTTCATTTGTTTCTTAGAATTCCCAAAGCAATACTGGAGTCATTCTTTCAATGCTAGCTATTTTCCATTGTTCCAGTATTAAGTACATACTGATCTAGCACTGCTAGCACAGTGTTCTTCTGAGTTCACTATCTGATTTACTGTGAATGGGCCTAGCACAGAAAGCAATGCCAGATCAGAGACTGGGATCTTGCATTCGAAGATTTCTTTCTTTCTTTCTTCCTTCCTTCCCTTTTAAAAAGAAAAAAAAATGTTTTAAGTCCTTGTAGATTTACAGAGAAGTACAGGTAATAATAAAATAGCAAGTAAGCTCACAAATTCTTCTCGTTACATATTGAACCTACATGCATTTCAAAAGGGCCAAACAATAACCCAGCAAGAAAGATGAGCAAATGAGATTTTTTTAACACACTAGGAGCTCAAAATAAAAAAGGAATCATGAAAAACAAGGAACTACAAAAAGGAAAGGAAAGCTGCTGACATAAATTATCATGTAAGGGCTACTCTTTCTCCCTCTTCGCTTTGCCCCAATTGATTTAGGTGTCCCAGGACATGAGAACAGAAATTTGGTAGAATGCACATAATTTAAAAAAGAATCATCAAATTTCAGTTTAGTGGATCCCTTGATTTGTGAGGAAATCTTATTTTGTATTAACACTTACCAGTCCTTATCCTCTGGTGTGGTCCCCACCAGCAACACAACTGGGCACAGTTCTATGCTGGAGGCCTTCAGCAATATGTAATATTGGGGTGGGGTGATAGGAGACAGGCAGGCGTAAGTCTAAAGGAGTTAGAAGGTGAAATATACTCGGAGTCAAGAGTGGATTTCATGCTCTTTATTCAGCTCATAGTGGTGAGGAGGAATGGAAGTTCCCCCAAAATGTCTGCTTTATATACTGTATTTTTCGCCCCATAGGATGCACCGCCCTATAGGATGCACCTAGGGTTTTTTTTGTGTGTGGGGGGGGGGAATAAAGGGAAAAAAAATATTTCCCCCCCAGGCACGGGGTTGGCGCGGGGGAAGCCTGAGCTTCCCCCGACCCCAGCCGCCAGAACAGCCTGCTATCTGCAAGCCTAGGGAGCCGCGCCGATCTCCCCAGGCTTGTGGACAGCTGTGCGAAGCCCGGGCGCGCTGAAGAGCGCCCGAGGCTTCGAAATGCAGGCAGCTCTGCGCAACCCTCCGGAGCCCGGTGTGGCTTGGCGCCGGGCTCCGGAGGGTCGCGCAGAGCTGTGTGGACCCCGGGAGGGCGGGCAGCTCTGTGCGACCTTCCGAAGGCCGGCGCGGCTTGGCGCTGGGCTCCGCAGGGTCGCGCAGAGCTGCGCGGACCCCAGGAGCGCAGGCAGCCCTGCGCGACCCTCCGGAGTCCGGCGCGGCTTGGCCTCTCGCTCTCGCTCTCCAGGCTTCAGCGAAAGCCTGTATTCGCCCCATAGGACGCACCCACATTTCCCCTTCATTTTTGGAGGGGAAAAAGTGCGTCCTATAGGGTGAAAAATACGGTACATTATTTACACAATGGACCCCACGTGATTGGCTAATTCCGGGATTCACCTGTAGGCCAATCCGGTTGCGGATTCACTTCCACCTGGAGCTGGATTGGGTGGCTCCTGTGGACCAATCTGACTGTTGCATTCTGGATCCTATTGTTCTAGGACCAATCAGACTGCTGCATTCTGAATCTTCCTGTTCTAGGACCAATCAGACTGCTGCATTTTGGATCCTATTCAACTCAGTACATAACAGAAGGCCCCATGGGTGCCCCTAAAATCAGCCGTGATCTGTGGGGTGGCAAAGAGAAGTCTTGGGGTTTGGGAGGTGTAGTGGAGAGAGGGCCCAGTTCCCTCAGGACAGTCTGATCTGCAGAAGGGCTGAGAAGCAGATGGTACCGGGGATGCTTAAAGGTTCTCACCTCATCTCTCTGCTGAGGCTGATGACAGCAGAACCAGCAGCTAATCTTCTGCAGATCACCGAAATGTCCTGAAATAGCTCAACCCCAAAAGTGACAACGACCAAGGCTATCAGCCTCTGATTGGCCAGACCTTTTGGCTGGTGTAAATTGTCATTACTTCACTGACACGGCAAAGTGATAATAAATTTAACCAGCACAGATATCTGAGCCATTAACTTTAATTAGAACAGGCTGGCTAGGACTCAAGTCTACATAAATATTCTTGCCATTCAAAAGCTTAGGTTTGCATTGACACAGGTCTCTATATTTAATGTACAGTACTCTAAGTGAAGCAATCAAAATAGATCCCCAAATAGACATGCAACTCTGCAGTTAATGAAGGATATAGATGGCTTTCTTAGAATCGCAGACAGAAAGATTTATGGGAAGAAGCCACAGAAGGGAAGCAAGCAAGTCACTGTGCTTACTTTTTTCAAGCCACACACATATGAACCATGTCCCAAAAGTTTGGATGAAATACTGGAGAGCGATCAAAACATAAAGCTTCAGAGATTATCGGTAATGCTGGAGGAATTAGTGACCACATAGATATTCAGGGAAACAACTGTACTTGGCAGAATTACTGTCAGTATGGAGGACGCTTATCTGTATCCAGAGGCCTGGGTCAGTAGCTCCCCCAATAGGTTTGCAAGATAATTGCAAAAGCTGGAAGTTCTCTAAATTTCCAAGATCTACCCTCACAGTTTTGTGACACTCTAGATGGCCTGATAAAGGCATTACACTAATATGGATTTTGGAGATTTTCTTATGGGCCAACTGAGTTACATTTATATTTACATTCACAGTTGTGTTGAACCAAAGATGAACTCCTTGCTGCGGTGTCCATCCCGCACATGTAAAAGGCTAGGAGACCTGGCAGTCTGGTAAGTCTACACCTTTCTTAATGAAGCACTAGAATTGATCACTCTGTTGTCTTTGGCACCTCCCCCTTTTTGGGCATACCTGCACCCAGCCACTCCCATGAACCTTCCTCTTGGTCTATGGTTTAGAACACCCAGACAGTACAATACAGAGTCTCTCTTGGCCTTCTTTGTAAAATTGGCATGTAGGTCACATCAAAGCTTAGATCCTCTAGAGCAGGGATGGAGGACATGTGGCCCTCCAGATGTTGCTGAGACTCCATCAGCCCCAGCCAGCATGGATAATGGTCAGGGATGATGCGAATTACAGTCTAACATCTGGAGGGCCACAGGTTCCCCATTCCTGCTCAGGACAAAGGCTAAAGTAAGGTTAGCCAAAGCGGTGTCTTTTACTTTTACTTACTAGGTGTGCGTAGTACAGCCCCCATCAACCCCAGCAAGCAAGGTCAATGCTCAGGGATAATACTAGTTGTAGTCCACAATATCAGGAGGAAACGACATGCTGTGAAGTCACTTGTTGATGCACATCACCATTTAAGCCATGCAGTGTGAATTTGCTGGGCATTGGGGCTGGCTGTGCCAGAAGAGGAACAGAAGAGTTGCAGCTGCTGGCCAAACATGTATGAAACCAAACAATCACAATTCAAGGGCTGCAACCCTAACTCCTAGCAGCACAAATGCTTTAATATTTCTGAGTCCTTAAATTAATCTGTGATTTCATGTGGATAGTGATGCATAGTTGCCTACCCTGGGGGTAAGACCAGAACCTGCCTGCAGCTGCTGCCTGGTGGATCTCCCATCTCCCTATACCTGCTGGACCTATGGCCTCTTGGGGGACTTCCAGACCAGGACTTGCCTGCAAGTGTGCAAGTAGGGTAGGGACCAGACCCCTGGGTAGGCAGGCAGCATTGGAAACACCTGCTGCCCCAGCTAGGCATGCATTAGTTGCTAGGGCAGCTCTATAAAGCCTACCTGCCCTTTATTGTCCCTTTGGGGGCAGCACTTTGGAGAGTGTTAAGCACTGAGAAGAGATTAGTACTATACAACAAATCTTGGAAAGTGGTCCTACGTGTTGTACCACTATCTTCTCTCTCTCTATTTTATGGAAATTTATGCATTTACTAAAACAGCATGGCCAAACGTTCCTTTAAATTAAGGTGTGTAGGCACCGTGATCTTAGCTTTCCATGAAGGATGAATCACATCATTTCCAGGGATTACTTCATTGCACATCCACCCTACTTAATGCCCTTGTGGGAGGTGTCTGGAATCTGACTGATTTATCGCTTTTATTTCCTTTGATGCAAGGAAATGCTGGGGGAATGTTACCATGCAAAATGGCTTTTATTTAGTTCATTTCCTATTTATATGGGTCAGTTCCCAATAGTTCCTATGTTTCCCGTCTTTGAGGAATACCTGAACGTAGCAGCTGTGAGAGATTGCTCGTGTCCTGCATGTAGAAACCAGATCACCGAGAACTGATCCATACAGCTTGAGAGGAATTGTGGAATTAATAAAAAAAGTGAGAAGTAAATGGAGGTCAAAACCAAGACCTCTTCAACCACAAGTTGAAAACGGCTGCAGGGCCATATCTTTGAGCCTGTCCCTTGTCACACAGTTTTTTCTGGAATAGGGAACTTTAGGTTTGAGGGCCAATCAAGATATAGTACCAACTTCTGCCTACCAAACTACCAATCATGACACAATGCCAGCCACTTTTACTATCCAGAAGCTACCCAAAGTCTGTATACATGAAAACTTTCACTGCCCTCTTAAAACCATACAGCAGTGATGGGGGAACTGTGGTCCTCCAGATGTTTCCGAACTACAACTCCCATCATCCCTGATCACAGGCCCTGCTGACTGAGGACAATGGGAGTTGGAGTGCCACAGGTTCTCCATCTCTACCAAGAGGAAGTGCATCCAGCAGATTGATTTGGGGAGTATTTCTCAATATTCAGATCCAAGTAAATATTTGTGAGAGGATGATGATCAGCAGTTAATTCACTAAGGCTGTATTCATCTCATTGTAACTGCTTACAGCACAACCACACATTAGCCGTTTTCTCGCAGCACATGGATTGAAAATGATTGTTAAGGTTTCATACTACCCAGAGACATGCTGGGGCAAAGAAACATTCAAACTATTGCTGTTGCTAACTCTGAAGGTATGTTGCCTACACAGCAGGTTTCTAAGAAAAGGTGTGGATGCTAACGCATCATTTGCAAAGTGCTATTTTAACCCGTGTTCCTACATGCTCTAGAAACCTATTTCTCCAGTTAAAGGAAGCCTTTACCCCTGGAAGTATAGCGACACAGAAATGATTGCTGTGGGTTCCATCATATAGAGTAATTCCTTTAAAACTATGCTAGGAATAGAAGTTCCTAATAGTAACCCGAAGTTCACAGCAGTTAGGCTTGGGACTGGGAGCTTTTGTAAATTTTTCCTCTTGCTGCTGCTTTCTCACTGATGCAGGGACAATAAAAGGAGTATTTATAATCCCTCCAGGCTGGCTTGTCTTTCACATGAAGCCCCTGTGACTTGTCCTTCCATGTTTTACAAAGGAGAAGAGAAACCAAAGAGAGGGAGGCACTGACTGCAATTTCAAGCTTTTCTATTAGGGATCAAGTTTAACTGGATCGCTGCCCATAACCTGTTCTCTAAAATGGTAAAGCGATTGCTTTAGCACATAGAAATACCTTGCATTCCCAACCTCCGCCCAGAAACATCTAGCCTGCTGGAGTAGTTTCTAGCAAGTATGAAGGTTATCAGAAAATAGGTATGTTAGGCTAGAGCTGTTCCTTCTATTATTATCTTGGTCAAGGGACGGAGCAGGCATTTTAGCAGGCCATTTTCTCTGAGCATGGCTGAGGTTGGAAAGCCCACAACCAAACCCAGGGGACATTGTGGAGAACAGCAGCAACCATCTTGCTCCATTATTTAGATGGGGATGGGAAGAAGGCAGGCAGGGATGTACTGAAAGGGAGCCAGTCTCCCCTAAGATTGGTGGCAGCAGCAAGAGAGATAATAATAAAAAAGTAGCAGCTGTCATAGTCAAAGTTAACTGACGAAAGGATCCAGCTACCAACTGCACTGTCTTGCTGGATGTGTCTTGGGAGCAGAGCTTTGCTATGGCGGAAGGAGCTGAGCCAAGAGCTTCTGTCTGAAGTGTGAGGAACATCTGGCCCTCCAGATGTTGCCAAAAGCATGGCCAATGGATAGGGGTGATGGGAGTTGTAGTTCAACATCTGGAGGGCCAAAGGTTCATCACACCAGCTCTAGTTCTACCATTTTATAGTATTTATGAATGGTGCTCTTCACAGCGCAGGTGGCATTCCTTCCGGATCTTACAATATTAATTACATATTGGACTGTTTTGACATCCCGCCATGTTCTGCACCTTGAAAAATATTTCTGGAGCCCTTGAGAACAGATATGGCTGTACCTTTTCCATAAACAATTCAAGAAAAAAACCCAAGATTATTTGTTTAAAATATTTATATCCCATTGAAGCAAGTAACACCACTTCGTAAAATAGTACCTCAGTGAAATAAGAACGATGCTTAAAAATTGCAACATAGACGGCATCCGGCAGCAGCACCTCAGAGGCAAATCATCAAAAGTGTGCCATTATCCAGATGTCTGTGATTTAATCTAGACCGGCCAGGTTAATTACATACCAGCCCCTGCACATCGCAGATGACATAAATGGTGGTGTGTGGCTTAGAGGCCTCTGCAGATGCTATGCCTTTCCTGGGATGTGTCAGCTTCTTCCCACCCTAAATCAGTAGGTAGGGGAGGGAGTAGTCTAGAGGAAACGATCTGCGCGTGAAAGGACACACAAGGTGATGGCAGATGTGGCAACTTCTAGCCACCTTAAAATGCCCATTGCACCTGATCACAGTACAGTGGTGCCTCGCAAGACGAAATTAATCCATTCCGCGATTCTCTTCGTCTAGCGGTTTTTTCGTCTTGCGAAGCAAGCCCATTGACGGCTTAGCGGATTAGCGCTATTAGCGGTCTAGCGGCTTTTAGCGATCAGCTGAGAGGCGGCTTATCAGTGGAACAGCTGATAAGCGGCTTAGCGGCTTAGGAAAGGGGGGGGGAAGCGAAAAAAACTTGCAGGAACTCGCAAGATTTTTTCATCTTGCGAAGCAACCCCATAGAGAACTTCGTTTAGCGAAGCGCCTCCAAAACGGAAAACCCTTTCGTCTAGCGGGTTTTCCGTCTTGCGAGGCGTTCGTCTTGCGGGGCACCACTGTATATGTGACTTGTGCCTAGGCTGTTGCCTATTTGTGGCTATAATTATGGAACAAACAAACAAAACAAAAACCCCACCTACTGGTTCCACACACCCTCATTTCAAACATCAACTACCATACCTCCTCATTACAAAGAATAATACAACAAACAAGGGTTAAAGGCTAAACCAGCTCTCACCAAAACATTATTTATGGCTAGGGCTGCTGAAAAGTTGGTACCAGTGGAATTGATGTGCCAGCCCCACAGCCCAGGCACATGTATTGTCTGGTACTGACATGTACTGTATGTGTCATACAGCTCATCACTAGGAAGCAGTGAATCTGCTTCCTAATATTCCTATGCATTCTTGATCCAAACTTTCCATACAGAGGATTTCCCTTTAATGAGAGCTGCCCCACATAGCACCCCTTCCACAAAAAAAGCAGATTATCCTGGGTGCTGGAACCTGGACCATTGTTTTTTCTTTAGAATATGCTGTCCTTTTCTGTAGGGCCACAATCTTCCCCCAAACACCGACTGGCATAGATCCCCTGCTTCTTTCAGCATTTACGGGCTGAATTATATTTCCAAGCAGATTTGTTTCTATTCTCAGAAACGTTGGCTGTTGTGTAAACAGGGGTTGCTTAAGGTTGTAGAGAGAAAAAGGTTCTGTTGCTCAAGAGCTCTCACTCTTGCATCTGCATGGGAGATGGAAGCCTTTTAAATGTGTTTGTGGAAGGGGGGCTATTGTTTTGTTGTTTTTAACTGTTTATTTGTCTGTTTTCTCTTGTATTTTTTTTCTCTTGTGAGATCTTTTGATGAAGGGCGGTGTATAAATTTATTAAAATAAATAGATAAATAAATAAAAATTTCTGTTATCTTGCATTCAACTGAAAGCCAGCGAGGAAGGGCTCCAAAAAGTCAAGATGAAAGCAACAGACATATTGCTACTGCTGGGGCAAACAGTTCTAGTTCCACAATTACGCATGTCTAAGAAACAAATAGAGAGGAGTCTGAGGAAGGCTGCATGCCTGTTCTGTACTTCTTGCAAGAATCCGCTCTCTCCAAAGCCCAGGGCTATTGGGGCCTAGCACAGTGGAATATACTGCATACTGAATAACTGTTTAAGTTGCACATAGCAACTGCAACATTTGCAGAACACTCAGTCAGGCACTGGTGTGAACCAATCAGTCAACATGCTAACAGGCAGCTGACTCTTCTCTGCCAATTACAAATATATCAGGCTATGTGGACGTATAGAACAATGGATGCCAACCTTTTTGGGCCCAGGGGCACATTTGGAATTTTGAGAGAATGTCACAAAATGGCTGCCATGAACCGGACATAAAACTGGGATTTCTGGTAGGCCTATATAACAAAGCATAAACTGATTGGTTGACCTGAGACAGGATGGTTCAGATCCACACTTAATCATGATGTTCATTGGTTGTTTTGATGCCAGTCATCACCTCTCAGCCTAATGTACCCCACAGGATTGAATGTGAGGGTGTAATGGGGAGGGGCATAACCATTATGCTACCTTGAGCTGCTTTGAGGGCTATTATTATTATTATTATAAATACAAAGCAATACAATACTCAGCATCTCAGATTACACAACATTTTCTAAGTTTAAATATCATGAGTTCTTCCTAAACTCCCACTTCTTTCTCTCACACACTGCTGGGCTGGGGCTTTCTCGGTTCCTCATTTATGCTTGGCTGCTGACCTTTTGCTCTCTTCAGTGATAGCTGCTGCCTTTCCTGATGCATCATCCAGTCCGTTTCACAGACATATGCTGCCACATGGCTGTGCACAGCTAAGGGGAGGATGGAATGGGGAGAACATGGCACTCCTTTCCACAAATATTTTCTGTTTTTAATTATTCTGCTGCCAAAACACTCTGTTTAATTATTGATTTGCTAAACTAGCTTTTATTTAATGATGCTCTGTGGTGATGTGCTGTATCAGAGGAAATAACAAACAGAATATCTCATACCATAAAATGGTTTCGCCACAAAGTCAACACTGGCTTCGGGTAGAATGTGTGAGCGAGTGAGGGAACTGGGGTGAATATTGGGTGAACAAGTGGATCAGACGATAAAATAGGCTCTGAAAGCTTGACCAACACTCACCATTTACCCAATGTTGGTTGTAGTTTTTTGGGCTCTATTGACAAGAGACCATTGTAACTTAGTGAAAAACACACACTTTGCATTCGTAAGGTCTTGGCTTCAGTTGGTCACTGGGCTACACCATCATAGTCTGCACCACATCACTGCCATCCCTGCCAGGATTCCCCCTGTTGGAAACCTTTTCAACCTGAGGACCACATGTCTTTGTAGACAACCTTCCAGGAACCATAGGCAGTGGTAGGTGGGGCCAATGCCAAAGGGAAGTGAGGCCAAAGCCACATACAGACCCTATTCACACACCCTAATCTCTCTCTCCCCACCCTCTCTGTGACAGCTTGTAATGTGACGGCTGAAGCAAGGATTCCCCAAAACTAAAATTAGTGTGTAGTAACATCTCTAGACAACAGGCTGGTATCAGACAGTCCCAGTCTATGTAACAGTTGTGAATAATAAAGACTGATGCAATGCCTTAGAGACAGACATTGCAGGTAGGCTACCACCAGCAGCTATTAATTAACTGATGGTGATGAGGATGATGATAATGATAATAATAATGATAATAATAATAATAATAATAATAATAATAATAATTTATTTATTTATACCCTGCCCACCTGGCTGGGTTTCCCCAGCCACTCTGGGCAGCTCCAAACAGAATATTAAAAACACAATAAAACATCAAACATTATACATTAATTTTATATACTGCCTTTCATCCAAAGATCACAGGGCAGTCCATAACATAAAAAATGAAAGCAAAATGAAAACATATACTAAAACAAGAAAAGTAATAAACCAATACCCCCCTCCAAAGCACACACATTTAAAAGTATATAGAATGTTAACTAGCCAAAGGCCCGGTTAAAGAAACATTTTCATCTGACACCTAAAGCTATATAATGAAGGTGCCAGGCGAGCCTCCCTTGGGAAAGCATTCCACAAACGGGAATCCACTGCAGAAAAGGCCCGTTCTCGTGCTGCCACTCTCTGGACCTCACGTGGAGGAGGCACACAAAGAAGGGCCTCAGATAGTGATCGCTGGCTCTGGGTTGGTCTATATGGGGAGAATTGTAGGTAATTGCATCCTTTCAGTGTACACAAAGCTAGTAAAGGATGCAGGTGGCGCTGTGGTCTAAACTGCTGAGCCTCTTGGGCTTGCTGATCGGAAGGTCAGTGGTTCAAATATGCGTGACGGCATGAGCTCCCATTGCTCTGTCCCAGCTCCTGCCAACCTAGCAGTTCAAAAGCATACCAGTGCAAGTAGATAAATAGGTACCACTGCGGTGGGAAGGTAAATGGCGTTTCCGTGCGCTCTGGCACTCGTCACGGTCCTCCATGCACCAGTAGCAGTTTAGTCATGCTGGCCACATGACCTGGAAAACTTTCTGTGGACAAACGCCGGCTCCCTCAGCCTGAAAGCGAGATGAGTGCTGTATATGGTAGCTGGCAGGGCAGACATGGATTCAAATCCTTAGTTGACCATAAAACCCACTGGATATTATCTGGTCACTCCCCAACTCTTAACCTAACTTACTTCACAGGATTGCTGCAAGAATGAAATTCCCCTAAGGAAGGGGAAGAGAGCGATTTAAGGTAGAAATATAATTTTTGTAGCCGGTGATGTATTTTATCATGTGCAGCATAAAAAAAGCTAAAAGGCCCCTAAAGCCTGTGACACGACTGACAAGGTTTGTTGGTGCTTGTATTCCAACTGCAATATGTGCCTTGTTTGTGTTTGTTTATATGATTCATATAAGCAGGAGGTACCTCTGTTTTCGAGCGTCTCGGCAGCCAAACGTTTCAGTTTTCGAACACCGAAAACCTGGAAGTAATTGCTTCCGTTTTCGAACGTGCCTGAGAAATCGAATGGCTTCTGCTGTGTGTTTTTCAGTTTTTCCAATTGAACTTGCAATCAGCCCTTTGTGCCTTGGTTTTCGAACAATTCAGAATTCTGGAATGGATTACGTTCGAGAACCAAGGTACCACTATATCGGAAAAGGATGTAGACATTCTCAGTATTGTGTGTAGACATTCTCAGTATTGTGAGATGCAGTGACTTGCATTTTCCTGCTGTGGTCTTCTCACTGCTGTCAAGAGAGAGAGAAAATGCTTTAAAAAGTTGTGGCAAGAGGGCCACTCTAAATTCCCCTTTTGGTTTTATCTTAATGTCAAAAACAACACTGGAAGCCAACACAGGCTAAGAATATTTTGCTAAAGGTTGTGTTTTTAGCACTGGCAGGAACAAAATCTGAACAGCTGACAATGATTCATGCAGTAATTGTTAAAACTACATGTGGTTGTGTGGAGGGTTTCAGAATAAGTTTGAATCACAATTGCTCTTAGGGCAGTGGAAAAGTATTTGGTCCAAATAACGGGAGAAATCAGTCTGTCCTGGACAACTTTTTGTTATGGAGCAGCAAACAATAATTGTTGTTAAAAACAGTTACCCACAGTTTACCTGTCATATTGCATCAGGCCTACTTACCCATCACATGTAGCCTAAGATGTAGTGAGAGTCATAACCCAACTCCCTGCTCTAAAAAAGAATAATCTAATACAAATCAGACAACAGTTTAGTGCACCATTATACTTGACAAAGAGCAAAACTATCAACCTCAATTAAAAAAACCCAAACTGAAGTCAAGGTATTTGCTCCATTCACTTCTTTGGAGGAAGTGTCAATTTCACTTCTGGGAAAGAAACTTGCCTCACATAGAATGCAGAAGGATCAGAGAAATATTTCTTGGAAAATAAAACACAGATGTCTAGTTTGCTCCCCCCCCCCTGGAAAAACAAATAAACAGCAGACGATCTTATGATTCACTACTTATGGCCCATTATCGCAATCACCTCAGCACTGTATGGGAAGAAGGTCTGCAGCAATTCACAGCCTATGGAAAGTAGCTAAGCCCACCTGCAGGTCTGCTCACACTTAACCAGCTTTCATACATTGAATCATGTCGAACAGGTTGCCTCTCGACTACTTTAGCATATGGCAGCGAGATGAAAAAGCTTGCCCATGTTGGCTGCCAATCCATGCCAAGCAGATGATGCATACAGGCTTCAGATTTGGCACATTCATCTTTGGAGTGGCAGAAAAAAAGCTTAATCCTGTGCATGGTGATATGTGCCCACAACTGGGTCTCTCCCATGATCACCAACCATGTGGTGAGGTGGCAAGGAGAAGTGGCCCTTATTCAACATGTGCAGTTTATGTTGGCTACTATTACTGATCTCGTTTGTTACACTGGCCATCTTCCAAGGAGCTCAAGGGAAAAGGCCCAGTATTATTCCCCTTTCACGCTCAGCAATTATGCGAGGTAGGTCAAGGTGCCAAGCAGTGGACTTATTGGCTGAAGGAGGATTTGACTCTCCGGTCCAACCAAATGCTCTATCCACTCCACCAAATTGGTTGGCTATACCTATCTGTGCCTGAAAGCTGTGCTCCCAAGACGACTTCACATATACAGAGATTTAAGACTTTTCTCTTACTCAGCCTGCAAACAGAGTTTGGTGATCCGTGTTGTGAGTCTCCACCATTTTTTGGGGAGATGGAAGGTAAAGGCAAAGGCAATCACAAACATTGCACGGGCTTCAATCAGATTGTGGTTTCATTTCTAGTTTCATTTCATTTCAGAATGGATGGCTCTGTAACAGATCACAGAGCAGCCCCTTCTCCACATCAGGGTCTTCCTGGAGCGAATCACCATGGGCCTGTAGTTGGAATTGCTGCGCCACCTCCTGGTACTCTGGCAAAGCCCATGTTATTTCCAGACACTTTTCCAGGAAAGCTGAAATTGTCAGATGCAGTGCATTGTCCCCAAAGAAACCTAACCACCACCAGCCTCAGGGGGAAAAACAAAACCCAGCCCTCTGCAAATTTCATTTAAGGAAAACACTCCCACCCCCTCCTTGCTGAGGCTCCAAGGAATTGAAAACATGTGCCAACTGACTAGGAATGAGTTCTATTAAATTATGATACAATTATGTAAAATGAGGAAAGCAGTAATATTACCTGCCCGCAGCTTTATGAAGCAATTAGAAACTCTCTAGTGAACTGGTTGTCAAATGGCAGACTTTCCATGGTGGAACCTCCCCTCTTGGGAGAAGTCTTTGGCCTGGGTGTCACTGGCCCCTTGGAGCCTGCCACGTTAATATGTTCTCAGACGCTTCTGAGATTAAGTGTTTTGCTAAACGTGTATTAGATGCTGTGGCACACACTGTGCCGAAGAAGGCATGCTTCCTGTACCAGGACACTTTGGCAAAGAAACTCATGCAAAAGAAAATGGCAATTTTCTCCCCTCATGTCCTAAAGAGGAGGTCAGCACATGCCATGTGATCTTAAAGATCACTGGCTCAATAACTGTAACACAAACTTTTATAAAAGGAGACAAAATGGGAAGGTAAGCATAGGCATATAGCAGCATGGACCAGTTGGACTTGGGTTCAATTTCCCTCTTAGCCATGAGCTTGCTGGGCAGTCTTAGGCCAGTTTCTTCAGCATTGTGCCCAACTGTAAATTAGGACTAAATGGTCATCGACCTCTGAAGACTGTTGCCAGGAAAGAATGAGATTAATAATTGCAATTCAGGTTGCTTTCTCAAAATGCTTAAGAAGTTAGGAACACCGATATAATGCTGGGATAGCTCAGCCAGTACAGCAGGAGACTCTTAATCTCAGCGTTGTGTATTCAAGCCCTGCGTTGGTCAAATAATTCCTGCATTGCAGGGGTTTGGACTAGATGACCCTCATGGTCCCTTCCAACTGTACAATCCTATGCTGAGTCAGTCCAGCTGAGTACCATTTTGCACAACGAAGCCTAAAAGGCACACTGAAAAATACAGCTGTAACATGTTTAATGAGTGTGGTGGAGTCTTCTTCCTTGGAGGTCTTTAAGCAGAGGCTTGACAACCATATGTCAGGAGTGCTCTGATGGTGTTTCCTGCTTGGCAGGGGGTTGGACTCGATGGCCCTTGTGGTCTCTCCCAACTCTATGATTCTATGATTCTATGATACATCAGAGTGTGAAATTATAAAGCTGATGGACAGAATAGTTAGCGTACCTCTCAACAATCCTACAGGAGCATGCCATGTTTAGTGTGTGCTCGCTAGTTGTGTGGCCTGAAAATCCTCTCTTAAGAAACCTGAACAAGTGTGTATATATATATATATATATATATATATATATATATATATATATATATCGGGGTTACAGCTAATAAGGGCCTGTCCTCAAGAATATTCACTGAAATGTTGCCTCTTAGTCCACTTCAGTCATTCTAATTGTGTGAATAAGATAGGTAAGGCGGCAGGATCTACCTGTTCTTTCAAAGATGACCGGAAAGGAATTCCTGTCTGTGCTTAGAGGCTGCAAAAAGACTCCCAACTTACCCCATACAAAAGATGTAGGGAAACAGTAGAGTTCCTGCTTGTATACACATGGAAGAAACAGGTATCCTTTCCCTTAACAAACTTTAGCCCACAGTAGGGTGGTATAGCATAAGGGGCACTTAACCAGTCACATGACCTTAAAAATGCACACTGGAGGGCAGTTTTTATGGATGCAAGGATGTAACCAGCATTTACTAAATCCAGAATAACCAGGATGATCTTATGACTACCCTCCTTTAAGTTTCTGTCCAGATGTTTAGTCAAACCAGAGTAAACTGCAAAACCTAACTTTTGAGTAGAAGCCACAGGACATTTTTCTTTCTTTTTCCCATTTGTGGCTTCTGTTCGTATTCGGTCCGAAATCCTCTAGCTGGTTCCATTTAGGGAAGAAGCTTGACTATTGATACATGCACTTTTGTCCTTTCTTTCAGCAAATTCATCTCCTGTTTCTCCAGACATTCCTCCTGGATGAGTAATTTTCCCCTACCAAAAACCCTGGATAAACAAGTCTGGACTTGGATCTGAACTAGAGGCAGAGGTCTAAATTTGGTTCAAATTCACTGAGGTCAAAATCTCGTAAGTTAACATGCCAGCTCATTCTGGGCTGGGTCAGACATTTTGCTGCAAACCCAAATGTTCTGCCCTGGCGTCTGCTGCCACATTCCAGTGGAACCTGGGGGCAAGCACACTTCTTGCATCACACACAGCATAATGTTTGCCTGCCAAGTAACTGCTTTGGTTGTCTTGCCCTGCATGGTTGGGCTTGCCCTGTACTTATATATTTCTGGTAGACTCCAGATTAAAAGATCAAGAGGAACAGGAGCAAGTTTTCACCCAGTCTTCATAAGCAACCTGTGTGCTTCACTCCCCAAAGATGCAGTGATGGGCAACCAACCTGGATGTCTTAAAATGAGATTTCCACAAATTCATGGAGGATAAGGAGGTTAGAAGGGTATGTTCTGCATCTGCTGTTGCAAGTAGTATGCCTCTGCACACTAGTTGCTGGGAATTCCAAGTGGGGAGAGTCCTGTTTCACTCACGCCCTGCTTGCGAGTTTCCCATAGGCATCAAGCTGGCCACCTTGAGAACAGGGGGCTGGACTAGATGGGCCTTTGACTTGGCCCAGCAAGGTTCTTCTTACATTCATTGGAAGGTTCAATCAATTTAAGGTCTTCACATATGAAAACTTGCCCCCTTGACTTTTGTTAATGCAAAGTTGAACTCTATCATATTTTGAGTGCTCACTGGAAGGACAGATTGTGAAGCTGAGGCTCCAGTACTTTGGCCACCTCATGAGAAGAGAATACTCCCTGGAGAAGACCCTGATGTTGGGAAAGATGGAGGGCACAAGGAGAAGGGGGCGACAGAGGACGAGATGGTTGGATAGTGTTTTCGAGGTTACCAGCATGAGTCTGACCAAGCTGCGGGGGGCAGTGGAGGACAGGAGTGCCTGGCGTTCTCTGGTCCATGGGGTCACGAAGAGTCGGACACGACTAAACGACTAAACAACAACATCATATTTTACCAATATAAACTTCTATTCGTGTTTGTGAGGCTTATGCAAGCACAGTGTGGGCTTTACTTTCAATGATCTGCTTAACCATATTTGGAAAGTGGAACTATTCCACTTGTTGAAAACCAATTGCTGGCAAAAATCATGGCAGAAAGGAAGAGAGAGAAAATGCATCTAGGTTGGATGCAGAGCACACACCTCTCATGTGAGAACAGCAACAATCGTGTGACAGTTTGACAGTTTAAAACTTTCTTTACATAACATCTATCACACAACGGGGCCTGCTGATCACCTGAATGAAGTGTCCACCAGCATGGAGTGTTCTTACTGGCTGTTTGAGAATATACCGTCAGAGTTCACTGATACAGGTTCCAGACACCCATCCCTATTGCAGCACTGAGGTCTAACAGAAGGATTCTTTTCTGTGTTGACTAACACTAAAGGCAGCTGTGCTGGGAAGACAGAACTCATTCAGTATCTTCTGTTGTTTTCTCCCCCATGTTTCTGGATATGCAGGAACCTTGGCCTATATAGGAAGACAACAAAACACAGCATTGACCCCCATAGAGAGACCACAAGGGCTACAATGAAGAAGAAAATATCTCATGGGAAAACCTCTTTTCCCATGAATCCACTTCATCAGATACAGGAAGTGTTTAAAGCACATTCATGATATGCCTGAGTTATTTTGGCGGAGAGCTGGAGGTGACAAGTGGTGTTCACCTTCAGTTACTTAGGCATGATGCCCAAAATGCATTAGGACAGAAAGAGAATAGAGTTTTTGCATGTGATTAATGGTTTTCAAAACTGTTATTTCTTTTCCGAAGGCCATCCTGCCATGGCATGCATGCCATGGAAGGAGAAAAACATGTGGCTCAAACTTTTGTAGCAGAATACGCACAGCTGGAGCAGGGGTCAGCAACCTTTTTCAGCCGTGGGCCGGTCCACTGTCCCTCAGACCATGTGGTGGGCCAGACTATATTTTTTGGGGGGAGAACAAATTCCTATGCCCCACAAATAACCCAGAGATGCATTTTAAATGAAAGGACACATTTTACTCATGTAAAAACACACTGATTTCCGGACCGTCCGCTGGCCGGATTGAGAGGGCAATTGGGCCGCATCCGGACCCCGGGTCTTAGGTTGCCTACCCCTGAGCTGGAGCATCTTTCCACTGAGACTCACAGCATTCCAAGCAGGGGGCAACACTTGCCAGTGCTCATTACGCTTCTGTGAAACTACTCTAGTAGACAGTAGAACAAGAATGAATGTAAAACAGGCTCTTACTTTCCACAAAAGTCGTTATGGGTGGCAGACACAAAGAGAAGCAAGTCAGGGTGACTGCACAGCCAGTTCTCCACCATCTCTGGATGCCTGGGGTCAACTTCTAGAAACACACTCCTGAAAGCAGAGAAGCAAGAGAATGAGCCAACTTGATCAAAACTTCCTAATAGACAGGGCACTTCACATGATCAAATTGGCATGTTGAGAATGTGGGTTTAGTGGATCTGCACAGAGTTTTAAGCACACACTGAAGTGATTTGTGCAACTGCTCAAATACACTGAGCTTCCAAATGTTTTTGGCAACTTTGAGGCTGCAAGTTGAGCATGGATTAAATTAAGAGCTGGGTGAATCGTGATGAAATCACATGCCCAGTTCAATTAGGTCATGATAGTTGGGAGCCTCAAGCTACCATACGGTGGTTCATTAAGTCCAATACAGACTAGTCCAATTGAAGCAGGCTCCTCATCTGAATACTCACTTCTTATTTCTGCACTTCAGTTCCTAACCTGACAGCATATAATTCAATAGTGATTGAGAAAGAATGCTATGACTCCTTTAAACTGAAGCAATCAATGGTGTTGAAGGAATGGTGGCGCAAGCAGTATCAGATGGATTCTTTTGGTGGAGCAGGGGGTAAAAACCTGTTACTTGGGACCAGAAAATAGAATTCTATGAACCTAAGAACTGCTGGTGCTGAATCTGACCAATGGTATATTAAGTTCAACACACCATCTCCAAACAGGGGCCAAGATCAAGCAAAGCAAGATTGAGAAAGACACTGTCTGCTTTTGCCCTAAGCACTTAAAACTATATTCAGCAGCTATGGCTGATATTCAGTCCTTTTGGGTGGGTGTGTAACACTCCGTGCTAGCCTGAAGCACATCCTTTTTTTCCACACAAAAAAGCACTGCCGATAGCCATTGGTGGACCTGCCTGACCTCCCCCAAGTTGGAGGCTATCAGAATCTCTGGTTGCAATTAATCCTCTATGGCAGGCACATCCAACCTCAAGTTGCCTGTAATGTACCAACAAGTATCAAAAACTGGCAGTGATCTACCATCCTCCATAGTCATTTAAGTTTATTAAAGAAAGAAAAAAAGAAAGGATCTTTATTTCACAGATATAGTAGTTATGTTTGGATATCATTATGACAGATCCAAATAGTTACTCCCTGTCAATGGGAATCTCACACCTGATGGGGATCCCGATAGTGCCTCATGCCTCCCTCTGCCTCCACTCACCCTCGTGCTGCTCAGGGCTGCATCGCTGTGGAGACTGGCTGCGGCAGCAGCTGCTGCTGCATCTGAGGTTGCAGAGAAAGGCCCCACGATTGACCAGAGACAACCCGGCAGTCAACTGCGGGCTCGCGATCGACGTGTTGTACATGGCTGCTCTACGGTATGCATATTGTGAAAAAGTATTTTCTTTCATCAGCCCTGAACCTACTGCCACTCATTGTCATGGAATCACCTGAGTTCTAGTATTATGAAAGAATCCTGTGGGCATCATTCATACATGCCTAACAATCATAATCCCCTCCTTATCTGCCAAATCAGTTATTTGTTCATGCTGAGCATTAAGCATTAATCTGCCCTTGAGTGCAACAAGGGCTAGAACACACAGTATTTCAGAGGAAGCGAAAGAGAGGATCTTGGCGGTAGAGGAAAAAATACCGCCAATTAATAGAAGATTGGATGACTACAAGGCACAATTCTCTTTGATTGAACTTAAGGAAAAGCAGGCCAACTTGAGAATAAGAGCAGTCCCAGAAACAGAGGAAGGAGAATTAATAGAGTTCCTCACACTGGAGTTTGAGACTTTCTGGGGTTTGAACCCTGAAGAAATTAAGATAGTGAGTGCCTTCCGACTGGGAAGGGTCAGAAGGAAGAACAAGGCGAGGGACTGCTTGATTTCGTTAAGATCAAAAGAAGAAAGAGACAAAATATTGAGCTTACATTACCAGAAAGCACTTGAGATTGGAAGTGAGAGAATTGAAATTTTTAAAGATATCCCAAAATACCTATTAGATCTTAGAACCAACTACAGTGATTTGGTTGTGCTACTAAGAAAGAACAATATTTTGTTCAGGTGGGAATTTCCGCAAGGCCTCTCGTTCACATTCAAAGGAAAGAAAATTAAGATAAGATCAAAGGAAGATAAAGTGAGTTTCCTGAAAGATTTTGGTGAAGAACTACGAAAGGAGGCAAGAACAAAAGATCTGGAGGCACTAGGATTGGGACCACCTGACTTGGACAGGCTCCCCCTGGGGTTGGATCGACTAGAGAAAGAGACACAACCATCAGAGGAAGAACAACTTTTAGGAGCAGTCGGAGGAACGCCATAATAACTACAACATGTCTCTGCAGATGCTAACTTGGAATATCCGGGGCTTAAATTCCCCTAGTAAGAGGAAGAGAATTTTTCATATATTAAAAAAGGAACAATTGGACTTGATTTGTCTACAAGAAACACATATAACCAGACTCCACAGGAAATTATTGATAAATAAGAGACTAGGCCAAGAATTTATCTCATCGGATAAAGTCAAAAAAAGAGGAGTAGTGATATACGCAAAAGAGAAATTGGCACCAAAATTTCTGTTTAAGGATGAACAGGGACGATTTATTGCAATTGAAATACAAATATATGGAGAAAAAGTTTTAATAATTGGAGTCTATGCACCTAATGAGGGAAAATCAGACTTTTATAAAAAACTGCATGAGACGTTGCTCGATTACATGGACCAAAACATTGTTTTGATGGGAGATATGAACGGAGTTGTGTCAACAAATATGGACAAATCTGAAAGACAGGTAGTTACAAAAGATGGAAGGCTACCAATGACTTTCTTTGAATTGACAGACAATATGGACTTGATTGACATTTGGAGAACTAAAAATCCCCTAGGCAGAGAGGGGACCTTCTTCTCTGAAGCCAATATGACATGGACAAGAATTGACCAAATCTGGATTACAAGAGGGATGGCACCTAAGATACGGAAAGTGGAAATCTGCCCAAAAGTTTGCTCCGACCATAACCCTGTGAAAATGGACATGAAATTAACACCGATTGGTTCCTTTAGATGGAGAATGAACGACACCTTATTTAGAGACTGTGAAATTATTAAGAAGGCCCAAAAAACTATGAAAGATTATTTTGAAATAAACCTGAAGACAACTGTAGAAAAAAGAATAATCTGGGACGCGAGTAAGGCGGTTATGAGAGGTTTTCTGATTCAACAAAACACTTTAAAGAGGAGACTTCAAGAAGAAAGAAAAGGAAAGATTTTGGAGAAAATTGGAGATGGAGAGAAGAGGCTAAGGACGAAACCAAAGTCACAGGAGATCCTGCGAGAAATTAAATTATATCAGGCACAATATTTGAAACTGGTTAATCAGGACATAGAATGGAAGATTAAACAAATGAGACAAAGAACTTTTGAATCAGATAATAAGTGTGGAAAGCTGCTAGCATGGCAGCTGAAGAAAAGACAAAAATTAAATACTGTGACTAATCTTGAAGTAAATGGAAGGAATGTACAAAACCCACAGGAGATTAAAGATTGTTTCCAGAGATATTTTAAACAACTGTATGCACAAGGGCCACAGAATGAGACCAAGATTGACGAATTTTTAGAAACAAATGGATTACAAAATATTTCGCAAGAGAACAAACTAATATTGAATGAAAAAATTTCTGAACAGGAGGTTGAAGGTGCCATAAAGAATTTGCAACTCGGCAAGTCTCCAGGCCCAGACGGGCTTTCCTCCAAATATTATAAAGTGGTGAAAGACTATTTAATTCAACCACTAATGGAGGTTTGCAATGAAATTATGGAGGGGAAAAGAGCGCCGGAGTCGTGGAAAGATGCTTACATCACTCTTATACCGAAAAATGAAGCGGAAAAGACACAGCTTAAGAACTACCGCCCCATTTCCCTACTTAATGTGGATTATAAAATTTTTGCAGATATTTTAGCTAAAAGACTGAAAAAAGTTTTGGCAGGAATTATACATAAAGACCAAGCAGGCTTTCTTCCAGGTAGACATATGTCAAATAATACAAGGAATTTAATTGATATTTTGGAAAAATTACAAGTTAATATCAATACGAAAGCAGTATTGATATTTATTGATGCTGAGAAAGCCTTTGATAATATCTCTTGGAGTTTTATGAAGAAAAATTTGCAAGGGATGGGGGTGGGAGAAAGGTTTGGAAACGGTATAGGGGCGATTTATTCTGAACAAAAGGCAAAGTTAATTGTGAATAATGCGGTTACAGAAGAAGTCAAGATAGAGAAAGGGACACGACAAGGCTGCCCAATTTCCCCTCTACTTTTTATTTCAGTCCTGGAGATATTGCTGAACATGATTAGAAGGGACTAACAGATTCAGGGTATACAGGTCGGAGTGAAACATTATAAATTAAAAGCCTATGCAGATGACCTAGTTTTGACATTACAGGAGCCAATCCCTAGTACTAGAAGAGCCTTGGAATTAATACAAGAGTTTGGTCAAGTGGCAGGGTTTAAACTCAACAAATCAAAAACTATGGTTTTAGAGAAGAACTTAACACAAATGGAGAAGGATAGGTTTCAGAGAGAAACAGGTTTAACAGTGGTGAAAAAAACAAAATACCTAGGGGTGAACATGACTTCAAAGAATGTTAATTTATTTAAGGATAATTATGAAAAATGTTGGTCTGAAGTGAAAAAAGATCTTGAAATATGGACAAATTTAAAATTATCCTTACTAGGTAGAATAGCAGTAATTAAAATGAATGTATTGCCAAGACTATTGTTTTTGTTCCAATCGCTACAGATAATTGACAAGATGGATTGTTTCAAGAAGCGGCAAAAAGAAATTTCTAGATTTGTCTGGCAGGGCAAAAAGCCCAGAATTAAATATAAAATTCTTACTGATGTGAAGGAGAGAGGGGGGTTTGCCCTGCCGGACTTTAAACTATATTATGAGGCGGCAGCTTTTTGCTGGCTGAAGGAATGGCTACTTCTTGAGAACACAGACATTCTTGATTTGGAAGGGTATGATAATGCTTTTGGATGGCATGCATATTTGTGGTATGGCAAGGATAAAGTACAAAGGTCGTTCAAAAACCATATTGTCAGGAAAGCGCTGTTTAATGTTTGGGTCAGATACAAAGATCTTTTGGAGAATAAAACCCCAAGGTGGCTCTCTCCAATGGAGGCTAAGGCCTTAAAAAAACTTAACATGGAATCTAAATGGCCAAAATATTGTGAAATTTTGGAGCAGGAGGGAGATAAATGGAAATTGCAGAGTTATGAGAAACTTAAAGATAAGGTGCGTGACTGGTTACATTATTTTCAAATAAGAGAGGCCTATAATTTGGACAGGAAAATTGGCTTCCAGGTGGAAAAATCGAAGCTGGAAACAGAATTACTAGAACCCAGGGTTAAGGTATTGTCGAGAATGTATAACTTGCTGCTGAAATGGAATACTGAGGATGAAACGGTCAAATCTGCTATGATAAAATGGGCACAAGATATTGGTCATAATATTATGTTCGCTGACTGGGAACGGTTGTGGACCACCGGTTTGAAATTTACGGCATGTAATGCCTTAAGAGAGAATATTATGAAAATGATGTATAGGTGGTACATGACCCCAGTCAAGCTTGCAAAAATCTATCATTTGCCCGATAATAAATGTTGGAAATGCAAAGAGGTTGAAGGTACATTCTTTCACCTTTGGTGGGCGTGCCCAAGGATTAAGGCTTTCTGGGAGATGATTTACAATGAAATGAAAAAGATATTTAAATACACTTTCCTAAAGAAACCAGAGGCCTTTCTCCTGGGCATGGTCGGCCAATTGGTGTTAAAGAAGGATAGAACTTTTTTTATGTATGCTACTGCAGCAGCAAGAATACTCATCGCAAAACACTGGAAGACACAAGATCTACCCACCTTGGAAGAATGGCAGATACAAGTAATAGACTATATGGAATTGGCAGAAATGACCGGCAGAATCCGAGATCAAGGAGAAGAGTTGGTGGAAGAAGACTGGAAGAAGTTCAAAGTTTATCTACAAAATCATTGTAAAATCTATGAGTGCTAAGGGCAGTGTAAATGAAATGATGGGGTTCCAGTGATTAGGATAAGGAAGAGTATAAAGGGAAAGATAAAGGATAAAATGAATTTGAATGAGCTTGCTGAAAAAACTTTTAAAGTGGAATACAAGAAGGGAAGGCGGGAGGAAGCAAGGAAAATAAGGTTTTGAAGACTATTAGAATGAACCAGAGTTTTCTTTTAATGTTTCTTTTATTATTATGTTGAATCTTTTGTATGTTTTTGTTTTTATGTTTTTTGATATTGTTTGTATTTCTGATGTTTGTTGTTTGTTGTTTCGAAGTTTGTTATATTTTGTGAAACTTAATAAATATCATTAAAAAAAAAAATAGAACACACAGTATTTCATCAGTGTATTACTGCATTTAATGCGTCCTTCTGCTGTTGTTAATTAGCAGTTGTGGTTGGGAAGGCATTCAGGATTGGGACCGCAGTGGAATGGAAGATGGTTTTTTGTTTTCAAGAAACAAACAAACCAGGAGAGAATTTCTCCAAGAAAAAACAAGCGCTTCGGGGAAATAATAGGATTTTCCTCAGGACAGTGAAAGGACAAAGCACTACAAACTTTTCCTCTTGTGCCAAGGGTCCAGATTCTCATTCCACTTCTGCTGTGGTTGCTGTTTAACAAGAAGTAACCCAGATACATGAAATGCAGGGCTGCAGTTAACATATAATGTAGTTTGGTTCCCAGAGGACATTTTCTATTCAGAGATTCAGGATTCCACACCTGTCACCAGAACTAATTATTTTCTGCTACTGGACTAGGAATCTTACAATCTAAGTTTCTAGTGCACCCTGATAGACATCTTAATGACTATACCCAAACCCATCTCTAATGATTCTCAGCTTGAACACAGCCAAAGGCAGTTTTGCAGGCTAAATAATAAACTGATGGAGAATGAGCCAAGCCTAGGCAGTGAGTGCTTTCAGAGCTTTCCCACACGGAACATTCCCTCTGAATCAACCAGGCCCAGTCACACACACAAAATGGGCATGTGTGACCTTCAAAATGTTTTTCCTTCAATTCCTCCTCCACCTTTTTTGAGGGGGGGGGGAGTTAATAAATAACTAAAATAAAGAAAAAACTCCACAGATTCTAGGAAACACTGGTTATGCTTTGAGGTTAACAATGAAAAATGATATTATAAACCCTGGAGTATGAGATGGCAAGATTTGTGCTCCAACTTTGCAGGAGGGATTTCAAGTTGCTTTTCTTTGGCTGTTAAATCATCAGTGCCTTTTTAAAACCCACAAGAATGTAGCAATATAAGTGCTACCAGTTTTCATTTTCTCATGCTCTGGGAAAAACACTGCCATCCCAGCTCTCTCCCTCCCCATCCCAAGAAACTGCTTGAAAATATTTAGCCACCTTCCAATTATTCGTCTAAGCTTAACAAACTTTGTTTATTATTAAACAAAATAAAAAAAAACTAAGTTCTAAAAGACTTTAAACACTTCTCTCTCTTTTTGGTTAGTGCTTTATTGAAGTCTGCTGGTTGAAGAATTCTCTATGCCCAGAGATGATCAACTTCTTCAATACAGTCACTGCCACCATTACATCACTGCTAACCCTCCCTTCGGTTAGAGTAAAAGGTAAAGGGACCCCTGACCATTAGGTCCAGTCGTGACCGACTCTGGGGTTGCGGCGCTCATCTCGCTTTACTGGCCTAGGGAGCCGGTGTACAGCTTCCGGGTCATGTGGCCAGCATGACTAAGCTGCTTCTGGCAAACCAGAGGAGCGCACGGAAACACCGTTTACCTTCCTGCCGGAGCGGTAACTATTTATCTACTTGCATTTTGACGTGTGTCAGGGAACTGCCATCAGGGCCGGAGGGAGAGAGCGGGCTCCAGAGGGATTCCAGAGAGCGTCCCGGGATGGGGAGAGGCAGCCCATCTTCTGGGGAAGAGAATCAGCGTAGCACCAGTGGAGAAGGGGGGCAGATGGGGGAATCGGCGAGGCGGTCCCATGACTCCTTGTCGGGGACCAGCGGGGAGAGTAAGGGTCCTCCGCTGCCCACACCCTCCTTGCGCAGAAGGCTTCCGCGCAGGGAGAGTAGGAGGAGACTAGGCATCAAAGAGCTTCTTTGCTGGAAGAAGTTCAAGAAACGCCCACTGACGGAGTCTGCCAGCGATTGAGACAGCCACGGGCGAGTGGCTGTCCGGACAGAAGAGGTTCACTCAGACAACCCAGGTGTGGTGCCGGTTTACGCACGAGCAACCCCTAGAACCATTACAACGTGCTTTCGAATTGCTAGGTTGGCAGAAGCAGAGACCAAGCAATGGGAGCTCACCCCATCGCGGGGATTTGAACCGCTGACCTTCTGATAGGCAAGTTAACCCACAGCGCCACCCGCATCCCTTTGGTTAGAGTACTCTGAGCCAATAAAGCAGCCTTTCCCTTAAGCTCGGACAGGGACAGCAGGGAAGGAGGTGCCAGAACAAAGTTGACTTTTATCAGGACAATGTAGTACCCAGTTTCCCCAAAGTACAGTATATTCATTAGGAACAGCAAACACATATTAGACACAGCATGCAAAAATTAAATTAATTTAAAATGCATAAAATAAAATGAAAACCCTTCCTAACACAACAATAAAGTGTTTGTTACATGACAATCCAATGAGACTTAGTTACTGTAATAGTGATGAGGACGGTAACTCAGAGGAACTGCTTTGCATTCAGACGACCCCAGCTTCAATCCCCAGAATTGACAATTTCAGCTGAAACCCCAGAGAACTTTTGCCAGTCAGTGTAGAAAACACTGAGCTAGACGGATCAGCTGTCTGACTCAGCATAAGGCAGCTTTTTATGTATGTTCCTATTGTGTAAAATTGGTATTTAAATAGTTCCCAACTTCTTGTTTCAGGGCTATGTGGTCAAGGATTATTTGCCCCTTTTTTGCTTTTGTACTGAGTTTTCCTCTCTCGGCACCATTCTTCATCTAGTGCTGGGACTGGAAGGCCAAGGCATGGCCCAGCTCAGAAGGCACATGACTCTCAGGAACCCTGCACAGAGAAGCACAGCCTAGGTGCTGTGCACCTGGGAGCTGCATGAGATTTCTAAGCTACCCCTCCACTTTCCAGCACTAAAGGGCAAGATAGCACAGGGAAGTGATGCAAGGCCTCTGGGGTATTACTTCCTATAGTGCTGCGAAGGCAAAGGGCTGGCTGGCTGAGAAATGCTTCCTCGCCCACCACTGCTGGTCCAAGTGACACTGCCTGACGACACTTTTGACCTGTAAGGTGCCAGGAGTTAAGTAAAGGAAGATTGGACCCTGCCACTAAGCGCTTTGGGCTAGTTAAGGGGGCACACACAGTTTCCCTCTCCCAGTAGGAAAACAGCCAGGGGAGCTGCCACTGCTGCCCACCTCCCAGCATTTGTCTGAGCCAAGTGTGTCACACTTACATAATGGTAGGGACAGCCCTGGCATTGCTGCTGTTTACCACAGATCAGATCTCTACATGTATCGTTCAATTTGCTTCCACTGGTGGCTGTTCCACTAACCATCCTTTGTACAGTGGTACCTCAGGTTAAGAACTTAACTCGTTCTGGAGGTCTGTTCTTAGATGGTTTATCAGAAAAAATAAAGAATAAATCAAAACAGGAATTTGTTTCTAAATGGGAGGTTTTCAAAGAATATCTGAAAAATAAATATAATAGTTTAAATTCTGTTGCAGCATTCGAGGAACTTCAGTGATAGTTGCTAGGTAGATAGAAGAAATTAGATTTATTGAGAATAAGTTTAATTATGAAAAAATGTGTATTGGCAATACGTAATATGAATTTGAAATATGGAATAGACGGGAAGTTGGGTCTTTAGTGTTAAGACCAATAGATGTTTTATTGTTTGCCAAGAAAATTATGTGTCTATGGTTATTTTTGTAATTTGTGTGTAATTTGGTATTTGTGTTTTTTTGTTTTTTTTTCTTGTTATATAAATAAATATTTTTTTTTTTTAAAAAAAGAGAGCACAGAGCTGACTGCCATACCCCAATTCTCCCTGATCTGGTACACTAAAAGTAACTGGAGGCACTGAGAGAACTCTCAGCCTCCAAAGAGGTGTCCAAGTTTGCCATAACCACTATCCATAAATATTATCTGACATTTTCAATTATTTGTGATTTGTGGGGTTTTCTTCAAGTGTTTTGAAATCCACTGTAACATCGTAGTTGCGAAAGGAAGCTGTGGGTTGTTTCCTAGGATTGAGTTCAAACTGGACTTGTAATAATGTGGCTAATGAAGCAAACATTAAAGAGATCTTTCTCACACTTGTTTATTACACGTACTGTGGTTTCTCTCCTCCCAATCTATCTTAATGGAGATCTTGGCCAGCAAAGCTACGTTTTCTGGTTGATGGGTGTGTTCTTAAAACTACAGAGCCACAAATTGGAACATCTCAGCCACAGCAGGGTATTTTGAGATGCAGCTGGCTCCTGGCCTTTAAGTTCCCAAATGAACTTCCCCAAATCATCACAATATAATATCTTAGGATCACTTCCCAAGTGCCACCTAATATAACTTCTTCAGCTCCAGTGATTCCTTCAACTATTTTTTAAATTATCTTTTTGTAACTCCTTCTCTCTCTCTCCATACCAGCTCAGGCGCCAAATAATAGATATAAGGTGCCGATATCTTTATGGTTTGTTGAAAATAACCAACGAATTAATGACATAGGTAGGATGGTCGAATGGTTAGGCAGGGGGGCTGTAGACCCCCACATGGGGGTTTAATTCCTCCTCCTATCAGTAAAAGGGGGTCCCGTGGTGTTTCCACACCAAAATGCAAATTTGGAGGTGTACTTTACAGGTGCTGGGCTAGGGCTTGCATTGAGTGGGGGTGCCCCTGTTTCACCCCTGCTGGCCTCTACCACCCACTGTCTGTGGAGTGAATGCTGGGCCTAGCTCCCCCTCTCACCCGCCAAACATGTGGGCATGCCAAAGCGCTCCTGACAAGATCTGCACTGGTGGCAACATAAGAAACCCCCTAAATGGCACTTTCTAGTTGCAGGGATGAGCCAGCCTAGCTGCTGTCATGGGATGACACCAGGCCTGATCTGGACCTGACTGGTGCTCCTGCTCCAGGCTGACATAGCAGTCTGTTTGCCTCCCCTCTCCTCTGCCCTGGTCACTGTGTGCAACAGGGCAGTGGATGTTGTACTTGTGCCATGACATAAATGTTGTTGTTTTTTTAAATTGCTCTCTAACTTGGTGACTTTCAGACATACTAATGGTGGCTATATTGATTTTTAAGCAAAGGGAATAGGTAACAAGGGAGGATTTCTCACCTCAGTTGTGGAGTTTTTCCTCAATCCCCAATCTCTGAACCTGAGACAGAAAAGGAAGAGAACTGGGAATGACAGAAACTGCTCTCATTTGCACACTCCTGTCATTCTCTTCCTCCAAATTATTTTAGCTGTGGTGGCAGATGGTGTCCCTCAGGAAGTCTTATTCCCGGTTCCCTGCAACAAAGCTCCCTTATTGTCGGAAAAGAAGCAGCCAGCATTAGCTAGAACTTACCTGCCACCCTTGAGGACGTATGAAGCCAATTTCAGAATCTGTTTTATTACACTCATCCCATCCTTTCCTCCATCCAGTGCACCAAGATCCTCATATCTAGAAACCAAAGACAAGGTCTAAAAACCAAAGCATTACCTAGCTTTACACACAGCAGCAAAACAAACAAGGCCGCCTGAAATATATGTTTGCTACTGACAGGCAGTGGCAGCTCTCCAAGGTTTCATTCAGGCAATATTTTTTCTGGCCCTACCTGGAGTTGTCAGGGATTGATTCTGGAACCTCCTGCATGCAAATTACATGTTCTATCACTCAGCTATGGCCCATTCTTTCAAGGGAAATGGAAAAGGTCATGACACCTCAGAATCATGTCAGGGAGATGGGGAAGGGGTCCAGCAGCTGCTACTATCTCTTCAAAATATGGCGAGAGCCCCTTTGAACTCAAAGATCTCCCCACATCATACCTAGACTGGCCTTTAGAATGCTAGCAGTCCTCACCAAAGAGCAAAAGAGACAGGGGGGGGGGGGAGAAATGTAGAGAGGAACAAAGAGGGAAGAGGTTTCTGGCTACCTGAGGATTTCTGCCGCCAACTGAGTCATGTCTTCATGGAAAATGTATGGTGGATTACTGATTATAGTATCTATCAAACCCCAGGACAGTAGGCATTCCCAAGAACCTACATTGAAGAAAGAATAAAAACAAATGTTAGGTTGACAGAAATGATAAATATCACCAAAATTAATGCTACTGAATATTTTTTATGCAACCAATGTATACATATTGTCAAAAGAACTGATATTATATACAATCTTAGCAACACAAATTGCAACTCAGTGGAAAACAGCCAAAAAACTTGCACTGGACGCTTGGCACTGCTCACTCTGGAATATAGCAATAATGGAGAAAATCACATATAATTTGAGATTTCAGCAAGGACTAGAACCCCCAGACACTTTTTATATGGTTTGGCATTCCTTTATGACATATATAGCAGAACCATCATTTTCAAGACAAGCCTGGCAAATCTGGAACCAGAGTTGACAGTCCTAACTTGGGCTCTATTGTTTTTAAATCATGTGCAACTACTCATTCTATGTGCCTATTTTATAATTTTGTTTTTCACCATTTAATTTTTGTCTGCTCTTATAATCATACATTATAGAACGAAATAAAAATTATAAAAAGCTTTACCAAAAAACAAAAGCAAAGCAAAACAAACTTTAGGTATAATAACAGGCTCAAAGGTAACTTGCGAAATTGTATTTGTTTATCCCTCCCGACCTGCCAGAATAACTAGCAGGTTGGTCTGGATCACATGTGTAATCCAGCCTTCATAAACCATGGTTCATAAATCAAGGGTGTCAAGCACTCCTTCCTCACTCCTCCCCTCCTCTGACAAAGAAAAGATGAAGGAGAAGTACTTGGTCCAGAGACTAAACAGCAGCTTATAAGGCCTACACTGATCATCTAAATGACACCACGGTCCCCCCGCCCAATAAAAAAATAAATCAGAAAACCCTTCCAAACTTATAAACTGCAAAACAATGTTTAAGGGAACTGTATACTGTTAAAACAGTGGTGTGAAAAGCAGCAGTAGCGCTCTCCCAATAAATGTGTCCTGCTTGTCAGGACTGGGCAAGATGGTGGCAAGTTTGGGGGAAGCTACAGGTTGGTGGAAGCCCTGCAGAGGCCTCTACCACCAACTTGGAACTCCCTGGCCTCACTGCCTTGCCCCTCTATTCCTGTCCACTGGGAGGGCACTGCTGCCTCTCTGCTCCCCGCATGGGCTGCTGCTGTACCTGGCCGGATTATAAAGAACAACATATGAAGCTGTGGCAATTTTGGAATAAATAATACCTTATAGGAGCTAAAGCAGCACAGGTTTCATAGCACTATATTGGGTGCTGAAACATGCCAATGGTTATATAATGGCAGCCTTATAACACAAAGTGTTTCCCAGCATCATGAATGCCAATGCCCTATAGTTCTCAAAAGCCAAATTCTGGTTATTTTTATGTCTATTCACATCCTGCCTTTTCCCCTGACAGGGACTCGTACCTGTTAAGTTTTTAAAATCTGGCAAAATGGCCGCTTCAGAATTTTGTGAAGACATTTAAAGTGACATATTTGAAAAAGGGACTTTTTCTTCAGGGGAGGAAAAAGGTTACTGAAGTGCAGCCAGGTTTGCTTACCTCAGCATTCAAATTGTTTACAAAAATCAGCAAGCCACTGCTTTGCAAGTACTGTGCTGCCATATAAGGCCTCAGCTCAACACATTTAACTCATTCTTCAACTGAAAATAATAATATACAGTACAGGGCTATTTTTTTTACAATAGCTCATGACACATTAAAAAAAAAGTAATATACCAATAAAATAACTGAAAACAGAGAATACTAAAAGCAATAATAAGCAGAATACAAAATATGACGGAGGTAACTGGGCAAGTTATTGATGCATTTTGGGTACCGCATACTGATACAATGTTGAATGTACAGAAATCACGACTGGCAACTGTATTCTGCAGGTCACTGCACGGTGCTTCCGACATGTGAGAATTAGCACTCTTGCATTTTAATAAACAATGGTTCTTTTCTTTGCCCTTCCCCTGGTACCATTTAACATGAGCAACTGTATATATGAAACTTACTTGAAGACACATCATGGTGAAGGATCTTTACCCTGTCCTGCAGACGTAACCTTTTAGAGAGGAGATCATACATGAGATACAGATCATCTTTTAATGTAACAATTGAAAATGGCATTAAAACCCATCACATCCAATCTAATGAAGAAAACCATTGCAACAATCAACAGCACAGTTTTTCAGTCTGAAAACTGTGAAGTAATTATTATGGTTCTCTTTGGCACAAGCTCAAAAGAAAAAAAGAGAGAGATGCTATTAGTGTAACCATCAATTATGCAAAACTTTGATTAAGCAAGGAATTTTGCACTCCTCACTGCAGTCCTCCTCTGTAGGAAGTCATTAGAAAACTAAAGACTATCAGTCTCCGTGGCCGGCAATTACCTTCTTCCTCCCCATCTCCTTTCCAACATCATAATATACCGCTAAATCACCAAGTTTAGCTGGCGGTATATTATGATGTTAGAAAGCAGAAATCGCCTCGCCCTGGCTGCTGCTGTGATATGTTCAACACCTCCATGTGTCTGCAATATTGCTATAGTGGGATTTGTATATATTTATATATTGTTTATAGTGGGGCATAGCAGCGGTTGTGGAGAAGGTGGCCATGGGTTGAGGAAATGGCCTCACAGGCCAAATTAGGACCCCTGCCAGCCAAATTTAGCCACAGAAAGGTTTCCCCACCTCTGCCATTGAAGATGGGCAAAACAGAAATGTGATTAAACAAAAGGAAATTTTGCAGCTGTATAACATTCTGCAGAATAGTTATTACGTAAGTGGAAGCTAAGAGAACAGTTGCTTGACAAGTCCTTACGTGGGTAAGCAACAACAGTTGGTGGTGGAATTTAGGAACTGAAAAAAAGGGATGCCAAGTCCCATGGCTCTGGCCAAGTTTCTCAGTACAGGGATCATAAGCACATGGCAAATCCTGACTAGGAATAAAGGGCCCCCTAAAAAGAAAAGAAAATCCACCAGTCTGCAATCACATGCCTTTGGGAGATATGGGCGTGGGACTCACTAGCAGAGAATGGGTCTTACCCAAGATTTGCCCACAGGGGAGCACTAACATTATAACATGCCGCTTAAAAGGTGTAGCAAGCCCACAACTGGCTTAGATGGGAAGATAACATGGCTTAATATGGTGGCCTTGTGGAAAACCGCTGCAGGGGGACAGGCCTTGACAGCCTCTCAAGATTAAAATGTAAAAATGAAAAGGTGAATTTGCAAAGCTCCATGTTTGCTTCCTACTCGCATCTCCTTATCAGATTCTCCAGCACTAGCAGATTGGGAGATAATTCACCTGACATAACATCTAGAAGTCTGAAAATCCTGTGGCTGGTGCCTCTTTCACCAGCAGCCTGTAAGAAAAAAGCCACGTGTGGGAAACAGGTGTCTCCGCTCTGCTACAGGCAGCTCGTATCTACTCTGTGGGCTAATTTAGACCCACAAGATTCAGTGGTGGTGTTCATTTTCTCAGGGTTATTATCCTGAGACAACGAAATGTGTATACAAACTAAGGACACGTGCTTTAGCCACCTCAACTTATACTACAGATCACCATTCCTCCCCAAAGTGTAAACAGAGAACCAGGATGGGTGACTCTTTTTCAACTCATTTCTGGGTTGGCCTGATTTACCAATGCAATGAACAGAAATGACTCAGAATCTGAAAACACCATTCCAAGACTATGCAAACAAATCTGTAGTCCTTTAGGACTCATTTACTCCACCAAATATTACTAATAGTCTTGGTTAGCAAAACTATTTGCAGAGGGCATATCTTTTCCAGGAATAGAGGGATAATCTACAGTAGGATAAGCGAGTCCCTTCTGATAATTAGCTCATCAACAGGCTGCAGTCCTCTCTATTACTGCAAGTGCTCCTGGATGACACTGATTATTTGGATCCACTTCAGTCTTGGTTTAGGCCTGGTTTCGGGACTGAATCAGTCTTGGTCACCCTGATGGATGACCTGTATTGGGAAAGTGGCTGGGGAACTGCAACCCTGTTACTCTTACTTGATCACTCAGCAGCTTTTGATATCATTGAATATGGTCTCTTCCTAGATCAACTGTCTGGGATGCAGTTTGGAGGCACTGGACTACAGCGGTTCTGTTCCTACCTGCCCAGTCACCTGTCTAATTGTCCTCCTCAAGCATGCAAGTAGGGAAGCGATGGAGCAGAACCCTCCACTTGCCCCGTCTGGGGCAGATGAGAGCCCCAAAACATCTGGAATGCCATTGGCTCCCTAGCACTGCTCTAGGAAATTGTGCAGACTGGGTCAGAGATAGAGGGCAAGAGAATAGATGGTGGTGAGGAGCTGACAGGCCCCCAAGACTTACAACTTGCACCAATAGCTGTGACATGCCTAGCTGGGCATATTCAATTTCAAGGATGAGAGAGAACGCTGTCTCCATTACTGAAGAAGAGGGGCTGTGCTCTTCTCCAACCACTCACCCCTGATCTGATCCCTTGAATTTTTCTTTTGTGAAGACTTGCAAATAATAGCCAAAGTGGGAAGGGCACCTTTTAGAGGGCAAAAATGCTTGTGACTAGCTCAGTAATAATTGGAGCAGAATGTGGTGGCCTAAAAGAAGCCCAGCAGTCTAACTCAGAATATCGGAGATTCCACCTGCAAGCTGCAATTTTCATGATCTTAAACTAAACTAATGCAACTGTCTCCTGCTCACATGTTAGTTGGCTCAACTTTCCCCCAACTCTGCTGCCATTCTGAATGGATTCCTCTCCCCCCCCACCCCCACCAGCACAGCGGAAAAGTAGTCATGCTTGTTAATCAGAAATTCACAGGTATCAAAATACTCCTCCTGTGAGATAGCTCTACTGTGTTGCACCCATTGTTATCTACTGATATTACAACACAATCTCTGAATTACTGTGTAAACATCCCAAATGGGTCTGGGTGCTACAGGAAGGGGAATAAAGTAAAGTCTCTAGATGTCAGGAGAGAACAAAGCCATAATTAAGAAAGGGTAACTCTTATGAAATAAAAGGAAGGCATATGTTTATTGTTCCTTTCTTCACACTTCACTCTGGTGATATGTAGTAATTAATGTAACTTGATCATGATGATAGAGTGAGCCCATGTCTTATACTGTAAAGCTTGTTTATATTTAAAAACCTGGGTAAAGTTAAACAATGTATTAATAAGAGTAAGAATCACTCTTACTCTTACCGAAGATCACATGGTGGTTCACAACATAAAAATACCAAATAAGAACACAAAATACATAATAAAACAAAAACAAACCAATAACCCACCTCCCACAATCAGATATGTAGAAAGTTAATCAGCCAAAGGCCTGGTTATAGAGAAATGTAATGTAATGTAATGTAATGTAATGTAATGTAATGTAATGTAGGTACCGGGTGAGCCTCCCTGGGGAGAGCATTCCACAAAAGGGGAGCCACGGCAGAAAAGGCCTGTTCATGTGTTGCCACCCTCTGGAACTCTTGTGGAGGAAACACAAAAAGAAGGGCCTTAAGGACGCCTCTCCCTGTATAAACCATGACAGATTCTGCGTCCATCATCTGAGGCCCGTTTTCATGCGCTAATTTCTCCCTCTGCGGAGGGGGAAAGGTGCTGAAAGCCTAAATTCCAACAGAAAGTAATCTGACCATGACAAGGGGCTGATGTCAATATCATTCACTTTCAGATCACCCTTTTCCTGCTCAGTTGAGAGAATAAGGTCCAGAGTGTGGCTTGCCTTATGTGTTGGTCCGATGACATGTTGGGACAGCTCCATGATAATCATGGCAGCAATGATGTCCTGAGCCAGTTGCCTTGGCACGAATGTTGAAGTCTTCCAAAACCAGCGGTCTTGGGAGTCCCCAACACCGCTTCCAAGACCAGTTCTGTCAGCTCAGGCAAGGAAACTCCTGGGCAATGGTGGTAAACTAGCAGAATTTCTAATCTGTCCTGACTGCCCAATGCCAGGAACTCAATTCTAGTTTCCCCAAAGTGGACAGAAAGCCTGGAGAGAGATGGGATCTCTATAGATGACAGCAACTTGCCCTCCCTGTCCCTCAAGTCTGCCCTGATGCTTGAGTCACCAGGTGGGCGCAGCTGGGTGGGATCAACTCCATCCTGCTCACCCACCCAGGTCTCAGTGATACAGACCAGATCAGTCTCCTCATCCATGGTCAGACCATGGATGAGAGGGGTCTTACTCAGAACACCCCTGGCATTCATCAACAGGAGACACAGAGCCAAGGGCTGACTGATAGGATAACCACAACCTGCCAGGTTGGAGGAGGGGCTGGCACATGGTACAGCCACTAACTGCCTGTGGCATTTGCCGTTTACCTGGCCTGCCCTCCTACCCTGAATCACTGTGATTGGGGTCGCCCCTGTTATTCCCAGCTCTTCTCTTCCTAGACATGTCTTACTCCCTTATTTTAAAAGCAACGAAACCCCCAAATTTAAAAGTCAAAAAGCAGTTAAAAACAATTTAAAACACTATAAACAACTGGGGCAACACCAACAGCAACAAAATCCACTAAGCTATACCCCGACCCAAGAGTCTGTTCAGCTGCCTCTGCTTTTGTAGCTGGAGTCAGTCAGGGAGCAGGTTCTCACAGCCAATATCTTAATCTTGTCTTATTTTTAAAAAAAATCTGATTGAGTTTCTCCAGTAATTATAGGTTGGTTGTATGATAGTTGATTTAGTAATGCTTTCTAATATACAAGTGCAATAGCACTTGGAGAGTTACGACAGAGTTGTTTGCGCTGCATCCCACGATTTTAAATCCTGACCATTAAAAATGTTTGTTTATACAACCCAGATGCTTTGTTTAAACTGCCTGAAATTAGGAACAGAGCACCAGTAAACTGACCAAATGTCAGACACATTGGTAAAGAAATAGAAAATGTTGGCTATTAGTATATACAGGGAGTGTGCTCTTACCTTGCTGCATTTTCCCTGGCGAGATACACAGCAGCTTGTGATTTATCTGTGGCAATGACTCTGCTCTAAGAAAGAAAGGGAAGAAGAACAGCAGAAGCAAACATGAAATAATTTCTTGGGCACAGCTGGTAAAAAAAATGCCATTTGGAGCATCTGAGATGAGCAAGGCCAGTGTAATGCTTTGGAACCGAGCTCTTTCTAAGCCCCCATCTGCACTATATATTCAAAGCAGTTTCATACTACTTTTATATGGCTTCTCCCAAAGAATCCTGGGAAGTGTAGTTTATTGGGCATGCTGAGAACTGGTAGGAGATCCCCTATTCCCCTCACAGAGCTACAATTCCAAGAGTTGCCTGCGAAGAGGGAATGATTGTTAAACCACCCTGGGAATTCCTAAGCCATGCCAGGTACGAGGCTGCTGGTGCAAAAAATAAATAAATGAATATGATGTTTGTTCTTGACTTTTAGACCTCAGGTGGCAAACTTTTGGAAGCAGTGGCTCTTCTTTCCATCCCTTGTTTCCTAGTGAAGCAGGGCAGGGGCAGGTCTCTCAACATTATAGTCATAAATGAAAATTTCACTCACATGAGGCAGCTTCTTCAGGAGACTCAGAGCAATCGCCCCTGAGCCACAGCCAACCTCCAGGATCACAAGCCCACTGTTCTCTGGAGACAGCTGGGGATGCTTGCAGTTTGCTGAGGTCGATCGCTTCCTGCACTCTTCATCCACAATAAGGGAGACCAGTTCCTAGCAGGTAAGAAGCAGGTTCTGTGATGAGTCCACAGAAGTCTGACCCTAATTTCTCAGTTTACTGTCTGAATGCAGAGCTTTCTGTATGATACTGTAGAATTAGCTGGTGTGTTGAGGCATGTGCTGAACACAATATATTATATATTATAAAGCCAAGTGCTGTAAAAAGGGTCCTCATTTATTTCTTAAAAAAGGAACCCTTAATAACATTAGCACAATAGTTTTGTATGCAGTGAAAACCTGTACAAAACCCCTTCAGCATGCAGAAACAAAGCCTGTAAGAACAACGCAAATGCTCCAAAGTGCAAAGGCAAAAAAAGGATAGGGCTTTAATAATGTTGAGTTATTGTTAGTATTTTTGTTGTGTTCATTAATGCCTGCGTTAGTGTGGAATGGAGATTTTTCAGAAGGGCTGCTTACTTCACCTGAGTGGCTTTAGACCAAAAAGTTTTCCCCAGGAGAGACGCCTGTTTGCCTGTTACACCTGTGTATTTGCATACCTCCTCCTCTGGATATTGAGCAACCAGAAAGTGGGTCATAATAGTACATCTGAGGCTACAGAAGCCTAGAAGGAATCCCATCTGTCTCTTCCAGTTTTCTCCCACGTGTTTGCAGCATGGCTGGTTGCTGTGGGAACTATTAGGATGTTGAAAACTGGTAATGAAATGTAGTAATTGGGGCAGAGGAGTCCTTCAGGTTTTGCTGCAAAACATTTACCCGTGGGGAGTGGGTGACTAGAGATATTCACACTGACATGGGGAAAAGGGAGGGATGATGCTCAGCATAGGACTCTTAGCCTGCAGGTTGCTCAATTCTATGAATGCTCTAGGACTACAGCTCCCATCAGCCCCACCTTGTCCAAAACATCTGGAGGGCACCCGGTTGGTGAAGGCCGTTCTAGGAGGCCCTCAATGCCTGAGGCCATGTTCATATGCATTCCAGAATTAAATTACTTTTCCTAATCTAAAAGTGAGAATAATGGATTACAAAGCAAGGGGAGAGGGGGACAGATGACAGTATGCAACAAGAAACTCATCCTGGGCTACATTCTCACAAATGCAAAGCTGTAGTGATGAAAAGAAAAGGATTAGTATTTTTGGTGTAGGAGAGTTTCCACCTTTCCCCCCCTTCACAAGCAGCCTATGCTCACGCACAGAATATTCTTAGAGTTCCCACAAGAAGGCTGGAGATTACACAGAAACTCAGGAAACACAGGTCTCTAGTACTCTCTACTTTCATTTGTTTTGCTCTCTCTTTTTCAACTAAGAGATGGGAATTGTGCTGCCGGCAGCGGTCATAAAAGGGGCACTTCCACGAATTTGCAGGTGAAGTTTGTACCCATACTTAGAAAGCTTTGTCAGCAAAAGCACCCTTGAACGCGCTGGCTTTCTGGTACTTTGCAGCAATGTGTGTTGTACATACAAAGGCCTCAGCACTTCAGGAAAAATCTCAAGCACCAGGATGGAATGCTGAGACGTATAACATGAGCATACAATACAGGAGCTTATATTCACGGTGGAGTTTATATAACAGTTGCGTAAGGAAGGGCCCTGCTTCTGCCCTTTTACTTGTTATTTTGATCCTTAAGGATCAAAATTCCATATAAACAGAGGCAGATCCATGCAAATCTGGATCTGTGCCCAGTAAAAAAGGGGTGGGAGAAAAAGGAGCACAGGGGGAAAGAAGACTGCTAGATCTTCCACACTAGCCCTAAAGGTAAAGGTAAAGGGACCCCTGACCATTAGGTCCAGTTGTGGCCGACTCTGGGGTTGCGGCGCTCATCTCGCTTTATTGGCCGAGGGAGCCGGCGTACAGCTTCCGGGTCATGTGGCCAGCATGACTAAGCCGCTTCTGGCGAACCAGAGCAGCGCACGGAAACGCCGTTTACCTTCCTGCCGGAGCGGTACCTATTTATCTACTTGCAGTTTGACGTGCTTTTGAACTGCTAGGTTGGCAGGAGCAGGGACTGAGCAATGGGAGCTCACCCCGTCATGGGGATTCGAACAGCCAACCTTCTGATCGGCAAGTCCTAGGCTCTGTGGTTTAACCCACAGCACCACCCGCATCCTACCCATGTCTTAAACCTCCCATAGTTTGTCCTCCCAGAGGCTTTCCTCATCAGTTGGCTCTTCGGTTGGCTTATATGTGCTCGAATAGAGCCAGGCCTGCCATCACCACGCCTAGTTTCATCCTTAACCAATGGACTGGTGAATGCCATTAATTTATAGGTATATAAGAGAGTGGGTTTAACTGGATTACCCATTCAGCATGCAGGGTGTTTTGATTCACATTGCGCCGAATTTAGTGGGACTTCCAACTAGGTGAATGCAGACAGGACTCTAGAACTTGTGGACATCCAATGAAGCTGAATGTCGGAGGTATTCAGGACATATCAAAGAAACTACTTCTTCGCATGGCACATTGTTAAACTATGGAACTCACTCCCATAGGAGGCAGTGATGGCTTTGAAATTCATGGGGCACAAGGCTATCAACAGCTACCAGCCACAGTGACTATGTCCTACCTTTGCTCTTAGAGCCAATGGGCCTCTGAATATCAGTTGCTGGTACACACACACACACACACACACACACACACACCATCTTGAATTTGAACCACTACATCTATGCACCCTGGCATATAAGTAATTCTGAATTATAATTTCTTCTAGGAAAAGCTAAATCTTGCTGCATCATTATCTCAGAAACTGGTTACTCTCACTATCTCCATTAAAGGCTCCCCTCCCACATATTTTTTTTTTAAAAAGCAGACTGCATCTTATTTCTACTAGGGTGCAAATGGAACAATGTCAGAGATGCAGCATTTATCAAGAAATACTACTACTACTACAAATAAAACTATGCTGGTAATCCCAGGAGAACAAGGAGCTAGCATAGGGCAAAATGTTCCAAGATTAGCACCAGAACAGCGAAGGGAAAAATGGGGAAATTAAGAGCAGTAGTCTGGATGTAGCCTAATGATGCAGCTACAGAAGATCAACTTCCTTGTGATAAAATTATGAGGTTAGAGGAATCAGTAGCACATTGGTCACAGTTTCTTCCATGTTGTCTGCAGCCTTTTCCACATGGCATGCTAAAACACTGAAGAGGCATCTGACCTTGTTTCATGTATACCCCGCAGCAACTGGATAGATGAGTCATCAGCGTGGTGGTAACAGGCTCGACCTATGGGAATATCACAATGCATGTAACTGCTTAAGAGCACTACCTACTAGTCATTCACTATGAGCACATCCCACATGCTAGACACCCTGCCAGTCTGAGTCACTGGCACAGGTTACAAAAAGCAGTTTGAGGATTTTAGTACCTCTTTCCTAGAACTGGAGGCTGAGCAAAAGCATTTCAAAATGAAACCTCCCTCCCTCCCTTCTGGCCTTGAAAACAGCAGCACCAGCTTTTTCAACAGCTTTGCTCTGGTATATATTGAACTATGATTGGGAGAGACATTGAGGGAAGGGCAGGGAAGAGAGAGAAACCAAAAAAAGAGGACTACTTGGTTTTCATTTGCTTTAAACGATGATAAAAAAAAACAACAGCATAAAATGCTGTAAGAGGAACGGGGCAGGATGTTGCTATAATAAAAGAACAACAACTTCTTCTTCTTCTTCTTCTTCTTCTTCTTCTTCTTCTTCTTCTTCTTCTTCTTCTTCCAGTGGTACCTCAGATTAAGTATTTAATTTGTTTTGGAAGTCCGTTCTTAACCTGAAACTGTTCTTAACTTGAAGCACCGCTTTAGCTAATGGGGCCTTTCTGTTCTCATCCTGAAGCAAAGTTCTTAACCCGAGGTATTATTTCTGGGTTAGCAGAGTCTGTAACCTGAAGCGTATGTAACCCGAGGTACCACTGTATTATTAATAGCCTGTCCATCTGGCTGGGTTTCCCCAGCCACTCTGGATGGTTCCCAACAGAATATTAAACAGAATAAAACTTCAAACATTAAAAGCTTCCCTAAACAGGGTTGCCTTCAGATGTCTTCTAAAAGTCAGATAGTTGTTTATTTCCTTGACATCTGGTGGGAGGGCGTTCCACAGGGTTGGTGCCACTACCGAGAAGGCCCTCTGCCTGGTTCCCTGTAACCTCACTTCTTGCCATGAGGGAACCGCCAGAAGGCCCTTGGCACTGGACCTCAGTGTCTGGGCTGAACGATGGGGGTGGACACACTCCTTCAGCAGCAATTTCTTAAAAAGAAGTTCATTTCCCCTTGAACAGAAGAGTTGCAGATGGAAGAAAAACAGACTGCAATGCCTAAAACATAATACTATGTCTAAAGTGAGTGAAAGGGGAGGGGAGATGGGAGAGTATATCCAGGTTAGGCAGCAGTAATTTGTTTTATGTGGGGGATGCCTTTGAAGAACCAATCCAGAACATGGCAGCTATGTAGTTAATGGAGATGTGCTAAATTTGGAAATACCACTGTTAAAATATCTGTACTAGCTTCTCATTTGTTTCCAGGCACAATTTCCAATTACATATTGTTTTTATATATCATCATCAATTTATTATCAACAAATTTAAAGTGCTGGTTTGGGCCTTCAGAGCCTTTAAGACTCAAAATTGCTTGTGACCAGCAGGGCCCTATTTTCTTTCAGATAAACCTCTTTGGTTAAAACTATTCAGTATGTGGAACAATATGCAAGAAAAGCCCAGTGATCAATTCCCTTCCTCTAAAGAAGCCTTGAAAAGGACACTGGAGTGGAAAAGGCAGTTACTGTGAAAGAGAAAGGGGGTTGCTTAACACTTTTCCAACTGAAATCTAGATTCGCAGAATCAGGAAACAATTTTTGTGATGTGCAAGGAAGACCATCTGAATCAACTAGAGTATGACAGTGCTATTTAAGGTGTGAATTTCTCTTCTTTTAAACTTCTCCCTGGCCCATTTGACTCGTGTGTGTGTGTGTGTGTGTGTGTGTGTGTGTGTGTTTGTGTGTGTGTGTGTGTGTGTGTATTTAGATCAACCAATCAATCATCATCTCCTCATTTCCATTTACTTCCCTGGCTGATTCTATTTGATTTCTTTAGTCTTTCCTACTCTTAGACAGTTAACTCTTTCCCCTTATTTTACCGTCTCTTCCATCTAGTGCACTTTTCTTCCCTTCTTTAGCCACAGATCTGTGTTTGTCTATTCTTGTATTGTTAAGGGTTTAGTAGGCAGCTACAATAGCAGGTGATGATTATGTTTTACTAGATATTTTGTTGATTATTGTGATGAAGCACAAAATATTTCACTGCCTTATACAAACATGTCTACAATTTTAGATTTTTAGTTGTGGTAAACATGTATGTGTGTGCACAGCTGTGTAACCTGCTTTTAGTGGAACACTGGCATATGAATATTCAAAGTAGAATATAGGAACAATGCTGAAGGCAATAGGGCTGGACAGACTCTCTTAGTTCCATGAACTTTGTGGATGCCTTCACCAGAAGATACATTCCTGGAAGTACAAGTTTCTAATCTGGAAAACATATCCCCAGAAAACTAATTCTGGGAGTTTTGTAAGGGAAGAACGCCTCACCTGAACATACAATCTATGTGTCTCCAAAAGTCGTGTCAACAACTTGCAAAGGCTTGACTGGGCCAGAAATTATTTAGAAACAACCCAGTAAAGCATTCTGAAATTTTTGCAAGTAGTATGTTGGCACTGTATGACAACATACATTGGTACCTCTGGTTACATACGCTTCAGGTTACATACGCTTCAGGTTACAGACTTCGCTAACCCAGAAATAGTACCTCGGGTTAAGAACTTTGCTTCAGGATGAGAACAGAAATCGTGCTCCGGCGGTGCAGCGGCAGCAGGAGGCCCCATTAGCTAAAGTGGTGCTTCAGATTAAGAACAGTTTCAGGTTAAGAGCGGACCTCCGGAATGAATTACCATATTTTCCGCCCTATAGGAAGCACTGGCCCATAGGACGCACCTCGGGTTTTGTTTTTTTTGGGGGGAATGAATAAAAATAAATTATTTCCCCCCCCAGCCGCGGGGCTGGGGCGGGGGAAGCCCGAGCTTCCCCAGACCCAAGCCCACAGAACAGTCTGCTGCCCGCAAGCCTTCAAAGCCCGCGGGAACGACCCCCGGGCGCGCAAGGCTTGCAGACACCTGTCCGAAGCACAGGGCGTCCTCCGGAGCGCGCCCCGTGCTTCGGGCTGCAGGCTGCCACCTGCAGGCCTTGCGAGCCCGTGGGAACTCCCCCCGGGCACGCAGGGCTTGCGGACACCTGCCCGAAGCACGGGGCGTGCGCCACAGCGCACCCCGTGCTTCGGGCTGCAGGCTGCCGCCCCAAGCCTTGCGCACCTGACGGGACCTCCTGCCGGGCGCGCAAGGCTTGCGGACATCTGCCCGAAGCACGGGGCGTGCTCCGCAGCTCGCCCCGTGCTTCGGGCTGCAGGCTGCCACCCCAAGCCTTGCGAGCCCGCGGGAACTCCCACCGGGCGCGCAAGGCTTGTGGACATCTGCCCACAGCACGGGGCATCCTCCGGAGGGCCCCCCGTGCTTCGGGCTGCAGGCTGCCACCTGCAACCCTGCGAGCCCGCGGGAACTCCCCCAGGGCACGCAGGGCTTGCGGACACCTGCCCGAAGCACGGGGCGTGCTCCACAGCGCTCCGTGCTTCGGGCTGCCGCCCCAAGCCTTGCGAGCCCGCGGGAACTCCCGCTGGGCTTGCAAGGCTTGCGGATAGCTTCCTGAAGCCTAGAGAGCGAGAGGGGTCGGTGCGCACCGATGCCTCTCGCTCTCCAGGCTTCAGCGAAAGCCTGCATTCGACCCATAGGACGCACACACATTTCCCCTTCATTTTTGGAGGGGAAAAAGTGCGTCCTATAGGGCGAAAAATACGGTAAGTACTAAACCCGAGGTACCACTGTACACAGAAACATTATTTTCCCTGACTAAATTATTGACAAACTGCAGTTCAATGAGATAATGCAAACTTATTTCATCATGCCCCTTAACTCTGCTGCTCAGGGGGTCAATATAGCATGAGCTCTGGTATGGTTTCATTTCATTCATCTGAAGGAATACTAAACAGTTTCTCCATATTCCTATTTGCTTCCCAGAAATACCAGGGCATTCCTCCTGTCCAGTTATTGTGGCGGGGGGGGGGGGGAGGCAGCTGTCACACACAAAATCAATATCTCCTAGCTGTCTTGTAGCTGGGTAAAAGGTAAGATGAAAAAAGGAAGTCTCTCGGTTCTCTAGGATGTACAGGATGTTATGATGCAAAGCTAACATCCTAAACTCTTAAGACACCATTGTAAGAAACAAGAAGTGACAGAATAGCCATGCAATCTTTACTAAGAAAGAATAGTTGCATTAGGAAGGACCATGCTGTAAGAATTCCCCCATGAAAAAAGGCCACAACGTTTGGGACATTTCAGCTCAGAAAAGTAGTTAAGGAGGAACATGAGAGATGTATAAAATCATGCATAGTGTGGTGAAAGGGATATTAAAGGTAAAGGTACCCCTGCCCGTACGGGCCAGTCTTGACAGACTCTGGGGTTGTGCGCCCATCTCACTTAAGAGGCCAGGGGCCAGCGCTGTCCGGAGACACTTCCGGGTCACGTGGCCAGCGTGACATCGCTGCTCTGGCGAGCCAGAGCCGCACACGGAAACGCCGTTTACCTTCCCGCTGGTAAGCGGTTCCTATTTATCTACTTGCACCCGGAGGTGCTTTCGAACTGCTAGGTTGGCAGGCACTGGGACCGAGCAGCGGAAAGGGATATTACCTCCCTGCAAACTCCAGAAGTAAAATAGTTTGGCCATCATTAAGCAATGAAATGAATTAGATCCATAGTATGTAATGGTGCAGAACAGGACTGACACAGAAATAGGACAGGTCCAAAACAGGACTACAGGAATGAAAACTGCTAACAGTTCCCAAGACATAGCTATACACAGGTAGGAATGGTTGATGGGGAAGAGCCATGGAGCTGGCACCACTGCCTACTGGGATGGCAAGCGGCAGCAGCAAGGTTGGGGCAGTGTGGGCACATTGCCCAGTGGTGGCTGGTGCCCATTGGGAATGGCAGGGCAGAAATCAGGGAGGCAAAGGGTAGGTGGAGCCAGAGCCAATGGCACAGAGAGGCAGAGGCTACGACCGACCATACCAACTAATACTAGTTTGGATCTCTGATGAGTTATACAAAGGCAACCCTAGGACTAAAGAGGAGGAAGCTGAGAGCCAGTGCCACACCCTGGACTGGCTGTAAGAAAGCAGGTAGGTGGGGGCAATTGAGGTTGGCGGATCAGTTCCTTGTTTGCCCTAATGAACAAGCCTCCACGGCCACCGACAATGCCAATTCAGCACTACTGCTGGTGTCTGCTATTAATGGCAGAATACTGATCTCTGGAAGTGGATAGCCTTTTAAATTCATGGAGAAGTTATTCGGGGGGGGGGGAACCTATTAATTTCTTTCATGTGAGGAGAAGGCATTTGGGTTGTATCCAGCTAAAGTCGTACTCAGAGAAGACCCACTGAAATAAACAGACTTAAGGTACCCATATCTGTTGAGTTTTAATGGGTTTCCTCTGAGTATTGCTTAGTGGGAGACCGCGTGCCGGAGCCCTTTTAAGTGCAACAGTGCTGTGCAAAGAAGTCCTTCATTTCGTCTGCTCTAAATTTTCCAACATTCAGCTACATTAGATGATCCCAGGGTTCTAGTAGAGATATAAGAAAAGCCCTACTGGATCAGGCCAAAGGCCCCCAGCATCCTGTTCCCACAGCAGCCAACCAGATGCTCCGTGAGAGCTTGCAAGCCACACCCAAGTGTAACAGCATTCCCCACACTTGTGAATCTCTCGCCACTGGTACTGAGAGGTGTGGCCTGTGTCTGACCCTGAAGGCAGTGCCTCCATTAATTGATCATTTTGGTTGCCTTTTTCAATTGAAAAAGTAGGGCAGTCTATCCCATATTAAGAACATAAGAAGAGTCCATCTGGACCAGGTTAATGGCCCATCTACTCCAGCACCTTGTTCTCACCAGCTGCCTATGTGACGCCCACAAGTACAACCTGAGTGCAACCGCGCTCTTCCCATTCTCAGTAACTGGCATTCAGAGGCGTATTGCCTGCAACAGCAGAGGTAGCACGTAACTGTTATGGACAGCAGCCATGGATAGTTTTTGGCAGTGTGCACTAACATGCTGCTTCTTCAGATTAAACCAGGGTGGGTTTAAAACTATGGTTTAAACTAAGCCACTGTATGCCATCACAGTGCTCTGGTTCCAATGTCATCTCCAGCATAAACACTTCCTGATAGAAGAAGGCATTGCAGGGCACAGAGTCACCTCTTATCCTGGCAATCCCTACAGAAAACTTCATTCAGTTTGCACACAAGATACAGGGCAAGGAAGAGCCGTTGTTGTTTTCTCCTGCTTTGGAAGGTAGGAACTGGACCAATGGATTCAAGTTACAAGAAAGGAGATTTGTGAAGGTAAGAGCTGTTTGACAGCTTAAAACATGACTGCCCTCTGGTGGCTTAACAAAAACCCATAAACAGAAGACAGCTGGATAGCGTGTGCTGCAGAAAATCCTAGAAATATAAACAGCAAAGCTTAATTTAGCTCATAGATTCAAATTGTATACACAAATCCTTTGAAACAGAGAGGCAGCTGAGAAGTGACACCCTCTCCCCCAGCTCGGTAACCGAACAAATCGTAAGTAACGAGGATTGTTTTGGATTGTTCCAGGAGGTCTTGACCTTGCCCTGATGCCCAAGAAAAAGCAGCTGCTGCGGCAGAAAGTGCTTACCGTGCCAAGCCACTTGACCAGATCCAAATCTAAGCAACTAAGTCTGACTGACTTCTCGGACTGGATAACTCCTGAAACAGCACAAGAGGCTACTGAAGGGCTAAGATCATGGTCGGAAGAGCAAACGGAGGAGGGGGATGATCTCCATAGCGTGACAAACAGTCCCTAGATAGTTCAAATTCTCAGCAGTTAGATCCCCCCAAGCAGCCAAAAGGCCCTAGATCAAAAGGTTTAAAGAAAACAGACCTCAAAAATCAAAGCAACTCAAGCAGCTCAAGCAGCAGCCTATACCACCACCCAAATAACATCTCAAAAGCTATCTAAACTGCCTGAAGCAACAGAAGAGTTATTTACTGAAGAATTGGAGCTTGATTGGAGAGCAAAGCCTACTCACTGGAAGGTCTCTGGGGTTGATCTTCCAGAAGTTGGAGAGCATTGGGGAATCGTGTGGCGAGGGGTCAGGAGGAGGAGAGCCTGGTGCGGTCCCCCGAGCCCCAGGGGAAGAACGCTGAGAATGCTCAACCAAGCAGGCTGGAGCCCTTCAATCCTTCAAGGAAAAGCACCCACGATGCTCAGATTAAATTCTGTCCCCGGAATAAGACCAATGGCCCACATCCCACTAGAAGGTGTTTGCAGTTGAATCAGATAGCTTTGATCATCCGAAATAACTGGGAGAACAAAGGGCACTGGATTACCAGACCAAGAGTTTGCTCCTCCTTATCCGAACTACTGCGATTAAACACAGGTTCTTTGGACCTAAAAACAATAGAAAAATTGCCGAGCCATCCAAATGTAATAAGACTGCTTCTCAAATTTCATAGCCATGTCATTCCCCTGCTGCTTCCTAAAATGTGTGACTTTTTAAGTAGATTTCACATTTCAATCAGAAGGGTGTTTGCAGACTTGGATGCTGTGCCTTTATTATCAGACAGTCAAAAGCCTGCTAGTCGGCTAACTCCTGAGCTAAGAGTAACATCACTCTCAAGGTTAAACCTTCCCAGAAATCAGCCAGCCCCTCTGGCTGATTCTGCTACAGCTCCAGTTAATCCAGAGAGGCCTCAATTAGTGCCTCTGAAGAAATCGCTGCTCCAAAGGAATACTGAGGAAACAACAGCGATAATTAAAGCACCAACTAACACTATTCTAGCAGAATTAGAGGATTTAACAAACCGTATCCAAGTCTTGCTGCGTGATTTCAACAAGACCAAGGCAAAACCCCTGGATCTGGCCAATGTGGGCTGCACGAATATGAACACGAAAAGGTCTGTTAGAGAGGATATAGATATGGATGACAAGCAAGCTAGATTAGAAGTTACTCAGAAGCAAGGGGGATATTCTAAAAACAAACAAGAGATATCTCTCGGGATACTGGGCTCTGAGCCTCGACCGAACTCAGCCGAAGCCCAACTAGAAATTCCCCAGGAAAGAATCACAATGCCAAACTTGCTGAATTCAGTACATATCACTAATCAACTCACTCTCCCCCCAGTGTTCCAGGACTGCCCCAAAGTCCATCTACAGGAAATTGACATTTTAATACATCAATCCATGCCCCGACCCATAAATGCTGGCTTGGTCACCAGAGGTCATTTTAACAGAGGAAATCCCTCCGGGAGAAACTACAAGGGAGTACAATTCTGGCATTGCTCCAAGTTCTAGTGAACTTACCCCCCAAATTGACAACTCGAGTATGATCAGTTGCTAGTTCAAAAAGTGATGACATCAGGGTCCACGGACTAATAGCCACGGCCTCAGAGGTAGTGGAGGAAATACATCAGGAACAGTCTGGGAAAGGAACCCGAAGCCTTTGGAGCTTTGGCAAAAGGAACCTGAAGCCTGCGGAGCGCAGCGGGAACTCGCGCTGCGCTCTGAAGGCTTCAGGGATCTTTGAGACTGGCGGTGGGGGAAAGCAGCACTTCCCCTCACCGCCAGCCCCACAAGCTCGGGGGGGGGGCAGCGGCAAGGCTGCGCACAGCCTTTGTGCTGCTCCCCGACCTGGTATTTGAGGCTGGCGGTGGGGGAAAGCAGCGCTTCCCCCCACCGCCAGCCCCACAAGCTCGGGGGGCAGCGGCAAGGCTGCACACAGACCTGCACTCTGGAGGCTTTGAGCGCCTCTGGAGGTGCTGAGCAGAGAGGGGGAGACATTTTTTTTCTTGTTCTCCCCCTCTAAAACAACGTGCGTCCTATGGTCAGGTGCGTCCTATAGAGCGAAAAATACGGTACATGTCTTCTCCCACAGAAAATTACTTCTGTTTTTTTTTTATTTGCCTGGATCATGTGTTAAAAATATTTGTGAAAAGAAAAGGATCCAACAATATAAGATTAGGCAAGTGAAACCTGCAACAGAATGTTGGAGTGTATTCTCCACCTAAAATCTAATCCTACGAAGGCTGTAATCCTGGGCACAGTCACTACAAAGCAAGTCCCACTGAAATCAGTAAGACTGACTTCCTAGTAGCCATGTATAAAATTGCATGCTTATTTCCAAACTTCTTCAGATACCCAGAGCAAAACATAAGACGAGCCCTGCTGGTTTAGGTCCATCTGGCCCAACATTCTGTACAGTCAACCAAACACCTATGGGAAGCCCACAATATTCCAATTCTCTCCCCCACTCAAGTAAAACCTTATTTACACACATGCACCTACCCACACATATAGAGGTAGATCTGTATTGTGGCAGGCACTGAACAAATGGGTTTGCCCCCTCCCCTTATATCAATTTATCAACAAAGATCATCGTAGGAAAGTTTGTGGCAAATGGCCAATTATCACTCAAGTATTAATAAGAAAGTTTTCTAAGTATTTCACAGATGAAAACTCAGCTACCTGGGTAACAAAAATATGCTATACAGTGGTACCTCGGGTTACAGACGCTTCAGGTTACAGACTCCGCTAACCCAGAAATAGTACCTCGGGTTAAGAACTTTGCTTCAGGATAAGAACAGAAATCGTGTGGCGGCAGTGGGAGGCCCCATTAGCTAAAGTGGTGCTTCAGGTTAAGAACAGTTTCAGGTTAAGAACGGACCTCCAGAACAAATTAAGTTCTTAACCCGAGGTACCACTGTATGATCCTTCTGGTAATCTGGAAACTAGAAATCCAATTCTTTCATCAGCCAGAGTTCAAATGAAATTCCAGGGTAAGTACCTGCAAGAGAAATCCTGTTGTTTTCAAATGCTACATAATGACCTTGCAGGCCACGATCTTTGCTTAAAGAAATTGGTCAAGTACACAGCTTGAACAACAGGTTTATATGTACAGTGGTACCTCGCAAGACGAATGCCTCAGAAGACGAAAAACTCGTAAAACGAAAGGGTTTTTCGTTTTTTGAGTTGCTTCGCAAGACGGATTTCCCTATGGGCTTGCTTCGCAAGACGAAAACGTCTTGCGAGTTTGTTTCCTTTGTCTTGCGAGTTTGTTTCCTTTTTCTTAAAACCGTGCATTCACTTCGAGGAGCAACTCATAGCACGCGGTGTGGTAGCCTTTTTTGAGGTTTTTGAAGACTTTGGTCTTTTTGAAGCTTTTCCAAAGTCCGTGCTTCGCAAGACGAAAAAATCGCAAGACGAAAAAACTCGCGGAACGAATTAATTTCATCTTGCGAGGCACCACTGTATAAATGAAATGCTGGCAATTACAGGAAGTCACGCATACATATGGCATTATCTCACTGCTTGAACACTCCCTCTCCCTCCATTCATATTCAAGTATCCATCTCCTAATTTGACCTTAAATCCATGTGGTTATTGTGCGAAAGATGTGGACATTCTTTCCACCAGACCTGTGCATCTAAAGCACCAGCAAATGCATGAGAGCTAGCACTCTTAATAACAACAACAAAACAACAACAAATTTATTTTTAAATTTAAAGTGTTCAAAGTGTTTCTGATAAAGCCTCACAACGTTCCTGGAAGGTAGACTAAATTAGATATTGCTAGGGGGATGGAGGGCAACTACAGCTGAGGCAAGATTTCAATCGAAGACTTCCCTGGTGATAGCTTGCACTATGTCTAGAAGCAGAAGAATAGAAAACGATCCAAAAGCAGATGGAAGTGGATTTGCTCTGCCTTCCGAATTTAGATCTGTGTTATTGCTTTGGTGCTTGGCAACCTGCAAATATAGCAAAGTCCAAGAGTTCAAAAACTGGTGGTTTGGTCAGCAACTAAGCATGCCGTGATCTCTTCCCTGGGTGATGAGAGGACAACACAGAAAATAAAGAGGTGATGCAACAACCAATTGTGTTGAGAGTAGAAGCAACTCTACGATGGTTACACTGCTCTTTTTAAATTTTGAATCTCGCATGTAGTTATTTTGGAGAAAACACTTCCCTATTTATTTATTCTCTCTTCCACCACGATCATTTACGCAGCTGCTGTTTTTTGTTAGCAAGTTACACCCCCTCCCCAAGTCTCTCTAAAATTGGCAGCCCCAACTTCTGGCAAATTCCAGGTGTTCTCGTTAATCTGTGAAATATTCCTGGAAGGTCAACTGGCATCAGTCCCATACTGCTAGGTGGAAAGGAAGACCTTCAGCCATTCTACACAATCTGGTTCTAAAATGATGCCTTCAAACTGCAGTTCCTAAGTCCCAAGGGGCTTAATGTGAATTACTGGCAAGCAGATCAGATATACCCCCTTACAAACTGTGCAGCAAATTGAGAAACACTGACAAACTCCACAGGTTCAGATCAGGCCAAACCAGTGTTTACGTGCTATAGCAAAGAGAAGGATCAGGGAAGAAGTTCAAGGGCTTTGGGGCTTGAAAAGGAGGTCACATTACAAATGTTGTTGTTTTTGCTTTTTTTTAAAGTACAGAGGTTAGCACTTAGTCAATGGTTCACATCAAACACAGCACTGAATTGCAAACTAGGCTGGCACGGGCAAACATTGATCATGCAAGCATATGGGCAGAATAAGCAACACACTCTTGTGTTTACTATCAACACTTGCATCACACACAGCAGGCATTTGTTTAATTATTACGGGAAGCGATATTGCGTGAAGATAGTGACAACACAGCATGGAAAACAGCGATATCACCAGATAGACTTGTGTTGGGCCATCCACTATCTTGTAAGTTCCATTTGGCACAGAAGGATTTGGCACCCAAAATATTAACAGATACTTTGAAGCTGGGATTTCTTTGTTAGAACAGTAGATATCTATGCAAAGGATCCCAAAGTTAAAAGCAGTTCCTGCTTTTGTATAGGACATGGGCATTCATTTTGTCTAATTAATGAACTTCAACTTCCAGTCCTGAGGACACAGAACCTTGGAAACTTCAGTGAACTTTCCATAGGTTGAACTTCAGGTTTCTAGGTCTTGTGATTTTAAGGAACAGCAAAATGCAAAAGGAACAATCAGAAGAGAAAAAAGCACATTAGAAACCACTTGGATAGAGAAGAGGAGAATACAGAAGATAACTAAAGAGGAGCCAGAAAATTATGAGATGAAACCCCCACCTTCTTGAATGGCTCACGCCATATTTTCTGATCCCTGGGACCTTTGCTTCTGGAAAATAAGCACAACCCAAAAATAACTGGAGTGGCTGCAATCTTGAGTGGAAGACCAGTGGGAGGGGAGGGGCTGCTTGTTTCATTCCAGTTAACACACAAGCTGCAGCTAAGGTCTGTTCTTGGTTTACAGCTCATGTTATGTCTGGAGCAAGACAAACTATGAACCAGGGTTTGGACAATACTTTAAGCCAAACCATGTCTTAGCTCACAGCAGCCAAAGCAAGACTGAAGAAGCAAAGTGGTCATGATCTTGTCTTCAGCAGCCTGGACATTCATGGTCTGGCTTAACATTACACGTGAGCTGGGTCATTGCATACATACTTTGCCATTGTGTGTGTGTGTGTGTGTGTGTAAATCAACTACATATATTCTAAAGATTTTCTATCTGAGATTTGCTGCAGCCAACCAAGGTAAAAATATGTACCTCATCATATGTGCTTATGATAGTGCTCACCTCTCCCACTCTCCCCAGGCAGCAAAGACTACCCATGAGAAAGGAGGCAGGGGAAGGAATGCCCTTATGGCTGCCTAATATTGTGCTTCCTTTAAGTGGAGGTGGGCGTACGTGTGTAGCAATGCAGCACTCTGGAGAAGAGCTGAGGTTTGTCCCTTATGATGACTTGCCTCTGTCTCTGGTCGAGGAATGAAGACCGGAGGTTTCATCTTGAGTGTCAGATCCTGGAAATCCCACTCACCCAGAACATATTGCACTGGCATCCTGGAACAGAGGATGAGAATTACACTGTGCACTTGGCCAAGAATCCAGTTGCTTACAGTAACTCATCATCATGCTCAGATATACCACCCTCTTCCAAAGCACAAACAACTGGACAGGCAGTACCTTCCCTAATGGGTGGAGTGGGAAGGAAAAAGAACATTCAGTCCTATGACAGAGAGATTTCAAATGTTCCCTAATGCGAAGTTTGAAGCACTGTACTACTGAAGCTAAAACTGATACCACTGGTTTTCCATGACAGACTATCTGCAACTCTGCAAGCTACTGACCAGGAGCCAGATGAGAACATAAGAGCCCTCCCGGATTAGAGAAAACACCTATCTTTATCCAGCATTCTGTTTCCTACAGTGGTCAACTAGATGCCTGTGGAAAGCCTGCAAACAGGACACGAGTGTGACAGCAGTGACCTCTTTGTGCTCCCCACATCTGGAATTCAGAAGTCTCATCCACTGGAAGTAATACAGCCATCATGACTATTAGCCACGGATAGCCTTATCTCCCCTGAATTTGTCTAATCTCCTTTTGAAGCCATTCAAAGTTGGTGGCCAACACCACACCCAGTGGAAGCTAATTTCATTTTTTTTTTTAATTTTTATTAAGAGTTTTATTAATACAATGAAAAAAAAGAAAACAGAATAGACAAAAAACAGACTAAAAGAAACAAACATAAAATTTAACATCTTGTAATAACCATTTTTTCTTCATTTTTGGACTTCCTCACATCTCCCGCTCCTGCATTCCACATTAATAAAACTTTAGCCAGCAACTTATCACCTTGTTTCCATTCTTATTATACACATTTTCAATATTTTGTCCCTAACCTTGAATATTTTATCTGGATCTTAAACCCCTAATTTTAACATAATATTTATTCAAAATTTATTATTCTCATACAATTCACTCATTCTCATAATCTTTTCAACTAGCTTTATGGTGCCCTGTTGTTTTCGAATCTCTCATCCTTCTTAACACTCATATAGTTTACAGTGTTTTTGTAAATAGTCCTTGAATTTCTTCCAATCCTTCTCCACTGCTTCTTCTCCCAGGTCTCGGATTCTGCCAGTCATTTCTGCCAGCTCCATGTAGTCCATCAGTTGCATCTGCCATTCTTCCAGCGTGGGCAAATCTTGAGTTTTCCAATATTTGGTGACAAGTATCCTTGCTGCTGTCGTTGCATACATAAAAAATGTTCGGTCATTCTTTAACACCCTCTGGCCAACAATGCCCAAAAGGAGGGCCTCTGGTTTCTTAGGGAAGGTATACTTAAATACCTTTTTCAGCTCATTATATATCATTTCCCAGAAGGCCTTGACCCTGGGGCAAGTCCACCAGAGGTGAAAGAACGTTCCTTCAGTTTCCTTACATTTCCAACACTTATTATCTGACAGGTGATATATTTTTGCTAGCTTGACTGGGGTCATGTACCACCTATATATCATTTTCATAATGTTTTCTTTCAAGGCATTACATGCCGTGAACTTCATACTGGTGGTCCATAACTTTTCCCAGTCAGCAAACATGATGTTGTACCCAATATCCTGTGCCCACTTTATCATAGCTGATTTAACCATTTCATCCTGTGTATTCCACCTCAGCAGCAAATTATACATTCTTGAAAGTAGTTTAGTCTTAGGTTCTAACAATTCTGTTTCCAGTTTCGATTTTTCCACCTGGAATCCTAACTTTTTATCCAATTTAAAAGCCTCTTTAATCTGAGCATAATGTAACCAATCTCGCACTTTACAGTGGAAGCTAATTTCATAGTATCGTGCTGCATGAAGAAGCGTTTCCCTTTGTCTTTACTGAATCTCCCAACATTCGGCTTCACTGGATTATCTCGGGTTCTAGTATTATGAGAGATGGCCTATTTTTCACACTGTGCATAATCTGGCACTTCTATCATGTCCCCTCTTGATATGTTCCCCGCTGATCATGTCCCCACACAAACCCCCAAACTCTGCAGTCTTTCCTTACAGGGGAGTTGGTTCCATGCCTTTGAGCGCTTTGATTGCCCTTTCCTCCAGTTCAGGTTCAGTTCTCTCCTCCGACCATTCACTGAGCAATGCAAACATTCATAATTCTGGATAGAAAGTCCCTTAATAACCACTTTGAGCAAATTGATCCAACGAAGCATTCCTCTTTGCTACACTTCCTTTTGTGGGTGCTGAATCCCCAGTTCCAAGCATCAGAAAAAGTCACTATCGGCATTTCACATGGTAGATTCCATCCAGCAAGAAGGAACTCATTCTAGATTCCTGTCTCTAAAGTCTGTCATTCCTGACGGTGCTTAGTATAAAGCTAAAATATGACAATCAGGCTCACAAGGCTACGGTAGAGATGGGAAATCTGTCTCCCACCATGCCCTCCTGGCTCTGTCACAACACCCCACCATATCCCTCCTGCTAAGCTGCAGCCATGCTAGTGACCAGGTGTGTGTTGCTGCCCCTCCTTGTCGGCCACTCCTGGAAGCTGGCGTGCAACATCTAGAAGGGCAGTCTCCTTATTCCTGTACTATAGGAAGGCCAGGCAGCTGTCATGTTACCATAAGCTTCTTGGTCAGGTATTCTTGCCATCTCCTCACAAAAAGCAAGCCACACATTCTACCCTGAGGAATCATAAACTAACCAAGGTACTATTCTCACTCCCCACCCCCTTTATCTCTCAATATACACACTTACTAGCGTCAAGATAAGGATCCAGGATGTTTAATTTAGAATCCAATAAGGTTATATATTTTAGCTTTCAGGTACGTACAGATCCAAGAAATCTACTAAGAAATCTACTGGCATCTTTATTAGCTAGGCAACACACTCTCTGGCAGTTAAATCATTCTTCATGGGCAAAAGGCATTGTGAATGCCCACTTGTCTTAAAGGTATCCGCATTGCTTAACAGATCTGATGTGTACCTAAACTCAATCATGTGCATTTTTTTTATTCTGTAATCTTTTCTTATAGGGGAAAAAGAAAAAGAAAAGCTTAGAAGGCTGTATTGTCTTTCAGCTTCTGAAGCTGAACCACTGCAAGAAATATCCATGCTACCCATTTCTCTCTCTCTCATTCTCTTGTAACATTAGATGGTCCAAGAACAACCAGGAACTGAAGCTTGGTGAGTTGGTTGCTTAGCTTGGCCTACAACTACAGCTGCAACAATTATTGTTGGGGTTTGCATAGTTTATTCATACTTTGAATACCTGAGTCTCCTTCATGATTTCTGGGCAACAAGAGAACAAAGCCAGAGACAGGAACAGATGACTTGTATGCATTTCCACCTACAGCAACATAACCTTGAACTGCTTTTGGTTCCAAAGGCTCACAGCATCTTTGTATCTCAACATCTACTTTTTTAACTGCTTACTGAACTGAAGCTTGTGTTAACTTAACAATGGACTTTCCCTTGTCTTCTTTCCCAACTTTGCTGACAGGGTTGTTCTTTCTTTTGTAAGCCTCCACATATACAGTCCACTTACATATTAAATGTAATATGTACAGCAGTAAATGCAATCTTGACAACACTAACTAGGAACTAAGTTCCATTAAACTCACTAATTAAGCATAAATAGAATTGGGCTGCACGTACTACTTTTGTGGGACTCTTAACTTTACATGCACTAATGATTGGGGCACAAATGAGCACCTGAAATGCAGCAAGAATAGCACTAGGAGTCAGACTACTGGGAGGCTGGAGAAAAAGATATAACCTCACTGTCTTCTCCTGCACATCCATTTTGCAGCTGCAAGTCTCCTCTGCAGGAGTCAGCTGTGAACCATTTAGCTTTGTGAGAAGGCAGTGCCCTCTCTGACCTGTTGGTCAGGCTGCTCTCTGCAGCAACACTAGAAATGTGCATTAACTTTATTTGTATATATTTTTGGTCACTTAATTTTGGTTCAGCTCTCCACTTGTTATATATGAAGTCTAGATTATTTCATTGTAGTAATGAATTAATCTTGTGCTTATTGCATTGCTGATTTTGTCTTATTTCAATTTATTATGTCCCACAATACATTTTTCCAAATGTTATGTATCTTGATAATAAGTAAATATTTATTGTGAGCCCCTTTGGGTGTCAAAATGTTTTGGGCCAGCCCTGCTATTGCCCTTCATCTTCAAAACTTTTACTCAGTACCTTCAAGAGCTAGATACTATTATTGTCTTAGTGGGGTTAGAGTACAATAAGGGATGCATGTGGCGCTGTGGTCTAAACCACTGAGCCTCTTGGGCTTGCTGATCAGAAGGTTGGCGGTTTGAATCCCCACGATGGGGTGAGCGCCCATTGCTCATTCCCAGCTCCTGCTAACCTAGCAGTTCAAAAGCATGCGCTCGTTTCCATCACAGTATCCTGTTGTGCCAGAAGCGGTTTAGTCATGCTGGCCACAGGACCTGGAAAGCTGTCTGCAGACAAACACCGGCTCCCTTGGCCTGAAAAGCAAGATGAGTGCCACAACCCCATAGTCGCCTTTGACTGGACTTAAATGTCCAGGGGTCCTTTACCTTTAGAGTACAATAAAACAGACCCCATATTCAAAGAAGTCCATTTTTCTGTCCGATTCTATATTGTGGGGCTACTAACAGATTCTAACAGTGGGGCTACTTGTATTTCTCCTAAGTTTTAAAGCATAAACATATTAACACAGTAATAACAGCTAATTTGTTTCAACAGGAGGATTAATTAGTATGCTGATTGCTATAAAATCAGAACCAAAGAGACAGTGGGCAATTGGATTCACTATCCAAGACAATGAGTTCCAATACTGTATTTTCTTAACCCTAATTGTTCTAAACTCACAAATAATTTAAGAGATTGTGGCTTTAAAATGCATGCAAAATTGTCGTTATGGGTGCTAAGAAATCTATAGAACTGATTCAGCTACTATAGATGAACACATTTCAGCGATCCAAGCCTTAAATATTCTCCATCTACCCTGGACGTCTCTTTGCTGGAAATGCCTCATTTATTTAAATTATTTAAGGCCACTTAATTTTTGAATGGCATTGTGTAAGCCTAGCAGCCCAGCTTGTTACTTGCACCTCTCTGCTGGCTCAGTTATTGCAAAGGCCCTATGGATTTAAAAAGGGATTTGCTCATGATTTATTAAAGTGCTAAATGGACGGCTAAATGTTTGCTACTATACTGCAGAGTGGTAGCGAGAGCTCAGCAGCTACTTCTAGCACTAGTACCTACTGGTTTGTCTTGCATTTTTTTTTTTATTACTAAGTAATATGTAAGGGTGCATATTTCTAAGCTAAATTGAGGTCAATTCCCATTAAAAAGAATGAATTTAAATGTATCCTTCCAACCTTGAAGACAGGACTTGACCCCTGTCTTCATTTTAAAACTACTTTAGCTGCCTGACATTCCACAAGCATCCTAATAGAACAGTTTTTTTCTGCAAAATCCTTGAGAAAGTGAAACAAATCAGCGTTAAGTACCCACCTTTGTAGCCGTTTTGCACATAGCTGCTGGATCTGTTCTTGTTGCTTTGTGGAGAGGGGAGTAGAGATGCTGCTGGAATTCAAGCTCTGAAACTGAAAAGTTATTTACAGGCATTTAGACTAAATTCTGGTAGCCCACAAAACTGAACACAGCAGCCAGGAGGGTTAAATGCTTTTCTTGATGGTCAGCCCACCTACCCTCTCCATTGTACTGTGATAAGAGCTCTGCTGGGTGAGACCAAAGGTCTACCTAATACAGCATTCTGTTTCCCAATGAACAATTAGATTTGGGGTGGAGAACTTGTGGCTTTCCGGACGTTTAAGGTAAATGGACCCCTGACCATTAGATCCAGTAGCGAATGACTCTGGGGTTGCAGCGCTCATCTCACTTTACTAGCCGAGGGAGCCAGCATACAGCTTCCGGGTCATGTGGCCAGCATGACTAAGCTGCTTCTGGTGAACCTGAGCAGCGCAAGGAAACGCCGTTTACCTTCCCGCCAGAGCGGTACCTATTTATCTACTTGCACTTTGATGTGCTTTTGAACTGGTAGGTTGGCAGGAGCAGGGACCAAGCAACAGGAGCTCACCCCGTCGCGGGGATTCAAATTGCTGACCTTCTGATTGGCAAGCCCTAGGCTCTGTGGTTTAGACCACAGCACCACCCACGTTGCTAGACTACAACTCCCATCTCCCCTGACCATTGACCATGCTGGCTGGGCCTAAAGAGAGCTGAAATCCATCAACCTATGGAAGGCCATAGAACCCACTAAATTTGATTAATCTGGAAAACCAACAAGCTGGGAATGAAGGAAATAGTCCCACAACCATTCACTGGCATACTGCCTCATGAACAAAGGTTCCTAATAGCTATTATGACCAAAAGCTGTTGATAGGCTCATTCTACATAATTTTGTCCCTTTTAAAACAGCCTCACATTTAACAACTATAGCTATGCAGAGGAGCAATTGGGCTGTAGAGGATGGTTTTTAGGCTTCCTATCCTAAGTAGCCAGCAAAGAAGTGAACAAGGATGGTGGCTGAGGGGTAGAGTGTTGTGATTTCCCTCCACCATTCTGCCTTGCCATGCAGAAAGGAAAGACCCTTCCACCAAGACTAGCACAGAAACCAAGCAGGCTGGCACAGAATGAACTACCGTATTTTTCGCTCTATAACACGCACCAGACCATAACACGCACGTAGTTTTTAGAGGAGGAAAACAAGAAAAAAAATATTCTAAACGAAATAGTGGATATATGATTTTTGTGGTTCATGCTGTGGCCACAGACATGTGATCTGACAGTGAGTTTGGAGTAGCCCAATGCAAAAATCCTGAGGATCCATGTGGATCCATGCTTTGTAACCATGGAGGAGGGAAGGAAGGGGAACCATGGATCCTCTGCTCACGACTGCAGCAGATCCCCCCCCCCCGCCACCCGCCGGCATTCGCTCCATAACACACAGACATTTCCCCTTACTTTCTAGGAGGAAAAAAATGAGTGTTATGGTGCAAAAAATACGGTAAATGCTCCATCCCTACTTTTTCAGTTCACTTACTGGAAGGCAAGTTTATACACTAGACTGCTAAGAGGCTACTAGACTGCATTTCCATGCTGACCACAGAGGATTTCCACCAAGGAAATGCAGGCTACTAATCTCTTATTAAGCTAGAAAGGTTAGCTATTGTTTATTGGTTGCTTAATAGATTAATTCATTCATTCCTTTCTCTCTCTTTTTTGCTGGCTAGTAACTTTGTGGGCTCATTTACCAGTCTTGTAAAATGTCTTCTGAGCAGTCTCTCCCTTTCTGATGGCAAAGCAGTAAAAAATCTAAGTCCCCTGCAGTACTTCAAACCAAAAATTATGGGCTTATGAAAATTGGGGCAAACTTAAATGTCAGACATTTTGACCAAATAGCATGCTCCAAACATCCACAGTGGTACAATTTATTTCCAGTTGTGGAACTGTTTAAGCAATTATTTAGCCATTACAATCTATGGCAAACAGATATAAATAGCAATCCAGAAAAAGCATCAATGATGTAAACAGGATAAACTGTACTTGGATGCTACTGCAAACAGCCGATGTGCTTGGTGAACCTTGATCAGAGCAAAGTTATTTAAAAGGAGGTCAAGGCTTAGCCTCTCTGTCTACAAGAAGCACTATTTACTTCATTAGAGTGCAGAATTGCTGGCTAGTGAATCAGACATGAGGCAGATCTTCCAACATTCATTTCAGTGCTCTGCACAGACAACCACTATTTTACCCACATCACTTAACTGTTTTTGCTCCCAGGACATGAGAAACAATATATTCGGAAGATGCCTGTGCTTCGGGGATCTCATTCACTTCAAACATGTCTTGCCAGTAGTTGACCAAGTCAGCAGCTGTAACCACACCTGCCTTATAACAGAAATACTTTCTTAGCAGTCTGTGACACGGATTTAGATTGAAGCCTTTGGCAGGACTTTTCCCAAGATGAGGGAACAAACTAAAAATCTTCCTGTACAAAGAGCTAGTAAGAACTTTCATGGCTCCAGAAGGTTATGGTTTCGAAGAATGAGAACAGGCTCAACTTTTTATAGGCCACCAAAGTACACCACAAGTCTCTAACACCAGCAGTCTGGTTTAAGAAAATATATCAACACAGGACACTCCAGTCTCATCAGTGCTTATACAGCAGAATGTCAACAGGAGATTCCATGTGTCCTCTTGTCCTTGCAGAGCACACAGGTGATTCATTCATCCAGTAGTAACCTAGAGAAAAAGAGACAACCAAAGGAAATCATCTCAAATTCAGGATAAGCTCACTTACCATTTAGGTTGAAGTAATTTTTAAGGAGGTCATTATAAACACAGCATAAATGATGAACTCATATGACACATGAAAATGAAGAAGGCATAATGCATTTCACTTTCCATAATTGTGATTCTAACCACATTTGAATAAAATTAAGCAGTACTGAAACTGCCCAGATTTGCTTTTCACCAACACTCAAGCTACAGGCTAGTTCACAATCAGGAGGGTGCTAGTATGCTCATGTCCTGTTTGTGGGTTTCCAAAGGGCATCTTATTGACCACTGGGGGGAACTGAATGCAAACTACAAGGGCTCTTGTTCAGGTGTTACATAATTCCTACACACATTGTTTGTCACACATATACTATACACCAAGGGTACACAGACTATAAGCTTGTGGGATCTGGTTTGTTTTTTACTTGAACTCTGAGATATACCAACCGGAGCTTAGCACAAAAGACTTAGAATGAAAGAACTCTGAGCCCAGGAATTTGTTGTGAGTAGAAGAACGGAATGGAAATCACAATATACAACTACGTCCTCTGTAGCTTCTCAAATAATTCAGAGAGCTACCAGTAGGTCTGGATCTTTCTTCTGCTAATCCCAGCTATATACATGATGCAATGGTGATATTGTCAAATATTGTCTTGACTACATGTGGATTTCCTTTTAAGAGTGCCTTCCGTCTGTGGCCTGGGACATTCATCCTAAATATGTTTACATAGGAGATTAGGCCCAATAAAATGAATCTAAGTGAGGTGTGGGTTCCAACCATCTGCAGTGGTAGGACTGATATTTGGCCAGCTTTAGACTGATTAGACTATAAAATATAAAAAACCACCTTTTTTAATTCATGCTTGACCAGTTCACAAATTGCCCACATAGGGAAAAAGATATAATGGACAGCTGATGCAGGCAACAAAGCATAGGAATATAGAATGGGAGGTGTGGATAAAAAGAACCAAGGCTCCTCTATAATAAAGAATATAAAAGGTATCTGTGCTATTTTGCATTTTTAAAAATGTCTTCCTGTCATGATCCAAGCAGATCAGAATGTTACCCCCTTTCTCCAAATAATCAGGAAGTAGCCACAGACAATGAGAGTTGACAAAATAGTCTGAAATAGTTGAAAGTAGTTGTTTCCTGTAACACACACACACTTATTTTGTTCTGGTGTCATTTCTGATCAAACAGGTAGCAACGACAGGAACTTGTACACATAGATGATAGTGGAATGAGCACAAATGCCTCTGGCAACAATACCTGCCTCCATCATCCCATCACCTTCTGCTGTGAAGATACTATCCTCTGTGAGAAGTGAGAGTGTCACATACAATCAACAGGAGAAATAGGAACTAGTATTCTAAGCCCAGGAGGGCACTCCATGGCATGCTTGCACATGAGTTTAACGGGATTTACTTCTAGGTTAGTGTGCAAACCTTACGCTGCAAACGACTGCAGTTTAAAATACATTATTCGTTGGGTGGAAGGCTAAACCATTTTGAGCTAAACCTTCACAGAGCAGTTTCCGCCGCCCGATCAATGCAGCTGAACAGCAGATAGATGAAGTCAGAGAGAAATTCTGAATAAAGCGCGGGAACGAAGCTTGGCTTAAGAACGGTTTCCTATTTAAAAACGGGGAGAAGGAGGGAGACCAATTCGCAGGTCCTTCCTTCTAAGTGAGAAGCCTTACGGAAGGCTTTTATGGACGCGTACAAAAAACATTATACCAAAATGTGGCGGCAATGAGATATTTTGTTCCTTTATTTACCTGCAAATTGACAAAGCACCAATGCAACTACCGCGCTTCTTTCCCAAGAGCAGGAGGCGAGACTCTTAAGCAAATTACGAGACTGGCAAGCGACGCACTTCCGGTTGGGGCCGCAAGCAACACGGCCTTACTCGCTAACAGGGACGGCGGCGTACAGTTCCGCGTGAAAGGGAAAGCCTCAAAGCGTCAATCTTCCGTAAAAGGCAGAGCGAACGAGGCAAGGGGGACCCCGCATGGAAGCCTTAGCCCATTGCAGCAGTTCCACAGGAATGGCTGCGGCAGAAAACTGTGCACTAAAGAGAGAAATAGAATCTTCCTTGCAAGTTCACTTGGAAGGAAGTCCTGCAGTGTTCAGTGTTTCTTAGGATTTAAGGCTTAAATTTAGCACGGGGGCGGGGGGGGGGAGAGAGAAAGCCTGATTGTGTTCATGGGGCTTCTTTCCAAACAACTGCGTATAAGATAGCCCACAGGTGCTGTTCTGCCGTTGTCTCAGCATCTGTCTCTTTCTGGAGACAATGGAGGAGTGTGTCAGGGACTGGCTGGAGGAAGAGGAGTAGGGGGAGGCATCCGCCAGGGAACCCCCAAGGGGAGCCCAGGAGGCGGAAGGCTCAGAGCCAGGAGATCAGTGGTGGGACACTGAGGAGAGGACAAAGGGAGAAGATTGGGAAGAAGTGCCGAATGCCAAAGGGGCAACAGGGTTTAGTGAGCAGGGAGAGCCTGTGCTAGAGAGTAGTTCAGATTTGGCAGCTGAAGCAGAGGAGGGGAGTCAGGAGGCTGCTGAAGAATCCCAGGAATCTTCCTGTCCTGCTTCAACAAGCTCCCCTCCCCTCCTCCCCCATCTCCCAGAAAAAGCAGAATAATGAGGAGGGAAGGACAGAGGCCAGAGGTATGCACACACAATTTGAGACTGCTGGGGAAGAGCCTTAGAGAGGCGTGGAAGACAGGGACCTTCAGTCCTGGCAACTGCTTCATAGGGGCATAGTTTGCTGAGATCACTAGGTCGAGTTGTGTGTTTGTTTCCTTGAATAAAGAGATAATGGAGATCTGCTTCCTTTATTGCTGACCTGTGTCTGACTCCAACCCTGATAGAGTGTGCCTTTGTGAGTGAAGTCAAACTGTTGTAAGGCCTGTTGTGGCTGTAGAGACCAATACAGGAGATAGTTATATATATTGTAGCTGGGGCAGATGAAGGTGTCAGATTGTGCTGCTACAGATCCATCATGGTGTTTCTTCTCTCTGTGCTCCTCCCAGTGGTCATTCCCCTTTGGCCACTGCTGTGGATTCACAGCCTGACTGTTTCCAGGTACTGCAGGGATTCCCAAATGGCAGGGTTGATGTTGCTAGTCTTCATGTCACATTTGCATACATCTTTGTAATCCAGAGTTGGTCTGCCAGCAGGCCGGATGCCTGATGCCTGAAGCCAGCTCCCTGTAGGGGATCCTTTGGGATTCTGTCATCTTCCATTCTGTGGACATGACCAGCGTACGTGCTGGGAATGTGGGCTTGAGAGGGCACTTTTTCTTTGATATTCTGTCCTAAGTAGATTTGAGAACTGTTGCCTCAGCGCCTAGGACTTGCCGATCGAAAGGTCGGCGGTTTGAATCCCTGCGGCGGGGTGCGCTCCCGCTGCTCGGTCCCAGCGCCTGCCAACCTAGCAGTTCGAAAGCACCTCCGGGTGCAAGTAGATAAATAGGGACCGCTTACCAGCGGGAAGGTAAACGGCGTTTCTGTGTGCGGCTCTGGCTCGCCAGATGCAGCTTTGTCACGCTGGCCACGTGACCCGGAAGTGTCTCCGGACAGCGCTGGCCCCTGGCCTCTTGAGTGAGATGGGCGCACAACCCCAGAGTCTGTCAAGACTGGCCCGTACGGGCAGGGGTACCTTTACCTTTACCTAACTATTTCATAATACTACTAATAATAATCACATACTGGTTTTCATAAAAATATCTAGAAAAACAAATGCAGGTTAGTAGCATCATTTTGCTAACTGAACCTCAAGCCACTTTCTCATCACCCTCGTTGGGGTCTCAAATGTAGAGGTTGGTCAATAAATAAATAACTGAAGTGGTTTTGATAATGGATTACATGCATGCTGAGTGGAAGCGCAGATCCAGCAGGGGGGCTCAGACAACAATGAGTGCTGCGTTTTGGGTGGGGAGGAAGCCTCCCACTCCCAGCATTTGATGTCTTGCAAGAGACAACTGTAAGAATCATGAGACGGAGCCTCTGAGCATGGGCAGAGCACTCACCTCTCAAAGGTAGTTAAAACAACAGCAAATGTATGTTGCAAACATTAAAGAACCCGCCCTCCCCCCCCCCCACACATACACGTTTTCTTCATTGCTTTCTTGTTAGGGAATTCGAGGATGGGTTTGGAGGCGCGCAGCCGGTAAAATACAGTCCTGCTGAGTAGGCAGTCTGACTAGTCGAGGACCACTTTACACTAGACGATGGATTTGCCCCAGCCAAGGGCACAGCAATAAGGGGCAGCTGCCGAGAAGAAAAACCCTAGTAGAGTTTTCACCGGCTCAAGCGCCTGCTCCATCGCCCTGCCGGGCACGCGAGCTTCCTTCGGCCGACCGCGAGACGCGCCCGGATCCAGGCTTCTCGCCGTTCATCTCCAGGGCTCGCATTGCAGCCCATCTCTTCGCGGTGGCATCTCCCCGCTGTGAGTGACATCCCGGCCGGCCAATCCCGAGCCACAGCGCTGTCCTCTACTGGCCAATCCCAGGGAGAAGGGGAGATCAAAGCGGAGCATCAAGAGGGCCGGTGACAGGAGGGAGGGAGGAAGGGCTTCACCCAGCATCTCGGGAAAAACAATGGCAAGTAAGACCATGGCAGCAGCAGCAGCAGCAGCAGCTCCTGCTTTCCTGTGCAGGTAATCCGAATAGCAGCAAAGCCCCCGGAGCCACCCAGTCTCCCAGCAACCAGAGCGATGTGCTGAGGTCCCCAGCCTAGGCGGCCATTGCATGGGAAGCGGAGAGGGGGGCAAGAGTCTTCCACGTCCAGCACAAGCGCCCCTGGCTGGTCCTCATCTCTTTGCCCTCCTCGCCAGGGCCACTCTCACAAGTTGCAGACGGGGCTCCGCCAGAGTGTCAAAAGAAGGGGCGGGGGGGGGGGGCTAACGTCTCCCTCCCTCTTTGGCCTCCGCGATCCTGGGCTGGGCGGGGGGCTGCATTCCCAACCCAGGCAGGTCAGCGTCTCCGGGACTTGCAAGGGACCCGTGTCCTCCTTGCCCGGCGATCGCCTCCGTAAGTGCTGGTGTCATCATCATGGTTTTGTTTAGGCTGCTGCTAAAGGGGCCCGGCACGGCCACGCGCGCCCGGCAGGGAGCGAGGAGGTCGGCGCTGACCTCTTAAGCAGGCCACGGAGATGGGTGGAGGCGGTCGGGGGGAGCGCCAGGCCAGCCAGCCAGCCACCCCAGGGAAAAACCCCCAAAATCATTCTCGGTTCCCTGACATCCATCATGTGTTGTACCTTTCCCTCGAAGGCTTCCTTTCGCTGTCCTGGTCTGTCACGTTGGGAATTGGGGAAGTGGGACGGGGAGCTGGATTTAGTTCAGAAGTGGCTGGGAACCGACTCATCCCTTGCAATAAGCAGAGCTCTGCCCGGACAAAGTTTCTCTTTGACTCTCTTTCTCTCTCTCTCAGTGCTTAAGCGCACTTCCATGCAAGGCCCCAGCCAAGCGGGCAATTCTTCTTGAGGTTCAACAGGGCCTTTGGGAAATAGCTCCCCACCCACCTCCACCCAAAAAACCCAGGCTGGTCTTGTATAACAATGATAATCAATCTTGGGAAATGAAAATCCATTTGCATGTTTGAGCCACACAGTTCTCACTACAGAGCAATTAAATAAGTGAATGAAAAGTCGGGGTGGAGTTTGCTTTAGAAAATAGACTTCTATATTAAAAAGTGTCCCAATGTTCTTTCCTGGTTTCCTTCATTCTCTTGAGCATGCTCCTCTCCTGGGGAAAGAAGGACACCTGAAGTGATGGGGAAAGAGTCCTAACCACATATGAACTATGATGGCTGAGGTTCAAAGTGGTTAGGGCTGCTTAGGGATGGGATGTTGTGGTCACGGTTGAAATTTCTTTGAAAATGTCAGCTCTGATGACAACTCAGCTGTAGCAATATTAAGGCAAAAATAGTGTCTGGTTAAAAACAGCAACCCTCAAGGGTTAAAATAAAACTGAGGCTGCTGCAATGCGCTGCACATTTACGAGAGAGTAAATCCAACTGAACACATTGGGACTGCTCAATAAACATGCATAGCACCTGAATGCTGGCATATATGTGCAGGGTGTGTTTTAGCACAGGGGAAAAGGGCATTTCAATGGCATTTTTTTTTAAAAAAATGTAGTAACAAATAGTATGGAGTGCCCAGGGATATAACTGCAGTCTTATGCCCACTACCTCCTGTTGGGAGAAGATGCCATTGAACTCAGTGAGGCTTGCATACGAGTAAAGATGCCTAGGGTTGTACAGTCATTCTCTTAAAATTCAAGAATTCATGCTCTTTCATTAAAACTAACTTAGCAACAAAAGGAAGTGCTTCACACAATGCATGCATGTAGTTTGTTTTTTGAACTTAACATCACAGGATATTGTTATAGTGAGAATATGTTTAAATGACTTGATTCAATTCAGGAGAACTGATCTGTTGGTAACTAAATTTCATTGCCAAAAGTGCAATAGTAAGGATTAATAAGAGGCGTGGGATATTGCTATTGAATCTTGCCTTGAAGGCACCTCAAGTACTGTGCCCATGTTGCTTGACCACACCCAAGTCCACTCACATGATACTTCTGTAGGCCAGCTGACTAGGCCATGTGAGATTCCAGAAGGTCAGCCGGCCACCTGGTGAGTTACTTGATACTCAGCTAAACTTATTTCTACTTTATTGACTCACATCTATGTTTATAGCACATGCCACCATTCAGAAGGCTTGAGCTGAGTAACTAAAGTATAACCTTCCTAACAAAACATAATGTTCAAATTAAAAAAGGAATTCATTGAGACTAGCTTCTGGGGAGATGTGTCTAGGCTTGCGGTATTAGTGTTGTAAGGTGGTTAAGAGTTTGGTTCAGATTTCAGCTCAGCCGTGAATGAACTGGGCTGGCCTTAGGCAGCTTTCCCTCCTCAGCTCTTCATCTATAATATGGTCCTAAGAATACCAGTATAGTTTAAAGGGTTGCTGTAAGGATACCTTGGGAGGTAACGACTGATTTATCCTTTCCCTTCTATTGCTAGAGATTAGCCAATAGGACTTCAGAAGAGCAACGGAAGAAAATGCAAGGAAAGAGCTTTCCCATCAGGCTTCTTAACTGAAGAGGCAAGGAAATGCACTTTGCAGCAGAAAAGTAAGAACATCTTTGTTGAAGACATCAATCAAGGAGAAGACAACCAAAAGCTCCGGCCCAAAATGAATTATAGCACATCCACTGCAAACACTTTGTACCACAGTGGCACTCCCACTTCCGAGCCAGACCATGGCATGACTGTGGATGGTGCTGGATCAGAAACTGCTACGCTGACCCCTGAAACCAGCAGCTTTAACAGCACCAAAATTCCAGATGTGGCTGGCAATGGTTCTGGCATGGGGACCATGCTGCTGTCCTTCGGCATCATCACTGTGATTGGGTTGGCTGTTGCTATGGTAAGACGGTGTCTACCATGTGGTTCCTACAGGAGGGCTGCAGATTGCTTAGTTCAGGAGCTCCACTATAATATTTCAAGCAGGGTACAAAAATGCTTAAGACTGGGCCAGTCCTTGGGTGCCAGTCTACCTTGATCATGTATCAGTTTAAATGGCACGGCTTTTCACCGAAGGACCCTGGGAATTATTTTCTCATTTGGTTGTTTAAAATCCTCTGTTAGAGATCCCAAGACACCCCCTCTCTCCAAAAGCACAGAACTGCCATTTCCTAGGAAAAGCGAATAATTATTAAGTCTAGCTATAGGGTTGGCTTCAGAGATGAAGTGCAAGCCAGTGCATGTCTACCCAGAAGTAAGTTATGTTGCGCTCAATGGGGCTTGCTCCAAGGTAAGCATGTGTATAGACTTGCAGCCTAAGGTTGCAATCCCATTCATATTTTCCTGAGAGTAAGCCCCGTTGAACACAGTGTGACTTACTTCCAAGGGTTGCTCTGTAAATTAAGCTGTAATCCAATATGGGCTTATTTGGGAGTGAGGTTTCCTTCTGATTATGCATGTCTAGGATTGCTCTCTTAGTTACTGAGTTACCTCTTACTAAGGTAAAGTAAACTGGGTTTCCAACTAGTTCTTCCTAGTATGCATGAGTGTACACAAATGCCCCAATCCTACACCTACTTTCCTAGGAGTAAGCCCCATTGCACTCAATGTAATTTTGCATGCCAAAGAGTATACAGCACTTGTTTTTCCTAGGAATGGGTGTGAAAAGGTTTCTCCAGTACTTACAACAACTTTCTGCTTTTCTAGGTTTTATATATCAGGAAGAGAAAACGGTAAGTGCCCCTTGCTGTTGGTAAAGCAATGTTTAGAGACTGATTGTTTCTGTGTTTGAAAATCTCCTGTAATAACCTCTGCATTTAGGCAGCAGAGACTGAACCAAGCCAAAGATTGTACCATTAAAGCAATCTTATACATGCCTCCTCAGAAATAAGTCCCATTGAGTTCAATGAGATTTTTCTCCCAAGTACATACATATAGGATTTCAGCCTAAATGCAACTCTGGTTATGTGGTCCCTGCTCAGAGTACTTAAATTCTAAACGGTTGCGGAGGGACCACTAGGGGCGCATCGGAAGATGGCTGACAATAACATCTCTCCGACCCACAGGGGGTAATTAGGAGGCTGTGATGGGAGTAAATAGCCTTCCTACCCCCCCAGGATTGGGGGGGGGGCTGCCCTTGCCTGCTGTGCCCTATACCACCCCCGAATTTGAGGGGATGGGGGCACTAGGCAGAATGCCCTCCTGTGGATCTCAGCGCTCCTGGACGCTGTCTCTGATCCGCGCCTCTAGCTGCAAGAACTTCAAAAGGAACAATTAGGAAGAAGTGAATGCACATATTTCAAGGAAGGAGGGGGAGTAAAGACTGCTAACTGAAGAGTTCTCTGATAAACAAGATGAGTCGGAAGAACAAGAATCAATCATGAGAAGACAGCCAACACTCAGTATGGCAAAGGGACTGGATGGGGGAGGGGGAAAAAACTTTTCTTTCTTTCCTCTATGTGATTAAACAAGAACCCCCCCCCCAAGTCAGAAATGCCGTTTTAATGACTTAAGCAGTGGATTTACGTCTGTGTGGAGATAAATTTTCTAACCAAAGCATGTTTTAAGAAGAGCGTGGAAAGTTTTAAGAGCTCTGGAATGACGCAGTTAAAAATACCGTCGCCATATTGGTAAGCTCTGTCGGAGGACTTGAGTCTGGGAGGAGGAAAAGAGCTGTTTTTATACTGTGGGTGAGACTCCTCAGTGGGACTTAAGAACGACAGATCCTGAGATTAATGATGGAAAGAGTGATGTTATTTATGAAAGTGATGATATATGGAAACCATCACGATATGAGGATTGGTCGAACGGAAAAATCCACACAGGATATAATTGGTGTTTATCTGCTTAAGGAGACTATCAGAAGAGATCATAAAGGAAAAAGAAAAAATGTACGAACAAGATGAGATGTGGAAACAGCAAGATAAGACTGGATAGAATTATGAACTTTATCTGGACTGATTTGGATATGAACGCAGTAGCAAGAAGATGATCGGAATCCCCCTTCGAAACTTGAAATATGGGTCCCCTCAACAAAAATTTAAAATTCTGCTTTGTAATTCAGAATTTATGTGATTTGATTTGATTTGATTTGATTGGTCGGTTAATAAAAAAATATTTTTTTTTAAAAAAATTTCTAAACGGTTGCTGAGCAAAAACTGGAACGTTGATGTTCCTGCGCAGTCCGATAACGTCACAGTGGTGGAATTTTCACTGTCCGTTTCCCCTCCGTAGACTAGAGAAGTTGCGACATCAGCTCATGCCCATGTACAACTTTGATCCTGCTGAAGAACAGGATGAGCTGGAACAAGAGCTGTTGGAGCATGGCAGAGATGCTGCTTCTTTGCAGGCTTCACAGAATAAGGTAATCTCCACCCCCCCTCCCGCCAACCAAGGCATTGATAGTTTGGTATCTTAAAGGGGTATTGTGATCATCTCTGCTTGCATGGCTCCAGGCTAGACCCACATCAGGTTAGAAGAAGATTTTCTGTGCTGCTTTTCCTTCTGAAGCCATGACTCTTTCCCCCTTTTTCAAAGTACATACCGTATATGGGATTGGAATTTGTGATCAATTTTAGTCCAAAATTAAAAGGTTTCTGTAAGTGATTATAAAGGATTAGCTGAAGTTATTGCAACAATATGTGTGTGTGTGTGTGTGTGCGCGCGCACACACACACACACACACACACAACTTTCTGATTTCAATGGGAGCTGCTTTGAGTAAGTGCACAAAGGATTGCAACCTCTAATACTAATAAAATGAACTGAGTGGAACCTGAATGCAGGAGACACCTGGAAGATTCATTTGTTCAGCTGAACTGTTTAGATGGCAGTTGTAATGGCCCTATAATCCTTGTCCTAAATGTGTGAAACTGCTTTTATACTGCATCAGACCATTGGTCCATATAACCCAGTATTGCCTACTCTTGACTGGCAGTGGCTCTCCAAGGCTTAAGATACAATTCTTCAGACATAAGTTCTTTAAGTAGAGTTTCTGGGATTGAACCTGGTATCTCATGCATGTAAAGCAGGGGTGACCAGGCCTGCAGGATCTCCTTTGGGGTGTGTGTGTGTGTGTGTGTGGTGGTTTTTTATTATTATTACTAGCACTCTGAGGTTCCCTAATGACAGTTGGGTGTAAAATAGTAACTCAGGCCGGCTGGATGCTCAGCCCAGGAATTAGCGATCAGCACCAGAGTTCTTTCACTCAAAAATACATGCCTGGTTCCCCTCGCCCCCCATAAAAAAAAAAAATACTTTGCAGCAACATAATTTGTGGGAGTAAAGAGTCTTTGTTGTTGCTGCTGCTGTTTCACCCTTGAGAATACTAAAACCTTGCTAATCTACTGCAAATAGCCAGCAATCATCCATTAGATCCTGACCTACCTTCTGCCTTCATTTAATGTAAAGCATGTATTGAAGTCAATATGATATAGAGTGGAACTTATATTGGCTGCAACTCTCAGAGTTCTGAAAAAATAATGTTGTGTTAAAAACTGATGAGGGAGAAACGCTTCACAAATGCTCAGAAGAAATCTTTACTATTGCTCTGCATGCTTCGAATTAAGCTTTTGCATAGAAATAAAAGGGTGGCGCTGTGGGTAAAAGCCTCAGCGCCTAGGACTTGCCGATCGAAAGGTCGGCGGTTCAAATCCGAGTGGCGGGGTGCACTCCTGTCGTTCGGTCCCAGCGCCTGCCAACCTAGCAGTTCGAAAGCACCCCCGGATGCAAGTAGATAAATAGGGTCCGCTTACCAGCGGGAAGGTAAACGGCGTTTCCATGTGCTGCGCTGGCTCGCCAGATGCAGCTTGTCACGCTGGCCATGTGACCCGGAAGTGTCTGCGGACAGCGCTGCCTCCCGGCCTATAGAGTGAGATGAGCGCACAACCCTAGAGTCTGGCAAGACTGGCCCGTACGGGCAGGGGTACCTTTACCTTTACCCTTATAGAAACAAGTTCCAGAACTGAGCCCTGGCTTCCATAAAGAAGGAGAGGAAAGGAGAAGCGTTAGCTGGTCTCACAATGTATGTTTGTTTTTTCTTCACATTTTCTCTAAAAGCTTAGCCAGCAGGAACAGGAAGATCCGGTATGTTTCTGTGCAGGTGGCGGGAATGGAATAGAGTAGACCCTTCTCTTGTACCTGAACCTATCCTGTAATAGATCAGTAGAGAAATCCTGGTAGCTTTGAGAAATTTATCTTGGCCGTGATCAGAGCGACAAGCTCATGCCAGCAAAGAACCTGTTCACATTCACATTGATAACTAAGGAGATTATGAGCTACTGGTTCAGTGTGATGAAATCAGTTCTGCAATATTATAATTAAAAAAACAAACAAACAGCTTTTGAGGCAGTTTAGCGGGATTTTAAGCCAAAGTGGAACATGCTTAGAAATAGCAAATGGCTCTGGTAGGCTTGGAGCTGCCCCTGGCTATAGGGTGGTAGTGATTGGGTGCCACCAAGTTGGGGTTCTGAAAAGTCAGAGCAGGGTAAGGCTACCTCCTTACCCACCTGGCAGTGCCATCTCCTTGGGTCCCCTTCCTGACAACACTCCAGCGAGGCGGGTACTGCAGGGGCCTCTCCTAGTGTGATTTCCTCCCTATTCCAAGTCCAGGGCCATGACAGTAGCAGTTGCAACACCTGCATTCAATTTTTGCTTCATTTCTCCCTCCCTGCCCACCTGGCGTTTTTCTTCCCCTAACAATATTTGTTTGTGGACAACCACTTCCTGCCACCCAGGCCACCAGAGAGCAAGAGATTAGTTGTGTGTTTACTTTTACGATACATGGACCTTTAAGAATCTGGCTCGCTATTACTTCTGTCATAGGATTGCCTATGAGGGCAACATTTTACAGGTCCCAGAGAAGCAAATGAGGGTAAAGTACACACAAATTCCTTCTTAAATCTGTTTCTACCACTGTCTCTTTCCGATTTCTTTTTTTGTTTGTTACAGACAAATCAAGGAGTGCTCCAGAGACCTAGTCGCCTTGTGTTCACAGATGTTGCAAACGCCATCAATGCATGAGCAGTGCTTCCTCAGTCCGAGAGGCAGGAGGGTGACACCAGCCAGCTAGCAACTTGCCACGGACAGTGACCATTGATTCCAGCTGGGGTAGAAGGTGCCAGGAACCAATGTGAAGCCTGTCGGGAATCTGTTGCCATCAAGAAGCTACTTCACTCAGAGCTTGATTGGTAATGCCAATACCAAGCTGTGTGTGCTGAAAAGTGCAAGGTTATTTGAGATAAATTGATAAGAACATGCATTGTGACAGGCTAGAGTTAGGAATGAGAGCATCAGTTTCTAAGGCCTTCCTCCTTTGGGTTGTTGTCAGAGTATCCTAACGTCAGAATCTTGCGGGTTAACTCAATCCACTTCATGCAATAGACTCCCATTCTCAGATATGTGGGTGCATCTTTCTGGCACTGGAAGCCTGGGCAGTTGTCTCTGTCATCTGGACTCAAGCCTATATTATGATGTGCACCTGGTTGTCCCATCTCATGTTTCATGCGCATAAGAGGCTGGCCTTAAGCATAAGCACAAGGTCCAGAATTTTCCTTGCGACCTTCTATTAGATTTCTCCAGCGCAGGTACTCTAGCTAGCTCACCTTGAGGACCATTCGCAAGATGATGCTGTAGAGTGTGGCTTCTAGAAACTGGGGACTCTCCCATATCAGAAGGGCTACCTCTCATGAGCACTTAACTAAAGGGAGAGTCTTAGAAGTAGGAGCAGCAATATGTAACTCATGGATTTTGAGATGATTTATCCCATCCTTCTTCAGCCAAAGACAGTAAGCCTTAGCTGAAGACCAGTTGCTTTTGGAAGAGTATTGTGCTCACATGCGTATTCTTGCATATACTTAATCAGATATGGGTTCATGTCCATATAGAACAGTTAAAAGCCTGATCTGTGTCTGCCACAGGATCTGCATTCAAGGTTCTTTTTGCATTCTTTTGAAAATATTCAAGAACGTTACAAGAAAAGCAAAAAGTGCAGGACAGTTTTGTACATTAGGTTCTTGTTCATGGCTCTGTGTTCCATGCTGAAGATATTCGTGATAGTTACTAAATCGAATAAATCCTACAATACAGGCAAACCTCAGTACATGTAAGTTAACACAGTTTTATTTTACACTCCTGGTAGGATGGGGAGGAGAACGTTGTTATTTATTTATATATATATATTAAGATAATTTATATCCCAGCTTTCGACTAAAAATAGAATGCTCGAAGGGCTCGGGGTGTAGAACGCAGATTTTGTTTTGCCCCCCTTATTTTCAGCATAGGACCAAGGAAGAGAGGGGATTACCATTCCTCTGGAACAGCCTTTTCCAATCGGATGTCTTGGACTACACCTCCCATCAGCCCCAGCCAGCCTGAGGGCTGATGGGAGTTGTAGTGTGAAACATCTGCAAAGCACCAGGCTGGCAAATGCTGATGTAGAACACAAGGGAACAATAGTGATGCTGATGTAAAGGGTCGTGTTCTGAGCAAAGAAGCTCCACACTGTCTTCACTGGGAGCTCAGGTTCCTTATGGTTGAACAGGGATATTTTGGGACACTGAAATTTTCTTTTAGAATTGTGAATATGATAGTTTTGTTCTCCTCCCCAGTGGTGGCTTACATACTCAGGAATTTGCAGTAGCAGCCAGGTGCTGCGTTAGGTCAGTCTTTGTGGTCTGATTATGTCTATGCCTGTTTCTGAAACCCTCTTGATATTTACGTATTTATTAGATTCCTATCCTGTCTTTCCACCTCCATGTTCGAGGAGACAAACCAAATAGCCATTACACGAAACTGCTGTAACAAATCAGTCAAGAAGCATCAAAGTAAAGTGCAATCAAAGTACAATCAAAGGGACAGTGTTTCTTGATGGAAAATGGGAGAGCCTGGTTTGGACCCTCCTACTGCTGGCGGTTGGTTGTGCCCTACGATGTCATTAGTGTACAAAGAGAAAAGCCGAAGCATGGGCAGGTAAGAAGCCCTTCTGCTATCCACGATCACTGTGCAGTTCAGCAGCATAGCTCCTTGTACCCCTCTAGATGTTTTTGACCACAACTCCATCAGCCCCAGCCAGCATGACTAATGGTCAGGGAGGATGGGAGATGGAGTGAAGCGTAGAAGGGCTACTGTGCAAGTATTGACATTTGTGGGCATCTATGCACTTTAGCACAGGTTCCAAAGCTAACCACAAACTACTTATTTATGTGTGGGCTGCTTATCAGGGCAAAGGAAAGTGTAGTGCAGTATAAGTAGGATTTCATATTGAAGTGTTTGTGGGGGATGAGAGTCTCCTGGCTGTTCTCTTCTGTGCTCCCAAGGGAGCTACAGCAGCCGAAACGCACTTCCGTCACCTTCTTCGGTTTCCATTGGGAACAAAATGGGAAGCTGGGGGGAAAACGTCAGAGAAACCTCATTCCAATCCTTTAACCTTCTAAACCCAGTTTCTCTTTCCTCCCTTGATAGAATTTTTTTGCTTGCGTTTCATGCAAGAGGCAGGTTGTGATCATGCAAAGCTGGATCCGTATGATAGATTTGAGATGCTCTGCTGTCATGCAGATGAGTAAGTGGTCTGACATATGCGGAGCGGTACTGTTGATGTGTTGTCACTGAATGTGCCCCCCACCCCCGGCCTGTGCATGCAAGTTTGCCACTCAGGTCTTTTCTAGACCTGCAAAACATGTGTGTAGAGGTGTATAATGCATATGACTGGCGACGTGAGTATATAGTGTCAAACTCCATGAATTAGAACTTTGCAGCCAGTGTTAAGTCTCCCTACTCCCTATGTATCTTCTTCACTTTTGGGGTGTGTATAATCGCATCGGATCATGGAAACTTTCTCATTCAATGATCATTTCCCGAGGGCATTCACACAAAAACCAGTAACACAATTCCCTCCACCAGTCCTACTTGACACTCCGAAAGAAAGAAAGAAAGAAAGAAAGAAAGGACTCTCAAAAGATTCCAAGGGCTTAGCTGAATCTACAATTCACAGATAGCTTTCACTGTGACTTCAATTTCCATTGCAACCCAGATCTATAAGACGACAGAAACCCTGGCTGGCATTGATGGCATTCAATAAGGCTGTAGCTTATAAAGTGAAGTATATTGAGGCATTAGAGGTTGGCAATAAGGCCTCCAACACTGAAGTATCAGGTGGTTCTTTATCAGGCAGCAGCTGCTACTCAGAAGTCATGCACCACCCTTTGCCAGCCATAAGTTTTGGACTACAATGCCCATCTATACAGGCCAGTATATCCCCAAAACATTTGGAGGGCACCAGGTTGGCAAAGGCTGCTCTATTCTTTGCAGTACTGGGTTTCTTTTTCTCACTGACAGCGTTGGCTCTTTCGCATTCTCATCACCGAAGCAAAAAATAAAATAAAATAAAAAATGACTGGAAAATGAAATTTGTTTCCAAAGGCAACAATATGCTCCATGAAGTGCCATTAACTGAAATCCTTGCAATTCTCAGGCACTTGAAAACATAGAGGCTGAGTGATTAACTTACTGCATATTTGGTAGAAACGTGCACTTTGATCATAGGCTGTTTCTGAAGGGCATGCTATATATAGTATGAATGGTTCTGGAAAGGAAATGGGATATTATTACCAGTTCCTTTCTGCCCTGCATCTGGAAGGCTTTCAGTACTGTAGTGCTGATGGCTTCACTGAAAGGGCAGTGCAGGAATTTGTTAGGCTTGTGTACCATCGTATTCTTCGAATGCAATAGCCCTTTCTTACATGGTACTTGGAAGTCTCTGCGTAATGTAGGATAACCATTGCAATATGTTCCTGTATTTGAGACGTTATTAAAATATTTATGTGAAATCAAGCGTGTGTTTTACTTGTTCTGCTTGCTGATCCGTGGGGCTGCCCTTGAGACTGACCCAGAAACTCCAGCAGGTGCAGAATGGTATGC